>NC_037094.1:34136955-39011955 GCF_002994745.2 Rosa chinensis
TTTTATATTGTCTATAATCACGTCCAATCACACTTATTTGTTGTTGTTATACAGTTTAGTCAATATTTTCATCTAACTTATGTTGTTATTTTGCCTTTCAGACTACAATTTTCTGTTGTCCCATTGTCAAAAAGGCAATAGACTTCTTATTGGTTTTTGTGTGGTGTCTGTGCAGCTGCAACCACACCTTTTGGTGTGCTTTTGTTGTAGCTTGCAGTTTGTGACGACACATTTTAGTAGTCCCCTGTACAATTGCTGTGCATGCATTCTAGAAATTAAAATTGGCTATTCCTGAAACCATAAAATCCACATCCAAAATCATTCATTGCAATTTCCTTTAATCCACCATTGTCTCATGTACACAAATCTAATCATCAACATCTGCCATATCTACTAATCTGGACAGCCAGCAAAATATATGCATGCAGTACTGCTTGCTAATAAACCAGAAACACTACACAATGTGGGCAACCAACTAAACAACATAGCAAAATAGCTAGCAGTACTGCAATCAAAATCTGGCCTATATTATATATAGATATATACACACTATGCATGTCCAAAAGTTGATGCTACATATCTCCAACTACTAGTTAACCTACACATGCACTAGTTATCTTTGAACTTCATAACATACTTTGCCCACTCTGCCCGGACAACATCAACATTCTCCATTGTGTAATAGTGATTTGCTTTTCTTTCCCACTGCAAGGACAGAAGCATAGTTATGCATCACAATGGATTAATGACGTACAAAAATTAGTGTATCAATTTAAAACCCTATCAATGTAGTAAGAATAAGTAGGGATCGTTCTCAACCGGGGATTAGGGCCTAATTAATTCTTGAAAAATAAGACATTAGTAAAACAAATTAAAGAATATATATACATATTTACGAAAATAAGAAGGGGATTTAGGATTTATTTAATTTAATAACTAAGTATTTATATACATATGTGACACATCAAAACCAAGAATCAAATCGAAATTAAATGAATGAAACAAAAATAGATAGGATTAACGACTACTAACACGTTGGCAAGGTTTCAAACATCAAATCACGAATCAAAATATGTTTAAGCATAGAATCAATCAAGAACAAAGAAGAACGCATACAAAGTTCTTTTTACTTCCCTTAATTAAATTAACTAGATGAACGCACCATAGTTAACCCTATTAATCATGCAATCATTAGTGGTAGCTAATCACTAACAAAAACACTCATAACGCATTAAGAATCATGGAAGTTTGATAAATTCAAGTCAAGAACACAAGTTAGAACACTAATCAAGCATGCAAGACTCATTGTTAATTTACCTAAGTAATTATAGGTTTTCCACCGAAATTATCGCTATCACCTTAATATGGATTCAATTACATATTCATCAACCTAAGTATGCATCCAAAGATCAATTAACACATAAAAGATGGGATTGAAGTTGAAAATTAACAATCAAGCAAGAACACTTTGAAATCACAATTTATCTTTTTGAAAACCTAAAACATGCTTCATAGTATTTGAAAATCACATAACTAAATTTAATCTTTCATCCACCATAGAAATCGCAAATCATATTTCCAAAACAGAAAATTAAATTGAAAATCCATAGAAACCCGAAATAATATTCTTATACAAAACCGACAACATAAAGATGTGTTCAAGGTTACACTTTTTGATCTTCAAGAACGCAAGAAACTTCAAAAGGTGGTGGAATGGATGAGGGCTACGGCAAGGATGCTTGAATGGATGAATGGATGCTCATGCACGGCCTTGAACTTTGGATTTCTTTGAAGTTGCCGAAATCTTGGAAGAGAAAGGGGAGTGTTTGTGTATTTGATTCTGAATTTTGTGGTGTGTTTAACGTCTTCACAAACCTCCTTTTTATAGTGAACGGCAAGGGCTAGAGAATCTAGGTCAAAATCGACTTGTGACATCATTCAACTAATGAAAATATTCCTTGAGAAGTAGAGAACAAGTCACCTCCTTGCTTTGCCGAATTCACCATGTATCTAGTCCATATTTCGGCCTCCTTGTATGTAGAGTTATAAATCAATACTTATTCCTCTATTTTCTCTCATAAAATCCCAAGAAAATCCAAAATAATCCCTTAAAGATATTTGCTGAAAATCTTTTATTCTTCCTTGTAATTGTCACGGCAAAGGCATGTAAAATAGGCCATGGACTCCTCAAAAACATCAAGAAGGATATAAAGCATCATGTGCAAGTCACATGCTTCAAACTTCGGGCCAAACTCTCCCAAAATGGGCTAATTCGAAAGTATTCTTCATATTGCCGAAATTCCTTCTTTATTCTAGAACATTCTTGAACTATCTTGAGTCATCTTCAAGACACAGCATCTCCTAGCAACACCAGGACTCCTAGTGTCATCAGGTTTCCTAATCCAAGAGGGACTATGTCATTTCTTCATTTCCACGCACATTTTTCCGAGCTCACTCCTAGTTGCACTAGGATTCCTACTTCAACTGGGATTCCTTCTCCTAGTAGAACTGAGAAAACTTCATTTCTCCATTTCTTTGTCATTTTTGCGCCTCATTTTCTCCTCGCCTTCATTTTCATCATTTCCAGCTCATCTGAGCTCATTTCCTGCTTTTGGAGCTCAAATGTACCTAAAAACACAAAATTAAGTCAGAAATGATATTGTTAAGAGAATAACTAAGTAAAACGTAGAGAAAATGATACTAAAAACATAGAAATTATTACTTCGATCACAAGCCCACACCTAGCTTTTTTGCTAGTCCCTTAGCAAAACAAACTAACTAAGAAAAACAAACTAACTAAGACAAACTAACTAACTAAACAAACTAAGACAAACTAACTAACTAAACAAACCAAGACACATGAAAATAACTAAGTGTAGAAAATCTAAAACAAAAACAAAAAGCAATGAAAATAAAGGGCTAAATACTAATTACTACCCTGTAGTTTGGGTACAAAATCAATTCATTCCCTGAACTTCTAATTTCATCAAGAACACCCTTGCACTTTCAATTTTGATTTAATAGGTCCAATTTGTTAGTCTTCTCACAATTGAGTCATTTAACTTGTTGACGTGGCGCATATATGGCCTATGTTTTATGATGTGGTGTTGAGGTGGTCTGCATAGTCAATTTAGGAGTGAGTCCGACTATTAGAAATCTATCAAATAAATAGTTTTCAACAAATAATCAAACTGTAACTTGAACCCGTAACAAAATATTAACGAATTGGATCTATTAGATCAAATTCAAAGTACATGGGTGTTTTTGATGAAATTAGAAGTTTAGGGACTGAATTGATTTTGGACTTAAACCACAGGATAGTAACCAGTATTTAGCCCGAAAATAAAAGACTCAAAATACTCTAACGAAAACACTCTAGTGCCCTTCAACATATTCTCTTTGAAATCTCATACTTACACATCACCAAGAATAACACTCAACCAAGAATTAATCATGTATTTTTCGAGAGTTACATAAAAGATATACACAACATATAAACATGTAGGACTTAGAAGCAACAATGGTGAGTGGTTGGAGCTTAGCATGCATATATAGATAATGATTCACCTCACAATGGATATACACTCTTTCTTCTCTCGGAATTCATGGGACATGCTTAAAAGCTTCTTATTCACTCAAGTATATGTGAGAGATGATATATATTTTTCAACAAAAAGCTCACATATAATGAAACAAAAAGCACATATATATAATTTTTTTTTTCAAAAGATCTCATGAAGATATCAATCACATGCACTAATGAACCCAAGCCATAAGTTCAATAGTCATAACTCATCTCCACAGATCAAAGCCTACCCCATTTTAAGGATAAAAAAGGTCTTATAAAAGGGTTGTAATTGGGCCAAGGTTTAGGGTTAAAGAAATGAAGGGAATAAGAAAATCACAAAGGTGTTCTAAAAACAAAGTAGAGCTCTTGAAACATCTTCATGTAGTCACCAAAACAATCTTCAACGTCATGGCCCATAGAGGCTTATATACAAGGCTTAATTTCATCATGTTGGGCCTTTGCTTCATTCTAGACCTCAAATCTATAATGTAAAAATACAAAAGTCCACAAAAACACAAACAATAAACCCAAACCCGTTTAACAACATTTTTTTATTTTTTTTTAACGATTTTTTCTTTACTTCTTTTTTTTTTTCACGAATTTTCTCTTTTTTTTTCTTTTCTCACGGCATAACCATTACAAAATAGTTCCCATGGACATTTATACCCCCACACTTGAACTTTCACATCTTTTCAATCTTCACGCCTTCTTCCTTTGCAAAGTCTTCAAAAATAGCTCCACTAAATCTTTAGAACAAAGGGTAAGGATGTAACTATACTAAGGTTAAGGGTTAAGGAAATTTAGGATGATGAATGAAAAGGCTAAAAATGTAAGCTCAAAGGGGTTAAACTAGGGGAGTCCCACGACGGGCACAAATATGGACGCATGTAGGTTTATTTGGCAATGGTGGTAAAAATCCTAAAGTACCTCTAATCCTTTCCAAAATCAGGGATATATATTAATAAAAGTTTTGACAAGTATAAAAGTGAATTCTAGCATTCTCTAGTCCATTAAAGAGCTATGGCATGTAATCAATCAAATGAAAGATAATGAGATCAACTAAGTATCGCCAAGAAAATAAGAATATACACAAGGTATATAACGTTTATCACTCCAAAGAAAAAGGTACATGGCTCAAATTCTCACATAGGTTATTTTGAATCAAAACTCGTTTTAGCATGCTCATAATCTGTACCATGTCATCAATCCGTATCCACTACACAGTTATATATGACATATAAGTCGTATTTAACCAAAGAAAAATAACAAAATTCATCTCAATATTGTGATCATCTTTTAGCCATGCTTTCAAAGATATAGAATCATCCTAGATAGTTGAAAGGGCGATCCTAATGACTCAAAAACAAAACAAAAGAGTCAAACAAAAACAAATAATTTCGACTCCTAAAAATAAAACCTAAAACAAAAACTCTTTTTTTTTTTTACGACACTTTATATATTTTCTTTTTTTCAATTTTTCAAATTTTTATGGCTTTTCAAAATTTTTTTAACTAACCTAAAAACAAAAACCTTTTCAAATTTGTTTAGCTAACCTAAAAACAAAAACCTAAAATCAACAAAGTTAACGTTATCCTTCCCCCACACTTAAATCATACATTGTCGGATTGTCCTCAATGCAAAACAATTTAAAGCATGCAAAGCACAAGATAAGCATATAAGGGAATAAACCACGAATTACTTTATTGAATAACCAAAAAGATTACAAAATACTAACCAAAAATCGCAAAAAAGCTAACCAAATAATTGTTCCAAAAACAAAAGCTAACGAAAATAAAAGAAAAAGATAGAGAGATCAAATCTGGTTTCTCATGGAGTGCCTCCCATGTAGCGCTTGGTTTTAACGTCTGCTCAGCCTAGACGTGGTCTTCCTTTTGCTCCTTAAGTGTTGGTGCCTTCAAAGCCTCCCTAAGGGTTTGGAATGGTGTTACTTGGAAGCTTCCCTTGTTCATGGAACTTGGTCATGAAGTCCACCACTTGTCCCATTTGCTTTTTCAAATCCGCTATATATATATATATATATCATTTCCATGGTTCTGTTGCCCTTGAATCAAAGCTTGAATTGAAGAATTTAACGTCTCAATGATCTTGTCATAATTAGGGGACGTTCCTTGAGCTTGAGGAGGAGCTTGAGGTCTCTGATAAAATCCTCCTTGAGGTCCTCTGTTGTAGGTGTTCTGATTAGCAACATTATTATTATCCCTCCACCTAAAATTAGGGTGATCCCTCCAACCTAGGTTGTAGGTATTGGAGAAAGGGTTATTCCTTGGACGAGCTTGCCCTTGATTCTGTTTCTGATACCCCAAGTAATTCACACTTTCCCATCCACCATTCTCTATCAATTGAGGACATTGATCAGTCATGTGCCCTTGAGTAGAGCACACCCCATAAACTTGCGCCACTCCTTGAACCTTTGGCGTTAACACTTGTGACATAAGAGACATAAGCTTGTCCAATCTAGCATTCAAGTCCGAATTGAGAGATACTTCCTTCACTTGGCGAGATGTACTCCCAATGCCCTCATATTGATGAGCATTGGCAGCCTTATCAGCTATCAACTTCTTCCCAGCAGCTGGACTTTTGTCCACAAAAGTATCTCCACTAGCAGCATCTAACATTTGGTGCTCAAGAAGGAGCAAACCCTCATAAAAGTATTTCAAGGGGCTTTCATCCTTGAACTTGTGTTGGGGACATTGTGCTAAAAGAGATTTGAATGTTTCATAGTTGTGATGACCTGGTTTTCTGTTATTTAAATTTGGTATTTAATAATGGACCAGTTGTACGAATAATTGTTAGTATGCTTTATTCATAGGTTGTATGTGGAGTGGAATGGTTTTCGCATGTATAAATAATTGAATTTCACAGTTTAGGGGGTCGTGTGAAGTTTGCCTTTTTTTTTTTTATGTTGGGATTCTCGGAAAAGTTCCTTCACGAAAGTTGTAGAGCACGTCGATACGAGTTCATGGACATGCAGAACGCGTAAATCGAAGTTCGTATGAGGAAGTTATGGCTATCGGAAGAAGTTTCCGTTTTAGTATAAATATGGAAAATCAGAAATTAAATTCATTATTTCCCTTTCCTTTTCCGGAAATAATTCTCTCTCTCTCTTCGCTCTCGTCCGCTCCTTCAGAAACGAAATTTTCCTTCTGACCTGACCAGGACCCAGTATTCCGACCCGGTCGGAACTCGCATCTCCGGCGACCTCTTCCGGTGAAACCAACCCAGAACGATTCGCCTCCTTGCTCCGGTCGTCTCTTTGGTGGTCTCTTACGACGATTCTCCGTCTCGGTGGCATTTAAAGGCGGCACAGATTGAAGAAATCGGACCCAGACGGAAATCCTTATTCCGACGTCGGCAGGGCTTCGAGTCTTTTTGGTTGGGCTCAGAGCAGCCTCGCCGATCGATCCTTGGTGGTTGTTTGGATCGATTCACATGAAACTTCGATCAACTAGTTGGGATCACTGTTCACGGCTTGTGAGGTAGTTTTCGATCCCTTAGGCTTGTTTTCTGACTTCGATCCAGTTATGAAAGTTCACAAGCATGCTTAGATGAAGCTTTTTGATGTTGGGAGTTTTGTAAAATATTGAGTTTTGGCCGGCGGCGGTGCGCCACCGCCTGTGGCGGCGTTCCGGCGGTGTTCCGGCCATGTATGGGACTGTTTCTGGTATTATATGTCTTCTACTCGTC
Organism: Rosa chinensis; assembly: GCF_002994745.2. Taxonomy (NCBI): domain Eukaryota; kingdom Viridiplantae; phylum Streptophyta; class Magnoliopsida; order Rosales; family Rosaceae; genus Rosa; species Rosa chinensis. The sequence continues at coordinate 34,144,229 of NC_037094.1, forward strand.
CATACGAGCGTTTCGATGTATAATATGCAAATTTTGGAGTTCGAATGGATTTGTTATGATTTTTGCAGTTTCATACCGATTGATTTATTCGATCCGTGAGGATTTGAGCGTCCGATCGACTTGTGGTTTGGTCACATCGATCGTAGACGTATTCCGGAGACTTTGGGAGGTCTCGGATGTGGTTTTGCCTCGATTGGCGCCACTTTGGGGATTTTAGTTCAAAACAGGAGTTTCGAACATAAATCAAATGTGAATCGTCACTAAGTTGGAACCGTATGTGATTAGGTACTTGACGAAGTACAGTGGACGATTATTTGTGAATTGGCGGCTTTGTGCTTTATTGAAGACGCAGCAGGAGTTTCAAGGTGAGTAATCTCACAAGGTTCTTTATGAACAGAATTACCATTATTGTTTCGGCGTTAATCATTTAACTGCAAACCATAGTTGGTATTAGTAGGCATTCCTGAGCGAATGTCTACATATATATATATATATATTTACGTGAAATATATATATCATTGTGGATGATTGTGATGAACAGTAATATGCATGATGATGTTCATATTATTGTTGAATGTGACTTTTCAGGAAACAATATTGTGGAAAAATATGTTTTCTATTGCGTGAAAAGTATTGAGCTTGATGTTACATTTCTGAGTCAAGCGTGACTCATTTTAAATGTATTGGTCCTTGTACCAAGAGTCACAGATGGTGAGCGGGGGTTAGGAAAGCCGAAGCTAGATGTTATAACGTTTTTAGGTCGGTTGCGACTTACTTAACGTTTAGCTTTAAGACCAGATAGGGTCTAAGAAGATTACATATCACAGATGGTGACAGGTTGCAGATGGTGACCTTGACGTTTGAATTCATGACCAGACGGGGTCTGAAGATCATGAGTCACAGATGGTGACAGATGATGATCAATGGTTGAGCTGAGACCAGATGGGGTCTAAAGATCATATATCACAGATGGTGACAGATTGCAGATGGCGACCTTGATGTTGATTTCCTGACCAGACGGAGTCTGAAATCATATGTCACAGATGGTGACAGGTCGCAGATGGTGACCAAGGCAGGAAATAGGTAATCACGTCCGTAGTCGGACGAGTGGTTACGATTTCAATAGAGCGATAGTCTGTCTGCCATATTAGATTATGGGAGTAACGGTCGAGGTTGCTGGAGACTTATAAGTATGTAGTTAAAGGAGAGTTCCGACGGCATTCTTCTTTAATTGTCTAGATGAGACTTGAATTGCTACTTGATGGTTAAGTTAGCAAATAGAGCATGGTCATAGCGGTGACTCATGTTGTCCTTTCTTTGGAAAGGATATGGAATGTTAGAAGGAATCATGGCTGCATGTTTCCTTAAGTAGATTGATGTGAGTTGTTGATTGATGTTCATGAGTTACTCATACGAGCTTTCATAAGCTTACCGGGTTTTGTTGTGTGGAAACCCGGTGCACCATTCTTTTGGTGTAGGGGTTAATCCTGCAGGTCAGGAAAATTGTGGCTGAAGCTGAGGTAGCTACAGGCAGCTGAACGGGTAGGAAGCAAATTTTGTTGGCTTTGCCATTGTTATGACTTCCGCTATGTAGTAAGCTCTGAGGAGCATTTACGCTTTATTTTGTGATGGCAACTTAATTCGTAAATTTGTGTAATATATGACTCTATGGAGCGAGTGTATATTAACTCGGATGGTTTCAGGGCATCATTATGTACTTGTTATAAAGGAAAGATGTTCCAGGTATTTGTATTGATGACTGAACATTCACGCATGTATAATTATGGGATTATATATATCGATTTTCATGTGTGTAAAATCAGGGGTGTGACAATAGTAGTTGGCATAAGACTCATCTGCAGCTTGTTGAATTCCAGTGATCTTCTTCCTTATAGTTATAATTCTTGAAGCAGGGAAAAATTTCTCAAGGAATGCCTTCATAATTGCGTCCTAAGAAGTAACATGTTCATCATAAAGTTCATATAACCAATCCTTGGCTCGATCAGCTAGAGAGAAAGGGAATGTCTTCAACTTGAAAATGTTTTCATCAGCCTCATTGGGTGTCATGCTTCCAACAACAAATTGAAAATCCTTCAAGTGCTTGTTAAGGTCCACCATGGAGAGTCCATGAAATGTAGATAATCTATAAAGAAGTTCACCCTTGATCTCAAAAGTAGCAGACTTACCTTCAGCAGGGTTTGGGAAAACAATAGAAAGAGGAAGCCCTCCTTCAACAGTGGACGTAGAGAGGTCCCTGATACTCTGATTAGCCTCGTTATTTCCTCCAAGACTAGCCATTTCGAACTCTTCTTCAGAGGGTGGCGTATGAGGTGGTGTAGGTGAGAGAGGTGATGAGATCCGAGATGGTGGTGAGTTGGACGAAATGAGTGGTGATGGCGTAAGTGATGGTAGAGATGGAGTAGGTGTAGGTGATGTAGATTCCTCTGAAGATTGTAAGATCCTCTTCCCCTGATAGTTAAAAGTGTATGACTTGAAATTCAAAGGAGAAGGTCTTCTGTACTCAAGTTGTGGAGGATTCTTCAAACGTTTAAGTCTTTCTACAATCTCTTGTGCACTAGGGATCTTAGAAGGCTCGGACATTCATAGAAATCCTGAACAACATTAAAAATTAACTAAGTTAGTAAACTATACAATAAAAGAAATACAAGTTAATTATTTATATAAAGTTAACGTCACACAAAAATACAAACATATAATTACACGTATATAATTTACAAGTATACCACGAAAATTACAAGTATGGTGCAAGTATAAAACGGGTTTTTACAATTTTAGGGGTGGATTTATGAAATCAAGCAATTCATAAGAATTTAAATCAAAGTACAAGCTTTCAATTGTTCGAACGTGCGGCCCAAGTATAGTCATCTAGACACAAGCTTCCTTTCCTATCTTTTGGGCAACCTTACTGAAATGGCCAGGTGGGGGAGGACGAACACAAGAGGTAGAAATCATTTTGCCTTGAGCTACTCCCACATAGTGGTTTAGGCGCAACTGTGTGCACTTATGAATTTAGAACCCGTTATGGACGTTGTCCCCTTTCTAGACTCCACTCCACATAGGCTATACTTACTAAGATAAAAAGTTCCACAAGTGTGAAGATAGTTCAACAAGTGTTAATAAAAACCTCCCTCAACTCTAAGAGACCCGGACTTGGTGCCCTTAAAGGGTTTAGGTTAATATTAACAAAAGAGACTTCACCTATTCCAATCAATATGAACTCATAATCAAAATCAAACACCCGCAAATTACCATCAAACATAAATCTCGAAAAACATTCAATTACATAATTTACAATTTCCAACGCCATATAATCAAGAAATAATAAGATTTAATCCCAGGCAACGGCTCCAAAAATTGACGTACACAAATTAGTGTATCAATTTAAAACCCTATCAATGTAGTAAGAATAAGTAGGGATCGTTCTCAACCGGGGTTAGGGCCTAATTAATTCCTGAAAAATAAGACATTAGTAAAACAAATTAAAGAATATATATACATATTTACAAAAATAAGAAGGGGATTTAGGATTTATTTAATTTAACAGCTAAGTATTTATATACATATGTGACACATCAAAACCAAGAATCAAATCGAAATTAAATGAATGGAACAAAAATAGATAGAATTAACTACTACTAACACGTTGGCAAGGTTTCAAACATCAAATCACTAATCAAAATATGTTTAAGCATAGAATCAATCAAGAACAAAGATGAATGCATACAAAGTTCTTTTTACTTCCCTTAATTAAATTAATTAGATGAACGCATCATAGTTAACCCTATTAATCATTCAATCACTAGTGGTAGCTAATCACTAACAAAAACACTCATAATGCATTAAGAATCATAGAAGATTGATCAATTCAAGTCAAGAACACAAGTTAGAATGCTAATCAAGCATACAAGACTCATTGTTAATTTACCTAAGTAATTATAGGTTTTCCACCAAAATTATCAAAGCCTAGAACGCTAGCACCTTAATATGGATTCAATTACATGTTCATCAACCTAAGTATGCATCCAAAAATCAATTAACACATAAAAGATGGGATTGAAGTTCGAAATAAACAATCATGCAAGAACACTTTGAAATCGCAATTTATCTTTTTGAAAACCTAAAACCTAAAACCTAAAACATGCTTCATAGTATTTGAAAATCACATAACTAAATTCAATCTTTCATCCACCATAGAAGTAGCAAATCATATTTCCAAAACAGAAAATTAAATCGAAAATCCATAGAAACCCGAAAAAACATTCTTATACAAAACCGAAAACATAAAGATGTGTTCATGGTTACACTTTTTAATCTTCAAGAACGCAGGAAGCCTCAAAAGGTGGTGGAATGGATGAGTGCTATGGCAAGGATGCTTGAATGGATGAATGGATGCTCACGGCCTTGAACTTTGGATTTCTTTGAAGTTGCCGAAACCTTGGAAGAGAAAGGGGAGTGTTTGTGTATTTGATTCTGAATTTTGTGGTGTGTTTAATGTCTTCACAAACCTTGTTTATATAGTAAACCGCAAGGGCTAGAGAATCTAGGTCAAAATCTACTTGTGACATCATTAAACTAATGAAAATATTTCTTGATAAGTAGAGAACAAGTCACCTCCTTGCTTTGCAGAATTCATCATGTATCTAGTCCATATTTCCGCCTCCTTGTATGTAGAGTTATAAATCAATACTTATTCCTCTATTTTCTCTCATAAAATCCCAAGAAAATCTAAAATAATCCCTTAAAGATATTTGCCGAAAATCTTTTATTCTTCCTTGTAATTCTCACGGCAAAGGCATGTAGAATGGGCCATGGACTCCTCAAAAACGTCAAGAAGGATCTAGAGCATCATGTGCAAGTCACATGATTCAAACTTCGGGCCAAACTCTCCCAAAATGGGCCAATTCGAAAGTATTCTTCATATTGCCGAAATTCCTTCTTTATTCTAGAACATTCTTGAACTATCTTGAGTCATCTTCAAGACACAGCATCTCCTAGCACCACCAGGACTCCTAATGTCATCAGGTTTCCTAATCCAACAGGGACTCTGTCATTTCTTCATTTCCACGCACGTTTTTCCGAGCTCACTCCTAGTTGCATTAAGATTCCTACTTCAATTGAGATTCCTTCTCCTAGTAGAACTGGGAAAACTTCATTTCTCCATTTCTTTATCATTTCTGCGCCTCATTTCCTCCTTGCCTTCATTTTCATCATTTCCAGCTCTTCTTAGCTCATTTCCTACGTTTGGAGCTCAAATGTACCTAAAAACACAAAACTAAGTCAAAAATGATATTGTTAAGAGAATAACTAAGTAAAATGTAGAGAAAATGATATTAAAAACATAGAAAATATTACTCCGATCAATTAATCCAATAAATCACTAGTACTATAGATTAGTTACTGATTACCTTAGCACTCCACTCTTAGTTTTTGTCCTCTACTATATCCCTCATGTAATGCATAATCCAATATCCACAAGTCTTATCACCCATCTGCTCCGAAATGCCCTGAAACAAATAAATATTTTCAGTGCCTAATAAACCTTGCCTGAACTGGAAAAATGCAAATATAAATAGTTAGCTAGATGGGGAACACATACTGCATAGTTTTTCCATTGAACTGTCTTTCGGCCTTTCCTATGTTTTTGTGCATTGAATATTTTGATGGAGCTTCAACAACAACACAATACACAAAATTATGATGAAACTAACAACTTATAAATTGAGAATCGATAGAGATCTCTAAAAAAGAGAGGACTAAACCGTTTTGTACATAATACCAACAAAAAACAGCTGGCATTCAAATTTATGATAATCAATACCAACACGAATCTGATCTAGGTACTTGCATTGCTATATTTATGAGATCAGAAAGTCAATATTTACAAAAACAAAAATGCATGAATGAAGCTTTCGTACCCTGAATTATAGGGGACCAAAAAAATCTGACCAGGCGTCCCTCTTTCATAAGAAACTGACAAAGAACGAGCCCGTTCAGTCAGATTTCCACAGCCAATGACACTAGTATTAGCAGGATCTACGAAGCCAATCATGTCAAGCATTTTCGATTTCTTCAACACTTGATAAAGGAAGCTGTAAAACCACAAGTCTCAAAATATCATTCAATAACACTGAATTAACATCTTCATTTAAAATGCATTACAAACCTCATATACATCAGAATGCAGCTGCCAGAAAGCTCCTTCATGTTGGTCATGGCATACACATCTCTTCTGAAGATGGCGACCTTTTTTGGATATCCAAATAATTCCTCGCCTAAGGTTGTGTGGATGGTGATCCCATCCTTCAAGTTATCATTAGCCCATGTGGCCAACGTCTTAAGTGGTGGAGGCAAATTGGGTCGCAGCTTGACCAAATCATCATGATAAAAAAATCATCATATGTATCCTTCTTTTTCCTCCGCACATTTTTATGCTTTTGTTGCTGCAATTGATTTAAAAAATAACATTGCATGATTAGTATTTCTATATCATGTAATATAGCAGCTCACATGGTCATTTCGGTAAGAATAAAAAGGTTAAAAATGACAAATAATTTAAGCAAACTACATTACCTTCGCATTAGCTGCAGTGGGTATAACCCAGTCTCTAGGCCAAGCAATGCATGTACCAATTGCATCGCGGACAAACAGAATCTCATCCTTCATAGGAATTAGTACCAAAGCATTAGCAATAATAGATTTGGTGATCGACACTCGGACATTTTCCTCAACCAATGGAACACCATGGATAGTTTGCTTGTTGGACTCAACATCCACTTGAATGATCGTTCCTTCAGCCACTATGTTGTCCAATGAATCTATCGCAAGTTTACACCCTGACTGGACAATATTGGTGGACTGAACCTGCTAATTCAAACCAAAAAATATGTAAGCATTAGTCACATTTGAGGAAGCAATGTCATCGATATGGTTGATCAAATGTAATTGTAAAGAAAAAGAAAAGAAAACTAATTGTAAGGAAAAAGAAAGTAAAGCTAGGGTAGCGATTAATTACTTGCACTTGCTCCACAACTGCATTTTTTTTTTTGAGTTAAATCATTCCTAACTTCCTCCTCAATAATCAAGGTTAGTTTGATGTTCAGCTCCCCATCCACAAAGACTTCATTGTCCTCAACTACTTTTTGCTGGTCCTCCCCTAAATCTAACTTCTTCTTGGCAGTTTTGGCGGCTTCAATTTCAATAGCTTTCAAACTAGCCTTGTCAAGTTGCCTTGAACAGCTGCCCTGGCCAGAGATCAGCCAGCTGGCATCTCTTTCCCATTAACCATCGCTTCTAACTTTTGAAACATTTCCTCCCAAGCGGCTCTTTCCCTAGCAATTTGTTGCTCCATCTCCAACTCCCATTTGGTTCTTTCCTGAGCAATGATATTTTCTTTGTCTTCTTCTAGTATCTTCTTAATACTTATCCTAACACTATCTTCTACATTTAGCGTTTAGGTAGATGAAAATATGCCGAAGGCTTGACGAAGCCACCAACACCGCGTACCCTACCAAGATAATCAGGATTTCCCAATGCCAAAGTCAGAACATCATCTGTTCCTTCAGGGTTGATTTCTCCTTCAAACACTTTCCTCTTCAAACTTTCCTGATATAGACATCAATCACAGCACACAAAAATTATCCTTGGGATACAAAACCTAAAAAGAAAAAAAAGAAGCAACAAGTAATAAACAATTACAAAATACTGAACTTACAATTTTTTCGACCTTCTTCTTCACTGCTGGCCCTTTAAAGTTACCGCTCTTATCTTGCCGGGCCTTTATCCACATCGTAGCACAATCCAATTCTTCAATCGGTATTTTTTCAGCCTATAAATATGAATAGATAGGTGTGACATCATGATCAGTTTGGTGTAAACCGAAAAGAATTACAAATATATTGTAAATAGAGTTGTAAGACGAATACTGACCAGTTCTTCTTGGAAGTTAGCATATCCTTTCCGTGACATTCGATGAGGATTCTTATTCTCCTTCCTCTTTATTCTATGTTTTTCACGAAGTACCTACAAAGCATATGTAGAATTATGCATTATATTTTAGTATTTGCATAAACAATAACTAATAATGCATAAACTGTTCCACAACTGCATGTCCAAGTATGGTATCAGACAAACCTGAAATTGTCGTGAAGTTCTATCAGCCACGAACGTATTCCATTCATCTACCTCAATGGATCGATAATCATCTGGAGGGAACTGTAAAAGTTCAGGAGAATTCAGATAGGGAATAATGTACCAGTTGGTTAGTTTGCTTTTGAACTCTCTCCATTTGTGGCCGACTGATGTAATCACTAATTTCTTCCACTCTTTTGGCACCACATAAGCATCCTACACATTAACGAATACAAAGTATCATAGCTTTAATTACTGTTTTTAGGATTAATTTCAGTTTACCCCCCTGAGGTTTGGGGGTGAAATCATTTCACCCCCTAAACTTTCAATTTTGAATTTTTACCCCCTAAACTTTTCAATTTCAATCAGCCGTGTTCACCCCCTAAACTTTCAATTTTGAATTTTTACCCCCTAAACTTTTCAATTTCAATCAGCCGTGTCCAATTTTTACTGTTCCGTCCAAATTGGACGTTAAGTTTGACTTTTGAGGGTTAAAATGGTCATTTCAACATAAAAAAATAAAAAATTTTTTTTTTTTTTTTTTAATAATTTTGTCTCCAACCTATATACCACAAGTTATAATAGGTTTATAAAAACAAAAAAAAATACTCTAGGTAGTTGAAAGCCGCTCGCTGGTCTACGATATTTGTGACATATCTCCGATAAAGTGAAGAATTTAGGATATATCCCAAATAAAGTGAAGAAATATTTGTAAAAAATAATTTTACACTTTATCTGTAAATAAATATCTGTATATTCCCAATATTGGATATATATCACAAATATCGCAGACCAAAAATGATTTTACACAGATATTTCTTCACTTTATTAGGAATATACAAATATTTATTTTACAGATAAAGTGTAAAATTATTTTTTACAAATATTTCTTCACTTTATTTGGGATATATCCTAAATTCTTCACTTTATCGGAGATATGTCACAAATATCGTAGACCAGCGAGCGGCTTTCAACTACCTAGAGTATTTTTTTGTTTTTATAAACCTATTATAACTTGTGGTATATAGGTTGGAGACAAAATTATTAAAAAAAAAAAAAAAAAAAAAAACAGAATTTTTTTTATTTTTTTGTTTTTTATGTTGAAATGACCATTTTAACCCTCAAAAGTCAAACTTAACGTCCAATTTGGACGGAACAATAAAAATTGGACACGGCTTATTGAAATTGAAAAGTTTAGGGGGTAAAAATTCAAAATTGAAAGTTTAGGGGGTGAAATCAAACCTCAGGGGGGTAAACTGAAATTAATCCTTTTTTTTTTAATAAGAATAATGAGATGTAAATTAGTGAACAACTAGCAACAACTTATATATAGACTGATTGTTTACCTGAATACTATTCCAAATCTTGTCTTTTTCATCCAAAGGCACATTTCTCCAATCATTTATAGATATTGGGATCTTGGTACGTGCCAACACCCCAATGTATGGCTACGTCTCCTTAGCTGCCTTCCCAATTGGCTCCCCATCAGCATTAGAATTCACCTTTAGCTTCTTTCCTCGAATCAGTCGCCTAGTAATTTAATTCATGGTTACCATCCCTTGCTTAAGCAACCTCAATCCACCAGTGATGTTGTCATCATCATCAGAATCCTCGGATGACTTGCTCTTTGCAAACTTACGACCGGACGACGAATTTTTTGTTGCCACAACCTTCTTGGAATTTATTGCTTTAGGCGGTGGCATACTTCTCCTAGCGGACGCATCCTTGTTGGACTGAGTAGCTTTATGTTTTCGTGGAGTTCTCCTAGGGAAGGTAGCCTTGTTGGCTTCTGTCAGTCTTGCTTCAGCCTTCTTGGGGGTAGCAGGTTTACGATTTGGAGAAGTAATAGGTGGTTCAGAGACGGTTTTTCTACTACGTTTCATCTGCACCGCCTTTATCCTTAAGGCTATAGATCTAGCAATTTTCGATGTGCTTGCAGATGGAGCCATGACCTGCAATACACAATAAACACAGTTAGCCCCATAATATATATTAACAATTAATGTCAATAAACAAATGAAACAAAACACATAAAACAATGAAATAACTAACACATAAAGCAATGAAATTACTAACACAACTCAAAATTAAACAACACAGAAGACAATGAAATAACTAACATAATTGGAAGTGTTAATATACATGTTTCATCAAACACATCAATACATATATATAGGCATTCTAAAACAAATCAACCACGAACAAACAACTTTAACTAAATTTTTTTTTTCCCTCAGCCACATTGATTGCAGTCATTTTCCACCCATATTGCTTCATCTCCAGGATGTATATAATTGCTATGCTGATCACCATCTATATTATCAAAAGTCTCGATGGATGGCATTGTTGCTTCAAATGGCTATTGTTCTACTTCAATATCTTCTAACTTCTCATCCGAATCAGCCCCTTGATAGTCTCTATCTAGGATCCTTACTACCACTGACCATTGAGCATCGAGGGGCTCATCAATGTAATATATTTGCTTAACATCGCTAGCTAAGACAAAAGCATCATTAAGATGACATTTCCTATTCAGATTTACCAATGTGAACCCTAGTTCATCTACTTTAATGCCCCTAATATTCTCAACCCAATCACATTTAAACAACAGTACCCTAAACTTGTAGTAGTCCACCTCCCATATTTGTTGTATGACACCATAGAAATCCATATCATCAGTTTTGGGATTTTTATCCTTTGCACTAGAAACTTGCATTGCATCAGCCACCAAAAAAACCCTGCTGTTTTGCATTGATCGCACATTGTCCCGCTCCTTAGTGTTGAAATCAACACCATTAACCTGGTATCCACTAAAGGTCGGCACTACATGATTCGGTCCACTTGACATCCACCTCATTGTTTCCAAAACATTATTGTCCGGAAACTGCAGTTCATTTGAAACCTTCAAATCAATAATAGATTATATTAGTGTAATGTTGAAATCTTATTTTTTTTCAATAATTATATTAACAATCAAGTATATGATCACATACCCTCTCTTTTAACTAAACAGCAAAGGTCTGGTTTTGTTTATCCTTTAGCCACTTTTCATTTTTGGAAAACCTTAGATTGAGAAACTTTAACAATTCCAGATGTTCATTGAATATCAAACACACAAAACTCAATGATTTAAGTAACAAAATATTGAATCAATGCATGGACTGTGGGAAAACTGATGATAATTAAAAGTTTATGACTTACATGAAATAAGGACTTGCATCCTCGGTATTCTGCAATATACACAGATGTGCTTGATGCATCTCCTTGCCATAGACAGAAATCATGGTAGCGCCTGATAGCAGTTTGGATGCTAATCGGGCTCGTGGTTTTGAACTTTCAGGGATTCCAGCAGTAGAAGCATTAGTAAGCTTACGTTCGGTGCAAAACTCAACAGCCTCTTCGACAATATAAGACTCTGCTATGCATCCCTCAGGATGTTTTCGACGTCTAACCCACCCTTTAAAGACTTTTATGTACCTCTCGAAGGGGTACATCCACCGAAAAAATACTGGACCACAAAGCTGAACTTCTCTTACGAGATGCATAGTTACATGGATCATAATGTTGAAAAATGAAGGCGGGAAGTACTTCTCCAATAAGCAAACAGTAACAACCAAGTCTGCTTGCATTTTTTCCAGCTTCGAAACATCTATCACTTTAGCACATATTGCCTTGAAGAAAAGGCAGAAGTGGATGATCGCATACCTAACCGGCTTCTCGAGAACAGAATGTAAAGCAATAAGAAGAAGAATCTGCATGATAGTGTGACAGTCATGCGATTTTAGTCCAACAAGTTTTAAATCCTCCATAGAGACAAGATTCCTTACATTTGACGAAAACCTAACAGGAACAGTCATTTCAAAAAAAGAGCCACAAACTATTTTGTTTTTTAGCAAGCATCAAGTTCTAACTAGCCAGAGGTAATTTATCCCTTTTGGCACCAACTTTTGGGTTCAAACCAGCCCTAATACCCATCTCCACCATGTCCAAACGCGCTGCAACCCCATCCTTTTTCTTCCCGGGAATGTTTAGTAGCGTACCAATGATGGCATCACAGCAGTTCTTCTCGATGTGCATGACATCGAGATTATGTTGTGCTGGAATATATTTCCAATACTCTAGTTCAAAGAAGACAAGGGTCCCCAGTAAAGTGGCCATCTTTGGCTGAAGGGCAGTCCATAATTTAGTTCCAACTCGAGTTGCTTTAACTTCTAAAGGTTATTCTGGTCCCTTGCATTGTGTTATCTGTGCTAGGCAAGCGGAAACGCTAGAACACCTATTTTGTGGCTGTAGTTTTTCGCGGGAAATCTTTGAAGCTCCACCTTTCTCTATTCCGGCATCAGATTTATCTTGGAAGGACTGGTTGTTGGAACAAGCTGTCTCTCTTTCTTCAGGTGTGTTTGATCAGCTGTTGGTGATGCTTTGGAGTATTTGGAGAAATAGAAACAATATGTTATGGAGGGATCAGGCCCAGACTAGTGTTGCCATTGTTACTGGTGACATGGCCTGACACGAGGAGTTCTTGCAAGCTCATCGATCGTTGATCGTTTCTCAGCAAGGCAGGGAGAAGCCCCGTAAACAGTGGGTTGCTCTGGTAGATGCTTATGTTAAGCTCAATGTTGATGGGGCTTTTCTTCCTTCTATTCAGTTTGGTGGAACAGGGGGTGTGCTTAGAAATTCACAAGGCCAGTTTCTTGCGAGCTTTTCACATAAAATAGATTTTGTCAGCTCCCCTTTGCATGTCGAGCTTTTAGCTTTGAAGAATGGACTAGAGTTGTTGCAGGCCATGTTTATTGATCAAGCCATCCTCGAAAGTGACTGCTTACTTGCAGTACAGGCTATTCTTTCTCCAGCTGCAGACCTCTCTTCTCTGGGAGAGTTGATCATGGATATAAAGACTATTCTAGCAGCAAATGAGAACTTCAGAATCTGTTTTGCTCCCCGTCAGGCTAATGCCGTAGCTCATTGGTTTGTAAATGCTCCGGAGTTTATCCTGGATGCCCTCATGTACGATCTCCATCATATCTAGTAATACTACTTCTTCTTTTCCTCTAAAAAAAAAAGAAGACAGACTTCTTCTTCCAGCAAGGTCTACCTTGGTCTTCAACACCCTTGGCAGGAGGAAAGCGTTTTTTTTTCCCACACACACAATTTAGACCTTCTACTCTAGCAAACACCTCATCTCCGGTTAATGGTAGAGGAGGTAGGTCCTCCTCTAAGGTGTTGTCAAAAGCAGCAGCCTGTTTCCTATACGGATGATGTCAAGGTAGAAACCTGCGATGCCTCATGAATGCCATTTTTTTTACCTCTCTTTAACCTATAAGGTCGAGTCTGGTCAAGGCATATTGGATAAGCATTGTATCCTTTAGCAATGCTAACACACAAGTTCCCGTATGCAGGAAAGTTATTAATAGTCCATAGCAGCACCGCTTTCAATTTGAAGTAGTCCCCTCTTAGTGCATCGTATATTCCCTCAACCCCATCCCACAATACTTTCAGATCATCTATTAATGGCTACAAGTAGATGTCGATATCATTACCAGGTTGCTTCGGTCCTGATATTAACAATGTCAACATCATAAACTTCCTCTTCATACAAAGCCGTGGAGGAATGTTATATGTGACCAGTATAACTGGCCAACAAGAATACTTGCTGCTTAGAGAACTATACGGGTTAAATAGATCAGAAGATAGGGCTAGTCTGAAGTTTCTAGGGTCGCTACTGAATTCTGGATATTGTTTCTCAAGTAATTTCCAAGTAGGAGAATCAGCTAGGTGTCGCATCATTCCATCTTTCTTTCTACCAGACTCATGCCAAGTAAGATTCTTAGCTGTGTTGGTCGATTGATATATTCGTTTGAACCTTGGGATTGGTGGAAAGTACCATAAAACCTTCGCAGGTATCCCTTCTTTCACAGTTTTATCCCTACCCAATTTCCACCTTAGAACACCACAGTTGGGGTAGATAAGAGCATATGCATGCTGCTATCTATACAAGATGCAGTCATTAGGACAGACATGAATTTTTTCATACTCCATCCCTAAAGCACTAAGTGTCTTTTTCGCTTCATACAAAGACAAAGGAACCTGATTCCCTTCAGGAAGTAGACCCCCAATCATGATAAACATATCTGAATAGCAAGCATCGGTCATTCCATGCTTTGCTTTCAAATTGAAGATCTGAATCAGACCATTTAACTTGGTTGTCTTCGTACAACCTGGGTACAAAGGTTGATCCCCATCCTCTACATACTTCAAAAACTCATTAGAGTCTTCGGAAATCTGGTCATCCTCACTTTCTCCAAAGCCCCAATCATTCTCCCCCATCCCAGGTTCCCAATCTACAGTTTCAGATTAAACTCTATTGTCATTCATAGCAAATGTAGTAGGTTCCCCATGCCACCTCCAATGCTTATAATTCTCGTTAATACCATTCCAAAATATATGATCCTTAATAACTCCAATAGAAAATCCCTCTGTGTTACTACATTTCAAGCAAGGACAAGAAATCTTGTTTTTGTTATTGGCATTAGACTTGGCAAACTTAAGAAACTCTGCTACTCCTAGCTCAAACTTCTTTGATCTTTCTATCAGCATGCATCCATGACTTATTCATCTTAAATATATAGGTTCCTTCATATATAACAAAACACACTTAAATACTGTCTCTATCTCAATGATACTGTTGCTTATACTTTTAACATGCTTATACTTTTACTATACAATATACTCATTAAGACTAGTACTGCTAAGAGTGGTCTTAACACGTATAAATTCATTCACATAAAGCTGCACCAATTACATCGATCCATGACAATTCTAATGATCAGATTGCATTCCATGCTCAAACTTTTATTATACAAAGTAATACAATATTCTATCAAGAAATAAAACTGAACTTATGATTATACTCAACTAGCTAGCAGTAAACATATAATCATTTTGTGTAGGCAAAGATATGAACAAAAGGATAATTAGATAGTTGCTAACTACATAATGTATAAAGCACAAACATTGAAAACTCACCAAAAATTTACAAAAAAAAAAGCCTTCTATTTTTCTCTACACTACTAGCAGTGAGCCTTCCTTCGCAAATCCTTTTGTTCCACCAAGTTTCCCTATGAAGGCCAACAAAACAGAAGAAACATGTTACAAAACATAAGAACTATGGCAGTTCCTTTTCATAGTCATGGATCTTATGGTAATAATAGGATATTATGCACACTTTCTGTGGACTTTCTAAACCTCAATAGAAATTATTACTGTGTGAATACTGCAGTTTCGATGGGTGGGAAGTTCTTCCTATATGTGTATATGTACATAAACATGACTCGTATTTTATGAAGCTGCCTTTAGTTATGCAAGTCATCAAAGTTTACTCTGGCCTTGACACTTTGCAACTATAGCTTCTTCACTGGGAGTCTTTATTAATAAGTTGGCTTTGTACTTGGGCTTAGCAAGTGTACAAGTATTTTCTACATGGGGCTACACATATGAAAATGACATCCACAGAAAGTCATTATACCTGAACAAATCTGTAAAGGCCAGGTATTGACATAAGATCAGTGCCTATAAGCTGTAATCCAAAGTCAATATAAGGCTGCAAAAAAGAGGGGAAAAATATAGAATTAGTTATAGCCAAAATATATAAAGGCTATATGCAGGTTAAATACTTAAACATACAAGACAACAAGATTGTAACAAAAAAAAAAAAATACAAGACAACAAGATTTAAAGTAACAAATTAAACCTAAATTAGGCATACATCAAGAGATAAAAGATTGGGTAATTACTTAAGGGATGGCTAAATTGTACTTTTGCACTGAAAATAAACCATCCCTAGTACAAATTAAACCTAAATTAGGCATACAACAAGAGATTTCTTTTATAAATTTCTTTGTACCCTTCTATCATAGCTAGAATCAGTCTTGGAAGACATTTGCAACCTCATTAAATGTTCCTTTCAGTTCGGATGTGAACTGTATTTTTGCAAGTTAATACAGGCCAAATCAAAGTAGGTGCAGCGCGCGTTAAGATAATAAGCTCAGTCTTAAACCAAAAATAATGGAATAGCCAATTTTGACTGCCATCTAATGCTAGTAAACTGCTTAGGAAGCTAGCCATTTTACCATAGCAAACTTTCAAGTTAGAAACACACTAAACAAACCTAGAAAATAGACCTAGACCTGGGCTAATTATTCAGCAGCAGACGGAAAAGGAGAAAGATCAATCTCAAATATTGACACTATTTTCTCAAATGCACAATTTTGATTTCAGAAAATAATTTTTGATACTAACACTAATATTTTCAAGGGCCCTTCTTTGCATCATGACAATAATGATTGATAAAGCATTTTAAAGGGATTTGATGAAAAACATTAACCATAAACCAAATGGGAAGGAAAAATACTAAGCTCAAGATAATAAACAGAAAACTATTAATTGTTATATGTGTCACAGATGCAGGGCCACACAGCTTCCTTCTATCTTGTCTTTCCTTGCAAGCATACCTTATACAGAAATGAATCTTTGAAAAAGTTAAGGAAAAAAAAAACTAGTTTTGGAAATAGTAAATATTGAGGAAAAAGAAAGTACCTTAGCAACACACTATTACATATTTGAGTATAAATAGGCAGAGGCTCACTCTCAAGTTGAAACTCTGGAACTTTGAGAGCAGCTGTTGTCCTTGCCTTATACCTGTACAAAAGGGTTCATCAAAATTAAAATCCTTTCCGAGTTGACAAAGTACAAAGAAAAAGTGAATCTGGTTCTAGTGTCGTAGATTGAAGGAAACTTAATTATTAATATGTGCTTCGCATGGTATCAAAGTGTGGCCAACAAAAGACAATAAAGTTAAAAAGCTGTGAAGAGGTGGCGACATAGAAACATCAAAGAAGAAGTGTTGACGGTGGCATTCTAATTCAATCATAAAAGTTTGATCTTTGACAATCAAGTGTGAAGTGACACACCTTTGTTCGAGCACAGAATTATCAAAGCATTTATTGGAACCAAAATTGCCCAGGTGCTAAAATTTAATTAAGTCTTGTTCTCTTCCCTCACCTTGATCATTTGGTGGTGGCTCTATATTAAACAAATGAGATTAAGCCAATCCCATAAATTGACAAAAGCAAAATCCTTTCATAGTGGGCTTGTGAATAGAAAGGAAGAACATCAAGACAATCAATTCAGAGTGCAGCACACAAAGCTTAACTGAAGTAAATTTGGCCTCACGACAGATTAAAGGAGTTAAACCAAATATGCATAATCGCCATCCAAGGAACTCAGACACAAAACAATTGAACCTCACCTTCTCAATAGAAATGACCCCCAAAGCAATTGAACTGTAATAGTAGTGAAAGATTTCTCTCTTTTCAATTGTTCTGAAATTACCCAAAATTAAAAACTCACCTTCAACCTCCTCAAATCAATCATTCAAACCTCGAACTGCAGTAGGACCAATACCCCTACAAAATCCAAACCCAGGTCAATTGAAAACTACTTAGATTGGTTCTTGAACAGGGAAAACCAAAACGGTTATGTATGATAATGGAAAACATGAGAGACTGACAAAAAACTAAATCAAACAAATTCAAACCCATCATAGAATACCTAGGATGATCAGTTTACTCAATTTCTGTTGGAATCGAGCATCAATTTCTTCCCGTCTCCCTCTTCTTCATCTCTTCTTCTTCTTCTTCTTCTTCTTCTTCTTCTTCTTCTTCTTCTTCTTCTTCTTCTTCTCGTCTGTTTTAACAAAATTCCAAAGCAAACTAACACCAAGACAAGAGTCAATGAACCTTCACCATTCCGCCGCCGTCTACTGTCAAGGAGGGTGACAGAGAGAGAGAGAGAGAGAGAGGTTTGGGGTTTCAGTAATCGGAACACCAAATCGAGGATAAAAGGAAAAATGATATTCAATCGCCCCATCCCCAAATAGAAATAGAAAAAATCGAATCGAAATCAAACACTAAAATCGATTGAACCCAGTTGAAACCCAAAACTAAAAAACGATTGAAACCTTAAATTGCTTACCAATATCCAAATCGAAAATAGCTCTACTGGTCGCTGTAGAGCTCCATTAATCTGGACGTGAAAGACGAAGTAGAGACTAAGGTTGATGAATTGAGAAAGTCAGAAAATGAAGGAGAGAGTGAGAATCGAGATATGACAGAGCTAACTGAGAAGGAGAGAGTGAGGTTGGTGTTTGGGCTTTTGCGGGTTAACGTTCTAGGTTGAGCTGAGAGATCTAGCGATGAGAAGGACAGATCGAAAGTGACTTAATTGCGAGGGATATATGTCAAATAGCAAAAGTCAAAATAACTTGGGAAATTTTAAAACAATCCCAACATTTAGACAACATTTCAATGTCGTCTGAATGTCACAACATTTTCTAGTCAACTAGGGCGTGGCTATTTGAGAGGGAAAAGACTCAATCAACTTTTGGATATCCCTCCAAATTTGAGATAGGAAATCACCACCAGGCCCGGCCCTAACCCAGGGCGATGGCCCAGGGCCCAATGTAGATGGATAAAAAAAAATGTTGTTTGAGAGGCTATAGTATATCAAAAATGCAAAGGTTGTCCAAAACAGACCCAACACTATGAGAGACAAAGTCATGAGACAAAGAGAGAGAGAGAGAGAGAGAGTGTGTGAGAGGAGAGAGAGAGGGATGTGTCATCATGGGCCTAATTTTTTCATCAATATGAAATATTTTTGAATTTTTTTTTATATAAAGGGCCCAATATTATTCTTCGCCCCAGGCCTTGAATTTCCCAAGGCAGGGCCTGATCACCACCTTCTACAGCTACACAAATGTGTTGTCTGAATGCTCACCATTTTTCCAAATTAAACCAGTATGGTTTTAGTGTATATTCAGGCAACTGAAAAAAAAAATTTGTCGTCTGAAAAACTCAGACGACATAAAACAAAACTTATGTCGTCTGAAGGCCTTTTTGGCATAGTGTATCAAAATAATTAAGAAAGAAAAGGGCTTGGGGTAAATTTAGGGTCACAAGCACAAGTATGTTGAAATATTTTTTGTTTTATTTATTTATTTATTTTTGTTTTTTTTTTTGAGATAGTGAAAGAATAGTTTATTTTGAAACCTGGTTTGCTTCGAATATGATGTTAAAATTGTGGTTTTAGTCAGATATTCTAATTTAGTATTTAGACCTCCTTGTTTTAGGGAATCGATATTTGGGAGAGTATTTGTTGTGCTTTCATTGATTATAGGGGTCTCTTTACATAGATGCTTACAAGCATAGAAGCAGAGTTGTACATGGAAACATAATCGTACAATGATTGGATATCTACGAATATCTCCGAAAATCTCCGAAAATATCTCTAATATAAACTCTATTACAACTTGCAAACCCTATTACAACTTGCACAAGTAACCTAGAGTTTGGGCCAGACATATATTATGGATTTACTTGAACACTCCCCCCTTGTGTCACCCAAACGTGGCACTCTTCTTGTTACCTCATTAAAAACCTTGCTGAGTAACAAGAACCTTATGAGACAAAAATAACCTCGGTCAAAAGGGAAAAAGAGCACAACACACCATTCACGTTTCGAGATCAACATGTGGACATCTCCCCCTGATGTCTACATCTCCTTCTGATGACTATGTCATGGGTGTTCGGATAACTTCCGCAAGCCAATGCTTGCAACATGTTTCTTGAACGTGAATTTGAGCAATGACTTAGAAAACAAGTCTGCCACATTATCCTCAGATCGAATCTGGTTCACTATGATTTTGAGGAGCTTCTGTTATTGCTGATTGTAGAAGAACTTGGGCGATATATGCTTGTCATTGTTGCCTTTGATTTAGCCTTGCTTCATTTGTTCAATGCAAACAGCATTATCCTCATAAATGTTGGTAGGCTCATCTGTGGTAGACTTCAAACCACAATTTCTTCGCACATGCGTAACTATGGATCTAAGCTATATCCATTCACGAACCGCTTCGTGAAGAGCAATAATCTCTGAATGGTTCGAAGAAGTAGCAACTACGGTCTGTTTAGTAGACCTCCAAGATATCGCAGTCTTACCCATGGTGAACACATAACCAGTTTGGGAACGACCTTTGTGTGAGTCCGAGAAATACCAACATCAGCAAAACCTTCCAAAGACTTATGTCGTTTTAAGATGAGGAGAGGGAACGCAGACCACTATTGATGGCGTCCCTAACATGTGATGGGTCTGAATCTATCATCTCTCTGTAAGGAAAGAACAAGCTCATATCAATCGCACCACTTAAGTATCGAAAGATATCTTTAACAACAGTCCAATGGAGTCTTATTGGCGCAAAGCTATATCTAGCTAACAAGTTCATGGAAAATGAGATGTCCAGTCTTGTGCATTGAGCTAAGTACAATAATGCGCCTATTGTACTCAAGTAGGGTACATTTGCCTCTAACACATCTTGTTCGTCGTCCTTTGAATGAAGAGGATCATTTTCAGGATCAATACTACGGACGATCATGAGGGTGCTTGAAGGCTTGACCTTGTCAAAATGCCTAAGCATCTATCAACACCATGCTCAAGTTCCAAACCGAGACATAATCATATTCTCCAAGATCCTTCATCTCAAACTGGATTTCAAGTGTTAAGCGGTTTTCCTTATCTCTTTAAGAGCTTCCAATAAAGATCATGTCACCAACATGAACCGCGCTAGAATCTGAAACTTGTTCTAGAAACACGCGAGCATATCCCTTCCCAATAAAGTAGTCACTTTAGTGTGTGTTTCAACCTTATTGCAAACACGCTCTGTGGTCTAGAGCCACTTGACTTGGGTAAATGAAGTTCACCATGAACTTTCATGTATATTCTGTATCTAGATCCCCATAGAGATACGTAGTGACCACATTCGTAAGCTGCATGTTCAGTTATTGAGAAACTACCAAACTGACAAGGTAGTGGAGTGCAAAGACATCCATTACGAGAGAATATGTCTCATCGTAGTTGATTCCAGGGCATTTTGTGAGAACTCTTGCTCCATAAGGCAAGATTACCATCTCATTTTCTCATCATGCTTTCTAACGAAGACCCATTAGTCAATAGGTTTTATATTAGGAGGTGTTTACTGGCTCTATAAACCTTCCTCTTTGTTAGAGAATCCAAATTAACCTGGATCGCATCTTTCCATTTAGGCTAAATTTCTCTACGTTGGCATTCATTCATCAATGGAGCGTGGTTCGATATCATCAGACTCTACAAACTCATGAGAAACGAAATGAGGAACTACATCATCAATTATGATGGAGTTTCTATCCCACATCTCATGTACACTAGTGTAATTTTCATAGAGCTCTATACTCTCAGGAATAGGTTATGACATTGAGGCGTTCCCCAACAATAACCATAATCCGGAAGATTCTCATGAGACGGATTTTGAGTGTCGATGATCCAAGGATTGGGTTGTGCCAAAGTATCATTCGAACCGACAGGCCTCCTACGCATCTTAGCTAGGGCCATGGCCTATAGCACCAAAATGCCACCCTTTATGGCGTTGGCGCCATGCCTACTTCCGTGTAGGGTGGCACTATGTCCTCTTGTAGGGATGTCCATCCTTGCAGGCATGTTTGCAGCATATATGTGTGATCTCGTCACTTTAGCTGAGATAAAGATGAGACATAGTGGGGACAGACCACGACAATTCCTGTCATTCCTGCTAAACATCCGTGTTCTTATATCCCCCTAATGATGGGAAGACTGTCTCATCAAAGTGACAATCCTCAAATCTAGTGGTAAGGATATCGCCTAGCAAGGGCATTAAATGGCAGACGATTGTTGGAGTCTCAAATCCAACTTAGCTGCCCATCATAGTGCGCTGTGGTGGCACAATTGGCACATAATAGCACATTCAAATATGCGTAAGTACGAGATACTGGTACCCAGTCACTAGTTGTAATGCAGAGGTAGATTGAGTGATGGTGGGTCATAGATGAATTAGCATAGCTGCATGCGATATTGCATTACCCCAAGCGGATATAAGGAGATTGGTGCACATTACCAATTTTCGGGCACCATCATAGTCGTTTCGGCGAGATCATTTGGGTATGTACATGGGAATATGATGTCTAACATCAGTCCCATTGCAATAACCATCGAAAGTCTTCAATGTAAACTCTCTAGTATTGTCAAGTCCAATTGACTGAATAAGATGATCCAGGTAGTGAGCTTGTTGTCATATGATATGTGCTAGGAGTGTAGTATAAGTAGCATTTACAGGTGGACAATGACACACCACGTGACCAGTCACGTGTTTGCGTGTCAACCAACATCATGAAATTTTTAAACGTTCGCAAGTTGGTTGAATCAATGCACAGAATCCCCATGGATTCTATATAAGAACAGAATGAGTATTTTCATATCCTTTGCATAGGACGGTCTTAGTCTTAGTTTACCTAAGGAACGGGCTTTGTAAAATGAGCGAGAGGCCTTAAAAGCAACCAATAAGGATTTTGGTTAGGCTTGAGCGTCTGAATCGCTATTTGAAGCAAAGTTGGTTATTGTAGCATCACTTGGGGCGCCATCACCTTGATGGACGCCATCCATGGTGTCATGAATAGGGGCTGTGCCAGCCCTAGGCAAGTGGTGGACGGTAGCCGCGCCGGAGGTAGCGGCGGCGATCACACTTAGTTTAGGAATCAACTTTTGATTCATGCTTCATTTCGCTCGAAAGAATGGATGTCCGTGTTAATTCTTTAGTAGATGGATGATCATATCATGACTAGGATGACCTATCCTGTCGTGACAAAGCTAATATGTATCTAAATCTAAGAGATATTCTCTCATAACTTTATTGGATTTCATACCTCGAATAGTGGTGACATAAAATCCACTAGAGAGACACATACGTTTTTCTAAGATGCGTCTTTATTTTCAATCATTAGAGATAGTGCAAAAGAACTCTTTTTCGTTCTCCATATGCATTTCTACATGGAATCCTTTGGCTATTCATTGGGTGAGATTTCATTTATACTTTATTGTTTTATTTCCTTTATTGAGAAAACACATTTTACTAGTATAAATAAGGAGATTGAGATTGTTTTGAAGCAATTTTAAAATATGAAATCTAGTCAAGAACAATCACCATTTTAATAGATAGAAATTTCATTTAGAGATTTTTGTATGTTTTGATATTAATAATGTGTGCCCCAGTGAGCTTAAAATTCTGGCTCCACCATTGTCTGTCAGTCTTTTGTAGATTGTTGTTGAGGCTTGCTTTTGATTTATAACAACAAATTAAGAGCAACAAATCCCTGTAACCATGGTTTTGTTTCTTTATCTTTTTCTCTCTGTTTATATTTATCTTTTATTTGTGATGAAATTTCATATTGTTTGTTATTTGTGGAGTTCACGAGCATTGAGATTATATAGACCTTCATAGGAAGCGATATGGGTATAGACTTGATCACTTTGAGCGCAAGTGCAAGAAGGAGGCTTGTGAGGTCCACAAGCGCTCTGAAATTACGTAAAAGGTCAATTCTATTTGTTTTCACCTACTTTACTGAGAAATTACAATAAAATAAAATAAAATTGTCCTTATTATGGTTCTTACTAATTTTGTAATGGAACAGGCTCTGGGTATCAAGGGCAAGATGTTTGCCAAGAAACTCTATGCAGAAAAGGCTCTAATGAAGAAAACATGGGTTCTGTTTCTTGGCTTTCAGTTTAATTTAATTGAGCCTTTTTGTTTATTTCTTCATAGTTCTGCTATGTGGGTTCTCTTAAATATTTTGCTCATAATGCAGAAGTTTTCTATTATCAGTTAATATGTTTTGCATATAGTTACTAATTTTGATATTCTTCTTTTGTGGTTATTGATATGGTTCTTTTTCCACCCTAGATTGTTAATATGTTCTTCTTGATTCATAAGTATTATATATTTGGGTAATTATCACAAATGATACCTGAACTTATTCTCTATCTTATCGATGATACCTGAACTTCAATTTTGATCACAACCAGTACCTGATCTTTTTGATTTTATTTTAAATGGTACCTATCATTAACTTTCGTTAATGTTCCATTAAAAACTGAAATGTGCTAAACATGTGACTCATTTTTTAAGGATAAATTTGTAAATTACCTTGTTCTTTTTTTGTAATATCACTTATTTTCACTTATATTGTGGCTATAAAAAATGAGACTATCAAAGGGAAAAACTTTCAACTTCAATTAAAAATATGAATGACAGGAAAAAAAAAAGAATTACGAAAGTTTTGATAAGCTTTGGTTTTTAAATGTTTTATAGTTCGTCCAAAAAAAATGTTTTATAGTTTTATTTGAAATGTTTTGTCTGTATCTATAAAACAAATTAATTTTTGTTAAGATCTTGTTTTAAAATTATTTTCATAAGAGGGTAGAGATACATTTTTAATTTTATTTTTAATTGATCTTCTATTTTTATTAACATATTAAATGATCAAAATATCAAGTAAACAAAATCATTTAAATGGGTATTTTCGTCAAACTACTCTTGAATATAGGTCATCTGTTTTGCGCATGTTAGTTTTTGACGGAACATTAACGAAAGTTAGTGCTAGGTAATATTTGAAATGAAGTCAAAAAGTTCAAGTACTGGATGTGATCAAAATTGAATTTTAGATACCATCGATAAAAATATAAGATAGAGGATAAGTTCATGTACCATTTGTGATAATAACCCTATATATTTATATTCATATATGTAGCAATGATTACTTAATAATGATTAATTTGTTGTTTGATAATACACAATACGAAGTAACGATCATATGTACAAGTTTATACGCTTATCAAATAGTTTGTAGTTGTGTTGGTAGCTCACGCTGGAGGGTGTACGTGTTTACTGTTTATTGAACTAGTCATTATGGTGACTTGAAAGTCACAATTAAATATTATTTTGTGAACGTTGACAGATTGGCTATGCATGAGGAGTCATCGACTAGGCACAAGGTTGATGATGATGATGTCCATGAAGGAGCTGTTCCAACATTGATGTTGGACCGTGACAATACAACACGAGCAAAGGTATGGTTGAACAGCCATCAAATAAAATGATTAAGATAGCTTTTCGTGGATGGTATCTGACTTTATGCTGTAAATAGACTCTTAGCAATTCCATCAAGCAAAAACGGAAAGAGAAAGCTGGAAATTAATGGGAAGTCCCTCTGCCTAAGGTAAGACAAGTGCAAGTTTCTGACTCAGTACTCTTTCATGTGTGAATAAAATTTTGTAACTGAGTTGTATCTTTTTCAGGTGAGGCCTGTGGCTGAAGATGAGATGTTTAAAGTGCTTAGAACGGGCAAACGCAAGAGTAAGAACTTGACTTCTCTCTATCCCTATGCATCCAAGTTTGAAGTTAGCTTCGCATCGATAAAGTTTGAAGCCAATTGGTCGTTTATATTTATTCAGTCATTATTTAAGGCTTATGATTTAGTTTTTTCCACATAACCAGATAAAATTGTTCTTCGTTCATGTTCATGATATGCTTGTAAAACTTTTGCACGAGTATATTCATGTAATTTTATTGCTCTCATTCTTGATAGCTTATATTTTGGTTCTTCTGTGTAGCTAAGCAATGGAAGCGGATGATCACAAAAGCCACATTTGTGGGACCTGGTTTTACAAGGAAACCTCCCTAGTATGAGCGATTTATCGGCCTAGTGGATTGCAATTCACTAAAGCTCATGTGACTCACCCTGAACTCAAATGTACTTCTAACCTTAAGATACATCAGTGTGAAGAAAAACCCTAATGGTCAAATGTATACCTGTCTTGGTGTCTTGACCTAGGCAACCATCATCGAGGTACCTATCTCAGTCTTGTGTGCTGATTCATGACATTTAGAATTTCTATATCATGACGTCTCAAGCTGTTTGTGATTGTTTGTTTATCTGTGAATTTCAGGTGAATGTAAGTGAGCTTGGTTTAGTCACACCTAACGGGAAAGTAGTGTGGGGTGAGTTCAAAACCTCCGTGTACTTGGCATTCTGCTTAATTTCCAATTCACTTTGCTGTCGTACTCCCCCTCTTTTGAATGAGGGTACTTTTAGATTTTTAACTTGTGTGGTTGTACACATCTTTGCCGGTGGATGCAGGGAAATATGCTCAGGGGACAAATAATCCAGAGAACAATGGATGTGTAAATGTAGTTCTACTTGTATAAGAGAATTAACTGTCGAGCTTTGAGGGGACTCTTCTGATCTTGGCATCCTGCATCGCACGCCTATGCCTTATCATGCAATAGCCAACCACTCCAAATTTTAGAACCAAAAATATGGCTGTAATGTGATGTGTGCATGGATCATACAATTTCGACTTTCAGAAATTGAATTTGCAATAGACTTCTTTGTTCAACTGTACTCCCAAGCTATTATCAGTCGAGCAAATTTTTTGTCCTACTGATTTATACTTTGAAAGTGATTATGATGCCAAATGATTTAGTCAAAGTCAAGTTAATACTCTATAGGCGAGATATTGTCAAAAGTTCCTATTCCATCCGAAATTTTTTTGTAATCGATAAACCCTGGCCCAAACTCCCTTTTGTTTATTTGATAGTGTAATTTTTTAATTTAATTTTCAGACATTATTTCTGCAAAAAAAAAAAAAAATGCGCGCAGTAATTTTTTTTTTTTAAGGGATTTTGTCCATTTACCCCATTTCTAGGGATTTTTTTCCCACTTACCCCATTAAGTTTTTTAATTCTCTCTTACCCAATACACTCTAAGGGAGTCTTCCCTAATACCTTTTTTTTTGTTTTTAATTTTTTTTAATACCATTTTACCCTCACCCCCTTGTTACTTAGAGAGAGAGAGAAAAAAAATAGAAGAGAGAGAAACCATGGGAGACTTCGCCGGAGCCCGTCACCGGCCGCCGGAATCCGGTCACCGGCCGCCGGAATCCGGTCACCGGCCGCCGGATTCCGGCCACCGGCTGCCGGATTCCGGCCAACGTTCGCCGGATTCCTGCCAACTTTCGCCGGAATCCAGTCACCGGTCGCCGGATTTCGGTCACCTACTGCCGCCCACCGGAATTTGCTGAAAATCTTACCGGAAAGTTTTTTTGCCCCCAATAGACATCTATTGCCCCCTAGTAGATGGGCAATAAACCTCTATTGCCCCCCAATAGACGTCTATTGCCCCCTAATAGACGTCTATTACCCTCCAATAGACGACTATCAGCCATGTATTGCCCCCAATAGACGACTATCAACCATGTATTGCCCCCCAATAGAAGCCTATTGCCCCCCAATAGGACTTTCAGTTGCCAGAATGGGAACTAATCTCCATAAATTTAGACAAATAAAACTTTGATTACAGAAAAAAAACAAGGAGATTACATCAATTCAAAACGTCTATTGCCCCCCAATAGACATCTCTCTCTATTTCCTTCTCGGATTTATGCCCAAAGTTTACAAAAAAAATAAAATAAAAAGAAGTTGATTTCGGCACCCAGAGAAATGCTCTGGGCACCCACGCAGCAACTGGACCAAATCACTCGAGTCCGACGGAGGTGGAAGCTGGCCACGAACACCTTCCCCTGGTCGCCGGCGACGAGATCTCCTACCACATGAAGGCAAGTGTATCTGGACAGATCGGTGTCGCCATAGCCTTGAAGATCCGGTGCGACTGTTGGTAGCCGAGCGAGGCCACAGCCTGGTTTTGGTGCCTCCATGCCAGATCTCCGAGAAGCCGTGCCAGTGACAACGAGGGAGGGAGGGAGGGAGTGAGGCCACAGTCTGGTTTTGGTGCCTCCATGCCAGATCTCCGAGAAGCCGTGCCGGTGACAACGTCGTCGATGGGAGGGAGGGAGCGAGGCCACAGTCTGGTTTTGGTGCCTCCATGCCAGATCTCCGATAAGCCGTGCCGGTGACAACAAGGGAGGGAGGGAGGCCTGCAGAGACCGCCGGTGACAACGTCGTCGATGAAGGGCGACCAGAGGAGGGAGAGAGAGAGAGAGAGAGAGAGAGAGAGAGAGAGAGAGAGAATATCGTGCCTGCAAAGAGAGGAGAGACAGTGTGGCATGACAGTAATTTATTAATTAGGCTGAGGGCAATTTTGTCTTTTCATTTTAAATTGGGTAAGTGGGATTAAAAATCTGTTGGTGGGGTAAGTGGGATAATTTTTGTTCATTTTGGTGCTATTGGTCAAGGACCCTTTTTTTAATGTCAAAAGACTATAATTAAATATGAAAGCCTCTAGGTTAACCAGCGGTTACAACATCAAATAATAAGGCGGCATTTGAGGCATTTATTAGAATTGTGTTGGTCCAAGAGAGGCCATCAAAAAATCTAGGGCTCTTGACCATTTACCCAATTTGGACCTAACAAATGCCCACAAACTCTACTAAAAGATTTGTGTGCTTACTTAATC
Organism: Rosa chinensis; assembly: GCF_002994745.2. Taxonomy (NCBI): domain Eukaryota; kingdom Viridiplantae; phylum Streptophyta; class Magnoliopsida; order Rosales; family Rosaceae; genus Rosa; species Rosa chinensis. Next base: position 34,172,743 of record NC_037094.1, read on the forward strand.
CATTTAAATGTAAAAAGACAAGTTTGCCCTCCGAATAATTAAAAAGACAGTAAAGACTTCGCTGGAATCCAGTCACCAGCTAGAGGTTCCTAAAGAGGTCATCATAGACTTCTATTACCCCCAATAAAACCCAATAATTTTTATTTGAGGGCAATAAAACCAGAAGACAGACTCCGATCACTAGCCATTGGTCACTGAATGTCCTCAAAGAGGTCGTCAGAGATTTTATAGGTCACCAGAGGGGAATAAAAGTTTATCAGGTATTATTAGTGGTAATAAAACCTGTTGCTAGAGATCACCAAAGAGGTCGTCGGAGATCTTATAGGTCACCAGAGACTTTTATTACCCTCCCAATAAAACCCAATAAATTCTTTTTGGGAGGCAATAGAAGTTTATTGGGTTTTATTTGAGGGCAATAAAAGTTTATTGAAGATTATTGGGGGCAATGAAATCAGACGCTAGACTTCGGTTATCAGTCCAGGGGTTGCTAGAGGTCCCCAAAAGAGGTCGCTGGAGACTTTTGTTACCCTCCAATAAAACCCAATAAATTTTTAATAAAGTTTATTGAGTATTATTGAGGGGCAATAAAACAGGACACTGGACTCCGATCTACCGTCACCGGTCGTCGGAATCTGATATTTGATCATCGAATTCGGGTGGGCGGTCCTTGGAGTTTGGCTAAGTCTCTGATGACTTCTTTCTCTCCGAGTGACACAGAGAGAGAGGGGGGGGGGGGGGGCTAAATTGTCCCAAAATTGAACAAAAAAAATTAAATTGGGTATTAGGGCAAAAAAATATGTAATTTCTTGCTTAAGTGAGCAATCTCATAAGATTTTTGGTTAAGTGGGGTTAGTGTAGCTCAAATTTGGGTAAATTGATATTTTTTCAAAGATCTATGACCTACATTTGCAATTTAATCGGCTACAAAATTAGCTTTCCTATGGACATGTTTGAAAAAGATAGAAGAGAACATTGTAGTGATCTTCCGTATATCTCGTACAATCTTCAAGATCCTCCAAGGCGGTTTTATAGTACCCTTTACGGCATCAATGACAAATTTCGAGTTGCCCTCTCTACTTGGACGTTTAACAAACCTGTTGCTAGGCACTGATAAGACTATTTCTTAACGCTGTTGCTTTTGCTATTGGAACTGTGGCACTTCCAAATTCTTTTGCAGCTGCAAGTAGAGGTTTACCACTACAGTCTCGCTTGACAAAGCCTCCTGCAGCGGAATTCCTATGGCCATAGCCATCAAGGTTTATTTTGACAAAAATTTCTAGGGGGGCAGTAATCGTTTGATTATGCAATTACACTGATGATCGATTATAGTTGACAATTTCATGACTAACTGTCTATTTATTTGATGCAATCAGAATAATTGCAGTTTATATTATATTTTGCACATGAATTTACGCTACTGACACACGGGTCTAAACCGGTATGAACCGGAGGTTTTTCCTTTTGTGATCCATAGCCCATCAATTTATACTCTATGAGAATAAGTTAAATCAAGTTAAACAACTTCTAATAAAAAATCAAGGACTTTATTCTAAACAATCGAGCTTTATAAATCTTCTCTTTTTCTTGATGAGAGAAGGTTGTATTACTTAGTGAGATGTGGTCTACAGCTCTTTATTACAAGTTAAACTAATATATTATTAACTTTTTTGGCTTAATAGGTGCATCTGAGGTATCAAGACCATAAGGACGTAAATTGATAGCATATAGAGTATAGACAGCCAAAATAATGCTGGTTACCATCCATGTCTGAAGCCAGTTGTTGAATGAACGTACTGCTGGACCAACTATTAATTGGTCATGTACGTTGACACTGGCGTGAGTACTGGCTTGAGTAATGCTGCCAACTTATTTCGAGCAGCAGTTCCTGGACGTCTTCGGAGGAAACAAACTGAGATTCTTTGTCTGTAATTTTCATCATATATGCGCCTCTCATACTTGGATGCACAAGCACTATTTTTGCACTGGTACGCTCTTTTAAATGCCTACATAATAATTGAAGATAGTGACAATCAAGTATTTAATTCTTGGTCTAACAGGTACAGTTAAATGTATCATCGGAAGTGAAGGGAAGGTTCATATTGAAGGAGTCATGACTCATGACGGAGAGCGGACTTGTCGTAAACTCATAAACTTGTACCAAATGAAAGTCCAGGAACTATGTGCAGCTGGACCATTTACCATCTGTTTTAATCTTCCAGGATCTGTTGATACTCGGCTGTTTTCTCCTGGCTTTCGGCCAGATGGAATCCTGGAAGTGGTGGTTATGAAATCCAAAATGTCTCGGAAATTCCTCAAGTTCCCTTTTAATGGTAACAAGTCTTCTCCTGTCAAGTTTCCCCAAATAACCATCTGCTGTAAAGTTTCTGTAAGGGAAGTCTGTTCCATGACATACCTCTTTTCTTGTGGGTTAACAAAGAGCATGAAAACGCAGACGTCTGATGTCTCATTTTTTTACTGCAAAAACGAATGCGTTCAACTCGGTTTGCTAGAAAAGGATTTCCCACCAGTTTCAGATGTTTCTTTTCGTTCAATTTACAAAGACGATGAAGACAAGTTGCTCATAGATTTTATTGAAGAATCAATTGGAAACTCATGAAATGAAACTCGGGCTCAAGCTTTTAGCACAGTGAGTGTCCGACTCTGAAAAAGCATCGACATGAAGGATCACACGAGTGCCCATCGCGTTGATTGACCATGCTTTGCTTCAAGTCAAGCAGTCACCCCATTACTTTCAGTGGGAGCAGCATGACGCTACTTGGAGCAAAATTCAACAAAACTGGGGAGCACAAGTAACATGCTTCCTTCTGTGATTGTGTTTCTGCAGGCGAAGACGAAAGCAGTTATGTCAGTCCGTTAAATGGAGATTATTTAACTGAAAGATTAGTCCAAACAAGTGTCACCATCTGAAGGTCCACGCGGTTTTGCAAAATTTTATACTTCTTTGTTCTCTCCGTCGTTGTTCCTTCTTTAGTGAGAAAATTACGGTCTAAAACCCAGGAAGTCTGTTAGGGTTTCAAAGACTATCTTAGGATGATAGACGATAATGCTATGTCTTCATGATTTTCGAATTAAGACTATCATTTCTTTTAGGGTGGTTCTATTTAGACCTCCCAATTTGCTATTTGGACCTATCTAAATTTTTATCCAAATTTAATCCCTATTTTAACCCTCTATTATAATTATAAAAAAAAAAAACTGAATATATAGAATGAATACTATTGATACGCAAGAGTCATTATTCTAAAAATACTCTATTTCTTCGCAATTGTTTTTAGCCCATTGACAAATATGAATCATAAATTTTTTATTTTTTATTTTTTTATTCAAAATTTGTGATGCACTTCATAACTCCATAGCCATGAGAAATTAAAGACGAAAAGAAGAACGAGTAAAGAGCATATTACATCACTTGAGATATGCAGGTGGTTTTAAATTATGCAAGAACCCAGAAATTTTTGTCGGTTTTTGGGTTGAGAACGTAGCCTCCAGCTTGGCCCTTCTTCTATACTCCAACACAATTGCACTTGTAGTTCTCAATTAAATACTCTACTGTATGCATGTATTTATCCCTTTTGATGAAACTGTCGATGGCCCTACATGTCATGTATAGAGTTTAGACTTTAAAGTTGGTAGTGTGGTCATATATTAATCCTTCATCTCCTCACTATGTATATAGTTCTTTACCGGACAAAATAAAATAAAAAATTAATGTTCAAAGGAACTGCATGTATCATAGGAGGTATAAAAAAAAATTAAAAAAAAGTAAAATACAAACAAGGACAAAATAGAAAGTTTATTGAAAAAAATTGGGATGGGAGGTCTAAAGAGCAAATTAGGAGGTTCAACTAGAACCACCCTTTTTTTTAATAAAAAAAAACTACAACAAAGATTAAAGATGTTAGAATCTCATACATAACCAAAATAAAAAATAAAAGCAAAAGGAACAAATAAAAAGAGACTATTGTTTCGGTAGTGGCCGGCTTCCTAAAACAGAGTGGCCAAAATTAACTAAAAACATAGGTCGTGAAGTTTGCTTCTTGAATATGTTTAAAAGAGATGTACGTATTCAAATTTGAGCATATAATGTCTTTGACTAGAGTTTTCATGCGCTAAGGAGTGTTGCAGTTTCTCTATCAAGATCTTCAAGTCTCCTTCAACAAGAACTTTCTTATAGTCTTTTTCTTAGAGCTCAAGATAAATCTTCTTGAAAAGCAAAAGTTTCGCCAAAAGGATGTTAGTCCATGCACTCTAAATTTTCAGTACCAGTAAATAGATCAACTCAGGATCATCTCTGATGGCAAATTCTACAATGGTTTTGTTGTTGTTTTTAACCGAGTCATCAAAATTGAATTATATACATGATTATGTACAAGAAGTGATGATAAGAAAAGCTTAGAAAACTAAAGCCGGAAAAATCTGGTGATATCTCTAGGCAACTAGAGAGACATATGGCGGCCATAAAAAAGAAGTCGATCCATGATGATAATATTCCTAGGACTTGGATTCTGAAACTTGACCTACCTACCTAAGCCTCCCCCAATAAATAAATTCCAGCTCCTGCAGCAACTGCATTTTTTGCAACATTTCCTTTGAGATGGCTAAGAGTGCCTGAGATTACTAGGCGTTTAATTTAGCAGTGTTTTATTTATTTTATTATTGTAATACAAAAGCTGATGCAGACAAATAATCTACCCTAATCCAAAGCAAGCGGCACAAAATGTTAAACAAATTCAATTCCAAGTGAACAACGCTATAACTCATCAAAATGTGTGATTCCCAAAAGTCCAACACGTACCCTTCAATAGGAAAACAACAAAACCATATTGTAAGAGAGCAAAGTTTAGAAGAAACATGTGTGATGTATTATGTTTAACAGTTAAGCTGTTGGGATTTATAATATAGTTTGTGAAAAGAGCTTCAAATTTATTTTTTTTATTTTTTTTTAATATTGAGATCTTCTTTATTCTATGTTTTAATAGCGGTTCAAATATTATGAAAGTTAATTACTCACAAAATGGGGAATTATAAGGGTCCTCAAAATAGTACACTTTTTATAATTGATGTTAATAAATTATTAGCTTAATATCGCTTTCTCTCTTTTGGTTTGCTAGTACGTATTTGCGTTCGAGTCTCAATTTCCACCAGTTTGTAATTAATGGGTTTGAGAGTTTTTGGGTTCGTGTGCGTACAAGGGGGGATTAGTATGACTTTGCCGGGATGAACTCATAAACCTTGGTCCGAATAGTGATTGAGTGGATGTGCATGTTATTAAATCGTTAGCGTAACCGAGGCGCAAGGATTACTACATCACCCCCAATCAAAAAAGCAAAAACAATATTAAAAAAAAAAAAATTTCCTTCAAAAAATGATATGAAAAGTCATGCAAGTTTCTGACTACTATATACATGTAGAGAAGACACATACATATGATACATATAAAGAATGATCACTACTAGAAAAAGTGAAAAACTAGCCAATGCACACTGCTTAAGTTCACACAGATATAAATCTGTGTGAAATCTCCATTCACACAGTCATCTGTATAAGTTATATTCTAAAAGTGGGGCCGCAAAAATTCACATGAATGTCCGTATGAATTAAGGTGATACACAGACGTCCGCGTGAAAATTTATTTTTATTTTAGAAAATTCTGTATATGTGTCAGAAATTCACACAGATTTCCGTATGTATCAGAGTCGACACACATAAATCGGTGTAAATTGTCTTTCAAAATTAAAACAGATACAATTACCTACATAAAATTTACTAAGCCTAATTATATTTGACATATTATTTTCACCAAACATTTAATTTCACACAGGGCGTCCGTGTGAAATTTAGTGTTTTTTTTTTATCAAATTGAATACTATATGGGAACTGTATTGTCAACTAAACACTTCTCTCTCTCTCTCATCTCTCTCTCCGGACTTCTCTTTTTCAGATCTATTTCCTCTGAGTTCTCTCTTTCTCAATCGATGAAGGACTCCCAGAGATGGATTGCAACACTCCCAATCCAATCTGAGGGTGGAATGGCATTCGTGTTCGTAGCAAGGGAGAATTTCATTATCTCGAGCTTGAATTGGTCCTCTCACTCATCTGCGCGGAAGATTTGGTGAGGGTTTTTACTTCTTTGTTCGAGTTATGAATAGAATAACCCAAAATTCTGAACCTTTCATCTTGGTCCTCCTCGTCAGTGATTCCAGGGCATTGGGTTAATGAATTTTGACAGGAGGCATGGGTTTCAAGATGCCAACTCCCCAGGTAAGGCATGGGTTTCAATTTTTGCTTTTCATTATTTCTTGTAGATCTGCCTAATCTTACTGTTCTAATCGGATCTTTCGACCTATTTCTCTTCCCATTTCCTCCGATTCGGATTCTAATCATAATGTGCTCTAATCTGTACATCCTCTTTGTTTTTGAACATGTGTGACTTGATGGAATTGTGCATATCATAGTCTCAAATTTGTACTGCAACAGATGAATGCAGGTAAGTCAATGGAGACTACAGCTGAGATAGAAAACAAGGTAGATACGGCTGGGGATTTGGCCCTCTTTGCTAAAGGAACATACAGAGGCAACTAGAGATGATGATGGTGTTGATGATGATGAAGAATAGGAGGATGTGGAGGGTGTTCGTAATTTTGCAGCTCTTTGTACTATCAGTCACATTTTGGACGGACCATATGAGAATCATTCAACCAAAGCTCTTTGCAGATCGTGAAGAATTTAATAGCTTTTAGTAAAAGAATTTTGGACCATCAATAAATAATTTAATATATTTAATTAATAAATAATTCAATAACTTTCAATAAATATCTAAATTGGATGACAAAATTTTTTTAATATGTTAATTCCGATTTAAGTGAGACCCATCAAATACTTTCACACAGATAGACAATTCCGTGTATAAGTGCTACTTACAACGCCAGGAATACGTACAGATATATAATCCGTCGCTGTACCGTGTTAATACGTCAATTCACCTATATTTACACGGATTTCTGTGTGGAATACCATGATTTCGTGTGTGATGGGTACTAATACTATACCCCTGAGTTGGGTGAATCGAATAATACCGCATATTCATAGAATCATTGACTTGTATTAATACTATAGTAGTCTAATTAAACCTCGGATCACATCAATGTCCGACTCTGCGAAACTACTCCATACCTTCCTCAAGGGCTCAAAATCATAAATATATACGATATTAGTCCAATCACTGCAATCTGTATCTATAGGCTGTGCCAATATCTAGATAGTATAAGTAGAACCATTTTCAGACCAAAAAAAGTATGAGCATTTAGCAACTTAGAGCAAGCAAAAGTGAGATTAGTGAAAAAAAAATGGCGCTAAAGGTGCTTTCCGCCCTTGACACGGCGAAGACGCAATGGTACCACTTCAAGGCCATCATCATCGCCGGCATGGGCCTCTTCACCGACGCCTACGACCTCTTCTGTATCCCTCCCATCATGAGACTCCTCGGCCGCATATACTACAACAAACGTCAACCAAACGACACAGTATTCAACAACAACGACAACAACTTCGTAATCCCGGCGCTAGTCGTTACGGCGCTGGTGGGCTTCCCTCTCCTCGGCACCGTCCTGGGGCAGCTGCTTTTCGGCAGGCTTGGGGACCTAGTCGGTAGGAGACGTGTCTACGGGCTTTCGCTGATGGTGATGGTGCTGAGCTCCATAGGGTGCGGCTTCTCCATCTGCACCTCCCCCACCTGCGTCCTAGTCAGCCTCGTCTTCTTTCGGTTTCTCCTCGGCGTTGGCATCGGCGGAGACTACCCCCTCTCGGCGACCATCATGTCGGAGTTTGCCAACAAGAGGACACGTGGCTCGTTCATAGCGGCTGTGTTCTCCATGCAAGGGTTTGGAATTCTGGCGAGCTCTTTAGTGACCATCGTTGTGTGCGCCGTCTTTAACTTTGCGAGCAAGCCGGATCCGAAGAAAGCGACTCCGGACGAGGCTGACATAGTGTGGAGGTTGATACTCATGCTCGGTGCAATTCCGGCTGCCATGACGTACTATTGGCGGATGATGATGCCTGAAACTGCCAGGTATTAATTAATTCATTTACTGAAGAACTAAATTTTTTCCTTCCGTTTGTTATTGAATTATGTATATGGTTCGTCAACATCTGTGGTGTCTCAGATTGTTTGGCTGTATGTGATGAATGAGGTAGCTATAGCTGGCTGTGAACTTTTTTATTCATAACAGGATGAGCAAGAAATGCTGGTATATATTTGAATTTAGACCCATTTTAGATCTTACTTATTTTTAACGAGTAAAATACATACACTAATAGTTATGCATCGTTTTCCAAAGGAAATAGTCCGGTGATATAGAATCTTTAATTAGCCTAAAGGAATTGTTAATTGGGGCACACATGCAGCTGGATTTTCTTATGGAGAGAGGCAATTAGGTGAAGGATCATAATCTGTCTTATCAGCTCATCATGTTTTTTTTTTTTTTTTTTGTTTCACTAGAATGATCGAAGAAGATATATGGACCCATAAGATATTCATAATGTCGAATGGAGGTCACGGTTTTTGCACTAATTTTCTTTCTTTTGGCATAAGTTAGGGTACGTGAGTGATCTTAATTTCCCATTCAACACCACCAAATGGAATTGAAAAATGAGAGAGAGAGAGAGAGCGACCCTAGGTTGAAAACAAGGACACTAAACAACTTAATTATCAACAGCTTATTTATTATTCCTATTTGGATTTCATATAATAAATTGGAAACAACTTTCGATGGAAATGATCAATTCTAATTCTCACTCACTTTCCTTCTCTGCCCCATTGATATCTCCAATCTCTTCACTCTCCTATTTCGTAAAACATGCCCTGAATTAATGATATAACTAAAGTACGTAGTCTCAGTAATGTTCACCTGGTCAGTTGCTGACCAAATAATTTATGCTCAATAACCCTTAGATTTACATCCAAGGGTGGAAAACAAAACACCTCAACTTTATAATAATTCTCTCTGCCATTGGATTTACATCCAAAGGTGGTTGAGTATTATTTTCTTGGTCAATAACTGACCAGGTGAACATTTTCGTACGTAGTCTTTCATTTACTAGTCTCGCTTATAGAAGCCAAAACAGGCCGGATTTAAATTTGCTCACAACTTTTATTTTGTGGTGATATTACCATTCTATTAAAACTTGTCACGTCATTTATAATTAATTGAATACTTAAATTATATTTTTTTTAATAAAACATCATGATTAACGATAATTATGTTTTATAGCACATGACAGTTTTATATTGAGTGGTGGTGAGCAAATTTGAATTCAAACAGGCCACGCCCAAAAGGTTTGGATTCAACTTGCTAGCTAGCACTTACTAAATTTTAGGGGCCGTGACCACTTACCCAATTTCTGCTTAAAAATTGACCACTTGCTCCACCAAGAGTTTTTTAACCCCATTTACCCAATCTAACATTCATTGACAGTATTGCCCTCATTAACTACTCCCCTCAGACCACCAAGCAAACCCGAGCCTTAGCCAGCCCAGACTCTTCTCTCCAAAATTTCAGACTGGCCTCAGCTCACCTCCCTCCTACGTTCGTCGATCGAGACCCGGAGCTCTTCTCCATCCTCCTCTCGCTTCTCAGAACCGGAAATCTGCCATCAAAAGGCCAAATCTTTGAACCTCTAAGACCTAATGAGTGGCTGGGTAGATCGATATCTGGAGGAGCACTGGTGTCCGGCGGCGATGCTTGCAGAGGCGCTGGGCAGAGCACGCTAGGCACCGGGGGGCGAGGGTTGGGCAGCGAGGTGGCGGGTGGGCTGCTACGTCGTCGCCGATCTGGGTGCTGTGACGATGCAGGGCTGACGAATCCGATCTGGGTGCGGCAACGGTGCAGAGGAGTCGTCGTGAGGTCGAGATCGGGTCTCTGGTCCTGCTGTTGGGTGCGGAGATCAATTTCACTTGGCTGGGTGCGGTGAGGCCGGCGGCCAAAACAATTTTTTTTTTTTTGGACGGAGGCAGAAAAGAAGAAATATTTTTCCTTCTTTGAGTTTTTTTTTTTTTTTTTTTTGACGGAAAGAAACTAGAAAACAAGAGTTTTTTTTCTTGGCTATTGGCTGGTCTGATGAGTATTGGGGGGCAATAATATGATTACTGGGGGGCAATAATATGATCAATTGTGCATGTAGTGTATTCATTTTAGTTTTGGGAGTTTATACAATTCACTGGACAGAAATAATATGATTATTGGAGGCAATAATATGATTTTTGGGAGGCAATAATAAGAGTATTGGGGTGCAATAATATGATTACTGGGGGCAATAATATGATCAATTGTGCATGTAGTGTATTCATTTTGGTTTTGGGAGTCTATACAATTCACTGGACGGAAATAATATGATTATTGGAGGCAATAATATGATTTTTGGGAGGCAATAATAAGAGTATTGGGGTGCAATAATATGATTATTGGGGGGCAATAATATGATTACTGGGGAGCAATAATAGCCGGATTCCGGATTCCGGTCATCGGTTGCAGGATTCCGGTTAATGGTCGCCGGATTCCGGTTACGGGTCGCCGGAGTCGGTTGCCGGCCATTGGTCACCGGAGTCCGTCAAGGTGGAGGATGACTTCTCCCTCTAAGTGAGAAAGAAGGAGAGGGCAAAAAAGTCCCAAAAATTAATAAAAAAGAATTAATTGCGTAAAGGGGAAATAATCCCTTAGAGTGTTTTGGGTAAACGGGGTTAAAAAACTGCTAGTGGAGCAAGTGGGCAATTTTTAAGCAGAAATTGGGTAAATGATCATCTCCCCTTAATTTTATTTAGTAATAGTAAATGTTTGGTAGTGAAGAATTTTGTTTACTATATTGAAGTACCAAATTTCATTCATTTGTAGCGATAAACATAAACATATCATTTTGTGAAGAATTGAATTGAAATTAGCATTTTCGCTGAATGGATGTGACCAAATTTTTAATTCCTTTCAGGTATACAGCACTGGTTGAGCTAAATGTGGTGCAAGCAGCCAAGGATATGGAGAAAGTGTTGGCTGTTTCCTTGAGTCAAATTGCAGAAGATGAACCAGATATACTATCAGTAGGACAAAACCCTGCATCATCATATCCCTTCTTCTCCAAGGAATTTTTACGTCTCCATGGCCGCGATCTCTTCTCTTGTGCTGCCAACTGGTTTCTTGTTGATGTTGTCTTCTACAGCAGCAACCTATTCCAGTCTCAAATATATAGAAGATATATCGACCAAAAATACCCAAAATACAAGGTTAATCTCTACCAAGATGCTTTGCATGTTGCTGAGTTGCAAGCAATTGTTACAATATGCTCAACAATTCCAGGATATTGGTTCAGTGTCTTCTTCATTGATCGAATTGGAAGGCGAAAAATTCAAATGATGGGGTTTTTCGTCATGGCACTTGTTTATTTCTCGATTGGGATACCCTACAAAACTCACTGGGCAAAAAATACAGATGTAGGTTTCATGGTCCTCTATGGCCTCACTTTCTTCTTTGCAAATTTTGGACCAAATACTACTACATTTATAGTGCCTGCTGAGCTTTTCCCGGCGAGGTTTAGGTCAACTTGTCATGGGATTTCTGGAGCATCGGGGAAGGTTGGCGCCTTGATCGGATCAATTGGATTTCTATGGGCTGCACATGGTCAGAATGAGGAGGATCGAAAGACGAAAGAAATCAAGAGGTCGTTGATGGGTTTAGGTGTAGTTTGTATTCTGGGATTGGTGGTAACGTATTTCTTCACACCCGAAACTACGGGAAGATCACTAGAAGAGAATGAGAATGAGAATGAGAATGGAAATGAACAACATGCATGATCAGGAAAAACATGTTACATGGCTAGAGAAGCAATTTTAAGTTCTGTGTGTTCTATATATATTGGAACCATTAGAGTTTGTTCTCTTATCTCCTGTAGATGGTAGGGATAAAGATTTGATCGAGGGTTTGGGATAACATTAGTGGACTTCGATAAGGAGAAGATTTTTGCGTGTAAAGTTTCATTAAATTAGGACCTTGTTCATTTCTTTTTCAACTGAGTCTAGCTGACTAGGTTTGGGGGTAATCTTGCTCGTTAAGGACTTGATTGATTCTCTAGTCCTGATTGTGAATAACGGTTTGTTGTGAGTAATTAAACCAAATTAATTTAAAGTTTCTCCATGTGGTATACATGCAAAATAGAGTCACATAGCGTAAAAGGGCAAAAACAAGGAATTCAAAAAAGACTAATTTCATTCATAGCTTTCAAAATGTCAAAGTTACACATTTAAAGTTCAGCAGCAAAATATTTCACCCTGCATGTGGATCAATGACAAGTGTTCAAATTCTAAAGATGTTTACCCTAAAGTTGTACAAGCAGAAAGCTGGCACAAACAGCCGTTAATTTATTGGAGTACTGCATGCATGATCTGCATGAAATTAGTTATGAACCACCACAGAGCTGATGAGCTAGCCCAGCAGCAGCAGCCTCCTCTCTGGAACACCAGCTTCGCATCATATTCAGGGACTGAGCACTCCAGTTTAATCTTCAATTTCTGCATAGTATGTGTGTGTGTGTGTGTATATACAGCAACGTTCTAAAGAGGACGTCCGTGAAAAACTTAATTTGCGGACGAAAGCTTCTTAGCCGTTGATTGGTTTAAATGAAAAGCAATGGCTCAGATCGAATTCTTCACTTGCATGCAGGTCCCACCCACATCTTCTCTGTCTCCCGCACAGTCTAATTAGTTAACACTCTCCTCATCTGTCTCTAACTCTATTCTAGTTTACTAAAGATTGAAACTTGCTCGTGATCCTGATCCTCCTCCATCTCTCCAATCTCCAAATCCATAAACAGATTGACTAGAAAGTGGGAATTTTGAAATAGGCAAGACCTCAGTTTTCATATATATCACCACCCCAAAGAAACCCGCCGACAAACGCTGCCTCAAGCTCCTCTCCAACTTCACATTCGCCTCTCCCTTTCACCATTCTTGCAATCCCATTCCCTTCGACGTCCCTCTCATCTTCTATAAGCTTTCATCAAGAGTTCTTTTTTCTTTTAAATTGAATCACAATCAAGCAAACCCAGACTATTATGTAAATCCAAACATGAATTTCCAATTAATAGAGTTGAGCCCAGAAACTGATGCCCAAAAAAAAAAAAAAAAAAAAAAACTCTTGTCTCTGAGAAACTGATGCCCAGAAACACCTTGATTTTGAGAGAGAATATTAGAACTCAAAAGGGGAGGACCTGTATCTAAAAGACATAAATTAGGAGAAAAGTCTAGAGGAGATCAGTACCAGACTACCAAACCAGATCGAACAAAAGAAAAAAGAAGAAAAATTCTTGTAAGTCAAGCTTCATTGGTGAGATGCAACTATGGAAACGCAATGGTAGAAGAGACTGGAATTTGGTGACTGCCTAACATTTCAGATGGGTCTGGTCTTTTCGTCGCACCGCCTATGAAAAAAGATCGGGAGCGAACCGGGCACCATGCGGATGAAGCTATCCGCCTATTCCCCTTTGATATCCAGAATTCCTAGTTGAGAAACGTTTCGAGAACCGCTGAAGTTTGATTGGAGCATTTGGACCTGTCATAGCGACCTGGCACGAGTTGGACGTGTTCTGGAACCTTGAAGAGGGATAGAGAAGAAGAGGATGTGGTGGGACCCGCAAATGAGCTTTGAAAATTAAGCTGACTTGTTGAATTTCTTTACACCAACCAATGGTTCACACGTATTTAGTTCGTATCTTTCCATTTTCACGGACATCCGCCTCAAATCCTTCCTATATCTATATATATATATATATATATAGATTAGTGCTTTTTTTTTCAGTAGAGATTGATATGAAGCAAGCTAGACATACGTAGTAATTAAGTTGCAGATGAATTTTTTATATGGAATGAAGTGTAAGAATGGTAGGTGGCTAACTCTGGCTTAGTTTGGGATTGATTCCTGAGGTGCTTTTGGGGCTGTTTCTGCTTTTGGATCAAGAGTATGGTGTTTGGTAAAATCTCTGGAAGCTGCTTTTGGTTGAAATTGCTTCTCCGTAAAGCTGAAATTGGGAAGCTACAATTTGTAGCTTTTAAAAAGCTGCTTTGGGAAAACACGGAGCAACAACAGTAAAGAGTTTAATGAAATTTGTATAACTGCCAATTCTGTCCTTCTCCTTTTCTTAAAATTACATCGAAACAGCTGAACCCTATATTTTCTCCATTGCGAGGCAGATATCTCATTCCACGTTTCCTCCTTCCTCTTCTTTGGTGTCTGGTTCTCCCTCGTCTTCTCTCAGATCGCCTTCTTCGTCAGCTCGTCGCTGGTGACCTCCTTCAATTCGTGGATTGTCGTCGCCTTCCTCTGTGCCTTCTTCTTCAGCTCGTTGCTGGTGACCTTCGATTCTTGTCACTGAAAGGTTCAATCGATCTTGCTCTCTTTACCTTACTCTTTCAAATTCAATTTTTTTTTTGATTCGTACTCATGTAATTGGTATTCTTCTGTGAGTTGGGTTTGTGCTTTTAAGCATTATTAAAGCTTGGTCCTTGCTTAATTTGGGATACGAAGCTGAAAGTTTTAATTTTTGAGTTAGTGCAATTGTCCTGCTTAAGATAGAGATTGGAATGAGTTGGGTTTGTGCTTTTAAAATTCTTCTCTGATATTCTTATTGTTGATTCTACCTGAATTATCAGGTGGGTTTGATTTGGTTTACTTAACTATGGATAATGGCTATTGGGATGTGAAGCTTTGTGGGTTCCTTAGAAAATGATGGGGAAGATCATATTTTCTTTTGAGAAAATTACTGCTTACTCTCTATACTTGTAGGGTTTCATTGTTTCAGTCCTTGACGTTTGAATTTCACCTAAAAACTCCTCGAACTCTCAATTTTCGCCCAATTAGTCCCTGTAGTCAACCTCCTTCCAAATTATCCGTTAAATTGCTGATGTGTCATTTTTTCAAGCGAAAATGTCTATTATACCCTCACCTACTATTTTTTATATATTTATTTAATTTCTTTTCTCTCTCTCTTTTTTTTTTTTCTCTCTTTTTCTTTTTACGTTTTCTTGCTCTCTCTCTGTCTCCAGACCATCGCTCATCTTCCTTAGCATTCTTTCTGATTTCTCTCTCGGCTAGGGTAGAGATTGTTGCCATAGGATGGAGACTTGTAAGCGAGGAGCTGGGTTCCGGCGATTGCGCTTGGTGGTTCCGATTGCGGCCTTGCTCGTAATCTCCTCTTCTCATCAATCTGGTCGCTTTGATCTGATCTAGTATGGGAGGTTGTTTCGGATGCAGTGGTGTAGAGGTGATGGCGCGGCAAGTGGTTGACCAATTGATTCAAAGGGCAACGAGGAGGCTAAGGGTTTCAATGTGTCAGCGCTGATCCGTGATCTGATGGTGGAGGGACGCAGGGTATTAGGCAAAGTCTGGGAGCCGCGTATTTTCCTTTCTCCTCCAGACCGGCCATGAGTTAATGACTTCCGGTGAAGCTCGTCTTTCAGATTACTAGCCCTCACAATTACCGCCTCAACCGTCATCTTCTTCTTCTTCTCCTCCCTCACTTTCATCTTCACTTCCCCAACCGGAGACTCCTCTGATCTCGATAGCTTGGTAAGTCTTTCTTCTTCTTTTTCGAGTTGCATTTCTTGATCTAAATCATTGTTGATTCCCAAAGTTTGATTCTTTTGTGGTTGATTTGGGGATTTACGGTTTCAATTCGGGTTCTTTTGGATTGGGTTCTTCAAGTGCTTCTGCAAATGAACAGTCCGATATGGGTTTTATGATAATCTAACCTTGTCGCTGATCTGGGTTTTATGATGGTAAATGGTATTGATGTTTAAATTTGTGATTGAATTCGGCTTTTGAATTTGTGATTAAACGGTAGCCTCTTGCAATTACTCTGTATCTAGTTTCTGTTGTTGCCTAGAAAGGCCAGGTTTGGAGTTTGTTGACTAATTGCTTGTTTGTTTTGTCAATTTTGAGTTTTAGTTTGTTTGTTGCTTGTTTGGGTTGAATGAAATCTTTACCCTGACATTGAATTCAAATGGATCGAATTCAAATATTTAACCTGACGTTGGCGTTGTCGAAGGTTTGGAAATAGAGAGAGAACTGGGTTTATTTTTGGAAGAAGAAGTTGAAGATAAACAGAGGAGAGAGTGGGAGAAAAATAGAACAAGAAAAAAAATAAATATTAAAAAAAAAAGTAGATGAGGGTATAGTAGAAATTTTCACGTGAAAAGAATGCCACTGTTTGGACCTGATTTTAGCAACTCCCATGTGTGTTGACTTGAGGGTTGATTAGGGAGGCTTTGAGTCGTTCGACCGGAATAAAAGTAGTATTCGGCTAGTCAGCCAAAAATAGAAGTTTTGAGATGTATGGTTGAGATGAATGCATCGATGGAGGTTTGGGATTTTGGGTCATATGACCCAAAATATGAATCTCATGGACATAGTGGTGGACGATCCGAGTCCATATGAGCAACTATACAAATGGGTTGCAAGGCAAGGTAGGAGTGTTTCGGCCAAGCCCAAGTAATAATTCGGCCGAGAAGTCATTCAAGGAAGGAATCCTCAAAAGGAAAAAGTTCGAATCAATTATGGATTTCGATTATGAAGATTGGATTTTATGAGACAAATCAATCCTAGAAGGAAGGAGAATCGTACTTTATTTCCACGTCTTGGAGGACAAGCTAGCTAGGGTTTCTGACTTGTATATATAGCACATTGTAACTCATTGTAAAAGGTCATGCACCACACAAACAAATCAATATACAACTTTTACTCAAACCTTTCTCTTACTCTTTCATAGGTACTTTGCCTTCTATTCAACTTTCATAACTTGTTTTCATTTTTAGTTTCTTACTTTTATTTCAGTCGTTACATTCAAGCACTTTACCTTCTTGTTCTTTATTTTATATGTACTTTACTTTTCACACTTAGGAGTAGTTCGTAACATAGAATTATCATCCATTGATCTCTTTCGGCCAGTCCGGATTGGATTGATGCGATTCGCCGTTCACACACATATCATCTCACAACGTTTTGACAACCGAGTCCACTTCACATTCGTCTTCACCGTGATTTGCGAGTACCTTCACCCAATAGATCTCTCACTTGTCACCCGAACCTTTGAGTTTACCCAAGAAGTGAACGTGATAGAAGATCTCGGTCAGCATTGACCCCTAACCGAAGTCCTTGCAACAGAGGCATCAGAACCTAACGGCCGAGAGGGTTCCTTCCTCGACCTACAATCATTTGAAAGAAGTCAGATCACGCACCATTCATATCATAAACCTCGTTAGGCCATTCGGCCGCGAGTTGGCACGCCCGCGCAATTTCAGAAGGACGATTCAACCACAAGTCCCTCGGCTCTCATTTCGGCCGAGGCGATTTTGAGGCAAACAGCCACGTCAGCAATTTAACTGATAATTTGGATGGAGGTTGACGGCAAGGACTAATTGGGAGGAAATTGAGAGTTCGAGGAGTTTTTAGGTGAAATTCGAACATTAGGGACTGAAATGACCTATAAGTATAGGGAGTAAATAGTATTTAATCATTTTCTTTTCTATTTATCAGAATTAAACGACATATTTGTTTGATTTTTCGTTCCCTGGTAAATAATTCAAGTGCTTTCTGATGGTCAGAGGCTCCTTGACTAAGTCTGAGCAATCATAATCAAACTGTGCTGCTCTTGTCAAGATCAATCATCAGCTGGTTTGATTCGCGCTTTGAACGTTGAGATTTAATGCCACCAGCTATATTTGTAAACCACAGAGCCATCAGCCATGGTAGTCCATATGACATATTTACCATATTAATAAAAGATTTAGACAATTTGACAATAACTATTGCAAAATGAAATATACTTCTCCATTGGAAGATATCAATCAGCCTACCATTTGTTTTCCCTTTTGGACTGACAATGAGCCTAGCAAAACTATAGAGATGCATGTATTAGCCAAATTCATAACTAATCTCTGTGTGTATACAGAGCGATTAGACTTCAGTTGTTCATCATCAAGTATTAGCTAGCCCTCTTTACAACTATTGGTTTTCTACGTTTCAACTTCATGGCTATAAGCCTATAACAACATGCCTGCCATCTCTTTCCACCTATGTATCTCCACCTATACTATTTTTCAATTACATTCATTCTTTGTGGTAGTGTGGCACATGTTCTTCTATGTTGGCTTATGCGATCTGTGTTTTTTTATGTGTTTCACAATTTTAGCTGCATATGAGGTGAAACCAGGACCATATTATCTCTGTCATGGACCTATAGAATGCAAAAAAGACGGAGTATAACGATTGGAAAGAGACATTGGTGCACTATTGCATCTTTAGAGACACTGATGACGAAGCGGGTGTGTTGTTGCATACTTGCATTACAAGCTTACTATGATGGGTCTGTTCTACCATGTTGTTCAACTTGGGTGATGAATGCAACTTCAGTCATTCCATTTGTGTAGGTACAAGTTTTGATTAACTTGGTGTGTTGGCATTCCATACAAAACGGGAAAATATCCTTGAGGTTTAACTTTCTTTATTTAAAGATATTTTTCTATTTATAAAATTGTGTATTTGATTCCCTAGGGTTTTTAGGATTTTATGGATATCTTGGAATAAAAGCTCTTTCCTAATAGAAGTCTAATTAGGGTTGTTTCTGGTTTGTTTGAGTGGTTGCCGCTGGTTGAATATATATTGCAGAAATATGCACAGCAAAAAGGTGTGGAGAAACGCAAGAATAAGTGTAGGTGTCTTGCATGTTTTTTTTGTGAGTTTGTGTCTTCACAAAGAGCCAAAACACTTGGTCCATGTATAAGTGTTTGTGATCATAGTTTTATATGCATAATACTCTCTCGAGATCAGTAGGGAGACTGTGAAGAAAGAAGAACAAGATTTGAAGATCGTTCAAGTGAAGGAGTTCTAGAAGGAAGACAAACTTTGTATTAGATTTTGTGTGAATCTTATAGCCGAGCTAGTGCTATTCAAAGTTTGTAAAAGAACATATCCTTTTCAATATGATGATCTTTATTTTGGGTTCTCAAGAGTAAGAGCCCCGCAGTGTTTTTAATCTCATACTTAAGGTTTTCACTGCGTAACCAAAATCTGGTGTTTGGTTCGTTATTTCTGATATCTGCCCAGTAAGGATTGATCAGTGCACTGCAATCCCCGTTTTCCAGAAAATCATATTCTGTCCTTGTATTTTCAATTTGGTTATGTACATTGGCTGACGTTAATCATATGATTGAAAATGCATTTTCCATGACAAACAACATATTTTAAAAAGTTCAAAAACTCACTGTATTTATGATTTTTTGTTTGTGTTTTACTGGAGTGTCAATATTTCTTTTGACCAGTATTTGTATGTCTATAGAAAAAGAAGAAATCCAGCAGAGGGAACTTGAGGGGTTGCTTGAAGCGAGAGCAGAAGCAGAAGCAAATAAGGCTAGCAATAACTACTACAATGGCATAGGTTGCGAGGTTCTCATAATTGTGACCATTGCTTTCTTTCTTTTTCTTTTTGTAGTATATCACTCCTCTTTTACTTTGTAAAGCTCCCAAGATATATACCACGAGATCACGAGATATATACCAATCTTTTATGTGTTATGCAATCTGTTAATCAGGACTCATCAAGCGAGAAAGATGAATTTTCGAGTTGTTCAAGAAACAAGAAATCCATTTTTTCGATATAGACCTTATTACTTAAATCCAAGTGTTATGTTCTTTCTTTCTTCTGAAAAATTTAATGGTCAATGTACTTAAAGTCTTGCTGTGTACCATAACTATTCTGAAATGATAAGTTCTTAATGTGTTCACAAAGTTTGGAGACTTGGATATGTTAATGATATATTTATGCATTTTCTGTGGAGTTTGATTAGTTCTCTTGGATTTCTATTTATTACCAGTTAGTATTCTTTCTTTTCAGCTGCAACCAGAGTACTGTCACTAATGCATTCAAATTTGATCACTGAGATCCTTTAGCTCTTCTATTTGTTGTATATTTTTAGCAGTACCTTTTCTGCTATCACATCGTGGAATTCAATATAAACCACCCATTTGAGATTAGTGCAGAAATCAAAGTTCTCAAGTTATCATATATCCTTAGCTCTGTGCCATACATTAGTTTTCTGCATATCATTATGACCAGTCTCTTGATCTTGAGAAATGAATGCATTCAGTTTCTTGCCATGCTTTAACTGGCTGAATGAACTCATCAACAAGCTTTACATACAAAGTTTTGTCCCGCAGCAATGCGCTGGTGTAATTTCTAGTATATACTAATTGTCATCCTCATTTGTGTACCTAATAGATCAGCAACCTCCTAATTCTTAATAAGTTCAAGTGTGTCTTTTGTCTTGGAATATTAGCAGAAGTATAGTTGTAGAAGTGGAGGTGGAGGATAATGAACTTGATGGAGATGGTCTGGGAAGACAAGAAATGGAGGTGTTAAGAAATGCAATTGCACAAAGTCTAATGAATACATCTGCTAGTTCCATTTAGTTGCAAATTTCAAGTGACTTTAATTTATTTTGTATAATAGTTCCCCGGAAATTAATCCAAATATTCTAGACTTATTTTGTGTAATAGTAAAACATAATATGTATATTGAAGGGTTTAAAGTAAATATTTTATTCGGTCCAACCAAGGGTAGAAGAATAATACATGAGAAATTTTTTTATTTGGTATGGTTACATAATCAAAAAATAAAATTATGTATTTTAATAGCATATCTTAGCATGTATGCCCATTTTGGTAATTATATCCAACCAAAGCACTTTTGCTTTGCAACTTACCAAACAACTATAAATTGCTTTTCGTTCTCACAACACTTTTAAAAACAGTTTATCAAACACCTCAGCTGCTTCTTCTCACAGCAAGTTCGGAAGTGTTTCCTCTCACAGCATAGCAATCCCAGACTAAGCCTCTATGTCTCAAGTTTGATGAAATACTGTTGTATATTGTAGTACAGATCGATGAATGGTATTAATGAATGGAGCTAGCTAACTAAGCTAGCTGGGATAAGAGGGTCAGGACTCAGGAATCAGGGACGGACCTGCACTGACAGGAAACACCGACCTACTCAGTTGAGGGTGATTCTGCAAAGCAAACTTGCAACTTTGTCAGTCTCCCTCTATTCATTTCATCAGTTTTGCTGTATTAATCTTTATGTTTACTCAACCTCCCCAAAAAAAAATATTTTCTAGTAGACTACGATCTTAACATCTAAACCAACTGTACATGAAGAATTGATTTGTATCCAGGTGTTTGTAGCTATCGATCGACACCAAATAGTCTCTTAGTATTATTCTGGCGTTCGTTTATATATATATATATATATATATATATAATGCATGTATCGATATATCAAGTAGATCAATTTGATATATGAGTACATTAGCTTCATATATTGGAAAACTAGTTAATGCTGATCTTCTACTATTGTAGGAAGTAATTCTACTATAGAGAGTTGATATACCATTAATGTATCAATACATTATTATAACATAGTGTTTCTGGTGGCTTTCTCCGGGTACCTCACACAGAATGCTATACCACCAGGGTACCGATCCAACTCCAAGTTCCTGCACCAGTAACACAATGTCAGAGGGATAAATCGTACCGGATGGTTTATACCTCTCCGATGCTGGAGTAAGATACTGATATTCAAATGGACATGGTAATAGGATCAGAAAGGAGTTATTACCCATAAAAGGTGGTTGTGCTGATACTTTAATACTTGAGTGTGGGAAAGGAGTTTCCCATATCTTCGATGTGGGACGCATATTGTCCCTTTGTAGTTATATCAGCTTTCTGGTGTGTATTTAGATGGATTCTGTTGATCAGGTTCGAACCCCTTTGTGCCTAGGGTGTCGTCCCTGACCCGCACCATCATGGTGGGTTGTGAACCCGGCCCATGGTCTGGTACTTGGGTACTCCTACGGGCCCCAGTTGATAATGCCAAAACCTAGTGAAATACCAACTAGTATGTACAAGTCCCCCAAGTTCCCGTTCAAGATGTTTCTTGGGTGGGGACTTGAATAATTTTTTTAGTCACAAGGTTTGGCACTGATGTGCCTGTAGGGAGTCCCCTAAGTTCACATGCAAGAGATGTCTTGAGCGGGTTGCGCTGCAAGTAGCTAATCTACAGTGCTCCTGATGTAACCCGTTAGGGTTGGAGGAAACCTCGGTACCGTTTGGGGTTTAAGAAGGTCATGGGCCTCTGGTACCCGTTGGGGTTGAAGGAGGGCTTGAGCCTCTGGTACCCGTTGGGGTTGAAGGAGGGCTTGAGCCTCTGGTACCTACTGGGGTTGAAGGAGGGCTGGAGCCTCTGGTACCCGATAGGGTTGCCGATGCATGCAAGGCACGTGGCGCGTAGAATCCGGAGGGGGCAATAAATGCTCGTCGCTTCGACTCTGACGGTTTGCGTAACCAAGGAGTGAAGGGAGATAATGGGACACGTGGCGCGATCCGATAGTTGGCGACCCGTCGTTGCCAACGGTTGTAATTTCGCACCAGTTGAAATTTAAGAGGGAAAACCTATGTTCCTCTTCTTCACTTTGTGACTTCTGTGAAGAAACTTTGCCAAAATTTTTCGATGTTCTCTGTTGCTGCCACTGTGGAGAAGGAGAGCACGGCTGAACTAATCTTTAGTGGAGAGCGAAACCTTCTGAGCGACTTTCGGTTTGAAAAGGTAAGAACTCGTTTCTTGCCTCGTCAAAAATCTGGGTGCTTTTTCTTTTGCTTGATTTTTGGTCTTGGTTTTTCTAGGTTTTTGAGGGTTTGCCTTGTTTTGAGTTTTCTGGCTTGCATTTTCTTTTGCGTTGTTGGTTGTGGTGTTGAATCTGTCCTCTAGACGTTGATTTTGTGCAGGAAAATTAGATTTTGTTTTTGGGTTTCTGGGATTATGATTTTGGGATTCCGAGTTTCTGGGCTCACAGTAGTGTTTTTCTGGGTTTTTGAGTTTTTGGGTTCATAGTAGTGGGGAGTGATCCACACTACAACGGAGCCCTAGATCTGGGTGGGGTGCTCCTGGGCTGACTCTCCTTTTTCTGATTCCAGGTAGGCTCCAAGAGTAGGGTACCCATAGGCTAGTAACATGGAATCAGAAACAAGAGCTACACTCAGGGAAGGAGAGTCCTCGTATCAAGCCTCAGAGAGGCAGGCGGAGGAAGCAGTAGATGCTTATTTGGCAAGTAGTGGTACCTGAGGGGAGCACCTGGGGGAGGAGACTGCTTCGTCTACCGGAGTGGTATCAGAGAGTTTGGGAAGTGAGGGAATTGCTGATAGTGAAGAGCATCCGAGGTCCGTAGAAAAGGTGACAGTTGCGATTCCCGAGGGCGTCTAGGTACGTAGGTATGTGCTGGTGGATGGAACGATGTGTGAGGAACCAGGTAGAAGTATGACCATGAAGGAGATCACCAATGTTAGATTAAGATGGGGAATACCGGACCAAGTGGAGCTTAAGCCCTTGAGACCCGGCGAGTTGGTTTGCAATCCTCCTACAGGATGGGTAGCCCTCTACAAGAACCAGCTGTACTAGGGTTTATGGTTACCGTTACCAAAGCCGGTAGAGTATCTGCTTAGGATGCTAAATCTATCACCGGGACAGTTAACCCCAAACGCTTAGCGGCAGCTTCTGAGCATGTTGGTGATGTGGGATCTATGCGAGCAAGGCTGGCCCACAATAAATGAGTTCCGGGCTGTATACTGAGTGGCATATTCAAAGAAGTATCCGGGTACGATGACGTTCACTGCACGGGACTACGAGCCACTTGTGACCGATCTACCGATGTCGCAAAGTAAGAAATGGAAAAACAAAGTCTTCCTCATCGGGGGGAGGTGGCAGATAAAGAACAGGAAGTGGTAGGTGACCAGGACCTATCAAGCCATCGGGAACCAAGCGTACGTTTTAACAGAGGTTGAAAAGAAACGGATTGCAAGGGTCTACACTATTTGGGCTGACACAGAAGAAAGGAGTTCTTATAGATTTATCCGGTACCCCATACTGGATAGGTTAGGTTTAGGGAGAGTACTTGGTGAGGAAATGACTTGAGTGTCAATTTACTATGGTTATCTATGATTAACAGTGTTTGGGTTTCTGACTGTGTGCTTTATTTTGCAGTTAAGGTGCCGAAAAGGAAACCAAGGAAGGGAAAAGAAGAAGACAAATTGGACGATCTGAAGCTGATGGACAGGCTGATCAATCAAGGAGATGAAGCTCTGAGGATTGATATTGACCTGGAGAGTAAGAGTACCTCGGACCTCGATCGAGGACCTGCTCCTTGAGATACCAGACGAGGGTTATGGGGAGCCGGACCCCAATACTCAGATAGAGAAGAGGGATGATCTCTTCGGACACGTGGTGACTATTGTCAACCTGGAGAAAGATAAGTCTAAAGGTACTGGCTTCTCTGTCGAGCGGGTCACTTGGTAGTGAAGGTGTGTTGCTTCCTGGGGAGAAGAGGAAGAGGATTCATCGCCATGGTCACCGCAGCGGAGGCAACGTTGAGGTGACATACACCGGGCATGATGTAAAGGGGGATGCAAAGAAGGCAAAGACAAGCCTCCAAGTCCAGCCTGAGTTGACCCTGTCTTTGGGGATGCTATCCCCGGCGCTTCCTGTGATCCCCAAGAAACCGATAAAGCAGCTGCTGTCCGAGTACGGGGTGGTAGATGAGAAATTTGTAAGGTCAATGCTTGGGGATCTGAAGGACATCAACCTCGACCGCATCCTGGCCAAAGACAACACTCCTCAAGAGAACAGGAAGCTGGCCAGGGAGTTGATGATGCGGGTACGTGGCGACAGTTGTAGTAGTAATGTATTTTTTTTTTTAAAGTGTTAACACTACAGTTATATTGTGCAGGCATTGTATAATGTCTACGCCATCGATGCTAGTGAAGAGGATACCAAGCTGAAGGAGGAGGTGAGTAGCCTCTCCGGGCAGGTTAAATACCTGCATGAGGAGAAGGTAAAATTGGAGAAAGAGCGGGAGTCACTAAAGAAGCAAGTCTCTTCTCTGACCAGCAAGGTTGAGAAGGTGGGAGAGCTGCAAAAGAGGGTCCCGAAGCTGGAAGGAATGGTTGGTGAGCCGAAAAAGGAGCTAAAACCTCTCCGAGATGCTGAGGAGAAAGCCAATAGCTGGAAGGCCAAGGCCAAGTTCCTAGAGGGTCGAGTTCCTGAAGAGCGGTGGGAAGTGGTGGAGGAGTTCAAGGCTTCGAATGAGTTCGTGGAGATGTTGTTGAACGCCCAGGACAAGGCCATTATCCTCAAGTACTAGGAGTGGGTAGCAGCCGGGTACATAGATGAGGCCAAATTCAAGCGGGGTGCCCTTGAGAGGAAGAAGAAACAACAGGAAGCTGCCTCCAAGGGAAGTGCCGGCGGATCTCAGAGTACCGCTCATGATCAGTAGAAGTTGTCCTTAATTTATTTTTTATTTTTTAGTAGTCGTCTTTGTTTTAAACAATGGCTATAGAGCCGGTGCCCAATGTTAATCCTTAATTCCTTTGCTAGGTAGTCCTGGTTTTTTTTTTTTTTTTTTTTTTTTTGGTGAATGGTGATTTTTTGGAACTTGAATGAGAATTTGAAAGGAATTAGAATTTCTTGGATTTTAGCCTTGTTTTAAGCGTTTGTGCTTACATTACTTATTACCGGAATAGAGTAACTAACAGTAGCTGTTTGTCCAGGATCGCTCGGTGACTAAGGTAAAAATGCAAGAAATGGTCTGAATAATTAATTTTTCCATTCAAGTACCGCATGGTAGTTAGTACAGAATGAGTACCCGTTGGGTAGCTTGCCATAGCTAGATGGACAAAAGCAAAAAGTTAGGACAAGATGCTCCGAGAGCTACTTGTAATAATAACGAAGGCGTTGGGTGTTCCACGGGTGCCGTGATACCACTCCGTCCATGTTCTAGATGTAGAAGGTTTCTGGGCCAACCTCTTCCATGATCTCATAAGGGCCCGTCCAAGAAGGATCCAGTCCCCAGGGTTCCGGGTACACCTGCTTCATGACCCAGTCCCCTAGTTTCAGTGCCCAGGACTGTACCTTGGCGTCTTAATAGCAAGGTATTCTCCTTTTGTTTGCGAGATTGTGCATGTGCGCTACATCCATTTGTTCTTCAAGCAAGTCAGCATCGAGCTGTAGGGCCTCCGCGTTGGTACCCTCATCAAAGTACTCGATTCTGGCACTTGAGATTTGTGTTTCGATGGGAAGGACCGCCTCCGCCCCAAAAGCCATGTAGAAAGGGGTCTCTCCGGTAGCCTCTGTCGCCGTGGTCCTCATGGCCCATAATACCTCCGGGAGCTTTGAAGCCCAAAGACCCTTGGCCTCATCGAGCTTCTTTTTTAGGATCTTCTTGATTATCTTGTTGACAGCTTCAACTTGACCGTTGGACCGTTGGTCTGTGAGTGAGCTGGGGATGCGTAGAGGATTCTAGTGCCCATGATCTCGGTGTAAGCCCTTAGTTCATAGTTATCAAACTGGGTCCCGTTGTCAGTGACTATGGTGTCTGAGACTTCAAACCTGCAGTAAATGTTTTTCCATAGGAAGTTCTTCACTTTTTCCGTAGTGATAGCGACGAGAGGTTCTGCTTCTACCCAATTTGTTTGGTAGTCCACAACTACAATGGCGTATTTGAATTGCCCCACTGCCGTAGGAAGCTTATCGATCAAGTCCAGGCCCCATTGGCAAAAGGGCCAAGGTGCAAGGAGGATGGAGAGAACAATAGGCGGTGCCCTTGGAATATTCGCATACATTTGACACTTGTGACAAGAGCTTGATATTGTTTGAGCTAGGGCCGACATGGTTGGCCAGAAGTATCCGGCCCTCAGGGTCTTGTGTGCAAGAGACTGGGCCCCTACATGGTTGCCGCATACACCAGCATGTATATCCTTCATCCTTCATTATCTTGTGGCCGTCCTCGGGTGTCACGCACTTGAGGCTGGGGAAGCAGTGACCTCTTCTGTACAATTTTCCATCCATGATTGTGTAGCGAGCGAACCTCAATTGGAGTCTCCTAGCCTCGACTTTGCCATCAACCATGTACTTCAAGATTGGATCCATCCAGGAGGCAGTGTGGTCCACCGTAAATATTTTTGACATCGTTTTAAAAGTGCTTGGCTTTTTTAGTATTTCTACTTTGGTAGCCCCGTACGCGGGACTTGGAGAAGTTGCTGCTAGCTTAGCAAGGGCATCTGCTTTGTCATTTTATGCTCTGAGTATTTGAGTAATGATGTAAGAGGTGAATCTCTGAACTAGTGCCCGTGCTAGGGCCTGGTAAGAGGACATGTGAGGCTCTTTTGCCTCGAAGTTACCTTTGACCTGATTCACGACCAATTGGGAATCGCTGAAGATATGAAGGTGCTGGACGCCTAGTTCCCGAGTGACCTATAGTCCTGCTATGAGTGCCTCATACTCTGCGACATTGTTGGATGCCTTGAAAGCAAACTTGAGGGTGTACTCGCAGACCTGATCCTCCGGGCTGATCAACAAAATATCTGCTCCATATGTCTTCCTGTTGGATGCGCCGTCAACGTACAATAGCCAAGTGCTTGGTGGTTGTGGGATCGGGGCTGGTGGTTCAGGTGTTCTAGTAGGTGGATCATGAGGGGGGATAAGTTCAGAAATGAAATCTGCTGCTGCCTGGCCCTTAATAGTCGTTTGGGGCTTGTACTGGATGTCGAATTCTCCCAATTCAATGGCCCATTTTATTAATCTTCCTGATGTCTCTGGTTTCTGCAGAACCTGTCTCAATGGATGATTAGTGAAAACGGTAATCGAGTGTGCATAGAAGTAGTGTCTGAGATTCCCGGCAGATACAAGGAGGGCCAAGGCTACCTTCTCAATGTCCGGGTACCTTGACTCTGCGCCAGTATAACCTTTTCCAGTGTAGTACACCGGGTACTCGCAATCGGAATCCCGTCTGATCAAAGCTGAGCTTACTGTGGTAGAAGATGCCGCAAGGTATATACATGTAAAGCATTTCTCTGGGAATAGGTTTGGACAGCAGAGGTACCGCTGCCAAGTATGTCTTTAGGCCGAGAAACGCTATGCAGAAAAGTCTCTAATGAAGAAAACGTGAGTTCTATTTCCTGGCTTTCAGTTTAATTTAATTGAGTCTTTTTGTTTATTTCTTCATAGTTCTGCTCTGTGGATTGTTCTCTTAAATCTTTGCTTGTAACACATAAGTTTTCTATAGGTAGTTAGTATGTTTTGCATATATTTAATAATTGTGAGATTCTTTTTTGTGGTTAGTGATATGGTTCTTTTTCCACCCTAGACTGCTAATATGTTCTTCTCGACTCAAAAGTATTATATATTTATATTCATGTAGCAATAATTACTTGAAAATTATTAATTTGTTGCTTGATAATACACAATACAAAGTTAAGATCATATGTGCAAGATTATACGCTTATCAAGTAGTTTGTCTTTGTGTCGGTATCTCAGACTGCAGGGTGTGTTTACTGTTACTGTTTACTTTTATATTGAACTAGTCATTATAGTGACCTGTATTTCACAATTAAATATTATTTTGTGAATATTGATAGATTGGTTATGCACGAGGAGTCGTCGACTAGGCACAAGGTTGATGATGATGTTCATGAAGGGGCTGTTCCAACATATCCGTTGCATCGTGACAATACAACACGAGCAAAGGTATGGTTGAACGACCATTAAATAGAATGATTAAGATAGCTTTTAATGGTTGGTATCTGACTTTATGCTGCAAATAGATTGGAATAACAAAAAAGGAAAGAGAAAGCGGGGAAATGGGAAGTCCCTCTGCCTAAGGTAAGACGAAGTGCAACTTTCTGACTCTGTACTCTTTCATGTGTGAATAAATAGTTTTCTGACTAAGTCATATCTTTTCCAGGTGAGGCCTGTGGCTGAAGATGAGATGTTTAGAGTGCTTAGAACGGGCAAACGCAAGAGTAAGAACTTGACTGCTCTCTATCCCTATGATTCCAAGTTTGAAGTTAGCTTCCCATCCATAAATTTTGAAGTCAATTGGTTGTTTATATTTATTCAGTCATCATTTAGGCTTATGATTTAGTATTTTCGACATAACCAGATAAAATTATTCTTTGTTCATATTCATGATATGCTTGTGAAACATTTGCACGAGTATAATTTTGTTGCTCTCATTCTTGGTAGCTTATACTTTGGTTCCTCTGTGCAGCCAAGCAATGAAAGCGGATGATCACAAAAGCCACATTTATGGGACCTGGTTTTACAAGGAAACCTCCAAAATATGAGCCATTTATCCGGCCCAGTGGATTGCGAATCACTAAAGCTCATGTGACTCACCCTGAACTCAAATGTACTTTCAACCTCGAGATCATTGGTGTGAAGAAAAACCCTAATGGTCAAATGTATACCTCTTTTGGTGTCTTGACCAAGGGAACCATCATTGACCCATCTCAGTCTTGTGTGATGATTGATGACATTTATAATTTCAATATCATGACGTCTCAAGCTGCTTCTTGTTTGTTTTTCTCTAAATTTCAGGTGAATGTAAGTGAACTTGGTCTAGTCACACCTAACGGGAAAGTTGTATGGGGTGAGTTCAAAACCTCTGTGTGCTTGGCATTCTGCTTAATTTCCAATTAACTTTGCTATTTAACTTGTGTGGTTGTACTCATCTTTGCTTGTGGATGCAAGGAAATATGCTCAGGTGACAAATAATCCAAAGAATGATGCATGGATGCGTAAATGCAGTTCTACTTGTTTAAGAGGATTAACTGTCGAGCTTTCGGGTGACTCTTCTGATCTTGCATTGCACGCCTCTGCCTTATCATGCGATAGCCAACTAGCCTTCACCCAAAATATGGCTTTAATGTGATGTGTGGATAGTACAATTTTGGCTTTCAAGAATTGAACTGTCATGTGTGGACTTTGCTTGAGATTGATACTTGACACTGATTGTGATATGGTCAAATGATTTAAAGTACATGGAAGCCTGTGATAGATTGATGGATAGAGAGATAAATAGATAGATAGGGACATGGACGGAGTCAAAAAAATTTACTAGAGAGGCAGAGTTTAAAGTACTTAAAAATGCATCGTAAAATAGAAAAATTGAAATTTCAACACTATATAAAAAACCCTGATAAAAAAACAATAGATTTAACATTGTTATTCACATTATACTGAAAAAATGATCTTACAAAATGCAAAATATATTAGGGAGTGAAATTTTATACAAACTTTTACCTTATATAAGTATGAACGAAAACCTCTATTATTTCTTACTAACAGAAAATATGTACAATGATTTTATTGTATTGGTAAGAAGCCAATCAAGTAGTATAGGTGTAGTGGCCCTGGTACCCCATTGATATCTTTTTCATTGGTTTTATAGTCTGTGTTCTAAAACTCGGCCGCCCAGGCCACCTAGGAGGCGCTTAGGCGCTGGGCGGCGGGTCTCCGACTCGAGTAATGCCAAGGAGGAGCTGTTGGGCGGACTGGGCTTGGGCGGCCGTCTGGGCGGCCTAAGAGGGCAACTAGGCGCCTGGGCGGGCGAGCGCTAGGCGGGTTTGAGCTTTTTTTTTCCCAGATCCATCGCTCTCCCATCTCTGGAACCCTGAATCGCTGAGGTCTCTGTCATTCTCTTTCACTTATGTGGCTCAGACCTCCTATTTTTAAAGTTGCAGGTTGTTGTTTAATGGAGTTTTACGGCTTGGATAGAGAGAGAAAGTGGAGGCTGTTGGCTTCATCGAGAGGGAGAGAGAGAGAGAGAGTAGAATAGAAGAAAGCAAATATGTGGCTCAGGGCCTCAGGCTATTGTTTGTCAGGGGAAATAAAAGAGATAGGATGATGGCATGATGGGATAGGATGGGCACGTGGTGACCGGTGACGTGCTCAGGCAATCCAAAATTGTTTCTAATTGTATAATAGAATACCACTTAGATGCTTCCTTTATTTAATTAAGTAAATATTTATCTTCTCAAACAAAAAAAAAGAAGCAAATATTTAATTTTTGAGAGATAAATAAATATTTACTTACATAAATATTTAGTTAAACACTATAAAAATTTAAAAATACAAAACCGCCTAGGCACCGTCTAGGAGTCCGCCTAGGCGCCTCGGCGCTCCTCCCCGGCCCACCGCCCGACTAGCGCCTAGCGATTTTTCGAACCTTGTTTATAGTTTTTATAAGAATATGACAGAGAGCGAGAGCAAACTCTCACTAAACCCTAGCGCCGCCGCCCTATTTGTGCGGCAAATATGGAGGTTCTCGTACATTGATTTGGTCCCTAATACAACACCTATATCTCAGGCACCTTACAGGATGGCCCTAGCTGAATTAAAGGAGTTAAAGAATCAGTTGCAAGAGCTGTTGGATAAAGGTTTCATTCGACCAAGCATATCTCCTTGGGGTGCCCCAGTGCTTTTTGTTAAGAAGAACGATGGCACCTTGAGATTGTGTATTGATTACAGGAAATTGAATAAAGTCACAGTGAAGAACAAGTATCCTTTACCACGAATTGATGATTTGTTTGATCAATTGCGGGGTGCCAAGGCCTTTTCTAAAATTGATTTGAGGTTAGGTTATCACCAATTACGGATAAGAGAGTCCAACATACCCAAGACCGCTTTCCGATCACGTTATGGTCACTACGAGTTTGAGGTAATGCCGTTTGGATTAACTAATGCTCCTGCGGCTTTAATGGATCTCATGAATTGAGTATTCCGTCCATACCTGGACGGTTTCGTAATCGTGTTTATTGATGATATTCTGGTCTATTCTGAGAGTGATGAACTTCATGTTAAGCACTTAAAGCTAGTGCTTCAGACCTTGAGGGAGGCTAAACTATATGCTAAGTTGAGTAAGTGTGAATTTTAGCTTAACAGCATAGGATTCTTGGGTCATGTGGTTTCAGCTGAAGGTATTAGTGTGGACCCTCAAAAGATGGAAGCGGTTTTGATCTGGGGAAGACCTACCACTGTGACAGAGATTCGTAGTTTCTTGGGTTAACAGGCTACTATCAACGGTTCTTTCAAGGCTTCTCTAGCCTTGCAGCTTTTCTTACTAAATTGACCAGGAAGGGTGCTAATTTTGTTTGGTCAGAGGAGTGTGAACAAAGTTTCCAAGAATTCAAAAGACGTTTGATTAGTGCCCTAGTTCTGGCGTTACCTGATGATAGCGGGGAGTATGTGATTTACAGTGATGCCTCAAGACAAGGCCTGAGTTATGTGTTGATGTAGCATGGAAATGTGATTGCCTATGTATCTAGGCAGTTGAAGCCTCATGAAATGAACTATCCAACTCATGACCTTGAGCTTGCTGCCGTGGTACTTGCACTTAAGTTGTGGAGACACTAATCACACTATCTTTGTGGGGCTCAATGCTAGATTTTCACGGATCATAAAAGTCTTCAATATCTACTTACTCAAAGGAATTTAAATTTCAGGCAAAGGAGGCAATTGGAGTTGATTAAGGATTATGATTGTACTATTGAGTATCATCCCGAAAGGGCCAATGTGGTGGCTGATGCACTTAGTCGGAAGCCCTCTAGCTCTTAAGCCTATTTAAGGGTAGTTTGAGTTCCCCTACTTTATGAATTACGAGCTACTGGGGTTATCTCAGCAATTGAGGAGGGATCTAGATTGATAACTAGCTTCCATGTGAGGCCAATTCTCATTGACAGAGTGCGGGAGGCACAAGATGAAGATGAATACCTGAAACAATTAAAAGAAGCAGTGAGTATTGGCTCTAGAGTGGACTTTACAAACCTGAAGGGATGGAGACTTAATGTTTGGGAATAGAATATGTGTTCCAGATCTTGTTGACATTAAGCGGGAAATTTTAGATGAGGCTCATAGTTCTGCTTATGCCATGCATCCCGACGGGACTAAAATGTACCGAACTTTAAGAGAACACTATTGGTGGCCAAATATGAAGAGAAAAATTGCAGTGGATGTTAGTAGGTGCTTGGTGTGCCAACAGGTAAAAGCCAAAAGACAGAAGCTTTCGGGATTGCTATAGCCGTTGCCAATTCCCGAGTGGAAGTGGGAACATGTCACCATGGATTTTGTTTCTGGTCTTCACATACTCATAGTGGTCATGATAGTATTTGGGTGATTGTGGATCGACTCACTAAATCTGCTCATTTCTTACCAGTCGAGAAGACTTACAAGATGGACAGGTTGGCAGAACTTTATATGAATGAAATAGTAAGACTTCATGGGCCACCTGTTTCTATTGTCTCTGATCAAGATCCCTATTTCACTTCAAAATTTTGGAAGAGTCTACATGCAGCTTTGGGTACTGGACTGAGTTTTTGCACTGCATTTCATCCTCAGACTGATGGACAATCAGAGAGAACTATCCAAACTTTGGAGACATGTTGAGATCCTGTGTTATGCAATTCAAAGGAAGCTGGGATAGCCATTTGACATTGATAGAGTTCGCTTACAATAATAGTTACCATTCCAGTATCAACATGGCTCCTTATAAAGCTCTCTATGGGAAACAGGGTCGTACTCCGCTGTGTTGGGATGAAGTAGAAGAAAGAAAGCTCATTGGTCTGGAGATCGTACAGGTTACTACTAAAAAAGTTAAGTTAATCAAGGAGCTTGAAATTATCTCCTTGGAAGGGCGTTGTAAGATTTGGAAAATGAGGGAAGCTCAGCCCTCGATATATTGGACCTTTTAAGATAAAAGAGCGAGTTGGCCCAGTTGCTTATCAATTAATACTACCTCCAAGGATATCACAAATTCATGATGTCTTCCAAGTGTCCATGCTCCGCAAGTACATTGCTGATCCCTCTCATGTCGTAGAAGAACAGCCTATTCGATTGAAGGAGGATCTGACTTATGAGAAGAAACTAATCCAGATACTCGATAGAAGGGAGCAAGTACTTAGGAACAAGACGATGCCTTTGGTTAAAGTACTTTGGAGTAATCATTTGGTGGAATAAGCTATTTGGGAACCAGAGGATCATATGAGACAGCAGTACCCCCATCTTTTCTAACATGTATGCAAATTTCGAGGACAAAATTTTTTAGAGGGGGGGAGGGGGTGAATTGATACACCTTGTATCTGATTTACCCCTTTTCTGTGTATAAGTGAATTATTATACTTTTTACTGTCCTCAGTTTCAGTTTTTATTATTTAGGGGGGGTGCTAGAAGTTGAATTTTTATGGGATAACAATTTGAGAAAATTTTCTTCACGAAAGTAGTAGAGGACGTTAAATCGAGTTCATGGACAAATGGTACACTTAAATTGGAGTTTGTATGCAAAAGTTATGGCTAAAATACTGAAGTTACTGTTCATTGTGTGTGTCTATATATATATATATATATATATATATATATATATATTACTATGCTAGGTTTTCATTTCTGGAAACCAACACCCCCCCCTCTCAGTAACTCTCTCTCTTTCCGGTTGGCCTCTCTCCTTCTTCCCTTCATTTTGCCGCCGTCCAGCCACCTGACAGCGTGTCACCGGCCATTTTGGAACCCCCCCTCTTCATCCTGTACACGCCAATAATCGTGGGTCACGGTAATTTGGCCGGAATAGAGAGAAATCAAGCCAAGAGCAACACTGTAGAAAATCGGAGTTTTTTTGGCAAATTCTTCCAATTTCGGCCATCTCCGACCACCAAACTGGGTCTAATAGAAGAGCCTCGAGCCATTATTCATTTTCCCTCAAGCTTTTAGCTTCAATTCACAATGTGGAGAGAGAATCAAAGAAATTTCCGATTCTAGGGTTTGAAATTTCTGAAAAATTTTCACCGGCCAATCTCGAGCACAGCAAGATAAAATTAGAATTTATTGTAGTTGACAAAAATGTTGGGGTTGTTGAGTAGGTGTTGCTGCCAAAAATTTGGTGGCCAGCAGCGCGTGGAGCCATTGTGGGTGGCACGTAGAGGCGCATGGAGCAGGGTTTTAGTTTCTTTTTTGGCTAATTAAATCCTATAATTAATATAGAACTTGTATATGTGATTTTGGTGAACATTGGAGAAGTTTTGAGTCGATTATGAATTTATGAAAATTTAGAATTTCGGTTATAGACTACGAGAATCCGATCGTCGGATTTCTCTTGAAGTTGCCTAGAATTTGTAAATCGGTGAATCGACATTATTAGTGTAGTTGGATAGAATCCGATGTGGATTGAAGGAGTTGGGTTTGAAGGAGACGTTTAGAATTTTGATTTCTAACTATCGTAAACTCAAATTCCCGTCCTATAATTATATTTTTACGAGTGCTATTCATACAGGACGAGGGGAGTCTCATACAAGGAAAATACCGATCGATGACAGGATTAGCCGAATATTATGAGTGGACTTTTATTTTAAGAAATGATGCATGCATTTACTTTATCAAATTAATGCTTTACTAATTAGCATGCAATTTATTGAGCATATTATTTTAATTTCGGATTGTCACATTATTTATTTGGTTAATGCTTCTAGCATGATTTCGATTTTTAAATTTTCTATGCTCGATTTGGATAACATGGTTATTGTTTTTTTTTTTTTTTTGACAAATCATTTTCCTAGATAATTTCTGGAAATTAATTTAATTTCTTTTGTCGACTTGAATTTCTTATAATTACTTTTTCGAAATGGAATTTCGAGGGAAGAATAATTATCATTTATAATTTAATCTTACAAATTGTTACCCATTTGAAATTAATTTGACGTGTGAGATACGTCGTTGCTTTATTCTGAATTATTACGAGATTTTCCGAGTACGGTTGGGAATTGTACTTGTATTTTTTGTTTTGTGAGATTTTTGGGGAACCTTTATGGATTTACTGGTTTTTGATTTCTATCTTCCACTAGGAAAATTCTACAATTTGTTAACGTATGACATACATACAATTGTTTTAAAAGTGGTAAAATGGGTCCTCAAAATAGTAATATTAGTCCTCAAAGTAGTAACATGAGTCCTTAAAGTGGTAAATTTTCTTAGTTACCACATGAGTCCTCAAAATAGTAATATTAGTCCTCAAAGTGGTAACATGAGTCCTTAAAGTGGTAAATTTTCTTAGTTTACCATATGAGTCCTGAAAATAGTAATATTAGTCCTCAAAGTGATAATATGAGTCCTTAGTGGGGTAAAAATAGTTGTTGTATGAGAAATGTTAACATACCATAGCTTTACCCCTTCCACTATACTCGGGTTACTATATTTTCTTGTTCTCCTCCTCATATGAGTTGCAGTCGAGGCTCCTCCTCACTTACTTTGTGTTTGTAGGTCGAAGTCGAGGATAGGGCCTAGGAGGCTTCTTTACAGTATGGTGATGTTCGCCTTCCCCATATTAATTGCTTATTTTAACCAGCGGGGCTGGATTATTTTTCTTTCTTACGCTCCTTTTGAAGTTAAGAAAATAAATTTTTCTAAATCTTGCATGCATCAGAAATTTATTTTCCAAAGTTAAACTGTGGGAAAGTATAAAACTCTTTCCTTTTTCCTTATGTTATAATTATTAACTTTTTATCCACTCACGCTAACGTTTTTAAATGCTTCCCTCTGGGCCCTTAGGTTTCAAATGCTCAGTTTACAGCATTGCTGCTCGGCACATTAGGAGTGAGCCATAGTGACCACATCTGCTTCTGATATCTCATATCGTAGGTTACCTTTTGAACCTACTGAACTTTATATCAATTTCTGTTTTTTTTTTTTTTTAAGATTGCTCTAATTACTATGGGAATTGTGACCCAAACTTGTAGTAGATTATATTTGGGGTTCATGACCTAACTTTGATGAATTGTTGTATTTAATTGTGGAGTTTTGTTGGACTTTAAGTATTTGAAGTATTATTATTATTGTTGATTGAGAGGTGGTTTGGAATATGAGAGCAGGGTGGCTCCAGAAGTTTACGGTTGGGTTATTAGAAGTATTTTTGGATTCCTATAGGTTTGGGTTGCCTACTTTTTGGAGAGGTTCTGCTGAATTTTTCGGTAAAATCTTCTTTAAAAGTGGGTCCCGCAGGGCCACTTAGGATTTCATGGTGAAATTTGGGGCCGGCCCTGTCAACTTATATCCGTTGTAATTGTCATACTATGACATTGTCTAGTGTAAACCTATATAAGTAGGCTAGTCTAGTTGAGTAATGTGTATAGAGGAGTATTTTGTAGCTAGAAATATCGTAAGAGTGAATTCCTTTATCAGGTATTTTGAGAGTCTCCTCCATCCATATATATATATATATATATATATATATATCTCTCTCTCTCTCTCTCTCTCTCTCTCTCTCTCTCTCTCTCTAGGAGCTCTGTACATGTCTTTGGACTGTACATCTCCAATACTATGTGTCATTCATGCACCATATCTCCCTACTCAAAATTAGTTTATGATTTTACGCTTCCTCTATTATCCAACAAAGTGGTATCAGAGCCTTAGGCAAAAAATTATTCGCGTATGAGTATTATGGTGTCAATTAAGTGTGTTGGCTTAGATTTTGATCGTGAGTGATGATAAAGATGTGATGGTGTCTCAGTGAGATTGTTGGAGTAAAATATTTGCTCCGAAACTGTGGAATTGAGAATCAAAATTCTCAATGAAGATCAACCTTGAAACTCAAAGGTTGCAGAGGTTGAAGAGTTAGAGTGACCGGCCATACCAAGACTTGCGGTTATTGTTGCAAGGTGGTGGAAGAAATCTATGGTGTGTGAAGAATTGCTAAAGGGCAACAAAATTAAAGGATGGAAAAAAGAAAAGAAAAAAGGGGAGCAGACACTGAGTTGTGAAAGAAAAGAAGAAGAATAGAAATGAGAGGCAGAGAAGGAGACAAAAAAAAGGAGGAAGAGTGAGAAATAGAAAGAGGAGATTTAAAAAAAATAGAGGGGAAGAGACAGAGAGAGAGAAAATGAGAGTCCAGATGAAAAAAAAAAGAGAGAGGAGAAAGTGTGAGAGAGGGAGTAAAGAGAAAAGGTGAGAAGAAAGTGAAATAGGGAGAAGAGTTGAAGAAGGATGAAAGACCAATGTGGTCTTTATGGAAGCGTAAAAGTCCCTCGAAGAAGATGTAGGGTAAATGTCCCTAAGAGAATGTGTAGGATAAAAGTCCCTGAGAGAATGAAAGAAGGTTAGGGTTAAA
The DNA here is from genome assembly GCF_002994745.2 of Rosa chinensis. Classification (NCBI taxonomy): domain Eukaryota; kingdom Viridiplantae; phylum Streptophyta; class Magnoliopsida; order Rosales; family Rosaceae; genus Rosa; species Rosa chinensis. Next base: position 34,210,820 of record NC_037094.1, read on the forward strand.
GTCCCTGAATGAATAAGGAGGTACATAGGTGCCAAAAGGAAATTGCATACTATCTAGAGGCACAAAGATGCCTAGACTAATCACTCCCTTGTAGCATAATGGTGCCCGATGAAGAAATGCATCATGAATGCATAATTAAGTTGCATGCATAATGAATTCGTATGCATGATTCAATACTAATGCTCTCTTTTGCAGTCTTGTGAAGATGCCAACAAATATTGTTGTTCCATTCAAAAGAGTGTTTCAAAAGTTGTTAGGAAGTTGAGTTTGCCTGAACCAGTTTTCATGACAACCATTGATGGCTCCTCTTACGCTCTCAGATACAAGTGTGAAATTGACACCAAAGTTGTAAAGCATCCCATCTTTAAAGGACCATGGAGAGCCACCAAGAAAGAAGCTGAAAATGAAGCAACCTTGCATTATCTGCAGTTGGAGAAAGAAATCTATGTAGTAGATTTCAACTTTGATGAATTGATGGCGCTCAAGGAAAAAGTGACAGCATTGACTGCAAAAAGAGATTCTCTCCGAGAACATGTTGACCACCTTGATGGGGTAATCACAGAAATGCAATTCAATATGGTTGAGTTAGAAATGGAGCAAGAAGAAAGAATTCGCAACAACCAAAATGCAAAAGAAAGTGTGGATCAAAGAATGAGTGTCGATCCAACGGAGGAAAGTGTCAACATCACTGATGACTACGGCTAGAAGCTAAAGAGTCACCTTAATGATAGAATAATTCTAAATTAAGGGAGGATGTTGGAAGTTATAAATAATTTAGAATTATGAGAATTTTTATGATTTGAATAATGGTGACATAATGTGACAGTTACAGTGGTTAATTACAGGAGTTACAGAATTTGAGTTGTAAAGTACTTATGTCTGTTATAATTGTCATACTTATGACATTGTCTAGTGTAGACTTATATAAATAGGCTAGTCTAGTTGAGTAATGTGTGTAGAAGAGTATTTTGTAGAAGTATCATAAGAGTGAATTCCTTTAATTATCAGGTAGTTTGAGTCTTCTCCATATCTCTCTCTAGGAGCTATGTACATGTCTTTGGACTATACATCTCCCATATTGTGTGTCATTCATGCACCATATCTCCCTACTCAAAATTAGTTTCTGATTTTACGCTTCTACTATTATCCAACAGAGAAAACATTCGTGCATGAATGTTGTTCTAGTAGAGAAGAGAAAATAAAATTTCCGCTCACACAATTCTGTTCTAGTAATTGATCACTTGAAAGTAGGTTCGTAACCAAGTCAAACACTAGTTAGTATCTCACAGTGTGGTGTTTGGTGTATATCTTTCATGAATGTTGTATTTCTTGATGACCTCTTTTGTTTGAAGCCTCTGTATCTTTTATATATATAGCGCGGATATATATAAATACTAGTGCATCTCAACCCCCTCCCCTCCTTACAAGGGAAATTCTCATTAAGGTACATATATGTATGTCATACACACATTTACATAATTGTAATTGTAGTAACGTGAGTCTTTTTTGTGTAATCTTAGTTCTATTAAAGGTAATTAACCAACCTACAACTTGATTACATGGTTGTGAACAAATTTGTTTTCAGTTTTGTAACTTGGTTCAATTATATGTAAATAATGTAGTACAAATGTGATAATTTTGTTGTCAATGTTGTAAATTTGGTTCAATATATTAAGTTGCAATTTTAGTTTAGTTAGAAATAAAATGAGTGTATAATAAACATCCCAGTATCATAAACGACCTCCTTTCAAGACACCAATTTACTAGCTGGCATATAGCAATTGGTCTGCTGTAGGAGGACAAAAGTGTTACAAGACAGTTACATCATTTCCACACTCTTAAAGTTTCAAAGAGACATATAATTTTTTCTTTTTGGCATTTGAAATTACTTGTATGCAAGCTTTTAATTTTCCTATTTTTGAAATCTAGATCATGCTAAATCTTGGATTACATGTGAAATTAACTTTTGCTGACCAATAATGATCTTTCTTATCTGGCTTGCCTAATTACTAGGTGCATCTGAGAGATCAAGACAATTAGGAAGTAAATTGACAGCATGGACAACCAAAATGCTGCTTACCATCCATGCATGTCTGAAGCCAGCTGTTATTGTAAGTGGAACTTCAAATGAAGGTACTGCTGGACCAACTATTAATTGGTCATGTTGACATTGGCATGTGAGTGATGCTGCCTACTTATTTCGAGTTGCAGTTCCTGGTCTTCGGAGGAATCAAAGTGAGATTCTTTGTCTGTAATTTTCATCATATATGCGCGTCTCTCATACTTGGTGCACCACGCACTCTTTTTTGCACTGCAGGTACCCTCTTTTAAATGCCTACCATAATAATTGAAGATTGTGATTCTTGGTCTAACAGGTACAGTTAAATGTATCATCGGAAGTGAAAGGAAGGTTCATATTGAAGGAGCCATGACTCATGACGGAGACTGAACTTGTCGTAAACTCATCAACTTGTACCAAATGAATTGAAAGCTCAGGAACTATGGACCATTTACCATCTCTTTTAATCTTCCTGGATCTGTTGATAATCCGCTGTTTTCTCCTGGTTTTCGGCCAGATTGAATCCTGGAAGTGGTGGTTAATTACATATGAAATCCAAAATGTCTCGGTAATTCCTCAAGTTCCCTTTTGATGGCAACAAGTCTTCCCCTGTCAAGTTTCCCGAATTAAGCGTCTGATGTAAAGTTCCTGTAAGGGAAGTCTGTTCCATGACATACCTCTTTGCTTGGGACTTGGGAGTTAACAAGGTGCAAGAAAACACAGATGTCTGATGTCTCATCTTTTTTACTGCAAAACGGAATGTGATCAACTTCAACTCCATTTACTAGCAGAAAAGGATTTCCCAACAGTTTCAGATGTTTCTCTTCGTTTAACTATGAAGATAAGTTGCTTATAGATTTAATTGAAAAATCAATTGGAAACTCACGAAATCAAGTTCTTAGGACAGTGAGTTTCAGAGTCGGACAGATCATCGATATGATAATATGAAGGATGACACGAGTGCCCCTCTTGTTGATTCACCATTCTTTGCTTCAAGTCAGTCACCCAATTGCTTTCAGTGTGGGAGCAGCATGACGCTACTCCCCATTGCTTTCAGTGTGGGAGCAGCATGACGCTACTTGGATCAAATGCTTCCTACTGTGATTGTGTTTCTTAAGGTGCAGACGAAAGCAGTTATGTTAGTCCATCACTTGGACATTATTTAACTGAAATATTCGTCCAAATAAGTGTCACCATCTAAAGGTCCACACGGTTTTGCAAAATTTTACACTCTTTGTTCTTCCCGTTGTTGCTCCTTTAATGAGAAAATTACGGTCTAAAATCCTTAGGTTGGTTAGCTCAGGAAAGTCTGTTAGGGTTTCAAAGACTGTCTTAGGATGTTAGACGGTAATGCTATGTCTTCGTGGTTGAATTAAAACGTCATTTTAAAAAAATGAAAACAACTACAACGAAGGTTGAACTTTAGAATCTAATGCACAATCAGAATCAAATAAATCAAAATTAAAAAGCTGAAATGATAAGTAAAAGACTATATTTCCAGTAGTGGCTTCTTGAAATAGAATGATCAAAATTAGCTAAAAACATTGGCTGTGAAGATTGCTTCTCGCTGAACATGTTTGGGAGAGATGTCTTGAACATTTGAACTAGATATATAATGCCTTTGACTAAAGTTTTCATGCACAAAGGAGTGTTGCACCTTCCAATAATTTTCTCTATGAAGATCTGCAAGTCTCCGTCTTGTAGTCTTTTTATTAGAGCCTAAGATAAATTTTCTTGAAAAACAAGTTTCACCGAAAAGATGTTAGTCCACGCACCCTGCACCCTAGATTTTCAATACAAGCACATAGATCAAGTCATGATCATCTCTTCAAAAAAAAAAAAAAAAGTCATGATCATCTCTGATGATAGTTTCTACAATGATTTTATTGTTGTTTTTCACTGAGCCATCGGAATTGAATAAATATATGGTTATGAACAACGAGTGGTGATGAAGAAAGAAAAGAAATTATGTGACGAGAACGAGCCACTTCAAAAACTTAGGCCAGAAAAATTTGGTGATATCTCTAGGCAAGTAGAGAGACATGTGGTGGCCGTAAGAGCAAGTCCACCCGTAGTCAAGAAATGTTAAGGTCGAAAAGTCAAGGTGTCGACCAGTCAAGTAACTATTCACTGCCACTGGACATGGGTTTCCACCCGTTGTTTTTCTTGACCAGTCAATACTATTCATTAACTGTTCATTTTTCAGTGTTCATCGATTTTTCTTACATAAATGAAAAATTATGAATAAGTACAATACAACGTTATTTAGTTGTTGTACGAGAAATTCGGTTTCTAATCAATTTTAATTTTCGAAACAAACGTTATTTAGGGGGTCGTGAAAATTGACTTTTTATACGTTCAAAATTTCGAAAAACTTTCTTCACAAAAGTTGTAGAGCTCATCGATACAATCTCGTGCATATATGGAAGGCAATATTCGGAGTTCGTATGAATTTATTATGAATTTTGAAATCTAGAAATTTTCTATAAATAGCAAAAAAAAATTCCCTTTTGTTTCAAATGACGAAATTCCCCCCCCCCCCCCCGGTTCTCTCTCTCTCTCGCGCGCTCCCCAGACCCGGCTCGTCCGACCCGACCCGGATTTTCTCCCTCTTCTGGAGTCTTCCGGCCACGGTCCCCGCGCCCTCGAGGTCGCCTCACCTCGCCCAGCCACTCCGTGGCGTCAGCCCGCCCATCCGCTGCCCCCAGGCGGAGAAAATCAGACCCAATCCAATCATCGTCCTTCGTCGCGTCTCTCTCTCTCTCCACACAACACGCTGACGTCAGCCACGATAGGTACCTGCCGAGCTGGCAGCCGGCGAGCCTGGTCAGGAAATATGTCAAGGCTTTGCCTTTTTTCTTGGCCTCTGTCAAGGAAAGCCAAACCTTGGTTGGACAAGATTGGGCCGGTGGAGGGATGATTTTCCCCTTGCCCGGTCAACACATCATCAATCCTTGCTGGTGCCCAGTCAAAACTACACCAGTGAACTTGCTCTAAAGAAGAAGTCGATCCATGATGATAATATTATCCAACCTACCTAGCCCTCCCCTAATAAATAAACTCCAGCTCCTGCAGCAACTGCAATGGCTGCAACATTTCCTATTATTATTATTTTATGACAACTGCAACATTAGCTAAGAGAGCCGGAGATTAAACGCCTAGTAATTTAGCTGTGTGTTTTATTTATTTCATTATTGATATACAAAAGCTGATGCAGACAAATAATCTACCCTAATCCAAAGTCGGCGGCACAAAATGTTAAACAAATTCAATTCCAAGTCAACAACTCCATAACTCATCAAAATTCGTGACTCCCAAAAGTCCAACACGTACCCTTCAATAGGAACACAACAAAACCATCTTGTAAGAAAGAAAAGTTTAGAGCAAGTTCACCATTTGGGTCACCGGATCAATTACTATTTACTACTTTTTAGAGTTTATTTCCACTTTCTGGGTCACAAGCACAGTTTCCAAATTGACCTGAGTCACTGGGTCAGTTTGCAGGTCACGAAATTCACCCAAAAAGTGACCCAAAATTACCCAGGTTAGTTTGGAAACTGTACCCGTAACCCAGAGGGTGGAAATAAACATAAAAAGTAGTGAATAGTAAGTGACCCAACGGGTGGACTTGCTCTTAGAAGAAACATGTGTGATGTATTGTGTTAAACAATTAAGCTGATGGGATTTTTAATATAGTTTGTGAAAACTGAAAAGAGTTTCAAATTGATTACATATTGAGATCGTCTTTATTCCATGTTTTAATAGCGGTTCAAATTATGAAAGTTGATTACTCACAAATGGGGAATTATAAGAAGTAAGGGTCCTCAAAATAGTACACACTTACTTCTTATAATTGATGTTAATATTAGCTTAGTAGCGCTTTCTCTCTTCTAGTTTGTTAGTATTTGTGTTTGAGTCCCAATTCCATCAGTTTGTGCGGTAGTTTTGAGGGTATTTTGAGTTTGTGCGTTTACAGTAGAGAATTAGTCTGATTTTGCTCGAATACTCTCTTGGCATGGACTTCGGTCTGAATACTGACTGATGAGTAATATGTTACTAACTCGCTAACGTAACTGAAATGCATGACTAGCTTATGAGAGGGGGGAAAAAATTCCTTAAAAAAACGATATGAAAAGTCTTGCACGATTTTGACTAGTATATACATTGTCATATGATGTAGATTAAGAATGAGTGGGGTGAATCAAATGATACCGCATATTCGTAGAATCATTGACTTGTATGAATACTATATTAGTCTAATTAAACCTCGGATTACATCAATGTCCTACCCTGCGAAACTACTCGATACCTTCCTCAAGGGCTCAAAATCGTAAATATACACGATATTAATTAGTCTATTCATTGTAATTTGTATCTATAGGCTATACCTATATTTAGATACTCTTATAAAGTAGAACCACTTTCGGACCAAAAAAAGTAAGAGCATTTAGCAACTTAGAGTAAGCAAAAGTGACATTAGTAAAAAAAAAATGGCGCTAAAGGTGCTTTCCGCACTTGACACGGCGAAGACGCAATGGTACCACTTCAAGGCCATCATCATCGCCGGCATGGGCCTCTTCACCGACGCCTACGACCTCTTCTGTATCCCTCCCATCATGAGACTCCTCGGCCGCATATACTACAACGACGACAACAACTTCGAAATCCCGGCGATAGTCGTTACCGCGCTGGTGGGCTTCCCTCTCCTCGGCACCGTCCTGGGGCAGCTGCTCTTCGGCAGGCTCGGGGACCTCGTCGGTAGGAGACGTGTCTACGGGCTTTCGCTAATGATGATGGTGCTGAGCTCCATAGGGTGCGGCTTCTCCATCTGCACCTCCCGCACCTGCGTCCTAGTCAGCCTCGTCTTCTTCCGGTTCCTCCTCGGCGTCGGCATCGGCGGAGACTACCCCTCTCGGCGACCATCATGTCGGAGTTTGCCAACAAGAGGACACGTGGCTCGTTCATAGCGGCTGTGTTCTCCATGCAAGGGTTTGGCATTCTGGCGAGCTCTATAGTGACCACCGTGGTATGCGCCGTCTTTAACTCTGCGAGCAAGCCGGATCCGGAGAAAGCGACGCCGGACGAGGCTGACATAGCGTGGAGGTTGATACTCATGCTCGGTGCAATTCCGGCTGCCATGACGTACTATTGGCGGATGATGATGCCTGAAACTGCCAGGTATTTAATTATGTCATTTACTAAACTAAATTTTTTTCTTCCATTTGTTATATATTTCTCGATTGAATTACTTATATAGTCCGTCAACATCTGTGTGTCTTGGATTGTTTGGCTGTATGTGATGTCTGAGGTAGCTATAACTAGCTGTGAACTTTTTTATTCATAATAGGATGAGCAAGAAATTCTGGTATTTGAAGAGTAAAATACATTACATCGTTTTCGAAAGTAAATAGTCCGGTGATATAGAATCTTTAATTAGCTGAAAGGAAATGTTGGGGCACACATGCAGCTGGATTTTCTTGTAGAGAGACAATTAGGTGAAGGATCATAATCTGTCTTATCACCTCACCTCATGATGTTTTTGCTTTCACTAGAATGAAGAAGATATATGGACCCATAAGATATTCATAACATCGCATGGAGGCCACGGTTTTTGTACTAATTTTCTTTCCTTGGCATAAGTTAGTGATCTTTGCCCATTCAACGCCACCAAAAGGAATTGAAAAATGAGAGAGAGAGAGAGAGAGCCTAGTTAGGTTGAAAACAATGACACTAAAAAACCTACTTATCAACTTATCATCAGCTTTATTATTCCTATTTGGATTTCATATAAATTGTAAATTGGAAACAACTTTCCATGGAAATGATCGATTCTAATTCTCACTCACACTCCTGACTCCTTCCCCATTGATATCTCCAATCTCTTTACTCTCCTATTTCATAAAACATGCCCTAAATTAATGATAGAAACCAATGTAGTCTTTCATTCCTAGTCTCGCTTGTAGAAGCCAAAACAGGCCACGCCCAAAAGGGTGATCGTTGCTAGCTAGCACTTACCATATTTTTTTTAATGGTAGTGAAGAATTTTATTTTGTAAATTTGTTTACTATACCGAAGTACCAAATTTCATTCATTTCTAGCGATGAACATAAACATATCATTTTGTGAAGAATTGAAATAAAATTAGCAATTTCGCTGAATGGATGTGACCAAATTGTTAATTCCTTTCAGGTATACAGCATTGGTTGAGCTAAATGTGAAGCAAGCAGCCAAGGACATGGAGAAAGTGTTGGCTGTTTCCTTGAGTCAAATTGCAGAAGATGAACCAGATTTACTATCAGTAGGGCAAAACCCTGCATCATCATATCCCTTCTTCTCCAAGGAATTTTTACGTCTCCATGGCCGTGATCTCTTCTCTTGTGCTGCCAACTGGTTTCTTGTTGACGTTGTCTTCTACAGCAGCAACCTATTCCAGTCTCAAATATATAGAAGATATATCGACCCAAAATACCCAAAAAAGGTCAATCTCTACCAAGATGCTTTGCATGTTGCTGAGTTGCAAGCAATTGTTACAATATGCTCAACAATTCCAGGATATTGGTTCAGTGTCTTCTTCATTGATCGAATTGGAAGACGAAAAATTCAAATGATGGGGTTTTTCGTCATGGCACTTGTTTATTTCTCGATTGGGATACCCTACAAAACTCACTGGGCAAAAAATACAGATGTAGGTTTCATGGTCCTCTATGGCCTTACTTTCTTCTTTGCAAATTTTGGACCAAATACTACTACTTTTATAGTGCCTGCTGAGCTTTTCCCGGCGAGGTTTAGGGCAACTTGTCATGGGATTTCCGGGGCTTCGGGGAAGGTTGGCGCCTTGATCGGATCAATTGGATTTCTATGGGCTGCACATGGTCAAAACGAGGAGGATAAAAAGACGAGAATCGAGAGGTCGTTGATTGGTTTAGGTGTAGTTTGTATTCTGGGATTGGTGGTAACGTATCTCTTCACACCCGAAACTAGGAGAAGATCACTAGAAGAGAATGAGAACGAGAATGGGAATGAACAAAATGCATGATCAGGAAAATCATGTTACATGGCTAGAGAAGCAATTTTAAGTACTTCTATGTTTGTCCTATATATATATATATATATGTATTAGAGTTTGCTCTCTATCTCCTGTAAATGGTAGGGGTAAAGATTTGATCGAGGGTATGGGATAACATTAGTGGACTTTGATATGGAGAATGATTTTGCGTGCAAGGTTTGATTTAGGACATTGTTCATTTCTTTTTAAACTGAATCTAGCTGACTAGGTTTGGGAGTGAATCTTGCTTGTTAATGGCTTGATTCTCTAGTCCTGTTTGTGAACAACGGTTTGTTGTGAGTAATTAAACCAAATCAATCTAAAGTTTCTCCATGTGGTAGACTTGCTAATGAAGGAAGGTGCTTTGTTGCTGTTAGTATCAAATGAATGGTTGCAGATTAAGGGTTTGGTAAAATGAGATGGTTGGAATGACTTGGATCAGTGCACATTTTGACATCAAATACAAACAAGGCCAATCTGTGCCGCTCCTTAGAGCATGGGGGAGTATTCGACAGCCCTCGCAGGACTGCAGTGCCATATTATGCTCGTAGGAAGTAGCAGCATTGAATTCTCTTTTGGAAGCTACCCATAAAGCTACGTACAGCCAATAGAAAACTTACTGAAAATGCTTGAATTCTCAGCAAGAATTACTGGCCAGCTAAAGATATTTTTGAGATTGCTCGCAACACTCGTGCATCCATATTTTTAACCTTTGGCACATCCGAGTTAACCTCATTTCTTCCTCATGTGTGAACACTAAAATTATAAGATACGAATATAGGATGCTTGAAGTTGATGTATCTGGATGCATGCATGTGTAGATGCGAGTAAGGAAGAGAATGCAGCATGCATTTTTGCAGAAAATGTCTAGCATACTAACTTCATTATAAGCAACCAATAATTTTCTACACCATTTACATTCTAGCAGACAATGATTTGAAAGATTAGGCTAGTCAGAAGATCCTACCAGGCTACCATTTTGTCAACTCTTTGCTACATCAAGAATGAAACTGAGCATCAGATATCACTCCTCTTTTAGAATTACTCCTTCAAAGATGCCATCCGATCCGAAGTTAGGTGCAAAGAGCCTTGGATCAACAGGTCCCGGAAGACTGAAGGAGAGTGTGAATGGTCCAGGAGGGCACAGTTGCTGCAATTTCATTTGGAAGACACGTGAGCGTTTCTTTATGGGGTTTCCACCACTGGTGAAGCCTTGTAGATGAACCTTCCCATTGGGTTCAATCTCACAACTAAATTGACCTGTTGCCACACAAAAGGTATCAATTTAAATGTGTAAAATACGAGGCCAAGCATTTCGTCAAGAGAGCATCAAAAAGTAAGAACACATAAGATATCATTTGTGCCTAGCATGTAGAAGTGAGTGGCACTCTTATGTCTAACTCAGGCAAGATACAAGCTCATTCCCCAATAATCACTAGAGTGACTAGACCCATAATGGATAAAGCATTCTTTTTTTTTCTTTCTTTTTCCTTTCGTGTTTACCTTCTGAGAAGTATGGTCAAATGTTACCTAGAATATGCATGCTTCTTCAAAATATCTGCACAACTGTGTCTACCCAAGGCACTAAGGTAGAGGAGGTGTGGCAAATTTAAAAAACACCGGGGGAACACCCAACTAAAAGGATTTTAATATTAGCACCATGAAATTTCAAAGAAATGAGCAAGTGTGAGAAACATACAAAAATCCTTCCTGATTCCTGGTAGAGATACCCGGAAATAATATGCAACCTTGCTAACGCCAATGTCCACAGCACCAATTGGTGGTCCAACAACCCCTCTCTTGACCGTCCCAGACAAAACAATAGAAGGATCTGAAACACATGCTTCCATTTTAGGAACAGACAGAAGGGGCATGGGAACAGGTCCTTCTGGTTTGCAGGTATTCCATGAAGGTTCATCTTTTCCACAATGTTTTGTGCCTTCTGATGAAGTAACAACAGGGGAAAATGCCGGAATTGATGGAGGATGAGAGAGGCACCTCCTTTTATACTTTCGTTGGAATCTATCAGATGAATTACCATTTCCATTGGAAATATATCCTGCCTCATCACTGTCCATGCAGAAATTGTGCTCACTTTTCCCACCATTCTGGTACTCCTGTCGATATTTGCTGGATTCATCCACATCAATTTTCAGGTTATTCATACCAGATAAAGATTTGAACTTTTCCAGATCATCTTCTTTCATATATGAGGTAACAGGGTCATCAATAATTACAATCCCCTTAACAATTCTGAAGCTTTCCGGATACCATATCTGTTGATGAAGATTCAAAGGGAAAATATCTGGGAACTGCCGACTGTCTTTTCTCACCCCTGAACTTGACAAAGGTAGGCTGCCCTTTAAATACTTATGCAACATATTTGGTCTGAGAACCAAGCTAGGGTGAGCATTTCTCAGGATATGGTAATACAAACTCTCCAAAAGAGACACGCTAACATATGAAGCACCCAAATCACTCAACTCATACGGAGGTGAACCTTCAGCTAATCTGTGAAATGCCGAGTATCTCAGCTTATCAAACTTGATATCAGGACCCAAGTAATTTTCCATGATGAAATTCAGCAGAAAATGCTGATACACAGTCGCTGCTTTCACTGAAGGTTTGGGAGGGTCATCTTTTTGCTGCAAGTCCATGCTTCTAGCTTATTCTTCTACAATAACAACAGTACTGAGACTCACCTAGAAATGTAAATCCACCAACATTTAAGAACTACTGATTCAAATATCATACTAGGATGAAGATTGCTATTAATGGGTTTACCATGAATATAATCCACATACTCATCTGAAAGCTTACACACTAAATTAGACAATGCCAGATGATTGATACTCAATATTAAGTCATGCCAAGATGAATGATTACAGATCAGGTCTCAACAGAAATATACATTCAAAATGAAATTTATAGCCAGCAACAATTTTCATTCTTTCAAAACGTAAATCTGAATTTGGGTATCATTTCCAATGTAGAGAATCCAATCAAAATGAGGGCAAGTCCACTTGGGGTGAAGCATAGGAACATGAGCCAGGAATGCATGCAGGAACACTCTTGTACAAGAACAAAAGATGCAACCAGTGAACAACAAATTTGAAGTATATCATCACCAAGAGAGTAAATTTATGAGAAACAATACCATGGCAAGTCTTTTTGACATAGAAGACTTGAAGGAAATAGGAATAAGAACAAACCCTGAATGATGAAAGAGAAACTGAGAATCAGAAATCAATGCTTAGAACTAACCTGGGATTTAGTTCTGGGAGCCAATTGAACGATAGTAGAAGAAGAAACAATTTTTTTGGGGGGAATATTAATAGTTGGGAGAGCTGAAGGAGAAGAGAAGCTCTGAAGCTAGTTACTGCTGAGGTTGGAGAAGAAAGAGGTTGGGGAATTTCGGGGGTAGTAAAAAGGCACAGTTTTTGGTTTGGGCTCGGCCGGGTTGACCCACAAGAGCTTCGTATCACATTTAAGGATCCGTTAACATGACCTCGTATCACATGCGAGACTCTTTAAATTGTTTATCATGTTCACTGAAGAAAAAAAGAAAAAAACATGTTAGGCTGTTAGCTGATCTCAACGTTTCAACCCTAAATTTTAGATTTTTATCAAAATAAATTTCACTAATAAACTAAATTCCATTAGAAAGGAGATGATAAAAGCAAACTATTTGGACCAACCCGCTCAAGTTAGCGATGAATTGCATATAATGTTGCAATAAGAGTGGTTTATGAACGCTTATCACAACGAGTATATAATAATCGAATCAATATAAGAAGTAAAAATGAACGTTACGAGATAAGAATATCATAAAAAAATTTCGATGCAAACATTTTGATATTCTCTGTGTCTTTCTCAAACCAGCCTACAGCCTACCGTCTCAGACGACTCTTTCATTTTGCCCATAGTCGACCAAACGCCACTCTTTGCAGGATAATACCTATTAGAGACTGAGAATAATGGTGCAATGTAATTATTTTGGAAAAGGAAAAAGAAAATGTTGAAAAATAATTGGGGTGAGAGAGGCTCGAACTCTCGACCTCAGGATAACTCACTGTTTTGAGCTATGAGACCTACGCGCTAGCCAACTGCGCCACCACCCCGTTGATGCTTGATCCTGTCATTTACCAATATATTTCAAATTGTTGTTCTTTCTCCTTTTCACATATTTGATTTAAGATTCCAAGTCCAGTCAGTTGGCCATAACTAAGGAGAAGGAAGAACCCATATATATACCAAACTTGCTAGCTAGTTTTTCCCTTGGAGTTTTTATTCTCTTTTCCCTTCTTCTTTTTGCAATTTGCAATGGACGATGCAAGTACATATATGCACTACTAATTTACAAGAATCTCGAGGGAGGGAGAATGAATCACTTTAAGCCCAAGTCCCAATCCCAAATAAAGATCCTTCCTTAAGAAGGAAAAAGCTATGTTGGACCGTCAAACCCAATCATTTCAGATCCTTGATACTCTCACATTGCTTTGCTTTGCTCAGAGGGAAGCCTAGAACCTTGAGCTACCTATGCAAGTCTAGCTAAACCGTTTTCTTGTTATTGGGTTCATTTTAGGTCGATGTCTTGCAATTTGTTCATCTTTGAAAAAGCAAAGCAAAGCGAAGCAGATGATTTGGTGTAGTTGTCGTAGCATTCCCAAAAACCAAGACTACTCTCCATCCACTTTAGTAGGGTTTATTCCATCTCTTTTTCATGTCCCCTCTGTTATATATATTCCTCAACATTCCCTATCTGATTCATTCGTTAACTTTAAATCATTCCCTACCTTCGCACTACTTATTTCTTTCATTCTGAACACCTTTGTCTTTGCTCCCTTTGTTCCCTTACCCTTCTCTGCAAACTTCATCAGTTCATCATTTCTTGCAGTCCAGATTCTAGAGAATTCTCTTAATGGAGGTAAATCTACAAATTGCATGTATCGAAGAGATTCGGAATCTCTATTATATCGGTTGAGACTAGAGAGCAATTTATGTGTTCTTTCAAGTGCCTTTCATGCAACAGCTAGCTAGTACTAATGTGGTTGCTCTAGCTAGTTTGTTCATTTCAGTTACTTTTCTTGTTACATTGGAAGAGATCAATCCCGTTACTTAATCGATTCCTGTATTCCGAGTCATCAACTCATGCTTGGACTAACCCGAGGGCTTGATTCAGTTCTCCTTTCACTAACTGTTGTTTAATTTGCTAGCAGACAGTGGAATTGAAGGTGGAGATGGTTGGCATACATGAGAAGAGACTCAGGAAATGCCTGTCAAAACTGAAAGGTCCCTCTCTTTATTAAATTTGGGTTTGCATTGCAGTTAATTATTCTACATTTCCCATATATCAATCATCATCATTAGTCATTAATAATCCATAAATGGTAGTTACAATTTACAGGAATAGAAAAGGTGGAAGTAGATGCACACAGTCAGAAGGTGATTGTAACAGGATATGCACATAAGAACAGATTGTTGAAAGCAATCAGGAGAGGTGGATTGAAAGCTGATTTCTGGTCTCCCCAAAATGAGCTCCTCACTGTTTATGCAAGTGCCACCACTTATGGAAGCTTGAGATTCAACAACTTCAACTTCTTCTAGCTACCTACAACTAATATTAGTTACCGTTCTAATCATTCAGTCTCTGAGCTCAATGGGACAGCCGGGATGAGATGCCAATTGCCCTGTAGTGATGGATTTTCATGTTTCCCTTTATTTTCCTTTTACAAAAGAAGTGCCTAATGATGGGTCATACATAGAAATAGTGAAATTAATTATAAAATCATATAATCTGCAGCTTTTGCCTATTTGTGGTAGAATTTTTCTTTGTGGTATTGTCAAGTAACTAATTCCACTTTATTGTTATGTTTCTATACAATATGCCCATTGCTTTCTTTCTGTTTTGGAAACATGATGAAGCAAGCAAGAAGAGATCAAGAGAAAATGTGAAACACATTTTGATCACTGGAGTTGCATCGAAAATCGAAGGAATAATTTTTAGGTTCACCTCTTACTTTTCTCTAACTACTCATTCACCCCTCCCTCCATTATCTACTCATATTATGACAACTGTATTATTATTAAAAGAAAAAAGAAAACTCAAAATTTTTCTGCTTAGTTATATTTTTCCTTTACTCCACCCTACTACATAAAGAACTAGAGAAGCTAATATCTGAATTAAACAAGTGAAATATTAAGCTATTTTAAAATAAGTATTGTACTAAGCAAATGAGACAACTAAGTTCTTTGATTTTATATATATATATATATATATATATATATATATATATAACCCTAAGTGTGTTAGGATCAATGGACACATTATTTGACACGATTTTTTACATTTCTTTGAAGCCCTTAGATATAAAAGCATCCAATGGTTTTGATTTATGGGAAAATGATCATTTACCCGATTTTAGGCTAAAAATTGCCCACTTGCTCCACCAACTGTTTTTTAACCCCATTTACCCAAAACACTCTAAGGGATTATTTCCCCTTTACCCAATTAATTCTTTTTTCTTTTTTTTTGAGACTTTTTTGCCCTCTCCTTCTTTCTCACTTAGAGAGAGAAGTCACCTTCCACCTTGCTGTGCTACGGTGACCAGTGACCGGCGCGGTCTCCGGCGACCAGACTCCGGCGACCGGTGACCGGATTCCGGCGACCGGTGACCGGACTCCGGTGAACGGTGACCGGATTCCGGAATCCGGCTATTATTGCCCCCCAGTAATCATATTACTGCCCCCCAGTAATCATATTATTGCCTCCCAAAAATCATATTATTGACGTCCAGTGAATTGTATGAACTCCCAAAACCAAAATGAATACACTACAGGAACAATTGATCAATTTATAATCATATTACTGCCCCCAGTAATCATATTATTGCCCCCCAATACAAAGTCTAATGTTTCTACTGCCTCCCAATAGACCACCAAAAATGCACCTTTTTGTAGGATTCACAGATAATTTGACTTTAATACACAGAAAACAACATATAACTTATCAAAACACCACACTATAGTGATCCATGTCCCTCGTATCAAAGTCTACTGGGGGCCAATAATGTGTCTACTACCCCCCAGTAGACCATCAAACAAACCCCACAGTTACATTGCAATGTCAGATTACTTACATTGTTGAACATATAGTAGATCATTGGCTTTCATATTCTCTTCCATTTAGCAAGAAACAAAGAAGAAAGAAAGTAGTCAAAGTACAATAGTGAAAAGTCGCTGTGCCCCAAGACGGCAAGGTTTCGATTTTGGAGAACTGCAATTAACAGCAGGATCGTGCATGCTAACTACATGGCATCATCTCGTTCACTCAATCACCACACTCAAATATGCAGAGCACCAAATTCCGACTCCGCTCACAGAACCTCACTGGAACCCGGCACAGCAGCCGGAGATGGCCGAGGACGGCAGTTCAATAGTTGCAGAGTTGGACCGAGCGGCAAAGGGATTGTCATCCAGAGAAGCGGAGCTAAGGCAAGAGATTGAGCAACACAAGCACGAAAAGGCAGTGCCGGAGGAGAAGCACCAATTCTAGATTCTAGAGAGGCTGAAGGTGAAGGACGAGCTCCGGAGCCAAGCTGCTGATAATGGAGCAGTTCCCGGAGACCGTTGCCTCCATCGTCTCCTTCAAGGTCGAGTCCGACGTCATGTTCCTTGACGGCATCGACTTCCTCAAAACCGACGCCGAGATCGGCGACGACGGCAAGCTCCACGTCAAGGTGTGGAAGTCCAACGCGTCCAGACGGTCGCTCTCGGCAATGACTCCTTGCGCCGTCCAACCTCACCGGAGCGTGAAGCAGAGAGAGAGAGAGAGAGAGAGAGAGAGAGAGACTCTGGGAGGAGAGAGAGTTTGAGAGGAGACAGAGATCGATGAGTTTTAGGTGAATTGACAGGACAAAATCGTCAATAGATATTAAATTGGGTAAGTGGGGTTAAAAAACTCTTAGTGGAGTAAGTGGGCAATTTTGTTGTTGAAATTGGGTAAGTGGTCACAGCCCCTTGATTTATTGTCTTTAATGACATGGCATTAAATTTCTTCCCAACAAAAATTAAAACTAAATTATTTTCTTTATAAAAAAAGAACTAAAATAGAAGATGAAATTAGAACACGATCAAAATCTAATAAGAACAGAAGAATAAGAACTCCAACTTCTGAACAAGATTACTATTCTTAAGAGTGAAAAACCAGAATTAGAGAAGGAAGAGGATTCTATAAGTGAGAGATCATAGCACAAAGCCAGTTCAATTGGGGATTCTACTGATAAGCAAGAAGGTTAGCCAGTCCGGTACTTCTTGATTTAACATTGACTGTCAGAAAGGGTATTGTTGGGATCGTGCGGTATTTAGATTCTCAGTCACTGTTCTTGCTGAGATGAACAATAATTAGTAGCCACTATTGTTTTTCTTAAACATACACTGAAGAGAAGATCCCCCAGGGATCAGTCTATAGAGTTATCAAATGCTAACAAAGGCAACGCTGCATTGATAGAGAAATACTTTTTTTCAGGTGCCAACGAGTCTAATATTTCACCATTGAAGTTACACAAATGAAAAGACATTCTTAAGTGGTCAATTGGATCATTCTGAAGTTGAAAAGAACTCTTCCATTCGTAGGACTATTAACCCCAATTCAAAACCTAAACAATAAAATATATAATAATCTACAACTCTAATTCAATGGATATATCAAGTTATCATCCCCCCCTTATGGTTTCATAATTGGTCTTTGATCTGTAAGGAAGACAAGTTCTTGTTCTTCTCTTACGTTTTTTTTTTTCCTCATCTAAGTTTTTACATGTTTTTTCTTTACAAAAGAAAATTTAATCTAACATTATTTTAAATTTTGTTTGGAGTCGGGGCCTGAGTGGCTCCATCAGTGTGTCAGTATGGGCTTTCAGTGTGAAGTCTAGTATGGAAAACTTTGGGCATTTCATCATCTTGGTGGTTGCTTACAGTCTTTCCACAACTCATTGTAATTGATTCATAGTCAATGAAGTTCTTATTTGATCAAAAAAAAAAATCTAACACTATTTTAAATTTTGTTAGGAAGAAATTTAATGCCATGTCATTAAAGACAATTAATCAGAACTATTAAATGCTTTTATATCTAAGGGCTGCAAAGAAGTATAAAAAATTGTGTCAAATAATGTGTCAATTGATCTTGACCCATATTAAGTATTGGAAAATGCTTAAGATCCCAAAATGTTATACAAAAAACCTATACCAAATGAGGTGGCATGTGCCACATGGATTAAGATTTAATAATTTCCCTCATGTCTTCCTATTTTATTCTTTTTCATTTAAAATAAAAATCAACAATTAAAATTTTTATTTTGATAGAACACCTCCATAGTCATCCACAGTGAAGATGACCCGCCATAGCCATAGCCATGAAATCAAGAATACAAAGGACAAAATTATAGACAAAATCTAATAAAACTGTCAAAGAAGGGCAAATCATGCAAAGCCACTTTACTATTCCTCCGACCTCCAATCCAAAGCCAAGAATCCTTGCTACATCGGCATCTTCCGCACCCTTCCTCAAGTGCCTTAATCAATAGTTGAAGAATCGAAGGTCGATGCTTCTAATTTCTAAAGATGAGCGACATCTTAGTTAGATTACATGACTTGTTTCAGTTATGTTTAATTTTTTTTTTCTCTTCTAAAAAAAAAATGTTTAAATTTTCAAGGCTGGGTATCTATAATCATCCACCTCTTTCTATACATCTATGAACTGTTAAATTTGCAGAGTTATAGATTGCTTTGTTTGATCATCACGTCTTCCTTTTAGATAAGGAAGTTATTTTAATTTTTTTTTTACATTTTTATGTTAATTGAAAATGAATATTATTAGATAGATAATATGCTGCAAATTATTTAATTGAAGGTGATGACTGAACATATGCCATGTAGGATGCCACATCCTTTGGTATTAGTTTTTTGTATAATTTTTTGGTGTATGTAGCATTACTCTTAAGTATTTAGAGGAGCACATGCATAGTTAGTAATTTTTTGTATTATATGCAAATAAAACACTTACTTACATTTTTTTTTTTAAAAAATATCGTACTTCATATTTTTAAAAGGAACTCGTTAAATTTCCCTTACTTTTAAAGTCAAAAGAATATACTCATACTATACACAAGTTTTAAGTTTTTTTCTTCGTATTTTACACATATTATTAAACAAAAATGAATATAAATGAATATTTAAAAATAAAAAAATTATTAATGAATTGATCAGTTAATAATATTTTGTTGAACTTTTTAACGAATTATATGATGAACTGTTAGAATAATACACATATGTATTTTTCGCGCACTATACACATCCTGTATTTTACTAACTATGGTCACATGTGATTACAAAATGTAGTGGAAAAGTAATTAAGGTGTACAATTTAGAGAAATAATGAAGTAAAATCAAATTGACCCATTTTATTACTAGAGATCATGATGGTAATCTTTTATTTTCTCGGGCTAATAAGGTTGGCAAATCATATGTCCTATAACTTAGCTCTCAGAGCTAGTTCAAATGCTACCCACTTCCAAAGGCTTGACCAACATTATTTTATTTGGATAGTGATTCAAATTTTCTAATTGACAGTATTTCCAATTGTTTTTCAATCCTTGGTGCATTAAAACTTTCATTCACCACCTTGCTAGAGCTTTTGCCACTATTGCTAAGAGAAACTAATTTTGTTATGGCAAGTTTCGCATGCCAATAGATTTTGTTGGATCAACTGAATACAACTCGAACCAAATCAACATGGCAATGTCTGTCACCAAAATTATTAGGTAAATTTAAGTCGTGCAAACTACCCTAACCACTAGTTCTGAGAGCAATTTCAACAGCTTCCCCATATTTTGATTTTTCTTTATTTTAGAGAAAAATTAGCCTCTTTTGCTCCAACAGATTCTCTAGAATTATCCCTATTTTAGAGAAAGTGAGGAAAGAGAAAACCAAATTTCCTATATTTACAGCAATCTCTAAAAATTTAAGGAAGAATATGAAGATTTTAGAGATTACTGTAAAATAGAGAATCTGTTGGAGTTGGAGAAGAAAAAGATGCTAAAGTTTTGACTTTTGCTTCCCTATTAGGGCATCTCCAACAATGGAGTCAAAAGCCAAAATGACTAAGGGGCTATTTTTTCACCATCTCCAACCCAAATCAAAAGGGTGTGAAAATGACTTTTGAGCCATACCTTGAGTCAAAATGACTAAGGAATGAAGGTAGAAAGCCAAAATGGCTTAGGGGAAGGAGGCTGGCCCCACCTTCCACTATTTAAAATGAGCGGCTCTGATTCACTCTTTATGAATTCGATTCAAAATGGAAGGCCAAGATTAATTGATACCAAAAATTAAAAAATAAATATATAATTACTTAATTTCTAATCTGACAGTCAGAAATATGCGATGAATTAAATTCATCGGCTAATAATAGAGTAATATAGTTTTAAACGAGAAAAACTTGAAAAAATAAAATAAAATTTTCTAAAAAAATTTTAAACGATGATATATTATATAAAATTATTATGTATGATATATAAATTCATATTATAGTTAAATAATTATTTAAAATAATTAAAAGTATGAAATAGTTATGACTTTTGACTAAAAGGGTTTGGAGATGCAAAATATGAATGAATAGTAATGACACTAGGGATGTCAAATTTTCCAAATGACTTTGGCTTTTGACGAAAGGGTTGGAGATGCCCTTATACAAAAATTATAGGGAAGCTGTTGGAGTTGCTCTGACATTGAACAGACTCTTGCCAACATCTAGAACTACTATAGCTATATTCGTACTGGATATGCACATAGCCCAAAGCACAGAAGTGAATAAATAGTTAAATACCTCAGTGCCAACTCAACCCACTGCCATACCATCCCAAACCTGCTGATTCAATGACTTTAGAGATAGAGCCATAATATCTCTTTAATGTCATCGATCACCAAAACCATGCTGCACTTAAGCATCAGTAAACCGTAATCAAACCACCAAAAAGGCACTAGCTACCAATAGGGTCGAATGAATCAATGAAAGGGAAAAAAATGCAAACAATACTCGACGTTTGGCCCATTAGTAACTTTAGTACCTGACAAAAAAAAAATATCACTTTGGTACCTGAAGTTCAAACACCGACCCAATATTAGTACCTAGAACACTATTGGTCGTTACGGCGTTAGCCAGGTCACCTGTTGAGGGGTATTCTTGTCCCTTCACTCAATATCTTCTTCTTCCTCTCGCTTTCTTCGTCTTCTTCTTCCTCCCAACTCTTCTTGTTTCTCTCAATCTCTTCTTCTTCCTCAAGCTCATATTTCCAATCAAGCCAGCCACACCATGCCAATCAAATCTCGCCGCACAATCCACTATTCTCCATCGCCGTCGCCATAACCCTCGCTCAAACTTCACCCGAAACAAGGCTGAGAGAGAAAGAAAGAGGTTCGTACTCGGTGGCCAGAGAAGGAGTTTGGGTCTGTGGTAGAGCCAGGTACTACCCATTGCTTCACCTTCATTCCCCAATTTCATCGTCTCTCTTTTCAACTCTTAATGCTCAATCTCAACATGAATATCTCGAAATCAGCCCCAACCAGTCTCCTTCTCTCGAATTCAATCCTAACATGAATATTCGAATTGAATACCTTCTGTTCTTCACCAGCTCTTCTCGGTCTTCCGGGTGCCGGGTTTTCTTCTGAAGCAGGTCGATGTCAAGGAAGAAGAAGATTACTGTGGAGGTTTTGGTAAATGAATTTAAGAAGATTTGGGCATGGAGCTGTTTGGCCTCGGATTGGGATTTGATGGTACTGAGATTTTTGAAGAAGGTTTTGAGCAAGGTTTGGATGGAGCTCATGGGTTGTTGATGGCATCGTTTTGGTTTTCTTTGCGTTTTGTCTAATCGATCTAGGTTTGGGAGAAGAACTGTTTCAGTTTTTCTTTTTCTTTTTAAATTGGATTTGGTTCAAGAACATGAAAATTTTATGGGTTTTGATTTTATGATTTTGTGTATCGGGAAATGTGAGTGGGAGGCGGCGACGATGGTGGTGTAGAGGTGGAGGGGGTGGGTGGTGGCGGCAAAGAAAGACTCATCTGTCTCTCTCTCTCTGTTTTTGGTTTTCAAGGAGAGGTGGAATTTGGAGGTTGGAAGAAGAGTATGAGAGGAGAAGAGAAGGTAGAAGAGAAAGGAGGAAGGAACTCAGGAAGGGAGATGTTGTGCTGGTAATTTGAGAAGATGAAGATTTGGGATTGACCCTAGACGTGAGACTTTTTTTTTTAATTTTAATTTTTAATTTTTAATTTTTAATCATAAACTTAATACTAATTTGAAATTAATTTTTTTTTTTAAATAGAAACTGAATTTACCCATGTACCCTTTAATGTATGTCAGGTCGTTAACGCCGTAACGACCAACAGTGTTCTAGGTGCTAATATTGGGTCGAGGTTTGAACTTCAGGTACTAAAGTGATATATTTTTTTTGTCAGGTACTAAAGTTACTAATGGGTCAAAGGTCGGGTACTGTTTGCATTTGTTTCCCTTAATGAAAAGCAAGGACCAGGTTAGCCTTAACATGACAAGGAGAGTGATGAGGAAAAACCCTAGTTGCCACTTTCGTAGGAAGAGAGAGCTTGACATCGCTCTTCAACTAATGTTAACTTCTTTTCATGACCATTTAGAATATCATTTTATTATCTTTATAATATAAACATTTTTTTTTAGTTGAAAACATCATGCATTAATGTAATTTAGTAGGCTGTACAATAGTGACTCGCTCCTAAATAGTAGTCAGAAAGATCCATCACTCAAAGAACACTATAAAGCATACTTCTAGTACACTTATCTTTTCGGATTAAGCCCAAAATAAAGCAAACCTAGAAAGTTTGAATAGAATTAAAACTTGAAAACAAAGCAACCAAATCTGTTTGCGACCTCTTGCATCTCAATCTAATTAGGGACACTACTAGCTATTTTGCCCAGGGAGAGGATCCTCTCCTAAGCTACTTTTTCACCTAAGCTACCTAAGCTTTGAAGGAGATGAAGACAAGTGTCCATTGGTAGATCTAATGGTCGATAATTCTTCTTTTTACTTCCCTCTCTCTTTTCCTTCATAGCCACTTTCTTTTTATCCTTTGTCCCTTCTGTTATCTTCCCTTTCTCTCTCTCTCGTTCTTTTCTTTAGCTAATATCAAACTGATCCCAGGTGAAGAACCAATTGTGGGTTACAAATCTTCCTTTGAAATTGTTAAATTAGAACAAACCCAAAACACTCCTTTCTCTCCAAACAGTCAAAAACTAAGTAGTGTGATTATCACATCTCATAAAATCACAACCAAATCGCAAAAAACCAAAAATCTTTACTCAGTCACAAGATCAAGAACAAAAGCCCAGCTAGAAATTTCAGCAGGGAAAGGTCGAGGGCTCCAATTAATGCAAAACTCTAAATCCTGAGGTTTTTGCAGCAACTAGGGACGAACAACATGCACCTCAAATGAATCCCACCAATTAATTCTCTTAGATTGACGGAATGAGCCACACCCATCAATCAATTTGGACATTAATCTAATTATTTGAATGATTGCCAATGAAGGAAAAGGATAACATGGCAACCTGATTTATCATGTTGTTGGGCGATCAACCCACTACCCAACTCATGAAAACTCTTCGCTGCAACTTTGGATTGTTAACTGTGATAGGGAAAAATATTTGAGCTTTGTATCAGAAAAGGAAAAGAACGAAGAAAGGGAAAAATAAACCAAGAGATATTAGCAGAGAATGAGAATGGCTGGAAGAAAGAAAAGATAAGGACAAGGGGGGGAAAGACTTTTGGGGAGAAGACAAAACCTGAAATGGAGAGAAACATTTAAGTTGTAATGTAGACCATTAGATCTGATATTGCCATGTGTCTTCATCCCCTTCAAAGCTTAGGTAGCTCAGGTGAAAATGTAGCTTAGGAAAGGATCCTCTCCCATTTGGCACATGGCCACAAGACAATTAGGTACGATTGACATTTTGTGGCCTCTATATACTCAATAAGGACAACTAGAACTTTTTTGTGGAAATAATATACATTGCCGCAGATCTTGTACTCAAGTTCTACCACAATCAATGTGTGATATGCATTTTAGGATTTTTGGCATGGAACACCTTCAGCGTTTGTCCTCAAGTTCAACATAAGACAGTGATATTACACCCTTACATATAATTTGGGCTCACAACTTCCTTGACAAAAATCACATTTTGATATTATAAATATAATAAACGACAGTACAAAAAATTACGTCCGTAATATTTTGATTAATCACATTTTATATTATGTTTGTGGCATAATTAGTTTAAGAGTTAGTTGTCAAAAAAATTACAAAAGCACTCTCTCTAAAACCCTAACGCGTGACTTTCTCCACTGTGTCGTCATGCCTTGTCCGAAGGCAAACCTTGGTGCACTACAAAAAAAAATTCATTTGGCCACGGCTTTGTGCCGTCGCGGAAAGTCTGTTTGCCGTCGCAAAAGACCAATGGCGACGGCTAGGCGACGGCAATTACGCCGTTGTCGTTGGTGGCGTCGCCATTGCTCATAGCTACGGCAAAATGTCATCGCAACCGTATTTAGCGACGGCAACGAGGGTAGCAATGATTTGGTTGCTTATTTGGTGACGGCATGTAGCGACTGAAAACGCCGTCGCAAGTAACCTATTTGCTACGGCAAATGCCATCGCTTGCAATAAACTATGTTTTTTTTTTTTTAATTAAATTTTCCCTCCACATTTTATTAGAAATAACCGGGAAATTGATTTTCCCTCCATAATTGTGACGGCGTCATTGCCGTCGCCACCCCAAGTATTGTCCATATGAAGCTTTAGCGACAAACCAATTGGCCACCCAATTTTTTCTGCCATTTCACACAATCAAAATATATAGTAAAACAATATAAAGCACCAAAATAATCCTTTCATTCACAACTATCTCACAATTGATAAGTGCCAAGTTATATTTCATTACCAAGTACAAATTGAAATTAACCAAACAAACCAGAGTCTTTCATAATTATAAGAATCTACTAAGAATCTACCATACTAGATAACTGAAACTCTGGAAGAAACATTCCCAAACTTAATATTGTTCAAAAGCAGACTTGACCACAATACTATTTATCATTAACTAGAGGGCTTGGTGAGTACTGGTGCGTGCTCAATTTCTTGATCACTAGTTGAATCTGGATGAACTCCTTCTCCTATGGACTCCCTTCTAATTTCATGGCCACTGGATGCATCTTGAACCTATCACATAATGATACAGTATGTATATTAGATTAACATCTAATTAATCCAATGTGCACAGGTATATGCAAATTCATAAAACACATGCACAATAAGGGAGCCTCATTACTTTGGAGAAGACATTGAGTAATAAAAATAATAATAAGAATTATAGAATTCCTGTCATAGATTTTATATCAACCGAGAAAGATCAAGGGCATAACTTTCCACTACATTTACAACCAAATATTGTCATTGACAACAATATAACGAAAAGAGGAGCCTTACCTGGAATCAAAACACAGTAGATAGAGCTTATGGTAAGAGGAAGACAAATGCCACAGAACGAACACAGAGATTATAATGCAAAGAACCTGTAACCAAAAACAATAAAAAATAATTTAGGCAAAGTCATATGTATGGAAAAACCAAATTGGTTAAGTCTCTTCATCAAAATCAAAAACACCAAGATATGATGAAGAGTCATAACTAAGGTTTTTCTTTTAACATGGCGGAATAATGTCCAAACAAGAAAAAAGATATGTTTTCGAACTTGGAATATACATAAGTAGACAATATTTAGATTGAGCACTTAATTAACTAGCTAGTTTGACAATCTGACAGGTAAGATATCTAACATAAGAGATTACATAAGTACAATTGAGAAATATAAAAGGCATCGTACATACAACAGTTGTACTATAAGCCAGATAAACACAGTTCAAATATAGTGACGTGAACTGACCTAAATGACAAAGAAGACGAAAGCTCAACTGGGGCATATATTCTACCTTGATCAGGAGGCATTAGAGACCAAAAAGCTGGAGACCAGTAACAAAATAAAACATCAGTTGCATGAAAAAGAAATCCAAGAAAAGGCAAAACTTTTAAAGAGCTTATCTCAGTCATCCTTATTCTTAAGGCAAGGTTTATTGGCAGTAAAAATTAAAAAAAAAAATTATGATGGCCTACGTCATCTTTTTCCCAGCAGTAGAGTAAGCTACCTAGATATCAGAGTCTTAAAAGACAGAGAAAAAAAATACATACAGTTTTCTACTTTTCTTCATAAACCTCTTTCCAGAAATAATTTTTGCCTTGCAAATGTAGAAGCAACTACAAAGCTATAGGTACAACAATAATTAAGCCATGCCTATTAATCTAAAAGGAATTTGAGAAAAACGACCCAAACAAATTACTAGACCATCCTGCATAATGAAATTAGCATAATTCAAATTACATTCAATTATCTATCATTTGGTTCTAATGCTCTGAGCACAATATGTCCCAAAAAAGTTAATGGCAAAGAGGCCCATGTGATTGGTTTCTGGTAGCTCAGTTATAAAAATATCATGGCTCACCTCTTCCATATGCTAAGACACATCATGAACCGCATCTTTGATAGACATGAGTTTCTGACATCATTATGGAAAAACACAGTAGATATTTGTTATTTGACATCACTATGGGAAAGATTATTGATAGGCCTACAAGGCTCCCATTCCTGCATTACCCAACATCCACATAGATGGAGCTGCAGCCAAAGCATTGGCTAATGCTTGCCTATATAATAGGAAAAAGAAGAAGAAGGAAAAGTGGTGATATGCAGTATTGTAAGAGCACTTAGCAGACATCAAGGGAATTTAAACTTAATTCATCAGGTTGCTTATCAGTTTCATTTCTTTAATCATTTAATGATCTTTAGAGTCAAATAGCAAAATTTGTTTTACATAGCTTAGGATTGTTTTGAATTATATAATGAAAAGTGGATGGCAATATATAATAAAATGAGAAATAAATGTCTAAAAGGAACACAACTCATAATATACTCTCAGCACCATAGCGAAAAGAGGGGCCAAGTAGTTTCAACTTCCAAAACATACAGTTCCATGACATTCATCCTTTACACTGCAAGGGGTTTCAGGATACCTCCTCTAGAACAAATTCAGCCTTGTACTGTTGCACATGAAGATTAAAGGATAATGTACAATTGGCATCTTACTCTTCCGTTATTTATTTCTCACAAATAAAGATCAAACCCAAAGCTAATGAGGGGAAACATTTTCATTTATCAAGTTGAAGGGTTGAGGTGACATTGTCAAAGGACCCTATAAAATACATAACACCAATGCTTGAATAGCTTACCTAGTATTGATATCAGGGGAACTAGAACACTCTGCCAACAAGGATACACTACTTTTACCATCCATGGCATCAAGATCTATAAGAGTTGCAATTAACAACTCAAGCTGCTCAAGATACAAAACATTAGTTAAATAAGCTCAAGCTACTTTACCATCCATAACCAAACAGAAAATAAGTACTCAACCAAATCAAGAACATAAATACATGGGGATATGAACCTCTTCAGGATCAGTATAGTCAATTCCATCAGC
Organism: Rosa chinensis; assembly: GCF_002994745.2. Classification (NCBI taxonomy): domain Eukaryota; kingdom Viridiplantae; phylum Streptophyta; class Magnoliopsida; order Rosales; family Rosaceae; genus Rosa; species Rosa chinensis. Next base: position 34,238,590 of record NC_037094.1, read on the forward strand.
TTCAGAGAGGGCAGATACCATACTCCAGTAAGCTTCCTGCACAGTACCATTCATGCAAGTATAAATGTTCTAACTCTTAAGCAACAGAGGAGGAAATATGATAGGAGATAGCCAAGAAAAAGGGACCTGAATTGCAGTAATTTGATCAGTAGATACTACCCCTGGAGGGAAATTAAGAGTTATGCCATCTCCTTTTATAGTACAATATGTCCCAAAAAAGTTAATGGCAAAGAGGCCCATGTGATTGGTTTCTGGTAGCTGAGTTCCTATAAAAATATCATGGCTCACCTCTTCCATATGCTAAGACACATCATGAACCGCATCTGCATGACACAATCACATAGTCAGATGATTAGAGGACTCTAAAGCAAGATAAAGTGCAGGGGAAACCAGAAATATACCTAAGATAACTTTAATTTCGAAGAATATGAAGACAATTCTCTAATCTTAAAAAGTTGGCTACGATTCTTAAATCTTCTAAGAGAAAACCTCCCTTTTCCTTGAATAGTTCTTTCTCATATCCAATTAAAACTCAGAAGCAAACAATAAAACAAAATTGTAGCTTCCAGTAATCACACATATCTCATAATCTCATAATAAAAGAAATCCAACATATCCTGCAACAAGTAGTGAGACAATAGCTTTACAGGGTGATGAGTGATAAACAATACTGACCTTGGAATTCTTGCACAAGTTTCTGAGGCACAAGCTATGGCATTCAGCTTCCTGCACCACGCAACAGCACTGTGATTTTAAACAACAAGAGTATGAATTAAGCCAACAGTATGTAACTGCAAACATCAAACTATGACGAAACCATGTATATCAGTACTAGATCCCAAATTTCATTCAATGCAGTAGAACCATGTCAGATGATTAAGAACTATAATTACTTCCATGCAATTTTCATTACGTCAACATTTTCATGACCTAAGACGAGACAATAATTAAGTACATTTTCCAAACTCTACAACATAAAATATTGTTCATTTAAAGAAGTCTATCTAATATCTAACCCGAAACTAACATGGAACATGGATAAAGTCAATTCAGAAAGACATAACCTTGAAGGCTTGGCTGAGGAAGTTGATCTATTTAAAGCACTGCTTCTTGCAGCAGCTAAGGTTGGTTGAGATTCACTTCCATCTGATGAAGGGAAAAGTGGAGTTTCTGGGGGAGTGAGAAGCCTAATGACAGAAAGTTGAAAAAAGAAGAAGTCAGAAATATGTAGTTTTATTGAATACCAATTTAACTTCATATAGAATTCTCTAATTTAGCAATTCAAGCATGAACTAAATGTATCAAATTCTTGTTCACTTGAGTTTAGGTAAACATTTCAAGAAATGAATACAACCAGAGTCTAGCACAGTAGCAGGCACATTTGAACTAATCAGGCTAATACAAACACTAAGCATAATTGAACCACAGGTACCACAAGTCTAATACTTGACAACATTACCACAGCTTGATAGAGATGTAAATAAGATTCTGAAATGCTGGCAATACAAAATGCACTCAGAGTCTATAAGTCCATAAAATCTATCTTCTTTCTTTTTCGGACATTCTCTACTGGAGACTTCACTCAATCAATTTCAATGCGACTCTAAGGCGATGCTTTTCTTGCCTTGTCCTACTCAATGCTGCAAATTCAGCTATAACTTCAGAAAAGCGATCACCACTGGTTGATTCTCTACTAGCATATTTTAGAAAGAAACTTTCCTGAATCCCATAACTCCAAAATAAACAAAATTGATTCCAAAAACTAACAAGGGCGATAATATGCATACCACTCAAAAGCACAAGACACGATGCAAGCCACAACGCAAGAGACGGACATATCTGATTGATTTCTGGGTATTAGAGTACTCAATACTGCAGATTCAGCTATAACTGCAGAAAAGCGATCACCACTAGTTGATTCTCTAATAGCATATTTTAGAAAGAAACTTTCCTGAATCCCACAAATCCAAAATAAACAAAATTGATTCCAAAAACTAACAAAATTGAACTAACAAGGGAGATAATATGCATACCCACTCAAAAGCACAAGACAAGATGCAGGCCACAATGCAAGAGCCGGACAGATCTGATTGATTTCTGGGTATTAGAGTTTAGGGTCTGAGCGACGGATTGAATATGCAGAAAGAGGAAGAAAAATAGGAAGGAGGTGGAGTTGAACTACTAGATGTCGATTTCGCGGATTGCTATGGTCGACTTCGTTGTCGAGAACTCGGGACTGGATGGAGTGAGCGGGAAATAGCAGATGGAGGGAGCGGGAACAAGAACAAAGTTTATGAACCCAAAAACCTAAAAAGCTTGCCGACATGTTTAATTTTGGCACCTATATCCACCCAAACGTCAAAAAATAAAACAAAAGAAAATGTATAAAATGAAAATACACGACGGCAAGTATTACCGTAGCTAAAATTAAAGAAATTTGGAGACGGAAAGAATGCCATAGCCATTGAGGGCATATTTATGCGACGGCAACGCCATGCCGTGGCAAATCATTTTTCTCTTTGCGACGCCTCATTTGCCGTAGCAAATTTTAGATCAATGGCGACGGCATTCTCACGCCAACGCTAACTGGTGAAGCTAAACGAATTCTTTTTTGTAATGGTGGCGGCGTCGTCGGATGGGCTTTTCAAGGTGTAAGGGTCGATCGATGATCCTCCAGTATGCCCAGTCAGTGTGGAGATCGAATGTTGCCGGGATCAGGTGTTGGTCGATTGGTTCCGGACGCTATGGATGGGAAGGCCGTTGGGGATTCAATGGTTTGCAGCGGCGTTCGTGGTCTTCAGGGCGCGATCTGGTAGGCCTCCGTTTCAAGGTCTTGTTAGTGGGGATAGATCCGAGCAGCCCGATTTGGTGGGTAGCGGATTTGGATACGACTCGCCGTTGGTTTGGCCTGGTTGTAGGTCACGGTGAAGCGCCGGTGCTGGGTTGGTCGGCACAAGTCGTGGAAAGCAGAGGTAGGCAGGAGCGGGATTCCGAGGGAGCAACTGGTACGGTGGCTGCAGATCTAGACATGGGCTTGGGTTAAGAACTATGTGGGCTTGGGCATTTACTTTGGGCCCAAACTATATTAATTTATATTTATGTTTTTTATTTTTTAATTAGAATTGCATTTAAGCCAGATTTAAGTCCCTACCAATATGAGTCAAGGCTTAAGGTTTAGGGTTTCGGTTTGTGGTATTAGCAGGTGTTCTATTTGTGTTAGGTATTAATTGTTGGGTCGGGCACACTGTAAGTTGTGGCAGAGACAATCTTCTCTTTGGCCTTCTAGAGGGTCGTTCCTGTTCTGAAGTTGGGTCAGCAGTGATGGAGAAAAAGTCGAGCTGTGGCATAGACAATCATCCTTGGCCTTCTAGTGGGTCGTTCCTATTTGGTTTGGGTCAGAGGCGATGGTGATTTGGAGTATCAATGGATTGACGGTGTTGATATTAGGGTGGTGACAGTGTTGGGTTTACTTTATTCCCATGTCCGACGGTCCAGCAATTCACTTTGGTCGGGTTTGAAGTCACAACGAGTGTTGGCTTGGTCTATCAAAGGCAGGTCAGGTGGACTTTGGGTGTCGAGTTAGTGTTAACAGAGTTGAGTATTGAGGATTCATTGCTCCTGCGCATGTAGTCTTTGCCATATAGTTATTGTGCCCTTCTGGCTCCAGTCAGTCATTATAGAGTTCCAGTGTGAAGTCTAGTGGTCATTTCTGTACAAGAGATGTTGCCCAAAATCATTGTAACCAGTTCATTATTAATGAAGTTTCTTATTGATAAAAAAAAAAAGAGTTAGTTGTCAAAAAAAAAAAAAACAAATAGAAATGAACATAATTAACAATTAAATTATAAAGTATGGGTCTTCAATTTACGACCTTTTTTTTTTTTTGAATAATGGAAATCCATTGATATTAAAACGCATGCCAAGAAGGCCATTACATACCCATCCGCTGACACATACCCATGGCCAGACAAGAATTCGTAGAGGAGCCACAGTGGTACATAGGATAGACCTACTCTATTCGAACTTATCGCTCACTTATTTAAGTGAGCCTATAACTATGCCAGACATTTTACATAGTTTATAGGCTAAACAAAAGAAAAACCCTATATCTGCTCCTTGCCCTTGAAGCTAGGGCTTGGAGGCTTTCCTGAATACAGTATACTCAGGACATCTTCAGCAGGAACCTTTTTTGCTTTGGGTGGATTTTTGTTCTTTGCTCCCAAAGGCCGACCTCTCTTCTTTTTTCCACCAGGTAGCTCAAATTGTAAAGGTTTTGGCATCATACCCTCTACAGGCACTAGCATACCACCTGGTGTTTCCACCAAACCCAGAGATTTTGCATTGAATTTAGTAGGGAATTCAGGCTTTTTTACCTTCTTTGAGGGAGCAATAGGGCTTGTTTTATCCTCCAGCAAATCAGACATCATAAATTGCAGTTTTTTGGGAGATGGAAATGGCCGATCTCTCTTAGCAGGCGGGTCGGTATCCACGGGTATCAAAGCCAATGCATTGTCTTCATTAGTATGTGGCTTTCCGACATGATGAAAAACAATGGGTTTGCGTACCTTACTAGTCTCAACACCTCCAAAAAGAGACCGTCCCACAGGTGGGAGAATGGTGGTAGAAAGCCCTTGGAAGTGAAATAATCCATCCTTGAACTGATTGTTCTGAAACCCTAAGAAGGGGCCAGTGAGATTCAATTTTCGTGCCGCCGGTTTGGGAGCTTCCTTGACCACCTGTGCAGTAGTTGCAGCTAGACAAGCTTCCCCTTTGTGATACACACAAAGGCAGATACTGAATTTGCCCACCAGATTCTCAAAAAAGAAGTGAATCTCTTGCTCTATTCCTTTGCCAAATTTTAGGGTTTTGTGCATGAAGAAGGGTTTCGAAATTGCATGAGAAACCCTAACCCTAATTTCCCGAGTTGCATCAAATAACTTTTTATCCAAATGAAGAAATTTACCCGCAATAGAGGCAACATTGGCAATAGTGGTCCTTTGCTCATATGTTGGCGGCATGTTAGTGATGCGAACCCAAAAGAAAAGATCCTCCATCTCCACAGATTGCAGAGAAGCTACTCCATCATATGGCTACATGACAACCAAAGCACGATTGAAACTCCACGGTCCACCCATCAAAACTTTATTTCTATCTCCCCGAAGATCAAAGGAGAAGAGGAATCTTTCCGGCTCTTTCGGCTGAACACTTAAGCCTTTATTTAGCACCCATATTCGACGAAAATGTCGACGCAGATCAGAAGCAGTTGTTGGCTTTGAGGACAGAGGCCTTGCCAAGAAGTAAGACTGGGCATTCCGCTGCGCCCTCCCATTCTCCATGGAGGAGATGTCGACAACCTCATTGGTAATGATAGCTAGTGAAGTTGCAAAACTTTTGGTGACAGAATCAATACTAGCCATGGAGAGAGCTGGATGTAGTGCTGCAAGGATTCAAGAATGGTAGAGATAGTCGGCAAAGAAGGCCAATTTACGACCTTCTTGTTCAATGGCAAAATGATTAAAGAGAAAAGTTCTGATCTCTTCCTCTCTTCATCTCTTTCATTGTAGGAACATAATATAAAATGTCAAGATTTTGGCTTTCAATTCCCTCGATCTTTGGTACTCACTACTAGTGATGTTGTATCTTTATTTGAATAGTAGACGTGGAGCTCCAAATTGCTGATGTATTATTTCCTGCTTTTTGTTTCCATCAATATGAAAAAGCATTCCCAGCCAACAATTTTTTGTGTCTAGACAAATATCAAAAGATCCACAGAGTACATTACTTAGATGAATCCTACCAAAAGTGTGAAAGTAAAATTGATGGTTTTGATTTTTGAATATATTTTTCTTTTTGATTCGTTTATGATACATAAAAATAAGGACACACATGTTCTCCAATTTTTAAAGATAGAAGAGTTTTGATACACCTTCTAGACCCCATTTGCCCGAATAATGTATTCATGGGTTATGTTTCATTTAGGATTATTGGGATAATTAACTTGAGTGAAAATTCTCATTGACTTGGTGAATACTTTCTATCTGTTGTCTGTTTTAAATAAGAAACTCTCAGATTCCTTAAACTCCATGTGGTGTGGGCTATGACGAGATGAGGAATAAGAAAGATGCTAGAGATGGAAGATGTCAATTTTGTCAAATGTCAATTACTGAAGCAAAGAGGAAAGTAGTTCAAAATGTTTGCGAATCCAATGAAATTGTATATGACAATTATGATCCCAGTGAAACTTGCTAGGCATAGGCATTTATATGTAGTAAGAAACCCACAACAAAGCGTGAGATTGATTAACTTGTACTAATAACTCGTCTAATTACTGCATCTGCCGAGTTAACCAAACCCAAACCCAAGTTAACCGTTCATTTCTTACCAAGTTATAGGGTTCGAAGACTGAAGGATCATGTCCCACCTGTGCCTCTATCTTTGTTGTGACTTGTGACACAATTGATAGAGGCGTTTTGCTTTGGTTAGCCAGCACCCAATTATGATGGCTCCATACCTCCATATATGCATGTTTGTTTACCAACTTGCTCTTCAAGGCAAGTTCTCTTTTTTTTTTAGGCAAAGCTCTTCAAGGCAAGTTCAAATGTACAGGGCAGTTGTAACAATATTTGTTTTGGAATATCTCATCAATTATAAGAAGAAAAAAAATTGTTCATATTCGTGATTATAATGACATTTTTTCATTTTAAAATTCACATGTGTAGGTTTAACAAATTTGCTCATCAACAATATATCAAGGAAAATTGTACATTCATATTCATGAATATAATGAAAATTCTTTCTTTTGTTTTAGGGAATCAGAAATTGAGAGAAATTCGCTGTATATTCTCATTGATAATAGGAGTCTCTTTATATAGAGGATTACAATACATAGAATCTCAATCATACAAGGAAAGTAATCGTACATTGAATAGGAATCTAGATCCTTCTAATTTAACCCTATTACCACTAGGTCAAGTAACCTAGAGTTTGGGCCAAACACAAATTAGGGTTTACTTGAACACTCCCCCTTGTGTTGCCCAAACGCGGTGCTTCTCTCGTTGCCTCGTTAAAAACCTTGCCGAGTAACAAAAACCCAGTGGGACAAAAATAACCTCGGTCAAAGGGAAAAAGAGCACAACACACCCTTCACGATTCGAGACGAACATGTAGACATCTCCCCCTGATATTTGCGCCTCCCCCTGATGACTACGATCATAGGAGTTCAGATAATTTCCGCAAGCCAATTCTTGCCACATGTTTCTCGAACGTGGATTTGGGCAATGACTTAGTGAACAAGTCTGCCACATTGTCCTCAGATCGAATTTGGTTCACTTTGATCTTGAGGAGCTTCTGTTGTTGCTGATTGTAGAAGAATTTAGGTGATATGTGCTTGGTGTTGTCGCCTTTGACATAGCCTTGCTTCATTTGTTCAATGCAAGCAGCATTATCCTCATAAATGCTTGTTGGCTCATCTATGGTAGACTTCAGACCACAATTTCTTCGAACATGCATAACTATGGACCTAAGCCATATACATTCACGAACTACTTCGTAAAGAGCAATAATCTCTGCATGATTCGAAAAGGTAGCGACTACGGTCTGCTTTGTAGACCTCCAAGATATCGCGGTCTTTCCCATGGTGAAAACATAATCAGTTTGGAAGAAACCTTTGTGTGGGTCAAAGAGGTACCCAACATCAGCAAAACCTTCCAAAACACTTATATCGTTTTGGGATGGGGAGAGGGAACGCAGTCCACCATATGTGGCATCCCTGACACTAGATGGATCCGAATCCATCTTCTCTCTGTAAGGATAGAACAAGCTCATATCAATCGTACCACTTAGGTATAGAAAGATATCTTTAACACCAGTCGAATGGCGTCGTGCTGGCGCAGAGGTATATCTAACTAGCAAGTTCACAGCAAATGAGATATCTGGTCTTGTGCATTGTGCTAAGTACAATAATGCGCCTATTGCACTTAGGTAGGGCACTTCTGCCTCTAGCACTTCTTCATCGTCATCTTTTAGACGGAATGGATCCTTCTTTGGATCAAGACTACGGACGACCATTGGGGTGCTTGAAGGCTTAATGTTGTCAGTGTTGAAATGCCTAAGCATCTTTTGGGTATAAGCTGATTGATGAATCAGGATACCATCTCTACGGTGCTCAAGTTCTAAACCAAGACAAAACCGTGTTTTCCCAAGATCTTTCATCTCAAACTCAGATTTCAACTGTTCAGCGGTTTCCCTTAACTCTTTAAGGATGCCAATTATGTTCATGTCATCGACATAAACAACTACTATTGCAAATCCGGAACTTGTCCTTTTTATGAACACACATGGGTATAGTTCATTGTTGACATATCCCTTTCCAATCAAGTAGTCACTTAGACGGTTATACCACATCCGTCCGGATTGTTTCAATCCATATAGTGAGCGTTTCAATCTAATTGCAAACGCACTCTGTGGTTTAGAGCCACTTCATTTGAGTAACTGAAGTCCGTCTGGGACCTTCATGTATATTTCCGTATCTAGATCCCCATATAGATACGCAGTAACTACATCCATAAGCTGCATGTCCGTATTTTGAGTATCGATGATCAAAGGATTTATTTGTGCCTCATTCGCTTTCTTTCTAGGGCGAGTATCCTTCGAACCAATCGGTCTACAGCGCTTCCTTGCGGGACTTGCGGCCATAGACGCCGCATCATTGCCATTCTGGGTAATGGCACCATCTCCTGGTGTCACAAGAGTGGCGTTATGTAGGGGTCATCATGGGCCGGGCTAGGGCTGGCCCGGGCCTAGTCAAAGTTAACAAAATTTAGGGCCGGGTAGGGTCAGGCCGGGGCTTAAATATGCTAACCCTTACCCGTCCGAAAAGCCCTATTCGTTACTGCGGAAAGGGCCGGGTAGGGCCGGCCTTCCGAATATGGCCGAAATAGGCCGAAAATGGCTTTATTTTGTATAACAAAAAAAAATAAAATAAATACATTGTATTTTTCCTCAAAATGTGCTAAATGATTATATAGGTAATATAAGACTCATTGTTTTTTGTTGATCATATTTAATACATATATATAGACACACACACATATAGAAATTAACTTATAACATTTATTAATTTAGTTAAGGGGGTTATATTCAATTAACATCTCTCTAAATCTATCAATATTAATTGTGTGTAACAAGAGAAATAATAGTTAAAGAAAACAAAGCCTATGTAATAGAAAATAATAAAAATAATATATAAATTTTATGGTAGGGCCGGGCCGTAGGGTAGAGCCGAGCTTCATTTGCATGACCCTTACCTTACCCTATTTGAGAAAGGGTAGGGCCAGGCGGGTTTAGGGCAGGCTTAGGGTCGAAGGGCTAAATGATGAGGCCTAGCGTTATGTCCATTATTCGGGACATCAATCATTGTAGGCACGTTTGCAACAGGTATATGTGATCTCATCACTTTGGCAACATCAGAAAACGCATCAGGCAGAGTGTCTGCTACGTTCTGGAGCTTGATTATTCTGCGCACTTCAAGTTGGACTGTGCGGTACGAGGATCGAGATGAGACATAGTGGGGACAGACCACGACAATTCCTGTCTTTCCTGTTGAATATATGTGTTCTTATCTCCCCCTAACGATGGGAAGACTATCTCATCAAAGTGACAATCCGCAAATCTAGCGGTAAAGAGATCGTCTGTCAAGAAATCAAGATAGCGGACGATGGTTGGAGATTCATATCCAATGTAAATGCCCATTCGTCGTTGTGGACCTATCTTAGTACGCTATGGCGGCGTAATAGGCACATAAATGGCACACCCAAAAATGCGTAAGTGCGAGATATCAGGCTCGTACCCAGTCACTAGCTGTAACGCAGAGTAAGATTGGGTTGCAGTGGGTCGTAGACGAATTAGCGTCGTTGCATGAAATATTGCATATCCCCAAGTAGAAACAGGGAGATTGGTGGGCATAACCAATGTCCGCGCTATCATGTGTAGTCGTTTGATAGCAGCTTTTGCGAGACCATTTTGGGTATGAACATGGAGAATTGGATGCTCTACATCAATCCCCAGTGACATGCCATAGTCATCAAACATTTTCGATGTAAACTCCCCAGCATTATCAAGTCTAATCGACTTAATAGGATGATCAGGGTAGTGAGCTCATAGACGGATAATCTGAGCGAGGAGTTTAGCATAAGCAGCATTTCGAGTGGACAACAGCGCGACATGTGACCAGCATGTCGACGCATCAACCAATACCATAAAGTATTTAAAAGGTCCTCATGATGGTTGAATTGGTCCACAGATATCCCCTTGGATTCTCTGTAAGAACATAATGAGTATTTTAGGATCCTTTGTGTAGGACAGCCTCGATCCTAATTTCCCGAAGGAACAGGCTTTGCAAAATGAGCGAGGGGCCCTAGAAGCAATCAATGAGGATTTTGGTTGGGCCTGCGTGTCTGTAGCGCTATTAGAAGCCAAATGTGTGACTACATCTCCCATCATGGCATTAGAGTCATGGAAATTGGTGTGTGTGGCGTCATGGCCACTAAGAGAGGCAACCATGGGGTCATGCTCATGGTTGGTGCCATTGATGGTGTCATCACATGGGACTTGGGCGGCCCTATGGCGCCCCAAGACGGCTGCAGCGCCAGATGCTGCAATTGTTGCGGTCTTGCTAAGTCCAGGAATCAATGCTAGATTCTTGCTTCTTCTCACTCTGAAGAATGGATGTCCGTGTGAAGTCTTTAGTATATGGAGCATCATATCACGACAAGGGTGTCCTAGTCAGTCATGCCAAAGCCAATATATGTCTGAATCCAAGAGATCTTCTCTTATCACATTATTGGATTCATTGGTCGAATTGTAGTGACATAAAGTCCACTAGATTGACACATAAGCTTCTCTAGGATGCGCTTTCGTCCGCAATCATTAGAGATAATGCAAAGGAACTCTTTTCCGTTCTCATTATGCGTTTCCGCATGGAATCCGTTGACTCTTATATCTTTAAAGCTCAATAAGGTTTGATTTGCCTTAGGAGCGTAGAGAACTTCAGTGACTTTAATCAAGGTGCCATTTGGCAATAGGAATTGGGTCATTCCATGTCCTTGAACTAAACCTGATGGCCCAACCATCGTAGTCACAGAGGAATATGTAGGCAACATCTCTAAGAATAATTGCCTATGTCGTAGAATGGTGTGCATAGTCGCACTATCTGCAAAAAGACATTGTAGTTCATCCATTCCTAAAAGAAGAGCTCATAATTAAAAAGGAGTCATAAAGAAAAGCACTCAACTTTTATTAATAAGGCAAACGGAATTACATCATCGTTTCTTTAACCAAAAAGAATCTAATCCAATGAACTAGCTTATGCAAAACAATGGTAGTCGTCTAACTTCTTTTGGTAATTTCAATGAAAATGTGACCAGGTGAGTAGAGAGATGTAGGTGGAGCAAAGCTCACTTAAGTACCACTTATCTCAAAACCTGCCTAGACATCACAATTACATTGAGTACAATTCTTTTAAGATAGACTAATACCATTGGCATCTACTATAATAATATGGCAATTGCCTACATCTCTTGGAAAATAAAAAGACTTAATCAAAATCGCCAGTTTCTGGGTCTTGTTCCTTGTAGTCTTCCACCCTTAGATCGAGATCGCCATCTTGATCTTCTTGTTCCATGTAGTTTGCCTCCCTTGCTTCACGATACGTCTTGTATGCGTTTGCAACTTGCTGGGATGCTTTACATGTTTTTGCCCAATGTCGAGTTAATCCACATCTGAGACAAGTATCATTATGGTCAGGTTCCCTTGATCGAGGTGCTTTGGGGGCATTTTGAGGACAGTTATTTCCTTTGGTGGCGTTACCACCATAACTGGAGGCTTAGCCTCTCTCTCTCTCTTCACACGTTTACCTCCACGGTTCCGTGCACGCCTATTTTGGAGGTTTCCTTCCTCTTTACGGCTAGAATATGGACCAAAACGTCCAGAATTATCCCTATACTTAGAGGGTTTCTCTCCTTCCGTCCTCCCTTGGAGGCCCGACTATAATTAGACTCCGGAATTGACTTGATTCCCACGAGTCTAGAGTTATAGTTCTTTAAAAGTATGTTGTCGTGCTTTTCAACTACGTTCATGGCACCAATTAGCTTATGAAATCTTGTGATGCGTCTCGCATTAACATCAATCTGATAGTTTTTGGCTATCATCAATGCAGAGACGGGGAAGGCGGAGAGAGTCTTCCCGATCAACATCGTATCAGTGATTTTCTGTCCACAGAATTCCATCATAGACTTGATACGAAGTGCTTCTGAATTGTAGTCAAGTACAGACTTGAAATCACAGAAGCGAAAGCTATGCCATCTCACTCTTAATCTAGAAGCAGGGAATCACTGACGTTGCCAAAACGCTGCTCGAGTTCTACCCATAGTTTTCTTGGGTCCTCCTCATTGAGGTACTCATTTTGGAGTGCATCATTCATGTGCCTTGTCATGTCTTTTGCTTCATTAGCCTCTCTCGTAGCTCTTTTTGCTTCAAAAGCAGCAGATTGTTGAGGAGTAAGCACGTCCTGACTTGGCTCTTGGATCGTACTCAAAATCCCATCAGCCTTAAGATGCTGGCACACATCACGGACCCACTTATGGTATCCTGTGCCTGTTGACTCTAGTGGAGCGAAGCTCAACTTGCTCAGGTTACTCATCCTGAAAAACAACAAGAAAATAGGGTTAGTTTCGGTGTAATGCCCCGTACCTTAAAGTCTTTATTAGTTACTTTTTACCGTGGTTGACCGAGGAGTGACTTTTTCTTTAGTCCGGTAAATTAGAAAATTTATTTGAGATTGTCGTAGAATATAAAAAATCGAGTTCGTGGACACGTAGTTTGTTTAAATTGGATTTATATCGGAAAAGTTATGACCAAAAATAGAAATTTCTATTTTTGGCATGGCTTTTTGTTTGTGAGCTTCTATTTGTGGAAGGAGGGCTTATTAAAACAGATGGAAGAGAGAGAAAAGGGAAAGAATCAAAAAAAAAAACAGAGAGAGAGAGCACGGGTAGAACCCGAGTCACCCCCTCCCCCTTTTTTCTTTTCTTTTCGCCGTCGCACTCCTCCGGCGAATTCGTCGCCGTCCGGCCACCCCAAGACGCATCGTTGGGCACGGCGTGATCCTCTCTTCCTTCTCCTTCTAGCTATTTAAGTATTTCACCTTGGGTAGCTTTGGTTTTGGAGATATGAGGAGAATTGCAGAAATGGAAAAAAATGGATTTTTGCTTTGATCTCAGTTTTCCGGCAATTTCCGGTCGAATTTCTTTGGGTTTTGGTTGTTGGGGAAGTACTGAATGTATTCCTAACCTTGTTGCAGCTAGTTTTGATCGGTGGAGGAAGATTTGAAGGTGTTTGAGACTGTGAACAATACTGTGAACAGTAACTCTCGAATTCTTGGGTTCTTGTTTGATTTTTCTGGATATTCCTACTTGAATTTGGTTGTTGTTGCAGGTTTAGAGATAGTTGTGTGGGTTATGAAGTTGATTTTGGAATAAATGGGTTGATTGGAATTGAATTTAATCTTTAAGTTTGTGTTAAATTTGAAATTGTTGGATATTGAGGTTTTGTTGGTTTTGGATTGTTGAACATGGTTGTTGGATTTGTCATGTTGGTAGTGTTGGGTGAATTCTCTTGTTGAAGGACTATTGTGAATTATTTGTTAGGTAGTAGAGTGAATTTGAGAAGGTGGAGTTGGAATCGTGAATTAGAAAAAGGGAAAAATTAAGAATGATTGTGGAAATTTTTGGAAGGATTTATATTATCGATTGGTGGTAATTTGTGATGAAGGAGGTGAGATTAAATTGATTTAGTTATCGAAAGGTTCTTGTGAAGATTTAAATTAAGTGAAGTCCTTGATCGATTGAGAATCGAATTAAAAATCGGTTGAGTAGTTTGAGTTAGAGGGCATTGAGATTTTAAGGAATTATAGAATTAATCCCAAATTAAAGTGTGGGAGTTTTATAACAATTTGTGAATAACGGATGCTTATTCCGAGGGAAATGAGTTGTTTTTGAGAGTATTTCCTTATTATGGTTAATTATATCCATGCAATTGTGACAGGACGTACTGAGCCCTCGAGCGAGGAGGACACAGGCAGGCAGCAGGGTTAGCTGCGGGATTCACTTGTGAGTGGACCTTTATTTTTATTTAAATAATGCATGCAGCATGGTATTAAGTTTTGAAATGTGATTTTATGGAAAGAAAAGGATTAAAAAGGAAACAGTTGACAAGGAGGCCAGTTTGGCGCATGCGTATCTTACCTAGTTGGCAGACCCTTCTAGGTAATAGTCTGGTTGGCAGTCCCTTCCAGACTACAGCTCGGTTGGCAGTCCCATCCGATGCGTCATCTGGTTGGCAGTCCCTTCCAGATGACTTGAGGTAGTTAGTCGGCAGTCCCGTCTACTACATGTGGCTAGTTGGCAGTCCCAACTAATCACCGCCTCCTACTCCGGTTGGCAGTCCCTTCCGATGCGTCATCGGGTGGCAGTCCCTCCCCGATGGCATGAGATGCCTAGGAAGCAGTCCTTCCTAGCCATCAAATGAGTTTCATGGAAAAAGGATTGAGTTGGAACTTCATAGGGTTCAGCTGCATGATGGTTTTGTTAAAAAGAGAAATGGGGAAGCATACCATAAATTGTCTTGATTCTAGTTTCGGTTTTGTCCACTCACTCTAATGGATTTTATATGTTTTCCCCTCGGCCCTTCGTTTTCAAATGCCCAGATTTCAGATTAGCAGAGATTGCGTCCAGGCTCAAGGACTTTGGGAATCAGCGCTTCCGTTTTTGTCCGTAGGTTATTACTTAACCTACCTTGTATGATATCGGCTTAGTTTTAGTGTTGCTCTGATAAGCCTTTTCTTTTGATTTTGATGGATGTTGTTGTTCGGATTGTGGTTGCTTACGGAGGTTATATTGGGATTTGAACTTTCCGGATATAATATATGTGCTTGGATTGTAAATATGATATTGTAGGTTGAGTAGAAGTTAATGTTGTAATCATATCCAGGTTTGTGAAATTTTTGGGTAGCCCATATTTAGGGGAGGTTCTGCCGAATTTTCGGTAGGATTTCGCTTAATGTGGGCCCCGCAGGCTCGTATCCAGGTAATTGGGGTGATTCCTGGGTCGGGTCCTGTCAGTTGGTATCAGAGCACTAGGTTATTAGATTCTGTGGCCGATATCTTCTTATAGTTGTCTTACATGCTTGATAGTATTCAGTACCTCCCGAGTGATGGCCCGACTGCAGCGGTTCCCCATCATATACTCTTCGGTGCTGACGTACCAATCAAGTATGTAAGATAGTTGTTGTTGGTATAAATATCTTGGTGTAACTCAGTTATGGGAATTTCAGGTGGAATGAGACCCGGACGCAGATCTCGTGCTGGCAGGAACCATTCACCCGCTAGTGAGGGTGATGATGAGCATGTTCCTCGTGGGTTGTTACGGACCGTGGAGCGGTTGTTTGAGCGTTTTGCAGCGGCTCTCCCCAATCCTAGGACTGATTATACTGTGGAGCGTGCCAGACGCCATGGGGCGTATACTTTCTCTAGTGCTCCTACGGAGTCTGTAGCAGGAGACTGGATCACCCGCATGGAGAGAGTATTTGAGTCCTTGGGTTGTCCAGCTGCTAGGAGGGTTCCTTTGGCTATTGACCTCCTAGACGGGGATGCATGGCTTTGGTGGCAGGGTACCAGGAATATGGGTTTTGACCCAACCACCATGACTTGGGAAGAGTTCAAAACGGAGTTCTCAAATCGGTACTATAATCAGGCATCCCAGCATCGTCTCCGATTTGAGTTCATGCAGTTGAAGCAGACTGAAGAGATGACCGTGTTACAATATGAGGAGCGTTTCATTGCTTTATCTCGGTTTGCCCCTGAGTTGGTGGCGACAGAAAAGTTGAAGGTTGATCAGTTTATCAATGGTCTCCTACCTGTATATCGAGATTGGTTGGCGCCTCACGATTATCCGACTTTTGGTGTGAGGCTAGATATCTGGACGGTTCCCGACCTTTGGAGATTGGCGGTCCCAGTCAGGGGCCATCTAAGAGAATTGCCTCTAGTTCGGGTTCTGCATCGTCATCAGGCAGTAGACCGAGCAGTTCAGATTCTAGCTCTCGTCAGCGTTTCAGGGGACGCTTCAGGAGGCCTGGGCAGACAGGTAGGAGACAGTCCAGGGGTGGCACTGCTAGTTCGAGTGGAGGCTTTGGTAGACAGGCGATTCCGAGAGACTATCCCCAGTGTGCTACTTGTGGTAGACACCATGCAGGTCCGTGTCTGGCAGGTGTGGGGACTTGTTACCAGTGTGGCCAGTGGGGTCACTACAGGAGAGAATGCCCTCAGTTGACCCAGGGAGTCTTCACTACTACTAGTCAGAGTATGGGTCAGACCTCTGTGGGTGCTACTAGTTCGGGTTCTCATGGCAGTTTGTCAGGCAGGAACAGCACTCAGCCGGGTCGTGGACAGAGAGGGCGTCCAGTGACCCAGGCCCGTCTTCATGCTATGACCCAACAGGAGGGTCGCACTGCACCGAACGTCATTATGGGTATGTTAATTGTTTTTGGTCAACCAGCTTTCATTTTGATTGATCCTGGAGCCTCTCACTCCTTTATGTCTAAGAGGTTTTCTTTCTTTGCTAATGTGCCCCCATCTCTCCTACTCGGAGAGTGGCATGTTGTTCTACCATCGGGGGAAAGACATAGAATTGAATGGGTACATCGTTTTTGTGGAGTGTTTGTAGAAGGAGTTTGCTTAGAGGCGGACTTGATTCCATTTGAGTTAGTGGAGTCTGATGTAATCCTCGGGATGGATTTCCTACGGATGCATCATGCCTTAGTGGATTGCTTTTGTAGTACTGTATTATTTCGGAGTCCGGGTAAGCCAGTTGTCACCTTTTATGGTGAACGGGAGGTTCTCCCATCTTGCATGATCTCAGCTCTAACTGCTAAGAAGATGTTGAGTAAGGGTTGCCAAGCTTATTTGGCACATGTGGTGAATTCAAATGCCGAAGTTATGGATCTTAGCCAAATTCCTATTGTTGGTGACTATCCAGATGTATTTCCAGAAGAATTGCCTGGATTGCCCCCTGTGCGAGAGATAGACTTTACCATTGATTTACTTCCAGGTACAACACCCATCTCTCAAGCACCTTATAGAATGGCACCGGCGGAACTGAAGGAGTTGTATATACAGCTGCAGGAGTTAATGGATAAAGGGTTTATACGACCTAGTGTATCTCCCTGGGGTGCACCTGTGTTGTTTGTGAAGAAGAAAGATGGTACTTTGAGGCTTTGTATTGATTACCGGAAACTAAACAGGGTGACTATAAGGAATAAATATCCCTTGCCCCGCATTGATGATTTGTTTGACCAGTTGAGGGGTGCTAAAGTTTTCTCAAAGATTGATTTGAGGTCTGGTTATCATCAGTTACGGATTAAAGAGGAGGATGTAGCCAAAACTGCTTTTCGATCACGTTATGGTCATTATGAGTTCCTTGTTATGCCTTTTGGGTTGACTAATGCACCCGCTGCTTTCATGGATCTCATGAACAGGGTATTTCGCCCGTATCTTGACCGCTTTGTGATTGTGTTCATTGATGACATACTGGTTTATTCTAAAAGTGAGGAGTTACATGCTGAGCACTTGAATATTGTGTTGGAGACTCTACGGCTACACCAATTGTATGCTAAATTCAGTAAGTGTGAGTTTTGGCTTGACCAAGTGACATTCTTGGGTCACGTCATTACAGCTGCTGGTGTTAGTGTTGATCCCCAAAAAGTAGAAGCAGTGTTGAATTGGGAAAGACCTACCAATGTAACGGGAATTCGTAGTTTCTTGGGTCTTGCTGGTTACTATCGACGTTTTGTGCAAAATTTTTCTAGAATTGCCGCTCCTCTTACTAAGTTAACGAGAAAGGGTGTCAGATTTGTTTGGTCTGAAAATTGTGAGCGGAGCTTCCAAGAACTTAAGAGTCGGCTGACTAGTGCTCCAATTCTATCCTTGCCTGATGATAGTGGGGAGTATGTAATTTACAGCGATGCCTCTAGACAAGGCTTGGGCTGTGTTTTAATGCAGCATGGTAATGTGATTGCTTATGCTTCTAGACAGTTGAAGCCACATGAGTTGAATTATCCCACACATGATTTAGAGTTGGCAGCTATTGTACTTGCTCTTAAGCTGTGGAGGCATTATTTGTATGGAGCCAGATGTCAGATTTTCACTGACCATAAGAGCCTCAAGTATGTGTTTACACAACCAAATTTAAATTTAAGACAACGAAGATGGATGGAATTGATTGAAGATTATGATTGTACCATTGAGTATCACCCCGGTAAAGCGAATGTGGTGGCAGATGCACTTAGTAGGAACCCATCCGTGACCTTGTCATATTTAAGGGCCACTCGAGTACCCCTATTGTCAGAGTTGAGGTCTACGGGGGTTGAGTTATCGGTTGATGAGATTGGTACTCTGGTGGCTAGTGTTCATGTGAGACCAGTATTCATTGATAAAATACGGGAAAACCAGCCTCTTGATCCAAGAATTGAAGGGATTAAAGAAGGTGTTCGTGGTGGTTGGCAACTTGAGTTTTCTATTCGAAGAGATGGGACATTGATGTTTGGGAAGAGACTTTGTGTTCCTAACGTTGAAGCACTTAAACGAGAAATACTTGATGAAGCTCATAACTCTGCGTATGCCCTGCATCCTGGTGGTACAAAAATGTATCGGACTCTTAAAGAGTACTATTGGTGGCCAAATATGAAAAGAGAAATTGCAGCTTTTGTGAGTAAATGCCTTGTGTGCCAGCAAGTGAAAGCGGAAAGGCAAAAACCGTCGGGGTTGTTGCAACCTTTGCCAATTCCGGAATGGAAATGGGATCATCTCACCATGGATTTTATTTACAAGTTACCTCGTACGCAGGATGGTAATGATGGTATTTGGGTGATTGTAGATCGACTCACCAAATCAGCTCATTTTCTGGCGGTTAAAGAAACCTTTAGTTTGGATAAACTGGCAAAGTTGTATGTGGACGAAATTGTAAAGCTTCATGGTGTTCCCGAGTCCATTGTTTCTGATCGTGATGCTCGATTCACATCAAAGTTTTGGAGGAAGGTTCACAAATTTATGGGAACAGAATTACAATTTAGCACTGCTTTCCATCCTCAAACTGATGGACAATCTGAGCGGACTATACAGACTTTGGAAGATATGTTGAGGGCTTGTTCTCTACAATTTAAAGGAAGTTGGGATAAGCACTTGGCTTTGATGGAGTTTGCATATAACAACAGTTACCATTCAAGTATTGGTATGGCTCCCTACGAAGCTTTGTATGGGAAACAGTGTAGGACCCCCTTGTGTTGGGATGAAGTGGGAGAAAGACAACTTATTGATCCTGAGATTATTGAAATCACAACAGATAAAGTTAAAGTGATCAGAGAGAGACTTAAGAAGGCCCAAAGCAGACAGAAGAGCTACGCAGATAAACACAGGAAGCATCTTGAATTTCAAGTTGGTGATTGGGTATTTCTGAAGTTATCTCCTTGGAAGGGTGTGGTAAGGTTTGGTAAACGAGGGAAACTAAGTCCGAGATATATTGGTCCCTATGAGATTGTGGAACGAATTGGTCTTGTTGCTTATCGCTTGGCTTTACCTCCACAACTATCTCAAGTACATGATGTTTTCCATGTCTCCATGCTTCGCAAGTACATCACTGATCCTTTACATGTGTTACCAGCTCAACCCATTACACTTACAGAAGATTTAACATATGAAGAAGAACCAGTACAGGTCCTTGATCGTCGTGAGCAAGTACTTCGAAGTAAGATTATATCTTTGGTTAAGGTATTATGGAGGAATCACCTTATTGAAGAAGCTACTTGGGAACCAGAGGATCAAATGAGGCAACAGTATCCACATCTTTTTCCTTGACAGGTAAAATTTCGAGGACGAAATTTTATAAGGAGGGGAGATTGTAATGCCCCGTACCTTAAAGTCTTTATTAGTTACTTTTTACCGTGGTTGACCGAGGAGTGACTTTTTCTTTAGTCCGGTAAATTAGAAAATTTATTTGAGATTGTCGTAGAATACGAAAAATCGAGTTCGTGGACACGTAGTTTGTTTAAATTGGATTTATATCGGAAAAGTTATGACCAAAAATAGAAATTTCTATTTTTGGCATGGCTTTTTGTTTGTGAGCTTCTATTTGTGGAAGGAGGGCTTATTAAAACAGATGGAAGAGAGAGAAAAGGGAAAGAATCAAAAAAAAAAAACAGAGAGAGAGAGCACGGGTAGAACCCGAGTCACCCCCTCCCCCTTTTTTCTTTTCTTTTCGCCGTCGCACTCCTCCGGCGAATTCGTCGCCGTCCGGCCACCCTAAGACGCATCGTTGGGCACGGCGTGATCCTCTCTTCCTTCTCCTTATAGCTATGTAAGTATTTCACCTTGGGTAGCTTTGGTTTTGGAGATATGAGGAGAATTGCAGAAATGGAAAAAAATGGATTTTTGCTTTGATCTCAGTTTTCCGGCAATTTCCGGTCGAATTTCTTTGGGTTTTGGTTGTTGGGGAAGTACTGAATGTATTCCTAACCTTGTTGCAGCTCGTTTTGATCGGTGGAGGAAGATTTGAAGGTGTTTGAGACTGTGAACAGTACCGTGAACAGTAACTCTCAAATTCTTGGGTTCTTGTTTGATTTTTCTGGATATTCCTACTTGAATTTGGTTGTTGTTGCAGGTTTAGAGATAGTTGTGTGGGTTATGAAGTTGATTTTGGAATAAATGGGTTGATTGGAATTGAATTTAATCTTTAAGTTTGTGTTAAATTTGAAATTGTTGGATATTGAGGTTTTGTTGGTTTTGGATTGTTGAACATGGTTGTTGGATTTGTCATGTTGGTAGTGTTGGGTGAATTCTCTTGTTGAAGGACTATTGTGAATTATTTGTTAGGTAGTAGAGTGAATTTGAGAAGGTGGAGTTGGAATCGTGAATTAGAAAAAGGGAAAAATTAAGAATGATTGTGGAAATTTTTGGAAGGATTTATATTATCGATTGGTGGTAATTTGTGATGAAGGAGGTGAGATTAAATTGATTTAGTTATCGAAAGGTTCTTGTGAAGATTTAAATTAAGTGAAGTCCTTGATCGATTGAGAATCGAATTAAAAATCGGTTGAGTAGTTTGAGTTAGAGGGCATTGAGATTTTAAGGAATTATAGAATTAATCCCAAATTAAAGTGTGGGAGTTTTATAACAATTTGTGAATAACGGATGCTTATTCCGAGGGAAATGAGTTGTTTTTGAGAGTATTTCCTTATTATGGTTAATTATATCCATGCAATTGTGACAGGACGTACTGAGCCCTCGAGCGAGGAGGACACAGGCAGGCAGCAGGGTTAGCTGCGGGATTCACTTGTGAGTGGACCTTTATTTTTATTTAAATAATGCATGCAGCATGGTATTAAGTTTTGAAATGTGATTTTATGGAAAGAAAAGGATTAAAAAGGAAATAGTTGACAAGGAGGCCAGTTTGGCGCATGCGTATCTTACCTAGTTGGCAGACCCTTCTAGGTAATAGTCTGGTTGGCAGTCCCTTCCAGACTACAGCTCGGTTGGCAGTCCCATCCGATGCGTCATCTGGTTGGCAGTCCCTTCCAGATGACTTGAGGTAGTTAGTCGGCAGTCCCGTCTACTACATGTGGCTAGTTGGCAGTCCCAACTAATCACCGCCTCCTACTCCGGTTGGCAGTCCCTTCCGATGCGTCATCGGGTGGCAGTCCCTCCCCGATGGCATGAGATGCCTAGGAAGCAGTCCTTCCTAGCCATCAAATGAGTTTCATGGAAAAAGGATTGAGTTGGAACTTCATAGGGTTCAGCTGCATGATGGTTTTGTTAAAAAGAGAAATGGGGAAGCATACCATAAATTGTCTTGATTCTAGTTTCGGTTTTGTCCACTCACTCTAATGGATTTTATATGTTTTCCCCTGGGCCCTTCGTTTTCAAATGCCCAGATTTCAGATTAGCAGAGATTGCGTCCAGGCTCAAGGACTTTGGGAATCAGCGCTTCCGTTTTTGTCCGTAGGTTATTACTTAACCTACCTTGTATGATATCGGCTTAGTTTTAGTGTTGCTATGATAAGCCTTTTCTTTTGATTTTGATGGATGTTGTTGTTCGGATTGTGGTTGCTTACGGAGGTTATATTGGGATTTGAACTTTTCGGATGTAATATATGTGCTTGGATTGTAAATATGATATTGTAGGTTGAGTAGAAGTTAATGTTGTAATCATATCCAGGTTTGTGAAATTTTTGGGTAGCCCATATTTAGGGGAGGTTCTGCCGAATTTTCGGTAGGATTTCGCTTAATGTGGGCCCCGCAGGCTCGTATCCAGGTAATTGGGGTGATTCCTGGGTCGGGTCCTGTCATTCGGAGCGAAAAAGGCTACCACGAAAAACTATAAAATTTCTGAGCGTAGTCGCTTTCAAGAAATTAGGAATTTCCTGAGCATAGTAGCTTCCAAGAAAATCCGATTCCAAGAGGGGTTTTGGATTTAGATTGAAACAATGATGTATGTGGTCGATCGTTTTTCTTCTCAACAAACTTTAAATTTGGAGGACTCTACAAGCTCCAAGCTTGGAGTGAGCACGAAGCCCCACAGTTCGGCTATTGGTCTCCCCTATGAAGAAGAAGGGGGGGGTAAGAAGAAGGGATGTTGGAAGTCCCCGAGAAAAGAAGAAGAAATTGAAAAACTTCAAAAACGGGAACTTTTAGAAAAGTTTACCTTGAAAAGATGCCGGAATTCTTGACTGGAAAAAGATGACGAAGGTCACCGGAAAAGTGGCCGAAGGTGGTGGTCGGAGCTAGGCAGGGCGGTGCACGGCAGTTGCGGAGGCTTGCGGGGGCTTGTGCAGGGCTGCTGCATGAGTGCTCGGCAGGTGTACGGAAGGTTGTTGGCAGGTGTGCGGGGCTCTCGGCAGGTGCTCGCAGGGCTCTTGGCAGGTCTCGCGGATGCTTCGGCAGATTCTCGGCATGGGCTCGGCAGATATGCGGAGGGCAGGCACAGAGCTCGGCAGGGACAGAGGCCGGTTCAGTTTTTCTGATGGCTGGTTCAGGTCAATTGCGGCCGGTTTCGGTGGTTTCGCCTCCGGTTCTGGGCTCCTTAGGACTAGGGCTATGATATGTGGGGCAGTGGTTGCAGGATTTTGAAGGTTACGAAATTAGGATTTTCAGGGTTAGGGTTTCGTGCTTATAGCATGTTTTAGGGAATTAGAAATTGAGAGAAATTCGCTGTATATTCTCATTGATAATAGGGGCCTCTTTATATAGAGGATTACAATGCATAGAATCTCAATCATACAAGGAAAGTAATCGTACATTGAATAGGAATCTAGATCCTTATAATTTAACCATATTACCACTAGGTCAAGTAACATAGAATTTGGGCCAAACACAAATTAGGGTTTACTTGAACATCTTTAAAGTTATTATTCCAAGTTTTGAGACTATAGTTGGAGAAACAAAGAAGTTCCCTTGTCAAGCTAGCCTAAAGAGTTTGGTCATGTCTAGCCATTAACCCCTTTACCACAATTATATAGATATGAGGATTTGTTAATCTTGTGCTCTTAAAATAAAAGCTGTAGCTTTTACAAAATGCTATTATATATCATTTTATAGCATTTGAACTGCTATTATGCTGTAAATTGTACTATTTGAAACAATTATTACGCACATTATCGTAACACTTTCATTAGCAGTAATAAGTTCTCAAAAATACAATCAAAAGTACCCAAATTTTTATTAAAAAAATCTCAAAAGAGATCAGAACATAATGTAATATTCATTCAAATACACAAGTATTACATTTTTTCTCATTCTTTTTCTTGCGTATAAATGAAAAAAGTCCTCAACAGAACAAAACTAATTTATAACTTCCCTTCCATAATAGCATCCGAAACTTACATGTCTCTAAACTGCAAAAACACACAATTTCAAGCTTATTCAAATATATATATATATATATATATATATATATTTTGAATTCAAACCCTAACCCAAAGGGCGGGCGTCAATATATTCATCACAAGCTAGAGTAAGCCGTTACATACCCTTCCGCTATCATTTATAGACAGACAAGAAGCTAGTGGTAGTATCCACAAGTGGTACGTACATATAGTCCTACTCATTGTACATTTAAATACGTGGAGATAGCGGATATCCTCCTTCGGTACTACTCCAGAGACGCTAAAGAGACATTGGGTGCACAGTAGTGCATTGGTTCCTAAATACAAGAAATTTATTGTAAAAGACAAGCTAAAACATAGAAAAAGCCTAGGGCAACCCTAGTCCAAAATAGCAGGCCCAAAAGCATCCAAAGGAAAAGTCCTACTCTAGAGTCCATCCAGCTGGCCTGGCCCCAGCCCATCCGTCCTCGACGACGTGTTGTTTGCCATAATCCCAGCTGCCTGACGACATGTCATACGTC
Organism: Rosa chinensis; assembly: GCF_002994745.2. Classification (NCBI taxonomy): domain Eukaryota; kingdom Viridiplantae; phylum Streptophyta; class Magnoliopsida; order Rosales; family Rosaceae; genus Rosa; species Rosa chinensis. Next base: position 34,263,094 of record NC_037094.1, read on the forward strand.
ACAAACCCAGCAGCACTGCCCGACCTGCTCTGCCACGATCCATGCCACACCGATCTATGCCACCGTGACAACTTACCGCTTCGGCCCAAACCACCGCGCCTCACGCTGCCACAACTCATGCCTGAGACACGCCGCCACAACTCATGTCGCGCCTTACGTCATTCGAAAACCAGCTAGTCTTGATCAGCACACCCCGCCGCCGATTGAGATACGGCCAGAAAAATCCCAACCCCGAGCCGTCTGGAACCCCAAGCCCACCATCCATGGATTATTCTTAGCTAAATAGGATCGAAAGCCCATCCGGAAGCAACCCCAAGACAATGGCAAGGCCCGGAGGCCAGCACCAGTCAGCGAGCCGCCAGACGAGATCGAATATTGGAGTGGAAAAAAACCTGACTTTGGGTTTTAGGGTTTCTCTTCCGAGATTGTATAGGAATATGGATAGCATTTCATATATATATATATATATATATATATAAACTGATACAGTTAGCAGAAAATATATATTTCAAACAAAATATACATTTTATATTAAAATATATTCTTATCTGCAAGTATTGTGTTAACTTTTTCATGAGCACAGGCATATATAGAAGTCTCAACAGATACACACTGACATAAAAACGCATACGAACTCTTTATGATGTCTACCCAAACTATTCATCACATTAAACATGAAATTGTTTACATGAATGCAAAATTGACAGTGCCACAACTTAATTAATCTACCAATGCAGAAAGTATAAGAAAGTTTGGAAATTCTTACTATTTGTCATTAGTGCTAAACCAACTGTAAAAAAGTAAATAGAAATATATATATATAAAAATAGCATGTAAAGAAATCAACTTACTTTGATCAACACAAATAATCCTCTCCTGCAATTAGGAACCGTAGATTGCAGAGTTGTAAGAACCTTGTCAAATTTAGTTACCCTGCTCCTAAAGCCTCTTCATCAGGTAAACAATATAATTTCATAAGCTACGTACTCCATCTAAAAAGACAAATCATAGACTAATATCTTACCTCATCAAGTATGAATCACTCAGCCAAATATGGTTTGTAACCTCAATCTCAATATCTTTCTCCTACAAACAAAAAAAATGTGAGTGAGCTAATTAGCTAGAAAGAGTCACCTAAAAATTGATACTCTTTTGAAAATTATATTTATAGGAAGCCATTCCACTTAGAGCAAGTCCACCCGTAGTCAAGAAATGTCAAGGTCAAAAATTCAAGGCGTCGACCAGTCAAGAAACTGTTCACTACCACTAGACATGGGTTTCCACCTGTTTTATTTCTTGACCAGTCAGTTTTACTGTTCATTGATTTTTTTATTTTTTTTTTATAATTGGAAAATTGAAATAGATTTGATGTAAAAAGATGGTAATAATGGAGATTTATGGATAATTAATGTCATAATTATAATTGTTATACCTTTTCGAATCGATTTTATTTTCGAAACGAACGTTATTTAGGGGGGTCTCAAAAATTGACTTTTTATACATACATAATTTGAAAAAACTTCTTTCATGAAAGTTATAGAGATCGTCGATACGAGTTCGTGTATGTATGGAACACAAAAATTGGAGTTAGTATGAATTAGTTATGAATTTTTGAAAATTTTCTACAAATTGCAAAAATTTCTGGTCCTTTTTCATAAAGACAGATTTTTCCTCTTTTCTTCACTTTCACCCCTGAAACTCTTCTTCTCTCTCCTCCGCGTCTCCTCAGACTCGCCGGGTCCCGACCTACCCGACCCGAGTTTTCCGGTGTCGTCCTGCTTCCTCCGGCAACGGACCCGGCCCGCTCGTCCTCCCCACGGTGGTGCCTTACCTCACCACGCAGCCCAGAAAGAGATCGAAGGCCTCCCACAGCCGTGCGACATGACCTGGCTGAAATTCCAGTTTTCCGGCATCCTCTCGGGGACTGGGGCAGACACGGTCTGCTCGCTGGCGCTTCCTCATTCGTCAGTGTCCTCCACGCTTCCTCTCCTCCTCATTTCTCTCTACGTGTTCGTTGCTGAAGTCAGCCACGTTTTCTTCTGGGCCGAGCTGGCAACCGGTTAGCCTGGTCAAGAAATATGTCAAGGCTTTGCCTTTTTCTTGGCCTCGGTCAAGGAAAGCCAAACCTTGGCTGGACAAGATTGGGCCAGTGGAGGGATGATTTTCCCCTTGCCCGGTCAACACAGCATCAATAGTTGCTGGTGCCCGGTCAAAACTACACCGGTAAACTTGGCCTTAACTTGTATCACCTATTAGAAGTCAACTTGATCTGTGTTTCTTCTTCATGTGAAAGCTCAAGGAATTTGAGCATGTAAGTTTGAGCTCAAAGCTCTTTGCTACGGTGACACCATCCTTTGTCACTTCAGGAGATCCAAAGCTTTGCTCTAGACCAACATGTATCCATGTGGAAAAATCAAACATCAACAACCACCATAACAAGCCAAGCCTCCACAATTGTCCATTACTCTGATGGAATTGAAGATTGAAGACCATTATTGAAACTAACTTTTTCTCCACTTTAATTGCAGGAAGTACCAAATTGAAGAAACCAAAAAGGAAAACAAAAATTGATAACAAGCACATCTCAGATTCAAACTGAACCTGTGCACTAATAAGATTAATATATATAATTGCAGCAGCAAACTACTACCAACAAATAATTACAGATATGATTGTGCTTGAGCAAAGCATCAAATCCATCAATAACAATGAAAAAGCCACTCACTTTTGGCCCCATTTTGACTTTAATAGCATCTACAAGCTCTTCCACACCCCTAAGCATTAATGATCAGGCTTCCGCACCGAATTTAATATCCTTGGCCACATAGTTCCTTCTCCAACTTATTTTGCTACCAATCTGAACAGTAAAAAGCAATCATAAAGCACTAATAAGATCTCAAAACATTTTAAGAGAAATAAAAATTCTCTCATGTTGTCATATTCAATAACTAATTTAAGTGGAGAGGATTGTATGCACCGACAGTGCAAGTATTTTAATCTCTAAAAAAATAATAGTCACTCATCTAATCCACTCCTTTATATATTTTAATATCAAAAAAATTATATCCATTCATATTGCAAGTACCCATGCACTGACGGTGCATGGAATACACTCCTCTAATTTAAGTCCCATAAAATTCTTTAGAAGCTTGATCTAATTGCTTGACAACTTGAGAATACTTAGGTCATGACCCATATTGAGAACTTAATACTAGGAAGAAAGAGAGAACAATACCTACATTCTAAACTTCTGATACATGTTTAAGAGAAATACAAGACAAAATCAAAAAGTCAATTTTAGGTTTACCGGCTGATACGGGTAGGCCTGGCATTTAAACCCGTAACCAGCAAACCCGCACGGTACCCGCACGCTAAAAGCCTGCACGAACCCGCTCGTTTATTAAACCGTACTAAAAAAAGCCAGCACGCAAAAAACCCGCAAATTAACGGGATTTGTGTGCTAAACCCGCTAGAACCCGTTAACACAAACCCTTTCCTAAAAACCCATTTTGACTGTTTTCGTCTTTCGGCAACCACAAAAAACTCGACCACATGTTGAACAGTAGCCTCCACGGTTCTTTTCGGTCACCGAAAACCCAGTTCTCTCTCTCTCTCTTCTTTCTATGAGGATCAGGTCGTCCGATCGACTTGTAGATTTGATATATTGATCATAGAAATGTTCCGATGAGTTTGGATGAGGATCAGACCGTTGAATCTTCGTATAATTGTGGAAAGACTATTCAAAAGGCGATCCGTGAGGATCTGACTATTGGATCGTAGTAAAATTTCGTGAGGATGATTCTAAAGGCGATCCTGGACGATCCAACCTTTGGATCTTCATATAATTTTGAGATGATGATCCTAAGGTCGATCCGTGAGGATCCGACCGTTGGATTGTCATATAATTTCGTGAGGATGATTTTAAAGGCGATCAGGGACGATCCAACCGTTGGATCTTCATATAATTTTGAGAGGATGATCCTAAGGCCAATCCGTGAGGATCCGACCATTGGATCATTGTATAATTGTGAAAAGACGATTCAAAAGTCGATCCGTGAGGATCCGACCTTTTGATAGTCGTCTAATTTTGTTAGGATGATTCTATATGCGATTCCGAACTATCCAACCGTTGGATCTTCGTATAATTTTGAGAGGATGCTCCTATGGGCGATCCATGAGGATCCGACCGTTGGATCATCATATAATTGTGAAAAGATGATTCAAAAGGCAATCTGTGAGGATCTGACCGTTAGATCATCGTATAAATTGGTAAAGACGATCCTCTAGGCGATCCTTGAGGATCCGACCGTTGGATCGTCGTATAATTGTGATTTGTGAATTATATGCTAAGTTGAAACCGTATGTGATTGGGTACTTGACGGAATTGCATTGAACGATCATTTATGATTTTGTGATTTTAGCTGTTAGAGAAGACGCAGCGGGATTTAGAGGTGAGTAAATCTCACATGGTTCATTTACGAACCGAATTTTATTAATTTACATTTAATCGCCAAGTTGTGAAAATTGTTTTACGGAAATAAATATTTGTTTTAAACATATTGCTTCCTCGTGACTAAACCAACAATTTCTTTTTTAAACACTGTCTCAAGTATTTGAAATACTCAATCGACCAAAACAATGATGAAAATAAAAAGAATAAAAAAAGCTTTTTTTAAATAAATAAAAAAATCTGCTCACGGGTTTGCGATGGGTTTGAAAACAAAAAATTGTTCACTAGTTTTAATTGGTTCCAATGGAAAACCCACAAACCTGTCGGGTTTAGCCAGTAAAACCCATTAAGCTAACGGGTTCTTACTGGGTCGGCCAGTTAAGAACCCGCACGGTACCCGCACTATACCCGCCCGTTGCCAGGCCTAATTATATGGGTAGACTGTGTACATACCTCCAACAATATGGAGTATTTACTACATCACCAATCATAAGTAACACCCTCTTTGAGACACCCACAAGCCATGGTGAGGCCCAACCGAGACATGCATCTTGTAGCCCTATGTTCAAGCTACGCTACGGTATCCGGAAGTCGCAAATCCGTCGCCGGGAAGCCACCTTCCCGGCCTTGCCAACATGCCCTCACAAATAGGCTTTCTAGACTAGAATAGTAGTTTTGCATCCCACATCTAAGAAAATGTAAAGGAGAAGCATTCCTTCACCTATAAAAGGAATGCCTCCTCCCACTTAAACACCATTCCATCTCCACTCCATTACAACACACTTTGTGATCATGTTAGGCCGCAAGGCTCGACACACTAGTACACTTTCAAGTGGACGTAGTCTCCCGCTAAGGCGGGAGGTGAACCACTATACTTCGCTTGTGTCACTCTCTCTCTCTCTCTCTCTCTCTCTCTTTACTTATCGTTAATTAGATCCCCACGGATCCAAGCATTAACATTGGCGCCGTCTGTGGGAAGCCAACACAAAGGCTTCGTCACCTACCACGAACTTTGACCCGAAAATGTCGAGTCGACGCTCATTCAACATCAAATTGAGCTTGGTCAACGCCCGGCAGGGCAAGTCAACGCCCAACATGGCTGGTCAACGCCCGGCGGGGTCGGTCAACGCCCGGCGGGGCAAGTCAACTCCCGGCGGAGTCGGTCAACGCCGGGCTAGCTTGGTCAACGCTGACCATGGTTAGTCAACGCTGAACTTCAAAACAAAAAAAACAAAAACAAAAAAAAACAAAAAAATTTGAAAAATTGGCGGCAAACTTCTGTGGACACCCAGAGATTTGCTCTGGGCACCCAGCCAGCTCCGCCGGACTCCACTCCGCTGACCCGAGCTCCGCCGAACTCCGGGCCTGCTGCAGGTTCCGCCGCCCGTCTTCCCCCGCTGAGCTCAGGCACAGCCAAGCGAGCTCCGCTAGCCAAGTCTCACCACCAGCTACCATCAGCGGCGAAGCAGGCTCTAGTTTCCGAGCATCACCGCTGGGGTGGAGCTCATACGCTGCCGCTGGCCCTAGCTCCGCCGGCAACCTCCGCTCAGCCGAACTTCTGCAGCGCCGCTGCGCACCCAACTGCAGCTCCGTCCAACTTCTTCGACCAAACTCGGTCTTCATCACAGCTCCGGCTCCGCCAGACTTCGGTTCTGCCGAACTCATGTTCCGCTGAACTCCGAGTTCCGCCAGCCACCGCTCCGCTGGGCAACCTCGTCCGGGTTGCATCGCTGAAAATGCACCGCCGAACTTCCCACCTCCGCTAGACTCCACCAGTCCGGTGCCACATCACCACTGCCAACAGCAGCGATGGGCGCCGCTAGCAGTCATCCGCCCAACTCTCAACTCTCTTCCGCTCAGCTACATCAGCGCCTCCGCTAGTCCCAACTCACTGGCATGGCCAAGGCATCCCCCGCTGACCACAGTTCCCTCCGCCGAGAGTTCTCCGCCAAAGAACCATCTCCGCCAAAGCTCCGCTGGACCAAGCCTCCGCTCGGAATCTCCGTCGGGCAAGCACCGCTGGCCATGCTCCACTAAGCTTCACCGCCGGATAGCTTTACATCCGAGCTTCACCGCCGAGAGATTCACCGCTGGCCTTCTCCTCTTGCCACTCACCACTGAGCATCGCCGCTAGCCGCCACCAGTGGCCAAGGCTCCGCTAGGCCACCACCGCTGAGCATCCTCCGCTGAGGTACCACCGCTGAGGAATCACCGCCCAGCTTTCTCCGCTGAATCACTCTGGACACCCATATTCGATCTATCCTAGCTTTCTGGGCACTTGAACAATCACTCTGGACACCCAGTGGTCGATTGTCGGCACTCCTCAGCGAACACCCAGGTATTGGCGTCTGGACTCATCTCTTCTCTGAGCATCCAATTTGAGTTTCTTGATTCAAACAGTGGTTTCACCACCAACTTCGCATGCGATCAAACCAACAAAGGAGAAGAAAGTTAAGTTTCTCTCACCTTATTGATACGAACATCACACACCTCTGTTTCAAACTTCAGCTATTGCAATTTAAGAACAGCAGGCCTCTTAATTTAGCGACATCTATCAATAGCCTGGCGCACTCGTCATACTAGGCTTTGGACTCCTGCTGCCAGCTTTTAGCATGCTTAATTCACATCAATTGGCCGCGTGTCCCAACTATATATATATATATATATATATATATATATATATACACCCCTGTGGTACCACATATAGTGCAGCTCTATGCCAGTATATGATTCATAAGTATGCCATGTATTAGAACATCATATACTTTATGTGTGCACACCTACAACACGTGATTTAGCTGCTTTACACATATTCTTTATAGTTTGTACACGACCCACTGCCCAACCAGGGCATATGGCCAATATTCATTACCATGAATCCAAAGTACTATATGGCAGTACACTACAAAAAGTCAGGACGTCATTATCATGAATATTCAACAGATTACTTGTTGCCATGCAATACATATAATCACCTTTATCTCATGCATCTATGCCATGACAAATTCATTACACATACCATGATCACACCCTAGATCAATTTTCATTTTTTGCTTCACCTAATTCAAATATGATGCAAACTTGCATCTGCACATGCGCATGAAACTCTAGACTTTACATGTCAATTGATGCATGCATATATACGAAGCAACAATATCACTATGGTCACTACTGTGACATTCTAAAACATGTCTACATTAAATATCTATGGCACATATTTAATCAATTGAATTATATGGAAGGAATGCTAATCATTTACCTTATGTTAAGGGGACGCCGTCACTTAGTACCGCATCAATTAACGAGGCTTCTACTAAGGAACTTCGCCGGAGCAATGGACCGTCACACTCGGCCAACTCCGCTAGCCTCCAAATCAGCATAAGATAAGTCACTATATCTTATCTCTTCCACTCTTACAATTAGAGCCATGGCCATGCTTTTACTACTCTTAAGCATGCCCACAATGTATCACACTTAATATGCATTTACATGCTTCCATGACCCTTGAGCATGCCTACAAAATGATATTAGCATCCACATTACAAGTATATGCTATACACATATGCCATGCTTCTATTTTAATTGCAACTCAATTAAATAAACATGGGACGCTCATACAAAATATTATTACTTGCTCTGTGTTTATCATTTTTCATCCAACCGCCAGGCGGTAAGGCAACGCCTCATAATGACAATGACCGCTACGCGGCATTGCAGTCAAGTTTCTCCTTTGAGAAAACAGCAAGGGACTAGTTAACACAGCCTACGGCAGCCATTGATCCGGCAGTTAACCCCGACGCTTGGGTACCAAAGATTGGGCTCGCTACCCAACACCCTCTGCTCCGCGCAACTCCCCTCATCAAACAATTTTCCGACCATCCGGAGGTCTATGGCCAGGAGTGGGGGACTCCTCGCAGGGCCTGGCAGGGGCCCACCCGAAAGGGCAAAAGCGTTCGCTCCAACCAATTCTAGATGGACGACGCACTCGCACTAATTATGCTTGATATACGGCACAAAGCTACGCTTTGGTATCAACCCGCAAGGACACCCTCCTTGACTGGGGACTTCGGGGACTTGTACATACAGCCCAGCATAATTAGCAACGGTCACGCTCATGCCTCAGGGCATCACCTTCGAGCTACCCGTTAATGCCTTCCCGGCATCCCGAGCTTACAGCTTATGCCTTCCCGGCACCCCGAGCTTCCGCTCATGCCTTCCTGGCAACTCTTGAGCTTCCGCTCACGAGCTTTCCGCTCATGCCTTCCCGGTACCCCCGAGCTTCCGCTCATGCCTTCCCGGCACCCCGAGCTTCCGCTCATGCCTTCCCGGCAACTCTTGAGCTTCCGCTCACGAGCTTACCTCTCATGCCTTCCCGGCACCCCGAGCTTCCGCTCATGCCTTCGCGGCACCCCCGAGCTTCCGCTCATGCCTTCCCAGCACCCCGAGCTTCCGCTCATGCCTCCCCGGCAACCCCGAGCTTCCGCTCACGAGCTTACCGCTCATGCCTTCTCGGCAACCCTGGAGCTTCCGCTCACGAGCTTCCCGCTCATGCCTTCCCGGCACCCCGAGCTTCCGCTCATGCCTTCCCGGCAACTCTTGAGCTTCCTCTCACGAGCTTTCCGCTCATGCCTTCCCGGCACCCCCGAGCTTCCGCTCATGCCTTCCCGGCACCCCCGAGCTTCCCGCTCATGCCTTCCCGGCAACTCACGAGCTTCCCGCTTATGCCTTCCCGGCAACCCACGAGCTTCACGAGCTTCCGCTCATGCCTTCCCGGCACCCCCGAGCTTCCGCTCATGCCTTCCCGGCACCCCGAGCTTCCGCTCATGCCTGCCCGGCAACCCACGAGCTTCCCGCTCATGCCTTCCCGGCACCCCCGAGCTTCGGCTCATGCCTTCCCGGCAACCCACGAGCTTCGGCTCATGCCTTCCCGGCAACCCACGAGCTTCCCGCTCATGCCTTCCCGGCAACCCCGAGTGTTTCGCTCATGCCTTCCCGGCAACCCCAAGTGTTTCGCTCATGCCTGCCCGGCAATCCTCGAACTTTACACTCATGTCTACTCGACACACCACACGTTAATGGAACATTGAATTCTTCTACCATTTGTCGCTTGTGACAAATCGAATTCTTTTCACGTTCCATTAATACGAGCGACAACCAAACAAACACAAGCGTTCAAGCATTCAACACTCACGAATTACAAACGCTTACCTCCGCAACGCTCATACAACTTACATTTATCGTATGCAATCCATATGCTCACACGACCATACGCGTTCTCGAGTTTGTACGTCATAAGCGATCGTACTCGGCGCCATTCGAGTGTATACATCAACATGTATCATGCACCCCGTACGTTCGTATATGCCAACGCATATAAGTGCAACTCACATTTGTTGCCCAATGCAACGAGACTCCTACATATGCCTGTTTTTTGTCTTTGTTTTGCAGGTTCACGAGTCCCTTCTTGCTTACGGAGTTCGGGGACTTGTAGGGGCTCCGTGCCGCTCGGTTACTTATGCTTGATGACATCGTGGTTATAACTCCCCAACCATGAAGCTCCTCTTACTTGGGGACTTCGGGGACTTGTACATATACCTCCAACAATATGGAGTATTTACTACATCACCAAGCATAAGTAACACCCTCTTTGAGACACCCACAAGCCATGGTGAGGCCCAACCGAGACATGCATCTTGTAGCCCTATGTTCAAGCTACGCTACGGTATCCGGAAGTCGCAAATCCGTCGCCGGGAAGCCACCTTCCCGGCCTTGCCAACATGCCCTCACAAATAGGCTTTCTAGACTAGAATAGTAGTTTTGCATCCCACATCTAAGAAAATGTAAAGGAGAAGCATTCCTTCACCTATAAAAGGAATGCCTCCTCCCACTTAAACACCATTCCATCTCCACTCCATTACAACACACTTTGTGATCATGTTAGGCCGCAAGGCTCGACACACTAGTACACTTTCAAGTGGACGTAGTCTCCCGCTAAGGCGGGAGGTGAACCACTATACTTCGCTTGTGTCACTCTCTCTCTCTCTCTCTCTCTCTCTCTCTCTCTCTCTCTTTACTTATCGTTAATTAGATCCCCACGGATCCAAGCATTAACAGACTGTAAACAAGTAGTTCTTATATAAGTACTTCAATAGTGGTTGAATGTCTCTGACATCTGCTGAAGATATACACAAAATAAAAGAGCAATGAGAAGAAACGAATTTCAATTACAAGAGGCTAATAGAAAGAAAAAAAATCACACGAAAAATACATGTCATTAGGAAATTAGAATGCAACTAATCATAATCAAGATTCCCTAACCTATGTAGGGTTCTGCTTAACCTATAAGGTAAAGAGACTACATAAATAGCCCTAAATTTTGCAACCATATGAATAGGTAGTTATAAGTTTGATTTATCCCCAAAACCCTAGAATCACCTTGAGAGAGAGAGAGAGAGAGAGAGAGAGAGAGGACCTCATGAAGAAACGAAGAGACGAAGAGAAGATTTGGTGTCGGCATGTCGCGACCAAGAAAAATGATTCTTTTGGGCAACTAATATATTGCTTTTCTATAGGGTCACACTTGAACTTAAAAATTAAATACAACCCCCCCCCCCCCCCCCAATCTGCTCACAGGTTTGCGATGGGTTTGAAAACAAAAAAATTGTTCATGAGTTTTAACGGGTTCCAATGAAAAACCCACAAACCTGTCGGGTTTAGCCAGTAAAACCGGTTAAGCTAATGGGTTCTTACAGGGTCGACCAGTTAAGAACCCGCACGGTACCCGCACTATGCCAGGCCTAAATATGGGTAGACTGTAAACAAGTAGTTCTTATATCAGTACTTCAATAGTGGTTGAATGTCTCTGACATCTGCTGAAGATATACACAAAATAAAAGAGCAATGAGAAGAAACGAATTTCAATTACAAGAGGCTAATAGAAAAAAAAAATCACACGAAAAATACATGTCATTAGGAAATTAGAATGCAACTAATCATAATCAAGATTCCCTAACCTATGTAGGGTTCTGCTTAACCTATAAGGTAAAGAGACTACATAAATAGCCCTAAATTTTGCAACCATATGAATAGGTAGTTATAAGTTTGATTTATCCCCAAAACCCTAGAATCACCTTTAGAGAGAGAGAGAGAGAGAGAGAGAGGACCTCATGAAGAAACGAAGAGACGAAGAGAAGATTTGGTGTCGGCATGTCGCGACCAAGAGAAATGATTCTTTTGGGCGACTAATATATTGCTTTTCTATAGGGTCACACTTGAACTTAAAAATTAAATACCCCCCCCCCCCCCCGGCTCTACTTTTCATTGCCCGCTCGATATGTTTGTTGTTGAGATGAAATTTTGATTCATGAACGTTATATAGGCCTCATCATCTAGCCCGCTCGGCCCGTAGGGCGGAAACTCGACCCGACCCTTGCATTAGGGTGGGCCGGCCCTACCCTTTCTCAAATAGGGTAGGGTAAGGGTCATGCAAATGAAACCCGGCCCTACCCTACGGCTGGGCCCGAATGAGCATGTAAAGGCCAAGCCCGACCCAACCCTAAAATTTATATATTATTCTTATTATTTTCTACTACGTAGAAATAAAAATATATAATCTGTATATGTTATAAGTTATATTAGAAAATTTGAAAATGAGTATAAACCCAATGGGCCAATGGTCCATTTTTTCTCGTCAGTCCAAGCCCAAGGCTCCTTGTCTAAGCGTCTAGCCGTCTAGGGCATCACTCATATCTCTTCGATAGTTCGACCTAAAGTCCTAAGCACCCAGCCTCCCACCTCCCACCTCCTAATGACCAAATCTTAGCCGCCTGCAGCCTAAGCTCCCACCTCCAAATCTTAGTCGCTTGCAGCAGTCGATGATCGATGGCAAGCTGCCTGCAGCCTTCTTCTCTATTCCACTTCCCCATTCTCCTGCAATCCTGTTCGGACGACCTAACAGCCGCTCTCTTCTCCACCTCCAGCGTCGATGCCACCTCCGCGTCCAGCATAGATGCCGCCTCTGCCTCCTCCAGCGTCGATGTCGCTCAGTCTTCACCAGAGTCAATGAGGTCTCCGAGTTCAGCATCGATGCCGTCTCGGCCTCCTTGCTTCCTTAATCGTCTCGGGCTACGGCGTGTCCAGATCGCTGCCATCTCTTTATCTAGTTGTATTTGTATTATGTTGCTAAAATGAAATATATGTCCACTAGCTAAATTATCTATTTGGTTTTGTGCAGGTTCTTTGTTTGGTTGCCACGAATATGGATATCAGTAAGAGATGAAGGAAAGTTTGCTAGTGTTAAATCAAGTCATGCTTCAGTTTTTGTATTTTGTGAATTGATGAAGACTTGATCAGTTCATCAGTTTTTGTATCAAACACTGCTTCACTTTTTGTACCCTCAGTGAGTCAGTGGCTTAGTACCTCAGTGGCTGTGCAATTTCAATTTCAATTAGAGGACTTGATCACTGAGAATGTGAGTATATTTTGTAATTATTTGTAATCAACTCAGCTACTCAGGTCCTGAAATCTCTAGTGATTTTTTTTTTTTTTTATCTTCTACAGTTTTACTCAGCAAAATTTGGTTTTATGTGAGTTAAACAAAAGCCCGACCTGACCATATTCAAAAAGGCTGGCCCGGCCCGGCCCGGCCCTTGCGGAATGGGCCTTAAGGGCGGGTAAGGGCTTGCATTTTGAAGCCTAGGCTCGGCCCTAACCTTCCTTGACTTGGTCAAAGCCCTGCCCGGCCCTACCCTAAGCCCTAAAATTTAGGGTAGGGCCGGCCCTAACTCGGCCCATGATGAGGCCTAATGTTACAGATAGAGTATTTAATGACGTTTTTGAGAAAACATCATCTAAACATTGTCATTAAAAATCATATTTCTAGTATTAATTACTTTAAATGCATTTTATACTTAGGGATGCTTTGAATTAGTCAGATCTTGAAACTCTAGAATTGGTAGCTAATATTAAAAATGTGGTTGTGGATAAATTACACAAGCGCTTGAGGTCCTTGTTAGGCTTTGACACCCTACCCTCAACATCAAGAGCTCTGCAATCGATGCGAAGAATAAGTGGTTCTGCATGACAACAAATTAAATTTGAGCCAAAAAAATTTATACACATTTGTTGTCTGCTTATGGTAGCAAAGACCCAACCTAACTAAGTAAAAACCCAACCTGAGTATGAGCATCCTAAACCTAAACAATCAAGTATTAATAAGCCTTGATCTATCCATTAAAAACGCAGATTCCATCAATTTTCCTCTAAAATAAAAACAACCAAAATAAGTTTCCATTCACACTAAAATTCATTTCTAGTTCTATCTAAAATCAAGGAAAAATTTTAGTTAGTACCTTGAGGTTTGGAACAGCATGTCAGTCCATGCCTTTTCAATTTGATCAACAACACCCCTGTGCTTTCAATTTCAATCAGCCGTGTCCAATTTTTTCTGAGACATCCAAATCGGACGTTAAATGCTGATCTGGCAGCAACAAACTCAGCTAGTGAGCCCAGAGAAAGGGGTAAATTTGACATTTCATTTAATTTCCACATAAAATAAAATTAAAATAAAAATAAAAATAAAACTCTTGTTCTTCTCCTCCTCTGATCCTCCTCTCCCTGCCAAGCAAATCCAGATGAAGATGAAAGGAATTTTGAGGTGGCCTCCCCCAGCTTCTGGCTCTGAGTTTCCATACAAGAAACCCAATTCACCTGCAAATTAATCAAAAACCCCAAATCTGAAACAAACTCAAATAACCACTTTCTACTGCACTTTACAATCAGCATACAATGCAAGCAACCAATCTGTCCTAATTGTATTCCGCTACCAACCACCATTCGCAACTCTAGAATCATAACACACTGACCATCAATCCTCAACAAGTTTGTATCCAATACCAAATTTGTACATCATTCATACCTGATGTAGGATGAAAATGGGCCTGGTTTAGCCGGAAAACTAGAAAAACAAAGAAGTGGCGTGGAATCAAAAAGAGTGATTGGAAAATAGGTAATTCACGCATAATGAGGTTACTAGCCGCTGCAATATCCAAGATAATTTGGTTTTGGACTTTTCGGGTTTCTCGTGCGTAGGGATGGCAATGGGGCGGGTTGGGGATGGGGATCACAATACCATCCCCATCCCCGGGGTCATTTTCTACCCCCATCCCCGCCCCAATCCCCAATAAAAATATATAGGGGATTCCCCGTCCCCATCCCCACTGGGGACTAAGCCTCCAAACCCGCCCCAAATCCCCAATAAGAATTTAATAAACAAAATAATTTTTTCTCATATTGCATTTTTTAAAATCAAAATCTACAACAAATAAATTTAAAATATGATTAAATTCATAAATCAGAATTCAGTGAGTTCAAAAGTCAAAACATAATTAAAATAAAAGTGTAGATATTAAAGTAAAGTAATAAATGTATATATTTGCGATTTATATTATAAACAATAAATTAAAATATATATAAGTTAATAATATATATATATATATATATATTATTGGGGCGGGTTTGGGGATGGAGATCACAATACCATCCCCGCCCCATCCCCAAACTTAGATAGCGGGGATTGCGGATCCCCATCCCCATTCCCCATTTGTCCCCGAATTCTCCCCCCATTAGGGGCGGGTATCCAATGGAGCTCCGCCCCGCTGGGGATTTTTGTCATCCCTACTCGTGCGAAAAGTCAAGTTCTAGATTGTGAATCAGATTGGAGTAAATTTTGGCCAGAATGTCCGTTTGAGACGCATGATACCTTTCTGGAATGGGAACGACGAGATCTTCAAGACCCACTATAGTGAGCCCTAACAGATTTAGGCCAAAATGTGTAGTCTTAATTATCCGATTCGGGATTTAATATTTTTAGACTAATTTTGAAATTGTTTTAGGTTTATTTTATTATTAGGTTTTAGTTTCCTTTTAATTTGGATTCTTTAGGATTTCTTGATAGATTATGATTTAGGGTTTTGGATGCCTATATAAGCACCATTATGCTGATGCATCATATCAAACTTAATAAAATGAGAGTTTTTTCTCAAATTCTCTAGTGGACTCCAGATTTATCTTTTTAGGGTTTAATGCTTGTAAAGTCAGGTTACTTCTGACTGCATCAGGTGGTATCAGAGCAGGTCTTTCCTGTCTCTCTTATTTACCTCAATTATCCATGGGTGACAAACGTACTACCCCAGTTACAAGAGCGGATTTGGATGCCCTTACCGCTCAAATGATTGCTCATATGACCGCTGCCGTGAATGCTCAAATGGCAGCCATGAACGTTCAAATGGCAGAATTTCGTGGGTTGTTGGAAGGAAGGAACAACAACACCAACTGTAACGGAGGCGGGGAAGGATAACGTGCTAGGGCTCCACATGGTGGTGGAGGTGATGTTGATCATGATTCCCAAGATCTAAGAACCAAGATTGATATTCCTTACTTTTAAGGTCACATGAGTGTGGAGGATTTTTTGGATTGGCAGGTTGAAGTGGATAGATTCTTTGAGATCATGGAGGTTCCAAACCACAAGCAGGCTAAGATGGTTTCTCGAAAGCTAAAAAAAGATGCTGCTTATTGGTGGGATCAATTGTAGAGTTCTCGTCATAGGCAAGGAAAAGAGCATGTTCGAACATGGAGGAAGATGAAAGGTCTTCTTAATGAAAAATTGTTGCCTAGAGATTTTTCAATCAAAAATTACCCTCCTAAGGTTTTTGAGAAGAAGTTAAAGTCCAAAGAGTTTTCTTTGCCCGCTGAGATTAATAGTTTAGGGCTAATTACTGTTTAGTACCCTGTGGTTTGAGTCTAACATCGATTCAGTCCCTCGACTTTCAATTTCATCAAAAATGCCCCTGTATTACCAAATCTCATCTAATAGGTCATTCCGTCAACAATCCGTCAATTGGAGCCGTTAACTCGCAGACGAGGCATGCCATGTCAGATTATGTGGGCCCCACCTATCAGGCAAAATTTCAAAATTGCCCCTGCCTCTCTCCCAGCTCCCACACTCACACACCGTCTCTGTCTCTCTCTAAATGCCCAAAATAATGGCATTCTTCTCAAATCAAAACCAAATCTTCAGACCAAATTTAGGTTGGGTTTTTCTGATTTATTCAATTGAATCGGAATGGTGGTGAAGATGATGAAGCGGTAGCCATGGCCGCCGCTAAATACGAGGAAGTACGAGGTGAGGCTGCTGGTATGACTGGAGGGGTGAGATCTGGTGTAGATGTGGCCGGCGTCGCGGATGTGTTTGGCGAGGAACATGTCGTTCGGGTACTCTTGATCGGTGTAGGCAGAAACAGGGGTCTCAAGGCCCTCTGGAATAGACGAACTTGGTTCAGCTTCGCATGAAACCGGATATTTTGCGTCTTCTTCGCAAAGGACGATGGTGACGACAAGATGGTGGTCTGAAATTCATCAGTGTCCTCCACCTCTTCCTCCTCCGATGAAGAAGACGACAACGACGACGACGCCGTCGCCGACATGGCCTCCTTCGCTAGTGAATTCGACACCATCTCCCACAAGTTGGCGCTCATGATCAGAGAGCAAGAGAGAGAGAGATATTGTTTTATCCTTGGGAGATCGCCTTCACTGTGTTTGATGCAAGTCTCAGTTTCTGTTCTTCTTCTTTTAATTCAATTTGATTCTAGGTGGTCAATTTTGTTGAAAATTTTTAGTCTTTTTTTGTCTATGTTAGAGTTTAGTGTTATTGGTGAACTGGGTTTGATGGTGTGAGACTGGAACGTCTGGAGTCTTGGGATAGTCGGAGGTCGGAGATGGAGGGGCGGCCATTGCAGAAGAGGTGGTGGTTCTATCTCTGGCCTTGGCCTGGGCAAGCCGAGTTCTTCTGGAGCTAGGAGAGAGGCAGGGGCAATTTTGACATTTTGCCTAATAGGTGGGGCCCACATAATCTGACATGGCATGCCTCGTCAGCGAGTTAACGGCTCCAATTGACGAAAGGACCTATTAGATGAGATTTGGTAATACAGGGGTGTTTTTGATGAAATTGAAAATCGAGGGACTGAATCGATGTTGAACTCAAACCACAGGGTACTAAACAGTAATTAGCCCAATAGTTTATCTGAAGAAAAGTCAGAAGAATTTCTAATGGAAGATGCTCCACAAGAAATCATCCGTCATGACCAAGAAGAGGTTAAAGATGAAATTGTTCATGTAGACATGGTTATTAATAATAAATAAATCATAATCTATCAAGAAATCCTAAAGAATCCAAATTAAAAGGAAACTAAAACCTAATAATAAAATAATCCTAAAACAATTTCAAAATTAGCCTAAAAATATTAAATCCCGAATCGGATAATTAAGACGACACATTTTGGCCTAAATCTGTTAGGGCTCACTAAAGTGAGTCTTTAAGATCTTGTCGTTCCCATTTCTGGAATGGATCATGCATCTCAAACGGACATTCTGGCCAAAATTTACTCCAATCTGATTCACAATCCAGAACCTGACTTTTCGCACGAGAAATCCGAAAAGTCCAAACCCAAATTTTTTTTCTTGGATATTGCAGCGGCTAGTAACCTCATTATGCGTGAATTACCTATTTTCCAATCACTCTTTTTTATTCCACGCTGCTTCTTTATTTTTCTAGTTTTCCGGCTAAACTAGGCTCATTTTCGTCCTACATCATTCTCCTCCAATATAAAAGAACTCGCCCTCGAGTTCCTCTTGAATAAAGAACAAGAATAGGTAGATAAAAGACCTGAGAGAAAATTAGACAATTGAACCTATAGATTATTGGCCTGATCCTCTGCAAATTTTGATGGCACAATCATGAACCCAACGCCAAAGATGAGTCTGTCATATGTATTTTGGCTCTCATACGCAACCTTAGTAGATTCCTCTCGGCTCTCAAGGTTGCATTCTTGAATGATATCTGGTTCTGAGTGATTTATTTCAGGCTCCAAGACGATTACATATCGAAAATGATCATATAGCTCCCTTTCCTTCAAACTCCAATTTTTCCAGAACTCAACAATTCAAACTCCGACACTAACTGACCAACAACTCCTCCAAATCTCCAAGATGCCAAATTTAATAAACCTCACACAATCCAAAATAAAATATCAAATTAGGATTTTCACTCCACATCAAGCAGCAGCTCCAACAAAGAACAAGGGATGATAATTTACCTAAGATAATCTGAAAATCCGACAACCATTCACGGTGTAGCTGTGGTGATCCGCGCGCCAGTGACGGCGTGTGCGGTGTCTCGGGTCAAAATCAGAGGTTGAGACCATAGGGTTTTGGTGGAGAAAGAAGCTCTGGCTACATCCATGGTGGTCGTGCAACTCGGATGTGGCTGGAGATGGCGAATCAGTCCAGCCAAAAACCCAGATTCTGGTGAAGGTGCGAATGACATTGTCCGGCTTCAGGTTGGTAGCGAGGCTTCTCGGTTTTCATCTCTAGCAAAGTCTGAGTCGAACAGTTATGGCCGTGTGCTGAAGGAGTTGCCGGAATTGGAGGAAGTAAGATGGCAAGGACTGGTGGCTGTGTACGGTGGCTGGGCTCGTGCCAATCATTGATTCTCTTT
This sequence comes from Rosa chinensis, assembly GCF_002994745.2. Lineage (NCBI taxonomy): Eukaryota > Viridiplantae > Streptophyta > Magnoliopsida > Rosales > Rosaceae > Rosa > Rosa chinensis. The sequence continues at coordinate 34,282,095 of NC_037094.1, forward strand.
GGGTTTAGGTCGGGTTTATGCTGTGGTTCGAGTAGTGGTGGTGGTGTTAAGAATCAGTGGCCGGACGCCATGATTTCCAGTTGTGGCAGTGCGTGGGTGAGAGAGAGAGAGAGAGAGAGAGAAACCATCGGAGATGAGAGAGAGGAGGAGAAAAGAAGAAAATGTATTTGAAATGACATTTTTAGCCTCAAAAGTGGGCCCCTCAGTCAAAGTTAATGTTCAAATTGGACGGAACAAATGAAATTGGACACGGTTGATTAAAATTGAAAGTACAGGGGTGTTGCTGATCAAATTGAAAGGGCAGGGACTGACATGATATTACCCCCAAACCTCAGGGTACTTAACTGAAAATTTTCCTAAAATCAAACAAACAAAGCCAAAATGATAAATGGAAGAAGCACTCACGCTTGTCCGATGCTGAAGAGAAAACTCACACCATGATAAGAACGAGAACAAGACGAGACCTCGCGATAGTAGTCTGCAACACACTGTGCTGCTCTTCACTCCTTTACGTTCTCTACTCTTGGTGAGCTTCAAGGTTCACCCCTTTTATATTGGTGTCATGCATGACAGCTAAGTGTTTGCACATCTATGGTGGACTGAAAAAGAAAAAAAGTACAAACCATTCAGTGTATTATATATAGAACTGGTAGAGTCTACTAGAATTTGTAGCATGGTATATTGCAATGAAAATGGATTCTAGTTCAATTTATGCTGTTGCAAATGTGTTGGTTTTTTTTTTTTTTTTTTCTGGTTTTTACAGGTGTACTACAAATATATTGGTTTCCAGATGTTATGACCTTTATACTTGACTTTTTTTTTATTCAAACTGTAATTGTACGTGTATCTTCAGAAATTTAATTTTTTTTTTTTTACTAGAGAATTTTATTTGTTTGATTTGAACTATCACTGTAGTGATTTCAAGGGTAAATTTTAACTTTGTAAAAATTATCATGTCACAATTTTGTTACCATAAAACATCTACGATGGGGCCCATTAGTAAAAGCATAATAGAATTTCTTCAAAAACCATATTGGTATTTATTGAAATTTTTAATTTTTTTCTTAATAATTTTGTACCAGTTGGCTACGGATGAATGAAGAAATATTAAACTATGGCACTGCGTGAGACTGTGAGAGTAGTAGCAAAGGAGACAGCACGTGGAGGCTCCGAGCAATACAGAGAGATCTCGAGAGTGCGAAACCTAGGGTTTCGTGTGGCGGCGGTGATTGTGCGGTGTCTAGACTAGAGCAACAACATGCAGACGGAGCAACAGTTCCTTGGTCGGCGACGTCGGGTTCTGGGGATTGTTCGAAGACCCGATTTGATGTGGTACGGCTCCGATTCGCGGCGGCTTTAGGCTGAGGCGTTCGAGGGTGTGGTGTGTTCGATCCTAGTGGGGACGGGTTCCGATCGCGTCGGGTTTGTGTGGTATTGGCACTAGAGTCTTGGCCGGTGTTTCATACAAACAAGTTAAGGTTGAGGTGGTCGGGGTTCGTCATTTGGCTATCTGGTATTGTCGCTGAAGCTTTCAATCAGTGGTGGAGGCCGCAGCGCATTGAGGTATGAAAAGTTTGACTCGAAGATCTGATGTAGTGGTGGATAGGCTGGCCGCCGGACCAAACGGCGGTGGAGGTAGCCCAGCAGCAGTGGCCTAGGATTTCTGCCCTATTGACTCGGGTTTGGGTTCGGGCCTTTGGGTCTAGGCTTGGGCTAATGAGGCGGGCAAGCTTTCCTAGGAGGCAAGGATTGATTTGGGCTTGGGCCTACGGGCTTGGGCTCAAGTTGAGGCAAGCTGGGACATAATGAATTAGGGTATTAAGCATGTGTGAGGTTGGCTAAACTTCTATGAGTTTTTTATGACATTTCTAGTTTTTGCTTGTACCACAATTGCGTGATTGGCAAGTGAGGGCTAGTTGAATGAATTCTTTCCTTAGAAGGCGAGGTTTTTTCATTCTTGTATAGGCTCGCTTAAATGTGAGCGTCTCAGTTATCCTTAATAGTGTGCTTTAGCTTAGGTAGGTTAATCCGGATTTTCTTGCCGGATTTCTTATGTAAGTTTTAGTAGACTACAGCCTTTTGCTGTTGATCTAATGATATCAACTTCTATTTCAAAAAAAAAAAAGGAGACAGCACGTGAAGAGGTAAATATATATCTTTAAAATAAGGGTTATTATCACAAATGGTACCTGAACTTATCCTCTATTTTATCGATGGTACCTGAACTTCAATTTTGATCACAACCAGTACCTGAACTTTTCGATTTCATTTTAAATGGTACCTAATGCCACCTTCGATCACTATTCGGGCCAAAAAGACAAATCTAAAAAAACAAAAAATAAAAAAACAAGTTCAAGGCAAGTCTATTACCAAAAAATCATCACTATATATGTTCGCAACCCTCGAAATCATCAAAAATCATCACTATGATCTCCTCCCATGCCGTTTTTAGTCGGAATAGTGATCGGAGGCGGCTCTAGGTACCATTTAAAATGAAATCGAAAAGTTCGGGTACTGGTTGTGATCAAAATTGAAGTTCAGGTACCATCGATAAGATTGAGGTATAGTTCAGGTACCATTTGTGATAATAACCCTTAAAATAATATAAATAAAACATGGGTTACTGTTTATTGTTAGAGAGAAAAAGTCTAGCGCGTGAAATTTTGCTTTGAAAATGTAAGTGAGCTGCCATAGATAGATTGGTAGTCGAGAGGGACAAATCCTAAATGGAGTTGGTACTATAAGAGTTGGACATAATATTTGTGGCTAAAGGCAAATAGGCACAGACTTCCGTCCCTAATAGAGTCAATAGCCATGAGTTAATGGTTGTGGCTATAGGCAAATAGCTAGTAGTGGGAAGTACCACCTCATTCTCTACTATTGGTCAAGGAGTTTTGTTCCTACTCTTGAGCACCGGTCGAATAACCTTTAGATAATGCAGCTTAGAATTGGCTTATTACGGGCAACATTTGGTCTGCCTAAGTTTTTCTTCTTCTGAGGGGAGATTGTCAGACTCCCCATGTTCATTGGGAATAAATAGAGCTAACTCCTTGCATATCGACATCTTTGGTATAGGTAGTTCCAACAATTTCTATCCCAGCCTTACCAAATCCACAGCTGCTAGGCATTTCTTCCTACTTAGTGTTTTAAAAGATGACGACATCGGTGGTGGAATATAGGTTTTTGACATCGCTATCCATTTATTTGCAGTGATCCCTCCTATAGAGAAAAACGTACCAATAATAGGCCTTTGGAGGTGCCTGTTTCTCAATCTTCAGCAATCCCATCGCAATGAAGCCCGCCCAGACCTAACCTAAGATCTATAAACCACCTTCGTCATCCAAGCTCGGTTTCGCTTGCATTGGAACCAGCGTCGCCATCATCCTTTGAGGAACCCTCTCTATAATAGATAAAGAAATATTTGCAAGCATAGGTAAGCTTTCATCTTCCCCATATCCGTCAGCAACAACTTCATAATTCACAATGCCCTGCTGAAACAGGCCCATTTATGACAAAAAATCTTAATTCATTCAAATACAATATTCGAGTCACATTCCAATGTTGACAAGAACATAAATTGACCGAAAACACCGATACACCGTCGCGTTTCCATAACTAGTCAAATGCGGTGCACCTCCTCCTTTCGAAACAACGTCATTTGATCGAAACACACTATACATTCCATCACTGATCCCACTAGAGATAGAGAGACCATATTGTGTAGTCCCGCTAGGAATTTCTTCATTGCAACCCAGGTTTCCAAAGATGTCAAAGGAATTGAGTCAACCAGACTGATTCCATCATATAGAGTCAAACTACCATTGAATTTCAATATAACCATAGTCCTCCATGGAAGACTTTGTTTCGATCATCCTCCCTATCAAACTTAAAAACAAAACTTCTAACGACTTCTCGAATTGACAAACATGCATGCAAATGCCAGAGAATAGAGATTGTACTATGAATTCCGCCATATTAGAGTTTCAGGTAAGCGTTCGTACCCCCACATAATTGTGAGTATCATGTAGTGCAACGGCACCAGCGAGACCTATCAATGTGAGGTTCGTTGGAGAGGGGAAAAGCCACCACTTGGTCGACGATCTTGTCTGCCATAGCGGTGGAGGAAATTTTATCGAGGACGGTTGTCGACGAACAAACCCTAACAGAGCTAGGTCAATTTATAGTATAAACCTTAAAAATATTTCAACCAAAATCTTAAAATACACACACACCCACAATTTTAAATAGGTAGTGAACTGTGGGTTGTTGGTTATTGTTTGTGAAGATGACATGTTCAAATGTATTTTGGATCTTGAGTTAGTTATTTGGAATGACTAACCATGTGGAGATCACCTCTTTAAATATATTTGGTCATGAGATGAGTCGGGCATGTGATGTGAGTGAGGTGAGGATAACCGAAAAAAAATAATAATAATTATAGTTTTTCTTGACTATTAATAGGGAGGTTCTAGTTAGACCTTCAAATTTGATATTTGGACCTCTCCTACTTATTAAACCTCCAATTCACTTTTTTGAATACTTAAATAACTAAGTAGACCTTCTTAATTTTACCAAAACACCCTTGAATAATTAAATATGTATCTTCAACAATTTGTTTTTTTTTTTTCTTATCTCTATCAATTCAATCATGAAGAATTGTGTGAGTAAGCTACCTATATTTTTGGTGTACTTTCAGTGATGAAACAAGAAAGTGATTCTTGGAGGATCCGAACAAGTAGACAATTACAAAGATTTTTCTATTAATCCATATCATTTTTTTTTTTTTTTTTTTTGCAATATGAATGGTTCTAGAAAAGACTCTGGTTCTTAGAAAAATAATATATATACATCGATTAAATCTAATTAAAAGCTTGGATCTTAATTAGTAATAACTACACAAAGATATTCAATAAATTTAGTTTAAGGAAATTTCAAATTCATATTGTTTTTAATTTACTTTTGTATTAAATGATAGGGCTCTGTATAGAAATTAATTATCTTTACTTAATTGTTTTAGGTAAATTATAAATTTATATAGGTAATATAAGGAATTTCGGGAAAAAATTGAATGCTATATTAATATGGGAGATAAGAAGAGTATTTTTTTTTGCTTCACTTTGTCCTTATTTATTTTTTCATATAAGTTGACAAAATCTACTGATAATTATAAAAATATTGAGGTCCAAATATCAAATTCGGAAGTCTAACGGGAACCACTCCTATTAATATTATTTGTGTGTGCGCGCGCGCGTTTTTTAATGAAGATCAACGGCACCAACCACATCGCCCACTCTAGTTCCTCAATTTACTACTTATTAGTGTGACCACTTTGGGCCAATCCGAAGCGCATTTCTCTGAATCAGTTGTGGAATTTGGAGTGTGATGCCATCTCCCTTATAGCAGCACCCTCACACTTGAGTTCTGAGTCTTGCAAGTCTGATTCAAGTAAACACAACCCAAAAAGGAAATCATGCACCTGAGCGAAAATGAAGGCATCGATGGCAGCACTTTCGTCGTGACCGGCGGTTTGGGCTTCGTGGGCTCCGCACTCTGCTTGGAGCTCATCCGACGAGGAGCCCGTCAAGTCCGAGCCTTTGACCGCCGAACCTCCTCCTCTTGGTCCGCCCATCTCCTCAACCAAGGGGTCAACTGCATCCAAGGTTCCAATCCCAACTCACTCATTTAATTCGTTACCCTTTACTTCAAATTCATGTTTTTCAAGTTTGGGGATTTGGGTATTTGTTGAAATTGTCAATATTAAAGAATAGAGAGTTGTCATGATGATCAGGGGATGTTGTTAACAAAAAGGATGTGGAGAAGGCTCTGCGGGGGGCAGATTGTGTGTTCCACCTAGCCTCGTACGGAATGTCGGGAAAGGAAATGCTGCAATTCGGGCGTGTTGATGATGTTAATATCAATGGAACTTGTCATATATTGGATGCGTGTCTCGATTTCGGGGTCGAAAGGCTTGTGTATGTGAGCACATACAATGTTGTGTTTGGGGGAAAGGAGATTGTGAGTGGGAATGAGGCCCTAAGCTATTTTCCTATTGATAGTCATGAGGATCCATACGGCAGAAGTAAATCCATTGCTGAGCAGTTGGTTCTTAAGTACAATGCTCGTCCTTTCAGGTTAGTACTTTTGATTTAGTGAGGTTTCAGCGGTGTCGATCAATTGGTACTAATTATTGAGCTTTGTAGGACGAAGAATGGGAAGTGTCTGTATACCTGTGCGATTCGTCCAGCTGCTATCTATGGACCTGGTGAAGAAAGGCACCTTCCGAGGATTGTGTCCCTAGCAAAGTTAGGCTTAATTCCATTCAAAATTGGCGAAGCAAATGTGAAAACAGACTGGATTTATGTGGATAACCTAGTACTTGCTCTCATATTGGCGAGCATGGGCCTTTTGCATGACATTCCTGGGAGAGAGAAAGAAAGACAACCCATAGCTGCTGGCCAACCATATTTTGTATCGGACGGTAACAATGCAATACTTACATCTTCTACTTCAGTATCTTTACGTTTTCATATTGTTAACTGGAATTAGGTAAGTTTGTTATTTGCTAAGTTCTGAACTTTTAGAGTTTCAGAACTATTATTGATCTACAACCTCCTGCCTACTGCTGAAACATCAATAGAAATATCTGAAATGTAAATGGTGAAATCCCCAACCTTTCTTGCAGGGTCTCCGGTCAACACCTTTGAGTTCATCCGACCACTGCTCAGAAGCTTGGATTATGATCTACCAAAGGCTTCATTGTCTGTACCTCAAGCTCTTCGTTTAGGAAGGATTTTTTGGGCAGTCTATACAATATTATATCCATGGTTGGACCGATGGTGGATTCCTCAGCCGCTTATCCTTCCTGCTGAAGTATACAAGGTTTGCTTGTACCCATCTCCTCTTCTAAATTTTTGTTTTTGGCTCAATATTCTTGGTTTTGTTGCATCGGGCAGTTCTATCTTCTTCCACCATTTTTTTCTCCTTTCAATTAAAACAGAAATGTGTGCAATCGAGTGTGAATAGAAATGTATCCAATGCAGTAGATCATAGTTACTTGTTTGATACCTTATTCCTTGTTGTTATTGAGGTTGAATCCCATGAACATTGGTGGGGCAAAGATCTTCTATTTCATTCACAACTTCTCTTGGCATGTGGTTTGACTACGTGACTTTAATCTGCTGTGGAAACCATCCATCAATTTGCTGTTTTAATTATATATATTTTATAATGTCTATATGTATATATTATGTATATATACTGTGGAACTCTATCCTACTAAACACAGTAGTACCTTAGCTATATTAATGCAAGTCTATTCTGAACATTAATATGCTACTTTGTGATATAACTTACAGGTTGGTGTTACACATTACTTCTCTTATCTTAAAGCCAAGGAAGAGCTTGGCTATGCCCCAGTGGTGACTCCTCGGGAGGGCATGGCTACTACAATCTCATACTGGCAGGAGAGGAAAAGGAAAACCCTGGACGGGCCTACAATATACGCATGGTTATTTTGTGTGATTGGCATGGGTACAGTATTTTGTGCTGCTTATTTGCCAGACATCGGACCTGTACCACTCTTTAGAGCTGTTAGCCTCTTCTTTTTCCGGTCAATGTGGATAGTGCGGATGGTATTCCTTCTAGCCACAGCATTGCATGTTGGAGAGGCTGTGTATGCGTGGAAACTGGCAAAACGGGTCGATCCTGCTAACGCAAGAGGATGGTTCTGGCAGACCTTTGCTCTCGGGGTGTTTTCACTACGTCTTTTGTTGAAGAAAGCAAAGAAGTAACGCATGAGCTCCTTAATAATGTATGCCTAGGTCCCTATAGTGCACTTGCACTTGTAAGCTAGTTTAATTTGTATGTGGTATGATAGAAAATTGTGTTAAAGATTCCTTTGTGACTCCACAGATAGAAAATACTTTATGGTTCAAATAAGAAGTTGATTCTCACAGTTTCGAGAGATTGAAACAAATGCATTTGATCACTAAACGGTTAGACGAATGGCTGCTCGCTGTAAGGACCCTTTGCAATCCATTTTAGATTTTTTAATACACTTTGCAATCCATTTTCGTACACTTGGTACAGTTCCTGTAAAAGAGGATATATTGACTTAAGTGCTTGGTAATGAAATAATGATCAGGACTTAAGATTGAATCGGACTATAGTTTTCAGTTCCTGACCTCCGATTTCTCAGCAGAAGTACAAGTCTTTCATTTGAAAGTGATGAAGCGGCCTTAACGACAAGCTGTGTCCCCGCTACTTGCTCTATTTTGAAAGGAGATTTTTCCCCTCCAAAAGGAGATTTTCTTGTTCGTTACAATATAACGACGAAATTTAAACGCAGATACATGATGTCATGCCTGTTTGGGCAATCCAGAAGATCAGGCAAGTTTGATGTGATGCCATGCCACCCTTCTTATTATCACTCTCACACTTTCGAGTCTTGTAACTTTGGTTCCAAGTAAACACAACACAAAGAAAACATGCACTTATTGAATGAAGACGAAGGCATCGACGGCAACATTTCCGTAGTGACCGGCGGGTTGGGCTTCGTCCGCTTGGCACTCTGCTAGGACCTTCTCCGGAGAGGATCTAGTCAAGTTCGAGCCTTTGACCTCCGAACCACTTCTCCTTGGTTTGACTATCTCCGCAAACTAGGCGTCCACTACATTAATGCCTTTAACAGTTTAACGTTCGATCTTCTATTCACTTACTCATGAGCTAGGGCTAGCTTTTACAAATTAAATCACTTAACTATATGAATTGTCATAATCAATCCTAGAGGTTGTTGCTAACATAACGAAAGTTGAAAAGGCTCTAAGGGGCAGATTGTGTGTTCCACCTCGCCTCATATGAATGTCAGGAAAGGAAATGCTGCAATCTTCTCCTGTCAATGACTTTAATATTAATGGAACTTGTAATGTATTGGATGCTTGTCTCGATTTTGGGTATCGATAGGCTTGTTTTTTTGAGCGCATACAGTGTTTTATTTGGGGGAAAAAGGAGATTGTGAGTGGGAATGAGGCCTTAGGCTATTTCCCTATTGATGAACATGAGGATCCATGTGGCCGAAGTAAATCAATTGCAGAGCAGTTGGTTCTCAAGTACAATGCTCGTCCCTTGAAGTAAGCTCTTTAAATTTAAGTGAGCATTCAAAGTCTTAATTTGTTGATATTGGCGAGCATGGGACTTTTGCATATTCACAAGCAATGAAGCAAATGTGAAAATAGACTGGATTTATGTGGATAACCGGTGCTTGCACTACTATTGGCGAGCATGGGACTTTTTCATATCATTCCTGGAAAACATAAAGAGAGACACCTCATTGCTGTTGGCCAGCCTTATTTCGTATCAGAAGGTAACAATGCAGCAGACCAGCAGTTTACATTCTATACACATACTTTGTCATTAGCTAAGTTCAAAACACTATAGTTTTCAGACATCTATCTGATCTACAACCTCCTGCTTAGTGCTTACACATCAATGGAAATATCTGAAATGTGAGTGAAAAACAACTTTCTTACAGGGTTTCCAGTGAACACCTTTTGAGTTCATCCGTCCGCTGCTCAGAAGCTTGGATTATAACCTATCAAAGGCTTCTTTTTCTGTACCACAGGCTTGTCGTTTAGGAAGGATTATTTCGGCAGTCTGCACAATCTTATATCCATGGTTGAACCAATGGTGGATTCATCAACCATTGCTCCTTCCTGCTGAAGTATACAAGGTTTATCTATCCCCCCTTCATTTTTTTAAAGCTAAGGAGCAGTTTTGCTATGTCCCAGTAGTGTCTCCTCAAGAGGGCATGGCTACTACAATCTCATACTGGCAGGAGAGGAAAGGACTCTGGATGGTCCTACATTAATATATGTGGATATTGTGTGATGGACATGACTATACTGTTCTGTGCTGCCTACCTTCCAGAGAATGGACCTGTACCATTCTTCAGAGCTATTATCCTCTTCCTTTTCCGTTCACTGCCGATAGTGAAGGTGGTTTTCCTTGTAGCTGCTGCAGCTCATGTTTTAGAGGCTGTTTAAGCATGATACTTGGCCAAGAGAGTTGACCCTGATAACTCGAGAGGATGGTTTTGACAGCTAGACCTTAGCTCTTGGGATTTTCTCGCTGCGTCTTCTGTCGAAGAAGGCCTGGAAGTAGGGCTCATCATGTATGCGTGGTTACCTAGTTTATGTATGTGTGGTATGATGGGATATCGACTTACAAAGGTCCTGTCAAACTACAGATCGAAAAGATACCTTATGGTTCCAAATAAAAAAATTGAAGGAATGTGATTCTCTATGTTCTGAAATCTGAAAGATTGAAATTGTTCGAATATCATCAAGGGGTTAAGATTCGAAAGGTTGAAACTGTTCGATTATCATCGAGGCAGACAATTGGTCGCTCACCATGACAGGACACCAAGGACCCTTTGCAATCCACTCTAGTACACTCCAGCTAAAAGTTAAAACCAGACCAGTTTTAACTTTTAAGATCAAAACTACACTAAAATAGACCCTTGGTTTTTCATGTCCATGAAACAAGTCGAGAATGCACTAAGCTTGCAATTACACAAAACCAAAGGAAAAATATATATTTTTGAAAGACACCGATTACGATTTTATCATTAGAGAACAGTGCATCAAGCTACAGCTCTACTACGATTACAATAAGCCAACATGAACTAGATCACCAACTCATCCTAGTCCTACCAATTTCTAGATCCACAAACCTTAATCTAATCCTCTATCGCACAAACACCTCAAATTACCTGGTTGACACTTTCAGCTGGCCATATCCTAAATGGTCAAGCTGTAAAGTATTCTAGAGTCTTTATTGTACTAAGATTACATAATGCTGAAACTACAACTGGCGTCCTGAAGATTCATGATGACTACGAAACACAACACTGCTGATCATGACTACACAAATTAGTGAACGGGCGGAAGCTGGCTGGAGGTTACGAAAGATTGATCACTTCCAGGACATGCTTGACATGCCTTGTGGGTTATTGTTATTGCCGGCTCCTGTACTCTGGTTAAGTGGACTTCCCTGCCCACCTGAGGATTCACTGAGAGTTCCATGTGACGGTGGACTACTGACCCCGTTTGGCCCGCTAGCTGCTGCAAGCCGTGGTCCTGCAGATGAAGGATCTTTTTTCATTTCCGTCTTTGGTTCTTTTCGACCATCTGCAGCAAAGCTCCCAACAACTACCTGCAATGGATTTGGAATCCCAGAATCACGGTGTCCATTAGATCTAAGTATATGTATAAGCTGTATGAAGTTTATGGCTTATTCATGTACAGTGTTCAAAATCAAAGTTTACAAACCCTATTAAGAATATATTCCAACAAGTATCTTCATTTCTTTTAGCTAACGTTCTCCACAATACAAGTCTAAAACACAGAACGTACATACACACACAGAAATTAATTGTTTGGGAAAAGCTTAAAACAAACAAATTATCCATACCTGAACAGGACAGGCAGCTGTTAGGAGACCTGCCACACAACCACCCAAAACTCGACCATCTGAGCTAGACAGTGAGACACTTAATCCTCCAGTTCTGCTGCGCTGGCCATCAATTTCAGATAGAAGAAATGAGCCAGAAAGTGATAGAATTTCAAACCGCCCCTGCATGTGAAATTTGATAATAGAATGAGGAATCAGAAGAGCACACTTCACAAGTACAAAATATACATAATATGAAGCTGACCCTCAACAGTAACTGCCAATGGATTGAGTATGACAATTTTTTATGTGAACACGGGGAGAATTTAAAGAACAAAGAGTGGCAATATTAAGAAAGAAACAAATCATATTTGTAACAACAACTAACTGGAAGGTTATAAGAAGACCTACAACATATCAATAGAATCAAGGTAAGATAATGCCACGAGTATGAGAAATCTACAGAACTACGCCCTTGCACAACTCTGTATGCCATAACTGTAAAACAAATTCTTTATCACTTAATATCACAAGGTCTTCTTCTATAATACTAAGCAGCATTTAGTACGGCAGACGTCAGTACTGCAACTAGGAGCAAACCTACTTGTAACCTACACTCCCCCAGACTAGAAATTCAATATGTTATTTCCTTAGATGTTTGTGACAGAATTGAAACTTCATGTTAAACATTACCCTGTCAACATTAACCTTTCCCAACACCATAAATTGCCTGATAGAAAAAAAGAATTGACAGAAACAATAACCTTTGCAAATGAAACATTACTAACTGTTCCTGAAAATATTTAGAGCAAGTTTATTTCCGGTCAACATTCCACAAGGACAAACTATTGATGCCTAACTCACTTTCAATGAAAGTGTATGAAATAGTCAATATGTATAAAGTAACAAGGTCATCAACCATTACTTAGCAATCCCACAGACCTCATATGTAACAGTTCCACCAGATGTGGCTGCTTGGCGAAGAGTCACATTTGATATCGCCCCATTTGCTGACAAGATACAAACAGCCCTAGGACCATTCTGAGAGAACGACATAATTTTTGAAGATACATCCTGAGAAATAAACACATAAAAATGTAAATATCATAATCATCTAGAATGTGATGAGGATAAAAGCAAAAAGGTTTAAGTAGGCATAGAAAATGATAAGGACATTCAATCCAAACATGCAGCTAACATATAAATGATGACTGCAACCCACTTTTGAAGGTTTATTTCTTTGAAGTCTTAAGATCTAAAATACTCAGATCGAGATAATTATGAAGGAAACTGCAATACTCCACTGGCCCAATAATTAAATTATAGATTATGTGCTCTTTAGTCCTAAATTATACCACTTCCAGAACCCCAAAATTATTTGAACTTAACATTGCCAATAGCCTGTAATCGAAAACAACCATTGCCAATACCAAATTCATTCATATTATACTTGCAAATGCACATGGAAACTAATGAGATTAATTTCGTTAGATGACAAGCCAATGAAAACTGCATGCAGAAAAGGAACCTTACTGTAATTGGAGATTATGCATTTAATCATTCAAATTAAGTGTTCTTAATATGAAAGTCATCAGCAGAGGCATAATAAGAAAATACCAAGGACAACTAACAGTTTAACATGCATGCAAAGATATATTGTTGTGCTATCAAATAAAATCTTTTACAGGAATCATGCAAGATTCAAAACATGAATTAGCCACACATGCAGGTTCCTTAGCTGGAGAACACGCATTTGATAATACAAATTTCAAATGAATGAGTTCTCAACTTGGAAGGGGTCAAACACCAAGGATAATTAACTGCTAATATACATGATAGAATATTTGAAGTGTAATAAAAAAATACATTTCCAGCTACCAGTCCAAACAATAAATTCTGGCTCAATAAATTATTCAGAACTAAGAATGCAGGAATGTTGAACAAAAACGAGCAGGAAAATAAGAAAACAAAAGGGCAAGAAGAAACCTCTCCAGCTTTAACAGTGATGACATGTGGTGTAAATCCCATGCCTGCAGATCCTGCAAACAGGAAAGCAAATAACAATCAAATAGGATTCACATACCCTGTTAACACATGGAATTCTCCTTGGTTCAGTAATCAGTATAGACACCGATCAAATAAAAACTTTGACGAAAAAAAAAAAAATCAAATTCGAACAGATATGTATTAAATAAATCTGATCAAAAGAGTTCTGCTGAAAAATAGACAGCACATAAACAAGTTCAACCAATTGAGTTCATTTTGAAGTAGATCATAGGTTGTAACTGATGCCAAACCTCATTACCATTAAAACACATCATACATGCATGAATATCAGAGTTCAAGATCATTTCATAAGCCTACAGAATTGAATTATAATACATATATCAAGGGTATAAATGTAAGTTCAACATAAGAATCTAAAGGCATGGAATGGAATAATGGATCCCAGGCTGCAGCATAACCTTATAAGCTTTTTCTATTTCATAGTCTGTTAATAAATAGAATATACCCCCCTCTTAATAAACATATGACGACCACCATTTCATTTTCTGGAAGAGAGTCCCAGATAATCATAAAAATATAAAATGAAAATAAAAACTCAGAATAGTGCTCAAGTCAAAGCATTGTTGACCTTAAAACCCAACAGCTCAAACATTCAAATATCTGTAATTAAATACAGAAAAACAGGAACCCAGAATTAAAAATGAAAACTCCTCCCACATACTGAAATTTAAAGCAGACGCAATAAGATTCAAATGATTCAAAGAAAAGCCAATTACCCAAAGCTTCCAATTGCTGCTTCTTTGTATTCGTAGAACCAGGCGGCCTGCCTCTGGCTTTCTTGGTGGAAGTAGTGGGCGAGGCAGCGCCTCCAGAAGCAGCAGCAGCAGGAGGCGGTGGCGGAGGAGGAGGAGAAAAGCCTCCACTGGACTGGTTAACAGGGACAGCAGCAGACTGTGCTGAAGGTGACAGAGCCAATGACATTGTCCCATCTGGCCCATACTTCCTCGGCCTCCCTCTCTTCCTCTTCATTGGCTCACCACCCATGTTCATGTTAAGCTGCCCAGATGACATAACAGCACCTACACCAGTTGAACTGTCCCCCGGAGCAGCAGCAGCAGCTCCAGCAGTGGACTGGTAAGGCGGCGGTGAGGTGGCGGCGGTGACGGGCTTATAGATAGCATTAGTGCCAGAAGTGTAGTCCAAGCGCATGCTCTGTGACTGTGACTGAGTCAGTGACTGTAGAGGACTAGCCTGCAGAAACGGCTCTCTACTGGTCATCACTCCCGTCTCAGATCCTGACATCTCTCTCTCTCTCTTCAACTACTCAAATTTCCACAAAACCAATCCCTAAAACACAATTCAAACCAAGATTTAACACGCTAACTTTGCCGCCTTTCAGATCTAGACAATTTACATAACCATAATCCAGTAACAAATTCATAAAAATAAAAAATACATATTTCATAATTATTTTCAAACACAAAATTCTTATTCATAAAATAAAATTAAAAAAAAAAATTGGTATTGATTATTAACCACTGGTAAAACATGAAAAAGAAGATGATGCTAGAAACTCCAGCTAAGCTCATTCTGCAAAAGAATCTCAAACCCTAACCTAACAACGTACTTTCACTCAAATTGTACTCATCCAGCCCCAACCAAAAATAAACCCTAAACGCAGACATTACAGTCTAAATTTGCAAATTTCAGCACAGATCGAGCTCCAGCATTTAAATATTAAAGCTTAAACTAAACCAAAATTAGCATTTCACACCGACGAACAGTTTATTTTCGGAAAAAAAAAAAAAATCTAATTTTGTTTTCCGGAAATCCGCAGTAAAAGAATCATAAAAGAAAAAAATAAAAACAGTGAAAATTAAGAAAAATCGGAAAATAGCGACAAAAATACGACAAGCTTACCAATAATTCAGAAAAATTACGGCGACACGGAAATTCTAGGGTTCCGGAACGAAAACGCAGAGGAGCTCCGAAGCCCCTTTTTTTTTTCTCTGAAACCCGAGAAATCTGAAATATAATTTAAATTTAAATTTCTTTAATTATTTCTTTTTCTTTTTATACCGTGCCTTTTCCTCTACGGGGAAAGGGGGGCTTTGGTAAAAGACATAGAGCCCTAGTTTGCAAATTTTTTGTTTTTCCCCAAAAGAAATTAAATTAATAATATTTAATTGCATTTACTCTCTCCAGCTTTTGCTTTGGGCCCACGCCACTCGATTGTGGCCTAAATATTACTCGCCTTTATGATTTAATAATAATAATAAGATGTCCACGTGGCTCCAGTATATTCGATTTTGCTGCTCTTGGATAACTTTTTTTTTGAGAATTTTGTGGTTGGCGCTTTCCGGTTCTAATCTGCAATTACAAGTCTAATTAGACTGTATTTATGGATAAAATATGCTTTTTTAAATTTTCAAATGATGGTGGTTTAGCTAATCCGGGGGTTTGGGCAGGGGCAGTTGCGTAGTTGGTTCATAATAAGCTTCCATGTTGCGCTTAAGTCGACTTGATAACTACCGCTACAGTCAAAATATTTGAAATCACGCTTGCCTCGGCATCCAATGCAACCAACATCCTTTCACACCTCATGATCTTTCTTTAGAGTTCCTGTTTTTATTCTCTTCTCTGAAAAAAACAAACAAAACAAAACAAAACAAAAAATCCTAATAATTGAAGGTTTATTTTGATAACAACGACACCTGCTTGAGGTTAGGAAAATTTTACTGCCGCACGAAATTGTCCTGAATTGCATTGTGGCCTTTTTAGCTCAGTTTGGCCTTCGGATTGCTTTTATGCTACATACATAGACTTACCTGTTTACTAGTTATTTGAAAGGTAAATAAATAAAAGTCTTTATTTTTTAGCTTCATTTTGACATTTAGGAGGCTCTAAAGTTGACTTTTTCTTTGATTTTTTTTTTTTTTTAAACTTCCTTAATGAAAGATGTAAAGCAAGTTAAATCGAGTCCGCAGACATTAATTAAGCACGTTAAAATTTGAGTTCGTAGGACCAATCTATAATCTAAGGAACCTAAGTTACTGTTCCAGAAACCCGAGCTGGCATGCGATTATTGAATAATTCATTTTATGAAATTTCGATGTATATCTAGAATACTGATTATAGAACCTTGAATGCTAATATGTCTCTACGCGCATACACCAACCTAGCTCAATGGCTATCACGCACGTGCTAAAATCAACTTAGACGTGAAAGGAGTGTGCATGTCGTGCCAAAGAAATAGATGATGGAGATTGAGAACCTGGACCTGTGCGTGGTGGAAGAATGTCGTCCCTTTCCTTCTTGAAACATAGGGACCACTATACACAATATAGTAGTAAGTATAAATACCATGCAGAGGCATGGAAGAAGGACGATCATCACAACCCTTACTAGACTAGAGAAACAATTTGAAAAAACACTTAATTGAACGTCGGAGTGTCTTTTGCAGGTAACCCCCTTTCTCTTTCAATTTGGCTTGGTTCGTCAGCAAGTTTGTGAGGTTCTTTGACTCCGATTGAGAATATATATTGTTGGCAGAATTTTCTCTACAGAAACTTCTCACTACTCTCCTATTGAAAAAAAATTCTCACTATTTCATATCTCACACACACATAGGGTGTGAGCCCTACTAGTCTAATAAGTGAGAAGCAAGATGTCGGAGGACAATCACAACGATCTTCATCAAATGGATGATGCGGACATTGTTTGGTTGCTGGGCTCTAATACTGAATCAAACAAGCGAGAGATTGATGTTGAGAAATGCAAGTGGAGGCTGAGTCAATAATAGCAAGATCCTCAAGGCAGTAGTTTAATTAGGTACATTAATAGAACAATTTAATTTATATTAAAAAAAAAAAAAAGAGTGAATAAAAGCTTCAAATCATCGTTTTCGAGAAGGATAATCAACTCCACAAATATTGATTGAAACTTGAACCCTTGTACAATAATTGAAATGGGTAGTCTGTTTTGGTATCAAGATCTATTCCCATGTTCCAATCTTTCCATTTTTTTCTTGGGAAAAATTCACCAACGGTGTCTGGACAATTTGATGACTTTCACAATGATACCTGAACTCTGAATGTTATCAATGTGATACCTAGACTTTACTTTTCGTATTATCGTCATACCTCTGGCGAACTTCCGTCACGTCTCCGTCAACTGTGAGCACGTGTGACTCACGTGAGCCCAAAAATGAGGGCAAAAAATACATTTTGCCCTCATTTTGTTTTAGGGAAAAATTCACCAACGGTGTCTGGACACTTAGGGGACTTTCAGAATGATACCTGAACTTACAAAGTTATCAATGTGATATATGGACTCATTTTTTCGTATCAACGTCGTACATACGACCAATTTTCTTCACGAAGCCGTTAAATTTTGCACGTGGGTAACTTAATGAAGACAAAAGGGACCGATGTACCCTCAAAAGTTTTTTTTTCTTTTTCTTTTCTTTCTTTCTTTATTCTTCTTCTTTCTTTCTTTCTTTTTTCTTCTTCTTTTTTGGTTTCTTCTTCCCCTGATTTGAATCATCAAGATTCAAATCATCTTGCTTGTCCGATTCCCACCACCGATTGCCGATCAAACACCGTCGCTGTGTCTCAATCCACCTTCATGCACCGCAGATGTTTTTGGTTCCCCCCACTTCAAATCCTACAGCAAATTGAAATTGTGCACTGAGGCTTCGCCGCTCACTCCGAGTTCATACCCGCCGCCGCCGCCGCCGACTTAGCCACCACCACTCTCATTCTCTCCTTCGACCCCCTTTTATACACCATTGATCAGAAACTCAGACCCCGCTAGCCCTCCACTCTCAAATCACAGCTCCAATCCCACCCCACCGTCCTCTCCGTCGTTCCCGAGATGCAACACCATCTCCACACCATCCTCACCTGCAACTTCATCGGTCTAGCCAACAACTTCGGCCTCTAGCCCAATTTCGATAAGAGGCAATTGTAGGCAGGCAAAGATTAACAACTTCGGCCTCCACACCATCCTCACCTGAGGGGGTATCGATCTTTTTGTCTTCATTAAATGACTCACGTGCATCGCACGTGCAAAATTTAATGACTCCGTGACGGAAATTGGTCGTAGGTACGACGTTGATAAGAAAAAATGAGTCCAGGTATCACATTGATAACTTTGTAAGTTCATGTATCATTCTGAATGTCCCCTAAGTGTCCAGACACCGTTGGTGAATTTTTTCTGAGGGTAAATCGGTCTTTTTGTCTTCATTAAGTGACTCACGTGCATTGCACGTGCAAAATTTAACGGCTCCGTGACGGAAATTGGTCGTAGGTACGATGTTGATATGAAAAAATGAGTCCAGGTATCACATTGATAACATTCAGAGTTCATGTATCATTGTGAAAGTCACCAAAGTGTCCAGACACTGTTGGTGAATTTTTCCCTTTTTTCTTACCCATTTCTTAGGTATAGTCTCCCAACTATATTTGAAAATGCATTGGTTATACATAGGGCTGTCACTTGGTCGGTTCGAATCAGTTATAGGTATTACCAACTTTAAAATCAAAACTTTCGGTTTCAAAACTGAGCTACCAATTACCAACCAAAATTTTCGGTTTTTAATTATATCTACCAAATTTGGTATTTCGGTTTTCGGTATTACCAACTTTAGAATAACTAATTCTTTATAATATAAATTAGAATGAACAAAACTAGGTTTTTGAATTTTATAGTCATAAATGTTGTATTCATCTACTAATTATAGCTTTCTTTCGTATATATAACATCAAGTTCTAGCAATTTTCAATAAAACTAGGTTATTTAACCATCTTTGACTAGATTACTTAAAATACATGTACTATTAATGTAGTAATGTTCATACTATTATAAAAAAATTTATGTTTATTTCTTAATATACATGTATGTGTATTGAAAACTGTAGAATATAAATCTAATATTTAGATAATCGGTAGATTCGGTATTTACCAAAACAAAACCAACTTTTTCGGTAATTTTCGATTTCGGTTTTATCGGTCTCGGTTACCAAAAAGTCGGTTTACCAAACCTAAAACATCGGTTGGTATTCGGTCGGTTTGGTAATTACCAAACCAAGTGACAGCCCTAGTTATACATAATGATTAAGATTCACTTGTAGTTCCTCTGCTTGCTCTAAAATAGAAGAGAGACTTGTAAAAAATCGCCGGTTGGGTTGGTCCAACCAAGAAAGACATGGGAATCTTTGGGCATCTCACAAGAAATGGAATTCTACTCGATCTTGCAGCCACGACATTGAACACCCATCTAATCTCAATTAAAAAAAGAACAAAAATAAGCCAGTGAAAATTATTCATTCCCATTGTGAAAGTTAGAATCGCACTTTCACAAAGATCGATTCATTTATCTATGCATATTTTGTGTGACCGAATGAGGTGTGACCGAATGATCGAGCTTGTCAGATTCTCTGCTTCTCAGGAGATTGAGTCTATTTATGAAAAAAGAAGCGGAACAAACGATTCTTCTTTTGTTAAGATAGAGTCGACAGTCTAAGCACCAATTGGTTTGTCTACGACACGTACAAAGACATTTGAAACTGGTCATTCACAAAAATGAACTCCTCCTTCAAGAGAGAAGGGTGACAATAAGACAAATGGAATCAAGAAATGCACTTTTCCATGAGAAGGAGAAAGATAAAGCGGGTGGGGAGGGAACAAGAAGTTGGGAGTTTCATGTTTGGGCATTCCAACAATTCACATGTTTCTAAAATCGGCATTCAAAAAAAAAAAAATCAACATTCATTCTATTACGTTACTCTCAATTCTGAAATCTGCCATTGTTCTACTTCCGGCTGATAAAAAAAATGAACTACTAAAACTAGGCAGATAGATAGACTCCTTTCCCTCTGCTAAGGGGGAGCAAGAAACTAAATCAAATGATTCTTTTTTAATCAATGCCCCACTTTAGGTATGTAGGTACTAAGAGTCTTCTAACTACTAACTAGCAGAAATCATCTAGCTGGGTCTTGCCGGTATCAATAACAAGAAAAAGAACAAATTAACAAATGGAAACAACAACTAACTATGGGAAGAGGCTGGAATGCGCAGGCTGTAAGTTACTGCCACTGACAAGGGCATATGTGGCTTAAGTAGAGCCACACAATCAGTCAAAGTAGGGGCATTTAGTAATTTCCAAATGGACGGTCTTTAGGAGTGAAAGAGGTGGCCGTTATGGTAAAAAATTAGGGGGATTGATGGGTCTATTGTGACAATACGACAAAATAGCCAAGCGCATTGGATGAGCCACCAGCCTTCCACGTCTCTTGTTCATCTCATATTCTCATTGATCGACCCAGCATTTTGGTTTCTGGTTTCCTATTGCAGAAAGCACATTGAGAGGGAAGGAAAGTGGTCGGTCAAATATATACCGACGAGGTCTTCATGTAGTCGAAGATGATGAAGGCGTTGAGGATACTGTAAGATCTTCGGATAGCGATTGTGCAGAAATCTGAAGAACTATGTTATCCCATCCCGGAATTTCGGCCGGTAAGTCACTTCTAAAGTTTGAATTTGAAGTTTGGTTAGATCTGAGGTGTTGGCAAGAACAATTTTCGACATGGGGTTCAAGTGTTCCCTTGTAATCGCACCCATTCATTGGGTTTGTCTGAGTTTAGTGTCCATGATTATACATGGTAGTCAACCCGGTCTATTCATACAGAACAGAACAGCATGGTAATGCAATTGACCTAGAATGGAGGTTGATATGGAAAACGGCCAAGGAATTACTACCGCTCCTTAGCATCAGACGAAGAATATCTGGGGTAGAAATCAGCAATTTCTTCCGTCAGCTCTCTCATCAACTAATTACAAGAGTGTACTACTATATCTTGTTTGAATTTTTCTCTCAACTTCCAAGAGAACAACCAATGTCACACCCTTGATTTTTAACACAAATAAAAATCGATATATAATCTCATAATTAT
Organism: Rosa chinensis; assembly: GCF_002994745.2. NCBI lineage: Eukaryota > Viridiplantae > Streptophyta > Magnoliopsida > Rosales > Rosaceae > Rosa > Rosa chinensis. Next base: position 34,303,504 of record NC_037094.1, read on the forward strand.
ACATGCGTGATCGTTCAGCCATCAATACAAAATACATGGAGACATCTTCCCTTTACAACAAGTACATATTGATGCCTTGAACCCACAACTTCAAATATTGACCCGCTCCACAGAGTCACATATTACACAACTTACAAATTAAATTGTCATCACAAAATAAAACATAAATGCTCCTCAGAGCTTACTACATAGTGGAAGTCATAACAATGGCAAGCCAACAAAATTTTCTTCCTACTTGTTCAGCTGCCAACAAGCTACCTCAGCTTCAGCCACGATTACCCTGACCTGCAGGATTAACCCCTACACCGTAGAATGGTGCACTGGGTTTCTACACAACAAACTCGATAAGCTTATGAAAGCTTGTATGAGTAACCCATGAATATCAATTAACAACTCACACACATCAGCTTAAGGAAACCATGCAACCATGATTCCTTCTAACACTCCATAACCTTTCCATCGAAAGACAACATAAATCACCGTTGTCACAATGTTCTATTTGCTAACTTAACCATCAAGAAGCAATTCAAGTCTCATCTAGATAATAAAAGAAGAATACTCTCGGAACTCTCCTTTAAACTACATACTTATGAGTCTCCAGCAACCTCGACCATTACCCCCATAAGCTATATTGGCAGACAGACTATAGCTCTACTGAAATCGTAACCACTCGTCCGGCCACAAACGTGATTACCTATTTTCTGCCTAGGTCACCATCTCTAACCTATCACCATCTGTGACATGTGATTTTTAGACCCCGTCTGGTCTTAGAATCAACATTAAGGTCACCATCTGTGACATATGATCTTCAGAACCCGTCTGGTCATAAAATCAAACATCAAGGTCACCATCTGCAACCTGTCACCATCTGAGACATATGATCTTTAGACCTTGTCTGGTCTTAAGTCAAATATTAAGTAGGTCACACTCGACCTAGAAACGTTACAAACATCTAGTTTCGGCTTTCCCAATCCCTGCTCACCTTCTGTGACCCTTGGTACAAAGACCAATACATCTAAAATGAGTCACGCTTGACTCAAAAGTGTAACATCAAGCTCAATACTTTTCAAACAATAGAAAACATCTTTTCCCACAATATTGTTTCCTGAAAAGTCACATTCAACAATAATATGAACACCATCATGCATATTATTCATCAAACATCATCCACCAGAATATATATATATACACACACACACACTAGTCATTCTCTCAGGAATGCCTACTAATACCAACTATAGTTTGTAGTTAAATAATAACCCCAAAACAATAATGGTAACTCCATTCGTAAATGAACCTTGTGAGATTACTCACCTCGAAACTCCTGCTGCGTCTTCAATATAGCACAAAGCAGCCAATCCACAAAATAACCGTCTAAGATACTTCGTCAAGTACTTAATCACATACAGTTCCAACTTAGTAACGATTCACATTTGATTTAAGTTCAAAACCCCTGTTTTGAACTAAAATCCCCAAAGTGACGCCAATCGAGGCAAAACCACATCTGAGACCTCCCAAAGTCTCCGGAATACTTCCACGATCGATATGACCAACCCACAAGTCGATTGGAAGCTCGAATCCTCACGGATCGAATAAATCGACCGGTATGAAACTGTAAAAATCATAACAAATCCATATGAGCTCCAAATTTTGCATATTGTATATCCAAACGCTCGTATCAACGAGTAGAACATATATAATACCAAAAAAGTTCCCTACATGGCCGGAAAGCCACCAGAACTCCACCACAGGCGGCGGTACACCGCCTCAGGCCAAAACTCAATATTTCACAAAACTCCCAACATCAAAGCTGTTCATCTAAGCATGCTTGTGAATTTTCATAACTAGCTCGAAGTAAAAAAACAAGCATAAATGGTCGAAAACTGCCTCACAAGCTTCGGATTTTTGCTCAATCCGAGTTGAACCGATTTCCACGTAAATCGATCCAAACAAACACCATAGATCAATCCAGAAGACTCCCATGAAGCCAAAGAAGAAAACTTGAAGCCGTGTCATCGCCGGAGCTACTTTTTTCGGTCGGGTCCGAAAACACCAACTACGTCGTACATGCTAGATATCGCCGCTAAAGGATGCCACAGAGACGACCATACAGAGGAGACGAATCAGCTGGCCAAGTTTCACGGCCAGAGATTGCCAGAAACAGCTGGAAAAGTCAGGTCGGGTCGCCGGGTTCGGGTTGGGTCAGACGGAAAGTTTTGTTTCTGAAGGAGTTGACCGAGAGAGAAAATGGCTTTCGGGAAATGGAAAGTGGAATTATGAATTCATTTTCTGATTTTCTCTATTTATACTAAAATAGAAACTTTTTCTGAAAGCCATAACTTCCTCATACTAACTCCGATTGACGCGAACCACATGTCCACGAACTCGTATCGACGCGCTCTATAACTTTCGTGAAGGAAGTTTTCTGAGAATCCCAATGTATAAAAAGTCAAACATCACACGACCCCCTAAAATGTGAAATTCGAATAATTATACGTACGAAAACCATTCCACTTCACATACAACTTACGAATAAAGCACAATAACAATTATTCTTACAACTGGTCCATTATTAATTACCAAAATTAAATAATAGAAATCCAGGTCATCACAACCAATCACCTCTAATTATACCACTTTTTGTGGAAGCTGACACCAAGGACTGTATCGGGAATATGCTGGGCCTCAATCAGAGACGGAGAATTTGTATGTTTGTATATCATTGGGAATACAACAATTGCAATTGTATGATAATGTTTCCTGATCAAGCTTGAGCTGTAAGTGAATTGGTATTATAATAGCATGAGATTGGTATTGTAACAACTGAGTATTTGTTATCAACTAATTAAATTAAATCGACTTTCACCAAGAAAGCCATTCGTGTAATTTGATCATAACAGGCAAAGGACGGTAATATTGAAATAGTTTTTGAGGAATTTGTTGACAGAAAATCAAAAGAGTGGATTAAAAAAACAATGTAAAGAAAGAACAGCACACAGAGCCCATGTCTGTAATGAACTCTCAATATTTTCAGTAAAGTACATGGTTGTTGTGGCTAAGTACATGAATATTGTTGTGGCGTTGGAGAAAGACGAACGGTGGTGTGGCTCTGGAGAAAATGGTTTGTGATTTGTGGATAGACCAACGACGAGAAGGAGGAAGGAGGAGATGAAAAAATTGAATTGTGGGCCATGATGCACCGACGAGGACGGTGGTTTATGAGTTTTACCCAGATTAATAACAGTGAGTGGAATTGTCATTGCTGCCCCTCCGTCTTAACGAACGTTGGCTGCGTAAGTTGCAGCCTGCGTATTCCAGACTTATTCCTAGCTATGACTCTTAGCCCAGACAACGTCCTAGGCATAAGGGAGATCGGAGCAATAGGGAACGCCTAGAGGATGTTTTTATTCTTGGGTTGCAATAAGTGTTGTCACATTTAAGAAATTATATAAAATAAAAGAAAAAGTTAAGAGTTTATTATTAGTTATTTTCTTACAAAAATAGTGTTTTATACATCCGTATTTTTGAACCTGTTTTTTTTTTTTTTAACTACTTGCCTAATTATACACGTATAATTCAAAGCTAATGACGGGCATCCTCAAATGGCATCTTTGCCCGTCTGGAACCATCGGCAAGGTTCCCGAGAGCTGTTTAAAACCCCAACCCTCCCATACCCTAAACCCTAAACGCTCTGAAATTTCACTATGCCTCTGATTCCTTTTTTCAGCATCGGCAACGAACGTCGTCGTCGAAACCCGGGGGTATTGGAGGAGATTTTTTGAAGATCTCGAGTACCAAGCTCGAGCCTGCAATCGACATCCAGTGCGAAATGGAACAATTGGAGATGTTCTTGAGAGAACCTTGTTTGAGCAGAACCCAGAGCAGCTAGCTGGCAGCAGAGGGCTACCCATTCAGTACAAAAGAATTCCCGAAATCAACTCCCTGACTGTTGTACTTCTCATGGGCAATATTATTCTGCTTCTGTACTATAAGAAAATTAGAGCCATCTCTACACTTTCTGCTGTTATCCACGATGTTATCCCTCCCCCTTCGCCAGCGAATGAAGTTACTTGAATACATCAAGGCTCTAACCAATTGGTGTTGTTTGGGCTTGTAGAAGCGTACTTGTTGCTCAAGATTTGCACCACCTCCGAGGTGCTGTTGATGTATATGGTCACTTGCCATCATTACAATTGCAGCTGGACAGGTTGAAGTGTCGACGACTGGGTCATAGGTAGCTGAAGTTTTTGCTAGTAAAAGTTTTCATTTTTCGCTGTTGTTTGTTTACTTTCTATGTGCATCGTCGGAATAGGCTTTTCACTACATGTAATCAGTTTTCGTTTGCTTCTATGTATGAAAAAAAATTTATCAATGGAAAATCTCTCTTCATGGTGAAAAAAAAATACACATATAATTTAAACTTATAAATTTGCCGTGTCGCGTTTTTTAGACCGAATATTTGACTGTATCGTTTATTTTTTTGAAAAGAAATTGATGTTGTTAGAATCAATAGCTGGCAAACAGCTAGAGTCTATCTACACTTACAACAAGATAGTTGGCAAGAAAATCCAAAACCTAATAATACCTGCACCTTTTTTTGCTGAATTATACGCGTCCTGTTTTTTTACTGACTATGGTCTCCAGTAAATAAAAATTTGTATTCCCCGTTAGTTTACTGTTTAAAATGCAGTACATGTATGTATGTGATATATACAATATATATATATATGGGTCCTTGACCCAAAGCACCAAAATGAGCTAAAATTATGCCACTTACTCCAGCAACAGATTTTTATTCCTACTAACCCAATTTAAAGTAAAATAACTATTTTGCCCTCAACCTAATTAAATAACTACTATCATGCCACTCTCTGTCTCTCATCCCTCCAATATGCGCGCGCACACTCTCTCTCTCTCTCTCTCTCTCTCTCTCTCTCTCTCTCTCTCTCTCTCTCTCTCTCTCTCTCTCTCTCTCTCTCTCTCTCTCTCTTCACCAGCCACTGGCTCGCCCAAGCCCAGGCCGACATGGCCTAAAACCCTCACGATCACTCCAGACCTGACATCTATAAGTTCAGACCGGACTCAGACTCAACGTCAATCGGCCAACGTTTTCTCAACATTCCGAGACTAGCTTCAGACTCACCTAGAACCAGCACCACCCCTCACAACCCGGGTCCCCGTATCACCACAAGCCAAACCCGTACCAGTTCACTGCCTTCCCAGATCTCCGGCTCATCACAACGACGACCTCAGGCTACTTCGAATCGAATTCCGGCAACCTCTGTTTGTTTCTAGACCACTCTAAAGTCACCAGCTCCACATCGGCTTATTCCCTGCGAATCAGCTTGAATCGACCTTCTTCCCCAGAACTGGCACCGCTTGCCCGCTCCTTTGCTCAGCCTACAGCACGACTCTTTCCGTCGACACCGAAGTTGACAACAACTTTCGGGGGCCCAAATTAATTTTTTTTTTGGGTCAAAATATTAATCTCCTCATTTATTTTATATGTCTAATTTTAGGGTAATTAGTTCCCATTCCGGCGATCTAAATGTTTATTGCCCCCAATAAAGGTTTATTGAGGGATAACAAAGGTTTATTAGGGGGCAATAAACCTCTTCGGAGACCTATGAGATCTCCGACGACCTTTTTAGAGACCTCCGGCGAGGTTTCAAAATTTTTTATTGGCCCCCAAAAAACATAAATGTTTATTAGGAGGGCAATAAACCTCTTTGGTGAACTATGAGATCTCCAACGAGGTTTTTAGAGAAGTCTTGTTGCGGGCGATCGGTGACCGGTGATCGGATTCCGGCGAAGTTTACTATGGCTACTCTCGCTTCCATTTTTTTTGGGTAAAAACCTCAAATGGTACCTGAACTATTGTGAAAAGTACTTTTTGATACCTATGAATTTTTGTTACCCCAAATGGTACCTGAACTATTGCATCGTTGCCAAATATGATACCTCCGTTAACTTAAACGTTAAATCACTGATGTTGCATGTATTTGGCGGGGCAAAATGATTTGTGCAGCCACATAAACTCTTCCCTAAAAAAAAAAAAGTCCTTCCCCTCCAAAATGACAAATTTTCCCTCCAAATTCTGACTTCTTAATTTCTCTTCTCACAACTTCCCACCAAATTGCACAAGGCCATCAATTGGGGTTAAATAGAACAAATATCTAAATTATTATTTTTATAAATTTTTTTTTTTATATATAAATATTTTTGAAACATCATTGTTAGAAATTTACTATTTTGCCCATAGCTTAGTTGCAAAAAAAAAAAAAAAGAGAAGGGATAATGACCATATACACAATTTTGGGATAAAAAAAATGTCAGCGATTTAATGACAAATTTAACGAATGTAGCGTATTTGACGGTGCAATAGTTCAGGTACCATTTGAGGTTTTTACCTTCTCTCTCTTTCTATGTAACAAATGAGTGAGGGAAAAATAATCTTAAAAATAAATAAATAAACTTAGGGGTGTCGTAGAGAAACTGAAATTGAGAGGAAATCGATGTGTATTCTCATTGATAATAGGGGCCTCTTTATATAGAGGATTACAATGCATAGAATCTCAATCATACAAGGAAAGTAATCGTACATTGAATAGGAATCTAGATCCTTCTAATTTAACCCTATTACCACAAGGTCAAGTAACCTAGAGTTTGGGCCAAACACAAATTAGGGTTTACTTGAACACTCCCCCTTGTGTTGCCCAAACGCGGTGCTTCTCTCGTTGCCTTGTTAAAAACCTTGCCTAGTAACAAAAACCCAGTGGGACAAAAATAACATCGGTCGAAGGGGAAAAAGAGCACACACACCCTTCACGTTTCGAGGTGAACATGTAGATATCTCCCCCTGATGTCTGCGTCTCCCCCTGATGACTACGATCATGGGAGTTCAAATAATTTCCGCAAGCCAATTCTTGCTACATGTTTCTCGAACGTGGATTTAGGCAATGACTTAGTAAACAAGTCTGCCACATTATCCTCATATCGAATCTAGTTCACTTTGGTATTTGAGGAGAGTCTGTTGTTGCTGATTATGCTTGGTGTTATCACTTTTGATGTAGCCTTGCTTCATTTGTTCAAAATGAACAGCATTATCCTAAATGCTTGTAGGCTCATCTTGTGGTAGACTTCAAACCACAATTGTTCGAACATGCGTGATTATGGATCCAATCCATAAACATTCACGAACCACTTCGTGAAGAGCAATAATCTCAGCATGGTTCGAAGATATAGCGACTACAGTCTGTTCTGTAGACCTCAAAGATATCACGGTCTTTTCCTATTGTGAACACTTAACCAGTTTGGGAGCGACCTTTGTGTGGGTTAGAGAAGTACCCAGCATCAGCAAAACCTTCCAAAACACTTATATCGTTTTGGGATGGGGATAGAGAATGCAGGCCAACGTTGGCGGCGTTTCTGGTGTATGATGGGTCCGAATCCATCTTCTCTCTGTAGGGATAGAATAAGCCTATATCAACCGTACATCTCAAGTACTGAAAGATATCTTTTACACCAATCAAAATGGCGTCGCGTTGGCGCAGAGCTATTGACAGGACCCGCCCCGAATTTCACCCTGAAACCCGATGTGGCCCTGTGGGGCCCACCTTAGGGATAACTCTACCAAAAATTCGGCAGAGTTACCTCTAAAATGGACTACCCAAAAACCTGTAAAACACACAAAACACTTCAAGCAAACCAACCTTATACTCCTGGAGTCACCCTGCTCCCAATTACCAACAACTCCACTTTCACAAAACACAAAACTCAAAAATACTAATCCCAAAGGTTAATCAGAGCAATACTACTATACACAGGGATATAAAAAAAGAGTAAAGGATCAAGCGATCCTACACTGCGGAAGTAGTGACAACTATGCCTCAAATGTCATGTACGCCCGACCTCCACTAATTCGCCTGCAAACTGGGCATTAGAAACCGAAAGGCCCAGGGGAAAGTAGACGAAAAACGTTAGCGTGAGTGGACAAAAAAATAACCAATTTAAAGGAAAAAGGATTTCATACTTTCCCACATTTATTCTCTTTAATAACCGATGCATGCAACAATTAGAAAAAAATACATTTAGCTTTAAATCCAAGAATTCCAAAACGATAAATTGACTAGCCTCGCTAGTCACCACATTCGAAAACTATATCGTAAAACCGAAATCTCATTTCTCAAGAAAATACGACCAGCCCCGCTGGCTACAGTGAAAATCGGACTAGCCCCGCTAGTCAAGCAACGATAAAATATGGGGAAGAAGTTTCACCATACAAAAGAAGGGAGCCTTATTGGCTCGGGTCGGAGTGTCCCACACTCTAGAGCATCCCATGCTCTCCTCTACTCACCTACAAACACATAGTAAGTAGGGAGGAGTACTAATAGGCTAGCCAGTAATATAATATATATATAACGACCCTGGGTATGGTGGTTAAAAACCGATAAATCAATAAAGCTTCCCCATGTCCCACGTATAAAGACAACACGGGTACGATTCCCAACCGTACCCGGAAATACTCAAAGAGTCGTATAAATTAACAGCGTGTCCCACACGCTAAAGAAATAAGTAGATTGTCAATGAGGCATTCCCAATGCCAAAAATCGAATAAATAAACAAGAATTTATTCCATCGAAATCCCATTTCGAAAATCTTTCAGAAATCTCAAATCGACGATTATAAAGATAATATAAACAGTATAAATCTCGAAAATTACCTCGAAAATCAATTCGTCGAAAATCAACATCATTTATAAATTCGAATCCGAGCATAACAACTTCATAACCAAAACTCACAACCGGTATAGAACTTAAATACTTCATGAGAATCATTATTTAAAAGTAAATCCATGAGATAATTCGCAATTAACTTTATATGCTCGGAAAATACGTTAATAAAATAGAACATGCTTTAATAAAATAAATGCATGCATCACTTATTTAAAACAAACGTCCACTCACAGTACTATTGGCAACCACGCAAACGAGTTCCTTCATCTAACCGTAGCTCGCGACATTGCCCTGTACACAATTATATTTCCATAAACGGTAATCCGATAAAATAATTACGAACTTAAACGAAATCCGAAAATCCCTATCTCCAATACTTCTCAAATTCAACCCAAATCTCTTCCACAATTCCAATTCCTCAATTTACATATTCCATAATGAAAACGAGGGAAATCCGACGGCCGGATTTCCCATAATTCCACCACAAAACTCCAAACTTCGAAAATTCACAAACAATTCCAAACTCCTCCAAAATTCACCAAACTTCATATATAAGCTCTATGATAATTATAGAATTTAACTAGCTAAAAATTGAAATTTATAAACTACCCTAGCCGCCGCTACCGCCGCCCACAGTGGCGGCGCCGCCGCCACCATCTCCGATGGCCACCAAAATTTGACAGTAGCACCTTCTCAACACACTGATTCAACTTCTCAACTACAACATTCCCAAATAACAATTAAAAACGGCCGAAATCGATCAATGAACAAAAACCCAGAAATCCTCAAGAACCCTAGAATTTCAATTCGTCGATTCGGCATCTACACAACAAATCGTGATACAAGGCCATAGGGGAAATGATCAGTGATGAAAACCGAACCTTCGACGGCGAGATGGGGACCGGAGGTGGCCGGAATCGCCGGAAATCGGCAAAAGCTTCAAACTGCAGCCGGAGGGGTTTTGGCTTCGATCCGTGGTTTTCCGGCCAAATCGTGGAAAACCAAGGTTGCTAGGGTGCTCGGAGGGAGGAGGCGCTCCTCTGGTGACCGGTGGCACGCCCTGTGGTGGCCGGAATCGCCGGAAATCGGAGGGGGGAAGGAGGAGGCCCAACCGGAGAAGAGAGAGCTCGGGGGGAGAGGAGAGAGAAAGAGCTGGGGTGGTTTCCGGAAATGGAAACCTACCCGGGTAAATTTCTATTTTAATTAAAATTTTACCATGAACAGTAACTTCCTTATTTCGCTCATAACTTTCGCATACGAGCTCCGATTTTTACGTACTACATATGCACGCGCTCGGTTTAACGTCCTCTACAACTTCCATGAAGAACATTTTCTCAAATTTTGACCCGAACAAAAAGTCAACTTTTAGGACCACTAAAAGTACTAAACCGAAAGTAAACGTGAAAGTAAAGGTCGTTTACCGTCCAAATGACTAGTAAACACGTGGATTTAGGTTCGGGACGTTACAATCTCCCCTCCTTATAATAATTTCGTCCTCGAAATTTCATACTGTTAAAGTAGAGGTAGCACACATGTACTAATCTGCAATGCAACATCCTCAACGAAGGTAGTACTCAGATCATAACAAAGTGGGGATGATATCGCACGATCGATATGCAAGTCTGCTCAACTCATGTAGAAACTAACTTTAGATCTAGTCCAAGAGGTGGCCAAATAAAATAAGGGAATCGACATATAAAAAGGAACAGTCCTCAAGTAGAAATATGACCAGTCACTGTAATCTTGAATACTGCATAAGGAATAATCGTCTCGCCCGTCAAGAAAACCAAGATGTGGAAATAACGATATAACCCACAACCAGAATGAACTTCTTTTCATAGTCCACAAAAGACTAATCAAAACAATATCTCATCCAATGTTTCCAAAACCTTGAAGCTTGTCGACTTATCCTTGGTCAAATTTTTCTCTTACAATCACAAGTCAACTACTTTGACAACCCCAAAGATTTTCCTATAATTCCAACTACTCAAGCAAATCAAAACATGCTTATAGTTCAGATAGCACGAGGTATTGACATCACAAACCATTCGATCGAAATAGTAGCATTCGTAACCTCTTCAATTACGTCACACAGTGAAGATCCACCCCGTTCTCCAATAATATTGTGATAATATATCAATTCCATACTTAATACATTTCCCTTCGTACGTGCGTTCATGGGGGTAACCCAACCGCTACTAATATGCCACAAAATAGTCACTGTTAACCAACAAGTCCAAAACAATTAACTTAGCTACCCCAAAACAATACTTCCTCTTTTGCCTGTTGTGCACAGATTATTGATCAAATATTATTCACATAAAGATCCCACAATTGTCAAATATAACAAAGGTAGCTTCGAACAACCTATAAGTTCTTAATCATGTAGTTATGGGGCCACTACACATCCACTGCGTTACCCTGATACCTGACTAAAAATCATTGATCCAGCCTTGAATTTATGTTCCAAGTCGACTACGAAAACTCAATTGATAGTTGCCCTGCTGGCCACACCTATAGTATCTCAAACTGGTTAACTAACATTGTCTCTTGAAAACTTCTTATAAAAATAATGTGGTGGAAAACTTTTCTGACTCAATGTGTTTCAAGGAATCTACTAATTACCAACGTCCCCAATCAAAACTGCTAAAATTCCTCACATGATAGTACTTACGGTACGCAACGAGTACCCAGTCGTTCGAAACTCGGTGCAAAGCAAAAACCATTACTACTCACTCTACTCCAGCCCAAAGACTCAAAGTCACTTAATTAAACAAATAACACTTTGTGTACCACAGAAACGGAGTCTACTTCCCAAGATAGGAAAATATGATATCGAAGAGGTTCATTGTCTGATGTTACAAGAATCAATGGAAATCAGTTATGTCAAACCGCGTTGAACTTGCAAGTACTAGAATATAGCCAACTCCTTTTATTTAACTTAAGGCCAAAACTGATAAACAACAATTGCCCTTACCAAAAAGAGGATAAGATAACCACGAATCCACTCCTCAATCGACGCTTAACTTATAAAATTTCAGCTACAACAAGAATTCATATGACTTCCCTGTGCTAACCAAAATTGCACCAAAAACTTTCCAAATCTTCTCACTAAGAATTATTCCAATAACATAACTCAATCATAGTAGCTCAACAAGTAGTACTTAAATATCTATTGAACCCTTGATAGAACATAAGCCCAATCAATTTATTCCAACTCAACTCCTACTTCCTCTTCAAGTCATCTTACCTTTAGACAAGTGGTGACCGGATTTCACTCGTACCAACTTCTTATACATTTTCAATTAAGGATCACCAAAATGGCAAAACTCGAAGGACACCCGTCCAACAGCTTGTGTCACACCAATCGATATCCGGATCCGAACGTGGTCCCACCACAATAATGATCCAATTTGCTCAAATAATCATCACTGAAGTATGTCACTTAAAACAGACTACAATACCTTCCACCCAAGATAACAAGAGTCTTGGTCAAGCCTTAACTTAAAACATTTCCAGAGCCAACAGAAAACTTATTTCCTTAAAGTTATTCCTTCCACCATCCACTAATATAATATCACAACCCATTCGTCCGGCAAACTTCCACTAAGAATCTATCACAATTCAACCTTCAAGGCTCCGTGATTCAAAACTCAAATCAGATTCCGTATCACAAAGTAATTCCGTTTGAACTTCTAAGAACACCGAACTATGTCACTATCACTATTCCCCAGATTTACGTACAACCGTTTCACTCATAAATGGATAAACAAAAGAATCCATTTGCATAATACCACATACGAAGAGTTGATTCCAACTCTCCCAATTATTTACCGACCAAAACCGTAACTCTAATATAAAACCTTAAACATTCTTCCGATTCTCGAACTTCAAGCACATAACTGCAAAAACCCACTCTTGTTAATCTCCCTACTCGCTACCATACAAGACTCAGATAGACAAAACTATAAGTCATGGTATCAAAAATCAATCTCTTTTATTTCGAGCAAAGCAATGCTCATACACCTTGGTTAGGTCAACGACCCAAAATGACAATTTCTAAAAATCTCGTCCTACTTATATCTCTCAATTACTATCATCACTTATCACTTGCCATCATCAGTGACCAAAGTCACTTGAAAACAAAGACTCTAGCCATAACAATCCAGAATAATTATTCAATTTTCTCTGTAAATGGTTTCCAACACTGAGGTGCCCAAAGAACCACCAAAAACTTCCAATAATGTTCAAATGCTACTTAACAACTAATCACATCACAAAACATCTTTCCCGAAACTTGGTTCAAAGTCAAAACCACCATTATTATCAAGTCCATTTCCACCCACAATCCTGATTCCCGAAGCAATCATATCATCTAGAGACAGCCCAAAGCTATTGTCGCTCGTCTCAGACACTCAAACACAAACTCGAACTCCGGTTTCCGCACCTTAATCCCTGCCCCAACAAACTTGTTGGCATCAAGGAAAAGATAACCACAGCATTTTCCTCGAATCACATTTCGTAGCACAACTCGAAACTGTAGAGTAGTTTTACTCTACCATCACCAGGGATAGGCGCAAGACAGTTAACCAATCGAATACGCAAACAAAGTCCTAGGAGGTCGGCGTACAAGAGGCATAGCACCAGAAGAGAACCAACTAGCTTTGTACCTTACACACTTGATGAATACCACAGCACCGAAGAGCACACGATGGGGAACCGCTGCAGTCGGGCCATCACTCGAGAGGTACTGGGCAACACCAAGTATATAAGGTAACAGAATAGAAACGAGTCTACAGAACCTAACAACCTAATGCTCTGATACCAAATTGACAGGACCCGCCCCGAATTTCACCCTGAAACCCGATGTGGCCCTGTGGGGCCCACCTTAGGGATAACTCTACCAAAAATTCGGCAGAGTTACCTCTAAAATGGACTACCCAAAAACCTGTAAAACACACAAAACACTTCAAGCAAACCAACCTTATACTCCTGGAGTCACCCTGCTCCCAATTACCAACAACTCCACTTTCACAAAACACAAAACTCAAAAATACTAATCCCAAAGGTTAATCAGAGCAATACTACTATACACAGGGATATAAAAAAAGAGTAAAGGATCAAGCGATCCTACACTGCGGAAGTAGTGACAACTATGCCTCAAATGTCATGTACGCCCGACCTCCACTAATTCGCCTGCAAACTGGGCATTAGAAACCGAAAGGCCCAGGGGAAAGTAGACGAAAAACGTTAGCGTGAGTGGACAAAAAAATAACCAATTTAAAGGAAAAAGGATTTCATACTTTCCCACATTTATTCTCTTTAATAACCGATGCATGCAACAATTAGAAAAAAATACATTTAGCTTTAAATCCAAGAATTCCAAAACGATAAATTGACTAGCCTCGCTAGTCACCACATTCGAAAACTATATCGTAAAACCGAAATCTCATTTCTCAAGAAAATACGACCAGCCCCGCTGGCTACAGTGAAAATCGGACTAGCCCCGCTAGTCAAGCAACGATAAAATATGGGGAAGAAGTTTCACCATACAAAAGAAGGGAGCCTTATTGGCTCGGGTCGGAGTGTCCCACACTCTAGAGCATCCCATGCTCTCCTCTACTCACCTACAAACACATAGTAAGTAGGGAGGAGTACTAATAGGCTAGCCAGTAATATAATATATATATAACGACCCTGGGTATGGTGGTTAAAAACCGATAAATCAATAAAGCTTCCCCATGTCCCACGTATAAAGACAACACGGGTACGATTCCCAACCGTACCCGGAAATACTCAAAGAGTCGTATAAATTAACAGCGTGTCCCACACGCTAAAGAAATAAGTAGATTGTCAATGAGGCATTCCCAATGCCAAAAATCGAATAAATAAACAAGAATTTATTCCATCGAAATCCCATTTCGAAAATCTTTCAGAAATCTCAAATCGACGATTATAAAGATAATATAAACAGTATAAATCTCGAAAATTACCTCGAAAATCAATTCGTCGAAAATCAACATCATTTATAAATTCGAATCCGAGCATAACAACTTCATAACCGAAACTCACAACCGGTATAGAACTTAAATACTTCATGAGAATCATTATTTAAAAGTAAATCCATGAGATAATTCGCAATTAACTTTATATGCTCGGAAAATACGTTAATAAAATAGAACATGCTTTAATAAAATAAATGCATGCATCACTTATTTAAAACAAACGTCCACTCACAGTACTATTGGCAACCACGCAAACGAGTTCCTTCATCTAACCGTAGCTCGCGACATTGCCCTGTACACAATTATATTTCCATAAACGGTAATCCGATAAAATAATTACGAACTTAAACGAAATCCGAAAATCCCTATCTCCAATACTTCTCAAATTCAACCCAAATCTCTTCCACAATTCCAATTCCTCAATTTACATATTCCATAATGAAAACGAGGGAAATCCGACGGCCGGATTTCCCATAATTCCACCACAAAACTCCAAACTTCGAAAATTCACAAACAATTCCAAACTCCTCCAAAATTCACCAAACTTCATATATAAGCTCTATGATAATTATAGAATTTAACTAGCTAAAAATTGAAATTTATAAACTACCCTAGCCGCCGCTACCGCCGCCCACAGTGGCGGCGCCGCCGCCACCATCTCCGATGGCCACCAAAATTTGACAGTAGCACCTTCTCAACACACTGATTCAACTTCTCAACTACAACATTCCCAAATAACAATTAAAAACGGCCTAAATCGATCAATGAACAAAAACCCAGAAATCCTCAAGAACCCTAGAATTTCAATTCGTCGATTCGGCATCTACACAACAAATCGTGATACAAGGCCATAGGGGAAATGATCAGTGATGAAAACCGAACCTTCGACGGCGAGATGGGGACCGGAGGTGGCCGGAATCGCCGGAAATCGGCAAAAGCTTCAAACTGCAGCCGGAGGGGTTTTGGCTTCGATCCGTGGTTTTCCGGCCAAATCGTGGAAAACCAAGGTTGCTAGGGTGCTCGGAGGGAGGAGGCGCTCCTCTGGTGACCGGTGGCACGCCCTGTGGTGGCCGGAATCGCCGGAAATCGGAGGGGGGAAGGAGGAGGCCCAACCGGAGAAGAGAGAGCTCGGGGGGAGAGGAGAGAGAAAGAGCTGGGGTGGTTTCCGGAAATGGAAACCTACCCGGGTAAATTTCTATTTTAATTAAAATTTTACCATGAACAGTAACTTCCTTATTTCGCTCATAACTTTCGCATACGAGCTCCGATTTTTACGTACTACATATGCACGCGCTCGGTTTAACGTCCTCTACAACTTCCATGAAGAACATTTTCTCAAATTTTGACCCGAACAAAAAGTCAACTTTTAGGACCACTAAAAGTACTAAACCGAAAGTAAACGTGAAAGTAAAGGTCGTTTACCGTCCAAATGACTAGTAAACACGTGGATTTAGGTTCGGGACGTTACAGCTATATCTTAGCTAACAAGTTCACTGCAAACGAGATGTCCGGTCCTGTGCATTGAGCTAAGGCCTATTGTACTCAAGTAAGGCACTTCTACCTTTAGCACATCTTCGTCATTATTCTTCAGACAAAGAGGATCATTTTCAGGATCAAGACTACGGACGATCATGGGGGTGCTTGAAGGTTTGACCTTGTCAAAAAGCCTAAGCATCTATCGACACGATGCTCAAGTTCCAAACTGAGACATAATCATGTTCTGCCATAATCCTTCATCTCAAAATCGGATTTCAAGTGTTCAGCGGTTTCCCTTAACTCTTTAAGGGCTTCTAATGAAGATCATGTCCAACATGAACTGCGATGGAATTCGAAACTTGTTATGGAAACGCGTGGGCATATCCTTCCCAATCAAGTAGTCATTTTAGCGAGCATTTCAACCTCTTTGTAAACATGCTCCGTGGTCTAGAGCCACTTGACTTGGGTAAATGAAGTTCACCATGAACCTTCATGTATATTTAGTATCTAGATCCCTATAGAGATACGTAGTGACCATATTTGTAAGCTGCATGTTCAGTTATTCGAAAACTACCAAACTGACAGGGTAGTGGAGTGCAATGACATCCATTACGAGAGAATATGTCTCATCGTAGTCGATTTCAGGGCGTTTTATGAGAAGCCTTGCGTCATAAAGAGAGATTACCATCTCTTTTTCTCACTACGCTTTCTAACGAAGACCCATTAGTCAACAGGTTTTATGTTAGGAGGTGTTGACATTACTCGCTCGAAAACCTTCCTCTTCGTTAGAGAATCCATCTTAACATGGATCGCATCTTTCCATTTAGGCCAAATTTCTCTACTTTGGCATTCATTCATCAACGGAGCGTGGTTCGATATCATCTGACTCAACAAACTCATGTGCAACGAAATGTGCAACTACATCATCAATTATGATGGAGTTTCTATCCCACGTCTCATGTACACTAGTGTAAGTTTCATAGAGCTCTATATTCTCGGGAATAGGTTCTGACGTTGAGGCGTCCCCCAACGATAACCCTAACCCGGAAGATTCTCATGAGACGGATTTTGAGTCTTGATGATCAAAGGATTGAAATGTGCCAAAGTGTCCTTCGAACCTACGGGCCTCCCACACATCTTAGCTGGGGCCATGGCCTGTAACGCCGTAGTGCCACTCTCTTTGGAGTTGGCGCCATGCCTACCTCCGTGTAGGGTGGCGCTACGTCCTCTCGTAGGGACGTCCTTTCTTGCAGGCTTGTTTGCAGCATATTTGTGTGATCTTGTCACTTTAACAGGGATTGAGATGAGACATAGTGGGGACAGGCCATGAAAATTCTTGTCGTTCTTGCTGAACATCCGTGTTCTTATCTCCCCCTAACGACAGGAAGACTGTCTCATCAAAGTGACAACCCGCAAATCTAGCGGTAATGAGATCGCCTTGCAAGGGCATTAAGTGGCGGATGATTGTTGGAGTCTCAAATCCAACGTAGTTGCCCATTCGTCTGTAAGGACCCATCATAGAGCGTTGTGGCGGCGCAATTGGCACATAAATGGTTCACTCAAATATGCGTAAGTACGATACTTGTACCCAGTCACTAGCTGTAACGCAGAGGTACATTGAGTGGCGGTGGGTCGTAGATGAATTAGCATAGCTGCATGCGATATTGCATCACCCCAAGCGGATATAAGGAGATTGGTGCGCATTACCAATGTCCAGACTATCATCGTAGTCATTTCTGCAAGACCATTTGGGTGTGTACATGAGAATATGATGTCCAACATCAGTCCCATTGCAATATCCATCGAAAGTCTTTCGATGTAAACTCTCTAGCATAGTCAAATCCAATTGACTGAATAGGATGATTTGGGGAGTGAGCCCGTTGTCATATGATATGTGCTAGGAGTGTAGCATAAGCAGCATTTATAGGTGGACAATGGCACAACACGTGACCAGCGTGTTTGCGTGTCAACCAACATCATGAAATGTTTAAGCGTCCGCAAGTTGGTTGAATCAATCCACAGAATCCTCATGGATTCTGCGTAAGAACAGAATGAGTATGTTCATTTCCTTTGCATAGGACGGTCTTAATCCTAATTTCCCTAAGGAACGAGCTTTGTAAAACGAGCTAGAGGCTTTAAAAGCAACCAATGAGTATTTTGGTTAGGCCTGAGCGTCTGAAAAGCTATTTGAAGCAAGTTGGTGATTGCAGCATCACCTGGGGCGCCATCACCATGATGGACGCTATCCATGGCATTATGGATAGGGACTGCGCCAGCCCTAGGTTGGTGGTGGATGGAGGCGGTGCCCTAGGCAGCTGCGTCGGTCACACTTTGTCCAGAAATCAACTTTTGATTCATGCTTCGTTTCGCTTGAAAGAAATGATGTCCATGTGAAGTCTTTACTAGACAGATCATCATATCATAACCAGGATGACCTATCATGTCATGACAAAGCCAATATGTGTCTAAATCCAAGAGATCTTCTCTCATAACTTTATTAGATTTAATAGCTCGAATAGTGACATAAAGTCCACTAGAGAGACACATAAACTTCTCTAAGATGCGCCTTTATTCGCAATCATTAGAGGTATTGCAAAGGAACTCATTTCCGTTCTCTACATGCGTTTTCGCATGGAATCCGTCGGCTATTCATAGGTGTGATTCGCCCTAGAAGCGTAGAGAGTTTCTGTGACAGTAATTAAGGTGTCATTTGGCAAATGGAACTTGGGCTATTCCATGTCCTTGAATTAATATCGATGGCCCAGCCATCGTAGTCACAAAAGTCATATGCTCAGAATCAAAATGGAATCATAAAGAACTTGAAATTTTATTCATAAGCCAATGGAGTTACATCATTGTCTCTTTGACTAAACAAAATCTAATCCAAAATGATAGCTAATGCAAAACGATGGTAGTCGTCTAACTTCTTTAAGTAATTCCAAAATAAATGTGACCAGGTAAGTAGAGAGATGTCGGTGGAGCAAGGCTCGCTTAAGTACCACTAATCTCATAACCTTCCTAGACATCACACTTACTTTGAGTGAGCCTACTTTGAAGAAAAGCTAAACCATTGGAATTTACTACAAAAATATATGGCAATTGCGTATTACATCTCTTGGAAAAATAAAGACTTAAACAGAATTAGTGATCTATTGATCCCAGCCAGATTTGTAGTCTTCAACCCTTCACTCTAGATCATCTTCTTGTTCCATATAGTGAGCTTCTCTTGCTTCACAATATGTTTTGTAGGCGGTTACAATTTCTTCACGAGCTCTACAAATGTGTGCCCAATGATCAGACACTCCACATCGAG
Source organism: Rosa chinensis (assembly GCF_002994745.2). Lineage (NCBI taxonomy): Eukaryota > Viridiplantae > Streptophyta > Magnoliopsida > Rosales > Rosaceae > Rosa > Rosa chinensis. The sequence goes on from NC_037094.1 coordinate 34,323,033, forward strand.
AACATACATATCTTTGCTCAAACTCCATTGATTGAGGCGCTTTGAAAGTGTCATTTAGATGGCTTTTAGTGTTGGTAGCGCCACCAACATGGCCAGAGGCGTTGCCTCCCTATCTCTTTCCACGTTTACCTCTTCAGTTCCATGTTCGCCTATTTTGGCGATTACCTTCCCAAGTAGAGTGATTATATGGACCAGAACGTCCAAATGTATTCCTAAGATTAGGGTTTCGCTCTTGGCGCCCTCTCTTTGGGGCGCGACTATAATTGGATTCCGGAATATGCTCTGTTCCCACGGATCTCGAATTATAGTTCTTCACAAGGATGTTGTCATGCTTTTCAGCGACATTCATAGCTCCAATGAGCTCATGAAACCTTGTGATTTGTCTTGCAGTAACATCGATTCGATAGTTCTTAGCAACCATCAATGTAGAGACATGAAAAGTAGAGAGAGTCTTCTCAATCAACATCGCATTTGTGATCTCTTTACCACATAATTCCATTAAGGATTTAATGCGAAGTGCTTCCGAGTTGTAGTCAAGAACTGACTTGAAATCACAGAAGCGGAGGCTATGCCATCTCAATTCTAAGTCAGGAAGCAGAGAGTCACGGACGTTGCCAAATCTATCTTCGAGTGAGACCCGCATCCTTCTGGGGTCTTCTTCATTCATACACTCGTACTGGAGCGAATCATCCATATGACGAGTCATTAGGATGATGGCTTTCGCCTTATTTGCCTCTAAGGCTGCTCTATTTACTTCCAAAGCTTGAGCTTGCTCAACAGTTAGCATGTCTTGGCTAGGCTCGAGAATAGTATCCAAGATTTCATCCTCCTTGAGATGCTGGCGGATATCACGAACCCACATGTGATATTCAGAGCCAGTTGGTCCTAATGGAGTAAAGTCCAATTTGTTCAGGTTACTCATCCTGAAAGAGAACAAGAAATTAGGGTTAGTTTCGGAGCAAAAAAGGCTACCACAAAAACAAATAAAATTTCTGAGCGTAGTCGTTTCTAAGAAATTCGATTCCAAGAGGGGTTGGATTAGATCGAAACAATGATGTTTGCAGTCGATCGTTTTATCTCAACAAACTCTAAGTTTGGAGAACTCTACAAGCTCCAAGCTTGGAGTGAGCACGAACCCCCACAGTTCGGCTTAATTTGGTCTCCCCTATGAAAAGAAAAGGGGTAGAAGATGGGAGGTTGCAAGTCCCCGAAATAGAAGAGAAATTAAATTTAAAAACTCTAAAAAAAAGGGGAACGTTCAGTAAAAAATACCTTGAAATAGGTCGCCGGAAAATTTGATCCGAAAAAGTGGTCCTAAAAAGTAGCCTGAAAAGTCGTTGACCGAGAGTTGACAGGAGGGCTGACGTGGCAGTGGGTCCTGCTGCTGACGTGGCAATGCTGCTGTGGCAGTGGGTCCCTGTGCTGACGTGGCTGTGGGTCCTCCTACTGACGTGGCAGTGGGCCTGCGTCAGTGGGCCTCTGACTTGGGCTTGGTCTTAGGCTTCTGGGCTTCTGGGCTTCTTTTCCTTTCCCCATTTTTTTTTCTTTCTTTTCTTCTCTTCTTCTTTTCTGCCGGTTCAAGACGCAGATTAGCCTGTTCACAAATTTTTAGGCCGATTTTTGAACTTTTTCTTCCGATTCCTGAAACTTCAGATCAGTGGACTTTTGCTAGCAAAATTTGGTGGAAATTGGAGGTCCGGAAGATTCCGGAAGATGGTGAACCGATGGAATATTTGCTGCGAGTTGTATGGAGCTTCCGGTGGCCGGTTTGGTAGGTTTCCGGCAGGTTCTTGGGGTGCCGCCGCCGGTTCTGGATTCCTGGAATCAAGTTCTTCAATGTGTGAGGTGGAGGCAGAAAAGGCTTCAAGGTTTTGTATTCGGATTCAAGGTTTTTAGCTTCTTGAATCAGGGTTTGGCTATTTGTTTCAGGGTTAGGGCTTCGTGCTAATAATGTGTTGTAGAGAAACTGAAATTGAGAGGAAATCGCTGTGTATTCTCATTGATAATAGGGGCCTCTTTATATAAAGGATTACAATGTATAGAATCTCAATCATACAAGGAAAGTAATCGTACATTAAATAGGAATCTAGTTCCTTCTAATTTAACCCTATTACCACTAGGTCAAGTAACCTAGAGTTTAGGCCAAACACAAATTAGGGTTTACTTGAACAAGGGGGGGTGTTTTCATTTTAGAATCTACAAGATTTTTTTGCATTTTAAAAGTCTATGAGTATTCAATTGAGATTTTAAATAGTCTTTTAAAATCTTGGTGTATTCAATTAAGATTTAAAATTATTCATTCAAATCTGGCGATATTCAAAAGTATACGGATTTTTTAGGATTTTATTAAATGCTGGATTTTGGAGGATTTTATAGTGCTTTTTATACATATCTAAACTCAAAGACAATCCAGCCACTTCCTCAGAGATTTTGATGGATTTTTTCTCACTCAAAAAATTAAGAAGCTCTTCTTTAAAAAAAAATAAAAAATGAAGAAGTAGCCTTCAACATTTTCCCACTATCTTTCTCTACCTCTGCTCCCATATAATAATTTTTTTAGTTTTATCACTATAGTTCTAGAAGCTTTTCCTTCTAGGTAATGAAGGTAACTCTTAATGATATTGTTGATACATCCACACATGTTTCTTTTTTCTTTTTTTGTAAATTAGATATGAAATAAATTATGTCATTAGTTTACTACTTTATTTTTTGTGTAATATTTTGGTTGATGTAATATTATAAAAAATGGAAAAATCGATGCCTAAGGTTGAGGTAATGAATACTTGAAAATCAAGCATTCTATATAAATGTGAAAGACTTTAAAGGAGATATGAGTTAATAGTTAAGATTGCAAAGGCCAAACTAAGAAAAACCTACTTTATACTACCTCTAACGTTAATTCTTCTTTTCTGGTTTCTAATTAGATCGACTCGAAAATCACAAATTTATTGATGTGTTTTCTTCAATATTTAGAATTGACTAAATCATTTTAGTTGTCATAGTTAGTTGCCTATGATATTTTAAAGGATTTTATACCTTGTTCAAGTATAAAACTTTTTTGTTTCAAGTAGTGATTTTTTTTTTTGAGGGGCATGAATATTCGCACAACTTTACAAAGTCACCCTCATGATCATCCATACAACATAGCCAAAGCTCCCAAAAGCACATAAACGTTGCTTTTGCCTTTTCGGCCTAACAGGAAGACAAATCCCTAACAAAAGAAAATCCATTCTAGAACTACCTGCACATTTAAGAAAAAGACGATTAGCCTATACGACCTAAACTTTGACTAAACTGAAGCTACAAAGACATCATAAGGACTTGTAAAATCTAACAAATACTAGTAAATCAATCAATTAGAATCAATCAGAGTCCATATGGAATTTAAACAATCTGTGGATTAAATAAATCTATAAATTTTAAAAACTCTATAAAAACTCAAACAGAATCTTTTAAAATTTGAATTGAATACACCCCCCTTAATTGGGTTTTAGGAAAGACCTTATTAGAGTCTTTATAGGTAAGTGAGAAAAAAAATAAGTGGGTGTGTAAGGGGGAAAGAAGTCACTAGATTTAGGGTAAATTATATATATATATATATATATATATATATATATATATAGGCCTTCTCTGCTAAGGATATCCTTAACTTAGCTTACGGTACGGATTTCCATATTTTGACTAACTTTCGATCACATATTCACATCTTAACCGTTCAGTTTTTAGGTATATATGAGTAGATCACTTATGAAAATTTTCAGCCAAATTTATGATCGTTAAGGCATTCAAAACTGCAATTTACACGAACGGTTCATGTTTGACAAATTTAGTTCATTCGTGTAAATTGCAGTTTTGGATGCCTTAACGATCATCATTTTGGCTGAAAATTTGCAGAGATGATCTATACATTAGGACCTAAACACTGAATGGTTAAGATGTGAATATGTGATCGAATAGTGGTCAAAATATGAAAATTCATACCGTAAGCTAAGTTAAGGATAGAAGGATATATATATATATATATATATATATATATATATATATAGGGTGGTGCTATTCACACACCCATTTTCTCTATTCACACACTCCTCTATTTTTCTATTACTTTAATTCAATTCATTTTTACAAATTACCCTAATTACCCTCCCTTGCAATTCTGATTATTTTTTTTTTCTTCTTTTTTTCTTTTTTCTATTTGACAAGTCAATCATGAATCAATTATCACCTAAATTGCAAAGTTTGTCCTCATACGAGTAGGAGGGGTAAGACGCAGTCTGGGGTTCCAATATTGCACCTAACTTATTAAAGTTTCTCGTCTCTTATAAATTGGCAATAAACCATTTTCAGATGCATTCTGCAAATTTGGAAAATTTCTAGGTACAAAAAAAAAAAAATGGAGTTGGTTCAAAATTAATTGAACAAAACTTACCTGAGGGGATAGACAAATGTAGAAACACGCATAATCAATGGTATAAAACCTTTAATATAATGTATTTTAGATAACTGTATTGAAAGAACACTCACCCATAAATAAAAGTTGGACAATAGGTTGAAAAAAACACTACACTTTGGAACATTATTTTCAGTATGTAACAAGTAGATCCTATGCAATAATATCTCAAATGTTGCAAAATAGCATCCAAAGAAAATACGATAGCAGTTCAGTCAAAAGATTGTTGTTACGTAATGGCACTACAAATCTGCAACAAAACATAAACAGAAAGAGCACAATGTTAGTCAATGCAGAGTTTTATAATGGATATCAGTAGTCACAGAAACTTTCTTGATTGCTTCCTCATCACTCAAAACTTAACTTCTTCGTGCAAAATCTAAAGATCATGGTCAAAATTCTGATGTAAGCAAAAAATGTGAATCATCAACCCTACATAAGATTTTAAGAACATTAGCTAATGACCTAAAAAAACAGTTTACTTCATTAAAATCGTCAATGTTCAGGAAGCAACAAAGGTGCTCCTCATTTCAGTTAATATTTTAGCTGCCCTGCAAAAATAAATAAGACAAAACACTCAATTTTCTTGATTACTTCCTTATCACTCAAAACATAACTTGTTCATGCTAAATCTAAAGAGAAATTAGGAAATTTGACACTAATTTGTCACACCCCAAACCCAAGGTATGACTTAAGGGGTTCTCAAACAAGAGAAATTTACAATAAGACCAAATTTAACACAATTTAAAGTGGAACCTTAAGGCAGAAACAGTTCAGTTTTGGAGATTTACTAAAAATTCATTTGTGCAGCAATGAACTAGAAATTTTTCAAAATCAAAGTAAACACATTAAGGTAGACCATGCTAAAATTTCAAGGAGTATGGAGTTTGGGAAGTAAGGTAAAACTTGAACATAAACTGACTAGCAAAATAAGGGTTTTGAAGTCTTCGTCTACGGGAAAATAAGGGGGGTGTATTGTATATGGAATTACTGGCACTTTTAAAGAAATCCATGGAATTTAAAAGTCTGGGTGTATTCAATAGAGACTTTTAACAGTCCATAAAAGTCTGGGTGTATTCAATTAGGATTTTAAAAAATCTTTATGAATTCCACCAAAGTCTAGGGGTATTCAATTAGGACTTTTAAAAATGAATAGAAGTTTAGGGGTATTCAAAATATCATTCATACATACGGAATTAGAAAATCATGGAAAATCATGGACTTTGTAGTGTTAAGTATAAATACCAAATTCCAATATTTTTCCAGCCACCAGAGCAAAGATTTTGAGCGTGGAAAAGTCTGTCAAAGTTCTTCTCTCTGCGCGTTCAAGGTTGGTCCTCCATCATCTCTCTTTCATGATTTCTTTTTTCTTTTCTCTATTATTTTGTGATATCAACCTCTAATACCTAACATGTTCATTGTTGTTGTTGATTTTGATTTTTTTTTTTTTTTCAATTGTGATGCTTGGAACCCTAATATTATCATCAACTCCTAAAACAAAGCCAAATAATGTATATGCCTAATGCTTTTACGGTTCGATCATAGTCCTGCATACTATTGCGGTTATTGCTATTGTCGTCGCTTGTTTGCTGCGTATGTTTCTTCTTCTTTGTTTTTCTCGCTAGGTTTTCTGTTTCTTTTGTATTTGTTGCTGTCCTATATGGCATGGTTCTCTTTTTTTTTGCTACTGCTTTGCCCTTGTGGCTCTTAAGTTCGGGTAGATTAGCCAAACGGTGGGTGGTTTTTTTTTTTTTTCCTTCATGCCAGAACTTCTTTTCTATACCTAATAGTGTGTGTGATTTTACCCTGCATTGAGATGGGACTTATGTTGACAATCTCATGTCAACTTTCTTAAAATGATAGTAATGTCAGAGGTGCGATTTGGTTCAAGCTTTGGGTGAATCTATACAGAGTTATTAATTTTCATTCAAATTTTGCTTTAACCCTTCAATTTGAAGCCAATGTTGGCCACCACTAAAGTCGGCAATGGCTGATAAAATTATGTCAGGTTATTTATTTTCTTTTTCTAAAATTTTAGTGTTCTTTTTTATGCTTTGAGAATATTATGTGTATGTTGAGCAGAGCTTTAATGTTAGAAATTTTACTTTGGGATTACAGAGTAGTAGGTTGAGTAAATAGGATCACTGAATCTTCAAAGAGTTAATTCAGCTAAGTTTGTAGTCAGCTGAGAGATAGGAATATTGTTCTGGAGTTTTGATTCATGTTGGTTGGGCAAATTGCCATGATGACAGTTGTCTGGTACCTTGATTCAGTTTTGTCATCTTTATGGACCTCAATTTCTTTAGGATTCAGATTCTTTTTATTTTCTCCTTCAAATTCCCATGGAAACAGATCGTGATCAAGTTTTGGGGTTATGAGAGTCTGATTTGTGCAATTTATGAGTACTGTTTATAATCATATTGTATGGCATGCTATAAAAAACAAACAAGTGTGGATCAAAATGTAATTGAATGAATTATGAAACAAAGAAAAATTAATCAAAGAGAAGTTGGCTAGGTAATAATCAATATGAACAATGTATCAAAATTTGCTATTTTTGTCTCTGCACCCAATTGTCTGAGTTGGTTCCTTTTGTATGCTTAATGCATGTTTAAAGAAAAGAAGAAAAAAAAAAAAAACCTTGCATACGTTTTGAAGTAATGCTTCTTACCAGAATGATTCCTTATCCCTAGTAGCCAAAATCATTGCTCTTAATATGAATAGATTCAAGCTGATGAAGGATACCAGCAACTCTTCTTTACTTTATTATTTTGTTGTGTCAGAAAGCAATTTAGGAGAGTATGAAAACAGGATATTGGTGCATGTTTATATTGATATACACACCTGATAGTTGTGCGTCTTGATAACAGAAGGGTTGTCATTTGGGGTCTAATATCTTTCTTGTTTCTTTGTGGAGCCATGTACCTTGGACTTCTAATTTTTTTTTTTCCAGTCTATACTTCCCTTATGTTTATATTGTTCTGAATTATAATGTTTTGATTGATAAAAGTTGCATGTATGATTACTTTTACGCAATCGTATAGATGGGAGATTCACAAGGGAATGGTAAAAGAAAAGATTACAAAACTTGGAATGCTGAAGAGAGCAATGTTTTGCTTCAACTTATGGTTGAAGGCGCCAAACTTGGATTGCGTGATATTAATGGTGTGATAAGCAAACAAACAGTAGAGGCGAAGCTACTTCCTAAACTGAAGGAAAAACTTGGTTGTGAAATAAGTTTTAGTCATTACCAAAGTAGAGTGAAATGGTTTAAGAAACAATACACCAATTACTCTCAACTTATGCGTCATAGTTCTGGATTTGGGTGGGATCCAATCACAAAGAGATTCACTGCTGATGATGAAGTATGGGCAGATTATTTGAAGGTGAGCTTATTGCTTTTTCATTTTATTCTAATTTAGATTTATAGTTATTTCAAATGGTTATCATCATATTGACACGTGTATTTTTTTTTTCCCTACTAGTCACATCCAACGCATGGGCACTTTCGGTCAGAAACTTTTCCAGACTATGAGGACTTGAAAATTGCAGTTGGAAATGGAACTGCAACTGGAATGGGCTCAATCAGTTTAGGTGATGATACAGATGCCTCTACATTTGGAGCGGAAGAAAACGGACCTTGGGGAATTGATGGATTAGTTTTTGATCGAAATACTAACATGTTCGTGCAAAGTGAAAATGAGTCATCACACCAAGAAAACTCGCCATCTCTTTCACAACAACCCTCCCAAGGTACCAATGTAGATGCTCCACCACATAGCAGGACTCAAGGAAAACGGAGTAGGACTGACTATGAAAATAATAGCGGCTCAAAGGGGGCAACTAGTCAGGCTGAGGTTTTAGAAAACTTATCAAGTGGCATTGGTAAAATTGTCACAAGTTTTGATAAAATTTGTGGCTTAATGGAGAAGAGAGAATCAAGAGAGAGTGATCTTTTGGATGCTATGAACGAAACCCCAGGATTAACTGATGAGGCTTGCTTTATGGCTCTTGATTTGCTTAATACTAAAGCAAAGCAAGATTTCTTCTTGAAGATGACTCCTGAACAACGACATAATTGGATCACCTATAAACAAATGCAATAGGTGTGGGTCAATCTCCACTAGCGACACCTAATAAGCAATAGGCTATGTTCTATTATTAATTTTAAGTTATGGAGTTTGATTTTATTTTGTTTGAATTGCAGCTTGTTTTGAATGATTTTAAACTGGTATGTTATGAATTACAATTTGATTTTTTGTTTGAATATTTATGATTTTTGATTTGCTTTTGAATGAATGTTAATATGAATAGTGATATATATTTTTTATAAATATGTTTAGGTGCTTTCTCTATTAGCAATGTCTGAAATGGACATGTATGGAGCTGATGAAGAGGAAGAGCAGTTTTACGAGGCTGTTAAGATATTATTAATGGCAATACAAGCAGTGATTTATGTGTTATACGAACTTGTGTTCAGCATACGTGGTGAACATATTAGACGTCCGCTGACTCGTCGACCAGTGAAATCAAGTGGATACATATATATGCACAACATATTGGACAGAGACCCTCAAATCTTTAGAGATGTGTATAGAATGTATCCTGACGTGTTTCGAAAATTATGTAGCATCCTAAAAGCGAAAACACCTTTACGGGATACAAGACACATTTGTGTTGAAGAAATGCTTGCAACCTTTTTACTAGTTGTCGGCCAAAATAATCGATACAGTGAAGCTCGGCTGATATTTGAGCGATCTCATTTTGCTGTTAGCAGAAGTTTCAACAAAGTCTTGAAGGCCTTGAATACAATAGCACCACAGTTTATGGCTAAACCTGAATCCATACCACCTAACATAAGAGAAAGTACAAGGTTCTATCCTTACTTTAAGGTAAGCAATGCAACTTTTATGGATGGTTAATTATTTATTTCATTGTACAGTAATGAAGATATTATTTCATTTTTTCTTTTCAGCTATTGATATCTTTTTTCATTATTTTAGGATTGTGTCGGAGCTATAGATGGCACGCATATTCCTGCAACGGTAGTTGGACGTGAGGTAAGCAGATATCGAAATCGCCATGGGAAGATATCACAAAATGTATTAGCAGCTTGTAACTTTGATTTACAGTTCATATATGTGATTAGTGGATGGGAGGGTTCCGCTCATGATTCAAAAGTGTTGAATGATGCGATTTCTAGACGAAATGGACTCAAAGTGCCACCAGGTATAGTTTTACGTGCATAAAAAAAATTCAGAGTACTTATTACAATTTATGTCATATAACATATATATAACATACTAATTGCACATGTTTTTTATTATTAGGTAAATATTACTTAGGGGACTGCGGATTCCCAAATCGACGTCGGTTCCTAGCTCCATTTCGAGGTACTCGATATCACCTCAAAGATTTTGGTGGTGAAGGAAATCATCCTGTCAATGCAATTGAGTTATTCAATCTTCGCCATGCTTCCTTGAGGAACGTAATTGAGAGAATATTTGGAATATTTAAGTCGCGTTTCACAATCTTCAAATCAGCACCACCATTTTTATATAAGACACAAGCAGAACTAGTTTTGGCTTGTGCAGGACTGCACAATTTTCTTCGACAGGAATGTCGTTCAGATGAATTTCCTCTTGAACCAGAAGAAGATCCGATAGACAATCACGAAGATAATTTTGAATGGGATGATTTTCAAACCCAAGATCAGCAAAGAGAGAATGCTAATGAATGGAGAATGAGTATTGCTACTCATATGTGGACAGATGCCCAACCAAATGCCAACAATGAAAACAATGACAATCAAGAAAGTGAAAATGAGGGAGAAGAATAAATCATATCATTATTTCAAAGACGTCTGCTTATTTGGCATGAAACTTCATCAATGTGTTTTTTTTTTCCTTCTCTTTTTTGGATATCTTTTGGTTTGGTTGATTATATTTGGAGGCTTTTCCTTTATTTTCTTATATGTTTGTTTCATGACATTATTTGAGCTTCTCTGATTCCTACGCTAATGGTCATTAGTTAACATAGCTATGGCATCGTATTTTATTCTCTGACTAATAAACTAGCTTGGTTTTTCTTTTTTATAAGTATTGTGAAATCTACATAAGTCATTCATATAAAGTCTGTAGATTTTTACAAATCAGTAAAAATCTGTGCTAAAAATCAGTAAAAGTCAATGGTTTTTAAAAAATCAATAAAAGTCTATGAACTTTTTATAGAATCCATGGACTTTTGAAAAAGTCTATCATTTAAAAAAACTCCACACAAATCCAAATACAATACACCCCCCTAAGAGTTTAGAATTTGGCGATGATTGACTTGCAAAATAAATAAATAAAGAAAAAGAAAAATAATCAGAATTGCAAGGGAGGGTAATTAGGATAATTTGTAAAAATAGATTGAATTAAAATAATAGAAAAATAGAGGAGGTGTGCGAATAGAGAAAATGGGGGTGTGAATAGCACCACCCTATATATATATATATATATATATATATATATATATATATATATATATATATATCCCGAATTAAAGCAAAAGATATGAAGTGGAAGAAGCAGAAGGCAATCTAAAAGGCATGGCTTCTGTTGCGTCTTGGCATCCTCTGTTCCTTCGACCTCGCACAAGCCATTTCACCGCAACCTCGAACAACCCAGGTGAAGCTCTCAGCTCAGCTCCAAAGTCCACACCCAGTTCCTACCTAATCTCCATCTTTTATGTTACCATTGACAGGTTAAACTTAATTAATCAGCTACCTTCTTCTTGCTTGGTTCACTTTCTTTAGGCACCGCCATATGTAGAAAGAGCTATCTCCAATGTTGCAACAACAAAAAACAAGAACCACAACTAGAACAAGAAGAAAAACCAGTGTATGTAACTTACAGAGCATTTATGGAAGCAATAGCATGCTTTTGCTCGGTTCATATTCATGTACTTGTTTTTGCTTAAATTCCAGTTTTGGGATGCAATGCCAAGCCAAGAGAAGACAAGTTTTGCTTGGGACGACTTTTGCTGCATTTTCTTTTCCGGAAATTTATTCAAAAAACATTGCATTGGCCGAGAATGGTAATATAAAATTAACAATTTGTCTCCCTATTCATATTGATTGCATTTTGAATCTTCATACTTTGGAGTGGAGTTGAACTTAATAGTTTATGTGGCAGAGGGTTTTCGTGTTTTCACCGATGATGTCAACAAGTTCCAGATATCAATTCCCCTAGGTGAATATATACTCCCTGTGAATTGGCATATACTAATTCAAACTAGATTAGTTGAATTTAATAAGGCACTGATGAATGCTTTGGTCTTTGATTATGGAGACTGGCAAGTAGGCGCGGGAGAACCAAGTGGGTTCAAGTCAGTTACTGCTTTCTACCCGGAAGAGGGTTTTAGCTCAAGTGGGTATTCTTTCTCTCTATAATCTCAAGGTTGTTACTTTTGGTTCAAGTAGTACTTTATATTTGGTTGGATTCCTCTTTATTTGACAATGTCATTGCATACATTATGATTGCTTCATGCTTTAGTTAGTGTCGTAATCACGGGGCTTGGTCCGGATTTTACAAAGATTGAATCCTTTGGCAAGGTTGACGAATTTGCTGAGACTCTGGTAAGCTCTTATTTCTATATGTATGTTATGTTTCTATCTTCGATGGGAATTGAGAAGGGGCTTCGCTTGCTAATGTACTCCTCTATTTCACAGGTCAGCGGACTAGATAGGAGCTGGCAAAGGCCAGCAGGAGTTTCAGCGAAACTCATAGATTGCAAATCATCTAAAGGGCTTTACTACATTGAGTATTCACTGCAAAATCCTGGTGAAAGTATGAAGCACCTCTATTCAGCTCTTGGGATGGCAAGCAACGGCTGGTACAACAGATTATATACCGTCACCGGCCAGGTATGGTAGCCGATGTTCTGTACAGCTACCCTCTTACATTAAATGCCTCGCACGCACACAAGTGTGTACGAGAGAGAAATACAGTCGTACTCTATGGTTATTTCTCTCTTATAAATGTTAGCGGTTAGACATTGAATGGTGACAGTGGAATATTTTCTGCAGTTTGCAGAGGAAGAATCGGATAAGTACAGTTCCAAAATTGAGAAGGTTAGCTTAACTTGAGATTTTCTGTATGATTCTTGACAGAGATGATTCTCATAATAATATAGTACAGTACATGCATGTACTGACTTCTGATTTATTTAAAGAAAAGTTCAATTAATATTTATTTGGGTTTTGCAGGCTGTAAAATCCTTCAAGTTCATATGATAGACAACCTCCAGGGCGGCAGAGTTTGAATTGTGAACTGTGGTTTACCAATTTTGATTGGGTCAGTTGTACACAATTTTTCTTCCTAATCTAATGTAATACATTTGAATCAAACAGCTGCCAAGAGAAGATTATGCAGATTGTGTAAGTAACCACGGATTTGTGTAAATAACATTGCAGCAGTACATTTTAAAATATGGAAGTTTCAGAATATAGAATATGTGCTTTTGGAAGAGTCGGTGCAATTCAACACTTCAACTGTTGAATGCTAAAAGTATGTATTTTTGTTTTGAACAATTCAGTAGGGAGTTTAAGTGTACTTCTAATCTATTTTGATCCAGTTTGGGATGACCGACCATTCATATACAAGAACTGAGATGTGCCCGAAATTTTATAATTTCAGATTGGAAGGAACCGAACTGAAAATCACACAAAAACTGCACCTAACCACCTAGTCCGGTTTGATTTTCAGCATTCAGAACCATAATCGAAGTGATAAACCTAAGAAACCACGTAAAAATCAAATCAAGGCATGACATAACGAGGACAGGCTGAGATGGGAAAAATTGGGTCCGAGTAACTGGCCCAAAGAACGGACACAAACTAAATCAAATGTTTCTAATAATATTAAACCACAAATGAACTACGCATCCTTCAAAGCAGAAGTTTGCTAGACTAGTCTTGCTGTATCAGTACACAAATCGCTTGTTCCAAATGAATAGAATATGCCTGAAGCTTCTCTCCTTTTGAAGCCAGGCACTCGAAACTATCTAGATTACACATCTCAGTTTTGAATGAAAATCCTAGCGCACTACTATGCACAAACCCAATGAACTTATGGACCCACCAAGGGACCAATACAACACCAGAGACTATACACCTAAATGCTGGGACAGAACTATAAAAGAATCATATGTTGATCTTACATGTTTTTTTACCAAGTATTATTACTATATGGCTGCTAGAAACCTGATTCCAGCACCCACCAATCCACAACCTGCTACTTGTCTTAAGTAACAAAGTAATAATGGTTTTGATACGCTGAGGAAGCATCCTCAAAAGGACAGCAGCCTTCCTTCTCTGCTATCTGGAGTGACTCCGACATCTGAGTTCTCTGGTGTGCATGAATATGAATGACCTGCAGAAAATAAATGTAAGTATAAGACCTAGGCAATATTCAAACAAGTGAAATCAGAGATGCCACGCCTTGCATTCATAAATAAAATTTAAACTGAAAACAAATGCAGATCAACACAAAATATGAACCATCAGAAAAATCACATTATACTGAGGCATCAATAATGCAATCCAGCATACAAAAAAATTGCTTCTACAGGAGACCTACTTATATTCACTAAGCACCAGATGAGGGGGTACTGCTACTGGATAAGGAAAATTATAGCAATTGATATAGCATTGGAGTTTACAAACAAAGTAAAACCATCTAAGTAATCATCCCACTAATTAATCTAGAGGCTGATCACCTAGACTAACAGAAAGTACTATAATTTTTTAGCAAAATAATCTCAGACTTTTGTTGCCACAACTTCAGATAGAACCATTTGTGACCTTTATATGGTTATTGATACAAGAAACCACATGACCTCAGCCGGCCATCAAATGTGACCCAAAAAAAGTACAGAGAATATAACTAATTCAGCTATCCCTCTAGAATGAGTTTTCAGTGCCATCGCTTAATCTTGTACATCTAAAAGCAGATGACCAAATAGTTTACCTCTAGAATGCAAAATAAGAAATTGCAAGGCTAGATCTGTTGTCTGCCACCTAAGTAGCAGTTCTGCTGCTCTTAGTCCTGCTGCAGTCAAAGGGTGCCTGCAAGAAAATTAAACAAAACATAACATAACAATCTCATACAATCATACCGAACTCTAATCGCAGATACATTTTTCTTTCTCTCTTTTTTTTTTTTTTTTTAATCTCCAGAATAAGTTAAAGACTGATAAAACCTCAACCAGCCCCTTATTATTTCAGAATCACTACCCGCATATAGAGAAGGAGCATAATCTAGGAAAAGTGGTTGTACTGCCAAACTCGCTGTCATACCTGATTAAAAGCTATAAAGCTGTCTTCACGTTTCAATCAGAAGACCTGGACAGGAAGACAGCTTATCATTCGGTAAATTTCAGTTGATTCTCATATATTTTTCTATTACATAAATTCAGAATCTAGAAATCTAAGACTTTCTGTATATGAGAGTGTTGAAGGAACAAAAAAAAAAAAAGCCTAATTCATTGATATATTGAGTCACTCTATCCTTGCTAAGTGAAGAAATCAGCCTATTAATGCTTACTGTAGACAGGATGAGCATTGTAGATATAAATAAATAAAATAAAAAGGGTGACAATTAAGACTACACATCATAATCTGCCATACTCTTAGGTAGTGAGTGGTCCAGCCTCAGAGATTCGGATTTCACATAAGCTATGTACTAGACCAGGAGAATGTTCAGTGGATAAAGTTCCACTAAAATTCTAAAAAAAATAGAGACAATTTCGGACGAAAGTTTACCTGTGGAATATGGTGCTTGAATTGTAGGGACTGGTGTAGTTGTTACTGCATTAACACTGGGTCCAAATGGGATTATCTGCTGAGCAGGCATTGCATATCTGTGTACTGTTGGATAACCCTGACCACCTGGAATGGTTTGACCCAGTTGTGCATAGGAATACAGAGTATTAACCGTCCCTGGAACTCCATATATCTGAAGATACTGCTGACCCGCGTAAGAATTGTGAGCACCCTACCAGAAATATGACAATGCAAAAGTTAGGGATCATAAATTTGAAAACAAATAAAATATAACATCCTAACTCATACAATAAAAACATGTCATCAAATGTATGACAGATAAATACAACACAAACGTCAGCCTGGTAATGCAAACGTAGTTACCTGTGAATAAACGTATTCCGGCCCGTAAGTTGCATACCTGCAGGGAGAAAACAACTATCACTACTTATAGTTTAATAAATATCATACATAAAGAACTCAGATTAGTTGATGTTTTCATGGAAAGTGAAAATACAGTTATATGAGATTGTATGGAAAATATACACCAGTATTTTTAACAATGCAAGATCCAAGATTTCAAACTAAAGATGAAATGATTACACATATTGAGCAACCTCCTGTAGGAGATCAATCAATAAAATGGTGAGACTATTAAACCATTTATTGGTCCTAATTAAACATGTCTCAAGTCTGCTTATTCAATAACATTGATTTGGGATAAAACCACTTTTTCATTGCCTCCAATTACAAATCACACCATAATTGGTCACATCATTCGAGTTTGAACCAAGAAGCCTGTAATTCTAAGGGAATGACGAATAATGAGAGACTACATGACAGTGACTGCTGTGATAGGCACATGCCACACAAGAAAGCACGGAAGAAATATAGTTGCAGAGAAGATGTGTCCAAATCAGTTGAGATAGTTTCTCACCATTCATTCCATCGTCCACCAAATCAATATTGAATTCTGACAACATATATACAGAATAATTGGACAGTCAACTAATAGTACAAAACAAGACATTAATTTTTTTGGCCATCTCCTATCTAAATTTTGATTAAAACAGCTGAGGCTCTAAGATCGTATAAGCACATGTAATGCAGTAACTACAGCTTTGTTAGGAATGAAACCACCTTTTCCGAAGTCCAAAGACTAAGCTCATTAGCCCAAGAGAACTTCTGGAGATTAACCTCTACTGCTATTAAGAATTTTGTGACCAATGCCATTAAGGGTCTCTTGTAATTAACTTACTTAATGAGTCTTGTGTTTGGACTTGCTTCTAAAACTGGTAAAAGATCATCCAGAATGTCAAAAGCATTTTAGCTGGTGTTTGACAAGAAAAGAAGTTAGAAGTGCTTCTTCAGTTATAGAAGCGTTTTTTGGTGCTTTTACATGAAGCACTTGGCATCTTTCTACTTAAAACAAGCACTTCAAGTGCTTTTACAAGAAACAATATGGTTCTAACAAATTGGTTCCATAGAAGCACTTCACAACAAAAGCACTCCTAGATAAACAATCCCAAACAAAGCCTAATAATTTAACCATTCATTGGTGCTTTAAATATTTGTTTGAGGATGTATTTGAATCCTGAAATCAGATGCATAAAATTAAGTGTTAGTGAAGGCTTGGTGCCTTGGTATCTCCTCTACCTTTTCCTCTCTCTTCCTTTTACATTCTCTCCATCTTTTTCTTTCTCTAGAGGTAGAGCAGCCATAAACCACATTTATTCTCTAGATCAATTCTATCCCTTAAAATATTTCTCATTTAAGTACAATCTTAGGCAACACTCTCATTTTGGGCCATCAACATCTGAGAAATGACATGCTTAGATGACAGAAACATATACCTAAATTATTTACTAATAAAAAAGTTGAAAAGAAATAAAAAACATAAAACAACGTAAGTCTGCACCAGTCACATAATCCTCTAAGTTTTGTAATGTGATATATCAAATGGTAACAAATTATAAAACATGTGAGAGAGCAATAACATTTAAGTATCAATGAATGCGAAAGAAACAGGAAATAAGATCCAGTTTCTAATTGTTCTATACCTATATCATTTCTACGATACAAAACCCAAAATTTGTTCTTAAAATTTTGAAAAAAACAACCTATCCAATAAAATTGAAAACGATATACTCTCATAATTATTAGATTGACTACTGATACATAAAACTCAGCCACCTGAGTGGACTTGGCATTGCATTGCCCAGAACATCTAATGAAGAATATTCTCTGAGAGTGCAACTTACCCATAAGGAGGAAACATCATCCCTTGTGGATAGTTGTACGGAAGAGGCTGTTGGTAGCCATATGCTCCGACATAAGCCCCACGAGGAGCTTGCATGCTTCCAATGTATGGAGAAGCCGGTGCTGTACGTACTGTAAGTAACAAATGCAAAGAGAAGTATTTAAACTTTGGTACTTAGAGAGAAACTTGACTAATATGGACAAATGTGCATTCAACAAAGAGTAAAACTGAAGACGATTGACATCAAATCGTCAACAGAGTTCAATTTTCTCCAACTCCATGACTCATTCTTCTCATTAAAACAGATTCAAGGTGGCACACAGGTAAGAAATTGATAGCAGAATCATCAACCACACAATGAAGTACATGTAAGACACCATACCATAACTCATATGCGGCCGAGGGCGACGGAGTGAAGCCAGATTACAATTAGCGCGGCGGCCATC
This sequence comes from Rosa chinensis, assembly GCF_002994745.2. Lineage (NCBI taxonomy): Eukaryota > Viridiplantae > Streptophyta > Magnoliopsida > Rosales > Rosaceae > Rosa > Rosa chinensis. The sequence continues at coordinate 34,340,993 of NC_037094.1, forward strand.
AATAACTGGAGTTGGATCAGCACATGCCCTGGCAGCAGCCTCCGGCTCCTGGAAAGTGACCTAAATCCTCCACATAAACACAAAACAGTTCATTAAAAAGCCAAACGAAACAGAAACCTCCATTGATTCATCATATACCACCACTAATTACCACCAGTGAACTATCATATCAACCTCAGTGAATGATTTCGAAAACAAGAAAAGAAACGGTGCACTCACAAAACCATAGCCCTTGGATCGGCCGGTGTTCTTATCAGTAATAACAACGGCCTCAAGAATCTGGCCGAATTGCTCGAAATAGCGTCCCATGGTCTCGCTCTGGGTTTCCCAGGCGAGTCCGCCGACGAAGAGCTTGGTGTAAGTGGTGTCGCCGAAGGGGGAGTTGATGAAGTGGAATCCGGAAGCGCCGGAGCTGGAGCTGGAAACGGAGTTCCGGCCCGGAAGCGGCTGGTACGCCATGAATCGGAGGAGGAGGTCGGTGGTGAAGTTGACAGTGAAGGCAGGGCTTAATAATGGACCAGGGAGGGTTTTCGTGTACCTCGTTGTAATAAGTGAGAGAGTGTCTTTTCTTTTTTTCTTTTTTCTTTTATATTTTGCTGAATTTGTTGAAAATTTTAGGAAAGAGAGAGAAAAAGAAAAAAAATGTGCGACTTTTTAGGTTGGAGGAGAATGGAGAGTTCTCAAACGAAGCTGACAGCTTGAGAGGGTGGGACCCAGGTGCCTCCCTTCCACCTCTACTCCTGCTCGGCGGCTCTCTCGTCTTAAACCCTAGTTGGATTTCTACGCGGGACCAACGCGGATTGGTTGGATTTCTACCTCTAGAGGAAAATACGACAACGTGGGCAATTTTGAATGTAGACGGGCGCCGTCCATTTATTTTTTGTTGTCAGATTCACTTGTTCCTCACAATTCATTAAAAACTGTCTGTTAGATGAGCATACCTCATATATCAAAACTAGTAAATGAAATTATTTTCTTAACAAAAAGGTGACAAAAAGAGTCATTAATAAATAACTCAATCTAGAATTGGGCACGAGTCAGGTCATGTGTGAAATTTTAAGGACTCGAATCCTGACAGAAATTTTCAGGGCGGGCATGTTTGCGACTGAATCAAGCCTGACTTTTTTTTTTGGGCTGGGTTTTCAAGCCAAAGAGGCTCAAAAAAAAAAAAAAAAAAAAAAAAACTGTCGTCAAATTCTAGCCGTGATTTGTGGAGACCACAGATGTAGAATCAATCGTGGTTGCATTGCTGAGATGGTTGAAATTCAGCCCCAATTCCAAGATCGCGTCCAAAATAAGAATCATCAAAGGAATTGGCATAATTTAGAAAAAAATATAAATCTTCCAAATGGACTTCTAAAGCCTTAGAGAAACAACATGAGAAGTATTCGGATGCGTTCAGGAATGAAAACCAGAAGATTGATGAGAAAAATAATACCCTAAACATACCGTATAAACACCGAACTTCTCCAATGGCTAGATTAGTCGATCTTGCTAAGATGGTAGAAGTAGTGGAATAGTAGAAATTGCCTCATTCTTAGAAGAAACAGGTGCAGACAAAATAGAAAATAACTTCCATGATAAAGATGATAAAGTAGTCATGTTAAACCAACTCAATAGAATAAGAATCCGAAAGTCAAAGCTTATTGGAAAGAATACTTGGAATTCAATTATCATTCTAAATTTGTACTCTTGAAATCTCTCTAGAGGATAAGACCGCCATTTAGTATATTAAGAGAAAAAGTAAGATGGTTGAAATTCAGCCCCAATTTCAATATACAATTGGTGTCAAAACTTGGACTGCCACCAAAACATTTCCCAAAGATGATTAATTGCAAATGAAGAACCCAAAATGTAGAAGAAGAATTGGTGGAGACGAAGACGAAGTCTGGGATTGAGATATTGGAATCGAAGATAAAGATCTAGAAGTGTGCCAGCAATCTACGCATTGAGACGTAGTTAGCCGGGTTCAACTCTAGCGCTCCAATCAGAGCTTCCTCTTCCTCGACGACAATGACTATACTCACGATGTCCTGATTAGATCATTACTCGTCCTCAACTGGGATGATCAGAAAATCTTCGACGCCTTTGAGGAAGGTGTTTGAAACGATGGCATAGGAGAGGAAAAGAAAGGGAAAGAATAAAAAGAAAATATATTTGACACAGTTCAGGCCAAACGGTCTTATATTTTTTAAAATTCAAAATTGAGACCGTATTGGGAGGCAATCGCGTTAAGGACTCGAGTTTTAGAACACTGACTTGGTGGTGGTGCGTAGTTGAGATTCATGGTAATTTCTAGTGTTGTGGAGGATCATTCACAATTTTAATCAGCTCGGACCACGTGCTACGGGAGTAGCAATGATGATGATATAAACAAGAGTTATCCTGACACTCATAGTTACTCGTCGTAATGTTGTGACGCTTAGGCCGACGCAAAAAGACACCACTGAATTTCAATATAATAAAGTCAAATTACGAGACTCATCTCACCACTCAAGTTGTTTTTATTAATATTAGAAGTAGGGCCGGGCGTTTTGACCCAAAAACCCGCTCGGACCGATCCAGACCACTTGGTTCGGGCCGGACTATGAGAAAAAAAAAAAAATTTGAGGCCCGGACCGTTTATGAATAAAACTGGCCGGTCCCGAGCCTGGTATCTCTAATGCGTAAAAGCCCGGATTACAGCCCGTATAAGCCATAGTGCCATTACTGCCATATGTCCCTCTGTGATAGGTCATTTATTTGAGTATACAGTAAAATTGACCACAGGTAATCACCGACCCCTACTTATCTACATGACTCGTTTAGCAATTAGCAGTTTAGCACGACCTCATCTCTCTACCTCTCTTTTCTTCGAACCTTAAAACCCCCAATTTCATATTTTCAATCCCAGCCTATTTCTAAAATCAAGCTTCGATCAGTTCGTGTATCGCCTTCATAAGCCTTTTACGTCCGATATGTTGTTCAGAAACCACAATCCAGTTCTTGTTCGAAATGGCCACTTCTGAGAATGAGATGGTACTGGTGAATCCATCCACTGAGGGCGGTGCGGCGATTGATGGAGGTGAGGCGGCTTCAAGCCAAGCGGAGACACCGAAGAGAAAGAGGGAGGATTCGAGTCAAACTCACAACAGCAGTTGCCAGTCTAATGTTTGGGAGAATTTTGAGAAGTTTGACGGTTCACTTACGAGTTCGAAACAGGATGGGAAGGAGGATCTAGTCGGACATTGCAGCAAAGTGAGATGTAAGTATTGTGATACTGTGTTCAAAGCTAATTCATCTTTTAATGGTACTTCAACTCTTAGACGTCATATAGAGAATGTGTGCAAAAAATATCATGGTAGATTAGATTTGGAGGAAGGATAGAGGGTATTGACTAGTGATGGGAGTACCAATTCTGTAGTAATGAGACAATGGAGTCCAGAAGCTTGTACAGAGGCAGCTGTTGTGATGATAGTTATGGACGAATTACCTTTTAGTCAAGTAGAAAAGGAGGGATTTAAGTACTTTTGTTCGGTTTCCATTCTTCGGTGGGAAATCCCTAGCAGAAGGGTCATTGTGAAGAAATTATTAGCGATGTATGATGCCAAAAAAGAGGAGCTTAGGGGTGAGTTGTGCAAACATAGAGTGTGTCTGACCACCGATACCTGGACATCGTTACAGAATGTCAATTACATGGTGATGACATCGCATTTTATAGATGAAAGTTGGTATTTGCACAAAAGGATACTGAATTTTTGCTGCATTCCTAATCATTCGGGTCTCACCACTAGGAAGATTTTAGAAAAGTGTCACGCTCCTGATTTTACACACATGAAAATCGATATATAATCTCATAATTACATATGCGTGAACGTTCAGCCATCAATACAAAATACCTATAAACTTTTTCCCTTTTTAACCCAAGTACATATTGATGCCCTGAACCCACTATGTCAATATTGACCTGCTCCATAGAGTCATATATTACATAAGCTTACTAATTAAATTGTCAACAACAAGATAAAACTTAAATGCTCCTCAGAGTTTACTACAATGGAAGTCCTTATCAAAAGTAAGGTCACAGAAATAACTTCCTACCGTAAAGCTGCAAAGGCGCTACCTCAGTTTCAACCACGATTATCCTAACCTGCAGGATTAACCCCTACACCGTTTGAATAGTGTACCGGGTTGTCACACAACAAACCTGGTAAGCTTTTGCAAGCCCGTATGAGTAACTCAAAACAATTAACACAACTCACACCAGAAATAGGGAAAACAACTCACGCTTTGATTTCTTAAAACACGAAATAAAGGAGAGTAACTCACACTTTAATTTCCTTTCAAATCAAAACATAGAAAACAACTCACTCCTTGGTTCCTATCAGTAAAACATAGAAAACAACTCACACCTTGAATTCTATCAGTAAAACATAGAAAACAACTCACATCTTGAATTCTATCAGTAAAACATAGAAAACAACTCACACCTTGAATTCTATCAGTTGTGCCATAATCGTACCATAGAAAGCAACTCACACCTTGATTTCTATCAATAAAACATAGAAAGCAACTCACACCTTGATTTCTATCAAATCGTTAATAAGGAAAACAACTTGCACCTTGTCCCCTTAAAAACCATTAATAAGGAAGCAACTCACATCTTGTTCCCTAAAAATACGTAATGTCATGAGTTATCAATAACCAATTCCCGTTACCCCATGAATTACCTATATGGCAGACAGATTAGAGCTCTAACTGAAAACGTAACCACTCGTCCGGCCAAAGACGTGATTACCTGATATTCTGCCCAAGGTCATAGAGCTTCGATCCTCGGGCCACACTGTCCCTTGGAGCAAAACATTAAAGGAGTCGCACTGGACCCAAAATGTTACACAAATCTCAACGCTTTTGAAAACAATCGAAATCAACATTTCCATAATCATTGTTTTCCGAAAAAGCCATAACACAAAACAATAAAAAGCATCAATTCATGCCTATTGTTTTCATACACAAATCTCAACGCTTTTCAAAACAAATCGAAATCAATCATTTCCACAATCATTTGTTTTCTAAAAGCCACAACCCAAAACAATAAAAAGCATCATTCATGCATATTGTTTTCACAAATCCACAAACCACCAAATCATATATATTTCACGAAAATATATATATATGTAGTCATCTGCTCAGGAATACCTACTAATACCAACTATAGTTTGAAGTTAAATCAATAACTCTCAAAACGATAAAGGAAATCCATTCATTAATGAACCTTGAACCTTGTGAGATTACTCACCTCGAAACTCCCGCTGCGTCTTCTATACAGAACCGAACTAACACTCTCGCCAACAACTTGTCCAATTCACCTTTTAGAAGCACCTATTCACCAATGATCTCAAATCAGTAACGATTCACATTTGATTTAAGTTCGAAACCCCTGTTTTGAACTAAAATCCCCAAAGTGGCGCCAGTCAAGGCAAAACCACATCCGAGACCTCCCAAAGTCTCCGGAATACGTCCACGATCGATGTGACCAAACCACAAGTCGATCAGACGCTCGAATCCTCATGGATAGAATAAATCGATCGGTATGAAACTGCAAAAATCATAACAATTCCATATGAACTCCAAAATTTGCATATTATATATCGAAATGCTCGTATCAACGAGTAGAACATATATAATACCAAAAACAGTTCCTTAAGTGGCCGGAACACCGCTGGAACGCCTCCACAGATGGTGGCGCACCGCCGCCGGCCAAAACTCAATATTTCACAAAACTCCCAACATCAAAAAGCTTCATCTAAGCATGCTTGTGAACTTTCATAACTAGCTCGAAGTCAGAAAACAAGCATAAAGGGTCGAAAACTACCTCACAAGCCGTGAACAGTAATCCAATCTGAGTTGAACCAAGTTTTACGTGAATCGATCCAAACAACCACCAAGGATCGATCAAGGAGGCTGCTCTGAGCTCCCCAAGCTCAACTTGAAGCCTCACCGACGTCGGAGATCGGAGAACCGATCGGGTCTGAAAACACTCAACTGCGCTGCCTTGTAGCGCCGCCGTGGAGGAGAATCGGTGCTAGAGGACACCAGAGGGACGACCAGACGAAGGAGACGATCCTATCTGGAAAGTTTCATCACCGGAGACCGCCTCAGTTCGCCGGAAAAGCCGGTTGGGTCGACCGGGTTCGGGTCAGGTCAGTCGGATTATTTTGTTTCTGAAGGTGCAGCTGAGAGAGAAGAGAGAGGAAGTGAGTTTTCCGGAAATGGAAATAATGAAAATAGTAAGTTTCCAACTTGGGAAACTTCTATTTATACCAAAATGGAAATTCCTTCCAATGACCATAACTTTCTCATACGAACTCCGATTGACGCGAACCACATGTCCACGAACTCGTATCGATGCGCTCTACAGCTTTCGTGAAGGAAGGTTTTGGAGAATCAGAACGTATAAAAAGTCAACCTTTAACAACCCCCCTAAAACCATATTCTTCAATTAATTATTCGCCCGAAACACTTCCGCTCCATCCACGAGCCACGAAACCGTCCAATAACCATAATTTAGATTCCGGAAAATCCTCGGAAAATAAATACGAATTTTCGAGGCATCACAAAACTTGCTTGGTGCAGTGGAAGATGGATAAAGTATTGACGATTTCGGTTGATAATGCTGATGCCAACAAACATGCAGTGGAGTATGTTCGAAAGAAGATGTTGAATTGGACAAGTTCCCCTGTTTTGGGAAGGAAGCATCTATATGTGAGGTGCTTGGCTCACATTTTGAACATAGTAGTTAGATCCGGCTTGTCTATTATGGACAAGTCGGTTGCATCAATTAGAAATGCAGTGAGGTATATGAGGTCTTCTTCTTCTAGACTCGATGAGTTCAAGTTGTGTGTTGAGAATAAAATTTTGGATTCCAACAAAGTTTGCATTCTTGATGTTCCGACTCGGTGGAACTCCACATTTGTAATGTTGGACACAGCAATTGCGTTGAAAAAGGCCTTTGTTCGGTTAGGTGAAGAGAATGTGCATCAATATAATGGATATTTCGATGAAGATGATGTGATAGATGAAATTTAGAAGTGGTGGAGGAAGCGAAGTCCAAAACTCGTATGAAGAGGGTGGGACCACCTAATGATGACGATTGGGAAAGGGCTGCCATTTTCTACCAGTTTTTACGAATTTTCTAGACGTTACGTTGAGGATAAGTGCAACATTGAAGCCTACTGCCCATTCAGCTTTCCATGACATTGTAGCAATAGAGCGTGAGATTAATGGACTGTTTTTGCAGCCTGGAATGGCTTATGAGAATGAAACAGAATCGTTGATGAGTTGGATGGCAGTGAGGATGAAGAATAAGTTTCAAAAATATTTTGGCAACATCGATGATGTCAATCAGCTTAGGCCTTAGTTCTTGATCCTAGGTATAAATTTCAAAATTTCACTCATATTTGCAAGACTGAGTTGGGCATAGATGATGGTGCAGCTAAAGTGAGGGAAGCAAAGGTCAAAGATCTGCTAGTAGCCTTGACTGATACATATGCATCTTCAATGAATTCAACCTCAAACTAAAAGGAGAAGGTCACCAATGGATCGAGGCATTCTGGTACAAGAGGTGTCAGTAGCAAAATGGCTGAAATGATGGATAATTAGGCTAAAGAACTTGAGAATAGTGATGAAATTATGGTGGAGTGTGAAGTTGATCGATACATTATTGATCCCTTCGAGAAGCCTAAAGTGGGGGAAACCTTTGAAATTTTAACTTGGTGGAAGCACAGTGGATTGAAATATCCCAACTTGCAAGCTGTGGCAAAAGATGTGCTAGCCATTCAAGTCTCCACAGTAGCTTCTGAGTCATGCTTTAGCACAGGCAAGCGAGTAATCGATCCACACAGGAGTTCCTTAACTCCTAGGAGTGTTGAAGCCTTTATATGCTTGCAAAATTGGCTTAAGAGTCCGGGAATAATGGGTCTAGATTATGTTTCAACCATCAAGGAGGTGCTACTCTATGAAGACATTGAGAAAGGTCAGTTTTTAATTATTCAATTCTTGATGTTCAATATTTGCACAACTTGAAGTTGGTAACCTTTTGTATTTCTTTTAAATTGCAGAATATCAAGACAAAACAGTCAAAATCTTAACTTAGACACTGTCTACTAGTACTGCTACAAAGCCTCCAAAATCTGCAAAGTCTACTTCTAAAGGTGTGATTTGGTATTTGAGTTCTTTTGTTACCGATTGATTTGGTATTTTGGTTACTGATTGATTTGGTGTGAGTGTGCTACTGTTAATCAGCTGACTTGATGTGTGATTTGCAGTTCAAAAAATCAGAAATTAGCTTCAGTGTGGTACTAGTTGCTGCCTACTGCCATACTGGTTTTGAAGTTGGAGTTGCTGGTTCTCTTCTTCACTTGCTGGTTTCTTTGGTTTTGAAGTTGGAGTTGTTGTTTCCCTTGCTCACTTGCTGGTTTCCTTTACTTCTCATGCTATTCATATGCTATTTTGAGTATTTTCATTTGGTTTGGTTGGAACTTGGAACATTTTCCACTTTAGAGATCAACTGCAGTTTGGAGTTGAGTTGTTATTTATTAAGTTTGGACTGTTTGGTTGGAACTTGGAACAAATGGATTTGTTATGTTTTGGACTTTGAAGTTTGGACAGTTTGGTTCTGATGTTGGAAGTTGGAAACATGAAACATTAGAGATGTGATTGTGCTTGGAACATTATTTAGAGATGTGATTGTGATTTGTTAAATGTGATTGTTGATTCCATGACATTAAGCCATCAAGGTTATTTGATTATTTATGGCTTTTTAACAACTTCTTTCTTCAGGTTTGTTGTTTGATACTTTGATTTAATAGTACAAGTTTTGTTAAGAAACAAGTTCTCCATGATCAACAGGAAAACATACTTTCAGGCTATTTTTCAGAAATTCATATTTAAGCCCGAAAAGCCCGAAGGACAGGCCCGTTTGTAAACAGTCTGGGCATTCCCGGTCCCTGGATGGTGAAAACTTAATATGGGCCTGACCCGAACTGTCGGGCTCCGTCCTGGGCCCAGTGAAATACATAACGGACTCGACCCGTGCCCAAGCCCAATTAGAAGCGTGCGCAAGGAAGTTGGGAACACATGTGACATTGTATAGGGAAGGTTAAAAGGGAAAAGTGAAAAAGGAAGTTGGTGCATATGTTTCGTTTAGCATTTGGCTTCCATGAGAAGAGACAAAAAAAGGTAATGCTTCTTATTGCTTGTTGTCTTTTCTCATCTGCGTATTGCTGATTCGTGGTTGCATGTTAGTTTTGCAAGTGAGACTTACTCCTGAGAAAAAGAGAGAGGATAATTTCTGGGTTCTGCCAACATAGAGCAAAAGAGAAGAGACGAGGAAAAAAAAAACAAACAGAGAGAAGAGATTTAGGGATTGCTGATAGGTTTTCGATTCAACAGAGATGAGGAACAAGATGACGGGAAGAGTATGAATCTGGGTATTTGATTTTCGATTCCGTTTTATTTTGTTCCTTCTGATTTCCCATGCATTGGTTTGTTGTTGTAGTTATAGTTGGGTTTTGATGAGGAAGCAGAACATGAATTTGGGTATTTGGTTTTCCATTTTTTTTTTTTTTTTTTTACTTCAGTTTCTTATGATTTCTCATCCATTAGTTGTTGGGACCTTGACCTAAAGCACAAAAAAAATTGCCCAACATCAACCCACTTACCCCAGCAACAAACTTTTATTTTCAATAACCTAATTTAAAAGTAAAATAATAATTTTTACCCGGTCTAATTAATGAACTCCATATGCCACTCTCTCATCATCATCATCATCATCTCTCTCTCTCTCTCTCTCTCTCTCTCTCACACACACACACACACACACACACACTTGAGTTCTGAGCTCGGCCATAGCGATCTGGATGGCGAAGTTGAGCTTGGCTTGCACATCCTTAGAAGCAGTGGCGAGGGAGGTGGCGGACATGGAGCGTTGGATTTCATCAATGGCTTGCAAGTAGCGATCGACCTCGTCACGGTGGCCTTCGAATTTCATCCGCTCTCGGGCCTCTTCAGATGTTGTGAAGTCCCATCAGAGAAAAATCATCTTCGCCACTTCGAGCTTTGGTAGGGAGGACGGAGGTGAAGCTTCCATCGGAGGCTGAGCTAAGCTAGTAATGTGATGACTCTTTGAGTATAGTGTACTGTGTTTTTACTAGATCAGTGAGGTTAAAGACGAGTAATTTTAGTTATAGTTTGCTTATTTATGTTGATACCCAAAAAAGCATGAGACATTCCTTATAGGGATGGCAAAAATCCCCATCGGGTAGGGTACCCATAGGGTATTTGACCCTAACGGGGAGAAATTCGAGGGAAATCGGGTAACGGGGATGGGGATCCCCAGTATTCGAATTCTAAAATCGGGTACAGGGCGGGGATGGTATTTTGATCCCCATCCCCATACCCACCCAATAAGAATTATCTTAAATACATATATATATATATATATATATATATTATTTATTATTATTATATATATATATATATTTGATATTATTTATAAATAAATGTTTATGTAAACTTCATCTTTTTGTCAATATTTAAATTCTATTAATAAATATGTTCAAAAAAAGGAAGATTCTTTTAATAAATATGTTCAAAAAAAGGAAGATTCTTTTAATAAAAGATCTTTACAACATGTTAATTTTCCTTGATTGAAATACGAAATTTATTTTATTTTGATGTTTGATTTTAACTTCATATTTTACAATCCATAATTATTTGTATAAATTTTTATATAATAAATTAGTAATATTGTTAACGGGGATTTGGGCGGGTACGGGGAACTAATCCCCAATGGGGACGGGGACGGGGAATCCCCAATATCTTACTACGGGGATTGGGGAGGGTACGGGGATGGAGAATGAAGTCGGGTATGAGGATGGTAATTTAATCCCCTTACCCTACCCTCCCCATTTTAAGCCTAATGAGAAGATACATATGCAAACCACTTTTGAAAATACAAAAAGTTGCATATCTTCTCGAACCGTTATCCGGCCACAAGTACGCTCTTGGGGCTTGCAGAATTTGGTGTGGTGTGGAAGGTTACTGAAATACATAATGCTTATCTATTGATTTAGCGTCATTGGTGATCTCGGTATTGGGTCCGAGATCCAAGCTCATATGACTTAAATCAATAGTGAAATTGTGAATATGAGATTTGGACCAACATTTTTCCTTAAAACTCAAATCCCAAACAAACAGAAAGCCCAAGTTTCTTCCTCTTCATTCTAATCTTGCCTTCTTCCCCGCATCAACCTAATACAAAGAGAGTTAGCCAAAATCTCTGAGTACAATTGATTCTCTCTGTTAGTCATTGAAAGAGAAACCTTGTGACCAGTTAAGGGAATCATTCCCTCTTCCTTAAACAAAGAACTCAAACTTCCAATATACCTCATTCCCTGTCTTCTGTCACTGCGGTGGCTTCTACTATAGTACATGTCGACTATTACAACACCTCTGCATTCTTCAAAATCCTCATCTCCCAAGAAAACATCTCTTTCCTAGGCAAATATTATGTATAAATTAAGAAGACCTTTCTTTGCCCAGAAATTAAAGTGTTCTGAAACATCAAAGCCCTTCAATGGAGCCTTTAAAAAGGCAGCTTAATTTGCCAGTGCAAAGGGCAGGGAGCACAATCGAGCAAAAAGCTAGAAAGCTTAGAAACACCTATAACAGTCATGCCTTCAAGCTTTCAAGCATATACCCAGTCCTCAGCTACCCTTCCAAACTGTCCTTCAAACGGTCACGCCCCTGATTTTTAACACAAATAAAAATCGATATACAACCCCATAATTATATATACGTGATCGTTCAATCATCAATACCAGATACCTAGAAACTTTTCCCTTTCAACTTAATACATATTGATGCCCTGAACCCACTATGTACATATTGACCCGTTCAGTAGAGTCATATATTACATAAGCTTATGAATTAAATTGCCAACAAAGAAATAAAACGTAAATGCTCCTCAGAACTTACTACAACGGAAGTCTAAATAACGGTAAGATCACAGAATTGACTTCCTACCATTAAGCTGCAAGTATGCTACTCCAACTTCAGCCACGATTATCCTAACCTGCAGGATTAACCTCTACACCGTTTGAATGGTGCACTGGGTTGCCATATAACAAACCTGGTAAGCTTTTGCAAGCCCGTATGAGTAACTCAAAACCAACAACAGAAAGACATGCTCATATCTAAATTCAGCATTCAAAATCATGATGATAGTCCAAAACAAAACCCTTCAAGTAATGTGTTGAAATCATATTTGATGCTCAAAAGCGGATTTCCAAATCACAATATCCAAAGTCATGGTAATGCAACTCAAGGAAGCAACTCACCCAAAAGATAAGGAAAACAACTCACACTTTGATTCCTTAAAACACGAAATAAAGGAGAATAACTCACACTTTAATTTCCTTTCAAATCGAAATAAAAGAAAGCAACTTACACCTTGGTTTCTTTTAAAACGAAACATAGAAAGCAACTCACACTTTGATTTCTATCAATCGTACCATAGAAAGCAACTCACACTTGATTTCTATCAAATCGTTAATAAGGAAAACAACTTGCACCTTGTTACCTTAAAAATCGTTAATAAGGAAAGCAACTCACACATTGTTCCCTAAAAACACGTAATCTCATGAGTTATAAATAACCTTGTCCCGTTATCCCATGAATCACAATTGTGGCAGACAGACTAGAGCTCTAACTGAATTCGTAACCACTCGTCCGGCCAAAGACGTGATTACCTGATATTCTGCCCAAGGTCATAGACCTTCATTCCTCAAACTTTTCAGTCCATTGGAATAAAACATTAAAGAAGTCGGACAGGACTCAAAATGTTACACAAATCTCAACACTTTTCAAAACAATTGAAATCAACATTTCCATAAGATATCATTATTTTCTGAAAAGCCATAACACAAAACAATAAATAAGCATAATCATGCATATTGTTTTCATACACAAATCTCAATGTTTTTCAAAACAAATCGAATCAACAATTCTACAATCATTTGTTTCCCGAAAAGCCATAACACAAAACAATAAATGAGCAACATTCATGCATATTGTTTTCATACACAAATCCACTAAAACATATATATTTCACGTAAATATATATATACGTAGTCATCCGCTCAGGAATGCCTACTAATACCAACTATAGTTTGCAGTTAATAAATAACTCTAAAAAAGATAAGGGCCGGTATTCCGTTCGTAAATGAACCTTGTGAGATTACTCACCTCTGAATCCCGCTGCGTCTTCACACACAAATTGGGAGAAGCACAAATCGCCGCAATCCACTCAACACACTTTCCACGTACCTAATCACATCAAGGTCACATCTTAATACCACTTGTGGTATGAAAACATCTAATTTCAAAGCAAGTGATTAAAGTTCGAATCCCCAAATCGAATCACAACCCGAAAGTAACGCCAATCGAGGCGAAACCTCATCCGAAACCACCCAAAATCTCCATAATACATCTACGATCGATATGCCAAAATCGCAAGTCAATCGGACGATCGAATCCACACGGATCGAAAATCGAACGGTTCGAAACCGTAAAAATCATAACATATTCATACGATCTCCAAAAATTTCGTATTATATATCAAAACGCTCGTATCGATGAGTAGATGATATATAAAACCAGAAGCTATCCCTTTCATGGCCGGAACGCCTCCACAGGCGGTGGTGCACTGCCACCGGGCCATCCAGAAATGTTCATCATCAAGAGTAGAGCAACTTTCATATCTGGAGCTAAGTCTGGTTCGGCCTAGATCGTCCTAGATCAAACTTGCAAGATCGGCCAATCGTTGCCATCTGATCAAGCTCCAGTTTCACTGTGTACCGCTGATCTTCAACCCTTGATCTTGCACTCCACACACAAAATCGTCCTTCAAGGCCGGTATGAGGATGATCAAGAGGAGGAGGAGATTCCAAAACTGAGAATGATCGGCCGAGAAGTCGCCAGAAAAGTGGATTTCCGGTCGGGTCCTGATAGCTTCAACTGTTGGCGCTCCAATCTTCGCTTTTCGGTGAACCACCGTGCAAACCACCACCACAGGGCGACGCGGGAGACTAGTCTGAGTCGGTCTGGGCTTGTCCCGTCGCCGTAGGTGGCCGGAGGTGAGAGAACCAGTCGGGTCGGGTCGGCGGGTTTCTGTCGGGTCTGGGTTGCGCGGAGGAGAGAGAACGGAGAGAAGGGAGTTTCCAAAAATGGAAAATTGGAATTTATGAAATAATTTTTGGAAAATCCCTATATATACTAAAATGGAAACTTTTTCCGATGAACATAACTTCTTCATACGAACTCTAATTGATGCATTCCGCATGTCCACGAACTTGTATCAACGCGCTCTACAACTTTCGTGAAGGAAGTTTTCAGAGAATCCCAACGTATCAAAAGTCAACCTTGTCACCACCCCCCTAAAACTATATTTTTCGAATAATTAATTCGTCCGAAACACTTCCGCTCAGTCCACGAGCCACGAAACGTCCTATAACCACAATTTAGATTTTGGAAAATCATCGGAAAATAATAACGAATTTCCGGGGGTACTACACAAACCTTCCCAGAAACCCCAAATCCAAAAACCCCCAAATTCTCTCACAGCAATGTGTTTCTAGCTCCCACACCATGCTTCATTCTTCCAAGCCTTATTTGTTTTTCATATGATTTGAATCACATACAAAGTCCTCCCAATAATCGGATTATTGGGTTGATTTTGGCCTAATCTCTGTTTAATTCAAAAAGGACCCTCACAATTTACTTGGCATTGGCATGGACAACTGATTTCTTTAGTTGGTGGACTTGCAAAAGGTTTGAATGCTATCATTAAACATTTTCTTTTTTTGGTAAATGGGGGGCAGAAGGCCCTGAAGGAAAGAAAAAAGAAAAAAAAAATGTTTTATTGTCTCTTAATAAAACATTTATTGGGGGGCAATAAAACATTTCCCAAAATTTATTGCCCACAATAAAAAGTTTTGAATTTATGTAATCTCCTCATCTTTTTCCTTAATTAAAGTTTTATTTATGTAACTTTGAGGAGATTAGTTCTACGTACTTCTCCCAATAAACTTTCATTGCCCCCTAATAAAATATTTTGAATTTACATAATCTTCTCATCTTCTTCCTCAATCAAATTTTATTTGTCAACTTTTAGGGAGATTAGTCCCCCTTCCCAATGTCAAAATTTTATTGGCTTTATTGTCCCCCAATAAAAGTTTATTGGGGGAGGGGGATGATAAAAGTCTTCAGCGAGCTCTCCGGTGAACTATGAGATCTCCAACAATCTCTTTGGCGATATCCAATGAAGTCCGACAATCACTCAAAAGTCCGGCGAGGTTTCCAGCAAACTCAGACTACCGGTGAGGTTTCCGGCGAGGTCTCCTATGACTTCTTTGTCTTCCATTTTCTCTCTATGTGACAAAAGGGTGAGAGAAAAATATTCTCAAAAATAAATGAAAAACATAGAAAACCTTACTTGTGTATTAGGGAACAACTTATAAGAGTTATTATAGGTAAGTGAAAAAAAAATGAGTGAGTGGTATAAAAACTTTTCTAGATCATGTCCATTCAGGCACCCATGACTAGCTAGCCACCGTTCTCTTCCTGAATGACCAAGAATGCATATATACGTTAATTTAAATATGTTCCAGTAACTAATAAAGTGAAACTCCAATAACATGCTTGTTGCTAAATGTCCAATTTAGTAGAGGCAAATGTTTGATCGTACCATTTAACATAGTTTTAATCTGGCTGTGTCTGATAAAATTAGACTCCGGTCCTATTATAGAACATGTTCTATTATATGAGTAATATTCACTACGACCGTACAAAACTTATGATATAACCTCAAAGCATACTTCCATTCTCATAGTTGAGTTGTCTCCAACTCTCCATCCTCTTCCCTTTCAACTCATGGTTCGATTGACTCTAGTTTCTGGATAAAGTTTTGGAAAGCTAAAGTTCTCACCAAAGTGAAGATTTGTCTTTGCAAAGTATCTCTGAATTTTCTGCTTACCAGAAGCAAACATTTACTAAAGCAGGTCGATGTTCCTAACGATATATTACGCGCGAGTACGTAGATCCGGAAACCATTGAGCATCTGTTCATTGATTCTCCTATTACTAGGACCGTACGTAATTGAACCTCTTACTGCTCACTTGTCTCTCTCCCTTCCGTCAAGTTTTAAGGAGTACGTGGTTACGCTTGTGTATGGCTCAGCTTGGAAGCTCCCAGTTTGATAAGCTCCTTGCTGCACTCGGTTTTCTCTGGAAATCTAGAAACCACCAATTATGGAATGATAGGAACTTAGGAAGTGCCAACCGCTTACCACGTCCTGGTCTGACTCTTTGAAGGCTAGGACCTCTCCTCCCAAACCCGCTCTGGTACGTCACAAGTGGAGAAACCACCTTCAAGATGGTATATAGTGTTTGTATATGGATGGTGTCTTTGACTTGATTTCTGCTACTAGAGACAGGCTAGGTGTGGTTCTTAGAGATTGGTCTGGGCTTTTTATTACGAGTTTAGCTTGCAGTGTTACGCAAGTATAATCACTTGATCATGTAAAAGCTTTAGCGGCTTTGGTAGCGTGCAGGTTTGTGATCGACAGGACTCTCTGGTCAAGTTCAAGACCAACTCCCTTGAGCTAGCTCAGGCAGCGTCTTTGTTAACTCCGTCCCACGCGCTGCTATTATATTTTGCTTACAAGGACGTTGTTGACCGCCATATATGTTCAGCTACCTGGATGCTCTTGCACTCATCTCTTCTGAAAAAGTAATGGTGTGGTTCACACTCTTACCAAATGGGCGTTAGCGAATTCTCCTTGTAACGTTCATTTCAATTCAGCTCTTATTTTTGAGAAGGTTAGCCCTTCGACTTCATAAGTTCATATTCGTAGGTTCAATTGTACATCACACCGATAACAAGACTACATGCCTAAATGAGTACAAAACCCAATGGATCACATTATTAAATTAAAGGTTCAAGCTGAAAAACTGTTTTTGGGAACATTTTCAATTTCTAGCAAAACTAACCAGTTGACTAGCTAGTCTTTATTTGCAGAGGATACCACTTGCTTCATATAGTTGTTGACAGCATCAACAATAGTCTCCTCTAATGGCCTAAATTTCCAACCAAGTTTCTGCAATTTCTCTGAACTCATCTTCACGTCTTCAACTGCTCCAATGATTCTGTCATATATATGCAAAGAACTAACTAATCATTATAATCTAACAAAAAAGACAAGAGGAATGACAAAGTGATTGATTATAGAAATACTTTTTTAATACCACCAATTGGTCACCTTTTAGGGTAGTTATAATTTGGATACAGGCCCTTCAACATCTCCACCAAAGCCTGCACCTTGATCACGTAAGACGTACAAATGTATCTGCCTTCTGCTTCTGGCTCTTCATATGCCAGAAGTAGAGCTTCAGCTACATCACGCACATCAACAACAGGACGAGCACGGTTCTCAACAGATTCCAGTCCATCTAATCATTTGAAATTGAAACTGAAATAAATTAATAAAAAGGAAGTAAAACAAGGACACTAGGTAATTATTCAATAATCCTAGTGCATTTCAACATAATGTGCATCCACGCACTATTAGAATCATTTCTCCAGAGACAATAGGCATCGGAAGAAAGAAAGAAAAGCAGGATAAAACGCGTGGAATAACCTTTTAGAAGAGTTATGAGCAATGAGTTACTGGCATTTAATGTTGATTGCAGCATTGGACCAAAAACAAAGGATGGACAAACAGTAATGATTCTCAATTCACTTTTCTTTGCATACTCCAAAGCTTCAGTTTCTGCCATTGTCTTGGCAAGACAATAGTTGCCAAACTGGGTCTGTAGTGTTCATTATACCACACAAGAGTTGAACCAATTGAAAAATGGAAATAAAGATAAAAATAATGCGAATGAGAAATAACATTCACTTCTGGAGAACTAGCTAGCATGTATATATGTTCCAGAAATTCAAGGCATTGTTATGATACCTTAGCTTTCTTGCAATACACTGGGTCAGACCAACATTCTTCATCCATGGGTTTATCCTTGGGCCATTTTGGGTTGTATATAACAGCACCAGCAGATGAAACCACCACGACCCTCTTTACTTTTGCCTTGATACATGCATCTAGTACATTCCGTGTGCCCCTTACAGCAGGTTCGATAAATTCTCTCTGCATAGAAATTAGAACTTTTCCCCTATTATTCAACTAAGTTGTTGGAATTAATTTTAAAAGTTAGATAAAGTGTAATGGCCAATACTTGGTCTAGATTTTGGCTTTGTAAATTCAGGGGTTCGAGTGATGGATACTAAAGCAGCCAAATCAATTAGGATACTCATGATCGATAGAGTAAAAGTCTTGTCTAGAGTATGAGCCAATAAACTGAGGGCAATTTATATGTACTCACTATTCAATTACGAGAAGACATGCATATAGACATGTCCAACACTACTTTGTTATCATGTTATGTTTTCGTTTAATTCCATCATGCAAAAGTTTAAACTGCATCAATGCATTTAGAGAAGTAGATTGAAATAATTTGGTTCAAGTCTATGAAGTGAAAACAGCGAGGTGAAACAATGATTACTCGAAATGATCAAAATCTTGCCTCATCAGAGTTAGAAACTTCGTCCGATGGAACAGGGCAGGCAACATGGAAAACACCAGAACACCCAGAAATGGCATTACAAAGACCTTCAACGTCGAACAAGTCTGCCTTGAACAGTTGCAAATTCTCAGAAGCGTTTTCCAGTTTCTTCAAATGGGCATTCTTCTCATCACCTGAAGTTTTGCATGGGAATCAAGTGCAAATGTGCAATCATATGTAGTACATCAGAAATTGAGATAGAAGAAGGAAAATAATTACCTGGGTCTCTAGCAGTGCCATGAACCTTGTATCCCTGAGAGAGAAGCAGCTTGACGACCCAAGATGCCACAAAGCCTCCGGCACCAGTTACACACACTGTATCTTTCTCTCCCATTGTTAGCAAACATGAACAAGATTTGTTCTGAGAGTTTCGAACTTGTTAAAGAGTTTTGGCAGTAGACGGAGACCACAGATGACATGTCACTTTGTGTGGAAATTGTAAGAGGAATAAGTGCCAAGTTTAAGGCATGCAGAAGGCTTGTTCGACACTAGGGGCGTTTCTTCTTGTGCCTTTATTTTAAGTTTTACTATTTTTCTGCAGGTCGGCTGGGAAAGGGCTTGAAGGGAGCCAGTGTTGAGCAAAAATTGCACACAGTGAGCGTAAATGTCACCCAACATAATTTCACTCGTATTCATTAAAAGAATAGAGTTTTAATTATTTCGGGTTCGACCCATTCAAGACAGAATGTGTCTTTTAATTACAATCCCCATTACGGGGAAACACCCTTTGATTCCTATTATGAAGAAATCAATTGTAGGGATGTGTGTGTTTGTTTATTTTTGTGGCTGCACCCGAATGTCTGAATGGGTTGCCTACGTACCCTGGGAGAGGGATCAAGCCATTCGTAGTTCAAGATTTCCAATGGGTGAATGACCCATTGGAGGGTATGGCTTTTGGAAATAGGAATAGTGTTTGGACGAATTTGGTGTAAGTGAACCAGGGATTCGATTTTGGATTTGTTTGGAAAAGCTATGACGTTTCCTGGTGTTTGGTGGAATTTGACTGATGAGGTCAGGGATTCGAATTGAATGAACCAGGGAGTCAGGGATTTTGTTTGGATTTGCGGTTGCATCTAGTGGGTCGCTAGATTGCCTACATACCCTGTAAAGGGATCAAACCATTGTAGTTCAGCAAATTTGTATTTCTGGTGTTAGGAGAATTTTTGTGTTGGCGGATGTACACATTTTGAATCCGTCGAATGTATTTCTTCTGCAGACGCCGGAATTTAATTTGGGCACCTTGATGTGTTGAATATTTTACTGGGCCGTGTAAATGGGCTTTTGTGTTGTTGACAAACAAATTTAGCCAGGCCCGAACCCCTAAGGGAAACTGTCTTGAAGTGGGCTTTGTAGTGCTTCGAAATTCGTAGGCAAACCCATAAACTGATTTGGACACCCATCTTTTCGTTCTAGGCCTTTTAGCTTTTGTTTCGCGTCAGGCCCGAATGATTTGGGCACCCATCTTTCTTTCCAGGCCTTTAGCTCTATTATGTGTTAGGCCCAATTGTAATCTACATTGAAATCCACGAGGTTAAATTGGTAGGTTCCGTCTTCACTTTGGCCAAACTGATCAGCTGGAGTCCTTGTGGCTAACCCAAACGGATAGGTACCAAATCAGAGATGGGAGTCAATCTCAATTCGAATTGGAGAAGGAGACACCTTCCTGTATTCCCAATAAAAGGAGGGCTTTGTCACAATGCTCTACACCCCTGCTTCTACACAAAGAATCAGAAATTACTCCCTTGTTCGCAAAAATTGGGTAAAGGCTTCTCACTTCTTACTTCTCCTCTGTAGCTCCAATTTCTTGTTCATGTGCTGATTGCTCTGATTGATCATTGTTACCCAGATTTTCTGCTACGGGTTTGGAACGATTCTTCAAGCAATTGGCGCGTGCTTCCACAACTTGTACGCACTCATCTTGCTAAATTGACTTGCAGCTCCCTTTTTTTATTGACAAGCTTTTATATGATTAAAGCTATCTGTCATTATTTACAGGTCTCTAGAATCAAAGTCTCGGACAGGTAGCTCGACTGCATAGCACCATTCTTGAAGTCAAAGCAATTGTTGGTTAAACTTTCTCTACTGCTACTCACCGAAAACAATTAATATTGCTGCAGTTTGCCTTTGTTGTTGTCTTCATAAGCCACCACTTCACACATTCAATTATATTTGGCAATATAAACCATGTTTTTGTCTTCTTGCTTATGACATAAAGCAAAGCCATGTTTTTGGCTTAAGTTCATGTTTGCTCCAGCTTGCATTCATGGTTTCAAAGACACCACTAATTAAACATTGCCATCATTTGTCTTCTAGCAAGTATCAGATTGAAGCAATTAATTGAATCCCACCGTTTGGCTTTTGCAAGTTGCAAGTTGAACATGTTTTTTTTTTTAACAAATTACATATAAGTTATTGACAAAAAATGACATAACAAATACATCCTTTAAAGATTGAATTAAACATATAAGGACTAAATCTTACAAATAAGGACAATGTGTTCTCCACTTGCCACATGTCATGAGTTAATTTACCTTTTTACCCTTAACTACTTCTTTTGACTTCTAATCCCTTTATAAGGATTAAATATTACAAATAAGGACAATCTGCTCTCCACTTGTCACATGTCATGAGTTAATATATTTTTTTACCCTTAACTACTTCTTTTGACTTCTAATTCCTTTATGTTAGTTTTTTTTTTTTTTAAGAATAATCCCTTTATGTTACTTTTTTTTTTAGAATAATATTTTTTATATTACTTTTTTTTTTCATAACTTAGCTTTATCGATATTTTAAACTCTCCAAAATGTCTTCAAAACTAGTTTTAGATATGAATATTTACCCCATATATCAAAACTTCCATCAAATTTTCTAAATTTTAATTTAAGTAAAATATCCATTGAAATTTCAACAATTTTGAAGTACCAAAATTTTCTAAACTTCGTCTCACTAGTATTTTTCCCAACACAAATCCCCTCTTCCGGTAATGCACTCGTCATCGCGTAATCCTGCTATTGCACTCGCTGCACTCATACTCGTCCAGTTCTGCTACTGCACTTGTACTCGTGTTCTGCCACTGCACTCGTCATCGCCTAATCCTGCTACTGCACTTGTCATCGCGTAATCCTGCTACTACACTCATACTCGTCCAGTTCTGCTACTGCACTTGTACTCGTGTTCTACTACTGCACTCGTCATAGCCTAATCCTGCTACTGCAGTAGCATGAACAATAGCAGTAGCAGGATTCTTTTGCTTCTTTATTGCTGAACGTGTTCTTGGTTCAATAGCAGCTTCATTTGCAATAGCAAGAGCAGGAGCAGGATCAGTAGCAGTAGCATGAGCATGAGCAATTGGATTTGTCAATCCATAATAGATCTTCAGTAGCATATTCAACAGTAGCAGAGTAGCACATGGCATTACATTCAATCTTTAATACATCTTTGAAACTTTTTTTTATTTTTTATATGTATGTTCACACTCCAATTATATATTGTAGAGGTGCCTCAAATTAATTTTTTGAGCTCTTAAGGAAATGAGTATTGTAGGGATAAATTGTCATGTATGACTGTTTTTATGCAATAGCATTTTCAACAGTAGCAGATGACATTGTATTGTTGTGATAAATTAAAGATTTTCAAAATTTACAGGAATAAATTTAATTTCAGTGATCAACTTGGCCACCACAACTTTAGGTCATGCAATATGGCTATCTGAGCAGTACCATATCTAGCAGTAGCATATTCAACAATAGCAGTAGCATATGATATTACATTCAATATTAGTTATTACATATAAGTACTATATTTTAATGAAGATTAAGGTATGTTGATGTTGGTCTCTAGTTGTACAGCTAAAATATCTTCATTCCCAGCAGCACCTTCTTCTATCTTACGCTGCATCATCATTAGTTGTTTGCATTTGTTTCTCTAGTTTTTGATCTCTTCTTGCTTCTTCTTCAGTTTTATCTTCAATTGTTTGTATTTCTTTGTCACTTTTTCCTTTTCATCCCACAGCCTCTCTAGTTAAGCTTGCTTCCTCTCGCAACTCTCGATAGCCCGCCATATTTTGGTTCCTCTTACATCGATAGTTTCCCCCATTCCAAATCAAGAATGAGTAAATCAAAGGATCAATCATGTATCAGGTTGCTACTGCAATATTAACAATTTTATCTCCTTAAGTACTGAACACTCTAGGTAGAACTATCACTCATAAAAACGAATTGCTGGTGTCTAAAAAGTATAATTGAAACTCAGAACACTAATATATCCATAGTCACTACAAAGTGACCAAAACCACATGAACTTAGCAAAACACAGTTTCCTGCTGTATAGACTTCTTTAGGAACCAAAAAGCCTACCATAATAAGGAAAGTAATTAGCTCATACAATGGTTCATTCATAGATAAATGCATGTTGATACTGTAACCAACAGTTCTTACTTTCTTGTAAAATTTCTCTCTTAACTATAACAAAAACAAGGACTGGAAATTAGATTCTCTTTTCAACAAAAGCAGCTACGAAATTACATGTATTCATAGCTGAATGCTAACTAACCATCTAACAAAACATTTATTCTAACATTGCTCATCATTAGTACGCTTCTAGGTCAGTAGCACTTACCACACCAAAATGTTTTGTTAACTTCTCAATCCACTTTTACCCACTACAAAAAAACAACTATGCATAACCTATAACAACAGATAAAAGCTCATACTAACCTATCAAATCGTCGTAATCGGATATTGGCCAAAATGTGGGTTCTAAAGCATTTTCCATTAACTTCTATATAGATCAAAAACCACAAAACAATAACAAATATCACAATGACTATCATATCATGATGAAGGATCAGCACAAATATTTTTGATCAATGCAGTAACTGTCATGGCAGAATACCACCAGATGTCAACAATCAAAATTCAAATTCAATAGACATTTAAGACCACTGCAGAACAAAGAGTACCACTCTAATTACTCCACCATAGAGTAAAATATGATCACTAGTGAATCAAACTTGCACAACTCTCTACAACACTATCCTTATCATTTCAACATAGATGAACGTTTTCATTTCCTTATCATTTCAACATAGATGAACGTTTTCATTTCAACTCTCTACAGCTTTTTGCATGTGATATCAAATCATATTTCGATTTGTAGAAAATAACTTATTCCTTTGTAATATTACACCCGTAATGATAGAATGAAAAGATTCGGTCTTGAACTTCAGAAGAAAGAGAGATTAATTAACATTTTACATATGCTGATAAACCCTCTTGTGATTTGTATTCTAGATAAATTCCTTATTGATGTCAGTTTTCTAAAGCTACCTTTGCATATTATACCCAAGCATTGAATTTCTCAAGTTTGAGCTTCAAAAGTTCTTCCAAATGCCTAGTACTATGAAAGCTAAGCCTCTCGAGAACATGCAACAGACAAGTCATTAAAAAAAAAAAAAAACCATCTCTTTGATAAGTTACCTCATAATTGAACTTCCTCTTGTGAATTGGCTTAAATTTCTGAACATCCAAAATCGTTAGTTCATCGTCCTACAATTTAAGTACGAAACAAACAAAACCATAAGAACACCAAACATCCATATCTACTAAGGAATCAAACATCCCTCATACAACAGAGCTTTCACACACAAGTAAACATACCCTATTACCAACAGCAATGTGCGTCCCGTCCGGCTTATATGTAATGTTAATGTTTTCGCCACTAAGCTCCGCTAGCTGCGCACACTTCCCAGCTGCAGCACCCAAATACACAATCACATACACCATCATAGCATCAAAAATCGTACCTCTACACCCAAAAACCTATCAAATTGACACATCAAATGACTCACTCCGCGCATCCCATAGCCGAACGGTTTTGTCACCGGAGGCAGTGGCAACCAAATCAGCAAGCTTGGGATCCCAACACAGCTGATCCACACTATCCGTGTGCCACCTCAATTCCACAGTATCCGAAATATGATTTTAGGGTTTCTGATTTGGGTTTGGGCGTTTTGCGTTTTGGGATTTCGGTTTCGGTCGTGGAGTATAATGCCCAGTGGCATGAGTGTAATTTGTAATGAAAACTGGTCATTTTAGTCATTTTCTATCAAAATTCAAAGCAGGCCTGATTCATTTGGTTTTTGGGCCTGAGCTTGTGTCCTTATTTGTATAAAACAAATTGAAGGTGGGTTTTCTGTGTTTATATCTTTGGTCAGGTGCTACTGTGTAATTTTCTGTACCTGAACTTCTCCCTTCGAGCTGCTTCGATCTCGCTCTTTGTTTTGGCAGAGTCTTGGCCTCTTGTTTTCTGAATATTTTTCTCCTCTCTCCGTGTCTCTCTGTGTGTATTTCTCTTCGGTGTTGCAGCCTATATAGTGGTCATGGGATAGGCTCAACCGGATGGTGATAACCACTTTGTATTTTGCATTTGAATTTGAATAACAAGTCTATCCTTATCACTTGTTATCCTCATATATATTTGAACTGGCCAATCTGTTAAACAACAGAACCTATCCTTGACGTCATTCAAAACCAAAGGACTTTGTAATATAATTGAATAACCCCGTTGCTTGCTATTTGAACTTGGTCAAATATATGTGATAAAGCTTATCTGCATGTATTTCTTTTTTCTTTGCCACGGCAGCTGTATATATGTAGCAAAATTTTTTTTTTTTTTTTTTTTTTTTTTACGTCTCAACAGCCAGGGAGGTTGGATTTGGGCCATGATGGGTGGGGGTATTGCAGCAAGGCTTTGGGCTAGGGTTTTCAGATCTAGGTGCGGTTTTGGGCTCGGGCTTGGAGTTGTTTGGGTGTGATGGATCCGTCTTTTGTTTTGTTTTTCTGTATTTGCTTTATTTTTGTTGTTGTTTTGGTATAAAGTCCGGTTTTTGAGTTAATTACATATAAGTGCATATTTAAATGTTTTTTTAGTCATAAGGCCACTAACTAATTTTTTCCCTCATAAGGCCACTAGATTAAAAATAGTGTTATATTTTAGATATAAAAACCAACATATTTACAAAAATGCCACTAAAGTAAAAAGTCAACAACCATTCTCTCTCTTCTCTCCTGCAAGGTCTCCGGTAAACTCCGGCCGACCTCAGGCCAACTCCCGCGGGTCTCCGTCGACCATAAAAGCTACTGTCACCAATAACAAAAGCTACTGTCACCAATAACAAAAACTACTGTCGCTAGCAAGAAAAGCTATTCTGATAAGATTTCCGGCAACCTCCGGCGATGCCACAAAAGCTACTGTTACCAACAATAAAAGCTACTCTGATGAAATTTCTGAGACCTTCTATGAGGTCACAAAAGTTACTGTCACCAACACTAAAAGCTACTCCCACCAACAACAAATATTACTGTCACCAGCAACAAAAACTATTCTAATGAGTTCTCTGGCGAGGTACAAAAACTACTGTCATCAGTAATAAAAGTTACTATCACCAGCAATAAGAACTACTCTCAGCAACACTAAAAGCTACTCCCGCCAACAACAAAAACTATTGTCACCAACATCAGAAAGCTACTGTCACTAGAAACAAAAGCTACTGCCACCAGAAACGAAAAACTACTATCATCAGCAACAAAAACTACTGTCACCAGAAACAAAAGCTATTGTCACCAACAACAAAAACTACTGTAACCAGAAACAAAAGTTACTGTTACTAGCAACAAAAACAAAAGCTACTGGACCAGTAATAAAAAGTTACTGACATAAATATTGATTATACATGTTGACAATGTAACACAAATTCCAAACAAGAAATGCTAGAGATACAAAATCACAATAAGAAGAAAATTGAATTTCATTCAGTTTGAAAAGATATTAGCATATACATAGATAACTACTATCACTGTGTTGAAAAACCACTATAATAGTTATAAAGAGCTACTGACTTGAAATCAATCAAAATGAAAACATAGTTTCTGACATCAACTTGAAAAAATACTAACATAAGCATAAAAAGCTACCATCACTGTATTGAAAAGCCACTATAATAGTTATAGAGAGTTACAGACTCGAAATCAATCAAAATGAAAAACCTAATAATAATAATACCATGGCAACCACCAGCTTAAGAAACAATTTTCCATCTCATATAGACTCTGAAAGTGCCTCACTCCATTGACAATTCCCATTTCGCACCGCTGCTTTCCTCAACTTAGCAATCATCTTCCCAATTTCCACATACATAATGGACACAAACAGCTTGTCCCATTCTCTCAGCACCTATAATCACAGACATCACCATCACACTAACCAAACCAGAAAATCCTCCCCAGAAATTCCTCATTAATTAATCACATAAAATTTCCACACTTATTATTGCATAAGCATCAAAACATACACGTCCACAACTAAACTCTTAACAATTAGACTGTCTTTATTTCTTAGCAAACCTTGTAGAAAGATACAAATGGTTGATCAATATGCTCTCTGATATTACAATATACATTATTTCAATTGAATATAATACACACGACATTATACAAGAAAGTATGAATCTGTTTTAAAATTACAGTACTCTAATTATGTCCTGCCATTTGAAATTATGAACAAAATTTGAAATCTGAAATTTGACAACAAATATAGAAGAGTATGTATACCTTTGCTCAAATCTATGAAACGTTGTAGCTTCTTCTGATACAGTTTAACCTCTCCTACATAAAAATTGTCACAAGAATGAATAAAAATGCATTCAACTTGTCCATATACAGAGATTGAAGCAAATTATGAAACAAAGCGCAATCATACATATATGCTCAGTGTTGAGAATCAAAATCAATTCAGTTCAATTGCGACGAGCATAAAAGAGGGGCCTTAAACTGAGTGAACTTGAAATTGAATCTCTTACCTAACCTCATCGGCCTATTCCTGTGTATCCTAAACATCTTCTTCTTCCTCCTCTCGCCTATAATAGAACTCAATTCAGTTTGATTGAGACGAGCATGAGAGAGAGCTCCGGCCGATGGTGTAACGTAGATCCCGTTGGAGGCGGAGCAATTGACTGGAGAATTGGTCGCCGGCGACGTCAGAGGGACATCGAAATGCTTCAATTTGACAACTGCCGCCTCCGTGCTTGGAATGCCAAGATCTCTCATCGTTTAGGTCGTA
This sequence comes from Rosa chinensis, assembly GCF_002994745.2. Classification (NCBI taxonomy): domain Eukaryota; kingdom Viridiplantae; phylum Streptophyta; class Magnoliopsida; order Rosales; family Rosaceae; genus Rosa; species Rosa chinensis. The sequence continues at coordinate 34,368,829 of NC_037094.1, forward strand.
GCTAGGTTTGATGAAGGCCGTAGTCGTCTTGGCCGTTGTTGCTGGAAGCCAGAGAAACAAAAGCGATGATCGGTTCGTCGGAGGACGAAGAGTTAGAGAGAGGGCTTCCTTTGAGGAGTCTCAGAGAGAGAGAGAGAGAGAGAGAGAGAGAGAGAGAGAGAGAGAGAGAGAGAGAGAGAGAGAGAGAGAGAGAGAGAGAGAGAGAGAGAGAGAGAGAGAGAGAGAGAGAGAGAGGAGAGAGAGAGAGAGAGAGAGAGAATGATTAATCTGATATCAAGTTGGTTTTCTTATGTAGAAGGGCAGAATCGTCAGGTATGGTAAAATTTGAGAATTCAAGTGGCCTTATCAAGACAAAAAATGTTAGGTGGCCTTATTGCTAAGTTAAGTTTCAAAATGATACTTATGAGTAATTTTCTATTAATTTTTTCAAAAAAATAAAAAAGAACTCCAGCCTTTTAAGTCGTGTTGTACTATTTTTGGTTCATTACAAGACACTGCTGATGAGTGATAACGATTCATATCCTAAATTTTCAAGCGTATTCACTATTTGGGAGGCGGAGTGGACATGAGCACATGTACTTCATTCTCAAGTTTAGAGCCATCACCCGGTTGGTAATGCTGAATTGCTGATGTTTATTCTTTGTAAAAAAATTTAAGCTTGCTTATATTTAAGTCTTCCTTCACGAGTTACAATACAACTTTCAACATTCACGCCTCACATACATAGCTTTTTTTTTTTGGTAAATATGTATAGTTGTTCTGAGTTCCAAATCCCTTTCAAAATATGTATAGTTCTTATCTTAGAGTGAGGAATAGCAGTTGTCAAGATATAACCAAGACATGAACTGACTACCGAGTTTGAGCTGAACTAGTTGAGATTTTGATATGAGCATATTGCTGCGGGAATCTCTTCATTACAATAAGCACGTATTTATCATATGTGCTTGAACAAGAATCTTCACTTTAGTTTATATATATATATATATATATATATATATATTCACCCAATTTTAGGTAACACAGGGAGGAACTCAAAGTTTGAACTTGAGCTTTCCAATATCGCTTTTTCAATCTATAGAATATTCTTTGCTCTGGTTTTCCTCTATGTCGAGTTGAGAGTTGGTGCAAATTTCAATGTTTATTATGGGCAATTTTGCATCTTTATCTCCTCCTTCTCTTTCTGTTGTTTTCCGCTTCGGTTGTGCTATCCTCATCATTTTCTCTTTCAAAATTGATTGGTCGTCTAGATTCTAGAATTGGCGCGAGAAGGGGGGCAGGCCGGGTTTCCAATTTTGGGCCCAAATAGAGTGACCCGTTACCCTCAAGCCCAAATGTATTTCTTTAGCTTTAGAAAGAGCGCGCTAATCTATATCCCTCCAGTATAAATAGTCAAAACGCACACACTGAGTTCATTCACAGCGAAAGGCGAGCCCCTTCTCTCTCTCTCTCTCTCTCTCTCTAATCTCCTCTCCATCTTCTGCAATCTCTCTCGTAGCCGGCTTCGAAATCTGTAAGTCTTCTCGGTACTAATCGTTTCGTAATGCTTAGGGTTTTGGATTCCGCAGTCGAGAAAATCAGTTCGATTTCTAATCCAGTCGCCCTTCGCTTTTTGCATTTCTCGATCGGTTACGATTATTTTCCTTCAAAATTTTCTTAGGTTCTTGTAATTTTGCATAAAAGTAGCTAGTATAATGTAATTGATTCCTCCTTCTTGTTGATTGCACAATTGCTTGGTTGTTTAGCTCCGATGGTTCGAGTTTAATGTTAGTGTAAAATCGGTACTGTTCTTGCTGGCCGGACTAGTATGATTTCAAAATTACTGCCTGTGCCTTCAGATTTTGTGCTTTCTATTTTATAATGTTCTGTTGTCTTTTGAAATGAAAAAAGATGATTCTGTTTAGAGTTTGGGGTTGCCTGGTTTGATTGTCATTGATTCGAATTTTGCTGTCAATTATTTTTCGCTAGATAAGAAGGTCCTATAAAAGGCTTCTTTTTCTCATGTAATGAAAAACTGTGTAGCAGTCGACAATTTTTACACTAGTTTGATGATGAAACCTGGGGTTCTATTTTCAATTCTTGGTTTTAACTTCACGTTTCTGATTAGGTTATCTGTTATCTTTCATCATGTAATTTATTTTTAAGCTTGTCATCATTTGTTACAGATATGACTGCTGAGAGACTCTAGGGAAAAAAAAATTTCAGTCACTTTTTTGTCATAGTTAAATTAATCATTCTCAAGAAATGGTTACAGCTTTGTGTGTGTGTGTGTGTAATTTTTTCTTTTTACTGGTATATTGAACAGAGAGGTTCCTATTCTATTTCTCATCCTACAATTGAAGCTTAGTTGGATTAATAAATAGCATGAAAACTTGTAATGTAAACAAGAATTGAAAGTTCCTTTTTCTTTTCTGATCCAGAATGACAAGTTATTGTCTATATGCAGAGGTTAGTAATATCTACAAGTCTGTGAATATGGCAGAACCATCCAAGGTGAAATCTTCCTCTGCCGATCAAAATAAAAAAAGCTCATTTCTAGGTACTCTCTTGGTTTCCTTTACCTTTACCAGCCTTGAATTTTTCATTTGAAATTAATAGCAAAATCTAATTCTGCGATTCCTCTTAATAGCAGATGAGGAAAATGGTGACGATTTCCTCAGCTCCTGGAAATCCATGTCAGTAATGAAAGATGACGGGATGGATTTCAGCCTTGATACAGGGGCCAAAAGCAAGAAGAAAGTGTTTGACTTTGATAAGCTGTAAGTGCTACAAATTCTTATCTTTAACAAAAACTATAGAACCATCTTTTTCTCATTTAATTGTTAAAATTTTTATGTGACAGTTACTTTCATCTCTTCTATTGTGCAGTTTTTCATATTTGGTGTAATTGGTTTATTCCTTGAAAGTCTGTTTTGAAATGGGGATACAAATTTGGGATTCAAACATGCTTTTTGCAATTTTTTCATATTTCTGTGCTACATGTGCGAGTGGCTCCTTGCAAATTCCAGACAATACTTATGAGCTTCCTGTTCAGGGATATGGATTTCAATCTAGATGGTGACTTCAACAAGATATCATCTTTCAAAATGGACATGTCTGATTTCGACTTCTCAAGCCCCCCCAAAAAAGATGCAAAAACCAAGGAAGTTGACATGTCAGACCTTGATTTATCAAGCCCTCCCAAAAAAGCTGCAAAAACCAAGGAAAGATCCGAAGAAGAACCCTCCAGAGGAAGCCGTCAAGGGAAACAAGACACATTTAAATTCTCCTTTGATTTCAATGAGTAAGCTTTGGATACACTTACTTATAGTTATTTTAAGTTAAATGTAATATACTGTGTTACAACAAGTTACCTGAACTATTTCATCTTGTAAGTAGGTTGGATAGTTTTGATCTCGATTCAACTTTGTCGAAACGAGAAAAGGGTTCTAAAAAGAACCAAGATAGCAGCAAAGAGGTTGTCTATGATGGAGCTGGGTGTGGAGGCTCTAAATTCGATCTAGCTGAAGGGATTAGTACACTTGATGGTGAATCTGAGACAGTGGCCACATCAAAGATTAATACTTTGTTAGTTGATCCGGGGAATACTAATTCTATGAATGAACTTGCCTCAAAGTCTGAGACCTCTGGAAATTTTGAATTGCCTTCTGGTCCAAGATGTCAAGAAAATATAATGTCTAAAAGCATAGAAGGGTCAAATCAACAAAGCCACTTACCTGAGGAGACAATGCCCATAGAACCATATACTGAACAGACAATACATGATCTGCCTGCTGAACTTGTAGGAGGAGTTGATTTGAATGGGGATGCTGGTGTAGACGGAAAGAATGGTGGCTGTCCTCAGATCAAAAAAGTAAATATCATTTCAAGTGGAAAAGAAGCTGTTAATGACAAAATGATGATAGAAGATGGTCCTCATCTTGAAGACTTTCCTTTTAAAAATTCATCTCCATTAGATATTGGTAGATTGGGGAGCAGTTATGGTGATAGGAGCATGTCAGACAGTGATACTTTGACAGAAAATGATGAACCAGCTAAAGGTGATTTAGATAATGGAGAGACTTTGGCTTCAGTGGTCTCCAGGAAGACACCGCACAACATCAACAGTATCAAGGGAACCCAAAACTCAAGTTTAAAGCTTCCTTTGTCTACACAGGCCAGGTTAGAGAAATCTGTGAACCTTTACCAGTTGCCACCATTTTTATTTTTGATTCTGTTGTTGAAGCCAATTACTTTGATTTGAAGTATGATAACTAAAAATAATTGAATTCTTAGTCTTTCATATCCATGTCATGGTTGCATGGATCATTTCACTTATGAGTTAATGCATGTAGAACTATGTGTGTTTCTTTAAATACTTGTGATGAACAAATTCGATATTGCATTCAGCAAGTATGTTCATGAACTGTGTATATAACTTTTAATTGAACATCATATATGAGTTTCAGCATCAAATCATATATTATATTTTTCCCACTTTGGTTGATGCAGTGAATCTACAGTTGATAAAGTTACGTTGAGAAAGGAAAGCAGGGCTGGAGAACTCTGCTCGAAGATTTCTAAGAGATTGGAAAACACTGGACCTCAGTTGTATCAACCACCATTAATAGGAGGAAAATCTCTTTCGTCTGGAAACAACAAAGTTGGTTCCATGTATATAAGCCCTGCACTTGAGAAAGGGTGAGTTTTGCTCTCCCATAACAATTGCAATAGTTGACATTTAAGTTATAAACTGTTCCAATTACCTTTGACAGGGTGGGTGTCAATGCTAATGCTGCACAATATGGAACCAGATTGCTCACTACCCCGGTGTTAGTTGATAAAGAAACAAAAGTCAGACCTGTAATACCTGGAAGGTAAAGAATGTTAAAGAAGTAAAAAATAGTATATGTATTGAGCTTGAGGCACAGTATTCCCATAATCTTTACAAGAAAAATATTCTGGAATTTCTAAACTTTGACATTCTATGATATGTGAGTTACACAGAAAGGGAGTCTCATTTTAACTATTTGAAACTAGAATGAATTCATTGTTAATGCTTTCTATGTCCTTGTGATCATCAACAGGGAGGGCTCTGATTCTGACGGTGTACCAAACGAGACCAAACTAGTTGGGGATCCACAGCTGTGTGACAAAGAAGTAACAGAAAGGGAACCTGTAGTAGGAAGTGAGCAGAGAAAAAATCCTAAAGATCTCAGGTAAGGCCTCTCAATATGATCCTCTTCCATCTTACAATTTGCTGTTACTGTTTGAAGTTGAGCTTCCGTAGTTCTTTAAATGCAAGGTTTTCAATATGATGTATGAGCACTTTTTATGATTTAATTATTGCCTAGTTGAAACTGAGTCACCTATTTCAGTTTGACAATTTATTTAAAGACAGATTTTCTTTTCTTTTTCAGCTACTTTTGTGTTCATTCAATATTATTGAACCATAGTTTCTTTGAGATGGATATGATACTGCCATATCTTTTATACTTATTCTTAAACTTTATTATTGAAAACGGGGCTTTTCAATGATGTTATCATTCAAAGATGTGACTGTGCTCATCTTATTCGGGCACAAGACAATTTTTTTTTATTATGTGTACTGCAACATAATTGTCCACAGAACCTTCAAGGGAAACATTTGATTGTTGATATAAGATTTCTGGCCATGTGTTACTTTCTTGCAGGGTTCAAGTGAGTTCTTCCAGCTCAACTGATAAGACAAGAAAACATAGTAGTCAAATTGTCAAACCTAAAATCATGCTCCCAAGCATGGAGCCAATAAGGAAATCAAAGATCATTTCTGCTGAAGGGAATAAACATTGTCCTGACAAACCAAACTGGAAAATATCCAAGTACGATGCTTGTATCATTGTTTCTCTTTTTCAGTTACTCTCTAGAAATGTTCTGATTGTCATTTTGAATTTTATTGATATGTATATATAGGAATATTGGTGGCAATAAACCTTTTTTGAATGCTCCACCTCAAAAAGAAGTTAAAACCCAGAGGAGTTCAGAGCAAAACAAGGAGCTGCATCACAATGTGGAATTGAAAACTAGGCAGATTGTTGATGGCATTGAAAAAATGCCACAAAACCTTTCCCTGAAACGAAAAGCATTTGAGGTCATATATACTTCAAACCCATATGTTTAATTTAGGGTATTGTCTTCAGATATTATGACCATAACATTTCAAATCGGAGCTTCAGCCTATTCTGTCCAAAAGCTTTTTGAATTTTTTTTATTGCTTTTTCCAAATTTCTTATACGAAGGTAATTTTGCAGGGATTAAATCCAGTTTTAGCATCCTTGAAGCCTCTAAAACGCCTCTCTCTGTTGCCAAGAGAAACCAGGTTGTCTTCTACTAGTTCATATATTGGCAAATTACTTTAGCTGTAGAAAGATATATTACTACTTATGTAGCGGTGATTTGCTGACTTATCACATTATTTATCCCAAAACACATGCAGAAATTTCACAGAACCTTCAAAAGGAACTGTTGAACAGGTTCAATCTTAAAAAACTTTGTCGAATCAATGTTTCATATTAACTGCTAAATGTATACAAGTAAAATAAGTGGAAGCCTATTGGATAAACTATTTAATACAATCTTCTTTATGTTTTGGATAGGTTTGCATTCGTGAGAACCATTTGGAGATCAAGACTAAGAGCCCAAGCTCTAGAGTTGGTAGAATGGTGAATGTGATGGAACTTGAATTTACTTCAGCAATGGAGACTGATGAAAATGTTGAAAAGGCTGAAGCATATCTCAAGGTGCTTGAAGATGTGAGTAAACTATAACATCTAGTGCGCTGTCTTGCTTGTGCAATATAAATGAAGGATTCAAACACTTGACGATAACTTCACTTAACTTATAGAAGAAATTAGGATTGCATGGCATAACTATCTTCTTAACCTAATGGGAAAGGGAATCAAATGTTGGAACCTCATTGGTAAGGATAAGGTAATGGAATTAATAGAGAAATTCATAGACCTAGGTAGGATAGGAGAATTGATAAAGGGAAATAGAGCTGATAGAGATCATACTGAGAAACAGAAGAATTCCATACAGGTACAACTCTTATTTGAATACATTGATCAAATCTATAGTTACAGACTAGTCAACCAAATTTGATGTTATAGTTGAGTTATGTGTTTTAAAGGCATGTTGATCAAATCTATGACTTGTAAGTAATGATACAGGGAGAATAGAAGCATCTATAGATATGCTCTTTCCACCTTTTAACTATCTGCAGTTTTGTATGGTATCATTCTGAATGTTTATGCAGGGGCCATTAACCCAGTATATAGTACTGTAATACAGTAAGCAATCATGTGGTACAATGGTCTCTCTTTCTCTCTCTTGCAGATATGCAATATGCTGAAAAAGAAACATGAGGAAGCCAAAGAAATGCTTGTAAGAGCTGTTGTGAACAACAATAATCTACTGATGCTTAACCATCCCATCTATGAAGCCAAGATATCCTTTAAAAGTTTTTTAGCTGTTACTGTGTTGTCTTTTTGTCTGCCATTTTGGTATAAAAATAAAGTTGAACATTCCTTCACAACTGAGAACATTCATAAAGTTCAGAAACTTGCTGCTACACTGGCATCCAAGGAACTTCAAGCATGTTGAAGAGGACCACCAGTGGGTCAGATAAAGGTATTTTCCTTATGCAGTGGTATTTGGTTTCATTATTTTCTTTAACACTTAAAACTGCTTTTCAAAACTTTGGTTCTAATGAGTCATTCGAAAATCAGGTACATATTATATCATGTTGCCTGCTTTGGTTGAGACAAAACCGTTCTTCTGAACAATCCAGCCAACATGGGCAAAAATTCAAATGGGATGCTTCATAGGGATTAGTTAGCAATCTCGCTCTCACAATTTCTTCTCTTAAATTGAACTGTTGGAATCTGCACAATATCATACCGGCTGAATATAATGACAGTGGTTAGTAGCATCCTTTGTATTCTAGACTTTCTAGTTGTGCTCTCTGTTCATGTTTTCCCTTGCTTATCAGATTTACTCTGTTGTTACGAGCTAGGACATAATCAGGTTTCACTAGATTCTGTTAAATGAATAATCCTAAAATCAGGGCATGTACTCTTTAAGAGTGCTAATGTATATATCACTTTCTCTTGTGTGGATGAATATGTTGTGCGTTCTGTTTCATATGGATGATGCAAAGGATCATATGATGTTTAGATTTGTTTCAAGGTACTTCAGGATTATTGTTTACACATAATTGATGTAGATAAAAAAGATTTATCACTAGGAGATCACCTATATATGAAGGCTATAATGCATGAAGGAATTGAAATTATACATGATAAGTGGGAGGAATGCTTAGCAATATTGCCTGAAAGTTCTTTAGAGTTTAAAAATAAACTCTCAGCCTCCTTTAAAAGCCCCTCATTTGACCTTTCTTAAAAGAATTAGAGACAGGTGCATGTTGGAAATTTATGACTGCGCATTTAGATTAGTCCTTTGTTTGCTTTCAGTTAATCACAGTTAGTTAAAAAGCTGTTAGATGTTCCTGGTCAGGCCTTATAGTGAATGAAGAGGTAAAATATTTGTACCTGAAGTTCGTCGAGAGGTAACATTTTCTGGTATCTAACTTATATACTCGATGTTCATTATTGGTTAAAACTAAGATCCTCACTAATACGCTGAAAAGGCCAGTCTATCTGGTGCACCACAAGGCAGTTACAAAACGCTGGAATTAATTTTCCGATCATTTAGGTTTGGTTGCGCGATGTTTGCTTCATCCATATCTTCCATATGTTTTGAGTTTAAGACTTTCAAACACTTGGCATTTTAGTTTTCTGGTGTCATTATTCATTGAGACTTCGATCATATTATTTTCGAATAACTATGTAAGAGTAAGAACTCTTGAATTCTTATAGGAGATACCTATTTTCTGTTCAAAGTCTGGACATTGAGACTCAGGTAATGAAATATATACCAGGTATTTGTACCCATTATGTGTCAAGAAGACCAAATTTTCTCTCTTTTGGTTTTTTTTTTTTTCTAATAGCGTGATGAACAAGCTGGACAATAAAGACGAGGAATGTGCTCTGCCAGGAGAGAATGTACAATCCGAGGTTGATTTTGCTGCAGGCAACAGTCCAATACAGGACCATGTACAATCTCCTACCTAGACAATAGCTACATCAGAAAACCACTTGGGTCTTGTCACACTTGTAAATTTAACACACACTTCAGTGTGGAGTATACAGAAAGTTTAGGCTCATTCTAGTTCTTTTAAATTGTTATTATAAGTTGTTTTTAGTTTTTTGTCTTCTAATTTCCTTCCGTGTCTAGGAACTGTCATCATTAGTAACAAAGGAACTGGTTCTAGAAAGAGCTCAATTTGGTGCTAATATGAGATTTCGTACACGTGTTTGGTTAAAGAACCATGGTTTAACACGACTACCTGATTGACTCGACTCAAAGTTCTTTAACCCTAAATAATCACACTATCAACCCCGTCTATTTTTTCATGTTATGTCGGCCAAGTATTGTGGAGAATTTTACATTCTATGGAGCGTCGTATTAGTTTTTTCTTTCTTTTGTTTCCATCTCATCGGACATCTTTCTCTATACCGATTGTAGACATAAAAGCACAATCGTGTGAGTTCTTTGCATTTATGTTCTATAATTGGATGAAAATATCTGAAGCAGTAGATCAAGCACGTGGTATTGCTTTAATTGACCATAATTTCGTTTAACTTATGATACAATTATCAAGTTTGATTATCTGCAATTGAATCAAGATTGTCTCTAGATAAAAATTAACAAAAACCCTAGCCGCTGACGCGAGAGAGAGGGAAGAAAAACCTAGCTTCGAAAACCTCCAAGTTTGACGGCATGGAGGAGGTGGATGAGATGGCGCGCTGTTCGATTGGCTGCTTCTCTTGGACTAGCAGATGTTCGCAAGCCGGTGGATCTTCGTCCGGCTCATGGAGAGGGTTTGGGTCGTTCTTAGACGTATTTGGTGGGGAAGTTGTTGACGGCTAGGGCTTTCAACAAAAGATCGTTCATGGGCATGTTCCGGCGTGCGTGGAGGTTGAATGGAAGATACATTGCTCAGGAACATGGAGATCGTTTTCTGTTCACCTTGACGGATCCAACAGATCGTAACCGGATCCTTCGAGGTGGTCCTTGGGGTTTTGATAGAGCTCGGGTTGTTCTAGCATCGTATGATGGGGTGGGAGCGATCAAGGATGTTCCGCTCTCTACCTTAGCTTTCTGGATCAAGGTACGTGGTTTGCCACCAGATTTCCATATTGATCGTTGCTTGAGAAGAATTAGCAGCGCTTTGGGGTGGCATGTGCAGAAAGACACAACAGAGTTTGGAGAAGGAAGGATTCGGATCCTAGTTGAGATGGATCTTCTGCAGCCTGTGATTTTCCGACGGAGCTTCACTGTGAATGATGGGGTTAATGTGGATTTGGACTTTTTCTTTGAAAATCTCTATGGCAGATGTCGGAGTGTGGTTTGATTACTCATGTGGGCTTACCATGTGTTGGGATGCCGCTCCAAGCAGAGGCCAGGATTGAACAAGTGTCGGCACTGAGAAATCTTGAAAGGGTGTTGAACCGTGTGGAGTTGTCTCCTCATATTAGATAGTCGATGGTGTTTGGAGCCCAAACCAGTCCATAGGTCGGGCTGGAGATATTCCTGCCGGCAGCTAAGCCAAAGGGGAGGAAGGAAATCAGGCGTAAGCTTGCTACCGGTGGTGGTGAAGGAAGTTCTGGGGTGCACACTGCACCTCTGAACGAGCAGGTGGAGAATGGTAATGAAACATCTCCAGGAGGTTTAGGGCAGAAGCTGATTGGGAGTGGCAGTTCTTCTGACAAGGAGTTGATGGAGGCAGTGCCTAGTTGTGGTATGCGTAGGAAACGTGTGGATGAAGAAGGTATCTCTCCAAAGAAGCTGTGGTTGAGTCTAGCAGTGGGAAGGACAAACTTGGATGCTATGACAATGGGATTGTGTTCTGTGAAAGCTGTGAAAGAAGTATACAAGAAGAGGCTGGGAAGGCCAAAGGGGGCAAAGAATAAGGCAAAGGAACTTAAGGTTGTGCATGCTTCACCAATGAAGAAGTCACTGGCAAAGAAGCTCAAGACTCCTAGGAAGGAGGAGAGACTGGTGAATGGACTACCGGAATTCACCATGGTGGAGGCAGTTCATGGTTCCAACCATCAAAGGGTAAGGAGCCAATAGTTGTTTGATAGGCTGATGATAGTTACTATTGTCTATGCCGGTAGAGATGCCTCTATAAGTCTTGTGGAATTTAGTTTTAGCGTACCACAATTATGTGTTCGGCGTGTGAGACTAGATAGAATAGATTGCCTGCAAGGCGAGGTATTTGTATGTGGCATAGACTACTTAGAGCATAATTATTTTATTGGAGTAGTCTTTGTACTATTTCTTAATCTATGAACGGAGCATACTATTGGTATGTCTCAATTTGATAAAAAAAAAAATTGAATCAAGCTAGATTGTCTCTAAACGAGACAAAGATGAAACATCCCATCCTTGATCTAATTCCTACAAAGTCAAGTAAAGACTCCAATAAAAATCTATATAATTCAAATTATGATGTCTCTTTGTGTAACATAAGATCATGACTCAATGCTTCTTTTAGCTAACAAATAAAAGTGTGGATATATAATTCAAATGGCCGAGTCCCCATTTCCTCTCCCAGAGGAAATTTTTTGGGGGTGAGATCATGGAGCCCATATAATGGGAGGAATAAAAAGAACGAAAGCACATAACTAACAAAATGCAAATCCTCTCTCGAAGGAGAAGACTTGCGTTGGCCTCAGTTAATAAATATAGGGTCCTTGACCAAAAGCCCCAAAATGAGCAAAAATTATCCCACTTACCCCAGCAACAGATTTTAATTCCCACTAACCCAATTTGAACTAAAATAACAATTTTACCCTCCATCTAATTAATGAATTACATCATATGCCATCAATTTTCTCTCCTGTCTCCCTATCCTTCTACGATATGCACTCTCTCTCTCTCTCTCTCTCTCTCTCTCTCTCTCATCCCTCTCCGATCTGCTATCTCTCACCGCCGTCGTCATTTTCAAATTCTGCCGCCGGTCTCACCAGGCTCGCAACATCGCCAGATTGGTTTGGGTCGTCGTGGAGGCCAGGAGATTTCGTCGGATCCAGTTTTGGAGATCGTCTCCGAGCGCCGGTTATGGACATCGTCTCCGCCTCTACTTCACCGCCTGCGACATCGTCAACTGCACCGACTCCCTCTTTGACAATCTCAACGCCAGCCATGGAGCCGAGGACCGCAAGAAGGACCACCACCACAAAATCATCACCAACCACTCTTATGCTGGAGACGACGGTGCCGACCCGACCCGGTCAGGGCTTCACCTTGTTGGAATTCGGATCTTCATGGTTGGTTCCTTATATTCGAGTCCAGTTTGGCAGGTTTGGCACAGTTTCGACTGCAACAAAAATGGAGAAGATGACATGGGTGCCCAGATCAATTTATCTGTTTTTTTTTTTTCATAAAATGGTGCAGAATTCCTAGAAAGAAAGAAAAAATGAAGGAAAAAAGGTTCTATTGGGGCAATAGAAGTCTGTTAAAGCATCTATTGGGGGCAATAGACTTTTTGAATTGATGTAATGTTCTCATTTTTTTCTTTAATCAAAGTTTTATTTGTCTAAATCTAGGAAGATTAGTTCCTATTCTGGTGACTGAAAGTTCTATTGGGGGGCAATACATGGCTGATAGTCGTCTATTGGGGGGCAATAGATGTTTTGAATTGATGTAATCTCCTCGTTTTTTTTCTTTAATCAAAGTTTTATTTGTGTAGTTTTAGAAAGATTAATTACCATTTCGGTAATCTAAACGTCTATTGGGGGGCAATAGACGTCTACTGGAGGGAAATACATGGCTGATAGTCGTCTATTGGGGGCCAATAGACGTCTATTAGGGGGTAATAGACTATTGGGGCAATAGACGTCTATTGGGGGGCAATAGACGTCTATTGCCCCTCTATTAGGTGACCGAAATCCGGCGACCGGTGACCGGATTCCGGCGACCGGTGGCCGGAATCCGGCGAACGTTGGCCGGAATCCGGCGGCCAGTGACCGGAATCCGGCAGCCGGTGACCGGATTCCGGCGGCAGGTGACGAGCTCCGGCGAAGTCTCCCATGGTTTCTCTCTCTTCTATTTTTTCTCTCTCTCTCTCTAAGTAACAAGGGGGTGAGGGTAAAATGGTATTAAAAAAAAATTAAAAACAAAAAAAAAGGTATTAGGGAAGACTCCCTTAGAGTGTATTGGGTAAGAGAGAATTAAAAAAACTTAATGGGGTAAGTGGGAAAAAAATCCCTAGAAATGGGGTAAATGGACAAAATCCCATAAATATAATAGCAAATTACCACAAGATAAAAATTCTCTAACAATTTTACCATGTGCAAGTTAACTTCATACTTCTACATGAGAGGAAAAAAGAAAAATTAACCACATGTTTAAGGAAAATTGAAATTGAGAGAGAATTGAGTCGTACTTTCATTGATAATAGGGGTCTCTTTATATAGAGGATTACAAGGCATAAAATCAGAGTTGTACAAGGAAACATAATATTACAATCTCTAAGATTCTCCGATATTATCTCTAATTCTAACCCTATTATCACTAGATCAAGTAACCTAGAGTTTGGGCTAGATACATATTCTGGATTTACTTGAACACTCCCCTTTATGTCGCCCAAACGTGGTGCTCCTTTCGTTGCCTCATTAAAAATCTTGCCGAGTAACAAAAACCCTGTGGGACAAAAATAACCTCGGTCGAAGGGGAAAAAGAGCACAACACACCTTTCACGTTTCGAGACTATACATGTAGATATCTTCTCTGATGTCTGCATCTCCCCCTGATGACTATGGTCATGGGAGTTCGGATAACTTCCGCAAACGATGGTACCAACATGTTTCTCGAAAGTGGAATTTAGGCAATGACTTAGTGAGCAAGTCTGTCATACTGTCCTTAGATCGAACCTAGTTCGCTTTGATCTTGAGGAGAGTCTGTTCTTGCTGATTATGTTTGGTGTTATCGCTTTTGATGTAGCCTTGCTTTATTTGTTCAAAACAAGTAGCATTATTCTAAATGCTCATAGGCTCATATATGGTAGACTTCAAACCACAATTGTTCGAACATGCGTAATTATAGATCCAATCCATATACATTCACGAACCACTTCGTAAAGAGCAATAATCTCTGCATGGTTCGAAGATATAGCGACTAGGGTCTATTATGTAGATCTTCAAGATATCGCGGTCTTACCTATGGTGAACACTTAACCAGTTTGGGAATGACCTTTCTGTGGGTCAGAGAGATACCAAACATGAGCAAAACTTTTCAAAACACATGTCGTTTTGGGATGGGGGGAGCACATGCCAGTGTTGCGGCATTCCTCGTGTGTGATGGGTCCGAATCCATCGTCTCTCTGTAGGGATAGAACAAGCCCATATCAATCGTACATCTCAAATACCGAAAGATATCTTTTATACCAATCCAATGGCGTCGCGTTGGAGCAAAACTATATCTAACTAACAAGTTCACGGTAAATGAGATGTTCGGTCCTGTGCATTGAGCTAAGTACAATAATGCGCCTATTATACTTAAGTAAGACATTTATGCCTCTAGCACATCTTCGTCATCATCCTTTGAACGAAGAAGATCATTTTCAGGATCAAGACTACGGACGATCATGAATGTGCTTGAAGATTTGACCCTGTCAAAATGCCTAAGCGTCTATCAACACGATGCTCAAGTTTCAAATTGAGACATAATCTTGTTTTCCCAAGATCCTTCATCTCAAACTCGAATTTCCAGTGTTTAGCGGTTTACCTTAACTCTTTATGGGCTTCCAATAAAGATCATGTCCAACATGAACTACGATAGAATCCAAAACTTGTTATGGAAACGCGCAGGCATATCCCTTCCCAATCAAGTAGTCACTGTAGTGAGCGTTTCAACCTCATTGTAAACGCGCTTCGTGGTCTAGAGCCACTTGGCTTGGGTAAATGAAGTTAACCATGAACCTTCATGTATATTCCGTATCTAGATCTCTATAGAGATACGTAGTGACCACATTTGTAAGATGCATGTTCATTTATTAAAAAACTACCAAACTGACAGGGTAGTGGAGTGTAATGACATCCATTACGAGAGAATATGTCTCATCGTAGTAGATTCCAGGGCGTTCTGTGAGAAGCCTTGTGCCATAAGGAGAGATTACCATATCTTTTTCTCATCACGTTTTCTAACCAAGACCCATTAGTCAATAGGTTTTATGTTAGGAGGTGTTGGCATCATTGACTCGAAAACTATCCTCTTCGTTAGAGAATGCAACTTAACTTGGATCGCATATTTCCATGTAGGCTAATTTTCTCTACGTTGACACTCATTCATCAACGGAGCGTGGTTCGATAGCATAAGACTCAACAAACTCATGTACAACGAAATGCGAAACTACATCATCAATTATGATGGATTTTCTATCCCACGTCTCATGTACACTAGTATAATTTTCATAGAGCTCTATATTCTTAGGAATAGGTTCTGACGTTGAGGCATCCCCCAATGATAACCATAATCCAGAAGATTCTCATGAGATGGATTTTGAGTGTCGATGATCAAATGATTGGGTGTTGTGCCAAAGTATCATTCGAATGCACGGGCCTCCCATGCATCCTAGTTGGGGCCATGACCTGTAACGCCAAAGTGCCTCTATCTATAGCGTTGGCACCATGCGTACCTTTGTGTAGGGTGGCGCTTACGTCCTTTCGTAGGGACGTCCATCCTTGCAGGCATATTTGCAGCAGATATGTATGATCTCGTCACTATAATGAGGATCGATATAAGACATAATGGGCATAGGCCACGACAATTCTTATCGTTCCTGCTGAACATCCGTGTTCTTATCTCCTCCTAACGAAGGGAAAACTGTCTCATCAAAGTGACAATCCGCAAATCTAGCGGTAAGGAGATCGTCTAGCAAGGGCATTAAGTGGGGAACGATTATTGGAGTCTCAAATCCAACATAGTTGCCCATTCATCTGTAAGGACCCATCATAGAGCGCTGTGGCGGCGCAATTGGTACATAAATAACACACTCAAATATGCGTTAGTATGAGATACTGGTACCCAGCCACTAGCTGTAACGCAGAGGTAGATTGAATGGCAGTGGGTCATAGACAAATTAGCATAACTGCTTGCGATATTACATCACCCCAAGCGGATATAAGGAGATTGGTGCACATTACCAATTTCCAAACTATCATCATAGTCGTTTCTGCGAGACCATTTGGGTGTGTACATGGGAATATGATGTTCAACATCAGTCCCATTGCAATAACCATCAAAAGTTTACGATGTAAACTCTTTAGCATTGTCAAGTCTATCCAATTGACTGAATAGGATGATCCGGGGAGTGAGCCCGTTGTCATATAATATGTACTAGGAGTGTAGCATAAGCAGCATTTACAAGTGGACAATGGCACAACATGTGACCAGCATGTTTGCGTGTCAACCAACATCATGAGATATTTCAACATTCGTAAGTTGGTTGAATCAGTCCACAGAATCCCCATGGATTTTATGTAAGAACATAAAGAGTATTTTCATATCCTTTGCATAGGACTGTCTCAGTTCTAATTTTCCTACGGAACAGGCTTTATAAAATGAGCGAGAGGCCTTAGAAGCAACCAATGAAGATTTTGGTTGGGCCTGAGCGTCTGAAGCGCTATTTGAAGAAAAATTTATGACTACATCACCCATCATGGCGTTATGACAGTGGGAAGTGTCATCCATGGCACCATAGCCATGGGGATTGACTTCCATGGCGTCATGGCCATGGATGACGCCTTCTATGGCGTTGTCAAGGGGACAATGGTGGCCCTATGTTTGGTGTAGCTGCCGGCGGTCACACTTAGTCCGGGAATCAATCTTTGATTCTTGCTTCGTTTCACTCGAAAGAATAGATGTCCGTGTGAAGTCTTTAGTAGACGGGTCATTATATCATGACTAGGATGACCTATCATGTCGTGACAAAGCCAATATTTGTCTTAAATCCAAGAGATCTTCTCTCATAATTTTATTGAATTTAATAGCTCGAATAGTGACATAGAGTCCACTAGAGAGACACATAAACTTCTCTAAAGATTCCCCTTTGTCTGCAATCATTAGAGGTAGTGCAACGAAACCCTTTTATGTTCTCTGCATGCACTTTTGCATGGAATCCATTGGCTCGAATAGCTCAATAGGGTGCATTTTTCCCTAGGAGCGTGGAAAATTTTGTGACATTAATCAAGGTGCCATTTGGCAAGGGGAACTTGGGCTATTCCATGTCCTTGAACTAATATTGATGGCCCAGCCATCGTAGTCACAAAGTAATATGCTCAGAATCAAAATGAAGTCATAATGAAAAGAACTCGAAATTTTATTCATAAGCCAAAGGAGTTACATCATTGTCTCTTTGACTAAAGAAAATCTAATCCAAAATGCTAGCTAATGCAAAACAATGGTAGTCGTCTAACTTCTTTCAGTAACTCCAAAATAAATGTGACCAGGTGAGTAGAGAAATGTCGGTGGAGCAAGGCTCGCTTAAGTACCACTAATGTCAAAACCTTCCTTGATATCACACTTACTTTGGGTGAGCCTACTTTGAAGAAAGACTAAACCATTGGCATCTACTACAAAAATATATGGCAATTTCCTATTACATCTCTTAGAAAATAAAATGACTTAATCAAAATCACCAGTCTCTGGATCTTGGCCTTTGAAGTTTTCAACCCTTAGAGCGAGGTCGTCATCTTGATCTTCTTGTTCCATATAGTGAACTTCTTTTGCTTCACAATATGCTTTGCAGGCGGTGATAATTTCTTCACGAGCTCTACAAATGTGTGCCCAATGATCGGGCACTCCAAATTAAGAACATACAGCTTTATGCACAGACTCCATTGATTGAGGCGCTCTGAAAGCGTCATAAGGATGGCTCTTAGTGTTAGTGGTGCCACCAACATGGCCAGAGGCTTTGCCTCTCTCTCTCTCTCTCTTTCCACGTTGACCTCTTTGGTTATGTGTTCGCCTATTTCGGCGGTTACCTTCCTTAGTAGAGCGGTTATATGGACCAGAACGTCCAGAAGTATCCCTCAAATTAGGGTTTCGCTCTTGGTGTCCTCTCTTAGGGGTACGACTATAATTGGACTCCAGAATATGCTCTGTTTCCACGGATCTCGAATTATAGTTCTTCATAAGGATGTTGTCATGCTTTTTAGCGACATTCATAGCTCTAATGAGCTGATGAAACCTTGTGATCCGTCCTGTAGTAACATCGATTCGATAGTTCTTAGCAACCATCAATGCAGAGATAGAGAAGGTAGAGAGAGTCTTCTCAATCAACATCACATCTGTGATCTCTTTACCACAAAATTCCATTAAGGATTTATTGTAAAGTGCTTCCGAGTTGTAGTCAAGAACTGACTTGAAATCACAGAAGCGGAGGCTATGCCATCTCACTTCTAGGTCAGGAAGCAGGGAGTCACGGACGTTGTCAAATTTTTTTTTGAGTGACACCTACAGCCTTCTAGGGTCTTCTTCGTTCATATACTCTTACTGGAGCGAATCATCCATATGACCAGTCATTAGGATGATGGCTTTCGCCTTATTTGTCTCCAAGGCTGCTCTATTTGCTTCCAAAGCTTGAGCTTGCTCAACAGTTAACACGTCCTGGCTAGGCTCAAGAATCGTATCCAGGATTCCATCGGCCTTGAGATGCTGGCCAATATCACGAACCCATTTGTGATGATATCCAGAGCCAGTTGTTCCTAATGTAGTGAAGTCCAGTTTATTGAGGTTACTCATCCTGAAAGAGAACAATAAATTAGGGTTAGTTTCGGAGAGTAAAAGCTACCACTAAAAACATATAAAATTTTGAGGCGTAGTCTCTTCCAAGAAATTATGAATTTCCGAGTGTAATCGCTTTCAAGAAATTAGGGATTTCTGAGCGTTGTCGCTTCCAAGAAATGCGATTTCAAGAGGCATTGGATTAGATCGAAACAATGGCGTGTTTGTGCAAACAAGCTCCAAGCTTGGAGTGAGCACGAACCCCCCCACAATTCGGCTTTTGATCTCTCCTATAAACAAGAAGGGGGGTAGAAGAAAGAAATTTGCAAGTCCCTGAGAAAAGAAGAGAAAAAGAATAAAAACTTCAAAAACGGGAACTTTTAGTAAAACATACCTCAAAAAAGGTTTCAAAAAATTGAAGGAAAAAGTCGTCGGAAAAAGATCGCCAGAATTTGGTGGTCGGCGGTGGTTGGAGCTTGGCTGATGGTGGCTGCAGGCGACGCTAGCAAGGCTGCTGGTAAGGTTTATACAGGGGCTGTGCGAGCTTGGGTTGTGCAAGGCTTGTACAGAGGCTGCCGAGGCTTGTGCAGGGGGCTGCCGGCAGCTGTCGATACGGGTTGCAGGGCCTGTGCGCTGAGCTGTCGAGCGCAGGGGCGCGCACGAGGCTAGTTTGCGAGATCTGTCAGCAGATTTCGACAGGGGCTCGGCAGGTGCTCGCTGGGACTTCTGGCAGATGAGCGTAACGCAGGCACAGGGGTGTGGCAGGTCTCGGCAGGGGCAAGCGAGACTAATTTTCCCGGTTCAGTGACTTTCGACTGTTGGTTTAGGGTGATTCCGGCCGGTTCTTGGGATGGCACCGCCTGTTCTAGGCTTCTGGGATCGAGGGCTTCAATATATGTGACGGTGCTTGCTAGGAATTCAACAAGTTTCAGGGTTACGGCTTCGTGCTGATAACGTGTTTAAGGAAAACTGAAATTGGGAGAGAATTGAGTCGTACTTTCATTGATAATAGGAGGCTCTTTATATAGAGGATTACAAAGCATAGAATCAGAGTTGTACAAGGAAATGTAATATTACATTAATTGGATATATCTAAGATTCTTCGATATTATCTCTAATTCTAACCTTATTACCTTTAGGTCAAGTAACCTAAAGTTTGAGCCAGACACATAATCTGGATTTACTTGAACACCATCTATTTTTTGTTTTGTCTTTTTTTTTTTAATTTTTTTTTTGTATAGGAAAAATTAACCATGTATTACACATATAAGAGCTTTTACCAAGACATGGGAAGAGAAAACAGGAATACCGAATACTTCGTTTTGTAGAATAAAGTACATGGGCATAAGTGCACATAGATAATCATACTTGTCATGTGAAACAACTATCTTCGCTGATGATATGATGATTAGTTCGTCTAATCCAAGACCCCCATCTTCCGGCAGCATTCAATGGAATCAATTAGAGTTTCCTCCAATGGTCGGTAACTCCAACCCAACTTCTGCAACTTTTCCGAACTCAGTTTCTCTTCTTCTTCCTCTGTGTGACTAAGCCTGCCAATTACAATGTATAAGGTGTAACATATCATCTCAGCAGTAATCTACCAAACAAAATATTAACTTGGGACACAAACTGAAAATGGATCATATAACGGTGAAAATTAGAAGTCTAAACTTATGTTTATGTCTAAAATACATTGTTTAGACTTTAGACTAGCTAGCATTTTAGTATCTTTCTAATACTAAGCATTAAACGCATAAAGTGGAATTCTGAAAATCTAAAACGCATTTGAACCTGAACACAAAATCATACTATTTCGACGAACAGACAACTCTATGTAATCCTTGCTGGGATATATAGATAAAAGTACTTACTTGTCGGAATAATTGTAGTTGGGATATGAAATCTTCAAGTATTTCTCCACCACTTCCTCCACCCCAATTGCATGTGATGTGCACATATATCTTTCTCCAGCGTCAGATTTCTTGTAAACCATAAGCAGTGCTTCAGCTAAGTCACGAACATCCACCACAGTCCAATAATTGTATCCAAACGAACCGAACCCACCTTTCAGTGTCACAAGCACATTTCACAATTACTGAACAAACTTCGTATGTACATCGGATAATGTTCTCTTGCTGGACAGTTTAATAATATATGGTGCAGATTATTACAATATATGTGTGGTTTAGATTCATAGTTCGACAATTAGGTATTGGACAATATATTTATCCATATATCTACATTAAAGAATAAAATTCAAAGTACCTTTGAGACCCATAGGCAGGAGCAAGGTACTGGAATTTAGGGTAGATTGCAAAAGTGGACCCAAAATGGCAGAAGGACAAACAGTAACAACCTCAAGTCCAGTTCTTTTTCCAAACTCCAGAGCCTCGCTCTCTGCTTGTGTTTTCGCAATATAATACCATTTCTTAGAAGTTTTCATGGATTCAAGACTAGTGGTTTTAATATATTCAGGATCAGACCAACAGCTTTCATCCTTGACTTTATCCTTGGGCCAGTTCGGGTTCATCACAACAGCAGCTACAGAAGACACAACAACAACTCTCTTCACCTTGTTCTCCAAGCAAGCTTTCAGCACATTAAGCGTTCCCTTCACAGCTGGTTCAACTACTTCTGCTTCGGGGTTTGTTACTTCGGTTGTTGGTACAGGACTGGCAACATGGAACACACCGCTGCATCCCGAAATTGCGGAACATAGAGAATCATAGTCCAGCAAATCTGCCTTGATCAGTTTCAGGTTCTCTGATGCTTTCTCAAGGCTGTTCAAGTGGTCGTACTTGCTATCACCTGCTTGCACAATTACATATGTTTTGAGTGCCTATGAAATTGAATCACCTATATATAATTACATGTATAAAGAAACATACACTAAAGAACATATATCTCATCAAACGCCCCAATAATTAAATTGGCCATCTTATAAGGTATTTCATCAAACACCTTAATCTCATCTTAATCACTAAACAATTTAACATGCACGATGATTATCGAAAGAATTTAGTGATGAGTATGCGTAGGAACACAAAGCAATAAGCTTAATTGACCTGGTTGTCTGACGGTTCCATGGACAAGATAGTCCTGAGAGAGAAGAAGCTTGACGACCCAAGAGGCAGCAAATCCTCCAGCTCCAGTTACGCACACTTTTTTGTTCTCACCCGCCATTTTATGTACCTATGTATCGCTTCACTCACTCTCCCCCCCTTTCGTTCTTTCTTTCATATATACAGGGGTGTATAAATTCTAGAATTTTTAAACAGCTCCTTGAATTCATCTATAGATATTGGAAATTATTCTATGCACCGACGGTGTAAGTGACCCAATCTTTATAAAATAATCTCAACCCTTGATATTTATTATCAACTTTATTTTTAATAAACAAAAAGTGTATTTAATGCAATCTAACCATTTATTTATATTGGTGCAAGTACACGGCGGTGCTATGAATAATCTCTCCTATAGATATAGCCTCCCCTAGTCTCTACTTTTATTCTTCCGTTGACTGATTACATATAAAATTGTGAGTCTGGGACCTTACCAATACCACCTACGTGCAAGTCATATAC
Source organism: Rosa chinensis (assembly GCF_002994745.2). NCBI lineage: Eukaryota > Viridiplantae > Streptophyta > Magnoliopsida > Rosales > Rosaceae > Rosa > Rosa chinensis. The sequence goes on from NC_037094.1 coordinate 34,391,283, forward strand.
TGTAGTACTTTCCCAAGGGCAAGGATAAAGAAGGTGTTCGATAAATCAAAATGGCAGCTCAAGGTAATGAGGTACTTGAACGCATGTGAAACAAACAAACAAATCACCGACACCATAAAATAAAATATTGAGGGGAAGAGTTTACACAGATTAATTAAGCACAGTTTGACTGACTATTGTAGTATTGTACGTCTTGCTCAGGAAAAGAGAGGGAATACGTCCATGCGTTCGTCATTACCCACTAACCATGGAATGGTTTTGATTTGAGAGCAAAAGCAGAGCCATGTGGGTTTTCGGTGTGTACTATTGATTATTTATTAAATGAAATAACTAAGTAATATGTTTAATCATGTGAAGCATAGGCAAATTTCTTAGTTGATCGGGAGAGGATCATCTCCTAACATTCTAATCTTCATAACCCATCTAAGCTTTGAACAACAAATTAACACGTGTCCAGATGTAACATTTAATGGCTTAGGTTTCCCTTTCTTTCTCTTATTCTTTTCCTCTTGTTCTTTCACTTACACGATCGGCGAGTGTTGGTCTTCATTCTCTCAACTCATAATACTTCAGGCAGCATATCCCCAACTACAAACTGCAACCTCCTTCTGCCCTTAACCACAAAACCAACACTCTTCAATTGAACAATCACCATTCCAAGCTCAAATCACAAAACCCATAAACCATATCCGCATCCAAATCAAGCCAGCAATTTTCTATTTCCCCACAAAGTTTAAATCTTACACACCCACTAATTGCCACACTAGTTCCTAATCAAAAAACCACGAAGTCAATTCGATGCAGAAAAGTTTTGAAACTCCGAGCAATTACAACATCCCTAATCAAATTTCCTCAACTCCTAATCCAAACTTTCCCCAATCAAAGCTTCTCCAATCCAAAACACTTAACAGGTATATACAAAAACAAATATCTTTCTGCAAAATAAAGCTAGAATCTCATGTAGATTTCAACTAATTGCTAGAAAACCAAAAATCTCCATATCTTGGACTAAAATCTCAGCTCCTGAATGGCTGGGTTGGGAACGGTTTTTGTCGATGAATGAAGAGAGAGAGAGAGAGAGTCCAAGTCTACTTTGTATTTGAGTTTTGGTGAAAAACAAACCAAAATTGAGTTCAAGTAATAGCAGCCATTAGATGTGATTTTATCCATGTGGCATCTTTTGATCAAAAGCTTAGGTAGGTTAGGAAGATTAGAAGGTTGGGAGAGGATCATTTCCCTTAATAGACATGATGAGAAGGTTGGGAGAGGATCCATGTCATGAGTTGGTTGCATGCTCTCCCTCTCTATGTCAGCCAATTTAGGTGTCAGTTGTTTGTAATTTTATTTGTACTAGCAAGATTGCCCGCGCGTTGCTGCGGGGTTGACTATTATGAATGAAATGGAGAAAAAGTGTTGATTGAAGTGAAGCAGGTGTTTGGACTTCATATTGAATCAACTTCTCTATTGAGACTTTCCGGGAAGATCCAAAGGCTTTAGTATTGGACTTCATATTGAATCAACTTCTCTATTGAGATTTTCCGGGAAGATCCAAAGCCTTTAGTATTATAAGCGCAAGTACCCTTCATCGACGAAGGAGAAATTGTTGCAACAGCCAACTTGGCATGAAGAATAGTCCAAGAAACTAAGGAGAAATTGTAGAAAATCAATGATACGGCATCAAAATGACTATTAAATCACTACTAAGCTCAATACATAATTATGTGAATAAACAATATGAAACATAATTATAATATATTTATGAATGAGCATAATTATAATGCAGATCTTATCAAGGTTTTAATTGTTCCTCCTGCGATCAATTGTATTAAGGAACTTTTTAATTAAACATAAACACAGCAAAGTCACTATCTGCTTTCAACTTTCATCAGACTTGGAATCCAAATTCTGAAATTAGACAATTAAATTCAATCACAAAGAGAGAAACACACCAAGATCACCTTTGATCAAATCCTACTTCTTCCTATTTTAAGGAGATCCAGAATATGTTCATTATCTTTCACTCTCTGTCTTCACGCAAAAGAACAAAGATGAAATCTCACTTACTTTTGCTAACATATCTGCCATGCAAGCTGCTTTTAAGAATAGAAATGCAAGAAATGATCTATGAATTCAATTGAAAGTATAAAAAAAATAATATGAAAATAACAACGAAGCAAACAAATCTTGAAATTATACCAGCTAACATTGCAATAAGCTCAAAAACACTGTGGTACAACACTCAATTTAATAACCCAACAGACAAACCTTATCATGAATAAACAATTTCAATCACAAACTCTAATACATTACTAAATCATCTTCCTAACTTTACTTTAACATGCATCCATGTAAACCATTATTTCTCTTCCTAATCTGTCTGAGAATTCATAAAGAGTTTACACCTTTTGACAAAAGTTTAGATTCATCATGTGCACACATCAATCCACTCCAATTGCTATTCAAATTTTCCCATACACTTTTCAGAAGTCGTTTTCCTTATTCAATCAATCATATTAGTGAACTTTTTAATTAAGCATAAACATAGCAAACTCACTATCTGAATTCACCTTTCAATCACAAACAGAAAGAGAAACGCACCAAGATCACATCGAACAACTTGCCTTCGTCAGCCTTGATGAAATCCTAGTTCTTCGTCTTCCACTCTTTGTCCTCACGCGACAGAAAGAGAAACAACAAAAATATATCAGCTCATTTGCACCTAATCCAAACCTAAACTATCAAATCTACAAAACAACAGAGGTCTTTCCTCTGTTCCTTCTTTCACCCTCCAAGAATACAGCAGAAAGCTCTTTCTTTTCGATTACGATCCAACTGACTCAGTCCCAAATCTCACACTTGTGCTGCGAATACCAAAGTTGAAGAAAACCACTTCGATCTGACTCAGTCCCATATCTCAATGCTGCCAATACCAAAAACTGACGGACAATAGCTTCACATTTATGATGGTGAAATCTACCTACTGTTGTGACTACCCTATAACAGAAATTGCATCCCCACCATCAAAAAGCAAATATCTAATGTGAGGGATTGATGCAAGCAGAACCAAAATCCAAACAGAGCAAGAATCAAAAACCACATGCATTAAGATATCAAATTCAAATTCAGAATTCATATGAATTCAACCCAGAACTCTAAATTTCCAAACTTTCTCAGAAAGTGATGTAAAATTAAGGGAAGACAATGAAAATACAAAACAAAACAATTCACTTGAACATTCAAATTCCCACAAATTTGGTATATTTCAATGAGCAGAGCATTGAACAGTCAAATACCCAAATTCATGCTCTTCCAGTCCCCTTGTCCCTCATCTCGTCTCCTCTCTTTTGTTGTGTGTCAAAAACATCCCAGAAAGTAGAAAATCCACTTGACCAAATCAGCTTCCCTTACCACTGTCAGACAATTTCACCAGAAATTAGAGCCAATTTGATGGTGTTTTTTTTTAGGCGGCCTCGATTAAGCAGTATGCATGGATGATATAACTCCCGGAAGTTGTTGGCTGGGTGAGTGGAGGCGGAGCTCCGGACGATGGCCAAGAGAGAGAGATCGAGCTGGAGGGCTCCTTTCTTTCCTTTTTGTTTTTTTGGTTATACACACATAAAAGAGGAATGGCAAGAATTCTCTATCTTTCCTGAATATCACCTCTCTATCTCTCACTCTCTCTTCTGCAGATTTAGATGAGTAGAATTCTGGAATTCAGCTTCGTAGTGGTGTCCTGCATGATTTCAGTTGTTGATTTCCCCTTCATTGTTCTCTCTTCGTGGAGCAAGGAAACAGAGCCACGCGGAAAGCCTCGGATGCCAATGAAGACGTACACCTGTCGGGGCAATCAGGTAAAAAGCCAAAGAGAATGCAGGGGCAAAACGGGCATGTCACTGTATTACTATTCATTCAACAGTACCATTCTCATTTTACTTTTATATATGTATAATTTCAAGAGAGAAAACAATTTCACAAGAGAAAACAAAAAAACTAAGTAACATGTTTATTTTTTGTTTTTTTTTCTTTTTGTTTTTGTTACAAGCGTGGCCTAAAAGGCCCAAACAAAACAATAAAAAGAACTAAATGTTAGAGCAGGAGCTCCTCCTTGCTCTAGAAATTGCAGAAATGTCATCAAGATAAGCCAGAGCAGCATGAGTTACATGTTTATTTTCACTAACATTATTGGATGGAAAAGGTAGGTAGGATGGGGTCTAAAAAGGAAAAGGGGAGAGCACAAATTTCAAAAGAGAGGAATTGGAAATCTCAAAATCAACACTCATGTAAGCTGAATTGAAGGATGAAAGCAATTTTTTCGTTTTGCTTTTAAAAAATCCTAGTACGCGCTCCCTCTCTTGGTGCGAGTTCTTGCTTTCAACTAGTTCAGATTAATGAGAAGTTAGCGATTTGAAATAGAAATATGCTCAGATTTGATCTGTCATATGCTTTGACATTTTGCTATGGTGGTGGTTTGACTAGTTGGCAAGGCTATGTGCTTTCTTTCAAAATGAGGGGTGATTTTTTTGCAAACGATGTCGGTGGCTTTGGGGGTTCCTGAATGACATGGTGGGTGGTGATTGCTGCTTTGGGAGCAAGGGATGATGGGTGTTGGTGGTGTCTGATGCGGGTGTCTAGCTCTAGTTTGGAATGATCATGGTCCAGCCTAGTTGTTTGGCAGTGGAGCTATGAGAGTGGTAAGGAAGGAGGCAGTGATTGTCGGGTGGAAATGCGGGTCGATGTGTGGTGGTGGTGTTTGGAACGGGGGTCTTACTTTGGTCTGGATTGGTTGGGTTTCAGTCTTAAGTGTGTTGGTGGTGGTGTTCTGGTGGGTCGGGCTTGTTGCAGCCATCCCATTCAATTTGACCATTTTTTGGCTTGGATTTAACCTTGGGCGCAACCTATCTTACTTTTATTTTGAGTGGTGCTATTCACATACTCATTTTCTCTATTCACACACCCCTTTTATTTATATATTACTTAATTTTTTTTTTTTTACAAATTATCCTAACTACATTCCCTTGTAATTTTTTTTATTTTTTCTATTTGGCAAGTCAATCATTCCCAAATCCTAAACCCTTATTGTTGACAATTGTATGCTTGATCATATTTTGATTATTCTGGCCTTGCATAATACATTCTTATAATTGTCTTCTACTTTCGCTACACCAAACATAGATTAAATTAAGAGTTGAACAAATTAGCCATATCACTAGAGATAGAATGCTTTATTCCACCGGTGGAACAATAGCTAAAACATTGGGAATGATATCTTGAATCAACGTTGTTGAAGCAGATCGATGTGAGAGGTTTTGGATCTCATTTAGTTTAGGTGATATGCTTATACCTTTCTTCAATTCTGTATAGCTAGCAGTCATGACATACCTAAATTTCCAAATTTAGTCACATAGTGATTTTTCATTTGAGCCCTAAACTTTGCCACACTATGTGCTGGACTTTTGACAGATAACATTTTGTCTTGCCAATTAGGTTTTATTTATTTATTATTATTATTATTTTATCTCTTCTTCTTCTTAATTAGCAATGACATTCACAAGATAAGGATAAATATTACACAAGATTCCATTCAATTTGATATATTATGGTTATGTAACTACTATGCCATTAACCAACCATCTATACATTTTAGTTCAATAACTGTAACTACTACTCTAAATAACCAACTAGATATTGGATTGACATTCTATTCACAATGTTGAATTAGGTCCGGTACCTTTCTACCTAACAATCAGAGTGTGGAGAAGGAAAACCATATTTACTGCAGAAAATTAGTGTTACTTGGAAGATCTTTGCAATTTGGATTCATTTGGATGAATGTAATTACCTGGGAAACATATTTCTTGTCTAATAATACAGTTCATTATTTCACTTAATGAAGGTATTTTCCCCCTTCATTTATAGGTAAAAAAAATTGATTTATTGTATAATGATGTTTGATTCATGATTGACTTGCCAAATATAAAAAAGAAAAAGAAACAAAATTACAAAGACCCTTTAGGGTAATTTGTAAACAAAAAAAATTTGAATTAAAGTAATAGAAAAATAGAGGGGGTGTGTGAATAGAGAAAAGAGGTGTGTGAATAGCAACACCCTTTATTTTTAATTTTTACTAGGTGATATTTGTCTGCTCTTCTTTCCCTTTAGTTGTGATAGCTGGAGCCTGGAGGTGGGGTTGCTTGATTGTTGTCTGGTCTTTTCTTTTCTTTTGAAAAAAAATTTGTATGAGTCTTTCTAAATATATCCAGTAAATATCCAAGTACATCTGACAAAGTTTTCACACCCAACAAGTTTCTCAATTATAAAAACACAACAGAATACTCACAATAGTTCCATCGCATCGCTCATGGTGACAGATTATAGTATTAAACTAGAACCAGTAATCACTCTTGTAAGCCCTTTCTCTGCAGTTTTTCTTCCCTAACAATAATAAATTCAAAGCAACATTAATAATAATCATACATAGTGCAATAAACATAAAAGCACCAACAATAAAAAAGAACATATCTTTGATACTTTATGGTAGGTCAAAGGCCTGCTAACTTAAGGGACAGTTTTTAAGGGATTGCTGATGGCTGAAAATAAATTCACAGTTTTAAGTTGTTATAATTTCTGTTTTTATACTTAATACATGTGGTTGAGATGCATTTGTCCCTCATAGTCCCTCAAATATGTCCCTTAGGTGAGAAAATCCAGACACATTTGTTTTGTTAATTGTGGTCCTATGACTCACCTACGACATAGAATTTATTTCATTTTCAGTTTTGTCCAAATAATTGTATATTTTTGCATTTCTATTATAGCATATTTTATTATTTCAATTTTCTATTATTTCAATTTTATATGTGGTCCTGTTAATTGTGGAGTAGAGAGGAAATCGTTGTATCTTCTGGTTGATAATAGGGGCCTCTTTATATAGAGGATTACAATGCATAAAATCCGAATCACACAAGGAAAGATAATCATACATTGAATAGGAATATCTAGATTCTTCTAATTAAACCCTATTACCACTAGGTCAAGTAACCTAGGGTTTGGGCTAGACATAAAATAGGGATTTACTTGAACGCTCCCCCTTGTGTTGCCCAAATACAGTGCTTCTCTCGTTGCCTTGCTAAAAACCTTGCCGAGTAACAAAAACCCAGTGAGACAAAAATAACCTCGCTCGAAGGGGAAAAACAGCACAACACACCCTTCACGTTTCGAGATTTACATGTAGACATCTCCCCCTGATGTCTACACCTCCCCTGATGACTACGATAATAGGAGTTCAGATAATTTTCGCAAGCTAATTCTTGCCACATGTTTCTTGAACGTGGATTTGGGCAATGACTTAGTAAACAAGTCTGCCACATTGTCCTCAGATCTAACCTGGTTTATTTTGATCTTGAGAAGCTTCTGTTGTTGCTGATTGTAGAAGAATTTGGGCGATATATGCTTGGTGTTGTCGCCTTTGATGTAGCCTTGCTTCATTTGTTCAATGCAAGCAGCATTATCCTCATAAATGCTCATTGGCTTATCTGTGGTAGACTTCAGACCACAATTGCTTCGAATATGCGTAACTATGGATTGAAACCATATACATTCACGAACTGCTTCATGAAGAGCAATGATCTATGCATGATTCGAAGAGGTAGCGACTAAGTAGACCTCCAAGATATTGTGGTCTTTCCCATGGTGAATACATAGCCAATTTGGGAGCGACCTTTGTGTGGGTCATAGAGGTACCCAACATAAGCAAAACCTTCTGTACTTACATGAGCATTTGCGAAGCATAATTAGCTATAATGAGCCACGCTTATGCTACCGCCAGCTGTACCAACTCCTACCAGCGGACTGACTTACGGAAACACAGCCAAGTAGGCTACCGCCTGAGCCCCAGCTCACCCCCAGATCGCCTCAGACGGGCCACCATGCGCCACTCCAAGATAGCATCAGAAGCTCCAAAAGCTGGGAACTGAAGCATATTAGTCCCACATCGAAAACATGGAAGAGGTTAGGCTCTTCCCCACCTATAAAAGGTTCTCTCATCTCTCCTCATTAATTACGCATTTACTACTTACCTACTGTTATTCTATCAACACAAATACATTAACTAACTTAGGCATCGGAGAAGAAAAGATCGCCCAACGCGGTCTCCCTCTGATACCCTTTGTATTTTACTTGACAGATAGCGGAAGCTCTGAGAACATCATAAGTAGCGGTCCGCCCACCGAACCAGCGTTAACTGAGATTTGGATCACCACTCAATTTTAGACATTAACATTGGCGCCGTCTGTGGGAATCCTTGAACAAAAGGCCATCTCACCACAACAATCACCATGACTAATGGTAGTGGGGGAAATGCTGAGGGCCAAGCAGATCAGTCCGCCAACCCATTGGACCAGCGTTAACCGAGATTTGGGTCACCGCTCAATCTTAGACATTATCACCTTCCAAAATACTTATATCATTTTGGGATGGGGAGAGGGAACGCAGTTCACCATGTATGGCGTCCCTGGCACTTGATGGGTCTGAATCCATCTTCTCTATGTAGGAATAGAACAAGCCTATATCAATCGTACTATTTAGGTGTCTAAAGATATCTTTAACACCAGTCCAATGGCATCGTGTTGGCGCAGAACTATATCTAGCTAGCAAGTTCACAGCGAATGAAATGTCCCATCTTGTGCATTGTGTTAAGTACAATAATGCGCCTATTGCAGTTGGGTAGGGCACTTCTGCCTCTAGCACTTCTTCATCCTCATCTTTTGGATAGAATGGATCCTTCTTTGGATCAAGACTGCAAACGATCATTTGGGTGCTCGAAGGCTTAATCTTGTCAGTGTTGAAACGCCTAAGCATATTTTGAGTATAAGCTGATTGATGAATCAGGATACCATCTTTAAAGTGCTCAAGTTCTAAACCAAAGAAAAACCATGTTCTCCCAAGATCTTTCATCTCAAACTCAGATTTCAAGTGTTCAGCGGTTTTCCTTAACTCTTTAAGGGTGCCAATTATGTTCATGTCATCGACATAAACCGCTACTATTGCAAATCCGGAACTTGTTCACTTTATGAACACACATGGGCATAGTTCATTGTTGACATATCCCTTACCGATCAAGTAGTCACTTAGACGGTTATACCATATCCGTCCGAATTGTTTCAATCCATATAGTGAGCATTTCAATCTTATAGCAAACACGCTCCGTGGTTTAGAGCCACTTGATTTGGGGAACTGAAGTCCATCTGGGACCTTCATGTATATCTCTATATCTAGATCCCCATATAGATACGCAGTAACCACATCCATAAGCTGTATGTTCAGTTTTTCATAAACTACCGAACTGACAAGGTAGCGGAACGTAATGACGTCCATTACGGGAGAATATGTCTCCTTGTAGTCGATTCTAGGGTGTTGTGAGAAGCCTTGTGCCACAAGGTAAGCTTTGTACTTTATAATCTCATTTCTCTCAAAACGCTTTCTAACGAATACTCATTTGTGACCAACTGGTTTGGTGTTGGGCGGTATTGGTACAACTTTGTCAAATACCTTTCTTTTCGCTAGAGAATCAAGTTCTGCCTGGATCACATCTTTCCATTTTGGCCAATTGACTCTATGTTGGCATTCATCAACGGAGCATGGTTCTATGTCATCGGTCTCAATAATCTCACGAGCTACGGAGTACGAGAATACATCATCAACGATGATGGAGCTTCTTTCCCACGTCCCATGTACACTAGTGTAATTTACAGAGATCTCTATGTTCTCAGGCATAGGTTCTGACATTGAGGCGTCTCCCAATGATATCTCTTGGACATAACCATAATCTGGAACATTCTCATGAGACATATTTTGAGTATTGATGATCAAAGGATTTGTTTGTGCCTCATTCGCTCTCTTTCTAGGGCGAGTATCCTTCAAACCAATTGGTCTACCACGCTTCCTCGCGGGACCTGCGGCTATAGATGCCACATCATTGCCATCCTAGGAAATGGCGCCATCTCCTGGTGTCACAAGGGTGGCGTTACGTCTAGTATTTGGGACGTCAATCCTTGCAGGCACGTTTGCAGCAGATATGTGTGATATCGTCACTTTGGCAACATCAGAAAAAGCATCAGGTAGAGTATCTGCTATGTTCTGAAGCTCGATTATTTGTCGCACTTCAAGTTCGGACTGTACGGTAAGGGGATCGAGATGAGACATAGTGGGGACAGATTATGACAATTCCTGTCGTTCCTGTTGAATATCTGTGTTCTTATCTCCCCCTAATGATGGGAAGACTGTCTCATTAAAGTGTCAATCCGCAAATCTAACGGTAAAGAGATCGCCTGTCAAGGGTTCAAGATAGCATATGATAGTTGGAGATTCATAGTCAACATAGATGCCCACTCGTCGTTGTTAGGGCTGTCAATTCCGACACGACTTGAAACCTACACAAAATAAAATGGGTTGAACTCGCACGATTAAAAAGTGGGTCGCCCGTGGGTCAACCCGTCATGATCCATTTAATAAATGGGTCTGCCACGGGTCAACCCGCCAACACGAAGTGAACCCGTATTACCCAATTATGCTATACTTCTTCTTGAAATTTTAGACGTTGGGAGTATTTGATCAAAGGATTAGATAATTTGAAATATTTTGCTTTATAATTATTGAATTTAATTATTTATGAATTATATATAATTATTTATATTCTTCGTCTTGTGGAGTTTTAGTGAATTTAATCAATTTATGCATTTTTTTAGTTAAATGAGTTGCATTGTTAACCCTTAAATGAGTCATTTTGTCTAACATGACACAACCTATTTATTAAATGGGTTAAGCAGGTCGGAAATGGGTAACCCATTTAATAAATAGGTTAGGTTTAGGTTTCAATTTTTGACACAATTATTAAATGGGTTGGGTTTGTATCTTGCGACGCGATAAATACCTTGACCCGACACGAACCCAACTCGACATGACCCATTGACAGCCCTAGTCGTTGTGGACCCATCTTAGTACGTTGTGGCGGCGTAATAGGCACATAAATGGCACACCCAAAAATGCGTAAGTGCGAGATATCAGGCTCGTACCCAGGCACTAGCTGTAACGCAGAGTAAGATTGGGTTGCAGTGGGTAGTAGACGAATTAGCATCGCTGCATACAATATTGCATCTCCCCAAGCAGAAACAGGGAGATTGGTGTGCATAACCCATGTCCGTGCTATCATCTGTAGTCGTTTGATAGCAGCTTCTACGAGACCATTTTGGGTATGAACATGGGGAACTGGATGCTTTACATCAATCCCTAGTGACATGCAATAGTCATCGAACGTTTTCGATGTAAACTCCCCAGTATTATCAAGTCGAATTGACTTAATAGGATGGTCAGGGTAGTGAGCCTGTAGACGGATAATCTGGGCGAGGAGTTTAGCATAAGCAACATTTCGAGTGGACAACAGCGCGACATGTGACCAGCGTGTCGACGCATCAACCAATACCATAAAGTATTTAAAAGGTCCGCATGATGGTTGAATTGGTCTACAGATATCCCCTTGGATTCTCTGTAAGAATGGAATGAGTATTTTGGGATCCTTTGTGTAGGACGGTCTCGATCCTAATTTCCCGAAGGAACAGGCTTTGTAAAATGTGCGAGGGACCTTAGAGGCAACTAATGAGGATTTTGGTTGGGCATGAGCGTTTGTAGCACTATTAGAAGCAAAATATGTGATTACATCACCCATTATGGCGTTGGAACCATGGAAAGTGGCATTCATGGCGTCATGACCATGGAGAGAATCATCCATGGCGTCATGGCCATGGTGGGCGCCATTTATGGCGTTGTCATAAGGGACGTGGGTGGCCCTCTGGCGGCCCAAGACAGCAACAGCGCCAGAGGCTGCGGTTGTTGAGGTCTTGCTAAGTCTAGGAATCAATTTTCGATTCTTGCTTCTTCTCACTCTGAAGAATGGATGTTTGTGTGAAGTCTTTAGTATACGGAGCATCATATCACGACCAAGATGTCCTAGTCAGTCATGCCAAAGCTAGTATGTGTCTGAATCCAAGAGATCTTTTCTTATTACATTATTGGATTCAATTAGTCGAATTGTAGTGACATAAAGTCCACTAGATTGACACATAAGCTCCTCTAAGATGCGTTTCTGTCCGCAATCATTAGAGGTAATGCAAAGGAACTATTTTCCGTTCTCAGTATGCATTTCCGCATGAAATCCTTTGGCTCTTATATCTTTAAAGCTCAATAAGGTTCGATTCGCCTTAGGAGCATAGAGAGCTTCTGCGACTTTAATCAAGGTGCCATTTGACAATAGGAATTAAGCCATTCCATGTCCTTGAACTAAACCTGATGGCCCAACCATCATAGTCACAGAGGAATATGAATGCAACATCTTTAAGAATAATTGCCTATGGCGTAGAATGGTGTGCGTAGTCACACTATCCACAAGACATTGTAGTTCTCCATAATCCATTCCTAAAAGAGAAGCTCGTAATTAAAAAAAAGTCATAAAGAAAAGAACTCAACTTTTATTAATAAGCCAACAAGATTACATCAGTCTCTTTTACTAGAGAAAATGTAACCCAAAAACTAGCTAATGCAAAACAATGGTAGCCGTCTAAATTCTTTCGGTAATTCCAACGCAAATGTGACCAGGTGAGTAGAGAGATGTCGGTGGAGCAAGGCTCTCTTAAGTACCACTAATCTCAAAACCTTCCTAGACATCACATTTTTATTGGGTATGCCTACTTTGAAGAAAGATTAAACCATTGGCATCTACTATAAAAATAATATGGCAATTGCCTACATCTCTTGGAAAATAAAAGGACTTAATCAAAATCGCCAGTTTCTGGGTCTTCATCCTTGAAGTCTTCCACCCTTAGATTGAGATCGCCATCTTGATCTTCTTGTTCTATGTAATTTGCCTCCCTTGCTTCACGATACATTTTGTATGCATTTGCAACATTCTGGGATGCTTTATATGCCCTTGCCCAATGTCTAGGTAGTCTACATCAAAGACAAGCATCTTTATAGTCAGGTTCCCTTGATCGAGGCGAGTTGGAAGTGCTTTGGAGATAGTTTCTTTCCTTGGTGGCGTCACCACCATAACCGGAGGCTTGGCCTCTCTCTTTCTTCACACGTTTACAACCACGGTTCCGTGCACGCCTATCTTGGTGGTTTCCTTCCTCTTTAGGGCAAGAATTATCCCTACCCTTAGGGTTTCTCTCGTTACGACCTCTTTTAGGGGTGCGACTATAATTAGACTCCGGAATTGATTTGGCTCCCACGGGTCTAGAGTTATAGTTCTTCACAAGTATGTTATCGTGCTTTTCAGCTACGTTCATGGCACCAATAAGCTCATGAAATTTTGTGATGCGTCTAGCATTGACATCAATCCTATGGTTCTTGGCTACCATCAATGCAGAGACGGGGAAGGTAGAGAGAGTCTTCTCGATCAACATCGTATCAGTGATTTTCTGCCCACAGAATTCCATCAAAGACTTGATATGATGTGCTTCCGAATTGTAGTCGAGTACAGACTTGAAATCACAGAAGCGGAGGATATGCCATCTCACTTCTAAGTCTGGAAGCAGGGAGTCACGAACGTTGCTAAAACACTGCTCGAGTTCTACCCATGGTTTTCTTGGGTCTTCCTCATTGAGGTACTCATTTTGGAGTGCGTCATTCATGTGCCTTGTCATGAGAATGATTACCTTAGCTTCATTCGCCTCTCTCGTAGCTCTATTTGCTTCAAAAACAACAGCTTGTTGAGGAATAAGCATGTCCTGACTTGGCTCTTGGATAGTACTCAGGATCCCATCAACCTTAAGATGCTGGCGCACATCACAAACCCACTTGTGGTATCCTGTGCCTGTTGTCTCTAGTGGAGCGAAGCTCAACTTGTTCAGGTTACTCATCCTGAAAAAACAACAAGAAAGTAGGATTAGTTTCGGAGAGAAATAGGCTACCACGAAAACAATAATTTTTTTTAGCGTAGTCGCTTAAAAGAAATTGAAATTTTTTTAGCGTAGTCACTTTCAAGAAATTTGATTCCGAGAGGGGTTGGATTAGATCGAAACAATGATGTTTGTGGTTGATCTTTTTATCTCACCAAACTCTAAGTTTGGAGGATTCTACAAGATCCAAGCTTGGAGTGAGCATGAACCCCCATAGTTCGGCTTTTTGGTCTCCCTTATGAAGAAGAAGGGGGGGGGGGGGGGGTAGAAGAAGGGAGGTTGCAAGTCCTTGAGAAAAAGAAGAAAAGAATGAAAAACTTCAAAAATGGGAACTTTTAGAAAAATTTATTACCTTGAAAAATAGCCGGAAATCTTGACCGGAACAGCTGTTGAAGATGGTCGGAAAAGGTTGCCGGAAACATGGCCCGAAATTGGTGGTCGGCGGTGGTGGCTGGAGCTAGGCAGGACAGTGCAGGGTAGTTGTGAAGGCTGTGCAGGGCTGTTGGCAAGTCTTGGTACATGCTGGGACTCTCGGCAGGGCTCGGCAGATGCTGAAGGGGCAGGCACAGGGCAGGGGCTGGTTCACATTTTCCGACGGCCGGTTTAGGGGGATTTCGGCCGGTTCTGGTGGTTCCGCCGCTAGTTATGGGCTCCTTGGGACTAGGGTTTCGATATTTGAGGCAGTGGTTGCAGGATTTTGAGGATTACAGAATTAGGGTTTTTAGGGTTAGAGCTTCGTGCTGATAACATGTTTTAGAGAAATAGGAGTTGAGAGAAAATCGATGTGTCTTCTCATTTATAATAGGGGCCTCTTTATATAGAAAATTACAATGCATAGAATCCGAATCATACAAGAAAAGATAATCATACATTGAATAGGAATATCTAGATTATTCTAATTAAACCTTATTACCACTAGGTCAAGTAACCTAGAGTTTGGGCTAGACACAAAATAGGGATTTTACTTGAACATTTTGTAATAAATGATATAAATTGTCATCCTAATTAACATAATTAATGAAGGTCAAACAAGATTTAATGATATAACATTCAATTTATTTTCTAAACAAGGTTTCTTAAAATTACTATTTTTTAATTAAAGTTAATTATTAGTGTATTAACCTTTTATAAACTGCTAATATATTAGTTTAAGCACATATAATCTCAGCATTTTGCTTCTTTTTCCTACTGAATTATCTCTTTCTTTCTCTCCTTCTATGGCTATCTTTTTTCTCAATACATACTTCTCATTTCTTTATTTGTTTTTTGTTTTTTTTTTCATTTTCTCTCCAAATGTGTGGCTTCTCCTTTCTTAGTTCATTTTTATGTTTTACTAATTTTACTTCTTCAATTCGCAGCTACCTTTATTATAGACTTCATAAGAAGTTTTTGCATACCTTCAATATAGAAACGATTATGGTGTTAAAGCATCTCTAGCAATACTAGCCATTTTAAGTCAAATTTTAGTCAAACTAGCTAAAAAGTCATTTTGGCTAGCCACACTATAGAAATAAGTCTGCATCAGTGCTATCTATTTTAGCTAGTTTTTAATTTATATTATTTTTTAAATGAAGATTAAATAGTTTAAATATATTTATAAACTATATAAAATAATTCAAAATAAATGTTTTAAATTATAGATAGCCTCATCTCGCTCTCTATATTTCGGAACGAGATAGCTAAAAGTTCTAATGGAGAGTCACTTAGGAGTCTAGTGCAGTTGTTAAAATAAATAAAAAGTTAAACATGCTTTCTAAAATAGCTAAAGAGCCAAAATAGAGAATTTGCTAAGAGCATCTTTACCAATGCTAGCCATTTTTTAGTCAAATTTTAACCAAAGTAGCTAAAAAGTCATTTTAGCTAGCAACTTTAGAAATATGTCTGCATCAGTGCTCTCTATTTTAGCTAGTTTTGAATTTATATTATTTTTTAAATGAAGATTAAATAGTTTAAATGTATTTATAAACTATATAAAATAACTTAAAAGGAATGTTTTAAATTATAGAGAATCTCATCTCGCTGTCTATATTTAAGAGCGGGATAGTTAAAAGTTATAATGGAAAGTCACTCGGGAGTCTTGTGCAACTGCTAAAATAGATAAAAAGCTAAACATATTATAATACCTGGGAAATTCGTTATTAATTTCTTGAAATTTTCTGGAATTAATAAAGTGTTTGTTAGAATGATTTCATGGTCTGAGGGTAGAGCGAAAGTATTTTGGACGATTAATTACTCGAAAACGTTTTATTTTCTAGGAGTCAAGGGGTTGACTTTTTATTCGTTGATTTTCTCTAAAAAATTCATTCACAATAGTCGTAAAACGCGCTGATACAATTCGTGGACATGTGGAACTCAAAAATCGGAGTTCATATGAGAAAGTTATGGCTGACGGAAAAAGTTTCCTTTTTCAGAAATTTTCCTATAAATTGGATTTTTCCAATTTTTTTCCCATAATTTCCAAATTTCATGTTTTGGAAATTTTCCTTCTTTTTTTCTCTCTCAGCCGAAACCCTATTTTTCTTTGATTTCCGTCCAACCCGACCTGAACTTGGCTTTTCGACTCGGTTCTATTTTCTCCATCCGGCGACCTCCGATGATGCCACCGGTCCAGATTGACTCGCCGGCCTCTCCTCTTCCTCCCTATGGCATTCTCTGGCATCGATGTCCACTGGAAGAAGCCGAATGAAACTGACTTTTAGGAGGTGGCGAACCCGGTCGGATTTTCCGATTCCGGCGGCGGCAGCTCGAAACCAGTCAAGTTGTGACGTTCTCCTCCTCCTGATCACATCCATACTAGCCTTGCAAGGTGATTCGAAGTGTGGTGGCCGAAATCACGATTTGAAGTTCAATGGTGGAGCATTTTCGAGCTTGTTCTAGCTCGATCTAGGCCGAATTGGCATGAGTCCCAGGTATGTAAGTTGCTCCCCTTGATGTGCTCTACAAGTTGGTAGAGCTGATCCTCCAGTTTTTGGTGTCGGTCCAACGACGCGTGGAGCCCACATGGACCTTCCTGTGGCGGCTCGTCCGGCCATATATGGGCAATTTCTTACTTCGTTGTCATCTACTTGTTGATAAGAGCATTTTAATATATGATTTGTAACTTTTGGAGACCGTTTGATTTGTTAGGTTTTTTTTTATGTAATTTTGTTTTTCTCAATTTACGATCCATGAGGATCCGACCGTTGGATTGTTGTATAATTTTGTGAAAGTGATCTTAGAAGTGTTCCGGAGACCTTTGGAGGTCTCAGAGGAAGTTTCGTCTTGTTGGACGTAGTCTTTGGTTTTTAGTTTGTGGGTTTCAAAATTTAAAGGCTTGCGTACGTTGTATTTTGTTGAGTGTGACTTGTTGTGACTAGGTATGACGATGTTGTTGAGAGGAGTTTGATGGTTCGAGCTTTATCTCATGTGGCGTGTGAAGACGTAGCGGGATTTAGAGCTGAGTAAATCTCACGAGGTTCATTTATGAATAGAGTTACTTTATTATTCAGAATTATTTGATAAATTGTGAAATCGTTTTTGGAATTAAATATTTGTTTTAAATTATATGAACTTGATCGTTTACGGTTCATGGGTAAGTTAAAATGAAGTTTTTATTATAAAAATATTTTTTCACGAGTTTTGTATTTGTGAACTATAGTTGGTATTTGTAGCATTCCTAAGCGGATGACTACGTATATATTGGTGCAGTTGTGTAGTGAGGTAGAATTAGTATGTTTTGTGATATCAACCATCCTAGTGTTGGAATTTGATGTTCTAAATAAATAATTGAGTTTTGAAAATAATATTTTGGTTGCAGTCAATTACATTGTTTTAATTTAGTTTTCAATTGTAAAACCGGTTATTGTGAAAAGTATAATTTCGCTATGTGTTTATTGATGGTTTTGCGACCTGATTTTCGAGGGAAAACAATATACTTGAGAATATTGATTTATATTGTTTTGAAATGTAAGTTGTGGTGTAACATTTTCGGTCTTGTGTGATCTCCTTAAATGTTTTGGTCTTCGTACCGAGGGAATAATTTATAGAGATTGGTGTAAAGTTTTGAGTCATGTGGGACTTTTTAAATATTTTTAGTCTATAGATCTGGTGTCACTGTGATGACAAAGGCAAATATATTGGGAACCATGCCTTTGGCCGGGTGAGTGGTTACGATCAACTAGAGCTCTAGTCTGTCTGTCATTGTATTGCATGGGGGTAACACATGGATTACTTGAAACCCATGAGTACACGTTTTTAAAAGAGAGTTTCAAGTGGTTTCTTTTTTTTATTGTCCATGAGGGACTTGGATTCTTACTAAATTGTGGGAGTTTACACTCGAGTGGAAAGAGTGATTTCTTGGCTTTAAAGTGAGTTGTTTGATTTCCTTATTTATTTTTCTTTTTCTTTTCTTTTGTTTGATTTTAATGTAATCTCCTGAACTAAACTGTATGCAGGGATTACTATGGTTTTGGATTGTGTGCTTTTTGGTGATCTCCTAAACTAATTTTCTATGTAGGGATTACTGGTTATATTTAGTCTAAATTTGTGAGTACAATTGTTTTTGAGACCCTTAGTGAGTGGAGAAATACTTTATCATGACAATGTGGTGATAAATGCTTCCTATCGAGAGGAAAGAAAAGTGATTTATTGGATTTGTAGTTGAGATTTCAAATGATTTGGTTTGTCACGGTGGTGACTTGTGTTCTCCTTAAAAAAAAAAGGATTTCGATTTTGAAAATAATCATTGTGTTGATTTGTTTTCTTGAGTCGAAAATGTGAGTTTGCGGTTGTTTGAGTTTACTCACACAAGCTTGCAAAAGCTTATTGAGTTTGTTATTTCAATCCAGTGTACTATTCCATGGTGTAGAGGTTACTGTTTAGGTCAGAGTAACAGTCATCAAAGCTGAGGTTTTGTTGTTGTCGTACCTTGGACATAGACGTGTACGTTTGGTTTTAGTCTTTCTCTGTATAGTGAGTGTGTTTACTTATTGAATTTTTGTTCGGTTTAATTTGTAAACTCTCTGTAATGTAATATGTGACTCTAAAGAACGAGTCTGTATTGACGTTTGTGAGCTCGGTTTGTTTTGTTGCTTAGTTTAAATGAAAAAATTTCTAAGCGTTTTCTTGTGCTTGTTATGTTATCACTGTTCGGATTCGAATTTCTTTATTCAAAATTTGGGGCATGACACATGCTCTCCAAAATAGCTACGGAGCCAAATAAAGAGTCTGCTAAAGATGTTCTGAAGATGCTCTTAGTCAATATTTGTGCTAGAATTTTAACTGACAATTTGTTTAAGTAAATCAAGATTGAGTCTGGCCCAAACTCTAGGTTACTTGACCTAGTGGTAATAGGGTTTTAATTAGAGACAATCTTGGAGAATCTTAGAGATATCTATTCAATGTATGATTACCTTTCCTTGTACAATTCAGATTCTATGCACTGTAATTATCGGCCCCTATTATCAATGAGAACATACATCAATTCTCTCTCAAATATTGATTCCCTAAAACACGTTATCAGCACAAAGCCCTAACCCTGAAACCTTAATTTAGTAGCCTTCAATCCCTAGCAACCACCGCCACATATATTGAAGCCCCAGACTCCAGGAGCTCAAAACCGAAGGCACCACCCCCAAAACCGGCCGGAATCTACCTGAACCGGTTGTTGGAAGTTACAGAACTAGATATGCTAGCCTCTGCCAGGCCCTACCGAAAAGCTGCCGACTCCTGCCGAGAGCGCTGCATGCATCTACCTAGCTCTTGCCAACAGTTGCCGACATTTACGGGCAGCCCTCACAAGCCTTCGTCTGCCCCTGCGCGTGCCTCTGCACCTGTTACCGACACCTGCCGAGACCCTGCAACACCTGCCGAGATACCTGCTAATATCCTTGCAGCATTTGTTGACAACCCCTGCAGCATTTGTTGACAACACCTGCTAATATACCTGCTACATAAAGAGCCTTGTACAGCACCTGCAGCCACCGTCAGCCAACCTCAGGCCACCGCAGACCACTGCCGGTGACTAGTTTCCGGCCACTTTTTTTGGCGACCTCCGGCGACTTTTTCTGGCCATCTCCAGCGACTTTTTCTGGCCACCTCCAGCGACTTTTTTCGGCCAAATTTTCCGGTGACCTAATTCAAGGTATTTTTATTTTTTTCTTTCTAAAAGTTTCATTTTTTAAAGTTTTTATTCAATTTCTCTTGTTTTTCTTGGGGACTTGCAAACTGCCTTCTTCTATCCCCCCTTTCTTCATCATAGGGGAGACCTAATTAAGCCAAACTGTGGGGGTTCGTTCTCACTCCAAACTTGGAGATTGTAGAGTCCTCCAAGCTTAGAGTTTGTTGAGAAGAAACGATCAACCACAAAACATCATTGTTTCGATCTAATCCAACCCTTCTTGGAATTGAATTTCTTGGAAGCGACTATGCTCAGAAATTCCTAATTTCTTAGACGCGACTATGCTCAGAAATTTTTATTGTTTTCGTGGTAGCTTTTTTCACTCCGAAACTGACCCTATTTTCTTGTTGTTTTTCAGGATGAGTAACCTGAACAAGTTGAGCTTCACTCCACTAGAGACAACAGGCGTAGGATACCACAAGTGGGTCCATGATGTGCGCCAGCATCTTAAGGATGATGGGATCCTAAGTACGATCCAAGAGCCAAGTCATAACGTGGTTACTCCTCAACAAGCTGCCTTTTTTGAAGAAAATAAAGCTACGAGAGAGGCGAATGAAGCTAAAGCCATAATTCTCATGATAAGGCACATGAATGACGCGCTCTAGAATGAGTACCTTAATGAGGAAGACCCAAGAAAACTATGGGTAGAACTCGAGTAGTGTTTTGGCAACGCTCATGACTCCCTGCTTCCTGACTTAGAAGTGAGATGGCATAGTCTCCGCTTTTGTGATTTCAAGTCTGTACTTGACTATAATTCGGAAGCACTTCGTATCAAGTCTTTAATGGAATTCTGTGGCCAGAAAATCACTAATACGATGTTGATCAAGATGACTCTCTCTACCTTCCCTGTCTCTGCATTGATGATAGCCAAGAACTATCGAATTGATGTCAATGCTGCACGCATCACAAGATTTCATGAGCTTATTGGTGCCATGAACGTAGCTGAAAAGCATGACAACATACTTGTGAAGAACTATAACTCTAGACCCGTGGAAGCCAAGCCAATTTCGGAGTCTAATTATAGTCACGCCTCTAAGGGAGGGCGCAAGGAGCCAAATACTAAGGAAAGGGATAATTCTGGACATTCTGGTCCATAATCTCACCCTAAAGAGGAAGGAAACCTCCAAGATAGACGTGCACAGAACCGTGGAGGTAAACGTGTGAAGAGAGAGAGAGAAGCCAAGCCTCTGGCTATGGTGGTGACGCCACCAAAGAGAGAAGCTGTCCCTAAAGCGCTCCTAAAGAGCCTGGATCAGGGGAACCTGATCATAAAGATGCTTGTCTTAGGTGTGGACTATTCGGACATTGGGCAAGGGCGTGTAAAGCATCATAGAATGTTGCAAACACATACAAGATGTATCGTGAAACAAGGGAAGCACATTACATATAACAAGAAGATCAAGATGGCGATCTCAATCTAAGGGTGGAAGACTTCAAGGGCCAAGATCGAGAGACTGGAAATTTTGATTAAGTCTTTTTATTTTCCAAGAGATGTAAGCAATTGCCATATTATTTTTGTAGTAAATGCTAATGGTTTAGTTTTTCTTCAAAGTAGGCTCACCCAAATTGAGTGTGATGCCTAGGAAGGTTTTGAGATAAGTGGTACTTAAGCAAGCCTTGCTCCACTGACATCTCTCTACTCACCTGGTCACATTTACTTTGGAGCTATCGAAAGAAGTTAGACGACTACCATTGTTTTGCATTAGCTAGTTTTTGGATTAGATTATCTCTAGTGAAAGAGAAAATGATGTAATTCCGTTGGCATATTAATAAAAATTGAGTTCTTTTCTTTATGTCTCCTTTTTAATTAAGAGCCTTTTCTTTTAGGAATGGATTATGCAGAACTGCAATGTCTTGCAGATAGTGTGACTACGCACACCATTCTCCACCATTGGCAATTATTCTTGGAGATGGTTACCTATATATTCCTCTGTGACTACGATGGCTGGGCCATCAGGATTAGTTCAAGGACATGGAATGGCCTAATTCCTTTTGCCAAATGGCACCTTGATTAATATCGCAGAAGCTCTCTACGCTCCTAAGACAAATCATACTTTATTGAGCTTTAAAGATATCCGAGCCAACTGATTCCATGCAGAAACACATATTGAGAAAGGAAAAGGGTTCCTTTGTATTACCTCTAATGATTGCAGATGAAAGCGCATCTTAGAGAAGCTGATGTGTCAATGTAGTTGACTTTATGTCACTATCATTCGACCTATTGAATCCAATAACGTAACAAGAGAAGATCTCTTAGATTTCGACACATTTTGGCTTTGGCATGACTGACTAGGACATCTTGGTTGTGACATGATGATCCGTATACTAAAAACTTCACATGGACATCCATTATTTCAAGCAAAAAGAAGCAAGAATCAAAGATTGATTCCCAGAGTTAGTGTGACCGCCGCCGTCGTCGTCCACAGCAGGCCTTGGGCCGCCCATGTCCCCCTTTATAACATCAAAAATGGCGTCAACCATGGAAATGGCGCCATGGGTGCCACTTCCCATGGTTCCAACGCCATGATGGGTGATGTAGTTACCAATTTTGCTTCTAATAGCGCTTCAGACGCTCAGGCTTAACCAAAATCCTCATTGGTTGCTTCTTAGGCCCCTCGCTCATTTTACAAAGCCTATTCCTTAGGAAAATTAGGACCGAGACCGTCCTACGCAAAGGATCCCAAAATACTAATTTTGTTCTTACAGAGAATCCAAGGGGATATCTACGAACCAATAATTCAACCATCATGCAGACCTTTTAAATACTTTATGGTATTGGTTGATGCCTCGACACGTTGGTCACATATCGTGCTGTTGTCCACTCGACATGCTGCTTATGATAGCACATACATTGGTTATGCGCACAAATCTCCCTGTCTCTACTTGGGGATATGCAATATTGCATGCAGCAACGCTAATTCTTCTACGACCCACTGCCAACCAACCTTATTCTGCGTTACAGCTAGTGACTGGGTACGAGCCTGATATCTCGCACTTACGCATTTTTGGGTGTACCATTTATGTGCCTATTACGCCGTCACAGCGTACTAAGATGGGTCCACAGAGACGAATATCCATCTATGTTGAATATGAATCTTCAACTATCATCCGCTACCTTGAACCCTTGACAGGCAATCTCTTTACCGCTAGATTTGGGGATTGTCACTTTGATGAGACAGTCTTCCCATCATTAGGGGGAGATAAGAACACAAATGTTCAACAGGAACGACAAGAATTGTCGTGGTCTGTCCCCCACTATGTCTCATCTCGATCCCCGTACTGCACAGTCCGAACTCGAAGTGCAACGAATTATCGAGCTCTAGAATATAGCAGACACTCTGTCTGATGCGTTTTCTGATATTGCTAAAGTGACGAGATCACACATACCTACTGCAAAATTGTCTGCAAGGATTGATGTCCCAAATACTGAATGTAACGCCACTCCCGTGACACCAGGAGATGGCGTCATTGCCCAGATTGGCAGTGATGTGGCGTCTATGGCTGTAGGTCCTATGAGGAAGCGTTGTAGACCAGTTGGTTCGAAGGATTCTCGCCCTAGAAAGAGAGCGAATGAGGCACAAACAAATCTTTTGATCATCGATACTCAAAATCCGTCCTATGAGAATGTTTTGGATTATGGTTATGTCCAAGAGACATCTTTGGGGGACGCCTCAATGTCAGAACCTATCCCTGAGAAGGTAAAGATCTCTATAAATTACACTAGTGTACTCAAGGTTCTAAAAAATGCTAGGCGCTAGTCTGGCGGAAGGCCGGGGACTAGCGCCCAGAGGCCTAGGCGGGGACTAGGAGGTTTTATTTATTTATTTATATTTAATATTATTATTTTTTATATAATTTTTTTAATTTAATTTTATTTTTTATAACATATAATTATATAAATAGAAATATAAAAGATATTATAATGTTTGAAAATAGTGAAAATACCTCAAATATGGTTCAATAACAATGAGATAATGAGTTCTTAGAAATAAAAAAAAATTGCAAATTTGATTCTTGCAACCCTATTCCTCAAATTCTTCTTCCCCATATCCCTCTAGTACTCCCTGCGTATCAGACTCAAACTCAAAACCCATCTCATATTCTCATCTAGTTCTTCCTCTTCATCTGACACAAAATCCTCCACATGAACATCCTGAAATTAAGTCAAAAAAGAAAAACATTTAACAATTTTGAAAGTTCAAAACAGATACATAGCAAGGTAGTAAGCAAAGTCCAATCAACAAACAAGTCCAGAAAAAAATCACCACAATGTACACCCTCTAAACTAGTAAACTAGTACGATCGACAACATAAGATCCCTAGTTGACAAAAAAGGAACCTTTGCAATCTGGGTCATCCCCATTTTTCTCCTACTTACTACTAAAAACATATTTAGCATCCAATATGCAAACAAATATTCAATTCCCATCCAAAACAGATGCAAATCAGATGCAAAATCCATCAAAATTTCAAACAGATTGTCAGATATAGAGTAAGGCAGTAAGTAAAGTCCAAATTCCAAAATGGGAAAACAGTCAAACAACCAATTATCCAACTTGTCAAGAGCTCAATAAAAAGTTTCATTGTAATCTATACCCTCCTTCTGATTATATCCTTTGGCCACAAGCATAGCTTTATATCTTTCAATCTTATCATTTGCATCCCTTTTTGTTTTATATACCCATTTGTAGCCAATTGGTTTCAAATCTGCGGTTCTATCTACTAATGTCCAAACTCCATTTTGTGATATGCTTTGAGGCTCATCTTCCATTGTTAACTTCTATTTGTGGCTGTTATTACACTACATAGCTTCTTTCAATGAAATATGATCATTTTCTTCCCCCAATCAGTTGCAGTCAAATATAGATGATAGTCACTGGATATTGCAGATTTTCTTGATCTTTCTGATCTCCTCAAGACTTCATCTGCTCCGGCTGCTGGAATTTCTACATTTTCATTGTTCTGAACATCATCATTTGGATAATTTTGATTTCTAAAATTGACTGCTTGAGATTGATTTTCAAATTGTGTTGCTGTTATAAGTGCTTCACTTTGTTCAGTTGGTATGAGTGCTTCACTTTGTGCTGCTAGTAAAAGTGTTTCACTAATTATTTGTGTTTCAGGTGGCACAAATTTTGGAAAAATGAACCAACCTTCCATGTTGTTATGCATCTGATCAACATTGGTCCCCACATTCATATCTTCATTTTGATCAAACATTTCATCATAGAAGGTTGCTCTATGTGTCTCAAAACTTCTATTGATTCTTGAACGGCAATAAAATTTGAATCCTTTTGCCTTCTCTGAATAACCAAATATGAACGTATTGATTTTGAGTCAAGATTGTCATTTTCTCCATTGTATACTCTTGCCTCTGCTTTGTAACCCCAAACATGTAGATGATTTAGGCTTAGTTTATAGCCACACCAGTTTTCAAATGGAGAATTTTTCACTGATTTGCTTGGTGTTCTATTGCAAATGTAATTTTTTTAGTTTTCAAAGCCTCTCCCCATAGAAATCTTGGTAAACCTGATTTGGAAAACATGCTTCTAACCATATTCATCAAAGTTCTGTTTCTTCTTTCAGAAACACCATTTGCTGAGGTGTGTATGGAGTAGTATATTGAGCAACAATGCTACATTGTTCCAAATATGTAGCAAATGGTCCTTTATTTGCCCTTTCTCTGAATATTTTCCATAAGACTCCCCTCTTCTGTCTGACCTTATTACTTTAATAAGCTTTTTAGTTTGTCTCTCTACCTCAGTTTTGAAAATTTTGAAAACATCTAAAACTTGTGACTTGTCAAAAATCAGATACACAAAATAATACCTTGAAAAATCATCAATAAAAGTCATAGAATAAGAATTTCTACAAATAGTGTTTACTGGGAATGGACCACAAACATCTGTGTGGATTAGCTCAAGCAATGTTTCACTTCTTTTGGAATTGAAATTTCACAAATTTTTCATTTTTCCTTTTAAGTAATCCACACAAGTTTCAAAATCACTAAAATCCAATGTAGGAAGAATATTTTGTTTGGCTAACTCATGCAATCTTTGTTTAGAAATATGTCCTAGCCTTTTGTGCCAAAGAAATGAAGATACATGTTGCTGATTCTCCCTTTTAACACTTAAAAATTTGGACACATTGAAAATATCATGATTTTGTGCTTGAGTAACAACAGTAATATTAGAACAATTAAAACACCAGTAGCTCGATTAATTTTGCATCACCAAAGCAAGACATATTTTTATAGATATACATAGCTTTATTATTACTAGAGAAACTAAAACCATCATTCATTACAAATTGAGAACCATATATTAGGTTTCTCTTTATATAAAGAATACAATACACATTTTCTAGTACTAATACAAACTGATTTTTGATAACTAATTTAACAATTCCTATAGATTGAATTGCCACCCTTTGGCCACTTGCAGTGCATACTCTTGTTTCATTCTTGTTTGGGATTGTTATGCTTGATAATCCTTGTAATGAACTAACAATATGAATGGGTGAGCCATTATCCAACCACCAAGAATTATCATCAACAAACACATGTGACTCTAAGTTAAAAACTGATTTTAATAAAAATGTACCTTTTTTGTTCAACCAGTTTTTGAAACCTTCACAATCCTTCTTGAAATGACCTGTTTTCTTGCAAAAGAAACATTTCATTAAACCACTAGTTTTGACAGACTTATTCTTATTCAGGTCACTTTTCACAGCAGCAGACTTAGATGAACTAGCCTTAAAGTTCTTGTTGCCGAAATTTTTCTTAACTCTTGGCTTTGCAACATAGTTGATGTTGATTGTTCGACCCCCCCCCCCCCCCGCGGCTCCAAATCAATCCATCTTCCTCTTGCACACAAATGGAAATCAATTCATTTAGGCTCCTTTTTGCTTTTTGTGTGTTGTAAAGGTTTTTCAAGTGACTGTATTGATCTGGGAAAGAGTTAAACAACATGTGCACTAGAAAAGAATCATCAATGTTCATGTTCAGGCCCTTCAATTTTCCAGCAATATCTATCCCTTTCATTATATACTCTCTTATACTTCCATGTCCAGTGAACTTCATTCCATTCAATGCATTCATCAGGGTGGTAACTTCAGCTTTGTCAGAAACTTTGTACTTCTCAGCAATGGAATTGAAATAAACTTTTGCAAATTCAAAATCTAGAATGCCTTCCTTCACAACATCTGTACATACCTCCACTAATTGAAGGATTTACTACATCAACAAGCATAAGTAACACCCTCTTAATGGGCCCACAAGCCATGGTGGGACCCGACTGAGATATACATCTCATGCCTCGACACTCAAGCTATGCCACTGTGGTCGGAGGCGGCCAATACGTCGCCGGGAAGCAACATTCCCGGCCTTGCCAAGTTAACTTCACAAACATGCTTTCTAAGACTAGA
The DNA here is from genome assembly GCF_002994745.2 of Rosa chinensis. Taxonomy (NCBI): domain Eukaryota; kingdom Viridiplantae; phylum Streptophyta; class Magnoliopsida; order Rosales; family Rosaceae; genus Rosa; species Rosa chinensis. Next base: position 34,418,811 of record NC_037094.1, read on the forward strand.
ATAGTGGTTTGGCATCCCACCTCTAAGAAAATGTAAATGAGAAGGGTTCCCTTACCTATAAAAGGGACCCCTCCTCCCACTTAAACTCCATCCCATTACAACTCATGTAATCCTTTTGGGCTGTAAGGCCCAACACACATAGTTAAACATTCAAGTGGATGTAGTTTCCCGCTAAGGTGGGAGACGAACCACTATACATCATGTCTTCTCTCTCTCTTACTCTCTCTATCTTTAAAGCTAACTAGAGCCTTTGGTTCTAACGTTAACATTTGCGCCGCCTGTGGGAAGCTGATACAATGGCTTCGTCACTTACCATGTGTTAAGTCAGCTTAACAGAGCTCAAAGAATTTTCTTTTTTCTTTGAGTCATCAAATTTGGTTGCTCACTAAGCACCCAACTTCTTTAAAACATCATTAAATTTTCTTGAATTATCACCAAACTCCTAGTGCAAACATCGACTTAAACTTATGCTCAAGTTGATCACCCTATTCTTGGTGGCAACTCACTCAGTGGTTAGCATTAAGTCAACACCATTCAGGCTTGGTCAACACTGATGAAGATTGGTCAATTCCAACTCCAAAAAAAAAAAAAAAAAATTTGGGTGCCAATTCTCTCTGGACACCCAGAGATCTACTTTGGCCACTCTACCTTCCTTTTTCAGTTACACCCAGCCTTCGTCTTCGTTGCATCTAGTTGCCATGATTGCACAATGGCTCCGACAACCGCTGAGCACGGCGTTGCCAACCGCTGAGTTTCGAGTCTCTGCCAAACTCTGAGTCTTCACCACCGCTGACCATCACCACCTCTAGCCAAGGCTTCTCCGCTGGCCACCACCGCTAGCAAGCCTCTGGTGACCATCACCACCACTAGCCTAGGCAACACCACTATCTAATCATCACCATTGGCCAAGAGCTTGCACCGCTAAGCCTTGCATAGCTAAACAAAGCTAACGCTCCGCCAACCAGCTAGGCAACCTCCATTGCATGACCCAACCATCAGCGGGAAACTTCTTCCACTAAACACAATCAGTGGTAAATTTCCTCCGCTAAGAACAATCAGCGGCAAAATTTCCTTCGCTAAGCCCTATCAGCGGCATCGCCAACCACCGCTAGCTATCCTCTACCGGATCCTCTACTGGACAACCTTCGCTTGAAGATCATCCGCTAGCAATCATCCGTCAGCAATCATCCACTAGGCACCACCGCCAAGCACCTTCTGCCAAGCATCAGCGGCAAAGCGCCACCGCCAATGACGAAGCCAGCTAGCAATCATCAGACACTCCAAATCTGATCTGGACACCCATGATCAACTTATGCATCACTCAGATCTAACCATCTCGGATGTTCTAGGTGTTGAGAAGCCGATCCAAATTGACCCACAAGGCTGCCTCTATCAAAACACCGAAATGCAGATCATTCTCGCACCGCTCTTCAACCATGGCTTCGAGCTCCAGCGGTCAAACATGCTAGTTCACGAGCAAAGTCACCTCTTACTTCTTATTTAATCCAAGTATCACATGGCCATGGTTTGCACCACATAGCAAGTTTATCAAACCAAAACATGACTAAATTTTGAGGCCTACGTGTATATAAAATGGAGACGCAGCACAAGCTATCTACTGACCATCTGAGACTCTAGGCATATGCAACCGTGTTTTAATTAAGTGTTGAAATTGATAGGTGCAACCATCTGACCATAACACGTGCTATGTCTTAATTAAGTGTTGGAATTGCTACATTCATATGCAAACACACACATAAACATATATGTATCGCATGCTTTCATTGGATGCATGTCCATCTAATTGGGAGTGGGGCAAGAGCTTATCACTTATTAGTAGCATAATACACCTTGACGCTTGGTCCATCTATGCAAGGGCTACATATATCTATGCGTTATACATGTCCCTCATGCATAATTTGCTAGCTGCACTCATAAATTGTCCATATATTACTGCAAGCCATAATTGGTCGCATGCCATACAAATAAATATTTATATGTATAGGCTTTTTCATTTTGTCAAGCATGGTAGCTCACTGAAACCTCCATGTTTCATTGACACATTAATGTTCAAATGGGATGTGTTCGTTATCATAAGCATTTCTATTGCCTATATATTTCCTTAATTGGCACATGGTTATCCTATCACGGGCATGTACATTTATTAAATGTAGCCACTATGTCATGCATACAGACTGTGCTACGCACACAACCACTATATCAGCTACAACATCAGTACATTTTCCCGTACACTTTGCTTACAATTTTATCAAAATACATATGCAAATTGTTGATGTTGATTTTACATATCGACATATTAATCACCTATTTTGTGCCAAGGAAATTCAATTATTTCTATCAAGCATTCAACCTCAACTACGAGTTGACATACATTATCAGAACACTTTATCCGCCAAAGCAATGGAGCGTCATACTTGGACAACTCCAACATGATTTGAGTACTTATGTCAATTCCAATTCCAACTTGCTCCAAATCAGCATAAGATAAGTAACTATATCTTATCTTTTATGCTCTTGCAATTAGAGCCATTGTCATGTCTTTACATGATTTTACTACTTTTAAGCATGCTACTACAACATTTCATAGATTTAGCAAAACCACTTGCTATGCCTTACATGCAATTCCATGCTTTAAATATTGATCTCAATGACCTTAGCATGTTTACAACAAATACAAAATGTTATTAGCAACTTCGCTACAAGTACATGCTACACATGCCATGTTTCTATTTAATTGCAAAATTAAATAAACATGTGACACTCAAACAACCTATGTCATATCTAGAAGCTTGTGACACTCATGACTTAATTAAACATGCTCGGATAAACGACTTGCTTGGGTTACAACTCGCTTGGGTATCGAGCTTGACCATGACTTGCTTGGGCCACACCCCGCATGCTCGCACAACGCCTATCCTCTCAACTACACCCAACTTGCTCGAACACAACCTAACTAGCACAAACACATCCAACATGCTTTAATTAAGTTCCAAGTTCACAATGCTTCATACTATTTATCGGGAGCTACTCCCAAAATTTTATATGGACACCCATGACACCTACCACTATCTATTATGCATGATACATGGCCATAAGATCCATATATTATTACTTGCTAAACTTATTTGTCATTTTTCATACAATTACAAGCTCTACATATACTCTATATGTAAACATATGGTCTAGCCTCCGGGCACCATACTTTGTCAAAACTATCCCCACGAGAAAGAGACCTAAACTGGTCTAAAGACTCCACGAGTCTATGGTCCACGACCAACCGCAATGCGGTAAGGCAACTCCTCATAATGACAATGACGGCTACGCGACATTATAGTCAAGCTTTTCTCCTCCGGAAAATAGTAAAGGGACCGGTTAACGCAGCCTACTGCAGCCATTGATCCGACGGTTAACCTTCGACGCTTGGGTATCAAAAATTAGGTTCGCTACCTAAAGCCACTGCCTGCGCGGAACCCTCGAGCTTCGCGCTCTAACGCTCACGCCTTCACGGCATCCCCGAGCTTCCGCTCACGCCTTCACGGCATCCCCGAGCTTCCGCTCACGCCTTCACGGCATCCCCGAGCTTTCACGCTCACGCCTTCCCGGTACCCCGAGCTTTCCGCTCACGAGCTCTAATGCTCACACGTCCGCGGCACCTTCGATCTTCATATTCACGCCTTCACGGCATCCCCGAGCTTCCGCTCACGCCTTCACGGCATCCCCGAGCTTCCGCTCACGCCTTCACGGCATCCCCGAGCTTTCACGCTCACGCCTTCCCGGTACCCCCGAGCTTTCCGCTCACGAGCTCTAATGCTCACACGTCCGCGGCACCTTCGATCTTCATATTCACGCCTTCACGGCACCCCCGAGCTTCCGCTCACGCCTTCCCGGCACCCCCAAGCTTCCCGCTCACACCTTCCCGACACCCCTGAGCTTCTCGTTCACGCTTTCCCTGCATTCCCGAGCTTTCAAGATCACGCTTTTCCGGCATTCCCGAGCTTTCACTCTCACGTCTTCATGGCACCCTCAAGCTTCTTGCTCACGCCTTCCCGGCAACCCCTAGTTTTAAGCTCACACCTTCCTGACATTCTCGAGTTTTACACTCATATCCCCTCGACATAATACACATTAATGGAACATTGAATTCTTTTACCATTTGTCCTTTGCAACAAATCGAATTCTTTTCGCTTTCCATTAATATGAGAGAAAACCAAACAAACACAAGCGTTCATGTATTCATCATTCATGAGTTACAAACGCTTGCCTTCATGGCACTCATGCAACTTACACCAACCGAGCGTAACCTCGTCAACTCGACCTCGTTCGTTTTCTTGCGCGCATCATGCATTTGTCATATGCAATTCATATGTTCACACAACCATATGCGTGCTCGAGTTTATACGTCATACTCGATCATACTCGGCGCCATTCACATGTATACATCAACATGTATCATGAACCTTGTACATTCGTATATGCCAACGCATATCAATGCAACTCACATTTGTCGCTTAATACAACAAGCATTCTACATATGCGTGCTTTTGTCTTTGTTGTGTAGGTTAACGAGTCCCTTCTTGCTTACGGAGTTCGGGGACTTGTAGGGGCTAGGCGCCCCTCGAACGTTACTTATGCTTGATGACATTATGTGTATAACTCCCCAACCAAGAAGCTCCTTTTACTTGGGGACTTCGGGGACTTGTATATACCTCCACTAATATGGAGGATTTACTACGTCAACAAGCATAAGTAACACCCTCTTAATGGGCCCACAAGCCATGGTGGGACCCGACCACGATATACATCTCGTACCTCGACACTTAAGCTACGCCACGGTGGTCAGAGGCGGCCAATACGTCTCCGGGAAGCAACCTTCCTGGCCTTGCCAAGTTACCTTCATAAACATGCCTTCTAAGACTAGAATAGTGGTTTGGCATCCCACATCTAAGAAAATGTAAATGAGAGGGGTTCCCTTACCTATAAAAGGGACCTCTTCTCCCACTTAAACTCCATCCCATTACAACTCATGTAGTCCTCTTGGGCCGCAAGGCCCAACACACATAGTTAAACATTCAAGTGGACGTAGTTTCCCGTTAAGGCGGGAGACGAACCACTATACATCTTGTCTTCTCTCTCTCTTACTCTCTCTCTCTCTAAAGCTAACTAGAGCCTTCGGTTCTAACGTTAACAACCTCAATCATGCTCTTCTTCATACATATCAGTGCCATCCTGTTGTGCCTATGCCACTGTGAATACCTGTCTCTAGCCTCCTTAGATGCAATAGCAATCAGTTATGCTGGTGGATCCTCTCTCAACACATGGTCAAAGTCTAGTATGCCTAGATTGAGTTCTATGTCTCCCTTCCACTTCTTGAAATTCAATATCCATTGAGTAATTCAATTTAATTAATGCTCATTGGAAAATGCATAGCCGGAATGAAATTAATTTAAATCAGTCATTCGACATATATTCCAGTTTGATTATATACTAGAATCATATGCATATCCCAAATGTTAATTCATATAGAATAAACATTTCAAATGAATCACATACAGATAGATAAGTAAACATATATCATTTTCAAGATGGGAGTATCATTTGTGATACACTTATCTGTAACGATATATTTATAAATGTTCATTATCATACATATGTTAAACCAGAAAGCCTAATCTTGATATCCAACCGCTTTGAAGTTAGATTGTAATTTAAACTTTCAAGTAAGTTCTTTTCATGTTTTCTTTTCTGAATGTATGTTTATACATATACACTTTAACTATTTTGATAGCATTGAATACATATGTAGAACACATTCAGAAAGAAAAATTATATTTAGCCTATTTACATTAACTAATGCATTCAATATACAATAGATAGTTCATATCTATTGCTGTGCAATAGGTCCGATCTCACAAGAAGTCATTAATACTCCCGCTTCCCTTGGTTAGTTTTCTCCATTTTGACATTAGGTTATAACTCAAAATGTATTTTGGATGGAGCATTGCTTTAGCACTTTTTTTCTCAACGATAAAAAAAAAAAAAAAAAAACCACAATATACAATAAACACTCATAAAGGTTGAAATATAATTGTAGCAATCACTAGTCTTGTGTACAATACAAATCTGGGAAAGTATACAGTACAGTTTGGGTTTCACCAAATCTATTTGCCATTGCAGCAGCCCAAACTTTTCCTCTTCCAGGTTATTGATTCTGATGATGCGGCTAGGCAAAGCACACTATGCGATCTATCAATCCAATAGTCCAGCCTCCCGGTAGCTTTCAACAGAGTCAATGAGAGTATCATCCAATGACCGGTAACTCCAACCTAGCCTTTGCAGTTTCTCTGAGCTCAACTGTCTGTCTTCGCCTACTTCAACAAAGCTGCCAACATACGTTTGCATTTTCAAATCAGTAAAGAGAGCAAACCATTACCACAGGAATTTATTTGCAAGACCATGCTGATGGAAGAGGTAAATCCCACCATTCTAACATCTATTATTAGTGGAGACCCTTACTTCTTCGGATAATTGTAATTCGGATAAAGGCGCCTCAGCTTCTCAACTAGATCCCTATTCTTAACATTGTGGGACATGCATATGTATCTTCCTTCAGCCTCCGGCTTCTCATATGCCATAAGAAGTGCTTCAGCAAAATCCCGTACATCAACTATCTTCCGGGGCCTGTTTTCCAGTGACTCCTTTCCTTCTGCATGTGGACATTGTTGAAGGCAGTTTAAATATACAGTTATAAACACACTACGAGAAATACAAGCAACATATGGTCATGAATGGGGATACACCTAGATGTAGCTCCATAGAAACCAAAATACAGACAAACACATGTAAACTAGCTCAAACTATAATGGATATATAATCTTTCTACCAACTAGATGTTTATCTATATGTATGAAGAATCAGCAGTATTGAATGCAGTATCATTATGGCAAAAGTAGTACCCTTCAAAAGCTTGATGAGGACCAAGGTACTTGCATTTACAGTCAACTGCAGAATTGGGCCAAGTATAAGTGTAGGACAAACAGTCACAAGATCAAACCCGGTTGTTTTTGCAAACTGCAGAGCCTCAGATTCTGCTTCGGTTTTTGAAAGGCAATACCAGTTCTGGCAAAAGCAAGAACATACAGATGTAAATTTCTTGCCTTAGAGTGCACCACATACCATATGTTATATAAATGTCAATTGTGTCCCAAATATAACTACAGAATATAACGTCTGGAGTAAACTAGTAACGGGATTGATGGTCTGCATAGTTTATGGCTAAATGAACTTGCTTCATTCTAAGAAAGGAAACGGTACTAAATAAAACTAGGGACCAAATGTTAAAGATTTGCAGCAGTTGAATTGTATCTAAATGAAAACATCCAAATACATAGTTTGCATGGGGCCTGAAACAGAATTGCTTGTTTAGTTGACAATAGATTAGATTTTACAATTTTGGTAACACAACTTTTGCATTTGGAAGAAGTTGAGAAATATGACTGCAAAATGTGGAATTCAATTTCATAAAGGTTAGTTAATAAAAAAGTTCCCATTTTTGGGTAATTTCATTCATCTTTCAATAAGCACCGTTCGTATTGATCCAGGGTTTTATATCTATAGTCTATTGATAAAAGCTTTTTGTTATCTCTGAAAACAACTCAGTTTTCACTCTCTTATTTCTATTGTCTTGTTAGTTCTTGGAGCAACGAAAAACTAATAGAAGTGTTCTTGCTATCCTCTCAGAAGAATTACCAGATTCTAAATTCTAAAGGAAAGTTGTGTGTTTATGTGTCCTAATTCATGGACTACCACAAACTGCAACTATCATTAAGACTAAGTGCATTCTACGATATAAATTTTGTCAACAGATACCTCAGTATTTCTGCAGTATTCCTTATCTGACCAACAAGACTCATCCAATACTTGACCTTCAGCCCACGTAGGATTCATGGTCACAGCAGCAACAGAGGACACATAAACAACTCGCTTGACTTCTGCTTCAAGAGATGCTTTAAGTACATTAAGTGTCCCCTTAACAGCAGGTTGAATTAACTCTACCTGCACAAAAGATTCACCAAATATTGGGGAAAATTATCATTAGGTAAGTCTACCTTAGGACATTAAACTGTATAAACCCAAGTGAACTTTGAGTACTGAATAATGATGGGACAGCAATGGTTACAGATAAGTTGGCACCCTTTTGATGCTTCAATCATCTAAATTATTGCTTATAACCATTCTTATATATGCAACTAACAGCAGGAATGATGAAATAACTTGGGATTAATTCGATTGAGCATGTTAACTATTGCAATTACTAATATTGGTGGATAACGAGAGACACACTTGCCTCAGGATTTGGTACACTCCCGGAGGGAACAGGACTGGCAACATGAAATACTCCAACACATCCATCAATTGCCAAGCAAAGGGAGTCATAATCCAATAAGTCCGCCTTGAAAAGTTTCAGGTTCTCAGATGCCTTGTCAAGCTTTCTCAAGTGAGAGTTCTTGTCATCCGCTATATGCACAATACATTATTATCAAGAGTTTCGCAATACAGCCATTTCCATGATTCTTTGTTAGCTAGTCGCTAATGAAATGAATCAAGATATTTATTGATGTTCACATTAATCATTAATCCCATTACAAGCTCGTACACACAATAAAAATAACAAATAAAAAAAATAAAAAAACAATAATCAGCCGAAAAAACAACAGATTTACTCAAAACTTGGAATTTAAATCTGGGAACCCAACAAATTGAACAAATTTTTTGAACTGAGCACAGAATAAGTAACATTCAATCAGTATAAGCCAGAGAGACCCGGCAGATAAAGGAAATGAAAAGCGAATGAATTTGATGAATGGAACAGTACATACAGTTACAATAACAAAAGAATGAATGTTATAGAGTTTCTCAAAGAAAATTAGGAAAAGAAGCGGTTGAGTTATGAATGGCATTACTGGGTTCTCTGACGGTTCCGTGGACTATGCAGTTCTTGGAAAGAAGAAGCTTAACGACCCAGGAGCCAACGAAGCCTCCAGCCCCTGTAACACAGAACCTTCCATTCTGAACTGCCATTTTAGTTGGAAGAGCTGTCTTTGGGTCTCAAGTGAGATTATGATACGGAAATTGAGAAAATGGTGTGGCTTGTAATATATGCAGTTGGAGTATCTATGCCGGCGAAAGCGGTGACAGCAGCAGACGTGTTTAGAAGTCATGACCGGTGACCAGACATTTATTAAGCAGGCTAGACTAACATAAACAAGACTATTATTTGAAAGAGAAATAACCACCGCAGTGGATCAGCCGATCAGGTACGTGGAGAAATTGGGTAGTTAACTATTTTTTAATTTCTGATTTTTGTTGTTTGTGGTTTTATGATTTTAATAATTATTTTTTAAGGATTATTATCACAAATAGTATCTTTTTTTTTAGTATAAAGAGGTCAGCCATTTTTATTTAATATGAAAAAAGCAATATTACACAGTGACCCGCCCCTGCCACATAGAGCCCAGATTAGGCACTTACCTAGACTGAGTTTTTGAGTTTACACTGATTGGGTGTAGGCAAGGTATGTGAAAATGGTAGAAATTGGACAAAATAAAGCCAAAACAAGGTGAATTGGGGAAGAAAATGCCAGAAATTGGGTAAAAACATGGCAAAACCAGGGCAAAATCTTCATAATTGCCTCCAGAATCTATAGCTTCCCTCTAATTTTCCTCTCTTTCCCTCCTGCCATTGTCTTGCCTTACCTGAAAAAAAAAATTCTGGCTCCGCCCCTGCCTGTGGGGCCGTCAGAAAGAAACATCGCTAAACGCAATATCACTCTACTTATTGAGTGAAGTTCAGGGGGGAGTAAACTAATAAGAAACTAACAATAAAATATTTCAGCAGAATCCATCAGTAAACTCGTTGACAACCTTAGATCAATAATCCCAGCAGTTCCTCTCGGGCATTGATCCCAATAAAAAATTAGGTACCGAAACAAAAATTGTCCTGGATCCCAAGTTTTTATAATAAATCCACCGGGATCCAAAACAGAAAAAGCCCACATGTTGCAGTCCTAGTCAGCTCACTAGGGCCCAACCCCAATTCTGGCAAACATAGCAAAGCCCAAATCCAATTAGGGTTTTCCCTTGCAGTCAATTCAACAGAGCTTGTGATCTTGCCGTAGCCGCACCAACCTGCCACCATACCTTCGACCCTCCAGCACCGTGGATCCAGTGATATCAAGCAAGGGACCCTGACGCCCTTACCAATAGACAACCCAGATAAAGAGATGTCGACGACATCAACATCGGAAGCCACACAGCCCTCGGAGAAGTAAGACTCCGACAGCCTAGCATCTTCCCCACAACTCCGGCAGCTGTGCATTTTCTCTACATCCCGGTCCATTTGCAGCCCTAAACCCGAGCCAATCCCGACTCAGTTGAAACGGTGAAAAGCTCGGGATCCCAAATCCTCCAACCACCAACAATCATCAGATCAGTAGGCCGCCAAACAGAATTCAACCTCAAATCACGAAGCAAAACAAATTGAGAAGGAGAGAAAGCTCCCAATCTAGACTTCAAGGAGAAAAGCAAAAAAAAAAAAACTGGAATGAGGGCCTGGACCATCCTCAATGGCTGCGGCACCAAAGGAAGGGCCAGAATTTTTCCCCATCGAAGATGGAGGCAAGTACTGAGATGCCTAGCTATGGCCGGCTCCCTCTCAAAACCTAGCAGAGAGGGTTTTCAAAAAAGATAAGTAGTATCACAAATAGTACCTTAACTTATCTTCTATTTTATCGATGATACCTGAACTTCAATTTTGATCACAACCAGTACCTGAACTTTTCGATTTCATTTTAAATGGTACTTATCGCTAAGTTCTGTTAATCTTCCGTAAAAAATTGACATGTGCAAAGCACATAACCTATATTGAAGAGTAGTTTGACAGAAATACCCATATAAATCATCTTGTTTACTAAAAAAATTTCCAAATAATATTCTGATAAATTAATATCTTAATCAAAATAGAAGTTCAATTAAAAATAGAAATTAAAATGAATCTCTGCCTTCTTATGACATAGAAATTTAAAAACAAGATCTCATCAAAACTTAATTTGTTTTATAGATACATATAAAACATTTCAAATAAAACTATAAAACAATTTTTTTTTTTGGACAAACTATAAAACACTTAAAACCCAAAGCTTATTGAAGCTTTCATATATATTTTTTTTCATGTCATTCATATTTTTAATTGAAGTTGAAAGTTTTTCTTTTTGATAATCTCATTTTTTTTATGGTCACAATATAAGTGAAAATAAGTGATATTTATCCTTGAAAAATAAGTCACATGTTAGGCACATGTCAGTTTTTAACGGAAAGTTAATGAAAGTTAGTGATAGGTACCATTTAAAATGAAATCAAAAAGTTCGGGTACTGGTTATGATCAAAATTGAAGTTCAAGTACCATCAATAAGATGAAAGATAAGTTCAGGTATCATTTATGATAATAACCCAATTTAGGGTGGTTTTATTTGAAGCTCTAAATTTCGACTTCCTTCATTTTTTTGAGCAATTTTAAACTCAAGTTTACTCCTCTATCAATGAAAGAGAGAGATAAAAAAAAACGATTAAACAGGCAATAACCATTAATCAACACCCAATGAACTCATGATATACAAAACTCAGATTATGTAAATCCAATAATAGGATTGAAATCAAAAGCTAAACAATGGAGATGTAAATCTAATGAGATAGGATATGAACAATTGTCAATTTTGGATAGGCCTAGAATCTAGAACCACAAAATCGATGGAATCACACCGAATCGGACTGAAAAAAAAAAAAAAAACCAATTTGGTTTGGTTCTCTAACATATTAGTTTACGTTTTTTTGGATTCGGTTCTTCAAGTTGCATTCCAGTTCGGTTCCGGTTCTTGTTTCTTAATTTTACAAGAAATCGAAGTACATATGCCTTTATATAATTGGTTGTTTGGCCAAGCTTTTTTTGTTATTATAAGTTTGCCCCTATGCTATTTTGTCTCAAACAAAACTTACCCATCTACATCTCTCTATCTGCTGCACACACCTACAGATTTCTCTCTTCTCTTTCTCTCTTTGATTAACCCCACTCTTCAACCAAAAAACTCTGTGAAATGATTTCAGTCGAGCACAACACCAACCCACAAGTTCCAATGGGTACTGAATAAATAAAAAACAAAATAAGTTATAATTAAATCATTATTAACAAAACAAAAAAATCAATCCAACTTGTGAAAATTTTTTAAAAGCAACTTCTCTAGCTCATCCAAGCAGAGCTCGTTCCTAGGGTTTCTGATCAGAGCATGGTGATGGCTCTTAAGCATTGTAGTACCGGCGAGAGGCTCCTCATCGAGGGTCCTGGGATCTGGTTTTCAACGCCGATTGGTGGAGGCCGCGGGACCGAGTGCGAGTGTGAATGTAGATCGTGATCTGTGGTTGGGTGGAGAGCAAATCGATAGAGCAAACAGCTTTGTTGATTGAAGTAGCGTCGGAGGGGAGGGTTGTTGTCAAGTGTCGGCGAGCAGCAGAGCTTTTCCTTCCACTATTTCTGCTAAATTTCTCCGATATCGTGAAATATCCTTGATATATAAAGATATTTAGGATATATCCTTATAAAATGAAGAAATATCTGTAAAATCTCATGGAAAAATAAAAAATAGAAGAAAAAAAAGTTATTTACAGATAAACATTCATTATGGAATATGGTGGTTTTGTGGGGGTGTAAAGTTTTAACAACGGTTTCTAGTCATGATATGACCTAATAAAGAGGTAAATTAAATTGTTTGGGAAAAATGTTTCAAAGTGAAACCTCTGAAGACAGATTTGGGTGAAGATAAATCCCCTCAAGGAAAATTTGGGTGAGGAGTAGAGGTGGCAAATGGGTTGACCCGGCACGACCCGGCTCATTTTAAGCAGGCCAAGTCGTGCTTCGTGCCGTGCTTAGGCTGGCCCATTTATTACCATGCCGGGCCATTTACTTAAATAGCATACCCAGTCCGGCCCATGGCCCGAGCCCATATCTTGCCGATCCGTGCTCATGCTAGGTCAATAAACTGGCCGTGCCCGTGCCTACCCACTATAAAGCATGATTTTGAAATTTTAATTTGAGTAAATAAAAATTAATTTTATTTAACTATATAGAAAATTAAAATAAATAAAGTTTTACAGCGTTTTTCTTAATCTTAGCTTTTTAAGATTAGTTTTTTAATAATTTTTTTTATTCCACTATAAGAAAGAAAGAAAAAAATAACTCAAAATATATTATTTTTATTATATTATTGTGATATTAATCTTTAATATAATGAAGATTTAGTATCATATTTTTTTCGTCATTCTTAGTTGTATTATTGTGAGATTAGTCTTTATTAAAAATTATATATTTAATATTTAAAAAAATGCTTATGACAAAACACGGATATAATGTTTTATTTCACTATTTTGACAATATTAATGAAATAGCTTGGTGGAATTGTCATGAGATTTTGTCTCATCATTGTAGTTTTTTAATATTTTTAAAAACAAAATGAAATTTTGTGTTTATAACGGGCCGACCCACAATATGTCGTGCTCGGGCCGTGCTGGACCCATTACGGGGCTCGAGCCGGGCCAATAGGCCAATATTCCTAAGCCCAACCCGACCCGTTATTCTAACGTGCTTGGGTCATGCCAGGCCACTAAAGGGCTTGGGCCATGTCGGGCCTCTATTAAACGTGTCGGGCTCGTTCGTAGCGGCCCGTTTGCCACCTCTAGTGAGGAGAAATCCTCTCAAGGAAAATTTAGGTGAGAAGTAATTTTGTAAATGCAAATCTATGTGAGGAGAGATCTCCTAGCTTCAAGGCGAATATGGATGAGGAGAAATCTCCTCAAAGGAAATCAGGCTGAGGAGTGTTCCCTTTGAGGGAAATCCAAGTGAAGAGTGAAATCCAGATAAGGAGAAATTTCCTCAAAATGAATCTGGGTGAGGAGAATTCATGATGGAGCAATTTCAACAAAAGAAAACAAACTTGATGGAGCCATGTTTCAAAAAATAACTCATTGTAGTTCAAAAACTTGATGGAACCAGTTAGTGTCTCTTTTTGGATGTAGATGAAGTGGACATTCATATATGTTAATATGTAAATCCAATAAATTGATTGTTTCAAAAAAGATATATTTTCCAGAATATTTCTGATACATCCCCGATATTTCTGATATCTCATTTTCTCAAAGTTTTAATAGACATGTAAAAACTGATATTTTAATCCTTGTCTCTTCATGAGAAAGGAAAGAAAATTATTGGAATTTAGAACTGACCAAACAAATTGATCAAGTTTTTTGATGATTAATTAAGCACAAAATAAATAATATTTAATCAATTGCAGATAGTAAAAATGAAAAGGGGATTACTTACATGGGTCTCTCACAGTGCCATAAACTTGGTATCCCTTAGAAAGCAGCAACTTGATGAGCTGAGATGCCACAAAACCTCCAGCACCTGTAACACAAACTGTTTCTTTCTCTCCAGTACTATCTTCCATTGTTAGCCAAATATAAGCAAGATTTCCTCTGAGAGTTTTAGACTCGTTAAAATTCTCGGCCAGTAGAAGACAACAATGGATGACATAGATAAGTGCCAAGTTTGAGCCATGCAGAGGTTTCATTGAACACTTTGTGGCCTTTTTTTTTTTTTTTTTGAAGAGGAAAAGAAAATTACACACAAAGCCTCTAACTACACCAAAATGAAATTGGTCTAAATTAAAAGCTAAGCAAGCCGAAAGAGGAAGTTTGTCTCACCAGATAATCGCATCTGGAGATTGATGTCCAAGGGAGGCAATTGTAACGTCCCGAACCTAAATCCACGTGTTTACTAGTCATTTGGACGGTAAACGACCTTTACTTTCACTTTTACTTTCGGTTTAGTACTTTTAGTGGCCCTAAAAGTTGACTTTTTGTTCGGGTCAAAATTTGAGAAAATGTTCTTCATGGAAGTTGTAGAAGACGTTTAACCGAGCGCGTGCATATGTGGTACGTAAAAATCGGACTTCGTATGTGAGAGTTATGACCAAAATTGTAAAGTTACTGTTCATGGTAACTTTTGATAAAAATGGAAAGTTACCCGGGTAGGTTTCCATTTCCGGAAACCACCCCAGCTCTTTCTCTCTCCTCTCCCCCCCGAGCTCTCTCTTCTCCGGTTCGGTCTCCTCCTCCCCCCCTCCGATTTCCGGCGATTCCGGCCACCACAGAGCGTGCCACCGGTCACCAGAGGAGCGCCTCCTCCCTCTGAGCACCCCAGCAGCCTTGGTTTTCCACGATTTGGCCGGAAAACCACGGATCGAAGCCTAAACCACTCCGGCTGCAGTTTGGGACTTTTGCCGATTCCCGGCGATTTCGGCCACCTCCGGTCCCCATTTCTTCGTCGAAGGTTTGGTTTTTACCACTGATCATTTCCCCTATGGTCTTGTAACGCGATTTGAAGTGTAGAGGCCGGATCGAATTAGGGTTCTTGAAATTTTCTGGGTTTGTGTTCTTGGATTGATTTCGACTGTTTCTAGTTGTTATTTGGAATTGTTGTAGTTATGAAGTTGAATCAGTGTGTTGAGAAGGTGCTACTGTCAAATTTTGGTGGCCATCGGAGATGGTGGCGGCGGCGCCGCCACTGTGGGCGGCGGTAGCGGCGGCTAGGGTAGCTTTTTAATTTCAATTTCTGGCTAGTTAAATTCTATAATTATCATAGAGCATATATGTGAAGTTTGGTGAATTTTGGAGGAGTTTGGAATTGTTTGTGAATTGTTGAAGTTTGGAGTTTTGTGGTGGAATTATGGGAAATCCGACGGTCGGATTTCCCTCGTTTTCATTATGGAATATGTAAATTGAGGAATTGGAATTGTGGAAGAGATTTGGGTTGAATTTGAGAAGTATTGGAGATAGGGATTTTCGGATTTCGTTTAAGTTCGTAATTATTTTATCGGATTACCGTTTATGAAAATATAATTGTGTACAGGGCAATGTCGCGAGCTACGGCTAGATGAAGGAACTCGTTTGCGTGGTTGCCCAATAGTACTGTGAGTGGACGTTTGTTTTAAATAAGTGATGCATGCATTTATTTTATTAAAGCATGTTCTATTTTATTAACGTATTTTCCGAGCATATAAAGTTAATTGCGAATTATCTCATGGATTTACTTTTAAATAATGATTCTCATGAAGTATTTAAGTTCTATACCGGTTGTGAGTTTTGGTTATGAAGTTGTTATGCTCGAATTCGAATTTATAAATGATGTTGATTTTCGACGAATTGATTTTCGATGTGATTTTCGAGATTTATACTGTTTATATTATCTTTATAATCGTCGATTTGAGATTTCTGAAAGATTTTCGAAATGGGATTTCGATGGAATAAATTCTTGTTTATTTATTCGATTTTTTGGCATTGGGAATGCCTCATTGACAATCTACTTATTTCTTTAGCGTGTGGGACACGCTGTTAATTTATACGACTCTTTGAGTATTTCCGGGTACGGTTGGGAATCGTACCCGTGTTGTCTTTATACGTGGGACATGGGGAAGCTTTATTGATTTATCGGTTTTTAACCACCATACCTAGGGTCGTTATATATATATATTATATTACTGGCTAGCCTATTAGTACTCCTCCCTACTTACTATGTGTTCGTAGGCGAGTAGAGGAGAGCATGGGATGCTCTAGAGTGTGGGACACTCCGACCCGAGCCAATAAGGCTCCATTCTTTTGTATGGTGAAATTTCTTCCCCATATTTTATTGTTGCTTGACTAGCGGGGCTAGTCCGATTTTCACTGTATCCAGCGGGGCTGGTCTTATTTTCTTGAGAAATGAGATTTCGGTTTTACGATATAGTTTTCGAATGTGGTGACTAGCGAGACTAGTCGATTTATCGTTTTGGAATTTTTGGATTTAAAGCTAAATGTATTTTTCTAATTGTTGCATGCATCGGTTATTAAAGAGAATAAATGTGGGAAAGTATGAAATCCTTTTTCCTTTAAATTGTTTATTTTTGTCCACTCACGCTAACGTTTTTCGTCTACTTTCCCCTGGGCCTTTCGGTTTCTAATGCCCAGTTTGCAGGCGAATTAGTGGAGGTCGGGCGTACATGACATTTGAGGCATAGTTGTCACTACTTCCGCAGTGTAGGATCACTTGATCCTTTACTCCTCTGTTATATCCCTGTGTATAGTAGTATTGCTCTGCATAACCTTGGGATTTGTATTTTTGAGTTTTGTGTTTTGTGAAAGTGGAGTTGTTGGTAATTGGGAGCAGGGTGGCTCCAGGAGCATAAGGTTGGTTTGCTTGAAGTGTTTAGTGTGTTTTACAGGTTTTTGGGTAGTCCATTTTAGAGGTGACTCTGCCGAATTTTTGGTAGAGTTATCCCTAAGGTGGGCCCCACAGGGCCACCTCGGGTTTCAGGGTGAAATTCGGGGTGGGTCCTGTCAATTTGGTATCAGAGCAATACTACTATACACATGGATATAACAGAGGAG
The DNA here is from genome assembly GCF_002994745.2 of Rosa chinensis. Lineage (NCBI taxonomy): Eukaryota > Viridiplantae > Streptophyta > Magnoliopsida > Rosales > Rosaceae > Rosa > Rosa chinensis. Next base: position 34,436,357 of record NC_037094.1, read on the forward strand.
TAAAGGATCAAGTGATCCTACACTGCGGAAGTAGTGACAACTATGCCTCAAATGTCATGTACGCCCGACCTCCACTAATTCGCCTGCAAACTGGGCATTAGAAACCGAAAGGCCCAGGGGAAAGTAGACGAAAAACGTTAGCGTGAGTGGACAAAAATAAACAATTTAAAGGAAAAAGGATTTCATACTTTCCCACATTTATTCTCTTTAATAACCGATGCATGCAACAATTAGAAAAATACATTTAGCTTTAAATCCAAAAATTCCAAAACGATAAATCGACTAGTCTCGCTAGTCACCACATTCGAAAACTATATCGTAAAACCGAAATCTCATTTCTCAAGAAAATAAGACCAGCCCCGCTGGATACAGTGAAAATCGGACTAGCCCCGCTAGTCAAGCAACAATAAAATATGGGGAAGAAATTTCACCATACAAAAGAATGGAGCCTTATTGGCTCGGGTCGGAGTGTCCCACACTCTAGAGCATCCCATGCTCTCCTCTACTCGCCTACGAACACATAGTAAGTAGGGAGGAGTACTAATAGGCTAGCCAGTAATATAATATATATATAACGACCCTAGGTATGGTGGTTAAAAACCGATAAATCAATAAAGCTTCCCCATGTCCCACGTATAAAGACAACACGGGTACGATTCCCAACCGTACCCGGAAATACTCAAAGAGTCGTATAAATTAACAGCGTGTCCCACACGCTAAAGAAATAAGTAGATTGTCAATGAGGCATTCCCAATGCCAAAAAATCGAATAAATAAACAAGAATTTATTCCATCGAAATCCCATTTCGAAAATCTTTCAGAAATCTCAAATCGACGATTATAAAGATAATATAAACAGTATAAATCTCGAAAATCACATCGAAAATCAATTCGTCGAAAATCAACATCATTTATAAATTCGAATCCGAGCATAACAACTTCATAACCAAAACTCACAACCGGTATAGAACTTAAATACTTCATGAGAATCATTATTTAAAAGTAAATCCATGAGATAATTCGCAATTAACTTTATATGCTCGGAAAATACGTTAATAAAATAGAACATGCTTTAATAAAATAAATGCATGCATCACTTATTTAAAACAAACGTCCACTCACAGTACTATTGGGCAACCACGCAAACGAGTTCCTTCATCTAGCCGTAGCTCGCGACATTGCCCTGTACACAATTATATTTTCATAAACGGTAATCCGATAAAATAATTACGAACTTAAACGAAATCCGAAAATCCCTATCTCCAATACTTCTCAAATTCAACCCAAATCTCTTCCACAATTCCAATTCCTCAATTTACATATTCCATAATGAAAACGAGGGAAATCCGACCGTCGGATTTCCCATAATTCCACCACAAAACTCCAAACTTCAACAATTCACAAACAATTCCAAACTCCTCCAAAATTCACCAAACTTCACATATATGCTCTATGATAATTATAGAATTTAACTAGCCAGAAATTGAAATTAAAAAGCTACCCTAGCCGCCGCTACCGCCGCCCACAGTGGCGGCGCCGCCGCCACCATCTCTGATGGCCACCAAAATTTGACAGTAGCACCTTCTCAACACACTGATTCAACTTCATAACTACAACAATTCCAAATAACAACTAGAAACAGTCGAAATCAATCCAAGAACACAAACCCAGAAAATTTCAAGAACCCTAATTCGATCCGGCCTCTACACTTCAAATCGCGTTACAAGACCATAGGGGAAATGATCAGTGGTAAAAACCAAACCTTCGACGAAGAAATGGGGACCGGAGGTGGCCGAAATCGCCGGGAATCGGCAAAAGTCCCAAACTGCAGCCGGAGTGGTTTAGGCTTCGATCCGTGGTTTTCCGGCCAAATCGTGGAAAACCAAGGCTGCTGGGGTGCTCAGAGGGAGGAGGCGCTCCTCTGGTGACCGGTGGCACGCTCTGTGGTGGCCGGAATCGCCGGAAATCGGAGGGGGGGAGGAGGAGACCGAACCGGAGAAGAGAGAGCTCGGGGGGGAGAGGAGAGAGAAAGAGCTGGGGTGGTTTCCGGAAATGGAAACCTACCCGGGTAACTTTCCATTTTTATCAAAAGTTACCATGAACAGTAACTTTACAATTTTGGTCATAACTCTCACATACGAAGTCCGATTTTTACGTACCACATATGCACGCGCTCGGTTAAACGTCTTCTACAACTTCCATGAAGAACATTTTCTCAAATTTTGACCCGAACAAAAAGTCAACTTTTAGGGCCACTAAAAGTACTAAACCGAAAGTAAAAGTGAAAGTAAAGGTCGTTTACCGTCCAAATGACTAGTAAACACGTGGATTTAGGTTCGGGACGTTACAGCAATTGCATCAGCCACAAAATTTGCTTCACGAGGAATATGAGAGAATGAGATTTTGTCAAACATACTAGAGATGCCTTGGATGTCACGAACAAGAGAAAAAATCAGAGACCATCAAGCTTAGTTGGCACACGGGTCCTATAAAAGGTACACGTGGATCGTACATCACCAAAATTATGTGAGTTTCGAGGATGATACATGTCAAAACGCGAGTCATCCATCGATTGAATGACGCGGGAGCATCAATTGTGGAAGCATCGACACTACACCAATTTCGGAATCAGACAACACATATCAGACAACAACAAACATTTTAACTATCATATGAAATAATCATACAACAGCAAGAAATATTCTGTCGTCTAAGTTTTCGAATCCAACAACAGAAAATTCTTGGTTCTTGTGCAAAAGCATTTCAGACAATGGTTGATTTTTTTGATTTTGTTTGAATGAGTCAATTCAGACAACAATTATTATGTGATGTTGTCCAAGGTTCATTTATACAATAATTTATTTTTGTTGTTGTCTGATTATTTTCAGTCACACAACTGTTTTATTTTATTTTAGGTGTCTGTTGTCTGATATCTTTTAAGTCAATGCCTGCTGAAAGATGCTGTCTGATTGTTCTGATTCACACAACATTTTTTAGGTTTCTATTGTGCCACTCTCTTTCAGACAATGTACTTGAGTTGATGTTGTCTGAGTTTTAGGGTTCAATATACTGGCGCCCTAGAATTGGCTTTTAAGGCTTGGTTAAATTTTCAAAATTCACTTCCCTCCGTTCGACCAAATTTGGTGAAATGTTAGAGCAGTATATAAAGGAAAGGGAACCCTAGCATTTCTTCCTTTTCTCCTTCTTCCTCTCTCAGGCTGCACACGCCTCTCTCTTCCCTCTCCTCTTACCTTCTATTCTCTTTCCCCTCCACTTCTCTCTGCCATCATTGAAGAACACCATTTTTGGCCACCAATTCACGACACCACCCTTGGATCAGCTCCTCTGCTCGAAGACGGTAAATGGTTGGGTTCGTGATAGGGAAGCTCAGCTCTACCCTTGGTGGATTTCATTTTGGTCTTTCTAAGGCTCAAGATCTAATTTTTTATTCGGTTTTCTTTTTGAACTTTCAGGGTTTGTGATTACATTATTTCTATGGCATCGAAACCCATCTTGAACTAGCTCAAGGATTTGCAAAAGGATCCTCCTACCTCGTGCAGTGCTGCTGTGCTGGTATCAGCTCCTTTTACCCATGTCTTTCACCCACTATGCGGCCTCTGCCTCAGCTGATTGTTTGGGTCTAAATTACATGTTTCAGGTTTTGCAGTGCGAGAAAACTTGAGAGGAGCTAAGGAGTTTGGGAAAGCTGAAGATGATTTGAAGTCGCTTCAAAGTGTTGGTCAGATTATAGGGGAAGTTCTGAGACCTCTTTTTTATGAACGATGTGAGTAATTGGACCTTTCTTTGCTTAGAACATAAACATAGTTCTTGGAAACTCGTGATTATGATTTTGTTAGGATTGATCGACCACTAAGTAGAAAATGGAAACTTTTGGTGAATGTAATTTTGTTAGAGCTGCTTTGTGTTTGAGAAGTGTGGAAGTAATTATGTTTTGGATATGACTACTCTGACTATTATGAGGGCTCTTCCCAGAGAATGACTACTCTGACTATTATGTTTTGGAAGTAATTACGATTCTATTATTAATGATATGAATTGACATTGTATCTGTCTACCCTTGAACATTCTTGCTTAATTTGACTTGCAGGACAAATGCCATAATCCCAGTATTAGTTTTATTCTGAAGCATAAACAACGCAGGTTGTTAAAGTGAAATCAGCCATCTCAAGGTCTGGTTCATTCTCTATTATATATATCTTATTTGCTTTACCGGAAAAGAAAAAAAAACAGTTGGGGACAAGCTGTGATTAATTAGTGATCTTTTTGATTGGCTTTTATATATGGTTTATAATCAACATGCATTTATGCATAGGGGATTTAGATTATGGCAGCACACAGTTCTTATTTTAGTTTCTGTTTGATAATCTCAAACCTTATTATGGCTCCTCTTTTTCTAATTTTTAGTTGTACACAATGAGACATGGTAGTATTCCCTTGAAATCGAACTACATCCTTCCATCCTGGTACAGCTTAACCCTTTTTAAACCCTGGAGGTGTTGGAAAATAATTAGTTGTTATCTCCTTATTGTTTTCACAATTGGATGTATTGAGTTTATTATCACATTGTATCTACCATGATTATACTTGTACAGTCGCTTGTTAATGTTTTGGAATAAGCCCGTGTTCTACCTCTTTGATTATGTTTTCTGTGAACTTTAGCCCAGACCTTTTGACTACACAGGTTTGTTTTATTGTCTCCATTGTTCTTTTAAATTCTGAGTCTACATTGAATGCCTTGTTGTCAAGGTGGTTATAAGTCTCTTGTTCTATAGGCTTGTCTAGGCGAGTTAAAGAAGGCAGCTGATATCATTGTCATCTATGGAAAGACAGTAGAGCAGAAGCTTGTGTTGGGACATCTCACTCCTGGTCAAATCCCACAGTTGTCATTTGATTTGGTCTTTGATGATGAGTTTGAACTATCCCACAACTGGAAAAGTGGTACTATCCACTTTGCTGGTTATCAATCCGTAATGGGAGATGAAAATCCTTTCACTATATTTCTATACTTTTCAATAATTGGAGTTCTATTTTTAGCTAGTTATTACTAGAGGAGGTTGTTTACTCAGGTTATACTTGTTATACTGGTTTACAAATTTTGTGCCTGCTGCCATTAGTTCTGTAGGGTATGCTTTATTCCATATTTTTCAAATATGACCTCCATAGCATTTTCAATATGTCAGGTTGTATCATACATGATAACTTAAATTAAACTTGTCTTTTGTAGGTATCGAGTATTTATGGGGCACAAACAATACTTCGTTTCTTCAGACGTAGGTGCACGAAAGATGCAATGGTATGCATTTCACAAGGAACTAGCTGGTGGTGCTGATGCCCCCAATGGTACTTATGCTCAAGATGCCCTTAGAATTTTCTCGTAGATTTATGCAATTAAGCACATAAACTCTCGTTAGCAAATGAGGCTAGAATATGTAAATGGGTATAAGAAACTACCCGAATGAAAAATATGCTAGGATATCAAGTGAAGTTCCACTATGCCAGAAAAGTAATCAGACGACAGAGGAGATCTGTCGTCTGATCAAAAAAATTTATGTTGTCTAGTACGGTGCCGTCTCTTGGGGGTATCAGACGACAGATTTCCTTTGTCGTTTGAAAAATCAGACGACAGAAATTTTTTAGGTCTTCTGTTGTCTATGAAATCAAGACATGAGTTAGCTGTGTATTAGTGAATTTAGATGACAGATAAATGTGATGTGATCTGAAAACAAATAACAGTTCCTTGTAATTTCTATGATCTAATGCTTACTCCAAAGACAGAAAAATGGTCATTTCTATGGTTTGAATGCACCAAAGTAGAAGATATGAAATCCTATCTGTTGTCTGAATGGACTTATAATAACAGTTTAGTGTTGTTTTATTCAAATTCCAATAACAGTTAACTGTCATTAGCATTCAATTCAGATTACATTTATCTATCGTCTTTAGTAGCCTACAATAACATTTATCTGTTGTTTTAGTGCACAAGTAACAACATATTTTTTCTTGTATAAGTTGTTCTTAGATATGTCCAACAACATACTTGGATTTCATTTTGTCGTTGCTTTTTATTTCAGATGACAATTTTCTGTTGTTTGAGTGCACAAGTAACAACATATTTTTTCTTATTTATGTTGTTCTTAGATATGTCCAACAACATATTTGGATTTCATTTTGTTGTTGTTTTTCTATTTCAGATGACAATTTTCTGTTGTTTGAGTGCACAAGTAACAACATATTTTTTCTTGTTTCTGTTTAGATATGTCCAACATCATATTTGGATTTCATTTTGTTGTTGCTTTCTAATTCATATGACATATTTGTATTCTCGTTGTGCCACAATTATGTAAATCTGGAAACTACCCAATGCATTTATCAAATATGGAATCCATTCAAAAAAATACCAATATTTGATTAATCTGTTACTGCAGCTATACATACATCCATAATAGAGCTAAACTTAGTAAACATCAATTCAATAACCCATAGCAGTTATCATGATCAACAAATGGAACCCAAAAAACACTGATATCTCATACTATTGATCATGTTTGGTGAAGGCAGATTTAGGTGGTACATTAGTCTCTTCAACAGCTGGTTTTGACACTTTTTTTTTTACCTCTTTTCATTTGCAGTGCCTTCATCCTTAGTGCTATTGCTTCAGCTTTGGTTGTGTTGTTAGACCGGGGAGCCATGGTATAACGTCTCGAACCTGAATATACCAATTTACTAGTCATTTGGACGGTAAACGACCCTTACTTTCACTTTTACTGTCGTTTTAGTACTTTTAGTGACCCTAAAAGATGACTTTTTGTTCGGGTCAAAATTTGAGAAAATGTTCTCATAAAAGTTGTAGAGGACGTTAAACCGAGCGCGTGCATATGTGGTACGTAAAAATCGGAGTTCATATGTGAAAGTTATGGCCAAAATACTAAAGTTACTGTTCATAGTAATTTTCTATAAATAGCCGAGTTACTGTGGTAAGTTTCCATTTTCGGAAACTTACCGAGCTCTCCCCGATTCTCTCTTCCTCTCCGACCTCGTCACCTTCTTCCGGCCATAACTCCTCCATCCGGCGACGAATTTTGACGTATAAGATGTCGTTGGAAAGCTCTCTTCCTTCTCTTCATTTCTGGGTTCGTTTCGTAGCTTAATATGAATTATGGAAGGTGCAGCAATGAGAAGAAGAGGAAGGTCACTGTAGCAGTTTTGAGTCAACGCCGATATTTTCCGATTCCGGCAGTCTCTGGCCACCAAATTGGCGTCGAAGGTTCGGTTTTTGACATAGATCATTTCCCCTAAGGTCTTTCATTTCAATTTGCAGTGTAGAGGTTGAATTAACAATTTCAATTTCTAGGGTTCTTGGAATTTCTGGAAATTTTTCACCGGCCAAATTGGAGCTCTTCCAGGTAAAATTGAAACTTGTTGTAGTTGAGAAAGAGGTTGGGTTTGTTGAGTAGATGGTGCTGCCAAATTTTGGTGGTCATCGGAGGTGGTTGCCGGTGGCGCGTGGGTCCCACGCGCTGCTACTGTTGGTGGCGCGTGGAGGCGCATAGGGCAGTGTTTTAATTCCGGTTTTTAGCCCATTAAATCCTATAAATTGTGTAGAGCTTGTATGTGAAGTTTGGTAATTTTTAGAGAAACTTGGAATTATTTATGAATTTTGAAGTTTATGGTTTTGATTATCGAATTACGAGAATCCGACCGTCGGATATCTCTCGGTTCTGCCTTGGAACCTTTAAATTAACGAATTGGTATTAGTGGTATAATTTGGGCTAAATCCGAGGGGAATGGGAGATGATATTATGAGTAATTGATTTTAGGAATCGTATTAAATTATTGAAGAATTATTCACGGAATATAATTATGTACAGGACGACGTACCGATCTATTGCTCGATGCCGGAACACGAATGCGTGATCGTCGGAATAGTACTGTGAGTGGATTTTTGTTTTTAAGCAAATGATGCATGCATTTATTTATTTGAATATGCTCTATTTATTTATCAATTTATTTTTTCGAACATATGGTTATTTTCGGAAAAGGGATTTGGTTATATGATTATTTGAAGATTTTATGGCGTGCGGGGTCACATCATATTCATTCTCTCCTATTTATTTTATTAATGAGATTTTTGAAATGGGATTTCGATGGAATATTAGTTCATTATTGAACTTCCTTGCTGAATCATTATTGACCCGAGAATATTTTTGGCGTGTGGGACACGCCGTTGAGTTATCGTTTTACTTCTTATATATATTTATCGACTTTCGGTTTTGGCATTGGGAATGCCTTAATGATGATTTCGAGATTTTCTGGAATATTATCGGAAATGAGATTTCCTAAAGAAATTATAATGATTTATTAATTCTCGCCCATTTGTTTATGATTTCGAGACTATTTTTGCGTGCGGGGTCACATCGTTGAATACATGGATTTTATCTTGAGAGATTTTGGAGAAGCCTTATGGATTTACGGATTTACTGGTTTTCGATGGTTTCTCCTCACCATACGCGGGTCATGTGATTAGGTCTCCTCCTCACCGACTTTGTGTTGGTGAGTGGGAGTTGAGGTAGCTTATTCTCCTCCTCACTTACTTTGTGTTGGTGAGTGGCAGTAGAGGTGATTTATTCTCCTCCTCACGTGGGTGGCAGTCGAGGTAATGTTCTCATCCTCACACAATCTATGTGTGAGTGGAAGTCGAGGTTATTAGTTCTCCTCCTCGCACAATCTATGTGTGAGTGGCAGTCGAGGGTAGGTAGAGCCTGGGAGGCTCCATTGCCCGTATGGTGATATCTCTTCCCCATGTCCTATCATTACTTGACTAGCGGGGCCTAGTCCGATTTCCGTTTAACCAGCGGGGCTGGTCTTATTCTGTTGAGTATCTGAATTTCGATCTTTCCTTTCAGTACGTTTTTCTTGAGCGGAGCTTCTCGTGGTTCGTTTTCTTAATTATTGCATGCATCTGGAGATTTTTAATGAATTAAATGTGGGAAAGTATAAAATCCCTTTTGTTTAAAAATTGTTTATTTTTGTTCACTCACGCTAACGTGTTTTTAATACTTTCCCCTGGGCCCTTCGGTTTCAAATGCCCAGTTGCAGGCAAATTGGTTGAGGTCGGGCGTACACGAAGTTGAGGCATAGTCAATAGCATGGCTTCCGCATCTGCCCTTGAATTAGGTTTTCCTTATATACCTTTCTATTAGAATTGCTCTGATTACCGATGAGATTTATGTTATTCAAGTTGAGATTTGTATTTTGTGAATTGGAGGATGATGTTGATTTGGGGAGCAGGGTGGCTCCAGGAGCATAAGGATGAATTGATTTAGAAGTGTATATGCTTTCTACAGGTTTTGGGTAGCCCATTTTGGAGGAAGTTCTGCCAAATTTTTGGTAGAATTTCTTCTAAGGTGGGTCCCACATGGCCACTTCGGATTTCATGGGTGAAATCCGGGGCGGGTCCTGTCACATGGCCTGAAAGAAACAGATCAATAGTCAGCAATATGTATCAATAAATGGTTGAAAACACACAATCAAGTTAAGTAACCAAATGTCAAAAACTTAAGAGCCACATCAACTCACCAAGTAAACAAATATCAGAACAATTCTAGCATTAACGCAAGGTACAATTGACTTCATAACAAAAGAGTACGATCTTCTTCTTTAGAACAAGATACTACAACCCTCTGACGATGAAATATTTAATAAGCTATTTAAGAATTTCAATATCCAGCGATATACAGGATTAACTACTATATACTTCCGTGGCATATACCAAACCATTCACTCCCTCCATCTACTCATATAAATATAAGGGGAAATGATCATTTACTCAATTTCAGCTTAAAAATTGCCCACTTGCTCCACTAAGAGTTTTTTAACCCCATTTACCTCAAACACTCTAAGGGATTATTTCCCTATTACCCAATTAATTCTTTTTTATTTATTTTTGGGACTTTTTTGCCCTCTCTTTCTTTCTCACTTAGAGAGAGAAGTCGTCGGATACCTTGCCGGACTCCGGTGACCAGTAGCCGGCCGCCGACTCTGGTGACTGGAATCCGGCTACCCAACTGGTGTCCGGATTTCCGGTGTCTGAATTTATTGCCCCCTAATAATACTTAGACACCATATTATTGCCCCCCAATAACCATATTATTGCTCCAAATAATCATATTATTGCCCCCCAATAATCATATTATTGCCTCCCAGTAATTATATTATTGCCTTCTAATATGATTATTATTGCCCCCAATAATCATATTATTACCCGCCAATAATCATATTATTGCCCTTAAGTGAATTGCATAAACACCCAAAACCAAAATGAACACATTACAGACACATTTGATCAATTTATATGTTCCATTGTACACGTTACTTTTTTTTGTTCTTTTTTTTTCCTTCCCCATTCTTGGAGCTCACAGTATACCCAAAAATAATATATATATATGTGTATATATATATATATATATATCACAGTATACCCCAAAAAAAAAAAAAAAAAATCTCTGGGCACCCACGGAGTGTGACGCCAATGCAGGAGCGGTAGGGAGGTGGTTGTGTAAGGGGAGTGGAGTTGAATCGGGCTGGGATAGGAGTCGGATCGACGTTGGGGCTGAGTTGTGGCAGTGTGCTTTGGATCGGTGGATATGTGGTTTGGGTGTTGGCGACACCGAAGGTGGATCGATCGAGGTGTTGGCCCGAAGCCGAAAGTGGGGCGCCGAAGCAGCCATGGCAGAGAGAGAGAGAGTCTGGTTCGGGTGACGGCGGCGCTCGGAGGTTGAGTTCGAATCAGGATGCAGTGCTCCGATCTTGGGGCTGGCTTGGGGGACCCATGACAGTTGAGATCGTCTCTGATGGTGGTGGAGACTTGATGGAGGTGGTGGCCCGAAGCCGGAGGTGGGGCACCGGAGTAGCCATGGCACAGAGAGAGAGAGAGTGAGAGAGTGAGTTTGAGAGGAAAGAGTTAAATAATAGGGGTCAAAATTGTCACTAGATGTTAGATTGGGTAAATGGGGTTAAAAAACTCTTAGTGGAGTAAGTGGGCAATGTTCATGCTGAAATTAGGTAAGTGGTCACGGCCCCTAAATATAAAGTTTCAAACTATTAGCCCCCAAGAGACTGCAACGTACTAGACAACATAAATTCAGATCTCCTCTGTCGTCTGATTACTTTTCTGACATAGTATAGGTACATTCTTTTGTGAAACTATTATGTATGATGCACAACTATGATGAAAATAATCTATACTTGAACTCCAAGGCCACTAGGCTTCGAAGCTCTTAGGCAAGAAAATGCCAGCTTGGTGTGAACTGAAAAATAGTGCAGTAGCAAAAGCACCCACCTCCATGATTTCATAGCAAAAGCACACCCATCTTTTGTTCTTAAGTACCAGAGAATGATATAAATACAGCCAGCAAATGATGATCAATCATATAAATTCTCGAATGAGAAAAAGCAAAACAAAGAAAACCCAGTATCAAAAAAAACAGAAAAAAGGAATGGCTACCAAGGTTCATAGATTAACATGGAGATGTGCAGAGACTAGATATTACCATGGTTCTTAAGTACCAATTCATATTCTGAACAAAAAAGCAAAAGAATCCGAAGTCAAAGCAAGCCCAGAGACTAGCATTATCCTTAAGAATTCCACTACCTCCCAAAGTTTTGCTCTAAATTTTGTTATTTCTTTCAGACCAATCCACCCAAACATTTGCACCTTTGCACAACCTTAGGCTGATCCCCTCCGCAAAGAGCACAAAACTCTCAACAACTAAAGAGTCATCAGCAAGGACCCAACTCAACCAAGCTAGTTACCATTGTAACTAAGATAATTGACAATGAAGAGTTATCCAATATATATATATACTAGTAAAAGACAAAATTTCATGTCCCTAAAATTATTTTGAGTTTACAAAGCACTGAAGATCAGTCATATATAATGCAGGATTTGAGTTTCTCTTTCTGGCTTTTGAGATATCTCAACCCTCTTTCAATACATTCCTGATCAAACTGGACAGAAGATTTTAATTTTCTCATTGAAAGTTGATACTTGCTAGTAGCTAGAACATATATATATATATTAACACATGTATAGTGTTTAATTTGAACTTACCATATTTTCATCTATTGTTTCAGTGAGCTGGAGTCTTTCTCTATCTAATTTTGCAGTTAGTTTTCGAGCCTGTGTAATTCTGGTTTTTGTATTAACTTCCAGTTTTGCCTGTGATAACACAGAGGTATTATCAAACACATTATACACAATGAAAGACTATAAGCAGGGAAAATGTCATAAAACAGTTCATGCATGATTCTTACCTGAAGTGCTAACATGATCAGGTTGTACAACAAGAGATTGAAGGACTTTGACTTGGAATTTGAGTAGGCCGCTACATGATTTGAACTAAAGAACTAAAGTGAATATAAAAGAAATGATATGCCAAAACCGTAAGGAATTGAGATTGGCACAATCTTTTCTTTTCTTGTAAACTTTGCTGATCAAGATGAGCGGACAAACCAAAGAAATGAAAGGAAATGAAGCAAAGACAAAATCAAAGAAGATAATTGCAACAGTTCTGCAGCTCAAAAAACATTTGGAAAATCAAAATTGACAATCAAATTGATTCATTTAACAATGGGATGGTGATTTTTGATAAACTTATAAGATTATGATGAACTTATGTGAAAAATATGTCATTTAAATGTTGATTAAAGGAGTAGTTAATATAAAACAGGAAGTTCAATGGGAAGATTTTTACCTTAATTATTAACTACCATACCAGTTTAAATAGACACACCAAACCTCAGATCACTATGTAGATACCTCAAAAAAGAATTCAGTACATTATATTAATGAAAGATACTCAACTGCATGTATGGAACTTACAGAATTGCTGAAGCAAAGGAAAGTAGTTTTGTAGCTAACCCAACCAATACTTTGCAATGTGGAAGTTGTCGATCAATGTGATGTGGAGATTGACCTGCTTGATGAAGAGATTATTGTTAGAAAAAGAATTTATCGCTTGGTAGGGTAAACAAAGGTAGTAACTAAATTTAATCATAATTACCTCTGAGTTGTATTAGTGATGTGCTTTTAAATTCTGAAACAGACTTGTTTTGTGCACTGTAGTGAATGGCCCGAAAACAAACATATAAGTTACTCATATCACACTACCAAACAAAACACAGTAAACAGATCAATTCAATGTATAGAGACTGGTAGTAAAATACAAAGGAAATAACTCTGACCTAGAAGCAAAAATGTTTAGTGGGGATAATCGAAAATAATACTGAGTTGAACTTACCAGTTATGAGAGTCAAAATTGTTGTTGCGGTTGTCCCCCATCACAAAGATATAGCCTTCTGGAATGAGCTGCAGAATCAAGCAAAATAGGCAACACAGATCTCGTAAGTAATTGAATCTGTTATTACATGCAATCAACTAAATAAAAAATGAAGCAAGAACAGGATCTTACAATTGGTTCCATTTCATAGGTAAGAAGCTCCAATATGAATTTTCATTTTGAATTTCACCATTCACCAACAATTTCCCATCATGTGCCTATTGCACAGAACCACATGAACATTAGAAAATGTAATATAAATTCTACTTCTTTCACATGAATCCAGTTAATGCACTAAATAGCCAAGAATATCAAGATCTTACCTGAACATAATCTGCAGCCTTGGCCACAATTCTTTTTATAAATACATCTCCCGAGCACAGAATACCCAAGGAGAAAGTGTCAACACCACATATCACAAAGTTCTTAAAAACAACAAACAACAATTCACTATTAATATATAAAATGTTATACACATTACCTGCAAGATTGGAGGTGCCTTGAAAATTACTATATCTGAAACCTCAGGCTTTCTAAAGAGATATGAAACCTGAACCAAAACAGAAGCAGAGAATTCTTAGATGACAAACAAAACATATAATCTGGTTAAGCATATAAAATCAAATTTCAAACAGTAAGCGCACACTTTATGTGCAATGTAAAAGAAAAAATATATGTGCAAACACCACACACTTTAAAAAAGTAATTAGTCAACCAAACCTTTGCATGGGTCATGTAAAGCAATCCAAATACTTGTAGCAACCTCAACATTCTGAATAAGAGATAGATTTGATAGCAGTTAGACAAGCCATTCTAACATGAACATCTTTTGCATAAACCCCATATAAAGCCTGAAGAAACACATCTTTAGATAAGTACTCTAAAAGCACATCAAAGAAGCATTTCAAGTACAATGGAAAGAGCATACCGGTGCAACTTCATCTAGCTGCAGACCAAGACACAACTCATTCAACGCAGGTCCAATAGAGGATTGATAAGCTTGTACAATACCAAGAACAAGATAAAGAATCTATTAAAAAAAGTGAAATAAATGAGACAAAACAAATGACAATAACAATAAAAAAAACTAATGGAAATAGACTAATGTCAATGAGTGTCGTAAGGAAGAAATAAGTAACTGAAATCATTCGAAGCCTAGGGAGGGGTAATAGGGGGTCCATGTGCAAGTAAATAATCTGAAGCACATTATCAGGAAGCCCGGTCTTCTTAGAGCTTAAAAGAATTCGCTCCATTATCTGATAGAAAAAATCATATAGATATTAGCAAAAGAGAAGTGCCATTGAGCTGAATCTGTCTTGTGGGAAAGTAGGAAAACTTACAGGGAAGAGAAAACTGAAGGAATCAATAGGAAGAGGTCCCGATTTACAAGATGCAGAAATGGAATTAACAATTTGCTCAAATAGACTCAAAGACGGTCTATCATCGACTTCCCCTTGCCCAACCGATGAAATCATATCCAACAGAAGACGATCTTCTTTAGTCACAACTAAGCGCAAAGCAATAGCAATGTCAAGGGCCCAATTACAAAGAGGGGGAGCTGTACATCTAGAGAGTTTCACCATAGTCACTCACAGTCCTAAGCAAAAATAGAAAGAAAGGAAACACCAATGCAGCTCAAGTTGTCCAAGCCCTTGACAAAATTGGGTGAAGGAGGCAGAGGCTAGAGCGATGGGAGAGAATCCTTTTCGAGCATTGGAGATGAACGACTAGAAGAATAAACAGATCGATTCACTCAATTGAAATTTGGGATTGAAACCCAAGAAATGTAAACATACTAAAATTTACTAATTCAAATAATTTCTTGTTGAATTGAAGAAGAAGGATGAGAAATTACAGTGTGAATCTAACCTGCATGGGTCGGGTTAGAGCTTTAAGTCAGACTGTGAGGATTTGGAGGTTGTCTTCAAAGTTTTGGGCCCTGCACTCAAAGCAATTGAAAACGATGTAGTTGCGGAGTGAGTGGTAGAGATCGATTTGGGTGGCCGGTCTTCTTCTCGAATATGGCGAGGAAGGAGGAGGATGGTGTCGGCTCTATTACGCGTTATCAAATTTGATCAGAAAATCGAGGAGCATAAAAGATGAGCAACGACTGGGGTTGAATGAGTGACTAAGAACGGTGGCTTAGGTTTGGGTAAGGATTCTCAGATCTGAAAGAAGGCCGACATTTAGGTATTATTTCTACGCTTTCCTTCCTCGATAGCTTGGATGTGAGTGAGCTTCCGAGTTTTTGGTTGCTGGTGAAAGAGGGGATAGAAACTTTAGATAGGGCTAATGGTTGCTGAGACTGAGACCGAGTGTGTATTGTCGAGGGTTTTGTGTGCCAAAAAAGAGTTTTAAAAAAGAGAGTTAAACACAGCTTACTCAGACAACACAATTTCACAATTAAGAAATTGTGTTGTCATATCACCCCCATTGACTAGTCAGCCTAGGTTTTGAGAGTTTGAGAGGGAAAGTACTTCAACTTCTTGGAGGGAATTATTTTGGGTTTGATATGAAAAATTTCAATCATTTACAACAACATATATATGTTGTCTGAATATGATCATATATTGAAAATGAAACAAGTATTGTTTTTCAGTGTATTCAGACAACACATTTAATTTATCTGTCGTCTGAAAAACTCAGACAGCAGAAAATCAGCTTTCTGTTGTCTGATGTCTGTCATCTGATGACATTTTTGGCATAGTGTTCTCTCTAGTTAATGGCTGGTGGAGAGTAATATATATTTCTAGCCCAGTTATCGTTCTTTCTCTGATTAGGGCCAAATTCATAATATGCACAATTTCATATCAGTATTTAATTGTATTAGTATAAACTATATGAGACCATATTTCATATGTGCACAATTATGAGATCAAATGATGCATTATCACGTCATACTCGACAGAGTATTGTTGGGACATCTTATTCCAGCTCTGTGTTTCTTTTTTGTGATATGGAAAGAAATATGTAATTGATTCATTATTGTCCCTTGTTTGGCAAGTAAAAAGGAAAGGTTGCTTAAAATATTTGATGGGAGGTGTGATAATGTGGTAGATTTGCTACTTGCCAATGAGGAAGATGCAATTCTACGACGTGACATATATGATAGAACGCCAACTTTCCCGGTAATGTGACCTTGATTGGAGATTATGTCCATGCTATGCCAGCCAAATTTGGGTCAAGGGGGATGCATGGCCATTGAGGTATGCTTTACTGTGTATATTTAATTTTTACACACTATTGTCTAGATTGTCTGGGAATATAGTGAGCATTGTGATTTTCTGCCCAGACTGGATAATGCTCTCAATACCTTGACAGTTTATTAATTGCATCTACTTTTCTTTCCTTGCAGTAATTTTGCTTACAACTATCTTAGTGATACAATACTAAAGGAATGGGATTCAAGCTTGCAGTGATTTTGCTTACAACTATCTTGGGAGATCGAGCAAATTGTATTCTTTTTTATTATCATGTAAAGCTCATGAAACTTGAAAGCTTGTTAAGCTAATGAAATAGATATAGGCACTTGGGCAAGCTTAATTCCTGTGTAAATGTTAGGATGAATACTGCTGATGGAATGAAATGGTTTTTGGAATCAAGGATATGTTGTTCAATTGTACACAATGTATATCTTCTTTTCTATCTCAGACAATTCAATACCAATCGCAAACCATTGTCTAACAAACGAACATAAAGAAAAAAGAAAGAAAAAACTGTTGTCTGAAGCAATGATACACAATAGCTTTAATAGTTTTCATGTTGTCTTGTTCAAAGTCAGTCAATAGTATTCAATTACATTGCTGATCTACAAGCTTCATTCAGACAACAGTTTTTGTACAAATAAATGTTCTATAAATATTCATTACACGTCAACATTCTTCCAGGGTCTGCCAACTGAAATTACTTTGCACAAGAGTTCTGGTACCAATTGCTGTTGTTCTTCGTGGTATTCAGACAACAGACTGTGTAGTAGCTACTGTTGTAGTAAACTTTGTTAGACGACAGTTTTGTGGTATTGTCTGATTCATGTATCAGACGGCATTGAGATATACAACAGCAGCGCCTATTATCAGACGACAGTGAAAAACTGTCGTCTGATTGAAAAATTGGTCTAGTGTATATCAATTTATCACTGATTGATTGTTGCTCGAGTTAAGCATTTAAAGCGGATCAATCGTATTAAATTGATAGATCTCGATGAAAATCAAGCATCAAATACAAATATCGATCAGATTAAATTGTTTAATTCTGATTGAAATCAAGTATTAAATACATATCGATCAGATTAAATTGTTTAATTCTGATTGAAATCAACTATTAAATTCAAATATCAATCAAATTAAATTGTTTAATTCTGATTGAAATCAAGTATTAAATCAAGGGGACGTGACCACTTACCCAATTTTAGACAAAAAATTGCCCACTTACTCCACCAAGAGTTATTTAACCCCATTTACCCCAATCTAACATCTATGGACAATATTGCCCTCATACTCTCTCTCTCTCTCTCTCGACTCCCATCAACCTCTCTCCTCCCCTTGCTTCTGGAAAGCCCTCGCCGGAATTCGAATCAGACCCACCGGCCACTGTCGTCGGCGATCTCTGAGTCTGCGACCTCCGCTTCTTCTTCCTCGCCTTCCTCCTACTCCAACTCACTGCTTCTTCCTCTTCACCAACTCGTTCTCCCCAGCCAGATTCCGATTCACCATCTCCGTCCTCCGATTCACCTTCACCATCCAAGATCCGCGACCTCACCCGCCACGTCAGCGCCAAGGTCTTAGAAGCTAGATCAAAGGCTGGGAGGCTCTGGTGAGGAGGCTGGATCGGAAGCCGGAATGCAGGCGGTTGGGATCGGTGCTGCAGATGACTCCGGTGAAGGGGAGGCGGTGCTGCAGTTACTTATGGGCTGGCGGAGACGAAGGACGATCTGGTGGGTAGGACGTCGGGATTTTTTTTTATTTATTTTTTTTTTTTAATTTTGATGGTCTACTGGGGGCAGTAGACACATTATTGGCCCCCAGTAGACTTTGATACGAGGGACAGGGATCACTATAGTGTGGTGTTTTGATAAGTTACATGTTGTTTTCTGTGTATTAAGGTCAAATTATCAGTGAATCCTACAAAATGGTGCATTTTTGGTGGTCTATTGGGAGGCAGTAGAGACATTGGACTTTGTATTGGGGGGCAATAATATGATTACTGGGGGGCAGTAATATGATTATAAATTGATCAATTGTTCCTTTAGTGTATTCATTTTGGTTTTGGGAGTTCATACAATTCACTGGACGTCAATAATATGATTTTTGGGAGGCAATAATATGATTACTGGGGGCAGTAATATGATTACTGGGGGGCAATAATAGCCGGATTCTGGAATCCGGTCACCGGTAGTCGGAATCCGGTCACCGTTCGCCGGAGTCCGGTCACCGGTCACCGGAGTCTGGTCGCCGGAGACCGCGCAGGCCACTGGTCACCGTAGCACAGCAAGGTGGAATGTGACTTCTCTCTCTAAGTGAGAAAGAAGGAGAGGGCAAAAAAGTCTCAAAAAAAAGAAAAAAGAATTAATTGGGTAAAGGGGAAATAATCCCTTAGAGTGTTTTGGGTAAATGGGGTTAAAAAACAGTTGGTGGAGCAAGTGGGCAATTTTTAGCCTAAAATCGGGTAAATGATCATTTTCCCTTAAATCAAATCATATTTGATTGGCATATTCCTTTAATAAAAGGTAATTAAATCAACGAATTAAAATTGATTGATTTAATTACATATTTACGAAATGTGATTAATGCTATGTCATCAATGCATTCCAAATTGAAGGGGGACAGACAGAGGGACGAGGACGACAGACAGACGCAAGCATAAGGAAGAAACCTCTTCAAAGCTCAGAAGTCTCCCAAACTCGTGAAGAACCATCAAGCTGCCAAATAGTCGGTCTCTTTACCTCACCGACTTCAGACAAACAAGGGAAATCACTTGCAAGCTCAGAAGTCGTCAAACTTGCGGAAAATCAACAAGCACCAAGCAAACGTGCCGATTCATCCGCCATCAAAGCCACACTCGCCACATGACATCTCTCTTGGTTCAAATCCGATCAAGATCAAGCCTCTTCAGCCCTTGATCAACCATCATCTTCAGTCATCAACAAAGCAAAGCTTTTGCCAAGTTCTTCATCAAGCTCGTGGAGAATCAACAAGCACTAAGAAAATGTGCCGATTGATCCACCACTAAAGCTAAAGAACACTGACCACTTGACATCGCTCATGGTTCAAATCCAATCAAGAGCAAGCCTCAGCATCCCTTGATCAACCGCCTTCTACAAGTCGTCAACAAAATAAATCCTCTACAAGTTCTTCATCAAGCTCGTGGAGAATCAACAAGCACCGAACACAAGTGCCGGTTCATCCCCTACCAAAGCTGAAGAACGCTCACCACGTGACACCACTTGTGGGCTAAATCTGGTCAAGATCAAGCCTCTACAGCCCTTTGACAATCGTCTTCCTCAAATCGTTAACATAACAAGAAGTTCACACTACAACCATTTGAGATCGAATCAATGTCGGAGATCGAATCAGGGGAGATTCTTGTGAAAGAGCATCTACAGAGATTGTAACCCTCAAATTCATTAATAAAATATATATTATTTTGTACACGTATCCTTCTTTCATTCATTGTAGGATTTTTGCGTTTATAGACATTTTAAATTATTCTTTTCCTTCTTTAATAAGGAAACAAAAGTCACGGTATTTGATCAGTTGAACCCATCGAGGTAGGAATAAATAACACTAAAGCTGGGTCTGGCCCCTATGTTACTATTTGAACCTAAATTTGGCTAGGCCCACATGGCACACAGGTGGGTAGGGTCCACAAGAAATTTAACTTAGGACTGCAGTTGAATAGAGTTCAATAGCTGTGACATAATGGATGACCGCTATTGAATGGCCACGACATAATGAACGATGGCAATCGAATGGTGTTAATCAAGTTCATAAAGGCCATTAGCTGCAGGCGCGCGTTAAAAGGATTCAGGATATTCAAAAGAGATTATAATTGGAGACAATCAACTTAAATGCACAGTTATGAGTTTTAATTCCTTAGTTAGCAGTTACTACATTCAAATGCATTTAACTATGCATTGATTCACAACATTGAATTCATGCAATCAATACAATCTCAACAGTTACAATCAAGATTTCATCTTTTCCTTTATTCAGTAGTGTATCTTTAACTATAAAAATGACCATAGACATCATTGCTAGAGGTCCTCGACCAAATGCTCTACGTGATTACACAAAGTTTATCTCAATACATTTCAACAACAGTTATCAATCTTTACATGTTTATCTTATCGCAACTTTTGAGGGAACATCTTTTGGCACACGCAGTGGGATCACATTTGGTGAATGTTATTAGACAATTTAGTGAGACATTAAATATTATGTATTTTCACTGAGCTATTATGAGCCGAATTTACACGGCTCTATTTCAATAAATGATTACAATGGCCAATATGGCCAAGATATTTTATGGTTATGATGGCAGATATAACTATGATGTGTATCAAAGTTTTGTTGATTTAAACTGCCATGCATCTTGGGATCAACAAAATCCCACAATACTACCTCAATATGGCTTTGATCACCTAAATAGTTATGGCAGCCAGCATGGTTATAGGCCGGTCAACGAGCCGTATGATAATTATGGCCAAACAATTAATGCACCATGCAATAGTTATGATTCAGATTATAATCATAACAACCAAGACATCTACAACCAAATAGGGCCCTAAAACAATTTTGATGGCTGCTTGAGTAGTCAACTTGTATCGGAGACTCAACTAGCCATGCTACAGTCCCTGTATGATCAACAAGTTGGTCACAATCTAATGGTAGAAGAAAATGTAAGCTCTTGGGGAGGTGTTGTAAAATCTTTTGAAAAAGCCATAAATGTGAAGAAGATCATTCAAAATGGGGTATAGAAATAGCCATGCAATTTTCTATTTTCAGAGAAGAGATGAAGATGATGAGACATCAAAAAATACTAAAGGAGGCAAGCCACCATAACTGCACCATGACCTCCAAAAAGAAGTATTCATTGATGATCAGATGGAAACTCAGCCACCTATTGTTCTTCCCTCAAAAGTGGAGTCAAACATGGAAGGCCAAAAATTTTAAAATGTCAAGGAGAATGACCATCGCATGGTTGAGTGTACAGTTAACAAGACTATTCATACGGATATGGTTCTTGAAATGAAAGCCGATCTCAACAATCCCGGCTTGTTGAAGATCTTAATCTTGTAGCCAAGAAATGTCGGCTGATTGAGCATAATGTGGTCAATTGATCATCTAATTCAAGATGTCAAGCATGTTGATATGATTATTGGACAAAAACCTTACTCAAGCCGGTTGAATTAAAATTAATTACCATGATTGATCAGACAAGAACGCATGGAAACAATGAGAGTTCAGCTCACATGAAAGCCGAAAAGAAAACAAATCTCGATCTTCCCTATTGGTCAATAATGATCGGCCTTGAAAAATTCAAAATTCATATCGAGAATACAACATATTCAAAACTTGGGGTGAAACATCGTTGGCCACGTCCATAACGGCCACAAGATTTTTATGTTTTGTTTTCTTGCTTTAGTTTTTGTAAAAATGAAAATAATAGAAAGTTGTGTTGTTGGGAGCCGTTTAATTGCTCGAAAGCCACGTACGAGAGTTTATTATTGCAAGGCTGAGATTTTTCTATGATTAATACGCTAAAAGTAAGCGCGCAATTTAACCCTAAAAATGTCGTCGTTAGTATATAGTAAATAGGGATCGTTCTATTCCGGGGATTGAGGGTACACCTGTCATTGTAAAACAAATAAAGAATTAATAAAAGTAAAAAGTATAGTATTTACAAAAATATATACAAATAACGAAAAGGAGGGTTTAAGAATTAGAGTTTTGAAAATTAAAATAAATAAAAGAAAGTAAATATAAAAACACATGTACAAGAATAAAACGTAAGAAACAAAGATCAAAACCAATTCCATGTAATCAAACTCGATTCAAATCCTACAATTGATCATCTAAGTAATGAGAAAGAAGTTGATCATGTGAAACATTCGAAGCAAATGATTTCCCATATTTTACTTTCCTTAATTAATTAACCTAAGTGAAAGCACCTAGATCAATCCTATTAAACATGAAATCAAAGTCTAGAAAGCTAGCTAATCAATACATGTCCAACGCAATAAGCATAGAGAAAGATTATCAACTTAAGTGCACAACCTAGTATGAATAAGTTCATCTATTTGCAATCCTCTTCAATTTAATTCGACCTTTGTCCAAAGCCTTTACTACTTATGAAATAGGTTCACAAAACTATTAGGTGAATCGTTTACCTAAATCTAGCACCAATTACATGCATATATCCTAAGTTGGCCACCAAAGAACATAAACATATAAAAGTTTTCTGTAAAGCAAATTCAATCGAACAAACTCACATAAGCAACTTAGAATCACAATCATGGAATTCGAAAACTTTATTTAAACATAGAATTGGGCTTAAAATTTTCCCTAAACGTTATTGTTAACTAGAAACAAGTTCCTACAAAATCAAACAAGGAAAACCAAAAGGTTACAAGGAAAAAGATCGAATTACACCGTAAGTGGAGATGGAGATGGAGAGCTTGAACGTTGGACTCTTGAATCTTGGAAGCAAGTCTTCAAGGTGGATGATGGAGGATATGTCTTCACGGCTCCTTCTTCTTCTTCCTCTCCTTGCTTGAAAACGCAGAACTTGAAAACTAGAGAGTGGAGAAAGAGAGAGAGCTTTGATGTTATGGGAGGATTTTCTAAATGAGAATGTGTGTAAAACGTCAAGCCTAGGTTGGAGTATATATAGGGGACATTGGCCTCGGTCTCCAAGTCTTCATGAATCTTCTATTATTTCCCAAAGAATTATCAGAAAATGTCACATAACTCCAACTAATCGCAAATTGTCATGTAAGCCCTATTGTGTTGTCCAACCAATCATAAAACTCCAAAATAAGTCTAAATCCCTTAAAAATATATTATTGCCGAAATATCTAGAGATTTATTCGGATTTTATTCACATATTTCGGCAACCATATCTTTAGAGAAAATAGGGGACGAATCTAGACTTGTTTTGAACCTTTTCTTGTTGCACACACTTCTTCTTTCCTTAAAACTCTCCCTTGAATATCTCCAAACGTAATCTTCTTGATTTTCACATTATTCTCTCTTCTTTTCTTTGGTATTTCACAGCAAAACACATAAACTCTCCCAAAAATATCTCCTTTGCGTTACAAAACCCTAATTCCCATGGGCTTTTATCCATTTTGCCGAAATCCAATTTAATCCATAGAGTTTTTGGGCATGTTGCGTCATCTTCAAGCCTTGATGCCTCCAACGTCATTTCCTTCATTATTTCGATCAAGTTTCTTGGTTAGCTTCGGAATCTTACTTGATACACTTTCCTCTTTTGAACAGGGTTTCTTGGTTGGAACAGAAAAGCTTCATTTCTTCATTTCTGCTCATTTGTGCAGCCCTTTGCCTCTTGTCTTAACTCCTCTCAACGTTGGCTAGCTCCTCTTTTCTTTCTTGAGTTCATTTCCACTTGTTTGCTCCAAGGACCTGAAAATAGAAACTATTACTAAAAATAGAAACTTTCCTAAAAAGAAAATAGAAACTTTCCAAAAATGAAAAATATAAACTTCCTAAAAGTAAGAAATGGAAACTTTCCTAAACTAAAATGGAAACTTGCTAAAAACAGGAAAAAGAAACTTTCCTAAACTAAAAGGATTCATTGAAGGAAATAACTAAGTAAATACGAGGAAACAACAGTTAAAACGTCGCATTAAAATGCTCTTAACAATGATCACTGCCCAAAATATTTTGATGTCAGGCCAAGAATAAATTTGTTCTCTTCATCAATAATTCATTCAACAATGAGGCCGACTTTGTTTACTAATTTTTAAACCACTCAACTCGAGCCAAGGCTTGAAGAACTAGGTAGGGGGCTACATATATATCACGAATTCAATGATTAGCCGCGACATAGTGAAGGACCTCGGTTGAATGGCCGCGGCTAGCGAATAACAGTGGATGAATAGCCGCGGCATAACAAAGGACTATGATTGAATGAACTTATTAAACCATTGTGAATGGTTATGGAGTAATGAGATTGAAAACATGCCAAACATTGAGAGTCATCAGCAACATTGGACAAGAAGCAAAATATAGTGTACCTTGCCAAAAAAACTGGTAACATTGTCCTTCAGTCCCTTAACCACTCGGCATCCATGCTGAAGCTCAAGGGACTTAGGGGGCTCTATTTGAAACTAAATTTGGCAAGGCCCACATGGCACACAGGTAGGTAGGGTCCCCAAGAAATTTAACGTAGGACCGTAGTTGAATGGTTGAATAGCCGCGACATAATGGATGACCGATATTGAATGGCCGCGGCATAATGAATGACTGCAATCGAATGGTGTTAATCAAGTTCATAACGGTCATTAGTTGCAGGCGCGCGTTGAAAGGATTCAGGATATTCAAAAGCCGCGGAGATTATAATTTGAGATAATCTGATTAAATGCACAGTTATGAGTTTTAATTCCCAAGTTAGCAGCTACTGCATTCAAATGCATGTAACTGTGCATTGATTCACAACTTTGAATTCATAAAATCAATACAGTCTCAACAGTTACAACCAATATTTCATATTTTCCTTTATTCACTAGTGTATCTTTCACTATAAAAAGGACCATAGACATCATTATTAGAGGTCATCAACCAAACGCTCTAGCGCGATTACACAAATTTTATCTCAATACATTTCAACAAACAGTTATCAAGCTTTACATGTTTATCTTATCGCTTTCTTTGCTGGCACTTATCTTTCCTGCACTTCACATTGTTGTTCTTTACATTCATGCAATTTATCTTTTAGCTGTTTACTTTGTATGCACTTTATTTCCCGTGGTTTACATTCTTGTTGGTTATCTTTATTTGCTGCATGCATTTTTACATTCCTGTTGTTTACTTTGCATTATTTTCATTCTTGCACTCATTAAGAAAATCACCAAAAAGAGACATCACCAGAACGTTTGGATCTAGTAAACAAGTTTTCTAGTATTCATGCGTTTCTTTGTTCATACCCTTATTGAATCAAGGCATCAGTGTAACACTTTATACTTTGATTTTGTTTTTACTGTGACATATGAGTATTTGCATCCCATAGATTTATCAATTGTCACTCGCACTTTCACGTTCACTCACCGAGTTGCACAACATGAACATTCCTGCTAGATAAGGCCGATCCGTGCTAAAGTCCTTGCATTCAAGGCAGAGAGAACCCCACGGCCGAGATTGATCCTTCCTCAGTCCACAATCAACTGATCAAAAGTCAAATCAGCGCAAGATCTACAATCTAGAATGAAACCTCGCATGGCCTCCCGGCCCAAGTTCGCACGCCAGCGCACACATCACCACTCCCGAAGGACGCGTGTAAGCTACAGAAACCCTCAGCCCAGTGATACTTGGCCGAGACAATTTTTGAGCCAACAGTTACAGCTCTTCTGCTAGCGTGCTACTTGTGCCAAGTTCGTTTTCTTAGTTGTGGTTTCACTATATGACTGAATAGACACCAATGCATTTTAATAATTAAAAAAAACAAGGCATAAATACTCCTGCCGGCTGCCACCACTTAATTACGTGTCCTTGGTTTGTTCAAAATGCATTTTCTCTTAGTTTGTTCCCTTGGTTGTAATTTCACTGTATCAACGATTAGACGAGGCATTTTGCTAATTTAAGGAAGTCAACAGATACTCTTGCCGTCTACTTTCCCTTGGTTGATTTTCTCCACTTTGACATTTAGGTCATAACACAAAATATATTTTGGATGGAGCATTGCATTAGCACTTTTTTCTCAACACACATGAAAAAACAAAAACAAACAACGCTCATAAAGGTTGAAATATATATGTAGCAATCACCAGTCTTGTGTACGTACAGTACAAATCTAGGAAAGTATACAGTACAGTTTGGGTTTCACCAAATCTGATTGGCATTGCAACAGCCCAAACTTTTCCTCTTTCAGGTTATTGATTCGAATGATTTGGCTAGGCAAAGCACGCTCTGCGATCTATCAATCCAATAGTCCAGCCTCCCGGTAGCTTTCAACAGAGTCAATGAGAGTATCGTCCAATGACCGGTAACTCCAACCTAGCCTTTGCAATTTCTCTGAGCTCACCTGTCTGTCTTTGCCTACTTCAACAAAGCTGCCAACGTACGTTTGCATATTCAAATCAGTACAGAGAGCAAACAATAATAACAGGAATTTATTTGCAAGACCACGCTGATGAATCAGGTAAATCCCACCATTAATTCTAACTATAAGTATTAAAGGAGACCCTTACTTCTTCGGATAATTGTAATTAGGATAAAGGCGCCTCAGCTTCTCAACTAGATCCCCATTCTTAACATTGTGGGACATGCATATGTATCTTCCTTCAGCCTCCGGCTTCTCATATGCTATAAGAAGTGCTTCAGCTAAATCCCGTACGTCAACTATCTTCTGAGGCCTGTTTTCCAGTGACTCCTTCCCTTCTGCATGGGGACATTGTCAAAGGCACTTAATATATACAGTTATACAAACACTACGAAAAATACAAGCTCCGTGTGGTCACGAATGGGGATACACCTAGATTTAGCTACCAAAATATAGACAAACACATGTAAACAAGCACAAAATATAATGGTTATTAACCTTTCTACCAACTAGATGTTTTTCTATGAGTATGAAAAGTTTAGCAGTATTGAATGCAGTATCATTATGGCAAAAGTAGTACGTACCCTTCAAAAGCTTGATGAAGATGAAGGTACTTGCATTTACAGTCGACTGCAGAATTGGGCCAAGTATAAGTGTAGGACAAACAGTCACAAGATCAATCCCCGTTGTTTTTGCAAACTGCAGAGCCTCAGATTCTGCTTCAGTTTTTGAAAGGCAATACCAGTTCTGGCAAAAGCAAGAACATACAGATGTAAATTTCTTGCATTAGAGTGAACCCCCTACCGTGTGTTATATGAAATGTCAATTTTGTCCCAAATATAACTTCTGGAGTAAACTAGTAAAGGGATCGATGGTCTGCATAGTTTATGGCTACATGAACTTTCTTCATTCTAAGAAAGGGAAAAGCTACTAAATAAAACTTGGGACCAAATGTCGCAGATTTGCACCAGCTGAATTGTATCTAAATAAAAAGTCCAAATACATAGTGTACATGGGCCTGAAACAGAATTGCATGCTTAGTTCACAATGGATTAGATTTTACAATTTTGGTAACACAACTTTTGCATTTGGAAGAAGTTGAGAAATATGACTGCAAAATGTGGAATTCAATTTCATAAAGGTTAGTGAATAAATAACATTCCCATTTTTGGGTAATTTCATTCATCTTTTAATACACATCGTTCATATTGATCAAGATTTATCTCTATAGCCTATTGATAAAAGATTTTTGTTATCTCTGAAAACAACATATATAGTTTCCACTCTCTTAATTCTATTGTGTTGTTAGTTTTGGGGGAAACAAAAAACTAATAGAAGTGTTCTTGGTATCCTCTCAGAAGAATCAACAGATTCGTACTTCTAAAGGAAAATTGTATGTTTATGTGTCCTATTTCATGGTCTACCACAAACTGCAACTATCATTAAGACTGAGTGCGTTGTGCGATATAAATTTTGTCAACAAATACCTCAGTATTTCTGCAGTATTCCTTATCTGACCAACAAGACTCATCCAACACTTGACCTTCAGCCAACGTAGGATTCGCGGCCACAGCAGCAATAGAGGACACGGAAACAACTCGCTTGACTTTTGTTTCAAGTGATGCTTTAAGTACATTAAGTGTCCCCTTAACAGCAGGTTCAATTAACTCAATCTGCAGAAAAGATACACCAAATATTGGGGAAAATTATCATGAGGTAAGTCTATGTTAGGACATTAAATTGTATAAACCCATGGGTACTTTGAGCGCTGAATAGTGATGGGACAGCAACGGCTACAAATACGTTGGCACCCTTTAGATGCTTCAATCATGTTCATTATTGTTTATAACCATTCTTATATTTGGATTGATGAAATAACTTGGGATTAATAAAATTGAACATGTATGGTAACTATTGCAAGTACACTGCCGGAGGATACTGAGAGACATACTTGCCTCAGGATTTGGCACACTGCCGGAGGGAGCGGGACTGGCAACATGAAATACTCCATCACATCCTTCAATTGCCAAGCGAAGGGAGTCATAATCCAATAAGTCTGCCTTGAATAGTTTCAGGTTCTCAGATGCCTTGTCAAGCTTTCTCAAGTGAGAGTTCTTGTCATCCGCTACATGCACAATACAGTATATCAAGAGTTTCGCAATACAGCCATTTTCATGATTCTTTGCTAGCTAGTCGCTAATGAAAGGAATCAAGATATTTATTGATGTTCACATTAATCATTAATCCAATTACCGACTCATACAAAAAAAACTCAGCAAAAAAAACAACATAATTGCTAAAAGCTTAGAATTTAAAATTGGGAACACAACAAATTGATCAATTTTTTGTGAACTGATGAGAACAGAATAAGTAATACTCAATCAGTAAAAGCCAGAGTGACCTAGCAGATAAAGGAAATGAAAAGCGGATGAATCTGATTAATGGAACAGTACAAACAGTCAAAATAACAACAGAAAGTATATAATTTCTCAAAGAAAATTAGGAAGAGAAGGGGTTGAGTTATGAATGGAATTACTGGGTTCTCTGACGGTTCCGTGGACTATGCAGTTCTTGGAAAGAAGAATCTTAACGACCCAGGAGCCAACGAAGCCTCCAGCCCCTGTAACACAGAACCTTCCATTCTGAACTGCCATTTTAATTGGAAGAGCTGTCTTTGGATCTCAAGTGAGATTATGATACGGAAATTGAGAAAATGGTGTGGCTTGTTTATATTATATATGCAATTGGAGTATCTATGCTGGCGAAAGCGGTGACATCAGACATGTTTGAAATTCATGACCGGTGACCAGACTTTTTTTTTTTTTTTGGTTAATTAATTGCATTATCAGCAAAACAAAACATCCATAAACAATAGTTTAATCCTCAAGAAGTTTAACATCAAAAACCATAACAAAAGACTTCCTACACAAAACTCAGGTCCAGCAAAGTTGTGTAGCTAAATGGAAACATCAGTAACATAACAGGCTTCATATGCTCATTCAAGTACGAGCAGGAACACCAGCTCCAGCAGGTCGGGTTCCCTGACCATGGTGCTCCAGGCCTTTGGGCATCATCCCTGCGTCTGATGAATCTCTGTGGTGGCTCACGGTTCCTCTTGTTGGTGCGAGACCTCACCCTCACAACGTGAGAGTGAATAGCACAGGACACACAGTACTGTATCTTAGAATACAGCTTCGGCAGTGTAACGCTCATAGACACAAGCCTCCTGCACATCTCCCACCGCAGCCAGCTCAACGATGTTCCTCACCAAGAACCCCTTGATAGCCTTGTCCTTAATTAGGACAGCACTTGCCGCGGTTGGAGCATCAGATGAACTTGGTGTGGCCACGGCCGTGCTTGTTGCGGCCGCCATTCCTGCGCTTGAAAGTCATGGTGTTCCGAGAGGGACAGGAGCGAGATCTGCAGCTCTGGGGGTCTCGGCAGCCTAGGGTTTTTTTCGGTACTGCAGAAGCTTAGCGGTGACCAGACATTTCTTAAGCAGCCTTGACTAAATTATATATAGTCTCTGTTACTTTACTTGAACGAGAAATAACCACCCGCAGTGGAGCAGGTACTTGAAGAAATAGGCTTCGAAGCTGTAAAAAAGGCCTTTGTAAAAAATAAAAAATAAAAAAAAATAAAAAAAGGAGGTATGAAACCTAAGAAGCACCGATACGGGTACGAGTATCCGGATACGATATGATCGAATATGTGGATACGGAAAATCTTTAAAATAATAGGACACGGGTACGTGAAGGATACGTTAATTAAATATATATATATATATATATATATATAAAATTAGAAAAACTCAACAAAAAAAAAAAAAACATAAACAAAGTTCTAATTTATACTCAATTCACAATTCAGAAGCCAACACATTCACCGATTGAAACGTGTATACACAAGCAATCTCCATGTATCTTTCTATATGTGTGTGTGTGTGTGTGTGTGTGTGTGTATGAGAAGAAGCACAAAGCTTTAAGCAATCGGCTTCAGAACAAACTTACCCAGACCCCAAATTGAAGCATTCAACTGATTGAAAACCAGAAGCTGCAGAATAAACGTACCCAAAGCGAATCGAAGAAGATCAGAAGAGAAGTTGAGCAGAAGAGAAGAGACGAAGAGCAGGAGAAATCTGAAGAGAAGAGACGAAGAGCATGAGAAATCGGCTAGAAATTGAAGATGCA
The DNA here is from genome assembly GCF_002994745.2 of Rosa chinensis. NCBI lineage: Eukaryota > Viridiplantae > Streptophyta > Magnoliopsida > Rosales > Rosaceae > Rosa > Rosa chinensis. Next base: position 34,467,182 of record NC_037094.1, read on the forward strand.
AGCTCCAAGCTTCAAGCGAATCAATGAAGAGAAGTCTTGAGCAGAGAAGGTTGCGACCTGCGAAGAAGAACAGAAGAAAAGAGATGAAGAGCAAAGTGAATCTCAGATTCGGTCTCTGTCCCCGATTTGGGTTTGTTTTTGTTTTTGTTTTGTTTTTCTTTTTTAGGGTAAAAAGTCAGCATTACCCCCACGTATCCGATTTATTTACATATTTACGTATTAGTATAGGATACGGAAGTATCCAAACCGTATCCGGGCGTATCGTACCCGGATTCCGGATCGGTACGGAATACGAAGCCAATTTCACGTATCCGTGCATCATAGTATGAAACTCTCGTCGTGTTCTACGTCTTGCTATCAAACTAAGTATTTTCGTTTAAGTGGTCGAAGATTTGGTGTTTTTATTGGAGACGACCTAGACATCACCATGGTTTGTCGAGGTATTAACAAAGATGATTCAAAACCAAGATTGTTTTGGTCAGACCTAAAATTGTTACGCTACCGTGGTCAACAAATGGACTTATGAGACATGACCACGTGAATAATTCAAGATAATTGAAAATATGAGCCCATAGAAGATGTTGCCAGTATATACTGTATTGTAATCAAACTAACTAGCAACATGCCCGCGTTTCTCGCGAGTGACATTGTGTTAAGAGAAAATGGTCGACTAAAATATTGATGAACAAAAGCATTGACCACCGCCCCCTTAAACATTACTAGTAATGTGCCCGCGTTTCTCGCGGGTGACATTGTGTTAATGGAAAATGGTCGACTAAAAGGAATGTAACCCTAAACCCATATTCTGTGACTTGATTCTTTGATTTTTTTTTTTTTCCTTTTTGAAAGGGATTCTTTGTCTTTATCTACTCTTTATCTTTGTTTTGTGTTTAACTATCCAGTAATCCGATTATGTTATTATTTGTTCAAACCAATGTATTAAAAAGTGCACCTTAAGGATTAGAAAGCGCGAGGTGCTCTAGAAAATGAGTGTGTTTTGCAGGTGAGGCGCAGAGGCGGACAAGGCGCGCCTTAAGGGTCTAAAGCGAACGCCTGAGTTTTTTTTTTTTTTTTCCCCACCAAAACGACGTCGTTTTGGTGTTTTGAGAGTTAAACTCCTTCAGGTCTCGACCTGAAGTCATTTTCAATTCCTTCAGCCTCCTCCATCAAAACTCCGACTCTTTCACTTCCAAATCCCAATTCCCAGGCAACAAATTTGATAAACTCATCAAGAGCCCATGAGTTTTCTCAAGGATTTGGCTCTAAAGGAGGCTTTTTTCGCACTTGGAGCAAGAGATTTTCTCACTTGGAGAGTTGGAATCGGATTTGCAGCAAAGGATTTAAGGTATGAATTTGATTTCCTCGATCTTGCTGATGAATCAGATTTGCAGCAAATGTTCTGTTTTTCTTGTTCAATTAATCACTTTGGTGCAACTGGGAATGTGAGATTATGATAATAGCATAAATGAATGAAAATCACGTATGATTGCAATCGGTGCAGTGATAGCAATTGATACTAAATGAAGGAAAGAACATGGGTATTGGCAAGGTTTGCAGAATATGTAGACCATAGTGTTGGGGATTATCATGTGCTTTGGTCATATTACTCATATATAATAGCCCTGGGATTATCATGTGTTTCTGGTAATCATTTTGTAATCAAAACAAAGAAGTGGTGTTTCATTATGGCCAAAGTTGCTGACTTTACCTCTAGCAGAATTGCTTTCTCAATTAAGTTTCTACTTATTGCAGTAATGTTCCTTGTATGACAGATCAAACACCTTCAAGTATAGTGAGGCTGGCTAGAGTACTAATCACTAATAATTAGCTTATGGTATAGCTTCTGTTATTATCTTATAGAGAAACTGACGATTATGTTTGTTTTGTGAGTTTCAGGGGCACATGATGTGGCTGCATAGACAAGACTCCTTCAAGGAGAAGTTTGAGGGATCTCAGTGAAGCCAGTAACAATGATGCTGATAATCAGCTTTTAAGCTTTGAGCCATTACCATCAGAATTGTATGTAAACAATTCCGAACTTCTGTTTTTTTTTTTCAATATGTGTGATTGGTTTCTGAGTTTCATTGTGTAATTGGGAGGGAGTAGTCTGATTTTGGTTGTCAAATTTTAGTTTTTGGTTACAATACATATTCTATATATAAGACTAGTTATATACATAAATACAACTAATTTATACGTAAGGCTTACGCCTTACGCCTCAAGGCGAACGCCTTGCTGAGGCTCTCCCGAAAACGCCTCGGCTACTCCTCAACCTTTTAAAACATTGGTTCAAACTTGGAGTTTGAGATTGCCAATTGTTTGCCTTAGAAGAAGTTTCTACCGTATGATTACATTCTGATCGCGTAGTACACCACACGGTCTGTCAGTGTTCTCTTTTCCTCTTTTCCTCTTTGATTTAGTACGTTGTGTTCGTAGTTTGATAACTTCATTCAATGCACTATGCCAAAATCCTTATCACACTACACTTTTTGTACAACGAAAAAAAAAATTGCGTTGTGTGATGAAAGAAAGTGAATCACACAACGTGTTTAATAAATTTCTGTTGTATAAGATGGTTAAAATTCTAAAGTTTTTTTTCTAGAAGGTCATTGCACAACGATTACAAGAATAATCTGTTGTGTGAATAAAAAAAAAAATAGCGGCAGATTTCCCTCCTAGATTGACCCAAATTTGGCTCCAAATTGGTACTTCATTGCACAACAGAATAGTTATATCTGTTGTATGAGTGTAGTTTGCAAATTGTCATACAACAGTTTTTGTTTTTGTGTTGTATGATTAGGGAAGATATATTCGATGTTTCGATGCGTCATTCATTCCCCCGCTCCCAAACTGAACTTTGCTTACACAGGCCGGAACTTTTCCTCCTAGCTGCCACAACTCAAATTTAATGTGTGGGGAATCAGACAACATAACTTCATTATGTGTTGTCTGATACATGAACACAAAATAAAAATAGCCAACAGCCGGTGCGTTTGACAACTTAATTGGCTAGGGCTAATGACTTTTGTCTCCCACTACATTTTTTTCCAACACCCAGACGGCCGGACAGAACACCATCAAAGCACAATTTCTTTTTCATCTGTCTTCTTCTCTCCTCGAAAGACAAGTACCTCCATCTTTATCTACAACCAACCTCCGTGTCCGACTCCACTGAAACCTGCATCCCCCCAACCCCTCAACTCCCGACCCCAAAATTTCTTCAACCATCGAAACCTAACTCACTCTCTTTAACTTATTCGCGACCCCCTCGTACTCCACCGCACTCCGACACAATTCCTGCCTCTACAAAGAACAAGAAGTAGTTAGTGAGGAGAGGAAGATGAATGAGAGGAAGTAGTTAGCATTTCCCACCTCTCTCTTCTATCTTCTTTCTTTCCAAGCTCCGCTCCCCCAACTCCATACCCTATTTTTCCCTCCCCCGCCTCTATTTTCTGCCGTGTCGATCAACACTTGTCTCGGACACACGAGATCTATTTCCTCTCTCGTTCTCTTCCTCTCATCACAGGGCATACACACGCAGAGAACCTCTTGCCATTGCCACTCCTCTGGTCTTCAGGTACTCATCTATCTTCTTCCTTTTATTTGGTCTCTTGATCGAATCAATTCTAGGGTTGGTAACATCTCCAATTGAAAATTTCACCAATGGTTGATAGGTGATTGAGGGGTTGGCTAAGAATCTCAATACTAGCAAAAATAAACCCTAACTTTCTCCTCCGATGGATTGAAGAACTAGCTCCCTTGGCTGCGTTTGAGTGGCCGCAGGCACGGGTTTAGTTCTTCATCACTTTTCTGTTTTTTTTTTTTTCAATTTTTGATTTATGTAGAACCCATAAAAGTAGCCAACAATTATTATTTTCCCAATTTCCGAATCCATGAAATTTAGTAAGTTTGTCGCACTTGATTTGCAGCCTGACATTTTCGCAAGCTGCAATTGTTGAGTTTTTCAGCAATCTGGCCGATGTTGGCCTTCATGCTTCACTATTGGTAAGTGAAGAGCAACATTTAGACTTGAAGAAGTGTAACTGGACTAATGTGATTTCTGGGTACTACTTGCAACTTCTCTGGAAATCTCAAGCCTCTTTATTGTGAAATTAAAGTTATATGTTTTAATCTATTGCTACTAGAACTCTATTAATTTCAGTAATTGCAGCTGGTATATGTTTTAGCTAACTTTTGTTGTCTCAGTATGGATAACATTTTGAAATGTTGTAGGTTCCATATGCTGCTGCTATGTTCTCTATCTTTTTTTATCTTTGCACAGCCATGTGTAAGTTTCTCAAGTTGTATTTCACAGTTTAACATTCACCTGGTATTAAATTTGGACTAATTCAGTACATTTACATATGCGAAGCATTGTATCTAAACAAGTTGGGCCATCTGAGCAGGTAATTTTCTTGAGAGGAGTGGAGTGGCTGCAATATGATTTATAAGCTTGATTTTGACAGTTATATTTTTATTTTTTGACTTTTTTTTTTTGCTTTCAGGCTTTCTACTTTGCCTCCTTCGATGGAGATGGAATCATAAAAGAGAATGATAAGTCAATTTAGAAATCAAAGCGTCGACCCAATGTACTCAAATATAGAGTAAGCATTTCCTTACAATTATGAGCTATGTTGTAATTTTAAGTCTCGGATTGAATGTATCCTTGCAACACTTGAGTATGATATAACAAAGCTAGGTTGTATGATATAACATTTGGTTATGATACAAATACAATACTTATTGTTGGATTTTTTTTTTTTTTTTGTAGAATTTGGAATCTATGGTCTGTCCAATTTGGAGTTGCTCATCAAAGAGAGGTGAATATATACCTCCTTTATCATGATCATTTCTACAGATCAATTGATGTTTACACTTTTACTTTTTGAATATACATGTTTGTTCATTCAGATCTGTCATGAAATACTTATGTTCTATTGATGCATTTATACGATTGGGAGTTGTGATAACTATACTATTAGCTCTTCTTTCATCAACCTAGAGACACATGTACTGTTATGAGGATGTCCTGTTTGTCATTTGAGACCTATGGATGTAACTTGGAATTCTATTTACAGTGCATGTAACTTAGACTTATGCATATGAATTGAATCATATTCATCCGGATGTCAAGGTTCATTACATATTTGTTTCTATGTAGAATGTATTGCAGAAGTCAAATAGAAATAAAACATTCCTTATTTCTTTTTTCTTCTTTTCTTATGGTTTTCAATTAAATTCAGAAGTATTGCAGTTTATTCTAAGCATTGGCTTTGGCCTAGCAAGCATAGTTCCAGTAGCATTGCCAGAATGGTAAACTTGACCATGGCCGACCTACTTCTTAAACTAACCACATCCTAGATAAACACTAAACATGAATCCAATGACTATATGATATGCCAAGATACTGGATCCCACAATTGCCATGAATGGGTTTTGTGTTTAAATTTGAAGAAGGGTAAGATAGTTGTGAGCTCGGTTGATGTGGGTTTATCATGAGTTTTGGTTTTGGGTTAGTTTCTATAGTGATCACTTATGATGTGGGTTTCTGATGAGTTTTAATTAACGAGTTTGTTTCTTAGCCTTAAAGAAATTAGTGTAAGTTTTAGTTGGTGAGTGTTCATGACAATCTAATGGTTTTATTGTTTTGGAATGATAAATCAGCCTGCAAAAAGGCAATGGCAGCGATCTCCGAGTTCATTTTAAGGTACCCAGAATTTGACATCATAAATAAGTAAGACTCATATTTGCTTATTTAGTGCTTATTATTGTGGTGATGAAATTGGGTTTTTAGTTGTAACTTGCTTGCACTTTGATGCCATTGCCTAGATTGTTAGGTTGTTAGGTTTTAATTTGGGTACTGAAAGCAAACTGTAATTTTTGTGCAGTTGATCATCGTTTCCATCTTATATTGTATATTCTCTTGTAAAAAAAAAAAAAACAGAACCTCTCTGTATGCCATGGTGCCAAAATATTATTGGGAAGATACTATATGGTTACCACAATTCTTCTTTGACAGTTGCTGATTGGTTTGTGAAGTGGTTTTTATTTTAGCTGAAAATATATTCTTCATTTCAGTGACAAAGTTCAGCTGAGAAGGATATTGTGACAACACTAGCAAGTAATTTTTTTTTTAATTTTCTTATCTGCGTCTAATTTAGATCTGTTGTGGACATAGGGACAACACTCATGGCTCTCAGCTACAGCACCAAATCATATTACTTGGATTGTTCCTTGATCAATATTGCCCTTTATAGATTTGATTGCAATTTCTGAATGATAAAAATTTCTGAGATATTGAAAAATAATGTAGAAATGGATTTTCCATCTTGTTTCAATTTTCAGTCATATGGCATGTTTGTCGGTTGAAGCCTTGAAACTTGGTGTTCAGTATTAGAGCTTTTGAAGTCATTCTCTCAGTTTAGTGCCAAACTTTTATTTACTAAATCAAGTTGGGTTGTGTGATTCAATGTGTTTTTGTGTGTCTGCAAAATCTGTGTAGGGCGGTTGCATTTAACTTGTTCTTTCTAACTGTTAACTTTTATTAATATGTGTGGTGCACTGTGACAGTCAATCATTTTATTAATTAAAGCAGAAATACCTTGATAGGCTTGAGCAAGCCCAAAAATTTATAAGTTCTATTAGACTTGAAGTTCTTTAGGATTTAGTTTGGCTTTCAGTAGGTCGATGCTCTGTTTAGGCTTTGCTTATGTGTTTGGATTACTGGTGCAGTACCTCAAACATCCTACATAGGAGCGGTTAGATTGCAAATTTTATTCAAGGAAGGCCAGATATCCCAATAAAGCCTCCCCCCTCCTAGTTTGTAATTTATTTGCTTCAGATATCCCAATAAAGCCTCTTACTGCAGTTGGTAATTTTTGTTTATCTAAAGGTTTAGCAATTGCTAACTAATGTTTGGTTTACTAGCTAGATAAGTACCTAATACTTTCTCTGCAGCTTCTTGCATGTGTCTTTTTGTCATGTTGCTCATGGGTAGTGTGGCTTTCGATGTGGGAGTATTGTATGCAGCTTCTTGACACAAGTTAATGGGGAGGCAAAAGCAAAAGAAAAAAAAAAAGAAGCAGCAGGAGTGAGCATTAGTCGTGGCTGAAGTGGGATAGTCTGATAATCATTGATTCATTTCTAGCACACTAATTTTTTTTTCCCTGATGCAATGTTAAACAATAAATTGTCACCAATTCATGATTTTGTGGAACAATGAACAATTCGAATTGTATCTTGGTGGATCCAATGTATTTTGAAGTTCAAATATTGGTTGGAGTACTATTATTAATTCATTTGATTGTTTGCATCCAATTTTATTTCCATTTGATCACTACTGTTCATTAGGTAAAATGAATATTCAAATGATCATATAACAGATTTCTCATATATCAGACAATGGTTTTTTCAAAAAATAAGTCTTATAATTTATTCTCACACAACAGAAAACACTAGAACTCTGTTGTCTGAAAAGCTTAACAAACAACCGATTTAAACAAGTTCTATTATCTGAAGGCAGCGCCTCAACTGCTGCGCATGGCATCTGCTGAGCCATCACACAACAGTTATAACACATACCCGTTGTTTGTGTGTTTATCAAACAACTGTGTTCCACCGTTGTCTGATTTTTCATCAGACAACGGCTCGCTCTACAACGGTGGCACTCCAAATCACACCACAGTTTTGGCCCGTCGTCTGATAAGGTTTTTAGCATAGTGATGGGAGATGATACTTAATGGAAAGCCCTAGACAATTTATACTTCAATGAGTTTGACTTCGCACTAATACATGAGTTACACTCAAAGGCTTTCAGAATGACTCAAATTGGTCAACATGTATCTTCTTGAATGGTCTTGATGCAAAACATGAGAGGGCTGAAGGTGAGTTACTGTGACTCACTACTCCACCAACTTTAACTCAAGCTTTCACTTATATCCATAAAGATGAATCCCAACAAGCTAGTATAAAGTCAATTCATTCTGAAATTTGAGGCTTGCCTATCCAATCCAGGCATCAATCATCTCAACAACAACCCAAAACCCAAAAAGTTCATCTTACACCTCAAGGCTCTCTTTTTGACACAGGATGTGGAGGCTGCGGAGACACATTAGGAAAATTTGCTACAAACTAGTTGGTTATCCACCTGGTTACATTGACAAACCAAATGAAAGTACTAGAATGGAAATTGGTTTAAGCCTTTTTGGGGGGGGGGGGGAGGGGGGTGAATAGGCTTAAAAGAAAATCACACTCAATTTTAACTTGATTAAAATATCAAACTGTAGTAAGGGGATTGCAGAAGCATATCAATCCTTGCAACCCAGAATTTGTGTTTTCAAAATCAATCGTGAAGAGAGTAACACACAAACAAAAAGGCAAAGCAAAAATAAATAACTCATACACAAGAGGTTTGCTGATGCAGTAAAACCTCAAATCGAGGTAAACAATTGCGAGCCTTAACTCCTGAAGGCCAAATGAAAAGTAATGCGCTAAGTATGTGAATATGCATAAGCACATACACACTTATAACCAACACGAATAGCTCTGACCTTGGCTATTTCTGACTAGACTCCTCTAGACGGTTGCACAATCACCACCTTGTTATTTTTCAACTTTTGAACTACCTGCCTTCATCTCCTTGAATGAATAGAACTGACCTGGGCTATTATGTGTGCTTCATATGCCACTAACACCCAACTGATCGACCTCATGAATACTTGGACATGCACTATGGTATGAATGAGATGCAAGTGTATATGTGACTTGCTAATTTACTTCGACACAGAACAAGTAAATTAGCAATTCTCAGTTTAAGCTCTAGGTTTTCTATGCAATGGAAAACTCTCTCAATGAAAAAGGTGCACTCAAAATCTTCTATGGAAACACCCACATGAAAACATTATTTTTCCTTCTATATGTATGCACACTATTGACTTAGAAAATCTAGGATGATTAAAGTTCTAAACCTAATTGAATTCTATTAGGAAACTATTTTACCTAAAAGACAATATGCAATAAGAACTGATTTTATCTTAATAAAAAGGATATGCATAATTATTCAATTAAAACAGTTAAGACGACGCAATCCAAAAAATCAGTAAGCGGTAGTCTTGATCACCAAGACATCCTCCTTTGGAAATTGACAATAAAAAAGCATCGACACTACTAAGACATGTTCGCGATTGAAACAGGGCCATCAATCCTGACAGTACACAATTAAGAAATAAATATGTTATGATATGCAATGAATGATTTACTTCTAAAAGCTTCACAAAGATCAGTTGGGGGTCTTCATCTTGTGTTCCAATAACTTTCCTTTTCACCTCAAACACTTATATAGTTCTACAGTAGGCCTAACACTCATTGTTTTGTACAGGGAATGCCAACACATAACATTCTTATACTAACACCGAACCTGCTCGTTATAGGTCCAAGGAGAAACCCAAAAAGACAAATGTGCAACTTGTTCAAGAGCTAGATTACTTTGGCATAGAAGATAAAGACTACACTGACACTATTGATAACAATATTGTATTGGTTCTTCGTAGTAATCGAGATAAGATTGATATTGCTTTAAAGTTTCTAACCTTACTAGTGATAATATTTAGATTATTGATTATGGTGCATCTGACTGTATGATTTATGATACTGTATCTCTACTTCCTATATATTGGGTCACTAATGCAAGTGCTGACTTTTTTCATATCTTAGCCAATAGTTCTTTTCAATTCATTATTTCTCTCACTTTACATAATGTTTTATATGTTTATGATTTGTCTCACCATTTAATTTATATTCCCCAATTGAGTGTGCAGACTAAATATTGAGTAACATTTTCTCTCTATATATTTTCTTTCAAGACATTCTCACCAAGGAAATAATTAGAAGGAGATATTTGTGGGGTCTACTATTTCATCTAGAGGTTTAGAGTTTAGGGGAGAAGCCCGAGAAAGTAGTCTGAGTTGGTCCCACCTTAGCTGGAATTTCTAATCAGCATAATGAACTATGGTTGTGGCATCCCTGATTAGGTTATCATTTATTTGGTGTTAGAAAAAAGTCCATGTTCTCTTTGATTTTTGGCATTGATGATTTTAAGTTATATTGTGAGCCTTGTGTCTAGGCCAAGAGTCATTCATGTCAGATTGTCAATTTTCTTCTCAAAGTTAATAATACTAATTTTTTAAAACTTATTGATTCTAATGTGTGGGGTTTTTCTTAAGTATTTATTTTATCTACCATAAGATGGTTTTGTTATTTATTGAATGATTTTATTCAACCTGAGTTGTTTTATTGATATTCAAATTTGATGTTTTCATCACCTTTCAAAACTACTGTACTTTGATTCACATTCAATTTAGAAGAAACACAAAATCCTGAGAATATATAATGAAAGGGGGAGTTTGTCAACCTTGAATTTCAGATGTTTTTACTAATGTCATAGTATTATTCATCAAACTCCAATAACAAACTTGCCTTCGACATAGCTTTCTCTTTACCTACTCTTCAGTGTTCACATACATAGGTATTTTAATTAGGCACCTAATTGGACTTAGCAAATTAAAGTTGACGATTGCGTGCTTTTTTATGTACATAATCGCTACTTAAACAACGGTATTAAGTTAATCATAAACTCAATTGATAAGTAACAAATATGCTTCTCTTTTATTCGTAGGTAATAAACAAAAACGAGACAAAATGACGTGAAAATAGAACAATTCACAGGTAAAACTTCTTCTACAATGAGTATCACCATCTTATTGACCCTCAACAATAAATAGTCACAAAAGATTGTACTCCTAAATAAATAAGCCTCTTTAAATCCTTGCAATTAAACTCACACATGAAGCTCTACAAAAATAGAAATATCAATTGTTACTAATAACAAATATGCAAATGATAGTCAATAATATTATTGGCATACAATAGAAAATTATGCTATTGAGAGTCAATAAGAATAGCTACTGAGGGTCAATAGCAATAATGCTATTGAGTTACTTATCTCAAAACAAAATCCAAATGAAAGAAATAGTTGTTTTATATTATTAACTTATAATATCAATCACATATCAGATAGTCAATAAAAATTATAAAATTGTTACTGATAGTCATAACAAATATGCATGTATTACACATGTTACTAACATTAGGTAATAACAAGTGTTACACATATGTTATTCACAGTTAATAAGTAATATTGTTAATAGAAAATTATGTTATTGACATTCAGTACCTAACAATACCGTTGAAGTTTAGTAACAAACAATGGCACATTGCTATTGAGGTTCAGTAGCATATAAAGCTATTGAAGTTAAGTATCAAACAATGCTATTTGGTATAAAATAACCTTTGAAGACCATTTTCAAAGAGGTAATCATGTTATCTAGTGCTTGCATGTGGTCTCTTCATCATAAAACTACTGTGAGAGTTCAGTCATATTCAATTACTAACACTACTACAAAAAGTTAATCACACAACACTAATCACACAACAGAACAGAAATTGTCTATTGTGTGTTTAAGTGAACTCTATTATACAACGGTATTAGTGATGTTATGTTGTGTGAATGTCAACAAAATGATAACTTTTTTCTCAGAACTACATTGCACAACACAATTAAGTATTGTCCGTTGTCTGAGTCTTAAAAAATATAGCGGCAGATTTCCCTCCACTCTCGAGTCTTGGTTGCCTCTTGATATCTGAAATTTGGGCTGCTAGGTACAACGGTGCTTGAGATTTCCATTGTGTGATTGAAAATTGGATGCCAAATTTTGAGGAAGCTTGCTTGAACTTCTTCCACTAGGTACACCTAGTGCAAGCTATAGAAATTAGACAACAGAAGTTATACTTTTCAGTTGTGTGAGGTAGGAACATAGGCGGCAACATTGAGCCAAAATGCTGTAGGCGGCATGTTTCCCTCCATGTTTCCACATTTTGATTTTATTTAGTGCACTCACACGATAGTTGGTGAGGTTTCTGTTGTGTGAGTATCTTTGAGAATTTTCTACTAGGTTTAATTGCCATGCCACATTGTGTCCCAAAGAAAAAAGAAGAAGAAGGAAAACAAAACCTAGCACGACATACAAAGCCTCTCAACCCTCTCTCTCAAATAGCCTCCCCGAAACGCCTCTCTCTCGTGAAACGTCGATCTCTCTTGTGAATCTCTCAGTCATCCTCGAAAGTTCTCTATTTCATGAAACCTCTCTCAGCCCTCTCTCCCTAGTTTCCAATTCCTCACTTAATTTCAACTATCTAAATCCCTAAATCCTCTTTCACAAAACCGATTTAGATCTCTCTCACCATCCTCTCCCTCTCTCTCTCTCTCTCTCTCTCTCTCTCTCTCTCTCTCTCTCTCTCTCTCTTGTGAAAGCTCTCTCAGTCTCTGGATCTGCAACCATGGCCTTCGTCATTTCAGCAGTCAAGCAAGAAATCCCCCAAACTTTCCTAATGTCGAAACCGTCACCATAGCCATCCTTGCTAATTCTCTGATTTTCGACGGAGAAATGATGGTCATGGAGACGGTATCAACTTTAGAAGAGTTCGTGTCTGAGTCGAGGTCATCGATGACCAAGCTCTCCACGACCTCTTCTCTCGTCTTTGATCTCCTCATTGTCGTCCTCTGCTCTCTTGTCCTTCTCGACCTTCTCTTCTACCAAATGAACATCTCCAAACCTCGACGCTCTTGTCGATGTTGAAGAGATAGGAGGTGGTTCGGGTTCGGCAAACTAAAGACCATCTCACTTGAATTTGCCGTGGATATGTCATCAGTCCATCATTTCCTTCTCTCTTTCACTAGTTATTCTCTTAGCTGAGCCTTCCTCCCTCAAAGTTTCACTCCCAATTCCTAATCCTATTTATATTAGATTTATACAATTCCTCAATCTCTAAAAACCTAATTTTGATTTCAATTTTTCTCAGGACGTGAACAACCTCAGAGACGCTGCCAAATACTCAGCTCAGATGCTCTCTAAGCTCCGAACCTCGAGGCTCTCATCACAAATACTACGAACTTTGTAACATCTCATAGCTCTTGGCTCGATTTTTCCTTGTAATTAAATTGATTTGATTTGGTGTTTGTAACTGGAATTTTGATTTCTGTGGGCGGTGATCGATTTTGACAAATATGCGAGCGTTCGATGAGTTGAGGAAGCTGAAGATGTTCTTCAGGGACGAGAATAGGCATGGCATTTCAATGATTAATCTGTACGAGCTTGTTCAGCACTCTGGCAACATTCTATCGAGATTCTAAGTCAAAATCCCTCGACTTTTTCTTTCGTTCTTAATGAGCAACATTGTTGAAAATCAGGAAAAGAGGTTTGGATTATTTTTTAGCTTTAATTTGCTATTCTATTTAGGTGAGTCTTGCAATGAGGTCATTGTTCAGACTTTCGTTTTGTTCATAACCATATATCAAGATATATCAAGATATTGTCATTTGGGTCATATAGATTGTGCAATCAGTTCGATCTGTGATTGGCTTTGTAATCCTTCATGTAATATGTAGATTCGAGTGCAAGCTATTCTGGGACTTCCCCTTTTCTGCAAGGACACCTATGACCACATCTCGAAGATTGTAGACATTCGTGTCCAAAGCTGCGGAGACAGAAAAAGAGGAAGAGGGGGAGGTTTTCTTCTCTTCTACCAACTAGTACTGCATCAGTTTGCCTGACTTGCACAGATAGAAGAAGAAGAGGAATCTGGGTACGTAATTGGTATTGATCTGAAGCACTTAGCTTTTTAATTTGTGTTTTTTATTTAACTTTTTATGCTTGATTGGTTTTTGTGGTTTTGTGCGTTAATCTGTATTTCCTTTTCACGTCTTCAGATCAAAGCCTACTAATCAAATCATCACGGTAAATTCTTTTTTCAAACTCTGTTTGAATTGAATTGTGGGTCATTGTGATGAACTTTGTTATGTATAATTAAGACCCAATTATATATAGAGATGTTGCACCAAGTAGTTTACAGTCTATGGCAGCTTGCAGGAGTACTATTAATTCTTCTTTTTTTAAGCATTGGTTGAAGAACACTGAGAGTAAAAATAGGATTATACACGGCGGTTCCAGTTCTAAGTCAGGTAATTCATTCCATTCATGTGGGTTAGTTGATTATGATTTGCTCATTAGTTGACAAAGTTGTACTGTTGCAGAATCTGAAATATGGTTTTAGTAACCGGTTTATATCGTATCCCTTTAATTGTTTCTAATTCTTTTATTGATATTTTGGGTAAGAGAGTGGATATGTGGAGGAAGCATATATGTTTTCTAAAATTCCAAGCAGATCAATAAACAAACAGGGGAAAAGGTAAAGGGAGAGGATCCTCTCCTATGCTAAGTTCTCACCTGAGCTACCAAACCTTTTAAGGAGACGGTGACACGTTTATACTATTAGATCTAATGGTCTTCAAAAAGTTTAGCTTTTCTATTTTCCTTTTTCTCTCTCTCTACTGTTCTTCAAGGCCTTGGAAAGCCTTCTGGGTTCCATTTCTTGATAACAATAATAATTCCCGTGCCAACCTTTGAAGATATTGAATGCTCTCTCATCCATCCAACCCTTGAAAAAGTTTCCAAAGCCTCCATCCAATCCAACATTTGAATGACCTAGAATATACAGAAATCATACAAATGAGAAGAGACAACCTCCTCTCCAAGCAAAGGATCAATACAAACAGGTCTCTCACAACAGTTTACAGCAAAATTTCATCGACATTCTCTCAAATTTTACAAGCAAAGCAAAAACAGACCCCAAATTTCAACTTGGACAAGATATTTGGAAAATTGCAGTAGAAAACCCGAAATACGATGTCCTTAAATCCAAAGTATGAAATCTGGCAATGATCCATCAGTGTTCAATGGCAACAAAAACAGAAACAGTGGGTTTACTGTGATGGCCAATTATAGAGGCCCTTCAAAGCTTCAATCAATCCAAGTCTTCCCTATTCTCTTAACAATTCAACCCCAACCTCCTTATTCTTTCTTGTCGATTTCCTCACAATTGTTGTCAGCTCCAAGTCTTTAACTTTCTTAACAATTCAATCCTAACCTCCTTACCGAAAAAATTACAGATGGATGTCCTCAGACTTCATCACAATCCCAAATCCAGTCATTCCAAATCGAACCAAACCACCTCCAAACCGATGAAATCCAGCTATCTATGACGAAATCCAAGGCAACCACTCCATCTTCTTGTAGCGCCAGCCAGAGATCTCCGTTAAATCTTACTATGTCACCTTCATCATCAAATTCGCCATCACCGGATATAGAATTCTTGTTCTGGAAATTGGTTTTAAACCTTTGTGCTTAGATATCTATCCCATTTGTTCTTCATCAAGGCTCCCTAATCCAGTTATAGGGGTTGTGGGAGGCAGGATTGGAGGTTTACTTTGTATTGGTGCTGAGTGAAGAACAACAGGAAGGAGACATGAGGCACTGCGCACGCATGAAGGAAGAGAAGGATAAGGGAGAGAGAAAAAAATGGAAAAGATAAGCTAAAAATCATAGACCATTGGATCCATTATGGCCACGTGTCGAAATCTAATTAAAAGCTTAGGTAGGTTAGGAGGGGAAGTTGTAGGAGAGGATCTTGATCCAAAGGTAAATCCATCAATGTCAATCAGTTGCGTGCTTCTCTTGAAATTGTACTTTGCTTCATCTATTATTTTGATTTTTTTTTTCCCATATGAACTTGATCTTCAAGGTCAATGTGAATGTTGAGGACTTTATCTCGGATGAGCTAATAGAATATATCTATGACAGGTATGTAATTTTCTGCTCTTATTAAATGTTTTGGTTTCTTAGCATTGTGGTCTAGGTTTAATTAAGAAGTTTACTAGGATGTGCTTCTCATAGATGTTCTTCCCTACGTTTGCGTGTGCAAGGTTTCATTGCAGATGCATTTGTGCCTTTAAGTTAATGGATCACTAAAAGTGGATTTCATATGTTATGATTAAACTGGTGGAATGTTATATATATGGTATAATTCATTAGATGTCTTATCAACTTGAGAAAATGAAGAGTTAAAGGGGTGATCAATTCTATGGATCGGAGGTGTAAATGTCATGATTTAGAAAAGAAAAAACACCAGGAAATATTAGGACTACTAACCTCTGAAGTAAATCTCTGAATGTTATCGCATTAAAGTAGTATAGTATATGTGAAGTGAATCTAACAAGTAATTAATCATTGAAATAATGTATTTTGTTGACATATTGCTCTGCCATACATGATCTCTCTAGGAGAAAATATAATGGTTTCTACAATTCGTTTCAGGTGTGACAAAAGGAATGAAAATTCAATTCCATGTTCAATAGATAAGATCACAAAGGGGAAGACATGTTTGGACTTTGGAGTACATTCCTTAACTACTCAATGTTTTTCAAATTGGAGACAAAGTTAAGGAGATTAAAGGTGCAGTCAGCTAAGTGGAGGAAGACCGCTGAGGCAGCTGCTGCTATTCTTTCAACAAGAAACAACAGGAATTTTGTGGACAGAACAAGTTCTCTTGACAGCCACTACAATCCCTTGAGTTCACATTATTCAGAAGACTTGGACGATGACTCGCCAAAGATATGTTCAAGAAGATTGGTCTGTTATGGAAGAAGGGCCAAAAATAGATGGAATTATGCCACAGGTTTCTTATCATTGTCTGGTATTGTTATGATGGGTTCCGTATGTTCTTTTATTCTAGGATAATGTGTTCTCTTCCTTTTATTTTATAGTCTCATAACTTTGAACATCAAACTTAACTTAATTGCCTTTTGTTTTACCAAATTCAGAAATACCCGCAGCATTGCGCAGGGCTTGGTACCTAGTGATATCTAAACTAGGAGAACTGATCAACATACTTTTATCATGCTAATATTGTGTACATATTTTTACTTGTCAGGTGGAAATCACAGCAGCAAGCATGAAGCAGAGATAAGGCATGTAGGTACTATATCATGCTTTTTTGCTGCAGTATGTGCTAACTTGTTGTGAAGCTTCACTACAAGCTTGGAGGTGATGCAAATAAGAATATAGTGCACAAGATGCTTGACAAAATGACATAGGAAGGTTTTGTTGAAGCGAAAAGATATTATATCAGCTTTTGATTTAAGTATAGCTAGTTAGGAATGCTTTCTTGTTTGGTACATTATGTAGTTACTTGAGTGTATGGATGTTTGAAAAATGGTAATTGAATGATATGGATTAGAGTACTGTTTGTAATACCCCGTTTTTTTTAGATATATGCTTTTTGAAACAAATTATAGTGGTTCCGGGTTTTGGGCACTAAAATGAGGGGAAAGGTGCTTTTGTTGCATGGAGGAGGTTTAAAGAAACGATCGGCACTCTCTCACTCTCTGTCGCGGCCGAACCCAGAAAAGAAAAGAAAAACAGAGCAAAGGAGCTCCGGCCGATTTCTCCACCCTCCGACCACCAAACGATGCCAAACCACCTCCCTTGCCTTCGCCTCGACGCCTCCTCTCCACCGGACTCGATCGTTTCCACCGGGAAAGCCTCAAACTCCGGCAGACTGGAGTTGCTAACTTTGAAGCAAAAACGGTCAACCCCGGTTTTCTCCTAGCTCCGGCCACCAAAACTTCCAATCCTTAGCTCCTTGAACTCGCCTCAACTTGCTGATCATCATATTAGAAGGATCGCACCTGGAGTGACCGGTTTCACGTTCGTCGGAGCTCGGTCGGTTTTTGATCCGAAACGAAAATCTTTCGATCGGGATATCTCGAGCTGTAGTGCATCGTTTTGATTGATTCTTGATCCAGTGGGTTCGCCTTGATGTTCTTAACAACTCTCCAGAAGGAATCGAGGCCTGAAATTGAAGTTTTTACGTCGAAAATCGAGCTCGCCGGTTTCTGGAAATTCTCGCCGGTTTCTGGAAATATTCCGGCCACCTTCATACTGTTCAAGGTAATTTTCGACCCCTTTCGGTCATTTTCAGACTTCGTGCTAGTTATGAAAATTTTTGGGCTTGATGAGAGGAAGAGGAGCAGCTAGGCCCCGACAACATTGGCGGTGGTCGGCGGCGGCTCTGCCCTTTTTCCGGCGACCCTTTTCCGGCCACCTCCGGGGGTCAAAAATGTGATTTCTTTACAGTTTTAGATTCTACGTTTCGATACGATCGTTTGCATATATAATTCATAATTTTTGGATATCGTATGATTTAGTTATGAATTTTTACGGTTTCGATCGATTTCAATAATCCAATTAATGTTTTTTTTGAAGATCGGACCGTCCGATGGACTTGTAGTTTTGATATGTTGATCGTATGACTGTCCCGGTGACTTTGTGAGGTCACGGGCGAAGATCCGACCGTTGGATCTTCGTATAATTGTGAATTAGTGATTTGGAAGGCGATTCGTGAGAATCCGACGGTCGGATTTTCATGAAATTTTGTGGAGAGGTTTATAAGGACGATTCAGGAAGATCCGACCGTTGGATCTTCGTGAAAATTTTGGGGGATGATCCTATGGGCGATCCGTGAGGATCCGACCGTTGGATCATCATATAATTTCGATCCGACCGTTGGATCACCTTTATTTTCGAATCCGACCGTTGGATCGTCTTTATTTTAGAATCCGACCGTTGGATCGTCGTTTAAGTTTATTTCGTGTTTCGTTTACTAAACAAAGACCGTACTTGATTAGGTACTCGACGGTTTGAGTTGACGAGCGTTCGGAATATTGATATATTCGACTTTTTAGAAGACGCAGCTGGATTAGAGGTGAGTAAACCTCACATGGTTCATATTACGAACCGAATAAATTTAATTACTTTTTTTTGTGTGGTAATTGTGTGAAAATATTTATGGAATAAATATTTGTTTTAAATCATATGGACTTGATCAACTACGGTCCATAGGTAAGTAAAATGATTTTACTATACAAATGAATTTCACGGTTTTTATACTTGAACTATAGTTGGTATTAGTAGTCATTCCTGAGCGGATGATTACGTATATATATATTTACGTGAAATATATATGTTGATTGGCGTGTGATTGGTATGATGAAATGATTGAGAATTGATTGGATATTATTCAAGCTATTAATTTCCCATTTAATTGTTGAATAATGAAATGTTGATCATGTGATGTGAAAGCTATTTTATATGCCCAATTGTGAATATGTGGAAATTATTTTAAGAAGTAAAGATTTGTCTTGAAATAATATGTCTCTTATGTGGGTGTACATATGCATATTTACAATCTAAAATTTATAAAGATTGTATGTTGTGAAATTGATTATGTCTGAGAAGTACAATTGTGAAGCCGGGTGTTATCTACTACCCCGTGCTTAAGTGAATTACTGGTAAATGTGTTTTGGTGTTATGTGGAAGTTAGCCTTGGGCCCTAGTCCCTACAGATAGTGCACTATTATACTCTTAGGAAGGTTGCTTACTTTGAGTATACATACTTTGGTATTGTCCTTGGTATGCTGATGGCTGTCCCATGCTTTGGTATAGGACGTTGGACCCTAGCATGTGGATTTATGATTTGTTACCAGTCAACCTGGTTTTCCCGTGTTTTGGGTATAGTACGTTGGACCCTAACACGTGGATTTATGATTTGTTACCAGTTAATCTGAAAATTCACTAAAAAGAGAAGTGTACTTATGTTATTTTGATCAAATATCTATCCATGATATATTTTGAATATGTGAAGGTGTTAGTGAAATTGATCAAATATCTATCCATGATATATTTTGAATATGTGAAGGTGTTGGTAAAAAGAAAATCAAGCATGCATTGCTTTAATGTTATTTCACATATTAATAATGCAATAATTGTTGGTTGAGTTTTAAAAGAGAGTATCGAAAAATACTTACTTTTATGTTTCTGTGATTTTTGGAGATACCTTGTGAGTGTGATGATTGTTTACTTGAGTTATAATAATTGTAATTTAATCAATCAACAGTTCTTTCTTGTTTACTCACGAGCTTTGCAAAAAGCTTACCGGGTTTTGTGTTGTTGCAATCCCGGTACACTATTCAAATTGTGTAGCGGGTAATCTCACAGGTCAGGAGAATCAGGCAGTGATCGTGCAGTTTAGAGTATTAGTGTTAGATTTACAGCATTTGTTTTTGTGAGGAGAATTATACTCATTTGAGCTTACAATTTGATTTGGTGAGAGTGTGCTATAATAAGTAGCTTGAGGATTTGGTTTATGTAATATTAAGAGGTGTAAACTAGTGGTTGTTTCTGAGAGAAAAATTCAGAACGTTATTTGTATTGTTATTAGTCATGTTCCGGATTTGAATCCTTATTTCAAAATTCGGGGTGTGACACTGTTTGTGTGGTAATTATTGTCCAATATTCAGTCATACAACATAATACAAAACAATGTGTTGTATGATTGCAGAAGAGTTCAAAATTAAGGCTTCTCCTACAACAATCATTGACTGTTAGCCAATTTGATTACAATATTCACACCACAGCTAACCAAATGTAGTTGTTGTGTGAACTAACAACCAACAACAAAAGAAACAAAATTCTGTTGTGTGAGATTGATAACACACAACAGAAATAAAATTTTCTCTGTTGTTTGAATGCAATAACAGACAAGGGAGATAACAAAGAATGAGTTATATCTGTTGTGTGTTGTGAATCTCAGACAACAAACAATGAGTCTCAGACAACAAACAATGAGTTATAGCTGTTGTGTGTTATGAATCTCAGACAACAATTAATGAGTTATAGCTGGTGTGTGTTGTGTCTCAGACAACAAAGACAGAATTATAGCTGTTGTGTGTTATTGATGATCTCAAACAATAAAGAATGAATCATAGCTGTTGGGTGTTATGAATCTCAGACAACAGCAGAAATTATCTTCTGTTGTCTGAATGGCCGAGACATCCCCGCTCATGCCATGCCAGGCACATGCCTACTTAGAATTTACACAATGGAAATAGCTATTCTGTTGAGCCAACTATTGTCAGACAACGGTGGAATCACCATTGTGTGATCTTTCTATCACACAACACTCACTTAGACCATGGTGGACTTGGTCATCAGACAACAGAAATCCACCATTGTCTGATTAACTTTTTGTAGTAGTGTAAGATTGTAAAACCTCGAAAGTAAAATCAATACCAAACTTCTATGGCTAATGATTCTATGTACATTTTTTGGCCTTGAATCTCTCAATCTCGATATGGGTTTCGTTCTCATTCTTGATTTGGATCCTACCTGTCTTTCTCTCAGTATCTCAGAGACCCTCTTGTTCTTAATCCGGATATGGATATGGATCTAGATCACGATCTCTTTCTCTGTGTGTCTTGTTGAGTAGGGATGGCAATGCACTACTACAAAACATGCATCACACAACGGTGTATAACCGTTGTCCCAAGAGTAAAGTCCTGTCGTCTATATGATGGTGAATCACCGTTGTGTGTCGATCATAGGGACGACGCAGAAGATAGAACCATTGTCCCAAATATGTGCATGCCAATGCCAGAAATTGGATGCGCGACATGCAGCGCATCCAATTTGTTGTTTCAATGGCTACTCAAACAACAAAATTAAGTTTCCAACTAATGTTGGTTGCCTAATCAGACAACAAAAATATTATGAACAGTTGTTGGATGATCTTTACCACTACAGATATTTGTATATAAATGTTGTGTGATAGTTGTAATTATATTTATGACCAACCAACGGCTATTGTATGTGAGAGATTAAGGTTCAATTTTGCACCAATTGTACAACACAATGGTTCTATACTGTTGTGTGATTCAACAATAGGATAACTGCTTTTTGTTTTTTCTGTTGTGTGATTCATACCAATTAAACACATACTCATACAACGTAATTTACGAAATGTCATTTGTTCATTATCAATTTTTTGCCTAAAATATTTGCACAAAAATAATGCTCCATATATATTTGCATAGAAACAATGCTCCGATATATTTTTCAATTATCCATACATTCAAGTTTCTAGACCATAAAACATTAGAATAAGAGACGAATAATCTGTTGGATTATCATAGTAGTTTATTGAAGTAGATTCTTCAGACACCACTCATCACCCATTCAACCAACATGATATGCCTGGAGGGATGAAGACTGAAGCATGACCTCAGAGAATCCAGCCACTGCAGACCCTACCAGGGATTGCGGCAAAAAACCTGAAATCTAGTTTTGCTTCTATTCTCTCTTCAGACCCCCCCCTTCAATTTCTCCTTCGATAACCTACCTGTCCCTTCCTTCGAAAATGGTTGCCCCACGATTCAAATTTTAGAAGAGGCATATTTGCGGGGAATTGAGCGGTGCCAATCCAACCTTGTTGGTCGCCTCCTCTCCCCACCAAATGGGATCATGCCCAAATCCCATGAATTGGCACAACGCCTGCGTCCGTGCTGGCCTTCTTTGGAAAACTGATCTATTGCTCCGTTGGGCAAGGGTTTCTTTATGTTGCAGTTTCAATCCCCAAAGGACAAGCAACATGTTTGGTCAATGGGTTCAATCAATTTGAAACCTGGAATTTTACGTTTGATTCAACAGACACCTAGTTTCTCCTCGGCCACCTACAAGAACACCTTTGAAGAGGTGTGGGTGTGTTTCTGGGATCTTGGCTTTGCATATTGGGAGCCCCAAACGCTATTTGAGATTGCCAGTGGTATTGGCATGCCAGTGAAACTTGACCCAAGGACAGCTAATCGTTCGATTGGTCTCTATGCGAGAATATTGATCGATGTGGATCTTTCTAAGCCTCTCATTGAGAAGCTCCAGATCAGTAGAGCAAATGGTGAGATTGTTTCTGTAGGGGTGGAATATGAAACTTGTCCAAACTTCTGTGAGGTTTGTTGCACTGTGGGACATCCTGCCTCAAAATGCAGGTCTAGGGTTCTTTCGGACCAGTCACCGGCTCGGGGCAGAAGTGTAACCCGTACAGCTCGTCGTAGGCGACCCAAGAGGAAGTTAGGGATGAGAAGGGAGAAGTCCAATGAGACACCAGGTAGCTTGGTTGCCGCCCAACCCCAACATGCAACACACACTAATATTGCTGCTCAGCCAACGTTGCCTATCCCGGGAATGGATACCTCTGTAGCAGTGTCAATCCATGCAGAGAAGGCTCCTATGGTTCAGGAAAGCTCTTCCAATACCAGTGTTCTGCCGGGTTTTAGCAAGTTGGATGGTACTCTAAAAGTGGGAACCTGCACAAATGAACTTGAAACTGCAGAGGATGTGACTTCTATTAGAAACCCAGAAGTCGATGTAAATGATGAGATAAGGTTTCTATTAGAAATCCAGAAATATTGTTGGATGCGGCATTGGAGGAGGGAGAGTTCACGCCTGTAGTAAAAAAGAAAGCAAAGAAGCTTCAAAAAAAATCTAAGAAGGTCAAAGTTACACCTAAACCTGGGATGCGTGCTCAAGTCCAGAAGAGCGCAAAACACTTTAATTGTTAATGAAGATTTTGTATTGGAACGCCCGTGGATTTGGGAACGATGACACACGACGGACTTTAGCTAGTATGGTACGTGCTCACAAAGCCTTAATTATTTGCATTTAAGAACCTTTCATTTTGTTCAACACTATTCACTTCTCCTTTTGGAGATCCTTGGGACTCCAGCTCGTTACTACTAACAATCGAGGACAACAAGACCCAATTTGTGGTTTCTATGTCATGAAGCTCTCAGGGTACAGGAAATCTCGGCCTCAGACCAACAAATTTTAGTATCTTGTAGCTTTGAGGGGGTTTCTTGTGCCCTAACGGCGGTGAATGCCAAAACTACGGTTGCCGGTAGACGTTAGCTTTGGCAAGAATTAAATCACATTCATTCCCAGCATAGCCCGGGGCCTCAATTGGTGTTCGGAGACTTTAACTGCATCTTGGGTGAGCATGAAAAGCGTGGAGGAGCTCCTCCAAATAGAACTTCATGTCTAGAGTTTAGTCAGATGTGCTTTGATTGTGAGCTATTGGATATCCCCACAAAAGGTCTAGCATACACTTGGTCAAATGGTCATACTGAGGTCAGACTGGATCGAGCTCCTGGGAACATGGAGTGGATGAACTCGTGGAGCTCAATGGATTGTTGCACCCTTACAAAGGCTACGTCAGATCATTGTCCCATTTTAGTGTCCTGTGCCAAGGATGATGCTATCCCGAGACCACCTTTCAAGTTTCAGAGTTTGTGGTTGCAGACACCTGATTTCTTGGCCGTAGTTCGATCCTTCTGGAACAATCTACATTATTATGGGTGCCCCCAATTTATCCTAGCAGCCAAATTACCGGCTTTGAAAGGCATGCTGAAATCCTGGAGTAAAGAACAGGTGGGAGATGTACATGCTCAGGTCGCTCACTCTAAGGAATCTTTAGATGCGATTCAAGCTGAAACATCCACCCATGGTTTATCTGATGAGAGACTCATTGTAGAGAATGAAGACCACATCAGTTATTTATCGGCCCTATCTCTTCAAGCTACTCTCTTAAGGGACAAATCTAGAATACGTTGGCTAAAAGAGGGTGACAGGAACACAACTTTTCTACATAATATGGTCAGGGTTCGGCGTCTTCGAAAATTCAATTACATCATTGTTGGTTGAGGACAGGGTGCTCAATGATCAAGCTGCTATTGCTGCCCACGCGATACAACACTTTGAAAGTTGTTTCACTCAAGATCATCAAATAGATAACACTAGTCTAGTGGAAAGGGTGATCCCTCTTATGGTGACGGAGGAAGAGAACTCTTCTCTTCTAGTCACTCCTTCTACTGAAGAAATTAAAGATGTCGTTATGAAAATGGATGGAAATAGCGCCCCAGGGCCTGATGGTTTTGGAGGTTGTTTTTTCACCTCTTGTTGGTCTGTGGTAGCTCATGATGTAATACGGGCAGTTCAGAGTTTTTTCATCAATGGGTACATTATGCCGCATTTCAACTCCAACATCCTCATATTAATTCCCAAGCTAGAAGACGCTGAAAGCATCTCAGACTTTCGTCCAATTGTACTTGCCAACTTCGTGTTCAAGATCATCACAAGAATAGTGGCAGATAGGCTTAGTCCAATAGCTTCACGTATCATCTCCCCTAACTAAAGTGCCTTCATTAGAGGACGGTCCATTGTTGGCCCCATTGTGTTGACCTCAGAATGTGTTAATCTCCTAGACCAAAAATGTAAGTATGGGAATTTAGAAATTAAATTTGATATCAGCAAAGCCTTTGACACTTTGGATTGGAATTTTCTTCTTCGAGTCCTCGGTGCCTTTGGGTTTGATGCCACCTTCGTAAGCTACATTCACATTATCTTGCGCTCTGCATATCTATCGGTCAGCGTTAATGGGCAGGCCAATGGGTACTTTACATGCTCCAGGGGTGTCCGTCAAGGTGATCCTTTATCTCCTTTATTGTTTTGCCTAGCGAAAGAAGTTCTAAGCCGTGGCCTTACTTCTCTGGTTAATAGAAGGAAGATCAAGACAATTGCAGCTCCCTTAAGTGTCTCTCCCACATCCCATGTGCTGTTTGCGGATGATGTTATGATATTTCTTCAGGGTAAGCCTTCTCACCTATGAAATCTAATGTCATTTATGGAAGAATACGCTGTGAATTCTGGGCAAGTGGTCAACAAAGCCAAATCAAATTTATTTTTGGGAAGATATGCTTTGCCGAGGCAGAACAGAACTTGTGGTTTACTTGGAATATGGCCAGGACAACTTCCCTTCACCTATCTCAATGTTCCCATTTTATTGGGCATCCGAAATCCGAACATTTGGTTCCAATTGCAAACAAAGTGAGATGCAAGCTTAGCTCCTGGAATGGCAAACAATTGTGACAAGCAGGCAGGTTGCAACTTATATCCTCCGTAATTGAAAGCATCTTGATCTACAGTTTCCATATCTATGAATGGCCAAAGTCTCTGCTAAATAAAGTACAGAGTTGGATGAGAAACTTCTTTTGGAATGGTGATCCACTTAAGAACGGATCTGCCCCAGTAGCCTGGAGTGCGGTATGCTCTCCAAAATCTCAAGGAGGGTTAGGTTTAAAGAATCTTTTTGTTTTGAATAGATCATTGTTACTAAAAAGATGTTGGGAGGTGGCTTCAAAGGTATCCACATCAGCGAGGTTCCTACATGATCGCTTTCTGCGAGTGGGTTTGCACCATTGTTTGTATTATAAGAAATCTGCAATTTGGCTTGGTTTAAAAAAATTATGGCCAATGCTTCTTGTGAGGGTGCAATGGCTCCTGGGAGATGGTTCTACAATAAGGTTTTGGAAAGATAATTGGTTAGGTGAGGCAGTAATTCACTCCACAGGTTATGAGGAAGAAGTCTGGAAGCTCCTAAATGACAAGGTTAGTGATTTTATCTTGAATGATCAGTGGAACCTCCCTCCTAGTTTCTGCAGGGTCTTTCCCCAAGTTGCCCAATCTATTAGCACAGTCCCAATATCATCTGATCTTGCCTCGGACCAGCTGATCTGGACAGCGACATCATCTGACACTTTGTCGTCCAAGGAGGCATACCAGGTGTTGTCTCCTCCCATACCTGCACCACCTTGGTGTAAGCGAATTTGGCATCAGGCCATTCAGCCACTAAAGAGCATGGTTGCATGGAAAACCTTACTTAATAGAGTTTCTACAGATGAGCGGCTTTAGTGTCGTGATACCAGGCTCTGTTCAAGATATTACCTTTGCCAAAAACACCTTGAAACTACTAATCACCTTTTTTTGGAGTGTGCAGTGGCTGCGTCATCTTGGGCTTGGCTCCAACAAATGTTCAGGCTTATTATTCCTCCAGGTACACCCCTGCATGACTTGTTTCTTGATGCTACCCTCTCTATACTTAATAAATCATCAAAATTGCTATGGTTTATATCTGTCTGCAACTTACTTTGGTGCCTGTGGAGTGAACGTAATAAAAGAAAATTTGAAGGTGGTGAGTGTTGCCCCTCTAGATTCAAACAATTTTTTCTATTGCCTCTAAAAGAATCTGTAGGTTTAGCTTTTGTCCCCTCCTCTGCTACCTCGAGTCAGTTTCCCATCTTTGGCTACCTGGGCATTTAACCTTTTCTTCCCTCGGCCCCCGCTTCACTCCTGTGATTTGGCAACCTGGAAGCTGGTTTAAAGCTAGCTCTGATGGTTCTTACGATGCTATTAACCAAGCTGGCTATGGAGCAGTTTTCAGAAACAGCGATGCGGCCTTCTTGGGTGCTTTTTCTTGCAATGCACAGGTCTCTTGTGCCATTGATGCAGAGTTACTGGCTGTGATTGAGGTAATTAAGGTGGCAAAAGAGAGAGGATGGTTCCCTTTGTGGATAGAAACAGACTCCATGTTGGCATTACAGTACTTTAAAAAGCCAGGCTTAACGCCTTGAAGGCTTCGGGTTAAATGGATGAATAGCCTTGCATCCATTAGACAGTTTCAGGTACACGTCACTCATGTCTTCAGGGAGGGGAATCGAGTTGCAGATAAGCTAGCTAACCACTGTGCATCACATAGTGGGTCAGTTTGGTGGGATTCAATCCCTCAATTCTTGATTAGTTATTTTGGTCATGATTTTTCTGGACGTTCTACTTACCGGTTTGGTTAGATTTGGCTGGTCTTTTCTTTGTCTGTTATATGTATGGGAGTGGTTAAGGTCTAGTCCCCCACCCTTTCTCTCTGTATCTTTACATTCTTTCTTAATAAATACACTATTGAGGGACGGGCGGTGGGCTTCTGGTTGTAATGGTCCCCTTCGGGGTTGTGTGGGTGTCTTGGTGCCCCTTTTAGACCGTTACAGAGGAGCTAATATCGCCTAATCCTCATTAGTTTACAAAAAAAAAAAGTTTCTAGACTATAAAACCAATAAAGAAAGCATTGTAGTTAGCTTAACGTAGCAACATTCTAGCTAACAATTTCAAAAAATAAAAAACAGTAAAAGTTGATACAATACATACTTAACATGCACATATGTAGCTGCTTCATATATGGCTCCTACGTAGAAGGGTCCATTGCTTTCCAATTGTTCAATCACTACATCCATGTCATGCCATGCTTCTCGAGTTTCTTCTTGTCTTCCTGGCCATGAATCATTAACCATTATGTCATGTATCAAAACATAATTAGGGACCAACAAAACTGAGAGAAGGTACACTTAATCAATCAGTCATACTATAGTCATATACAGAATTGAGAGAAAAAACTTATGAGTTCATTAGATATTCATGACTCAATTAGAGAACAGGCAATCTATCATACAAAATACTATCAGAATTGGTTGATATGATAGGATATACAGCAAGAATAAATCCACTGAGATGTAGATACTTACTGGAATACATGCTGGGAACAACTTTCATTATCACCAGTTAAAATTGACTGCCTAAGTTCATAAACATGCTTTCTCGATCTGCACTTGGAAAAAGGAACATAACAGCTTCATGAGCAAGAAAGCACAACTCAAAAACCTGTTGATCCAATTTATAGATTTTCTCTCTTTTTTCTCCTTCAATTTATGTATGCATTAGCATACAAGATGCTTTATTTATAGAATGCTAACTAATTATATAGATCTCCCTGATTTAGTAGTTTTATCACTTAGTCAACATAACTGGTGGTTTCTCCTAAGGGAAGTACAAGAATCACAAAGTCTATACTGCTGGTCAATGAAGAAAATTTCAAACCTAAATAACTGTGATTATAGTAAGTACATGGTACTCCAAAAAAAGACATTAATTATTTCCAATCGTACCTCCAATACTTCATTGGTACACCTAAAATAGGTTTAATAATTTAACCTTGCAATCACAAATATTAGTCAATCGTAGTATAGGAAAGAAGGGGTCTCCCACAGAGGATTGTACTTAATATGCAAATCGAGACTCAAAAACAGACAAAACACTAAAACTGACCTCTAATAAAGACGAAATTAAAAACCCTATCTAGACTTAACGAAAAATTATGAAAATTTACAGACACGAACTAGAAACCCTAAAAACAAATCATACAAAATTTCATGGGAATCGAAGTTGATTTACTATACTAAATAAATAAAACAAAACAGAGAACAGAAAGTGACGAAAATAAATAATTATTTTTGGTTTTTGAAATAGATGAGATTAACAATAGCTAGGAACAACCATACACTACTAGACCATGTTTCACCTATGTTGAACTTAACCTATTAACCTTTCATACTTGATATGTTAAGTGCATGATGTTTGCATCCTAACCTAGCTTCTAACATAGAACCTAGAGTGATGTTCTCGCACAGCTCTCAAGTCAAAAGTCATTAAGAACAAAAAGGTTGTGAATAAAGCTAGGCAATTTCGGTACTGATGTTGTCCTAATCTATCTAGATGCTAATTCATATGAATGGGGCTCAGATCACTCATGTGCTACTCTAGATAACATGCTTGACATGATGATCTAAACACGAAATCATAGTAACAAAATCCTAGCATGCTTACTACGTTTGCAACCATAATAAACGAAACTCGAATTTATCAATGAGAAACCAATGAATTAACAAACATTCAATATCCAAGAAACTATAAAATTAAAACCAAAATATTAGTTTACACATGTCTAGGGCTTAGGCAGCCCCTAACTATTAAAAACTATTAGCAATACATAAAAGAAATAAAATAAAACATGAAAAGAGAGGGAGGAGAGGATGGCGGCAATGGACTGATGTTGCGCGTCCAAAGATGTCTACAATGATGCCCTAGACTCCTTTTTATATAGTTATTGCGTCAAGACTTCTTCTCCTCCAAGAACTAAGGAATTTGATCTCTAATTAAAGAAGGACTTTTAATTCTTCTTCCCTTATAGCTCTAGGAGACAATCTTTCCTTGTTTGTATTCAGATTCGCGCGCAGTCTGACCTCCTTGTACTAAATCGGTCATAACTTCTTCTAGAAAAATCATATTCATGAACTGTAAAAATATTTGGACACTAGACATCTGAGGCTTTCCATCAATATAAAGAACATTATCTGGATCGTCCTGAGCTGCTCTCAATACTCTGTCGAAGTTGACTGATTTGCACAGACTGATTTGCTGATTTTGGCTTTCAATCCCTCTTTTGCTTCTTTTCTTCTTCTTTACTCTAAAATACCTACAAAACATATAAACAAAGTAAATAACTAGAAAATATCAAGAACTAACAATGAAAATATTAAGGATTTTGATATAAATAATGTACAATTACGCTCCTATCATTCATCAAACTCAACCAGGCTCTTTCTTCAAATATTTGATTTTATTATAAAATTGATATAGCAACAAGAAGTGAGAGCTTACCCTAAACCTTGTTTCTGCTCCACATATGACAAAATTTGCAGGCTTGTCATGATAGAGATATATTCTGGAATTGATCATGTTATATTGCAGCTTCTTAACATCCTGCAGTATAGAGCAAACCGCATAAGAAAAATGATTGTTATGAACATCTGGATTATTCTAATTAGAAGATACCAAAACTATAAAGATGACTCACAATTTTTGCATGTTTTTCATGTTCGACAAGTTTTGAAAAACTGAGCTCTCTCCAGTTAAGTCACTGATTACTCTGCCTCATGATAAGAAAGACAAAAGCCTATTTCAGTAATGATCTTTCAAAGCAAAGAAGGGAAAGAATGCGAAACTAAGATAACTGCTAAGTTATAAGCCACGACTCACAAGTATGTCATATTACGTAAGGCAGAAAGAGTAGAAGAAATGGGCCCTTCAAAGCCACTCTCTGGCGAAAATATTTTATAGCAATTAAGATTACACATGAAGTATTTGTATACAATTAAAAAGCATAGCAGAAAATTAAAGATCTCTTACACAGAATCACTTCAAACACTTGAAACCATATGCATTTTGATACAAAAATGTATATGAACTTAATACACAAAATTGGGTCACATAGAAACTGAAAGAGAAGAGTTAGTAAAAGTACCAAGTTGGCTTCAAATTAGCAGCAGTGAACAACCAATATCTAGTAGTCCTAATAATCAAGCATTCTTTGGTCCCAGTTTCCTACCACCAGAGACAAGTACAAAATCCCAAGCGACGTTGTTCCCAAATCCTCCTCCTGATACCAAAACCCATATCAATTTTGCTACAAATCAATCAAAATGTTTTTCAATTCACCCCTTAAATTCGAAAAGCCAAAACTCACCATGTTGATAGTGCTCTCTAGATTCTGAGCGGTATCGTAAGCAAGAAAGATCAACAAAAACGCAGAGATGATAACATGAACATCTTTGGTATGACTTCTTCCCTCCTCGACCGGAAAATCATCAGCGATGAAGAGAGACATTATCTAATGAGAACAGCGTCGTGGACCTTCTTGTCACTGGCCCAGCACAACACCGCATCATTGGCGCAGCACAGCATGTTCACCTCCGCCGTTACAAACAACTTCGTCTTTTGTATCTCTTCAATTGACCATAGTTTGAGAGCAAGGAGGAGAGAGAAAGTGGATCTGGGGCACTCTATCTCCTCCATTGCTAAAGAGGAAGATGAACAATCTACGAGAACAGAACCCTAAATCTAAGAGAAAGGTAGAGATAGATGGGGAACCAGATTCAAAATCTACCTTCGGTCTTGGTTTCTTGATTATCTTGGAGGGCAACTCTATTCATCCTCAGCCATTAGATTGAGATTGAAAATTTAAGGGTACAAAAGGAGAAAAGGAAAATTGAAATTGGAAGAGCGAGAGATGAGAATGGTGGCTGGCAAAGCTGTAGAGAACTCGAAGAAGAGATTTCAGTGCTAGGTGATTCAAAAACATCGATTTCGAAGAATAGAATGAGGATTTAGGGAGAGAGTGATCAAGGGGAAGAATAGAGAGGCTGCCGAGTCTAAGAATAGAGAGAGTATCTAAGTTTGTCGAAAATGTGGAGTAGTGGATGACTTATCCTATCTTTTTTTTTTTTTTTTTTTTTTTTTTTTTTTTGAGTCTGTGAAACAACGTATAATTAAAGATCTATTGTATGAATGTAAAAAATTTTGATAAACAGGGGGAGGGAAATTTTGCCTCCTGCGCCTATGTATGTTTCATTTGAGTGAAACTTTGCCGCCCACAATTTTGCTCCTTGTTTAGACAACAGAACTATAACAATCTGTTGTACAAACTTGTGCATCTTACACTCGGTACACCTGGTAGGATTTGTCAAAGTTCATACAACATTTTGTTATACAACAGATAATAAAAAACTGTTGTGAGGATAGTTCAAATTCCATTTTGGTGAGCTTGTTCTGGGAGGGAATTATGTGCTCATTTCCCTCCATTCTAGGCCTCTGATTTACACAACAGAAACTTCTTAACTCAGCTGTGCAATATCTTCCTAAAAAAAAGGTTTTCAATTTGATTACATTCACACAACAGAAATAGATTTTATACCGTTGTATGATAGAGTTTGTGTTAACACACAACAACAGATTTGTGTTCTGTTGTGTAATGGGTGTTGTGTGTTTCGATTTTTGTAGTAGTGATGGGGAGGGTAGGGTAAGAGAATTACATTACCATCCCCATACCCGACTTCATTCTCCATCCCCTTACCCTCCCCAATCCTCGTAATAAGATATTGGGGATTCTCCATCCCCGTCTCCATTGGGGATTAGGTCCCCATACCCGCCCCAATCCCCGTTAACAATATTACTAATTTATTATATAAAAATTTATACAAATAATTATGGATTGTAACATATGAAGTTAAAATCAAATATCAAAATAAAATTAATTTCTTATTTCAATTAAGGAAAATTAACATGTTGATAAAGATTTTTTATTAAAAGAATATTCCTTTTTGTGAACATATTTATTAACAGAATTTAAATGATAAAAAGAGGGTTATTATCACAAATGGTACCTGAACTTATCCTCTATTTTATCGATGGTACCTGAACTTCAATTTTGATCACAACCAGAACCTGAACTTTTCGATTTCATTTTAAATGGTACCTAAGGCCACCTTTGGTCACTATTCCGGCCAAATATAAGAAAACAAAAAACAAAAAAACAAGTTCAAGGCAAGTCTATTACCAAAAAATCATCACTATATATGATTGCAACCCTCGAAATCATCAAAATCATCACTATGGTGGCTCTAGGTACCATTTAAAATGAAATCGAAAAGTTCGGGTACTGGTTGTGATCAAAATTAAAGTTCAGGTACCATCGATAAGATTGATGTATAGTTCAGGTACCATTTGTGATAATAACCCTAAATAATATCAAAAATATATGTAATAAATAATATATATATATATATATATTTAGATATATATTTCATATAATTCTTATTGGGTGGGTATGGGGATGAGGATCAAAATACAATCCCTGCTCAATACCTGATTTCCCCCGAATTTCTCCCTATTAGGGTGGAATACTGGAATACCCTATGGGTACCGTCCGCAAGTGCTTTAGCTGTTCGCGTGAAACTTATGAGCTTTGTGTACGAGATTTAAGATTTAAAATTGTTGGGCTCTGGGCGTGGTAAAAAGTGAGTTGGTTTTGTAGTTTGTGGTAATTTGTTATAAATAAAAAATATTACTTGTGTTCCAATATTTCCTGGACTCCTATACTTTCACATAACAATTTCATGGCATGGTATGCGTACATATTAAGATATCATCATGAATCTTAGGCTACGTTACCATCTTCACGGACATACGGAAATATTGTCAAACTTTGTTCAGTTTGCCTAATCCATGACTCTAATCTTCTGGTAGCTTTCAATGGAATCAATAAGAGTTTCCCCCAATGGCCGGTAACTCCAACCCAACCTCTCCAATTTTTCCGAACTCAGCTTCTCCTCTTCTTCCTTAGTATGCGTAAGCCTGCGCGCCAATGGCAACAGAGAGGGGGTAACACATGAGCTCAACAAACTAAGGAGTGATTGTAAGCACAGAAACTGAACATCGAACAATTACTCGAGTAAAATTCTGATATTTGGTGTTGAAATTGTGCTTAGTTCTAGGTTGTTTTAGACTTCCACTTGAAAATGCTAAAAAGTGTAAAACACTATTTGTTAAAAGTTTAACTCTAAACTCCAAATCGCATAGCTTTAGACATAAGCAATCATTATTTGAAAGTGGATATAAAAGTATTTACTCGGGAGAATAGTTGTAGTTGGGATGTGAAATCTTCAAGTACTTCTCCACTACTTCTTCTACCCCAATTGCATGTGCTGTGCATATGTATCTTTCTCCAGCCTCAGATTTCTTGTATACAAGAAGCAGTGCATCAGCTAAATCACGAGCATCCACCACCGTCCAGTAATTGTAGCCCACCTTCTCAAACCCGCCTTCAGAGTCACAAACAGATTGCACAATTATAGAAACTAAATATTTTCCTGCGCAAGATAATGTTCTCTTGCCAGACAGTCCAGAAACGTAAGATGCTTATGCATGTGACGTTACGTTGTAAATTCGAAACTACTAAGTTTACTCTTGTACCTTTGAATCCCATAGGCAGGAGCCAGCTACTAGTATTCAGAGTGGATTGCAACAGTGGCCCCATGATAAGAGAAGGACAAACAGTTACAACATCAAGTCCACTGCTTCTTCCAAACTCCAAGGCTGCAGCTTCTGCTTGTGTTTTGGAAAGATAATACCAATTCTTAGTGGACCTAACATATTCCGGATCAGACCAACATCTCTCGTCTTTCACTTGATCCTTGGGCCAATTCGGGTTCTTTACAACAGCAGCTATAGACGACACAACAACAACTCTCTTCACTTTGGCCTCTACGCAAGCTTTCAATACATTAAGGGTTCCCTCCACAGCTGGTTTAAGTACTTCTGCTTCGGGGTCTGTTATGGCAGTTGGAAAAGGTACAGGACTGGCCACGTGGAACACTCCACTGCATCCTGAAATCGCCAATCTCAGAGACTCATAATCCAGCAAATCTGCCTTGAACAGCTTCAGGTTCTCCGGTGATCTCTCCAGCTTGTTCAAGTGATCATACTTGCTATCCCCTGCAGATTGCATAACATTTGTCATTTTCGAGAATTAATTTAAATTTAGAGACGCAATCAATTAGTTCACTACACAAATTTACGAATCAGTAGGATAGCAAATATCGTAGGATCTAGCTTGGCACCTGGTTGTCTGACGGTTCCATGGACGACATAGTTGTTGGAGAGTAGAAGCTTGACAATCCAGGAGGCAGCAAACCCTCCGGCTCCAGTTACACATACTGTTTCATACGCATCCACCATTATCTATTGTATTACTTTACTTACTAAACTCCCTCTTTCATATATATATATATATATATATATATATATATATATATATCAGTGTTCCTCTACTAATCTATATAGCATCTATAGATATATATAACCTCACCCTATACAATGTTGCTGTACATTAAACTACAACCAATTAAACAAGACAAGAGTAAACCAACTTAAAATAATGGATTATTATCACAAATGGTACCTAAATTTATTCTCTATTTTATCGATGGTACCTGAACTTCAATTTTGATCACAACCAGTACTTGAACTTTTCGATTTCATTTTAAATGGTATCTAAGGCCACCTTCGGTCACTATTCCGGCCAAAAAAACCAAATCTAAGAAAACAAAAACAAAAAACAAAAAACAAAAAACAAGTTCAAGGCAAGTCTATTACCAAAAAATCATCACAACCCTCGAAATCATCAAAAATCATCAAAAATCATCACTATGATCGCCTCCCATGCCGTTTTTAGTCGGAATAGTGACCGGAGGTGGCTCTAGGTACCATTTAAAATGAAATCGAAAAGTTCGGGTACTAGTTGTGATCAAAATTGAAGTTCAGGTACCATCGATAAGATTGAGGTATAGTTCAGGTACCATTTGTGATAATAACCCTAAAATAATACACTTATACCAGAGACGGCAATAGCCTATAATATCCGATCAAGAGACAACAAATTATGATTGGGAATATAATATATAAGAGAC
Organism: Rosa chinensis; assembly: GCF_002994745.2. Taxonomy (NCBI): domain Eukaryota; kingdom Viridiplantae; phylum Streptophyta; class Magnoliopsida; order Rosales; family Rosaceae; genus Rosa; species Rosa chinensis. Next base: position 34,503,042 of record NC_037094.1, read on the forward strand.
GAATTCTAGTCCTATTCTTGCCGCTCGAGGAAGGCTTATGCAAAAGCATTACTGTGCCCTTTTTTAATCCACTGAATTTGTAGTTGAGCATCGTTAATATTAAGGTTCACATCGTCCCAAGATTCTCATACATGAGGAACTGTCCTGCGTATTTTGTCCCATTGTCATATATATACATCGATCACTTCATGATTACATTTTCAAAGTTTAATTCTTACTACTGTTTAATTACAGGAATGAGAAATAAACAGAACCTACAAGAAGTAAGACCCAAGGGACAAACACCACAGTCCACAGCAAAGGAACGCAGGCTTACTAGGAGCTAAATGCTACATCTATCTAATCTAAGCCAAGAATAATCTCAAACCAAAAAGAAAAGGCCAAGAATAACCATCACATGTCAGTCTCTACTTCTAGATGTAGCAATAATAAAATTGTAAGCAACACCATTTTTGTCCCTCCACATATATTAGCAAATTTTCTGTACAATAGGACATATATAAAAGCTTCCGAAGCCAATTGGAAGCTGGCCAATCAACAATGACCGACCAAGGATGTCTAAACTAACTCACCCTGCCCTTTGCCATGCATCAAACTAAACCCAAATGCCTCTACTGTAAGGGTAAATAACGATAAATAAGCAAGCAAGATATACCATCTGGACTCTGGACTCCGATTGGCATTGCAACAAGCAAAATTTTCATAGCCTCATGTTGTAATGGGTTCAAACAATGCAGTTTGGCAAAGCACACTTTGACAGCTTTCCAGTCCAACAGTCCAGCCTCTCATTGGCTTTGTACAGAGTCAATGAGAGTCTCGTTCCGTGCTCAGTAACTCCAATCCACCCTTTGAAGTTTCTCCGAGCCCACCTTTCTTTCTGCGCCTACTTCAACAAAGCTGCCTATACAGGTATGCCTAAACAAACTAGGAAACAGGCAATCCATAACAGGAATTACTCTCCATTATACTTCTGCATGAATATGTATGTTGATTACAAGTATGAAAGGAAAATCGTACTTCGATAAGACAAATGCTCCTCAGCTTCTCAACCAGACCCCATGTTGATATTTTGAGCCATGCATACATATCTTCCTTCAGCCTCAGGCTTCTAATATTCCACAAGGAGTGCTTGGCCTAAATCCTGCAGGAAACAAGTCAACTGCCTTACAAGGCCCTCTTTGCCGCGCCAGTGGCTCATTCCCTTCTTCTTACATAACTACTGATGCGGGAAGCGTGAACACGATAGTAAGAGACTCCGTCAAGCGTCGAAAACCATATGAGATGAGCTAGAATCCACTAGCAATTACGGGCACAGCCGTAAGAATAGAGAAACTTCTCTAATATTTGGTTTTTTTATTGATAACTTGAATCAAAATTACAATCTAAGAGGTGTCTTATATATAGAGCACATAACATAAACCTAATACAACTAGAAAACAAAAAGAATAATTTATTATAGACTAAAACTAGAAAACCTAATTAAACCTCATTAAATAAAAATCAGAAATAGAATCTTAGATACTAAAGAATATTACGCAAATATATATATAATTGGAATCCCAACCAAGATTTTGTTCGAGAATCCCGATATATCCAAAATAGTAATTTATGATTAATTCCATCATTAAGAAGCCTATTTGAATATCAATTTCCAATATTCAAATTATTCTTCTTAATGTGAAGACGCTTCTTTCTTTTCGGGATTCTTTATTGAAATTGGCTAAAATCTCGTCCTACATCAACTACGTATCTGCAGCAAACTACTACAGCTAGCTTTTCTTGTTCTAGTCTAGTAGACTGAGTCTACTGTCTAGCTCCCTTCTGTAAGAAGCAAAACGAATGAATTGAATTGAACCATATATGCATGGTCCTCCTTGAATTAGTAGCCACGTCCAAGCCCTAACTAGAGCTATCTCCAAAAGGCAAATAAAAACTACAATCCATGTATACTACTTGTTGGTGTCAATTTCGGCATCAACGAGTCAACAGAAGTTCTGTTGAAATTCAAATGTGAAGTGGTGGGGTTGTTTTCTTGAAGTGGCCCTATCTTTTCCTTCGATTAGTTTGATTATATATGTGGCCTTGGTCATCCACCTCTTGTGACTGAACGTATGGCCTGGGGCTTCCTTCACCTAATGTTGGGCATCCAAGCTCCTTTGTTGGGTAAAACTGATAGTTTTTCCTTGGGTTTCCTTCACCTGATGTTGGGCTTCCAAGCCCATTTGTTGGGTGAAACTGATATTCTCGCCTTAGGCTTCTTTCCCCTGATGTTGGGCGTCCACGCTCCTTTGTTGGGTGAAACTGATAGTCTTGCCTCGGGCTTCCTTCGCTTAATGTTGGGCTTCCAAGCTCCCTTGTTGGGTGAAACTAATAGTTTGGCCTTAGGCTTCCTTCGGCTGATGTTGGGCCTCCACGCTCCTTTGTTGGGTGAAACTAATAGTCTCGTCTTGGGCTTCCTTCGCCTGATGTTGGGCCTCCACGTACTCTCCTTTGTTGGGTGAAACTGATAGCTAGTCTCGCCTCAGACTTCCTTTACCTGATGTTGGGCGTCCACCCCATTTAGAAGAGCTTCGTTGCACAGATATTTTGGCACAGTGTGGGAGAGAAGAGAGAGCTGAAGTTAACCCCCCCCCCCCCCCCCCAGGTGCCTTCTGAAGGCTGGGTAGGGTATTTATAGGAGAAGGTAGGTTGAGAAAATAGCAAAAACGAGGAATTTTATTATCATAACTCAAATAATGTCGCAAAAGCTTGGCAAATATGAGGAAATTTCAGTAGTCGCACATGATCCCATCGGCGACAACCAATTTGTCACATAAAGTAGGTATTTGTGACAAATTGACAGTTGTCCCCCATTTGACATTATGCGACACTCAATTCCTCGCAAAATGTCAATTAGACGGCAATTTCTAGCAACTGTCGGTTAATGTTTGTGTGACAACTTTAACTTCCTCACAAAATATTAATTAGGCAACAAGTTCTGCGAGTTGTCACTTAATGTTTTTGTAACAACTAGGTTTTTATCAATGAAGACTGATTTAGCGACAATTTCTGTGAGTTGTCTGTTAATGTTTATGTGACAATCTTAACTTTCTCGCAGAAAATCAATTGAGCGACAACTTTAATGGGCTGTTGCTTAATGTTTATGTGACAACTTGAACTTCCTTACTAAAAACTAACTAGGCAACGACTTCTACTAGTTGTTGGTTAATGTTTATGTAACTACTTTAATTTCCTCACAAAAAATCAAGGATTAATTTCAGTTTACCTCCTGAGGTTTGGGGGTGTCATCATTTCACCCCCTCTACTTTCAATTTTGAATTTTTACCCTCTAAACTTTCCAATTTCAATCAGCCGTGTCCAATTTATACTATTCCGTCCAAATTGGACTTTAAGTTTGACCCTTGAGGGCTAAAATGGTCATTTCAACATATAAAAAATAAAAAAAAAATTCTGTTATTTATTTATTTTTTTTTACTGTTTCTTCGTTTTTTTTTTTTGTTTTTTTTTTATTTTGTCTTCAACCTATACACCACAAATTTTAATAGGTTTATAAAAATAAAAAAATACTCTAGGTGGTTGAAAGCCGCTCACTAGTCTACGATATTTGTGATATATCTCCGATAAAGTGAAGAATTTTAGGATATATCCCCAATAAAGTGAAGAAATATTTGTAAAAAATAATTTTACACTTTATCTGTAAATAAATATCTGTATATCCCAATAAAGTGAAGAAATATTTGTGTAAAATCATTTTTGATCTACGATATTTGTGATATATCACCAATAAATTGAAGAATTTTAGGATATATCTCCAATAAAGTGAAGAAATATCTGTAAAAAATGATTTTACACTTTATCTGTAAATATCTATATATCCCCAATAAAGTGAAGAAATATCTGTGTAAAATCATTTTTTACAGATATAGATATTTATAGATAAAGTGTAATATTATTTTTTACAGATATGTCTTCACTTTATTGGGGATATATCCTAAATTCTTCACTTTATCGGAGATATGTCACAAATATCGTAGACCAGTGAACAGCTTTCAACCACCTAGAGTATTTTTTTTGTTTTTATAAATTTATTATAACTTGTGGTGTATAGGTTGAAGACAAAATAATAAAAAACAAAAAAATGAAGAAAAAATAACTAAAAAAAAGAAATTTTTTTTTTTAATTTTTTAATTTTTTAATGTTGAAATGACCATTTTAGCCCTCAAGGGTCAAACTTAACGTCCAATTTGGACGGAATAGTAGAAATTGGACACGGCTGATTGAAATTGGAAAGTCTAGGAGGTAAAAATTCAAAATTGAAAGTAAAGGGGGTGAAATGATGACACCCCCAAACCTCAGGGGGGTAAACTGAAATTAATCCAAAAATCAATAAGGCGACCATTTCTATAGGTTTTCGCTTGATGATTATGTGACAACTTGAACTTCCTCATTGAAACTTAATTAGGAGACGACTTCTACGAGTTGTTGGTTAATCTTTATGCGACAACTTTAATTTTCTCACAAAAAGTCAATTAGGCAACGACCTCAACGGGTTGTCGCTTAATGTTTATGTGACCACTTGAAATTCCTCACTAAAAACCAATTAGGTAGCAACTTCTATCAGTTGTAGGTCAATATTTATGTGACAATTTTAACTTGGGCCAGGCTAAATCCCTTGAGGCAAATCTAGGTGAGGAGAAACCTCTCAAAGTAGATTTGGCTGAGGTGAAATTCTCTCAATGTGAATCTGTATGAGGAGAAATCTCCTCAAGACGAATATGAGTAAGGAGTAATCCCTCAAGGGGAATCTGGGTGAAAAGAAATCACCTCAAGGAGAATTTAAGTAAGAAGAAACTTTCTCAAGGCGATTCTAAGTGACGAGTGATCCTCTTGAGAGAAATCCGGTGAAGGAAAAATCCCTTCAATTATACGAAGATATCAAAGAAAAAAAAAACTTCATTTCTCCAAGCTGCTATTGCTTTTCTTGATGATTTTTGTGAACTTTCTATATGGAAATCTTCTATTAGGCCTATGAGTTGTAACTTAGGTTTTTTATTTTTGTTATTTTCGGTCTTTTCAAGACCTCCATGTAACTAAAAAAGATATAATATGTAATACCAAGTCAAACAGAGAGACTAGTCCATGGTTGATCGAACAGAGAGAGATAAAGTGTTGCTTCTACAAATTTTCATGGCCATGAGAAAGTGGAAAGTCAAAATTTCAACCACAAAGAGGGGTGAACGAGCAAGTGAGCACAGTTAGATTTTTGATTTAGATCAAATGGAGATTAACTACATGGCACGTTTACTTACTTGGAATTGGGGGGAATGATTACGGAGTAAAAATATTCCTGCGTTTACTAACATATAAAGGAATCGGGAGAATATTTCTCCTGCCTTTCCGGTGACTCAAGGCGATAAAGGAAGATTGCAGAATCGGATCACCAAGAGGAAATCAAGGAAATCATGCTCACTGATCTTGAGATAAAGGTGTCTTTTAATTCATATCATTTTGCATGATTCTAAATTGATATGCATATCGGTTAGATTGATTTGATATACTCATCTGCATTAAAAGGTTTTTCAACATGCATATCAGATAGAGATATTGATTGCTTACAGTTAGAAAAGATTTGATTGCATATTAAAAACGGTTTTAAAACCTTTCCATATTTATCTTATTGGGTGTTAAGAAGAGATTTGATTAAGGGGGAGTCTTGCTCCTCTATATAAGGTTTTCAAACTGATTTATGAGGATAGAGTTTTTGGGTATCAAAAGTTGTTTCCTTGTGGTGCAAATGTTTACACAAATCATTTTCTGAAAAACTCTATTTGCATGTTATATGTTTTGGTTCCTTGCATACTCTGTCACTTGCATATTTCATTATCAAGATCAGTGAGATGTTGAGAAGAGGAAGATTGGAAGATATGCTTATATTGATTGTGAGGTGATTAAGCAAGAAGTTAGCTCAGTTATAAATCAAGTTAGCATTTGTTGCTAAGTGGAAGTGATTGTTGTGAACAACATTACTTGTATACTGTAAACTCATTTAACTTATATTGGATTGATTTTCTCGTGTTGGCTACGTTACAAGCCACGCAGTGAAGTTTCCCCAGTGGAGAGGTTTACACTGCATTAACAAATTGTTGTGTTATCTTTGTGGTGCATATTTGATTATCAAAGTAGTTATATTTACCATTTTGTTCTATCTGATATTTACAATTGGCATCAGAGCAGGTTCTAGACTTTTTCTAGTAGATCGCAGGGACGATGGAACAATCTCAAGATAAAGCTGCTGGTGGATTTGTTAATAGTCCTTCATGGTTTGATGGCGGCTGTGGAAGATATACTTGTACTTACATAGGCATTTGCAAGCATAATTAGCTATAATGAGCCACGCTCATGCTACCACTAGCGGTACCAACTCCCGCCAAAGGAGTGACCTATGGGAACATAGCCAAACAAGCTACCGCCTGAGCCCCGGCTTGCCCCCAGATCACAGCTGACGTGCCGCCACATGCCGCTCCAAGACAGCATTAGAAGCTCCAGAAGCTGGGGACTAAAGCATGTCAGTCCCACATCGGAAACATGAAGAAGATCAGCTCCTTCTTCACCTATAAAAGGTTCTCTCCTCATTAATTACGCAATTAATACTTAGCTACTGTTACTTTGTCAACATAAATATATTGACTAACTTAGGCATCGGAGAAGAGAAGACCGCCCAGCGTGGTCTCCCCTCTTACGCTCTCTGTAGGTAGCGGGAACTTTGAGTATCATTGATAGCGGTTCGCCCATCGGACCAGCGTTAGTAAAGGTTTAGTTACCGCTGAACTTTAAACATCAACATTGGCGCCGTCTGTGGGAATCCTTGAACAAAAGGCCATCCCACCACGTCCACCATGACTAACGGTAGGGAAAACGCTGAGGAGCAAGCGAACCAACCCTCCAATCCCCACCCCACCAACCCCACGATCAGCTTTAATCCAGTGGTTAACGTTAACCGTGCACTATTCAGCACACCAGTCAACCCCAGCGGGGAACCCCAGGTCAATTACCTGACCCCGCCAACTCAAACTATAGCGGAGGCTCAGCCGAGAGGCAGCCGCCCCCCTGTACACGACTTTGCCGCTATGTATGAGCTGGCACTAGCGGACCTTCACAAGGCAAATAGAGAATGCGAGCATAAATGCAGAGAAAAGGCCGAGGCCCAAAAGCAGGTAGCCACGCTGATGTCAAAATTTGATGAACTAAAGAAGGCGCTGGAAAAGAACACTAACCTAGCGCAAAGCGAGCAATCGCGGAGTACTAGGCGCAGTCAGCCCACCACTGGCGGATTGGTACACGGACCAATCATGCATATGCAAGTACCGTTGAACCCACCAGAGCTACGGGGAATGGGACCACCTCCTGAACCCTGACTAATGTTGGAGCAGGAGGCGGAGTCACAGCCGCATACCAGCCGCTCAACAATCAGGGCCAGAACCGAGGGTAATATGCATGTCCCTAGGTGAGAGCTGATTGAGTGGAGCATCCAGAGGGGACCCGATGGAGACGCAACTGCCATAATACTTTAGCGAATGCAACAATAAGAACAAAGGCTAATCCGGGCTGAGGCAGGGGCCCCAACATCCACTCTTTGTATCCGGACCAGGACCACTTACCGCCAGGATCCTGCATGCCATCCGCCAGGTACACGCAAAAACACCAAAGATGTCCCATTACAGCGACATGATTGACCCCTTTATCCATATGGACACCTTCAAAAAAGTCACCAATAACAAGGGGTTCAATTATGCCACCCTCTGCCACTTGTTTAGCGAAACGCTTGACAGTGAGGTGATGAGTTGGTTTTTTGAGTGCCCGCCGGGATCCATTGACTCATTTCATGCCCTATCAAATGCTTTCCTTTCGCGGTTCATCCTATTGGCTGCCGGCCACCACAATACAACTCAGCTTTTCAGCCTCAAGCAGGGGGATGAGGAAACATTGAAGGCGTTTGTCACCAGATGGCGAGCGGCAACATCCCAGTGTTGCTATCTGGACAAGACAATGGCACTGGCAGCTTTCAAGCAGGGACTCCTAAAGGGGCCATTTCTCTATCACCTCAACTACAATCATCCCAACGCCGCTTATGACCATGTCATGAGTGAGGCTATCATCCACGCACAGGCAGAATTCATCACATATGGAAAAACCCCCCCCCATCACCACCAACACCGGTAAAATTCACCTAACCCTCCTCCAGCCATCAGGAAACTGCTAACAAAACCTCCGCTGCTCCGCCAACTAATAAGAAGAGGGAGTGGCAACAGAGCAGCCACCATAGCAAGCAGCAGAAGGATCAACATTACACCAGAGGTAACTGCTCATTCCAGGGAGACAACCGTAATAAACCAACTGAGTCATCCCAGCGGTACGCAGTGTTCATTGTACTCAAGGCCTCATACTAGGAAATATACGATCAGTGCAAAGACTAGATTCCGCCACCACCCCCAAAAAAATACCCACGGGTAGGAAAGCCCAGAAATACCAGCAAGTGGTGAAAATGTCACGAGGACAGCGGCCACAACACCAACAATTGTAACGCCCCCAAAACAGCCATTGAAACCTTATACCGAGACGGTAAAATTGAGCAATTCAGGGTACACCAGCCACCGCTTGTGATCGCTAACATTGAACCCTTGGGCCACATCAACACCATCGACAGTGGTGCTCCAATCACCAATATGTCTCACAGGGCAAAGAAGCATTACTGTAACGTCCCGAACCTAAATCCACGTGTTTACTAGTCATTTGGACGGTAAACGACCTTTACTTTCACTTTTACTTTCGGTTTAGTACTTTTAGTGGCCCTAAAAGTTGACTTTTTATTCGGGTCAAAATTTGAGAAAATGTTCTTCATGAAAGTTGTAGGGGACGTTAAACCGAGCGCGTGCATATGTGGTTCGTAAAAAGCGGACTTCGTATGCGAGAGTTATGGCCAAAATTGTAAAGTTACTGTTCATGGTAACTTTTGATAAAAAAGGAAATTTACCCGGGTAGGTTTCCATTTCCGGAAACCACCCCAACTCTTTCTCTCTCCTCTCCCCCGATCTCTCTTCCTCCGGTTCGGCCATTTTTCTTCTTCCATCAAATTCCGGCGATTCCGGCCACCAACCGGCGTGCCACCGGTCACCAGAGGAGCGCCTCCTCCCTCCGAGCACCCTAGCAACCGGGGTTTGGGACGATTTGGCCGGAAAACGCAGATCGAAGCAAAAACCTCCTCCGGCTGCAGTTTGATACTTTTGCCGATTCCCGGCGATTCCGGCCACCTCCGGTCCCCATCTTTCTGTCGAAGGTTCGGTTTTCATCACTGATCATTTCCCCTATGGCCTTATATCACGATTTGTTGTGTAGATGCCGAATCGACGAATTGAAATTCTAGGGTTCTTGAGGATTTCTGGGTTTTTGTTCATTGATCGATTTCGGCCGTTTTTAATTGTTATTTGGGAATGTTGTAGTTGAGAAGTTGAATCAGTGTGTTGAGAAGGTGCTACTGTCAAATTTTGGTGGCCATCGGAGATGGTGGCGGCGGCGCCGCCACTGTGGGCGGCGGTAGCGGCGGCTAGGGTAGTTTATAAATTTTAATTTTTAGCTAGTTAAATTCTATAATTATCATAGAGCTTATATATGAAGTTTGGTGAATTTTGGAGGAGTTTGGAATTGTTTGTGAATTTTCGAAGTTTGGAGTTTTGTGGTGGAATTATGGGAAATCCGGCCGTCGGATTTCCCTCGTTTTCATTATGGAATATGTAAATTGAGGAATTAGAATTGTGGAAGAGATTTGGGTTGAATTTGAGAAGTATTGGAGATAGGGATTTTCGGATTTCGTTTAAGTTCGTAATTATTTTATCGGATTGCCGTTTATGGAAATATAATTGTGTACAGGGCAATGTCGCGAGCTACGGTTAGATGAAGGAACTCGTCTGCGTGGTTACCCAATAGTACTGTGAGTGGACGTTTGTTTTTAAATAAGTGATGCATGCATTTATTTATTAAAGCATGTTTTATTTTATCAACATATTATTTTCCGAGCATATAAAGTTGATTGCAAATGATCTTATGGATTTGCTTTTAAATAATAATTCTCATGAATAAGTATGATTTATACCGGTTGTGAGTTTTGGTTATGAAGATGTTATGCTCGGATCCGAATTTATAAATGATGTTGATTTTCGACGAATTGATTTTCGATGTGATTTTCGAGATTTATACTGTTTATATTATCTTTATAATCGTCGATTTGAGATTTCTGAAAGATTTTCGAAATGGGATTTCGATGGAATAAATTCTTGTTTATTTATTCGATTTTTGGCATTGGGAATGCCTCATTGACAATCTACTTATTTCTTTAGCGTGTGGGACACGCTGTTAATTTATACGACTTTACGAGAATTTCCGGGTGCGGTTGGGAATCGTACCCGTGTTGTCTTTATACGTGGACATGGGGAAGCTTTATTGATTTATCGGTTTTTAACCACCATACCCAGGGTCGTTATATATATATTATATTACTGGCTAGCCTATTAGTACTCCTCCCTACTTACTATGTGTTCGTAGGCGAGTAGAGGAGAGCATGGGATGCTCTAGAGTGTGGGACACTCCGACCCGAGCCAATAAGGCTCCCTTCTTTTGTATGGTGAAACTTCTTCCCCATATATTATCGTTGCTTGACTAGCGGGGCTAGTCCGATTTTCACTGTAGCCAGCGGGGCTGGTCGTATTTTCTTGAGAAATGAGATTTCGGTTTTACGATATAGTTTTCGAATGTGGTGACTAGCGAGGCTGGTCGATTTATCGTTTTGGAATTCTTGGATTTAAAGCTAAATGTATTTTTTTCTAATTGTTGCGTGCATCGGTTGTTAAAGAGAATAAATGTGGGAAAGTATGAAATCCTTTTTCCTTTAAATTGTTTATTTTTGTCCACTCACGCTAACGTTTTTTGTCTACTTTCCCCTGGGCCTTTCGGTTTCTAATGCCCAGTTTGCAGGCAAATTAGTGGAGGTCGGGCGTACATGACATTTGAGGCATAGTTGTCACTACTTCCGCAGTGTAGGATCGCTTGATCCTTTACTCTTCTTTTATATCCCTGTGTATAGTAGTATTGCTCTGCATAACCTTGGGATTAGTATTTTATGAGTTTGTGTTTTGTGAAAGTGGAGTTGTTGGTAATTGGGAGCAGGGTGGCTCCAGGAGTATAAGGTTGATTTGCTTGAAGTGTTTAGTGTGTTTTACAGGTTTTTGGGTAGTCCATTTTAGAGGTGACTCTGCCAAATTTTTGGTAGAGTTATCCCTAACGTGGGCCCCACAGGGCCACCTCGGATTTCAGGGTGAAAGTCGGGGCGGGTTCTGTCAATTTGGTATCAGAGCATTAGGTTATTAGGTTCTGTAGACTCGTTTCTATTCTGTTACCTTATATACTTGGTGTTGCCCAGTACCTCTCGAGTGATGGCCCGACTGCAGCGGTTCCCCATCGTGTGCTCTTCGGTGCTGTGGTATTCATCAAGTGTGTAAGGTACAAAGTTAGTTGGTTTTCTTCTGGTACTATGCCTCTTGTACGCCGACCTCCTGGGGTTTTCTTTCCGTATTCGATTGGTTAACTATCATGCGCCTATCCCTGGTGATGGTAGAGTAAAACTACTCTACATTTTTGAGTTGTACTACGAAATGTGATTCGAGGAAAATGTTGTGGTAGTCTTTTCCTTGATGCCAACAAGTTTGTTGGGGCAGGGATTAAGGTGCGGAAACCAGAGTTCGAGTTGTGTTTGAGTGTCTGAGACGAGCGACAATAGCTTTGGGCTGTCTCTAGATGATATGATTGCTTCGGGAATCAGGATTGTGGGTAGAAATGGACTTGGTAATAATGGTGGTTTTGACTTTGAACCAAGTTTCGGGAAAGATGTTGTGTGATGTGATTGGTTGTTAAGTAGCATTTGAAATATTATTGGAAGTTTTTGGTGGTTCTTTGGGAACCTCAGTGTTGGAAACCATTTACAGAGAAAATTGAATAATTATTCTGGGTTGTTATGGCTAGAGTCTTTGTTTTCAAGTGACTTTGGTCACTGATGATGGCAAGTGAGAGGTGATGACAGTAATTGAGAGATATAAGTAGGATGAGATTTTTAGAAATTGTCATTTTGGGTCGTTGACCTAATCAAGGTGTATGAGCATAGTTTTGCTCGAAATAAAAGAGATTGATTTTTGATACCACAACTTATAGTTTTGTCTTCCCGAGTATTGGATGATAACGAACAGGGAGATTAACAAGAATGGGCTTTTGCAGTTATGTGCTTGAAGTTCGAGAATCGGAAGAATGTTTAAGGTTTTATAATAGAGTTATGACTTTGGTCGGTAAATAATTGGGAGAGTTGGAATCAACTCTTCGTATGTGGTATTATGCAAATGGATTCTTTTGTTTATCCATTTATGAGTGAAACGGTTGTACGTAAATTTGGGGAATAGTGATAGTGATATAGTTGGGTGTTCTTAGAAGTTCAAACGAAATTACTTTGTGATACGGAATCTGATTTGAGTTTTAAATCGCGGAGCCTTGAAGGTTGAATTGTGATAGACTCTTAGTGGAAGTTTGCCGGACGAATGGGTTGTGATATTATATTAGTGGATGGTGGAATTAAGGCTTGACCAAGACTCTTGTTATCTTGGGTGGAAGGTATTGTAGTCTGTTTTAAGTGATGTACTTCAGTGATGATTATTTGAGCAAATTGGATCATTATTGTGGTGGGACCACGTTCGGATCCGGATATCGATTGGTGTGGCCCAAGCTGTTGGACGGGTGTCCTTTGTCTTATATTAAGGATTGTTCGGGAAAGAGCTTGTGAATTGTGTTAGCTACCTTGAGGAATTAGTTATTGCTTGAATTAAATATATTTAATGGATTCCTTTGGAGGGATTAAGCGAGTTTTGCCATCTTGGTGACCCTTAATTGAAAATGTATAGGAAGTTGGTACGAGTGAAATCCGGTCACCACTTGTCTAAAGGTAAGATGACTTGAAGAGGAAGTAGGAGTTGAGTTGGAATGAATTGATTGGGCTTATGCTCTATCATGGGTTCAATATATATTTAAGTACTACTTGTTGAGCTACTATGATTGAGTTATGTTATTGGAATAATTCTTAGTGAGAAGATTTGGAAAGTTTTTGGTGCAATTTTGGTTAGCACAGGAAAGTCATTGAGATCCTTGTTGTAACTAAAATTTTAGAAGTCAAGTGTCGATTGAGGAGTGGATTTGTGGTTATCTTATCCTCTTTTTGGTAAAGGCAATTGTTGTTTATCAGTTTTGGCCTTAAGTTAAATAAAAGGAGTTGGCTATATTCTAGCACTTGCAAGTTCAACGCGGTTTGACATAACTGATTTCCATTGATTCTTGTAACATCAGACAATGAACCTCTTCGATATCATATTTTCCTATCTTGGGAAGTAGACTCCGTTTCTGTGGTACACAAGTGCTATTTGTTTAATTAAGTGACTTTGTGAGTTTTTCTATTTGGGCACTTATTCGACTCTCTCCAGGTTGTTTTGAGCAAAAGAGTTTTTACGAATTTTTGCTTAGCAGTGGCTAAGAGTTATTGGTAATGCTTGAGGGCATATCTATACTTTAAAACTGTTGAGTCAACAAGGGATGCTATTTTATTTGAGTGTGATCGGAATTCCAATCAAGTATTGTTTTCGGTGGTGAGAATTATATTGGCATACGAAGTAGAATTATCATTTGTGGCATAGAGGCCAGCGAAATTGACATGGATTCAACTAAATTTTGACCTATGACTAAGAAGTGTAGCCTCAGCTAAGAACAACTTTGATGTGATGTATCTCCTCTTAGATTTGAATATTTGGGCTGGAATTGAGTGAATATTTATGGATTTTGCTTTGCATCAGGTTTCGGAAGATGTAGTACATAATGTGAGCAGTTTCGATTTTAGACATTGGTAATTGGTAGACTTCTTGGAATGCATGTGATTTAGAAGAATTTTATCCCCACATTATAGTTATAAGCAGCTTTCGAGGGACAATGCTAATTTGCCCGTTTGAGAACTATAAGTGTGGCCAGCGGGATAACTATTAAATGAGTTTTCTTGTGACTGGGAATGTCATTTCAAGGCGTGATCAATGTTCCAATCAGTTGTCTGGGTAACAAAGAGGAAGTGTAGTGGTTCCATAACCTACCTGCTTAAGAACTTATGGGTTTGTCCGAGGCTACCCTTTGTTATGCTTGACAATTGTGGGACCTTTACGTGAACGACATTCGATCATAAATTTTTATATAAATAAATGGAAGGAAGTGTTGTTGTGTGTGGTAGTTACGAAGATTACTTGTTTTAGACTTTTGGGTTTCTGTAACCATGTTGTGATGTCTTAATCGTGTTGGCTTCCCATTAACACCTGTGTAATTTGAAAAAGGTATTGTGTGTGGGGTCAATGACTTATAACAATGTTGTTGGTGAACGGTTTGGTTCTTTACCGTATGAGTTATATGCAAGATTATGAATACGTCTATTCCAGTCAAGTGGCTTGTGACGTCAATACCTCGTGCTATCTGAATTATAATCATGTTTTGATTTGCTTGTGTAGTTGGGATTATAGGAAAAATCTTTGGGGTTGTCAAAGTAGTTGACTTGTGATTGTAAGAGAAAAAAATTTGACCAAGGATAAGTCGACAAGCTTCAAGGTTTTGGAAACATTGGATGAGATATTGTTTTGATTAGTCTTTTGGGAGACTATGAAAAGAAGTTCATTCTGGTTGTGGGTTATATCGTTATTTCCACATCTTGGTTTTCTTGACGGGCGAGACGATTATTCCTTATGCAGTATTCAAGATTACAGTGACTGGTCATATTTCTGCTTGAGGACTGTTCCTTTTTATATGTTGATTCCCTTATTTTATTTGGCCACCTCTTGGACTAGATCTAAAGTTAGTTTCTGCATGAGTTGAGCAGACTTGCATATCGATCGTGTGATATCATCCCCACTTTGTTATGATTTGAGTACTAGTACTACCTTCGTTGAGGATGTTGCATTGCAGATTAGTACATGTGTGCTACCTCTACTTTAACAGTATGAAATTTCGAGGACGAAATTGTTATAAGGAGGGGAGATTGTAACGTCCCGAACCTAAATCCACGTGTTTACTAGTCATTTGGACGGTAAACGACCTTTACTTTCACTTTTACTTTCGGTTTAGTACTTTTAGTGGCCCTAAAAGTTGACTTTTTATTCGGGTCAAAATTTGAGAAAATGTTCTTCATGAAAGTTGTAGGGGACGTTAAACCGAGCGCGTGCATATGTGGTTCGTAAAAAGCGGACTTCGTATGCGAGAGTTATGGCCAAAATTGTAAAGTTACTGTTCATGGTAACTTTTGATAAAAAGGAAATTTACCCGGGTAGGTTTCCATTTCCGGAAACCACCCCAACTCTTTCTCTCTCCTCTCCCCCGATCTCTCTTCCTCCGGTTCGGCCATTTTTCTTCTTCCATCAAATTCCGGCGATTCCGGCCACCAACCGGCGTGCCACCGGTCACCAGAGGAGCGCCTCCTCCCTCCGAGCACCCTAGCAACCGGGGTTTGGGACGATTTGGCCGGAAAACGCAGATCGAAGCAAAAACCTCCTCCGGCTGCAGTTTGATACTTTTGCCGATTCCCGGCGATTCCGGCCACCTCCGGTCCCCATCTTTCTGTCGAAGGTTCGGTTTTCATCACTGATCATTTCCCCTATGGCCTTATATCACGATTTGTTGTGTAGATGCCGAATCGACGAATTGAAATTCTAGGGTTCTTGAGGATTTCTGGGTTTTTGTTCATTGATCGATTTCGGCCGTTTTTAATTGTTATTTGGGAATGTTGTAGTTGAGAAGTTGAATCAGTGTGTTGAGAAGGTGCTACTGTCAAATTTTGGTGGCCATCGGAGATGGTGGCGGCGGCGCCGCCACTGTGGGCGGCGGTAGCGGCGGCTAGGGTAGTTTATAAATTTTAATTTTTAGCTAGTTAAATTCTATAATTATCATAGAGCTTATATATGAAGTTTGGTGAATTTTGGAGGAGTTTGGAATTGTTTGTGAATTTTCGAAGTTTGGAGTTTTGTGGTGGAATTATGGGAAATCCGGCCGTCGGATTTCCCTCGTTTTCATTATGGAATATGTAAATTGAGGAATTAGAATTGTGGAAGAGATTTGGGTTGAATTTGAGAAGTATTGGAGATAGGGATTTTCGGATTTCGTTTAAGTTCGTAATTATTTTATCGGATTGCCGTTTATGGAAATATAATTGTGTACAGGGCAATGTCGCGAGCTACGGTTAGATGAAGGAACTCGTCTGCGTGGTTGCCCAATAGTACTGTGAGTGGACGTTTGTTTTTAAATAAGTGATGCATGCATTTATTTATTAAAGCATGTTTTATTTTATCAACATATTATTTTCCGAGCATATAAAGTTGATTGCAAATGATCTTATGGATTTGCTTTTAAATAATAATTCTCATGAATAAGTATGATTTATACCGGTTGTGAGTTTTGGTTATGAAGATGTTATGCTCGGATCCGAATTTATAAATGATGTTGATTTTCGACGAATTGATTTTCGATGTGATTTTCGAGATTTATACTGTTTATATTATCTTTATAATCGTCGATTTGAGATTTCTGAAAGATTTTCGAAATGGGATTTCGATGGAATAAATTCTTGTTTATTTATTCGATTTTTGGCATTGGGAATGCCTCATTGACAATCTACTTATTTCTTTAGCGTGTGGGACACGCTGTTAATTTATACGACTTTACGAGAATTTCCGGGTGCGGTTGGGAATCGTACCCGTGTTGTCTTTATACGTGGACATGGGGAAGCTTTATTGATTTATCGGTTTTTAACCACCATACCCAGGGTCGTTATATATATATTATATTACTGGCTAGCCTATTAGTACTCCTCCCTACTTACTATGTGTTCGTAGGCGAGTAGAGGAGAGCATGGGATGCTCTAGAGTGTGGGACACTCCGACCCGAGCCAATAAGGCTCCCTTCTTTTGTATGGTGAAACTTCTTCCCCATATATTATCGTTGCTTGACTAGCGGGGCTAGTCCGATTTTCACTGTAGCCAGCGGGGCTGGTCGTATTTTCTTGAGAAATGAGATTTCGGTTTTACGATATAGTTTTCGAATGTGGTGACTAGCGAGGCTGGTCGATTTATCGTTTTGGAATTCTTGGATTTAAAGCTAAATGTATTTTTTTCTAATTGTTGCGTGCATCGGTTGTTAAAGAGAATAAATGTGGGAAAGTATGAAATCCTTTTTCCTTTAAATTGTTTATTTTTGTCCACTCACGCTAACGTTTTTTGTCTACTTTCCCCTGGGCCTTTCGGTTTCTAATGCCCAGTTTGCAGGCAAATTAGTGGAGGTCGGGCGTACATGACATTTGAGGCATAGTTGTCACTACTTCCGCAGTGTAGGATCGCTTGATCCTTTACTCTTCTTTTATATCCCTGTGTATAGTAGTATTGCTCTGCATAACCTTGGGATTAGTATTTTATGAGTTTGTGTTTTGTGAAAGTGGAGTTGTTGGTAATTGGGAGCAGGGTGGCTCCAGGAGTATAAGGTTGATTTGCTTGAAGTGTTTAGTGTGTTTTACAGGTTTTTGGGTAGTCCATTTTAGAGGTGACTCTGCCAAATTTTTGGTAGAGTTATCCCTAACGTGGGCCCCACAGGGCCACCTCGGATTTCAGGGTGAAAGTCGGGGCGGGTTCTGTCAATTACGCACGTGCCAACCACCCTAAGGAGGTGTATAATATCCGCTATGAGAGGTCCGCTAAGCTCCCCAAATCTGGTTGGGAGCCCATTACCTTCTCAGAGGAGGAGGAGCACGGAGTACATCTGCCCTACTATGATCCATTCTTGATCGACGCCATACTCGATAGATGGTCAGTGGGAAGGATCCTTGTCGACAGCGGGTCCGCTGTAAATGTCATCTTCAACAGGTGCTACGACAAACTCCGGCAGAATAGAAAACTACTCCAGGATCATGAGCCATTGGTTAGCTTCTCTGGTGATGTCACACAACTATTGGGCTCTGACTAAATGCG
Source organism: Rosa chinensis (assembly GCF_002994745.2). NCBI lineage: Eukaryota > Viridiplantae > Streptophyta > Magnoliopsida > Rosales > Rosaceae > Rosa > Rosa chinensis. The sequence continues at coordinate 34,521,161 of NC_037094.1, forward strand.
ACTGGTTATCAGCGCCAGTCCACGAACGGAGGAGATCCATACGGAATTCATCTTTGTGGACTGTTTCAGCTCATACAAAGCCATCATCGGTCGACCGGCACTTAACAAACTCAAGTGCATCATCCCCGGGTACATGCTCCTCATGAAGTTCCCCACTCCCAACGGAACAGGCTATGTGAGGGGAAGCCAACAATTGGCACGAGAATGCTATTCCATAACCATGGCACGATTAGTACGCCACCATGAAATCTTAACATTGGGAAACCATGTAGCGGCGCTAGATATCTTCGAGGACCCCAGAGACGAAGAGAAGAAGTATGTCAAAAAGAGCCTATCAACCCGGAGACATCCTTAAGGGTTATCAGCATCCCTGACAAGCACCCTAAGCGAACAGTCCGCATCGACGCTCAGCTCGACCTAGAGGTAGCGGTTGAACTCACCCAGTTTCTACATGACAACGCCACCGTATTTGCATGGTCATACGCTGACATGCCAAGCATCTCCCCCGAGATCATCACTCATAAATTATGTATCAAACCATTTGCCTACCCTACCAAGCAGCAGCGGAGGGCCTTTGATGAAGAAAGATACCGTGCTATAGGAGACGAGGTTGCCAAGCTCCAGAGCATTGGATTCATCTGCCAGGTAAATTACCCGCAATGGATTTCCAACCTGGTCATGGTCAAAAAACCCAACGGAAAGTAGTGAATGTGTGTCGACTTCAAGGGCCTTAACGACAGTTTCCCACTACCCCGCATAGACCAACTGGTCGATGCAACCGCTAGCCACAAGTTACTCAGCATGATGGATGCCTTCTCCGGCTACAATCAGATCAAGATGCACCCTGGTGACCAAGAGCACACCTCTTTCACCACTGATAAGGGCCTATACTGCTACAATGTCATGCCATTCGGTTTGAAGAACGCCGGGGCAACTTACCAGCGGCTGATGAATGCTATGTTTGAGGAGCAACTAGGCAAAATCATCGAGGTCTACGTGGACGATATGTTGGTAAAAAGCATAAAGGCCAGCAGACACGTAACAAACCGCAGAATTATATTCGCCATTCTCTTGGCCTACGGTATGCGCCTCAACCCAGAAAAATGCTTCTTCGGCGTCACCGCCAGCAAATTTTTAGGTTGCATAGTCAGTGAGCAGGGCATAGAGGGAAACCCTGACAAGGTACAAGCCATCCTCAACATGAAGGCTCCAGAATGGAAGAAGCATGTTCAGAGTCTCCAGGGCAAACTAACTGCCCTCTCTCGGTTTATCTCCAGACTCACTAACAGATGTCTCTCATTTTTCAAAGTCCTAAAGACAACCCACAAGAAGGTCATTGACTGGAACCCGGACTGCGAGACAGCATTCCAAAGCTTAAAGGACTACTTGGCGGCAGTACCACTCCTCTGCATTCCTGTACAGGGGGAGACACTATACATATACCTAGCGGTATCACAGACAGCGGTAAGCTGCGCCATTGTCCGGCGGGAAGGCCAGGATGAGCTCCCCGTATTTTACGCCGGCAGAGGCATGAACAACGCCTAAACAAGATATCCACCCCTGGAACAGCTCGCTCTTGCACTCATCATCGCCGCTAGGAGCCTCCGCCAGTATTTTCAGGCTCACACAATTCATGTCTTAACAAACCAGCCGCTGAGGCAAGTAATGCAGAACCCTGAGTACTCGGGGCGCCTCACCAAGTGGGCCATCGAGCTCAGTGAGTTCAACATTGACTACAAACCAAGAGCCACCATGAAGGGCCAAGTGGTGGCAGACTTCATTGCTGAGCTTACTGAGCGGCAGGATGATCCCAACATAGACGCACAGCCCAGCACAGCAACGATACCGCCGAGGAGCCAGCCCCACAACAACCAGACTGGAATCTACACGTGGACGAATCCGCCTACACCAAGGCCAGCGGCGCCGGAGTTATCATGACAGGACCAGGGGGACTAGACATGAAGTATGCGTTGAAGTTCAATTCAAAGCCTCAAACAACATGGCGGAGTATGAAGCCCTCATTGCTGGCTTACTCCTTGCCATAGACTCAGGAGCTGACATAGTTAATATATTCAGCGACTCTCAGCTTGTCATTAACCAGGTCAACGACAGTTTCCAGGCTAAGGACCAACAGTTGGTGGCATACTTAGGATATGTCAAGACGCTCCTGAAAAAATTCAAATTTCACGCCATCACACAGATCCCCAAGGAAAAGAATGCCAAGGTTGATTCACTGGCAAGACTAGCAACCGCTCAGCCACACCAAAGTCCAGCGGACACAAGGGTGGAGTATCTTAACAGGCCTAGCATCACAAAAACCCTAGCAGAAATCTTCAACATTGAGGTCAATCCCGGTTGGATGAAAGAGATCATCAAGTACAAGCGCAATGGAACATTGCCAGAGGACAAGGTCGAAGCCCAACAGCTCAAGTGGAGAGCAACATGCTACAACATCCAAAATGGCAAGCTTTATTGCCAGGGGTTCACCCACCCCAACCTCCGGTGTCTAACCCCAGCGGAGGGAAAGGTCGTGCTGACAAGGTTACACTGTGGAGAATGCGGCAACCACTCGGGCGCCAGGTCCTTGGCCAACTGCACAATGCGACAAGGCTACTTTTGGCCCACACTCGGCAATGACGCCTGGAGGATATCAAAATCTTGCCACAAATGTCAACAATATGCCGATCTCCCACATGCCCCAGCGGAACCATTGTCGATCATCATTGGCCCATGGATTCACTCGACGTGGGGCCTTGACTTGAGGGCAAATTCCAAACCGCCAAAGGCCAGTTCAAATATATCATTGTTTCCATTGACTACAATAGCAAGTCGATTGAGGCAGAACCACTAACGACAATAAGCACCGCCAAGGTAACTCACTTCCTCTGGAAGAACATCTAATGCCTCTATGGTGTCCCCCACACCATCATCATAGATAAAAGCACGCAGTTCAACAACAAGGAACTCATATCTTTCACCGCTAACATGGGCACCAAGATGAGTTTCGCATCTGTCGCTCACCCACAAACCAACGGCCAAGTCGAAGCAGCAAATAAGATAATCAAGAAACTACTAAAAAAGAAACTTGATAACGCCAAAGGTTTATGGGCGGAGAAACTGCCGGAAGTTCTATGGGCCATCAGAACTACCCCAACTTCCGCCACTGGTGAAACACCATTCTGCATGATGTTCGGAACAGAAGCCGTCCTACCCATTGAGGTAACTCATCCTACCGCCAGAGTCGAAGGCTACTGCACCAGGACCAACGACGAGGGCGTCAACCTCGATAGAGACCTCCTAGAAGAAAAAAGACACAAGGCCCAATTGCACAATCTGCAAAACAAGCAGCGAATCGCGTTTCTATAACGCCAGGGTCAAGGCCCTGAACCTCCAACTGGGGGACTAGGTAATGAAGGAAGTCATTCCATCGCCAATGGCACTCTGCCCAACTTGGAAGGGACCATACAAACTAGTGGAAATCGCTAGCCCCGGCACATTCTACCTGATGGACAAGGATGGCGTCACAAAGACCCACCCTTGGAATACCTAACACCTTCGGTATTACTACAAATAGTCATGCCGCTACCCTAGAGCATCTTGACTTTAGCTAAATTTTTGACTCAATATTTAGCTAAGGGAAGCTACCCAACGGGTACAACCCCGCTTTTTGCAAACGCTGACATATCAGCTATCAATGAAAAGAGGAATTATTCAAACCATTGTCGCCAAGTCCAAGCACAAGAATCAACTGGCAACGCCAACAATATTCGGTGAACTCCGTCCGCTACAACGTGCACTTGAAACAATTTTAATCCCTTTAATGTTTCATTGTCGTAAAAATGACAGTCAAAACTTTAGCGGTTCACAAGTATGTAAACAATACAAGGCATCCACACTTGAAAAAAAAAATATCTCAAGCCGTACAAACTTTATATTAGGTGTCGGGACTCCCCGCCCAGGAATATTGTTCAATGACAATAGACCGTCGCGGCGCAAAAAAAAAAAAAAACAAAAAAAAAACAAAGAAAGACAAAAGCCTCAGCGACACTACTTCAGGTATTGACGGCTCGTCTGGCAGCGGTTGTTGCTCTGACTGACGGCTCGTTTGGTCAGACCAGCGGGCGGTAGGACTCGGCGTTAAAACGGTACTGTCTTCTAGAGTATGGGCAGCCAAAAAGCCAGCGCGAGAGACCTCGGACTGAGTAGGGGGAGGAGTCCGCTGAGAATCTTCCGCCGGACGCATACCACTCTCACCGCTACCCAAGCAGGCACCATCAGCCTCGGTGGGAACTACATCCCTCGCGGGCGGTGCATCCTGACTTGACGGTCCGGCAGGCTAGGATGCCTTGACCCAATCAATAGCACCCTTCTGATTCAGCAGTTCCACATTGGCCATGGCACCGGCCTTCGCCGCCTCGGTCATGGCTTTCTTGTATTCCGCCAACCGCTTGAACTGTTCCACAGCAGCAGACGCCGCACGCTTCCCCTCCACCCCCAGATGGCCAACCTCACCCTCTAGCCTCTTCAACTCAGCAGACTTGGCGGCAGATTCCCGCTGAATGATCTCAACCTTTTTTGCCTTGGCCGCTAGCTGATCCTTCAGCAGGGCCATGTCTTGCTCTAGCTTGGAGACATGGTCATTCTGCTCCACGTCCCACGCAACGGCCACAGAGAGCTTGTAGCGAGCATCAGCGGCATTACATTCTGCCTTGGTCAGGCGCTGCTCCGTATCCGCCAAGCTGTCCTTAGTCTCCGCCAGCTCCCTCTGGAGACCCTCAATCTCCTCCCTGAGCTGCCGCTCCACTAGGGGCTGCTTGGAGGCTGTCAGGAACATCTCATGTAGCCCAACGGACCGGTGCCCGAAGACTAAGCTATAGGGTGACTGTTCAATGGTGGTTGAGCGCATGATTCCCTCCAGCCCGCCGAAACCCAACCGCTGGCAGAGGTCGAAGATGAACTCCCGCTCAGCCTCCGTTAGGAATTCAGCATATGCGGCAAACGAGTTGAGGTCACTCACTTGCACCTCCAGCCCAGCAGCCACAGTTGCCTTCAAGGGGGCCTGCCTTGCCTTCTTCCGCTGGCGGACCCCAATGGTATCCTCATCGGCCGCATCATCCACGTCGACCGGGTAGTTTTGTCGCAGCTTCCCTTGCGGTACCAACCGTGTCACACCGGGGCTCCAGCCCCGCAATAGTCAATGGCTCCTTGGAAGGCGCCACCCTCTCCTTCCGCAACCCACGCCTAGTGGCTGGCACCGTCTCCTGCTGCATTGGCGCAGCAGAGACATTGCTTCCACCAGCTCCCGCCTATACCAAGAGGGGGACATCGGGGCTGAGGTGGGAGTGAAGCGGCATCGGTAACACCACCGGCGTCTCAGACTGGCTCACCGCCAATGTCTCCGGATCCACAACTGTATGTTGGGCCGCCAGCCCAAAGGCTTACATGCTCTATAGAAAATTATTGATCTCAGCACGGTCCATGGCTTTCTCGAACGCCTCACGACTACCTCTGTTGCCCGGCAGAGAATCTAAAAAAAAAAAAGAGCAAGTCAACCCAACAGTAACCAGACTAAAACACTCGTCAACGGAAGCTACTTACCAAGGGCTCGTGTCATCTGTTGATCGACTAGCAGCTTCCAACCAGTAAGTAGGCGGAAATCTAGCAAGTTACGGTTCTGCCAACAGTCGCGGATCCTGGCCAAGCGACACTCCTCTTCACACGTCAGATTGTAGCGCAGTCCCGCTACAAAAATAAAAAATCAAGTGGTCAGTACAACATTTACGCAAACAAAAAGCAACTCTAGCCGGCGGCAGACTGACAACCTCGGATAGGTTGGAATTCCGACTTAATCCTGAAGGTCGGCTTTCCATCGTTGGGCCCGGCCTGGTATTCTCATCCGACCATGGCAACACAATAGGTCCCCCGCCAGGGCGACATGGAATCCCTTAAATTCTCGATTAACTTCGGTGCCCCCTGGCGGAGGCTCAGATTCACTTGCCCACTGCATCCTTGACGCCTCACCTACACCAACTCATAGAAGTGCAGCACCTCCGACACAGTGGGACCCTCGCAACCATTCAGGCGCCATAGCGAGTTGAGCGCCATCTGCAACCGCCACATGTTAGGGAAAATTTGTCCAAAAGCGTGGACAAACTCACAAACTAGGATTTGGAGGTTAGGCAATAACGGGAATGTCACGCCCTGGAGGAAGATCGCCTCGTGCACGGCGGCGTACCCCGCTGGTAGGATCGACGTTCGCTCGTCCTTCAGCGATGGTCGCAGCTTCACCACACCTGGCAGGCGGAACACCCGCTTCACAAGGTCGACGGTGGCCACAGTCATCGGTCCTCCAGCCTCATCGACTGCTGTGCCGTCACTGAGAACCCACGCAGACTCAACTTCTTCACCAGTCTCCTTCATCCCACCACCGGAACCGCTCGCAGCACTGTTGCTCGCCAGCCTCTCTTCCCGCCCGTCATGAGCGGCGACATCCTCTCTCACCCTAGAACTCTCGGGGCGACCAGCGCGACCCATGCCAACTTCCCGGGGTATGATCTGTAGCGGCACGATGTCTAGCGGTTCGGACAGTGAGATTCCTGGAGGGGTAGATGGACGCAACGAGTCAATAAACACCCTATCCACCACGTTGAGCGACACGTCAGACCCGAAATCCCCACTACTCGAAATCTCTACGACGCTAGCCATCCCAATCCCTAAAACCCACAGCCAGTCAGTGCATACAAGATCTAGGCCATCCCCATGTCATTTATACCCAAGAACATCAGGAACAATTTCCCAGAAACTACCAAAACAAGAACACAGCACATTCGTACAGTCAGCCCAGATTCGACCATCTAGGAAATCCCTAAAACCCCATCTCTCTATCAAACACCAAAAATCACCCCCACAACCCACCTCACACCCTCATATGATGTCAAAAACAACAGAGCACCCCAAATTGAAATCCAAAAAAAAAAAAATCGATCGACTAAACCAAACACAAATTCAATGGAACAGGGATGAGATTCGAGGTACCAACCTTAAAGATGAAGGCTGCAGCGAAATCAAAGGTGTGTCTCTGCTTCAGATGACTCTCGTGGTTCGAGGATCGACAATTTCACGAAGTACTGGCAGTCTGCTTCTCAGAACACAGGGCCCAGCTTGAAGACAACGATAACAAGCAAAAGTTACAAAGTGTTAAACCTAAAGATTTCCCCCAATTTTATGTCCACATCAAGTTAATCTCGGCTATCCGCTGAAAAACGACATCGCACCACAACCATACACGTGCCCTAGAGGAGCACTTACTCTCCGCATTAACCGAGGCAACACCTCGGTTACAAAATCAATAATTACTCGCATTAATGACGAGGTGACGGGCGTGCTGAAGAAACGTTATCGCACACGCTAATCCAATACATGTACGCCACCTGTCAGGCACCATCACACGAAGCGTCTGTCCAAGATAACTATCAGAAAAAGAAAATCAATCAGTAGAACTTCTCCCTTTCCATCTTGCAAGCGACAGTCTCCGCTCAGCGCAACTCCGCTAGCGGAACTTCTCCCTTTCCATCTGGCAAGCGAGACAGTCTCCGCTAAGCGCAACTCTGCTAGCGGAACTTCTCCCCTTCCTCCTTGCAAGCGAGACGGTCTCCGCTAAATGCAACTCCGCTAGCGGAACTTCTCCCTTTCCATCTGGCAAGCGAGACAGTCTCCACTAAGTGCAACTCCGCTAGCGGAACTTCTCCCCTTTCCATCTTGCAAGCGAGACAGTCTCCGCTAAGCGCAACTCCGCTAGCGGAACTTCTCCCTTTCCATCTTACAAGCGACAGTCTCCGCTCAGCGCAATTCCGCTAGCGGAACTTCTCCCTTGCCATCTTGCAAGCGACAGTCTCCGCTCAGCGCAACTCAGCTAGCGGAACTTCTCCCTTTCCATTTTGCAAGCAAGACTCCTCCCTCAACACCTGGGAAGACTGTCGCCGCTGACCACAACGCCATGCACCAAGCTACCACCAGGCAGGTCCTAGTGACAATGCCGACCACGTATTATCAGCAGAGGGACTTCCGCCAGCGGCGATTCTTGAGGTAAAGACCGCAACGCGGCGTTGCAGTCAAAACATGATCCTCCGGGACAGGTAGGGGGATGTGTCAACATTCTCTGACGGCCCTGATCAGGCACGTTGACCCCCGCCACTTGGGTATCACAGATTGGGTTCGCTACCCAACACCCTCTGCTCAACGCAAAACCCCTCAACAACAATACGCTAGCCAAACGGAGGTCTATCTTAGCCAGGGAGTGGGGGACTCCCTTGGGGGCCCAGTAGGGGCCCACCCAGAAGGGTATAAAGCATTTTCTCAGTAAGTCCATGGTTGACAACGCACTGACGCTAATTATGCTTTGCAAGACTGGCGGAAGCAACGCTTCGAACCGCTAGGCAACTCCCCAACCAAGATTACCCTCCTTGACTGGGGACTTGGGGGACTTGTACTTACATAAGCATTCACAATCATAATTAGCTACAATGAGCCATGCTCATGCTACCACTAGCGGTACCAACTCCCGCCAAAGGAGTGACCTACAGAAACACAGCCAAACAGGCTATCGCCTGAGCCTCGGCTCGCCTCCAGATCGCTACTGACGCGTCGTCATGCACCACGCCAAGTCGGCATCAGTAGCTTCAGAAGCTGAGGACTGAAGCACATCAGTCCCACATCGAAAACATGAAGAAGATCAGTTCCATCCCCACCTATAAAAGGTTCTCTCCTCTCTCCTCATTGATTACGCCATTAATACTTACCTACTGTTACTTTGTCAACATAAATACATTGACTAACTTAGGATCGGAGAAGAGAAGACCGCCTAGCTAGGTCTCCCTCTAACGCCCCCCTGTATTTTACTTGACAGGAGCGGGAACTCTGAGTATCGTTGATAACGGTCCGCCCATCGGACCGACGTTAGTAAAGATTTAGCTACCCCTGAACTTTAAACATTAACACTCCGTCTCTGTCTGTGAGGCTCCCTCTTTGGATCTACCATATTTGAAGCTATCATCTCAGTAAGATCAGATACATCTTTCTTCTTCCTTCCTTGTATATCAATCATGTAGAGCTTGATTAGATTCAAGGTCGATCTTTTATTTTCTGCCAAATCCAAAAGTGAGATATCATAGTTCATATAATTTGGGGTAATTTCAATTAAACGCTTTCTAATTGAATGCCCAATTTGATCTGAACTCAACCTATATTTTGATTATCTTGTGAGTCCAAGTCAGGGACATGGCGATACCAGGTCAATTAAATCTTTTCTGTTGCTGCACTACTAATTGCTCTCTTATTCTGGGTACGAATTGGGTCTATGCTACCATAATTTGGTTCCACATTTCAAGTTGGGGTCTCAACTTCCACTAGCTCGATTTGAATTCTATCACTCTCTAATTTAGTGCCTGCATTTTGTGATTTCTGATTTTGATGTGGTTTAGGATTTCTGGTATTTTGGTGGGTTAATTCTGAGTGACTAATGATAATTGGGCTGTGGTATGCAGGACATTGCTAACACATTAGCTCAGTTCCATTTTTCAATGCTTTTTATTTGTTTGTTTTTAACTCCATAGAGTAATTTGTGGGGTCCTAAAACTCCCTCTAATTTGTGGAGTAATTTACCTAATACATTATAGAAAAAATACAAGCTATTTTGAGTATAAATTTGTTTTAACTCCATATGGAGTATAACAGACTCTTTCGCTATTGAAAGTTTTGATAGCTAACCTCATGACCTTTTTAATCATTAGGTAGGGGATCAACCTAGCACAGACTAATGTATGCCTGGCTAGAGCTTCTGGAGTTGTTTGGCTAATTTGGTATAGTTAGATGCCAGGCAAGTTGTAACTCATTGGTTTTAATTGTGGGAGAGAATTTCACAAATGGTCACTCAACTATGACTCATTCGACACTTTGGTCATTGAAGTTTCAAATATATCACTTTGGTCACTCAACTATTACACTGTCAATCACTTAAGTCACCCAAAGAGTATTTTTTATAATTTTTTTTAATGAAAAAAATTAAGAAAAGTGACTTAAGTGATTGACAGTGTAATAGTTGAGTGACCAAAGTGATATATTTGAAACTTGAGTGACCAAAGTGTCGAATGAGTCATAGTTGAGTGACCATTTGTGAAAATTTTCCTTTAATTGTGGTCTATTTTGAGATTCTAAAAAGTTTTCATATGCTCAACTTGCCAAAAAATCAAAATCTTATACTTCCAGAAAATTTACTTAATTACAGTGCATATCTTAGTACTTCTAGGAAAACAGAGTATTTGGTAGTGGGTTGTGGATGAGGAACAGATAAGTGTTCTTCTCATAAGAAGATGACAATATGCTCATATTGATTGCTGTATTGATATCCCAATATCTGGCTTGTGACATGTAGACACCTCTCACTATGCATGGATAGTTTGCAACCTCCCCAAAATGGAACCAATACCTCGATAGGCAATTGATGCATTCCAAATAAAGTCTCACGATCGGATACCTCAATCCTTTACAACCTAATAAAACCTCGTTCGATCGGCTCCAGATAAGTAACTATAGCTTATCTTTTACGCTCTTGCAATTCGAGCTACCGCCATGTCTTTACATGTCTCCATGACCCTTACGCATGTCTACAAAATGTTATAAGCAACTTTACTACAAGTACATGCTACACACATACATGCTTAAATTCACTTTCATGTGACGTTTATCTAGAAGCTTGTGACACTTACGACTTAATTAAACATGCTCGGATAAACGACTTTCTCGGGTTACGACTTTCTTGGGTATCGAGTATGGCCACGACTTGCTCTTGGGCCACGCCTCGCATGCTCGCACAGTGCCTACACGCTCAACAATACCCAACTTGCTCGATCATGTCCAACATGCTTTACTTAAGCCCCAAGTTCACAAACGCTTCATACTATGTCACCGGGACTACTCCCACAATTTTCTTTGGACACCCATTACACTTGCCACTATCTATTGTGTGTGTTATATGGCCATAAGATCCACATATACAACTATCAATATTTTACATGTTCATACATATTAATGGAATATTGAATTCTTCTACCATTTGTCGCTTGCAACAAATTGAATTCATTTCGATTTCCATTTTTACGAGCAGTAACCAATACAACACAGCATTCTACATATCAGCGTTTTTCATCTCATTGTGCAAGTTAGATGAGTCCTTTCTTACTTAAGGAGTTTGGGGACTTGTAGGGGCTAGGCGCCTCTCGGACATTGTTTATGCTTGATGACTTCATGATTATAACTCCCCAACCAAGAAGCTCCTCTTACTCGGGAACTTGTAGACACCTCTCACTATGCATGGATAGTTTGCTACCTCACCAAGCATAAACAACACCCTCATGGGATCCAACCGCTACTTGCATCTTGTAGCCCTATGTTCAAGCTACGCCACGGTATCCGGAAGTGGCAAATACGTCGCCCGGAAGCCACCTTCCCGGCCTTGCCAAGCTGCCCTCCCACATCGGAAACCATATAAAAGAGATGGCTTTCTTCACCTATAAAAGGAATGCCTCCTCCCACAACTCAAGAGATCCCATTACACACTTTGTAATCCCCTTGGGCCGCAAGGCCCAAATACACATAGTACAATATTCAAGTGGACGTAGTCTCTCGCTAAGGCGAAGACGAACCACTATACTACTCGTGTGTGCGTGTGTGTCTCTCTCTCTCTCTCTCTCTCTTTATTTATAGTTAATTAGAGTCAACGATTCTAAACATTAACATGACATTTCATTGACTAGGTTTTACCATTGCCAGCCAGCTTCATGCATAGGGCCTTGAAATAATTCAAATTACTTCTGGATCAAGAGAACTTGGTAAGATACTAGAGGTTCAGTTGCACTATTCTTCCTTTTTAAGCCAAGATGTCCATTCATTTACATGCACTTATCCTTTGTTAAATTTGAGTCATTCTTTTACTATAGGAATGCCATATGTTAAAGTTAATTAATACTCCAGTGACATCACAGTTTCTAACTTTCTATGACAGACTTGAATAGTCATATCGGATTGGATGAAGTAACATATCACAGAGTATGTTACGATACTAGCTCATTTATTGGATTGATATTATGCAATTCTGCAAACTAATTTTAATGTCATACCCATATGGTTTGACTAATGACTACTAAATTCATTTTGGGTAATACTAGTTTTTGATGGATTTTAAATCTATTAGTTTGCTCTGCAGGTGCTAAAGCCCTCTACAAAACCTGTAAAAGATAGAGAAATTCCATTTCTAGTGACAAGTTCCATGTGCAAGAGTACTAGAAGAGATTCCAAGATTTGGGGAAGTGATCAAGTGGATGCCTATGATTTAGTTCACCAATAACCAAATGATTTAGCTGCTTCTGTATTGGATTTAGCTGCTTCTGTATTGGATTTAGCACAGGAGGATCCCTAAACTCTTTTGAATTAGTATATAGTATTTGATCTAACTAATTTGAATTAGCACTGATTGTAAGGGTTACTTTGAGTAATTACTTTAATTTTAATGTATATTTCTTTTGTCTACTCATCATTATTATCTACAATATTATTCATCACCATAATCAAACAACTGCAACATTTTCTCTTTATGGACAAGAGAACCTACAATGATAAAAGTAAAGTTCCTTGTCATTCAGTATGTTTAGGGAAAAATAGTTTTCTCGCTAAAAGGATACATTGTGAGAGGAAAATAAAATTTCCTCGTTGAAGATAGCTTATAGCGAGGAAAAATTTCCTCACTCAAAGCTATCTACAACGATGAAATTAATTTTGGCCCATAAAAGTGTATTTTAAATTTTTTATTATTTATAATTTCTAAATTATTACTTATTATTAGCGAGGAAATAATCATTTAGTGATGAAATCAATTTTATCTGGAAATATATTTAACGACTATTTTCCAGCCCTCAAAATTTTTCAATGAGGAAAAAGTATGAGCTTAGGTGAGCACTAGTACAAAATCGAAAATAGACAACGTTACCTAGATAACGGTTTAATAAAAAACGTTGTGGTTTTTTTTTTACAACAGTATAGTCAAAACTGTTATCTATAAATATTAAAAAAGTGTTGCTCCCTTGGTTAGAAATTTTATCATTTAACTTGTACAACAGTTTGGTCAAAACCGTTATCTATAGATACTGACAAAGTGTTGGTCCCTTAGTTAGAAGTTTTCTTATTAACCTGTGAAGAATATCAAGGAGGGTAAGCAATGTAAAATACGAAAAACAAATGAAAAAAATATAAATACATTCGCCTAGAAAAAAAAAAAGAGGAAGCCTGCCGTTAGCACCATCTCCAGAGGAAAGAACAGCTGCCACAGAAGAAGACGTGAAGATGACGTGGGACGGTGGGAGATGATCAGAGTAGATATGGTTTCATCAGATATTCACCCCTCTTGATTTACCATTCTTATAAAAGGAGAAAAGAAACGCGGAGACAGGAGTAGAGCAAAATTAAACTGATAAAGAGAAAAAAATTTAGCATCAAAATCGGTGATTGCAGATTCACCTAAGGTGAGACTAGCTAATTGTTATTGGGTAATTTTGAGATTTCGTTTTCCATTGATTTGGGTATTCTATTTGGTGTTCTTTCAGTTTTTCAGGTATCTTCATCTTTTCTGCGCACCGTGAAAGCAGGTATTCATGTTCTCATTATTTTCATATTTATGCTGTTTACGGTGAAGTTAACCGAATGAAAATGAAGTCCGTATTACTGCAGGAGCAGGAGGAGCATATCCCAATGGCTCGGTCCTAGGGTCACACGTCAGATTCCCATCGCTCTCAAATTGAGCGCCGCCACCAATAAAGCGCCTTTTGATTTCAAGTACCTCTTCGATCATCGCATTTATAAACTAGGAAAGGACTGAAACAATGACAACTATAGAATCCGTTAAATGTAATGGATATACATATCGTCATGTTAGTAAGTTGATGAAAGTGGTAGAGATTTGCTTCTCATATATCCATTACCTTGAACAGTGGTAGAGATTTGCTTATCGTCATCTTAGACTATATATCATATGGTCTAATATATCTATATCACAAAGACAAGCTTCCAGGTTCAATATTAAGATATGAGCAGTAAATTGTCTTTGCTTTAATTTTTACCAAATTAGGAACTAACATATAAGCAGCAAACTCTTTTCCACTTGCTTTGAATCATGCTTTTAAGGTCTCTGTATGTTGTTATTGTTACACTAGGAAAAGTGGCAATTGGTTGTCTATCTTCTTTAAAATATCCTTTGTTTGATTTTAGACTACCTAAAACGCTTGGAAAGGGTATATTATCCATTATCTTGAACAGTGGAGCCACCAAAGTTTAATTAAGGCATTAAGCACTGGTTAATTATAATAGCTTAGTTTTCTTTTCCTCTATCATATGGCTCCTTTTCAGTTTTGTTCTCATTTTATCAATTCTGGTAATTGGTAGTGTTAGACATAGTTTCCATTCGATCTATTATATTACTTTGATTGATTGTTTTATGGGGTGAGTGTTGAATGTTTTATTTCGTTTTCAGTTTAGATTTGGTATTATATTCTTTTCATCTTCTAGGAATCTTATATTATGGATGGTGGAAGCGTCTTGATCCATGTAATCTGGCTTCCAATCCTCCAGAATAAAATAAATTCCTGAATGCACCGTGTAATTGACATTAATTAATGTAGTGAATATATAGGTATTAACTATTCATCCACCGTTTTCAGTTCACGTCTAAGTATTCTTTGTATTCTGTACCACTGCCTGGTGCGTTTATATTAAGAATTTGGACTTAGCAAGTGGAGAACTGGGTCAGTGTTATGGTCTACCATTGGCTGCTAAGGAACTCGCAGGAATCATTCCCAAACTCATTTGTGAATTAAGAATATTCTTCTCAACTTTTGCTAAATGTATTCTTCTTTTTTGCTAAATTGTTAATGCTCAAAGTCCGGCGGTAGTCGATCTTTCGTTTAAGGCGGGTCCGGTGGGCGGACCGCTACTCTGAGGACTTGATGGCCTTCGCTAGCTGTCACATGAGAGACAGGGCGTCAGAGGGAGACCGCGTTAGGCGGTCTTCACTTCACCGATGCCTTAAGTCAGTCAATGCATATAGGCAGCATAATGATAAATGAGTAGTAAATGCGTAATTAATGAGGAGAGAGGAGAGGACCTTTTATAGGTGAGGAGAAGACTGATCTTCTTCTTGTTTTCGATGTGGGACTGATGTGCTTCTGTGATGCCCCGAAAATTCGTATTTATTTTCCGAGGAATTTCCGGAATCTAATTTATGGTTGTTGGACGGTTTCGTGGCTCGTGGATGGAGCGGAAGTGTTTCGGACGAATTTCTATTTGAAAGGTATGACTTTAGGGGGGGCTCAAGGTTGACTTTTTATTCGTTGGGATTCTCCGAAAACTTCCTTCACGAAAGTTGTAGAGCGCGTCGATACGAGTTCGTGGATATGTGGAACGCGAGAATCGGAGTTCGTATGAGAAAGTTATGAGCGTTTGAAGTTTTGGGAAAGTTCTATAAATAGGAGTTTCCATTTTCGGAAACTTACTATTTCCAATTTCAGTTTTACCATTTCCGGAAAGTCAGAATCCTCCGTTCTCTCTCATCACCCGCGCTCGACCCGACCCGAACCCCGTGATCCGACCCGGCTTTTCCTGCGAGTTCCGGCCATCTCCGGCGACGAAACTTTCCAGATCAGTTCGTCTCCTCCGTCTGGTCGTCCCTATGGTGTCCTCTAGCACCGATTCTCGGTGGTGGCGGCAGTAGAAGGCGGTGCAGGTTGGTGTTTTCGGACCCGGTCGGAAATCCTTGTTCCGACATCAGCGAGGCTTCAAGTCTTCTTGGTTAAGCTCAGAGCGGCCTCGTTGATCGATCCTTGGTGGTTGTTTGGATCGATTCACGTGAAACTTCGATCAACTTGGATTGGATTACTGTTCACATCTTGTGAGGTAGTTTTCGATCCCTTAAGCTTGTTTTCTGACTTCGAGCTAGTTATGAGAGTTCACAAGCATGCTTAGATGAAGAACTTTGATGTTGGGAGTTTTGTGAAATAATGTGTTTTTGGCCGGCGGCGGTGCACCACCGTCTGTGGTGGCGTTCCGGCGGTGTTCCGGCCACTTAAGGAACTGTTTTTGGTATTATATATGTTCTACTCGTTGATACTAGCGTTTCGATATATAATATGCAAATTTTGGAGTTCGTATGGAATTGTTATGATTTTTGCAGTTTCATACCTATCGATTATTCTATCCGTGAGGATTTGAGCGTCCGATCGACTTGTGGTTTGGTCACATCGATCGTGGACGTATTCCAGAGACTTTGGGAGGTCTCGGATGTGGTTTCGCCTCGATTAGCGCCACTTTGGGGGATTTTAGTTCAAAACAGGGGTTTCGGACTTAAATTGGTTGTGAATCGTTACTGATTTGAGATCATTGGTGAATAGGTGCTTCTAAAAGGTGAATTGGACGAGTTGTTGGTGATAGTGTTAGTTCGGTTATGTATAGAAGACGCAGCGGGATTCTGAGGTGAGTAATTTCACGAACGGGAATACCTAATTGTTTTGAGAGTTATTAGTTAACTGCAAACTATAGTTGGTATTAGTAGGCATTCCTGAGCGGATGACTACATATAGATATATATTTGCGTGAAATATATATGTTTTGGGTGGTTTGTGGATTTATGAAAACAATATGCATGAAATGATGCTTTTTATTGTTTTAGGGTGTGGCTTTTGGAAAACAAATGATTTGTGGAAATGATTGATTTCGATTTGTTTTGAAAAGCGTTGAGATTTGGGTATGAAAACAATATGCATGAATTAATGCTTTTTATTGTTTTGTGTTATGGCTTTTTCGGAAAACAATGATTATGGAAATGTTGATTTCGATTGTTTTCAAAAGCGTTGCGATTTGTGTAACATTTTAGGTCCAATGCGACTCCTTTAATGTTTTGCTCCAAGGGACAGTGCAGCCCGAGGATCGAAGGTCTAAGACCTTGGGCAGAATCTCAGGTGACCACGTCTTTGGTCGGACGAGTGGTTACGTTTTCAGTTAGAGCTCTAATCTGTCTGCCATATAGGTAATTCATGGGGTAACGGGAATTGGTTATTAATAACTCATGACATTACGTATTTTTAGGGAACAAGGTGTGAGTTGCTTCCTTATTAATGGTTTTTAAGGGGACAAGGTGTGAGTTGTTTTCCTTATTAACGTTTTGATAGAAATCAAGGTGTGAGTTGCTTTCTATGGTATGATTATGGTACATTTGATAGAAAACAAGGTGTGAGTTGTTTTCTATGTTTTACTGATAGAAATCAAGGTGTGAGTTGCTTTCTATGGTACGATTATGGTACATTTGATAGGAAACAAGGTGTGAGTTGTTTTCTATGTTTTAACTGATAGAATTCAAGGTGTGAGTTGCTTTCTATGGTACGCTTATGGTACAACTGATAGAATTCAAGGTGTGAGTTGTTTTCTATGTTTTATTGGTAGAATTCAAGTGTGGGTTGTTTTCTATGTTTCGTTTTAAAAGGAAACAAGGTGTGAGTTGCTTTCTTTTATTTCGATTTGAAAGGAAATTAAAGTGTGAGTTGTTCTCCTTATTTCGTGTTTTAAGGAATCAAAGCGTGAGTTGTTTCCTCATTTGGCGTGAGTTGTGCATGTGTGTTTTGAGTTACTCATACGGGCTTGCAAAAGCTTATTAGGTTTGTTGTGTGGCAACCCGGTACACTATTCAAACGGTGTAGGGGTTAATCCTGCAGGTTAGGATAATCGAGGTTGAGGCAGCGAGCTAGCAGCTTTATGGTAGGAAACCATCTTTGTAACTTTACCGTTATTTGGACTTCCGTTGTAGTGAGCTCTGAGGAGCATTTACGTTTTATCTTGTTGTTGACAATTTAATTCGTATGCTTGTGTAATATATAACTCTATGGACGAGTGTATATTAACTTTGAGGGTTCAGGGCATCAATATCTGTGTAAGTTAAAGGGAAAAAGATTCCATGTATTTTGTATTGATGACTGGACGTTCACGCATATATAATTATGGGGTTATATATCGATTTTCATGTGTGTAAAATCAGGGGCGTGACAGCTTCGATTCCCAGCGTCCTGAGCTTTTGAGGCTATCTTGGCGCGGTGCTTGGCGGCGTGTCAGCAGTGACCTAGGGGCAATCCGGGGCTCAGGCGGTTGCCCGCCTGGTCGTGCTTTGGTAGTCACTCCTTTGGTGGGAGTTGGTACCTCTGGCGGTACAATGAGCGTGGCTCATTATAGCTAATTATGCTTGCAAATGCACATGTAGGTACAAGTCCCCCAAGTCCCCAGTCAAGGAGGGCAATCTTGGTTGGGGAGTTGATCGGCGGTGTGAAGCGTTACCTCCGCTAGACTTGCAAAAACATAATTAGCGTCAGTGCGTTGTCAACCATGGATTTACTGGGCAAACACTTTATACCCTTTCGGGTGCGCCCCTGTTAGGCCCGCCAGGGAGTCCCCCACTCCCTAGCCAAGACGGACCTCTGGATGGTCGGCAAATTGTTTGTTGAGGGGGAGCTACACGGAGCAGAGGGTGTTGGGTAGCGAGCGCAATCTTTAGTACCTAAGTGACGGGGGTCAACGTACATGATCAGGGCCGTCGTAGACTGTTGACAAGTCCCCGTGTCCCATAGGGACGATCTGACCGTAACGCTGCGTGGCGGTCGTTGTCAGAGTGAGGCGTAGCCTCGGGATTCGCCGCTGGCGGATATCCCCCCACTGGTTGTAGCAGGAAACAGCGTCGCATAGACGTGGCTGGCGATATTTTATTGAGCGGTGTTGCGCTCAGCAAAGTACACAGTTTGCAAGATGGAAAGGGAGCTCTGCCGGCAGTGTTGCGTGTAGCAGAGGCTGCCTTTCCTGCCAGTTGACGAGCGGAAGTTCCGCTCGCGGGGTTTCACTCAGCGGGGACCTCGTCACTTGGAAGGTGACAAGTGAGAAGTTCCGCTAGCGGGGTTTCGCTCAGCGGGGACTTCGTCACTTGGAAGGTGACAAGTGAGAGGTTCCGCTAGCGGGGTTTCGCTCAGCGGGGACTTCGTCACTTGGGAGGTGACAAGTGAGAAGTTCCGCTAGCGGGGTTTCGCTCAGCGGGGACTTCATTACTTGGGAGGTGACAAGTTAGAAGTTCCACTAGCGGGGGTTTCGCTCAGCGGGGACTTCATTGCTTGGGAGGTGACAAGTTAGAAGTTCCACTAGCGGGGGTTTCGCTCAGCGGGGACTTCGTCACTTGGAAGGTGACAAGTGAGAAGCTCCGTTAGAGGGGTTTCGCTCAGCAGGGACTTTGTCACTTGGAAGGTGAAGTGAAAAGTTCCGCTAGCGGGGTTTCGCTCAGCCGGGAATTTGTCACTTGGAAGGTGACAAGTGGGAAGTTCCGCTAGCGGGGTTTCGCTCAGCGAGGAATTTCCGATGATTGGCGATCTCTTCCCCAGCGGTTACTTTCGCTAGACGCTTCGTCTGATGGTGGTCGACACATGGGTAACCTATAGAGGGTTAGCGTGTGGAGGCGTGTCTCCTCAGCCTAGCCGTCTCCTCGCTATTAATGTGAGTAATGATGGATTTTGTCGCCTCGGTTAATCCGGAGAGTAAGTGGAGTCGTGGGACACGTGTACGGTTTGTACATGATGTCGTTTTTCAGTGGACGGCCCAGAATTGTTTGATGTTGACATAAAAGGGGGGGAACTTAGCGAGATTTGACACTTTGCCAAAGCTTCAAACTCCGCTCGTCATCTTCAAGCTCTATTCGTCTGAGACTCGAGAAGGAAACGGCGGCGATTTCGTGGGGTTATCACACTTGGAAGGACGACGATTTCCTGCATCGAAGACAAGTGCTCACAATCTCACCCGAGATTTCATCTTTGAGGTTGGTAATCCCGAACCTCTTCCCTGTTTCATTGGATTTTTTCCATGGCCGGTTTCTTGGTTTTGGGTCTTTTTTTTGTGTGATCTATTCTTCCCCGATGTGTTCTGAGGGTGTAAGTTGAGTCTTGGGTCTGAGTTATGGTGTTTGATAGAGTTAGGGCTTAGGGATTTGCTAGATGGTCGAATCTGGGTTGAGTATGTGTTTGTTCTTGTTTTGGCATTTTCTGGGTGACTGTTCTTGACGTTCTTGGGTATAATTGATATAGGGATAGGTTAGATCTTATGTGAGTTGACTGATTTGGGTTTTACGGTTTGGGATGGCCAACGTCGTAGAGATTTCAAGCAGTGAGGACTCCGGGTCTGAAATGTCGTTCAGCGCGGCGGATAGAATTTTTATTGACTCATTGCGTCCGTCTGCCCATGCAGGAACCTCACTGCCAAAACCGCTAGAGGTTGAGCCGCTACAAACTATACCCTAGGAAGTAGCCATGGGTCATGCTTCGGGTCCAGAGAGTTCTAGGGCAGGGGAGGCTGCCGCTGCCCAAAATATGCGTGATGAGCGGTTGGCAAGTAATAGTGCTGCCAGTGGTTCTGCTGACGGGGGAGAGGTGGCGGGGGAGGATGCTGAGTCAACGTGGGTCTTGCAGGATGACACCCCTGTTGATGAGGCGGGAGGTAGGATGACTGTTGTCACCGTCAACCGGCTGAAGCGGATGTTCCGGTTGCCAGGCGTGGTGAAGCTGCGTCCGCCGAC
The DNA here is from genome assembly GCF_002994745.2 of Rosa chinensis. NCBI lineage: Eukaryota > Viridiplantae > Streptophyta > Magnoliopsida > Rosales > Rosaceae > Rosa > Rosa chinensis. The sequence goes on from NC_037094.1 coordinate 34,541,847, forward strand.
GGTAGATGAGAAGGCCTCCATTCTTCCAACAGGGTTTGCCGCCGTGCACGAGGCGATATTCCGCCAGGGAGTGTCCTTCCCGCTGGTGCCAAACTTTCAAATTTTGGTGTGCGAGTTTGGCGTTGCTTTTGGGCAAATCTGCCCCAACATGTGGCGGTTGATGCTAGCGCTGAACTAGCTATGGCGGTTGTCGGGTTGCGAGTGACCAACTGTGGCGGAGGTGCTGCACTTCTACGAACTGGTATATGTGAAGCGCCAAGGTTGTAGAGGGCAGGTAAACTTGAGTCGCCTCCAGGGAGCGCCCAAGCTGATCGAGAACCTGAGAGATTCCATGTCTTACTGGCGAGGGACCTTCTGTGTTGCCACGACGGGGTGGGAATACCAAGCTGGGTCCAACGAGGGGGAGCCGACGTTTAGGATTAAGTCAGAGTTTTAGCCTATCCGAGGTTGTTTGTCAGTCTCCGCTGAACATGACTAGCGGGTTTTTTTTTTTTTTTTTTTTTTTATATATAGCCTTGTATTCTGTATTGACAATTACCTTTTTTGTGCAGCGGGGTTGCGCTATAACCTGACTCACGAAGAAGAGTGCCGCGTGGCACGTATCAGAGGTTGCTGGCGGAATCGCAACTTGCTGGATTTTCGTCTCCTTATTGGCTGGGAGTTGTTGGTCGATCAACAACTGACTCGTGCCATTGGTGAGCAATCTCCGCCATACCGCACCTTTGATCAGATTGTCCCAAGCTGATTGGTTTGCTGTTTTTTTTTTTTTTTTTTGTAGAAACTCCGCCGGGTAACAAAGCGAACCGTGACGCCTTTGCCAAAGCAATGGACCGTGCTGAGATCGACAACTTCTTGGAGACTATGTACGCTTCCGGGCTGGCGGCTCAGCAGACTGTTGTGAACCCGGAAACGCTGGCGCTAAGCTCGTCCGAGGTTCCCGTGGTGCTATCCATGCTGCACCACTCCCATCTTGGTGGTGACGGGCTGCCTGCCGTTCAGGCGGGGACTGGTGAGGTTAGTGAGGCGGTACCGCAGAAAGAGAGGGCTCCTGCCACCCGGCGCGGGGTGCACAAGGAGAAAACAGTGCGCCCAGCGGAGGTCGTCACCATTGCGGGGTTGGAGCCACCGATGAGGGGATCGAGGCCTGCTCCAGCTGGAAGCACACGGGTGCTTCAGCGAAAACACCATCAAAATGACTCTGGCGGGGAAGAGGAGGATGACGTGGAGATCACTGGGGCCCGCCAGCAGAAGAAGGCACGACAGGCTCGGCCCAAGGCTCTTGCGGACTTGGCGAGAGAGGTGCCCGCGAGCGACCTAGACTCCTTTGCCGCATACGCCGAGTTCATCAATGACGGTGAGCGGGAGTTTCTTTACCACCTCTGCGAGCGGCTCGGGTTCGGCGGCCTAGAGGGGATTGTACGCTCGACCGTGGTTGACCAATCACCCTTCAGCACGGCGTTTGGGCATATCTCTGTTGGACTGCACGAGATGTTTCTGGCGGAGTCGAAACAGCCTTGGGTTGAGCGGGAGCTCAGGGAGGAGGTGACGGATCTTCAGAGGGAGTTGGGGGAGGCCCAGGACAGGTTGGCGGACGTGGAGCGACGCCTGACAAAGGCCGACTGTGATGCAGCGGATGCCCGTGGCAAGTTGGCCGTCTCCATTGAGCGAGACCTGGAGCGGAACAATCAATTCTGCAAGCTGGAGCAAGATATGTCCCTGCTGCAAGATCGGGTGGCCACCAAGGATAAGAAGGTTGAGATCCTTCAGCGGGAGTCTGCCGCCAGGCTGGCCGAGGTTAAATGGTTGGAGGGTGAAGTCGCTCGCCTGGGGGCTAAGGGGAGCCGTGCTGCGGCCGCCTCTGTGGAGTCATTCAAGCAGTCGACGGAATATAAGAAGGCGCTGACTGAGGCGGCGAAGGCTGGTACCCTTGCCAATGTGGAGATGCTGAAGCAGAAAGGCGCCATTGACTGGGCGAAGGCGTCCATGCCGTTAGTGCCACCAGCTAAGGATGCTTCCGGGCAAAGGGTACTGCCCCCGCTCAGGTTGATGGTGCCTGCTCGGGTAGTGGGGAAAGTAAGGCATACCCGGCGGATGACTCCCAGCGGACTCCTCCTACCCAGTTGGAGGTGTCCCGTGTTGGGTTCTTGGCGGCCCATACCTGGGCGGATGGTACAATAGAGACTCCAAGTCCCATTGCCCGCAGATCTGACCAAACAAACCGCCTACATCCGCCCTCGCATGCCGAAGGTGGAGATGCCGAAGGCAGCCGAGCCAACCTAGCCAACCCTTGAAAGATGGAATCTATCTTTTTTTTTTGTAGCCACTGAGGCATAATTGTTTGATGTAATGAACTCTTTTGGGTGGGGAGTCCCAGCCCTAAATATATGAAATTTCAGAATTTGGTTTTTTTTTTTTTATGATGTCTGTACCGCTAGAGTTTTGACTAAGTTCTGCTTTTGCCAATCAATAAAACATTAAAGGAATTAAGATTGGTCCAAGTGCACCATGTAGTGGACGTGGTCCGCTGACTGACGTTGCCAGTTGCCCCTAGTGCTAGACTTGGTAATAATGGTTTGAATAATTCCACGTGTCATTGATAGCTGACTGATCAGCGTTTACAAAAACGGGGTCGTACCTGTTAGGTAGCTTCCCTTAACTAAATATTGAACAAAAATTTAGCTAAGTCAAGATGCTCTTGGGTAGTGGCATGACTATTTGTAGTAATACCGAAGGTGTTCGGTATTCCAAGGGTAGGTCGTTGTGATGCCATCCTTGTCCATTAAGTAGAAGGTGCCTGGGCTAAAGACTTCTACAAGTTGGGCGGAGTTTTGTTGGCGGTGGTATGACTTCCTTCATTACCCAGTCCCCCAGTTGGAGGTTGCGGGCTTTGACCCTGGCGTTGTAGAAACGCGATACCCGCTGCTTATTTTGCAGGTTGTGCAGATGGGCTTTGTGTCGTTTTTCCTCTAGGAGATCCCTGTCAAGGTTGACGCCGTCGCTATTGGTCTCTGGGCAGTAGCCTTCGACCCTAGCGGTTGGTTGAGTTACCTCGATAGGCAGGACGGCCTCAGTTCTGAACATCATACAAAAGGGAGTTTCACCAGTGGCGGAAGTTGGGGTCGTTCTGATGGCCCATAGAACTTCCGAGAGTTTCTCCGCCCACAAACCCTTGGCCTTGTCAAGTTTCTTCTTTAGCAGCTTCTTGATTATCTTGTTTGCTGCTTCGACCTGGCCGTTGGTTTGGGGGTGAGCGACAGATACAAAAAGCATCTTGGTACCCAGGTTGGCGGTGAAAGAGATGAGTTCTTTATTATTGAACTGTGTGCCGTTGTCTGTGATGATTGTATGCGGAACACCGTAGTGACAGCAGATGGTCTTCCAGAGGAAGTGAATTACCTTGGCGGTAGTTATTGCCTTCAGGGGCTACGCCTCTATCCATTTGCTGTTGTAGTCGATAGCAACAATGATGTATTTGAATCGGCCCTTTGCGGTTTGGAATTTTCCCATCAAATCCAGGCCCCACGTTGAGTGAATCCATGGACCGATGATGACCGACAGTGGTTCCGTCGGGGCATGTGGGAGATCAGCATATTGTTGGCATTTGTGACAAGATCTCGATACCTGTCGGACGTCGTCACTGAGTATAGGCCAAAAGTAACCTTGTCGCATTGTGCGATTGACCAAGGATCTGGCGCCCGAGTGGTTTCCACATTCTCCGCCGTGTATCGTTGCCAGCACGACCTTTCCCTCCTCTGGGATTAGACAGCGGAGGTTGGGGTTAGTGAATCCCTAGCGGTAAAGTTTTCCGTTCTGGATGTTGTAGCGGGTTGCTCTCCGCTTGAGCTGTGGCGCCTTGACTTTGTCCTTTGGCCATGTCTTGTTGCGCTTGTACTTAATAATCTCATCCATCCAGCTAGGGTTGACCTCAATGTTGAAGATCTCCACTAGGGTTTTTGTGATACTTGGCTTGTCGAGACACTCTACTCTTGTGTCCGCTGGACTCTGGTGTGGCTGGGCGGTTGCCAGTCTTGCTAGTGAATCAGCCTTGGCGTTCTTTTCCTTGGGGATTTGTGTGATAGTGTGAAATTTGAATTTTTTAAGCAGTGTCCTGACGTATCCTAAGTATGCTGCCAACTGCTGGTCCTTGGCCTGAAAGCTGTCGTTGACCTGGTTAACGACTAACTGAGAGTCGCTGAAGATGTTGACACTGTCAGCCCCTGAATCGATGGCAAGGAGTAGGCCGGCAATGAGTGCTTCATACTCTGCCATGTTGTTGGAAACCTTGAAGTTGAATTTCAACGCGTACTCCACGTTCAACCCCCCAGGACCTGTTAAGATGATTCTGGCGCCGCTGGCCTTGGGACAAGAGCAGCCGTCCACATGCAGGTTCCAGTCTAACTGCCGGGGAGACTGTTCCTCAGATACCACCATCTCCGTTCCTGGTTGTGCTCCGACTTTGGATTCGGGCTGACGCCCGGTGAGCTCAGCAATGCAGTCTGCCACCGCCTGGTCCTTCATAGCGGTTCTTGGTTTGTAATCAATGTTAAATTCGCTGAGCTCAATGGCCCACTTGCTGAGGTGCCCCTACTATTCAGGGTTCTGCATTACTTATCTCAGCGGTTGATTGGTTAACACATGGATTGTGTGGGCTTGGAAGTATTGGCGGAGGCGTCTGGCGGCAACGATCAGTGCGAGAGCAAGTTGCTCTAAGGGAGGGTACCTTGTTTCTGCTCCGTTCATGCCTCTGCCGGCATAAAACACTGGGAGCTCATCCTGGCCTTCCCGCCGGACGATGGCGCAGCTCACCACTGATTGTGATATCGCTAGGTATATGTATAATGTTTCTCCTTGCATAGGAATGGAAAGGAGTGGAACTGCTGCCAGGTACTCTTTTAAGCCTTGGAATGCCGGCTGGCACTCTGGGTTCCAGTTGATGACTTTCTTGTGAGTCGTTTTAAGGACTTTAAGAAATGGGGCGCACCTGTCAGTGAGTCTGGAGATGAATCGAGAAAGGGCAGTTAGCTTTCCCTGGAGGCATTAGACGTGTACCTTCCATTCCGGGTCCCTCAGGTCGAGGATGGATTGCACCTTGTTGGGGTTAGCTTCGATGCCTCGTTCACTGATAATATAACCTAGAAATTTTCTGGCGGTGATGCCAAAGAAGCATTTTTCTGGGTTGAGGCGCATACCAAGGCCAAGAGGATTATTACTATGATTTTGAGGTTTGCCACATGTCCGCTAGCTTTTACGCTCTTGACCAACATGTCGTCCACGTAGACCTCGATTATCTTGCCCATGTGTTCCGCAAATATGCGTTCATCAGTCGCTGATAGGTAGCGCCTGCGTTCTTCAAACCGAAAGGCATAACATTGTAGCAATATAAGCCCTTGTCGGTGGTGAAGGTGGTGCACTCCTGGTCGCTGGGATGCATCTTGATTTGATTATAGCCGGAGAAAGCGTCCATCATGCTGAGGAGCTCATGTCCGGCGGTTGCATCAACCAGTTGATCAATGCGGGGTAGCGGGAAACTGTCTTTTGGGCATGCCTTGTTAAGATTTTTGAAGTCGACACACATCCGCCACTTGCCGGTAGGCTTCTTGACCATAACCAGATTAGAAATCCACTGGGGATAGATGACCTGGCGGATGAACCCAATGCCCTGGAGCTTGGCCACTTCCTCTCCTATTGCATGGTATTTCTCTTCGTCGAAGGCTCTCCGCTTCTGTTTGATAAGATAGAAGGATGGTTTGATGCTCAACTTGTGCGTGATGATTTCAGGGGAGATACCTGGCATATCTGCATATGACCAGGCAAAGACCGCAGCATTGTCACGTAAGAACCGAGTGAGTTCCGCCGCCACCTCTGAGTCTAATTGAGCGCCTATGTGGACTGTTCGCTCAGGGTGCTCGTCAGAGATGCTGACAACCTTTAATGACGTTTCTGGATTGACTGGCTCCTTCTTTACATACTTCTTCTCGTCATCCCTAGGATCCTCAAAGATATTAGGTGGCGGTGCCTGACCGCCAACTGCTAGGATCTCATGGCAGCGGGCTGACCATGCTATGGTAGTTGAATAACATTCTCGTGCTAACTGCTGACTTCCCTTGACACAGCCTGTGCCGTTGGGTGTGGGGAACTTCATGAGAAGCATGTATCCGGCGATGATGCACTTGAGCTTGTTGAGTGCTGGCCGGCCAATGATGGCGTTATATAAGCTGAAACAATCGACAATTATGAACTCTGTATGTACTTCCGCCATACATGGACTAGCGCTGATAACTAGTCGCATATAGTTAGAACCCAGCGGTTGCGTGATGTCACTGGAAAAGCTAAGCAGTGGCTCATGATCTTGGAGTAGTTTTCTGTTCCGCTTAAGGTTGTTGTAACAATCGCTGAATATGACATTGACAGCGGACCCGCTGTCTACCAGGATTCTTCCCACTGACCATTTGTCTAGAATGGCGTCGATCAAGAATGGGTCGTCATGGGGCAGATGTACCCGCATTCCTCCTCTTCTGAGAAGGTAATGGGCTCCCAACCAGATTTTGGGAGTTTGGCGGATCTTTCGTAGCGGATGTTGCAGACCTCCTTTGGGTGATTTGCCAGTGCATAACGCTTTCTTGCCCTGTGAGACATGTTGGTGATTGGAGAACCACCGTCGATAGTGTTGATGCGGCCTAAGGGCTCAATGTTGGCGATCACAGGTGGCGGTTGGCGCACCTTGAATTGTTCCATCTTGCCATCACTGTACAAGGTTTCAATGGCCGTTTTGAGAGCATTGCAGCTGTTGCTTTGTGACTGATGTCCTTGTGGTATTTGCACCACCTGCCGGTGTTTCTTGGTTTGCCCGTTTTTGGGTATCTTCTTGGGGGTGGCTTTGGGATCTGATCCTTGCACTGATTGTATATTTCCTCATACGAAGCTGTGAGGATTGTAAATACCGCATACCGCTGAGAGGACTCCGTTGGTTTGTTGTGGTTGTCCCCATGGGATGGGCGGTTTCCCTTGTAATGTTGGTCCTTCTGCCGCTTGTTCTGGTAATGGCCCTGTTGCCACTCCCTCTTCTTGTCAGTTGGCGGTGTGGCGGGAGTTTTGCTAGCGGTCTCCTGATGACTGGAGGAGGGTTGTGCTGATTTTGTTGGTGTTGCTGGTGGCAGTAGGGTTTCTCCATATGTGATGAATTCTGCTTGGGCATGAATGACTGCTTCACTCATGAGGTGGTCGTACACCGCATTTGGATGATTGTAGTTGAGGTGATAGAGGAATGGCCCTTTGAGGAGTCCTTGCTTGAAAGCCGCCGAAGCCATTGTTTTATCAAGATCACGGCATTGAGATGCTGCCGCCCGCCACCTTGTGATGAATGCCTTTAGTGTTTCTTCCGTACCCTGTTTGACGTTGAACAGCTGGCTTGTATTATGGTGTCCGGCGGATAGTAGGATGAACCGAGAAAGGAAAGCATGTGATAACGCCTGGAATGAATCAATGGATCCTGGCGGGCACTCGAAGAACCTGTTCATTGCCTCATTGTCCAGCGTTTCGCTGAACAAGTGGCACAGGGTGGCGTCATCGAATCCCTTGTTGTTGGTGACCTTCTTGAAGGTGTCCATATGGGCGAAGGGATCAGTCTTACCGCTACATATATACATGTGAAACTCACTAAATAAATGCAACATGCATCTCATAAACCCTCCAACCATGCGAGGTACCCTAATGGGGTTAGGAGGCTCATGTCCTCATGCTACCCAGGGCCACGCCACCGGGTAAAGGAGGCCTACAGGCCCTCATTCATCCCCATTAGGTTAAGGAGGCTCAAGCCCTCATGGGACCCCATCGGGTCACGAGGCTCAAGCCCTCATCCTAACACATCGGGTACGAGGCTCAAATCCTTGCCCCGAGCGAGGTACCCCCAGGGGATAAGCCAAGGTCAAATCCTTGCATAAAAATCCTCGCCCTGTGTGAGGTATCCCAACAGGGTTAGAAGGCTCAATCTCTCATTCTACCCGAGGCCACGCCACCGGGTAAAGGAGGCCTACAGGCCCTCATTCAACCCCATTGGGTTAAGAAGGCTCAAGCCCTTTTGTGAACCCATCGGGTACACGAGGCTCAAGCCCTCAACCTACCCCACCTGGTACATGAGGTTTAATCCCTCATCCTACCCCACCGGGTACACCAAGCTCAAGCTCTCGTTCTACCCACCGGGTACACCAGGCTTACGCCCCCATTTTGACCCCACCGGGTCAATGAGGCTCAAAGCCCTCATCAATCCTCCCCATGCATGAGGTACCCCCAGGGGTTAAGCCAAGGTCCAATCTCTTACTTTTGAGTCATCTCACCTCCCGAGCGTTCTCTACACTTGGGGGACTTATTCATACCATTTATCACAAGTGGAGGTAGTACCCGACCAGGACTATCATTGAGCTTCACGCTCATACTTTTCGTGTTGTGGTCTACTAATGAAAATATTGAAATTTTTCACCTATTGTTGATCGCAACAATTAAATTTCTTTTACATCCCATTAATAAGACCATAGGACAAAACTCATACAACCTATCACCCACTCAACACGAGCGAACTCAAATCCAAACTTTGATTTTACTAACTACATAACTTGGGGGACTCGGCGAGTAACCACACTCCCGATCCTAACACATGTGCATCATATGCATACAATATATACATATCATTATGTACGCGTCATCGCGTTCATCACACATCTATGCATCATATGCACTTCGTTATACTATCATAACCATACATTTTCAACTTATACGTCGCATGTCAACAGTACATAATACATACATACACACAATGTATAACATGCATCTCATATAAACATTCAGGCACCTCGATGTATTGGGCTCAAATGTCCCTTAAATTGCCCTAGCGCAATCAATATTCTCTTTGTACACTCTTATCTTATTTGCAGGTACTACTCTGTGGCACCAACCTACCATGGAACACTTTACAAGACCTAGAAGAGTCTCTTCTTACTTACGGAGTTGGGGGACTAGTATGGGTATGGCGTTCAACAAGGTTGTCGCTCATACTTGGCGGCATCATATTTAAACTCCCCAACTAAGAAGCGCCTCTTACTCGGGGACTTGGGGGACTTGTACATACTCCTATATCACATAGCATAGGCAACAACCTCGTAAGTGGTCCCCGCGACATGGTAGATCCCGCCTACGACATGCCTCTGGTAGACCTACACCCGAGCTACCTCACTATGGTGGGGGTCGGCCGGGTCGGGGGGCCATCCTCCCATGCTCTCCAAGAGGCTTCAAGAGAAGCAATATGTGTATTATTGTCCCATATCGGAAATGTAGAATAGAATGGGACTTCCTTTAGCTATAAGAGGAAGTCCTCCCCTTCTTGGAAAGGGATGGACCCATGATCCCTATACTTGTATCACTACAAAGGCTACTTGGCCTCACTACTAGTAGAATCCCTACGTGGACGTACCCTCGCCTCAAGGGCAAGGTGAACCACTATACATGCTTGTCTATCTCTCTCTCCCTCCCCATCATGATCCATACTTAGTTCCCGTTCCATATTCTCACACAGAAACAAACATCAACCATTGCAACCTTGACACGTGCACAGCTATCCAACCTTCTTGCTTTGGTAGCCACCCATTATAATTATACTCCCCTATCTCTTCGACACACACACACACACACACACACACACACGCAGCCGTTCGAGAGCGGACGTCCGCAACCTAGAAAAAGTGCGGACATCCCTCCTCCAGCATCGGGAAGGCGGCAATCATTGCGCTGTGGGTGCCGGACGCACCCTCTGGACATCCTGGACTGCCTCGATCAAGAGGCGAAGGCGAAGGTGATCGAAAACTCAGTGGTGTGAGGCGAGCTCGCCGGAAACCATGGAAGCCCATCGAGCTCGACTTCAAACCCTTCGCCTACGAGTCCAGCCACTTCTGAACTGCTCCATGTCGTGGCTTGGTTCCGTCCAACAACAGAAACGCCGCCGTCACTACCCGATCGAGGCTGAAGGAGCGACGTCCGCTTCGGAACCAGCCCCCTATAAATATATATATATATATATATACCACGACTTAATTCTCCATAGAACACAAACAGAGAGCAGCCGCACCACAAAAACAGAGGCAGCCCTTCTCTCTTCTCCCATCTTCTTCCTCTATTTTCCATTTTCCAAATTTTCTTTAGTTTTATTTTAGGAATTTGAAGATCTACTCACCCAAACCTTCAAGGAACCATCAAGGAGCTCAATTTCTACAATATTCAAGATCTGGGTATTTTGTGGGATTGTAATTCAAGACTAGTCATGCTAGCTTCATAGCTATTTATGACTATTCTCATTTTCTCCTACACTTCTCTACTCTTTGCTATTTGAATTTTGTAATTTTGATGTTCATAAATATGGGTTGTGCGTAGTCACTTTTGGGAGCTAGGGTTTCTAACTCTAGCTCAATTTTGATGTAATGGACATATTTCTCAAGTGATAAATAATTCATTTTCATTTGGGTGCACTCCAATTACTATGTCAATTGATTCTTGATGCATGAATTTTAGGGAATTAACCACTCTCTTGTTATGTGTTGAGATTTGTGATGTGTGATGGTGGTTCTTTTGTTCACTAGCTTCATGTAATTAGTGTGGTGTGTCAAGTAGTTGCTTAATCGAGAATTAAGGATTGCCTATGTTCTTATTTTCTTGTGTCCTTCGCCTTTAATCCTAGATGATGTGTCCCTAACAAGGCACAATGATTAGGGTTAGAGAGTTCATTCTTGCCTTAACTGGAAGAATGGATACCAGATAAGCGAAATTGACTTAGTGGCCTTAACCGACATTAGGTAGAGAACTAAGTAATCATTACATTTTAGGTTGTAACTATTGCATGCTTAAATCCCTAATTTCTAGAGCGCTACGCCTTTAGTTCATGTTTTGGTAGCCCTAGTAAGGTACTAACTCATGAATTAGAGAGTTCATATTTGTCCTAATCGAAAATGTGAATACCCTTAAGGAAATTCGGCTCAGTGGCCTTGACCGGCATTAAGTACGGGATTTGGTTCTCATGAAGATATGTTTGTTTGCTTGAAATCTGTTCATTGCATTGAAATTGCTAGAGTGATCCCTAGTACCCAAACCTATCTCTCTTTTATTTTTATTTTCGTTGTTTTTAATTATGGTTGTTAATTTTGTTTTTGACTTAGTCTTTTTAGAAAATTACAATCACAATGTTTAATGACAACTTCTACCTCATTGTAAATAGTCATCACTAAGCTTTTAGTTTTGATTAGGCTTTGGTGAGAACCAAAGCAGAGCATTGCTAAGGCTTGGTGCCTTAGATTAACATTTTTATTTTATTTACTTTATTTTTCTTTTGTTTGCTTAGTGACTCTAGTTCTAACTACCCAAGGATTGTGGGTTAGCCACTAATCCCCGTGGTACGATAATTTTGGCTTAATACTTCCCTATCTTGACACGATTCGTACGCTTACGAGACTATATGCATCAAGTCAGCTTTCGATGCTTGCCAGAGCCTCTTACTATTGTGTACACGCTTCCCGCATCATTTGGTATCAGAGCGGGTATTGCCCGCTCCTTAGCAGACGACTATTCAAGGGAGAAGTTCACTACCACCAACCTTAATGACGCTGGTCGTAGAGTATCTATCAAAGAAAGTTTCATTAAAGAGGAACATGCCAAGGAATTTGCCCTAGGACAACCTCATCAATCCAAAAAAAAAAATGGAATGTTGGATATTCACAACGCCGGATTACAATGACTTCTGAACTACATGTGTCATCAAAGACAAGGTATGCTCTGTATAATTGACAGTGATCTACGAGAGAAGTTTGTATCAAACAAAGTTGTGGATTATTTTCAATTACCGATAGTGAAGCTGAGTGATCCTTATTGGATTCCATTTGGAGAGGATGAATATGCACAAGTAACAGAGGTTTATAAAGTTCCTGTCTCTATGGGAAAATTTTATAAAGAAGAGATTACTTGTCATGTGATTGACATGGATGACACGAATGTGCTTTTTGGAAGACCATGGCATGAAAGCATCAAAGGTGGTTATTGCAAAGACAACACATATTTATTTAGGTGGGAGTCGCACAAAATTAAAATCAAGCCTGGAAGGAAGAACATCAAGAATGACCATCCTGAGGTGTGTGAAAAGGAACATGAAGAAGCCACTTTGAAGATTGAAGAGAAACTCATTAAGGACAAGGAAGCTGATTCATTCATCACATCAATATTCATGTCATGCATGCCTAATTGTGTTCAAGATCAACCCAAGGAGAAGTCAATGCCCATTTCTTTTCAAGTAGAGGAGTTCAAGTTTCAGGATGCTTATTCTAAACTTGTCTACGGTATTGGATTCATTGTGACACCTTTTTTTTTAGAATATTGAAGTTGATGGTTTATAATGTTTTATTCCTACTAATGATGGTGTTGCATACAAGAGGAACTGGAGGTCGAGTTCTTTTCAAGTGGAGGAGACTGATGTAGGACGAGATTTTAGCCAATTTGAACAAAAAAAAAAATCAAAAAGAAAGATCTTCACATTAAGAAGAATAATTTGAATATTGAAAATTGGTATTTAAGTAGACTTCTTAATGATGGAATTAATCATAAATTACTCTTTTGGATATATCGGGATTCTCGAGCAAAATCTTGATTAGGATTCCAAGCGTAATATTCTTTAGTATCTAGGATTCTATTTCTGATTTTTATTTAATCAGGTTTAATTAGGTTTCCTAGTTTTAGTCTACAATAAATTGTTCTTTATCTTTTCTAGTTGTATTAGGTTTAAGCTATGTGCCCTATATAAGGCACCTCTTAGATTGTAATTTTCATGCAAGTTATCAATAAAAAATCAAATATTAATTAGAGAAGTTTCTCTATGTTTCTTACGGCTGTGCCCGTAATTGCTAGTGGATTCTGCTCATCTCATATGACTTTCGACGCTTGATGGAGCCTCTTACTATTGTGTATACGCTTCTTGCATCACTATATTACTGTATATTACTACTATACGAACGTCCAAAGATGAAGGATGGTTACCACCATTGACATAGGTGATAGCTTTTCTACCTCTAATGGCTAAGCTAACTACATATGCAGGCATATACACATGCATCTCCAATCCTATAGATATAGTTAAAAAAAGAGAAACCACGTACCCGCAACAAATTAACACCACTAAGTTATACGTACCTAACAACTGTTACAGTTGTAATTAGGTTTCAATTTTTGCTTTCAAAGAGTCTGTTAGTTAGTTAGGTCGTTAATTAGTGAAGAGAAGTACGTAATCCACTATTGCAATGGCATTCGGCAACTGCATCTTTGCTCAAGCTCAATTTGTTTCTTGTATCAACGGCTAGCCATAAGTGGTAGTTACCCTAAACCGTACACTTAACACCATGATTAGAAGTAGATATCTCATCTCTGCGGTACATTAATACAAAATCAACACTTTTCTTACTCTCAAGTCTCAGCCAATTAAGCTTTTTTAAGTCATAATTTTTAGGACTAAATACTGTTTAGTCCTTGAGATTTTGACCATAAAACACTTCAGTCCCTGACCTTCTAATTTCACAAGTTTAGTCCTTGTACTTCAAAATTTCAGACCAATAGGTCTTTGCCGTCTAAAAGTCACAGCGAAATGTCTATTATGCCCTCAGTTCTTTTTTTTTTAATAAATTTATTCCTTTCTCTTTTTTTATTTATTCTTTTTTCTTTATTTTATTTATTCTTTTTTTTTCAAACAGAAATAAAGAAAGGGAAAAAAATTTCATTTTCCAAAAAAAAAATATTAATTAATTAAAAAAAAAGAACTGAGGGCATAACAGATATTTCGCCGCTACTTTTAGACGGCAAGGACCTATTGGTCTGAAATTTTGAAGTACAGGGACTAAACATGTGAAATTAGAAGGTCAGAGACTGAAGTGTTTTATGTTTAAAAACTCAAGGACTAAAGAGTATTTAATCCTAATTTTTAACTTCCCTTGTTGTTGCTGCTAACAGCATACTATAATTTTTTTGCCAACTAATTATTTTTCTTCTCTTTTGCAAGCTAACTATGCTGCAGGTCCCTTTTCTCAACAACAACAACAACAACAAAAATTATGCAGCTCTCTTCTTGTAGAAATTGTTGAGATTATAGATCCCACATGGGAAAATGACCTTGCAAATGAGTTTATAAGGGTTTTGACCACTTCATTTATTGTTAATTGATTTTGGATGTGAACCTCAGATTACTTTATTATGATATCAGAGCCAAGTGTTTTCACGTGTACATGTCTTGCTGCCACACGGGCTCCACGTCATCCAATATTCCATATATGTTTTCCACGTGTATGACTTGAAAATTCGTCCTACATACGGGGACATGTTGAGAATAATTATAGATCCTACATTAGAAAATGGAGACTTTGCAAATGAGTTTATAATGGTTTTTCGCCAATCTTTTTGCCAGTCAATATTTATTAATATTATCATTATGATCAATTTATCATCTGCATGGATTAAGTTTTTGAGATTTTTCTAATTAGTTAGTTACAGAAAGACCTAATTGTTGGTGCAAAACTATTAATTTTTGACAACCTTATTTGGTTGATGTCTTTAGTTCAAGACATGAAACTTAGACTAATTTAAAGAAACGGTAAAATAAGAACATGAAAATATATCATTTCAATATTGATTGGTACTAAAATAGCATTATTTTTGTTTATCCAACTTAAATTTTACTGCTACATATTCTACATATTTTGTTTTCGTGATAATTTTCACCAACATTTTAACTAGCTAGCTTCACAAAATGCACACAAAACATGAGGATTCCTCATTCACGTATGGCATGCATCAAATAGAAATAATTCTTACAACAGATTCACGTTTTACACGATCCATATAATACTTAATCCACAAGTATGATAGTGCTCTCACTCACCAGACAAACAACCAAATTTATTGTTGACGTACATCACAAAAGAACAAGGCAAACAAACGGACACACACCCATTTTTGATCGATCACCATGGCATATATCTTAACAATCCAAACATACATTTATTTTTTGGGACATTATATGGTACTTATACATATAAATCCATCCCGTTATTATCTTAGTTTTTCAAAGGTTGCCATTTTGGACTTTTGCTTCAAGCTGCTGCTGCTTTTCCTCGTGGATCATCTTGTTATTGCTTAAAGCTCTTTGTTTCTTCTGAGTCTCAGTTGGAAGCTTCACTTCTGTTGCCAAACCCACAAGTTCAAGAAATCTTATGACATACCAAGTAACATCAATTTGCCACCATTCCAAGCCGTGTCGAGCTGAGTGCTGAAAAGCATGGTGATTATTATGCCAACCTTCTCCAAGTGCCAGCAATCCAATCAACCTGGGGATAAATAACATTTTTCTCATTTAATTTCCACATACATATATTCGCATAAACATGCTAGAGTGCATATAGCAGCTAAGTTTCATAGAAACAAGATCTTAAATGTTATTTTAAAATGTTAGCCATGCTACCGGGAAAAAAAATCTACACATCTATCACAAAACTAATTTGCAATAGATAGAGGGATTTGATATCGATCTAACATGTTATTCTGCAAGGTTAGCCAGGCTGCCATGAAAAAAAAAAATTAGACATCTATCACAAAGCTGATTTGCAGTAGATAGAGGAGTCCGAAATTAGAGCTGATCTATTTTGCAATGCTTAGATTTTCCGATGACATATTCTATATAGGCTTAATTGTCAAATTATCCCATAAATTTGGATATAATTGTTAATTTACATCGCAAACTTGCAATTGTGAAAATTAGTCTCCACAACTATAGTACCCCGAAAATTCGTTATTATTTTTCGAGGATTTTCTGAAATCTAATTTGTGGTTACAGGACAGTTTCATGGTTCATGGAATGATTGCAAGTGTTTCGGACGAATTATTATTCGAAGAATATGGTTTTAGGGGGGGAGGGGAAGGTTGACTTTTTATACGTTGGGTTTCTCTGAAAACTTCCTTCACAAAAGTCGTAGAGCGCTTCGATACGAGTTCGTGGACATATGGAACACAAAAATTAGAGTTCGTATGAGAAAGATATGAGCAATTGAAATTTTTGGAAATTTCTATAAATAGGAAAATTTCCAGGATTTTTTCATAAAACCCCAGAAATTTCCTTTTCTCATTTTCTTCCCCAAAATTCTGTCCGTTCTCTCTCCTCACCCCAGCGGGACCCGACCCAAACCCGGTGATCCGAGCCGAGTTTTCCGGTCGTTCCTGATGTTCGCCGGCGATTAGACCAACGCAGACGTGGTCACCGCCATCTCGCTGTCCACACTCTGGTGCTCGACGGAGACGGAAACCACTGAAAAGTGGAGATCTGAGTAGCTACAGTAACCGAAATCGGATCCGGCCGGATTTTCCTAGTTTCCGACGACTCCTCGGCCGATCCTTCTCGGTTTTGGAATCTCCTCCTCCTCTTGATCATCCTCATACCTGCTTTGAAGGACGATTTTGGGTGTGGAGTGAAAGATCGAGGTTTGAAAATCAACGGTGCACAATGAATCTGGAGCTGATCAAACAGCAGAGATTGATCGATCTTGTAAGCATGATCTAGGACGATCTAGACCGATCTAGGCTTAGCTCCAGGTATGAAAGTTTATCTACTCTTCATGATGAACATTTCTGGATGGCTTGATTGTTGTGATTTTGAGTTTGGTCCTGTGGCGGTGTTCTACCGCCTGTGACAGCGCTGTGGTGGTGTTCCGACTATGTAAGGGATAGTTTCTGGTTTTATAAATCATCTACTCGTCGATATGAGCGTTTTGATATATAATACATAATTTTTGGTGATCGAATAAATATGTTATGATTTTTACGGTTTCGAACCGTTCGATTATTCAATCCGTGAGGAGTCGAGCATTCGATCGACTTATGGTTTTGGCATATCAATCGTAGAAGTGTTCTGGAGACTTTGGGTGGTCTCGGAAGTGGTTCCGCCTTGATTGGCGTTACTTTTGGGGATTTAGTTCAAAACGAGGGTTTCGAACTTTAATTACTTTGTGATTCATGCACTGAATCGAGACCCTATGTGTTCAGGTGCTTGTAGGACTTATTGAACGAATTGCGGCGATTGTGCTTGTTTTGGTTAGCGTGTAAAGAAGCAGCATGATTCAAAGGTGAGTAAATCTCACGATATTCGTTATGAGCATGGTTGATATTTGTTATGAGCATGATCAATATTCGTTATGAGCAAGATTACCATATTGTCTTGGAGTTATTAGGTTAACTATGACTATAGTTGGTATTAGTTTCATTCCTGAGTGAATGACTACGTATATACATATTTACGTGAAATATATATGTATTGGTGCAATTGTTGTGATATGGGCAGCATCGTACGTACTGAGTTCAGTATCGTTGGAAATAGTGAAATTAAGTATTGAGTTGTGATGATAGAATTTCATTTGTTGAGATACTATCGGTCTAGTATGACCATCTTAATTGGTGATTTAAGATATGGTAGCTTGTGTAGGAATATTTGTGTAATGAATCGTTGAAATCAGTGTGATGAATATTGTGATATTTGTCATGTAAAGCTTGTGTAGGAATATATGTGTAATGAATCACTGACATCAGTGTGATGAATCTTTGTGATGATTTCTGTTTGTGTGATGACCAACAAAATCTGCATGTTGATCAGTCAAACATTGCTATCTGTGTGATAACCAGAAAAATATGTGTGATGATCAGTCTGACATTGCTATCAGCTGTGTGATGACTAGTGAAATCTGTGTGATGATCAGTAGGATGATGGCTATCTATGTGATGACCGGTGGAATCTGTGCGATGATCAGTGTGATGACTGCTCGGTAGCGGAGCTGAATTGTTATTAAGTTAACATTGATCGAAAAGACTGCTATGATGGTCGGGGCTACCTACAGATGTCAGAGTGTGGGGTTACTATGACTACTATGACTTGAATTACTTGACTTAATGTGACCTCCTGAACTAAACTATATGTAGAGGTTACCATGAATTGTTTTGCTTGTTTTGAATTGTGATTGCCTTGTTTTCTTCTTGATTTTATTGATTAATGATTTGATTTATCTTAAGAGCCATAGTGGTGACGAATTGTACCCTGTGGTGAGGATAGGAAGGTGATTCATTGATTTTCACCTTTGATGTCATGTTGATGACAAAGGCTCTAGTGGAGAAGGAATGAGTGTGATCTTGGAATTCGCCGTAGTGTGTTAGAATGGTATCAAACATTTCTTGAGGAAGTCTTGTTTGACTGAAATTTGTGTAATTGGATGCTAGGTTAAGAATCTGAGCATGAGGCTTTAGTCACGAGTTGACTTATGTAAGCATGATATGGAAGGATATGGAATTAATGGTTGTAGGCATGAGTTATGTGCATATCGTGTTTAGGTTGAGGTGACTTAAAAATGTATTTCTGCTTTGTGGTTTTGAGTTTACTTATACAAGCTTTCATAAACTTACCAGGTTTGTTGTGTGGCAACCCGGTACACTATTCAATGGTGTAGGGGTTAATCCTGCAGGTCAGAGTAATAGTGGCTGAAGCTGAGGTCGCGTACTGAGAGCATTACAGTAGGAAGACAATTTTGTGACTTCACCGTTATTAAGACATCCGCTCGTAGTAAACTCTGAGGAGCATTTACTTATTATTTTGTTGTGGCAATTTAATTTGTAAACTTGTATAATATATGACTCTGCGGAGCGGTTATATATTGACATTGTGGGTTCAGGGCATCAGTATGTACTTGGTTTAAAAGGAAAAAAATTTCTAGGTATTTTGTATTGATTGCTGAACCATCACGCATGTATAATTATGAGATTATATATATCGATTTTTAATTCGGTTTAAAAATTGGGGCGTGACAACAACTTAGGAAAAATTGCTAATTTACACCATATCCGTCAATTCTAATATTTTCTATCCAAATGTGAGGCATGTGTCCTGAACATGAGGGGTAATATATATGGTTATTTTAATTTTGGAGTTTTCTAATTAAGAGCAAATATACATAAAAATGAAAAATATTTTTTAGATTTTGAGATTTATGGCCTTCGATTTTTTTTTTTGTTAAATAACATTATATGTTTCAATAAGAATAAAAGTTAAAAATTATTGAATTGATGTTGTCATTCACCAAGAAACCACTAATTTAATTAAAAATGGAGTTGGGATCATTTTCAGTAATTGTGAGTGACAACCTCAATCTTATCAAGTGCTAATTTTTAATGTAACTATCTTATTGAGATAATATAATGTAATTTAATTGCAAATAAAATGACAAAGTGTGTGTGGTTTTTTTTCAATGTATATTTGTTATTAATTAAAAAATAATAATGAATGACCGTATTAGCCCTTATATGTAGGGGCACATCCCTCATATTTGAATGTAAAATTTCAGAAATAACAAAGGGGGTGTAAATTGACAATTTTCATCAAGGTCAAGAGGTTAATTCGGGAATTGCAAATTTGGAGTGCAAATTTTACAGGGATGTTTTGACATTTATGCCTTCTATATATTCTCCAAAAAAATCTTACCAATTGTTTCTAGATAAATCACCAGTTTCCCATATTTGTTGTCCCCATGTATGGCAGATTGAATTTATTCCAAATGTAGCATGGAGAAAAAGTACTGTCCTCACTCCCTGCAGGAAAAAAAAAAAGCAAGTTAATTAATATGTAAAAGGGAAATTTGATATTACACACAAAAACAAACAGTAATTTACTTTATCCATCGATCATTCGAAGGCAGAAATTAACCACCAAGAATTTGTTTTGCTGGCAGCAAGTGCGAAGAGGTACTAGTTAGGGTGGAAAAATAAATTAAAATAATTTTGAGGTGATTGTTTCCAATTAATAAAAAAAGAATCTTTTGGTGATAATAGCAAATTAAATTTAGGGTCCTTGACCCAAAGCACTAAAATTGGACAAAATTATTCCACTTACTCAACAATAGATTTTTATTCTTTGTTACCCAATTTAACGTAGAAAGACAAATTTACCCTCAGTCAAATTAACAAACTACTCATATGCCCACGATCGATCTCTCTCTACTCTATCCTCCGATCTGAAAAACTCTCTCTCTCTCTCTCTCTCTCTCTCTCTCTCTCTCCCCCCCACCTCCGGTCGACATCGATCCACTCTCCAGTCTCCACCTCCGGCCGACGTCGATCCACTCTTCAATCTCCACCTCCGGCCGGCGTCGATCCACCCCCTATCTCCAACTCTGGAGCAAGTTGAGTTGTTGCCCAGATTCCATTGTAGCTCGTCGGTGAGCTCACACAAGCTCGGTCCCGTCAGCCCAACCTTTATCGCACCTCCTGGACGCCTCACCATCTCCTTGGCGTCGCCAATGGCCTCCTAGACGCCTCTGGTGCTCGATCCATGTTGTGGCAGAGGAGAAAGATGATTGGGTGGCCAGAGCTTTTCTCTGGGTGCCCAAATCAATTTCACTTTTTAGTTTTTTTTTTTGGGGTAAAATGGGGACACAGAAGGAAAGAAAAAGGGTAATTTTATACACACATTGCAATTTTCTTGATACACACCTCTTCAAACTCGCTCTCTCTCTCTCTCTCTCTCTCTCTCTCTCTCTCTCTCTCTCTCTCTCTCTCTCTCTCTCTCTCTCTCTCTCTCTCTCTCTCTCTCTCTCTCTCTCTCCTGCATCCGTAACAACAAGAGTATAAGACCCTCATTCTCTCTTTATGTGCAATCCTCTCTCCCTCCCTCCAGCCAGCACTATCTCTTCCCTCTCTCCCCATCCTCTCCCCTCTATATCCTGGCTCTAATCTTATTATTTTTGGAATAATTATGGTCTACAAATTCAATTGACAAGCCTTATATCTGCAAAAGTGTAAAAATCCCAAATAAATTTTAGATTTAAAACCTAAATAGATAAAGCGGCACATTTTTGTAAGTTCACTTCTAGCCAATTCAATGTTCATTTTCAAGCTTCTTTTCTACTTTAGAAGTTGCTTTTAAACATCAGACACAAAGAGCTTTGGGAAAATATATGATTCTCATGTTTGAAGTTCATAATAAGGAGCATTTTTTCTTTTCTTTTTGTTTACTAAGCATCTATGCCCCCAAAAAGCTTGATATGATAAAGAGTTTCACTGAATGCCACTGTAAAGATCACCTGCCAACAACCCTCCTGTACCCAATGTGAAAGTGTGAAACTGGAATTTTGGAGTTTATTTTTTAATTTTTTTTTGAGAATGGGGTAAAGTGGTGATTTAAGAACTTACAAAAAAGTGGGATGTGTATATATAAAATAAAGATGTGTTAATAAAATTTCTCAAAGAAAAAATGAAAAAAAAAAAAAAACAAAGTTTCTATTGGGGCAATAGAAGTCTGTTAAAGGTTTGGAGCAATAGACGTTTTGAATTGATATAATATTCTCGTTTTTTTCTTTAATCAAAGTTTTATTTGTCTAAATTTAAAGAGCTTAGTTCCTATTCTGTCACTGAAAGTTCTATTGGGGGGCAATAGAGGTTTTGAATTGATGTAATTTCCTCTCTTTTTTTTCTTTAATTAAAGTTTTATTTGTATAAATTTAGGAAGATTAGTTCTCATTCTGGCGACTGAAAGTTTTATTGGGGAGCAATAGAGGTCTATTGGGCGGTAATAAATCTTTTCGGCAACCTATGAGATCTCCGATGACCTTTTTAGAGACATTCGGTGAGGTTTTGGAGACATTCGTTAGCCGAATTCCAGCCGCTAGTGACCGAACTCCGACGAAGTCTCCTATGGTTCCTCTCTCTTCCATTCTCTCTCTTTCTCTCTATGTAACAAATTAAGGGGTGAGGGTAAAATAGTCTAAAAAATAATAATAATAATAATAATAATTAAAAAAACATAACCAATTATTAGGGAATACCTTATTAGAGTCTTCATAGGTGAGGGGGAATTAAAAAAACTTAATGGGGTGAGTGGGGAAAAAATCTCTATAATTAGGGTAAATGGACAAAAACCCTTAAATCTAACTAACAAGAAGAACAATATATAGGAGGTGCGTTTTACCATTCCCCAAACCAAAAACGGCATTCCTCCCATAAAATGTAATAGAACTCCGAGAGCTATATAATGAAGAGGGTATGTATAATGGAGAAACATATAGTACGGTTGTCCTTTCAAATCTCCAACATTCTTTAGTCGTGGTTCATACTGCAAAAAGAAATTAGAATTTGTAAGCTCAAAATATATATTCTTCTGTTGTCCATTATTGGCATATATATATATATATTTTGGTTCCAGGATTCCATAGTTTCTACTAATCAATCTTTTTGCTGTTAATTTTCTGCTTATATCTGGCATAGTTAAATTGTATGTAAATTATCTTAACACCATGGAGATTAGTAGTGAAGAGGGCTAGGATTCAGACTCCACCAGAGGGAGAGAGGGAGATAATATATACATTTCCGTTTCGACCACGGTAATCGATTGCCGAACCAACATGACTAAACCAGAATCCTCTGACTGGGCTATGAGGGTCTTTCATAGTGTCTGTAAACTGATGGTGGGATCTGTGTACGCTCACCCAATCAAGTGGACTTCTCTGCAAATTTAAAACATGTTACCGACCGAAGAACAAAATATAGAAGTTAAAACTCATCATCTCATTAATCTTTTTTAGACTGATTAGGTAAATTTGAGACACAAACCTGAAATGATAGAACCCCACAATAGGCAAAGAAGTACTCGAGCCATCTGGGAAGCTTAAAGCTTCTGTGGGAGAGATTCCTATGGAATGAAAGGGTTACACCGACACCTGAGACAAAGTAGAGCGCAATGGCCAGCCAAAACGCAGTCCAGGTGAAGTAAAACGGCGCAAAAAGAGAAAGCAAGTGCAAGAAGACGAGGCTGGTCAAACTGCCTATGTCTATGACGTTCCATTCCCTCCCCCAAAACTCCACTCGCCATTTCACCAGCCAATAGTCCCAATCAAGCATTTTAGCACAGCTTGATCTACCTGATTCTGTGTCTTTTATCTTCTGTGCGTATGAGAATACAAGATATAACGCACTAGGTGGTGAGAATATATTGCATGGGTTATTGTATTTGTGTGTTAGTTTTATATAGGGGTGATGGAAACGCTATTTTTTTTTTTGGTCAGTTGGTGGTTGAGGAACTCAAGTACCTTTGTGTTACCCAAAAAATGATTAACCAAATAAGCATGATTCTCATACGCACCAATGTACGTTGTAGAGGACAACATTATTTATTAATTCATCCACCACCAATGTTGTAGAGAACAACATTATATGTTGTAGTTCATCCACCACCAATGTTGTAGAGGACAACATTATTAGGTGATGATATTAAGGTGGACAACATTTTACATTTTAGAGTAATTTAGAGTTTACATTCAAAATCAATTGGCAATGAATGGAGTGACCCAAACCCTTATAAACTCATAGACAAAGTCTCATTTTCCCATGTGGGATGTATATATTCTCAACCATGAAAGAGTTGGTGCATCTAATGCAATATTGACATAATATATATAATTCTGCTTAAATGTTGTTACTCATGTAATTTTGTTTTAAAACAATATATTCATTGAACCGTGAAACAAGATTTTTGAATACTAATGTTTATTGCCGGCTGAATTAGTAAGAGCAAATGCACCGCAACATGGTCTTGCCTCTTAATCAGCCCAGAATCAAATGCACCGCATGGGTTATTGCCCAATTAAAAGCTGATCGACTAAGTACACTGGCAGCTTTTGCCTCTTGATCTGGTCGACCAATTCAGTGGGACTTACGTAATTAAAGCATATGAAACACTTTATTTTATCTGCCAGCTTGTTCTCTTCCCACTTTTGACCTTTGCTACAAAAAAGAAGACAGAAACAGAGAAGAAGGGGAAGAAGAAAGAGAAGCAGAAGCAAGGGCAAAACTGAGAAGAAAAGAATGTACTCTACAGCAGATGAAAGTCTTGCCTTATAGGGGTGCACCAAAATAATGAAAGGCAAAGGCAAAATCAATGAATAGTGCATAATTAGGAGGCAAAACCTCTCCTTTTGCCTTTGCCAATTGCCAGTTGCGGTGCATTTGCTCTAATGCATACATGTTACATCTTAGTAAAATAATACACCGTCTACTTACGTAATGTATTTTTTTCTACATTGACTTCCCCCACTTCCTTTCATAGTACATACAAGTCGAAGACGGCATTAATTGGGTAAATGTCAGAGAATACATGATCACATGCTCTAATTAATTTGCTAACAACTAGTTTGTCTAGCTTTGGATGTGCACGTTATTTATTCGAATTATTAAGAGAGCTGGCCGGTGTTTACTGTTCCTTACTGCCAGCAATTGATGGTGGCCGGAATCACTGGTTTATGAGTTCTCATTTTGATTATTTTTAGTTGCTTGATGTTAATTTATGAACCGGATTGTGTCTGTTTAAGATTGCTTTTGAATTGTCAAAAACACTTTTTAAAATTGCTGGCCGGAATCACTGGTTTATGAGTTCTCATTTTGATTATTTTTAGTTGCTTGATGTTAATTTATGAACCGGATTGTGCCTATTTAAAATTGCTTTTGAAATGTCAAAAACACTTTTTAAATTTTAAAAAACTTGTTTTTGTACGAGGAATCACTAACTTGCTTATCAAAACCACATTTAAATGCTTCTAGCTAGAACTCACTCAAGACGCATTATATTTTGTTTTTACAATTGTTATACAATTTATAACTAATTTTTTTTATATTAATTCAAAAGTTTTTTTTCTGACCACTTTAAAAACTATCTCCAACAGACCCTGAGGTATTGAGTTTATTGATTGTCGTAGGATTTGAGGCCACGTATAAAAACTTGGTCATATCATATAACCAGAACCTATGTGGCATGGATGATGCTGAGAGATTCTCCTTCCCCAAATATATAACACTACGCATTTTGCCCGCGCGATGCTGCGGATTTATGTTTTTTTGTATTTTTTTCTTCAATTTTTTACGCAATAGAATAGTAATTACAGCCTAAGAGATGTTTACCGAATATATTATCATTTAATTTGTTATACATATTTAAAAAGATGGAATTTTAACCAAACTGGCCGGAATACACACATATTTAAAAAAATGAAGTTGGAGCTGGTATTATAATATTCTTCTCTTTCAAGCATCCCATCATACAGCTCACACCCTCTTTGATACTCAATTCACATTGAAGAGGTGCTGCATCAGTTCGGTGTAGGTTGAAGCAGTAGGCAAATAAATGTGTTGCTTTCAGATCACAGTGACTTATTGTAGGGTTTGAGCATTCTTGGGAGATATAGAAGCCTTTGAATTACCCCTTCAATGATGTGGACACGTTGCTCCCAATCCAAAAGATTACATCTACTTCGATCTGTATGAAGGTAGATTACCAACCATGATTAATTAGTCATGTACTGATGTACACAATGTTGAGCAGACTGGTTCCCACACATCAGACTGATAAAATTAACTTAAATTGGTCTTAGCAGCAGGCTTCTTTCAAGCTTATATGTATGGAACAGCTGATTATGCCTTTCTAAGCTATTGAAATAATTGAATGTGATTCAAAATTTGAAATCAAAGGAGAATGTAGATACCAAAGAGGTAGTGACCCAAGCTTTTGTTTGGCATGTACTCATATATCAGCATCTTTTCTTCCCTCTTGGTGCAATATCCCAGAACTCTAACCAGATTCACATGGTGCAGTGTTGCAGCAAGTGTAACCTTATTTTGAAACTCTTCCAAGGCCTTGGTTTGAAGTTTTCGAAAGTCTTTCAATAATGTTTGCTGACCCTTGCTTAATGCACCCTAGAAAAACCACACCAATTATTAGCATATTCCTACAAAGCACCAACTTTTAGACAGTGATATGAAGTAAAGATTCTGCATTGCATTTCAAAATTTATATAATGATTGTCACTGATGCTACCTTGTATACAGATCCAAAGCCACCGTCTCCAACTTTTAGACAGATTAGGAGCACTGCTGTTAAAACTCTGTATCTGGAATTACATTTAATAGCCTAAAACTGATCTTTTAATGTTGTCTATAATCCCTAATCAAAAACAGAATAACCCCCAAGGTTTAGCCAAAGAACTAACGTAAAAAATAGTAGTGATTCAACACATATATATATATATATATATATATATGTATATATATATATATATACAGAGCGGAGCTCCACTTTGAAAATTAACGTGTGAAGTTCAAGTTTTGGATCACTTTTCGGTCGCATATCCACATCTCGACCGTTCAGTTTTTAGGTACTAGTGTATAGATCGTCTCTGCAAATTTTCTGCCAGAATGATGATCGTTAAGGTATTTATAATTTCCTTAAAGCTAGGTACAGTTCAGGTTGACAGATTCAGTCCGTCCATTGGTTTAAGTGAGTTAGATACCTTAACGATCATCAATTTGGCTGAAAATTTGTAGAGATGATCTATACACTAGCACCTAAAAACTGAACGGTCAAGATGTGGATATGCGATCGAAAAGTGACCCAAAACTCGATCTTCACACGTTAATTTCAAAGTGGAGCGCCGCTCTGGATAAAATATATATATATATATATATATATATATATATATAATTTCTCAGGTAAGGATATTCTTACCTAAGCTTATGGAATGGATTTCCAGTTTTTGGCCACTTTTCGATTATATATTCACATCTTAACCGTTCAGTTTTTAGGTCATAATATATAGATCATCTCTGCAAAATTTCAACCAAATTAATGATCGTTAAGGCATCCAAAACTGCAATTTACACGAACGAACCGAATCTGTCGAACCAGAACTGTTCGTGTACATTGTTGTAATTTGCAGTTTTGAATGCCTTAACGATCATCAATTTAGCTGAAATTTTGTAGAGATGATTTATACATTAGGACCTAAAAACTGAACGGTTAAGATGTGAATATGTGATTGAAAAGTGGTCAAAAACTAGAAATCCGTACCGAAGCTTAGGTAAGGATGTCCTTAGCCAAGAAGGACTGTGTGTGTGTGTATATATATATATTAACAGTTTAGGAAGATTACTAACTAACAATCAAAATCCACATACATAAATTCTGGAATAAATACTCAAGAGTAAACTTACCGGCCAATCTAATTTTCAGTTTATATCTTAGGAGTGTTGGGGTTACTTCGCTTGAATGTGTCACGATACCAGCCATAACACGAGTATGATTCCACATTCCCATATTCATTTTCAATCTAATCAAATAAAAGGAAATCTTTCAATACTTTACAATATATTTCTGTAGAACAGAAGATAGATTGACATGAGCATGACCCAGTACAATAATATATCTAAGCATATGTACATGAACGTACAATAATGATAGGGCCTCTTGAGATGCAAATAGTTTCACTTTTTTTTTCATCATATACACAATCAATTGTTCATCTATTCTACCGAAGACAAAAAATAATCTTAACTACAAATGTTTAAGACCTTAACTTAAATCAGATAAAGTGAAGGTGATTTCAATTACCATGATAACATCATTTGCTATTTGAATCTAACAGTTTGGCAGGTTATCGAACCAAACAGGGCTTCATTAGATATGAAGTCCGTCACATAGTACTCACTAGAATTCGTGCCCGCGCGTTGCCGCGGGTTATAGAATAAAATCTGAAAGTTTAATAGGATCAAGAATGTAGTTGAGAAGTAAATTTTATAACAAAAGATGTAGATCATGACCTAATAACATTACCACTAATGTAGATGTTGTGGTAGTGTTAAAAAAAAAAAGGCTTTCATAGTTTAAAGTTAACATAGTTACAGTTGCTGCTGGGACAGCTTCCAAAAAATAGGTTGTTTTAGTTACAGGCTAACGTATCTGCTTGCCAAAAGTAGGTGATGATGTCTATTAGCATTAGAAAGTTGCTAGCCTAGTGATGGACGGTTATGAAGGTTGTCCAAAAAATTGCCAAAAGTTGTTAGCCTAGTGATGGACGGTTATGGAGGTTGTCCAAAAAGTTGCTTCCTCCAGTTCTTTTTACACAAAAAGTGTCATCGTACTTCAGTCTGTTTTCTCCTTGTTGAAGGACTTCATGGATGATCCTGCTGATTCAATACTGCCTTCCCTGTCATTGAAGAAGTGAGAGATCACGAAGTGTATTTAGTGATCAAATGTTATGCAGAAATAGTTTATTAATACTGATATTTGGGAAACTGAAAGATTTTTAGATTGAAGATGAGTGCAGAACACAAATTTTTCTATATTGACCTTAATTAAAGGTCTACACTCACCTTGGTTAGTGCAAAATGTTCTTAATCCAGAAACTGAGTTTCTAGTGGATGAGATTCCCACATTGTTCTGTAGTATCTAAAAACACTCGGCTACCGGAATAGTATTATTAAATGAAAGCTGCTGATTCTCTTTTAGTCAGTGTAGAAAACCAACGAATGCAAGACTGATTTTTTGGAATGATACCAGTAACTGTATTATATTTCGAAGAGAAAAGAACAAAGAGCAACACGCAGACATGTTTGAACAACATTACAGAATAGAGTATCCTAGACCAAGCAATGCACACATTGAGTACATCTAGAACAACATTACAGAATAGAGTATCCTAGTTCAAAAAAAAATGCCTCTATATATTATTATATTTTCTTCACAGCTTTGTCACAACACTCATCTATCATTGTTTATTGAAAATATAGTAAATGTATTCCAATTCATGAGTACATTTGCTTACTGTGTTCCATGCAAAATGAAAATATTCTAAACCATTTGCCACTTCTGTTTGCAATATTTCTTAATACTCTAAGCAAGTCCTAACTCATATGCAAATTGAACCAATTTCAGAAATCAAAACAGGGAAAAGATTATCTAGGAAAGAATATCTAACCTGCAGCTCTCCTACTTTCCTCAACACAATTCCAAAACTTGCCTTGAAAATTGTAAACTCCTGCATCACCGAAAACACCATACAATCTTCACTGAAAACATGTATAGTCAAAGAAGAAATCATACGGTTATACAGATCCAGACCTAGATATTTCTTATTAATGGGAAAACAGAACAGACCTGTCTATGATTTTATTGAAGTCTTCTTTTAATTATAGTACTCTTCAAGAGAATATGAAGAATGAACAATGACTTTTTATATATTCAGTAATCAAGTCGGTTGTACATAAAATTGAGTAACTCTCAATTAATTGAAACATCAAGCCACTAATTAACTTATACTACACAGATAAAGATACAATCAAACATTAATCCAGCCAAGCAAGCCAAACTGTACAAATCAAAGAGAAACCAAACAGGTACAAAAATTCCTCCACTAAATGACAAATGTTGTAAAATGATAGTAAAAGAATTTGAGAGAGGGAGAGTTTAGAAACCAAGAATGAAGTATGAGAAATGGAGTGATTCTATTCATCTCACAATGAGGTTTATATAGGAGTACCTCAGGTTTACAAAAGGTAACTATTTAACGATTACATCAATCACTCGTCTGATTACAATCAATCAATCGCTAATTATATTCTGTTAATCACCAATCAATCTTAATTGGCGTATATCACGCAACACTAATTGCTATTACATGAATAGCCACATTAATATTTACAACACTCCCCCTTGGATATTCCATGTCAATAGTGTTGCTCCTGCTATGCGCTTCTAAGTTGCCTCGTCAAAAACCTTGCCAAGTAATAAAAACCCTGTGGGAAAAAACAACCTTGGTCGAAGGAGAAAAAGAGCACAACGCGCTTGAGTGTGGAATAGCAGTATCACAGCTTCAGAGATAGGTGGAGTCTTCTTATCAGCACCATAAGTAGGTAGTATGTCTATGAGAGGGATGCATTAGAGTTGCTACACCAAAACCTTGCCCGGTAAACCCAGTGGAAGAAACCCGTGGTCGAAGGGAAAAGATGAGCAAATGCATATATATGTCGAATGAAAGCATCTTCTGGATGCAGTAAGTAGGGGTGACCGTACTAAAGATGTGCCTCGTCAAAACCTTGCCAGGTAACAAAACCCAGTGGGACAAAATAACCCTGGACGAAGGACAAAAAGAGTACACGATGGTCAAACGAATATGCTTCAGGATACCCCCCCTGATTTCGACTCCCCCTGAAAATTACATGTTAGGTAAGTCAGATAGTTTACGTAGACCAATACCTTGGACATGCTTCTGGAATGTAGACTTTGGTAGTGACTTGGTGAAGAGGTCTGCACGATTGTCTTCAAATCAAATCTACTAAACTTCAATCTTCTGATGCTCCTGTTGTTGCTAATTGAAGGAGAACTTCTGTACAATATGTTTGGTGTTGTCTCCTTTGATGAAACTTGTCTTTATCTGCTCTATGTAAGCAGCATTATCCTTGTAGATAATGGTTGGTTCAACAGTGGTGGAATGCAGTCCACATGTGCTTCGAACATGCTTTGTAACGGCTTTTAGCCATGTACATTCACATACTGTTTCGTGAAGAGCTAGTATCTCAGCATGATTCGAAGAGGTAGTAACAAGTGTCTATTTCGTAGACCTCCAAGAAATTGCAATATTCCCAATGGTAAAGACATAACCAGTTTGGGAACGTGCCTTGTGCGGGTCTGATAGATAGTCTATATCAGCATATCCAACAAGGCAAGCATCATTCTGAGGATCAAGGGGGTTTGATCCATTCCTTGATGCATAGGGATAGAATAAGCCCATATCCGCCGTACCTCTAAGGTAGCGAAAAATGTCTTTTATGCCATTCCAGTGGCAGCGTGTTGGCGCAGAGCTATATCTAGCTAACAAGTTCACATCGAATAAGATGTCCTATCTAGGGCATTAAGCCAAGTGCAATAATGCGCCTATTGCACTTAGATATGGGACTTCTGGTACCAATATCTCTTCGTTATCATCTGCAGGACAATACGAGTCTCTCTAGACTTCAGATGACCATGGGTGTGCTTGCTTTTATCCTCATTAAAGCATCTTAACATCTTCTGGATGTAATTTGGTTGATGGACCAAAATTTCATCTGCACTGTGCTCGGGCTCCAGGTCGAGACAATAATTTGTCTCCCAAGGCCTTTCATCTCAAATTCCAACTTCAGGTGCTTTGCGGTTTCCTTGATCTCTTCAGGAGTATCAATCAAATTCATGTCATTGACATAGACCGCCACAATTCCAAACTAGGAACTTGTTTCCTTAATAAACACGCATGGGCATAGTTTATTATTCACATATCCCATCCTGATCAAATATTCACTTAGACGGTTATACCACCTCCGTCTAGATTGTTTCAATCCATAAAGTGAACGCCTCAAAACTAACGGAGAGCGTGTTCCGTGGTCTAGAACTATTTGCATCGGGTATATTAAGTCCTTCAAGAACTTTTATGTATATCTCTGTATCGTGATCCCCATAGAGATAAGTTACGACCACATTCATAAGCTGCATATTTAGTTTTTCGGAAACTACCAAACTGATAAGGTAGCGGAACGTTATGACGTCTATTACGGGAGAATACGCCTCCTCGTAATCAATCACAGGGCGTTGAGAAAATTCTTGCGCCACTAGACGAGCCTTGTGTATCACAATCTCGTTTTTTCTCATTACGCTTCCTTACAAATACCCATTTAAATTCTACGGGTTTAACATGGGGAGGTGTAGGAACAACAGGTCCAAACACCTTTATCTTTATCAAGAAATCTAATTTGACCTGGATTGCTTTTTTCCTTTTTGGCCAGTCATCTCTTCATTGAATCTGATCAACAAAGCAAGGTTCGAGGTCATCGCTTATTATAATTTCGGTGGCCATCGCAAATACTAATATATCATCGATGATAATCTCAATCCGATTCCAAATCTCACTAAATTTACCGAGATTTCTCTATTCTCGGGAGTGGGTTCAAATGTTGGAGCGTCCCCTAACATCGTCTCTTCTAGGACAGACCCATAATCCGGATTTATCTCATGAGATGGATCGGTTTTGAGATTGCGATGTCAAGAGGATTCTTTTGTGCCAAGTTTACCCTCTTCTAGGGAAAAGAATCCTTCGAACCTAATAGTTCACCTCACTTCAGGGCAGGGACATATGACTGGTTAGCCGCCATGGTCGTACCTCGTCCATCTGGGACGACACATCCTACAGGGACGTCTATCCTTACAGGCACATTTGCAGCAGGTATATATGATCTCGTCACTTTAGCTAGATCAGAGAAAGTGTCTGGCATATTTTGGGCTACACTCTGTAGATCTAGAATTCTCCGCACTTCATTATCACATTGTGCAGTTCGGGGATCAAGATGAGACATAGTGGGGACAATTCACGTCGTTCATCAGGAACGGTAACGTTCTTATCTCCCCCTAACGGCGGGAAGACTGTCTCATCAAAGTGACAATCCGCAAATGTAGCGGTAAAGAGATCGCCTGTCAAGGGCTCAAAAGAGCACATAATCGACATACACGCCCATCCTTTGTTGAGGACCCAATTTTGTACGTTGTGACGGCACAATTGGCACGCGGACTGCATACCCAAATGCGTGTAAGTGCGAAACATCAGGTTCGTACCCATTCACCAGCTGTAACGCTGAGTAAGGTTGGTAGCAGTGGGCCTCAACGGGACCAACATAGCTGCATGCAAGATTGCATAGCCCCACGCAAAAACTAGGAGCTTGGTGCGCATTTCCAAGATTCTATTTGCGAGACCATCTTGGGTGTGAACATAGAGAACTATATGTTCAGCATCAATACTAAGGGATATGCAATAATCATCAAAAGATTTCGATGTAAACTCTCCGGTATTATCAAGTCTTATGGACTTTATGGGATAATCCTAGTGGTGAGCCCTCAATTTCATGATCTGGGTGAGAGTTTAGCAAAAGCAGCGTTTTCTTGTGGACAATAGTGTAACATGTGATCACTTTGTCGATACATCAACCAAAACCATTAATATTTAACTGGTCCACATGGTGGTTGGATATGTCCACAAATTTCCCTTGCATTCTGTGCAGAAAAATGGTGGTGTATGTACTAGTCTTTGCATACGATGGTCTAGTATTAAATATTCTTAAAGAGTATGGCATAGTGTGTCATTATATATAGGACCCTTGTTCAGAAGGGGATGCACCTGCGATGAGTTGAGGATACAGTGCATCATACTTTGACCTGGGTGTCCCAAAAGGTCATGCCATAGCAAGTAGTTGCTTGAATTAGTTAGCTTCTAGCTAACATATTTAAATTTCTCCAATGTACGCTTTTGGCCACACGCTCAGAGGTTATGCAAAGATATTCCACTCATTTTTCTCAGTGGTTTCAACGTGGTAACTGTTGGTTCGAATATCCTTAACACTCAATAACGTTCTTCTGGAACGTGGAGATTATTAGGCCTCATTAATGGTAGGTTCAGTACCATTGGACAACATACTGTGGGTTTTGCCATAGCCCTCTATCAGGTTGGATTGCCCTGATACGGTTGTCACAGAGGTATGAATAGACAATAAGTTTGAAAAATATCTCCGATCTGGGAGTATGGTGTGCGTAATAGCACTTTTAACCAGACAACAAACTTCCCCACAAGACATGCCTATTCATAAATTTAATTCAATGGATCACATGTATGAATAAGTTTATTGAATTAAATATATTCGAACATAACCACATTTCTATAATCCAAAATAATTGAAAACATAAATCACCAAAATCCGAAGATGTTTCATTCATTAAGATGAAATAGATATGGCAAAAGGGGCCAATTATACCCATGTCTTCAAGTTCTAATCCTCGATATGTTCAGTAACTGCCTGAAAATCCGTGATCTCTAGTGTGGAATCAATAGAAAATGACCCTTTAATAAAGTTGGTATTTCGAGTTCCGCGACTGGCGTAACACTCATTTACTGCTTCGGCTATCGCACAACAGGTGTGGGACCAGCAGTCAATTCCTCCATATTGATAACAAAGATCATGCTAATTTTTGTGGCGCGCGGGCCGAACCAGTGTTCTTTTCCACTTTGGCTTGTTGGGCAGGGGCACTATGACATGGGGCCATGTTTTGGGCCGGTTATATGGGCCATTTATGGGCTCACCTCTCTTTACTTGTCTCAAAAGATCAGACTCTTTGTCCCTTCCACGGTCACAATCTCCCCTTTCAAGATTAGGTTTGCGATGAGCAACATCAATTCCTTCAAGCAAAAGTGCTGCTCAGGTACCGATGGGCTTGGCTTGATCATTCCTCAACAGGAGGTTGTTGTTCATTTCAGTGAGCAACAAGATAGTGATCAATTCTGAGAATTAATAAAGTGCCTCTCCTTGTATTCTTTTGGGCAGATGGGCTTCTTCAATATCTTGCTAATCATGTCTTGCTTCAGGCAAGAAAATGGTCATCTGATGGTGAAAGTGCTCTTCCAGAGCAACCCAAAGAGTCTGTGTATCCTCTTAATCGGGTACTTAACTTGGAGTGCTTTCTCCATATGTTTCTTTATGAACATTATGGCACTCGCCTTAAAAGCCTCAGTGACGACATTGTCAATATCGATTGTTGATCTCATCTTCTTTGTAGTCAGATGAATTTTCACATCTTGAGTTCACTTTAGATAGTTTCTTCTGCAGACCTTTAAAGCAACAAAGTCAAACATGTTGAGATTTTGACATTTCTTACAAGAAAGGAACAAATAATATTAGTGCTTTGGGTAATATCATCCATAAGCAAGTAATGAGAACTTCAGGTTCTATAACATGGTATGAAAAATCGGATTAGATATGTAAAATCTACTGGTTTTATCATGTGTGGTGAATTTATGAAAGGAAACTTCAAGTTTCTTAAATAGCATTATCGAAACTACAAGTTCGATTTATGTATGAACTACTGGTTCATTTAGAACTTCTAGTTCATTAGGTACCTGCATTTTCTACACATATATTCTAGTGCGAAAATTTAGACAAGTAACACAATAATATTGAATTGAGCAAATTGAAATAATCTCACAAATTTGGATAAATAAAAATCACAAATCAATTGAGATATTAATTGCATGCTACTAATTTAACAGATTAATTATCACACAATTATGTGAATAAATGCTTCTGGCAATTAATTACACATATTAAATATGGTGAATCTATTTACAATATCAAATTATTTTTCCTTTTATTTGATTATGCTGGACCAAAGGAGTGGGTTTGATAGTGAAGCCTATCGGACTTAGTCTGTGGGCTTGTGACCCGGGCTTTCATGCATAAGTCAAATGGTGTGTGAGACCTGCTGGGCTTCTGGGTCCTGCTGAGGGAAAGTGGGCCTGCTGGGCTCAGGCTAGTCTGCCAAGGAATGAAAAGTTATTACTCAACCCTTTCGGTAACTCCAATTGAATACGACCAGGTAAGGAAAGATGAGGTTTAGGTGGAGCGAGGCTCGCTTAAGTACACGGCCTCATCTGAACCTTTCCTAGACATCGCATCCAACTGGATTAGCCTAGTTTGAGAAGATTCATAACTTTTGTCATGGCAACATGTGATGAGCTTCTGTTCTGGTCTTGCAACTTGGGCTTGAGCTTCTGGCTCGGATTTGTTGTTGTGACTTTGGGCTTGATTTGAGCTTCTGACTCAGCCTCATTTAATATTCACCATTAACCTGTCTTCTTTTTTTTCCTTAAATGCTTCTGGCATTAACAATTCATTAACCCCATAAATATTACATAATCATTATGGCAATAAACTTAATGTACAGCATTAAGAAATTGTAATGAAGTAAATAAATATCATAAAGTCAATAATGAAATCATTATGGTGATGAGCGTAATATATGGCATTAACAGGAAATGATGCACATTATTATGGCAATGATTTGAGTAAACGCTTCTGGCATTATAGTAATATTAAAGAGGAATCCTACATGTCAATGTGTCATGGTATATGGTCAATCAAATCCAAAAACATGAACAAATAGATATGACAGATATATATGTATCAACCAAATAAATTAATAAAGTAAATTTGGGGGTTCATGCATCATGGTGATTGTTCATATAATCAAGTTTGAAAACATGAATTAAAATTAGAATTTGGATAACATTACTTGATGAAGAGCGGATGAATCTTCAGTTTATATGTGCAGAACTGAGAAGGTAATCTTCTCAGCCAATCCAAGAGCTATTCGCCTCTTCTGGACAGCTCCCACTTTGAATGGTGTACAGGTCTCAAAATAACTCCAATAAGGCTGAAATTTGGAGGGCAGATAGAAGAGGCAGAGACGAACAACCTTGATGAAGGAAATATTTTGATCTGAGGTCCCGATCAAGAGGTTTCGGGGCGTGCAAACAGGCTGCAGCAGGGGGGTTTTTTTTTTCTTCTCTGGCTAGGGCTTGGGTTAGAGCGTCGTGCTGATAACGTGTTGTAAAATGATAGTAAAAGAATTTGAGAGAGGGAGAGTTTAGAAACCAAGAATGAAGTATGAGAAATGGAGTGATTCTATTCATTTCACAATGAGGTTTATATAGGAGTACCTCAGGTTTACAAAAGGTAACTATTTAACGATTACATCAATCACTCGTCTGATTACAATCAATCAATCACTAATTATATTCTGTTAATCACCAATCAATCTTAATTGGCGTATATCACGCAACACTAATTGCTATTACATGTATAGCCACATTAATATTTACAACAACAAATACAAAGTTTCACAACCTACTATACACAACTCTAGTATTCTTTTACTTTTATCTGAAAGTTTAGGACAGAAAACTTGCTGCACAATTTCAACTAATAATTCATATGCTTACTTATAACATTTTAAGTAACTTCTGATTTAAGAGCACTCAAAAGGTTTAAAGCACTAAAAAGCTTTAATTTGAAAGGACATATTACTTCTAAGCATTTCACTTAATGATTTGTATTGTTCGCCAACCATGTTGCTGCTCATTAAGCAGAAGAAGTAAATAAAATAGAATTGAAATTTCCAAGAAATGAAGTCAGGAAAAGAGAATTGAATTGAAATTGAAAAGAACATTTTGTTCCAATTGTAGACAGTACAGTCAAATGAATCCCCAAAATGAAAAAGAAATTGTACATCACACAACTAAGAAGGATCTAAGAAGAAAGAAAACCCAGATTCAATGGTCGTGTTGATCACTATAAACTATTAATGTCCAGATTCAATATGATAGTGCAGTAACATATAGATTATAGTGATAAATGTCTATGAGTTTAAAAAAGCTGGTCTTCACAATTTCTTGAATATATGTAACTTTTGAGCTCCAACTACAGAAAAAACAAAAAATGAAATTTTCAATAGCTAAAGAAAAATAAAGTTAAAAGAAACAGTAACAACAATTCTAAACAAAACAAACGAAATATACAAAACTCATAACCATTTTACTCTTAACACATTCTTTTGTTGTTTTTAAAAAAGGAACCTTTTTTTTTTTTTGATTAAAATGGAATTGCTTTCATTAGAATGAAAACTGAAGCACAACTGACAACTCTTGGTCAAAACAAAATGCTTAAATAGGTTATTCCTTCTCTACATCAACTGGATATATCTTCTCTGATAAGATTTTCAACCAATGGAAGGTTACTTTCCTTCTAAAAGGCTGAGTCCCTAATGCGTATGCCTTCTTTGGCTAAACGATGAGCCACTTTGTTTCCAAGTCTTGCGATTTTTCTCAATTTCACTTCCTGCAATTGCTAGAAATTGTAACTTCAGCTGAAACTCTGACAGAAAACCAAAAACCAATTTATCCAAATGAATTCCCAATTTTGATCACTCAATCACACAACATTGATCATTTGTACAAAAGTTATCAATTACTCCATAGTTTTTATATATGTACACATACAGATAAATATATACACTAAGATTGTTATCCAGAAAAGTGGATACAGATTAGACGGAATGGTTTAACAATGAAGATGAATCAATAACAAATCAAGTTAAGTATAAAAAGTAAGCAAGCATATTTACATTAACGTAAACATACACATATCAGGTAGAGGGGTGCTTGTGTATCAGTGTATATAATGAAATAGATGTATGTAAAGAGTGATTACCTGGTTGTTTTTTCTTCCAACAGAGTGATTAAAGTTGCAATTCCTTGATGAATATCTGTTTGCACAAAAACAAATGCTCAGAAACAATGTTAATACTTTTATGAGTTTTGAAACAATGTCAACAGTTTTGTTATATATAGTTTCAAGTAGAATTTGTCATATCATAGTATATGAAAAAAATTAAACTTGTATTACGATTAGATTCATACACAAATTAATGAATGATTTCGAATTATGAAATATAAAAACCATACCTTGAAGCTCTTGCAGTGAGTTACCCAGATCTCAAACTGTAGAACCCACAGAATCTGCAGAAGATAAAAATTGATATTAGTTAAAACCTAAGAACAACAAATAATTCAATAAAAATTGCAACACATAACAATTGGGAGAACAATAGTAAAAACAGGTTTTCTTTAGAAATCAAACCTGTTCTATTTGTTTTCAGTACAACTTTGTATTCTGAGATTAGTAATACAATCCGAGTTTCGGAGCAGTTCAAAAGTAAAAACAAAGATTATGATAGAGAATAACATTCTGGACAGAAACAATTGAATTGAATTTGTTTTGGTTAAGAAAACAGACAAATAAGAAAACTTTTCAGTCATGTGAATCATAAACATTGAAAAATTGGTTAAACTATGTATAAAGATTAATGTAATCATCATATGAAATCAAAACCTCACCAAGCCTTTCCTATGTCAATTTCATATGGCCGCATATCAGTTTTCGATTTCAAATAACAATGAAGATGAAATCAATGAAAAATCATGTTAAGGCTTGACAATCAACAAATCAGTGCACCAAATAGCTTAAATTGGTGAATAGCTAGCTACAACATTTTGACATCTTAAGTGCAACCGATAGACTAAAGCTTTGCATAATTTTTCACAGTCACTCAAAAAATCACCAACTCACATAGAAATTCTAGTGGTTTACTAAACATACAAACTCCTCTATCCCATGCCCACTGCAATTGACTGTTCTTAATTCAAAGAATTTCTATAACTCTCCAAAAGCAGAAAGAACACATTTTCAATGCAACCCAACAATACCCAATTTTTTCTTTTGTCTAGCTTCCTCTAGAGTTAGACAAACACAATGAAAATCTGTACCTCTTTAGATCATTAAAGTGGACTCCTTGTCCGCCTCCCTGTACCTCATTTTTTGCTTTTTTAATAGAAAGCTGTTTCTTCTCAAAAAATGTAACCCAACAACACCCAATTTTTTCTTTTGTCTAGCTTCCTCTAGAGTTAGACAAACGCAATGAAAATCTGTTCGTCAATGAAGAACATAGTAATACTCCACTTGCCTCAACCTATATGTGTGTGTGTGTGTGTTTAAACCTTTAAACAATTAAACCTACAAAATCAAAACAAAACAGCTATGACCACTGCAGGTACCGTGCACTCAATTAGGACTGGCATTTAAACCCGTAACCCGCAAACCCGCACTATACCCGCACGCTAAAAACCAGGACAAACCCACCCGTTTATTAATCTGGGCTAAAAAAAGCCAGCACGCAAAAAACCCGGAAATTAACGGATTTTGCGGGCTAAACCCATTGGAACCGGTTGGAACCCGTTAACTCAAAATCATTCCCAAAAACCCATTTCCCATTACCCATACGGGTTCCCCATTTTTTTTAATTTTTTTTTTCAACCAGGGCATTTTTATAATTTTTCTTATTCCCCATGAGGATCCGACAGGTAGATCTTCGTATAATTGTGAAAAGACGATTCAAAAAGAGATCCGTGAGGATTCGACCGTTGGATCGTCATATAATTTTGTGAGGATGATTCTAAAGGCGATCTGGGACGATCCAACCGTTCGATCTTCATATAATTATGCAAAGTTGATTCAAAAGGCGATTCGTGAGGATTCGACCGTTGGATTGTCATATAATTTTGTGAGGATGATTCTAAGGGCGATCCGGGACGATCCAACCGTTGGATCTTCGTATAATTTTGAGAGGATGAACCAAAGGGCGATCCGTGAGGATCTGACCGTTGGACCATCGTATAAATCGGTAAAGATGATCATCTAAGTGATCCGTGGGGATCTGACCGTTGGATCGTAGTATAATTTTTAGAGGATGAAACTAAGGGCAATTCGTGAGGATCTGACCGTTGGATCATAGTATAAATTGGTAAAGATGATCCTCCAGGTGATCCGATCGTTGGATCTTCGTATAATTTTGAGAGGATGAACCTAAAGGCGATCCATGAGGATCCGACCGTTGGATCATCGTATAAATCGGTAAAGATGATCCTCTAGGTGATCTGTGAGGGTCCGACCGTTAGATCGCCGTATAATTGTGATTTGTGAATTATTTTTTGTCAAAAAAGGAAAGGAAAAAAAATCTAAAAAGATAGAAAATAAAAAATTTCAACGGAAGTTAAAAAGATATAAAATTAAAAATTTCGTCGTATATATAAGTCTTAATTGGTTTCAGTTGCTTTGATAAAAAGTTAAAAAATAAAAAAATAAAAAAAAATAAAAAATAAAAAATAAAAAAGTTTACGGGTTTTAACGGGTTCCAAAGGAAAACCCGCAAACCCGCCGGGTTTGGCTCGCAAAACCCGGGTTCTTACCGGGTCGGCCTGTTAAGAACCCGCACCGTACCCGCACTATACCCGCACGTTGCCAGGCCTAGTTGTATGATTGATTCCAAATGCAACATTTTACCTGAAAAATTAAAGCAGTGCAGGAGATTCTGGGGGATTATTACTGTACATCAAGTACAATATTTTATATAGCCAAAGAATAATGTAAACTATTCCAAAAGCAAGAAGGTGAATATGCAGCACAGAATTCAACCTGATCATGTCATTCATTAAATATATCAAGGGAAACACTTACCAACCAAAGTCTTGATGTGCTCTCTTCGGTCAGCAAGCCTTCCAGCTGCAATGTTGTTATTTTACTGGAAGTACCTGACAGAAATTGCAAAATTGAAATGCCAAAAACAGCTTGGAGTTTATTACATCATATATAGGAATCTAAACTTTAGTTCATAAAAACGAAAAAGAGTGTCTTGATTACCTAATCTTTTAAAGGCCAGCTGTTGTGTCAAAATATATATCCCTGCAGGGAAGAAACAATACCCTCTAACGTGTTTTCCACACATACCCATGGCACCATCAACACCATTCATCCCAAAACAGAAACCAACATTCAAATCAAGATTCAAATTAGCAAATATCCATCAGGTGCAGAAAAAGCCTTGCTATCATCTACAATGAATGATCCCAGAAACATGCAAAGACAGGAAAACCCAAAAACTAAAAAAACTCAATGATGCCAAAAGACATGCAAACATAGGAAACCCAAATACCCAAAGGAAAATGGGAGAATTGCGATTCTGAAACTAAAAGCCCGCAAACCCAATTCATAACACCACAGAAACCATTTCCAAACTCAAAAAAAAAAAAAAAAAAAAAAAAAAGGAAGAATACAGCAATAGATAACTCACCTTAAAGAACTTCTGATAACCCGCTTTGGAGTCGAGTCTCCTTTGGTGAAGTACCACTAAGCAACAGTCTCACAAATCACATACACCCAAGCCTCTGACAAACGCAATTTCATAACCGTAAACTCCTGCATCACCGAAACCTCAAATCAGTTATATGCAGGCAGTAAACAAAGCCCAAATCGAAGGAAAACAAACAGGATCAGGACATGCAGAACCTATTCTCTACAATTCTCTCGCTCTCTTTCACCCTATCAACAACAGAGACACAGAGCTCAGACGAAGAGAGAGAAACAGGATAGCGTTCGTCAGCTCAGCAAGACTTATACCAAGGTCAAACAGTAATTAAGCCAACAGACAAAGGGTAAAATCGTCATTTTACTATGTCGGCGCTGCTCGAGCCTGTACTGTTCATAAGCCGATGAACAGTTAACTGAGAATTAGAAGATTACTAGACAACATTCCCGCGCGATGCTGCAGGTTTGTTTTTTCATTTCTCTAATTTGTTCGTAATAGAGTCACAATTGTAAGGTAAAAACTGTTAATTGAAACTGTGTTGATTTTACATGTTACAAAAAGTGGTGTTTTAATAGTAGAAAAATAAAACTACTACTGTTCTCTCTGCAAGTGAGGATGACTTATAATTAAAAAGAATACATCAATATCTACCAACAGAAGAAGCCGAGCTATGGAGCACAGAGGAGGTATATTTATCCTTGCAGATTTCTTGCCTCTGATAGTGACCTGAGGAATCCTATTTGGGCCTAAAAGAGTATATATCTGCTGGGGGTCCATACATAGTTGTCCAAGAAATTAGAATAAGCCAATTATCATCCCTTTTAGGCAATCAAGGGACTTTGAATCGTCCTTTTGGTTTTCACCAGTTTTTTATTTTATTTTTTATTTCTTCTTCTTGCCTTCTTTTAATTTTAAGGGAAAAAGCATACTTCAAGTAGAACATGAAAAGTTTGGGGGAAACAAATAAGAATTTGCAAGAGAAGTGAACTTAGTTACCAGCCTCGCATTAGTTGCTTGAACTGCTTCTCATTGCTTCATCTTTTTTTATAACATTCCTTGCATTTGAAGAAGTTGCTTTTAATTATGGAATGTCTGTTCAACGACTCCTTCCACATGAAGCTCGATCAGCATATGCCTTCAACTTCACTTTTGATGAGGAAGGAGACAAACTGCAACTTCTATTACCGAAAAATTGATGAATGCACAGATCACTGAAAAGTTTAAGATGAATTTTAATGTGAATGAGATCAGTCATCTAGCAATTAGCAACAAAGTAACAGAGCCAAAACAAAACAAAAAGTTTGAACCAAAAACCAATTTCAATGATAATCTCATTCACACAGAAGCACAATGAACGTTAAATTGAGCATCGAAA
This sequence comes from Rosa chinensis, assembly GCF_002994745.2. Classification (NCBI taxonomy): domain Eukaryota; kingdom Viridiplantae; phylum Streptophyta; class Magnoliopsida; order Rosales; family Rosaceae; genus Rosa; species Rosa chinensis. The sequence goes on from NC_037094.1 coordinate 34,584,734, forward strand.
CTAATCGACCGAGATCATACCTTGCTCGTATGTAATATTCTAGATGGTGTGAAGTTGATTTCAACAACATTAACTTGCTTGCATGAGTTGTAATGATGGGATCCCCACTGAAACCAAAACCGGCTGCAATGTCTATTTCTTCTTTTTCTTCAAGGAAATTGGTATTGCCTGCGGCACCACATATAAGCAAGATATTTAGACATAGCAAGACTGGAACGTGTCGTACAAATGAATCGATCTACAACTCATGGACAAAAATATTATTGATCGTACACTCTCTGAGGCCAATATTGTCCTAAATCATTTATGGATCTAAAATTCACTCTCACAGGTTATTTAACACCAATACTTTGTTTATTCTTATTGTTACGTATAATCACGAAAACATAAATCGAAAACAAAAAATCATAAATTCTTACTGGATACAGAGAGACCAAGATTCGGTCCGCACGAAAAAATGTCAGCTTCTAACAAACCTGTGACAATCACAACAACGATAAAACGCAAAATCCAATAGCTCAACATAACTGAAATTAAGTGGCAGAGAATAAAAAACAAAGTTGATCTTCTTTCTTTTAGACTGAGAATTTTATCATAGCTTCAAATAGAAAGATATTCTTACAAATGAGCACCACAATCCTAAAAAGTTATTGTCCAGTTTTGCAAGTATTGTTCTTCAAATAGAAAGATATTGTTACAAAAGGGCACCACAATCCTATGAAGTTGCTGCTGTTGTATTAGTGATGATTCAGTTCAATAAAGGTACTACTACATACTACCAGAGACCAGATTAGTAAAATGACTTCTGACGATACACAAACTATTTCTGAAAGTAGAACCTGACAAACTTATGGGGAATGAAACTAAGTTGAGTCACAACTGAAATGTGTTTTGGTGTGCAGCCTCTCATAACAACAACCAAAACAAATGCCCTTCCCTAAGGATCTTAAAGCGTTTACCACAATGTATCTTTTGTGACTCATTGTTAGCCTTGAATTGTCTACCTAATTGGAGATACTTTGTTTCGACACTTCTTTCACATGCATGTTTCTGTGACTCTGGTTTGCACTCGTGGTGTGATTAAAATCAAGATTCCTCAATTTGTGGAACTGGGCCAAAGAGTAATCAAGCATTGACTTGTGCATCTATTACTTGATTTTGTGAGTCCTACTTATAAGATGAATCATTAAGATTCTGCATTCATATTGTGTTCACCTATTTCTAAATCTAATGCTGAAAATTCTTTAGAAAAGTACGGTTGGTTTCCTATGCTTAAACATTTAAGAATTATGTGCTATGTCAACGAAGTTGTGAGGGTCCATAATCTAACCTTTTCTGCTAGCTATGTGCCTTCAGTTGCGCCATTTTCACAGTTCATTTTATCTCCCTGATTTTCAATCCGCAAATGAATAGTTGTCTCCTGAATCTTTCCCTTTGCTTCATCTGGACTATGGTCCCTGGAACTTCTATCGTATGGTCTGAACTGTTTTTCACACAATGAGAGAGAAAAAGTTGAGATCCACATAATGTTTCATATAAATTCATCCCACCAAAACACTCAGATTGAAATAATAGCACATTTCATTACTTCCTAGAAACTCACTTTTATAAGAGTACATTGTAGTTCACCTGCATAATTTAAATGTGCTTCAAAGGAACATTAGCTTTGACCACTTAATCAAACTTCTTTCTAATTACTTCCATAGTTTAGCAGGGCCTCTGAACGGATGACATGCACTTAATGACGTAGTATTTCAAACCAAATAACATGTAGAAGCAGCACACTGAGCTAAAAACTATGACAAATTCTTTCGACATGGTAAATGAAATATCGGTTTTATGTGAACCCCATGAAACCCAAGCATCATAGCCATAATATAAATTGAGTATTTCCATATTGAGTAAAAGAAACGAAAAAAACTTCCAGACACCTCTGGTAGCAGGTGTCAAGGCCAAGCCAGAGTTCATCAGATACAATGAATTAACAAACAAATAAGCCATCTATAATTCAATGTGATCTAAGAAGTTCATGTTTATTTCAAAATAAATGGCCAAAAAATGAATTGAAGGTACCTGTGGCATGTCAACAGCATATCTGATTTTATCAAATGTAGCTGAGAGCGGTTCAAAAGGAAGAACCATTCCTCGCTGATTGGTGAGATTGCCGAACACATTGTCTAGTCTTTCATTAGCTGCACCTGCATTGATGCACCATAGCAATTACATATATTTTCGACTCCATATTGTAAAATGGAAGAATAAAAGTCAAAGCATTATGACTCACTAATATAGCTCTTTCCTGTTGACAATAATTCAACGGCCTCTCCAGTTTTGGTGGATTGTTTCTTTGCCAAGGCCTCTTTGGAAAGTACTGCTCATCAAAAGGGACAACAGAAATGTCTATCAAATTTGCATCCCTATTTCCGATTTCTAACACCAGCACCACTATTTTGTACAAATTTATATCACATATAATAAAATTAATCCAACCATGTGAAACCTAACATTTAGAGAATCTAGTAGATTGAAATAATGTTATACTGCATCAGCAGCATAGTCTGACACTAAGATTAGCAATCCATGAAACCAAACTAATTAGGCCAGAGTAACGGTGTCTTCATCAATGCAATTACAGCAGCTGCAGCTTATAAATATTCAAAATTCTTCACTTGTACAGTATGATATATTATTATTCTAAGAAAAAAAAACACACCAATACCTTACAATTCCCCAAATAAGCCACAGAATAACAAATTAAAGATCTACAACACAAATCACCCAGTTTTTTATTTAAGCAATGCCCACAATGAATTTTCAAAACCACATCACATTAGTTAACAGATTCCAAGTTCAAAACTTTCCACACTATAAATGCATTGTTCTTCAGATGGGAAATTCCAAACCAATTCTTGAGTTCATACATTTCATCCCTGTTAGATTCCAAATTCAAATCATTTTCTTCCACACTATACAAACACATTATTTTTTGGGGAAATTTCAAATCAACATTTCAATTTACACATCTCATTCTTAATTCCAGCAATCAAACAAAATCACACAACTATACCAACCAAATGGTTTCAGTCCATATGGTTTATCAAAACATTACTTTCAGTCCATATGGTTTAGCACTGCCATTATTACTAAATGTCTTGGAAAAAGTTATATTTATACAAAGCTAACACCTATTATTTTCTCATCACTAAAACAAATTACCCGAAAGTAAACTCCCTCACTAAAGAAATGAGTTTCAAAATATGTACAATGTAATAAGATCCTAGATTCTATGAAGAAGAATCAAAAGTTAAATCAACATATTATCAGTACCTTTAAGCCTCCCAAGACTTTGCAATGATTTTGTTTGAAGACATATGCTTCCAGAAGTAAGCTGACAGCATTTATAGACATAGGTGGGGTACTATAACTTGAAGAACATCTCCTACAATGTTTGCTTGCTCAAGAAAGGGTGACTTTAATTTTTAGAGTCTCTGCATCAATATATATTCCCCTTCAAATACATGTAAACCAGCTTCTATGTTTCCTTCACGATATTCACATAGTTCCTAATAATGCTCTAGCTTCCTGCAAATTAAAGAGTGTATAGCTTTAGAATCAGAAAAATATTGTTTGAATCACCAAGACAGATACTACATTGCTGCACACGGGCTCCTAAGAAGCAATCTATTTTCATTCTAAAATGAATTGATATACAGAATTTCTTATTGGATGTATTTAGTTTTATCAAGCAGTCTCAAGCTATCTAGTTTTTGTAACTATAGATTTGTCAATATTTGCGTCATCAGGCAAAGAGCGAATCTGCTTTGCAAAAGAAGAGAAAGAAAAAGAAAAAGGAAAAAGAAAACAAAGTGCGCAAGTGATTTATTGATGTTGGAGCCAATAACCATGGCCAAACACAGAGAAGGTGAAGAACGCCCCAATAATCTAAGAACCAATTTAACAAAACTACAAGCATGAAAAATTGGGGAAAAAAGAGAGAGAGAGAGAGAGAGAGAGAGAGTATTCACTTAGTTACATATAAATATGTTTGTTTTCAAGCTCTGTAGATCAAAATGTTGCAAATCCGGAGAAGGGTAGGCTTCTAAGTTTGTGATTTCTAACTGATCAAGAAAATTGGATCAGTAATGTGTTTTCTTGAGGAAAGAAATTAAGGGTGAGAAACTTGGTGGCTGCATGCAGTTATGGACTTTCAATATTTGAATAGGCCAAGTAGCAGCACCATGGTTATGGAAGTTTATGGATGCCTTAGGATATAAGGGCACTGTTCTATAGCTATTTTGGTAATAAGACATGGCATACGATAAAATAAAGAAAGAACCAAAGACCATTCAAAAAATTCAACACAAATTATCAGAGCTAAAAACTGATATAGTAAGCCAATAATATCAGACAGAGGAAAGAAAAACAGACTTGCGAAGACATTAAGGAATAATATAAGAGTCAAATTTGTTAACTACATCTTTGTTCATGTAAACAGTATCGGAAATAGGCTTTTAGAATGCAGCAGCTACTTTTACAACCTGGGGACCTGTTTTTACTTGAATACCATCTCTGGAGAACTTTTCTTCAGCAAATGTTGTAACTGATCTTGTTTCAAACCTGTAAGACCAAACCAAGCACATAATAGTTAACTTGATCAATACACCAATTGGAATACCATCAATCACAGAAACGTATGTGTCAAATATGATTTCTGTGAAAGCTTCCGTCGCCCTTCTCTTTTTTTTTCCCGTGTTCCTCTGCTCTCTTCGCTCTCTCTCTCCCTTTCTTCCGGTTTTCGAAACACAAAAATTAACAGATTTATTGGTACTGGCAGAATTCAAAGATGTAGCTAAAATTTTACTCCGTGCATGCTATAGAAATTACCCGCGAGGATAAGTTTGCTCGAAATCGACAATGATGCACTGATGTCGACTTGAATAATAGTGAAGGAGAGAGAGTTATGGAGAGCTTCCACACAAAAAAAAAAAAAAATGAAGGAGTCATGGAGATTTGTTTGAGATTGGAAATCTCTTCTTCCTTTTTCTTCTACCCAGATCACTCTGCTTTCTTGGTTCTCTCTCTCTCACTATGTTGATCAAAACAACCAAAATAGCTTATGTACGAGGTCAAAGCGGTGCGAAGAGGACAAAAGAACAGGTGAGGGTAAGACGGTAAATGTCGTGACAGGTGGCAGGGGCAACAACAGAAACATATTGTTCATAAGGAGTTGCTTAGGAACAGTGCCTATGAACAGTAACCCATCTTTAGTATATAGTAAATAAATAAATAATAAAAGTTCATTTGTAAACTATCAAAAAGAAAGTTATCATAGCTTCCAGCAAGAAGAAACTGATAGGGTACCCCATAATGGCAGTTGAAATGGATCACAATGCATCCCCGACCTCCTCCACACTCACAGATTCCTCAAACCCCTTTTGTTCGCAATCCTTGTGCAACTACCAAAACAATATTTCTTGTTAATACCAAATTCAATTAATACATAATCAGCCAGAGAATCAGATGAAACTCAGAATCAAATTCGATACCAGTATCTCTATGACCGAAGTGTTTTCAAGACCTTGAACATCCTCATCAGTGGGTTCGTTTTCAAAACCTTGAACAAAACATAGAAACAACAAATTGTCATTTCAGAATAGATTCCAACATAGTTTTGTTACCTAGATTCAAATGTCCAACTGTGCTAGTATTACCAAAAGCTATAGAAGAGTGTCCAAAGTATAACCTTAAGCAGTAACAACATATAAATTCATAAAAATGAGTTACCAAAATCACTAATGAACTAAACAACACATAAACAATGAAAATTAGGTCAATCTTCATCAAACCACAAAACCCAGAAGAAAAAAAAAAATGCCAATTTAAAACGAAAAAAACCAAGTGCTTCAGATGAATACCCAATTACCCAGATTTCTCTTCTTCTTCATCTTCCCAAAGAAAAAAGCTTTTTTTACTTATAAAATATATCATTTGAGAAAAAGAACGCGCCTCACGCGCTGAAACAAAAGAACCTCGCTGTTTTCTTTTCTTCCCTCGTCCGGCTGCGCCTCAGCTCTTGCTCAGGTCCCTGGCCGCGCCGGCGTTTGATGGATGCGGCCGGACGGGATGGTTGGTTCGTGAGTGTATCCTTGTCTCGGAGGCTGGGTTGGAGAAGATTTAATTTGCCTCTCGATCTCGGTGCAAGGAGGTAGCTGTATCTAGAGTGGGGATCAGACCGGAGTTGGGTCCCTGCCGAGTTGATGCGATTCTGTGATTTCCTTTGGGTCTTCAAAAAAATAGGAGAAATACTCTCCTAGTGCTTTGCAATTTCTGATTTCCTAGTAGCCTTGGGAAAGCCATGTGTTGAATGGAATAGTCCAATTTACTTACAATCTCCCCCTTTGGGCATTCCCATTCATCTCATGACTTTTTCATCTTAGTACCCTGCATATTTAGATTTCACAGATAGCCACTAGTCATAAACAAAAAAATGCTACTTGGATTAAGGAATCAATTTCCATCCTTTTCCAGATCCAAGTTGCCAAAATAGATATCTCATAAATTACTAAATATAAGCATCCCAAATAGTTTGTGCTTATGCACTTACAAACCCAAAAACTAAAATAAATATTGTCCAAGAAAAGTTAAAATGCAGAAACAGAAAAAAAAATAAAAAGATGAAAATTTCTTTTACTTCTGCCCCTTTGAATGGGAAGGCACGTCAAACTCCTCGATTAGCTTGGTTACGGCATCCTGAAACTCCTCGCTGTCCATGGAAGCAGTGCTTTCCTCCTGTGCTTCTTCCTCCTTGACTGCAGTGGACGACCCACGAATGCCAAACCCAGGAGGGTGGCGCTGCATGTTCCGTACTTCCCTGGTGAGGTTGGTCAGAGTGTGGTTGGTGCGGACAAGGAGGGAGTGCATATCATCCATATCATTGGTGAGGCATGCAATCCGCCAATCAGCCACCAGGAGTTGGTCACGAAGACTGTCCAGTAAGACCGGTGGAGGCTGGACAGAGGATGAAGCTATAGGGGGAAGACGAGAGGGAGGAGGAGGACTGCGACTGCGTTCGTGATGCATGTCGGGATGGAGGATGCCGGCTCTGGCAGCTGCCTGATGGCCCTCCTCGGGAGGAGGAAGACGCCGATGTCCACCAATGCGTGAAGTGATCTTCGTGCGAACCATGATGAGAGAGTTTGGAAAACCTGCACACTTAGACAAAGCAGAGTGAAATCCGAGAGAGAGATGATAGAAGTGATTTATAGCGAACCAGTGTGGTTAGAGAAATCGAAGAGACAAGCTAGTTGGAGATAGCGTTTCCAAGAAGGAGAGGAATTATTACAAGCTATTGTTCCGAGATACAGGCATGCAAATAACGTCTCCCCCTCAACTTAGGCTTAATCAGTAAGGAAATTAAGTGCCACCAGATGGCAATCAAAGAGGGAAACAAAGCTATAAATAGATTTCCATAATCTGCAATTATATCACACAATCTGTTCCCTGGCTAAGTATCGAGGTAATTAATGCAGTTGTCATATCGAAAAGAGAAAATATAGCATAATTGAAGCACAGAGAGCATAAATCACTTAGTGATGGGCACACATTTTTAGAGCAACAATCATGATGTATTCTATCAACAAATTAGAGTGGTACTCATATTTAGACATGAAAGAGTAAACTGGTGAAGACAGTGAGTAGAAGCAGCACATAGGGCTTAGAAACATGTTTAGTGAGAGAGAGGAGAAGGGAAGGAGAAGAACTTAACAGATACACTGAGCTCAGGAGATCTCCTAGGAGAAGTGAGAAACATTGTGATTCCCTAGGTACTTATTTTAGTTGAGTCATAGACTTCTTTATTTTGGAACAACAAGAACTCACGTAACAAGATTCATCTCAGTAACTCCCAGACCATATGATCTTAGGGTACTATGCATAACAAGGATGCTCCAAGGAGAGATCTCGAGTTGTTGTCGTTCACAATTTAGGTCACCTACCAACTCTTTTCTTGCAAACCTTGGAAAGTTCACCACAACCAAGACCTGATTACTTTGAGAGGAAGGATACATATATATTCATTCTCATTTCTTACAAGACCAAGAAAGTTCAGCACAACTAGGACCTGATTTCTTTGAGAAGAGGGAATGAAATATCTGAGCATGTTAGCCAGTTCTCCTACTGCACCTACTCTCTCTTGACAAGAAACAAGAAACATGCCACCACATAAAGCTATAAGTGAAGTGCATAATAAAGTGACTTGATTCAGTGACGAAACATGAGTACACAATTATTTGTCCAGAATAAGACACGATAACAATGGACACTTAACTGATGAAATGTGCAATTCACTGAGGATAATGGTCAAAGTACACTAAGATCACAACTTTCTCATTCAACAATGACCAACCACAAGAATGCCTCAACATTTAGCATAGATCCCAAGAGCATTTCTCAACATCTCAAACCTAACAGTGTCAAGAGGTTTAGCGAACAGATCAGCAAATTGATTTTCAGTGGGCACAAAACTTAACTCAAGTATATTCTGCTCAACCAAATCCCTAATAAAGTGATAGCGAAGATCAATGTGCTTTGTTCTAAAGTGTTGAACAGAACTTTTTGTGATGTTGATAGCACTTGTGTTGTCACAGAAAATAGACAACTTACCTTGAGCGATGCCATAGTCATGAAGCATTTGCTTCATCCACAGCATTTGTGTGCAGCAACTCCCAGCTGCAACATACTCAGCTTCTGCAGTAGATAATGAAATACAGTTTTGTTTCTTGCTGTGCCAAGCCACAAGATTGTTCCCAATAAAGAAACAACCTCCAGAAGTGCTTTTTCTATCCTTTAAGTTTCCTCCCCAGTTAGCATCAGAATACCCTGCAATTTCCACATTAGTGTCAAAGGTATAGAAAATACCACAGTTAACTGTACCAGCAACATATCGGATGATTCTTTTGACAGCTTCTAAGTGTGATTCTTTAGGATTTGCTTGAAATCGAGCACACACTCCCACACTGTAGGAAATATCGGGCCTACTGGCGGTGAGATAGAGCAGGCTGCCAATCATGCTTCTGTAGAGTGTGGAATCAACTGAAGTTCCATCTGGATCTTCGCTTAACTTTGTAGTGGTGCTCATGGGATTGTTGACCACCATCTTGGATTGAAGCCCAAATTTCTTGATCAGATTTTTAGCATATTTGGTTTGAGAAAGGAATAAACCTATGGTAAGTTGTTTTACTTGTAATCCAAGAAAAAATGTTAGCTCACCACACATGCTCATTTCAAATTCACTTTCCATGATCGACTGAAATTCTTTAACTAGGTGATTAGATGTAGAGCCAAAAACAATGTCATCAACATATACTTGAGCAATAATAACATCAGAGTTTTCATGTTTCACAAACAAAGTTTTATCAATGGAGCCCCTAGAATACCCTTTTTCCACAAGATAATTGGAAAGCCTTTCATACCAGGCACGAGGAGCTTGTTTCAGTCCATACAGTGCTTTCTTAAGTCTGAACACATGATCCAAGTGATGTGGATCTTTAAAACCCTGAGGTTGTTCCACGTATACCTCCTCATGTAAGATGCCATTGAGAAATGCAATCTTGACATCCATTCGGAATAGTTTGAACCTGAGATGACAAGCCACAGACAAAAGTAATCTCACAGACTCTAATCGTGCAACAGGAGAAAAAGTTTCATCAAAATCAAGTCCCTCAACTTGTGAATACCCCTGAGCCACAAGCCTAGCTTTATTTCTGACCACATTTCCCTTTTCATCACTCTTGTTTCTGAAGATCCACTTGGTTCCTATGACATTGCAATTACTAGGTCTTAGCACTAAGTACCACACATCATTCCTAGTAAACTGATTTAATTCTTTCTGCATAGCAATAATCCATTGATCATCCAATAAGGCTTCCTTAGCATTTTTTGGTTCAATCAGTTACACAAAACCAAACTGTGATATTATATTTATGTTCAACAAATTTTCAGAGATAAAACAAAGCAATACATTGTCATGACTTACCTGATCTTGACTTACCTGTGTGATAGCTTGACTTCTGGTCCTTAAACCATCTGATACTTTCCCAATGATGTCTTGACTAGAATGATCCTTTCGAACTTGTTTGAAACCTTGTCTCATTGTCGGAGCAGGTTCAAAAATGATGTCAGTTATTTCCTCTTCCTCATCATTGTTTGACTTAGATTCTGGCAGTCTGTTTGAGGTTGAAGAAGTATCTGCATAAGGCTCTTCCTGCTTGACAAGCTGGTCATCAATCGAGACATTGATAGATTCCATTACCACACGAGTTCTCTTGTTGTAGACTCGATATGCCCTACTGTTCAGTGAGTAACCTAGGAACACACCTTCATTACTTCTTGCATCGAATTTTCCAAGATGTTCTCGATCCCTTAAAATGTAGCAGATACTTCCAAAAACATGAAAGTGTCCTACATTTGGTTTTTTACCTTTCCAAAGTTCATATGCTGTTTTGTCAGTTCCTGGTCTAAGAAAGACTCTATTTATGGTGTAGCAAGCAGTGCTTATAGCTTCAGCTCAAAAATTGGTACTAAGATCTGCATCATGTAACATGACTCTGGCCATATCCAACAGGACTCTATTTTTCCTTTCAACAATTCCATTTTGCTGAGGAGTGATTGGGGCTGAAAACTCATGGGAAACACCAAGCTCATTGAAATAGTTAGCGAATGCAGCATTTTTAAACTCAATTCCATTATCAGATCTAACTCTTACCATACAAAGATTAGATGATTGCTCTCTATTAACATTTTCTGACTTAGACTTTTAAAGGATTCAAATGTTTCAGCTTTGTCTTTCAAAAAATTTACCCATGTAAATCTTGGGAAATCATCTACCACTACCAACATATAGATTTTACCTCCAATGCTTTCAGTTTGAGCTGGTCCTATGAGATCCATGTGGAGCAGTTCCATAACTTTTGTGGTTGTAGCTGAATTCACCACTTTGTGAGGAGTCTTTACCTGCTTTCCAATTCTGCAGCCTCTGCACATCTTATCCGTCTTGCCCTTCAGGGAAGGTAATCCTCTGACACATTGCTTGGAAGATAGCTTTAACAGATCTTGATAGTTCACATGTCCAAGTCTCCTGTGCCATAATTCAAATGTCTCCTCTGTGGATCGCACAGAAAGACAAGACTGCGCAGAAGAAGATTCATTAGCTTTAATATGGTAACAGTTATCAAAGGAGCTCTTACCTTCCATGATGCCTTCCCCTCTGTGATTTAACACTAGACATCGTTGTTTATTGAACCACACATCTTTATAGTCATCAGCCAAGTGACTGACACTAATTAAATTAGGTGTCAACCCTTCAACATAGAGCACATTTTTGAGATTTGGAATACCAGGTGTATTGACAGTGCCTCGTGCAAGTATGCTAGCTTTTCTTCCATCACCGAAAGTGACAGACCCTGTTATGCATTCATCCTCAAAGGAAGAGAACCATGCTTTTTCTCCAGTCATGTGTCGAGAACAGCCACTATCAACATACTAGAAATCTTTGCGTTTGTCCTCCATAGCAGTTAAAGCCACTAGACAGGTGGCCTCAATATGTGTCATTCTTTCACCTGGTTTCACACATGTGATAAGATAGGTAGCATCAGTGTGAGTAAGAGAACTGTTTTTCCTAGTCCAGACAGGTTTATCTCTGGAATTTTTAAGTTGTTTTTAGAGAATAAATCAGTCAGCTTATTGAGAAGCTCCTTTTGTTCTCTAAGTTCAATTTGCAGTGATTCTACACTACATCTTTCTTGAGTCGGCTGTGCCTTATGAATTCTCTCGTTACATTTAGGTCTAATATGTCCTATCTTACTACAGTAATGACAGGTAGGTATAAAACTTTTAGAATTGAGATACATGTTTTGACCAGTAGCAGTTTCTTGGTCAACCTTTACCGGTTGAGCATATTTATGCTCCTTGATCCTTTTGAAGGGTTCAGTGCTGGATTCGTCTTTCTCAACAATTTGTCAAGATTCTTTAACAAATTTTGTACCTTTGGAACTTTCACCATAGTAGCCAAGTCCAAAAGTGTCATGTGGAGCTTTTCCTGATCCAAATAGTTTGGATACAGCTCCTGAGCTGATGTCAAACTTGGTAAATTTTTCTTGGGTGATCTTTAGTTCATCCTGCAAGGAATCAATTTCTGTTAGCAAATTTAAGTTCAAAGCATGTTGCCCTTTTACCTCAAGTTCCAGCACTTTGATTTTGTTATTTAGTTCCAGACGTTCATTCTTCCATGCTGACACTTCTTCCTCATTTGACACATTTGCTGATTCATCAGGAATCTATTCCGTTCTTGATCCAACAGGGTTTGAGATTCCTTTAACAGGCGATGCATCTCTCCTTTTTCAGCCTTTTACATCTCAACTTCTCTTTCCAATTCCATGTTCTTGATTAATGTGGCTTTTGATGCCTTGTAGAGTTGCTTGTAGCGGATTGTAGTTTCATCATCCGAGAATATCTCATCACTGTCAGAGTCAGCTAAAGATGATATAAATGCCACATTTTCAACTTCCAGAGTTTCATCATCACTCCAAGTCTAGAGTAGTGACTTGTTTTGACTGTTCCCATGTTTTCTATTCCCACAGTCAGTGGAAATATGGCCATAACCCCCACATTCATAACACTTGGTTTTTCCTGAATGAGTTCCTTTGAAGCTACCTTTTCCATTATTCCCATTGTAATCACCACTTCCATTACTGCTACTGTGAAAGTTCTTCCGGGAGGCATTGGGATTCTTCATAGAGTTTTTGCTTTTGAGAAATTTTTTGAATTCCTTTGTTAAGAGAGCAAGGTCAAGTGTTTCTTCTTCTTCTTTCACTGCCTTGAAAACTATACCCTTAGATTTCTTCTCAGGCTTTAACCTCATCTCATAGGTTTTGAGATTTCCGATGAGCTCATCAAGTGGATACTCATCAATATCAAAGGAGTCCTCTATACTAGTGACCTTTGAATGAAACTTTTCTGGCAAGGCCCTTAGTATCTTTTTGACAATCTTATCTTCATCAAATGGTGCTCCCAGACTACGACACTGACCGGAAATTTTAAGAATTCTACCATGAAAATCATCCATAGTTTCATCATCTCCCATAGTCATAGTTTCGAACTCAAAAATCAATGCCTGTAATTTTTGTGCACGTACCTTTTTATTTCCTTCGTATGTAGTCTGTAACAGATCACAAGCCTGCTTGGCAGTATCGCAATGGCTGATCCTCAATTTTTCCCGTTCAGATAAGGCTGTGAAAATGCTGTTCTTGGCTTTGAAATCTACTTGCAGATCACGGACTTCTTCCTCAGTCCAGTCGTTCCTTGGTTTGGGAGTGGCAGTGGAAGAGCTCTCTCCTTTTGCTTTTACCATAGGTACAGTCCAACCATTTTCTACAATGTTCCACATACTCAGTGAGTATGAGATATGATTTCATGTATATCTTCCACTGAGTATATTTTTCACATCCACCATCGAACCATGGAGGACCGTTTATAGATCCACCTGCAGTCCTATCACATGAATGTTCCATCTTTCCCGGGATCACTAGAAAGTTCTAGAGCCCGCTCTTATGCCAATTGTAATCACCAGATGGAATAATAACTAGATGGTTTTAAGTAGTGAACGAAGTTTTGTGATTAAACTACTCAAGAATGAAGAACACATGAATTGCTGACATGGTGTAAACCTCACCACTGAGGAAACTTCACTGCGTGGCTTTTGACGTAGCCAACACGAGGAACAAATCCAATATGAATCAAATTGTTACAGATCACAAGTCGTGGTATTCAACACAACCACGTTACAAGCAACAATGCTAACTTGTATACAATTTCAATAACCTCTACTGCAAACTCAAATCTCTCAAAGTCAGGTGACCTTTACAGAATCAATCTTTCCCTTTCACCTTGTATCAAGGATACAATAATCTCAAATACGATATAAGAGAAAGGATGCAGTGAAATGAATAAGTAAGTATGAGGGAGAGTTTTTCCAGAAATCAGTTTGTGAAGACTATGCAACACCAAGAAACAAAAATACCTAACACAAAAAAACTCCCCCCATAAAATGCAGATTCAAAACCTTTTATAGAGGAGCAATACTCCCCCTTAATCAAATCTTTTCTTAATCACCGAATATGATAAACATGGAAAGGTTTTTAAAACTATTTTGAATATATAATCAAATCTTTTCTAGCTTTGAACAAAGTCTCAATCGGATATGCATTCAATTAAGATTTTCAGATCAATTTAAAAGCAATGCATATCAATTTAGAATATATATATATATATATCGTGCGAAAAGATATGGATTAAAAGACATCTTCATTTCAAGATCAGTGAGAGTTAACCTCCTTGATTTTCTCTCCTCGATGCGATTCTGCGATTTCCTTTGAGTCTTTGAAAAACAGGAGAAATACTCTCCTAGTGCTTTGCAATTTCTGATTTCCTAGTAGCCTTGGGAAAGTCATGTGTTGAATAGAATAGTCCAATTTACTTACAATATGCAAGTCCAAATAAAAACTTACTGCAAACCTTGGACCTAGATTAAGAGAGACTGCGAGACATCTAGTTAAGATGAGCACGACGGGTACATGAAAAAAAAAATTTACCAATTAATTCATGCACAGTGCATAGTTGTATACCTAAAGTATACTCAAACCAAAGATAAACCTAAAGCATACTACCAGAAAAATACATACGGATTATGTTTCTGTTTTGTGGTTTAGTTGACGTACGTATTGATATTCTAATCACAACATGATTAGTTTCATGACTTCATCGGTCTCATGTACAACTTTTTAAATAATTAAGGAGCAATACCTTGTAATTAGAAATCATAATGTCAACAAAGAGACTACTTTTACAGATGTTTATGTACTGATAATTTGACCTTATTAGTCAAATATTCTAAAATATATTCGTTGATAACAAACTTAGAATGATAAATCGAATAATGCAACCACTCCATGGTAACATCTACGTACCTGTCACACTTCGCCACCTTTTTGTGATTATAGGACTAATGGAGAAAGTTAGCAACGACTTCCCTAATTCCCTTACTATTAAAACAAACCCGCTTTATTATTCCTAGTCCCGACTAATTCCTCCATATATAAAGCCCAACCTATCACCAAGTTCAATCACAATTAGCTTCTCATTTCTATATCTCTTCCCATTCAGCTATATACATTGTGGTCATACATACATACAAGCTTAATCAAGTGAAATTTACCAAGTATCGATCTTCTCCTAAGCAAAGATGGATAGAAGTGATTCAGCCCCAATGATTGGCATTCACAGAGAGTCATCATCGTCAAGAAGTAAGGTTGCTGCCAAAGGAGAAGCGTATCATGTCATGAGGGTACTAGCTGCTGATCCCAAGCACGATCATGTTAAGGGAGCTGGATGGAAGAAAGGTGTTGCCGTGCTCGACTTCATTCTAAGGCTAGGCGCCACTGCAGCTGCTCTAGGCGCTGCCTTGACCATGGCGTCCAGCGAGCAGACTCTTCCGTTCTTCACGCAGTTCTTCCAGTTTTCAGCTGGTTATGATGACATGCCCACTTTCATGTACGTGGATGTTGTCTCTTGTCCACATTTACCACATAATTCATATGTAATACCGATAATTATGCTCAGCTCACAACTTACACGCTACCTTATTTACAGGTTTTTTGTGATAGCAATGGCCATAGTGAGTGGCTACCTAGTCCTCTCCCTCCCCTTCTCCATAGTCACCATTGTCCGTCCCCAGTTAGTTGCTCCGAGGCTTCTCTTGCTTATTTTCGACACTGTAAGCTAGCTCTATTTCTAACCTGAATTCAATACTTAATGTACGGGTAATGCTAGATATATAGACCGCAGACGTACGTGCTACAAATAATTTTATTTATACATATACTCCATCTCTTATATGGTAGCACTGAAACTGTTCATTTGTTGTAGCTGGCGCTTACTCTGAACACCTCTGCGGCTGCTGCCGCTGCCGCCATAGTTTACTTGGCTCACAATGGGAACTCAGATGCAAATTGGCTTGCTATTTGCCAACAGTTTACTGACTTCTGCCAGCAAACCAGCGGGGCTGTGGTTTCAGCATTTGTCGCAGTTGTTATGTTCACAGCATTGATTCTGCTGTCTGCTGTTGCTCTCCGAAAAGCTTAAGATCATGGAGTTTAGGAGAGCTGGTTGAATGCACAAGATTGATGTTGCTTTTGGGTGTTTCTTTTAAATTGTTGTGTCAGTTTTTGGGAGAGAATAGCTAATTGATTGTAACCATCCGTATTTATGTACTTTGTATTATAGGATGTTGGGAATTATGTGAATCAAATACTGCAGTTCTCCGACGGGATCCAATAGTTGGTTTCAACATGTGATAACTCTTTCCCGTTAACGTACTTTAGTTTTGTTTTTATTTTTCTTCTCTCTACCTCTCACCTTCTTCCCACTTATACACCACCCACCTCCAGCAACATCACCCAGTCGCCTGTGGATATGCTTCTCGCCACCTCCTGTAAAGTGAACTTTCAGAGGAAGGGAATCGAAATTTCGCATCATAAGTTTCTTGACAGGCCACCTAATTTTACTTTATTCTCGGTGGAACCTTGCCGAAACTCACCATGCCGTCTCTTGTTCTGGTCTGCAGAAAGATTTCCCTAGCTATGTATCCTTCTTACTTGATCATGACTAGTCGCCTATTTTATAACAAATTGAAACCTGCAAATTGTGATCCAAACTAGATTATGACTCACGTCTGCGCTATAATTGATTGTGTTGGGGCCTTTGATGTATACCATCCATCGGTGACTTCCACAGACGACATCATGTATCACACCTGAGCAATGTCCAAGTAACTTGTTGCACTGTGGGTTGTAAAGGAGGTCAACAACCATATCCGATGTGAAACAGAGAATGAGATAGAGCGGAGAAACAGAGAAATGTAGCCAGCTCCTAGGCAACTCTTCCGAGATTTGGAGACGTATCAATAAAGTTTTAAGAGACAATAGATAGCAATTCCCAAAACAAGACAAAAACAAAAAACTCAAAAAATAAAATAAAACCTTTAATAAATGGCATGTTATTATGCACTCATAGAATTAAAAATATTTCATTTACTCTGGTATTTCATTTACTCTGGTATCTAGACAACATAAGATATCCATGCCAATAAGCTCAACCAGCAAACCTTGCCAAACCCGAAAAACTGCTCTTGGAACAACTCATAAGTTTCAAAATAGGCTCTTCATCTAGAACCTTTCATTTCATAGTAATCTTTCCCGCCTACTAATCCTTCTACTGTTCTACAATATAACTAGAATCAGAAACATCAAGAAATGGAAATACAGGAATGACCACTGTACTCAAAAGATAAATTAAAGTGTACAAATGTTATTAGTTGGGAATGAACAGAAACTATGCCTCTGCCTCTATTTCTTGTACTGCTTTATCTCTTTGGTTATGCCATCAGCAAGTGAATCAACATCATTGTTCTTCCCAAAAAATTTAACAAAGTCCATGGTAGGGCTCATCAAGTACCTGAACAAGAACCAACAATTATCGCATAATGAATAGAGCATAAAGATATATTTTCACAATACAAAACTAATCAAACTTTCACCAACCATGCAAGCAAACTGGAAGAGAACAACCACATAGGTCAAGCATATTCATTTTGACAAGCAATACCAATAAGTGAAATCCATAAACAATTCAACAAACTCAATACTTTTATAGTTTGTTCGCTCTGCACTATTTAAGTCAAATAACATGGATATTAATTAAGAAACACTGAAACAGTTATGCACTCAATGCTAGAACATGAACATATGCCTTGGTTGCTTTTATGGATAAGAAAGGAAGAATCATTACAGTATAGCAGATAGATAATCTACAAAAGGTTGATACATACATGACTATGGAATGATCAACAAGGTAATCTGAATCTTCTTCTGTTGTCTTCATATAATATACACGATAGGCACGGGCCACACTGTGTATCTCATCCGAGTTACCCGTTAACCCAATCAACCTTGGATGAAACTCTGAGACAATGTAGAAACAACTGAGTGAATTTGCATGAAGCAATTATGATTATATTAGCTCTAAAGCAATTTCTTAAAATACTGATCCCTACCTTTGACATATTCACGGACTTGCTCAACAGTATCTCTTTCAGGATCAACAGAGATGAACACAGGGACTATCTCAATTCCTGCATTTTCCTCTGCAACAGACAATCAACTTTTCAGGCATTGAATACTTGAGAATACAGTAAGATTATGAAAGATCATACAGGCATATGAGATGATATCATAATTCCCGTGTTAAGAAAAGAAAATAAACTTAAAAAATAAATAAATAAATTTCAAACATACAACTCACTTATTTTATCAACTGCAGTGGCTAGTTTCTGTAACTCATCTGGGCAGATATCAGGGCAGTGAGTGAAACCAAAGTAGATTAACGTCCATTTCCCCAGAAAGTCTTTTTCAGTTACACGCTTCCCATCGTGGTTGATAAGATTGAATGGACCTCCAATAGCAGCTAATCCCGCAGATGGTCCTTGCTTTACCTCCTTGGATGCATTAAATATGTCTGCAGCAAAATTAATGCAAATTAGTATGTGCCAAAATTAATCTGCCACAGGATACTATAAGGAATAACATAACATAGGTGATGCAACTAGAACGCAAGCAGATAATCCTCAAGCCTATGAGAGAAAAATAAAAGCACAATGCACTAATGTAACAGAGATTGTTACTGCTTCATAAGAAACAAGAACAGCAACAAATAGTGATGGTACTCGATAGAGAAGACACAAAAAACATAGAACAGATCATAACAGGTAATAATTGTGCTTTGTCATGTAATTTGTGCCTAGTGTAGGCATAAAAGTAGTTACACCACTGAGTTTATCAATATTAAGCACTTAAGCTACAAGTAACTTGGTTTACGAGAGAAAATGCAGCTACAAGTGACTTAAGTAGTCTGGAATGGCTTATAGAGGGGCTTGATTTGTCTAAACGAAGTATTTAAGTTTTTACATACACAAGGAGCATCTTCTGAGTCCAAGCTGATAGCAGCCGCAACAGAGAGTGAGAAGAGTTAATTAATAGAGCAGGAGGCTATTGCGCTAACCACAGTCAATATTGGCAGTAGATTGTTAAATTAATATGAAGCTACTTTGGGGGAAGAAATTCCAGCGAGTTATTTTCAATGTATGAAGTTAACGTAATGATTGGCAAAACATGACTCATCATTTATCAATTAGAATGTGAGGACATTGAAGAATTCCTAACAAACTGCTGACTGAAGTTATGAACAAAAGTCACATATATCCAACTCACCATAGTAGTTTACCTTGAATATGCTGTCTCTTTTCCTTGTCATAGTAGAGGATGATTCCTGCCCCGGTTGCTATGAGCAACAAAAAGCTCAACCACGAAACAGGCTACAAAAGGCATCATCAAAGTCAATGAAATCCAATTACATTTTCTATTGACTACATGAAAGAAAATATCAATGAAATCGTTCCAATTACCCCTCCACGGACAGATTTTCCAGCATTACTGCTTTCATGTGATTCCCCGGACTTGCTCCCTTCATCAGAATTAGCTTTTTCAGAAGTTTTTGATTTTGATTCTCCTTGATTTGCAGAAGCAGTGGTAGTTGTTGAAAATAGACATCTTTGATAAATCGTCAACGACTGCATTCCAAGAAAGAAAGAAAAATGAAACCCGAAGAAAAAAATGGACAATGAAAAAACAGAATATGAAATAGCTCCAACGGTTTGCATGTTTAGAGACAAAAGGAAACTTTTGCCAGCATGAACTTTTAACTTATTTTCTTCTCTGGGAGCCAAATGGAGAATGCACGAGACAAAAGTAACAAGTGACAATACAAGGGCATGATCGAAGGAGACACAAACCTGTTGAAGGAGTGGAAGATGCTGATGCTGAAGACCCTCAGTGAGTGGAGGCGATAGCACTGGCAGCCCACATCTCACCAAAGATCGATTTGCGAGCCGAAGATGCTTCACAATCCTGGAAATGATGGAAGCCAAAGACAAAAGAACAAAGATACATTAAATAAATTACTACCGCAAACAAAATATAAAACCTAAAGACTACATACAACTATACAAGCATCATTTTATTCAAGACTCTTCAAATTACCCTTCCATTTTCCTGAAAACGAGTCTGCAATTTACAAAAGCTGGCCAAGGTGGATAAAGTCACAAGTAGTGGATATAAGAACAATTCACTAGAACTGATTTCAGCCAGAAATTAAAGATGAAAAATAGGATGCTCAACAAAACCATGAGTCATTTAGTCTTGTTTCTCTTATGGCTATGGTTACAAGACATATGTCCCAACAAAATCAACTGAATAAGCAGCAAGCATAAGCATTAAAACATGGGTAGATACGCTGATATTTTCTAAGGCCACACATTATGACTGAATAAATTGGAACGGTTAAACATTGTACCCTGGTACAAGATGGTAACTCTCTAATCATCTATTTTAAAAGATCTGCTCTTCCGGCTTAGGGTTTAGGGAAAAAAAAAACCAATCATGCATTTGCAATATTATTGGTAATCCCATTCCTTGACCTTACCCACATCTTGACCAATGAGGTAGCAGTAGAGAAATGCACGATTGGAAATTACCAACCGGAGTTTATGCATTTCCAATTCCTCCAAACACTATATCAAACAGGAACACATCTCCTAAATATCAACATCAACCGCCAATTTTACTAACTAAATCTAAATATATCCAAAATCCACTGAGATAACTACCCAGTTCAAGCAAAGAATTCCATTTTTGGGATGATAATCAAAGAGGTGACTTTACGATCGGAGAATCTACATCGTAACCCAGTAGTAATGGATAAAAGAATTAGAACTGATCATGGAGCGCAGAAGCTGACCTTAAAAAGACCGAAACAATATGAAATAAGAAGTGAAAAGGTATGGCACCTGAGCATTGGGAGATACGGTGGCGACCTGTAGGCGGCCTAGCTTACAGAGCGAAGAGAGAAGCGGTGCAAATTTCTCAAACCAAAGGAGGAGGGGAAACAGGAGCAGAGACGCACAAGAAAGAATGCGGAGGTAAAAGAGGGGATTTGGGCTTCTTTCTTTTCTTTTCTTTTCTTTTTTTTCTTTCTTGTTTTTGACGATGAATTTGGGCTTCTTTCTTAATAGAATTTGGGCTGGTGGAAAAGGAAACATCCTCCGGAGGTTCAAGGTTCGACCCAAACCCCCCTGTCCGCCTAAACCCTAAACCTTTATACAAATGTTCATTCTATACATCTTCTCAAACCAAAAAAAAAATATATATATATATATATATATATCTGTATATCTAACTATTGATTTGTCAAAATGTGATTGAAAAGTGGGTCAAGCAACCGTTGATTAAAAAGTCCTCATGAAATCCTCATTTTAATGGTCCTCATTAGAGTCTCACCCTCATGAATATCTAAGAATTGATTTATCGAAATTTGATCAAAAAGTGGGTCCCACAATCGTTAATTAAAAAGTCCTCATAAAATCGTCATTTTAATGGTCCTAATTGGAGTCTCACCCTATCTTTTCATGCCTTTTAATTTTTGTGTTTCTTTACTCTTCATTAACTTACCTACTTGGTCTATGTTTTTTGTTACTTATCAAAACCATGATCCAGTCTAATCTTAACTCAGTTCGCAATTCCCTCTTATAACTGTTAAAACATCTACGTGGCTCAAAGCTAAACACCCCAACATAACTATTAATCAGTTATGGAATAAGAATTAAAATTCGGGTAGGGTTGAATTTTTTTTTTTAGTGAATTATGAATGACATAAGAGCAAATGCACCCCATACATCTTGGACATCCAAGACCAGCCAAAATGGCAAAAAAAAAACAAAAAAGTTGCATGCACCCCAAACTTGTTGGACGACCAGAGGCCTTCCCGACCTTGGACTTTGACTTGGTCAACCAATATGGCACATGGGCTTCACATGGAAGCTGATGTAAGATAATTGCTTTTGATAATTTTTGTCTTGTAGTTAAACATGGTGGAATACTAGTAAATGATTGGATCACATGGAACCAATGGATTACATCTAAAAAAATAAGGACCATTGGATTAAATAGTGAATGATTGAGAGGCATTGACCTTGCCTATTTGGGGTGCATGAAAAAATTGGGAGGCAAAGGCAATATTAGTGAATAGTGCACAAATGGGAGGCAAAACCTTGCCTTTTGCCCTTGCCTATTGACTCTTGAGGTGCATTTGCTCTAAGGGAATAGCCTGCTTCTTGATCTGAGGCTATTGAGAGAGAATCTGATGGCTCCGAGAAGCGTAAGGCTCATCTGTATAAGACCAAAAGAAGTCTATAGCCATCACTCCCTCTTGTTCTTCTCCATCTCTCTCTTCCCCTCTCCCCATCTCTCTCTGCAAAAGCTTCCTCTTCCTTATTCTCTTTCAGATTATCAGTCTTTACAGTATGCATATGCAAATTTTTTTCCTCAAAAATCTCGGGTAGGTTTAAGCTCACCCAAAACATGGCTAGCTCCGGCTAGGCTATTAACTGTATCTTCATAGAAGCAAATACTAAGCATGTTAAATGTACTAAAATTCTTGTTTGCTTGATACTTTCTTACAAAAATAATGGAAAAAAAATAATATAATACTACGTGGCTTTACCAGTGTGGCAAACAGTATCGGTTTGGTTTAAATTTATTTTTTCCCATAATAGAAAGTTCGAATTCTCAACTGTAAAGATAATTAAAAAAAGGGGCGATGACCAATTACCCAAATAAGACCCAACAGGAACTCAAACACTCCACTAAGAGATATTTGTGCCCACTTACCCAAACTAACAGTGCAACGACGCTTCTGGGCTTCGAAAACAAACAAATTACAAACTGTGTCACTACCCACTAAAAGCATGACTCCATTCTCTTTACCTTTTCAGCTCTCTCTCTCTCTCTCTCTCTCTCTCTCTCTCTCTCTCTCTCTCTCTGTGGAAATGACCACGATACTCACCGAACACCGGCGATTAAGATTCAAGGTCCGCAGCGGTTGTATTTTCTCCGGGTTCATAAACATCGAAAGAGGTAAAAATTGAATTTCCGATTCGTTTTTCAGTTCAGGTTTTCTGCTAAATCGATTACATAAATCTTCGATTTAAACTTGTTGATAGCTTAAATTTGGTTCATATCTGTGAAATCCATGAAAATAAACTTTGCATGTGCGAAAATCTATGAAATCTAGGGTTTCTAGTTCATACATGTGAAATACTGTTGTGAATGTTGTTTCTTCATTCATACGTGTGAAATACTGTTGTGAATGTTGTTTTTTGATTATAAACTGTTAATTGAGTGAAAATGGAGACTCATTGAAAGCGTATTGTGGAGTCGAAACAAAAAAAAAAATATATTGCCCCCCAATAATATGTCTATTAGGGAGCAATAATCACTGCACTGTTTATTAAAGTACACTAATATGTTATTGATTGAAAATGAAGTGTTTTCTTGATGGCCTATAGGGGAAATAGACAGATTATTGGCTCCAAATAATTTCTTAATTGTGGTTAATTAATCACTGAAATTAGAGCTTTGAAAAGTCTTATGTTGTTTTGAGTTTATTAAAGTACAATAATATGTGAATGATAGAAACTAGTGATTTTTGGGGTGGTATATTGGGGGGCAATAGACAGATTATTGCCCCCCAATAATGTCTTAACTATGGTTTATTAATCATTGAAATTAGGGCTTTGAAAAATCTTCTTATTCTTTGTGTTTATTAGAGTACACTAATCTGTTATTGATTGAAAATGGAGTTTTCTTGGTGGTCTATTGGAGGTCAATAGACAGATTATTGCCCCCAATAATGTCTTTATTGGGGATCAGTGATGTTCGAAACTTTGATTTTGAAAGTCTAAGATGATGATTTTGGTTTTATTTGCGTGTAGAATGGCAAGACCAAGATTCAACATGTTGAGTGATTCTGAAAAGGAAGCACACAGTTGAGTGAATCATGACTCTTGATGGAGCTTGGAGAAAGTGAAAACTGAAATTCTGAACATGATATATAACTTCTAATGTACTGTAAAGTAGGATCTTTATTTTGAAAGTAGGAATTTAACTTAGGGATTCTGAAAGTAGGGATTGTACATTCTCGTATGCAATTTATTTTCCAATTACGGTGAAGTGATATGATTTGGATGATATGATATACTTCTGTTGCATTCAAATTATTACAGGTCCTTTCAACAAATTGCAGATAGATTCAATAAACAGGTTTATTAGGGGTCAAAAAAAGTTTATTGCCCCCCAATAATTTTTTCTATAGATGATCAGAAGTAATTCATTCGGTTTTAAATTAGTTTACAAAAGTATAGATATTCAAATTCAATACTTGTTGTACTCAAGTTAACAAATAATCAGGTTTATTGGGGGGTCATAAAAACTTTATTGCCCGCCAATAATCTTTATAAAGATGGTCAGAAGTAACTCAGTTGGGTTTTAAATTAGTTTGCAAAAGTACAGGTATTCAAAATCAATACTTGGTGAACTAAAGTCCCCAAATAATCAGGTTTATTGGGGGGTAATAAAATCTCTATTGCCCCCCAATAAACCTCTTATAAGCAGTCATTGCAAACTCAATCTTGTTCAAAATTTAATCCATTTCTTAAAAAACAACAGAAATCAAAATAAAAGTCAAAATCAATCATCATCAAAAGAAAAATGTTACAATGAACCTGAACATAAACAATTCTTGCCCCCCAATAAACCTATTACTGCCCTCCAATAAAAACTGTAAAACCTAATGATCCTTTCCAGAAATATGTACTGCTACTTCAGAGGAATCATAAAATCTTTGCCAGAATAAATGCACCTAGCAACCAACGGATCACCCATGTTCCTGCAAAAAATAATGTCAAAACTACCGAATCACATCAGAAGCAGTAACAAATTATTCTGAACACAAAGCAAAAGATCATTGAACAACTATTATAGGGACTTCATAACAATTAAGACACATTACTACCCCCAATAGACAAATTATTGCCCCCAAATAATGTAGTCAGAACTACCAAAACACTTCAAAAACTGTAACAAATTGCTCTGAACACAAAGGAAAAGATCACTAAACAACAATTATAGAGACCAACTAACAATTAAGACACATTATTTTCCCCCAATAGACAGATTATTGCCTCCCAATAATATAGTCAGAACTACAAAAACACTTTACAACCAGTTCAAACTTAACATGAAGCTCAAATTCACCCAAATCAGTTCAAAATTAACACAGCAATTCAAAACTAACACAATTTACACAAAAAGACCTAGAAATTTAAATCAAACAGATTAGACCAAGCTAAAATCAAACAATTAGAGATTGATGAAGAAAAGAATCAAAACGCGATGAAGGAGGAACACAAACAAGAGCTCGATCTCAGTCCATGGTGATAATCATAGCACAGCTCCTCTCTCTCTCTCTAGAAATCGCAGAGCTCATCTCTCTCCAGAAATCGCACAACTCCTCTCTCTCTAGAAATCGCATAGCTTCTCTCTCTAGAAATCACAGAGCTCCTCTCTTCCAAAACTTGCACAGCTTCTCTCTCTCTCTAAAATGGAAGAGCTTCTCTCTCTAAAATTGGGGAGCTTCTCTCTCTAAATCTCTTTCTGTTTCAATTTTTAGCTTTGACAATTACAAAATGGCAAAACGGTCCAAAAATATGAAGAAAACAGGCCCACAGAGAAAGAGTTGGGTAAGTGGGGTTAAAAAGTGTACCTTGTTGTTTAAGTAGTCAATCTCTTAGAGTATTTGAGTAACTAGGGTTAATTAACCTCAAATTTGGGTAGATGATCATTTCCCCTCCTTAAAAAAGTACGAAACAGGTAAAAAGTAAGAATAACATAGAGTAGGCCTTGTCAACGGGTCGGGCCTTACTACATTTTAAAATAATAACGGGCAGGGCCGGGCCGAACTTTATTGTAAATCAAATGATCCAAGTCCGTCCATATAAAGCGGGCCATGAGGGCTTTTTTCAGGTCAGGCCGGGCCTTGCTGATTTCCAATTTTTTGCCACTTTTCGATCACATATGTGATCTTAACTGTTCAGTTTTTAGGTCCGAATGTATAGATCATCTTTACAAAATTTCAGCCAAATTGATGATCGTTAAGGCATCTAAAATTGCAATTTACACGAACGAACCAAATCTGTCGAATCGGAACCGTTCGTGTACATTGTTGTAATTTGCAGTTTTGAATGCCTTAACGATCATTAATTTGCCTAAAATTTTGCAGAGATGATCTATACATTAGGACCTAAAAACTGAACGGTTAAGATGTGAATATGTGATCGAAAAGTGACCAAAAACTGGAAATCTGTATCTAAACTTAGGTAAGAATGTCTGTGGCCAAGAAGGACTGTCTATATATATATAGAGGCCCGATCACAGACGGACGTCTGCACTATCGCTAAAGTGCAGACATCGACGCAGCAACCGCTTCAGGCAGCTACGGAGGCGCGAGGCTTGGCTGACGGAGGCCGGAGGCATCCCAGACGGCTTCTGGGCAGCGATTGAGGTCGGAGGAGGTCGGAATTGCAGGTTTCTGGGCAGCGCTGCAAACCGGTCGCCGGCGACTCCACCCAACTACAGATTGTCTTAGCAGACCCTGGCCTCCATCAGGCAAGCCGCGCCGCCCCGTCGACGTTTGATTGAGGCCAGAGGAGCGATGTCCGCACTATTTTCTGGGTTGCGGACGTCCGCTCTCGAACGGATATATATATATATATATATATATATATATATATATGGATGAATTAGCATTAAGAAGTTATCCTGACTTCTTAAATAGAATAAATAAAAGTGATACTTTAGGTTTCAGAATAAACTTTGTTCTGCGACTTATTACTGATAAATGTGTAGAAGTTAGAGCTAAAAAGCAGGTAAAAAGTCAAATTAGCAATGATATAAGAGGCAGAACATGTTGCGATAATATACTTAGACAAAATTGGAAAATTGGCTGTAACCCACAACCAAGATCTTCGAAAAAGAGAAGATATAAATGGAAGCCATTTAAAAAGAAAAAAATTTCAAAAAAGAAAAAGCATATCAGAAAGAAAAAGCAGATGGGGAAAAATCCTAGGCATAAAAAATGCAGATGTTATATTTGTAATGAAGAAGGACATTATGCTCCAGAATGTCCTAGAAAAGGAAAGAATACCAAAAAGATGGTCAAAATGGTTGAAGAAAACAACCTAGAAATATTGTTAGGAGAAGAAATCTCTGATGATGAAGACATCCTTTATGAGTTAGAAACTGAAAGTGATAGCTCAGAAGAAGAAGAATTCATCTTTATGCTAAAAGAGCATATTGAAGAAAATTCTGAAGAAGAACTTCATAATATAAAATTAAAAGATGTCATTGGAGAAGAAATAAGCTTTTCTAATGAACAACTACAGACTTTAGAAAAAGCTAAATACTCTATAAATAAAGATGCTATTTATAAAAATTCTAGATTTCAAATATGTTCTCATAGAATATTTGAGCAATTCAGTGGAAACACCACAGCTCAATGTACCGAGGAAGGAACAATGGAAATCCCATTATTTGATAAAAAGAGAATAGAAAGATGGAGGAAAAAACATCCAGAAATAAGATATGTTCATATTAGTCTAATCCAGATCACTATAACTGCATTGTTTAGGCAACGTTTGGACACACCAATACTTGCTGTAGTTTTTGATAAAAGACTTAACAATCCGCTCCAGTCAATGATTGGAGGTATTCAATCTAATATGGTAAATGGAATAGTTTGGTTTAACATCAAACCAAATTACTTTATTTCTATAACAGATAGAAATATTGAAAATTCAATAAAAATAAAGATTCAACTTAAAAATTTAAGTATGGATCAGAACTCCCAGGATTTAGCAATCCAATGGAGAACAATTCATGAGCTAACCAGGCTCCCTCAAACATCAGTAAAAGAATTAGATAGAAATATTGTTGAATTGTTCGAACCAAGACCCTTCGACACTGAAATTCAACCAACACTATTATGTTGGAAAGATTTAGAGGTACCAAAACAATGGTTATTTAACAACTTTGTAGGAGAAAGTCTTAGTAGTAGCAAACCAGCTACTATAGAGTTTGAAGCCCCCGGAAACAGTCTCTACTTTAGAGACAAAAGAACACAAAGTCAAAGATGGTTAGAATTTCCCCAAAAGGGAAAGTCAAATTTGCATAAAAATAAGCCACTAGTCATAAACAATGATAGTGACTTATCAAAGGAAAAAGGAAAAAATAAAGAAGAAGAAGAAGAAGAAGAAGCTATTGCACTAAAACAAGTGCAAATCCCTATCATGCCAGGGACAAGCTATGAAAAAGAAAGAAATGAAAATAAATAAAGAAATAATAATTTTTTTTGAAATGTATTACATTCCAACCGGGAATGAAGATATTCTTTTTGCCCCCAGCCAAGGGAAAAAGAGATATACATATGTTTTAGGAGAATTTAAATTTACAGGCTATAAACCATATAGTCTTTGTTCATTAATAGATACAGGAGCAACAGTCTGTGCATGCAGACCTAATGCTCTACCATCAGAAAAATGGACATTAATGAAACACCCTATTAATGTCTCGGGTATAAAAGGAAAAGATATAAAAATTGAGCATAAAGCTAAAAAAGTAGCAATATGGTTAAATGGTGTTAAATATATAATACAAAAAATTATAGCTTTTCCAGAAATGAATGGAGATGTGATATTAAGTAATAACTTTACATTTGCCTACTATCCTATTCTTCTCGACATAGGATACATAGCCCTTAATGTAAACAACATTAATAGTGAAATACACAAAATTCCATTCCTACCACAACATAAATATAAATGTCACAAAGGTTTCGCGCCAAGCCAGCGTGGTGACCAACAAGAAGTAATCACCGAACTTGAAAAGGCAAGTCATGCAAACTCTACTATTGAAAAAATAGACCACACACAATTAACTATTGAACAAATTGACAATACAAAACCTACCAAACCTAACTACTCTACAAAATTTGGAGAAACAAAACTTCACGTACTTAGTGAAACACACTGGGTATATAAAGTTTTAGAAGAAAACTTTAGTGAAGATCCATTAAAACTCTGGATAAAAAGTCCAAGATATTGTGTACTTAAACTTCGAAATCCTGAAGTGATAATACGGGTCAAACCAATGATCTATACCAGACAGGATATTAATGAATTTGATATTCAAATAAAAGAGTTAAAGGAAAAGAATCTCATAGAAGAAACTATGAGCCCACACTCTAGTCCTGCATTTATGGTAAGAAACCATGCAGAAATTAAAAGAGGAAAAGCACGTATGGTAATCAACTATAAGCGGTTAAATGAGCAATTAGAGTTCGATGGATACTTTATCCCTCGAAAAGATGTTTTAATCAATCAAACCAAAGGAGCTAAAATCTTTAGTAAATTTGATTGTAAGTCAGGATTTTGGCAACTAAAACTAACAGAGGAGTCAAAACCATTGACTGCCTTTAGTACTCCATGTGGACACTACCACTGGAATGTTATGCCTTTCGGGTTAAACATTGCCCCTCAGGTATTCCAAAGATGGATGGACAGTGTCTTTAAAGACCTTAAAGATTTATGTGTTGTCTACATAGACGACATCTTGATTTTCTCTAAAAACAGAGAAGATCATAAGAAACATCTTCAAATTCTGTGTAGTAAATTCCAAAAACATGGGATTATACTATCACCCAAGAAAATTGACATAGAACAAGAATCTATAGACTTTCTTGGGATAACTCTAAACCATTCAGGAATAAAGCTTCAAGAGCATATAGTTTCTAAAGTGAGAGACTTTCCTGAAGAACTAACTGATAAAAAACAATTGCAAAGTCTATTAGGAATTTTAAACTATGGAAGAAGTTTTATCAAAGGATTATCTCAAAAAGAGATCCCTTTAATAGAAAAGTTAAAGAAAAATAAAGAATTTTGTTGGACAGAAAAAGATAAAAAAATA
This sequence comes from Rosa chinensis, assembly GCF_002994745.2. Classification (NCBI taxonomy): domain Eukaryota; kingdom Viridiplantae; phylum Streptophyta; class Magnoliopsida; order Rosales; family Rosaceae; genus Rosa; species Rosa chinensis. Next base: position 34,614,811 of record NC_037094.1, read on the forward strand.
TTGAGGCAAATTAAACAGGATTTAAATCAAATTCCTGAAGTTTATTTCCCAAAATCAGGAGATAAACTAATCCTAGAAACAGATGCTTCAGATAACTGTTGGGGATGTGTATTAAAAGCAATTCCTGCAGAAAAATGGGAAGAAAAGAATCCTCCCATGTCTGAAAATAAAATAAGGGTTAGAAAACAGCCTATTCCCAAGAAAATTCAAAAGGAAGAATTAATATGCGGATATAATTCAGGAAAATTTAAACCAAATGAAATTAAATACATAATCTTCGAAAAAGAGCTCTTAGCCATAAAATTTGCTTTAAAAAGATTTCATATTTACCTGGCTCCTGAGAATTTTATCATTAGAACTGACAACCAAGCAGTTCGTGATTTCCTTATTAATAAAAGAAATATTCTAGAAGGAAGAAGATTAAAATGGTACAATCATATTGCGATGTATACTTTTGAGGTAGAACATCTCAAGAGTTCTAATAATTTTCTTGCTGATTATTTAAGCAGGTATGGATAAAGACAAGGAGATCATAGATCCATCTAACACAGGATGGATTACTATTGCTAAAAAGGCACCAGCTCAAAGTTCTTCCAGGCCAACCCAGCCTCAGCAAAGGCCAAATCAGCCTTATTTTCATAATAAAGCTAAACCAGCTTATATATGTTATGTTGTCTTTGAAGGATTCCAAACAGGCATCTTTCACAGTTGGGCAAAATGTTGTGCTGCGATAACCAGATATCGTGGAGCATTCTGGAAAGGTTATACTAATGTTGATATTGCTGCATTAGAATATCAAAAGTATATTGCAGCAAAATTAAAATGTCAAGTGCAAAAAACACAAGACATTGCGGCTCAATCATCTCAATCAGAGGTGAAAGATTTCTACAATCCAGGCCTTCCTGGAGAAATTTATAATTCAGTAAATGGAGTATGGAAAGCTCATATTTCAGGAATTAAAAAAGATTTCAGAGTACAGCTAACCCAGTTGACAACTAAAGTCTCAGATCTAGTAGCACAACTAGATGTTGAGAAGGTAAAAAACTTCAAATTCAAACATGCCAGCCTCCAAGTATTAAAACAAATAAATTGGAGTGAGGATTTTTCACTTGAGAAGATAACCAGTTTTCTCCAGTTGTCAGAACTGTTGGATGATATTATTGATCCAACATTTGAATAGATAAAAAGGATCTGTCTTTTTGAAAAAACAAAAAGTTGTTAAAGTAAAATGCCAATTGGAATTGGTCTACTCATTTCATTCATAACCCCTTTATATAGGGATAGGATTACAACGGAAATATCAATTACATTGATGATACTAAATGCTGATTGAGCTGTGATTTGTAATTGTTTGATTCCCTCTTCGTCTGTTTCTTTGACGAAGGCACATAATGTGCTTTTCCTTTAACACTCCCCCTTGTGCCAAGTCAAAGACGAAATGGTGCATGAGTTGTTGCCTCACTAAAAACCTTGCCAAGTAACAATAAAAACCTTGTGGGACAAAAATACACCTTGGTCGAAGGAAAAGAGCACAACGCACCTTCTACATTTGAGAATGACATGTGTGTGTTAGACCCCTGACATCTACACCTCCCCGTGATCTTTACATTAATCAAGTGAGTTTGGAAAGTCTTCGCATTCCTATGCTTTTCACATGTTTCTCAACTGTGGCCTTAGGCAGTGATTTGGTGAACAAATCTGCCACATTCTCCTCAGACCTTACTTGATTCACTTGAATCTTGAGGAGGGTCCGTTGTTGCTGATTGTAGGAAAACTTTGGCGATATGTGTTTTGTATTATCCCCTTGATATATCTTAGCTTTATCTGTTCGATGCAAGCTGCATTATCTTTATAAATGCAAGTAGGCTCTTTAGTGGTAGAACTCAAACCACTAGTCCCTCGAATATGTGTAATGATAGCTCTTAACTATATACACTCATGAACCATCCCAAGTAGAGCAATGATCTCTGAGTGGTTCGAGGAGGTAGCCACAAGGGTTTGCTTGGTTGATCTCCAAGATATCGCCGTGTTCCCAATGGTGAGTACATAACCATTTTGGGAACGACCTTTATGTGGGTCATAGAGGTACCCAGTATCAGCAAAACCAACCAAAACGTCATTTGGTGTTTCAGTGTAGTGAGTGGCGCTTTCGCCATCAACATTTCCTTTAGGGATTGCAGTTCCATATGCGGTCCCTCTTGTCTCTCTGTAGGGAAAGAACAGTCCCAAGTCAATGGTTCCTTTTAGGTATCGAAGATGTTCTTGATACCATTCCAGTGACGCTGCGTTGGCGCTGAGCTAAATTTAGCTAACAAGTTCATTGAGAATGCAATGTCTGGTCGAGTACATGCCTAAGTGCAATAATGCGCCTATTGTACTTAGATAGGGAATTTCAGCTCCCAACACCTCTTCGTCATCTTCCTTTGGACGAAATGGATCTTTCCTTGCATCCAAACTTCGACCGATCATGGGAGTGCTAGCAGGATGTGCTTTGTCCATGTTATATCGCCTGACTTTTGGACATATGCAAACTGGTGGATTAATATTCCACAAACTCGGTGTTCTAGTTCAAGGCCTAGATGGAATCGAGTTTTCCCAAGATCCTTCATCTCAAATTCGGATTTCAAGTAGCTCGCGGTTTCTCTTATTTCATCAAGAGTACCAGTTATGACATATACTACTACAATTGCAAATCCGGAACTTGTTTTCTTTATGAATACATAGGGGAATAATTCATCGTTCTTATATCCCTTCCCAATCAAGTAGTCACTTAGACGGGTATACCACATCCGTCTGGATTGTTTCAATCCGTAAAGTGAGGGTTTCAACTTAATTGCAAACGCACTCTGTGGTTTAGAGTCACTTGACTTGGGTAATGTGAGGCCATTAGGCACTTTTTATATATATCTCTGAATCTAGATCCCCATAGAGATATGCAGTAACCACATCCATGAGCTGCATTTCCAGTCCTTCGGAAATTACTAAGCTAACTACGTAGCGGAACGTTATAACGTCCATTACGGGAGAGTATGTCTCCTCGTAGTCAATTCCAGGGCGTTGTGAGAAACCTTGCGCCACAAGGCGAGCCTTGTACCTCAGGACTTCATTCTTCTCATTACACTTCCTGACAAAGACTCATTTATGTCCTACAGGCTTTACACTTGGTGGGGTTAGCACTACCTGACCAAATACCTGTCTCTTTGTCAGAGAATCTAATTCTACCTGGATTGATTCTTTCCATTTAGGCCAATCTGCTCTTTGTTGACATTTTTCAACAGAGCGTGGTTTGATATCATCGTGCTCTATGATTCCTTGAGCAACAGTATATATCATCAATGTGTATGGAAGATCTTTCTATCAACTCATACGTACTCTCGTAATCCTTTGAGATTTCTTTGTTCTCTGGAAGCATTTCAAACATCGGAGCGTCCTCCAGTATTGATTCATGGACATAACTATAATCAGAGATAATCTCATGAGAGGGATTCTATACATTGATGATTGGTTTGTGCCTTACTCACCCTCTTCTTCCTTGGGTGAGTGTCAATCGAACCAAGTGACCTCCCCCTCTTCCTTGGGGAGCCACGGCCTCAACCACACCTCCACTAAGTGCGATTGCAGTGCCTCTATCTGTGGCACCGTGCCCCTTGTTAGGGACTTCTAACCTTGCAGGCACATTTGCAGCTGGTATATGTGATCTCGTCACTTTACGATATCAGTAAACGCATCAGGCATCGAATCTTCTACGTTCTGAAGATCGATTATTCTTTTCACTTCACTTTCACTTTATGAAGTGCGGGGATCAAGATGAGACAGAGTGGGGACAAACCACGACAATTCCTGTCGTTCCCTTGGAAAATCTTTTTTCCTATCTCCCCCTAACGACGGGAAGACTGTCTCATCAAAGTGACAATCCGCAAATGTAGCGGTAGAGAGATCGCCTGTCAAGGGTTCCAAATAGCGGATAATTGTTGGGGATTCGTATCCAACATAAGTACTTAATCGTCTCTGAGGACCCAGTGTAGTGCGCTGTGGGGGCGCAATAGGCACATATACTGCGCAACCAGATATGCGTAAGTGTGAAATGTAAAGCTCATATCCAGTTACCAACTGGTACGCAGATAATGGTTGGCTAGGGTCTGAAACGAATAAGTAAAGCTGCGTGCACTATTGCATAACCCCATGCAGATATAGGCAGGTTATTGCGCATAACCAATGCCCTAGCCACCACCTGTAGCCTTTTGATGGTGGCTTCTGCGAGACCATTTTGTGTATGCACATGGGCTACAGGATGCTCTACATCGATCCAAATAGATATGCAATAATCATCAAATGCTTTTGATGTAAACTCTCTAGCATTATCAAGCCGTATAGACTTGATAGGGTGATCAGGGTGGTGAGCCTTTAAACGTATAATCTGTGCTAGGAGTATTGCAGCATTTCTTGTGGACAATAAAACGACATGTGACCAGATTGTCGAAGCATCCACCAGAACCATAAAGTACTTGAATGGTCCGCATTCTGGATGGATAGGTCCACAGATATCTCTTTGTATCCTTTGTAAGAATGGAGTGTTTTGTTTTGTATCTTTAGCATAGGAAGGTTTCGATCCTGTTTTTGCTAAAGAGCAGGCTTTGCAAAACGAGTGATGTGCCTTTGAAATAGTTAATGAGGCACAATGGGAGGGAGGTAGTGCTTCTGGTACTTCAGAAGGCAATGACTGCATTTGAGCAATCCTAGAACTGACACCTTGCAGTGTGGCAGATTTTTCTCCCATTTTTCACTCGACAGAAGGGATGTCCGTGTGAGTTCTTGAAAAATACGGATCATCATGTCACGACCTCGGTGCCATAGGCGGTCATGCAAAAGCCTGTATGAGTCAGTGTCCCACAATTTATTGTTGGTGACAGTATATGATTCAATGATCCGAATCGTAGTGAGGTACAGTCCACTAAATTGACTCATAAGTTTCTCTAAGATGTGTTTCCTTCTACAGTCATTAGATGTAATATCAACGTATTCAGTTCCATTCTCACGGTGTATTTTTACTGGATAATCGTTGGCACAAATAGCTTTGAAACATTAACAAGGTTCGATTAACTCTTGGTGCATATAGAGCGTCTGTGACTTGAAATGTTGCGCCATTAGGCAGCAAAAATTTGGCAGTTCCTCGCCATTTTATTAGTTTTGATAATCCAATCATCGTAGTCACAGAGGAATTATAGGCTATTAGTTCAATGAATAATTGCCTATTTCTTAATATTGTGTGGGTAGTCCCACTATCATCTAAGCACTCAAGTTCTCCTCCATTCATTCCTACAAATAAATGGGAGGTATTTAGAAAATATAACTCATATTCTTTAGAGTATTTCTATTTGTGTAGAATGGTATTCTTTTCATTCTAATAATTTTTCTCTAGATGTATTGTTTTACATCTTTATAGTGCTATGTCGAACAATGTAAATATGTGTAGTAAATAAATTTGAATAAATTCAGTGCTTCAGAATAAAATTCAAAATTTATTAATAAGCCAACGATAATCAAATCAAGGACTTGTTCAGAAATCTTAATCATCAATCCATGATTGAAAATAAACTTTAAGACCAAACAATAGTCTAATTAAAAATGAGGCATTATGCCTGCACAACTGTCTTTGGAAAATAAAGCAGATCAGTCAAGATTGAGAGCATCCATTGACTTAGCAAGTTCCTCTTTGCCATTGGAGTCTGCAACTATAGGGTTGACGTCTAGGTCATGACCTCCTTCTTCCATATAGTGAGCCACTTGTTCTTTAGACTCTCTATACCTCTTGTAATTGGCTACTACTCTGTTGTTTGCTTGGCAGTTCTTGTACCAATGCCCAATGAATCCACACCTATAGCATGGTTCATTGTCAACTCTTTCCTTTGGCATCTTGTTTCCATGATCCCCATGTCCCTTTCCACGTGGTGCATTGTTGCCACGTGGGTAGGGATCAGCACGTCTAAACCCCCTTGCATTGGAGTTATTTCCACCTTTCATTTTTCCATAATTAGCCTCGGGAATTTTCTTTGTCCCAGTGGGCCTGGCATTGTTATTCAAGAGAATCTTATTTTGTCTCTCAGCCACTTGCAGTAGGCTTATCAACTTATTGAAGGTTGTGATTCTTTTGTTGTCATAATCCAACTGATACTGGTTCGCTAGTATAAAAGCTGAATTAGGAAAGGTGGTAAGAGTCTTGTAGATCATATCATCTTCTGTGATTTCCCTTCTACAGAAATTGAGACGTGCCTTTAAGCGCAACATGTCCTTGTTGAAGTCATTGACCTTTTTATAGTCAAGCAAGCGGATTCCATTCCACTGAATAGCTAGTTCTGGGAGTAAAGTGTCATGAATGTTCCCAAAACGTCTTTTAAGGGCATCCCACAGTGCTTTGGGTGTCTTCAACTGGAGATACTCCCAGCGTAGGCTAGGATCAATATGTCGCCTCAGAAAAATTAAGGCATCTGCTTTCACCTTATTAGATAGTTCATCATCTTTGGGATCAGTAATGGTGGCAGTGTAGTCTTTTGCCACAAAGGCAGTTTCCATATCGGAAACCCAATGATGGTACTCAAGTCCTTCTGAGTCCAAAATGTCAAACTCAGGTCGAGTTGGATCAGCCATCTACATAAACAAGAGAGAAGATATAAATTACGCAGTCATAAAGACATCCACGTAAATTATTTTCCAAACATATGAATTAGATTTCAAGACCAAGATTCGTAATGGTCACATTTTTTCGATGCTATGTGAAAATACTTTATCACAGTAAGTGTGTGTATAATGCGCATGAATTTTCATTATCATGGCCAAACGGTATTGATATGTTGCATTAAAAAAATAATCATAGCACATTTAAATATAGCATTTAAAAATAAACTACATGGCATGCTCAAATTTCACAAATATACAACAAATTATATACTACACATAATAATAGCAATAATATAGCATGCGTAAAATAAAATGTAAACAATAGTAAAATACAAAGCATGCGTAGCCATAATTTATATAAGCGTAAATAAAATAAAAAAAACATGCTCAAAATTTCATAGATAATATATAACAATATATATAGATATATATGGCATGCTCAAAAATCAAATATATAATCATGGCTTAAAGATAATTATATAAAGCATAAATGACAAAGCATGCGTAAAATAATTAATATAATCTAACTAAGCATGCTCGAAAAATTTATAATAAAAGCATAAACAATAAAATATATAGCATGCTCAAGAAAATAAATAATGAGAATTTACCATAGTATGAAATTAAATAAATTAAAGAGAACATACTTGGTTTCAAAAAATCAAACAATCCTAGCGCACGCGCGTGTTGATGCAGGCGTGCGTAGCGATGTTTTTGGGCTTATGAAACTAGGCCGCTTCCTCTCCCTTTTCAGCAGTGGGCTTTGTTTTTTTTTCTTTTTATTAGCTTGCCTTTTTTTTTTTTGGGGCCGTGACCACTTACCCAATTTTAGAACAAAAAATGCCCACTTACTCCAGCAAGAGTTTTTTAACCCCATTTACCCAATCTAACCTCTAGAGACAGTTTTGCCCCTATAATAACTCTTTCCTCTCAGACTCTCTCTCTCACTCTATCTCTCTCTGTGCCGCGCACCACCTCAGACTCCGGTCTCTCTCTATCTCTCTGCTCCGGCGCACCACACCAGGCTCCGGTCTCTCTCTATCTCTCTATCTCTCTGCTCCGGCGCCCCACCTCAGGCTCCTGGCCACCACCTCCATCCAGTCCCCACTGCCATCAGAAACGATCGTCAACCGTCATAGGTCCCTCAAGCCAGCCCCCAGATCGGAGCTCAACCCCCAAGCGCCGCCGTCACCGAACCAGACTCTCTCTCTCTCTCTCTCTTACTGCCATGGCTGTTCCGGCACCCCACTTTCAGCTTCAGGCCAACCTCGATCGATCCACCTCTGGCGTCACCAACAACCAAACCACAGATCCACAGATCCAAAGCCCACAGCCACAACTCAGCCCCTAACTCCGATCCGACTCCGAACCCAGGCCGAATCGACTCCGCTCCAACGTGAAACACGCTCCGACGACTCCTCACAGTCCGGTGGGTGCCCAGATCAATTCCTGGGTGCCCAGATGTTTTTTTTTGTTTTTTTTGGTATAATGAGATTTTTTTAATTTTTTTCCGGTATCCTGAGATTGCAATGTAACTGTGGGGTTTGTTTAATGGTCTACTGGGGGCAGTAGACACATTATTGGCCCCCAGTAGACTTTGATACGAGGGACATGGATCACTATAGTGTGGTGTTTTGATAAGTTACATGTTGTTTTCAGTGTATTAAAGTCAAATTATCTGTGAATCCTACAAAATGGTGCATTTTTGGTGGTCTATTGGGAGGCAGTAGAGACATTGGACTTTGTATTGGGGGGCAATAATATGATTATTGGGAGGCACTAATATAATTATTGGGAGCCAATAATATGATTATAAATTGATCAATTGTGCCTGTAGTGTATTCATATTGGTTTTGGGAGTTCATACAATTCACTGGACGGCAATAATATGATTTTTGGGAGGCAATAATATGATTACTGGGGGCAGTAATATGATTATTGGGGGGCAATAATAGCCGGATTCCGGATTCCAGTCATCGGTCACCGGATTTCAGTTACCGGTTCCCGGAATCCGGTAATTGGTCGCCGGAATCCGGCCACCGTTCGCCGGAATCCGGCCACCATTCGCCGGAATCCGGTCACCGTTGGCCGGAATCCGGTCACCGTTCGCCGGAGTCCGGTCACCGGTCGCTTGAGACCGCGCCGGCCACTGGTCACCGGAGCACAGCAAGGTGGAAGGTGACTTCTCTCTCTAAGTGAGAAAGAAGGAGAGGGCAAAAAAGTCTCAAAAAAAAAGAAAAAAGAATTAATTGGGTAAAGGGGAAATAATCCCTTAGAGTGTTCTGGGTAAATGGGGTTAAAAAACAGTTGGTGGAGCAAGTGGGCAATTTTTAACCTAAAATCGGGTAAATGATCATTTCCCCTTTTTTTTTTCTTTTTTCTTTTCTGGGCCGCAGGGCCTGTTTCTTTTTTTTTTCTTTGCTTTTTTTTTCTCTGGGCTGCAGAGGCCTGCTCTTGTTTTTCTTCTTGGGCCGGGTCTTTACTTCGGCCCGGGTCACGTTTTCTCTCTTAATATATTTTTTTTTTTTTAAATTTTGGGCCGGGTCTGATCTTTGAGCCCGGTCACCACTTTTTTTTTTTTTTTTTTTCTCTTCCTCCTCCTTCGTGTCTTCTTCTTTCTGGTTCTCTGTTCGTTTTTTTTTCTTAAGATGGGTTGCTGATCTGGGACGAGGGACGAGGCCAGTCGATGATGCAGGCGAGCTGGGCTCCTCCAACGGAACAAGGAATTTCCGGCAGGACTGGGCTGGGATCGAGTGGAGGCCGCCAGGAAAGATGGGGATCGTGGGGAGGCCGCCGGGAAAGATGGGGATCGGGGTGCAGCGCTGGGCGCGCAAGACTAGAGGCTTGGAGGCGCTGCAGGTGACAACCCAGATGAGTTCTGGGTTCTCCGGTGGGAACGGGGGTCACCGACGGCAGGAACTGATGCGGTGCTGCAATCGGTGTTGGGATCGGTGTTGGGTTGCAGGAATCGATCGGTGCTGCGATCGGTGTTTGGGGCTGCTGGCCAGTGAGATGAGGCTGGTCAGTGTTTGGGGAGGAGGCCGGAAGGAGGATCTGTAGGCCTGATGAGGGGGCAGTTAGCGCGGGGGGTGCTGCAGGCCGCAGGCTTGAGGCTGGAGGCGCTGAGGCTGGAGAGCGTGGGGCTGCTGCTTGGTTCTGCAGGCTGGAGAGCACGGGGCTGCTCTGCCGGGGAAAGGGATTTGTTTTTTTTTTTTTTCCCGACGGGAAGGAGAAAGTAACTAGAAAAACTAGGGTTTTTTTTTTCTTTTGGCTATTAGCTCTGAGCGTGCTGATAACGTGTTAAAGTAAAATGCCAATTGGAATTGGTCTACTCATTTCATTCATAACCCCTTTATATAGGGATAGGATTACAACGGAAATATCAATTACATTGATGATACTAAATGCTGATTGATCTGTGATTTGTAATTGCTTGATTCCCTCTTCGTCTGTTTCTTTGACGAAGGCACATAATGTGCTTTTCCTTTAACAAAAGTCATCTTCCTGGACATATTTTTTCTGATATTTATAACAAAATCCACGATCATGAGCAGATAATTCAAGATATGTTTATGGAATATTCAAAATCACTGAATATGAAAGAATTTAACATCCCAAAACTCAGTTTCATCATAAATCATGATGACTAGGAATTAGCAGCAGTTGAATGGGGAATAGTTAACCAGATTATTTTCCAAAGCTTAAATACTGATGAAATAAAAAAATTTCCTCAATTCATTAAAACAATGGTATATCATGTAGCCAAAAGCTACAGGCTCTCCAAATATTTAACCTTCAGCATTGTAAGTACAATTGGATGGAGAGAAAGAGAAAAGTTCTTCCAACCATACCAAATATGGTTGTTGACAGAGACAGAGGATCATCAAGTTAACCAAGCTATGGTCCCCAATGAAGAAGTTAATAGGGTAATCAGCACCCTAAATTTAGAGCATTACGCAACTAAATGTGGAGCTCAACTGAAGCAAGTTGCAAAAGAGGTCAGACAAAGTAATCTGCTTAAACTGACCGATGGAAAAAGAATTTTTGTCACCCATATGGCAAGCAGCTATCAGCCAACTCCTGAACAACAGAAGGAGGCCGAAGACCTGTTAGCTACCATAGCCACAGATGTTACACAATTAAACATCTCAATAATGCTGGCACATGAGATTGAAGAACTAGCATATCTACAGTACCCAGACGAAGCCAATTCCAGCTCAAACCAGAGTTTGGGATTAGATGACGTGGGCTACCACAATCTGGAAAACGCTATGGAAGCATAGTGGGACCCATAGATCCATACTGACATAAACGACAACCAGATAAAAGTCTACAGTCGCTTCGAAGGCGGTAGAGGTTTGTAGATATTGTATAGGTGTCACTGTAACCTAATCAGGGTTAGTGACTTGATAATTTGTAACTATAGTTAGGTTATTTTTGTTAACCATAGTTACTTCTCAATTGTATATATAGGAGTGATGTTGTAAGTTGGGGGACACGGTTCCTTCACATCAATACTTCCCCTTGTAATCCTTTCTTTGTCTAAACGCTTGTAAACATTTCCGTTATACAAATAAAATTTTCTCCTTTTTCACTATGTGTCTTTTGATTTTTTGATTGCATATGTAACATATCACAAATAGAATTTACAGTACTACTAACAACAGAAATATCCTTATTATAATTTTTTGGAATATGTAAAGTATGATCATAATTTTGTTCATCATATAAACATTCTAAAGGTTCTGTTACAAAAAGTTTCGCCATTAATATTTCATAGATGGTACCTAAAACGGGTTCTCTCAGGTGCTTAAGACCGATTCCCAGAAAGCCTGACAACCACCACTTGGTTTATACGGCTATGTAGGGATATGAGCTTTGAGCTAACAGATGAACAAGGTAATAAAATAACAAGATAATAGACAAAAAGTAATTTACATAGTAAGAACACTTACTGGATGGATATGCTGCTTGAGTTTTCTCAAGCTTGAAGCTTGATCACTATATACAAACTAGATCTTGAGTAGTTCTAGCTCTGATACCACTTACACAAAAGGAGAAAATTTTATTTATATAGCGGAAATGTTTACAAGCGTTTAGACAAAGAAATGATTACAAGGGGAAGTATTGATGTGAAGGAACCGTGTCCCCCAACTTACAACATCACTCCTATATATACAATTGAGAAGTAACTATGGTTAACAAAAATAACCTAACTATAGTTACAAATTATCAAGTCACTAACCCCGGTTAGGTTACAGTGACACCTATACAATATATATATATATATATATATATATATAGAGAGAGAGAGAGAGAGAGAGGCTGGGACTAAATACTTAAGATTAGAAAACTACAAACCTGAAATTTCTACCTTAGACTAGGCATTTCTCTTCTCCGCTCATGCCTTACCCGGGACTCATTGTTTGGACCTGGACTTAATGTTTGGTTGGAGAAAGTAATAGACTAAAGGTGGAAAAGAAGAGGTAAAGTAAGTGCTTACAATCTTAAGAAAGAAAACCGGATAGATAATCACTTAGCATAAAAAGTAGAATAGAAGATATCAACTCAAATACCTCACCTAGGCAGTAATCCGCCACCTGGGGTTTGAGTAGTTTTTACAAATATGAACTCAAATACCTCACTTAGGCAGTAATCCGCCACCTGGGGTTTGAGAAAGTTTAAATAATATAATCAACTCTTACAACTCTAATGCCAGAAACCGAGCGGAAGTGGAAAATATACTGATAATAGAATTGACTGATAATTTGGAAATTATATTACAAAATCATACTGATAATAGAACGCAGTAAAATTGACTTTAAATTACAAAACATAAAACTTACTAGTTCCAAACCAAGTATGCATGAAGGTTTTGATATTGTTTATAGTGAAGGAAGAAAAGGGATTCTGCTCAACACATGAGCTCCTAAATCAGAAAACTAGAGGGAACTGAAAACATGGAACTTCAACAAAAAAAAAAAAAAATATATATATATATATATAAACACAAACATGTGTGTATGTGTGCGCGCGAAGAGAACATAAGACTATTGTTGATGTGTTGTGGGCGTTATTTATATCGTCTCTGCTTCTCACTTTCTCAGTAATGCATGCACACTTTACACTCACAAGACATGTCTTTCTTTATTAGGGAGAGGAATAAACTTTTCTGTGATTTATGGCTTTTACCGTTTCTAGGTTGCTGATTTTGCCAAAGGCATGTATGTGCATTCCAGTTTAATATAATTCTAGAAAATCTGAAGACACTTCAAAGCTCTTCCTTGTTTCTTAAATGAGACAAATAACTGTAATTCTGGATATATATAAAAATACACACATACATACATACATACATACATATATATATATATATATATATATATCCTATCCAGAGCAAGGCCTCGCTCTGAAATTAAAGTGCGAGGTTGGAGTTTAGGGTCACTTTTCGGTCGCATATCCACATCTCGACCGTTCAGTTTTTAGGTACTAATATATAGATCATCTCTGCAAAATTTCAGCCAAATTGATGATCTTTAAGGTATCCAACTCGTTTAAACCAATGGACGAACTGAATCTGTCAAACCTGAACCGTACTAGCTTTAAGGCAGTTATCAATGCCTTAACGACTATCAATTTAGCTGAAATTTTGCAGAGATGAGACAAATTATATATATATATATATATATAAACACACACACACACAATCTTTGTTTCTTAAATGAGACAAATAACTAATTCTGGATATATATATATATATATATATATATATATATATAAACACACACACACACATATATATATAATATATATATTGTTAAAGGAAAAACACATTATGTGCCTTCGTCAAAGTGATTGACGGAGAGGGAATCAAGTAATTAGCAATCACCATCAATCAGCATGAATCAAGGACCAATCAGCAGTTAATGTCATCATTGTAATTGATATTTCCCTTGTAATTCACTCCCTATATAAAGGGACTATGAAATGAAATGAATAGACCAATTCCAATTGTCATTTTACTTTAACACGTTATCAGCACGCTCAGAGCAAATAGCCAGGAAAAAATTCGAAAAACCAAACCCTAGAATTTTTTTTCTTCTACCACACTAAAAAAAAAAAACAAAATTTCTCTTTCCCGTCCAAGACTGGCCGCGTCCTCCCTTCTCGACCTCTTCCTCCTGCCAGCCCACACAGGCCTCCAGTGAACTGCAGCACCGATCCCAACCGGCCTGCAGTCCTGCACCACCGAGCCATCTCCAGCTCTGCACACTCCGCTCAGGTCCCTGCCCAATGCTCGCTCACCTGCAGCTCAGAGCACCGGCCGCAGTCCACGATCTTTGATCTCTACAGATCGACAAACCAGCTACATCCTTTGCCTTTTCCAGACCGGCCTCGTCCCTTTGCCAAGACTGTAGTCGTAGGACTCCCACCTGCAGCACCAGACTTCCGCGATGCAACCGGCCTTCGCGTTTCGAGAAGCCCAGTGCTGCCGGAAACTCCCTGTTCCGTTGGAGGAGCCCAGCTCGCCTGCATCACCGACTGGCCTCGTCCCTCGTCCCTTTTCCCAGATCAGCAACCCATCTGAAAAAAGAAGAACAGAGAACCAGAAAGAAGAAGACACGAAGGAGGAGGAAGAGAGAAAAAGAAAAAAAGAGAAGAGAAACAGAAAAAAAAAAAAAAAAAAAAAAAAAAAAAAAAAGAGAAAAAAAGGGGGAAACAGGCCTTGTGGCCAAGAAAAAGAAAAAAATAAGGACTTGTGGCCCATTGCTGCAAAAGAAGAGAAGAAGCAGCCCAGTTTTTTTTCTTAAGTCCGAAAGCATCGCTACGCACGCCTGCATCAACACGTGCGTGCGTTAGGATTGTTTTATTTTTTCGAAACCAAGTATGTTCTCTTTAATTTATTTATTTTCATACAATGGTATATTTAATTATTTATTTTCTTAAGTATGCTTTATATTTTATTGTTTATGTTTTTATCATGAACTTTTGAGCATGTTTCGTTAGATAATATTGATCCTCTTAAAGCATGCCATGTTATTTATGTTTTACATAATTATGTTTAAGCATATTTTAATTATGCTATAGTTTATACTTTATTTTGAACATGCCATATATATCTTGTTATATATTATTTATGCACTTGTGAGCATGTTTTGTGAATTTTATTTACTCTTATATAATTATTCCTAAGCATGCCTTTAATTATGCTATTGTTTATATTTTATTTTACGCATGCTATATTATTGCTATTATTATGTGTAGTATATAATTTGTTATATATTTGTGAAATTTGAGCATGCCATGTAGTTTATTTTTATATGCTATATTTCAATGTGCTATGATTATTTTTAATGCAACATATCAATACCGTTTGGCCATGATAATGAAAATTCATGCGCATTATCCATATACACTTACTGTGATAAAGCATTTTCACATAGCATCGAAAGAAAGAAAAAATGTGACCATTACGAATCTTGGTCTTGAAATCTAATTCATATTTTTTTGAAAATAATTCACGTGGATGTCTTTATGACTGCGTAATTTATTTCTTCTCTCTTGTTTATGTAGATGGCTGATCCAACTTGACCTGAATTTGACATTTTGGACTCAGACGGACTTGAGTACCACCGTTGGGTTTCCGATGTAGAAACTGCCTTTGTGGCAAGAGATTACACTGCCACCATTACCGACCCCAAAGACAATAGACCGTCTGTCAAGGTGAATGAAAATGCCTTAATGTTTCTGAGGCGACATATTGATCCTAGTCTCCGCTGGGAATACCTTCAGTTGAAGACACCCAAAGAAATGTGGGATGCCCTTAAGGGATGTTTTGGGAACATTCATGACACATTGCTTCCAGAACTGACCGTTCAGTGGAATGAAATATGCTTGCTTGACTATAAAAGGGTAAATGACTTCAACAAGGATATGTTGCGCCTAAAAGCACGTCTAAATTTCTGTGGGAAGGAACTCACAGAAGATGATATGATCCAGAAGACTCTTTCCACTTTTCCTACTTCAGCAATTATACTAGCGAACCAATATAGGCTGGAGTATGATAACAAAAGAATCACAACCTTCAACAAGCTGATCAACTTACTGCAAGTGGCTGAGAGGCATAATGAGGTTCTTTTGAACAACAATTCCAGGCCTGTTGAGACAAAGAAAATTCCTGAGGCTAATTATGGCAAAGTGAAAGGGGGTTGGACGTGCTGATCCCTACCCACGTGGCAACAATGCACCACGTGGCAAGGGACATAGGGGTCGTGATATGGGCCTTGGAGGCCCTCCCAATGTATGGCGCAGAGATGGTGGTGCTGGCCCTAGTGGTCATGGAAACAAGGTGCAAAGGGCTACTAAGAACCCTTCAGTCAAACAGAATAGAGTTGGCAATGAACCATGCCATAGGTGTGGAGTCATTGGGCATTGGTACAAGAACTGCCAAGCAAACAACAGAGTAGCAGCCAATTACAGGAGGTATAGGGAGTCTAAAGAACAATAGGCTCACTATATGGAAGAAGGAGGCCTTGACCCAGACGTCAACCTCACAATTGCAGACTTTAATGGCAATAAGGAACTTGCTCAGTCAACCGATGCCCCAGATTTTGACTGATCTCTTTATTTACTTTATTTTCCAAAAACAGTTGTGAAGGCATAATGCCTCATTTTTAATTAGACTATTACTTGGTCTTAAAGTTTATTTCAATAATGGTTTGATGAATTAGAACAAGACCTTGATTTGATTATCATTGGCTCATTAATAAATTTTGAATTTTATTCTCAAGCACTGAATTTATTCAAATTTATTTACTACACATATTTACATGGTTCGAAATTGCAATATCAAGATGTAAAGCAATATATCTAGAGAAAAAAGTATTATTAGAATGAAAAGATTATCATTCTACTAAAATAGAAATACTCTAAAGAATCTTAGATATATTTAAAGTCAAAGACGCTCTGTATGCACCAAGAGCTAATCGAACCTTGTTAAGTTTCAAAGATATTCGTGCCAACGATTATCATGTAAAAACACACTGTGAGAATGAAACTGAATACATTTATATTACCTCTAATGAATGTGGAAGGAAACACATTTTAGAGAAACTCATGAGTCAATCTAGTGGACTGAACCTCACTACGATTCGGATAATTGAATCCTAGATTGTCACCCATAATGAAATGTGGGACACTGACTCATACAGGCTTTGGCATGACTGCCTAGGGCACCCCGGTCGTGACATGATGATCCGTATTTTAAAAAACTCATATGGACATCCATTCTTTTGAGTGAAACATAAAATGGGACAAAAATCCATCACACTGCAAAGTGTCGGTTCTAGTATTGCTCAAATGCAGTCATTGCCTTCTGAAGTACCAGAAGCACTACCTCCCTCCCATTCTTACAAAGGATACAAGGAGATATATGTGGACCTATCCATCCAGAATGCGGACCATTCAAGTACTTTATGGTTCTGGTGGATGCTTCGACACGCTGGTCACATGTCGTTTTATTGTCCACAAGAAATGTTGCATTTGCAAAACTCCTAGCATAGATTATACGCTTAAGGGCTCACCACCCTGATCACCCTATCAAGTCTATAAGGCTTGATAACGCTGGAGAGTTTACATCAAAAGCATTTGATGAATATTGCATGTCTATTGGGATCGATGTAGAGCATCCTGTACCCCATGTGCATACACAAAACGGTCTCGCAGAAGCCACCATCAAAAGGCTACAGATGGTGGCTAGAGCATTGGTTATGCGCACCAACTTGCCTATATCTGCCTGGGGTTATGCAATATTGCACGCAGCTTTACTTATTCGTTTCAGACCCATTGCTAGCCAACCATTTTCTGCGTACCAGTTGGTAACTGGATATGAGCCTGACTTACGCATATTTGGTTGAGCAGTATATGTGCCTATTGCGCCCCCACAGCTCATCAAATGGGTCCTCAGAGTCAGAGACGATTAAGTATTTATGTTGGTTACGAACCCCAACAATTATCCGCTATTTGGAACCCTTGACAGGCGATCTCTTTACCGCTAGATTTGCGGATTGTCACTTTGATGAGACAGTCTTCCCGTCATAAGGGAGAGATAGGAAAAAGGATTTTCCAAGGGAACGACAGGAATTGTCGTGGTTTGTCTCCACTCTGTCTCATTTTGATCCCCGCACTTCACAAAGTGAAAGTGAAGTGAAAAGAATAATCGATCTTCAGAACGTAGCAGATTCGATGCCTGATGCGTTTACTGATATCGTAAAAGTGACGAGATCACATATACCAGCTGCAAATGTGCCTGCAAGGTTAGAAGTCCCCAACAAGGGGCACGGTGCAGCAGATTGAGGCACTGCAACCGCACTTAGTGGAGGTGTGGTTGAGGCCGTGGCTCCCCAAGGTAGAGGGGGAGGCCACTTGGTTCGATTGACACTTACCCAAGGAAGAAAAGGGCGAGTAAGGCACAAACCAATCATCAATGTATAGAATCCCTCTCATGAGATTGTCTCTGATTATAGTGATGTCCATGAATCAATACTGGAGGACGCTCCGATGTTTAAAATATTCCAGAGAACAAAGAAATCTCAAAGAATTATGAGAGTGCGTATGAGTTGATAGAAAGATCTTCCATACACATTGATGATATATACTGTTGCTCAAGGAATCATAGAGTACGATGATATCGAATCACACTCTGTTGCAAAATGTCAACAAAGATTAGATTGGCCTAAATGGAAAGAATCAATCCAGGCAGAATTAGATTCTTTGACAAAGAGACAGGTATTTGGTCCAGTAGTGCTAACCCCACCAAGTGTAAAGCCTGTAGGACATAAATGGGTCTTTGTCAGAAAGCGTAATGAGAAGAATGAAGTCCTGAGGTACAAGGCTGGCCTTGTGGCGCAAGGTTTCTCACAACGCCCTGGAATTGACTACGAGGAGACAGACTCTCCCGTAATGGACGTTATAACGTTCCTCTACTTAGTTAGCTTAGTAGTTTCCGAAGGATTGGAAATGCAGCTCATGGATGTGGTTACTGCTTATCTCTATGGGGATCTAGATTCAGAGAGATATATATATGAAAGTGTCTGATGGCCTTACATTACCTAAGTCAAGTAACTCTAAACCATGGAGTGCGTTTGCAATTAGGTTGAAACGCTCACTTTACGGATTGAAACAATCCTGGCGGATGTGGTATACCCGTCTAAGTGACTACTTGATTAGGAAGGGATATAAGAACGATGAAGTATGTCCCTGCGTATTCATAAAGAAAACAAGTTTCAGATTTGCAATTGTAGCTGTATATGTCGATGATATGAACATAATAGGTACTCTTGATGAAATAAGAGAAACCGCGAGCTACTTGAAATCCGAATTTGAGATGAAGGATCTTGGGAAAACTCGATTCTATCTAGGCCTTGAACTAGAACACCGAGTTTGTGGAATACTAATCCACCAGTCTGCGTATGTCCAAAAGTCAGGCAATTTAACATGGACAAAGCGCATCCTGCTAGCACTCCCATGATCGGTCGAAGATTGGATGCAAAGAAAGATCCATTTCGTCCAAAGGAAGATGACGAAGAGGTGTTGGGAGCTGAAATTCCCTATCTAAGTGCAATAGGCGCATTATTGTACTTAGCCCAATGTACTCGACCAGACATTGCATTCTCAGTGAACTTGTTAGCTAGATTTAGCTCAGGGCCAACGCAACGTCAGTGGAATGGTATCAAGAACATTTTCCGATACCTAAAAAGGAACCATTGACTTTGGACTGTTCTTCCCTTACAGAGAGACAAGAGGGACCGCAGATGGAACTGCATTCCCTAAAGGAAATGTTGATGGCGAAACCGCCACTCACTACACTAAAACGCCAAATGACGTTTTGGACAGTTTTGCTGATGCTGGATACGTCTCTGACCCACATAAAGATCGTTCCCAAACTGGTTATGTATTTACCAATGGGAACACGACGCTATCTTGGAGATCAACCAAGCAAACCCTTGTGGCTACCTCCTCGAACCACTCAGAGATCATTGCTCTACATGAGTAAGAACTATATGTGTATAGTTAAGAACTATCATTACAGATATTCGAGGGACTAGTGGTTTGAGTTTTACCACTGAAGAGCCTGCTTGCATTTATGAACACAATGCAGCTTGCATTGAACAGATGAAGCTAGGTTATATTAAGGGTGATAACACAAAACACATATCGCCAAATTTGTTCTACAATCAGCAACAACAGGCTCTCCTCAAGATTCAAGTGAATCAAGTAAGGTCTGAGGAGAATGTGTTAGATTTGTTCACCAAATCATTGCCTAAGGCCATATTTGAGAAACATGTGAAAAGCATAGGAATGTGAAGACTTTCCAAGCTCCCTTGATTAATGTAAGGATCAGGGGGAGGTGTAGACGTCACGGGGAGTCTAACACACAGATGTCATCCTCAAATGTAAAAGATGCGTTGTGCTCTTTTCCTTCGACCAAGGTTTATTTTTTGTCACACAAGGTTTTTGTTGTTACTTGGCAAGGTTTTTAGTGAGGCAACAACTCATGCACCATTTCATCTTTGACTTGGCACAAGGGGGAGTGTTAAAGGAAAAACACATTATGTGCCTTCGTCAAAGTGATTGACAGAGAGGGAATCAAGTAATTAGCAATCACCATCAATCAGCATGGATCAAGGACCAATCAGCAGTTAATGTCATCATTGTAATTGATATTTCCCTTGTAATTCACTCCCTATATAAAGGGACTATGAAATGAAATGAGTAGACCAATTCCAATTGTCATTTTACTTTAACATATATATATATATATATATATATATATATCTATATATATATACACACACACACACATCAGATCTTATCCAGAGCGAGGTCTCGCTTTGAAATTTCAGAGTGAGGTTAGGGTTTAGGGTCACTTTTCAGTCGCATATCCACATCTCAACCATTCAGTTTTTAGGTACTAATGTATAGATCATCTGTACAAAATTTCAACAAAATTGATGGTTTTTAAGGTATCTAACTCGCTTAAACCAATGGACGAACAGAATCTGTCCAACCTGAACGGTACTAGCTTTAAGGTAGTTATCAATGCCTTAACGACTATCAATTTGGCTGAAATTTTGCAGAGATAATCTATACATTGGTACCTAGAAACTGAACGGTTGAAATGTGGATATGCGACCGAAAAGTGACCCTAAACCCTAACCTCGCTCTGAAATTTCAAAGCGAGGCCTCGCTCTGAAATTTCAAAGCGAGGCCTCGCTCTGGATAGGATCTGGACACACACACACACACACCCCTCTTCTAATGAGGGATCCTTATTTTTTGCCAACTTGAGAGATAGGCTCCCAGCCCTTGGATCTGTTTTAAGGAGGGTCGACGGCTGAGATCAAGTTGAGTGATTTAACCCTTTCTAACCCCAATTCGTGAACTCGGGTCCGTTCTCAAATTCCCAATTTCTCTTCCTCTCTCTCTCTCTCTATCTCTCGCTCAGAGAATTCACTCGATTTGCATGTCAAGCACATCTCTTGCATCAACTTTTCTAGAAATCAGGTGGGTTTTCTATTTGTAGTGAGTATATGATTTGTTGAGGGAAATAGTTCACTCTTGCCTCTGATTTCAGTTCAACTAAAGCTATATATTTACATTGATATAGCCCATCAATCCAGAGCAATCCTACTGCCATTGATTGGAAGAGATGTTCTCGGAGCCGCAAGGATATGTTCTCTTTGTTTTGCTGATATGATGTTAGGCTATGCAAATTGAAGGTAAAAAACAATAGCTACAATCTATTTCTTACTGATTAATAGAAAATTGAAGTTCACATACTTGCTTTCTGGTTTAGTCTAATATGAGTGTTTGCATGTAACAGCTTGATCAGGAGAAACAAAATGCATACAGATTGAAACTTTCACGGAAGGGTTTCTGTACTTTGATTGAGAAGCTGCTAAAGTTTCCAGCTCCAATGGTGCCCAAACAAGCAATGTAAGGCTCTTGATTCTTCACCCTTGTCTATTTCTGTCATTGAATTTGTACTTGGTATTTTGTTTCATAGATTTTTAGCTATTGATTTACTAAACTGGAAGTTAGTATTCTTTACCACACATTAGTAAGCTGCAAGAATTGTAGTATTGTTTCGTGGTTGGGGATTTGGTGTTTTATTTTTAAACTGCAAGATCATGTGGGGCAGCATAAATCCTCAAATAAAAGTGATTACTGTCAACCCACAACTTGAGAAAGGTATTGTAAAGTTTGTGCTTTCTTAGTGCAGTCCAAAATTACCTGTTGGAATAATTGGGTACTTTGTATTGAATTCTTAAAGCAGGTGAAACTTTAGTGATAGGAGCATTTTAATGCGACGTTTTAACTGCATTTCCCTACATTTTCTGCGTTATTTCCTTAATAAAACTCTGTTTAGGAAAGTTTCCATTCTTTGATTGGGAAAGTTCCTATTTGTAGAAAGTTTCTATTTTTGTAGTTTCTATTTATCATTTTTAGTAAGTTTTCATTTTCGGTAGTTTCTATTTTTCATTTTTGGAAAGTTTCCATTTTCAGTTTAGGAAAGTTGCCATTTTTCATTTTAGGAAAGTTTCTATTTTTCTTATTAGTTTCTATTTTCAGGACCTCCGAGCTCAAAAGTGGAAATGAACTCATAAATGGAAAGAGGAGCTTGCGAACACCAAGGGGAGCAAAGATGAAGAACAATGAGCCACATAAATGAGCAGAAATGAAGAAAAGAAGTTTTCCTGGTCCAACCAGGAAACCCTGCGAAAAGGAGGAAAGCTCACCAATGAAGTTTCCAACGTCACTATAAAAGAAAAATGGAAAAATAAAGTGTTATGACATTGGAAGATGACAAGGCTTGAATGAGAAGCAACAAGGCCCAAGAACTCTCAAGAATGAAGTGGATTTTCGGCAAATGGATAAAAGGCCCATAAAGCCCATACAATTAGGGTTTTTGACGCATGAATAAACCCTAGGGGAGTTTTGCCGTCCAAAATGAAGAGAGAAACAAGGAAGTGGCGTCCAAAAATCAGAAATTAAAAGGAGATTTTCTAGGGAGATTTTCTAGGGCTATTTTTATGGAAATACATCAAGAGATAAACCCTAGAATATCTTTTGCCGTCCAAGCCAAGAGGAAAAGAAGGAATGAGCCGTGAATTAAAGAAGAAACCCTAGAGATTTTGGCAAGATGTCATCCTCTAGAGAGTTTTAAGGGAAGAGAAAAAGGTGGAGACCAAGAAAATCTCAAAAGAAGTCTAGATACATTCCTACATTCCCTAAAGAGTTTTGGCCGAAATTAAATGTCTAAAATCAGAAAATATCTCTATATTTCGGCAAGGATTATTTAGGGAATTAATATTGGAATTTTGTGATTGGTTGCACCACCTCATAGGGCTTATGTGGCAAGAAATCATTGGGGGAAATTATGTGGAGGAAGCAAGCAAATGCCGTGAGGTTCTCTAGGGTTTTGGACGGCTTGGAGACCTAGGGGCCGTCCCCTATATATTCTCACACTTTCTCAACGTGTGGGGGTTCCAAATTCTTTACATTCTACACTTGAGAAAAAAAATCAGAAAACTCTCTAGCTTAGCCGTGATCTTCTCCATCCTCTAGGGCAACCACGAAGTTCAAGCAAGGCCAAGGAAGAAGAAGACAAGCCGTGAACAACATCCATCCTCCACCTTGAAGATTGCTTTCGAAATTCAAGAGACCACATCATCAATTCATTCATCTCATCTTCATCCACGGTGTAATCCGATTCTCCTTGTAACCTTTGCTTTGTAATTCGTTGGTTTGCCTTAGTTGACATTTATGTTTGAACAATGGTTGAATTCTGGAATTTTTATGATTAATTGATATTTTCAGATTCATATATTGCGATTTATGGTTGCTTTTGTGTGAGTGTTTGATTAAATTTGCATGATAGAAATCTTTTGTATATTAATCTTAGATGGTTCGAAACTTTTAGGGTTTTTATATGATTGGTGCTACGAATTTGAGAACATGAATCAACTTTTTGGTTTTGTGTTCTTGAATCAATAAGTAGTAAAGGTTTTGTGCAAAAACCGAATTTAATCAAAGAGAATTGCAATTAGGTGGACTTTTTCATACTAAGTTGCACACTTGAGTTGATAGCCTTTCTAGGTGCTTATTGCGTTGAATATGTTGTGTTTGACTAGCTTTCTAGGGCTTGCATGCATGTTTGATAGGATTAGTCTTTGTGCTTTCACTTAGATTAATTAGCATTGAAAAGTAAAATATGGGAAATTGTTTGCTTTTAACGTTTCACATGATCAACTCCTCTTGCATGACCTTGATGAACAATGTTAGAACTTGAATCGATTTAATCATATATTTCAGTTTTGATCTTTGTTCTTTCATTCCATTTGTATTTTTATGTTTGTGCATTTTAATTGTTTTCTTAGCTTAGTTTTATTTTCGAAAAACCAAAAACAAAATCCCCCCTTTTCGTAAATATGTATATATTTTGTTATATCTTTGTAAATATTATACTTTGTTTTAATTTTAATTGTTTGTTTGTCCCACATTGACAGGTGTACCCTCAATCCCCGGAATAGAACGATCCCTGCTTCTTTATACTACTAATGACATTTCAGGGTTAAATTATGCGCTTGCTTTTGAGCGCATCATTTAGCAAGTCCTTTTCATTCTTGGCTTATGATCCGTTGGATGCGTGCTCAAGAGGATGAAAAAGCCAGCCAAACACCCCTTACCATTGATGTTGTCACTATCAGTTTTCCTATTTGTTGTATAAATACAATTCATGTTTATTTATTATGCAATTCTAGTCTCTTGTTGGTCTGAAGATGGCTATTAATGCTCATTATCAAATGATACTCTGTAGTTGATATTGGAATGTAATATTCTGAACTAATGTGTGTATTTTTAAAAACTTATGAGAAATGTATATGTGATCGTTTATATCTGTCAATTGTATTGGATTTCTGAAACTTATGAGAATGTATTTACAAACATTTGCAAGCAGCCAAGAATATATAGCATATGCAGGGATATACAACAGGTGTGCGATGAATGTCAGCACTATGCAATACATTGTAATAATGTACAAATAACAACATCAGCAAATGCATTGCAAAGTGAACTTTTGCCTTTTTTTTTTCCTTTCCGATGAGAAACTTACAAGGGATGGATAAAACTTTGATCATTGATCTACAGCTATAATAGTACAGCTGTTACAATTGTCTCATTTTGGCTAAAGAAAAAAAGGTATACACAATAGACAAACATGACAGAACCAAAAACCAAATTACTCTATTATGACATAAGATATACACAATAGCTTCAACATTGATATACACGATAGCTATAACATTGATGCTGAGAACCAAAAACCAAAAGACACAATAGCTTCAACATTGATGCTGAGAACTAAAAAGCTAACATTTGCAACAGCTATAACATTGATGATGAGAACCAAAAACCAAAAGATATACAGAATAGCTTCAACATTGATGCTGAAAACCAAAAAGCAAACATTTGTAGCAGCTAATCAAGCACAGCATGTCTCCTATGTCTCTCCAAAATTACTACTGAAAAGAAAACACTTCTTGATCAAGCACAGCAGCAGCTAATCATCCTAACCACAACATGTACATGGGAAAAAGGAATGTATTATTTCTTTCAGAAAAAAAATTTCAGATTGTGCATGGTATAGAGAGGTATTAATATTACCTGTGACGAATAACTATCATTACCTATGTCAGCTTCACTATAATTTTCATTTGTATCAACATCAGCAGATCTAAAAGGGCAAAATAACATAAATTTAGTGACAACACAAACCAAATATTAACAACAAAACATGAAATATATTGAATATATATTCTTACTGATTGAGCTGCATTGGACAATTGAGTTTGTCATGGGTCTGCCCATCTTTGCCACATCCATGACAATGTCTACCGGTACTGTTGCATTTTCCATTTGCCTTCTCTTTTTCTCTCTTAATTTTTAGCCCTTCCTTTTGTCTTAACTTCATCTGGTTCTCGAAAACTTGCATTCTGGTTTGAACTTCTTTTTGCACAAGGCTCCACACCTTCATTGCTATTATTGGCAAGTAGTGGCTTAATCTTGTCAATCAAAGAATCCATTGTTTCACGAAACAATTGACTTGCTTCTTCACTTAAGACGACGCTATCAATTACATGTGAATATTGCTGGAACAGTAGACCACGTTTTTCAAGTAACGACTTCCTAACAGTTATCTCCATGTCAATCTTGTCCATCACAACCTCAGATCTTGCAGATTTTGTCCATGTTTTCAAAATGTATTGATCTGGCAATTTATGAACTTGACGCCTTTTGTATAAGTACGCTAGAACATGTATACGTGGGACTCCTGCACTCTCAAACAATTTGCAGCTACATGAGGTAAAATCTTTTGATTTGTCATACATAATGACTCTGGCTCTTCCATCCTCATGATCTTGACGCATAACCTTAAGTATACAATTAGTTACATCCTCCTTTGTGACCTCAAGATTGTAACTGTAGCTTTCCCACAACTGATGTTGAAATATGTAATAATACTTCCGTGTATAAATATCAGCCATTTGCTTTTCCATCATAATGGGGCACTTAAATCTAGGCTTCTCATTGATGTCAATATGATCTGAAATCAACTCCTCATGTCGTTTGTGTAAAAGACCCCAACTAAACTAAACCATGAAGTCCACTATAGAATTTTTATCAGAAACATAATCCTTAAAAAAGGAATATGCACTTTCTGCTCGTTGACTACTTGACATGCCAGCTGAGAAAACAGGTTCATATAGGCTGACACCCATCTAAACCGAATTTCATAAATTGATTGCAGCCACTTATGTCCACTTAATCCACTTTTTGCAAGAACTGATTTCCATTTGAAGTCAAACTCCTCTGCATCTTAGATGAGTAAATGCAATTTCTGAATTCATCATAGTGATCTCTGTATTTGATTGCATCAAGCTTCTCATAAAACTTTCTCAAGATATGCCAGCCACAATATCTGTGAAATGTGTCTGGGAGGACTTTAGAAATAGCTTTTTCCATGGCTGGATCTTGATCAGTAATAATCATTTTAGGAGGACTCCCTGACATAGCATTCAAAAATTCTTTCAACAACCACACAAACGAATATGTAGTCTCGTCACTTAAGAATGCAACTCCAAACACAATTGTCTGACCATGGCTATTTATCCCCATCAATGGTGCAAAAATCAAACTATACCGATTGGTTTGGTATGTAGTGTCAAAGATAATCACATCACCATAAAGCTTATACGACTGTCTCGAAATTGCATCAGCCCAAAAACAATGAGTAATCCTATTTTCAACATTTGCCTTTATTGTGGGAAAAAAAAAAAACCGGAATTTTTTTCTTGCTCTAGCAGAAAGTAGTCATGCAACATTTCTCCATCATACCCTTTTGTCTCTTTACGCTTATCCCTTTCAAGATTGTACAAATCTTGTTTTGTAACCAATGTACTGAAATCCTCCTGCTTGCACTCCAAGAATGTCAAATTGCTGGTGTGTGGGTTTGTTTACCATGGATAGTTGTTCCCATAATGATCTCTGAGCTTTAGTAAGTCGACGATTGGACTTTAGCAAGTGGAGTCTTTTTGGACTTGTCATAGGATGAGTGTGACCCTCATCAAATATATTGACTACAAATCCACCATACTTGTCTCTACCAATTATCATTCTTGCCTTACAGTCCTCCCTTAATACACCACGAATCCTTTTCTCATCACCAGTCAATTCGCTAGGACTATATTCTTGTCTATTGCAAAAAAACTCTTTTCTTATAAACTCATTAGTTGCTCTGCTCCTTCTATTGGAACCAATTCGTACAACAAACCCAGATGCAGATGCATAATTGGTATAAAAAAACATGTGCCTCTTCCCATGTTTTAAATTGATGACCCTTGAAGGGTTTAAGCTCATTCCTCACTTGAGGATAGAAAGCTGAAGTAGAGACATTTTCTTGTGACTGAGGGATAGCTTGAATAGGTTCAGTTTCCATTTCCACATGTACAATAATCCCATTAGGCTCCATTTCTGCAGGTACAACCATCTCATATCAATTACAAAATGCCACAACACATATAGCAAAACTAAAAGTTTTCATTAAACTAATGAATGCAAAGCCAATTTCAAATGAATGAATGCAAAGCTGTTTTCAAATTGATGCAAAGTCATGAAACTAAACACATGGAGCAGGACTAAAATTTTCTATAGAGACTTTAGAGTGCAATTAATCCAAATTTTAAGAGTCTTGTTTCCAGCGTAAGCTCAAAGCACAGAACTTGCCTCAAAACATACAAAAGCCGAAGAGTTTCCGGTCCTCCATATTAATCAAATCAAATTCCCATATAAACTCAAAAAGTTTAATTCTTTTCAAATAGATAATCTGACAGGACCCGACCCAGATTTCACCCTGAAATACGAGGTGGCCCTGCGGGGCCCACCTTAGAAGAAATTCTTCCAAAAATTTGGCAGAACTTCCCCTAAAATGGACTACCCAAAACCTGTAGAAAGGAAATTTACACTTCTAAGTCATTCATCCTTATTCTCCTGGAGCCACCCTGCTCCCCAAATCACAACATCATCCAATTCACATAACACAAAACACAACTTGAATAACATTAATCCCACAGGTAATCAGAGCAATTCTAATAGAAAGGTAAATAAGGAAAACCTAATTCAAAGGCAAACGCGGAAGCCCTGCAGTTGACTATGCCTCAACTCCATGTACGCCCGACCTCAACTAATTTTGCCTGCAAACTGGGCATTTGAAACCGAAGGGCCCAGGGGAAAGTAGACGAAAAACGTTAGCGTGAGTGGACAAAAATAAACAATTTTAAAAGAAAAGAAATTCAGACTTTCCCACATTTATTTCATTAAAAACCTATGCATGCAACAATTAGAAAACACAATTAGCTTTAAATCTGAGGAGTTCAAACGATAAACCGACTAGCCTCGCTAGTCACAACATTCGAAAAGATATATCGTAAAACTGAAATCTCATTTCTCAAGAAGATAAGACTAGCCCCGTTGGCTATAGTGAAAATCGGACTAGCCCCGCTGGTCAAGCAACGATAAGAAAAGATTGAAACTCCGATACTCAAGAAATAAGACCAGCCCCGCTGGTTAAACGGAAAATCGGACTAGCCCCGCTAGTCAAGAATATAATGAGTAGGGGAAGATGATAGCCATACGAGTGAGCCTCCCAGGCTCGAGTGATAGCCTCCCAGGCTAAAGTACTCCCATTACTCCCGTAATATACCCTTACGCCACTATGTGTAGCGATAGGATACTGGGCTTGAGAATTACTGTGACAGAGACAGTAACCAGCGCCACAAAGGCGGAGGGCTTCGGTGATCCCATCACCTCACCACAAAGGCGGAAGATCAATGCTAGCAATGATAATAGTCACCCAAAGTATGGCAACAGAAATCCGAAAACCAAGTAAATCCATAAATACATAAGGCTTCCCCATCTCTCGTAAAAGAATTTCCAATGACGTATCTCACACGCCAAGATAATCTCAAATTCAAATAAATAGGAAGAAAATAATAATAAGCATGTTTTCCGTAAACCAAAACAAAACCAATTTCAAAATCATCATCAAGGCATTCCCAATGCCAAAACCGAAGTCGATAAATAAATAAGGAATATAACTCCATCGAAATCCCATTTCAAAAATCCTTTAAAAGTCTCAAATCGAAATAGATTATAATTAAGGGTATAATTCCGGAAATCACCTCGGAAATAAATAATTCATCAAATAAAATTATAAATCATAAGCAACTTCGGAAACGAATCATTATCAAAAGTAATTATATGAGATAAAATGAAATCAATCTCCGAAATCAAATCACATGCTCGAAATGTAAAATGATAAATAATTTGAGCATAATCAAGGAATAAATGCATGCATCATTTACTTAAAAACAAAAGTCCACTCACAATACTATTCCGACGATCACGTATACGAGTTCCTTCATCGAGCCAGAGCTCGGTACGTCGCCCTGTACACGATTATATTCCGTAAGCGATAATTCGACAATTTAATACGAATCCCATAATCAAACCTTCACCAATCAACTCTCCACTTGTTCTCGGATTCAACCCAAATTTTACCTCTAATACTAATTCATTATCTTAAAGGTTCCAAGTCAGAACCGAGAGATATCCGATGGTCGGATTCTCGTAATTCGATAATCAAAACCCTAAACTTCAAAATTCATAATTAATTCCAAGTTTCTCCAAAAATTACCAAACTTCACATACAAGCTCTACACAATTTATAGGATTTAATGGGCTAAAAACTGGAATTAAAACACTGCCCTACACGTCTCCACGCGCCACCAACAGTGGCAGCACGTGGGCCCCACGCGCCACTGGTAACCACCTCCGATGGCCACCAAAATTTGGCAGCACCATCTACTCAACAAACCCAACCTCTTTCTCAACTACAACAAGTTCCAATTTTACCTGGAAGAGATCCAATTTGGCCGTTGAACACAAGCCCAGAAAACCCAAGAACCCTAGAATTGGGTTCTCCTTGATTCTCCTTCTACACTGCAAATCGTGGCTCAAGGCTAGGGGCAAAAACCGCGCCTTCGACAGTTGTTTGGTGGCCGGAAATGGCAGAAATGGCCGGAAATTGCCGGAAAACGTCAATTGCTACAGTAAACTTCTAAGCTTCAAATCGTGCTTCTTCGGCCAAATTGTGACAACCCACGACCACCAGCATGTAGAGAAGGAGGAGGCGAGTCGGCAGCCACCAGGGTCTCGCCGATTGATGGCCGAACGACGGCAAATCGAAGGAGAAAGGGAAGAGGGCCGACGCGGGGAGAAAGAGGAAAGAGAGAGAAAATCTCCGGGGGGGGGGGGGGGTAGGTTTCCGAAAATGGAAACCTACCACAGTAACTTTCCCCATATATAGAAAGTTACCATGAACAGTAGCTGTGAACAGTAACTTTAATCTTTCGCTTATAACTTTCACGTACGAACTCCGATTTTTACGTACCACATATGCACGCGCTCGGTTTAACGTCCTCTACAACTTTCATGAAGAAAACTTTCTCAAATTTTGACCCAAAAAAAAGGTCAATAATTTAGGGCCACTAAAGCTACCGAAAAAAAAAAGTAAAGGTAAAACAAATTGTCGTTTACTGTCCAAATGACTAGTAAACCGGTGAATTTAGATTCGGGACGTTATAATCTCCCCTCCTTATAAAAATTTCGTCCTCGAAATTTCATACCGCTGAGGAGTACACACCAACTCGAAGTACACATTATTAACACACCAATCTCACTACAGTGGGGATGGTAAGGCTTTAACAATCCATAGAGTCTCCGACCATCCCAACTACTCCAGCAAGTCACAACAGGTATATAGCTCAGATAGCACAAGATATTGACATCACAAGTCATTCGGTTGGAAAGAGGTATCCATAATCTTTTCATATAACTTGTATGGTGAAGATCCACTCTGTTCACCAATAATGTGGTGATAACCACTAGGTGATCACTGTTAACCACAAGCCCAAGACAAGTAGTTCCTTAGCTACCACAAAAACAACACTTATTTAATATAATTACTGCTTCAACAATAACAATTTCAAAGACCATACTATGCGAACAAATATTGCACCACAATTTCTCAAACGCTGCCTACCTCACAAATTAAATCATAGGAAACTGAGGGTTCACACTCCTGCTGTCAATTTAATTTCCAATAAATCGTGGGTATATGCCCAGGCATGGAATTCAAGGAATATTGGGTTGTGTGCAATTCACCCCAAATCTTTCCTTGAAAAACAATTCAAGCTAAACAAGAAATAATGAGATCCGAAATTTCAACCTTGACCACTCCTCCTTTAAATACTCATAACCTGAGATACCAAAGTCTGAAAGGAGTGTAAACTAGAAAATTCATTTCAATTGTTAGCTCAGATAACACATGGTACTGGCGTCACAAACCACCCTATTAAAATTATAGCATTCAAAACTTCCTCATAAAAATCGCTTAGTGAAAAACCAACCCATTCACCATCAATATTGTGATAACCACAAGATGGTCATTGCTAGTCAACAATTCCAAAACAAATGACTTCCTTGTTTGTTTGTGCCTGAATTCCTAATCGAAGGTCGTTCACATAAAGGTCCCCTAGTTGTCAACACACAAAGGTTAACCTCGAACGAACCCACAAGTTCTTAATCAAGTAGGTTATGGGGCCACTACACTTCCGCTGCGCTACTCTGACACCTGACAAAAATCATTGGTCCAGCCATGAGATGACGTTCTGAGTCGACTAGGAAAATTCATTTGATAGCTACCTTGCTAGCCACATTTATAACACCTCACTCGAAAACTTTTATAAATACAATAATGTGAAAAACTTTTCTAAATCAAAGGTGTCTCAAAAGATTTACTGGTTACCAATGTCTCCATTCAAAACTGCTACTATTTCTCACCAGTTAGTACTCACTTAACTACCACGTCATGTACCAAGTCTTCAGAAATCCAGTGCAAGCAAGAATTATAACTACCAACTCTACTCCAGCTTAACGAATTAAATCCGGAAGAAGATGCATCACACTCAAGTTGTTCTTAGCCGAGACTACACTTCTTTAATAGTCATAGATCTGAAGTATAGTTGAGTCCATGTCGTTCTCGTTGATCTCTATTGCCCCCAAATTTTAATCTTAATTCATATACTCAGGTAATTCTAACTACCGAGGGCACCACAATCTGAATTATCAGATACTAGACTCGAATTTGATCAGTCCAACATAAAATAGCTTTCTTAATCAGCTAGGAAGGCACTCTCTTTTATAACTACTCCACCCCGCTCAGGTAGAACGTCTCTAACAACATTAGTAGATGTTCCAAATATGATCCAAGAGTTGACCAACTAGATTAGAAAATCAATACTTGAAATGAACGATTCTCAAACTGAAACCTTGCCGGGCATAATAATTTGATCGATTCCATAGCAACCCCGCCAAACTCAATCATTCCAAAAGAACGGTTTACCTCCATTCGTGGCTGAAAAACCTTATGTTTGAAGCAACCTGTAAATGGTTCGATAAGTAAGCAAAAGTGCATCGTGTTACGTGAGCGTAGAGCACCTCAAATACTGCAGAGAAGAAAATCGACTCGTGAATTAAGAAAAGAGATATTGAAGCAACGACATAATCCACAAACAGGAAAGAAATTCTTTCATAGTCCCCAAAAGACTTATCGAGAAATCCGTCATTGAATGCTACCGGAATCCCGAAACTTGTTGACTAGCGTCGCCCCGCAAGTAAAACTACTACCAACCTTCGCTATAACTTATAGATTTTAAACTAAGATCATAACCACATCGCATAGTACTTCCACTTGAATTACTATGGACACCCCGTGGGGTCCCTACGACCATTTCTTGATCCCAAGTACAACAATTTCGCCCAAATGGATATCCAATGACACTTAATAGTACCCTCATGCGCGACAAAACAATCGTAGCCGTCGTAAGACGATCCGAATGTCCTTGATTTCTGAAACCTTTCAAAACCTCAATACTCCCTTTTGTGCTTTTAATCGGTTCCAACTTCCAACTTTCGCTACATAGTTCATCCTCCGCTGACAACAACACTAGTTTTTTTAAGATGAAGGACACTCGTCCAACATCTCGTATCACCTCCAGCGATACCAAGATTCGAAAGTGGTCCCACCACCTAACAATCAAAATCCAAGTTCAACCCATAAGGGGTTTAGCTCAAAATGTAACTTAGGACTCTGGTCAAATATGACTTGAAAAACTTCCTGAACCAGCTGGGAAAACCTACGTCCTTAGAGTTACCCTACTTACTACTCTTATAAAATCTCAACCATTCAATCCATCAATTGCTCCATCAAAAACTTACTACATTTCAATTCCAATGACTCCCCGATTCGGAAATCGAATCAAACTCCGTATCACATGTTAATTCCGTTTGGACTTCCAAGAACACCCAACTATGTCACTATCACTATCCCCCAAATTTATGTACAACCGTTTCACTCATAAATGGATAAGCAAAGGCATCCATTTGCATAATACCACGTACGAGGAGTTGATTCCAACTCTCCCAATTATTTACCGACCAAAGTCGTAACTCTACTATAAAACCTTAAGCATTCTTCCGATTTCTCGAACTTCAAGCACATGTCAACTTCAAAAGCCCACTCTTGTTCATCTCCCTACTCGTTACCATCCAAGACTCAGGAAGACAAAATTATAAGTTGTGGTATCTAAAATCAATTTCTTTTATTCCGAGCAAAACTATGCTCATACATCTTGGTTAGATCAACGACCCAAACCAACAATTTTTTTAAAAAAATCTCCTTCTACTTACAATTCTCATTTACTGTTATCACTTCCTACTTATCAACATCAGTGACCATAGCCACTTGAAAACGTAGCTTCTAGCCATAACAACCCAAAATATTTCTTCAATTTTCCCTATTGTCTATCGGAGGGTGATGCGTACATGACGCCAACATAAGGTGTCCAGTTATGATACATTTCAATCTGGATTCTCTATAATTGATTTCCAACAATGAGATTCACAAAAAATCTCATTAATATTCCATATGCTGCTTACAGGGCCGATCGTACCAAGTAACACATTCTCCAAAACTCGGTTCAAGGTCAGAACCATCATTATTACTAATTTCAATTCTAACAACAATCCTGATTCTGAAAGAATTATAGTACTCAGCGACAGCCCAAAACAATGGTCGCTTATCTCTAACCATCAGGTACAAAATCAAACTCCGATCTCGCACCATAACCCTTGGCCCAACAAACTTTTTGGCATCGAGGAAGATATACCCACAACATTTCCTCGAATCATATTTCATACTACAACTCGAATTTGTAGAGTAGCCTTACTCTACCATTACCAGGGGAAGGTGCATGACATGTACTCAATCCGATACGTAGTGAAATCCTGATGAAGTCGGCGTACAGGAGGCATAGATCCTAAAGGAAAACCACTAGACATGTACTGTACACACTTGATGAGTACAGCAGCACCGAAGAGCATATGATGGGGAACCGCTGCAGTCGGGCCATCACTCGGGAGGTACTGAGTAACGTCAAGCATATACTGTAACAAGATATGAACAAGTCTACAGAATCTGACAACCTAATGCTCTGATACCAACTGACAGGACCCGACCCAAATTTACCCTGAAATCCGAGGTGGCCTTGCGGGGCCCGCCTTAGAAGAAATTCTTCCAAAAATTTGGCAGAACTTCCCTTAAAATGGACTACCCAAAACCTGTAGAAAGGAAATTTACACTTCTAAGTCATTCATCCTTATTCTCCTGGAGCCACCCTGCTCCCCAAATCACAACATCGTCCAATTCACATAACACAAAACACGACTTGAATAACATTAATCCCACAGGTAATCAGAGCAATTCTAATAGAAAGGTAAATAAGGAAAACCTAATTCAAAGGCAAAAGCGGAAGTCGTACAGTTGACTATGCCTCAACTCCATGTACGCCCGACCTCAACTAATTTTGCCAGCAAACTGGGCATTTGAAACCGAAGGGCCCAGGGGAAAGTAGACGAAAAACGTTAGCGTGAGTGGACAAAAACAAACAATTTTAAAAGAAAAGAAATTCATACTTTCCCACATTTATTTCATTAAAAACCGATGCATGCAACAATTAGAAAACACAATTAGCTTTAAATCCGAGGAGTTCAAACGATAAACCGACTAGCCTCGCTAGTCACAACATTCGAAAAGATATATCGTAAAACTGAAATCTCATTTCTCAAGAAGATAAGACTAGCCCCGTTGGCTATAGTGAAAATCAGACTAGCCCCGCTGGTCAAGCAACGATAAGAAAAGATTGAAACTCCGATACTCAAGAAATAAGACCAGCCCCGCTGGTTAAACGGAAAATCGGACTAGCCCCGCTAGTCAAGAATATAATGAGTAGGGGAAGATGATAGCCATACGAGTGAGCCTCCCAGGCTCAGGTGATAGCCTCCCAGGCTAAAGAACTCCCATTACTCCCGTAATATACCCTTACGCCACTATGTGTAGCGATAGGATACTGGGCTTGAGAATTACTGTGACAGAGACAGTAACCAGCGCCACAAAGGCGGAGGGCTTCGGTGATCCCATCACCTCACCACAAAGGCGGAAGATCAATGCTAGCAATGATAATAGTCACCCAAAGTATGGCAACAGAAATCCGAAAACCAAGTAAATCCATAAATACATAAGGCTTCCCCATCTCTCGTAAAAGAATTTCCAATGACGTATCCCACACGCCAAGATAATCTCAAATTCAAATAAATAGGAAGAAAATAATAATAAGCATGTTTTCCGTAAACCAAAACAAAACCAATTTCAAAATCATCATCAAGGCATTCCCAATGCCAAAACCGAAGTCGATAAATAAATAAGGAATATAACTCCATCGAAATCCCATTTCGAAAATCCTTTAAAAGTCTCAAATCGAAATAGATTATAATTAAGGGTATAATTCCGGAAATCAGCTCGGAAATAAATAATTCATCAAATAAAATTATAAATCATAAGCAACTTCGGAAACGAATCATTATCGAAAGTAATTATATGAGATAAAACGAAATCAATCTCCGAAATCAAATCACATGCTCGAAATGTAAAATGATAAATAATTAGAGCATAATCAAGGAATAAATGCATGCATCATTTACTTAAAAACAAAAGTCCACTCACAGTACTATTCCAACGATCACGTATACGAGTTCCTTCATCGAGCCAGAGCTCGGTACGTCGCCCTGTACACGATTATATTCCGTAAGTGATAATTCGACAATTTAATACGAATCCCATAATCAAACCTTCACCAATCAACTCTCCACTTGTTCTCGGATTCAACCCAAATTTTACCTCTAATACTAATTCATTATCTTAAAGGTTCCAAGTCAGAACCGAGAGATATCCGATGGTCGGATTCTCGTAATTCGATAATCGAAACCCTAAACTTCAAAATTCATAATTAATTCCAAGTTTCTCCAAAAATTACCAAACTTCACATACAAGCTCTACACAATTTATAGGATTTAATGGGCTAAAAACTGAAATTAAAACACTGCCCTACACGTCTCCACGCGCCACCAACAGTGGCAGCGCGTGGGCCCCACGCGCCATCGGCAACCACCTCCGATGGCCACCAAAATTTGGCAGCACCATCTACTCAACAAACCCAACATCTTTCTCAACTACAACAAGTTCCAATTTTACCTGGAAGAGATCCAATTTGGCCGTTGAACACAAGCCCAGAAAACCCAAGAACCCTAGAATCGGGTTCTCCTTGATTCTCCTTCTACACTGCAAATCGTGGCTCAAGGCTAGGGGCAAAAACCGCGCCTTCGACAGTGGTTTGGTGGCCGGAAATGGCCGGAAATTGCCTGAAAACGTCAACTGCTACAGTAAACTTCTAAGCTTCAAATCGTGCTTCTCCGGCCAAATCGTGACAACCCACGACCACCAACATGTAGAGAAGGAGGAGGCGAGTCGGCAGCCACCAGGGTCTCGCCGATTGATGGCCGGACGACGGCAAATCGAAGGAGAAAGGGAAGAGGGCCGACGCGGGGAGAAAGAGGAAAGAGAGAGAAAATCTCGGGGGGGGGGGGGTAGGTTTCCGAAAACCACAGTAACTTTCCATATATATAGAAAGTTACCATGAACAGTAACCGTGAACAGTAACTTTAATCTTTCGCTTATAACTTTCACGTACGAACTCCGATTTTTACGTACCACATATGCACACGCTCGGTTTAACGTCCTCTACAACTTTCATGAAGAAAACTTTCTCAAATTTTGACCCGAACAAAAGGTCAACAATTTAGGGCCACTAAAGCTACCGAAAAAAAAGAGTAAAGGTAAAACAAATTGTCGTTTACTGTCCAAATGACTAGTAAACCGGTGAATTTAGATTCGGGACGTTATACAATCAAAGATAAAGAGTGAATTAATGACAAAAATTAGAACAACAAAATAACAAATGTGGATAAACCCATAAAATTGAGCATCAAACAAGCATCAGAACAGAGGTCTCTTATGGGGATAAATAACCATAAGAGGTCTCTTATGATTCAGAAGCAATTCCTGTAGAATAGAGGTCTCTTATTAGAAAAGAAATACCATAGCAGAAGAAGAGCCATACCGGATTTGTCTAAGAAAGTAAACATCAGGATACCACAAGCCTTTGTTTCTTTGACGCTTTCTATCTCTCTCTCTTGAGCGGACTCTTTGAACTTCTCTCACTCCGCTTCCCTCTCTTCTCTTAGCGCCAAATCGAAATAATTGAGTTCCAGTTTCGCGGTACATCACGAATTGGGGTTAGAAAGGGTTAAATCACTCAACTTGATCTCAGCCGTCGAACATCATTAAAACAGATCCAAGGGCTGGGAGCCTATCCCTCAAGTTGGCAAAAAACTAAGGATCCCTCATTGGAAGGGAGCTGTATTTATAACACATACACACACATGTTTTATATATATATATATATATATATAATAGTTTATGGACTTTTACTGGTCGGGCCTAGCAGGTTTTTGACGAGCTGGGCCGGGTTTCAAACCTCTAAACCAAGTCCGGACCTCTATCTAGAGGGCCGGGCCTGTAGCGGGCTTTTTGATGGATCGGGCCGGGCTTTTAGTCATTCAGGCCGGTAGGCTTCCATCGACTCACTTGATCCGCGGGCTATTGGTGAGGCCTAGAGGAAGAAGATACGTGGGGGCACTGAGCAGGCACAGCCAAGGAACCCAGTGTCTGGTGTTACTGTGTTAGAACATGCGCGGGGGCCGTCCGCTGTCCGTGGTCACACTACACGTGTTGCCACAGCATCCGCCTCCTTCTCGCTCCACCATATATCTCTACCCAACTCTTTTTCTCTTCTCTTCTGTAGTTCTGTTCTTACTGCTTCCGCGTCCTAAGCCGGATCGTTCTCTCTCTCACACTTTCCTTAAACCTTTCAACTTACTATAAGGTTTACTCACTTTACTGTCTCTCTCTCTCTCTGCATTCCTTCTCATACTTCCCTGCAGCTATGGACATCCGCCGTCGGCCCCCAAACCGCCTCGTCCGACGGCCGTTAATGGTGGGACCCACTCGCACCAGCACCGTCGAAATGAGAAAGCTTCTACCTCTTCTTCTTCTTCATCATCATCATCCGGAGGCGGCCCGAAAGCGTCCGACGCGCTGCCGCTGCCACTGTATTTGACGAACGCCGTCTTCTTCACTCTCTTCTTCTCCGTCGCCTACTACCTCCTCCACCGCTGGCGCGACAAGATCCGAACGTCCACGCCGCTCCACGTAGTCAACCTCTCCGAACTCGCCGCCATTGTTACCCTCATCGCCTCCTTCATCTACCTCCTCGGCTTCTTCGGCATCGACTTCGTCCAGTCCTTCATCTCACGCGCCTCCCACTACGACGACGCCTGGGACGACGACGACATCGAAGAAGAAGAAGTCCTCATCGACTCCTCCCGCTGCTGCCCTCCCCCGGCCAAACCCAAATTCGCCGACGCCGACCCCGCATTGTGCTCCGAGGAGGACGAGGAGATCATCCAGGCCGTTCTAAACGGCGCCGTTCCGTCTTACTCTCTCGAATCGAAGCTCGGCGACTGCAAGAGAGCGGCGGCGATTCGGCGCGAGTGGCTTCAGAGAACGACCGGGAGGTCACTGCAGGGTTTGCCTCTCGAAGGATTCGATTACGACTCCATTCTCGGGCAGTGCTGCGAGTCGCCGGTCGGATACGTGCAGATTCCGGTGGGAATAGCCGGGCCGTTGTTGCTGGACGGGTTTGAGTACATGGTGCCAATGGCGACGACGGAGGGGTGCTTGGTGGCGAGCATGAACAGAGGTTGCAAGGCCATTCACCTCTCCGGTGGGGCCGACTCCCAGGTGTATAGGGACGGCATGACCAGAGCGCCGGTGGTCAAGTTTGGCTCTGCCGTTAGAGCTTGCGAGCTCTTCTACTACTTGGAGAACCGTGTCAATTTCGATACTCTCGCCGTCGTTTTCAATAGGTCCGCTCCTTCTTCTCTTTTATTATTATTATTCTTTTGTTTTGTTGCTCAATTTCAATTGTACTTTACTTCGGTGTTGGAATTTTCTGAGTTCTTCGACGGCACGTTCGATTGGATTTTTATGCATGGTTTGAGTGATGTTATTTTTTTAATGCATGGATGGAATAATCAATTTTGAATTTGGATTCAGAATGGGAAACTGTAAGAAATGTTAGATAGATAAAGGGAGTAGTTTTCTTACTAGGCTCATTTACATGGTGAAAGAGGGTGGGTGTATAAGTTGCAAGGCTTTCTATTGACATGTTTTACTTGGATGCAGATCAAGTCGATTTGCAAGGCTACAAAGCATATTTCCTTCGCTTTCCGGGATGACGCTGCACATAAGATTTAACTGCAGCACAGGTGATGCCATGGGGATGAACATGGTCTCCAAAGGGGTTCAGAATGTCCTTGATTTTCTGCAAAACGACTTTCCTGATATGGAGGTTATCGGCGTATCTGGTCAGTTCTTCCTTCTTATTTCGCACGCAACCATCTGGCCTTTTTTTTTTGGATAAATAGTGTCTGGCATACTAGTTGGTGAACTTTGCTCTGCATATCTTTTAAATTTATAGTACCAATTGTCGGTTTCAGTTTATAACTTGTGTTTGTTTCTGCTCATTGTACTTATTGTTATAATACATAGTTGACAAGGAACTTGGGTGCATTGGTTTTCAGTTGTCCTCCACACTTTTACTGGTTCTGTGATCCTTTTACTGGCAGAAAAAAAGAAAAAATCATTAGTTGGTCACTGCATCTCTTTGAATAATTGATCTCTTGATATCTATTAATTTCAGCTTCTGT
Source organism: Rosa chinensis (assembly GCF_002994745.2). NCBI lineage: Eukaryota > Viridiplantae > Streptophyta > Magnoliopsida > Rosales > Rosaceae > Rosa > Rosa chinensis. Next base: position 34,655,452 of record NC_037094.1, read on the forward strand.
CTGAATTTATGGTTATCAACTTTGAAATGCTCATAAAGAGTAAATTCCAGAATACTTTGTAATCGGTAACTTGTGAGCTAATTTTGATATTATAGAATTGAGTATATTCTGAATTGTTTTCTTCCTTGGTTTTCTACTTTTCATCCCCCCTTTGATTTGAGCAGTCGTCAAGTAATTTCTTCCTCCAAGTCACCTCCCTTTTCTTGCTGTTGGACCTTTAGGAATGTTCTATATGGTTGAAAAAGATAAAGCTAGCCAAACAGAACATGTGTGTGTGTGTGTATAATCTATAGATCCCTTCCCCTTTCTTACTTCTGCAGCTTATGAATGTCTGTCTGGAAGAAGTAAAACACAGCTAAGCTAAATTTGATACTGTTTATTAAGTATGTTTTGGCCAAAAAGTGCCCTATGGAGCTTGAACTAGAAAGCTTTTAGGTAACAGATATTGGACACCTTTGGTTCCTCACTGGCTTACCATATTCTCTTTTCTCGAGTCATTAAATTGTTATATCCATTTAGGCGTTTGAAGAAACATATACCATAACATACTACTTCAACCAGATTACGCCTTTAACTAACAACTTAATAGCTTACAGCAACTTTGATTCTAGCTTAATCTCATTATAAAGGATTCAACTCTTTCTTAAGAAACATTACTATCTAAAGCCTCTGGTTAACTGTGACCTTTCTAGAATTTAAGTGATCTGCAATTCTGCACAATGATTTTTTTTTATTTATTTTTTTTAGACAAGATTAGAAGGCATATATATAGCAGTTAAAATGCTACAGGATCTGCTCGAGTTTTCTCTCTTCCATAGGGATATAGTGTATGGATTATACACTCTTTTAAGTTATGATTAACTTAAGAGTGTGGTTCTGTTTTATGGAAAAGGCTTTAATAATCAGAATGTACTGGCCATGGAAACATGGATAATCTGTACAGAAATATTATTCCCAATTAACATTGGGGCTTTTAAGATAGTTGGGCACATCCCACTATGTTCTGGTTGTGTATTGCTCTAGTGCAAGGTCATTGTGTTGATTGATATTTTGATGAAAATAGCATGAATTGACTGCTAAGTTTTTGTGAATAATCAGCGTCATGCTATCTATTGGTTAAGGTCATTTATGTAAATCTTGAAACGAACATGAACAAAGTCTATTCTAATTCCTACAGACATAGTTTTTCAAGAAACATGATCATTTATGCAAACTTCTTTCCCTAAGTTAGAATGATATATGTATTGGATGTAGCAATATCAATGATTGTGTGACTCGTGTCAATCTGTTTATGTAACATTACATCATTTTTGGTCAGGCACTTATTACATGCTTATTTGGATATTACCCAAGTCATTTTTCATTTGTGGTTAAATAATTTTCTGTCAATTTTGGCTTAAGTAAGTGTTTTTTTGTAAGTCAATCAGCATGGAGTTCACTGTGTTACTTGATTGGCACAGGAAATTTTTGTTCAGACAAGAAACCTGCTGCTGTAAACTGGATTCTAGGCCGTGGCAAATCAGTTGTTTGCGAGTCAGTAATCAAGGAAGAGGTGGTCAAAGAAGTGTTGAAAACGAGCGTGTCTAAGCTGGTACAACTCCATCTGAACAAGAACTTTGTAGGTTCTGCTATGGCCGGATCTGTTGGTGGGTATAATGCCCATGCCAGCAACATTGTATCTGCAATCTTTATAGCCACCGGCCAAGATCCTGCACAGAATGTTGAGAGTTCTCACTGTCTAACGAATATTGTATCCATCAATGACGAGAAGGACATCCATGCTTCTGTCACAATGCCTTGCATTGAGGTAAATGAATATTGTGCGCTTAATTATACTACAGTTTAACAGTGATCACTGAGTCCGAACTTGTTGAACTTTTGTTTGTCAGGTGGGTACAGTTGGAGGTGGGACTCAACTTGCATCTCAATCTGCTTGCTTAAATATGCTTGGTGTAAAAGGTGCAAGCCAAGGATCACCTGGATCAAACTCAAGGCAGTTGGCCACCATTATAGCCGGTTCAGTACTGGCCGGAGAACTCAGCCTCCTGTCTGCCATGGCGGCTGGTGATGTTGTCAAGAGTCACATGAAATACAATAGATCCAGCAAAGATATATCCAATGCTGCATCTTGAAAAGTATAAAGTTACAAAACAAGGGTGCTCATGCCACATTCGGGAAGGGTCTAGAAATTAAAGGGAAAAAGATGCTGAGAGAGACCCAACGGAAAATAGCAATTTGCTGGTAGCTGTAGTGCTTTGCCCTTATATGAACTGTTAAGGGGATGCTGAAAAATTGACAAGCTTGCTTGCTTGGTCTCTAGCCTCTCCTTTGCTAAACCTTGATCTTGGAGTAACCCCACCAAATATATCTGTGGCCTCTGCTATGTCTTTGTTCTCACGTCGCCATTTTTTATTTATTTAATTATTTAATTAATTTATTATTGCTACTATTTTTTTTTTCTTGTCAGAATGTTATTGTTCTTTTTACGTTGACGATGATAGTAATCTATTCTTGGACCTTGGTGATGATTATTGTAAATTTGTATCATATACACAGTTGGACCTGTTAGCCTCTTTGTTTTTTTTTTGGTTTTTGGTTTTCTTGTTTTTTTCGTTCAGTTGTCGTGAAATCCGAATCCATTGAAGAAGGCACAAGGCCAACATAAATCATAGTTGGTAAGGAGAAGCCAAGATATGAAAAAACAAACTAAGAAGTAAGAACCAAGTCAAATGTTAGGAAATGCCAGTTTTACAAGCACGCACTGCAATTAGGTCTAAGAACAATGAAAATACCAAACAACCAAATTGATTTGCGCATGAGCGCATCCTTGGTATGGATGTCCGATAAGTTTTTCATGTCAAGTATAGTTAGTACAACGGTCAACTACATGTAGTCATATGTAAGTTTTTCATTTGTCCAAATTTTAGTATCATCACGTGTTAATTTACGAAATCTAGCTAATGTTCTTAATTTCCCCATATTTGCATGGCATTTTACTACCACCGGGCTCCATGCATAAATCTTGTACGCCAATTATCAAATCATTCAAGGTTGACACACACAAGGCCTTTTCTAGCAGGGGATCTCTCTTTTTTTCTTTTTTTATTATTATTTTTTATTTTAAGAAATAGCTTGTGGGATTCACTTTTCAATTACATATCGGCATCCCGACCTCGACTGTTCAGTTTTTGGATCTCAATGAGTACATGATTTATGCAAATTTTCCGCCAAGTAGATTAAATTAATGGACAAGCCAATCTGTCCATTTTGAATCGTATCGTTTATTGGTCGATCTGGCTGGCGGTTCCTGCATCTCTCGCATCTCTACAGGGGCCCCTTCATACAAGGTTCATGTTCACAATGGTAAATCATGATTATGAATACTTTCATAGTTTTCAATTTGGCTAAAATTTATAGAATTGATCTGCTTACGGAGACCTAAACATCTATTTGTCAATTTATCGATATATGATCTCCTAGCCTTGAGTCTCCCGCGTTTGGGTCTCAAGCCACCAACAGTAAGAATTGTCGCCATCAATAACATTGCCAATCTTCTGTGTATCCACCAACCATAACAAGTACATATCTCCAAAGATATAGGCTTCAGTCCATCCTAATACTGTAAAGTACCAACTTCTGTCCATCACTGAATAGACAAGATATTGAATATTGGCTTTAACTGAATGGTGGCCAAAATTCTTAATTGAGAAGCCCATGGTGAATTGGTGATCAAGTGGGCTGCCTAGGTTAATTAGGCTATATATGTATCCCTAAGTTAACTAGGGAAGATATATATAGAGATATGCTTTGTTGCGGCAAGATTTTTTTTGTGCGAGAGATTAGACAATTAACCTAATTGTATTTGAGGTTTTGGATAGAGAGTTTATTCTCAACTCTAATTATATTCTCTCCAATCCATTAAAGTGAAATTTATTGCCAGCTCCGAAAGTAGACGTAGCTCAATCACATTGATTGCGTGAACCACTATAAATTCTTGTATTCTTGTGTTTTGCTTTCTTTTTTCGTTGTTTAGTTGCTTATCTAGTTCCATTTTAATATTGTGTTTGTTACACTTCCGCACAACATATTGGCATCAGAGCTCTGGCTATGAATTGGGAGTTGATTCATTGATTGGAAACCATGGTTGACGAGAAAAAGAAAGGGGCTGAGTCTTCAGGTTCTTCACATTGGTCGACTACCAGGCCATCAATTGGTAATGCCAAATTTGAAGTTGAAAAGTTTAATGGCACCAACAATTTTGGCATGTGGCAGTGTGAGATGATGGATGTCTTGTGTCAACAAGAATTGGATATAGCTCTGGAAGATAAACCTACAGATATAGATGATGTGGAGTGGGCGAGAATTAACAAGTGGGCTTGTGGTTCTATAAGAATGTGCCTTGCTAAAGATCAGAAATTCTTTGTCATGAAAGAAACTTCTGCAAAAGAGTTGTGGAAGAAATTAGAAGACCAATATATGATCAAAAGTGCTAAAAACCGGTTTCACCTGAAGAGGCGGCTTTTCCGATTCAATTATCGACAAGGTGTCTCTGTGTCTGAACACATCAATGATTTCAATAAGATATTTGCATATTTGGCTAATTTGGATGTGCAAATTAGTGATGAGGATAAAGCTTTGTGTTTGCTAAATTCTCTTCCTGACGAATATGAGCATTTGATTACGACTTTGTTGCATGGAAAGAATGATGTGAAATTTGATGATGTGTGTAATTCATTGATAAATAATGAGTGCCGAAAGAAAGAGAAGCAACTTTAGAATATGTCAGGTGAAGCACTTGTAGTAAGGGGCAGATCTGATGAGAAAAAAACCTATTGAAAAAAGAGGTAAATCTTGTTCCAAGTCAAGAAGTAAATTTCATGCAGAAGATGAGTGTGCTTTTTGTCGCAACAAAGGTCATTGGAAGAAAGATTGTCCTAAGTTAAAGAACAAATACAAGAAGGGTTCTGAAGTGAATGTTGCAAGAGATGATGAAGATGATGACTTTGATTTTTCTTTGAGTTGTTCATCAGCTTTTGAAGATTTTGAAGAAGATGAGATTGAATTTGCTTTGGCTAGTTCATATGCAGTTGGTTATTCTGACAAGTGGATTATGGATTTAGGTTGTTCACATCATATGTGTCCTAATAGGGAATGGTTCTTGTTAGATCATAATTCATATACATATTTGTACCCTAAAACATGGAAATTACTTGTTCTAAAGTTCAATTTAATGTTGACTAATCCAATTTTATTAATCCCCTAATCTTGTACTTTTACTTAACCTTTGTGTTTATTTATATATATTTATTATGTTTTCCTTATCATGCTAGGAAATGATGGAGAAGCATGAAAATGCACTAAAAAGTCAACCTTAGCACATTTTCTTACTCCAGCTAGGAGAAAGCGAGCTAGACAAGAAAGGAGGATCGACAGCCTGATCAAACGAACTCCAAATAAGTTGGAACTTTCCATATCAATTCTAGACATCCTAATAATCATTTCTTATAAACAGTGTAAGAGCTAGTTCGGAGTGTAAGGCCTTTAAAATATCGGTCCAAGTTTCTGACTAAAAGATGAAAAACGGCAAAACCGGACCTATAAGGATTCCGGCAGAATTTTCGGCCAAACCACGGTGAACTAAGCTCTGAAATTTTACCAAGATGATCTACACTTATCAGGGAACATTTGGTATGAAGAAGTCGAAGGCCAATTCCAAAGTCTCGGTGGAGATTCAATTGAAGGAAGCTTCAGAAGTAGAAAACAAAGTCAAAACATGGTAGTTTGGCCTAGAACCTTCTTTGGACGGATTTCTTGTGCATTTTGGAAGGTTTATGATGCTGAAATTATCAAGGAGAGCCCTAAAAGAATTATAAAAGATTATGGGAAGATGAATCCATCATATTATCTTCTGAATAATAGGCATCCTTGCACACTTTCTCTTCCATGCTTGTCACCTTGACTTTGGTGAGCCAAAACCACTCCAACACTCTTCATTTTCATGTTTCTCATGGACAACAAAGAGAGCAGCTGCTCCTCTCCTTTCCTAAGTCATATTTTTCTACTCTACACTCTAATATCTCATCATTACTTCCCTCTTTTTACTCCATCTCTTCCATACCTCTTTCCCTTGTTTTTAAGATTTATTACCACTCTCATACTCCACCTCCATGCTTCTTACAATCCTAGAGCTGCTCCCTTTTGCTTCCATTCATCATTTTACTCCTCTCTCTATTCTCTATATAAGCATCTCTTCTCACAAGGAAGAAGTATCACCCATTCTACCCCATTACATCTTCTTTCTCTCTTCATCTCCTTCATAAAACCTCCATATCCACCTCCCAAAATCCAAACCCACAATACCCAATCTACTCTATCACCACCAACACAACTACCATCTTCCACCACCATAAACTCCATCACCACCATTACTACTCCATCACTACCACTCAAAGTTAGCCAAAGGAGCATCATATCTTCATCACCATTCCATTCATCTTCACCATCAAGAAGTTCATCATCCATTCATTCCACCATCAAGGAGGATTCAAGGAGCATTGAAGGAGAAAAATGAAGGAGAAGTTACCCATTGATTTGTCAAGCTTCAACTAGTTCTTTCTTCCCTTAACTCTTTAATTTACCTTGATTTACTTTATAGATTTGATGCCAATTTGTATGGCTATGAGTGAGTAGTTACTTTGTTGGGGCTAGGGTTGAAAGTCTAGCCAAACTTGTATGAATTAATGTTTTAATTTACATTTGATGTTATTTGTGATTTTTATCTTCATATGCTAATTCAAGAGGTGAATGCTTTCATTCAAACTTAACTACTTTGAATGTGTTGTGTTTGTTATCTCATGAAAAAATGTTTAGGGAGTAGTTAACCTTGAGCATTGATAGCATGATAGCATCCTCTATGTGCATATGAAGGTTGTGAGTTAAAATCACCTAGATCTAGGATTGGTTTGCTTGCATGATTATCTAAACTCAAAGCTTTATGCATCTAGGAACAATAAATTGAGACTTAACCGGTAATAGGAATTGTTTTTAGGTAGTTAATTCTAGACTTACCCGGTTGGAATTAATAACATTAAAGGAGTTTAAGCCTTTGTAGTCTTATCCGGATGCAAAGAGGGTAATTGGGAAATTAGAATAGCATCACTTGTATTTGAACTTCAATACTTGCAAGGGAGGTTAGTGGTAGACAATCCAACTCCTAATTTCATCCATTATATTACTAGTTTAGTTTAGAGTAGTTTAGTTTACACATGAGCATTTTTTTTAATTTGGTTCACCACTCTATCCAACAAACAATTTCACTACCACCATAATGCACATACTCACCATAAAGCCTAGATTTCCTTGTGAATTTAGGTTTGTGATTGTACATTTGTATATTCTAGCTCTCCTTAGGTTAACACTCTACCCAGTGAAAGGAATCCAATCCTCGTGGGTTCGACAACCTTTCTTAAATCCCTATACTATTACTTGTACCTCTTATACTTGAGGGTGACTATTTGGCTAACAGTTCTCTACTTTCAAGGAGTTGAATGGTGGAGTAGTTTTGATGGGAGACAATAGTCCTTGCAAAACAAGAGGGATTGGTACAATTCATCTCAAGATGCATGATGGAGTAGTCAAAGAATTAACTAATGTCCGGTATGTTCCAAATTTAAAGAAAAATCTTATCTCTTTGGGAACTTTAGAATCAAAAAGGGCACACAATTACATTGAAAAGTGGAGTTGCTAAAGTTGTCTCTGGTTCACTTGTGATGATGAGAGGTGAAAGGTTTAGAAATTTGTATTTTTTACAAGGGAGCACAGTAACAGGTGAAATAGCAATATCTGAGACTATAGATGATGATGCAGACAATACAAAATTATGGCATATGCGTCTTGGGCATGCTGGTAAGAAAGCAATGCAAAAATTAGTGAAGCAAGGTCTATTGAAAGGTGCAAGGACCGGAAAATTAGAATTTTGTGAACATTGTGTCTAGGGAAAACAGACTATAATTAAATTTGGCACCGCAGTTTATCAGACTAAAGGTACTCTAGATTATGTTCACACTAATGTATGGGGACCTACCAAAACTTCATCTTTGGGAGGTAAGCATTATTATGTCTCTTTTGTTGATGACTTCTCTAGAAGAGTATGGGTGTACACCATGAAGCATAACAATGAAGTCTTAGATATATTTGTGAAGTGGAAAAAAATGATTGAGACTTAGACGGTCAGACCGGTCAAAAAATTAAGAGGCTCAGGTCAGATAATGGTGGTGAATACAAATATGATCCGTTCTTGAAACTATGTCAAGATGAGGGCATTGTGAGACACTTCACAGTTAGAGAGACACCACAATAGAATGGGGCGGCAGAGCGCATGAATCGGACTTTATTGGAGAAAATTTGGTGTATGCTGTCTAATGCTGGATTAGGCAAAGAATTTTGGGTTGAGGCAGTTGTGTATGCAAACCATCTCATTAATAGGTTACCTATTGTTGCACTTGAGGGAAAAACTCCCATGGAGGTATAGTCTGGTCAAACTGCTACTGATTATCACTATTTACATATTTTTAGTTGTCCTGCTTATTTTCATGTCAGGGAAAGCAAGCTTGATCCAAGGGCCAAGAAAGCTATATTCTTCGGATTTAATGAGGGTGTTAAGGGATTCAGGCTTTGGTGTCTAGATGTGAAAAAAGTTGTTGTAAACAGAGATGTGACTTTTGATGAGGCTATTATGGTTGATCAGAACAAGCAGAAAAATTCTGAAGAGCAAAGAATGACCGTAGAGAGTTTGTAGCAGGTGGAGTTAAAGAAAAAAATTGTTGAAACTCCAATTGATCCAGTGAGTCCTACTGTTGATTAAGATGATTCTAATATTGAGGACATGAGTGTTGAAGTAGAGGCTCCAACCTAAGAGCCTACACAGCAAGATGGACCAATTGCAACTACAAAGGGAAAAAGGAATGCTCAAAAGCTAGCTTGGCTTAATGATATGGTGACTTATGCACTTCCAGTTACTGAAGAAAAAATTCCTACTACTTATGAAGAAGCTGTCGTACATGAAGATTGTGTAAAGTGGGAAAAAGCTATGGGTAAGGAGATGAAGTCTCTTTATAAGAATAAAATATGGGAGTTGGTTCAATTACCGCATTGGAAGAGAGCAGTTGGTTGCAAGTGGGTGTTTGCTAAAAAGGAAGGATCACGGTACAAGGCTAGGTTGGTATCTAAAGGCTATGCACAAAAAGAAGGAATTGACTACAATGAGGTATTTTTTCCGGTTATTAAGCATTCTTCTATTCGTATGTTATTGGCCTTGGTTGCACAGTTTGATCTGGAGTTAGCACCGCTTGATGTAAAAACTGATTTCTTACATGGTGAATTAAAAGAAGAGATATATATGACTCAGCCAAAAGGATTTAAAATTGCTGGTAAAAAAAAATTGGGTCTGCAAACTGCATAAATCTTTGTATAGTTTGAAACAATCTCCAAGGCAGTGGTACAAGTGATTTGATAAATTTATGTTCGGTCAGAAGTACATTCGGAGTCTTTATGATCCATGTGTTTATTTTTGCAAGCTATAGGATGGGACCTTCATTTATTTGCTCTTATATGTTGATGATATGTTAATTGCATCTAAGAGCAAGGTGGAGATAAATAAATTGAAATCACAATTGAGCGGTGAATTAAGGACTTAGGAGAAGCTAAAAAGATTTTGGGCATGGAAATTGAAAGAGATAAATCAAGAGGCAAAGTTTGTTTGTCACAGAAGCAATATTTGAAGAAGGTACAACATCAGTTTGGCGTGAATGATAAATCTAAACCTGTAAGTACACCTCTTGCTTCTCACTTTAAGCTTAAATCTATTATGTCTCCTAGCACAGATGATGATATGAAATATATGGCCAAAGTTCCTTATGCTAGTGTTGTTCGTAGCTTGATGTATTGTATGGTGTGTACTAGACCGGATATTTCACAGGCCTTCAGTGTGGTGAGCAGATATATGCATAACCCAGGTAAAGGTCATTGGCAAGCAAAGAAGTGGATTCTACAGTATATTCTTGGTACTGTGGATGCTGGATTGGTTTTTCAGTAGAATAAGACGAGTCAGTGTGTTGTTGGATATGTGGACTCTGATTTCGCAGGTGATTTGGATAAGTGCCGATCTACTACAGTTTATGTGTTTACTCTTGATAATGGACCAGTGAGTTGGAAGTCGAATTTGCAATCTACAATTGCTTTGTCGACTACAGAGACTGAATATATGGCAGTAACAGAGGGTGAAAAAGAAGCAATTTGGCTTCGTGGTTCTCTTGAGGACTTGGGAATTATTCAAAAATATGTGGATATTTATTGTGATAGTCAAAGTGCTATTCATTTAGCAGAGAACCAAGTTACTCATGCTCATACTAAACATATCAATGTTAAATTTCACAAGATTCGTCAGATGGTGGAGGATGGTGATGTTCAACTCCTCAAAATTGGAACGGTAGATAATCCTGCTGATATGTTGACAAGGTCGGTTCCATTAAGCAAGTTCAAGCATTGCTTGAACTTGATTGGTATTTGTAGAATTTGAAATTCCCTAAGGGGATGTCAGAGCAGTGATTGGTTTTGAAGTTCTACTTTGGAGAATTTACATCAAGTAAAGCCAAGGTGGAGATTATTGAATAATGGTTTTAATTGAATGGTGGCCAAAATTCATAATTGAGAAGCCCATGGTGAATTGGTGATCACATGGGTTGCCTATGTTAATTAGGCTATATTATCCCTAAGTTAACTAGGGAAGATATATATATATAGATATGCCTTGCTGCGGCAGGGATTTTTTGTGTGTGAGAGATTAGACATTTAACCTAATTATATTTGGGGTTTTGGATAGAGAGTTTGACAGGACCCCTCCCCAAATTTCACCCTGAAATTCGAGGCGGACCTGCTGGACCCACTTTTAAAGAAGGTTTACCAAAAATTTTGGCATAACCTCCCCTAAAAGTGGACAACCCAAAACCTGTGGAGAGTAACTTTCACTTCTAATGGACCAATCACAAACTCCTGGAGCCACCTTACTCCCAAAATCCAACTATCTCATAAACGAAAAGCAAACACAAAACTTTCTCAATAATTAAAGTCTAACAACACTCCAATATCCAGATACAACAATTTGTCCAAGATAGGTCAAAAGCCCCAAAATAATATTTACTACAAGTTTGGGTCACAATTCCCATAGTAATCAGAGCCATTCTAGGAACATAAATTAACATAGTGCAGTAGGTTAAACAGGTAACCTACGGGATGTGATGACGGAAGCGGATGCGGTCACTATGGCTCACTCCAAGACGCCGAGCAGCAATACTGTAATCTGGGCATTTGAAACCAAAGGGCCCAGGGGGAAAGTATTTAAAAATGTTAGCGTGAGTGGACAAAAATAAATGTTTGTAAAACGAAAGAAATAGAGTTTATACTTTCCCACATTTATTTCTTTTAAAAACCTGATGCATGCAAAAGTTAAAGAAACAAAACAACTATAATTCAACCCAAGAAAACCGACTAGCCCCGCTAGTCACAACCATCAAGTAAAAATGATTGAAACTCCGTACTCAAAAAATAAGACCAGCCCCGCTGGTTAAAAGAATCGGACTAGACCCCGCTAGCCCAGAAATAATATAATGAGTAGGGGAAGATGATAGCCATACGAATAAGCCACTCAGGCTCGGGTGATAGCCTCCCAGGCTAAAGTACTCCCATATACTCCCGTTATATACCCACACGCCACTATGTGCAGCGATTAGGATACTGGGCTTCAGCATTACTGTCACAAAGACAGTAACCAGCGCCACAAAGGCGGACGGGTTTCGGTGATCCCATCACCTCGCCACAAAGGCGGAAGATCAATGCTAGCAATGATAATAGTCACCCACAGTATGGCAAAAGGGCAATCCAATAACCACATAAATCCATAAATACATAAGACTTCCCCAACTCTCGCAAATGCATTTCCAACGATGTGTCCCACACGCCAAGATAATCTCAAGTTCAAAATAATTAGGAGAGAAATAATAATAAAACATAATCTCCGTAAGTTGAAATAAAACCAAATCCAAAATCATCATCAAGGCATTCTCAATGCCAAAACCGAAAGTCGATAAATAATTAAGAAATATAACTCTATCGAAATCCCATTTCGAAAATTCTTTCAGAAATCTCAGAATCAACGAAAGTGAATATAAATCATTCCGGAAAACACCTCAGGAATTGCATTATTGAAAAACAACCAATAACCATGTTATCCAAATCGAGCATAGAAAATAATAACTAGAAATCATGCTAGAAGCATTCACCAAATAAAAATATGATAATCCGAAACTAATATCATATGCTCGATAAACGTCATGTTAATTGATAAAGCATTAATTAGATAAAGTAAATGCATGCATCGTTTCTTAAAAATAAAGGTCCACTCACAGTATGTGGTCAATCCTGACGTCGCTCGGTATTTTCCTCGTATGGAGACTCCTCTCATCCTGTACGAATAGCACTCGTAAAAATATATTTACATGACGGAAATTAACTTTACGATCATTAGAAATTGAAATTCAAAACGTCCCCCTTCAAAATCCAACTTCTCAATTCACATCGAATCCATCTGTAATTCTCCAATAATATTCATTCATCGATATATAAATTCTAGAGTAAATTCGAAAGAAATTCGGCGATCGAATTCACGTAAATCGATAATTAACCATTTATACTCAATTCGTAATTCCTCCAATTTCCACCAAACTTCATGTATAAAATTCTACAATCATTATAGGATTTTTGGGGCCAAAACAGTAATTAAAACTCAGCTCCACGCGCCACCCACAGTGGCCGAGCGTGGGGCCCACGCGCCGGCGACCACTACATCCGATGGCCACCAAATTCCGGCCACAGCAACATCACAACATACCCAATAATTTTCTCAACTACAACACATTCCAATTTTACCTTTAAACGCTCGAAAATGGCCGGTGAAGAAAAACCCAGAAATTTCAAACCCTAGGTTTGAAATTTCCTTCAATTCGTCCTCCACACAGTAAATTGGAGCTAGAAACTTGAGGGAAAACGATCACCTGCTCGAGGTGCCCCTATTAGACTAGGTTTGGCGGTCGGAGATCGCCGGAAATGAAGGAATTTCCGGAAGAAGCCAAACTGTTGCCGTAACGGTTCTTGCTTCGATTTGAGGTTTCTCGGCCAAATCGTTGAAATCCAAGGGCACCAGGGTGGGAAGGGAGAAGAGGCGACCTTGTGGTGGCCGGTTGTCCACCGATTGATGGCCGGACGGCGGAGAATTTAGGGGAAGAAGAAACCGGCGAAAATGAGGGAGGAAGAGATCGGGGGAGAGCAAAGGGAGAGTTACCGTGGGTTTCCGAAAATGGAAACCTACAGTGGTAACTTTCCATATATATATTTTATTACCATGAACAGTAATTTCTATATTTTAAGCTATAACTTTCACATACGAACTCCTATTTAAGTGTACCACATGTCCACGGACTCAGTTTAACGTTCCCTACAACTTCCGTGAACAAAAATTCCTCAAATTTTGACCCGAACAAAAAGTCAACTTCTAGCCCCCCTTAAAAGGTAAAACATATAGTAATTCACTTGGACCCAGTAAAAGGGTAAATTAGATACGGGGCGTAACAGAGTTTATTCTCAAACTCTAATTGTATTCTCTGCAATTGATTATAGGGAAATTTCTCGCCGGCTCAATCACATTGATTGAGTGAACCACTATAAATTCTTGTGTTTTGCTTTCTTTCTTTTTTTTGTTTAGTTGCTCGTCTAGTTCCATATCAATATTGTGTTTGTTTATGCTTCCGCACAACATAAGAAACCTTCATGCCATTATCCAATGGAAAGTTTGGGTTCCCGTTTTCTTGGGGAAAGATGGGAACAAAGAAAAAGCAATGGGAGCCATTGACGCCATGTGACAAACATCCCAGGTGATGCTCAAATAGATCCCATCAGAGAGGATGGGAGGTGCTGCAACGCCATCCCCGGGAAACGGCCATCGCTCAGCCCTAGCAAAGCTCTGCTAGGTCGCATCGCGTTTAAGCCCAATAGAGATATTTACACCATCAAAATAGTTTCAATATAGCTTTCAGTAGAAGAGTGACCTTGCTAGAATCTATTCGATACTTGCTAACATTGTTTCAATAAACGTTTTAAAAGTGAAAGTAACAAAATCATTGAACTTGTTAACATATGAACTTAACAAACTTTGTCTACTATTACTATTGTTGTTGAGCTGTTTTTCATTGCATCCATCCTGCGTATAAGAGGTAATAGAAAAAACTGGACAGTAGAAAATAGAAAACAAAAATGTTTTTGCTTTAATGGGGGATAAATTTGGAAAAATAGTATGTTGTCTAAGAAAAACTGAAATGGGAGAGAATTGAATCGTGCTTTCATTGATAATAGGGGCCTCTTTATATAGAGGATTACAAGCATAGAGATAGAGTTGTACATAGAAACATAATCGTACATTGATTGGATATCTCCTAAGATTCTCCGAGAATATCTCTAATATAAACCCTATTTCAACTAGAGCAAGTAACCTCGAGTTTGGGCCAGACACATATTCTGGATTTACTTGAACACTCCCCATTGTGTAGTCCAAACGTGGTGTTCCTCTCGTTGCCTCATTAAAAACCTTGCCGAGTAACAAAAACCATGTGGGACAAAAATAACCTCGGTCGAAGGGGAAAAAGAGCACAACACACCCTTCACGTTTCGAGACCATACATGTAGACATCTCCCCCTGATGTCTGCATCTCCCCCTGATGACAACGGTCATGGGAGTTCGGATAACTTCTGCAAACGATGCTACCAACATGTTTCCCGAAAGTGGAATTTAGGCAATGATTTAGAGAGCAAGTCTGCCACACTGTCCTCAGATTGAATCTAGTTCACTTTGATCTTGAGGAGAGTCTGTTGTTGCTGATTATGCTTGACGTTGTCGCTTTTGATGTAGCCTTGCTTCATTTGTTCAAAACAAGTAGCATTATCCTAAATGCTTGTAGGCTCATCTGTGATAGACTTCAAACCACAATTGTTCGAACATTTCTAATTTTGGATCCAATCCATATACATTCACGAACCACTTCATGAAGAGCAGTGATCTCTGCATTGTTCGAAGATATAGCGACTAGGGTCTGTTCTATAGACCTCCAAGATATCACAGTTTTTACCCAGGGTGAACACTTAACCAGTTTGGGAATGACCTTTGTGTGGGTCAGAGAGATACCCAACATCAGCAAAACCTTCTAAAACACATGTCGTTTTGGGATGGAGATAGTGGACGCAGGCCCGTGTTGGCGGCGTTCCTGGTGTGTGATGGGTCCGAATCCATCATCTCTCTGTAGGGATAGAACAAGCCCATATCAATTGTACATCTCAAGTACCGAAAGATATCTTTTACACCAATCCAATGGCACTGCGTTGGCGCAGAGCTATATCTAGCTAACAAATTCATGGCAAATGAGATGTCCGATCTTGTGCATTAAGCTAAGTACAATAATGCGCCTATTGTACTCAAGTAAGGCAGTTCTTCCTCTAGAACATCTTCGTCATCATCCTTTGGACGAAGAGGATCCTTTTAAGGATCAAGACTACGGACGATCATGGGGGTGCTTGAAGGCTTGACCTTGTCAAAATGCCTAAGCATCTATCAACACGATGTTCAAGTTTCAAACTGAGACATAATCGTGTTCTCCCAAAATCCTTCATCTCAAACTCGGATTTCAAGTGTTCAGCGATTTCCCTTAACTCTCTAAGGGCTTCTAATGAAGATCATATCCAACATGAACTGCAATAGAATCCGAAACTTGTTATGGAAACGCGCGGGCATATCCTTTCCCAATCAAGTAGTCACTTTAGTGAGCGTTTTAACCTTATTGTAAACGCGCTCCGTGGTCTAGAGCCACTTGACTTGGGTAAATGAAGTCCACCATGAACCTTCATGTATATTCCGTATCTAGATCCCCATAGAGATACGTGTTGACCACATTCGTAAGTTGCATGTTCAGTTATTTGGAAACTACTAAACTAACAGGGTAGTGGAGTGCAGTGACTTCCATTACGAGAGAATATGTCTCCTTGTAGTCGATTCCAGGGCGTTTTGAGAGAAGCCTTGCGCCATAAGGCGAGATTACCATCTCTTTTTCTCATCACGCTTTCTAATGAAGACCCATTAGTCAACATGTTTTATGTCAGGAGGTGTTGGCATTACTGGCTCAAAACCTTCCTCTTCGTTAGAGAATCCAACTTAACCTGGATTGCATCTTTCCATTTAGGCCAAATTTCTCTACGTTGGCATTCATTTATCAACGGAGCGTGGTTCGATATCATCAGACTCAACAAACTCATGCGCAACGAAATGCGCAACTACATCATCAATTATGATAGAGTGTCTATCCCACGTCTCATGTACACTAGTGTAATTTTCACAGAGCTCTATATTATCAGGAATAGGTTCTGACGTTGAGGCGTCCCCCAACGATAACCATAATCCGGAATATTCTCATGAGACTGATTTTGAGTGTCAATGATCAAAAGATTGGGTTGTGCCAAAGCATCCTTCGAATCCATGGGCCTCCCACGCATCCTAGCTGAGGACATGGCCTGTAACGCCAGAGTGCCACTCTCTTTGGCGTTGGTGCCATGCCTACCTCCATGTAGGGTGGCGCTACATCTTCTCGTAGAGACGTCCATCCTTGCTGACATGTTTGCAGTAATTTTGTGTGATCTCGTCACTTTAATAGGGATCAAGATGAGACATAGTGGGGACAGACCACGACAATTCCTGTCGTTCCTGCTGAACATCTGTGTTATTATCTCCCCCTAACGACAGGAAGACTGTCTCATTAAAGTGACATCCATAAATCTAGCGGTAAGGAGATCGCCTTGCAAGGGCATCAAGTGGCGGAAGATTGTTGGAGTCTCAAATCCAACTGAGTTGCCTATTCGTCTGTAAGAACCCATCATAGAATGCTATGGCGGCGCAATTGGCACATAAATGGCTCACTCAAATGTGCGTAAGTACGATACTTGTACCCAGTCACTAGTTGTAACGCAGAGGTAGATTGAGTGACGATAGGTCGTAGACGGATTAGCATAGCTGCATGCCGTATTGCATCACCCCAAGCGGATATAAGGAAATTGGTGCGCATTACCAATGTCTGGACTACCATCGTAGTTGTTTCTGCGAGACCATTTGGGTGTGTTCATGAGAATATGATGTCCAACATCAGTCCCAATGCAATAACTATCAAAAGTCTTCAATGTAAACTCTCTAGCATAGTCAAATCCAATTGACTGAATATGATGATTCGGGGAGTGAGCTCGTTGTCATATGATATGTGCTAGGAGTGTAGCATAAACAGCATTACAAGTGGACAATGGCACAACACGTGACCAGCGTGTTTGCATGTCAACCAATATCATGAGATATTTAAACGTCCGCAAGTTGGTTGAATCAGTCCATATGGATTTTATGTAAGAACAGAATGAGTATTTTCATATCCTTTGCATAAGAAGGTCTCAGTCCTAACTTCCTTAAGGAACGGGCTTTGTAAAACGAGCGAGAGGCCTTAGAATCAACCAATGAGGATTTTGGTTGGGGCTAAGCATCTGAAACGCTATTTGAAGCAAAGTTGGTGATTGCAACATCACCTGGGGCGTCATCCCCATGATGGACGCCATCCATGGAGTCATGGATAGGGAATGTGCCAGCCCTAGGCTGGTGGTGGATGACGGCGGTACCAGAGGCAGCAGCGACGGTCACACTTAGTCCAGGAATCAACTTTTGATTCATGCTTCATTTCGCTCGAGAGAAAGGATGTCTATGTGAAGTCTTTAGTAGACGGATCATCATATCATAACCAGGATGACCTATCATGTCGTGACAAAGTCAATATGTGTCTAAACCCAAGAGATCTTCTCTCATAACTTCATTGGATTTAATAGCTCGAATAGTGACATAGAGTCCACTAGAGAGACACATAAACTTCTCTAAGATGCGCTTTGTTCACAATCATTAGAGGTATTGCAAAGGAACTCATTTCCGTTCTCTACATGCGTTTTCGCATGGAATTCATTGGCTATTCATAGGTGCGATTTGCCCTAGGAGTGTAGAGAGTTTTGCGACAGTAATCAAGGTGCCTTTTGGCAAGGGGAACTTGGGCTATTCCATGTCCTTGAATCAATACTTATGGCCTAGCCATCGTAGTCACAAAGTCATATGCTCAGAATCAAAATGGAGTCATAATGAAAAGAACTCAAAATTTTATTCATAAGCCAACAAAGTACATCATTGTCTCTTAACCATTAGGAGAATCTAATGCAAATGCTAGCTAACGTAAAAAATGGTAGTCGTCTAACTTCTTTCGGTAATTCCAAAATAAATGTGACCAGGTGAGTAGATAGATGTCGGTGGAGCAAGGCTCGCTTAAGTACCACTAATCTCATAACCTTTCTGGACATCACACTTACTTTGGGTGAGCCTACTTTGAAAAAAGACTAAACCATTGGCATTTACTACAAAGTATATGGCAATTGCCTATTACATCTCTTGAAAAAATAAAAACTTAACCAGAATTGGCGATCTATTGATCCCAGCCAGATTTGTAGTCTTCAACCCTTCACTCTAGATCATCTTCTTGATCTTCTTGTTCCACATAGTGAGATTCTCTTGCTTCATAATATGCTTTGTAGGCGGTGACAATTTTTTCACGAGCTCTACAAATGTGTGTCCAATGATTGGATACTCCACATCGAGAACATACATCTCTTTGCTCAGACTCCATTGATTGAGACGCTTTGAAAGCGTCATTTAGATGGCTCTTAGTATTGGTGGCTCCACCAACATGGCCAGAGGCGTTGCCTCCCTCTCTGTTTCCATGTTGACCTCTTCGGTTCCGTGTTCGCCTATTTTGGAGGTTACCTTCCCAAGTAGAGCGATTATATGGACCAGAACGTCCAGAAGTATCCCTAAGATTAGGGTTTCACTCTTGGCTCCCTCTCTTAGGGGCGCGGCTATAATTGGATTCCGAAATATACTATGTTTCCACAGATCTCAAATTATAGTTCTTCATAAGAATGTTATCATGCTTTTCAGCCACATTCATAGCTCCAATGAGCTCATGAAACCTTGTGATTCATTCTGCAGTAACATCGATTCGATAGTTCTTAGCAACCATCAATGCAGAGACGGGGAAGGTAGAGAGAGTCTTCTCAATCAACATCGCATCTGTGATCTCTTTACCACAGAATTCCATTAAGGATTTAATGCGAAGTGCTTCTAAGTTGTAGTCAAGAACTGACTTAAAATCACAGAATCAGAGGCTATGCCATCTCACTTCTAGGTCAGGAAGCAGGGAGTCACGGACGTTGCTAAATCTTTCTTCGAGTGAGATCCACAGCCTTCTGGGATCTTCTTTAATCATACACTCGTACTGGAGCGAATCATCCATATGACAAGTCATTAGGATGATGGCTTTCGCCTTATTTGCCTCTAAGGCTGCTCTATTTGGTTCCAAAGCTTGAGCTTGCTCAACAGTTAGCACGTCCTAGCTAGACTCGAGAATCATATCCAGGATTCCATCGACCTTGAGATGCTAGCGGACATCACAAACCCACCTGTGATATCCAGAGCCAGTTGTTCCCAATGGAGCAAAGTCCAATTTGTTCAGGTTACTCATCCTGAAAGAGAACAAGAAAAAGGGTTAGTTTCAGAGTGGAAAAAGCTACCACGAAAACATATAAAATTTCTGAGCGTAATCGCTTCCAAGAAATTAGAAATTTCTAAGTGTAATCGCTTCCAAGAAATTCAATTCCAAGAGATATTGGATTAGATCGAAACAATGACGTAAGTGGTCGATCGTAAATTCTCCACAAACTCTAAGTTTGGAGATCTCAACAAGCTCCAAGCTTGGAGTGAGCACGAACCCCCACAGTTCGGCATAATTAGGTCTCCCCTATAATTAAGAAAGGAGGGTAGAAGAAGGGAGTTTGCAAGTCCCCGAAAAAGAAGAGAAATTGAATTTTAAAAAAACTCTAAAAAAAGGGGAACTTTTAGTAAAAAAATATCTTGAAATAGGTTGCCGGAAAATTTGTCCAAAAAAAGTCGCCGGAAAATGGCCCGAAAGTCGTCGGAAAAGCTGCCAGAATAGTGGCCCAAAGTCATTGACCGACGTTGACTGTTGCTGACCGGTGCTGACGTGTCGCGATGACGTGGCCCTGGTGATGACGTGTTGCACTGACGTGGCACTGATGTCAGTGGGCCTCTGGCAGTGGGTTGGGCTTTGACCTTTTCTCTGGGCTTTGACTTCTTCCTTCTGGGCTGGGCTGCTTCTTTCTTCTTCTTTTCTTTTTCTTTTCTTTTCTGCTTCTGCCGGTTCAAGAGTGTTGACCCTCAGGTGGCTGGTTCACATCTTTTTAAGCTGGTTCTTGTGATATTTTTTCCGGTTCCTGAATCTACAGATCTAGGGGCTTCTGCAGACAAAATTTGGTGGAAATTGGAGGTCCATAAGATGGTGAACAGGTGGAATATTTGCTGCGGGTTGTATGGAGCTTCCGGTGGCCGGCTCGATAGGTTTCCGGCCGGTTCTTGGAGTAGCGCCACTGGTTCTGGACTCCTGGGGTAGAGGGCTTCAAGGTATGAGGTGGAGGCAGAAAAGGCTTCAAGGTTTTGTATTCGAATTTGGGGTTTTAGCTTCTTGAATCAGGGTTTGGCTATTTGTTTCAGGGTTAGGGCTTCGTGCTGATAACGTGTTTAAGAAAAACTGAATTGGGAGAGAATTGAATCGTGCTTTCATTGATAATAGGGGCCTCTTTATATAGAGGATTACAAGCATAGAGATAAAGTTGTACATGGAAATATAATCGTACATTGATTGGATATCTCCTAAGATTCTCCGAGAATATCTCTAATATAAACCTTATTTCAACTAGAGCAAGTAACCTCGAGTTTGGGCCAGACGCATATTCTGGATTTACTTGAACATATGTTGGGTTTTCAATATATTAATGTCATGAGTATAAGTGTTGTCTAAATACACATTAGTCGTTAGGTAACTATTGAAATCTTCCATTTTTTTCAAGCTACATAACTTGAAACTTCATCCACTGCCTTATTCGCATCCCTTGAAGCATGATGAATGACTAAAATCTGGAGAAGAGCTATAATAATTCGGATTGCTTGCACAGAAATACCCTCAGCTACAAGACTCTCCTCTTGCTCATCTTCACGACTTCTACACAGTCCATCTCAACCAAACAGGCACAATCATCTCGTCAACCATAAAGTCCAAATCCATTTTATACTTAGAGTTACATTTCAGTCTCATTTGGTTCACGGAACTGAAATCAATTCATTTGTATTTCTTAGAAAAATTAAAGAAAAACAAACTTCTCTCTAGCTTTCCTTTTCGCGGCTTGGAAACATTGGAAAAGCGACGAAAAACTATATGTTTGTTTTCATTTTAGTGTTGAGTTTGTGCAAGGAATGGAAGCTAAATAATAATACTATTCCATTTATATCCTATATTTTAATTACACAAATCTTTTCCCATGGTTTTCCTTCACACCAAACGGAAGGCCTCAATTTTGAGAACCTAACGAGACCTTCATTCGACTTTAAATTATTTTTTTTTTGGTCTGAATCCAACTTGAAAACTTAAAAAATAAAAATAAAAACTCACCATACTGTCTTGCCACGAAGATGCTGTTAAATTTCTTACAGGTACAATGAAGGAAGGCCCAACAGGCCCAAACTGCCTCCTTTTCCTGCGCAGCACTTCTTCTGATCGGTGCAATAGTTTAGGATCAGCAGCAGATACTGACAGAGAAGCAGGGAATTCAAAAACCCTAAATCCCAAATTTGGCGAAAACTACCAATCAAAACCCTAAATTTCTCCACAATGACGAGCAATTGGAAGAGGACACTGGGAAATGTGAGGTCATTCATAGGCAATTCGATGGGAGGCCTAAGAGGAGGAAGCAACTTGGCCTCCTGGGTAGTCGCCGGAACCCTAGCTTACTTCCTCTGGGTCAAGCCCTCACAAGAACTCAAGCGAGAACAACAGGTTCTTCTTCCAAATTCAAATCGCTCTACTCAATTTTGATTTATTGATTTCGTAGTTTCTTATTAAGCTAATGGCCAACTCTAAATTTGGGGATGTAGGAAAGGGCTGCTTTGGCAGCTTTGGCAGAAGCTTCGAATCCAAATAGATATATAGAGAAACGGAAACCCATTCCTGATCCACAGGTATTGTTCCTGAGTTTCTGATGTTTTGTGCAAAATCTAATAGAATTCAGTTACTTAGATTTTGAATTTTTTTTTTTTTTCTCAGGAGACTGGACTGATATATGGAAACAAGAATAGAAATAGAAAACCAGATGAGTAACTTAACTTGTAAGTTGTAAGTCATGATATTGTTGTTGGCTTAAGTTGCAGAATTATAAGTCTCAGTCTTGTAAGTGTAATGTGTTTGTGGAATGTGAACCTCAAATTATATTGTATATTGTGCAATAAACTGTAAACAACAACACTTTCTTTGATAAGGGTATTACAAGTTTAGTTTTGAATACCCATTTACTTACAGTTGTGCTGCAAATATGCCCTGACCAAAAATGGAGACGCACTGGGTCCAATCTATAGTTGTTTCAACATTATGTCTGGATAATAAGATTGAATGAATTAATCGTGATTTCGTAGTGTGCAATTTTTTTGTTTGCTTGATTGGCGAGTAAAAAGAACTTATACTTTTCGTTTTTGTTCACTGTTTTGTGTTTACAAGTGCTACTATTTCAGATTTTCAATTGCACTTTTCTAGCTTTCATGTTGATATCTCATTTCAATGGTGATACTATTTTACATATCCAGAGAACTCTAATCTAAATTTTTATTGAGGAAGATCAAATTTGAGTCCGAAAGGTATTAATGAATTATTACTGCTAATACCTCTGCATGGCTGGACTGATACTTTGAATGTTTTAGAGAATTCCTTAGCTTTGCTGTGCTAAATAGTTGTCTACAGAATCATGACTCAAGTTATTTCCTCCACTCATTTGTCTATATGTGTCACTGAGCAGTGGATATCCATAAGACCATTAGGTTTTTCTACTTATGAGACTCCTCTTGTCATATTGTTGCCCTTGAATATATCCTCTATGAACAAACCAAATTGATTATGGCAGTATACTGAAGTAGTTAAGATTATTCCACAGTGACCTGAGGTCGCATTTGGATGTAGGCCTTATTTCTTTTGAGTGTTTGCGGGTTGTAACATTTGCAAATGGCTCAGCATGCTGGGAGGTTGTATTTCACCTGATTGTAAACCTTGTGCAGCTAGTGGCAGAATGTACAAAAGTTGATGTGTACAGAGGCAGTATGTTTGTTTTCTTTAGGGGTTGGATTTCACAATTCAACCCAAACCTCCCATGGCAGGTCAAATACCAACCAAAACAGCCAGATGCTTCATCTAAGTCGCCATCCTGCATGTATACTTTTAGAATACAAGTGCAATATACGATAAACCACTTGGTGTTCATCCAAAGTTTCTTCTTTTCTCATACATGAGGTGAGATCTGGGACTTAATGGAGCTTGGGTGCAGCATCGTTGAAAAAAGAGATTAGAGATTTTAGGAAAGAATAGTAAACTAATGTCATTTATCTTTACCATTTAGGTTTCTTTTCAATACTCGTTTTCATCTTTTGCTCTTGCGTGTGAATTTTTGGCTCTTCTAATATGAAACTTTTTGATTGGTGAGTTTCTTTTCTTTTCATATGACCTATTCCCCATTCTGCTCCTGTTTTGTTCCTCTAGGAGCAGTTGCACCAATAGGGTAATTGACCGACCCATTGGCTGATTGAGCGAAAAAAAGGAAATGCAGCGGTGCAAAATTAGTTGGGCAATTAGTGAGGTCCATGAAGTCAGGCAATTGATTAACCAATTCTCGGTCACCCAATTACCCCAACCAATTCGTGGACTCCACTGATTTTTGATGGGCCAGTGCAACTCACAAATTAGTCAAATTCTACCAAATTTATAATTAAATTAGTTTTTTTCAATAAAATAAGCGTAATTTTTAATGTTTTTTTTTTCATATTTATATTCATTGGGTGAGAATTTTAAATTTCTATAAAAAAAAAAATACTTGCTTATTTATTTTTATTTTTTTGGGAAATCTGCTCTTATAGTTTGTCTTAACAAATTGTTATATTAATATTTTACAATTTATTGCATTCTTAAATCAATGAATAAATTAAATCTATGATTTAAATTTTTTTTTAATTAATGCATGTATAAATTATTAAATGTGAATAGTAGATTGGCATGTCAACTGCTTTTTATTGATGCATTTTATAACTGGAGGCAATTGTTAATTTTGGATGAATAGTGAATTGACAGTGACTAATTTAATAGGCAAATCAGCAATTAGCCTTAGTTCATGAGTGCATTTGCTCTAATTGATCAAGAGATAAGAGAACAAAGACTCTCGGCTGATGTCTAACCTGTAAATTCAGGAATCTGGTTATTCAAAACTTATACATGACATCTAGTTTTCGATGTCATCTTGTTTTAACAATTATTGGTTGGGTTTGAGATTCCTATTTCCGACATGGGAGATGGCAGGTAAGTCTTTTCTCTTTTGTTTTGGGGTTGCTGAGTCGGTGAGGTTTGTTTTAGGCATCCGCATAAACAACAAATTAATAATAGATTAGAATCATTGAAACTTTGGAGGACATGGAGGGTCCAGGGTGAGGCTATTTTCATGGCTGGGGCAAATGGACCTGGTATCATTCAGACATTCATGCACCATTTCTTCACTTAAAATCAACATCTTGATGTCTTCTCAGCCAAAAAGTGATAGAGAGCATTATGGAAAGTACATCTTCTATATCTATTGAAATGACTGGGTGCGTGAAGATGCCGGAGAGGTCACCGTCCACGTGTCTTGGTGGATTTGTGTCATGTGAACATAGCCATGTCAGCTTCGTTCACGTGTCTCTTTGTTCTAGTCTTGGACCACTCTCACATGTTGGCAACTTGGCATGATTCAAAATTTCAGAGACCAAATTTGCATATACTTTCTTATCTCTAATGAATCATTTTCTCAGTTGAATAGAGTCCATGTGTCTAGTAGGAAAAATGACCAGTTGTGTTTACTTTTGTTGGTTGTTAAAACCCTAGGATTCATAACATAGTTGTATGATTCCACCCTGGCCTTGACGATAATCGACCGTGCGAGTCAAAGAACGTGTTGCATGTGAAAATCATTTGTACATGTAAATAAATGGAACCAAGTGTGAAAAACATGGGTACATAAATGAGTAAGAAATATGGGAATTTCAGTGCACACTCGACACTTTTAATCTTTTATACGCTTTTTCAACTACCATTCATTTAGCTCCTTTGAAATATAATGGATATGAATGGTTCAATAGAGAATTCATTTTGATTATAATATATAGTAAATAATTTCAATTTTCCTACAATAATTTTATTTTAGCATAGACATAACCTTTAGAGTCTGTACGTGTCCCATTTTGTCGATTATGTCCTAGTCAATGGTCTAGAGTCTAGACCCAGACATGATGAAAGCCCTAAAAGTATTGCAGTCATTTCATTAGTAAATCGTAAAAGTCTATATGAAGATCATGTGCCTTGACACCATCTAATCCCTTATTAGCCACGGTAGAGAACCTTTAAAAGACAAAACCCGAGAAAACAACAAATTAACAAAGTGAGTGATGATCATTAGGTAAACTGGCGGAGCAAATTGAATGGAAAATTAAGGGCGTCGAAAGTGTAGGGATCTTGTCTCCAACCGTTCCAGACAGAAAAATTAAAAATTAAAAAAATAAAAGACTGGGAAGAAGACGGCAAATGGACTAGAATGATGAAGCAGAAGAAGAAGAAGCAGCAGCAGCAGCAAACAGTGCGCCTAATTCACTGCACTAATTGATTTTGATGTTATTATCTGATTAATTATGTATAAGCAAAGGCATTTGATCAACTTGCCAACTGGTTATGCATGCTTTTTAGCTAATTGATTAGGCAATGTGGAATGGTTTGTGGCTTTCCGCTTTTCTCAAACCAGTGTGGTTGTCCAATTCCCTTAATGGTTGTACATGACCATGTGGGGATTGATAATGGTTGCCCACAGCTAGGGCACAACCAGAAAAGGGCATGGAGCTCTCTACTTAATTACTTGGTGAGCTAGGGTAAGTTCTTTTATCAGTATTAAGAAATATAAACAACTAGTTAGCTTCAATCATATTATAGCCTTTTGCAGATGGCTTGGTGGCTCGAGAAGAAAGCATGCCGGCCGGCCGGAAACTAACATATATTATTCGAAAGCAGATTCGTAACAAAGAATGGCTCACTGAATAGTTGGATCGTTATACTAATTGTTTGAAACTTTGAATTAGTCTTCTTGACTCATGATGAGTTCTATAGCACAGAACATGTTTTTAACCTATTTTCCAGATAACAACTTCTATTTTCCTCTCAGTTTACTTCGATTAAATAAAATGGATGCGAGGGCCTAACTCCCCATTTTGACCAGTTCCAGCCCAATGAGTCCCCGAACCCTAACCCTAGCTAGTTTTCGATCTTTCTTGAGTTTCTTCCACAGCCCTAGCCGTCATGATAACTGTTCTCCTTCCGGTTCAAAAACTAATTTGATCATTTTGTTTGGCCGGTGTACCATGCAGGGTTTGGATTCTAGCTTGTCAATTTTTCTCCTTAATTACTTTAAATTATAGGAATGGGAAGCAGCAGTTGGTCAAATTAAGATGTCTGTATATGATTGGCCACAAAGTCCAAAATAAGACCAGTTCTGTAGCTAACCACTGTTGAATTATTATTATTTTTTATTTTTAAAAGGATTTGATTTTACTAGATATCAAAGCCATGAACAAAACAAGCCAGAGTCTAACAGAACTTACATAAGAAGAGCCGGAACAAACCGGATGTCCTATCTAAGTCACACCTAAACTCATTTAAGTCTAAATGGTCGCTCGCTGAAATAGCAAACCAACAAACTAAGCAAGGATAATCTCACTTCCTAAGGTAAAATCATTCATCTAGTCTAATCTGGCAGCACTCAATTGTGGTACACATATCAAGTAGAAAACATCTAAGAAAGTATATAGAGATTACTCCCACTTGAGAAGGCTTGAAGTTCAAAATGTCTAGAAATTTTGTACCTTAAGCAAGTACCATCTCTTTCCCCTTAGGGTTAGAGCTAGTACTAGTTTCAGGCTCCTCAGCAGCTAACAACCTCGGCATTAGGTTGGTCTTTTTGCTCTTTGTCTTTTCAGGTTCACCGTCTTTCTTTTTTCCTTTTCCTGCTGTTCCATAAGGCAGCTTATTCACACTTCCAACAGGGCGTCCTCTTTTTCTCTTTGGTTGATCACTATTGTTGGAAGATCCCTCCAATAAACCCATAGTCACTGCATCCAAATTTTTCTTCCCAATAGCAAGACTTAAGCGTAATTTTTTTGGAGAAATAACTACCTCATCATTTTCCCTGCTTCACCTTTGTCCTGTAATTGGATCTCCATTGAGTCTTGGCTCTCTCAGTTCTCTAATTTGCACCTGTCTTTGACGACGCATGGCCACCACGGATTGGGGAAGTAAAGCTTCCGGTATGCTATTTGGTATCTGAGCCTTGAAGATCAAGGTTTGATTGTTTACCACCACCCTATTGTTATTAGGGTTTTCCTGTCCTTGTAGTATTGCCAAGGCCGTGGGCTGCACCACCGCTCCAACTGGTGTAGCACTATCTTCTTCCAGATCCGGCCCTGAACAAGGAAGGCCAACGTGGGTAACTAGGCCACAGGTACCACATCTGCCAAACAACTTATCATACCGAAACTGCACCATGAATTGAACTTCATCTTCCACCCAGAAGCGGCGACGAAACAAGAGAGGCTTTGCATAGTCGATCTCGACCCTGATGCGCAGGACTCGGGTCCGGAAAGCCAGACGATCAAACTCCTTGAAATCTCCCAGCGTACTACTGATCAGGCTCATAATACGCTCAAACCTGAACGCCGGCGGTACCCCTTGCAGCGTCATCCAATAGGATGATTTCTTCAGTGGTATCTCGCTCGCTAGACTGATACCGTCGTACGGTGCTAGTGCTACAAGAGCCCTGTTATAGCCCCACGGTCCACCTTTCTAAACCCTATCCACATCAGAGGGATCTGTGAAAGTGAGCAGAACCCTGTCATCTTCCCCAACTTCTTCAACGCTTAGTCTACCATTGATCCGCCATGCAGATCGAAACATGCCAAGGAAAGAGCGACGGGAGTATTCCCGCGCCGTGAGCAGCTTTCCCACCATGAAAGCTTCGGGTTGTCTCAGTCCTTTGGATGGACGCAGGTCCACCGGTTTCTTGCCATCAGCCAACGCTAGGGAGGAGGCCAAGCGGGCTGCCATTGCATCAATTGCCATTGACGTGAGAGAGAGGCTACGTAGTCAAAAATCCTAACCCTAGTTTAGAGAGAAGAGGGCGGCTACGTCTGGACTTTTTTGAAAAATATACCACCGTTGAATTATGTTACCAATACTAAATAAATAAATAAAATGACAGAAAATAATTGTCCGATCGTCAACTTCGCCTGAGCTAATCATTGAAAGGAAATTTAACTATATATTTATGTCTATTTATATAAACAGTGTTGAAAAGCTTTAATTTTAGGTGTCATAGTGTTATATAAAATTCGTGGTCAAGTCAATATGTGGAAGCTCCCTTGTTTTTTTCTTTTGAAAAAAGTTACAAACCTCCTGACTATTGATTTGTATTTTTGCAACACTCTTAGTTTTTCTCTTTACTTGATTGATGCGAGGATTAATTTACATTAGTATACTCATCTTTCTTTTTGGCTCTATTAGTGTGTGAGGAGTCAGGACTTTGAGTTTGAAGTCTAAAGTGGTCAAGTTTTTTCACCATCTCATTTTCTTTGGAGAAGGATAGCAGAACTTTTGCAATTTATCTCATTCTAATCTTCCATTATTATTGAAGTTTTCTTTTGATAAAAAAAAAAAAAAAAATCTCTATGTTTTTATTTATGGAACTCTTCCAATACCATAAGAAAAGCACTATGACAAATGATGCTCATTTTTTCACCGGTAAAAAAATGAGGAAAATGAACATTACTTAGAGATTAACGAGACTTGAATGATTAATGATATTGCTGCACTTTGAAGAAACATACAACATTCGAGACTTGAAAGGTTAAAAGTATTTATTTTTATCTTTAGAATAAAATTAGAGCACCAAACTTTCAAATTTACACCTTCATGTGCTAGCATGAGATACAGATGCTTGCATGCGCGTGGTTATTGACCAAAAACATGGTAATGTGATTTAATTAGTTGAAGTAAGAGGCTAACCATCAATAAACGTGAGCAAATGGGTAGCCTTGGATTCAAACATGTCACACTCCCTCTAAGCAAGTGGGAGAATTCAGTGGAACCCCACCAAACCCTAGGCAGGCTATGAGTGTTGACACTGAGAATTGGCATCTTATCGATCGAGCTCATCTCTCTTCCTGCCTTCCAATTAACCAAGTTTATTATCATAAAAATCCTTTATCCCTTTTTTGTCTGGGTAAGAATCATTATTTTTTTAAAAATGAATTTATTCATTCACATCATCAGATAATTAAATCTCACAACTAATTATTTAGCTAATATAGGACACTCTATCACTCAAGCAATTCAACAGACTTCCTAATGCAGTAGCTAATGCTAATAGCTTTAACTTGCTCAACTTCGGTTATCTTAGAGGGTTTTCTATTTATCTTGTTATAGTCTTTTACATATAAAAAAAATGAACAATATGTAAGTTGTGATCAAACTAGCTACGTAAGGTCTTTCTGAAATCTATGTATATATCAATGTATGTGTGTGCATTTATTTGGCAATAGAAATCTAGGTGCATTTTATTCATGAATCATGCATGAAGAAAATAACTTGAGCATACATATCCGTCCTGGGTAGAGGTTGGCATGTAATTAAAACGACCCTTACATTACCATATATGACAACAATTTTGACAGCCCTTGCAATTCAACCTTTCAAATATAAAATCAATATTCTCAAAAAAAAAAAAAAAAAAAAAAACCTTTCAAATATACAATAATAGCAACTCTCAAGAGACCCTTTTTGTTCACTAAAAAAAAAAAACAAACAAACGATCCTTGTGTTTAACCGTTGGAATGTCCAATGTACATGGCTATTTTGTGAAAAAAAAAATTATAAATTGCAGGACATATACTTTAAAATACATTATAAACAAATAATTTTAACTCGATCTCAAATAATAGGGTCATTCATAAAATTAATATATAAAAATAATAATGCAAAATGCATATGTGAGCCACCTTGTTCTTTTTTTTTTTTTTTTTTTAGAATAATAAAAGGAAAATTAGGATAATAATCTCTCGTTAACAATAACATGAGAAAAGCTAGAGGTCAAAAGATTTTTTTTTTTTTTTGAGAGAACCCTCCTCCAAAAGAAAATTAATCACTACATTAAAAATTCATTGCCCGTTCCAGATTAAATAAATATCAACACACTATGACTTTAGTTATAAAAAAAAAAAAAAAAAGACTGATTATGTAGATATATAAATGATGGACCAATTTGTATGATATGACATTATGACTGAACAAAAAGGGGTCCATGGTGTATGCTATATTGGACAAAGATGGTTTGCATTGACATGGAGAACAACGTGATGGTCACGTGTGGCTGGGGGTGCATACCGTGTATTGGACTAATTGGAGACAAGACAAAGAGGGACTTAATAGCATACAAGTCGATCCATCCATAATTCCCATATGAATGGATGGCTTATCACCGTTATCGTCATCGCATCGGTCATCGGATAAGGTTGACCAAGTTCCGATGTCCCGACAACCTCCACGTGGTCTTGACCCTAACTCGATGTTGACCGCACGTGATCTTCCTCTCCTGCTCAATGTGTACTTACATTCTCACTGCTCACTATGCCGGTGTGAACTCTTGTCCCCTCCCCCTAACGACCAAAAAGGGCCAGGCCAGATTAGGGCATCAGAACCCCAAGGGGTCACCTTACCTCTTTTAGTCCTCTCTCTCCAATTCTCCTACCTACTTCCTGTTTAGGGCTTCACAATCATGTACATTTTTAGTGATTCATTTTCCTTCAATACGTAATAATATCCTAACGTCTTATTTATATCTTCGGCGACTCACTTCCCTAGTAGCTCAAATAAATTACATGACAATAACCTAATGATCTAGACACTGATTCAAGATCTGGTGTTTTATATCAGGCAAAATGTAGAATACATTCAGGTTAGTTTTTCCTTGGTCTGTGGGGTATCGCTTTCCATTGGTATCAATTGAGTCGTAGGACTGCGATGGTGCATTGAAGGGAAACAGTTGGATCTTGTTGGATGACTAGTTTCTGTATGTGGGTGGGTCTTGCTTCTTTGTTGCGAACTTGCAACTAGCTTGGAGTTAGACTTGAGTCTGATTCAAATTTGAAATATGAGACGAGTATGAATCTAAATAAAGGATCTGAGTCATTTTCAGATCTAGATATAGGATCTAGGTCGCCTTCAAGTCCAGATGGGGATCTGGGTAATCAATTTCAAATATGGACTAGATATCTACATTTTTCCTATGAGTGCAGGTTTTGCCATTTGAGGTCATTGTTCATCGACTATAAAGAGAATCTTTTAGGTGGAATGATTAATTCTCTCTTAGGTGAATCATGTTGTATAGTTTTAATTGGATTAGCTCTTGGTATAGTCGTATGTATCACATTATGCGGTGTTTATTTATATACATCTTGCATGATTACGATAAAACGCTTATAATTTTTTTTATTAATGAAAATATGCCGTGTTTCTAGTTGCTAAATAAAATAAAAAAATACACTACATTACAACAATAGTGTTCACATGAGGGACAATTTTTGAAGGACAAATAAATTTCAGCCACGTACATGCACTAAATTTAATGACTAAAATTACATAACTTAAAACTCTGCATTTAATTTTCACCTTCAGATTCATTTATCCTCCACAGTCGCTTGTAAGAGTAATGTTAGGAGAATTACATTTTTGAGTACCACCTACATTTCATCTTATGTTATAGCTTATATAGCGCAAAGCCCAACCTATTAGAACATTATATTTAAAGATGTGGCAATATCATATCAACTGTCACATAAGGTCAGATTCATCATTCATGTGAATTTCAAATAGATAATTCACCTATCATTATACCCTTTATAAACTATTCCTCATGTGAACACTATTGAATTTTAGAGTTTAACGGTTGTTACTAAAAAAAAAGTAAATAACTACATTTAAATAAAGTAGCTTAGCTTTTTTGTAACCAAGGAGAAAATGTAACACATCATTCCTGGATCAAAGACACCAAATAATTTCATGAATCTCATATGGGTCTTAAAGTACAAAATGGATGGATGATGCCCATGCCTCATAGATTAATTCAATTTTCGATTATTACTTAATTAGCTGGGAACTTCAGTCGATCTATGGCCGGGTTGCCATTCTGGCAAATGGCAATACAGCTACCTCATATGCAACCCTTATCATGCCCAATGCAAGCTTTGGAATCAAGTGAAACTTAAAGTATAGCATAATGGAGATTATATACACCTTCACTATCACTGTCTGCATTTTTATTATTAAGGAGCATATACTTCCTTCTTTTAATTTTAAATAATGCATCTTTATGTTAAATCCTCGAATAATCATGATGATATCGATCCTAATCTATTAATCAATAAGAGATCGTTTCTGTGACGCAAATTAAACCAACTCATAACGTTGCAATACCTATACTTGAAAGCTCCTTTTAGGGTCAGAGACTTGGACAGCTTATCCATCCAAATGAATTAGTTGCCCATCCTATCAAAGGAAAGAAGGGGTTCTAACTTCTATCGAATTGTTACATAAGTACATATTGTTGTTAATTTATCAGTTTGGGTATCTAATAGATGGGAGACTTTCTAATGAGAACCATTAAAATGAGGTCTTCATGAGGACTTCCTAATCTACGCTTGTGATACACACTTTTCGATTGCATTACGGCAAATCAACCGTCAAATATTTTTGTATACATGAGTAGATTAATTCTGAACTTTTTTTTCTTTTCAAATTATTAATCATTAAGGTATTGAACTAGATGATTGATTTTGCCTTAAAAAGCGAGATTATTCTTACTTAATTTGTTGGCTTGCTGTTCACCATTTAGATTTTAATGAGTTTGGGTGTAACTTAGATAGGGTATCCCGTTTATGTCTGGATTTTCTTATGTAAGTTTCTGTTAGACTCTGACCTGTATTCATGGCTTTGATTCCTAATAATATCAAATCCTATTAAAAAATATATATATATATATATATATATATCAATGGCCGAACCAAATCTGTCAAACCTGAACCTTTCATGTTCATAAATGATAAATCACGATTATGAATGCCTTCACAATTTCAATTTGGTTAAAAATTTGCAGAAATAATCTACTCATAAATATCTAAACATCTAATGGTTGATTTGCAAAAATGTCATTGAAAAGTGGGTTTCACAACCATTGATTAGAAAATCCTCATTTTAATGGTCCTCGTTAGAAGCTCTCCCCTTAATAGATAACAACTGGAATATATCTTTAGTAATGTTAAGTGAACCACATTTTGATGTACAATCTATATACCAATAATAACTATACAAAGAATTTATCTATCCAATAATCTACTCATAAATAAAGCCTCCTATTTGAAGAAACATTTTCTCTAAGGTTATTGACATGCAGTAACTACAATGATCGGCCCTAAAAGTCAGTTATTTAGCTCATATCACAGACGCAAAAATTTAGGAAACTAAAACAGGAAAAGAAAAAAAAATTCTTGCCTCGCTAACTATTTGAAATAACCCACATTGTAAAAAATTTCAACATATTTTTGAAATAACCCACATTGTAAAAAATTTCAACATATTTTACAAGAAGAAAAATCATCGAAGTAATTTAAGTGTAAATTCTCGAGTCCAAACTTGCCAATTAGTGCCATTTTTGCATTCTTATATAGGGCAATGATATAGGGCCTCAATGAGGACTAAGATTTGTGGCTTCAATCTTAAGTGTCAAGTCATATCACCTATACACCTCACTAATTTGTCAAATCATGTCATGTCATTCTTGAATAAAAAGACTATCTTATCATTTCAAAATCTAATTGCTCTAAATTATTATAGCTTTCTTCTAGAAAAGATACATTATTTTTTTTAGAGAAATTTTAAATACACACCCCAAACTACTTAATACACATCCCTATTATTTTATATTTCAAATCAGATTTTATAGGTAGGTTAAATGACCAAAATAGACATTTAAGTATTAAAAGAAAAATAATAATAATAATAATCATATGTTCCTTATATTATTCTATAATTATAAGGGAAAATGGTCCGTACGGTACCTCGCCTTTGGCTCCTTATAACTTTTGGTACCTGACAAAAAAAAAAAAATCAATACGGTACCTGAAGTTCTCTGCCCGACCGAGGATTGGTACATATGGCCGTTAGCTCCGTTACATCGTCTGCCAGCTGGCAATTTTGATCATAAAATGACCAATTTACCCTTTATTCTCTTTTTGTTTTGTTTTTTCCTCAATTTTTTTTTTGAACGTTTTTTCTTCAATTCTCCTCCATTTTCTTAATTTTCAAGCTTCTTTTCATGGAATTACAGACCAAATTGATGCGAATCCTTCTGGGTTTTTACTACTCTTTGCCTCACGAATCCATTAAGGTATGTTTTGAATCTTATGGTTTAATCTTTTGAGAATTCCCAAAATTTAGAATTTCTAGAGTTCTTGATGAATTTTCAAATTCGGGTAACGAATTGATTCGACTGAACATTGGGTATTGCTCTACTGTGTCTTACATTGATTCAAACGCATCATTTTCTCTAGACCATTGCCAAAAGAAGAAACCCAAATCTCTGGGTCATATTAACTTCATATCTTGGATGCCTAAATAATGGCCTCGTTTCAGACTTTCAGTACAGAAGCTATTTGGAATAGCTAGCAAACAAGCTGGACCATATGGAAGATTAAAATATCTCTAGCTAACAATGCAGCTATGCTCCTTGGATCTAGAGGCAATGCAAAAGAAATAGAGCCAATGAATTTATGCTCCTTGGATCTCAATTTTGCTGCAATTAAGCACAATTGCAACTTAGTTTCCCGTCTCTCTCTCCCCCAATTTCATCCAATAACTTCCCATTCTCCTCAACCTCGTTATTTTAAGAAGCTAAAATTGGAAAATAAAATTTGGGTTTTTGAGAGAGACGAATCTTGTAGGAGTCAAGATCCTTCTTGCCAAGTTTGGTCTTGCCCAAGTTGTGGAGCTGGGACTTGTGGGATTTCAAATTAAATGATTTTAGAGGAAAATGTGAGAAAGAGTCTGACTTTAAGTCGAAGGAGGAGGAGTTGGATGTGATTGAGGAGGCCATTACAGAGAAGCTACTGCAGTTTGAAGAAGGTAAGACCCAATTGGTGGTGGTGGCCGTAGATGATCTAATGGTGGCTGTGGTGGTGGATGAGGAGGGGGGAGTGATTGGGTGCCCCATATTTTTGAGCTTGAAAATCTTGCTCTTGAGCTCGGCTACAGGCGAGGAGGAAGAGCTGAGTGATGAATTCTGCCTCCACGCGTCCAGATGTGGGAGCCACTGTTTCAAACCGGCGACGGACCAACGGCTCGCCATTGAAGCTGGTGAAGTGTGAGGACTGAGAAAAGTGAAAGGAAGGTGCAGAGCGCCGTTTCTTTAGGTGGTTTTCCCTCCACCATCGCCGTTTCTTTAGGTGGTTGCCCTCCACCACCGGCCGTTCATTACACTTGTGCTGGAAATCAGGTCTGGGTTTCTTCTTAAAAAAAAAAAAAATGGGGCTTTTGGGTTGAAGGCAACAAGACCAGAGACAGAGAGAGCTGAGAGATGCTTAGAAAAAATAAAATAAAAAAATTAAGGAGTGAAAGGGTAAAAATACCCTTCAAAAATTGCTAGTTGGCAGACGATGTAACGGAGCTAACGGCTATATGTACCAATCCTCGGTCGGGCAGAGAACTTCAGGTACCATATTGATTTTTTTTTTTTGTCAGGTACCAAAAGTTATGAGGAGCCAAAGGCGAGGTACCGTACGAACCATTTTCCCTAATTATAAACACAATGAATTTCTATACATGACATCCTCATTTAAAACAAGAATAAAGTTAGAAACCATCTAATTTAAATTTTTCTTAAATGAATTGTAATTAAATGGGTGAGATGCCATGTAATTTAGAATTTCGAAATCAATAGCATTAAATGTTTTTAAAACATATCGTTTTACTCCCACTTTTTAGTTCATTTTTTTATTATCTAAAAGTGGTGATTAGACAATTTCTTATCTAATATAGAACATCACATGTATAAAACTTTGTAATTGTTAATGTGTTTGACCATCCAATGACAACTTTGTAGTTCTGTCATTGTGGAGAAACTACTGATACAGTTTTGGTTGAATGTTCGACTCAAAATTTTATACTTGATCAATAGGGTGTTTGGTGGATGAGAACTCAAATAATACAAAATATGTTTCCAAGCATCTATTTGAACTTTGAAGAGAACAATAATGAATCCTTATGGATTTCCCAATAACTAACACAAGTAATTAATATGGTCAATTATATATACTAATCAAATGTTAAATAATAGTGTATTTCATGGTTTTTAAGTTTAAGGATATTTTAGGTAATTTGGGCTGTGTATTTAGTAAAATGTTAGATTGAGAAATTAAATGGTAGGTGTATTGAGTAAGGAGTGTGTATTAAGTGATTAGGGGTGTGTATTTAAAACTTTTTTTTTTATTATATATATATAATTCGTCTAAAAAAAATTTATATTTATATATTTTTGTGAATATATATATATATATATATATATTTGTGTGTGTGTGTGTGTGTTGTTGAATATTCGGCTCTAAATTATTTTGACTTTCTTTTAAAAAAAATATTGTTTGGTTTTTTTTCCTTTCTTTCTTTTTCATTATTTTGGATTTTTTTTCATTATACAAAAAAAGTATTGGTATATATATATATATATATATATATATATATAATTCGTCCAAAAAATTCATATATTTTCGATGGAGAATTAATGTGGTGTGTATATATATATATTAATATCATAATTATAATCCATAAAATCTGGTAAATTGAAGTAATATTTAAATCTTTTAATAAATAAATTTAATAAAATTAATGGAAGATTAGTTACCTTACATTAACAAGTTAACTTGAAAAGTTAAAAATTAAATTGGATTCACAAAAATAGAAAAAAAATGTATTTAAATCGTAATTTTAACTCATAAAATCTGGTGATTGAAAACCTAGATATCTAAATTGATTGGGAAGTTGATATCTGAAAAGAAATTGCTTAATATGGAATACAATATATTGCACATGAGGAAATTAATTTTTGAAAGTATACTCGTTTTGTTGATCCCAAATTTTTCAATAGACAATAATGATTTTTAAATGTGAATGATAGCTTCTATTTTAGTGTAAATATGTCATTAGAAAAAAGTTCCTAGTGAACTCTACTTGTTCATTATTAGCTACTTAGTACTTTTTTGTTTATATAAGACATGTTAGTACTTAGCTGACTTTCAATTTCAACATGAATGATATATGGCTTCAATTTTAGTGTAAATATGTTATTAGGGAAAGATTCCTTGTTGAACTTTACTATTGGCTACTTAGTACTTACTTGTTCGTGCAAGACACACTAACTTATTTTAAGTTTCAATGGATGATGACTTCTATTTTAGTGTGAATATGTCATTCGGGAAAGGTCTCCAGTAAACTTTACTGGCTCATTATTAGCTACTTAGTACTTATTGTTTGTGTAAGACATGCTAGCTAACTTTAAATTTCAGTATGGATGATGACTTCTATTTTAGTGTAATTATGTCATTAGGAAAAGGTCCCCAGTGAACTTTACTAGCTCATTATTGGCTACTTAGTACTTATTTGTTACTGTAAGACAATATGGATAATGACTTCTATTTTAGTGTAATTATGCCATTAGAAAAAGATCCTCAGTAAACTTGACCAGCTCATCATTGACTACTTAATACTTACTTGTTCGTGTAAGATATGTTAGCTCTTTTAGTTTCAGTAGATGATGACTTCTATTTAAGTGTGAATATGCCATTAGGTAAAGGTCTCCAGTGAACTCTACTAGCTCATCATTGGCTACTTAATACTTATTTGTTACTGTAAGACATGTTAGCTAACTTTAAATTTCAGTGTGGATGATGATTTCTATTTCAGTGTAAATATGCCATTAGGGAAAAGTCCCCAGTAAACTTTACTGGCTCATTATTAGTTACTTATTACTTATTTGTTCGTGTAAGACATGTTAGCTGACTTTAATGTTAATGTGGACGATGACTTCTATTTTACACCTTCCTTATTTGCACTTTTTCTTTTATTATTGCTGTGTTATACACCTATTGTTCAGTGAATTTCTACATAGTATTAATAACATTATGATTGTTTTTTCATGTAAAAATAAACGAACAGGTGTATTAATGAAGTCTCACTTGACCTTTAAGGAACACTTCCTAATGTTGCGTTTGGATGCGACAATATTAAATTATCGAGAAATTTTGAAATGATGGAATCTAGAATTTTATCAATTCAATTTATTAATGATATTTTCTTACATCTTCAATTACCAGATTTCATAGGTTTTAATTACGTTTTCAATACATTTTCTTTCCATTTTTGTGGATCCAATTTAATTTTTGACTTTTCTAATTAACTTGTTAGTGTAAGGTAAACTAATCTTCCATTAATTTTATTAAATTCATTTATTAAAAGAGTTGAATAATACTTCAATTTACCAAATTTGATGGGTTATAATTAAGATATTAATATATTTTCATTCCATTTTTGTGGAATCAATTTTAAATTTTACTTTTTTTTTAATCAATTTTTTTTTAAAATTTTGTGGGTTAGAATTATGACATTAATATATATATATATATATATATATATTTATACCATATTAATTCTACATCGAATATACATTTATAAATTTCTGTACGAATTATATATATACATATATAATATAATTATATATATATGTGTTTGTGAATATATATATATATATATTTATACACACAAACACATATTTGTATATAAATTTTTTTGACGAATTATATATATATATATATATTCACAAACATATATATATATATAATTATATATATATATATAATGAAAAAAGAAAAAGAAAAAGAAAACCAAAATAATATATTTTATTTTTAGATGAAAACAAAAATAATTTAGAGCCATTAGATTTTGGAAGGATAATAAGAATTACATGGCATGATTTGGCAAATAGGTGATGTGTATAGGTGACATGGCATGACACCTAGAATTGAGACCACAAATCTTAGGCCTCATTGAGGCCACAAATCATTTTCCTCTTATTAATTTATTGCATATCGCTCGACTATCTTAGTATGAGGCACCATCATCTCTCAGTGTGTTTATGTTATCTAGCTCCTAGTTAGTATTGAAGTAAATTATGTAAAAAGTTCTCCTAGCTAGTAATGAAGTAAATTATGTAAACAACTTTTTGTTGGGGAGATATCTCTTTCGGAGTTGAGATATTAATTCTCATTAGGGTCACCAACACTATTGTTTAGGTCAATCACTGCTTCATTAGCTATGCTCTCATCTATTTATAGAAGCTGATTATATCAGATTCGAAATATAATTGGTTTCCAAAATCCTGATTAACCCAAAAATAATCTTCTAGTAGCTAGCTTGCTTGTAAGATAATTCTAAATCTTTAGCTTTTGCTATTCTAGTCTACATAGCAATGCTAACCATTTTTAATCAAATTTTAGCCAAAATAACTAAAAAGTCATTTTAGCTAGTCGCTTTTCTATCAATTTTCATATCAATTTTCCATCTTTAGCTCTTGCTTGTAGAAATACGTCTGTATCAATTTTCTATATTTGAGCTAGATTAGAATTTTTATTATTTATTGAATGAAGGGAAATAATTTAAATATATTTATAAATTATATAGAATGACATAAAAGGAATGTTTTAAATTAACAAAAATAATAGAGATCCACATCTCGTTCTTAAGGAGCGATCGAGATAGCTAAAAGTTAAAATGGAGAGTCTCTTAAGAGTCTGGTGCAGCTGCTAAAATTGATAAAAAAACTAAACATACTCCAAAATAGCTAAGAAGCCAAGATAGAGAGTCTGCTAAAGATGCTCAATGCTAGCTATATTTTAGTCAAATTTTAGCTAAAGTATTTACCAAGGTTGGGCTGACGTTGACATTGAAAGCGATTCTGCCATTTTGATTGCTGCTCTCAAGAGTGAGGAGAAGAATTTCTCGGAGGTAAGTCTGGTCTTGGATGACTGTAAAGAGTACTTTAATGCTTTCCAGTCTATCCGAGTCCGTCATATTTACCGTGAAGCAAATGGTGTTGCAAATAGGCTTGCACATCTTGCTAGTAGTGGTTGTTTTGATGATGTTTGGTTAGGGGAGACACCTGCTATTATTCAGGATGTTCTTTATGAAGATTATTGTCATTGTTTATCTGTAGCTCGGGGTTTAGGTGATACGTCCCCCCCGATGCAAAATTTTACTATTAATATAATAAATGGAACCGGGCGTGGAGCTGAGCCTCCCAGCTAGGCTGGGTTCCAAACTCCTTTCAAAAAAAAAAAA
This sequence comes from Rosa chinensis, assembly GCF_002994745.2. NCBI lineage: Eukaryota > Viridiplantae > Streptophyta > Magnoliopsida > Rosales > Rosaceae > Rosa > Rosa chinensis. The sequence goes on from NC_037094.1 coordinate 34,696,329, forward strand.
AAACTAAAAAGTTATTTTGGCTAGTCACTTTTAAAATACGTCTGCATTTAAATAGTTTGGCAGTAGCTCTCTATTTTAGCTAGTTTTGAATTTATATTATTTTTTGAATGAAGATTAAATAGTTTAAATATATTTATAAATTACATAAAATAAATCAAAATGAATATTTTAAATTATAGAGAGTCTCCATCTCTTTCTCTATATTTATGAGTGAGATAGCTAAAAGTTATAATGGAGAGACACTTAGAGCATCTTTAGCAGACTCTATTTTGGTTCCTTAGCTATTTTAGAGAGCATGTTTAGAGCATCTTTACCAATGCTAGCCATTTTTGAGTCAAATTTTGGCTAAAGTAGCTAAAAAGTCATTTTAGTTAGCCACTTTAGAATTACGTCTGTATCAATGCTCTCTATTTTAGCTAGTTTTGAATTTATATTATTTTTTAAATGAATATTAAATAGTTTAAATGTATTTACAAATTACATAAAATAACTTAAAATGAATGTTTTAAATTATAGAGGGCCTCATCCCGCTATCTATATTTAGGAGCGAGATAGCTAAAAGTTATAATAGAGAGCCACTTAAGAGTCTGGTGCAGCTGCTAAAATAGATAAAAAGCTAAACATGCTTTCCAAAATAGCTAAGGAGCCACAATAGAGAGTCTGAAGATGCTCTTAGCTTTTTATATATTTTAGCAACTGCACCAAACTCCTAAATGACTCTCTATTATAACTTTTAACTATTTCGCTCCTAAATATAGAGAGCGAGATGAGGCTCTCTATAATTTAAAACATTCATTTTGAATTACTTTATGTAATTTATAAATACATTTAAACTATTTAATTTTCCTTTAAAAAATAATATAAATTCAAAATTAGCTAAAATAGACAGCACTGATACAGACATAATTCTAAAGTGGTCAGCCAAATGACTTTTTAGTGACTTTAGCTAAAATTTGATTCAAAAATAGCTAGCATTGCTAAAGATGCTCTTAGGAGTCGGGTACAACTGCTAAGAGCATCTTTAGCAGACTCTCTATCTTGGCTCTTTAGCTATTTTGGAGAGCATGTTTAGCTTTTTATCTATTTTAGTAGCTGCACCAGACTCCTAAGTGACTCTCTATTATAACTTTTAGCTATCTCGCTCCTAAATATAGAGAGCGAGATGAGGCTCCCTATAATTTAAAACATTCATTTTAATTTATTTTACGTAATTTATAAATACATTTCTATATTTAAACTATTTAATCTTCATTTAAAAAATAATATAAATTCAAAACTAGCTAAAATAGAGAGCATTGATGCAGACGTGATTCTAAAGTGGCTAGCTAAAATAACTTTTTAGCTACTTTAGCTAAAACTTGACTCAAAAATGGCTAGCATTGCTAAAGATGCTCTAAAATAAATAAAAAACTAAACATGCTCTCCAAAATAGCTAATAAAAAACTAAACATGCTCTCCAAAATAGCTAAAGAGCCAAAATAGAGAGTCTGCTAAAGATAATGTCTTTGATTAAAACACATTATTTCTCAATTAGTTGGATATTTATGGTCTAAACAACAGTAGTATTGTATAGGTAATGTCTATTTCCATAAATAAAAACTGTATTGATGTGCATGATTCAATTGATAATTAGTCAATGTTACCAAATCAAACGTTGTTTATGTTGAAAGATTTTCTCTTTTTTTTTTCTTGACTAGACAAACTCACATATAACTTGACAATATTGTAAATAAAAGTTACCATCTTGGTACTCTTTGGCTATTTACCATCTTGGTACTTGAATTGTCAATATTGTGCTCGATATGCAAGATGTCAACTTCAGTGCTAATTCTGTTACTTTAGACCATTTGTGATAGGGACACATAAAATAGGGACATATGAGAGATGTGTGCCTTTAAGTGAGCAATAGGCACATAAGAAGTTATGTGTGCCTTTAGTTAGAAAAGGGACAAATGAAGTGTCTCCATTTAATAAAAATACCACATACACATTGCAAATATGTACTTTTAACTCCACATTCTCTCTCCTCTTTGAAAAGGGATGGATGAAGTGTCCCTATTTGATGAAAAATACAACATATGCACTGAAATACATATTTGTGAGATAATTCTCTCTCCCCTTCCTATCTCAAACCTACATCTCTCGATGCTCTCTCTTAGCCTTAGCCTTGCCTCAAGCTCATATCTCCTCTCTCAATAGATACGATTATAATTGAAAGAACCGAGGATGCAGAGAGGGGATGTTAATAGCAAAGGGGACCTCGCTCCATCCTTAGCATCTATCAATCTCAACGGCCAGTTCGCCTTCTCCAGCTTCAGGGACGGTGAGCTTCATCTCTGTCAGAAGATGGAAGCCTTCGCCTCTTCCTCTTCCTGCTGAACCCTCCATTCAAATCTAGTCCCGGAAGAATTGTCTCCCATTGCTCCGGCCTCTGGGTTTGGTGAAAGGACTTGAATACTAGGCTTTGACATTTTTTGGGGCTGTTTTGAATCTGGTAGAGAGGGAGAGATAGCAGTAAGTTCATAACTTTGTTTTTTTTTTTTTTTGGGTTTTGAAAGTTCAATTTTGACGTTTTCTTATTCGTTGAGCTGTTGAGAATTCTAAATCGTTATGGATAGGTTAAGCAAGGGTTTCGTTCTTTTACTGATTGCTAAAAATAGTAGTATGTATGATTTTGTGTTCTATTTTAGGATGGTGTCTACTATGAGACTTTGGGAATCTATTTATCTTTATTTACTCTGACAAGAAAGACTTGGTTTTTGTATGGATTGCTGATATGTAAAGTCTGTAGTAGACTTGGTTATGTTGTTGGTTTGGATTCTTTTCCGGTTCATGGCTCTTGGGCTGTAGACATTAAGAGGAGGATCAATTAGAGTGCCTTATTAATGGCTATGGATATGCATTTGTAGCCTGTTGTATGTGTGTAATATATGATTAAGAACTTCTTTGAAAAAGTATTCTTTCATTCTTTTTATGTGGTTAAATTAGCATATAAAACGTGTATTAGGAACATGGAGCCTTAGCAGTTCGGGACAGGAGGGGTATTCCTGCTTCGAACTTTCCAAGATGACATGGTAGAATATTATAAAGGTGTTGAACAATCTAGTTGATGTGGTACAATGATGCATATAGCCAATGTAGTTTAATTCCTGGAATATTTATTGAAGCTCCTGCTGAAAGCTTCTGGGTGGATAAATATTTTGTGGATTCAAGTGTTGAGAACACTGAGTGCTTTGCTAGGGCAGTTGCCATATGGCAAGGAAAGAGAAATTCTGTTGAAAGCAGTATGTTGATAAGATATCATTCTTATGGATATGTTATATATTCTTTTTATTTTTTTTTTACTGGAGTTTCTGTGCTAGGTCATTGTACTATTTTTATGTGCCACAATTTCTATTCTGATATTCTACTCCCTTGCAGCTAGTATTTGAGGAGCTAATGGAACGCGTGAGGGAAAAGGAGGAGAAAGAAGCCAAAAGGTGTAAACGTCTTGCAGATGATTTCTTTCATCTCTTATCTTCTATCAAGGTGCAGCAGGCTGTGTGCCAACGTAAGATGTTTTGTGTTCTATTTTTTATACTCTTTTTTTCCTGCACTATTGCCATTTTTCCTGTATCTCCTATTTTAGGAGGTGGAGAGAAGGACAAACTTTGTTCATCAATCTGATTCATTATTTGTTACAAGAGATAACTCCATCTTCTAAATGGGAGGACTGTAAATCACTTCATGAAGTTAGTTTAGAGTACAGGTGCCAGTGGGCTTGTTTTGTTGTAGTTAGTTTGAGTTGTTTACTTGTAGTAGTTTATGGCTTTATGCCGGTAATAAGTCCTTACCGAGTTGTGGTAGGGCGACGTGGGCTTGGTCCCAGACTGCACCTTGTGTGTGCCTGGTCTGCCCTAGGTAGGTGGCGAGTTCATTGCTTTTGCAAATGATCGCTGCCTTCTAGTGGCAGTAATGCATCTGCTCTAGGTAAGAGGCAAGTTCCTTACTTGGTCAAATGGTCGTTGCCTCCTAGTGGCAGGGTGAAACTGAGTGCCACTGGATTTAATTTCCAGTGACAACATGATGGGAAAGCTGTGAATATGGAAATTATGCTAAGCTGTAATCGAGTTGCAGGCCAAGTTATTTTTCCGTCGTGTCACCACTGTGTGACTTATGTCAAAGCAAATAGAGACGCCAGTAGAGCCCTCTTTGCTAGTTGGTACTTTGTTGAATACAGTTGTTTAGTAGAAACTCATGATAGTATTTCAGGATGTTCTCTAGTTGCGTATTGTAATAAGGGGTTTTGGTTCATTGTCCCCTTCTTGTATTCGACAGTTTAATTAATGAAGGCTTGAGGGCAGCCGCACCACCCTTTATTCAAAAACAAAAAAATAAAAAAAAAAGAACATGCCTCTATTCCCCTTGAGAGTTGCTAGCTTTCTTCTCTTCCCCTTCTAGCAATTTTCTCTAGGTCCCATCCCATATCTGGGACTTCTTGCCACTTTCTTCGACTTTTCCTTTACTGCCTTGTCCTTCTAGCCTATCATGTCATTTTCTGATACCTCTGATTTCTCCATCTTGTTCCTCCCTCACCTTCGTTCGTTTCCTTATTCACTTTCTACAGTTTTACTCTACCTCCAATGGTCGATCTCTACATTTGCATGCTTTTTTACACCATCGCCTCCGTAGTTCAACCAACGTCTTCAACCATTATCACTGTTGCTCTTTTGAGCGTTACCTTTGATAGTGTTAGCCATGATGGTCACCTGATGACCTTGACCAAGCAACGAGACTCCTCGATGTTGATCTCCTCCTTCAACGACTCTTTTTCAGTGGTTGATCATTTTTGACCGCCTCGTGACAGTCGGAGCGTTGATAGCTTCTGGCGTTGCGCTCTGGCCTCTATGGTGTGTTTTAGTGATTTGGTTGTTTGGATCTTTATGTTTCTTGGACGCTGCCTTGTTTCTCCAGCAACGTCTGCTTCTGTTTCGACAGTTTCTCGGCTTGGGCTTTTAGGTGGGCTGGGCTTTTTTTGTTGGTTGGGCTTTATTGCTTTCTTTGTACTTGCCCTTATTTGGGCCCCTCTTGTAGTTTTGCTCTTTGTTCTTTGTGTGTGTGTATTTACAAATGTACATATGATCCTATTCTTTAGACAAAAAATATTATATGATTTAGTTTGTACCCTATTTTAATGAACTTGTCCGTGAAAAAAAAAACAGAAAAAAAAAAGTTCTCGAGCAAAAGGGATATATATGATAAATGGGCACGCGCCATGAGTTAGCGCGTAGTAGTAACAATGTGTCCTTGTTTTGTCTTGGTAATTGCTTGAATCCTGCTTTTACCGCACGCTTTTCCACCATTTCCTCCACAAAACTCTCGTATCTCTCTCTTTCTCACATCATGAACTCATTCATAAACACAGACACACACACACAGCGCTCCAAGTTCAGCATTTAAATTGCGTCGATTCCTCAGACGAATTTCATTTTGATTATTTCTTTTGTTCTTTCCACAGTCCACAGCTCACCAACTTATTTGATCGTTAAGTGACCAACTCTTCCTCTTTCTGTTTTAAAAATAATATCGTTTCGATCCCTTGATCTCATTCAAGATCTAATTCTCAGGGAGACCGCAGCTCAAGTTTCCGAGCTTTGGTTTAGATTTTACGGCTGGCTTATCTGACCTGGTTGCAGAAAGTAACCCAAACAAGCAGCACTAAAGGGATCTGCTCTTCTAGGCTGTACTAGCTAGTTGAATTCAAGTGCTATCTATCTGCTTAGCCGGCCTACGTATAGCTCTCAGCTTTATTTGGAAAATAAGGAGCTGGTCTTTTTTGGGTTCTGTAACTGTCACTGTTGGTTTGGCTGTTGTTTGACCAGCATAGAAGACTGTGCACAGCGACAAGGAGCAAGCACCTGTATGAATCTGATCGAGAACATTTGTAACCGATGAGTCTCAGACAACTCGATCGAGACTCGGTTCGTACTTGTAGTTGAGAGATATATATTTATATAGTTATATAAAGAAAGCTGGCAAATAAGTGGTGGGAGAGAATAGATGTGGCGATGGCGGGGTACAATGGCAGATCAGAATATATGCAACTCTTCCGTCCCGAACTGCACCTCCAGAGACCACCGTCACCGTCCATCTCTGTTCCGCCGCAGCAACAACAACCTCAACCTTCTTCCGATTCTCAACAGCAAGAAGACTCGCCCGAAGGAGACCAAGAACACAAGATCGAGTCCGACACCGCCGCCACAAGTTCCGGAGGCGGCGGTGGCGGTAGCGGTGGGGGTTCAGGACGTCGTCCGCGGGGGCGTCCGGCGGGGTCAAAGAACAAGCCGAAGCCGCCGATCATTGTGACGCGCGACAGCCCCAACGCGCTCCGCTCGCACGTGCTGGAGGTTTCTGCCGGGACAGACGTGGTGGAGAGCGTGTCCCACTACGCGAGGCGGAGGGGAGGGGAGTGTGCGTGCTCAGCGGCACCGGCACCGTCGCTAACGTCACCTTGCGTCAGCCGGCGGCGCCCGTGGGGAGCGTGGTCACTCTCCACGGGAGGTTCGAAATACTTTCGCTCTCGGGGACGGTGCTTCCGCCTCCGGCCCCCCGGGCTCCGGGGGACTGTCGATTTTCCTGGCGGGCGGGCAGGGTCAGGTGGTTGGGGGCAGCGTGGTGGGCCCACTACTGGCTTCGGGGCCGGTTGTTTTGATGGCTGCGTCGTTTGCGAATGCGGTGTTTGAGAGGCTGCCATTGGAGGAGGAAGAGGCAGCGGGCGGTGGTGGGTTACAAGTCCAGCAACCGACGGCTTCACAATCTTCAGGAGTGACAGGTGGTGGTGGTGGTGGTGGAGGACAACATCAGCAGCTTGGTGAGGGAAGCAGCGGCGGTCTCTTTAATCTGGGAGGGAACATGGGGGCGGGGAGCTATCCGGCGTTTTCGGGAACTGATTTGTACGGGTGGGGTAGCGGCGGAGCTACTCATCCGCGGCCTCCGTTTTAGTGCTACGTGGTTTGAGTGAGAGTGAATGTTTGGTGTTTTGGAATAAGACATATATATGCATGAGAGGATCGATCTTTGAGCAAAAATGAAGCGAGGTATGCCATCAGATTCAACAAATTTCTTGGATCCAAGGGAAAATTAAGCTCCTTCGCTCCATATTCACTGAGGCTTTGGTTTAGTACTTTTCAGTCACAGGAAGAACAAGGTCAGTAAGTTGATTATAGATTATCAGAGTTCTTTCCCGAGTACTTTCTTCATTAATATCGTCAGACAGTTCTATAAATGATAGTTGTATATTGTGGTAAACTGCTGATGTCAAGTTTCTAGGGTTTTATCAATCAATTTCATGACTCTTTTACCTCTGAAACCACTAATACTTCATTATCGATCATATATAAATTGTGTTATTCAGTTTTTGTTGCCAAATTAATTGAATATGAGGAATGTTTAATCTTCAATTATGTGTATAAAATATATAATATGAACATTTAATTAGAAATGCATTGATGAAAACTGGTAGCATGGATAGTTGATGTGTAATTCTATAGAACTTATCTACATTATAAGTGAATTTCCTGTAATTAGATATGCATAGCTGAATAATATTTGTGATAAGAAATGTTAGTTCAACAAAGTGTTGTAGAGAGTTCATAAGTTTCACCCTCATTGGTAAAAAATAAAAACAATATTTGTTGGTCATCTCTTTACATTTCCATCTATTATTCAATGCTCGTACTTTGCAGGATAGAAAACATAATATTGTACATATATTTGTATATTCATATTGGTTTGGATTGTGTTGATAATATAAGAGATTCCTTGTTTTCCTTGGCTAAACTAATGACCAAACTACTTGATGAAATTGAGTTTACTTCTAGAGAGAATATCTTATTTTTAGAAACACTAGAGCATCTCTTATAGGACAACTTACAATACAACTCATTCATCGCAACTTTACATCTTCTAAGTTTGTTTTGAGGAACCACTTTTGTGAAAAAAAAGGGCCAAATTGGAGATCATTTGATCATCTATTCGATGTAGAGTTTATACTAAAAACAATATTTGTTAGATAAAACTAAGATTATAAACATATTAATCCGGCCCAAAATTTTTCCCATTTAAATATCTTTTTGTCAAAGGACAATTCTTTGGTTCACCCGTAGGGTGAACAAACATATTCATCCTCATTGTTGATTAACATACTTTTACTTAATAAATTTATGTTGTATAACGTAATACAAAGATTAGCTTTGTAAAAAATCAATCAAATTGAAGACCTTTTAGTTTTTTATTTCTATGAAATACATGGACGGTTCATCATAATAGTAGTAAGTGTTGTTAGAACCATCTATTTGTTTAGTTCAATTAGATAATTAAACGATTTTCAATTCGATTGATTTTTTACAGAGATGATCTTTAAATACTAATTTAAGATATGCACCGTTGGACTATAAATTTATTAAGTAAAAGTATGTTAATCAACAATAGGGGTGAATATGCTACTTCACCCTAGGGGTGAACCTAAGAATTGTTCTTTACAAATATTTCAAGGAAATCAAAGAGATCATAAATGGGTATAGACATTAGCTTAGCTTATCAGGGAGTAAAAACCTGCTTAGTTTTCTTTTAAAAGAGAGTCTTGAAGTATATATTCTAAACTTCATGCAGTCACTTGATTAGTTGCCTTACCCAAACTCCCGATAGTTGTTTGTGTTGCATGTGGTGTACCTTTTTAAGATTCTTTGACTTGATTAATTTTCTGCTTATTACTTAACATAGAAAAAAGTTATTGAGAACTTGGAGAGCCTTCTTCACTCTCGCAGCTACTTGGTCTCACTCCTGTCGAAAAGAAAAAAAAAAAGAAAAGAAAAAAAGGAACCCTAGAATGAAAGAACTGATGAGTTCCGAGAAACAATGCAAAGAAAGACTGTCAATCTTACCGGTCTTCTTAAAACTTGCAGTAATTTTCTGACTAGACGTTACAGTAGAAACTAAAAAGTACGAAATTACTTGTTGAAAATGAACGTTCTTTGTTTCGTGTTCAGTCAGTTACAAAACGTAATTAATTACAGTAATGTGTTGAAGGGCAGTTAAAAATATTTGCACGTTAAAACATGCCTACTGCATGCAGACTGCATTAACAAATGAACCCTACATCTGTCTTTCTCTAACTAACTTCAAATTCCCAGAAAAAATTGCAGCTTCTATGATAATTTGTTGAAACTGTGAAAGGATAGGTTTTTGAAAAATACGTGCAGGTGAGGAAATGTTTCCTTTCATCTTTTTACTTGTTGCATTTGCTGAGGCAATATGATGAAGTGTATGAACTCGCAGTTTTACAGTACAGTCTCCTAGATCGTATGTAAATTTATGTGGTTGACCGTAAGGTTTTTTACTCTAGCTGATTAGCTGCTTGGCCAATATCAAATTATTGATCGAAGCAGAAAAGTTAGAACACTAGTGCATATGTTCATCAGTACGACCACCGTATTTGGGTATGTATACCGGTGCAGGCGTTTGTTTTGCGAGTGAATATTGACGCAACCAGCATCCAGGAGGAGATAGCATTAGACTACATTAAATTGAAGAAATAAACTAGTTGGTGCTTGCTCATCGTTTTGTTTTGTTGTTAATTATTATTTGATTACTTCACAATATTCAAGAACAAGCTAGCTAGCTAAGTAGCCTCTATCGTTGTTTTATTATTTTCTTTTTCTAGTGGCCTTGCCCTTTACACGTTGATTACAAAGTTCTTGCAGAGTTCATCTGGCAAAATGATGGTATCTTTTTAGCCAAGATCTCTTTTCCAATGTTTTAAAAATCACTAGAGAGTAGGCGGATGGTGATGAGGCACTTGATTTAGGCAGGCCCTATAGACAGTTTTTTTTTTTTTTTTAAAAGAGGGAAAGGAAGTTACAACGAAAAACCTCTACTACAATCAAAGCTAAACTTATCGAAATTGAACGCTGAGAGGGCAGATAAAGGGAGCTTCTCTTTCCAAGTAACTGGGTTCTTCTGTCGATGACCTTGATTTGCAATTGGATCAGCCACAAAGTTAGCCTCACGGGGAATATGGTCGAAACAGATGTCATTAAAGGTGGCTGCCAGATTGAGGATGTCTCTTACCGAAGTTTTGAGGCGCCAAGGCAGCAAATTATTCTTCTTAACAACATCAATTAGTAGCTTAGAATCTCCTTCTACCATAATCTTCTTACAGTCGAGGAGATAGGCATGATAGAGGCCATCTCAGAGAGCATGTCCTTCAGCAATAGGTATAGAGGCAATTCCCAAATTCCTTGAGCTAGCAAATACTGGAGAACCTTCATGGTCTCTAATGATGAACCCGGTAGCAATAGAAGAATTTTTGATAACGGAACCATCAAAGTTAAGCTTGAAGAAACCTTCAGGAGGGGGCACCCATCTGATGTTGGATGGATAAGAACTATGTTGTTGTGTAGGACACCGGTTCAACAATCTATAATCATTTCCTGTAATGGCAGACGAAAAAACAACAGCAGAAGGGGGTGTTGTTTTTTGTCTGAAAATCAAATTATTTCTGGCTTCCCAGATTATCCAACAAATTAACATCCTATTCTCAGTAGTTTGCTTACAAAAACCAGACTCAAACCAAGAAAGGAACCAGTCATCAAAACAGGTAATATCCTGAATATTCAACCCAGCAGCCTGCCAAACTTTTGCAGCAAAGGGGCAAGAGAGAAAGAGGTGGTTTATATCCTCAACCCCAGTGCAGCAAAAAGGCAAGATGCAATAACGTCAGGATTAAAACGGGCAATCCTAGATCTTGTTTTCAGCCTCTTCCTTGTCAAAAGCCAGGAAAAATTTTTAGCCTTAGGTGGGATACACAATTTCCAGATATTATTCAGAATTTTGCCTCTCTCCACAGGAGAAGACCAATCACATTGCATCCAAGTAGCAGATTTTATTGTAAAATTACTATTAGGGGAAGGGCCCCAAACAAATTCATCTGAAATAAAGGAAGTCGGCAACGGTATACCAGCGATATGATTAACCACCTCAGGAGGTAAAACTAGATTTAGTTTTGCAATATTCCAGCAACCATTCATAATATAATCACTAACATTCTCACTTAGATCAATAGAGTTTGTAAGAGTCTGAGGCAAGAGATTAAACAGAGGGAATTGATAGGCCTAATTAAAAGTCCAAAATTTCACCGTCATTCCATTACCTATAATCCACCGCATACCCTCAGTTAGAATATGTTTGCTATTTAGAATTCCTCTCCAGGCCATAGAGTGATTAGCTCTAGGCTTTTGGTCAAAAAAAGAGTGCTTTCGGAGGTATTTCCTGCGAACAATATCAACCCACCAGTTATTATTATCAGAGATTATCTTCCAACCTAATTTTGCAAGGGCAGCGTTATTAAAATAAGCTGCCGGTCGAATACCAAGCCCACCAAGTTTTTTAGGCTTACAAATATGCCTCCAAGCTACAGGGGGGGAGCAATTATCTTGCCCCCAGAAGAACTTTCGAGTTTCAGAATCTATAATCTTGGTGACCTTAGTAGGACACTTGAAATAGGAAAGAACATGGTTAGGTATTCCAGAAACACTAGCATTGATTAGAGTCAACTTACCTGCTCTAGAAAGAGTACCCTTCTTCCAGCTATTAAGCTTACTGGAAATCTTTATTAACAGCTCCTTAGCATTCAGTGGATCTTTCCAAAAAACAATGTTATGTATGCCCAAGTATTTTCCTATAGTTGATCTATGTTGTATTTGCAGTCTATTTGTAATATCATTTTTAGTTCTATGGCCTTATAGACAGTTATTTCTTTTATTTGAATGCTATTGTACAACATATAAATATGTGCAACTAAAACAAAAAATTATACTTAGTAGTATAATTGATTGAAAACACCAAAAAATGTGTGTGTGTGTATATATATATATTGAGTATTTAAAAATAAAGAGTCATTTTTAAGTATTTGACCCAAAAAAAATAATATTTTGAAAATTTTCTTTAATCTTGACCCATCTAGCTAGGTGCTGCTTAAATTAATCGAGGCGGCCGACCAGAGAGATTTTTAGAACATTAATTTTTTCTAATTTCAAGGGGTGGGTGCGGGTCGGGTTGAATCGTTTTTGGGCCAAAACCGCATCCGACCCTTATTCTTCGGTGGACTGAATTATAGGACCGAAAATTGAATGTTAATGGGTTGGGCCGAAAAATTCGGGTGACCCGAATTTTCAAGTCGGCTCGGTTCAGTTTCGGTTGATCGGCGTTGTCTCTCATCGTTGTTGGTCGTCGTTGTTGGTAGGCAGAGTTGTGTAGAATTGCAGATCAAAGGCTGAAGGTCAGGCTCGGCGTTGGTAGTCGTTGATCGGCAATTGTGAGAGAGTGGTTGTCGAGAGAGATGAGAGGCTGAAAGAGATGAGAGGAGAAATGAGGTTGAATTAGAGTTTAGGGTTTTGTTTTAAGGAGAGGAATTAGGTGCAATAGGTTCTATGTGTAACCTGATTTTAGCCAATAAGAATTTGACAACCATTAAAAATATTATTAATTTAAATAAAAACTAATATAATTTAAATAAAAATTAAATAATTGATTATTTGGCCGGTTCGCTTTTATTTCAGTCAGTTCAGAGACTGAATTCAGTCCCGAATTGGAAAAATCCGGTCTGAATCGGACATGACACTTTTTCTACATTATTTAGTCTGGTTTTGGTCCCCGAGCCAAATTTTTAGGTTGGTTTAGCCGGTTTTGCACTTCTAGATCTGTTTATGCCCACCCCTATAGTAATTTCTATATTCTTACTTCCTTTCTTTCAATTAACTGGATATTTTGACCATAAAAAAAGAAAGAAATTAACTGTATAACATACTAACTCTCAGTCTCATGCCCAAGTCTATGGTGGTCCTTTTAGGTCTGTCTAAAAGATGTATCATAGGTTACCGACCTAGGATCTTTTGAGTTTGATGAGGTTAAACCCAGGGTGTTGATTTTGTACCATGTTCTCTAAAAATTAAGTGATTTATGTGACATGTAATTAGGTATTTTTTCGTGATAAGTTGTTGCGTTAACAGCTACAAAGGCAAGTAGAACATCCGTCTTTCGAAAGTGTGACCTAATAGATGTGTTAAAAAAGTTACAATGATGAAACTGCACCTTATGGTTCTTAATTAATTCTTATATTCTATTCTTTGTCATAGGATCGATGTTCGAGTGAGCTATCAAACATTTGTAAATGCTAGCAAGTTCACATTTTATCTAATAGTCAATCTCGGACTTTGTGTATATATGACAAGACTTGTCCCGGATTTTGCCCTGAAATCCGAAGTGCGCTTATCAAACCCACCTTAAGAGTAACTTTACCAAAAGTTTGGCAGAACTACCCCTAAAAATGGACTTCTCAAACCCATGAAGACAAAAGAAACACTTCTAATAGCCAACAACAACTCAAACTTCAAAAGCTTACATGCTCTCCTCAACAAGTCAACTCTTACAAGTAATTTGCAAGAATTCTTAAACACAAATCTTCAATCTCAAAATTATTACTACAACTGAAATTTGGCAATTACAGCAATCTAGACCATTGATTGAAATCAAGAACATGTAGGTTAAACATGTAACCTACAACAAAGGTGGAAGTGGTGCACTATGTCTTAACTAGTCTACAGATTAGGCACGAAAAACTGAAAAGCCTAGGAAAAGGTATTTAAAAAACCGTTAGTGAGTGGACGAAAAGTAAACGAATAATAAAAGGGAAATATAAAGGTAGAATGTTTTTCTAAAATTCAATCTCTTAAAAACTAAGCATGCAATAGAAATTCGATAAGACCCTTTTTAAATCACCGATCAAATGTAGATCATCACATAAATATTTGATGCTAGAGGGTATTGTCGACTAACATCTCATGCCATATGAAGTATACTGCCGATCATATGACCCATTAGAGGGTACTGCCGACCGGACTACTAGAAGGTAATAGTTAGAAGATACTGCCGACTAACCATTCATGCCATTTGGAGGGTACTGCCTCAGATGACGCATCAGATGGTACTGTCGACGGAATATATTCTGGAGGATACTGCTGACCAGAATATCACATGGAGGGTACTGCTGAGCAGATGTGACATGCATGCATTATCAGTGACCAAACTGATGTTTGCCCAAAAGTTTGAGGGAGTAAACTAAATTTAGTCCCATACTTACCTCCTATCCACCACATACTCATAAAATTCAAGTCATCAATATCTTTCCAAAAGAAATCTCACTAACTCAAACAATGGCATCGTCTCAACATTACTTAAAATTTGAATAACTCGATTAATTAATAAAAGGAACTTTCGGAAAGAAAAATCAATAACAACTCAACCAACATAAAAAATTAATAAGTCATTAAAAGCATAATTCATGAAATCTTGATAAATCAACCATAATGAATATCTTCATATAAATTAATACGAAAATAATATTAGAAAATTAATATCACATGCATAATTTATTTAAAAGAAAATGTGTCCACTTACAGAAATACGTCCGTCGAATTCCTCCTCGAGCTCGATCTACACATTGTCCTGAACAAAAATGATGATTATGAAAAACTAATCTTGAGAGACAAAAATAAATTGACGATAACAAAACCGAAACCATATAACTGTAATTAGTCGAAAGCTCGAATTTCCATTAGAGCAGGCTCAAACTTCATAAGTTACGTTGACTCGATAATTCAAACAAGGGTTATTATCACAAATGGTACCTGAACTTTTCCTCTATTTTATCGATAGTACTTGAATTTCAATTTTGATCACAACCATTACCCAAACTTTTTGATTTCATTTTAAATGGTACCTAAGGCCACATTCGGTCACTATTCCGGCCAAAAAACCCAAATCTGAAAAAATAAAAAATAAAAAAACAAGTTCAAGGCAAGTCTATTACCAAAAAATCATCACTATATATGATCACAACCCTTGAAATCATCAAAAATCATCACTATGATCGCCTCCCATGCTGTTTTTAGTCAGATAGTGACTGGAGGTGGCTCTAGGTACCATTTAAAATGAAATTGAAAAGTTCGGGTACTGGTTGTGATCAAAATTGAAGTTCAAGTACCATCAATAAAATTGAGGTATAGTTCAGGTACCATTTGGGATAATAACCCTTCAAACAATCTAATGAAAACTGATGTCGATCTAAAGGTCAGATTCACACAATTTGAAATCTGAAAACTCGAAACTACGAAAATTCTGATCAATTACCAAACGTACACCAATGACATGAAAAATCATATTGACACATTCCCAACGTCGAGCTCTACCTAACGAGCGAAAGCAGAGGGTCAGAGAAGGCGGCACACTGCGCGTGGGCTCAATGCGCCTCCACCCTGCACTCTGAATTGGAACAAGCTGCTTACAACAATCGATTCATGTCAACCAGAGGAAGAAGTTTTATACCTACAACCAAGCTCAGTTAGGCCTAGATTCATCGAAAAGTTCTTCGAAAGCCTTGACACCCGGAAATTCTAACTCGTCGATTCTCTCAACTCTTATTGATTTGTGCTATAAGGCTAGTACTGAAATGATCAATGGAACATGGGCTTCATAGCCCAAGTAACTTCTCGGCTCGAAGTTGCTGGAAAAGCGAGATCGAGCCATGTTGCTTCTGGTGGCACCGTGCCTAGTTTTCTCGTCGATTCTCTTTCCTCATAGTTGGATAGCATGAACCACGTCCATGAGTCTATAGAGGAGGAGGATGTGGTTCGAACGGCACTAGCGACGTGGCTTTGGAAGGTTGGACGGTGAAGAACTCGTTAGATCTCAGGTTCGGGTCGAGTCGGTAACCGAGTCGCACTAGAGAGAATTCTAGCTAGGGTTTCCGTACTAAAATGGAAAGTTACCCTTAGTAACTTGCTATTTATAGCAGGTTTTTGAAATAGTAGCTTTCCCTTTTCAGATCATAACTCTTTCATACTAATTCCAATTTTAGAGTGCCGCATGTCCATGAAATTTACCTAACGTCCTTTACAACTTTCATGAAGGAAGTTTTCTCAGACAATGAGCTGAAGAAAAAGTCAACTTTTGGGTCCCCTAAATGTTTGAAATGAAAAAATCAAGCCGACCCTAGTGGAACGCGCCTCACGCGCGAGAGAGAGGAGAAAAGCTTGGTGAGTTCTCTCCCGGCTGAACGCCGCTGGCTCTCCAGCCGCTGCGTTCCGGTCCGAGAGAGGATGTTGGTCTGGGATGGCAATCTTAGCAGCGGGGTCCTTAGGCCGAAGCATGGTCCATGGCGGGTGTGTGAGGGATCGATCTCGGTGAGGGAAGATCGATGTCGATCTGTCTCTCCCGGATCGTGGCCGAGGGCCGACGCGGCTATCCGGCGGCGTTTTCTGGCGTCTCCTCGGTGGCTGGATTTGGTACGGCGTCTGAGTTCTAGATCTCCCGGCGAGGTTTTTGCTCAGTTCTGGATCTGGATTTGGACATTGGTCGGGGTGTTAGGTGGCCTGCGTAGAGGTGAGGTGGTGCGACGGCGTGGGCATGCCGGGCGGCGGTGGTGCGCCCCAAGGGGGTGGTCGGGTGCTGGTGGGTGGTTCTGCTGGGCTGCTGCGTTGGGTCCTTGGGGAAGATGGTGGATGGGCCGAGTTTGTGCTTCTGGACCTTGCTGGTGGTTTTCCATTTCTGGTTGTGTTGTTTGTTGTTATTTCACAGTTGTTGTTTTGTTGAATCTTAGTTTTGTTGCTTTGTTGGAAATAAGCTCCAATCGTGTTTTGGTTGGAGCCAATGGCCTGTGTGCCAGTCTTTGCACCTTGTGTGCCAGTTTTTCTCTAGGTAGGTGGCGAGTTCCTTGCACTTGCAAATGGTCGCTGCCTCCTAGTAGCAGAGTGAAACCAAGTGTCACTGGCTGTAGTGTCCAATGGCATCATGATGGGAAAGCTGTGCGTATGGTAATTATGCTTTGCTGCAGTCGGGTTGCAGATCAAGTTATCTTTCCGTTGTGTCACCACTGCGTTAAAGCAGTTAAAGCAAATAGAGTCGCCAGTAGAGCGCTCTTTACTAATTGGTGCTTTGTTGAGTACAAGCATTTAGTAGAGACTCAGGATAGTATTTCAGGATGTTCTACTTATTGTAATAAGGGGTTTAGGCTCATTGTCCCCCCTTGTATTCGACAGTTTCTTTATATAAGGCTATCAAGGCTTGAGGGCTGCCGCACCGCCCTTTTTTCAAAAAAAAAAAAAAAAAAAAAGTTCTAAATGAAAGTAAAAGTGAAGATTTTCAATCGTTTAACGTCCAAATGGCTGGGTAAATTTCGATGCGGGGCGTAACAATATAGATATGGGATTGGTGTGAATGGACTCATCTTTGAGAGAAAGGTCATCAAACAATGACAAACCCTAGGGAATGTAATGAAATTTTAAGGAATTTTAATTACATGTCAATCATGCAACACCCCTAAATTATGGATGCAAATAGTTCTTTAACTTAAGACATCCTTGGTATTTACCTCTTATACATAAATATAATTTTTGACTTCACCTCCAGAATTGCACATAGATGCATTTTTCTTTGCTACATGTATTGAGCATTATTATAAAGAACAGCCTAGGCGACTGGCTAGGTGGCGCCTAGGCGCTAAGCCTAGGGTCACTGTTCGGATTTTTGCCCAGGAGATTGCACTTGGCGTTGGGCTCCTCGGCGGTCGTCTAGGCAGTGCAAGCGTAGGTAGGCAGCATGGATGCTGGGCACTAGGTGCTGATATTTATTTATTTTTAATTCTTGTGGACCTCCAATGACTTCGTCTCTCATTCTCTCAACACTGACCTCTAAAATCCCAAACATCTTAAAATTGAAAAACCCAATCTACTCGACGGTCCACGGTAGTGCCACGACGACAACGGCACGACATCAACAACATTGTACTCTCGGCCTCTCATAAGTTTCTCTCCTGCCTAGTGTCTTTGAATATTCACAATTACATAAAAGGTGATAGATCATTCGTTAACATGTAAGAACCATTTCAATAGCGAATCAACTCCTACGCTCTTGAGAACTTCTACATTTCATTCTCAAGAAATCCAAAGGTTGGTGGCATAATGTATCTTGGTAATGCAATATAGTACCCGGGAAACCATGAGGAGGTTTAAGTGGTGTGCCACACAAGGCCTCCAATATTCTGAGGTCTCTGAGTTCTGAACACACACACATATAGTTGTTAGATTATATATATTAGTTTGCACAAGTGTAGACAGATGAGTTTATCTAGTCCATTTGGTTAAGCCACTAAAGCCTTTTCTTCCACATTCCTAGTTTGTGTCTTATAAACCATACAAAAGAACAATTCTTAGGTTCACCCCCAGGATGAACCAGCATATTCACCCCCGTTGTCGGTTAACATATTTTTACTTAATAAATTTATAATCCAACGGTCTATATCTTAAATTATCCTATAAAGATCATCTCTGTAAAAAATCAATCGAATCGAAAATCGTTTAATTATCTAATTGAATCAAACAAATGGATGGTTCTAATAACACTTATTACTACTATGATGAACCGTCCATGTATTTCATAGAAATGAATAACTAAAAGGTCTTCAATTTGATTGATTCTTTACGGAGCTAATCTTTATATTACGTTATATAACATGAATGGTTGAATTAGAAAATTATAAAGTTATTATGCGTTAATCGCAAGAGAGGGTGAATTTGCTCATTCACCCTCAGGGTGAACCTAAGAATTGTTCCATACTAAAAATGATAGAAACATTTGACACCGTTTATGGGATACTAGTTAATAATGACATTGGTCTCCTTTTTATTTTTCTCTATCCGATATCGATCTCCACACAGCCTAGGTAACCCATCCAAGCTCAATCGAGGGAATTATCCACAATTTTTCCTTGGTACCCAACACATCCATCAGCCCCAAATCTGATTTGGGCACCCGATTATTCTCCTTGGTAAACCATTGTTTTGCTTATCAGAGCTTTACTGCCCTTTCACCTCTTCTCACCTCTCTCAAATCCTCACTACTATCTCACAAACTCATAACAACAAGCAAACATGGTCAAGTTCTTAATTTTGAGGGAGAGAGAAGCATATCCGAAGAGAGAGAAAGTGAATCTTAGGATCATTTTTCCTCTATTATTGAATAACCACCGTTGATGTTCAAGGCCACCACAAGAAAATTCACCATCCTTCAACGAAGATGGCCCAGGTTGTGTCACTTCCAATGACACCAGAGTGCCTCCCAATCCGCCTTTGCATGCTTACCCACTTCTACTGCCATATGTTCATGATGTTTTTATTGTTTTTCTAGCACACCACCATTGGGTTTAAGAAGGAGGGACTTTGAGATCTCTTCACCTCCAAGTTCCGCAGTGTGGTGAGGCCAAACATGCTAAGAAGCTTAGCCAGTTTATTTCCCATACTTCTCTCTCACCACACTGGTACTTTGCCATGTCTTAGTGGGAATAAAGATTCATTTTCTGTAGTACCTCGAGAGACTGGTTCATGATCCTTTGATACTAGTAAATCAGGAATGTATTGGTTTGGTATATCTTTGTGTTTATCTATACTTACATAAGTATTTTCCAAACATAATTAGCTATAATGAGCCACGCTCATACTACCGCCAGTGGTATCAACAACCACCAATGGTGTGACCTATGGAAGCATAGCAAGACAAGCTATCACCTGAGCCCTGGCTCACCCCCAGATCACCGCTTACGCTCCGCTACGCACCGCGCTAAGATCACTTTGTTGAACCATCAGAAGCTAGGAACTGAAGCATATCAGTCCCACATCGAAAATAAAGAAGAGGTCAGCCTCTTCTTCACTTATAAAAGGTTCACTCCTCTCTCCTCATTAATTACTCATTTACTACTTACCTACTGTTACTATGTCAACACAAATACATTGACTAACTTAGGCATCGGAGAAGAGAAGACCGCCCAATGCGGTCTCCCTTTGACGCCTTTTGTATTTTACTTGACAGGTAGCGGAAATTCTGAGAACATCACAAGTAGCGGTCTGCCCACCAGACCAGCATTAACCGAGATTTGGGCTACCGCTCAATCTTAGACATAAACATTGGCGCCGTCTGTGGGAGTCTTTGAGCAAAAGGCCATCCTACCACAGCAATTACCATGACTAACGGTAGCGGTGGAAATGTTGAAGAGCAGGTGGACCAATTCGCTAACCCCCATCCCACCAACCCCACGGCTAACGTTAACCCAGCAGGTAACGTTAACCACACATTATTCAACAATCTGGTCAATCCTAGCGTGGAACCCCAAGGTACTCCCCAGGTCCCGCCGACTCAAACTGCAGCGGAGGCCCGACCAGGCAGCAGTAGCCTACCAGGCCAGGACCTCGCCGCTATGTATGAGCTGGCATTGGCGGACCTCCACAAGGAAAATAGGGAGTGCGAACAAGAGCGCAGAGAAAAGGCCGAGGCCCAAAAGCAGGTGGCCATGCTGATGTCAAGATTCGTTGAACTGAAGAAGGCGCTGGAGGCAAACGCTAACCCAGCGCAGAGCGAGCAATTGCAGAGTACCAGGCGTAGTCGACCCAACGCCTGGGGATTGGTACCCGCACCAATCATACAGATGCAGGTACCGTTGAACCCATCAAAGCTACTAAGAATGGGTCCACCTCCCCTACCCTAACTAATAATAGAACAAGAGGCGGAATCACAGCCGCACACCAATCCACCTGTCCCCAGGGGGGAGCTGGCACAGCCAAACCTCCAAGCGGGGCCTGCTGGCGATGCAATTGCCCTAATCTCGGAAAGGATGCAATAATTAGAGCAAAGGCTAATCTGGGAAGAGGCAGAAGCCCCAGCGCCAATACCAAATTTGCTCTTTGCATCTAGGACGGGGCCGTTCACCGCCAGGATCCTGCAGGCTGTCTGACAAGCACATGCAAAGACTCCAAAAATGCCACATCCTGCAGGCCGTCCATGTAAACACCTTCAAAAAAGTCACTAACAACAAGGGATTTGATGACGCCACCCTCTGCCACTTGTTCAGCGAAACGTTAGATAGTGAGGCAATGAGTTGGTTCTTTGAGTACCCACTGGGATTCATCGACTCATTCGACGCGCTATCAAACGCTTTCTTATCACGGTTCATCCTGTTGGCCGCTTGACATCATAACACAAGTCAGTTGTTCAACGTCAGGCAGGGCGCAGAGGAAACATTGAAGGCATTTGTCACCAGGTGGAGAGCGGCGGAGTCCCAGTGCCGCGACCTTGAAAAAACAATGGCACTGGTAGCCTTTAAGCAAGGACTCCTAAAGGGACCATTTCTCTATCATCTCAATTACAATAATCCAAATGCTACGTATGACCACATCATGAGCGAGGCAGTCATCCACGCATAGGCGGAGTTCATCACATACGGAGAAACCCCGCCACCACCTGCAACACCAGCAAATTCCACTTAACCCTCCTCCAGCCAGCAGGAGACCGCTAACAAAACCTCTGCTATGCCACCAACTGACAAGAAGAGAGAGTGGCAACAAGGCAACTATCATAGCAAGCGGAAAAAGGACCAGTATTACCACAAGGGCAACCGCTCATCCCACGGGGATAACCGTAACAAATAGAGCGAGTCCTCCAAGCGGTACCAGTGTTTACAGTCCTCACAGCCTCGTATGAAGAAATATAAGACCAGTGCAAAGACCAGATCCCACCGCCACCCCCAAGAAAGTACCCAAGGGTGGGAAAACCAAGAAACACTGGCAAGTGGTGCAAATACCACTTAGACAACGGTCACAACACTAACAACTGCAATGCTCTCAAAATGGCAATTGAGACTTTGTATCATGACGACAGGTTGGACCAGTTCAAGGTGCGTCAGCCTCCTCTAGTGGTCGCCAACATTGAGCCCATGAGCCGCATCAACACCATCGACGGCGAAACCCCGATCACCAACATGTCTCATAGGGCAAGAAAGCGCTATGCACGCTTTAACCACCCCAAAGAAATTTGCAACATCCGCTAAACTCCCAAAATCTGGTTGGGAACCCATTACCTTCTCAGAGGAAGAAGAGCGCGGAGTACATCTACCCCACGACAATCCATTCTTGATCTACACCATGCTCGATAAATGGTCAGTGGGAAGGGTCCTCGTTGACAGCAGATCTGCTGTCAATGTCATCTTTAATGGCTGCTACAACCAACTCCAACGGAATAGAAAATTACTCCAAGATGATGAGCCCCTGCTCAGCTTCTCCGGTGATGTCACACAACCACTAGGTTCTGACTACATGCGCCTAGTCATCGGCGCTATCCCATACATAGCGGAGATACATATAGAGTTCACCGTTGTCGATTGCTTCAGTTCATATAATGCCATCATTGGTCGACCGACGCTTAACAAACTAAAGTGCATCATAGCCGGGTACATGCTTCTCATGAAGTTCCCTACACCTAATGGGACATGCTGTGTGAAGGGAAGTCAACAGTTGGCACGAGAGTGTTATTCAACAATTGTGGCACAGTCGACATGCCGTTGACATATGCAATTGAAGATCCTAGGGACGAGGAGGAGAAATATGTCAAAAAGGAACCTGTAAACCCAGAAACATCTTTGAAGGTTATTAGCATCTCCGACGAGCACCCTGAGTGGACTGTCTGCATCGGCGCTCAGTTAGCCCCCAAAATAGCGACAGAACTCACTCAGTTTCTACGAGACAACGCCGTTGTCTTTGCATGGTCCTTCGCTGATATGTCGGGCATCTCCCCTGAAATTATCACTCACAAATTGAGCATCAAACCGTCTTTCTATCTGGTCAAGCAGAGACAAAGGGCCTTTGACGAAGAAAGATATCGTGCAATAGGGGAAGAGGTTGCCAAGCTCCAAGGCATTGGGTTCATCTGCCAAGTCAATTATCCTCAGTGGATCTCTGACTTAGTGATGGTTAAAAAACCTAGCGGAAAGTGGCGAATGTGTGTAGACTTCAAGGGTCTCAACAAGGCATGCCCCAAAGATAGCTTCCCGCTACCTCGCATTGACCAACTGGTTGACGCTACAGCAAGACATGAGTTGCTCAGCATGATGGATGCTTTCTCAAGATATAACCAAATCAAGATGCATCCCAGCGACCAGGAATGCACCATCTTCACAACTGACAAGTGCCTATACTGCTACAATATCATGCTCTTCGGATTGAAGAACGTTGGGGTAACATACCAGCGGTTGATGAACGCCATATTCGTAGAACACCTTGGCAAAATAATAGAGGTCTATGTGGACGACATGCTAGTCAAGAGCATCAAGGCCAGCAGACACGTGGCAAACCTCCGAATCATATTCGCCATCCTCTTGGCCTATGGTATGCAGCTTAACCCAGAAAAATGTTTCTTTGGTGTCACTGCTAGTAAATTTCTGGGTTACATCGTCAGTGAGCAAGGCATAGAGGCTAACCCTGACAAAGTACAAGCCATCCTCAACATGAAGTCTCCTGTGTGGAAAGTACACGTTCAGAGCCTCCAGGGCAAGCTAACCTCCCTTTCTCGGTTTATTTCTAGGTACCAACAGATGTCTCCCATTTTTCAAGGTTTTGAAGAGGACCCACAAGAAAGTAATTGACTGGACCCCAGATTGTGAGGCGGCGTTCCAGAACTTGAAAGAATACTTGGAGGTAGTCCCACTTCTCTCCATTCTTGTACAGGGTGAGGTACTCTATATATACTTAGCAGTATCCCCATCAGCGTAAGCTGCGCCATTATATGGCGGGAAGGACAAGACTAGCTCCCGGTATTCTACGCCGACAAAGGCATGAATAGGGCGGAGACAAGATACACCCCCCAGAGCAACTCGCTCTTGCACTCATTGTCGTCACTAGACGTCTCCGCCAATACTTTCAAGCTCATGCAACCCATTTCTTGACAAACCAATCACTGAAACAAGTAATGCAGAACCTTGAATATTCTGGGTGCCTCAGCAAATGGGCCATTAAGCTCAGTGAATTCGACATTGGCTATAAGCCAAGAACCGCTATGAAAGGCCAGACGGTGGCAGACTTTATCGCTGAGCTCACAGAGCCACAAGACGAACCCGACCTCAGAGCAGAAGAGGCCAACATGGCAATGGTAACCATTGAAGAGCCAGCACCCAAACAACAGTCGGATTGGAATCTCCATGTCGATGGCTCCGCCTGTGCCAAGGCATGTGGCACCGGCATTATCCTGACTGGGCCAGGAGGAGTGAACGTGGAGTACGCTTTGAAATTCAATTTTACATCCTCAAACAACATGGCGGAGTATGAAGCACTCATTGCAGGCTTACTCCGGGCCATCGACTCAAGGGCTGACAGCGTCAACATATTCAGTGACTCCCAACTAGTCGTCAACCAAGTCAACGACAGTTTCTAGGCCAAAGACCAACAGTTAGCGGCATATTTGGGATACGTCAAGACGCTCCTTAGGAAATTCAAATTTCACACCATCATGTTAGGTCCATAATTACCTACTAATTATTCCCCTAATCTTGCATTTTTGCTTAACCTTTGTGTTTATTTATAGATATTTATTATGTTTTCCTTATCATGCTAGGAAATGATGGAGAAGCTTGGAAATGCACTAAAAAGTCAACTTTAGCACATTCTCCTACTCCGACTAGGAGAAACCAAGCTAGGCAAGGAAGGAGGAGCGGCAGGCTAACCAAATGAACTCCAAATGAGTTGAAACTTTTCAGATTCATTCTAGACATCCTAAGGATCATTTCTTATCAAGAGTTCAAGAGCTAGTTCGGAGTGGAAGACCTTCGAAAGATAGGCACAAATTTCTGACTAAAAAATGAAAACTGCAAAACCAGAGCTGTACTGATTCCAGCAGCATTTCCGGCCAAATAACGGCGAACTAAGTTCTGAAATTTTGCTTGAGTAATGTAAACTCATGGAGGAACATTTGGTATGAAGAAGTCAAAGGCCAATTCAGAACTCTCAGTGGAGATTCAATTGAAGGAAGAAAGGAGAAGAAAATGCGCAACAGACAAAGAAAAGGGTCAACCGTGGTCAACACCGGATTCCGGACTTTTCCGGCCAAGTTGGCCGGCCAAGAACTTGTGTGCACTATGCCAGAAAAGTAATCAGATGACAGAGGAGATCTATCGTCTGATTTAAAAAAATTCTGTTGTCTAGTACGGTGCCATCTCTTGGGGGTATCAGACGACAGAAATCTGTCGTCTGAAAAATCAGACGACAGAAAGTTTTTAGGTCTTCTGTTATCTGATGAATTTTCAAACGACAGAAAGTTTTTAGGTCTTCTGTTGTCTGATGAAATCAAGACATGAGTACTAGTGAATTCAAACGACAGATAAATGTCATGTGATGTGGAAACAAATAACAGTTCCTTATAATTTGTATGATCTAATGCTTATTCCAAAGACAGAAAAATGTCAATTATGTGGTTTGAATGCACTGAAGTAAAAGATATGAAATCCTATCTGTTGTTTGAATGGACTTATAATAACAGTTAAGTGTTGTTTTTGTTTCAGTTCAATAACAGTTAACTGTCATTTTTATTCAGTTCAGAATACAATTATCTATCGTTTTTAGTTGCCTACGATAACATTTATATGTTGTTTTATATGCATCATAGTCACAGATAAGTGTGCATTGAACTTAGTTAATACCACATTTATTTACCGGTTGAGTTTAGTCACAGATGACAGTTAAATGACGTTTAAAAGGAAAAAAAATAACAGTTATCTGTTGTTTTGATTAACTTATAATAATAGTTATCTGTTGTGGCATATAACCTGGAATTACAATTAAGTGTAATTTAAACGTTGTTAAGGTTACATTTATCTATTGTTGTGGTTTATACTCTACAACAGTTAACTAAAGGTTGAAGAGCGCAGACAGGACAATTATTTGTTGCTTGAAGCTAATTTGAGCCACAGTTAAATGTTGTTTCATTTTGTTTGTAACCATAGAATTTTGGTTCTATCTGTTGATTGACTATAATTTTATGTGGTTGTTTCAGTTTTTAGTCAACAAATTTTTTTTGACTCTGTCTTTGTTTTGACTTGAAGATGACAATTATCTATTGTTTGAGTGCATATAAAACAACATATTTGGATTTCATTATGTTGTTAATTTCTATTTTAGATGACAATTTTCTGTTGTTTGAGAGTCCAAATAAGAACACATTTTTCCTTGTTTTTGTTGTTCTTTGATACGTCCAACAACATCATTTTGTTGTTGCTTTCTATTCCAGATGTCATACTCGTATCCCTGTTGTGGCACAATCATATAAATCTGGGAACTACACAATGCATTCATCAAATATGGAATCCATTCACAAATACCAATATTTGATCTATTTGTTCCTGCAGCTATACATACATCGAAAATGGAGCTAAACTTAATAAACATCAGTTCAATAACCCATAGCAGTTGGCATGATCAACAAATGTAACCCAAAAAACACTGATATCTCATACTACTGATACACTGTACTTGCAGGCCAAAAATAGATACTTAGACCAACTGCATAACTAGTTAATATGGGTTATAGATGATGCATGTCCAAAATTAAAATCTATCTCGACACACTAGCTTTGTTGAAACTGGCTAACATACTTTGCCCACTCGGCTCGGACCTGATCAATGTCTTTTTGTGTGTAGAAGTGATTTGCTTTCCTTTCCCACTGCAAGGTTTTTTTAAAAAAATACAAGTTAATGTGAATGGATATGTTTCACAACATTAATCAGAATTGGAAGGAGTTGATATACACACACACACACACCTTAGCACTCCACTGTTGATTTTTGTCATCCACTATGTCTTTCATGTAATGCATAATCCACAGTCCACAAGTTTTATCGCCCAATTGCTCCGGAATGCCCTGAAACATCATAAGATTGTTGAATACCTGGCTGATGCTATGGAATAAATAGAACATTTGTTGAAGTAAAATCAAATAGCATATAGTTAGCTGGTTTGCAACTCGTACCGCACAATTTTTCCATTGAACTATTTTTCTGCCTTTCTTATTTTTTTGTGCATTGTATATTCTGATAGAACTGAAACATCACGACGAGAACAAGAATCAGCCAGAAATTGAACAACTTACAAAGTAACATTTAGATAGAAATTTCCAGCAAAATGCAAGTATAACAACCAATTTGACATTGGACCAAACTGAATGTAGAAGCCACTTACTCGTCCACAATAGTTTTCCATTCACCGGTGATGAGTCGCCTCTTTAATGGATCCATGAAGTGCACCACTTCTTCACCGGGGTTCACGACCGTCAACATCCAATGACAACTAACATTAAAATGTTCAACTCAATACCCAACTAAATTAATGAAGATAACATGCATATATACTGTAGATATTAGGAGGTAAGGTCTAAATCAAAATTGCTTACCCTGAGTTATAGGGAACTAGAAAAACTTGGCCAGGCTTCCCATTTCCATACCGAACAGCTAGAGAACGAGCTCGTTCTGTTGGATTTCCACACCCAAGTGCACCAGTGTGAGCAGGGTCTATGAAGGCGATCATTTCCAGCATCTTTGTTTTCTTCAAAACCTGATAGAGGTAGCTACAAAAACAACAGATTTAGTTTCACAGCAATTAGAACATTGAAGATGGCCACCAAACAACCTAATACAATTTAACATATTTAATGTGCACTACAAACCTCATATACATTACTAATGAGCTACTCGATATCTCCTTCATGTTGGTCATGGCATACACATCCCTCCTGAAGATAGCTACCTTCTTTGGATGGCCGAAAAGCTCTTCTCCCAAAGTGGTGTGGATGGTGAACCCATCCTTTAAGAATGTGTTGGCCCATTGACACAACATCTTTAGGGGTAAAGGCAACTTGGCTGGCAGGTTTTGAAGGTCATCATGATCATCATCATATATGTCTCTATTTCTCTTCTTCACAATTTTGCGCTTTTTTGCTCGCTATATTTGTAAACAATAACATGCATCATTATTAGATAAAAATAGTTTAGGGTTTTTGAAAATGTACTAATTAACAAATGAAATTACCTTTTGCTCAACTGTGGGAGTATAATCAAGTTTTTAGGCCAAGCAACGCATGTGCCAATCGAATCGCGTATTTTGACAATATCATCTTTGATAGGAAATGGTAGCAAAGCATCTTCAACAATAGCTTTGGTGATTGATACGCGCACATTTTCCTCTCCCATTGGAACACCATGGATTGTTTGTTTGCTGGCCTCAATATCAACTTCAACGATGGTTCCAAGAGCAACTACATTATCCAATGAATTTATTGCTAGCTTAAACTCCAACTTTACCGGAACTTCTTCCCAGAATTTAGTCTTGATGAGAGGTCTACCAACTTTCCCAACATCATCCTCAATAACCGATGCAGATTTGCTGCTCAATTTACTATCCACAAGCGGTATAGCAGTCTCCTCTTCAACATCCACTTGTGCAACATTGTTCAAGATTAACTTCTTCTTGACAGTTCTAGCAAGATCAGTTTCACCAACCTTCATACCCTTGTCATTTTGCCGGGAACGGCTGCCTTGTCCAGAACCAATATCATTCAACGGTGTCAAAGTTTTGGGTGAACCATTGTCAACCTCTTTCCTCGCAACCTTTTCTTCCAACTTCTTAAACCTATCCTCCCAAGCATTATCTGTAATCATCTAGAGGGAAAAGCATTATCTGTAATTGGACTAAAATCATCTGTAATTAGAGCATCTTGAAGATTTTAACCGATATAGACATAGAAGAAAAGCATTATCTGTAATTGGACTAAAATCATCTAGTTGGCAAACCTGAAATTTTGCAGTAGTCCTATCAGCAACAAACTTATCCCAGTCATGCTGGTCAATGGATCGATAATTATCTAGAGGGAACTCCAACAGTTCAAGGTTATCCAAATATGGCATAATGTACCAGTTTGTCAACTTGCTCTTGAATTCTCTCCATTTATTGGCGGCTGAGGTAATAACCAATTTCTTCCACTCCTTAGGCACCACAAATGCTTCCTGCATATGTTCAAAACCATAAGCGGGAACCCTTCTTTAATATTTGCTCATTGTTAATGAAAATAAGCAGAATACAAGTAACACAGCTATAATAACAACATGATCATACAATTAAATATATAGTCAGATTAATTACCTCAATACTTTCCCAGATTTTGTCTTTCTCATCTAATTTCACTCCTCTCCAATCCTTTATAGATATTGGGATCCTTGTATGTGCCAATACCCCAATATAGGACTGCATCTCCTTAGCTGCCTTTCCAATTGGTTCCCCTTGAGCATTACACTGAACTTTCAGCCTCTTTCCAAGAATAAGTCGCCTTGAAATGCGATTCATCGTTACCATCCCACACTTAAGTAACCTTAGTCCACCGGTTAGGTTGTCCTCTTCATCAAGGGCCTTGCTCTTTCCAACATTACGTGCATATGCTGCCTTCTTGGACTTCCCAACTTGTTTGGATACACTTCTCTTTGGGGATGCAGATTTCTTAGAGTGAGCAAGTCTCAACATTGTTTTTCTTGATGTCGCTTGAGCTTTCTTGGGGGTTGCAGCTTTATTAGGGGCTGCATCTTGCTTAGCAAAGGCAGATTTAGGTGGTACATCAGTCTCTTCAACAACTGGTTTTGACACGATCTTTTTACCTCTTTTCATTTGCAATGTCTTCATCCTTAGTGCTATTGCTATAACTTTGGCTGTGTTGTTGGACTGGGGAGCCATGACCTGAAAGAAACAAGTAAACAGTTAGCAATATGTATAAATAAGTGGCTGAAAACAAATATCACATAGCAGTATACAAAAGTACACAACACATTAGCAGCTAAATTGAACCCAGTACTAACAAAACAACTAACATATTAAAAGGGTTCATATATTTCATCAATAATCACATAGTACAAAGACGCCTGAAGCAAACAAAAGTGCAAGGAAACAACCCTATTATCTAATCCTATAAGCGACGATGGCTATTTTCATTCTCAACCCATATGGCTTCATCTCCAGGTCGCATATAATTGATGTGATCATCACCAACTATGTCATCAAAAGTCTCAACAGATGGCAATGTGGCATTTAATGGCTGCTGTTCCACTTCAATATCTTGTAGCTCCTCATCATCATTAGCCTATTTGTAGTCTTTATCTAGACACCTTACTACCACTGACCATTGCGTATCAAGGGGGTCTTGTATGTAAAATATTTTCTTAACATGGGTAGCTAAGACAAAAGCATCATTTAAGTGACCTATCCTATTCAAATTTACTAAAGTAAACCCAAGTTCGTCTACTTTGATGCCCCTAACATTCTCTACCCAATCACATTTGAATAAAGGTATCCTAAACTTGTAGTAGTCCAACTCCCATATATGCTTAATCACACCGTAAAAGTGCATATCATCTACCCTAGGGTTTTTATCTCTTGCATTAGAAATCTGCATTGCATCAGCAAGCAAAAATACCCCACTGTTTTGAATAGATCGAAGATTGTCATGCTCCTTGGTGTTGAAATCAACACCATTAACCTGATATCCACTAAATGTTGGCACTTCATTCTTTGGTCCACCTGCCATCCATCTCATTGTTTGTGAAACATTAATGTCAGCAAACATGAGTTCATTTGATACCTGCAAACAGTACATACATTACATAGCCATCTAAAGATAATATTTTGATGTTGCAAATGTATCAATAATGAAGAACTTACCCTCTCTTTTAACCAGTCCGAAAAGGTCTAATTCTGTTTTTTCTTCAACCACATTTCATTTTTGGAGAACTTAGGATAAAGCAACTTTAATAACTCCAAATGTTCACTGCATGGAGGAGAAAAATCAAACAGTTAGCAAGACAGGAAATAATGAAGGGAAATGTTGACATTATAATTAAAAAAAAAAAGGAAAATGAAATAAGTAATGACTTACAGGAAATATGGCAACACATCCTTCGTATTCTGCAATACAAAAAGATGTGCTTGATGCATTTCTTTTCCATAAACAGAAATCATGGAAGCACCTGATAGCGGTTTGGATGCATTTCGAAATTCTGCTTTGCTACTTTCTGGGATTCCAGTAGTACCAGCATCATCAAGCATACGTTCAGCACAAAACTCAACAGCCTCTTCGAGAATGTAACACTCTGCTATGCACCCTTCAGGGTGCCTATGATATCTCACCCATCCTTTGAACACTTTCATGTATCTCTCAAAGGGATACATCCATCAAAAAAATACTAGACCATAAAGCTCTACTTCTCTCACAAGATGCACAGTCAAATGAATCATGATATCAAAAAAGGATGGTGGGAAGTACTTCTCAAGCAAGCAAACTGTAATAACTAGGTCTGCTTGCATTTTTTCTAGCTTGGAAACATCAATCACTTTGGCACATATAGCCTTGAAGAATAGGCAGAAGCGAATGATTGCATACCTAACTGGCTTCTCAAGAACAGATCGTAAAGCAACAGGGAGCAGAATTTGCATGATAGTGTGACAATCATGCGATTTAAGACCAACAAGTCTTAAATCATCCATAGAGACAAGACTCCTAACATTTGATGAAAACCGCATAGGCACTGTCATATTGAAAAAAGAGTTGCAAACTATTTTCTTTTCATTTAGCAGCAAATTCCAACTAGCTAAAGGTAACTTGTCTCTTTTGGCACCAATTTTGGGATTCAAACCAGTCCTAATGCCCATTTCAACCATGTCTAAATGAGCAGCAACCCCATCCTTTGTCTTCCCGGGAATGTTTAGCAACGCACCAATGATGGCATCACAACAGTTCTTCTCAATGTGCATTACATCGAGATTTTGTCGTACAGGAATATATCTCCAGTACTCTAGTTCAAAGAAAACTGACTTCTTCTTCCAACAAGGCCTGCTTCGGTCTTCAACACTCTTTGCAGGACGACACTTTTTGCCAAATGCACAGTTCATACCCTCTACTCTAGCAAACACCTCCTCTCCGGTTAATGGTATAGGAGCAAGCTCCTCCTCTACTGTATTGTCGAAAGTAGCACACTGTTTTCGATAGGGATGATGTCTAGGTAGGTACCGACGATGCCTCATGAATGACATTTTATTACCTTTCTTTAACCTATATGGTCGACTCTTATCAACGCATATCGAACAAGCATTGTATCCTTTGACAATGCTACCTGACAAG
This sequence comes from Rosa chinensis, assembly GCF_002994745.2. Classification (NCBI taxonomy): domain Eukaryota; kingdom Viridiplantae; phylum Streptophyta; class Magnoliopsida; order Rosales; family Rosaceae; genus Rosa; species Rosa chinensis. Next base: position 34,728,442 of record NC_037094.1, read on the forward strand.
TTCCCATGGTCCAGAGGAGTATTGCTCTTAGTTTAAAGTAGTCCTCTCTGAAGGCATCATATACTCCCTCAACCCCATCCCACAAGAGTTTTAGATCATCTATTAAAGGCTGTAGATATACGTCGATATCATTACCAGGTTGTTTTGGTCCGGAGATCAGCAGTGTTAACATCATATACTTCCTCTTCATACATAGCCATGGCGGAAGATTATATGTGACAAGTATAACAGGCCAGCAAGAGTACCTGCTACTTAGAGAACTATGAGGATTAAACCCATCAGATGAGAAGGCTAGTCGAAGGCTCCTAGGCTCACTTCCAAATTCTGGCCATTTCTTGTCAACTAAATCCCAAGTCGGGGAATCAGCTGGATGCCGCATCATTCCATCTTTCTTTCTCCCATAATCATGCCAAGTCAGATTCTTAGCTGTATTGGCCGATTGGTAGGACCGTTTGAACCTCGGGATTGGTGGAAAGTACCATAATACCTTGGCAGGTATCCCTACTTTTTCAGTTTTATCCTTGCCTAATTTCCACCTTGAAGCACCACAAGTGGGGCAGATAATAGCATCTGCATGCTGCTGTCTATACAAGACGCAGTCATTTGGACAACCATGAATCTTATGGTACTCCATACCTAATGCACTAAGTGATTTTTTTGCCTCATATAAAGATGCAAGAACCTCATTTCCTTCAGGAAGCAAACCCCCGATCATTATCAGCATGTCAGAATAGCAGGAATCAGTCATTCCATGCTTTACTTTCAGATTGAATGTCTGAATCAAACCATTTAACTTGGTTGTCTTGGTACAACCAGGGTACAAAGGCTTATCGACATCCTCCACATACTTCAGAAACTCATTTGAGTCTTCTGAAATCTCATCCTCACTCTCTCCTTCTACATCATTCTCCCCAATCCTACTACCCCCATCCCAATCTACAGTTTCAGATTCCCCTCTTCTATTGCCAGAAATGGCAGCTGTACTAGGTTCTCCATGCCACCTCCAATGCTTATAACTACTATCAATACCATTCCAAAAAATATGGTCCCTAACAACTCTAATGGAAAATCCATCAGTATTGCAGCATTTTAGGCAAGGACAACATATTTTTGTTTTGTTGTTGGCATTAGCAGAGGCAAACTTCAGACACTGTCCTACTCCTATCTCAAACTTGCGTGACCTTCTATCAGCATGCATCCATGATTTATCCATCTTATACAAAAAAAGTAAAATAATCAATATTTGTACTTGTTCCTACATACATTTATATATCCCAAACACAATACATGCTATACTGCTCAGTACATAGCTTTCTATAAGTTTAAAGACTTGCATTATATTCACAAAAACAATATTGTTTTCAACAATTGAAATGCAGTTACTGTTGTACTCATTAGTAATTGCATTTCAATAAAACTCTCAGCTTTACAAACATACTCACATGAGCCAAAAGCCTCAAAACTAACTATAGCAGTAAAAAATAAAAATGTACAAGATCAATCCTGCTCAATCGTCTATATTTAATGAAAAAACTATACCAGAGCTGCAAGTCATGCATTGAGATACGATGTTAAGAAAAACTTACTTGCAATTGCCTGACGATATGCCTGAACTACTACCTTGCTGGAATACCAGAACCCTTCACAATGAAGTTAGCAACAATCTCAGCAACCTGTACAGATGTATCAAAACATTAGATAAGCCACACAATGTAATTATCAAAGATAAAAGAAATATTAATGTCATTTACTGCCAGAGATGCTAGAACATACTCAAACAAGAATTAAATCATTTAGTGACATCCATAATGAATTGGTTGATAAGTGTTTCATTTGATAAGTTTGTTTAGGTCATAGGAAGTGAAAAGACACCAATGCAGCCATAAGCATTACAACATGGAATCTCCATCTTATGGAAAAATCAAAAAGAGCAATCAAGTAGTCTTCGAAGAGAACACCTCAAAAAGACCCCCCCCCTCTTGGATGGATGGTCAATCCCTCTTCCTTAATATAGACAGGTTCCTTCAACCCCCAACCCACAATGCCCCATCTCCCTCTCACTCTCACTGAATGCACATTGCACATATATATCACACATATACCTGCAACATATATTTCAGATATGTCGCAATGCAAGACAACTAACACATTAACAAGTGTTGGCATCCTAACAGATATAAGATTTAAAAAAGCAAAAGAAATAAGTCAATAAACAGGCAAGTTCTCCAAATTGAATGATAATAGCAAAGTGACTAGAAGAAGCACGATTGAAGAATATGACAGAATACCAATTCAGTTATTCGAAACAATATTACAAATGAAATCTCCCACATTGAAATTCCAAATGAGAAAACAAAAACCCGTCAAAGATAATACCAGAATGCTAATTTCATTAGCAAATGATGCCTTTTTCCTTTTGCAGTAATATAGGATATAAAAATATATAAAGTCCTACTAACCTTCTTCAGAAACCCGGCTACTGCTACCGTTCAACAATTCTGGTGTCATCCATGGAAGCTTTCCTCACACAGAACCAGATACCAAAGTATTGTGATTGATTCTTGATATTCCACAATCTCCAACCTAAAGAGTAAATAATTCCAAGTACAGGTTAAGAACTATGAATCAATAATTTCAAGTACAGGCCGGGTCAGTAACAACTAACAACAACACATGACAGCGTCCAATTTGAATCCATAGAATTGAGGTACGAATGCACAAAAGAATAAGAATGCTTTGTCTTTTGGCTCTCTCAAGTTACTGCCTAGATGGCACATAAGAGGGTCTGTGCTGCATTTATATATAATGCCAGTGCTTCTGAATATCAGTTTATGGAAAATCAGAGAATTGGTAATGGCATTTTTTATAATGTGTGACCTAAGAGAGAGAGTTTCAGGACTAAATTAAGAGAGATGACACACTTCTTCAAAATTTAAACTTAAAAAAAAAAAAACAGTATAGAGTTGAAGAAAGATGGGATTTGCCTCAAATATATCTGTATATGTATACACTGTGTACGTATATACATCTACTTAGTTTCACTACCGACTAGGAGTTTACACAATGGTATACATGCATAACATCGTACATATAAACCACAACAAGACAATAGCACATATATGTTTATTGTGATCCCAAGAAGAGTCTAGAATTACTTACCTCAATTGAAAAAGTTATACTAGTAACCGGCAGGGCATCCTAAGTTGAGATTTCTCAGCCTAAAGTAAACAAACACTCAAAATGAGACATGAACTAGAACCTTACAATCTGCATTAAAAGCACCTTAGCAGGACCTATGTCCAAATGAAAAATCTCACTTGCTACACTCCTTGAAAAATTTACAAGATAAAACTAAACAACCTCGAGTATCTACTCTAAAAATATCAAGTCAAAAGAAGAGCAAAAACTAGTCCAAATAATTTTCCAAAAACGACCACTATTGCTGCCCAGAAATAAAATTGTCACTGTCAATGGAAATTCCAAAAACTCCATAGGTTTCAATACCATCTTAAAATTATTGAAATTTAACAAAATCATTTAAAACTCAACAGTTAGAACACATTAAAAATTTGAGAGCAAAACCATCATTCCATGAACCCCAAAAGTTTCTCTTCAAACCACAACCGAAACAAATCTCTCAACTTAAACAGGCATGGTTCAGATGATTTTCGAATTTTATAAAAATAACTATAAGATATAAATTCTTGAAAATTTGTAAAAACAAACTAAACACAAAGATAAACATCACACAAAAATTTGATGACTGAAATCAATCATTTGGCCTTTCAACTGACGACTGCAAGGCATTCTTTAATTCTGTTGGCAGAAAATCCTGTACCTCTATCCCAAATTGAGAAAATCATGTAGACTTCAAAACGAACTGGAATTTTATGAAATTTTAACAAAGAACGAATAGGACGTCTATTTTAACATAGAAAAAATTCAAGCCAAAATACGAAGTTTTTATACAGGAACACATTGGGAAAGGTCGTACAACACAATATAAACAGAAAACCCAGATTCTCCCAAACCAAACTTCAATTCTCTTTTCAGAATATAATGCAAGGGATACAAAAGGCAACAAGGAACAGTCAAACAACAGAAACTAATTAACCTAAGAGGGAGATACCTTAATGTTTGTCAAAATCTTCTCCTCCCCCAAACTACACACACGTCAATTCTGTACCTAAATCATAGACAAAGTTTTCCTCAATTCCATTGCTAAATTAAGGAGTTCTAAAGTACAAGTAGAGGAAACATAATGAAGCGCATCACCCTTACCTCTCTTGTGGCTAAATCCCTCACTTCTAGGTTTTCCTTCTCCAAAACTGTATTTGCTTTGTTTCCTGCAATTACAACGTCAAAACTATTTCAGTCAAGAATAACTTACTCTATTTCTTTTTCCCCTAATAAAGTTAAGACTTAAATAAATATATAATTATATTGATGTTTACACATAAATAACTAACAAGTTCTACCTAGATGCCTCTAACGAACTAACCAAAAGGAAAAATAAATAATTAAAGAAAACAACCAAATAAACTAAGTTGCAAGAAAACATAACCCAACACGAGATATTACATTTACTGATACAAAACACTAGGAAGAGAAGAATTAAGGCTAATTTAAGATGTCAAGTGAAGGAGATGACGTGAATGGGTGGGTGGAAAATGTGGTTTGTTCATTGTCTCCACTTCCATTCCATTCCATGTGGACAAAATTATGGGTGGGTCAGTGGATCTGAAGCCTCTACATGGGCGTGTGCTATGTCAGGACTCACAAGGTAGAAGCAAGGAAGAAGAATTAATGACTAAGTGGATATATGGACTGGAAAACCAACAAGAGTAATCGATTAATTCAATTCAAATGCTATCAAAAGTTCAAAACAGAATAACACTCCCTGCCTGGCTTCTGTAATAACATCACTTCCCTTTGAGAATAACAGATTAACAAAATAACATCACTTGTCATAATTCATATATATATATATATATATATATTTATAAACATAACAATAGCATAAGCCAACAACTGGGTTTATTCAGTTCCAGATTCAGAGCAATCAATCAAAACCAATCCTAGTAATCAAAACCCACCTAGTAAACTGATCAAATTTTTGAATTAAAGACTGAGATATCGAGTGATGTGGAGTAAGAGATCAAGACCGTCGTTCGAGGAGAGACCGAGAGAAGTGATGTCGCTGCCCATCATGCAACCGCCGTTGATCGTCGATTCGTAGAGGAGATTAGGAGAGAAATCTAGGTGAGAGAGGACTGGGTTTCAGAGAGGATTTTGAGAGGTCGGATTTTTAGTTTTGAATGAAGGGGATTGAGAGAGAACTGGGTTTCAGACTTTCTGGTTTAAAGAATGAGAGACGAAATCTCTTTATTCGTCGTTTTGAATGTTGACCATAAACAAAATGAAGCAAAATCGAAACTCAATCGAAGAAAGACCTAACAACTACATCGAGTTTGCAATGAAAAACCCCAAATCAATTTCCAGAAAAACCCTAAAATGGAACACTGAACTCAATCAAAACCCCTAAACTAAATGAAGCAAAATGCTTACCAATAACCCAATCGAAAATAGAATAGTCCAGCTTCCTCTAATCTCTTGAGTCGCTGGTGGAGAACTCCATTAAGCCGGACTCGAATGCAAACAGCAAGGATGTCGGGGTTGAAGGAGAGATTAATTTTGGATAAGGATTCTTAGATTTGAGAGAGGGCCGATTTTTGAGAGATATAGATGGCTGAGTTTTCCTCAAGATTTTGTAAGCTTTAAGAGTTTTAGACAGAGGTAATGTTTGTGGGAATCAAAAACACGAAGCTTTTGTGTTATGTCAAAAGAGACTTAAAATAAAAAAAAAGTCAAACTCACCTTATTCAAACAACAAAATTTCTTGGCTCTGTTGTCTGAATATCACCCCATTGACTAGTCACCGATAGGGTTTGCCCATTTGGGAGGGAAAAGACTCAATCTTGTCGGAGGGAAATCTAAACTTTCAGCTAAGAAAATTTCCATATTTTCAGACGACATTTATGTATCGTCTGAATCTGACCATATCTTCCAAATGAAACAAGCATGGTTTCTCATTGTATTCAGACAACACATTTAATTTATGTTTCATCTGAAAAACTCAGACGTCAGAAAATGACCATTCTGTCATCTGAACTCTGTTGTCTGATAGCTTTTTTGGCATAGTGGTGGAGGACAAGAAAGAGCTGATTAGGGTTAGGTGGGAAGACTTTAGGTCTAGGTTATTTTGAAATTCAAAAGTTGAAAGATGACAAGTGGTCCAATTCTTACGCCTTACACATTTGTCTCCCATTTATTACCTTGATCCCCTACACAATGACCCTTCTACCCTTACTTTTTCTCCTCCACTAAAATATCTATGGGCTTTCTAGGTCATTTCTATGTAGAGTTAAAAACTAGATCCACATTTTGTGCTTACACATTTGTCAATCACATCTAGCCCTTCATTCCTTTTGATCTCCACCCTTGATTTGAATTGCCTTGGCTTTTAAATATCCTATTCTCTCTCCCTAAAACCGTTCAGCCTTCTACTCTCTCATTTTGCAACACCAAAATCCACTTTTCTCTAGTTCTAGCATAGTTTCTCTCTAGTTTTGAGTTTTAGTTCATAGTTTCTTAGCTTTGTGTAGAGATAGGTGCATAGCTTCTTGGGTTCTTGGTTTTTCCTTACCAAAACCGAAGTATCTATACACTTTTGATCAATCACAACTCTAGTTTCATATATTCAAGCCTTGTTCACCCTAGTTATAAGAGATTTTGTGGAATTGTATGGTGTTTTGGGTTTCTTTCTCTTATTAGAAACCAAAGATACCATACTAGGAAGGATTTCTCACTTTGTTTTGCATCTTGGAGGCTAGAAAGTGTTCTTAGAGGTACAGTTCAAAAATCCAGCATAATCACCCTTAATGGTGGACTGCATGCCCAAAACCTGTAGAAAACACAATATACACTTCTTAACAAAAACCACTCTTATTTTCTTGGAGCCACCTTGCTCCCCAAATCACAACTAACTTCACAATAATCAACTGAATATCTGAAATTTAACATGTTGCAAATACATAAATATAAGTCTTAACTTTAAAACATTAATCCCACATCTAATCAGAGCAATCTAAAAGAGAAAAAAGAAATCAAGGTACAAGTAGGCTAAATAAGTAACCTACAATATAAAATCATCCGCTGTTAATGTTATACCTCAACTCCTACTATGCCGAACCAGCTAATCTGTAGATTGGACGTTTGCAACTGAATGACCTAGGGGAAAGTAATTGAAAAACGTTAGCACGAGTGGACGAAAATAAATAATGAGAATAAAAATAAATCGAGAATTTATAACTTTCCCACAGTATACTTTCAAAAAAAAAAAAAAAAAAACAATGCATGCAACGTTCAATTAAACTGTGTGAAAACCGAAAACTTGTAAATTGGACCAACATCACCTCACTAGTCAAGTAGTGAAAGAAAATCCAGAATTTCGATAAATCATAAGTCTAGACTAGCCCCGTTGGTCAAATAGGAAAGTAAAATAAGGAGAAAGAAGAATCCACCAGTCAAAGAAATTGACAACATGTAAAAAAGGTCTAACCCCACTGATCAAGTAAAATCTGACTAGCCTCGTTAGTTAAGTAAAAAGTAAAACAAGGGAAAGAAAGAAATATCAACCATACAAGTGAGCCTCCCAATCTTGGGTAAGGGCCTCCCAAGCCAAAAGTACTCTCGTACCTTTACACCACTGAGGCGGATAGGATACTGGTCTTTGTGATACATCCACAAAGGCAGACCACATCACTATAAAGGCAGAAGAGGCTTTCGTGACTCCACCGCAAAGGTGCTAGTCACATTGCCTCAAAAGGTGGAACGACATGCTAGCATGGTAGTATGATCACAACAAGTATGACATAAGAAAATCATCTGAAAATTAAAAATCTGTAAAGATTCCTAAAAATCTCGCAATAAACAATAATCGCAATCAAGGAATGATTATGGTTCCCAACCGTACTAGGAAAAGTCTCATGTAAGAGTTATGCATAATAACAAAAGGGTTTAACAATTTCCTTACGATTTCCCAAATCAATAATTAATAAAGTGCAAGAGTAAAGAAATTCATAATTCAATTAATAAATATATTTCGGAAAGCTCTGTAGGGGCACTTTTGATCGAAGTTGTACGGTAGTGGAATCACGCCCAAAATCTCGTTCCCTTTGTCTGAGTTAGCAAAGATTAGGCCCAGCAAACTTCAAAGGACTGAAAATCCTAGGAAGTATGCTGTTGTGTCCCTCCAAGCAGCTCCTCTCTATCTTCACGACAGTGAATTAGTGTGCAATTTTAGTAAAGGCTTGGCAAGATGTGAGTGGCGTAGGAGCTAGAAAAGCATGAGTTTCAGAAGAAGAGATTTCAGTAGTGATTGGTGGATTGGTTAAGGTATTTGGTATAAGGGATAGGAGTTGGGAAGGTAGAGGACTAAGGATGGATTTGGGAGAGAAGAAACATGATAGAAAAGATCTTTATACGATCAAAGATGATAAGTTTGAATCTATATGGAGGTAAAGGAGTTTATGGGTTTGGGAATGGTTTTTGTGATTCTAATGGGGGAATTGCTTTATTGTTTTGTGGTTAGCTTGTGTTGCCCTCCTTTCCACAGCAACTATAACTCTTAATTTATAGAGTAGCGGTGGCTTTGGTTTAGGGTTGTTGCTGTTTCTATGTTTCCATGAATCCTACTGCTGTAATCCCAGGAATCCTGCTGATGTGATCCCAGGATTCTCGTTGCTGTGATCCCAAGAATCTCGCTGTGTTTTGGGGTTTCGAGATTTGTTGCTGGAAAAAGAGAAGTCAAAGGCAGGGAATTGGCTTTGTGTGAAAGAATGTAATATAGTATTTGAGATGTCTAGTTTTAAGAAAAATAATTGAATGTTGGGTAAAAAGGAGTGTTATTGTAATTGAATGGTTTTTTGGGTTCTTCTTCACTTACTCATAGTTAGAATTGGGCTGTTCAGCTTGAATTTTGGTCCCCGAGTCCAAAATTACCTACAAGCCTAAAACTAATAATGGGCTTCATGCATTTTCGTTACCTTCCATGCCACACCAGTTCTTGCAAACCCCAAATGCGTGAATGTGGCTGGGGTCCACATGCGTGGCATGTTGATTGTGATATAATTTGCTTATTGGGCTCGAGATATGAATTGAGCCTGGTAGCTGGATTTTTGGAAATCAACATTAGCCACCTTGATTATATGGGCCATGAGGAATGTTGTAATGGGCCTTATAATCAAATTCTGAAATTGAGGCCCTATAGTTAAGGTAAAATTTAAAAGTGTTTGCATGGCTTGTCTCGTCTTTTACGAATTGAAACATTAGTAGCTCTACATCCAAACGAAGGAATAATTAGTATCTCTTTCTTTTGCTCTTGGTGGTTAAACTCTTCCATCTTCGGGAATTTTGGATTTTCCTTGGTGTGAGTTCTCATCGTCAAAATCTCCTCTTTCTTCTGTTGATATCTCCTCTTTCTTCTGTTGATATTGAAGTATGAATTAACATGTTTGCTTCAGCAGGTCTGAATAGGATTTTCTGTGTTGTAGCTGTTGTCGCCATATCCCTTCAAATTCATCAACTACTCGTTGTTATTTCAACGTATATTGGTTTGTTGCCGTGATTGCTTCCTGTCTTGTTAGTTGTAGTGATTGAATTTGATGTCTCACAATCTGTAAGCACGTCTTCTTTTCGTAGTCTTCTTATTATTTTAGCAGCATAATGCATCATGATATTCATGCCAGACATCAGCATATGCGATCTATAGTATTTTGCTTGGCGTGATATTTGAATACGTCAGAATTCTCAATTGTCTTCAGATTGACTGTTTCTGATGTCTGATGCTACCAATAAGTTTCTTTTGTTTACTGCTGAGATTTGAATGTACTTAACAATTTTAACAACTGATTGAATGTGAATGACTCTTGGTATTGCATTCGAATTGCTCGTCGTCAAGCCACACCAATTTCAAACTCTTATTCCCTTTTTTTTTACAAAGTTGCAATCTTAATCTTAGCATGGTAGTAAAAGGAATTGAGAAAAAAAATTAATTTATTTTTTATTAGAAAGAAATTAATAACCAATTCAACTATCTTCTTCTTTTATTTTAATTCTTTCTCTTTTGTTTATTTATTTATTTATTTTACAAAGTATCATTCATAATCTTAGCATTTTTTTTTAATTTTTATTTATTTTTAGTAAAAGAAATAGAGAAATTTTTTTTTTAGTTTTTTATATAGAAATTTTTTAAAAGGGGAAATGATGGAAAATGTTATATTAGAGTGTGAAATGATAAAAAAAATCACCTAGTTTCCCACCTGATAAAAAGGTCTATAATAAATTGTTAATAATATTAATTTAGTCATTTTGAATAATATATAATGTTAAAAAAGGTCAGTTTTTAATTTTTCTGATTCTCATTCTGCCCTTAGAGAGGGTTGGCTTTAAGAGCAAGTTCACCCGTTGGGTCACCATGTCACCCACTATTCACCACTTTTTAGTGTTAATTTCACCATCTGGGTCATGGGCACAGTGTATTTCATGCCCTAGGTCACCCGGACTCACTTTCTGGGTCACCATCGTGACCTGCAAAGTGACCTGGTGACCCAGGTTACCATGAAAACTGTGCCCATGACCCAGAGGGTGGAAATCAACTGTACTTACATGAGCATTTGCAAGCATAATTAGCTATAATGAGCCACACTCATGATACCGCCAGAGATACTAGCTACCGCCAACTGTGTGACCTACGGAAACACAGCTAAACAGGCTACCGCCTGAGCCCCGGCTCGCCCCCAGATCATCGCAGACGCCGCGCCAAGCGCCGCGCCAAGATAGCATCAGAAGCTGGGGACTGAAGCACATCAGTCCCACATCGAAAACATGGAGAAGATCAGTTCCCTCCTCACCTATAAAAGGTTCTCTCCTCTCTCCTCATTAATTACGCATTTACTACTTACCTACTGTTACCTTGTCAACACAAATACATTGACTAATTTAAGCATCAGAGAAGAGAAGACCGCCCAACACAGTCTCCCTCTGACGAACTATGTATTTTACTTGATAGGTAAACGGAAGCTCTGCATATCACAAGAAGCCAAGAAGCGGTCCGCCCATCGGATTAGCGTTAACCGAAGTTCAGCTACCGCTGAACTTTTTAGACATTAACATTAACACTAAAAAACAGTGAATAGTGGGTGACTTAGTGACCCAACGGGTGAACTTGCTCTTAAAGCCAACCCTCTCTTTTTATCTTGATTATCTTCTTCTCCTCTTCCACACAGAGACACGGACCTCAAGAGAGTGTGAATGGCGAAGAGCGACGCGACTTTCAGATCGGTGTACGAGTTCTTGAAGCGGTGATGACTTGCCGGTAATCGGATCCCTCCAGATTGTTCAGCTCAAGTCCTCTGCTTCCTCTCCCTCCAATCTCATCACGTAAGCAACATACTCATCTCTCGCTGGCGATTCAAATTTCAAACTCGCTTTTCCACTCTCGCTTGCTCCGACGTCGTTTCGAATTGGGGCGCTTCTGATATGTGTCATCATCGTCAGCTCCACTTCACACCACCATGTCTCTCGCGCCACTTAAAAAAGAAAAGCGTCGCCGTCCACTTCTGCCTCCGTCAGAGTGACGACCGACCAATCACATCCGGCCACCTCGAATTCGGTATCTGCAGTGGAGAAGCCGCTGCCAATACCTGCTGTAGCCTATTTGATGCGTTCGCAAACAAGACCTTGGACATTATTGAGGCTCATTGATTTGGGTTTGCGATTGGTGGTTTTTGCAGGTAATTTTGCATTGGTGAGCAAGATAGACAGTAAAGAAACTTAGAAATGGTCCCCAGGTCACCAAATTTGTATTCCTGTATATTTACACTTCCATTAATTTTCAGCTCAAGCTTTATAATCATAGCTGAAAAAGGAATGAATTGTTTAATGAGCAAAGAGTTTGATGTTTATGTTGACTGGTGGTAATGGATTGAAATGGGTTGTGGGTGCTGTTAATTGGAACTATCTATATAGTGCTAATATATGTTGTAACTTAATGGTTGGTTGCGATTTCATGGAGCATATTTGTTGCTTTAGATTTCATATACAATGTCATAGTGTTCAGTTTTTTGTTTGTCTTATATGTTTGCAGACTTGGAATTAAGTTTAGTTCTGTTAGTGTAGAATAGTGAGCAAAAGTTTGTTTTTACGTGAAATTATGTTTACCATATTGGTTTAGATTATGGAAAATCATACAGGAGGAGAAAAAGAAGTACAATGATTTTGATTTCTACTCTTGCATCTTTGTAGGGATCAGTATGAGCTGAGAAGAGTAATGGTGCTAAACATATTCCAATGAGTGAGCATATGGATGGGTCTGAATCTACTGTTGAGATAAAAATAAAGACATTGGATCACAAACCTATACTCTCAAAATGCATAAAAAGGTACATACTCTTGCAATAGCAGCTAATATGCAGAGGAAAAGTTCTTAAAGAGGTACTATTATAGCTTTTGTTTGATTTAAGGAAGGTCTAGAGTAACCACACTCCTGAAAAGATATAATGATTAACATAAAGAATCCGGTCTTTATGTTTTGGCAATGTAACATGAAGGGTAAAGCTTCTTTTCTCTTTGATCATGCAAAGGTATAGAAAACAATTTGTGAAGATAGCACAATAGAAGGGTATGAGTTGACCTTGGTGTTGTTTGATGTTAGAAAGGGTTTAGTGAAACATGAATTACTTTGAAGATAATATGTGGATGAGCTTGTTGAGTGACTTGAGCCTGCCTCAAACCTCTTTGTAGTGCTAGATATGCAAAAGCTCAATTTTTGGCCTTTCTGATTTCTATTATTGTCTACAGGAGCAATTTCTTGCACGGAGAGCTCTTCTCATGGGCTTTGTTCTATCTTCACATTCTATTGATACTATTATGATTTCTCTAACTTTTCACATATAATGGGATGCAGGGACTTGTTGATGTGACGAATTGTGGTATTTTTCTCAAGGTTAGTGTTAATGTTATTTTGAACCTTATGTCTGACGTATCCTTTTCTAGTCCTCCCCTTCTCGCTTGCATGTGAAGTTATGCCTCTGAATGAACAGGGAAACACTATTGCTGTCATGGGTTCACTTTATGGATTAAAGATGATAAGGAGGATTGTGGAAGACTGTATAGCTCATGATATGCCTCATGCACCCCGTGTCCAGAGGATGAAAAAGAAGAGCCAAGCGAAGAAGGATAGGAGGATCAAAAGGACCAGTGAAGTGACAATGAATTTTCAAGCTTTGCGTGTCTAAATTTTGTTATATGAGCTAGGCTCATTTAGAAAATGAGTGACAACATCATCCTAAATGACTAGACAAGTTAGTGGTGGCGTTATCTTCATCATTAGTAGGGAGTTTAGTCACTACTCCATCCAGTTATCTCAGCTGCTTGAAAACTATGTCAGTGTATTAGTTTTCTGTCAAATGCTTTCAAGGGAGAATCAAGGTTTGCGATTTTCAATTTTTTTTTTCGAGTTTCTTTGTTCACCCTTATCCTGGCTTAGATTTATGACTAGTTTCTCTTTGAGATTATTATTCATTTTGTTGTGGATAGGTGAAAGATCAACAATGCGAAACTTGTTAGTTGTTAGGTGATTTGGCTTCCATGATATATAAATCTGCCCGAAAGGCCTAAAGTTTACTCCATGATATATAAAGTTGTTGAGCAATATTGTAGCTGTAATGATGTTTAAGTTGCATTTGACATAATAATTGTTTGCCAATGACTTCACTGGCCAATGACTTAACCAGTGATTTGGCTAGTGACTTGAATTGGTGTGTATAAGAAATTAAGAATAATAAAATCGCTCAAACCAAAATAAGCATAAAAACAGTTTAGCTTTTAAGTAGCAATAAGCCCAAAACCAAAATTGATCAAACCAAAAGAAACATGTACTTATTTTTTATCAACATTGGACATGCCTCGTGACTTGGTTAGTAACATGTGTATAACAGTGACCTGGTTAGTGACATGCAATGTGTTCTGGCTAGTGACATGTGATTGACAGTGACTTCGATCGCAAGTGACATATGATTGACAATGACTTGGTCGGTAACTTTGACAGTTACATGATCAGTGAGTTGAGGTCAACAATGACTTGTCTAGTAACTTCATTAATTAGGGACTTGGATGGCTAATGACTTCACTGGCCAGTGACTTGGCCATGGATTGACAGTGACATGTTTATAACTGTGACGTGGCTAGTAACTTGGACAGTGACTTGAGGTTAAGAGTGACTTTGCTAGTGATTGACATTGACTTTGTTTGTGACTTGAGGTTAATAGTGATTTGGTTAGGGATTGACTGTGAATAGTCAGTGACATGTTCTTGATTGTGACATGGCCAGTAACTTGACCAATGACATAGCCAGTGACTTGAGATTAACAATGACTTGGTCAGTGACCTCATTAACTAGAGATTTGGTCTGGCCAATGACTTGACTAGCCAGTAACTTGGTTAGTGACATATGTATAACAATGACATGGTCAGTGACTTTGCCAATGACTTGAGATTGACAGTGACTTGGCCATGGATTAACAGTGACATGTTTATGACTGTGACATGCCAGTAACTTATAAGTATGGATCTTAATTTGATAATGTAAGTTATCATCTTAACATTGACTTGGCTAGTGACTTGGCCATGGATTAACGGTGACATATTCATGAATGTGACATAGCCAGTAACTTATAGCCAGTGACTTGAGATTAACAGTGACTTGGCCAGAGATTTACGGTGACATGGTCAATTACTTTGCCGGTAACTTCGCAAGTGACATGTGATTGACAGTGACATAACATACAATGTGACTTGACCAATAACTTGGTCAGTGACATGTTCATGACTGTGACGTGGCTAATGACATATCCATTGACTTGAGGTTAATAGTGACCTGACCAGTAACCTCACAATCTAGGAACCTGGCCTGGCCAATAACTTCAAAGGTCGGTGACTTGGCGAGTGCCATATGTAAAATAGTGACCAACTTAGTGACATGTAATATGACTTAGTTAGTGATGTGTATTACAGTGACATGCAACGTGACCTGACTAGAGACATGCATATAACAGTAACTTGGCAAATGACATGTGAATGACAGTGACTTAAGGTTAACAGTGACTTGTCTATCAGTGACATTGACTGTTACATGATTAGTGAAATGGTCAGTGACATTGCCAATAACTTGGTCAGTGACCTCACTAACTAGGAACTTGGGCTGGCTAGTGACTTGGTCAGTGACATTCAACGTGACTTGACTAATAACTTGGTCAATGAAATGTGTATAACAGTGACATGGTCAGTTATTTAAGGTTAAGAATGACTTGGCCAGTAACTTGGTCAGTGACATTCAATGTGACTTGGCCAGTAACTTGGTCAATGAAATGTGTATAACAGTGAAATGGTCAGTCATTTGAGGTTAACAATGACTTAGCCAGTGACTTGTCTACTGACTTGTGATAAATATTGGACATGGTTAGTGATATTGACTTGGTGAATTCAAAATCTGTCTAAAACTTGAATGTGTTGTAAAAGATCTATAAAAGTAATGTTTCATTAAGGAAAACTATACATGCATAATAGTGACACCATAAAAAGATACAAAAAGCTAATTGATTTAGTAAGCTGGATTTTACAATTGGCCAATCTAAGCCCTAAATTTTTTTTATAAAACTCTGAATTAGTAGAGATCCAACTATGCCTATGTTCCGCAAATGTCTTGATTATATGAGCTCTATTTTGCAAAATATCCTTCTTGCTGAGTTTCTTTGGAATCCGCCCCCCCTTTCAAAAGTTTATCCTAGTACATCTATAAAATTTCACAATCCAATCTGTTTGCTATAAAAAAATTCAAGTTAATGAATTTGAACAGCACAACAATAAAGTGACATTTTAAAGTGTTGTATACTTGTGAGATTTCTTCTTGTAGATCATCAGTGACTTTGACAGTTACGTGATCTAACATGGCTACTGAGATTTATTTTTGTAATAGTTACATGGCCAGTGACCTTGATATAACAGTGACTTGAAAATTTCAAAATATGTCAGTGACATACAATGTGACTTGGTCAGTGACTTTTGTATCACAGTGACATGGTCAGCAACATGCAATGTGACATAGCCAGTGATATGGATATAACGGTGACTAGGAAGGTGACATGCGATTGATAGTGACTTGGTTACCAACTTGTAATTAACATTGGATATGATCAGTAACTGGCCAGTGACTTGGTCAACTACAACAAATTTGACACTAAGTTCTACGATTAGCATGTGCCACAGAACAAGAACAACAAATTTTAGAGAGAGTTCTATTAGACAATCACACCACGAGACTCATCATCAACTTAGATATCACAACCTGATCATGGTTTAGTTCAACTTAAAATCGCTGCATTTCACAGAAGATGCAGGTCTTTAGTTTCCACACCCAAGAATTCACCTCCAAATGCATTTAGAAACCATTGTAGCAAATAAAGAAAAACTTGCCATGATGACCGAAAGCTTGATGCAACTGTACCTTTAAAATGAAGCATCCAGCATAAAATCTATTCACAGCTACCTTGAGTTTGAAAAGCCCGTGCAGCTTCAAATTCCTTATGCAGATGCTCGTAAATTGTCATTGTCAGAATCCCTGTTAAATCAATACAGTCCACTGGATGCATAATTGTTTATGTATATATAGATGTTGGTAATACAAGATAATGTATTAAAGCCATTGACTTCTTCCACTACTCCACAACATTTTTCTCCTATTTCAATGAATGCATCCTCTTGAAAATGATGCACATAACTTCTTAATAACCTTGAGGTCAAGAAGTACAACTTTGCACTTCCGAGGTCTTCAATTTGAATTCCTTTTGCAGCCAACATTAGTGTACTGCCAAGTAATGACAGCTCCAAAAAATGCAAACTATCATTTCACATAACCAAAAATACATGATGAATGAAGATTTAAAAATTTCCAATTAAGTTTCACCTAGACATACGCTCGGCTAAATCACCGTGCCTTTTCAAAGTGGGCATTCGACACTGCCTCTAGCCAACTATCGTCCTCTTGCATATAGTTCTGTTACAAGGAACACAAAAACCAAGTACTCTAAAATTATCAAAATACATTAAGCCATTGCGGTTATAACAAAGCCCTACAGAAAACCAGTACCAACAAGATCACAATAAGACATTTCAGACTACGAAGCACAAAAACACATTCAAAGCAATAACAAGTAGGAATTGTTACCAGTTCTCCCATTAATCCATAGGAACGTCCACTTGGCGATTCAAATTGCTGCATTATTCAACACAGATTGTACTCCTCAGTCCATAATAACTGAGATTTGTAGCGATACAAAAGCAATGATCGATAAATTGACATATGAATCAAATTAAAACAGTCGGAAAATTTGTGAATGAAAACAATTAATTATGACTAAGAAACTGGCCCTGCGAGCGGATTAGCTGAGATAAGGGATTTTTCTAGACCTCTGGTGGCGCAGCGAACCGCACTACTACACAAAGTGAATCAGACAACACGTAACAGACGACATACGACATTTTGGTGTCGTCTGAGTTAGTCAGACGACATGTTAGTTATATTTGTTGTCTGTTCTCAAACTCAGCCAACACATTGTAATCAATTGGAATTTGGTGAAATTGACAACTTTAGGACAACACTTACTAGGACATATGTTGTCTGAGAAATCAGAAAAAAAAAAAAAAATTTAATTTACATTTATTTTCTAGCCAAAACACAAATCCCTATCTGCTCAATTCCCTCCCTTAGTCGTATCAAAACAAAAAACTTCCCTCCTAAGTTGAAAAAAATTAGGTCATTCTCCCTCCCTTTCACTCTCACCATCTCACCAGCCTATCGAGAGTGAAATTGATACACTCTCGCTCTCACTCTCACTCTTAGTCCCAATCTCTCTCGCTCTCGCTCTCACCTCTCACTTTCGCTCTCACTCTCTCTCTCTCTCTCTCCGCCGGTCCAGCTCAAAGTCGCTACTTGGTCCGGTAGTTTACTCTCTCCGCCGCCTCAGCTCGAAGTCGATTTCAATTATCTTGAGAAGCCATCGCCGCCACCAAGATCTCTCTCACTATCGCCGCCGGTCTCGGGATCTCTCTCACTATCGCTGCCTGTGTCAGTGTCAAGAAATATAAAGAGCCTCCTTCTTCTATTGGAGATGCCTCCAATAGGGTTCGTTCTCTTCTCTCTCTCTTTCTGTTTATGCCCTGGGGCTATTGTTGGTTACTTTAATCAGTGATTGATAAGCTTCCTTCTGTGTTTGTATTACTGTTGGGGCTTAAATGGTTCTGGGCTTAATTCTAGGTCATTCAATGACCAGTGGGATTTCTTGTTTAGGCGTTTTAGCTTTAGATTGGTATATTCTGTGCTAAAGCTGTTGGTTTATTTGCAAACAAACAAATAGATTAATAAAAGGGGCGATACAGTGGATGAGAAGATCAAGAAGCTTGATGTTGAACTTAATAGATACAGAGAGCATGTCAAGAAGACAAGGAGCTTTCAGCAAAAGTTGCCAAGATTGTGGGAGCGACTCCCATTGTTACAGAAGATCACACTCAGCCATCAAAATCAGCAGCAGCAAACACTTGGTAAGTTGATATAGCTGAAGTCATTTCCTTTTATTAGTCATTTGTTTTCACGTTTTTAGCAACAATTATCAATTTCTCGACTTTTACAATCTGTGAAAGCGAAAGTTTTTGTTATTTCTTTCTTTTGTTAATTGATACTTATCTGATTCAATTCTTCATGTATGTAATTTGGTTTTCTTTTGTAGTCTATGCTCTAGCTTTTCAATAGCTCCGAGAACCAAACTTTTTTGACACTCTCAGAGAGAAAGATTGGGTTGGGAACAAATAGAAAAGAGATGTTTAGTCTGCAAACATTTATCTAAACTCTAAACCCTATTTAATCGATTTCCCAATTTTAATGTAAAATTTGGGGTTTTGATTCTTTGATCTAATATAAAATTTGCAGATATGATATGCTAGAGTTTATATATGATTACCACTACATGAAATTGTTGTGGCTTTGAAACCCCCAGGCCTGAGTTTTCAGGGAGGATACCCGAGAAAGAGAAAGCTATATTAGGCTTATCGTGGACATGTTGAAAATTGTTGAAGGGATGAAGTCATTCAGTCTCCGATCAATATGCAAGTATGTACCACCCACCACTAACTAACTTTGTAGACATTATTTCATTTTATACTAAACATTCAAAGATATCAAATCTTCCTGAGTTCAGACTTTTTCTAACAAACCTTTTAGTACAACTTATTTAAGAGAATGATATTCCCATATTCAGTTGTTTGAATTTTTATCTGCTATTAGAATCATTTTAGCCTTAGTTTGAATTTTTATCTGGTATTAGAATCATTTTTCTGCTGAATTTTTGTTTCTTTAATGGTGTAGACACTTGAGATGCTGGAGAAGGAGGAGAAGCTCCTTGGCAGCGTTGTAATAAAGAAACACTACTGTTTCTATGAGTCGCATTTGTAATTGATTGGGGGTTCTTCAAAATTGAATCCTAAAGACGGTCTAGAGACGAAGGGGGAGACTCTTGGTGGATTGGGTATGTCAGTAGCTCCTAAATTTTCATGTTTTTACTCAATTGGGTTATGATCATACAATGAATGCTATGTAAATGAAGGCCCCATTAAAATAAAATACTGCATTCTTTTGTAGAAGTAAATCATACGCCTATTTCAGTGGTTGTACAATTGTGTACTTGCATTTTACGGTATAATATATGTTTTTGAAACTGTTAAAAATGGTGCTGCAGGTGTGCACTGAAAATGGAGCAAGGCCAACCAGAGGTGAGCTAGGTTTTGAGTTCTTGGTGAATAGGAGTGGGCAGCCTTATCTGATTCAGACAAATACCTTAATCAGGTTCTTTTCTTCCTTTTTCTTTTGAGTTCATTAGCATGCATCTATCTATTTGATTACCAAAAAAATTGAGCAAAACGATGAAGGAATGGGAAATTCAATTTGAATTCTTTTTCATCATAATGTATGAAATTGTAGTCTTGGTGTTGTACATTGATGAACTGTTGCACAGAGAATAATGTCTAGATATATATGTGAAGATAAATTTGGTGAGATTGTAGTCCAATACACTCTCTATTGGTAAAGGTGAAGATGTAACAGAAAGAAGACGAACATAAATAAGCATCCCAATTAAATCAAAACAGTAATGATCAAAGAGTGTAAAGCAAAGACATTATCATCTTTCTATTGGACTATTGGTTTAATTGGGTTTAATTGTGTCATTTTTCATATATTGGCATCTTTCTGCTCCTTCACATAGACAAGCATATGTTTATGTGGAACTTCTCTTTTCATTTTGTTGTTTTAAAATTGATATGAATATATATGGAGCTTCTGGTGATAATGGGTGTTACTAACTATATATCACTGCATTAAACTACTTTGAATCTGAGATGATATAGGAGCAGATTGCGAGCTTGGAGTTGAATTAATCAGTCTCAAGTGCACCTTCAAATATCTTTTGAACTTGGTAAAAATTGAAACCAACAAGAAGGAGACAGATTAGATTAACAATTACTTTGGATTTACTTTCTAATTTGAGTCACACACTATTTCTCCATTTACAGGTACTGCTGGTAGAAACATTCACAATCAGGAAGAATTTCCAGGTCGTACAATGGCAATTATTTTAAGTGTTTCTGCAAATTTAACTATCGATTTCTCAAATTTCTTTGTTTTGTTTTTGAGCTAGAATCGAAGGAGAAGGGCAATAATGAGCTAGGGGAATCCTTTTTTTCTTGTCTGTTTCATTTTACATCAATTATTACTTGAGGTATTCCCTGTTTTGCTGTGTTATTTCTGTTTTAAGTATATTAGGATATAGCTAGTCTCTTCAATTTCTATATGTAATCTAATTGAGATTTTTTACAGGTAAAGAAGTATTCAATTTGCCAAAACTTCAGTATCTGTAACTGTACTCATCAAGTATGTGTGAGTGATTTTCTGTATGTAATTAAACTTAAAAATATTAAAGTTTCAGTCTTTTCAACTCTTAAACAATCATAGTTTTGGTTTATGGCAATCCAAGTTTCTTTTGCTACTGAAGTTAGACTTTTAACTTGAGAATCCTAAGTATCCTATAGCGGATGTTCAGACTTTATCTACATCAGTTTGGGACATTTTAGTTATTTTGATTTTGAATTATGTTCAGTTTTTGAGGCTGTTTGTTACCTTGTGGTCATTTAGGTTTTGCAAATTTCGGCACAAAATTTTTTGGGAGATGAGAAGGGTTGGATGCCGACTATAGTGAGGGAGGGAGACAGGAAAGAAGAAGAAAAAGAGAGACAGGGAGAAGAAGAGAAGAAAGAAAAGAAGAAGGGGGAGTCGGATCGAATAAAAAGAAAGGGAACAGGGAGGAAGGAAGAGAAAAGGAAGAGAGAAGAAAGAGAAGAGAGGGAGGAGGAGAAAAGCAAAGGAATCAGGGAGAAAAAAGAAGAAGAAGAGAAAAGAGGGAGCACGGGAAAGAGAAAGAAAATAGGGAAAGAAAAACAGAAGAGAGTAGTGATCTGTTTATGATGGGTTTGGATTTCAGAAGAAGAAGAGAATGAAGATTGAGATGATTTTGGTTGTCGGCTGTACAATATAGCAATGGGTGGAGGTTTTGCCATTCGTTTTTGAATGGGTGAGGAGGAAGAACTAGTTTAAAACGGTGAGTGACTTTTATATCTGAAATTATGCTTCTTTTTTTTAATGTTTTTTTTTTACTTTTTTTATGTTTAGACTCGTAAGAGTAAGCGATTGTTCAGTGAACCATGTTCTGATTTCTCCTAGCACTTATTTTTGGGAGTTTGGGCACTCTGCTATTATCGCTCTTGGATTTTAAAAGGTCTTGCAATTTGACTTTACCAACTAGTTTTGAAAACCATTTATCTAGTTCTTATATCTATGTCCAGTTGCCTAATTGTTTAGCGGAGAAAGTTGTTTTATTCCTTGTTTGGTACCTTATTTTGTGTTCTTTTAAATATCAAAAAATTGGTCAGGGCTAGTTGTTTTGGTATGCTGTGATATTCTGGAAGGCAAACTGTGTTTGGAAGGAAGATTTTGGGGGTTTGGTGCATGATAAAGTTTCTGAAATTTTCAAGTCTCTTGGACTTGGTTGTTCCTGCTTTTGGTTCTGCTCATGAAACTGAAAAGTTAAATTGAGGTGTTTGCATGTGTGTATTTGATTGAAAAAAATTCATAGTGGAGATAGACTGTTGTTTGCCTTTACCTTCTGATTTTGGTTGCTATCGTTTTACATGTCTTTTGGTGAATATGTATATATATCATTTTGGTTAATGTTGGTTGCTTGGATTATGTCAGGAAAGTCCAAAGTGCTTGAAATTTTGGTTGCTCGAAAATTTGGTTGTTGTTGTTTTGCATGTGTTTTGGTAAATGTCATATATTTAATTTTGGTTGCTATTGGTTGCTTGGATTATGGTTATTGAAATTTTGGTTGTCATTTACTAAGTGGCATATATGTAATGCTCAAATTACAAAAAAAATTTCAAGGTTGGCCAGAATACATAATGCTCAATGACAATTATAGATTCTTTTCTGCAATTTTGTCCATTACTAAGTGCAAACCCTTTTGTTTCAGTGGGAAAGAAGAGGCAAAGAAGCATATCCCAAGAAGATATGGATGTGGTTAGAAATGAGTGGACAAAGTTTGTGGTCAAGACATATATGTAAGTATTGTACTTGGTACTTGGGTACCCATATATTTTTTTAGTTCAGTTGAGACCTTGTTCTTTAGATTTGGTTGGACATGAGTTGATGCTAGTACTTTGAATTGATAATGTAAGATTTGTGAGAATGATGTATGAGAATGTGGTAAATGAAATTGGAACTTCGAATTTCATATTAGTCTATTTCCATATCAATTGGGCAAATTCGATTCCAACAACATATATAGGATTAGTAACTGTTGTAATGCAAAATATCACACAACACAAGTCCAAAAAGACATAACACATTGTCTGAGGAAAATTTAGACAACATTTTTATCTAGCAACTTGTCATCTTAAAGCTATTCAGACAACATCGGCGTCTAGCAAAGTGTGGTCTGAGGTTCATTCAAGACAATAAATTCATCAACATCAAATGTTATCTTAAATAACATTCAGACAACATTAGCATCCTCAAACTTGTTTTATAACATTAATTCAGACAACAAGAAAAATAAAATGTGTGGTCTGAAATTCATCCGGTACAACACATGCATCCAAGAGATTGTCATACGAATTGAATTTCAGACAACACCGAAATCCAGATAATTGTTATCTTAGATAAGATGCAAACAACATAAGGTAATCGGAAGTGTAGTCTGAGGTTCATGCAAGACAACACCATTTCGAGCAAATTGATATTTGTAATGCATTTGACACGACATCTGGTAATCGAAAATGCTTGTTTGATGTTTACTTCACACATCAAGTCTCGTGCAATATTGTCGTTGAAGATATTTAGGAGCCAACACCAGCTTGGAAAGATTGTTGTGTTTGGTGAATTTCACTCAACACCCTTGCAGTAAGCTGTTGTCTGAGTTCATACCCGACAACAGACTACTGTCATGAATCGAAATTTGGTAAATTTAGACAACACATATTTAGATACACATGTTGTGTGAATGACCAGAGAGACAATTAAAAAAGAATGTTGTCTGATGGGGGAGATCAGACAACACGCCAGTTTACAACATCTCCATTTTCATTCAGACAACAGGCTTTTGACTGTTGTCTGATTCACTTTGTGTAGTAGTGCCGTCTGTCCTCGTCGGACATGGCTGGCTCCGATCTCTTAGAGAGAGAGATTTTGGTAAGGGATTAGACAGGCTTGGGTAACTAGAAGGGGAGACAGAGCTACCAGTGGCAATTTTTGTTATTTTTAGTGTCAGGTTGTTAAGGGGTGACCCTAATTATCATGGGGACATTTGTGTGTCCTGGATTATAATAAGACACTTCAAAATAACATCTTTTATCATTGGTCCATTTTTAAATTAATTTTTTCCCTTATTTTATTTTTTATATCCAAAATTTTTATAATTTTTATTTTTTAAATTATTTTTTAAAATTTAAAAAAAATATTTCTATATTTTTATTTATTATATAAAAAAAATTAAATTTTTTATTTTTTATTTTGTTGCTTTGCAAGATTTCTGGTATTTGAACCATTCTAGCATTGATCTCTTCTAGATTTGTAGCTTTGTGCTCATCTGCCTTGAGATTTACGAAGCTTGCATAAAGTGTACCATGAATATAGTTACTATGGCATGTCACAATTACGCTTTGACCATATGCTTGGTGCATTTTTGTGTTTTGCTTGATAACCATAGGTTGTTTTGGCTTGTTGCAACTTCTTGTTTGATATAAACAAAGTTTTCATAGTAGCAGGCTCAAACTTACACGGTGTTCACCCCTTTTTGGGTCATAGTTGTAGGCTATGTCTAATTTTGATCAAGAGGAATGCCTGGGCAATAAATAGTTTTATTTTTTAGAAAATCATTGACTGCATGTGGTAGTAGTCTTTAGCTTATTATCGCTGAATTTAGCTTATGGCTTGATTTGGCATGTATCTTTCTATACAAGCTTCTAATTTCTTTGAGATTGATCTTCTTGCTTGGCTTCAGTTGACGATTTTGATAGTTATTGCTTGAAATTTCACAAAGACTTCTTGGAAACTTTGCTTGCACGAAATAAGATTTGGGAATAATTGTTAAAGCATGTGGTATTATCTGCTTTATTTATTTATTTTTTCACTATGTCATAGTTTTGCTTGAATTGTGCTGCTCGATTCCATGGCGTTGTTTTGGTATATTTTGACTAGTTTTTGTCCTACCAATTGTGGGTAAGTAACTGAGGCTTGTGCAGGAGTCCTTGTAGATCAAGGGTTGTCAATTGGGAGAATGGGAAATAAAGAAAACAAGTTGTGAAAAGCTAGGGAATTAAGACCGAAATGTGTTGGGAACAAGAGCTCAGGCTAGCTAAAATCAGAAAGAATAACTAGATGTAAAAAAATACCACAAGACAATCAAGACATCTTTAGTAAAAGAATTTGGGTGAAGATGAGAGATCTAAACTTGCTATTGCTTATAATAAAATAGGGAGAAATGCTGATTTTGCTTAAGGGAATGTGTTTTTACAAGATAAATTTGGTATGTTTGTTAATGCTAGTCACAGTTTGCTTGATGAGGCTCGCATGCATGTTGTAATCTACAAATTAAAATACATGTAGCCTGGCATGTAAAGTTTTCTTTGCTTGGTTTTTGTAGATACCTCTCACTATGCAAGGAGGATTTGCTACATCACCAAGCATAAGTAACACCCTCTTGGGGGGGCCCACAAGCCATGGTGGGGCCCAACCGAGACATGCATCCAGTAGCCCGATGTCCAAGCTATGCTACGGTAGTCGGAAGTGGCAAATACCTCGCCAGGAAGCCACCTTCCCGGCCTTGCTAAGTTACCTTCATAATATGACTTCTACACTAGAATAGTGGGTTTAGCATCCCACATGGAAGAAAATGTAAGATGGAGGGGTTCCCTTACCTATAAAAGGGACCCTTCCTCCTCCTTAAACACCATCCCATTACACACTTTGTAATCCCCTTTGGGCCGCAAGGCCTAAACACACATAGTACAATATTCAAGTGGACGTAGTCTCCCGCTAAGGCAGAGATGAACCACTATACTTCTCTCTCGTGTGTGTGTGTGTGTGTGTCTCTCTCTCTCTCTCACGTTAATTAGACCCCTCGGTCACAAACATTAACATCGGCGCTGTCTGTGGGAAGCCAACTCAAAGGCTTCGTCACCTACCATGAACTTTGAACCATCAGGGCTGGTCAACGCTCGGTCAATGCCTAACACGCTTGGTCAACGCCCATCAGGGCTGGTCAACTCCGGTTAAGGCCAGTCAACGCTGATGAAAGTAGTCAACTCTGCACTACCTATATATATATAAAAGGGAGTTGGTGTGCCTGTTTACTGTGGACACCCAGAAATTCAATATGGGCACCCAATAACAAAACATGAGGAAGATGACCAACAGCTATCTGTCACCATCAACTCTCTCAGTAAAGACTAACGACGAGCTCCATGTCTCCGCTGTCCAAGAGCTCTGCTTTGCTGGACAAAGGCTCTGCTAGCCAAGAACTCCGCTGTCCAAGAGCTCCGCTAGCTATTACGGGCCTCCGCTGAACTCTTCCGCTAGCCTACTTCCGCCGGAACACCAGCTGCCAACCGCTAGCAAGCCGACCCTCAGCTGGGCATCGAACCTCCGCTGAGTTCCAAAACTCCGTTGAACTCCAAGCCAGCACCTTTGTGCTGTCGTGCAAAGCTCCGCCAAACTCCAACAAAATGTGTCCAGCTCTGCTTCTTATCTTGTCGCACCGCCAAGATATGGGTTCACATGGATTGTGCACCATTCTACGCACCGCCAACAAGAACTGCAGTTCTACTTTTCCTTGTCGCACAGCCAACAAGCACCATCGTTGGCCACAGCCACGCTCCCCCACAGGCAACCACCAGTGGCAACTGCTTCTTCCTCCACTAGGTAGCCTCTGCTGGGCTCCGCTCCACCAAGATTCACCGTTAGCAAAAGCTCTGCTCCGCTAACCGGCAACGGCCTTCGCTGAGCAACTCCTCCGCTAGCAAGGCTCCGATGAGCAACTCCTCCACTGAGCAGAATCATCTCTGCCAAAGCTCCGCTAGCCCTTCAATCTTCCGGCCACCCAGAAAACTACTTTGGGCACCTATCCAATTCTGCAGTCCTTCCTTGCCGCTGGTTTCAGAATTGACGACCCCATGCTTCCGATTTCTTGGTGCATCTCCTCACCCAAGCATCGATCAGAGATGGAGCTCAGCCCTTTCTCTCTGAAAAACTGGAAAAAAGATGAGTTTTTCTTTCGGTGCTGCAAAGCTAAACTACAAAAGCATATACATATGCCTATTATAAACATCCAAAACCACCTTCACAATTAAGTGGCTAGCATAAACGCAACATGTCAAATTATCCTTATTTCATGATCTAAATTATGGCCCACATATTAAACACGTGATGCAGTTGCTTCCTTACACATTCAATCATCATTAACCAAGCATATATATAATATGTTCTCATTGCTTGCTACACGTCCTTGGCCAAGCACATATATTATATTATCATTTCTTGCAAAAGTTGGTGACTTACTATATGCAACACATGTGAACGTCTGAAGGCTCATGCCATGCATTTAAAACCGATAGCTTTATGATATACATGCATATGCATATATATGTATACATATTATAAACCCATCTGTCTAAGCATCCTAGTTCCATGAGACCATGACAAATGCATATCCAATTG
Organism: Rosa chinensis; assembly: GCF_002994745.2. NCBI lineage: Eukaryota > Viridiplantae > Streptophyta > Magnoliopsida > Rosales > Rosaceae > Rosa > Rosa chinensis. Next base: position 34,755,935 of record NC_037094.1, read on the forward strand.
CATTCACATTATGTAGCTATGGGTATATGCCTACATGCTTGTAATAATTAAAGCCTGCAAGATCACATGCTACGCCCAACTTTCTTGTCTCAAATATGCTTCTGTCATCCATTAATATATACTAGGAATTAGCACACTTTTTGACTAATACTTGGTCATGCGGCAGTACCTTTTGAATTCTAGCATTCTAGAGATATGCATGCCTACACCTCACCTCAACTGAACCCCCTAGCTACGTTAGCTAATCACATGTACATATATTGCTCACGACACATTTCCATGTACATATTTGATAAGGCATTAGCTTTATTTGCCTTTGTTATTATCAAAATTGACATATACTATTGCCATGCCTTCACTTTTCAGCAAGCCTAAAGTCTGTTTCACAAACAAATTAGGCCAATCAATATCGGCTACTATGCCAATGAAAATATATTAATTTACCGTTAATATAAATTACCTTGCACCACTGCAATTCACTACCATTGCTATCTAGTAAATACATTTTACAAGCACTTAACATTATTACAAAATTATCTTGTTAAGGAGGCAATCAAACATGTCAACTTATACACTTTGCTTACCATCTTATCAAAGTACATATGCAAATTATTGATGTTGATTTTACAAATCTACATATTAATCACCCATTTTGTTTCAAGGAAATTCAGTTATTTCTATCGAGCATTCAACCGCAACGACGAGTTGACACACATTATTGGAACACTTTATCTGCCAAAGCAATGAAGCGTCATGCTTGGACAACTCCAACATGATCTGGGTACTTATATCAATTCCAATTCCAACTCGCTCCAAATCGGCATAAGATAAGTAACATTATCTTATCTTTTACGCTCTGGCAATTAGAGCCATTACATGCTTTCACTACTTTAAGCATGCTTATAATATATCACACTTGATATGCATTTACATGCTTCCATGACAAACTAATAATGCTTATAACACATGTTCTATATTTTAGTAGCACGCCTACTATGCGCACATCCTAGTGTAATACTTCAAATGCCTTCACGATCGTTAAGCATGCTTGCACTATGCTACTCGTACGCCGTACACATATGCCATGCTTATTTGTTGTTCATACATTTATGCACTAAATGCAAATATCTTGTCTAGCCTCTTGGCCACCATATTTTGTCAAACCCTCCCCACGGGAAAGAGACCTAAACGGGTCGAAAGACTCCACAAGTTTGTGGTTCACGACCAACCACCAAGCGGTAAGGCAACGCCTCATAATGACGATGACCCTACGCGACATTATAGCCAAGTTTTTCTCCTCTAGGAAAGAGTAAAGAGACTGGTTAACACAGCCCACAGCAGCCATTGATCCGGCCGTTAACCCTCGACGTTTGGGTATCAAAGATTAGGTTCGCTCCCTAACGCCCACGACCTCCGCGGCACCCCCGAGCTTCGCGCTCAGGAGCTCTAACTCTCACGCCTCCGCGACACAGCTGAGCTTCGCGCTCACGAGCTCTAACGCTCATGCCTTCGCGGCATCTATGAGCTTCCAGCTTACAAGCTTCGCGCTCATGCCTTCAAGGCACCCCGAGCTTCCGCTCATGCCTTCGTTGCAATCCTGAGCTTCCCGCTCTCTAGCTTCGTGCTCAATCCTTCACGGCACCCTGAGCTTCCCGCTCAAACCTTTACGGCACCCCGAGCTTCTGATCACTTATTCGCGGCAACCCCGAGCTTCGCGCTAATGCCTCCACGGCATCCACGAGCTTCCCGCTCACAAGCTTCGCACTCACTCCTTCACGGTACCTCGAGCTTTCGCTCACGCCTTTGCGGCAACCCTGATCTTCGCACTCATTCCTTCACGGCATCCACGAGCTTCGCTCTCACGCCTTCACGACACCCCTAGCTTCCACTCACGCCTCCGCAGCACCCCCCAGCTTCCTGCTCACTAGCTCTAACGCTCACGCCTTCGCGGCATCCACGAGCTTCACGCTCACGCCTTCACGGCACCCCGAGCTTCCACTCACACCTTCGTGGAAATCCCGAGCTTCGTGCTCACGCCTTCATGGCACCGAGCTTTCGCTCACACCTTCCCGGCAATCCAGAGATTCCCGCTCACGCCTTCACGGCACCCCTAGCTTCTACTCACGCCTTCGCGGTAATCCCGAGCTTCGTGCTCATGCCTTCACGGCATCCACGAGCTTCTCGCTCAAGTCTTCACGGCACCCTGAGCTTCCGCTCATGCCTTCAAGGCATCCACCAGCTTCCCACTCACAAGCTTCGCTCTCACGCCTTCACCGCACCCCGAGCTTCAGCTCACGCCTTTGAGGCACCCCCGAGCGTCCCGCTCACGAGCTTTACGCTTATGCCTCCCCAACAACCCCCAACTTCCACCTTATGCCTTCGTGGCACCCCCGAGCTTCCCGCTCATGCCATCCTTGCAACCCCGAGCTTCCCGCTCATGCCTTTCCGACAACCCAAACTTCCCGCTCACGCCTTCGCAGCACCCCCGAGCTTCCGCTCACCCCCGAGCTTTAAGCTCATGCCTTCCCGGCAACCCTCGAGCTTTCCGCTCTCGCCTTCCCGGCAACCCCCGAGCTTCCGCTCACGCCTTTCCGGCACCCCCTAACTTCCATGCTCTTGTCTCCCGGCATTCCCAAGTGTTATACTCACATCCCCTCGACATAATACACATTAATGGAACATTGAATTCTTCTACCATTTGTCCTTTGCAACAAATTGAATTCTTTTCGCGTTCCATTAATACGAGCGAAAACCAAACAAACACAAGTGTTCACGTATTCATCGTTCACGAATTATAAACGCTTGCCTTCATGGCACTCATGCAACTTAAACCGAGTGTAACCTCGTCAACTCGACCTCGTTCGTTTTACTTGCACGCATCACGCATTTATCATATGCAATTCATATGTTCACACAATCACGTAACCTCAAATTTATACGTCATAATGGATCATACTCAGCACCATTCGCATGTATACATCATGTATCATGCACCTCATATATTCATATATGCCAACGCATATCAATGCAACTCACATTTGTTGCCCAATACAACAAGCATTCTCCATATGCGTGTTTTTGTCTTTGTCATGCAGGTTAACGAGTCCCTTCTTGCTTACGGAGTTCGGGGACTTGTAGGGGCTCCGTGCCACCCGGTTACTTATGCTTGATGACTTCATAATTATAACTCCCCAACGAAGAAGCTCCTCTTACTTGGGGACTTCGGGGACTTGTAGATACCTCTCACTATGCATGGAGGATTTGCTACATCACCAAGCATAAGTAACACCCTCTTGGGGGGCCCACAAGCCATGGTGGGTCCCAACCGAGACATCCCGTTGCCCGATGTCCAAGCTATACCATGGCTAAAAGCCACCTTCCCGGCCTTACCAAGTTACCTTCATAATATGACTTCTACACTAGAATAGTGGGTTTAGCATCCCACATGGAAGAAAATGTAAGATGGAGGGGTTCCCTTACCTATAAAAGGGACCCCTTCTCCTCCTTAAACACCATCCCATTACACACTTTGTAATCCCCTTTGGGCCGCAAGGCCCAAACACACATAGTACAATATTCAAGTGGACGTAGTCTCCCATTAAGGTGGAGACGAACCACTATACCTCTCGTGTGTGTGTGTGTGTGTCTCTCTCTCACGTTAATTAGACCCCTCGGTCACAAACATTAACAGTTTTAATTTCTTTATTTTGATTGCTTAGAGTTATTTAAGCATGTAGTTGCTTTGCTTGGGCATTTGCTTTGGTAGCTGGAGCTTGTGGCTACCTTAAGTATTTTGAGTGATCAATTGAGAGCGATTCGATATTGAAAAGAATGGGCATAATTGCTTGGCATGGCCCTCATATGTTCTGTTAATATTTAAGATTGAGAGGTGGCCCAAGTCTTTGTTAACGCTAGTCCGATGGGCGGACCGCTACTTGCAATGTTCTCAGAGCTTCCACTACTTGTCAAGTGAAATACAAAAAGGCGTCAGAGGGAGACCGCGCTGGGCTGTCTTCTCTTCTCCGATGCCTAAGTTAGTTAATGTATTTATGTTGACAGAATAACAGTAGATAAGTAGTAAATGCGTAATTAATGAGGAGAGTGGAGAGAACCTTTTATAAGTGGGAAAAAGGCTGGCATCTTCCATGTTTTCGATGTGGGACTGATATGCTTCAGTTCCCAGCTTCTGGAGCTTCTGATGCTATCTTGGCGTTCCGCGTGGTGGCGCGTCAGAGGTGATCTGGGGGTGAGCCAGGGCTCATGCGGTAGCCTGCTTGGCTGTGTTTCCGTAGGTCACACAGTTGACGGTAGTTAGTACCGCTGGCGGTCTCATAAGTGTGGCTCATTATAGTGCTTGCAAATGCTTATGTAAGTACAAGTCCCCCAAGTCCCCAGTCAAGGAGGGCAATCTTAGTTGGGGAGTTGCCTAGCAGTTTGAAGCGTTACTTCCCCTAGACTTGCAAAAGCATAATGAGCGTCAGTGCATTATCAACCATGGACTTACTGAGCAAACGCTTTATGCCCTTTGGGGTGGGCCCCTGCTAGGCCCCCTAGAGAGTCCCCCACTCTCCGGCTAAGATAGACCTCCGTTTGGTCGGTATATTGTTTGTTGAGGGGAGCTGCGCTGAGCAGATAGTGTTGGGTAGCGAGCCCAAACTTTGGTCCCCGAGTGGCGGGGTTAACGTGCCTAATCAGGGCTGTCGTAGACTATTGACGTGTCCCGTGTCTCAGAGGGACGTAGCCTGACTGTAATGCAAAGTAGTAGTCGTCGTCTGGACGAGGTGTTGCCTCTGAAATCGTCATCGAAGGAAATGCCTTTGCTGATAGTAAGCTATAAGTGGTGTCGCGGGGACCTGCTTGGTGGTAGACCAGTTAGCAGTTTTGCGCTCAGCGGAACCGCTTGCAAGATGAAGGGAGAAGTTCTGCTAGCGGTGTGGTGCTTAGCGGAGACTTCCACTTGCAAGATGAAGGAGAAGTTCCGCTAGCTTTGTGGCGCTTAACGGAGATTTTCACTTGCAAGATGAAGGGAGAAGTTCCGCTACCGGTGTGGCGCGTAGCGTAGACTTCCTCTTGCCAAATGAATGGAGAAGTTCCGCTAGCGGTGTGGCACTTAACGGAGACTTCCTAGGATTGGTGACCTTTGATGGTTACTTTGGCTAGACACCTCGTCTGACGGCGTCCGACACGTGGCCAACATGTATTGGGATAGCGTGTGGAATGATGTCTCTGTAGCACGCATGCGTCTTCGCCATTAATGCGAGTAATTATTGATTTTATAACCGAGGCGACGCCTTGGTTAATCCAGAGAGTAAGTGCGGTCGTGGGGCATGTGTATGGCTGTCGTGCGATGTCGTTTTTCAGCGGATGGCCTGGATTGGTTTGATGTCGACATAAAAGAGAGGGAAACCACAGTGGTTTTGACATCTTCTTCACTTCAAACTCAACTCGTCGTCGTCTTCAAGCTTTTGCTCTTTGATATTCTAGGAGTATTCTCTGCAAATTGAGTGACAGCATTGTTCGGCGAAAGAGAGTTCCCTGGAAGTGAAGACACACCTTCCAAACGCTCCAGATCTTCCATACCAATAGGTTAGTGATTCGAGTTTCTTTGTTTTGTTGCTTTCTGTCAGTTTCAGTTTTTTTTTTTTGTTTGTATTTGGAGCGAGTTCTGTTATTCTCTACTGTGTTTGAGGGTCTAGAATGGGTTCTAGGGATGGGTGTGACTGATTGTTAGGGGGTTGGGGTTTATGGGTTAGCAAGACCGTGGAATTTTGGTTTTGGATATATATGCGATGTGTTCTTGTTTTGGCACCTTCTGGGTTTTTTGGGTTTGGTGTTCTTGATGTTCTTGGCTAAAATCTGACATAGGGATAGTTTAGATAGGTTTTGGAACTAAGTAACCTGGGTTTTAGGGTTTGTGATGGCTAGTGTCGTAGAGATCTTAAGCAGTGAGGATTCTGGGTCTGACGTGTCGCTCAGTGTGGCGGATAAGATGTTTATTGACTTGTTGCGTCCGTCTGCCCCTACAGGAACCTCCCTGTCCGAACCGCTAGACATTGAGCCGCTACAAACCATACCTTGGGAAATTGCAATGGGTCATGCCGGTCGTCCAGAAAGTTCTAGGGCAAGGGAGGACGTTGCCGCCCGCAAAAGGTGTGAGGAGAGGCTAGCGAGTAATAGCTCCGCTAGTGGATCCGTTGGCGGGGGTGAGGCTGGCGTGAAAGAGGTAGAGTCGGCGTTGGTTCTCCGCGACGGTACTGCAGTTGACGAGGCTGGAGGACCGAAGACGATGGCTGCCGTCAATCGTCTGAAACGGGTATTTCACCTGCCCGGAGTGGTGAAGTTGCATTCGCCTACCGCTGATGAGATGGCTTCTATTCTGCTGGCGAGGTATATTGCCGTTCAAGAGGCCATCTTCCGCTACTTCCCAACCTCCAGATCTTGGTGTGTGAGTTTGGTTTCACCTTTCGGCAAATATGTCCCAACATGTGGCGGTTGTTGATGGCGCTCAACTCGCTATGGCGCTTGTCCGGTTGCGAGGGTCCAACCGTGGCGGAGGTGTTGCACTTTTACTGGTTGTTGTACGTGAAGCGCCAGGGATGTAGCGGACAAGTAAATTTGAGATGCTGTCAGGGGGTGCCGAAGCTAATTGAGAATCTGAAGGATTCCATGTCTCCCTGGCGGGGGACCTTCTATATTGCCATGGCGTGGTGGGAATACCAAGCAGGGTCAAACGTGTGGGCACCGACATTCAGGATTAAGTTAGAGTTCCAACCTATTCGAGGTAAGTGCTAGCTTCCGCTGATCGAAGTTGCCGGTTTTGCTTGTATGATATGTTTCTGTATTCTGCTAATCTTTGTGTGTTTTTTTTGTGCAGTGGGTCTGTGTTATAACTTGACGCGTGAGGAAGAGTGTCGCGTGGCGAGGATTAGAGGTTGTTAGCGAAATCGTAACCTGCTCGACCTCGTCTTCTCACCGGTTGGGAGCTGTTGGTCGATCAATAGCTGACTCGCGCCCTTGGTAAGTAACCTCCACTGATATGTCCCTAGGTTGGGTTCATCCTGACACTCGGTGAGCTCAGCGATGAAATCTGCCACTGCCTGGCCCTTCATGGCTGTTCTTGGCTTGTAGTCAATGTCAAACTCGCTGAGCTCTATAGCCCACTTGCTGAGGTGCTCAGAGTGCTCAAGGTTTGCATTACCTGCCTTAGCGGTTAGTTTGTTAAGACATGAATTGTGTGGGCTTGAAAATACTAGCGGAGTCGTCTAGCGGAGATAATGAGTGCGAGAGCGAGCTACTCCAGGGGGGGATATCTTGTTTCCGCCTCGTTCATGCCTTTGCCGGCGTAGAATACAAGGAGCTCCTCCTGGCCCTCTCGGAGTACAATGGCATAGCTTACAGCCAATTGTGATACCGCTAGGTATATGTAGAGTATCTCACCCTGTACAGGAATAGAAAGTATTGGGACCGCTGCCAAGTACTCCTTCAAGCCCTAGAATGCCGCCTCATAGTCTAGGGTCTAGTCAATTACTTTCTTGTGGGTCCTCTTCAGAACTTTGAAACATGGGAGGCACCGGTCAGTGAGTCTGGAGATGAATCGAGAGAGGGTGGTTAGTTTGCCCTGGAGGCTCTGAACGTGCACCTTCCACTCCGGCGCCTTCATGTTAAGGATAGCTTGCACCTTGTCAGGATTGGTCTCTATGCCCCTTTCACTGACGATGTAGCCCAGAAATTTGCTGGCGGTGACGCTGAAGAAACATTTTTCTGGGTTGAGGAGCATGCCATAAGCTAAGAGAATGGCGAATATGATTATGAGGTTTGCCACGTGTCCGCTGGCCTTGATTCTTTTTACCAACATGTCGTCCACGTAGACCTCTATGATCTTGCCGAGATGTTCAGCGAACATGGCATTCATCAACCGCTGATAAGTTGCACTGGCATTCTTCAAGCCGAAAGGCATGACATTGTAACAGTATAGGCCCTTATTGGTGGTGAAGGTGGTGCATTCCTAGTCGCCGGGTGCATCTTGATCTGATTATAGCCAGAGAAGGCATCCATCATGCTGAGCAACTCGTGTCCAGAGGTTGCATCGATCAATTGGTCAATGTGGGGTAGCGGGAAGCTATCCTTTGGGCATGCCTTGTTGAGACTTTTGAAATCGACGCACATCCGCCACTTCCCACTAGGTTTCTTGACCATGATTAAGCTGGAGATCCATTTAAGGTAATTGACTTGGGTGATGAATCCAATGCCCTGGAGTTCGGTGACCTCCTCCCCTATTGCACGATATCTTTCTTCATCGAAGGCCCTTCGTAGCTGCTTGACAGGGTAGAAGGACGGTTTGATGCTTAACTTGTGCGTGATAATTTTAGGGGAGATAACTGACATATCAGCATAGGACCATGCAAAGACGGCGGCGTTGTCACATAGAAACTGAGAGAGCTCTGCAGCTATCTCTGGGGCTAACTGAGAGCCGATGCAGACTGTCCGCTCAGGGTGTTCGTCGGAGATGCTGATAATCCTCAAGGATGTCTATAGGTTGACAGGCTTTTTTTTTACATATTTTTTCTCGTCATCCCTAGGGTCCTCGAAAATACTAGGTGCTGGTGCATGGCTTCCTGCAGTTAGGATCTCATGGCGGAACGCCGACCGTGCCACGGTTGTGGAGTAACATTCTCGTGCCAGTTGTTGACTTCCTTTGACACAATCTGTCTCGTTAGGTGTAGGGAACTTCATGAGAAGCATGTATTCGGTTATGATGCACTTGAGTTTGTTGAGTGTCGGTCGACCAATAATGGCGTTGTATGAATTAACACAGTCGACGACAACGAATTCCGTATGTATCTCCGCTATGCGGGGACTAGCGCCGATAACTAGCGGCATGTAGTCAAAACCGAGTGGTTGCGTGACGTCACTGGAAAAGCTGAGCAGCGGCTCATGATCCTGGAGTAATTTTCTATTCCGCTGGAGTTGATTATAGCAACCATTGAAGATGACATTGACAGCGGATCCGCCGTCAACGAGGACCCTTCCCACTAACCATTTATCGAGTATGGCATCGATCAAGAATGGATCGTCGTGGGCCAAATGTACTCGCGCTCCTCCTTCTCTGAGAAGGTAATGGGTTCCCAACCAGACTTTTGGAGTTTTGCGGATCTCTCATAGCGGATGTTGCAAACTTCTTTGGGGTGGTTAGCGCGTGCATAGCGCTTTCTTGCCCTGTGAGACATGTTGGTGATCGGAGCACCATCGTCGATGGTGTTGATGAGGCATATGGGTTCGATGTGGGCAACTACAGGTGGCGGTTGGCGCACTTTGAATTGTTCCATCTTGCCTTCACGGTACAAAGTCTTAACAGCTGTTTTTAGGGCGTTGTAATTGTTGGTGTTGTGACTGCTGTCCTCATGGTACTTGCACCACTTGCCGGTGTTTCTGGGCTTTCCCACCCTTGGGCATTTTCTTAGGGGTGGCAGCGGAATCTGGTCCTTGCACTGGTCGTATATCTCCTCATACGAGGCTGTGAGGACCGCAAACACTCCGTACCACTGGGAGGACTCTGTCTTCTTATTACGGTTATCCCCATGAGATGAGCGGTTACCCTTGTTGTAATGTTGGTCCTTTTGCCGCTTGCTCTGGTAGTTACCTTGTTGCCACTCTGTCTTCTTATCAGCTGGCGGCGTAGCAGAGGGTTTGTTAACGGTCTCTTGCTGGCTGGAGGAAGGCTGAGTGGTCTTTGCAGGTGTTGGTGGTGGTTATGGGGTTTCTTCATATGTGATGAATTCTGCCTGCGCATGGATGACAGCCTCGCTCATGAAGTGGTCGTACACGGCATTTAGATGATTGTAATTGAGATAATAGAGAAACGGTCCCTTTAGGAGTCCTTGCTTGAAGGCTGCCAATGCCATTGTTTTATCAAGATCACGACACTGAGATCTTGCTGCTCGCCATCTGGTGACTAATGCCTTCAATGTTTCCTCTCTACCCTACTTGACGTTGAACAGTGTTGTGATGTCCAGTGGACAATAGGATGAACCGAGAGAGGAAAGCCTGTGATAGTGCGTGGAATGAGTCGATGGATCCTGGCTGGCATTAAAAAAACCAGCTCATTATTTCACTATCCAATGTTTTGCTAAACAAGTGGTAGAGGGTGGTGTCATCAAATCCTTTGTTGTTAGTGACTTTCTTGAAGGTGTCCATCTAAACGAAGGGGTCTGTCATGCTGCTGTAATGTGACATCTTTTGTGTCTTGCCATATGCTAGTCTGACGGCCTGTAAGATCCTGGTTGTGAATGGTCCTAGTTTGGACTCAAAGAGCGGATTTGGAATTGGCGCTGGGGCGCCTGCTTCCGCCTGGATTAGCCTTTGCTTTACTTGCTGCATCTTTTCTAGGATTAGGGCGGTTATGTCGCCAGCGGGCCCTGCCTGGTGATTCCGCTGAACCAGCTCCCACCTGGGGACAGGTGGATTGCCCCCAGTTCTGGCCCTAGTGCCCGAGCTATTGGTGTGCGGCTGTGACTCCGCTTCCTGTTCCACCATTAGGCGGGGTAGGGGAGGTGGGCCCATTCCTAATTGTTCTGGTGGATTCGGCTGTACCTACATCTGTATGATTAGTACGGGTACCAATCCGCCCGTATTGGGTCGACTACGTCTAGTGCTCTACGATTGCTCGCTCTGCACAAGGTTAGCTTTTGCGTCCAGCTCCTTTTTTAGTTCGTCGAATTTTGACATTAGTGTGGCCACCTGCTTTTGGACCTCGGCCTTCTCTCTGCGCTCTTGTTCGCGCTCCCTGTTTTCCTTATGGAGGTTTGACAATGCCAGCTCATACATAGCGGCGAGATCCTGGACCGGTGGGCGACTGCTGCCCGGTCGGGTCTCCGTTGCAGTTTGAGCTTGCGGGACCTGGGATGAGCCCTGGGGTTCCGCACTGGGGTTGACCAGAGTGCTGAATAGTGCACGGTTAACATTAACCACTGGGTTAATGTTAGCCGCCTGGTTGTGGGATGGAGGTTGGCAGATTGATCCGCTTTCTCTACAGCGTTTCCCCCGCTATCGTTAGTCATGGTGGTTGTGGTGGGATGGCCTTTTGTTCAAGGATTCCCACAGATGGCGCCAATGTTAATGTTTCAGATTGAGCGGTGGCCCAAGTCTTTGTTAATGCTGGTTCGATGGGCGGACCGCTACTTGCAATGTTCTCAGAGCTTCCACTACTTGTCAAGTGAAATACAAAGCGGCGTCAGAAGATGCCTAAGTTAGTCAATGTATTTATGTTGACAGAATAACAGTAGGTAAGTAGTAAATGTGTAATTAATGAGGAGAGAGGAGATAACCTTTTATAGGTGGGGAAGAGGTTGGCATCTTCCATGTTTTTGATGTGGGACTGATATGCTTCAGTTCCCAGCTTCTGGAGCTTCTGATGCTATCTTGGCTCTGCGCGTGGCGCACGTCAGCGGTGATCTGGGGGTGAGCCGGGGCTCAGGCGGTAGCCTGTTTGACTGTGTTTCCGTAGGTCACACAGTTGGCGGTAGTTGGTACCGCTGGCGGTATCATGAGCGTGGCTCATTATAGCTAATTTTCTTGCAATTGCTTATGTAAGTACATGTTCTGTGGGAGATGCACGACCTTAGGGAGGAGCTTGGCATGGCTTTGCATGTATGTTTGATGCTTGTATGCATAGTATCATGCTTGCTTGGGTTTTTTTTTTTTTTTTGCCTAGCATGAACATTAGTGCCTTGGCGTGTTCCTCTTGGTCGTGGATCTGCCTGGCTTGATTATGAGCATGTACTTGGCATGATGTTTGGGTGGCATGAGTATAAGCTTGGCACTAGCATGGAGTTGGCATAAATTTGAGTTAAGAGTAAGTATAAGCCTGATATTGAAATCATAGCATGTGACGGTTCCTGAATTTATATATGCATGCATTATCTTTGATTGTTTTTTTTTTTTTTTTTTGAATATCTTGATTGCATCTGTAAATGCCAGTTTTGCTTGGGCAGTGAGGACCTTGATCACCAATGGCGGAGCCAGGTTTTGATTTAAGGTCGGGCACTCATGAAATATGAAAACTTACTTTAAAAAAAATATAAAAAGGAAAGCTAAGGTTGTCACAATTGGACACGAGATTATGTGAGTGGAATTACTTGCTGGATGTGAAATTTAAGCCAAAGTGATATACATCTTGTAAATTGTCTAAAGCAATAACTATATTAACTTTTATAATTCAAAAGTAGAACAATAGCACTACATACGTAATATATAATTATATATATAAACACACATGTTCAGACCAAAAAACAAAAGAAAAAATAGATCCACAAAGTTACAACAAGAAGCATTGAACCCATGACCATATTATCAATGATTCAATCAGACAGCCACTACACCAGAATAGCTTTACTGCATTACAGAGAAAGCTAATATATATTTGTACTTAAAAACTCTAGTGGGTCATGGGACCCACTAGGCCCCTAGGTGGCTTCGCCTCTGTTGATCATTGTGGTATAGAAGTGAGGATTGAAGGTATTTTGGAGTAATGAGGTCTACATTTATTGTGACTTCTTGAAATTTTCTTTGAAAACTTTCCTATGAGAATTTTCTCTCTCTTTTTTGTTTTTTTTTGGATGAGATTGCCATGCCTTGATCTAAATACGAATGTGCATTTGCTGATAGTAGCTGCACTTTGGCAATGAAGGAGATAGAAAACATCTTGTAACAACCTCAATCACAGCAGTAACTATAGTAACCATGAGCAAGGTCTTAATCACTCAGCCCTCAAGTGTCTTTGCATAAGATTTGAGATGATATTTTGAAATAGGGAGGCTTAGGAATGAGTTAAGTTCAAATTGGCTTAGGTTCTTCAACAATGAGGAAGATAGTTGTAGCACTCAATTGCTGGTTGGAAAAAGAATGCTATGATATGGGAAATAAAGTCTTGAAATTTGATAGCTGCTGCTTGGTATGTTGCTTGGCTTCATTGCTTATTATATACATGATTATTCCATTTTAACTCTATAAGCTGGTTTGACATTTGGGAAAGACATGACTTGAGAGAAGAAGTCTCCTAAAAGAGCATGGATAGATTGATTAGCTCTTGGTACATGGTTTTAGGCTTAATGGAAAATCTTAGTGTAATAATATTGAATAACTGATAATAGTTTAGGAAAAGTTTACAACAGCACATAACTCTACAAGCTGGTTGATATTTGGCGCAGGCATGGCTTGAGACAGTATACCTTAGGAAAGAGCGTGAATAAAAGCTTAAGTGCTTAACTAGCTCTTGGTACTTATTTTCAGGCTTGAATGGAGAACCTTGGTGCCATGTATAGTACTAAATTACTAGCAAGCTAAGGGAATGTTAACGGCAGCTCAACTTTTGGCTATGAAATCTACTAGTTTGAAAGAATGGTGGTGCAGTAACATGGCTAAGAGATCTGGTGTTAGAGTAGGTTTACTAAGATTTGTGTGTTTGACTATGGTTTTGGGTTTAAAGAATGTTTACAACAGCTCATAATGCTGTAAGCTAATGTAGATACCTCTACTAGCAAGCTAGTTTGCTATCTCACCAAGCATAAGTAACACCCTTTTAGAGGGGTCCACAAGCCATGGTTGGACCCAACCGCGACATGCATCCCATTGCCCGATATCCAAGCTATGCCACGGTGGTCGGAAGCGGCCAATACCTCGCCGAGAAGCCACCTTCCCGGCCTTGCCAACATGCCTCCGCCACATACGTTCTACAATAGAGTAGAGGTTTCTTGTCCCACATTGGAAAACATGTAAAGGAAGAAGCCTCCCTCCCCTATAAAAGGAGACTCCTTCCCACTTACTCCACATCCCATTACACACTTTGTAATTCCCTTTGGGCCGCAAGGCCCAAACACACATAGTACAATATTCAAGTGGATGTAGTCTCTCGCTAAGGCAAGAGACGAACCACTATACTTCTTATGTCTCACTCTCTCTCTCTCTCTCTCATTCTTTACGTTAATTATAGCCTGTGGTTCAAACATTAACATTAGCGCCGTCTATGGGAAGCCAACACAAAGGCTTCGTCACCTACCACGAACTTGACCTGTTAGTGTCGAGTCAACGCTTGGTCAACATCAAATCAGGGCTGGTCAACGCCCATCAGGGTTGGTCAACGCCCATCGGGGCAGGTCAATGACTAGTCAAAGTGTTAAACCCCACATCTGTTATACCCTTTTTACTGAGTTACATGAAATTCATTATGGTTACTGTTCGCGGTTATAATTTTAACGTTTAGGGGGTGGTTAAAAATTGACTTTTTATGAGTTAATAATTTGAGAAAATTTCCTTATGGTACGTAAAAATCGGAGTTCGTATGCAAAAGTTATGAGTGAAATACGAAAGTTACTATTCATGGTAAAAATTTGGATAAATATAGAAGTTACCCGGGTAGGTTTCCAAAACCGGAAACCCACCCCTCTTTCTCTCTCCTCTCCCCCGATTCTCCTCCCTTTCCCTTCGGGTTCTCCTCTTCCCCTCCGATTCTTCACTTTCCGGCCATCATCCGGCGTGCAACCGGTCACCACAGGGGCGCCTCAACCCGCTCTTGATGCCAGTGACCTAGGATTGGGGAGTTTCGGCCGTGAAAGTCCGGATCGAAGCAAGAAGTAGTGCTCCGGTCGCAGTTTTGGGATTTTGCCGATTTCCGGCCATTCCGGCCACCATATTCACATCGAAGGTTTGGTTTTTGATGGAGATTATTTCCCCTAAGGTAGTTCATTCCAATTTGCATTGTAGAGGTCGAATTGACAAATTTTTATTTCTAGGGTTCTTGAAGCTTCGGGGCTTTCCTTCACCGGCTTGATTCGACCACTTCGAGGTAAAATTGGATGATGTTGTAGTTTGGAAGTTGTTTGGGCTTGTTGTGTAGATGCTAGTGCCAGAGTTTGGTGGTCATCGGAGGAAGTGGCCGCCGGCGCGTGGGCTGTAGGTAGCATGTGGTGGCGCGTAGAGTTGTGTTTTAATTGTCGTTTTAATCCCTTATACCCTATAATGATTGTAGAATGTAATGCATGAAGTTTGGTGGAAATCGGAGGATTTACAAATTGAGTTTAAATGATTAAGTATTGATTATCGCGAATTCGATCGCCGAATTCCTTTCGAATTCACTCTAGGTATTGCATCAATGACAGATTAATGTTGGAGCATTAAGGATGGATGTTGTAGAGAGTTGAGGAGTCGGATATTAGGAAGGGGGATGTTATGAATTTCCATTATAAGTATCGTAAAATTAAAATTCCGTCCTGTGGATTATATATATTTATGATTGTTATTCGTACAGGACGAGAGGAGTCTCCATACGAGGAGAATCACGAGCGACGTCAGGATTGACCGCATATTGTGAGTGGACCTTTGATTTTAATTGATGCATGCAAATTATATTCCGCAAGTTTTGAGTTTATCGATTTATCAATTTAATTATCGAGCATTTTATTTTGGTTTGGATTATTGATTGATTTATTGGTTTGAACTTTTGAATTTAGATTCATTATGCTCGATTTGAGGATTTTGATTTATGCGGATTCGGAAATTTATACTTATTTATACCCTATTTATATTTGAACCTGAGATGAGCTTGGCGTGCGGGGTCACGTCTTTATACATTGGATTCCGATTTTGCGAGATAAGTGGGGAAATTATACAGAATTACTGGCTTTTGACGATCTTCTTCCTCACCATACGCGGGTCATGTGAATAGGTCTCCTCCTCACTTACTTTGTGTTTGTGAGTGGCAGTGAGGTAGCTTTCTCCTCCTCACGTGGGTGGTAGTCGAGGTGATATTCTCTTCCTCGCACAATTTATGTGTGAGTGGTAGTTGAGGTTATTAGTTCTCCTCCTCGCACAATCTATGTGTGAGTGGCAGTCGAGGGTAGGTTGAGCCTGAGGGGCTCCATTCCCGTATGGTGAACCCATTTTCCCCATGTTCTTTTGTTGTTGTTCTTGACTAGCGGGGCTAGTCGGTCTTTTCTTAATTATTGCATGCATCGGGAGTTTTTAAAGAAATAAATGTGGGAAAGTATAAAATCTCTTTTGTTTAAAATTATTTATTTTTGTCCACTCACGCTAACGTTTTTATATACTTTTCCCTGGGCCCTTCGGTTTCAAATGCCCAGATTGCAGTATTGTTGCTCGGTGTACGAGTGTGAGCCATAGTGACCGCATCTGCTTCCACCATCACATTCTGTAGGTTACCTGGTTAACCTACTGTATTCCTCGTCTTTTTATATTCCTAGAATGCTCTGATTACTAAGGGATATGTGACCCAACTTATATGTATTATATTTGAGGTCTATGACATAACTTTGGTGATTGTAGTAACTTGTACCCTTTGGAGATTATGTATGATGATATTAGCTTTGGGATGATTGTTTGAATTTGGGAGCAGGGTGGCTCCAGGAGTTGTGGTTGGATAATTAGAAGTGAATTTTGGTTTTCCGCAGGTTTTTGGGTTAACCATTTTTAAGGGAGGTTATGCCGAAATTTTTGGTAAATCTCCTTTAAAGGTGGGTCCTGCAGGGCCACTTCGGATTCCAGGGCGGAATTCGGGGTGGGTCTTGTCACAAAGCCAACAACAAAAGGTCAACGCTGCACTACTTATTCAAAAAAAAAAAAAAAAAACTTGGAGGGTCAATTTACTCTATGCACCCCTGACCATTCTTCAGTCATCATTAGTGCTAGGTGCTCTAATCTTGATCAATCATGGTCAGCGCCAGAGACCCAGCGGTAACAAACGCAAGCTCAGCATCCTCCGCTGGTCACTCCTCGCCAGGCTGCCACCGCTAGGCACCCTCCGCTAGGCAGTCTTCACTAGCGGTAACATCAAACACGACGAATCTTCAAACAAAACAGTGTTGGCGTCATGTTAAGGCCAATTTGGTAAAGCATCAAGCGGAAGTGCTGAGCACAGAAACTTCATCTTCGTCACTTGCTGACTTTGCTCACCCCCTAGCTTTACCGCTGAGCAACTCATCCGCTGGCAAGTCTCCGCTGAACAACACTTCCACTAAGAGGCCACTGCTAGCCAAAGCTCCGCTAGCCGCTACACAAAGCTCCGCCAGCCGCTACACAAAGCTCCGCCGGCCACAAACCGCTGGCCAAAAACATCTGCTGACTGCTAGCATCCTCCACCGAAAAAACATCCTCTGACTAAGTTCCACTGGCCAAAAAAACATCCACTGACCGCTAGTCATCCACCTCCGCTGGCAAAACTTTGATGGCCAAAGTTCCGCTCCGCCAACTGGCAACGGCCTCCGCTGGCATCCTCCACTGGGTAGCATCACCGCTGGCATCCTCCGCTAGCCACAACAGTCCACCAAGTCTCTGCCAACGGTCGGCCAAAGTCCCGCTCCGCAAACCAACTAGCAAAGCTCTGCCAAACCACTAGCTTGATCTTACACTTACAGCTCGGCGCACTTACTTGATCCAAAATCATCGAATCCCCCAATCATCAGCGAAGCATATCACTTGCAATCTACAATTGCAGCGGTCCCTGACATCGATTAGCTGTATCCGCCAACCGCGACAAGCCCAATCGATAGACACAATCCAAATCTAATCTGGACACCCATGATCAGCTTATGTATTACTCAGACCTAACTATCTCAGATGTTGAGGAGCTTACTTCACTCTGGGTGTTGAGAAGCTGATCCAAATCCAACCACTATTATTGGTCTTCAACTATGGCTTCAAGCTCCTACAGCGGTCAAATAAGCAAATTCACTAGCTAAGTCTGACCTCTTACTCTTTATTTAATTCAAGTATCACATGACCATGGTTTGTGCCACATAGTCAGCAAGTTTGTCAAACTAAGGCTTGATTAAATTATGATGGCCACTTGTATATGAAGTGGAGACACAGCACATGCTATCTACTGACCATTTTAGAATCTAGGCACATGTGACCATACTTATTGAAATTGCTAGGTGCAACCATCTGACCACAACACATGCTATGTCTTAAATGAATGGTAGAAGTACTACGCTCATATGCAAACACATACACTCATAACCATATATGTATCATACGCTATCATTGGATGGATGCCCATCTAATCGGGAATGTGGCAAGAGCCTAATACCCCTTGCCACTTGGTCCACCTATGTATGTGCCACATATATCAATACTTTATGCATGCTTTTTCATGCATTATCTGCTGGTTTACTAGTATGATACCATGTATCAATAACATGTTACCACTTGCATATACACATTTAATTGAACCCTAGTTTCTGTGGGCTTTCCTCAATCAAAATTTACATCTACTTACATGCCTTGATTTTCCACCAAGTCTAATAGTATGTTTACCAAGCAACTTAGGCCACCTATTCGGATCATACCTCGAAAGCATTGTCATAATTAAATATTATTAGTGGCTACTACACCAACCAAGATGTGTTAATTCACCATTTGTATAAGTTGCATTGAACCCTTGAATGCACTACCATTACTCTCTGGTCAATGCACTTAAACGCTTGTCTTCCAAAAATTATATGCTAATCATTTATCTTATGTGAAGGAGAGACAATCACCGAACACTTCTTCGATCAATGAAGTTATTGACTATCTACTATGGTGCTTCCCCGGAGCAATGGAGTGTCATGCTTGGAACAACTCTAACATGATTTTGGTAGTACTTACATTGATTTCAACTCAAACCCACTACAATCAGCATAAGATAAGTAACTATATCTTCCTTTCTTTACGTTCTTTCAATTTGAGCCGGTGCCATGCCAATGCCATGCTTTGATAACTTTGAAGCTACAACATTTTGTAGATTTGGCAATGCCTTCTAGGCCTTACATGCTGGATATGCCATGCCTCACATATCAATCTCAATGATCTCTAAGCACGTTTCAATGCAAAACGTTATTAGCAACTTTACTACAAGTACATGCCATACACATGCCATGCTTAAATCAATTAAATGTGACACTCACTTAAAAGAACTATGCCACATCTAGAAGCTTGTGACATTTATGACTTAATTAAAAATGTTCGGATAAATACTTGCAACGGTTACAACTCGCTTGGGTATCGAGCATGGCCATGACTTGCTTGGGCCACGCCCCTCATGCTTGTACCACGCCTATCCGCTCAACTACACCCAACTTGCTCGAATACAACCTAACTTACTCAAACATATCCAACATGCTTTAGTTAAGCTCTAGGTTCACAATGCTTCATAGCTTTCATTGGAAGCTACTCCCAAAATTTTATATGGACACCCATGACATTTGCAATTATCTAATATGCATGTCACATGGCCATAAGATCCATATATTATTACTTGCTATACTTATTTATCATTGTTCATACAATTACAAACTTTACGTATACTCCATGTGTAAACATGTTAACGTCTAAGATTCAGCGATGGCTAAATCCTAGTTAACGCTGGTCTGATGGGAGGACCGCTACTTGTGATGTAATCAGTACTTCCGCTACCTGTCAAGTAAAATACACAGGGCGTCAAAGGGAGACCGCGCTGGGCGGTCTTCTCTTCTCCGATGCCTAAGTTAGTCAATGTATTTATGTTGACAGAATAACAGTAGGTAAGTAGTAAATGCGTAATTAATCAGGAGAGAGGAGAGAACCTTTTATAGGTGGGGAAGAGGCTGACCTCTTCCATGTTTTCGATGTGGGACTAATATGCTTCAATTCCCTGCTTCTGGAGCTTCTGAGCCTATCTTATCGCGGCGAGTGGTGGGGGTCGGTGGTGATCTGGAGGTGAGCTGGGGCTCAGGCGGTAGACTGCTTGGCTGTGTTTCCGTAGGTCACTCCGCTGGTGGGAGCTGGTACCGCAGGCGGTAGCATGAGCATGGCTCATTATAACTAATTATGCTTGGCAAATGCTCATGTAAGTACAAGTCCCCCAAGTCCCCAGTCAAGGAGTGTAATCTTGGTTGGGGAGTTGCCTAACGGTTCGAAGCGTTACTTCCGCTAGACTTGCAAAAGCACAATTAACGTCAGTGCGTTGTCAACTGTGGACTACTGAGCGAACGCTTTATACCCTTTCAGGTGGGCCCCTGCTAGGCCCTTCCAGGGAGTCCCCCACTCCGCGGCTAAGATAGACCTCCATTTGGTCGATGTATTGTTTGTTGAGGGGAGTTGCACTGAGCAGGGTGTTGGGTAGCGAGCCCAATCTTTGATACCCTAGTGGTGGGGGTCAACGTGCCTGATCAGGGTTGTCATAGACTGTTGACGTGTCCCTGTGTCTCGGAGGGACGTAGCCTGACTGTAACGCTGCGTGGCGGTCATCGTCAGAATGAGGCGTTGCCTCGGGAATAGCCGTTGGCGGAGGTCCCTCTAAGGATGGTAAGTGGCAAGCAGTGTCGTGGGGACCACTGGTTGTAGCTCGGTGAGAGGTATTGCGCTCAGCGGAGAGTGTCTCAATTGCAAGATGAAAAGAGAGAAGTCCCGCTAGCAGAGTTGCCCTTTGCGGAGACTGTCTGACTTGGAAGATGAAAAGGGAGAAGTCCCACTAGCGGAGTTGCGCTTAGTGGAGACTGCCTCACTTGTAAGATGAAAAAGGAGAAGTCCTGCTAGCAGATTTGAGCTTAGCGGAGACTGTCTTGCAATGTGAAAAGGGAGAAGTCCTGCTAGCGGAGTTGCACTTAGCGGAGACTGCCTCACTTGCAAGGTGAAAGGGGAGAAGTCCCGCTAGAGGAGTTGCGCTTAGCGGAGACTGCCTTGCAAGATGAAAAGGGAGAAGTCCCGCTAGCGGAGTTGCGCTTAGCGGAGACTGTCTTGCAAGGTGAAAGGGGAGCTAGTGGAGTTGCGCTTAGCGGAGACTGCCTCACTAAAGGGAGAAGTCCCGCTAGCGAAGTTACACCTAGCGGAGATTGTCTTGTAAGGTGAAAGGGGAGAAGTCTCGCTATTGAGTTGCGCTTAGCGGAGACTGCCTCACTTGCAAGGTGAAAGGGGAGAAGTCCCGCTAGCGGAGTTGCGCTTAGCGGAGACTGCCTCACTTGCAAGATGAAACAGGAGAAGTCCCACTAGCGAAGTTGCGCCTAGCGGAGATTGTCTTGTAAGGTGAAAGGGGAGAAGTCCCGCTAGCGGAGTTGCGCTTAGTGGAGACTACCTCATTTGCAAGTTGAAAGGGGAGAAGTCCCGCTAGCGGAGTCTCGACGATTGGTATACTTGCCCTATTGACGGTTACTTCGGATAGACGCTTCGTCTGACGACGCTCGACACGTGGCCGTCATGTGCTGTGTTAGCGTGTGGAATAACGTCTCCTCAGAACGCCCGTATCTTCTCCATTAATGCGATTAATTATCGATTTTGTATCCGTAGAGTAAGTGTGATCGTGAGGCACTTGTACGGTTGTGGTGTGATATCATTCTCTAGCGGACGACTTAGATTTGTTTGAAGTTGACATAAAAGAGAGGGAAACCACAGTGGTTTTGATATCTTCTTCACTTCAAACCCAAATCATTGTCTTCAACCTTGCTTTTTGAGAGCTGAGGATTGCGTTCTGAAAATCGAGTTATCGTCGGGAGGCTAGTCGTCTGAGAGCGCATCAAGGGTTCTACTATTTCAGGTTGGTAATCTGATCTGAGCCTCGTCCCTGTTTTATTGTTTCTTACTTTCCATTTTTTGCCGTTTGGTATTTGGAGTGATTTCTGCTATTCGCTTGTGTGGTCTGAGGGTGTAGGATGAGTTTTGGGAATGGGTTGTGGTGTTTGATAGAGAGTTGAGGTTTATGGATTTGCTAGATGGTCAAATATGGGCTTTTGGATTCATACAAACATTGTTCTTGTTTTGGCTATTTCTGGGTTTTCTGGGTAATTGTACTTGGTGTTGTTGGTACAGGTCTGTCATAGGGATAGTTTAGATCATTTTGGAACTGACTGACCTGGGTTTTAGGGTTTTTCCAATGGCTAGCGTCATATAGATTTGGAGTAGTGAGGATTCTAAGTCTGTGGTATTGCTCAGCCGTTCCGATAGGGTCTTTATTGATTCGTTGCATTCGTCTACCCCTACAGGAACCCTACCGTCGGAACCGCTGAACATCCAACCTTACAAACCATACCGTGGGACGTAGTGATGGCTCGTGCTAGTCGGGCAAAGAGTTCTAGGGAAAGGGAGGATGCTACCGTCCGTAGTCGGAGCAAGAAATAGCGTCACTAGTGGTTCCGCTGAAGGGGAAGAGGCTGGCGGAGAAGAGATAGAGTCAGCCTGAGTCCTTCATGATGGTACTGCGGTTGACGAGGCGGGCGGTCCGATGACTGCGTCAGCAGTAAATTGCATGAAGAGGATATTCCGCCTCCCTGGCCTAGTGAAACTCCGTCCGCCGACAGGAGACTAGAGAGCGTCAATTTTGCCAGAGGGGCACGCCGCCGGGCACGAGGCCATCTTCCACGAGACCATTTACCACTGGACTTTTTGACCATGACCAGGTTGGAAATCCACTAAGGGTAATTGACTTGGCGGATGAACCCAATCCCCTGAAGCTTGGCAGCCTCCTCCCCTATTGCAGGATATCTCTCTTCATCGAAGGCCCTTCGCCGCTGCTTGACCGGATAGAAGGATGGTTTAATGCTCAACTTGTGTGTGATGATTTCAGGGGAGATGCCCGGCATATCAGCGTAGGACCATGCAAAGGCGGCAGCGTTCTCATGTAGAAATTGAGTGAGTTCTGCAGCTATTTCTGGGGCTAGTTGAGCACCTATGCGGACTATCCGCTTAGGGTACTCGTGGGAGATGCTGATAACCTTCAAGGATGTTTCTGGGTTGACAGGTTCCTTTTTTACATATTTTTCCTCGTCATCCGTAGGGCCTTTTCTTCAAGGATTCCCATAGACTGCACCAATGTTAATGTCTAAGATTCAGCGATGGCTAAATCTAGGTTAACGCTGGTCCGATGGGCGGACTACTACTTCTGATGTAATCAGTACTTCCACTACTTGTCAAGTAAAATACACAGGGCGTCAAAGGGAGACCGCGCTAGGAGGTCTTCTCTTCCCCGATGCCTAAGTTAGTCAATGTATTTATGTTGATAGAATAACCGTAGGTAAGTAGTAAATGCATAATTAATGAAGAGAGAGGAGAGAACCTTTTACAGGTGGGGAAGAGGTTGACCTCTTCCATGTTTTCGATGTGGGAATGATATGCTTGAGTTCCCTGCTTCTGCATCTGACGCTATCTTGACGCGGCGCGTGGCAGCATATCGGCTGTGATCTGGGGGTGAGCCGGGCTCAGGCGGTAACCTGCTTGGCTGTATTTTCATAGGTCACTCTGCTGGTGGGAGTTGGTACCGCAGGTAGTAGCATGAGTGTGGCTTATTATCACTAATTATGTTTGGCAAATGCTCATGTAAGTACAAAACATATGGTCTAGCCTCCGGGCACCATACTTTTTCAAACTTTCCCCCTAGGAAAGAGACCTAAACGGGTCTAGACTCCACGAGTCTTGGTCTACGACCAAACCTCCAAGCGGTAAGGCAATGCCTCATAAGTGACAATGACCGCTACGAGGCATTGCTGTCAAGCTTTTCTCCTTCGGGAAAGAGTAAAGGGACTGGTTAACGCAGCCCAAGGCAGCCATTGATAATGCGGTTAACCCCCGATGCTTGGGTATCAAAGATTAGGTTCGTTACCTAACGCCCACAGCCTCCGCAGCATCTTCGAGCTCCGCACTCATGCTTTCACGGCATCCCTAAGCTCTAACGCTCACGCCTCTGCGGCACCCCCCAAGCTTCCCGCTCATGAGCTCTAACGCTCACGCCTCTGCAGCACCTCCCGAGCTTTTATACTCATGCCTCTGCGGCACCCCCCGAGCTTCCCTCTCAAGAGCACAAACGCTCACGCCTCCGCAGCACCGCCCGAGTTTCCACTCACGAGGTCTAACTCTCACGCCTTCATGGCACCCCCGACCTTTCCGCTCACGAGCTCTAACGTTCACGCTTTCACTGCACCCCCGAGCTTTCCACTCACGAGCTCTAACACTCACACCTTTGCGGCACCCTTGAGCTTCGCGCTCATGCCTTCCCGGGATCCCCGAGCTTCCGCTCACATCTTCCCGGCAACCCCGAGCTTTCACGCTTACGCCTTCACGGCACCCTCGAGCTTTCCACTCACGGGCTCTAACGTTCACGCATCTGCGACACCCTCGAGCTTAGTGCTCACGCCTTCACGGCATCCCCGAGCTTCCATTCACGCCTTCCCGGCAACCCCGAGCTTCCGTTCACGCCTTCCCGGCAACCCTAAGCTTCCGCTCACTCCTTCCTGGCAACCCTGAACTTCCTCTCACGCCTTCCTGGCACCCCCGAGCTTCCTGCTCACGCCTTCACGGTACCCCTGAGCTTCAGGCTCACGCCTTCTTGGCACACCTGAGCTTCCCGTTCATGCCTTCCTAGCACCCCCGAGCTTCCAGCTCACGCCTACCCGGCACCCCCGAGCTTCCTGCTCACGCCTTCCCGACACCCCCGAGCTTCCCGCTCACGCCTTCCCGGCATTCTCGAGCTTTACACTCATATCCCCTTGAAATAGTACAGTTAATGAAACATTGTGTTAATGCTCAAGTCCGGCGATAGCCGGTTCTTTGTTTAACGCGGGTCCTGTGGGCGGACCACTACTCCGAGGATTAGGTGACTCCCGTTTACTGCAACACGAGAGACAGGGCGTCAGAGGGAGACCGCGTTGGGCGGTCTTCACTTCTCCAATGCCTAAGTCAGTCACTGTATATGGGCAGCATAACAATAAATGAGTAGTAATTGCGTAATTAATGAGGAGAGAGGAGAGAACCTTTTATAGGTGAGGAAGAGGTTGATCTTCTTCTTGTTTCCGATGTGGGACTGATGTTCTTCGATTCCCAGCATCTGGAGCTTCTGATGCTATCTTGACGAGGCGCGTGGAGGCGCGTCGGCGGTGATCTGGAGGCGATCCAGGGCTCGAGCGGTAGCCCGCCCGGCCTTGCCTTCGCAGGTCACCCCTTTGGTGGGAGTCGGTACCTCTGGCGGTACAATGAGTGTGGCTCATTATAGCTAATTATGCTCGTTCTGGCACATGTAGGTACAAGTCCCCCAAGTCCCCAATCAAGGAGGGCAATCTTGGTTGGTGAGTTGATCGGCGGTGTGAAGCGTTACTTCCGCTAGACTTGCAACAGCATAATTAGCGTCAGTGCATTGTCAACCATGGATTTACTGAGTGAACGCTTTATACCCTTTCGGGTGGGCCCTTGCCAGGCCTGCCAGGGAGTCCCCCACTCCCTAGCCAAGATGGACCTCCAGATGGTCGGCAAATTGTTTGTTGAGGGGAAGCTGCGCGGAGTAGAGGGTGTTGGGTAGCGAGCCCAATCTTAGTACCCGGGTGACGGGGGTCAACGTACCTGATCAGGGTCGTTATAGACTGTTGACAAGTCCCCGTGTCCCGTAGGGACGATCTGATCATAACGCCGCGTGGCAGTCGCTGTTAGAGTGAGGCGTAGCCTCGAGATTCACTGCTGGCGAATACCCCTCGCTGAATGTAGCAGGAAACAGCGTCGCGTAGACGTGTTTGGTGGTAGTTATTGAGCGGAGTTGCGCTCAGCAACGCACTGGGTTTGCAAGATGGAGGGGGCTCTGTCGGCAGTGCCGCGTGTAGCTGAGGCTGCCTCTTGCAAGTTGACGAGTGGAAGTTCTGCTAGCGGGGATTCGCTCATAAGAGACTTCGACACTCAGCAGGTGACAAGTGAGATGTTCCACTAGCGGGGTTTCGCTCAGTGGTGACTTCGATACTTAGAAGATGACAAGTGAGAAGCTCCGCTGGCAGGGTTTCACTCAGCGGACTGCGACACTTGGGAGGTGACAAGTGAGAAGTTCCGCTAGCAGGGATTCGCTCAGCGGTGACTTCGACACTTGGAAAGTGACAAGTGAGAAGTTCCGCTAGCGGGGTTTCGCTCAGCGGTGACTTCGACACTTGGAAAGTGACAAGTGAGAAGTTCCGCTAGCGGGGTTCCGCTCAACGGTGACTTCGACACTTGGAAAGTGACAAGTGAGAAGTTCCGCTAGCGGGGTTCTGCTCAGCGGACTTCGACACTTGGAAAGTGGCAAGTGAGAAAGTTCCGCTAGCGGGTTTTCGCTCAGGGGAATCCGCCGACGATTGGCGCCTGCCTACCAAAAGTTGTGGCTTCTACCAGACGCTTCATTTGATGTTGGTTGACACGTGGCGAACCCCTAAAGGGTTAGCATGCGGAGGTGAGTCTCCTCCGCTTAGCCGTCTCCTCGCCATTAATGTTGAGTAATGATGGACTTTGTAACCGAGGCGACGCCTCGGTTAATCCGGAGAGTAACTGTAGTGGTGGGACACGTGTACGGCTGACATCTGATGTCGTTTTTCAATGGACGGCGTAAGACTGTTTTACGTTGACATAAAAGGGGGGGAAGTTGGCATATTTGACACTGCTCTAAACTTTTAACTGTGCTTCGTCGTCTTCAAGCCCTCTGCGTCTGAGATCGGAGAAGAAGGTTGAGGCGATATTGCCGAGTTTTCGTATGTAGAAGAACCGACGACCTCCGGCCCCGAAGACAAGTGCTTTCACCGCTATCAGAGACTCCACGTTGAGGTTGGTATTCTGACTTATATCCCTGTTTCATTGGATTTCTGCCATGGCGAATTTTTGGGTGTTCCTGTGAAATGTCCTTCGTTGACGTGCTGTGAGGGTGTGAGAGTGGGTTTGGGGATGGGTTGCTGTTTTTGACAGAATTGGTGTTTTTAGGGATTTTCTAGATGGTCAAATCTGGGTATGAGTGCCTTTGTTCTTGTTTTGGTATTTTCTGGGTTGAGTGTTGTTGATGTTCTTAGGCACTGACTGATATAGTTATAGGTTAGATCTTGTGTGAGCTAACTGATTTGGGTTTTAGGGTTTTGGGATGGCCGACGTCATAGAGATTTCGAGTAGTGAGGATTCCGGATCTGAAGTGTCGTTCAGCGCGGCGGATAGAAATTTTATTGACTCGTTGCGTCCGTCTGCCCGTGCAGGAACCTCACTGCCAGAACCGCTAGAGGTTGAACCGCTACAGACCATACCGTGGGACGTAGCTATGGGTCGTGCATCGCGTCCGGAGAGTTCTAGGGCGGGGGAGGCTGCCGCTGCCCACACTATGCACGAAGAGCGCTTAGAAAGCAATAGTGCCTCCAGCGGATCCGCAGGGGGGGAGGTGTAGCGGGGGAGGATACCGAGTCGGCGTGGGTGTTCGAGGACGGCACCCCCGTTGACAAGGCAGGAGGCAGGATGACCGCTGTTGCCGTCAACCGGCTGAAGAGGGTGTTCCGGTTTCCCTGTGTGGTGAAGCTGCGTCCGCCGACGGTGGAAGAGAAGGCCTCGATCCTGCTAGTGGGCCATGCCGCCGTGCACGAGGCTATATTCCTCGAGGGAGTGAAGTTCCCGCTGGTGCCAAACCTTCAGATCTTAGTGTGCAAGTTTGGCGTTGCTTTTGGGCAAATCTGCCCTAACATGTGGCAGTTGATGCTGGCGCTAAACTCGCTGTGGCGATTGTCCGGTTGCGAGGGACCGACTGTGGCGGAGGTGCTGCACTTCTACGAATTGGTGTACGTGAAACGCCAAGGTTGCAGGGGGCAGGTAAACTTGAGTCTCCTCCAAGGAGCGCCTAAGCTGATCGAGAATTTGCGGGATTCCATGTCCTACTGGGGGGTACCTTCTGCGTTGCCACGACGGGGTGGGAGTACCAAGCGGGGTCGAACGAGGGGGAGTCGACGGTTAGAATTAAGTCGGAGTTTCAGCCCATTCGAGGTCGTTTGTCGCTTCCGTTGAACATGACTGGTGGGGTTTCCCCCTTTTTTTTTTTTTTTTTACACAACCTTGTATCCTGTACTGATAATGACCTTTTTGTGCAGCGGGGTTGCGGTACAACCTGACTCGTGAGGAGGAGTGCCGCGTGGCACGCATCAGGGGTTGCTGGCGGAATCGCAACTTGCTGGACTTCCGTCTCCTTACAGGCTAGGAGTTGTTGGTGGATCAGCAACTGACTCGTGCCGTTGGTAAGTACCCTCCGCTAGATCACACCCTTGTTGATATTGTCAGGCTAATTGGTTTGTTACTTCTCTGTTTTGTTTTTTAGAAACTCCGCCGGGGAACAAAGCGAGCCGTGACGCCTTCGCGAAAGCCATGGACCGCGTTGAAATCAACAACTTCCTGGAATCCATGTACTCATCTGGGCTGGCGGCTCAGAAGACGGTGGTGAACCCAGAGACGCTGGCGCTGAGCCGGTCCGAGGTTCCGGTGGTGCTGCCAATGCCGCACCAATCCCACCTTGGTGGTGACGGGTTGCCCGCTGTTCAGGTGGGGACCGGCGTGGCGAGCGAGGCGGCGCAGCTGAAAGAGAGAGCGCCGGCGATACGGCGCAGGGTGCCTAAGAAAGCGGTGCGCCCAACGGAGGGTGTCACCATAGCGGGGTTGGAGCTGACGACGGGGGTGCGAGGCCTGCCACTGCTGGAAGTACGCGGACCCTTCAGCGAAAACGCCGTCAACCCGACTCGGGCGGGGAAGAGGAAAAAATGGAGGTAACCGGGGCCCGCGAGCAGCCGAAGAAGTCAAGGCAGGCTCCGCCCGAGTCTCCCGCTGACGTGGCGAAAGCGGTGGGTATGAGCGGCTTGGACTCATTTGCTGCTTACGCCGAGTTCCTCAATGACGGTGAGCGGGAGTTCCTGTATCACCTTTGCGAGCGGCTGGGGTTCGGCGGCCTAGAGGGGATTGGTCGGTCGACCGCCGTCAGCCAATCGCCCTTGGGCACATCGCCGTTGGGCTACATGAGATGTTCCAAGCGGCGTCAAAACAGCCCCTGGTTGAGCGGGAGCTCAGGGAGGTGGTGGCGGGCCTACAGAGGGACTTGGGGAAGGCCCAGGAAAAGTTGGCTGATGTCGAGCGACGCTTGACAAAGGCCGACTGCGATGCGGCAGACGCCCGTGGCAAGCTGAACGTTGCCATTGAGCGGCACTTGGAGCGGAACGAACAGTTTTCCAAGTTGGAGCAAGACATGTCCCTGCTGCGGGATCGGGTGGCCGCCAAGGATAAGAAGGTTGAGATCCTTCAGCGGGAGTCCGCCGCCAAACAGGCCGAGGTTAAGCGGCTAGAGGGTGAAGTCACTCGCCTGGAGGCCGAGGGGAGCAGTGCTGCAGCCGCCGCTGTTTAGTCATTCAAGCAGTCGGCGGAGTACAAGAAGGCGCTGACTGAAGCAGCCAAGGCCGGTGCCCTAGCTAATGTGGAAATACTGCAGCAGAAGGGCGCCATCGACTGGGCGAAAGCGTCGATGTCGGTCATCCAGCCATCGAAGGAAGCTCCGCCTACAGCCAGTACCGCCCCTGGTCAGGTTGAAGGAGCCTGCTCGGGTAGCGGGGAGAGTGGCGGACTTCCGAAGGGCGACTCTCAACGGACGCCTTCCCAGTCCGAGGTCTCTAGTGCTGGGTTCTTGGCGGCCCACACCCGGGTGGATGGTACAATAGAGACCCCCAGTCCCACAGCCCGAGGGTCCGACCAGACGAGCCGTTCCCATCCGCCGTAGGCAACTAGTGGAGATGCCGAAGGTAGCAGAGCCGACCTCGCCAACCCTGCCAACCACGCCAACCCCTGAAAATAGGAGTAGGAAAGTTGTTGTAGCCGCTAAGGCATAAATTTTTTATATACTTCACTTGGGATATAAATGAAGTTTCAGAAACTAAGCTCCTATACTTTGTTTTTTCTTTTTTGTTTGTGATGATGTGTGTACCGCTAGAGGTCTTGACACTTGCTTTTGGTCATGAATGAAACATTAAAGGAATTAAAATTGGTCCAAGTGCACAATGTAGCCGACGTAGTTCGCTGATTGGCGTTGCCAATTGCCCCCAGTGCTAGACTTGGTAACAATGGTTTGAATAATTCCTCGTTTCATTGATAGCTGTCTGAACAGCGTTTACAAAAGCGGGGTCGTACCCGTTGGGTACCTTCCCTTAGCTAAATATTGAACAAAAATTTAGCTAAGTCAAGATGCTCTTGGGTAGCGGAATGACTATTTGTAGTAATACCGAAGGTGTTCGGTATTCCAAGGGTGGGTCGTTGTGACGCCATCCTTGTCCATTAAGTAGAAGATGCCTGGGCTAACGACCTCTACAATTTTGTATGGACCTTCCCAAGTTGGGCGGAGTTTTGTTGGCGGTGGTATGACTTCTTTCATTACCCAGTCCCCCAGTTGGAGGTTGCGGGCTTTGACCCTGGCGTTGTAGAAACGCGATACCCGTCCCTTGTTCTGGAGATTGCGCAAATTGGTTGCGTCTCGCTTTTCCTCTAGGAGATCCCTGTCGAGGTTGAAGCCGTCGTTGTTGGTCTCGGGGCGATAGCCTTTGACCCTAGCGGTTGGTTGGGCAACCTCGATAGGCAGGACGGCCTCAGTTCCGAACATCACACAAAAAGGGGTTTCACCTGTGGCGGAAGTGAGGGTTGTTCTGATGGCCCACAGAACTTCCGGGAGCTTCTCCGCCCACAAACCCTTGGTCGTATCGAGCTTCTTCTGTAACAGCTTCTTGATTATCTTGTTTGCCGCTTCGACCTAGCCGTTGGTTTGGGGGTGAGCGACTGATGAAAAACGCATCTTGGTGCCCAGATTGGCGGTGAAAGAGATGAGTTCCTTATTGTTGAACTGTGTGCCGTTGTCTGTGATGATTGCATGCGGGACACCGTAGCGGCAGTAGATGTTCTTCCATAGGAAGTGAATTACCTTGGCGGTAGTTATCGCCGTCAGGGGCTCTGCCTCTATCCATTTACCGTTGTAGTCGATGGCGATAATGATGTATTTGAACTGACCTTTAGCGGTTTGGAATTTTCCCATCAAGTCCAGGCCCCACGTTGAGTGAATCCAGGGACTGACGATAACCGACAGAGGTTCTGCCGGGGCATGTGGAAGATCAGCATATTGTTGGCATTTGTGACAAGATTTTGATATCCGCCGGGCGTCATCACCAAGCGTAGGCCAGAAGTAGCCTTGTCGCATTGTGCAATTAGCCAAGGATCTGGCGCCTGAATGATTTCCGCATTCCCCGTCATGTATTGTTGCCAGCACGACCTTTCCCTCCTCTGGGGTTAGACAGCGGAGGTTGGGGTGAGTGAATCCTTGGCGGTAAAGTTTGCCTCTCTGCATGTTGTAACGGGTTGCTCTCCGCTGGAGCTGTCGCGCCTTGATCTTGTCCTCTGGCAATGTCTCGTTGCGCTTGTACTGAATAATTTCGTCAATCCAGCTAGGATTGGCCTCAATGTTAAAGATCTCCGCCAGGGTTTTTGTGATACTTGGCCTGTCCAGAGACTCTACCCTTGTGTCCGCTAGACTCTGGTGTGGCTGGGCGGTTGCCAGTCTTGCCAGAGAATCAGCCTTAGCGTTCTTTTCCCTGGGGATTTGTGTGATGGTGTGGAACTTGAATTTTTTGAGCAGCGTCTTGGCTTACCCTAAGTATGCCGCTAACTGCTGGTCCTTAGCCTGAAAGCTGTCGTTGACCTGGTTAACGACCAACTGAGAGTCGCTGAAGATGTTGACACTGTCGGCCCCTGAATCAATGGCGAGGAGTAGGCCGGCAATGAGTGCCCCATATTCCGCCATGTTGTTAGAAGCTTTGAAGTTGAATTTCAACGTGTATTCGACGCTAAGCCCCCCTGGTCCTGTTAAGATGATTCCGGCGCCGCTGGCCTTGGCGGAAGCGGAAGCGGAACCGTCCACGTGTAGGTTCCAGTCTGATTGTTGGGGAGCCGGCTCCTCGGCCGTAACTATTTCCGTTCCGGGCGGTACAGCGATCTTGGTTTCGGGCTGACGCTCGGTGAGCTCAGCAATGAAGTCTGCCACCGCCTGGCCCTTCATGGCGGTTCGTGGTTTGTAATCTATGTCAAACTCGCTGAGCTCAATGGCCCACTTGCTGAGGCGCCCCAAATGTTCAGGGTTCTGCATTACTTGTCTCAGCGGTTGATTGGTTAACACATGGATTGTATGGGCTTGGAAGTACTGGCGGAGGCGTCTAGCGGCAACGATGAGTGCGAGAGCAAGCTGCTCCAATTGAGGATACCGTGTTTCTGCTCCATTCATGCCCCTACCGGCATAGAAAACTGGGAGCTCGTCCTGGCCTTCCCACCGGACGATGGCGCAGCTCACCGCTGACTGAGATACCGCTAGATAAATGTACAATGTTTCTCCTTGGACAGGAATGGAGAGGAGTGGAACTGCTGCCGGGTATTCCTTCAGGCCTTGGAACACCGCCTGGCACTCTGGGTTCCAATCGATGACCTTCTTGTGGGTTGTTTTAAGGACTTTGAAAAATGGGGCACACCTATCGGTCAGTCTGGAGATGAATCGAGACAGGGCGGTTAGCTTGCCCTGGAGGCATTGGACGTGCACCTTCCATTCCGGGTCCTTCAAGTTGAGGATGGCTTGCACCTTGTCAGGGTTGGCCTCGATGCCCCGCTCACTGACAATATACCCCAGAAATTTGCTGGCTGTGACGCCAAAGAAACATTTTTCTGGGTTGAGGCGCATACCATAGGTCAGGAGGATGGTTATTATGATTTTTAGGTTTGCCACATGTCCGCTGGCCTTCATACTCTTGACCAATATGTCGTCTACGTAGACCTCGATTATCTTGCCCAGATGTTCCGCGAACATGGCGTTCATCAGTCGCTGATAAGTTGCCCCTGCGTTCTTCAAACCGAAAGGCATCACATTGTAACAATACAGGCCTTTGTCGGTGGTGAAGGTGGTGCACTCCTAGTCGTTGGGATGCATCCTGATCTGGTTATAGCCGGAGAAAGCATCCATCATGCTGAGGAGCTCGTGTCCAGCGGTTGCATCGACGAGTTGATCGATGCGGGGTAGTGGGAAGCTGTCTTTCAGGTATGCTTTGTTAAGATTTTTGAAGTCGACGCACATCCTCCACCTGCCGCTGCCGCTAGCCTTTTTGACCATAACCAGGTTGGAAATCCACTGCGGATAGATGACCTGGCGGATGAACCTAATGCCCTGGAGCTTGGCAACCTCCTCTCTTATAGCACAGTACTTCTCTTCGTCGAAGGCTCTACGATTCTGTTTGATAGGATAGAAGGATGGTTTGATGCTCAACTTGTGTGAGATAATTTCAGGGGAGATACCTGGCATGTCTGCATATGACCAAGAAAACACCGTAGCGTTGTCACGTAGGAACTGAGTGAGCTCCGCCGCCAGCTCTGGGTCTAATTGAGCGCCTATGCGGACTGTCCGCTCAAGGTGCTCATCTGAGATGCTGACAACCCTCAGTGATGTTTCTGGGTTGACAGGCTCCTTCCTTACGTACTTCTTTTCGTCTTCCCTGGGGTCCTCAAAAATGTTTGGTGGCAGTGCCTGACTGCCTACCACTACGATCTCATGGCGGCGGGTTGATTGTGCTATAGTAGTAGAATAACACTCACGTGCCAACTGTTGACTTCCCTTGACACAGCCTGTGCTGTTGGGTGTGGGGAACTTCATGAGTAGCATGTACCCGGCGATGATGCACTTGAGTTTGTTGAGCGCTGGCCGACCAATGATGGCGTTATATGAGCTGAAACATTCGACAATTATGAACTCCGTATGTATTTCGGCCATACATGGACTAGTACCGATAACTAGCCGCATATAGTCAGAACCCAGAGGTTGTGTGTCGTCACCGGAGAAGCTGAGCAATGGCTCATGATCTTGGAGCAATTTTCTGTTCCACTTAAGGTCGTTGTAACAAACACTGAATATAACGTTGATAGCGGAGCCGCTATCAACGAGGATTCTTCCCACCGAGATTTTGCCGAGAATAGCGTCGATCAAGAAAGGATCGACATGGGGCAGATGTACTCCGCGTTCTTCCTCCTCTGAGAAGGTAATAGGCTCCCAACCAGACCTTGGGAGTTTGGCGGATCTTTCGTAGCGGATGTTGCAGACTTCCTTTGGGTGATTAGCTCGCGCATAACGCTTTCTAGCTCTGTGAGACATGTTGGTGATTGGAGCACCTCCGTCGATTGTGTTGATGCAGCCCATGGGCTCAATGTCGGCGCACCTTGAACTGTTCAAGCTTGCCACCACGGTACAAGGTCTCAATGGCTGTTTTGAGGGCGTTGCAGCTGTTGGTATTATGACCGCTGTCCTCGTGGTATTTGCACCACCTGCCGGTGTTTCTTGGCTTTCCTGTTTTTGGGTATTTTCCTGGGGGCGGCGGTGGAATCTGATCCTTGCACTGATTGTATATTTCTTCATACGAGGCCGTAAGGACTGTAAATATTGCATACCGCTGGGAAGACTCCGTATGTTTGTTGCGGTTGTCCCCATGGGGTGGGCGGTTTCCCTTGTAGTGTTGGTCCTTTTGCCGCTTGTTCTGGTACTGGCCCTGCTGCCACTCTCTCTTCTTGTCAGTTGGTGTGTGGAGGTTTTATTAGCGGTCCCCTGCTGACTGGAGGAGGGTTGTGTCGACTTTGCTAGTGCTGCTGGTGGCGATGGGGTTTCTCCATATGTGATGAATTCTGCTTGGGCATGAATGACCGCCTCACTCATGAGGTGGTCGTATACCACACTTGGATGATTGTAGTTGAGGTGATAGAGAAATGGCCCTTTGAGGAGTCCCTGCTTAAAAGCCGCCAAAGCCATTGTTTTATCAAGATCACGGCACTGAGATGCTGCCGCTCACCACCTTGTGACGAATGCCTTCAGTGTCTCCTCCGTACCCTGCTTGACGTTGAACAGTTGGCTTGTATTGTGGTGCCCGGCGGACAGTAGGATGAACCGAGAAAGGAAAGCGTGCGATATTGCCTGGAATGAGTCAATGAATCCCGGCGGGCATTCGAAGAACCAATTCATTGCCTCATTGTCCAGCGTTTCGCTGAACAAGTGGCATAGGGTGGCGTCATCAAATCCCTTGTTGTTGGTGACTTTCTTGAAGGTGTCCATATGGACGAAGGGATCAGTCTTACCGCTGTAATGTGACATTTTTGGGGTCTTTGCATACGCCAGTCTGACGGCCAGCAAAATTGCAGCGGTGAATGGTCCTGGCCTGGACGCGAAAAGTGGATTTGAAGTTGGTGTTGGGGTGCCTGATTCCGCCGGATTAACCTTTGTTCCAACTGCTGCATCCTTTCCAGTATTTGAGCAGTTGCATCGCCGGTGGGGTCTAGCCGGGTACTCCGCTGAACTGATCCTCGCCTAGGAGCAAGTGGGTTTCCCTCTATTCTTGCCCGAGGTCTCGAGCGGTGGGTGTTCAGTGATGATTCTGCCTCCTGTTCCAACATTAGCTGGGGTACAGGGGGTGGTCCCATTCCCGCTAGCTCTGGTGGGTGCAGCGGGACCTGCATATGCACGACTGGTGCTGGTATCAATGCTCCGGTACCAGGTCGGCTGTGCCTGGTGCTTCATGACTGCTCGCTTCGTGCCAGGTTGGCGGTTGCCTCCAGCGTTTTCTTTAGCTCATCAAAGCGGGACACAAGCGTGGACACTTGCTTTTCGGCCTCGGCCTTTTCCTTGTGTTCTTGTTCACACTCTCTGTTCGCTTTGTGAAGATCCGCCATTGCCAGCTCATACAGAGAGGCGAGGTCTTGGCCTGGCGGGCGGCTGCTACTTGGGTTTGTCTCACCGCCGGGGTTGACTGGGGTGGTGAATAACGCACGGTTGATGCCTACCGCTGGGTTGGTGGGTTGGGGAATGGCGGATTGATCTGCCTGCTCTTCAGTGTTCCCCCCGCTATCGTTAGTCATGGTGATTATGGTGGGATGACATTTTGTTCAAGGATTCCCACAGACGGCGCCAATGTTAATGCTCAAGTCCGGCGGTAGCCGGCTCTTTGTTTAACGCGGGTCCGATGGGCAGACCACTACTCCGAGGATTAGGTGACTCCCGTTTACTGCAACACGAGAGACAGGGCGTCAGTGGGAGACCGCGTTAGGCGGTCTTCACTTCTCCGATGCCTAAGTCAGTCACTGTATATGGGCAGCATAACAATAAATGAGTAGTAATTGCGTAATTAATGAGGAGAGAGGAGAGAACCTTTTATAGGTGAGGAAGAGGTTGATCTTCTTCTTGTTTCTGATGTGGGACTGATGTGCTTCGATTCCCAGCGTCTGGAGCTTCTGATGCTATCTTGACGCGGCGCGTGGTGGCACGTCAGCTGTGATCTGGGGGAGATCCAGGGCTCGAGCGGTAGCCCGCCCAGCCGTGCCTTCACAGGTCACCCCTTTGGTGGGAGTCGGTACCTCTGGCGGTACAATGAGCGTGGCTCATTATAGCTAATTATGCTCGTTCTGGCACATGTAGGTACACATTGAATTCTTCTACCATTTGTCGTTTGCCACAAATCGAATTCTTTTCCCGTTCCATTAATACGAGCGAAAACTAAACAAACGCAAGCGTTCGCGTATTCATCATCTTTCAAGAGTCACAAACTCTTGCCTTCATGGCACTTATGCAACTTACACCGAGCGTAACCTCATCAACCGGACTCATTCATTTTCTTGCGAGCACCACGCGCATCATATACAATTCATATGCTTATTCGTGATATGTTCACACAACTATATGCGTTCTCAAGTTTATACGTCATAATCGATCGTACTCAACGCCATTCATATGTATACATCAACATGTATCATACACCTCGTACATTCGTATATGCCAATGCATATCGGAGCAACTCACATACATTGCCCAAATACAACAAGCATTTAACATATGCGTGCTTTTATTTTTGTTGTGTAGGTTAACGAGTCCCTTCTTGCTTAAGGAGTTCGGGGACTTATAAGGGCTAGGCGCCTCTCGGACGTTACTTATGCTTGATGACATCATGTTTATAACTCCCCAACCAAGAAGCTCCTCTTACTTGGGGACTTCGGGGACTTGTAGATACCTCTACTAGCAAGCTAATTTGCTATCTCACTAAGCATAAGTAACACCCTCTTAGAGGGGCCCACAAGCCATGGTGGGACCCAACCGCGACATGCATCATGTAGCCCAATGTCCAAGCTACGCCACAGTGGTTGGAAGAGGCCAATATCTCGCTGGAAAGCCACCTTCCCGGCCTTGCCAACATGCCTCTACAACATACTTTCTACACTAGAGTAGAGGTTTCTTGTCCTTCATTGGAAAACATGTAAAGGAAGGAGCCTCCCTTCCCTGTAAAAGGAGACTCCTTCCCACTTACTCCACATCCCATTACACACTTTGTAATCCCCTTTGGGCCGCAAGGCCTAAACACACATAGTACAATATTCAAGTGCTCTCTCTCTCTCTCTCTCTCTCTCTCTCTCTCTCTCTCTCTCTCTCTCTCTCTCTCTCTCTCTCATTCTTTACATTAATTAGAGCCTTCGGTTCAAACTTTAACAGCTAACTTGATATTTGGCATAGGCATGGCTTGAGACAGTAAATCTTAGGAAAAAGCACGAATAGATGACTCAGGTGTTTGTTAGCTCTTGGTAATTTTTTTTTTTTTTTTTGTGTCTACCAATGACCCCTTTCTTTGCTTGGCTTTGGCATGATTGAATATTCTTTGCATACCCTTATGATTCTTATGAAGTTTGATCCAATCTTCGGCATGAGGTCTTAACTAACTTGGCTTCTTGGCTTCACTTTGAAAAAGTACCTTCATTTTCACATCTCAATCACTTTGTTTCTATAGCGGCTAAGTTGTTGATTGAATGACCATAACACACTTCTTTTGATTTTCTTTTATAGGAGCATCAATAATTGAAAACTGGAAAACAAAGCTTCATTCTCGGCAGTAAATTCTAGCAGCTCAGCCCCCACGTAAGAATGTATATTGCAGATGCTAACTTTCTTCGGTTCGTATTAATCCCCCCAAAGAAGCTTGCTTGCTTTGTCATTATCGAGTCATTCGAATTGGCATGAGAATGATATGATTTTTAGCTTGGAGAATTTGAGAATCTTCAGCCTTGGATATGTGATTTGGTAATGACGGCACTTTTAAATATTCTTAAGCATGACTACAGATTTGAACGGAACACAACCACCTTTAGCAATGGCATGAGGCTTTGCTTGTTGGCTTGTGCAATTTTTTTTTGTTTTTTTTTTTGTGAGCATGAAATGCATAAACCAAGATAAGTTATAGTAAATTAAGGGATGCCAGCAATGATTTGTGTTAGAGAGTTAGAGTGAAAAATGAGACAAAACTATATTGATGAAGCAACAAGTTGGAATCAAGCAGTAAGAAGATGAGCAAAATGATAAAGTAGTGGCACCGAAATCATCACTTAAAGAACCAAATCAGTATAAAGGCTTGTAATTTTGCATTGAAGTGTAAAAATAGAATAAAAGTAAGCATACTGTTGTTTTGGGCAAGAATTATGTAGAGAGTTCAAAGAAGAAATTTAGAGTTATTAGAAGCGGAAGAGACAAAAAGAAGTACACACACACACACACACTTTGATTTTAAAGCCTCAAGATAGAAAACTTTTTTGCTTTGTCTCTGTTAGAACTAGCAGTAAAAACTAAAAAATAAACTTTCATATCTATTTTGTGATTTAGATTCCCAACATCGGATTTCTGCTAGCGACACATATGTGGAGCTATGAGGGGTGCTTGAGTCAAGTAAATTCCTTCTCTTTGCATGTTGGCGGCATGAAGGTAAACATAAAGAATTTCTTTCTTACAAATTCTTCTTTTTCTGGTTTCGGGTGTGCGATAGTGTTGTGAGTATGGTGTTTACAGTTTGGTTTTAAGAGTGGGACTGTTTGGGGGTATTGGAAATGAAATTGGAGCTTGGTCTCAAGAGTGTGTGTGTTAAGAGCTAAAATTATAACATTCAAGGGCTTGGATTTCAATTTGTAAGTGTTTGATTGTATTGTAGCAATGAAGTTCATGATTAGACATATCTAGGCATGCTTTTAAAAGACTTGGAATTTTGAAATATGCTTTCTGTGCTTGTGTATTTGTATTTTGCATTTCAGACATCTTGTGCTCAAACACATCTTTCATGGACCAGAATGTTTACTTCACCAGCAATCATAGGTTGACTGCTCCAATGAATTAGAACCGAGCCTTTGCAACAATAGTTTGATCTTTCCTGGCTTGCTTACATCCCTGACTTTCTTTTTTGCTTGGCTTTGTCTTTAAAGACATTCTTCATAATCCATACATATATATGTTGATTCAATCTTAGGCATTGGTAAGACATCTTTAAATTAGCTTGGCTTGACTTCGTTTAACTATATAGTGATTATTGAACAACTATGAGAGCCACCCTCTTGCTTGTTTTTTTGATTTTTTTTTTTTTCAAATGCTAACTGCTTCCATGACTTGCATGAATTTGCTTGATATTTACTAGCTTAAGATCCATCAATACTTTTCTAGTGAACCTATCATCACTAGTCTTTCTTGAAGATTGTTCTAGCTTGATAAATCCATGATGATGCGTTTAATATTTCAAGGTAGTGTAAAATAAGTTAGAGAAAACCCACATGCATGTTTTGTTATTGTGAGTTTTCTTCCAAGTATCTAGCATGAATTCTTCTTATGTATTTGTACTTACATAGGCATTTGCAAGCATAATTAGCTATAATGAGCCATGCTCATGCTAACTCCAGCGGTACTGACTCCCGCCAAAGGAGTGACCCACAGGAACACATCCAAGTAGGCTATCGCCTGAGCCCCGGTTTACCCCCAGATCACCGCTGACGCGCCGCCACGCGCAGCTCCAAAATAGTATTAGAAGCTGGGAACTGAAGCACATCAGTCCCACATCAAAAACATGGAAGAGATCAACCTCTTCCCCATCTATAAAAGGTTTTCTCCTCACTCCTCATTAATTACGCATTTACTACTTACCTACCGTTACTTTGTCAACATAAATACATTGACTAACTTAGGCATTTGAGAAGAGAAGACCGCCCAACGCGGTCTCCCTCTGACGCCCTGTGTATTTTACTTAACAGGTAGCAGAAGCTCTGAGAACATCACAAGTAGCAATCCGCCCATCGGATCAGTGTTAACCTAAGTTCAACGGTAGCTGAACTTTAGACATTAACATTGGCGCCGTCTGTGGGAACCCTTGAACAAAAGGCCATCCCACCACATCCACCATGACTAACGGTAGCAGGGGAAACGCTGAAGAACGAGTGGATCAATCTGCCAACCCCCACCCC
This sequence comes from Rosa chinensis, assembly GCF_002994745.2. Classification (NCBI taxonomy): domain Eukaryota; kingdom Viridiplantae; phylum Streptophyta; class Magnoliopsida; order Rosales; family Rosaceae; genus Rosa; species Rosa chinensis. The sequence continues at coordinate 34,796,039 of NC_037094.1, forward strand.
ACCAGCCCCACGATCAACGTTAATCCAGCGGTTAACGTTAACTATGCATTATTCAACACACCGGTCAACCCCGGTGTGGAACCCCAGGTTACTCCCCAGGTCTCGCCAACCCAAACTATGGTGGAGGCTCAGCCGAGCGGCAGCCACCCACCGGTGCAGGACCTTGCTCTATGTATGAGCTGGCACTGGTGGACCTTCACAAAGCAAATAGGGAGCGCGAGCATGAGTGTAGAGAAAAGGCCGAGGCCCAAAAGAAGGTGGCCACGCTGATGGCAAGATTTGATGAGCTAAAGAAGGCGCTAGAAGCAAAAGCCAACACAGCGCAAAGCGAGCAATCGCAGAGCGCCAGGCGCAGTCAGCCCAACACCGACGGATTGGTACCCTGACCGATGGGGCCACCTCCCTCGCCCAGGCTAATGTTGGAGAAGGAGGCGGAGTCACAACCACACACCAACCGCTCGGCGATCAGGGCGAGAACTGAGGGAAATCCACCTGCCCCCAGGCGGGAGATGGCCTAGAGAAACCTCCAGGCAGGGCCACCGGTGACGCAACGGCCCTAATCTTGGAAAGGATGCAACAACTAGAGCAAAGGCTAATCCGGGCAGAGGCAGGCGCCCCAGCGCCAATGCCGAATCCACTCTTTGAGTCCAAGCTAGGACCATTCACCGCCAGGATCCTGCATGCCATCCGCCCGGCGTACGCAAAGACGCCAAAGATGTCACATTACAGCGGCATGACTGACCCTTTGTCCATATGGACATCTTCAAGAAAGTCACCAATAACAAGGGGTTCGATGACGCCACCCTCTACCACTTGTACAGCGAAACGCTGGATAGTGAGGCGATGAGTGGGTTCTTTGAGTGCCCGCATGGGTCCATTGACTCATTCCATGCACTGTCAAATGCTTTCCTCTCTCGGTTCATCCTATTGGCTACCGGACACCACAACACAACTCAGCTATTCAACCTCAGGCAGGGTGCGGAAGAAACATTGAAGGCATTCGTCACCAGATGGCGAGCGGCAACGTCCCAGTGTCGCGATCTTGATAAGACAATGGCACTGGCAGCTTTCAAGCAAGGACTCCACAAGGGGCTATTTTTCTATCATCTCAACTACAACCATCCAAACGCCGCGTATGATCATGTCATGAGCGAGGTTGTGATCCATGCACAGGTAAAGTTCATCACATACGGAGAAACCCCGCCACCTCCGCCGACACCAGCAAAGTCCACTCAGCCTTCATCCAGTCATCAGGAAACTGCTAACAAGGCCCCTACCACGCCTCAAACTGATAAGAAGAGAGTGTGGCAACAGGGCAACTACCAGAGCTGTAGACCCCCGTACTTTTTATTGTTTATTTTAATTTGTCGTTTAACGTATGAAATTACGTATTCGTAAGGTACACAAGTATTCGCGCTTACGTTAAGACTTTGAGGCCATTTTAAAGGATTAAGAATTTAGAGAAAATCCAATTTGGGTCTAGGAAACTATTTTTAAAGTATCGAGGCTTAGGACAAGCCCGGAAAATTTTCCTGAAAGGATTCGGTGAAGTGTCGGAGAAATAAGGATGTTGGAAGATGTAATTTTCGGAGTGGGCTTAAGGAAAATTAAGAGAAAAAGAAAATTGGAGCAGCCTAAGCCCACTTGGCCCAAAAGGAGGGGCAGATTCGACTTTTCACAATTAAATTTGGGAGAGGTATTTAAGCATCACACTCTCTCCAAACCCTAGCCTCTTCCTCATTTTCTCCCTTTCCTCTCTCTCTCTCTACCCGAGAGCTTCTCTCTCTACCTCTCGCCAGAAATCGCCCCACCACCGGACGCTGCGGTGTCCTGAATCCCAATCCTCACCAAAATTTCCAGATTTTCTTCTCTTCCTTCCCCCTTTCCATTTCTCCAACCAAAATCAAGAAATTTGGCCATTTAATCCTCCAAAAACCCTAGAACCCGAAGCTAATTTGGGGTTTTTGTGATTTCTTCTTTCCAAGTTCAAATCAAGGTAATATCCCTCCTAATCTAGCCTCTATTCATCCAATCTACACCTACTTCTTCCTAAATCCGAGTATTTCCATTTTGATTTTTGGTGCATGAACCTGATTTCTCCTTAAACCATGAAGCTAGGCTACGGGTTTGGCAAGGATTTATGGTAAGGATCTATCCATGCAACCTTGTTTTCGAATTTTTTGGTTGAGATGATGATGTTGGACGGATTTGTAGGTGAAGAAGGCCAAGGAGAAGGAATAGGCCGTGATTTTTGAAGAAGAAAGGGTAAGGAATGGGTTTTGGACAAACCCTAGAATTTTTGGAATTTATTTGGTTGATTTTGATTATGTTGAGCTATTGTTGTTGTTGGAAAAATTGTGAAAAATAGAGATTTGAGGATGGTTTAATTAGTAGGATTTTATTAGCCTAATTTTTCAAAGTGTTGGAATTTTGTTGTTGAAGATTTGGTGATTGTTGTTGTGTAGTTTTGGCCAAAAGAAAAAGAAAAGGAAGAAGAAAAAGAAATGGATTTGTTTTTGGAAGAAAAGGAAAATAAAGAAAATGGTAAAAGTTGGATTAAATGAGATTTTACTATGGTAAAGTGGTAAAAAGTGAAGAAGGTGAAAGTAAAGGTAAATTCAGTAAAAAGGAGGTAAAAAGTGAAAGTGTGGAGGTAAAAGTCATGGTAAAAGTGAAAAGGTGAAAAAGGAGAAGTAAATGGGTAAAAGTAAAAGTAAAACTTTATTTATAATTATTTACTTATTTATTTTTAATAAATAATAAATAATGGTAAATAAAAGATTACTTGGTCAAAAGTCAAAAGTCAACTCCGAGAGTTGACCATGGTTGACCGACCTCGTAAAACGTGAGGATCGACTCGACTTTGGTCGCTCGGATTGGCGAAAGTTTAGCGGAGCGATAAAGACGTTTTCGTTTTTAAGAAAGAAGTTAGTTTCCCAAATTGGTAAAGGTTGAAAGAAATAATTAATGGTCTCATTGAAATAAAAAAGATTTAATGTGTGCGGTTACTTAAAGTTGATCATAATGTTTACCTGGATAATTATTTACAAACTAAGTAATGGTTCAGGAAACACGATCGTTAAGGAAGCTTAAGCGGAAAGCATCAGAATGTGGAGTACGCCAGCATTTTCTAGGTAGGGTGAGCTGTCCCTTCCTTGTTAGAGGCTTTTCGATATATGTGGAATGCTCTAGTATAATATTATGTTGCCTGCAAGTATTTTTGGTTGTTCATTAGTCGATGCCTCGTGATACCTGTGTTTTCATACCTGATAATTGTTGATTGCGAAAACCGAGGCTAGACTTTCATGTTGAGATACTGTACCCTTTGTATGTTTGTGTTTGTGACCTGAAAGTGAATGGGACCTAGACGCGTAGATTCCTAGGGATCCCACGGTGTCGATAACCGTGAACCTCCGGAGGGGGCTGTGCTCCTATGTTTGTTGAGGAAAGGTGAGTACAGACAGTGAACCAGTCATAGGAGACTCAGAGCCAGGAAATGGACACTTTCGCTACTTGTAGCCATAAAGACTATAGAGTAGTTGGCCGGTTCTCGAAGGATGACGAACCAGGTCGGTCACAGATTTATTTTAGTTTAGCCGGCAGGTAAGTATCTCGGAGCTCCAAATTGCGTGAAGCATGCTGCATATGATTTCCTAAAACGAAACAACTGTGATTGTTTTTGTTTGCATTTGTTTTACTTGATTTTACAAATGCACGCAACCTATATTCTAGTAGCTATGGTTTACCTATTAGTTTTCAAACCTAACTAAGGTTGGGTCGGCCCCTATTGGGATAGCGAGGACGAAATGCTCACCCTTACATTTCAGGTTACAACAAGGTCATTCCGGACGATTTGGATTAGAAGTGGGTCGTTGGCCGAGTTCTTATGTTGCTGTTCCTGTTGCTTGAAGTTCTTCCCTTTTGGTATTCCATCGATTTACCCGTTTTTCATTCCATGTTGAACTCTGTGAGGTCCGCCTACCTAGGAGCACGCCTCACCCCTTTGTTTTATTGTTATTGTTGAACTCCTTTCATTTTGGTTATGATGTAAGCCCTAAGCCGCCACAGTGCACTTGCCCACTTTATTTTTAAGCATTTCCAGACTTGTTAATTTAAGTATTGGGTTGTTGATTTAAAATCATTTCTTAAAAGTTTTTCTTCGTCTCCTATTTTGTAAAAATTGCATTTTCAAAAGGCCTTGTAATATTAAGTTGGTAGGTCTACGGTACGTCTACTACGTATCGAGCTCCTATTGGCTTAATATTACAGCGTTGTGGTATACCCATTCGGGTCGCTACAGTAAAGTGGTATCAAAGCGGGTTTTAGAAAAAAAATATATAAAAAAATAAAAATAAAAATATTGACAACCCAAAAACGTTTTCGAGAAAGTTTTTCTTGGTTTTGTAAAAGTGTTTTTCTTTTTCGGAAAAAAAAAAAAAAAAAAACTTTGAGGAAAATCTTTTGAGTTTTCGTTGTCTTGCAAATTGTTTCGATTTCAAAAGAAAAGGATTTAAGGAAAGAAGTTTCAAATCACCTGTGACGCCTTATCCCAAAACCATCGCTTCTCATTTAGATTCCTTTGCACTACCATAACCCTTCCCGTGGACCCCTATCTACTTTGCTTCTTTTCGAGAGTCATTCATTCGTTGTATAATCCAATCATTGTAGTTTTGTGTTATTGCAAAATGATATTGTGAGATCTTCATTAGCGAGATTCCACATCGTGCATTTGGCACATGAAAATGGAAAAGTGTTTGATTTGTAGACTTCAACTGGACGTTGAAGAGTTTATGATTGATCTCATGTTGTGAGCTTTGTGAATCATATTGTCTTTTGTTCTGTCTCAGTTTGACTCCTGTTACGATGCCACCACGACCCGATCCTAGAATGGCAGCCGTGCTAAGGGCATTCGAAACCCTAGGCAATGCCCCGGAACAGACCCCGGAGGAACTTGAAAGATATAGAGTGACGCAATGCTTGGAGCAGTTCACCAAGCTTAAACCACCACAATTCAACGGAATTGGTGAAGCCTGCGAGGCCGAAAACTGGTTGAGGCAAATCTTGAAGATCTTGGATATCTTACGGACACTGCAGCAGTACCGTATGTCCCTAGCTGTACACCAGCTTGTTGGCGAGGCTGACAACTGGTGGGACACATAGTTAGTGAATGGGGCATAGAGGCCAACCCTGACAAGGTACAAGCCATACTCAACATGAAGGCTCCAGAGTGGAAGAAACACGTTCAGAGCCTCCAGCGCAAACTAACCGCCCTTTCTCGATTTATCTCCAGACTCACTGACAGATGTCTCCCATTTTTCAAAGTCCTGAAGACAACCCACAAGATGGTCATTGACTGGAACCCAGACTGTGAGGCAGCATTCCAGAGTTTGAAAGAGTAAGCAGTTCCGCTCCTCTCTATTCCTGTGCAGGGGGAGACATTGTATATATACCTAGCAGTATCACAGCTAGCGGTAAGCTGCGCCATTGTCTGGCGAGACGGCCAGGATGAGCTCCCCGTATTCTACGCTGGTAGAGGCATGAACAGGGCTGAAACAAGATATCCCCCTTGCAGCAGCTCGCTCTAGCACTCATCGTTACCGCTAGACGCCTCCGCCAGTACTTTCAGGCCCACACAATTCATGTCTTAACAAATCAACCGCTGAGGCAGGTAATGTAGAACCTGAACACTCGGGGCGCCTCAGCAAGTGGGCCATCGAGCTCAGCTAGTTCGACATTGACTACAAACCAAGAACCGCCATGAAAGGCTAGGTGGTGGCAGACTTCATTGCTAAGCTCACCGAGCGACAGGTTGAACCCAGCACGGAAATGGTAACTGCTGAAGAACCAGCTCCCCAGTAGTCAGACTTGAACCTACACATGGACGGCTCCGCTTGCGCCAAGGCCAGCGGTGCCAGAGTCATCTGATAGGCCTAGGGGGACTGAATGTGGAATACGGGTTAAAATTCAACTTCAAAGCCTCAAACAACATGGCTGAGTATGAAGCACTTATCGCCGGCCTACTCCTCGCCATCGACTCGGGGGCTGACAGTGTTAACATATTCAGCGACTCCCAGTTAGTCCTCAACCAGGTCAACGACAGTTTTCAAGCCAAGAACCAACAGTTGGCGGCATACTTGGGTTTCGTCAAGAAACTCATCAAAAAATTCAAATTCCACACCATCACGCAGATCCCCAGGGAAAGGAACGCCAAGGTTGATTCACTGGTGAGACTAGCAACCGCTCAGCCACACCAAAGTCCAGCGGACAAAAGGGTGGAATGTCTTGACAAGCCAAGCATCACAAAAACCCTAGCGGAGATCTTTAACATTGAGGTCAATCCCAGTGGGACGGACGAGATCATCGAATACAAGCGCAACGGGACACTGCCAGAGGACAAAGTCGAAGCACGACAGCTCAAGCGGAGAGCAACCCACTACAACATCCAGAATGGCAAGCTTTACCGCCAGGGGTTCACCTACCCCAACCTCCGGTGTCTAACCCCAGAGGAGGGAAAGGTCGTTCTGGTAATGATACACGGCGGGGAATGTGGAAACCACTCGGGCGCCAGATCCTTGGCCAATCGCACAATGTGACAAGGCTACTTTTGACCTACGCTCGGTGACGACGCCAAGAGGGTATCAAGATCTTGCCACAAATGTCAACAATATGCTGATCTCCCACATGCCCCGGCGAAACCACTGTCGATCATCATTGGTCCATGGATTCACTCCACGTGGGGCCTAGACTTGATGGGAAAATTCCAAACCGCCAAAGGACAGTTCAAATACATCATTGTTGCCATCGACTACAACAGCAAGTGGATAGAGGCAGAGCCACTGACGGCAATAACTACCACCAAGGTAACGCACTTGCTCTGGAAAAACATCTATTGCCGCTATGGTGTCCCCCACACAATCATCACAGACAACGGCACACAGTTCAACAATTGGGAACTCATATCTTTCACCGCTAACCTGGGCACCAAGATAAGTTTCGCATCTGTCGCTCACCCCCAAACCAACGGCCAGGTCGAAGCAGCAAACAAGATAATCAAAAAGCTGCTAAAATAGAAGCTCAACGACGCTAAGGGTTTATGGGCGAAGAAGCTTCCGGAAGTTCTGTGGACCATCAGGACTACCCCAACTTCAGCCACTGGTGAAACACCATTTTGTATGATTTTTAGAACTAAAGCCGTCCTACCTATTGAGGTAACTCAGCCTACCGCTAGGGTCGAAGGCGTCAATCTCGACAGGGACCTCCTAGAGGAGAAATGACACAAGGCCCATCTGCACAATTTGCAAAACAAACAACAGTTATCGCGTTTCTACAACGCCAGGGTCAAGGCCCGGAACCTCCAACTGTGGGACTGGGTAATGAAGGAGGTCATTCCACCACCAACGGCACTTCGCCTAATTTGGGAAAGTCCATACAAAATAGTAGAAGTCGCCAGCCCCGGCACCTTCTACCTAATGGACAAGGATGGCGTCAAAACGACCCACCCTTGGAATACCAAACACCTTTGGTATTAATACAAATAGTCAGGCTGCTACCATAGAGCATCTTGGCTTAGCTAAATTTTTGACTCAATATTTAGCTAAGGGAAGCTACCCAACGGGTACAACCCCACTTTTTGTAAACGCTGACATATCAGCTATCAATGAAACGAGGAATTATTCAAACCATTGTCGACAAGTCCAAGCACAAGAATTAAAGGGCAACGCCAACAAAGTTTAGTGGACTACGTCCGCTACATCGTGCACTTGGAACAATTTTAATCCCTTTAATGTTACATTGAGTCACAAAACAGCAGTCAAAACTCTAGCGGTCTATAAATATGCAAACAATGCAATCGGTAAGCACATTCATCTCAGAAGCAAAATAAAACCAACTGTATATTACAGGTGGGGACTACCCGCCCAAATATATTGTCAAAATACAAAAAGAAGAAGACAGGCCTCAGTGCCACTACATCAGGCTATGGACCTATCTTCATAGATGTTGGGGGGCAACAACGGCGGTTGTAGCTCGGACTGACGCCTCGTCTGGTCGGACCCACGAGCGGTAGGGCTCGACTTTATAATGGTACCATCTGCTCGAGTGTGGGCAGCCAAAAAGCCAACACGAGAGACCTCGGACTGAGTAGGCGGTGGCGTCCACTAAGAGTCGTCCGCCGGACGCACACCGCTCTCTCCGCTACTTGAGCGGGCACCCTCAGCCTGAACGGGAACCACACCCTTCGCGAGTGGTGCATTCTGACCTGACGGCCCAGCGGGTTGGGACGCCTTGACCCAGTCGATGGCCGCCTTTTGGTTCAGGAGTGCCACGTTGGAGATTGCCCCGGCCCCGGCCTTTGCAGCCTTTGTCATTGCCTTCTTGTACTCCGCCGACTTCCTGAAAGCCTCCAAGGCGGCGGCCGCCATCTGGCTCTTCTCTGTTTCCAATTGGGCAACCTCACCCTCCAGCTGCGCCACTTCCGCGAACTTGGCGGCAGAGTCCCGTTGAAGGATCTCGATCTTCTTGACCTTCGCCGCCAGTTGATCCCACAGCAGAGCCATGTCTTGCTCCAGCTGAGCCACGCGGTTGTTCCGTTTAATGTCCCGCCCAACGGCGACATTCAGCTTGCTGCGAGCATCCGCTGCGTCACACTCAGTCTTGGTCAACTGCTGTTGTACCTCCGTCAGCTTGTCCTTAGCCTCCCCCAGCTCCCTCCGAAGATCATTCATCACCCCCTTAACTGCCGTTCAGAGCAGGGCTGGCTAGACGCCGCCAGGAACATCTCGTGTAACCCAACAGATAGGTGCCCGAAGGCCGAACTGTAGGGCGATTGGTCAATGGCAGTCGAGCGCACAATCCCTTCTAGGCCGCCAAACCCGAGCCTTTCGCAGAGGTGGAAAAGAAATCCCCGCTCATGGTCGGTTAGAAACTCTGCGTACGGGGTAAATGAGTCCAGGTCCCTCGCTTGCACCTCACTGTGGGCGACCACGGACACCTTGGGTGGAGCCTATCTTGCCATCTTCTGCTGGAGGGCACCGATGGTCTCCGCGTCGTCTCCTTCCTCCTCTTCATCGGTGTCATTTTGGCGACGCTTCCTCTGAAGCACCGCCCGTGTAGATCCAGCCCCAGCAGGCTTCGATCTCTTCTGTGGCTCTAACCCCGCAATGGTGATTGTTTCCGCCGGCGACACCACTTTCTCCTTCTACGGCCCAAGCCGGTTAGGGGGCATTCTCTCTTTTTGCTGCACAGTTGCAGCAGGGGCCTTGTTCCCGGCGGCAGCCTCACAGTCCACGTCAGTTCCCGCCTGAACTACGGGCGAACAATCGGAACCAAGGTGAGAGTGGTTCGGCATCGGTAGCACCACGGGTGTCTCAGACTGACACATCGCCAGTGTCTCGGGATCAATGACGGTCTTCTAGGCCGCCAGCCTAGAGGTGTACATGCTCTCCAAGAAGTTGTTGATCTCGGCGCGGTCCATGGCTTTCTCAAACGCCTCGCAGCTCTCTCTATTTCCCGGCGGAGAATCTGTACAACAAAGAGTTAGCCTGACAAAACAACAAACTAAAACACACATCAACGGATAGTAACTACCAAGAGCTCGTGTCAGCTGTTGATCGACCAACAACTCCGGTGAGTAGGCAAAGATCTAACAGGTTGCGGTTCTACCAACAGCCTCGAATTTTTACCATGTGGCACTCTTCTTCAAGCGTTAGGTTATAGCGCAGACCCGGTACACAAAAAAACAAAATGAAAGTCATTACAACAGGAATTATTGTGCAACCAAAACCAACCCTGAACAGCGGAAGCCAGCAACAACCTCGGATAGGTTGGAATTCCTACTTAATCCTGAATGTCGGCTCCCCCTCATTCGACCCTGCTTCGTACACCCATCCAGCTGTGGCAACGCAGAAGGTCCCCCACCAAGGTGACATGGAATCCTTCAAATTCTCGACTAATTTGGGTGCCCCCTGACGACGACTCAAGTTCACCTACCCACTGTAACCTTGGCGCCTCACGTATATTAATTCATAAAAGTGTAGCACCTTTGCCACGGTTGGACCCTCACAGCCGGACAACCGCCATAGCGAGTTGACCGCCATCAGCAACTGCCACATGTTAGGGAAAATTTTCCCACAGGCGAGGCCAAATTCACAAACCAAAATCTGGAGATTTGGCAGTAGCGGGAATGTCACTCCCTGGCGGAAGATCGCCTCGTGCACAGCGGCATGCGCCGTTGGCAAGAAAGACTCTCTCTCATCCTTCAGCGGCGATCACAGCTTCAAAATACCTGGCAGGCGCAACACCTGCTTCACACAGTTGACGGCAGCCACCGTCATCGATCCTCCCGCCTCGTCAACTGCTATACCATCACCGAGAACCCGGGCTGACTCAACCTCTTCCCCGCCAGCCTCTCTCACCCCATCAGCGGAGCCGCTAGCGGGGCAATTGCTCGCCCGCCTCTCCTCCCGCCTTTTGCAAGTAGTGGCATCCTCTCTTGCCCTATAACTCTTAGGACGACCAGCACGACCAATGGCAACTTCCCAGGGTATGGTCTGTAGAGGTACAATGTCTAGCTGTTCGGACTGTGAGGTTCCTGCAGGGGCAGACTGACGCAACGAGTCAATAAACACCCTATCTGCCACATTGAGCGACTCGTCAGATCAGGAATCCTCACCGCTCGAGATCTCTACGACGCCAGCCAATCCAAAACCCTAAAACCCAAACCAGTCAGTTAGCATACGATCTAGGATATCCATTTATCAGTTGCATCCAAGAACATCAAGAACAATTGCCCATAAAATGCCAAAACAAGAACAAAACGCACCCATATACTCAACCCAGATTCGACCATCTAGCAAATCCCTAAACCCCAACTCTCTATCAAACACCAAAACCCATCCCCAAAACTCGCTTTACACCCTCAGAGCACACCGGGGAGGAACAGATAGCACCCCAAATCGAAAACCCAGAAACTGATAGAAGCAAACACACAGAAATCCAATAAAACAGGGATGGGATTCAAGATACCAACCTCAAAGATGAAAGCTTTGGTGCGATCGAAGGCACTTGTCTTCACTGCAGGAGATCTTCGTGCTTCAAAGATCGATAACTTTACGGAATCGTAGCAATCTGCTTCTTGGAACACAAAGCGAAGCTTGAAGACGACGATACTAGATCAAAGTGCAAAGTGCCAAACCACCAGGTTTCCCTCTCTTTTATGTCAACATCAACCCAATCTTGACAGTCCGCTAAAAAATGACATCGCACGGTAATCGTACACGTGCCCCACACCTACACTTACTCTCTGGATTAACCGAGACGACGCCTCGATTACAAAATCAATAATTACCCGCATTTATGGTGAGGCAACTGGCGTGCTGCACAGACATAAACCCACACACTAACCCAATACAAGGTTACCATCGAAAGGAAGATCATCAATCGAGAGCAAGTGAGATAGTCTCCGCTAAGCGCAACTCCGCTAGCAGAACTTCTCCCCCTCCATCTTAAAAGCAAGATAGTCTCAGCTAAGCGCAACTCCGCTAGCGGAACTTCTCCCCTTCCATCTTGCAAGCGAGATAGTCTCTGCTAAGCGCAATTCCGCTAGCGGAACTTCTCCCTTTCCATCTAGCAAGCGAGATAGTCTCCGCTAAGTGCAACTCTGCTAGCGAAATTTCTCCCCTTTCATCTTGCAAGCGAGATAGTCTCCACTAAGCGGGACTTTTTCCCTTCCATCTTGCAAGCGAGATAGTCTCCGCTAAGCGCAACTCCGCTAGCAGTACTTCCTTTCCATCTGGCAAGCGAGATAGTCTCTCCTCTTCCATCTTGCAAACGAGATAGTCTCCACTAAGCACAACTCCGCTAGCAGAACTACTCCCTTTCCATCTGGCAAGCGAGATAAGCGAGATAGTCTCCTCTAAGCGCAACTCCGCTAGCGGAACTTCTCCCCTTCCATCTTGCAAGTGAGATAGTCTCCATTAAGCGCAACTCCGCTAGCGGAACTTCTCCCTTTCCATCTGGCAAGCGAGATAGTCTCCGCTAAGCGCAACTCTGCTAGCCGAATTTCTCCCCTTTCATCTTGCAAGCGAAATAATCTCCGCTAAGCGAAACTTCTCCCCTTCCATCTTGCAAGCGAGATAGTCTCCGCTAAGCGCAACTCCACTAGCAGAACTACTCCCTTTCCATCTGGCAAGCAAGATAGTCTCTGCTAAGCACAACTCCGTTAGCGAAACTTCTCCCTTTCCATCTTGCAAGCGAGATAGTCTCCACTAAGCGCAACTCCGCTAGCGGAACTTTTCCCTTCCCATCTGGCAAGCGAGATAGTCTCCGCTAAGCGCAACTCCGCTAGCGGAACTTCTCCCTTTCCATCTTGCAAGCAAGATAGTCTCCGCTAAGCGCAACACCGCTAGTGAGACTTCTCCCTCAGCACCATGGAGTTAAGACCGTCACCACTTACCGCAACGCCATTCAACAGGCTACCACCAGGTAGGCCCTCGCAACATTGCCTGCCAATTATCATCAGCGGAGGGATTTTCACCAACGGCGATGCCCGAAGCAATGCCTCACTTTGACAACGACCGCAACACGGCTTTGCAGTCAAAACATGGTCCTCCAGGACAGGTAGGGGGACGGGTCAACAGTCTTCGACAGCCATGATTAGGCATGTTGACCCCCACCACTTGGGTATCAAAGATTGGGTTCGCTACCCAACACCCTCTGCTTAGCGCAGCTCCCCTCAACAAACAATACACCGGCCAAATGAAGGTCTATATTAGCCAAGGAGTGGGGGACTCCCTAGGGAGCAGGGCCCACTCGAAAGGGTATAAAGCGTTTGTTCAATAAGTCCATGGTTGACAACGCACTGACGCTAATTATGCTTTTGCAAGACTGGCGGAAGAAACGCTTCGAACCGCTAGGCAACTCCCCAACCAAGATTGCCCTCCTTGACTAGGGACTTGGGGGACTTGTACTTACATAGGCATTTGCAAGCATAATTAGCTATAATGAGCCACGCTCATGCTACCTCCAGCGTTACCGACTCCTGCCAAAGGAGTGAACCACCGGGAACACAGCCAAGCAGGCTATCGCCTGAGCCCCGGCTTGCCCCCAGATCACCGCTGACGTGCTGCCACACGCCGCACCAAAACAACATCAGAAGCTTCAGAAGCTGGGAACTAAAGCACATCAGTCCCACATCGAAAACATGGAAGAGATCAACCTCTTCCCCATCTATAAAAGGTTTTCTCCTCACTCCTCATTAATTACACATTTACTACTTACCTACTATTACTTTGTCAACATAAATACATTGACTAACTTATGCATCGGAGAAGAGAAGACCGCCCAACGCAGTCTCCCTCTAACACCCTGTGTATTTTACTTGATAGGTAGTGGAAGCTCTGAGAACATCACAAGTAGCGATCAGCCCATCAGATCAGCGTTAACCTAAGTTCAGCTATCGCTGAACTTTAGACATTAACGGTATTCTTCTACGTATTTTGGTTTGAGCTCAGAGTAATAACATACTGTTTTCTTCATTCGAGAAAGTAGAGGTCATCCTATCAGTAGCTTGATTTTGATAAAATGTATGGGTGGATATCATCTATCAAGGTTGGGGTTGGGAATGGCATTCTAGAGTTTTGAAATAAAGATGGTAAAAGCCTGACTAAGAGTATATATTCTTGGCATGTCAATTTTGGGTTTAAAATGGTACGCTTGCAGATCGCAACAGAAACAGTTAAAATTCATAGTAGGAGTGATTTGCATGAGGTGTCAAGTGAGGATTTTGGTTTTTAGAGTTGGTAGAATTTAGATCTGCATCTATGGCAGTATTACAGGGCTAATAATATGTGAAGGCTATGATCGAGTCGGACTTTGATTCAATATTGTATATGCTCTTTCATATAGGATCATAGACGCTTGAACAGAATGCTTGAATTCCAGCAGTGGACATGATATATTGTGAGCAAATACCTTGAACTTAATTAGTCATTCAGGCCACAAGCATATTAGCATGACTATAAGAACAAGGTAGTAAGAAATTTACAGCTTGAATACTTGAATTACTTAAATTTCTTAGGATAAATAAGGATCGAGGAATACAATGATAAAGGGCTTGCTTGGAGTTGTTCTTATTTCAGATTTCTTGAATAAGTTACTCTTTTTTTTTTCTTTCACAGAACTAATCCATGGTAGAGGTGTGGAATCAAAGTGCAACTCATAGCATGACAGAAACCATTTATGAGAGAATCCAGGTCGCTTGAGTACCAACTACATCTAATACATATTCTTAGCAGCAAAAGCATGAATGGTTTGAAGCGAGCATGGGCAATTTTTTGAAGCAAAGAATGTTGTAGTTGAGAAAGCTGAGGTGGAATCACAGCCTAATCCCTAGTGATGTCGCCAAAAATGTAGGGGCACTTTTGATCGGAGTTGTACAGCAGTGGAATCAGGCCCAAAATCTCGTCCCCTTTGTCTGAGTTAGAGAAGATTAGGCCCAACAAACTTGGAAGGACTGAAAATCCTAGGAAGTATGCTGTTGTGTCCCTCCAACCAGCTCTTCTCTATGTTCACAGCAGTGAATTAGTGTTTAATTTTAGTAAAGGCCTAGCAATATGTGCGTGGCGTGGGAGCTAGAAAAGCATGAGTTTCGAAATAAGAGATTTCGACAGTAATTGGTGGATTGGTTGAGGTATTCAGTATAAGGGATAGGAGTTGGAAAGGTAGAGGACTAAGGTTGGATTTGGGAGAGAAGAAGTATGACAGAGAAGATCTTTATACGATCAAGCATGATAAGTTTGAATCTACATGGAGGTAAAGGAGTTCCTGGGTTTGGGAATGGTTTCTGTGATTCTAATGGGGGAATTGCTTTGTTGTTTTGTGGTTAGCCTGTGTTGCCCTCCTCTCCACAGCAACTATAACTGAAAGGACCAGACCCAGATTTCACCCTGAAATCCGAGGTGGCCCTGCGGGGCCCACCTTAGAAGAAATTCTTCCAAAAATTTGGCAGAACTTCCCCTAAAATGGACTACCCAAAACCTGTAGAAAGGAAATTTACACTTCTAAGTCATTCATCCTTATTCTCCTGGAGCCACCCTGCCCCCCAAATCACAACATCGTCCAATTCACATAACACAAAACACAACTTGAATAACATTAATCCCACAGGTAATCAGAGCAATTCTAATAGAAAGGTAAATAAGGGAAAACCTAATTCAAAGGCAAACGCGGAAGCCATGCAATTGACTATGCCTCAACTCCATCTATGCCCGACCTCAACTAATTTTGCCTGCAAACTGGGCATTTGAAACCGAAGGGCCCAGGGGAAAGTAGACGAAAAACGTTAGCGTGAGTGGACAAAAATAAACAATTTTAAAGGAAAAGAAATTCATACTTTCCCACATTTATTTCATTAAAAACCGATGCATGCAACAATTAGAAAACACAATTAGCTTTAAATCCGAGGATTTCAAACGAGAAACTGACTAGCCTCGCTAGTCACAACATTCGAAAAGATATATCGTAAAACTGAAATCTCATTTCTCAAGAAATAAGACCAGCCCCGCTGGTTAAACGGAAAATCGGACTAGCCCTGCTAGTCAAGAATATAATGAGTAGGGGAAGATGATAGCCATACGAGTGAGCCTCCCAGGCTAAAGTACTCCGATTACTCCCGTAATATACCCTTACACCACTATGTGTAGCGATAGGATACTGGGCTTGAGAATTACTGTCACAGAGACAGTAACCAGCGCCACAAAGGCGGAGGGCTTCGGTGATCCCATCACCTCGCCACAAAGGCGGAAGATCAATGCTAGCAATGATAATAGTCACCCAAAGTATGGCAACAGAAATCCGAAAACCAAGTAAATCCATAAATATATAAGGCTTCCCCATCTCTCGTAAAAGAATTTCCAATGACGTGTCCCACACGCCAAGATAATCTCAAATTCAAATAAATAGGAAGAAAATAATAATAAGCATGTTTTCCGTAAACCGAAACAAAACCAATTTCAAAATCATCATCAAGGCATTCCCAATGCCAAAACCGAAGTCGATAAATAAATAAGGAATATAACTCCATCGAAATCCCATTTCGAAAATCCTTTAAAAGTCTCAAATCGAAATAGATTATAATTAAGGGTATAATTCCGGAAATCACCTCGGAAATAAATAATTCGTCAAATAAGATTATAAATCATAATCAACTTCGGAAACAAATCATTATCGAAAATAATTATATGAGATAAAACGAAATCAATCTCCGAAATCAAATCATATGCTCGAAATGTAAAATGATAAATAATTAGAGCATAATCAAGGAATAAATGCATGCATCATTTACTTAAGGACAAAATACTGTTTACTCCCTATACTTATAGGGTTTCGACGTTTCAGTCCCTGATGTTTCAATTGCACCTAAAAACTCCCTAAACTCTCCAATTTCACCCAATTAGTCCTTACCGTCAATTCTCCGTCAAAAACTCAGTTACTTTGCTGACGTGGCATGTTTTCACATTAAAATGACTGTTATACCCTCACTGACAAAAAAAAAAAAAATTCTCCTTCTCTTTTCTTTTACCTGTTCTTCTTCCTCCGTGTCCCTCCTCTTCGGCCTTTTCTTCCTCCATGTCCCTGCTCTTGGTTGTTCATGCAAAACTCATTTACCCAGAAGGCGAAACCAACGGGAGGAAAAAGCAAAGCTTATACTACCATCAATTCAAATCCCACACATCCCAATTAACATTTAACAAATATCCATAACCAACATGAACCCAGTCTCTTTCCCGAGATGAAATTTGAACAAAACAAGCAAACTAGCAGATCAGAGAAAACAAATAGAGTCATACTGACGTAGCATCAATCTCACAAGAACTTATTCATATTCAATTACATCCCTGATTCAAACTTCAACCACCAACATATATACCTGAAAACCACAAAGAATTGAAATTTAAAGTATCTTGCACTGAATCAGTTTTAGGGGGTTTTGCCATAGTTCTCTCTGCTACCCACGATGTCGGCCACCTCCTTCCAGTTCTTCTGCTATAGGTTCCCTCTGCTCAGCTTCCATTCCGACTTCTGCAAATTCATCATCTCAAATTGTTCATATTGCACGCGACCACAACATGATTCAAATGAAATCAACTCTAACTTCTAAACTCACAATCCACAACTTCAAAAACAAAATCAAACAAAATAAGTAAACCCAAACTGCAATTGTAGATACCTCTACTAGCAAGGCTAGTTTGCTACCTCACCAAGCATAAACAACACCCTCATGGGATCCAACCGCTACTTGCATCTTGTAGCCCTATGTTCAAGCTACGCTACGGTATCCGGAAGTCGCAAATCCGTCACCGGGAAGCCACCTTCCCGGCCTTGCCAACATGCCCTCACAAATAGACTTTCTACACTAGAATAGTTATCTTTGCTTGTCCCACATCGAAAACCATGTAAAAGAGATGACTTCCTTCACCTATAAAAGGAATGCCTCCTCCCACTTAAACACGATCCCATTACATCTCTTGTAATCTTGTTAGGCCGCAAGGCTCGACACACTAGTATACATTCAAGTGGACGTAGTTTCCCGCTAAGGCGGGAGACGAACCACTATACATCTCGTGTCACTCTCTCTCTCTCTCTCTTAAGCTAACTAGAGATCCCCAACGGATCCAAACGTTAACATTGGCGCCGTCTGTGGGAAGCCGACACACAAAGGCATCGTCACCTACCACGAACTTTGACCCATTTGGGCCGGTCAATGCTTGGTCAACGCTGGAAGGGTATGGTCAACGCTGGACAAGAAAAGTCAACGCTGGCAACAACAAAAAAAATAAAAATAAAAAAATTTGCCGCTCACTACTCTGGACACCCAGAAAACTTCTCTGGGCACCCAAGTACCGAACTTCAATCATCACCAGCGTCTCCAGCTCCGGCAAGACTGCCGCCAGCTGCCATCAGCGGCATGGCAGGTTCCAGCTTCCGAGCTTCACCGCTAGCCTCGAACCAGCGGAACTGGCCTCCGCCAGCTGCCAGGCTAGCCTCCACCGCTGGGCACCGAGCTCTTCGCTGAGCTCCGAGTTTCGACAGCACTTCGCTGAGGTCGCTCTCCACCAAGCTCCAAGTGAGCACCCGGCACCGCCAAACCAGGCAAAGCTCCTCCAGGAGCACCATTCTCCAACAAGCATCGCAGCATCTCCGCTTAAACCGCCGGAGAAGGCCACCGCTGGCTAAATGCTTCGCTCCTCCGGCCAGGATCCTCCTCTGCACTCCAGCTCCGCCGAACTCGGAGCCTCCGCCGCGCTCTAGGTCCGCTGCATTCTAGCTCCGCTGAGCTCCAGGCACCGCTGACCGAGCTCCGCTCCGCCGACCGGCAGCAGCCTCCTCTGGATCCTCCGCTGAGTTTCACCCTTCACCGCCAAACTCCTCCGCTGGGAACCACAGCTGGGTGGTCTCCGCCGAGCATTGAGATTAGCTCCGCCGGACTCCGCTAGCCTGCCTCCGCCGGCCATGGACAGAGCACCGCTGACCAATGCTTAGCGGACAAGCTCCACCAACCAAATCGAGCTCCGCTCCGCCGGGATCCATCACTGAGATCCTCCGCTAAACTTCAACACTGTTTCACCCTTCATTGCTGACCGAAGTTCACTACTGCGCTTCACCCATCACCGCTGAACTCCGCTGACATCCACTATCACCGCTGAGTTCCAAAACACTGCCGACCACCGCCGACGAAACCTCCTCTGCCCGGAGAGCCGCTGACGAGAACTCCATTGCCCGGAGCTCTCACCTCAAACACCCATATATATAGAAAGTTACCATGAACAGTACCCGTGAACAGTAACTTATAACTTTCGCATACGAACTCCGATTTTTACGTACCACATATCCACGCGCTCGGTTTAACGTCCCCTACAACTTTCATGAAGAACATTTTCTCAAATTTTGACCCGAATAAAAAGTCAACTTTTAGGGTCACTAAAAGCACTAAAACGACAGTAAAAGAGGAAGTAATGGCCGTTTACCGTCCAAATGACTAGTAAACTGGTAACTTCAGGTTCGGGACGTTATAATAACTCTTAATTTATAGAGTGGCAGTGGCTTATGTTTAGGGCTGTTACTATTTCTATGTTTCCATAAATACTACTGCTGTAATCCCAGGAATCCTGCTGTTGTAATCCTAGGATTCCCACTGCTGCGATCCCAAGAATCTAGCTATGTTTTGGGGTTCAAGATTTGTTGCTGGAAAAAGAGAAGTCAAAGGCAGGGAATTGGCTTTGTGTGAAAGAATGTAATATAGTATTTGAGATATCTAGTTTTAAGAAAAATAATTGATTGTTGGGTAAAGAGGAGTGTTATTGTAATTGAATGGTTTTTTGGGTTCTTTCTTCTTTACTTACCCATAGTTAGAATAGGGCTATTGGGCTTGAATTTTGATCCCCAAGTCCAAAATTACCTTAGCCTAAAACTAATAATAGGCCTCATGCATTTCCGTTACCTTCCACACCACACCCATTCTTGCAAGCCCCAAATGCGTGAATGTGGCTGGGTCCACATGCATGGCATGATGATTGTCATTATAATTTGTTTATTGGGCTTGAGATATGAATTGGGCCTGGTAGCTGAAATTTTGGGCATCAACAAACTCAATGTTATTTAAATCCGTAAAGCAGTTTCAATTCCGACCTTCATAATAGAAGTCAAGTCAAGTAAGCTGTTTCAATTGTAGCCATTCTAAATTCATTTCCGAAAATAATGACCAAAAACCAAATCATGCGCATTAAATAAATAATACGACATTTAATAAAAATTCTTGCATGCATATTATTTAAAATCAAATTGTTCACTCACAATATAAAGCTAACGTAGTCAAGTGTAGAGACTCTTGTCGAATAATGGCCCAATACGGCATCCTGTACACAATTCAAATTCGTAAACGACGATTCACAAATTCGAAAGTTAAATACGGTTCTAAAACGGAACCTGAAAACCCCTCGCACAAACTAATTCGTCGAATATCCGAAATCACATCGGATTTGGCTCAAACTTCAAGAGTTTCACCATCTTAATTATTTTAACATCCTATCGAAAAATGAAGATAATCCAACGGTTTGATTTCCTCGAAACACAACTTGAAAATCCAACACTTGGGAAATTCAAATCGATTTCAAAAGTTCATCAATCACAACAAAAATGATATCGACACGTTTGTATTGCCATGTTCTCTCTGACAGGCCAAAGCAGAAGCCCAGAAGCGGACCCACGCTCCTCTACACGCCACCAGAAGCAGCGGCGTGTGGGCCCCGCATGCCACCAACTCAAACTCCAATTTAGGTAGCAAGACCTATGCCAAAATCTTCCTTACAACATTCCCAACAACTTTTACAACTACCACAAAATCCAATTTCAATCGAGGGAGTTAGAATTTATCTGAAAAGCCACAGGAATACCTAAAACTTCA
The DNA here is from genome assembly GCF_002994745.2 of Rosa chinensis. Classification (NCBI taxonomy): domain Eukaryota; kingdom Viridiplantae; phylum Streptophyta; class Magnoliopsida; order Rosales; family Rosaceae; genus Rosa; species Rosa chinensis. Next base: position 34,816,497 of record NC_037094.1, read on the forward strand.
AACAAGGTTCTAAAAAATGCTAGATGCTAGTCGGGTGATGATCCGGGGACAGGGCGGGGATTAAGCGGTTTTTAGTTTTTAAATTAATTTTATGACATATAGTTAATTAATTATATAAAAAAATGTTTAAAGTCCGACGATTAATTAAAAACATGTAAAAGTAGGCCAAATTAACCCCTCCATCTACTTAAACTGGACGTCTCATCTATAATTAGACCTTAAATCCTAATTAGCCCAATGCTAATCAGAGCCACCCATCTTCTCTTAAACCCTATTAAGCCAAAAAAGCAAAAACCAACACTGCAATGGACCACCACTACCTTAACCATCTCATTCACTTAGCGGAAAGCTCAAACCTTTGTAGTCCTCTCTGTCGATTTTCAATCCCCAACGTCTTCGCCTTAAGCAACCCAAAACCTCATATCACAAATAAAGCAAACCCAATCCATATTCTTTCCCTCTGAGACTTTGCAGTACTCTCTTTGAAATGTCAAACACCCAAAATCAAAATCCAATTCGTGTTTCTTCATTTCTGTGTTAGCCAATTTACCGAGTTCCGACTTTGCTATTTCTGTGTTTCTAGAAATCGAGCTGTGAAATCCCAACCCTTAAATGTGGTGGGTGTTGAGCAAATCAGTGGTTGGTTCACTAAGAAAGCCTCGGGGATGAGAAAGTTCCTTCACCCAGGAAACTAGGCCGATTAATCCCCCGCCCAAGCCGACTAATTGGCCACCCAAAATCCTGGCCTCCTACCTCACTGATTTGGCGTTACTCGCGGCGGTCACCTGCCGCCCAGCTTCTAGGCAGGGCCTAAGCAAGCTAGGTGGCCGAGAATTAGAACTGTGACTTCAAGCTTTCGATTCTTGCTCCTCGCTTCAAGCTATTTAGAGGGTTTGAGTAGTGGTTAATGCTCTCCAAAATTCAACTTGCTTCATTGTTGTAGATGGCTGGAATTCATGAGTTCCGGTCGGGTCGGCCCGAGCGAGCTGCCGATCGAGATGGGTTCGGGTCAATCAGTCATCGTTGTTGCCTGTTGGTTGGATCTGAGGCCAAAAAGCAAGCGAGGAGGAGGAAGAACCTTTAATGGCGCCGATTCGGTGACCTAGTATGTTTGGACGACGGAGAACCCATCAGGTCTCCAGTTCAGGTCAGGGCGAAACACGAGATTCCTGAGAGAAAATGTGGATAAGGTTTTTGGGGTAACTTTCAGGAAATAGTAACTTTTTAAAGTGGGATTTTCTTTTTATAGCTAGTCAATTTTCCAAAACAGTAACTTTTACTTTGTAGATCGTAACTTTTGCATACAAGCTTGATTTGGGCGTGCCACATGTCTATAGTTTCAGTTTAACGTGCTCTACATCTATCATGAACAAAATGTTATTAAAAGACAAACGGTATGAAAAGTCAACTTTTGAAGACCCTAAAAGTATCGAAGCAAAATTAAAAGTGAATCTGATTATTGTTTACTGTCCGATTGGCTAGTAAACCAGTAAATTGAGGTACATGACGTAACGATATGCCACATATTCCCTACTGAGTTATAGAGTACTTTACTCTGCATGGTGATAGTGTGGTGGTGTATACGTGTAACAAAACAATTTTGTTTCACTGGCAGACTTTGAATTTTAATAAGTCAATTATTATGGTCAAATCAAATAACACGCATCCATGTTATCCACCCTATCATGTTTACATCGAATTAATTAACCAAAACAGATTCGATGACAAACCTTATGGAGCATCATGCTCGATGTCCAAGAGTTTTACGAGTGTAAGCTCTACACTAGTATCCACACAAGCGGTTCTTCAGCTGTTGAGGAGAGGATACGTTGGGCTTTGCTAGAAGCTCTCCTTATTCTTTCTTTTGTCTAAGGTTCTTGCGCACTGTTCTTAAGCTCTCTCTAAGGTGTAATTTCTAAATATTGAAGTCATATTTTTGTTGGTCTAGGGACATGAGAGTTCAGGATAAATAGAAATAATTTATAAAGCCCAGAAGGTTGTTTAATGCCCAATGATCTTGTAAAACCTCACTACGTACACTTAATGTCACAACCTTAAACTTTTTAGGATCAATATAGCAGGACGTATGCTTCTTATAAGAGCAAGTGCATCGGTGCTCTTTTGCCCGGGCACCACCTCAGCATTCCATGATTTTGACCGGGCAAGCCCCATTTCTCCCCTCCACCGGGCCTGATTTGCCTTTATTTGACCAAGGGCAAGAAAAATGTCAAGCCCGTGCCCTTTTCTTTGCCCAGTCAAAATGTCAAGCCCGTGCCCTTTGGCCTACTGCCACCTCGGCCTGATATAAAACGTGGCTGACGTCACACGTTACAGCACATAGAGAGACGCGACAGAGAGGGGTCGTGCAGAGCACGAACGAATCACAAGCGAGGATGCGGTTTTTTGTCGCGTAGCGACAATTAAGGCAGGGTGGGCTCACGTGGCAAGTATCCGTTGGCTGCTTTGGGAATTTAAACCCAACGGTCAACAAATCTAGGCCTTCCAACCGAACAGTAAAAATGGATCTGATGGCTAGGAATTAATCTGAATGTAATATAGGTAACGGTAAGAAAACGGGCAGAAAAAAATATGTAAAAAATTCTAAAAATCATACAAAAAATTTCTCTATAAATACCTACAATTTTTTCTAACATCTCACACCCAAAATACTAGAGTTCATAGTTACACCTTCCTCCTCTTCATATAGCTCTCTTCATCCATATTTTTCATTATCCACTATGGCCGAACAAAGGGGAAACACACGTCCAGTGGCCGAATAAGAGAGAGATCAAAATGAAGATGAGGTTACCCAAGACAAAAGGAGATGGACGGATGAGGAAGATGTTCAATTGTGCAAGTCTTGGAAAGTTGTAGGCCAATGTCCGGCTGTGGGCACAAATCAGAAAAAAAACGACTTATGGTTGCACTTGAAGCGACACTTTGACGCAAATTGGCCCAAGAGCCGATCAGCCCAATCTTTACAGGGAAGGTGGAAAATTTTGAAGATAGAACTCTTTGAGTGGCACTGTGCATTAAGGCAAGCGAAACATTGGTACAAGAGCGGTTCGAATGCGGTTGATGAGGTATGTATTTGTTGATAAATCATTTAATTTGTTGATACATTATAGTAAAATATTACGTGATAAATAATGTAATAATTATAATATCCTTTTAATTGTAGTAATTGCTTTTCGTTACGATTAAGATAATTAGTTGATAAATAATTATATAATTACAATGATGTTTATGTGTACTTATTGATTTTTATTGTAAAATGGTGAGATAGTGGTTTATTAAATTATGACCTTTATATTTGTTGATAAATCTTATTGATACATTATAGTAAAATATGGCTTGATAAATAATTAGTAATTATAATATCATTTTAATTGTAGTAATTGTTTTTCGTTACAATTAAGATAATTAGTTGATAAATAATGATGTAATTACAACGATGTTTATATTTGTACTTATTGATTTTTATTGTAAAATGGTGAGATAGTGGTTTATTAAAATTATGACCTTTATATTTGTTGATAAATGTTATTGATACATTATAGTAAAATATGGCTTGATAAATAATTAGTAATTATAATATCATTTTAATTGTAGTAATTGTTTTTCGTTACGATTAAGATAATTAGTTGATAAATAATTATGTAATTACAACGAAATTATGTTTATATTTGTACTTATTGATTTTTAACGCAAAACGGTGAGATAATTTCTTATTAAAATTATGACTTTTATAATAGATGACCCTTCATAATATCGTTTTATTTGTACTAATTGCATTTTTTTTTTTTAATTACGTAGCAAGATAAAGCACATAAATTGCCGGGATGAAGAGAAAAACTGGGAAGGACAAAAGACACAATTTTCAGAGCTTTGATAGTTACGTTGCTGTGGAGGGCTTTGCACAATTTAAAGACATCCCTAGCCATACATCCAGAGGAACATCAAATGAAGCAAATCAACATATGCACACACAACCAATTGCTGAAAATTCCCCCATCAACTTGGACATGGATGTAGATGAGGTAATTGCAGGTGAAACTGCAGATCCTAATGTGAGGCCTCAAGGCAGGAAGGCTGCGAAAGAAGCAATACGGAAAGGAAAGAAGGCAGCGAAAGATCAAAGTCCTTTGTCAAGCAGTCTCGAGAGTATAGCGAACAACCAAATAGAGGCAACCAAGGGCAAGAAAAAACTCAATGATGAATTCGCTCGAAGTCTCCAAGAGGAAGAGAAAAGAGCATGTATCCTCTTGCAAATTGAAATACGAAAAGAGCAACTCCTATTACAAGAAAGGCAAGATCGAATTAAAGAGAGGGAAGAGCGAAATAAAGAGAGGGAAGAGCGTATTATGGAGATTGATACAAGTAAAATGACGCCAAATAAAAAGCGTTATTGGTCAAGAAAACAAAAGAAGATAGCGGAGAAAGAAGATCTTGAAGAGCAGCCGCCACCTTCTATGGGTGGATACTATCAGCAACCCAATTTTGGTGGTGCATTCCCACAACCAAATTTTGGTAGTGCATACCCACAACCTCCTTACCCCGGTGCATACCCACAACCTCCTTACCCCGATGCATTCCTACAACCTCCCTTAACCGGTGGATTCCCACCACCTCCCTTCACCGGTGGTTTCCCACAACCCCCTTACCCCGGTGGATACTATCCGCAACCACCTTACCCAGGGGGATATCCTACACAACCACAATTTTCACCTTTCCCTACGGGTGATTCCACCAACCCTAACCTTAATGATGAGCCTTCAAACACAAATTGGATTTCTAGAGAGGATGAGGATTATGATTTAAATAATTAGCCCACAATCTGCATGTTTGTAATTGTATTGTACTTATTCCTAGTTTTTCATTTATGTAAGCGACAATTTAAGGAAATAAAAGTTGTATTTGGAAATTCCCCTTATTAAAGCACACACCTTATATTAAAAATCATAGCACATAATAAACATAATTCAAATCACATTGACATAAAAAACATAGACATTGGCCAATTTAAAAGACACCAACTTTCCAAAACATAATACAAGTCAAATTCAAAGCACACAAACATAACAAAACATAGATATTAGCCAATTATTCCAAAAAATGCTCATTTATGATCTAGATCTCCATGTTGCCTTGAACGTTCCAGAAATGCTCTATCAGATCCCCTTGAAGGTTTGAGTGACTGTTTGCACTTCTAATGGCATCGTATCGATCCATGAATCCATTGAAGTAATAACCATCTCTACCAACAGGATCGAAGTCATCACCAGTCGGTCCTTCCCAAACCTGGGCCAACCTGGGCCTCATATTGTTATCCTCTTCTTCATCGGACTCCAAATCCTCATCGCTGTCATCTGGTCTTTCATCCTCGATTATCATGTTGTGTAATATAATACAAGTCAGCATGATGTATCGAAGGTCTTCTCTTTCCCAGCCACGAGCAGCTCCTCGAACAATACTAAAGCGCGACTGTAAAATGCCGAAACATCTTTCGACATCCTTCCTACACCCCTCTTGAGCCTGGGAAAACTTTAGATCCTTGGGTCGTGTAGGCCTTAGAATTGATTTTACGAAAGTCGCCCATTGCGGATAGATACCATCAGCGAGATAGTACCCTAAATTGTGAATCCTGTTATTTGCTTGAAATTGGACCCGAGAGGCTCGACCAGTAGTGACCTCGTCAAACAACGGGGACTTAGCAAGGACGTTGAGGTCGTTGCATGATCCAGGCATGCCATATCCATGTGTCATAAGAAGCGACTGCTTCGAGGATGATAGTGGGCACACGTTTTCGACTGCTATATTCTCCAGCCCAACCTGTTGGGCAATTCTTCCATTGCCAGTGCATGCAGTCGATGCTTCCAATCATCCCAGGAAAGCCCCTTCTCTCAGCTTTGGTGAGAAGTCTTCTGAGGTCGGCCGGATTAGGAGCTCGGAGGTATTCTGCCGAGTACAGATTAACGATTCCTCTTGTAAATTTTTTCAGAGCCTGAATGGAGGTAGATTTCGCCATCCGACAATACTCAGCACATTGATCTACCCCTGCACCATAAGCAAGCATTCTTAAGGAACATGTCAGCTTCTGCTCGGGAAGTAGTCCGACTTTGCCTGCAGCATCTGATTTCTGGACCCAGTACGGGTCGCTACCACAAAGATCACTGGAGATGCGGTTGAACACATTGTGACTCATCCTGTACCTTGTCCGGAATATCTCTTCACTGAAAACTGGACGCTCCACAAAGTAATCTTCCATCATGTTTTTCCCTCTTGATTCCCTAAACCGCTCCTCATTCAGTGCACGCCCCGGTTGAGAACCCTGTTGTCGTGATCCGGAGGAAGCTTCAGCTTCAGCGACTGCTGCTACCACAAGAGCATTAGTCGTACACAGCTATTCAAGATCTTCATCTCGAGATTGTCGATGCTTAGCCCACAATCTCTTCATTGAAAGGAGGGAAGGAGAGGAAATGTGTTGGATCTGGAGAATATGAAAACGAATGAGATTTGTGAATATCAGCTTGTGAGGAATGGTGTGCTGCTTCTTGCTCAATCTATTTACAATTTTCACATAAAACGTGATCAGACTTCGAGGACACGTGTCCACTCCTGGTTCGACGTAATCTGATCTGAAATTTTAGATAAGATTACATCAACAATAACCGTTAGATTGAATGGTATGCAAATGATCTGGTCCGTTCAAAAAGTGTCGGTTGTGCCTTCACTCATTTCAAGGAAATTTGTCCATTGTGCCTTCACTCATTTCAAGATAAATTGTCGGTGGCTCATAATTTGTCGGTTGTGCTTTCACTCATTTCAAGATAAAATGTCGGTGTCGGTGGCTCATAATTTGTCCACCTTAAAATATTTTTGAAAAAAGTAAATTGCATAATTATGACATTAATTATCCATAAATATTCATTATTAACAGCAATTTTTTTTTTTTTGAAAATTTATAATTAAAAAAAAAAAAAAAACCGATGAGCAGTGAATTTAACCAGTGAAACCCATTGGTGAACAGTAAATTTTTGGTGAACAGTGTTGACCGGGCAAGAAAAACAACAGGTGCAAACCCATGTCCAGTAGCAGTGAATAGTAACTTGACCGGTCGAATTCTTGACTTCTCAACTTTGCCTTTTCTTGATTACGGGTGGACTTGCTCTAAAGGCCCAAGAAGTCTTCCCCTTTAATTGTTATTTTAATTGACTTTCTTTCGAACTCTTTTAGACTCGGGTTTCTTTATTTCATGAATTCTAAAGAGTAATTACTTACCCGAACCCCGAACCAATTTAAATAACTACTTATTGACAGGACCCGCCATGGATTTCACCTTGAAATCCGAAGTGACCCTGCGGGGCCCACCTTAGAAGAAATTCTACCAAAAATTTGGCAGAACTTCCCCTAAAATGGGCTACCCAAACCTGTAGAAAACATTTACACTCCTCAATCAATTCATCCTTATGCTCCTGGAGCCACCCTGCTCCCCAAATCAACATCAGTCTCCAATTCACAAAACACACATCTCAACTCGAATAGCATAAATCTCATAGGAAATCAGAGCAATTCTAACAGAAAGGTATAAGAGGAAAACCTAATTCAACGACAGATGCGGAAGCCATGCTGTTGACTATGCCTCAACTCCGTGTACGCCCGACCTCAACCAATTCGCCTGCAAACTGGGCATTTGAAACCGAAGGGCCCAGGGGAAAGTACATAAAATACGTTAGCGTGAGTGGACAAAAATAAACAATTTTTAAACCAAGTGGATTTTATACTTTCCCACATTTATTTCCTTAAAAACCCTCGATGCATGTAACGATTTAGAAAACAAATCACGAGAAGCTCCGCTCAAGAAAAACCGACTAGACCGAGAGGAAAGATCGAAACTCCGATACTCAACAGGATAAGACCAGCCCCGCTGGTTACACGGAAATCAGACTAGGCCCCGCTAGTCGAGAAATGATAGGATATGGGGAAGAGATATCACCATACGGGCAATGGAGCCTCCAGGCTCTACCTACCCTCAACTGCCACTCACACATAGATTGTGCGAGGAGGAGAACTAATAACCCCAACTTCCACTCACACATAGATTGTGCGAGGAGGAGACCAAATAACCTCAACTGCCACCCACGTGAGGAGGAGAATAAATCACCTCTACTGCCACTCACCAACACAAAGTAGGTGAGGAGGAGAACAAGCTACCTCAACTGCCACTCACCAACACAAAGTCAGTGAGGAGGAGACCTAATAACATAACCCGCGTATGGTGAGGAAAAATCATCGAAAACCAGTAAATCCATGTAGCTTCCCCACATTTCTCACGAGATAGAAACCATGTATTCAACGACGTGACCCCGCACGCCAAGATTACTCTCAATCTCAAAATGGATAAATGAGAAATAGGAATAAATCGACGGCGTGTCCCACATGCCCAGATATTCTCAAATCCGTAACCAAAACCGGAAATTAGTATAGGTAAATCCCATTTCCAAAAATCTCTCAAAATCTCCAAGAAGCCAACCAAATCCAAAATCCTTAATTAGGCATTCCCGATGCCAAAATTGAAAGTCAATAAACAATTGAGAATATCCAACTCCATTGAAACTCATCTCAAAAATCTTCCAGGAGCTTAACTCGGTGATTAGGGATATGCTTAATTCCAGAAATTTACCTCGGAAATAAGGAATTCATCAAATAATATAATAAAACAAAACCAACCTTTGAAACTCATTATTGAAAGCAAATCCATGATATAATTCGAAATCAATTTCCGAAAATTAATTGATTTCCTCAAAAAGTAATATGAATAATCACTAGAGCATTATTTAAGAAAATAAATGCATGCATCGCTATTTAAAACAAAAGTCCACTCACAGTACTATTCCGACGATCACGCATTCGTGTTCCGTCATCGAGTAATAGCTCGGTACGTCGTCCTGTACACAATTATATTCCGTGAATAATTCTTCAATAATTTAATACAATTCCTAAAACCAATTCCTCATAATTTCACCTCCCAATTCTCCTCGGATTTAGCCCAAATTATACCACTAATACCAATTCGTTAATTTAAAGGTTCCAAGGCAGAACCGTGAGATATCCGACGGTCGGATTCTCGTAATTCAATAATCGAAACCCTAAACTTCATAAATTCATAATTAATTCCAAGTTTCTCCAAAAATCACCAAACTTCACATACAAGCTCTACACAATTTATAGGATTTAATGGGCTCAAAACCGGAATTAAAACACTGTCCTACACGCCTCCACACGCCACCAACAGTGGAAGCGCGTGGGCCCCACACGCCACCGGCAACCACCTCCGATGGCCACCAAAATTTGGCAGTACCATCTACTCAACAAACCCAACCTCTTTCTCAACTACAACAAGTTCCAATTTTACCTGGAAGAGCTCCAATTTGGCCGGTGAAAAATTTCCAGAAATTCCTATAACCCTAGAAATTGAAATTGTTAATTCGACCTCTACACTGCAAATTGAAATGAAAGACCTTAGGGGAAATGATCTATGTCAAAAACCGAATCTTCGACGCCAATTTGGTGGCCGGAGACTACCGGAATTGGAAAATATCGGCGTTGACTCAAAACTGCTACAGTGACTGTCTTCTTCTTCTCGTTGCTGCACGTTCCACAGTTCATAACTTCATATCAAGCTACGAAACGAACACAGAAATGAAGAGAAGGAAGAGAGCTTTCCAACGACACCTTATACGTCAAAATCCGTCGCCGGATGGAGGAGTTATGGCCGGAAGAAGGTGAAGAGGTCGGAGAGGAAGAGAGAATCGGGGAGAGGGCTCGGTAAGTTTCCGAAAATGGAAACTTACCACAGTAACTCGGCTATTTATAGAAAATTACCATGAACAGTAACTTTAGTATTTTGGCCATAACTTTCGCATATGAACTCCGATTTTTACGTACCACATATGCACGCGCTCGGTTTAACGTCCTCTACAACTTTCATGAAGAACATTTTCTCAAATTTTGACCCGAACAAAAAGTCATATTTTAGGGCCACTAAAAGTATCGAAACGACGGTAAAAGTGAAAGTAGTTGTCGTATACCGTCCAAATGACTAGTAAATGGGTAAGTGAAGATACGGGATGTTACACTTATTCTGTTTTATTTTATGTTAACATTACCTTGTAGAACCTTGTAGCTCTTAAGGCTACAATCGTAAACCTTTCAGGGTCAATATAGCGCGAGTTTGGCCTTTTATAATCAATGGTGGAGCCAAAATTCCATCCTAGGTGGGATCTTTAGAAATTGAAAAGAAAAAATTTGGAACTCAAATTGTATACCAAAATTTTGATAAAAATTTTAATAAAAAATAATATTTAATTAAACTATAATAATTTAGAATAAGGATAATATAAGATTAGAATATTTTATAATTTTGTCAAATTTATAATACCAACCCACATGAAAAAAAAAATTGTAACAATCATTAGTGCTGCAAGCTAGAATTAAATTTTTGAAAACATTTGAAGAAAAAAAAAAACTATTGCTAGCCAAATTCTAACTGTGAACCAACTGCATAGTAAAAGCAAGCTTGACCACTGCACCATCCTATCAGTGTAGGATGTTAGGTAACCGAAAGATATTTATTTGATTACACGCATTTCTATGCATGTAATTGTATCTAAAACACTAGAAATAAGTTAATCCTCAAGTTAATTATTATGTAATTAATCCATTTTTATTTATTGTGTAGGAAATAAGCGGAATTGTGGAAATCAAGAGAAAAATGGAGCGATATTGAAGCAAAAATGGAGCGATATTGAGAAAAGGACGGAATACAATAAATAACTTTTCTAGTGAGAGAAACTCTCACTTCTCTCTAAACACACCCACCGCTTAAGTTTTCCTCCTCCTCCTCCCCCCCCCTTTCTTGCCAGATCTAGATCATTCTGATCTGGATCTTTGGCTTGAAAGTCAGGGGAGGTACTGATAATCAATTTTCCCTCTTCGTGAGGCTTTATGTATCTATGCTTGGCTTCTTAATTTCTGTTTTCTTTCCGTCTGTTGTCCTGGGCGATTTTACTGGGAGTTTGTCTCCGTTTTGGCCCTGTTTGGTTCTTGTTGTTCCCAATCTTCCTTTTTCCAGTTTCTTCTGTCTTCATCCTCTTCCCCTCGTTCGTCTTTCTTCTGCCAAGATCGGTTCTCTCACTCTTCGGAGCTTTCAAAGTGGGGTTTACCTCCTATCGCACTGGGTGATGCTACAAGATCCTATGTACCCTGTGGTGCCTGTTTCTTTGATCCCTTACCGGATCTCACCCGATCCTTCCATCCGGTTTATCCGATTGTTTCTCTGGTTACTTTGTTCTTGGCAGAATTGGTTTGATGTGGTGGAGATGGTGTTGTCTTCGATCCTTGGAAATCTTATGGCTTGGTGCATCTAATTCGGCATGGGTTTCACTGCGCATTTGACATGGTTGGATTTGGTTGCTAACTTCTTTGCCATGGCTCGGTTGCTTCGTCCTTCTTGTCGGTGGTTGCAGTTTGTTGGTGATTGTTGTTTGTTTGTTTTGTTGTTAGTTTGGGCTTTTTTGAGCCTCGTTGTTGGTTGTTGCTTCCTTTGGGAGGCTGTTGTCTTAGTGTAATCTTGTTGTGTTTCACTAACACCTCTTGATGTTTAATCGCAAAAAAACAAAACAAAAAAAGAAGAAAGCGAAGCTTGAGTCAAGTACATTGAAAAGAGCGAAACTTGATGGAATTACAACAGAATTAATTAAAGTAATTAATTTTAGTTTAATTGGAGAATGGGGACAGCTTAACAATTAATTAAACCGTTTTAAACCCTAGCGGCGCTATGCAGAGCGTCGAGTCTTACGAGCACGGCCATGGCCGCCGCTCCTCTACCCTCCATCACCGCACGCGTATTTGCTTGCCTTTGTTGGTGGCGCATAGGTGGAGGCCTCATGGCTTCCTTATCTCTGGAGGTGATCGTCGTTTTGCGGCGAAAGCAATCCTGTACCTCTCCTTGACAATTTCACTTTGCTTCCACCTGATTTCGGTGATACTTGCCGAAATGTGGATGCAGATCATGATGGTGATTCCTCCAAGAGGCTTGTGGGATCCAGGTCCAAGTAATCTTGCGGTGACTTTCACTGGTAGTACTGGGATTGCCTTGTTAATACTAGTATCAGTGGTGTTGTCGGGCGGGGGATCTGGAGTTTCGCTATTGTTGGCGTCTTTGCCGGAATTACAGATGTCTCTAGAACAGGAGGCGGTCAGACGTGGGATCTGGATGTTCTGGGCTTGGGTGTTCAGATCGTTGATGTTGCTTGAGTGGGCGAAGATCGGAAGTCGCGACGGTAATGGCAGAATCCTTCTGAAGTGGCAACGGTCATGGCCGGTGCTAGCGTGGAGACGCCGTGTTTGGGTGTCCAGATCAAATCTGACCACCTCCTTGGGCTGCCTTCGGGCCCAAATCAGGACCCCTCTATTGGGCTTAACTTCTCCAGGGGGCTGGATTTGGGATCCTGGGGATATGTTCGTTGACATTCTGTTCGATTGTTCAATTATCTCTTCTTTGGGTGTGCTGATTCTAATTTCAGGTAGATTATTTATTTCTACACTCTATAAAGAGTCTCAGTATAATCGCGCTGTGAGTACCACAATTGCGTGCCTTAGCGAGCAGTGTGTTTTAGGCTGGGACGAGTTTAGATATGATTGGTTTGCTAACTTCTTGCATGCCCGGATTGCAAATTCTGATGGTTTGATCTACAAATCTCAAGGTTATGACAATGGTCCTATTGTTGGTAATTATCTTGAGGAGGCTGGGGTTTTACCTTCAATTTTTGCTAGTTCTTCTACAAGTGTTTCAGAGCAGGGTTTTATTGTAAATGCACAAATTGTTGGTGTAGTACACCTTATGATTTGTGCTATCTTAGCTCTAGGATCAAGCAAGGTTTGGTCTTTGTATGCTCCCCATTGGGATGCCCCTTTAAGCGATTTTTATCGCTAATTCAATGAACTTTTCCTTTTCCAAAAAAAACAATTAATGGTTTAATTAACCAAAAAGGGAGCTGGGCACTGTTTTCTACTTTTCTTTTTGGCTTAATTAAGTTGCCCAGCCGCACCATTTCTTTTTGGCTTAATTAAGTTGCCCAGCTGCACTATTATATAGTCTTCCTCTACTCCCAGTGAACGACACGTCCCATAATCCTCTCTCTATCATATAGTCTTCCTCTACTCCTAGTGAACGACACGTCCCATGATCCTCTCTCTTAGGAAGACGCCAGCCACCCATTCTATCTCTTTCTCTCACAGAGTACCCATATATATATATATATATATATATATATATATATTCTCCTTTCACCTCACCCTAGAATTTGGCCGCACACTCCTCTAGACCCCATTTTCTCTCTTCCTTCTTCTCTACTAGGCCTCATCATATGGCCCTTGGGCCCTAAGCCCGGCCCGGCCCGGCCCTTCCATTAGGGCGGGCCGGCCCGACCCTTTTTTATTTAGGGTAGGGTATGGGTCACACAAATAAAGCCCGGCCCTACCCTACGGCCCGGCCCTATTGAGCCCGTAAGGGCTAGGCCCGGCCCGGCCCTTAAAGCCCGGCCCTAAAATTTATATTTTATTTTTGTTATTTTCTATTACATGTGTTATATGTATAAAAGTAATAAAACTATGGAAGTGTAGAAAATTATTTCAATCTACCATATTAGGAAATGAGTCTTTTAAATTGAGCCATATTTTGAGAAGAAAAAAAATAAATTTTTTTAAAGAATTAACCGTTAATTTGGCAAAAATGCCGCCGTTTTAATATAATCTTATGGGTATTTTAATATTTACCAATAATTACTGTTAACTAATTAACTGTAATAATTACAAAGCTATTATTTCAAATTGGACAATATATTCATGTAATACCAATTTTGAAATAAATCAAGTAATCAACATAACTAAAAATAATCAATTGGTCGAGTTGAAACCTTTTTACCAATGTAATGTTAACTTCTTAATGAGCAAAATGGGGGACGAAATGGAATTTTTTAAAATGAACCGCTGGATGTTGTTTGCATATGAATATATGTTAGTGGTAGAAATTTCAACAATTTCCGCATTCGGTTGGACCTCGATCTACCCGGTCAACTCAATACCCTAAATAGAACATAAAACAAATATGTTCTTAACCAGTCCTTGGCAATTCACTTTTTTCGATCTTTCAGCTCCCACACTCTCATGGGTAGGGGGTCTACTTATGGATGTCAAAATTCCGCAACGTTTGTCCGCGTATGGTGCCGCTCCCCTTAGGGAAGTTTGCTTGTGCAAAGCGTTGACCGCTCCATTAGGTGCCTTATTCACGGCGGATTGGCCTAATTTCTTTACACAATACCTATCACTATTGTATAAACATATAAGAATTTTCAGATTGATCGATTTTCATTTCAAAATTTTTGGATCGCACATAATCCTTATATGTCTTGTAATGTAGTATAACTAGTTTATTAGGCTTGTTACCCTCCATGAGCAAAATGAGGGACGAAATGGAATTTTTTAAAATGAACCGTTGGATGTTGTTTTCATATGAATATATGTTAGTGGTAGAAATTTCAACAATTTCCGCATTCGGTTGGACCTCGATCTACCTGGTCAACTCAATACCCTAAATAGAACATAAAACAAATATGCTCTTAACCAGTCCTTGGCAATTCACTTTTTTCGATCTTTCAGCTCCCACACTCTCATGGGTAGGGGGTCCATTTATGGATGTTAAAATTCCGCAACGTTTGTCTGCGCATGGTGCCGCTCCCCTTAGGGAAGTTTGCTTGTGCAAAGCGTTGACCGCTACGTTGGACGCCTTATTCACGGCGGATCGGCCTAATTTCTTTACACAATACCTATCAATGTTGTATAAACATATGAGAATTTTCAGATTGGTCGATTTTCATTTCAAAAATTTTGGATCTCACATAATCCTTATATGCCTTGTAATGTAGTATAACTAGTTTATTAGGCTTGTTACCCTCCATGAGCAAAATGGGGGACGAAATGGAATTTTTTAAAATGAACCGCTGGATGTTGTTTTCATATGAATATATGTTAGTGGTAGAAATTTCAACAATTTCCGCATTCGGTTGGATCTCGATCTACCCGGTCAACTCAATACCCTTAATAGAACATAAAACAAATATGCTCTTAACCGGTCCTTGGCAATTCACTTTTTTCGATCTTTCAGCTCCCACACTCTCATGGGTAGGGGGTCCATTTATGGATGTCAAAATTCCGCAACGTTTGTCCGCGCATGGTGCCGCTCCCCTTAGGGAAGTTTGCTTGTGCAAAGCGTTGACCGCTACGTTGGATGCCTTATTCACGGCGGATCGGCCTAATTTCTTTACACAATACCTATCAATGTTGTATAAACATATGAGAATTTTCAGATTGGTCGATTTTCATTTCAAAATTTTTGGATCTCACATAATCCTTATATGCCTTGTAATGTAGTATAACTAGTTTATTAGGCTTGTTACCCTCCATGAGCAAAATGGGGGACGAAATGGAATTTTTTAAAATGAACCGCTGGATGTTGTTTTCATATGAATATATGTTAGTGGTAGAAATTTCAGCAATTTCCGCCTTCGGTTGGACCTCGATCTACCCGGTCAACTCAATACCCTAAATAGAACATAAAACAAATATGCTCTTAATCGGTCCTTGGCAATTCATTTTTTTCGATCTTTCAGCTCCCACACTCTCATGGGTAGGGGGTCTACTTACGGATGTCAAAATTCCGCAACGTTTGTCCGCACATGGTGCCTCTCCCCTTAGGGAAGTTTGCTTGTGCAAAGCGTTGACCGCTACTTTGGACGCCTTATTCACGGCGGATCGGCCTAATTTCTTTACACAATACCTAACACTATTGTATAAACATATAAGAATTTTCAGATTGGTCGATTTTCATTTTAAAATTTTTGGATTGCACATAATCCTTATATGCCTTGTAATGTAGTATAACTAGTTTATTAGGCTTGTTACCCTCCATGAGCATTGTCAGATTGATCAATTTCCATTTCGAAATTTTTGGCCCGCCCGAATAAGCCATATTTTTTTTTCTATTTTTTAATTACGTTTCTCTTTTTTCTATAATATGCAATTTATCTCTTTCTTTGTAATTGATTTCATAAGTTTTGTTTTCTTTAATTTCAATTTTCTTTGTTAGACAACAATTAATATTGGGAGATTTATATAAATAGTTAATTGAATATAACCACCTTAAGTAATATTAATAAATGTTATAAGTTAGAAGTATTATATTAATATAAAATATGTTCAATAAAAAACAATGAGTCTTATATCACCAATATATACCATTAAGCCATATTTTGAGAAGAAAAAAATAATGTTTTTTTTTTTGTTAAACAAAATAAGGCCCTTTTTGGCCCATTTTAGCCCTATTAGGCCCTATTTGAGGGCTGGCCCGACCCGGCCCTTTCGGCCCTAACGGATCGGGCTTTTCGGGCGGGTAAGGGTTAGCATATTTAAGCCCTGGCCCGACCCTACCCGGCCCTAAATTTTGTTGACTTTGACTAGGCCCGGCTCGGCCCGACCCTAAGCCCTAAAATTTAGGGTAGGGCCGGCCCTAGCCTGGCCCATGATGACCCCTATTCTCTACAGCCGAGACCCTAGTGCTATTCTCCATCCCCTCTTCCTCACCGGCCGCACTTCCCATTTTTTGATATTCCTTTAACCTTCCTCTAACACCACACCAAGAACCTCCTCACCAACTTCTTCTCCTCACCAAGATCCATATCTCCTCACTAAGATTTATTCTCCTCACCAAGAACCACACCACCTCCATTCCATTTCTATTCTCCCATTTTCTCTCACTTCCCAATTTCACTCTCTACCATTTTCCTATTTTTCAAGGAAAATCAAGGGGATTTTACTACCCACACCATCAATTGCTCATCAACACAAAGATATTTTACTTTTGGTAAAGAGTAGGGGCTTAATATCAAGTTGGGTTAATATTTGCCTATAGCAAATTGTGAGCTTGATTTGTGTTCCCTCTCTCCTCTAAACATTTCTCTTATTTTCTTATGTATTGGATGATGTATTTGAGTATGGGTAGTGAGTAGTTCAATTTTGAGAGTTAGGGTTGTGAAGCCCTAACTCAACTTGTATAAATGTTGATGCTTTACTTTCAATAAGTGCAATTTCCATTGTGTATGCTTTAAATCCGAATTTATTGGTCCTTAGAAGCATGTTTCTAGGCTTTGTCAACCTTTGAAATTATGTTGTGGGCAATTATGATGAATATATTGATAAATTGACAACTTATTAGTCTTGTGGCATTTAGGATTTAAGTGTGGTGACCATTAGCTAGCTTAATTGTAGCTAAGCTTGCTTGCGTCTCTATTATCTTGCTCTCTAAGCCTCTAATTTTGGATATTACGGCCTTAACTGGCGTAATGCCCAAATTAGAGAGTTGATTGTGGCCTTGGCATAGTCAATATATGGAAATGATAATTGGTTTAGTAGCCTTAACCGGTACTAGATACGGGACTCGACACATAAAGAAAATGCATGCATTTGTGAAATTGGCATCGATGTTTACAAGATAGTTAGTGTGAATCACCCGATACTCCCATGTTCCCATTAATTTGAAAATCCAAATTTAATTTCTTGCTTGATAATTAGTTGTTTGCTTTTATTTTAGTTTGCATTAATTTA
This sequence comes from Rosa chinensis, assembly GCF_002994745.2. NCBI lineage: Eukaryota > Viridiplantae > Streptophyta > Magnoliopsida > Rosales > Rosaceae > Rosa > Rosa chinensis. The sequence continues at coordinate 34,834,218 of NC_037094.1, forward strand.
ATTTAGTTAATTCTCAATTCAAAACTCCCAAACAAAATTCTACCTTCCATTGTGCATAACTCATTTGGGCTACAAGTTAGTGGATTTGGTTAGGCTTAGTGTGAGCTAAGCCGAGGCTTGGTCCCTTGTGAATATATATTTTTTTTTTTCATTGTATGCTTTTAAGTTATTCTAGTGCCAATTACCTCAGTTAGGTCCAACGCCTAATCCTCGAGGTACGATAACTAAGGTCCAAATACTTGACAAATATTCGTATGCTTGCGAGAGTTTATGATTCAAGTCATTATCCCTTTCTTATTTGATAGAAATTTTCCTAAAGTATAAAAACTCAAGTGGATCATGGAACCCACCTAGTCCCAATGTGGCTCCACCGCTACTTAAAATGGCCAAAGTCTTTGCCCTTTAATTGCTATCCTAATAAATTTTCCTTTTGGACTTGGATTTCTTTATTTCATTAAGGGGTTTTTTACTTCAACAGTGTCTGAACTCTTCGAAGACTTTTGAAATGATACCTGAACTTTCAAAGTTATCAATGTGATACCTGAACTCATTTTTTCGTATCAACGTCGTACCTGCGGTCGATTTCCGTCACAGAACCGTTAACTATAACCACGTGCCCAGCACGTGAGGCACTTAATGAGGTTAAAAGACTAATTTACCCTCAAAAGTATATACTTCAACAGTGTCTGAACTCTTCGAGGACTTTTGAAATGATACCTGAACTTTCAAAGTTATCAATGTGATACATGAACTCTTTTTTTTTTTTGTATCAACGTTGTACCAGCGGTCGATTTCCATCACAGAACCGTGGACTATGACCACGTGCCCAGCACGTGAGGCAGAAAATAAGGATAAAAATGACCTTTTCCACTTCCTTTAGTTCTTCACGTGTCCCGTTGTACCTTCAGTTCTTCTTCTCCATTTCTATTTCCTTTTTCATATGCAAAATGCAATCAGATGGGATGATTAGCAAAATGCAAAACCCAAAGCAAAACTTGAATCCAATTCTCTGATGGACGGACACCGCCGGGGACTCCATCTCGTCGGAGTTCTCCAAGCACAACTTGCTCGACGGCTTTGCTTCTCTGAATTTATTGCAGGTGGGAGCGGTGTAGATGATTTCACGACTCTTGGCCTCCAGATCTGAGACTTGGAATTTACCTGAGATTTCAGACAGAGGGATCAGAGAGAGAGAGAATATGGTCGATGGCAATCCAGACCTTCTTGTGCAGCTTGCTGAAGATATGACGGAGGCGGGCCACACTGTCGTGGCACTCGGCTTCCTCACCGCAACTAACATCATAGCATAAGTTCATGAATTTCAAAAATAGTCCGTGTCTTTGTAATTGAATCAAAATCTGCAAAAGTGAAGCAGACCGAGAGTCTCTCTCTGCAACTCTCTTTATCTCTCTCAACAACAGCGAAAAGGCGAAGGATGGTGATGATAGGAGAAAACCCAAAACTGATGTTTTCGCGACTACGTGTCTGTGTATAACTATATCTATCTGTATATGATTTATCGAACAATGGGGCAATGATCATTTCACTGATTCCAGCTTCTAATCAATTTGTCCAAAACAGAACTGACCTTTGGTTATTCGTGGCTGTAATATCAGTCCTTAGTGGGAGCATCGGACGAGGTACTTCGGCGAGGCAATCGGCGGCGGTCGGGGCGGGTAAGGAACAATCTGAGGGTTTTACGGTGGTGGAGGTGGATGACGGGGCTGGCAGATGGGCTGTGCGTGGGGCTTCAGGCGACAACGGGGCATTGAGTGGCGAGGAGCTTGAATTTTTGCAAGGTAGCCATATCGATCTAGTTGAGTTCAATGTGGTTGTAGTCAGGTATTGCTTGGAAAGGGTTGGGTGGTTGAGAGAGAAGGTGAGATCTGATTTGCGGCCATGGCTACCAATCAAAGGGGACAAATCAGAGGAAAGAAGACGTCGAAAAAGAAAAAAAGAAAGAAAGAAAGCAAAAAAAATAAAAAACAATACTTTTGAGGGTAAATTAGTCTTTTAACCTCATTAAGTGCCTCACGTGCTGGGCACGTGGTCATAGTTAACGGTTCTGTGACGGAAATCGACCGCATGTACGACGTTGATATGAAAAAATGAGTCCAGGTATCACATTGATAACTTTGAAAGTTCAGGTATCATTTCAAAAGTCCTCGAAGAGTTCAGACACTGTTGAAGTAAAAAACTCCGTGAAGAACTAAAGGAAGTGGGAAAGGTCATTTTTACCCTTATTTTGTGCCTCACGTGCTGGGCACGTGGTCATAGTTAACGGTTCTGTGAAGGAAATCGACCGCAGGTACGACATTGATACGAAAAAATGAGTTCAGGTATCACATTGATAACTTTGAAAGTTCAGGTATCATTTCAAAAGTCCTCAAAGAGTTCAGACACTGTTGAAGTGAAAAACCCTTTCATTAGGCTACAAGGGTTAAATAATTTCTTGAAACCAAAACTTAATTATGGTTACAATACATGCAATTCTTTTTTTTTCTTTTTTCGATGGTATGAATTAGGACATGCATGAAACTTTCTTCAAACTGTAATATATTTTTATTGTGATAACGCTAATTTAATGTTCATATAATGTTTTGAGAAATTCTACAATATGTTAACATATGACAATACATACAACTACCACTTTTAGGACCTTTTTTGTTAGTTAAAAGGGAGATTTCATTAAGCAGTACCCAAAGTGGGGTTGATTACATCATAGTTTAATACATTGAGAATACATTCTGGGACTTGGTCAAACCAGAACATACTGGTGTTGGCTTCATACGCGATTCCAGCCAATCGATAGGCCACTGTTTTGCCTGTCCTCGGCCTATAACTAATAGAGACATTATGCAAAGCATCTACAGCAGCCTTGATGTTGTCAATAAGAACCCCATTAGCAATAGCTTCATGAATCGGGTTCGTAATATCCTAGGTAGCTTGGAGACAGTCAATCTCGACAATTGTGTTGCCAACTTAAAGAGTTTGAAGCAGTTGTAATCCTTGTTTGATAGCCTACAGCTCGACTTGCTTCAGGGAAGCCATGTTTAATACAGGTATAGCAAAGCCAGCTTTGAATTGTCCTGTGTTATCACGAAGGATGCCACCTACACCACCTTTGACCTAATAGGGCAAATAGCTGCCATCAACGTTCAATTTCCACTGGCCATTTTCCGCAGGCTTCCACTTCATTTTCCTTTGTTGCTTTGGTCAGCGATCCACATTTCTAGTTTTATGAAATTCTTCAAGCCAAGCAAGAGAGCTGCAAATTATGCTAGCTACATTTTGTCCTTTGTTCTGCCACAGACGACTGTTTCTATTCTTCCACATTGCCCAGAGAACCATCATCAACTGTTCAAAGGTTCCTTTGTTCAATGACAAAGCACTTTCAAGCATCCATTCTCTGAAATTGAGATTCGGCAGTAGACTATTGCCAAGGCTGAAAGGGGGCGATGATAGGATAGCAGTAGTCAGTAGACATTTTCATAACACATGTGCATTATCTTCAAATTGGTGGTCATAGAAAGGCACCGTAGATCACCATCATAGCCTTTAGTTTGTTACCTAGCCCTGGTAGGGAGCAAATCTTGGCATGCACGCCACACACATATCTGCATTTTGCCCGGCACTTTAGCTTGCCATAGGCTCTGCCACAAGACTTTGTATGGGTTGCCCCGTGAAGAAGAGGTTAAAGCATTCTCAAGAACCTTTGATCGAGCAATCCAATAGGCTGATTTTACCGAATACATTCCATTGCGTTCCGGGCTCCAACATAGCTTGTCATTTAAGTACCTTTGGCCAAGTGGAATGCACAAAATCTTTTGTGCTACTTCGGAAGAGAAAAGCATGTTAACTATTGATGGGATCTGTTGCTGAGAACGGTGATCAATAAGGTTAGCGACTTGTTCAAAAGGACAATTATTTGGCCTTTGTATCATGAACTGTTGACAGTCAGGAACCCATCGGTCATTACACATGTTTATGTGCATGCCATTTCCCACACGCCAATGTACACCGGCCTGCAGAATTGGTCTTCCTTGTAATATGCTTCTCCATGAGAAGGATGGAGAATCTCCTAACTCAGCCTCTCAAAATGAACACAGTGGGTGATACCTGTATAACGTCCCGAACCTAAATTCACCGGTTTACTAGTCGTTGGATAGTAAACGACAATTTGTTTTACCTTTACTCTTTTTTTTGGTAACTTTAGTGGCCCTAAATAGTTGACTTTTTGTTCGGGTTAAAATTTGAGAAAATGTTCTTCATGAAAGTTGTAGAGGACGTTAAACCGAGCTCGTGCATATGTGGTACGTAAAAATCGGAGTTCGTATGCGAGAGTTATAAGGGAAATACGAAAGTTACTGTAGCAAGTAGATGGTATATATTCGAATTTCTACTGTGGCCGGGTAATTTTTTCCCCCCTCCCCTGCGCATATTTTTCTCTCTCTTCCCCGAGTTCTCTCGGTTTCTCTCTTCTCTGCAACTCTTCTGTTCTCTCAACTCAGGCCACCAAATGACGTGAAACGAAGCTTCACCGACGCGTCTCCTCCTTCTCATCACGCTGGTGGTCGTCGGTCGTCACGACGTGGCCGGAAAAGGAAGAATCGAGGCCGTGAAGTTTACTGTAGCAGCTCGAGTTTTCTGGAAAATTTTCCAGATTCCGGCCAACCCAGGCGGAGTTTCTTGGCCTATTTTGCAAGCCTTGAGCCGTAGACCACATCCCTCCAAGCTTTCTTCCGGAAAACACAAAGAAAAAGACGGATCGAAGGTTTGATCTTTGAAACTCAAATCGGGTTACTGTTTCCATAATTGTTGACCTAGTTCTAGTTGTTTTCTCGGTTTGTGGTAGTGAAGAAAAGTGTTTGGAATAATGAGATGATTGTGCTACCAAAATTTGGTGACCATCGGAGCTGCCGACGGTGGCGCGTGGGATCCACGCGCCGTCACTGTAGCAGGCGCGTGGCGGCGCCTCTGGCTTCTATTTGACTTCAGCTTTTAGCTCATTAAATTCTACAAATATTGTAGAGCTTATATATGAAGTTTGGTGAAGATTGGTGAGCTTTTGAATTTATTAGGAATTTTCAAAGATTATGAGTTTCGATTATCGATTTACGAGAATCCGACCGTCGGATATCTCTCGGTTCTGCCTTGGAACCTTTAAATTAACGAATTGGTCTTAGAGGTATAATTTGGGTTGAATCCGAGAAGAAGTGGAGATGTGACTATGAGGATTTGATTTTAGGAATCATATTAAATTATTGAAGAATTATTCACGGAATATAATTGTGTACAAGACGACGTACCGAGCTATTGCTCGTTGACGGGACACGAATGCGTGATCGTCGGAATAGTACTGTGAGTGGACTTTTATTTGTAAATATTGATGCATGCATTTATTTCTTAAAATCATGCTCTAGATATTAATCATATTACATTTTGAGCAAATGAATTGATTTTCGGAATTTGATTTCGGCTTATCTTGTGGATTTTCTTTCAATAATGAGTTTCAAAGGTTGATTATGATTTATAATATTATTTAACAAATTGCTTATTTCCGAGGTAATTTTCCGGAATTAAGTATATTTCTAATTGCTTATTTAAGTTCCTGGAAGATTCTCGAGATGAGTTTCGATGGAGTTGGATTTTCTCATTTATTTATTGACTTCGGTTTTGGCATCGGGAATGCCTAATTAAGGATTTTGGATTTGGTTGGTTTCTTGGAGATTTTAAGAGATTATCGGAAATGGGATTTCCTAAAGAAATTATAATGATTTATTAATTCTCGCCCATTTGTTTATGATTTCGAGACTATTTTGGCGTGCGGGGTCACGTCATTGAATACATGGATTTTATCTTGAGAGATTTTGGAGAAGCCTTATGGATTTACGGATTTACTGGTTTTCAATGGTTTCTCCTCACCATACGCGGGTCATGTGATTAGGTCTCCTCCTCACCGACTTTGTGTTGGTGAGTGGCAGTTGAGGTAGCATATTCTCCTCCTCACTTACTTTGTGTATGTGAGTGGTAGTCGAGGTGATTTATTCTCTTCCTCACTTACTTTGTGTATGTGAGTGGCAGTCGAGGTGATTTATTCTCCTCCTCACGTGGGTGGCAGTCGAGGTCATATTCTCCTCCTCACACAATCTATATGTGAATGGAAGTTGAGGTTATTAGTTCTCCTCCTCGCACAATCTATGTGTGAGTGGCAGTTGAGGGTAGGTAGAGCCTGGGAGGCTCCATTGCCCGTATGGTGATATCTCTTCCCCATGTCCTATCATTACTTGACTAGCGGGGCCTAGTCCGATTTCCATTTAACCAGCGGGGCTGGTCTTATTCTGTTGAGTATCGGAATTTCGATCTTTCCTTTCAGTCAGTTTTTCTTGAGCGGAGCTTCTCGTGGTTCGTTTTCTTAATTATTGCATGCATCTGGAGATTTTTAATGAATTAAATGTGGGAAAGTATAAAATCTCTTTTGTTTAAAATTGCTTTTTATTGTCCACTCACACTAACGTGTTTTCAATACTTTCCCCTGGGCCCTTCGGTTTCAAATGCCCAGTTTGCAGGCGAATTAGTTGGGGTCGGGCGTACACGGAGTTGAGGCATAGTCAACAGCATGGCTTCCGTATTTACCTTTGAGTTAGGTTGTCCTTATTTATGTTTCTATTAGAATTGCTCTGATTACCTAAGGGATTTATGTTTTTTTCAAGTTGAGGTTTGTGTTTTGTGAATTGGAGATTGATGTTGAGTTGGGGAGCAGGGTGGCTCCAGGAGTATAAGGATGATTTGATTTAGAAGTGTAAATGCTTTCTACAGGTTTTGGGTAGCCCATTTTAAGGGAAGTTCCACCAAATTTTTGGTAGAATTTCTTCTAAGGTGGGCCCCGCAGGGCCACTTTGGATTTCAGGGTGAAATCCAGGGCTGGTCCTGTCAGTTGGTATCAGAGCATTAGGTTGTCAGATTCTGTAGACTTGTTTCTATCCTATTACCTTATACTCTTGATGTTACACAGTACCTCCCGAGTAATGGCCCGACTGCAGCGGTTCCCCATCGTTTACTCTTCGGTGCTGATGTACTCATTAAGTGTGTAAGGTACATGTCTAGATGGTGTTCTTTTAGGTGCTATGCCTCTTGTACACCGACCTCCTAGGGTTTTCATTGCGTAGCGGATTGTTCGCATGTTTTGGCATATTTCCCTACTGATGGTAGAGTAAGACTACTCTACAATTTCGAGTTGTGCTGTGAAGTGTGAGTCGAGGAAATGTTGTGGTTATTTCTTCCTCGATGCCAGTAAGTTTGTTGGAGCTGGGTTTAAGGTGCGAGAACAGAGTTTGATTTCATGTTCGAGTATCTTAGTTGAGCGATATAGCTTTAGGCTATCTCTGAATACTTGGAATCAGAATTGTGGTTTGATGTGAGACTAATAGTAATAGTGGTTCTAACCTTGAACCGAGTTATGGAGGATGTGTCATGTAGACGTGGTTGGTGTTGTGAGAGTCATTTTGGAATGATACTTTGCAATTCACAAAGAAAACTGGATTGGAATTTTCCTCTATTTGGACACCTTGGTCTGTTGACCTGATCATAACTTGTGGACATAGTTTTGTCCAAGGGAAGGAGATTGTCCGAGATTGTGTGTTTTTGGTTATTGATTTTCGGTGAAATGGTTTATCGCAACTTCGGGGATTGATGGTAGTGATACTGTTGGGTATCCATAGTGGTTCAAGCGAATTACTATATGATACGGAGTTTGATTCGAATTTTGAATTGTGGAGTCATAGGGATTGAAATGTAGTAAGTTCTTGTTGGAGTGATTGTTAGATTGAACGGTTGAGATTTTATAAGAGTAGCAAGTAGAGTAACTCTAAGGACATGGATTTTCCCAGTTACCTCAGGAAGTATTTAAGGTCATCGTTTGACCAGAGTTCTAAGTTTTATTTTGAGTAAAACTTCTTACGTGTTGAACTTGAAATTGGATCGTTAGGTGGTGGGACCACCTTCGGATCTTGGTATCGCTGAGAGTGATACATAATGTGGACGGGTGTCCATCATATGATGGGTGACGTTGTCAGGGGAGGATGATTGGTGCAGCAAAATTTAGGAATTTGCAATCGATTAAAAGCACAAAAATGAGAATTGAGGTTTCCAAAGGTTTCAGAAATCAAGGACATTCGAATCGTCTTTGATGGTTTTGATCACTCTTATCGTGTATGAAGGTACTATTTGGTATCGTTGGATATCCGTTTGGGTGAAATCATTGAACTTGGGATCAAGAATTGGTCGTAATAACCCCACGGAGTGTCCATAGTAATGCAAGTGGAATTACCATGTGATGTGGTTATGATCAAAGTTTTGAAGCTTTGAGTAACAAAGAAGGTTTGGTGATAGTTTCCTTGCGGGGCGATGCTAGTCAATAAGTTTTGGAATTCTGCCAGCATTCAATGATGGTGTTCTCGATGAGTTCCCTTGGGGACTATGAAAGAATTTCTTTCCTGCTTGTGGATTTCGTTATTACTTCAATATCTTTTTCCTTAATTCGCAAGTCGATTTTCTTCTTTGCAGTATTTGTGATGCTTTACGCTCACGTAATATGATGCACTTTTGCTTACCTATCGAACCATTTACCGGTTGCTTTGCACATGGGGTTTTTCAGTCACGAATGGAGGTAAACCTTTCTTTTAGTATGTTGAGTTCGGCGGGGTTGCTATGAAATCGATCAAATTATAATGTCTGGCAAGGTTTCAGTTTGGGAATCGTTCATTTCAAGAATTGAATTTCTTTTATAGTTGGTCAACTCTTGGATCGGATTTGGAACATTTATAAGTGTTGTTGGATACATTGTAGTCTAGTAAAGGAGTTGGTAAATACAGAGTTTGGAAAGATTCCACAATGTCGTATCTGTGATAAATTGTCATGAGGTTGTGTCAGATAGTTGGTTGGAGATGTTCTACTTGGAGCTGGAGTAGAGCTAGTAGTTATAATTCTTGCTTGCACCAGATTTCTGAAGACGTGGTACATAACATGGCAGTTAAGTGAGTATTAACTTGTGAGCAATATTAACAGTTTTGATTGGAGGCATTGGTAATCAGTAGATCTCTTGAGACACATTGATTTAGAAAAGTTTTCCACATTATCGTACTTATAAAAAGTTTTTGAGGGAGGTGTTATATGTGTGGCTAGCAAGGTAGCTATCAAATGAGTTTAGCCTAGTCAACTCGGAACGTCATTTCAAGGCTGGACCAATGATTTTGGCCAGGTATCAGAGTAGCGCAACGGAAGTGTAGTGGCCCCATAACCTACTTGGTTAAGAATTTATGGGTCCGTTTCGAGGTTGACCTTCGTATGTTTGACAACTATGGGACCTTTAAGTGAACGACCTTCGATTAGGAATTTAAGCACAAACAATTAAGGAAGTCATTTGTTTTGGAATTGTTGACTAGCAATGACCGTTTTGTGGTTATCACAATATCGATGGTGAATGGGTTGTTTTTTTTTTCACTAAGCGACTTGTATGAGGAAGTTTTGGATGCTATAACTTTTAATAGGGTGGTTTGTGACGCTATTACCATGTGTTATCTGAGCTAACCATTGAAATGAATTTTCTAGCTTACACTCCTTTCAGACTTTGTTATCCCAGGTTATGAGTATTTAAAGGAGGAATGCTCAAGGTTGAAATTTCAGATTTCATTATTTCTTGTGTAGCTTGATTTGTTTTTCAAGGAAAGATTTGGGGTGAATTGCACACAACCCAATATTCCTCGAATTCCATACCTGGGTATATACCTACGATTTATTTGAAATTAAATTGACAGCAGGAGTGTGAATCCTCAGTTCCCTTTGATTTGAGTTGTGAGGTAGGCAGCGTTTGAGAAATTGTAGTGCAATATTTGTTTGAGTAGTATGTTCTTGGAAATTGTTATTGTTGAAGCAGGAATGACATTAAATAAGTGTTGTTTTGAGAACGGACCTTCAACAATCTTTATTCCCAGCTTGGTAAAGGACAAGTATTGCTTGGGAATGTCGATTTTGAGTCAAGGAAGAAAAGTTGACTATATTTAGGTACTTTGTAGTTTGATATTGATTGTTGGAATATTACAATCATGGAACACGAAGAAAAAAGTGAAATATTATGATAGTAGTACATGTGCAAGGATTTGAACATGAATAGGCGAGTAGTACCTGAAGGGTGTTGCTTTATGGCAGTCAAAAGTTATACGATTGCAAATTGATCGTTTTGAGCGAGTTACCCTTTGATACTCGTGGTCACAGTGAGACCTTTACATGAAATGACATTTGATCAAAAATTTAAGTACAAACAGACAAAAGAAAGTGTTGTTTTTGTGGTAGTTAAGGAACTACTTGCCTTGGGCCGGTAGTTAACAGTGATCACCTAGTGGTTATTATCACGTTATTGGTGAACAGAGTGGATCTTCACCATACCAGTTCTATGAAAAGATTATGGATACCTCTTTCCAACCGAAGGACTTGTGATGTCAATATCTTAGGCTATCTGGGCTATATATATGTTGTGATTTGCTGGAATAGTTGGGATGGTCGGAGACTCTATGAATTGTAAAAGCTTTACCATTCTCACTGTTGTGCGATTGGTACGCTAATAATGTGTACATCGGGTTGGTGTGTACTCCTCAACGGAATGAAATTTCGAGGACGAAATTTTTATAAGGAGGGGAGATTATAACATCCCGAACCTAAATTCACTGGTTTACTAGTCGTTGGATAGTAAACGACAATTTGTTTTACCTTTACTCTTTTTTTCGGTAACTTTAGTGTCCCTAAATAGTTGACTTTTTGTTCGGGTTAAAATTTGAGAAAATATTCTTCATGAAAGTTGTAGAGGACGTTAAACCGAGCTCGTGCATATGTGGTACGTAAAAATCGGAGTTCGTATGCGAGAGTTATAAGGGAAATACGAAAGTTACTGTAGCAAGTAGATGGTATATATTCGAATTTCTACTGTGGCTGGGTAATTTTCTTTCCCCCTCCCCTGCGCATATTTTTCTCTCTCTTCCCCGAGTTCTCTCGGTTTCTCTCTTCTCTGCAACTCTTCTGTTCTCTCAACTCAGGCCACCAAATGACGTGAAACGAAGCTTCACCGACGCGTCTCCTCCTTCTCATCGCGTTGGTGGTCGTCGGTCGTCACGACGTGGCTGGAAAAGGAAGAACCGAGGCCGTGAAGTTTACTGTAGCAGCTCGAGTTTTCTGGAAAATTTTCCAGATTTCGGCCAACCCAGGCGGAGTTTCTTGGCCTATTTTGCAAGCCTTGAGCCGTAGACCACATCCCTCCAAGCTTTCTTCCGGAAAACACAAAGAAAACAACGGATCGAAGGTTTGATCTTTGAAACTCAAATCGGGTTACTGTTTCCATAATTGTTGACCTAGTTCTAGTTGTTTTCTCGGTTTGTGGTAGTGAAGAAAAGTGTTTGGAATGATGAGATGATTGTGCTACCAAAATTTGGTGACCATCGGAGCTGCCGACGGTGGCGCGTGGGATCCACGCGCCGTCACTGTAGCAGGCGCGTGGCGGCGCCTCTGGCTTCTATTTGACTTCAGCTTTTAGCTCATTAAATTCTACAAATATTGTAGAGCTTATATATGAAGTTTGGTGAAGATTGGTGAGCTTTTGAATTTATTAGGAATTTTCAAAGATTATGAGTTTCGATTATCGATTTACGAGAATCCGACCGTCGGATATCTCTCGGTTCTGCCTTGGAACCTTTAAATTAACGAATTGGTCTTAGAGGTATAATTTGGGTTGAATCCGAGAAGAAGTGGAGATGTGACTATGAGGATTTGATTTTAGGAATCGTATTAAATTATTGAAGAATTATTCACGGAATATAATTGTGTACAGGACGACGTACCGAGCTATTGCTCATTGACGGGACACGAATGCGTGATCGTCGGAATAGTACTGTGAGTGGACTTTTATTTGTAAATATTGATGCATGCATTTATTTCTTAAAATCATGCTCTAGATATTAATCATATTACATTTTGAGCAAATGAATTGATTTTCGGAATTTGATTTCGGCTTATCTTGTGGATTTTCTTTCAATAATGAGTTTCAAAGGTTGATTATGATTTATAATATTATTTGACAAATTGCTTATTTCCGAGGTAATTTTCCGGAATTAAGTATATTTCTAATTGCTTATTTAAGTTCCTGGAAGATTCTCGAGATGAGTTTCGATGGAGTTGGATTTTCTCATTTATTTATTGACTTCGGTTTTGGCATCGGGAATGCCTAATTAAGGATTTTGGATTTGGTTGGTTTCTTGGAGATTTTAAGAGATTATCGGAAATGGGATTTCCTAAAGAAATTATAATGATTTATTAATTCTCGCCCATTTGTTTATGATTTCGAGACTATTTTGGCGTGCGGGGTCACGTCGTTGAATACATGGATTTTATCTTGAGAGATTTTGGAGAAGCCTTATGGATTTACGGATTTACTGGTTTTCAATGGTTTCTCCTCACCATACGCGGGTCATGTGATTAGGTCTCCTCCTCACCGACTTTGTGTTGGTGAATGGCAGTTGAGGTAGCATATTCTCCTCCTCACTTTGTGTATGTGAGTGGTAGTCGAGGTGATTTATTCTCCTCCTCACTTACTTTGTGTATGTGAGTGGCAGTCGAGGTGATTTATTCTCCTCCTCACATGGGTGGCAGTCGAGGTCATATTCTCCTCCTCACACAATCTATATGTGAATGGAAGTTGAGGTTATTAGTTCTCCTCCTCGCACAATCTATGTGTGAGTGGCAGTTAAGGGTAGGTAGAGCCTGGGAGGCTCCATTGCCCGTATGGTGATATCTCTTCCCCATGTCCTATCATTACTTGACTAGCGGGGCCTAGTCCGATTTCCATTTAACCAGCGGGGCTGGTCTTATTCTGTTGAGTATCGGAATTTCAATCTTTCCTTTCAGTCAGTTTTTCTTGAGCGGAGCTTCTCGTGGTTCGTTTTCTTAATTATTGCATGCATCTGGAGATTTTTAATGAATTAAATGTGGGAAAGTATAAAATCTCTTTTGTTTAAAATTGCTTTTTATTGTCCACTCACACTAACGTGTTTTCAATACTTTCCCCTGGGCCCTTCGGTTTCAAATGCCCAGTTTGCAGGCGAATTAGTTGGGGTCGGGCGTACACGGAGTTGAGGCATAGTCAACAGCATGGCTTCCGCGTTTACCTTTGAGTTAGGTTGTCCTTATTTACGTTTCTATTAGAATTGCTCTGATTACCTAAGGGATTTATGTTTTTTTCAAGTTGAGGTTTGTGTTTTGTGAATTGGAGATTGATGTTGAGTTGGGGAGCAGGGTGGCTCCAGGAGTATAAGGATGATTTGATTGAGAAGTGTAAATGCTTTCTACAGGTTTTGGGTAGCCCATTTTAGGGGAAGTTCCGCCAAATTTTTGGTAGAATTTCTTCTAAGGTGGGCCCCGCAGGGCCACTTTGGGTTTCAGGGTGAAATCCAGGGCGGGTCCTGTCAACCTGGCTTTGAATAATTTTGCAATCAACGAGTTGGGATTGTACACAAGTCTCTAAGCTTGTTTAGCTAGCATTGCAAAATTATAAGCATATAAATTTTTGAAGCCCATACCTCCTTCAACCTTTGTGAGACACAACTTTTCCCAACTACGCCAATGTATTTTCTTTTTTTCATCTATATCTCCCCAGAAGAAGGATGCACATAATTGATGGATGTCATCACAGAGCCCTTTTGGAAGTAAGTAGCAGTTCATTGCACTAAGTTGCAGCCCTTTTGGCATGGTCTGTGCCATTGCTTTAATTAACGTCTCCTTACCTGCCGCACTAAGTATTTTTGCCTTCCAACTCACTAATTTCTTTGTGAGTTTTTCCTTGATGTACTAAAAAATAGCTATCTTAGACCTTCCAACTCGCATCGGTAGTCCTAAGTATCTGTCATGTTCAGTTACACACTTGACATCAAGGATAGTAGCCAACTCTTATTGCCTTGCAGGAAGCACATTATTGTTGAATACAACACTACTCTTTTCAAAATAAACCTTTTGGCCACATGCTTTCTCATACACAGTCAGCAATCTTCTGTATTGCAAACATTCTTCCCTGGTAGCTGTCCCAAACAGAATACTGTCGTCAGCAAAAAACATATGACGCAAAGTGGGGGGACCTAATTTACTAAAATGAGGACCTTATTTATCTTAATGAGGACGTTTTTATAGTTACTTACTTTACTCTAATGAGGACTTTATTTACCATGATGATGACCTTTTTCTAGTTACCACATGAGTCATTAAAGTGATAACATGAGTTTTTAAAGTGGTAAATATTACATGAAATAGAACATGTATGAGAAATGTTACTGTACCATAGCTTTATCTAGCTTTAGCCTATGTTTTGGCCAAAGACTTCCAAAATTAAATTGTGGAGAGACACTAAAATATTCATATTCACTATTACCTAGAAAGTAATGAAGCCCTTGTTTTGCATCATGTATCTTCGCATGCATATACATGATCCCAACACATGCATTAAAGGCCTGCATCTCATACGTGCGTGCTTCAAGTTGTGGTAAGATCCCACCTATGAAGGATGTAAGATAACCAATAATATCTTAGGTTTAAGAATTAGTGAATTAGTTGCATTTATAGATTGACAAGTTGGTAAACTCTCATATATATATATATATATATATATATATATTCATGTTCAGTGCACTCACTCTCTGACAACGACCAAAAAATCAAAAAAATCGCTGAAATTTTGGCAAAATTTTCAATCTTTTGAACTCTCAATATTTCTATTGGGTACCAAGAAGATTTCACGCGATATTTTCGACATTTCTGGAAAATTTGGGATATTTCGCAATATATTGGGGATTTTAGAATATTTCTTCTCTCTCTTCAATTACACGCTACGTGACCCTAAATTGTCTTAGCTTAATTGCCACAGTGCCACATGCTCCTTATTTGTCTCCCATTTATTTATACTTAAAATTCAAAAGGCAACTAGTGGTCAGCGAGTTTCGAAACTTGTTTGGTTAAGAAGCACAATAGTGACTTAACCATTTCCGCTGGAGCAACATATGATTAAGATTTGTAACTTATATTTATATATATGTGTGTTTGT
Organism: Rosa chinensis; assembly: GCF_002994745.2. NCBI lineage: Eukaryota > Viridiplantae > Streptophyta > Magnoliopsida > Rosales > Rosaceae > Rosa > Rosa chinensis. Next base: position 34,849,348 of record NC_037094.1, read on the forward strand.
ACGATGGTGAAAACTTTCGACTTAATAAATTAATAACCAACTTTTAAAATTTACAACTATCTTTCAAAATTTGACTCTATAATTGAATGTGTATTGTATGATGGGCAATGATATGGGACCTCAATGAGGCATAAGATTTGTAGTCTCAAATCCCAGATGTCATGCCATGTAAGCAAATACAAATTTTATTTTCAATTCCACATAATATATCTTGTCACATCATACTATTGCAACACCAACTTTACCCTTTTACATTTCCTTTTAGATGTTAGAGGGTGAATCAATTGCATTAATGAATTTAATTAAGTGACGAAAAAAAAATTCAGCTATTAATTATGTATTAATTTAAGAGATATGTCTACAGATTTTTTGACCAATATTTTTCTTCATTTAGTTAAATTCTTTCCTTTAATTTTTCTTTCCAAATGGTATTATTATATTGAATTGTGCACCAAGAAGTAGACGTTAACTTTTCTTTCCAAATATTGATTAATTTCATCCCAAAAAAAATAATATTAATAAATTGAATTTGGGAAATACTTATGTCTAAATTAAGAGGTAAGAAAAAATTCTCACGTTAGCAGCCATTAATTAACATCTACAATCTAGATATAAGGGAAAAACAAATAAAAAATAATAAATTCAAATCTAATGTTTAAACCCTAACTACATAAAGAGAAAACAATGAACAAAAGAATATATACAACCATATGAAGTGAAATATATTTCCAAAATTTGCAGGAACCCAACAAAAGTTGAATTCATATACATGTGTTATGCAAATCTATTAATTGAATGTATGTGCAAATCTATCGACTAAATTACATGAAATTTTTTGTACAATTGATTGAAAAAAAAAATTGTTGTTTAAATTTAAGCATGAGTGTAATGAAAGAAAGCCAAAATTATTTTTCTTTAGAAGAAAGCCAAAATAATTTAGAGTCATTAGATTTTAGAAGGATAAAAGATGGTTTTTTTTTTTATCAAGAATTTCATAACATGATTTGACAAATAGGTGATATGTGTGAACGACATGACATGACACCTAAGATTGAGGCCACAAATCATTTTCCTTGTATAATATGTACAAAAACTAAGTATAAGACGTGATTGGATTTTGAGCCATCAAAAAAGAAAAAAAGAGATGTTGCATATAAGAATTGCTAGTGATTCTGCATATAATATTTCACTTTAAATTACTACAACTCACTATGTAATAATGTTTATTCAAGATTTACTTTCTAAATATACTAGATAATTGATCAAAAAAACATCTCTAAAAGTTTCATTTGAATTTTTCATGTTTTTCTTCAAAATTCCATCACTTTTCTAAATTATTTGCAGAAATTGATATATCCTCGATATTTTCATCGAAATTTTCAATTTCGGACCATCGATATTGGATCAAAATTCTATATTTTGGTCATTGCTCTCTGAAATGAGCATCTTTTCATCTAGCTCATGTCTCTACACGTTCAATCCTAGATTCTACTCCATGCAACATGAATAGGCCTTTGCGGATAATTTATAGTCTTAAGAGATTTTCCTGTGACTAAGAATATAATTTTGGACTTAATTAAGTATATGTAGGATACGTGTCTTGGGATTACAACTTCCTTACGGTCCCATTCCTATGACTTAAGGTTCCAGGGACTGATTCAGATCAATCAAATCCTAAAATATGCATTATGTCTCAAGTTCGCTTGACGAATGTTATCACTTGTCATTTGTGTTGATTTATTGACATTATATTTTCAACTAAGATTCAATCACATGTTGCCACATCGATTGTCTTTAATTTCAAGCATAATCCAACATTCCCCCACACCAAAGGCAGTAAGGAGAATGAGGAAGAGTAGGCTAAGCCCTGCAAGGATCTCCATTGCAACAACAAAACAAAAAGATGCTCGATTCAAATGCCATAGGCTTTGTTCGTAGTCCCCAACATAGCGGTTGCTTAATGTTTATGTAGAACTCGTTGTACCTCAATCTGCGCTACATACAACTCTAAATGTCTATTTTATTGCAAAATATTATGTCAATATAAAACGATTTTAATATATTAACTTTCTTTTCAATCCGGTCATTGACTTCTTTGTAAGTTATAGCAAATTAGGCTTCCCCCCTTACATTTCCTGGCTCCGTCCTCTGGTCATTGCTTCCAAACAACTATTGTTATTAATTGAAAAGCTACTGTAAACGATTCAAAACGGTACTGTCAATGAATTGAAAAATCTATTGTCGTTCTTTAGATAAATTATTATTACTTAGCTGACAATAATTATTTGAAAGAAGGTAGTGACTTTTCTGATGAATGACAATAACTATTCTAAAAATTTGGCAATAACTTTTCGATACGATAATAGTAGTTTTTCGGTCATTCGACAATAGCTTTTTTGTTCGTGTTCGTTGGCAATAGGTTTTCAATTAATGATACTAGCTGTTCTGGAATCAGTGGCATTTTCATAAATAATGACAACTAAAAGTGCGATGGCATTTTTGTAAATATTGATATTTCTTATATTTTGGTGGCTTTATGAGGAAAAAAAATTGGCCTAGAGAATAATGAAGTTATTAAAATTGGTCTTATTTGTAATTGATCCAATTATTTATAACCCTACAGTCCTGGCCTCCAAAAGAAAAAGTCTAGTTTCAACTAGACCTGACAAAACAGTTTTGTGTCGTATTATGTTTGTTTCGTATATTTATTGTGAAACACGATACCAAACCGTTACAAAAATAATGAAATATTTACTTACAACATCTTATAAGCTTAGACCTCGTTTGGTTAACGGAAATGAAATCAATTCTCTTGTCTTTCTATGAGAATGGAAAACTAAAATTCTTATCAGATTTCCTTTCCGGTGTTTGGTAAAGCAGGGAAAACATTCAAGAAAGAGTATTTGATAAGTGTTTGGTTGGTTGAGGAAATGAAAGAAAAAATATATATATTCCAATAATACCCTTGTCTTTTAAAATTTAACATCATGGGTGAAATTGGCAATAACACATTTGAGTAGGGATATTGTAGTCCTAAACTTTCGTAATAAATACTGGGAAAGAAGAAGGGAAAATCAATCCCAAAGGTTCTAAAATGAACCATCTTCCACCCTATTTTCCCCTCTGTCAGGAAAATAGTTCACAAGTTTGTGCCTACCAAACAAAGGAAAAAAACGATTTTCATTTCTTGATTCCTCAAATTCGTGAACCAAACATAGCTTTAGATTAACATATGAAGCACACGTAAATTTTATACAGTCGATGTACCTCTTTCTTTTTGATAGTTGAGAGACAATGTCATAAAAATTGAGAAAGAGGTTATGGTAAGTTAGAGAGATGCATTAGGATTTTTAATATATATTAGATAGAAACTCAAGATTTACAAGAATACCCTTATGTTAATGAATCTTATTGTGTTTAAGGATTAATGCTAAATCGAACCATTAAATTTCATGTTCTTACCGTGGTGATCCTGTAAGGAACCAACAAATAAACATTAAACCAAATCATTATAATTTCATTCATTTTCGTGTCGTATTATCCTATGATGTGCAATTTTGCCAATTATAATTTCAACATAGAACCATTAATTTCTTAGAAATATGAGAAAATTAAATATATAAAAAGAAAAAGTAGGGAATGTGATCCTTGCTACGTTAATTTTGCTTTTAGTCACCAATGTGATTCTTGCTTTCATTGGTAATAACTTGAGTCTGACGTTAGAGTTACGTACTAGACCAACAAAATGTGCAAGGACTCATGAAAATAAGAGAAAAGATTCAGATGAAAAATGTCTGTCGTAAGAAAAACGTTGTCAAATAAGAAAGAAAAAGAAAAACAAAGAAATGTTGGTTCGTCGGAGACTGAGAGTAAACCAATTTAGGCATCCCCAACATAACAGCATGGACCAATTGTCCACAGAAATAGTACGAGATATTGATATTGCTGGGAATAGCAACACTAAGAAAGAATTAACTTGTAAAACATTAGGCCCAAATCCGATCCACTTTATTTAGGATCAATATCATTACTCAAATTGAAATACTATTAGGAACTCCCATTCCTGTGACCCCAGGCTTTGAGAATGGCTTCAAAAGCTCATATGGAACCACCCCTGCTCCAACTCTGTTTTTCAGGTTTATATTAGTATTCCTCTCATCAATTATTGCTTCTAGCTTTTTCAAATTCCCATTGAAGCGCTCAAATGCAGCCTTGATGACAGGATTTTCAGCCCAAGAGGACTCCATTTTCTCACCAAGATACTCCTCATCAGGTGAATGGTTCGATAACACGTCTAAGACAGCCATCACTTTGGTTGCTTGAATCTGTGAGGGGAAGCACATTAGCAATGCAGACTCCGGCTTCTTCAAAAAGTTGTTGAAATACTCCTCAGATGGATCTTCAGTTGGCATGTTGGTTCGAGCTATTGTAGGCCTGTTTGGAAAGTATCCGGCATACATATACTGGCCAAAGTTTACCGCTGCATGATGACCAGCTGTTACCCAAATTATTGTTGTCAAAACATGTATTAGGTTATCTGGGGTATTCAGAACTGGCCACCATGGCTCATCCTTTTTGTCAGCGTGGCCTTTTGTTCTAACTTCTGTCCACCAAGCTTGAAGCTCTTGATCATTCTCAACAAGAGTTGGGTCTGGATAGTAGTGGTTCACATAGTCCCTCACCCACTCCTTAATAGCATCCCAAAGAATGAGACCATCATTAGCAAATGGGTAGTCTTCAATTGTTAGCTTTAAGCCATGCTCAGCTGTGGGATCCTCAACTGCCATTCCCCTAAAATTGAAATTAAAGCAATGAATTACACGGAGTACTCAATCAAGTAAATGTAATTAGTTGCCTCCATCCCATAATAACTCGGATCTATATTAGTTTACCTTCTGATCAAATCTGCTGGCAAAGCTTCCATGTCAAAGCGCCAGAACTTGTCATAAGCAGCTGAACTGAGCTCAATGGAGTACTTTGCCGGTGAGAAGGAGGTCTCAATGATTCCACCTGCATTGATGAGGCTTTCTCGAGCCAGGGCATTTATTTCCATTGTGTACCGAAAATGAGGAAGTAGAAGTCTATAGATGGGATGCATTGCACTTAATTGGCGATTGGCGGCAATTATATATGGCTCCGTACAACAATGAGTTCTCAGCCTGTGAAAACAGGAAAAGTAGAAGCAAGTAAGTTACACTTCATGGCTTAGGCACATATTTCCTAATATATTGTTAATCTAAAGGCTTGAGTTGAAGTTCCTTCATCATGGTGCGCTTAAGGAACTAAAGCAGAAAATCCTTCCCCTTCCTTTTTTTTGGGAAGGAAAGGAGGATTCGGACAAAACCGATGAAACAAAAAATCATCTTAGAAAGGGATTCGGGCCCATATGTAGGATACTAATTTCTTACCAGTGGATGACAAGCTGATGATAGCCAGCATCATGAGCACAAACATGCGCTTTAGCGAGTCTCCACAGCCAGCATCCAGTGGCATCCCAGGTAGGAGTAAACACTTGCTTCCATTGTGGCTTGTCACCAACAGGTGGGCGAGTTAGTTCAATGGCAACAAGCCTCAATGTGCCTTCTTCAGTGAGGAAGAACAGTGTCCTAGAACCATATAATGTGGTCCCTTCAATCTCTCTCACTTTGTTTACATAAGGCATGAGCAGATCATGATAATCCAACATAAACATCTTCTTTCTTTTCAAGGCCTGCATTTCAATTTCGAACATTTTTTATTTTCTGAAAAACAAACCACGCACGACTTCATATGATTCAAGTTATATGGTGGACAATCAAAACAGGAGTTTATTTTATTCTTTTACCTCATTGACAGTCATACAACCTCTGATTTCTTTCTCCACAAGTTCTGTTGTGATCAATGATTCAGGTGGACCATAAATTTTGGGGTCCAGTTTACTTTTCAATGGCCACTCCTGCATACAGAGAAGAACAGGATTTAGCTAACACAGTTGTGCTCATAAATCTTGGGGGCAAGACAACAATATCGTCAAGATGGAGCGGTAAAAAGTAAAAGAATTATAGTTGTATCAGCAAATAATGAAAGAAAGCATACCTTGACTAGCTCTATACTAAATGGATTAAGACCAGCTAGAGTTTGCCGAGAAAATTCTTCATCTCTAAACCAGGAAAATTTATCACCTGCAAATTTCCAGTCAAAGATTACGTAATCATCGAGAGTTAGCAATACCACTAGTTGCATATATGACAGGATGAAGCCTACAACGTGGTCATTTATTTTCGTAAAAAGAAGATCCTAGTCCTCTTTATAAATTTTACATATGTAAGACAGAAAGAGGGAGGAACGGAGGCATACGATCGATTATTTCAGGGGTCTCAAAGAGCAAAAGATCATCTTGGCTGTCACTAACAGCCTTCACTAGCCTTGGGATGACAGACTGAAAAAGCCCACTAGTTTTTGGCTTAGGCATTGTGACTCCTTCATTAAACAGCGAATCTATGGCTGTGAAGTAGGGAAATCCTAGGTTTGGATTAATAAGTGACATCTCAAGCTGCGGGAGCAAAGCGTGCAGCACGGATTTCAAGGTCTTTGCAGCAAATGTCAGTTGTTTCACCTCTGCGAAAGCTTCATCTCTTGGTACATACACACTGCTGCTTCTTTCCTCCGATAATGGATCTGCATTGATGTAACAATATAACTCAATATAGCTTTCAGATCGTTTCTCAATATTACAGATGCATGCTTAGTCAAATAGCTAAGAAATCGTCCATTGCGATTAACCCTAAATTTGGACAAATTTCCATCTTCAAAAACATATATGACAGATTTTATTTGTATATGCCAAGATCAAAATACTTTCCAGTACTAGACTACAAGAGTGATGCTAATAATTATCCAATTAGAAAACAAATTTTGTCTGTGCTCGCACCCAAAGAAATCCCAAGTTTTGTATCTCCACTGACTTCATTAATTTCTCTATACTTTGAGCTCACTTTGGATACCTTCATTCTACCCAACAAGTAAAATACAATTACTATTTCAAGCCAAAAACTTAGGAAATTTTTTTGGTGACTAATATTCTTCTAATTTTTAGCAATGATGGGGACAATTACTGATTAGTTTATTTCTGTAAACAATATTATTTTTCATAATGCAGAACAGAATTGAATAGTTGTAGCAGAGATATCAAAATATAAGTATTAGTATAAGGTTGTTTATCCATGTATATGCAGCAGGTAAGAAACATTTCAACAGAAACTTAGTACCGAAATATATCCATTACAATCCATTGCCTATCTTTGCATCTGAAATTTCAATTGATTAGTGGTTACCCTTTTTGGTGCGTGGTCGTCCTGTTCTGCAGCGCCTCGGGTATGGATGCTCTTTGCCGCCAAGCACGGGCCTAGCCAAATCATCTTCGCTATCAGGATTTCCAAGATCATTGTATGTATCATAATCATAAATTCTGTCGGACGTTTTTCTTTCACCCTCCCCATTTCCTCGCAAATATTGCAGCTCCAGTTCTCTTAGCCTCTTCAACCCACTTGGTGTCTCTGATGGTAAGTAAGACTGTTTCATTGTAAAGAGTGATTAACACGTACAATATTAGAAGTATGCATATATAAAATTGCGTCATAAGAATGTAAGCGAACTCTGTGATCAACTGGATACCACAATCAGAGATTTAATTACTGCATTCATATATCTAGCTAGTCTACCACAATCAGAGAATGAATGTATTGATGCATTAATGGATTGCAGACTTGAATATAAAGGAAAATCAAACATGAAATGAAAGGACCAACTAACCAACCTTGCTGGTGAAGAAGATTCTCTTGTCTGGATTGACATACTTGGAGTGAGCCCATGAATCACAAGGGACAGTAACCACAGAAGGGTCTGGGAAGCCATTGATGTGTAAATGTATGGTCTTGATGTAAAGCTCCTCGTGGTGCTGATTTTCAAACAGAACAGCTCCCACCTCTCCGAAACCAGCTGGGAGGGTGAAGGAGCTCTCATACTTCACCTCGTCGTCAATTCTGGTCACTTTGTGCGCATACCCCTGGATTGTTTTCTTCTCCAACCCAATATCTGCCAGAACGACCCAGAAGCATTAGGCTAATCTCCTTCAACATTTGGAACTAACAAACAAAAAGAGTTATTATCACACATATAGTACCTGAACTTATCCTCTATCTTATCAATGGTACTTGAATTTTAATTTTGATCACAACCAATACTTGAACTTTTTCATTTCATTTCAAATAATACCTATCACCAACCTCCGTTAATGTTCCGTTAAAAACTTATATGTGTCTACCATATTTTTAAAGATAAATTTGTAAATTTACTTTTTTTTTCCTCTTCTTTTTTTGTTATATCACTTATTTTCACTTATGATTAACAGGAGGAAAAAAAAAAAAAAGACCTACGAAAGTTTTTTTTTTTTAAATAAAGAAAATTTTATAAGTTTTTGTACGTTTTAAATGTTTTATAATTTGTCCAAAAAAAAAAAGTTGTATAATTTTGTTTGAAATGTTTTTTCTGTATCTATAAAACAAATTAATTTTTGTTTAGATCTTGTTTTTAAATTTTATTTTCATAAGAAGGTAAAAATACATTTTAATTTTATTTTCATAATAAGGTAAAAATACATTTTAATTTTTAATTGAACTTCTATTTTATTAACATATTAATTGATCAAAACATCTAGCAAACAAGATTATTTAAATGGATATTTTCGTCAAACTATTCTTGAATATAGGTCATGTGCTCTGCACATGTCAGTTTTTAACGGAACATTAACGGAAGTTAGTGACAGGTACCATTTGAAATGAAATCGAAAAGTTCAGATACTAATTGTGATCAAAATTAAAGTTCAGGTACTCCATAAGATAAAGGATATTTTATTTTTATTTGAGTTATTATTTGTGATAATAATGAGGGGTTGATATCGCCTAATCCTCTATTAATTTAAAAAAATAATAATAATAACTTTGAAGCGGATAAAAATGCAATGAACTTTTTGGGTTTTGATTCAATTTTTAACCCACTACTGTAAAACTACTAAAGATAAGTGATTATATGTACATGACCATGCATGCTGTGCATTTACAATACATGCAGTATTTCTATTGAGAAAATAAATAGAAATTATTGGGTAAAAACAAAAGGTCGGAGATTATATATATGATGGATAGTTACCACTGATACGGTAGCTATTTGTTTGCAAATTAATGTGGGTGTAACTTTTACTTTTTATAACCCAGATAAAATTGTATGACTTGAAATCAATTTGTATTGGAAAGAAATTAACCAAGTGCAATAGAAATAACCGATAGATGTATGGACATATTTGTAAGGCACGCTGATAAAGTGATAAACCTAAAGTGGTGGAATTAATGGCAAGGCAAAAAAAAAAAAAAAACATCATTAGCCTCTTAAACCCACATAAAAATAAGTTTCTCAAGTTAAATTGTGAATATAATTTTAATATATGTAAAATAAAAAAGAATAAACACGTGCAAGAACATGGCAAAAAGAATTAATGGGTGTAAAAAACATGTTGGTTTCTATAAAGTGAATCCTCTGAAATACCCCTAATGATTTGTCACCACTCACCAAAGGACAGGCAATCGAGAATTATATGAATATCACTTGGGACATTTGTTAACAGTACATGCACAAATAACACATGCCCTTCAAACTAGATTCATTGCATCTTTTCTTCTTCATGCTTTTTGGCAGATGAGCATGTAGCTAGAAATAGAACGCTGCCATCTTATGCATGGCTAATCTTTTGTTTTATAGAAGTATAGAACTCATACGGATTGAACGTGATGTGACGATCAATACTTCTATACTACTCAAAAGGAAATTAATAATAGATTCGAAAATTTGTGCATGCATATGTCATGGTAAAAGAGAAGAGTGGCCATTCATATCATGCATATGTAATATATTGCAGAGGCAGTACTGCTTACCAGGGTCAAGCTCGGTGCTAACAAGCTCAAGAAGAAAGGTTTTTCCGAGCAAATCAGTGAAAAGATCGAGGGGTGCTGTCAAACCAAACAAGTTGGAAAGCAGGCTTCCCGTTGTTATTTTCACTGTAACCACTGCCTTCACCGTAACTGCCTCATTATTGTTGTTATTCTCTGCTGATGAAATACTAGTATTCATCAGTGCTGCTTCAGCTTCTTCAACCTCAACGGAAGCGGCAAGAATGCTATTTTTTGTGTTTGTTATGGGCAAAGAGGAGGAGGAGGTCGGCTTTTGCAGCAGAGAGTTGATCGTCATGTTTTGCTGGTGCTATCAGAATTTATCAGAAGAGTTTGAAGAGATACGCAGCTATAGCTAGCTTTCTCTTAGTATTTGACGGAATGGTTTTGTGGATTCATGCTTGTACTTAGAGCTATATATAATAGCTGGTGAGGGCAATAATGGACAATTTTAATCGACTTAATTTGACCACGAGAAACTTACTAAGATCCATGTTTTTGGCATTATAATTAACTGCCCTAGCTGACAATTTGTGCATGTTATAAGTTTATAACATGTTGTCTAAGAAGCGGGTAGTTTCGTTTTCCAAGTCATAAGAACCATGTAGGTTCTGCTCTTCATTTTTTTTTCCCTCTCATTTTCATTTTATATAAAGAAGAAACGACATTAAAATACTTATCTCATTTATCACAGCCAAATTTGATAAAGGATATTTAATTGCATGTCAATTGTCATGATAGATTTTTAATTAATAATAACTTCGTTATTATTAACTTCATCTTGATCTTGATATTACAATAAGAATTCATGTTTGTGATTGGTCACCACTGTTGGATTGTGATAAAGACGTTATAATTGACATGATGATTAAATTGCACAATGACAATCGATGGATCACTTTGAATAATTATAGAACTATAGATTATTACGAAGAGTCCAATTAGCAAAATTATTATATATGACACACGAGGAAGTAATGCCCTTAAGTTAGTCTTTGTTAGGAGCAATTAAATTCTATTTTGACCAAAGAGCTTTGTTGAAGTAGAGATGGTAATGGGAGGGTAGGAACTGGGGATCAAAATCTACCTCTATCCCCATCTCCTCCCCAATCTCTATACCCGTTGGGAATTGGTTTTGTCTAATTACAATAATTTCCTTTGTATTAGGAAGCTAAGCACTTGTGTGCACTCTATTTACTTCTAGCGCCTCTGAAGTAGTACCAAATGAGGGTCTCCGCTACCTCTACGAATTTTAAATGTATAATGAGTAGGACTATATGTTCGTACCAGTACTTGTGGGTACTACCACTAACTTCTTGTCTGTCTCTGCCTTTAAATGACAGTAGAAGGGTATGTAACGGCCTATTCTGGCTTGCGATGAATATACATTTTCCCTGATTCAAAAAAAAAAAAAAAAACGTGGTTCTTGCTTTAATTGGTGTAAAACTAGGGTTTAGGTGAAGTGGTTTAATGTTTCCTTTTAACCTACAGGGGATGTTTTATTTGGTCTCAGCTTGAAGTTAACAAGAAAATGTTTAAAGATGGGAAATTGAAGGAAAAATGAGATGAAAATCATCGCTCACAATTCACAAGTGGAACATGGTCACAGAGCACGTCAACCTCATTTCTTGTTCTAAATGAGATAAAAATTTAACATGTGCCACTTTTCTTTTCTATAAAATCATTCAACATTTGCAGGGGGGCAAAGACGTGTTGAAAATATTACATATGATTTTTCCAACTCCTTTAATGCATGATGAATTCCAAATAATTATTAAGCTCCAGCTGATGTTTTATAGTTATATTGGGATTTTTTATGACAACATGCATTTGCAAGAATCTAGTTTTTGGGTTATCAATAGGCGCGCCTTGATGCATCCTATGCGTAAAAATAACATAAAAATGCTTCAGTTTGATGCCAAGGCGCAGAAGCACAAACCAATGCGTAAAAAATAACATCAAATTGAACACATTTATATGTTATTTTGCGCTAAAAGTGATGTTCAAGGCACCTAAAGCACACACCGTACTCTATATATATATATATATATATATAGTCCGGCTACGGTGCGGACGTCTGTACCCTGAGGATGGTACGGATTTCCCGTTTTCCCCCACTTTCCGATCACATTTTCACATCTTAACCGTTCAGTTTTTAGGTCCTAATGTATAGATCACCTCTGCAAAATTTCAGCCAATTTGGTGATTGTTAAGGTATCCAAAACTGCAAATTACAACAATGTACACGAACGATTCCGGTTCGACAGATTCGGTTCTTTCGTGTTAATTGTAGTTTTGGATAGGGCTGGAAAAAAAAACCGATAAACCGAAGAACCGGGCCGAACCGACCCGATTTTGGCCGGTTCGGTTCGGTTTTGTCTCTTAATTCACTATTTATTTTCGGTTCGGTTCTAATATAGTACATTTCGGTTCGGTTTCGGTTCCTCAATTTTATTTCTTGTTTTACTGGAACCGAGAGAGTGTAGCATATATTTACACTTTTCTCTACTTTTTATACTATTTTTTCTCTAATAAAATACATACCCTACTGACCTACTCCCATTTCTCTCTCTCTGTCGGCCCACTACCTCCCTTTCTCTATTCTCTTTTTGACTTTTTCTCTATTCCCTCTCTCTATTATGTTCCTTACCTATCAGCACGTGATGTTCACTGACTTCACTCCAATTCCCTAGGTTTCTCCAATAGAAAATTGCCAAGAAAATCAAAAAGTCTCCTTAATCTACTCCCCACTAATTCTTTTTTTCTTTTTAGTCATACCTACCCCATCTCTTCCCTCTCATAGCCGCATCAGCCATATTCTTCTTCTCCTCCTCTTCTCCTCCTCCTCCAGTTCTGGTGTGTTCTCTAATGGAGAAACTGAGAAAATTGCAGAACAAAATGTGGTTGGGAAGCTGAGAAACTGGATAGGTTTACATGTGTACAGGAACTAGTTACAAGCCGTAACCGAACCGTTCCAAGTCGGTTCCGGTTTCAAGTCGGTTCCGGCAAAAAAACGCAGCAACACCGAACCGGAAAACATCATCGGTTCCGGTTCCGGCAAAAAAATCAAAAAACAGAACCGATCCCAGCCCTAGTTTTGGATGCCTTAACGATCACCAAATTGGCTGAAATTTTGTAGAGATGATCTATACAGTAGGGCCTAAAAACTGAACGGTTAAGATCAAAATATGTGATCGGAAAGTGGGTGAAAATAGGAAATCCGTACCGAAAGTACCGAAATTTCGGTACTGACATCCGTACCTGAGAAAAATCCTACACACACACACACACACACACACACACATACAGCAATTAATGATTGAGAGAGGAGATCCGTGAGTATCAAAAAGTGCAAACAAAATATTCTCAGCCGTTGATTGGTTTAAATGAAAAGCAATGGCTCAGATTGTTGCTTCCAATAACAATCGCAGGTCAAATAGCTCTGTGCTTTAACCCGAATCCTCAGTCTCACTCTCTTAACGACAAAACCAGAGTTCTCATCTCGACTTCTCCGACTAAAATCCAACTCCTAGTCTCCACCATTGACGCTTGAAACTAGCCTCAGATTGCACGATTGTAGCAACACAAACTTTCTTCTTTTCCTTTCTCAATGCCCGATATCAGTCCTCCCCGAACCTCATCATCTCCTTACTCCTCCTCACTGCTGCCGTTTGGGTTCAACGATGACGTGGTCACTGGAGTTCATCACCGGTGAAGACCCCGATGATGGTCCCCAAATCGCTGTATAAGGTAAAGCTTTGAGTTTTCTGAGTTTGAAGATTTGGGATTTTTCGAATTTTGCATCTGCTTTGGTCATTTTCAGGGCATGGATTTTTGTGGTGTGTTTGATTTTTCAGGTTTTGATTTGCAAGATGATTTCAGGTTGGGTATTAGCTTTATTGATTAGCTTATGTGTTGGTTTCAACATTGTTGAGAAATTGTTGCTGTGATTGGTAATTTAGCTTATGAATTTTTTGGTGTGTTTGATTCTTCAAGTTTTGGTTGCACCGACTTTGCAAGACGATTTTCGCTAATGCTGGTGGACTGGTTGCTGCATAATTTATTGGATGTGGGGTAGGAAAACTATGTTTATTTGTGGAATGCTTGTAGTAGTAAGGTGACCTCTTAGCTTTACGAAATCAATGTATAGAAAGTGTGAATGTAATGTGCATTTTCTCATAACACAAAGCTTTGCTCTTGCTATTTTGGAGAATGTTCATTTTGTTGTACTTTATAGTATTATAGAAGGAATGAAATCCATGTATGTTGTATATTGTATTAGATTCAGAAAGGTTCAGCTTTGCTTTGAGAGCATTTTGTTTATTGGTTGTGGTTGTTGTCTACTTTGGCAACAGACATTTATTGGAACCATTTTGAGTCTAGATTTACATATAACTCCTGAATTCAACTTTTGATCGCATAGTTCCTCATTCATTTTTGGAATCATTACATATCAAGTCATGACAACTCTGGAAAAACAAGATCAGCTGATGAAAGAAGTTAAATCTCCCTAGAAACAAAAACAGCAACTTTTATTTGTTATATCTCCCATAATAATCTCATACTTTAGGTGTATATTCAAGCTGGTATCATATCCTAGCTTTTATTCCATCTTCTTTCATGTAAATCAACTCACTTTCAAGTGCTAAAATTCAATATTATCATTATAGTAAACAAGTTAAGAGAGAGCTAGTTACTGAAATGATGATCATTAGATTCTCATTCAATAAATTTGTCAATTTATAAATCCAAGTTTGGCATTCATGAACAAAACAAGAAAGATCATAATGATCATGTACAAAATTTCAATGATCCGTATCTAACCAATCTTCCAAGAATCTTCTGAGTGTCCAACCAACCATTCACAATTAAAACCATTACATACAAAATTGACTATCAACAAGACTCTGCCATATAATCTTGAAATGAATTCTATGTCTTCCAAAACATCAATCAACCTACAATCCATACAGAGGCTAAATCAGTAAAGTCATCTTGCAAGGCCGGTGCATCCAAAACCTAAATAATCAAACACACCACAAAATTGATAAGCTAAATCACCAATCACAGCAACAATTTCTCAACAATGTCGAAACCAGCACAGTAGTTAATTAATAAAGCTAATACTCAACCTGATATCATCTTGCAAATCCAAAACCTAAAAAATCAAACACACCACAAAATCCATAACCCTAAAAAGGACCAAATCAGATCCAAAGCTTACCTTAAGAGATCATGTTTGCTGGTAGTTAACTGATCTGTTTGGGACTTTATTCTACAAAATAAGATGTCAACAAACTTATGGATTATCATACATGTATTGGGTTCACCTGTTGATGAACAACTATCCTCATCTATACTAGTGGAACTTGAAATCTCCTACTCATCAATAGCAGGTCTACATAAATGAGCAAAAGCACACATACACCCAACCTAAATTTGTCAGTCAGTAGTGCCGATGAAAAGAAAAGATAGAAATTCAACCAATGTCAATAAAAAAATACCCATGACTGTTTTTCATTGCTGCCCAAAACTAAAAAAGATACATAAGACAATCAATGAAAACACCATAACATTGACAAAAGAAAGAAAGAAGAAACCCAGAAACAGAAAGAAGAAAAGTCCCCAATATGGTAAAACATTTTGTAATTGGAAATCAAACAAATCAGAAAAGAGAGAGAACCCGTACTCTAGATGTGTTTCTCTGCTTCCAAGTCTCCAACTTTTGGTGCGAAAACTTCAAGGGAAGTCTGAAAAATCCCAAATCTTCAAACTCAGAAAACTCAAAACTTTACCTTAAATGAAGACTTGGGGAACTTCACCGAGGTCTTCACCAGTGATGAACTCCGGTGACCACGTCATCGTCAAACCCAAACGGCAGCAGTGAGGAGGACTAAGGAGATGACGAGGTTCGGCGACAATTTTCATGAGAGAGAGGAAAAAAAAGAAAGCTTAGGTTGCAACAATCGTGCAACCTGAGACGAGTTTCAAACATCAATGGTGAGAAGACATGGATTTTGGGTGGAGAAGGAGAAGGAGAGAAACTTTGGTTTTGTCGTTGAGAAGTAAAGACTCAACAGTCAGGTTTGAAGTACAAGACTCGACCCGCAATTGTTATTGGAAGCAACGATCTGAGCCATTGCTTTTCATTTAAACTAATCAATGGCTGAGAACGTTTCGTCCGCACTTTTTGATACTCACGGACGTCCTCTCTCGATGTATGTATATGTATGTATATGTATAGGTCATCTCTGTAAAATTTTAGCCAAATTGATGATCTTTAAGGTATCTAACTCACTTAAATCAATGGACGAACTGTATATATATATATATATATATATATATATATATATATATATATACAGATCCTATCCAGAGTGAGGCCTCACTCTGAAATTAACAAGTGAGGTTGGAGTTTAGGGTCACTTTTTGGTCTCATATCCATATCTCGGCCGTTCAGTTTTTAGGTACTAATATATAGATCATCTCTGCAAAATTTCAGCCAAATTGATAATCTTTAAGGTATCTAACTCACTTAAACCAATTGACGAACTAAATCTGTCCACCCTGAACCGTACTAGCTTTAAGGCAGTTATCAATGCCTTAATGACCATCAATTTGCCTGAAATTTTCAGAGATGATCTATAAATTAGTACCTAAAAAATGAACGGTTGAGATGTGAACATGAGACCGAAAAGTGACCATAAATTCTAACCTCACACGTTAATTTCAGAGTGAGGCCTCATTTTGCATAGGATCTTATATGGCCATAAGAGTTTAGGAAGTCTAATATATTATTTTTATTTAATACCATACATCAATTCCCAACTGTTTGTCATTCTAGGAATTTTGTCAGACATCAGTCACATGAATGTTTTTTTTTTTTTTGGTTACAACAGTCACATACATGTTTCCCCTTGTATATCTCGTACATGGATACATGTTTCCCCTTGTACGTCCGCTTCCATTCTTTTGTTACCCTATTTTCTATAAGAAGATCAAGCTAGTTTTTAATCTTCAGCACATAATCAATGTTCTCCTTTGGCTTATTCTTACTACCCGAATGATATCCCCTGATCTCTACTGTACCTTGGGTTCAACTGGTTCTGTTACACGGGTTTCAAAGAACAAGTGAAAACATCATCCAGCTCATCCGACAAAGGAGCAGCTATATTAGTAATGCCACCAAAAGAGAGATCAGGCCACGAGCCTGAAACACGCATAGTTCGGCCATATAAAAATACCAATCCCATAAGCAAAAGCAGAGCTGGTTGTGGAAGGATTACAAGGCATGGTCACAACTACAGATAACTGCATTATCGACACCAAGGGGAAAATCATTGCCGGGCTAGGAACATGACATCCATGCGGCCCATGAACAAATAAGTAGCAACAATTAGGGCACAAAACACGAACCTTTTTCTCATAAGTGAACCGAAGATCAACCGATCGAAACAAAGGCACATGGATCTTTACTAACGCTATTGTTGATACATAGACAGTGAAAAGTTTCTAATAAAAGGAGTGAGTTTTTCTCGAGCGGTAGTGGCAAAACCTAAGTTAGGGTTTGCTTCCTCTAGTACAGATTGAGGCTGAAATAGGTATATTAACCAGAGCGAGACCTGGCACATTGCACATTTGTGACTCTTTCTCATCGTTGGTTATCGAACATTGTGGATTGCCTCACCCATCTCTGTTTGACTGTGAAATTCATCGGTTTGAGTTAGTACTAGTTTTCTTTCCGTTTCCTTTTCGACTTTTTGCATAGTTCTTCAATTGGCACTCCAGAAATAGGATAAAGGGATTTACTTGTTGGTCTAGATGTATGCCATATGCCTATCGCACTTATTTGTTTGATTGGGTTGATCTCCAAATGTCGAAATATCAGTGAAGTGAAATATTTGCTCACAAAAAATTAAAATACACTAAATTTCTAGAAATTTTAGAGCATCTAATTAACTCGGAACAAATTACAAAAGATGGAGTCCATGCTTTAATGGGAAAACAATGGAATCAATTTCGAGTGATGACTAATGGTCCACCTGGGAAAATTTTTCCACCTCGATCGTTCTGTAACAAGCCAAACATTATTACAAATTGTTCATTTCGCATACTTACACATTTAATGTCACGACACACCTTACAAAAGGATCGAAAACTAAACCATGCATGCTAGCTTCTTAATGAATGTAGTAACGTACTACAAATCTATGCAATCAAATCTATGCTCGTTCGCAGAAGAATCAGCAGACAATTTGATGAACTCTAAGCAGTCAGAAATTGCGTCTGAATAAAATGAATTCAAGGAATTCGTGCTGTTGGCCTTGTCGCAATAGCTGCTGTTGCACTTACTGCTTCTAATTCCGAGTCTACCTTTCTTGAGCAAGTTTGCAACTCGATCAACGTAAGGAAACTTCCACTTGAGCTTATAGAAGAAGCTGATGAAGTAATTAAGGAACCTCACTCGATGCCACTGAACACACAGTCTCCTTCTGACTGTCTTCAACTTGAAACCTCTTGCTCGATGATGCCACCTTTTGCTGGTTATCATGTCGTAGCTCATATATATTGCAGAACTATAACTTCATCGCACAACTATAACTTCATCAAAGTGTTAAAATCAAGCCTGATCATATATATGTCTGGATTTGATTATAGAAGTACTGCAAAAGTAACCCAAGCAAAAAGTTGATAGATCCCAAGGATGATACTTGTGCCCTTTGTGGAGTATAGTGGACCTTGTCAATACCATCGTGAACTACTGTCATAATTCATTGCCCCAAAACTTCATAATCTAATTTAGGAGAATGTAAGCATATAGATGTTTTTTTTTTTTTTTTTTTTTTTTTTTTTTTTTTTTTTAACAGGGATAGTGATTTTCACTCTCCGCTTTCACAAACACACTCAATTTTAACTATTTAAAAAGTGAAGCGCAAGAGCATTATTATTGAAATGTGAAGTGATAAAGTCACTATATTTTCAAAATTGTAATAGAAATGTGAATTTCTCACGGAAGAGTTACAATTTGATTGCAAAAATTTATTGCTATAGCTGTTGACATCTTAAAAAGTTCACTTTGGTTCATGGAGAATTATAGGGTATCATTTTTAGTATAATAGGAAAGAAGTATACACAACAAAAAGAAAAGGATGGTTCATGCAAAGTTTATCCTATTCTAATAATGCCAGCAAGGGAAATCAACAGTTGCATTAACATAGAGAAAAAAATTGTACCTCTAGCGAAGCAAACCACATTTAAAATAGAAAAGACACTTTAAAAAAAAAAAAAAAAACCAGTGGACTACAGTAATGTCCCCTTAAAATAAGGTTAAACAGATTCAGTGGTTTGAATGTTCTTAAAGGTTTCATATATGTAATAATCAAACTTAAAAGCTTAATTATTGACAGGATCTTAAACCAAGCACATTGTAATATTGTATGCATTTTAGATCTTTTTCAATCAGACTATCTGGCAAACACTAGACGGCACACTATTAAATCCACTAATCCAGCATTTGCTATCATAACGCAATAATTGACATGGTCTGAGCTTCTGGAGTCCAACCAGGTTCCTCCGGAATTTCTGGCTTGGGTTTCTATTCTCTGAAGATAGGGATGATTATTTTTAATAATAGCACGCTCAAACCAAACATGCACATGTATTCCGCATCCTTTCTAGTGCAAAACCAGGTGCAGAAAAATCAAAACTGTGTTTCCGCGGCACAAAACAATCAGTAGTGTAGTCAGTAGAAATCACTATAGTCAACTCATATCACAGGATTCTCGAGCAAAGCCGGATGGATCTACAGATGCCCCAGATGAAGCATCACTGCTAAATACAAGTCGAAGAAATGGTGAAGAAACAGAATTTCAACTGTTAAATGGAAATCTGCCGCACTTTTGCTGATGAGAAGTACAACTCAGTACATCATATTTCAATTCTTCCCATCAGGCATGAAGGCACAGCATGGACTAAAATAGCCATAACTTGCATTAAAGTCGGTACATTATGTTAAATTAATTACTGATCATGCGTTATTACATTAGCTCGGTTAATTTTAACATACATCCTAAATTTCTCCCCAAAGGAAAAATTGTCATTCCTATCCTTCAAAATTGATCAATAGACCCATGAGAGGAATTTTCCAACGCGATCCCTTTTCAAAATGATCCCTGTTCAAAAGGAACACGCACGAATAACCGGCCATGTAGGCTAACCACAGCTGATGTCTGTATTGGATCAATCCTTCCAGGTAAGCTCACAACCTGAAATCATATCGCCGACCGTAATTATAAATTTTTGTTCTTTGTAGTTTTACAAGCTTATAAAGAATATATGCTCATAAGAATAAAATTTGATATCCTAGAGATATTATAACAAGCCAAATGCTCATGGCCCATAGCCCATAGAATGAATGGTCTAAAGACCACAAATGCTTGTAAAGAGAAAATGTATCAAAAGTAGCTTGGTTTGAACCCCTTAGTTTGCCCAGTCTACTACTTCTATTTCCTCAAGCTCACCCTCATCTTCCTCTCTTCTGACCAATCTCGGCTATCCCCTTTCTCTACTGTACTACCCCTTCCGTATTCTCTATCATATCTTTCATTTAGAAGCCCCTCGTTCAGAAGGAGCATCAAACAAAGGGACCCACTCCTCTCTTGTTCAAAGGGGTACCAGCGCCTTGCTTGCACTCTATCACTGGTTTTAGGAGAAAATTAAAGAAAATTGAAGTGAAGTAAAAATAGAATTTTTGTTCAGGGATAAACAGGATTTTTTTTTTTTTTTTTTTTGTGGGAATAATGAACAAATTAAGGGTTCCAATTGACCAACCAATCCCAAAGTTTTGCATACACGGGGCTTGACATTGAACTCCCAACAGCGGACATCATTTTCTTTTTAGTAGTGTGTGTGGCACAAGTGCTTCTTAATGCCAAACCCATGCCTTTCCACAGGCTACCTCTGGCCATGAAACCTTAAGCAATCAGCAATAAGTTTAGCCGGTCAATGTTAAAGAGATACCTTTTTAAATGGTGTAATGCCCCAAGGGTTGTCAAGCTGCTCTGGCTGACCTGTTATAACCAGACGTCCAGCAGGATCTGATTGTACTCGCACCTGGAGATGAGTATGACAAGTTAGTTTATTCAATTAGAAGATGTAAGAATTTCCAATACATCAACTGATGACAAATTATCCACATTGCCATTCATTGTTTTTGTAGTCTCACACATGAAGGCACACATTACATAAATGCATAAATACTTATAGAGATTAGAGGTATACATTGAAACATGTGTTGCACACATTTTCAAATAGACATAGATATAAGCATACTAAGCACATGCAGACTCAGACACAAGCTCCACATAACTGCAATTCTGTAAAATCAGCAACTATATTCCGACAGATTGAAAAGTATAATAGAACTCATTACAGATAGCCATATCAATTGTGAAGTTGATTATTGTCAGCAGTGTAGTAATAAAACTTAACTATCATACATTCTAAAAAAAAATCTTAACTATCGTAACTAGTGCCAAGATCCTCATTTTACCATTCATTATAGACAGAGTAAAATGCAATTTACCCCTGATTCCCTGAGTTATGAGGTGTGTAAATTCCCCCTTTTACGTCTTTAATGTTTAATTTAGCCCCTATTACACTGCATAGCTAACTTCCCATCAAATGGCATGTGACCAGGTGATCTAGATGTGAGTCACATGACTAACTTTTGGAAGGCAAATTTGTTGGCTAAATTACATTTATCTAAACTAAAACCAGCTGGATACGATTTTCCATTACCATCTCCAGTGGTAAGGGATTACTTCGGTAGGTCTTATCCATTCGGAACCGGAATAGAGATGATGAAACATATCTTTGGTTTAGCTAAATAGTTATTTTAGGCATAGGCTGACCAATTTGCACTCAAAAAGTGAGTCATGTGTGGCGCTGTGCAACTTTTTGATGGAAAAAAAAAAAAAAATTATGATATGAGGTTAATTGGCTATATCAGAATATTTTCAGGTGCAAATTAACCACTGAAAATGTGCAAGGATAAATTGACACACCTAGTTCAGTGGGGAAATTGACATATTACTGTTGTATAAATCACCACAAAGGAGAGGTGAGTATAAAGGTAAGACGAAGACGGTTTTACAAGGACTCACCTCCTCACGCAGAAGACCTGGTACCAAAGCATATACCTCAAAGCAATCTTTCTGAGCGTAGACAGTGAAATTAATTAGGACCAACAAAAAACACTCAGAAATTGCATAAAATCTACTTTAGACGGAATGAGAGCAGGAACAGGAAAATAAAATGCACTTACAGTTTCTCGTACACTGATCTTCACCCAATCTGCTGGCGGTCCAAGATCCACAATATTCGTGACTACCCTATGAGATGCAAACAATGTAGTCTTGCCTTGATCAGAAAATAATAAAGGAGAAAGAAAATAATTCCCAATGTGCATGCAGAGTTACAGACTTGTTGCTTGAAGGATTCTTTTTCTTTTTTTTTTGAACAAACCTTAACCTTCTTTTTAGATGAGGATGTTTGATGCAATCAAGAAGTCTTACATATTACAACCTTCTAAAAGGTGAACTTATCGTCAACTAATCAGCACAAAAGGACAAAGGGCAGCCAATGCCAATGGGCAAAATCTTCATTTCTTACTAAGGTTATGTGCTGTTTTTGGCAAATGGAGATTTACATTCAAAACTATACATGACTTTTCTCAAGGACATTTATTCTAAGTTCAAGTATAACAAGAACTCTAACACTGCTGACATAGTTACCTTTGTAGCAGTGCGTGACGGTAAAAATAAAATAACAATGAACTGACACTAGTAGAGAAAAAATATTATCTGGGATAAAGAAATTGGAGTGGCAAGTAGCAATCTTAACTGCTTATCTGCCTCAACGATTGCAGTTTTCTCAGCATGATCCAGGCTGGTTGGTGTTTTGTGTTTAATAGAACCTGCCAAGAGAATATAGAGAGTAAATGCATCTTGATATTAAACATAGATGGCAGGAAGGATCTTTAATTACAAGGGAACATACCAATGCTTTTAAGATTCTTTTCACGCTTTGGCGTAGTACTTAAGTTCTTGTCCTATCCAAGTAAATGAAAGGGAAAAGGTTGAACTAGACTGAATGACGTACAAATTTTTCAGACATACAAAACACAAAATAAGTAGTAGGGATAGTAAGAACGAGTTTCAACAGACCTTAACAATAGGCTCAGCAATCTCACCATATCCAACAAGACGCTGTGCATGCCAACCCTGCATAGCACGCGCTGCAGCATCCCTCCGTGCCCTACCTGATCCAGGTGCTTGATGACTACTTGCCTGAAAAAAAATAAAAAAATGATCAGAGAGCTGGGTGAAGGAGAGGTCTCATGCATATAGCTCTGCAAGTACGGCCATATGCTGACTATTCATAAAGGCACAATGAAACTTTTCTGCATTGGTAAAATAAGCAAGAACCTTATAAACTTAGTACTAAAAGATTATTGACACATCAAAGAACTAAATTACAAATTCAACCTCCTTCACAGCAGTTGTACACTGAGTGAGCGATCCAATGGCTGTCTGAATCTCCCCAGTTTGCCTCTTATGCTTTTCATATTCCAAAAGTGCCTGCACAAAGTTGATGTCATTAGGGAATAGAAGGCACAACAAAATAATAGAAAAGTAATCTTGTTATACAACTGAAACATGCTTTAACTACATAGCTGGAAGAGGGTCTGATAAGAAAAGATGCTTGCAACAGATTTTCAGTGGGGTCACGTTGCCTATGGGGCAAAAATACAAAAATCATATGAAATAATGAATCCAGTTTTTCTCCAAGCCAATTAAGCAACTATTGTGCAACTTAACCACTTTTGAATTAGCATTTCCCATACCTGAAGAATAATAGAAGCAAAAGGCTGATGAAAGTTTAGGGTTTAGGGTGGTGAAAGTTCAGATCATTTGCTACTCTATTGCCTGATTGCAATAACTTTATGTAAGAAATTGTTTATGGACTCCAAAGTAGATGGGATGTTCCAGTTTCTTGTAATGCCTTATTCTACTTTTGAAAGTAAGAGGGGAATGCTGGTGGAAAGACATGCTGTGTTAGCAAATTTTTGGGTGGTGCCAATGGAACCAAATTGGAGGATTGTTGGAGAGGAATCTAGGGTGAGGAGGTAGAACACTTGTGGGCAGAGTTTAATATCTGGCTTCGATTTTTGCTTTGGTTTTCATCAGACTACAAAGATGGCTCTTTCCAAGCTATATTTTTGGACTGGAATGCTGTGGTCCTTTGCCTCCGCTTTGTGCATTGGTTTCTTCAGACCACAAAGATGACTCTTTTCCATTTCATGTATTAGTCTGATGCCTTTTTCTGTTTTCAAAAGGTACTTTCAATTTACTAGAGTTTAAGAGAAACCATTGTCCCCTATTTTGTTAACTTCTCACTTTATTTAAAAGTTTGTTTCTCATCAAATAGAAATAGAAGCACACATATGCTGACAATGATCATGAGTTAAAGTATACCAACAAGATCATCTCATCCCTAAACAATTATTACCTTCTCATAAAAGATGCGAAACGTCCAAGATACTGTTGTGCACGTCCTGAAGGAAGGAAAGAGAGACAGGTCCATAACATGGAACAATGCATTAGTTGTTTGCAACTTCTTTTCTGTTTCGAATTATTACTAGAAAATAATGCAGGTTCAAAAAAAATTATTGAGAGGAAAGCTGGTTCTGAATGATTGCTAGAAAACAACCGTCACAATATGTTCCTTACTTGGGGGGATGAAAGGACTCTCCTACTTGCCGCCATAACTTTGATGAAGTCACCTACATTTACCCATAGATATCCGATTAAAAATTGTTATTCAGAATAATCTGCTCCAAGATCACATTATCAAAAGGATGAAAATATATATATTCCCGGTAGTCGTTCATATCAATATAACATGCATGGAAACAGGACAAGTTCTTTACACCTCCATGAGGAATTAAGGGAAGGAATCACAGAATTCAAGAACATTTTCACGCAACATCAGGGCCAAGGTTTAGTCAAGTAATCAAGCCTAGGCACAAATCTGTAAAGAAGGCCAATTAAATAGGACATATGTGATCCATATCAAGTTTAGTGTGAAACAATGAGTTAGGAGTTTGGTTTTCGGTTCCATACAAGCCTAGCATTTTTGAATTTAAGCTCAAGATTCTCTAATGCTGAATGGCAAGATGATGTAGTGTGTGGCTAACTAGTTTAAAACGCAAAATTAGAGATCAACTTCACTATGTTGTAGATTTAATGGAGTGTGGGATCCAGGACTTCGTTCTGAGGGGCCAGCTGGCTTAAAGAATAGGGAGATTAAGAGACAAGTAGAGGATTCCAACTGTTGGAATTGATGGAAAGGGTGAACATTGACATGTTTTAACCAAGAACAGGCTAAAATTGACCATTTAGGGATGCCAGGTTGCAAATCGCCATTTTTGGCCAAATTGAGGGGGTTTGCTACCATTTAAACCTCAAAACGTAGCAACTAGGGAGGAAGGGAGGGAGAGACTACTTGACATAATGTAAAAAGCAACTTAACATGGTATACTTTAAGTTTGTGAAATAAAATAGGGAGTCACTCTTCTTGTAAATACAAGAGTCCTGTAGCAGCTTGCTGGAGCATGAATTTTTCAACTTTCTCCCTGAATTAGTAAGGAACAGTAGGGAGCATACCGAAGCTTCTCTAAATAGTTACCAGAAGGCTAGAGACCAGACCAAGTCTAACAGGAAACCAAAATCAAATGAAATCCCATCATACCTAGACTCTAGAATAATGAAATTTCCCAAACAAATTAAGGGAAGCAACAAAAAACAGAATACGAGAATTTTAACTCTCCCCCACAACCCACATCTCTCTTCCCCCCTATAGGGAGGAGGGAAGCAAGGTGGTGATTGGCTGGTACCCGGCTTAGTATTTTGCCATCCCTACTGATCACAGTAATACATCCCAAAGACCCAAACAGACCTGAAAAAAAAAAAAAAAAAAAAAAAAAAAAAAAAAAAAGGAACTTTGTGGCAATTGTTTGGTGAATTTGATCTGTCAAATACTTTCAATTTTTTTTGCAGTTTAGCACACAGTCACACACAAGAACGTAATAACCTGAGCCCAGTTTTCTTGAAAAGAATTAGGAAACTGCCAACCACCACCATCAAAAACCCATGCAGGAAAGACAACCAAGACAAGGGGTAACAACAACTTTAGGAGAATATTCTCTCAAGAACTCAAAGATAAAATTGAAACCCAAACACCACTTATAACAAGAACTTCACCACAGCAACAAAACCCACTTCACCACACACCCCATTACCATCCAAGATCAATTTCTAGGATCAAACACACTGAAGGAAGCTTCCCAAAATAGGATGTGACATTTTCCAATCTAAAAGATTAAATACTGGCTTCGTAAAACAATCAGCTTAAAACATATTTGTTGTCTCAAGTTATTTTGGTTCAAGCAAATGCTTGTGAAGTGTAATCAATAACCTCTGATGTAAAGCCTAACTTATTGGTTGATGTAGCTTTAAGCCAATACTACAAAATAAACCAATACCATTTGGAACTTTACACCCTTCTATTTTTCTCAGAATCACATCAGAAGTTTGTTCTTCTTCTTTTTTCCCTGTCAAACTTGAAGCGTTTGAAGTTGAGTAAAAAATTTCAAGTCAAAGCCTATGGACACCAGAAAGAGAAACACAGAGAAGGTACCACAATGTATGGACAATCATTGCTTACTCTTTCTTCCTAGTTCCTATGCTTCTTTCGTCAACCATGATTGGGAGTTAAAAGAGTGAAATAGTATCCTGATTTGTTCAAAGCAACCAAAACTTACCAAAAACATTGAATAAAGTTGCTCAAAGTTTCCCTCACATATACATTTAGACAATATTTTATATACAATAAATCCACATTACATTCCTACTGTCACCAATATAACTCTAACTGATTAGATCAAATTTGGAGAAAAAATAATGAATTCATTTTCATGTACCATACAACATTTGCCATCAACTTAATGCATTATGTCAGAAAACTATTTTAATTGCCAACAAAATTTTGAGAAGTTATTCATAGTCTGGTGAACAATTCTATTAATAATCCAGTGAAGTATGCAAACTTTCAATTCAGTTTTAATTCGATGCAAGCTTCTTCTCCTTTTTTTTTTTTTTTGTGATAAGATACTCAGTGCAAGCTGCAATGCTGTAAATATGTTCACTACGGCCAAAAAAAGAGGTAACACTGGTTTTACCAAGTACCAAGTTCAAAATGTATGAATACATACCACATCGTAACCACCAGCTCTAACGACAGCTCTCCATAACCTATCGCAAAAAAAGAATGCAGAAATTTAGTCCACTTATCATTTCAAACGCACATAATTCCAACAGTACAAACACTACTTATCAACAAAAACTTACTTGAGGCAATTTAGTGGTTCTCCATAAAACTTAGGGGCCTTAAATTCCAAAGACCTCTCCCTATAGAAACTCTCCAGCTCCCTCATAAAAGCTGCTTGCTGCAACGGTGTCCCATCCTCCGATTCCTCACCCTAATTTAAAAGAGAAAAGATTTAAAAATAAAAAAATAAAAATAATTAAAAATAAAAAGTGAAGGAAAAGGAAAATCCAATGGAGAAATTTAGTCCATGACAGACGGTATTCATTTTATTCAATCATGCATATATATAAAACATTGTGTCTGGAAGTAAAGTACCTCGGAATCAGACAACCAACTCTTTGACTCCCCCACATGTTTATCTACAGTTTGTTTGAGCTTGTTTGCGACTCTGGCACTACTGCCATTGCCTTTTCTTCCTATGCGCACCTCAGTAAGCAGAGGATCATTAGCTTTAACATCACCAACCTTTAGCTCATCAATAGCCATGTGATCCTGAAACGCGTCCCTCATAATTTGGTCATCACCTGGATTACTGTCTGCATCGTTTTCTGTTTGAGGTGGCTGCTCCTCCTTGGGCCCAGTAGGTTCCTCCTTAGCATCAGAACCATTATGCGGATCTTTGCCCAGTTTTTCCTTGCCCTCCATCTAAATTATATTGTTTCTACACTCTGAAATCTGAATGAAATAAAATACAAATAATTTACCTCAACCTATATCTACATACTAATAAAATACATTATTATACTGCTCTCTTAAGTAAACACAAAGATTAACAAAATGGATGATCTAGCAAAAAAAAACAAAAAGCAACACTCTTTTTGTTTCCCTCTTCGTGAGAAATCATTTCTAGAAAATCCAAACCCTAACATTGAGTCCCAGCATAGAGTGAGTAATATACCAAAAAAAAAAAAAAAAAATCTCAATTTTCATTCTTTCACAAGAAACGAAGCAGAATACCGCCAAATTTTTAAGGTGTTTTCCCATGGAACATGATTCTAAAAATTGGGATCAAAGCATAGGAAAGAAATTCAAAATTAACGATAATACCAAGAAGAAATAGAGAGACGCGAAGCATATATGAGAAAAGTGAAGTGAAGCTTGCCTTGCCTGTGAGGGTAAATTCGCAGCCGGTGGAGAAGCTAGAAGGGCGGAACGGCGTCGTTTTAGAGTTAGGGCTTTGGGTCTGGAAATGTAGGTGGAAAGTCGAAAACGGAAGCGCAGAGATAGATGGAAAGGAACTGAATTTGTTACCCGGGTAACATGGGAACGTTGAACCGTTTCGGAAACGGCAGCGGCGGGTCTCCGTCAGGCCGAGTCCAAAAATTGTTTAACGCCGGTGGACGGTGGAGGACGGAAGAAGACAAAAGTTCACCAAGGCGGGTTTCTCAGGGCTCACAGAGTCTTCTGCTCTTCACTGCTTTCCGACTTAAAAGCGCTTCTGACTCGACACAGAGTGACACTTCATGCTTGAGCTGAATACCTGGACCAACGAAAACTGACGCCCCGGCCCGGTTGCTTTGGTTGGGTTGGGTTTTCCCTTCTTTTCTTTTTGGATTTGAAACCAACAAAACCTGTTTTTAGAAACAAGTCTACTGGATGAAATTATACGCTCCGTTTACACTCAATTATTTTTTTGTCTTAAGGAAATAATTCATTGAAATATCAGAAATAGAAATCACTCAACATGGAATCCCAAATAAAAGTCAGAGTCGACTTGACAATAGAGGTAAAGTAGAATAAACCAGAGTGTACTACACCAACAATTTGTCTTTATATAATAGAACACAACTTTGAAACAGTTATATGTGTTACGCTCTGTATCTAGATTTACCCGTTTACCGGTTATTTAGATGATAACCGATTAAAATCTTTATTTTTTACTTTCAATTCTAACTTTTAGGTCTCTAAGTCTAACTTTTTTTTTGATCCACTTTTTGAGAAAATTTCCTTCTGAAAAGTTGTAGAGCATGTTAAACCCAGTCCGTGGACACGCGACATGCAAAAATCGGAGTTTGTATGAAGAGTTACGATTCGAAAAGCAGAAGTTACTATTTCAAAAAACTTGCATTTTCTACCTTCCATTTTGGGAAAGTTTCTATTTCGGTCAAAAACCCTATTTTTGTTCCTCTCTAGCACGACTCGGATTTTTGACCCGACCCGCTCCTCGACCCGGCATGATCTCCGCCGTCAGGTGGCACCGGTCAGGTTTGGACCACCTCTTCCTCCTCTTGAGGTCAGTGGTGTTGATTTGGCTCAATTTTCACTGGAGAAGGAGTTTCGAAGCAATTTCCAACTCGACAGCTCACACAGGCCAACCTAGCCGGAACTTCCAATTCTGGCTATCTCCGGCGACGAAACAAATTGGGTTTTGAAGCTCATTCATTGGAGAGCAAACGCTCCAAACAACATGGTTCGAATCCAAGCAAGGAGTGCCAATCAAAGGTTTGAAGAAATCGGACCCTGTTTTCTTTCGAGATAAATTCTGGCCAAATGGCTTCAATTCTAACTTTGTTGTTGTTTTAAGAATGGTTGGGATTGTTGTAATAAACAATTTGGCATGTGTCCTGGTACCCACTCTGGAGTCGGAGTCAGCGGCGCGTGGGGGCCACGCCTCCGGCCACCTTTAGGCCCTCTGTTTTGGCACGTGGGAGTCGGAGCTGCTTCTACATCGGGATCTGAGTCTGAGGGCAGCAATATACCTAGCAGTTATGATTCCAGAGCTAGACTGAGTTTTGGTGGTCATGACATGAGGTATTAACAAATAGATGAGTGGCACTTCCAGGACCACACTAGTGACTTTAGTGATCCCTACGATTCTTACGTGAGTCACAGCTACTTTCCGCAGTGTCAGACTTGTGGCAGATACCATGAGGGTCAGTGTCGAGCAGGTAGTAGAGAGTGTTATCAGTGTGGCCAGTTGGGTCACTATATGAGAGAGTGCCCGTAGTTGATTCAGTGGAATACATCGGGACTTCGGCAAAACTCCAATCAGGCTTAAGGTGGCGTTTCTGGTAATGCATTTGGTGGTCTATCGAGCAGTGGCACCCATACTAGTACAGCAAACAGATCTAACACTAGACGAGGTAGAGGTTAGTGGAGACGTCCAGCAACTCAAACCAGACTTCATGGTATGTTTCACCAGGGGATTCATCCTTCATCGGAGGTTAGTGTGAGTATATTATTCAATTCCGAACAAACTATTATACTTTGCTTGAGCCGAGTGATACTTCCATATACTTCCATTCTATCTTTGGTAACTTGCACTTCATTATGTCATCGTCATTTCTTTCTTAGGATTTGTATGTTCCTTCTCTTCGATACATATACTCAATATTTCGTGTTTCCCAATATCTTCAGTCGACAAGCACGAAATTTCGAGGACGAAATTTTTATAAGGTGGGTAGATTATTACGCCCCATATCCAAATTTACCCGTTTACTAGTCATTTAGACAGTAAACGATAATTATTTTTATTTTATTTTTACCTTCGTTTCGGACTTTTTAGGGGTTTCAAGAGTTGACTTTTGTTCGGGTCAGTTTTTTAGGAAACTTCCTTCTAGAAAGTTGTAGAGCACGATAAACTGAGTTTGTGGACATGTGGCGCGTTAAAATTAGAGTTGTAACGAAGAAGATATAAAGGTTAAAACTCAGTGGTAGTTTTGTAAATTTTGAGAAATTGGTTTAAGCATATTTAGGTGTTTCCTGAAAGGGAAACTTGCTATTGTGGGGACTTCCATTTCGGAAATGGAAGTCGAAGAGAGAGAAACTGGGGAGAGAGAGAGAGAGTAGTTTTAGCACCAAACTTCCCCAGGCTCGCCGGCGTCGATTCCGACCACCACTGGCCGTGAAACCAGTCCCATCTAGACCGCCTTAACTTCCTCTTCCTATCTGTGGTAGTGGGGCAAGCCAAATCTGATGGTAGGAGGCATAGCCAGCAAAGAACTGTGACGACGTCATCTGAGGTTTTCCAGCCAAATCTCGTTATTCCGGCCACCTCAGACCGCGCCACCATTCACATCTTGAAGCTCTCTTCTTTGCGGTTCAAAGCTAACCAGTAGGTAGCTCCAATTCAGCCGGAGGAAGGAGAATCGAAGGCGATAGGAAAATCTAGGGTTTTCGGGTTTCTGAGATAAATTCTCATCTATAGACTTGAAATTGTGCTTTGTCATAGTTGAGAAAGTTGTTAGGAATGATGAGAGGATCATGGTGATGAAATTTGGTGATCTAATTCGGGGATGGAACTGGCGGCTCATGGGGCCTAGACTGATGTCAAAGGTGGAAAGAGATTAGGGTTTTTGATTTAAGGGTAAAACAGGATTTAAAAAAATTGGGAGGTCGAAATGCTAATATAGTTATATAAAATTTTAGTCGTTTATTTATATTTTTTAACCAATTTTTTTTTTTGAAATAAAAAAATTATTTATCTCTAGTCTTAAAATTTATTATGCAATAACCAATAAGTCGGTTGTTTCTATTAGATCGATAACAGAGGAAAAAAACACATCAGAAAAAACTATATATTCTTATTTTTTGATGCGAAGAAAAACTATATATATTCTCTCCGTATTAAAAAACAAACAACAAAAACTTGATATCGTCCTCGCCAGCGTGGGGAAAACGAAACCCCAATTCGTCGAAGAATTCCTTTTGTTCTGATCTATCCTCGACGAACAGAAGCGCCAACTCTGAAGAGCGCCTCTCAGCTCAGGATTCCAATTCAGATTTCTCGTTCTGCAATAAGACACCCCTTCTAGGGTTTCCTGTAAGCCCCCTTCTCTCCTTCTCTTCTCTGATATCTGTTTGTTTACTGCTTCATATTGAGATGTGCGTGTTTGATATATGTTGAGTTGGTTATGGATTGTACTGCATGGTTTTTGGCTTTCGGCCGATGTGTCCTATTTTCTGTTTCGTTCCGGCGGTCTTGGTTTCATGATTAGGTTTACGATTGTGTTAAATTGTGAGAGTTATCGAGGATTCTCGATCAAATCTTTAGGAGATCAGCAAGTTCTAGCATGAATCATGATCATGAATTGTTGACGGTTAGTAAATCTAGGGTTGTAAAATTAACATGGAAATTGGTGTAATTGCCCCTTGGAAATAATTTGATTCAAGTTAAGATGGTGTTGCAAACACAAATAGAAAGTGCAACTCAGTCGCAGATGCTCTAGCACTTTTTGGTCGCTCCGTAATTGCTCTGTGTTGGATCAGATGGATCAGGACTCTAGAAGGCCTTACTTGGCCGAGATTAATATGTATTTAGTTCTTTTCTGTTTTGGGGTTAGGCACCTTATGTAACCAGACAAAAGAAAATTGAAGTGTGAATAAAGTTATGAGAGTTGACGCAGGCAACTGGAATGTAACCCGGTCTTGTACTACTGAGCATATTCAACACATCATAATCCTGATATTTAAATCAAAATAGTACATGACTAACAAGTGTAGCGTGAACCTTTTTTTTCAGTTAAGTACCAGTATTAATGGGTTGTTACCTTTGATTTGCATGTTCATCTCATCTTGTATTCTTCATGATTTGTTCATTCAGTGTCTGCAGTTTAATGTTCTGTAATCCCATCGTTTAGGTCGTTTAGGTATGTAGGTGAAGCTTAGGCGCTCACAAAATTGGCAATAAAGTAGGTCTTCTGATTTGAATTGGTCTGAGAGAGTTCACTGGGTATGGATGGGGATGAACCATGTGTTGTGAATTGTAATTAGGATTTAGAATGGGTGCACCAGATATTAAGGAACGGAGCCCTGACATACTAGCCTTTTGGGGTTTGGGTACAGCCAGGCTTGCCATTTGATCAATGATAAATATATACATATGCATGACCCTTGTTTCTTCAGATAATGGTACTGCTTATTGACATTGTTGGTTTTGTTTCGCTTATTGACATTGCATTGCAATCCTCAAATACACACGATTAGGTTGTGGGGCAGAAGAGTCTCATTTCTTTTAATTGGTTGCATATTAAATTTACACTTCAAATTACATTTTTTTTTTGGGTTCATTTTGAATGAGGTCTGATTATTAATGAATTGAAGGTCTTTTTTGTATTTGTTTTTTATTTTAAAATTTAGGTGTATCAACTTTTATAGGCTTTTGAAAGGAATCTAATTTGTTGTGATTCCACTGACATAAAGTGGTTTTGATTTTGCTATTGTTTGTCCTTGCTTCCATTATTTATTTTGGGATCAGTGATGACTTTTTTTTTTTGGTTTGTGAATGACACAGGACGAAGCAATGGAAGAGAGCAAACATAAATCTAGGAAGGAAGGGGAAGCTAAGAGGAGTCATCGAGATCGGGATCGGGATCGTGAGAAGGAGAAGAAATTAGATAGACACAGAGAAAAAGATAGAGGAGATAAGAGTCGTGACAGCCGACGATATGAGCGAGAAAAGAGTTCTGATTCTGAGGAGAGGTACGTGAGAGAGAAACATCGAGATAAGGAGGTTGATAGCATACGAGGCAGAGATGATGAACGAGAGAGAAGCAAAGATAGGAAAAGGGATAAAGATAAAGAGAGGGACAAGGAGAGGGAGAGGGAGAGGGAGAGAGTCAAAGAAAAGGAGAAGAGGGAGCGGAAGGAGAGGGAAAGAGAAAAAGAAAGGGAGAGAAGGGAACGTGAAAGGGAGGCAGAAGAGAGGGCGAGGGAGAAGAGGGAGAGGGAAAAGGAAAAAGATCGAGAGAGGAGGATAAGGGAGAGGGAGAGGCATAGGGATGTTGATACTGATGATTCTGAGGATGATCTTAGGGAGCGTGGTAGGAAGCGGCATAAGAAGAGTGATAGCGAGTACAAGGAGAGAGATCGGGAAAGGAGTATTAGTAGGTCAAACAGACATAGGGATGATGGAATTGAGAGCCCAAGAAAGAGGAGTGTTGAAGATGATTCAGATAAAAAGGAGAAGCCAACCCGTGAGGAGGAGTTAGAGGACGAACAACGGAAATTGGATGAGGAAATGGAAAAGCGGAGGAGGAGAGTTCAGGAGTGGCAAGAGTTAAAGAGAAAGAAGGAAGAAGATGAGAGAGAGAAGCGTGGGGAAGATAATGTTGATGACACCAAGTCCGGAAAGACCTGGACTCTTGATGGAGAATCTGATGACGAAGAAGCAGGCAAATCAGAGACAGGTATGGACGTTGATAGGGAGGTCAATGGGGATGATCTTACTGATGGAGAAGTTGTAGATGCCATCGTGCCAGATATTAATACAACAGCTGCTGCAGGGAATGAGGAAGTTGATCCATTAGAAGCTTTTATGCAATCTGTGGTGATGCCCGAAGTTGCGAAGCTGAATGCTACTGTGAAACCCTCAATTGTTGATGACAAGAACAAGGAGAAAAAGGTTGATACAAGTAATGGTGAAAAGCTGAGGGCAGGTTCAAATAAATCTATTGGCAGAATAATTCCTGGGGAGGATTCTGACTCGGATTACGGGGACCTTGAGAATGATGACGATCCTTTAGAAAATGAAGATGATGATGAGTTCATAAAAAGGGTGAAAAAGACGAAAGCTGAGAAACTTTCCATAGTTGACCACTCGAAGATAGATTATATACCATTCCGTAAAAATTTTTATATCGAGGTGAAGGAGATCTCAAGGATGACACCAGATGAGGTTGGTGCATACCGGAAACAATTGGAATTGAAGATACATGGTAAGGATGTTCCAAAGCCCATAAAGAGCTGGCACCAAACTGGACTTACAAGTAAAATCTTGGATATAATAAAGAAGCTCAACTATGAAAAGCCAATGCCAATTCAAGCTCAGGCACTGCCCATAATTATGAGTGGTCGAGACTGCATTGGTGTTGGAAAAACTGGATCAGGCAAAACCCTTGCATTTGTACTGCCAATGCTGAGGCATATCAAGGACCAGCCACCGGTGGTAGCTGGGGATGGGCCTATTGGGCTTATTATGGCACCAACCAGGGAGCTTGTTCAGCAGATTCACAGTGATATCAAAAAGTTTGCCAAGGTTCTGGGTCTCAGGTGTGTGCCTGTATACGGAGGTTCAGGTGTTGCACAACAAATTAGTGAACTGAAGCGGGGTGCAGAAATTGTTGTCTGTACTCCTGGTAGGATGATTGACATACTTTGCACAAGTGGAGGAAAAATTACAAATCTGCGTAGAGTAACTTATTTGGTCATGGATGAAGCTGATCGAATGTTTGACATGGGTTTTGAACCTCAAATCACTCGAATTGTTCAAAATATTCGTCCTGATCGCCAAACCGTATTATTTTCTGCCACTTTCCCTCGGCAGGTTGAAGTTTTGGCTCGTAAAGTCTTAGATAAACCTGTGGAAATACAAGTTGGCGGAAGGAGTGTTGTGAATAAGGACATCATGCAATTGGTCGAAGTGAGGCAGGAACATGAAAGGTTCTTGAGATTGTTAGAGTTACTTGGAGAATGGTATGAAAAAGGAAAAATTTTGATATTTGTACAATCGCAGGACAAATGTGATGCTTTATTTAGAGATCTGCTTAAGCATGGATATCCTTGTCTCTCACTTCATGGGGCCAAAGATCAAACAGATCGTGAGTCCACCATAGCTGATTTTAAGAGCAATGTTTGTAATTTGTTGATTGCAACCAGTGTTGCTGCTAGAGGGCTAGATGTCAAGGAGCTTGAACTGGTGATAAATTTTGATGTCCCAAATCACTATGAGGACTATGTTCACCGTGTTGGACGTACTGGCCGTGCTGGCCGGAAAGGCTGTGCTATAACTTTTGTCTCTGAGGAAGATGCTAGATATGCTCCAGATCTTGTGAAAGCATTGGAACTTTCTGAGCAAGTTGTTCCAGATGACTTGAAATCTCTTGCTGATAATTTTATTTCAAAAGTAAATCAGGGACTTGCACAAGCCCATGGGACTGGTTATGGGGGAAGTGGCTTTAAATTTAATGTAGAGGAAGATGAAGTAAGGAGAGCGGCAAAGAAAGCACAGGCCAAAGAATATGGTTTTGAGGAAGACAAGTCAGATTCAGAAGATGAAGATGAAGGTATTCGAAAAGCAGGGGGTGATATCTCTCAGCAGGCTGCTCTTGCTCAGATAGCTGCTATTGCTGCTGCCTCCAAAGCTACTACAGCAATGCAGACTCCTGCTGCTGCTGCCCAACTGCTTCCCAACGGTGGACTGCCTGTCGCTCTTCCAGGCGTCGGTGGTGTAGGTGCATTACCAGGAACAGCAGCAGTTGTGCCTGGGACTGGTCTGCCTCTTGTTGGCAGTGATGGGGCAGCTCGGGCTGCAGCACTTGCGGCTGCCATGAACTTGCAGCATAACCTGGCAAAGATCCACGCTGATGCAATGCCTGAACACTATGAAGCAGAGTTGGAGATAAATGATTTTCCCCAGAATGCTAGATGGAAAGTCACCCACAAGGAAACGTTGGGCCCTATATCAGAGTGGACTGGAGCTGCGATTACTACCAGGGGTCAGTATTTCCCACCAGGGAAGGTTCCAGGACCAGGAGATCGCAAGCTCTACTTGTTTATTGAGGGCCCTACCGAACAGTCTGTCAAGAGAGCTAAAGCAGAATTAAAAGGTGTTTTGGAAGAGATCTCAAATCAGGCATTATCACTCCCTGGAGGAAATCAGCAAGGCAGATATCAAGTTATATAAGCGTGAGAACTTAATCCCAACTCTAGGTATGATGTTATTTGTGTATGCTGATCACTTTGAGTTACTTGTTAATTGGTGGTCGGTCACGTAACGGCCTTATAGGAATTATTCTAGTTTACTTGCTTTGCATATGTTGCACGTCTTATCTGTCCTCCTGGACTCTATTGATTAAATTCAACTTTTGACCTCTGATGTTAATCTATAATGAAATTCATTATACTGAATCATGAATTAACTTGATTTACAGTTGTTGTTCTGGGAGTCATTTTAATATGTCAATGGGTAATCAAATGTTAGTTTCAAGTTGTGAGTTCTTATGAATTTGTTTTGATTTATCGGCACCTTTTGATTTTCTTTTCTTTTCTTTCTTTTGCTTATCATTTCCCCTGGCGCGAGGGATGTTATATGCATATGGTCTTCCAATTACAAAGCTGTCCAAGAGATGCGACCGTGGTGCGACACCTGCTCCTGATGCCACTATTGTTCAGTTTAAACAAATGTGTTCAGCGCATGTTCTGTTTTGGTTGTGTTCAATGAGTTTGGGGGATCTGTAATTACTTCACTCATGCATTTGACTAATCCTTTTTTGGTGTTTTCTTTTTTACTAGGCTGTCTGGAAATTCCTTGTTGGAGGCAACTGCTACTATATATACATGATGCCTTGCTACATCAGTGAACTCCTTATTACAGAGATCACTAGCCCTGTGCCTTCTGCTTTGTTGGCATGCTGCATCACTGTTTCAAATCTGTAGTTGACGGATGCTTCTAACTGTCTTCATTGCTATTCCATTGTTCCGACATTTTTATTTGTTGTGAACTCTTTTATGATCTGAAGTGTTCTTTGCCTTTTACTTTGTAGTAAACCTATCCGTATTGTTATTAATACTTCTAATTTGCCTCCCTTGTTTTGGACCTTAGAATGGATGCTTTCTTGTGTCTGTAATTGAGCAATGGCGATGTTAAATGGAACAAAACATTAGTAGTGATGCTTATGAAGGTTGAAACAGGTAAGAAATCATTACTAATTTTAAGGAGATAAGGGCATGATTTAGGATACCCAGGGAATTGAATTGAATCATGTGAATGACAGAATTGGTATTTTCATTTACCGGGGGTGGAAACCAATATCGAGTCTAACCATCTGTACTGCAGCTTGATTTTAGTCATTTTACCATATATTTGACTTTAGATCTGATTGCATATTAAATTAGTGAATGAGTTTCTAGCTTTATTTTTACTCAATAAAGAAACGTGATACTGTTATGCAGTCTCAAAAAATCATCCGGAAAAATCAGTAGGACAATTATTGCTTTCTGATGATTTTCTCTCGACATTTTAATTTCAGATGAGGCTACTTATCACAAAATTGACTGGTGAGCATGTGAGAGCTCTCAAAAAGCAATTATTGATGGATATTTCTTTCATCAGGCCGTGTTTGTTTCACAGCAGAATCTGGACATTGGGAAAAGAAAGTCTTTCATTTCCTATATTTTCCTACGTTTGGGATGGCCAAGGAAGGGAAAATGATTCCCAAAGGAAAGGAAAAAGAGGAGGAAACTTGTTCCCTCTCACCCACCTCACGAAACTGATTCCTCCCACGGCCCATCCACTTGCAAACTTATATGATTAAATTGTCCCTGCTCCAAATTATTATTTGCTAATATAACCAAATATATTTGTTGTTTATATGATTTTTGCACTACTCCTGCAATGAAAACTAAAATGTGTATTCTGACTACATTCCTGTTCTTTCCAAACACTGGAAAGGAAAATTGCTGGGAATTGCAATTTCCCATGCCTATGGAAAGAGCAAGGAATTGATTTCCTTTCCTTTCCTTTCCGCGAACCAAACACGGCCGCAGTTGCATTGAATGGTGGAATTTCTTGTACCTAGCTCCTCTCTGATGCTAAGGGGCGGTGTGGTCCATCATCTTCCACCAACGTAAGAGTCATATTCTCGCTACCAGTCGCACTTGTTGGAACATGATGATGTTCTCAGAATGCACAGTAGTACAATTAATCTTTGAAGCCATAAATGATGGATCTCCAGAGAGCGTGCGGTTATAGTTTGCCAGTTTGAAGGTGAAGAGTATTAAAACTTCCAGAAATTCATTTACCCTCTCCATCAAAGGTTGAAACTACTCCAACAATTCACCATCATTCACTTGGTCCGATAGTTGATTTTCGATGACTAATGTCATGTACATTTAATGCAAAAATGGATCAAGTGCTAAAAACGTATGACAAATATGTAATTGGGATACCATTTTGATTAATCATGCTCACTTAAATGACAGTTTTGAGTTTCCGAGGCTGGCTCTTCCAGGTCTCATGTTTAGGGCTAATTCCCAGCCATCTCTTTCCTTGCCTTCGAATTTCAAGGTCCCAACTCTGTTGAAGAAGAAACCAGTGCAGATTCGTCCTCTCCCGGAGGTGGAATCTTCGCCTGGGTTTGAAGATACCTCTGCTCTTGACCCTGTGGTTGGGATGCGTCGCCCTAGGGAAGAGGAGGATGAGGATGGTGGAAAACGAGCTAAACATAGCTTAGCATTGGTTCCGGGCATTCTGCAACCGGAGAACCTCGGGCTGGAATTCTCATCTGAGGGTTTGGTGGAGGTGAAGGTAACGTCGCCTCCCAAAGTGTACAAGAAGAAGGGCAGGCCTCGAGGACATAGAAATAAGGTCAAGAAGGTGATGTCTGTGAGTGAGGGTTCGGGGTCCATGGTCTCTCCTAAGGATGGCGTTGGTAATGCTCCTGGACTTGAGGGAGCGACAACTCCCCCAGATTCCTGGGCTGTTTAGGAGAGGATCCCCATGCCTACTAGGTGTGATATTGCTTGTTTGTTTTGGGCGACGTACACCAGAAAGGTCTTAGGCGTCAACTGACTCAAGGAGGTGTCACACTTCGGTAGTTGTAGGGTTATTGCTTTTTAGTTTCTTATGCTTTTGCTGGTAGTTTTTTTTCTTTGGTTTTGAACTTTGTTTTCTGGATTTCCTTTTGGTTTTTTGAGTTCTTGATGAGCTTGCATTGTAATATGAAGGGTGCTTGTACCCCTCATGATTGACCGAGTGAGGTTGTTATGATTTTCATCAATGGATTAGTCTTCCGTTGCCCTAAAAAAAAAAAATGACAGTTTTGAGTGACTGTAATAGACATGTAGATTTCGCATTAAATTCTAAACTTGAAATTATAATAATTTTAAAGTACACATTTGTTCTCAACTGTCAGATTCACTCGGTTTTAGTCCTTTAAAAACTGTCCTTTGGCATTTATGCTATTTTGATAGCTTTTTTTTTTTAGA
This sequence comes from Rosa chinensis, assembly GCF_002994745.2. NCBI lineage: Eukaryota > Viridiplantae > Streptophyta > Magnoliopsida > Rosales > Rosaceae > Rosa > Rosa chinensis. Next base: position 34,889,703 of record NC_037094.1, read on the forward strand.
ATAAGAATTCTTTATTGAAAATAACCAAGATGGGAATGGCTGATGGTGGACAAGAACTCCTCACTCTCCTCCCTAAAAACCGAACTAGTTACGGGTCCGTCATCAAGAATGACATCCATGAGCCAAAAGAGCCCAACCCCTAACCACCTATTTCACCCAACCTAACAGGCTACAGATAACCCCGAGAAACTCGCTATTTTGATAGCTTGTATGGTAGATTCGTAATACAGCCACCATCCATATATATGATACTAGAAATTGTACCCGCGCTTTACTGCGGAATTTGTGCTTGCAAAAAAATGAGATCTATGAAATACAAAAGGGAAATTACTGCATTCTATTGAAATAGCGAAATTTCATACAATTTAGACTTTAGTTGCTATTGAAGCTGGTTCAAAAATGCTAGTTGTACAAAAAGATTAGTTGCTCCTTTAGAAAAAGTAGCAGGTGGAGTATATCCAAAGAGCTAGTTAGTGTAGTTCTAAGTTAGCGTAGTAAAATTTGCTGCTGGAGTAGGTTCCAAAAAAGTGACTGCTCCAATTGTAGCTGCACAAACGGGGTTATTGTTCCAGTTTGCAGCTGCACAAAATGTGGGAGCTGGTTCAAAACTGGCTACTTCAGTTATAGCCATGCAAAACAGTTAATTCACGTTCTATATCAAAATCAACCAGAGAATAGGAAAAAGCCCATACTTGAATAAGAATAAGTGATTGAGATGGTGCAAAGTAGCCAAAAAAGGAACAACAGCAAAAGGAGTGAGATCTACACTCCTTCGCATGAAATCTACAAAAGCCAAACAAAACAACAATGAAATCCTGAAATAAATCGTTAAGTCACCTACTTCAAAAGAAAAAAGAGTTTTTGTTTTGGCAACAAAAAAAGGAATCAACTATACCTCAAGAATAAACCGAGCAATAGTAAATTTGAGACTTTAAGCCAAAAACACATTTCTATCTTCTTACAGTAACAAATTTAACAAACAAAGAGAGTTTGTTTTGGCAACCAAAAAAAAAAACAGTTCTAGGTTTCAATTGTTAAAAAAAAAAAAAAAAAAAAAAAAGAACCAAAGAAGCAATCAGAAAAATTTATGCTAAAAATAGATGATCTCTTGTTTATTTTGTAATGAACATAATACAATTAGGATTGAAATATAGGGTCTATGAACAGCTGGCATTAAACTATTTATGAAAACCACATTTGGATTAAAATCCTCTTGGTTGTGGAGCACATGATGTATTTTGTATTTTCTCTTTCGTAGACATGAAATTGCACTGCATTTTAATTGGTAACGTGGATCTTGATCTAGCTTAATAGTGAGTTTAAATGTATCACTAGATAAAGAGAAAAATATGCTCAGGTGTCAACCATAATGCTAACTGCAAGTTAACTGAACTTCGAAAGTTCCTGTCATGTGTAATCTTATTGTCTAATTTCTTCAGAATGTAATCATACTCTCTAAATGGAAATCATATCTAAACAGAGTTCATTGATCTTCAGAATGTAATATTACTGTCTAATGGAACTCATATCTAAATGGAAATCATCAATCTCAGAACGTTATCTTCATTTGGTCATATTTGTTTCAGAAACAGTATAACTAAAAAGGAAAAAGAAAAGAAGAAAAAGAAAAAAGAACTAATGAATCCAGTATTTTCCACTCAAAATCATAAACATTACCATATGCTAAACAACAAAAAAGATCAATGAGATTAAAAATTACATACACCATTTATAAACAAAAACAATGGATGGAAGTCATGAAACAGAAGCCAGCATTCAATGTTTGCTCTTTGCAAGATATACAGAGAGGTTTCATTCTAGAAAAGGTCACAACTTTAGTCTAATTAAGGTTATCCGGAATGGCATGGTCCTTAAGGTAACTAATGTCAATTCATCTATCCACCCAAACAGAAATAGACTTGTAAAATTGAGTACTATAGCACGCTTTGTAACAAAAGGTTTGAGTGGTTGACTGGCAGTTTTGCCAATATATATTTAACAACAACTTAACAGGACCAATTCCGGACTTTTGTCTCAATTGTCAAATTTAAATGTCCTGTATGCAGGTATCAGAAGCTTCATTTCACTACTGAGATTTTTATAAGGTTCATATAGGGATCCCCATTTCAAATTCCCAATAATACAAAAGGAGAAAGTTAGGAGGAGCCAAAAGAGGTAGAGATAGAAGAGACTATACCCTGTCCCCGCAAAGAAGGTTAAAGGAAATATGAGCTCCCAATCATTATAGTCATGCTGCAAAAATTAAACCCAATTACCAAACACAGTAGAAGAGAGACTGCAGAAATTTCAGAGAGGCTTGTACTTGGAAATTAATCACATACCAAACAGATAAGGCATCCTCAGCCATAGTTGCATCACTCAAGTATCCAGTCATCAATATTAGAATTCTGAAATACCAAATAGAGACATGGCATATGATAAAATAAAGAAAGACCCGAAAAAACATTCAACACAAATTATCAGAGCTAAAAATAGATGTAGTCAGTCAATAATATCAAACAGAGGAAAAAACACAGATCTGCTACTTTTACAACTTGAGAACCTATTTTTACTTGAATACCATCTCTAAAGAACTTGTCTTCAGCAAATGTTGTAACTCGTGTCAAACATGTAAGACCAAACCAAGCACATAACAGTTGACTTAACCAATACATCGATTGCAATAGTTAACTCGACTAATACCTTCAATTACAGAAATGTATATGCCTTACTCGCATGTCCAAAATATGAGAGCTTTGCTTCTAATATAGTAATGGATACATCATCTTTAACACAAGGGCACAACTTGGCTTTATCCTCAACTACAAAACGCAAAATTCGAAGAACCACGACAATCAAACTAGTTGATCAATCATGAAGAAATTAACAAAGAATTAAAATTCAACCTATTGGGAAATTTAAGATTCAATCACCAAGAAATTGAATTAGTTTACCCTTCGGGTTGGACTGCCCGGGCTGAATAACAGTGGAGGAGAAAGATTTATGGAAGAAGGAGTTATGGAGAGGATTTGTTTGCGATTCGAAATCCCTTCTTCTTCTTCTACCCAGATCACTCGGCTCTCTTCGTTCTCTCTCTCTCTCTCTCTCTCCTCAAGAGATGTGTACACGCGATTAGGGGTGATTGATTATTGATCTCTCTCTGGGTTCTTCTGGCGACAATCGAATCAGAAGGTTACAGAAGAATGGCAAACTGTAATTGAGGAAAGTAGAAAGGGCAAAAGCGTCACTCCACTTTGTGAACAGACAGGAAACAACTGAGCTTTAGTATATTGTAAATAGGAAAATGATTTGTGGCCTCAATGAGGCCTAAGATTTATGGCCTCAATCTTAGGTGTCATGCCATGTCACATACACACATTAACTATTTGTCAAATCATGCTATGTAACTCTTGAGAAAAATACCATTTTATCCTTCTAAAATCTAATGACTATGTTATTTTGGCTTTCTAAAAAATATTTTAGTTTTTTTTTTTTTTTTTTTTGCATTTTTCTTTTCATTATACTCATGCTTAGATTTCAATAACAATTTTTTTCTCCAATCAAGAATAGAAAAATTTCATGTAATTCAGTCAATGGATTTGCACATACATTCGATCACAATAGATTTGCTTAACACATGTATATGAATTCAACCTTTGTTGGATTCTTGTAAATTTTGAAAATATATATAGTGTGAAAAATACATATTCATACAATTATATATATATTCTTTTGTTCATTTCTTCTCTTTATGTAGCTAGGGTTTAAATGTTATATTTGAGTTTATTTTTATTTTTTTTTCCCCAATATATTTAGATTGTAGATGATAATTAATGGCTGCTACTAACATGAAATTTTTTCTTACCTCTTAATTTAGACATATGTATTTTCCAAAATCGATTTATTAATGCTAGTTTTTTGGATGAAATTAATCAATGTTTGGAAAGAAAAGTTAATGCCTATTTCTTGACACCTAATTCAATATATTAATACTATTTGGAAAGAAAAATTATAGGAAAGAATTTAATTAAATTAAGAAAAATATTGGTCAAAGAATTTGTAGACATAATTAATAGCTTATCTTTTTTTTTCGTCACCTAATTAAATTCATTATTGTAAGTAATTCACCCCCTAACATCTAAAAGGAAGTATAAAAGGGTAGAGTTGGTGTTGCAATAGTATGATGTGGCAAGATATATTATGTGAAATTAAAAAATAAAATTTATATTTGCTGACATGGCGTGACACCTAGTATTTGAGGCCACAAATCTTAGGCCTCATTGAGGCCCTATATCATTGCCCATTGTAAATATTGCTCAAGGACGTTGATCGCACACCCGACCCTTGCCAGCCACTTAGTGCCTCTATCCAGATCTCTTGGATCTGAGAAGAAACAACTCTATTTGATATGAAAGAAGTTACCAATCGAGTATTAATTTGAGAAAGAAAAAAAAATAATAGTACAAATTAAGAGTTGAGACTTGAGAGTAGATAGAGGCATAGGTTAAAGTAGCATAAGAGAGAACATTACAAGCTTTCCGAAAGCAAACTTTACATTGTTGGCTACATAGGTGAAGCTAGCTAGAGTAAGAGAAAAGTGCTTGGTTAATGAACAAAGAGATTTCTTCAGGCTTTATTAAACCAAGGATGTATCCATGTATTCAGTTTTTAAATACTATCTCGTATTTCCATTTTTCTTTTGCCAGCAATTTTTTTTTTTCCTTCGAGGTTTTGTTGTATGTAGATATATATAGTTAGTAATCCTTTCTGAGACCGAGGCTTAATTAAGACAGTCAGCTTAGTTGCCTTGTGCAAGGGAAGGCCATGATCCTAATCCACATATAAAGAGAGCCACTATCGAATCACTAAAGCAAGTATGATACCACAAGTGCACAACTTAGAGGTGGTGTCTATCGGCTTGAATTCAAATTGTGCTCACCTCGTAACCAAATCTACCCATGTATGCTTGAACTCTTGCTCATCAGTAGAGATGGTCACGGAAATGGCCAGAACCAAGCCAAATTATAGCCTAATGAGCTTGAAACATGATTTATTTACATTTCAGTCTGAATTAATGAAAGCAAAATCAAGCACGTCATATGCAAGGTTCTCTGAATCTCTGATATTGTCAGGGGCTGATATTGTTAATTGCAAGTTGATTTCCTTTTAGTGTTGCCCACTTTTTTCATGGAATACAATTATACTTTTGATGAAAGAGACAAAGACTTTCAAGTACGCGCGTGTGCTGGTGCAGTGTTCCATTACTTGGCTCATATATATTTCACTTTCCAGTTCTTTCTTTAAGTGCGCTTTGGAGTGACAATTGCTATTTTTTATTTTTTTTTAAATCGTTAATGGAACCCTCTCAACCAATACCGCAGACATCGTGGTAAGTTTTGATTACTCTTTCATCAATTCTTAAAATGGTGCTTTTGCTAGTGACCAAAAGAGAAGTTGTTTTCAATCCAATGTGTAGTCTCCGGTATCATTTTTTGTCAAACAAATTGCAGTTGCATGACATGGGGCAGACGCGAGATCTAATCTATGGGAGTTTGGGACCCTTGCGATTGCTCCGTCGTTGTTGAGGTCAGTACCGCCATATGACAATGTCATTCTGATCCTTGCAAGGGAGAGAATTGTTGAGTTGATATTCCAGAAGGTAATTCAATAATTGAGTTGGAAACTTGTCTTGTTGTCCGTATTGGAAAGTGCATTGAAAGTTCAGTTGGCAGAGTATTTGGTTCCATTGTAATTGGTTGATGTCAAATGGTTGCGAATAAAACTTCAAGAGAGTTATTGCCAATTTATCAGTTTGCTGTATACGAATATCCTTATCTTTCCTTGGTTGGCATTTGGTAGTGAACTTGCTATAAATGTTATAATTGTTGAGGGATCCGGCTCCTCTAAAGTGAGGAGTCTGTGAATTTACTTCAATTTCATAAAATCTTGAACCTTCATATGATCTAAGGGTCCTAACAATTGCCACCTCACTAAATCATCAATTTTTGAAATTTTAAACTAAAATTATTAACTTTCTAGGCCTTTTGCTAAAGTGAAATCCTTGGTTTGCAGTGACACAACTTTGCATTGACAACCTCAATCGTGTTTATAATTATGAATTCATAATTGTGCATATCCTTAAGGCTTGCACGTAAATAATATCATAGAGATTTTTCTTCAACCATGGACGAGATTTTCCTGAGGAACTCATACTTGAAGTCCTAATCAGACAACCCATCAAATCTGTGGTCAAATGTACCTCAGTCGGTAAGCCATGGAGGTCCATGATTAAAGACCCAAGCTTTATTCGCACTTACCTCACCCACACACTTGAACTTAATATCCATAATTCCACTCACCTCCTACTGCTCCACTCTGTGTTTAGTGATGATGCTTGCTGGCTTTTAGGAGAAATCCCCATCCAAGGGTTTAAAGAGGACCATCCATGGAAGCACAAAGAAAGAGCAAACGCATTGTTGCAACACAACACAGAGAGAATTGAAGCATAAGATCACGCCAAATCCTTTTTTTTTTTTTTTTTTTTTGTGGAGTTAACATTAAGTTAAAGTTGTTTAAAATAAAATTCCAAAAATTGATAATAGAGTGACGCGTTAACTATTTGGACCATTAGATCATGTGGAGTTTCAAGATTTTATGAAATTGAAGGAAATTCAGACTCCTCACTTTAGAGGAGCCGGATCCGTTGTTGAGAATGGAGATGAATTGGAGTTGACATAAGGTTTTTAATTGAAGAATGATTGTCAAACGATAAAATATCTAAGAAGGGTTAAAGAAATGACGTCTTGGTTACTTACAATAATTAAGGGAATTCCTTCATTTTTTGGAGAAGGGAAGAAAATTGCATTACACAATTGAGATAGCTACGGGGGAAATTTTTACTTGTGAAAAATCCAATAAGTGTTACTGTATGAGGAAAGTGTTGTAACAGTTGGATTCTTGTCAGACTAGGGTCTCCAATTACTTGAAAAGTGAAACGTGGCAGGGTTGGCCTAAGAAAGCAAATTGTGTCAAAGCTGCAATAATTTTTCATGGTTATAATAGTTTTTTTTTATTGAAGGTCAACAAAATTTTAATAATACAGAAGCAGCAAAAATGTGAAAATACCAACAATACTAATAACCAAAACCCCAAAATCACATCTGACGTGTTGTGGGCAAAAAACTCGGACTGCGTCTAAGGGTTTTTTTTTCCAGATTTCCTTCTCGTCCGGCGGCGCTCGTTGGAGGTGGTTTGCCATGCCGTATGGGCTACTGCCGGGCAGGTCTTGAAAGCAATTGCTGGGTAGTTTCCTGAATGGGGGTGGTTTGAGGTTTAGCGGAGGGGTCTGGGCTAATTGGTTTTGTGCAGGTTTGGTGGGTGTCGTTGGAAGCTTCCACGATCGATGGCGGCGGGGCTTCATCAAGAGCTTTCCGAACATGTGGTGGTGGCGTGGCTATTGCGGTTATTTTAGCTGGATTGGGGTGGGGCCATGGTAGATCTAGAACGATCGTGGTGGCGACGTGACTAAGTGGTTCTGTCGGGTCTTGTGGGGGTCGCGGCGGCTGTGGGTCTGACTGTGATCGGCGGCGCTGAAGGGGACAGTTTGGTGGCAAGCATGGTCAACGTCCTCTTTGTTGGGCCTTGGATTAGACCATTCTTTGGGGCTGCCCTCTTGGCCCTTAATTTAGGCTGGGGTGTTTTGCCGTAGACCCAATTGTATGTTTTTTAGTTTGTCTAAATCACAATAATTCCTTGCATTAGGAAGCTAAGCAATTTGTAGGTTGGATGTTAGCTTGCGCACTAAACTTTGCTATGTTTTTGCACTAAATATTTGAACCTCTTGGAGCACCACAATTGCGTGCATTAGCAAAGGGAGGCTCAAATTAAAAGTATTTTTTGTAAGCCTAGTTTCAAGTTTAGTTTTGGCAAGCTCTTGGATATCTAGAGCAAGATTTATAACAGTGAATGGTACAGGGTGTCCTTATGGACCGTTTGTATGTGCCATTCTGGCCGTTCTATCAATGGAATTTATTTGAACTAAAAAAAAAAACCCCAAAATCACCTCCAAATTTGGTTTCTTCGACCTCTTATTCTTCCTTAATAAAAATATTGACCCTTAATAAAATTTTAGTAATAAATGAGGGTCAATAAAATTTTAGTAACCCAGAAACAGCAACAATTAATATGAAAGTACCGACAACACCAATAACTGAAGCCCCAAAATTACCTCTAAATTTGATTTATTCTCATCTTCTTCCTCAATAAAAATTTTAAACCCCAATAAAAAGAAATTTGACTGTCAGTAATTTTTTTTATATTGAGTGTCACAGGGTCACAGGTGAAGAAGAGGACTCCAGAAATAATTATTGTAACAATTAGGTTGCCTTTGTTAAAAAAATTTCTCAGGTACCCTCTGAGATTTATCTCCTAATCTCATTTCGTAACTGAAACAAAATCTAGAACCAAAGACAATTAAATAAAAATTACTTTCACGAGTAGCAGCTCAATCGACCATTTCCCCCAAATCTTCCTTTATTCAAAGCCAGTCGATTCTCTTACCCTCCGAACCTCACCAATTTTCTGTACCCAACAACCCCAGCTGGCCCTTCAAGTCCATCGTCGTGGTCCACGCAATGGACCCTATAAAGAATCCAGTCGAGTCTACCAAGCAATAGCAAACAATGTTAGCATTGCCGTCAACAATGGAGTCTAATGGTTCTTCTTCGACAACACGCCAAAATGTGGTGCCGGCAAATGGAGTGTAGAAACGTGGAAACCCAAGAAGACATTTAATTGCCCGAGTACCCGAATAAAGAGCATTTGGACTCGGTACTCCAGACGCCGGACTCTTTCCCTCCCATCATCTTTGCAGGCGAGGCTCAGAGTTTAAAGGAGGATCTCACCAAGGCGTCCATGGGAAACACGTTTCTCCTTCAAGGTGGGGATTGTGTGGAGATCAAGCTTCAAGGAGTTCAATGCCAACAACATGTGTGACACCTTTAGGGTACTTTTAACACACACACACACACACACACACACACACACACACACATGACCCTTCTAGTGAGCGATCATTTTTTTGGTCATTTTAAGTGATCGCGTATTAGACTTACTTTTCTATCACATATCGGCATCTCAACCGTTTTCAGTTGTTAGGTCTATATGAGTAGATGACTTATGCAAATTTTTAGCCAAATATTGATAGTCGTTAAGGCATCCATAATTGTGATTTACTATAATAAATATGAATGGTTTTGGTCGCACAGATTTGGTTTGTTAATTGATTTGCTATAGTTCGATACCTTAACGATTATTAACTTGGCTGAAGATTTACAAACGTGATTGACACATTTGGACCTAAAAATTGAGCAGACGAGATGCTGGAATGTAAATGAAAAGTGTGTCCCATAAGGAATCCCATAAAATGACTAAAAATGGATCCCTTATATAGTGACAGTCTTGTAAATTAATAATTGAGCATATTATAAAATCGTAATTTTACTCTTTGTTGGGTTAAATGGGCTGAATGGTAACCTGGACTTTTTTGTTGGTTAGGGTGATCAGAAAAGTTTTTGCTATAATTGAACTTATTTGTCAAAGACCCTAAAATATTTATGTATAAGATAGATCGTACAATATGCAAAGGTAAATTTATATTAATTTATGTTTAAGGAAGAGAGAATTCAAGAGAGATTGATAAGAGAATTGTGTGTTCAATATTGAGAATACGAGCCCTATATATAGGGATACATGTTCTAATGTTACAAGAAAAACTATTCCGAATAGGACTAGGAATTCTAGAACATTCTCTCCTATTACAATCATGAAACTAATCCTAGTTTGATTAGGCACACAAAGTCGATTTTCCTTCAACACTCCCCCTTGTGCCGCTCAAACTTGGTGGTGACGCTTCATTCGTTGCCTCATTAAAAATCTTGCTCAAGTGAAAAACCCTGTGGGAAAAAAAAAACTACCTCGAGGAGGAGAAAAAGAGTACAACACGTCCTTCACTCTTCGAGATCAAACATGTAGACATCATAACTCCCCCTGATGTCGATGTCACCCCCTGATTGCTACAATCGTGGGAGTTCGGATAACTTTCTCAATCCGATGCTCTTCACATGTTTGTCGAAGGTCGATTTAGGTAACGACTTAGTGAATAAGTCCGCTACATTATCCTTTGATCGGATTTGATTTACTTCAATCTTTAGAAGTGATTGTTGTTGCTGATTATAAAAGAATTTAGGCGATATATGCTTGGTGTTGTCGCCCTTGATGAAACCTAACTTTATTTCCTCAATACAAGCTGCATTATCCTCATAAATGCATGTAGGTTTATCCGTGGTAGACTTCAAACCACAACTTCCTTGAATAGGTCTAATTACAGACCTTAGCCATATGCATTCACGTACAGCTTCATGTAGAGCAATGATCTCTGCATGATTCGAGGAAGTAGCAACAAGAGTTTGTTTTGTAGACCTCCAAGATATCGCAGTGCTTCCCATGGTAAAGACATAACCCATTTAGGAATGACCTTTGTGAGGGTTAGAGAGGTACTCTACATCAACAAAACCCATCAAAATATCATTGTTGTTTTGATGGAGGGGAGTAGGGGGACGCCGGCCACCATGGACTGCGGCTGCGCCGGCGGAGGCAACATGGTCGGTGCCAAAACCTTGGACGGTGGTGTTTTGCCTATTAGGGTCCGATCCCAAATTTCCGTCATTTCTTTTCTCTCTGTAGGGATAAAATAGGCCCATATCAATCGTACCTCTTAGGTATCGAAAGATTGTCTTTACACCAATCCAATGGCGGCGTGTTGGAGCAGAGCTATGACGAGCTAACAAGTTCACTACAAATGAGATGTCCGGTCTTGTGCATTGAGCTAAGTACAATAATGCGCCTATTGCAATTAAATAGGGCAATTCGGCCTCTAATGATTCTTTGTCCTCATCCTTTGGACGAAACGGATCTTTTCTGGGCTCAAGACTACGACCGATCATGGGAGTACTTACAGGCTTTGCTTTATCTTCATTAAACCACCTTAGAATTTTCTGAGTATATGCTAACTGATGGATCAAAATCCCATCACTACGGTGCTCGAGTTCTAAACCGAGATAAAACCGTGTTTTCCCAAGATCTTTCATCTCAAATTCAGATTTCAAATATGTAGCAGTTTCCTTTAACTCATCTAGAGTTCCAATTAGGTTCATGTCATTGACATAAACTACTATGATTGCAAATCCAGAACTTGTTCTTTTAATGAACACGCACGGGCATATTTCATTATTAATATATCCCTTCCCAATCAAGTAGTCACTTAGACGGTTATACCACATCCGTCCGGATTGTTTTAATCCATATAGTGAACGTTTTAATCTTATTGAAAACGCGCTCCGTGGTTTAGATCCACTTGATTTGGGTAATTGAAGTCCATCTGGAACCTTCATATATATCTCTGAATCTAGATCCCTATAGAGATATGTTGTAACCACATCCATAAGCTGCATCTCAAGTTTTTCAGAAACTACCAAACTGACAAGATAGCGGAACGTTATAACGTCCATTACGGGAGAGTATGTCTCCTCGTAGTCGATTCCAAGGCATTGTGAGAAACCTTGCGCCACGAGGCGGGTTTTATATCTAACCACCTCATTTTTCTCATTACGCTTTCTAACAAAGACCCATTTATGGCCAACAGGTTTTATATCTGGGGGTGTCTGCATTATAGGCCCAAATACCTGTCTCTTTGCTAGTGAATCCAATTCAGCCTGGATCGTATCTTTCCATTTAGGCCAATCCGCTCTTTGTTGACATTCTTCGATAGAGCGAGGTTCGAGATCATCATATTCTATAATTCCTTTTGCAATATGATATGCAAATGCATCATCAATTTCTATAGAATTTCTATCCATCATCTCACGTACACTAGTGTAATTCAGGGAGATCTCCCTATTCTCTGGAATTGGTTCTGACATTGGAGCGTCCCTCAATGATGTGTCTTGGACATAACCATAATTCGGAATATTCTCATGAGATGGATTATTTACATCGATGATTAATGGATTATTTTGTGCCAAACTTACTTTCTTTCTTGGGTGTGAATCCATTGAACCTATGGGCCTCCCCCTCTTCCTGGCAGGAGCAGTGAGCCTAGCCACTGCATCACCCATATAGGGGACGTTGGCGCCATGCTCATGTACTCTTGAGATGGCGTCATGTCCTCTAGTTTTAGGGACATCAATTCTTGCAAACACGGTTGCAGGAGGTATATATGATCTCGTCACTTTAGTGATATCAGAAAATGCATCAGGCATCGATTCTGCTACGTTATGAAGATCAAGAATTCTCCGCACTTCAATTTCGGACCTTGCGGTTCGGGGATCAAGATGAGACAGAGTGGGGACAGACCACGACAATTCCTGTCGTTCCTGTTGAACATTTATGTTCTTATCTCCCCCTAACGACGGGAAGACTGTCTCATCAAAGTGACAATCCACAAAGCTAGCGGTAAAGAGATTGCCTGTCAATGGTTCTAAGTAGCGGACAATCGTTGGAGAATCATATCCAACATAAATGCCTAATCGTCGTTGAGGACCCATTTTAGTGTGCTGTGGCGGTGCAATTGGCACATAAACTGCATACCCAAATATGCGTAAGTGTGATACGTTAGGCTCATACCCAGTAAATGGGATGCAGAAAAGGGTTGATTGACAGTGGGTCTCAGACGATTAAGCACAGCTGCATGTAATATTGCATAGCCCTAAGCAGAAATAGGGAGATTGGTGCGCATTACCAATGCTCTAGCAACCATTTGTAGTCGTTTAATGACGGCTTCTGTGAGACCATTTTGGGTGTGAACATGAGGAACAGGATGTTTAACATCAATCCCAATGGACATGCAATAGTCATCAAAAGTTTTTGATGTAAACTCCCCAGCGTTGTCTAATCTTATAGACTTAACAGGATGATCAGGGTGGTGAGCCTTTAACTTAATAATTTGTGCTAATAGTTTAGCAAATGCAGCGTTCCTTGTGGACAAAAGCATGACATGTGACCAGCGTGTTGATGTATCAACCAACAGTATAAAATATCTAAATGGTTCGCAAGGTGGTTGAATAGGTCCACAAATATCACCTTGGATTCTTTACAAGAATGGTATATTTTCTTTAGTGTCCTTTACATAGGATGGTCTCGATCCTAATCTTGCTGAAGAGCAGGCTTTGCAGAACGGATAATGGGCTTTAGAAACAACCAATGAGGATTTTGGTTAAGCCACGAAGTCTGTGGAAGTAAAATTTGGAGACAAAAGAGCATTGGTAGCGTCAAAGCCACCTTTGGGCCGCAGGGGGACAGTGGTGCCGGCCAATGAAAGCCTGTTTTGGGGGTGAACGGCGCCGTGAGGGGCAGGGGCTCTTTCGGGGTCCAAAATCTGATTTTTACTTCTTTTCGTTTTGAAAAATGGATGTCCGTGCGAAGTCTTTAATATACGGATCATCATGTCACGACCTGGATGTCCCAAACGGTCATGCCAAAGCCTATATGTGTCGAAATCCCATAAATCATCTCTCATAACATGATTGGATTCAATTATTCGAATAGTGGTTGCATACAACCCACTAGATCGACACATAAGTATCTCTAAGACTCTTTTATGGTCGTAGTCATTAGAGGTGATGCAAAGGAACTCTTGTCCATTCTCACAATGTGTTTCCACATGAAAACCATTGGCTCTTATATCTTTGAAACTCAACAAGGTTCTTCCTGCCCTAGGAGCATAAAGAACTTCGGTGACATTTAAAGTTGTGCCATTTGGCAACATAAATTGGCCTGGTTCTCTACCATGAATCAATAGAGATGATCCAACCATCGTAGTCATTGAAGATCGAGAAGGCGTCATCCATAAAAATCGTTGCCTATTTCGAAGGATGGTATGTGTAGTTGCACTATCCACGAGCCATTCTAGCTCTCCGGGAAAGATACTAAAAAATAATAAAGTTCGAAATTAAAATATGTCCAAGACATTGAATAAAATAAATCGAGACTTTATTAATAATAACCCATGATTACATCAAAGTTTCCAAAGTCTAATCCAAAATAAAAATCAGATTGAGACAAATCGTAGTCACTCTATCCATTTGGTAACTCCAATCAAATATGATCAGGGAAGTAGAGAGAGATGTCGGTGGAGCGAGGCTCTCTTAAGTACCACTAATCTCAATTACTTTCCTAGACATCATACTTCATTGGATGCATCACATGAGAAAGAGTTAATATAAATGTCATTTATTAACTAAGGCATATTGCCATTACATAATTCTTGGAAAATAAAAATAAAGGACTATATTAATCAAACTCTGCAGCATCCTTGTGCAATTCTTTGTCAGATTTGAAGTCCGCTATGGTGAAATTAACGTTGGCATCATCACCATCTTCTTCTTCTTCTTCTTTGGCAAGATAAGGCTTCATGCTCTCTAAAATATCTATATGCCTTGTAATGCATAGCTAATTGATTGCTTGCATTGCATTGCTTGAACCAATGCTCACTTGATCCACATTGATGACACTTGTCATTGTGATTGCCTCCCTTTAATTGAGGTGCATTGTTTGCTCTTGGGTAGCGTCCACCACGTCTGGAGCCCCACGGCCTTGGACGGCTCCACCACGGTCTCCTCTCCCACGTTGCCATGTGTTGCCACGTGTTCGTCCTTCATTCTGACAATTACCTTCCTTTGTAGGGCGATTATATGGACCAAATCGTCCGTTGTGTCCCTTATTTTGAGGGTTCCGCTCCTTGCGCCCTCCTTTGGGTGCATTATTATAATTTGCCTCTTGAACGCTCTTAGGACTATTCCGAATAGGACTAGAAATTCTAGAACATTCTCTCATATTACAATCATGAAACTAATCCTAATTTGATTAGGCACACAAAGTCGATTTTCCTTCAACAATTTAGACTTATTCTAAGGAGTTGTCGCAGATTATATATATTTCTGAAAACAGAACCCACAGAACAAGTTCGTTGGTGAACCGTGACGCAATGTAGCGGTGTCCTCCATGTTAAATGCATGTATCTGTGTGCGTATAAAATATGAGGAACTACAAAGTAGTAGTGATAGTTGTGTTCTTTCTTTGGGTTAACAAAGTGCTTTTTCTTGAATTCTTATATCTTCTGCTTTTATAATTTGCTTGGCAATATTACTTTTTAGTTGAAACAAGATGCAAAGGTAAATTTTAAATTAATTTAGACTTATTCGAAGGAGTTGTCGCAGATTATATTTCTGAAAACAGAACCCGCAGAACAAGATCATTCGTGAACCGTGACGCAATGCAGCAGTGTCCTCCATATTACATGAATGTATCTGAATGCGTATAAAATATGAGGAACTACAAAGTAGTAGTGGTAGTAGTGCTCTTTCTTTTGGTTAGCAAAGTGCTCTTTCTTGAATTCTTAAATCTTCTGCTATTATAATTTGCTTGGCTGAAACAAGATGAAGATGAAGCTTTTCCAGCTCTTTATCACTGCATCGATTCCAGTCTTGAAAACCCTATTGATTACTGCCCTTGGCTCATATCTTGCAACTGAACGCGTCAATATTCTGGGGGAAGACAGTCGGAAGCACTTAAACAGTGTATGTATACTAACCTACTTCTCTTTGCTTCGATCTCTCTTACTGAATGAAGTGGAGTAATGAGTATTATATTGATATCGTGTTAATGATGAACAGGTTGTATTTTTCGTGTTCAATCCAGCCCTGGTTGGTTCCAGCCTTGCCCAGACCATAACATATCACAGTATGATTAAGCTGTGAGTTCAAGTCTCCTTTGTTTAGAAGTACTACTTAATAAGTTTTACAACTTTAAAATGATTAATGAGTAATAAACACTATTGCATGTGTACATGACTTGTATATTTGCATGTATGTATATATAGGTGGTTCATGCCTGTGAACATCCTCATGACCTTTATTGTTGGTTCAATATTTGGATGGGTACTCATCCTATTAACAAGAACTCCTCCACGTCTTCGAGGTCTTACTGTGGGTTGCTGTGCTGCTGGTAAATTTGAATATTCAATAATATGAAATGTTTGTTAGAAAAGAAAGACAGAGTCCGTGAAAGGTCCAGAAAAGATGAATGGCGAAATTTTAATACATCCAAAATCGATCAGTGTCCACAAATTAATATTTCTGTAATTTCTGCTTGTGAATTCGAGCAGGAAATTTAGGGAACATGCTCCTTATTATAATCCCAGCTGTTTGTGAAGAAAAAGGGAGTCCATTTGGAGCTCCTGATGTTTGTTACGCTTACGGATTGGCATATGCTTCACTTTCAATGGCGGTATTTTTTTTTTCTTTATTTATTTTACTTTTTTTTTTTTTTGGTTTATCATATTTTTAATTTCAATCGCTTTTGTTCGCCAGATCTCGGCTGTTTATTTTTGGTCCTATGTTTATAGTATTGTGAGGATATCTTCAAAGAGAGACACTCTTGGTCAAGACACGATCCAATCTTTGGAGAGATCCTCCATCCCAAACCAAGTAAGTTGCACTGAGCCTTTGTTTTCTTCCCAGCACTATTGTAATATTAGTGGTACTTTTGCCAAAACCAACTAAGATGGTTTGGTTGATACCCTTTCTTCTTTAGAGTAGTTTATAATACTTTTTTCTTATATGAATTGTTGTACATGTATTTCTTGTCTATTTAATTAGTGTTACGTTAATACTCTAATGTCAACTATTTCCAACTACATTCTTGTTAGTAAAGTTTCGAGTCCTTTCCAAACAGTAGGTACGACATTAATGTATGTACATCGCATGCTAGATATTATTTGGTAATACTATTACTGTTAAAAATTGCTGATATATAGTAATATAGTATATAAGCTTGTTATTTTTCATGACAGCAGATCATGACACCTCCCGGCAAAATAATGAACCGTATAATGAAGGTGGTTAAAAAGCTCAATCTAGAAACCATCCTTTCCCCCTCAATAGTTGCAGCGGTATTACCTTTTGGCGATGCAAATATATATTTTCTTTTCCCCCTTTTCTATGTTTATTGACACATTGATAGAATTTACACTTTTTTTTTAATATAGATCGTTGGCTTTGTTATCGGAGTCATCCCTCCAGTTCGAAAAGTATTCATAGAAGATGGCGCTCCTCTACGGGTGATTAATGACACTGCTTCCTTGTTGGGGTATAAAACTTAAGCAAAAACTGTGTCCAACTCCACGGGTTTAGCCCCTTGATGTTTTATGAACCAAAAATATAGCTCAGCTAGCTTCTAGCTCGTAGCTCCTACTGTAAGATTCCAGAGAAAATGTTTACTCGATCAAATATTCAAATGTTGTACATCTGAACGAACACATTCTTACTACATTTTAGCATAATGAGAGTCTTGATAGTTCATTATCTGGTGTTGATTGAAATTGTGTTCATTTATTTGTTACTTTTCACTCTTTGAACTAATTCTCTCTTAATGATCGTAGAGGTGGAGCTATCCCGGCTGTCACTCTTATAATAGGAGGAAACCTCCTTAAAGGTAATAATAACTGCATCGACAAAGTCTTCCTTTCTTAATTAGGCATACTTAGTTTTGAGTTCAACTGACAAGTTTCAATATGTTCTTTCAGGCCTGAGAGGGTCTGGGATACAGACTTCTCTCGTAATCGGCATCATCATTGTTCGTTATGTTGCCCTGCCTCTTGCAGGCATATTGATCGTTAAAGGGGCAATGAAATTTGGCTTAGTACACTCTGATCCATTGTATCTGTTTGTTCTTTTCCTTCAATTTGCACTCCCACCTGCAGTGAGCATAGGTATTATATATATACACACACCAGAAATTGCAATGTGCGACTGTTTCTCAATGCATGCTTTCTCTGATTCTCTCTTAACATTATCCTTAATGTTTTGGCAGCAACCGTCACTCAATTGTTCGGAGCAGGGGAGAAAGAGTGTTCGGTTATCATGCTGTGGACTTATGTTCTTGCTTCGGTAGCGCTTACTTTTTGGTCTGCCTTCTTCATGTGGCTTGTCGCCTAAGTGTGAAATTGCAATGAATTTTAAGATCGATCACTTTGAAAAACTAGATGATCGAACCGTACTTCAATCTACGTACGTACCTTGTAATATCTTTGTAGGGAAATTGTCACATGAAGAAAATTAGTGCAAATTTTAAGAAACTGAAGTTTGGTTATGCAGTTTTTTTTTTTTTTTTTGGTTATCATCTAAAGAGAATCAAAATTTGCATGTCACCTACAGTACCGTGTAACTCTCAAGTGAAATGGAGTATCAGTCTAAGAATTCAGGATCTTCAAGTAATCTAGGAAAAAGAATTAAGCTGATAAGCTTTGAACAAGTGCCTTAGAGGAAGGTACGTACTGTGTATGGTCCTACTGTTTCTTTTTGCTTCATCAAATGGGTGCTACCGCCTAGTGGCAGCGTCGGATTTACTTTTCGGCGGCAACATAAGAGGAAAGCTGTGTTAAAGCTAGTAATTATGCTATGTTGTACTCGGGGTACATATCGAGTTATCTTTCCGCTATGTCACTGCTATGTTAAAGCAAATAGAGTCGCTATTTGTGCGCTCTTTGCTAGTTGGTGCTTGTTAGAATACAAGTCCTCTGTAGAGATTTCTGATATTATTTCGGAAAATATTCTAGATGCTTATTATAATCAGGGGTTTAGGCTCAATGTCCCCCCTTTGTATTCGACAGTTTCATTAATCAAGACTTGAGGGCAGCCGCACCAGCCCTTTATTCAAAAAAAGAAAAAGAAATTAGTTAATTACTAAATAAGAAATAAGATTGATTAGCTGACAATTTTTGTTTTTTTTTGTTTTTGTTTTTAGTGTATTTCTTTCTGTTTTTGTTTTTCTTTTTTCTAGTTTCCATTAAGTCCATCATAATCTGTTAATTTGTTTTTCTCATATCATCACATCTCTGCTTATAGTGACGCTGCATAAGCTGGACTCGATTACGTGAATTTTCATTAGTCAGAAGGAGAAGATAGCTCGAGTTTATTTGTTTTTCTTTATGGGTCTGAATCATCTGAGGATATTTTTGAGAATTTAAAAACTCTTTTCTTTTCTTTTTTTCCTCCTTTTAAATTTTGAAAGGTACGTTCAAATACTCTGATTCGACCTTGAGTTTTATCTTCCTTTTTGGCTAAAGATTCGAACTTGAGTTAGAATTTAGAAATAAGCTTTCAGAGGTCCTGTACTGCAATTCGTTCTTAGAGTAAAATCCTCAAATGGTACCTGAATCATTACGAAATGCACTTTTTGGTACCTACAAATTTTCAGGGAGTCTAGTAGTACCTGTAGTATCTCTCCGTTAACCCTTTCAGTACTTCCGTCAGTTATTCCGTTAAAGTAGGGATAAAATCGTAAAAACCATATTTTTTATATTTTTTTTTACAAATTTTTTATAAAACTAAATTAAACTTGGTTTAAAAAAAAAAGAAAAAAAGAGCTAGAATTGAATTTAATTAGTGAATATCTACATTTACCATTTACTTACTACTTCCATTGGTTAATCCTATTAATTGTTTGAGAAAAAATTATCTCATTAGTTGATCAAATGAATATATATTAATTTTTATAAAAAATAACTAAACACAAACAAAATACTTAAATTAATTACCCCAAGTAACCTGAGAATAGGGAAGAACGGATTGGGTATTATTTTTATTTTTTATGTGTCAAATTACTTTTTAATTATAGACCTTCAATATATTATAATACTATAATTCTAGATATGAATGAAAATATTATTTTACCCTTGTTATTTTATTCACATAAGTCTCACATGGCCGCCACGTAGGCATTTTTAACGGAATAATGGACGGAGGTACCATAGGGGCTAACGGAGGAATAGTGCAGGTACCACTAGACTCTCTAAAAATTTATAGGTATTAAAAAGTGCATTTCGCGATAATTCGGGTACCATTTGAGGATTTTACCCTTCGTTCTCATTATTTTCGTACTATTGGAATGACAATTGATGATCTTGTGATCAGAAATGGCTGATCTGACAGTTCACTGCTGCTAGTTAATTGACTGCGACTTTAGGTGGTCACTAAACAATAAGTGATGGACAGGTGGAGTGAGTCTCCAGTGCAACTGATGTACATTTCTTTGTTCCCTTTCCTAATTTTCTTTTCTATGTAGGGTACGTCTCTTTTTAGCACATGCAACATGTACAAGGGCGGAATCAAGATTTAAATCTTAGAGGGGTCAAGATATAGAACATGAGAATACATAAAATAATAATATTAAATTTAACAGATTCAACGCACTATATTAAAATTCATAAAATAAAATTGAATAAGCTAGCTACACATCAATGATAATTATTAATAAAATATTCTAAATCTAAGCAATATTTCCGTACTTCTCATTATAAATTTGGTAGTTAGTACACATTAAGTATTGTTAAATATATAATATAAAGGCAGACCCATGATTTGATCACTTGAAAAATGAGATGTTCTTCCCATCTCCAAAACCTAGCCTCCGGAGCTTTGCTTTTCGCCCATGGCGACCAAGGCCGGTCTCCCATCTAAGTGGAACTTTTCTCTCCACACTTTATGGTCTGTCATCAGCCCTTCAAAGTCGTTTCTTTTTGACAAACACTCAACCAAGCAAACCTCCGGGTTGGATTGGATCGACTAATCCAAAACGTTTGACTTCTCAGGGACATCAACTAGAAGGCCCGGTTGGAATTCTGGGGGCTGCCATGAAGATGGTGGCGTGGCATAAGGTAGCAGAAAAAACCATTGAGGGGGGTCAAGTCCGACCACGTAGAGCAAGGCTAAAAGCCTATAAAGGTTGGTTTACAAGGATTACCGGGCAGGCGATGTTTGGATTTGGGATCTAATTTGCAGAGGAGGCAGCAATCCAATCTGCCGACGCGGTGGTGGTACAATTAGGTGTCAAGGTGAACGGCACGAGGGCATGGCAGCTTTGATCCGGGCCACAACTTGCTTCCAATTTCTGGAGGAGGAAGGAGAGAGTCTTGGCAATTGTGTGTGCATGCAATCGCGCAAGCGATGGATGACGTTGATGATGGCCGTGTGCCGGGAGGGATGGAGGCGGTTGCAGTGACGGGGATAGATGCAGAAGGAGGGGAGCTCGGATCCAAGTGGAGGCCCAATCCAACTTAGGTGCCCAAATCAGTTGGGTGGTCCATATCAAGTGGGTGGCCTAAATCAACTCTGAAGCCTAGATCTGCTTGGAAGTTTTAGGGGTCCAAGTTATTTGGGAATGTTCTTTGGATTAACGCCCACTTGTGGACCAAAATAAGGAGAGCTAATTCTCGAGGGTTTTGTATCTAGGATCCGGGTGGTCTGATCCAACTATCTATGTTTATACCTGACACATGTGGTACTAGAGTTGTCTGGAGTAGAGGCTTCAGGAAATTTAAGTTTTGTTTGAACTTAGCCTATTTACTATGTTTTCTTTTCATATTGTATAGGCTCGCTTTTGAATAAGTGAACACTAGTTGTCTAATGAGTGGTGCTAGCATGCCACGTTCTAAACTTGCCTTTGAGTTTGGCAAGGGAAGGTATGTATCCGTGCCATTCTGGCTTGAGATGAATGAATTGCTTGGTTAAAAAAAAAACATTAAGTATTGTTAATTCTCACAAAAAAAAAAGTACTGTTAAATTAGTTCAAGTAAATCCAGAATATGTGTCTGGCTCAAACTCGAGGTTACTTGCTCTAGTTGAAATAGGGTTTATATTAGAGATATTCTCGGAGAATCTTAGGAGATATCCAATCAATGTACGATTATGTTTCCGTGTACAACTCTATCTCTATGCTTGTAATCCTCTATATAAAGAGGCCCCTATTATGAATGAAAATACGACTCAATTCTCTCCAAATTCAGTTTTCCTTAAACACGTTATCAGTACGAAGCCCTAACCCTGAAACAAATAGCCAAACCTTGAATCAATAAGCTAAAAACCTTGAATGCGAATACAAAACCTTGAAGCCTTTTCTGCCTCCACCTTACACCTTGATGAACTCGATCCCAGGAGTCCAAAACCGGCGGCCCCACCCCAAGAACCGGCCGAAAACCTACGGAACCGGCCACCGGAAGATCCATACAACTCGCAGCAAATATTCCACCGGTTCACCATGTTCCGGACTTCCAATTTCCACCAAATTTTGGTAGCAGAAGACTTTTGATCTGAAGTTTCAGGAACCGGAATAAAAAGTCCAAAAATCGGCCTAAAAGTCAGTGAACCGGAAGACTGAACCTTCCGGCAGAAAACCGGCAGAAGGAGAAGAAAAGAAAAGAAAAGAAAAAAAAGGATAGGAAAAGAAGCCCAAAAGCCCAAGGCAGAGGCCCACTGACGCAGACCCACGCCACATCATCACTCGGACCCGTGCCAAGTCAGCAAGAGGGACCATGCCACGTCAGCATCCGGACCCGCGCCACGTCATCAAGGGGGACCCACGCCACGTCAGCTCCCAGGTCAACGTCAGTAAACTACTGGTCAATCACTTTTCCGACCGTTTTCTGGCGACTTTTCCTACCACTTTTTCAGGCCAACTTTTCCGGCGACATATTCGAGGTATTTTTTTTCTAAAAGTTCCCGTTTTTTAGACTTTTTACATTTAATTTCTCTTCTTTTTCAGGGACTTGCAACATCCCTTCTTCTACCCCCCTTTCTTTATCATATGGGAGACCAAATTAAGCCGAACTGTGGGGGTTTGTGCTCACTCCAAGCTTGGAGCTTGTAGAGTCCTCCAAACTTAGAGTTTGTTGAGATAAAACGATCGACCGCAAATATCATTGTTTTGATCTAATCCAACCCCTCTTGAAATTGAATTTCTTAGAAGCGACTACGCTAAGAAATTTTATATGTTTTCGTGGTAGCTTTTCCCGCTCATAAACTAACCCTAATTTCTTGTTCTCTTTCAGGATGAGTAACCTGAACAAATTGGACTTTGCTCTATTGGGAACAACTGGCTCTGAATATCATAGGTGGGTTCGTGATGTTCGCCAGCATCTCAAGGCCAATGGAATCCTGGATACGATTCTCGAGCCTAGCCAGGACGTGCTAACTGTTGAGCAAGCTCAAACTTTGGAAGCAAATAGAGCAGCCTTAGAGGCAAATAAGGCGAAAGCCATCATCCTAATGACTCGTCATATGGATGATTCTCTCCGGTACGAGTGTATGAATGAAGAAGACCCCAGAAGGCTGTGGGTCTCACACGAAGAAAGATTTGGCAACGTCCATGACTCCCTGCTTCCTGACCTAGAAGTGAGATGGCATAGCCTCTGCTACTGTGATTTCAAGTCAGTTCTTGACTACAACTTGGAAGCACTTTGCATTAAATCCTTAATAGAATTCTATGGTAAAGAGATCACAAATGCAATGTTGATTGAGAAGACTCTCTCTACCTTCCCCGTCTCTGCATTGATGGTTGATAAGAACTATCGAATCGATGTTACTGTAGGACTGATCACAAGGTTTCATAAGCTTATTGGAGCTATGAATGTCGATGAAAAGCATGACAACATCCTTGTGAAGAACTATAATTAGAGATCCATGGAAACATAGCACATTCTGGAATCCAATTATAGTCGCGCCTCTAAGAAAGGGCTCCAAGAGCGAAACCCTAATCTTAGGGATACTTTTGGACGTTCTGGTTCATATAATCGCTCTACTTGGGAAGGTAACCACCAAAATAGGCGAACACAGAACCGAAGAGGTAAACGTGGAAAGAGAGAGGGAGGCAACGCCATTGGCCATGTTGGTGGCGCCACTAACACAAAGAGCCATCTAAATGATGCTTTCAAAATGCCTTAATCAATGGAGTTCGAGCAAAGAGATGTATGTTCTCGATGAGGAGTGTCTGATCATTGGGCACACATTTGTAGAGCTCGTGAAGAACTTGTACGTCACCGCCTACAAAGCATATTGTGAAGCAAGTGAAGCTCACTATATGGAATAAGAAGATCAAGAAGATGATCTAGAGTGAAGGGTTGAAGACTACAAATCTGGCTAGGATCAATAGATCGCCAATTCTGTTTAAGTCTTTTTTTTTTCCAAGAGATGTAATAGACAATTGCCATATATTTTTGTAGTAAATGACAATGGTTTAGTCTTTCTTCAAAGTAGGCTCACCCAAAGTAAGTGTGATGTCTAGGAAGGTTATGAGATTAGTGGTACTTAAGCGAGCCTTGCTCCACCGACATCTCTCTACTCACCTGGTCACATTTATTTTGGAATTACCGAAAGAAGTTAGACGACTACCATTGTTTTGCATTAGCTAGCATTTTGGATTAGATTTTATCTGGTCAAAGAGACAATTATGTAACTCCGTTGGCTTATGAATAAAATTTTGAGTTCTTTTCATTATGACTCAATTTTGATTATGAGCATATTATTTTGTGACTACGATGGCTGGGCCATCGGTATTAATTCAAGGACATGGAATAGCCCAAGTTCCACTTGCCAAATGACACCTTGATTGCAAACAAAGGCGCATCTTAGAGAAGTTTATGTGTCTCTCTAGTGGATTCTATGTCACTATTTTATGCTATTAATCTAATAAAAGTTATGAGAGAAGATCTCTTGGATTTAGACACATATTGGCTTTGTCACGATAGGATAGATCATCCTAGTCATGATATGATGATCCGTCTACAAAAGACTTCACACGGACATCCATTCTCTCGAGCGAAATGAAGCATGAATCAAAGGTTGATTCTTGGACTAAGTATGACCGCCGCAGCTGCCCCTGGCACCGCCGCCGTCCACCACCTGCCTAGGGCTGGCGCAGTCCCTATCCATGACACCATGGATGGCGCCCATCATGGTGATGGCGCCCCAGGTGATGCTGCAATCACTAACTTGCTTCAAATAGCGTTTCAGACGCTCAGGCTCAACCAAAATCCTCATTGGTTTCTTCTAAAGTCTCTCGCTTGTTTTACAAAGCCCGTTCCTTAGGGAAATTAGGACTGAGACCGTCCTATGCAAAGGATATAAAAATACTCATTATGTTCTTACATAGAATCCGTGGACTAGTTCAACCAACTTGCAGACGTTTAAATATCTCATGATGTTGGTTGACACGCAAACACGCTGGTCACGTGTTGTGCCATTGTCCACTTGTAAATGCTGCTTATGCTACACTCCTAGCAAATATCATATGACAACGGGCTCACTCCCCAGATCATCCTAATTCCGTCAATTGGACTTGACGATGCTATAGAGTTTACATCGAAGACTTTCGATAGTTATTGTATTGGGACTGATGTTGGACATCATATTCCCATGAACACACCCAAACGGTCTCGCGGAAACGACTACGATGGTAGTCCGAACATTGGTAATGCGCACCAATCTCCTCATATTCGCTTGGGGTGATGCAATATCACATGCAGCTATGCTAATTCGTTTACGACCCACTGCCACTCAATCTACCTCTGCGTTACAGCTAGTGACTGGGTACAATATCGTACTTACGTATATTTGAGTGTGCTATTTATGTGCCAATTACGCCGCCACAGCACTCTATGATGGGTCCTCATAGACAAATGGGCAACTACGTTGGATTTGAGACTCCAACAATCGTCCTCCACTTCATGCCCTTGCTAGGCGATCTCCTTATCGCTAGATTTACGGATGTCACTTTGATGAGACAGTCTTCCCATCGTTAGGGGGAGATAAGAACACAGATGTTTAGCAGGAACGACAGGAATTGTCGTGGTCTGTCCCCACTATGTCTCATCTCGATCCCTGTTAAAGTGACGTGATCACACAAATATGCTGCAAACATGCCTGGAAGGAAGGACATTCCTACGAGAGGACGTAGTGCCACCCTACAAGGAGGTAGGCATGGTGCCAACGCTAAAGAGAGTGGCACTCTGGCGTTATAGGCCATGGCCCCAGCTAGGATGCGTGGGAGACCCGTGAGTTCGAAGGATACTTTGGCACATTTCAATCCTTTGATCATCAAGACTCAAAATCCGTCTCATGAGAATCTTCCGGATTATGGTTATCATTGGGGGACGCCTCAACGTCAGAACCTATTCCTGAGAATATAGAGCTCTATGAAAATTACACTAGTGTACATGAGACGTGGGATAGAAACTCCATCATAATTGATGATGTAGTTACACACTTCGTTGCACATGAGTTTGTTGAGTCCGATGATATCGAACCACGCTCTGTTGATGAATGAATGCCAACGTGGAGAGATTTGGTCTAAATGGAAATATGTGATCCAGGTTAAGTTGGATTCTCTAAACGAAGAGGAAAGTTTTTGAGCCAGTGATGCCAACACCTCCTAACATAAAACCTATTGACTAATGGGTATTCGTTAGAAAGCGTGATGAGAAAAAGAGATGGCAATCTCGCCTTATGGCGCAAGGCTTCTCACAAAACGCCCTAGAATCGACTACGATGAGACATATTGTCTCGTAATGGATGTCATTGCACTCCACTACCCTGTCAGTTTGGTATTTCCAAATAACTGAACATGCAGCTTACAAATGTGGTCACTACGTATCTATATGGGGATCTAGATATGGAATATACACGAAGGTTCTTCGTGAACTTCATTTAACCAAGTCAAGTGGCTCTAGACCACGGAGCGCATTTTCAATAAGATTGAAACGCTTACTAAAGTGACCACTTGATTGGGAAGGGATATGCCCGCGCGTTTTCATAACAAGTTTCTGATTCTATCGCGGTTCATGTTGGACATGATCCTCATTAGAAGCCCTTAAAGAGTTAAGGGAAACCGCTTGAAATTCGAGTTTGAGATGAAAGATTTTGGGAGAATACGATTATGTCTCGGTTTGGATCTTGAGCATCGTGTTGATAGATGCTTAGGCATTTTGACAAGGTCAAACCTTCAAGCACCCCCATGATCATTCGTAGTCTTGATCCTGAAAAGGATCCTCTTCGTTCGAAGGATGATAATGAAGATGTGCTAGAGGCAGGAGTGCCTTACTTGAGTACAATAGGTGCATTATTGTACTTAGCTCAATGCATAAGACCGGACATCTCATTTGCTATGAACTTGTTAGCTAGATATAGCTCTAGGCCAACGTGACGCCATTGGATTGGTGTAAAAGATATCTTTTGATACCTGAGGTATATGATTGTTATGGGCTTGTTCTATCCCTACAAAGAGATGATGGATTCGGACCCATCACACACCAGGAATGCCGCCAACACTGGCCTGCGTCCACTATCCCCATCCCAAAATGACATGTGTTTTGGAAGGTTTTGCTGATGTTGGGTATCTCTCTGACCCACACATAGGTCATTCCCAAAATGGTTAAGTGTTCACCGTGGGTAAAGACCATGATATATTGGAGGTCTACAGAAATAGACCCTAGTCACTATATCTTCGAACAATGTAGAGATTATTGCTCTTCACAAAGTGGTTCGTGAATGTATATGGATTGGATCCATAATTACACATGTTCGAAACAATTGTGGTTTGAAGTCTACCACAGATGAGCCTACGAGCCTTTAAGATAATGCTGCTTGTTTTGAATAAAGAAGCAAAGGCTACATCAAAAGCGACAACACCAAGCATAATCAGCAACATCAGACTCTCCTTAAGATCAAAGTGAACTAGGTTCGATCTGAGGACAGTGTGGCAGACTTGCTCACTAAGTCATTGCCTAAATTCCACTTTCGAGAAACATGCTGGTAGCATCTTTTGCTGAAGTTATCCGAACTTCCATGACCGTTGTCATCAGGGGGAGATGCAGACATCAGGGGGAGATGTCTACATGTATGGTCTCAAAACGTGAAGGGTGTGTTGTGCTCTTTTTCCCCTTCGACCGAGGTTATTTTTGTCCCACAGGGTTTTTGTTACTCGGCAAGGTTTTTAATGAGGCAACGAGAGGAGCACCACGTTTGGGCGACACAAGGGGGAGTGTTCAAGTAAATCCAGAATATGTGTCTGGCCCAAACTCGAGGTTACGTGCTCTAGTTGAAATAGGGTTTATATTAGAGATATTCTCGGAGAATCTTAGGAGATATCCAATCAATGTACGATTATGTTTCCATGTACAACTCTATCTCTATGCTTGTAATCCTCTATATAAAGAGGCCCTTATTATCAATGAAAGTAAGACTCAATTATCTCCCAATTCAGTTTTCCTTAAACAAAAATCCAATCAATGTACGATTATGTTTCAATGTACAACTCTATCTTTATGCTTGTAATCCTCATATAAAGAGGCCCTTATTATCAATGAAAGTACGACTCAATTCTCTCCCAATTCAGTTTTCCTTAAACAAAATTTAAATTATTTTCTTTAAAACGTTACTTGTTGCTGCCGGGGGGGGGGGGGGGGGGGTGGTGTCCGGACCCTTTCATCGATCATACTGCACTCTAATTATCTCCCATGCATATTTTTTTTTCAAATAAAAGTATCTCCCATATATTTCAACTTAGACTTCGGTTTTATTGCATTGTTTTATAAATAATAGTTGAGATTAATTTTTTGTTCACTCGGACAATTGTTGTACACTTTCACCTAACATGAATGTTTTAATCTTGTAATAAAACAGAACTCTAGGTTGAAATATATGAGAGATAATTTATTTCAAAAAAATCTAGAAGAGTTTGTGTTGGGAGCTATCTCAACGCAAACTCTTCTACAGTTTTTGTTCACAGCACCTATTATAGCGAGGATCTCTAGTACTAGAATTTTGCATACAACACTTTAAGGCTAGTGGCACGTCTTTTTCAATCATGTGTAACTATTTCAAGCATGTCATGCTTGAGTGCTTGGTTCTCTCTCAACCAACGATCGCAGATTTTAACTCAAATTTTCACGTGTCGAGCTTTTTGGGTGGCGTTAGAGGTTATTTCGTTGTGATGTTGGTCAATGAAAGTTTTGTTCAATTTCTAGAGGCATCCGTAGTCTGCGACATTGATGATGTGCTTGGCCAGACATGGAGACATAGAAGTTTGTCAATTAATGAAATTGGCCTTCCACAACGCCACAACTAGAAGGCCATTCATTAGACCTCTCTCTCTCCCCCCTCGCTCAGATACTATGTGTTTTGAAGCATAGGTTTAACACGAGTAATGACATAGAGGGCAAAAATGTCATATATATGGACAAAATGCTGAAAAAAAACAAGAAGACTTTTCGGGTGAGTTTGTACTATTTCATTTTAATTTTTATTTTGTATTAACCCCTTTTACGATTGAAGAAGTTCGGCTTATTCAAGTCTAAAATTTGATGCCAGGAGTACCTACATTTTTTGTGTCTTTTTTTTTTTTTTTTTTTTTTGAGATAAGAGATAACTGTCATTAATAGTTGCCAGAAAGGGTGTACCTACATGAGCATTTGCCTAATCATAATTAGCTATAATAAGCCACGCTCATACTACCGCCAGCGGTACCAACAACTATAAAAGGTGTGACCTACGGAAACACCACCAAACAGGCTATCACCTGAGCTCTAGCTCAGCCCAAGATCACCGTTGATGCGTCGCTAAGATCACCTCGCTGAAGCATCAGATGTTGGGAATTGAAGCACATCAGTCCCATTAGGCCTAGGATCGGTTTGGCTCGGCTCGGGAATGAGCCTATACCGAGACCGATACCGACTTTATAGTCAGCTTGGATTGGTTAGGGATGCCGAAATTTTGTCAGGGATACCGATTGGTCCCTAAACAGATGGATTTGGTACAGTTTCGGTACCAATCTGTTTCAATAGTTCGCCGGTGTAAAACCAACCATCTTTCATGCAACTGGCTGTGCCTTTTGGGTCTTTCAAATAACCCAACATCACAGACCCGCCTCTGAAAGCAGATGGACAGCAGGTTAAAGGAGCTTTCGAGCTGCGAAGGGACCCCGGCGTCGGTGAGTGGGAGGACTGAGTCTGTGGTATTGATGGAGGATGATGAGCCTAAGGAATGGGGACCGCAAGTGGAGCCTGGTGTGCTCATCACTTTTGTTTCTCTGCTTCAAGGAGGAAATGATCTGAAGTGCATTCGATTCAGGAAGCTTTTTTTTGTTTTGATTTTGGAGTTGGATATGAAGCCTAAGACCAACCTTCTTAATCTCCATCTCCATCTTTCATCCCCAAGCGCTGGCAACTTATTCCACCCTGGCTTCAATGCTCACGACACCACCACCCCTGCCTTCTCCGTCAACCCGTACCCATGGCTCACCATGAATCTTAGCGACTCAATCCGAGATAGAACCGCAACGGGCAGCGGAGCTCCGGTGATCATGATCTAGTTTCGGCTTGGTTCGGTGAATATGGTATGCTTTTGACCCATACCGGTGCAAACCCGTTTACATAGGTTTCGGTATGGTTCGGATCGGGATTCCGGCGAGACAACTCATCATACCGACCCGATCGACTTCGGCTCGAATCGGACGGGATCGGTTTCAGGATCTCGGTTTGGAATTCCTAGGCCTAAGTCCCATATTGAAAACAAGGAAGAGATCAGTCTTTTCCTCACCTATAAAAGGTCCACTCATCTCTCCTCATTAACTACGCATTTATTACTTATCTAACGTTATTCTGTCAACATAAATACATTGACTAATTTAGGCATTGGCTAAGAGAAGACCGCCAACCGCGGTCTCTCTCTGACGCCCTTTGTATTTCACTTGATAGGTAGCGGTAGCGCTACAACCTCCTCATTTGCTGTCAAAGTTTGGACCATTGTGAACAAGAATTGGCTATCGCTGAATCTTAGACATTAACATTGGCGCCGTCTGTGGGAAACTCTTGAGCAAAAGGTCATCCCACTTTAAATTCACCATGACTAACGATAGCGGGGAAATCGCCGATGAGAAAGCGGACCAATTTGTCAACCCCACGGTTGCCGTCAACCACGCACTCTTCAATACTCCGGTCAACCCCGGCGTGGAACCCCAAGTTACCCTTCTAATCCCACATACCCAGTTAGCGGCAGAAAATCATCCGAGCAACAGTCGCCAACCACCAGGCCAGGACCTAGCCGCTAAGTATGAGTTGGCACTGGTGGATCTCCACAAGGCAAATAGAGAGCGGGAACAAGAACGCAAAGTAAAGGTAGAAGCCAAGAAACAAGTGGCCACATTGATGTCAAGATTTGACGAACTAAAGAAGGCACTAGAGGCAAACGCTAACCCAGCGCAGAGTGAACAATCGCAGAGCGCTAGGCGTAGTCGACTTAGCGATGGAAGGTTAATACTAGCATTAGTCGTACAGATGAACGTTCCACTGAACCCACCAAAGTTGGCAGGACTGGGCCCACCTCCTCCACCACTATTAATGTTGGAATAGGAAGCTGAATCACAACCGCGCACCAACCTTAGCGTTGGCCTAGCCAGAATAGAAGGAAACCCACCAACCCTCAGACAATGCTTAGTATAGCGGAACCTACAGGCAGGGCCTGCTGGCGACGCCACTACCCTGATCCTGCAAAAAATGCAACAACTGAAGGAAAGACTGGACTGAACAAAGGCAGGAGCCCTAGCGTCAATCCAAAACCCACTCTTCGCATCAAGGCCAGGACCGTTTACTGCTAGGCTCTTACAAACCATCAGGCCAGCGTATGCAAAAAGGCCAAAAATCACTAAATATAGTGGCTTAACGGACCCCTTCGTACACATGGACACATTCAATAAGGTAACCAACAACAAAGGGTTTGATGACGCCACCCTGTGCCACCTATTCAGCGAAATGCTGGATAGTGAGGCAATGAGTTGGTTCTTCGAGTGCCCACCCAGATCCATTGACTCATTTTCAGCGTTATCAAACACCCCCTTTCACGGTTCATCCTAATAGCCGCAGGATATCACAACACAAGCCAGCTGTTTAGCGTCAAGCAGGGTACATAAGAGACATTAAAGGCGTTCGTCACAAGATGGAGAGCTGTGGCATCTCAATGCCACGACCTAGACTAAACGATGGCACTGGCAGCCTTCAAGCCGGAGCTCTTAAAGGGACCATTCCTGTATCATCTCAATTATAATTACCCAAACGCAGTATATGACCACGTCATGAGTGAGGCAGTCCTCCATGCACAGGTAGAATACATTACATATGGTGAAACACTACCACCTCGACAAACTCCCGCCAAGATAACTCAGCCTTCCTCCTCCCACTAGAAAACCGCCAACAAATCCTCCACCACACCCTCAAATGACAAAAGGAGAGACTAGGACAAGCGGCAAAAGGATCACCTTCCAAGGTGACAACCGCAAACAGAAAACAATGGTCTGCCAGCGGTATGCAGTGTTCACAATCCTTATAGCCTCGTATAAGGAGATATATGATCAATGCAAGGATCGAATCACACCGCCACCCCCAAGAAAATACCCGAGAGTATGAAAACTGAGGAATAGCCGAAAATGGTGCAAATACAATGAGGACAACAGTCACAATACCAACAGTCGCAATGCCCTAAAAAGGAAATTGAGACTCTTTATCAAGATGGAAAGCTGGAACAATTCAAGGTACGCCAGCCAGTGCCTGTGGTCGCCAACATCGAGCTCATGCGTCACATTAACACCATCGAAAGCGGCTCTCCCATCAATAATATGTCCCACTGGGCAAGAAAGTGCTATGCACGCGCCAACCACCCTAAGGAAGTTTGTGACATCCGCTAAACTACCAAAATCCGGTTGGGAACCCATAAATTTCTCCGAGGAGGAAGAACGCTGTGCGCATCTCCCCCACAACGACCCATTCTTGATCGACGCAATACTCGATAAATGGCCAATGGGAGGAGTGCTAGTCGACAGCTGATCTGCCGTTAATGTCATCTTCAACGGCTACTACAACCAGCTCGAGTGGAATAGTAAGCTCCTACAGGACCATGAACCGTTGCTTAGTTTCTCCTACGATGTCACATAACCATTGGGTTTTGACTATATATGCCTATCCATCGATACTAGCCCTTGCACAGCAGAGGAGCACACTAAATTCATCATCGTCGATTGCTTTAGCTCTTACAACGCTATCATCAGCCGATCAACCCTTAACAAGTTGAAATGCATCATCGCTAGGTACATGCT
Source organism: Rosa chinensis (assembly GCF_002994745.2). Classification (NCBI taxonomy): domain Eukaryota; kingdom Viridiplantae; phylum Streptophyta; class Magnoliopsida; order Rosales; family Rosaceae; genus Rosa; species Rosa chinensis. The sequence goes on from NC_037094.1 coordinate 34,922,730, forward strand.
TCTCATGAAGTTCCCTACCCCCAATGGCACGGGTTGTGTAAAAGGAGGCCAACAACTGGTACGAGTGTGTTACTCAACAGCAATGACACGATCGATGTGCCGCCATAAAATCCTAACGGTAGGAAGTCAGCCACTGCTAACGGATAAAATTGACGACCCTAGATATGATGAGAAAAAGTATGTAAAAATGAACCTGTCAACCTGGAGACATGCCTACAAATCATCAGCATCTCTGACAAGCACCCTGAGCAGACAGTCCCATCTGCGCCCAACTCTCCCTTGAGATATCAGTAGAGCTCACAAAATTTCTGCGAGAAAACGCCGCTATTTTCGCATGGTCCTACGCAGACATGTCGGGCATCTCTCCTAATATAATTACGCACAAGCTAAGCATCAAACCATCCTTTATCTAGTCAAACAAAAAAGATGAGCCTTTGACGAGGAGAGATATCGTGCAATCAGGGAGGAGGTGGCCAAGCTACAGGGCATCAGATTCATCCGCCAAGTTAATTACCCACAGTTGATCTCTAACCTGGTCATGGTAAAAAAAAGCCCAGCGGCAAATGGCGAATGTGCGTAGGCTTCAAGGGTCTGAACAAAGCGTGTCCCAAAGACAATTTCCCGCTATAGTGCATCGACCAATTAGTCGACGCTACAGCGGGACATGAGCTGCTCAACATGATGGATGCTTTCTCCGGCTATAACCAAATCAAAATGCACCTTGGCGACTAAGAATGCACTACCTTTATAACCGACAAAGGCCTATACTACTACAATATCATGCCTTTTGGCCTGAAGAACGCAGGTGCAACGTATCATCGGTTAATGAAAGTCATGTTCGCAGAACACCTCGGCAAGATAATAGAGGTATACGTGGATGACATGCTCGTCAGAAGTATCAAGACCAGAGGACATGTGGCTAACCTACGCGTGATATTCGCCATTCTCTTGGCTTATGGTATGCACCTCAACCCTGAGAAGTGCTTCTTTGGTGTCACCTCTAGCAAATTCTTGGGCTACATCGTTAGCGAGCGGGGCATAGATGCTAACCTCGACAAGGTTTAGGCCATCCTCAACATGAAGTCCCCTGAGTGGAAGGTACATGTTCAGAGCTTCTAGGGCAAGTTAACCGCCCTGTCCCGCTTCATCTCAAAGCTCACCGATAAGTGTCTCCCGTTCTTCAAAGCTATAAAGAGGACCCACCAAAAAGTAGTTTATTGGACGCCAGATTGCGAGACGGCATTCCAGAGTATGAAAGAGTACCTAGCGGCAATCCCACTTCTCTCCATACCTATGCAAGGTGAAATACTTTATATATACCTAGCGGTATCTGCATCAGCGGTGAGCTGTGCCATCTTGTGGAGAGAAGGGCAGGAAAAACTCCCAGTCTTCTACGATGGTAGAGACATGATCGGAGCAGAAACAAGATACACCCCCTTAGAGAAGCTAGCCCTAGCACTCATCGTTGCCGCTAGACGCCTTTGCCAATACTTTCAAGCTCACACCATCCATGTTTCTAGAGCACTCTGGCCGCCTAAGCAAATTAGCAATAGAGCTCAGCGAGTTCGACATCGAGTATAAACTACGAACTGCCATGAAGGGCCAAGTGGTAGCAGACTTCATCGATGAGCTCATAGAGTGCTAGGATGAGCCCACAGGTGGCACCGCCATAATTGAAATTGGCGTGGCACCTGTCGAGAGACAGTTAGAATAGAACCTCCATATCAATGGCTCTACTTGCGCCAAAGCATGTGGGGCGAGAATCATCTTTACAAGGCTAGGAGGACTGAAAGTCAAGTATGCCCTAAAATTCAACCTTAAAGCTTCGAACAACATGACGGAGTACGAGGCATTCATCGTTGGGCTATTCCTCACCATAGATTCAAGCGCTGATAGCGTCAACATTTTCAGCGACTCCCAACTCATTGTTAACCAGGTTAATGACAGCTTTGAAGCCAAAGACAAGCAGTTAATGGCGTACTTGGGGTATGTAAAAACCCTACTTGGAAAATTCAAGTTTCACTCCATCACGTAAATACCTAGAGAAAAGAATGCCAAGGCGGATTCTCATGCAAGATTAGCAACCGTCAACCTCACCAAAGCCCAATAGACACAAGAGTCGAATGCCTTGATAAACCAAGCATCATCAAAAGTTCAAAACCCTAGCAGAAATATTCAACATTGAGGTCAATCCTAACTGGATGGACAAATAATGGACTACAAGCGCAACAGAACGCTGCCAACCGACAAGATCGAGGCTTGTCAAGTCAAGCGGAGGGCAACCCGCTACAACATCCCAAACGGTAAACTTTACCGCCAGGGTTTTACTCACCCAAATCTCAGATGTTTAACGTTAGAGGAAGGAAGAGCGGTACTAGCAAAAATACACGCAGGGGAGTGTGGAAACAATTCAGGTGCCAGATCTTTGGCAAATCGAACCATGTGCCAAGGGTACTTTTGGTCCACACTCGGCGACGATGCCCAACAAGTCTCCGAGTCATGCCATAAGTGTCAACAATACGCTGACCTCCCACACGTGCCAGTAGAGCCCCTTTCACTCAACCTAGGACCTTGACCTCGTTGGCAAGCTCCCAACCGCAAATGGGTAATTCAAGTACATCGTTGTCGCCATCGACTACAACAGTAAGTGGATAGAAGCTGAATCACTGATGGCAATCACAACTGCCAAAGTCACTCACTTCATCTGGAAAACAGTTATTGCCGCTCTAGCATACCCCACATCGTTATCATAGATAACGGAGCACGTATAGTTCAATAATGAAGAGGTCATCAGCTTCACGGCTAAGCTAGGCACCAAGATGGGCAACGCATCTGTGGCACACCCCCAAACCAACTGGAAGGTAGAAGCCACAAACAAGATCATCAAGACCCTGCTCAAGAAAAAACTTGATAACTCTATGGGCTTGTGGGCTGAAAAACTCCTAGAAGTCCTATCTCCACGAAGCGAAACAATGGTAGCAGAACTTCACACTTGCATTTTTCAAGGGAGAAAGTCTCCGCTAAGTGTTAATGTTAGTGACCGAGGGGTCTATTTAATGTTTAGAGAAAGGGAGAGTGAGAGAGGGAAGACACAAGAAATATAGTGGTTCGTCTCCCGCTACGTCCACTTGAATGTTTAACTATGTGTGTTGGGCCTTGCGACCCAAGAGGATTACATGAGTTGTAATGGGATGTTGAGTAAGTGGGAAGGAGTCTCCTTTTATAGGGGAGGGAGGCTCCTTCCTTTACATTTTCTTCAATGTGGGACAAGAATTCCCATTCTAGTCTAGAAATACATATTGTGGAGGCATATTGGCAAGGCCAAAAAGGTTTCTCCCAGGCGAGGTCTTGGCCGCTTCCGACTACCACAGGATAGGTTGTATGTCGGGCTACAGTATGCATGTCGCGGTTGGCCTCACCGTAGCTTGTGGGCCCCCCTAAGAGGGTGTTACTTATGCTTGGTAAGATAGCAAACTAGCTTGCTAGTAGAGGTATCTACACTAAGCGAAACACCACTAGCGGAACTTCTCACTTTCAATTTTCAAGGGAGGAAGTCTCCACCAGCTGCATCTCTTAGGGCAACACCACATAACATCAACAACCGCTACGCAACATTGCATTCAAGCTTTTCTCCTCAAGGAAAGAGTAAACAGACAGGTTAACAACGTTTACGACGAACCTGATCAGGCAGTTGAACCCAGACACACGCTTGGGTATCAAAGATTAGATTCGCTACCTAACACCCACTTCTCTATGCAGCTCCCTTTATCAAACAATCAACTGACCAAACGGAGGCCTATCTTAGTTGGGGAGTGGGGAGCTCCATGGGGAGCCTAGCAGGGGCCCACCTGAAATAGTATAAAGCATTTTCTTAGAACAAGTCCATGGTTGACAATGTACTGACGCTAATTATGCTTGGCAAGACTAGCAGAAGTAACGCTTTAAACCGCTAGGCAACTCCCCAACCAAGATAGCCCCCATGATTGGGGACTTGGGAGACTTGTACTTACATCAGCATTTGCCCAACCATAATAAGCTATAATGAGCCACGCTCATACTACCGCTGAACATGCTATCAGCTGAGCTCCACCTGAGCTCCAGCTCAGCCCAAGATCACAGCTGATGCACCGCCATGCGCCACGCCAAGATCACCTTGCTGAGGCATCAAAAGTTGGGAATTGAAGCACATCAGTCCCACATCGAAAACAAAAAAGAGATCAGTCACTTCCTCACCTATAAAAGTTTCATTCCTCTCTCCTCATTAACTACACATTTGTTACTTACCTAACGTTATTCTGTCAACATAAATACATTGACTAACTTAGGCATCAGAGAAGAAAAGACCGCCAACCGAGGTCTCCTTCTGACGCCCTTTGTATTTCTCTTGACAGGTAGTGGTAGTGCTACAACCTCCTCAGTAGTGGTCCAAGCTTAGACCAGCGTTAACAAGATTTGGCTACCGCTGAATCTCAAACATTAACAAATGGCACATTACATCAACTCTACGGCTTGGATCAAATCTCTAGACCAAGCAAAACAAAAGACCTAATTAACACCGCTCATTAGTTTCACTAAACAACGAGCCTTCAAGTAGCACAACCTAATCAACCTCATTAGGAATCAAGTTGACTAGATAGTTGAGGACAACCTATAGGTTATAGCAAACTGCAAATGAAACAAATAAGGCACACATGTGGTTAAACCGGAACAAAATCCCACCTAGACCTACTAGGACTTGGTGCTAAAATAATAGAGATAAAAACTAGGCTAATAATGACAGGACCCGCCCCAGATTTCACTCTGAAATTCAGAGTGACCCTACGAGCCCACCTTAGGAGAAAATCTATTGAAAATTTGGCAAAAATTCCCCTAAAAATTGACTATCCAAAAACCAATACAAAGACAATTACACTTCTAGACAATCGATCCTTATTCTCCTCGAGCCACCCTGCTTCCCGATTCACAACAAATTCCTCCACAACAAAAGTGATCGAAGCAATCTAATACATAAGATCTATAAGAAAATAAAATAGAAAAGTAATATCATAGGTTATCAGAGCAATTCTAGTACACAAGATTATAAAGCAAAAAGGGTAAAGGATTGATAAGTCCTACAATGCGAAAGCAATGATGGCTATACCTCAACTCCATGTACGCTTGACCCCAACTAATCTAGCTTGTAAATTGGGCATATGAAACCAAATGACCCAGGGAAAAGCATTTAAAAACCGTTAGAGTGAGTGGACAAAAAATAAGTAATTTCAAAATATATAAATACTACTTAATGCTTCCCCAATTTATTCTCTTTAAAACCTCGCATGCAGTAAGGTCTTGCAAATTCTCTTAATCCTTCTCTTTACTGAATCTCAAATACGTATTGTAAAACCTCTCGAAAACCATCTCGAAATCTCTTTAAAATCTCACATGATAAGTACCTCAAAATCATTCACAAAATAGCAGAAATCTAGTTGTATACTCATCTCGTAAAACTCTTGAAATCTCAATAAATACTCAGAGTGGAAAAATATGCGATGACTAGAGAGAACTACCGACTAGTCATCTCATCTCACCTGGAGGGAACTGGCAGCCAAGGAAGCATCGGAGGGGACTACCGACCGTACAAGGAAGTGATGGCTAGAGAGTACTACCAACTAACCATAGATAGGTAGAGTACTGCCGACTAACTATATCATGCCATTTGCCGACCAGACAACGCATCAAAGGGTATAGCCGACAGAAATATTCTGAAGGGTACTGCTGACCAGAATATTGTCTAGAGGGTACGACCGACCAGACTATTACCTAAAGGAGACTCCCGACTAGGTAATGCATGCATGCACTAACATATTTTCCTCAAATAAATTGAAGTCAATCTCATTAAAATATCAAATTCAGGAAATCTCGATAACTTGTTTATACTCAAAGTATTAAATCCCTATGTTTCTGCCAATAACTCGACATTCGTATAACTCGAAAATAACAAATGCTTTTGGAAGGAAAACTCAATATTTATACCGTAAATCCTCCTATAAATCGCCAAAAGCATAAATCAAGAATTATCGATAAATCAAATCTCATAAAACTCAATATATCAAGAATTCATAAATGCATAAAATCTCAATATCAAATCTTAAATTAAATCTCATAAATAAATGCTCAAAATTACTACATGCATAATTTATATTAAAATCAAATATCAACTCATAGTACGACATAGGCAGTCACGCGCACAAATTTTTTCATCAATCAGTGGTTCGTTACGTTGTCCTGTACACAACGATACATCTAAGACAACTATTCGCAAATTAAATTAAATACGATTCTAAAAATGAATTCTTGTAAATCAACATCTCCATTTCTTCTCGTATTCAATCAAACTTCACCATTAACACAAATTCATTAATTTAAAGGTTCTAGGGTACAACCGAGAGAAATCTGACAGTCAGATTCTCGTAAATCAACAACCAAAATTCTAAACTTTGGAAATTCACAATTGATAACAACCTTCTCTGATTTCCACCAAAATCATATCTACAAGTTCTATAACTCACAATTGATTTATCTAGTCAAAAACAGAAAATTGGAACCAGCCCTACGTGCCACCAACAGGGCCCAACGCTCCTCCAGCCAACTCCAAACCGGTTCACCAAATGTTACCAGCAAGTTCATCTTAACAATCCAAACAACTTTCTCAATTATAACAAATCCTAGAAATACCTTAGTTGGCTGAAAATCAACTCGATCGGAAAAGGGCTAATCTGCACAGTGAATTCTTCGATTCTCCTTCCACACCTCGAATTGGATCATGAAACTTGGAGGGATTCATCAACGAAGGATGGGTTTTTGATTGGGACAGGTTTCACCGCCGGAGGTGGCTGGAATCCAAAGAAATCACCGGAAAACCCCGATCTGCTATAATGGTTTTCTTGGATTCGATTCTCTCTTCTCCGACCAAATCGTTGTGATCCACTGCCACCGGTGTGTCGAGGAGGAGGAGGCACGTCGAACAACCCGGTGACACGCCGTTAGGTGAACGAACGACCGTGAATCGAATGAAAAACCAGAGATGCTGAAGAGAGGGAGGCAGAGAGGGGAGAGACAGAGAGAATTACTCGAGGGTGGTTTTCCGGAAATAAAAACCTACCACATTAACTTCCCCTATTTATACCATATTACCATGAACAGTAACTTTGTTTTTTTGTCCGTAACTTTCGCATATGAACTCTGATTTAAGCGTATCACGTGTCCAAGGACTCGGTTTAACGTCTTCTACAATTTTCTAGAAGAAAGTTTCCTAAAAAAAAGACCCAAATAAAAAGTCAACTCTTGAAACCCCCTAAAAAGTTTGAAACGAAAGTGAAAAGGTAAAAATAATTATCGTTTATTGTCCCAATGACTAGTAAGCAGGTAAATTTGGGTACGGAGTGTAACAAATAAAACTTGCAAGCATCTGAGCAATACCCCAAGATGTGGCCCAAAACCATGACTCAGCCCACCGAAAGGGATTCACAGACCTCAAGACATATATAGTTGCCGCTATCGATCTGCGCTACCACCACTCTTGATAGAATCATAAAATGTGACATATATATATATATATATATATATATATTATTCATGGATTAAATTATGTTTAGTCCCTGTACTATGACCCATTTTTCATTTTAGTCCCTAACATCCCAATTTTCATCTGATTGGGACACTCCGTTAACATTCCGACAATTTGGGCCATTAACTTGCTGATGTGGCACTCAAAGCCACACCACCTTAGTAGTTTGCATGCCACGTAAGCTGTAAATTGTCCAATATACTCCCCTGGATTTTCCCCCATTCTTAACCAAAAAATGCAGCCAAAGTGATTGAATTTTTCACTCCAAACCCCCAACTGCAGCAGCAACAAATAAAGCATATATATTGAAACTCTAGCAACAAGAATCACAATTCATCAAATAGAATAAACTAAAAAGCGTTCAACTTCATTCAAACAATGCATTAACTAGAAAGTATTCCATTAATTAAAAAGCATTCACTTTCATTGAAAATAATGTATTATGCAGCAAGCTATGAAAAAGCTCTGATTAACTAAAAACAAAATTAGAGCATTACATCCCTCATTAATAGTTCAAGCATGACATTAATTTAGCTCTAATCATCTTAGAAAAACATTAGAGCTAGCAACTAAGTGAGAGAACAATAGTTGCACAAAAAGGGATGCCCACAATCAATGGCTACCTTATGCTAATCCAAAGAGGTCTATTGAACCACAATTTTCCATCTCCTGTACCTGATCTCTCTCTGATCCTTTGGGATGATCTTGTTGAAGTTGCCGCCTTGTTGCTTGATGCTGTAGAAGCTTGTGGAGGCCTGGAACTTGTTGGGGTAGTTGTAGTTTATTGAGTCCTTGAGGTTGTAGGTCTGCTTACTGCTTGTTAAGGCCTTGATGTTGATGTTGTATGGGTAGACCAGTTTGCTGCCAACTTTGTAGCCTTGGCAGCAGCAAACTTTTTCCAGTCACATTTCACCAATAAGCCATTGTCAACATTTATATCAAACAAAGTGAAAACTGAACTCACAAATGACATTTTTTCCCCTTATTCTGGACTGGATTCTTACCCTTTGATACTCAGCTCTTTCTTTGGCTTTCTTCCTAAACTCATTTGCAGTCAAACGACATTTTTTCCCTTTCTTGGATTGCAGCAAGAAAAAACAGTATCAAATGACACAAATTAAGAGATATGTACCAAACTTCAAAATTACAATCAACATGTTCAAAATTACCTGATTTTCAGAACCTTGGCCTACTTCACTGTTGACATTCCTTTTCCTAGAAACAGCAACAGTCTTCTTTTCTTTTGGTGGCAAATGCCTCTGACATGTCTTCATATTGTGCCCTACTTGGCCACAATTGCCACACCTAAGAGATCTTTGCTGCCTTCCAAACTTACCATCACCACTTTGAGTCTTTAATTCTCTTTATTTTTGGCCTACCAGGCTGCCTTAAATATTGTGGAGGTAGGATTAGAGGATCATCACTTCTTGGCCATAGGTCCATGCTATTAATAGGCCTTATAAGATTGTTGTAGATAGCCAAATAGGTCTTCTTCAAGTAGCAATCTACCACATAATCATATGGGTCATGCCTCCTCAATATATGGTGGAAACTGCATGTTTGCATGTGATTCCAGTCAAGTCCCATCTTCTGCAGCTGCATGTCCTATGCTTCATGTTCACAACATTCTTGCTTCCTTCTATATTTTCAACCTCAGCTTTATCACCACCATTGAAGGTGGGAATACAATCTGTTGCAGCCTTGATCTTACTATTCTTTAACACTTTCCTTGGCTTGGGGCAGATGTTTCCTTGGAAAGCTTTCATTTTTTCCTTTCTCATCTGAATCCACTTCATAAGCTTGACCATTATCTCTTCAAACATGGTAATAGGTGGCTTCTTCCTAGCTTCCACAATCAAACTATTGAAACTCTCACATAAGTTATTGTCCATAATGTCACAGTTCACACTTGTGTTAAAGAAAGCTTTGCACCAATGTTTTGGAGGCCTCTTCTCATCTGCAAAGCAAAATAGAAATTAAAACCATTGAAACATATCCTAATTGAAAAGTGAAAACTGAAGTAGGAGTACCTGTCATCCAATCATAAGCTTCCTTATCAAGGGACTTCATTTCTTCCATGTCAAAGTAGTAGCAGACTTGAAACATTTCCACATTTGATCGTTCATCACTTTTCTAGGAAATAGCTTTGTGAAATTAGTCCACATATGCCTTACACAAAACCTTATATGTGCACTTGGTACCACCTCTTCAAATGCAGGTTTGAGACCTTTTTGTTTGTCGCTAATAAACACCCATCCTGCTCCATTTTCCTTGATGTCCAGGTCCTTGTACAAAAGCTTTAGAAACCATGTCCATGACTCCTTGCTCTCCATTTCCACCATTGCATATGTCACAACCCCACTTGTTTTGTTGGCATCAGTTCCAACAGTAGTCAAAAGCTGCCCTCCAAAACAGCTTTTCAAGTATGCTCCATCCAATCCAATGACACTTCTACAACCAGCCTTTATTCCACTTTTTAATGCTTCCAAGCATATGTACTGTGGTGACCCGAGAGGGGGGGTCCCACAGCACTGCGACCCCGAGCGAATGAGAAACCGACATGTCACGAATGACATCCTGATAGGAGCATAAATGCGAATAATGTGCAACCCTCTACACTTTTCTTAGCTATTTCCTTTAAAAAGTCAGTTTTAACTTTGTTTTCTTTTTAGGTAGTTCGTGGAGTGATTCAAGAGAAATAGGAGCGTAGAGGGGGCAATGGAGCCATGGATCATGAAGTACTGATGCAGAGGACTAAGTTTGATCAACCTTTTGGCCAGAAATTACAAGGGAAGTCCACGGAAATCTTTGTGCAAAACAGTTGCTGCAAAGCAGAAAACTGCAGTTTCATAATCAGCTTTCTGGGAACAGTTTTGAGGAGCAATTCTTGCATTCTTCCAGATGCACCTTTGCAGAAAGGGCAGCGAACATTAAAGACATGATGTTATAATTCAACAAGAGCCAAAGAACTGGTCAGAAGTGTCAACGCACAGTGGGAAATCAAAGTCAAAGTAAGCTTCCCGATAAGGCAGAAACTGTCAGCTTTTCACGAAGCTTTTTGGGAGATCTTTTCGAGAGACTTTCTTGGAGTTTTTCCAGAAGTTTATTGATCATTCTAGAAGATGTGATGTCATAAAACACGTAGGAGTCAAGAACCATCCAGAAACTTGGCAAAACGAAGTCGTTCCTTGTCCAAGAAGGAAGCTTCAGAGACAGAAATTGAATCCTAGTCAAAACAGGGCAGTTTGGCCGAGATTCTTCTTTGGACGGATTTCTTGGGCAGTTTTAGAAGGTTATTGCTGATGCAAATATCAAGGAGATTCCTAGAATTATTCCCCAAGATTTTGCGAAAATTACTAAGGCTTGAAAATCATTTAATTGTGCACCAATTAAAAGAATCCTCAAGCAACTAGAGGAGGCTTTCAAAGCAGAATTGGAAAAGGAAACTTGGGCTGTATATTCGTGGGATATAGAGGTTCTGTACACGTTGAATTTGGACGACCCTACAGCGCCATCTTCTGCCCTAAACCCTAGCACACAAAGTCTTGAAATTCCCAAGTCCTCCAAGAGCAAAAACCGTGCACACCATCATCCATCTTCATCAAGCCTTGCCGTGTACCATCTTGAGGGGGGTTCTTGCGTTCAAGGCTGCCTAAAAGTGAATTCGTGGCTTTCATCTTCTTCCCTTTACGGTTTTTACTTTCTTGTAATTCAAACCCATGTGTTTAATTGTGAATTTTGAGACAATGTGTGGCTAATTCACTTTTGTTAGGGGCGAGGTTTGAAGCCCCTAAGATATGTTTTTGACAATATTTTGATTCCTAGTTTTGTGATTGCTTTGTTGTGAAATTGTTTATTTGGTTTTGGTTTATGGATAACTCTTACTTGTTTATGTTCATGAACGCGTGCATAGAACATTATGAACTTGTAAGTGAGGCTAGAAATAGGTATTTTAATCTCCTAAACGGTTAATAATGCTTATTTCAATGGTAGTAAAACCTATAGGACAATAGGTGAAACCAAATAAAAAGGATTGCATGCTAGGTAGGCTTTCCACACTAGTTTTGCATACTTGTTTCGATCAAACTTCCACACGTGATTAATGCTTAGAATGAATTGTTGATAGGATAGCGTTCTATACCTTGATTGTTTATTTTAAAGGCTTAGTAATGGTGCGTTCATCTTGCTTAGGTAATCAGGGAAGTAATAAGAACTCACGCATGCTTCATGGTTTGTTCTTGATTGAAACCTTTTTCACGACTTAGTAATTGAAACTAGGATGATAAATTTGTCTCAAGCATGTTTTGGTGGTGGATTTCCGAGTTCCTAACATCTTCATCCATATCTTTCAAACCATAAACTCAAAATCGTTTTTGCTTTCTTATTTTCCTTTTATTTTCGTAGAAACTTAAAAACCCCAAATCTGTTTAACTTAGGATTGCAGTGCCCTCTTCTATCCCCTCTCTGACCCTCCATCTTTCTTTCTTCTTTTCTAGTGTTTGACGTTTTCTTTAGTCTAGTTCAGATTTTTGTTATTCTTTTTTTTATGTGTTAGTTTAGTTTAGTTTTCTTTTGTGTGAATTATAAAGTTACCCTCAATCCCCGGCTTGAACGATCCCTGCTTACTCTATATTGCTAACGACTACATCTTGCAGGGTTAAGTTGAGCGTCTATTTTGGACGTATCACATCCCGATAACTCATCAACCCGAAATCGCAAGGCCTTTTGGGTTTAGATTGTTGGTTTACAAAACACTTTCTTGGACAAATCATTCTATCAACCAAACAGCACAATTTCAAAAGCGGAATTTAAAGTGGGCTGAAGGATTTGGGCTTACAATCGGACCCTAATTTGGAAAACAACAAATCACTAAATAAATATAGGAATGAGAGATGCGCCCCCGGGTTGCGGGTCTCTCGAAATTTTGTAAATAAGCGAATAGGAAACAAATAATAAAAATAAATAAATAAATAAGTGACTTCAAAGTCTGATTAAGGACCAAAACCTTCTTTTGATATCGTTAAAGAGAAATGCGCCAAGCCAGGCCATGTGCCTCCTTTGTACGCTTCCCGACCACATGCTTGAAACCTGCACACTATTGTAGGGGTAAGCTTTCGTCCTCGCATGCCCAGTAGGGGCCAACCCAACCATGCTAGGTTTGAAAAATAATATACTTGAAAATATTTACTACATAATATTGTGCACGTTTATCGAAAAGACTTTAAAAAGATGCAACCACAAACATTTGTTCTCTTTTATAAAACATATGCAGCATGCTTCACATAACTTTGAGCTCCGATATACTTACCTACTGGCTAAACTAAAATAAATAGGTGACCGACCCGGTTCGTCATCCTTCGAGAACCGGCCAACTACTCTGTAGTCCTTGTGACTACAAGTAACGAAAGTGTCCATTTCCTGACCCTGAGTCTCCTATGACTGGTTCACTGTCGGTACTCACTCTTCCTCGACAAACATAAGAGCACAGCCCCCCTCAGGAGGTTTTCGATTATCGACACCGTGGGATCCCTAAGAATCTACGCGTTTAGGTCCCATTCACTTTCAGGTCACAAGTACAAACATACAAAGGGTACAGTATCTCAACACGCAAGTCTAGCCTCGATTTTCGCAATAAGAAATTATCAGTTATGGAAACAAGGATATCACGAGGCATCGACTAATGAACAACCAAAAACGTACTTGCAAGCAACATATTATAATACTAGAGCATTCCACATATAGAAAAGCCTCTAACAAGGAAGGGACAGCTCACCCTACCTGGATATGGAGTGCTTGCCCAAACTTAGCTTTGTTTCTAACGTTCAGTACTTCGTCCAATCCCATGTGCACACGCTCGAGTCCTTTAACAAAAACAATTTCTGATAAGAAATAAACTCAATTTCAAATTGTTCAATTCCTTTGCAAGTTACCAATTTATCCCTAACCAATAATTAATAGTAACCATTCCCAAACAATTCACTTAACGTAGTAAGCTCATTCGGGATATGGTGATCACACTTCTTTCCAAATTAAAGTTTTGGTCAACAGGTTTGACCTCATTTTATTTAGCCTTTAAACCTTGAGCAATTAAATAGCAACCACCATTCCCGAATAATTTCATTCTACGGTAAATCCGGGATATGATAGGTTTGGAATATTTCTATTCACGGACCTTAAATTGAACATCCCACATATTAATTCACTTATAAAAATCTGGTCCATTCTTATTTACCACTTTTCTCATGCATTTGACAAAACCACCGATTCCATTCTTATTTTATATTTCGATGTCGATAACAAATTCATCCTTTTAATTCTTAAGACAATTCTCCTCTATTCAATAAGCTGATTCATACTTAATCATGCCAAGTTTCCAACATAACTGTTAATTCACAAAATCCTTTAATCACTCAAGTACCACAACCAAATTTATATCACGCATACTCAATAAAACCATATCTTTGATCAGTACAAACAGTACACGGCCAAATAGATTCCAAAATACTCAGTCCCTTACCATTCTTCTTTTCCCCAGCCAGAGGCTATCTCTAGTTGCTGCAGTCCACCACTATCACCCCATTCGGACCTCTAGCATAAAAACAATACATTCAGTATTCAACACCTAACCAACTTTACAACCAGGACTGAGTTCAAGGTCCTTACCCTTTTCTCGATATCAATCAAATTAACCCAACAGTTCCTTTCTTCTCCAAATTCTCCCAGAATGCAGAAGTCCATCCAATCCTCAATTTCAAATTAAATGGCAGTGGGTTAGGGTTTCTAATCCGAATCGAAATTGGATGTTTCTATTAATGGATGGTATGATAATTAACTAATTGGGAAGGCCTGAAGATCCGGTGGTAGTGAGCGGTGGAGCTATGGTGGTCGACGCGCCAGTGGCTGCACGTGTAGCTCGTGCAGCTGCTCTGGTCAGATTCGGAGGTCCAGAGTTCGGGGGTTTGGAAGGTCGTGAAGCGATGGTTGTATCCATGTCGGTATTGTAGTCCGATTAGGACCTGGAAATTGAAGAATAGATAACCACAGATCCTCGTCTCCGGCGATGGCGCTTACGGCGGTTTTCCGACATTAGTTGGTGAAAGAGCTTCTGGGTTTTTCTCCTCGTTGTTTGCTGAGTTGAACGGTGGAGGTGGTGTGGTGAGATAGTAGCCGGAATTTAAAAAGGAGTAGCGACAGTGGTGGCGTGGTTTGCGGCCGGTGTTGATGCATGGCGGTGCTAGACTCGGGTGTTGATCGGAATTGGGTGTTGGTTCAAAGGGTGTTGGAGATGAGTGTATAAAGTGATCGGAAGTAGCCCTTTCGACAAGGCATGGAGGCAGGATCTGTGGCGGTTACATATGGTGGTTGGAGGCGCTGCATGCCGGTAATTCTTGCTGGGTTTAGGTCGGATATAGGAGCTGCGTCGATTGGTGGTTGTGGTGACTAGAGGTGGTGGCCTGAAATGGTGGTTTCCGGCATTGGCAGAGAGAAGAAAAAAGGAGAGGGAGCGAGAGGTCGGGGGTTCTAAGTTGTTTTTCGACTTTATCCTAGGCCCAAAACTCAATCTCGTAAAAATCCAAAATCCAAAACTTTGTTACAACTCAATTTATTGTCTTCGAAACTTCAACAAGCTATTGCCTCAATAAACTTTAGTAACCTTCTAGGCCCAAAACAAAGGACTCTGGCTCAAACTTAAATCATAAGGCCCAATAGGTGGTCTCGACATTAAAACAATCTCCAAAGTCATTTCCTCCACTTGAATCACCTTGCGGAAAAATCTTATTGGCAAGAAATTACTTTCGGAAATTAACTAAAATTTTCAGGGGCTCACATGTACATTCTTTTGAAGATTGGTTCCTTACTTGTGTTGCTGAAATCACACTTTATATCTATGATAGTATCCGGATCCACCCTTTTTAGCTCACTGTCATAATCTTTCATCCTTCCAAACTGGTATCTTATGGAACCCTCAAGTACCTCCAGCAAAGTTGCCCTCTTGGCCTTATGAGCCATTTGAGTTGATACCCTTGCTTTAATATTAGCGGACATTGTCTTAGCTAGTGAATCTGCAATAACATACAACAATAGTCAAATGATCATACATGCATCAACACAATATCCAAATTATTAACATGAATGGAATAAGAACTTTGCAGAGAATTCATATATGGTTTTCATGCTTCATTCATGATTATCTGGTCCTTGAACTTTGCAGTTAATACTTCAGCTTCACCATTTTGTTGTTGAATTTTCTTGTGCAAGTATGCTTTGAATTATACCCCTTGATTGTCAAATAAGTAGCTGCACGCTGCTTTTTAGAAGCAAACAACTCAAAAGGGCAATCATCCTCCTTGCAGACAACCCTTAACCTTACTTTGTCACTCTTAATGTAAACATATTCCCAGCCTCCTTTTATAGCCATTTCCCTCAAAGCATCTGACAGACATTTTTATGGGCGTAATTGTACTCTAAATACTAGAATTAAGTTAATCTTTAAGTCAATTATTATGTAATAATCCATTTTTATTTATTTGTAGGTAATAAGCGGAGTTGCGGAAATTGAGATAAAATAGTGCAAAATTGGAGCAAATTAGAGTCAACTTTGACTAAATAACGAAAAGTCAACTAGTTGACTACCGGATCAATCAAGTCAACTTGGCCCGATAGCATGAAGTCCAAGGTCCAAGACCAAAGAAGCACAAGTGAAGACCCAAGCTCATTTGTATTACATCTTTGTATTCAAATTTCAAATTCAAAATGGATGTAATGACAATAATAACAGTGGACCACACATCACATATGTAGATCAGATATTTATTTGTGTTCACACTAGACACACACTCACTTACACTTTTACCCTCCGATTTTCTTTATATTTTCCAAAATATTTTCTAATCTTCTAATTCTCTACATTTTTATTAGGTTATTTCAGTCTTTTTATTTTACCAATTTTCTACTTGTTTTTTAGCCCTTGGATCTATGATACAAGTCCAATCTTGACCCTTGAACCCAAGGAGGTATTTAAGCACCTTTGGACACACATTTCACAAGCTTAAGACCTATTTTTCTACACCCTAGGCCTTTTGGCCGAATTTGGGGACTTCTCTTCTCTCCTCCTCCTCCATTTTCTACATTTTCTTTAGTTTTATTTTAGGAATTTGAAGGGCTACTCACACAAAGCTTCAAGGATCCATCAAGGGGCTCAATCTCCACAAGATTCAAGATTTGGGTATTTTGTGGGGTTGTAATTCAAGGCTAGTCATGCTAGATTCATAGCTATTTGTGACTATCCTTGTTTTCTCCTACACTTCTCTACTCTTTGCTATTTGAATTTTGTAATTTTGATGTTCATGAATATGGGTTGTGAGTAGTTACTTTTGAGGGCTAGGGTTTCTAACTCTAGCTCAATTTTGATGTAATTGACATATTTTTCAAGTGATAAATAATGTATTTTCATATGGGTGCACTCTAATTATTATGCTAATTGGTTCTTGATGCATGAATTTAGGGAATTAACCACTCTCTTTGTTATGTGTTGAGATTTGTGATGTGTGATACAATTGGTGGTTCTTTTGTTCACTAGCTTCATGTAATTAGTGTGGTGTGTCAAGTAGTTGCTTAATCGAGAATGAATGGTTGCCTCAGTTTCTATTTTCTTGTGCCCTTCGCCTTTAATCCTAGACGTTGTGGCCCTAACAAGACATAATGATTAGGGTTAGAGAGTTCATTCTTGTCTTAACCAGAAGAATGGATACCAAATAAGAGAAATTGACTTAGTAGCCTTAACCGGCATTAGGTAGAGAACTACGTAATCATTACATTTTAGGTTGTAACTATTGCATGCTTAAATCCCTAATTTCTAGAGCTCTATGCCTTTAGCTCATGTTTTGGTAGCCCTGGTAAGTACTAATTCATAAGTTAGAGAGTTCATATTTGTCCTAACCGAAAATGTGAATACCCTCAAGGAAATTCGGCTTAGTGGCCTTGACTGGCATTAAGTACGGGATTTGGATCTCATGAAGATATGTTTGTTTGCTTGAAATGTGTTCGTTGCATTGAAATTGCTAGAGAATGATCCCTAGTACCCAAATCAATTTCTCTATTTTATTTTTCTTCATTTTTAATTGTTGTTGTTCAATTCTGCTTAGTGGCCTTTACCGACATTAAGTACGGGATTTGGTTCTTATGAAAATATGTTTGTTTGCTTGAAATGTGTTCGTTGCATTGAAATTTCTTGAGAGTGATGCCTAGCACCCAAAATCTATCTCTCTTTTATTTTTCTTCATTTTTAATTGTTGTTGTTAATTTAGTTTTCGACTTAGTCTTTTAGAAAATTAAAATCACAATTTTGAATCATAATTTCTACCTCATTGTAAATAGTCATCACTAGGTTCTTAGTTTTGATTAGGCTTCGGTGCAAACCTAAGCCGAGCATTGCTAAGACTTGGTGCCTTAGTTAGCATTTTTATTTGTTTTATTTTTCCTTTATTTGCTTAGTGACTTTAGTTCAGACTACCCAAGGATTATGGGTTAGCCACTAATTCCCATGGTACAATAATCTTGGGCTTAATACTTCCCTATCTTGACAATGATACGTACGTGTGTATCAAGTCATAGTGACACAAGGTGTATAGTGGTTCACCTTGCCCAAGGATTATGGGTTAGCCACTAATTCCCTTGGGTACAATAATCTTGGGCTTAATACTTCCCTATCTTGACAATGATACGTAAATGTGTATCAAGTCATAGTGACACAAGGTGTATAGTGGTTCACCTTGCCTATGAGGCAAGGCTACGTCCACTTAGGGATTTCACTATGACTCTATGAGTGGGGCTAAGTAGCCTTTGTAGTAATAAAAGTGTGGGAATCATGGATTCCATCATTTCTAAGAAGAGGAGGACTTCCTTTTATAGCTAAAGAGGTCCCTTCCCATTTACATGTTTTCGATTTGGGACACAATACACATATTGCTTCTCTTGAAGCCTTTTGGAGAGCATGGGAGGGAGGCCTCCCGGCGAGATATAGTTCTACCTCTACCATGGCAAGGTAGCTCGGGTGTCGGTCTACCGGATGTATGCCGTAGGCGAGGTAAACCATGTCACGTGGACCACCTATGAGGTTGTTGCTTATGCTTGGCGGTATGTGATATAGGTAGCATCAACAAGTCCCCGAGTAAGAGGTGCTTCTTGGTTGGGGAGTTTAAACATGATGTCGCCAAGTATAAGTGACGATCTAGTCGAACGTCATACCCATACTAGTCCACCAACTCTATAAGCAAGAAGTGACTTTTCAGGTCTTGTAAAGTCTTTCATGGCAGGTTAATGCCACAGGGGCTCATCATCGAGCTAGTACCTGCAAATAAGATAAAAGTGTATGAAAAGCATAATGATTGCACTAGGGAAATCTAAGTGATGTTTGAGTCAAATGCATCGAGTTATATAAATGGTTATATGAGATGCCTGTTATATTATATAAAAATCAGGGTGGAAGAAAAACATGCATACTTTGACATCTCGATGAATGTGACCATGATGGTGCATATATACTCCCCTTCAGAATGTCACGTAATATAGTGGCTATAACTACTTCCTCAAAACCATCTGAGTATGCAGCTTTCAAAATGTGAAGATAATCGGCCATGAATGGTATGACAACCCATAAATAGTGATCACTAACAAAGGTGCACATTGTGCGTATGCTCGTATTATGTAGTGTTGAAATACGACATATGAGTCTGAAATGTATGTGGTTGTGATAGCATACAAAGTGCATAAGATGCACAAATGGATGATGAACACGATGGCACATACACAATGATATGTAAATGTTGTATGCATATGATGCACATGTGTTAGGATCGGGAGTGTGGTTCCTCGTCGAGTCCCCCAAGTCATGTCTTAAAATGAAAATTTGGACTTGGATTAGCCCCGTAGGGTACCTCGCTCAGGCCGAGGATTTGGGCATGAGCGTAAAGTTCAAGGATACCGGTAAGGCATGAGAGTTGAGCCCGTGGATGCCACTGAGGCATAAGCATCGAGCTTGAGGATGCCGCTAAGGCACAAGTATTAAGCTTGAGGATGCCGCTGAGGTATGAGCGTTGAGCTCTTGATATTGAAGTAACCGCTGGTCACTCTGGTGGGACTATGGCGTGGCCCTGATAGCCCCCAAGTATAGGTTAGAGGAAGAAATTTTAACTTACTTAACCCGAACGTATAAGCCATAACTCGATTGTTTAGCTCATGTGCGAAGGGAGTGTAAGAGTTGAGTTCGCTCATGTTGAGCGGGTGAAAGGTTGTTTGAGTTTTGTCCTATGGTCTTATTAATGGGATGTAAAAAGAATTTAATTGTTGGATCAACAATAGGTGAAAAATTCAATATTTCCGTTAATAAACCAGAACATGAAACTCACACGTACGGGTGAGGCATAAGTGTGATGTTTGGAGATGTCCGGAAAGCATGAACGTGAAGCTCAATGATAATCTCATTCGGGTGCTACCTCCACTTGTGACAAGTGGTATGTATAAATCCCCCAAGTGTAGAGAACGCTCGGGAATTGAGATGACTCAAAAGCAAAGGAATGGACCTTGGCTTACCCCTTAGGGGTAGCTCGGGGTGAGGATTTTGATGCAAGGGATTGGACCTTGGCTTATGTAAGGGAGCTACCCTTTTATTATCATGTTGGGATACCTCGCTCGAGTAGAGGATTTATGAGGGCTTGAGCCTCCTTGACCCCGTGAGGTCAGAATGAGGGCTTGGGCCTCCGTTAACCAGTGGGGTAGAATGAGGGCTTGAAGCTCATTTACCTGGTAGCGTGGCCCCGGGTAGAATGAGGGCTTGAGCCTCCTAACCCCGTTGGGGTTCCTCACATAAGTAGAGGAGATTTATGCAGCAAGGATTTGACATTGGCTTACCCTAAAAGGGTACCTCGCTTAGGGCGAGGATTTTAAGTGTCGCATGTTACACTTATTTAGTGTCATACATACACATGTAGCCATTTCAATTGGATTGAAATTAAATTAAGCATTAACACGTAGGCATAAACGGATATGCTACCAAAAATTAACTCATTTTATAGACATGTTTAGATTATAGTAATCTTTTTTGAAGCATGTAAAAGCATGAGATAAATCAAATTGGAGAAGCGTAAAATGAAACTTATCTTGTGCCGATTGAAGAAGGTGACAATTGGGATTGACCCATATACTAAATCATGTTGGAGTTGTCCAAGCATCACACTCCATGTAATCAACTAATGGCCGATAGTTTGCTTGACCTTGTATGCACAAGAAAATGCCCGGTTTAGAGTGATTTTGCTTCCTCCAAAGTCAAAACAAAATAAGTGATTAGCAACTTATTTAGATGATTTAATTGGCTAGTTAAACACAATTTGTTTGTGTACAGATTAATATGAGAGCACAAGTAGTTGGCAAAAGGCATAGAATGATCATGTGATAGGCTGAACATGAACTCGTTTAGAGTTGTATGAATGATATGCATACACTACTACACAAAAAGCTTCACACGATGGTTTAAAACTGTCGTCTCAAGTTTTGTATTTTCGTGGTCTATCGAGGTGTCATCTGATGAAACGCTGTCAAACGACGGTTTTCAACCGTCGTATACCGATCATTGGCTCGACGGTGTGCAGCTAACTTCGTCGTCTGATGGTATCGACAAATCTGTCGACAAAAATTTTCCGTGGTGTGATTTTTATTCATACCACGGTTTTTAGGATTCTAACATCGTCTCTTTGTTATTCAGAAATCAGTTTTTATTTTTAAGACGTTGTGCAAATTGTATACACACGACAGTTCTTCTAGCATAAATGTGGCTTGATTAATTCAGTGCAGATGTGCCTTCACACAACACATATAATTCTAACCGTTGTACCATAACATTTGAGACAATGATTTTATTAGAAACAGTCGTTTGATTTCTAGAAAATTTTGTTTGATTTTAAGCTGTAAACCTTATCGAACGACATATTTTCATCTTGTTGTCCTTATAGAATGATTCATATTCAATGCTGGAATCAAATACCAAATAAATAGTAATTTATCAATATATATCTAATATTGTTATAATCCACAAAAATGTATCTAAATGGATTTGACAATGCTAATATTATATACACAAAAGGAGTACATCTAAGAAACTCCCATAGCAAAATAAATCCAAAAATGTACTTAAAAATTGTTAGGCCAGCCCCAAACATAAATTTCAAGCCTATTGCACTTCAGAGCTTCCAGGCCATGAGCTTCAGTAGACTTTACAGGCCATGAGCTCATTACCTTGTTTTCTTTTTCTTCTTATGCTAAATAATATAACAACTGATGCTTTCTTGCTTCTCCTGCTCATCTTTAGTTGGAATCAGTGGTAGCATTACTGATTTCAGGCTTTGGTATGGACTTGATGGCAATCTTGGCTTAGTTGGGACTTCATCCTTAAGAAGAAATATAAAAGGTAAAGACATGTTACTGATTGATTCCCAAAATGTGGTACACCATTTCTTCTAGAATTGTGAGAGGAATGAGCTCTTTGGGAAGCTGCTGTACTCTTAGCGGTTGATTGTGATTGAGCAGCTCTCTTGCTTCCTTCTTTACCGCCCACTATGCCAAAAACTGCATCACACTACACTTTTTAGACAACGAAAAAAAAATTTCCGTTGTGTGATCACTGAAACTGCTTCACACAACAGGTTTAATGAGATTTGCGTTGTATAAGGAGGTCGTACATCAATTTTTTTGGGTCCAAGATTATTGTACAACAGTTTTAAGGATTTGTCTGTTGTCTGAATGTAAAAAAATTTCCCCCTCACCTTGCTCAAATTTGGGTCGAAATTTTGACTCACCTTGCACAACAGTATTGTTGTATATGTTGTATGAGAGTAAGTTGCAAAACAACATACAACGCATTTTTTTGTTTCCGTTGTGCAAGTTTGGAAGAAAATCACATGTACCCCAAAATGTGAGTGAGTAGCCCCAAAAAGGCCAATATTTGAGTGAAATGCTGGTACACGATTTAAGCTCCTACAACGGAATGACTTATTTGTGTTGTCTGAATGAGAAATGTATGTCCCTAACGTTAAAACTGCTTCTTTGATTGCACATAGGCGGGAATTTTCCCTCCTTGCTCCCTTAACTCAAATTTAACATGTACATGATCAGACAACTTAATTTCATACATGCGTTGTGACTTTGTCTCCCCACTCGGCTTGCACAAAGTAACTCTGCCTTCAGGCCCCTCTTCTTGTTCATGTCTATCTCTTAGAAGCCAACCATTTCCTCTCTCATCTCTCCTCACCTGCAAACCAAAAAGGAAGAAACCCAAAGTTTTGATTCTAAGCAACATCACCACGAAGGTAACTACCTCTTCTCCTTCTCTAGATTTGGTCTCTTCGCCCCATTCTACCATGTTTTAATTTCCTGATTAGGGTAAAACGCCTGAAACTCGATCTGACCTAAAAGTTTTCGACTAAAGCTCGCCTCTCTCTCTCTCCTGCAGCCCCGCTCTCCTCTCTCTCTCTCTCTCTCTGTGTGTCTCTCTCCGGAACGGCCGCACGACGCCTTTTCTTTCTTCGACGGTGACACCGTGATGGACTGACGGTGCGCGCTGAGTCTGGGTTTTTGTTTCTCTTAATTTCTGCTTCTGGGTCTTCACTCTTCAATCGATTTATGGCTTCCTCTTAATTTCTTCTTCTGGGTATTCAATTTTCAGTCTTCAAGTCTGGGTTTGGCTCGAACTCTACTAGGTGAAGCAGCTTTGATTTCAATTTTCGACTCAATTTCGGAAACTTCAAGCTTGGTAAGTTGCTGCCATCTTTCTTGCTTCGATTTCTGGGTTCGAATTGCATCTGTTACTTTTGCTATACGCTATACATATGACTGATATGAGATTAAAATTGGATATGTGATCTGTTTTGTCCTTCTGGATTTCTGGGTTCGAATTGCATCTGTCACTTTTTGCCTTTCTGTTTTGACTTTTGACTTGAAAATTTGAAATTTAGTTGCATTTGTTGGTTTCAGCTTTGCTGTTCATATGTTTCTGAACAAAATTAGATTTGTTTAATGGTTTTCGCCTCATAATAATTGGGTCCAAGCTCTGAATTTTTGTTTAATATTATAAATGCACTACTAGATATTGAGATTTATATAAGTTCTACCTGCAGGTGGTGTGGTTGAAGGTTGAATTATGCAAGCTGTTGGTGGATAAAAGATCTGCTGAACTCAAGTTAATAGTTTCTCTCATGTTATAGTTTTTTAATACATGTTCCTTTTTTGTAGTGGTCCTTATTGGCTTATTCCAAATAGCTTTTCATTTTTCAGTATTTTTTTATTAAATTATTTTTGTTGTGGTGATCTTACTCCAGAAAATAACAATTAACAATTTTGTTTCTTGTTACTGTTGCCATGCCAAATGACTTCCATGATATTCCCAAATACTTTCTTGAGGTAATGCAACGAGGTAGGATATGTAATAAGTTGTTCGTCATGTGCCATGGTTGGCTGGTTTGTATGATTTGCACAGTGCATATGAAATATTGAAATGTCTCTTGTTATACAACTTATATTCATCAAAAACCCAAGAAGTATGATACAAGTGAACTAGAGTCTATATTAGAGAAACAAAGTGCAAGCAGGAACATACCATTTGTACTTGTATATCACCTGTTTGAACAGTTTTCCGTAAAATACTTGGACATTCTTCTGTTTTTAGAAATACCGTAGCATTTCATTACCCATGCTCAGTTCTCAACTGATATGGACCTAACACAAGTCCACAACCCTAAAAGGCTAAAAATATGGATTAAGTGAGCTGAAGAATCATTTCAAAAATGTGTCTTACTCATCTATCTGACAGTTCAACTTGTGAGATATACATCGCTATCATCATATCTAAGAAATGTTAAAATATGCATGTGAAGCTGTCAAGGACCTTCTAGATATAATAGTTGTTTTTATAACTTGCAGGCAATTCCACATGTTGTAGCTATGGTTAGAGCTGCTGACAAGAAAAGCCCAAGAGAGGCTGTTGAGTTTGTCCTACAACTGTTGAAGGTAGTTACGTTTTGGGTAGTTATCATACCTGCATGAGCAGAGATATATATGGTTACCAAAAACAAAACTTTCACTTGGCCTATATGGTCATACAAGCCTATAATTGGTCTCAGAAAAGTTCTTTCCAAACTTAATAAGCAAGTAAAATTTTGTGAACTTATTCCTTGTCTTGCTTCTGTACTATGCACGACCTTTCTTTGACAGTAAAACACTCACTTTTCTATATATTATTTAATTTCCTCCGCCATTAATTTCTAAAGGTTTATTCTGTTTCTAACTCTATTTTTTGTTTTGTACGAACATTACAATGACAACAATGGGAACTCTTATTCTGATGTGTTCTGGTTTTCTTCATTAATTCAGTCTGTTGGAGAACTTGAATTTGGGCAACAGGTTTGTTTTATACAAAATATCATTGATTCAATTGTGCCTGCCATACCTTGTCTTGCAGTTCTGTATGAACATTATGTTGCTCTACACACGCACACACATATGTGCGCGCGCGCGTGTTTTTCTGTAATTTATATTAAATTCATTTAAATGAACACTGGATGTGCATGTGTGTGTGTGTGTTTCTGTAATTTTTATTAAATTTATTTAAATGAACACTGATTTCACACCCTGGATAACAGTTGATATTACTTTCAATCCAGTGTCTACGTACTTCGTCAACATGAAAACTAAAAGGCCCATTTTGCTTATATGCTATATTTGTTTGACCGCTTACAGTGTTCTGGTTGTTTCTTCACTCCATGCAAGGTAAGAGGTGGATCTGATTGTGAGGATGAAGTTCAGAGCCAGATTCTCGTGACCACTAGCAAATGAGTATCAATTAAAAAAAAAAAAAGAATAGCAAGTTAGTTACTCAGTAAATAGGTTCTTAATGATTTTTATGCTCGACTGATTCATAGAATTAATGTTTGCTTGCGGTTCTTATTTTCATTATTCCTGGTTGATTTTATAAATGGTAGGAATATATGACGTTGCTTAAAGGAAATTGGGATTATGAAGGATTGACACTGGCTGTCAATACCAATTCATATTTTCAATCTGTAGTGCTAATCATAATGAATATGATTATAATAGAGTTTTGGGTGAATTGATTGTACTGGATACTTACTTATTTTCTGTACTCTCTACTTGTGTATTTTCAAGTTTGGTAATTGAATGGATAGAGTATTGTTCTGCTGCAGTTTCTAGGTATATATTGAGTCATTGATTACCAGATTTTCACCATGGGGGGAGCTTGTTCTAGGAAGAGAAACCATCGAGATGATGAAGATAGTTTTCGTAGAGGGATTTCCAGAAGGATACATTGAATGAGGAGGAAAAAGGGAGGGGGTTTCTCGGGTACATTGATCTATAAATCTGGAAGAAGAAGACCCAGCAGCAACAATAACCACAACAACAAGGAGGTTACTAGGAATAGCAGCAGAAGAAGATCATCGTCCAAATCCTCTGCTCCTCTGCTCGAGTTGGTCTGTTTGTCGAGGTCTCTTCCTTATTCCTATAATTCATCATTAATTTCTGCTACGTCTCTATTTGGTTTCCTAGGATAAATAAACAACTTAAAGAATGTTTATAGAACTGGGTAAACATTGATTTCAATTTGAGGTTTTAGATTGAGATAAAGTTTTGATTGTTTGTTGTTGTTCTGAAGCTGATTTTGGTTTTTGAGTTGCAGGGAGGAATCCAAGTTCTAATAATAACCAATCTTGGTCGAAATCTACAAGGGATTCTAAAAGTGGGTCTTGAAGAAAATCGATGTCAATGCTATAGGATATCGTTACTGTTTTGTTGAACTTCAGGTGTGTTTTGTTGGGTCAAGGATTATTCTTTTATCATGAGCTGAAATTGCAGTTCATTTTCTAATGTATACCTTGTAATGTTTGTATGCATTACATAGATCATCTGTATGCATTAATAAGATTGATTATCTATTCACCAGGTATTTACATAGATCATCTAATTGGCCACCTCTAATTCTTTATCTAACTTTTTTTTATTTTTTTCTTTGCAAGAACAGAAGTTGGAGAAACTTCAGGGAGAGGATCTTGTTGAAAGGCCGTTCAAGAAGAAACAGATCAGGATCAGGTTTCCTGAATGGGGAAGAAGTGGGAGATTTGCTCCATTTGGAGGTAAGGTGGGTTTACATATTTTGTTCACAAGTAAAAGTGCTACAAGCCATTTTTTTTTCATCTTAAAAAGATCTATTCATCTGCAAATTGTGTGTATTAATTGCAACCATATCTGTGGTCTACCAGGTGTTGTTTAGCAGAGCAAATCTCACAATTGAAAGAGGAGAGAAACTGGCCATTATTGGCCCAAATGGATATGGCAAGAGTACTTTGCTGAAACTAATAATGGGTTTACAAAAGCCAATAGCAGGTGAAGTTCTGCTTGGGGAGCATAATGTCCTAACAAACTTTTTTGAGCAAAATCAGGTGTGTACTGCCATTACTATTTGCTACTTTGAAATAACTAATAGCATGGGGTTTCTTCTTAGTAAAAGAGGAACCGGATCTGTAAATTTCCTTGTCAGAATATATTGTTGGTTGACTTAGCTTTTATGGGATACACGTAACATGCTTTGTTCAGAATTTTATGTTCAAAACTACTAATGTTGACTCCGTATCTAGTTCAGTGATTTTAATTTATATAGGGATCTTTTGTGTTAACTGTAAGTTTTTGAGTCCCAAGCATGGTAATTTTATTTAACCATTCATATGATTCTCAGTGGCATGCCTTCGCTTCTCATGTTTAGGTACAAAAATCTGGCAGTTAGTTAGTTTGGTATGAAAATCTGGTGGGTACAAAAATCTGGCAGAGAAAATATAGTCACTTGACTCAATTTCTCATAACTTTGTTATTATGTTCATGCCTCATTCATCAAAATGATTAAGTAAACCCTTTGATATATTAAATCAATTTCAGTGGGAGAGGAGAGGCAGCAGCCAACCCAAGCGGATATTGATCAAGTGCGAAATGAGTGGGGGAAGTTTGTTGTCAACTCATATGTGCATGAGCCTTGAAGTAGCGCGCTTGTTGCTGGTACAATTTTGATATGGAAAGCATCTTTTTTGTGCTTCTCTGCTGGTACATTATCATGCACCATGTGACATGTTTTGGAACAATACATATATATGTATCAGCTTTTTGATGTCCCAAGTAGATGGACATGCACTAGAATGCTTTTCTTATTTGAAATGTTGGCTTCAATGATTAGTGGTTTGCAAAGTTTATATTTGATGGTTGGCAATGTTTATATTTGATGAACTACTGTTCATTTAGTAAATGGACCAAATGAATGTACAATTTAATTCAGGAATGGGATGTTCAAATAATCAGACAACAGAATAGAGATATAATGACAACTGCCCATTGTCTGAATGGCCAAAATTGGGACAAACACACTGCAATCGTTCATATCACACATCAGTTTTTAACAAATCAGTCTCTTTTAATTTATACTCACACAACAGAAGCAATTGAACTCTGTTGTCCAAAAACTAAATCAGACAACAGTTGCAATTGAACTCCGTTGTCCCAAATGTTGATCATACAACAGATATAGTCTAAGCACTGAAGTTTGAGGATCAATCAGACAACACAAAAAATAAAAGTATGTTGTCTGATATGCTTAACATACAACAGCTTGAAACCAAGCACTGTTGTCTGAAGGCAGCGCTTCAACTGCTGCGCAGCTGTGCATGGCATCTGCCGAGCCATCTGTCGAGCCATCACACAACAATTATAACACATACCCGTTGCCTATTTGTTTATCAGACAACTGTGTTCCACCGTTGTCTGAATATTCAACAGACAACGGCTAGCTCTATAACGGTGGCACTCCAAATCAGACAACAGTTTCTGTCTGTCGTCTGATAAGGATTTTGGCATAGTGGCCCTTGCAAGCTTCTCTCCTCTCCAGAGCATTGTATCTAAAAGAAACAATAGGAGCATATTACACAAACAAACTACATACCATATTATATACAGACTCCATCCAAAAGAATAAAGAATTATTTGCTGAAATAGACAGCTACCTTAAAGAAAACAGAAAAAGGAAAGATATAGGCAGCAACTAAAGAACACTTCTTATGCTTTCTACTTCACTACTGTATTTTACCATGCAATCATTAAATAATTACACATATAAGAAAAAGGTGAGACAAAAGTTGGTCTTTCTGAGTTGTTCAAAGCTACTTAATGAAATTCCATCAGCTACTTATTACTTAATGTACAAAGCTCCCTTTTCCGAGTTCTAGAACCTCCCCACCCCGGCTCTAATAAATCACAGAAACTAGAGCATTGCAAGCACATCTCTAAACACCTTGATTACTGACCAGATCTTCCAAAGAAGCTTAGTGTTCCATTTGCAAGCACCCTTGGGACTACAGTCTATTTGCCTTAGTTCCATACTTCACCTCTTTGGTCCCCGTGAATCTGACTTACTATCCTGCAATAATTAAAAAAATCCTTACATGCTTAGCACCTGAAACACTGGTAAAAGATATACCACAATAACATTAAAATTTCATTACAAAGAACGTCTTTCAGCTGACAGATGCTATGAAACTACAAGGCCCAAGCCACATGTTGATGCATTTGTAAACTTAGTACACAACAATATATATTTACGTGCAAGTTATTCTATCATTAGTTTCATAAACAAGAGAAAACAGAACTTCCATCTAACAACAAAACCGAACAATCATGCACATGCAAAGCAATAGATAAAAGTGCTACTCACTACAATGTTATATTTCATACCCTCCCTGAATCTTTGAAATCATAGAACTTAACTAGTACTTGTTTAAATCAAACAATTAAAAAAACAAATGGGCAACACCAACAACATCAATACAAAAAGCGAGAGAACCTCTATGTTCTGTTTCTTTTTATTCGATCCGACTCCCCCTTCTTCTTCCTTTTTTTTGTTTTTTTTTTTTATCTTTCCTGTCTCCCTCCCTCACTTTAGTAGGCAACCAGCCTTCTTATCTTCCCAAATTTAAAAGAAAAAATTATAACAAAAATGATAAACTAAAACAATTATCTAATAACCAAAATATTATCTCCCTCAAAGTTGGTCTTCTTGAACAGAAACCAGATTAAAATATATGATTCAGATTCATCTCAGGTTCATTACAATCATCACTAATTATCACTAAATATAATAAAGTTAAAATGCAGAAGAAGCAAGTGTCCTAGAAACATTACCATCAATGTCATCATCCTCTGACTCATCCTCTTTGATATCTGGAAACCTTGATCCTCTTCCCTGTTGACCAAAACCTGCAATGACCAACTTTACAGCCAGTCTAAAACCCCAAAGGGGTATTGCTCAAACAAAAAGACAAGGCCAAAAGTAATGCATAAAAAAACCAGATTATTGAAACTTCAAGAAACACATGTACAAGCTGGGACAATTTCCCAGAGTTGAATCAATGTCAAACCTGAATGGAATTAACAATGGCTCTCTCGTAATTCGAAGACAGCTTCAAGTCTCTAACAGTTAATTTAGCAAACTTTGCAAATCTCTCCACCTGTCATCAATCACCATAAACTCAAAAACTTCTCAAACCCAAAATTTGAAAAAACACAAAGATAGAAAGAAACATATAAAGAATGAAACTTTTACCAGATGGGTTCCAAGTGAAGGCGTCTTTGAACCTCTGGCCTTTGACTTCGAAATCGACCCGAATTGGGACTAAATTCTGGGAAGTTGGCCTGCGAATTAGGAGTGAATTTTGACCAAAAATTCAGGGACCAAAACGAACAAAGGTAGAAGAAGAAAAAGAAACTTACATTCTGAACTTCTTGACATAACCTTTGGGAACGTGGCTTACATCCTTGAATTCCACTCCACCATAATCCCCAACCTCTCTTGGACCCGAAAATTCCCGAATTCCGCTCCACCACAATCTCCATCTTCCCATACTCCTGCTTCTCAGATATCGGGGGCGAAGCTGAGAACATCTCCACCACAATACTCCATCTCCTGCGTCTCATATGATTTAGTTGTTTGTCTTTTTGTAACCAATAGCAGAGCAGCCAAACAAAGCATGCAGAAACAATGCTACATCTTCTTCATTAGATTAAGATCCAATCTAGCAAACAAACAACCAAGGACCCTATTTGTTTCTTTTCATTATTGACAGAAAACAATATGATCAATAACACTCATGGGAATGGTCCGAATGAACTGGAACTAACTAGAAAAGAAAAGAAAGAGAAAGAGAAAGAGAAAAAAAAAAGCCCACATGGAACTCACCAGCTGTGAAAAAGATGAAGAGCAGCTTGCTTTATCTTCTTCTTTGCTTTTCTAATTCTCTGCCTTATCCTTAGTCATATGCATTCTCTTATGGCTGGGCTCCTTTATCATCAAATCTTCCTCCTCCGCCTAAAACGCAAACAAACCAATCAAAAGGCAAATTCAAGAACACCAACCCCTAAAGATCGGATTTTGAAATCAAACAGATTAGGGGAAACCGAAATTTGAGAGAGAGATGAAGGAGATAATTGAGGCCCCCACCCCCAAATTCAAATACTTCTTTGCTCCATGTTCCTTCCTCAAGCTCGATCCCACTCCTAATCCCATCCCCAAGCTCCGTCTCTCTCTCCAACGACGCCTCTGCACCAAAACCCTAACCCACCCCCAATCTCATCCCCCTCTTCCGCCGTCGCTCTTTGATACGCCAACTCGCTCTCTCACCACCCTCTTCGCGTAACATATCCGCCACCACCGCCATCCCGCTCTTCTTCACGACCCTCGTAACGTGAGGCCCGAGTTCGTTTTGGGATGGAATTGGGAAGAGATGGGAATGGAAGAACCCTAAAAGTGATGGGATGGGAAGGGAAGCGATCTTCAAGTTTGGTCGAAGAGTGATGGTCCGGTTGGGTTTGTCGAGAAAGGGTTTCTTGCAGAGAGAGTCGACACAACAGCGGGCTAATGAGTTTTGCAAATGGGGTATATGCATTGGTTGCCTCTTTCTTCTAGGGTTATTTTTTGTCTTAAGTGTTTTTTTTTTTCACCGCTTTAATTATATTGGGCTCATTTGGACAGCATTCAGCTCCCTCATTTGATTTATGGACAAGGCCCCTCAGACAATGGTTTTTCATATTTACGTTGTCTGAATGCCTAATTTTAAATTTTTAGTTTGCCTCCTGTTATTGTCTGGGTGGAGGGAAATGGGTTTGGAGGGAGCGAATGGGGGGAAATATTTGGGGAGAATGTTGGTGGACATGTTTCACTTGCAAACAGATGGATTCATACCACAGTTTTAAAAAGACCATCGTATAACCACTACGTGCTCTGGAAATTTAAGTGCTGCCAAATGGTGGAAAACTTGGCACCCTATTTCCATTTTAACCTCATATCACGCTTCTATTTATAAACGTCTTCAGAAACAATTCGTAAGTTTAGCATAAAAAACACCCGCTGGTTGAATTCATATTAGAAGACGGAAATTTTACAACCGTCGTCTCAAAAATGAGAAATGATTCATACTACGGAAAACAGTGTGACGTCGTATGAAAAGTGTCGTGTGATTCATTTTCTGTAGTAGTGATACTTAAGTGAATATATATCAATCATCTCGACCAAGAGTACAACGTTTATATGAGTGAACCATAATAAGATGAAGATTGTGCACAGTGTCCATGTGAAAACAATTACACTTGTGTGCGCCACGTGGTGGTGGCTATGTCTAAAATTGATGACTTATGGGCCTCTCTATGTCATAAGTCTGCATATTAGAAAGACAACATATACACATACAACAGCTTTATTTCAAGACCCCTACGTGGTGAGCAATGCAGCTCGCACGTGATCAGAAGTTAAAACATATGGGCAATATTTTTAGTTAATAAAGAAAGTAGTGGCTATGTGTTTAGCTTCGTAAGAGAAACCAGAACATCTAATGTAAGTGTATTTCAGTAGCAAGAGGTCGAAATCTGCATACCCCTTCAATATCAGATTGATAGATATAGCCTTAGTTTATAGGTAATAACTGCACAAGTAGCAGCTATAGGCATATGATCAT
Source organism: Rosa chinensis (assembly GCF_002994745.2). NCBI lineage: Eukaryota > Viridiplantae > Streptophyta > Magnoliopsida > Rosales > Rosaceae > Rosa > Rosa chinensis. The sequence goes on from NC_037094.1 coordinate 34,955,439, forward strand.
CGATGATTTTGAAGAGATGTAAGAGTAAGAAGACTTAGCTTTGGCTCGTTGAAGTTTGTTGCTGGGAGCAAGATGTATTGTTGTTATTTAGAACGCACGTCTCTGAGCTTGGAGAAGAGAGGTATAGATGAGTAGGTGTCCAAAGTAGGTGTCTGGGTGTCTAGAGCAAAACCCGTCCCTTCTCTCTATTTTTTTTTTTTGGTACATCACCGAGATACCTACTTTGAAGTTACTAGAGTGTTATGCTTTGGAGAGATGGCGTGATAGAGCCCTTTTGGAATAGTTCCAGGTACATCAAAAGACGAAAGTTCTGCTTGAGAAGACCAAGAGCGGGACCACTTTTAGAATTTAATCGAGGCTGCTGGTATCATTAGAAGAAGAGTTGTCAACGTCCCGTTGCGCTAGGCTATGTCGCCGAGATGAAAATGCTATCAGGATGTGCCAGGATGGGCCATGAAGAGGTGTCGGGTTGATCACCGAGAGGAGGGAGAGATTCAGAGCGCCCAATTTTATTTTTTTTATGACTGCTGTCAAGAGTGATAGGCAAACCAAGTAGATTATTCCCCCACCGGGTTAGCACAGACCTGGAGATGATGATTCCCCCGATGAAGTCTAGGCTTGCTGCCGAGCAGGTGTCCAAATATTTGGGTGACTAGAGCTGGCGAGGCTAGCAGATGCCTGAGTTGTTTTAGGGTTTGAAGTCAGAACTGAGTTCCTGTAGATCATAGACATGTGAAGGGAATGTCAGTGAGGAGTCAACAGGAGATGAGGAAATTGCCTGTGAGGCATGGGTGCAGGGAAGAGCCACTGAGAGGAGATAACGATCGAGCTCTTACTTTTCGAGAAAAGAATTACCGATGAGGCCATCGGGATGGTCACTAGGATGTTGGTTCCTGGGTGGTTCACCGGGATGCTGGGCGTTGTAAAATTGACCCGGTGGATGTGAGAAAGGCAGCGAAGCTTGGAAAGTCATTCTAGGTATATTGAGTAGTTTATGCTTCCTCTATTTTGGATCCCGGTGAGGATAGCGGGATGAGGACATTCAGCACGTGCAGGGAACCTTCCCCAGTTGGGACTCCGAGATGATGAGGATGTCGGTAAGTCACTGAGACAAAGATGTCAAATCTCAGAGCTGATGGTGCCGGAAACTCACAGAGACTTGTCGGCAAGAGCTGCAAGAGATTGGGTACTGGAATGAGCCAGCGAGAATGGGGAGTTAAGCTCAGAAGAGTGAGTCAGTGGGGTGCTGGAGGGTCGGGGGAAGATTATTGGGGATGGGCTACCAAAACCAGTTTGTATAGATATGGTATTGCCACACTGATCTAGGTATTGCTGAGCGACTGATTTGGTGCTGGAATGCAACTTACGCGCAATAAGGGCACGGTCATCAAAGAAGTGGGAAATATTTGAACCCGAAATTATCGTACCACGGGGATTGAAAAGCTAACTTCAATCCTTGGATATGCCGATTACTAAGTCACCAACAATTTAACAAACAAAACCTAGAAAATAGCACTAAGCTATTTACATGCTCGGCTCGGAACAACCAAGCCTAAAATTGGTCAAGAGAACCATAAATAAATGCGAAAACTCACAACCAAATGGTATGGACAATGAAAGTGGTTTGTGAAATTTGATTTTTTTAATTGCGAAGAACATAAAATTAACAATTGAAAATTAATATTAAAATTAAAAATAAAGATAATAGAACAAATCAAGAAATGGAAATTAGGTCACTAGGGTATCCTCCTAGCCAAATTTAATGTACAAATATATTCCGACAATGGTCATTCAATTCATAAGGGCATCAAGAACCGTACCCAAGGATTTTCAAGGCTCATGGGTCAATAGATTCCTTAAAGGGTATTCCTACTCCGGATCAAGGGTCGTAGAAACTCAATTGGGACAATCTAGAGCCTTGTTAGGGCCTCTAGTTGCACCAAAAGGCGAAGAGCCCTAGAATCAAGGTTCCCAAGCTAGCCAATACGGCAATCAAAATTGGTATTGTAGCTAACCATGTTCTAAACAAGTGTCCTAGCCATAAATTAGAGAAGTGATTAGGTCCTCTAATTTGTTCTAGACATGCTCATCTACACATTCAAGAGTTAATCAAGCTCCTAAGCATGCATCTAAGCCAAATATTATAGAATAGAACATATGTCAAACACGAAATTGAAAACCATTAAATCAAAACATATTTATTACATTAAATCATGCTAGGGCTCAAACCCTAGCTTCCTAAATAGACTACTCACAACCCATCCACAAATCAACAACAATATTCATCAATTAATTAAAGAGGTAAAGGTGAAGAAGAGTGAAAAGTAACAAGAACAAGTCACAAATTGCTATGGAGCAATTATGACAAGCCTTGATTTATGGTTTCCCACTATACTCAATCTCAAGTCTTGATGTAGATGAGATCCCTTGAAGCTCCTTGAAATCCCTTTGAGAAATTGATGAGGATTTGATGGAATTTTGGTGAGGTGAATCTTGGTGAGGAGGAAAATGGATCTTGGTGAGGTGATAAATGGATCTTGGTGAGGAGGAAAGTGAATCTTCGTAAGGAGAAGAAATGGTGTGGAAAGGTGTTGAAAGGTGAGAGAGAGAGAGTAATGGAGCTGAGGTCTTGGTGGTGGTGTGCAACAGGAGGTGAAGAAGAAAAGCCTAATTGATGGTTGGGTGAGAGAGTATATATGGATGGGTCGGCTACTGTTGGAGGATGTATATATATCGATTGATTGATTAGGTCTCGAATTAATGGATGGATGCTCGGTGGTGTAGGGCTGGAAGAAAAGAAGATGATGGAAACGTGTCATACCGTAATAGGAAGAGAGGAAAAAGGAAGGAAAATAAAAAGAAAAAGGAAGAAAAATGAAGAACGTGCACGTGGGGGAGGGGGGAAGAATTATAATGCTGACGTCAGCAAAGTCATTTTTCTTTTTTCTTTTTCTTCTCTTTTCTTTTTCTTTTCTTCTTCCTACTTTTTACTTTCTTCTTCTCTCATCTCAATGCACTTCTGCATATATTATCAGAGACAATTGGATTCCACTCCCTTACTTTCTTCTTCTCTCATCTCAATGCACTTCTGCATATATTATCAGAGACAATTGGATTCCACTCCCTTGATGGCATTGACCATGGTTAACCCGCATTGACAATTTCATCCTTTTGTCGGAAACTCCATTTCGCTCCAATTTGGGGTCATTTTCTCTTGATTTCCTCAATTCCGCTTATTTCCTACAAAATAAATAAAAATGGATTAATTACATAATAATTAACTTGAAGATTAACTTATTTCTAGTATTTTGGATGCAATTACATGCATAGAAATGCGTGTAATCACACCCCCACACTTGAACTTTGCTTGTCCTCAAGCAAACTAAATGAAATATAATCCGAAAATCTAATAACTCATAAATATAAAGAAAGTGTAGTATTAGCCTTTCCAACCATAACTCTTGGAGAACTAATTATGTACATGACTATGAAGTAGACGTAAGCACAACATAAGATTTTTGAATTTGTAAGACAATTAAGATGCACGTGTAATAGATGCTCAAGTATATGCATGCATAGTATATGCATGCATTGACCATGTGTCAAATCAATCCACTATAATCAAATAGGCATATAGAAGACCCGACATAACCCACTAAACTCACATAGGTTCACTAAATATTACCGCTCAAGTGTTTAGGGGCTATATGTGTTTCACTCAAAAACAATTTCACAACATGCGCCGCCGTATGCTTGCTCTTCGATCTCATCTCCGCTGGGTAGCCCACAACATTCAAGATCAAGAGGTCTTTTATTTGCTTGTAATGGGGCTAAAGGCAAGTGGTTAAGAGAAATGAAGGATAAGAAAGACAAAGTCCATAGAAGTCGATGAAGCAACTCTCTCTTGTAGAGATTTAAGACTTTTGCTTTCGAATGCTAAATCACTCACTCTAATCCCAATGTACAACCCACTAACTAAACTATGTTATACCCTCTTTTTTTTATTTTTTCAAGACAATTTTTTTTTTCCTTTTCTACTTTCTTTTCCTTTTTTCCTTCAACTTTCTTTTTATTTGCACAACTTCTTCTTCTTTCTGTTTTGTTTTTTTTTTTTTTTGAGAACTTTTTTTCTATACAAATCACTCACCCCCACACTTATTCTTTTGTAACCTCACACTTTTGACTTTTCTTTTTTTGAAGTACTCAAACATAAAGTCATTTTCTCGAATCGCTTCACCAACTACCATGGAAGGGTAGGATAAATTTTTTTAGGCTAGGTAGGGATTTGTAGTGCAAATGAATAAAAAGGCTAAATAAATAGGCTCAAAGTGGCAATCTAGTGGTAAATATCTTTGGACACATGCTTCTTTGGCCAAGGTGGTATTATGCCTGATGCCTCAATCCTTTCTATCCCGTCATAAGCCAAAAATAGCCTCGAGAGGTCTCAAGCAAGTTCTAGATACGCAATGTCATGAAATTGTACACACATGAAGAAAAAGTGAATGAACAATGCATACACTATGGATATTAGGCTCAAAAGCTCACAAATAAGGCATGCAAGTTAATCGAATAATCTATATGCTTCTCTAACTATGATGAACGAACCTAACATAGGCTATGTGCACACATATAATCAAGCATAGATCACATATACACTCAATCACAAAACAAATTCAAAGTCCTAGATCATGCTTAATCTATCCACAATCATAACAAGTCCATATGTCTCGTCATTGGGGTTGGAAAAGGCATTAACCACTCAAATATAATTACATAAAGCTAATCTATTTTTTTTTTTCATAGGCGCCCGAGCCCTCACCCCCACACTCAAAACCAACATTGTCCTCAATGTTGTAAAGTGAGCTCGAAAGCTAAATCCATGTCGGAGTTAGGCATGAGAGTGAAGTCCAGGCGAAAGCACAAAAATTAACTACGAAAATAAAAATCTAAATGCGGAGTAAAGTTACGGAAACCCCCTTTGTCAACACCTCCATTGCTCACGACCTTCGGAGAAGCCCAATATGAGACACCAACCTCAAGGCACAGAGCCTTGACTTCCTTAACGTATGCTCCAAGCTAGCTCTAGGTGCTCATGAAAGATCAACTCCTTTGAGAAATATAGTGTACAAAGAGCGATGCGTCACAAATAGACCACCAAAGAATAAGGACAAGGTCCTCCATTAAGATCATGGCCTTGAACACATCCAACACACCTCATGACTACCCATATATTACTCTCCATTGAAGAATTGAAGTGCAAGAAGTTCAACCAACCCGAGTGAACAAAAACAATTGAGTGCAGAAAACTTCCAGTAATGACCTTTCTGTCTTCAAATACCGATATCTCAAACTCAGAAATAGATAAGTAAGTGAGACTTTATATATGGAATAGAAATTAAACTCAGAAAGCTTTCTATCCATATAAAGTAAGCCAGCTATATCCAAATGAGATGAAAACCAAAGCTGGTCAAAATTGTTGATCTGTCATGAAGTCTTTTGCTGACCCTCAGTCACCAAAACAGAAATATCTGAAGCTCCAGAGGTGAATAGAGGGTGAGACTAATGGATATAAAACTAGACTCATGAAGCTACTTTCAATTAAAATTTCACTGGAAAATCAATTCTGAGTCAAAAATCGTTGGCCTCCAAACTCACTGATCTGTTATACAGTTTTTGCTGTTCTGTTTCTGACCCCTGTCACTTGGAACATAAAATCTGAAGCTAGGAAGGTTCAAATTAAAAAAATTTGTGCCAGCATATAGAAGACATGTGAAGATACATCTTCAAAAATTTTTAGCTCCAAATAGCTTGATATGTAGAGGGAGTAGCTTCTCAAATTCACTCTATAGTAACTGTCTCTGTTCTGACCTCTATGTATTGACCATTAAATAACTAGAGTTCCAGTGACCGAAAGTGGCTGAAATTTTGAAAATCGATAATAGACACACAGGGATATACCTCCAGAAAATTTCAGCTCAAATTCACATGTGGATTGGAAGTTGTAGTCAACCAAATTCAACTGAACTTTCTGGATAGAAACTGCACACTGCCAAATTAACTGTCCTTCATATTTCAAACTCCGGACACCTCCCATCCTCCCAAAAAGATAGCTAAATAGCCTTATTTATGCAAAATGAACAAGTAAATTTCAAAACCACCTAGGGTTGCCTCCCTAGAAGCGCTTGTTTTTAAAGACCCCAAGCCGGTCTTTTTCACTTTTCTACCTCAAGGTGGCTCAAAGGATGTCTTCTTACCACCCACAACAATTGTGCTAGCCTCACTATCATTTTCAAAACATATAGAAATTGAAGAAGTGAGCTTGTAGCTTGGAGGTGGAGGCCAATCATACCTCTTAGATATTTCCTTCTTCTTGACAACTCCACAAACCTCCCTTAACTTCTTGATGGACTCCTCTTGTGCTTCACTTAATGGTGGACTCTTCTTCTTGTGTTGCTCATAAGTCTCAAGAGTAGGGGTTGTTTGCTTTTCAAGCTCGATAGTAGGCTCCAAAGTAGAAGTAGGAACTACATCATCATGCTTCAATGGTGGCTCATTGTCATAACCCCAAATAGGTAAGAAATAATTTTGTGCACAGATTGTAGGCTTGGAAGGATTCAAGGGTCCAAAGATCCGCTCACTCTTGGCTTCATTACCCTTCACCAAATCAATAGAGAATACCTCCCTCATAATGTCCAGGGGATAGAATGGATTGCACACTTTAATCTTCACTTTGTCACCTAACACCTTGAGTCTAATGGTACCCTTCAACACAATAATCTTCACACCCGCCGTTGCCATGAATGGTCAGCCTAGAATGATAGGTAACTCATTGTCAAGGTAGGGGTCTTCACCCATATCCAACACTACAAAGTCGGCCGGTAGAATAAATTTATTTACTCTCACTACCACATCCTCTACAACTCCCACCGGACGCCTTGTGCTACGATCCGCTAATTTCAATCTAATCCATGTGGGCTTTAACTCACCAATTTGTAGCTTCCGATATATAGCCAAGGGCATCAAATTGACACTCACCCCTAAGTCCATGAGAGCTCCTTCAAAAACTTTTTCCCCAATAGTACACCCTATTGTAAAGCTCCCCGGTTCTTGCATCTTTGGTGGTAGTCTTCGTTGGATAATTGCACTTACTTCCCCCTTCAACTCAAATGTCTCATCGGCTTTGAATTTCTTTTTGTTCATGCACAAGCTCTTGAGAAATTGAGTATACACTGGTACTTGATGAATAAGGTCCATCAATGGGATATTGAGATCCACTTTCTTAAATATTTCTTGTATCTCTCTCATCAAGCCACTCTTCTTCTTACCCCTCTTTGAATTATCTCTTCTTGCGGTATTAGGATAAGGAAGTGGTGGCTCCAATGTATTCAAATCAAGAGGTGGATCAAATGTGAGACTTCCGATAGTGCCCCTAAGGGTAGTCACGGTCCCACTAGGGTTCTTAGCCCTCAAGGCCTCGCCTAGTGATGAGTAGACCGGACCACTCCTATCCCTAGAGCTATCATGCACATGTAGGTCTTCCTCCATATTTTCCCCCTCTTTTTCTCTAGAAGTAGATGGCTCAAACTCATGAGTGCCTTCCTAGAGATGTCATCGGCCGTAGATGGGTCCCTAGCCTTCATGGCCTCACCATCTAATTTAGGGTCCGAGACATCCTCATCCCTAGAAGTCTTCTTTCTCAACAAAGCTCTTTCCTTGCCACTATCAATCAACCCATATTTGCTTGCATTGTTCTCAAAGGACAAGAAACCATAACCTTTACCAAGAATAGCTTCTCCGGATGGTACATTTTCTTCCCCTCCAGCTACCTTATACACCCCCTTATTTCTTCCTTTGGCATTCAAAGTCACATCACCCACTCCATATTTACCGGAAGGTACATTTTCTTCCCTTCCTGTCCCATCCTCCTTGTAATATAAAAAATCATGATGCAAATGCAAATTATCATCAACAACATGGTCAAGAGGTACTGTGATGCCCTGGAATTTCGTATTTATTTTCTGAGTATTTTCCGGAACTTAATTTACTGATTATCGGACGATTTCGTGGCTCGTGGATTGAGCGGAAGTGTTTCGGACGAATAATTATTCAGGAAGCGTCATTTTAGGGGGGGCGCAAGAGTTGACTTTTATTTGTAGGGTATCTCCAAAAACTTCCATCACGAAAGTCGTAGAGCGTGTCGATACGAGTTTGTGGACATGTGGAACGCGGAAATCGGAGTTCGTATGAGAAAGTTATGAACGATTGAAATTTGGGGAAATTTCTATAAATAGGAGAAAATTCTGGATTTTTCATTAAATCCCAAAAGTTCCCTTTTTCTCATTTTCCTCCCCAGGTTTCTCTCCGTTCTCTCTCCTCAGACCCGACGGGTTGCGCACGACCAGACTTGGCTGGAAACCAGTCTTCCCGGTGGCCGACGACAGAGGACCCGGCCCTGACAGACGTGCCTTCTCTTCCGCCGTCGACCCCTAGTGTCCGTTTCACTCGCCGCTATCCCCAGACAGAGATCGAAGCCCCCAGACGCGAGATCGGGACCCGATAGGTTTTGAGTGCTCCGGCTACTTACCGGCGTATTTCTTCAAGGTTCTGGGTTCGTCTCCTCCTCCTGAGCATCCCCATATAAGCCTTGCATCACGATTTGGTGTGTGGAGCGAAAGATCAAGCGTTGAAAATCGGCAGCTATGGTTGAATCTGGAAACGTGATCAAACGCTCGAGATTAATCCAACTTCCAAGCTTCATCTAGGACGATCTAGACCGAATCTCGTTTAGCTCCAGGTATGAAGGTTTCTCATCTCTTCAATATGAACAAGTTTGTAGTTGACGACTTTTGCATTGGAGGTGGTTGACCCGGCGTTGACCACCACCATTGACCACACGTTGACCCGCCGCTTGTGGTGGCCTGTGGCGGAGCGTCCAGCGTCCTTTTTGTGTTCTGTTTTTAGTTTATTCATCTATGCATCGATACAGTCGTTTTGATTTATTATAAGGTCAGTTTGGAGAAAGTTGATGCATGCTAGGGTTTCGGTTTTATAAGTTATCTTCGGTTTGCAATCTGCGAGGATCCCAACGTTGGATCTTTGTATAATTTTGATAGGATGATCCCAAGGGCGATCCGTGAGAATCCGACCGTTGGATGGTCATTTAAGTGTGTTATGAATCAATTGCTAAGTTAGGATCGTATTTGTTTAGGTGATTGACAGTTTTGTTTGGGCGGACGGTTGTGATTTTGAGCTGTATAGGAGACGCAGCTGGATTAGAGGTGAGTAAATCTCACGTGGTTCATTTACAAACGGATTTAATTATTACTCGGAATTACTTGTTTAATTGTTAAATCATTTTAGAAACAAATTATTTGTTTTAAAATATATGAACTTGATCGACAACGGTTCATGGGTAAGTTAAAACAATATTTTGATATAAAATGATTTTCGAGAAGTCTAATTTATAAAACTATAGTTGGTATTAGTGGTCATTCCTGCGTGAATGACTACGTATATATATATATATATATATATATATATATATATATACGTGGAATATATATATTGGATAGTGTGACATTGGTGAAGTAATGATTGAGAGTTGATTGAATTGTTATGTCGAGCATTTCTCTTACGAGCATACAATTATCATGATGTGTTGATTATTGTGTAAAAGTGTGTTTTGCTTGAGGAAGGTATTTGAGTCATGTGGGATTTGTTTTAAATGTTTTCTGATCTTCGGATCTGGTGTTTATTGGGAGTTGATGGGTGATCATTTACTTTAGTCGAAGTTGATGGGTGATCATCGACTATCGACTTTAGTTTGGAGTTGATGGGTGATGATTGACTTTAGTGTGAGTTGTTTGACTTCTTCATTGATTTTCCTTTTCCTTTTCATTGTTGAATTTTAAGTAATCTCCTTAACTAAGCTATATGCAAGGATTACTATAATTTCTATTGATTGATTTTAATGTAGTCTCCTGAACTAAAATTTATGCAGGGATTACTATGATTTCTAATTTTTGAATTGTGTGCTTTTTGGGTGATCTCCTGAACTAATTCTCTATACATGGATTACTAATTTTTACCAAGTGTGATTGTATGTTTGGTTGTGTTTTGTGGAGTTAAATGTTGTTGCTTTAATTTATCTCACGAGTTGAGAAATTATAAGCATGAGTGACATGAGTCATTTTAATTGAGTTTACTCATACGAGCTTAAAAAGCTTACCGGGTTTGTTGTTTGCAATCCCGGTGCACTATTCTATGATGTAGCGGTTATTCCTGCAGGTGAGGACCACCAGGGCTGAGTACGAGGGCGTGGAGTGTAGCAGTGTTAGGTTCATAACCTATTTTGTTAGCGTACTGCTGTTTTTGGTATGCTCTTTGTGAGCGTGTACATTTGTATATTAGTTCTCTCGAGTTTTGTATACACTTGTTGATGTGATATTCGACTTAAGTGATCGGGTCTTTATTGACGATTATTGTCGCTCAGGTTTATTTGAAAAAGTTTCTAAGTATTTTGGGCATTTGGTTAAGTTTTCGCCTTTCGGATTTGAATTTCTTTATTCTAAATTCGGGGCGTGACAGGTACATTTTCTTCCCTCTTGGCCCCATATGAATGCAAATCAACATCGTCATCAAATAAAGGATTTGTATGGAAACTAGAAGATGTGGGCATGTAAACTTGATTATCATATACCTTCCCCGAACGTAGAGTGGTAATGGCATTGCATTCACGGATTTGGCCTCTTGGATTTGGCTCCGGTTGTGAAGGTAAGGCTCCTTTTGGTCTCTCACTCATGTTGGTGGCCATTTGGCCCACTTGTACCTCTAGTCTAGCCATGCCTTGTTGTAGAGTTTGATACCCTTGAACTAGTGAAGAGATGCTTTGCTTGGTCTCCTCATTAGTAGAAGTTTGAACCTTGAGAAACTCTCCCATCAAATCTTCAAAATTAGGCTTCTTTTGTTCACTTGGAGCTTGAATAGGAATGACTTGAAGAATAGGAGGGGAATTGTAGTTCTCGCCTTGGTGGGGGCCTTGAAATGAGCTAGGATTGCCTTGAAACTTGCTACCACTATAGCCAACACCTTGTGTAAACCCGGGAGGGGTGTTTTGACCATGAAATCCATGACTTGAGGTTGATTGACCTTGATAATTAGCCCCATATGCTTGCTGTCCATGTTGACCATTTTGTGAAAAATGAGTGCTTCCTTGGTGTGCATTGCCATAATGAGAAAAATTTGATGAGTCTTGACCTTGGCCACGTCTAAAGCATTGTTTTCCCCCTTGAAATGCACTAGATGAACTTCCGGGTATCTCCAAGAAAAATTGGGATGATTCCTCCAACCGGGGTTATAAGTGTTAGAGTAAGGATCATTTCTTTGGTTCCTTGATTGGTGCACCCCAACTTGATTAACATGCTCCTCCATAAATTTTGGAAATTTAGATGATAAATGACCCACCACGGCTTGATGTGTTCTCCTTGCTAGGTGCTTGTTGTCTCCTTGCATCATGATCATTCCAATGAAGGGAATTAAGTGAAAGCTCTTCATATGTGTCCCAAGCGGCATCGGGAAGCTTGCTTGCAATAGTTCCACCACTAAAAGTGTCAACTCTTTGTCTTTGTCCGCCATCAATCTTCTATAGAACTTGTCCACAAGAAACCACTTCTCTAACCCATGGTGAGGACATGACATCTCAAGATCCTTAAAGCGCTCCCAACACTCATGAAAACTCTCTTGAGGGTGTTGTCTAAATGCAATGAGCTCATCTCTAACATTGGAAGTTCTGGAAGGAGGAAAATATTTTCCCAAGAAAGTTTCTTGCATCTCAACCCAAGTGCGTATGGATCAAGGAGGCAACTTGCTTAACCACTTCCTTGCGTGGTCTTTGAGTGTGAAAGGGAACAATCTAAGCTTCAAACCATTAGAAGTGAGACCATTAGGTTGAACGGTAGTACACACTTGCTCAAACTCCGCAATGTGCTTATAAGGGTTTTCCAAAGCCATGCCATTAAATGTGGGTAGAATGCTCAAGGTAGTTGGCTTGATCTCAAAGTGATGCTCGCATGGAAGGAGTACAAATGCAAGAAGGGTGATCAACAATTGTGGGACTAGTGTACTCCCTCATGGTCTTGCCTTGGGGAGGATTTTGTGCGTCTCCCATGTTGACTTGTCCTTGTGAATGTCTTAAAGGTACTCTCTCTTGATCAAGATCTCGATGTGGAGCACTCTTGGTCACTAATGGCCTTCGGATCCTCCTCCTTGGTCTCCCTCTAGTATCCTCACTCAATACCCTTCCGCTTCTAAGAGTGATCGGTTGATATGAAGAAGATGCTTCGTTCATACACCTTGAAATAAAAATGAGACCACGTGATAAGTACTCAAAAATTCACAAAATAGGCAATGAGAATCAAATTTCACTTTTTACAATGAATGAGAGGGATTAAGAAGAGAAAGTAAGACAACAATTAAACAAGAAAATAAAATAACAAAAGCAAAGAAATGATGAAAACTAACAACTCAAGAAATTAATGACTAAGTAGGAAACCCAATAAAAAACTAGCAAACAAGTCAAGGCAAGTGACGATCGCTATCGATGCTCATGTCTTACATGTACTACAAAGTAATACAAACCCCGTCACTTCGATAGAAATAATCACAATGTCTCAACAAACAAACACACAAGTATGAAATATACAAAATAAGAAAAGTAAAATAAACGAACACACTTTTTTTTTTTTTTTTAAATCTAAACAAACAAAGAAAAATTAACTAAAACTAAGAAAATAATGTAAGTGACCTAATAACTGAAAACCCAAGGGATTAAAGCTATTACACTTTAATCACTTTAATCCCAGGCAACGGCGCCATTTGATTTGGTGCTGGAATGCAGCTTACGCGCAATAAGGGCACGGTCATCAAAGAAGTGGGAAATATTTGAATCCGAAATTATCGTACCACGAGGATTGAAAAGCTAACTTCAATCCTTGGTTATGCCGATAACTAAGTCACCAACAATTTAACAAACAAAACCTAGAAAAATAGCACCAAGCTATTTACATGCCCGGCTTGGAACAACCAAGCCTAAAATTGGTCAAGAGAACCACAAATAAATGTAGAAACTCACAACCAAATGGTATGGACAATGAAAGTGGTTTGTGAAATTTGATTTTTTTAATTGCGAAGAGAATAAAATTAACAGTTGAAAATTAATATTAAAATTAAAAATAAAGATAATAGAAACTAATCAAGAAATGGAAATTAGGCCACTAGGGTATCCTCCTAGCCAAATTTAATATACAAATATATTCTGACAATGGTCATTCAATTCATAATGGCATCAAGAACCGTACCCAAGGCTTTTTAAGGCTCATGGGTCAATAGATTCCTTAAAGGGTATTCCTACTCCGGATCAAGGGTCGTAGAAACTCAATTGGGACAATCTAGAGCCTTGTTAGGGTCTCTAGTTGCACCAAAAGGCGAAGAGCCCTAGAATCAAGATTCCCAAGCTAGCCAATACGGCAATCGAAATTGGTATTGTAGCTAACCATGTTCTAAACAAGTGTCCTAGCCATAAATTAGAGAAGTGATTAGGTCCCCTAATTTGTTCTAGACATGCTCATCTACACATTCAAGAGTTAATCAAGCTCCTAAGCATGCATCTAAGCCAAATATTATAGAATAGAACATATGCCAAACACGAAATTGAAAACCATTAAATCAAAACATATTTATTACATTAAATCATGCTAGGGATCAAACCCTAGCTTCCTAAATAGACTACTCACAACCCATCCACAAATCAACAACAATATTCATCAATTAATTAAAGAGGTAAAGGTGAAGAAGAGTGAAAAGTAACAAGAACAAGTCACAAATTGCTATGGAGCAATTATGACAAGCCTTGATTTATGGCTTCCCACTATACCCAATCTCAAGTCTTGATGTAGATGAGATCCTTTGAAGCTCCTTGAAATCCCTTTGAGAAATTGATGAGGATTTGATGGAATTTTGGTGAGGTGAATATTGGTGAGGAGGAAAATGGATCTTGGTGAGGTGATAAATGGATCTTCGTGAGGAGGTTCTTGGTGAGGAGGAAAGTGAATCTTGGTAAGGAGAAGAAATGGTGTGGAGAGGTGTTCAAAGGTGTGAGAGAGAGAGAGAGAGAGAGAGAGAGTAATGGAGCTGGGGTCTTGGTGGTGGTGTGCGGCAGGAGGTGAAGAAGAATAGCCTAATTGATGGTTGGGTGAGAGAGTATATATGGATGGGTCGGCTACTGTTGGAGGATGTATATATATTGATTGATTGATTAGGTCTCGAATTAATGGATGGATGCTCGGTGGTGTAGGGCTGGAAGAGAAGAAGATGATGGAAACGTGTCATATCGTAATAGGAAGAGAGGAAAAAGGAAGGAAAATAAAAAGAAAAAGGAAGAAAAATGAAGAACATGCACGTGGGGGGAGGGGGGAAGAATTCTGATGCTGACGTTAGCAAAGTCATTTTTCTTTTTTCTTTTTCTTCTCTTTTCTTTTTCTTTTCTTCTTCCTACTTTTTGCTTTTTTCTTCTCTCTTCTCAATGCACTTCCGCATATGTTATCAGAGACAATTGGATTCACTCCCTTGATGGCGTTGACCATGGTTGACCCGCATTGACAATTTCGTCCTTTTGTCGGAAACTCAATTTCGCTCCAATTTGGGGTCATTTTCTCTTGATTTCCTCAATTCCGCTTATTTCCTACAAAATAAATAAAAATGGATTAATTACATAATAGTTAACTTGAAGATTAACTTATTTCTAGTATTTTGAATACAATTACATGCATAGAAATATTTGTAATCAGCGACGCAGTGGTGTAGGAGACATGGGTGCCTAGTGAGGAGTTTTGGGTGTACTGCCGATGGAACCTCGGTTGACATGGTTGATGATGCCGGTGAAGAAATGATTCTAGAGGGTCCAAGTACAAATTGGTGACTCCCGGACGAGTTGATGAATGTGGCCAGTGGTTCTGTTCGAGTCCACATGCAACTGGACCTTGATTTCTAGATGGGTAGTTGTGTTGCATGGCCCAAGAGTGACCATGCGGGTCAATTATAGACAAGTATCCCATATGAGGCTGGAGTTGCTGCATGGTTGCATGCATGAGTAAGAGAGCTACATGAGTAAGCGACACGGCTTTTAGTATTGTTTCCCACAGACGGCGTCGCCAATGTTTCTTCGTGAATTTATATGCTAAGGAAGAAGCACAATAGAGTAGAGAGATAGTGACACAAGGTGTATAGTGGTTCACCTTGCCCATGAGGCAAGGTTACGTCCACTTAGAGATTTCACTATGAGTGAGGCTAAGTAGCCTTTGTAGTAATACAAGCACTACTAGAATTTTGTTCATAGACATCAGTTCAGAACCAATGTTAAACTAATTATCGACCGATGTCTTAGTGGGTGTAGAGAAAGATATAGACATCAGTATAAGTGCGTTTTTAACCGATGTCCCAGATAACAACCAACATCGATTCTAAAAAACAAATAGATGTATAATCGTTATAATCACTACTACAAAAATTGAATCAGACGATGGCTAAAAACCGTCGTCTGATATGGAGGTAAAGCGTCGTCTATCGAGGCGCCGTCTAATGAAGATCAATTGTAGGGAACCGTCGTGTGAAGGGCTCGGCAGCATGGGGTGCAGCATTAGCTGTTGTGTGAGTGTTATTCAGACAATGGGCAACTTTAGAAACAGTCGTGTGAAGGCAATTCAGAAGTCGTTTTTTTTCTATAACCATTGTGTGACTTTTATTCACACGACAGTTTTTATTTTGGGGTCATTGTGAACATTGTGCACATACGACAGTTTTTTGTGGTTATTGTTGTCCCAATAGAATGATTCAATGCATTATATATGTTGGAACTGAAATCGAAAATGATCAAATTAACAGTAGCTATCAATATATAGAAGAAATTGTTATAATCCACATCATGCACCAAAATGGATTGTGCAAAGGTAATCTTTCATCCACAAAAGGAGTACATCTAATACTACTCTCCTAACAATATACATCCAGAAATTTACTTAAAGGAGTCTAGCTTTGCTGCTCTCATGGCCTCATTGGAGTCTAGCTTCGGAAGCTTCTGTAGGTGCTTTTTCCTCTCTTTCTGCAGTTCCAACTGCATATGGATCAATAGTTCACTGAGGGATACACATGCCAGACCAGAAACTGGACCAACATGGGCAGAACACTAGTTACATGCAATTCAATTATACCCTTTCTCACCAGTCAATGCTAGGATCATGTACCTGAGATTAGAAACAAGGAAACAACAGAAATATTCATATATGTGGTCAATGAAATACTGAATTTATACATGTTCTCATCATTTAGGAAAGGAAATGCGTTATATTTTTGGTCAATCAAATGCATTCTCACCATCTGGAATAGCATGCTTAGGAAATATTTCCAATTGCTTAGGATGACGCTCATTCTTGTACACAAAGTCTTTGAATATAGGATATGTACATTTCTATTGTTTCCAGAATCTAAATAATCAAACACTAACAGTTAAGAATTGAACATCACCACTGCTATAGATATTGTAAATTTAATACAAAAACATTTAACTAAGCTTTAGCTAATTTACGTGAATGAAAAACAATGGATGAAGATACTACGAAAGCACAGATAAAGGAGTGGCAGAAAAAAATTAGGATCAAACTTTTTTTGCATATGGTCTGCAAAAGAAAAACAGAATGGTAATGAGATTATGAAATTAATCATGACATATATGAAAAATTCTATCAGATATTACTTGTACTTCATGATGCATACTTTCTTGTGCAACAATCAATTAACACAAAAACATAAACATATACCAAAAACCAATTACAATATCTTATACAATATCTTACCTTAGATACAACAAGACATATTATTAGCAATATAAGAAATCAAGGTTTCAAAAACTTACTGATCTATTTCTTCATATTATAATATCGATCTATTCAAATCGACACTGGCAACATTGACAAAGCCAAATTTGAAATGTACAGAAGCAGCAAGAAAGTTTGACTAGAGCATGCATTATAAAGCATAATCCCAAAACTTGGTAGGCACTCCAAAGTTACTGGCCGTTGTCAGTGGCAACTTACACTGCAAATTTATTGTCTTATTATAGCAAAATGACAATTAGTCCATGCCAATCTCTAATGATCACTACCAATACATCTCAGAAAACAATTAATCAACTACTTTCAGTTTATATAAAAAATGAAAACGTTTTAACTTTGCTGGATATGCAAAAAAAGCACATAATAGTTAACTTCATCAATACACCAAGCATAAACTGATTTGAAGTCATTGATTCAACATGGATGTGAGCGAATCACAACATAGATAAGAACTCATAAAACATTGATAAGATAACAACAGAAAAGAATAGTTGGTCATTATGAAAACCAAATAAGAATAGCTCCTCATATTCTATATTTGAAATAACCATATAAATCACTTTCTTTAGATAATATAATAATCATCATGGAAACCAAGTAAAAACAACTTCGTACATTTTATATTTCAAATAAGAAGGATTCTAATTCATTCCTCAATCATACTTATACATCAGTTGCTAACTTTAAAGTATAATGGATCTTTCACCTAAACAGAAACTCACAACATTATCAGTCATCGGTGGAAGAAAATATAATACTCATGGAAACCAGTGATAATTCACTAATGATATCTAAAGGAACATTAAACTGCAAAAAATGAAATTTGTCACTCAAAACAATCACCTGCAAATACAGATAATTACACATTAAAAATTGACATCAATGATAAAAAGGCCAAGCATGAAAACTCGATTGGAACAAATTAAGGTTTCTCATCAAGAAGATTGTTTATAACACTGTCTTTGTGTTTTCATGAAGGAAGATATGCATGACTATTGGAATAAGTTTACTACTTCAAACCAACAAAAAGAAGACCACAAATGAAAAATAGGTAACAAAACCTGGCTTGGAAATTCTAATACCAGCGGCATGGCTCTAGTTTGTAGGATTTCTCATATGATTTCATGGTTTCAATATCAGTGGCACACTTAAATCCTAGCACTAAAATATTACAATCAAATCACTAACATATTATATCCAAAACTCTCAGCTTAATCTTTGCTTCATTATAATTATTCGGAAGAGATGCCCATTATGCTTTGTTATTATATCTGTGACTTTGGGGACACAAATATGAAATACATAGAGTGAAGGAATACAATTAATTAAGAGATTCTTTATACAGTACAACATTAAAAAATATAATCAAATGGTGCTGCATGAGGAAGGTCCCTTCTGGACACAAAGGGTGGTGTACTTCGTGAGACTTCATTGAAACTCACATCACTATGGTCAAATTCGACGATATTTTGACCTTAGCTCCAAGAAACATGAAGCTCATGTTTATGGTCATTGCCAGAAAACTATATCAAAAGCATATATTGACTCTCTCACTAACCAAACAAAGATCCACACACAATCAAATTCCTCAAAACAGATCAAACATAAAGCTGTAGCAAATGAAAATGATCCGAAAAATTAAAATTTTTTGAACCCGATAGAGGTAACCCAAATGATATCTACACCACCGATTAAAAGCAACCCAGCTCTGTACCTCCAAAACTAGACAGATCAAGCAATTTGTTTTAATATTGTGTTCAATTTGAAGAGGTATTTGCATATAGCCTGGAATATCAAATAAGCTTACCCTTTTCTTCTTTCCCTCACAATCTGCAACTTAACCTGAATCCTAGTCTGAGTCAAGTAGAACCTAAAACAAAACTCAATGAATCTGAGAAATAATTACTTATTTAATCAACTACAAAAGTTAAACTTATGATATAGATTAAACCAACCTCTTGTAGCTATCGTTAGCATTGCAACACGGAAGCAAGAGAACCAACTCTCTCAGGTACACACTGCTACATCTCTGCAAACTTGCCATATACCTGAACAAAAAACCCGACACAAATCGATTAGCGGAGCTCCAAAATATGGAAGCTTGGGAGTTTATAGTGGCTGAATTGAAATTTCAGTGAATGGTGAAGTTAGAAAGGGAATGTGAGTAGTGGTGGAGATGGTGAGAGCAGAGGAGGAGGCAGAGGGAAAGAGTCCCTATCATGCACCAAAACCCACAAAAATCAAACAAATAAACCAAACAAAGGCTTGATTTATATTGAGCAGCCTAGATTCAAAATCAGAGAGCGAGAGAGAGATAGAGAGTACCTGGTGTCGTTGGAAATGGAGTAGACGCGGTCTACTAGTGAAGATTGGATTCGATTAGGAAGAGATGTGAAGAACAATAAGTTTAACGAATGCGAAGCAAAACCTAATGGATTTGGGGTCGATGTGAATTCAAGTATGAACATTAACTAAACCTAGATCACCTGATTAACCTCTTTCAATGAACTAAGGCAGGAATCCGAACCCTTATCTTCCCAAGTACTCGAATTGAATGCCCATAATCGAGCCATTCATTTGTAGGAGCTCGAGCTTCTGGTTCTTCTGCTCATATATAGAGAGAGGCCGCCTTAGATTATGTAAGAGAAAGAGGACTCAAAGTATTGGAGAAGAGAAGGTTTCCAATCTAGGGCTCTCTCCAGTCTGTTTTGAAGTAAGAGTGATGGGATGAATTCACCATCAATCGTATGAGGCGGAAAATGGTTTGGTTGTCGAGGAGAGGAGAGAGGAGAGAGGTCCAAGGTTTCAAAATGATGGATTTGGGGTCAGGGGTAGAAGATAGAGGGAGAGAGGGCAAGGGCGCTGATAGTTGTGGGTTTTGGTTATGGGTCTGTGTCGAGACTCGAGAGAGTGAGGCGCTGTGGAGAGATTGAGGACCTGTGGCAACTTTTGTTGTTCTTTTGCTCAAGTGTTAGGGCTTATATCAATTTGGACAAAGACACACAATAGAATTTTATAAAAATGTGGTCTGAAGACTACCATTTTAAATTTAGGATTTGTCTCCTATCAATTTGACTTCCCTCTTTGGGGAGTTAGAGAAATATGCTGGTGGGAAATCTCCCTCCTTCAGCCAAATATATTGATCAGACCACAGTTTTATTATTTTTCGTCGTATGATCAATAAAAGTTGAGGAGGAAATTTGGGGTTTGAGATGGGATTTGGCACCACTACATGGTGGGAAACTTGCCGCTCAATTTTTTTAGGGTCACACAATGGTTCAGTCCTTAAACGTCTTATGAACTAACTCATAATTTCACATCAGACGACAGATTTTATAAAAACGACGTCCAAAAAAATAAAAATCAATCAGACGACGGAAAACTATGATGCGTCTTCTAAGGGGTGTCGTCTGATTCAATTTTTGTAGTAGTGAATCATCATATTTTTGTTTGTTAGGTATGTCTAATTCTTCATATTTTCACATTTTATGCTTAATAAAGTATATGTCGAACAATACCTACGTGAACATTTGCATCGATTTCTATTCCAGAAGCGATGTCTAGTACACTTCTAGACATCAGTTCCCATGATTATTGTTTGTTCGTGGCCATTTTTACATGTAGCTTGGCACATTATTTTCTTAGGAACGATGTCTGTATCTTTAGGCGTCATCGGTTTTTTTTTAAGGACTGATATTTCATTTAACACAGCACATCGTTTTCATTTAAGCAAAACGATGTTCAATGGTTTTATGTACATCGCTTGCTTTTTCTAGAACCGATGTGTTGTTTCATTGTAGACATCGCTTTTGTTTTGTAAAATCGATGTGCACTGGTTTTGAGTACATCGGTTCTGCGGACACAACTCGATACATTAATAATCATAAGACATCGATTTTCATTTTGATACTGATTTCTAATCTCTCAAGTGACTTCGTTTTCCTTGGCATTACTATTTTGTTATGCTTTTATATACTTCACTTCATTTTGACAAGCGTGATGAGCTAAGTTTGCATCTAGCTGCTGCTGGGAAAAGAAATGCATTTCATAATCATCCAAAAATTGGGGCTTTCCATTAATTTTCTTTCCAAATTCATGATTGAACATATGTCACAAAAGAAAACCCCAAAACCTACAAAGGATAGCCTAGAAACATATGAGCAACAATCTACAAAATTTCTACACCAAACTTTGCTTCAAAGCAAAAATTAGCCTTGCTCAAAATTCATCTTGGTAGTCAAGTGCAAGAGAAATATGTTAAGCTAAAGGTTCACATGAAGTGAAGTTAACAGCGGTAACCAGACCAATGTGACTAGATCACCTTATCAGACTTGCCCATCCATTTCACTTCACACCCTAGCTCTTCATATTTGGCAGCCAAATATTTCACAACTTGTAATCCAAGGCCCTGCAAGAGAATGACAAAGTCAGTTTCACAGTGCAACATAAACCTAATGACAGTGATTTCTGGTATTACTAAACTCAACAAAAAGAAATACCGACATGACTGAGCTTAAAAGGTACTAAAAAGGCAGTGAATCTCAATACACATAATTCACATCGGAATACCAAGTGAGAATAAGCATGACCACTTTACCTTATCACTATCATCTCTCATCACATTAGTGGTCAAAGCCATCAACTTTTTCTTGCTACACTCTGGCATTTCTACCAAGCTAATCTGCACAAAACCCAAGAGAACCAAATGCAAATGCAAATGCACATCAATATTCAAATTAGTATTATGCAAAGATAGTCTCGATAATACTCAAACAGTTCTAAATCTGCACAGAAAATACTGAAAATTTCCACTCCAATTAAGATGCATGATGCCTCACCCCTCCTTGTCCACCCCTTGCTACAAGGATTTCATCACCTGGCTGGGCTAGATCACACAACAGCGTCCCTCGTTTCCGCTTCACAACAGTACCTAACACAAGCACAGATTCATATATAAGCCAAATGCACATTAATCACATTCACCATCCTATCACATAGTTCCACTAATTACTAATGACACTACAGAACATATCAACTCCGAATACAACCAAAATTCTTCAATAAACAAAGTTTCCGAATTCTATTCTTCCACAAACCTACAGGCACAGGAATGCGCAGAATTGGGGCAGCAACTCCATCTCTCAATTGGGAGGTCAAAACCCCCATAGCAGCCACATTTCCGCCGCGCTTCGCATTGTACCTCCCTTTCTTGTGAAACTCCAGCAATGTATCTTCCTCCTCATCAGCATATATCACCACATCACCTCCATGGCCACCTGTGGAAAGAATGAGGGACCATAGAATGAAGGAATTGGCAACCATGGAAAGCTCTGAATAAGAGAAGCATTATACTTTTATTTAAAAAAATACCAACCACTTATAGGACATCAGTTCTGTATTTACAGGCATCTACAATATACTAACAATGCTATTCTTCTATTCCAAGAGTTATGACTTATGAGGACTAGGGTCTAGGGTAAAAAATACATTGTTCTAAGTAAATCTGTAATCACCTGTCAAAAGTCAGACCTTTACCCACCCATGCTAATTTAAGCTTAGCAGGTTCACCAGGGGGTTTGTAGGTTAGGTGAATAAAATGTGGAGGATTTGCTGAGGCTGCGGCCATAGCCAAATAGGAACCCATTTTCAGATCTTTGCATTGCTCTTCATTCAATATTTATGCAGGTAGAACCTTTTTTGCAGACAAAAGCAAAAACCCTCTACAATCACATATTGGTCTAAATATTGGTAACACAGGCATATAGACCAAGTCGAAAAGCTTGGAGTGAATGAAATTAATTGTACACTTGACTAGGCAATAAGAGATATAAGATCCCATATAAGAGATTATGTCCTGGTTACCATAACCCTGACAATTAATCAAAATCACCACAATCACTATTAGGCGGGTAGTTGAGTCAAGAAAGTAAAGAACCACACAAAACCCCAATAGAAAAAAGAAAAACAACAACAATAACAACTGGGATTACTGAATAACACCCAATGCATCTCCCAAATTCTCAAATTCTGGGTTTGTAATTTTCTGATAAACATTGGGTTCAGGCAAAAGAACATACAACTACAGATAAACGACGAACCCAGGAAATTACAAACCTCACCCTATGAAAAACAGCTAAAAATTACGTATTGTCCAGCACAAAATAGGTATCTTTCATTTTCATCCAGACATCAAATTCAACCAATTTCAGAAACCAAAATAGGAGAAAGATAATCTGAGAGAGGGTACCTAGAAAAAACTATTCATCTATTCTGTATTGTTAGATACAGAAGTAAAACAAACAGAGAAAGTAAATAATGCAGAATAGCTAGCGTACACATAAACTGAAATTTCATAATGTTACTTTGCATTCATCGCTTCACCCTAACTTTCTTACAAAATACAAATTTTTCACCTATAAAGAAATCTGGATTCATAGCACCATGCAAGTACAACAAAATAGCTAGGCTAAGACCCTGAAGGAACAAAAGATTAAAACCAATCGAATCATACCGAAACTGAAAACATTTAGCCTAAAAAACCATGGACTAAGTTTGCCTAAGAAATACAAGTAAAAATAGAGCATGATACTATAGTGTGCATTTCATGAATAAAAAGAAATTAGTTATATTTTACGTGGAAACCAATTTGTAAAGTAAATTGAAAAGAGAGCAACTAATATTGCTGAAGGCCATACCTTCTGTGAAAGAAACCAGATTTCCAAGCCTATTGCGAGCAATTGAAACCGGATTTCCAAGCCTTTTGGGAGCAATTCAACCTTAGAAAACTTCACCTTTTCCCAATCAGCCCAACCAACAGCCCAGAACCTCTACCTGTAGAACATCACTATATAAGGAAGCAATGTTTGTGGCCTCTTCTGCTAGTTTCCCTGAAAACATAATGAGCATCACATCCATCCAATACCAGATATAACTCAATCAACATAAAAATTACAAGTATGGCCCACCAAAATGGCAATAGTAAAGCTAAAACGAACTAGGTGTGAGAACATTGGCAGGTGAATTTGTGAGCTCTTTCCCAAGTATTATTACAGAAGCAACATCTTGAGCATTCTTGAGCTTCTTCTCAAGTTCAGGTCCAATTCCAAGACCAAGACTGTCCACAGACTTAAGAGCTGGTTTCTTTGACTCAGATTTATACCTATTGTCTTCATATATACCCAAAACTGCTCCTACAACAAGTCAAGCAATTCCACACTGTTTATAACAACTATCACCATAACTTGAACAGTTGAACCTAGAATAAAAAAATTCTGTATCAAAGTACCAGATGCTATCGCAGAAGCTTTGCAAGATTTCGCAGAAAGCCCCTCCGAGGAAGCAAGCACATAGCAATATCACTTGCTTGAGTAGTCTTTGCCGCTGCTGCTGCAGCCTCCCCAAGTCTCTTAAAAGCTTCTGTAGACGAACCAAATTGTCCAAGCCCAAACAAGCCAACCCTCTTCGAGCCAAGACCAGGAAGCCTAACAACCGTAGACTGGCCAGACTATCCTGTGAAGTCCTCCTCAGTCAAGACCTCAGCCAACACCCCACCCAAACAGGAATCCAGCTTCTTCAATATCAGATTTTCGAATTTCGAGTTCTGATCTTTCGCCAAATCCTTCTGCGTAACACCAACACCTGCCCCTTTCCATTCCGTTACATCAATCTCTTTCGTCGCGAAAGTGAGCTTCATAAATCACAATCAAATCAATACATCACACAACGAAATCCAGTTACAATCAAATCAAATTGCTCACATATTATGTATAGCTTCAATTCCACAAAAGTCAATCACATAAACACAAAAATCGAATCACCACATCAAAATAGATCAATCCTTTACATATATAAAGCTCAAGATCAATCAAACAACTAATAAGAACAATCATGAACAACTACAAAGTAGTTCTAGATCAGATTTTTATTTTCCCAAAATTAACACCAAAAACTAATCCAGATAACAAAATCTCTATACAAATAACACATGCATGCCAAGCAATTTTAGAATTCCAAATATTTCAGCGAAACGGAGTAGAGCAAAACCTTTGGGGCTTCAAAGACCGGAGAAATCTGAGTGAGGCCGAGAGTGGTGTGAGCAATTGTGTGAGCCATGTGCTTCTTCCCTCTCAAGGGTGAGATTGCAAAACAAAGTCACAGACTCGGCGCGTGCCTTAGTTTCGTTAAAAACGAAGAAGAATATGAAGGTGAAGAAGATGAAGTGATTGCGATAAAGGAAGAAGCCAATGACACGACACTGGCCACCATTGGAGTCCCATCGGTGAGGTAGTCGCCTGGAGTGTTTGGGATGACGTGGAAGAAGAGATCGAGGCAGGGGTTGCCGGTGGAGAGAAACGTGGCAGATTCGTTTTCCGTCAGGCCCATTGTGAGGTCGTGCTTGGTTCCGACGTCGTTGAAATTCGCCACCATCAGGTCCACGAAGGGTTTGCCGATGGTGGGTTTGGATTTGGGTTGGGGTGGCGCGCGGAGCGGTGGTGGTGGGTGAGGGTTTGTGGAACTCGGGAGGACCGAGAATACTAGGAGGAGCCATGGCTCGATTTGTGTGAGCTAGCTACCTGTGAAACTAGGGAGGGAGAGAGAGGGAGATGAAGGAAGCAATGAGGAGCTCCAGAATGGCGGCGAGTTCGAGTGAGCTTAGGGTCCAGAATGGAGGTCGAGTTTGGGAGGAGATCCAGTTTGGGGTGAGTTCAGAATGAAGGAGTCGAGCGAGAGTAACATTAGGGTTTTCGATCTGTTTCTGTTTGGGCGCAATTTTTTTCTAAGTGTGAAAGTTTTGAGTTTTAGTACCCGCTTCTTCATTTCACTTAAAAGACTTAGCGCTTTTTGCAAAAATAGGTTCCCACAAATTTTCGAACAAAACTTTTAACACCAGTCATTTTAAGAACCGATGTTAATAATATACATTTAAATCGATATTTTCGTAAAACGATGTTAGATTACTTTTTTACATCGTGGGCAAGTCTGACCGATTTAAAACATGCGATGTCTAATAACATAATTCTAGTTGTGAAGTGTGGGAATCATGGCCGGATTCTATCATTTCTAAGAAGGGGAGGACTCCCTTTTATAGCAAAAGAGGTCCCATTCCATTTACATGTTTTCGATGTGGGACACAATACACATATTGCTTCTCTTGAAGCCTTTTGGAGAGCATGGGAGGGTGGCCTCCTGGCGAGAAATAGTTTGACCTCCACCATTGCAAGGTAGCTCGGGTGTCGGTTTACCAGATATATGATGTAGGCGAGGTAAACCATGTCACGGGGACCACCTACGAGGTCGTTGCTTATGTTTGGCTGTATATGTTATATAGGTGGTATCAACACATACAATTCACAACCACACCTTTCACCTGATTCCTCCATAAATTCTTCGATCCAAATGGTAGAGAAGTTTCCATATTTATACCTTTTCTTGTTAGAGGGGCGCCTGTCCATTGACCTTCTCTTCTATCTCACTTTGTTGTTCGTCTGCCACCATCTTTTTCTTTTTTTTTCCTTTTCTCTATTTTTATTATTCTATGTTTCTGATTTTGGTTTTCAGAACAATGTGTAACTAAATTCTTTTTGTTAGGGGAAATGTTTGAAGCCCCAACTATGTGATAAACTCTTAGTTATGCTATTTTAGTTTCCAAAATTTAGTTTATGAGACTAATTGTTTGGTTCCGATTTATGGAAAACTCTTATATATTATGTGAATTGGAGCTAGTACTAAGAAAAAATTCACCTAACAGTTTTGTCTTCTATGTTCACAAGTAGTAAAAACTTTTGGATGAAAGTTAAGTTTCAAACAATTAGAGTTGCATGTTAGGTAGGCATTCCACATTAGGGGTGTAATTCTATAATCGATCAAACTTCCACATGTACTTAATGCTTCAAATATGTCTTTGATAGGATAGCATTCTATACTTTGATTTCATGTTTGATAGGCTTAGCTATTGAGGTGTTCTCGTAGACTAAGTAATTAAGAGAAGTAAATTAATAAGGGACGTACATGATTGTGAAAGATTTGTTTCTTGATTGATTTCTTTCTCGTAAACTTAGTAATTGAAACTAGGATGCATAATTTGTTTTGAGCATAGTTGGTGGTAGATTACTGAGCTTCTAACTTCTTTTTATCTTGATTTCTTAAAACCCTAGCTAAATCGATTTTCTTTCTTTGTTTTATTTTAAATTCTTAAAAACCGTAAAACCCTAAACTTTGTTTTCTTTTATTTTTAGTGAATTTTCTCTTCTTCCTTCCTATCTTCTAGGTTTTTTTTTTTTTTTTTGTATTTTAGATAGTTTGTTTGCCTGATTAATTGTATACCCTCAATCCTTAGCCTTGAACGATCCCCTAGTTATTCTATATAATTCGATACTCTTGCAGGGTTAAATTGCGTACTTGTTTTTAGCATATCACCCACCGTCCTTATTTCGGCGACTGACAACGAGCCTCGGCCACAACATTGTAGCCTAGAAGACTAGGACATAATCCAAAAAAAGGCGACTCCTCGCCCACCCCAGATCTAAGACCGTAGTCTCTGACTACGATGCAATTGCATTAGATCATAGCCGAAGTCCACCACCCGCCTAGCCAACCTGCCACCATCTCGCACCAAGCAATGACCAGATATAAGCCACCAGCCTCCATGTCCTTCAACTAGCAGATCACCAACCACCACACAAACATCCATCCACCAACCAGCTTAAGATCCCGTCCATGCGTGACAACCCTGCTGCTCCCCTCACAAGGTACTAATCCGTCTAACGATGGAAACCCAAAGGCGCATCGTTGGATGACACCAAAAATCTAGGGTCTCTCTATCTCTCACAGTTTTGTGCCTCTTATTATTTTCTCATGAGTTGTGTAAGATAGTTTCATTTATGTAATGACTCTTTTGACAATCAATATGTCATTATTTGTAATTTAATTTTGTTGATTAATAAATGAGTAATGACATTATTAGGAATTTCAAATATAACTGCCGGTTTTACTATTAATGCGAAAGCTATGTACACACTAAAGAAAAATTCTCCAATCTCCCTCTCGTCCGGTGGCGAGCCTGTGTCTCCCTGACGCTACGCTATGCAACTGCTGTCGGACGGGTGATGCAATGGTTCCAAAGCAGGTTCTCTTGGGACAGTGGTACTCGAGGTCTTGGTGGACAGTTCAGCAGTTTCCAGTGCAACAGATGTGTTGTATGGTGATCGGTTTTGATCAGTCTCTAGGGTGTCTTCAACGGCTTGGAAGGGGATGGATCTCGGCCCTTTTGCTTCCAAGACACGGTGCTGGCTTCTGGTGGATGCTTCGATTGGGTATTCGAGTGAACCCAAATCGGTGTGCTTCAGGTTTGCTTAGATTTCCGATTTTTGGGCTCCTTGGTGGTCATAATTGCTTTGTTGGCGGTGACGCTAGGTCAAGGTGGGATTGCTGTATGGCATGGTTGGGCTGAGGCTTGGCTTGGGCCGACTTGATGGATTTGGAGGGGACCTCTCCTCTTAGGGCTGCTTTTGGACCTTAGTATTTGGGCTAAGGTTTTTGTCCTAGACCCATGCCTATGTTTTTAGTTTTGTCTAATTACAATAAATTTCTTGTATTTAGGAAGCTAAGTACCGACGTGCACTCTATGTATCTCTAGCGCCTCTGGAGAAGTACCAATGGAGGAACTACGCTACCCCTACGTATTTGAATGTATAATGAGTAGGAATATATGTACGTATCACTTGTGGGTACTAGCACTAGCTTTTTTTGTCTATGCTTTAAATGACAGCGGAAGGGTATGTAACGACCTATTATGGATTGTGATGAATATATTATTTCTTTAACTCAATAAAACCAAAGAAAAATATTTGTCATACAAATATTTTGTTCTTCACTTTTTCTAATGTGGGTTTAGTAGGTTGATGTTGGTGAAATTACAATAAAATTATAATTTCTATATGAGAAACTCATTGACAATAGGCTGAGGCGCGGGTATCTCGCTCTTTTTAAGGAGATTTAAGCCCTCTGCGGAACAATGCCTGTGCACCAGAAATCTCTTGACTTGTCCCCTCCAGGATACAACAGCCCAACAACAAGTTGTGTGACTCACACCAATCTGCACAAATTGGAGGAACCCGAAGCTCCACCAAAAGAACACATTTCTTTGGCCAAAAAACACACATGACACTTTGGGGGATTTCAGAAATAAGTTGATGGGTGAATAGTAGTGTTTCGTAATAGTATTACATAAAAAACAAATATATATATATATTAGCATGCAAAAAATGGTGCTATTTATAGGCTCTTAGGACACTCCCTAAAATTAATAGGGTAGTAACCAAAAGCCATAGGTTACAATAATTAAAACCCAAAATAAATCAAAATAAAACACCATGAGTTACAAAATAAAATTCAAAATAAATTTTGAATTTAAACACACAAATAAATTCAGAATTTAAACACAAAATAAATTCACCCAAATGTAATTAAAATAATAAAATATTAAAATGTAACAACATTCCCCCACTCATTTTAATATTTTAAAAACAAATATAAACCAAAGTTACCGGCCAAAGACGAACCATTATGCATCATGAAGGTGTGCTCTGCATTGAACCTTCACTTAGTGAAACAACAATCCCTACTCCAGAGTTGATAGTGGTCTCATACTTGAACTACAACTGCTTAAGTGAAAATAAGAACTACTGCTCACACATAATAATTCAGGTGTTAATATGAGCTTTATTAGCCAGCACGTTACGGCCTTGTGCTTATCCCGGTTTTCATGCGTGCTTTTCAAGAATAAGCCCAATTCTATAGAGAGCGACCCCACTCTCACACTCATATAGGTAAAATCCTTCAAGGATGCTCTTGTAACTATGACATCCCACTCATATGAGCTACAGATTTTATTAAGAGTTTTAAGTAAACTCAACCTTCATATACGTTACAAGATTAATGCACTTACATCATAGGGATGAGTAAGAAAATATAGTGCATTTTTCTTACGGCCACCTTATGATTCATTTTTCCCATTGAAGCCTGTTTTTAGGATCTCTAATTACCGGGTTGGGTGTCCTCATATATGGCTCATGACGATATGGGCTTCAATCCCATCCCCCTCGATGTACTCCAAACATTTTCTCTTGCCAAACCCTTAGTTAAAGGATCTGCAAGATTATCACATGATTTAACATAATTCACATTAATAATTCCATCACTCAAATATGATCTCACGTACAGTACTGACCTTTCTTCTTATAGGTCTGGATTTACCGTTATAATAACGGTTATTTACTCTACCAATAGCTGTAGTGCTATCACAATGAATCAATATAGGTGGTATAGGTTTTTCCCATAAGGGAATTTCATGCAATAAATCTCTCAACCAATTTGCTTCTTCACTTATTGAAGCTAGAGCAATAAGTTCAGCTTCTATGGTTGAATTAGAGATTATTGTTTGCTTCTTTGATTTCCAACAAATAGCACATCCACCTAATGTAAAAATATAACCAGTGGTAGAGAGAGAATCACCTTACAGAGTATTTCAATCGGCATCACAAAAGCCTTCAAGTACAGCAGGATATTTTTTATAAAATAATACATAATTTTTAGTACCAAGCAAATAGTTCATAACACACTCAATTGCATGCCAATGTTCTTTACTTGGTTTACTTGTGAACCTGCTAAGTACTCCAACTGCATACGCAATGTCAGGTCTAGTGCAGTCAGTTGCATAGCGCAAACTGCCAATTATGCTAGCATATTTCTTTTGATTAATCACATCATTTTCACTTTCAACAGGAAATAAGTGAACACTAGAATAAAAAGAAGTAGACATAGGCTTGTGGCCAACATAATCATATTTCTTCAAAATTTTCTCAACATAATGTGACTGATCAAGAAAAATACTATCACATGTTTTTGTTATTTTCATGCCCAAAATAACATTAGCCTCACCAAGATCTTTCATATCAAAATTGCTGTCAAGCATAGTTTTTGTCTCATCAATTAAATGCAAATTTGAGCCAAAAATTAACAGATCATCCACATAGAGGCTAATAATAACATGTGAATTTTTCCAAGATTTATAATATATGCACTTGTCACATTCATTTGATTTATAACTATTTTCAATCATGCAGGAATCAAATTTTTCATGCCACTGTTTAGGAGCCTGCTTTAAACCATAAAGGGATTTAGATAGCTTACATACCTTGTACTCTTGACCGGGTTCTATAAAACCTTTTGATTGGTCCATATAGATCTCTTCATCTAAATCACCATTTAGAAAAGCTGTTTTCACATCCATTTGATGAATAATCAAATCATGAATTGCAGCAATAGCAATCAATAATCTAATGGATGTAATCCTTGTAACCGGAGAAAAAGTATCAAAAAAGTCTAGATCAGCTTTTGCTTAAAGCCTTTAGCAATAAGTCTAGCTTTATATTTGTCTATACTTCCATCCGGTTTGAGCTTTTTTCAATGGTTTTAAAACCTGTTGGTAAATCTACTAATTTCCGAGTATTATTAGACATTAGAGACTCCATTTCATAATTCACAACCTCTTTCCAGAAAATTGCATCTGGTGATGATAAAGCTTCATGTAAAGAAATAGGATTTTCCTCAACATTATAAACATAATAGTCAGGGCCAAAATCTTTTTCAACTCCAGCTCTCTTACTTCTTCTAGGTTCATTTTCATAAGTTTCTTGTATATGTAAATTAGAAGAAGAAGAACAAGGTTGGGTAAAAATATTTTCTCTAGATTCTTGACCCCCACTATTTTTCGATTTAAAAGGAAAATTTTCTTCATTAAAAATTGCATCACCAGATTCAATCACAACATGATTTTCAACAACATCAAGAAATCTATAGGTTGTACTATTTAAAGCATATCCAACGAAAACACAAGTAGTAGCTCTAGCACCCAATTTTGGTCTTTTAGGGTCAGTTAACCTCACAAAGGCTGGACAACCCCAAACTCTAAGAAAACCCAAATTTAGTTTATGCCCCTTACACACCTCAAAAGGTGTAATTTTTGTATTTTTATGTGGCACTCTATTCAACACATAACAAGCAATTAAAACTGCTTCACCCCAAAGATTAGAGGGAGCATCTGAATCAATCAACATGGCATTTGTTAACTCAATCAAAGTTTTATTTTTTCTTTCTGCCACACCATTAGATGCAGGTGAATAAGGTGGAGTAACTTCATGAATCACTCCTAAACATTGAATAAATGAATTGAATTCAGAATAATCATATTCTCTCCCTCTATCTGTAACGTCCCGAACCTAAATCCACGTGTTTACTAGTCATTTGGACGGTAAACGACCTTTACTTTCACTTTTACTTTCGGTTTAGTACTTTTAGTGGCCCTAAAAGTTGACTTTTTGTTCGGGTCAAAATTTGAGAAAATGTTCTTCATGGAAGTTGTAGGGGACGTTAAACCGAGCGCGTGGATATGTGGTACGCTAAAATCGGAGCTCGTATGCAAAAGTTATAAGCGAAATACAAAATTACTGTTCACGGTTACTGTTCATGGTAAGTTTCTATAAATAGCCGAGTTACTGTGGTAAGTTTCCATTTTTGGAAACTTACCCGGCTGTTTCTCTCTCCTCTCCCCCGATTCCTTCCTCTTCGGCCCGATTGCTTCTTCCTCCGGTTTCTTCCTCCTCCGGCCGACCCAGGACACAATCCGGCCACCCCCAAGCTCGGTTTCTTCCCCTTGTCACGTCTGTGGAGGTATTTCACGACAATTTGGCCG
Organism: Rosa chinensis; assembly: GCF_002994745.2. Taxonomy (NCBI): domain Eukaryota; kingdom Viridiplantae; phylum Streptophyta; class Magnoliopsida; order Rosales; family Rosaceae; genus Rosa; species Rosa chinensis. Next base: position 34,988,133 of record NC_037094.1, read on the forward strand.
GAGAACCTCGATTTGGAGCGGAGGAAGCTGCGGTGGCAGTTGGGTACTTTTGCCGATTTCCGGCGATTCCGGCCACCTCCGGTCCCCATCTCGCCGTCGAAGGTTCGGTTTTCATCACTGATCATTTCCCCTATGGCCTTGTATCACGATTTGTTGTGTAGATGCCGAATCGACGAATTGAAATTCTAGGGTTCTTGAGGATTTCTGGGTTTTTGTTCATTGATCGATTTCGGCCGTTTTTAATTGTTATTTGGGAATGTTGTAGTTGAGAAGTTGAATCAGTGTGTTGAGAAGGTGCTACTGTCAAATTTTGGTGGCCATCGGAGATGGTGGCGGCGGCGCCGCCACTGTGGGCGGCGGTAGCGGCGGCTAGGGTAGTTTATAAATTTTAATTTTTAGCTAGTTAAATTCTATAATTATCATAGAGCTTATATATGAAGTTTGGTGAATTTTGGAGGAGTTTGGAATTGTTTGTGAATTTTCAAAGTTTGGAGTTTTGTGGTGGAATTATGGGAAATCCGGCCGTCGGATTTCCCTCGTTTTCATTATGGAATATGTAAATTGAGGAATTAGAATTGTGGAAGAGATTTGGGTTGAATTTGAGAAGTATTGGAGATAGGGATTTTCGGATTTCGTTTAAGTTCGTAATTATTTTATCGGATTGCCGTTTATGGAAATATAATTGTGTACAGGGCAATGTCGCGAGCTACGGTTAGATGAAGGAACTCGTCTGCGTGGTTGCCCAATAGTACTGTGAGTGGACGTTTGTTTTTAAATAAGTGATGCATGCATTTATTTATTAAAGCATGTTTTATTTTATCAACATATTATTTTTCCGAGCATATAAAGTTGATTGCAAATGATCTTATGGATTTGCTTTTAAATAATAATTCTCATGAATAAGTATGATTTATACCGGTTGTGAGTTTTGGTTATGAAGATGTTATGCTCGGATCCGAATTTATAAATGATGTTGATTTTCGACGAATTGATTTTCGATGTGATTTTCGAGATTTATACTGTTTATATTATCTTTATAATCGTCGATTTGAGATTTCTGAAAGATTTTCGAAATGGGATTTCGATGGAATAAATTCTTGTTTATTTATTCGATTTTTGGCATTGGGAATGCCTCATTGACAATCTACTTATTTCTTTAGCGTGTGGGACACGCTGTTAATTTATACGACTTTACGAGAATTTCCGGGTGCGGTTGGGAATCGTACCCGTGTTGTCTTTATACGTGGACATGGGGAAGCTTTATTGATTTATCGGTTTTTAACCACCATACCCAGGGTCGTTATATATATATTATATTACTGGCTAGCCTATTAGTACTCCTCCCTACTTACTATGTGTTCGTAGGCGAGTAGAGGAGAGCATGGGATGCTCTAGAGTGTGGGACACTCCGACCCGAGCCAATAAGGCTCCCTTCTTTTGTATGGTGAAACTTCTTCCCCATATATTATCGTTGCTTGACTAGCGGGGCTAGTCCGATTTTCACTGTAGCCAGCGGGGCTGGTCGTATTTTCTTGAGAAATGAGATTTCGGTTTTACGATATAGTTTTCGAATGTGGTGACTAGCGAGGCTGGTCGATTTATCGTTTTGGAATTCTTGGATTTAAAGCTAAATGTATTTTTTTCTAATTGTTGCGTGCATCGGTTGTTAAAGAGAATAAATGTGGGAAAGTATGAAATCCTTTTTCCTTTAAATTGTTTATTTTTGTCCACTCACGCTAACGTTTTTTTGTCTACTTTCCCCTGGGCCTTTCGGTTTCTAATGCCCAGTTTGCAGGCAAATTAGTGGAGGTCGGGCGTACATGACATTTGAGGCATAGTTGTCACTACTTCCGCAGTGTAGGATCGCTTGATCCTTTACTCTTCTTTTATATCCCTGTGTATAGTAGTATTGCTCTGCATAACCTTGGGATTAGTATTTTGAGTTTGTGTTTTGTGAAAGTGGAGTTGTTGGTAATTGGGAGCAGGGTGGCTCCAGGAGTATAAGGTTGGTTTGCTTGAAGTGTTTAGTGTGTTTTACAGGTTTTTGGGTAGTCCATTTTAGAGGTGACTCTGCCAAATTTTTGGTAGAGTTATCCCTAACGTGGGCCCCACAGGGCCACCTCGGATTTCAGGGTGAAAGTCGGGGCGGGTCCTGTCACTATCACTTCGGTGCCTTTTAATTTTTTTCTACCAAATTGATTTTCAACCTCAAGGAGGAACTCTTTAAATTTGACAAAAGCATCACTTTTATTTTTCGACAATAGACATAAGTATATTTAGAACAATCATCAATAAAAGTGATAAAATACCTGTTACCTCCATGAGTTCAAATTCCCTCAAATTCACACAAGTCTGTATGAATTAATTCCAATAGCTCGGTATGCCTCTCAACATTTTTGTGAGGCCTTCTAGTAATTTTTGCTTTACTACAAGTCTCACATTTTTCAAAAAAAATTTGCACTGAAGGAATTAAACCCAATCTACTCATGATTCCTACATATCTGCTATTTATATGACATAAACGTGCATGCCAAAAATTTAGAAAAGAGAGCATATAAACTGAAGTAGATGCTTTATTATTATTCTCAACATTCAATTTGAACATGCCATCACAAGCATAACCTTTGCCCACAAATACACATTTTTTTGGTGATCACATAGTGGTCAGATTTATAGTTTGTTTAAAACTAGCCTTATTAAGAAGATAACTAGACATCAAATTTTTTCTCATGGAGGGTGTATGCAACACATCTTTCAAAATTAGCACCCTACCATAAGTAAATTTAAGTTCCACCTGACTAGTTCCAAGCTCATGAGTAGTATGTGAATCTCCAAGCGTAACCGTTTTGGGCTCCTTAAAAGGAGTGTATTTCTTGAACCAATCTTTATCATAGCAGATGTGCCTATTAGCACCACAATCTGCCCACCATCCTTCAACACTTTGAACCATATTTACATCAGTTATCATTGCCACATATGATTCTTCAATGACGTGAGCTTGAGGAACAGCCTCACGTTTTCGATAATTGCAATTTCGAGCAATATGCCCACTTTTGCCACAAACATAACAATAAGTATATTATTGTTTATTTTCTGAAGGAGGATATTGGTTCTTATTCACATAGCTTTTTTGAAGGGAAAGACGACAAACTATATTAAGTGAAACTGAGAAGTACATGGAGAGATGCAAAAACATCGAAATAAAAACAATAAAGCATAACAAGATGCACAAACGCATCTAAAGTGTAGGAAAACAATAAAAGATAACAAGATGCATAGACGCATCTAGAATGAAAGGTAACCATGTGACTTGATGCCAAACGACATCGTTGCACTGCATATGTCACAAAAGCAGTGTAAATATAATAGTAACCGTAACCGTTGATATGATCACCTAGGAGAGATGATTCGCTCACCGAGAGTTCGAAAGTAACCGAGGGTGTCAGAAACTCAAAAATTAGCAAACGAACTCCCAAGAACCAGAACAAATACCAGATCAATATGAGCAGCCGTCTCGGATCCAAGATCCGGATTTGAATACGACCCGGATCCTAAATGCGGATCCAAATTCGACTCTAATCCAAAATCAAGGCTGACGAGTCAACCTTGACAAATGCGCAAGCCCAACTCAATCTTATCTGGGCACCCAAGCACTTGAGCACCCTGGCTTCAGCCCTCCGTCCGACCAACCTGCCAGATCTGCAACGCCAGAAAACATAGGTCCCAGTTCCGTTCACATGACTCCAAGCGCCACTACCCTGACCACCAGTCATACAGCCCCATCCGAGGTCGTTCCACCCTTGGAGCCCCAAGCCTGTACGTCCCACTTCTGAGCCAGAACGTCGTGTCACCATCACCCACGGACTGCAGCACCGCCGTCTCCTGCCGCGAACTCCCTCTGATCTGATCTGGGAATTAGAAACCAGAAAAAAAAAACCCGACAGCTGCACTCCGTCGAAAGGCTGAGGCGTGAACCTTCCTATCTCAAGCCCCTCCCATAGCCCTACTACCAGAAAGTCCAAGAAGGCACGGCCAAGGTTCCAAGAAGTCTTCATAGTCCCTAAATCCCAGATCCGGATCCATTCCAACACCTCCGATTTCCAGGTGGAAGGTCGTCGACCACAGGCCCAGATCGACCGTAGCCTGGAATCCCAAGTTGTAGAGATCTGAGAGAAAGGGAACACATCGCAATCCGCCGCCGCAAGAGGAGTCGAAAACCACGCCTTTGAAAAGCAAACTGGAAGGATAGAAGAGACAGTTTGCACTGCACTCGAGGTATACGTCACCAAAGGAGGAGCCGACATTGATCTCCATCGGAGATGGAGAAAATTGCAGAAACGTCCACCCATCAGGGCAGCGTTCTCTCAAACCCTAAACATACACTTTATTTGAGTGAAATTCAATGGTTTTTGCATTTCATGTCTTTATTCCCATTGATAATAAGTCCAAGGATTCTATATCGCCTAAATATGCACATTCTTATTCACATAGCTTGGTTTGCCTTTATTCTGTTGGTGAGGTTTACCAACTTTTTTCATACTTTTCTTCTTTGCCTGCATATGAGAGTTTTTATGAAAATGACCATTGGGCATATTATTATTAGAAGATACTAAATTTACCTTAGAGGTGTCATTAATGTTTGTATCTTGCATAAGAACATCTTAATCTCTTGCTTCCTCCTCAACGCGGATGTGAGTGATCAAAATCTCCAAGGAAATCTCATTTTGTTTGTGACGCATGGATTTTTGGAACTCTCTCCATGTTAATCTACAAAACTTCTCAATATTTCTTTGAATAACAGTGAGTAAATCATCATAATCATACACATTATATGAGAAATAAGTCAAGCGATAAAAAAGAATAGTTATACTCATCTTTCTCAAGTTGAGATTTCCCATATTGTCATACGGTTTCTCTTGTGCATGCTCCATCTTCGATGAATCTCCTTAAAATTGTTTGTGAAATTACAATAAAATTATAATTTCTATATGAGAAACTCGTTGATAATAGGCTGAGGCGCGGGTATCTCGCTCTCTTTAAGGAGATTCAAGCCCTCTGCGGAACAATGCCGGTGCACCAGAAATCTCTTGACTTGTCCCCTCCAGGATACAACAGCCCAATAACAAGTTGTGTGGCTCACACCAATCTGCACAAAGTGGAGGAACCCGAAGCTCCACCAAAGTTCTTTTCTTTGGCCAAAAAGTACACAAGACACTCTGGAGGATTTCAGAAAGAAGTTGATGGGTGAATAGTGGTGTTTTGTAATAGTATTACGTAAAAAATAAATATATATATATATTAGCATGCAACAAATGGTGCTATTTATAGGCTCTTAGGACACTCCCTACAATTAATAAGGTAGTAACTAAAAGTCATAGGTTACAAGAATTAAAACCCAAAATAAATCAAAATAAAACACCATGAGTTAAAAAATAAAATTCAAAATAAATTTTGAATTTAAACACACAAATAAATTCAAAATTTAAATACAAAATAAATTCACTCAAATTTAATTAAAATAATAAAATATTAAAATGTAACAACAGTTGCCGTAATGAATTTGGCTTCTAATTCTTATGTTTACATTATGATGGCTTCCAAAAAAGAATATATTTTTGCCTGCGTTTTTTTTAATGTATAGTTAATATTTGAAATTCCAGCACGTGTTGCACAACACCACTGCCTTTTAGTAGATGCGATTTCTATACATGGCAGCTCACATGGACCCGCGATGTGCCATGCAGACGCAAATGATGATTGAGTATTGCCAATCAAAACTGTGGCACATATTTGCGGACAATATGATGGCTCGGATCCAAAAAATAACCAATTTCATATCTTCCTTCTGAGGTTCTGAGATGCTCATCATCATCACATTCTCAGAACCTCTATTATTCCATTGCTCTCTATAATTTCAGTTCCTACTACACTGTTTCTGAAGATTTCAAAAGTGGAATGGTTTGCTAGCTAGATAGCCATTATTTCAGTTTCCAATTCGTTCGAGCTCTGAATTTTAAGAGTGGCCGGTGAAGGGCGAGAGGCCGGGTCCTGGGATAGTTGATTCATTTGAGGAGGGAAGATGATGAGTGTATTGAAAAGGCAAAAAAAAAAATAAACTAATATATATATTTATATATTAAAATAAAGCTGAAATATTTTAGAGCCATTAGATTTTAGAAGGATAAGATAGTTTTTTTTTAAAGTAACATGAAATAAGTTAGCAAATAGATAATGTATGTAGGTGACATGACATGACAACTAAGATTGAGACCACAAATCTTAGGCCTCATTGAGGCCAACAATTATTTTCATTTGCGTTACTCAAGTTTTTGGCTAATTATTAAGTGCGTGATGACATTATTTTCTAAAAAAAAAAAAAATCTGAAATTAATTAGGAGATTCCAATATAAGTGGCAATTTTACTATTAATGCGAGACCTACGCCAAACGAAACATATTGGTAATACAATAGTGTTTTTCTAGTACCCGGTTTAGACTGGTTGTTTTCAGCAATCTGGCTTGTGATTCTTGTGGTGGCTTCCAGAGTGATGACACCACTTCCTCTTGACAGACTAATAATGCACGGACCAAAGTTTCATAGCTAGTCCCACTTTCTTTACTGAGGATAGTGAGGACTAAAACGCTCGCGTGCAGTTAATTATAGCTAATCCCATTATATATGGACCCGCGATGTGCCATGCAGACGCAGTCATCAATGCCAGGGAAAGACCACCGGCACTCATCGCATCCATATTTTCCCAATTCCATATCTTCCTGCTGAGGTTCTCAGATTGGCTCTTCATTTGAAAAATGGTTTGCTATATATCTATCTAGCTAGCATTAATCATTTCCAGGTTGAATTTGTTCGAGCTCTGAATTTTGAGGAGGAAAGATGGGGCTTTGGACGCTCTTCGTCACCGCATCAGTTCCGGTCTTGGAATCGTTCTTGATTACTGCGCTTGGCTCATATCTTGCACTTGATCGCGTGAACCTTTTGGGCCCAGATTGCAGGAAGTACTTGAACACTGTAATCAGTTCTTTCTTTCCAACTTCTTTCAGTTTATTTACTACTCTTGAACACGATTCTCCCTCTCTTGTTTTGTTTGATCTTTTGCTTATAATGGAGTTACATATACACTTGTTTTTGTCAAGAACAGATTGTATTCTTTGTGAACACTCCAGCCCTGATTGCTGCCAACCTTGCAGAGACAATAACATATGACAGCCTGGTTAAACTGTGAGTTCAATTTTTTTTTTTTACTTAATCTCCCATGCCAGTTCAGTTATCGATCATTCATAAATGACAACATGGTTAATTCTTTAGTTAAATTTGTTGAATTATTTTCCCAATTCAGTAATTGTTCACTGGGAAATGGTTTTCGCACTCTTCTTGTTACCATATTACGATATTAGTTGTCACCATATCAATCACTTTTTGTTTTCTGTCCTCTAATCTGTTTTCTGTTCCTAGTCTTTACTCTGAGCCATAGCCCAGAGAATAACCCCTTTTTGAAAACTTGTTTATATATTACATGCCTTTTTCTTTTCTGTTTTTTTCGTAAATCACCTATATCACATGTCTGCATAGTCCTTAATTAATATAGGAGCCCACAACACGACGCTTTGTGACTATTGTAACTAACTTTTTTTTTGGATGTCTACTACAGTGCTATTGTATAACTAACTATCAACCATCACTTCTGGAACGAACCTTCAAGATTCAATCATACCCATTAGCTTAATACACACTGGACCCGGAACACACACTGTGTGTCGGTAAATTTCAAATCAAAAAAAGAGAAAACTAAACTAATCATTGGAGAAAACGCGGAGAGTTTGGAATTTGTTTTTTCTATTCCTTCTTTGCTGGGAAAGTGGAAGTTATAGAGAGAGATTTAAGGGAAAAATAAATTAGAATTTTTTTATGTTATTTTGTTTATTATAATTAGAGAAATTTTAAATACATACCCCTAATCACTTAATACACATCCCCATTATTTTATATTTCAAATTAGATTTTATAGGTAGGTTAAATGACGAAAACAGAAAACAGACATCTATGCATTAGAAGAAAAAAAAAATAGTCATATTTTCCTTATAGTATTCTATTTATGTATACATAGTTAGATAAACATAACAAATTTCTATACATCGCCTCCCAATTTAATACAAGAATAAAGTTAGAAACTATCTAATTTAATTTTTCCTTAAATAAATTGTAATTAGATGAGGTTAGAGACCATAATATTTAGAATTTCAAAATCAATGGCATTAAATATTTTTAAAACATATCTCTTTACTCCCATTTTTTAGTTAATTTCCTTTTTTATTCTAAGAGTTATGATTAATCAATTTATTTTCTAATATAAAACATCACAGGTGAAAAAACTTTGTAATTGTTAATTTGTTTGGCCCCTCTAATGACAACTATTTAGTTCTGCCACTATGCAATATGCATGGAGAAACTACTGGTATAGTTTTGGTTGAATGTTCAACTCATAATTTTATACTTGATTAACATGGTGTTTGGTGGATGAGAGCTCAAATAACACAAAGCCTATTTATATGCATCTATTTAAAGGAAACAATAATAAATCTTTTTGGATTTCTCAATAATTAACACAAGTAATAAATGTCAATATACTAGAATATACTAATCATATTAAATAGTAACCTTAATATAGTCAAAAAGTAAGATATTTCATGATTTTTGAGATTAAGGATATTTTAGGTACTTTGGGTTGTGTATTTAGTAAATTACTGAATGAGAAATTAAATAGGTGGTGTATTAAGTATGGAGTGTGTATTAACTATTAAGTAATTAGGGGTGTGTATTTAAAACTTCTCTTACAATTACGTTCTTTGTTTATTAAAAAATACTTTTAGATAATTTATGGTCTACAGATTTAGTCGTTTTTTCACGCCCACTTTGACTAACAAAATGATTTCTCTTAAATGTAACTAGTCTTTATGCATGTGTCAAACATTTTTGTTTTATCTTTTTACTTGTTGGATTGCCTGTAGGATGTGTGGATATGGGAGGTTATATATGTAGATAGTGAGATTGACAGTTTCCTTCTTTTTCTGAATTTTTATTTTCATTTATTATTTTGCAATTTACTATATTATATGAATGATATAATTAGCCTATAGTTAAAGGATATTTATGTTATTTCACACCGCCAAAATGAGTTCTCTAAATAATATTATAGATATAGATAAAAGTTACTAAAGTAATTACTAACTGTTGAATTCTCTCTATTTTTATTTTTTTGGTAAATTAAATAAAGCTTGAAATTGACACCTTTATTTTTTACAAACGACATCCCCCTTCATGAGAAACTTTTAAATTAATTTGTGTATGAAGAAGAAGAGTGTGGTTTGTCAAAAAAAAAAAGGGGTGCCGATTTAGCTCGCCATAAAAATATATTAAGAACAAAGAATTACAAAGACGGGGGTAAATGGGTAGACGAGGGCAAATGAACAAAGACTTTTTCTTGGGTTCTTAACGAAAACTAGCAACCACCCAAGCACAGGAGCAATGAACAAATATGTTCACAGAGAAAATTGCAAAGAAAGAAGCACCAAAGTACGGAAGCCTTTCACTTGAAAGCAAAGAAAAGCTATTTTCCAAGGCTGATTAGGGAAACAATATGCTTTTATAGAGTCTTGCTGAAATGAGTAAGGATCAACCTGAAAACGTTAAATTGTTGATTAAACCAGAGTCAAAAATGTCTAGTAAAAAATTGATACGTTCTGCTTCAGAATCTATTCTTGGTCCACATACAATTAGTATAAAATTATGTAAAAGGTGAATTTAGCACGCATCATTAACAACGATAATGGTCCTAGTATAGAGTAAGATCCAGTCAGACTGTCAGACCTCTCTAGTTGAGACTGAATTCATATAGGTAAAACTAAGGTATAATCGATATCATAAATAAATATTTTTGTTTAAAATTATAAGGAATATTGTATAACCATAAAATATGAGGATAATTTACAACATTGTTTTTGTCAAAATATGACTAACGGATTTACCTCATATGAAAATGAAAAACGGAAGATTAATGGATTGAACTTATTGAATCAAAATTAAAAATGCAGGAGTGTTTTTGATGAAATTATAAATCTAAAGACTGAATTAATTTTAAACAGAGCAGTAACCAATATTTAGTCTTAAAATTAATTAGGTTCCAACCTAATAAATATAGAAAGATTTTACTATAGTAGTTAATATATATAACTTATGAAAACTTTTCGATCCCCCCATTACCATGAGGTATTAGGCAGTTGACCTACTCCATAAAAGCAAATTAACTTATAACTCTTTAATTTCTAGACTACTCTGTCACGTTAGGACAACACTAGTTCTTTCAACTCCCACGATGAGCAAATTTATTCACCATTTATACACTTTCACTACTAAAAATAGTTCGTTTAATGAATTTGTAGGTGGTTCATGCCGGTGAATATTCTTCTTACATTCATTGTTGGTTCAATATTTGGATGGATACTCATGAAATTAACAAGAACTCCTCCACATTTGCGAGGTCTCGTCTTGGGTTGTTGCGCTGCAGGTAAACACTTACACATCATTACACAAATTTGAATGTAATGTACGTATAAATATGTATTATTTAGTATATTCTTTTCCTCTTCTCTAAATCTTAATTTGTCACAATATATACCTTATAAAGTACTGAGTTGATGTCAACAGGAAATTTGGGAAACCTTCTCCTCATTATTATTCCAGCAGTTTGTGAAGAATCAGGGAGTCCATTTGGAGATGCTGATACCTGTGATACTACTGGGACTACTTATGCTTCACTTTCAATGGCGGTATGCACATTTCTTCTTCTTCCTCTAGTATTTTTGGTTCTTGTTTTGATTTCTTTATCCTTTGCGTACTACATGATAGGAAAGCATAAACAAATCCAAATGTAGATAAGCGCGGACTTCAATTTTCCAACAAAATGATTGTTTTTTTTTCTTCTCCTTAGGCTATGTTTGGTTGGTGGAAAGGAAAGGAATCAATTTCCTTTCCCATGGGAAAGTGAATCCGGAGGGGGGGGGGAGGGAGGGAATGAATTTCCTCCACTTTTTCCCTTCATTTGGGAAACACTTTCCCTTCCAATGGCTGTCCCAAACACAGGAAAGGAAAGTGTTTCCTTTCCCAATGCCAATTTTCCGGGAAACAAACATGGCCTTAGAGCTATCTTTGTTATCTCTTATAAAATTTTAACTCCACTAGCATTCATATAGGTAAAACTAAATAATATATGATGTATAATTTGTTTGTCGTCATAGTATCTCTATATCAGTGTTTATAGTGCTCCGAAGTATTGAAACTTTTTCGTAGCTAAGAGCTATTAGATTAATCATTGTTTGAAGTATGCCTCACACCACGAAGTAATCTAATGGTTTCCTTCTTCTGAGATTCAATCCTCATGAGCACTATAGAATACTCCTACAATAGGTATCTTTTGGAGAAAAAATGACAATTTTTTTCCTATAATAACGAGAAAACAAAAAATATATATATATATATATATTTATATATATATAGATATATAGGATAGTTGTTGGAAAATCTCTTAGTACATTCTATATATATATATATATATATTTATATATATATAGATATATAGGATAGTTGTTGGAAAATCTCTTAGTACATTCTACTGCCATGGACTTCTATTTTTATTTTTCCTTAGACAATACTATATTGTTGTTCAGATTGGAGCCATTTATTTGTGGACCTATGTGTATAATATTGTGCGGATATCTTCAAAGATGAGCATCCAAGATTCCCCGCAGACCACCGACAGCTCGTCAACATCCAGCCACATAAGTTACACTGAGCGTCTACTTTCTATAGAGGACGATGTGGATCAATGTGAACCTCCCCGTAATGTACCTGAAGGAGATGCTAAGGTTGTTCACTTGACTATGGTTTTTGGCTCTGTTTATTTACTCTACAAGGATTTGCTTACAACGAATTAATTTTTCTTTCCCAATAGTCGGGTATGCTATCTTGCAAGATTATCAACAATAGATTGCTGATAAAATGAATTAGTGGATTACTATTTTAACATATGATCCATATTAACACAAGAATGCTACCTTTTTGTTATATCTGACATAGCTTATTTTTGTCGTTTCTTTAAAGATGACATGTCTAGGTAAAACGAAGGAATGGATGGTGATGGTGAATGAAAAGCTCAATTTGAAAACAGTATTTTCCCCCTCAACTATTGCAGTGGTATGACCTCTTAGCACTTCATTTTGATGCTGATTTAGCTCTACATTATTGAAACATGCATTAACCAAAGTTATGCTTTTTTCTTCTATAGATTATTGGGTTTGCAGTTGGAATCATCTCTCCAATTCGAAACTTATTGATTGGAGACGACGCTCCTCTAGCGGTGATCGACGACACTACCTCGTTGTTAGGGTATAAACTTATGCACAACCTGTATCTAACTACGTACAAGTTGACGCGTTCATTGTATACATTACTATTTAGCCTTCAACTGCTGTTTTTATGATGATATGATTGCAGAGATGCTGCTATCCCGCTTCTTACTTTGATAATAGGAGGCAACCTTGTTAAAGGTAATAAAACTCATATTAGCTAGATTCCTTGATCCTTTTCAGTGTTCATGTATACTTAAATATTACGGTTTAACATACTTTAACATGTATCTTTCAGGTTTGAGAGTGGGAGGGATACAAAAATCTATCCTTATTGGCATCATAATTGTTAAATATGTTGCGGCGCCTCTTACAGGAATATTGATTGTTAAAGGGGCAGTAAAATTTGGCTTTGTAAGCAATGATCCATTGTATCTGTTTGTTCTTCTGCTTCAGTTTGCTGTCCCTCCTGCAATGAACTTGGGTAAGTATCAGATTACATATACTAGAAATGTCTTCATGCTTCACTGTAATTTTAGCAACATAAATTTGAAGGTGCTCTTTCTCCTAACAGATGTGTTTTTATCCTTATTGATATGGCAGGAACCATCACTCAACTGTTCGGACAAGGAGAGAGTGAGTGTTCAGTTATCATGCTCTGGACTTACATTTTTGCTTCGCTATCGCTTACGTTTTGGTGTGCCTTCTTCTTGTGGCTTGTGGCCTGAGTACCGAAAAAGCAACAAATTATGTATCAGTCTTCTAATAGAATTGTCTGAAGGCAAATTTTGAAATAAAGCAACAAAAGCAATTGATCTTGGAATCAATTAGTGAGGGTTTTGCATTAAATTCCAGGTTGAGAAAAGCCACTTTTGCTTGTTGATTCTATTCACATTACTGCAACAAACCGATGAGCAAATCAAAACTTTGTTCTTCACTCCAACCCACGTATTCTACCATCTGCCATCTTCATTAATCTTTCCAGAAAGAAGCCTTAACCAAATCATGAGTATACTCGTGATATATACCAACTCAATCATTGGGGAGTTTTAGGTTAGTCGTAAATAGCCCTACTTATTCTCAATACAACAACTTCTCATAGAGGCAGCTTTTGCTTTTTATGGAGTTACAAAAACATTTGCAACTAAAACAATGGTCTTCTAAAGTTAATAACTCATGTTCTTACTTGACTTCAAAGTAAAGAAATTCTGAAAATGAACTTTGATTCATAAAATACTACTGTAAATCTTCATGGAGAATGAAATTCACTCCCTAACTTGCAACCCACACTTCCTCTATCTTTTTTAGGTTAAAATTCTTATAGAAAGATAAATTTTAAGTTAATAAAGACAATTAAAAAATGAAACATAGTGTATTGTAAAATAAACAGTGTGAATTTCACTCCCCATCTTCATTTACACCAATTGTATGATAACATAAAACCCAACAAATACTTTGCTAATTGTAGCTTAATATCAGTCCCTCCTCCCTAAAGATTTACCTAGTTTGCCCATGTTACATGTTACTATACTATTTTCAGAATGGGCAATACAGAAACTGAGTGTTGTCAATTCCAAGCTTTGCTGCCATTGAACAACATCTGCATAGTATAGCTATCCTCGAGATTCATCATCAAAGAAACATACAACTGATACAAGTGGATCAGAAAACAAAAATTCTGAAAGAGGAGCAATTGGGCGTACGACTGATCATTGGGCCTTGTAAAATTGTTTTCATCAGAGTTTCCTTTGACAATAAATAAAGATTGTTAATCAGCTTACTATGTTCCTCGACGATACTCCAATTGCTTTGTATTCTCTTGCAATATCTATCATTAACACACAATAAGCATTGTTCAAATACATGGGCCACAAGACCAGGAGGAGGAAAAAAAAAAAAAAAGGGTGCTTACTTCTCGAATGTAATCTGCAACTGCCTTGCAGCCTTCGACTGCAAGTTGCATTACATTTTCAAAAGTATCCAAAGATAACTTAGCATCCATCTGCATGGTTCAGAGGAGATGGGACTGAGGATAATATATCCAAGACAGCTGATACAGTTATTGCAACTCAGAATTGTGAACAGGAAAATTAGAACTAGATTATGAATTAAAAACCTGAAGAAGAGTCACTTTGTCCAACTTCGGCATAATTCCTAAAGTCACATCAGCGCCTCCAGCACTATCTTCTACATAGTTTAAATCTGTCCATGAACAATAAGGTCATGGTAATATAAAAGTTGTATTATCATACTAGTAAAAAGGCCTAATAGGAGCCCCCAAATAACTTGATAACATATTCTTAGTAACATTGAATTTAAGTAAATATTACCAAGCAGAGGGGTGCTATTGAGGTACCCAGCACCGCAGGAAGTTACAAGATCTCGCATCGGAATTCCAGCGTCTGCTAGAGCCAGGGTTGCAGCATTGATACATGCAGATCTAGTTCCTGTTACAAGTTAGAAAAATAATAATAATAAAAAATCAGACTGATCAATAATTAATATAATTGAAGGATAATTCTCGAATAACTATATTCAAAGTGATACAAAGCAAGCAGCTTGAACCAGACTCTGGGAATAGTGCACTCGAATATAATGCACCAACCACAATAACAATCAGTCAGCTCTCAGCAGCACTTTGGCCCCGATACAAGAACTGCCTAAATAGTAGTGGTACATTGCAAACTAGTGGGCAGCTTGTGATACAAATGTAAGTGGTTCATATTAAATTCCGGTTTGATGAAATTAGTGAAGGCCTTTTTTCTCAACAAATAAGCGTGAATCTACTAATATATAAAATTATAAATTAACATAGGATCAAGCATGCATGCACACATAGAAACAAAGATACAGGGCGGCCCAGAGCACATAACCTGGATGCAGGTTATTATCATATAGGACTTATGACTGCACAGAGACATCATATTTACCTCCATCTGCTTGAAGAACTTGCACAAAAATATCTATCTGCAAAAAAAAAAAAAATTAAATTTTTTTTATAAAAAAAATACAAGCTTCAGACAAAAACAAACTACAAAATCAAGCATGGAAAAGTTCCCAATATGACACAATGGAAGCTGACACAAACCTGAGACCGAGGCATTAAGTTTGTCAAGATGCATTCTTCCATGGCTTGGCGAATAACTAGAGATATCTCTGTGGATCTCCTGAGAGCATCAAGGATGCAAATATTAATTATAAATTTTAGTTACGGATGTAACAGTTATTTTAAACATAAATGGAAGGATCATCTAAGCACACGTATGTTTGAAGATTGAAGGAGGATAGAATATAAAACCTATCACCCTTTGGTTTTCTCATCCGATCTCCGGTACTAAAATTTGCCATTGTGTATTCACAGCGCACCTAAATTTAACAATTACAAACGTTACACTTAAAATATAATAAATGCATGTTAAGTTAACATATTTAGCATGATGAAGATAAGTTTAATTGACAGAGATGTAGACAATATTACCAATGCATTGGCATTCAGTTGTTGGTTCCTATTTTGGACCTGAAAAAGAAAGTAAATTATAAACAGCTTGAATAGATATTCTACAATGAGGCGAATATATTTTGAATTACAAATAATGAGTGCCCACAAGCTTGCTAAAACTTTCATAAGAAAATAATAAAAATATTATACAAGTTACTCAACCTCTTTAGGGCCATACACAGCAGCAATAACTTTAGTGTTACCCATCTCGAACATAGCAGAACTGAAATTTGATATGGAGGATGAATTAATAACAACATAAAAAGTAGTTACAAAGCACTTGCAGCAAGAGTTTGTATTTAGAAATTAGAACCCGTCGGCTTTGGCCACAACACCAATCTCTGCTCGAATTTGCCTCATCTGGGATCAAATGAAAAAAAAATAATCAACTCATCAAAGAAACAAAGCTTTTTGAAATCAAATACAAAGGAAAATAGATAGATAGACAAATACTTCCATGGGGCGGCGACCATCTATGCGAAGACCTTCAGGGCTCACAAACTCCATCTGTTGGAACATCAAAACACCCAAAATAGAATTAGCAAGGGTTAATTAGTAAGGGAATTCATCATCTAGGACGTAAACATCATAAACTGAACTATAAACTTCACTAACTAATCGGCAATGGCTTTATTACAGCAACAATATCCCAATTTATTAGTACTTTCTAAGGTTTTAGTCAGCCATTTCAACTCTAGAAAATCCATCCAAATAATTTCAAATAAACTTCTTTATACTCTGGAAACTACATGCATTACTTAACCTACCAACTCAACCCAAGGGATCTGAGAAAGCTGAAACATCAATAACATACTCAGCTTCATTCCCAATAAAGTAACGGAAAAAAACTGCATAACAAAGTTGGGTCTCCAGAACAGTTTTTGAAGCATACCAACTGGGACTAAAACCTTTAAAATTTTCTGCTGTGCCTATATTCTCAACACCCTTCAAAATGTGGGATGGACTCAGCCAGAACTTGGTTTAATTACAGGACCACCTAGTCAAACACCGCCCTTTTCCCAGATAAAATGATGAACGTGTAATCAGTCAAATTCAAAGATGACAACCAAATATTAATGTTAACCACGATAGTGACAGAACAAACTTCAATTTTCATAAGAAACAAAACTTCATTACTCAAAAAGAGGCTCTGATAGCAAAGCTTATTCTACCAACATTACATATTAATAAACACAATTAGGCCCATATGCACTTCTATGAACACACAGAACCACTAAATGTAGCACCTTAGAGTAAGATTAATATTCACTATAAGAAAACATTCACGCACACGCATGTGTGTAGGGAACTGCAGGAAGAATGTACCAGGATCTTAAGTGTGGATGCACAATAAAATTCACCCATTCAATCCAATCCAGGATCTGTAAGTGTGATTTTGGGGTGATGTACATGCAGGGGGCTTTCCTTTTTCTATTTTGTTTTATTTCTTATTTATCCAAGAAGATATAGCCTTCTGATTGTGGGGATACTTGCAGTGAATTCTACTTGAATATATGATATGATATATCTATTGACTACTCCTGATTCTTTTCAGCAGTAATATTTTTCCTTTAGTTTAATTAATTGATCAAAGTTGCAGCTCCACGCATTTTGCATTTTCATTCTGTTTTTGGATATTCAATTGCATATAAGTTCAGAAACAAAGACTCAAGGAAAAGAGAGAACATAACTGAAGAAGGAAAACAAAAAAAAACATTTAAATTGGTAGAATCAGATTAATCATCAACAAAATAGAAAGAAACACATCAAAGTTTAAGCCATTGTCTACCACAAAGAATGATCACTTGGTTATTAATTTTGCTTCTGCTAACCATCATTCATCAGAAGCATGAAAAACCCGAAGAATAACGTCAACTTCATATTACATTAAACAGAAAAATTTCACATGGTTCAATGAATCTTGCCCAGTATTATTGAATGACATCATCTCCACAGTGCTCAATGACTCCTAGCTGCCAGATTTCTTGCACAAAAACACTAAACCTCCCCTATTTATTCTTCTTTGCTTCCTACTTCATTCCATTCACACATCTCGATCCCAGACAAAAATAAGACAGCTTGAAGCCCTTGCATTAACTAACTGAACAGGCATAATTTTGGCAAACAGTATATGGGAATTGCAATCCATTGCTTGGATATTGAATTTTAGTATTACCAAAATTGCACATTAAATTTCATAATCATAGCATACGCAGTTTAACGGAAAAAAAAAAAAAAAAGTTGAAAAATAAAACTGAATATGGGTCTATGGATTGTTTGAGGGTTAACAAACCCCGGAAACTCAAGAAACTTCATAATCCAAATGACTAAACAGTATTTGAGTTTTAGAGACGAAGGAAGATATGTATCTTACCGTTATAGAGACGAAGTGGCGTTGCCAATTGCTGCACGAAGGGGAGTCTCTCTATGAGAGAGAGAGAGTTTTAGAGACGAAGGAAGATATGTATCTTACCGTTATAGAGACGAAGTGGCGTTGCCAATTGCTGCACGAAGGGGAGTCTCTCTATGAGAGAGAGAGAGAGAGAGAGAGAGAGACGCCGTCAGGGTTTAAATCCCGCCTATTTTTTTTTTTCTTTCTTATTTACAACTAGCCTCGCGTGTGTTAATTGACATTTTTTACTTTTTTTTATACTTTATTTGTGTTTATAATATTTTATTTATAAAAAAAGAGTTTGTTTTAGTAATTTCTCTAAAAAAATGTTTATTTTTTATGAAATTATGAATAATTTTTTCTTTCTTCAAAAAAAAAAGTTAATTTTTTATTTAATAAGTAATTTTTTTATTTAAATTGCCAACTCCAAAAAAATAAAAAATAAAAAACTGCTATTGCAGTTAACAAAACAACAAAACGCCTAAGATCTTTTTTTTTGTTAATTTCTTCAATTCAATTTGCTATTATATTTACTATTTTATCCTTCATGTGTTGAATTATAAATTTTTAAACTATTAACAAAAAAGGGTAAATTGTGGGTTTTTGAAAATTTAACCATAAGCCTTATTGGCTTAATTAATACTGATAAATTGAAATTCAGGAATCAAGCCGACTAAACCGAACCGAACCAAACTAAAAATACGGAACAGAATCAGTAACCTATCGATTGGATTTCATGTTCATCCATACTTTAACTAGTTATTAATTAAAATTAAAATAAAAATAATTTATGTATCTCAATGTTGTTTATTTTATTATTTTGAGTGAAAGACAATTGATTGAAGTAAAATTAATTAAAAGAAAATGATCCGCTCTAAACCTGAAGGCAAGTAACATTTCCCTGTCGACTTAGCCTACTACTTAGTTGAAAATATTACTGACTTTATCATCGGAAATCTTTTGTCCGGAACCACTCTAATACCTTAATAGATCGAAGAGTTTCGATTATCTTCTCCTACTGTGCAAGTGACTGCTTTGAACCTTGAGGCAAATATTGCTACAATACTAGGCACAGACAAGAGCCTATTAGCCAAAAACACTTGGAATGTCGGCTGGACAAAGCTACTTCCTTTGCCACCAAAACACCAAATATAAGAACGCCTAACCCTACTAGCGTATTGCTACCTGTTTACCCCACGCAGGTCAAAATTTCTCCAAAAGAAAATAGACCACATCAAAAATCAACACAACTAAATCAACTAGAAAGAACGAGAACCACAATACGTTGAAATACCAGTAACTCAGATGCGTTGGTTGACCAATACTAGGACCTCGGTATGTTGATCAAACAATATTGATTGAGGAAAGAGTGGCAAACAGGTTCTTCGCCTTGATCCAAAACCACACAATATTAGGCATAGTTTGGCATTGCTTTCTGAGGTGCTTTGGGGACCAAACACTCTTTTGGGTCTAATTTAGCTGTGGGTGAATTCCTCCTATGGTACCTGAGATATTGCTACTTAGATAGTTTGATACCTGATGTATTAAAGGGGACAGTTTGGTACTTGAAGTTAGACTCCGTTTGATACTTTGGTACTTCTGTTAATTTTTCTGTTAAATGTAAGGATAAAATTGACATTTAGGATATATGTATAAAAACATAATAAAAAAACATGAGTTTGTGGGTCAATTTTCTTCAAAATTTTATAGGTATGAATTAATGCTTAATTATGGGTTATGTTGAAGGTGAAATATTTGAATTTTATGTTTAAGAAATATAGTAATCATATAGTGAACACCCATGAGTACTCCATTGAAACTAGTCTCGTACAATTAAATTTTTTTAAACATAAAATTCAATTATGTCAACTTTAACATAACCCAAAAGCATTAATTCATTTTCATTTTCTCCTAAATGACCCAAAAAATGATGAAGACCTAAAATAATACCAAATAATATCATCGCATTGTGTTTATGAGGAGGAGGAAAAATCCGAGTTTTGGAGGAAAAATCAGTGGATTCATAGAGAATAGTACAAAAAAAATATCTGATTATTATATTTTTTTAACATAAAATTCAAATATTTCACCTTCAACATAACTCATAAACATTAATTCATATCTATAAAATTATGAAAAACATCAATCAACTCACAAACTCATGTTTTTTATTATTTTTTTATACATATATTCTAAATGTCAATTTTATCCTTACATTTAACAGAAAAATTAACAGAAGTACCAAAGTGTCAAACAGAGTCTAACTTCAGGTACCAAACTGTCCCCTTTAATACATTGGGTATCAAACTGTCCAAATAGCAATACCTCAAGTACCATAGGAGGAATTTACCTTTTAGCTGTTTGATAAGATTAATGCTTTTGGTCCACTAACTTTTTCCAGCTGAGAAATTGAGAAACTACACTTCGTAACTTTTAAAAACGATGTCTGTGAAAAGAAGTTCTGAAAACTTGGAGAAATTAATGAATTTTGTTAAACTACACTCAGGTGCTTCTGCTTTGTCATAAATAATAAATGCTTATTTTCACAGACTTACAGACAACACAACCCTTTAGTATTTCTCATTAATAATGGGTTAACCTGACACGACCCATTAGAAACCCGTTAAGTATAAGGGTGTTATTGGAATTTTGTTATGGGTCATTCAAACAAAAACTCTCAGTCCCTCACTAGTCACTACTGGAGGCACCGGCAGCCCACATTTCCAACTTAAATCAGTTTTCATCCTCTTCACCCTTCACCCTTCAACAGTGTCCTTGGATTCAGGTCGACGGAAATCTTTGGTCAGTTTTTTTTATCTCTTATCTGTTATAGTAAAACTTTTTTTTTTTTTTTTGTCGTGGGTGTTCTTTTTCTGTTTCAAATTTCTCGAATTGCTTCCGTCTGTTGCAGAAGAAATTTGAGAAATTTCGGGGTTTTGACTGATGGGTTTAGGTAGAAGATTCATATTTGGGTTAGTTGGTGATTTGATTATGATTTTTTGAACTGGATTTGTGTCTAAAGCTATTAACAAAACCATATGTGGATGGATTCTGTAGAGTACCAGTCTCAGATTATATAGTAGTTAAACTGAGTATTGGACTATGTATGTTGTGGCAGCAATATAAATCGTAAGCATACTGGTCCAAACTATGAAAAGAACTTGAGTTGGGAATCCATTTGGACTTTGGAAGGTCGAAAAGGTTTAACCGAACCCCAATCATGGCATAGTATGAATAATGTTGTCATATAATGGTTGAACCGTATGATTGGGAATGGCTAATTGTTATGAATTTATGTTCGTGTTGTGAACTAAATTATGGGTTTACTTATAGGATGGAGAATATTATTTAGGCACTTGAGGTCGTTTGTATTTGGGATCGAGGATAGACTTGGGAGTTCAGGACAGACTTAAGCAAGGACCCGCAAATGAGGCTTGCACTGCTCCATCCAGGCAGATGGCCATTGGCTTGAGGAGTCGATTGCATTACCAATATTAGTAATGTACTTTTATTCTACTAATTTTATTGTCAAGGAGGTATATTAGTATTGTATGTATAATGAGAAGAGTTATTAGGATTGTACTTGCAGTGTGTCTATGTGGACGGAACATGCTTCTTTGTTTTCTTGTTGGTTTGGTGCATTTTTGTTAATACATTTGATCAGAGGTTCTTTTTTTATCAATGATGGTTTGCTACATGTATATCATCTATGCACTATACAATTGTCATCTCGTATAACTCTGTAAACATGTCATATGTCTAGCAACCAGCAACCATTTTTAAAAACATACTGTACAGGCATGGAATCCAACACTCTCACCTAATATTTGTTAGGATTTTCTTTAAACTTCACTAAAAGCCATATAGTCTATTCAAGTTATTATTCAAACAATCCATATAGGAAAACACCCCCCACCCCCGCACCCAAACAAAAACAAAACCATTTCAGGCTAAAACAAAGAAGGATTTACTGATTGGGTTTGAACAGTCCATATATATGGGCAATGGCTAAAGCACCAGTCAACCAAATGAGTTGCTGAGAATGTTAACTCACTTATTCGACAGTTCATTTTGTTTGTTTGGTTGTTTTTTTTTTCTTTCCCAAGTTAATTATGAAACAAATATTGCTTTAAAAGGTTCAATAATTAATATTAGTGAAATAATATAAAATGAAAATGTGGTACTTTCATTTTC
The DNA here is from genome assembly GCF_002994745.2 of Rosa chinensis. Taxonomy (NCBI): domain Eukaryota; kingdom Viridiplantae; phylum Streptophyta; class Magnoliopsida; order Rosales; family Rosaceae; genus Rosa; species Rosa chinensis. The sequence goes on from NC_037094.1 coordinate 35,010,634, forward strand.
ACTTTGTATATGATGATCATTTTGAATTTGACAGGGTGCAAGTTTGGCTCTCCAATTGTTTGTTGATTTCCGATGTCATCTCTACGACGCTTCTCAAGCCATGCTTGTGTTTCTCAAACCATTACTACTATCTTAGGGTCCAAAGTACATCTTCAAAGTAAGGTACATCTGCCATCTTTATCTCTGTAAAATTGTTCAGTATAATTTATTATCTTGACCTACTCTTCAATGGGGCTCTTACTTCATATACTCCAACATATCATCTTTTATACTGAACAATTTTGGGTTGCCAATCTTCTCTGTGCATATGTGCTAATAACAATCTTAAAGCATGAGCTGCTTTTTTTTTTTTTTTTTTTAAGTGAAACCACAACTGTCACATCATTTAGTCGTTTTGTACTCTCAAAATTGATTGTGCCTGGTAATTTTCATTTATTTTGTTCAGTTGTTCTTTCTTTAATTCTTTGTTCGACATACATTCCAGGCTGTAATACACTCACCTGCCAGAACTGTGGCTCAACAAATATCAGGGTAAGTTCGGGAGGTGGAAATCAACTTCATGTCCCAAAAGTATGTTCCTTTTCTTTTTGGTTCCTTTTTCTTATTGTTGCTCTTTTGGTGTAGAATTTGAATTTGCTTTTGGTTCACTGGTATTCTGTTTAGTAGCAATAGATGGGTTTTATAAATTTTGCATCCGGTTCTTGTGCAACAGATGTTCTGCTGAATAATGAATATGATTTGTAGAAGCGACTTGCATGTTCTATTGATATCTTGAATACCTATGTATATATGGGAGATAGCCAGATAGGTAATGAATGTCAATATACGTACACCGTTGCTATACTTGAGCCTCTATGTTAAGTTTCGATATGGAAACTGAACTACCTGACTTTCAGGAAATATAATGATTGTCTTGTTGTCCAGCTAGGTAATGAATCTCTGTTGCACAAAACCCCAACCCCTTTACTTTCCACAATGTCCTTAACCACAAATGTTCCCTGCAGGTCCCAATCCAGACCTGCCACGTGCAGTCTTTCTCGCACCCTCTACACAGCCACTGCAGCAACTGAGCCTCGGTCCAAGAATCTTGAGTGCATTGCTGACAACCTCTTGGACCTCACAAAGATTGAGAGGCATGACTACTCCATCCTCTTCAGGTTAAAAATGGGCCTCAACCGATATGGTCCAGCAGTCTCAGGGATAGGCCCGACATCCTCCGAATCTGGGTCTGCCTCCACAGACTCCAAGGTGGTGGAGAAGACCGCGTTTGATATAAAGCTTGAGAAGTTTGACGCAGTGGCAAAGATCAAGATCATAAAGGAGGTTAGGACTTTCACTGATTTGGGACTAAAGGACGCTAAAGACTTGGTGGAAAAGGCTCCAGTTTTGCTGAAGAAGGGTGTCACCAAAGAGGAGGCAGGCCCCATTGTTGACAAGCTCAAGGAGTTGGGTGCTACTGTGGTACTGGAATGAAGGGAATTGTCTTTCATTTGTTTTGCTTCATGTAGAATTGTGATCAATGTGTTCAATTATAAACGGAGAGATTTTAGAGAGCTTGTTGAATTGGGGCTTCTGTGTTTTCTTGTTAAATAGGGAATTGGCTGTTGGATTCTACAATACATGCAGCTAACGATTTAAAGGTTAGCATCCTTTCTAATTGTTTCTGTCACCTAATTGTTTTTAATCACCATCCTTCAATAAAGTGTCTGTAGCCAAGAACTTCTGAGAAAAGCGTATCGGATGAATATGGAGACAGAAAAATATATTTTGTGGTTGTATAGAAAAAAGAAAGTAAAATAACATGAATTACTGGTATATCATGTTTATTTAAATGGACTGAAAATTCATTCTTATCTGCAATACAAATAGCTACACAACCAGAAAGATGCTATACAAATAGCTTTTGCTGCATCTACTAAGCCTACTATGCTACATTGAACATTCTTATCTGCTTGTGTCTTCTGTACAAAATGCTTCCACAAACTTTCGGATAATTAAATGGAATCCCCCTCCCTCTAAGTTTGTTAAATTAAATTGTGATGGTTCTGTTCTCAATAGCAATCAAGCTGCAGCTGGTTTTATTATTAGAAATGATCAAGAGATTCCAGTTATTGCTTCTGCTAAGAAGTTAGGCTTGTCTAATGTGCTATGTGCTGAAAACTTTGCTCTACGAGCTGGTCTGCAAGCTGCTGCTTTGCATGGTCTTTCAAGAATTAAAGGAGACTAAAAAATTCTTATTGATTGCATCAACAACAAAATCCACACACCTTGATGGATCAGTACTTTGGATCATGATATAAAATCCTTAGCCAGTTAGTTTCAGAGTATTGAATTCAATCAAATCTTGGTCATCAGATTGGAGTTGGTAGTTGGAATAATAATTTACCCCCCAATGTCCTCAATCCATTTCTATGTTCTCAATTTAGGTTGTTATAGAGGTTTTGCCTTGTAATTTTATTTCCATCATCGAAAAAATGGAATGTATGAATGAGAATAAACTCATGAAGATTTTATAGTTCAAATACTTGTCCCTATCGTGTGAGACAATTTTGAATGGATGAAAGAATTTAGTTGTTTTGATGTGAAATCCGATTCTTAAAAAAGGGAGATCATATATTGCAATCATTTCCCCTATTCCCCTATAGATTTGAGGCTAGCAAATCTCCATTAAAATTGCCAAATCCAGTAAATGTCCCATTAAATGAAGAGGAGAAAGGTAGATAAAGTAGACGTGTTGAAAATTAGATGTGTTTATATATATATATATATATATATATATATATATATATATATATATATATATATATATATACAGATCCTATCCAGAGCGGAGCTCCGCTTTGAAAATTAACGTGTGAAGTTCGAGTTTTGGGTCACTTTTCGGTCGCATATCCACATCTCAACCGTTCAGTTTTTAGGTACTAGTGTATAGATCATCTCTGCAAATTTTCAGCCAAATTGATGATCGTTAAGGTATCTAACTCGCTTAAACCAATGGACGAACTGAATCTGTCAACCTGAACCATACTAGCTTTAAGGAAGTTATCAATGCCTTAACGATCATCATTTTGGCTGAAAATTTGCAGAGACGATCTATACACTAGTACCTAAAAACTGAACGGTCGAGATGTGGATATGCGACCGAAAAGTGACCCAAAACTCGAACTTCACAAGTTAATTTCAAAGCGGAGCTCCGCTCTGGATAGGATCTATATATATATATATATATATATATATATATATATATATATATATATATACAGATTTTATCTAGAGCAGAACTTCACTTTGAAATTAACGTGTGAAGTTTGAGTTTTTGGTCACTTGTCGGTCGCATATCCACATCTCGACCGTTCAGTTTTTAGGTACTAGTGTATAGATCATCTCTGCAAATTTTTAGCCAAATTGATGATCGTTAAGGTATCTCACTCGCTTAAACCAATGGACGAACTGAATCTGTCAACCTGAACCGTACTAGTTTTAAGACAATTATCAATGCCTTAACGATCATCATTTTGGCTGAAAATTTGCAGAGACGATCTATACACTAGTACCTAAAAACTGAACAGTTGAGATGTGGACGTGCGACTGAAAAGTGACCCAAAACTCGAACTTCACACGTTAAGTTTTAAAGCGGAGCTCCGCTCTGGATAAGATCTGTATATATATATATATATATATATATATACACACACACAGAGTCCTTTTTAGCTAAGGACATCCTTACCTAAGCTTAGGTACGGATTTTCAGTTTTTGGCCACTTTTCGATCAAATATTCACATCATAACCATTCAGTTTTTAGGTTCTAATGTATAGATTAGCTCTGCAAAATTTCAGCCAAATTGATGATCTTTAAGGTATTCAAAACTGCAATTTACAACAATGTACACAAACGGTTCCGGTTCAACAGATTCAGTTCGTTCGTGTAAATTGCAGTTTTGGATGCCTTAACGATCATTAATTTAGCTGAAATTTTGTAGAGATGATCTATACATTAGGACATAAAAACTGAACGGTTAAGATGTAAATATGTGATCGGAAAGTAGCCAAAAACTGGAAATCCGTTCCTTAAGCTTACCTAAGAAAAATCCTATATATATATAGGGAAAATGATCATTTACCCAATTTTAACAACAAAATTGCCCACTTGCTCCACTAACAGTTTTTTAACCCCATTTACCCAAAACACTCTAAGGGATTATTTCCCTACTACCCAATTAATTCTTTTTTTATTCTTTTTATTTATTTTTAGGACTTTTTTGCTCTCTCCTTCTATATATATATATATATATATATATATATATAAAGGCCCGATCTACAGCGGACGTCCGCACTTTCACTAAAGTGCGGATGGCGACGCAGAAGGTTATTCCAGGCAGCAACGGCGGCGAGGAGTTTGCCGGACGGAGGCCGGAGGCTTTCCAGATGCGTCTGGACAGCTATTGAAGTCGAAGCAGGTCGGGGTTGCAGGTTTCTGGGCAGCGACCCGACCTGCAACTGCAACCAAACATGCAGCGCTGCAACCTCGTCGCCGGCGACTCCCCCCAACTGCAGACAGGTCCGTCCGACCCCTGGCCTCAGTCCGGCATGCTCCGCCGCTCCTTCGCGCCCCGAGCGGAACTGCTGCATCGCCGTCCACACTTTAGCGAAAGTGCGGACGTCCGCTCTTGATCCTCTCCGTGATATATATAAATATAAATATATATATATATATATATATATTGAGACTTTTGATCTGTTTAGAATTTCTTCCTCTACATGTCGATTATTTCTTTATACTTAATGATATGTTTAAAAAATAGGATTACATTATGTTTAGTCCTTGTACTATGACCCTTTTTTCGTTTCAGTCCCTGACATTCTCAATTAATCTGAAAAGTCTCTAACATTACAATTTTCGTCTGATCGGTACACTCCGTCAATTCTGGCCATTAACTTGAGATTTGCTGATGTGGCACTCCAAGTCACACCACCTCAGCAGTTTGCATGCCACTTGACCTGTAAATTGTCCAATATATCCCCATGCATTTTTCCCCATTCTTCACCAAAAAATAACTCCAAAGTGATTCAATTTTTCACTCCAAACCCCCAATTGCAGGCTAGTATACCAAAACAGATGCTTGAATGCAACTATGATTTCATCACTTCAAAGCAACTACTGAAGCCAACTGATACAAACACACATATAGTAATAACAAGACAAGACTAAACAAATTAACACACTCTACAAAACAGATGCAAATTAACACACTTTGCAGAAAAGATATAAGACAAAGGCAAAACAAATTTCATATACAATTTTCATCTCATATACAAGGCAAAACAGATGCAATTCGAACCAAGCTTGAATTGTAGAAGCTGAATTGTAGCTGAAAAACCCAAGTTTTATGAAGATTTGGAACAGAATCAGACGAATTAGAGCAATGAAACGCCCCCTATTTTTGAGAAATCAAAGAAATTGGGACCAAAGCTGAACCAAATGTAAAATTGATCAAGAAATTGACCTCCGAATGTAAATTTGATTCGAAAACTGAAATCTTCGGTGGTCGCAAGGACCCCAACCAAAACACCGGAATCTCTATCCTCAACTGCAAGGTCACCTCAGATCTCCTTCCGGTCAAATCCACATTCAAACCACTGTTCTTTCCGATCTTGAACCTCTCCTCAAACCTCTTCTTGGTCTCCTTCAAAGCGGTGACTTTCTTTTCCTTGTTGGTGAGCACGTCGGGGTGACGACCTCGAGATCGACGCCTAGAGTGTAGAGCGTGGCAGAGGATCACAACCCTAAAGGAGGAACACGGCCCTTGCGACCGCCATAGCGACCCTGAAGGAGGATCACGACCTTGTTTGGCTTCAAAAATTTGACCATGGCTACAACGCTCCTCCCTCTCTCTAAGCTCAGAAAGCTCCCTTGGATTCGGTGTGAGGAAGAACATGTTGCAGCAAGAAGAAAATAGAGTAGAATAAAAAAAAAATTAAAAAGTTAAAAGGGGAGGGCTATTCTTGACATTTTACCATCCAATATGCTTACATGGCGCTGAGTTGCCGTTTAAATTCATGCCACGTCAGCCAGTTATCAGAGTAATTGGACAGAGTGGACTAATTGAAAGGAAATTGTGAGATCAGAGACTTTATAGATTAAATTAAAATGTCAGGGACCGAAACTGTTGAAGGATATCGACATAATGTGTGCCTCTACAAACTAGGGTTAGAGTTGTAATAGGAAAGTACCCTAGGTATACTAATTGTATTCCGATTCTGTTACCTTTTGTGTACTTTGTAAACTCCCTATATAAAGGGCTCCTATTATCAATAATAAACACAATTCTATTCTCCTACAACACGTTATCAGCACGAGTTCTAACCCTAGCTTCAGAAAAGAAAAAAAAACCCTATAGCTTTTGAAAAAAAAAACACTTTTGTCTCTGCCGCAGAACACCGGCCTCCCTTGCCTGCGCACCCGCACTGCACAGCAGCCCCGCTGTTTCCTGCCACCCTGCCGCACCTCCCTGCTGCACAACTGCCAGAGCCCAAGCACCTGCAGCCTCCTGCCCCCAGCAGCCCAAGCCGCCAGCAGCCCCGGCCGTGATCTGCAACGCACCAGCCCCCCCTCTGCACCAGCACGTCGAACTGCAGTAGCACCAGCTTCCGATCCCAGCAGCCTCCCCCTACCTGCTCAACAGTTGATCGCTGCAAGGAGAAGAACCAAAAAAAAAAAAAAAAAGAGAAGAACCAGAAGAAAGAAAGAAGGAGAAGACCAGAAGAAAAGGAAAAGAAAAAAGGGGAGAAGAATCTCCCACCCACGTGCCAGCAAAAGAAAGAAAGAAAAAAGAAAGGGGGCCCAGAAGAGAAGAAAAGGAAAAGGGTGGAAGAAGGTGGACGCAAAGTCAAAAACCAGAAGGAAGAAAAGAAGAAAAGAAAAGAAGAAAAGAAGAAAGAAAGGAGAGAGAAGGGCAGCCCACCAACTGCCAATTTCTGACTAGATTCCAGCAATCCTAATTTAGCTACACGCCTGCATCAACACGCGCGTGTCTTCAACCCAAGAACAATCACGTAAGTTTTTATTAAGGTTGCTGCTTTCATGTATTTTAAATTCCTTTTATTTTATGCAAATATTGGAATATATGTTGCCCAATGATTTTGAGTACTTAACAAAGCGGAATTGTGGGGATTCATGCTTAACGAACTAAGAGTGTTCGTATGAACTAAGAGTATTCATAATTAAACGAACTAAGAGTGTTCATAATTAAACGAACTAAGAGTGTTCGTGTGAACTAAGAGCGTTCACAATGCTTGGACTAAGAGCGTCCGTAAGCATCAAATTGTGACCATATTAAAACATCACTGTTGGTCTAATCCAAAAGAGATTCTTGGAAATTGATTTCTTGGTAGCATAGCTCGGAAATCTTATTATTTTAGTTTTCGTGGAAGTTTAACTCCGAAACTAATATATCTTTTCTTCTTATTTTCAGGATGTCGAATGAACCTAGACTCGATTTTCCCATGCTTGACTCAACAGGCTCGGATTACCACAGTTGGGTAACCGATGTTGAGAACCATCTCACTTCAAAGGGAATATTACCCATAATCCAGGCACCTAACCCGGATCTTATGTTCAACCGAACATGTACAAAGCATGCTCAAGCAGTTATCTTGATGCGACGCCATATGGATAAGGCACTCAGATTGGAGTATATGTCGATCAAGGATGCAAGAGAGCTATGGGTAGCGCTAGAAGAGCGCTTTGGCAATGTCCAAGATTCTCTCCTCCCTGACTTGAAGGTTCAATGGAACAATCTGCGCTTTGCTGACTTCAAGTCTGTTGCTGAATATAATTCAAAAGCTCTTCGCATACAGTCCATGTTGAGGTTTTGTGGACAACCTGTCACAGAGCAAGAGCTAATTGAGAAAACTCTCTCCACCTTCCCTATTTCAGCCATTGTGGTATCAAAGCAATACCGTACTGAAGTCAATGCTGGACGGATCACGAGGTTTCATCAGCTTATCAATATTATATCTATAGCTGAGAAACATGATAACATACTCGTGAGGAATTATAATTCAAGGCCCATTGGAACTAAGAGCGTTCATGAGGCGAATTATAATGCACCCAAAGGAGGGCGCAAGGAGCGGTACCCTAAGAATGGGGGACATGAGGGACGTTTGGGCCCATATAACCGCCATAACCAGGAAGGAAACCGCAAGTTTGGTGTGGATACACGTGGTGGTAATCCCACACGTGGGAGAGGGGGTCGTGGTATCCCTAGCCGTAATAGTGGCTTAATGGGTCGTGGTGGTGGCACCAACCCTCCTAGGGAACGCCCGCAACGTGCACAACGTGCACCTCAATTAAAGGGAGGCAACCGCAATGATGAGTGTCATCGATGTGGATCAATTGAGCATTGGTTCAAGCAATGCAAGGCAAGCGAGGAACTAGCTGCAAGCTACAGGGCATATAGAGACCTGAGAGAGCAAGAAGTGTACCTTGCAGAAGAAGAAGAAGATGGTGGAGATGTCAATCTCACCATAGAGGACTTCAAAGCTGAAGATGAAGTGCACATGGATGCAACAGACTTTGATTAGTCCTTTTTATTTTCCAAGAACTTTTGTAATGGCAATTTGCCTTAGTCAATAAATGACAATTGTCTTAAACTCTTTCTTATGTGGCGGACCCAATAAAATGTGATGTCTAGGAAAGTCATTGAGATTATTGGTACTTAAGAGAGCCTCGCTCCACCAACATCTCTCTCTACTTTCCTGGTCATATTTGATTGGAGTTACCAAATGGATAGAGTGACTACAATGTGTCTTACTTTGATTTTATTTTGGATTAGACTTTGGAAACCTTGATGTAATCATTGGCTATTAATAAAGTGTCAATTCTTTTACTTAATGTCTTGGACATACCTTAATTCGAACTTTATTATATAAGAGCCAATGATTTTCATGTGGAAACACATTATGAGAATGGACAGAGTTCCTTTGCATCACCTCTAATGACTACGGACATAAACGAGTATTAGAGAAACTTATGTGTCGCTCTAGTGGGTTGTATGCAACCACTATTTGAGTTATTGAATCCAATTATGTCATGAGAGACGACTTATGGGATTTTGGCACATATAGGCTTTGACATGATGATCCGTGTATTAAAGACTTTACACGGACATCCATTTTCAGAATGAAGAAAAGTAAGAACCAAGAATTGGTTCGAGGAGCTGCACATGTGCCTCATGGTGCCATGATTGTGCAAAGACAGGCCATACATGGCCAGTGCCGCCTACCCCCTGCGGCAAATACATGGCATTGACGCCATAAACTCCTCTCTCTACTTTTCAAGTCTATTGTGACACTATGGCTTCACCAACACCTTTATTGGTTGATTATAAAGCCCATGTTTCGTTCTGTAAAGCCCGTTATTTAGGATTGAGACCATCCTATGCAAAGGAGATTGAGGAAATAATTCCATTCTCACCAGGAATCTAAGGGAATTCTATGGATTTGATCAACCAACTTGCGGACCATATAGATGTTTTATGGTGTTGGTTGATACGCAAACACGCTGGTCACGTGTTGTGCCATTATCCACTCGTAATGCTGCTTATACTACACTCCTAGCACATAACATATGGCTACGGGCTCACTACCTAGAACATCCCATTCAGTCAATTTGACTTGATAATGCTGGAGAGTTTACATCGACAGTTTTCGATGACTATTGCATACCATTGGGTATTGATATCAAGCATCATATTCCCATGTACACACCCAATTGGTCTCGCTTAAAAGCCACCATTAAACGACTACAATGGTAGCCCGGACATTGGTAATGCGCACCAATATTTCCGCTTGGGTTATGCAATAACGCATGCAGCTATGCTAATTCGTCTACGACTCATAGCAGCCACTCAACTTTTATTTGCGTTACAGCTAGTGACTGGGTTCGAGTTTAATATATCGTATTTATGCATATTTGAGTGTGCGGTTCATGTGCCAATTGCGTCGCCACAGCGCAACAACATGAGTCATTGCAACGAATGCATATATATATATATATATATATATATATATATTTGTTGGACATGAGTCTCCAACTATAAGTCCGCCATGTAGAACCCTTGACAGGCGATCTCTATTTCGCTGGATTTGCGAATTGTCACTTTGATGAGACAGTCTTCCCGTCGTTAGGGGGAGATTAGAACGTTAATGTTCAACAGGAACGACAGGAATTGTCGTGGTCTGTCCCCACTATGTCTCATCTTGATCCCCTAAAAGTGACGAGATCACATATACCTGCTGCAAACATGCCTGCAAGGATTGATGTCCCCACAAGAGGACATGGTGCCACCCAGAGAAGATGGGTACTGCACCACTACCATGGATGGTAATATGGTGACGCCACAAAGGTGGCATAATGGCGTCATAGGCCATGGGTTCCGCTAGAGAGAGTAGGAGACCCATAGGTTCGATGGATTCTCGCCCTAAGAAGAGAGCGAGTTTGGCACAACTTGATCCATTGATCATTGATACTCATAATCCGTCTCATGAGAATATTTTGGATTGTGGTTATGTCCAAGAGACATCGTTGGGGGACACCTCAATGTTAGAACCAATTCCTGAAAATATAGAGATCTCTACGAACTACACTAGTGTACATGAGGACGTGGAATTATTGAGACCAATGACTTCGAACCTTACTCCGTTGAAGAAAGCCAACGTAGAGAAAATTGGCCTAAATGGAAAGATGCGATCCAGGTTGAATTGGATTCACTAACGAAGAGGAAGGATTTCGTGCCTGAGATGTCAACACCTCCTAAACATAAAACCTATTGACATTAATAGGTCTTCGTTAGATAGCGTGATGAGAAAAAGAGATGGCAATCTCACCTTATAGCGCAAGGTTTCTCACAATGCCCTGGAATCGACTACGAGAAGACATATTCTCTCGTAATGGATGTCATTGCACTCCACTACCTTGTCAGTTTGGTAGTTTCCAAAAAACTGAACATGCAGCTTACGAATGTGGTCACTACGTATCTCTATGGGGATCTAGATACGGAATATAATGAAGGTTCTTGTGGACTTTATTTACCCAAGTCAAGTGGCTCTAGACCACGGAGCGCATTTGCAACGAGATTGAAATGCTCACTAAAATAACTACTTGATTGGGAAGGGATATGATGAACTATGCCCACGCGTTTCCATGACAAGTTCCGGATTTGCAATTATCGCGGTTTATGTTGATAAACATAATTGGAACCCTTGAGAGTTAAGGGAAACCGCTGAATACCTGAAATCCGAGTTTGAGAGGAAGGACCTTGGGAGAACACGGTTTTGTCCAGATTCAGAACTTGTATACCATGTCAATAGACATTTTTGATAAAGTCAAAGATGCACCATGGTCGTCCGTAGTCTTGGCCCTAAAAGGGATCCGTTTCGTCCCAGGGATGATGACGAAGACGTGTTAATAGCGAAAGTGCTTACTTATGTACAATAGGCGCATTATTGTACTTAGCACAATACAAGACCGGACACCTCAATTATTATGAACTTGTTGGCTAGACATAGCCCCGCGCCAACGCAACGCCATTAGATTGGTATAAAGACAATCTTTCGATATTTGAGAGGTACGATTGATATGGGCTTGTTCTATCCCTACAGAGAAAAGAGACAACGGAAATGTAGGATCGGACTCCACAAGGCAAAATGCCACATTCCGTGCTCCTTCTCCTCTCTATCAAAATGACAACAAGCACTTCTAAATACTGAAGTGAACCAAATCCGATAAGAGGATAATGTAGCGGACTTATTTACTAAGTCGTTACCAAAATCCACCTTCGAGAAACGTGTGAAGAGCATCGGATTGAGAAAGTTATCCGAACTCCCATGATTGTAGCAATCAGGGGGAGATATTGACATCAAGGGGAGGCATGATGTCCACATGTTCGATCTTGAAGAGTGAAGGACGTGTTGTGCTCTTTTTGTCCTTCGACCAGGGTTATTTTTGTCCCACAGGGTTTTTGTTACCTGGCAAGGTTTTTAACGAGGCAACAATTAAAGTGTCATCACCAAGTTTGAGCGGCACAAAGGGGAGTGTTGAAGGATATCGACATAATGTGTGCCTCTACAAACTAGGGTTAGAGTTGTAATAGGAAAGTACCCTAGGTATACTAATTGTATTCCGATTCTGTTACCTTTTGTGTACTCTGTAAACTCCCTATATAAAGGGCTCCTATTATCAATAATAAACACAATTCTATTCTCCTACAACAGAAACGATATTGAAGGCAAAGTACAGGGACTAAACATAATTTAATCCTAAAAAATATAAAGTACTCAGTTAGGTTCTAATACTGCAAATTTTCAGCTAAATTGATCATTGTTAGGATATCGAATGGGCGAACCAAATATGTCTAACCTAAACCGTTCATGTTTAGAAAATTAAATTACAATTATGAATGTCTTAACGATTATCAATTTAATTGAAATTTTGCAGAAATGATCTACAAATTGGAACCTAAAAACTGAACGGTTGAGATGCTGAAATGTGATTGAAAAATAGATACCACAAGAGATCTATTAAAATGACCAAAAATATATATCATTCACTAAGAGCAGATGCACCGAAGGACCAATTGGGTGGCTAATTGAAGAAGAGGGCTAGTCTTGGCCATGCAGCGGGAAAAGATTCCCTAGGCAATTGGTTATGATAATGATAATTTTAATTTTCACCCTAAAAATATTCCGGAAGGTAAAAAAAAAAAATCCTAAAATTATTTTTTTTTCAAAAATTCTATAACTACTTATTTCCTCACCTTAATTATAAATTATTTAATTAAATGAATTATAAGTTTAACATTATTTTGAATTAATGAATTATTCAAATTTAAAGTGTAAATAGTTGATTGGCAGACACATTGACTTTCATTGGTGCATTGGGTAAGCTATTTGGGATGAATAGTGAATTGATAGTACTAATTTAGTTGGCAAATCAACAATTGTCCTTAGTCCATAGATGTATTTGCTCTAAAAGAACCCTCACGTTGCTCTCGTCCATGCAAGTTACCGTAATTTGGAAGTCCCCACTTTTCATTTCTTTAGATCGAGGGAAAAAGAAAACACATGTAATGTTTTTCCTTTGACTGAAGAGGCATCATCAACTGATTGGTACTTTTCTTGTGGGGTAATGTTGGTTATCAATTTAGGGTGAATGATACCAAACAAATGAGTGGTGGAGGTGCTCAAGTCTCAACTCTCTACCGCAAAGTGCAGTCCAGTACGTTTTACTTTCGTTTTCTTTATTTGTTTTACTCATATTAGAATATAGAATTATAAAAGAGATGAACAAACAGAGCAACAACTCTAGACTAATACGTCTCTTTAGAGGATTGTTGATTTCATACGCCCCTCTGAGCTTGGCATTTTGCTTTTAAAAGAAAATGTGGTAGCATGAAAGCTAGGCCAAATTGTATTCAAATATTACTTGATTCCCAGCCATCCATGACCAAAACAAAACAAACACGGGACACAAATAACGTAATTCATTTGTAATCGAAAAAACAACTAGAAATTATGTTATCCATCTCCATCACTCATATTAATTGTAAGATTAATTGTATGAAGACAGGCCTACTAAATTCTCTTTCTTGCTTAAACTTTCTCCCACTTGCTCCTTACCTTGATATTCTATGATTCAGAAGCAGTTCCAAGAAGGTTCTTCTTCACCATATCTTTCTGTAGTCCTCAAATTTCTGAAAAGTTTATATATTTATACGCAAAGGAGAGGAGCGAGGTAGGTAGTTGAAGCCCATTTTGATTTATGAGTGAGGGGTGAAGAGCTTGTAAGTTTCAGCAATGGCGCTTTTGCAGCTCTTCATCACCGCATCGATTCCGGTCTTGAAAGTGCTCTTGATCACTGCACTTGGCTCCTATCTTGCACTTGGGCGCGTGAATATTCTGGGGGAAGAAACCAGGAAGAACTTGAACACTGTAAACTTTTTTTCCTGTTCCATAAAAAAGACTTACACGTTTGGTAGTGCGATTATGTAGATTTACCCTGGTTAATTTTAGACATAATACAATTGTTGTGTTTGTGAACAGGTTGTATTTTATGTATTCAGTCCAGCTCTGGTGGGAACTAACCTTGCTCAGACTATTACATATGACAGTGTGATTAAACTGTGAGTTCAAATCCTTTGTTTAGTTAATATCAAAATTTACAATGATTAGTGTATTAAGTATGGTGCATATGACTGTGTGTATTCATATAGGTGGTTTATGCCATTGAACATCTTGATCACCTTCATTGTTGGTTCTGTACTTGGATGGATACTCATCCAATTAGCAAGACCACCTCCACATCTCCGAGGCCTCATTTTGGGTTGCTGTGCGGCTGGTAATTCTGAATTTGTTTTCAGATTTTGGAACATTAATTCGTACCAATGATTTCTGAAGTTATTACCTGATTTGCTATGAATAGGAAATTTGGGGAACTTGCTCCTCATTATAGTCCCAGCAGTCTGTAAAGAGAAGGGAAGCCCATTTGGAGCTCCTGATGTCTGTCACACTTATGGAATGGCTTATGCATCACTTTCAATGGCAGTAAGTAGTACACTTCTTCTTTGTCATCTTCCTCGTTCTCAATAGTATTATGTATTGATGTTTCTTTATCTGGTTTGTGTCTTTTGTTCTTCAGACAGGAGCCATTTGTATTTGGTCCTATGTGTATAACATTGTGAGGATATTCTCAAAGAGGAGTACCCAAGACTCCCCCCAGTCTTTGGAGGAACCCTCCGAATCAAACCAAGTAAGTTGCACTGAGCCTCTGCTTTCTTCCAAGGAATATGGGATAGTGGAGGACAATGCCGATCAGTATGCACTGCCCTGCACTATATCTCAACAAGACTCTAAGGTACTAAACTTGATTATTAAGTTGCATGACTTATTGCTCTGATTGTGTAAATGTACTTCAAACCATTTCAGATCTGTTCAATAATGAACAAATTGTTAACTTGCCAAACAGTCTTGCATGTTATGTTATGAGACTATCAATCTAAACTACTAATCGATCAGCTGATAAAATTTGGATGTAGAGTTCATATTGATAGTTTGATAACTTAATGTGCTTTTGGCAATGTATATTTACCTTATTTCTAACTAAGCATATTATCGTCGTTTATCGTGGCAGATAGAACCTCCGAGTAAATCAAAGAACTGTCTAGTGAGAATGTTTCAAAAGCTTAATCTGAAAACGATATTTGCCCCTTCAACTATTGGAGCGGTATGAACTTTCAGTACTGCCTTTTGCTGCGTTTCAAATACGTTTTTGATGCTCAATGAGCACTAATTTGGGTGACAAATTGACTCACTTATGCTTTTTTATCTGGTAAAGATTGTTGGGTTTGCAATCGGAGTCATCCCTCAGATTCGTAAACTGATAATAGGAGATGGTGCTCCTCTACGGGTGATCCAAGACACTACTAACTTGTTGGGGTATATAGCTTGTACAGAAACTGTACCAACTCTATGATTTATTTCTGAAATTTGAACTTAATTATGGGCATCTTAAATAGCTCCCAACTTCTATTACATGAATCCATCTTCTATTGTCGTGCATTCAAATGAGATTACTTCTCATTTTAGCACGACTTTACTGAAGTCCATTCACATAAATAAGAATCTACAACAATTGTTTGTATTACTACTTTGTTCTGTAACTTCTCTGTTTATGATTGCAGAGATGGAGCTATCCCCGCTCTCACTTTGATAATTGGAGGAAACCTCCTTAAAGGTATACAATGCCAAATACTAAGTCTACAATTCCTAGATTCATGCGTAAGGTTATTGAGTTCAGCTTTGTTTACATTGTTCTTTCAGGTTTGAGAGGGTCAGGGATACAGAAATCTATTGTTGTTGGGATCATATTCGTCCGTTACGTGTTCCTGCCTCTTACAGGCATATTGATCATTAAAGGGGCGCTAAAATTTGGCTTAGTGCACTCTGATCCATTATATCTATTTGTTCTCCTGATTCAGTATACACTCCCACCTGCAATGAACATAGGTAATAATTCACTTGCAAGATTTCTCCAATTTTAGCAGCTTTTTGTTGCTATGTGCAACTGCAACAGCTATCCCAGGTGTCACTCAAACACACTTTGCTAAATCGTCTCCTAACAACACTTATCCTTTTGTAAATGGCAGGAACGATCACCCAATTGTTCGGAGCGGGAGAGAACGAATGTTCAGTAATACTGCTGTGGACTTACGCATTTGCATCAGTATCACTTACTTTATGGTCTGCCTTCTTCATGTGGTTTGTGGCCAGGCAAGTGTGAAACAGCTACAATGCATCTCATTCAAGCAAAATCTAAATCATTCATCTCAGTTCTGATAGAGATTCGTTACAAAAAGACAATATTTTCCAAATTTGTAAGCAACACAGGGACAACTATAAGTGTTGTAATTAGGTTCTGAATCAAATGCAAAGTAGCAATACGCTTTTACAGATCAATCCTAAGACAGATTTAACACAACTGCAAATATGCTCGAGCAAAGCAAAGAAAGTTCACTACAGAACATCTGTTAGCCAGCAATTCGAGAATCGATCCAAATTCCACACGTAGTGATTCTGTCATATGCTTCATCTTTCTTTTGTTCAAATCATCAAACCAAGGGTCATATTGCAACATTTCCTGTACATGTAATCAATTCGAGCAAGTATTATTTACAGTGCAGAGTAACAAGAAACAATACTAAGTAAGAACAACTGAGTAGATCGACATGGCGAAATTTAAGAAATTTCGGGGTTTTGACTGATGGGTTTAGACTTTAGACTACATATTCAAAGTTGGGTTAGTTGGTGATTAGATTATTATGATCGTTTGGACTGGATTTGTGTCTAAAGCTATTAAACAAAACCATATGGAGATGGATTCTGTAGGGTATCATAGCCTCACATTTTAAAGTAGTTAAACTGAGTTCAGAACTATGTATGTTGTGGGGCAGCAACATAAATCGTAAGGGTACCGGTCCAAACTATGAAAAGAACTTTTGAGTTTCGAATCCATTTGGACTCTGGAAGGTCAAAAAGGTTGAACCGAACCCCATTCATGACATAGTATGAAAAATGTTGGCATATATCGAAATGGACAAAAGATGGTTGAACCGTATGATTGGGAACTAAAAATTGAGAACCTGTCTGTACCTAATGAGTAATCATGATTTGTACTGTTGAGGGTTTACTGATAGGATTGAGAGTATCATTTTTGGCACTCCAGCTCGTTTGTATTTGGGATCAAGGATAGAATTGGGAGTCACGGACAGACAAGGAAGGACCCGCAAATGAGGCTTGCACTGTAACTTGTATCCTATTGTCAGATCGTATAAATGTTCATGTGTAACACGTCATCTCGTTTGTATTTGATCAATGATGGTTTGCTACATGTGTATCTTCTATGCACTATCCTATTGTCAACTCGAATAAATGCGTAATCATATGTCCAGCAACCAGCAACCATTTAAAAAAAGGTACTGTACAGACATGGGAATCCAACACGAGACCCAAGATTTCTTAGGATTGTTTTGAAACTCCACTAAAAGCCATATAGTCTATTCAAGTTTATTATTTAAAAAAATCCATATAGGATACCCACCCTTCCCCTAAGCATCCAAACCAAAATAAAAAATAAAATAAAAAAGACATTTTTTATCCTGTTTCGATTTGTGGCTGAAGGTTTTCTAAATATATGTGGCACAGGATTCTCCTATCAGGGTTTCGTTACTACAAACAAACAAGGATTTACTCATTGGGTTTGGACAGTTCATATATATATATATATATATATATATATGGGCAATGGCTCAAGCACCATTTGCCTCATCCTTTTACTTTTCTTACCATCGTTCATCATTGAGTTTTTCTATTAGAATATCCAAATATACTCACTTGACCTCCTATACTTTTTACACATCGTATTAAATTTTTAAATACTAAATTTACTCACTAAACCTCACTAAAGTTTCTTAAATAACCTCACTCATATAATTTACAAACAAACTATTATCTTTAAAACAAAAAAACTTAGTCATTTCAATAATTTAATTACTCTATAAATCTTAATTACATATCCATTTCTTAATCAGACAACATAAATATCTATTTCAATAAAAAAAACAAATACAAGGTATTGAGTTTCAAAAATCAATTTCTAATCAACAAGAAAATAACATGAACTATTATGTGTTTTTTTTTTTTTTTTTTTAAAAATTTCCCTGTTTTAGCTGTTGCAAAAAAATGAAGATTAATCGAATGTTTATTTTATTTTCTCTTTTTCTATACCTCATGGTTAATTATTTAAATATTTGTTTAGTTTTTTTTAATTGCTAGCTCATTTTCGTTTTGTTCGCAAATACAATGGATAGACTTAGGGGCGTGTATTCATTTAAGAGTCCACAAGATTTTTTTGTATTTTGAAAGTCTATGGATATTCAATTGAGATTTTAAACAATCGTTTAAAATCTTGATGTATTCAATTAAGATTTAGAATTATTCATTCAAATATGCAGATACTCAAAAACAATCCAACCATTTCTCAGGAGATTTTGATGGATTCTTTCTCACTCGAAAAATGAAGAACCTCTTCATACGAACATCCTTTCTTTAGAACGAAGAGAAGTAAAGATAAAAAATTGATTAAAGGAGAGAAAGTCACCCGCTGCCACTCCTTGGGGCGCCGCCGCGGTGTACCACCGGCCGGCTAACACTGGCGCCGCCTACCCTCTGCGGTCCAAGCATGGCTTTGACGCCAAAGGTTGCTTCCTTGCCTCCTCTCTCTACTTCTCCAGTCAATTGTGATATTGTGGCTCAACCAAAATCTTCATTGGTTGATTATAAAGCCCATCTTTCGTTCTATAAAGCCTACTCTTTCAGATCGAGACCATCCTATGCAAAGGACACTAAGGGAAATAATTCCATTCATACAAAGAATCCAAGGGGATTTTGTGGACCGATTCAACCAACTTGCAGACTGTTTAGATGTTTTATGGTGTTGGTTGATGTGCAGACACGTTGATCACATGTCGCGCTATCGTCCACTCATGTGCTGCTTATGATAAACTCCTGGCCAGATCATATGGCTACGAGCTTACTACCCGAATCATCCCATTCAGTCAATTTGGCTTGATAATGCTGGAGAGTTTACAGCGAAGATTTTCGATGATTATTACATATCATTGGGGATTGATGTTAGGCAACATATTCCCATGTAAACACCCAAATGGTCTCGAGGAAAAGCCACCATAAAATGACTATGATGGTGGCTCGGACATTGGTAATGCGTACCAATATTTCCGCTTGGGGTATACAATATCGTATGCAGCTTTGCTAATTCATCTACAACCCACCGCCATTCACCTTTCTTTGCGTTACAGCTAGTGACTGGGTGCAAATCTGCTATCTCGTACTTAAGCATATTTGAGTACGCGGTTTATGGGCCAATAACACTACCACAGCGCATCAAAATGGGTCACTAACAACAAATGCATACATATTTATGTTGTATATAAATCTCCAACTACAAGCCCGCTATGTAGAACCCTTAACAGACGATCTCTTTACTGCTAGATTTGCGGATTATCACTTTGATGATACAGTCTTCTCGTCATTAGGGGGAGATTAGAACGTCAACATTCAACAGAAACGAAAAGAATTGTCGTGGTCTGTCCCAACTATGTCTCATCTCGATCCCAAAAAGTGACGAGATCACATATACCTGCTACAAACATGCCTGCAAGGATAGATGTCCCCTCAAGAGGACATGGCGCCACCTAAAGGAGCTCGGCACGGCGCCGCTGCCATGGATGGTGGCATGGTGACGCCACAAAGTGGCATAATGGCATCATAGGCCGTGGGTTCCGCTAAAGAGCATAGGAGACCCATAGGTTCGATGGATTCTCGCCCTAGGAAGAGAGCGAGTTTGGCACAACATGATCCATTGATCATTGTACATACCTCCAACAATATGGAGTATTTACTACATCATCAAACATAAGTAACACCCTCTTTGAGACACCCACGAGCCATGGTGAGGCCCAACCGAGACATGCATCTTGTAGCCCTATGTTCAAGCTACGCTACAGTATCCAGAAGTCGCAAATCCGTCGCCGGGAAGCCACCTTCCCGGCCTTGCCAACATGCCCTCACAAATGGGCTCTCTAGACTAGAATAGTTATGGTTGCTTGTCCCACATCGAAAACAATGTAAAGGAGAAGCATTCCTTCACCTATAAAAGGAATGCCTCCTCCCACTTAAACACCATTCATTCCATCCAATCCCATTACATCTCTTGTAATCTTGTTAGGCCGCAAGGCTCGACACACTAGTATAAGCTTTCAAGTGGACATAGTCCCCCGCTAAGGCGGGAGGTGAACCACTATACATCTTGTGTCAATATCTCTATCTCTCTCTTTACGTTAATTAGATCCCCAACGGATCCAACCGTTAACATTGGCGCCGTCTGTGGGAAGCCAACACAAAGGCTTCGTCACTTACCATTGAGTTAAGTCATCTTAACTAGGCTCAAAATAATTTCTTTCTTTGAGTTATATAATTGAAATTCTTAGCGGTAACTTGTGCCATCGGGGCCGGTCAACGTTTGGTCAATGCCGAACAAGGCTCGGTCAACGCCGACAAGCTTGGTCAACATTGATGAAGGCTCAGTCAACGCCCATGGTCAGAAAAGTCAACGCTGGCAACAACAAAAAATAAAAAAATAAAAATTTTTTTGCCACTCACTACTCTTGGCACCCACAAGTTTCCTTTGGGCACCCTGCTATCTTCTTTCAATCGATCATCAGCACCAACGTCAAAGCTTTGTCCGCTGGGCACCACCGCCGGCTACGATCATCCGCCAGCAGCGCTCCTCCGCCCAACTGTAGCCAGCGATCGCAGCTCCTCCACTACCGTTGGCCCAAAACTCCACCACCGCTGGCCAAAGCTCCAGAGCCGCCATCCGCCACGCATGGCACCGCCGAGCTTCCTCCGCTCAGCGATCAACTCCATCAGCGGCAATTTCTTCCGCTGAGTTCCAAATCTCCGCCACACTTTGAGCATCCGCCGAACTCTTCAGCCACCGCCGGACTCTTCGGTCTCCGCCAGACTCTTCACTCTCCGCCGGACTCTTGAGCACCAGCGGCAAAACCTCCGCCCACCAAGACAATCTCCACTTGGCAACCTCCGACCAAGCTCCTCCGCCGAGCTTCTCCTTTGAGTTTCACCGCCAGGCCTGGCAGCTCTGCCAAGTCCGACAACAGCTTCCGCCAGGAAATCCTCTGCTAAGCACATCCAGCGGCATATTCTTCCACTCCGCCAATATCCGTCAATGGACCTCCTCCGCTGCACTCAAATCCCCGCCGAGCTCCAAGCTTCGCTCCGCCGGACAACCCGCTAGCCTTCACCGGTAGGAGACACCGCTGGACAATACTCCGCTCCGCCGATCAAACACCCTGCTCCGCTGGCCTAACCTTTCTCCGCTCACTGGAGCTTCCTCCACTAGGTCAATCCTCCGCTGAGCTCCAGGTCTGTCGAGCTTCCTCCACTAAATCCGCCGCACTTCGCTCC
The DNA here is from genome assembly GCF_002994745.2 of Rosa chinensis. Classification (NCBI taxonomy): domain Eukaryota; kingdom Viridiplantae; phylum Streptophyta; class Magnoliopsida; order Rosales; family Rosaceae; genus Rosa; species Rosa chinensis. Next base: position 35,032,253 of record NC_037094.1, read on the forward strand.
TCCGCTGAGCTCGCACTCCACCAAGCTCCAGGTAAGTGCCAAGCTCGTCACCACCAACGCACAACACCGAAGCATGGTGTGCCCTGGACGCTGCCCCTTCTCCTTGGCTCAGTACTCTGCCAGGATCCTCCACCGAACTGGAAATCTACAGCGGAGGACTTCACTTCGCAGCGGAGCCCCAATCTGCAGTGAAGGACTTCACGTCGTAGCAGAGCTGCAATAAACCCATGCAGTTCGCCTGGGCATCTAGAGGACAAACTCCCAACTGGAAATCTACAGCGGTGTTTCCAGTTCTAGCGGCACACCCTCCATGCAGAGAGCTAAGTTTCTCTCACCCTACTGATATGAAACTGCAGCTCTTACAATTTAAACAGAACATATGCATGTGTGCACGTATGCATGCTTCACAGTTCACACGTATGCTACTTTAACATGTAACTCAAAGCACTTGCATGTGTGCAGCTCACCGTGGCATACATGGCTACATACACAGTTGACAGCTCACACATATATGTTTAGTACACTACGACCACTGGACATTAATTTAATTATGGGCTGCTTTGTGGTGCATGTGCATATACCTTCATATATGCTTCCCTTTGGCAAACTAGTGTCATAATTGCACGTGACTAGTCCAAGTCTCATGACTGTGCTTGTCTTGTATAGCACCATAATTGCAAGTGATAGTATGAGCTATATATATACTTGCGATCCAAATTGGTTAGCAGAACGTGCCCACATATGAATTAACCGTGGGGGCTAATTATATGAACTACCATGCATGTATACCATGCTCACCCTTAATCTACTCAACATAATAATTGCACATCAACAATAACAACGACTTTTGGTCCAAACCCAATGTCTTCATTGTGGTTCATTGTTTATATTTGGAATCAATATGACTATAAGGGCTCCGGCGCTTATTAATGCACACCATCAAATATGTCATTCGTTATCATTACCACTACTTTGTTTATACACTTTGCTCAAAATTTTATCAAAGTACATATGCAAAAACACATGCAAATTATTGGTGTCGATTTTACAAATCCGCATACTAATCATCTATTTTGTTTCAAGGAAATTCAACTATTTCTATTGAGCATTCAACCTCAACTACGAGTTGACGTACATTATCGGAGTACTTTATCCCCCACAAGCAATGAACCTCAAATCGACACAAGATAAGTCACTACATCTTATCTTTTACGCTCTTTCAAATTGAGCTAATGCCATGCCAATCACATACTTTTACTACTTCTAAAGCATGCTTATAGAATATCACACTTGATATGCATTTACATGCTTCTATGACCCTTAAGCATGCCTACAAAATGTTATTAGCAACTTTACTACAAGAACATGCTATACACATATGCCATGCTAGCTATGCCATGCTTCTTATATCGATCTCAAACGATCTCTAAGCATGCCTACAAAAATATAAAATATTATTAGCATCCACATTACAAATATATGCTAGACACATATGCCATGCTCCTATGTAATTGCAACCCAATTAAATACACATGGGACATAAACAAAATATTATTACTTGCTCTATGTGTTTATCATTTTTCATACAGATACAAACTTTACGAGTCTATGTTCTACGACCAACCGCCAGGCGGTAAGGCAACGCCTCATAATGACAATGACCGCTACGCGGCATTGCAGTCAAGTTTCTCTTTCGAGAAAACAGCTAGGGACTAGTTAACACAGCCCACGGCAGCCATTGATCCGGCAGTTAACCCCGACGCTTGGGTATCTAAGATTGGGCTCGCTACCCAACACCCTCTGCTCCGCGCAGCTCCCCTCATCAAACAATTTTCCGACCATCCGGAGGTCTATAGCCAGGAGTGGGGGACTCCTCGCAGGGCCTAGCAGGGGCCCACCTGAAAAGGGCAAAAGCGTTCGCTCCAACAATTCTAGATGGACGACGCACTCGCACTAATTATGCTTGATATACGGCACAAAGCTACGCTTTGGTATCAACCCGCAAGGACACCCTCCTTGACTGGGGACTTCGGGACTTGTACATACAGCCCAGCATAATTAGCAACGGTCACGCTCATGCCTCAGGGCATCACCTTCGAGCTACCCGTTAATGCCTTCCCGGCAACCCTTGAGCTTCCGCTCACGAGCTTTCCGCTCATGCCTTCCCGGCACCCACGAGCTTCCCGCTCATGCCTTCGCGGCACCCCGAGCTTCCGCTCATGCCTTCCCGGCACCCACGAGCTTCCCGCTCATGCCTTCACGGCACCCCGAGCTTCCGCTCATGCCTTCCCGGCAACCCTTGAGCTTCCGCTCACGAGCTTTACGCTCATGCCTTCCCGGCACCCACGAGCTTCCCGCTCATGCCTTCGCGGCACCCCGAGCTTCCGCTCATGCCTTCCCGGCAACCCTTGAGCTTCCGCTCACGAGCTTTACGCTCATGCCTTCCCGGCACCCACGAGCTTCCTGCTCATGCCTTCGCGGCACCCACGAGCTTCCCGCTCATGCCTTCCCGGCAACCCAGAGCTTCCCGCTCATGCCTTCCCGGCAACCCACGAGCTTCCCGCTCATGCCTTCCCGACAACCCACGAGCTTCCCGCTCATGCCTTCCCGGCAACCCAGAGCTTCCCGCTCATGCCTTCCCGGCAACCCACGAGCTTCCGCTCATGCCTTCCCGGCACCCCCAAGCTTCCGCTCATGCCTTCCCGGCAACCCCGAGTGTTTCGCTCATGCCTGCCCGGCAATCCTCAAACTTTACACTCATGTCTACTCGACACACCACACGTTAATGGAACATTGAATTCTTCTACCATTTGTCGCTTGTGACAAATCGAATTCTTTTCACGTTCCATTAATACGAGCGACAACCAAACAAACACAAACGTTCAAGCATTCAACACTCACGAATTACAAACGCTCATACAACTTACATTTATGCAATCCATATGCTCACACGACCATACGCGCTCTCGAGTTTGTACGTCATAAGCGATCGTACTTGGCGCCATTCGGGTGTATACATCAGCATGTATCATGCACCCCGTACGTTCGTATATGCCAACGCATATAATTGCAACTCACATTTGTTGCCCAATGCAACGCGAATCCTACATATGCCTGTTTTTTGTCTTTGTTTTGCAGGTTCACGAGTCCCTTCTTGCTTACGGAGTTCGGGGACTTGTAGGGGCTCCGTGCCACCCGGTTACTTATGCTTGATGACATCGTGGTTATAACTCCCCAACCAAGAAGCTCCTCTTACTTGGGGACTTCGGGGACTTGTACATACCTCCAACAATATGGAGTATTTACTACATCATCAAGCATAAGTAACACCCTCTTTGAGACACCCACGAGCCATGGTGAGGCCCAACCGAGACATGCATCTTGTTGCCCTATGTTCAAGCTACGCTACGGTATCCGGAAGTCGCAAATCCGTCGCCGGGAAGCCACCTTCCCGGCCTTGCCAACATGCCCTCACAAATAGGCTCTCTAGACTAGAATAGTTATGGTTGCTTGTCCCACATAGAAAACAATGTAAAGGAGAAGCATTCCTTCACCTATAAAAGGAATGCCTCCTCCCACTTAAACACCATTCATTCCATCCAATCCCATTACATCTCTTGTAATCTTGTTAGGCCGCAAGGCTCGACACACTAGTATAAGCTTTCAAGTGGACGTAGTCTCCCGCTAAGACGGGAGGTGAACCACTATACATCTTGTGTCAATATCTCTATCTCTCTCTTTACGTTAATTAGATCCCCAACGGATCCAACCGTTAACAATCATTGATCTTCATTAAATCCATCTCATGTGAATATTTAGGATTATGGTTATGTCCAAGAGACATCATTAGGGGATGCCTCAATATTAGAACCAATTCCTGAAAATATAGAGATCTCTACAAACTACACTAGTGTACATGAGGACGTGAGATTATTGAGACCAATGACATCGAACCTTACTCCATTAAAGAATGTCAACGTAGAGAAAATTGGCTTGAATGGAAATATGCGATCCAGGTTGAAATTGATTCACTAACAAAGAGGAAGGATTTCAAGCTTGAGATGCCAACACCTCCTAATATAAAACTGTTAACATAAATAGGTCTTCATTAGAAAGCGCGATGAGAAAAAAAAGATTATAGACTTGCCTCATGGTGCAAGTCTTCTCATAACGCCTTGGAATCGAAAACGAGAAGATATATCCTCTCGTAATGGATGTCATTGCACTCCACTACTTTGTCAGATAACTGAACATGTAGCTCACGAATATGGTCATTATGTATCTTTATGGGGATCTAGATACAAAAATATATATGAAGGTCCTTGATGGACTTCATTTATCCAAATCAAATGGCTCTAGACCACGGAGCGCTTTTGCAATGAGGATTCAATGCTCACTAAATGACTACTTGATTAGGAAGGGATATGATGAATTATGCCCATGCGTTTCCATGACAAGTTCCGGATTTGAACTTATCACGATTTATGTTGATGAACATAATTGGAATCTTTGATGAGTTAAGGGAAACCGCTGAACACCTGAAATCCGAGTTTGAGATAAAGGACCTTGGGAGAACATGGTTTTATCTAGATTTAGAACTTGTATACCGTGTCAATGGATGCTTAGATATTTTGATAAAGTCAAGAGACACTCCCATGGTCGTTCGTAGCCTTGACCCTAAGAGTGATCCGTTTCGTCCCAGGGATGATGACGAAGACATACTAATAGTAAGAGTGCTTCCCTGAGTACAATAGGCGCATTATTGTACTTAGCACAAAATAAGACCGGACACCTCAATTGTTATGAACTTGTTAGCTAGATGTATACCCTCGCCAACACGACACCATTGGACTGGTGAAAAGGCAATCTTTCTATGCTTAAAGGATACGATAGATACAGGCTTGTTCTATCCCTACAGAGAGAAAAGAAGGCCGAAAGGATGGAATTAGACTCCATTGGCCTGAAGGCCATCGTCAACACCTCAAGCTGCCAGCTAAAGATCAGGGAGCACGCCACCGCCATTGCCAGCTAAAGATCAGGGAGCAAGCCACCGCCGCTACCGCCATATTAGGTGGCCGGCGTCCTCCCTCCCTTCGTCACAATGATGGTGACGTTTTGATGAGTTTTGCTGATGCAGGGTGTCTGTGTGACCCGCTTAAATGTCATTCCCAAACTGGTTATGTTTTTACCATAGAAGCACCGCGATATCTTGGAGGTCTACAAAGTAGACCATTAGACCATTGTCGCTACTTCTTTGAATCATGCAGAGATTATTGCTCTACATGAAGCAGTCCATGAATGCATATGGTTAAGGTCCATAGTTGCACACATTCGAAGAACTTGTGGTTTGAAGTCTACCATAGATGAACCTACGTGCATTTATGAGGATAATGCAGCTTACATTGAACAAATGAAGCAAGTTTTCAACATAGGTGACAACACCAAGCATACTTCGCCTAAGTTATTTTATAAATCAGCAATAACAAACACTTCTCTTTTCTTCTTCTTTTTTTTAAAGAGGATCAAAGGATTTCACTCCTACTCCCATGGTGACTCGAACCCATGACCTCGATCTTAGGTAGTGGGTGCTCTAACCACTGAGCTAACACCACTGAGCAATAACAAACACTTCTAAAGATTGAAGTGAATCAAATTCGATCAGAGGATAATGTAGCGTACTTATTCACTAAGGCGTTACCTAAATCCACCTTTAAGAAACATGTGAAGAGCATCGGATTCAGAAAGTTATCTGAACTCCCATGATTGTAGTAATCAGGGTGAGAAGTCGACATCAAGGGGAGGTATGATGTCTACATATTCGATCTCGAAGAGTGAAGGACGTGTTGTACTCTTTTTCTCCTCCTCAAGGTTGTTTTTTTCCCCACAGGATTTTTATTACTCGAACAAAGTTTTTAACGAGGCAACGATTGAAGTGTCATCACCAAGTTTGAGCGGCACAAGGGAGAGTGTTGAAGAATATTGACATTTGGTGTGCCTTGTCAAATTAGGTTTAGTTCTATAATTGTAATAGTAGAGATTTCCTACTCTTAGTTAGAATATGAATCCTTGTACTTGAAGATTATGTACTTTGTAATCCCTATATATAGGGCTCCTATTATCAATGAATATACACAATTCTCTCTACAATCTCTCTTGAATCCTTTATTCTTAAGCAGGAGAGATTTTATTGAGCTTGTTGAATTGGGACTCCTGTGTTTTCATGTTAAATAGGGAGTTCTGTTAGATTCTGCAATGCATGCAGCTAACCATTTAAAGGTTAGCATAGCATCCTTTCTAAATATTGCCGTCACCTAATTGTTTTCATTCACCACCCTTTACTAAAGTTTTTGCAGCCAAGAACTTTTAGAAAAGCTTATCGGATAAATATGGGCAGAAAAATAGATTTTGTGGTTGTTTATGTTAAAAAAGAAGAAGTAAAATAACATGAATTACTTGTATGTCATGTTTATTTAAATTGAATGAAGATAATTCATTCTTATCTGTAATACAAATAGCTATACAACAAGAAAGATGCTATACAAATAGCTTTTCCTGCAGCTACTATGCTACATTCATTAACAGCCTGTGTCTTCTGTACAAAATGCTTCCATAAACTTTGGGATAATTAAAAGGAATTCCCCTCCCTATGAGTTTGTTAAATTAAATTTTGATGGCTCTGTTTTCAATAGCAGTTAAGCTGCTGCTAGTTTTATTATTAGAAATGATCGAGGGATTATGGTTATTCCTTATGCTAAGAATTTAGGCTTGTCTAATGTGCTATGTGCTGAAAACTTTACTCTATAAGCTGATCTGCAAGATGTTGCTTTGCATGGTCTTTCAAGAATTAAAGTTAAAGGAGACTCAAAAATTCTTATTGATTGTATCAACAACAAAATCCACACACATCTTGGCGGATCAGTACTCTAGTGCATGATATAAAATTCTTAGCCAGTCAGTTTCAAAGTATTGAATTCAATCATATCTGGAGGGAAGCCAATTTCGTTGCAGATGTTTTGGCTAATCTTGGCCATCAGATTGGAGTTGGTAGCTGGAGTAATAATCTACCCCCTAATGTCCTCAATGCCTTTCATTTCAATGTTCTCAATTTAGGTTGTTGTCGAGGTTTTGTCTTGTAATTTTATTTCCATCATAAAAAAAATGGAATGAAGTCGTGAGACAAAATTTTGAATGGATGAGAGAATTTAGTTGTTTTTGATGTGAAATCCGATTCTAAATAAAGGGGAGGTAATATATTGCAATCATTTCCCTTTTGAGTGGGAGTGTTCCTCTTGAGACGCATCATTTTCTTGTGGGGTGATGTTGATTATCACTTGAGGGTGAATGATTACTAGACAAATGAATGGTGGAGGTGCTCGAGTCTCAACTCTCAACTATAAAGTGCGTAGTCCAGTGCGTTTTACTTTAGTTTTCTTTCTTTGTTTTCCTCATATAGAATATGGAATTATAAAATAGATGAACAAATAGAGCAATAACTCTTGACTAATACGTGTCTTTATAGGATTGTTGATTTCATAAACCCCTCTGAGCTTGGCATTTTGCCTTGAAAGGGAATGTGGTAGCATGAAGGCTACGCCACATTGTATTGAAATATTACTTGTTTATTATTAAGTATTAACCACCTCAGTTATATTTGAAGGGGTAAAATAATGAGACAATTTAAATGATCGAAATACCATTGTTTCCACATCGCTCGCTTTTCTCGGTCATATTATTATATTTCTATTATATAAAGTATGAAATAAATATAAGACCCTGAAAAAAATGACTTTTCCAAATAATGTATAAAATCTAGTATTACTTCATGCTAAACTAGTTATTTTAAAGGGAAGAATATATTAATAATCAGGGTCAAAGCATTATGTTTCTTTTTATTAATCTATTCATTAATCGAAGTCAATAGATCTTAATGAATATAAAATATTATGGCTACACAAACAGTTGAGGGTAGTTCAGATCTGGCCATTCCGCTCACTATTTTTTGTGAAAGATTTTTTGTAAAAGAAAGCAAGTAGAATTTCATTCCCAACGACAATCCCTCTTTCAATTGGAACTTATCCTTTTAATTGATTGGTTCCGATTACTTTCCGATTTTTCATTATTCCAATTAAATTGATTAGAAATCAGTTTTGGGAATACCATATAATTGTAGAGTTCTCATAAGAAGTAATAACAAGAATATTTCTAGTGGAAAGAAATTAATGATACTTCTTTATCTTTTGAGTTGTTCTGCCGGATTGGTTGCTCAAGACCTTTAGCCACCGATAAAACACCCCTTTTATATATAGAAAATTACATAGTAGCACATGACAAAAGATGTAAATACAGAAAACTCACTTTAAAAAAAAATTATACAAATAAGGACATGAGTCCAGGACTAAAAGCCAAATGATGCAAGTCAATTTTAATGAAAAATGACCAAAATGCTTAGTTTGATTAAATATTTATGTGTATGCCACTGACCCAATACTAACACCCTAAAATGAAAACCCTAAAACAGATAAGCATCAAGATAGCTCGACCCATTCTCGAGACCCAGCGACCCGGAAGAAGACCCGACCGAAATTACATTTTCGGCGACCAAATGACGGCAAACCACCATCAATTATCCAGACGAGCCCGGCCTTGGCTGTAGCCTTTACAGAATCGTGCTTCAATTCGGGCTTTGCATTACCAAAGGAGGTAATCAGTAATCCAAATTTGAAATTGAAGATTCTTTGGTTTTTTGTATTATGAGATTGTGTGGTTTTTTATTTGGATTTTGGGGTTATAGATTTCACGACGGATGGGAAGTGGTGATACATAGTGTTGTGGGTGGTGGCGAATCAGACCTCAATGAAGGTGGATTGGGAGAGCTTGAAGGAGTGGCTTCTCTCCGCGTGTCCATCTTCGTGTTTCTATAAGGTTTATCTCAATATTTCAATATAGTTGTCCCTCACCATCGTCGGTTTACCTTTTGAAGTTTTGATGCTTTGACTAGAGAGGCTCACTGCATGATGAGGATAGTTGGTGTTTTTGTTTTCTTGGGGTTTTGTTTCATTGGTTTTTGAGTAATGAAGAAAGGTGTTGTTGATTTTTGTGTAGATGTTACTAAAGTGCTGTGTGAGCTTGAGATGCTTATTCAGAGAGTGAAAGTGATGCCAAACCCAGATGGGAGGGTTTTGGACCTGTTCTTCATCACTGATTGCTTGTAAGTTTTTGTATACAAGGATTGATCCTTCTGAAATTGGTGTTTTGGTGTTATTGTTTATTATCACTTGATTCATTTTGTTGTTCTCTGTGTATGAATTTGCATAATCAGGAACTCTTGTCATTAGTACAAGTATAATTTGTGGTTGGGTAGTTTTCAGGATTGTTAGTAAGTCTTAATACATTGAATTTAGATGGTGGATTGTGTTGGAGCTAGTCACTTATTCCCATTAGCATGATACAATGAATTAGGTTGGCAAATAAGCAGAAGAGTTGTCTAATCATGTTTTACTTTTGATCATCCCCTTGTCGCTTTCTTGGAAATTCCTGATTATGCATGTTGCTTAGTGTATAGTTGATATGGATTGACATTTTTTTTGTTCACATGTTAAATTTTGGGACAAATTATGTCAACTAGAATTGTATTCCTAGTAAGGATTTATTGCCCCGTCTTTCACTTCAGTGACTGACAAAAGACTAGTTTTTGAAATTACGCAAGCATGATGCAATAAAATAGTATCGTTCCTAACTATTGGTTATACATCAGAACAGTTTCTAATACCCCGATAACATATAATTTCATAGATTTGCTACACACGAAAAAGAGGAGAGATGACATATGTGACCATTTGATGGCTGCCCTAGGCTGTTACGAGTGCAGTAGCAGAACATGAGTACTAGGACAGTAGCAGGATTAGGCGATGGCGACTGCAGTAGCAGGATTGGACGAGTGTAGTAGCAGGATTGGACGAGTGTAGTAGCAGGATTGGACGAGTGTAGTAGCAGGATTGGACAAGTATGAGTGCAGTAGCAGGATTAGGCGATGACGAGTGTAGTAGCAGAACACGAGTAGCAGAACTGGATGAGTATGAGTGCAGTAGCAGGATTGAAATAGTACAGTAGCAGGATTTGGCGATGACGAGTGCAATAGCAGAACTGGATGAGTATGAGTGCAGTAGCAGGATTATGTGATGACGAGTGCAGTAGCATAATACGAGTACAAATTAGTAGCAAGCAGCATGATTTGAACGAAAAAGAGTTTGGATTAAAGAAATGAAGGTTAGAATTGTAAATGTCTTATTAACACATGGCAACAAAGTAACATAAAAAGATTATTCTCAGAAAAAAAAAAAAAAAAAAAAAAAAAAAAAAAAGGTAATGTAAAGGGATTAGAAGTCAAAAAAAGTAGTTAAGGGTAAAAAAGTAAATTAACTCATGAGCAAATTATCTTTATTTGTAAGATTTAGTCCTCATATGTTTAATTCAATCTTTAAAGGATGTATTTGTTAAGTCATCTTTTGTCAATAACTTATATGTAATTTATTATTTTATATACCTGTCTTAGATTCAAATAATTATTAACCATATTATTATATTTTTATTATGTAGCTAAATATACATTAATAGATGTCAACTTGTAAGGATGTATTTGTAGCAAATACATTCAGATAACATATTCTACCTCCTCTCTTTTGTGTATAAATATTCACGTTGATAAATTATATTACATAAGTGGACAAAGTAATTAACTATTACAATGTCCAAAAACTCAAGGGACTAAACTAGCTTGTGAGTCGAGAGACCCTACGTACAAAAAAAAGCACCCAAAAACTCTCTCTCGAGGGAGAGAACACTAAGCTTGCGGCGGCAAAGGCAGCTCCAGCCCTCGTCTGGTGGCTCTCCGGCATCACCTTGATGTCTTGGTGATGTTGCCGGACGGGCGACACATGGTGTAGCCCTCTGGGATCTTTGCTTATGGTTTTAACAGGGAGCTGGCCTATTTGGATTGAGACAGCTTGGGGCTGGAGGTTTCGTGCTTACCGATTTCAGATCGACGAAGGCGACTAGGTTTTGTTCGTTCCTGACGGCGGCGGTTGGGTTTCGATCAGGACGACTGCAGCTGAGTTTCGCTCCAGACGGCAATGAGTGTGCGACCTATACCGAGTTGGGGTTGAGTTTCAATCTGTGGTGTGGTTCGTTCCTCTCTTCTGGGTTGGATGCTAGCTCGGAGACGGTGGCGGCAAGGCAAAGTCCCGGCGGCAATCTGCAGGCTTGCGTGGAGCTTGAAGGCTTGGGGCTGTGGATAGCAGATGGGCTAGGTTTCGTTGTTGGGCCGTGGCAGGATGTCCTTTAGGGATGGGCCTTCACTTTGTCATTTGGGCCAAGTGTTTGGACCTAGGGCTATAGTTTGTTAGTAGTGTTGCTTTCATTAACCCTTTTCTAGGGACTATGCTTGTTAGGTTTTCTTTCGAGCACTAATGAGTATAGTTTTACTCGGTCTATTACTACGTCCTAGTCTATCGCAGTAATAGGCTTGCTTTCATAAGTGAGCACTAGATGTATAATGAGTGGTCTAGTACTGTGTACCGTGTGTTACCTCCACAATCTCTTGTCTATCTTTGAATGGTAGGGGAGGGGTATATAATGGCCATTCTGGCTTGAGTTTTAAGTAATGCAATCATTGATGGATTGATTCAAAAAGCTATTATATTATATTTTTAAATACCATATTAAATATAGTTTGGAACTACCGTACTAAATGTACATAAATATAACTGTATTTGGGGGGGGGGGGGGTTGGTTGTTCTTGTAGTCCTCAAATTTCTGAAAAGTTCATATATTTATACGCGAAGGAGAGGAAGTAGGAAGTAGGAGGTTGAAGCCCATTTTGGTTTCTGAGTGAGAGGGGTGCAGAGCTTGTAAGTTTCAGCAATGGCGCTTCTGCAGCTCTTCATCACCGCCTCGATTCCGGTCTTGAAAGTCCTCTTGATCACTGCACTTGGCTCCTATCTTGCACTTGAGCGCGTTAATATTCTGGGGGAAGAAACCAGGAAGAACTTGAACACCGTAACCCTTTTTTTTTTTTTTTGGTTCCTTAAAAAAGACTTATACTTTTGGTAATGGGATTATGTAGATTTACCCTGGTTAATTTTAGACATAGTACAATTGTTGTGTTTGTGAACAGGTTGTATTTTATGTATTCAGTCCAGCTCTGGTGGTAACTAACGTTGCCCAGACCATTACATATGACGGTATGATTAAACTGTGAGTTCAAATCCTTTGTTTAGTTAATCTCAAAACTTTCAGTGATTAGTGTTTTAAGTATGGTGCATATGACTGTGTATTTAATTATTCATAAAGGTGGTTTATGCCTGTGAACATCCTAATCACCTTCATTGTTGGTTCTGTACTTGGATGGATACTCATCCAATTAGCAAGACCACCTCCACATCTCCGAGGCCTCATTTTGGGATGCTGTGCGGCTGGTAATTTTAAATTTGCTTTCAGATTTCGGAATATTAATTCGTACCAATGATTTCTGAAGTTAATACCTGACTTGATATGAATAGGAAATTTGGGGAACTTGCTCCTCATCATAATCCCAGCAGTCTGTAAAGAAAAGGGAAGCCCATTTGGAGCTCCTGATGTCTGTCACACTTATGGAATGGCTTATGCATCACTTTCAATGGCAGTAAGTAGTACACTTCTTCTTCGTCATCTTCTTCGATCTCAATAGTATTATGTATCGATGTTTCTTTATCTGGTTTGTGTCTTTTGTTCTTCAGACAGGAGCCATTTATATTTGGTCCTATGTGTATAACATTGTGAGGATATCTTCAAAGAGGAGTACCCAAGATTCCCCCCAGTCTTTGAAGGAACCCTCCGAATCAAACCAAGTAAGTTGCACTGAGCCTCTGCTTTCTTCCAAGGAATATGGGATAGTGGCGGACAATCCCGATCATTGTGCACTGCCCTGTACTATATGTCAACAAGACTCAAAGCTTCTAAACTTGATTATTAATTTGCATTATTTAATGCTCTCTGATTGTGTTTATGTACTTCAAACCATTTCAGATCTGTTCAATAATGAACAAATTGTTTTGTTGCCAAACAGTCTTGCATGTTATGTTACAAGACTATCAATCTAAACTACTAATCGATCAGCTGATAAAATTTGGATGTAGAGTTCATATTGATAGTCTGATAACATAACGTGCTTATGGCAATGTGATATTTACCTTATTTCTGACTCAGCATATTACTGTCGTTTGTCGTGGCAGATAGAACCTCAGATTAAATCCAAGAACTGTTTAGTGAGAATGTTTCAAATTCTAAATCTGAAAACGATATTTGCCCCTTCAACTATTGGAGCGGTATGACCTTTCAGCACTGCCTTTTGCTGCGTTTCAAATACGTTTTTGTTGCTCAATGAGCACTAATTTGGTGACAAATTGACTCACTTGTGCTTTTTTTTCTGTGGTAAAGATTGTTGGGTTTGCAATCGGAGTCATCCCTCAGATTCGTAAACTAATGATAGGAGATGGTGCTCCTCTAAGGGTGATCCATGGCACTACTAACTTGTTGGGGTATATAACTTATACAGAAACTGTACCAACTCTATGATTTATTTCTGAAATTGGGCAGCTTAAATAGCTCCTAACTTCTATAACTTAATTCCAGCTTCTATTGTCCTGCATTCAAATGAGATTACTTCTCATTTTAGTATATGACTTTACTGAAGTCCATTCACATCAATAAGAACCTACAACTATTGTTTTTATTACTACTTGGTTCATTCTGTAACTTCTCTGTTTATGATTGCAGAGATGGAGCTATCCCCGCTCTCACTTTGATAATTGGAGGAAACCTCCTTAAAGGTATACAATGCCAAATACTAAGTCTACATTTCCTAGATTCATGCGTAAGGTAATTGAGTTTAACTTTGTTTACATTATTCTTTCAGGTTTGAGAGGGTCAGGAATACAGAAATCTATTGTTGTTGGGATCATAATCGTTCGTTACGTGTTCCTGCCTCTTACAGGCATATTGATCATTAAAGGGGCGCTAAAATTTGGCCTGGTGCACTCTGATCCATTGTATCTTTTTGTTCTCCTTATTCAGTATACACTCCCACCTGCAATGAACATAGGTAAACCTAATTAATTCACTTGCAAGATTTCTCTAACTTTAGCAACTTTTTGTTGCTATGTGCAACTGCTGTTATTCCAAGTGCCAGCCTCAGACACACCTTGCTAAATCGTCTCCTTACAACACTTATCCTAATGTAATGGCAGGAACGATCACCCAATTGTTCGGAGCCGGAGAGAACGAATGTTCAGTAATCCTGCTGTGGACTTATGTATTTGCAACAGCGTCACTTACTTTATGGTCTGCCTTCTTCATGTGGTTTGGGCCCAGGCAAGTGTGAAACAGCTACAAAGCATCTCATTCAAGCAAAATCTAAATCATTCATCTCAGTTCTGATAGAGATTCGTTACAAAAAGACAATATTTTCCTAATTTGTAAGCAACACAGGGACAACTATAAGTGTTGTAATTAGGTTCTGAATCAAATGCAAAGTAGCAATACGCCTTTACAGATCAATCCTAAGATAGATTTAACACAACTGCAAATAGGCTCTGAGGAAAGCAAAGAAAGTTCACTACCGAACATCTGTTAGCTAGCAATTCGAGAATCCTCCAAAATTCCACACGTAGTGATTCTGTCATATGCTTCATTTTTCTTATCAGAGACCGGCCTTGTTCAAATCGTCAGAGTAAGGGTGTCCCATAGCCTTCTCTGCTGAAATGCGTTTTCCAGGCTCATATTGCAACCTTTCCTGTACATGTAATCAATTCGAGCAACAACCTTTGCTCAATATAATAATGAATATGATTTGTACGTAGAAGCGACTTGCATGTTGTAGTGATATCTTGAATACCTATGTATATATGGGAGATAGGTAATGAACGTCAATATACGTATACCGTTGCTATACTTGAGCGGTTGAGCCTCTGTCATGATGTTTCGACATGGAAACTGAACTACCTGACTTTCAGGAAATGTAATGATTGTCTTGTAGTCCAGCTAGGTAATGAATTTCTGTCGCACAAAACCCCAACCCTTTTATCTTTCCAGAACGTCCTTCACCACAAATGTTCCCTGCATGTCCCAATCCAGACCTGCCTCGTGCAGTCTTTCTCGCACCCTCTACACAGCCACTGCAGCAAGTGAGCCTCGATCCAAGAATCTTGAGCGCATTACTGACAACCTCTTGGACCTCACAAAGATTGAGAGGCATGACTACTCCATCCTCTTCAAACTTAAAATGGGCCTCAACAGATATGGTCCAGCTGTCTCAGGAATAGGCCCTTCATCTTCCGAATCTGGGTCTGCCTCCACAGGCTCCAAGGTGGTGGTGAAGACCGCATTTGATATAAAGCTTGAGAAGTTTGACGGAGCGGCAAAGATCAAAATCATAAAGGAGGTTAGGACTTTCATTGATTTGGGACTAAAGGACGCTAAAGACTTGGTGGAAAAGGCTCCAGTTTTGCTAAAGATGGGTGTCACCAGAGAGGAGGCAGGCCTCATTGTTGACAGGCTGAAGGAGTTGGGTGCTACTGTGGTATTGGAATGAAGGGAATTGTCTTCCATTTGTTTTGCTTCATGTAGAAATGTGATCGATGTGTTCAATTATAAAGGGCTAAAGTCTGTTTAGTCCATGTATTATGCCTCTCTTACCTTTCAGTCCCTGACATTCCAATTTAATCTGAAAAGTCTCTGAGGTCTCAATTTCTGTCTAATAGGTCATTTCCGCGGGAAATTAGGAATTGGTCTTGGGTGAAATGTCCAATATACTCCTCGGTTATTTTTTTTTTCTTTTTTTTCTTTTTTATTTTTTTTTCCTTTTTTTCTCTTTCCTTTTTAATTTCTTTTTTTCTTTTTCTTTTTTCTTTTTTCTTTTTCCTTTTTTTTTGCCTTTTTCCATTTTAATTTTTTCTTTTTTCTTTTTTCTTTTTAATTTCTTTTTTTTCATTTTTTCTTTTTCCTTTTTAATTTCTTTTTTCCTTTTTTTCATTTTTCCTTTTTAATTTCTTTTTTTTTTCCTTTTTAATTTTTTTTTCTTTTTTCTTTTTCATTTCTTTTTTGCTTTTTAATTTCTTTTTTTCCTTTTTAAGTTCTTTTTTCTTTTTCGTTTTGCCTACTTTCTACTTCCTCAACCCACCAATCTCATTCCGATCAAACTCCACAACTCATCTATTTCTCAATCAGCTCGAAAATTCGCCGCTAAACCACTCCCCTCTTGTTTTCACAGCCTACTTCTCTCTCTCCCACTCAAATCCCACTTTGTCTCTCCACATCAAGCCTCAATTTGGAAACTTTTCACTGAAAATTACCATTTTTTAACTTTTCACTGAAAACTACCATTTTTTCAAACTCTGAGGTTTTTGGGTCTTGCTCAAAATGGTGATTTGGTTGAAATGGTGGTTTTTGATGGCCAAATTGACAAAAACCAGAAGTGAAGAAGAAGAATAGTGATGGAAAAGAAAAATGGCCGTTGGCGTGGAGAACAAGAATTGGGGTTTCGGGTTGATCTGGATTGGTTCGCCGACGTGGCGCTACTGATGCAGCAGAATACGATGGTCATTAAAAAGGAAAAAGAAAAAAGAAAAAAAAGAAAGTAAAAAGGAAAAAGAAAAAAGAAACAAGAAAAAAAAGAAATTAAAAAGGAAAAAGACAAAAGAAAAAAAAGAAATTAAAATGGAAAAAGGAAAAAAAGAAAAAAAGAAAAAAGAAATTAAAAGGGGAAAAAAAAAGAAATTAAAAAGGAAAAAGAAAAAAAGGAAAAAAAATAAATTTAAAAGGAAAAAAAAGAAAAAAGAAATAACTGAGGGGTATATTGGACATTTCACCCAAGGCCAATTCCTAATTTCCTGCGGAAATGACCTATTAGACTGAAATTGAGACCTAAGTGTTCAGATTAAATTCGAATGTCAGGGACTGAAACGATGAGAGAGGCATAGTACAGGGACTAAACAGACTTTAGCCCTAGATATAAATGGAGAGATTTTAGAGATTTATAGCTGTCATTGGTTGAAACATTTGATACTTATATACATACTTATATTTAATATATTAGTTTGACCCTTCTGACATGAGAAAATGAAAACAAATAGTAAAGATTTTGAACTTTTGTCCCATTCACCCATAACTCCACAGTTTGGACATACTCCACCATCTTTTAATTTTTTTTATTATATTTTATTCATATGCCCTTAATTCAGGCACGGAATCAGGAATTAAATTTGAGGTGGGCTAAATTTACATTATGCTGGCAAGAAAAATTATTCTAAAAAATTTGGCAGAGTCTATTTTGTTTTGATGGAATATCTCAATTGCATAGCACTTATCAAAATATCATCCACAAAATGCATTTTGTCACCCCACCAGGCCACCACACCACTCGCCACCACAAGGGAAAATAAATTTAACTTACTCAAAAGCTAAAAAATACCCAATCAAAATTATAATCAACTCAACTCTCAAACAATTAACACAATAAAGAAATTGCCACTATTAGGGCTACACACGGATTGGATTGGATCAGTTTTGACTCCAAACAGTCTCTATGCCAAAGTAAGCGGTTTAGACATTTTAGACAATCGGTCATCGAAAAAAATAAGTTTAATCCTATCCAATCCAATCCATTTAAAGATGGTTTGGTTCGGTCGATAAGGCGGTTTTAACCCATATAACATTAATGTTTTGTTTACGAAAAACTCATAGTAAAATACTAAAACTCAATCTCAAAGAACAAAATCCAAAATAGTTTCAAAATTTTGTCAAAAAAAAAAAAAGTTTCAAAATGATTCACTTATTTGGGTTTTAAACCTTTGGGTCTCGGATTCAATATGGTAGTATATCATTTTGAGAATCAAACTATAATTGGAGATTTAGAACTTACTTATAAAAGACTACCCACAAATAAATATATATATATATATATATTATGTATATAATTTAAATTTTTTTCCTATTATATTTAATACATACCGGTCGGTTCGGGTTTCGAGGTTTAAGTAAAAGAAAAACCAAACCAAGCTAATTCATAAACGGTTTGGTTCGGTATTGAACCGGCTTTCATATTTTAACGCTAAAAAACCTTAACCAAACCACATTTACCGGTCGGTTTCGACTGGTTTGGCCAGTTTGTACCGTGTTTTGCACACCCCTAGCCACTATCATGGCAATTGGGCATTTGGGTATTAATAATAGAAATTCAATATCTTTTTCTAGAAATCAATAGATTTGATTAATTACATCAAGAAATCTAGAAATACCCAAATTCTAACCTAAATTACATTCTAATTTCGTCAAAAAAAAATTATTATAGATGAGAAGTTAAAGTGTAATACGTGAACAAGGTTGAGAGATGAGAGCAGATTGTTGAGGAGAGGAGATAGAGTGACTTGATAGAGACTAGAGAGAGGTGAGAGTCTGACTGTCTGAGCTTGAGAAGTTGAGAAATGTAGAACTGAGCAGTGGGCAAAGGTGAGAAGGAGAGGACAGAAAAGGGGAGAAAAGAGAAGAAAATGAGAGACTTGCATACATTAATTATACTAGTGCCAGCGCTCGTTTTCGAGGCAAGAGACAGTGAAGAAATATGGTCAAATACATATATGTGTTTGATTTTTTTTTTTTTTAAGGGAAGATATGCTGGGGTCAGATACATATAATCATATTTTTTCCCCCATAATACTGGGGTGTGCTACAGCACACCTCAGCCCACCCCTATGTCCGTGCCTGCCTTCATTGATCAATTAATCAATGATAGTTTCGTTACATATATATTTAGGTTCATACACTTATTTTCTTCTCTCTTGCTCATTCTCTGTTCTGTCTTCTCTCGTCTTTCCACTTCTTCTCCTATGAAACGCAAGTCGAAGTCTGCTACTCTTTCTTTGATTTTTAGTAGATTTATGAATCAAGGCAACATTAATCAATAAGGTAATTCATCAAATCTTAATTATAATTGTTTTATAAAAAAAAATTGTTATATTTGAGTATTTTATGACTTATGATTTTTTTTCTATCAAAAGAATGACATATAGATGAATATATATAATTTTTTTTAACAATCAATATATACAATTTTATGTTATTTGATGAAGTTGATTTTTGTATAATCATTACTATTTAATTCTGACCCTCCTAGCTAACATTTCTGGCTACGCCACTGCGTGCATCCTTTCTAAATGCTTTCGTCATCTAATTGTTTTCATTCACCACCCTTCAATAAAGTTTTTGCAGCCAAGAACTTTTGAGAAAAGCTTATCGGATGAATATAGAGACAGAAAGATAGATTTTGTGGTTGTTTATGGAAAAAATAGAAGTAAAATAACATGAATTACTTGCATGTCATGTTTATTTAAATGGAATGAAGATAATCCATTATTATATGCAATACAAATATACAAATAGCTATACAAGCAGAAAGATGCTAAACAAATAGCTTTTGCTGCAGCGACTATGCTACATCTTATCTCCCTGTGTCTTTTGGACAATATGCTTCCACAAACTCTCAGATAATTAAATAGAATCCCCCTCCCTCTAAGTTTATAAATGAAATTTTGATGGTTTTGTTCTCAATAGCAATCAAACTGCTGTTGGTTTTATTATTAGAAATGATGGAGGGATTCCAGTTATTGTTCTACTAAGAATTGAGGCTTGTCGATTTAATGTGCTATGTGCTAAAGCTTTTGGTCTACGAGCTGGTCTGCAAGTTGCTGCTTTGCATGGTCTTTCAAGAATTAAAGTTGAAGGAAGACTCAAAAATTCTTAGGGGAATTTGATTCTACACCCAAATTCACACACCCTTTTTAGAATAAACTCATCCATAAGAGTGTTTTAATATACACCAATTAATTAGGTTTATTCAAAATATAAAAAAAAACCTATTAAATAGGATAAATATTAAAACTCAATGTTGTTAAGAATTATTAAAGCTGCCACTATCAAATTTCCCATTCACCAATTAAATAGGATTAATATTAAAATCCAGTCTTGCTGCCGATGGAAGTCATGAAACGGCTACCCATGGACGTTGCCCGGAATTACTCAACCCTTGATTCCAACAATTGAAAACTCTCCTCTGGGTTAGAGGTTATGTAATCTCCACATTCAAAAGCCTAATCTCTATATTCAAAGTCGGTATCAATATCTCTACAATCATGTGATTATGTTTTTGATTTCAAATTGTGATTGTGATATAAATGGATCTCACAATCAGAGGTTGGTGGGTTGCCTTTGTTCAACTGCGTATCCCTTTAATCCGATTGGCACGGTTGATGAGCATTGTGTTTGCAATTCAATAGGTGTGTGTCTTCCTAACGAAGAGGTATTTGTTATGTGATTTTTCAGGGTTTATGCTATTGAATAGGTATAATAGACTCTACAAGTTGTTGATATTTTCCTCTTATTGTTTCTCAATAGATTCTACAAGTTCTTGTTGGCTAAAGAATACTCCCACCTAGAGTTTAGGTGTGACCTTCTCCACATCATGCGATTATGTTTTTGATTTCAAATTGTGATTGTGATATAAATGGATCGCACAACCAGAGGTTGGTGGGTTGCCTTTGTTCAACTGCATATCCCTTTAATCTGATTGGCACGGTTGATGAGCATTGTGTTTGCTACCTATTCAATAGGTGTGTGTTTTCCTGACGAAGAGGTATTTGTTTTGTGATTTTCAGGGCACGTTTACTTACTTGGAATGAGAGGGAATGATTACGGAGTAAAATTATTCCTACATTTACTAACACATAAAGGAATCAGAATGATTTCAAATAAAAGTATTCATGCGTTTACTAACACATGAAGGAATCGAAATGGGTGTAGGTCCCACCTCCTTATAAGGAATCGATTCCTGAATACTCAGAAATTTGATTACTAAGGGGGGAGATGGGTTTAGGAATCAACTCCTCCGGAATCAATACCGATTCATTTCTTCTCTCATTCCAGTTGTCTCCGATTCATGATTATTTTCCATTACAAATAAGTAAACATGCCATCAGGGTTTATGCTATTGAATAGGTATAATAGACTCTACAAGTTCTTGATTGCATGTTTCTTTTTCCTCTTATGGTTTCTCAATAGATTCTACAAGTTCTTCATGGATAAGAATACTCCCACCTAGAGTTTAGGTGCTATCTAATAATAGGAATATCTCCACAAAAGAATGTTTAATCACATTGAGAAATCTACGAAATCTAATAGGAATATCTACACAAACATATCTCCTAAAATATGGCATCAGTTATATACTATAATTAAGGCGATTAATCACATTGAGATATCTAATAATAGGACTATCTACAAAAACATATCTACTAAAAAATGGCAAATATATAGATCAAATCAGAAAGGAAGAGATATACAATAATTAAGGCAATTAATCATTTTTAAATAAGGGAAAATAAATTGATTGTATTAAATTCTAATTTGTGTTTATAACTGATGCCATGTTTAAATTCAAAAAAAAAAAAAAAACAGCTATATTTGAGGAATATTTTCCTTATTCAATCAGAAGGGTAAAATAGTCAAACTAAAAAAATGTGAAAAAACTTAATTATAGACTTAAAACGTATAAGGAAGGTTTAATTATGTGAATGAGTGTAGATTGAAAGAAAAATATAGGAATGAGTTTTTCTTAATAGGAGCTTCATTTTTTGGGTTTTTTTCTTCTAATTTTCTCAAATTCTTATTGGTTGTATCAACAAAATCCACACACGTACCTTGGGGACCAGTACGGTAGTGCATGATATAAAATCCTTAGCCAGTCAATTTCAGAGTATTGGATTCAATCATATCTGAAGGGAGGCCAATTTCGTGGCAGATGGTTTGGCTAATGTTTGCCATCAGATTGGTGTAGTTGGTAGTTGGAATAATAATCTACCCCCTAATGTCCTCAATGCCTTCTATTTCGATGTTCTCAATTTAAGTAGTTGTAGAGATTTTGCCCTGTAATTTTATTTTCATCATCGAAAAAATGGAATGAAGATAATATGAATGAGATTAAACTCATGAAAATTTAATAGTTCAAATACTTGCCCGTATCATTTGAGATAAAATTTTGAATCAGTGAGAGAATTTAGTTGTTTTTGATGTGAAATCCGATTCTAAACAAAGGGGAGATCATATATTGCAATCTTTTCCCCTATTCCCCTATAGATTTGAGGCTAGTAAATGTCTCATTAAAATTACGGATGAAGAGGACAAAAGTAGATAAGTTATAATTCAACATTGTAAAGGTCATGAATTCAATTCTTACTGACATATGTAAGGTTTTTTTTTTTTTTTTTTAAAGGATAGGATAAGACGTCAAAGTATATATTGATGTAGTCAATCAGTTTGTACAAAAAGTAGCTATGAAACCATTGATTTCTGTGGGGACAAACCCACTCCAATACAGATCAAAATCAGAACCTAATGCAAATCCAGCAAATTGGCGACCTTATTTGCATTCCAACTAATATAGCTTAAATAAGAGCCACGAAGGCTCCCCAGCATAGTAGAAATATCTTCATAAACTCTACCCAACAAAGAAGTATTCACGCCTTGTGAGTTGATGGTAGTCACAGCGTGCTGACAATCAGACTCAAAGGCAACTGGAGCAAGACCAAATCTGTCCAACAAACTGCATGCAGCTCGGTAAGCCAAAGCTTCAATAGTTTGCGGATTTGACACCCATCTCACCTTAGAGCAAACAACACCTACTATTGAGCCAGAACTATCCCTAACCACAACCCCAATGCCAACAGAATGGCTTGAAGCATCATATATCCCATCACAATTAGCCTTAAGCCAACCCGGGCAAGGTGGAGTCCACTGTGAATTCCTTCTCCCCACAACCCGGCGTGAAGGAGCTTGAACTGACATATGAAGATGATAAAAAGAAGTAACCTGAAAAGCTAGCTGATCAAGAGATGCAAACCTACCATTCCAAAGCCTCTTATTTCTCTCCTTCCACACAAACCAGACCAATATCAAGAATAAGGAAGCATTCTTTTTAGTCAGATTCCCCAAGCACGGAGCCAACCAATCACATACAGAACCATGCTCCATATGCAACGTCTGCACTACACCTAATGAAGGAAACTAATTCAACAAGTCCTTCACAAAAGGGCATTCACAACTAACATGCATAATTGTCTCCTCCTCAGCATTACAAAAGAAACAACCATCCAAGATAGGTACTCAATGAGAACAGAGCTGTGAATTAGTGGGAAAAATGGAAGAACAAACCTTCCAAAAGTGAACCTTAATTTTCCCAGGAACATTTGTGAACCAAATAGACTTCCAAAATTCCGAATTCCCACCACAAGAAGCGCCCCCATGTAGTAAATCAAAAGCTAGCAAATATGCACTTTTCATAGTAAAATTACCTTTAGCATCATAATGCCAAACTAATCTGTCAGGTACAGTCTGTCGACTCGAAGGAATGGTCAAGATCAACTCTGCATCACATTGATCAAACCATTCTCGCACCAAGTAGACATTCCAAGAGAGTTCGGAAAGCAGATAATCCTTTACCCAAAGAGGCCCCCCCACCCATACAAATAACAGGCCTGAAAGTAACTGGTTTAGGAATTCACGGATCATCCCAAGCATGAATAGTCGCTCCATTCCCCACCTGCCACCTTATACAGCTTCGAAGTAGTGGTAGAGAAGAATAAATGCCACACCAACATGCAGAAGGAGATGATGTAAGAACACTGCTCCAAATTTCACCCTGCGAAAAGTATTTGGCACCATACAATATAGCTACCAACGAAGTGGGATTGCATAACAAGCGCCATCCCTGTTTAGCCAAGAGAGTAATATTGTGTGCATGTAGATCTTTGAACCCCATCCCACCAGCTCCTTAGGTTGGCAAAGTTTAGCCTAAGAAAGCCAATGAATCTTCCAATTCTCAGCCTTACTACCCTACCAGAAACGAGCACATAACTGATGAAGTGAATCACAAAAATGTTGTGGAAGCATAAAGTAATTCATAGTGTAAATAGGCAGCGACTGAGCAACAACCCTAATAAGAAGATCCTTACCTACACCACTGAGTAGTTTACCCTGCCAATCAACCAGCTTCTTACTAAGCCTTTCCTTAATAAAAGCAAGAGGCTCAGTTTTATTCCTACCCAAATAAGTTGGAAGACCCAAATACTCCTCATGCTTAGGCACAATCTTGACACCCAAGGAACCAGACAACTGACTTTGTAGAGCACCACAAACTTTCTTACCAAACACTACACTGCTCTTAGTATAGTTAACCTTCTGCCCCGAAGCTAACTCATAAATAGAAAGAACGGACTGGATATGTGTGAACTCTTCCTGGGTAGCTCTGCTGAAAAGCAAACTATCATCAGCAAAAAGTAAATGGTGAATAGTCGGCGCCTTTGGGCATATCTGAATACCATGTAATAAACCCAAAGCCGCTTTACGCTCCAGCATGGAAAAGACCTCAGCACATAGCAAGAACAGATAAGGGGACAATGGGTCCCCTTGCCTCAACCCTCTAGAAGGAAACAAATAACCACAAGGTTGTCCATTAATCAGAAAAGAATAACGAACAGTTGTCACACATTGCATAATAATCTGAACCCAACTCTCAGCAAAGCCAAGTTGCAACAGTACTGCTTCTAAGAAACACCATTCCATACGGTCATAAGTCTTACTCATGTCCAGCTTCAATGACATTACCCCTTTAGTACTAGACTTCCAGTTGTGAATGTAATGAGAAATCTCATTGGCAATAAGTGTATTATTAGTGATCAACCTCCCCGGAATAAAAGCACTATGTTCTAGTGAGATCACATATGTAAGGGTTAGGTGGGCTAAGTTACTTTTCTACTTTTTTTTTTTTTTTAAGTTGATAAAGTAGATGTGTTTCACTTTAGATATGTTTCTTTCTTTCTTTTTTTTTTAAATTTTTTCTATTGAGACTTTAGATGTGTTTAGAATCTCTTAGTACACTGCACGCGTGGCATTTCCTTCTACTATATGATATGTTTAAAAAAGATAAAGTACTCAATTAGGTCCCATTACTGGAAATTTTCAGCTAAATTGATGATTATTGAGGAACCAAACTAGATCAAATCACTAGGCGAACCAAATTTGTCCAACTTTATTTTTAGAAAATTAAATCACTATTATAAATGTCTTAACGATCATCAATTTGGGTAAAAAATTTGTAGAATTAATTTACACATTGTGACCCGAAAACTGAACGATCGAGATGCTAAAATGTGATTGAAAAATAAGTCCCACAAGAAAATGACAAAAAAAAAATAAATCCCTCACCAGAAGGACCCTCATGTTACCCTCGCCCAAGCAATCTGCTCTTCATAAGTTGCCATAATTTGGAAGTCCACTTTTCATTTCATTACGTCGAGGGCAAAAGAAAACACTACAAGTAATGTTTTTCCTTCGATTGAAGACGCATCATCAACTGATTGGTACTTTTCTTGTGGGGTAATGTTGATTATCAATTTTAGGGTGAATGATTACTAAACAAATGAATGTTGGAGGTGCTCAAGTCTCAAGTCTCAACTGCAAAGTGCAGTCCCGGACGTTTTACTTTTGTTTTCGTTCTTTGAATGCCTCATATAGAATACATAATTATAAAAGAGATGAACAAACAGAGCAACAACTCTAGACTAATAGGTCTCTTTATAGAACTGTACGTTGATTACATATGCCCCTTTGAGTTGGCATTTTTCTTTGAAAAGGAAATGTGGTCGCTTGAAGGCTAGGCCAAATTGTATTGAAATATTACTTGATTCCCAGTCATCCATGACCAAAACAAAACAAACACGTAAAATTCATTGTAATCTAAAAACAAATAGCAACCATGTTATTCATCTCCATCACTCATATTAATTGTTACTATTTAAGGATATGAGATAGAGTTAAGAGAGATTGATGAAAGATTGTGTATTCTACTATTGATAATAGGAGCCCTATATATAAGGATTATAAAGTACATATTCTAATGATACAAGGAAAATATTCTGAATAGGACTAGGAATATTAGAACCTTCTTTCCTATTACAATCATAGAGATAATCCTAGTTTGACAAGGCACACTAAATGTCAACATTCTTCAATACTCCCCTTTGTGCCGCTCAAACTTAGTGGTGATGCTTCATCTGTTGCCTCGTTAAAAACCTTGCTCAAGTGAAAAACCCTGTGCGACAAAAAACTACCTCGAGGAGGAGAAAAAGAGTACAACACGTCCTTCATTCTCTGAGATCGAAGATGTAGACATCATACCTCCCCCTGATGTCGATATCTCCCCCTGATTGCTACAATCATGGGTGTTCGGATAACTTTCTTAATCTGATGCTCTTCACATATTTCTCGAAGATGGATTTAGGTAACGACTTAGTGAATAAGTCTGCTACATTATCCTCTGATCGGATTTGATTCACTTCAATCTTTAGAAGTGATTGTTGTTGCTGATTATAAAAAAGCTTTGGTGATATATGCTTATATCTTCATCTATGAATAGTGTATTGTGGAGGAGCATCCCTAGGAAGATTAGGAGCAATGTGATAACTTATCTTAGCTGAAGCAAATCTACTAGATCCCTCACCAAAAGGCATTGGGATTGGTCTAACTGGGGAAGAACTTGTTCTCAGTAATTCAGCAAAAAGAGGATTTCTAGCTAGTTCCCTCTGTAAAAGGAACAGGAATAAGGCTTCTCTCATGAGGAGGGAACAATACATTAATTCGCCTGGTTTCTATAGTTTGCAACAAACACATATAAGGAAGACAGATGAGAGAAAGTAATAGAAATAACTTAGTCCACTTCCAAGCAAGCCCATTATACTACTTGAGAAGCATGAAATGCAGCAAACTAAAGAGTATAGGTTGTCTAAGGTCAGCCCCTATACCCCTAAGTGCATGGGAGAGCGGAGATTATTAATGAAGATTGCGGACAACAGGCTCAGAGAAGATGGAAAATTAGGGCAAAGGATTTTCAATTAATTCTTGAGTAATAAAGTCAAGCGGCCAAATATCGAATCAGATTACACGATGTAGGTTTTTGATAGGGTGGAGGAAGGAGGTGGCTTGAAGGTAGATGAAAGTCCATGAAATTGATAACCCTTGATGACTGTAATCAGGTTTGACATTAACTTACATGAGTTCACAGAATAATCACATTTGCATGCAGATTGGGATCTCCAAAGCTCGATTACAACATGGACTCTTAGTCCTCAATAGTAACCATGCAAACTTAGGAAACTAGAAACATTGAATACCAGATGTAGTCCTCAGACTAACTAAAAAGGCTACCCCGGCCATAACGATTAGTGGATCCGAAATGTAAACTAGCAGATCGAGTAATGAAAACAAGATCAAAGCCCATTTGATTACCCAAGCAATCCATAAAAGTTTAGATCTTGCAAAGGGTAAAGAGAAGCGGTTTTCGGTCATAGAAGGTTTCTAGGGGTAGGTGGGAGCTTTGGGATAGTTCTTCTTTCCAATGAAAAATCTAATTGGGTTTCGAATATGACGAACTTTAGACTCAATACCTTGGCTAATCCTTTGTCATTGTCTAGTGGGAGTTGTAAAGCTTCTACTTACCTGAAACGATCTATTGAAAAAGTATTATTTGAATCTGTGTGATGTTCGCTTGTTTTTTTTTTTTTTGTCTCATTGTTAGCGAAATATTAGATTTAGATGACTTGTTTTTTCAGGACCACGACAGCCACACCATAGCAGGTATCTTTTTAATATTAATATAAGGTGAGACTATTGCCACCCTACTATATACTTAGTTCACCCTACATCTAATTTTTGTCACTCAAAGTTCCAATACTATCCTCATAAAAAAAATAGAACAAGAACAAAAGAGGAAGATGCAAACAGTGTAGAGACTAATATCACCACCACACCATCATTTGATTGACAATCTCAACTCTTAGGCCACTACTAATTAAGTTTCTTGTATCTTTTAAGGGATTGGTTTGTAGAGTAAAGTGATGGATTATTTATACATATTGCTCACATTGGATGGAGGGTGTAGGATCATAACTCCTATATATATATATATATATATATATACATATATATATATATATATATATTCCTATATATATATATATATTCATGTCATAAAACATGGGAATTACTTGTTTTGAAAGCCGAATTTAGTGTTGACTAATCTAATTTCATGTTTTGTAGAAATCTTGAATTTTCCATGCACCACTACTTTTGGCTGTACAAGTACTTCGTGAAGCAATCCCAGAAAAATAAAAGTTTAAATGGAGCAATGAAACCATGGACCATGAAATACTTATGCAAAGGACTAATTTTGATCACTCTTTTGGCAAGAAATTACAAGAGAAGTCCACGGAAATTGTTATGCAAAACTGTTGCTGCAAAGCAGAAAACTGCAGTTTTAGAATAAGCTTTTCGGAACAGTTTTGGAGAGCATTTCTTGCATTCTTCTAACTACACCTTTATAGAAAGGGCCAGCATTACTTAAAGATATGATGATTGTACTTCAACATGAGCCAAAGAACTGGTCAGAATCATCAACGAGGCAGCAAAAAATCAAGTGCAAAATAGGTAGGCTTCCCAATAAGATAGAAACTATTAGCTTTTCACCAAGCTTTTTAGGAGATCTTTTTTGGCGACTTACTTGGAGTTGTTCTAGAAGATTATTGATCATTCTTGAATATATGATATCATAGATCATTTATAAGTCAAGAACCATCCAGAATCACAGCAATATCAAGTCAATCCTTGTCGAAGAAGGAGGCTTCAGAGAAAGAAAACGTATCCTAGTCAAAACAAGGCAGTTTGGCTTAATTAGAATCTGCTTTGGGCGGATTTCTTGTGTATTTTTGGAAGGTCTATGATGCTGCAATTATCAAGAAGAGTTCTAGAAGAATCCTACAAGATTATGGCAAGATACATCCATCATATTATCTTTTGGATAATAGGTATCCCTATGCACTTGCTTGTCACCTTGACTTTGGTGACCCAAAACCACTCAAACACTCTTCATTTTCATGCTTCCCTTGCACAATAAAGAGAGCTATTTGTTCCTCTCTTCTCCTAAGTCATCTTTTTATACTCTACAATCTAATAGCTTATCATTACTTCTCTCTTTGTACTCCATCTTTTTCATACCATTTTCCCTTGTTTTTGGGATCTATTATCACTCTCATACTCCACATCCATACTTTTTACAAGGCTATGGCTGTTTTTTTTTTTTTTTTTTTTACTTCTAATCACCATTTCACACCTCTATCTCCATCTATTTAAGCACCTCTTCTCACAAGGAAGAGGGCAACACTCATATCACCCCATTACATCTTCTTTTTCTCTCAATCTCCTCCACAAAACCTTCATATCCATCTCCCAAAATTCGAACCCATAATATCCATACTCCTCAACCTCCATCACCATCACCACTACTCCATCACTACCACTCAAAGTTGGCCAAAGGAGCATCATATCTTCATCACCATTCGATTAATCATCACCATCAAGAAGTTCATCATCCATCCATTCCACCATCAAGGAGGATTCAAGGAGCACTGAAGGAGGAAAATGAAGGAGAAGCTACCCATTGATTTGTCAAGCTTCAACTAGTTCATTCTTTCCTTAACTCTTCAAATTTACCTTGATGTACTTTATAGATTTGATGCTAATTTGTATGATTATGAGTGAGTAGTTACTTTGTTGGGGCTAGGGTGGAAAGCCGTAGCCAAACTTGTATGTATTGATGTTTTAATTTACATTTGAAGTTATTTGTGATTTTCATCTTGATATGCTAATTCAAGAAGTGAATGCATTCATTCAAACTTAACTACTTTGAATGTGTTGTGTTTGTCATCTCATGAAAAAAAATGTTTAGAGAGTAGTTAACCTTGAGAATTGATAGCATGATAGCATCCTCTATGTGCATATGAAGGTTGTGAGTTAAAATCACCTAAATCTAGGATTGGTTTGCTTGCATGATTATCTAAACTCAAAGCTTTATGCATCTAGGAACAATGAATTAAGACTTAACCGGAAATAGGATTTGTTCTTAGGTAGTTAATTCTAGACTTATCCGATTAGAATTGATAACATTAAAAGAGTTTAAGCCTTTATAGTCTTATCCGGATGCAAAGAAGGTAATTAGGAAATTAGAATAGCATCACTTGTATTTGAACTTCAATACTTGCAAGGAAGGTTAGTGGTAGACAATTCAACCTCTAACTTCGTCCATTAAAATTACTAGTTTAGTTTAGAGCAGTTTAGTTTACATTTGAGCATTTATTTTAATTTGGTTTACCACTCTATCCAACAAACAATTTCACTATCACCACAATGCACATACTCACTATGAGCCTAGATTTCCTTGTGAACTTAGGTTTATGATTGTCCATTTGCATATTCTAGCTTTCCTTAGGTTAACACCCTAGCTAGTGAAAGGAATCCAATCCTCGTGGGTTCGACAACCTTTCTTAAATCACTATACTATTATTTGTACCCCTTATACTTGATGGTGGCTATTTGGCTAATAGAAAGGTCCCCTCATACTACGAGAATTGGTGTTCCCCTATGACTCCAGCGACTTATGGAAAAAATTGGCGATGGCTGGGTTGAGCGGTGTGGTGGTGGCGGTAGTTGAGGCAAGGATCGCTGTCAAGGGAGTTGTAGCAGTACATTGCATTGCTAATGGTACTTCCATAGTGCATATATTGATTTTAATTTTCATTTTTTTTTTCATTCTAGCTGAGGTTAGTATGGGAACATTGAACTAAATTTGTAAAAGTAGGGTGAACTAAGTATATAGTAGGGTGGCATTAGCTACACCCTTATTATATTATTCATAAAATTATCATTTCTTGAAGAAAAAAAAAATTGGAACGATGTGAGTGCCTAAAAGACCACTAATTAAATTATCAGATTGAATCTCTCCATATACATCTTATTAACTACATCGGACTCATATCCAAATATGATCCAACCTTTAGCTTCACCTGTCACTTCATAAGTTGCCATGATTTGGAAGTCCACTTTTCATTTCTTTATGTGGAGGGCAAAAGAACAGACTTGTTCACCTAAGGGACAATTTCAAGAATTGTGACACACAAATGCGTTTTAACTACATGTATTAAATTCAAATGATGAAATTAATTATAACCACTTAAAACTGTGCATTTGTTTTCAGTAGTTAGATTCACTTGTCTCCCACAGTCTCTTAAAAACTGTCTGTTAAGTGAACAGGCCTTTTGAGACAAATCATCAACTGATTGCTACTTTTCTTATAGGGTAATGTTGATTATCAATTTAGGTTGAATGATTATTAAACAAATGAATGGTGGAGGTTCTTAAGTCTCAAGTCTCAACGCCCAGTAGTACTTTTTTACTTTTGTTTTTTTTCTTTGTTTTCCTAGAATATAGAATTATAAAATAGATGAACAAACAGAGAGTGAGAGCAACAACTCTAGACGAATACGTCTCTTTATAGGATTGTTGTTTTCATAAGCCCCTCTGAGATTGGCATTTTGCTTTGAAAACCTCCAGGAGCCATCTGAGCAGCTAATTCAACTTTGACTTGCTTGTTATAGTGCAATAATGACAATTGTTTTTATGTCATAAATTGAATGAGATTATGTTTATTTTATAAATCGATTCCGTCCGTAACCTTGCAGTAAGGTAGTAGTTTTTGACAGAAAGTAATGAAATAGAAGAAGTCACCCCCGTCAAGATGGGAGTGTAGGGAGTGAGGATCAATATATTCTCAAAATTATTTCTTTACGAACATTTGTTTAGTTACATAAGTTTCTTCTTTATTAATAGGCCACTCAATTAATAAACATGTGACGCAAATTATGTAATACCAAGTTTTTCGTCTCCACCGTTCACATTAATTGTGGCAATAATTGTATGGAGTCAGACTACTAAATGCTCTTTCTTTCTTCACATTCTATGATTCAGAAGCAATTCCCTGTTTTCAGCTTCAAGTTGATCATATCTTCAAAGGGTTCCTCTGGTCCTGAAATTTCTGAAAAGTTCATATATATTTTTAATTTTTTTGGCCAATATATATGCAAAGGAGAGGAGGAGGTAGGTAGTTGAAGCCCATTTCGGTTTCTGAGTAAAGGAGGTGAAGTGCTTGTAAGTTTCAGCAATGGCGCTTTTGCAGCTTTTCATCACAGCCTCAATTCCGGTCTTGAAAGTGCTCTTGATCACTGCACTAGGTTCCTATCTTGCACTTGAGCGCGTTAATATTCTGGGGGAAGAAACCAGGAAGAACATGAACACTGTAAACCTCTTTTTCTCCTTACAAAAAAAAAATGGAAAACATATACTTTTGGTAATGGGACTATGTAGATTTACCATGGTTAATTTTAGACATAATACAATTGTTGTGTTTCTGAACAGGTTGTTTTTTATGTATTCAGTCCAGCTCTGATTGGAACTAACCTTGCCCAGACTATTACATATGACAGTATGATTAAACTGTGAGTTCAAATCCTTTGTTTAGTTAATTTCAAGATTTCCAATGATTACTGTATGAAGTATGGTGCATAACTGCATATGATTGTGTGTATTTATATAGGTGGTTTATGCCTGTGAACATCTTAATCACGTTTATTGTTGGTTCTGTACTTGGATGGATACTCATCCAATTAGCAAGACCACCTCCACATCTCCGAGGCCTCATTTTGGGTTGCTGTGCCGCTGGTAATTTTGAATCTGCTTTAGGATTTCGGATTATTAATTTGTACCAATGATTTCTGAAGTTATTACCTGATTTGGTATGAATAGGAAATTTGGGGAACTTGCTCCTCATTATAATCCCAGCAGTCTGTAAAGAGAAGGGAAGCCCATTTGGAGCACCTGATGTCTGTCACACTTATGGAATGGCTTATGCATCACTTTCACTGGCGGTAAATAGTACACTTACTCAGTTATTCGTCATCATTTTCTTTAATCTCATTAGTATGGCATTTCTTTATCTGTTCGTCTTCTGTTCTTCAGATAGGAGCCATTTACCTTTGGTCCTATGTGTATAACGTTGTGCGGATATCTTCAAAGAGGAGTACCCAAGACTCCCCCCAGTCTTTGGAGGAACCCTCCGAATCAAATCAAGTAAGTTGCACTGAGCCTCTGCTTTCTTCCAAGGAATATGGGATAGTGGAGGACAATACCGATCAGTATGCACTGCCCTGCACTATATCTCAACAAGACTCTAAGGTTCTAAGCTTCATCATTAAGTTACATGATTTAATGCTTCTCTGAATACGTTTATATACTTCTAACCATTTCAGATCTGGTCAATAATGAACAGATTGTTCTGTTACTGAACAGTCTTGCATGTTATGTTACGAGATTATAAATCTAAGCTACTAAAGTTTGAATGTAGAGCTCATATTGATATTTTGATAACATAACATGTGCTTTTGGCAATATGATGGTTACCTATTATTGTTGTTTATCGTGGCAGATAGAACCTCCGAGTAAATCCAAGAACTGTATAGTGAGGATGTGCCAAATGCTTAATCTTAAAACAATATTTGCCCCATCAACTACTGGAGCGGTATGGCCTTCCAAAACTGCCTTTTGCTGTGCTTCAAATGCTTTTTTGTTGCTCAATGAGCACTACTTTGTTGACACATTGACTCACTTGTGCTTTTTTCGCTGGTCAAGATTGTTGGGTTTACAATTGGAGTCATCCCTCAGATTCGAAAACTAATGATAGGAGATGATGCTCCTCTGCGGGTGATCCAAGACACTACTTACTTGTTGGGGTATATAAACTTATACAGAAACTGTACCAACTCCATGATTTAATTCTGAAATTTGAACTTAATTGTGGGCAGCTTAAATAGCTCCTAACTTCTATTACATGATTCCAGACACGATGTTTGCTTCTATTGTCGTGCATTCAAATGAGATTACTTCTCATTTTTGCATGATGACTTTACTGAAGTCCATTCACATCAACAAGAACCTACAATTATTGTTTGTATTACTACTTAGTTTTGTAACTTCTCTGTTTAAGAATGCAGAGATGGAGCTATTCCCGCTCTCACTTTGATAATTGGAGGAAACCTCCTTAAAGGTATACAATGCCAAATACTAAGTCTACATTTCCTAGATTCATGCGTAAGGTAATTGAGTTTAACTTTGTTTACATTGTTCTTTCAGGTTTGAGAGGGTCAGGAATACAGAAATCTATTGTTGTTGGGATCATATTCGTTCGTTACATGTTCCTGCCTCTTACAGGCATATTGATCATTAAAGGGGCGCTAAAATTCGGCCTAGTGCACTCTGATCCTTTATATCTATTTGTTCTCCTGATTCAGTATACACTCCCACCTGCAATGAACATAGGTAAACCTAGTTAATTCACTTGCAAGATTTCTCCAATTTTAGCAACTTTTTGTTGCTATGTGCAACTGCTGTTATCCCAGGTGTCAGCCTCAGACACACTGCTAAATCGTCTCCGAACAACACTTATCCTATGTAAATGGCAGGAACCATCACCCAATTGTTCGGAGCGGGAGAGAACGAATGTTCAGTAATCATGCTGTGGACTTATGTATTTGCTTCAGTATCACTTACTTTATGGTCTGCCTTCTTTATGTGGTTTGTGGCCAGGCAAGTGTGAAACAGCTACAAAGCTTCAAGCAAAATCTAAATCATTCATCTCAGCTCCGATAGAGATATGATAAAAAAATGACAATATTTTCCAAATTTGTGAGCAACACAGGGACAACTATAAGTACTGTAATTAGGTTCTGAATTAAATGCAAAGTAGCAATACGCTTTTACAGATCAATCCTAAGATAGATTTAACACAACTGCAAATATGCTTGAGGAAAGCAAAGAAAGTTCACTACAGAACATCTGTTAGCGAGCAATTCGAGAATCCATCCATGTTCCACATGTAGTGGTTCTGTCATGTGCTTCATCTTTCTTTTCAGAGGCCAGCTTTGTTCAAATCATCAAAGTAAGGGTGTTCCATAGCCTTCTTTGCTGAAATGCGTTTTCCAGGCTCATATTGCAACATTTCCTGAACATGTAAACAATTCAAGCAAGTATTATTTACAATGCAGAGTAACAAGAAACAAAACTGAGTAAGAACAACCGAGTAGATCTACATACCGACAACAGATGCAACCCATCAGCATCCAAATTTGGAACAGCCTTGGACAAACTCTGAGGGCTCCACTGGGGGTACTCATGCCAGTTCATGAGTTTGCTTACACCTGGCCACACTGTTTCATTTGGAGTACCCAACAACCTACACCACAGATACATACACAATAAACACTTGATCTTTTGACAAGGAAAAAAGAAGGCACATCATCACTACTAAGGCAAAACTGGAGCCATCTTGGTCAACCTGAATATATGTAGGAGCTGCTGCAGTTCAGAATCCCCAGGGAAGAGTGCTTGCTTTGTGACAAGTTCAGCTACAAGTCCGAATAGAACATACTATTAAAACCAATGGGGCAAATGTAGAATAAAAGACCGAACATTAGTGCTTAAAAAGATAGATCTGTACCAAATATGCAGCCAACAGACCAAATGTCCACTGCAGTTGAGTAATGTGTGGATCCCAGAAGGACTTCAGGTGCCCTATACCAAAGGGTCAATATCTGCAAGCACCAGTAATTTCACAGATGAGTCTCACTACTGGTACAAACACAATAACTTGAAATCGAAAGCAGTTGAAGAAAATGAGAAAGCATGCTCTACCTCATGCGTATACTTCTTGATGGGCAGAGTAAATGCTCGAGCCAGTCCAAGATCCGCAATCTTAAGGATCATACTCTTGCGGTCCATCAGGAGATTGTGAGGCTTAAGATCCCTGCAAATCAAGGTAAAGGAGAGTGAGCCAACTAGTCCGATACTACTTTCTCACCAAACCAAAGTGAAATTAGAGCAATCAAATCGACGAAAGCTTTACCTGTGTAAGATTCCATGACCATGGCAGAAGGCAACACCTTTGCATAGTTGGTACATCAGACTCTGCATCATCACAAATCACCATTTAATTTCCATACATACTTCAAGGTATTAGCAAATGTATTGAAAACCCAGATTCATGATTGAATTCAGACCTTAACGACGGGGGCAGGAATCATTTCTCCAGTTTGACGGAAACTGCGAATGTATTTCTTGACATCAGTTTCCATGTACTCAAACACCAAGTAGAGCACAGTCTTGCCTTCCTTATTCGTGCCTTGCTTCACGTCCATCAACCTATCCGTTTCGAAACCAAATCAATCAATTCAAAAAACGCAACAAATCCCAACCACAACAGAGAACCGCAACTCCATACAAAATCAATTCTCAAATCCCTAACCCTAACCCCCAATTTGGAACCAGAAATCGAGAATTGAAATGAAACCCTAGGGTAGGGAAGGTACCTGACGACGTGCGGGTCGCGGGAGAGCATGCGCAAAATGGAGACCTCGCGGAGAGTGGTGGGAGGGACGCCTTCTTCGTCCTCATGGAGGCGAGTCTTTTTGAGGGCGACGATCTTGCCGGTGGCCTTCTCTCTGGCTCTGTAAACCTTGCCGTAGGTCCCTTCTCCGACCTTCTCCAGTTTCTCGAACGCGTCCATCGCCGACACTGCGATCGCTCCTCCTGCCTTCTCCATTTCTCTCTCTTTCTCTCTCTGTCTCTACAATTTGATTTCGATTTGTGGAAGTGAGTGAGGAGAGGGTTAGGGCGAACTGAGTGGGATATTTATATAACGGTTTAGAGGGGGATCGTTTGCGTTGCCCCCACAACGGCAACTCTTTTTGAAATTCAAATTGTCCGAACCAGAGGCGCCGCATCTTTCTTTCCTTTTTTTTTTTTTTACCTCACTCATTTCCATAAGAGAAAACCGTTTCAATATTTGGGCCTCCACCCAACAAACCCAACCTGGCCGACCCATGGCACTTAAATTAACAAGCATTTTAATTTTTTTGAAATTACCGAAATTCTCTTTCAGATCTCCATAAAATTTTATTTTGTCCAATCTGGCCTGATCTTTTATCAATGAAAATCTATGTGAAGATGTTTATACATATTTGAGCAATATCACAAATATTTTCAAAATTATGTTTTCAAGTTTCAGTATTGAACTATTGATCGACATTATCGAAATTTCAATCGAAATTTGAAACTTTTGATGAAATTTCCATAAATTCAAAATATACAAACCTTAAAAATCAATCCCACTTTGCGCTTTTCCTTTTTTCTTTACTTTCGGGAGATTGTATTAGATGACCTAAAAATACACCAATATACAAGACCCCAACAACCAGAGGCTGCTTTCAAGTTTCCAATTAGGCCTCGGATGATCGTGGTGAATTTACGAGAAGGTTATTCCTCTAGTTGAGTGTCAAGTCAAGAGGCCTGCGAAGGCACCGTGAGAAGGTGAGAAGAGTGAGAAAGTGATTCAGTGTTGAGCTAGCAGCTAGGTGAAGCATTTGAACCCCACCAAAAGTAACTCAAGCTAAATTCATGAGTTACAGAAGAGAACATCAGAGTCTACTCATAACAGAACCTTTATATACAAAGTGATTGAGAAAAGGTTAATTATTATCTCCATCCTCTATTCTACTGTTACATAGAATTACAGCTCTGCATAATTTACATTACAACAGGCATACTGCAAGGAAAAAAAAAAACCCTCTTCCTTAATATATTCTACTTGTCATTAACCAGTAACTACCCCACATGACGATGAAAGCTAACCCAGCCAGTCAAATGCCCTCTTGAACTGGTCTTGGTACTTTACATGAAAGGAGTGGAATGGTTCGACATTTTGAGATTTAGCCTTACATTCCGAACATTCACTGATAACTTTAACTTCTGCTCTTCCATGTCCTTCAAAATAGTAAGCAGTTTTGCTTGATATGCTTCACAACGCTGAATAGCAATTTCCAACTCAGCTGCCAATTCCTCAATTTTCTTGTCCTGATCCTACAACATTCAAAAGAAAGGACCGTAACTAGTTGAAGCAAACATGTAGGTACAAAGCTAGTAAAGAAGAAAGAAAACAAAATAAATCAAACGCGTAAGACACCCACACAAGGAAACTGTGAAACCTATTAAAAAAATAAGGATGAATTAATTTCAGTTTAGTACCCTGTGGTTTGGGGGTAACATCATGTCAGTCCCTGCTCTTTCAATTTGATCAGCAACACCCCTGTGCTTTCAATTTCAATCAGCCGTGCCCAAATTTTACTGTTCCGTCCAAATTTTACTTTGTCAATCCAGTCAAAGTTAACATTCAAATTGGATGGAACAGTAAAATTTGGGCACGGCTGATTGAAATTGAAAGCACAGGGTGTTGCTGATCAAATTGAAAGAGCAGGGACTGACATGATGTTACCCCCAAAGCACAGGGTACTAAACTGAAATTTATCCAAAAAATAATTCTGGAATTGTCTGATTTTTTCAAAACTAAATACATTGGAGAATTTCTACTTCTATGTCCTTTCAGCATTTATCCTCCAATTCCTTTCAAAATTACATTCAATATCATCATTGGATAGAAGTATAGTCTTCCAAAATTTAAGCAAGAACCAATGACAGAATCTGTGTTAATGATTATATTCTGCATCAGTTATGAAACTGAAAATTTACATCCCTATAACATTCTAATTTAATACCAATTAAACTCCAAGTTGATGTCTAGAACATTAATTTGATCAAGATGGAAAAAGTTCGTGGAGAAAGAAAAGTTCCAACAATGTAACAGAATAACACAGTCAACAGGATACACACAGCACTTGGTGCGCAATTATATTATGGAAGCATAAAACAAAATGTTGCCACGCATAGGCCAAACAGTGAGAAGCTTCTTACGGGAAAAGAACTTACCACGGTACAAGACACAAGCTGCTGGCTGCAATTCTTTGGAGTATGTTGTACAACTCCAGGACCATGCTTCTTCGCAGCAGCAACCTTGTTAGCAGCCTCACGAAGAGCGTCCATTGCCACATTATAAACACACTCAGATTCTGCCCCTTCTTCTACATATTTGATAGCTTCCCTTCGTAGATTGTCATACCGAGCAGCAGAGGAATCGTGCGAATCATTTGGCAATCCAAGAGCATGCTCATCCAACAGAACTCCACTTTTGGCATTTCTGGTCCAACGTTTCAATATATAGTGGGACGGAAGTGTAAGAACATTGGTTACTCTGAAAACTGCTAATATGTGCCTGCAAATAATACCTGAAATCTCAAACATTTGGCAGCTACAACTAGCTTTCTTCTCAAAAACATTGAACTTAACAAAGTGCCCTTTGTGGTCTTCCCCAAATTTTGCAACCCGAAACATGGTTTCTGATCCTGTATCATCGACCACAGTTGCCGGATAAGCAAGTGTTTCGACCAATTCTTCTTGGAACTTCATGAATATTATCCTCGTATAAAGTTTTGCAGCTTGCTTTTCCATAGGAGATGGAGTCCTTAGAATTGGAGAGATGTTCAATGTATCATAATCAGCCTTTACTTCCTTTTCATGGCGAGTGGCAATTGCTTTTTCATACTGCTTTATCAGCACCTGAATATTCGTGGATGCATTTATATAGCCATCAAAGTATGAGTTTATATTATCACTTCCTTGGGTTACAAACATCTCCCCAAAAAATGTATCACGAAGGAAAACTGGCACCCATTGCTGGCGAGCATGGTACATTGACTGAAGCCATTCATTACTATCAAGATCATACATTTTAAGAAGGGACTCCCAACATATCTCAAATTCATCAATCGTCTCTGTCACATTAATGCACCTCAGGAACTCGGCTTCAAAGGTCGGGTGTGACTGATAAATGTGGGACAACCTCTCCTGAGCTTCCCTGAACACATTCCATTTGCAAAAGCGGTGGCGGGTTCCAGGAAATACTTGCACAACAGCAGCCCTGATGATTCTATCCTGGTCTGTTGTGATTGAGACAGGTTGGCAGCCAGACATAGCAGCTAACCAAGTCTGGAATAGCCAAACAAACGAGGACTCTGACTCATTAAGGAGTAATGCACATCCAAATAACACCGGCTGTCCATGATGATTCCACCCAGTAAATGGAGCAAATGGAACCCGGTATCGATTTGTTCTATATGTTGTGTCAAATGTAACAGTGTCTCCAAAGTAACTATAGTTCATTCTTGAATTTGAATCAGCCCAGAATATGTTACCTGTTGAGTTCTCAAAATCACCCTGGACGGCACAAAAGAAGCCAGGATCCTCATCCTGCATTCGCTTCAAATAGTCAAAAACAAG
This sequence comes from Rosa chinensis, assembly GCF_002994745.2. Classification (NCBI taxonomy): domain Eukaryota; kingdom Viridiplantae; phylum Streptophyta; class Magnoliopsida; order Rosales; family Rosaceae; genus Rosa; species Rosa chinensis. Next base: position 35,072,552 of record NC_037094.1, read on the forward strand.
CTGACCCCCACTCCCAAGAGTTCTCTGCCTGCTACTGCTCATGTAATTCTGGCAATCAACTTTTGTGAAGCCAACATTATTAATTCCCCCTGATTCCTTGATGAGCACAGACATCACCCCACTGGGACCCATCCCGGCCGCTTGAAGGGTATCAATCAGACTCCGAGCAGGACCAGAGACATGCCTATGCGAACGGAGACAATGCACCTTATCCGGCGGTACAAGCTCATGGTTATGTTCCTTCACTAATTTCGAAACTGCCCATCTTCCTGAACTCTGTTTCTTCACAGTCATCTGTGCCTTGCAGCCAACTCTAGTGATTGTCCGCTGCCTTTTAGACCTATTTTCACCTCCATCACGCCGAAACCCTTCCCGGGAACACACAATCTGCCGGCATATGATGGAGCCATCGCGGCGTGAACGCTGGTACACACTTACCCGGGTACTAAAACCAACTCTCCTTGCATAAGAATTGTAGAAAATGCGGGAGGCCTGTTCGGAATCGAATTCCATCCCCTCATAAGGTTCAAGATTGGGGTCCCCATTACCCAAATCATCACCAAACCTAGTGGAACTAGAGGCAAGTTGGACTAAATCGTCTTCTTCAAAAAGATCATAGCCATCATCTGGGTGTTCTAAGTCCAGAGCAATGGTGTCATCTTCCACAGAACCACCAAGGTCAAATTCAACCACATCGCTCCCACTGGCCAGAGGCTTATAGTCCATACCGAGTAGAATTTACATGAAGATGATGATAGTCATGATTACAGTCTCTAAATTTCCATCAATTTCGATAATTCAAACTTATGCTGGAACTACACTAAGAAATTTGAACCCAGATGAAGATAACTGACCGTAGAGAGAGCTGAGATGAGGAACAAGGAAGCGAAATCAGACGAGCTTCAGAGGACTAAAACGACGCAGCTGAATTTGAAGTTCGTGGTTTAGGTTTTTGCATTTGTGGTGGCAATGCGTGAGAAATGGAGGTGATGAGGTAGCAGGTTTGGTTGAGATGATGGGAGTTGGAGAGATTTAAAGAGAGAAAGGAGGGAATTTGGGGGTTTTGAGTTGGAGGGTTTTCAGGTTTGGGGAAAACACTTTTGGGTGTGAGAGAGGAAGATGGAACTTTGTTCTTCTTAAGGAGGAGGCCGTGATCTGATGCTACGCGTCATTGCTTTGTCAACTACGATCTTCAAACATCCCATGTTCTATTTCCTAAAAGGGAAATTTTTAAGAACAATACACGACATATAGGTGACTCCGAACTTCGGTACATTAAGTTTCAAAACAATCATTTCAGTACATGAACTTGAAATCTCGACCCAAAATATATACATACCGTTACATTCTCCGTTAGTCTTATATAATTATTTATTTTTCAAAGGGTAATTCTTTATTGGGCAAAATACTGTTTAGTCCCTGTAGTTATAGGGTCTCAACATTTCAGTCCCTGACGTTTCAATTTCACCTAAAAACTCCCTAAACTCTTAAATTTCATCTAATTGGTTGTCACGCCCCTGATTTTACACACATGAAAATCGATATATATAACCCCATAATTATATATGCGTGAACGTCCAGTCATCAATACAAAATACCTGGAATCTTTTTCCCTTTAACTTACACAGATATTGATGCCCTGAACCCTCAAAGTTAATATAAACTCGCTCCATAGAGTTATATATTACAATGCTTACGAAATAGATTGTCAACAACAAAATAAAACGTAAATGCAGCTCAGAGTAACTATACAACGGAAGTCCTTAATCAACGGTAAAGTTACAAAAATGGCATCCTACCGTAAAGCCGCAAAGGCGCTACCTCCGCTTCAGCCCCGATTATCCTAACCTGCAGGATTAACCCCTACACCGTTTGAATAGTGTACCGGGTTGCCACACAACAAACCCGGTAAGCTTTTGCAAGCCCGTATGAGTAACTCAAACCACACACAACTCACGCCAAAAATAAGGAAAACAACTCACGCTTTGATTCCTTAAAACACGAAATAAAGGAAAATAACTCACACTTTAATTTCCTTTCAAATCGAAATAAAAGAAAGCAACTCACACCTTGTTTCCTTTTAAAACGAAACATAGAAAACAACTCACACCTTGAATTCTATCAATAAAACATAGAAAGAAACTCACACCTTGATTTCTATCAATAAAACATAGAAAACAACTCACACCTTGAATTCTATCAATAAAACATAGAAAGCAACTCACACCTTGATTTCTATCAATAAAACATAGAAAACAACTCACACCTTGAATTCTATCAATAAAACATAGAAAACAACTCACACCTTGATTTCTATCAATAAAACATAGAAAACAACTCACACCTTGAATTCTATCAGTTGTACCATAAGCGTACCATAGAAAGCAACTCACACCTTGATTTCTATCAAATCGTTAATAAGGAAATCAACTTGCACCTTGTCCCCTTAAAAACCATGAATAAGGAAGCAACTCACACCTTGTTCCCTAAAAATACGTAATGTCATGAGTTGTAAATAACCAATTCCCGTTACCCCATGAATTACCTATATGGCAGACAGATTAGAGCTCTAACTGAAAAACGTAACCACTCGTCCGGCCAAAGACGTGGTCACCTGGTATTCTGCCCAAGGTCTCAGACCTTCGATCCTCGGGCCGCAATGTCCCTTGGAGCAAAACATTAAAGGAGTCGCATTGGACCCAAAATGTTACACAAATCACAACGCTTTTGAAAACAATCGAAATCAACATTTCCATAATTATTGTTTTCCAAAAAAGCCATAACACAAAACAATAAAAAGCATCAATTCATGCCTATTGTTTTCATACCCAAATCTCAACACTTTTCTCAAATCTCAACGCTTTTCAAAACAAATCGAAATCAATCATTTCCACAAATCATTTGTTTTCCAAAAGCCACACCCCAAAACAATAAAAAGCATCATTTCATGCATATTGTTTTCATAAATCCACAAACCACCAAAACATATATATTTCACGTAAACATATATCTACTAATACATGAATACGTATGTATATATATACATCCCATAATATATATACACACACACGTAATCATCTACTCTAAAGTGCCACTAATACCATCTATAGTTTGCAGTTAACTAAATAACTCTCAAAACAATAAGGGTATTCCCGTTCGTGAAATGAACTTCGTGAGATTACTCACCTCAGGATCCCGCTGCGTCTTCAATACAGAACCGAACTAATACACTATCACCAACAACTCGTCCAATTCACCTTCTAGAAGCACCTATTCACCAATGATCTCAAATCAGTAACGATTCATAACCAATTTTAAGTCCGAAACCCCTGTTTTGAACTAAAATCCCCCAAAGTGGCGCCAATCGAGGCAAAACCACATCCGAGACCTCCCAAAGTCTCCGGAATACGCCCACGATCGATGTGACCAAACCACAAGTCGATCGGACGCTCAAATCCTCACGGATCGAATAAATTCACCGATATGAAACGGTAAAAATCCTAACAATTCCATACGAACTCCAAAATTTGCATATTATATATCGAAACGCTCGTATCAACGAGTAGAACATATATAATACCAAAAACAGTTCCTTAAGTGGCCGGAACACCGCCGGAACACCGCCACAGACGGTGGTGCACCGCCGCCGGCCAAAAACTCATTATTTCACAAAACTCCCAACATCAAAAAGCTTCATCTAAGCATGCTTGTGAATTCTCATAACTGGATCGAAGTCAGAAAACAAGCCTAAGGGATCGAAAACTACCTCACAAGCTGTGAACAGTGATCCAATCCGAGTTGATCGAAGTTTCACGTGAATCGATCCAAACAACCACCAAGGATCGATCGGCGAGCTTGTTCTGAACTCAACCCAAGAAAATCGAAGCCGTGCCGACGTCGGAACTGTGTTTTCCGGTCGGGTCCGATTTCTCCAGTCTGCACCGCCTTGAACTGCCACCGAGACGGAGAATCGCCGTAAGAGAACACCAGAGGGACGACCAGACGGAGGAGACGACCCTGCTGGCCAAGTTTCAAGGCCGGAGACCGCCGCAGTTGGCCGGAAAAGTCGGGTCGGATCGGCCGGGTTCGGGTCGGGTCAGGCGGTTTTCTTCGATACTGAGGGAGCGGACGAGAGAGAAGAGAGAGAGAAAAAAGGCTTCCGGAAAAGGAAATGAGGAAATGAAAATATATTTCTGATTTTTCCTATATATACTAAAATGGAAACTTTTTCCAATAGCCATAACTTCCTCATACGAACTCCGATTCTCGCGTTCCACATGTCCACGAACTCGTATCGACGCGCTCTACAACTTTCGTGAAGGAAGTTTTCGGAGAATCCCAACGAATAAAAAGTCAACCTTTGGCAACCCCCCTAAAACCATATTCTTCAATTAATTATTCGCCCGAAACACTTCCGCTCCATCCACGAGCCACGAAACGTCCAAAAATCACAATTTAGATTCCGGAAAATCCTCGGAAAATAAATACGAATTTCTGGGGCATCACATTCTACCCCCCTTAAAGAAATTTCGTCCCGAAATTTACACGTACCATTCCCACAAGTACGCATAAACCAAACTCAAATCCAATTTTCATTCTCAGTAAGAATGCCTTCATCTCAATGTACAACTTCCTCGATCAATAGTGGATATAGGTACCTCACCTAGTATCACAACAATAGGAATCGTTACCACACCGCTTGGTGGTAACCCAATAATTTCATGAATTCCCTTCCTCGTACCCTACCCACTAAAACTCTTGTGATTGCAACACTACACACAGATCACACAAAAGTCCAGAATCCTGTTATCACAACAGTATCTGCACCACTCAACGATGATGTAACCCTTACGTTACAAGAATTGAAAATGAAACCGTCAATTCAATTCAATTCGACCAAAGCCTATGCATCACAACATGCCACACTCATAGGTCAAACTAAAATCAACAAGTAAAACCTATCACAACACAACATACGGAAAGAAGTATGCAACTATCACACATCGTTCTAACAACCCAAGTAGAAATAGATAAAGTACCTTCTTCCTCGGTATTCTGTTGATCAATAGCAAACACCCTAGTCTGCCCCTGAGGCAGTTGCCTCTGCTGGTTCCCTTGTCCCCTACCCTGCTGCTGGGTACAATCCCTTGAGAAATGCCCTGTCTGGCCACATGAGAAACATACCAAATTCTTCGGTTTCGTGCAAACTCGAGCAACATGGCCCATCTCATTGCAATTGAAACACTTATGGTTTGCCACCTGCCCCACAGGTGCAACCCTAACAGGTGCAGCTGCAGCCCTAGCTGGCGCCTGCTGATGAGTCCTCTCTCTCATAACTTTAGGTTGGGTACACTCCCGAACAACATGTCCCTTCAGCCCACACTTGTAACATTTCCTGCACTTCGGCTTCACACAATTCCTAGCCATATGCCCCAACTCGTTGCAGTTAAAACATCTCAAAGGCACAGCTTGCCCAACAGGTGCAATCCAAGTAGGTTCAGCGGCTACACCAACAGGAGCCTGCTGACAAGTCTTCTGTCTTTTCCGAGACCCATCTTGAGTACCTGGTGCATTACTGCCTTCCGCAATTGCCTTTCCCTTTCCTCGGGAATCTCCTACGATTGATGACTCCCTCCGAGAAGCCTGGAGCTCCCGCTCGATTGCCATAGCCCTATCCAATATCATTGCCACAGTAGGCAGTCGAAGGATAATCATCCTCTCCCTGATCTCATAGTTCAATCCTTGTTCGAACCTACGAGCCAACTTTTCTGCATCCATCGGCCAGACAAACCGATACAATTGTGAAAATCGAGCCTCATAGTCTCTGACACTCATAGTTCCTTGAACTAATGAGATAAAGTCGATCCCCAATTGCTCCCTAGAAGAAGCCGGAAAATACTTATCTCAAAAGAGTCCCACAAAACATCTCCAGGTCAAGGTGACTACATCCCTAGTCTTCAGTACAAAATCCCACCACTGCTTTGCCTCATCCTGGAGGAGAAATGTAGCTACTATCCACCTCTCAACGTCAGTACAGATAATCATCTTAAAATAGGTCTCCATGTTCTCGATCCAGCATTCGGCTAACATGTAGTCTGTACCACCATGAAATGCGACTGCTCCCAATCTAGTAACTTCCCCAGTCAACCACGATAGGCGAGTAGTATTAATGCCCTCAAAAACAGGCAGAACAGGTTGCATCAAAAGCGGTCCTTGTACTTCATCTTTCCGGTAAAACTCCTTCAGAGGGAAAAATCTGCCTCTATCCTTAGCACTGTCTCCCTGAAGATCCATTACCTAAAGAACATAGCGTAACCATAAGGTATTCTCCCAATCACAAGTAGAAGTCAATGTTATGACTAAATCAACCGCAACACTACGTCAGAAGATACAATTCTATCCCCTACGTAAATCTCGAGTTAAATCTAAAGGTCCTCATTCCTCAAAAGACTATAACTCCTAGAAGCTACCTTAAGCTCCTACAACTTATTCACTGAGCCAACACTACCCTGAAGACTCACATTCCAACACTCATTGCATACCCAATGACTATATCAATACCGAAGAGCATCAGATGGGGATCCGCTGCAGACGGGCCATCACTCGAGGAGTATTGATTGTCACCAAATATGCACCTTACGCTCTGATACCAAACTGTCACGCCCCTGATTTTACACACATGAAAATCGATATATATAACCCCATAATTATATATGCGTGAACGTCCAGTCATCAATACAAAATACCTGGAATCTTTTTCCCTTTAACTTACACAGATATTGATGCCCTGAACCCTCAAAGTTAATATAAACTCGCTCCATAGAGTTATATATTACAATGCTTACGAAATAGATTGTCAACAACAAAATAAAACGTAAATGCAGCTCAGAGTAACTATACAACGGAAGTCCTTAATCAACGGTAAAGTTACAAAAATGGCATCCTACCGTAAAGCCGCAAAGGCGCTACCTCCGCTTCAGCCCCGATTATCCTAACCTGCAGGATTAACCCCTACACCGTTTGAATAGTGTACCGGGTTGCCACACAACAAACCCGGTAAGCTTTTGCAAGCCCGTATGAGTAACTCAAACCACACACAACTCACGCCAAAAATAAGGAAAACAACTCACGCTTTGATTCCTTAAAACACGAAATAAAGGAAAATAACTCACACTTTAATTTCCTTTCAAATCGAAATAAAAGAAAGCAACTCACACCTTGTTTCCTTTTAAAACGAAACATAGAAAACAACTCACACCTTGAATTCTATCAATAAAACATAGAAAGAAACTCACACCTTGATTTCTATCAATAAAACATAGAAAACAACTCACACCTTGAATTCTATCAATAAAACATAGAAAGCAACTCACACCTTGATTTCTATCAATAAAACATAGAAAACAACTCACACCTTGAATTCTATCAATAAAACATAGAAAACAACTCACACCTTGATTTCTATCAATAAAACATAGAAAACAACTCACACCTTGAATTCTATCAGTTGTACCATAAGCGTACCATAGAAAGCAACTCACACCTTGATTTCTATGAAATCGTTAATAAGGAAATCAACTTGCACCTTGTCCCCTTAAAAACCATTAATAAGGAAGCAACTCACACCTTGTTCCCTAAAAATACGTAATGTCATGAGTTGTAAATAACCAATTCCCGTTACCCCATGAATTACCTATATGGCAGACAGATTAGAGCTCTAACTGAAAAACGTAACCACTCGTCCGGCCAAAGACGTGGTCACCTGGTATTCTGCCCAAGGTCTCAGACCTTCGATCCTCGGGCCGCAATGTCCCTTGGAGCAAAACATTAAAGGAGTCGCATTGGACCCAAAATGTTACACAAATCACAACGCTTTTGAAAACAATCGAAATCAACATTTCCATAATTATTGTTTTCCAAAAAAGCCATAACACAAAACAATAAAAAGCATCAATTCATGCCTATTGTTTTCATACCCAAATCTCAACACTTTTCTCAAATCTCAACGCTTTTCAAAACAAATCGAAATCAATCATTTCCACAAATCATTTGTTTTCCAAAAGCCACACCCCAAAACAATAAAAAGCATCATTTCATGCATATTGTTTTCATAAATCCACAAACCACCAAAACATATATATTTCACGTAAACATATATCTACTAATACATGAATACGTATGTATATATATACATCCCATAATATATATACACACACACGTAATCATCTACTCTAAAGTGCCACTAATACCATCTATAGTTTGCAGTTAACTAAATAACTCTCAAAACAATAAGGGTATTCCCGTTCGTGAAATGAACTTCGTGAGATTACTCACCTCAGGATCCCGCTGCGTCTTCAATACAGAACCGAACTAATACACTATCACCAACAACTCGTCCAATTCACCTTCTAGAAGCACCTATTCACCAATGATCTCAAATCAGTAACGATTCATAACCAATTTTAAGTCCGAAACCCCTGTTTTGAACTAAAATCCCCCAAAGTGGCGCCAATCGAGGAAAAACCACATCCGAGACCTCCCAAAGTCTCCGGAATACGCCCACGATCGATGTGACCAAACCACAAGTCGATCGGACGCTCAAATCCTCACGGATCGAATAAATTCACCGATATGAAACGGTAAAAATCCTAACAATTCCATACGAACTCCAAAATTTGCATATTATATATCGAAACGCTCGTATCAACGAGTAGAACATATATAATACCAAAAACAGTTCCTTAAGTGGCCGGAACACCGCCACAGACGGTGGTGCACCGCCGCCGGCCAAAAACTCATTATTTCACAAAACTCCCAACATCAAAAAGCTTCATCTAAGCATGCTTGTGAATTCTCATAACTGGATCGAAGTCAGAAAACAAGCCTAAGGGATCGAAAACTACCTCACAAGCTGTGAACAGTGATCCAATCCGAGTTGATCGAAGTTTCACGTGAATCGATCCAAACAACCACCAAGGATCAATCGGCGAGCTTGTTCTGAACTCAACCCAAGAAAATCGAAGCCGTGCCGACGTCGGAACTGTGTTTTCCGGTCGGGTCCGATTTCTCCAGTCTGCACCGCCTTGAACTGCCACCGAGGCGGAGAATCGCCGTAAGAGAACACCAGAGGGACGACCAGACGGACGAGACGACCCTGCTGGCCAAGTTTCAAGGCCGGAGACCGCCGCAGTTGGCCGGAAAAGTCGGGTCGGATCGGCCGGGTTCGGGTCGGGTCAGGCGGTTTTCTTCGATACTGAGGGAGCGGACGAGAGAGAAGAGAGAGAGAAAAAGGCTTCCGGAAAAGGAAATGAGGAAATGAAAATATATTTCTGATTTTTCCTATATATACTAAAATGGAAACTTTTTCCAATAGCCATAACTTCCTCATACGAACTCCGATTCTCGCGTTCCACATGTCCACGAACTCGTATCGACGCGCTCTACAACTTTCGTGAAGGAAGTTTTCGGAGAATCCCAACGAATAAAAAGTCAACCTTTGGCAACCCCCTAAAACCATATTCTTCAATTAATTATTCGCCCGAAACACTTCCGCTCCATCCACGAGCCACGAAACGTCCAAAAATCACAATTTAGATTCCGGAAAATCCTCGGAAAATAAATACGAATTTCTGGGGCATCACATTGGTCCTTGCCGTCAAAAACTCTGTCATTTTGCTGACGTGACACTCCTTGTACAATAAAATGACTATTTTACCCTCACTGACCAAAAAAAAAAATTTACTCTCTTTTCAATTTTTTTTTTCCTCTCTTTTCTCTTCTTTTTTTTTTAACTCTCTTTTCTCTCTTTTTTTTTAACTCCTTTTTTTTAAATTTGTTCTCTCTCTTTTCTCTATTTTTTTAATTTGTTCTCTTTTTTTTTTTAACTCTCTTTTCTTTTTCTTTTTTAACTCTTTTTTATCAATTTTTTAATTTGTTCTCTTTTTTTTTCCTACTATTTTAGTTAATTCTTTTTTCTAAACTTTCTTTTCTCTCTCTCTTTTTTTTGCCTACTCTTTTTTTAACTCTCCTCTCTCTCTCTCTCTAACTCTCTTTTCTCTTTTTTTTTTTTTTTTACCTCTCTTTTTTCTTCTTCTTTTTTAACTCACTTTTCTCACTCTCTCTCTTTTTTTTCTTTTTACCTACTCTCTTTTCTTTTAACCTCTTCTTCTTCCCCCTCTTTCGTCTCCATCCTCGTCTTCACTGCAAACCCAAGCTAAGAGTGTAGACTATTGTGATCTTCCCGCCATCATCTCTCAAGCCAAAACCTTGCCGGCCCACCACCGTTGGCGTGCCCGCCGCTCCGAGCAAGTGCTGGCCATTCGACCATCCATCCATCATCTCTGTCGTGCCAGCAAGCACCATCACCCCTCCCAATCACCCTTTTTTGCAGTTGTTTTAATATTTTATTAATATCTTATGAGGTATCATGATATAAATTTAATATTACTATAAAAATTTTAAAACATTTGAAATTAATAAACGGGTCGAATTAGCGGATCAGGTATCTGTTAATCCGACGGATACGGATTTGGATCGAGCTATCAATGATCCACCAAGTTAACCAAGCCAGTTTGGATCAAAGTTTTTTTAAGTAAACGGATTTGGATTTAGGTCGATCCGATCCAAATCCGGTCCATTTACAGGTCTACTAAAGAGGAGAGAGGTGGAAGAGGAAGAAGAGGTAAAAAGAAAAGATAAAGAAATAAAATAAATAAATAAAAAAGAGAGAACAAACAAAAAAAAAAAGAGAAAAGAAAGTTTAGAAAAAGAGTTAACAAAAATAGTAGGAAAAAAAAACCAATTAAAAATTGAGAAAAAGAGTTAAAAAAAAAAAGAGAACAAATTAAAAAAAATAGAGGAAAGAGAGTTAAAAAAAAGAGAGAGAAAAGAGAGTTAACAAAAAAGAGAGAGAGAATTTTTTTTTGTCAGTGAGGGTAAAATAGTCATTTTACTGTAGAAGGAGTGCCACGTCAGCAAGATAACGGAGTTTTTAACGGAAAGTTGACGGCAATGACCAATTGGGTGAAATTTAAGAGTTTAGGGAGTTTTTAGGTGAAATTAAAACGTCAGGGACTGAAACGTTGAGACTCTATAACTATAGGGACTAAACAGTATTTTGCCCTTCTTTATTTGCCCCCCCCCCCTCTCTCTCTCTCTCTCTCTCGCTAAAACAAACTAGCTAGCAGCCTAGCACTTTTCATCCTCCTAACCTAGCATCGACCCATTGGCCAGTGGCACCAAGAAGCACCGCCGCTGCTCCGCCCTTCCTGGGTCCCAATCCATAGTGCACTTCATCCCAAACGCCTCCCTTCTCCCACACCACCAGTCTCAATACTCCACCCACAGCTACCCACAAATCCACCATGGTCGACACCAGACCTCAAGCCACACACCAAATCGTCGCTAACCACCAACCAATTGATCCATTAATCTCGTCCTCTCTCCCCCTAACAGCGACATGTTCCTACCCAGACCCGAGGATGATCCGGTCCCTCTCCGATCTAAAACCCATTCTCTTAAAATAATAATAATAAAAATAAATAAATAAAAAATTCCTACATCAGCTCCGAGAAAGTGTCGAACTCCTCATCAAGTTCATCCGGGTCGATTGTATCCGCCTATGAGAGCCAGAGATCCATTCCAGCCGGTATCTTGGGCCTGAATCAGTAGTACCAAACCCCAATAAGAAATACAAACAAAAACCCAGTCGGGATTATCAAATCCAGGTACCAAACCAGAACCAAATACAACATGTGCACCAAAACTGTCCTCACCGAGTTCCTCCACCTCTGTATATCATCCAACCACTTTGCTAACCGGACCAACCACGCCAGCATCGCCATGATATGAAACCAATTCGCTTTGCTCTTCCTCATGCTCCACGTGTGTGAGTCAGCATCCAACATGTGCCGCACCACCTCCGGCCCTAACGGCGGCTCGGAGCGTGCTAGCCATTCAGCCACCATGGCCGGGTTTGCTGTGCTTGAATGGGGAGGGGGGAAGAGAGAGAACTAGAGAGAGAGAGAGAGAGAGTTTACTGGGTTTGAACAGGACGAAAGAGAGAGAGAACAATACTCTTTTTTTATTTTTTTTATTTAAATTTCTCTCTCTTCATTAATTATAAATATTAATAATCAATTAATACTAAATTAAGAAGTGACTAATTTACCCCTTAAAGTTTGACGGAAATCACATTGACTAACGGAGAATGTAACGGTGTGTATATATTTTGGGTTGAGATTTCAAGTTCATGTACCGAAATGATTGTTTTGAAACTTAATGTACCGAAGTTCGGAGTCACCTATATGTCGTATACTGTTCTTAAAAATTTCCCTTCCTAAAATGAGTACTATAATGAGGATTCCTATCTGACAACGTTTTTCGAATAATTATTGAAAAGTGTTTTAGAGAATCGGTAATTGAGAGAAAGTTGCTATGTATTCTGATTGATAATAGGGGCCTCTTTATATAGAGGGTTACAATACATAGAATTTGAATTGTACAAAGAAAGGTAATCATACAAAGAATGAATATCTCTAAAATTCTCTAAGATTATCTCTAATTAAAACTCTATTATCATTAGGTCAAGTAACTTAAAGTTTGCGCTAGACACAAAATAGAGATTTACTTGAACACTCCCCCTTGTGTTGCCCAAACGTGGTGCTCCTCTCGTTGCCTTGTCAAAAACCTTGCCGAGTAACAAAAACCATGTGGGACAAAAATAACCTCGGTTGAAGGAGAAAAAGAGTACAACACACCCTTCACATTTAGAGATCAACATGTAGACATCTCCCCATGATGTCTGCGTCTCCCCCTAATGACTACTATCATGGGAATTCAGATAACTTCCGCAAGCCAATGCTTGCCACATGTTTCTCGAATGTGGATTTAGGCAATGACTTAGTGAACAAGTCTACCACATTGTCCTCAAATCGAACCTGGTTCACTTTGATCGGAGCTTCTGTTGTTGTTGATTGTAGAAGAATTTGGGCGATATGTGCTTGGTGTAGTCGCCTTTGATGTAGCCTTGCTTCATTTGTTCAATGCAAGCAGCATTATTCTCATAAATGCTTGTTAGCTCATCTATGGTAGACTTCAGACCACAATTACTTCGAACATGCGTAACTATAGATCGAAGTCATATACATTCACGAACTGCTTCATGAAGAGCAATAATCTCTGCATGATTCAAAGAAGTAGCGACTAAAGTCTGTTTGGTAGACCTCCAAGATATCGCAGTCTTACCCATGGTAAATACATAACCAGTTTGGGAACAACCTTTGTGTGGGTCAGAGAGATACCTAGCATCAGCAAAACCTTCCAAAACACTTATATTATTTTGGGATGGGGAGAGGGAACGCAGACCACTATGTGTGGCGTCCCTGGCATATGATGGGTCTGAATCCATCGTCTCTCTGTAGGGATAAAACAAGCTCATATCTCTCATGCCACTTAGGTATCGAAAGATATCTTTAACACCAGTCCAATGAAGTCATGTTGGTGCAGAGCTAGATCTGGCTAACAAGTTCGCAGCGAATGAGATGTCTGGTCTAGTGCATTGAGCTAAGTACAATAATGTGCCTATTGCACTTAGGTAGGGCACTTCTACCTCTAGCACTTCTTCATCGTCATCTTTTGGATGAAATGGATCCTTCTTCGGATCAAGACTACGAACAACCATTGGGGTGCTTGAAGGCTTAATCTTGTCAGTATTGAAATGCCTAAGCATCTTTTGGGTATAAGCTGATTGATGAATCAGGATATCATCTTCACGGTGCTCAAGTTCCAAACCGAGACAAAACCGTGTTTTCCCAAGATTTTTCATCTCAAATTCGGATTTCAAGTGTTCAGCGATTTCCCTTAACTCTTTAAGGGTGCCAATTATGTTCATATCATCAACATAAACCGCTACTATTGCAAATCCATAACTTTTCCTTTTTATGAACACACATGGACATAGTTCATTGTTAACATATCCCTTCCCAATCAAGTAGTCACTTAGACCGTTATACCACATCCATTCGAATTGTTTCAATTCATATAGTGAGCGTTTTACCCTTATGGCAAACGCGCTCCGTGGTTTAGAGCCACTTGATTTGGGTAACTGAAGTCCATCTGGGACCTTCATGTATATCTTTGTATCTAGATCCTCATATAGATACGTAGTAGCCACATCCATGAGCTACACGTTCAATTTTTCAAAAACTACCAAATTGACAAGGTAGCAGAACGTAATGACTTCCATTACAGGAGAATAGGTCTCCTCGTAGTTGATTCCAGGGCGTTGTGAGAAGCCTTGTGCCATAAGGCTTTGTACCTTACAATCTCGTTTCTCTCATTACGCTTTCTAACGAATACCCATTTATGACCAATTGGTTTGGTGTTGGGTGGTATTGGCACAACTTTTCCAAATACCTTTCTTTTCACTAGAGAATCAAGTTCTGCCTGGATCGCATCTTTCCATTTTGGCCAATCAGCTCTACATTGGCATTCATCAATGGAGCGTGGTTCGATGTCATCAGTCTTAATAATCTCACGCGCTACTGAATACGTGAATACATCATTAATGATAATGGAGTTTCTTTCCCACGTCTCATGTACACTAGTGTAATTTACAGAGATCTCTACGTTCTCAGGAATAGGTTTTAACATTGAGGCATCCCCAAATGATGTCTCTTGGACATAACCATAATCCAAAACATTCTCATGAGACGAATTTTGAGTATTGATGATCAAAGGATTTGTTTGTGCCTCATTCGCTCTCTTTCTAGGATGAGTATCCTTCGAACCAATTGGTCTACAACGCTTCCTTGTGGGACCTGCGGCCATAGACACCACATCACTGGCATTCTAGGCAATGGCACCATCTCCTGGTGTCACAGGAGTGGCGTTACGTCCGGTATTTAAGATGTCAATCCTTGCAGGTACGTTTGCAGCAGGTATATGTGATCTCGTCACTTTAGAAACATTAGAAAACTCATTAGGCAGAGTGTTTGCTACGTTCTGGAGCTCGATAATTTGTTGCACTTCAAGTTCGGACTGTGCAGTATGGGGATCGAGATGAGACATAGTGAGGACAAACCACAATAATTCTTGTCGTTCCTGTTGAACATCTGTGTTCTTATCTCCCCCTAACAATGGGAAGACTGTCTCATCAAAGTGACAATCCGCAAATCTAGCTGTAAAGAGATCGCTTGTCAAGGGTTCAAGGTAGTGGACGATAATTAGAGATTCAAATCCAAGATAGATGCCCATTCGTCTTTGTGGACCCATCTTAGTACACTGTGGCGGCGTAATAGGCACATAAATGGCACACTCAAAAATGCATAAGTGCGAGATATCAGGCTAGTACCCAGTCACTAGCTGTAACGCAGAATAAGGTTGGGTGGCAGTGGGTCATAGACGAATTAGCGTTGTTGCATGCAGTATTGCATATCCCCAAGCGGAAACAGAGAGATTGGTGTGCATAACCAATGTCCGTGCTGTTATCTGTAGTCTTTTGATAGTGGCTTCCACGAGACTATTTTGGATATAAACAAGTGGAACTGGATGCTCTACATCAATTTCCAATGATATGCAATAGTCATCGAATGTTTTCGATGAAAACTCCCCAGCATTATCAAGTCGAATTGACTTAATTGGATGGTTAGGGTAGTGAGTCTATAGACTGATAATCTGGGCTAGGAGTTTAGGATAAGCAGCATTGTGAGTGGACAACAGCGCGACATGTGACCAGCGTGTTGACGCATCAACCAATACCATAAAGTATTTAAAGGGTCGGCATGATGGTTGAATTGGTCCACAGATATCCCCTTGGATTCTCTGTAAGAACAGAATGAGTATTTTGGGATCCTTTGCGTGAGATGGTCTCGGTCCTAATTTTCCTAAGGAATAGGCTTTGAAAAATGAGTGAGGGGCCGTAGAAGCAACCAATGAGGATTTTGGTTCGGCCTGAGCATCTGAATCGCTATTAGAAGCAAAATTTGTGACTACAGCACCAATCATGGCGTTGGAACCATGCGAAGTGGCATCCATGGCATCATAGTCATGGGGATTAACATCCATGGTGTTATAACCATGGGTGGCGCCATTTGTGGCATTGTCAAAGCGGACATTCGTGGCCCTACGGCAGCGATAGACCTCGGCGGCGGCAGCGGTCACACTAAGTCCGGGAATCAATCTTTGATTCTTGCTTCTTTTTGCTTTAAAGAATAGATTTCCGTATGAAGTCTTTAATATACGGATCATCATATCATGACCAGGATGTCCTAGTCGGTCATGCCAAAACCAATATATGTAGGAATCCAAGAGATCTTCTCTTATTACATTATTTTATTCAATAGGTCGAATTGTAGTGACGTAAAGTCCACTAGATTGACACATAAGCTTCTTTAAGATGCGCTTCTGTCCGCAATCATTAGAGGTAATACAAAGGAACTTTTTTCCATTCTCAGTATGCGTTTCCGCATGGAATCTGTTGGCTCTAATATCTTTAAAACTCAATAAGGTTCGATTGGCCTTAGAAGCGTAGAGAGCTTCTGCAACATTAATCAAGGTGTCATTTGGCAATAGGAATTGGGCCATTCCATGTCCTTGACCTAGACCTGATGGCCCAGAGCCATTGTAGTCACAGAGGAATATATAGGCAACATCTCCAAGAATAATTGCCTATGGCGGAGAATGGTGTGCGTAGTCACACTATCCGCAAGACATTGTAGTTCTCCAGAATCCATTCCTAAAAGAAAAGCTCATAATTAAAAAGGGGTCATAAAGAAAAGAACCCAACTTTTATTAATAAGCCAAACGGAATTACACCTTCTTTAGCCAAAGAAAATCTAATCCAGTAAACTAGCTAATGCAAAACAATGGCAATCGTCTAACTTCTTTCAGTAACTCCAACGCAAATGTGACAAGGTGAGTAGAGAGATGTCGGTGGAGTAAGGCTCGCTTAAGTACCACTAATCTCAAAACCTTCCTAGACATCACATTTACTTTGGGTGAGCCTACTTTGAAGAAAGACTAAACCATTGGCATCTACTACAAAAATAATATGACAATTGCCTACATTTCTTGGAAAATAAAAGGACTTAATCAAAATCGTCAGTTTCTTGGCCCTTGAAGTTGTCCACCCTAAGAGCGAGATCGTCATCTTGATCATCTTGATCATCTTGCTTCATGTAATGTGCTTGCCTTGCTTCACGATACGCCTTGTATGCGTCTGCAACATTCTAGGATACTCTACATGCTTTAGCCCAATATCCGGATGATCCACACCGAAGACAAACATCATTATTGTCAGGCTCCCTTGATCAAGGCCCCTTTGGGGCACGATTAGGATGGCTATTGTCCTTGGTGGCGTCACCACCATGGCCGGAGGCTCTGCCTCTCTCTCTCTCTCTCTTCACACGTTGACCTCCACGGTTCTGTGCACACCTTTTTTGGCGGTTTCCTTCCTCTTTAGGGCAAGTATATGGACCAGAAAGTCCAGAATTATCCTTACTCTTAGGGTTTCTCTCCTTGCGTCCTCTCTTGGGGGCGCGACTATAGTTAGACTCTGGAATAGACTTGGTTCCCACGGGTCTAGAGTTATAGTTCTTCACAAGGATATTGTCGTGCTTCTCAGCTACGTTCATGGCACCAATAAACTCATGAAACCTTGTGATACGTCCTGCATTCACATCAATCCGATAATTCTTAGCAATCATCAGTGCAGAGACAGGGAAGGTAGAGAGAGTCTTCTCAATCAACATCGTATTAGTGATGTTCTTTCCACATAACTCCATCAAAGACTTGATACGAAGGTCTTCCGAGTTATAGTCAAGTACAGACTTAAAATCACAGAAGCGGAGGGTATGTCATCTCACTTATAAATCAAGAAGCAGAGAGTCACGAACGTTGCCAAATCGCTACTCGAGTTCCCCATAATTTTCTAGGGTCCTCTTCATTGAGGTACTCACTTTGGAGCGCGTCATTCATGTGTCTTGTCATGAGAATTATGGCTTTAGCTTGAATCGCTTCGAAAGCGGCAGCTTGCTCAACAGTGAACACATTCTGACTTGGCTCTTGGATGGTTTCCAGAATTCCATCAGCCTTAAGATGCTAGCGCACATCACGGACCCACCTGTGGTATCCTGCGCCTGTTGTCTCCAATGGAACAAAGTTCAACTTGTTCAGGTTACTCATCCTGAAAAACAACGAAAGATCAGGGTTAGTTTCAGAGCGAAAAAGGCTACCACAAAAAGCAATAAAATTTCTGAACATAGTCGCTTCCAAGAAATCCAATTCCAAGAGGGGTTTGGGTTATATCGAAACAATGATGTTTGTGGTCGATCGTTTCTTCTCAACAAACTCTAAGTTTGGAGGACTCTACAAGCTCCAAGCTTGGAATGAGCACGAACCCCCACAGTTCGACTTTTGGTCTCCCCTAGGAAGAAGAAATGAGAGTAGAAGAAGGGAGGTTGCAAGTCCCCGAGAAAAAGAATAAAAACTTCAAAATCGGGACCTTTTAAAAAAAATACCTTGAAAAGGTCGCCGGAAAATTTGGCCGGAAAAGTGGTGGCCGGACGATGGTTAACGGTGGCTACAGGCAGAATTGTCAATGTCATGCAGGGCTACGCGGAGGGGAGGGTGTTGGTGAAGCTGTTGCAGGCCTTATGCTAGAGGTAGGCGAGGGCTTGTAGGGCTAGTGCGCAAGCTGTCGGCAGGGGTCGGTAGGCCCTCGGCAGGTGTCGGCAGGGCTATGCAGGGGCCTCGGCAGGTGCTGCGCGGAGTCTGTCGGCAGACGCTTACTGGGTTGTGCATGGGTATGTCGGCAGATGCTTGCGGGGCTGTGTAGGGGTTGTTGATAGGTCTCGGCAGATGTGCAGGGGGCTGGCACGAGGCAGGCACAGGGCAGGGGTCGGTTTGAAATTTCTGAAGGCCGGTTCAGGCGGATTTCGGCAAGTTCTAGTGGTTCTGCCGCCGATTCTGGGCTTCTGAAGACTGGGGCTTCAATATGTGTGGCGGTGGATGTTGGAATTTGAGGGCTACAAGATTAGGGTTTCAAGGTTAGGACTTTGTGCTGATAACGTGTTTTAGAGAAATGGTAATTGAGAGAAAGTTGCAGTGTATTCTCATTGATAATAAGAGTCTCTTTATATAGAGAATTACAATGCATAGAATCTAAATTGTACAAGGAAATGTAATCATACAAAGAATTGATATCTCTAAAATTCTCCGAAATTATCTCTAATTAAAATCCTATTTTCACTAGGTCAAGTAATTTAGAGTTTGAGCCATACACAAAATAGAGATTTACTTGAACAAAAAGAAAATAAATTTTTTTTTTCAAGATTTGAAAGTATGTTCGGTAATTTAGTTGAAAATAAATTCTAAACATAAAAAACTTTAAAATAAATTCGAGAATTGATAGTGGTCGTCATTACTGATACATTCATCAGTCGGGCGATGATGTCTCTACTTTATTGGTCGATTAATGAGAATGTCAATCAGGTGATTGTTGAAAAGTGGTTGAAGGGTTCAATTGTTGATCAGTGGGGTTGCCCATTAGTTGGTCAGATTGTCAATAGATTGGCAAGGTTGCTTGTCAAGTGGTTGTGGAGTCTCAGACTCACTAGTGAGGTGGTAATGAGATTTATCAGTTGATCGGTGAGGCCGCCAATCATCGATTAGTGAAATCGCCGATTATTAGTGAGATTACCTCTCAAGTGATTTTGGAGTCCTTGGATAAGTGGTGATGGCCTGGTGGGAATATAAGGAGGATTCATATTGTATTTTTTGGTATTGGCATAATAGGAGAAGCTCAACTCTCCAAGGCAACTCAACTGAACATCTAAATTAAGAGCTGGGCTAGCTAAAGCCGGAAGAGTCTTTAACCAAATATTCTTAACTTCATGTTATGAAAAAAGAAAAGACAGCACTTCACCTTATTATCACAAAATCGTTTACCGTGCCAAAATTTAATATAACTCAATTATTTTGCACAAAATGTTAAATCGCAAGGGGAAAAAATTCAAAATCTAATTATTGCCATACTTTGACACTTCCAAACCTATATAGTTGCTCATATTAGACATGGGGATGCAAAAACATTTAGCACTCAGTGTACAGCAGCTTTGATCGAAGAACAAGAAAACTGCTCTTAAAGAGATGACGGGGCATTCAAAGAAGATGAAGACATAACAGTTAGGACTTCTGTTACAGAGCCCATGACACTCAAAGCTGCTTTCAGAACCTCCTGTGAGCACCCAGGCTTTACAATGGTTCGAATCTGAAATGAGAAGGGGGGAATCCATTAGAACTAACCATGAATGTCGTCAACAGAAACCACACCAACAAATTAAACAGCAATTATGTCTACAAAAAAGTAGCAGGAACATATATTTGCAATCCAGCCTATAGGATTTACAACAGTGTCAATTAACAATTATTCACAATGACAAACCAGCAATTGATTGCAAAATCTAGCATTCAGATTACCTGGTCAAGATATTCCTGCAATTTCTTGATGCGCCCCATGTAATCCTGGTCTTCAACACACAGTGTTACAGCCTTGGAATCGGCACCAGGACCTTCAAATTGAAGAGGCCCAGGATTTCTGTAGATATCATCCAGCAGGAATTTTGTAGCATTTTTTCTCAACAGCCTGCAACCAAAGTCAAAAGGCAGTGTAGAGTGAGCGAGGGGGTGAGAGTACTCTCAGATTGGCATGCCTGAAAACAAGCTGTACATCATTACTCACTCATATGCTTTGCCTTTCAAATCTACAATAGCTGGAAAAATGCCAGGTTTTCCAATAGATGCAGTAGACCCAGGATTTTGAGACCAGCGCTTCACAGTCATCATTGCCTAAAATGTACACAAATGCAGTCAAATAGAGTTAATGTCTTTATTTTTACTCTTTTGACCACTAAAACACTGAGGAACTTTAAAAGACTGGCAAAATAATTTACAAAAGCCAATTTTTTAAAAGAAGAACCCCTACCGAAAGTGGAGCAGCGCCACAACGCCACTTGTTCAATGGATTTTTCAGGTTAGTTATAGTTGCCATGTAACCATTCAAACCAGCAGCAAGAATGTGGTAGCAGATGTGCCCTAGAACCTGCAAGAGCGTATATCATGTTAAAATGAAGCATACTACTACTTATTAGGCTGAGATGAAGTGACCCTAGGAAACATACATAGGCATAGTCACAATCGAATTTTGATGGTAAAGACCCCCGAGCCTGATAACCGAAAAAGTGGCAGATAGCATTAAACTTCTTCCCCTTGTATGTGCCTTCTTTCTGTTGAAAACCAGACATATCAGCACTAAGAGTTAGGAAAATCCCACATCTTCAATGAAGATTCATCATCTTTAACTGATTAACTTTTTGCCTATAGAAAATACTATGAAAATGCCTATATAGTGAGAAAATAAACATAAAATAAAAAAAAATTAGGCAAGAGAGAGGTGCAGGAACCATACCTGGCGCTTGTTCATCTCGACCTCCACAAGATGTGCAAAAAGTTTCTCTGTCTCAATCTGTAGAAGGAAATAAAAAGATCATGAATCTGTAGTTCGTATTCAACTAAGAAAACAGGTATATTTGCAGTCCATTACCTGAGATAACTGTGCAGAGTCATCTGATTCAGGCAAAAGAAGCAGCTGTTACACAAAGATGAACCCCATTATTCCTCAAGAATACTAAACGGCAGGTATTTTAAAATAAGGCAAATTGGAACCTGTTTCTTGATAAAATGTGGCAAAAATTCAAACAGAGCAGAAGCCCACGGTGAGAGTTGAGAAGAAATCTTATCGGCAGAAACTCCTTGCCTATACAAACCATGAATTTCCTGTCCAGTATAAACACATAAATAAGATTAGAATAGAAATTTCACGAGAAAAAAAATGAAACAAATTCCAGGAATTGCATGGAAACATCATCACTTAATGATAACCAATGGTTCTTCGTCAAAACAATAACCAAGGGAAGATTCATTAAAGACTTAAAATTGGACTTTTATGAGAGACGCAGGAAAGAATATGTAGTGTTCAGTTACCTTCAAGAGGGCATACACTTCAGGAATGCTTTCTATGAGTCCTTCCGGTAATAGGATGACACCATGATTCTTCTCTGAACAGGATAAACTGAATTAGGACAGAAACATGAAACCCAACAATGATAAGAAAGCAACAAAACTTATTTGGAACCTTGTGTGGCACGATCTTGGATTGCATCACAGATTCGGGTTGTAATGTCAAAAAGCGTTAGCTTGGATGCAGCCACCTCCTCACCAAGAATTACCTGCAAAAAGCATATAATTTAATGTTGGGAAAAATATTTAGAAAACTAGAGGATGAAAAGAATACCAACCAAGTTTGGATGAGATTGAAGGGTGCACTCCAAGGCAACATGTGATGCCTTCCGGCCCATAAGTCGAATGAAATAATAATACTGGAAAAGAGAGAGTTACAGAGGTTCAGTGAATTTATATTTAGATGAGAAAACATGATCACCATAAAGAAACAGAACTGAGATATACATTCAGGCAGTTAAGAACACAGGACAGACTTGCAAAATGACAAGTTCATTTTGGAAAGAAAATTATGCCAAACGAATATATTACCTTTTCAGCAGAAAGAGCATCTGTGCACATATTGCTGATGAGTTGGGAATTGACCTGTGCACAGGAAAGGGCAGAAATTTCAAGTTATCATATGAGATAAATCTATATAAAGTGTATCATATAGACTAATTAAACAAATGACAAACATCAAGAAATCAATCAGTGTTACGGAACTAGGTCCCTACCAAACCTCATTTTTTAAGTCACTTTTAAAGAAATGCATAATACAAAACAGAGTGATACTACATAAAAGAAAACTAAGATAAAGTGTCCACATCATTTGACTAATACCTTGCACACTGTATCAAAACCAACATTAGCTTCCACAAACTGGTTCTTAAGGTCTCCGTTCATAGTGACAGGAACCCCAACCACCTGCAAAAGATTTGGAAGGTGTAAGGCAGAAAAATAAGAAAATTGCATTGGAAGGACTAAAATTCAACATAAATGAGAAAACAGAATGATAGGTTACAGAATATCAGTTGCAAAGTACCTTTGTCTGGCATTTTGCTTCAGCGAATGTCTCTGCAAGCTGGGCAGCATCAGTGTTTGATGTCACCCCTTCAAGAATATCAAACATCAGGACTTATCCCATGAGTGTAAAAGTACATACATGAACTAGCAGAACCTTAGGCATGAAGTTTACCTCCAATTATGACAAGGCCATCCAACTTCATAGCATTGCATGCAGTTAACGTAGCGTTGACTTGCTCCTTTGTTCTAATTTGATCCCTTGTCCGTCCAAGCAAATCATAACCACCTGGTCACACACAAGAATACCATACAGCTCTTAAGTTTCAATCTACCAAAAAAGAGTCCCAAAAGCAGTCAAATTTCATGTTATCACTACCGACCTTGATTTTTGTAGGTGGCAAGAACATCATCTGTTATCTCAAGAGTTTTTTGTGCAAATAAACCTTCAGAACCACCTGTTAAACAAGTAAAAGTATCATCTTCAGTAAGGTCAATCTCCTTGATGAGAAAACAGATGTTAGATTGCACAGACACATGTCAAAACACAGTGCAAACAACAGAAACCTAGATACAAAGACCCAAAACATTGAATACAGCTTACCCAAAAACCCAATTAAGGTACTTTTGGGGTTATGAATTTTGAGAGCCTTGAGAAGGCCCCAGATGACATTGTGTCCTCCAGGAGATTGTCTCCCACAAAAGACAATTCCGACCCTGGTACAGAAAAATAATTTAATATTAGCAATGACTGAAAATATGGACCAAACAGATTATTAAACTTAAACACCCCCAGATTAGTGCATTAGTATGCAATAACATTGATAGCTACCCAAGATAGGAGGCCATATGCTGATTCACAGCGAAAATAAAAGATGAAAAGAGAGTAAATACTTCAGTACCAGTTATAATTCAACATGTAAACATACCTCATAGCTGGATGCTCAGTAATAACCTGAGCACCAGCAACTTTTGCAGTTGCCCTGAGAAAGTGAGCCAAAGGCTGACCATATGTGTGTGGAAAGTATCGAGCAATGGTATTGGCATCTGTGGGGTCTGCAGCTGTTGTTGTGTCCCCAAATTCAACTCTTACAGTAGTTCCCTGAAAATGACGTTTAAACACAACCTCAATAAAAAAAATTCAACACAACCTCAATAAAAAAACTTCAACACTCTGGAATTAAAAAGTGCACCAAATTCAATCACCGTTGATCTTCATGAAGCCAAAAAATAAACTGGAAAATCCTCTAAACATGTGAAGATTGCATGGGAAATACACTCAACTGTTACGTAGTAATTCAACACATCTTCGGAAATATTACACTAAATCAAGCATGCGAATCTCATTTAGATTTTATTACGCTGTGGACTTGAATCCTTATTCATTGCGTGTGTTCATACAATCAAAACCCTTTGATTTCGGCTATTACAAAATTTACATATTAGGTAGACACTGTAAAACCATCCTACTATAAATTCAAAGTTCAAACATACAACAGTACTTTTGCAACAGTCAAGTCAATACATAGGCAATGCAGCAGACTAAATCATGAAGAAATATCACATCCAAAAACCAAAAGATACAGTAAGCCACGGATTCAATCACCGAGTTCGATCAAACTTTTTCGTTCCTAGATACAAAACAGATCTAACCATAACTGGATCTGAAATTCAAAAGGAATAAACAATAGCGAGAACAAACTACGACGATGAAAACTGAGAAAGATTAAAATCAAACACAAACCGACGAAAACAGAGTGAAGAAAAGAAAGAAAGAGCGGAGATGGACCTGGAGGCAAGGAGGAAGCTCCGGCTGGTATTGAGATCGGAGCTTCTGAACGTCGGAGAGCTCTCGGGGAATGCCGTAGTCGGAATCCATGAGGGTTGAGTGAGATTGCGAAGAAGAAGAAGAAGAATGAGAGAGAGAATTGAATTGGTTGGTAACTTGGTATTGTTTGGTGGAAAAGGTTAGTAGTAGCACTAAGAGGGCGTGGGCCTCAAAAGAGCGCTTTTATAGGGACGAAGCCGAAGCCAAATGGACCAGGCCAGCCACTGGCGATACAACCAACAAACTAATGCGGACTCCGGTTCTGGTATTTTACCCACAGTACTTCCAAATATGCCCCACGTTTTTGCTATTAGTTACGACATTTGCCATCCTCTATTGACTTATTTGCCCCCCTACTTTCTTAATCGCTCAAATCCCCTCTTTTAAGGCTTTACCTGCTGACCAAGAAAAATCAGAGCCAAAAGGCAAAGGAAATAACTTTCTTGGCTCATAGGTTGATTAATGAGTATTCCTTTATTACATCTACCGATTTATGTGACGATGTCTTAAGATTTTGGAACCACTACAGTTGATTGAGTTGGTAAGACCGTAAGAGGTTTGAAACTCCCACACTTGAGTTCAAATTCCTCTAACGTTGATTGGAGAGGTCGAGGGAGAAAGCGTTCATACACGAATTAATCTTTGAGCCTAGAAAACCTTTGAGAAATTATGTGATCTCAATAAAATAAAAGTCTCAAGATTTTGTAATACCATCTTCTTGGTGTAGTCATTCCACTTGACTAGTCTCGACCTTTTTTTTTTTTTCTTTTTCTTTTTTCTAACGTCACTATAAGTTGGAATCACTATTTTTTTTTTTTTCCTGTTATTCACCAAACTGCATGAAAAATTTAGTTCAACCTGTGGGGTATGTTAAATATGAGAGTGGACTTTAAAGAAACATTATTAAACTACTGTTTTCTTTTTTTTCTTTTTTACCTCAATTTCGTTGATTCTCAGTTATTGCTTAAAAAGATCACATGATATATATAACTACGCAAGGCCTTTTAATTCTAATATATTGAAAAGGTTGGAAAAGAAAATTTAATAACTTCAACAAAAAAAAATTATAGTTGGAAATGTATTTTTTACTGTTTAGACAAATACACCTCCAATTTTAACAGCTTTACATGTGAGATTTAACAACAGTGAGTCAATTGTAAGATAATATTGAATAGAGTTTTTCTATTGGAACTTCCAAATTTACTCACTTGACCTCTATGTTTTTTACACCTCCTATCAAATTTTCAAATACTAAATTTACTCATTAAACCTCACTAAAGTTCCTCAAATAACCTCACTCATATAATTTACAAACAAACTAAGATCTTTATAATAAAAAACTTAGTCATTTCAATGATTTAATTACTCTATAAATCTTAATTATATCTCCATTCCTTAATCAGACAACATAAATATCTTATCCAATAAAAAAAAATCAAACACAAGGTATTGAGTTTTAAAAATTAATAAAAATAAAATAACATGAACTATTATGTGATTTTTTTATTTACTTTTTCTTTTTTAGCTATGCAAAAAAAAAAAAACAGATTAATCATTTTTACTTAATATTTCTCTATTTTCTGTACCTCATGATTAATTATTTATTTATTTATTTTTATTTGCTAGCTCTATTTTTTTTTTCTTCTTTTCGCAAATATAATGGATAAATTTAGATTTAGGTCATAATACAATTTATTTTGTTCTCCTTGACCAATATGCGTTTAATATGCATATCATACATTTTTATCTTAATCATAGTTTTATTTCTTATTAAATATATATATATATATATATATATATATATGAATGCTTTAATGAGCATGTAGTGAAATTGGAAAATGAAAATAGATAGGGAAAATAATAGAGAGTTTCTATTGAGACCTCCAAATCTACTCACTTGACCTCACTCTATTATGAATTATTAAATGACATATATAACCTACCATAAAATGACTATTAAGGACAATAATTATACCAACAAAATATTACATTTATTTTATGTAGACTTTCCAAATCAATAATATTAGATTGTATTCCTTATTATTTTCCTTACCTATTTTCATTTTCCAATTTCACTACATACTCATTAAAGCATTCATATATATTTAATAAGAATTAAATATATAAAAATGTATTAAGATCATGTGACATAAAAATGTATGATATATATGTTGAACGCATATTGGTGAGGGAAAACAAAATAATTCCTCTTATGATTTATGACCTAAATCTAAGTCAATCAATTATATTTGTAAAAATAAATAAATAAATAAATAAAATAATAATAATAATAATAAAATTAAATAATTAATGATGTGGTACAAAAAAAAATTTAAAAAAACGAATTTTTTTTTTGGAGAATAAAAACAAATGATTTCTTCAATTGTTTTTGCACAACTAAAATAGAAAAAAAAACATAATAGTTCATGGCATTTTCTTATTGATTAGACATTAATTTTTGAAACTCAAGTTTGATTAAAAAATATATATTTAGCTACGATTTATAGAGTGATTAAATCATTGAAATGACTAAATTTTTTTATTTTAAAGATAATAATTTGTTTGCAAATTATATGAGTGAGGTTATTTGAGGAAGTTTAGTGAGGAGTAAATTTAGTATTTGAAAATTTGATAAGAGGTGTAAAAAGCATAGAGGTCAAGTGAGTAAATTTGGAGGTTCCAATAGAAAAACTCAAAATGATATCTAATATTATTGAATTGGAAAGTCTAGAGAAAATAAATATAACAATTTTTTGGTATAATTATTGTCCTTAATGGTCATTTTATAGTAAGTTATATATGTCATTTAATAATTTATAATAGAGTGAGGTTAAGTGAGCAGATTTAGAGGTCTCAATAGAAACTCTCTATTGAATATGATTGAGTTAAGTGATATTTTTTAAAAGTTAATGAGTTAAGTATCGAACAAGTCAAAACTCAATAATCATTTAGTGATTTTTTGCCTAATCAGAAATTGAGTCCCACATGCAATCTGTTTAGATGCACCAAAAATCATTAGTAAAAGAGCCGTCTCTATAACTACATAATGTACGTGTCATTTAGGTTTTTCTTTATTCTTAAGCTCTAAAAATTATAATTTATTTATGCACCAATATATTTTAAAATATAAAAGATACTAAAATTTCTCTTTGTTTAGGGTTTTTCTTTTATTGCGAGAATATATTTTTGAATCTTGTAGGGATTCTGATGAACTTTTCAAAAAATTTATCATTCATTAACATGACATTAAGTGAAAGCAAAAGCAAAAGTAGGTCAAAGTTTTACTGTTACAAAACCATTGATACCAAAGTAGATTACAAAACCAGCGACATGGTTTTCTATGCCATAGAAAATTATAGGAGATGAAAGGTCCAAATAGAACTGGGAAAACCCTTTTCATTTTTTAACCGCAAGTTGACCATATAATATATAAGCAATCAAAAACATGCAACGCAAATCTTAATTCGTTTGATCGAGATTGATGACGCGGAATCATGAAACTGAAGGGCTACATCGTAATTACTGAGGAAACAACATTAGAGGGCAATCTGGGGAAGGGCAGATTTCATAGTGCCACGTCATCGCAGAACTGACTGGAAGATGGGAATTGGGAAGTTGGAAAGGGCAGGAGCCGCAAAAGGGACGCAGCATCTATGGACGCACATTCGGTCTGAATATGCGGTTAAGGGCATTTGCGTCATTTCGGATGAGCACACTGTGTTCTCTTACCAAACTAACTGCGTTAACTAGAAGAACAACACTCGTCATGCATCTGTATACTCCACCTAACACCCAGCCATCAAATTTTCAAACCTCTCTCTCTCTTTTTCGCATCATGGGTGCGACGGGGCATATTTATATCGGATCTAAGTTTAGAATAATTTTCAATCTTTTTAAGATGGAAAGGCATCTCTATACAAGTATGCATCTACATATCTGTTTCTTTTTCTTCTTTTTTTCTTTTTTGGTCTGAAGGAGGAAAAATCTTATAAGCGCAAGGAGCATTTAAAGGAAGATCGACTTCGAGCTAGTTCAGTTCCTGTGATCATATCATTCATATGGCCCTATTTTTGTCAAGCAATTCGTTGTAAAGTTTACTTACGATAAATACAGTTGAAAAAAAATCTCTTCAAAATGTGAAGTACGCCAAATAATTGATATGGTATAGTGACTGATTTTTGCTTAGTGTGGGCTATTCTCCTTGTCTTGGTGGATTAAGAGATCTACGAAATCATTTTAAATCCCTCAATAGATTTTATTTAGGGTTGAAATTTTTTACAAACCACACTATTTTTCATGTAGATGTTCAAAAAATTACTCATGGAGGGATGTGTAGTTTGTGAAAAAGGGTGCAATTTTAGTCCCCTTCACTTAATCTCACTTAACTGTGAAACTCACTAGTTAAGTGGAAGTGTGGTTTGTCAATTGGCCGGTGCGGCGGCCGATTGATTAGTGACTGTTCAAGCGATTGTTAGATTGCCCAATGAGCAGTGGGAATGGCTAGTCGATAATGGGATAGAGTTTTTTTTTTTTTTTTTAATCAAAATAAGAACTTCATTAAAGAACGAAGATTACAATGAGAATGGTAACAAGAGCTTCAACCTGAAACTCTGCCCACTTTAGACTTCACTAATGAAGTCCATACTTACACACTATTGAAGCCAACTAGGCCCCGACTCCAAACATAAAAACGGTTGACTAAGACAGAGGGATTCTTTTGCAAGACGATGTGCAACCATGTTACAATCGCACTTCACAAAATGCCAACTACAACTCGTAAAAGATAAAACTAACTGTTTAACTTCATCTAATATATGACCTTCCGAATTGAGATCACCACTTTCATCATGCAAAGTATTTAAGATTGTTAGCGCATTCCCTTCCACTTCTAGACTTAAAAAACCAACATGTAGAGCAAACCTGAGACCATGTAGTAGTGCCAAAGATTCAACAGCCCTTGGTGAGATATTACCGACTTGGGGAACAGCCATAGCCCCTCGTAGTTTTCCTAAATGGTCTCGGAAGACCACTCCCAGCCCACAGACCCCATTCTTCACATCAGTGGCACCATCGAAATTCATCTTGAGGCAACCCAAGCTCAGAGGCTTCCAAACTTGAGGCTCCACCGGTATATGTTCACCCACTCTCCCTGGCCCATATCTTTTTGTATCACAACTTTTGACTTTCACATTAGCAGCATCAAATTGCATCTGCCACTCTCCAGCTGCAGCAACTAATTCCTCCGGTTTCAAAATCCTTTCACCGTGACGTTGAAGGTTCCTATTTCTCCAAATCCACCACATGATAAAGCCAAAAACTTCCAAATCACTTCCAACAGCAATACTAATTACACGTGTGACAAGATCAATTAATGAAGACTCTTTCCATACTTTACACAAGTCACCTAAAAAAGAATACTTCCAGGCCTTTCTTGCATTGGGACAATCCCAAAACACATGAATTGCAGATTACACCGGTGCATTATAGAGCCAACAAGAAGTATCAAACGTTATCTTTCTTCTCTGCAGATTCTGACCACATGGGAGAAAGTTATTGATGGCCCTCCAAATTATAAGTTTAACTTTATGTGGTACATTCAAACCCCATACTTTCCTCCAGATTGCTGGCACACCGAAGGAACTACAGTCAGCTACATGTCCACTCTTACTTGCTGTCAAATCACGAGCCACCCAATACCCGGTTTTCACACTAAAACGTCCATTCTTCGTATAATGCCAAACCAACTTATCTGGAATTGTTCGTAACCCCAGTGGCATACTTAGAATCAAATCTGCTTCATGAGCCAGTAACATAGATTTTATCATAGGAACATTCCACGCACCAGATTCAGTGAATAGATTGGCCACTGTCCACTCCGCCAGTAAAGTTACCGGAGAAACAACTTTAAACCCAATAGGACAAGGTAACCATCTATCTTCTCTGATTCTAACCCGCAAACCATTACCAATACGCCACCTGGTTCCACAATCAAGCACCTGTTTACCCCACATCAATCCTCTCCAAACTGCCGAAGGAGTAGTCCCCAAAGAAGCATTCAAAAAACATGTAGTCGGAAAATACTTGGCTTGCAAGATATCACTAACCAAAGATCTTCTACCCCAGAATATCCTCCAAGCAGTTTTTGCTAACATTGCTTGATTAAATGCCCGCAAATCCCTGAAACCAAGACCTCCATCCTCCTTCCTCTTACATAACTTCTCCCAACTACCCCAATGGATACCTCTAGCACCACCACCTTTACTCCACCAAAATTGGCTCACCTTAGATTGGAACTTCCTACAAACACTGATTGGCAACTGGAACACACTCATTGAATAAGTGGGGATTGCTTGATCCACAACTTTAATAAGAACAAGCTTACCCGCTTTTGAGAGGAACTTCCCTTGCCAACCCTGCAGATGAAAATCCAATCTCTCATTCATCTTTCGGAACACATCTTTTTTTATTCCTACCTATAGTTGTAGGCAGCCCCAAATATTTCTCGTGGAAATCTACGACCGGAACATTAAAGATCTCTTGTATTTCTGTTTTCTGCTGATCTGGAATATTTGGACCAAAAGACAAAGCCGACTTCTGAAAAGTGATACGTTGTCCTGCTGCGCTCTCATAAAGTAACAAACATTGTTTCAACTGAATACTATCATTAACAGTAGCATTAACAAATAAGAGGTTATCATTTGCAAACAAGAGATGGGAGACAGATGGTGCTGATGGAGCAACGCGCACCCCATGAAACATACCCAACTCATTTGCACGATGTAGAAGTCCCGACAACCCTTCAGAAATAATAAGGAATAAGTACGGAGAGAGAGGATCACCTGAAATGGGATAGAGTTTGGGGGGGTTGTTGTATGAAAGAATGAGTTTGATTTTTGGCTTTTTATATCCATTTTCTAAAATCACATAATTTTTTTTTGTAAGACAAAAATTTTGTTCAAATGTAAGCACAATTGCATCCTCCATTTCCATTTTCTATATTCATTATTCCAAAATGCACTACAAAATAAAAGTATAAAATACTTTTTGTATTTGTAAAACAAAAAACTATTTTATAAAACGACACCAAACACTACCTAATAATCAAACTAGTCTTAATTTCTTATTCGTAACAATCAATAAACACTAGCATGCAAATGACTTCTTCCCACTCCAATTTCTCCTTCCCAACCCCTCTTTTCCACCGTACATTCTCCTCCACATTCTAGGTTAGAACACAACCCTGAATTGGACATTGGACAAAAAATATTAATCTATCTAATATTTTATATTTCCACAATTCGCTAATAGCAGACCAAAAAGCCTCATACCATGTTTTTTTTTTTTTTTTTAATAAATATCATGTCATTATTATATAAATTTCTCAAGCCAGAATAGGTCATTACATATCATTCCTCTACCAACTATGGGTAGATAAAAAGTTTTTGGACAAGCCACAATGATACATAGACTAGACCTACGCATTTGAATATTCCCATGCTCACTTATTTCAGAGAGCCTACGTACTAAGCAAGAAAAGCAAAGCAAATAGGCAAAGTTTAAAACATAAAAATGTAACTCTTCTCCTTGCCCTTTACACTAGGGCTTGGAGGTTGAGTAAGGAAAGCATAGCAGGCTTCCTGTGCTTTCTCGATCTTCTTCCCGGAGGGTTGTTTGTTCCTTGATCCTAGGGGCCTTCCCCGCTTCTTCTTCTTTGTGTCAGTTCCATTCCCCTCCTTTGGGACAAGTACACAGCCTGGCACCTCCACCAAGGATAGGGATTTGCTAGTAAACTTGGATGTGAACTCCAGGTGCTTCACCTTTTTAGTAGGAGCTTCAGAGCATAGGGAGGGCGAGTAGTTCCAGGATACCCTTAAGCTTTTTTGGTGAAGAGAAATGAGAAGTTGGACGACCCCATTTTGGGACCGTGGTTTTCACAGGGACAAGGGCTAGCTCCATGTTGCTGCATTCCCCAATGTCCTTGGAGGGTAGCACATGCTCTCGAATAATAATTGGTTTTCGTATTTGTTCCTTCGGACTAAGAGCATTCGACTTACAGGAGGGAGGACATGGGTCTTCACTCCCTAGAAAGTGAAGGTACCATTAACAATCTGATTTGCAAAGCCTAGCAAAGGGCATGTTATGTTTGGAGTTTTCTTTACCGGTGGTGTAGGAATCACTTGAGCAGCTAGTGGACAGATTCCATTCTCATGGAAGATTAAATGACAAACATCACATTTACTTCCCAAATTCTCAAAGAAGAACGAGATCTCAGCAATCACATTTGTGTCCAACTTTAGGGTTTTTTTGAAGTGAAAAGGTTTCGAGATGTCATGGGATACCCGAACCCTAATTCTTCCAGTAGTGTTAAACAGCTTGTCATCTAGTTCGAGAAACTTACCAGCAACAGATGCAATGTTTCTGATAGTATGGCACTCTTCAAAGTCCGGTGGTATGTCTGTGGTCGATGCGCACCCAGAAGAAGAGGTCAGTCATGGATAGCTGGTGAATCGGTGACAACCCATCAAAGATCTGCAGGATTACCCGTGTCACGCCCCTGATTTTACACACAAGAAAATCGATATATATAATCTCATAATTATACATGCGTGAACGTTCAGTCATCAATACAAAATACCTGAAATCTTTTTTTCCCTTTAACTTACACAGATATTGATGCCCTGAACCCTCAAAGTTAATATACACTCGCTCCATAGAGTTATATATTACACAAGCTTACGAATTAAATTGTCAACAACAAAATAAAACGTAAAGGCTGCTCAGAGTAACTATACAACGGAAGTCCTTATCAAAGGTAAAGTCACAAAGATGGCTTCCTACCGTAAAGCTGCTAACTTGCTGCCTCAACCTCGATTATCCTAACCTGCAGGATTAACCCCTACACCGTTGGAATGGTGCACCGGGTTGCCACACAACAAACCCGGTAAGCTTTTGCAAGCCCGTATGAGTAACTCAAAACACACATGCACAACTCACGCCAGAAACGAGGAAAACCTTTCAACTCGTAAATAAAGAAAACATACCATGCTTCCAAAAACAATACTCTTTTCCCAAAAGAAACAACAAAAGTCACACCATGACAAAATCATATAAATCGTTAACCTAACAATTCAAATATGATAAATCGATCCAACCTGGATAAAATAATAATTAGGTCCAACCTGGACAAAACAGCAATTAGGTCCAACCTGGACAACGCATCAACACAAATAAATCATACTTATTGTTAATCTAACAAGTAGAATATGATAAATCGATCCAACCTGGATAAGACAATGATTAGGTCCAACCTGGACAAAACAGCAAATAGGTCCAACCTGGACAAAATATGTACCCAGGAGTCTTAAGTAACCTACTTAGATCCCTGAAGTACGATGGCAGACAGACTAGAGCTCTAACTGAATAGTAACCTGTCACCCGGCCAAGGTTCAATCTTACGATATAATATTGCCATGAGGATGCAACCTGCAACCCCGGATCCTTAGGCCAACCTGACCCTCAGATCAAAACGTCAAATCAAATCAAAAGGAGAAATCACAACCTGTGACTCTCAAATCCTCAGACCACTGGTCGTCAGATCAAAACGTTAAATCGAATCAAAAGAAGAAATCACAACATGTGACTCTCAAATCCTCAAACACTTTTCAAAACAATAGAAATACCATTTCCCACCAATTGTTTTCCAAAAGCCACAACCCAAAACAATAAAAAGCATCATTTCATGCATATTGTTTCACAAATCCACAAACCACCAAAACATATATATTTACTAATACATGAATACGTATGTATATATATACATCCCATAATATATATATATATACACACATAGTCATCTACTCAGAAATGCCACTAATACCATCTATAGTTTGCAGTTAACTAATTAACTCTCAAAACGATAAGAGTATTCCCGTTCGTGAATGAACTTCGTGAGATTACTCACCTCAGAATCCCGCTGCGTCTTCAATACAGAACCGAACTAACACTATCACCAACAACTCGTCCAATTCACCTTTAGAAGCACCTAATCACCAATGATCTCAAATTAGTAACGATTCACAAATGATTTAAGTCCGAAACCCTTGTTTTGAACTAAAATCCCCAAAGTGGCGCCAATCGAGGCGAAACCACATCCGAGACCTCCCAAAGTCTCCGGAATACGTCCACGATCGATGTGACCAAACCACAAGTCGATCGGACGCTCAAATCCTCACGGATAGCATAAATCGATCGGTATGAAACTGCAAAAATCATAACAATTCCAAACGAACTCCAAAACTTGCATATTATATATCGAAACGCTCGCATCAACGAGTAGAACATATATAATAACAAAAACAGTTCCTTAAGTGGCTGGAACACCGCCGGAACGCCGCCACAGACGGTGGCACACCGCCGCCGGCCAAAACTCAATATTTCACAAAACTCTCAACATCAAAGTTCTTCATCTAAGCATGCTTGTGAATTCTTATAACTAGCTCGAAGTCAGAAAACAAGCATAAGGGGTCGAAAACTACCTCACAAGCCGTGAACAGTAATCCAATCCGAGTTGATCGAAGTTTCACGTGAATCGATCCAAACAACCACCAAGGATCGATCGACGAGGCCGCTCTGAGTTCAACCAAGAAGACTTGAAGCCTTGCCGACGTCGGAACAAGGATTTCCGACCGGGTCCGAAAACACCAACCTGCACCGCCTTGCAGCGTCGCCGTGGAGGAGAATCGGTGCTAGAGGACACCAGAGGGACGACCAGACGGAGGAGACGATCCTATCTGGAAAGTTTCGTCGCCGGAGACCGCCGCAGTTCGCCGGAAAAGTCGGGTCGGATAGTCCGGGTTCGGGTCGGGTCAGTCTGAAATCTTCGATACTGAAGGTAGCAGCCGAGAGAGAAGAGAGAGGAATGAGCTGGTTTCCGAAAAAGGAAACAAATGAAAATAGTAAGTTTCTCCTTCGGGAAACTTCTATTTATACCAAAATGGAAATTCCTTCCAATGGCCATAACTTTCTCATACGAACTCCGATTCTCGCGTTCCACATGTCCACTAACTCGTATCGACGCGCTCTACAACTTTCGTGAAGGAAGTTTTCGGAGAATCCCAACGAATAAAAAGTCAACCTTTGGCAACCCCCCTAAAACCATATTCTTCAATTAATTATTCGCCCGAAACACTTCCGCTCCATCCACGAGCCACGAAACCGTCCAATAGTTATAAAATTAATTCTGGAAAATCCTCGGAAAATAAATACGAATTTCTGGGGCATCACAACCCGCGCCTTGTTGTATCGCCATGGACCGCCTCTCAGCACTTTGTTGCGGTCTTGTTGGAGATAAAAAGAGATGAGAAAATGATCCTTAGCTCGTTGTTGGATTCGGAAGCCTGCCTCCAGAACCCATATCCGACAAAATAGTTACCTGAGGTCATTCAGTACTGGCTTTGGTGCCAAAGGTCTGGCAAGCAGATACGACTATGTCGCCCTCCGCTGCGCACCTCCCTCCATTTTGGTGATGTTGACGACATCATTGCTGGCCAGGGCCAAAGAGGCTGGGAAGGACGTTGTGACTGCATCAATGGATGTCATCACACTGCTGTTGACAGACGTTTTGCCGTTGCAGTTGATATTAGGGTTTGGGACGTCAAGAGCGGCGTCTTAGAATAAGGGTAGAAAAATGATTAGCAAAATGTTGTTTTGTCTCTCTTAGAATGTATCATCCCAATAGGATCCTTGCCTCATACCATGTTTGTGCCTACGGTTACCAGATAAAAGAAAAAATACACCTTAATGAGAAAAAGGATAATGCATAACTTACCAGCAACAAGATACTTGTAGTGATTTTCATTATTAGTAGCAAGCATAAGAACTTGTACAAGCGGACTACCTCAAATTAAGGTCATCAAGAACACTCCGTACAAGTAGACTACTTCAAATTATGGTCATCGAGGACACCCCGGACTAAGCGGATTTCTGATTGGGTTTTGGGTCTTTCACCCTAGGGAGACAGAATCTCTACTTAATTATCCGCTTGAATCGACGAACCCTAATCGGGTTTAGAGTCTTTCACCCAAGGAAGGTACAATTCCTACGTAATTATATCCTAGGCCTAACTAGATTTAAATTCATTAATGGTCTTTCATTTCAATCCAATTTTCATCATTTGTTAGCATAATCACTTGTAATACCCCAGAAATTTGTTATTAATTTTTGATGATTTTTCAGAAATTATTAAGTTGATGGTTAGGATGATTTCGTGATTCGAGGATGGAGTGGACGTGTTTCAGACGAATAATTTCTCGTAACGTTTTATTTTCGAAAGGTCAAGGAGTTGAATTTTTATTCGTTGAGTTTCTCTAAAAATTTCCTTCATGAACATCTTAGAGCGCATCAATATGAGTTCGTGGACATGTGGCATGCATAAATCAAAGATCGTATGAGAAAGTTATAGTCAGCTGAAGTTTCTGCTATTTTGAGAAATTTACTATAAATAGATTTTTCCGAATTTAGAAAATTAGTTGTGATATTTTTGGAAAGTTTCCCTTCTTGGAAAATCCTTTCTCTCCGTTCTCTCTCTTCAAAACCCTAGGATCCGAAAGTTTTCCATCCGACCCGAATCGACCCCATGATAACTTCTTATTCCGACGTTCTTCGGTGAAGGTGCAGGCCCAAACTTGTTTGCCTCCTCAGTGCGGTCCTCCCTACGGTGGTCTCTAGCTTTGATTCGCACCCACAACAGCGGATCGAGGCCTTGAAGTTAGGCGGCGATGGGCCTGAAGATATAATTCGATTCCAGCGATAGCTGGACTTGAAACTTATCGCGTTTTGTTCCTAGTGACGTCCTCTTTCAATCCTTAGTAGTGGTG
This sequence comes from Rosa chinensis, assembly GCF_002994745.2. Classification (NCBI taxonomy): domain Eukaryota; kingdom Viridiplantae; phylum Streptophyta; class Magnoliopsida; order Rosales; family Rosaceae; genus Rosa; species Rosa chinensis. The sequence continues at coordinate 35,110,334 of NC_037094.1, forward strand.
TTGATCGATTTTGAGTGTGGAGCTGCAACTCTCGGTGAAACTCCATGTTGTTAGTGTGTACTAAAATGTGCTAATACATCACATATGAGCTACAAAACTCCATGGTTTCTTCTTATCTCTCTATTCCTTCTCTCATATGTGTGTGTAATAACTTCTTAGAGAGTAAAAAAATTATTCAGACTATTAGTTAAGACTTAAAGACCAAATTATAAGGTCTTTATGACTCAATCATAACTTAAAATTGGATTAATTTCAGTTTACCCCCTGAGGTTTGGGGGTGTCATCATTTCACCCCCTCTACTTTCAATTTTGAATTTTTACCCCCTAAACTTTCCAATTTCAATCAGCCGTGTCCAATTTCTACTATTTCGTCCAAATTGGAAGTTAAGTTTGACTTTTGAGGGCTAAAATGGTCATTTCAACATAAAAAAATTTAAAAAAAAATTTCTTTTCTGTTTTTTAGTTTTTTTTTTTTTTTTGTCTTCAACCTATACACCACAAGTAATAATAGGTTTATAAAAATAAAAAAAATACTCTAGGTGGTTGAAAGCCGTTCGCTGGTCTACGATATTTGTGATATATCTCTGATAAAGTGAAGAATTTTAGGATATATCCCCAATAAAGTGAAGAAATATTTGTAAAAAATAATTTTACACTTTATCTGTAAATAAATATCTGTATATCCCCAATAAAGTGAAGAAATATCTGTGTAAAATCATTTTTGGTCTACGATATTTGTGATATATCTCTGATAAAGTGAAGAATTTTAGGATATATCCCTAATAAAGTGAAGAAATATCTGCGTAAAATCATTTTTGGTCTACGATATTTGTGATATATCTCCAATAAATTGAAGAATTTTATGATATATCCCCAATAAAGTGAAGAAATATTTGTAAAAAATGATTTTACACTTTATCTGTAAATATCTGTATATCCCCAATAAAGTGAAGAAATATTTGTGTAAAATCGTTTTTTACACATATTTATTTATAGATAAAGTGTAAAATTATTTTTTACAGATATTTCTTCACTTTATTGGGGATATATCCTAAATTTTTCACTTTATCAGAGATATGTTACAAATATCGTAGACCAGCGAGTGGCTTTCAACTACCTAGAGTATTTTTTTGTTTTTATAAACCTATTATAACTTGTGGTGTATAGGTTGAAAAAAAAAAAAAAAAAAAATAGAAAAAAAAAAAAAAAAAACTAAGAAACAGAAAGAAAAAAAAAACTAAAAAACAGAAGAAATTTTTTTTAATTTTTTAATTTTTTTATGTTGAAATGACCATTTTAGCCCTCAAAAGTCAAACTTAATGTCCAATTTGGACGGAATAGTAGAAATTGGACACGGCTGATTGAAATTGGAAAGTTTAGGGGGTAAAAATTCAAAATTGAAAGTACAGGAGGTGAAATGATGACACCCCAAAATCTCAGGGGGGTAAACTGAAATTAATCCCTTAAAATTTATAATGAATCTCCATCCAGAGATCTTTGATTTCTATAAGAGCTAAATAATAGTTACTCCTTAAAACAGTTTAATTAGTCCATCACCTTCTAAATTCAACAAGTTCTCGCCCAATAAGTCTAAAATGTCTATTACACCCATCACTTCCTTTTTTTTTTTTAGTTTATTTTTTTCTCATTTTTATATTTTTTCTGCTTATCTCTCTCTCTCTCTCTCTCTCTCTCTCCCCCCTCCCTCTCCATGGCACCATTCATCAGCATAATCCCACTGATACTCAAAATTAAACCCATTTCTTAACATAGCCTCACCCGAAACCGGATAGCGAGAGCTGAACTAATCAAGGGTTGCACTGAGATTTGAGGAAGGGAAGTCGAGGGTGGGGTTCAGGTCATCGAAGGCGGAGATGACTTGGGGTTCAGGGAGGGGTTTTGGGTGGCGGAGATGGTGAGGTTAGCGGTGAAGGGTTAGAAAGTGAAAGAAGGGGTGGAGAATAGAGATGGGTTAGAGAAGGTGAGGGCGGCAGAGGAAGATTTGAGGAGGTAGGGGGAAAGATCCAAAATCTTCGACCGAAGTTTGGTGGGGAGTGATTCTTGGGGTTAGGCTCAATGAATGCTGCCATGGAAGGAGAAGATAGAGAACTGAGATTCGATCCAGAGAAAGAGAGCTCGGTGGTGCAAGAGGAAGAAGAAGTAAGCAGGAACCATTAAAAAAAGAGAGAAAACAATGTTTTTTTAATGAGGGGTATAATAGACATTTTAGACATATTATGTAAGAAATTGGGAGAACAAGAAGTGATGTAATGAATTTTTAAGGTGAGGAACTGAACAGTCATAGGGAGCAAAATACGTGGAGTAACTAGTATTTAGTTCATAAATTTATTATAAAATTTGCAAAGGGTCATACATTATTGTAAAAACAATCATGTAAGGACTGGTTCTAGTTAGACTCCCAATTTGCTATTTAGACCTCCTATAATTTTTGTAAAATTTTATGTCCTATTTTACCCACTAACAAAATGAGAAAAAGAGAAAAAATTTGACGTTGTAGCAAAGTTGTAGTCATGTTCCCATCCCCATAGATTCTCCTCATGTATAATTAGTTCAACTAACCTAGCTATTTGATCTTTCCCGATGATGAGACCTGAAAGAACATCAAGAATCGATCTTTGGCAATGTATACCTCCGTTTTGAGCACCAAAATGAGCAAAGAAGACATCAAAATCATACTTAATTTCATATATTTTCTTCCTGAGCGCAACCAATTCACTATCTCATTCTAATTTGGAAAATATCATCATTATCATCAACACTGCGCCACCCTCCAAAAAGGTTCAATCTTTGCCTCATTAAACATCATTGATGTATAAAAACAAAAAAAAACAAAACAAAACAAAAGTAAGGCATTCTTGGTGCAAAGCGATCTGATTTAGGTACCTCTCACTTTCTTAGACCCAAAAAATCCAGACCTTAACTGCACTGAGGCCTAATTTGGCATTGTTTTTGGAACTTGCTTTTAGTCCAAAAGTGCTTCCAATCGGATTGGAGGCTGTTTGATGAACTCCAAAAAAAAAATTTGTTTTTGAGTAGAAGCGTTGCTGCCAACAACAGGAAATCAAAAGCTATTATGAGTAGCTTCTCATTTCCGCTTTTGCTGAAACTAAATGGAGGACGCGGAAGATTAAATGAAACTTTACTTAGCCCCAAAATTATCCTTCATGTCCTCTAAAATTTACATCAAATGTCCCATCCTCTAAATCTATTGGATTTCTTTTCTGAGCAAAGCTTCGTGTCGCTGCTGTAACAAAACCCAACCAAAGTAGCAGCCTCGTTGGTCTAATCAACCAAGATGACCCAATAGTTAATTCACTTCCAGCTTCACAAAATCTGGAATTTAACCACAATCAAGCTATATTAATAGACATTATGCATTAAGATAGGAAATGGACCAAAGAAAATCAACACACCAACTTCTCCGAATTGTAACAGAAACCAAAATTCAAGTACATATTCTCATAGAGCTCGACGAGAAGATCATTTTTCATACCTTATTCATCATCATCGGTGACTGGAATTGTCGAAAAACTCAAGAAAACCACTGGAAGTTCGAAGATTTTTGGCTTTGAACTATTGTCATAGTTAACCGTTTAACTCAAGGTTCGGGTCCCGCTTCTTGCTTTCAAGACGCACATTATGCCACTGGTTCGACATTGAGAGGTCATCCGACGGTGGAGTTACCTTCGGGTCGTTCACGAAGGTAAACGAGTCAGAGATCAGGCGAAGGTGATAGGAGCTTCTAGGTTGGACGACATGTCCCAAGCTATTTACACCCTAATAAATTTGACGGGTAAGATCGAGCGGTTCGAGATCCAACGGTCTAAATCACACCATTTTGGAATTCTTTTTATTTAAATAACTTCTTTATTTCCCCAACTTCAGAAATTTATTGAAATTAGCTCGGGTGTTCGAAAAATTCAACGAAAATTTCCATGAACTTGTCTTAATATATACATTACTCTCATGTCGACACATTGAAGATTTCACCTCAAATAAAATTCAGAAATAACTCAAATAATCTGATCTCAACTCCTTAAATTGTTGCAATAATTGAATGGTTAGAGAGAATATTTTAAACATGTCTACCGTAAATATAATGTAATATTATTTTGTTTCTCATATATATATATTTTTTTAATAGAGGGCTGGTGCATCTACCCTTAAGCCTTGATTAATGAAACTGTCAGATACAAGGGGGGACGTTAAGCCTAAACCCCTGATTACAATAAGCATCTAGAGTATTTTCTGAAATAATATCAAGAACCTCTACATAAAACATGTATTCTAACAAGCAGCAACTAGCAAAGAGTGCAACAAGCAGCAACTAGCAAAGAGTGCACTACTGGCTACTCTATTTGCTTTGACATTCTGGTGACATAACAGAAAGATAACTCGATATGTAATCCAATTACAATGTAGCATAATTACCATAAGCACAGTTTTCCTACTATGTTGCTGCTGGAGGAAAAATCTGACGACACTTAGCTTCACCATGCCACTAGGTGGTAGCGACCATTTGACAAAGTAAGGAACTCACCGTCATCCTGGACCAAACAAAGAACTTTGAGTGCACCCACAGGCAACAAGCCCAACTAACCCTACACAACTAATGTAGGGACTTATTACTCGCTTAAAGCGCAATAAAACAAAATAACACAAAAAAGTAAAGATAACAAGGAAACAAACAACCTGGGTCAGGCCCAAGAAATGGGCCCAAACCCAACCACCAGCCCAAGTAAAGAGATCGCAACCACCGAGCCAAGCCCCGCCTAACTCCAGTTCTGCCTCCACCGACAAACCACCGTCAACTGTCGCACTTTTGTTGACTCGCCACCATTAGCACACCATCAACCCTACACGATTATTCCACCGCCAACGCCTCCCCCCTCACGGCCAGGAACCTACCAAGATCATAATTTGACTAACCACCAAATCCAAACCAAAACAAATTATCCATGACAAAGAAGAGGGGATCACCCGATCCAAGCTTAACCACGCTACCAGACAACCAAAAGAACCCGTGTAACACCAGTTTTCGAACCAAGAAACCCGTCGCTGCCACACATGCCTCCACCATAAATTCTGTCGTCGCATCCCTCAACACCCCCAACCCAGCGACGTCAGTCAGCCACGACGCTCGTCCGATTAGCAAACTTGGCTTACAAGAACTGAAATAGAGGCCCCCAGCGACCTCAATCTCTCTTGCTTCTTGCCACTGATCCTCACGATCCAGAATGAGATCTTCTAGATCGAGGAACCCATGTTCATCTAGAGACAAAGCATGTCCGACGATAGCGTCCATGGACGTGCCATCGGAAGGAGGGGAAAGAATTTTGACGAAAACCCCAGAGAGAAAAGTTTCCAATAACTCCCGTGAAGAGCGATGATTCATTAGTTTCTCATATAATTAATACAAGTCAAAAGTGATAGACTGAAATGGTTACATATAAAAGAAAAGTAAAATTATTGATTTTAATAGCATGTTTTAACATTTATGACCCTTTTCGTAATTACATCAAATCACAATACTATTTGTTTACAGCTTACCAAACATTTAGATTTACTTTTCGTTCTCACAACATGAAAATGGTTTTCCAAACGCTTAGCAACTTTCTCTCACAGGAAAATCGTACGCGTTTCCCCTTACAGCAAAATCAGAAGTGCTTCCCATCACAGCACAACAATCCCAAACTAAGCCTCAATTCAATATCATGCTTTTCTCTGAGTATGATTCTTTTCAATTTATATAAATATGGTTTGGCAAGCCTTCAATTTGAAGCTCAATCCAGCCACAACTTGAGCTGCTGAGTCCCAATTCAATCTCAGAACCAAGAACAAGTAATCAATGATTATGGAAGTCATTGTTGGTTACATAGAGCTTGGTGGAAAAAGAATGAAAAACAAAACTTGTTGGTCAATCTCTATAAACCGATATTAAAAGAATAGAGAATCCTGAGTGGGTTGAACAAATGAAGAGAGAAGACTTTACTCTTTTGAGGAGAACACGTATAAAAGAGTTAGTTTCTTTCCTTTTTTTTTTTTTTATTTTTTTTTTTTTTTCCAATATGAAGAAAGGGTAAAATGAGAGATAAAATTTTACAAAAATTATAAGAGATCTAAATAGCAAACTGGGATGTCTAACTAAAACGGGGGCGGATCCCTGGCATCACAAATTATAGTTAAAATTATACTTCAATTATCAACCATTAGGGGGGTGTATTGTATATGGAATTAGTGGAACTTTTAAAGAAATCTATGGAATTTAAAAGTCTGGGTGTATTCAATATAGACTTTTAACAGTCCACGAAAGTCTTGAGGTATTCAATTAGGATTTTTAAAGACTTCATGAATTCCACCAAAATCTAGGGGTATTCAATTAGGACTTTTAAAAATGAATATAAGTATAGAGGTATTCAAAGTATCATTCATACTTATGGAATTAGAAAATCATGGATAATCATGGACTTTGTAGTGTTAATTATACATACCAAACTCCAATAATTTTCCAGCCTCCAGACTAAAGATTTGAAAAAGTCTATCAAAGTTTCCTCTTAAAAAAAAAAAAAGTCTATCAAAGTTCTTCTCTCTACGCATGAAGAAGTTGGTCATTCATCGTCTCTCTTTCTTAATTTTTTGTTTTTTCTCTAATCTTTTATGATATCAACGTTTTTTGATACCCAACATGTTCATTGTAGTTTTTGAATGTGATTTTTGTTTTTTTTTTTTTTTTTGAATTGTGATACTTCGAACCCTAATAGCAATAAAAATGATTTATGAAACCCTAAAACCCAAATATTGTGGTCTACCCCTAAGACCTTGAATAGTGTTGCTATAGCATACTAAATTTTATCTTATTAATTAATTATTCTCATTGATTTGAATTTATACTATTGTAAACACGGAAATCTGAAAGCAAACAAGATGCAGACACGTGTACAAAAATAATAATTTTATTAATTTAAGTGCGGGTTACAATCTTTGGTAATCCTCTGATTCGATCTCCGACGATGAATTTCACTCAAGGGCTTGACGCTTGATCTTGAGTTGGACGATGGTCACGAGAGTCGACACGTGACGAATGTTTTGACTTGAAGTTGGTGAGGAACCGGCTATTTGGCAGCTTGAGGGTTCTTCACACGTGCTTGGGAGGCTTCAGGAATTTTGAGAGTATTTCCTTCTCTTTTCTGGCTGAAGTCCTTCTCTCGAGTTGAGAGGGGGTATTTATAGTGTCGGCGTCTCTCTTCATTTGGAATGCCTTGATGACACGTAATTAATTGTATTTTCCTTAATAACATAATCAAATCAATCAGCCCTAATTAACTGATTTAATCATGATTATTAAGGAATTAGCCAATTAATTTGATGGCTGATTTTCATCTTGGTTATCAATTTAAATAAATTGACATCTAATCAGCGGACAAAATTTAATACTTGATTTGACTTGGAATCAATTGATTTAATTTAATTGATCCGCCTTAATATCAGCTGATTAAGTTGGAACAAATTTATTTATTGCCGTCGGGGTTTATGTATGCCGCCACGTGTCATTCCCTGAGTCTGCTTGGTTCTGTTTACTCATAAGCCACGTGCACATTTTGTGGGACCCACATGCCGACTAAATTTGTTCGGTCATAATTTCAAGTCTTGACTGAATTATTTAATGAATTTTATTTTCATTAAATTTTTGGTGTCTACAAATGCCCCCACTTCAGGGTGCGCCGTAAACATGTTGTCACGTGTTGGAGGTGTGACTTGAAGTTTGAATTTGAACTTTTTTTTTTTTTCATAACTTGACGCGGCACTTTGCTTCACTTGTAGCAAACTTCTAGAACTTCGAAGTTGTAGAGATTCCTTTGGACTCTTGATTTAAAATTGTAGAGAGTTTCCCGAAATCTTGATTTAATTTAGAGATTCTCTTGCAATCAAGATTTAATTTTTACAAATATGGCAAGGATTCCAAATGGGCAGGTGACAAAGCCCATAATATAGGAGTATTTTTTTTGTTAAATATTTAAGGAATAAATCCTTGATTTTTCCAAATAAAATATTTATTCACAAAATTTCTGCAATCAATATATTATTGCCATATAGCAGAAAATTTAGGATTTCTACCATATTTTCCTTGTCTCAACTAGGAAATTAATGAAGTGAGAAACCCTAACCTTTTAATATAAAGGGACGGTCTCCTTTGTATTCTGAACACAAACGACTTGGCTGCTAGCTTCATTTGCGTTTTGTCCTTGGTATTGTGGAAGACCATCAAGTAATCAAGGGTAATTTGCCTTCACTCATTCCTTTGATCCTTTTAGAGATAATCAATACAGCCTGTGCTTATTATATATATATATATATATTTTTTTTTTTTCTTTCTCTGACAGGTACCTGCTGCTACAGTTTTGCTTTTTCTTCTGGAACCTTGAGACGACGCGAGCAAGCACTCATAAGCCATGTGCACATTTTGTGGGACCCACATGCCGACTAAATTTGTTTGGTCATAATTTCAAGTTTTGACCGAATTATTTAATGAATTTTATTTTCATTAAATTTTTGGTGTCTACAACTATGGTTCAAAGAAAGGTTGAACAATTGAATTTCAATTGATTGATTATAGATCAAGACATTGACCAATATTTGCTACAATATATGTTAATCGGCGAAAACAAAATTGATGAGAATAATTAACCATAAACATTAAGTGATCTATATTGCATATTTATGTTGTTGGGAGATTAGGAATGAGAACAAACTCGCTAGACAGACTAACGATCATTCATTTGAGTCAATTTCTATTAGAAGATACTTGAGCATTGAAGAGACAACGAGTTATTATCTTGTTTTGTGTTTGGGCTGCATTTGTTTTGTTTTTTTGTTTTTATATTTTGTACATGCTAGGAAATCTGTAGAAGTCATTCATAATAAAGTATATAGATTTTCATGAATCAATAAAATTTTTTTTTTTTTGACAGAGTAATAGAGATTTCATTTAATCCCAAAGCCAGAACGGCACATACAAATAAGCCCTATATGCCTGTACCCTAAATCAGTGGTCAAGCAGTTAAGGGAATACGGGTACCATCCACTAGTACAATGAAGCTCACTTATTTAAAAGCCTACCAAACTATGAAAATTCTATCAACACAAAGAAAACTATAGTGAATCTCCCTTCGTCAATGCACTCAATTGTGGTACTCCGGGAGATTCATTAACTAGGTGTAAAAAGAACCCATAGCCTGTAAGCAAAACAGAGATAAACTTAAGAATTAAGCTTTCCCCTTACCCTTAATATTAGGGCAAGGAGAAACAGTAGGGTAAGTCAACCTTAACGGTTCCATAGCAGTAGCAGACTTCTTATTCTTGTGTGGATTCTTTTTCTTGGCTCCCAGAGGCCACCTCTTTTCTTTTTGGTCTCCACATTTTCCTTTTCTGCCCTATGTCGGGATACCATCAGACCATCCGGAGTTTCCATCAAACCAAAAAACTTGGCAGAAATACGGGTAGGGAATTCAGGCAATTTCACTTTCTTAAGAGGCAAAAAACAAGCCTGCCTACCTTCCAACACTGCCTCCAGACCATGCTTCAGCTTCTTCGGGGACACAGCTGGGGAAACTGGTCTGCCCCTCTTCATTTGCACAGAATCATCCACTGATACCACTGCCAAGGTATCAGCTGCACTCACTAAAGCCCTAGAATCGGCCTCCCTGATGACCACTGACCTCTTCTCCTTCCTAGGCCTGACAAACTGCACATCCGTAAATAGCGGTCGTGCAACAGGAGATGGAATAGTAGATTGAAATTGAAAAGTTTCCCCGCCCAATTTAAACCTACCTTCAGCGAACTGTAGCACAGAGCCAGTCTTAGTTGCCTGATTCTTCAATGGTGCAGGACCAGTACACACTCCATCCTTATGAAAAATCAAAGCACAGTTCCGACACCTACCAATCAAGTTCTCAAAGAAAAAATGGATGTCCTCCTCGATTCCTGGACTCAATCTCATTTTTTTTTTTTTTTATAGAAAAAAAGGCTTAGAGATATCATGTGAAACCCTAACCCGAATTTCCTTTTCATACTTAAAGAGCTTCTCATCCATATCAAGATACTTCCCAGCCATAGATGCGATTTTCATAATGTTCTCCTTAGTCTCAAACAAAGGTGGGATGTTTGTAATACGTACCCAATATATAATCGACGACAGATCCACGTTGTCAATGGATGTGGCGCCATCATATTCTTGCAGAATCAAAGTAGCCCGATTAAGGTTCCATGCTCCTCCCTTCAAAACCTTTCTGCAGTCCCCACGCTCATCGAAGGAGAAAAGAAAACGGTCCTTTGGTTTCTCCTGAATCTGGAATCCCTTCTCAAGCATCCACACCCGCCGAAAATGGCGGCGCACATCCTTGAGAGCCACCGTCTTTGTGGTCAGAAAACGTCCCAGTAGAAAAGATTGGGAGGTACGCTGCACCGGTCCTGCGACCAGTTTGGTCATGTCCACCACGTCATCCCCTGCCAACGCCAGAGAGGATGCAAAGCTTGCCGTCATATCTTCAATGGTGGCCATGGAGGAAGACCGAGAACAAAGACGTCAAGAAGGACGTCGAGTAGAGGCGCGCGGCTAAACTGCGCTAGGTTTAGGGTTTTCTCACAGAGAGAAAAAATAGTAGTTATAATAGCTGCACCCTTTTTTCACCTTTGTCTTCTTATTTTATGAATCAATAAAAATATGTTGCTAAAATCAATGGTTTTAAGAAATCCATAACAATCTATCAACTTTTTAAAGAGTCTGTGGACTTTTCAAAAAGTCTGTCATTTAAAAAAAGTTTGCACAAATCCAAATACAATACACCCTCCTTAGACTAAAAGACTATAAATGGATGATATTAAATTTGAATTTTTCATTTTTTCTCTCTCCCTGAATTAATTTAATCATAACTAAAACTTTTTAATTAAAGAAAAATAAGGAAAGACAATCTTCATAGGAATTCTTTCTTCCTCTTCAACGTTGTCTCTCTTCATGGCAGAATCTGTTAGGGCTGTGGATGGGTTTTTAATGCCCAACGAGAAATTACGTGGGGGTTTTTCTTCAGAAATTGAAGGGTATAGCTGAATTAGAGCATGCGCTCGACAATGTTGGTGTGAATTTGAGCGTTGATGTTGTTGCACAAGTAGTGAATAGAGGTTGTTTAGGCGGTGAAGCAATGCTTGTGTTTTTTAATTGGGCGATTAAGAAGCCAAACGTAGCCAAGCATGTTCATACATACCATATAATCCTCAAAGCATTGGGTAGAAGAAAGTTCTTTAATTATATGATGCAAGTTTTGAATGACATGAGGAGCCGAGACATACGTCTTGATTTGGAGACTCTGTCAATTGTGATGGATAGTTTTGTGAGGGCTGGACATGTCTCGAAAGCAATCCAAGTGTTCCGAAACTCGGCAGAGTTCGGGTTGGATTGCGATACTGAGTGTCTGAATGTGCTTCTGCAGTGTCTGTGTCGGCGGTCTCATTTAGTGGCTGCAAATTCGTTTCTTGATTCAGTGAAGGGGAAAGTGCGATTCAATGGCACTACACATAACATTGTTATTGGTAGAGTTGGTGAGATGGAGAGGACTTTGGAAGCAATGGTAGCAGATGGGTTTAGTCCTGATAGTGCAACTTTCAGTTACATTCTTGAGGGTCTAGGAAGAGCTGATCGGATTGACGATGCAGTTGAGATTTTTGAGAGCATGAAGGGGAAAGGTTGCGTGCCAGACACCATTACATACAATGCAGTGATCTCTAACTTTATCTCTGATGAGAATATTGATGAATGTGTAAACTACTTCATGAGTATGTCGAGTAATGCTTGCGATCCAAATGTTTATACTTATACCAAATTGATTGCTGGTTTCCTTAAAGCCCGGAAAGTGGCGGATGCATTGGAGATGTTTGATGAGATGTTAAGTAGAGGATTTGTTCCTACTACGGGGACTATAACCTCTTTTATGGAACCCTTATGTAGCTATGGTCCACCATATGCTACTATGATGATCTACCAGAAAGCAATTAAGAAAGGTCGGATGTAGAATATCATCGACTGCTTATAAGCTATTGCTTATGCGCCTTTCTAGATTTGGTAAATGTGGAATGTTGCTAAACATTTGGGAAGAGATGCAGGAATGTGGTTATGCTTCTGATATCGAAGTATATGAGTATGTAATCAGTGGACTTTGCAACATTGGGCAGCTTGAAAATGCTGTACTTGTCATGGAAGAGTCTCTACGAAAAGGTTTTTGCCCAAGCGGGCTTACCTATAGCAAACTGAGTAACAAACTTCTTGCTTCAAATAAGTTAGAGAGGGCTTATAAGCTATACTTGAAGATTAAAGCTGCTCGTCGTTTTGACAAGACACAGAGAATTTGGCGTGCTAGGGGATGGCATTTCTGAACTGACATCTCTTGTGTTGCCAAGATATAATCTTTCTTTCCTTCGTACAGCAAATTGTTGACTTACCCGCTGGAAGAGTCGTTGTTCTAGTAAGTGCATGTGTGACACTCCTAAAGTTTTGGATAAATGCCTGCTTGATACATAAAAGTTCTTATCTTGAGCACTCACATATATCAAGCACTGTATTAGTCATGTATTGCACATAAGCTATAATTTCTGCATGCAGGTATATTTCTCTAGGTTTGCAATTTTGTATTAACTGGCTTTTGACTTTTGTAGGACATTTCATCAGAGATTGGATTGATAATAGAGCTGTCATCTTATTGGGTAAGATCTTCTTGTATCTTTAATCATCGGTAGTTTTCATAGCAGCAACTCGTCTTTGCAAGTTTCTCAAATGGAAATAGATGGGGGCCTCAAGTCTGTTTAAAATGTCTGGGGCAACTCAATTTTATCTTCATGCAAGCTGTTTTTGAAGCTCCGATTTAGCAAACTTCATACTCAAGTTTGATTTCTTTTGCTATCAACATATACCAAGATTTCTTTTGTATTTTTTTTTTGGGTTGCTCACACTGTAAAGAGGTTCTTTTAAATAGAATTTCATTGAGTTGGCAAAAGAAATAGAAATTTGTTTTTTTACTGGATGTATTTGAATCTTTTGTTGTTATCATGATTGCCTTTCCACATTTCACGTTTGTCACAACCAAATTATTTAATGCAAGCAGATGAATATTATGCTAGAACGCAATACATATCAAGATGGCTAAAGAAATTCATTAAACAGTAAGACTGCTTTGACATGTTGATATAAGAATTAAAAATCTCTTGTTGATAATGTCAAATGTAGCTGCATATTCCTCTGACTATTTTTTTTATTGGATGAACAATATTAATTATTGAGTACTAACAAAGTGCTTAACCTTAACACAGGAAAGGCTAGGGAAGAATATGATTACAGTAGCAGAGGAGAAAGCTATTCCTCTTACTGGCCCAGTAAAATAATTACAAGAGTGACACGTTGGAACTCCAAAGCATTTTGATTTTTCTGGATAGAGATAGATTTATGAAGTGAAGCATGGTGCCCAACTGAACTTTCAAAGTGATTTTGGAGTACATGAGTTGGCATGAATTAATGAAGATGCTAACATGGAATTTATTAATCCAGCATGCTGTCTTTAGAAAATATCATGGTAAATGTTGAATCTCTTTTCAATGTTTAATAAATGTCATTTTCCAGCTAAAATTGAAGTCTGATTATAGAGCATTCCTGTAGGGAAAATGGGAAAATGAACTCTTGTAATGGCAGCAGCTTAAATCAGAATCACAGGTGATGATGAACATAGTATCTGCTTTACGACTTATGAAGAATTTACCAAGACTTTTAATGTGTGGTTATTTTGATGAAGAAATTTCGTTTGCCTATCTTAATTTCTTTGGTTTCTGATGTACATGAAGTTATATGTGATTTGCTGACCCTGACTCCTCAGATGGTTGGTCATCTTTTCTTTTTTCCCCTTAGAAACACAGGTAAACTCCAGCATTCAGGATTGCATACCTGTACACCATCCAGAAGTTGCCCTTTCCATTGATGTTTACCATAATGTGCAAAACTGGATCAAGGTATCTATCTTTTCTGTTCTCTTGCTGAAGCAAATAAAATAGCTTTTGGTTGGGGGTTTATTTGTCGGTTGTGTAATTCTTACTAGTCAAAATAATAATTCTTTGCAAATTTTTTTTGGGCTCCCGCTTTATTTGCGAGTATATGTGTGTAAGTGCAACCCATATGCTATATATTGTTAAAAAAGAAAAGAAGAAAGGAATTCACACAATTTATAGGATTCAAACATTAACCAACTCCAAAGAGATATCCATGCTTAAATCTGGCTGGCTGAAGATGCTTCCATTCATAACCTTGGATGAGAACTTTGTTGCAGATTGCACTGTTGACTTCCTATACAGAGATTGCAAAATCATGGTATCTGTAATGATGGAAGGTCTGAGTAAATCCTCAACAACCGATACCTCTCCTTTCAATTTGGAGTTGGTCTTAAGCTCTTAACTAGCCAGGTTGTTGGGTGTATGGTTGTAATAAGCCTTGTGGCTGAGCTATGTTTCCAAAGCTTCACATCCCATCGCAATTAAAGAAAAACCAAAAAAAGTCATTGAATAGGCTTGTGAAATTTTTTTTTCTGTTTTTTTTGTCACTTCTTTTTATTTACTTATTAATGGTATTATCCCCTGTAATAAATCATTATCAAGCAATAATGACCTGAACTGATACTAGTTTTGCTTGCAGACCCAAGGATTCTTGGTCGTTGGACGAAAAACCTTGACTGAGTTGAGGGATAAGATATACTGTTTAACAGATAAGGTGATGGAAAAAGATGGCCAGCATAATCATTCAAGATGTTTCCTCATAGAAGTAAGAAGTTGAATCCATTTAATGGTTAGTTTCAAATGAAGATGGTCTTTCCACTTAATCCTAGTAAATTGCTTATCCTATGTAGGATAGATTCTACAAAGATCTGAGGATTCCTTCTGCATTATATTATAGTCGATCTGTATATGATTGGCTTAGAAATTTAAGAGATGATGCTCTAAAAAACTAAAAGTGGAGTGTGTTTTAGCTGGAAAATTGCAAAAGAAGGAAAAAAGCAGTTGTATGCAACATAACTGGCTCAAAATTGCATCTGTTCGAAGCTGATGATATGCACAAGACACAGTTTTGCAACTTGAAATTTCAACCTGCTGATATGTCACCAGGTACACACCTCTATTGCTTTTTCATGCCCTATAATTTGTGCAGTACTTACATTATTGGCTCTATGTGAAAATCTTCATGATTGATGCATTTTAAATTCTATTTGACTGCCTTAGGTCAATTTCTTATAGAATCTGTCAGTTTGTCAATAAACCAATCCCCCCTCCCAGGGTGGTCGAGTATGCAATTTATTGTTAGCATTTATGTTGTTCCTCTCTTATGGTGATGCCAATGGAAATGTGGTAGGCAGTCAATATTATACATTTAACTGTATAACAATGTACAATTTTAGATTGTTAGGAAAGAGAACATTACCTACTTATACTTTTACCTTTTGGGTTGTTGCATTGTTTATGTTTCTATGGAAAAGCATAAATAAAGGGTGTAGACCAAGCAACACTTGAAGTGATATCAGTAATAAGACAATGAATATAACGAGCATGAGAATCAATAATAATTAAGAAGTCTAGATTTCCGACACAAGATAATACCACACACTGACCATGGTTTAGTGCAATGCTAACTTGTGGTAACTAACAATGATCAATGTCTAGTTTTATGGCCTAGTGGTTCTTGCCTAGTTGGGTGTGCTCCCCAACCTAGGTTCGAACCCCGAAGTTGTCAAAGTGGCCAGGCACTGTGCTGCAATGCACAGTTGGAGCATTTCACATGCGCCGAAGGGGTTTATCTTGGGCCTAGGAAGCCTTTGGGTTCCCCTTGACAAAGTCAAAAATCAATGTCTAGTTTTCTTTATACACAATTCCTCTCACTTGTGTTTATAGTTCTGTTCTTATAATGTGGCTATATAACTAATTGATTTCGGGACTTTTACCAGGGTGACTACAGACACACAGTTGTGATTAGAGACATAAGGTTGCTTCATCCAGAGGATATACAGAACAGGGCAGCTTATCAATTACTCTTATTCCAATTGAAGCTACACGTACAGAAATATAAAGTGTGTCGGATGTATAGTGCAACAAAGTTGACTGTCAATGACAATTGGATTGCGGAGAATCCCTGCTACTTCTCCGATAATTGCTACTTCCTTGTCAATGTAATCTGAAAACCAAATGTTGAGGTTAGAGAGATTGTGAGAGCGTAATTTGGATTTGTTGCATTATGTTGTTGTCTATGTAAGGTTGGGAAGTTTTCAATCATCGATGTTTCCATTTGGGAGTTTTAGTTTCATCAATGAGCAGCGTATGAAGCATCCGTACAAAATGGGAGTTTTCTATTCTAGCCAATGTAGAGCTCCATTGACTAGGCACCCACGCTTATGCAATCTAACAAACTTGAAGTCTTCTGCAGTCCTCCGTAAACCCGATTTAAGTGTAAAGATTTGCATCCCCCCAAAGAACCAGAAGACAGAGAAGTGAGGAATGTAGACTATTACAGGAATGGGTTTGATGATCGGAAATATATTTTGCATGATTTGAGAATCTTGGGGCCTTTACTATGATCTCCAACATCTTGAGGTGGAGTCTGACTCTGCAAGCTTGATTCACATTTTGCAAAATGAAGATGTCAATTTGCATCCTCTAGGTACCTTGCTTCTTAACCGTAAGAAGTTGATGAATCAGTTTGCTACTCTGCAGCTCAGGCACATTCACAGAGAGCAAAATGTGGTGGCATATGTAATGCTGAGGCCTGAGGGTGTACGTACTTTTAGTACCCTCCGACTCTGGTGATTGAAACTATTATGGATACATTTTTGGTGTTGCCAGGCAGGTCAGTTTGTTCTCTCTCTCTCTCTCTCTCTCTCTTTTTCTTTTCTGGGATTTTGCCAGCAATGTATGAGGGAGGGAAAAAAAAAAAAAAACTGATGTTGATGATTACAAAATTTCATTTCCACAAATATAATTCAAAGATTGAGAGGAAATATTTTGTTGCTCTTGATGTCGGTTGACAGATGTTAACCAATCTCAAGAAATTTATATATGCAGCAAGAGTTAATTTCCAGTCTTAAAAAGATGTCATTTCTAACATTATTCAAAACTTACATCACCTTGTACGTGTATTATAGTACTTTTTGATGAACTTCTGACCCTCAATTATAAAAGAAACAAAAAAGGGGTATTGGAAGGTGACAAAAGAAGTATAAATATCAAAATGATACAAAATATAATTCAGAACATCAAAACCAATCCTTGGGTTGGTGCAAGCATCTAATAATTTCCATTCTTCGCTTCCCTCTTCCCGTTTCTGCACACCAACAACAAGATTTACTCCCTCAATTATAAGTCAAAACTTCAAACCGTTTCAGTACTAAGAGTATCAGGCAGAGAAAACCAGGAAGCTCATGGTCGTGTTCCCACCATGCAAGCAGTCAGTGGAAGAGAGACGAGAATACTCTCGATTCAACCTCCTCTCTTTAGTCTTTAGTCGAAGATTTGTTCCACAATCATAAACCTTTTATCTACAAGAAAAAGATAAGTTAGACCTCATTTACAAAATTATTGATGATATAAATTTTTTTCAACGTTTCAGGACTAGTGTCCATACCAAATTGAATGCAGCATAACGCCCTCTCCACAATTGCTGCCATGCCTTATGGTCTTCTGTAAATGGTATATCCTTCCTTTTTCTCTATAATTGGTACGTGAGAAGTGACCACAGAGTTTGCACATTCTGCAAGTCTAGGCAGTAAGAGAATGGAGTCACTCAACTAATATGAAATAATTACTAGAAAATAACCAAGAAAGAGAAAAAGCATTTCATGTTTGCAACCATTTACCAGTGGCAAAAGAAAGAAGCATCTCCTAGTCATAGTCATTTTGATCATCGTGATTGCGATGCTGCATATATATATGATCATAAAGCAAAACAGTATCAGAGAACTCCTTCTGCATCTTAACTGAGAGAATCCAATTGCATAAATAGTTATGTCCATTTCGTCATGCATTGGTACATGTACAAGCCAAACATCTGATGATTTAAGCAACCTAAAAGTAAAAACCATCCTACACTTCATTGTTTTTTTTTAATAATTTTTACAAAAAACACATATATAGATGCATGCTTTGTAGTTGATACTACAAGGATATAGTTAATATATATGCAATGTATAACTACAGCCCACATGCATGCTCAGGCATGAGAGCTCATATGAAACATGAAAGAGACATTTTATCCTTAGTTTCAGTACTTCATGTTGATACGTCTACAGGGAGCTTCTTATAGGGTAAAGTAAACCGTATTGAAATTGTGACAGGTTGAGTCATTTGACAGGACTTAATTTATCACAGATTCACAACACTACTAAAGAACAGGCCTATGGGGACACACTACGACTGTTTCTAATCCAAGATTAATTACATAAAAGAGTAGCCACAATGCCACATACCCATGTAATAAAAAACCAACAGTTATTAAATTCTGGAATAAAACAACAAAGTAAATATTCATGCACTTAGCACCTAGGACGACATTACCTGTTTATTGGAATCACAACTTCTTGTGCCATTTTGATCATTAACTAACTTGTTGGTTTGAATACAACAGGCTTCACAAATACATAAACGATAAGATGGTCACTATGCAGAGATTAATTGCTCCAGCAATGAACCAATCTCAAATAAACTAATTCCGGAACTGAAACAACTGTCAGATTCTGGTTCATCTGGCCAGTAACCAGTAATCATAAGTCAAAAAACATAGAATCAAATAAGAGATTCAACTTTTCTTACTGCATGTCAATTTACCAAGACATGCATCTTCATCATTCAGTAATTCACTTAGATCTATCATGAGGATTGTAATCAATGAGCAATCCAAGTACAGACAGCGAATAATAATATTATCCAACAGGAAACAGAAGAAGAAATGGTAGGTAAAGGAGCAACAAAAGATTATGAGAAAGTAATCTTAGAAGAGAAGGACCCTCACTTTCAGCAGCAGCATTGTTTACAGCTTTTGGGTTGCAACTCTCTGATACTAAATGTAATTTTTCTTCTCCTATAGCTGTTTTCCATGTGAAACCTTTACTAATTTCAGGAACACTGCACTTCCTGCAAGTAACCATGATTTAAATATTCACAAAATTTCAAGTTAAGCCAAGTGTCTAAGAAGTACTTCATGGAATCATGGCATGGTAGACATTAATCATCGCTTTAGTGCAGTTACCATGTACAGGTTAGCAATCACCAGTGTGTGGTGTACGTTATCTTCTGTCAGATATCTAGACTTCTTAGTGTTAGTATTATTGATTCTCATGCTCGTTATATTCATTTTCTTATTACTGATTTCACTTCAAATGTTGCTTGGTCTATAACCTTTATATATGCTTTTCCATAGAAACATAAACAATGTAGTTAAACAATCTAAAATTGTACACTGTTATACTGTTAAATGTATAATAATAGACTGCCTTCCTATTGAACATATATGTCCATTGGCATCACCATAAGAGAGGGACAATTAATATAAATGCTAACAATAAATTGCATACTCAACCACCCTGGAGGGGGAGAGTGGTGTGTTGACAAACTGATAGATTCTATAAGAAATTGACCTAAGCAGTCAAATAGAATTTAAAATGCAAACAACCATGAAAATTTTCACATAGAGCCAATTATGAAAGTACGACACAAATCATAGGGCATGAAAAAGCAAGGTGTGTACCTGGTGACATTTGCAAAACTATGTCTTGTGCATATCATCAACTTGGAACTGGGGCAATTTTGAGCCAATTATGTTGCATACAACGGCTTTTTTCTTCTTTAATTAGCAATTTTCCAGCTAAAACACACTCCACTTTTTAGTTTTTAAGAGCATCATCTCTTGAATTTGTAAGCCAATAAAAAATGATGGAGTTCTAGTAAATGAAATAATGATCAGGACATTATTGGCTGAAGCTGATTAGCCAATAATGCATCCATTAGAAATGTTATAGCCAATAGTGACCCAAATATTCAAAATCCCTTATTGTTTCTTTCACAAAAATAAAGATTGACAATGGATATATGCTTGATATTAATGGACTATAGAGTATATAGAACAAAGGTCAATGAGGTTTTCTTGCATGCAGGGTCTGCAGTAAATCCAATACAACTTGACTTAAACCTATATATATATATATATATATATATATATATGACTGAAACGATTAATGGTGATACGAAGAACTAAAACAAAACAGCTTAGCTATATCATCCCTCCGTTGATTTGCTATTTCAACAGATGGAAGCTAGGTTCGGAGGAGGAGCGGACGTCCTCCATGAGCCCCGAAATCTTGCAGGATGGTTCAAGAGGATATGACCTCCTCGATGAGCTCCTCCGTGAGCCCCGGAATCTTGGGGCCAGTGAGGCATTCCCAAGGCCAGTCATGACCAGCTGCCTGACAAAATATACAGGACTTGAGAACAGCATATCCTCGCTTGGAACCTCTCTTGGAACAGCACAGCTCACCAATCTGGCCACAGCCGATGCAAACTATGTCATAGTAAGGGCCAACAATAGTTTGGTCTGGTGGCAGTTTATCTAGCCATGGGCAGTCCGAATCATAGTGATTCTCATCCATGTTAGCACAAACGCCACAGCCATATTCATAATCTTTTACTTCTCCGTCTTCTTTTATTATAAGGTCAGAGCTTGTCTTTCTTTGAAGCCTTTTCCTAAGCTCCGCGACTTCGGCTCTGTTGTTCAGATTCGGTATGTGGAGCTTTCTATTTTCCTTCTTCCATCTCCTTCTCGCCTGCGTCGCAAACTAGACGGCTTTGTCCTCTGATATAATCAAGCGCCTGCTTGCATATTCCTCGTCCGTAAAATATAATTTCTCGTCGGTTTTTTGCTTTGGTATATATTCGACTTCGACTTTATGGTTCAGATTCAGTATCTCGAGCTTTCTTCTTTGTCTCTTCAACTCCCTTCTCAGGGATGTACTTACCATTGCGCTTTGAGTTTTGTCGGTGTGAAGAAGATGCACGGCAGTTTTTGATAACTTAAGCAGCGGGTTTGGCCTTTTATAATGTGACAAACTTTTGAGTTTTTCCAAGGCAAAATAGAATTAGTGTCTGAATAGGATTGGCAATTCTATTAGTACGCTCCAAAATTTTGAATAAATAAATTTAAATCTGAAATGTGAAAAACTCCACTAATCTGTTCAAAGACGCAGAAATTTTTTTTCGAATAAACCACACAACAAACAAACTGAAATACAAATCTCAATTCCCTTGAGTCAATTATTACATCACCAAATAAAATGTAAGGCTCTCTAAGAGCATACACAAACGCAATATAAAAAAACAATTAGGTCGGAACCTAATACAGCTGCACTACACAACTCGATCCCCACCCTGATCGTCCTCACCTGCAGGAATAAACCCTACACCATGGAATAGTGCACCGGGATTCCAAACAACAAACCTGGTAAGCTTTTGAAGCTTGTATAAGTAAACTCAAATCAATTGACACAACCCACATGAATAATAATTATTCAACTCAAGGATAAATCAAATCAATCACATCTATTCCACCATTTAAATAACAAACCCAATCTCACCTGGAAACCAAAGAAGACACCACAAACATTCTCCAAAACTACGTACTCATGATGCAGTAACACAACTACCACCATGACAGTACTCTTGCAACAGACTAGAGCTCTAACTAAATCGTTGTCTGTCACCTCGGCCAAGGTTCAAGCATCCGATATATTGTACTCAGGTATCACTGTAACCTTCGAAATTTGGACCATTCGGCCCCCAGAACAAGACATTTAAAGAAATCCCACACAACTCACAAATGTCACACCACAACTCCAAATCACTCTTTCAACAATTTAAATCATCAAATATATTTCTAGCATAAGTAAATGTTCAATTCAATAATATGAATGAAATCACCAAAAGTCTACATATCACAATGTCACACCATCCAGATATATATATATATATATATATATATATATATATATAAGCAGTCATCTACTCAGGGATGCCTACTAATACCAACTATAGTTCACATGCACCAAAATCGAGAAATTCATTTTTAATTATAATTAAAATCTTATTCTTACTTACTCATGGACTGTAGAAGATCAAGTCCATATTATTTAAAACAAATATTATTTCCATAAAACAGTTTTCACAATTTAGCAAATAAATGTACAATAATGAAATTTGTTTCGTAAATGAACCATGTGAGATTTACTCACCTCTAATTCCAGCTGCGTCTTCTCTCACAGTCAAGATCACACAGTCACAAAATATTCGCCCAGAACAATTCCGTCAAGTACCTAATCACATACGGTCTCAACTTAACACACACAATTCACAAAACACAATTATGCAACGATCCAATAGTTGGATTCTCATGGATAGCCTTGAGGATTATCTTGACTAATTTATACAACGATCCAACGACTGGACCCTCCCGAATTTCCCTTACAATCATTCTCTCAAAATTATACGACAATCCAACGGTCAGATCCTCATAGATCACCTTTTGAATTGTCTTTTCACAATTATACGAAGATCCAATGGTCGGATCCTCATCTAAGACCACACAAAGTCATCGGAACACTTCTACGATCAATATATCAAAACTACAAGTCGATCGGATGGCTTGATCCTCACGGATCAAAAACTGAAACGATCGAAACCGTAAAATCCCTAACATAATCATACAATCCCCAAAAATTACATGTTGTATATTGAAATGCTCGTATCGACAAGTAGATTATAATCAGGAATAGAAACTATCCCTAGAGGGGTGGGAAGCTGCCGCAAAGCGCCGCCACAGACGGCGACTTCCGAGTTGGGCGGTGAAACCTACACTAAACTCTTCCTCTCAACATGCTCAACAACTTTCCCAACTAGCACAAGGTCTTAATCAAAGCAGAAAAGCCATAAAATACCTCAACAGAAAGTAGATTGGAAAATTTGCCCAGTTTTTCGATTTGCTTCGATTCTCCTTCCACGCTTCGTTTCTGTTAAAACCACTTCAGGAGCATGATCAGCAGCTTCTGAGGATTCTAGATGCCCGACGACTCGAGCTATGGTGACCGGAGGAGAGAGAAATCGGCGTTGATTGAAATATGGGTTTTGGATTGGGCTTTTCCAGTAGCGGCGTCTAGGGGCTGAGATAGGCAAAGATGTTACCACTGGTCGACAAAGGAGGAAGAGGTGAAGCCAGCGCCGTGGTGGCACGTCCAAAGGTGGCCGAACGTTTAAGCTATGGCCAGTTGAATGGAAAGGGAGATTTCCAGTCGGGAGAGAGAGAGGGACAAATTTCTATTTTTGGAAATTATGTCCTTCTTTGCAAATATCAGAAAAATTCCTTCATTATACAAAAATGAAAACTTTTTTCGAAAGCCATAACTTCTTCATATGAACTCTGATTTTTTACATTCCACATATGCACGAACTCGTATTGATGTGCTCTACGACTTTTGTGAAGGAAGTTTTTGCAAAATCTTAATGTATAAAAAGTCAATTTCTAAATCTTAAGCGTTTTCGAGCATTTTAAATTTTCCGAACCATTTCGATTTTTTGAAACATTAAATGGAGTAAGATATCGAAACTACATTTCGTAACAATTGGGACTTTATTAAATTCAGGCCAAACAAGAATTATTACAAAAATCTCGGTCATTACAAGTATTATTAAGGAAGGAATATGTTATTCCTTTTTTGAATAAGGAATATGTTATTCCTAATCCTTATAGATGTAACTTACCTGTAGTCTAGTAAGTAAGTTTCAGAAACTGGTGTATTTTTGAATAAAACGTCCGTTTTCATTCCAAATCAAAACACATTTTTTTTATACTAAACGTATTAAACGAGAATTTTATGTATTTTCGTATTTTATAATTGAAAAAAAAATGGATGTTCAGTTTTTCAAGGCATGAGATGTTGAACTCTCCAACACGCTTTGGGTTTCCCAATTGTACATTAATTAATAAACAATTTAGTAATCAAATAAGACTAACTAGAAGTGTAGGTCTAGGATAAGACTTAATTAAGACTTTAAAAGACTCTACGACTCTAGGTTTCAGTTTTCCAACTCATTTCCTCAATTAAATAGTTGAATATATTTTCAGTTATCAGCTTTAGTCATTCAATCAATCATCTTCATCCTCTAGCACTACACCAAAAACCCCAACAGACGATGCTTCTCACACAATGAAAAAAATATTTCCGTCATGTATTGATGGAAATTACTTCATACAACAAGTGTGAGAAATTTTCGTTGTACAAGTTTAGAATTTTTTAGATAGAAGAATATTGTACAATACTTATAAAGAATGTTATGTTGTTTGAATGAAAAAAAAAATAACGGGACATTTCCCCCCTACCGACCAACTTACGTCCTCATGCTAATGTAAATTAACGATGCTTTACTATATTTAGCAAGAAATTAAAGAGCAATGCTCATTTTTTCTTTTGTAGGTCTTTGACTTTCAAGCATGCATCAAAAGGGCAACATTAATTTTTTCTTATAAAAGTTATAGTTTTGTTGTCGGGATGGAGTCACGGGAGATGTTTGAAGCTGGTTCAAAGACATATATCGCGGGTGAACATTTGAACAAGTTTGAAGTGTCTGGTGACCAAACCTACATGGCTTACATTGAGCATGTCCAAATTGGCAAAGAGTTTATTTCCCATGTCGTAGCAAGTTCAAGGACGTTAAGCGGAAAGTGACTCTTCCTGAAGTTGTTGCATGAGGGTATGACTTTCATCCCAAAAGTGAAGGCAAAATTGATATATTTATTGGAGGATTGTTGAAAAATGGGGTAATGATTTTAACTCTAATTTTTTATTTTTTTTCTTTTGTTGTGATATACCCAAGTAAGCCAGTGTTTTCTCTTTCAATTCTTTCATGTTATCACTAAACTTTTTTTGTTGGACTTACTGATTTGCTGCTTATCTTATGGTTAATGCTATATGTTTTGGTAGTTACCATGTATGCATCGATTTTTAATCGACTACAATACAAAAAAATCAAAAATGAAGAAGACATGCGTGATTTTCAATTTACCAGATGGTTTCTTTGCAACGGACTCTAGGTGGAAAAATGCAGAAACTGTCTTTGCTGATGTCAGGAACGCTTCATGTTATCACTAAACTTGTTTTTTGGACTTACTGATTTGTTGCTTATCTTATGGTTAATGCTATATTTCTTGGTAGTTAACCTGTATGCATCGATTTTTAACCAACTACAATACAAAAAAAATCAAAAATGAAGAAGACATGCGTGATTTTCAATTTACCAGATGGTTTCTTTGCAATGGGCTCTGGGCGGAAAAATGCAGAAACTGTCTTTGCTGATGTCAGGAACACTTCATTGTTCAGAAACAATTAGTCAAAAGGGGTATGACTGAAGCGTGTGTTGTAAATGAGATGACTGGAAGATTCATTTCAGTAATTCATCTTCAAACAAGTAAAGCAAGTGATGTATACTACTACACAAAAATACATTAATGGTGTTTGAAAAACGTCATTAAATCTATTTTTAATGGCGTTTTTAAACTCTAAATACCTTTGGTAGCAAACACTATTAATCATATAACAAACTACATATAACTCCTTGACAAAAAATGATTTCACAAATACATCCTTATAAGTTGGTTGATTGGTTCTAAGCTTATAAGGACAAATATTTACATTTAAGGACAAGTTATTCTCTGACTGCCATGTGTCATAAGCTGATTTACCAAATTAACCTTAAGACAACTAAATTAACTTAATAATTCAAATTTTAGATTGATGAGAGAGAAACCCAGTTTCTCTTCGTTTGTTAGAACGAAGAGATTGAAACAGGGGATTTTCTTCCATTGAAGCTTGATTTTGCTTCTCCGATTGAAGAAGATTGAGCTTCCAGGAAAATTTGATGCTTCCTTCATCTATTATTCTTTAGTTTTCTCTCGAATTTTTCAGCTTCTTCCTCTACTCTTAGTTTCAAAAATTTGTGAATTTGTTTTGATTTTACTTCGTTTCAATTAATTTAATTTTGTTGATGTTTCTATTGAAGGATTTGTATGTTGATCCTCTTAATTTTACTTCGATTCTTCTTCTGCTATGCTTGATGTTATCTTTTTGAATTTGCTTATTGATTTTTGTTGAAGAGTTGTAGAGTTTTGTGTTGTTCTAATTTTTTTATCGAAGTTCTAATAGTGTTCTAAATCTATTTTCAAGTTCCTTCAAAACTCTCTGTTTTGTGATGATTGAGTTTTGTATATATAGACTTTGATTTCCAGTAATGCAGTAGCAGGTTTTCTAGTTTTGTTGGTTTAATGTTTCAGTTAGTGTAGTAGCAGCTTTATACTCCTTCTCGTTTAGTGATTTATGTATTTTTTAGTAGTATTTTTACTTTGATGTATCTAAAGTTTGAATTCCAGTAACGCAGTAGCAGTAGAGCTTGATTTCTAGTAATGCAGTAGTAATGTATCTAGAGCTGTATTAACAGTGTATGAATGCTTTGTGTAGGATGTCAAATTCAGAGTTTGGAAGATTTACATATAGGGCAAAGACTATTCTTTTTTCATTATAATCAAGCACCAAGTTTGAAGATTTGCGTGCCAAACTTTTCGGATTGTGACATCTCTAAAAGCAAGCGCGCAATTTAACCCTGAAAATGTCATCGTTAGTATATGGTAAATAGGGATCGTTCTAATCCGGGGATTAAGGGTACACCTGTCATTGCAAAACAAATAAAGAATTAAAATAAAAACAAAGTATAATATTTACAAAAATATATACAAGTAACGAAATTAAGGGGGGTTTAGACTTAGGTTTTCGAAAATTAAAATAAACAAAACAAAGAAAATATAAAAACACATATACAAAAGTGGAACGTAAGGAACAAAGATCAAAACCAATTCCATATAATCAAATTCGATTAGAACCCTATAATTGATCATCTAAGTCATGAGAAAGAAGTTGATCATGTAAAACATTCGAAGCAAATGATTTTCCATATTTTACTTTCCTTTACTAATTAACCTAAGTGAAAGCACCTAGATCAATCCTATTAAACATGCAATCAAAGTCTAGAAAGCTAGCTAATCAAAACATGTTCAACAAAATATACATAGAGAAAGGTTATCAACTTAAGTGCATAACCTAGTATGAATAAGTTCATCTATTTGCAATCATTTTCAATTGAATTCGATTTTTGTCCAAAACCTTTACTACTTTTTATTTAAGTTCAAAAAACTATTAGGTGAATCATTAACTTAAATCTAGCACCAATTATACATAAACCCTAAAAGTTTTGAACCAATTAGAATAAACATATAAAAGATATCAATCAAGTAAATTCAATTGAACAATCTCAGAAAAGCAACTTAGAATCACAATCATAAGAATCGAAAATTTCATTCAATCATAAGAATTGGGCTTTAAACTTTGCTCTAACGTTATTGTCAACTAGAAACAATTCCAACCAAAATAAAACAAGGAAAACCTAAAAGGTTACAAAGAAAGAGAACGAATTACACCATGAGTTGGAGATGGAGAGGGAGGGCTTCACGTTGGATTCTTGAATCTTGGAAGCAAGTCTTCAAGGTGGATGATGGAGGCTAGGTCACACGGCTCCTTCTTCTCTTCTTCTTCCTTGCTTGAAAACCGTGGAGCTTGCAACTAGAGGATGGAGAGAGGGAGAGATACTTGACGTTTTGGTGTGAATTTTCTGAATGAATAACTGTGTCTAAAGTCAAGCTATAGGGGAGTATATATAGGGGACGGCAAAGTGCTCTCCAAGCTTCATGAATCTTCTATTATTTTCCCAAGGAATTATCTGAAAATGCCACATAACTCCAACCAATCACAAATTGCCATGTAAGCCCTATTGTGTTGTCCAACCAATCAAAAGTCTTCAAAATAAGTCCCTAATATATTATTGCCGAAATGTATAGGATTTTTTTCTGATTTTCTTCACCAATTTCGGCCAAAATATCTTTAGAGAAATTAGGGAACGAATCTAGACTTGTTTTGAACCTTTTCTTGTTGCACACACTTCAGCTTTCCTTAAAACTCTCCCAAGAAAATCTCCAACGTAATCTCTTGATATTTTCTTGATTTTCACATTGTATCCTTCTATTCCTCTTGGTATTTCACGGCAAACACATATAAATCTTCCAAGAATATCTCTCATGCGTCACAAACCCTAATTCCAATGGGCCTTCATTGTTTTGCCGAAATCCACAATAGTCTAGAAGGATCTTGGGCCTCCTTGCGTCATCTTCAAGCCTTATAGTCTCCTAGTGCCTCCATGAATCTTCTCTCAACGTCATTTCCCTTTGGTATTTCGATCATGCTTCCTGGTTGGCTCAGGAGTCTTGCTTTGATAAAGTTTCCTTTTCTGAACAGGGTTTCCTGGTTGAAACAGGAAAACTTCATTTCTTCATTTCAGCTCATTTATGCAGCCCTTTGTGTCTTGCCTTAGCTCCCTCCAACGTTGACTAGCTCCTCTTGCCTCTCTTGAGCTCATTTAAGCTTGTTTGCTCCAAGGACCTGAAAATAGAAACTATTACTAAAAATAGAAACTGAAAATGGAAAATAGAAACTTTCTACAAATAAGAAATGGAAACTTTCTAAAAATAGGAAATAGAAACTTTCCTAAACCAAAAGAATTTATTTAAGGAAATAACTAAGTAAATATGATGAAATAACACTTAAAATGTCGCATTAAAATGCTCCTATCAAATTCCCCCACACTTAGCTTTTGCTAGTCCCTTAGCAAAATCACAACATAGACACAACTAGACTCAACGAAAACAAAGACAGAAAGACTCAAACGTTACAACATACAAAGACTCTATTGCCCTTCAACATTTTGTCTCAGAAATCTCTTACAACATCAAGATTAGCACTCAACCAAGAATCAATGTTTAGGCATTCAAGAGTTAATTAAAACACATAATCCACACATACACAAGTAGGACTTGGTTGTAACAATGGTGATGGGGTGGAGCTCAGCATGTTTCAGACAAGTATGATTCATATCCTCACAAGGTATATCCACTCTTTCTTCTCTCAGATCAGGGCAATGCTTAAAAGCTTATAATCACTCAATTATATGTGAGAGAACATATCTTAAGGCAATCAAATAGCTCACATATATAAGAAACGAAAGGCACTTTGTGAATATAACTTTTTTTTTCAAAGATCTCATGAAAGATATCAACTACTTGCACGGATGGTCCCAAGCCATAGGTTCAACTCGTATAACTCATCTCCACAGATCAAAAGTTGTCTCATCTTAAGGATCAAGAAGGTCTTATTAAGGGTTGTAATGGGGGCAAGGCTTAAGGTTTTAAGAAATGAATGGGTAAGGAATTTAACAAAGTGTCCTAAAAACCTAGCAGAGCTCATGTTGATGCAGAGAGACTTCTAGAAGTCCACCAAGTAAAACGTCACACCCATAGAGGCAAAGTAAAAGGCCTAATGTCTTCATGTTGGGCCTAATCTTCATTCTAAAGTTCTTTTGAACTCTAGTGAATTGGATAAAGACCAAATCTTTCAATATTGGGCCTTCAATTCAAAACAATCTCCAAACTCACCAAGTATGGGTGACTAAAATCCATATATATATATATATATATATATTTTCTTTCTTTCTTTCTTTTTCTTTTCTTTTGCCATACACAATTTTTTTTTTCCACATAATATTTTCTTTTCATGGACAAGTCTACCCCCACACTTGAACTTTCACCTCTTCTCATCCTTCATCCCTGATGCCAAATCCTCAAGTAAAGTCTCAAAATTAGCTCCACTAAGTTTTTAGAACAAATGGTAGGATTGTAACTATACTAAAGTTCAGGGGTTAAGGATTTTAAGGGTGATGAAAGAAAATGCTTAATGTAGGCTCAAAGGGGTTTATCTAAAGGGTGCACATCTTGTGTACACAATTAGGGGACACAAGCTTATTTGGCAATGGTGGTAATTCCTAGGGTGCCTTTATCATTTTCAGAATCAGGGACATGTATTGATAAAAGTCTCAACAAGCACAAGAGTGAATTCTAGCATTCTCTAGTCCATTAAACTTAATCTATGACAAGCAATCAATCAAATGAACGAATAATGAGATCATCAAAACATCGCCAAGAAAATAAGAATATATTTTTCATTTATCACTCCAAGAAAAAGGGAAATGGGCTCAAATATCTCACATGAGCTTTTATGAATCAAAACTCATCCTAACATGCTCATATTCTGTACCAAGGTCACGAAATCCATACCTACTACTCAGGCACATGTTTTTCATATATCTCAATTAACCAAAGAATACCATTTAAAATCATCTCAATATTGTGATCCTCTTGTAGCCATAATTTCAGAGATATAAGCTCATCTTAGACAGTTGAAAGACATCCTATAACTCAAAAACCAAAAGCAAAAATAAATTTTTTTTTTTTGACATTTTTCCATTTTATTTTTTTTATTTTTTTCAATATATATGACTCAAGACAAAAGTATAAATCCCCTCCCCCACACTTAAATATTGCATTGTCCTCAATGTACTCAATCATAAGCATGCAAGGAAACAATTAAGCATATAGGAATGAAATTTACGAAAATAAACACTAAAACAGAGGAGAAAATTGAAAAGTAAAAGAAATAGGGAAAGAGAAAGCAAATATGATTGAATTGGGTTGCCTCCCAAGTAGCACTTGGTTTTAACGTCTTCTCAACCTAGACGTGGTTTCCTCTTGTCCTCAGTTGGTTGGGCCTTCAAAGCCTCCCTTTGGGTTTGGAATTGTATTGCTCGGAAGCTTACCAGTTTAGTGAAACTTGGTCATGAAGTCCACCACTTGTCCCATTTGCTTCTTAAGGTTTGCAATGTCCTTGGTATGGTTCTGTTGTCCTTGAACCAAGGCTTGAGTGGAATTGGTTAGTGCCTCAATAATCTTATCATAATTAGGATTGGAAAAAGTATTTGAGTTAGAAGCAAAGTTTTGAGAGACCTGAGGCCTCTGAAAAAAGCCTTGAGGACTTTGGAAACTGCCACCAAGAGGGTTCTGAATGTTCTCATTATTGGTCCACTTGAAGTTTGGGTGGTCCCTCCATCTAGGGTTATAAGTGTTCGAATATGGGTCATACCTTGGACGTTGGGGACCCCCTTGGATCCCTTGGTATCCTCCTATGGCGTTCACAGACTCCCACCCACCATTCTCAATTAGTTGTAGGAATTCTTTCTTCCTCTTCAACGTTGTCTCTCTTCATGGTATAATCCAATGAGTGTTTCTATTGAGACCTCCAAATCTGCTCACTTGACCTCACTCCATTATGAATTATTAAATTACATATATAACCTACTATAAAATGACTATTAAAGACAATAATTATATCAAAAAAATATTATTTTTATTTCTCTAGACTTTTCAATTCAATAATATTAGATTGCATTCTTCATTATTTTCCTTATCTATTTTCATTTTCCAATTTCATTACATGCTCATTAAAGCATTCATATATAATTAAAAATATGATTAAAATCATGTGACATAAAAATATATGATATACATGTTGAACGTGTAAAAATAAAATGGAATTGGAATTGTTCTACTCATTTCATTTCATAGTCCCTTTATATAGGGAGAGAATTACAACGGAAATATCAATTACAATGATGACATTAAATGCTAATTGATCTGTAATCTTTACTGATTGATGATAATTGCTAATTCCTTGATTTGCTCTTCGTCAGTCACTTTGACGAAGGCACATAATGTGTTTTTCCTTTAACAGAATGCATATTGTGAGGGAGAACAAAATAAATCCTATTATGATCTAAATCTAAGTCTATCTATTATATTTGAAAAAAAAATAAATAAATAAACTAGCAGTTAAAGAAAAACTATAAAAAAAATATTTAAATAAGTAATCATGAGGTACAGAAAATAGACAAAAAAAATAAACATTAAGAATAAATGATTAATCTTCATTTTTTTTTGGCACAGCTAAAAGAGAAAAAGAAAAAAAAGTTTAAAAAAAAAACCACAGAATAGTTCATGTTATTTTCTTGTTGATTAGAAATTAATTTTGATTTTTTTTATTGGATAAGAGATTTATGTTGTCTGATCAAGGAATAGACATGTAATTAATCATTGAAATGACTAAGTTTTTTATATTAAAGATAATAGTTTGTTTGCAAATTATATGAGTGAGACTATTTAAGGAACTTTAGTGAGGTGTAGTGAGTAAATTTAGTATTTGAAAATTTGATAAGAGTTGTAAAAAGTATAGGAGGTCAAGTGAGTAAATTTGGAGGTTCCAATAAAAAAACTCTAATTTAATTGAACAAAAGACTCCAATTATACTTCAATTACCAACCTTTTCACCCTGTTTTCTTTGCAACCCATAAAGAAAAGCATTATGTGCACACTATTTGATCGTATCATCATACTCAAGAGGATATGGTTGGCATTGTAATTAAAATCTCCAAAGTATCTCGCTCAATCTGTAAATGTAAACAGACACTAGAGCTTCTCAAATGCATCCTACCATACAAAATAGAATTCTCTTTTTCAGGAAGGATGAAAAGGTTCAACTGGAATTATAATCAAACTTTATATTTAAGAGAATTCTAGGTGCAAAAGTTCAACTGGTAATTGTAGTATAATTGATGTCTTGTGTTCAATTGGATTATACCATGGAGAGAGACAACATTGAAGAAGAGGAAAGAATTCCTTCGAAGATTGTCTTTCCTTATTTTTCTTTAATTAATGAATTTTTAGTTATGATTAAATTAATTCAGTGAGAGAGAAAAAAAATGAAAAATTCAAACTTAATATCATCCATTGAAGTCTTTTTTGAATTAAAGGTAATTTCATTGATAAAACTCATGCCAAGAAGGCCATTAGAGCATATTTAGCAATGCTAGCTATTTTTGAGTTAAATATTAGCTAAAGTAGCTAAAAAGTCATTTTGGCTAGCCATTTTAGAAATACGTCCGCATCAGTGCTCTCTATTCTAGCTAGTTTTGAATTTATATTATTTTTTAAAATAAAGATTAAATAATATAAATATATTTATATGTTATATAAAATAATTCAATAGGAATGTTTAAATTATAGAGAGCCTCATCTCGCTCTCTATATTTAGGAGCAAGATAGCTAAAAGTTATAATAGAGAGCCACTTAGGAGTCCGGTGCAGCAGCTAAAATATATAAAAAGCTAAACATACTCTCTAAAATAGCTAAAGAGCGAAAATAGAGAGTCTGCTAAAGATACTCTTACATATCCACCCGCTGCCTGACAATGGACAGAACAAGGCTTCGTGGTGAAACCACAATGATACATAGGATAGACCAACTATATTCGAACTTATCGCTCACTTAAAAGCGAGCCTATAAGCTATGGAAAAAAAAAACATAGCAAATAGACAAGCAAAACTACACTCGTTAGGGCTCATTAAGTAATCTAAACTAACAAGCATAGGGCCCTAAAAAAATAGGGAATTATTTAGCTAAAACAAAAACTAAAAATAGAGGCCACAGCGTTATAGCCCACAGTTTGCCCTAACCCAAGCCTAACAGCAAGCAGCCAATCTAACCCCTGTCGCACTGTGCTAAGCCACCAATAGTCTAACATAGCAGCCCTGCCGCCACCACGAGGAACACCACCACCACGATCACCCGATGCGGTCAACCGGAGCCCTCAGCGAAACCCAACAGGAGAAGACCCAACCTACTAGGATCGATCTCCACCGCACCAAGTCACAACCAAACAACTCTGCTGCCTACGCCTCCATCAAAGCCATCACCTATGCGTTGCCCCTTGACCCACCATGTCGCCGTTGATCTCACATGCCACAGTTTCCAACATACCAAGATCCGGCAGCGATGTCGTCAAACTCCAACCAAAGAGACAAACTGAGAACAACTATAAGCAAGCCTTTGAGGCCAGTCTGACAGCAGCCCTGACATCATGTGACCAAGGCCGATATAGATGCCAGGCCACCACCGGACGAGCGCCGTTCGAGTATGTCAGAAGACGAGCTAGGTTTTTGAGAGAAAACTTTAAAGAGAGAGAGACGGAGCCTCTAAAAAAAGGTATACACTTGGTTAGCCATTGATAGCCTTTTGATCTAATATATGGTTGATAATTGAAGTATAATTTTAACTATAATTTGTGATGCCACGGATCCGCACCAACTAAAACACTCTACATATGTAAAAAATCCAATTCTAACAAGGCAACTTTGACCAAAATCAATATGCTCCTCATTCTAATCTCTTTGCATGTGTATGGTGTGTGAGCGAGAGAACAGAAACATATACTTTTAACTTACTTTCGATTTGAGGAGGAATAAGGAACGGTCAGACTCCTAAAATTAAAAATCACATTCCCTTACTGAAAAAAAAAAACCTAAAGGCAGTGCTATGTGCGCGGCCGCCAACCCCAGCAAACAAAGCGACATAAGTCGCTCTTGGATCCCAATTTCCGGCAACATGTCCAACATCGATGCTGTGACATCTTCCTTTGCTGCATCGCTGGCGCTTGCTAGCAGCGATGTGGTGGATGTTTCACGACCCTCTAACGGAATCCAACGACGTGCCAAACAATCCTTTCTGTTGGCACATCCTCTTGTGAAGAAACCGGCCTCTCTGAATGATATGAAGCGATTCTTTCGAAGAGTCTGGGTTCTAGACAAAGATTTCAAGATTCAAGAACGAGCATCAAACCGTTTTGTCATTGCTTTTGACCTACGTAAGGACCGTAACAAGGTCTTGAAGGGAGGACCATGGCGTTTTCAGCAAGCTTCGATCGTGCTTCAAGATTATGATGGCATCACCCTTGTTGCAGACGTGGATCTGACCTCACTATTCTTCTGGGTTCGGATCAGTAATATATCGCCGTTGTTTGAGGAACCAGACATGATCCGGAACATTGCTTCGGTGGCGGGTAAGTTCCTTGAATTAGATGATAAGTTTTTTGCAACTACTGGCAAGGTTAGGGTTCATGTTCAACATGACATCTCGAAACCTTTCTTTCTCAAGAGAACCCTAAAATTGGCACCTAGGGTTGAAGCTGAAATTTCATATTTTTTTTGAAAACCTGGTGGGCAAGTGTGATCACTGTAATCTGATTTACCATGAGGGAGATCATTGCCCTTTGCTTGGCAGTCATACTACACCGCAGGCAGTGCATGAAAATGGAGAACACAGAAAAGACATTGTTGGCCCTTCCTTAGGGTTTATCACAAATAAATTTGTGAATGGAACCTTCCGTTTTCAAGGTGTACAAACACCTATTCTCCCATCTATTTGCAGGACTCTCTTCCAACCCAAGGAAGCAGGTAGGGCACGTAAACCTGTCATATTGCG
The DNA here is from genome assembly GCF_002994745.2 of Rosa chinensis. NCBI lineage: Eukaryota > Viridiplantae > Streptophyta > Magnoliopsida > Rosales > Rosaceae > Rosa > Rosa chinensis. The sequence goes on from NC_037094.1 coordinate 35,145,813, forward strand.
TGACAGATCTCTGAATCTGAAAGACAAGGGGGAGGAGGTACATCCCTTGGCGTTAGCATTGATTGCAACTTCGGACTCGGGGGTACCAAACCCTACACCTGCAGGTACTACCGAACTCATGGAGCTTGAGGAGGGGTTGGAGCCAGATAAGCCAACAATACCCAAGAGCCAAATGATTCTAAGGACAAAGGTGAAGCTGCCCCGATTGAAGAAGGCAAAAAAGAGCAGTGAGGTGACAAGCGTCTGCTTCCTCCTTCTCCTACAAAATCTCCCCAGAAGCTAAAGTTCCTGCTGTCAGAATTATTCAAACCGGTACTCCCTGATATTCAAGTAAAGAAGCAGAAAATACCAATGTTCACAAGTAAGTTTTCTGCTCAGTCTTTGGGTATGATTGAAGCTCCAGGTAATATTCAAGTGCCTAAAGATGTGATGCCAACAAGTTCTGAAACAAAGAAGAAGAGAGGAAGACCTCTGGGATCAAGAAATAAAAATCCCCCGAAGTCAAAAAAGGTGGCAGATGCACAAGAGACTTGTTTTTCTTATCTCTCCAAATCTCCTAGCCCAACTGTTAAGGGCAAGGAGAAATTTTAGTTTTATTTTGTTTCTAAACTTTGCCTAATTGCTATGTTTGTACTTGCATGGTTCTTAGGCTCGCTTTTGAATAAGTGAGCACTGGTTGTCTGATGGGTGGTGCTAGCATACCACATCCTAAACTTGTCCTTGGTATGGCAAGGGAAGGTATGTATCCGTGCCATTCTGGCTTGAGTTGAATGAAATGATTGATTAGTTAAAAAAAAAAAGGAACGGTCAGACTTATTGAATACTTTGGACAAATTTGACATTCCTCTCATAAGAGGGACCATTGCTAGGACTAGACAGTATTTATACGCAAGTAAGAAGTATCAAAGATTGGTGCAACCATGGAGCTTTCCCTGAACAAAACCTGCAGCATTGTAAAGGCAAATTATTATCTAAACCCAAAAACAAAACCAGTTACATCGAGCTAACCTATTTCCAAAACCACAAATAGCCTTGATCAGTCAATAACATTATAGCAAAATCAATGCCATCAGTAGATTGAAAAGAATAGAGCGTTCAAAATCAAATATTAGCTACCCTATTATGCATTTGATAGGCTCATGGACAAGGTTTGTTCCTTGTAAAATGCTTTAAAATGATTGTAGAGCAGATATCACTACTACAAAAAATCCATCAGACGATGGTGGATTTGTGTTGTGTGATGACCAAACTCACTGTGGTCTAAGTGAGTGTTGTGTGATTGAAAAATCAGACAACGGTGATTTCACCGTTGTGTGATAATGCTTTGCTCAACAGAATTCCATTTTCCGTTGTGTGAATTCTGCGCAGGCATGTTCCTGGCATGGCATGCGAAGGGAAGCCTCCGGACAGTTAGACAACAGAAAAAGAAATTTGCCGTTGTGTGAGATTCATAACACACAACGGATATAATTGATTCTTTGTTGTGTGAGATTCATAACACACAACGGGTATAACTTATTCTTTGTTGTGTGAGATTCATAACACACAACGGGTATAACTTATTCTTTGTTGTCTGAGACTAATAACAGACAACAGATATAACTCATTCTTTGTTGTCTGAGGTAAGCAACACACAACCGAAGTGAAATTATCTCCCTTGTCTGTTGGTTACTCAGACAACAGAGATGATTTTATTTCCGTTGTGTGTTATGAATCTCACACAACAGAATTTTGTTTTCTTTTGTTGTTGGTTGTTAGTTCACACAACAAATTCTTTTTATCAACCATTGTGTGAGCAACATTAGGTTTGTTGTCTGAGCTTGGTTCTCACAACATTGTTTTGAGCTGTTGTTTGTTCATTATGTATTCCATACCTGGAATATATTTTCATAAATAATGGTCCATGTTACCACATAAAACCACACTAATTAATTCATATCATATAAGTTTTTCAAACTTCCAAACATTCAAGTTATTAGATAATGTACCAAACAAGAAAGCTTTCCTAGGTACTACCTACACATGAATCAAAAGCATTATTCCTAGCTACTCGCTAGACCCATGAATCAAACTTGGTAGCTCATATGCTGAAAGGAGGTAATCCATAGCACTTGCTTCTCGAGCTCTAAGATCCCACTCCAAAACTCATTTACTTTGCTTCTCGAGCTTTGGATCATTACCACAGAGTGGGCATCCTTGTTATGGCCCTAATTTCAAAGAAAGCAAAACTTATTAGAATTGCTATAAGAACCATAGCAGAAAGAAGAGAAGAAGAACAAGCAATGAAATTATGCAACACTAAAACAGAGACACCCATTTTGATGTCAGTGAAGATGCAGATGCATTAAAAAAGGTAGCCACTGATTCTGAAGCAACTGCCTTAGCAAGCATGGTTTTAGCAAGCATGGTTTTTCTATTATTAGTAGAGTTCCATTGCTATGAAGGCTTGTACAATAATTTCGAAGAATAATAAAAGAAATTACTAACCTCCAGAAAAATGGAACTTTTTCACGAGGTGTATAAGGCTCATAGATAAATCCTGGACTTGTCATGGAAACTCTAAGTGCTCCCTGCATATATCATAAGGAAATAACTTTTGGATCAACACCAATCTGTAATGAGGAGAGAAGGGATAAGGCAAAGAAGTTAGCTGGGAATGCAGAGAAGGCTAACAAAACTGCAACCATAAGGAACATAACTCAAGTTCATACTCTAAAAGTCAGCATTAAGAATTCATTCATTTTGGAAGATTTATAGAGTATATCTAGATGCTAACAATACACATGTGGATAAGTAAGCCATCCCGGCATTTTGACAATTGGCTCAACCATTTCCCAATAAACCTCACTCCATATGGATTATCTCTGTTTTATTTCATTCTTTAGTTCTTGAAAATGGAAAGATATAGATAATGTCTCAGAAATTTTACATTAAGAAAGCAGTGAAACAGCAGATAGTATAATAAAATTTAGAACAGAAGCATACAAAGTACATTTTCTCGGTAACTGCTTTCCTTAAAAGTGTTTTTGTCTCCAGTTGCCAATAGAGTATTTATCTGGATAAGAAGGTTAACTAATGAGTGTAAGGAAGTAAGAGTACAACCCACATACCACAGTAACTGAAATAAATGACAGAGAATGGCAAGATATAGTTATCTAAGCAAATAAGCAGTAGTACAGGCATCAAACTAGAACATGAAACGGAGTGGGATAGATTTCAAAAACAAAAGAGAGGGATGGAGGACATCCATGAAAGATTAGAAGAGGAAAGCTTCCATTAATATAAGTGTTATAATCAATGAAACAAGGTTGGTCATTATAAGCTGAATCTAGAGCTAACCTCTAAAATTATATCTTCTTTTGTTCTTCTCCAGCCACTTCTAGTGAACCATCTGTTACATAAAACATCAGGTGTTATGTATAACAAAAGAAAGGAAGAATAAAGAGCAAAATAGCAAGTAATCAAATTTGACAGTTACGTAGAGAAACTGAAGCTAAGAGAATTCAATAAAATTCCACAACCATATTCTTTAAAAAGAAAGCAAATTGGACAACAAAAGTGTGTGTGTGTGTGTATGAGTATACATATAGCATAAAGAAATAAGCCACCTCTAACTGGTTTCCATTACCTAAATAATCACAGGAGGAAGATAGTGTACATCAAGTTCTAGTAGTACAACTAAATTTTGATGGTTACTAAATAAAAGAGATTCCATCTCCGACCTAGTGAAAACTGAAAATGCATATATAAAACTGCAACTAACTCTCAGTAGAGTTCCATTACTATGAAGGCTTGTTCTAATTACAACAATTACATGCATGCAATTCCAGAATTCCCAAAACATGCAAAATAAGACCCAGACCAAACTTTGTCTTATATATGTATAGCTAAATAATCCAATCTAGCAGTTTCACTATACCATATTAACTTATTTATAGAATTAAAATCTGCCTATCATTAATTGGCCCCTAAACACTTGGTCTAAATCAACGTAATTCTTTTAAATGAGTGAACAAGTTGAACCAAAGTCCAAATTTGCAAGTTCAACCCATCAAAATATACACTATTAAAGCAGCCCCTAAACATTTGGTCCAAATCAACGTGATTCTTTTAAATGAGTGAACAAATTCAACCAAAGTCCAAATTTACAAGTTCAACCCATCAAAATATACACCAAAATGTTTGATTGATATCACCTAAAGTTTCCATCAAAAGAAATAATCTCCATTAGAAATAAATTGACCAAAATCCTCCAAGGGGCCAATCCAATATTGAAATGACTAAAATTAGTAGAAAACAAGTATACCCAGAAGCTGATTTGAAGAAAAGTGAAACCTAAAATATAGAACGTCTACTGGGCTCACCAAAAATCCTCTTTGATCCACTATCCTAGTCGGTCGCTCCAAGTTCTTACCATAAAAGAAATGCAACCTGGATTTACAGTAACAAACATTCAAATAATTAGACCCATTTGAAGAAAACAATAGCTTTCTCAAGCACAAACAGAAGCATACCAATAACAAACAAATAGATGCAGAAAGAGATATACTAAAACAAAATGACAATGCTTAAATCAGCTGTGCCCTCAGATGCAATATCAGCATATGTATCAAACGATATACTGCTAACCTCTATTATAATCTGCAATTGATAAAAGATTAAAAGAAATTATTCTCAATATTATCATTTAAGCTAAAAAAAAACAATTTATCATACCCAGATAAATCTAGAAGCAATCTTTGGCCTCCACTCCAGCATCTACCTCCCAAATCCATGAAAACGAACAAAAGAAATCAACAAATTAGCTTCAAAACAAAAGAAATAGCAACAGAGTGGGTTCAGAATCAGCATTTCAAACTAGAATCAGAAACAACCAACCCAAAACAATACTGAGATGAGAGCTTCCTCGAGAGTTCGAGCCTCGAACTGCTTGGAGAAGATGTACTTGGCTGTCTTGGTGGCAAATCGAGTAAAACTGCAACAATAAGAAAGAAAACACCAAATGTTAAAACCAAATCGGAACCAATTAAACCTGAAAATAAAGGAAAATTTTAGATTGTGGGAAAGGGATTTGAATATTTATGTCACTAGGAGACGAAGGAGACTTGGGTGGCCAGAGCGGCAACAAGGGAGATTCGGGCTTCGAGAGCGGACATGGTCCTTCTTCGCTGCGGCGGAGAAGATACGGCAGCCCGGTTGGCGGCCATGGAGATGTTAGCCTGTTAGAATTTCGTGACAGGGAGCTTGAAGAGTCTGTTAGTCTTTTGCATCTCTTCAATTGACCATAGTTTGAAGGTGAGGAGGAGGAGATCTGAGAGCAAGGAGGAGGAGATATGGGGATTTGGATTGGTATATCAGCGAAGAAAGGCGGAGGAGGAGTGTGAGAGAGGACTGAGATTTCCTTTCGTATCGAGAGAGTGTCGAGTGTCGAGAGAAGACTAAGTGGAAGGCTTTGTTTTCTTTTGTTTAAACCTAGTAAAAAAATTTCAAAGTTATTCACACAACAGAAATCTCTCTCACTGTCGTCTAAGTGCATCACTAAAAATTAAAATGTGAAATCATGGAGGGAAACATGGCGCCTTCAGCATTTTTGGTTAAAATGTTGCCGCCCAGTTGCATGTTCACACAACAGAAAATCTTAAATCTGTTGTACAATTACAATAGCTTGCACTAGGCCTATCTAGGTGAAGACATTTAAGCAAGCATCCTTCAACTTTGATGCTTAGTTTTTCAATCACACAACGGCAATAGTAAAACCCGTTGTCCTAGTAGCCAAAATTTCAGTTTTTCAAGATCCAACCAAAACTCCAAAATGGAGGGAAATCTGCCGCTAAATTTTTTAAGGCTCAGACGACGGACCATGCTTAATTCCGTTGTGCAATGTAGTTCCGATAAAAAAATTATCACTTTGTAGGCATTCACACAACAGAATATAACTAGCACCGTTGTATAACAAAACTGACTTCAACACACAACAGATGATTTGTATTCCGTTGTGTGATTAACTTTTTGTACTAGTGTATAAATATAATCAGCATTCCTAATTCCAAAATAATCTTGCTTTCGCTAAAAGAGAATATTTATCTGCTGTATAAATTGCATACCTTAATGGTCCTGTCGCGTAGAATAGGTGCTTTAACCCTGTATATACTGCAAAGAACCTCAAATGTGTTGTGAAAGTCACAGACACTGTTGGACCAGGCCTCTAGAAAAAACTCAGCCTTTTCTAAACGTAATAACTTTCCCAGTTTTGGGTGACACAAGTCAAAAAATCCCCAACCCATTTCAAATACTTTAGATTCGGAGCACAATGATCTGCTACCAGGGTTATAGAATTTCCACTTTATATGTATAATTTCAAGTTTCTCACCTGAGATGTTAAGACAGCAAAGCTTGGAACAAGCCACAAAAGTAAATGATTCCAAAGATGAGCTTTGGTTATATTTTCCGCGCTAACCATTTTAAGCTTTATTTCCTTAATGCATTTGTAGAAACTTGAGATCCATTTGGAAAACTCCTCATCTAAACTAACATACCTCAAGTTCAAGCGTTGGAGATTACTGGGTCAAGGAAAGGATGGAACTTTGAAAATCTCCTCCATGTTCCCCAATAGTGACCTCAAAGATCCACAACGAAATATGGAAGATGGCAATCCTTCCATATTCCCCTTAGATAGTTAGATCACATAGGCCCAGTTTGGCCCCGAGGTCTAAGCAGCTTAAGCAGCTTATTCAGTAATTTAAGCTGGATGGGGTGTTTGGTAAAACAAGAGATTATGAATTATAATTCAATCTCCCACTTCCCAATGTTATAATCCACAAGTTGCAAAAGTGATGCTTTTAGATTAAGAGATTTCAGAAGTTGAGATCATTTACCTATATTGCCTTCATCTATATTCCAGCCCCGAACTCAGTTTCCCAACACTGCCGAAACTGGTTTGAAGATGGACTAAGGATTCAATGCCTACAACCCAGCAAGTTCGTGACTTCCAACTCCAATCATGGTCAGCTTTCTTCTATAGATGCAACGAAGCCAGGACTAAGCTGAGAAGAGCCGAAAAAATCGCCGGAGTCGAGGAACCGTGACGGAGCTGAGAATTCACAAAAACGAAAATCATCAGAACCTAATCGAATTCTGAAACTAATCACACAGGCATGTAGACCATGACGAGAAGATGAGGTTTCATACCACATGCAAGCCAATCGGTGGCTGGAGTCGCCGGAATTCGCTGACACTCGCTGGAGCAGTCGGACCTTCTCACCATCGATTCTTCTTCGTCGTCTGGTGCATAGACGATCAAAGACCATAGGCGTGATGGGTACGAGGAGACGAAGAGGATGGTGCCCGTGCGCCGTCGTGGGGTGGGCGGAGGTGAAAGTTCCGGTCTGGCTTCTCTTCGGGGTCAGCGGCCTCCTTTCGGGTCAGAAACTCAAGCTCCTTCTCTCGAGCTTTGTGGCCCAATCTGGTCTGTTTCCTTCCTTTTAAAGCCAGATCAACAGACCAGATTGGATGGTGGAGGAAATTGACGGCTAAGATCGCGCCACTTGATTTCTATTTCCTTAAATAAATTTTCAAAACTCCAGAACTTCGGAAAATCACGATAAATGGTTCGGGTATTCGAAAAATTCTCCGAAAATTTCCCAGAACTTCATAAAGTCACGATAAATGAAATAGTAGAGTATAACTTATAAAGACAATAAATGTTATTATTTCTAAAAATATATATAAGTAACACCATTTTAACATTATGTCCTTTTTGGTCATTTTCTAAACTCACAGCACTTTTATACTAAAGTTTACCAAACACTTAAACACTGCTTTTGTACTCACAGCACTTTTAAAAGCACAGTTTACCAAACACCCAGCAACTTAATTTCACAGCTGATTATTCTCACAGCACAGCTAAAGCTGATTTTAAATTAATCACCTCGGGGCCAAACTCGCCCATAGTCAACCGAAGATTAAGCACTTCAACACTGCACCTTGCTGCAATATCGATCCACGTCATGACTTGGAATACCTTGCAGGTGTGGCTTGTCGGGAAATTCAAATAAATACCAAAATGATGTATCTTATTATTCCCACGACGACGCAAGAACTGATCGAAACAGTTCATCTTGTTTGATTTGCGCACTCAAAACATCTCTTTGACACGGCACCTACACGAGTGAGATCTCTTAAATCCACCATTGAGAGTATATGATGAGCAATTTCATCTGAAGGAGTACTAAATCTATCTCTTTTAGTACGTAGCATGACACACTCCTTGAGCTTGAGAACTTGCTATTGCCAATAACTTATGCTTGTGTCCCATTCTACTTGGTTTTTATTTGTATTGTTTTTTTTTTTTTTTTGACTTTGTCAAGGGGAACCCAAAGGCTTCCCTAGGCTCAAGATAAACCTATTCGGCGCATGTGAAATGCTCTAACTGTGCATTGCAGCACAGTGCCTGGCCACTTTGACAGCTTCGGGGTTCGAACATAGGTTGGGGAGCACACCTAATTAGGCAAGAACCACTAGGCCACTTGCAGTGGTTTTTGTTTGTATTGTTAAGATCACCTTACACCTATGAGCATTGGATTATAGACATGAAAAGCAAAACTATGCAACTGTATATGACATATGATATCAAAAGCACTAACCCTATAACTATTGTTATCTCTCTTCATCTCTTCTCTGGATAAAGACATTGACTTTTAACTAGGTCATTGGGTTTATTTGAGAGATTTTCAGCTATTTATATTAAAGACTACAAAATTTAGTTAAACAAAATATAAATTCAAAAAAGGGCATTTTCTTCATGTAACCCTTATGGAGTAACGAGTAATTAAGTTAAGTTCATTTGGCATACATGCATCAAATTGTTATGATTTATAAAGTATTGGTTGATAACTTGATTGTTTTACATAGTTAAGAATGACGTAAAGAGGTTTAACCCTACTGAATTTCGCTCATAAGGTGCCTTACAAGATACGGCACATTTATCGAGAGAACTAAGAGAGACATTTGTAAATATACAAGACTCGAAAAAGGATTGCAAAAGATTAAGATTAGAGCAAATAGATCACAAGGTGTTATTTCTCTTTGTAATTGGTTTTTGTTATTTCAAATGTTTTATTTTCGACTATTTCTAAAATGGTATTGTGTGATTTTCATTTTGTTTTATATTTCTACACTGACACCTCAGATTCAGCTTTAGATAAGTAATATCACCAACAGGTTTGGGGGCGTGACAGTATTGCACCCTATTCACACACCAAAACACTCCAGTAGCAACATACTTGTGCTTATTACCAACTGCCGATACCCAGTTGTTTTAGTAAAATGTGCAATATGTTGATCCAGTAGAAACAAGTGCACCAACAATATAATATCAACAACTAGAAACAGTTTACCCTGTTTACAGCAACATTAGAAAGAAGCATTCAAGATTTTGATTCTTTCAAACAAAATGCCCTCTATATCAACATCCAACTGAATTTCAAAACATCGATAGATTCTTTGAGAAACTAAACCTTCTTTGCTTTATGTCCATTGTTTCTCATGAAAGTCAATTGTGGCAGAGGAGACCTTCTTGCTGTTACTTACCTTATCAATAACATGTAATTTTCTGGGTAAATAAAATATGGTCATCTTCTTCAAATTCTGAGCATGCTCGAGAATAAACCTTGCCAATTGCCATGCATTGTTACCATTTGAAAGTTCTATTGTTACCTCCTTAAGCTGGTTTACAAAATCCAGGTTTTGGGATTTCCAGTATTTCCCATTAAATCCGCATGCCTGGAAAGGGAAGAAGCAAAATCAATTAGAGTTATTTATAAGGATAAAAATGATCAACCAAGTATCAAGAAACATGTTATTCCCAGAACTGCAAAACCAACCTAGATAAATCAATTATAAATTCTGCAGAGGGTCATACATTACTATAAAAACAACAATGTAAGATGTAAAAAATTCAATTCTAACAAGGCAACTTTGACCAAAATCAATATGCTCCTCATTCTACTCTCTTTGCATATGTGTATGGTGTGTGAATGAGAGAACGGAATATATACATTCAACTCACTTTCGGTTCGAGGAAGAATAAGGAAGGGTCAGACTTTATGTCCAAAGTATTCAAATTTGACATTCCTCTCATAAGAGAGACCATTGGTGGGACTAGAGCGTTATTCAGGTTCGCAATATTTATACGCAAGTAAGAAGTATCAAAGATAGGTGCAGCCATTGAACCTTCCCTGAACAAAGCCTGCAATATTATAAAGGCAAACTATTATATTGGGAAAAGTACAAGCACTCAAAAAACCCTACAACAAAAACCAGTTACATATGAGCTAACCTATTTCCAAAACCGCAAATAGCCCTTGATCAGTCAATAGCATTATACGAAAATCAATGCCATCACTAGATTTTAAAGAATATAGAAGGTTTAAAATCGTATATTAGCTACCCTGTTATGCATTCCATAGGCTCATGGACAAGGTTTGTTTGTTGTAAAATGCTTCAAAAGAATTGTACAGCAGTTATAAATATAATCAGCAAAATTCCTAATTCCAAAATAATCTTGCTTCTGCTAAAGGAGAATATATGTTTGCTGAGTACATTGCATACCTTAATGGTCTTGTCACTTAGAATAAGTGCTTTAGCCCTGCAAATACTGCAAAGGAACTCGAATGCGTTGTGAAAGTCACAGACACAGATTGACTTGGCCTCCAGAAAAATCTCAGCCTTTTCTAAACATAATAATTTCTCCAGTTTTGGATGACTCACCAAATCCCCAACCCACTTCAAATATTTTAGATTTGGAGCACAAATATGTAATGATCTGCTGCCTGGGTTAAAGAATTTCCACTTTATATGTATAATTTCAAGTTTCTCACCTGAGATGTTAAGACAGCAGAGGTCGGAACAGGCCACAAAAGTAAATGATTCCAAAGATGAGTTCTCAATGGTTAAATTATCCGTGCTAACCATTAAGAGCTTTATTTCCTTAATGCATTTGCAGGAACTTGAGATCCATTTGGAAAACCCCTCATCTATTCTAACGTAGCTCAAGTTCAAGTGTTGGAGATTATTGGGACAAGGAAAGGATGGAACTTTGAAAATCTCCTCCATTTTCACCATTAGTGACCTCAAAGATCCACAACGAAATATGGAAGACGGCAATCCTACCATATTCCCCTTGGAATTCATAGTCAACTGAAGATTAAGCACTTCAACACTGCACCTTGCTGCATTATCAATCCACGTCATGACTTGGAATACCTTGCAGGAGAGGCTTGCCGGTAAACTCAAATCAATACCAAAATGATGTATCTTATTATTCCCACGACGACGCAAGAACTGATCGAAACAATTCATCTTGTTTGATTTGCGCTGCATGTTACCAAAATGCGCGTCAAAGCAGAATGATGGAGTTGAGAGATAAAACTCATAGCATCCCTTTGACAAGGCACCTACGCGAGTGAGATCTCTTAAATCCACCATTGAGAGTATATGATGAGCAATTTCATCCGGAAGAGTACTGAATCTATCTCTTATAGTATCATGACACACTCCTTGATCTTGAGAACATGCAGTTGCCAATAACTTACGCTCGTTTTCCATTCTACTTGGTTTCTGTTTGTATTGTTAAGATCACCTTACACCTACAAGCATTGGATTACAGACATGAAAAGCAAATTAAACTATGCAACTGTATATGATATCTGATATCAAAAGCACCAATCCTATAACTATTGCTCCAAAATTTGGTTAAACAAATTATAAATTCAAAAAGCGCATTTTCTGTTGGCTAATCAAACCAGAAAATACAAAGATTAAGGCTTTTCTCTCAATACAATTCAAAATCTTACCGATTTACCAACAAATAACTGTCACACCAAAATCCAGAAAATCAAACCAAATAACCGAAGCTAGAAGTAGGAGAGGAACTCACCCAAAGTCTATGCAACTGGGAATTTGAAGCCTGCAGCACAGAAAAGAAAAAGAAGGTTTTGCTTATATTTCTGGGAAACCCTAGTCGGATTCAGAATCAAACACTGAGCCCAAACGAAAAGAGCGCCACTTCATCTTTCATTTTCGCCTCAATCCCGCTAAAATGAAAACAAGCATTTGCTTTTTATTCTCCCCAAAAAATACCCGCAACGACGTCGTTTTGGTTTTTTATTTTTTATTTTATTTTATTTATTATTATTATTTTTTTTTTTTTAATTGAAAGCTCAAATATTCTTGAGTAGCGTGTAGGAGAGAGAGTGGGAGCTGTTTCCAGCGACTTCGATTAGCCCTCGCTTCGCTTCACCGGCTTGGCCTCCGCCGCCGTCAAGGAGCTTTCGCTGCCGGAAAGCTCACCGCGGTTAGTTCAATTTACTGTTTATGGGTGATACATATGGCTGCATTGTTCTGATTGCAAACCACTATAATCTAGCTCAGGATCAAAATGGTTCTTATTTTGGTGTGCTTGAGTTGAGGATTTGCATATACTAGTTGTTCAATCCTATACGTATGATTGTATCTTAACCACCTCTATGGAAGATATGCAAGCCATGAACTTATATCTTCATTAAATCGCCTTCTATCGCTTGTGGATGGATAGTTTAAGCTTGTTGTGCAGCTATGGTTTGTGTTGAAATGTAGTACTTGTATTAGGTGTCCTTTTATCTTACTATACACTGTTGCGGGTATGGTCAATGTGATACTACCTTAAATTGTATGCCATGGACGGATTCAATGCTGCTCATTAGCCATTAGAATCTAAGTTGAGGACTTGCGTAATCGTCGCAAGGTTGGCTACATGGTATGTGAGAATGTGAGATGGAACCTAACAGTTAAGACGGAAGTGTTGTGTTTATGTGCGTGTGAATTTGAGCTTGGAAAGCCTTCTATCTAATGAATGCGGAGTCTGCTTTGTAAACATCCGCTCTGCATCCACCTCCCAAGTATGCCTCTGTCTAAGTGTTAGCTTTGTGACTGCATGGTTTTATGTGAGGAGTTTATAAACCTCATCCCATCAGTGTCTAGTGAAGTTTGTAGCTAATGCTTAAGAGGAGAAAAGAAGAAGAATATCACCTGAACTCGAACTCAACGCAAATAAGGATTCTAATCAAACCATCTGAACATATTGTCTAGTTTAAAAACTTGTTCTTTGAGAAGTCCTGTGAGTTTTTGTCTGTGGTTTATCAACTTGTGTTTCTTTTTACTCAGCCTCATGTGAAGTGCTGTTAAACATTATTTATGTGATGTTACTGTCAATGGTCAAATCCATTTTTCCCTCAAATTTTTGCATAACAAAGCAGCTCAACAGTTGTTCTGAATTTAAACAATTTATGAGATCCTTTGTCACTCTGGCCTATGTCAAAAGAGATGGATATTTGTGCACTAAGCTCAGTGTCATAATACCTTGATTGAGTCATGTAGACGAATGAAAAATTCTGCAATTCTTTCAATGATTTGATGTTGCTATCAGATTTTGTTCAATAAAATTTTGGTTCACATTGGAGACTTGTGTTTCCATTTGCGTATCACAATTATCAATAGTTTTCTTTGTGAATTTGGAACCATACATAAAACTATAAAAGACGCACTGGAACATGGAGACTACAGTTGGTAATCAGTTTAAATAAAACTTTCATGAAATTAATGACGAAACCTTCTGTAGGGTAATATGTCTGAATTGTTGGTTCCTTCTTGGTTGGTTACTGTGCACTGAGTAGCTGTTTCCCAAGCTCTTGGACAGAAGAAGCAATTTGTAAGTCCAGTATACCCTTTAGTTGTGAGTCTCTCTTGCAGGTAGAATTTTATTGCTAGCTCCCCATACACAAATCTTGACCTTACCCAGAACTTTAACTTTCCAAAATTTTCTCCCTAGTGCTTCATAAGGGTTGCCTGATGCTGTAGAAGCCAGAATGTTGCCCATCACTTGCTCTGTTGCAATCTAGTATGCTGATTTAACTGAATCGTGACCTCTTTTTTTTGGGGTTTTTGACCATTTACCCTAATTCTAGGAACTTCTTTCCCCCTTACACCACCCACTTTTTTTTTTCCCACTTACCCCTAAAGACTCTAATAAGGTCTTTCGTAATACTCAATTAATTTTTGTTTTTTCCTTTTTCAATTAATAAAATATTGTTTTGTGCATATAGTATATGTGGGCTTGTCTTTGCTGTTTACTAAAGTTTAGCCAAGAGTATTGAGCAGAAATACACTCCTCAGGGGTCCATTAAGTTTGGAGTTATATAGTAATAGGAACTGGGTACTAATATTTAACCGTTTTTAGTTTTGTTTGTGCAGAGAATCTGCCTGCAAACTTACTGTCACCTTGCATGATGAAATATATTGATCCGGACAGTTTTGTTTCAATAATGGAACCGAGCATATGAATAATTTGTTTAGTCATTTCTTATAATAATATAGGCAGAATGAAGGATAACTTCTAGTTTTAGTAATAAGGTATATTGTGTTGGGTATGAAAACCCTTTTTGTCTTTCCATGTTGATGGGTTGAGGTTTACTACCCGAGAGTGCAATGTGGATATGGTTTCTCATATTCCTATCCTGTGTTGCTCTTGGTGACTGGGGACATTATTTTTGGCTGGACAGAGGTCCTGGAATAATAAACCTTCTTCAACGCACTCAAGTTAAATGTTTAGTAGCTTAAATGTGTTGTAGTAAGGTCTAGAGAGTCTAGATAGTTCTACTGTTTTGGTCATCAATAATCATATAACTAACCACTGGACTAAAGTCTTGTGATTGTCATCAACATTGGAAAATGTATATCTTGCAGTCACACTTTCTTTATGTTTCAGAGGCTTTGAGCATCCATGGGAGGCGCTTCCATCACAACCGAACCTAACTCTTCCAACTCCACACTTCCGCTGCCTTCTCAGAAAAATGATGGCCAATCAGAGAATGGCAAAGAAGAAGAAGAAGAAAAAGAAGAAGATGCAGAGGAAGAGAAAGGTGAGTGTGGGTTTTGCTTATTCATGAAAGCAGGTCCGTGTGGAGAGAGATTCACAGCTTGGGAACAGTGCGTTAAAGAGTCTGAGAAGAACAAGGATTATGCTGCTGCAAAGTGTGTTGAGGTCTTCAAAACTTTGGATGAGTGTATGAAAGAGAATCAAGCTTACTATGATTTTTTCTTGAGGGCCGAGAAAGCAGAATTGGAGAAGGAAGAGGATTTGATGAGAGAGAGCTCAGAGCACAAAGCCAGTTCAATTGGGGATTCTACTGACAAGCAAGAAGGTTAGCCAGTCTGGTGCTTCTTGATTTTGCATCGGCAATCGGAAAGGGTATTGCTGGGATGGGACGGTATTTAGATTCTCATTCATTGTTTTTTTTTTGGTCTGAAGATTCTCATTCATTGTTAGTTGCTGTTCTTGCTGAGATGAACTGTTATTAGTGACCACTATTGATTTTTCTTAAACATATATTAAAGAGAAGATCCCTAGGGATCGGTATACAAAGTTATCAAATGCTAACAAAGGCAGCAGAAATATTTGTTTAAGGCCCCAATAAGTCTGATATTAAGATATATGAATATGAATATAGTGCTCCATGTGAAGTCATTCTAGCTAGTACTTGAAGAATGTTTTCTTCATCCAATCTCTGCATTCCTCTTTAGTCCCTGAAGGATGAGCGAGCTGCCATGCAAATACTTTCCGTTTCCATTGACTGACAACTGGTCCTCCAGATTTAAGGTCCAGATGTTTAATAATATCCGTTCCACTGAGTAATGGCTTTACAACCCAGACTCTGTCAAGACCTAGATCATCAATTATGGCGCTTTGGACTTTTCTAAACAAAGCTGTTCGATCCTCTAATGTAAAGTTCTTGTTCAAAGGATCTTCTGAACAACACAGCAGCAGCAATGAAACTGTCCAAAAATCTTTAATTTCTCGTAGAAGAAATCCCATCAGTACTCGGAGTTGTGATTCTTTTGAAGTAACAGAAAGAACATCAACACACTCTCCGGTTCCCAAGTCATCTTCAGCGAGTTGTACGTCAGATCCACTGGATCCAAAGTGCGGAAGCAAAGGCAAGAACTTTTCCAATGCATTGTCTATCTTTAAAACAGTTTCTGCATCGCTGACTTTTCTCTTAAGCGAGTATTTGAAAATGAAATTCACCACAGGAATCTCTTCTACTCTCTCGTCTTTGTACATGGTCGTCCTAAGTGGGAGGAACATAGCAGCATAGAAGGAGATCCTCTCTGTTCATCAGTAAAGGTAGAGGACCCAATTACCCCAATAAGGTTGCATATAGACTCCAAGTAGGTGACACAAGCCCTGTCTGATAGCGGCTCACACTGAGGATGAAGACGGAACACATACCAAAGCCAATTGAAGTCACACAGTAAGGTCATAGCTTGGACAGGTAGGTCTCCAGATATCATGAGATCAATTTCAGCTCCAATTCGCTCTCTGCTAACTTCAGCAGAAAGAGCTGCCTTCACTTCATCACTGGCAGCAGCTTCCTTTAGCTGTTCAACTAGTGTGAATCCATCCCTTGTGCCAATACGAACAGCTCGCAGACCACGCACTGGATCCTCCATAATAGTTTCCTTTGGTGACAAATGAGTTGCAATATTCCCGGACTTCCGATCTTTGATGCCTCTGTTGGTCCAATCTTCAACTGATTTGGTATTGATATTGTAGAACAAACTATCGTTAGATCCCTTCTCGTTGCATCCTGTTCCGGTGTGCCATATTTTTGCATAATAGGAATTCGGCTACTTCAACTGTACTCTTCACAACGTAAGTTCACAAAATCAACCCATGTACCAAATATGCGCAGCCTCGCCGTTTCCAGATATTTTGATTGGCTGGGATTGCTTCGAATAATGGCACTTCCTCGGACCTCTTCCCCCATAAACTTCATGTACTTTTCCACCATTTTAACAAAATCGCTCCCCATCATATTTTCCAAAGCAATGTCAATGTCATTGCATTCTGCTCCCAGAAGCTTATCACGGACCCATCCACCTGCGACACGAAGCTCTGTCTTCAGTTTATAATGGTCAAGCGTTCCCAGCAACATTTTGAAGATCTTTCGTTCAGTTTCATCGAGTTCAACCATGTCCCTCACTTGTAGGGTCGGCGTAGACATCACGGATGGCAGATCCAGGAATTTGAGGTTCCAAACTCAATGTAAAAGAAAAGAAAAATATTTGTGTGGGAAGAACCGAACAGCACCCTATGCTATAATTTTAGTTCGAGCCACCAAGTGACTATGCTACAGAGCCCGCCATCTTACAGGCTTAGGATTCGGCAATTACAATCCTTACAGGCCTAGGATTCCTAATCACGATAGGTTACTACCATAAGCGAGCTGGAACATAATTTTAGCCACATGTAAATTTACTTCTTTTTTTTTTTCCTTCGTAAGGTCACCGTAAAATTAGACTCTAATTTTGGATATTGAAAATAAATGCATTTACGACGGGTTTTAGATTATACAGTAAATTCTTGAACAAGATGCAGACTCTTGCTGGGGAGTATAAATGTATAATAATAGAGTAGAGGGTGAGAAGAATGTGAAGAAACTCGAGAATCTAGATTAACAGCACACCAAAGATAAGCAAGTAAATTAGAAAAGGACAGTACAGAAAACAATAAATATCTTAGCAAAATTAAATACTTCCTAATTAATTGATTTATCCCTATAATTCTATACACATCCTCATCCCCATCATTATTATCTTCCACAGTAAGGAAAAGACATTCTTTGGTCAATTGCTTCTGACGCTGAAAATTCTTACATGAGCAACAGACAATGTTTGCAACTGTTAAGACTTTTCAGAGTAGCAACATCATGAATATATAGAGAATCGAGATATATTTGACATATCCAAAGTTATTACGGGCAGGAGTTGAAAGATTCCACATCATACTCAACAACATAGCATATGTAGATGATGGTTCAAATAGTTTACTCGATAAGGCCATCTGCCAGCACTTAAACCTAATACACCTAATGCCTAAGGAACCAGCATTAAAGGAAAAATACAAAAATAAAAGAACATAAAAGCAGCCAACCAGCTGAGAGTTGTTCACAGTAGTTCTTCATATTTGAGAGAGAGAAGAGCAAAGCTCACTCAGAAACTCAAGAGACAAGGAAAGCATATTTCATCTTCGTCCTGGACGCCTTGCACCTCCTAGTCTTTACAAAAGATTGAGACTGAAGCGCCAAAACGACCTTACTTACTTCCCCTCTTGCTCTTGGACCCACACTTTCTAGAGCTTTGTTTGCCTGCTCTTGATTTAGAGTTAGTAGTAGTAGGTGGGGCATTAGAGGCAGGGTGAATAGGCACGTGAGGTCCAGGAACCAAAGCAGGGAACCCAACAGCAGGAGTTCCAAGAGCACAGCAGACTCCTGCTTGGTACCAGAAACACCACGGCCATATGCATTGCCCATCTGTAGACTAAGTCGCAAAGCATGGTTCTCGGCATAGCAGCACTGAAGCAAACGCCCCAGCCTCCTGCATTCGCCTTCCAAATACTTGCTCTTCATCTCCAGATCTGTGACATACATTTTTCTCCTCTCCCTTGATTTCATCGCTGCATCCTTATTTCTCAACTGCCTGGAATGATGGCAAACCACATCCACTGATATCAGATCATATCGTAAATATAACTAAATTATCTAATACATTCCAACTAAATTCAAATTCTTTTGCATTTAGATCATTCGGAGAGCCTGTTTACTCTCAAAACTCATCCTGCTTAGTTTTATGTTTCATCATCCTTTTACTTGCCCAATTACCAAAATATGACAACAAGGATGAGTGCAAGGCCCAATTTTATTTTTGACACATAAGTTAAGATTGTAATCCAATACTTCACCACTGAAAAGGAAGAACTTGAAAGCATAACCATCACAATAATCCCCTTCTTTTTATGTTTCATTCTCCTTTGATTTCTCCAAGTTCCAAAGCATAAAAATCAGGAAATAAGTTCAGTTTCCAGATAAACTAAACTTGTAAACCAATACTACAGCAATAAAAATGAAAAACTATCATCACAATATTCACAGAACACACCAAACTTCAAAAGAAACCATCAAATCGAGTATTCTAATCGAATCAATATCATATCATTACAGAGATAACTGAGATTATGATCTCTGAATCTGATTACTCCTATTTGAGGACATATAATCATACATTTAGAACCAAAAATAAAAATAAAAAAGTCAATTCCTCCGTGAATCACCCAGGCAAATCCCCATTTTAACCATTTTGAATATATAGCCCACTAATAAATTAATTAAAAATATCAAATTCTGGCATATTTAACAAATAATCGTATTATATTCAAGCATTCTCCTAGATTTCAATAATCCATTTAGGATTAATATGAACAAGTTAACAGTACCTTCTCCTTTTCTTGGAGACAGGATCGTCAGCGTCTGCGTCAGCATCCGTATCATTGTTGAGCGGCGATCCATCGGTTTTCTCCTTCTCCGACTTAGCGCAGCCGTTTGAATTCGAATCCACGTAGGCAGGAGATTCCGTCGACGGCGAGTCCACGAGTACATCCGCCAAAAAATTCTCATAGTACTCCTTAGGCGGCTCCTCCGAAGCCTCCACCTTGCTGACGTCTTCGTCTTTCATCAGCATGTCCTCAACCTCGCCGATCCACGTGTCAATCGATCCGGCCTCCGGGTTGGCCGGAGCATCCTCCACCGTCGATGACGACGACGAAGAAGGCGAAGCCCCAGTCGCCGCCGTGGCGGCCGGGTTCTCCAACTCCTGCAACAAATCTAACCCCTTCGCGTCGTCGAATACGAAATCCCAATCGATCTCTCCGATCACGTCAACGCCGCTGTCCAAAAATTCAAGGCCTCCGTCGAATTCCATAAGCTAAAAGGTGGTATTTACAAAACCCTAATTCTAACCGGTGGTGACATTTTGGGGGAGAATATATTTATATATAGCAGAGGCCAGAATAGTCTTGTTTTGGAAACGCGTAGTGTCTGTGTCATACTCTGATTCTTTCTTTGCTGCTTCCTCGGTAAGAAAACAAACGCTGTGTGGTCACGTGCTGGTCACGTGTGATGACTTTTCCCATTGAATTTTTATTATTTACTGTTATATATTCTCTGCCAGATTGGATTTGAGGCGATGTTGTCATTGAACCAATGGGATTGTGCCAGCAAGAGCATCTCTTTGCCTGACACGTGCGAGGCGTTCATTATCACTTATCAGGAATTTTTCCTCCTCCGTTTTTTCTTGTCGTCAACCTTTCATTTTATTTGTTGTTTGTTGACCAAAAAATCTTTCATTTCATTTATTTATTTTTAATTCGGACTTGAAGGCCACGCAACAAACCTGCATTCACCAGTGGGCGCGGTGCGGATTAAGGCTGAAACTGAAACCACACCACTTGTATCGGATTATTCATTTTGCAAACTGCAACCGAATTTCAAATGTGCTAAACTAATTAATCCGGTTATCACATTTTTCGGTGTGGTACGATTCGGTTTCGGGTTGAACCCAGTTATTGTTTTTACCCTTTTAAGTCCATAAAATGAGGGACAAATTTTTACTCTTTCACTTTGAAGCCTCATTTGATTCTATCCAAGTATCCAACATCCCAAAAAATTGAAAAAAGTAAAATAAAACTTAGAAATTATCGAAATTGTCGAAAACTGAAAAAGAATGGAAAAAAAAAATAGTAAACCTAATTGCTGGGTCGATTTAGGGTTTAGGAGGTCGCGAGAGAGGCGAGAGAGAATAGACTGAATAGTGACAAAGGAGAAAAGGTCGTGTTATTAGGTAACCCTAATTGCTGATCAGGAGCACTCAAGCCTACATAAGTTTGGAGTTGTAACCGATAAGAAAATTAATATAAAAACAAAATAAATAAAAAAGGGGGACGGTGCGGTTGAAACCGGGCAGGTTAGGACCCGAAACCACAACCACATCATATTCATGCGGGTGCGGTTTGAGAGAGAAGTGGCACCGCTTTGTTTCGGTGCGGTTTCTAACCCCTTTTTTCTTGTGTGAAACAGTGCGGTACCTACCGTATTTGCAGTGCATTATGCCCACTCCTAATTCACATCATGCGATAATAAAGCAGAGTACGTAGCAGACAACCCTTCAGCACACAATAAGAATAAGAAAAAAAATATTCATTTATCCAAAATTGAGCTACAGTAATCCCACGTATCCAAACATCTTATGAGATTACCCACTTACGCAATAGATTACATATTTTTTCCCCTAATACCAAATTAATTTTTTTTTTTTTTAAATTTGTAATTTTTACTTTTGGAACAATTGTGCTCTCTCTCACTTAGAGAAAGAAGTCATCGCAGACTTCGCGAGAATCCAATAAGCGGAGTCCGAAGACCTGCCGCCTGAATCCAGTGATTGGAGATCAGAGACCTATTGCCGGAGATCGGAATCCCGCGTCCGATATTATTGCCCCTAATAATAAATAATAAACTTTATTGCTTCCAATAATAATTTATTGGGTTTTATTGGAGGGTAATAAAAGTCTCGGAGTTCGGCGTCCCCTTTTTTTGCCCCTCAATAATATCTAATAAACTTTTATTACCCCCTAATAAAACCCAGTAAACTTTCATTGCCCCTAAATAAAAATTATTGGATTTTATTGGGGGGTAATAAATGTCTCCAGCAACCTCTCCGTTGACCTATAAGATCTCCGACGACCTCTGGCGACCTCCGGCAGATGACTGTAGTCTGACGACCGATGGCCGGAGTCTGATAAAGTCTCACTATGCCAAAAATTGCATCACACGACAGTACTCACACAACGAAATAGAAATTCTCTGTTGTCTATTGATGAAAATTGAATCATACAACACATTTAGTAAATCTTCGTTGTATAAAGATGCTCAAATTCTAAAATTTCTAAGTAAAAGGTTATGGCATGACATAAAGAAGGATTATATGTTGTCTGAATGCAAAAAAAAAAAAAAAAAAAAGACCGGCATATTTCCCTCCTACCATTTAGTCAAATTTGGCTCCAAATTGTATTGTAGATGCCACTAAATTGTACAACAGTAGTTACTTGTGTTGTAGGAGTATACTTGCAAATCATCATACAATGGTTTTTAATGTTCTATTGTGCAAGTGAGTGGCAAAATTTAGAAAAGTCTCAAAAATGGCATTCATTCCCTCCTCCCCCCCCCCCCCCCCCGAATGAGCAAATTTAGCTTCAATGGTTTGTTATGCTTGCAAGTTCCTACAACATTATGAACTATTTCTGTTGTGTGAATGAGAAATGCTTTGCCTAAGCTCCAAAACTGGCATTTTGATTGCACAAGCGGGAAATTTTCATCTATTGTTCCTTCAGCTATGTAGCAATTTAGACAACGTAAATGCATTTATACGTTGTCTGACTAACTTAAAAAAAAGAAAAATGATTAAATACGTGTTACTCCTTGTACTTTACTCCAGAAAACAGTTCAGTCCCTCACCTTTTAAATTAAACACTTTAGTCCTTATTCTCTCTAATTCTCACACAATAAGTCCAAAATGACTATTATACCCTTAACTTTCTTTTTTATTTTTATTGTTCTCTCTCTCTCTCTCCAAAAAAAAAAATTTGTTTTCTCTCTTTTATTATTTTTTTTTTTTTACTTCTCCCACTTCACTCACAATTCACAATTTCTTTCTTTTTCTCTACTTCAATTTTTTGTTCCAGTTTCTCTAACCCAGAATCCCCAAATTCCCAGAAAACTTAATTCAAACCCAAAAGGAATTTAGGGATGGATCATTGTGTTCTGGTGGGTGTGAGATTCCATCCGACTGATGAAGAATTGATCGAGCACTACCTCTACCTCAAGAATAATCCTAGCTTGACGTCGGCGACACCATCCTTGCTACTTCCTGAGTTTGATTTGTACGGTCTCTCTCTGCTCTCTCTTCTCGTCTTGGGATTTTTCTCTCAAATTGATGCCATAAATTGAAATCGCTGACTTAGGATCCAAATCAGATCCTGGGAAATTTGGAGGTGAATTTCAGCTTTGTGGGAGGAGAATCGGTAGAAGCTCTCGAAGCTTCCAAGGAGATCTTCTCTGGCCGAGGCCACGCTGTCTACAAGACTTTCCGTATGTCCTGTATTGTCTTCCGCGCTCACGCCTCTAAAGGCATGCTCAACAGCATCAAGAAAGCCTCCTGGTTGTGAATTGGGCGAAAAAGAAGGGGTGGTTTTCATAGGGACGAGTGCGAGCTTGTAGAGGACCTTATTGCCGACGGCGAGAGCAATGGTCAATAGGGAGCTCAAAACGATGCATTTTGAAGTCGATGAGTTAGAGGAGGAGGAGGTCGGGTTGGAGGCTGAGGCGAGAAAAAATGAAAAATCCCAAGATGAGATGAGAGAGCTGAGAGAGAGAAGTAGAAAAAATAAACAAATAAATAAATAAATAAATAAAAAGATAGATAAATTAAAAAAAAAAAAAAGAGGAAGTGAGGGGTATAATAGTCATCTTGGACCTGTTGTGTGAGAATTAGAGAGAATAAGGATCAAACTGTTTAATTTAAAAGATGAGGGACTGAACTGTTTTCGGGAGTAAAGTACAGAGAGTAACAAGTATTTAATTAAAAAAAAAAACAGTGTTATTGCTTAATGCCTTAGACAACTGAGGGCACACTTAAACAAAGTTAGTGCCTTAGTTGTTTTTCATGTCTGAGAGAAAAACCCCAAACTTTTCTTCACTTCGAGCAAAACCTGGAGCTCTGCTCACCATCTTCTCAAAACATTTAGCCATCACAAATCACCATCTTCTCACCATCTTTGAAGTCTGGATTATGGTTCTACTCGATTAGTATATAGAATTCAATTTGGGGGTTTTTCGTTCTGCTGAAAATGGGGATTGGGTTCTCACAAATTGAGTTGGGTTCAACTCGATTAGGGTTCGATTTGGGGATTCTTCGTTCTATTGAAAAGGGATTGAGTTATCACCAAATCAAGTTGGGTTTGACTTAAAGAAGGAGGAAATGGGGGTTTTACGGGTTTAGGGATTGGTGCTCAAATCCATTTGATTGGTGAGCTAAATTT
This sequence comes from Rosa chinensis, assembly GCF_002994745.2. Lineage (NCBI taxonomy): Eukaryota > Viridiplantae > Streptophyta > Magnoliopsida > Rosales > Rosaceae > Rosa > Rosa chinensis. Next base: position 35,169,835 of record NC_037094.1, read on the forward strand.
GAGATTTCACTGCTCTTATTCATTGTCTTTGTTCTTTTGGTGCTCAAATCCACTTCAGGTTTTAAATTTTGAGGAGAAGTTCATAGTCTTTGTTCTTTTGGTGCTCAAGAGTATTCGATTGGCTCAAGTTTATAACCACTTGCTTGTTGTTGGTGGTGCTCAGGTTTTACTCCCTCTGGGTTGGAAGAGCATTCGTTCTATTGAAAGTTAGGGTTATTAGATTTGGGGGTTTGACGAGTGGTAAACTGAAGGCAGATGAGGCACCCAAGAACATTGAGCACCAAATCGAAGGGACCCAGTACGCTCCATTATGGCCTTAATAACGAAAAAAGCAACCTCATTGGCTTTCACCCAGTCGAATCTGCTCACCAATTGGTACTAGTTTCCTCTTCTCTTTCTCTATGTGTTTGGGTTTGTTTAAATTGAAGATATGTGGTTAATTCTCTAGGATTTTAAGCTTGTTTATTTGTTGGGTTTCAGGCGTAGAAGATCCAAGAGGAGATGGAAAGGAGAATCTTGGCTTGCAGTATGAATTTTTTTTTATTTTTTAAACAAATTTTGACTAGTCTTTTATGGATTGTTGTGGAGATTTAGTTTTTTTTTTTTTTTTTTTTTGATGCAATAGGGTATTTTTTGTTAAGCCCGGTTGTGTATTAAACCTAGTTATGTGATTAATGGTTGATGGCATATGGATTAAATAGGCTAGATCAATTTATTGTGATTTTCTAGTCCTAGAAAATTACTTCTTTACTGTGTGAGTTTGCTTTGTTTTACGCAAGGAAACCACCAACTCCATATCACTTGAGATGCTTTGTTTTATATGAGAAAGAGCTTTCATGTATTCAGTGTGCTTAACTATTAGTTTTATTATATATCTGGTCTTTAGTTGGACAGTTGGGAAACATTTCATTGAGCTTTTGTGCAATACAGAAAGTGTTCCCTAGGTTTAGTTCTATACCTAGATATTATAATGCTTGCATCTTTTCGTTACAAAAGTTGAGTATGTATATTACTTTCTTGTTAAGTATTGGTGTAATTATTCCACTTTTTGTAGTTGTATTCCCTGATATTGAACTGCCAATTTATACTATTTTCCGTACAGTGGAGTGACATTTGAGTCCTTATTTGTTTGTTCTTTGAAGTGGTTGTAGATTTTATTGGCCTACTGGAGCCATACCTTCTTCAATGCTAGGATTGGAGACTCTGACAGGAGACTTGAATTACTTTGGTCCTTAAAATTACATGAATGGTAAGTTAACTTTGATGGTCTTTTCCATGTCATGAAACATTCTCAGAATCTCTCCAGATATGTACAACATTCTAGTAGTTTATTACAAGGCTCACATACAATTAAGACAAAAGGAACAGATTCTTTGTTGGTCTTTAATTACTTGCAGATTACAAATAACATGCTTTGTTGGTCAGTAGCACATTTCAGTACCCATTTCACTTTCCTGATCGACACAAATGAAGAAGAAACTCAAATTTTCAATGGTTGCAAATTTCAGAGGCCTACTGGAGCCATACCTTCTTCAAAGCAGGTATTCCAACTCATATATGTTGGAATTCTCACAATACGCCCCCATCCACAGGTATATATGGTTGTAGTTGGCTCAGTTAACTTTTGTATGTGTAGTAGTTTAGATGAATTACACTTTCACCTATTGTTCTTAGTTATTTATACTCGTGTACTATCAATATCAGTACAGTAATGTGAGAATTATCTGAAGAGTTGTTGAGGTAAATTTGGGTGCTTAGTCGTTGAAGGTAATTTTGATTGATCTTTACATGTTACCATCTTTTTTCTTGAAGTTGCTTTCATGCATTGGAGCTTGATCTCTCTTGTGATCTGATATCTTTTCTTCTTATTCTATTTCATGCGTTGAACATAGGTAACTTGATATCGTGGATAGTTTACAGAAGTAGAAGCATTGTGTCTGTATGGATTACTATTGTCTTGTTAATTAATGCGTTGGAATATAAGGTCTCATATGGAAAGAGTTTTTCTCGAAACTAGTTAAATTCTTTTCTTTTAGCCTTAGTCACTCGATCAACTTTGACCTGAACATTTTTGGTTGGCTCAGAAACCCAATCTTGTGCCTCATTTATGACTAGCTGCATGATTCTGCATTGGTTTTCCTTTCATTTCCTTTGTCACAAATGGTATATGTGTCTCCACACCCATAAAATTTCATGAATTGGAAGTTCAGCTGGCATCTAAAGCATATAATTCAAAGTCTGCTGTATAAACTTGACTAAATATGCTGCTATAATATTTATCGTCCTTGTAGCCTCTAGTTATATTGATGCTATATAATGTTCTAGCAATTGAAAAGTTTGGTAAGTCTTTTGATATCAGTTGCTCTACTGGACTTGAAAGAACATATAATTCACGGAATGGGGACTATGGTGGCAAGGTATGCTATTTTTCCAGCAAATGTCTGACTTTGTTTTTTTGGTTTCAATTTTTGTTTTTGCTTTTCTGTTACATTGAAGACTATTGTGCTTTACAATTTTTTCTATCTACATAATTTTTTTGTTCTTTTTTCATATGTGGTGGCAAGGTATGGAAGACTTCCCAAGATGAGCAAAATAGCCTCAAAGCTCAAGTCTTTAACAACTCAAGTCCTCAATTTTAAAAAAGCAAGCTTCTTTATTGCAACATTTGCATACTGTGAAGAAGAACAACAAAACCCAAAGAGACCCAAGTAGATGGTACATTTTCATGCACCATAAATGTGCCATGTTTTGGAACAATATAAATTTGTATCAACTTTTGATGTCCAAAGTAGATGGGTATGGACTAGAATGCTTTTCTTATTTAAATGTTGGCTTAGATGATCGAGACATGCACCCTTTTTGCTTTTGAAGTTTAAAGTATTGGTTAGATTACTCATTTAATGGTTTGCAATGTTAACATTTGATGAACTACGATCTACTGCTCATTTGGTAAATGGACCAATTTAATTCAAGAATGGATTGTTGAAATGATTAGACAACATTATATCACGACTCAATGTTGTCTGAATGGCCAAAAAATGGGACAGCCACTTATTGCAATTATTCATATCAGACATCGGGTTTATAACAAATTATGTTTTCTAACATTTACTCACACAACAGAAGCAATTGAACTCAGTTGTCCCAAAAGTAAATCATATAACAGAATCAATTGAACTCAGTTGTACCAAGAATAAATCATACAACAGATATAGTCCAAGAACTGAAGTTTGAAGATCTATCAGACTACACACAAAATAAAAGCATGTTGTCTGAAAATCTTAACACACAATAGCTTGAAAACAAGCACTGTGGTTTGAAGCAGTGTCTCAACTGCTGCGTAGGGCTGCGCCTGGCATCTGCCGAGCTATCACACAACACTTATAACACATACTTGTCGCCTGTATGTTTCTCAGACAACTGTTTTCCATCGTTGTCTGAATTTTCAATAGACAACGGCTCGGTCTACAACTGTGGCACTCCAAATCAGACATCGATTTTCCACTGTCATCGGTGTCTCCTTACACTTCAAAATAAGCACCACATGTGTAATATTAAAGTCAGAAGGAGCATCCTTTGTGTTTAAAAAGTGTATAACTGCACTACCAACCTTTGGACTAACCAAATCGCAATATTGCTAATAAAAATATGGCCACATAGCATCAGGACCTGGAGCTTTAGAATGATGCATATGGAACAAGGCTGTTTTGTGAGATCCCAAGTTTTGAAGTTGCTCAAATTTTATTTTTGAAGTGGGAAATGAAAAGTTGAGATTGCCACGAGTTCGCGGTATTTTTTGGATTCCCGAGCTATTTTTAATGATTTTGTCAATTTTAGGTGGAAATCATTAGGTGGTGCATTACCATTGGTCGATATGTCTTGCGCAAGATCATATTGACATTTGTCTAGTGGTCACATTATGTTTTTGTGTGCTTGACAAGTGGCATAAGCTTGTTGGTGTTTGATTAAGAAGTTGACAAGTGGCACCAAACCAACCATTCATGTCTTGACACGTGGCAGATCTCTACCTATAAATAGGAAGTCAACACACCCATAATGTCCGTACCGTTTTCCAAGAGAGCTTCTCTCTCTAGCTTTCTCTCTCTAAACTTCGGCAGATCCAATAAGAGATTAGGGATGGAAAAAAAGGTCTAACTAATTGTATCCAACAAATATCTTGCTCCATCTAATAAAATATTTTGTCCAATATTACCCTTATGTTCATACCCAACAAGTGTTTTTATTTTCTCCCAATCCATCTCCACTCAATTTCATGGGATGATGGAATTAGCCAAACAAAAGCATTTTAAGAGGATTGAGTTCATATTTGTTTCTTAGAGAAATTAGGCAGAAAATTTGCTGGGTATAAAAATAGGGAAAATGTCCCTTAACCCTAATTTGAGCTACAGTAACCCCACTTACCGCAACAAATTATAAGTCCCTTAACCTTAATATTACTCATTTTGTTCCTTAATACCCAATTAATTTTTTGTTTATTTTTTAGACTATTTTGCCCTCTCTCCCTTTGTCACATAGAGAGAGAGAGAGAGAGAGAGAGAGTGTGTGTGTGTGTGTGTGTGTGGAAGAGAGAGGAGTCATTGTACCGACCGCCGGATATATCCTCAGAGAAGTCGTTGGAGATCTCATAGGTCACCAAGACTATTATTGCCCCCTGATAAAACCCAATAAAAGTTTCTTTTATTTGGAGACAATAAAGTTTACGGGGGGAAGGGACTAATCTCCCTAAAATTAGATAAATAAAACTTTGATTGAAGAGAAAATGAGAATATTACATCAATTTAAAATCTTTCATTCGGGGACAATAAAATTTTATAGGGTTTTATTAGGGGTCAGTAAACGTTTATTGGAGGTCAATAAAACCAATATAATTTGGGCATTTGGAAGAGGGACTAATCTCCCTAAAATTAGAAACATAAAACTTTGATTGAGGAAGAAGATGACAAAATTACTTCAATTCAAAATCTTTTATTGGGGACAATAAACTTTTTATTGACCAGCAATAAAAAAACTTTATTGAAGAAAAAAAAATAAGTGTTAAATTTTGCTAGTTGGGTTTAGTTTAGCATGTGGAACATGTTGGTATGTATACCTCCCAGACACAAATATCAGAAACACAAGGCTCATCTAGCCACCAAAGAACAACAAAGATACTCCTAGGCGAGGATCCCGATACCCCTTTGAGCGATATCGGGAACCCAACTGTCCCACACTGAATGCAAGGAGACCACATCTCCCTAAATCGTCTACAAATGGGTCATCTCCAACATCCTAAAGAGGTAACTGTATACTATCGTTTTCCACTATCTTTATCTTATAGCGATATTGACTTAGGGATCGGAGCGTTGAAGGCCAGCACACCTGGTCTTCCCTCTGACCTTTGTTTGTTTTAAAGATAAACGAGATCGATAACTATAGTAACTGGACAAGACATCGTGATTCAGCTGGACAAGACCACTCATCTATACAACTGAAACATTTGGCGCTAGAAGGAGTCCCCTCGGCTCCTTGTTGGTAGGACAAAACACTCTACCAATCCCTAACAGCACCCCCGATACACACAACGATGACCACCCTCGCGAGGACGTGGCTCATGAGGTCCAATGTATCCTCAATTTCCTCAGCTCTATCAGCGAAACCTCTACTGTTGTAACGACAGACACCACCACTGCACTAGAGATTGCCAAGCGCGACCTCATGGAATCACGTGCGCAAGTTGAGGCGAGGGCCTAGCAGCCGTGGAAGCCTGTAGGTAAGTGGAAAACATAGCCAACCAAAACCGCATTCTTCACGACGCACTTCAGTGAAGAATCGCGAATAAAGAAGCACTCGATAGAGCCCGTCAACAAGAAACTCCAATACCTACCATTAGTGGTGTTAACACACCAGGGCACCTTTATTCCATCCTCAACAAACAAAACTTCTGGAACTCTCACAGACCTTACACTAGGGAACGCGAGCACGGGCCCGCAAATAATCTACCTCAACTCACCTCTATTCCCTAACCACCTCAGTGCAGCACAGCTGCCACCACCACCTCAACCCATACTCGACATGGCAGGCATATCAGACATCAACACTGCTACAATCGCTATCACTGTCCCTCCACCTAGCCTCAATACAAGACTGCTGCTCCAAATGAGCAAAACTATCGCCGCTTTACAAGCACAGATTGAGAACTTAGAGAATATGTTTTGCTGGAAGCCGATAATGGTAGAGTTTCAAGGGAAGATGGGACAAGCTAAGAAGCACCTAGCGGAGGCAAAACCCTTCAAAATTGAGAAATACAACCGCACTCGAGTTCCATACCATTACCTCGAAGTATTCCAATTATTGCTGCATGGGACGCCATACACTGACGCAATGGCATGCCATGCATTTGAGGAAACGCTAATAGATGAAGCCCTGCACTGATTCCTCAATTTGCCAACCAACTCCATTGACAGTTTCCAAGAGCTCAGAGACAAATTCCTACAGCGATTCATTATATGTGACAGTGGTTATCGCACAACACCTGACCTATTCAGGCTCAAGAAGAGGCCTAATGAGCGCCTGCGAGACTTTGTTCGAAGATGGCCAAAACAGGCTACCCAGTGTCGCTCTCTTGACTTAGCCCTAGCAGCATCAGCATTCAAGTAGGCCATTCAGCCATGATACATCTTACTTCAAATCAATGCCAACCCTCCTGCCACTTGCGACGACCTAGACGATGCCGCGACAGCCTACACCCAGGCCGAGTATGATACTTTTGGTCATGATACGGGCACCAGTGCCAATCTTGTCAATGTACCCCAGGTCACTAACCCAATGGGAGCACTGATAATAGGAATATGGATGGGAACTGAGACAAGCCTACTCAACCCAATGAAAGGACACCACGAGAGAAGCTAACCTACAATAGTGTTATGAGAGACAAGCAATACAACAAAAGCCTCGAGAAACCCAAGCACACTTCATCAAGCAGTCAATACCGTGATGCGCCATATAGCAGCTACCGATACAGGGAGTTTGAGATACCAAAATATGATGCACCCAGGACCGAAATCTACACCACCCTCACCACCTCTTATAAAGACATCTGGAACAACCACAGGGACATCATCCCATGCCCAACAAAGCGTAGACCCGACCAGAAAAAATCGAGAGACAACAGTAAGTACTGTACCTACCATGAAGAAGTAGGCCATCCAACCAATATCTGCTATGCATTGAGAAACGCCATCGAGAACCTCATCCCAAATGGTAAACTCCAGTAGTATCGCACTCCTGCCACTAGAGCTAAAGCCAAGTGCAGAGACCCTTCACCGGCCCAAGCGCCAATGCCCTCATGGGCAAGAAATACTGGCACTCAACTACGGCTGCAAGACTCCCCAAGTGGACGATATGTTGGTAAAGAGTGTCACCATCGAGGACCACATCAAGAATCTAGGCATCATCTTCGATGTCCTACTCCAGTATGGCATGAGACTTAATCCTGACAAATATGTGTTTGGTGTTCTTAGAGGCAAATTCTTAGGCTTTGTGGTAAGCGAAAGGGGCATTGAGGCAGACCCTGAGAAAGTCCAGCTATTCTTGATATGGCCCCATTAAAAATGAGAAACGAAGTCCAGTCCCTAATAGGTAAAGTCGTAGCTCTCGCCCGTTTCATCTCTCGCCTAACCGACTAGTGCGCACCATTTTTCAAGCCCTCAAGACCTACTACACTGAAAACATAAATTGAGGACTAGAGCATCAAAGGAATCCGAGACTACCTCTTGTCAGTACCCATCCTCTCTAAACCCATCCCAGGGGACATCCTGTACATATATCTCGCAATATCGGTCACAGCAGTCAGTGCAGCCCTCGTTAGGCAAGAGAACACCGAGGAGCTACCAGTATATTACACAGGCAAAGGCTTCAACGATGTAGAGTCTAGGTACTCCAATATCAAAAAATCTGCCCTAGCATTCCTCACCTCTGCTAGGCGATTAAGGCAATACTGCCAAGAACACACCATTCATGTACTCACCAACCAGCCCTTAAAACAAGTCCTCTAGAAACTAGAGTCCTCGAGCAGGTTGGTAAAGTAGTCCATCGAGCTAGGTGAATTCAACATCTAGTATGTACCACGAACCTCCATCAAAGGGCAAGCGGCCACAGATTTCATTGCAGAATTCATTCCTCTAGAAAAGAGCGAGTCTCAAAGAGAGACAAACACAGAAGCCAGTCCTACCCCGATATGGACACTCCATGTCGATGGGTCCTCCAATAACAAACTTAGTGAGGCAGGCGTAGTCCTCACAAACCCCGAGGGGCACACATAAGAGTACACCCTCAAATTCACGATTAAAGCCTCCAACAACGCAGTCGAGTATGAGGCACTGATAGCGGGAGTCCAACTGGCAAAGGAACTCGGGGTCAAAAATCTACAAATTTTCAGCGACTAGCAGCTTGTCGTAAACCAGGTTGGTGACGACTTCCAAGCCAAGGACCCTCACTTATCCCACTACCAATCTCTCAACACAACTCTACTTAGACAATGTCTCGCTTCCCACACCATCGCCTTGGTACCAAGAGCACAGAATGTGAAGGTAGACGCAATCGCCAGAATGGCAACCTCTCTACCTGACACAAACATTAGAAACCTAAAAGTGGAGATCCTGGACAAACTGAGTATTAATAGACCGTTCTCGGAGATATTCACCATAGAAGGCCAAAGGCCACTTTCTTGGATGGCTCCTTTCATTGACTGTCTCTCGGAAGGCATCGAGCCAACAGATAAGGCAACTGCTACTAGACTACGCAAGACAGTGACATTGTACACCATCCGAGAGGGCAAGCTATATAGAAAAAGGTTGTTCCTTTCCTCTCCTGAAATGCATCTCCCTCGAGGAAGGGTAGTTAGTGCTACTAGCATTGCACAACAGAGTTTGGAACAATCATGCAGGGGCTAGGAACTCGGCATTCAAAGCACTCTGTACAGGGTACTACTGAGCCACAATCAAACAGGATGCAAAACGAATCGCCAGCGCCTGCGTAAAGTGCCACTAATTTGCCAATTTTCCAATTGCACTATCAGTACCACTCTTAATCATCATCGACCCCTGGGAATAATGTCAATGGGAACTAGACTTCATCGACAAATTCCCCATAGCCCCAGGACGATTGAAATTTGCTATCGTGATTATAGACTACAACACCAAGTGGGTGGAAGCGGAGCTCTCGCCACCATCCCAGTTGCCAAGGTCATCAATTTTCTATAGAAGAATATCTTTTGACGGTTTAGAATCCTTGAAACAATCATCTCCGATAATTTTGCACAGTTCGACAACGACATACTCAGGGAGTTTGTGGGCCAATATGGCACCAAGATCTGATATGCCTCACTAGCTCACCCCAGGCAAACGGTCAGATAGAGGCTGTCAACAAGATCATCAAACAGAACCTAAAGAAGCGCCTTGACGACGCTAAAGGCCTCTGGGCGAAAAAGTTACCTGAGGTCCTCTAGGCTATCAGGACAATACCAATTGAGGCCAACGGCGAATCCCGTTTTTTCATATTGTTTGGCACTGAACCAGTGATCCCTATAGAGCAAGAGATCCAAAGCAATAGGGTGGCATGCTTTGATGTGCTCACCAACACAGAAGGCTTGAATCTCAATCTATACCTTCTGGAAGAGTGCTGAGAACGTGCACACTTGCGAAATATAAACAACAAGCACTGTATCGCTCGCTACTACAATGCTAGGGTCATGCCTCGCCCACTTACTATTGGGAATTGGGTAATGAAGGAAACCATGCCAACACCAATAGGCTTTAAAGGCCACTTAGGAAGGACCATATGAGATTGTTGAAGCCATTGGGCCAGCCACCTTCTTCTTGAGGGGAGCTGATGGCAATATTCTCCCATAATCATGGAATGCTCAACATCTTCGCTACTACCCCAAGTAAGGATAAGTAGTTACATCCACGCTCCTAGAGCGCCTCTCTCGCCGCCTAAGCTCTATGCCAACATCATCTACTTCACCATCAAGATCGTAAGTTTTCTGATGTATTTTTGTACCTACCTTCAGAGCAGCACCAAATAAAATTCCTTTATTATCGCCACATAATACATTCTCCAAAAAGTATACTATCACTCACACGATACACCCGCCAACTCCATCTATATCGCCACAAGGATTCCTCGTAAGTCCCATATTGCCTATCATGATCAAGCTAGATCGTGGACCCAAAAAAAAAAAGCGCTAAAGGCACAGGGATGTTGTATAGCAATCCTAAATCATTTCCCAAGCTTCGCTAACGATACATCCAACAAATATCGCCCACGGCCGGTTCTGCTGACATAGCTAAAGTGTTATCCCTCACAATCCTTTGTATTGCCTATCGCGATCAATGAACTACCAATGTTAACCAACAATGTCGCCCACAATCAATTACCAATGCAACTAGGTTCCAACACTTGCCAACAACCAATTTAATGATTAATGGCAGTGAAAAATGTGTATCGCCATCATTTCATATCGCAACGCCATATGTCAATGCAACCAATTCAATGATTAATGGCAAAGTGAAAATTGTGTTTCGCCATCATTTCATATTGCCAATGCCATATGTTAATGCAAGTAACCAATTCAATGACATGCCACGTAAAAAATATATCAATACGAATTGCCAACCCAATGATGACTAGTTAGTAATCACCAACAATCAATGATCAATGCAAAGTTAAAAATGCGTAATTGCCAATAGTATAATCAATGCAAAGTTAAAAATGCGTTATTGCTAACAGTCAGTAATCGCCAATATCAATGTTTTTAAACATACAATCACCACAACTAAAGAAACAAAAACAAGTCTTGACTGAAAAAATCAACGCATTCATTTATTACAAAAGGGCTTTGCGGCCAATAACAATACATGAAAATCGATTCTACAAACAATACGATACATCAACGTTTACTCTAGCCATAGCGAGTTCACCCTTCCAATAAGACTGATCCTTTGGAATTTGAGGAGCCCTGGAAGAAGATCACTGTCACATGCGCTGAACGTGCTAGCTTGACGAGCAGGTCCAATACTGGTAGGAAAGATTGGGGGACAGAGTCACTGCCTGCCCTATCGCTGCCCGATCTCTATCATTGTACCTGTGCTGCACCACCCGCAATCGGTGTCCTTGGGTTTCTCACTTGAATGGAGATTCGGTTTCCTAGGAGCATCGATTGCTCAGCCCCTTAAGTGATGTGCCTACCTGAGATTAGGCTATAAAGTCGATAACCCAGGGATGAGATTAAGTTATAAAGCCCAAAAAAGCAAATGCTGCAAATAATTTCCGATAGAAATGATTTCAGAAGAAGAAGAAAAATCAAAAACGAGGAAGGAGACATGTTTCTCACCGTTGCAATCCCAACCCTAGAGCACAACACCAATTTATAGGGAAAGATTGGCCACCAAACCACTTCAAGGCACCCAAAAGTCACATCATCTTAATGACCTGCAATAATGATGATATTGAAAACACAAAGAGCAGTTAATACATTCAATGCATTGGGGACTATCGACCATCGAGGTAATCATTCCCAACAAAAGACTTTCCATATTTCCAAAGAAAATAAAAACCCAAAATGCATTCAAAAAGACCAATGTCCCAACAAAATCCAAATATATATACATGTCAGCAAACATATCGCCGACCAAAACCAAAATAGCTATAACAATCAAGGAAAACTAAGTTTCGCCCTTGGCACTACGAGCTAGCTCGCCCTCAGCATCTAGGCCTTCAACATTATCGCCCCCGACACTGCCCCCCCCTGTTATGAAGTCCAACATTATTGCCTCCCTGCATCTCCATGATCTGAGTCTCGCCACCCTCACCCACACGAGCCTCGACATCTTTAACTCCTTGATTTTCCCTTTGGCCCTTGCTTTGCTCTCAAGCACTTGAGGGTTCCCGGATCATGATACCTTAACCTGTGCTCTAGCCGCCTTTTTCGCCTGCATATCGAGAACCATCTTATCATGATCAAGCCATCCTCTACAAGTCCCTCATGGATCCAATGAAGGGCACCCTCCGAGAATGCCTGATCCATTTTCTCCTGGAAGTTGGGTGATAGAAGATAATCATCTACAGAGCAAAATGCATCATCCCTCTTGGCCTTCTTGAGCTTGTTCTCATGGGTTTCCGCTTACGCATGTAGACAGATACAATCATCAACAAAAGAGCTTGCTCGAAAACACTTCTCAGCCACTTCTTCCTCAAACGCTCCAGCTCTGCATCCTTCTCCTCCACTTGGCGCTCAACAACCCTCTCCCTGCTAACTCCTAATTTGCCCTTCCAACTCAATAACACAATCTAGGTAAGGGGCTAAACTTTGCAGCGTCGCATTGCGAAGCTCCAACTCGGCGTTCTGATCTCGGGCTTGCCTCTCCAATTCTTGTAATCGCCCTTTAACAGAGCATAATTGCTTCCTAACCTCATCCAGGTCCTGTACCCCCAACGCTTACTGCAACCTCCCAGTAAGGTCCAAGTTAGCATCCCTCAGAGGACCAAGAGCCTTCTCAGTTTCTTGCCGTCGGGTCTCTTCTATAGTCAACATTTGCTCCAACTCCATCCTCCTAGCAATGCCTTGAACGATCGCCCTCCTCATGTCCTCGGGATCAACCCTATCGCGATCCAACAAATCCTGGAGTTCTTAGGCCCTCCGCCTCCAATTCGCTCCTGAGCCGGACAATTTCCCCATCAAAATGTTCAAGCAGATCAGCTGACCCTTGATAATTCATGTTAACAGCCTGCATGTAATGGTCACATAAGCAACATAAATGATACCATTACCAATAAAGCACAACAGTCACTTACCCTCATTAGTCTCTCCTAAGCATCCCGATACCCGGCCTGAGGATCGCCGGCGTTTACCAGGCGCCGATCAAGATGGCAATTGCTCAAGTCCACCACCACGTGTAGGATAGTGCTGCTGGTGATGCCAATCTCGACAAGAGTACAAGCAAGGCCTCCAGCCACCTTATCACGAGAATGTCGAGACCCTTCACTCGTGGACCTCGACCATGCTGACCCATCAACTCGAGACCTCTTCCCTCTATGAGGATCCATGTTCACCTTCACTGGGGGACTTATGAGAGGAAGTTGAGAGGTAATCCTCTTCCTCTTACCAGCAACACTATCAGTGCGGGCACAACATCTCAGGATCTGTCCTCCTCATCTGCTTGCCCGCAAACCACCACCTCGGTCGACATACTCGCCTGCACCCTGGTTACCTCAGCCTTGCTGCTATAGATTGTAATCACATCTTGTGACTTGGGACCAACATTGTTGACACCCAGAACTCCCTCCAGTTGTTCTAAGATGACATTCTCCATCAAGTGAGCCCTGGCACTAGCATCGCTCTGCCGCCTCTCCACTTCCTCAGAAAACTCCTCTGCGGAGATCTCTACTTTAATAAGAGGTGGAACCTGCTGCCCCACTCCATCCTAATAGCCTTGCTCGATATCGCGACCCCGGGGGGACTGCCTCCTCTCCCCCATTTGAACTTGGGTAGATCGCCCTCCCTCATCCACTTAAACTCGGGAGGACTATCTCCCTTCCCTTCAAACCTGGGGGGACTGTCCCCTCTGCTCCACTTGGGCTTGAGAATGCTATCTCGCCTCACCAGTCTAGTCCTGACGACCTTGTCTCGACTGCTCACCTTGTATCGCAGCACCCTCAACAACCACTGGTACCTCAACATCAATTGCTCGACTATTGAGAAACTCCAAAATCCCATCGGGAAACCTATCATATACATCCCGAGACAACTGCAAATTCACCCAATGACCAGTATCATAAACCTCCTTAGTCTGTAAATTAACGTTTGTTCGTCTAACCGCTTCTGAGTCATGAACCAACTCCTCAATGATGGCATCAGTATTAATGTCAGCATTTGGGGCATTGCTCTTGTTAGCAGTCTCACTAGTTATGTTGGCTACCAGAAAAGGAAAAAAAAAAAAAAACAACAACAACAACAAAAAGGTCAGAAACGCTATACCATCATACTGTCAAAGCAGAAATCCTCACCAGGGCGCCTCCCCAATTGTCATCTCTCATATATTGCCAACCTACACAGGCGATAGAATCCCTGCCTCCCCAAAGGGAATTTCCCTAACACCCTCATGATGCGTTTTCACTCTGACGGGTTAAGGCTAGTGTCCTACCTCACTACAATACAAAGAAGCGCTATTAGCACACACCATAACACTAGTATACCAAAGACATGATCACAGTACTCACCAATAGGCTGGAACTAGGTAGGGACCCTATGGGCCATATCGGGGTTTTGCCAGAGACCACTAACCAGATAGGGCTTGTCCCTCCACTGAGTGTAAATATTGGAGGGCAGATCCTCAATGATTACACACCCATGCGCTCTAAAGTTCACACACCCACTATCGCCAGTCTTCGTCGAATATTGTATCTTAAACAAGGAACTAAACTCATTTATACTAGGACACTGTTGCTTGCTAACCTACCATAGCAATAAAACTCCTATAAGCTGCCTTAACGCAGTAGGCGGCAACTGCCCCACTGAAATATTAAGGCAAGACAGCAAATATTGCATCTCCTCCAGTATCGAAAACAATAAACCACACTTCAACTGGTATTGGTAAAAACACGCCCATCCCAACTCTGGATGGCTAAAGAACTCTCCACCCTTCAAAGGCCATAACAATATATTATCCGGAATGCCCCAAGTCGCCCTCATATTGTCAATCTGGTCTTGGGTCATACTTGGCCCCGTCCGTTCAATTGGCATGTCGTCAGGTACCAATAGGAATCGCCCACCCGACGATTGAGGAATGTCCAATAACTTGTACTCCTTGGAGTCGGGATCCTTATGAACCATCTCTTCCTTAGAAGGCCCAGCACCACTCGGACCACCACAAGAAGAACCTTCCCCATCCCCCTCGCCATGGGCATATTGCTCACAAGCCATACTGTGAACGACACACCTAAGGTTAGTCAAGTCAGTCAACCCTCCCTGTCGCCTTCCCCAACCCGCCTTAAGACAAATTTCAAAACCTGCGGACACCACCATGGAGCCACAATACAAAAATACTGACCAATCCCAAAACCCATACCCCCAAAACCCACCACAGCAAACAAAAACTCAAACTTTCCTGATCAAACTCAACCCAAGGAAAAAAATACCCATTTAAATCCATATTCCCTCAATAACAGGCAACCAAAACGAAGCCCAGAAAACAAAAAGAAATCGAACCTCTTTGTGTTGATTGATGAAAATTGCTGAAACAAAAGGCGGCCACAAACATTGGAAAACTTCAAACCTCAAGAATGCTGACACCGGGTAAAGATTCAATCTTTCTGGATATCAAAGGCTCTGACTTTATCTGGCTTCTTCTCCCAAAATTTGGTCAGAATAGGGGGAACAGTAGCCGCCCCCGTCTCTCTCTTCCACCTATATATAGGGTCTACGAGAGCACAGGGACCGTTAGACGTGCAAGGACTACAACATCAGATTTTGCCACGTGTCAGACATGTTTGAGCGTAACAGTGGTCATGCGCCGTTGCCTCGGTTTCCTCCTCACTACTCCAATATTACCTGTTACGGAATTCAATATGTCAGCCTTCCTGCACACGAAATACGAATGACAGCAGGACACTTGTCGCTAGGGCATAGCAAATACGCCAAAAGACACATGAAACTCTAGTCCAAGTAATGGATAGTGATAAAAAATAAAAAATAAAAAAAGGAGGAAGGAAAAGCACTTCACCCTAGTCAGCACTCCTCTAAGCTGGGGACTTGGGGGACTGGGGGTAATGGTTGTATGGAAGCCACGTGGCAAGGAGACTCGCCTTGCACTTCGGATATTTCTACCAACACAAATTCCCCACCCAAGAGAACTCTTGACCAGGGACTTGGGGGATTTGTTGGTATGTATACCTCCTAGACACAAATATCGGAAACATAAGGCTAATCTAGCCACCAAAGAACAACAAAGATACTCCCAGGCAGGGATCCCGATACCCCTTTGAGCGGTATCAGGAACCCGACTATCCCACACCTAACGCAAGGAGACCACATCCCCCTAAATCCTCTACAAATGGGTCATCTCCAACATCCTAAAGAGGTAACTGTTTACTATCACTTTCCATTATCTTTATCTTATAACTATACTGACTCAGGCATCGAAGCGTTGAAGGCTGGCACACCTGGTCTTCCCTCTGACGTTTGTTTGCTTTACAGATAAACGAGACATATAGCGATAATGAAGGGACAAGACATCGTGATTTAGCTAGACCAGACCACTCATCTATACAGTTGAAACAGAGCATGTTGGTATGTGTTCTAAGAAAATTGGAGAAGGTTTAATATCGATTTTGATTTTCCAAAATGCAGAGTTTCGATTGTCGATTTACGAGAATCCGACCGTTGGATTTCTGTCAATTCTACTCTAGAATACTCAAATGAACGAATTGATCGTAGTGGTGAAGTTTAGAATGAATCTGAAAAGAAATGGAGATGTTGGTTTACAAGAGGTTTTTAGGTTTCGTTTTAGAATCGTATTTAATTTTTGAATTGTTGTTTATGAAATATGATTTTGTATAGGACGAGGTACCGACCCGTCACTCAACGAGGATCCATACGCTTGGCCATGTTAGCTGTCTATTGTGAGTGGACCTTGATTGTAAATGGTGCATGCAAATATTTTTCTCAATTATTGATTTATTCATTTATCGAGCATATATTTTAGTTTTGGATTATGATTTGATTTTGGAGATGAATTGGTTTCGGATTATATTTTTGGCATTGGGAATACTTTAAATGATTTCGGATTTGGATATCGTTTGACATATGATTTATAATTTAATCTTTAATTTGAGTTTCTTTTATGAGTTGTGTTATCCAGAATATCTTGGCATGTAGGACACGTCGTTGTTTTATTCAACTTTCTCATGAGATTTTCCGAGTACGGTTAGGAATTGTACTCGTGATTTCATTCTCAAGATTTTGGGGAAGGTTTATGGAATTTACTATTTTCTCCATACTTGGGTCACTTTATTAGTTCTCCTCCTCACGTGGGTTGTAGTAGAGCTTTTAGTTCTCCTCCTCACTTACTCTGTGTTTGTGGGTGATAGTCGAGCCTAGAGCTTGGGAGGCTCCTTTGTCATATGGTGATTTCTTCTTCCCCATACTCTACTGTTGCTTGGCTAACGGAGCTAGTCCGATTTTATTTTAACCAGCGGGGTTGGTATGTTTTCACGAGATTTTGAGTTTAAAGAAATATATTTTCTAAACATTGCATGCATCGAGATTTTATAAGTTTAAATATGTGGGAAAGTATTAAAGTTTATATTATTTAAATTATCTCGATTATTTATTTTTGTCCACTCACGCTAACTTTTTTATATGTTTTCCCCATGGGCCCTCCAGTTTCAAATGCTCAGTATGCAAAGTAGCTGGTTCGGCATAGTAGGATTCGAAACATAGCATCTGCTGCTGTTGTATTCCATATTGTAAGACACTTATTGAGCCTACTTGTATCTTGATTTCATTTCCTCTTTTTAGTCTGCTCTGACAACCAGTGGGACAAATGTTTAAAAGGTTTAGGAGTTTTATTTGTGTATTTGGAACATGTATTATTTCAGATTTTAGCTGCCTGTTGTGGAGTTGTTGGGACTTTGGGAGAAAAGTGGCTCCAAAAGAAATAGGTTGGCTTGTTAGAAGTATAAATATATTTTTTATAGGTTTTGGGTAGTCCATTTTCACTGGTGACTCTACCGAAAATTCGGTAGAGTTATTCCTAAGGTTGGCCCCACAGGGCTACCTCGGATTTCAGGGTGAAATTCAAGGCAGGTCTTATCAGTTTGATTCTTTTAATTGTTGCTAGAAAATAAAATATCAATACATGGAAAAGTTATGGGCTTCCTTTATTATCTTGAGAAAGTTATTGTAGACATAAGTATTATTGAAACGTAATTTCTTCATGAGGTTCTTATGAATGGTGAAAAAGTTTGTTTCACCATTTCTGCAAATTACTATGTTATAAAGAAGAACATAAATGGAGGGGTACAATTGTATATATTGAATAGGAGGGAAAGTAAGAAGGTTAAGGAGAAAAGTATAAAAATATAAAAAAATAAATAGGAGTGAATATTCAGTAGGTTGGGATGTGTATATAAAACATCTCCTGCAATGTGAAAAGAAAATGTTGGAACTTGATCTATCCATATCCGATTTGGATTGGATTTGAGATATAAGGCAGCTAGCGAACCTGTGCTAGGAGCAACAAGGAAAACTGGACAAAATTCCAAGAGCCAGAACGGTACATCATGGTACCATTCACTATTACATTGAAGCTCAAAATTCCAAAAGCCTACACACCTATGTAAGGTCATATTACACAAGATAAAGTAGCTTGAAGCCTCCTTCGCCAGTGCACGCAATTGTGGTACTCCAGAAGACTCATTTACCTTGTGCAAAACCAACCCTATGGTATGCAAGCTAGCATCACATATGCCAAACAATGTGGAGTAATCCTCCTGGATCCCAAATACGACACCCTATAGAGCTAGAGCCTATTAGTTTGGTCCACAAATGGACCAAAATCCAAACTCCTTAGTTGCATGCGTCCAATTTTTATTAAAGGTTATGTCGGTTACCAAAAGCCGGTTACCGGTTAATTCAAATAGTTTTTTCTTTGAATACTGTCTCCTATCCTATTTCGTGAAACTAAATTGTCCTCAACCACTTTCTAAAGTTTAGAAACCACCAGAGCACTTTAGCTTTCAGGTTGAATCGGTTTCTAGCACTACAAATGAATATTGGGAAAGTCAGTGAACCGATCTAACTTTATAAATAGAAACAAAAAACAAATTCATTAACAATCGTGATTCTCATCTAGATCCACAATAATTTACCCATCGACCAAATGAAAAATTATCCGGGTGATTCTTGCCCAGATTTGTCATCTGACTAATCAAGAACTGCCTAAAACACTATCCAAAAGTATACCAAAATAAGAGTCATATGGAAAATTAACTTCACTGTTTAGAGCCATTGTCAGTTCTCAATGGAAAAAAAAAATGTCACCCTAGTCTATATGTCCCAATCATAGTCATGTATCATTTCTATTTGCCTAATACATCACAAACATTTTTCGTTACATTGTTACTGATAATTCTGATCATATTATTTTGTCTCAACTTTAAGTATTTAACCCGCCAGACTTTGATATCTTATCTTCTACATATTAGCTAATGAAAAAATAATATGTGCACAGAGAGGAGATTCCAAAAAAACAAAATCTTTTTTTTTTTGTTTTTTTTGTGTGTGTGTGAAGATTTATTGCTAGGGTTGCGGCTCAAAACTAATTCCTTATTGGTTTTGGATTTTTTACTTCATAAGGCTTTGAGAAACTTGTTCTAGTGTATCTAGGACTCTTGGAGTTTTTCCTTAGAACTAAAGGTTCAGGATTAAAGATCCTATTAGGAGTTAGACTAATTGTGAGCCTAAAATAGGCATTCAGGGTTATTGCTTTGGTGTGTGCTTTCGGAGATTGGAAGACACCGTTAAAGAAGATGTGAGGGTTTGAATACTCTCACGTCATGGGTTGAAAGAGACTCATTATAAGAGTTGCTGTTGTGGGTTGAAAGAAACTCATTTTGGAGGGTACATACCGTTAAGACATCGTTTAGAGAGATCCGTGTGTAGATCAATTCAGAGATTTTAGAGTGTTGCAAGATTTGAGAGATCGGGTGTCTTTGGGAGTTCTCTATTGAGAATTTGGGTTGTGAGGAGAGAGATTATTCTAGAGTGGGAGGAACTAAAACTCTTCAAGTTTAATCTTCTTCTTATCTAGTGGATCGGCCATCATCATCACCCAGGCATGTAGGTCCCAAAGAATAGTTTGTGATTATTGTCTTCATTTGGTTTCAGTCTTGGGCTAGGGAATTCGGAAGGTGACCTGAATTTCGTAACATGCTACAACATCAGGCAACCCACCGTTTCCACATCTTATTAACAATAACGACAGTGTACAATGTCAATCTATTTCCCTGTAAATAGTTTAAAATTTTTTTTTTTCCCTAAAAGAGGGCCAGTACGGCTACCCTTAAGCCTTGATCATTAATGAAACTGCAAAATACATGGGAGAGATATGATACCTGAACCTCAAATTACAATGAGCATAAAGAGAATGTCTCGAAATACAATAAATCTGGTTAGATTCACCTATAGTATTCCATATAAAGTTCAATAAATGATAAGGGTAGGTACACTGTACATTCAATCTTTTCTCTCATTTTTTCCAAATAGTTTATTTTTGTATAAAATTCAATATAAATGGTAAACCAATAAAATTGGTAAATAGTCAGTGGTTAGGTAAAATGAATTTAGATACCCATAAATGGTAAATGATCCCAAGTTCTTTAACCATGGTTATTTACATAAAACCAGGGTTAACCATATACACTTTATATAGTAGTCAAGTAGGCACACATTTCCACGACAATTTGGCCTCTATCTCTTGTTTGCCTTGCTGCCAAAGTCTTGCATTGTAGGAAAGTTCTGCCATGCCTTAAGATATATATTAGTACCTTAAAATTTGTAATTGCATCTGGGCTGTCTATTTTAAACGGAGAAATTCAACGGTTGTAAAAAGACCAAAGCAAAAGACTGGCTACCTACTATATAAGTGATATTACCGCTAATCACTACCTATCTTATTTAGGAGATGGAGCAAGCACGACATCTAGTGCGTTTTCAATCGTATTTCGCAGGTGTTTCTGGGTTCTTTTGAATTTTGTGTTTGGTTTCTTGAATATGGGGGTGGGTGATGAGTGTTTGAGAATTTGAATGGGTTTTGTGAGAGATTTCGAGGCATTTTCGAGAATGTGGATGACGTATTTGTTAGTAGAGAAAATCAATCGAGTTGGGTTTATGTTACGGTGACGCCTTTTCGAATTGTGATACTTTGAGGTCAAATTTGGTTGTTATGTTTTTGCAGGTGTTTTTGGATTTTGAATTTTGTGTCTGGGTTCTTGAATATGGGAGTCGGTGATGAGTGTTTGGGAAATTTTAATGGGTTTTGTGAGAGATTTCAAGGGGTTTTCGAGGAGTTAGTAGAGCAAATCAATGGAGTTGGGTTTATGTTACGTATGAATTGGAATGTGGTGAGAATGAGGTTGGGAGTGAGACAACTTTTTGAGATGAGTTTGTTAAATTCTCTAAGTACTATTTTTCTTTTTCACTCTGTAGATTTCGGGAATATGGTGTTGTCATATTCTCTAAGTAGGTAGCACTCCTTGCAATCTCACTGGTAAGCACTCTTTTCACTCTCCTTTTCGTATCTCTGCAGTCTCACTATCATCTCTTTGTTTCACACTCCTATTATCATCTCTCACTTTCAAGTTCTGAAAGATGAATGGTGATAGTTCAAAGGATTCATTCGAAGAGAAGGAGCGTATGCCATAAAAGCATACGTAAAAGAGCACACCCACAGACTCTGCATCTACAATTAAGTCCTCATTCTTGCAGTCACATCGAGAAGTGAAGGAATCAGAACTGGTCCTTGCCAAAGGCATGCGTCAAATTACTTTGATCTTCTTTTGCTATCTGATTTACATTTATACTGTGTGTTCTTGCTCAACAAATGATTTATAGGCCAATAATGGCTTTACATAATGAATAAATGCAATCTCTTTATTTAAGGTCTTCATGTGGACTCAGAATTCAACCTTGGTTGTTTGGAGGTCTAGATGTTGGAGGCAAATGGTACAAACTGAGGGGTTGAAATAGCCCCAAGAGGCAGAGAAGAGGTTGCGGAGGCCCTCAGGATCGGCGAATGGTGAAAGATTGCAGATCGGAGGACGTCGAGGAGCTGCCTTCTAGAGGAGATAGAGGGGAGAGAGAGAGAGATCGAGCTTTGGGCACCAAGTTTCTTCACAGTGGACGTTGACGATTTCCAACTATTGCTCCTGCTTCTTTGCAGGCTCGGAGGCCTTGGATTGAGCGTCGAGCTTTGGGCACCAAGCTTCTCCATGGAGGATGTCGACAACTTCCGGCTGCTGCTGCTGCTTCTTGGTAGGCTCGGAGGCCTCGAATTGAGCGCCTACGACAGCGCTGAGGGGGGAGAGAGAGAGAGAGAGAGAGAGAGAGAGAGAGAGAGAGAGAGAGAGAGAGAGAGAGAGAGAGAGAGAGAGAGAGAGAGAGAGAGAGCGGCAGATTGTAGTTTATTATGTTAAATTATGTTAGTAGGAATAAAATTTTGTTGATTGAGTAAGTGGGAATACATTTGCTCAATTTTGTGCTTTGGGTCAAGGACCCGGTCAAGTTACAATTGAAGCACTTTTCTTGTAAGAGATAGAATCCCTAACGTGAAGTTACTTGATCTCAAACCCAAACCCTCTCATTGCAGATCCGATCTCTCACTTAATTACCACAGTTGTGTACGCACGTTTATCCTCCTTATGCCATAAATCTAAATGTACTCTATGTAGCTTAAGAGTTCCTTTGGACATTGATGGATCGCAGTTTTATTTAGGTTTCCTACCTTTGCTCTTCGTGATCAATTTCTTCTCATCAAACGAATATCATCGGCCATGCATGTATTCATAGCTCACATCATATAACTTAATTTGGTTACCCTTATTAACACATATTCACCTCATAATTTTTGCCCCTCTCCAATTTCACATTTGGCTTGCTCAGAATTATGAGGGCGCTAGCTCCAAATATGTAGTGACAAAAGTTGGACTGATCGGATCAGTAGAAATATGGGGTTAGCCTTCAGAGGGTGACGGCTCTTATCAACAATTTTTGGAAGGAAAATCCAAACTTGTGTGTCAATCTCATATCTTCTTTTTCCACCATGCATGTCAATCAACTCTTTAGACTAAAAATACAAAGGAGATAAGATGTCATGCACAGTGTGGAACGTGTACACAAGTGAAAGGTAACACTGGCGTGCTTCAGTGCACAAGGAAAAGTAAAAGGGACCAACATTCCAAGCGGATTTGGATGTCTGGAGATCTTCTCCTTGACTTAGGTTTGTGCTTGTTTCCTTGACTTTGAATCCAAACCATTCACTTAAAATCCTAAGGATAAAAATCATACACCTCAGCAATTACCCAGTAAAACTCATTAAATGAGGCATTTTAAATGCAAACGGCGTTTGTGATAAGGACGGAGACGTTAAAAACACTCGGTTCTCTTTCTTCCTCAGTTGTCCCCAGGCTTCTGACTCACCTCATTCTCTCATCTTCCTCCTTTGTTTCTTTGTTTCTAGTTTATACTTCCGTCTTCTCACCACTCGGGTATTCTTTCTCTCTCTGTTTTTTTTTACAGCTCTCTGTATATATTTTTCTATAACCAAACTGATAGAGGTCGAGGCCATGGAGATTCTCTCATACAGCGGTACAGCCCCGGGATGTGAAAAAACTACACCAAAAAATTGAAAACTATATTCACTGTTAATCAGATACTAACATCAGATAAAAAAAACCGAAATTGAAATTAGAGGATCCAATTGAAAACTAATTAATCACAAACACTTGGTGGGCATGAATCAACGAATCTGGGTCGAGCTTCTTTACTGCTGTTCTTGTTGGTTCTGGTTTACACCTTGTGAGAATCAAAGGCCGAGTAATTCTTCGGTGGTGAAGATGAAGAAGAAGCAAAATCATCTTAACAAAATCCTTCGATTGCTTGCAAAATGGGTCTTAATTTTTGGTGGGTCTTTTCCGATTAGATTTTTCGGTGGGCTCAATTCATTAATGCACCGATTTATTAATGTATAATTGCTAAATGATACAATGGTAGACAATTTCATCTAGTTCTGAAATGGTTCTTACCATTAGTCTACTCTTACACTAACTACATAGATCGCTTGATCTGTATCTGTTCAGCGATGTATTGATGCACATTAGAATCATCAAATCACTACATACAGTATAAGTTAAATTAGTTTTCAACAAATCTCAGTCCAAGGTAAAAAAAAACCCTAGGGGAGAGTTTTTCTCTCAACCTAGTCTTCAACGGCACCCTAGCCTCCTTCTATCGCTCTCTTCTCGACTTCTCTCCATCCAGTGGCTTCCATTGATGCTGTCGCAGCAAGCTTCGCTGCTTCCCTTGCCCTTGCTGAAGGAGGTAGCGCTCCTGACCTAGGAAAGATTGGTTGTGGCCTCGTTCGTAGGCCCTCCCAATCTTTTCTGATTGGAAAACCTCTGACCCGCAAGCTGGTTGATCCTAAGACAGAATTTAGGGTTCAAGAATGGGCTGGAGATTTATTCTTGTTCTCCTTTGAATCAGTGCACGATCGCAACAAGGTACTTCGAGGTGGGGGTTGGTGTTTTGATCGAGCCCTGGTTTGCTTTGAAGAGTATGATGGTGTCAAACCTCTTCATGAAGATCTTGCAACTATTGGTACTGTTTCTAGCTCTAGAGACAAGGGCAAAGGAAAGTTTTAAACTTTCCTGGTCTTCCTGCCTAATACTAGAAGTATGGTCGTCTACTACTTTCATCTTAGTTTCTCTAGTTATACACTAATTGAGGTGACTAGGTTACTGTTCAAAAGGAGGTCAGTAGTGAGGATTTTGTTTCTTTGTTGTTAGGCTCAATAAGTGAGCGTATGGGTTAACAGTGAGGGTCACCTGTCTTTTGCTTGGCAACTTGTGTCATTTATGATTTTGGTATGAGACAGCCTCTAATGTACATGTCTTCTGGCTATGGATAAGTAATGAAATTATCTATTCTTCAAAAAAAAAAAAAATCATTACATACAATCGATCTATAATTATTTACACAGCTCCGATTAATGCACATCAAAATGAATTAGGTAAGAACTCCAATTAATTACATGGAACCCAACTCCACCAATCCCCAATCTTGGATCAACACGACCAATTATTACTAGGATTTGAAAGTGGAGTAATCAGAGGACAGTTACCATGATTAGAAATAGATTCTAGTAAAGATTGATTCAGCTCACCTGGTCAATTCCTTCTAGAAGGGTGGACCCCCACGTGTTAATTTGATACAAAATAGACTTAGGTCCCGTTTGAGATTGTTTTGCTTTTAAAAAAAAATCAGCTTTTGTTTAAAATTTTAGATTTTATTTTGTTTGGTGAATAAATAAAAAGCAGCTTTAATTGAAAGTTATAGGTCACTAGCAGCAGATTTTAGAAGCAACCAAGAGGTTGCTTTTAGAAACTGATGTGGATCAAAACACGCTCTGAAGTTGTTTAATGTACTGACATTTCTAAAAATATTATTTACCAAACACGAAACTGTTTTAATTCATAACTAATTGTTCTCACAACACAGCAACAAAATTTTTTTTTAAAAAAGTCACAACAATTTCAAACTAGCACTTAGAAAAATATCATAAAGAGAAGAAGATCTCCATATTGACAAAAAAACGAAGAAGATCTCCATTGAAATGTGGGCCACACATCAATCCAGATAACCCATGCGCCTACGTGTCGGGTCGGGGTTGCTACTCTTAACTCCAAGCATTATCCGCGTTTATTTTAAAATCAGGATTGGCAGCTTTTACATTTACATTATGATGATGATGGACATATGATACAGTCCTAGTCTCAATCATTGCTAGTTTAATTTCCACTCCGTAATATTTGTCGGTTTGGTTTCTAAGCTTGTTTTCTTTTTCCAGCGTTCATATTTTTCAAAATTTGGATGTGTTCAGTTCAGATGAACAAAACATTTTAAAATATGGTCGTCTTTATTCAATATAGTTAAGTACTGTAAATAGTTGAGTTTTTTGAAACTATTGATGGCGAATTGGGCTGATTCGGTTGCTCAATGATTAATATCATAGCTAAAAGTTTGATTGCTCACTAAAACACGTTATCTAAAGTAGAGTCAGACATGCACGATGAAACAAAGAAGTTATAATTTGGTGGTACCAATTCCAAAAAAAATTGTAAAAAGGTGCACGTGGAGCATATCCTAAAAAATCTGAAGTTGCTAGAGAACCATGATGTATATAACTTAACATATATATCTCACCATAGTAGGGATCGTTTGAGTTGTTTAACCAAAGTTACTCGTGTTGTATATGGTAATGCCTTCCGCAGGCTAGAAGTCATCCCATAGAGATGCATTACAAATAGGTAGCAAGCTTAAGTCTCCAGAAAGACCCAAGAAAGAATCAATGTGAATCTCGATCAATCATTCTCGTTCCCTGCTGCAATGCCACTCCATTAATCCCTTGCTTCACTCCTTAACCAATTAATAACAAAACTATTTCTCTCGCCAAATTAGTTAGCTTGTTCTTTTTCTTAAGTTTTCTTATCCAAGTCTTACGTTTTTCTTCGAGTCTTGTTTCTAGCTACTTCCAAGTCAAAATGGCCGACCTAAATTGGTGCCCGATGATCCAGCTACTTTCCCAGTTGCTTCCAATCTTTAGCTTCGAGCATGTGGATTGTGGGTCACAACTCAATCAAGCTCGCTAGCTCGTGATGAACTAGGGGAAATGAGATGGAAATCGAAAAGGAAAAAGTGATGGGACGAAGAAGATGCACAAGCTCTTCCTTTTCCAACAATGAACACAAAATAAATTATTAATACCTTAATTAAGCTAAGACAAAACCTTAGATATATAGAAGTAATATGTTGCGAATAATGAAGAAGCAGAATCCCAGATATACAAATGCCATAAAACAGTTTACAGTCCAACGATGTATATGGCCACGTACGCCATGAGTATTAAATAATTCCTGCAGTTCTTTGGTGAATAACACCAGCAAAAAGAAGCTTTAATTATTGAAAAAATGAAAAGAAACAAACCTTTAAACTACCCACTTTTCTTTTTTTTGTTTTTTCATTTTAATGAAACTATAAACTTGTATTAATCAACGAAAAAATTAAGTACAAAATGGTAAATAAAAAGAAACTGTAAACAAGAGTATCAATGCAAAGAGAGCCAACGAGCTAAACGATGTTCCATCGCATTAGCCTTCTAAAACATGTACTTCAATTCCACGAATGGATGGATATGAGAAGCTCGTAGGCATTCTCATATATAGGCTCTTAGCAATCTAAGAAAGGTCCCAAGTGCGAACAAACATAAACCAAATTGAAAGAATCAACTAGATCTTTAGAGTAAACGGACAGGCTAAGCGTTCAGTTAGGGTGTTGCATGTTCTGGGTCTGTAATCAAATTGAAAGAATCAAATCGATCAATTAATTAATAGCTAACCGACCACTATATGTTTGACTAAATACAATGCAAAACCTAATTTCAAGTTATTAAACAATATTATTTTCATCAGATCTGCTAACCTAAGGGACAATGTTAAGGGAGTCATGTGGCTAAGCTCACCATGTACTAAATTGAAGGCTGGAATTAAAACAACTTAAAACTGTACATTTATTTTTAACCGTTAGGTGCAGTTGTGCCTTACAATCTTTCAAAAAAAACCTTAGATGAGCAGCTTTAGTTATCTAAATATTGAATATCGTTTGTTCATTACTTATCTCATTGCCAATGAAACTAGAAACTAGTATTTAGTTTAGTGATAAGAAATATCAAGTTAGAATTCTCCCTCTCCTTTAATAATGCAAATCAAAAATTAAATATGCCATAACCGACATTGCTAATCAATTTGCAAAACCACGGGCTAAACTAAATTAAGTAGATTGGAGTTTCGGATTCAAGTCCCTTCTTTTTCATGCAAAGAAAAAAAGACTTGATAATGCGTTGAATAAAAGACTTGATAATTTGAAATTACTCCATTTGAACCTAGATTTGCAAAACAATGAGGCAAATCTAGTGCTATATAACAAAATTTTAAAGCTGCCTATATACCAACTTAAAGCGAGTGACCGTTGCAAGGGAAATACAAATCCCTTTTCCTTTCGCGGGTAAATGTGAAATCATTTGATCTCTTGCAATTCGTAAACGATGTGTTGTACAAACACTCTGAAAGTGAAATCACAATAGACAAAATTGTAATCAGTGACCCTCAATCCTCAACAAGCAGCCTAATGGTTAAAATGGCACACTCATGGAGTCTCACTTCGCATTCCCATCTTCGTCTGTCAACTTGATCCATCATGCCATTACCCAAAAACCACCACCTCCATCTCCACCTCCTCTTCTTCCTCTTCCTCTTCCTCCTCTCCAACGCCGTCGCAGCAGACGAGCTTCAAATCCTACTAAAACTCAAATCCTCCCTCCAAGACTCCAACGCCCAACTCTTCGCCACATGGGACTCCACCGCCAATTCGTTTTGCACCTTCACCGGAATCACCTGCAACAACGTCGGTTCGGTTCGAGAAATCGATCTTTCGCACCAGAAGCTGTCGGGGTCTCTTCCGTTGGACTCGATATGCCAACTTCCATCATTAGAAAAGCTCGCTTTCGGGTCCAATTTCCTGCACGGGACAATCACGGAGGACTTGAGAAACTGTACGAATTTGAAGTACCTGGATTTGGGGAACAACTTGTTCGCGGGTTCATTCCCTGACATATCTTCCTTGTCCCAACTGGAGCATCTTCATTTAAACCACAGCGTGTTTTCGGGGATTTTCCCGTGGACTTGCCTCACCAACATGACTGGTCTGATTCGTTTGAGCTTGGGTGACAACCCGTTTGATCCGAGCCCGTTTCCAAAGGAAGTAGTAACTCTTAAGAAGCTCGAGTGGCTCTACTTATCAAACTGCAGCATCCAAGGAACGATACCAAGCGAAATCGGGAACTTGGTCGAGCTTATCAACCTGGAGCTGTCAGGTAACAACATGCCCGGAGAAATTCCGGCCGAGATTGGACAGCTCACCAAGCTCTGGCAGCTGGAGCTCTACGCCAACAGGTTCACCGGAAAACTTCCTTTCGGGCTAAGAAACCTCATCAATCTCGAGAACTTCGATGCTTCCACGAATTTTCTAGAAGGCGATTTGAACGAGTTGGGGTTTCTGACCAATTTGGTTTCTCTGCAGCTGTCTAAGAACAATTTTTCAGGCAATGTACCGGAAGAATTCGGCGAGTTCAAGAAGCTTGTGAGTCTGTGTTTGTACGCTAACAAGCTGACCGGTCCTCTGCCTCAGAAATTGGGGTCTTGGTCGAAGATGGACTACATCGATGTGTCGGAGAATTTCTTGACCGGGACTATTCCGCCGGACATGTGCAACAAAGGGACGATGAAGAAGCTGCTCATGCTTCAGAACAAGTTGACCGGCGAAATTCCGGCAAACTACGCGAAGTGCACGACGCTGACCCGGTTCAGGGTCAACAACAACTCCCTCTCCGGTGTAGTTCCGGCTGGACTTTGGGGATTGCCGAATGTGGCAATCATTGACATCACTTTGAATCAAATTGAAGGTCCGATTACTTCCGATATCGGAAACGCCAAGAAGCTTGCGCAGTTGTTTGTGAGTTACAATCGGTTATCTGGTGAATTACCGGACGAGCTTTCGAAGTCAACTTCGTTGGTTTCGGTTGTGTTGAATAACAATCAGTTTTCCGGTAAGATTCCGGCGAAGATAGGGGACTTGAAGCAATTGAGTACCCTGTATTTACAGAGCAACTTGTTGTCTTCTTCAATTCCCAAGTCATTAGGAAGCTGTAGTTACCTGAGTGACTTGAACATGGCAAACAACTCGCTTTCCGGTAAAATCCCGTCATCTTTGGGCTCTTTGCCTACCTTGAATTCTTTGGATTTGTCTCACAATCAACTCTCCGGTAAAATCCCGGAAAGTCTGGCATCTCTGAGACTAAGCATGCTTGATCTTTCGCATAACAGACTGACCGGTGCCGTACCGGAATCTCTCTCGATTACAGCCTACAACGGCAGCCTTTCCGGTAACCCGGGTCTCTGCAGCATGGACATCACCTACTTCCCACGGTGCTCGCCAGAAAAGGAAATGTCCAACGATGTCAGGACACTCATTATTTGCTTCTCAGTGGGTACAGCAATTTTGTTTGTTTCACTCATTTGCTTCTTGCTCTTAAAGAGGAAGGAGAAAGATCAAGACCGTTCATTGAAGGAAGAATCTTGGGATGTAAAGTCTTTCCATGTAATAACCTTCAGTGAGGATGAGATTCTTGATTCCATTACTCAAGAGAATCTAATTGGAAAAGGAGGTTCTGGAGATGTCTACAAAGTGTCACTAGCCAATGGCAAAGAACTCGCCGTGAAGCACATATGGAACACTGATTCAAGCGGCCGGAAAATGTTCAAGAGCACCACACCGATGCGAGGGAGACGGGGCAGTGGTAGTTCGAAATCGAAGGAATTTGATGCTGAGGTGCAGACGTTGAGCTCAATAAGGCATGTGAATGTGGTGAAGCTGTTCTGCAGCATTACTAGTGAGGACTCGAGCCTTTTGGTCTACGAGTACTTACCGAATGGAAGCTTGTGGGATCGGCTGCACATGTGTGAGAAAACGAAGCTTGATTGGGACGCAAGGTATGAGATTGCAGTCGGAGCAGCCAAAGGGTTGGGGTATCTGCACCATGGCTGTGAGAGGCTAGTGATTCATAGAGATGTCAAGTCCAGTAACATTTTGTTAGACGAGTCTTTGAAGCCCCGGATTGCGGATTTTGGGCTTGCCAAGATGGTTCAGCCTAATGCAATCAAGGACTCGACTCATGTTGTTGCTGGAACACACGGTTACATAGCTCCTGGTTAGTAATCAAATTCTTAGTTTTTATTCAGGTTCTGTTTTAAGGTAATCAAATTCGTTATGTACTAATTTAATTTTGGTTATGCAGAATATGGTTACACCTACAAGGTGAATGAGAAGAGCGATGTGTATAGCTTCGGTGTAGTACTAATGGAGCTAGTGACCGGGAAAAACCGATAGATCCATCATTTGGGGACAACAAGGACCTAGTGAACTGGATATGTGGCAACCTGAAGGGTAGAGAGAGTGTGTTAGGTGTGGTGGACTCATACATTCCTGAGGCATATAGAGAAGAGGCTATCAAGGTATTGAGAATTGCAATTCTATGCACAGCTAGGCTTCCAGAGCTAAGACCTTCCATGAGAAGTGTCGTTCAAATGCTTGAAGAAGCTCGGAGCCAATGAAATTGCTGGACATTGTTATCAGCAAAGATGGTTCTAGTAAGAAAATGGAAGTACATGAGGGAACAGAGGAGTGAAAATCCAGACTTGGGGGTTCGAAAATTAGTTGGAGCAACTCGATCGTCCTCTCAATGGTTATAATTAATTTCCACTTAAAAAACTTGGAAAAACTTAGTATATGACAACTGAGAATAGTGCCTTTAACTACATAATAGCCAGAGCCACCAAAATCATACATGTTTTGTAATTTTGTTAATGCATAAGAGTGGCCAAGGCTCTTTTTTGTACCATGTATTATATATGTATCTAGTTGCCTTTGCCTTGCTTGAGAGGAAAGCTAGTTAATTTGTTTGAAAGAAAATTTGGAGAACAGCCAAGTTTTAAACCCTTCTAAACTTTTAACCTTTCCTAAAATTTTTAATTACTTGAACAGTATTCCGGGCATTAGTCACCGGAGTTGAGCATTACTCAAGATAGATTGATCGAGCAGTACTTGAGGGGAGCTCTAGTGGATATATTTCCAGGATTATGAAAAATAGGCCATAAAAGTCTAATGGTTTAAAAACACAGGAGTAGTTTCCAAAAAAAAATATTGTATTCACTTTCATTGCTTGTATTTTTCTGGGAAACAAGAACTTGTTTGATACGCAA
The DNA here is from genome assembly GCF_002994745.2 of Rosa chinensis. Classification (NCBI taxonomy): domain Eukaryota; kingdom Viridiplantae; phylum Streptophyta; class Magnoliopsida; order Rosales; family Rosaceae; genus Rosa; species Rosa chinensis. The sequence continues at coordinate 35,201,539 of NC_037094.1, forward strand.
GGTAACCAAGCAAATACAAAGGGAAAAGGGACAGGAATGTTTGCATCAGTGTAAGAGTAGTGGTGAATGATGGTTGCTTATGTGAGATACCAAGAGATCTTTACTAGATTTGATGGCATTGTTATCTTCAGAATACTATGACATGTAGTGTTTTCATGCTTTTAGCCTCTGTGCATACTTAATTTGTGATGCGACAGGAATCTTCTTAGAGGTTGGCTATTTTGGTCAATATATGTCATGGTCGTCTTAGATGTAAAAAAATAAAATAAAATAAAACAGCTCAACATCTTCGAAGATCACCAATTATATGAGCTTTTTGTTAATCTTGTTTTCTTTCAATGTGATCATGGTAACTGTTTGTATAAGTTTAGTATTAAAAAAATAATAATAAATAAATAAATAAAAACTGTTTGTACACCCTAAGATCACATTGAAACTGTTTGTATAAGTTTAGTATTAAAAAAATAATAATAAATAAATAAATAAAAACTGTTTGTACACCCTAAGATCCATTCTTAGAGCAAATGCATCCATGAACCAAGGGCAATTGCTGATTTGCTAATCAAATTGGTACTACCAATCCACTATTCATCTCAAATTAGCAATTGCCTTCAGCTTATACAATGCACCAATGAAAGGCAATTTGTCTGTCAATCCACTATTCACACTTCAAATTTGAATAATTTATTAAACTTATAATTTAATTAACTAAACAATTAACAATTAGATTAATCATACAATGTTAATTTAATAAAAAAATTAATGCATAAGTTTTAAAAACAAATAAAATTGTATTTGCTGTATAAATATCGTTATGATAAATATCCCTGAAAAAAATAGTTTTTGTTATGATAAAAAAAAATATCTATGACAATTGATAAGATTATCGACCAATCTTCATTTGCCATGTGTCGACTTTAGATACCTTTTTCTTATAAAAAATATATATGATTTCTGATCAGATAATCGCCCAATCTTCATTGGACACGTGTTAACGTCAGATATCGTTATCTTCTGAAAATATATCTAGGATATGTGATAAGATTTTCAACCTATATAAACGTGACACGTGTACTTATCCTAACTTTTTATCTTTCAATATTGGTAATAAATAAGCTTCAGACTCCATTCTCTACTCACACATTCCTCTCATTCTACACCTACATTTCTTTTGAAATCTATCATCCATCTCATTTCTCCTTTTTCCGATGGAAGAATTGAACAAATGGTTGTTAGAAAGGGAGCGTGAAAATATGGAAGAGCTCGAGCGGATTCAAGCTAGAAACTCTCAAGCAGCTGCAATGGTGGCGCAATATCAATTATCGGAGACACCTAGAGGACGTGGTTCAAGACCTGGCCGTGCCCCAAATGTCGAAAGACATAGAGAAGTCTAAGGTCATTTTCTCCTGGAGGATTATTTTGTCGAACGTCCAGTGTACGATGAAGCAGCCTTTCGAATGAGGTATAGAATGCAAACACATGTCTTCCAACGCATAATGGAGGATCTTTGCAACCTTGATAGTTTTTGGGGGCAAAAATCAGATGCCACTGGAAAAATTGGATTGCTTCCCGAACAAAAAATGACAGGTGCCCTGAGAATGCTTGCGTACGGTGCAGCTGCTGATCAATGTGATGAAATCACTAGAATGGGAGCTTCTACAGCGCTAAAATGTCTGAAGAAGTTCTGTAGGCAAGTCGAGTTTCTTTACTCTGGGTGGTTCCTTCGTCCTCCAAATTCTGCTGACTTATATAGGCTTCTCAATAGAGGACAACGCCGTGGGTTTCCAGGAATGATTGGGAGCATCGATTGCATGCATTGGGAGGGGAAGAATTGCCCAACTGGATGGACTGGAGCTTTCTCGGGTCGAAAGGGTAGACCAACTATTATTCTTGAAGCTGTGGCGTCTTACGATACGCATATATGACATGCTTTCTTTGGAACCCCTAGAGCTCAAAATGACCTCAATGTTCTTGGTGCATCTAATGTGTTCGAGCATGTCATAGGTGGAACTGCTCTTCTAGTTGAGTTTGAGGTCAATAACAAAAGGTACACTAATGGTTATTACCTTGCTGATGGAATATACCTGAGGTGGTCAACTTTTGTCACTGACCAAGTGACTGTAATTGGTCATGTAACTAACCATGTCACTGACCAAGTAACTGTAACTGGTCACGTAACCGACTATGTAACTGACCATGTCACTGACCAAATAACTGACCATAAAATTAAAATTATATAAGTGAAATTTAAATTACATTAAAAAATAAAACTTGATTTCCTAAACAACATTTAAATTTAGTCGAATTGGGGTATGTAGCAACCGCTACTACCACCATCGGACATTGTTTTTGCTACGATATCATCCTTCTTCTTTTTCCACCAAGCCTTTGATTGTGGTGTCATGGAATTAGTATCCATGGCTATAATTCTTGCATCTTCTTTCGCCTCTTCAAATTCAAATACCTTCTTTGTGTGAGCAGCAATTTCTTCTTTTCTTTTCTTCACTAGCTCAACAGAAGCTTGGGTTGATTCGGCCATGGCTTGAATAGCAAGAGCCATACTTTCAGCTGCATCTTGCGCCTTCTTTCCTTTCTTCTTTGCTTCTTTGGCTCTCTTTTGTCCCATTGGTCTTGGCATGGAGCTTGATGGTGTCTCCGAAACGATATCATCATCCAACTCAATTGGAGACTCATTTTCAGAGGCAGTAGCTGTCGAATATGATGCCGGTGGTTGAGGATTAGATGGTGGATCAACAAGATACGGGTGGTACTTAACTTTCTCCCAACATTCAAATTTATCAAATTTCTTGGGATATTTTTTCATGAAGATCCCTTGAGTTTGATTCATCTAAACAATGACAATGAAGAAATAAAAATCAACCAATAGAAATAAAATATTTGTAAGAGACAAATCTAACTTAAAAACATAAATAATAATAATAATATAACAATTAATAGTATTGGGGGAAAAATCAATACCTCGTCCATCTTATTGGTGCCGCTATCTATACTATTACGGGAGGTCATTTGCGCATTGTGCCAATCTTTGAGAATTTTTTTCAACGTTCGAAACTGAGATTGGAGAGCTTGAGGAGTTCGGCTTGTAGGTGGACCTTGCCAATTTTGCACATAATCAGCATGAACCTTTTCCCATAACTTGGAGGAGGTTATATGTTTTCTGGTGATCGGGCACACAGTCTTACGTGCCTATGAATCACACAATTGAATTTGCTCGTCGGTAGACCAATTGGTACCCGAATCTCCCATTGTTGGATGATAATTGAAAGAAATGAAGAGAAGATTGATGGAGGAAGAAGATGGAGAGGTAAAATTGTTGAAAATTTTGGTGTGAGAAATTAAGGTGAGGAACTAGGCATTTATGGAATTTTTGAAAAAAAATTTCTGATTATTTTTTTACCCCATTCAGATTATTTTTTAGGGTGGAAAAAATCTTACCGTTGTCAATCAATTGCAGCCATTGGATCACATGATCCAACAACCACAATTAAGTGACCGTTGCACAAAGGACAGTTAAAAAAAAAAACAGCCGTTGGCAGCAGGCCCATGTGGGTGTGGAGCCCACCACCAACGGTCGGGCAATCCATTTGCTGATCCTTGGTCATCCAACTGCCTGGGCAGGTGGGGCCCCCAAAAAATTGCAAATTAATCCGGCAATTTATTGCCACTGCATTCCACTTTTCCTTCTTTCTCTCCAATTGGTCATCCAATTGGTATGTTGGTGCATTTGCTCTTACAGTTGCACTTAATCCTAAATCGTTCAAATAAACATTGCGAGTTGTCTACGTCGATAATCGTGCCAAGTTATGAAAGTTGTTGGTGTAGAATCTCCCTTAGCAGCATGATTACGTACTTTATTGGCCCAAAAAAAGAAGAAGCCATTACTACTTTAACGGCAGGTGAGATGACTGTAAGGATTTGTTGCTTCCAGGCTCCCATGGTGTATGTCATCATGCTTCCATTCCTTTGAAGTTTCCCTCACCACGTTATCGTGTTCTTCTAACTTTTTCAATCAGTAAGAGACCAAGTATTGGATGCAAAAAAGAAAAAGAAAAACAGAGTATCTTCATGAACAAAAAACTAAAAAAATCATGTATTTAAATCAAGGCTGTCACTTGGTTAGTTTGAATCGATTATAGGTATTATCAACTTCAAAATCAAAGCTTTCGGTTTCAAAATTGAGCTACCAATTACCAACCAAAATTTTTGGTTTTTAATCATATCTACGAAATGCGGTAATTCGGTTTTCGATATTACCAACTTTAAAACAACTAATCCTTTGTAATAAAAATTAGAATGACCAATACTAGGTTTTTTAATTTTATAGTTGTAAACTTTGTATTCATCTACTTATTATAGCTTTCTTTTGTACATATGACATCAAGTTTTAGCCATTTTCAATAAAACTAGGTTATTTAACAATCTTTGACCAAGTTACTTCAAGTACATGTACTAATAATGTAGTATATGTAGTAATGTTCATACTATTATAAAAAAAAATATGTATATTTCTTAATATACATGTATGTGTATTGAAATCTATAGTATATAAAGCTAATATTTAGATAATCGTTAGATTCGGTATTTATCAAAACCAAACCAAAACCAACTTTTTCGGTAATTTTTTATTTCGATTTTGTCGGTCTCGGTTACCAAAAAATCGATTTACCAAACCTAAAACATCAGTTGGTATTCAGTCGGTTTGGTAATTATCAAACCAAGTGGTTGCCCTAATTCAAACTCAAAAGTATATGAAGTGGTGTACGTCACTGGAACCCCTTACTCCAATCCTTGTCATTCTTGTCGTAGATCTTTCAAGGTTTTGGTACAGGACTTCAAAATTTTTCCTTTTTTCTTCCAGTTTAGGATGAAAAAAAGTATTACAACAAAAGTTCAGTGTGTCGAAAATACTTTTGATATTTTTAGCAATGAAGAGAACAGGAATAATGATTGATGGTTGTTTCCTTGGAATATTTTTAATTTCGAAAAGTTCTGCCATACCTTAAGGTATCAGTACCTTAAAATTTGTAATCACATATGGGCCGTCCATTTTACACGGAAAAATTCAACGGTTGTAAAAAAACCAAAGCTATAGACTGGCTACCTACTATGTAGGTAATATTACCGTTAATCACTAACAATCGTATTTAGGAGATAAAGCAAGCACGACATCTAGTATGTTTTCAATCGTATTTCGCAGGTGTTTCTGGGTTGTTTTGAATTTTTTGTATGGTTTCTTGAATATGGGAGTGAGTGATGAGTGTTTGGGAAATTTGAATGAGTTTTGTGAGAGATTTCAAGGGATTTTCGAGAATGTGGGTAATGCATTTGTTAGTAGAAAAAATCAATCGAGTTGGATTTATGGTACGGCCAGTGGTTCCTTTTCAAATTGTGATGCTTTGAGGTCAAATTTGATTTTTATGTTTTCGCAGGTGTTTCTGGGTTCTTTTGAATTTTGTGTCTATGTTCTTAAATATGGGAGTCGGTGATGAGTGTTTGGGAAATTTGAATGGGTTTTGTGAGAGATTTCGAGGGGTTTTCGAGAATGTGGATGATACATTTGTCAGTAAAGCAAATTAATTGAGTTGGGTTTATGTTAGGTATAAATTGGAATGTGGTGAGAATGAAGTTGGGAGTGAGGCAGCATTTTGAGTTTCTAAGTACTGTTTTTCTTTTGGACTAAATTTATTTTAGTCTCTCCAACTTTATGGCTAAAATCACTTTGGTCCCTGACTTTTTTTTTTAATCACGATGGTCCCTGTACTTCCAAATTACATTACCCTAGTCCAAAATTTGACTTTGACTCAAAACATGACGTCATACGCTGAGTTGGCCCCTACATGAGGACCCACTTTCCAGAAATTGGCCCTCAATTTGGACAAAATGTCCAAATTACCCTCCTCTCCTCTCTCCTATCCTAATTCCCACAACCCTCTCTCTAACCCCAAAAACCCAGATCTCTTTGCAGCTCTGCTCAACCGCCACCATGGGCACAACCACACCAGCTCAACCGCCACCATGAGCGCAACCCAATCCTCCTCTCCTACCTCACTTCCTGCTCTCAATCCTTTCCTCCAAATCAAAACAGTTTCCGACTACACTCAGCTCTGTTCTTCCTCATCTTCCAATCTCCCCAAACTGACTCTCTCTGTACTCTCTAGAGGCATTCATACCACTACTCAAACCATCAAAACCAGATTTCACAAAATCAAAATCGCAAAAAGCATCCAATCTAACACGACCCTGTGATAAAATCCAGATGAGCCAACTTCAAATCACTAATATTTGAAAGCAAAATCCAGAAATTCACACCAAAAAAAAAAATACCTGAAATTCACATCCACCCAGTGTTGGCTAGTAATAGCCGGTGCACAGAGTTTTGTAAGCCAATGATTTGGCACCAGAATTATTACCACGCACCCTACTGTGTAACGAGAGTAGAACCTGATTACCCTCCTCTATTGTGATGCACTTTAGGGGGAATGTCTTCCCTTTGCAATACAATTTCTCATCCTTGAGCATGTACAATGATGCAAGTCGCTGGAGGCTTGTCGCTTCCATGGGATCCTCTGGCAGTGTGCCGTCATTAAGGTAAGAGATGAAAAGAGTCATCCAGGAAGGAGGTGGTGTTGTTTTAACAACAAAAATTTCCGAGTATGGTTTGGAAATACTTAGCTGGGTTAGAGTTTCAACACTGACGTTACTGTCGCGATCCTCGAGAAGGCTGGTAGCGAGTCTCGCCAAGCTATCCGCTCTCACATTCTTTAGTCTCGGTATCTGGGTGATCTTGAAAGAATTGAAGTCTTGTAACATGGCCCCTGCCAGGCGTTAGTAGTGGCTCAAGTTAGAATCTTTGGTTTGGGAATCACCACTGTTAATGTTAGTGACCGAGGGGTCTAATTAACGTTAAATAAAGAGAGAGAGAGAGAGAGAGAGAGAGAGAGAGAGTAAGAGAAACACAAGATGTATAGTGATTCGTCTCCCACCTTAACTGGAAACTACGTCCACTTGAAGTGTTGTACTATATGGGTTTGGGCCTTGCGGCCCAAAGGGATTACAAAGTGTGTTGTAATGGGATGGATGTTTAAGTGTGAGGAGGGGTCTCTTTTATAGGTAAGGGAACCCCTCTCCTTTACATATTCTTCAATGTGGGATCTAAAAACCACTATTCTAGTCTAGAAAGCCATATTGTGAAGACAACTTGGCAAGGCAGGGAAGGTGGCTTCCTGGCGAGGTATTGGTCGCTTCCGACTACCGTGGCGTAGCTTGGACATCGGACTATGAGATGCATGTCGCAGTTGGGTCCCACCATGGCTTGTGGGCCCACAAAGAGGGTGTTACTTATGCTTGGTGATGTAGCCAATTAGTCATGCTAGTGAGAGGTATCTACAACCACTTACTTGGTTGACCACTAGTTGGGAGTCACTTAAAATGTTGAGATTTGTGGCTCCCAACTCCCGTGCTAGTTGCACACCGGTTACCAAGGCTTCGTATTTTGCTATATTATTTGATGCTCTGAAACTGAAGTGTAGAGCACACTCATATGTGAAACCCTTTATTTGGATCTGTGATGATAAATACCAACACCATTGTGCCTGTTGTTGGAGGAAACATCAATGCACAATTCCCAAACCTCGTTTAGTAAAGGTGTCGCTGGTACATGTTCTTGATTCATGGTATCCTCCAGAGGTATGAAATCTACAACCACCTGTTCCTTTATGGTCGTCCATGGTTTGTAATGGATATCGAATTCACCCAGCTCAATTGACCACTTCACTAAGTTTCTTGATGTATCAGCTTTTTGTAGTATCTGCTTCAGGGGCTGATTAGTGAGGACATGAATGGTCGTAGTCACTTGGCGGCACTGAGCAAGGCGAGAGCTAGTTTTTCAACTTCTGGATACCTGGTCTCGGCATCCATAAAACATTTGCCCGTGTGGAAGACTGGTAGCTCATTGGCATGCTCTTGTCTGACAAGGGCAAAGCTAACAATTGTCTCAGATACTGCTAAGTAAAGATATAAGACCTCACCTAGGACAGACCTCACCTAGGATGGAGACAGATGCCATATAGTTCTTGATGGCGACAAAAGTTGCCTCGTATTCAGGAGCCCATGTGATTTGTTTCTGGTGTTGGGTCTTGAGCAACTTGAAGAATGGGGTACATTTGTCTGTTAGCCTGGAATGGAAACGAGACAAGGCGACCAATTTTTCTGTTAGTGACTAGACCTAGTTTCTAGTGTTAGGTGTTTTCATGTCCAGTATCGCCTGAACCCTCCCAGGAGTGGCCTCTATTCCCCTCTCAGTGACTACAAAGCCCAAGAATTTTCCACCTTGTACAACAAAAACGCACTTTTCTAGGTTCAAACGCATACCATGCCAATGATAATGTCGGATACGATGCTCAAATTAGGGATGTGACAATCCACTATTACGCTCTTAACTAGCATGTCATCTACGTATACCTCCATTATTGTACCAATATGCTCAGCAAACATGGTGTTAACTAGCCTTTGATACGTGGCCCCAACATTCTTGAGGCCGAAAGGCATTACCTCATAGCAGTATAGGCCCTTGTTAGTGGTAAAAGCGGTGTGCTTTCTGTCCTTGGGGTCTATTTTGATATGATTGTACCCAAAGAACACGTCCATAAAGCTTAGGAGTTTGTGTCGGCAGTCGAGTCCACGAGTTGGTCAATTCTCGGTAGCAGGAAGCTATCTTTTAGGCAGGCCTTGTTGAGGTCAATATAGTCCACACATATGCGCCGCTTACCGTTGGCCTTCTTGACCATAAACACGTTTGCTAGCCAAGTGGGGTAGTTTACTTCTCTGATAAAGCTTATGTCTTTCAACTTTTTCACTTCTTCTTGAATGGCTCTATATTTTTCTTCGTTGAAAGCTCGCCACTTTTGGCGTACTAGTGGGCAAGAAGGAGAGATGTTCAGTTTGTGGATGATTACCTATGGTGAGATTCCAGGCATATCTGCGTAGGACCAAGCAAACACTTCTTACCTAAATTTGAGGAATTGGATCAAGGCGTCACGGGTTTTGGGATCCAGGCCAGACCCGATCCGTACCTTTCTCTCGAGAAGCTCATCTGAGATTGAGACAGATATGATATATTCAGCTGAACTTGGTCTTGCTATTTGCTTGGTTCTCTTCTTTTGCTGAGATTTAGTATTGCGATTCATCCATGAGTCCTCCTGGGAATCGTCTGGCTTGTCAGAGGGAAAGGGTTGTCCTCCTAGCGAGAGTACTTCACTTCATCATCCCCTAGTGACAATTAATGAATTGCATTGCCTGCCCATTTCTTAGTCACCGTTGATTGCGAGGATACCGCCAGGTGTTGGTATCTTCATCATCAACATGTGTCCTGCAACAAATCATTGTAGTCCCCATATTGCATCCCTTCCAAGAATAACATTGTAAGAGGAAGGACAATCTACCACAATGAATCTGTTCTAGATAGATGTGATAGTTGGTGCCTGTCCGAGAGTGATTCGTAGTATGTCGGAACCCAGGGGTTGGGTGAGTTCCCCAGAAAAGTTGATTAAAGACCTATGGTTTTGGTAGATTTTCTTGCTGTCTTGGTGTAAACCTTTGTAGCAATGCTTACAAATGATACTTAATGCTGCTCCTGAGTCAATCAGGACTCGGTGGCAAAGGTAATGATGCATCTGCATTGTGATGATGAAAGGATCATTGTGGGGTCACTGTAGAAGGTCCTCTTGTATGAGGAAGGAGACAGAGTCCCAAGGTACCTGAGTCTCGGTGTCGTCAATTTGAATGTTCATCATCTCGTTACCAACAGCGTATCCGATAGTGGGGCAATGTCACTTAGGTTGGCGAAAATGCTTCCCCTCTGGGCCCCTCCATATATAGTCATGATTCGACCATAGACTTTAATGGCATTGGCACCAGTGGCGGGAGCCCTGTATTTTACAACTGACCATTCTGAATTAGGTGTTCTATGGCGTTCTTGAGGGCATAACAAAGATTAGTATTGTGACCCAAGTCCTCATGACAGATGCAATACTTACCGTTATCCTCCTTAGCTTCCTTGTTTTTGTTGAAATGACGTTTAGGAAGAGGGATGCTATCTTTGTGGTTATTCCATATTTCTTCATAGGAAGCAGTGAATGCTGTAAATACCTCATACCTTGGCTGGAGTGAATCCCTGTTGCAGTTGTTGCCATTATACTGCTGCTTAGGCTTTTCTGGGCTCTTGCCATAGTTTTGCTGTCGTTTGTCTTGGTTGTAGCTAGGCTTATCTCGCTGCCAATCTTTGCTCTTGCCCTCCTACCTAGGGCGAACCTGAGCTAGTGGCTTTAGGTTCAGTGATACTATCGTCGCTGCTGGGGTCTCCGTACTGGTACCGGTCTTGGGAAAACCGAAAGTTTCGAATTCTGCTTGTGCATGTAGAGTGGCCACTTCCTTCAAACTCGACAAGCCACAATTTGCTACTAGAGTCCGTTGACGGTTTAGCTCATCTAAAGGAGTAACCTGGTGGTTATGTCTAACGCTGTATTACTCGATCCCATGAGTAGGCAAGGTTCTGGGGGTGGTTGGCTAAGGGAGTCATTGTGTAAGGCTGTGTTCATGTAGATAATCCTCTGAGTGGTACCAGTGGTAGTGACAAGGGTATTGATTGATGCATACCAATACCTGAGGTGCCGACAAGCTGACTGGCTGTCCTAGATATGGGTATGCCCAATGCAAGAAGTGTTTCAGCTGTCGGGACACCACCAAGTGTTGATAATGGCTTTTGCTGGAGAAGGCGTTCCAGGGCAGCATTGTTATCGACCTTTCGTTGCAGTGTGTCTAAAAGTAGCTGGTTTTGCCTTTCCATCGCCGTTGCATGGTTCTGTGCCTCGATCATGATAGCATGCTCTCGTGCTGCTTGCTCCTTGAACTGGAGAACATCTTGCTTGGCAAGTTCAAGGGCAGCAGTGATATCTGCCATCGTGGCAGAACCACCAGCAGTGATTTTGGAGTTATCGCCTTCCGTGAGCGTGAACTGTAGGGCTCTATTGACTTCTTCGTCTAGGATGGTGTTCGTCGACATTGCTAATTTCTAGCATAGCGGGGAGACTAGTGGTACCGTTAACTAAAAGGAGGAAAAGAGAAGGAACCCTCCTCCTAGCTACATTGTTCCCAGAGTCTTCCAAGAGCTGCTTGCCAACGAAGTTTGGGATCACAGATTTGTCTAGTCCCGCCTCCTTCTCTTCTCACAATCTGTCTAACACAACGAAAGTCAGAGAGAGACCGAGTTTGCCGACCTAAAACTCTCCAATGATTAAGTCAGTAAAGGTTGACAATATCGAGATAAGAATTAGATTAGAGAACTTATCTGTTGTGGAAGGTTTTTGGCCTTATATAGGCGTTACAGGATGTTGTGTCATGTTCAATTCAGATGTGGGAGAGGCAGGCTCTCTTTGGAATATATCCACGCAGTGGATGGGGCAACCTGAGTGTTCACATCGCAGTGGCCTCAATAGGCCCCGCTGGTGGGTATTTAGCAATTAATCCTATTTTGTTTGTATTATTGGCATATATTACAATTGATGTTGTTTACTAATGTTCATGAATCAAAATTAAAACTATTTCGATTACTAGAATACCCCTACAAAAATAAATTTTCATCAAAGAGATATATTTGTAAGGTTATGGTGAATTTGGGGTTATTGAAAATACATAAGAATATTTAGGGTAAAAAAAATACTTTTCTAGAGCTTTGATTAACCCATCCCCCTCTTGAGTATCAAACTCCGAATTATTCAGTAATCGATTTCTGATAATAATGTGGGACCCACACTCATTCTAATACCTATATAAGTTAGGTATATATATATGTTCATCAAAGAGGTATATATATTTGTAAGGTTATGGGTAATTTGGGGTTATTGAAAATACATAAGAATATTTTAGGTTAAAAATACACATTCTTGGGTCTTTGATTCTTAAATGAGAAAATTAGAAGAAGAAAAACACCCAAAAAATGAAGCTCCTATTAAGAAAAGCTAACTAAACCCTACTTTTTTCCTCTCTCTCTAAACAAACCCCCCGAAACCAGTTTCCCCACTTCCTCCCCCTCTCTGGCCAGATCTCGATCAATTTGATTGGGATCTCCAGATGGAGAGGAGGGAGGGTACTCGTTCTTGATCGTGTTTTCTTTTCCGTTTTGCTTGTTTGTTTTTCTTTGCCGTTTTGGCGATTTTCCTTGGAGTTCGTCTCCGATCCAACCTTGCTTGGTGACCCCGTGCGGGTCTGCAGTATGCCGGGTCCTCAGTCAATGTTCCTTCGGCGGATCGGGGAGTGGTGGTGGCGGTTTGGGGGAGTTGTAGTGGCTGTCTGGGTTGGTCCCGATCGGTTTGGGTCCAATCTGATAGGGTGGTTTGATATGGGATGGACCCGATTTGGGAAAGGCCTGGGGTGGTCTTAGTGGCAGAGGGTGGTGGTGGTCAGGCGATTCTGATGGCAGAGGGCTGTTGGGGGTCAATCGGCAGTGGCGGTGGTGATGGGTGTGGCGGCCTACTGAGAGGTTTTGGTGTTTGGTTTCTTTATTTGGTTTTCATCAATAAGTCTTTTGTAGGTTTTTTTAGTTTTAGCTGTTGGGTCACACTGCAATTTTTGGTATAGACAATCTTCTCTTTGCCGGTCGAGAGATCGTTCCTGTTCTGGAGTTGTGTCAGCAGCGGTGGAGAAAATGTCTGGCTATAGACAATCATCCTTGGCCTTCTAGTGGGTCCTTCCTGTCTGTGATCGGGTCAAAGGAGATGGCGATTTGGAGCAGTGGTGGATGGATGGTGTTGACACGAGGGTGGTGATGGTGTTGAGTTTTTTAGTCTCAGGTCTGATTGTCTGGCAACCTTTCTGGTCGAGATTAGGTCACAATGAGTGTTGGCTTGGTCGATCAAACGCTGGTCAGGGGGACTCTGGTGGGTGAGTTTAGTGTCGACACAAGTCAGTTGTCTAGTTTAGAGTTCGTACTGGCTGGACGAGAGGTGAGATGTCAAGGATTCACTGCTTCTGCGCTTTTGTCTGTCATACAGTTTTGTCTTTGCCTTTTGTTGTAGTGCAAGTTGAGTCGGGGCCTTGTTGGCTCCGTTAGTCAGTCATTTTGGAGTTCCAGTGTGAAGTCCAGTGGCCATTTCTGTGTATGAGATGATGCCAAAACTCATTGTATCAAGTTCATTATTAATGAAGTTTCTTCTTGATCAAAAAAAAAAAAAAAAGGTGATTCTATTTAGACCTCCCAATTTGCTCTTTAAACCTCCCTGTCAATTTTTTTCATCAAATTTCCTAATTTATCCTCATTCTTATTTAAACATTTTCAGTTTTCTTTTAACTGACTATTTTAATCATCATCTCCAACTTATCTCTTCATTGCATGGTCTTCTGCAAGTCTAGTCAACAGATGCCAGAACTTTTAACCTTATATGTTGTAAATCATATTAAAATATCCACCATATTTCTTGATCGACATGTGCAATCTGTTTAATTGGGTTTGACTTTTAATCAATTTAAATTTTTTGATAATTTTCTCATTGACTGAATTTATATTTTCAAATTAAAAGTGAATTATGATCAATATTAAAATCTCTACACACACATACATGTATAATTCATCTCCACCATTTGATTGGCTAGTCAAGATTTGCCAGGAAGCGGCAGCGGTTAACTCCTTGATGGAGAGAGTTTCTATTGAAAGTGAATTCTGATGGCAGTGCCGCAGTGGTCATAATAAGTGAGGGGGCCTTTGATATGAGTTTGTGAAACTTATAGGCCATGTGAGAAATTGAATAAAAACAAGCAAAAGGTCGCCTTGGTTAGTTTAAATTTGAGAAAATGAGATTGTTTTGAGTTTCTGGTGATTAGGGAGAGTGATCGATTATAACTAGTAGGTAGAGCATTTGGAACGAATAAATAGAGACTTCTCAGGTACAAAGTTGTAACATTTTTATTTAATATTGTTTAAGGGGTAAAATTGTGATTAAAATTTTACAAAAAATAAAGGAGGTCCAAAGAGCAAATTAAGAGGTCCATCTAGAACCACTCTTAAAAAAAACTCATTCCTATATTTTCTTTTAATCTACACCCATTCACATAATTAAACCTTCCTTATAGGTTTTAAGTCTATAATTAAGTTTTTTCACCTTTTTTTAGTTTGACTATTTTACCCTTCTGATTGAATAAAGAAAATATTCATCAAATATAGTAGTTTTTTTTTTTTTTTTGGTGAATTTAAATATGACATCAGTTATAAACACAAATTATAATTTAATACAATCAATTTATTTTTCCTTATTTAAAAACATTCGATTGCCTTAATTATTGTATATCTCTTCCTTTTTTATTTGATCTATATATTTGCCATTTTTTAGTAGATATGTTTGTGTAGATATTTCTATTATTAGATATCTCAATGTGATTAATCGACTTAATTATAGTATATAACTGATGCCATATTTTAGGAGATATGTTCGTGTAGATATTCCTTATTTAAAAAGATTAATTGCCTTAATTATTGTATATCTCTTCCTTTCAGATTTGATCTATATTTGCTATTTTTTAGTAGATATGTTTGTGTAGATATTCCTAATAGATTTCGTAGATTTCTCAACGGGATTAAACATTCTTTTGTGGAGATATTCCTATTATTAGATAGTACCTAAACTCTAGGTGGGAGTATTTTTTAGCCATCAAGAACTTGTAGAATCTATTGAGAAACAATAAGAGGAAAAAGAAACATGCAATCAAGAACTTATAGAGTCTATTATATGTTAGCCAAATAGCCACCCTCAAGTATAAGGGGTACAAGTAATAGTATAGGGATTTAAGAAAGGTTGTCGAACCCACGAAGATTGGATTCCTTTCACTAGCTAGGGTGTTAACCTAAGGAGAGCTAGAATATGCAAATGTACAATCACAAACCTAAATTCACAAGGAAATCTAGGCTCATGGTGAGTATGTGCATTGTGGTGATAGTGAAATTATTTGTTGGGTAGAGTAGTGAACCAAATTAAATTAAATGCTCAAATGTAAACTAAATTACTCTAAACTAAACTAGTAATATAATGGATGAAGTTAGGGATTGGATTGTCTACCACTAACCTCCCTTGCAAGTATTGAAGTTCAAATACAAGTGATGCTATTCTAATTTCCCAATTACCCTCTTTGCATCCGGATAAGACTACAAAGGCTTAAACTCCTTTATTTTATCAATTTCCACCGGATAAGTGCGAAACTAACTACCCAAGAACAAGTTATATTACCGGATAAGTTTCAATTCATTGCTCCTAGATGCATAAAGATTTGAGTTTAGATAATCAAGCAAGCAAACCAATCCTAGATCTAGGTGATTTTAACTCACTACCCTCACATGCACATAGAGGATGCTATCATGCTATTAATGTTCAAGGTTAACTATTCCCTAAACATTTTTTCATGAGATGACAAACACAACACATTCAAAATAGTTAAGTTTGAATGAATGCATTCACTTCTTGAATTAGCATATGAAGATGAAAATCACAAATAACAACAAATGTCAATTAAAACATCAATTCATACAAGTTTGGCTACGGCTTTCAACCCTAGCCCCAACAAAGTAACTACTCACTCATAATCATACAAATTGGCATCAAATCTGTAAAGTAAATCAAGGTAAATTAAAGAGTTAAGGGAAGAAAGAACTAGTTGAAGCTTGACAAATCAATGGGTAGCTTCTCCTTCATATTTCTCCTTCAGTGCTCCTTGAATCCTCCTTGATGGTGGAATGGATGGATATGAACTTCTTGATGGTGATGATGAATGAAATTGTGATGAAGATATGATGCTCCTTTGGCTAACTTTGAGTGGTGGTGATGAAGTTTAAGATGGTAGTTGTGGTGGTGATGATGGAGTAGATTGGGTATTGTGGGTTTGGATTTTGGGAGGTGGAGATGGAGGTTTTGTGAAGGAGATGAAGAGAGAAATCAAATGTAATGGGATGAAGGAATTGGTCATTGAGAGTGAGAGGAGAATGTGTTTAAATAGGGAAGAAAAAGAAGAGTGAAATGATGAGAGAAAGAAAAATAATGAAAGTGGAGTATGGGAGTGGTTTGTAAAATAAGTAAAAGATAGGGTAATGATGAAATGAAAGCAAAGCGTGAAGGTGCAGAAACATGGAAGTGATAATGATTTATTAAAGAGAATGGAGTAGAAAAATATATCCAAGGAAAAAGAGAAAAGCATCTAGCTTTCTTCATGTGGGTAGGAAACATGAACATGTGAATATTGAGCTGGTTTTAGGTCAGTTTCTGCCCCTTTATTCCTTCAATTATTTCTCTACCAAAAGTTCAGATTTTGCTCGTGACTTCTTCATAACAAATGTTTCTTTATGAGTGTAGATCATCCTGCTAGAATTTCAGAGCTTTTGGTATAGTGGTTGGGACGGAAATGCTACTGGACTCCTTATAGGTCCAGTTTTTCAGTTTTGCTTCTGCAGAAAATTGGACTGATTGTTTGAAGGCTTTCCACTTCTATCTGGCTCTTGCACTCTTCATAAGAAATGTTTCTTAGGATGTCTAGAATTGATCTGTAGTGTTTCAGCTCATTTGGAGTTCATTTGTTCAGGCGGCCGCTCCTTCTTCCTTGTCTAGCTCACTTTCTCCTAGCTGGAGTAAGAAAATGTTCTAAAGTTGACTTTTTAGTGCATTTCCATTCTTCTCCATCATTTCCTAGCATGATAAGAAAAACATAATAAATATATATAAATAAACACAAAGGTTAAGCAAAAGTATAAGATTAGGGAAATAATGAAATTGGATTAGTCAACATTAAATTTGGACTTTAGAACAAGTAATTTCCATGTTTTAGGGGACAAATATGTATATGAATTATGATCCAACATTATACCTATTCAATAGCATAAACCCTAAAAAATCACAAAACAAATACCTCTTCATCAGGAAGACACACACCTATTGAATAGATAGCAAACACAATGCTCATCAACGGTGCCAATTGGATTAAAGGGATATGCAATTTAACAAAGGCAACCCACCAACCTCTGATTGTGCGATCCATTTATATCACAATCACAATTTGAAATCAAAAACATAATCGCATGATTGTGGAGAATGTCGCACCTAAACTCTAGGTGGGAGTATTCTTTAGCCATCAAGAACTTGTAGAATCGATTGAGAAACAATAAGAGGAAAAAGAACATGCAATCAAGAACTTGTAGAGTCTATTATACCTATTCAATAGCATAAACCCTAAAAAATCACAAACCAAATACCTCTTCGTCAGGAAGACACACACATATTGAATAGGTAGTAAACACAATACTCATCAACCGTACCAATCGGATTAAAGGGATATGCAGTTGAACAAAGGCAACCCACCAACCTCTGATTGTGCGATCCATTTATATCACAATCACAATTTGAAATCAAAAACATAATAGCATGATTGTGGAGATATTGATACCGGCTTTGAATGTAGAGATTAGGCTTTTGAATGCGGAGATTACATAACCTCCAACCCAGAGGAGAGTTTTCAATTGTTGGAATCAAGGGTTGAGTAATTTCGGGCAACGTCTATGGGCAGCCATTTCATGACTTCCATCGGCAGCAAGACTGAATTTTAATATTAATCCTATTTAATAGGTGAATGGGAAATTTGATAGTGGCAGCTTTAGTAATTCTTAACAACATTGGGTTTTAATATTTATCCTATTTAATAGGTTTTTTTTTGTTTTGAATAAACGTAATTAATTGGTTTGGGTGTATATTAAAACACTCTTATGGATGAGTTTATTCTAAAAGGGGTGTGTGAATTTGGGTGTAGAATCAAATTCCCCATTCCTAAACCCATCCCCCTCTTGAGTATCAAACTCCGGATTATTCAGGAAGCAATTCCTGATAATGAGATGGGATCCACATCCATTCCAATACCTATATAAGTTAGTAAACATAGGAAAATTCGTACACTAAAATCATTCCCTTCATTTCAATTCTCATTCTTGGCATGTTTACTTACACCACCACCACCCCCACTCAGTTATCAAATTAAGGGTTATTCAATAATCAATTCCCGATAATGAGGTGAGATCCAGACCATTCGAATACCTATATATGCAATCACTTCCTGTGCTCCTGAATCCACTGCCACACAGTGTCTGTTATATCGGAAAGGTCGTCGTTCCGGTCAAGGACCTCCTGCAAAACGAGAAGAACGACAAGCACGTGACCTATCCGGTCATCACTGCCAAGGGGAGACCCAAAGGCAACGTGATGAGAACGACGACGGTGACGAAGTCGCAAATGATGGAGGCCTAGGGCTCGATGATGGAGTAGCCGGCATTGATGGCTGAGAAGCCGCCAAGGAGGGAGCCAGAGAGGTCGAGGATCGGAGGTGGAGATCAGAGAGAGAGAGAGAGAAACTGGAGTTGGACATCGGGAAGAGAGAAAGGAGAGAGAGAGAGAGAGAAAGATGAATGTAATTTATTAATTAAAATGAAGGCAATACTGTCAATAGATGTTAGAGTAAATGGGAGTAAAAAAACTCTTAGTGGAGTAAGTGAGCAATTTTTAAGTTAAAATTGTGTAAGTGGTCATTATCCATTTTGTATATTAGCATCTTTTATTTACTAGAAATCTATTCTCTTTTCAGATACAATGTCTACACTAACAGAAAGATAAGAGAGCATGTAATGGAAGCTTCCTGAGATGCCTGAAAAGTTTAAGAATTTACCTAATTTTTTCTGAGCATGATAATGTGAAGGACTGACTTTTTGTTGATGATGAATGGAAGGGCAGGCCATCAGTCAGACTTCATTGCCTATCGAATAGAGAAATGTGTGTAAGTTGGGAAGAGTTGTCTCTAAAAGTATGGAACTGGCTTTTATCAATCTGATGTTGGAGTATTGTTCTTGTTATCATTTCAGATTAAGGAAAATGAAGATAGAGCAACTGGTTTTGTGTTTCCAGAAAAAGGATCCTCATTCTATGTGAATGATGTGTGTAATGAGACATAAGATAAAGTAATAGGTTCTGTAAGCTGTAAGAGTAAGAGTTCCAGTGCCGCTGCCTACAGAGAGTTAAGAGTTTCAGTGAATCTGAAAATGCTAGAGGATATGCTTTTCTGGCAGCATTAGTACTGAGGCTGTTTACGAAAACGCTGGAAAATTTGTGAGCATGGGGTCATTTTCTCTATTAGGAATCGGTACGCTGACTTCTCTGGGGACAATTCCCGATATTGAATGTGCAGCCTCATCAGGTGGTGTTGGAGGGATTCACAGAAGATTTTTGTTTGCTTCAGATAATCTGTGCAAGGCAACATTATATCGGATTCATTATATGTCCAATGAATCAAAAGATTCTGGCGACTAATATGATATTCATCTGGCTCATAAAGAAATGCATGTTCTTCCTATCTTCTGTAACTTGTGTGTAACATTAAATTGCAACATTATTATCTCTTTTAAAATGCAAGATGTATGAGAAACAGCTTATTTGTAAAGGATTGCAGCTCATGGCTAATAATACGGAAAAACATAAAAGGGGGATGTGGCGATATGGGAGGGTTTTCGATAAAAAGTTTATGTCCCCGTTGCAGACAAGCACATGTTCGAAACTAGTGACGGTGCTAGCATGTATGCGACAACATGTGAATCCAAATTCAGCAGGGAATATATTAGCTATAAAACAGTTGGAAGGGTTAAGTGAAGAATTTCGAGAGAAGTGTATCAAAAACACAGAAAAATCAGTGAAACTAGTTCGTGATACTGAAGCTGAAAGCAAATTCACAGAGGAACAAAACAACATGAATGACTTTGCTCCTGAGTAGCTGGTATGAGAATGCTGCAGCATTAAATAAAGTCATAACTAGCATGCTTATGAAGATGTGGAGGGAGTCTAGTTTGAGGCCATGAGGCCATGCCTAGAGTCTTGTCTTCTTTTCCCTTTGTTCTTTTTCTTTTGAAACATTATGATGTTGATTTAATCTGGTGTTGTTCCTCAATACCTTCTTTGCAGTTTGATGTCTGACCATAGTAATTTCAGACCAAAAAATAAGAAAAGAACGATAGTAATAAGATGGCAGTGACCCAATCATGTGCTTACCATATACTAATATACTGATGGGTGCTTATTAAAGACTAGATCCATTATCAAGAAAATGAATCCATATATTAGATTGTATAATAAAAAAGTTATTGTCGTTGAGCTTTTGCAAAGATACATAAATCACAGTGAGGACTCAACATAAAAGCTGCTGTAAGCTGGAGCCTTAACAGCTAACCTATCCAAAGAAACAAACTGTGTGATGAGATTTTTCGGCCGGTAAGGACAAGATTATCCCTACTCAATTATAGTTCTGGTTGATCATATCACATGCTTTGGCAAAAATCAAGCCTCAAGGAAGTGAATGATTAAATGCCAATTCATTGTTTCAGACCTTGTGTTTTCTGTATCCAGTTTAGAATATCTGAACAATCTTCACGTCTGATAAAATGCCTTCACGATTCATATAAACAAAACTATTAGCCCTTTGTGCCATCTCAACAATAACTAAAACCATTCGATGTTCGAAAACTATACCTGTTCTTAGTTCGATAGCTCTTTAGTTCAGACTCTTCTCGGCGGCTTAATAATTCTTTCTTCATTTGCAGTGATTCAGGCACAACCCAATTTCCACTTTTGTCATGGTATGCATCACAAATAAAGTTTAGAACAGTATCCTGCAAAACTTGTCCAGTGTGAGATGAGTACCCAAAATTTATGAGCATAGTTTGACAATTCAAGATGCCCATATTGATTAATGACAAAAAAATTTGCTAAAGCTAATATGTCCAACCATTCACAGGTGCAAAGAAATAGTGTGGAAAATAATACATAAAGGTGAGGGGACAGTTACCTACATTAGCAAATAATGTAAACAAATTGGAGAGCATACCAAGGGTTTGGAAGCGTCAAGCCAGTGATAGATATGCTCATTACGAAACCATGTCAATTGCCGTTTTGCAAAATTTCTGCAGAGAATTAACAGATTCTGGGTTTAAAATTTTGAATGTAATGAGTAAGAAACTTGTAAACACTAAATAGGACACAGGGAGTATTAGAGCTCTATGCAGACCCCGGTTTTCTACACAACCATGCAAGTTAAATGTTAACTTCATTTTGGAAAAGAAACGAGACACCGTCAAACATTTAAAGATGTCTATAACAAAATGAGAATCCTACCTTTGGAACAAGTTTGAAAGCAACAAGTACTAATGCTGAGGATGGTTGCACTCATACTTTTCTTTCTTGTATTACTTGTACTTTTAGTTTACCAAGTAACTTCAAATGGATCACTCCTAAAAGATATTTGCAATGCAAGTGAAATGTCTCTTTGTTTCCTCCTAACCCAATGGTTTTATCAGATGTTGCTTTTGTTATAAGTATAAGCAATATTTATTGAGCATGTCCAAAAAGTTGGCTTATGGCTTTTTATACAGATTTATTATATATATAGGAAGAGGTTCTGAAGAGGACGTCCGCAACCCAAAAAAAGTGCTGACGTCGCTCCTACGGCCTCAATCGGGCAGCGACGGTGGCATTTCTGTTGCCGGACGGAACCAGGCCACAACGTGGAGTAGTTCAGAAGCGGCTGGACTCGTCGACGAAGGGTTCGAAGTCGAGCTCAATGTGCTTCCATGGTTTCCGGCGAGCTCGCTGCACACCGCTGAGTTTCTGATCACCTTCGCCACTTGATCGAGGCCGTCCGGGATGTCCAGAGGGTGCGTCCGGCACCCGCAGCGCAACAATCGCCGCCTTCCCGACGCCGGAGGAGGGACGTCCGCACTTTTTCTGGGTTGCGGACGTCCTCTTCAGAACCCACCCCATATATATATATATATATATATATATATATATTTCATTCAAATGGGATTTTAATACAAAATTGTAGAGAGAAAATGCATTACCTAGATGCCTTTTGAAATTCAGTCAAAAAGTTGTAGAACTCTCTTGGTGAAGAACTACCTCCTTGCTCCCTACACAATAATAAATACTCCATAGCCTGAAATATTTCCAAGTGTTACTACCTATTGCAAACAATAATAACATGATATAATAAAGTGCATACGATTCTAATGAAAAAAAAATCAAGAATGATTGTTTGAATAATAAAAAAGTTCATATGAGATCAATGATCAAACAAGAATAAAGCTATACTTGTCTATAACCAATTGCTCTGGTTGCTGAATTGGAATTTGGAAGAAGACCCGCATCAAGAAGCCATCTGGCCTCAGACAAGATACCATCAGTTCCTGCAGTAAACTAAATGATGAGCTTATGTAAAACAAATGAAATTTTCTGATTTGATTCGAGAACACAAAGATGGATGATTAATCTGTAGTAATGTACCCCAATATGACTTACCTGACACCATATCTTCACATCGCCAATCAATTGATCTGTATAGATCAACCCTTTGGTTTGAGAGGAAAAAGCAAATGAAGTCATAGTTCAATTCCTTTGATTTAACTTCCTCCACAACATCAGCAGAGGAACTAATGTCATTAGTGTCTACTACACTAGAATCACATTCTTTGCGGAAAGAATTATACGGTACTTCGAAGGCAGATGGAGGTGATCCACTAGACTGTCAGTTCATGAAAAAAAAATTTCAACCAGAGAGACAACAATGAGTTATGTTATCAACCAAACACTTATGTTTCTCATGTGTCTCTCTATTTAAAGAATGTATAGTTTAAGTCCCTATCTTTTTAGTTTGGGGCAGGGCTAGGGGGAGATTCCATTATTCACATATATAAGCAGAAACATTACAGACTAACCTTGATGATCTCCAGGCTGCGTCTTAATCGGTACCAATCATTAGCAGCCAAAAATTGAGCCTTAGGGTCACCTGCTTTGATCACCAACTGCACAGCTGCATCCCAGTGTCCATTTCTTTCTAAATCTGCCAACTCAGAAGACACTTCAGATGCGATCTCTTTTGAGGCTTTAGGAACATCTGGTTTTCCATATATTAACCTGATATTTGTAACAACAAATAATGTTATGAATACAACCGAAAAGAAGAGAAAAACAAATAAATAACAGCATCCCTCTAAATTCCAGAGTGTATCTGAAGTCAACCTGAAGAGACCAAGTTAAATGGTGCCAATATCACCAATAAACATAGAGTTTTTTCAGAAGATATTTGTTTATAAGGAAGGCTATTCCATCAAGAGCTAAGTGGCATTTCTGTGACTTAACATTCTAACTTTAACATATTTGAAATATTCAACTAATAATAATAAAGAAAAAATTTTGTAGAAAATATTTACACAAGAACATAGTAGCACCTACCATCGCAAGTACAATCCAGTGCCACCAGTAACTATGGGAACACGGCCATTATCAAGAATACATCTTGTAGTTTGCCTTGCATCCTCATAAAATTGTCCAACGGAGTAGTCTGAGGAATAATACATGTGTTAACTTGGGAGAACAGATATAATCCAAAGTTCCAAACATAGCAGTAGAAAACTCAACATCATTTAAGCATACAACTAGAACCATCTTTTAAAGCCTCAAGTTATAGCGGATGAGAATATATATACGATGACGCATTTCAATCTGCCCTTATATTTAGTAGGCAAACACACCTTCAGATGGGTGCAATATGTCAACCAGATGATGTGGTACTTCCTGCACGAAAAAAAAAGAAAAAGAAGAAGCTAATAATTATGAAACTGGCATTGACCTAATAAAGCAGAGAAGCTGAGATTTTGACGGAGGAAGAAGCTTTCTAGTCATCAGTTATTAGCAGCAGAATTCAATATCATGTTAAATGAACTTATAATGACTAAAAGAAAGTTATATAAACCTATCTTCAATTAGACTGTTTTCTTTTCTTTCAGTATAAAAATTATTCGTTTACCAATTTGATAAAGTGTTCACTTTTTCCATGATAAAACCATAAGGACCTGACAAGTTGATATTTGCAGTTGGTAAGAGTTGTTCTACACCTCACTAGTTATATATGAAATTTTCACAAATAGCTGTAAAAGTTCCATAGCACAGATTTACCGCATCCATTACTATTCCTAAATTGCACCAAAACAGATAATAATAGTTCTGGATAGTATGTTCAGACTCATTGCAGATGATACAGTGATCTGCCAGAGCTAGACAGGCACAAATTCAAGTCAGATATTAGGGGCAATTCAATCCAAAACAATCATGTTACATATGTTCTAACAACACCTAGAGCTTTTTAAGTTGCCTACCCTCTTATGATACCAAATTTTCACCAGTACGATGGTTAAACATAAAATTAACATGAATATGAAATACTTTAGATTGCCATAAATCGAATCTCAATGTAAAAGCATGCTAAAACATATTTCTCAATTAAGAAAGCACCTTTCTATCACTTGGAGAAGGTTTCGCTGATCCAACGTCAAGACCCCGATATACCTGTGCCGCAAAAGCCATATCAAATATAGTCACTTTAACCTATATTGCACAACTTGTAAATTGCTCTAATTCTCAACAAAAGGAAATCAACAAAGACAATATGATATCGATGGAGATTGCTTATCTCATCTTACACTACAATGTCTCTTCTGTCTGAATGTGTTTTTTTACTTCAATTGCTTATCTTTTGTTTTGTGGACACTATAAGCTGGCCTGAGAATTACTGGTTATAGTTAGACTTCATTTACAAATCAACTAGAGTTCTCCCTCTTCTTCATCGTTCTATACATCTTAAATCCTTCTATAAACAACCAAGCTAGCTCTTACTTAATTTCAATGCATCATAACAAGTACAAATTTCAATACCCAATTCACCAATATATGCTTACTTAAAAAAGAAACCACATTTTCACATTTTCCTTTCAAACTTTCCAAAAAGTCAAAAACTTAAAAGCGGGTATTGCAAATTTGGTCAAACCTGGACAGAGTCGGCGCTGATAATCTCGCCGTTGAGCACCTTGGCGAGCTCGAGTGCCAGCCGGCTCTTCCCGGCTCCGGTGGGCCCCGATACCACTATCACCTTCTCCTTCTCCTTCTTCTGGGTGGCCGAAACAGAGCACAAGGTGGTGAAAAGTCGCCGCCGGAGAGTGAAAGTAAACTTGACTGCCGACCGGAAAACATGCGTCTCCGACGAGGATGGAAAGCGCGGGAAACATGTCCGGACGCTACTGCTGATAATCATTTTGAGGTTTCAATGAGGTTTTGGGTTTTGGATGAACCGAGTGAGATTTTGGAGTGTCTTATTTTATGTTCTGTGACATATGCTAAGGATCTTAGTTTTATTGGATTTTTGGGTACATATATTTATTCCCTCACCATTTTGAACTAGGGCTGGATTCGGCCCAAAACCTAGGATAATTTGGGCCTACCGCTACTGAACCGAAGTTGCTCCTGGCATTGACCTAATACTGTATACGTTCCCTACAGTATTGTCACCCCAGTAGAGTTTGGGATGAATTCCTCCAGGCCTAGGATGTTAGAATATTGAACATGAGGTTGCCATCATTTAGGATTGAATAACATATGTTTTATGTTATTGACAAATGTGTTGGCATATTGAGAAATTGCAGGAGATAAGAAGTTAACAGGTCCTGGTATTTAGACTAGCTTGTCATTAAGAAGTCGGGTTTGGGTTGAGATGTTTTCAGGTATAATCGAAAGAAGAGTGAAAAGAAAAATCTGATCGATGGTTGATGTCCTTTTCAAGCCTCATAAATCATAATGACTTGACCTACTGGTACTGTTTGTTGATGCTGCAGCCAGTTTCGATCGGCTGTTGTGTCATATAAAATCTAGATCCAGAGTTAGCTGCCTTGCTGACCATATAACATTTGCAATGAAATATTGTAGTCCACCAGAGATAATTAGCTAATTCGATTGGTTTGTTTAGACCTTCACACATCTAAATAGCCACATGCAAATTGGTCTTGCTGAAATTGCCTTTAAGGATTCGTCGTAGGAGGTGGTGGTGCCGTAACTCACGTAAGCTATAGGTTAGGTTGCTATGATACAATTTTAGAATTATGCAAGGGCCAAGGCCTTCTCCAATAGTACTACTAGCTACTTCAAGTGGACATTTGGATTCTCAGGGCTTGCGCAGCAAGTAGCTCGCCTAGATTCTTCCACCATATTCAATAGTATCAAACATATATTCTGTAATCCACTTGCATGCTGCATCTTCATAGGCAACTAGTGCAAGCTTGGTCTGTTTTTGACTAATGTTGTAGCCTAGCAATGATGATACCAGGGTTGATTGTTTCACTTTCTTAATTCAAGATTTGGACTCTAGCTTTATGAATCTATGTTTCCATCAATCTGAGCATTCTTCTGGTTTAGTATCTCGACTTGCATACAAATTAGTGATTCACACTATCTTAGATTTCCGAATGCTTAGGCTTATTGTAATTTACCCATTTGCTGTTTCCTACAGGTTTTGAGTATAAGATTTTGGTATTGTATGTATGCAATAGCAGCCATTTGCTTGCAACGAAACATGTTTAGAGTTTGCTGTAGTAGCCATTTGGTTTGGTTTCTGCTGTAGTTGCCTGCTGTCTTCTTTTTTCGCCGTTTTACTGCTTTTTTGGTTTCTTTCTTTGAAAGTGGAAATTTGTTGTGCAGAGCATGGATCCCTTGGTTTCCCTGCAAGAAGAATCAAGTGTTCTCAAGGAAAGAGTCCAAGAGCTATTGTGAAGATTGGCATCATTAGCAGCATTGTTCAGCCCAGTGGTGAAGCTCAAGAACGAAGGATTCCGACCAGTGGAGAAGGAATCCAACTGGGTGGAGAGTCAAAGGGCAATGCTCATTGGTGTGGCTACCCCAATCGCATTGATGGCGACCAGATTTATGGTTAGCCCACCTAATAGGGTTTGGCAAAATCCAAGTAACGACCCAGCATTTTGCACTCCTTTAAGCCCCTGCATCTTTGGGACAGCCATCTCAAGTTATGTGCAGCAAGTACTTTTTCAGGAGTTAATCAAGAACAACTGTATATGCTTCGCTTTCTCCATGAGCGTCATTCTCCTCTTGCTCTGTAGATTTCCGTTCTACAAGAGAGCGAGCGATAGTTTGGATATATACAATGCTCATGTGCCTCACATTATTTTTCTGGAGCATCACCTTCTACAAGGCCATCAGATTGGTAGATTGGAGCTCAGTTGTAGCTCGTACCAGCGTAAGTGGCATTCGTTTTGAATTCAAGTTTGATCCATTGAAACTACTGCAAATTTTGAGGGGCAAAAGACTGATGTTTGTTGGAGATTCGGTACAGAGAGGCCAGTTTGAATCCATGGTCTGTATGGTACAATCTATGCTTCCTCAAGGAAAGAAATCCTTCCAAAGGTTCCACCTAGGAAGATATTCACAATCAAGGTAAAGATTCTGCAACAAATAGTTTAACACTTGCTCGGTAACATTTTCGTTATTGGTTTTTGGCAAAACCAACAAGTTAGTTTTCAATTTATTTTTTTTCCTTTTGACCGGAGTTCGATGCCTCCATTGAGTACTACTGGGCTCCCTTTATTGTGGAGTCAATTTCGGATCATGCAACGAAGCATACTGTGCTAAAACGGTTGGTGAAGCTCGACTCCATAGCTAAGCATGGCAAGCACTGGGAAGGAGTAGATATTTTGGTGTTTGAGAGCTATGTATGGTGGATGCACAAGCCTACAATCAATGCTACGTGAGTAACATGCGCGCTGTTCTTTGCTTGGCCATTTTTTGTGAACCTTCAGCTGAGAATGAGATTCCAAATCTAAAATAATGCGCTTAAGTTTGTTTATTTCTGTTGTTTCCCACAGATATGGATCTCCAAACGATGTCCAAGAATATAATGTCACTACTGCGTATAAATTGGCATTACAGACTTGGGCAGAATGGTTAGAATCAAGAATAAACCCAGAAAGGCAAAAGGTCTTCTTCATGATTATGTCTCCAACACTTCTATGGTGAGTTTCATTGAAACATTTTCGACAGAATAAAGTTGTACAAAACCGAAACATAATGATTTCTTCTGTGCTGGGAATGGAGGCCTGGCAGTGATGAAAACTGCTACAATGTGTCGCATCCAATTCAAGGTTCATACTGGGGTACTGGTTCGAGCACCAAAATCATGGATATTATAGATGACACGTTACAGGATTTTAAAGTTAAGGTTACATTTTTGAATATCACACAATTGTCTGAGTACAGAAAAGATGCACATCAGTTTATGGGGAACGCGAGGGCAAGCTCCTGACAAAGGAACAAAAATCTGCTCCAAAAAACTTCGCAGATTGCATTCACTGGTGCTTACCTGGAGTTCCAGATACATGGAACGAAATTTTGTACGCACATTTGTTAAAGAGTCATCAAAAATTTTTGTAACTTGAAGTTAGCAGTTGAGTCTTTGCTAAACTACATTGATGCAAGAAAGAAGAAAAACGAGTGAGGCATCCAATATCACCTGTATTAACTCATATGTTCCTCTTTATCACATATCTTGGAACCAATACCAACCCATCTAACACTATTTAGTCGGCTTGATCTCTCTTTTCACTGATTTTCTAAACTTGAGCTGTTCTTCCCCTCATATATCTCTATATCATGTGTTTCTACTTTGATAGTCCTTGATTCTGTTGCATCGGTTTCCAATGGTGAACACCAGTCACCCAATTTAACTCATTTCTCTCCCTTGAAAACAGAACACCGCCACCACTCATTACCATCTCTCAACCTCCCCCTATTCTTTGAGGAAATGATGAAATTCGAGTGAGGAATGAGAATGAACAAATGATAGAAGAGTGAGGGATGAAGAGGTGGTGGTGTGTTCAAAGATGAGAGTGAGGAAGAGGTTTGTTGGCCTCTGTTTTTGTGATTGAGGAAAATGGATGTGGTGAGATAAATGGGTGGCCGCGCAGAGAAGAGGTGAAGGAGACAGATGGGTAATGAAATAACCCAATTACCCCTCATGACTGGCTTGAGACTTAATGCCGTTATAGACGGTGTGTACCATTCTTGAGTCGGACTTAAAACTTGAGGTATCAAAGTGATAGGTTTGCATAGTTGGGTACTGAAGTTAAGAGTGGGCTTTAATTCGGGAACTGGAATTAAGAGCGGGCCTTAATTCGGGTACTGTTTATATATTTTTCTCTAATGTTTATCCCATACTTCGGTTGATTTGACTAAAAACAACAAAAACAGAAAAACAAAAACCAAAAACAACAACAACAATAATCTCTCTGGTTAAGATGAGAACAGTTGGATTATTCCACACAATATGATGAAGACAGTACAAAGAATTTCTCGTCCGCAATCTACTGCCATAATCCACAAAACAAATCACTATATATATAGAGCTCACATACAAGGGTTTAAAGACTAAATTACATTAACTACCAACAACAATATTGAGCCACCAACAGTATCTGCACACCATCATCTAAGACGAATCTAATGACTAGCACTCATCGTCTATAATGATTTTCTAGGTTTATCCACTACAGCATCTACATCCTCGTAGTTGCAAACCCTATCTTTACAATGGAGCTTCAGAAACGCCACCAACAATTCCTTGATATAGAGAGAGGACAAATTAGTCAGAGGTGTCTCGGAGATGGAAAGAATTTAGCACCAAACACCAATAAACAACCTGTCAAGGTTGCAAAGTCGACATATTTTCACCGAACTCAGATGTTCTGGTAGAAAGGGTACCCCTAAGGGTTTATAGGCAAGTAAGGTTGAAGGAGAGGTCACTAACACACAAATTAAAGTTTGGCATCATCACTACATTCATACCACCGCATTGATCATCCTTCATTAGAACTATGGGCGCCAGAGAACCACCTAGACCATTTCATTGAAAAAGACATGTCACAGTGACTATTGTGTGCTAGACGAATATAATCTAAACTGATTGATGATGCAATACACTTGCAGAACAGTTTTTGGGGGAGAAGGACCAGTGATGTATATATCCTGCAGAACAAAATACCTAGTACCAATTTAACCAAAGGAGTACCTAGAGGCAGCCTACACCATAGCTAGTTATAGAATCATCAACTCGTCAGGTATCCTGTTTCTGACCTGTTTTCTTGTTCAGCTAACCCTAAAACCATACACGACAATATTATTAGTTAAAAGAAAAGGAAAATAAGGTAAAAATTCGGGACTTGATAAAATCAGGAAAAGAAAACCGAATAACGCTCTATCAGTCTGTCAAGCACTAACTATCAACTTGTCAGGTATCCTGTTTCTGACCTGTTTTCTTGTTCAGCTAACCCTAAAACCATACACGACAATATTATTAGTTAAAAGAGAAGGAAAATAAGGTAAAAACTCGGGACTTGATAAAATCAGGAAAAGAAAACCGAATAACGCTCTATCAATCTGTCAAGCACTAACTTCCAGGTCCCCTGGATACCTACACAATGATGTAACATTATAAAAAGCAGACAATTCTGGCCAGCAAGACGTGATATAAAACTGGTAATTGCGGGTCTGATAAAGAAGCAATGCAAATGCTAACCTATCACCATATCACCAGTGTGCTGAGTATCCAATATAGATTTAGCATCGGATATTCTATTATCATGGATGCCGTTATGATGTGTAGACTGTAGAACAAGCACCCAGCCTAAGAACCTAAACTGCATATGATGCTATCGCGTAGATAGCAACATCCTGTAGTATTAGATGGGAAAAGAAAAATAGCAAAAGGAAAAAAACAAATAATAAGAACACAGGGTCGAGCTAACTGTGTGATATACGTACTGCAATAGCAGTGGAAGTCATCAAAACTAGAATCTCCACGACATGAGCTTTACACTAACAGCTGTAAAGACAACAAAGGAAACCATATTATAATCAGATTCACTGGATGACCTTTTTAAACTAAGAAACAAAGAATTTCTTTATTAAAAAAAAAAAAAAAAAAGCATATTTGATTGCTGAGAAATCACTATGAAAGGTTTCGACTTCTCACATCTAAATGGCAATGCAGATAACTCATATGGTTTACATTGCTTTTTAAAATGGTATGCTATAAAAGGTAAACACACGCACAGTCAGCACCTTAAGCAACAAGCATCTCAGGAAAAATGCCATAACAAGTTCTGAACATACATGACAACCAGAATTACAACAGAATGGTGTGGAAACTGAATAAGTGGAAACCAGAACACTTTTACTTGCCATATAAAAAAGTAAAGTAGATTGTGTTTTGTGTGTTCCCTAGGCCACTATCTGTACACCAAACTTCCAAAGAATCCAGAATGGACAATTTAACTATATTTTGAGAAGCAAGATATAGGTCCAGACCTTAAGCAAAAAGACTCATGCTTCAACTTTAATCTATTAAACAAGTTTAAACAAGGTCACAACAAGTTTCACAAAAGGAACTCTTTCTCACAAGGAAAAATATATAAAAAATACAAAGAGATACTGAGGGAATGAAAACAATATAAAGCTACTTGTCTGCAGCACAGTCTAAGTAACTGAGAAGTCAAGAAACCCTCTCAACAAGTGAAACTATTACATTTAAAGGAACTCTTTTATGATTAAAAATGATGAAAAACGCAAAGAGATACTACAAATGAACATAATTATAAAGCTACTTGTCTGCAAAGTTAAGTAATTAGTAATAAAGTAATCATTAACCAAAGAGAATGAAAAGCATAAAGACCGACGCTAGCAGGTTAAGTTAACACAAATAAAGCAAACCTACTAATCCTTTAACCAATTATTACCGTATGCTTAGGATGCTACCACCTTACGTTCATGGACGGACAGGTTCATACTCATTTCTAAGTGAGATTTGGTGCCCACATGATTATGAAACTCATGCTTTCTATCATGTAGCAGGTAATGGCACATCCTTCTTCCCTCAAAGACTGTTTTGTAATCAGCAAGATTTAAAGTGAAACCTATCCATTCACCAACTGGTCCAAGTCCTAATCTAAAGACTACTTCATCTATGAAACCTTCAAAATATGAGCTATCCACAACTGAATTGAAACTAATACATATGTGACAAATTCATCCTCATAACCTCTAACTGATCCACAACAAGGCTGAGAATATAAGGATTATCAATTTTAGACATACTTGATTCTACTTGTTCTAAAATATATAACAAAGCAGAATAAGCATAGAGAGAATACAAAGAGTAGAATAGTGGATAAAGTACAGCATCACAAAGAAAATAAAAATTAAAAGACATGGTGAGCCAGTCTAGTACTCGGGTGTCCATTCACCAATGACAATTAAAAGCCTAAACACCCTAATCAATACTACTCTCTAGGCGAGCAAAGAAAGCAGGTCATCTCACACTAGTCTACTCTCTAGGCAAGCAAAGAAAGCAGGTCATCTCACACTAGTACATTAAGTTTAAAATGACACAGATACAGAAAGATTACCAAATCCCAACGAAATCCAATGCCACAATCACAGCTTCCCCTCCCTTTCTCGATTCCACTGCTCAATCCTAGCTCGGCGTTCTTCGCTCCCTTCCCTCACTGCTGCCGCCACGGGGCTCCTGCTCCTGGTTCTGCTCCGCCTGGGACTGCTATGTCTTCTCCTCCCACTGTCTCTGTCCCTGTCATACCTATCCTTGCTTCTCCTCCCATTCCCTCTATAATCTCTGTCCCGGTGGTCCCGTTTATCATAATCCCTATCCCTATCCCTCCGGTGCCGCGGGCTCAAACTCCGGCTCCGGCTCCGGCTAGCCCTATACCCGCGGTACCTCCCATACAGCTTCCTCCTCAATTCCCTCCCAATCAGCTTGACGTGCATAAAATTACAGTAGCCGCCTCGATTGCAGTTGTTCTCCTCGAACTGGCGACACGTGGCTTCCCGGAAATCCGTCACCGGAGAGAAGTCGGCGATAATCGGGCGGCCGTTATAGAACCTCCCTTGCAAGGCCTGGAGGGCGGCGGCGGCCTGGTCCTCCTCCTTGAACTGGACGTAGACGTTGCCGATCATGTGATCGGCGAGATTGTCGCAGACGTTGAGGCTCTCGATCTCGCCGAACTTGTCGAGCTCCTCGAAGATGTCCTCGTAGAAGTCCTCGAAATGGTCCTGGATCTTGCGGGGGTCGATGGGCTGGCCCTGGGGGTCGACGCCGGGGGTGATCATGTCGGGGCGCTGGTACATGTTGGAGAGGAGCAGAGTCGGGCTGATCGTCGGCCGGTTGTGGAGACGGGAGCACCGGTCGCCGTGACGGCACGCGCCGATCTTGAAATAGAACGGGCAGTTCACCCGGTCCTTCTCGGTCCCGAATATCGAAGCCAAGTGCTCCGCCATCGCTACTCTTCTCTCTCCGTCGTCGAGTGAGCCCCAACTCTTAACTCAATTCAATTGGAATTGCAACTTCCAATTGCTGTGAAGGTAGCAAGTAGCAGGATCAACGGCAACTTTATATCATGTGCGTACACGTGCTGACTTCGTAGACCAGATCAACGGCACTTCAATCTTTCGGGAATGTCCTTGGTTTTGATCATACGACGTAGTTTTTGGATATTTTTGATATCCAATGAGAAAGAAAGAATGTGACCTACTAACTCATCCTTTTTCCAACTGTCCATCAAGGTGGGGGTCGGTTGTGGATAAAAAGTGGTCTCACACAGAAAAAACAAATTTGTCACAGAAAAAGCAAATTTTCACATCAATTTCTGTTGTCATCGAGATGGTTACGCATGGAGAACACTCCTACTAGGCTACTATATGATCGTACTAGAACCGAGTCACGTGAGTTACATTACCTAACAATTGGTGTGGGCGCTAGGCTTCGCGGTAACATATATATCATCTGCTGTGGAGTATCATCTGCTGTGGAGTTAAATAGATGATCAAAGTTGCAGGAGTGGATAGATAAAGTGACTAGGAGGTTGGGTAGAGCAAGCTAAACTCGGAGAAAAAAGAAAATCATGATTAGAGGTGACCATGATGTGACTAAAGAGGATGATGATTGGTGAGAGAGCTTGTATATCGCCCAGAAGGATGAATTGAAACCCACGTTTCAGAGATGTTGCACTCCTTGAAGGTAAGACACAAATAGAGGAGTGACAACATGCAGATCCAGACAGTCATCTATGATCTCATTACCTTCAGTTCTACACACGATGACTAAGAAACCACAACCAATTGTCACACCCCAAGACAAAAAGTTCATGTAGTAATAAAAGAACCCTTATCTCTATACCAAATAGTTTACTCTAGTAGTGACTCTTCATACTTAGAACTTGACTTCAAGCACAATCGAAACGCATGTCAGAAAAACCGAAGTCCATTAACCACACCAGCAATATAATTCAGTTGCATCATTTTCTTATCCAATGGGTGTTTGCCAAGAATTTCTCAACCTTGAGAAATTCATGTGAAACTAAACAAATCCAACATGAACATTTGATAAACCTGGATCAGACTTTAGAGATATAGAGTTGATCCACAGCGACAAGCATAGAACTTCTGCAATTATCATCATCTGGGAAGACTATTTAGAGGGAAATTGCGTAATGGTTGCTGTCTCAACAACTCTGTTTCCCTGCACAAGAAATTAAGAAATACATTAGGGAAGGCTGAAGCAAACATATAAACCAATTTGAAGCATAAGTTCCCATCAAACCAGAGCTTACTTCTTGAGCTCTTGCTCTTCACCCTGTCTAGGCTGCAAGGTTGAAGATTTGGCACCCTCGGCATTCATTCTATGTGTTCTGGAGAAAATTTAACAAGTCAAATAAAATATGATTGATTAGAATTTGCAACAGAACCACATCCCTTACAACTACGACAAAAGTCAAGATTGGGAATTAAAATGCAGTATCAGAAGAAGTGCGCAAAGAAGGGGAAAATGTCATTTTACTCACTCTTCACATTCTTCATCAACAAAAATCTCAATGCAGGCACTAGTAGCAGCTGCTCCTCCAATTCTAGGCACAGGTCTTTGACGAACCTGAAATAATGAAACCCAGTTAGGACTTGGGAGTTTGTAAAGTTGCTGCAAGAATATGAAACTAGAAAAGTTTGCATCCAATATATATTGAAGCAGGAGAGGATAGGAAACCTTATATGATGTCCACTTGGAAGGGATTGCACTATTTTCTTTATTTCTCTCTGCTCTAGGTCCAAGGGTGTGCCAAGAATTCACGTCTTTCTTTGACACTTCTGATTGGTCAAGGGAATCTGAGTCTTCTTTATAAATGCTAAGTGGAACACGACCCCTGAAAAGCCAATAACATAAGGTCTCATGCGCCAGTGTGTTAATAGATCATAAAACAGTAATGCGCTCACAGGAAACACACAGGATATCCACATTGAATAAGCAACCTCAAACTGAAGGGAAGACGATTTTGAGAGAGAAAAAATACAGAAGAACAAGAACAAGAACAAGAGAGAGATGAAAATTCTGGCTCATGGAAAGAACACAGGCATGAATAAGGAAGAATTATAATACAAAAACAGAAACAAGTAAAATGAAGTTTGTAAATAAAATTACAAATGCTGGAGAGGCTAAAGTCGCCATGAGAGTATTGAACACATAATTGAACTGCATCATTATTTTGGATAGACCTATATGCAAGAACATGAATCCTGTGATGTAATGGCATCACAATGTGTTGAAAATCACTTTCACTGCATATTGCATATTACAGAAACCAAACAAAATGATTTTTAGCATAACAATCATTTTCTTTTTCTTTTTCTGAGAAGGACATAACAATCATTTTCAACTTTCAAGAAAACGAAAAAAGATAGAATCACTAACAACGCCCTTCAGCACCTTCTTTTGAACTCAACACAATATCCAAATTGGTGTGATTGAATTGTAATTGGACATATAACTTAGATGGTTTTCGGTGATAGGTTTATAAGTTTCTAAGGTTCATAAATCATAACAGTTCAGGAGAAGTAAGTTTACTTGGAATAACCAAACTAATCTAAAGAAGATAAAGTACATAGAATTCCATATGCTCACCTATCTAGCTTCACGTTCTTTTTCAACAAACCAGAGCTCTCACTTGTCTGCAGACCTGCAACATCTCTAAGATTTGAGTAATGCAGGACAAAAGTATCATATCTTTTCTGAAGGAATATAATAATCCAGAAAGTAGCAATGGAACTTACGATTCTCTCCCTTGGCAAGGACAGTTCCAAAGCTTCGGGTGGGTAAGCGTTTCTCAGCTGAATCCTCCTGACAGTTCAAAAAGATTGAACTGTAAATGGCTTGTACACAACAAGTATTACAAATAAATTCCGCACAAAGAGTATAAGAGTTGCATACCTCTGGAGCTTTTGGTGGTCTTCTCATTGAGCGTGCAAGAAATTTCCTAAATGCATCATTCAATTTTTCTGTGGGCTGAGCATTCCTATGAACAAAATAGTAAAGGCTTAATGCATGTCTACAATGAGTAAGACACAGAAAAATGCAATATCACAGTAATGTGAACATATGGAGACCTTGATATCCCAAGATTTAATATTTCATTGGCAGCTTTCACTTTGTTCTTGGATTCCATCAACAAAGCATAAGATATGTAATACTGAGAATGTGTCTTTCCAATTTCATTTGCATCTAGAAAACTGAATATGACTTCAGCATCCGCACAATTTTCAGCCTGCAGAACCAATTTCATTCACAAAATTACATAAGACAATTGAGAATATGAAACTGACACCTAGTAGGCCAGAACCAAGAACCAAATCCTGATAGATTTACAAATGGAAAGGAAAAGAACCCACATATTCCAACCAGACTTTGAGATAACGAAGATCATCCTTGTAGCGGTCTGAATGCCAAAATGTACGCACACATTGCTCATATATCACAACCAGTCCCGAGAAATCCCCACCAGGGGGGAATGCTTCCTGAACCCACTTGATACACCTTTCAGAGAGAGAAAGAGAGTTGGAGGAAAACATAAGGCTCCATTTAGATGAAATTATTTCAAAAAAAAAAAATTTCTTTTGTTCTGAAAAAACTATGAAAGACTACATATATCTGTTTGATATAGCTAGATGCTGTACATTTAAAACGGTTTGCAAACTATACACACAGAGTCATTTACTTCAGAGCTAGGTATAAATGAGAAGCAATAGTTCAGTCAAGCAACTTAAGCTACATATTAGTAAAAGAATACCGAGATTTGAAGTCAATCCCTTCAAATGGAATGCAGAGATTTCTATAAATGCAAAATCAGTACTAATAACAAAAGTACCAGATCCTTTGGTTGCAATAGTTTAAATTGAGAAATTAAACAATGTAATTTGAACCAAATCGCTAGATTTCAAATCAAGCCTTCTCTAGGGAAAAGATGAAATGAAAACATCGAAAAAATGAGAGTACAAAGTAGTCTGGTACTCACTCGAGCCACGGCTGCAGAGGGTCATCTCCTTCATACTCGTCAATTGCTTGAATCAACCGCCTAACCATTGAAAAGAAAAACAAATCAAAAATCAAAACAAAATGGGCATACACACTACTAGATAAAACAAAGCGAAAGAAGATGAAGTTTCGAGAAGAAGACCTTCGTTGTTCAAAGAGGGACTTCTTGAGTTGGTTGTCAGTTTGAGCTTTGAGAGCGTCGTTTAAGATTTCAACTTTGCGGCCTCTCTTCAGTGGCCGCACGTTCTCCTTGAACAGCTCCCACTCGTTCCCTGACTCCCTATTCGACGCCAGGAACTCTGACTCTGGATCCAACATCTCTATTTTCTCTATTTCAATTCCACTTTCCGCCATACTAAATCAAGAAAATTTTCAGAATTCAAAACGAACAAATTTCTAGCAAAATCTAAAAAAAACCCAGAAAAATTAGAGGATACCCAAAACAAAAACAAAAAAAAATCTGCAAGATTACAGCATTACTTTCATGTTTTGTGTTCAGAAAATGTCATAAATTACGGAAAAGGGGGAACTTTCGTTGAGTCTGAAGCTTACCTGCAGAGACCGGTAACAGAAGAATATAACGGAGACTGAAGAGTGAAAGATCGGAGAGATTCTCCGGTGGGGAAGAGAGTGATATGAGTTGAAGATAGAAATCTAGGAAGGGGGGGATGAGATGAGAAGTTGAGAATTTGAAAGAGGTGATGGCGGTGGTCGCAGACTGATTAAGAAAGCGTGTTTGTTTTGTTTTTTTTTTTTCCTTTTTAGGTTTATTGGAAGTTTAAAAATGAAACGGCTAGTTCTCCCGCTCCTTGCAGTCTTGCACGTCGCCCGGGACCCTAAGATGGTTCTCATCAAGTGCCTCACAAAGAATTTAAAATTATAGTTGAGGGATAAGTAGTGTTTGAGAGCTTACGATAAAACTTGAAAATTTAATAGAGATTTTTCACATCTAATTTCCATTTTGTTAAATATTAACTGAAAACTGAATTGCAAGCATTTCTTTTGTTCAATTTAGTTTCGAGCAATTATTTTCAGTTCAATGTAGTTTGGCCATGGATTCAAATTTTGCACATGCGGCTTTGGGACATGTCATGGTGTCTTTTGTGATTTAGAAGATTTGTGGTGTTTCATAACTGCGTTCTACGGATTTGAGCCGGTGGTTTGGTTTGTTCAGTCAAGGTTTTCCTATGGAGGCTAGTTAGTATTTGGGTGGAGGTAGTTTTTTCCTCTCTTTTACACACACACAGGGCCATTCTAGTGAATGATCTTAAGAGATTCTATGTGGGACCCACTTTTCGATCACATAAGGACATCTCCACCATTCAGTTTTTAAGCCTTTGTGAGTTCACTTATGCAAATTTTCAGCCAAATTAATAATTATTTGGGTATTCGTAATTGTGATGTACTATTATGAACAAAAATGGTTTAGGTTTGACAAATTCTAGTTCGTCCATTCGGTTGCAGAGTAATTGATTCATAAATACCTAAAAACTGAACAGTCCAGATGTCGATATCTGATTGAAAATTAGATCCCACAAGAATCCCTTAAAATGACCCAAAAAATAGATCACTCACTAAAAGCCTTGTGTGTGTGTTTATATAATATATACACACACATGGCTTCTAGTGACCTTTTTTTGGTCATTTTAAGGGATTGATTTTTTGACTAACTTTTTTATCACTTATCAACATCTTCACCGTTTAATTGTTAGGTCTATAGGAGTAGATTAATTCTGTCAATTTTAAGCCAAATTAATAATCGTTAAGGATTCAAAACTGTGATTTACAATTATAAAAATGAACTGTTCAGGTTTGATATATTTGGTTCGCCCTGAAAAGTGAACGATCGAGATATCGATAGGTGATCAAAAGTGAGTCGGATCCCTTAAAATAACTAAAAAAAATGGAAACGAAGTAAAAAAAAAAGATGCTCTCCTCTCTGCCTCTCGTGAGAGAAGCTTCTCGGCGACGGCCTACTTCTAGCTAGCAGCGACGCTATTCCTTCGATTGAGAAAGGGGTCCTTTGTCCTCCTTGTCTAAACTATGGTGGTGACAACGAGATTGCTCGGAGGTCTCCCCTAAACATAAGCTTTCGCCTTCTTTCCTTCGTAGCTGTCGTTGGTTGTGATGGTAGTATTGCAAACGCTATGGCTGATCAGATCAGGGATCAGACTTTGCTTGGAAAGAGGGCAGTTGGTACACTCTGTAGTGGTGGCTATTTCGGCCCGATGGTTGATTTTCAGCCTTCTACTGAGGGCGGCGGCAGTTCCTAGGTGGGATTTGTTCCCCTTGATGCTAAGGCAAGTAGCGGCGGTGAAAGGTGGTTACAGATCTTGGATCTGGTGATCGACACTGGCCTTTGGTAGGCGAAATCTTTAGGTTCAGGGGTCACTATGGCGGCTGCTGACGGGATTGATGCTGGAGGTGAGGCTGGTTTTCCTTCTGAGCTCAGTGGAATTTAGGCCTTGAAGGCTGCTAGGATTTCTATGAAACATAAATGCTTTGAGGATGCTTGCAAGGTTGTTTCCAAATCTGAGATTGTTGAAGAACAATTGGATGGTAGGACTGATACTGTGCATATGGTGGAGACTCCAAATGCAATGAAAGGTGTGGAGGGTGATCTTTCATCCTCGACTGCTAATATTATCTAATTTCTTTGAGTGGGCAAAAGCCGGGAGTTTGGTTGGCTTTTATTTCATATGCCTCTAAGCTTCTAGGTTTTTGTTAAAATAATGGTGCGTGGTATGTTGGGTTCTAGGGTTTTGTGTATCCTTAAGGATAGCTCTTTCTGTCGACTCCATAGGAATGTATCATCTTATACTAGTTGCTTAGTTGACATTTCCGCTAAAAAAAAAAAAAAATTAATCTTTAAGTGGAAGGAATATATATATAGCCTTTTTAGTGAGGAATTATTATTATTTTTTATTTTTTATTTTAAGATATTACTTGTGAGACATACATTTCGATCACTTATCAGAATTATCTTGTCCAAATTTCTACCAAATCAATGATTTAGCCACAACCCAAAATATTCGGTTTGAATCAAAATTTAACAAATACTCCATTTTGTGTTTTCATCACTACTTGCTTGTTGCTTCTGCCACAAAAACTTGTCCACCACATTTGTAATTGAACGTGTGTGTAACAAGATAGGATCATTCATCTTCAGGAACTTCTACTCACCAATAGTGTGACAACGTGACTCACCAGCACGCCCAACTATATTCCTTGTCCAAATTTATACCGTATCTGACACATCTGGTCCTCTCAATTTAAAACAAGCTCAACTTCTATAAAAATATATCTAGAAGAAAAATAAGAAACAACGACCACAAACCAAGGTTCATTTATAAAACAAGCCATTCAGAAGAAACGAAGGTAAACTAAACCGTGGGCTACGGGGAGCATTATTATGTGCAGGAAAAACAAAGATCGGAACGGACCAAAAGAAGAAAATATTGGTTGCTTTGGACATTATCTGGATCCTTCCAACGACAGCTAGTTGTTGAGGATAAGGATGTCGTGTAGCAATCACACTTGCCTCTATCATGGTTCATGAATAATGCAAGAGACTGTTACCTACCGACCATTAATCACAACGCCCACCAAAAAGAAAGCCCTCTAGAATATTTGGGGTATTTACGTAAACTCAACCGAGAGTTAAATAATAACCATGGTTAAGCCCAACCAAGGTCTTTCATTATTTATTAATTTGTTAGTCCCAGGCTCCCAGCCAATAAAAACAAGAGAGAAAAGAAGAGCTTCTGATCAGATTCGAAAACCATGGCGTGCTTATCATCTCCATCACTTTCGACCCTGCGCTTCTCTAACGATCTAACGTCGGCGGCGCCGGTGTCCTTTGCGAGATCGGGCCTGGCGGTTCGGGTTACGAATCCGGGTGGGCAGAGGAAGGCGATGAGAGTGATGGCGGTGGCCAAGTTCAAGGGGACGCAGATGAGGGAGAAGCGGCTGA
Organism: Rosa chinensis; assembly: GCF_002994745.2. Classification (NCBI taxonomy): domain Eukaryota; kingdom Viridiplantae; phylum Streptophyta; class Magnoliopsida; order Rosales; family Rosaceae; genus Rosa; species Rosa chinensis. The sequence goes on from NC_037094.1 coordinate 35,242,898, forward strand.
CGGAGATGATCGAGAAGAAGGTTCTGGAAGCCAAGCAGGTGTGCGGCGAGGGAGATCCGATCACGGACGAGTGCAAGGTGGCGTGGGACGAGGTGGAGGAGGTGAGTCAAGCCAAGGCCGATCTCAGGCTCAAAATGAAGGACAGTGATCCTCTCGAGTCGTTTTGCCAGGACAATCCTGAGACGGACGAGTGCCGAATCTACGAGGACTGATCCACCATCTCCATCGTTATACCAATATGCTGTTGGTCACTGTGTGCTGCTCTGGTCAGATTTATTAACTAGGATTAGCACGATATTTGTGGAAGTTTGGTGTATTAATAGTTTAATAGTTTTTTTAGAATATATATCTAACTATTATGTTGTCAATTGGTGTTCTTGTACATTATTATATTCCCAATATTTTTTAATATCAAGAAATTAATGAGATGCCCAAGGAGCTATAAATAGAAGCTTACAGTAAACAGTGAAAACAAATGGATATATTTTCTAAAGGTTTTCTAAATTATTCGAGAACTTTTAAAATGATACATGTACTTTCAAAGTGATCAATGTGATATTTGGACTCCAGTTTTCTATCAATGTTGTACATTCGTTCATTTTCCGTCACAGAACCGTTAATTTTACCACGTGTGACTTGCGTGAGGTACAAAATAAAGATTAAAAGATGATTTTCCCTAATTGTAAGGCTATATCTAACATTTTACGTATTTTTAATAAAAAATATATTTTTAGGGAATCATAAATTGGGAGAGAATTGAGTCGTGCTTTCATTGATAATAGAGGTATCTTTATATAGAGGATTATTAGCATTGAGATAGAGTAATACATGGAAATATAATCATACAATGATTAGATATCTACGAATATCTCCGAGAATATCTCTAACATAAACCTTATTACAACTAGAGCAAGTAGAGTCCTGATCACCTGGTCAGCAATTGACCAGGGATCATTTGCTCAATCACCGTCCGATTGAAATCGGACGGTTCACAGCTAAGTGATGAGAGAGAAGAAGAGAGTTGTGAACCGTCCGATTTCAATCGGACGGTGATTGAGCAAATGATCCCTGGTCAATTGCTGACCAGGTGATCAGGATCGAGAGCAAGTAACCTAGAGTTTGGGTCAGATACATATTCTAGATTTACTTGAACACTCCCCCTTGTGTCGCCTAAACGCGGTGCTCCTCTCGTTGCCTCATTAAAAACATTGCCGAGTAACAAAAACCTAGTAGAACAAAAATAACCTCAGTTGAAGGGGAAAAAGAACACAACAAACCCCTTCACGTTTTGAGATTAACATGTAGACATCTTCCCCTGATGACTACGGTCATGGGAGTTCGGATAAGCTTCGCAAACGATGCTACCAACGTGTTTCTCGAAAATGAAATGTAGGCAATGGCTTAGTGAGAAAGTCTGTCACACTGTCCTCAGATTGAACCTAGTTCATTTTGATCTTGAAGAGAGTCTGTTGTTGCTTATTATGCTTGGTGTTGTCGTTATTGATGTAGTCTTGCTTCATTCGCTCAAAGCAAGCAACATTATCCTTATAAATGCTCGTAGGCTCATCTGTGGTAGACTTCAAACCACAATTGCTTCGAACATGAGTAATTATGGATCCAATTCATATACATTCACGAACCACTTCGTGAAGAGCAATAATTGCTACATGGTTCAAAGATATAGCGACTAGGATATTTTCTGTAAACCTCCAAAATATCGAGATCTTGCCCATGGTGAACACTTAACCAGTTTGGGAATGACCTTTGTGCGGGTCAGAGAGGTACCCAGTATCAGCAAAACCTTCCAAAACACTAAAGTTGTTTTGGGATGGGGAGAGGGAATGGAAACCACCGTTGGTGGCGTTCTTGACACATGATGAGTCCAAATCCATAGTCTCTCTGCAGGGATAGAACAAACTCATATCAATCGTATACCTCAAGTACCGAAAGATATTTTTACACCAATCCAATGACATCGTTGGTGCAAAGTTATACCTAGCTAACAAGTTCACTGCAAATGAGATATCTGGTCTTGTGAATTGAGCTAAGTACAATAATGCGTCTATTGTACTCAAGCATGGCACCTTAGCCTCTAGCACATCTTCGTCATCATCATTCGGACGAAGAGGATCATTTTCAGGATCAAGATTATGAATAATCATGGGGGTGCTTGAAGGCTTGACATTGTCAAAACACCTAAGCATCTATCAACATGATGCTCAAGTTCCAAACCAAGACATAATCGTGTTCTCCCAAGATCAGTCATCTCAAACTCGGATTTTAAGTGTTCAGCGGTTTCCCTTAACTCTTTAAGGGCTTCCAATGAAGATCATGTCTAACATGAACCGCTATAGAATCCGAAACTTGTCTTAAAAACACGCGGGCATATCCCTTCCCAATCAAATAGTCACTTTAGTGAGTGTTTCAATCTCATTGCAAACGCACTCCATAGTCTAGAGCCACTTGACTTGGGCAAATGAACTTCACCATGAACCTTCATGTATATACCGTATCTAGATCCCCATAGAGATACGTAGTGACCACATTCGTAAGCTGCATGTTCAATTATTCTGAAACTACCAAACTGATAAGGTCATCCATTATGAGAGAATATGACTCATCGTAGTCAATTCCATAGCCTTTTATGAGAAACCTTGCTCCATAAGGCGAGATTACTATCTCCTTTTCTCATCACGCTTTCTAACGAAAACCCATTAGTCAACAGGTTTTATGTTTAGGAGGTGTTGGCATCACTAGCTCGAAAACTTTCCTCTTCGTTAGAGAATTCAACTTAACCTGGATCGCATCTTTCCATTTAGGCCAAATCGCTCTACGTTGGCATTCATTCATCAATGGAGCGTGATTTGATATAATCAGACTCAACAAACTTAAGCGCAATGAAATGCGCGAATCCATCATCAATCATGATAGAGCTTCTATCCTACATCTCATGTACACTAGTGTAATTTTCAAAGAGCTCTATATTCTCAGGAATAGGTTCTGATGTTGAGGCATCCCCCAACGATAACCATAATCTGGAAGATTCTCATGAGATAGATTTTGAGTGTCGATGATCAAATGATTGAGTTATGCCAAAATATCCTTCGAACTCACAGGCCTCCAACGCATCCTACCTGGAGCCATGGCCTATAACGCTAAAGTGTCACTCTTTAAGGCGTTAGTGTTATGCCTACTTCCTTGTAGGGTGGCGTTACATCCTCTCGTAGGGACGTCCATCCTTGCAGACATATTTGCAGTAGATATGTGTAATCTCATCACTTTAGCAAGGATCGAGATGAGACATAGTGGGGATAGACCATGACAATTTCTCGTTCCTGTTGAACATCCGTGTTCTTATCTCCCCCTAACGACGGGAAAATTGTCTCACCAAAGTAACAATCCTCAAATCTAGCAGTAAAGAGATTGCCTGGAAAGGGCATTAAGTGGCGGACTATTGTTGGGGTCTCAAATCCAACTTAGTTGCCCATTCGTCTGTAAGGACCCATCATAGAGCGCTGTGGCGGCGCAATTGGCACATAAATAACACACTCAAATATGCATAAGAACGATACTAGTACCCAGTCACTAGCTATAATGCAGAAGTAGATTGAGTGGCGGTGGGTCGTAGACGAATTAGCATAGCTGCATGCGATATTGCATCACCTCAAGCGGATATAAGGAGATTGGTGAGCATTACCAATGTCTGGACTACCATCGTAGTCGTTTCCGCGAGACTATTTGGGTGTGTACATGGGAATATGATGTCCAACATCAGTCCCAATGCAATAACCATCGAAAGTCTTCGATGTAAACTCTCTAGCATTGTCAAGTCCAATTGACTGAATAGGATGATCTAGGGAGTGAGGCTGTTATCATATGATAGCTAGGAGTGTAGTATAAGCAGCATTTACAGGTGGATAATGGCACACCATGTGACCAGCGTGTTTGCGTGTCAATCAACATCATGAAATATTTAAACGTCGCAAGTTAGTTGAATTAGTCCACAGAATCCCCACGTATTCTATGTAAGAACAGAACAAGTACATTCATCTCCTTTGCATAGCGTCCGGTCTTAGTCCTAATTTTTCTAAGGAATGGGCTTTGTAAAATGAGTGATAGGCCTGAGAAGTAACCAATGAGGATTGTGGTTCAGCCTGAGCGTTTGAAACGCTATTTGAAGCAAAGTTGGTGATTGCAGCATCACCTGGGGTGCCATCACCATGATGGACCCCATGGATGGTGTCATGGATAGGGACTATGTCAGCCCTAGGCTGGTAGTGGACGGGGCGGCACCAGAGGTAGCAACGGCGATCACACTTAGTCCAGGAATCAACTTTTGATTCTTGCTTCGTTTCGCTCAAAAGAATGGATGTCCTTGTGAAGTCTTTAGTAGATGGATTATCATATCATGACTAGGATGACCTATCCTGTTGTGACAAAGCCAATATGTGTCTAAATCCAAGAGATTTTGTCTCATGACTTTATTGGATTTAATAATTCGAATAGTGACATAGAGTCTACTAGAAAAAACACATAAACTTCTCTAAGATACGCCTTTATTCGCAATCATTAGAGGTATTGCAAAGGAACTCATTTTCGTTCTCTACATGCGTTCCCACATGGAATCTGTTGGCTCGAATGACTCAATAGGGTTTGATTTGCCCTTAGAGCATTTAGAGTTTCTGTGACAATAATCAAGGTGCTATTTAACAAATGGAATTTGGGCTATTCCATGTCCTTAAACTAATCCTAATGGCCCAACCATCGTAGTCACAAAGTAATATGCTTAGAATCAAAATGGAGTCATAATGAAAATAACTCAAAATTTTATTCATAAGCCAACGGTGTACATCATTGTCACTTAACCATTAAGAGAATCTAATCTGAATGCTAGCTAATGCAAAACAAAGGTAGTCGTTTGACTTTTTTCGGTAACTTCAAAATAAATATGATCAAGTGAGTAGAGAGATGTCAGTGGAGCAAAACTCGCTTAAGTACCACTTATCTCAAAAACTTCCTAGACATCATACTCATTTTGGATAAGACTATGTGAAAAAAAAACTAAACCAATGACATTTACTACAAAGTATATGATAATTGCCTATTACATCTCTTGAAAAAATAAAGACTTAAAATAGAATTGGCGATCTATTGATTTTAGCCAGGTTTGAAGTCTTCAACCCTTCACTCTAGATCATTTTCTTGATCTTCTTGTTCCACATAGTGAGCTTCTCTTGCTTCACAATATGCTTTGTCGACGGTGACAATTTATTCACAAGCTCTATAAACGTGTGCTCAATGACCGGATAATCCACATCGGGAACATTCATCTCTGTACTCAGACTCCATTCATTGAGGCTCTTTGAAAGTGTCATTTGGATGGCTCTTAATGTTGGTGGCGCCACCAACATGGCCAGAGGCGTTGCCTCTCTCTTTCTTTCCACGTTGACCTCTTCAGTTTCTTGTCCGCCTATTTTGGCGGTTGCCTTCCTCATTAGAGAGAGAATATGGACCAAACGTCCAGAATTGTCCCTAAATTTAGGGTTTCGCCCTTGGTGCCCTCCCTTAGCGGCGCGGCTATAATTGGACTCCAGAATATGCTCTGTTCCCATGAGTCTCGAATTATAGTTCTTCACAAGGATGTTGTCATGCTTTTCAGCGGCATTCATAGCTCCAATGAGCTCATGACACCTTGTGATCCGTCCTACAGTAGCATCGATTTGATAGTTCTTACCAACCATCAATGCAGAGACATGGAAGGTAGAGAAAGTCCTCCTAATCAACATCGCATCTGTGATATCTTTTTCACAAAATTTCATTAAGGATTAAATGCGAAGTGCTTCCGAGTTGTAGTCAATAACTGACTTGAAATCACAAAAGCAGAGGCTATGTCATCTCACTTCTAGTTCAGGAAGCAGGGAGTCACGGACGTTACCAAATATTTCTTCAAGTGAGACCCACAGCCTTCTGGGGTCTTCTTCGTTCATATACTCGTATTGGAGCAGATCATCCATATGACGAGTCACTAGGATGATGGCTTTTGCCTTATTTGCCTCTAAGGCTGCTCTATTTACTTCCAAAGGTTGAGCTTGCTCAACAATTAGCACGTCCTGGCTAGGCTCTAGAATCATATCTAGGATTCCATCGGCCTTAAGATGCTGGCTGACATCACGAACCCACTTGTGATATCCAGAGCCAGTTGTTCCTAATAGAGCGAAGTCCAGTTTGTTTAGGTTACTCATCCTGAAAGAGAACAAGAAAAATGATTAGTTTCAGAGTGAAAAATACTACCATAAAAACATATAAATTTTTTTGGCGTAGTCGCTCCCAAGAAATTAGGAATTTCTAAGCATAATCACTTCCAAGAAATCTGATTCCAAAAGGTATTAAATTAGACCGAAACAATGATGTGTTTGTAGTCGATCATAACTTCTCAACAAACTCTAAGTTTGGAGGACTCTATAAGCTCTAAGTTTGGAGTGAGCACGAACCCCAACAGTTCTGCTTTTTGGTCTCCCCTATGAAGAAGAAATGGATATAGAAAGTCCCCGAGAAAAAGAAGAGAAAAAGAAGAGAAAAATAATAATAAAAAACTTCAAAAAGGGGAACTAAAAGAACCTTTAAAACATACCTCAAAAAGTGTCAAAAATTTGCAGGAAAAAGTCGCCGGAATTTGGTCGCAGGAGATGCCCGGAGCTTGGCGGTGGTTGGCGAAATTGTTTGGCTGGTGGGCTGGCCTTCCTTTTTTTTTTCTTTTTTTCTGCTTAGGCCCAAGCCTACTGAGGATTGGTTGGTGGGCCTTGACTTCTTCTTTTGGGCTGGTCTCATCTTTTTTTTCCTTTTCTTCTCTTCTGGGCCTGCATCCACCTTCTTCCTCCTTTTTTTTCATTTTTCTTTTGCTCGGCCACGTCCCTTTTCTTTTCTCTCTGGGCTACTCGTTTTTTCTTTCTTTTTTTCTGGGCTGCGCCCCTTTCTTTTTCTTTCTGGGCCACGTGCCTCTTTTTTTCTTCTTCTTCCTTTCGGTTTTCTATTTTTGGTTGGAAACTGCTGCTGCATCGGTGCCGGGAATGCGCAGGTGAACCGTGGCGGACAGAGGCTCGCGCAAAGGCTAGGCAAGACTACTACTCACACTAGGTTGGGCTGAAAATGTGCAGGGTAGTGAACTGGGCTGGTCAGTTTGGCGTATAAGTACTGAGCTGGCCGGTCTGGTGACATTATGGCCAGTTCTGGAAGTTATGATTCCAGTTCCTTGATCCTGCAGTCAAAACACCGATACTGACCAAATTTGACTATAGAAGGCGGTCTGGAAGGTGGCTAACCGGGCAGGAATCCTTTTTCTCTTGTGGGGGCCGGTTCGGTACTTTTCCAATCGGTTTCGGTTGTTCCACCGTCGGTTCTGAGTTCCTGGGATCAAGAGCTTCAATGTGGGGTTCGGTGGTTGTTAGGATTTGAAAGCTATGACTTTAGGGTTTCAGGGTTAGGGCTTCGTGCTGATAATATGTTTTAGGGAATCAAAAATTATGAGAGAATTGAGTTGTGCTTTCATTGATAATAGGGGCTTATTTATATAGAGGATTACAAGCATAGAGATACAGTTGTACATGGAAACATAATTGCACAATAATTGGATATCTACGAATATCTCCGAGAATATCTCTAACATAAACCCTATTACAACTAGAGTAAGTAACCTAGAGTTTATGCCAGACACATATTTTGGATTTACTTGAACACTATTTACCTTTTTATTTTTTAATCATTGGATTCAAATTTGCTCACCACCAATACTTTGGTGGTGATACCACCACTTAATATAAAATTATCATGTGTCATAAAATATAATTATAGTTAATCATGATGTTTCATTAAAAAAAAAATATTTTAAGTATTTATTTAATTCTATATGACGTGGCAAGTTTTAATAGGGTGGTGATATCACCACAAAATAAAAGTGGTGAGCAAATTTGAATCCTCTTTTTTTGCCTCCACCTCTCCACCTCTCGTCTTCTTTGGAGTTCTTGGACTCATTTTTTTCCTCTAGACTTCACCTCGATCTCATACCCACTCTTCTTGAACAAAAGAAGACTCCATAACCCTTGTCCACAATCTCCTCTCTCCCAGATCCACCCATTCTCTTGAACAAAAGTAGACTCCATAACCCTTGTCCACAATCTCCTCTCTCCCAAATTCAACACATACTAGCTAAGTCCTCTATATTCAATTTCATTGCTTTAGAACGAACAACAATGAAGATGTAAAGTCTAGAATGCAACCAAACCAAGAAAAAGAACAAAACTCTTCCTCAGTTTTCTACATATATATCAATCAAGATCAAGGTACCTTAGTATTATTGATTAGCTCTTTGCCTCTTTCTGCAATCCCTGCTCAAGCCAAACCCAACTCTCGTCCATCAACTCAGGACTCAATCGAACATCATAATGCAAAACTCCATTTGATTCGGAGTCCCATCTCCATCCAAGTCCCTTTCCTTCAACATACTCACTAGCCTATCCTCACTTCCAACGTCTCTCCGATCTCATCATCGGTACAAAGAAAGAGATCAACTACTACTCCGATTCTCGATTGCCGAAATGGTGGTATGTGTTCTCGCATGTGATGATCTCGTGACTCTATGAGAGAACAATGTCAATTTGGTCTCCGATTGGTGGGGCCGGATCAGCCAAAACATGCTCGAGGCTGTTTCGATGGTCACGTTCGAGTCGATGGGGTGGTTGCTTCAAGAGTTCGATACCAAAAGGATGAGAAGAGATAATATCCAATCATCAGGTTTAGGTTGATTCCGGGGAGATGGTGGTGTAATAGTAGGAGGAGGAGTCTAGGGTTTGGGTGGTGGCGGTTGACCGGTGTTCTTATCAAGAACAAAGATGAAGACTTTTTTTTCATCGATGATAAAGAATTCATTAGTTTCTTTTTTAAAATTATTTTTCACAAAATTGATGTAAGAAGACTTTAGGGTGGAATTGAATGAAAAAGTCTTTTACGCCCTCACTTTTTGACTCACGTGCGCCCATGGTCCTCTGAATAACGAAGCTATAACGGAATTCTAAAATAGGTATGACGTTGACAGGAAAACTGGAGTCCAGGTATTACCTTGATCACTTTGAAAGTACAGGTATTAAAAGTCCTCGAAGAGTTCAGATACTGTTGAATTAAAAAACTCTATTTTAAATATTCTTTTTGGATTATACACAAGAATAAGATATACGGTCTGATAAAAAAACAAAAGAATAAGACATAAGGCTAAGGACTTATAACACTTGGACCATTAATTTTCTTTTCTCATTTTTTTTTTTTGAAGAATATCATGTCGATATATTAATATTACTCAGGCTAGAAACGACCATTACATATCCTTCCTTTACCATCACTGGGTAGATAAAGAGTTTGTGGTAAAACCACAGTGATACATAGATTAGGTCCGATCATTTGACGGTACCCATGCTCACTTATGCAAAGTAGGCCTATAACTATGAACGAATCTCGCATAGTAATAGGCTAGTTAAAAACAAAACTAATTTAAAAATGGGTACAAAGACCCAAAACACATTCTGGACCCAAGAGATCCCGGCCCAAAACTTGATTGCAGAGCTGCAGTCCCAATCAGCGGCCCAAGACGCCCAAGGACCCACCAGCATGCTTTCCCTGCCATCAGAGTCGCCGACGGCCATTCAACCAGCCATGATTTGAACACTGACATAGTCGACGGTAATTCCTCCATCTTCGCCGTCAAAACCATCAAGAGTTAGGTACAGATAGGAGCCCAAATGCGGCAGACCGCCTGCCATATTGATTTGGACACCCTGATCCAATTATGCACCAGAGCCCGAGCCTGAGCCCATGAGATTTCGCCACCAGCATCCAGCTGCGCCGGCATCAACATTCTCACCATGGCATCTCCGTCACCTGCTTGTAGTGACTCTCCTCCATCCTTTGCATTGGTCTCCGGGCCGAGATGAACATCACCGCCATACCCAGTGGCATCAGCAAAGCATATCTCTGTAATCCACAACAGCCAAATGGTTCCTTTGGCTCCTCCGCCTACTAGCAGCGCGCCCTCAACAGCCTCGGGGATGTTCAACTGTTGCCACATAGGCGTCACACTGGTCTCAGCAATTGTAGGAGGAAACCGGGTCACCATTACGGATGAAGCGTTCCACCCTTTCACCACCGCCATGGCTTTTGCCAGCCCAAATTAACAGGGCTACAAGACTACCTCTATAATAATCGTCAATAGTAGGGGTTAGTTCTGGCAAAGATAGATCAATGGAAGGGTAGAGGTGCCCTGATATTGGAAACCGGCTAGCAAGAGGAGGCTGGGTTAGAGTGAGTGCACGGGGAGGCGCTGCTAGAGAGAATAGGGTTTTCATTTTTATTTTAGGGCTGATTAGTTACATGAAGGGCTAAATACTAGTTAGTACCCTGTGGTTTAGGTCTAAAATCAATTCAGTCACTGGACTTCTAATTTCATCAAAAACACCCATGCACTTTCAATTTTGATCTAATAGGTCCAATTGGTTAATATTCTATTATGGGTTTAAGTTATAGTTGGATTATTTGTTGAAAAACTATTTATTTTTAATAGTATGACTCACTCCTAAATTGACTGTGCAGACCATCTTGACACAACATCATAAAACATAGGCCACATATGAGCCACATTAACAAGTTAAATAACTCAATTGTCGGAAAACTAACAAATTGGACCTATTAGATCAAAATTGAAAGTGCATGGGTGTTTTTGATGAAATTAGAAGTTCAGAGACTGAATTAATTTTGGACCTAAACCACAGGGTAGTAATTTGTATTTAGCCCTTACATGAAAAAGGAAAGGATTAATTTCAGTTTAGTACCCTGTGGTTTGGGGGTAACATCATGTCAGTCCCTGCTCTCTCAATTTGATCAGCAACACCCCTGTGCTTTCAATTTCAATCAGCCGTGCCCAAATTTTACTGTTCTGTCCAAATTTTACTTTGTCAATCCAGTCAAAGTTAACGTTCAAATTGGACGGAACAGTAAAATTTGGGCACGGCTGATTGAAATTGAAAGCACAGGGGTGTTGCTGATCAAATTGAAAGAGCAGGGACTGACATGATGTTACCCCAAAACCACAGAGTACTAAACTGAAATTTATCCAAAAGGAAAATTAAAGAAAAAGAGAGAAGATTAATTTTCTTTTCTCATAAAGCCACCAAAATATAAGAAATATTAATTTGTACAAAAATGTCATCACAATTTTAATTTTCATTATTTACGAAAATGTCAATGTATCAAAACAGCTATTATCATAGGCTCATAGCCTGTATACTCCCATTAAGAAGAAAATAAAACATTGTTAGCAAACTAGCGCCACTTTCTCTATCCCAAAACTAGGCTCATGGTTTTTTCTGCGAGATCTTTCAACATAACCAAATAATGTTGTCAGTTGATGCAATGACAGCCCGCCTAGACTCCTCTCTCGACATCACAGAAGAGAAGTGGTCGGTGGATCTGCGACCATCTCAAGGAAAAGGCCTGAGACAACCGGAAGTGTTCTTGGTGGGGAAACTCCTCACATCACGAGACTATAAGCATCGCCCTTCCTTGAAATGTTTCGAAGTGTCTGGAGAATCAATGGCACTTATCGGGTCAAAGAGGCTGAATAGAATCGTTTGTTATTCTCTTTTTCTGACTGACCGACAAGTCTAGGGTTTGGTGTGGTGACTCAGGGGGATTCAATAAGGATAGTCCTTCCTTGAAATGTTTCGAAGTGTCTGGAGAATCAATGGCACTTATCAGGTCAAAGAGGCTGAATGAAATCATGTGTTAATCTCGTTTTCTAACCTGCCGATAGGTCTAGGGTTTGGCGTGGTGATTCAGTGAGGTTCAATAAGGCTTCGATGGCCTTGGTAGAGTACGACTAGGTTAGCTCAGTGGCATCTACACCACTAAAGTTTTCTTTCGTATTGGATTGTATTACAAGAGTTCTGCGGGCGTTTCACTCAGAGCGAATCATGAGGTTGATTGGAAACAATCTTGGGAATTTAAGGATTGGGACCGGTCGACATTTTGCGCCGGCAAGCTTCAGAATCTGCATTAAGATCGAACTGTCACAGTCTCTATTATTCACGCACCAATTCTGGGTCGAGGATTCGATGGGGTTTCTGGTTAGGTTTAAATATGACAAGTTGTTTGGTCAGTGTGGGAAGTGTGGTTTGGTGACGCACGTCAGCTTTCTGTGGTCTAGCGTTTGAGAATGATGTTGAAGCTGCGAGAATGACGGCGCAACAGTCTGCATCCGTGTTTATGGGTCGACAAATTATAGGGTTCTGATTAACGGCCAAACCCTAGTTTACAAAGCTTAAGTACTAAGAGGCATCTCAGAATCATTTTTTACTACCTAGACAGCAATGCTACACAAGCCGCGTCGACAAGTCAATATATGAAAATTGGAGGAGCTTGGAAGTATAGTTGAACCTATCACTAGAAAGTGTAGGTTAAAGACTGATGATAGTGTTACTATCTCTCCCAAGAAGTTAAGGTTGAGTCTAGTCATAGGTAAGAAGAATCTGGATGCTATTAAAATGGGGCTAGTGGCTGTGGCATTTGTTGGTGTGGGCAAGCTAAGAAGAAGAAAGGAGGCCGGTGGGTAGCCTTCACAAGCTCCCTTATGATACCATTAGGAAAAGTAAAGTTTTGAAGCCTGAAGCTACGATGGACAAGAAGAAAAAAATCAAGAGTAAGAAGACCAATCTATTGTTGAGGTTGTTAGTTGTTGAGGAAGGTACAAGTTCTGACCGTAAAGGGGAGGAGCTTGCTATCTTCTAATTTTACTTGATTTTAGGTCACAAGTCTTTTTTTAGTAAGTACTCTGAAATGATTCTAATTTCTATTTGTATCACAATTGAGTGTTGGTATATAAGACTAGATAAATGATTTAAAATATATATATATATATATATATATATATATATATATAACTGTTCTCCCATATTCTTTTTTATTTATTTATTTATTTTGATGAGAGAAACAAAAGTAAGAGAAACAAACCTATATAACAAAGCCCTTAGTAACTCCTCCTCCCAGCTGATCCAGATGGAACGTTGGGAACGAAAGAAGGGAAATGCAATTAAGCCAAACTAAGGAAGTATTATCCTTATGAACAAAACTAGCTAGTTTATCAGCTACAAAATTGACTTATCTAAAAACATGTCCAAAACTTATGAAAAGAAAGTTTGTAGCTAGTTTTTGGATATATTCTACAAAGGTTCTGATTCTCTAAAGAATTGAGTTCTTTCCCACAATTAATCAGCAACTTTAGTATGATTATAAAAACGTGCAAAATGAAGACCATCTCTAAGGACATTAGCTTCAGCCACAAGAACACCAGTATCATCAATTTTTTTGAAGCTACAAGCAAAGGATAACCATGTGCATTTCTCATAACAAAACTAATAGAAGCTGATTGATTCCTACTTTAACAATTAGGAGGTTGTCATTTGATACAAAAATATTTGGAGACTCTCCCGTACCCGTTCTTATTATGTAATTCTAGCCTTCTAGGTAATGTGGTTGGTAGGTAAATGATCAAAATATCAAAAGTCATGGAAATATTGATAGTGCGAAGAAAAAAAATTAATGAAAATATCGAATATTGAAGGAAATTTTACTGAAATTTTAGATAAAAGTTGTATAATCAATTAAAAATACAATATTAAAAAGATGTGAAATTAATATCGATACTTATAAAAAAAATAAAAAAAATATCGAGGATATTTTAGCCTAGAGAAGTTTACATCCGAATAACATTGGTAAATAATTGCTTACAATCCCACCTATGTATAGTTCCAAATTCGAACGGCTATCATGACACCATGGCTCTCCTTCCACCACCAGCTTCGCCTTCCTCCCTTGCTTCTTTCATTCCTCGTCCCCCATCTCTCGCCCTAAAATCCACAACCAACCTCACATTTCCCAAACGTCGTCGTTCCGTATGCACAGCTTCATGGCAAGAGGTGCGCTCCTCTCTCTCTCTCTCTCTCTCTCTCTCTCTCTCTCTCTCTCCACCCCTACCAATTTCCATTGCTGCACTGTGATTATCACTTCACTGCTGACGTATTCATTCTTCTGAACTCCGAAGCTTGTCGGAGTTGTGGTATTCTCGGCGATTCCATTCACCGCCGTGAAAGCCATAGCCAATAGCGCTCTCGGAGAGTCGCTGCAGCGGCGATTGGAAGAAAGGAAGAAAGTTGCGGTTGAGAATTCTTCCAGGTTCAGGGCCTTGGCCCAAAATGCTCGCAATCGGAGGTAATTTTTCGGGTGAGCCATTATCTATGTATCTCAAACACTCCATGGTTATGTAGTTGATGGATCATTTTTCACTCTCATTCATTTTTTTACTGTAAGTTGTAACATTTCGTCTATAAATTTCATTCATCGTTGTTTCAATAGCCAACACATTTATGGAAAGATGGAAAGTGTTATCTCTAGTTTCTAAGGCGCTAGCTATTTTTATGATTTATGCAAGCATCAATAGCTTTCTATCTGTTAAATTGGTCATAGCCACTGTCTAGCTAGTCATCTGCTGAGGTTCCATTCGAATACCCCATAGCGAAACCAATGACATTTTACTGAGGACCTTATTTTGGGTTTACCAACTATTATACTAACCTATGTTCTCTTAAACAAAAATTCTAATTTTTATTACTTCTTATAGAAGTCATAAATTATTGTTCGTTTACTTATATGCCTTAAGATGTCTAGTAAAATATCTGTATAGCATCACGGACTTACCCTAAATTTGTACTAACTATGGGGTATATTTCACAGCTTGTGGTATGGAGAAGAGCGTCCCCGCTGGCTTGGTCCTATCCCATATGATTATCCGGCATATCTTACTGGAGAACTACCTGGGGATTATGGTTTTGATGTTGTAGGTCTGAGCAAGGATCCCGTGGCTTTCCAAAGATATTTTAAGTGAGCTGCAGTTTCATTTCTTCTGTTACATAATCTTCTTACTGAGTTCTTGCTTATAATTTACTACAGAGTCCTATTGGTTTTAGCTGTGATTCATTATATCACAATAGACAGAGGGGTGACAAATTTTTAGATAGAATATGCATAATGAGGCAACGGAGATGTGTTGAGCAGATTACTAGAAAAGGAAAAGGAGATGAAGCTTATTGAAGCTTTGATACTAGGAAGGGAGAGGGTTTAGTTTCTCATCTGCAATTTGCAGATCATACTATTTTCCTTGTGTCTGGTGTAAGTAAAGCTGGTTCAATCTTCTGTGAATCTAGATTGTTTTATGGTTTATCTGGTATAATAAAGCGAAATGCTCCTTGGTGGGGATTAATTCTGTAGATCAGACAGTGGAGAGGTTTGATAACCTATTGGGATGCACTGTTGGGTCTTGGCCTTGAAGTGCTTGGGTCTTTTGCTGGGGGTGATCCTAGAGCACTGATTTTTTGAATCTGGTTATAGAGAAGGTAGGGAGAAGATTGCAAAGTTGGAAGTTGATTTTCCTCTCCAGGGAGGTCTATTTAGTCAGGTTCAAGGTGTTCTGGAGACTCTAACAGGTTTTTGTTTAAATTCCTAAAAGGGTGGCGAGGAAATTGGAGATGATAATGAGAAACTTTCTTTGTAAAGTATTAAGGAAGGCAGCTAAGATCACATAATTAAGTGGCAATGGTTGTCAGAGAGTAATGAGAGAGAAGGCCTGGGAATTGGTGACCTATTGAAGAAATGTTTGGCTTTGTTTGCCAAGTGGTTATGGATGTTCCGTTTGGAAAGTGACTCTAGTACATTCTGATGAGAGACAAATATGGGATTAAGGAGAATGGGGGATGCAGATGTATTAGTAAGGGGCTCTATTTGGGTCCTTCAAAGGATATTTCTCATGGATGACATACCTTCTCTATGTGCTGTCAGGTTGCAGTGGGAAAGATTGATAGGGTAAGGTTGTGGGAGGACTTGTGGCTGGGGACAATTTGTTGAAGTCATTGTTTCCTAGGCTTCTTTACTTTTTAGACTAACCAGGTACCGCACTCAACCATAGCTACATCTGTTGATCACTCTGTCTACCTTTTGAGTTGGGGTTTTGGTTTTAAGAGGGATTTAAATAATGCAGATATGAAAGAGCTCTCTTCCATGCTTCTGCTGATGGAAGGTGCTAGTTTTTTCCCTTCTAGAAATGACTCCTCAAGATGGAGATTAGAAACTCGTGAAGTTCTTTCGTAGTAGGAGTGCTCCTGTGTTAGCAGGACACATTCCTATTGGGTCGTGCATGACAGCTGGTATAGAGTTCCAAAAGAGTTGGTAAGAGCGGTTATCAACAGGCCACGCATGGAAGTGGCTGCTATTTCATTCCCCAAAATCCTTAGCAAGTTCTTGGATGATCTTTCTGATTCTTCAGCTTTTGATCCTACTTTTCATATTGTAAAGCAAAAGTTTCTTCCAAGATTAAGATTCTGAGCTGTGGCACATAGTAAGCTAAATATTTGCGACATGATTCAAAGGTGAAGACTGGGTTTTGGTTGATCTCCTAACTACTGCATAATGTGTAAAAAGGGGGAGAAATCTGTGGATGTCTTCCTTCACTAAGTTCTTAATATAAAATAAAAAAATAGTATAAATAAATAAAAGGTAACTATCGTAGTTATAAACTATATCTTTGTAACTTTCCTGATGGGTAATCACAATTTGGTTACTGCTTTTACATTAATCTGCTCCGAGTGGTTTCACATTTACTCTATGGATCTAAATACTTTGTTCTGCAAAGTTCATTTAAAGGATACTTGTTTTCAAGTGTTTTGCTATGTTTAGTACAATATTGGTATTGTGTAGCTTTAAATGAGTACGCAAAAGTGTAAATTTAATTGTCAAATAATTAGAATATTCTTTGTTAAACTGCAGCTTTGAAATACTCCATGCGCGTTGGGCCATGCTAGCTGCCTTTGGTGCTTTGGTTCCAGAAATTTTAGACCTGTTAGGAGCCTTTCACTTTGTTGAGCCTGTATGGTGGCGAGTTGGCTATTCAAAGCTTAAGGTTAGTACTTTCTGTGTTGGAATTAACTTTCGTTTAGTGATCAATTTTTCTCTCTGGGAATTTGGTTTGCCATGTCATTCCTTTTCCTGTGAAATCAATACCATAGATCTTCTCAATAAAGTGAAGACCATTCAACTACCTTGATTGTTCTAGGAATGATGAATGAATCTAGCTGAAATGATGGACACTTTTATTTAGAAATTTAGTTGTGCTGATTTTTTGGTCAAAACAATGGATGATGGAACTGCAGTCTGAAAATTAGTTGCAGTGTGTTATATGGTGGATACTGGACACTCTTTTAATACTTCCAAAATGATTTTTAACTTGGGTTTACTATGCCGCTTATGTAAATGAAATCCTCAGTATTGTCTGTCGTGTAAGACATGAAAGGATTATCTGTCATTGACTCATTCAATCAGGAAGACACAATCAGCCTTTTTCAGTAGTTTTAATCCTAGTCTAAGAGTTTGTCTGTTCCTATGTTATTTCCTCAAAAGTGGAGTCATATCTACAGAAATAGGATCTCACCCTCAGATTTCACTTCTTTTCATTTAGAAAGTATTCACCCCTGTAAGTCTTATCCATCCACCGGGTTGGGGGATCTATATATGACCATACCCCCTTCAGACGCAGAGGTAGTTATGGAGATTGATGTTCAATCATATGTTTTAGACTTGTTATTTGTCAACATGCTTTCCAGTTTCTATTAAATCATCTTATTATGGTTAGAATTACAACGTCTACCTGTTTATCCTTTTGCCTTTGTGTCGGACCGCATTTTCTGCAGAAATTAAAAAACCTCACCCTAGATTGACTACCTAGTTTTATAGAACTATTTTGCGAGTTGTGTGAACCTTTTAATATCAATCTAAGTTACCTACAACCTACAGCATATGACCACATACTCATGGTAAAGCTCAAGTGCAGGTTGGCAAAGGTTGGTTTAGAAGTGATAGTATAGATTCTGCCAATCTTGTTATCTTGGCATAATATGCAATATTATGGTGTGTTAGTTTCTCCTTGAAGTGGATATATACCATCTGATAAATTATCAACTATTTCTGAAGCATTGTTGTAGGGAATAACTGTTACTGTACACCCTACCCCAGAGATGCTGTCATGTTATGTGTTTTCTGAATGGATTTTAGGGTTTAGGCTTATCGATGAGCATATACAAAGAGCATTATCATTAACTTCTTCCTTCTGGCTTATTGATGTTCACCAGGGAGATACACTGGACTACCTTGGCATCCCAGGACTCCACGTAGCTGGAAGCCAAGGAGTAATTGTCATAGCCATATGCCAAGTCCTCCTGATGGTAAAGAATCATTTTCAGGGTTCACCTTTTCATTATTCCAAAGTTTCAACAAGTTGTCAAATGGTGCTTGGTACAAGTTGGTTTGTCTGCACTGGGACTCATGGGACTCATGGGGCTCATTTAAGAGCCTGACAAAACTTATTGTTGGTCATTCTTATTGTCGGACTCATTATTAGTTATAGAATATGGAACTTTGACTTGAAAAGGAAACTGGCTTCTTCTTTGTGGTCGGCCAGAATAATTCATTGTCTCACTATGGCATAGTCCGGAACAATTCCTTGTCCCAAAAGACTTCATGTTCATACTTTGTGATCATATAAACTTGCAGACTATTACGCATTAGGAGAACCACACCATTCCAAAAGTATGTCATCATCATTGACAATTTAGGATCGAAAAATTAAACTTTTGCTACTGGTGGGGAAGACATAGCTATTCCTTACATATTTGCCTCTCATAATTCTGTTTGTAGCTTGTGTTTCCCGGCTCATAAATGCAGACGCCTTTTTCAGGTTTCACTTACTTTAAACATTGATGGTGACTAGGTTGGACCAGAATATGCAAGATATTGTGGCATTGAAGCATTAGAGCCGCTGGGAATCTACTTGCCAGGTGATATTAATTACCCAGGAGGAGAGCTTTTCGATCCCTTGAACCTCTCGAAAGACCCTGTAGCTTTTGAAGAGCTGAAGGTGAAAGAGATAAAGAATGGGCGCCTAGCTATGGTTGCCTGGTTGGGCTTTTACAGTCAAGCAGCCTTGACAGGTAAAGGTCCTGTACAGAACCTGCTTGAACACATTTCAGATCCCCTACACAATAATCTGTTGTCAATACTCAACCTAATGTAATCTTCCTGTTAATATGTAATGTACATGTTATAAACAACTGTACAAGTCCAAGTGACTGTAAATAATAATATTATTTTTTATAATTTTCTTTTTAAAAAAAAAACAGTAATTCTACATAGGATATTAATTAGCAATTGTATCGGAGTACTTTCTAGTTGTATTACAAGGCTTTAATATATACTCGTTTTAGTTTCCTCCTATGCAATCTCAAAGTCTCAATTAACCATCAACTACTACAATGGACTCTCTTGTCTTGGGAGGCCCAAACCAGCCAGTATTGGGCCAAAATAACATGCATTACAATCCAATATTCTGCATATGATGGGGACTGAGAAGAGCTAAGGGGGTGTATAAGTCAATTGCTTGTCAAGATTTACTTGAGAAAGGTTGACGACCACTTTTGTCGGGAAAAAAAAAGAAAAAGGAAGGTTAACTAGCACAAGGTGCCTGATATTACCTAGGGTAAACTTTTCCGGTCTAGTGGTTGCCTAACTCAGTCCCATAGCCTTGGTTTACAAGCGGTCCTCAGATCAAACCACCGATTTTCATCATTCATTTCTTTGTTTGATTTTCCGAGTATGAGCTGGAGTACAGCACAACGATTGTCTCACATATATGCACAAATGAACCGTCTATTTGTTGAACAATGTTGTTGTCCGAGGTTCCTTAACGTTTAGAGTACCATTATAATTGTCAATTTAGGGTTAATTGTTTCTTTTTCACAACTTTTTCAGGTTTAAGACACTGTAATGCTTTTGGAATACAATAGTCACCTTCTGTCTTAGCTTTTCTCCATTAGGATTAGGTAGTGGTTTTGAGAATGTGATGTAGAGACTAAAGGAGGAGACGTGCCTAGAATTTTCACCATTTTTTGGAAAGCTTGAATTATTATCATCTTGAATTGGACCACTTTCAATTCTAGGGCTCAGATTATATATCAGACATGTGGTGTGCTAGTCAAACATTTCAACACAAGTGATATTGAATTGAATTCGGAGGATCAAGAAGAAAGAAGAACTTTAATAATGAGTAAGACAACAAAACTACACAAGTGCTGTGTACCTTTGAAAACAAGCTTTGTGAGGATGATCATGTGGAAGAAGCAGAAACCCATGTTTGTTTTGTTCGTAAATGCTAAATGGTACCCCAAATTCAATTCTCTATCAATTTAGTTTATTACATTACATGTGGTTTCATGTGGGAAGCTAAGTCTGCAGCTTGCTGGTGATACATTGCTTCTGCTATATTCTTTTCTTTCTTTCTTTCTGATAACTTCATTTTCCAACTGCATTATTTGTTTATGGCATTATGGGCACGCGGTTACCCATCTTTTACTCTAAGAATTCTCTAATTTTGGCTTCTCTTTTTCTAGATCTTTCAGTCTTTCTTTTGGCAATTGAATAATGTGGAACATGTATGGTATACATCCTTATCAGATTTATCAATTCCAGAGGTTATATTGATGGGCACCAGCTTAGCAATTAGCCATTGGCAATTAGCAAAAGAGGGATGAGAATCGAGTCAGAATTTTATGCCTTAAGCAAGGGATCGATCCAGATTTGAAATCTGACTAGAGTACACACTTGATATTAATTATTAAATAACACAAGTATACTAGAAAATGGTGACATATTTTTTTTTTTTTTTTGATCAAATAAGAACTTCATTAATAATGAACTGCTTACAACGAGTTTTGGGCGACATCTCTTACTCAGAAATGGCCACTAGACTTCCCACTGGAAACCTATATACTAACTCTAAACTTGCACTACAACTGTATGACAAAGACAACAAGCGCAGGAGCAGTAAATCCTTGACATCTCACCTCTCGTCCAGCCAGTAAGAACTCTAAAACTAGACAACTCACTTGTGTCGACACTAACTCACCAACCAGAGTCCTCCGGACCAGCTTTTGATCGACCAAGTCAACACTCGTGGTGACATATTTATGAATTTTTCTTTATACAGTAAGAAATAAAATTTCTCTAACAACCTCCATCCCTTACGATTGTTTTTTTGTTGTGTGCTCATTAAGAAACTCCAATTGGTTCTTAATGTTAGGTTAGATTTGCGTAATGAAATTTATTAAACAAATTTTTTTACCACAGGCATTGATCTGGGTCAAAGTAATTGAAGTGGTTGGGATTGGAAGATTGAAATGTAGAGTGTGAATGTGCTAGTCGGCCGGTGCCTGTTGGATGGGATTGGTTGCGTCTTTCTTCTGTCTTTTGGCCACAATTTGTTGCTTAAATGATGAATGGTTAAGCAATTAAGCAATCCAAATCGCCTTCTTTCATGCATCTTCCCTTCCATACATAGGTCCTATCCTTTGTCGTTTCAATTGGCTCCTTGCTTGGCTTCTTTGCTTTTCTTCTCTTTTCTTCATTTGTTTTTTGAAAAAGACCTCTTTCTTCATATATCAAAGACAAAATAAAATCTTTGTTGAAAAGTTGTTTTTCTTCGATCTTACTTGACTCTAATGGTAGAAGACAAACAAATTTCACCCTACATATCTAGCAAAAATTAGGTGGTCAATTCAGTGTAGTGATTTTACATGAATAATATGAAAATAATGACAATATCAAAATCAAACCGTTTTCAAATCTTGAAATTACTATAGGATGATGTGATGTGAGATTGTGAGGTGAAAGTTTGAGGAGAAGTTAGGTTTCCTGGGAAAAATTATGTGAACACTATGACTTGCATTGGTCTCCCATCAACAAAGCATGAGGTTGGTCTGGCGCAATAATTATAAATACGAGTAGTGACATGATAACAATATGAGAGCGACTCCATCGTTTTAATGGAGAGATCAAAATCAATTGAAATGGAAATGAATGGTCCAGATATCCAAATCAAAATGCCTCTCACTTTTTTGGATACATATTAATTTTCATGCGCTGTGCCCAACATCATGCCCCATATGCCGTGCGGCCGTCAAGGCATCAATTAATCATCAAAGATCAAACTTATTCCTTCGATTCTCCCAAAATGCCATCTTTTTTATTTTTAGAAAAGAAAAAAAAAACATTTTTCTGCTTTCTCTTTTGTTTGCGGGATCAAATTATCAATATTCTCTATTGTTTGTGCATCAATATTGATAACGTTTTGAATATTTAGAAATGGATGACTCAAACAATATTGATAACCATATGTTTTATTAACTTATTTAAAGGGTGAAAAATCTCTAGTATCCATCTGATATTGTACAGAATTTTCACCTTTTTGAAGATGGAAAACAATATGCGACCAGATATTTATAATGAAGTCAAGGGAATCCTAGAATATCATAGAGGTGACCTACCAATGAAAGTTATGTATCGTGGATGTGAAGATGCCTTGAACTGTTGTCCTAGTTAAAGGTTAGATCATAGTCTCATTGAGAATTTAAGGACCCTACATGGACATACCGCGCCTACAATTTAGACTTTTAGCATGATTCCCCTCCCCAACTTTGTAACACATATCAATTTATACCTGAATCTAAACCAGCCTTAATTCGTGATTTCTAATTAACCCTTGGCCAAAATGCACATACTGCTACTTCCAATAATTGCTCCGTCTTAGCGGAAGAAAAAATTGAATTGTTTTAGTAGAGTACACATCAAAAAAAAATTTGTCTGCTTAAATACAAAAAAGCATGACTAAATGTCATGAAACTCTAATCGTTAAATGACACAAATATCATTTAAGTTATTACATAGAAGAGAGACAACAAAAATAATAAAAAATAAAAAAGATGATAAACTTTTGTCCGTACCAAAAGAAATATAAAGTATAAACATAGTCATATATATGTATCACTATACCAGTAAATCAGAATATTCAAGTTGAATACAGAAGCTAGCGCACATACAAATGGTTTAGAATTTACAGGAGCACTTCTTTTTATATAATTTAGGCCAGTAATAGAGTCGTTGATGTCATATTAGTTGATTCCTATGTAAAATCCCACTAGAAGGTAGTTTGGTCAAGCTTAATCAAGTGATCAATTAAATGGAGAATAGTCGTGGAAGTGAGTACCTAACCCTAATAATATCATGGTCATGATAAGCTTGGCTAGTTGTCACGTACTTGCCAATGAAGTGAACCGCGAACACCGACAATGCCGTACACAAGAATTATTTTCTTAATTAATTTGGGAGAGTACCAAGTGCAATATCTTATCTTCTCATTTAAGAAATTAATTGATAAGTTGTGGTTTGATTTTTTGGGTATTTGACTTGCATTTGTAAAAGAATTGAAAACATTATAGGAGACTTTAAGTTATGAAGCTCTTAGGATCCCATCAATTATTAGTGCACGATGAGGAGAATGTTCATCTTGCACTAAAAATGACGGATGAGAAAATAATCTTTAGGAAAACCAATTAATTATTTGAATTCGAGTAAATTCTTAAAATGCAAAAGAAGTTATCGTTAACAAAGTATATATGTTTTTTTTCAATTTTCTTAATATATCAGAAGTGGTGTTTCTAACCACGAAAGTGCACTGAGGCCGCTGATAAAAATTGCCCCATGTGTTTGTTGTCAACAACATATAATGTGTGAGTTTGGTTAGAGAATAAACTTTTTTTTTTTTTTTTGGGTAAATGGTGAGAGAATAAATTTGATTGGCTCATCAACACATGAAAAAAGAATATCAGATTAAAGACAATAGACTGAAACTCAAATCTGATGACGTATTGAGATATGTGTCACAGGAATATTGACAACGTAGTGTATTTGCGAGAAAAAAATGACATATCTACTCTTAAAAGAAAAGGAGATATCAAATCACGTACAGATTTTTAAAACAAAATAGAGAACAAAATAGTTCAAAATTAGGTCGGTAATGGCAGTTGCGGTATTTACAAAAGAAAGAAACAAAATAGAGAAACCGTCAAGGGAGAATAGAAGAATCCTAGGGCATGGAGAGGCTCCTCCCGGAGACTTTTATTTTATTTTATTTTCTTTTCTTTAGAGGTCAAAAACAACAAAATGGTATCTCTCCTCAAATAAATCCAATAATGGTTTTGGCCCTTCCCTCTCTAATGGGCCACCCCATTTCCTCTCAATTATATATCATCTCTCACGCGTTTCTGCATTTGATTTCGGACGGCCCCACACTTCCAGCTGGATTTCAGGCCCTGTTATTTTATTATTATTATTAATTAAAATATAGGAAAAACTGGTTTTTTTTTTTTTTTTTTTGAGAAGAGGAAAAACTGGTGTTAAAAAAAAGAAACGAAACGAAACTTTTGCTGACAATTTGCGGCCCTTCCTTGTCATTCTGTGGCCGAGTAGCCTCATCTCAATCTTACAAGTTACAGCCATCGCTTTTCGTTTAAATATGCAATTTTATATTTGCTATACAATTATAAAATTAGTGATTATGTAATTAAAAAAATAAAAAATTAATATGTAGGTGAGTTTAAACGAAGTCAGTAAATTCCTACTAAAGCGACAATTGTCTTTTATCAGAACATCAGCAGCAAATTTTATTTTTGAGGTTTTATCTCCGACACCTAACATGGTGATAACATCTAGTACTAAAGTCTCATATGCAACATTTTTAGGGCAACAGTGGAGTCTTATTCAACACAACATTAGTACTCAAGCATGTTATATCCACCAACGACCGCCAATCTTAATCCAAAGTTTTCAAGCATCAAGCTTTTCAGAGGATTGTTACGGATATTTTTTGTGTTGTGAGTTTTGCTAGATATTTGGGGGCATCCCATGCATGTTTATTTTGGACCTTGACAATTGTAACACTCCAACCCAAATTAATAAAAAATAATCCAAATTTAGGGTGGATTGGAATTATGCTAACCACAATCTATCTTTCTGACCACATTATCGCATAGACTAAGATCAATACCTTTGATCACAAGCCACTATATGGAGGTGAGGAAAAAAAACATATAAATAAGGCTATATATGTTCTTTTTTTAATGGAAATTAGATTCATGACATATGTTGGATTTGGTGACTTTATTATATGTGAATTCCAACTCACAAATTTAAGAAACAATTGCATGTATGTGTTTGTGTGTGTATATTTTATGTCATGGATATATATATATATATATATATATATTGTATGACATCTTAACCATTTCTGAATTATGATTAAACAATGTACATAAAAACTTAAAAGTGCGATCAATGAAAACTTTCATTTGGGCATTTATTTTTGTGACTTTACTATGGTTGGAAATGTATGAATTCTACCTCACAGTTTTACGAATAATTGTGTGTATGTTTATATCATGGAAATGAATATTGTATGACATTTAATAATTTTTTGAGCATGCAATGTACATATAAAAGTGCGATCAAAGAAATCTTTCATTTGTGCATTGAAATGCAATGATGTATAATCCTCTTCTCTGTGTTTGGTATTGTGCTTTTTTCTTGGGTAAAATATTGGAGGAAACTAGAAGTTTAACATCTCATAGAAATTGCTCACACCTAATAGATGTACAGAAGTAAGCAATTACTCATCTGGAAGTGGGTAATTAATTTATGATAATAATAAATTTTCTTATTAATTATTTATTTAAGTTTTTGATTTTTTTATCTTTAAAAATTAGATAAATATAAATTATTTTAAGGATATAATGTAAAAAAAATAGGGCTACATAAGTTAAAATAAGGCTAAACAGTAAAAAAATAAAAAATAGAGAGTGAAGAAAAAATAGAAAATAGAGAGTGAAGTGATTACGACTATTTTGTTGGCCTCTTTTCCTAGGACATGTAAACCCGGCCAAAAGAAAAGCCAGAGTGATGTGACGGTGACAAGTGACGGTTTATTAAAACGTGGCAGTAAAAACGTGAGAGGGAATCAAGAGACTATTTCCATTTGATTTCAAAATCCGCAAATTACAAAAAGCCCAAAAACCCGCACAAAATCCCAATCCGATCCAAACACTGTTGTAGTATAACAAGTCCAGTGAGGACTCTATTTCCAAAAAGGTGTGTATAACAGAAACTCGTACTCTCTCTTTCTCTCCTCTTGTTTGGCCAGCTGTTCTTCTAGCTAATTCCAATCTACAACTCTCTCTCTCTCACTCACATATAAAATCTCCCAAATCTAGCCTTGTGCATTGTTTACGGAAGATCCCTACTTGAATTCCCCACCCACATTCATGTCGGTTCGCTGATCTCGATTTCGATCTGCTCTGCTCTTCATCGATCTGCGCCTGTAAGTCCTCCTGATCTCTCTTCTTAGGTTTAGATCTCGCGCTGTTCTTACACTGGTTGTCTTCTTCCGTATTGATTTCACTTCAATTTTGAATTTTGTTTCAAATTGAGTCTAAGATATTAACTTGGAATTGTTCTGCAATTTTGAATTTTTTGTGTTTGCGGAATAGATTGTTTGTGGCTGTGGGTTGAATTTTGGCTGTGATCGACGCAATGACGGCGGAGGTTGATGTGCATCGCGATGCGTGTGAATCTGAGTTGTCCAAGGTTGAGGACGGGAATGTGAGTGTCAATGTCAGTGTGATTGGGAATGGTAATGGGATTTCCAAGGACGACGGCGATGGCTCCTATGTCTTTGTCACCGCCGCTTCTGATGAGTCTGATCTAACCAATGGGCATTACAGCAGAGTTGAGACCAATGGCGGTGGGGGTGTTCAGTTGGAGGAGGAAGAGGTTGTGGAGAGTAGTGTTGTTGTTGAGAATCCCCAATCTCAATTACAATCGCCTTCATTAGAGAAGGCTGCTGCTGAGGAGTCAACACTTTCCGGTGATCCAGCGACTGCACTTCATCTTCAGAGTGAGGAGGATAAACAATTAGCCGAGGAGGTCCCGGTAGGAGATCATGTTCAAGAGTCAGAGTTGACATCCCAAGCTGATACTGAGTTACATAAGCAAATTGTCTTTGATCCTGAGTCAAAGGAAAATAATTTGGAGGGCGTGCCTGCTTGTGATGCTAATGATAGCGCCTCAGCAAGTACAGCTGAACAAAATGGATCTTTTGAGAATGGCCGATCCGTGGCTGCTGTCTCTGATGAAAATGGAGATGCATTGCCTACTCATGATGTCCAAGAGAGCCCTTCAGAGTCCTTGGTCGCAAATCACTTGGTTGATACAGCTGAAAAGAATAATGGGTCATGTGTAGAAAATGGCCAAATCTTGGCTGCCAATGTTGATGTCCAAGACAGCTTTTCAGAGCCCGTTGCTGAGGAGATTAATGGTTCATGTGAACAAGACGGCCAAAACTTGGCTGCCAATGGTGATGTTAAAGAGTGTGTTTCGGACAGCCAAATCTTGGCTGCGAATTGTGATGTTAAAGAGTGTGTTTCAGACGTCCAAATCTTGGCTGCTAATGATGATGTCCAAGAGAGTGTTTCAGAATCAATTACTGAAAAGATTAATGTTTCATGTGAAGAAAATGGCCAAATCTTGGCTGCCAATGTTGATGTCCAAGAGAGTGTTTCCGAGCCCGTTGCTGAAAAGATTAATAGTTCCTGCGAAGAAAATGGCCAAATATTGGCTGCCAATCTTGATATCCAAGAGAGCGTTTCAGAACCCATTGCTGAACAGATTGATGGTTTATGTGAAGAAAATGGCCAAGTCTTGGATGCCAATGTTGATGTCCAAGAGAGTGTTTCCGAGCCCATTGCTGAAAAGATTAATGAGTCATGTGAAGAAAATGGCCAAATATTGGCTGCCAATGTTGATATCCAAGAGAGCATTTTGGAGCACATAGCTGAAAAAATTAATGGTTTATGTGAAGAAAATGGCCAAATCTTGGCAGACAATTTTGAAGTCCAGAAGCACTTGGAAACACAAGTTGTCAATGGTCTTGTTTCTGATAAATCTGAAGATGAGTCGCTTGTAGTTCATGCTCATGAAGAGAGCGTTTCAGAGCCCATAGATACTAATCTCTTGACTGATACACCTGGAGAAAATGGATCATGTGAAAATGGGGTAGTCTTGGCTGCATCTTTTGAAGTTCAGAAGCAGTTGGAAACACCAGTTGTCAGTGGCCCTATCTCAGATGATAGTGGGGATAACTTGGAGAACAGTTCAGAGCCTATGGTTACAGATGACTTGGTTGATACACCTGAAGAGAATGGGTCATCTGAAAAGGCTTCTGTGTGTGAGAACGTACCTGTTGAAAATTGTGAAAGCTTTGCAACTGTTGCTGATAGTGATACAATTGTGAGTGTTAAAAACGGGGATTCTCTACCTAAGGAAGATGATTCAACTCGCAGTATTGAAGATGAAACACCAGAGACTGATGTTGAAAAATTAGATGAGAAGAATAGTGAAAAGCCGAGTTCTTGTCCTCATGAACATTCAAAACCAGAAGTTGAAGCTGAGAGTGCCCCCATTACAGCTGAAACTTCTTCAAATTCCGCAGCTAATGATACAATATCAGAACCAAATTCAAAATCTGATATTGAAGCTGAGATTTCCTCCGATACAGATGATGCTCTCTCAAGTGGCCTAGCTCATGACACAGTATCAGCTAGTGACGCTATATCAGAACCTAATTTGAAATCAGAAATTGAATCTGGTCATGCTGCCGTTGTAGATGATACGCTGTCAAGTTGCCTGGCTAATGATACCATAGCAGAGCCAATTTCAAAATCAGAATGTGAATCCAAGATCTCTCGAGCTGTTGATGATACCCTGTCAACTTTCTCAGCTGATGGTGCAATACAAGAATTCAAGACCAGCCATGATTCTTGTGATTCTGAAAAACCGGTATCTAGTGATGCCGTGCATGTAGCAGATGCTGGTTTGTCAAACTTGGAGGCTGATTGTGCTGACAACAATGGGAAGCCGACATTACAGATAAATGATTTACTTGAGAATGAAGTCACCGTGCCGGCAAGCTCAGGTGCTGATGAGCCGTCCATCATCATTGATGACAGATCAGAGTCTGAAGTGCCCAACTTGGACACTGAATGTGCTGACAACAATGGGAAGCCGGCATTACAGATTAATGATTCAATTGAGAATGAAGTCACCATGCTGGCAAGCTCAGGTGTTGATGAGTCGTCCATCATCACTGATGACAGATCAGAGTCTGAAACGCCCACTGTTGATTCTTTGGAAGGACAGGATAACGTTGTTGAGGTTGAAAAAAGGCCTTTCTACTTCTTAATTAGGATTCCTAGAAATGATGACGAAAACTTAAAAGAACAGATCAAGCATGCTCAGTTACAAGTTGAAGAAAAAACTAAAGGCCGGGATGCTATTCGTTCCAAAATGCAAATGCAACGGGTGAGTACTTTTATGCAAATCACTTTAACTTTATTCTATGTGTATTTTTTTTCAGTATGTTTTCAAATTAATTGTTGAATCTTTTATGGCTAGGCCACTTGTAAGGAGCACAAACTAAAATTTGAAGCTGCCATATCTGAAGAGAGAGCTGTTCAAGAGCAGCTCAAGTCCAAACGACGGGAAATGGATTCTGTTCAATTTATGATTAACAAAGTAAAGGATGCTCTGTCTGTTGAGGAAATAGCTAACACAGTAAGCAATCACTTTCCTTGTTCATACTGTAGATAATGGATTCGAATATTTATTAATTATGTAATGTTTTAATCGTGTGCGCTCCATACATAGATACGCCATATGGAACATACCATGGCTCATGAGACCCTACCTTTGAAGGAAGAAAAGCAGTATATTCGTGACATCAAGCAGCTGAAGCAACGCCGTGATCAGCTCTCTTATAGCTTAAGTAAGCAGGATGAAGTTCAACAATCTTTAGACCAGAAAGACCATATTGAACAACGCATAAAGGTATTGTGCTCATTATGTTCTCTTTCTTTTCTAACCATGATGTCAGATGGGATCTGAACCAATTCACATGGTTGTAATATCCTGATATTTCACATTAAAACAATTTATCACTTATTCACATTCAAACTGCGGTTTTCTTTTCTAAAGATTAACGACCAGGAATAGAGATTTGATATGTTGGAGAATTGATATGGAAATGATACCTTGAGATGATTCACATAGGAACACCTGATTTACTTGAATTTTTGTAACTTTTCTAATCACCAAGAACCTCATATTTAGTGCTCAATACTAGAACAGGTGGACAAACTCTTGTAATTATAGTAGGCTCTGATGAGCTTTTCAGTTTCTTACCTCACTTTCATTATCACAGGATCTGAAGAAGGAAATGGATCAACTCAAAGAGAATCTTCTCAAAGCGCAGGAAGTCACTCAAGCTGCTAAAAAGAAATATAATGTAGAGAATGATATGCTGCATGAACTACAATATCAGTTTGAAGCTGCAGATGCAACTCGCCAAGAAGCATATGTACATCTACAGAGTTTGAGGAAACAAAATTATGAAAAGGTGTTTGCATTCCTTTGAAAGAAAACACTAAAGCTTATTACTTTCTATCAACTATCTACATGTGCATGCACAAATATACTGCGGAACATGTTTATATAACTTTACCACTAAGAGGATATATTTTGAGCTTGCTTTAGACACTGGCTTAGTTTTCAGCTTTCTTATTAATCTGGGATAATGGTTTATTTATTTCAAGCAGAGTTGTTTGTGTTGATAGCTTTAGTATTCTGAAACGTTGTGTTTTATTTTAGTACAACCCTTCTGTGCTAGATATTTTATTCTGAACCCTTAATATGAATATATGACGATTTAGAAGAGATAGTGACCCTCTTTTTCCTCAAATCTGCAGACCAAACACTTCTGGAGGTACAGGAATGATGCAAAGGCAGCTAATGACTTAGCATTGAGTGGAGATAAGGAGCAACTGCAGCATTTATGTATCAATCAGGTTAGCTCATGAAGTTCCTTTCTTGTTACTGTTGTGTATTTTCCACCTTTTAGGTTGAAAACTTGGACAACATGGCTCATATGTGCATGGATTGGCTAACAATCAATTGTTTAGGTGGAAACATTTATGGAACTCTGGAATACAAATGAAGATTTCCGGAAAGAATATACCAAATGCAACACCAGGAGTACACTAAGGAGATTAAGAACCTTGGATGGCCGCTCACTTGGTCCTGATGAGGAACCACCTGTAATACCTGATATAGTAAGAGTAACCAGGCATAATATGGCAGCAGCAGTGGTTTCAACTCCTGAACCTGCAAAACGAGTTGCAATTGTAGAATCTGGAGAACCAAATGATATATCTGCAGTGGAGATTGTGGAGCAAAACAATGACACAGCTAAGAACAAGAAGCCTGTGAAAGTTGCTTCTTCTGGAATTAGCCAAGCAACAGTTTCTGGAAGAAATGAGATTGAAAAGGAAATAGTAGAAGACCCAAAACCAACAAAGGAGGAAGAAGAGTTGGCCAGAAAGGAAGAGGAATTGAGAAAGGAAGAAGCAGCTGCAAGGTTGAGAGAGCAACGTAGGCTGGAGGAAAAGGCCAAAGCTAAGGAGGCAATGGAGAGGAAGAAAAGAATAGCGGAGAAGGCCCAAGCCAGGGCTGCCATAAAAGCACAGAAAGAAGCTGAAGAGAAAGAGAAGGTAAAATTTCCTGAAACTTCATCTTTTTGTTCAATTCCATTGACTTCTCATGGGCATTTTGGTGATATAGAGATGTTGGCTTTATGAGATTCTGTCTTACCTGATGCAATATTCTGTTATTCTGTGTATGGCGCAGGAAAGGGAGAAGCGGGTAAGGAAGAAGGAAAGAAAGAAGGCAAGTGCAACAAAGGCTACAAATGGTATTAATGAAGGAGAATCTGCTCCAGAACCAACCTCTGAGACTACAACCGTAACTCCAGTCGAGCCTGAAGCTACAGAGAAACTGGTGACAATAACAAAGAGGTCCCAGAAAGCGCCACAGTTCACAAAGCAAACCAAGGTAAAATCCATCCCTCTGCCTCTACGCAACCGCAGTAAGAGAAGGATGCAGCCTTGGATGTGGGTGCTTGTTACAGTTGTGGCCATCCTTGGCTTGTTTTTGTTGGGCAATGGCGGCAGCTTCTCTTTTAAATCTATGCTTGAAAGGTTTTTCTGAATACTACACCTATGCACTTATTTAAATAGGTAATTCAGCAGAGGTTGTTTGGGACATTCCCTTAATATATCTATTTATATATCTAGGAAATCGCTAAATCATATATATATATATATAGGCAATTCTTTTTTTCTTTTTCTTTTTTTCCTGGTGAGCAGCTTGGGATTTGGTTTCCTCCTATTTAAGTGGGTTTTTGGTTTCAGACACCGATAGAAGAGTGGTTTGCTTAAAATGTCTGAAGAAAAACATACATTCAGTATGATAATAAACTTGAGTTATTTACTATATTTTCTGTGTGTTCTTAGTATCAGTGGCATGGCACGAGTAATATATTTTGGTTTGGAATGGTACATAGAAGCTAATCCGTACACCCCTAAATTTTTTGCAAATCCAATTTTTCCATTACCATTTTCTGAATTTAAATAATGAATTCCTTTTTTTTGCATAAAGAAAATTTAAATTTCAACTTGGTAATGCCAAACGAAGGAATTGACTTTTAAGAATTATAAAATCCTCACTTTCAATTAAATTCAATCATTTTTTTCCTTTATCCAAACACACTCCAAGTCTTTGTTCAGACAAGAAAAATTTGCTCTTCATTTTTCTTAGTTCTGAACGTGTCAATTGTCTAACACCAAGTCACCAAGCATTTGAGGCACGGCACGGCCATGAATGTGCCTTGCTGCACCTTAGTTTTTGTTGGTGCAGAAAATGGAAAGTTTCCTCACCTACTTCTTCTGACTGGAGTGGGAGTAGGGGCTTCATGTTCTAGGAACTGGGTTACGATCTTTGGACTTGGATTTTGTGCTTGGCGATCTGAGCTCCCGAAAGGAAATTGGTGGGGGTACGTGCAAAAGGTACTCTGGTGCTTAAGTTAGTAATACCTTGAGGTGTGATGGGTGCATTTAGGAGATGATTGCTTACCTCAAAAGTTTAATTCTCCAAGTATTTATAGGCAAGCTTTAGGTTATGTGCAAGGTTTTGTGCTTGGCGATCTGAGCTCCCAAAAGGAAATGGGTGGGGGTACATGCAAAAGGTACTTCGATGCTTAAGTCAGTAATAGCTTGAGGTGTGATGGGTGTATTTGGGAGATGATTGCTTACCTCAAAAGTTTATTTCTCCAAGTATTTATAGGCGAGCTTGAATGGATATTTCGACTAGTGCACGTAGTGGCAATCTTGATCCGCAAGTCATGCATGAGTGGATCCATGACGTTGCTCCTCTGACATCGTGAGAAGTGCTTCCAATTATTGGGGACTTTGGATAAGTTGGGCAAGTCCGTTGACTGATTTCGCTATGCCCATATCCACCTTGAGGGGATTGTGTCTCACCTCGACTAAACCTACCTCGAGGGAATCCTCTCCTCCTTGAGGATATTGTGTTTCACCTCAACCAAACCCACCTCGAGGGAATCTCATCCTCGGGGGTACTATGTTTCCCCTAACTAGATACCCCTTCCTTAGCGAGATATCCCGTTGTTGTGCCGAAAATTCATTAGCTTAAATTTTTTTACCCCCACAATGCCCCCTTTTTTCTTTTTGTGCGAGTACCCAAGCGGAGAAAGAAAAAATCTTCGAGACATGCCTCGATATTCATAACGTCAGTCACCTTAACGTATTACCTAAGAAGAAAATTTTTCACTGCGAGGTGATCTGACCACAAAGCTTTCCACTGCAACATAATCCTTCTACTTCATGAAATCTCCACTGTAATGCAATTTGTTTATAAAGCTTTCCACCGCGACATGAAATTTCACCGTTTGACGTCTCGAGGACAACCCATTCTAGGTCCAGGGACTCACTGATTTAACTTTGCGAGGACAACTCATTTAAAGTCCGGGGACTCACTGTTTAACATCCTGAGGACAACCTATTTAAAGTCCGGAGACTCATTGTTTAACGTCTCGAGGACAACCCATTTAAAATCTGGAGATTCACTGTTTAACGTTCCGAGGACAACCCTATTCACAGTCATTTAAAGTCGAAAGAGCATTTATTCCATGAATTGCTTGGTACATACAGAATAAAAAATGATAAAACATAAGGAAAATGCTATGGAAATAGTGCCACTGTCTATGATAAACATCGACACTGCATTTTATTGGAAACCGAGAACAACTGAAAGAAGAAAATATTTTAACCTTCTTGATGCTTGCGACGGCTGCCTTGTGGTCGCATCATTGTCAGGCATGCATAGTACTTCCGCAGATGAATTGCGTTTCATGAGCGCGGCAAAGTTCTTCCAATCGCTATTTCCGCAGTTTGCCAAACACATTTAAGACTTTGTAGGGGCCTTCCCATGTAGGATTAAATTTTCCCGTCTCTCCGTCTTTAGTTTTTCCACGACTCTTTTCAAGACTTTGTCTCCCTATTGGAATGACCTATGTCTCACTCCCTTGTTGAAATATCTTGTGATGGCACTTTGGTAATTGGCCAGATTGATCGCGGCTCTTTCTCTTCTTTCTTTTTTGCTTTGGAGGGTTCCTACCAGAATCTTCTTCTTCCCATCAACCTCAAGGGCTACCCCTTTGAGAGGTTCCATAGTGACTAGCTCTTCCTCGGGCCCTTTTGGTTCTGGTAGGTCGTCTGTTAATTGCTATGCCTGCGCTTCCTACTCCCCCTGGGCGGCTGAGTTCTTCTTCTTGATCTCCATAGCATACAATCCCTTCAATAAAAGTTGGTCTCCGCAGACGGAGGTTATGCTATTCCCTTCAGGGGAAGGGAACTTTACAATATGCATGGTATCAGGATGAGGCTTCCGCCTCCATCTTATGCATGTAATCTTCCGAGGATCGCATTATATGCTGACGGCTTGTCCACCATGACAAATTAGACCTCCACTGTCTTTCTCGTCGTGGTCACCAACATTGTGATTTCTCCCACTGGCCATGTCTCTGTACGCTCGAATCTCATGAGTGGCGCCCTACTTGATCTGATATGGCTTTCGTTGAGCTTGAGCTATTTGAAGGCACCGAGGAATATCACTTCAGCCTTACTTCCTTCGTCCAGTATGACCCTTCCCATGAAACAGTTAGCGACCTGTACAGAGATCACTAATGTGTTTCTGTGCGGGAATTGCACCCCGATTGCAGTTTGCTTGGAGAAACTTATCACTAGTTCGTTGTACCATAGTGCCTCCACATTTACTTCTTTTTCAACCTTGCACACTCTCCTGATTTTCTTGGCCTGCTTGATTTCAGATCGTAGCCTTGTTTCCTCCTCCTCGGAGGAAAGTGGCCTCCCGTGAAGAGCCAAGATTTCATGCATTGGTCCATTCCTGGGGGGAGTTGGGCAGATTAGTGTAGTTGGGTTAATTCTTTCTCCACTATGGATTTTGTATTGAAGGAGTTTTCCATGCTACATCAGATCCTCGAATTGTTGCCTCAAGTGCAAGCAATTATTGGCAGTGTGCGAGTATTCTTCATGGAACTCGCAATACAGGGATTGATCTCGTTTTGCTAGGTCTGTCATCATGGACAACAGCTTGGTGAATACACCCTCGTGCTTGTGTGCAAGTAGGATTGTTGCCGGAGAAATTGTGAACTTGGCCTGCCTCTCTTGAAAGCCATGCCCATTCGAGATTTGCCCTACCGTTAGTTTTCGTCCCACGACTTATTCTGTTCCGATTGAGCTCTGACCGATCCTTCTTACGTCCTTAAGGCAATTACTGCGGAGCTTCTAGCGGCTTGTGCTGCTTCGATTTCTTCAAGTCTGATTTCTCCTTCTATCCGTATTTGGATCTCGCTCATATCCTTGGCTGGGTTTCTCACTAGGTCTTTACATATCTGTGAGTTAGGGAGGAGTCCCTCATGAAATGCCACCGTTGCGTATTCGAATGTACATCCTTCTGTTTGCATTTACTCTGCCCGAAAATGGTAGTAGAACATCTTGAGTTTCACTCCCGCTTTTTGCTTCACCTTGCGCTTTCTATTGCAGAAGTATTAAGAGACGAAAAACTCCCTCAATTGTCCGAACTGGAGATGGATTAGGGTTTCAGGTCGCAGAACCATGTTCCTGCTTTGCTGGTTAGACTCGAGGGGAAGAATTTGCAGAAACGCCTCTCATCGTTCGTCTCTGTGGTCATCTGCTGCATGAACTTCCTAAGGTGGTCCACTGGATAGGTGGTGACAGGACCCGCCTCGGATTTCACCCTGAAATCCTATGTGGCCTTGCGGGGCCCACCTTCAAAGAAATTCTACCAAAAATTTGGCAAAACTTCCCTTAAAAATAGACTACCCAAAACCTGTAGAAAAACTTTTACACTTCTAAACCATCCATCCTTATTCTCCTAGAGCCACCCTGCTCCCCAAATCACAACATTCTCCAACTCTCTTTATATTCACTTTAGAATTGCTCTGATAACCTATGAGATTTGTTTAATGTGAAAATGGAGTTGTTGGTATTTGGGGAGCAGGATGGCTAAGGATTGTTGCTTAGAAGTGTGGTTTTATTTCTTTTCAAGTTAGGGTTGTCCATTTTTGGGGATAGTTTTGTTGAACTTTCTCGAAAAGTGGACCCCGCAAGGCCACTTGGGATTTCAGGGTGAAATTCCGAGTCGGGTCCTGTCACTCCATATTTTTCATCTTTTCTAGAATGTCCGCATTTTGGTCATACTATGATCACTAGATCTAGTCTCGCTTGGTGGATCCAGATTGAGACCTTCCACTCCCACCATATTAGTCTTTTAGGAAAAAGAGCTTCCTATAGACGACGCCAACTGTTGGTGCGGAAAAATTCCACGGTAAGTTTCCTCACCTACTTCTTCTTATTGGAGTGGGATTGAGGGCTTCGTGTTCCAGGAACTGGGTTATGATCTTTGGACTTGGGTTTTGTGCTTAGCGATATGAGCTCTCGAAAGGAAATGGGTGGGGATACCTGCAAAAGGTACTCCGATGCTTAAGTTAGTAATAGTTTGAGGTGTGATAGGTGTATTTGGGAGATGATTGCTTACCTCAAAAGTTTAATTCTCCAAGTATTTATAGGCGAGCTTGAACGGATATTTCGACTAGTGCGCGTAGTGGCAAGCTTGATCTGCAAGTCATGCACGAGTGGATCCACGACATTACTCCTCTGACATCGTGGGGAAGTGCTTCCGATTATTGGAGACTTTGGATAAGCTGGGCAAGTCTATTGACCGATTCCGCTATGCCCATATCCACCTTGAGGGGATTGTATCTCAGCTTAACTAGAGCTACCTCGAGGGAATCCTCTCCTCCTTGAGGAGATTGTGTTTCACCTCAACTAAACCCACCTCGAGGGAATCTCATCCTCAGGGGTACTGTGTTTCCTCCAACTAGATAGCCCTTCCTTAGCAGGATATCCCCTTGTTGTGCCCAGGGGTGGAGCCAGAAAATTTTATTTGGAGTGAACCAGAGTATAATGTACATGAAAATATTTCAAAAAAAAAAAAATTGAGATTTCATAGCTATATAAAAATGATGGGTACAACAATA
Source organism: Rosa chinensis (assembly GCF_002994745.2). Lineage (NCBI taxonomy): Eukaryota > Viridiplantae > Streptophyta > Magnoliopsida > Rosales > Rosaceae > Rosa > Rosa chinensis. The sequence continues at coordinate 35,280,525 of NC_037094.1, forward strand.
ATCGAAGTGCATCATGTATTAGAAATGTTTTTGCACATCTAATACAAAATGTAAATTATTTTATATACTGACTATCATGATATTTTTTTTTTTTGAACCAAACCCGAATCCGGGTGCCTATATATATATATATATTCATCTAAAGTAATAATAGGCCATTACATACCCTTCTACTGTCATCTATAGACAGACAAGAAGTTAGTGGTAGTACCCACAATGGTACATATAAATAAACCCACTCATTAGACATATCATGTAAGTAGACATATCAGAGATTCTCCATTGGTACTACTCTAGAGGCGCTAGAGATACATAGAGTGCACATAACGTGCATTAGCTTTCTAAAAGGAAATTATTGTAAAAAACTAATCTACAACATAATTAAAGCACTAGGGCCAAAATGGCAGCCCAAAATTCAAAGCCTAAATAGGGCATCCACCAAATAAAAGTCCACCCAAGGCCCAATCGCCTGGTACTACTCCAGAGACGTAGAGATACATAGAGTGCACATAACGTGCATTAGCTTTCTAAAAGGAAATTATCCCAAGGCCCAATCGCCTGGTCCGGTCCAGTCCACCTGCTCCATCTGCATCCCCATTGTTCGTAGCAATCAAGCAAAGCTATGTCCGCCGCAGCACGCCACGACCTGCACTGCCTCAATTTGTGCGGCAACGATCTCTCACTGCTTGAGACCTACACCACCACGGGTCACGTCACCACAACCCACGCCACCACGGAGAAACCCAACCTCGATCCAAGTCCTCCCACTGCACATCGCCAGAGAGTCAGCCCCGTGGCGCCGTTGACTAAGAAAAACTGTCATCAGGGCTCGATCGCTAGTCCTGTTAGAACTACCACCACCACACATCATCCCAACCAAAACCATCTGACAAGCTCTGAGCAACACCCTATCTGATGGAACCTTATGAGCAATAGCCATCAATACCCGTTCGGTAGCAGACCCTATGATGACAGCGAGGCCACAGGCCAGCCCGGTGCTACCGGACGAGGACAAATTCTCATAACAGAAAAGTCCTATCTTAGGGTTCTCGTGGAGAGAGATGTTGTGGACGTATGAGCGGTCTCCTGAAAAAATAACTGTCATTATATATAAGTAAAGATGAAAGAAAAAATCTTTGCCAGATAAGATAATAATATATTTTATTGTATTGGTTCGAAAATAAATTAGGTAATGTAATTGTATTTTATTACTATTTAGTAATATTCATTGGTAATAAATAGGGGAAAATTTTTAGTTTTATTGTAATTGGTTTTTTTTTTTTTTTGATCAAGTAATTGGTTGAAAACTATACATGACAATTGCTACCTATTTAGTCCACTCACTCATTACAAATTTTCAAACAATTACTCAAGGGGGGCCAACAAGCAGAAACAATAACTTTTTCATGCTAGACTCACTCTCATACTCATAATTATTGACATGCTAAAAGTACCAAACAATTTAACCCTGTAAAATGTAGTTGTCAGTATAGTAGGGATCGTTCAAATCGGGGATTGAGGGTACACCTGTAATTGTATAAACAAATAAAGAATTAATATAAGTATAAGATATTATTTCCAAAAATAAAACAAAGAATAGAAATATATACAAGTAAACACAAATAAGGGTGGTTTTAGGATTATAAAATCAAAAATTAAAATAAATAAAATAAAGAAATGTAAAAACACATAGACAAGGGTGGAGCGTAAGGAACAAAGATCAAAACCATAACCATATGCAAGAAATCCGGTTACAATTCTTATAGTTGAATTTCTATGTCATAAGAAAGAAGTTGACTATGTGAAACGTTAATAAGCAAATGATTTCCCATTTTTTACTTTCCTTGAATAATTAATCTAAGTGAAAGCACCTAAATTAATCCTATTGAATATGCAATCATAGTCTAAAAAGTTAGCTACTCAAGAACATATTCAACGCATGAAGAACAAAGAAAGGATGTTAACAAAAGTGCACAACCTAGTATGAAAAAGTTCATCTATTTGTAATCCTCCTTAATTGATTTTGACTTTTGTCCAAAGCTTTTACTACTTATGAAATATGTTCACAAAGCTATTAGGTGAATTGTTTACCTAAATCTAGCTTCAATTACATGCATATATCCTAAGCATGCACTCAAAGAACACATGTATATAAAAGTTTTATGTAATCCAAAATCAATTAAGCAATCTCACATAAGCAACATATAAACCAACTATAAAGAAATCGCAACTTTTATTCAAACATAGAGACGAGCTTTAAACTTTGCCCTTAACGTTATATGTTAACTAGAAATCATTGTTCACGAATTAAAAACAAAGAAAAACCAAAAAGTTTACAAGGAAAAAGATTGAATTACACTGTGAAAGGGATGAATGATGAAGAGCTTGTGACGTTGAACACTTAAATCTTGAAAGCAAGGCTTCAATGTTACAGACAAGGGTGGATGATGACAACTAGGTCTTGCTCATGACTTTTTCTTCTCCTCCTCTTTGCTTGAAGACGCAGAACTCTGAAGACTAGAGAATGGAACATAACTTTTGGTGTGTGAAAAGAATGAAAGAATTGGTGATTGAAAACGTCCCAAGGATGCATCTATATATAGGGGATGGAAAACTTAGTGTCCAAGCCTTCTGGATCATTCTTTTAATTTCTAGGAATTATCTTATTGATCCACACAGCTCCAACCAATCAAATAAATCTATATTAGCTTTTCTACGTCGTCTAACCAATGAGAAGCCTCCAAAATTAAGTAGATTTGCACCATGAGTCTTTAAAGGAGATAATATTTCCAAACTTATAAAGATATTTTCTTATTTAAACCCCTAAAATTCGGCCAAATAGGGGTGTGAGCAACAAGCAACGTATCTGGACTTGATTCCATCATTTCTGCATGTTGTAATCCCTTAAAACTCTCCAAGGATGATGTCAAACCCTTTTGGAAGTCTTTAGTATGTCATATGTGCAATATTATCTGAAATATGAAGTATAAATTCATCCATGGGCTTTCCGATGTGATTTGGGCCTCAAAACAGAAATTCCAGTCAAAAGTTCGATTTGAGCGCAGCTTGACCTTCATGTACAAAATCAGCCATAACTTCTTCTAAAAAAAGGATATTGAAAGCCGTAAAAATATTTGGAAACTAGACATTTGAGGCTTTCCAAAAATATAAAGATAATCATCTAGTTTGTCCTGAGCTGGTCTCAATGCTTTGTCGAAGTTGACTAACTTGCATATGCAGATTTCATGATTTGGCCTTTCATGCGTCTTTTCTCCTAGTGCTCTCACGTTTCCTAGCCTCATTAGAACTCCTTATGTCTTCAGGACTCCTAGTCAAACAAGAACTCTGTACATTTGAACCTTCCGAAATCTTCTTTCGCTTTCCTAGTTCAACTGGGACTCCTTGTGTTATTAGGGATTCCTTTTCCTAGCAGGAATAAGTTTGCTAGTCCAACTAGAAATCTGCATTTTTTTCTATTTTTCTTCATTTCTCCGGACATGTTTCCTAGTTAACTCAGGATTCCTACTTTGATTGAGATTCCTAGTCAGACCAAGAATTCTTGGTTGGACCTGGAATACTCAATTTCTTCATTTCAGCATCTCTTGTGTCTTCTACTTGTCATTTCCAACGTCTCACATCCTTTTCAGGTGCCTTTAAGATTATTTCCTTGTCATTTATTCCAATGTACCTAGAAAATAGAAAAAAGTAAAGGAAATAACTAAGCAAAATATGAGGGGTTAACTATCAAATAGTCGCATTGATATGCTCATATCAATTTTATAGCATGGTATGAATCCCCGGGGGTGCTAGGGCCACTGCTAGCTCCGCCCCTGGTTGTGCTCAAAAGTCATTAGCTTAAAATTTTTTACCCCTACAGTTTTATAAAACCACATCCTGCACGGTTAATAGTCATGTTTTGCAGAATTCACATGTCGAATTATTCTATAGTTAAAGTTAATGATATGAAATGTTTCGTAGCCGGGTGCCAAAACTATATTTAGTACGTTGAATAAGCAAGCTATACCATCCAAAGTTACAACCAGAGCTCCAAGAAAAGTCCATGCTTTGTTCTAGGCCTCATCAACGGGCCGACCCGGCCCATTGGTAGCAGGCTTAGGCCGGGCCGGGCTGGGCTGGGCCGGGCCTTACTCCATTTTTAAATAGTAGCGGGCCTGGCTGGGCCAGGCCGGGCTTTATTGTAAATTGAAGGATCCAAGCTCATCCATTTAATGCGTGCCTCGCGAGCTTTTTGGGGCTGGGCCGGGCTACGCCTTGCGGGCTTTATTTACAAATAAATCTTTAAAGATAATATTTTTTTATAAACTTATATTTATATATCATACACTATCAACTTAAATAAAATGGGAAAACCGACTGTTGGATGAGATTATTCTAATAAATTATGAGTGTGATAAAAAATTTAGCCAATTTCACCATATTTTCGAATCTGATCGAATTAGTCAATCGTTGTCACTTGTATGTTTTCTTGGTTGACCGATGACATGACGACCGCGAAACGTGCTTATTTTTCACATCATGTCTGTAAATATTCCATCGATGGATGTGCGTGGATATAAGATAAAAATTTCAATTTTAATTGCAAAGATGTTGCCCTATATCAATTTGCCTCCTAAAGCCGTACGACTTGTATATTGCATTTAAATTGTTGATGTTCATTCTAAAGCAACTATGAAGTGGAAAATGAATTTAGAGAAATCAACCGCTCAATTGAGAGATTGTAATGTTTTATGGTGATTGTAAAAAATTCAGCTAATTTGATTCTTGTTTCGAATTCGATCAATTAGGTCAAATTTAGTTACTCTTATAAACCTATATCTATATATCATACACTCCAAAGAGCAACCCCTATCAAATCAAAGAAAATGGAAAAATGGAACGTTGGATGACATTATTACAATAAATTATGAGTGTGGTAAAAAATTTAGCCAATTTCACCATATTTTCGAATCCGATCGAATTGGTCAACCGTCGTCACTTGTATGTTTTCTTGGTTGACCGATGGCATGACGACCGTGAAACGTGCTTATTTGTTCACATAACGTCTGTAAATATTTCATCGATGGATGTGCGTGGACATAAGATAAAAAATTTCAATTTTAATTACAAAGATGTTGGCCTATATTAATTTGCCTCCTAAAGTTGTATGACTTGTATATTGCATTTAAATTGTTGAGGTTAATTCTAAAGCAACCATGAAGTGGAAAATAAATTTAGAGAAATCAACCGCTCGATTGAGAGATTGTATTGTTTTATGGTGATTGTAAAAAATTCAGCTAATTTGATTTTCGTTTCGAATTCGATCAACTAGGTCAAATTTAGTTACTCTTATAAATCTATATCTATATATCATACATTCTAAAGAGCAACCCCTATCAATTCAAAGAAAATGGAAAAATAGACCGTTGGATGACATTATTACAATAAATTATGAGTGTGGTAAAAAATTTAGCCAATTTCACCATATTTTCAAATCCGATCGAATTGGTCGACCGTCGTCACTTGTATGTCTTCTTAGTTGACCGATAGCATGACGATCACGAAACGTGCTTATTTTTTCACATCATGTTTGTAAATATTCCATCGATGGATGTGCGTGGACATAAGATAAAAAAAAAAAAATTTAATTACAAACACATTGGCCTATACCAATTTTCCTTCTAAAGTTATATGACTTATACATTGCATTTAAATTGTTGAGGTTCATTCTAAAGCAACCATGAAGTGGAAAATGAATTCGGAGAAACCAACCGCTCGATGGAGAGATTGTAATGTTTTATGGTGGTTGTGGAAAATCCAGCCAATTTGGTTCTCGTTTCGAATTCGATCAACTAGGTCAAACTTAATTACTCTTATAAACCTATATTTATATATCATACACTCCAAAAGGCAACCTCTATCAATTCAAATAAAATGGAAAAACCGACCGTTGGATGAGATTATTATAATAAATTATGAGTGTGGTAAAAAATTTAGCTAATTTCACCATATTTTCGAATCCAATCGAATCAGTCAACCATAGTCATGACATGTAGAATACTAGAATATATATGCACATATTCTATATAGAAGTATGAGAATTTTCAATTTCACCATAAACCAAATTACAACAAATTCACACTCACACAAAGACACACACAGTCACACACACACACACACATATATAAACACACACATATATATTAACATGTCTAAAAGTCCTGGATCTTCAATAATGATGATGTGACATACTGAAAATTTCCAAATATATGTGCTGGGCCTTCTAGATGGGGCTTTCCGTGTATATTGTAAAAGATGTTGTAGATTCCAGTCCAAGCTGAACTTTCTTCACTTAAATTGTCATAACTCCTTCTAGAAAAGTCGGAATCGCAAACCGCAAAATTCTTCAGAAACTAGACACATGGGGCTTTCAGTGCATTAGGGTACAGCTCCTAATTCTATCTGAGCAGTTCCCAGTAATTCAGCGAAGTTAGGTTCTAGACATGAACTTGTAAAAGATGTAGCAGATTCCCGTCCAAGCTTAACTGCCTTCACTTAAATTTCCATAACTCCTTCTAGAAAAGTCGGAATCGCAAACCGTAAAATTTCTCAGAAACTAGACACATGGGGTTTTCCGTGCATATAGTGTATAGCTCCTAATTCCATTTGAGCAGTTCCCAGTAATTCAGCGAAGTTAGGTGTTCTGCACAACAGTTTCTGTGTTAGTTAGCTTAGCTTAGCTTCTTTTCTTTTTTCTTTGAAACACACCTACAAAGACACTAAACTAACGTAAATGAACCATAAATAAGGAGAACTAAACATATATACCAAGAGAAAGAGGCATAGAAATATAAGAATTAAGAAAATATGAGCACATCAACATACATATATATATATATATATAATATAATAGTTTACGGGCTTTTACGGGCCAGGTCTAGCGGGCTTTTATGGGCCTGGCCTAGCGGGTTTTTGGCAGGCCTGGCAGGGCTTTCGCGGGCTTTTTGAAGGGCCAGGCTTTTGGCCCTCCAGGTCGGCGGGCCTCCATCGGCCCACTTGATCCGCGGGCTTTTTGATGAGGCTTACTTTGTTCCGAAAAACTATGTGAAAGTTATTGTTTGTTTTTTCTTTTTCTTTTTCTTTTTTCGCCCAATATATAAAGCATATTGTTTGTTGGAAGGAAATGTCTATATTTAATCCTATGAACTACAGAGAGATAAAACTATAAAAGGCAAAAACTTTGACGAATTTGGTAAAGCTATAACAACCAAGCATATAAAACAAGCTGGTAATGTGTAAATTTGTCCTTCTTATCCTGAGTTTCTGACAAGGAAACATCTTCACTTCCACTGGTCCACTGCCAATGAGAATTTGGGTAGGGACTTAGGGTCTAGTATGGTTTCTATATCATAATCTAGAATTCAGGCACTAAGCTACTATGTTAAGTATTGAATTGGGAGAACTTGGTTTCCTTTAATTGAAAATAAATAAGTGAGATGAATTGGTTTCAATGACAATACTTGTCGGAACTTTCTATTGGACTGAAGATCACTATTGGCACTGCTGCAACACAATGTATGTACAATATACTATTCTAGGCTAAGAGGTCAGTGAGTTGTGGTACATTGATGGTTCTATTGCAAGATGTCCCCTTTTTTGGTGATCAAATGAGCCAATTTCACTAGTGATACTTTAATATAGGGGAGTGAAATTTGCACTCCCTAAATTACATTATGCACTCCCACTATCAATTTTAATATTTTTATATGTACTCTTCATACGTCTTTCCGATATTACCCTTACTATGACAACATTTTTCTTCAGTCTCTCTCTCTCTCTCTCTCTCTCTCTCTCTCTCTCTCTCTCTCTCTCTCTCTCTCTCTCTCTCTCTTGTATACTCCATTGCTTTTAGAGCAAAGAATCGTAGTGAAGCTGGAGATATGAATTTACCGTAGTGAGCAGGGCGACTTGAAGCAGAAGCTGCCGCCTTGGAGGTGGAGAAGGAGGGAGAGCTTTCGGGTCGGATCGACGGATTTGGGTAGGAATATGTCGGCCGAGATGGGTGGGTCAATGAATGGTGCCGTCTTTTGTGGATGCTGAAGAAGAGGAACTCGTGTTAGACGTTGGAGTAATTAGTGACGACGGCCATTGGTGAAATGGTAGAGTAGTGTTTGTGGTGAATGATTGATTGAGAAGGTTTAATTGGGTGAGTTGTTCAAGTTATGGGATGTGGAAATATGATATATTTGCAGGGGTTTCTCTTCTGCCTTCAAGGTCAATAAAACATCTGAAATGAAGTTGATTGAGGAGTAATGGTTTCTTTGTGAATGGTAGTTTGGATAATGGAGAATATACATCAAATCCAGAAATCAGAAGGCATTTATCCAATTTGAAAGAAGAACTCTATGGATTCAGATAGTGAAACCTCTGATCTTGACAGGTCATTTGAAGATAGCAAGAGCAATAATTAGAGTACTGCCTCAGATATAGTGATTTGGAATCTAGGTCACATAGTCAACCTAGCAATCAACAGCAGATGGATGCTTAACTCATGAGGGTTTAGATTCTATAACTGATGATGGTACGTGGGTTTGTTTTCTGGGTTTTGCTTTCTCATAACCAAAATCAGTCACAAAATCTTTTCTGGGTTTTGATTTCGTGAAAGATTTGTGTTTCAAATAAGGGTAGAATTTTGATATCAATTTAGTAGATTTGTGTGTTAAAACTGGGCATCAATTTTGGTATAATCATACTTCATTGTATTCATTGGGCAATGAATCTAGGCAGTTATTTTGTTTTCTGTTTTGAAGAGGATGATGAACGATAACAACTTCATATATCTAAACCAATAATTGATATAAAAGATATTGTCAATTTGCTTCTTGATTTTTTTTTTCATTTCAACTATAGAAGTAGAGAAGAGAGAACTAAAAGAAAGAGATGAAATCGAGTAGGTGAAAAGGTCAGAAAGATAAGTGTTTTGGAAGATGAGAATAAGGGCAAATGTGGAATAGTATAATGAAAAGGTAGAAATGCAAGTGAAAGATATTAAACAAATAAAAGGGGTGTGCAAAATGTAATTTGGAGAGTGCAAATTTCACTCCCCTTAAGATATTATCAAATAATTTAGCATAGACTAACCACAACCATGTTAACTTCAATGTGAAAGTAAGCAAGCAACAATAACGAAGTAAATATAGCTAAAGTGAACAAAACCTCATTATAAATATTAGTCTCACATCACCGAGATTAAGCTTGAACCCTAACAAAATAACAAATCCAACACAATCCAAAATAACATGCCCTTTTAAACCATCATTGTTATATCGTCGTTCTTATTTCTTAATCAATTAGATTTTCCTCTAAAAAATATATTAAAAAGAGGTTCCTGTACATGTCCTTAACATACAACAAAATACACGTACCTGTTTCCATCAAAACGTATTATAAATATAATCATTCCCATGTTCTTAACACAATATTGTTTAGTAAAAACTATCTTAACAGTCACACATATATGCATTTTAGGTTTCTATGTTACAGGGGTAAAAGAGGAAGTGCAATACATACAATCATAAAATATATTAAATTTAGAAAGTGGGAGTGTAGATTTTCTAAGACAACTTAGAGTAGATTTGAATTTTCCACTTGCAATGCAATGAAAAATTGAAGAGGCATGGATTGGATTGAAATGAGAATTACAAAATAAAGATGAGAACGATGATCCTCTTGGGATCTAAACAGTCACCAAATAACATAAACTGATACAATGAGCAATTTATTCAACAGTAATTAGCTACTACTTATGGTTAGGACTTAGAAGCATTAATATGAATTGAGCCACGCCAAAATCTCTGTCACAAACAATCAATATTAATTTTTACATATTATTCAAACTTCATTTTCAACACATTCTTAACTAATTATACAATTTTAATTCAAAATTTCAATATAATTTTCATCAATATCTGATATTTTTTCTTAACTTTTTAATTAAAAATTATTCTATGCACTGACGGCCCTGTTTAATAAAATGTTTTCATCCTCGAACCTTCGGTCTTTTATCAGTATCTGATGTTCTCTTTGATGATTAAGGTGGTAGGGTAGGACCAGAAAATGAAATGATGAATTGTACTTACATGTGTAGGTGCATGAATGAATAGAATACAGCTGGTTCCCAGGCATCCCCCAATGAGTAGTGTCATTCATTTTATCATTTTCATGCATTCACTTTTTATTTAACCAAACGCTACCCGTACGGATGGGCGCCACTTAACCTAGAGAGGCCTAACCTCTAGTCTATAGCCCTACATTATTAGAGCTATCAGGATCAATCAATCAGTATTAGACTATTTAGGCCAAAAATGTACGTGCGGGGAGTCAACGATTGTGACAGGAGTTGTGGGAGAGAGAGAAGCATTAGAGGCACCATTATTATGGGTTTATGTCATTTCGGGCAACCAACTCTAATCAATCACTTATACGACTAATCTCGCTATTAATCACCACCGCATCACATTGCTAATCAACCACCCCAATTCGTAAGTACCCACTACCATTTTGAAGGGTTTTAAGGACAATAGATACGTGGACCTCAATTCTCTTATTTTTTTGTTGTATTTGTATTTGTATTTGTTTGGAACACTAAATCATTATACGTCAATCTCGTTTAAATAATCAGTTGATTATGTACTTCGTAGATGGATTCAAATCAAACAGTGAAAATAATAAGATATATTGGATTTCAATACAATAACAACTGTATACATATGAATACAAACTAATTGACTACCATGATTCTCCTTGTATATATAAGACTTCTCCTGCTATTAATATGACGTCATTATTAGTTGATCTTATCCCAATAAAAAAAAAGAAGAAGAAGAAGCAGTGCATCTTGGACCAAGAGGATGACTGGAGAAATGTGATTTTCTGTCATACCAAATTTACCCAAAAAAAAATAATAATAATAACAAGTTGATAGGCATAGCAGTCAACCCTCAATTGCCTTATCTGAGTTATCTTGATGCCTTGATTCAAGGCATGTTCGTATGCCTATGTGAAAGTTGGATCATTTGGGCGGAATTTACGTGACGCCGACGACGCCATCCAAACAAGTAAAAAGGACTACTTACTTTAGTAAAACTTCAAATCAAGGACCACAATGACACGGCTTAAGTACTGCATGCTTGAGTCAATTTCTTGATTTTTCCTCCGTCTTTTCTATGTTCTGTCTATACTTACCTACCCCATCAAGGGTAACTGTGTTAGCAAGGACTTGATCGTGGAGGCAACACAAGCATATATAAAGTTGATCAGCAAAACAGAAAAAACAAAACTACAAACAGTGATGAATAGTACTTAGAGCTTGATGGAGGTGAGATCAATGTCCAATATCGTATATACGCAGCCGAGGTTATCATTGTATATTGATAATCACGTATATAATTTGGACAATTATTGCTTGACATGTAAGTGTGTAACCAATACCATTTTGTTTTTCTCTAATAATTGTGTTATCAAAATTATCAAAGCTGATGAATTAATCACATTCAACTCTATTATCAATTTTTAACCTTCATTACTTTGTCATTTTGAGCTGATTAGCAACATGTTGATATTTGTGATACTATTCAAGACATATAGAATTTATCTTGGTACTTCTAACTCTGTTATTGGTTGATCAAATTAATTGACATCAGACTAACAGATTAGGATAAGTTTCATCCTAAAAATGCGTCATTACCTCTAAAAACATGCTACAGATAATCCCACAATTCATAACAAGTTGATGCTTTGATTACGCAGCTTGCTTGGGAATGGTTGAGGATCTAGAAGGGAACCCCAAGACATCAAAGCTCAAATGTAGAAACTAGAAACATGGTTTGCTCATAGTTTAATCCCGGCATATGTGTTTATTATAATAGTTTTGTGGTTGAATAACAGGGTTTAATTCTCTTTTCTTTATTGGCCAAAAAGAAAAAGAAATTAACATTTTCTGCATTTTTAATAAATATGGACGTCCTATATATGAAAAAGATAAAATTACACTACTGGAGCAATTTTATCAACAATAACTGTTGGGGGGAATGAGACCAAAAGGGCAGCGGTATTTGGCTCCTTCTAAAAAAAGCAGAAGAAGAAGAAGAAGAAGAAGAACAACTGTTGGAGGGAATGAGATACTTATATTTATTTTATAGGGAGAGACTCTAACAATTACCTTTAAAATGAGGACTTTCTAATCAACGGTTGTGAGATTTACTTTTCGATTACATTTTAACAAATCTACCGTTAGATATTTAGGTATGCATGAGTAAATCATTTCTGAATTTTTTTTTTCAAATTACTAATCGTTAAGATATCAAACTAGATCAAATCAATGGACAAACCAAATCTGTTAAATCTAAATCTTTCATGTTCATAAATGAGAAATCACAATTATGAATGTCTTAATGATTTTCAATTTGGTTGAAAATTTACAGAAATGATCTACTCATAAATATCTAAACATCTAATGATAGATTTACCAAAATGTAATCGAAATGTGGGTGTCACAACTGTTGATTAGATAGTCCTCATTTTAATAGTCCTCATTAGAAGTTGTTCTTTATTTTATATACACTAGCCTTGTGTGCATGAAAAAACTGAAGAAAAAAAAGTTTTATGACTTGCATTTCATGATTTAGCGGGTAGTTTTTGAGGCATAATTGTTTTTATTTTTTTGGAGTTTATTTGATGAATTTTTTTTTTGACAATTTTATCCTTAGAAAGTATTGAATCAACAAATTTAAAAAGTGTGTTTGAATATTGAACCAATTTTTCTAACATCTAACATATTGAGGTCCCCCCCAGTACCTATTAATAACACAGTGTGGTTGAATGATCTACTCATAAAATCTAAACATCTAACGGTAGATTTACCAAAATGTGATCGAAATATGGGTGTCACAACTGTTGATTAGATAGTCCTCATTAGAAGTTGTTCTTTATTTTATATACACTAGCCTTGTGTGCATGAAAAAACTGAAGAAAAAAAAGTTTTATGACTTGCATTTCATGATTTAGCGGGTAGTTTTTGAGGCATAATTGTTTTTATTTTTTGGAGTTTATTTGATGAATTTTTTTTTGACAATTTTATCCTTAGAAAGTATTGAATCAACAAATTTAAAAAGTGTGTTTGAATATTGAACCAATTTTTCTAACATCTAACATATTGAGGTCCCCCCCCCCCCCCCCCAGTACCTATTAATAACATAGTGTGTTTGAATGATCTACTCATAAAATCTAAACATCTAACGGTAGATTTACCAAAATGTGATCGAAATATGGGTGTCACAACTGTTGATTAGATAGTCCTCATTAGAAGTTGTTCTTTATTTTATATACACTAGCCTTGTGTGCATGAAAAAACTGAAGAAAAAAAGTTTTATGACATGCATTTCATGATTTAGCGGGTAGTTTTTGAGGCATAATTGTTTTTATTTTTTTGGAGTTTATTTGATGAATTTTTTTTTTGACAATTTTATCCTTAGAAAGTATTGAATCAACAAATTTAAAAAGTGTGTTTGAATATTGAACCAATTTTTCTAACATCTAACATATTGAGGTCCCCCCCCCCCCCCCCAGTACCTATTAATAACATAGTGTGTTTGAATGATCTACTCATAAAATCTAAACATCTAACGGTAGATTTACCAAAATGTGATCGAAATATGGGTGTCACAACTGTTGATTAGATAGTCCTCATTAGAAGTTGTTCTTTATTTTATATACACTAGCCTTGTGTGCATGAAAAAACTGAAGAAAAAAAAGTTTTATGACATGCATTTCATGATTTAGCGGGTAGTTTTTGAGGCATAATTGTTTTTATTTTTTTGGAGTTTATTTGATGAATTTTTTTTTGACAATTTTATCCTTAGAAAGTATTGAATCAACAAATTTAAAAAGTGTGTTTGAATATTGAACCAATTTTTCTAACATCTAACATATTGAGGTCCCCCCCCAGTACCTATTAATAACATAGTGTGTTTGAATGATCTACTCATAAAATCTAAACATCTAACGGTAGATTTACCAAAATGTGATCGAAATATGGGTGTCACAACTGTTGATTAGATAGTCCTCATTAGAAGTTGTTCTTTATTTTATATACACTAGCCTTGTGTGCATGAAAAAACTGAAGAAAAAAAAGTTTTATGACATGCATTTCATGATTTAGTGGGTAGTTTTTGAGGCATAATTGTTTTTTTTTTGGAATTTATTTGATGATATTTTTTTTGACAATTTTATCCTTAAAAACTATTGAATCAACAAATTAAAAAAAGTGTGTTTGAATATTGAACCAATTTTTCTAACATCTAACATATTGAGGTCCCCCCCACCCCACCGGTACCTATTAACAATATAGTGTGTTTGAATGAGTATTATAGGAAAATAAAATTTTGGTGAAGTCCTTTGACACCAAGTCATGGCCTCTATTTATATAAGTAGAGATTAGATATTTAATTCATTTTTAACTTCGGTAATGATTGAAAGTAAATCTATATTTTGGTTTTTTTCCCCTAATGAGAGAGTAATATTCTATGGTTTTGGACTATCATGTGACATTATCATATGATGGTTCGAACAAACAAGATTACTCTAATTTGGTGGGGCTATTGCAGAAGTTAAAAAAAAAAAAAATTTAAATTAAGGAAACCAATCAGCAATAAGTGCATGTCATATGAACTGGTGGTATTAACCCACACCACCATATATACCATCTTCAAGGACTATAATTTTTTTTTCCCTAATAAGATAACTTCAAGTTTCATGAAGCAAAAGAAATATATACTACCAATAAAATAGAAAAGCTACTTTAGTGATCAAATAATAACATGAAACTGGTAATAAACTGTCACACGATTGCTCTTTCTTGATTTAGCAGCTTGACAATAACAAATTAATCTAAAAATAAAAAAGTATTTGGATTTGTTGCCTTGTTCGCTAAAGTAAAAATAAAAAATAAAACAAATTTCCTAAAAAACGAAGATAAAATCGTACCTACCCATCATCCCATTTTGAAATCTAATCTAATACTAGAAAAACAAAAAGTCGCTTCATCAACCAAAGTAATTTCTAAATTAGTAAAAGTAAAAATTATAAATATGAATGGTGATGTAAGCTCGTTGAAAGATGCGAATATTATTTTGTTGTCAATTGTCATCCACATTCCCTTCTTTTTTTTCTAATTTTCACAACGTTCACATCACGTACCAAAAAAGCCGACTGGGATCTGGTGGTGGTCTCCGCAACCCATGGCCCCCCCTCCCCTTCCGTTCCGTACCCCGCGAGGGGCAGTTCCGTAATTCCGGGTCTGAACTAGCGTCAAATTTTTAACGGCTACGGAGTTCCCACATTCACCATTTTCAACGATAAAATAATGTGATGAGTCAGTGAGGCGTAAATACGGCGAGAAAGGGAGAGATGAGAGAAGGGAAGAGTCTTGGATTCTTCGTATGGTCCTTGGGCGGCAACACAAACGACCCCAGAGTTGCTTGAATTTACGGTTCATGCCAGTCACCGAAAGAAAAAGTCTGTTGGAAGGTAAGGACAGGAAGAAGGAAGAGAAAAAAGGGAACTTGGGACTTCGAATAGAGAGAGAGAGAGAGAGAAAAGTAAAACAGGTCTGCGCTTGCTGAGACGACGAAGACAACAACAACGACGAAGAAGAAGAAGAAGAACCAGAGTTTGGTTTCATCATCAACTTCGATCCCCCCTCTGATTAAGTAGGAGAAGTCGAAGCAGTTTCTTCCTGGTTTTTTTTTTTTGGTTGTAGTTGTCTGTTGAGCTGGGAGGAGTCGGAAGATTCGGAATTTTGATTCTGTTTGAGATTAGCATACGAGTCTTTGGGAGATTCAGATCGGTGAAGGAAAGAGCGTTTCGTATCCATTGGATTTTTTATTTTATTTTATATGTCTGGGTTCAGCTCAGTTTGTTTCATTGGGAGCATAAGGTGAAGATTTTGGGGGGAGAAATTAGAGAAGATGTGGATTGGATAAACTAGATTCGACTCAAAGGTTGGATAATTTTCAATTTCTCTAGATTTGTTCCAATTTTTAATACTGAAATCTTTGCCTTTTATTCGTCAGGTTTTTCGCTACACTATTTTCGTCAACCGTAAACCGAACAAATAATTAAAAAGAAAAAGAAATGCTGATTTCGGCAGCGCTCAATCTTTGCGTGAACCCTGCATAGCTGATTTCTAATGAAATGAAGTTTTTGATTATTGTGTTTGGTGTAGAGAATTTGTTTGTGTGGTTGTGAATCTGCGATGGAAGAGGTTGGTGCCCAAGTTGCTGCCCCAATTTACCTCCGGCAATCGCTTTCGAGTCGGTTCTGCGACGCGCCGGCGGCGGCGGCCATGGGTAAGAAGAAGCGCGATCTCCCTTACCAGACCCCCCCAAACTATCAACACCCAAATTCGCAGCAGAGGTTCGCAAACGCCGGGACCAACAGCTGGAACCCAAGCGTTTGGGGATGGGACAGTATGAGGTTTGTAGCCAAGCCACTGGACACTGAGATGATGGGTACTTCCAATTCAGAGCCCAAGAGGAAGGAGGAAGCGGCTGCTGGAGTTGTGAAGAGCACCGCGGTGGTGGAGGATGATGATGAACGCCTTCAGCTGAATCTGGGTGGTGGGTTGGCTTCTGTGGAGGAGCCGGCGGCATCCAGGCCGAATAAGAGGGTCCGGTCCGGATCTCCGGGGAATAATGGTGGAAGCTACCCCATGTGCCAAGTTGATGATTGTAAAGAGGATCTGTCAAGTGCCAAAGACTATCATCGCCGTCATAAAGTCTGTGAGAGTCACAGTAAATCCACCAAAGCCCTAGTTGCTAAGCAGATGCAGAGGTTCTGCCAGCAGTGCAGCAGGTTGTTGTTCATCCAAGCATCTGCGGCAATTTCATATGTTTGCAATTGGCTATTACACAAATTTTTTTATTTATTGAGTAGAGATTGTTTTAGTTACCTATAAGTATCCTATAAGAAGTTTGATGAGTTTCAGATTAATGGATTCCTTACCTTTATTTTTCCATTTTGGTGGATTGTGCTTGCTCTAAAGTCTTAAGGCTTTATGAAAAGGCTTATGAAAATCTATGTTGGTTACCTGCTCTATGTTTGTTATGGCAGGTTTCACCCGCTTTCAGAGTTTGATGAGGGGAAGAGAAGTTGCAGAAGGAGACTTGCGGGGCATAACAGGCGAAGAAGGAAAACCCAGCCTGAGGATGTTACCTCAAGGCTCACTATCCCTGGAGATGGGGATAACAAAACTAGTGGAAATTTGGATATTGTCAACTTGTTAGCTGCTATAACTCGTCCGCAGGGTAATAATATTATTATGGTTGATTTATTGGTTTTATGTCTATATTGATCCTATGCTAAATTTATGTACTCAAATTTGTAGGGAAAAATGATGTCCGAACTACCAACGGCTCGTCGGTACTGGACAGAGAGCAGCTCCTTCAGATTCTTAGTAAGATAAATTCATTGCCTTTGCCAGTAGACCTTGCTGCCAAGTTGCCGAATCTCGGAAATTTAAATTGGAAAGCTTCAGACCTGCTTTCTTTAGATCTTCAAAACAAATTGAACGGAAAAACATCTGCGTCAACCATGGACTTGATTACTGTTCTTTCAGCTACTCTAGCAGCACCTTCTTCTGACACACTTGCTATGTTATCTCAAAAGAGCAGTCAGAGTAGTGACAGTGAGAAAACTAAGTTAACATGCTCTGACCAGGTAGCTGGTCCTAATTTGCAGAAGAGGCCTCCTCAAGAGTTTCATTCAGCTGGGGGAGAGAGAAGTAGTACTAGCTACCAGTCTCCTACAGAAGATTCAGACTGCCAGGTTCAAGAGACTCGAGTCAAATTACCTTTACAGCTATTCAGCTCCTCACCTGAGGATGACAGTCCACCAAAACTGGCTTCTTCCAGAAAGTATTTCTCTTCAGATAGTAGTAATCGCACAGAGGAGAGGTCTCCATCATCGTCACCTCCTGTAATGCAAACACTGTTTCCAATGAAGAGTATGGCAGACACTGTCAAGTCGGAGAAACTTTCAATAAGCAAAGATTTGAATGTGAACCTGGACTCTAGCATGAACGGTGGTAGTAACTTGCCTTTTGATCTTTTTAGAGGGCCAAATAGAGGAGCTCTCAGCTCCTCCATTCAAAATTTTCCACACCAAGCTGGCTATACATCTTCTAGTTCTGATCATTCACCATCTAGCTTGAATTCTGATCCTCAGGTAATGTGGAGTTTCCACCTATTGCTTTATACATGTACTTAGTTTTCTTGTTTATTTGTTTGTTTGTTTTCTTTCTTGGTGAAGATACTTTTGGTTTACTTCATGTCTGTGTGTTGAATTCCAGTTTACCACTTTTGGTTTTAAGGATTGTATTGTTCTTTAACAGGATCGTACTGGAAGAATACTGTTTAAACTATTTGATAAGGATCCGAGTCAGTTACCAGGGACATTGCGGACACAGGTGAGGAGTTTTTGGTTTATTTTGACTTGCTCCTTTACTTGGATTGCCGCCATGGTAACTTTATAATAATTATTTTGTTGGAGTATCTGACAATGTTAGTTGCTCTATTCTTTTAGGTATACAGTTGGCTTTCTAACAGTCCATCTGAAATGGAGAGCTACATAAGGCCTGGCTGTGTGGTCCTATCAGTTTATGTGTCAATGTCATTTGCGGCCTGGGAGCATGTGAGTGAATTGTTGTAATACAGATGGATCAATATCTTTTTGTAGTCTTTTGCTGACCACAATGCGTATGTATATTTTCAGCTTGAAGAAAACCTGGTCCAACGTGTCAGTTCTTTAATACAGAGTTCAGATTCTGATTTTTGGAGAAGTGGACGGTTTTTAGTAAATACAGGGAGGCAATTAGCTTCTCATAAAGATGGTAAGTACTAATTGTGAGTGTGGTATTGGATAGTGTTAATTCTGGCGTCCTGGGGTATTGTTTTTCAACAGAGCATTCCTGCTTCTCTTTTTTAAGAAGTATCTGAATGTGTGTTACAAAGCTTACAGTTTTACCATGGAACATATACCTGTGCTTTTGAAAAAATAGCAGAACATACGTTATTAAACATTCTGGTTTATTAAAAGCCTCAAAGTTTTCCAAGACCAAAAAACTTTTCATGACCCTCGCTTATTTTGGTGTAGTTCACCAAACTCTCGGTGAGTATTGTGTATATTTCCAGTAGCTTTGATACTACTATAAAGCACTTTCCTACAACCTCTCTTCTCTAGAAGGTATTTCCTGAGCAACTCCCTTTCAGCAGCTTCCAGCAAGCACTAGCAATCTCGAAAGGAGACTTAGTCTTCACTTTTCACTGTTGATGTTTCCCTATGTGGGTTAGGACTATATACTGCAGAGTAAAACGTACAATTATGCATCAGATATGAGTTTGCCATATTGCCTTTTTTTAAAGTATGTGTTGAATTTTGTTCATGTGGAATCATCTTTCAGGAAAGATTCGTCTATGCAAAGCCTGGACAACATTCAGTTCACCAGAGTTAATCTCTGTGTCCCCTTTGGCTGTCGTGGGCGGGCAAAAAACCTCTCTTTCAATAAGGGGTAGAAATCTGACTAATCTTGGCACCAAGTAAGTGCTATCTGCTTTCTTGTGAAGATTCTTCTGTTAATTTCTTGTGTTTGTTTCTACAACTGTTGGTTTCCGATCATGCAGGATTCATTGCACGTATATGGGTGGTTACACATCAAGGGAAGTTGGAACAACATATCATGGAACTGCGTATGATGAGATAAATTTGGGAAGCTTTCAAATTCATGATGCATCTCCCGGTGTTCTAGGTCGCTGTTTCATAGAGGTAGCATTCTCAAACAAAATTGATCTGTTAAGAATTACTTATAAAATCTTAGAATGTCTTATTGACCTTTTGCTAATATGAACAGGTGGAAAATGGTTTCAAGGGAAACAGCTTTCCTGTGATCATAGCTGATGCTACAATCTGTAGCGAATTGAATCTCATTGAGTCTGAGTTTGATGGGGAGACAAAGGTATGCAGTGCAATTTCAGAAGATGAAAATCATGATTATGGGCGGCCCAGGTCAAGGGAGGAAGTCCTTCACTTTCTGAACGAGCTAGGATGGCTCTTCCAAAGGAAAAGGATCTCTTCCATGTTTCAAGGGTCCGGCTACTCTCTTAGCCGATTCAAATTTTTACTCACATTCACTGTTGAGAGAGACTGTTGTACTTTGGTGAAAACACTTCTAGACATATTGGTAAATTTCGATGGGAATGAGCTATCAAGAGAGTCATTGGGGATGCTGTCAGATGTCCAGCTGTTAAACCGGGCTGTAAAAAGGAGGTGCAGGAAGATGATTGACTTGCTTATTAATTATTCTGTGATTAGCAGTGACAAGAGATACATTTTTCCTCCAAATCTTGCTGGACCTGGTGGCCTGACACCTCTTCATTTGGCTGCTTCTTTGTCAAATTCGGAGGATATGATTGATGCTTTGACGAATGACCCAGAGGAGGTAATAAAAAGTAACTGTTAGCTCTGTTATCTAGGTTGCTTGTTTTTATATAATTATTTGGACATGATGCCTCATTTCCATTTCTATAGATTTTGATGGTTTGCATTATCAATGGTGCTAGAAGAAGTGTTTTTATTATTTATAAATATACAATGTCTTCGTTTTAACCATCTGTTTACCTTTTCCCTCCAGATCGGATTGAACTGCTGGCATTCCCTTTTGGATGGTAATGGGCAGTCTCCATATGCTTATGCTATGATGAGGAATAATTACTCTTACAACAATCTGGTGGCTCGCAAACTTACTGACAGAAGAAATAGTCAGGTTACCTTAACAATTGGAAATGAGATAGAGCAAACCCATATGGCTATGGCGCTGGAGCGAAGGACAAGTATCCAATTCAGACAAGGTAGCAGATCATGTGCCAAATGCGCAGTTGCAGCAACAAAATACACCAGGAGGGTTCCTGGTGCTCAAGGCTTGCTTCAGCGTCCATTCATTCATTCTATGCTTGCCATAGCTGCTGTTTGTGTTTGTGTGTGCTTGTTCTTGAGAGGTTCCCCAGACATTGGCTCAGTTGCTCCTTTCAAGTGGGAGAATTTGGATTTTGGCACAATTTAGTCTTAATATGGTAAGAAACTATGGAGTAATGAACATGTGAGTTTGGGATGACGTGCAGTTTCCAGAGTAGCTTGCTTTCAGTGATGCAGTTCTGGAAAAGGAAAATAATTTCAGCTAACAACCCATTAAGGAGAAGGGAAACTTGACCTGAGAGCGGGAAATTCTGGGACAGCAGAGGAATTTGGTGTTCAGATGCTGCGTGTTTCTCGGGGTCTGGGTAATCTTTGGGATATGCTTTTCATTTAGCTCATTTGTGTTCGAAAATAGGTAAAGTTGTCTGTCTTTTCATCTTTGAATGCGGAAACGCTTCCTCTTTGGAGAGCCGCTGATGTATAACAGTTGCTGGATGAGATGAAATGATCGAGATTGGGCAGATGGTGAATGCATCATGGTAAGCATGGAGAGAATTGAATGGAGAGATACTGGAGATCGACACGAAAGGAGAGAGCAAAGGTGATAAAAAAGAAAAGAAAAGAAAGAAAAAAGCAGTTATACCGTAATTAGAGGTTTGACATGGTTAATGGTTAATATATGGGCGGGTTTCCCTTCTAGATTTCGTTGTAACTTGTGGTGATAGAGTTTGAGTTATTTGTGTACTGATTTTGTCACTGTAGAGGATGATGGATCACAGAAATGACAATTTCATTGTATTACTTAAGCATAAGATATTTAATTAAAGTGTTTTTAAGATAAGAGGCAGGTACCAGGTGGTGTAATTTTTGTATTGTAGATTTAAAAAAAAAAATATTTTTTGGTGTAAATTTTCAAGAGATTGAAATTATATAACAGATTGTACCGTTGTCTCCTCCTCCGACCTTCTTACTTGATCTTCATTAGGGGTGTGCAAAACATGGTACAAACCGGTCAAAACCGATCGATAAATATGGTTTGGTTAAGGTTTTTTAACTTTAAAAATTGAAAATCGGTTCAATACCGAACCAAACCATTTATGAACTGGGTTGGTTTGGTTTCTCTTGTACTTAAACCGCGGAACCCGAACCGACTGATATGTTTGAAACATAAGAGAAAAAGTTTTTTTGTTATATATATATATTCATTTGTCCGGTTTGTTCTAAATAAGTTCTAAATCTCCAGTTATAACTTTATTCTCAAATGATATACTATCATATTGAATTCAAGGCTCAAAGGCCTAAAACCTTAGTATATAATCGCTACAATTTTTTGATCCTTTCATATCACATCTCTGATCTCTCAATCTCTCATTCTCTGATCTTTAATACTATCATATTAAGCTAGTATTGATGGCTAAGTCATTAAATAAGTGAATCACTTTGAATCTAATTTAGGTTTTAGTTTTGGACTATATGTTTTGGATTTTAATTATTGAATTTTAAATTTAGATAATTTAACACAATTTCAATTCTTGAGATTGAATTTTTACTATGAATTTTTTCATAAATAGCATGTTAATATTATATAGGTGAAAACCGCCTAACCGACCAAACCAAACCATCTTTAATTGGATTGGATTGGTTCGGATTGAGCTTCTTTTTTATGACCGGTTTTCCAAAATGCCTAAACCGCTCACTTTGGCATAGAGATGGTTTGGAGTCAAAACCGATCCAACCCAATCCGTGTGCAGCCCTAATCTTTATTGCATTTAGGTAGAACTTACAGTAGAATCATTTATGTTTTGTGATTTTTTGTTTTCTCAGATTGTGGAAGTAATATTCACGACCCTAGGTTGTTTTGTTATTAGAAGTAGGCCTCTTTCTGGGTCCGGTATGTAATGGTTTCTCAAAGTTGAATCTCCTGGTTCATTGAATTCATATTCTTTGTAATAAAAAAAAATTGTGTGAAAGAAGGGAGATAAAGATATTGGAAATTAATCAAACATTGTGACCTCGTATGTATTAGGTATCACAAAAAGTATGGAGAGAAAACTGTATGAGGGATTTGGTGGATTCAATAGTCTCGCTTCTTTCACGAATTCTCCAACAAATAATAGGTTTGTATATGTATGAAATTAAACAACATGAACAAGCATATTTCATGAAAGCAAATAGTTAATTATATGAATCACTTTATATCATATTGCACAAATATATTCACAGAAAACAAATAGTAAGCACTCCACTCCCATCATCAGCTGCTTACAGTACAATAATTTTCCACAAGAAATCCAAGCAAGAAAAAGAAAAGAAAACTGTATATGTATATATATTTATATTTATATGTGGTAATTTATATACTCCCAAACTCCAAGCCTCATCAATATCTGCATGTGCATGAAGAAGCATGTAGAGTTTAATCAAGGAGTAGGATTTCTTCCTCTACCATTGCCTCTTCCTGATCTGGTGACATTTTGGACAAAGACTTCTGCAACACCTTCCCCAAGCCCCTCCATCAACCCCCCAAGGAACTCGATGACCACTTGAGATGCCAGGCGAGCTGCAGTCCCCAACATGCTGGGCTTTTCTAGGTTCTTGATGCCATTTTCTTGAAGTCCATTGATCATATTCTTTGCACATACCGCATGAAGATGGTAGTCACAGACGGTGCAATGGTACACTCTGGTGCCCGACCTCTTCCTCCTACACTCACCACACACGAAACTCGGATCGCTGCCACTTTTTAATGCAGGTAAAAGTCTTAGGGTATGGGGATGGAGATATGGCAAGCTGATTTCCGAAGATAGCATGGCGCAGCAAGGATGCATCTGGAAACAACCTGCGCCGCATCTGAAAGCATAGCCTTTGATGGGCTTGCTGCAAACATCACACTTCGATTGTGCAATCCCTCCTTTTACTGATTTTATTTCCAATTAATTCAGGGATATATGGTTAGTATATGTACATGTACACAACATAAAAAATGTGCACTCGTGGACAGTATGATAATAAGTCATGTTATATATTGTCAGACTGTCAATTTGAACAATTTCTTAGATAGATGAGACCAATATAACGCTACCCTATATCAACATGATCCATAAACAAAAAAGCGTACGATATGAAACTGTTTTAAAGTGGACTTGCGGACTTCTCAAAAAATTACTGCGCAGTTTGATCAGTATAACAACACCATTCGAACGGCCTCTGCCTTTTAACTCAGATCCACAAGTCCGCACATCGATCTGTTTCTGAACTCACATATATGCATATATAAAGCCAGACTGATGAAAAGAGAAGATCTCAATTTTCTTCCCTACAGTCTAATGTCCAGAACCAACATATTTTAGGTAATCATTCAAGGATCACCCATGTCAAGATCACTCAAATCGGAAATCCTTTTTTTGGTTACTATCATTATCATTTCAGTTTTATCTGCCCACTGTATTTGTCTGCAAATTTAGATGATCAAATGATCTTCAATTTGGCTAATTCTTTACAGTATTATCCTAGAAGAGGGAGGTATAGGATAAACGAGATAATTAATAAACCATATTGCATAATGACCATGAAGAGATATGCGTACTTAATTTCCTTGAAGAGAAGATGTGGGCATATGCATGTATGCAAAACTAGCTAGTTTAGAGTTGTTTGATTAAGAACTTGGAAAACTACCTGGAATTAACTTTGAAAGAGATAGCAAGGTGAAGCTTATAAATTTAAGTCGGTACATACCTGGTTTAGAATAGAAAGCAAGTTGGTGTTGGCAATGGAAGGGATGACTCTTTAGGACTGGAGGAGCTGAGGCACAAAAATCATGAAGTTGATAATCACATTGTTGACAAGTGTACCTCTTGCCTGCGCCGTACTCTTTACAGCCGGCGCAGGTGAAGAGGTCCGGTAAGTTCACATGGGAAAGAGGATGTTGTGGGTGACTGAAATGGAGCATCTCCTCCCCCAAAACAAGTTGAGGAGAGGCAGGAAACTTTAGCGAAGCACACCTTTTAGGGACAAATTCCATGGGTTGATGATGAGCGGTGGGGATTTGCATTGAATCTGATTTCTTGGGGGAAAAGGTTGTTGTCTTCTTCAAGGTGGGTTTGTTGTTGTTGCTCATCATCATAGTGGTGTTTTCTTTTCTTTCTTCTCTCTCCCCCACTCTGGTTATCGATGATGGATTTGTTTTGTTAATTTGGTGGTGCAAATTGCAAAACAGAAGACGAATATTTATGCTACAAAAGTTGGCACTATTTGAGGACAGAGTAGAAAGAAGATGCCCCTCCATACACAGAGTACATTGCATGTGATATTAATTCATTTGATGACACTACTGCTTCATGGAAAATGAAACGAAACTTACCAAGCAAGAAACAGTGGAGAGAGAAAAGAAACTTACCACGCCTAAACCCTAGTTAGGGTTTAGGCTTGCACATTCGATAGTGGAGTCAGAGACTAATCACTGTGGGTGTACAGTGTACACGCATAAGCATGTTTGTCTAAACTTATGACATGTCTCATTACAGCATTTCATCAACACATATTTTCTCCTTTTTTGTAAGAAAATATTCAAGAAAATTAGGAATACAGAAAAAGAAAAACACGAACTGTGTTTCACACAAGAGATCGAAGAAATCAGTTAATGGGGTTAATTATCCAAAATGAATATCCTGTGGCTCTGTGATTCACTGTATATACACAAAGAAGCAATCTTGCATGAACATAATTAATATGAGAATTAGCTTGCATCTTGTGATTTATTTAGCTGCTCCTATGAGAGAAAGACACCTGTTAGTTTGGGTGAAAAGAACACGTACAACATAATTCATCTGAACATTCAATCTGATTGGAAAGAGAAAATTCGTCTGGACTTTCAATTATTATATTACTGCAAGCAAAGAGGAGCCATAACAGTAAAGATGCTTAAGTGCAATTTCAGAGGCCAAAAGGAGAAGATATAAAAGGATTATGTTTTGGTCTAAATATCAAAAGGGTGATCAGCTTTATTCATATAACCCCTTGAAGATTAAAATTTTCTGAAGCAGTTGCTAACTAATTTTCTTTTTAGAATAAAATCATATCATTTTCAAAGGGAAACACAGTGTTTGATTCCCGATGGCCTCATAAAAAACCAAAGGTGTGCATTGTCAGGGACACAAATTTAAAAACAAAGTAGAAAATTGCACAGTTAAAAGATTCACCTGCTGGTTTAGGTTTAGTGCACAAGATATATATGAAACCAAAATTGTGGTTTGATAAAATTGATTTATTTCGCAAAAGAGAAGATACCATGGCAGCAAAAGTCAAGGTTTCTCTTTAAGCTTTAGTCATATGTAGGCAATTACATGTGACAAGTAAGAAGCTTTTCCCCCTAGGTTCTTCAACTTTGTTCTCCCAATTAAACACCTATGAGATCCGAAGAACTAAAGTACGTTGTAATATTCGATATAAAGTGAATAACAAAGAAAATTTTGCTTGTTAAATTTAAATAAGTATTTCCCAGATTCATGAAAGATGGAAAATCTGCACTCAAATACCTCTTATTTTCCTTGTTGAGTTGTAGAGCATCTTACGACAAATAAGTAAAACGATGCCATTTTTTTTCAATTTCTCGATAAAGAGTAGTCACAGATGCCCCAATTATTGTTCGTGTTTTGCAAGTGATTCCTTTTCGAGATAATACTTCATTTCTATCCGATTTCACACCACATATATATACACAAATGAAAGACAGATTAAGAGGAACGACACGATATTCTTGGCTACGTACGTAAGTCTATTAAAACTTTTTTTAAACCACAACTTTATTATCACTCACTATTTTGAGACTAGATAGATGAGTTGTTCTCCAACCATAGCAATACAAGTTTAATCCAATCCAAGAAATATGACTTGAAGATTAATCATTGTGGGAACAAGATGTGTACATGTCCTCCACCTGTCACCCATGGTATAATTGGCAATCAAAGATATCTCAACTTAATTTTTTTTTTTTAGAAGAAAGTAGTAATTGCATTGATAAGCAATTTAGATAGTTACATCAGTTCTTAGTACACAAGATAGTAATTGTGGCACGTCCTCAAACCAAACACATAAAGCAGGAGACAAAAGCTCGTTTAAACTAACAACAATTGTTCTTTTGTTTGAGCTCTCTATTCTTTTGAATTAATGGTAACTCCATTGATAAAACTCAAGCCAAGAAGATCAATACACCCGCTGCCTCACAATGGACAAACAAGGTTTCGTGGTGAAACCACAGTGATACGTAGGATAGACCAACTATATTCGAACTTATCGCTCACTTAAAAACGAGCCTATAGGATATGGAAAAAACGTAGCAAATAGACAAGCAAAACTACAATCGTTAGGGCTCATTAAGTAACCTAACCTAACAAGCATAGGACCCTAAAAAAATAGGGAATTATTTAGCTAAAACAAAAACTAAAAACTAAAAATAGAGGCCACGGACCAATAGCCCATAGTTTGCCCTAGCCCAAGCCTCACAACAAGCAGCCCAATCCAACCCCTATCGCACTATGCCAAGCCTCCAACGGTCTAACACAGCATCCCTGCCGCCGCCGCCACGAGGAACACCACCGCCATCATCACCCGATGCGGTCAACCAGATGCTCCCAGTGAAACCCAATAGGAGAAGAACCGACCCACCAGGATCGATCTCTACTGCACCAAGTCACCACCAAACAACTCCGCTGCCTATGCCTCCATCAAAGCCATCACCTGTGTGTTGCCCCTCGACCCATCATGTCGTCGTCGATCCCACATGCCACAGCGCCCAACAGACCAAGATCCAGCAGCGATGCCGTCAAACTCCAAGCAAAGAGACAAATTGAGAACAACTATCAGCAAGCTTTTGAGGCCCGTCCTGCAGCAGCCCTGACATCACCCGACTAAGGCCGACATAGATGTTAGGCCACCATCGGACGAGTGTCGTTCGAGTACACTTGAAGACGCGCTAGGGTTTTGGGAGAAAACTTTGAAGAGAGAGAGTTTGATCTCTCTATTCTTGTGTGTATTGGATCGAGATCTATGTTTTTGTTGGGGAGAAGCCTCCTTCATATATCACTTTTATTTTTCAATAAATTGAGAACTTTTGCTAGGTATAAAGATATTTTAATTACAATTGAGTATTATAATTTCTAAAATTTACTAAATGTGAAAATTGTATTAAGTTCACACTGATTTGTGCAATATTCAATTCACACTGATGTTCTTAGCTAATTTGATGGATATACAGCAAATGAAATGTTGCGTAGGTCCCTTCTAAATATCTCACACTGACCATTTTTTCTGTATGCAAAAGCCAACGGCCACCCCCCTTAAATGGGATAGAAATTTAATCCGTGAGTGTAGGGTGGCCAATGACCCTCACACACAGATTTCAGTGGGTAATGAGAGTTATACATACAGATTGAAATCAGTGTCTAATGGCTGTTTTACTAGTAGTGTTTCTAGTTTACAATTGCACTACCTGATTGCTGATGTAAAGATATCTCAACTTAAGAGTTTATCTAATATAGAGAGAAATGGGCAAAAAAAAAAAAAAAAAGGAAGTCCAACCATGCTTCATACGTCGATCCTAAAATAGGATAACTGCTAGGATCCCTAAATTTGAGGTGAGAGGAAGTGATTCCCTACTGTATTAGTTAGAGTGATTATCTTTTTTTGATAAGTAGAAACTTCATTCAAATAAACTGCAATTACATTGTAATCACAACACCTAACAAGAGATTATAATTAAAGACAAATAACTCTGGCCTCACACTACATATCCTCAATCTAAAGAGGAGAGACTGACATATCAATGGATTCAAAGACGAATGCCAAATTGAGAAGCTAGTTGAGCTAAATTGACCAAAGTAGGTAGCAATAACTGGGATACGATCTGACCACAAAAGAAAACTATTGGGTGACCTAAAATTATCTACTTAAAATTATAATTTTTTGCCAATAAGTTCATCATAATTTTAAAATTAAAATATTACATTTAAAATAGATAATAAATTTGGCTTCATTTTGAGCATTTTAGGAGCAAGATTTTTTGGTCCTCCTTTAAATCTTTTAGCTGTTTTCAATAAATTTGATATAGAAATACGGAACATCATTGGAAATGTTCTTAGTGCTATGAACTCAAGCAAAGTAAACTAACCATTCGAAGAAACTCAAATAGGATGACCATACAAATAAAGGCTACACATAACAATATGAAGTTGGATATGACAAAAGCCATACACTTACATCCAAACATTAAGGTGGAAATGGATGCTATTTTGGTTAATTATAGTATCTCTCATCTAACATTATATATAAGTCACTTCTAAGATTTTGAGTTTTGGAATGAATATAGTCTTCCAACATAAACATCACGTCTAGTGTTCCATAAAGTCTTGAAGATCCTCGCCACATCAGCAAATGCGAATATGAAGGCTGAAATATTACTCAAAGCTTATATAGAACCAAAAACGCCCACTAACTTAACATCAAGCATTATTCCTAAGGCCTTTGTTAGACTCTTGATCACTCATTATATCTTCAAACGCTCAATTAGTGATCGAAGCTCGATCTAAGTGTGGAACCAACGTTGAAATTATCTCCTGAACACCACACCAATCGCTGTCTAACTTGCGAGACAAGCACTCATTTAGTGAAACAATGTACGGTGACGTCTAATGCAGGAGTTGGATCCTCAGTTGTAGTAATCGAAAGAGTGGCTGTTTCCTCTTCTCACTCGTTGGTAGGGGTGCCATATTTTGTGTTTTCCTCTCAGACTCTGAGGAGTTTGTTTGGCTCTTTCTTTACTGATGTGATAGGCTCCACCCTTCCTCCTAAAGAGCAGCGGACTGTGACAATTTAAAATCTAGAGAACCGGGAGCCTAATGAGGAATCACCAGCTCCTTCAGCTTTAGGTCAGAGAAATGGAATTGAGGTTGAGTCTCCTTCACCCTAGAAGCTAAAGTTGGCTCTTACAATCTGACACCCCACTATGGAGGCTGCTGCACTAGGTTTCAGTACTGAAGTGGTGCCAAATGAAGGGAATGATGCTTTTCTCCCGGTGACGCATAAAGTTGGTCGTCCAGTAGGGAGCAAACCAAGAAGGCTAGGGTTCCGAAGAAACAAGGTTTGGGTCCTCTTCGTCTTACCTATCCTGCTGCTGCTGAGGTCACTACTCCTTCTCTCTCTTTTTTTTCCTTTTTTTTTTTTTCCTTTAAATAAAGAGGATCAAAGGATTTCACTCCTACCCCCATAGTGACTCGAACCCTGCGTTCTAACCACTGAACTAACACATTTTCTTTATCTTGTCCTTCTATGTAGAATTTCTCGAA
This sequence comes from Rosa chinensis, assembly GCF_002994745.2. NCBI lineage: Eukaryota > Viridiplantae > Streptophyta > Magnoliopsida > Rosales > Rosaceae > Rosa > Rosa chinensis. The sequence goes on from NC_037094.1 coordinate 35,310,884, forward strand.
GACACTTAACCTCACCACAATTGAGTTCCTAGATGGTTGACACTTTTTTAGGTTAAATTTCTCCAATGTAAGTCTTCGTTGTAAGCCCATTTATTGAAATCGAGCTACAAGGAATGAATGAATGATATTTGTTAGTCTTCTAGTTCGCTTAACCTTTAAAGTATAGGCTCAAGCATAGAATATTGATGTATATAGTGTTATGGCTTTTGATTTCAATGAAATAATTAAAAAAAGAAAAGGATCGATACACCTGAATTTATTGATATAATCAGATCTTCTCCGTAATCAACATATAGTGCTTCTTTATCTTTACTATCATTATTCGTGGTGATGCCAATCAAACACTACTAAAATTTGCTAATATATCTAATTGTTATTGTCTCAATTATTTTTATTGGTCCATTTTACAATGTGTCTCACTTCCTTTTATCCCTTCTCCAAGATGATTGGTATTAGGGATTAGCATAAATACTAATATATATATATATATATATATATATATATATATATATATATATATATATATATACACGGAGAGGATCGAGAGCGGACGTCCGCACTTTCGCTAAAGTGCGGACGGCGATGCAGCAGCTCGGCTCGGGGCGCGACGGAGCGGCGGAGCATGCCGGACGGAGGCCAGGGGTCGGACGGACCTGTCTGCAGTCGGCTGAAGTCGCCGGCGACGAGGTTGCAGCGCTGCATGTCCGGTTGCAGTTGCAGGTCGGGTCGCTGCCCAGAAACCTGCAACACCGACCTGCTCCGACTTCAATCGCTGTCCAGACGCGTCTGGGAAGCCTCCGGCCTCTGTCTGGCAAGCTCCGCGCCGCCGTCGCTGCCTGGATCAGCCTGCTGTGTCGCCGTCCGCACTTTCGCAAAAGTGCGGACGTCCGCTGTAGATCGGGCCTCTATATATATATATATATATATATATATATATATATATGAGTGAAGCTGTCTCGAACTCACGAAGCATGGAAATGACTACCACTTATTTTTTTTTGAAATGAAATAGTAGATTTATTATATAGTATGTTACTTGCTGCACAATCCACATGCTTGTTTGACATGAATGTCTGATTTTGACAATGATAAAGTATTTACACAAATGCAATGACTACCACTTATTGCCAATAGAACTTGTGAAGAAAGAAGTCGGTTCCAGAAGGTATGGAATATTAGGATCCAAAGAGACCCACATTCCAAGAAGACAGTTGGGCAATGGGCAACCATTCCTTACAAGCTAGCTTTTGGAGGCAAGTTCTACCCATGGGTCTTTAAGATCACTACCAGAAGTGGCCGGGTAGCGCTTTGACGAGGGAGGGCTATTATTTAGCCTCAGAAATATTGTTTTTATTTAAGAATTAGTGAACTATCTTTAGTAAGACATGACTAAATTTCAGCGTTTTTAAATATTATATTGTTTTACATTATGTTTTTTAAATTTATGATTTTATTTTATTATAATAATATTTTAATTTAGACCAAAATTCATTTTTTTTGGCTAAAATTAATTTTTCCATTCATATCTTCCTTGTAGAAATCCTCGGCTAAGTGTTGCTATAACAAAAATATATATTATATAATAACAATAACAGTAGTTTCATGAAAAAAAAATTACAATTACTTGCTAAATAGATTTAAAGAACAGAAGTAATCATGTAAAAGAAGTCTTACTTGAAGACCATAGATATGCAATTTGACCATTAGGAAGAAATTCAATCTCAAGTCAACCACTGGCAAGCTGTTACTTGTCCATTATTTTGTTTTCTTTTATAAGCCCACACACCCACATTTTGCTTTTTCATCTGCCGCTGTGGTCCCAATTTTTTGGACTGGGCTAGCCAAATGGCCAAGAATCGGCTCTATGGCCCTTGGACCCTCTTGTGATTTGTTGTTGGAGAAAAAAAAAAATTAGAAATTGGCTCTTTGAACCCCATTATTTGAGATGACCTTAGGCCCCACCTAGCAAAGGAGGATTATTTCTGATTAGAAGGGGGGGGCTTCTACCCCCGATAGTGCTAGCAGGATTTTCGGCATAATTAAGGTTTTCAACATAACCCTGATAGAATATAGGGTTGTGCCTTCTTAGAGGGATTGCGCTAAGTTTAGGCTTAGGGATGCTGCTCATTCTTTGAATAGTGAAAAGTGAAACGACGCATAAAGTTTTGAGTCCTGAGTTTTTTTATTTTTTATTTATCAATTCCAAGATCTCGTACTTTCAGTCATTGATTGCGTTGGAGAATTTATGCTATTTAGGTGATATCTATTGTGCACAAAAAGATATAATGTGTAATATTATTTATATTTATATCTTTTACTTATGAGCTTGCATCAGGGCAAAAAATAAATTTTCAGAAAAACAGTGTGGTGTTTAGCAAGAATGTGCATCCATCTATTCAAGAACATTTGGCTTCTATTCTGGCAGTTAAACAAGTTGAAGAGCATGACAGATATTTGGGGTTGCCCTTGAGAGTGGGAAGGTCCAAAACGCAAATTTTTGCTTACATTAAGGAGAAGCTTACTAAGAAGCTTATTGGCTAGAAATCCAAGCTGCTCAGTTCTGCGGGTAAGGAAATTTTAATCAAGGCAGTTGCTCAAACAATACCATCCTATGCTATGAATTGCTATCTGCTCCCAAAAAGTTTGTGTGATGACATTCATCAGTTGTGTGCTTAATTTTTTTGGGGTGATACCGATCAAAAAAAGAAGATTCATTGGAGTAGTTGGGGTAGACTTTGCCTGACAAAACGAGAAGGTGGTTTGGGTTTTAAAAATTTATATGCTCATAACCTGGCTATGTTAGCAAAGCAGGCTTAGAGGATACTTTCTAATCCTCTCTCCTAAATTGTACAAGGCTCGATACTACCCAAATCACCCTTTTTGGGATGCAGAATTGGGCGAAGCTCCATCTTTCTCTTGGACATTCTTGAAAGTAGATTTGTGCTTGCTGCAGGGAGCCAATGGAAAGTTGGTGATGGGGCCAAGATTGAGGTATGGAAAGATAGATGGATACCTGACTGTCCTAGTTATCTCATTCATAAACCCATACATACAAATATCACCACAGTTGCGGATTTAATTGAGCATTCAACCAGAAGCTGGAAAAAAGAAGTTCTTTTTGACTTATTTTAGCCTACAGTCGTTGACAAGATACTTAGTATCCCACTAAGTAGAATTGCATATGAAGATCGACTTAGATGGATGCTGGAAAGAAAAGGTAAATACTCGGTTAAGTCTGCATATTGGCTTGCTCGACTGCAGGTAACGGGAAACTTCCTAGCCTCTACTTCATCAGGAGACCCTTACCTTTTTCTGTGGAAGAAAATATGGAATGCAAGGGTGCCGGGAAGGGTGAAATTCTGTGTATGGAGAGCTGTGAAAAATATCCTGCCTATAAGAGAGCATTTGAGTCATAAGGGCTACACTAGTCCGGGGAATTATTTGTTATGTCAGGAAGTGTGTGAGACAAACACTCATGTCTTTCGCCATTGCCTTGTTGCTAAAGAAGCTCTTAGAATAGCAGCTATGCCACTTCAAAGCAGCATGCCTTGCCATTTCAAAGATTGGATGTTAACTCAAGGGAAGCATTTTGACAACGGAAATTGGGAGAGGTTAATTATGCTGGTCTGGGCTCTTTGGAAGAACAGGAACAAGAAGTTGTGGAATGATACCACTCAAACAACACAGGCCATTGTAGTTGGTTCGTTGACTTGGTATCAGAAATTTTTACAAGTGCAACAAATGCAAATACAAAGTCAATCAGCTAAGCCTAGTAAATATTGGACTCCACCGCCAACTCAAAAGCTTAAAATCAATGTTGATAGAGCTTTCCTACCCTCTAAGCATATTGGGGGTATAGGTGGATTTATCAGAAGAGACGATGGCTCTTTTGTTGCTGGCTTTTCTCAGTCCTTTCAATATGTGTCGTCTCCAAAGCAGGTGAAGCTATTAGCCATTAGAACTGGAATTGACTTACTGCTGCAACTCAGATTAGGGAACATCTATGTGGAAAGCGACTGCCAGCTTGCCATCCAAGAGGTTGGTGCAAATGATTTTGAGTTAAATGAGAATACCAACCTCCTTGCTGATATACATCATGGTAGTAAACTTGTAAAAGATCTGTCTTTCCTGTTTGCTCCCAGAACTGCCAATATAGTGGCACATAGATTAATTAGCTGCTTTTGGTTATGAATCCAATACCAATCAGGTATGGATTGATCGAGCTCCAGCAATTATTCTGGATTCTTTAGAGTTTGATTGTAATCATTTACCCTAATTTCAATAAAGCTTTGTGGTTTTCACTAAAATAAAAAATAAAAAAAATCATATCTACTTTCTTCCAAAAAAAAAAAAACACATTTACTCGTTTCGGTTTATTTTATTTCCTTAACGCAAACCCGTTTAGGGTTTTCCTATATCCCTCTTGCCTCTAATCAGTTAATAAGAATTCCTTCGGTGACTACTCTTCTTGGTCGTTGCTTTTCAAGGATAGGCTATGGCGTTTGCTGTGTAGCATTGTGATTGATGGCGGTGTTAAGTCTGCATTTCTACTGCAGTGATCAGACGACGGGATTAGCTGAAGAGGTTTGCCTCTGAAGTTGATGTTGATGGGTGGTTAATTGGCTTAAGGCCTACTATCAGCAGCTTGATCGTTTGATGATGCTTTGGTATATAGTCGTGGTTTCCCAATGTCCTTAATCCTTATTGTTTGCCGATCGACTTCTATAGTTATACTCGACGATGACCTAAGTTGGATACTTAATTAGGGTGGTGATCGAGTTTCTCTAGTGCCTAGGCAGTGGTCGCAATTTGACCAATACGTGACTGCAACCTCCGACCCACACCTCACAACACGCAATCCGAGCAAAAACAGACAGATACATCATATTATCGAAAAAATAGTGCATGCATTTGATAAATTACTCAGCAATCTCTAAACCTAAAGGTGTAAGATCAAATATGGACATAACACATATCATCATAAAGAAATTGATGATTAGCTTAATATCAATCCTAGTTTAACATGGATACAAACAATAAATCAATACTTGTAACTTAATGAAGCAGTGTATCTATTCATTAAGGTAAGTAATCCTATTCTTAGTCTGCAAGAAAGACTACAATGAAGTGTTACATTAAGAATGTAACTAGGAAACCTAAACCGATATGGATAGCTTTAATGGGAAGCTTCTTGAGGTTTAAGTCACCTATATATACAGATGAATTGGTCCCTGATTACTACCGACGTTTTGCATATTGTTCTGTCCATTGAGAAGCAAGTTGGTAAGTAACAGAAGGCCATATTCAGTGTTCGTGTTTGCAGCTGCATAAGATGGAATCCATGCCAGTGATTGCTAAAGGTAAGCCTTGATCCTCTTTATGATTGATGTGCATATGTTGTGAGCATGTATATGGTTCTAACAATTGGTATCAGAGCATAGGCTCACAAATATGAATGAAGTTTTTTCTTGGCATCAAGATCATTTTAGGGTTTTGCAAAACAAACACAAAAAAAAGAAAAAAAAAAAAGGAAAAAAAAAAGGTTTTTGCTTTACGGATCAAGTAACTGACCAAGTCACTGATCAGGTAACTGACCAAGTAACTGGTCATGGACCTGATCAAGGTAAGTTACTTAAGTCGATTGCTGCATCTGGTTAATTATCAAATTCACGCTTCCGCTGTGATTTTTAGCAGCAAATTGGGGGAAAAAAAAAGAAGCAAGAACAGGTTTTTCTGTGAAATTGATTTCGATTCATAGCATGATAATTGAGTTTTTGATTGTGCTCAAGAACACTAGATGCATTCCCGGCGTGCGTTAGGTTAGAGCAGATGGTGACCGGATGAAATTTACAATTTCTTGATTGTTCTGTGGTTTCTTGGAATCGAAACAATTTTGATTGTGCTTGAATATGCATGTTGAATTGATTGATAATATGGTATTGTATCTGTGATTGTGTAAAATCTCCCAGAATTTGGTTACACATTATTAAAATTGACAGATACGAGAGCTTAATTTTCTTACAAGGATGATTCTGGGTAGAATATAAAGTTAAAAACTCATGAGTTTTGTGGTTTTCTGTTGGCATAAGTGATTATGATGCACAAGCATTCTTCATTGATGTTGGCAGAAAACAATGATCAGGTCACTGACCATGTAACTGGTCAGGTCACTGACCAAGTACCTGATCGAGTAACAAAACTGAAATTGTGTTTTATGTTTTAAAACTATGCTTCAATTTTATCTTCCAAAGAAGTGGTCAAGTATGGTTTTAGAATACAAAACAGCAATATGCATGCTTGATGAAAATAAATATGGATACTTAGAAATTTTTCTTCTGTCTAAAGATGTGGATAAATTCTTTGGATAACTTGTTTTCATTGAACATGGTATATTGATAAAGAACTCCAGGATGTTATGCTTCTGCTCAAAAGTGTTGCTTAACATTATTTTTGGTTATGGACTGATATGAATGCAAGTATGGATTGTTTAGATTTTCTGTATGTTCTTGTTTTGGTTGCTTAAAGCTAAATAAAACACAGAAAACTTAAAGTTATTTTCTTTACAAATTGAGAACTCACATGAATTTTTGTTTTGCTCCTTAGGTAACTCTTACATGAACTTGAATAGTGTCTTGATGTTAACTGGAACCAACTATAGAGCTTGGCTAGATTCTGTAGAGAATTATATGGGAATGCATGAGAACATAGACTATTGCTTCACTGAGGACAAACCTGAAGAGTTAACTGAAAAGAGCACTAAGAAGGAAATTGATCTTTACAAGAAGTGGCATAGATCCAATAGAATGGCTAAGAACCTCATTCGTACCTCTATGTCCAAGACTGTCAGAGGAAGTATAGAAGAACCTGAGCTAGCATCAGATTTTTTGGAACTCATAGGTGCTAAGTTTAAAGAAAGTGAAAAAGCAGAAGCTGCTAGGCTAACCAAGGAGTTTCATGATTTGAAGTACATGGGTTCAGGGGGAGTTAGAGAGCATATTATGAAGATGATCAATATAAATGGCAGACTCAGGGAGCTCTTGATGGGGGTTAGGGATGAGCAAGTAGTGCATTATGCGCTACATTCCTTGCCTAACAGTTTTAGTCATCTTAGGACTAGTTACAACTCTCAAAAGGGAAACTGGACTCTAGATGAACTTATATCCATCTGTGTGGATGAAGAATCTAGGATCAAGGAAGAAAAGGAACCTGCTACAACCATTAACCTCATTGAGAAGCCTAAAAGGAAAATGCCCCAGAATAAGCTCAAGCCTATCAAAGCCATAACTAAGAGTTCAACAGCTGCAGTGGCCAAGGAAAACAGGCCATTTAGGTTCAAGTGCTACTTTTGCAAAAGAGTAGGACACATGAAAAAGGACTGCACTGGCTATAAAAATTGGTTAGCCAAAAAGGGTAAGATTTTTTCTAATACAGTTTTTTCTTTAGAAATTAATCTTATAAATGTTGAACCACAGTCTTGGTGGATAGATTCAGGCTCACCTATTCATATTACTAATTCTTTGCAGGGATTCATAAGGAGGAGAATCCCAAAAAGTGATAAAGTGAACCTGTGTGTAGGCAATGGCATGAGAGTGGCAGTCAAGGCTATTGGAACCTTAAAGCTCGATTTAGGATTAGGAAGATTGTTAGTTTTGGACAATGTTTTTTTATGTACCTTCCATGAGAAGGAATTTGGTTTCAGTTTCTCTTTTAGTAAAATCTGGTTGTAGACTTGTTATGGATAGTAATGGAATTCTTATTTCTAAAAATTCTGTTCAAATTGGTTTTGGTGTTATTATGAATGATTATTTACAGTTAAATTGTTCAATGGCTCAACAAGAAATTTTACTTGTTGAAAATAACACAAACAGTGCTAGCACTTTAACAGGTGTTAAAAGAACCAAACTAAATGAAAAGTCTGCATTTTTATGACATAGAAGACTCGGCCATGTTTCAAAAGAGAGATTGAAAATTTTGGTGAAAAACAACATCCTAAATGAACTTGATTTTTCTGATCTAACAGACTGTGTTGAATGCTTTAAGGAAAAAATAACTAATACTAGAAAGAAGACTGCATATAGAAGCCAAAAATTATTAGAACTCATACACATTGATATATGTGGACCATTTAGGCATCAAACTATATGTGGGAATGTGTATTTTATCACATTCATTGATGACTTTTCTAGATACAGTTATATTTATCTACTTTCAGAAAAGGCACAAGCATTGAAAGCCTTTCAAATCTTTAAGTCTGAGGTAGAAAATCAACTAGAAAAGAAAATCAAAATAGTGAGGTCAGATAGAGGGGGAGAGTTCTATGGAAAGTACACTGAATCCGGCCAACAAAAGGGTCCATTTGCCTTGTTTTTGCAAGACAATGGAATTAAAGCTCAATACACAACACCCTATAATCCACAACAGAATGGTGTTGCAGAGAGAAAGAATAGGACTCTTTTGAACATGGTTAGATGCATGATGTGTACAACTGGTTTGCCTAAATTTCTGTGGGGTGAGGCTTTAAAAACTGCAAATTATATTTGCAACAGGACACCTAGCAAAGCCATAGAAAATACTGCTTTTGAGCTTTGGTGTGGTAGGAAACCTAGTCTTCATCACTGTCATGTTTGGGGATGTCATGCAGAAGCTAGGATTTATAATCCAAGCTTGAATAAACTTGACCCCAAAACTGTTAGTTGCTATTTTATAGGTTATCCGGATAAATCTAAAGGCTATAAATTATATTCTGCTCATCATTCATCTAGAATTTTTGAAACACATCAAGTAAAGTTTCTAAGTGAAAAAGTTCACAATACAAACCTTGAGGATTTAACCTCAGATTTTGAGGAAATTGTGTCAGATGAGAATATAAGTGTAGCATTGCCTTTAGAATAAGATGTAACTGATCATGTCACTGGTCACGTAACTGACCATGTCACTGACCAAGTAACTGTACCTGGTCGAGTAACTGGCCAAGTAACTGACCATGTCATTGACCAAGTAACTGTACCTGGTCAAGTCACTGACCATGTAACTGTACCTGGTCAAGTCACTGACCATGTAACTGACCAAGTAACTGTACCTGGTCAAGTAACTGACTACGTAACTGAACCTCACCATCCTCCAGTGGCTCAGCCTAGAAGATCACAGAGAGCAAGAAAACCAACTTATGGGGGGGAAGAGAGTGACTTACATTGTTTATCTGCAAGAAGCAGAAATTGAAATGGACTGTGCAGAGGACAATGATCCAACTACATTTAATCAGGCCATTGAAAGTAGTGAATCTCATCAATGGCAGCAAGCAATGGAAGCAGAAATTAATTCCATGAGTCAAAATGCAGTTTGGGAATTAGTTGAACCTGACCCCAACCAGAAGCCTATAGGTTGTAAATGAGTTTTCAAAACCAAAAGAGATGCAAATGGCAATGTAGAGAGACATAAAGCAAGATTAGTTGCCAAAGGTTTTACACAGAAGGAGGGCATTGATTTTACTGAGACTTTTTCTCCAGTTTCTACAAAAGACTCATTTAGGATAATCATGGCTTTGGTGGCTCATTTTGATATGGAGCTGCACCAGATGGATGTTAAAACAGCTTTCTTGAATGGTGAACTAGATGAAGTGATTTATATGAGGCAGCCAGAAGGGTTTGTACAAGCTGGAAGTGAAAACTTAGTGTGTAAGTTAAGAAAATCAATTTATGGCCTAAAACAAGCTTCTAGACAGTGGTACAAGAAATTTGATTATGTGATTTCTACTTTTGGATTTACAGAAAATCTTGTTGATGAGTGTGTTTATTTGAAGACAGTTGGGAACAATTTTATTTTTCTGGTACTCTATGTGGATGATATACTTTTGGCTAGCAGTAACATTAAATTGCTTAAAGATACCAAGAGTTTTCTATCAAGGAATTTTGACATGAAAGACTTAGGAGAAGCATCCTATGTACTAGGTATTGAGATTAAAAGAGATAGGGCACAGAGACTACTTGGTTTGTCTCAACAGAATTATGTTACCAAAATTTTAAAGAGATTCGGTATGGAGAAGTGTGCAGCTGGAGAAGTTCCCATGTCCAAAGGAGATAAGTTAACCAAGAAGCAAAGTCCCAATAGTGATGTTGAAAAGGAAAATATGGAGTCAAAGCCTTATGCCAGACTTGTAGGAAGTCTCATGTATGCACAAGTCTGCACTAGGCCAGACTTGTCTTTTGCAGTAGGGATTTTGTCAAGATTTCAATCTAATCCAGGCCATGAACATTGGGTAGTTGGGAAGAAAGTGTTGAGATACTTGCAGAGAACTAAAAGCCACATGCTAGTTTATAGGCAAGTGGAGGATCTGAAACTCATTGGATTCTCAGACTCGGATTTTGCAGGGAATTATCCAGACTCCAAGAAGTCGACTTGTGGATATGTATTCATGCTTGCAGGAGGTGCTATTGCTTGGAAAACTATGAAGCAAACTCTTGTTTCAACTTCTACCATGCAAGCCGAATTTATTGCAGTATATGAAACTGTTTGTGAAGGACTTTGGATTAGGAATTTTCTCATGCAGACCAAAGTATTGAGTCACATTGTGACTGGCACACTTGTGATATATTGTGACAATGAGGCTGCCGTTTTCTTTAGCAAGAACAGTAAAAGGTCAAATAATTCCAAGCATATTGATCTAAAGTATTACAGTGTTAAAGAAAGAGTAAAGCATGGTGAAATAGCTGTTTTGAGTATTGACACAAATTCACAGCTAGCAGATCCTTTCACCAAGGCATTGTCAGTGGTTGCATTCCAGAAGCATACAACAAGTATTGGAATTTTAGCTAATTTAGATGCTTAGGTTCAGTAGAGAGTTAGTCCAGTTGGAGCATTTAAAATTCCAAGGCTTTTTGAGTTCTTGTATTTTAGTTGTGATCTTTTATTGTTTGTTTATCACAACTTCTTTGTAATGACAGTTTTTATTATCAATAAAATTTTGAGGTATTTCCAGTTATGATTTTCTGCAGCTTTATTGTTTTGTTTTGGAAATTATCATCTTGTTTTGAATATCATACTTGCTATCAGATGGCTTAAAATCATGTATAGCATGATGTTGAGGTTCAAGCAATAATTTTAAGCCATCAGTGTTTAGTAAATTTGCTTGAGTTTCTGGTTTTAGAAACATAAAGTAGGACCTAATATATGTTTACTTGTTGATAAACATTAACATATATTGTATCACTTCTGGTTTGACATATGTGGATTGCAGGAGCTTATGTTTGTGGTTTTGAAACTCTGCATTTTTGTTAAAATGTATACCGTTTCTTGCTCTGCATAAGTAACTGTGATCTGACCATGTTGGAATGGATTTTCGATTTGAGTTTGTTATCTGGCCCGCACTTCAGTAAATTAAGTAGGTTTTGATGTTCTCTGGTGCAAATCATCGAGCATGATATGTGTGAGTCCAAGGGGGAGATTGTAAGATCAAATATGGACATAACACATATCATCATAAAGAAATTGATGATTAGCTTAATATCAATCCTAGTTTAACACGGATACAAATAATAAATCAATACTTGTAACTTAATGAAGCAGTGTATCTATTCATTAAGGTAAGTAATCCTATTCTTAGTCTGCAAGAAAGACTACAATGAAGTGTTACATTAAGAATCTAACTAGGAAACCTAAACCGATATGGATAGCTTTAATGGGAAGCTTTTTGAGGTTTAAGTCATCTATATATACAGATGAATTGGTCCCTGATTACTACCGACGTTTTGCATATTGTTCTGTCCATTGAGAAGCAAGTTGGTAAGTAACAGAAGGCCATATTCAGTGTTCGTGTTTGCAGCTGCGTAAGATGGAATCCATGCCAGTGATTGCTGAAGGTAAGCCTTGATCCTCTTTATGATTGATGTGCATATGTTGTGAGCATGTATATGGTTCTAACAAAAGGAATCAGAAGAAACATGACCTTCTCAGATCCATCTTCTTCTTGGCCCCCAAGATTCTTGGTCTGTCCATCATTTTAAAACATCCAAAAAACCACCGTCCCCATGTGTACGTGCCTTAATTAGTTGGACGTATGTACGTGAGTCTTGAATTAAGGACTAAAATCACTTAATACCCTACCTAAACTTCGTACTATTTTTTCTTTGGCGTTTGTTTTAGTTTATAGTTTTTAGGAGTAGATTGATCTTTGGGAGTTTAATAACAAGATTGATTCGGTTCATAATGCACATATTGGATGATTCTTGGACCAATTGAATAAATGTCCATGATCTATTAGATCAGATCTAATATATATGATATTAGTTTTGCTTTTGACAACCAGAAAACATATATATTAACAAAAACTGTGCAATGATTGGTGGTTGAAGGAAACAATGGGGATACGCATCATAATGCACAGTAGCTTCACTATATGACCTATAATATTGGACCATGCATGGCTTGACAGCTATGTAAATTGATACTAGTGATTGTGTTGTTGTGCGTAGCTTATGGCTCATTTTAAGGATAATAGTTATGTGTAATGCTTTGTTTAAAAGAAATCTATATATGTTCAAGGTTATTAATTAGCATATGTTCAAGGTTATTGGACATGTTGGTCAATTACTGACATTTATAAATTAATTGATTTTATATTAAAAAAAAAAAAGACAACGGGAGTTTCTTTTGTATTATTTTAGTTTCAAACTTTATTTGGTGCCGGCACGAAAGTGTCATGCTTGAATAGACTATTAATGGGTCATATTGTGCTGAGACAGAACCATAAAATTAATTATGGAGGGGAAAAATTTACCTCCATAATTAATTTTATGGTTCTGTCTCAGCACGATATGACCCATTAAGTTGTTGGAGTCGGAGCAACTCCAACAGATTCTCTATAATTTCTGTATTATAGGGAAACAAAAGTCAAAGCTTTAGCCTCTTTTTCTTCTCCAACTCCAACATATTCCCTATTTTACAACAATCTCTAAAATCTCCATATTCTTCCTTAAAATTTTAGAGTTTGCTGTAAATATAGGGAATTTGGTTTTCTCTTTCCTCACTATCCCTAAAATAGGGATAGTTATAGGGAATCTGTTGGAGCAAAAGAGGCTTATTTTTCCCTAAAGTAGAGAAAAATCAAAATATAGGGAATCTGTTGGAGTTACTCTTACATTGTTAAGTTCTTCCTCAAGTTCATTTTTTTTTTCCTTTGTTATTCTAAAAAAAAATTATATATATATATATATATGTGTGTGTGTGTGTGTGTGTTATTTCTTCTTTTTTCAACAAAGAGTGATTCTAGTTTAACATGATTTGGACCTCCAACTTGTTTCAATTATTAATATACTTTGTCAAATCATATAAAAAGACCAATAAGGACAAAAAAAGAGAAAACTGAAGAAAAAAAAAAAACTCTTCTTAAATTACCTCCCTAAATATAACATTCAATTAAATTGATTTTTTGTTTTTTATTTTTCCAGAATTTCCTTATATTGACATATAGTTTTAAAATTTACCAAAAATAATTAAGTAAAAACAATAATTTCTATACGTGACCCATATATCATTTAATACAAAAATAAATTCAAAACAATATGATTTGGAATTTCCTTAAACTAAATTAATTGAGTATTATGATATAGTTTTTACTCGATATTCCAACCCAAAACCCTTGAAATTCCTTCTTTTAGCAAATTCAAAAGGATTCCAGCAACATATCAAGTTCGAGAAGCTCTAATTAATTTCTGTGGAGGAGAGACCTACTCATAAGAGAGCAATATCATGTGATTTTGATTCATTCTTCTTCTCATGTTGAACATATTGTTGTATCTTATGTTCAAGGGTGTTTTGGTAAAAATAAGGAGGTCTACTTAGCCTTTTAAGTATTCTAAAAAGTAAATTAGAGGTGTACTAAGTATGAGAGGTCCAAATAGCAAATTTAGAGGTCCAACTAGAACCACCCTTCAACAAAATAAGATGGGCTACAACAAAGCATAGCCGACCCCTAGTTTCGTGCCATGTATCATGTTGTGTCAAAATATTAATAGTGTTGTAATAAATAAATTCAAATTTAACACACAGAGACTAATTTGGTTTGACGGTATTTCTCTCCACAACTGTGGATCATATGAGGTATCGAGTATGAATCCCCCTCCCAAAACATTAAATAAAATAAAATAAATTTCATACTCAATCGATTTACTAATCGTGTTAGAATGCAAATGCAAATTCAAATTCATCATATGCATTAAATTGATAACTTCAACATATAATGAGTATGATGATTCTTTTAAAAACATATAAACTGAGTAACAGATTGACCCATTAAGATAGTTAGCTAAAAAAGACGCATGAAATCCTGAAATAATAATACATGACTTCACTAGTCGATCCATTTAAGACATTCAACCCCTAATTATATTTAAGATTACTTATTTTTAGTTGATCGCATTAAGGTTTGTAAGATATATAACTTAAATCGACTCTTATATATAGGTTCATTTCGTGTTGCGCAAGTGAAATGCAAATGACTCATTTATTAAACGAGTTTTGACACGTTCGATAATGGAAATGTGTTTTCTAAATCATATGAGTTCAAATTACTTTTTTTTTTTCTGTGATGTTTGAGTATGTTAATTAGTCATGTTAGAATAGACAAGCCTAGAAACTTAATCATACTCTTTTTGTCTAAAAAGATGATGATAGCAATGTAATTTCGACAAGAGAAATAATTGGCTTCAGAGTTGGAATTTATTCAAAATTAGTCATGCAAATATGATGCGGCTAAAATAGCCTCACAATTTAACCCTGCAAAATGTAGTTGTCAGTATAGGATAAGCAGGGATCGTTCAGTCCGAGGATTGTAGGGTACACCTACACAAAAAGGTCAATTAACAAATAAAAGAATAAAATGGGGGTTTTGAAAGTTGGTTCTTAATCTACTTAAAATAAAAACAAAACAAATAAAACTATATACAATGATCGACTTCCCTAACCTAGACCAATACCACTCAGAAATTACTAAGTGTAAAAACAGAATATCCATTTCAACATGCTACAAAAATGTGCCCATCTTAAATGCCTAGATAAGAGCCCAAATGAAAAGCCTCAGCGGACCAATCAATTTATCTAATTCGTTCTAATGTAGGCTTGAATCGGAAAAGTCCTTACCAAGCCTAATACTACTAATTTTAGAAAACACTCAGTGTAATTCTCTTAACTAGTAGTATTATCTAACCCTCGAATTAACTCACACGTGCAAATTAACCATTACACATAGAATTTAACACGTAATTTCCAGAATCGTTTAATCATTAAAGCATGATTTTTACCACTCTTTAGAACTAATTACTACTTGTTTAACTCAGCGTCTTAACAAATAACAATCACTCTTGGCAAATTAAGCAAACACACAAGAACTCTCACCGTTATTCTAGCATGCAAACTTATGAACCTAACTTTGAAAATTACCTAAACACGTAAAAGGGCACAAGATTGTAACATGCATCATAAAAGAATTCTCGAAATTAACTCAATAATAAACTGAAAATCTCAAAAATATTAATAAAAATATTCTGAAAATTTCATGTCTCCAATTACACAACTCGCAAATCCAAACACACAAAACTGAAACAAAAATTATAAATAGAGTCATAGTTACACTTTGAAGCTTTCCTCAGCGGCTTAGCAACAAGGTGATGAACTCGTCTCTGCTATGGTGGTGGAGTATCCTTGACTCAGCGCCTTAGAGTTTTGTAGATTGATGGATGGATGGTGGTCACGGTCTTGTAGGTGATAGAAGTTTAAGGATTGACTTGGGCAGTCTTGGAATGGTTTTGGCCAGGAACTGATAGGCCAGGAATTATCTTGGTCAGGAAGTGATAGTCCGGGAAGTGATGCTAATTCTGTTCTGGACGTTGCCTATTTATAGGGGAGCATTGGTTGGCTTTTGTCGATCGTACCCTTCATCATTGGACGGATGGGATTGCATCATAATTCCTTTAATTTTCCAACTGAAACATCTCCTTTATGGCCTTAACTCCTCTCATAATGGAGCAATTCCTTTAATTTCCAAGCTGAAACGTCTTTCTCTTATTTATTTTCCAGTTGAAACATCTTTCTCTTTTATTCCTCAACTGAAAACGTCTTTCTCCTTTATTTCCCTTCTTCATTGCTTGGTCAAATATCTTAATGCTTTATTTTATGACTCCATCATTGCTGTTTCCAAGAGTTCCACTAGGCAAGATTTCCTACAACAAGCAAGAGAATATCAGAATTTTCTAGAGAAAATAAAGGGAATTAAAATGTAAAGACCGCAAAAACATCGATAGTGAGGAATCCTGATCCAGCTAGGAATTTTCATGAATTTTACTTTTTCCGCCTATTTCACTCCAAACACTCAACAAAACTCTCAAAATGGCTTAATGACTCAAAACACTAAACTAAGGGAGAAACAAGGCTAAAATGGGGCACATATTCAATAATATTGTCACACTTTTTGCTCCTATCAAATTATACAGTATAGATTGTGTTATGCCCCGTACCTAAACTTACCTATTTACCGACCATTCAGACGGCAAATAAAGTGTCAGGACCCGCCCCGGAATTTCCCTCCTAACTCCAAGATGGACCTGCGGGGCCCACTTTTCGGAAAAATTCGACAGAACTTCCCCTAAAAGTGCACAACCCTAAACCTGCTGAAAACACTTCTAAGTATAGTAATTTCTATGCTTGAAGCCACCCTGCTTCCAAGCAACAATCCGCAAATTTCCAAGTATAAACATCGTACTACACAAACATAACCATTTATATAAATTACAACCCAGCAAATCAAATCTTTCTACTTTCTCCAATAATATACAACTCCCATACACTCATAATTATACAAATGTATAAATCCACCCTTTTTAAGTCATCAGAGCAATCTAAAGAATACACTCGAAATATAATACATGAAGTAGGTTAACAAATAACCTACTGGGGATAGATGGCAAAGGTGGTGCTAGCCACCACTCCTAAGCCGGTCAGCAACGCTGCGATCTGGGCAATTGAAACCAAAGGGCCCAGGGGGAAAGTACATAAAAACGTTAGCGTGAGTGGACAAAATAAATAAGTATAAAGGAAGAAAAGTTCATACTTTCCCACAAATTTACATTATAAAAATCTCGATGCATGCAACGTTATAAAACGTATTTCTTTAAATTCAAAACTCGTGAAAAACATAACAGCCTCGCTGGTTAAAAGAAAACGGACTAGCCCCGCTAGTCAAGTAACGATAAAATATGGGGAAGAGATTTCACCATACGAAAGAAGGGAGCCTCCCAGGCTCGGGTCGGAGTGTCCCACACTCTGGAGCATCCCATGCTCTGCTCTTACTCACCCACAAACACATAGTAAGCGGGGAGGAGTACTAATAGGCTAGCTAGCAATAAAATATAGCGACCCAGGTATGGTGGGTAAAAACTAATAAAATCCAATAAATCCTTAAGGCTTCCCCATGTCCCACGAATAAAAGAAACACGGGTACGATTCCCAACCGTACCCGGAAATTCTCGTAAAGTCGTATAAACTAACAGCGTGTCCCACACGCTACAAAAATAAGTAGATTGTCAACGAGGCATTCCCAATGCTAAAATCGAAAATCGATAAATAAACATGGGGATTTACTCCAACAAAATTCAATTTACAAAAAAAGTCTCAAATTGATGATTATAAATATAATATAAATGGTATAAATCCGGAAATCACATCGGAAACCATTCGTCGAAAAATCACATCAAATATAAATTCGAATCCGAGCATAACAACTTAATAACCAAAGCTCACCACCGGTATAAATCATAAATACTTCACAAAATCATTATTGGAAACAAATCCACGAGATAAATCATAATCAAATTCCTATGCTCGGAAAATAATATATTAATTAAATAGAACATGCTTTAATAAATAAATGCATGCATCACTTATTCGAAAACAAAAGTCCACTCACAGTGTACGGCTAAGCCTGCCGTCGATCTGAACCCTCCTCGAGGGAATCCTCCTCACGTCCTGTACAATATAACGTTCGTAAACCCATAATTACTGGATAGAAAGCTAAATTACGAAAAGCAAAACCAAACCCTAACATTCTCTTTATATGCCCAAAACATCCAATCTTCTTCACTAATATCAATCCCTTAAGGTATAGGCTTTAAGGCTGAATCAAGGAAATCCGGTGGATGGATTCCTCGCAATTCAATTAACAATTCCACCATTGAACAACATCAAAATCCACATTCATTCCATCTCCAATTCTATCACAAAGCTGCAATTATGAAACTAGATGTATAATTGGCTAATTATATCAACAACAGAAGTCAAATTCCGGCCAAACACAGTCTCACGCGCCACCAACAGTGGCGGCGCGTGGCAGCCACGCGCCGGTACCAACCTCCACCACCGACTACCAAATTCCATGTATAGCTACAACTCGACCCACTGATTGATTTTCTCAACTACAACACATCCCAATTTTACCTGGAAATGGTCGAATTCGGCCGGCGAAAATAACCCAGAAATTCAAGAACCCTAGGTTTTCAATTCTGCCTATACACGTCAAATCTTGATTCGAGGCTAGGGGCGAAATGATCTCCGTCGAAAACCAAGCCTTCGACGCCGATATGGTGACCGGAGGTGGCCGGAATCGCCGGAAATCGGCAATAATGACTAACTGCTACCGTAGCTTTCCCCGCTCCAAATCGAGCTTCTCCGGCCAAATCTCCGTAAAATACCTCCACAGACGTGACAAGGGGAAGGAACCGAGCTTGGGGGTGGCCGGATTACGTCTTGGGTCGGCCGGAGGAGGAAGAAATCGAAGAGGAAAGGATCGGGCTGAAAGGGAGGAAGGGTCGGGGAAAGAGAAGAGAGAGTTACCGGGGCTAGGTAGATTTTCCGAAAATGGAAATCTACCAACAGTAACTTCCATATATATATAAATTACCATAAACAGTAACTTCTACATTTTTGGCCATAACTCTCACATACTAAGTCCAATTTTTACGCACCATATATGCATGCGCTCGGTTTAAAGTCCTCTACGACTTTCATGAAGAACATTTCCTCAAATTTTGACCCGAACAAAAAGTCAACTTTTAGGGCCACTAAATATCGATAAAAAGTAAAAATTGAAAGTACTCGACAATTACCGTCCAAATAATGAGTAAATCGTTAATTCTAGGTTCGGGACGTAACATAAAGAATCTTAGTTTTTACCTTCGTTTAGATCAATTAAGGGACTAAAATTTGACTTTTTGTTTGACTTAGTATTTGAGAAAACTTTCTTCATGAAAGATGTAGAACACATTAAACCGAGTTTGTGGACATGTGGTACGCTAAAATCAGAGTTCGTATGATGAAGTTATGGTCTAAAAAGCAAAAGTTACTATTCTAGGAAGTTTCCATTAGCAAGTTGCATTTGGAAACATTTCATTTTGGAAAATTTTTCTTTTTAGTCAGAAAACCCTAATTCCCAAATCCTCTCGACACGACCTAAAAAATCGACCCGACCCAAATACAAACCAGGTGGTTTTTGCCGCTGTCCGATCACCCCAAACCGCCAGACCTATCCTATTTGTTGTGCCTCCTCACGTGGGCCATGTATCTGGTCTTGGTTTCCTCTGATCACCGTCGACTAAAGAAAATCGAAGAAAAAAAGGTACTACAGACCTATATTACTGACCCGGTTCAATCACCGGATTTCGGCCACCTCAGCCGGCGAAACTTATTGGGTTTTGTAGAGCATCAGATGCTCATCAAACCCTCTAAATTATGCAACTCGATTAGATCGAAGTGAGGAGATTCAATAGAGTGAAAAAATATGGATTCCCAAAGCTTTGCAGGTAAATTTCGGCCCCCCTCATTTGAAATCTGACTTTGTTGTAGTTATGAAAGATGTTGGGATTGTTGTTGTGAATCTTTTGGCACCGTGTTGTGTAATGACTTGGATTTTCGTATTAATTTTTTTTTTTTTTTGTGAAATTAATAATTGTCCAAGTTAGTACAAATTATGGTTTCGATGCCTTGTTCTTTTATTTAATTGAGAGATAGAAATTATTTTGGTTCTCTCGGAATGCTTCGATTCAAGGGTTGGCTTTTTATACGTTACGATTCTGTAAAAACTTCCTTAACAGAAATCGTAGAGCGAGTTGATACGAATTCGTGGACATGCAGAACGCAAAAATCGGAGTTCGTATGAAGAAGTTATGGCTAACGGAAAAAGTTTCCATTTTTGGATAAATAGAAAAATTTCAGAAAAATCACAAAAACCGTAGGTTTCCAAATTTGGAAACCCCGAGCTCACTTTTCTCTCCCAATGTCGGAAATCGCCGTTTTCAGTTTTTCGACCATAACTGGGCCGTCCGGCCACCGTTGGCCGCTCCATTGGTCCCATTTGACTCGTCTCTCTTCCTTCTTCAAGTCTGTGGTAGCTTTGTGGCTCGATCTTGGCTGTAGAAGGCGCAACAAGGAGGAGAATTTTGGTGGCGGCGTTGCTTCGGGATCACCATCGGAACTCACGATTCTGGCCACCTTCGGCGCCAATTCTTGAGGGCTTTTCAAGCCCAGGAGATGTACATCCTCCCCTCCAAGTGGCTTGAAGTGTGAGGTCGAATTGAGGATTTGAAATTTTAGGGTTTCATCGTGTTCTTGAATTTTTGAGGTAAATTCCGGCCAAATGGCTTTGATTTTGACTTTGTGCTAGTTGTGAAAGTTGTTGTACATGTTGAGATGAACATTTTGGCATAGGTTTCATGAACCAATTTGGTGGTTGCCGGAGGCGTGTGGAGCCCACGCTCAGCTATTGTTGGCGGCACGTCCAGCCAGTTTTTTTGGTTTTGTTTTCATTGTTGTCATGTACTCGTCGATACGAGCATGTTGATATATCATGGGGTCATGTTGTGACCTTTTGAAGCATGCTAGATTTAATGTAGTTTCGGTTTTATTGGTTTGCGATCCGTGAGGATCCTACCTTTGGATCGTCTTATAATTTTGCGAAATTGATCCTAGAAGTGTTCCGAAGACCTTGGAAGGTCTCGGAGAAAATTTTGTCTCGATTGACGAAATCTTTGATTTTTTGTTCAAATGCTCAGTTCGAACTATAACCGTTTTCGTTTTAAATCGTGTGCTAAGTTGAGTACCTTATTTACTTAGGTGATTGACAGAGTGTATTCTGTACTTTATCTCGACTGTAAGAGAAGACGCAGTGAGATTTAGAGGTGAGTAAATCTCACGTGGTTCATTTATGAACATAGTTACTTTATTGTTCGGTTTAATCGCTAAATTGTGAAATTATTTTATGAAAATAAATATTTGTTTTAAATTATATAAACTTTATCGACTACGGTTCATAAGTAAGTAAAATGAGATTTGAATATCTCTTAATATATATATATATATATATATATATATATTATCCGAATATTCGTTTTTATCTTTTAGTGTTTACGAGACATGTAACTACGGTAAAAAATAGTGGGAAAATATGATTAATGAGGAAATTGTGAAATCCACTGAGTGATAAACTTTTACCCGAATAATGATCTCTATTAAAGAAAAGAAATGAAGGAAAAATATATAAAAGTAAAACCAAAGAAGCTTTTTCTAATTTATAAATCAGTCAAATAGACTTTTTTGCCTCTGTTTCTTTTTCCTCTCATTCACCATCAAACTAGCTGTTATTTTCTCCCAGATAGGAAATCAACAGTGAAACATATGCAGTTACCAAAGGCCCCCTTAATAAACAGCGACAGCTGTTCATGGGCAGTGGCTTACCGAACTAAATTAACGAAGATCAAACCCCATTTATGTAACTGTCGGGCGAAGCCAACCTTCCATCCTCACCTCAAAAAGCCTTGGCAGACGGAAAGCAAAGGAAGGAAGGAAGGGAAAGGCAAGGCCGCTATGTCTCTTTAGGCTAGATCAGACACACAGAGCAGGAGAGTGTGGGCGTTCTTGGTGACCCCAATTTGACCCCTCTTCCATTCTCTCTGTCCCTGTCCCTTATCTTTTACTCTAACTCCTCCTATTATTACTACTTGCCATTGCCATTGCCATTTGTAATCAATCACTCCACCATTACGAAGCAACCACTACTAGCTAGGCTGTATATCCAGCTCCATCACTCCCACCGACAAAAACCCAATGAGGAAAGAAGTCCCACCACCCTCCTCCTCCACCTCCGTCGCCGGCGGACCACCTCCACTCGCAAAGCTCGTCAGCAGCTGCTTCGAGAAGAAGCCACTCTTCCTCACATTGCTCGCCCTCACATTCGTCATGCTCGTCTGGAACCTCCCTCCTTACTACCAGAGCCTCCTCTCCTCCTCCTCCTGCTCCGCCGCCATCGCTGCCGTCTCCGCCGCATCCAACATTACCAGCCTCCCCCTCACCGCATCCCCATTGCCGCTTAAGCAGCAGAAGCTCTCCTCCAGCGGTGGCTCCCCTAAGCCCGACCCCAACAAGCGGGTCTTCCAGTCTTACGGTAACGCCGCCGCGCTCTTCGTCCAAATGGGTGCATACCGCGGCGGCCCAAACACGTTCGCCGTCGTGGGCCTCGCCTCCAAGCCCATTCACGTCTACGGCCGCCCCTGGTTCAAATGCGAGTGGATCTCCACCAACGGCTCTTCCATCCGAGCCTTGGCTTACAAAATGCTTCCCGATTGGGGCTACGGCCGCGTCTACACCGTCGTCGTCGTCAACTGCACATTCCCGGTTAACCCCAACCACGACAACTCCGGCGGAAAGCTCACCGTGAACGCATACTACGGCGACAACCCAAGGAAGTTCGAGAAGTTCACCGCCTTGGAAGAAGCACCCGGCTCTTACAACGAGTCGAAATTCCACCCTCCCTATGAGTACGAGTACTTGTACTGCGGCTCTAGCCTTTACGGAAACCTCAGTGCATCTAGGATCAAGGAATGGATGGCCTACCACGCATGGTTCTTCGGACCCAAGTCACATTTTGTGTTCCACGACGCGGGCGGGGTGTCGCCGGAGGCGAGGGCGGTGCTGGAGCCGTGGGTGAAAGCCGGGAGGGCGACGATTCAGGACATTAAAGACCAGGCGGAGTTTGATGGGTACTACTATAACCAGTTCTTGGTGGTGAATGATTGTTTGCATAAGTATAGATACGCTGCCAACTGGACATTTTACTTCGACGTGGATGAGTACATCTACTTGCCAGACGGGAATACTTTGGAATCGGTTCTGAATGAGTTTTCGGATTATACCCAGTTCACTATTGAGCAGAATCCAATGTCCAGTGCGCTCTGTCTCAACGATTCCACTCAGAACTATTCCAGGTCAGTACTAGTACTACGTCGCACAAAGTGTTTTACATTTCCAAATTTAGTTTTACAGAATTGTTGAGCCATTAATGTTCTAGTGCTACTGTGCTGCCCAACAAAGTCCGTGAGCTAATAGTAGCAAGTACCAAGTCGGAGGTGTAAAAGTTGGGTTTTAGGCACCTGAGCCTTCCTCAATTGCTTGCCTTTTCCTTTTTAGTACCCAATTCAGGTAACAACCTAGTCAAGGAACAGTTTCAATGGGGAAGTTGGGATTTGTTCCTCCAAATTGGACCCTTTTTCTTCGAGGCCTTGAAATCTATTGGTTATTAGCACCTTTGCTTTAGTTCTATGTTCATTGTCATTTTCATTGACATATGCGTGGTGAGTGAGTGGTGACGCACAGAGCTAACATTCTGAATTTACATATGTGACTTGACTGAAATTCAGGCAATGGGGGTTCGAGAAGCTGTTGTTCAGGGACTCGAGAACAGGACTCCGTCGGGATAGGAAGTATGCAATTCAGGCAAAGCAGGCGTACGCAACTGGGGTGCACATGTCCGAAAATGTGGCTGGGAAGACGTTGCACAAGACGGAGGACAAGATTCGTTATTATCACTACCACAATTCCATAACAGTACCGGGAGAGGTCTGCAGGGAGTTGGTGCCAATGTCGGCCAAGAACAACGTCACAATGTACAACAACCTCCCTTATGTTGTGGACGACAACATGAAGAAGCTGGCCAGCACCGTCAAAGAATTCGAGCGCAAAACCATTGGCGATGTACAGATGCCTCGGCCTGCCCACATCAACATTCCAAGGCACACATAAATCACATGATCGTAGATATATACAACTTCTAGACAATGTTATTCTCACTCTCGATTTGTCATTCTTACTATCTTGCGTGTACACGAAAGACAACAAATGGTGAATGGCGTGGTGTTCGCAAGCGTGCGTTTGTTGATGATTGTACATGGTCCATGAATCTACTTGGGTTGCCGACGCCATCAATTGAGTTCGTGGTCACGAATTGGTGCTAAACAAGAGCAAGAGAAAGAAGAAGGTCCCATGGTCCAGATTTGATTTCATTTGATTTGTCTGTCAATAGAATTAGAAGCCTAGGTAGTGAGAGTGAGGCGTCGGTCCATCCATTATTCCATTAATCCGTTACTATTCGATCTCTTGTTTCTTTCTTTTATAAAACCAGAATATATATTAATTGTCTATTCATAATTATTGTCAAAATGGATTCTGTATAAAGGAGTTTGGTAAGGATTTATGCTCTCTACTTTTGATGGCTAATTTTGCTTTTCATAAAGTTCCCAAGTAATCAAGGAGAAACAACTATATATGCCATGTGATTCGTCGATACAATGATTAAAACAGGATCGTGTCCAATGAGTGATGAGGACATCTTTGAATGGTACAATAATTCACGGATGGAAAATCAATTCGTTACTCTTAACCGAAAAATCAGCCAGCTTTTTCACCAAGATTTTAATCATTGCTCTTGATCTTGATTTACTTCCGTTGAGAAGTTACATGAAAATTCCGCGCTACAAACACCGATGATTGCTATAAAGACAATTTTGGGAAATTTTGTTGCTCACTCTTTTTTTTTTTTTTTGGTCTGAATTT
The DNA here is from genome assembly GCF_002994745.2 of Rosa chinensis. Classification (NCBI taxonomy): domain Eukaryota; kingdom Viridiplantae; phylum Streptophyta; class Magnoliopsida; order Rosales; family Rosaceae; genus Rosa; species Rosa chinensis. The sequence goes on from NC_037094.1 coordinate 35,335,805, forward strand.
GTTGCTCACTCTATTGCCAGTTTTGCTTCTTCTCTAGACTTGGTTCTTGCTAAATTGGATGCTCCTCCACTCTCTAATGAGCTATTTGTTTTTGAGGATTTGTTTGGGATTTCTTGATCCCGTGTTAATTTGCAGCAGTTGCTCATTTCTTTTTGGCCGTTGGCCCCCATTTTACAGAATAAACAAAAAAAAGAATTCATTTGTGTAAGGAAATAAAATCTAGAACACACATGAATGTTTTTCTACTTCAATTGTGTTTTAAACGCCTCTTTAAATGACAAATCCAAAAACCAAAAATTGAGAATTAGAGCATCTTTAGTAATGTTAGCAATTTCAGTCAAATTTTAGCTTAAGTAGCTAAAAATAACTATTTTTCAAATACATTTGCATTAGTTCTCTCTATTTTAGCTTGTTTTGAATTTATATTATATATTAATAAAAGAAAAAATAATTTAAATGCATTTATTAATTAGCAAACCACACATAAGCCCTTGACAAAAGATAAATTCACAAATACATCCCTACTAGTTGATTTATAATTTATAAGGACAAAATTTTACACACAAGGACAAGTTGTTATTTTGTTGCATGTGTCAATAAGACATTTACAATTTTAACCTTCATGCATGGATAACTAAATATTAATTAATTTTTTTAATTCAAACCCTTTTTAGTTCAAATCCTGCTACGGCACTCGCTGCACTCATACTCATCCAGTTCTGCTACTACACTTGTACTCGTGTTCTGCTACTGCACTCGTCCAATCCTACTATTGTACTCGCTGCACTCACCGGCGGATCCACATAGAGGCCAGTTTAGGCAGTTGCCTAGACTGGATTTTTGAATTTACACAGGTTTGGTATAGGCAAGGTATGTAAAAATGGCAGAAATAGGGCAAAATCAGGTGAATTGGGGAAGAAAATGGCAGAAATAGGGCAAAACTATGGCAAAATCAGGGTAAACTCTTCACAATTTCCTCCAAAATCTTCACAATTGCCTCCAAAATCTATAGCTTCCCTCTAATTTTCCTCCCTTCCCCTTTTCCTTCAACCTGCCATTGTCTTGCCTTACCTGGAAATTTTTTTAGGATCTGCCACTGGCTGCACTCATACTCGTCCAAGTCTGGTACTACACTTGCACCCGTGTTCTGCTACTGCACTCCTCCAATCCTGCTACAGCACTCGCTGCACTCATATTCATCCAGTTCTACTACTACACTTGTACTCGTGTTCTGCTATTGCACTCATCATTGTCTGATCCTGCTACTGTACTCGTCCAATGCTGTTACTGCACTCGCTGCACTCATACTTGTCCAGTTTTGCTACTACACTTGTACTCGTGTTCTGCTACTGCACTCGTCATCGTCTATTCCTGCTACTGCACTCGTCCAATCCTGCTACTGCACTCATACTTGTCCAATTATGCTATTACACTTGTACTCGTGTTCTGTTACTGCACTACTCTAGTTTGTCAAATGAAGTAGCAATGGGCTATTAGGTGCAGACATGCACAATGATGCACAAAAACAAATAAAACTCGGTTCACCAAACAATAACTAGTCACCTAAGTTGCAGAATTGAATCAACAAGAGAAAGGTACGCACAATAGAATCACTTCTACCTCTAAAATGGAACAAAAAGAAACTCATCGATCTATAGTTACATATATGCTCTGTTACTTATGAATACCAGGCAGGTAAGTAGGTATATTTATCCCAATTTACCCTATCAATCTTTATATTTGATAAGCAAATTTCATGAAGACTTGACATAATCAAAATACTGACAAGAGCATATTAATTTAGCATCACACATACTAAAAAAGAGTTAATGAAAACTATCACATAATCAATAAAAAGTACAAGCAAACCAGCCAGAAAAACAAAGGTATGATAACTAATTACAATAACAGCAAAAGCATCTACAAAAAGAATACGTAAATGAACATATCAAACTGAGCTCACCAAAGAATAACAAGTCACCTAAGTTGCATAATTGAATAAAAAAGAGAAAGGCACACAATAGAATCTAAAATAGAACAAAAACAAGCTCATCTACAGTTGCATATATGCGCTGTTACTTATGACTACCAGGCAAGTTAGGTACATATATCCCTTGCCTTCAAAACATAGCCATCTATTTTGAGGCTTCAACAGAGAGCATAAGAACTCAAATTGAAATACACCATCCAGAAACCAAACAGTAGTAGCACCTATATTGGAAAATGATCCCAGCATAAGGACCACAACAACAACATGCGTTTATGCATCATTCATATGATGAAAATTTAAATATAGTGCTGCATCTCACAATTGATAAGCAAATCTCCATTTACATCGACATTCTATCAGAACCAACACAAGGTTATGAGCATTAACCATGGAGAAACGATGGTGGTATTCAGGGACTACCAAACCATCTTCACAATATAAACCATCTCACTGATAACAAAAACATAAATTAAAAAGGCACAAATCAATTGGGCAAAGGCAATTTCATTTCAACACGACCTGAACAAAATCAATTCTTACTTTACCCCAGTCAAAGCATCTGAATAAGAAATTGAACAAATACTAAAACCATAAACCACTAACCCTAATTTCTCCACCCCTAAATCCACACAGACCCTAAACCCAAATCACATAACCTTTCAAGAGCTTGTGAACTTAGTCACAGCCTTAGTCCCCTCAGAAACGACGTGGTTGGCCAATTCACCAAGAAGCACAAGCCTCACAGCGGTGTGAATCTCCCAAGAAGTAATCGTTGGCTTCTTGTTATACCTTTCAAGCCTCAACGAACATAAACGAAGGCAATTAAAGAAGACTAAGGGCTTACCTTATCAACCTCCATTGAAACCAGATTCGAGCTAAGCACGCAAGAGCCACAGAGAGAGAGAGAGAGAGAGAGAGAGAGAGAGAGAGAGAGAGAGAGAGAGAGAGAGAGAGAGAGAGAGAGAGAGAGAGAGAGAGAGAGACTATGAGAGGGTTTGGGCGGCAAGGCCCAGCTGCTACTGCTTCATTGAGCTAATCCTAGCTGCTACTGCTCCAGGTTTGGGGTTTTGGGGTTTCTGTTTTGGGGCTTCATTTTAGGGTGTTGGGTATTGGGTCAGTGGCAATGCACGTAAATTTTGATGAAAATTGAGCATTTTGGTCATTTTTCCTTAAAATTCAAAGTTAGACTTGCATCATTTGGTTTTTGGGTTTAGACTCGTGTTTGAAAATGAGTTTTTTGTGTTTACATCTTTGGTCTTGTGCTACTATGTAATTTTCTATTTATCAATTACATAAAATAATTCAAAATGAGTGTCTTATATTAACAAAAATAATAGAGAGCCTCATCTCGCTCTCTATATTTAGGAGCGAGAATGGAGAACCACTCAGGAGTCTGATACAGTTGTTAAAATTGATAAAAAGCTAGATATACTCTCCAAAATAACTATGTAGCCAAGATAGAAAGTCTGCTAAAGATGCTCTTACTTGGCTTTCTTTGGTGGACTCGGAGTTTCTAGTTTCATCCTATACAACCATGGTGTTCACAAACGCTTCTTCGATCACCATTAAGTAGGTTATAGTTATGCTAGATTTATCTTATGATTCAACAATCAATAATCTTTCTACTCACAGTAAATTACACTAGAAACTAGGAATAATCAAGGCCATTGGAGCAAAAAAATAAGGGAAAAAAATACAAACAGTACCCAACCTATGGCCGACTCCGAATTTCTGTACCCAAGTTTTCAAAACTATCACAATGGTACCCAGATTATCTAACACTACCTAACATTCATACATGCCGTCCACTTCGCCGTTAACGGTGTTAACTTTGTAAGGGTAATTCTGTCCTTCCACTGTTCATCTCTCTTCTCCTTCACACCATGGGAACTGTTCATCCTTTTTTTTTCCTCTCCTCCTGCAAGTGGAAGGACAGATTTACCCTTGCAAAGTTAACACCGTTAACGGCGAAGTGGACGGCATGTATGAATGTTAGGTCGTGTTAGATAATTTGGGTACCATTGTGATAGTTTTTGAAATTGAGGTACGAAAGTTATTAGTGGCCCGTAGTTCAGGTACTATTTATAAGTTTTTCCCAAAAAATAAAATAAATTCAAGTTAAGAAAGGCCATTGGATATCAACTCTCTTTACTCTTTACTTTTGTTCAAATTCACTAAAATTTTGCAAACTGAGCAGTTATTTCGCGACCATCAACAACTGTTCCTGAAAAGTACAATTGTCAAGCTCTAGTTAGCAAAACTAAAATTAGTGACCCAATTTTTAAAAGAGAAAAGATTATCGATTAGCATACCATTAGGCCACTCAACTGCTTTTTGTGCCTCATCTGCATATTTGTATCGCATAAAAGCAAACCCCTGGACTCGCCAGACCTAAATAGCCAGAGGACAATAATCATCCAAAAATCAGTCAGTCCTAAAAAAAAAACAGGGACTAGTCAATAAAAAAGTTAAGAACATAAAACTTAGTGTAATTCCTCGCCATCTTGAAACAAGACTAGATTAATCAATATCTTTTTGCTTCCTGCAGCCTGCTCCATTGTCCTACATCATAGCCCAAATTCTATAGCCAAAAGCTTGCTACTTATTTGTGTAATCTACAAATAAGAAAAACAACAGGGACATAGCATCATCAATATTCTTTAGTCAAATGCTTGCTACCTATTGTCAAAATTGTCCTCATAATTGTTCAAACAAATAGATCACATAGCATAGTTCCTACTTCTAAAACAGTAACCACAAAAAAAGTTCTTACTTCCATTCTTCTATTTATTTGCAAAGTGAAAATAATATGTTAATCCAAACATGATTTAGCAACAAAAGATCTTAAACCGATTGTATCCTACAACAAGGAACCAATACTTCAATATCACCAAAGCCAATCATAACAAACATGTTAGATCACTCTAGCCACTATAATGATGAACTAAAATGCAGGATCTCTTTTCTTTACATTTCACATGGTATCTAGGAAAAGTTTAACAACATAAAGATAGGGTGTTCAAGGAAAACTCACAAAATATTGACGCCCAGAAAATCAAAACCACAATTAAATAACAATTAACATAAATACCTTTAGAATAGCAAAAGGCATCAAAAATACCTATAGCTAGAAGATCAAGTACGAGTCTTCATGCATCATCATACCCAAAATCTCATAAAAATAAATTGATCTGGTCCTTCTTTCGGCTGCGGCGGAGGTTGTTCTCAGACTGCAACCACCATGGCACCATACTCGGATTTCAAATGAAACCCAATGACCCAGAGAAGAGTATTGAAGAAAGACCATCAATCTGGTCCTGATGAAGAGAAATTGACAGAGAAGAGAAGAGAATAAAGATAGGTAGCTAAAGAAGAGAAGATTAACGAAGAGATGAGAGGCAAGAGAGAAACTGAAATGAAGGCAGGAGAAGAAAGAGAGGTGAAAGCCCAGAGAATGAGAGAAGTAGTACGTGGAACCCCTTTAGGGTTTCTGACTTAAAGTCAAAACTAAGTCAAATCGACGTCGTTTGACAAGTTAGATTTTTTTTGTTTGGTTTGGTTTCTTTCATACTAAAACCTAAAACCGAACCGAACCAGTTCATTTTTTTTTTATTTCGGTGCAGTTTTCTTTCGGTTAGGTCTTTTTCAGATTCGGTTTGCATTTTGGCTCTTTTTTTTATTTTTATTTTTTTTCGGTTTCGTGAACCCACCCCTAGTAAGTACACACATATTCAGGAAGCACTGCTATGAATAATGTTAACATTATTGATGTGACTATTTAATGGTGCTCAGTACCATTTGGTCTAGTGATGTTAATCATCCATTTATAAGTTGCAGGTATTGAGTCTGACTCACAGACTAGTCGTTTCGAATAGCCAATTGTTACGTAATAAACCAGAAGAAAAAAAAAACAAAAAAAAAGATGTGACTAGTAGGTGGAAGAAACCTTTGACAATAGACATCTTGTTAATGATCTGGATTTTGAGTGTATCGACCAAAATTTGGATCCGTCTAATAACAAATAAAATTTCACCCAACCTGACCCGCTAATCTAGTGGATCACTAATAGCCAAATCTATATATAATTGATATTTTTATTTCCAAAAAAAGAAGTTATGTCTAGAAAAATATAAAATTTTATAATTATAAAGACGGATAGTGTTATTTAACGAATCAGATCAAATCTAGAGCTCTATTTGATCCGTTACAGTAAGAGATTAACGAATTGAATAATTATCAAATCCAAACCCGACAATTACCAATGGATTCCGAATGGATCCAAATTAAAACCCGGTTCATTGATAGATCATCAAAGAGGCAAACTCTGCACTTTTGGATCCGAATTGTGAACTTTTGCTGTTAAAGGTAGGCTATACTACATGTTAGGTTGCATGTAAAGTCTATCTTTTTCTCTCTTTTTTGACAACCATGTAAAGTCTATCTTAACAGCAATATGTTCGTAATTTGGATTCACTCGCCTCAATATATATTTATTGGGGATATCTTCACAAATGATGTATGAACTTTAGGCATTTCTACACTTTGGTGTACCAACTTTCCTAACTATCAAAATGGTGTATCAAGTTTGCTCCAATCTTTCATTTTGGTGTACGCCGTTAAATTTTCTATTATCTTTACAAAAAAAAAAAAAAATTCCTTTATCTTTCCTTTAGCTTTATCAGTTTTTTTTTTTTTTTGTAAAGATAACGGAAAATTTAACGGCGTACACCAAAATGAAAGATTAGAGCAAACTTGATACACCATTCTGATAATTATGAAAGTTAGTACATGCACCAAAGTGTAGAAATGCCTAAAATTCATACACCATTTGTGATGTTTTCCCTATTTGATGTAGGACGAGATTTTAGCCAATTTCAACCAAAAGTTTCGAAAAGAAAAAAGCGTCTTCACATTAAGAAGAATAATTTGAATATTGGAAATTGGTATTCAAATAGGCTTCTTAATGATGGAATTAATCATAAATTACTCTTTTGGATATATCGGGATTCTCGAGCAAAATCTTGACTGAGATTCCAAACGTAATATTCTTTAGTATCTAGGATTTTATTTCTGATTTTTATTTAATCAGGTTTAATTAGGTTTCCTAGTTTTAGTCTACAATAAATTGTTCTTTATATTTTCTAGTTGTATTAGGTTTATGCTATGTGCCCTATATAAGACACCTCTTAGATTGTAATTTTCATTCAAGTTATCAATAAAAAAACCAAATATTAGAGAAGTTTCTCTATGTTTCTTACGGCTGTGCCCGTAATTGCTAGTGGATTCTAACTCATCTCATATGGCTTTCGACGCTTGACGGAGCTTCTTGCTATCGTGTTCACGCTTCCCGCATCACTATTTATTGTCAAATTATGTTTCTTCTGCACACTAGTCAGTAGTCTCATTAAGAATACTATTCTTAGCAGTGTTTCCCCGGATTACATATGTACTCATCACCACAGTAACTATCTCAGCGTGCGAGGTCTGTAGAATTCATGATTCTGGATCAATCACCAAACTTGCAAGCTGCAACCAGAATGGAGAAATTAGAAACTATTTCAGCAAAGAAAACAACGTGCAATTTCCAAACAGAAAGTATGGATCGTCGAATCATACGATAGGACTAGCCTCTATGACATGCTTAATAGTGATCGAAATGAAGAAGCGTTTGTGCCTGCAATAGTTCTGCAGGACGCAAGGAATAGTAAGCCAAGTACTTAATTCTCAGGGTATTCTAGAAGCAGTCAATCAACAACAGCAGTCAAGAATTTCAGCTATGGAAATTCAACAGTGCAGCTAAAGACAAAGTCGTTAGAATAGTTCAACAGTAGGCACTATGCAAGAAGATTTTTTTATTATTTTATTATTTTTTATTACTTATTATTATTATTTTTTTATGCAAGCAGCTGTTAATGTAAGTTACCAAGTCTGTTAGAGCTATATTTCTGTTAGCTCTCAAGCATGACCACTATTAAATGAAACTGAGTCTACATTCTTCAATTCCCTAAATTCTTCTGTATCAGTTTTCATTATTATCTTCTATCTTCTGCTGCTTCAATCTTCAACTTATAGCATGATGAGTTGCTAATACTAATTAACCATGGATGAGTTGCTATAGCCTGACAATTATGGATTCTCTTGATATTTCACTTCTCCGATAGGATAACAAATTAAGTAAATATGTTTTCTCTCTTCCTCGATCTTAAAGGTCGTACGTTCTTCCAATTTTAATCTCAACTTTAAATGTTTCCATATTTGAGATTTGATCGGAGTGTTTTACCCAACATGTTTAGCCACATCAGGCTTGCTCGCTTCACGTCTGTCTAGTTTCCTGTCCAACTAGCTAGGTTGTAGTTTTTTTTGGCAAATAACTAGCTTGTAATTAAAATGCCAAAACCTAACCGATACATGAAAGATGACATTAGTAGTTTCAAACTTGAGATGTTCTTAAACAAGAGTTGTGATACAAATGATACAAAAATAAGACAGGATCAGTGACCAATGTGTCGTACGCTGGTAAATAACTGATCAAATTGTAACTACCTTGCCGTCAACCATTTTCATGTCATTGTCAGTATTTGTGAAAATCCAGAAGTTTGGAGTTTGGTTTACTGCTGAATGAAGGTGGCTTTATTGTATGCTGCTTCTACTCTATTCTCGCTGTATGGTTTGGATGAGAGGCAAAGGAAACGAATTAAAGGGTGGAGGTTTTAACAAAATTAAAAGTGGGTTGCTGCTGCAAGTTTCTATCATCCAGATGATTTCAGCAGGCCTGGTCCAGTATTGTTGCCATTTGGTCCAAAAAGGGTTTGTTTGCAGCAAAGCTGCGGTCCTCATACTTTGCATTGGTTACTGTAGCATAAAGGTTTGGGAAGATATTGTTGAATACAAATGCTTATGATGAATGCTGCATAATTGTTATTCTTGCAGCATTCACATGCTGCATCTTAGTACTTCAGTTGTGTGACATTTAATGGGTTTGGCTTTTTTACTCAGGCCACCCATGTATGATTTTATTTATTTTTTCCTTTTTCTCTTTGGCTTGAATTGTTCTGAAGCCAGATGTCTTTTCCTTGTAAACAGTAGAAAAGAATACTTCAATTCAGGGTTAATTCAATAATTCTATTCATCCCACAATGGGTGTATATATACAAGTACAAAGGAGTAGTCTAACTCTAATAGGAAACAATCTTTCCATAATTATAGGATATCCTAATTAAATAAGATCCTAATTACATACAGATTTACAGCGATTCTACACTCCCCCTCAAGTTGGTGCATAGATGTCTATCATGCCCAACTTGTCAACTGAGTTGTCAAATACCTTCCTGGACACTCCTTTAGTAAGAACATCAGCTAATTGCTCCTCTGAGTTTACAAATGGAAAGCGAATAACCTTTCTGTCAAGATTTTCTTTAATAAAATGACGGTCAACCTCCACATGCTTTGTTCTATCATGCTGAATTAGGTTATGTGCAATCTCAATGGCAGCTGTATTTTCACAATGCAAATCCATATGCTTTTTAAGCTTGTAACCCAGGTCTTTCAAGACATTACGAAACCACAACATTTCACAGTCTCCGTGTGTCATACCTCGGAACTCAGCTTCTGCACTTGATCTGGCAACAACTTTCTGCTTTTTGCTACGCCAAGTGACAAGGTTCCCTCCAACAAAAGTGAAGTACCCAGATGTAGAATGTCTGTCAGTTTTATCACCAGCCCAATCTGCATCTGTGTACCCAATAACTTCCAATTCATCTTTTTTCTGAAACAGTAACCCTTTACCTGGCGCCATCTTCAAGTACCTCAAAATACGAAAGACTGCATCCATATGCTCTTCACTAGGACAATGCATAAATTGACTAACAACACTCACAGCATAAGCAATATCAGGTCTAGTATGTGAAAGATAAATCAACCTTCCTACAAGACGTTGATACCTCCCTTTATCAGTTGGAACTTGATCAAGATAAATAGCAAGTCTGTGACTCATCTCAATGGGTGTCTCCATTGGTCTGCAGTCCAGCATCCCCGTTTCAGCAAGTAAATCAAGTACATACTTCCTTTGTGAAAGCAAAATCCCCTTCTTAGACCTTGCAACTTCAATACCCAGAAAATACTTCAGTTGTCCCAGATCCTTCATTTCAAACTCCTTTGACAGATACTTTTGCAATTCATTCATCTCTTTCAGATCATCCCCTGTAACAATCATGTCATCAACATACACAATAAGAGCTGTAATCTTACCATTCTTGCGTTTGATAAACAAGGTATGGTCAGAATTGCTCTGTCTGTATCCAAAGGCTTTCATGGACTTTGAAAATCTTCCAAACCAAGCTCTTGGAGACTGTTTCAGGCCATACAAAGACTTCTTCAATTTACACACCTTGCCAACGTCACTTGGGTAATTCTTAACACCTGGGGGCACATCCATGTACACTTCTTCCTCCAAATTCCCATTAAGGAACGCATTCTTCACATCAAACTGGTGCAAGGGCCAATCTTTGTTTGCTGCAAGTGAGATTAGAATCCGAACAGTATTAATCTTTGCCACAGGTGCAAAAGTCTCCTCATAATCAATCCCATAGCGTTGTGTATATCCTTTGGCAACCAACCTTGCCTTGTATCTATTAATAGTTCCATCTGCATTAAGCTTCACAGTAAATACCCAACGACATCCTACAGTCTTCTTTCCAACCGGCATAGGTACTAGCTCCCATGTTGCATTCTTTTGAAGAGCTTCCATTTCTTCATTCATCGCCTTTGTCCATTTTGGATCCGTCAATGCATCCTGCACGTTACTAGGAATAGATACAGTAGATAATTGATCAACAACAAGTGCATGTGACCCAGAAATCCTATGGTTAGACATAAAATTAGCTATAGAGTATTTAGCTTTGGCTTTGATATCTGGTTCATATTGTTTCTTAGGAATTCCCTTGGTAAGCCTTTGTGATTTCCTAGGTTCGACACTTTCTAACCCAGAAGACTCATTAAAGTTTAGGGGTACCTGAGGTGGACAATTCTGACATGGATCTTCAGTTGGTGATGCAGAAGGGGGAATATCTTGTGTGTAAGCTTCAGATACGTCTTGATTTTGATTCAAACTATCCAGAAAAGTCGTCTCTTCTGTCTCGGAATTCACAAAGCTCTGTTCAGCAGTTGCATTTTTTGTTTCAGAATTCACCACACTTTGTTCAGCAGTCGTATTTTCTGTTTCGGAATTCATAATGCTCTATTCGGCAACTGCACTCTGTTCAGCAGTCGCATTTTCTATTTCGGAATTCACAATGCTCTGTTCGGAAACTGCATTTTCTGTTTCCGAATTTCTACCTTCAAATCGTTCCTCCAAATTTTCCAAGTCTTCAAAGACATCAAAATCAATAATAGAACGAGGATTCCCTTCAAAACCTCTCTCCCCCTGAAGGGAAGACTGAGAAGCTCCCCCTGAGTAATAAGGCTCAGATTCACGAAAAGCAACATCAAGAGAGACATGTAAAGTGCCAGTAAGAGGATCATAACATCGATAACCCTTCTGGAAGTCAGCATAACCAACAAATATACACTTACGGGCACGGGGATCAAGCTTGCTGCGTTGAGGCTTGGGAATATGAACATAAGCTGTGCACCCAAACACCCGGGGCTCCAAATTAGGCATAGAAGGGATGGTCAAAAGTGTATGAAGCTTCTGATGAGGATTTTGAAACTCAATCACCCGTGAAGGAGTACGGTTGATAAGATATGCTCCTGATTTCACTGCTTCTCCCCAATAGGACCGAGGTACATTCACTCCAAACAAGGAAGCACGAACAACTTCCGTCAACTACCTGTTCTTCCGTTCTGCTAAACCATTCTGTTGAGGAGTATAAGAATTGGAGGTTTGATGACGAATTCCATGTGACCGGCAAAAACCAATCATAGGGCCATTCACAAACTCTCCACCATTGTCAGACTGAAACACTCTGATGGATTGTTGATACTGAGTTGCCACCATTTTGTGAAATTCGGTAAACATTCCAAATACATCACTCTTATTCTTCAGTAATGACACCCATGTCATGCGAGTGCAATCATCAATAAACGTTACAAAATACCGAGCTCTAGAAAGAGAAGGAATTTTCGCAGGACCCCAGACATCAGAGTGAATCTTCATAAAAGGAACAGGACTTTTATTAAGACTTGGTGAATATGAAATACGGTGACTCTTGGCCAGTTCACAAATGTCACAGCGGAAATCCAAATCACTAACAACTGAAAACAAATGAGGTTGCAGCTTCTTAAGATAACGAAAGGATAGATGACCTAAACTACGATGCCATAACCATACAGCTTCCTTCGCATTCTCTACCCCGTTGATCTGATTGGCTTGTCCCAAAAGATGCTTCTATTTCTGTCCAGTCTCTGTCAGATCCAGATAGTATAATTTCCCCCTTCTAACACCATAACCAAGAATCCGTCGAGTCAGAATGTTCTGAAACACACAGAAAGACGGATAGAAGGTCACAATACATGCAAGAGCTAAAATAATTTGACCAACAGACAGGAGATTATAGGCTAGTGATGGAACAACTAGGACATATTCAAGGGTTAAGGTATCAGATAAAGCAATAGAACCTTCTCCGGTGACCGGAGTTGGAGTACCATCAGCAGTAGAGACAACGTCTTGAGGGGAACGTCTAAGGTTTTTCACAAGACTTGGGTCATTGGTCATATGGTCAGATGCACCTGTATCAATTATCCATGTACTATTAAAAGTAACCTTACCCTTCATACCTGACTGCACTACATTAGCAGAGGCATTGTCTAGGTAAACTTCCTCTGTAGTAGCAACAGCGGCCTTGCCCAGATTCTTTCGCGGTTTCTTAGTGAAGTCCCACCAATCAGGGTAACCAATTACTTCATAGCACCGCTCCTTGCTATGACCTAATTCCCCACAGATAATGCACCTTTTGTTTGCATATGGATTTGGTTTACCCAGAAGGCGGCGTGGAGAAGGTCCTGAGAAGCCTGGAGGATGACCCTGTTTGCGTTGAGCCATAACAGAAAATTCGGTAGTCACCGAATGCCCAATAGTCTGTTTCTCTGATTGCATCATTGAGGAATTCATGATTTTCGCAGGTTTGGATTTTCAAGGGTTTCAAGATGGATATGAATGTTTTGGATAAGAAAGTTTTTTTTTTTTTTTTTTTTTTTCGAAAACAGGTAGGGTGATGGTGGTTTGAAATTCAGGATGGTTTGATTTCAACGGTGGTGGTATGCAGCGGTTTGTGGTGTTCTTCAGGATTCAGGATTCAAAGGATGCAGCGCAAGTTCAAAGGATTGAACCTGCTCTGATACCAAGTAGAAAAGAATACTTCAATTCAAGGTTAATTCAATAATTCTATTCATCCCACAATGGGTGTATATATACAAGTACAAAGGAGTAGTCTAACTCTAATAGGAAACAATCTTTCCATAATTGTAGGATATCCTAATTAAATAAGATCCTAATTACATACAGATTTACAGCGATTCTACATTTTCCTTGTAAACCAGGTGATCAAATTGCAAGCCTGATCAGATAGTCAATTTAAACAACATATTCAAACCTCAGACCTCAGTAGCTTGTCTTAAAGCATCAACAATTAATAGTTGAGTCAAATATTAATTTTAGATGCATGATTTTTTTTTAATTTTTTTATATTTTATTTTATTTTTTTCCGTCAAAAATTATAGATGCATGTTTCTCTGAGTCATAAATTTGGTTATACTTCAGAATAGATTGCTGATCTTGGCTGCTAGGACTGTAGTTCACACATCATCGTGGTGTACAATGTCAGAACAGCGTGATGCTCGCCCGTCAAAGCGCAATAGCAAGATGCTTCCTCAGGTGCAATTTGCATTTGTATTAGTGGTGTACTATTCAAAAGTGTAACCCAAAATTATTTCCCTCCAATAAGCTTTCCGCACCATAATATTCAAAACGGTGAATGGTCAATCAGCTTGGGGGAGGAGGTTGGATTAGGACGTCCAAAACATCCTATCTGTTGCCTGTGTGTCATGTAGCTGTTGGAGTAAAATAGTGTGTATTATTTTGGCCAAAAGAGAAAGAGATTAGTGCAGGCTTATGCACTAATATTGACACAAAAGCAATAGTAATTCGATGAATTTTCGTGGGTGTTTTGGATCAACACATAAATGGTGAACTTTGATTTTACATTTTATGAACCTTTTATTTGTCAAAAAAAATAAAAATCATACAGAAGCCTGACTAGCATCTTGCCTTCATGCAGCACACATAATTACTCGAAAGAGTTATGTAATTTGCTTGAAAATTATCATGCTTTGATTCATTTACATGGAAGACAGTGAGAGTATGAGAAAATAACCAGATAGCATCTCAAATTGAGTAAAACCACAAAAGGGAATCACAACGAAGCAAACAACAACAATTTATGTTCAAAACAGCACTGTTGAGACTTGAAAGTGTCCACAAGTTCATGATGGGATAATATCGCAGTTTAGCATCTGACTTGATCAACAAGACTGATTTCTTCACCTTTATCCAGCAAGTCACGGAATTAGTGCCTTCACTCCTGTGGTCATTCCAGTGATGCACCAAGGCAAGCGCGGTGATGCTACAGATCTTATTGACAACACTTGGTCCTTCAGCATCAGCAATCCTGTGACCATCCATTTCATTGATCTGCATTTGGGAAAAGTTTCATTAATTATATGATAAGCAACAAGTATCAGGCCTATCAATTAAATCCTAAACATAACGCAGACAATCTCATGGAATATTGAAACAAGGTGATGAAAAAAGCTCTTTTTCATTTTCAAGGAACATAACTGGATTGGATCTGTTGCCGAAAAATTGAAGACATCTCGTGTCAGTGGACTATAAAAGAGCATTCATCCATGCCAAAGCATAGGTTATACATACAATATAGTATACAAACTCCAACGTTCAACATTCACAAAAACACAAACGTGCATATAGCAGCTGTAGGAGGCTAGGTAAGTTCCTAACCTTTTATCACCCAAAAAAAAATAAAAAATGTTCTTAATCGTATACAAAATTCGGAATGGTGAAGAATATTTGGAGGACTAACCCAATTAAAAATCAATTCGGCTCTTGAGTCCTGACGGGTCCTTCTTCTCTTGAGCTGTGAGAGTCATTTGATTTGGGTTCATAAAAATGGTCCACTGTTATGAAAACAGGGGAAAGTTATCAACCAGCAGCAATTAATAATAACGAAAAACTGCATAATCAATTCTACAACATCCAGCAGTCAACTCAAGTCCTAACTGAGAAAACACCATAATCGATATTAACAAAACTAAAAAATGAAGTCTCTGCAACGAAAAAAAAAAAAAGACCTGCTTTGAGTCTATTCCTGAAGTTCAGTGCCCGGGATAGTTTCATACACACTTCATTTGGTGGCATAACCAGGTGAACTCCGCAGCGTTTCAAGGGAACCTTGTTGGAACGGAGATTTTGTTGAATACTAACTCGACAGATAAACGGTGGCAGCGAATCAAATGGAATTGTATCGAACGGAATATACTGCATCCCCAGAAGAGCCGAATCACCTTCATAGAAACAACGATCTGTCACTCTTGCTTCATTGATACGAATTTCGAATTGCCAATCTAGCACCTCTTCGCCAGCAACACATAGAGCCAATCCTGTGTTGTGCCATTTGAAATTAGGGAGGACTTGAATATAAAATTCAAACAGTCCATTCCCTATGAAATCCATTTGACAACTGAACCACATTGGAATTTCATGAATTGCTGGACATACAACCCCGAATGCAGACTTCTGAGAAGAGAGAAAAAGAGAGAAGAGATGGGCCTCCACATGATGATCAAACTTCTTCTGTGCCTCCTGAACCAGATTGTCACACAGTCTCCAACAATTGGTCAAGTCCAACCACTCAAACATTTGCGATTCTTGATGTTTCAAAATGTTTGATAACTTTGAAATTCTTTCCAATGATACGCAATCTCTCACATCTAATGCTACCAAATTTGGTGGAAGCCCCGGAACCTCTTGAAGCCTTTTGCACCCATTCAAGTTAAGCTTCTTCAAGTGGATAAACTTGGTAGCAAGGCAAGCGGGAAGACTAACAAAATTGCTTTCTGAAAAATTAAGCGTGTCTAAGGTGGAGGCACAACCAAGCGTCACGAGGAAATCACAGTTTGAAATATTGCATCCTCCCGCTTCAAAGTACTCTAGTGAAGGAAACGCTAAATTGCCTTGATCATCATCAGCACCAAAACTGTCACTATGACTTTCTCTTTCTGATGAAGTTACCTTGCTGCAACGTGAAATCTTTGAGTTAGACGTTGGAGTTGGCACTTCACAGTATTTCACCTTATTCGGAAATGGAAGCACCAGTTTTGGGCAACCAGTGAGTTCAAAATAAACTAGCTTTTGTAACTCATAAATGCTGAGTGGCAGATTCGAAAGGTTTTCACCTTTTTGTAACATAAAAAATTGAAGATTAAATAGATCATGTCCAATTGATGATGGCACTTCTTTGATGGCAGTTTCAGATACATTCATGTGTGTAAAGGATTCCATCCTTCCCTCAATTTCTGGGAAGTGCTTGAGCCTCTTGCAGCCTCTCAAATCAATATTTTGCAGAGATTTCATGTTGACTATTTTTGGAAACATCTTAAGGTTAGAGCAATCTTTAAGAATGAAGTCAACAAGCTTATCAAGGAATCCAACAGAAGGATGCAATTCAGCTAAACTTGTACAGGAATTTAAATCCAACCTCTCCAAATTTGGGAACATTCCAGACAAGTCGGGGAATTCTCTTAGGAATTTGCAACTTCTGAAGCTTAGAGATTTCAAATTTTGCAAATTCTGCAACACAAAAAGGAAGGATAATATGATGAGCTTCACAACAACTTAATTTTTGAATTGTAATATAGAAGCTGGTCAAAACAGCAAATGGATAATTAACAGCTTAAAATACCTTGAGTCCTTGCCCAAGTCGTGAGATACGACTGTTTGGCATATTGAGCTTGACTAGTTTTTGTGGATTGAAGTCGGATGGCAAATATTGTGCTGGGAATCCAGGCCAATCAAGGAACCTCAACTGATTTGGGAGATAATTAACCTCTCCAGAGAAGCGTGCATTAATGTTTATAAAAAGTTGAAGATTTTTCATCTTTTTAAAGCATTTAGCACTCAAGCATATCTCATCTTCTCTTGGTAGCTCTACTCTGATGCCTTTAACTTTTTTTGAGCCCTGATATGAACAAAAATATAGGATTAATTAGAACTGCAAGTACTATATAGTATAGAAGACTTTATTTTTTTCACAATTAGGAAGCTCTAGATACACACACACAAACACATAAAATGATTCATGTTCTATACTTACTGTATTTTCGGTTAAAACACGATAAACATCCTCATGAAACCATAGTCTGCTACGTCTGCCAGCATCTGCGGGTGACTCTTTACGAACAATTTCTTTTCCCATTTCCTCCAGCAAGTCATGCATCCAAATCTTTCCAGATTCACTAGTATTTACGAGGGCCTTTTCTTCAAGTACTTCAATAGCATGTAAAGGGTTGAGGTAAGAACCCTCTAGTGCGTGCATCACATACCCCTTATCTTCACCTTTTCAGAAACATGCAATGTCGAGAAATGCTTCTTTCAACGGATCTTCCAATGCATTGTAACTTCTTTGAAGGACTTTTTGGATATCGCTGTTAGGAAATCTTCTGTAACCATCTAATGCAGCATGCCATTGATTTATACCCTTACCACAGAGAAGTGAACCTAAAATGTTTATAGCTAATGGAAGGCCGTGAGCATACAGTAGAGCAGTATCAATTGGGAATTTCACACACTCATCTGGATTTCTGTTTTCCTTGAAGGCATTCAAAGTCAAGAGGTTACGAGCTTCATCATTATCTAATGCCTTGGCAGTATATATAGGATAGACTTGATGTGCAATTAGCAAATGTTTATCTCTTGTTGTTATGATAATTCTGCTTCCACAACCAAACCAATCCAATCCTCCAGCTAATTTGTCCAACTGGTTCAATTCATTCACATCATCAAGAACTAAGAGAACCCTTTTGCTACCCAACCTGTCCTTTATCACCTGAATTCCTCTATCAACATCGGTCATCTTCATTTCCTGGCCCCCTAAAATCTCATAAAGAAGATTATTTTGTAGTCGAACTAGGCCTGGATGGGGTACTGAATCTGCTCTAACATTTCCCAAGAAACAGCAACCTTCAAACTTATGGGCAATTGAGTTGTAAACAGCTTTAGCAATTGTTGTTTTGCCTAACCCACCAATACCCCATATACCAACCATGCGAACCTCACCACCTCCGACATCTAAAAGCTTAAGCATATCTTGTACACGAGAGTCTATTCCAACGGGATACTTTGCCACATTTAAATAGCTACGTTTTGATACTTGTGCTGAAATATCTTCAGCAATCTTACTAATAAACTTAGCTTCATGATGCCTGCCAATTCAAATGCAAAAAATATTTTATTAGACACAACTTTACGATGGAAACTTATACAAAATTTTATGAAACAACAATGTTTTCTTAAAGAACTAAACTTTAAATCGGATTGGAGCCTCCATGGTCAACTAAACAAATGAGTAAGTACTACTGAGGCATTTTGGAGATTACTATATGTGTGAGGGTTTGGCCTGTATCAAAAATTTCAAAAAAAAAAACTGAGAATTATGTAAATATACCCGTCCAAGAAAGTCCACCCTGATAAATTTGCTGCATCTCTAAGAGCCGACCTCCATCTTTGTACCTTGTCCATGTTGTCCTTGAATCTGCACTCATGTTTATCAAGTGCCTGACCAAATTTACCCTTCTGGTACCGTACGTCGGAAGGATCCAGCTTGTAAAACACCGGCCAAACCAATTGTTTCTTCAACTCCATACATTGAAGGATTTTAACAAGTTCATCCAAACACCACCCTGAGGATGCGTAGTTTTCAGAGAATATGACTATAGAAATCTTTGACCCTTCAATTGCTTTGAGAAGTGCAGATGATATTTCTTCTCCTTTTCTAAGCTCATCGTCATCGATGAAGGTATTAATTCCCTTCTGAACCAAATAAGTGTGCAAATGGCCTGTGAAGTTGTTTCGTGTATCCACACCTCTAAAACTCAAAAACACATCGTATGGACATGAACGGGTGAGAGGAGAAGAGGAAGGAGTCATTGAATCCGTAAGCAGAGGCTTCTTGGGAACGGAGCCATAGTACTGCCTCAGCTCCTCCTCGGTGATCTCGCCGAGCTGGACCGGCGGCGGCAGACGCTGCATCTCCTTCAAGCTCCTGGGCCGCTGGTGGGTATGGGACAACCCAAAAAGCCCAGAAAGCACATGGTAAGCTGTCACGAGCAGAGCCAAGAGTGTGAAGAAGGTCGCCGGAGATAGGCCTGTGTAGGCCACGATCGCCTCCTTCAGTGTTTCCCAGAGTGCAGAGCCATTTTGAGAGAGACAGAGAGAGAGAGAGAGAGAACTTTCTTTGACACGGATTCGAATATTCAAATAGCTACATTTTTGGTAATGAGTTCACACGACCGATGATATGAAGAGTTGGAGATCGATGGTAAACTGATGATCATGTAAAAGACAAATATGTATAACATATCTCTTACAATTATGTGGGCCTTGATGGAAGCTTCAGTGCAACTTCAGGCATGGAATGGTGCGAGCTTGTCAATGATATGATCTCTTATTATATAAGTATCAGATGGCCTCTTGCAGTTTCCTGAAAGCTTCAATGCAATATTCATCAACTATTTTTATCAACTGCTTATAGATTAGCCACAACGGTGTATCAGAGAAAAGGACGGCTAAGTGGCTAACCAATCGATCAAAGGACGACTTAAGTAATGATCTTTTATTGGAATAAAGTTGTAGGACTCGAGCAAACTTATTCAATTGCAACTGGATGAATTGCATGGGTCCTGTTAAGCATAATAAATTCTCTGCAACTTCAATTGTTGCTGCAGAGTGCAGACTGGAATGCTCAGCTCCTCTTGGCATGGTTTCTTTTTAATTGGCTTGTTACCTGGTTTTGATTTTTAACTTTTTATTCCGCTGTCCTATAGTTCTCTAGTTCTTGGTTTGGTTTCTTGACCTATTTTTGTACGAAAATTTCGTACTTGAGGCTTTGCCCTCTTTTAGCTAATACTAGCAAATTTGCCCGTGCTATGCTGCGGGTTAATTTTTTCTTTTTTTTGAAGTTTTACACGTGATAGATGAATATTTGATGGATTGTGTGGAAATATTGTTGATTGCAATTTGGTTAAAACTAACAATATAATCACTTGATAATACATAAGTAAATTGCTTAGTGCTTCATAACATTATATGGTAGAATTTTTATGCAAATCAAGTAGCAAAAAATTGAACACTAATTGTTTTTGTTGAAATTTGCAGATTTGGTCTTATTTGAACTTATTCGCACGTTACCCAAATTTCTCCACAGCAACCTATAAGTTCAAATCTAGTAAGATCTTTGATGGATGTTAGCTTCAACATATCCAGCTGATGAAGGCAGATTGAGACTTCTTTCTTGTATGATCTTAGCGGCTTCATGTTGCACATCTTGATTGGTAAATATAAGCATTACAGTTGGTCCATGCGCTGCAAGTTGCTTGGTAATTTAAAATCAGCCACCATCGGTGTTGAGATCAGTTGAACTGTTTGTCCAGAAAAGCAAGTTCAGTGCAATTTGAGAGAATTAATCGAATCAATGAAATTGGAAAAAAAACATTAGTATTAAGGATCTAACCCTACTGAAGATGGTGAAATGAGAATAAAGTTGAACATAATATGACTATGAATAGCAAAGAAAAAAGTAATGAATCTTTGACTAAAACTAATATTGGAGTGGTATCTGTTCATTCTACCCGGTACTGCTAATCATTCAGTTTAAAGTTTCAAAGAGTTAATCATAGAAAGTTCTCCCTGTGTTAATTGAGATAGTGCAAAGCGGTAACAAATTTGACACTTCAAGCAGAAAACGCATTTCTATTTTTTTTTTTTTACCATAAC
Source organism: Rosa chinensis (assembly GCF_002994745.2). NCBI lineage: Eukaryota > Viridiplantae > Streptophyta > Magnoliopsida > Rosales > Rosaceae > Rosa > Rosa chinensis. The sequence goes on from NC_037094.1 coordinate 35,356,855, forward strand.
AGATTGAACAAAGAAAGAGAGGGTTTGTCTTGGCAACAAAAAAAGGAACCAACTATACCTCAAATGAATAAACTAAGGAATATCAAATTTGAAACTTTAAGCAGAAAACACATTTTATTTGTATGATATAAGATGTACAATCAATCTAGGATTAAACTAAAGCTATAACAATCCTTGTCAATATCTAAGTTATGAGTATTATTATTGCCTTGACTTCAAACTACAGGTCAAGCAATTACAGTCATTGGAAACTTTCTCAGGTCTGGCTAAGAACTAAAATGGTTTACTTACTTTTAATTACTACTAATTGAATTAATTTCTCGTGAGAAATTGTAAGCAGGCATTGATCAATAATTAGTCACTAGGAAATCAAATCAATAGTGAAACATAGAGCCATGAAAGTCTGCGAAACCATTACCAGTAATGCACAGTCCTCTCTAACGCACCAGCGTAGCAGAAAAAATCTCCAATCCATTTTGCGAGTTCAAGTGTAGTAAAGTAATGAAGATTGGCATCAACCGGTGATCCTGCCAACATAGGAGAGGTAGATATAAACTTCCTCTGAGTTGGCAGTAGCTTCAGAATGTAAATATCTGATTTCAAAAGGCATCAATAGTTTACCTTGTCTGGGAAGTGGTTGTGCAATTAGAGATTGCTTGTTCGTGTTAAGCTGTTATTCTAGATGATCCATAATCTAGTGAATGAGCTATAAAGTCAACGAAAAGAAAAACAATAATACAACTATGAATACCAAAGAAAAAATTAGCAAATCCATGTCCCATAAAAAAAACTTCTCTATATCTTGAATGATGTTAGTTGAAGATTAATAAATTTGCATACCAAAACCATGATCACTATGCTATCCATTCAAACTGAAACTTAAATCCAAAGTGTTTTATATTCAAATCTTCATACAAAAAAAACATAAAATTCAGAAACAAAACACCCAATCAAGACCACAAATTGACGCACCTAATAAAAACCCAAATCACAACAAAGAAAGAAAAACCCAACCTTAACTTAATAGAACTGAAAAAATCAATCAAACACATACCTCTTTTGCTCCTAAAACCTGTCTCCTAAACTCAATCAAAATCTGGGCACGCACTTCCTCCAAAACAAACCCAAGCGTAGCTCCTAGAGATGATCAAAATCTTCTGGAAAACTCCCACCCAATCTCTGCTTCTTTTCCTGAAAGCTCCCTCCCATTATTTAGCAATGATCAACTCAGTTATCTATAGTAGCAGGTCTGCATCTTTAAGGGAATTAAAAATCTTCTCAGAGAAGGATATGTTGCCATCTTTGAGGTCCAGTGAGATAAATGACCTTCCACTGAAATTTTATCTTCTAGATGTTATTAAGCTTCTACATATTTTTCTATGACAGGGGTACAGTGCCAAATGCACACGGTGTGTGGAATGTATGTAAGGTTTTATTGATAAAGTTCAAGCAATATACATTACAATCTTCTAATCAAGAGAACATGAATAAGGAAATCAAGAGGCTCTTCAATCATGAATTGACGAAGCTAAAGGAAAAGGCTTGCCAATAATAGAAGTATCCTTACCTGCACATGTAATGTTGATGTGTCTTCATATTGATTAACTATACTTTTCCTTCAAAGGTGTGCACCATAGAAGCTGTTGGCAATATTATTGAAAGGGAATGCTGGACATGGCAGCGTAGCAGTGATGAAATATTCAAAAATAGAGAAACAGAATAATTTAAATTAAGTTGAATCTCATTTGCATCATGAAGAAATTGGTGGATCTCTTGATGTCCTTCTCTTAAAATTGGTAATTAAGAATATGAAAAGTTCACAATTTTAAGGGGGGCTTGGTTCTCAAGGAACAATATAAAATGTGGAAGATTGACTACCTTTTATTAGAACTTTTATATGGAATGAGGACATGGTAGAGCAGCATATATAGATGAAATCGAAAACTTAAATTAAAGTTGAATGTGATTGCACCAAAACTCTGAAATTGAAGTGTCTGGCTAGCATTATGAGGTGGTTTGACTGAGCATGAAAAAAGAACTCTTCTAGTTTGACGGAGCATGAAATTGAAAAAAGAACTCTTAATTGGAGAATTAAGCCTTAGTTGGATATTAAATTGATTATCAATCAATTTTACAAACACTTCTATGTAAACTATAAAATCCGCATACCTGAGCAGAACCAAGATCAAATATGTTTCCAGCAAATATCCCTCTAATCAGATTCTCTACCCGCTTGCCTTCATCTTGAATAGCATCATTACGATCCACCACATTCTCAAACAGGGTTATGGCCTTTGCATTCTCTTCATCCTGAAGTGTCCAATCACAATTCCAAACTCCAATTCAGTCAAGTACACAATTCATTACGATAAACTACCGTACAACAGTTAACAAAGTCACTGACCTTGACTTTCTTGAATATATCTCTGAACCCCAACTCCCTACTCACGAAGTCTGTAAAGTAGCTAAAAAAATCCCCCAACCCAACCCAAACCCCCACAAAACAGTTCATATCAACACAATAACAGTAACATCAGCACTGAAGTGGCAATCAAAATTAACATAATGCTTACAATGCAATCAGGCGGACTGTGACTCTCAGCTTCCTTCTTCAAGTCCTCAAGTATTTCAGAGTACCTTTAAGGCATAATCACAAACATGTTATAGGCATTTCGAAAACTAAACTAATCACTTGATTCAGTTTCAGTGTAGTTTATACCTCTGAGCAAACGTTTCAGCTTTAGCAGGAGCATCATTGACTGAAGCATCACTCTCAGCTCGCTTCCTGCTCCAAAAAAAAATGGATCAAAATTCACAAACAAAATAAGAAAAACGAAGTAATTAGGGTTTAGGGAGCTGAAAAGAAAAATGGGGATTACTTGAAGGAAGGGATGGAGTTGAGGAAGAGGTCGATCCAAGCAATCTCAGTGGGGGTGGGCTTGCGGGGATTGTCGGAGGGGAAGCGGTAAGGGATGGTGCAGGCTCTGTAGTTCGATTCAATCGGCGTCGTCAGCAGTGGAAATGCCACCAATTCTGAAGTCAATCTTGGTCATACGGCCATAGAAGACAGAAGAAACCGATGGAAGGTCCCCGTTTGGTTGACATGAATATCAAAATAAGAAAATAATTTATTTTCCTTTCCGATATGGAATGGAATAAGTTCTGATATTTTCATAAGAGTGTTTGGAACATTACTGAAAATTAAATTCTGGAATTAATTTTTCATTCCTATTGTAGAGTTTGGTAAGTTATAAGAATGAAATATATATTAATTTTTCATTCCTATTGGTAAGTCATAAGAATGAAATATAAAACTATAATTTTCAATAACACATTTTTACTAATTAAAGTACAAATATGACATCAACTTGTAATTAATATTAGTGGAGGAATATAATTTTTTTAGAGGTATAATTTTGTCTTTGAAAGTGGGAAATGGAAATAGAATACCACCCCTGACTATGTAATTCTATTAAGGCTTTATGAGGGAGTCAATTTCCAGTCAAATCTCATTTTTTTTATTTCCTTTCCAATCTCTTATTACAACTAAATGACACATTTAAATGAAAAATGAAATTAATTCACATTCCATACCATGATTTCCTGCCATCCAAGGGCAAAAGCATATTTTCTGTCCCTTATGAACAGTGGGAACAGTGAACTCATCTTTAATATTAGTAATAATAATAACTAGCATTCATGCCTGCGTGTTGCTACGAGTTTTGGAACAAAATGTGCAAGTCTTGAAAGATGGAAAGTTTAGTTCACAATTAAAATAGATGTTGGTTTACTAACATTACCATTAATATAGATGTTCTGGTAATGTTCAAATATATATTACAACTGCGGTTAAAACAGCTTCCCAAAAATACATTGATCTACTTATAGGCTAACCTAGTTAGAATTGTTGCTTCATTTATTTGCCAAAAAGAGATGTGAAAAATACAAAAAGTGATATCAGTTATTGAGAAGTTAGCCTAGTGATGATTAGCTATGGAGGTTGTCCAAAAAGCTGCTTCCTCCATTTCTATTTACACAAAAAGTGACATGATATTTCAATCCACTTTTTCCTTGTTTATAGTGTCTGTGGATGATGCTGCTAAATCAATGCTTCACTCCCAGTTATTATGAAAGTAAGAAGTTATAGAAGAAGTCAAAGAAGTGATAGGTAACCAACCATATTTGCAAAAAAGGATTTTTAAAACCTCTAAGCATAGCACAAAGCCGAGAAAAACAGAGAGAATTATCTTTTTAGTAGAGAATATCTAACCTCATGTCATTGAAATAAAGCAGAAACAATGATCAACTCCATACAATAATCCAATAGACAATAATCCAGGAGTTGAATTGTGTGCAAGAGGTACAAATTTTTTCTTCTCTAAAACTTCTGAAATTATCATTTTGGTTATTCAAAACTCCTCAATTACTGCAAGAGATGCATGCTTTGAGTTGCTCTAGAAACAAATTTTAAAATTTTAAAGCATGCATCTGTCACACATGTCCTTGTATTGAAATATGACTGAAAATAATCTTCAATTTTACCCAATATGTGATCATTGTTCAATAATACTAATGTTAATATCTCTGTTAGTGTTGCTTAGGTAGATTAGATTAGATAAGTGTGTATATAATAAGCAACCCGGGCATACTTGATTGCTTCTACTACAAAATCATAATCAATTTTATAATTTGATCATTGATTAATGGTCATGAAACATTGGAAAATAATCTGTCTCCATAGAAAGTAAAAAAAAGCAAGAGATAACAATCATGACAAACCATACCTCAAGAGAAAGACAACTTCATCAAGCAAGCAAAGAACAACAATCCAAAAATTAGAGGACAGAGTAATACTATCACCTCCCGTTTTTGTTTATTCAAATCCCTACCAAATGCAGACAATTTTATGTTACTACAATGAAAACAAAAAACTGAAAGATAAATCACAGAATCTCAGATTTAAAAATAAATAAAAAACCCAACAAATCAGAGCAAATACCCACCACTTCTCTTCTTTCAATCAGGCAACAACCCCACTCCCCTCATTCTCCTTCTTTCAAGCAAGCAAGAGCTCCGCTCCTCTGTGCTTGACAAATAACAAAACCCAAAAACAAACCCAAACTCTATAAACCTTTAATGAACAACTAAAACTGACAATCCTAAGATTATGAACAAATGGAACAAAACTCATCAAAACTATGAATCATAATCAATAATAAACCCATATCAATTTTCGGACAAAAAAAAAATCAAAAAATCTCAGCCAAGATCGCAGATTAAATACTTGTTACTCCCTCTATTTTGCTCCATAAAACAGTTCAATCCAAGAGTAAAGGGCACTGATCAGACCAGACCCTTGTCAGTTGTCCTTTTGTTGCGTCACTATGGACTTGCACGATGGGTGGTCTTCCTAGCACATTATTGGAGCCGTTGTTTAACGGCCATAGAGTTGGTCGCAGCCCTCAACTAAAGGAGTTATGGGTAGCTTGTTTATGCTCAACCTTGTGGTTCATTTGGCGAACAAGAAATGGGTGCAAGTTTGAAGGTATTGTGCCCAAAGCTATGCATGCTTGTAGGATGATCTCAGGTTATGTAAATACTTCCAGCCGTATAGCCACTGGCTGCATGTTCAACTCTATCCAGGATCTTTGTGTGGTTAAACAATTTGGGGTTCCTTGTAAACCTCGTCATGCACCCCGTATCATAGAGGTAAATTGGCATCCCTTTTAATTGGTTGGGTTAAAATTAATACGGATGGAGCATGGAAAATGAACTCACCGAGTGCGGGTTATGGTGGAGTTTTTCGAGATTATAAGGGTGAGGTTCTTGGTGCTTTCTCCTCCAGTTTAGATATCCCAACCTCAGTTGCAGCTAAAGTAATGGCAGTAATCAAAGCTATTGAGTTGGCTTGGGTTCGGGACTGGAAGCACTTTTGGCTAGAAGTTGATTCATCTCTTGTTCCCACATTCCTTCGCTCTCCTCATATGGTACCTTTGCAACTTCGAGTGGAGTGGGGTAATTGTTTTCATTGGATTTCTCAGATGCACTTTCATTCTTCACACATTTATAGAGAGGGTAATCAAGTTGCTGATGGTTTTGCTAATTTTTGTGATTCTTTGTCTAATATGATTTGGTGGCATTCAATTCCTCAATTTGCAATTACTTTTTGTGCCCGAGACCGTGTAGGTCTTCCTAATTTTCGTTTTAGTTAATTTGTAGTGCTTTAGTTGTTCTTGAAGAGGCATGTCTCTTCAATCTTTCGAGGGGTAAGGTTGTTGTCTTCCCCTTCCACCGTCTTGATGTACTCGTTTTTCTTTTTCTTTTAATAATTTTCCCTCGCACTGTTGACGTTTGCTAAAAAAAAAATCCTGTTTTGGAGAAACAGGAATTGAGAGAAAATTGTTGTGTATTCTTATTGATAATAGGGGCCTCTTTATATAGAGGATTATCTAAATCGTACAAGAAAAGATAATCATACATTGAATGGATATCTCTAAGATTCTCCGAGATTATCTCTAGTTAATAACTCTATTACCACTGGGTTAAGTAACCTAGAGTTTAGGCCAGACACAATTTGGATTTACTTAAACATTCTCCCTTGTGTCGCCCAAACGTGGTGCTTCTCTCGTTGCCTCGTTAAAAACCTTGCCGAGTAACAAAAACCCTGTGGGACAAAAATAACCTCGGTCGAAGGGGAAAAAGAGCACAACACACCTTTCAAGTTTCGAGACCATACATATAGACATCTCCCTCTGATGACTATGGTCATGAGAGTTCGGATAACTTCCGCAAACGATGCTACTAACATGTTCCTCGAAAGCGGAATTTAGGCAATGACTTAGTGAGCAAGCCTGCCATACTATCCTCAGATTGAACCTAGTTCACTTTGATCTTGAGGAGAGTTTGTTGTTGTTGATTATCCTTGGTGTTGTCGCTTTTGATGTACCCTTGCTTCATTTGTTTAAAACAAGTAGCATTATCCTAAATGCTCGTAGGCTCATCTGTGGTAGACTTCAAACCACAATTTTTTGAACATGCGTAATTATGGATCCAATCCATATACATTCACAAACCACTTTGTGAAGAGAAATGATCTCTGCATTGTTTGAAGATATAGCGACTAGGGTCTGTTCTGTAGACCTCCAGATGTCACGGTCTTTATCCATGGTGAACGTACACTTAACCAGTTTGGGAATGACCTTTGTATGGGTCAGAGAGATACCCAATATCTGTAAAACCTTCCAAAACACATGTCGTTTTGGGATGGTAATAGTGGACGTAGGCTAGTGTTGGCGGCATTCCTGGTGTGTGATGGGTCTGAATCCATCACCTCTCTGTAGGGATAGAACAAGTCCACATCAATTGTACATCTCAAGTACTGAAAGATGTATTTTACACAAATCCAATGATGTCGCGTTGGTGCAAAGCTATATCAAACTAACAAGTTCATGGCAAATGAGATGTCCGGTCTTGTTCATTAAGCTAAGTACAAAAATGCGCCTATTGTACTTATGTAGGGCACTTCCGCCTCTAGCACATCTTTGCCATCATCCTTCGAACGAAGAGGATCATTTTCAGGATCAAGACTACGGACAATCATAGGGGTGCTTGGAGGCTTGACCTTGTCAAAATTCCTAAGCATCTATCAACACAATGCTCAAGTTCCAAACGGAGACATAATCGTGTTCTCCCAAAATCCTTCATCTCAAACTCGGATTTCAAGTGTTCAGCGGTTTCCCTTAACTCTTTAAGGGCTTCCAATGAAAATCATGTCCAATATGACCTGCGATAGAATCTAGAACTTGTTATGGAAATGCGCGAGCATATCCCTTCCCAATCAAGTAGTCACTTTAGTGAGCGTTTCAATCTTATTGTAAACGCGCTCCGTGGTCTAGAGCCTCTTGACTTGGGTAAATGAAGTTCACCATGAACCTTCATGTATATTCCGTATCTAGATCCCCATAGAGATACGTAGTGACCACATTTGTAAGTTGCATGTTCAGTTATTTGGAAACTACCAAACTGACAGGATAGTGGAGTGCAATGACATCCATTACGAGAGAATATATCTCATCGTAGTCGATTCCAGGGAGTTATGTGAGAAGACTTGCGTTATAAGGCCAGATTACTATCTCTTTTTCTCATCACGCTTTCTAACGAAGACCCATTAGTCAACTGGTTTTATGTCAGGAAGTGTTGGCATCACTGGCTCAAAAACCTTCCTTTTCGTTAGAGAATCCAACTTAACTTGGATCGCATCTTTCCATTTAGGCCAAATTTCTCTACGTTGGTATTCATTCATCAACGGAGCGTGGTTCGATATCATTAGACTCAACAAACTCATGCGTAACGAAATGCGCAATTACATCATCAATCATGATGGAGTTTCTATCTCACGTCTCATGTACACTAGTGTAATTTTCAAAGAGCTCTATATTCTTAGGAATAGGTTCTGACGTTGAGGCGTCCCCCAACGATAACCATAATCCGGAAGATACTTATGAGACGGATTTTGAGTGTCGATGATCCAAGGATTGAGCAAAGTATCCTTCGAACCCACGGACCTCTCACGCATCCTAGCTGGGGCCATGGCTTGTAACGCTAGAGTGTCACTCTCTTTGGCGTTAGCACCATGCCTACCTCCGTGTAGGGTGGCACTATGTCCTCTCGTAGGGACGTTCATCCTTGCAGGCATGTTTGCAGCATATTTGTGTGATCTCGTCACTTTAACGAAGATCGAGATGAGACATAGTGGGGAGAGACCATGACAATTCCTGTCGTTCCTATTGAACATTCGTGTTCTTATCTCCCCCTAACGACGGGAAGACTGTCTCATTAAAGTGACATCCGCAAATAGCGGTAAGGAGATTGCCTAGCAAGGGCATTAAGTGGCGAACGATTGTTGGAATCTCAAATCCAACGTAGTTGCCCATTCGTCTGTAAGGACCATCATAGAGCGATGTGGCAGCGCAATTGGCACATAAATGGCACACTCAAATATGTGTAAGTATGATACTTGTACCCATTCACTAGCTATAATGCAGAGGTAGATTGAGTGGCAGTGGATCGTAGACAAATTAACATCACTGCATGCGATATTGCATCACCCCAAGTGGATATAAGGAGATTGGTGTGCATTACCAATGTCTTGACTACCATCGTAGTCATATCCGAGAGACCATTTGGATGTGTACATGGGAATATGATGTCCAACATCGGTCCTATTGCAATAACCATCAAAAGTCTTCAATGTAAACTCTCTAGCATAGTCAAATCTAATTGACTGAATATGATGATTCGGGGAGTGAGCCTGTTGTCATATGATATGTGCTAGGAGTGTAGCATAAGCAGAATTACAAGTGGACAATGGCACAATACGTGACTGCGTGTTTGCATGTCAACCAACATCATGAGATATTTAAAAGTCCGCAAGTTGGTTGAATCAGTCCATAGAATCCTCATGGATTTTGTGTAAGAACAGAATGAGTATTTTCATATCCTTTGCATAGGATGGTCTCAGTCCTAATTTCCCTAAGGAACGGGCTTTGTAAAACGAGCGAGAGGCCTTAAAATCAACCAATGAGGATTTTGGTTGGGTCGACTAAGCGTCTGAAACGCTATTTGAAGCAAAGTTGGTGATTGCAACATCACTTGGGGCGTCATCACCATGATGTACGCTATCCATGGCATCATGGATAAGGACTATGCCAGCCCTAGGCTCGTGGTGGACTGCGGCGGCAACTCCAGAGGCAGCGGCGATGGTCACACTCTTAGTCTAGGAGTCAACTTTTGATTCATGCTTCGTTTCGCTCGAAAGAAAGGAGGTCAATGTAAAGTCTTTAGTAGACGGATCATCATATTTTATGACTAAGATGACCTATCCTGTCGTAACAAAGCCAATATGTGTCTAAATCCAAGAGATTTTCTCTCATAACTTTATTAGATTTAATAGCTTGAATAGTGACATAGAGTCTACTAGAGAGACACATAAACTTCTTTAAGATGCGCCTTTATTCGCAATCGTTAGAGGCATTGCAAAGGAACTCAGTTCCGTTCTCTACATGCGTTTTTGCAAGGAATCCGTTGGCTATTCATAGGTGCATTTGTCCTAGGTGCGTAGAGAGTTTCTGTGATAGTAATCAAGTTGCCATTTGGCAAGGGGAACTTGGGCTATTCCATGTCCTTGAATTAATATTGATGACCCAGCCATCGTAGTCACAAAAGTAATATGCTCATAATCAAAATGGAGTTATATTGAAAAGAACTCAAAATTTTATTCATAAGCCAACGGAGTACATCATTGTCTCTTAACCATTGGGAGAATCTAATCTAAATGCTAGCTAATGCAAAACAAAGGTAGTCGTTTGACTTCTTTCAGTAACTCTAAAAGAAATATGACCAGGTGAGTAGAGAGATGTCGGTAGAGCAAAGTTCGCTTAAGTACCACTTATCTCAAAACCTTCCTAGACATCATACTCATTTTGGATGAGCCTATGTGAAGAAAAACTAAACCAATGGCATTTACTACAAAGTATATGGCAATTGCCTATTACATCTCTTGGAAAAATAAAGACTTAAACAGAATTGACAATCTATTGATCTCAGCCAGTGTAGTCTTCAACCCTTCACTCTAGATCATCTTCTTGATCTTCCTGTTCCACATAGTGAGCTTCTCTTGCTTCACAATATGCTTTGTAGGCGGTGACAATTTCTTCACAAGTTCTACAAATGTGTGCCCAATGACCGGATGCTCCATATCAAGAACATACAACTCTTTGCTCAGACTTCATTGATTGAGGCACTTTGAAAGCGTCATTTAGATGGCTCTTAGTGTTGGTGGGGCCACCAACATGGCCAGAGGTGTTGCCTCCCTCTCTCTTTCCACGTTGACCTCTTCGGTTCCGTGTTTGCCTATTTTGGCGGTTACCTTCCCAAGCAGAGCTATTATATGGACCAGAAGGTCCAGAAGTATCCCTAAGATTAGGGTTTCAGTCTTGGCGCCTTCTCTTAGGGGCGTGACTATAATTGGATTTCGGAATATGCTCTGTTTCCACGGATCTCGAATTATAGTTTTTCACAAGGATGTTGTCATATTTTTCAGTGACATTCATAGCTCCAATGAGCTCATGAAACCTTGTGATCCGTCCTGCAGTAACATCGATTCGATAGTTCTCAGCAACCATCAATGCAGAGACTAGGAAGGTAGAGAGAGTCTTCTCAATCAACATCGCATTTGTGATCTCTTTACCATAGAATTCCATTAAGGATTTAATGCGAAATGCTTCCGAGTTGTAGTCAAGAACAGACTTGAACAGACTTGAAATCACAGAAGCGGAGGTTATGCCATCTCACTTCTAGGTTAGGAAGCAGGGAGTCACGGACGTTGCCAAATCTTTCTTTGAGTGAGACCCACAGCCTTCTGGGCTCTTCTTCATTCATACACTCGTACTGGAGCGAATCATCAATATGACGAGTTATTAGGAAGATGGCTTTCACCTTATTTGCCTCTAAGGCTGCTCTATTTTCTGCCAAAGCTTGAGCTTGCTCAACAGTTAGCACGTCCTGGTTAGGCTCGAGAATCATATCCAAGATTCCATCAGCCTTCAGATGCTGGCAGACATCACGAACCCACCTGTGATATCCAGAGCTAGTTGTTCCCATTGGAGCAAAGTCCAATTTGTTCAGGTTACTCATCCTAAAAGAGAACAAGAAAAAGGGTTAGCTTCGGAGCGAAAAAGCTACCACGAAAACATATAAAATTCGTGAGCGTAATCGCTTCCAAGAAATTCAATTTCAAGAGGTATTGGATTAGATCGAAACAATGATGTAAGTAGTCGATCAAAAATTCTCTACAAACTCTAAGTTTGGAGATTTCAACAAGTTCCAAGCTTGGAGTGAGCACGAAGCCCCACAATTTGGCTTAATTATATCTCCCCTATGATGAAGAAAGGGGGGGGGGGGTAGAAGAAGGGAGTTTGCAAGTCCCCGAGAAAAAGAAGAGAAAAGAAATAAAAACTTCAAAAACGGGAACTTTTAGAAGAAGAAGAAAACCTCGAAATCGGTCGCCAGAGAAATTTGACAGGAAAAGTGGTCGGAAAAAGTCGCCGGAAAATGGTTGGAAAAGTCGCAGGAAAAGTGACCGGCGGCCGCTGAAAAAGTTGCCGACAGTGGTTGACAAGTGGAGGTTGACCGGAGGTGGTTGACCTGTGGGCTGGAAAGTTGACTTCTTTTGGGCCGCTGGACTTATTCTGGGTCACTGGACTTCTTCTAGGCCATTGACTTTCTGGGCTGGTCTCCTTTTTTAAAAAAAAATTTTCTTTCTTTCTGCAATGGGCCACACAACCTTGGGCCTGCTCTTCTCCTTCTCTGGGCTGGGTTGCGTCTGAGTCTGGGGGCTGCGCCTTTTTTTTTTTTTTCTTTTCCTCTTTCTGGGCCCGCCTCTCTCTTCTTCTTTCTAGGCCGCACCTTTTTCTTCTTCTTTCTGGGCTGGAAAGAAGGCAATGATCTGGGAGTCACAGCGGTTCAGGTATGTGCGGCGCTTCTACAAGCCGGTCCGGCCACTTTCTGGCCGGTTCTGGCGGTGGTGTTTCCTGTGAAGGATTCTGGACTCAGGATGCCGGTGTTGGCCAAATATGACGGTGGAAGGTGACCTGGAAGGATGCGAACTAGGCAGAGGTTGTTTTTATTTTCTAGAGACCGGTTCAATGCTTTTCTGGCAGGTTCAGGTGATGCTGCCGGCGGTTCTGGGCTCGTGGGATCGAGAGGTTCAAGGTGTGCTGCGGAGGGCAAAAGGTTTCAAGGTTTTGTATTCGGATTTAGGGTTTTGGCTATTAGGTTTTAGGGTTAGAGTGTCGTGCTGATAATGTGTTTTAGAGAAACGGGAATTAAGAGAAAATTGATGTGTATTCTCATTGATAATAGGGGTCTCTTTATATAGAGGATTACAATGCATAGAATTTGAATCGTACATGAAAAGATAATCATACATTGAATGGATATCTCTAAGATTCTCCGAGATTATCTCTAGTTAATAACTCTATTACCACTAGGTCAAGTAACTTAGAGTTTGGGCCAGACACAATTTGGATTTACTTAAACAAATCCAAATTTTTTAAATAAAACAGATTAGTCTTTACACAATAGGTCTAAAATGATTATTTTACCTCTCACTTTTTATTTTTTTTAAATTATTCTCTCTCTCTCTCTCTCTCTCTCTCTCTCTCTCTCTCTCTCTCTCTCTCTCTCTCTCTCTCCCCCCCCCCTCCTAAAAACAATCCCTAAACTCCATCAAATCACAGTGTGTAGATACCTCTACTAGCAAGCTAGTTTGCTAGCTATCTCACCAAGCATAAGTAACACCCTCTTAGGGGGGCCCACAAGCCATGGTGGGGCCAACCGCGACATGCATACCGTATCCCGACATACAATCTACCCCGTGGTAGTCAGAAGAGGCCAAGACCTCGCCGGGAAGCAACCTTTCCGGCCTTGCCAATATGCCTCCACAATATGTATTTCTAGACTAGAATGGGACTTCTTGTCCCACATTGAAGAAAATGTAAAGGAAGGAGCCTCCCTTCCCTATATAAGAAGACTCCTTCCCACTTTCTCAACATCCCATTACACACTTTGTAATCTCTTTGGGTCGCAAGGCCTAAACCCATATAGTGCAACACTTCAAGTGGACGTAGTTTCCCGTTAAGGCGGGAGACGAACCACTATACATTTGTCTTCTCTATCTCTTACTCTCTCTTTCTTTAACGTTAAATAGACCCCTCAGTCACTGACATTAGCACAATAATTCGATCAGAATAAAAAGATCAATACTCAGAGGAGGCCTCCTTCATATCCATCTCATCAGTAAATTCAATTCCCCCCATTTTGTGTTAAGTTTTTGTTTTATTTTTTTATTTTTTTTATCTTTGCCCTAGTTTTGTGTATTTGGATTGTAATAGGTTTTGTGTTCTCAAAAATTTGAGATGGACAAAAACAAAATGATGCCTTGAAATAGCACCCGCACCCTAAAGTTCTTGGCTTCAGCTGGCCGTACCATTCTGTCGTTACCGATCAACGATCTGTTATCGTTGATTAAGAAAGACTCTGATCCTTCGCCGGCTTCAGATGGCGCCAAAACTGCAGACGGGTCGTTCGGGTCTGGTTTGGGTATGCCTCAGCTCTGTCAAAGGACTTGGGCAGCTACAGGATCTAGGTCGTCCTTGGCGAGTGGCTATAAGGAGGAGCATGTTACAATTGTGAGGCAATTGAAGAAGAAGAAGGATTGTTATGAGATTTTGGGGGTGGAGAGGAGTTGTAGTGTTGAAGATGTTCGAAAAGCTTATAGGAAGGTCTTTGAAGGTTCATCCGGATAAGAGCAAGTAGAAAAAATAAATAAAAAAAAGAGAGAAACATTAAAAAAATATAGAGAAAAATTTTAAAATAAAAAATGAGGGGTAAAATAGTCATTTTGGACATATTGTGTGAGAATTAGAGAGATTAAGGACAAACCTCTTTAATTTAAAATTTCTAGACTAAACTGTTTAATGGAGTAAAGTACAGGGAGTAACAAGTATTTAATCTAATATTTATCTCCATAATGTGTTATATGTACTAAATTTTAAAGTTGACTTAATGTCTATTAGTCATCTTACAAGAGGATTGAATTGTTCAGTGGCTTTTTTTTCCCTATTTGTGTATTTTGTAGGATTTGGTTTCGAGGACGATTGGTTTGGGTAAGCAACTTGACGATCTCTACTATTTGGTGGCATTAGCGACAGAGAAAAACACGTCCAAACTACACCACTCATCACCCATTCAACCTGCCTGTCACCTCACAACATCCTCTACCAATCTTTGGCATCGTCGTTTGGGCCATGTTTCGTCTACTCGTCTAGATTATATTGTTAAACTTTTTAAAAATATTTCTCTTAATTCTAACCATGCTTGCGATGTTTGTCCATTAGCAAAACATAGTCGTCTTTCTTTTGGTAATAGTTCTATCTCGTCTGTTAAACCTTTTGATCTTATTCATCGTTATATTTGGGGTCCTTATAAGCATTATTCTCTTTCTGGGGCTTATCATTTTCTTATTGTTGTGAATGATTATTCTCATTTTACTTGGGTTTTTTTAATGCAACAACTCAATATTTGGCAAAGCATTTTTTTGTTTATGCCTCAAATCAATTCTGTTCTCAAATCAAAAGTTTTCACAGTGATAATGGGGCTGAGTTCCTTTCTCTTCAAAATTTTTTCAAAGATAATGGTGTCATTTTCCAACATTCTTATGTTTATGCCCCAACAAAATGGGGTAGTGGAACGCAAGCATCCTCACATCCTCCAAGTTGCATGCACTTTTAAATTCCAAGCGAAGTCCCTTCAAAATTTTGGGGAGAATGTGTGCGTACTCACTGTTGTCCGTGTTATTAATCATTTACCCACTCCGCTTCTCTCTTTTAAAACACCTTTTGAACGTCTTTATTCCACACCTCTTTCCTTTCATAATCTTCATGTTTTGGTTGTCTAGCTTCTGCTACCAATGTCAATATCACACATAAGTTTGCTCCTAGAGCAGTCAAGTGCATCTTCATTGCCTATCCCATTGGTCAGAAGGCCTATAAACTCTATGATCTCTTTAGTCACAAAATTTTTACTAGTCATGATGTAGTTTTTCATGAAAATATTTTTCCATATAAGTTTGTTGATCTCAAGCCCAATTCCCTTCACATTCATCATTTGACCCAAATAATAGCTCCCACTTCCTCCACTCAGTCAACCTAGACGGCCCAGCACATCCAATCTGCAGGAATCAATAGAAAAGGCAAATCCCTTATGATATAACGGATCCGGCTTGGTTGTTTATAGAGTGAATAGATCTGCCATTTTTTGAAATCTGTCTTCTAATTCAAAATCGTGGTGTAACCTGTATCCCCCCTGTTCCGGTCATGGAATAGATGAAATAAATCACAAAATAGATTTTTGTTCAAGAATGAACTCTTATTGGAACTGAGTTCATCCTTTGGAACCATATCACATCCCGGATCTGATGGGCTCAGTGGTGACTTGCATTTTATGAAAATTTTTTCCGAAGGGTATTTCCGAAATTAAGTACGATTTTTTATTTATTATAGTTTTCGACGAATTGTTTTCCGATGCTATTTCCAGAATTGAAATATATTTTTATTCTGTGATAGTGAACTTTTTGAAAATGGAATTTTCAATGGAAACTATACTTATCTAATATTTTATCAGCATTTGGTTTTGACATTAGGAATGCTTTAACGATGATATCCTGGAGTTCCGTTAAAACTAGGATTTGGTATTGTTTATGATATATTGTTTATAATTTAAGCTAGCAAGTTATTATTGATTATGATTTTCCTTTAAGCGATTTATTTAATTAGCAAATTACCACTATCTACACTTTTAGCCTAATATTTACCAATAGTAGGCCTTTTTTTTTTCCCTTGCGGTACTGTTCCTAACCCATGCATGCGCGAGACCCAAACCTTGTGTGGCCTATTTCCTTACGAAAATGCCTCTAAATATACTAATAGAGGTAGATAAGTGACAAAGATAGAGATAAAGATGGAGATGGGGAGAGAAAGTCAAAGAGAGAGAGAACAAATCTAAATTGAGATCGCCCGAGATCGAGATTGAAATCAATCAAGACGATGAATTTGAAATTCTCATTCAAACTGGAAGTTTGAATAGTAAATGTGTGAGAGAGAGAGAGAGAGAGAGGGGGGGGGGGGGAGAAGAGATCTGGATCGATATCTAGATTCGTATTGAGACCAAGATGTATCGAGACAACGAATATGAAATTCATTCTCAAAAATGAAGTTTGATTTGTAAATTTAACTATTTGAGGTATGTATTTATGTACTTTGTTTCTCACTTCCATTTCTGTTGAAATTCATCATTGGCTGTTCTGTATGTGGAGTTTTTTTTTCCTTTACACATTTGTTCATTCAATTTTTGATTCTATTCGTAGTGTTGTCATCAAGTGCTAGTTGATATGTATAATCTTTTTTTTTCTAGCTAATACATTTGATTTTGCTTAATTATTGGAAAACTATTGCTCTAGTGTGTGGTGTTTGGGTTTTCACAATTCTGTTTTGATGAAGTAGTTGGTTAATTCAAGAATCCTTCTTGCTGGGCTTTTTAATTTGTACTAGGTACTTGAGTTATTTTTATATAACACAATTTGCTACAATTACATATATTGACGGTAAATTTCTTAGAATTTCTAGATTATCTACTCAATCTTTATTAACCCTCAGTAGATTTTAGCCTGATGCTACTGACCTTCAATACAATTACTTTATTCCTATTGATCCTCAATAACAATAATCCATTTTCATAATGTCCATGCGTATTCATATAGACTTGCAGTCAATTCCCTACTTACCCTCAGTGGCAGTTACACAATCTTCTACTACCCTTAGTTGCAATTACTCAATCTTGTACTAACCCTCAATAGAAAACACGTCCTTGCTACTGACAGTCAGGCAATAATATACTACTCAATGTATCACTTACATTTAGTAGTAGTTACCCAACTTTCACTTATAATGAGCAAGTACTATCTAATCTCTCACAGATTTTATTATCAATTACACAATTCTACTGATTGTCAATAACGATTACACATTTATACTGACTCTCAGTAGCAATAGCAAAATTCCCTACCAGACACTAAGTAGTCATCATCCAATGGATACTAATGAGTTTAAATGGCTTGCATATGAACTTTATGTATTGAGCAGATTTAATAGTTTATTTCTCTATCCATACCTATCGATAACCTCACTTTTAGCATGTATTTCATTATTATTTAGATATATAAATAAGTCGCACCAATAAATATTGCATATTAGTAAATTTATTATACATTATAACAATTGACATGTTAATGATGTGTTCATTATTTGCAGTTTCACACAATACCTACTTAGAAAGGTTCATAAATTATGGATAACATGTAGATCGAGAGTGCAAACAAAAAGGAGGAAGTACAAACAAGCAAAAAACTCAA
This sequence comes from Rosa chinensis, assembly GCF_002994745.2. NCBI lineage: Eukaryota > Viridiplantae > Streptophyta > Magnoliopsida > Rosales > Rosaceae > Rosa > Rosa chinensis. Next base: position 35,374,883 of record NC_037094.1, read on the forward strand.
TGTCAGGAAGAGCAGCAAAGATCGAGAATATAACACAGAAGAAAATATTTTGTTACAGTGCAAGATCAATCTCAAATTTTACTTGTTATTATAGTTAAAGGTGCTTTTGGGATGTCAAAAGCTAATGCGAAACAACAAGATTGTGAATGTACGTTACGGTTAGTCAATAGTATTCTGTTAGTCAATAGTATTGTATTGTATAACACTTGGTCTTGGTTTTGATTGAAATGGTTCAATTCCATGTTCTTAGTTTATTTGAGAGGTTTTTACCAATAAGGTAAAGAATCTAGGTCAAAGTACCAACTACAAAATCAGCCCAACTTTTTCCATGCGTAGGTCCAATTTTAATGAAATCCACGCAGTACATCGAATTACCGCATGTGCAAGGGCCAAGCCCATGCGGCGTTCATTCCAGATTATGTACAATTCTCAGTAGTTTAAGACCATTTCAAGAAGTAGTGGCAATCTTGTAATTATGTACAATTTTCATGTTTATTTTGGCGCCTCATCTATGTTAGTGGTCCACATGGTGCAAACGACAATTGTCTCTACGCATGGTACTTTGACCTGGACTCTTTACCTTATTGGTAAAAACCTCTTATTTAATCGCATTGGCTTGATATGCTTCTTGTTTAAATCCTGTGATTTTTCAAGTACAACAGGGAATCGTACTTGCATTTATTTTCCTTTACGATTATGGATTTAATGATTTAAGCAAGATTTTTTGGGAAAAGTTTTATGTTAGTTTTTAAATTATTTTCTTCACCATACTTGGGTTGTATTTATACTGCTAGCTAGCTTATTGCTCCTCTCACAATACCTTATGGGTTGCAGTTGAGCCATTAGTCTGGGAGGCTCTCTTTATCATATGGTGACTTTTCTTTCCCCATGTTTTATGTTTATGCTTAACCAGTGGGGTTGGTTTGTTTTTAAGAAAAATTATGTTTTTTTTTAAACATTGCATGCATCGAAGATTTTAAATAATAAAGCAGGAAAGTATTAAAGTTATTTTTTTCTTGATTAATTAGATTTTATCCACTCACACTAATGTGTTTTCGAATACTTTCCCCTGGGCCATTCGATTTCAAATGCTCAATTTGCAGATTAAATTAGTTGACGTCGGGCATACCTGGAGTCGAGGCATAATCAACATCACAGCTTATGCTTATTTACCTGATTTTTATTTTCTTTTATACCTTGTGGATTAGAATTGCTCGATAACCAATCTATTGTATAAACTAGATAATTTTCCCACGCGGTGCTACAGATTTTCTTTGTCTCAAATTTGTATGTCATAGTTGAGTCCCTTGAATTTCATTGTATCACTTCAATATATGTACTTACATAACATACTTTCACAACTACTATACCAAAACTATATCATAGAATCTTGGAATATGCACAGTTTTGAACCTCTACATATTTGCTTTTGCAATCGGTGACCCGTTGAATATAGATTCTTGAGCAGCCTTTAAAGCTGCTAATTTCATCCTCAAATTTGAAATGGTTCTATCTAGTGTTTTGTATTTTGTAAGATTCATAAGATATAATTAAGATTGTGACAACATCAGTAAGAGTTAGATAAGGTTAGGTATTGGCATACTGAATAGCATACATATGAATCTTTGAAACTTGCCCTTAAACATTAGTTGGTTCTTGTTCTACATCCCATCTAAACAAAAGAAATGAAACCAACACATCAAATTTTTGAGAAACTAGGAGATCAAGGTAAACAAAAGATAACTAAATAAGAAAAGGTGATGTACTCACAATAGATGAATCACAACAAGATAATAATTTTAGCTTGTCACTATCAACTCTTGTTGTCAAATTTAACCCACAAAAATATACTTCCACTGAATCCATGTGTTTAAACTTTAACCAAAGAACTTCAAAGTTATTATTAGATATGTGTAGCTTACCAGTATATTGACCCATCAGCTTGAAATTCCAATGTCGTTGCAAATGTTTTTAGCCTGATGTAGGAGCCAAAGCAATATCTTGTACAATGGATACATTGTCAGTTAAATGAAGACGACCAGTTCCAAACACGACTTATGCTGCTTTATGACTCCGGTCACGATGACCGGATTAAGAGCTTTTTCCAAGAGGTTCATGAGCTTTATATCAAGGCAAGTTACTCCTTACCGGCCCCCTTTCTAAACTTCCACATTACAGTTCCATGATATGTTCTTAAAGTAGGACAGACATGTTCTTTATGCATTTCCACACGTTGTCTATTATAATTTCTTATCCTATAGTCGTAGGATGGTAAGAAATGAGTACAGGCAGGTTATGTATGTTCTTCCATGCCATTTTGTAATTATAGGACTTTAAATGTCAGCTAACATGTTTAAATTAGTACACACTGATTGTCTGATGTCAAGAATAAGAGAAATTGATGAAAATTCAATCACCAAAATAGTCATTTCTCTATAGGTCTATCGATCATTTGTTTCAAAAAAATTTGTGTAGTGATCAGTAATTATAAATAACGAAATGAATAGCATATACTTGTAACAATAATAAGGCTTTATTGCTGGAGATTATGGTTTATCAGGTTGGTGTATCTCTGTATTTGCAAAAGAACTTTGTCAAAGTCAATCCCAACAAATAAATCTGATCTCAGATACTTATATTGGAACTAAACAAAGACTATTTTGCAAAAGAACAATTTTATGTGGCTATGACCAACTTCAATTGTAATATGTTTATGTTGGGAATACTAACAGATAAGAATATCATCGATATAGACTACTTGTAAAAAGCATCTTGACCTTTATGCATCTAGACAAAAGATTAGTGTTTTTATGTTAAAAGAAAAGTATGATTCAAGTACAACAAAGACTATTATTAGTCTTTTAAGTATTAGAGAAATTTCTGTAACAACTTTCTACATAAAAGCTATCTATAATGGTGTTATATCAGTTGGATGCAAAACAAGCAAATGAAGTGGTGATTATGGCCATTCCTTTAATATCCCAAGGAAAGAGTTATCATGGAAAAGAAATAAATGACATCAAATATTTGATGAGAAAAATTCAAAATTAATACAAAAAAGAAAAAGAAAATTAGTAAAGCAGAAGAACCAATTTCAACTATACAATATAAATGTCAGTGTTCTGTGATCACTCAAAGATATTATTAATTTACATAAGTAATATCTTCACAACAGCTGATTTGCTCCTCATGCCTATCTGTATGATATGATGCTATTAGTATTTTGTATGTATAAAAGAAAAGAACTCCATTCCCCAAAGTTATCCTTTGTTATTTTGGTGTATTTCTGTTTCTATTTTGACTCTAACATGTTTGAGTGATGATGCTATTTCGGTATAGGAATGTTTTTCTCTATTATTTTGGTATAGTTACAAGGGTCTTTTTCCCATTAGGTGAACATTGTAAAGGGTCCTTTGAAACAAAATATTGATAGGAACTCACATTGGCTTTGACTAACTTTAAAGCCTGAGATTGCTATAAACCGAAAAGAGGGTTTTTTTAAAACCCCAAATATTTTAACCAAATTTGAAATATTTTCAAGTTACACCATGCAATAATAAATATCAACAAAAAAAAGTTATTGAAACAAAAAGAAATTAAAAAAACTGGCAAACCGAGACGTACATTGATGGAGTCTCAGCTGAAACTACTCAAAGAACTATTGCAAGCTAGGCCTGTAAATGGACCGGGTTCAGATCGGATCGACCTAAATCCAAATCCATTTACTAAAAAAAAATTCGATCCAAACTCGCTCCATTAACCCGGCGGATCATTGATACCTCGATCCAAATCCGTATCCGTCGGATTAACAGATACCCGATCCGCTAATCCGATCCGTTTATAATTTCAAATATTTTTAAATTTTAAATAGTAATATTAAATTTATATCATAATATCTCATAAGATATTAATAAAATATTAAAATAACATGATCTACATGAAGAGTATCACCAAAAATAAAATTACGAAGACTGCCTCTTAGATTTCTGCAAAAAAGTAATATTAGAAATCTTTAATATTTTATATTTTAAAAAAATAATAATATATTAATAAAAAATAATATTTTTTTAATTACTAAAACGGGTCGGATCATTAACGGATCGGATTGACCTAAATCCAAATCCGATCCGTTTATTAAACGGATTCGGATAATTAACGGATCAAAGGATCAAAATGTTCGATCCAAACCCGTTTAATAGCTACAGATTTGGAGCGGGTCCGGATCAAAATCCGGTCCATTTACTGGTCTATTGCAAGCCCTAAACTAGCTTCAAATATATAAATAAAAAATCACATAACTATTGTAAGCCTTCAAATAGTTTCAGACTATTAGTTAGTGCATTGAATTATAACTTACATGCCAAAGACTCATAGTCCTGCAAGCCTGAGAATATACACGAACCTTCAAGCCTGAGCTCTCTCTGGCTCTCTTTCTCTATCTCTCTGTGTCTCTATTTCCAATATGATTTCTATAGAAGCCAAACTCATGGTGATGAAATTTTACTCAAAAAAGGGGCAAACCCAACAAAATTGATCGCAAAATTTACATTAAAAAGTTACCTTTTACCTTTGAAGATTGAAACTTTGAAGGTGAATCAGATATTCCCAAATTGGGAACGGACTGAAAACCCTCCTTCTCCTTCTCTTGATTTCTAATTTAACTATCCTGAAAACCCAATCGACCAAGACATCCCTTTCTCCTCTCTAGACTTTCCTTAAGCAAATCTTCTTCTTCTTTTAATTGGCAGTGAAACGTCCTCTCCCTCCTTCTCCCTCTCTGTCTCTCACTCTATCCAAGTCCAGCAAAAGGTCTCTCTCTCTCTCTCTCTCTCTCTCTCTCTCTCTCTCTCTCTCTATGGAAGTCAGAGCAAAACAAACAGAAGGAAGTGGTGCAAAACGATAAAGAGGCAGCAGGGGCAAACTGGTCAAATCACTTGAAGAGTATTGTTCATCTGTCTCCCGTGCTTTAGAATAGAGAATTGTGTAATTTGGGCAGATGCAAACTTTTGTATATGATATGGAGTTTGATATGGAAATAGGGAGTAGGTAGGCTCTAGGAGTTGAGGTTGGTTGTGAAATTTCTAGAATCAATATAGTCTTCATAGGTTTTTGGGTAGTCCATTTTTAGGAGCAATTATGCCAAATTTTCGGTAGAGTTATTCCTGAAGTGGACCCTACATGACCACCTCAGATTTCATGATGAAATCCGGGGTGGGCCCTATCAGAGTCGAATATAGTATAACCTCTTGTTAGGTCCACTTTTACTTAACCTTTGTTTTTTCTAATATATATTTATTATGCTTTCCTTATCATGCTAGAAAATGATGGAGAAGCATAGAAATGTACTAAAAAGTCAACCTTAGCACATTTTCCTATGCCTGCTAGGAGAAACCGAGCTAAGCAAGGAGGGAGGAGCGGCAGCCTGATTAAATGAACTCTAAATGAGCTGAAATTTACAGAAATATTCTAAACATCCTAAGGATAATTTCGTATGAAGAGTGCAAGAACTCGTTCAGAGTGGAAGGACTTCAAAAGATCGGTGCAAGTTTCTGCACTAAAAGACGAAAACTGCAAAACTAGACCTGTACGGATTCCGGCAGAATTTCCCGTCAAACCATAGTGAACTAAGCTCTGAAATTTTATTAGAATGATCTACAATCATAGAGGAACATTTGATATGAAGAAAGGAAATGCCCATTCCGAAGTCTTGTGGACATTGAATTGAAGGAAGATAGGAGAAGAAAGTGCCCAAACGGATGAAAAATGGGTCAACACTGGTCAACGAAGGATTCTGGCCATTTCCGGCCAAGAACATGTGTGGAGGGCAAGGAAGAGCTGTTGACTAGAGTTAGAGACTTTAGGTGGGAAGATGTGGAGTATGTTGTTTTGAAATTCAAAATTTGAAATATGACAAGTGGTCCCCCTCTTACATCTTACACATTTGTCTCATATTTATTGTCTTGTTCCTTTGCACAATGACCCTTCTACCTTTACTTTATCTTCTCCACCAAAATATCTATGGGCTTTCTAAGTCATTTTCATGTGGAATTAAAGATTAGATCCACATTTTGTGCTTACACATTTGTCAATTATGGCTATGTTTGGTATGGCTGGTCTTTTCAGAAAAGCTGGCTTCTGCTTATTTCTGAGAATAAGTGGCTGAAAAGCAATGCTGCTGAGTGTTTAGTAAACTGGCTTTTTATAGGAGTTATCAGTGGCAGAAGCAGTGGCAAAGTGTTTGGTAAAATCAAACTGGCTTGTGCTTTTTGTTTGTGGAATGACCAAATTGGACATGAGAGATTATTTTACCTTAATTGTTTGGTAATACAATTTTCTTCAAATGCTCTTGTTATTATTTTTAATCTTTATTATGTCCTTATTAATTTTTGTTAACTTTCAATTTTTATAAATCATGGTGTTCATATGATTAATATTGGACAATTTAAAAAATAACTTATACAAATATATTAGTAACATTAATAATAATTGGTTTCTGGTTCGCATCAAGTAACCACAAAAAATATCATAACATATTCAAATGTTCACGTTATTACACACATTCATCAAACTTTGAGTAATGCTATTTCTTATTGTTTTCATTTCTTGTGCACCATGACCATGATATTCTTCTTCTACATCATCATCCATTTCTATCCCACCACTTGACCCATAACCTTCTTTTTCTTCACTGTGGACAAAATGTCTATCACCATGTGTATGTCTCCGTATATAAATCTTTTCCTCAAAACCTGTATGAAACAGCAAATAGGTAAATTACAAATAGCCTAAGCCAACTCTTTCTCAATCCAAGATAGTGATCCAACCTAATTTGTGCACAAGTTGACATACTAAACTAGAAAAATGCTCAATTTATTGGAAACAAAGATACACAAAACTAGAGTCAGAAAACGTGAATTAAGAAAGTGAAGCAATGAACCCCTAGTATCATCATTGCTAACCTGCACCATCATTTACAAACAACCTAGCCAAGAACACTACATAACAAAACAATCGACTTGCCAACAAATCATACTATCTACTAAGTGCAAAGACAATGATAATAAGTTTATGGAACAATTACATCCTCGTATAATCGTATTGCTTCAGATTTATCAAAACATTGTACTTACTTACAAGCCCAAAACAAAAGATATTTGAACATAGTTAAATTCATTTCACACTATCTAATTGTGTTATTTGAATATACACAGACATTATTCAAAGATTGAAACAAGACATTTCTCTGTTTCCACATGATATATACAAGTCTTCCAAAGTCCTGCCTTACTTTTCTTAGTCAATTTCTGAGCTAATGAAGTTTCCTTACGGCTGAAAAGTACTTTAGCTAAAGATTGAAGCCACAAGAAACTAACAAGAATAACCAGACAAAGGAATCACTCCTAACCAAGTCAATAATTAAAGTTTAAGCCTACTAAGTATATCAATCAAAGTTTCAGCTCCAAGCCTCCATCAAATCAGTGCCTAACTAGTTGAATCATTTAATCAAAGTTTTATAATTCTATGATTCCTATCAAACAAAATCTGGGCAGCATATTCAAAGTTTCATGATCCTATTCAAAAATCTCCCAGTACACAATTTATGGATTAAATCTTTGTATTCTGGGATGGTTTATTTCTGTTTGTCAAAAGGCACGTCAAAGCTGGACAGGGAATTCATGTTTTCAAGTGGTAGTTTCAGTATTCTAAATGTGAATAGATGAAGGAAGTAGTGATATATGTACTGGGTGCAACTGATATATATATATATATATATATATATATTATATTTACACATCAAGCAAAAAAAAGGGCACAATCCACCTGCACAAACTTGGGAATTTTCATCCTATCAAAATATCAAACCACAAGACCACAACAGAACAACACTGGTAACCAAAAGCCATTGAAAAGCAGAGCCTAAACAACATAGGCATTCAGTCAACACATCTGGGCAATGAGTCAATTGAAATCTGGACAGCGAATTTGAACAATACCAATCAACATCTATGCATTCAGTCGATGATCCAAAGCAATTCTGAATTGGTTGTAACAATCAAAAATCTTATATTCACAAAGCCATTGAAAAGCAGAGCCTAATTAACATCCAAAGTGTGAAGATCAATTGGAAACATACCTTCAAATCTTTTGCTGCAAATCGAACTCCAAGTGCGAAAATAGTCACCTTGAGAAAACTAATGGGTTCTAAGAGATTTGCATCAGCTTGCAGCCTTTTGGAAGTGCAAAGGCTGAAAAGGGGATCAACACCAATCAACACAAGTGAAAAGGGTCCAAAAAATTCACCAAATTAAACAAAATCGAACTCAACCCACTGATATCAAATGATACAAGGACGCTGGCAGTACTCAAATCATAGGCCTTCATCAAAATCATAGAAATTTGAAACTGAAATAGATAAAAAACTAATCTGAATCAAATTGCCAAGCAGCCTTGCTTGAGTGAGCCTTCGATTTCTAACCCAAAATCATGATGAAAGGCTAGATGAGGCGGCGTCAGAGGGATAGAGATTGATGGGGCGTCTATGATCAGAGATTGATGCGGCCTCTGTGATGAGAGGGAGAGAGATTGTTGCGGCATCATCTATCAAGAAAGGTTTCATGGCAACCAAGTAATTGCCTCAACCAAGGGAGGATAGAGACCGGTATTATCAAAATTTTATTAATCTACAGTAACACCCGCCATAGTGATTTCCTGGCTTTTGGGTTTTAAAAGCAGGGGTCCGGGTGCTTCTGCTTTTCGACAGAAGTGCAGAAGCCACAGTAGCTTATGGAGAAAGCTGATGAGAAGTTGGCTTACCAAACACTTATGGGTCTTCTACTTATAAGCAGGGGAGCTAAAAAGCCCCCCCAAACATAGACTACATCTCATCATTGATTCCTTTTGATCTCCACGTACCCTTGATTTGAATTGCCTTGGCCTTTAAATAGTCCATTCTCACTCCCAAAACCAAGCATCCCCTTTATTCCCTCATTTTGGAACATTAAAATCTCTCTTTTCTCTAGTTTTAGGTTAGTTTTTCATAATTTGTACATAGTTCTTTGAGTTTGTGTGAGAAATAGGTGTGTAGGCACTTGGGTTTCACCAAATCCGAACTTAGTACACACTCTAAATCAATCACAACACTTGCTTTCACAAATCCAAGCCTTTGTTCTTGAGTGTTGTGGATGTGTATGGTGTTTTGGGTTGTAAAAACCGAAAATCTCATACCTTGAAGCAATTCTCTCATCATTTGACATCTTTGAGTGCTAGGTGGGAGCTTTGAGATCTCGCTTTGACTCCACCATGAGTCAAACCCATGGGTAGTTCTTTCTTTTTTCCTTCTTTCTCTCTTTAATTTGATGTTCATGGCTTGTATTTGTAATAACATGTTTTGTGAATAGTTGGATTTGAGGCTAGGGTTAGCCCTAACCAAACTTATGTGCAAATAATGTAAATTTCCATGTGTTTTGATTTTTATGCATGTTTTGAATCTATGGGTTTCTAAACTTTAATGCTTACTAAATGTGTTTGCTAGCTTAGTCACATAGAAAACATGTTTAGGAAACTAATAAATCAGAAACTTGAACTTAACAACTTCTTGAATCTATGAGCATGAGTAGCCTTTAGGTGGTGGCTTAATGATTCTTACGGGAATTGGTAAGTTGTTTGAATTTCTTACTCTAAACTTAATGCATGTGTCGTGAGTTTAATTACTCGAATGGGGTGTCAGGGTTGCGGTTCATAGCCCACTTGTGTTTTAATGAAATATAAATGAGACTAATATTGTGTAATTTAACTTAGCTAGCTTCACCAAAGTTTGTTGAATTGCATGATCAGTTGGTTTCCTGGTAGCTTCACCAAAGCACTAAAGGGAAGTTTGTCAATGCATGTTATTACATCAAATATGGATTACATTTTGTGCATGAGTAAGGTTAAGTGCGACGCCTAAGTCTCTATTCTTCTCATTGATTTAGTCTCTACATTTTTTTTTGTTTATTTTATTTTGTGCAACTTAATTTCTTTATCCAAATTAAAATCAACCAAACCGCTCACTACCACAATTGTTAATACCATCCTCATGATCTTTATCTTATAAAGGGCTAAGGTTGTGAACTTGTAAAAAGGTAGACTTACATGTGTTTTCTATCACGGTGATCTAGTTAGGGTAGAGTTACTCAATCCCTTAAGTACGATACCTTTACTTTTTCCCTTTACTAAAACTTGACATCCAATACTTGGGAATAAGGCACATCATCCATAAATCTGCATACACTTTCATACTCAAGAATGCACCCAACAAGTTTTTGGCGACACACCTAGAGAATGCTGTCATCACACCACTAGCTAAGCCATCTCCAACATGGTGAGAAACCACCACTAGCAACTCTTGGTTATGCTTTGGTGTTGCCACCAAGTTAGTGTTGTCCCAACATCGACACTGAACCACCATGCAATGCTCCTACCGACCTACCCTAATAGTCCCTAATTGAACACTACAATGTTTAAGATCAGATGATCAGAGGGAAAATTGCCACTAAACTCAACCGATGAGAGATTGGTTTAAGAGAAAAAAGAAAAGGCAATGATTGTAACAAGGTTGACACCATTCTTGAGTAGGGGCAACTCCTTCCTCATTGAAGCTGCCAGTCAACACCACCATAAGGCTGTCGTCCATAGAGCATAGTCCAAGTCCGATCGCAGTCGTAAGAATGGCTTGACGCGATTCATGCAATAGAAAACAGAGGTAGAATCTTAGAACCAATGTTAGATTAACCAAACAAGACAAAATGATTACGATCTACTAGTCTGATGAGGAGTAGTCCAAACAAACCCCAAGAAGATCGTCGATAGATAAATCACAAGGCATACTAGATATCGCCCCAATTAGAGTGATGATGGAAAGGATTGAATCACTTATTGCAATATGGAGAAGGATGGAGAGCACTAGGGTTTCTTCTTCTTTAACAACTATGTCAACAACACTAATACAAGGTTCAAGATTTTCGTTTTTTTTTTAAATAGAAATTAATATCATTAGAATCAATAGCCGGTATTCAGCCAATGGTTAGAGTCTAGCTGCAATTACAAAAAGATAGCCGGCAAGAAAATTTGGAAACCCTAATCTAAGCTAAGCAAACTCATTACAAGTTGATGATAAACTCGCTATAATTAGCGAACTTAGAGAGAAAGAAACTCTAAGTCTTCTAGGGCAAAATCATACTCTAACCTCCCATTAACCAATCAGGCAATTGTGGTACCAATAGAAATCCACTTCATAGCCAACAAATAGGAGCAACTCCTTATCCATAAGCCGCTTGAATGCCAATCTTATTCCAGATAATTATCGACTCCTGCAGAAGTTATGATCTAAAACGATTGTTCCTGGACCATATAGTGACCCAAATGCCCAAGAAGGTCCACCTCTTAGACCAGGCCCACCCTCATCATTAAGTGACAAAGTGAGGGTGGCAAGACACCCTCCTTACAAGCCCATAAAATAAGGCCTAACAACCCGAATTTGAGCCAAGGCCCAAAGATCCTAGCCCAAACCCAAGTAAATTGGGTAGAAGCCCTAGGCCGCCATTGTCGTCACCAAATTTTCCCACGGCTGGCCTTGCCAGCAGTTTATTAAGCGCCGAAAGCCTGCAAGTAAATCTGTTGCCTTTGAGAGCGTAGGTCAACACCTCAATCCAAGTCCAAAATCGATAGGAGTTAAGAACAAAATCAATCACCAGCACACTGATCTGAATGAAGACCGCGTCCTCGTTGCACTGCTGACAGCGAATGCTACGTCGTCGGCTGCTTGGAGATGACCTCTGCAACAGATCGATGTCAAACCCCTTCGACGCTCTCTACCAAAACACGAACCGGCGACAACCCACTTCGCTCGTCTGATACCTGTGATGGCGTGAGCTCACCGCACCAGATCTGTCAGTTTGGCAAGGTCTGACGCCGCACTCTTCTCTGCTCAAACCCTAGAGCAGCTGTATAAAGCTGAGATTTCCGTACTTAAAATTTATGAAAATTTCGGTCAATATTGATATCTAAAAAATAATTTTGAATATATGTTGGATATTACTTAAATATTGATAAAATCAAATGACTGAAAATTAGATGAAAATTTTAAAGAAATTTAAACACTTGTAATATATGAGTCACACATGACGTCCATTTTAAATGGGCTTTTGGCAGTTAGTGTCTTCAACTCTTCATATGGATAGGTGACTTTGGTCGCAGGCACTTAAACCATTTTATCCCACACACCACACAGACATTGAAAAAAGAAAGAAAAAACAATCCAAAAGCAAAACGAAAACCCTATAGTTGAGTTTCAAAAGTATGAGCAACAAGGAGGACGCATGGTTTGACCAGCTAGGTTTGAGTGGTGTGGACTCAGCATCCCCTTTGTGGCGGCGTTTAGCACACATCCGTGAATGATGCACCCTTGGGTCCCCCTCTTTTTCCCAAATTACAGAGGCACGCCTCCCCACCACCCCAAATCCGACGGTCCACCACTCCCCCATCCCAATCGTACGGCCGTTATTACAGGAATCTCTCGTGATTGCTGTACCCATTTAAGGCCGTTGAACGTTGATAAAATAAGGGCACGTTGCCCTCCTCCTTTTTTTTTACTTTCCCCTACTCTCTCCTTTTTTAGCTTCTCTCTTCTCTAAAATTAAATTAAAAATTAAATATTATAAAAAAATATATGCAGCTTTTATTTTCCTTTTTTGTCGACGACCGCCTTAGCATCTCTCGGTGTGTTGTGTTTCCTCTCTTGTTCCAGTGTTTTCCATATCATCTAATTAGAATCCATCCAGGGTTTATTATATAGCCCCACTTCTCTTGCTTTACCCTAGTTTCTTTCCCCCTGTGCCGTTTTTTTTTCCAACTCTCTAGTCTACCACTTCGTCTTCCACCGCCCATCAAGGTCTGATGTTGTTCTTTCTTCTTGCTCTCATAGTTATTTTGGTTGTGCTTTTCATTCCGGATTGAATTTACCAACTGGGTTTTGATTTGTTTCATCAGAAACTGGACAGCTATCTTGAACGAGAACTACAACAGCAGCAGAGTGCAAAGATTGGGGCCGACTTCAACAGAGATATGGTACTTTTGTTGCATTGCTCTGCTTTGTTTTGTTTTGTTGGTGGTTAAAGTTCGAATCTTTGATTCAAAGAAGGGTTCTTTTTGAGTTGGGTTGTTGATTTTTTGAATTGGTTTTCTTTTTTTCAGGTGAGTTCGATTGCGATTGGTCGAATGGGGAAGGAAGAGGATGAGAGGACTCCTCCCTGGTTGAAACCAATGCTTCGGGCAAAGTATTTCAACTCGTGTTCGATTCATTGCGATTCCAACAAGAGTGAATGCAACCATTTCTGTTTGGATTGTAGAGGCCCTGCTTTGTGCCCTTCCTGTTTGATTCATCACCAAGGTCATCATTATGTTCAGGTTTTGTCACATTTTCTTCTCCTCTACTATTTCAGTGCTGAGTTTTGTTATAGATTGATTTTTAATCCTTCGGAATCCGTCGAGAGCTGATGTTGTTGAATAAAGAATGTCATTCTTTAGCTATGCTTGCTAAAATGTTGAGATTAATGTGTGGTATGGTTGGTCTTGTGTAGATAAGAAGGTCGTCCTACCATAATGTGGTGAGAGTGAGTGAGATTCAGAGGTACATAGACATTTCGTGCGTGCAGACGTACATCATTAACAGTGCAAAGATTGTGTTTCTGAATGAGAGGCCCCAGCCGAGGCCTGGAAAAGGGGTTACCTACACTTGTGAGATTTGCTGCAGAAGCCTGGTCGATGCCTTTAGGTTCTGCTCATTGGGTTGCAAGGTGATGAACAATCCTAACTCTAGCTTTGTTCAATGTCACATTTTTCTCTTCTTATGTTTCCTTTAGTTATTCATTTTTCAAGTTCCAAACTGATTCATGGTTTGATGGTTAGAAGTTTCAAGCTTTAATTCAGTGGGGATTGACTAATTGAAATTCTGTTTCTTTCTTGACTTGAGCAAGTATACTTCCATACGCCATTACTTGCTTTGTGTTAATGTATTGGGTTTGAAGTTTGTGAGAAACGTGAAATGCTCTTTAATTTTGTTTGGTATCTGACAACTTGATATTTTATAGCTCGGAGGTATGGAGCGTGGTGACCACGACCTTTCATTTACAGTGAGGTTTCCAAAAGCGACTCAGATGAATCAAATGTATAACCATATAAGGGGGTCAGAATCAGATGAATCAACAACCCCAAAGAAGATTGCAAAGACAACTCAAATGTTCAACCGTTTGATGATGGGGGAAGGCAATGCTACTTCCTCTGATGATGAGGCCACTGCCAATAATCTCTCTCCCTCCACTCCTCCCCTCTACAATGATCGCAATGCTGGAAGACGCAGACGTAAGGGTATACCTCATCGTGCACCCTTCTTTTGAGGTTCTCATTCCAGTAAATCAAACCACAGAAGAATCATAAACTTTTTAATATAATTATAGATCAAGTAGTGGAAGATGAAGTATATATCTTATAATATTTCAGAGTTTGGGAGTGATGTATAGAAGTCATGGACTCACAGTTGTGTGAATACTAGGGGAAAGATCAAAGGCAGCATGTCTTTATGGTTCTTTAATCAATTTCCGTTTGTACATTAGTTATAAACTAGGGGATACATGATAAATATGCTGGCTAAGCTAGTGTGATCTTGTACAAAATATGACATATACATGGGTTTTTTTCTTTGTAGATGTTGGAGAAGATGAGAATGATTTTATAATTTTAGTTTGTGCATGTATAATGTTCTTATGTCCATAGAAGTACCGATCATTTGAGTGTTTACTTATTCTTCTACTGTCGGTGTTCTTGTGTGCATATTATATGATGAGGCAGGACCATAAGTTTGTTCAGGACCATAGAACTGATTTAGATTCTTGATCATCCGAATTATATTCCTGGGTTTTTTGTACAGGTGTATGATGCGATGATAAGCATGCAATTCTACTTTGGGAAGTCATCAACTAATGTTGTTTGGCTTAATTAGGATGCTGTGGTGTGATTGATTTAATTAGTGAGGAATGTATTCCGTAATTGTGTTGATAGCTCGGAATGTCTTATGCACTGTGGTTTATTGGTGTGATGTTAAGTTGTTCTAGCCTGAATCCAGATCTTGAAAGGCTCGTTTGGTTGTCTTATAGACTTTGTTCAACAGCGGCCCCGTTCACATGGTCACCTACTGACCAAATGAGTCACCGTTCGATTGAGATCAGACGGTTAACAGCTCTTATCTCAGATTTCATCACTTAGTCATGTCAACTGTCCGATGTCAATCGAACGGTGACTGACCAAATAATATTTGGTCAGTAGGTGACCAGGTGATCATGACTGTGTTCAACAGAGTCCAGACTAAATCTTATGAACAGTCGACTCATGGAGAAGATACCAAACTGGTCCTTGATGATCTGATAGACTTTTCTTATTGTTAGATATCAGTAGTTAATTGCAATGATAATGATAGAATTTGGACTTTGGAGATGAGATGAGATGAGGTGTGGTGATTAGGGATGTAGCTATCAAGTAACAAGCTTAATTGGTAGACACGTAAACCCCACCACACCGCAAGAAGTGAGAAGGATAAGGACTGGTACAGAGACTAGTAGTACTAGTGCCACACCCAGATGCTCTCCTCGATCTCTTTCCCATTGTCACTTTCACTGATTGATGACTATGAATATGATTCATATAAATGATCCTCCCATGAATGAATTTATGTATATAAACAAGTGCACAAGTGGATTAAGCAGAGCCGTGAAGAATCCGAAGGCTTGGGTTACCTCACTTGTGTCTTCCATTCCTCTCCATCCTTTCTCATCCATTCATTTCTCAATATACTGTATGATTCTTATTCTAGATAAATAAAACGTGAGAGGTGCCAAAATTGAGGGAGAAGGTTAAAGATCATGAACTTTTGGATTTTTCTGGCGGGTCAATTTAGCACTGCGTGGTAGCAAACGTAGCAAGAGTGTTTAGGTAAGTATCATATTCCTTGATTCGGCTGAAAATTAAGAAAAATGTGGTAATTTAAACTGATTAGCATCAAGATAGCGCCGGTGTACTAATGCGATTGTTGTAAAGAAAATACATGAATTGTCCTGGATGATGAATTCTATGAGCTGATGGCGAGCAACTATTGGTATAAATTTAAAATTAGACTATCTAGATCATGTAATAGTTCGGCTCATAAAGTCTCTCGAAGTGACATGAACTTATTATTGACCGATAAGCGGGTTTCGGTCATCGGTTTGTTTCCTGAGGTGTAAAATGAGTCACTGGTTCTTTGTTACCAGGGTTTGGCGGGTTGCCACGTTTTGGCGATGACTGTTGCTTGCTTGACACATTGCAGGGTAGTGTCGAATAGGTTCGTTTTCATCGGGCTTTGAACCTCGTCCTGGTGTAGGAGATAGGATAGGATTGAGTAGGTTTTTTTTTTTATGGAAGGATAGGATTGAGTTGTTGAGATGAACAGAACAAGGTTGATAGTGAGGAAGGGACAAAAATATGTTAGGCTAGGAGGAAAATAATTGATGGTACTAACATAGTCTTGTGTCATCATCGACGAAGTAGTGCCGTAGTGGGATTTATCGGATGGCGGCCACTGTGGATGATGGACTCGAACCTTTTTCTTTTCAATTAGTTTTCTAGTTCAACATGCAAAAGCTCCAATATTAATACTAATGGGACATGACACAACGAATCTAAAGTGGGATTTTTTTCCATAATAGAAATGTCCCAACTTTTTGTTATTTCAGTATAGTTTCACGTTCTAGTGCATGACCACAATTTTGATTGGATTGAGGTTTGAGGAAGATTTAGAAAAAAAATTGAGTTTCAATAAATGTTTGTAAGATGTAAGATAAGGTGAATATAATTTGCAATTATCACACACTATAAATTCGTTCAGATAAATGTATATAACACATGACTCGCATTACCTTGATCATAATATTTCTTCATTGTTCATAATTTCTTGTCTCTAAGAGTTTTGTTACTCAATTGGAGTTTATTACGGGTCTTGAGGCCTGTTTGTTGTTGTCACGAACATAGATGTACTGATTAGCTTCTTACTTCTGTTGAGTTGCTTCAAGAAATTTGTAGGAAAAAGGAAAGATACCTCCTTCTCCATTTCATTGGATGTCATTCATTATGAATGTTCAAATTCTTTATGCTGATGCACAAGACTACAAGTCCTGAAACAGTAAATCAAGGAGAAACTTCTACTACTCTCTCTTGGATTTCTTAGGTTTTGCGGCTTGTTTTTCCTCTCACATTGACTATGACAGTCAATTATTAAGGGAACCCACTTCCTATTCATTTTGTTAGCCAAAATGGGTACAAAATTACATATAAATTCTTATTAAATTCAAGATTATTTAATAATTGAGGGGTAAGACGGTATATAACAAAATCAAAATTGAAAAAGATAAGAAATTTTTTTACTCCTCTGTAGTTAACTTCCCACCATGCATTTTACCCATGAAATTAGAAACTGTGTACAATAACTTCTCACTTCTTTAAATAAATTTTCTCAAACCTATTTAATTATTTTTCCACACTCACCGCGTGTCGCTTTTTAATATTGACAAAGATATCGGCAAATTTAACTTCCAAAGTGTTCGTAAATTTATTATCTTTGAATCTGATGCTTCTTGAAGAAATCTTCCTCAATTTCAAGGCGTGTTATGTCTCGGCTCGTAGTTACTTTATTCCTTTTACTTTCATGGTACAAATGGTGAAATTATGGTGAAGTGTGACGAGGCTACGATTAACATATAGAGCTGCGAACGCTTTCTTATTTGGTTCCCTCCATTGGATGTTAGGTATGTTATCTTATTCGAGGTCCATGGCTTTTCGATCAAGCCAGTGTATTGGTCTTAATTTATGATGATGTTTTTGATTTGCAGAAGGACCCTCTTCATTTCTTGAAAGTGTGGGTACAATTCCATAACTTCCTCTAGCTTCTTGGTTGGAAAAGGTCGCAAAGACAACTGGCTACCATGAGGAAACTATCATCTGTTGATTGGCTCAGTGTTAATTCATTCTTGGAGGTGTTATCGATTCGTATAAAACACAATATGGAAGATATATCAATTTGACTATCAACATTCTTGGGATGGTTTTCGCGGTGCACGTATTAGAGCACCTTGCAAATGGGGGTCCAGTTCTAGGTTTGTCGGAGGAGGAGTCGACAAGAAGCCGGTTATGTATATTTTGTTTGTGGGGAAGGTCTTCTCTCATTTCAGGCATATTTTTTCCAGTCTAGTAATGTATAGTGGCTTGGTTGTATAAATCACTATCATAGTGATATATTTTCAGCTAAATTGATAATCATTTGAGTATTTATAATCGTGATTTACTATTATGAACATGAATTGTTCACGTTGGAAAAATTCGGTTTGTCTACTAATTTGATCTAGTTCGGTATCTTAACCATTATCAATTTGGCTGAAAATTTGCATAAGTGATCTATGTATAGAGACCTAAAAACTGAGCGGTCAAGATGCTGATATGTGACCGAAAAGCTGGTATAATAAGCAATCTCTTAAAATGACCAAAAAAAGGATCCCTCACTAGAAGGGCTATATATATGACTTATGCAAAATTAGCCAAATCAAAAAATATTTAACCATTTGCTTAGCACAATGATCATTTTAATTTTATCTAATGGACTACATTTGTTTATATAATTTTGAATGATCAAATGAATATGGATTTAGTCGATTTTTTGTAGACACAATTCTTGCATAGGAATCTAAATGATCAATGGTTGAAATCATTGAATTAAGTCATATACTATTGTGAAATAGTAAAAAATCCTCAAATTTGTAAAGTAAGAAGGTCATTTCTAGAACAGGCCCATATATATATATATATAGAAAACCTTGTGTGCATTTACATAATCATTTATATATATATATATATATATATATATATATATATATATGAGAGCCACTCCAACAGTTTCTCTATAATTTTTGTATTATAGGGAAGCAAAAAATCAAAACTTTAACTTCGTTTTCTTCTCCAACTCCAACAGACTCCCTATTTTACAACAATCTCTAAAATTTCCATAATTCTTCTTTAAAATTTTAGAGATTACTGTAAATTTAGGAAATTTTGTTTTCTCTTTCCTCACTATCCCTAAAATGGAGATAGTTATAAGGAATCTGTTAGAGCAAATTAAAGAGACTTATTTTTTCCCTAAAATAGAGAAAAAACAAAATATAGGGAAAGCTGTTAGAGTTGCTCTGATTATTTAAATGCACACAAGGTTTTCTTTATTAATAGATTTTTTTTTCCAATTTGGTCCATAGTGTTATTGATAGAAGCATATTTATGTGATATTTTTAATATAAGTTCCTATGTTTTCTTTGTTAGTCTATTTTATTTTTAAATAATTTATTTATTTTTGCATTTAATAGGTTTTCTAAAGCAAACTAGAAAAAAAAAGCTTACAGAAGGAAATTACATGGAATTATGATGCAACAAGTATTCTTGATGGACTGCAGATTATTTAATCCATGAAACTACACAAAAGATGGAATTTTATTTAGAAAAATTAATGAGTTGGTGAGCTTGTATTGGATGAGTGATGTTAATATTGTTGGACCAATTAGAAAATCGGATGAAGACTTTTCTTTGAAGCAAAAGAGTTAGAGAGCCACATAGAAACAAAGAAGAAAGTCCTTGAAACAGATAAAAGGTCGTTGGATGTCAAAATAAAAAACTATGATGCATAAGAGAAGCAAGAAACCATTCAAGCAACTCAAGGAGAAGAAGAAAAGTTCAGAGCTCTCTCGACTATCGATCTCTACTTTGTTGCGATCAATTTTTTACTATGTTGTAATACTCCGAATTTCTGTTATTAATTTATGATGATTTCCATAAATTAATAAGTTGTTTATTTATGCGATTTATTCGTGTTGGATGCCTTTCGTTGGTTTTGGGGTGAAGTGAAAGTGTTTCGGGACGAGTAATTACTTGAAACGTTTTATTTTCGAGGGGTCAAGGGTTAACATTTTATTCGTTCAGTTTCTCTGAAAACTTCCTTCACGAAAGTTGTAGAGCGCATCGATACGAGTTCGTGGACACCGGGCACTCAAAAATCACAGATCATATGAAGAAGTTATTGTCAGTAGAAGAATACCTATTTTTGAAAATTTCTATTTATAATTTTTCTATAAATAGAAAGTTTCCAAATTTTTCTCATAATTTCCAAAACCTTCCAAAAGTAGAAACTTTCTCTTTGTTCTCTCTCCTCTTCGTAAATCCTAACTTGGCCGGATCCTGTCAGACTCGTCCCGGTTCAAATTCCATTTTCCGGCGACCTCCGACAGCAAGACTGGCCCAGAATGGCTTGCCACCACCTCATCATCCTCCTCCAGCACCTCACTCTCCCTGGAAGCCACCGTACGCGGCGGATCGAAGTCGGAAACACCAGCGTCAGCAGACCCTAGTTCATTCTCGTTTTCCGGCGACTTCACGACTTAAAACAGATTGCGTTTTAAAGCTCTCCTCCTCCGGTTCCAACCATACAAGCCTTGAAGCTCGAATCAGAGTATGGTGGCCGAAATCACGATTTGTAGTTCAACGGTTGAAAATTTTCGAGCTTGATCTAGCTCGATCTGGGCCGACTCGGCCTTAGTGCCAGGTACTTAACAGAGCTATTGTTAGCGGATTGTGAGGATTTGTGCTTATCTTGGTTTGTGTGTGAAGACGCAGCATGATTCATAGATGAATAAATCTCATGATGTTCATTTATGAACAAGGTTACCTTATCGTCTTTCAGTTGGTTACTAACTATGACTATAGTGCAGTATTGCAGGCAAGGCAATCATGGAGATTTGAGTTTGGATCTAGAAACATCTTTGAAAGCTCTTAAAAGATAGGCTCATGAACTAGAATGTCGTATGCTCTTCCATGTCTCCTTTATTTAGTCTTTAGAATTTTTGTAAAATGAAAGTAAAAGTATTTTAGAAAGAGAGAGAGTTTAGACGCATAGAGATGGAGTGTTTCTATTCATCTCACCATGAGGTTTATATAGGACTACCTCAGGCATACGAAAGGTAACTATTTAACGATTACACCAATCACTCGTCTAATAATTACAAATCAATCAATCGCTAATTATATTCTATTAAGGATTAATTTCAGTTTACCGCCCTAAGGTTTGGCGGTATCATCATTTCACCCCCTGTACTTTCAATTTTGAATTTTTACCCCCTAAACTTTCCAATTTTAATCAGTCGTGTCCAATTTCTACTATTCCGTCTAAATTGGACATTAAGTTTGACTTTTGAGGGCTAAAATGGTCATTTCAACATAAAAAAATTAAAAAAATTTCTGTTTTCTAGTTTTTTTTTTCCTTCTGTTTCTTCTTTTTATTTATTTATTTATTTATTATTATTTTGTCTTCAACCTATACACCACAAGTTATAATAGGTTTATAAAAACAAAAAAATACTCTAGGTAGTTGAAAGCCGCTCGCTGGTCTACGATATTTATGACATATCTCCGATAAAGTGAAGAATTTAGGATATATCCCTAATAAAGTGAAGAAATATCTGTAAAAAATAATTTTACACTTTATCTGTAAATAAATATCTGTAAAAAATGATTTTACACAAATATTTCTTCACTTTATTGGGGATATACAGATATTTATAGATAAAGTGTAAAATCATTTTTTACAGATATTTTTTCACTTTATTGGGGATATATCATAAAATTCTTCAATTTATTGGAGATATATCACAAATATCGTAGACCAAAAATAATTTTACACAGATATTTCTTCACTTTATTGGGGATATACAAATATTTATTTACAGATAAAGTGTAAAATTATTTTTTACAAATATTTCTTCACTTTATTGGGGATATATCCTAAAATTCTTCACTTTATCAGAGATATATCACAAATATCGTAGACCAGCGAGCGGCTTTCAACCACCTAAAGTAATTTTTTTTGTTTTTATATAAACCTATTATAACTTGTGGTGTATAGGTTGAAGACAAAATAAAAAATAAATAATAAAAAAATAAAAACTAAGAAACAGAAAAAAAAAAATAAAAACTAAAACTAAAAAACAGAAGAAAAAAAATTTAATTTTTAAATTTTTTTAATGTTGAAATGACCATTTTAGCCCTCAAAAGTCAAACTTAACGTCCAATTTGGACGGAATAGTAGAAATTGGACACGACTGATTGAAATTGGAAAGTTTAGGGGGTAAAAATTCAAAATTGAAAGTACAGGGGTAAAATGATGACACCCCCAAACCTCAGGGGGGTAAACTGAAATTAATCATTCTATTAATCACCAATCAATCTTAATTGGCGTATATTACGTAACACGAATTGCTATTACATGAATAGACACATTAATATTTACAACACTCCCCTTTAGATATTCCATGTCAATAGTGTTACCCATTCCATGCGCTTTTAAGTTGCCTCTTCAAAAAATTTTGCCAAGTAATAAAAACCCTGTGGGAAAAAAACAACAGTAGTCAAAGGAGAAAAGAGCACAACGCGCTTGAGTATGGAGTAGACATATCAGAACTTCATAGATTGGTGAAGTCTTCTCATGGGGATCATAAGTAGGTGGTATGTCTATGAGGGGGATGCATTAGAGTTGCTGCACCAAAACCTTGCCCGGTAAACCAAGTGGGAGAAACCCGTGGTCGAAGGGAAAAGATGACCAAATGCATATATGTTGAATAAAAGGATCTTTAGGATGTAGTATAAGTGGGGTGACCATGCTAAAGATATGCCTTGTTAAAACCTTGCCAGGTAACAAAACCCAGTGGGACAAAATAACCCTGGATAAAGGACAAAAAGAGTACATGACGGTCAAATGAGTATGCTTCGGGATACTCTCCCTGATTTCGACTCCCCTTGAAAATTATATGTTAGGTAATCAGATAATTTATGTAGACCAATACCTTGGACATGCTTCTAGAATGTAGACTTTGGTATTGACTTGGTGAAGAGGTCTACACGATTGTCTTCAGATCGAGTCTCCATAACTTCAATCTTTTGATGCTCTTATTGTTGCTGATTGAAGAACTTCAATGCAATATGTTTGTGTTATCTCATTTGATGAAACTTGTCTTTATCTGCTCGATGTAAGCAGCATTATCCTCGTAGATAATGGTCGGTTCATCAGTGGGCGAATGCAGTCCACATGTGCTTCGAACATGCTTTGTAATAACTCTTAGACATATGCTTTCACATGAAGAAATAAAATTCCAGCAAGATTCGAAGAAGTAGTAACAAGGGTCTGTTTCGTAGACCTCCAAGAAATTGTAATAATCCCAATGGTAAAGATAACCAGTTTGGGAATACGTCTTTTGCGGGTCTGATAGATAGCTCGTGTTAGCATATCCAACAAGGCAAGCATCATTCCAAGGATCAATGGGGTTTGATCCATTCTTTGATGCATAGGGATATAATAAGCCCATATCTGTTGCACTCATAAGGTAGCGAAAACTGTCTTTTATGCCATTCAGTGGCGACGTGTTATCACAGAGATATATTTAGCTAACAAGTTCACATCGAATGAGATGTCC
The DNA here is from genome assembly GCF_002994745.2 of Rosa chinensis. Taxonomy (NCBI): domain Eukaryota; kingdom Viridiplantae; phylum Streptophyta; class Magnoliopsida; order Rosales; family Rosaceae; genus Rosa; species Rosa chinensis. The sequence goes on from NC_037094.1 coordinate 35,398,501, forward strand.
TGTCTAGGGCATTGAGCCAAGTACAATTATGCGCCTATTACACTTAGATATGGGACTTCTGGCACCAATATCTCTTCGTTATCATCTGCAGGATGATACGGTTCTCTTTAGACTTCGGACGACCATGGGTGTGCTTGCTTTTATCCTTATTAAAGCGTCTTGACATCTTCTGGATGTAATTTGGTTGATGGATCAAAATTTCATCTGCATTGTGCTCGGGCTCCAGGTCGAGACAATAATTTGTTCTCCTAAGGCTTTTCATCTCAAATTCCGACTTCAGGTGCTTTGCCGTTTCCTTAACCTCTTCAGGAGTATCAATCAAATTCATGTCATTGACATAGACCGCCACAATTCCAAACTAGGAACTTCTTTCCTTAATAAACATGCATGGGCATAGTTTATTATTCACATATCTCATCCCGATCAAATATTCACTTAGACGGTTATACCACCTCCGTCTAGATTGTTTCAATCCATAAAGTGAATGCCTCAAAACTAATGGAGAACGTGTTCTGTGGTCTAGAACTATTTGCATCGGGTATCATAAGTCATTCAGGAACTTTCATGTATATCTCTTTATTATGATCCCTATAGAGATAAGTTGTGACCACATTAATACGCAAATTATACCTCATTACATACCCCATAAATACTACATAATCACTACGGCAATAAACTTAATGTACAACATTAAGGAATTGTAATGAAGTAAATAAATATCGTAAAATCATTATAATAATGAACTTAATGTACGATATTAAGGGGTAATAATGAAGGAAGTAAATATCATGAAATCATTATAGTGATGAGTGTAATATACATCATTAACAGGTAATGATGCATGTTATTATGGCAATAAGAGGTAATAGTGCACGACATTAAGATGTAGTAATGCACGTTATTATGGTAATGATTTGAATAAATGCTTCTAGCATTGTACTAATATTAAATAGCATTGATATATGTCAATCAAATCCAAAAACATGAACAAATAAATATATTCCAAATAAAACAATTAGAATTTAGGGTTCATGCATCATGGAGGATTTTTACATACAATCATGGTTTAATAAGTATGTAGATATAAGATTCAAGATTTATAAAAACCTAGTTGCATGGTTGTAGAGCTAAAAATGGTGATGTTGATTGAACGATGATTCACCTCTTCTCGTTGGCAATTAGAAATCCAAAAGGTATTCGCCTCTTCTGGTAGGAAATCCGAATCTCAAAGCTATTCGACCCAAATCTTAGAGCTATTTGTGCTGATAACATGTTGTAAAATGAAAATAAAAGTATTTCAGAAAGAGAGAGAGTTTGGACGCATAGAGATGGAGTGTTTCTATTCATCTCACCATGAGGTTTATATAGAACTACCTTAGGTATACGAAAGGTAACTATTTAACGATTACACCAATCACTTGTCTAATTACAAATCAATCAATCGCTAATTATATTCTATTAATCACCAATCAATCTTAATTGGCGTATATTACACAACACTAATTGCTATTACATGAATAGCCACACTAATATTTACAACAAGAATCATATTATTTTATTAATTATTCAGTAATTTTCATAAGTAAAATAATTTTGAATCTTATGAGACATCTAATTTGATTTTGTGTTGTTGCATAATTAGGCTGAGGACATAGCTGAGAAGCTTTCAATACTTGAAAACTTGAAGGTGATTCAGTCCTTTCAGCTTTAATATAAGCTATCAGATTTCTTAGGACTGCATTCGTAATCTATCTTTTCAAGTGCAATCAAGTTCAGGTTTTTGGTCTATATATTCTCGATGAATTCATTAAGATGACTCTCATCTTTGAGCAATACTCGGACAAAAACAACAACAATATATGAAATACATAACTAACCAATATTAAACCACATCACAAAATAAACACCAACAATTATGAAATACATTACCAAAACCAATAATTGTCCCCAAAAAAAAAAACAAACCAGATCCAGTTGAATAAAAATAATCAATCCAAAAAATAAGCCAGAAAAAAACCCAAACAAACTGTGGTCCGTAATAATTAAACAGCCCAAATTTCATGAAAGAAAACCAAACCAAAAGAAAATTATCCGGAATTTACAAAAAAATACACCAAAAGAAACTCAAACCATAGATTGTTCACGGGAAACAGAAAGAAGAATTGTTTGGCCATGTAGCATAGTCACTGTTGTAGTCTCCGAACCCTCCTAGCTGAAGCGGTGGTAGTGTGTGCAAGAAGTCCATAGTTTCGGGCGGTGGTGAGTTCATGATGTCCACAAACCAAGGTTGATACTGGAACAACTGCTGCTGCTGCTGCCTTTGAGCTACAACCTACATCATCTGGTACTGCATCTGCTCCATGGTTTGCTCCTTCATCGCAGCTTGGTGGTGTTGTTGCTGCTTCACACCTCTGTTGGTTCCCTCCCCAAGTGCACTCCTCGTTGTCATGTCAAGCTCCACCGCTCAGCTTACACCTGGTTGAGCTAGTTCTTTTGGTTATCGACATTCTGCTCATCAGCAGCCCGCTACTTGATTTCAAGCTCCCTAAGGTTGTGTTCGATGATAAAATTGAGGTCATGTAGATCTTTCATTTCCAAGTCAGAGAGTGTTCGGCCCTTCAAATAACTGAACATGACTTGAGTGATCTCATTTTCTCGGTTGTCACTTTTTTGCCTTTTGATATGCTCCTAGACTTTGTCGGTTCGCTGTTGTAATCACCTGGTCGATCATCTTTCTTGTCATGTCCATCTGCGGCATATCTCGGAACTTCATCAGCAGTTTGTGAACTTCAGAATGACTTGGAAACACCTCCGGCTCTGCATCAAAGGCGCTGTAGATGATCACCGTAGCCTTGATGTCACGGAGAGTGGTTATCTCTCCCACCTTCTTTTGAAGACCCTTCTTTCTTTTTCTAAATGTCTTTCATTGGGAACTCTCATTGGCAATGTAGTGTAGTCTCACCTTCCTTCTAGCCATGGTTGGTTGGCTAGCTAGCAAAAGAAAAGGTCAACAGCTAGGGATCGAACAAGGGTATAAAGAAAGAGATTTGGTTTCTGGGAGTGGAAAGGAATGGACTACGAGGTTTGCTATATATAGTGCTGGCAGAGGGGTACCTAAATCAAATTTTTCAAGAGTTGTGTCTTGATTTGAAAACTTTATCTAATCTTTAAATGAGACAGATATATTTAGTTGGCATGCCTGAGAAGTGAAATTTAATGAGGGCTTATGCATGCATTGATGGGACCAAATCATTGTTAGGTTGGTATAATTTTTATGATTTGAAATCAAAATTAACTTTACCAGAGAATTGGCCATTATTCATTGAGTTTCAAAAGCCTGACCATGTCTTGTCCAAATATTGGAGAAAAGGGCTGGGATTTTATATAAATGGTAATTAAAGTGAGTTATTACAATATATGGGTCACAGATATCCTGCAATGGAAAAGTTTGACGAGTTGTCTACATGCATTTTATTAAAAAATTTCATTTATTTGTTTTAAATTTTTATCCGCTTTTGGTTTTATGCTATATTATGTTACCTTTTAAATTCACGTACAAAAAGGCCTAGTTTTCTGTATTGCATTTTTCATTTCATACTAAGTTTTTATTAGGGCTGTCAATTCAGACACGACATAATAACACAACTCGAAACCCGCATGAAATCAAGCAGGATGAACCTGCGTGATGAAAAAGTGGGTCATTTGCATGTCAACCCGCTAACCCGATATGAACCTGTGTAACGCGTTTATTAAAAAGATCGAGTCCAGTTATATGTAATTCATATACAAGACCCATTAAAGATAAGTAATATTTTAAAGGGCTAAATACTGGTTACTACCCTGTGGTTTAGGTCTAAAATCAATTCAGTCCCTGGACTTCTAATTTCATCAAAAATACCCTTGTACTTTCAATTTTGATCTAATAGGTCCAATTCGTTAATATTCTGTTATGGGTTCAAGTTATAGTTGGATTATTTGTTGAAAAACTATTTATTTGATAGATTTCTAAAAGTGGGACTCACTCCAAAATTGACTATGCAGGCCACCTCAACCCCACATCATAAAACATAGGCCATATATGAGCCACGTCAACAAGTTAAATGACTTAATTGTCGGAAGACTAACAAATTGGACATATTAGATCAAAATTGAAAGTGCAGGGGTGTTCTTGATGAAATTAGAAGTTCAGGGACTGAATTGATTTTGGAACCAAACTACAGGGTAGTAATCAGTATTTAGCCCTATTTTAAATATATATTCAGGGGCTTAACGTTTTAAATGAGTTAAGTGTTGGAGGTATGTACTATTATTTCAAGACTTCATGCATATTTTTCAATTGAATGTCTTAGATGGGACAAGTGGTAACTTGTTTATATGGTTTAAATGGGTCAGCGAACTCAAACCTAACACGACATGTTTATAATAGGTTAGGCAGGTCATCACAGGTTACTCATTTAATAATTAGGTTAGGTCTGAATCTGTATTCTTGACTTGTTTTGTAATTGCTAACCACAATCCTTTGTGAGAGGCCCCTCTTTCCAATACTACTATGGATTAATTTATATGCCTAATTAGGTTGTATCAGTTACCAGGCTTCTCGTTCTCTAGTTTAGAGCTTTTGGGTGTTTGGCATGCTTTATTGTTGTTTAGGATATCCATGTGAGCCACACAAATTGCAGACATCACTTACGACCTTCTTGCCTATTCATCTTGGTGGACTGCTCGATCCTCATATGGTCAACTCGTTGTGTAATACCCCGCAAAATTAGTTATTAATTTTCATGTGATTTCAGAATTTTTATTAAGTAGTTGTTGGTATGCTTGGTTGTTTTTTGGGTGAAGTGAAAGTATTTTGGACGAATAATTACTTGAAACATTTTATTTTTTAGGAAACAAGGGAAAAAATTTATTCATCAAGGTTCCATGAAAACTATCTTCACGAAAGTCGTAGAGCACGTCGATACGAGTTCGTGGACTTGTGGCACGTGAAATTCGAAGATTGTATGAAGAAGTTATGGTCAATGGAAGATTTTCTATTTCCAAAAATTTTCCTATAAATAGAAATTTTCTAGAGATTTTTCTTAAATACCAAAACTTTCTAAATTTGGAAAGTTTTTATCTCCGTTCTCTCTCTTCAGAAACCTTAACCCGAGCCGGATACTGTCCGATCCGACCTAGTTCTATTTCCATTTTCCAGCGATCTTCACTAGCTCTACTGGCTTAGAACTGCTTGCCATCACCGCACTGTCCTCCCCTAGCAGCTTACTTCCTCAGATAGCCACCACGCACAGTCGGAGACTGATAGTTACATCAGCACGACCCGATCAAACCTCCGTACTCTGGCGACGTTTGGTTATGAAACTTACTTGGTTTTGAAGCCCTCTTTCTCCTAATCAGATTCGTGAGGACCGAACCGTTGGATCGTCTTTTTGTTTGGTCATAATGCTTAGAAGTATTCCGGAGACCTTAGGTGGTCTCAGACGAAGTTTTGTCTCGATTAGCATAATCTTTAGTTTTACTCGATTGTTTGTGTTTCGAACTTTAAATTGCGTTGTATTCCGATGTACTGAGTTGTGACCTTGTTTTACTTAGGTGTTTGACAGAATGTGTTCTGTAAATTATATCATTTTGTTTGAAGCAATATTCTAAAAATGGGGCTAGGCGGTCGCCTAAGCACTGAACGGCTTGCGACCAACTTGATTTGTTCAAAATTAGGTGAAGTAGGCGGTCATAATGTAGACGGGAATTGGGCAAGCTTGGGCGGTCCTAGGCTGGCTTGGGCGTTCCTAGTAGAGTAGGCGCTTGTTGTCTCTCTCCTTTGAGTCGTATTTCTCTCTATCTTTGCCTCTCTCGGTCATAACCTGATCCCTCTCTTCTCGGCAGCCTCTCTCTCTTCATCAGCTCTTGGTATAAGAAATAGTGTCCCACTCTCTCTCATTCTCTCTCGCAGGCTTGTAGCTATTGGCTTTTGTCTTTCACCGGGCAAAGGCGAGTGGTTCTCTCCTATTATTTTTTTGTTTTATCATTCACTGGACAAAGGGAAGTGGGACACTTTTTGAGTTGTATAGCCACTTCAATTGAAAGATCAGTTGATCCAACAAAGAGATAAATCTATTGGATTAGTCTCCGTATACAATTGTCATTTAATTATAAAAAAAAACAATAATTTCTTATTTCTAAATCACTTAAGCTATGTAAATTTAATAAAAAATAAAAACTGCCTACACTCCCACTTAGTCCCCTGGGCGCTAGGCCTCGGGTTACTGCCTGACTAGAGCCTAGCGTTTTTTAGAGTCTTGGTTTGATGATGCAGCTGGATTTTAAGGTGGGTAAATCTCATGTGGTTTCGGTTAATAAATTAGTATATTATAGTTTCAGTTCAAAGTAATATTTTTGTGATTATGATTATTATTGTTTGTGACTTAATCTTGTCGAAAATGATCGAGTTTAGAAAAAGGTTCATGAATGTATTGTTTTTTTTTTTTTAAAATTGATTGAGAAAGAGAACGATTCTTGTAAATGATTGAGTTCTGGTGGTGGAGTTATGTTTTGACGAATTACCTTATTTATTAGTTTTAAATTGGAAGTGTGATTGAGTTGTGTGATTAAATCAATAGAATGGTTTTGGTGTAGCAAGGCCAGTGTGGTGATTTTGAGTAAAGTCTTCGAGTTTGTTGTTATATTAATGATAATGATAGGTGTTACAGTGTTTCATGTTTCGTTAAGTGTTTGATGTATATTGTTGGGTGAAGCTATGTTATGAGTTGTTAAGTATATCGATTTTTATGTAATCACCTTAACTACATCATATGCAGGAATTACCATCTTTTATACTGTTTTATCTGCATGTAATCTCTTGAACTAAATCATATGCAGGGATTACAATTTTCAGTATTGATTTATCTGCATAAAATCTCTTGAACTAAATCATATGCAGGGATTACCACTTTCTATACTGTCTTATTTTCATGTAATCACCTAAACTAAATTATATGCAGGGGTTACTATATTTTTTAATTGTTGATTTTACATTCTGATCTTCTATTTTGTTTGGCTAGAGTTAACTTATACAAGCTTCAAAAACTTATCGGGTTTGTTGTTGCAACTCGGTGCAATATTCAATGGTGTAGGGGTTGATCCTATAGGTCAGAGTAATCGTGGCTAAAGTAAGAGTCTTGCTATCTTAGTTGTAGGTGTTTGGAAGCTAATTTTGTTGCTTTGACTTTATTCAGACTTCCGTTTTATAGTAAGCTCTGAGGGAGCGTTTACTTATTAAATTGTTAATGCAACTTAATTCGTAAACTTTTATAATGTAATATATGACTCTAAAAAATGAGTTTGTATTGACATTGAGTTTCAGAAATTAGTCATACACTTGTTTTAAAAGAAAAAAATTTCCCTGGTATTTAGGCTCAATGTCCAAATCATTACGCTCGATGTATTTGTATTTATTTATTTGGTTTATTATCTGTGCTTGAAAATCGGGGCGTGACACGTTGGCTCGGCTCTTCTATGAGTGGCGACTAGTCTCACCAACATGGCGATTTTATCATGGTTTCACTTTGGTACCGATGGTTGGCAAGTGAGTGATAAGGTGTTTTGGCTATGTTGTACTTTTTTGTGGGCTTTGCTTCTGACCCAACTCTTTTTTTCTTCTTTTTTTTAGGGGGGTGGGTGCTCTTAGATTTTGGTGGACTTTTGATGAATGCTCAGAACTAGGTCACCTTATTTCTTATACGAAAATTAACCTTAAGTGTCTTCTGAGGACTTATATCATCACTTAATCCACCATATGTTTTATCCCTGATAAGGCCATTTATGTAAATAAAAAAAGAAGATAGTAGTTTTTAGAGAGAGAGAGAGAGAGAGAGAGAGAGAGAGAGAGAGAGAGAGAGAGAGAGAGAGAGAGAGAGAGAGAGAGAGAGAGAGAGAGAGGAACACATATGCACCGGACCGCCATTGAAAAATGGCCAAACAACGGATATCCTACCAGGTTAGGTTTGGTCTGAAAACGGGTCAGTAGTTTTTTGGTTCTCTAGTAGTAACTTTCTAGTTTGTTGACAGTAACTTTTTGATTTGTCGACAATAATTTTTCACAAGATGCCAGTAGTTTTTCAAAAGATTATCGTGAATGACTGTAATTTTATTTTTTTTAGAATAAAGTAACTTTTCATTTAGTGAACTATAAATTTTTGAAAGATGGTAGTGACTTTTCCAACGAATAACATTAACTTTTTTGAAGAATGGCATTAGTTTTTTGAAAGATGCCAATAGCTTTTTAAAAGTTTATGATGAATGACAATAACTTTTTTTGGAGACTAAAATTAACTTTTTGTTTAAGGAAAAACTGAAGTTGGGAGAGAATTGAGTTGTGCTACCATTAATAATAGGGGTCTCTTTATATTGAGGATTACAAGCATAGAGATAGAGTTGTACATGGAAACATAATCGTATATTGATTGGATATCTCCTAAGATTATCTGAGAATATCTCTAATATAAACCCTATTTCAACTACAGCAAGTAATCTCGAGTTTGGGCCAGACACATATTCTGGATTTACTTGAACACTCCCTCTTGTGTCGCCCAAACGTGGTGCTTCTCTCGTTGCCTCATTAAAAACCTTGCCGAGTAACAAAAACCTTGTGGGACAAAAATAACCTCGGTCGAGGGGGAAAAAGAGCACAACACACCCTTCACGTTTCGAGACCATATGTAGACATCTCCCCCTAATGACAACGGTCATGGGAGTTCGGATAACTTCCGCAAACGATGCTACCAACATATTTCTCGAAAGTGGAATTTAGGCAATGACTTAGTGAGCAAGTCTGCCACACTGTCCTCAGATCAAACCTAATTCACTTTGATCTTGAGGAGAGTTTGTTGTTGCTGATTATCCTTGGTGTTGTCGCTTTGGATGTAGCCTTGCTTCATTTGTTCAAAACAAGCAGCACTATCCAAAATGCTAATAGGCTCATCTGTGGTAGACTTCAAACCACAATTGTTCGAACATGCGTAATTATGGATCCAATCCATATATATTTCCGAACCACTTCATGAGGAGCAATGATCTCTGCATTGTTCGAAGATATAGCGACTAGGGTCTGTTCTGTAGACCTCCAAGATATCATTGTCTTTACCCATGGTGAACACTTAACCAGTTTGGGAATGACCTTTGTGTGGGTCAGAGAGATACCCAACATCAGTAAAATCTTCCAAAACACGTCTTTTTGGGATTGGGATAGAGGACCCAGGCCAGTGTTGGCGGCGTTTCTAGTATGTGATAGGTCCGAATCCATCGTCTCTCTATAGGGATAGAACAAGCCCATATCAATCGTACATCTCAAGTACCGAAATATATCTTTTACACCAATCTAATGGCGTCGCGTTGGGATAGAGCTATACCTTAGCTAACAAGTTCACTGCAAATGAGATGTCCGGTCTTGTGCATTGAGCTAAGTACAATAATGCGCCTATTGTACTTAAGTAAGGCACTCCTACCTCTAGCACATCTTCGTCATCATCCTTTGGATGAAGAGGATCATTTTCAGGATCAAGACTAAGGACGATCATGGGGGTGCTTGGAGGCTTAACCTTGTCAAAATGCCTAAGCATCTATCAACAGGATGCTCAAGTTCCAAACCGAGACATAATCGTGTTCTCCCAAAATCCTTCATCTCAAACTCGGATTTCAAGTGGTCAACGGTTTCCCTTAACTCTTTAAGGGCTTCCTTGAAGATCATGTCCAACATAAACCGCTATAGAATCCGAAACTTATTATGGAAACTCGCGGGCATATCCCTTCCCAATCAAATAGTCACTTTAGTGAGCGTTTCAACCTTATTGCAAACGCGCTCCGAGGTCTAGAGCCACTTGACTTGGGTAAATGAAGTCCACCATGAACCTTCATGTATATTCTGTATCTAGATCCCCATAGAGATATGTTTTGACCACATTTGTAAGCTGCATGTTCAGTTATTTGGAAACTACCAAACTAACAAGGTAGTAGAGTGCAATGACATCCATTACGAGAGAATATGTCTTATCGTAGTCGATTTCAGGGCATTTTGTGAGAATCCTTGCGCCATAAGGCGAGATTACTATCTCTTTTTCTCAACACGTTTTCTAACGAAGACCCATTAGTCAATAGGTTTTATGTTAGGAGGTGTTGGCATCACTGGCTCAAAAACCTTCCTCTTCGTTAGAGAATCCAACTTAACCTGGATCGCATCTTTCCATTTAGGCCAAATCTATCTACATTGGCATTCATTCATCAATAGAGCGTGGTTCGATATCATCTGACTCAACAAACTCATGTGCAACGAAATGCGTAACTACATCATCAATTATGATGGAGTTTCGATTCTATCCCACGTCTCATGTACACTAGTGTAATTTTCAAAGAGCTCTGTATTCTCAGGAATAGGTTCTGACGTTGAGGCATCCCCCAATGATAACCATAATCCGAAAGATACTCATGAGACGGATTTTGAGTCTTGATGATCAAAGGATTGGAATGCGCCAAAGTATCATTCGAACGCACGAGCCTCCCATGCATCCTAGCTGGGGCCATGGCCTATAACGCCAGAGTGCCACTATCTTTGGCATTGGCTCCATGCCTACCTCCGTGTAGGGTGGCGCTACGTCCTCTCATAGGGACGTCTATCCTTGCAGGCATGTTTGCAGCAGATATGTGTGATCTTGTCATTTTAGCAGGGATCGAGATAAGACATAGTGGGGATAGACCACGACAATTCCTACGAACATCTGTGTTCTTATCTCCCCCTAACGACGAGAAGACTGTCTTATCAAAGTGACAACCCGCAAACTAGCTGTATGGAGATCGCCTACCAAGGGCATTAAGTGGCGGATGATTGTTGAAATCTCAAATCCAACGTAGTTGCCCATTCGTCTGTAAGGACCCATCATAGAGCTCTGTGGCGGCGCAATTGGCACATAAATGGCACACTCAAAGATGCGTAAGTACAATACTTGTACCCAGTCACTAGCTGTAACGCAGAGGTAGATTGAGTGGCGGTGGGTCGTAGACGAATTAGCACAGCTGCATGCGATATTACACCACCCCAAGCGGATCTAAGGAGATTGGTGCGCATTACCAATATCCAGGCTACCATCGTAGTCATTTCCGCGAGACCGTTTGGGTCTATTTATGGGAATATAATGTCCAAAATCAGTCTCAATGCAATAACCATCGAAAGTCTTCGATGTAAACTCTCTAGCATCGTTAAGTCCAATTGACGGAATATGATGATCCATGGAATGAATTCATTGTTGTATGATAAGTACTAGTAGTGTAGTATAACCAGCATTACAAGTGGGCAATGGCACAACACGTGACCAGCGTGTTTGCGTGTCAACCAACATCATGAGATATTTAAACGTCCGCAAGTTGGTTGAACTAGTTCACAGAATCCCCACAGATTCTATGTAAGAACATAATGAGTATTTTCATATCCTTTGCATAGGACGGTCTCAGTCCTAATTTCCCTGAGGAACGGGCTTTGTAAAACGAGCAAGAGGCTTTAGAAGCAACCAATGAGGATTTTGGTTGGGCCTGAGCGTCTGAAACGCTATTTGAAGCAAGTTGGCGATTGCAGCATCACCTAGGGCGCCATCACCATGATGGACGCCATCCATGGTGTCATTGATAGGGACTGTGCCAGCCCTAGGCTGGTGTTGGACAGCGGCTGTGCCAGAGGTTGTGGCAGTAGTCACACTTAGTCCAAGAATCAACCTTTGATTCATGCTTCATTTCGCTCGAGAGAATGGATGTCAGTGTGAAGTCTTTTGTAGACGGATCATCATATCATGACAAGCATGATCTATCCTGTCATGACAAAGCTAATATGTGTCTAAATCCAAGACATCTTCTCTCATAACTTTTATTGGATTAATAGCTCGAATAGTGACATAGAGTCCACTAGAGAGACACATAAACTTCTCTAAGATGCGCCTTTGTTCGCAATCGTTAGAGGCATTGCAAAGGAACTCATTTCCGTTCTCTACATGCGTTTTTGCATGGAATTCGTTGGCTATTCATAGGTGCGATTTTCCCTAGGAGCGTAGAGAGTTTCTGTGACAGTAATCAAGATGTCATTTGGCAAGTGGAACTTGGGCTATTCCATGTCCTCGAATTAATACTGATGGCCCAGCCATGGTAGTCACACAGTAATATGCTCAGAATCAAAATGGAGTCATAATGAAAAGAACTCGAAATTTTATTCATAAGCCAACGTAGTTACATCATTGTCTCTTTGACCAAAGAAAATCTAATCCAAAATGCTAGTTAATGCAAACAAATGGTAGTCGTCTAACTTCTTTCGTAATTACAATGTAAATGTGACCAGGTGATTAGAGAGATGTCGGTGGAGCAAGGTTCGCTTAAGTACCACTAATCTTAGAACCTTCCTAGACATCACACTTACTTTGGGTGAGCCTACTTTGAAGAAAGACTAAACCATTGGCATTTACTACAAAAATATATGGCAATTGCCTATTACATCTCTTGGAAAAATAAAGACTTAAACAGAATTGGCGATCTATTGATCCCAACCAGATTTGTAGTCTTCAACTCTTCACACTAGATCATCTTCTCGATCTTCTTGTTCCACATAGTGAGTTTCTCTTGCTTCACAATATGCTTTATAGGCGGTGTCAATTTCTTCACGAGCTCTACAAATGTTTGCCCAATGACCGGATACTCCACATCGAGAACATACATCTCTTCGTTCAGACTCCATTGATTGAGGTGCTTTAAAAGCCTCATTTAGATGGCTCTTAGTGTTGGTGGCGCCACCAACATGGCCAGAGGCGTTGCCTCCTTCTCTCTTTTCACGTTTACCTCTTCGGTTCCGTGTTCGCCTATTTTGGCGGTTACCTTCCCAAGTAGAGTGATTATATGGACCAGAAAGTCCAGAAGTATCCCTAAGATTAGGGTTTCACTCTTGGCGACCTCTCTTAGAGGCACAACTATAATTTGATTCCAGAATATGCTTTGTTTCCATGGATCTCGAATTATAGTTCTTCACAAGGATGTTGTCATGCTTTTCAGCGACATTCATAGCTCCAATAAGCTCATGAAACCTTGTGATCCGTCCTGCAGTAACATCGATTCGATAGTTCTTAGCAACCATCAATGCAGAGACGGGGAAGGTAGAGAGAGTATTCTCAATCAACATCGCATCTATGATCTCTTTACCACAAAATTCCATTAAGGATTTAATGCGAAGTGCTTATGAGTTGTAGTCAAGAACTGATTTGAAATCACAGAAGTGGAGGCTATGCCATCTCGCTTCTAAGTCAAGAAGCAGGAAGTCACGGACGTTGCCAAATCTTTCTTCGAGTGAGACCCACAGCCTTTTGGGGTCTTCTTCATTCATACACTCGTACTGGAGCGAATCATCTATATAACGAGTCATTAGGATGATGGCTTTTGCCTTATTTGCCTCTAAGGCTGCTCTATTTGCTTCCAAAGCTTGAGCTTGCTCAACAGTTAACACATCCTGGCTAGGCTTGAGAATCGTATCCAGGATTCCATCGGCCTTAAGATGCTGGTGGACATCACGAACCCACCTGTGATATTCAGAGCCAGTTGTTCCCAATGGAGCAAAGTCCAATTTGTTCAGGTTACTCATCCTGAAAGTGAACAAGAAATTAGGGTTAGTTTCGGAGCGAAAAAGGCTACCACGAAAACAAATAAAATTTCTGAGCGTAGTCGCTTCCAAGAAATTAGGATTTTCCGAGCGTAGTCGCTTCCAAAAATTTGATTCCAAGAGGGGTTGGATTAGATCGAAACAATGATGTTTGCGGTCGATCGTTTTATCTCAACAAACTCTAAGTTTGGAGGACTCTACAAGCTCCAAACTTGAAGTGAGCACGAACCCCCACAGTTCGGTTGAATTTGGTCTCCCCTATGATAAAGAAAGGGGGGTAGAAGAAGGGAGGTTGCAAGTCCCCGAAAAAGAAGAGAAATTAAATGTAAAAACTCTAAAAACGGGAACTTTTAGAAAAAAAAATACATCTAAATAGGTCGACGAAAAAGTTTGCCAAAAAAAGTGGTCTGAAAAAGTCGCCGGAAAACTGCAGGATAGTCACCTGAAAAGTGGTCGAATGTCGTCGGAATGTGGTTGATCGGCGTTGACCAGAGGGTGGACTGGCATTGACCGGAGGCTGACGTGGCACTGATGCTGACGTGTCAGGATGAGGTGGTGATGTCGCTAACGTGGCAAGCTATTGTGGCTGTGGTGCTGACATGGCAGAAGCTGTGGGTCAGTGGGCCAGCTGACTTTGACCTTCTGGGCTTGTTCCTTTCTTCTTCTGGGCTGGGCCTTCCTTTCTTCTCTCTTTCTTCTTCTTTTCTTTTTTTCTTCTTCTTTCTTTTCTGCTGGTTCAAGGTGCAGCCAGAAACTTTTGGCTGGTTCAGGGACTAGGTGGCCGGATTCGGGAAAAAAATTTCCGGTTCCTGAATTGTGGGATCGAGACGCTGCTTCTATAATAATTTGGTAGCAATTGGAAGTCTGGAAGGTGGTGAACCGGTGAAATATTTGCTGCGGGTGGTTTGGAGCTTCCGGTGGCCGGTTCGATAGGATTCCGACCGGTTCTTGGAGTGGCGTCGCCTGTTCTGGACTCATGGGATGGAGGGCTTCAAGGTGGACGACCGGGGCTGAAGAGGTTTCAAGGTTTTGTATTCGGATTTAGGGTTTTGGCTATTTGTTTCAGGGTTAGGGCTTTGTGCTGATAACATATTTAAGGAAAAACTGAAATATGGAGAGAATTGAGTCGTGCTTTCATTGATAATAGGGGCCTCTTTATATAGAGGATTACAAGCATAGAGATAGAGTTGTACATGGAAACATAATCGTACATTGATTGGATATCTCCTAAGATTCTCCGAGAATATCTCTAATATAAACCCTATTTCAACTAGAGCAAGTAATCTCAAGTTTGGGCCAGACACATATTCTGGATTTACTTGAACACTTTTAAGTTATTCAACAATGACTTTTAAAGATGGTAATGACTTTTCCGACGAATGACAACAATTTTTCTAAAAAATGACAGTAGCTTTACTGTTCGTTGATATAGATTTTTAGATCTTCTACAGCAGCTATTTTTTGTTTTTTTGTTTTTAATAACTACAACTGCTTTTTTTTTTTGTCCATCAGTAATAGCAATAATAGTTTAGACATAGTAGCATTTATGTAATGTATTTATATTTTGGTGACTTTATGAAGAATAAAATATTAGGTGGCATAAATAATAATAATAATAATAATAATAATAATAATAATAATAATAATAATAATAATAAAATTACTAAAAGTGGTCTTCTTTGCTATTGACACTTTTTTATACTCATTCAAGACATTCCTCGAAACACTGCAGAGTTTGGTTCGGGACTAGTAGGAGTTTAATAGTGGCAACCGCATTAACTTTATCAATTTCTCATTGTTCTAATATGCTAACCATCCGGGCTTGGAGCTGAGCCTCCCAGCTAGGCTGGGTTCCAAACCCTTTAAAAAAAAATGCTAACCGTACAATATTATTATGAGAAGTCTCCTTTTTTTTTTTGGAATAAAATATAACTTATATTAAATTATAATCAATGGTTACAACATTAATAGGGACATTCTAAACATTCACAGGAGCTGAACTTAACTTAATAAGGTTATACTGAAAATCAGAACTTAACCAAATAAGGTTAAACTAAAAATCAGACCTTAACCTAATAAGGTAGAACATAATGGCTGTTCTTGTTCAATTACAAAATTAAAGCTCACTTCCTGGAAATAAAAAAATAAAATAAAAACAATTACAAAGTAATGTAGAATATCCTCAACCTAGAAAACACAGCTATGCAGCTCGACAATGCTCGTAATTGAGGATCTTACATAATAGTAGTCCAAATGAGACTCATTGAAGTCCTTCAAGAATTCTCTCATCCAATTTGCATTAAATGAAAAATAAGATAAAAAAACTAATGGAAAACTTGACTTATCCCCGACACCAATTGACTACAGGACTGCATTAGTCTCCTTATTTAAAATACTAACCAATAGGTAAGGCCTCTAGATATTTAGGAACCCAAACCTTCAACATTCCACTCAGATCCCAAACCCAATAACTTGAGATAAAGTACTGAACCCATGACTGCACCCAATAGTCATCTCTGGGCTTTGAATCACTATGGGCACCCAAAGCCCACTCGTTCTCCTCTGTGTTGCACCTAAAGCACCCAAACTCAGAAGACACCCTCTTATTGCGCCATTGCCCTTCATCACCACCTTTCTCCTCAACTAAATTCAGGTGCATGCTGTCGCAACCAACGTCCCACCGCCAACCTCCATCATAGCCCTGGTAGAGCCCCTAAATGCCGCCACCTTAATCGACCACCCTAGCAGACCTAATTCGTCTAGATTTAGATCAAGCCTCTAGCAATTGATACCACTACTAGCCAAATTTGACCCGAATCCCAAAGATCCCAACACATATTAGAGAGCAAGGCAAATGGGTTCCACAATCTAGCAAACAACAACCCTAGAATCCAGCCAAAGAAATGCTTATCTGGTAATAAAACAAGAGCAAACTTGGTGGAATAGGAGTAAGAAGTCCTCCTCTTGTGCCCCACAATCAAGGGCATGCGAGATTGATAACGATAAAGAATAGTGGGGTAGCAGCCATGGCTGAGAGCAAGAGCTCTCATTGCTATGCAGGACACTAGTCAATATAATATTACCACATTGTTAATACAGTAATAACATTGTATTTGCTAAAAATAATTAAACTTTTTTTTTAATAGAAATTGATATCATTAAAATCAATAGCCGACAACATTTAATGGCTAAAGTCTATCTACACTTACAAAAAGTTAGCTGGCAAGAAAATCCAGAAATCCTATTCTAAGAAAAATAAACTCATTACATTAGCGAGCCTATAGACAAAGAAACTCCATGTCTTATAGGGCAAAATCATTCACTAGCCTCCCATTAGCCAATCACGCAATTGCGGTACTAACAAAAAGCAAGTTTCTAGCCAACAAATCGGAACATCTCATTCTCCATAAGGAGCTTGAAATACACCAATCACATTCAAGACAATTATCAACTCTCGAAGAAGTCATGATCCGAATAGATTGGCACTCGAAGACCATAGCTAGCCCTAATGTGCCCAAGTAGGTCAAAAATTCTTCGGCTGGGTTTGCCCAATTCACTAAGCAACAAATGAGGGTGGCAAGGTACCCTCCTTGATAGCCTATGAACTAGGCCCAGCTAGCCCAAACTTAGAGTCAAGCCCAGAGCCCCAGGCCTAACTCTAAACCCAAGACATCGCTCTGAGCAATAACATCACTGCTTGCATTGCCGCTGCAAGTTCTGGCAGTTGACTTCTCCAGAAGGCTATAGATAGATCAATTATCTCTACCGCCTCCCCTTTGTATCCAAGCAAAGACTCAGTCCAAGCCGACACAAGAAATCGGCCTACTGGGACCCGGGAATAGTAAGAACACATCACCAGACAAATCCGGCAATTTGCAATCCAACGCCTTGATTCAAGCCCACATATTGACCAACTCCAACTCCAAGCTGAGGTCAAAGATGGCCACGAACCACGATCCTTCAGGCCAAGATTAGGACTCGATCCAGCCTACGAAACCGGCCAAGATCCAAACCTGTACTAGGCTTCGTACCCTGTATTTCTCACGACCACGATTAAAAGCCGAGTCAAAGCTAGAGCATACGTACTGCCATCAGAGAAGCTCGCCGACGCTCTCTACACAAACCCTAGATTGGGTGCTTGAAGTTTTAACTAATTAAACTTCTTATACAAATGTTTCAAACAAAATTTATGTTTAATTTATATTTCTCTCTCTTTTTTGTTTTTTACAATATAATTAAATTTCTATAAATTAATAGTCTTGGGACCAAGAAAATTCTATTAATTTAGCAAATATTAAATAATTGATAAATTAATAACTTAATAATTTATCAAAGTATTCTTTATTTTCTTAAATATTGTTGTATGTTGTTCCATGTGCTATGTTGACTGACGAGCAGATAATGAGAGCGTCATGGGAAATGATCAAGATGATGAAGTTGAAGATGATAGTTCTACTATAGAGCCTGTTTCGCAAAAGGAACCTCTCAAAGCAATGTTGACATTAAATAATTTTTTATTGTAGGATGAGAAAACCACACGAAAACTTCTTATCATGTTAAGAAAAGTCAGAGATGAAATCCAATGTGATATCAATTTCAAGAAGAAATAGACAACGATTGAGTCATTCTTTATGAATGTCTCATAGTCGAATCATAAACACTATGTATCAACGAATTATCAATTTATATATTACATGGGGTCTATATGAATTTTTAAATGTATTATCTTATAAACTTTTGGCGAATTATTAATGTAGCACGTTGTCCCCAAGTTGGGACCAGCCAAAAATATTATTTAATCAAGATTTTATTATACTCGCATTTAAATTTATGAGTAAATTTTTTTTTTGACAAAGTAATAGAGATTTTATTCAATCCCAAGGCCAGAACAACACTTACAAATAATCCTCATATGCTTGTACCCTACATTAGTAGTTAAGTAGGTAAGGGAAAAAGTGTACCATCCACTCGTACATTTTTGCTCTAAAATTCAAGAGCCTACACAATTACAAATCTTAGCTTACACTAAGAAAACTACTTTGACTTTCCATTCATCAATCCATTCAATTGTGGTACCCCAAAAAATTTATTAACTTCGTGTAAAAAAAAAAAAAAATAATCATAGCAGTGTAGACTTATGCTCACTAAAAACTACCAAGCCTATAACCTACAAGATAACATAGGTGCACAAAGTGCCTCACTTTCCTTAAAAAGGAATTATTGGAAATAAGACCGATTAAAATAAACTTAAACCATACAACCCAGCATGACCCAATGGAGAGTACCAGCCCAAGACCAAGACCAAGCAAGGCTGACCCGACCCAAAGCCCATCCCACCACTTATAACACAATGCACGACATGGCGACCCTCGTCGCCACCATTCCTGAAAACGTCGGCACCTCCCCTATGACGACACCACCCAAAGTCGCACTACCCATCAGAAAAACCCGACCTGAGTTGGGTTTTACCAGCGCCGAAACCACCCTTAAGTAGTAGACACCGTCTCGTGAAGCCGCCACCACCGTTTCTGAAATCTGGTGCCGCAATCGCTCTTGCCACTAGCAAATTGGATGTGCTGACCAACCACTGCCAAACCTCCCTGTCCAGCAAACCCAAAGAGCCAAAGATAAGGCCTGGAAGCATCACTCGTCCGGCAGCAACATTGCAAATCAGCGCAGCCAAAGACCACACAGATGTAGGCCACCGTCGAAGATCATGCCAGAATAGAAGCAGCTGGGTCGAAAAGGTTTGTGCAGCTAGGGGAAAAAAGCTTACCTTAATTATATATATTCATTAAACTTATAAATAATTTGATTTTAGTTATCCATGAAAAATTTTCATCAAAAAAGAAAAACAACTTAATTTTTTTTTTTTTAATAACTAACGATTAATTTAGGAAACCAAATTGTGTGATCTTGTAATTGGACAAGACATTGTCTAAATATCCACCGGGCGGGTCCTAGTGGATCCCCGATCTTATTGGGAGAGATTTAGGGATGAACTAAGTATTACCCCGCATGATACTGCAGGTTTACATCTTTTTTTTTTTCACAAATTTCGTATGTAATGCAGTCGCAATCATAAGCTAAGACATATTAACTTAAAGTGTTATCTCTATAAATGAGATAATCATATGTAGATGAAACAGCCTCAAATTTGTGTTGTATTTATATTGATATATATCTATACAGAAGTTATAATTGTAGTAGAACTCAATCACTAAAGTGATAACAGAATACAAAGAGATTAATATATACAACTGCAAAATTATCTATAAATGAGATAATCATATGTAGATGATAACCACTAAGGAAAAAGGCTTCAAGTAATAGTGGGAGAGCTATGTCAAAGGTATACAGGCCTAAACTCTTGCCCTTGAAGCTAACAGGCTCAAAATGGTCAATAATCAATTTAGTTCTTTGTCCTCAGAGCAAGTTCACTCGTTAGGTCATCAGGTCACCTACTATTCACTATTTTTTATAGGGCTGGGTACGGTCCCAGACCGGCACCATATTTACAGGGACCGGGACTGAGCCGGAAGTTTTCAGGTCGATCTCAAATCAAGCTTTCCGGTGGTCGGGACCGGAGAGAGCCCGGACTGAATCCGGGTCGGGTTTCTCGGGTTTTCGGGCCTTTTGCATCATCTTGAGATTTGGTTTATGCTCTGGTTTTACTTCTCACGAATTGAAGATCAACACAAGATATTGAAGAAAATAGAAGATCAACACAAGATATTGAAGAATATTGTAATCGAAATATACAAGCCTTCAAGCCACTGATCAAAATCCAAAATCCCTAAAAAAAAAAATCAAAATCCCAGGTCCACCAATTAACCCCTCAATTAGTAAATCCCCTTTACATAGATGGAGAAAACATGCTAAATTGCTTGAGGAAATGAAGTAATTGACCCCTCTCACTCCTGATTCTCTTGGCCCTCTCCCCAACATGGCATGGATCTGGAAACTGAACCGAAACTGACCCCTCTCTGCAACTCTGTTTACTTCAACACATGAACCGAAATTTGAGGTATGGAGGAATAGAAATGAAAATCTTGGGTGTCTAAGATGACGAAAATCATAGCTAGAAGAAAGGGAAGAGAAAAGAATAAGAGAGGAGATGAGAGAAGAAGAAGAAGAAGAAGAAGAAGAAGAAGAAGAAGAAGAAGAAGAAGAAGAAGAAGAGGAGAATGTGTGGCAGTGAAAAGAAGACGAAGAAGAAGAAGAAGAGGAGGAGAAAAGAAATGAGAGAATAAGAGAATAAGAGAGGAGATGAGAGAAGAAGAACTGAAGAAGAAGAAGAGGAGGAGAAAAGAAACGTGCGGCAGTGAAAAGAGGAAGAGAGAGAGAGAGTAGAGTAAATAGGTTTAGAATTATATAGTTAATAAATAGTCAGAAAACAGGCCTTCGGGCTTTTTTTTTTTTTTTTCGATTTCTTAGGACCGGGCCCGAACCGTTTTATATTGCTTTCGGGCCGGGCCTTGCAAAATTGTGAAATTTGTTTCAAAAGCCCGGACCGTTTGGGCCGGTTTCGGGTCGGTCCCGGGCCCCTTTTTTAATCTTCAGGCTAAATGCCCACCCCTAGATTTTTAGTGTTAATTTCACCATCTGGGTCATGAACACAGTGTATTTTGTGCCCTGGGTCACGGGCACAGTGTATTTCGTGACCTAGAGAATGAAAATATACACTAAAAAGCAGTGAATAGTAGGTAACCCGATGAACTTGCTCTCATAATCATTGTTTTCATTATGGAACTGCACTAATAATGAAATAGTTAGATGTTTCCATCCAAGTTAATAACTGTGAATTCTACTTTCCTCTACTTGTTCCCATTATGAAACGTGTTGGGAGAAGAGGATTGTAAGCAAATGATCCAAGTAACAGAATTTGAAGAATATGGTAATACTTTGGAACTTGACTAGTTTTGACGTACGTCTAAGGTTACAATTAAAACCTTGAGATATAAATGTTGTTGAATATACAATTTTCAGTGTTATCATATAAATACTCCAATGTCCAACTTGCAAAGAACTTGAAAGTTGAAACCATTTATAAACAAACACTGAAACTAACTTACTTGACATCCATATTCATAACCTCAGTGCAGGATTTTTTGGGCTAAGACTCATTACAGTTCTCTTGGGCAGAAAATGTACAAATATAGATCATCTATATTTCAACTATGCGAAAATATCATCGTATGATTGATGAGTGACAATTACATGGTTTCAAGTTTATACAAAAGCCACAGAATCCTAGTACCCAAAAAGAAAAGTTAAAGTGACCATTCCATTCTATGGTAGAATATCATATGAAATATGGTCTTTATAGTGGAAACTCAACAAATAGAGGAGACTGGAGATGAACCCAAAAAAGTCTGCACCCAATTGATCAATTACCCAAAAAAAACAAAATTTTTTTTGAATCATGCCTAAACCCTCTTTCAATGAATTACCAGTAAGAAACTATCTTTTTAATCATGCATCTCTATATGAATAATTGAACACACATTTCAATTTCTATTGAAACTAACAATATGCACCATGTTAAATGTAAAACTTTTTGTCTGGGCCGGTGTAACATCATCTTCGAAGTTATAGAGAAGCAAACTGACAGTGAAATTATGCAGCAATAACGACGCGGGTGATTCATTCAATCATCAAATGCCCATTCCACAGGTAGAAAACTTGCATTAAGAGAATCAGCTGGTACAGAGGCATTGTGTGTTTCTGACCAAGTCGTCACAGTATTGAGTGGTGGAATATTATAGAAACCATATAGCACAGGCCTTGATACATTCAGCTCTTCCACCCGGTATAAACCAACCAATTTACTCACTTAAATAACCACACAACACTGAACAGTATGCACCAGTAAAATGGAGAACTGGTACAGTCAGCCCCAAAACTACCTTATGGACTGCACAAATATGGGGTTAGGTTGCATGCAAAAGATAATCATTAGAACCAGAAATTATCTTCATCATAACGCAAATTGAAATCAAACAGAGTCTGGAAATAGAATTTACCTTGGAAATTTATTACAAAATGCGCGCATCGAAGCAAAGAGCAACCCACCTCTCTCTCTCTCTCCCTCCCTCTGCAAGTCCTGCAAATAACCAAAACCAAACAACCCCTCTCTCTATCGCTCTCTGTACAGACCAAGCAAAGAATCAAAAACTACGTACCATGCCTTAACAATTTGATCAAGAAGAGCTAAACAATTCATCACTCTCTCTCAACGATGGCCATTTTATGCTCTCTCTCTTTCTGCCTGCACCGATCAGCCACCCAAAATGAGGGATCAAATTCCACTCTCACTCTAAAGTAGTGAACCTTCATCTCTCTGACTCTCTGTTTGTCGGTGCCACAAGAAGGAAGCGAATAGGTGCTGGTCTTTTTTGTAAAACCAGGCTGGAGCCAAGGCCAGAATCGTCAGCACACTATTCATTTCGTTTGTCCTTTTCCTGTTTGAGTTTTAGTATAGTTACTAGAAAATTCTCCCGCGCAATGCTGCGGGTTTATAAAACTTTACATAACCATATCCTCACTAATGTTATAGACCATGCTGTGGGTTTATAAAACTTTACATAACCATATCCTCACTAAAGTTACAGATCTTATATTGCAACAAACAGGTTTGGATCTCTTTACTATCGAATAAAAGATCCGTGGATTCATTGATTGTAACATGCTCACTCAGGTTTGGAGAGTAGAAGTCTAGAATTAGAAGCACCACTATTCCGAAGAGGAGTACTGTTCATAAGCTATTCTTACTGGTTTGGAGATTAGAAGCACACTGTTCCTTAGGGAATTACTATTCATAAACTGCAGTAACCCCTATTCTGGTTTTCTTCTTGCTACCATAAATGATAGTAATACAATGAAAATGAACATGTTCTCTTCAAAACTGAGATAGCAAAAGTTCATATTCTGAAATCTAATCTATAAATGTCACAACAATTTTTTCTGGAGGGAAGACTTGTATGATCATTGTCATTTTAAGTAAATGTCACATTTCATGTGTTTCTGAAATAGGGAAAAACCAAAGAATGAAAAATGTACTGGGCTAGATATAAGCCCAACCCTGCCCCCTAAAAATCCTTGCCTCTGCTAGTATATTTCCAGGACATAGACATACAGTACTCAACACACAGAAACAGAAAATCAAAAACGAAAGTATAATAACAAATTAACTCTACTTGATGGTTCGATATCATATTAATAAAGGCAATATCGATCTTCATTCATAGCAAACTGCATAAGCAAATTTTATTTCAAAAATCACAGATAGAATAATAACTACTATCACGCTTTCATTTAGTAAAGTTATTGTTACGCTAGCTTTCCATATACTGAAGCTTAATTGAAGGTGTATAGAAAATGACATTAAAAGTGTAAACAATAATTCAAGTGAAGCTTAATTGAAGGTGCATAGAAAATGACCTTAAAAGTGAAAGGAAAATATGTGATGGCATAATGTTTTCATTGTTCACTCATCTAATCCTAATCATAATCATCGTTATTATTAGCTGAAACCTTTAACCCCCAAAGCAGCACCATGAATCTGTTTCCCCACCTCCAAATTATTTGTGCCTACAATTGCAGATAGAATAATAACTAATGCCACACTTTCATACCCAACTTTTGATCTAATCATATTTCTAAAGCAGTCCACACCAGCCCAATTTTCACCAGCTCGTTTCACATGCTTGATCTTGTTCCATGTGCCTCCTGCCTTCATCATAATCAACTTTGCCTCTTGTCATGACCTAATCCACTCTGATGCAACTTAGAGAAAAGACCTGGTGCTTCTTCCTGAACCTATGGCACTATAGAATGCATCATTTGAAACTAAAAATTGGAACACACATATTAAGAAAAAGATTAATTTCAGTTTACCCCCCTGAGGTTTGGGGGTGTCATCATTTCACCCCCTGTACTTTCAATTTTGAATTTTTACTCCCTAAACTTTCCAATTTCAATCAGCCATGTCCAATTTCTACTATTCCGTCCAAATTGGATGTTAAGTTTGGCTTTTGAGGGCTAAAATGGTCATTTCAACATAAAAAAAAATAAAAAAAATTATTTTTTTTTTAATTTTTTTTTTCGGTTTCTTCGCTTTTTTTTTTTCTTCATTTTTTTTTGTGTTTTTTTTGTTTTGTTTTGTTTTGTTTTGTTTTGTTTTTTTCTGTTTCTTTGTTTTATTTATTTTATTTTGTCTTCAACCTATATACCACAAGTTATAATAGGTTTATGAAAACAAAAAATACTCTAGGTAGTTGAAAGCCGCTCGCTGGTCTACGATATTTGTGACATATCTCCGATAAAGTGAAGAATTTAGGATATATCCCCAATAAAGTGAAGAAATATCTGTAAAAAATAATTTTACACTTTATCTGTAAATAAATATCTGTAAAAAATGATTTTACACAGATATTTCTTCACTTTATTGGGGATATACAGATATTTATAGATAAAGTGTAAAATCATTTTTTAAAGATATTTCTTCACTTTATTGGGGATATATCATAAAATTCTTCAATTTATTAGAGATATATCACAAATATCGTAGACCAAAAATGATTTTACACAGATATTTCTTCACTTTATTGGGGATATACATATATTTATTTACAGATAAAGTGTAAAATTATTTTTTACAAATATTTCTTCACTTTATTGGGGATATATCCTAAAATTCTTCACTTTATCAGAGATATATCACAAATATCATAGACCAGCGAGTGGCTTTCAACCACTAAAGTATTTTTTTGTTTTTATAAACCTATTATAACTTGTGGTGTATAGGTTGAAGACAAAATAAATAAATTAATTAAAAATTAAAAAAAAATGAAGAAACAGAAATTTTTTATTTTTTTTTTAATTTTTATGTTGAAATGACCATCTTAGCCCTCAAAAGTCAAACTTAACGTCCAATTTGGACGGAATAGTAGAAATTGGACACGGTTGATTGAAATTGGAAAGTTTAGGGGGTAAAAATTCAAAATTGAAAGTACAGGGGGTGAAATGATAACACCCCCAAACCTTAGGGGGGTAAACTGAAATTAATCCTTAAGAAAATTATGAGATAACTAAAAATTCACTCACTTTATCAGCAATGGATTGACAGAAAAGTGAGTTTCGTAGATTATATCCTCTAAGACAGAGGAAATACTAAAGAACATATACCACAGTTCTACATCAATGACGAAAACTATTTGATCTAATTCAAGTATCATATCTAAGTCCAACAACTTCTCTTCAGCGCAATGCAAAGGTAAGCAAGTAGGCTCTCTTATGCCAATGCTAAGAACATTAGATTTACTCAAAATATAAGGTCAATCCAAATTAGTTGTAACACCACAAATCTTACATCAAATCCAGAACACAAAATCTGAAATTTCACATCAAATATGGCACATACCCAATAGCTTCACATAACCCAAACTTAAAAAAAACCTCCTTCCACTTTCTGCAACCCGATTTAAAACAACGAAAACAGACAACCAATTATTGAAAAAGGGCAGATCGTAAGACCAAAAGAGTACCCAATCATACTACAAAGAAAACCACAAAAGAAAAAAAGAAAGAACGAAAGAAGAATAAGAAGAAGAAGAAGGGAAAGAAAAAAAATTTACGCAGGGCTCAATACCTCTCTCTTTCTGCCTGCAACTCTCTGAAGCTCCCTCTTTCTTTCTATCCCTAGATCGTTATGTATAATATCACCCTCACTCTGAAGCTCTCTATCTCGCTCTCTATCTCTCTCTATCTATCTCACTATTTCTCTCACAAATTCACAATCTAAAACTCTCTCTATCCCTAAATCCTTCTAGTCTTCTACTCTCTCTCTCTTTTGATACATCAGACTGAACAAACCAAATACCACAAAAACCCATCGCACAACAACAGTAACCAGCTAAACCAAACTGTAATTGAGACAAAAATGAAGGGCAAAAGCATCATTTAATTCGAGCGCTAAGGAACAGTGGACCATCCTTAGATGTACAGGATTTTGCATATGTATTGTGGGGGAAATTGCAGCATGGTAGTTCAGAGAAAACCAAGGGCAATACCGTCATTTCGTATCCTTATAAACAGTTGAATGAACAGTAATGAATAGTCAAGGTCATTCAGCTTTAGATTATAATATAACTAGGCAAGATGCCCACGCGATGCTGCGGGTATACTACCAATATGGTTGACTTTAAAACAACATTATTGATATATTATATATTAAAACTACGATATAGGTACATTATATATTAAAACTACATTATACATTGTTCTACTTGTCTCAAAAACCTTGTGCTTTAGCCAGATTTCGAAATTGTACATTAAAACACATTAGATGTATCAACAATGCTTTTTTGGGTCTTTAAGTATCTGGGATTAAACTAATACCCAAGCTAACAGATGATGTGCCCTGCTCTTGAAGTCTTCTTATGCTTCAAGATTTCAGAGATGTAGGAGCCCAAAATATTTCTCATGAGAAGCACAAAGACTTGCAGGAAAAAAAAAAGAAAAAGACGAAGAAGAAGAAGAAGTCATATAAAATTGGGAGAATATCACAAATGGACACTCAACTTTTATATATTCGACACTTTGGTCACTCACCTTTTAAATATATTACTTTTGTCACTCAACTATTACTCTGTCAATCACTTTAGTCACTTCGTTAATTTTTTTCATTAAAAAAAAATTATTTGCCACAATATTAATGATATTTTCGTCCAACCAATTGTGAAAATTTGAGAAATTTATATTAGAATGATTGAAAGAAGTGATTAAAGTGAGATAAAATGCCCCTTGGGTGACTAAAGTGATTGACAGAGTAATAGTTGAGTGACCAAAGTGATATATTTGAAAGTTGAGTGACCAAAGTGTCGAATGAGTCATAGTTGAGTGACCATTTGTGGAATTCTCTCTATAAAACTATTAATGCCACCATCATGCAACAAAAAAGAAGGAAAAAAAAAAAGCAAACGAAATATTATATTAGGTGATGTAGAAGCAAAATCCAAAAGCAGGCACACACACTTTGGATCTGCAAAAGCACTGATGTTGCCCTTTACCCAAAAACTACATCACATTGTAGGAGATTTGGAGAATCCAAAATGTTCCTTTTATGGAAACAAAGGTCACCCAATAAGCTTAAAACAACTCCACTGTCTCCACCTCTGTAAAATTGGTTAGTTTTTAGTTGTTGGCCAGTCCCAAGTATCCAATACACCCAAACCTCCCTAATCTCCTCTATCTAACTAACCATTAGACCAAGAAAGAAACCCAATTAATATAAATCAGAAATCATTAAGAAACCCACTTCAAATATAATACTCGATTGGCTAAACATCGATCCCTCATTTCATACCAATCCTCTCTATCTCTCTCCCTCTCTTTCTCTCTCCCTTGTCATGGGCCAACTTTGCAATGCGCAAAGAGGACCGCACGGCACTTGCAAGTAAGCAAGTCAGCCAAGTGAGTACCTTGCAAGGAACAATGAAAACCACACGATATTACAAAGGTGCTAGCGGCAAGCAAGAACACAATCGTATAAATGTTTGGCAACTACGAAGAACAAATGAATAATCGAAAGGAAAGATCAAGGAGCAATCTCACGGGACACAGATGATTGAATAATTCTTTTTTTATTGATGGTAAGACGGTAAGGGAGGCAAAAGTACATGTGCTTACCTATACTAGTTCCGTAGTCCAAACTATGCCGACTAGGAACCCCTCCCTAAAGAGCATATCAGGCTTACATGAACATGGCAGGAGGAAACATGAAAAAGGCCGAGGAGACTAAATGCTAAATAAAATAAATTACATAATTTGTAAATTATCAAAACATCCCTAGCACACAAGCAAACCAACCAAAGGCTTGACTAATGACCCTGGACAAGGTTGCTTGCAGTGTTACAAGTGCGGCCCCTAACATCCTCCCCCACTTAAGTTGTCGACGCTCTCGACGACGGCTTTGGTCTTGAAGTCTTCAATCTTCTGTTGGAACTTCTTCTTCGAGCTTCAGCGTTCTCCCAACTGGTTTCTTCATCTCCAAGACCCTTCCACTTGACCAAGAACTGCTGGCATGGGCACTTTGACACTCTGATCACTCTCTCTGCTAGGATCTTCTCCACTTCTTTGGGCTTGGGTGGTCTGATGTCGATGTGCTTTCGAACAGACTAGTTGCGTGCTTGATCTTCAAGGTCTGGCTGGTGCGGCTTGAGGTTGCTGATGTGGAAGACGAGGTGAACTCTCATCCAAGCGGGAATATCGACTTTGTAGGAGCATTTCCCCACTTTAGAAATGATGGGGAGCGGTCATTCATACTTCCTTAATAGTCGCTTGTCTCTGGAGCGCAGGAGCCTGAGTTGTTCTGGGAGCAGCTTGACAAGGACCATGTCTCCTGCTTTAAACTCCCTGGGCTTGCGGCCTTGATCTGCCCACTTCTTCATTCTCCCTGCCGCTTTCTCGAGGTAGGCTTGAGCAATCTCGGCTTTGGTCTTCCACTCTTTTGTGAAGTTGAAAGCACGAGGATTCGCCCCTTTGTAGACTTCTAGCACAGTATGAGGCAAGAGAGACTGTTGGCCAGTGACAATTTCAAAAGCACTCTTGTTGGTGGATGAGCTCTTTTTCGATGTGAAACAAAATTGTGCAACATCTAGCAATTGTGCCCAATTCTGTTGATTGGCATGAACGAAATGGCGCAAGTATTCCTCCAACATCTCGTTGAACCTTTCTGTTTTCCTATCAGTCTGTGGGTGATAACTTGAAGATATGTTGAGCTCATACCCAAGCAGCTTGAATAGCTCGGTCCAGAATGTTCCCATGAACCTAGTGTCTCGATAGCTGACAATGTTTTGAGGCACACCCCAATACTTCACCACATGCTTGAAGAAGAGGCTTGTTGTGTCTTCCACTGAGCAATACTTTGGAGTTGGCACAAAGGTGGCATACTTCGAAAACCTGTCAACCACCACCAGGATGCCTGATAAGTCTCCCACCTTCGAGAGGTTGGTAATAAAGTCAAGGGAGACACTCTCCCATGGGCGAGTAGGAATACACAGTGGTTCCAATGGCCCTGGAGTCTTTTGACGCTCAATCTTATCTTGCTGGCATGTTAAGTAAGTCTTGGTGTATTCCGTGACATCGTCCCTCATCTGGGGCCAATAGTAACCCTACTTGAGAAGTGCGTGGGTTCTCTACCATCCAGGGTGACCTGCCCATAGGGTGTCGTGACACTCCCTCATGAGCATTCTTCGTAGTTCTTCAGCTCGCGGAACAAGCACTTGTCCTCCTTTAGCAATCAATATGCCATCCTCTATCTAAAACCGACGGCTCTTCCCTTCCTTCACCATTCTTATGAGGGATTGCGCCATGGGATGCTTCTCCAAAACTCTCCTTGATACGTTGCTTGATGTCTGTGGCAATGATACTGCTCGACAAAGTGGACAACACCTTGAGGGTGGCAAGGTCGACATTGCGACTTAGAGCATCAGCAACTTGGTTTGTGTGCCCAGCCTTGTGTTCGAACTGGAAGTCGAACTCTGCGAGAAACTCTTGCCATCGAGCTTGCTTTGGAGTTAACTTTGGCTGGGTCAGAAAGTAGCTGATGGCAGAATTGTCTGTCTTCACAAGGAACTTTGACCCCAACAAATAGTGTCGCCACGTCCTCAAACAGTGAATTATGGCTAGCAACTCTTTCTCTTGAGCCGTGTACTTCCTCTCAGCTTCCGAGAGTTTATGACTTTCATACGCAATAGGATGCCCCCGTTGCAGCAGGATACCTCCTAAGGTGAAGTCAGAAGCATCTGTCTGGACTTCAAATGGCTGATTCAGGTCGGGTAAGGCAAGGACCGGATCTTCGATCACGGCCTTCTTCAAATGTTGAAAGGCCTTCTCACAATCACTAGTCCAATCCCATGTCACTCCCTTCTTCAAGAGCTCAGTTAAGGGGATTGTCTTCTTTGAGTAGTTCTCAATGAAAAGTCGGTAGTAATTAGCCAGCCCAAGAAAAGAACGTAGCTCTTTTACATTCTTGGGGTTTCACCACCCCCTTTATGGCTTCTACTTTCTCCATATGCATCCTGATTTGACCCCTTTCAATAACGTGACCTAGAAACTTGATGGTCACTTGCGCAAAGGAGCACTTCTCGCGCTTGACATACAACTGATTGTCCCGAAACCGTTAGAACACCAACTTCAGGTGCTCTATGTGTTCCGCTTAGGTAGAGCTATACACCACAATGTCATCCAGATAGACCACCACGAACTTGTCTAAGTACTCGTGGAAGACTTGGTTCATCAGAGTGTAGAATGTGGATGGCGTGTTGGTAAACCCGAACGGCATCACCAGGAACTCAAAGGCGCCATAACGGGTGACGCATGCGGTCTTGGGTTCATCGCCTTCTGCAATGCGAACTTGATAGTACCCTGAGCGGAGGTCTAGCTTCGTGAAATACTTAGCACCACTGAGTTGGTCAAACAGATCTGCAATCAAAGGAATCGGGTACTTGTTGCACACAGTGACTTTGTTGAGAGCCCAATAGTCCACACACAATCTCCAACTCCCATCGTGCTTCTTTTGAAACAGCACAGGCGCACCAAAGGGGGCTTTCGATGGCCTAATGAATCCTGCCTTGAGCAGGTCTTCGAGCTGCTTTCGAAGTTCAGCCAGTTCTGGGGGAGCCATTCGGTAAGGTGCCTTTGCAGGTGGTTTGGCCCCTGGAAGCAGTTCGATCTCATTGTCTACCACACTCCTCTTTGGAGGTAATTCTTTAGGGAGTTCAAGTGGCATCACATCGACATAGCTCTCCAATACCCCCTCAATCTCCTGCGAAATCACTTCTCCTTTAGTCTCATCCCTTATCAGGGGAACTGTTACATAGGTAGGCTCATGACTCTTCAAGCCTTTCTTGAACTGGAGGGCGGACAAGAGACAGGGTTCACTTGGTTGTTCGATTCTTGCTGGAACCACACAAGGCCTTTCTCCCATAATGACCAAGTGTTGGGCACTAGGAATGGGAATAGCTTTGTTCGCCAACAAGAACTCCATCCCCAATATGACATCAAAGTTATCCATCTGAACAACTATTAGGTCGATCTTCCCTTTCCAGTGACCCAACTTGAGTGATACCCCTCGAGCTAGTCCCGTTGTGGGCGAGGCCTTAGAGTTCACAGCTTTCATGCGGCCGAAATCCTTCTCCAACTTTAGCCCCAACCTCCGTGCTTCAGTTTCTAACACAAAGTTGTGAGTGGCCCTTGTGTCAACAATCACGCTCTTGGCTACTGTCCCATTAATACTACCATCTACGAACATCAAGCCTTTAGCTTGGGACTTTTTAAGTGATTGTGGTTGCTTCCCCACTGCACCCAAGAATCTTAAAGCTCCCATGTGACCAGGTTCCTCCTCTGGCTCTTGCTGATCCTCCGTTTCTTTCGATTGAATATGAGCCAGTAGGGCAGAGAGGGCAGTCTTGTGAGGACATTCATTCACTCTATGGGGTCCTCTGCATAAGAAGCATGCTAGCGGCTTTGGAGCGTAGCCTGAGGGATTAAAAGGTCGAGGGGTGAAGACCCATGTCGAGGCAACAGGCTTGGACGTTGCCGTGTCCCTCGCATTAGCTGCTCTCATGTCCCCTCCTCCTGAGTTGGAAAATTTGGAATCCGCTCCCCCACTTCTACTTGGTCTAGGCCTTATATTTCTGTTGACATTCGCATTCGAAAAAGGCTGAGTCTTCTTAGTAGAGTTCTCTTCGAATGTGTAGTCCGTCAACCTTTCAGCAACAGCCTGTGCGGATTCTAAATCTTGGACCCTCTGTCACTGCAGTTCTATCCTCGCCCATGGCTTTAAGCCTTCAAGGAAATAGAACAATCGATCCTTTTCTGACATGTCCGGGATGTCAAGCATGAGCACAGAAAACTTGTTCACAAAGTCTCGGATGTTGTTGGTGTGCTTGAGCTCCCTTAGTTGCCGTCTGGCAATGTATTCTACATTCTCAGGGAAGAATTGAGCTTTCAACTCCTTCTTAAGATCCTTCCAAGTGTCAATGGTACATACTCCTCTTTGGATGTCATTATACTTGGTTCTCCACCATAGTTTAGCATCTCTGGACAAATACATTGTCGCCATGTTCACCTTCACCTCTTCCGATTTTAGCTTCACTGCTCGGAAGTATTGCTCCATATCAAATAAGTAATTCTCAAGCTCCTTAGCATCTCTCGCCCCTCCAAAAGCTTGAGGTTCCGGTATCTTTACCTTCCTGTAGTCTGTCACAAGTTGGTTTCCCATCAAACGGATGGTCAGGTTGAGCTTAGTATTCATCTCCACTAGCTCGTTCCTGAAAGCATCAATGGTGGCTCAGACATCTTCTGCCATATTGTCCACGGTCACCTGGAGTGTGTCAAGGGCATCACTCATTGCCCCCATTTGCTGGTTCGGAACAGAAGCTTCTTCCTCATTTCTCTCCCTTCCTCTTCCTCGAGCTGCATATTTTTCAAGGGCCACAACTCGGTCCTTTAGGCTCTCCACCTCTGTCATCCGCGCCGCCAACCCATCTAGGTCGACGCGGTCCAACATATTAGTGATATCAATCAATCTGTCCGGCACCCCGCAAGTTCTCCGAGTTGTTGGTGTGATGACCTGGTTTTCTGTTATTTAAATTTTGGTACTTAATAATGGACCAGTTGTACGAATAATTGTTATTGTGCTTTATTCGTAGGTTGTATGTGAAGTGGAATAGTTTTTGTACGTATAATTATTCGAATTTCACTTTTTAGGGGGTCATGTGAAGTTTGACTTTTTATATGTTGGGATTCTCGGAAAACTTCCTTCACGAAAGTTGTAGAGCGCATCGATACGAGTTCGTGGACATGCGGGACGTGTCAATCAGAGTTCGTATGAGAAAGTTATGGCTATCGGAAGAAGTTTCCGTTTTAGTATAAATAGGGGAAATCATAAATTATTTTCATTTTCCTTATTTCCTTTTCCGGAAACCTTCCTCTCTCTCTCTCTCTTCTCTCTCGATCGATTCCTTCGGTATCGAAGATTTCTGTCTGACCCGACCCGACTTTTCAGGCGGACTGCGGCTGTCTCCGGCGACCAAACTTTCCAGACAGGTTCGCCTCCTCCTCCCGGTCGTCCCTATGGTGTTCTCTAGTGACGAGATCCACCGTGTGCGGCGCTGCAAGGCCGTGCAGTTAGTGTTTTCGGACCCGGCCGGAAAACACAACTCCGGCTACTTCACGGCTTCATGCTTCCTTGGTTGAGTTCAGAATAGGCTTCCTGATCGATCTATGGTGTTTGTTTTGATCGATTTACGTGGAAATCGGTTCAACTCAGTTTGAGCAATAATCCAAAGCTTGTGAGGTAGTTTTCGATCCCTTAAGCTTGTTTTCTGACTTCGATCCAGTTATGAAAGTTCACAAGCATGCTTAGATGAAGCTTTTTGATGTTGGAAGTTTTGTGAAATATTGAGTTTTGGCCGGCGACGGTGCGCCACCGCCTGTGGCGGCGTTCCGGCCATGTATGGGACTGTTTGTGGTATTATATATGTTCTAGTCGTTGATACGAGCGTTTCGATATATAATATGCAAATTTTGGAGTTTGTATGAAATTGTTATGATTTTTACAGTTTCATACCGATCGATTTATTCGATCCGTGAGGATTCGAGCGTCCGATCGACTTGTGGTTTGGTCACATCGATCATGGACATATTCCGAAGACTTTGGGAGGTCTCGGATGTCGTTTTGCCTCGATTGGCGCCACTTTGGGGGTTTTAGTTCAAAACAGGGGGTTTCGAACTTAAATCAAATGTGAATCGTCACTAAATTGGAAACGTATGTGGATAGGTACTTGACGAAATACAGTGGACGATTATTTGTAAATTGGCGGCTTTGTGTTTTGTTGAAGATGCAGCAGGAGTTCGAGGTGAGTAATCTCACAAGGTTCTTTATGAACAGAATTACCATTATCGTTTTGGCGTTAATTATTTAACTGCAAACTATAGTTGGTATTAGTAGGCACTCCTGAGCGAATGTCTATGTATATATATATTTACGTGAAATATATATATCATTGCGGATGATTGTGATGAATAATAATATGCATGATGATGTTCATATTATTGTTGAATGTGGCTTTTCAGGAAACAATATTGTGGAAAAAGATGTTTTCTATTGTTTGAAAAGTATTGAGCTTGATGTTACATTTTTGAGTCAAGCGTGACTCATTTTAAATGTATTGGTCCTTGTACCAAGGGTCACAAATGGTGAGCAGGAGTTAGGAAAGCCGAAGCCAGATGTTGTAACGTTTTTAGGTCGGTTGCGACTTATTTAACGTTTAGCTTTAAGACTAGATAGGGTCTAAGAAGATTTCATATCACAGATGGTGATAGGTTGCTGACGGTGACCTTGACGTTTGATTTCATGACCAGACGGGGTCTGAAGATCATGTGTCACAGATGGTGACAGAGCACAGATGGTGATAGAGCACAGATGGTGACCTAAATGTTGATTTGAGACCAGACGGGGTCTGAAACCACATGTCACAAATGGTGACCAAGGCAGGAAATAGGTAATCACGTCTGTAGTCGGACGAGTGATTACGATTTCAATAGAGTTCTAGCTATCTGCCATGATAGCTTATGAGAGTAACGGTCGAGGTTGCTTGAGACTCATAGGTACGTAGTTTAAAGGAGAGTTCCGATGGTATTCTTTTTTAATTGTCTAGATGAGACTTGAATTGCTACTTGATGGTTAAGTTAGCAAATAGAGCATGGTCATAGCGGTGACTCATGTTGTCCTTTCTTTGGAAAGGATATGAAATGTTAGAAGGAATCATGGCTGCATGTTTCCTTAAGTAGATTGATGTGAGTTGTTGATTGATATTCATGAGTTACTCATACGAGCTTTCATAAGCTTACCGGGTTTTGTTGTGTGGAAACCCGGTGCACCATTCTTTTGGTGTAGGGGTTAATCCTGCAGGTCAGGAAAATCGTGGCTGAAGCTGAGGTAGCTACAGGCAGCTGAACAGGTAGGAAGCAAATTTTGTTGGCTTTGCCATTGTTATGACTTCCGCTATGTAGTAAGCTCTGAGGAGCATTTACGCTTTATTTTGTGATGGCAACTTAATTCGTAAATTTGTGTAATATATGACTCTATGGAGCGAGTGTATATTAACTCGGATGGTTTCAGGGCATCATTATGTACTTGTTATAAAGGAAAGATGTTCCAGGTATTTGTATTGATGACTGAACATTCACGCATGTATAATTATGGGATTATATATATCGATTTTCATGTGTGTAAAATCAGGGGCGTGACAGTTGGTCATACCAATCGAATCTTTGTTGGTTTGTCATTTTGCCTGTCATTGTAGTGAGCTTTCTTGAGCCAAGTTGGCTTTGATACCAACTGTTTGCGATGCGCAAAGAGGACCGCGCGGCACTTGCAAGTAAGCAAGTCAGCCAAGTGAGTACCTTGTAAGGAACAATGAAAACCACACGATATTAAAAAGGTGCTAGAGGCAAGCAAGAACACAATTGTATAAATGTTTGGCAACCACGAAGAACAAATGAATAATCGAAAGGAAAGATCAAGGAGCAATCTCACGAGACACAGATGATTGAATAATTCCTCTTTTATTGATGGTAAGACGGTAAGGGAGGCAAAAGTACATGTGCTTACCTATACTAATTCTGTAGTCCAAACTATGCCGACTAGGAACCCCTCCCTAAAGAGCATATCGGGCGTACATGAACATGGCAGGAGGAAACATGAAAAAGGCCGAGGAGACTAAATGCTAAATAAAATAAATTACATAATTTGTAAATTACCAAAACATCCCTAGCACACAAGCTTACCAACCAAAGACTTGACTAATGGCCCTGGACAAGGTTGCTTGCGGCGTTACAAGTGCGACCCCTAATACATTGCAAGAAGAAAACAACCCAAGAATTGCAATGGGAAAAGCCACCAAGATTCTCAGAAGATCATAATTGCAATTGGTTTTGAACATAATAAAAAAAAAACATGGGAGGAACAAAATCAGTCAACAAATAATGAAAATATGCTCCAAACATTGCACACAACAAAGAAGTCAAGAAATTCATTGTTAACTGTCCCAGTGATTTATTGATCGATCTTGATTTGTCATAGTTAGAGCAAGTCTGCTGGGAATCTCTCCATTGGGTAGTTGTGCAAGTTCTGAAGTTAGACTGACTCTGTTGCAAGAATTACCAATTAACAGCTGTTACTTTACTTTTAACCTCTCTCTATGGAAGGCAGAGTTGCCCTGCAGCTTTCGCAATTTGTCCACTGAAAGTCATTATCTACTTTGAAAGCAAGTATATATGCTACATATCTCATTTGCATGATACCAAACTATAGATTATAAAAGGAAGCAAAAATTTCTCAAGTCAACCAAGTAGAAAGGATATAAAAGTTTACATTGAAAAAAAGAAAGATACAAAACTGATCTTGGGTAATTTGGTAATAACAATCATTAAAATAATCTTTAGAGTAAACAATTAATGTGCAATTAATGTAGGGAAAGTATGAAGGAAAATAAATCCCATGAGGTGTGGGAGGATCCATTTTGCCCCATATTTTCCCTTCATGTAGGAAACTTGTTACTTTCCTTGGATGTGCCAAACACAGGAAAAGATCAAGTTTCCCTTTCCAATCTTTCCATTCAGTGAACCAAATGAGGCCTTAATTTTTAACCTCTCTCCATGGAAGGCAGAGTTGCCCTGCAGCTTTCGCAATTTGTCCAATGAAAGTCATTATCTACTTTGAAAGCAAGTATATATGCTACATATCTCATTTGCATGATACCAAACTATAGATTATAAAAGGAAGCAAAAATTTCTCAAGTCAACCAAGTAGAAAGGATATAAAAGTTTACATCGAAAAAAAAGAAAGATACAAAACTGATCGATTGAGGATGAACTCGAGAACTTGTACTTCTAATTGTTAATTGAGCAGCACAAAGACAAAAAAAAGCACTCACTTTATGACTAATGTTCTTAGAGCATTTTACCTTTGAATTAGAGCCTCATCTGTTGTTGGTCTATCTAATATACGATTTGCATAGAAAGAGCCTTTTGACATATCTGCAAAAATCAAAACATAAATTACATATCAGTAACTTAATCAAGAAATTGTTCCAAGAGTTTCGAAAACCTAAACAGAAAATTTTACCTGATTTTCTAGATTCCAACTTCTCCTTTCCATGACTCCACCCAAAATTATACCTACAAATGGATGGGAGTAAAGAGTAGTCAAGTCATACATCTCTGACAAAAACTTAAGAGTTGAGATGATCAGAAGAAATAAAATTGAACACACCTATAATTTAATAAACAAGAAACTAATGCATGAGAAATCGGAAGGAAATTACAAAAAAAAAAAAAAAAAGAGAAGAAAGGAATTGAAAATCAAATACCCAGATTCATGCTCTTCTCGTAATCAAATACCCACCGAAAGGATTTGCAGCCAAACTCAGGCGTTCTACTTAGCAAGACACGCGAGAAATCGAGAATTAAGTGCAATGGCGTAGCCAGAAATTAAACTCAAGTGGGGCACCCGGAAATCTTAGAAAAAAAATTTGCACATATCAAGTAATCAAACTCTAATAAAAATTAATAAATTATAATAAAGTTACAAAAATATCAATATTTTTTTTTAAAAATCATTATATATTTTTTAATCAAATTTATAGTTTTCTTTATAATGGTTATATATTTTATGTTTGATTTTTAAAATTATAAGAAATAATAGTGTCAAGGTTAAAAAAAACAGGAAACTAGCCTAATGTTGCAAAAGGACTCGAACCTGAGACCGGCAGCTACATTAGTAGCTAGAAACTAGGAGCTACCATTGAACCAACTCAACATTTAGTTACCATTGGAAACTCTATACTTATTCTCGAAAAATCTCAGTGGGGCACGGGATCCATTAGGCCCCAACGTGGCTCCACCCCTGATTAAGTGGTACCTCTAAACATAGAAGGGTAAAAACGTACAGTCACTATTCATTTCCTTTGTCCTCATCTGGTTTTTTTTTTTTTAGAATGAATGATTCATTTATTCAAAGAAAGCCAAACTACAAAACATGGGATTGACCGGTGGTAGACACAACGTCCCCACTCTCCTCCCTACTATCTAAACCAGTTACGGGTCCGTCACTAACAATGACATCCATGAGCCAAGAGGGCCCAACCCCGAACCAACTATGTCACCCATTATCACGAGCTACAAATCTCGCTACTACATGAGCTGCCCCATTTACCACCCTTGGCACAAAATGAATGCCTTGAATGCCCATAGACCCCATCAGGGATCTAATTCTATCCACCAGTAATCCTTCATTTGCAAGACATTCATCAGTACCATTAACTAAATGCACGGCCTCGAGGCAATCAGTTTACACCACTCTAAACCCTTCAAAATGGCCATCAATTCCGCAGCCCGAGGTTGCAATCTATACAGGAGTCTTTTCACCCATAGCACCCACCAGAGAGCCCCTATAATCTCTGCACACCACACCCACACCAACTTGACTTCCATTCTGTAGAACAGCAGCATCACAATTCAACTTCACATGGTCCACAGGAGGTGGCATCCAATGACTAGGCACTGTAATACTACCATCACATGTTCCATTTTGATTAAGACCTTGTACTTGCAAAATACCAGCCCATGTCGCTGCCCCCATTTCATAAATCAGCTCTGGAGGCCTAGGTTGCTCTCCAAATTGTACTGCATTTCTCTCTTTCCAATTACACCATAATAACACCACCAAAAAACTCAACTCATCCACCGTTAAGAACTTTCTAGCATCTTCCATAAATTAACGAAAGAGCTCCATGTACCTTGGCCCAACTTTTAGTAGAAGTTCGCCTTTTCCAACACCGCAATACAAAGTGGACATTGATATATTGCGTGTAAAGGCGATTCCTGAGCTTGTGGCACCTTGAACATGTTGAATCAATTACCAAACTCCTCGAATATAATGAACTCTTACAAGGAAGACACCCAGAGGCACATCTCCAAAGAAAATGGGACATCTTTGGAGGGACTTTAATCTTCTAAAGCTGCCTCCAAAACTCCGAATTCGTAGGATTACCACTACCAGACCCTCGTTGCATCCTACCCTCTTTTAAAGCTAGCCAATAGCCACTCTTTACAAAGTACTTTCCCTTTCGGTTTTGATTCCATCTTAACTGATCACGGCTACCATTACAAATCAATGGGATACCAAGAATTGCATCCACCTCCTGCGACGTACCAATCTGATTTAGAAGAGTCATACTCCACTCTCCATTAGCTGTAATTAACTCTGACACCCCCATAGCCATGTCCAGACCATCCTTGTACGTAACCCGAAATCCTTCCAAACTAGGTACCCACGGATCAAGGAAAACCTTAATATTACTTCCATTTCTAACTCTCCATCACAGCCCTTGCTGAAGCAACTCTCTCCCCCACATAACAGAACGCCAGATGGATGAAGGGTTTTTACCCACCTTAGCCTCCAGAAAATTACACTTGGGAAAATATCGGGCTTTTAACATCCTTCCCATAAGAGACTCAGCTCCCCTTAACAACCTCCACCCTTGCTTTGCCACAAGGGCTTTATTAAACTGCTGAATCTCTCTAAATCCCAGACCCCCTTCATTCTTTGACCAACACAATTTATCCCAACTCTTCCAATGAATTCCTCTCCCATTTGGCTTCCCCCACCAGAATCTTGCAATGTGTTTAGTTATTTCTTCACACGTACCAATAGGCAACTGAAAAACACTCATCGTATAGGAGGGAATAGACTGAGCAACGGCCTTAATAAGGATCTCTTTCCAACCTTTCGATAATATTTTCCCATCCCAACCTTGAACTCGCTTCCAAACCCGATCTGCCATGCCTCGAAAAGTCCCCTTCTTATTCCTCCCAGTGACCGTTGGGAGTCCCAAATATTTTTCGTGGCATGGCACAACTTTCATATCCAGAATAACACAACATTCTTCCTTCGTAGCTCGGTTGGTTTTGGGGCTAAAGCAAACAGCAGACTTTTTAGTACTAATTTTTTGACCCGAAGCCATCTCATATCTCGCAATAATCTCCTTCAATTTACTACAGTCCCCCGCTGAAGCATCACAGAATAACAAACTATCATCTGCGAAAATTAGATGGGACACACACTGAGCCCTCTGTGCTATAGCAATACCATGCAACTGACCCTCCAAAACAGCTCTTCGCAATAGTGATGAAAATCCTTTAGCAACCATTAAAAACAAATATGGCAAGATTGGATCGCTTGCCTTATTCCCCTCGTAGGCCTCACTTTCCCAAAAGGCTTCCCCTGAAGAAGAATAGAATAATTGACAGATTGCACAGAGGACATTACCAACTCCACGAACCTCCCAGGAAAACCCAGAGCCTCCATCATCCTCCTCAAAAGATTCCATTCTACTCAATCATAAGCCTTGGCCGTATCCAATTTCACAGCCACCTTCTGCCTACTTTTCTTACCACGACGCTTTAAATTGTGAGTGATTTCAAATGCGGCGATAACATTGTCGTGGATTGATCTATTTGGAACAAATGCACTCTGGAACTCAGATATCACAGTCAGTAAAACTTTCTTCAACCTGTTAGCCAAAACCTTTGACACAAGTTTGTAAATTACATTGCATAAACTAATCGGCCGAAATTCAGTCACCTTCTTAGGACTATCAGTCTTTGGGATTAACGCAATCAAAGTATGATTGAGCTCTCCAACATTAACTTCTCCATTCAGAATATCCAAGCATTTTGAAACCACATCAGGGCCAACCACGTCCCAATATTTCTGGTAAAAAATGGGAGGCATTCCATCTGGCCCCGGAGATTTCGTAGCCCCCATTTGTTTCAATGCACTCTCAACTTCTCCCCTAGTAAAAGAGCTATTCAAAAATACCGATTGCCCCACAGTAACTCTAGCATCCACTACCTGGAATAACTCATCAGTAAACTGTCCTCCATTTGACGTAAATAGATTCTGAAAGTAATTCACAAATTCATATCCAATCTCATTCAATCCAGTCCTCCATCTATTATCCTCACCAAGAATACCTGTAATCTTATTAATACGCCCCCGGTGCTTAGCGTGATTGTGGAAAAACTTAGTGTTGCGGTCACCGTACCGAAGCCAATTTACTCTAGCCCGTTGGCACCACATAATTTCTTCTATTTCAAGCAATTTGTCCAGCTTTAATTCCACTTCCCGTCGTTGTTGCATAACTTCCCCAGGAAAGGCTCTTTGTAAAGAGTCTAACTCCTTTCTCAGCTCATCCACACTATGACGAACCTGCCCAAACTTTTCCTTCTCCCATATTTTTAGCTTTTCTGCCACTACTTTAATTTTGAGGTTCACACCTCTATGGCGCCCCTCCTCCCAGACTTGTTTAATCAATTGGCCACATTCCTCCTCCTTTGTCCACATCTCCTCAAAAAGAAATCTACGACCCCGTCTCCGAAAACTACTATCACTACAAGAAGGAGGTTCCGCCTCA
This sequence comes from Rosa chinensis, assembly GCF_002994745.2. Taxonomy (NCBI): domain Eukaryota; kingdom Viridiplantae; phylum Streptophyta; class Magnoliopsida; order Rosales; family Rosaceae; genus Rosa; species Rosa chinensis. The sequence goes on from NC_037094.1 coordinate 35,440,723, forward strand.
ATAAGAATAGGGCAGTGATCAGAAGACATAGTCACTAAATGATAGGCAACAAAGCCACCCCATTTTTGAATCAAATTAAAATTACCAAAACCACGATCAATTCTCTCTTTAACATTCGCATCTCCTTCCCTTCTATTATCCCATGTGAATTCAAATCCAGTAAAAGAGAACTCATAAAAACCACAATCTTCAACCACTTGCCTGAACTCATCAATTTGTCTCTGGGAACGGAGAGCTAAACCCGTCTTTTCAAGAATACTTAATATCTCATTGAAGTCTCCACAGCACAACCATGGGCCATCTCGCTCCCTTGCTAGACTCCGCAGAAGCTCCCATGAAGACCAAGGATTATTAGTACTGGATTCACCATAAAACCCCGTCACCCTACAAGCCTCACCATCCTCCCAAGTAACTAGAGTATCAATGTAATAGAAATTCGACGAAAGAAAAGAAACAGAAATAGACCTCCTCCATAACATACACAAACCACCCGAATAACCACCATTCGATTCATCCCTTAGTACACTAAGGATTCCATCCATATCCAACCGAGTTTTAAGCCTTCCCATTTGACACGAGGTCATCTTAGTCTCAATAAGAAAGATCAATTCCGGTTTATGGACACGAATAAAATCCTTCAAGTCACGGAACGTCCAGGATCCCCTCATCCCTCGGACGTTCCAACTCAAGATCCTCATTACTCGTGGTGGGCAGCCCCGCTGCTCCCACCACTTCAGGGACACTTGACAAAAGCATCACCTTCTTAGATAGCCAATTTTCACCTTCCCCAACATCCATCTCCAACTTTCTCTTCCCCCCATCTGCCTCCGTACACACTTCATTTCGATCCCCTTCCAAGCACAATTTTCTTCTAGCAGACACCGATATCATCTTCCTTCCCTTCAAACTTTTCTCTATTTGCACCCAAAGTGAATTCCAACGTAGCCCCTTTTCCCTTAGCCACCCCATTAAAACCAGGCAACACAAATGGATCACCTTCCCCATAATGAGCATTCTGGCCAAATACTTGCCTGAATGCCGATCCCAACCTCCGAATCGCTTCATTATCCACCACATTCATAGTTGGTTGTATGGTTAAGTGGAATTTCTGATCCCCACACCCATCAGAGCCCGTATCACCTACACTCTGACTTCCCACCTCCTCCATTTGGTCAATATCACCAACTGAATCCCTTTCATGCAGCCTACGTTGCACCACTAACCTCCTCTCCTCTGTCTTGACCCCATCAGGCCCAAGTTTCGCATTTAGCACTTTCACTGGAGAGGTTGCAGTGTCATGACATGGTCCCTCAATCTGTAGAGGCCTTGACACCCTCGAAGAACCACCACTGAAAGACTGTTTGTTACTACCTGCAGACCAGATAGACTTAGCTCCACTTCCCTCTCCACTGCCATCACCCTCACTATAGGTAGCATCCACATAACTACGACCCACTCTAGGACCAATTCTTTTTCCATACACGTCCATATCAGCCCTAAGAGACAAAGGAAAAGGACGTTTTGATTCCGGCTTTCCTTTAATACCCAGTCTCTCAAAGCACAATCTAGTTGGGTGCCCAATCACCCCACACTCTTGACAAAATTCCGGCAATCTTTCGTATCGGAATTCAACCAATTGATCACCCACTTCCAGAAACTCGACCATGGTGCGTCTCACCAAAGCCAAAGAAATATCCAGGCACACCCTGACACACACACACAGTGTCCAATACAACACCCCTTATCATCCACCTTCACCTCCTTATAGACTCCAAGCATACCTCCTATATCCTTCGCAACTTCCGACGTCCGATAGTTCCATGGGACGCCATGTGCCTGAACCCAAAACATAGCCGAATTCAACTCCACCTCTGTTACTGATCTTGCATTCCCCATTGCAGCCAGAACAATAAGAGACTTATCAAAATCCCACGGTTCCCGGTTCAACACTCTTCTCATATCATCTTCACACCGGAAACAAGCCAGGAACCGATCTCCTTCCACATCACTGATAGCTACTCCCATATCTCCCTTCCACAAACATGAGAAGAGATCAATAAAACTCCTACGGTGGAACTGCCTATCCGTCAAAACCTTACACACCACCGCAAATTGGTACTTCTTCGCTGACTTAGCCGCCAGACCACCAATCTTCAATCCCCTTGACTCCTTCTCCGAAAGAACCAGAGAGCCAGCAAACTTGCGTTCCACGTCCTCCATCTTCACCAAGCCTACACACGGACCACCACCAAAACACCACGAATAGTACGAAAACAAGACGAAAACGAGAAATTTAGAGTCAGAAACTCTAAAAAACTCAATATCCCGTCCACAGAAACCCTAGCAGACCCAAACCCTCGTGACGTGCGTTAGAGGGACATCATCCTCATCTGGTTTGTGTTTTAGTATAGTTAGAATAATTGAGGAATGAAGACGATGGTGTTACGTGGCCTGTCGTCCTCCAATTTGGAGCCTTTGATCTCCGCTTTCTTTTTGGGTTTTAGTTGCTTCGCTCTGACCACATCACATAGCTCACTTATCACCTTCTTACTCGTGTCTCTTGGTGGGCTCTCCTCAAAGGCTCTAGTCTTTTGTGGGTGGCGCCATGGCGACGAGTCTCACTAGCATGGAGTTTTGTGATCGTCTCACTTTGAGTCTTTGATACAGATGGTTGGCAAGGCGGTGGTAGTGCAGGCTTTTGTTTTTTCTTGATTTTGGGTTTTGCATTGGATCCAAAATTTGGTGGACTATTGATGTAGGCTTGGAACTCATGTCACCCACGTTTTTGTACTCATTCAAGACCTTCCCTTTCGATTGCAGGTTTTGGTATGAGAAGATAAGGAGTTGACTAATGGCTCCCACATTTTATTGATCAATTTGTCATTAATCTACTCTGTATGAGTAGTTGCTAACCTTGTGATATTATTACTAGAGGGTCTTTATTTTTCACTTGGTACGGGAGGAAATTAGCTGTCTCCAAATTCCCTGTGCTAATTCTGTCACACGTCGTTACATCTATTATTATTATTTTTTTATTTCTATTAACAATACGCAGGTCATGTTCCTCTCTTCAGCTCTTCTGGGAATTCATCTTCTTTTCTTGCTCTTTCAAAACTCAGTATCTTTTCTACCACCCCTATATAGTGATTGATAAAATCATCGAGTAATTATCAAAACCAACGAAGTTGATCTGATCAAAACTAATTCGAAAGTTGAATCGTTATACATTGCACTAGAATAATAGGTTTATGATAAAACCTGAAAACCATTTTTTCTCTCAACTCTTGAATGAATCTAGAACAACCATAAACCTAGGGCTGGGAATCTGTGACCGAAATACCGACGCCGATACCGATCGAACCGGTACCGATACCGATCGGCACGATTTCATTTTTTTTTTTTTGGAGTGCCGAACTGAAACCTTACCAAATATATTGGGCTCGGGTCGCGATTAGATTGGGCTTTTTTCATACCGTTAAGTTACCAACCCGGCCCGTTAATTTGCTCCAAATCAATGGATGGCTGCAGCTCGAGTCATTTGACTAGGTCATTCGACATTTCAACCTAAAAAAGCCGCCTTCACTATCAAACAGTCAAACCTCCTTCGATCGATGCACCACGATTCCATTGATTGATTGATTCCATTCAAATCGATGACAAGAACTCAAGAAGTTGAAGCTCCAGCTCCGAAAGCTACGTCTGTAGCTTTCACTGAAGGCTCGGATTTGATCATTTGATTATCAATGGGAAAGGTAGGGGTAAGTCTGAGTATTGGGTTTTGATTAATATGAATTTCAAATGATTATCAAAATGTTTGTTGCCTTGTTGAGTTGTTGGTATGTGATTGTCATGTCTGATGGTTAACTGGTTGAGAACTTGAGATTGATTATCATGTATGAGGTACTCTGGTTGTTTATCAATTTGGGTCATTACCACTTCAGTACTTTGGCTTATTGACGTATGAGATTATGAACTAGATATTATGATTATCAGATTATAATTATCAGTTTAGTATCTTAGTACATTATGATGTACTGAACTGTTGTTTTACTTGTTTATCAGTTTATCAATTTCTGCATAGAATGATTAATTGATTATGATTATCAGTTTATGTGCTATAATAATTAATTGTGTTCAATCTTCATTCTTTAGTTACTGTTGTTGATATTTTTTTTTTTTATGTTCTAGTTTAGAAGAAGGAAGAAGAGGGGTGAAGTAGGCAAAGAAGGATTTGCATTATTGTGAAGCTTGACATATTTTTTAGGGAAAAAGATATAAACAGTACCCAACCTATGGGCCACTAGTAACTTTCGTACCTCAACTTCAAAAACTATCACTTTAGTACCCAGGTTATCTAGCCCGACCCAACATTCATACATGCCGTCCACTTCGCCATTAACGGTGTTAACTTTGCAAGGATAAATCTGTCATTCTACTGTTCATCTCTCTTCTCCTTCACACCCTGGTACTGTTCAAATTTTTTTCCTTCTCTCTCTCCTCCTGCAAACCGACCCTCACATGGTACTGTTCATTTTTTTCTCTCCTGCAAACCGACCCCACCTTCCACAGTTCATCTCTCTTCTCCTTCACACCATGGTACTGTTCTTTTTTTTTTTTTTTCCTTCTCTCTCTCCTCCTGCAAACCGACCCTCACATGGGTACTCTCTCTCTCTCTCCTCCTTCATAAACAATTCCCATGTTTTAAACTTTAAACAGATAGTGGGTGAGCAGTTTTATTTTTTAAGAGTGGGAGAGGCGTGCAGAAACTGTAGCATGCACATGGGAATTAAATCGACCTTCAAGATTCAAGGAGTTCAAGCCTTCAATCTGGATCGGAGTTCAAGCCTTCTCTTCAATCTGGAGTTCAAGCTTCAAGCCTTCAATCTGGAGTTCAAGCCTTCAAGTCTTGGTCGTTCGTTCGTTGAGGAAGCCGCGAAGAAGCAAAACAACAGCAGAGACGCGAAGAGAGAAAGAGAGAACTGAAGTCTGAAGAGATGCGGCTGTGGTGTTTGAGGTTTTAGTTGATAACAGCCCCGCGCCTCCTCCTCTCCAGCCCCACCTGCCGTGCAGCAGCCCCATAGCCGGCCAGATCAGCACACCAGGCCGAGTCGCTGCCCAACCTCGCCCAGCGCATCACCTAGCTCCCCGCCTGCACTCACAACACCTACTGCCCCCACATCAGCAGCCCCGCTCCCCGTGTCCCACGCCTGCGCAGCCCACCCGCGCCCCGCGCCTGTGCAGCCCGCCCAGCAGAAAATGAAGAGAGCTTGAGGAAGAAGAAGAAGAAGAAGAAGAAATCTAGTGAAATGACGAGAATACCCCTCAAAATTTGACAATTTACTAACTCCGTAACGGCCAACAGTGTTTTAGGTACTAAAGTTGGGTCGGGCTAGATAATCTGGGTACTAAAGTGATAATTTTTGAAGTTGAGGTACGAAAGTTACTAGTGGCCCATAGGTTGGGTACTGTTTGTATCTTTTTCCCTATTTTTTAAAGGGTTTTTAGCACCAACAGTGTCTGAACACTTAAGAGACTTTTAAAATGATACCTGAACTTTCAATGTTATCAATGCGATACCTGAACTCATTTTTTCTTATCAACGTCATACCTTTGATCATTTTATGTCAAAGAGCCGTTAAAATGAAGCATGTGCTATGCATGTGACTTAAGTTTGAAGGGTAAAATTGTCTTCTTACACTAATTTCTATAAAAAAAAATTGAAATGTTTTATTAATTAATATAATTATTATTATTTGATAAAACAATAAAACAATTAGCCTCTCCGGCTACTGAGACGACCACAAGTCCCCGACTCCTTCTCCAGCTACCGAGACGACGAAGAGGACGACATTTTTTGGTTGGTGAGGCTTAGAGACATTTCTATTTGGACGTCGTCGGCTATGTCGAGGTCGGAGCTTTTCGCCAACGGAGATAGTGGTGGCGGAGATGATGGGTTTGTTGTGGTGAAGGTCCCTCAAAGAAACTAGCGACTAGAGAATTTGCTCTCTCTCAGACGGCTTTTCTCTCTTGCAATTGGAATTGGGTCGTTTTGGTCAATCAATCCTTGGTTTGAAAAATTAATAATGGAAATCATATTTGAAAACTGGGTTCTCTATGTTTCTGGGTTTGCTGGGGAGGAAGATCTCGTATTTCTCTCCCTTTATAATTGCAGAGCATATTGAGAGGGTGCAATTGCATTTAATTGCTATGAGACAGAGGGAGGGAGTGAGAAAGAAAGAAATTGCATTTTTATGGGGGTTTAATTCTTCTTCTAGGAGAGTGTATGGTTCAATGGATGACGGCTACCAAACACTATGTTATCTCCTTAATCTCTATCCTTCTCCGTTCTCGTACTCCCATTATTTTGTTGTACAGGTCCACCATCAAAAAGTTCTAGATCTGTTTTTTTTTTTTTTTTTTTTTTTTTTTTTTTTGTGAATAAGTTCCAAATCTGTTTCATCTCTATCAAACAAGGAATTGTCCATATCCTTTCAATATCCAGCAAAGGAAAGCCTCCTCATCTTCTTCTTCATTCTTCTTCATTTATCAGACTTTGATTCTTTTAAAATTTCTCTCTTCCACCAGCTATAAGCCTATAATGGCTTTTGCTATCTGATTTGTTAATGCCTTCTTTCTATGAAATTCATTTTATTTCATGACCAAACAAGAAGATGCACAAGATTTTTTTTTTTTTTTATTTAGATCCAAACTAGAATTTTCGCAAAAGAGTTTGGGGGAAAATTAATTTGATCTGATCTGAGGCCATGGCTTCTTTTTTACTGTTGGGACTGAAGCAGCTAAAAACATTAACCTGCAAATCTCACACTAAAAACTAACACCACAACACCTATCCATTTCTTTTTCTCTGCAATCACTGCCACTCACCCTAATATTCATTCTCTCCTTGGAAACACAAAGCCACCAGATCTATCGATTCATTTTCCTACCTCTCACCACCGAAGCCACCACTTCCCCATGACCATGGGCTACCTATTGATTCAAGACCAGGGTGAGAAGGAGATGATCATGGTTCTTCCCTGTTGCATGAAGAAATTCTTCAGATTTGCTCAACGCCCTTAATTAGCATTTGGACCAGAGACTTTGCTTCAAATCAGGGGGACAAAGCAGAGGGAAGAAGAAGCTGAAAAAGGATAACAAGAAAGAAAGAAAGCAAAAAATAAAATAAAAAAAACTACTTTTGAAGGTAAATTAGTCTTTTTACTATTATTTTGTGCCTCACGTGTCAGACACGTGATCATATTAACTGTTCCGTGACGGAAATTGACCATAGGTACGACATTGGTACGAAAAAATGAGTCCAGTTATCACATTGATAACTTTGAAAGTTCAGGTATTATTTCAAAAGTCCTCGAAGAGTTCAGACACTGTTGAAGTAAAACACCCTTTTTTAAAAGATAACTGGTGTACCAAATGGTACCGAATTGGTACCAAACCGATCGATTTTGGTACGGTTTGGTTTTGAGACTACTTTTGATAAGTGCCGAGCCGGACCGAACCGACTGAAACAATCAGTCTCGGCTTCAGGATGGCTTATTTACCAAGCCGATCCCACCCCTACATAAACCTGATCTTTTTTCAGCGACTTAATTTGGAACCTCTGTGCCTTCTCTAAATTTTGGATTTGTTTTTTTTTATCACCCTCTGATTAATCATCTTTCCAGAATTTCATGTTTTGTTGTCTCCATCACCAAAATGGAAGCAAAGAGAATGGATGCGAATGATTTTAAATCTGTCCTTGAAACAGAAGAAGGTTTTGAATCAATCAGTTGAGGTTAATCTTGCTTTTATCTTGGACAATAGAGAGATAATCTTTTTTATACATGTTGAACCCAAACAAGTTTGAATGGGTGAAAACCAATTAGAACCTCTGCAACCCAGAATCTAAGGAAGAAACAAATAAGCAAGAAATATTGATTGCATCTGGTGTGCCGCCATCTGAGTTATATAAGAACGACTGCAAAAGTGGTTCTGGGTTCTTGACATCGTTTTTGAAGAAGATGGGTCCTGTAGTAATTGAAGCTCTACAAAAAAAAAAATTTCAAAGAAATGAAAAGAGGAGAAGGAAAGAAAAGGTAAATTTTCATATGTAGAGACAGCCTGAGATGCAGCACGGCTCAGTGATTCCAATATACCAATATATTCAAGGGAATCGAGTTGTTTAAAATTATTTTTGACGGTGTTAGAGCTCAATTAGATACAAGGACACCTGGTAATAAACTAAGCAAGTATCAGAATTGGCACAGGGGATTTGGGGACAGCTAATTTCCTCCCATTTGGTACCTATCATTAGACCTGTAAATGAATTGGATTTGGATTGGATCGACCTAAATCCAAATCTGTTTACTTAAAAAAAATCAATCCAAACCCGCTCTTTAACCTGGCTAATCGTTGATAGCTCGATCCAAATCCGTATCCGCCGGGTTAACGGATACCTGATCCGCTAATCCGACCCGTTATAATTTCAAATATTTTAAAATTTTAAATATTAATATTAAATTTATATCATGATACATTATAAGATATTAATAAAATATTAAAACAACATAAAAAGTATCACCAAAGGTAGAATTACATTATCAAAATTCTTAATGCTTCTTGGAATCTTGGGTGATAGGCTGTCCCTTAGATTTCTGCAAAAAATTTGTATTAGAAAATTTTCATATTTTATATTTTTTAAAAATAATAATCTATTAATAAAAATAATAATATTTTATTATTATAAAAACGGGCCAGATCATTATCGAATCGGATCGACCCCTAGATCCGTATTTGATCCGTTAAATAAACGGGTTAACGGATTTAGATTATTAACAGATCAAAACTTTCGATCCAAACCCGTACAATAGTCATGGATCTGGAGCGGGTCCAGATCAAAATCCGGTCCATTTACAGGTCTACCTATCATATTACCACATTATCAATATTAATATCCTTTTTGCAAAAGGAAAAAAATTATTAAAATATTACTGAACTGAGAAATTCTTATGTAGGGTAAACGTACTAAAGTAGCTGGAAGGACTGTCCAATCAGTGAACATGCAAGGGGGTGTTTTGTGTATTTCATTTTAATAAATAAGGATAGTTTCGGAACACACTTAAAATTTTATGGGTTATGATTGGGTTGCCCTACCGCCATGTGGTATGTTTGCCCTATGTAAGAATTTCTCGACTAAACTTATAACTCAATTATTATTTCTGCTTTTGTTTTGTTAATACTTAATAATTATAACAAATTACACACAAGTTATTGACAAAAGATGACTTAACAGATACATCATTTAAAAATTGAATTAAACATATAATGACTAAATCTTACAAATAAGGACAATCTGCTCTCCACTTGCCACCTGTCATAAGTTAATTTACTTTTTTACCTTTAACTACTTCTTTTAACTTCTAATCCCTTTATGTTACTTCCCAAAGAAAAAAAAAATTCTCTTTCTGTTACACATTGCTAAGAGAGAATCTTAGAGCTCTTCGTCAAACTTCTTCTTTTTCTTTATCGTTGAACGTGTCTTTAGTTCAGTAGCAGCTTCATTTGCAGTAGCAGTAGCAGGAGCATGAACAGCAGCAACAACAACAGCAGTAGTACTAGCAAGACTAAACATATCAAAACCCAAGCCCAAGGAAGCAGTAGCAGGAGCAACAGCAGTAGCAATCAACAATAAGATAAACCAAGGATTTCCTCTTCTACTGCGATTTTCCATGAAGTAGAAGCAATAAACAATAAAGATCAAAACATATTCATAATCAACAAAAATCACAAGATAGAAGCAATCAACAATAAAGATCGAAACATATTCATAATCAACAAAAACCACGAGACAGAAGCAATCAACAATAAAGATAAAAACATATTCATAATCAACAAAAACCACGAGACACTAATTGAACAGCATATATATATTGTTTATTCTCAGCTAGTAGAGAGTGCAATTTACATAAATGAAATTAAACAAGATAATGAATATAGGAAATTTAAAGAGAATAAGAACGATAGAAGAGTAAGGGCTTACCTTATCGACCTCCATTGAAGCCAGATTCGAGCTAGCTGCTACTGCTTCAGTCCTCCAAGCCCTAATCGAAGGCGGCTTCAAATTCGGCCCTCCAATTCAAGCCGCCACAATCCCCTTACTATGCAGCTTCAAGGACGTCGGCGCTGCCACCAGCTCAGGTAAAACCCTCGTCTTCGTGGTCCCACTTGTCGAGATCCTCCACTGCGCTTGTACCAACCCCAAACCTCACCAGGTCTGATTCAAACTCAAAGCCCTAATCTATGTCGATTTTGACCTCTGCTACTGCGTTGGCTCCGTCGCTTTTACCTATTATAGAGCTTCGCTAACGACCGCCATGATTGAGTAGCGTTTGAGCTTTGGGTTTTGGCGTTTCAGTTTTGGGGTTCTGTTTTGGGTGTTAAGTATTGGATTCACTCAGTGACATGCGCGTAAATTTTTCATCAAACCGAACATTTTGGTCAATTTCCATTAAAATTTGGAGTCAGGCCTGCTTCATTTAGTTTTTGAGCCTGGACTCGTGTTCTTATTTTTATAAATCTATTTGAAGGTGGGTTTTCTGTGTTTACATATTTGATCTTGTGCTACTGTATAATTTTCTATAATAATTACTTGTATTTAGTCTAATAGTTTCTTTGTTTTAGTTATCCAAGAAAAATTTCATGAAAAAGATAATTTGCTACCTTATGATGGGAAATGAGGTCTAAATGGCTCATTCGCATCCTTGCAAAATATATAAATAATTGAATATTATAGTTGTTTGAATTTGAAAATTGAGTGTGGTACTCTGTTCATTACCAATGTCTGACAGGGTTTAACGAGACCATTATAGACTCCTTGATTATAAGTATCTTTGACAAAAAAAAACTATTGATTTTTAATTATTTCAATAGATTACAACTGACTCAAGGAATCAAAATGTGTGACCTCAAAAAACTTTGTCCAAAGTAGAATTGATAAATAACTACACTGGGGTTAGGTCTTAAGATAAGCTAGCATCAATCCTTGAAACTCTTTTAAGGCATAGCATGCCATAAAAATGTAAGCTTTTCCATGCTTGCAAGCTCTATTTTGAAAGAAAAAAAATGGAGTACGTCTTGATCTCAAATTGTATGAATAGTAGTTTGACTTCCAGATACCAATTGCTAGCGCTGACCAGGATGCCTCTTCAGATCAAGCATGTTTAGCATGTTTACTGCAGAATGGATCATTGAAGTCCTACTTTGACAGCTGAAAGTCCTGCCTTGACATACATAGATATTGATGTAAATATTACTTAATGTTTTTATAGAGGTGAGTAGCGCATAAGAACATTTACTAAGAGGAGGGATTACTGCTTTGAATGAAGCACGTTCATCATGCATTATTGAGGTAGATAAGGGATGTATCGTGCATTATTAGACAACATTTTTCAAAGGATCGAGATTAGGATGGAGAAGAATATTTGGTCATCATACAATCACTTCGAAACATTCTGATTTTAAATGTGCAGACAAATTCCAAGACATGTTCGGACAGAAGCAGCGGAGCTCCATACATATCTGATCAATGATTCAAGACACGTAGATATGTTGGCTTCATGCCTTCATTACGTGGTTTGGTTTTGTTTTGTTTTGTTTTTAACATATATATCAATTCTAACTTCTACGTACCATCAAGTTTCAACCATCTAAATTTTCCTTTAAGTTCCCAGCATTAGATATGTATGGGGTATAAAAACAAGCAGTCAATAATTTACGGAAAGAATGTACGTGATCAAAATGAGAAGATATTGCTGGATTATTGCAATCATTTGGAAATGGAAAGTGTATTAACCTTTGGACCTACAGAATTGGATCAATCTTTCATTTACCACTGAATGATCCACAGAAGGGCCTCTTTATGTTGGAAATCCTCGATCTGTTAGTGAGTGTATCACCCAAGCCATGGACAATAGATAGATTGCTTCTTTACCTTGATCAAGATACTGCCAGAAACATTAAGAATAGTTAGGTATTAGTGGAAGATTCTCCCTCAAATCTGCTACTTGGCTACAATTAACAGTACGTAACCACCCAACCAAGCTTTAATATTTGGGGTTTGAATGTTCTTCCCAAGATCAAACTAAAATTTTGCTCCTTACCAGATACCACCAAACCAAGCTCTGAAAGACTCAAAAGATTTCCGTGTTGTTATTTTCCCTTGATAATTGAAGGGAAAAAAATAATAATAATAGTAACATAAAAGCTCCGCTTATGCAGACCAGATCTTGCCGTGTAATTGTGAATGATTCTCAGAATCTGGAGATCCCAATTAATTAAAAAGCACATGCTCCTTTACATTTATATTCTGGTCCTAGTTTGTCTTCTTTCTAGGTGCCATGGGTTCCCCCAGGATTTTACTGGTTACTTAAAAGCCGGGTTTTACTCGTTTTCGTGTCGTTTGATTGGTCTCCTCAAAACTGTTCTAGATGGTAACTTCTTCTCATCTTCTGTGTTGCATCCTTTCAGTCAACATCTGGGTTAGGCATGCAGTTAGGCTCCGTTTTGGTCAGGTACTCTGTTACTTACAATTCCGGTCCAACAAGTTGTCCTTAGGTCTTTAGCTTGGCCGTTTGTCCCCATTTGTCCTTTGTCCTGTACTACATCTCCGTGGGCCCGTTACTCCGAGGAGTATTGAGCATTGACCGTCGTACATTTATTCCATGTGCTTTTCTTGCATGTGCGGTAAAGTATTGCTCAAGAAAACCGCGCCAACCCACAAGCTTGTTTTGATTTTCTTGTCCTGCTATTATGACTTCAACTATAATATACTAAAATATTCACATACCCATCAATTTCGGAGTGAAGAAGTTACCTAAAGAATTTGGGTAATACAGTTTATGCAGGTTTTTTTTTTTAAATTATTTTCCCACAAGCTTGTTTTGATTTTCTTGTCCTGCTATTATGACTTCAACTATAATATACTAAAAATATTCACATACCCATGAATTTCGGAGTGAAGAAGTTACCTAAAGAACTTGGGTAATACAGTTTATGCAGGTTATGTTCGGGTTTTTTTTTTTTTTCTTATTTTTAAAAAGAGAATCAAATGATTTCACTCCTACTTCCATGGTGACTCGAACCCATGACTTTGTCATTAGGTATTGGGTGCTCTAACCACTAAGCTAACACTTACTTGTTTTACCTTTCTAATAATTTGGGTTTATGGTATTTCAACATATAAAAGATATTTACGTAAAAAATTTCTGCAGATGCTTTCACTTCTGTCAGTCATAATCTCCCTCATTTAAAGATTTGGTTCAACTCTATTTCAAAAGCGGTTATTTCTGCCCTTAGCTTTAATATTTTAAATTTTGATTGCTTAAAGAATTTTATGTTGTAATTTCCTTTCTCTCCTCAAATAAAAAACAAAGAAAGAAGAGTTTTGACCCTCGTGTACAGTGTACTTATTGTCTTATTGCACGGAGCTTGGGAGGAAAATCATTGCTCAAGAAAACCGCGCGAAGCAGCAGCGGCAGCAGAATTTCGATGTGAAGCGCGTTTACACGTCATCGCTTAGCCACACCACTGACGAGTCCTACCGTCACTTTCGTTCTATCTCAAACCTTAGCTTCTTGACGACTTCGCTTACGCCCGTAATCTCATATCCCACACCAATAATTGTTATTATATTCTTTCCCAATCCCCTTTCCTGCTTTATTTATTGAACCGACACACCCCTCCCTCCCTCACTTTCCTTCTTTCTCACATTCACAAACCCTCCTCTCTCTCCCTCTTCCAGTTCCCACTGTCGACTACTCGCTTAAAAAACCTAGAACTGTTTCGAACAATCTGGAAAACCAAACATGGGTGGATGCTTCTCCGTGAGCGCTTTTGAACCTTCTCTTCATTCTTCTTCTCCCACCGCCAAAGTTGTCTCCTCGAACGGAAGTCTCATAGAATACCCTGTTCCCGTTTCCGTCTCGCAAGTCCTCAAGGCCGAGGAGGCAGCTTCTCCCTCTTCCTCCACGGCGTCGTTCTTCGTCTGCAACTCCGACCGGTTTAACTACGACTCTTATATTCCTGCTTTGGTTTCGGACCACCAACTCGAGGCTGATCAGATCTACTTCGTACTCCCGGTTGCTAAGCTCCAGCGGCGGCTGACTGCCTCGGATATGGCCGCTTTGGCTGTCAGGGCCAGCCTCGCCCTCCAAAATGCGTCCACGGCTTCTTCCTCGGGAAAAAAGGATCGTACTCGTCGCCGGAACAAGAACCGGGTTTCTCCCATTCTCGTTGTCAAGTCGGAGCCCAGATCGGAGTACGATTTTGTGGATTACGAGGCTGATTTTACGATTGGGCCCTCCAATTCTCTTATGAAGAAGAAGGTGTTGGCGCCGGAGAAGGCTGCTTTGGGGGTTTCGAGATCTGGGTCCGTCCGGAAGTTGCAGAGATACTCATCTAAAAGAGTATTGAAGAGGGCCGTTCGGTCGTTTAAACTCAGATTGACCCCAATACAAGAAGGCACCGAGGTATTTTGAGCCTGGTGATATTAGTAATGTATTGTCGTACAATCATCGAAGAGAAGAACAATATTTTTTGTTGTTCTTGTTTACATTTATTTTTCTTGTTTAAATGTAAATTATAACATAACAGTGAAATCGGAGTGTCTATCACTTTGTCTTGGCTTCTTTTAGCTGTCATGTATTAAACGATCAGTTATGCAAGTAATTTGTTTATCTGGAATGAGATTAAATCAAAGTGATGTTATTTTACCAGAAAAGAAACCAATTACAAATTAAAACTACGATCACAAGTTCACAACATTGAAGTTAAATTTATGTGTTTTTTATGTAGGAAATATGTTGATTTAATTTCTTGAGTAATTCAACCCGCATAAAAGTTTGTGAATAACCTAAAATATGAAATACGGTAGCTTTGAGTCACAAGGTTGATTACAAAACCTCCAAATAAGTTCTCCTTTTTAGAATGGATTGGTAAAGACGAACAAAATTTCATATTATACTCAATCTCATGTATGTAGTCTAGGAAGTTAAACTTGCGTTTAAAACTTTCGGCAATTTTACGATTCTTTGTTACATTATTTAGAACTTATTGCATAGTCATGCTCTTTGACTTCATGGATTGATCTCATGTCCTCTGTTTGACACTAGATAGACTAACCTTTGTATCATATGTTTCAATGCCTTAATAAATCCTTAGAAGGGAGTGGAGTTCTCATCACCATCCTGCAGATCTCTAGCTTCTAAATCAGAATATGCATAAAGTGTTATATCTAGTAAATTAAGATGTGATGATATAATTAGACGAAAAGTAAAAGAAGAATGCGGAATATTGTGCATGCGTGACTAGTAATTGCCTAAGAAGTGGGGAGAACACAGTTTGGGAAAAACAAGGAGATGACTGGTACCTTGGTTTTGACACAAGAAAGACTGTAGAAGCATTAGAAATGTATGTGGGAAATGAAGAAAGAAAAGCTTCCAGCTTGCCCTTAAAGTCAACTGAGCGCGCGGCGTATAATGGATGCAACACATTCGCAAATTGACCGCAACAATATCTGTTTCGTCTTGCCCAAGTCCTCGTTTAGTTTTTGCTTTTACATTTGGAATATATCAAACAGATTGAGTTAGTTTGAAACATTAGAATATCAGAGATAGCGACGTGTGTGAATGTCCCCCATTTTTGACCTTTGCGTTACTATATGATTTCACACAGGTCTACTTAAATTATTCTATATATTCACTTGATGGTATATGGAACTATGGATCCTTCCAATTAAGGGGTGCAATTTGAGGTGGGTAAACCCGAAAACTTATACCGGGGCTTTATACCTGAGAAAGTTGGTATACAGGGGATTCAATTCGTTTACTTAGCTCGAAGGATGTGGACCGACAGAAGGTCCGAATGTTTGGTTACAAGACTCGTTCATATTTGAGATTATTCTTTTTTGTTTATCAAAATAAAGAACTTAAGTTCATTAATAGCTATGGTCAATTACAACTATTAGGGTGAAGGTGGCCTTGTCAAAAACCATATATAATTAATCAGAGGTAAAAAAGATCAGAAATTCTGTCATTAGGTAAAACTTCCAACCAAGATGGTCCAGCTTCCTTCCAAAATCTCATTCCAGTTGCCCTGCCAAAGTATGAGCAACCTGGTTACAACTATGATGTCTTTTCCTCCATTTCAAAGCTTCAAATTCTGGCACCAAGTCACCAACATACGAATCTCATGAAAGATGGCTCCTTCAACACTTAAATATTTGAGACAATTCTAATTGAAGTATGTAACAACCCGTCCTTATATTTTCATTTTTCATTTTATTTCCTATTTTCTCTTGCAGATGGTATTCTTTTGAGAAACAAAATTTTCTGGTTTGAATTCTTTCATGACTTAGTAGAGGTTAATTAGGAGTTATTGCATACAACATTATTAGCCTGGTATAATTGTGCTCTGCATCTTCAGGTGAAATCAGTTAAAGATTTGTCAGTAGTCAACAAACGTCTACATACCTAAAATGTCGGGAAAGTAAAGATGTGGGTCATGAGTTGTTTCAATTGCGCACTGTTCTGTATGTTTGTGAAACCAATTAAATATTTATCTACTAGTTCAAAAATTTCTTTACCTGAAATGTTATTTCAAAACTAATTGACTTTTTCTTTGTGCTCTGTACTGTCACATGAAATTAGTAAAAGATTTGTTAGTAGCTCAACAAGCGTCTACCTAAAATGTTGTGAAAGTTGAAATGTGTGTCATAAGCTGTTTCAATTGGCTTTCATATGCTACGACATATTTTCACATGAAACAGTTTAAATATTTTTCTTTATTAGTTCATCAATTCTTTACCTTATATGTTATTATAAAATTAATTGACTTTTTCTTTTTGTTGGTGATTTGAATTTTAAAATGTGTGTCACATGCTGTTTCAATTGGCTTTTAACTGCTACGATATATTTTCACGTGAAACTGTTTGAATATTTGTGTCTATTAGTTCATCAACTATTTATCTTATATGTTATTATAAGATTAGTTGGTTTTTCCTTTCAGTTGCTACTCTACACTTTCACGTGAAATTAGTAATTGGTTTGCCAGAAATTCAACAAACGTATGCCTAAAATATTGTGAAAGTTAAGATGTGTGTCAGAAACTGTTTCAATTCACTTTCGCTTATTTTCACTTGAAATTTTTGAAAATTTCAAACTTTAACCCATTGATTGTGTCGCCCCAAAGTTCTATATATAAGTCCCAAGGGGCCAAGCTATTTCAATTTCATAGTTGCTTCATATCTTTCCTTGCTAGTCATAGATCTATTTTAATCTTGAGAGACATTTTGTATTAATTTGAGGATGAGGAAATGGAGAAAGCGGAGGGGGAAAGGGTAAGGTGAGGGAAAACTTGAGAGATGTTTACAATTACTCAAGGAAATTCATTCTATTGTAGAAATGAGTGGCATGGGAAAATTGAACCAGGGGACTTGCTCCCTGATTTGAGCGTTTTTTATTCGCCTATCGCGTAACAATCAACACGGTCATCAAAGATGGGAAGTATTTAGGTCCCGATTTCTCGTACCTCGAGGATTACGAGCTAGCTAAGAATCCTATGGTTATAGATCACTGAAAATCACTTGCACAAACAAATAAAAACATAAAAAATACTAAACAAGGCACCGAGCCTCATTCAATCATGACTTTGCATCACACAAAGTCACATAGCTGTCCTTGCACCAAGTAAGGCCTAGATAGGGCCATGAAACACACAAAAGGGTTGTAATGCTCATGCCCATATGGATTTACAAATGAATGGTAGTAGAAATGTAACAATATTTTTGGATTTTCAAAATTGATAAATAAACTAACTACGAAATAAAACTAAGATAGATAGAAGGATGGGATGCATCACATTAAGGGTCACCATGTTATTCAAGGTCCTAGCCTCCACCCAAATCCAAAATCATATGGAATGATGATGATTAATTCAAAAGATGCTTCAAATGTTTTGTCGGATTTCCATTTAGCATTAAGAGGTCGAAAAGAAAGCTAAATTGATTGTCATAAAATAGTAGTCAAACCCTAAGCAAAAACAAGAAGAAGAAAGAATACTTAGGTTTTGGATACCCTATACTAGTCTCAAACCTTATGCCTTGTTAGGGCCATAAGTGCTCAAAACTAAATCTTTAGGTTTCAACAATCGATTGTAACACACTCTAGCAACCATCACCACAAATAATAAGGTCGAAAAAAGTACTTGTAATAATAATTACCCTACCCAACAATTCCGAATACTATTCTGACAATCAAGGGTAATAATACTCAAAATTGGGTGATTGAAGAAGCGCAATCTAAGAAAACCAAATGGAAATAGAGATATGCAATGGGCAAATTCCACCATACTCATTCCATAATCTAAATTGAAATATAAATTCTCCAATTTAATATTCCAATTCCAACACACCAAACATAGATTAAGGAGGGGAAAACCTAAATCATACATCTAGAGTGAAGAAATTAAAGCAAGAGTACACAAATCATATGAATAAACATCAATTTTATTAATTCCTGAACAAAACCATACAAAACTAAACTTGGGTTTCAAAACCCTAAAACCATGAGAGGTCACACACAAGTATATATCAACAAACATCAAAGAACACCATAAGCAAGAAATAAGGGAGAGAAAGGAGAAGGAAAGAGAAGAGAAATCCATGAAAGTTAAGGCAAAACATGTCACTAGCTATTTCCATAACTTCATGGCTTCTCTTGCTATCCTCACTACTAGAAAAACCCCCATCACACACAGATTTAGTTCACACAGATATTCACACGGAGAAGATTCTGTGTAAAGAACACTGCAAACACACAAAATTTTGTGTGCAAAACTATATTCACATAGTTTTCCGTGTGAAATGAAAAGTGAAAGTGGGCCAGCAAAATTTCACACGGATTTCCATGTAAAATTCACACGGATTTCAGTGTAAAATTCACACAGATATCCGTATGAATTATGGTCATACACAGACTTCCGTGTGAATATTTATTTATGTTTTAAAAATTATTTTATTTGTGTCAGACATTCACACAGACTTCCGTATGACCGTATGAATTAGAGTTGATACAGAAAAAAAAATCCATGTGAATCTTATTTCAAAATAAAATAAAAACAACTTTACTATTTAAAATTTAATAAACATATTTATACACAGCATAATAATTCCGAAAACATTTTGTTTCACACAGATATCTGTGTGAGGTCTTTTCGATAACTCTCTGAAAATTTCAATATCCCAATTCATTTCTTTCTTTCCATAAATTCTTTGTATACTACATTCTCACTAGACACTCGGATCACGACATAGCTATAAGTTACTTCGTCTCTCTAGATGCATCTAATGCTATATATTTTGGACTCAGAGTGGACATTGGAATTACGTACTAAAGAATTTCAAAATTTATTTAAATATATTATTTTTATTTTATCATTTTGTCACAATTGTAGTGAAAATTGTGACAATTTTTGTCACAATTTATATATATATATATATATATTTTATCATTTTGTCACAATTGTTGTGAAAATAGTGAAAATCTTGTGACCCCAAAAAAATAAAGAATCGCGGTAGGAATTACAAATTTACAACAATTGAAGGCCCATTTTGTATCTGGAGGTTCAGTACCCTCCGTCCCTCCCTCCATATAAAACCCAATCCTTCCCAATTCCACTCACCTTCTAAGCTTCTGCAGCTGCAAAAGATCCCCAAGCCGCCGAGAAGTCCAGAGCTGCAAATCTCACTCCTCTTTCTCTCGGAACACCATGGTACTCTCTCTCTCTCTCTCTCTCTCTCTCTCTCTCTCTCTCTCTCTCTCTCTCAGATCTGTCGCCAGCAACAAAGCTGATATATGTTTTTTAGCTTTCTGCTTCCAACATACGGTAATGAATCCGCTACCTTGATTCTTCTTTGTAATTGTTCCGAGTGTATGACTTATTTTAGTTTCTCATATTCAATCTCAGTTGCTTATGGATTTAATTACGGTTTTGGTTTCTAGGTCTTTTATGATTCCTTCGACAAATCATTTGAAGGGCGTTGCTGGTCTTGATTTGGTGGTATTGAGAATTAAAAGGCCACTTCCTTTGTGGTGACTGTATTGACAACAGTCCAAGAAATCTGTCACATCCAATTTTTTTTTAGATGCGACTTATATTCCAATCATGGAAATAAATTTCCAAAATCGAAATACGAATAATTGGAAAAGAACGATACTAGACAAGTTTTCGAAATTGAAACACAACCTTTATTACAAGAGGGGTTTACAACAACATTTACAACAAAAGGTCAACTATATTCCAAGTTCTTGTCTAGGACCCAAGCATGATTAACAATAACACACATGTATATTACATTATTAAAAACACCCTTGCAGTAAAATAACTTCAAACTTATTTATTTGTCACCTGCAAAATGATAAAGAGGGGTGAGCATACATTGCCCAGTAGGAGAATGAAACCTCTGTGAAGATCATAGTTAGAATAGCAATAATGAATGGATGCAACTATTATCTATTCCCGATAATCCACATTGTAAAATAAACTGAACCTACATGTCCCATACCATGTATTTTACCACGACGGTGACTCAGAGTATTCAACAATGTGAACTAACCCCCACCCAAAATCAAACCCCCCTAACCCTCTTTTGCTAGTCATCTTGTCTATTCCCCTTTCGCCAGTCCCGAATTACCCTTTCAATATCCTATACTAAGTGCACATTAACAAGTGGGCATACCTGGGATCTGGTACCTGCTGAGGTTATAGACTCAACTACGCAAAAGATAAACCAACATACTCATTCCAATAGCATATTCACATTACCATCACCACCCTTATACTTCATGTCTTATTAATGCACAAATACTTTGATTATGTAAGTGTATTCACTATTCAGCCATACCAAACAAACAGAAACAGAGGACATAAATGCATATAATCATGTACACAACCATCCAATACAATCATGTAAGCAACCATCCAATGCAAACATAGAGGCTCCCCAAGTTTTTCCCCTACCTTGATTGATTTTCACGTTAAGTATCCGGATGTAACAAGTTCCTATTGCAAGAATAGAATTTATTAGTTCCACACATAAAGAATTAAAGCAAAACTCAGCTAACATACTATGAAAATCTTAGCAGTGAGTTATTTTGACCAAAACAGGTTTTTACTTGACAAACTGAAATACTGCAGTTTTCTGACCCAGTCACCTTAATGTTAAAAACTGTACAAATCTGTTTAAAATCTGCTTTCATGGTCTTCTAACGATTTGTAGCTGACATCCTAAAGAAACTCTCAGAATTTGAATCATCTGAAAAAAAATTTCCTAGAATTAGTTATGAATTTTTAAAGTTCAGCTACAGTCCCACGTTTTTTCTGCAGAAACTGCTACTGTGTACTAACCTCTTCAGTTTTAATGTACTTTCTACAACTCCAATTTGTGTAAAACTTTCAATACTGAAAATAGACTTTCTAAAGTGTTAAATAAAAGAAATCACACTTTCAACAAGGCTTTAAAGGATGAGTGAAGGTTTTCTAAATTCAACTTTAAAACTGCATATGTTTCCTACTTGGTTCTTGACTCTTCTCAAGTCAGATTTTATTAATCTATGTCTTCCAAAAACTCTAATAACTAAAGGAAACAATAAACCATATACAAAGTGATTTCAAATTCTAATTTGGATTAATTCAAAGACCAAAAATATAAACTATTTTCCAGAAACTAGTGAAATCAAATAGAAGATGAGAAAATAATTAGTTCTAGTTGTTCCAGTAACAACAACTTTATTCCTAACTGAACTTCATCTCTATTGTAACTTCTTCTATCATCAAGAATCCCCAGGTCTTATAATAACCTATGAACATAACCCAATTTCCAAATGGCATTAACCATCAGAACCACAAAGAACTCATCAAATCAAAAATGAAAGAATCACACCTGACTTTTTACTCCTCCACTTCTAAGATACCAAAACCCTCTTTTTCTCTCTCTCCCTTGTTTATCTATGTATCTAGCAACTCAAGGAACTGTATGGAAAGCATAGATGGTTTAGCCTATTTATAGTGTCTGGAAATGAGGTGAAAACGTAGAAAGCAAGATAGATATTCTAATTGAAATCTTACCCATATAGGTACTAGACTTGCCACCTCCAGATTTCTAGAGTTCCAGCTCCTGATTCTAGGGTTCCAGCTCTAGCTTCATAGCTTTGGGGAATCACCAAATTTGAAACTTGATTTCCAAGGCTGCTAACACCTCCTACTTACCCATGGCGGCGGCTATGTCCTTTGTACTTTCCTAAGGCGGTGGCTGGTGTATCAGATGGAGGAGAATATGGGGGTGAGGAAGCCGATGAAGAGACGGGACAATGCTTTGAGTTTAGGCGTTGTTTGATTTGGTTTTGTCGTGGAGTTTATTCTATCAGCTGTTAAGCTACTTGGGTTTGAGTTTTGGGCCAAATCTTTTGGGCTAAACTCTATTTACTTAAACCCAAATAAGTAAAATTCAGCTCTATACTATATATAGATATATATATATATATATATATATATATATAAATAAACAATATTTAAACAAATAGTTTAGCACAATAATTAAAATTAAACTTATTTTTTTAGAAAATGTTAAAAATTTTAGGTCGTCAAAAAATCACATCTAGTGCTTACATGGGTTACAATGTGGTGCACAAGGCTAACCCATATACACCATTGCCACCCAGCACCAAGCTAGAACCTAGAGAGGTTTACCATCTTGTGCCCAACCTTGTATGGCCCAATAAGGCTTCGGTTCCTTCAAAAATAGCCCTCCAAGAACAAGAAGGCGGAAAAAGACAGAAGGTAAGGATTGTGGTGACTAGAGAGCAATTGGAGCTGTTGTTGAATGGTGCAAAGAAGATACGGTCCTTAAACATTGGGAGTCGTGGGTCAGAAGAGCCTCGCAAATGGAGGCCGTCTGAAAAAAAAAAAAAAAAAAAAAAAAAAGACAATAAATTGAGGGACCAAAAAATAAATATGTAAATCTGTGAAAAATTTAGTAAAATTTAATAAATATATTAGATACACACAGATATTTTTGGTGATGGGACATAATTGCTGGAGTTGTAATTAAAGTGGGAACCACCAAATGCATTCACACGGACTGATAAATCTGTGTGAAAGTAGTATTAGCAACGCCAGTAATACGTACGGATTATTAATCTGTCGTTGTACTGTGTGTATTGATGTTTTCACACAGATTTCCGTATAGAATACTGTGATTTCACACGGATTCTCATCTGTGTGTGATGGGGGGTTTTTCTAGTAGTGCCTTATGAAGCCATGGTGTAGAGATGGTGGCCTAGATACCAAAAATGAGTGTGCCTCCTCCTTGTGCAATCTTACATGTGAAGAATGGGAGATAAAGAAGAGAATAAGAGGTGAGAAGGGAGAGTTCTCCCAAATTTGGTCAAAAGGCCTAGGGTGTAGAAAAATTGGTCTTAAGTGAAATGTGTGTGCAAATGTGCTTAAATACCCCCTTGGGTTCAAGGGTTAAGATTAGATTTGTACCTTAGATCCAAGGGCTCAAAAACAAGGAGCAAATGAGTAAAATAAAAAATCTAAAACAACATAATAAAAAATGTAGATAATTAGAAGTTTAGAAAACATTTTGAAAAATATAAACAAATCGGAGGGCAAAAGTGTAAGTGACTGTGTGTCTAGTGTGAACACAAATAAATATCTCTATCTACATTTGTGATGCATGAGAGGTGTGTAGTCCACTAATTATTATTGTTATTACATCTATTTTAAATTTGAAATTTGAATACAAAGATGTAATACAAATGAGGTTGGGTTTTCACTTGTGTGCTTCTTTGGTCTTGGGCCTTGGACTTCTTGCTATTGGGCCAAGTTAACTTGGTTGCCCCGATGGTCAATTAGTTGACTTTTCGTCTTTTAGTTGGAAGTTGACTTTTTGCTCGAATTTGCTACTTCTTTCGTCTTTTTCCTCTCTTGATCATAATTTCCTACAAATGAAGAAAACAAAGTAATACTACAAAATAATACTTGAATATTTGCTAATTTCAAGGTAATTAGGGTTACAAACACACGTAAATAGCGTGTGAATCACTCCCGCGAACTCTCAAGAGGTGCTGGCATAGGGACAATAGTCGGTGACTGTTTCTCTGCCGACTACTATCCCAATACCTGTCTCTGCAGCACCAACTGCTATCCTAGTATTCATCTCTGTATCGAATGATGTCCTGTTTTTATTTCAGGGATGAAAAACTACAGATGTTTAGGCTATTCCAAAGGGAAGCACAGCTTTTTCCAGTTTTTGCTAAAAGTAGAAGTAGTACTTCATCATCTGTTAGTGGTGATCATGGGAATGGTGAGGTTGAAGATGAGAATGACCTTGACCTGGAACTCACTATAGGTTGATATATCATTGTTCATATCAATGACTTCTATTGGAAAATTGTCCTCATTGTATGAGAAGTAGTAACAAAACTATCCTAATGATTTTTTTTTTTTTTTTAAATCCTACACAATTCCTCAAGGCTTTTAAAATGGGAAATTTTTAAGAATAGTATATGAGGTTTGGGCCACTCAGAATTAAGGTTAATATACTTTACAAAAACTTTAGAATGGTGCTTGGGGTTCAAAACCGGACCCAACATAAGTACATACCATCAATTAGTCCATTACGGCACATGTCATTATGAATCATTAGAAGGGCAAATCTGTATTTTCATACTCTCTATCTCTCTCTCTCTCTCTCTCTCTCTCTCTCTCTCTCTCTCTCTCTCTCTCTCTCTCTCTCTCTCTCTCTCTCTCTCTCTCTCTCTCTCTCTCTCTCTCTCCTTGGCCAGGCAACACAAGTACCAATGGCGTCACTGACAGTGACAATCTCATCCTTCACTGGAATAGGTAACAGGGCATCATCAACAATGGCTCGAACAACTGAGACGCGCATATTTTCCTTTCCCAATGGAACACCATGTATCAGCTGATCGCTCGATGCAACATTCACTTGAATAATTATTCCAATAGCAACAATGTTGACCACCCTATCTACTACTAGTTCACACTCATGCACCGCATCAGTCATCTCCTAAGACAAACAATGAAAATAAACAATTAGTTCATATATTTTAGTTTCATTAATAGTTCCACTAAAGCTGCAAACTATAGGAAATGAGAAAAGAGATAAATGAAGGGAATAATGGTGTTACCAGATCATCATTTGCTGAAGTTTTGGGAGCCATGATGTCTCTAACCTCCTCCTCGATTATTGTCGTTACTTTGTGGTTCCCTTCTAGAACTTCATGGTTCTCTTCAACTAACAGTCCAGCTGTATCATCATTTAAAACCAACCTCTTCTTCACTGCATTGAGCTCACTGTCCGGATTATTCTGCATAACTTTCTTCACTGTTGTGCTGCAAGGCAGTTTCTGCAGAATTCCAAAAGAAGTTAGAACCTATCCATGACTTCTTGGATCAGCAATTTATGGACTAAAAGTGATTAGGATACTCATATCTTTTCTTCTTCTTTTTTGTGTGAGTGCATGTGTCACTCATTAGGAAGTTATATGCATATTGCAGATCATTAAATCAAATACAAAAGCAGTTTAATAATTACTATATATCAATTGATAAAAAGAAAGTTAGATTATTGCAAGTTATCAAATCTTCATATAAAAAGAAGTTCCTGCCATCAGCAGATATTCTGGCAAATCTACACCAATGCATTAATAAGCATATGGAAAACAATAATCTGGTAGGAAAACATGTATAAGAGATTAAAAGAAACCTAATCACTCACAAGTCCCAGCTCCTAACCAAAAGCTTATCAATGTATGACCTGAGTGACGCCTAGAGACCAAGACCCTCCAAGAAGATACATTGTAGGTCTTCATTATTAACAATACAATAGCAACAAGGTACAATATCAAACATAGTTTATACTCCATTAGATTAATAGTTCTGTTTCTCTTCATATAGGAATCCTAGCCATTGATAGAAGATTGGATATGGTGGACGCAAAACTCATGCCCACTAGGCCATAGGTGTCTTAACATTCATTTGTGTGATGCCCCGGAAATTCGTATTTATTTCCTGAAGATTTTCCGTAATTTAAATTGTGGGTATCAGACGGTTTCGTGGCTCGTGGATGGAGCGGAAGTGTTTCGGGCGAATAATGATTTAGGAGGTGTCGTTTTAGGGGAGGCGCAAGGGTTGACTTCTTATTCATTGGGATTCTCCGGAAACTTCCTTCATGAAAGTTGTAGATCGAGTGGGTCGATACGAGTTCTTGGATATGTGGAATGCGGAAATCGGAGTTTGTATGAGGACGTTATGGCCATTGGAAGAAGTTTCCATTTTAGTATAAATAGAAGTTTCCCGAGTGGGAAACTTACTATTTTCATTTGGTTTCCTTTTCCAGAAACTTTGTTCCTCTCTCTTCCCTCTCTCGACTCCTTCAGTGTCGAAATATTTCGATTGACCTGACCCGAATCCAGAAACCCGACCCGGCTTTTCCGGCCAGCTCCGACGGTCTCTGGTGACGAAACTTTCCAGATCGGTTCATTGTTGTCGTCCGCTCCGCGATTCACGGCAGTGATGGCGCTAGAAGGTGGCGGAGTCTGGTGTATTAGGACCTGATCAGAAAATGCAGCTCTGGCGACTTCATGGCTTCATGCTTCCTTCGTTGAGTTCAGAGAAGGCTCGTTGATCGATCTATGGTGTTTGTTTGGATCGATTTACGTGGAAATCGGTTCAACTCAGATTGAGCAAGAGTCCAAAGCTTGTGAGGTAGTTTTCGACCCTTTATGCTTGTTTTCTGACTTCGAGCTAGTTATGAAAATTCACAAGTATGCTTAGATGAACAGCTTTGATGTTGGGAGTTTTGTGAAATATTGAGTTTTGGCCTATAGCGGCGCGCCACTGCCTGTGGCGGCTTTTTGGTGGCTTTCCGGCCATGTAAGGAATTGTTTTTGGTATCATGTATGTTCTACTCATTGATATGAATGTTTCGATATATAATATGCAAATTTTGGAGTTCGTATGGATTTGTTATGATTTTTACAGTTTCATACCGGTCGATTTATTCTATCCGTGAGGATTCGAGCTTCCGCTCGACTTGTGGTTTTGGCATATCGATCGTAGAAGTATTCCAGAGACATTGGGTGGTCTCGAATGTGATTTCGCCTCGATTGGCATCACTTTGGGGATTTTAGTTCAAAACAAGGGTTTCGGACTTAAATCGTTTGTGAATTGTTGCTAAGTTGAAACCGTATGTGATCAGGTACTTGACGAGGTATCTTTGGACGATTATTTTATGGTGTGGCTACGTTGTTCTGTATTGAAGACGCAGCGGGAGTTTGGAGGTGAGTAATCTCACAAGGTTCATTTATGAACATAATACCTTTATTGTTTTTAGAGCTATTTAGTTAACTGCAAACTATTGTTGGTATTATTGGCATTCCTGAGTGAATGACCACGTGTGTGTATATATTTACGTGAAATATGTATATTCTTGTGGGTTGATGGGTGATTTATGCAATAGGGATTGATGGGTTTCATTCTATTGCTTGAGGCTTGACTTTTCGGGAGACAATGTGTTAGGAATTTGGGAAGTGTCAAGATTTGTGTGGGTTATTTAATGTTTCGATCTGATGACCTGGGGAGGTCTGAGGATTCAGGGTTAGTGGGAGTGATCCGTGTGGTGATCTGTCTAACGATCGGGACTTCACACCTTTGACCGGCTGAGTGGATATGATCAGTTAGAGCTCTAGTCCGTTGTCGGCACATCATGGGGGGTAGCGGGGAGCTATCTGATGCTCATGAGTACGTGTTTTTAAAATAGAGGTTCGGGGATTCTTTCTTTTAAATGTCCTGGGAGGACTTGTGAATCATATTCTATTTGTTAGGTTAGCGATAGATATGATTGAGGTGTGTATTGATGTGTTGTGTGTCTAAGTTGGACTGATTTGTTGTTGGTACATCATAGGGGGTAGCAGGGAACTATCTGATGCTCATGAGTGCGTGTTTTTAGAAGAGAGTTTCGGGGATTCTTTCTTTTAATGTCCGGGGAGGACTTGTGGATCATATTTAAATTGTCAGAGTTTCAATTAATATGATTTTTGTCACGGGGTGATTGTGTTGTGTTCTTTTGGGAAAAGAATGTGTTGTGTTGGGAAAACAAGGTGTGTGGTTCTTTTTCACTAGTTGATGGGTTTCCTCGTTGGATGAGTTGTGAGTGTGTGTTTTGAGTTACTCATACGGGTTTGTTGTGTGGTAACCCGGTGTACCATTCAAACGGTGTAGGGGCTATTTCTGCAGGTTAGGATAATGGTGGCTGATGCTGAGGTAGCGTACTTGCAGCTTAACGGTAGGAAGCCATTTATGTGACTTTACCGTTATTAAGACTTCCGCTTGTAGTGAGCTCTGAGGAGCATTTACGTTTTATTTTGTTGTGGCAATTTAATTCGTAAGCTGTTGTATTACAGAACTCTGTGGAGGGCGAGTATTTGTTATTATTATGGGTTCAGGGCATCAATGTGTACTTGGGTTAAAAGGAAAAAGTTTCCAGGTATTTTGTATTGATGGCTGAACGATCGCGCATATATAAGTATGGGATTATATATCAATTTTTAATGTTGTTAAAAATTAGGGGCGTGACAGAATGGTATAAGTGCGTAAGGTGCATATTTGGTGACAATCAATACTCCTCGAGTGATGGCCCATCTGCAACGGATCCCTATCCGATGCTCTTCGATATTGATATAGTCATTGGGTATGCAGTGAGCATTAGGATGTGAGTCGTCAGGGTGGTGTCGGCTCAGGGGATGAAGTGTAGGAGCTAGATGTAGCTTCTATAAGTTAAAGACTTTTGAGGAATGATGACCTTCAGTTTTAACTCAAGATTGATGTAGGGGATGGAATTGTATCCTCTGATGTGGTATTAAGTTTGGTTGAGTCATAGTGTTGACTTATACTCGTGTTTGAAGATTTTACAAGTATTAACCGAGTGTGCTATGCTCTTTAGGTAATGGATTCACCAGGAGGCGGAGTTAGGGGCCGAGGTAGACCCAGAGGCAGGGGTAGTGCCTGAGGTAGGGGCAGGATTCCTCATGTGAGGAGATTTTCGAGGATGATGTCGAGGCAATGTTGAGCTGCCTGTTCCACCTGTTGAGGAGGTTGTGATGTTGTGGATGCCACTTGTTGGTCGACGTTGGCTAAGGAGATTTGAGGCTGGGAGCAATTCTTCTCGTTAGTCCAAGGGACTAAGAGTGTGAAGGATTATGAGGGTAAGTTCTGGAAGAGGCGCAGGACTCATCAACAGGCGCCAGCTGGAGAGGTAGCTGCACCTATTAGGGTTGCACCTGTGGGGCAGCTGGCACCCGTGAGGTGTTTCAATTTCATTGAGATGTGAGCAATATTTGAAAATGAGTTCATTATTGCTCGAGGATGGTTAAATTGTGTATTGAGTTGTGATTGTAGAATTTCATGTGTTGAGATACCGTGAGTCACAGATGGTGACTGGGATTGGATCACAGATGGTGATCGAGATTGAGTCACAGATGGTGACTGGGATTGGATCACAGATGGTGATCGAGATTTGGTCACAGATGGTGATCAATATTGAGTCACAGATGGTGATCGATATTGAGTCACAGATAGTGACTGATCACATATGGTGATCGATATTGAGTCACAGATAGTGACTGATCACATATGGTGATCGATATTGAGTCACAGATGGTGATCGATTTTGAGTCACAGATGGTGACAGATCACAGATGGTGATCGATATTGAGTCACAGATGGTGATGGATCACAGATGGTGATCCATATTGAGTAACATATGGTCAAGGATCACAGATAGTGATCGATATTGAGTCACAGATGGTGACTGATCACAGATGGTGACCGAGATTGAATCACAAATGGTCACAAATGGTGACAAAGGCATGTTATCGGTAATCACGTCCTTGGCCGGACGAGTGGTTATGATTTCAATAAGAGCTCTAGTCTGTCTGCCATTATAGCTTATGGGGTAACGGTCGAGGTTGCTGGAGACTCATAAGTATGTAGTTTAAAGGAGAGTTCAGAGTGCATTCTTCCTTTATTGTCTAGATGAGACTTGAATTGCTTCTTGATGGTTAAGTTAGCAAATAGAACATTGTCACAGTGGTGACTTATGTTGTCCTTTCGGTGGAAATGATATGGAGGGTTAGAAGGACTCCTGGTTGCATGGTTTCCTCAAGCTGATGTGTGTGAGGATAAGAAGGTACCTTATTTAATTCTGCTTGTGTGCTAGAATGATGTCTGATAGTTGTGTACTTCTTTCCATGTGTTGTGTTGTGTTGGGTTTTCCCTATTGTCTAAAGTTAGACTTTGAGTGTGGTTTGTGGCTTGAGGAATCCTTCATTGTTGTGGTAGAAGAGGCCACTTTGATTGTGATTACAATGACAGGTGATGATGTGTGTGCGGGTCAGGCAGGGCCAGACCTTACCTTGGCTTTGTGTCTCAAGTTGGGTAGACACTTATTGAATTGTGATGCTTGGGCTATTGTTGTTTGAGTTGAAGTGAAGGTTTCACTTTCAATTCTTGTAATGCAAGTATTGCATTTTCGAGGAAATGATGCAGATACTGTTGTGATAACAGGATTCTGGACTCTTGTGTGATTTGTGTATAGTGCTGCAATCACAGAGTCTTTGTTGGGTAGTGTACGAGGATGAGATCCATGAAATGATTGGGTTACCACCAAGTGGTGTGGTAAAGATTCCTAGTGGTGTGATACTAGGTAGGGTACCTATATCTATGACTGAGCTAGGTGTGTTGTATAGCGAGATGAGAACAGTTTGTTGAGAAACGTGAATGGGATGTTGGGATGATTTATCCGTACTTGTTGGCATGGTGCGTTTAAATTTCGGGATGAAATTTCTTTAAGTGGGGTAGAATGTGATGCCCCTGAAATTCGTATTTATTTTCTGAGGATTTTCCGGAATTTAAATTGTGGGTATCGGACGGTTTCATGGCTCGTGGATGGAGCAGAAGTGTTTCGGGTGAATAATTATTCAGGAAGCGTCGTTTCAGGGGGCGCAAAGGTTGACTTTTTATTCGTTGGGATTCTCAGGAAACTTCCTTCACAAAAGTTGTAGAGCGCGTCGATACGAGTTCGTGGATATGAGGAACGCGAAAATTGGAGTTTATATGAGGAAATTATGGCCATTGGAAGAAGTTTCCATTTTTGTATAAATAGAAGTTTCCCACTCCTATTTTTATTTGGTTTCCTTTTCCGGAAACTCTCTTCCTCTCTCTTCTCTCCCTCGACTCCTTTAGTGTCGAAATATTTCGACTGACTAGACCCGAACCTGGAAACCCAACCCTGCTTTTCCGGCCAGCTCTGGCGGTCTCCGGCGACGAAACTTTCCAAATCGGTTCGTCGTTGCCGTCTGCTCCTCCCTGTGGTGTCCTCTAGCGCTGTTTCACTACTGTGATGGCGCTAGAAGGCGGCGGAGTCTGGTGTATTCGAACCCGGTTGGAAAACACCGCTCCGGCGACTTCGTGGCTTCATGCTTCCTTGGTTGAGTTCAGAGAAGACTCCTTGATCGATCTGTGGTGGTTGTTTACATCGATTTACTTGGAAATCGGTTCAACTCAGATTGAGCAAGAATCCAAAGCTTGTGAGGTAGTTTTCGACCCTTTATGCTTGTTTTCTGACTTCGAGCTAGTTATGAAAATTCACAAGCATGCTTAGATGAACAACTTTGATGTTGGGAGTTTTGTGAAATATTGAGTTTTGTGGCAGCGTTCTTGTGGCTTTCCCGCCCTGTAGGGAACTGTTTTTGGTATTATATATGTTCTACTCGTTGATACAAGCGTTTCAATATATAATATGCAAATTTTGGAGTTCGTATGGATTTGTTATGATTTTTACGGTTTCATACCTGTCGATTTATTCGATCCGTGAGGATTCGAGCTTCCGATCGATTTGTGGTTTTGGCATATCGATAGTAGAAGTATTCCGGAGACATTGGGTGGTCTCGGATGTGGTTTCGCCTCGATTGGTGTCACTTTGGGGATTTTAGTTCAAAACAGGGGTTTCAGACTTAAATTGTTTGTGGATTGTTGCTAAGTTGAAACCATATGTGATTAGGTACTTGACGAGGTATCTTTGGACGGTTATTTTGTGGTGTGTCTGCCTTGTTCTGTATTGAAGACGCAGCGGGAGTTTCGAGTTGAGTAATCTCACAAGGTTCATTAATGAATGGAATACCTCTATTGTTTTCAGAGTTATTTAGTTAACTGCAAACTATTATTGGTATTAGTGGCATTCCTAAGTGAATGACCACGTGTATATATATTTACGTGAAATATGTATATTCTTGTGGGTTGATGGGTGATTTATGCAATAGGGATTGATGGGTTTCATTCTATTGCTTGAGGCTTGACTTTTCGAGAGACAATGTGTTAGGAATTGGGAATTCCTATTGTTTGGGAAGTGTCAAGATTTGTGTGGGTTGTTTAATGTTTCTATCTGATGACCTGGGGAGGTCTGAGGATTCGGGGTTGCTGGGAGTGATCTGTGTGGTGATCTGTGTGATGATCTGTATGGTGATCAGTCTGACAATCAGGACTTCACGCCTTTGACCGGGTGAGTGGATATGATCATTTAGAGCTCTAGTCCATTGTTGGTACATCATGAGGGGTAGTGGGGAGCTATTTGATGCTCATGAGTACATGTTTTTAAAAGAGAGTCTCGGGGATTCTTTCTTTTAAATGTCCTGGGAGGACTTGTGAATCATATTCTATTTCTTAGGTTAACGATATATATGATTAAGGTGTGTGTTGATGTCTTGTGTGTCTAGGTTGGACTGATTTGTTGTTGGTACATCATGAGGGGTAGGGGGGAGCTATCTGATGCTCATGAGTACATGTTTTTTAAAATAGAGTTTCAGGGATTCTTTCTTTTAAATGTCCAGTGAGGACTTGTGAATCATATTCTATTTATTAGGTTAACAATAGATATGATTGAGGTGTGTGTTGATGTGTTGTGTGTCTAGGTTGGACTGATTTGTTGTTGGTACATTATGGGGGGTAGTGGGGAGCTATCTGATGCTCATAAGTACATGTTTTTAAAAGAGAGTTTCAGGGATTCTTTCTTTTAAATGTCCTGGGAGGACTTGTGAATCATATTCTATTTGTTAGGTTAACGATAGATATGATTGAGGTGTGTGTTGATGTGCTGTGTGTCTAGGTTGGACCGATTTGTTGTTGGTACATCATGGGGGGTAGCAGGGAGTTATCTGATGCTCATGAGTGCGTGTTTTTAAAAGAGAGTTTAGGGGATTCTTTCTTTTAATGTCCGGGGAAGACTTGTGGATCATATTTAAATTGTCAGAGTTTCAATTAATATGATTTTTGTCACGGGGTGATTGTGTTTTGTTCTTTTGGGAAAAGAATGTGCTGTGTTGGGAAAACAAGGTGTGTGGTTCTTTTTCAAGAGTTGATGAGTTTCCTCATTGGATGAGTTGTGAGTGTGTATTTTGAGTTACTAATACGGGCTTGCAAAAGCTTACCGGGTTTGTTGTGTGGCAACCCGTGCACCATTCAAACGGTGTAGGGGCTATTTCTGCATGTCAGGATAATCGTGGCTGATGCTGAGGTAGAGTGCTTGCAGCTTAACAGTAGGAAGCCAATTATGTGACTTTACCGTTATTCAGAATTCCGCTTGTAGTGAGCTCTGAGGAGCATTTACGTTTTATTTTGTTATGGCAATTTAATTCATAAGCTGTTGTATTACATAACTCTGTGGAGGGAGAGTATATGTTATTATTGTGGGTTCAGGGCATCATTGTGTACTTGGGTTAAAAGGGAAAAGTTTCTAGGTATTTTGTATTGATAGCTGAACGATCGTGCATATATAAGTATGGGATTATATATTGATTTTTAATATTGTTAAAAATCAGGGGCGTGACAATTTGGATAACAAAAAGGAACTCACCTTTATGTGTACAAAAGAGAGAAAAATAATCAAGATTATATTCACTTTTGTCTAGCTAGTAAATTACAATTATTATTACTTTTTTAATTGCTATAAACACACGTGTTCTGTTTTCTAGTAAACTTATACTTCAGTATCATGTTGAATTGAACACCACATATCAAAATTCATTCGAAACACACGTGCTATGTCCATCTTCAGAAAGAAAGATTTCTGAATGCGTCTAAAACAGTAAAGTACATAATAACTCCAAAAAGTATCTGACAGACATAAGCATATATATATATATATATATATATATATATATATATATATATATATAACTGGGGTTCATCGCAGAAATACCAAGTTAACTACACTGCTAGATAAAGTGAAATAATAAAGATTTATAGGTCCTATAGAAGCAATAACAAGTTAACTGTCAAAAAGAGAGAACCACAAATAACATAATGTCATGCGGCAAGTAAATAAAGTAACATAACAAATTTAAAAAATCCAATTGAAGCATGCATCCGTGGTCTACCTTAATGTGAATCAAATTAGCACCAGCCTTATTAGTAACGACCATTGCTATCAGTGTTTTACCACATCCTGGAGGTCCATAGAGCAAAACAGATGTCTATAAATCTTCTCCCTGAAAATAAATAACTTCTCAATTACTCCATTATTTGTAGACAAATATAAAAAGAACATATAAAATGAGTACATAAGTAGTTTTCAAAGGCAGTGATTCAACAATGTGATCATATTCATTTTACCAAATATGCAGTTTACAGAACAAAAAACAATCAAGGAAAAATAATGTCAACCACGCGGCTATTCTGACACAGTGAGAGAAATCATGAAATATCTGGATTACTAAAAACAAACACATATACATGAAAAAGAGAGATCATCAATGAATGAAAAAATGGATTACCTCATAGACTGCAGGGTAATTGATAGGCCTGACAATTGGATTAAAAAAAAAATTCCTGCTCTAATTAATCCTATCCACCATAGACTCTCCAACATATACCTATATCCTTGAGAACAATCCAATATTAAAATCAAAACCCAAATCCAAAAATCAAGAATTAACACCGGAAACGTTGAAAAGAAAGGAACTTGATAATAAATGAGAAGACCACCGTGTTGCTACTCGACGGTCAAGGGGACTAAGAGTCCGAGAGAGAGGTCTTGGTTCTCGTTGAAGTGAAAGAATTGATTACAGCGTTGACAGATTGAGTTGTTTTGACATAATTTTTTTAGCACCTAATGCCCAGTCCCCGCACCTAGACTGCCAAATAGATATCCAACAAAACCTTATTAGCAAAATCCCCAAATCGATATCTAACAAAACCCTAAAACTCAAAACAAACCAAAGTCGAAACCCTAAGATTGACGAAGAAAGAGGCTTACCAATGAACAACAATGAATCAGACTCACTCCTTCTTCAAATCGAAGAACTTGACCAATAGTGACGAGGGCCTCAAAATCGGAGAGAGGTTGAGAAGACTCTTCTCTATACCAAAACTCAACAACCTCTCCTGGTTTTGAGACATGAATCGATCTGAGTTTATGTGGAAGTTCACTCTTGGTCGAGAGAGGGGCTGAGTTTCTGTGGAAAGAGAGAACTCAGGAGTCTTGTGGGGAAAAAACACAGGGTCTAAGGGCAAAACAGATGGATAAGTTAGTTGAGTCAAAAATATTTTTTTGGTCAGATTAAGAGAAATTATTTTCCGGTTTACTCAGACAACATTTGAACGTTGTCCTAATTTTCCACTTTTTCATGAGAATTTATCAGTTCTTTCAGACGACAGATATATGTTGTCTTAATTTTCTAACTTACGAAAAAGATGAAAAAACTGAAATAATATGGATTCTCATGTTATTCAGACAACAGAATTAATTTATATGTCGTCTAAAGAAGTTTAAAAGATTCAGACAACAGAAAACAAAAATTCTGTCGTCTGATGGCATTATTGGCATAGTGTAAGCCTTTCAACGTTAGTCTAAAAAAATCTCATACTTTCATGGCATCAAGATTAGCACAACAACCAAGAATCAATCCAACATTTATTCGAGAGTCAACAAAAACATATAACTTACATATGAGTATGTAGGATATGGGGCAATATTGGTGATATTAATCTCAGCATGCTTCAAACAAGTTATGACTTAAATCCTCACCCG
Source organism: Rosa chinensis (assembly GCF_002994745.2). NCBI lineage: Eukaryota > Viridiplantae > Streptophyta > Magnoliopsida > Rosales > Rosaceae > Rosa > Rosa chinensis. The sequence goes on from NC_037094.1 coordinate 35,476,940, forward strand.
TTTACCCTCTTTCTTCTCTCAAATTCATGGGCTCATGCAAAAATATATATTCACTCAAGTTATATGTGAGAGAGATAATATATAAGACAAACAAATAGCTCACATATAATAGAAAGAAAAACTTTTTTTGAAAATATTTTTTCAAGTATGATCTCATGAAGAATACCAACTACTTGCACAAATGGGCCCAATCCATAAGTTCAATTCTTATAACTCATCTCCACAGATCAAATGCTACTTTTTTCAAGGATCAAAGAGGTCTTATAATTAAGGTTGTAATGGGGCCAAGGCTTAGGATTTATAGAAACGAAGGGATAGGGAAATCACAAAGTATCCTAAAAAACCTAGTAGAGCTCTTGTTGATGTAGAGAGACAATCTTGAAATTCCACCAAGTAAAAATGTCATAGAATCATTCAAAGTCTTTATAAATGGCCAAATTTCCTCTCTCTTTTTTTCCTCTCTTAACCATAATATCCTGCAAATGAAGAAAACAAAGTAATATTACAAAATAATGCTTGAGTATTCACTAATTTCAAGGTAATTAGAGTTAGAAACACACTCATTAGATATTAAATACATCGAAATAGCATCAACCCTCATTTAGTACTACTTCATAAGATTCGATCAAAACACAAAAAGTCCATAGATCCCTAAAAACTAGAGAATTATTGAAAATAGACTAAGTTACTAACATAGAGCTCCCTAAACAAAGGGAAATAAAAGAAATAAAAAAATCTAACTAACTAGACCTAGTAGCCCAGTGGAAACCCATAAAGAGAGTCCAAGCCCAAAGTTTAACAGAATTGGCCCAAGCCTCAAGCTCAGTAACGTCTCCTCTAGGCAGGTCATCGAATGCACAACAGCCAGCCTCACCAATCTAGGACCCTGTTGCAGTCACTAACCTGGCCCAACGCCTCTACTGCCAAACCTCAGACGCTTTCAAACATCCAAAGGCCACGACCACAAGAAACCATCAGAAGGATCCGAACCCAAAACCAGGTTGAAATAGCATCTAACACCACAGAAACTATCAGAGAGGATGACGCCAAATGAACGATGAAGAGCGAGAATTCTAGAGGTTGTAACGATGACTTAGTGTAATAGATCGAATTCACACCAAAACCCGACGCTGAGCAATTCCATCAAACTTCGACTGCAGCCCTTCCTTCTGAGACCCTTCGAGCACTAGTATTAAAACTCATGTCTGGCAACAACCACCGGACATGAGCGGTTTTGCATAAATCTACTATGATTTTAAGCTGCTAGGGTTTCAATGCTTAAGAATTGTCAAGATTATGTGATACTTGATTAATGTGGTAGTCACCTCCATTATACATCCTTGGGAAGCCATGTAATGGAAGTAAATGGAGACTTATTCAATTGATGATGCAAATAAGAGAGAAGATATTGATGGAAGTAGATGGATATTTTTAGTAATCAGGTTCCAAACCTTTCTTTATTCTCTTACATTGGATTACTGTTTCAAAACTTGTCCTTTTGTCATTTCATCTTAAAATTGCTAATGCGCCAAGAGTATCTTTAGCAATGCTAACCATTCTTTAGTCAAATTTTAGCTGTAGCTAAAAAATCATTATAGCCACTTTTATAATATGTTTGCATCAGTTCTCTCTATTTTAGCTAGGTTTGAATTTATATTATTTATTAAATGAATATTAAAGAGTTTAAATGTATTTATAGATTACATAAAATAACTTTTTTAAAAATATTTTAAATTAACAAAAGTAATAGAGAGCCTCATCTTCCTCTCTATATTTAGTAGCAAGATAACTGAAAGTTAAAATGAAGAGTCACTTAAGAGTCTAGTGCAGTTGCTGAAATTGATAAAAAGTTAAACATGCTATCCAAAATAACTAAGAATCCAGATAGAGAGTCTGTTAAAAATACTCTTAGAAGTCTTGTATCACTGTTAAAATTATTAAAAAGCTAAACTTGCTCTCTAAAATAATTGAGCAGTCAAAATAGAGTCTTAAAGATGCTTTTAAACCACCCAATGAATTCTTTCCATGTCAACTATAGTCATACATTCACTTATTAGTTGTCTAAATTCATTCTCTAGCTGTCTATTTACACTAATTGCTTGATGTTAGGAGCATACTGCTTTTAGTGCTTTCAATGTAAATTTGTAATTATGTAATTAGCTAATTTTAGGATCTTATTTCCTTTAATTCAGTTTTCCTTTGAATATTTAGGGCAAATGTTATAAATGGTCCCCGTGGTTTGGGGTCATGACTATGTTTGCCCCCGTGGTTTAAAAATATCCAATTTTGGTCCTCGGGTTTCATTAATCAACTAATTTTGGTCCAACTATAACATTCCGTCTAACACCATTAGTAAGGCTCTCACGTGCGTATCACATGCCAAGGTATATTTGTCTTTTGCATTTAAACCTTAGTTACCCATTGTTTACAACTCCACGTTTCAACTGCATCCCTTTGATGCTCCTCTCAAGAACACCAACAAGAATTAAAAAATTAGGGTTCCTCATGAATTGGAATCTACATCAAGGATTTCATTCCTCGATCATGGTGCAGGTAAAAATATATATTTTCCTTGATTTATATAACTACGAAGAGGTCAAATAGTGCATATAACTACACATTAGTTCTGTGTGGTCTTGTGCATATGATGGTATGTTAAGATCAACTTAACTAGCTGATCTATAAACAGCTAGAATATGATGAACTTATCACAATATATATATATATATATATACAAATTCTGTGGCAATATGATTATTTTGAGTAAATATACAGTACTTCCCATTCTATCTTTAAGTGATAATTAAAAATCATGTGAAGTTTTTCTTTTTCTGAAGGAGTTTCAAAGGTACTTAATAGATTTTTTGTTTGTGTATTTATGCTATGTCTAAACAAATTAATATGAGGCAAGCTCTATTTCTAGATATTTTCTCAATTGCAGGTGTTCAAGTTGAGGCAACTGAGGGTGTAGCAATTGGAGTGAAATCATTTTGCTTGAATGGGTGAAGAGAGATCATTGCGAAGCTTCTACTGTTGTGATAAAAACTAGGGAGATAATTGGAGCTATTATTATTTGTGAAAAATTCTATGTAGTTGTAATCCATGAATAATTGGTGTATGAATGCTTGAGGTTCTTGGAATGTTGTTGCTGTTATATATCTTGTAATATCTAGCAACTGATTATTCTATTATGTTTGTTTTTGTGACAAGTTGTCTTCTAACTTGATGTTTTAAAGACACAAAAATATACAGCCACAGCATTCTACTACAAGACTGAAAAGCTTCATGTTATACTTTTGCTTATCAAGATTTCTTGTTTATTTTTCCTTGTCAGTGTCAAGATAAGTTCTTCACTAAATATTTCTTATATATCATAGCTCATGAAATTATACATCAATTGTTATTACCAATATTAAAAACTATTTTTCCATCAAATATTAATTGGACTGGTAAAATAGATGAGAGAAAACACTGAATTGCAGCAAATTCATATATGAATACACAATTAAAGATCATTCCAAGCTTACACAATACTGACAATAGAGTGCCAGACTCTTCTATTATGTCAAGCATGCAGCCAATACTTTTTTGAATATCAAAATAGACTGCTAACTACTTAAAGATAATGTGGACACCAAAAGACCAACACATGCACCTAAAATAATCATAAATTTGATTTATGGACAGTAACAACACTGCTCATTTTTTCTGCTGATGAGTCATTCCAGGTGGTCTCCATATGGGTGCAAAACCTTGTGTAGTATTTGAGGATGTCATTGAAGCCAACCCAAAATTAGAAGTTGATGTACTAGTCTTGGAAGATTTCTTTTGTGTTGGGCTGTGGATGTGCCAAATTTAGGAGCTGAAGTTCCAGCCTTCTGTTGAGGCATAATGTTTACTCTAGAAGTTGAGGTGGTTGTCTTGGAACAGTTCTTCTGTCTTGGAATTGTGGTGAATGTGCCACCTTGTGACACTCTTGTAATGATAGGTTGACGTGGAACTTGGACATGCAAGCAAATCACCACTTAATTATAGCTCTCTACATTCAAGGTCATATAAGTATATAACATAAGTTGTAATTAGAGATATACATAGCTAGCCTCATGTGGATTGCAATACAGCCCTTGCCATAAGTTTGTACTTGCACTAAACATATTTGAATTTTCAATTAGTCCAATGTTTTGGCATGAAGTAGGGTTAACACTTGTAGTCTTCTTTGTCTGAGTAAATGTAAACAACATAGAGAATACTATCAAAAATCAAATTCTGGTATAAATCAAATATCATAATCTTACGTTAAATAAATCAATCTTACCGATATGTTTACCCTTTTTCCGTGTCTTGAACCTCGTTCTGAAGTTTCACCACTTTCTTGACCTCTATTTACAGGAACATTAGCTGGCCTTGGATAAGCATATCTTTAATTTATCAACATATACATTTGGGGGGACATCTACAGGCTGATTTTTACAACTTCTCCTATTGTGTCATTTTCCATAACACTTGGTACATGTAGTGGTCTTTCCCTTTCTATTGACAACCTGCATAGGATTGTTAGGATCTTTCTCTATTTATGGGTCCTTCCACCTAACCTTCTTTGACCTGCCTGGTTGCTTTTTCACTAATGGGGGCAAGAGTGGCTCTTGATTACACTTAGGCCACATGTCAAACTCTTTAATTGGGTGAATCATAGACTCATAAGCCTTTAAGTAAGTCTCCTTATGATAATATTTATCAACATATGCCTCTGGTTTCTCCCTATTATAATGCATACATGCAACCGTATGTATGCATGGTATTCCTGTCAAATTCCACCTTCTACAGCTACATGCCCTTTCTCTTAAATTAACAACATGCCTATCTTTTATAGTCACTCCCACTTGAAATTCAAAATTTCCCGAGTATGTTGGTGTATAGTACCTAGATGCATGAATGGCCTTGTTCAGCTTCTTCTGAATTTTGGGACATACCACATTCTGAAATTCAGCAATTTGCTGTCTTTTAACTTGATATCTCCTCATTAATTTACACCTTATTATCTCCAACATGGTTAATATGGGCTGGTCTCTAGCAGTAAGAATCTAATTGTTGAAAGTCTCACATAGGCTATTCAAAAGCATATCACACTTTAACCTGCTTGTAAACCTAGACCTAGCCCATCTTCTAGGATCTTTTCTTACCAACCAGTTATATGCAGCTTTACTCAACTTCTTCAACTTCATCATTTCCGTTTGAAACTCAGCATTATTAGGTGCCCTAGCAGCACTCCACAACAAGTCTTTCAAAGCCTTCCCTTTGTGAAGTGTTTTGAAATTCCCGTACAAGTGTCTCACACACCATTTATGATCTGCCATTGGTACCACAATTTTGAAAGCCTCATCTAAACCCTGAAAGTAAAAATGCAAAAAAAATTCTCTAAATTACGTTTTGTTTCCTAGATCTTATGCACAAAACAAGCAAGATACTTTTTTTTATGACTCAGAACTTGATTAATAAGGATAAACTAAATGGACCCCTATTAATTTATTAATTACGATCCGAGAAAAAATTCCATCCATGCATCTCAACAGGTCCAAGATCTTCAATTAGAAGTTGTAGAAACCAACACCATGTTTCCTTATCTTCACTCTCCACCACTGCATAGGCTATTGGATACATATTGTCATTGGCATCAATGCCAACTGCAGCTAGTAGTTGCCATGTGATAACGTATTGACAACTTCAATTTCTTTTACATTAATTTAGAGTAATCACAAATTTATATATATATAGGGAAGTTAATACATGATAGAACTCAATACCTCCAAACACACCTTTAAGATGACATCCATCTACTCCTATAATTGGCCTGCACCCTTTTTTGAAGCCGTTCTTACAAGCTTCAAGACACACAAAAAGCCTCTGAAAGTATGGAGCATTAGTCCTCACAAACATACTGCTATTCTTATTGGTTTGCCTCACTTCTGCACAGTACTCCCATATCCTACCATACTGCTCTTTATAGCTTTCTTCAATTATTTTAATGGCTTCTTGTCTTCCCCTAGTACACTGACCATGAGTTACATCCACTTCAATTTCTCCTAACAGTTGGTTTCAAAGTTTTTAAGGACAACTTAGGGTCATCTCTAAACCGATCCAACCACTTTTTGGCAATATACTTATAGGTGACATGCTTGTTTTTATATTGCCTGCTGCAGTTGTGCACATTTAACAGAGATTTGATTTGCCACATACCTTCTTCATTCAGAGATGCATGAATTTTCCAAGGACAACCTGGGATACACTTTACAGTCATCCTAGTTTTGTCATTCTTTTTTATAGTTGTCTCATAACCCCCTTTGATTGAATACTCCTTAATTGCTTCATTCACATCATTTTTTGTAGCAAATAACATCCCTATCACGAAAAATAGGGTTCTCCATATCTGTGGCAGCGTTAAACTTAGGATATTTAGCCATTCCATCTTCGTCATCCTCTGAATTCACTGGACTATTCAAATCATCTTAATTATATTCTTTCTCTGACACAATGTCATCTTGCATGAAGTTTAATGGTAATAGGGAACCAAACTCCATAGTATTGACTTGAATCATAAATTCTTGCAAGCGTACGAATCGTTGTCAAGTAAGGGAAGTATTTGGACTTCAGTAATCGTACCTCGGGGATTAGGTGTTGGACCTAACCGAGGTAATTGGCGCTAGAATAACTGAAAAGTATACAATGAAAAATAAAAATAAAAAAAATTAAGTAAAATAATATTCACAAGGCACCAAGCCTCGGCAATGCTCGGCTTAGCTCACACCAAACCTATTCAAAGCCACTAACTTATAGCCCAAATGAGTTATGCACAATGGAAGGTAGAATTTTGTTGGGGAGTTTTGAATTGAGAATTAACTAAATTAAATGCAAACTAAAATAAAAGCAAACAACTAATTATCAAGCACAAAATTAAATTCGGATTTCAAATTAATGGAAACATGGGAGTGCCGGGTGATTCACACTAACTATCTTGTAAACATAGATGCTAATTTCACAAATGCATGCATTTCGCATATGTGTCGAGTCCCGTATCTAGTACCGGTTAAGGCTACTAAACCAATTATCCTTTCGGTGTATTGATTATGCCGGTTAGAAATAACTCTCTAATTTAGGCATTACGCCGGTCAAGGCCGCAATATCTAAAATTAGAGGCTAGAGAGTGTTGATACCCAAATTTCCACAAGTTCAAATTTAACTAGTGACAGGCAAAGGGAACGAGTCATCAACCTCGTAACCTAATTGGGCCTTCAAGCAAGCCCATTTCATGTCAAAAGGAAGTTCTCTATTTAGCAAGCGATACGAGAAGCCCAAATACTGAAACGATCGACATGCATTTTCAAAGGAGCCAACACGCTTATTTACCATGCGATACGCGTAGACCCAAGCTACGTTTGGGGCTTATACGTCGAGATATGGTGTGGAAGGTAACAGATCATGTGAGGCCCATTGTTATGATAAGGCTCATCGATAATTTTGGACTTGGGAACCAAAATTCATGCTTGAAGGATCAATATCTTAACATGGGCTAGTGGAGAGATGAAAGCAGGCCTAACAAGAGCCCACTAGAGTCACTTCCCTACCCAAAGTCCATTACACCAGTCTCTAGCCCAAAACTCGTTGGAATCGTCATCTTCCCAAACCAGAAACGTTGTTCTATCAAACTGCTGCTGGGATTATTGCTTCACCCTTTCCGGTAAGAGCCCCGAATCTATGGAAAATCTTTCCAATTCGTATCTTCCGAAATCCTGCTTCAACTTCCAATAACCCTTAGATTTTTGTGATCACAATTTACAATAGCAGAAATTAGGGATTAGGAACCCTCAAAGATCATAGCAACACAAAATCTGGGATCCCCATCACCGTCCTATACCTGCACCACCAATCTTTACCCTCATAGCCAGAGCAGGCTTTCACTCTTTTGGTTTCATGGGGAAAACAAAAGCCGAAAGCTTTAGAATGATCCCACCAAAACTGAGAATACCCTTTCAAAACCTCTGGTTCTTGGCACAAATCTTCCCCATCTACCTTCGCTATAAAAGGCGAGTTCATTGCCGTTGGAAAGCAAGCCACAACAGCCCAGAAACATCAAGCAAGAGGTCAAGCTCTATCTCTGAATCTTTAGCCATCAATTCCTCCCAATCAACCTTAATCCAAAACCCAAAAATCATGCCATTGCCGGAACTCTCCCTCTCTGCTAAAATCCCAGACATCTAGCTCCCACACCATATCCACCTATAAGCTCTGTACTTATGAAATTAACTCTAAATCGCTGCTGTTATTATCTACCTTGCAATCACTGCCGTTATCATCTAGCTAGTCACAACGAGGTTGTTCTTAGGTCCAACCTTTGATCAACTTGGGGCCTAGTCTCGCTTAATCAAAAGGGCCCTGCTGCAAAAGATCCAAAACATAAAATTGCCCTCACAGAGAGCAAGATAATAGAGACCCAAGCAAGCTTATCTACAATTAAGCTAGCTAATGGTCACCACACTTAAATCCTAGTTGCCACAAGACTAATAAGTTGTCAATTTATCAATCTATTCATCATAATTGCCCACAACATAATTTCAAAGGGTGACAAAGCCTAGAAACATGCTTCTAAGGACCAATAAATTCGGATTTAAAGTATACACAATGGAAATTGCATTTATTAACAGTAAAACATCAATATTTATACAAGATGAGTTAGGGCTTCACAACCCTAACTCCCAAATTGAACTACTCACAACCCATTATCAAATACATCACCAAAAGCATAGAAAAATTATGAAAGAGATAATAAGGAAGAGAGAGGAGAGTTAGCTTGGTCACTTCTAGCTATGGGCTAGTATGAACTAAGTAATCTCTTCACTCAACTACCCAAAAATGGATTTGTGCTCTTGATGATGATTTCCTTAAAGCCTTCAGTGTCCAATCCCAAAAGATTGAAATTAAAAATGAAGAAGGGAAGAGGAGAGAGTGTGAGGTCATGGGTGAGAGAAAATGGGAAGAAAAATAATAAAAATGGAGGTGGGTGTGTGTTTCGGCTGTAGAGAAGAAGGAAGAGAGAAAATAGGGTCTAGTGGAGTGTGAGACCACTATTGAAGAGAGGAAGAGGAATATATATATATAAATATGGGTGTGCGTAGGGTTGGAAGAAGAGAGAGGGAGGGGACATGTGTCAACAAGTGATAGGAAGGAAAAGAAAAAGGAAAGAAAATAAAAAGAAAAAGGAAAGAGAAAAGGTGAAGAGTGCACGTGGGGAGGGGAAGAAGGAAAAAAAAGGCTAATATGACGTCAGCAAAGGCTGAATTTTTTTTCCTTTTTCTTGTCTTGTCTTCTCTTTTCTTCTTTCTTCTCCCTTCTCAATGCATTTCCACAAATACTATCAGAGGCAATTAGATTTCGCTCCCTTGATGACGTTGACCATAGTTGACTAGTTCATCCTTTTGTCAGAAACCCCATTTTGCTCCAATTTTCCACAACTTCTTCCAAAATCCACAACTCTGCTTATTTACTACAATAGAAATAAAAATAGATTAATTACATAATAATTACTTTGGAGATTAGCTTAATTCTAGTGTTTAGAACATAATTACGCGCATAAAAATGCGTGGAATCAAGTATAGTCCTTCTCTAACACATTCTCTTGTGAAAGGTTCAGTGGCAAACTATCTTCATCTTCAACATTTAGTCTCCCTAATGGAGTCAACACAACAGTGTTATCAAATAAATGATCATCCTCTATGGCAATATCATTTTCTTCATCATACAACTCGTAATCTGAGTCATCACTTTCACTTCCATGTTCATATTAAGGCCTCTGTTGCAACTTATCATCTTCCCCTTCATTTTGCACAAAATTATCATACAAGCTCTCCTCTTCTTCTACATAATTCTCTTCTTCAGTCAAACCCCTACTTCTTGATTTAATCCTCGCAAGAATATTGAGACGTTGACACTCCAGTAGGTTGATCATGACTAGGAACTTGGTTAAACAACTCATCTAGGAGTTGAGAGGGCAGGTCATCAGAAATCTCATCCCAATTATAATTCAATGTACCATTACCTTCAATTTGATTAAAGATTTGTAAATAACAGATGAGTAAAAAGAAAAAGATTCCAATTTGTATACAATTATACATTAGTATAATCACTTTGGAGATTCCAATTCTAGATTATAACCACTATCTTCACTCTTTATTTGAATACTAGTATAGTGAATGTTGCAAGATGGGGTCGTGCAGTTTATATTATCATTCAAAATTTTGTTCAGTTCTAGTTAATTAAGATTAAAATTGTTGCTCTGATGCTCAATATATTTTGTATCAATATGCATCTCAGGTTTGTTCATACAAGTTCATTATTGTTTAATAATATATAACATTGAACAAACTCTAGCTAACGTATTCTTTCTTTGTCCACTAACAATAATTAATGTATTTGCTATTTCATCTAATCACCCAACAGTACTACATAAATCATGCACTTAAAATTCACTACATAGCCTTTGTATAAAGAAGGGTCCCCTATAAACAATGATAACTAACTTAGAATTCAAACGCTCAAAATATAACTTTTTGGCTAACTGCATTCTAAAAAAAATAGCACAAAGAGAGATTAGGATATTCTAACCTGGGTTAGGAGGCCCTCTGTAGAGTTTCATAGAAGAGATAGTCATCTGACGAAGAAGATACACAATGGAATTTGATTGATGTTTTGGTATTCCTAAAAGCCGTTTTAAGAAGATAGTTGAAACATGGAGTTGTAAACAAGGAGTGGGTAACTGAGATTTAAAAGAAAAAGACAAAAATAGCCCGGCATGTGACACGCACGTGATAGCCTTACTAACAGTGTTAAACGAAATGTTATAGTTGGACCAAATTAGTTGATTAATGAAACCCGAGGACCAAAATTGGATATTTTTAAATCACAGGGGCAAACATAGACATGATCCCAAACCATGGGGACCATTTATAACATTTGCCCAAATATTTAAACCGATCATTCCGATTAAAATCATACCATGAAATTCACCAACTCTTTCAACTACACTCTCTTGTGTCTTATCCACAATAAAGTTTGACGCTTTGCTTCACGAGAGATAGTGCATTAGGTATTCAGGTACGTCTTGTTGCTTATATGAATTATGAAACGACATTTCTGTAAGTTGGTTGAAAACGTGTTTTAATTTCTGTGTCTAGGCTAATTCGTGCTTGGGTGTGCTATAGTGTCATCGAGAATAATTAGAGCAGAATTTCAACCTTACTCGTGTAAAATCCAAAGAATTATTGGAGGCAATAAACCCCCCAATCCCAATACCCAAAACAACATTATCATAATGCTAAGCTTAACTACCTACATCATTGAAAAGACATTAGATTCTTCCTTTATGGTTTTGTATATTGGCTATGTGTGATGATGTAATGCAATGCAATGAAACCAAGCATGCGTTGCAAGTGAAAGCGAGAGAGGGTTCAATAAGAGCAGTGGGGACTATGGAGTTGGCAGACCCAGTTCACCTGCTTTTCTTTTCTAATCATAACGGTCACTCTACTTCCCTCCACCTAATCAACAATGATCACTCTGTCGGTCTCCTCCTTCTTAATTTTCCCTCCTTTATTATTTTCCCAATATTAACTTAATTAAATAGTCCAGAGAGAGATTTAGTTGCTCATTAATCATGCTTCATAATTGTCTCCTGTTTTCTAATGCCTCGTTCGACCTGTCTCGGTGGGTGTCTGCCCCCACATCTCTCTCATTCATTATTAATCTGAGCTCTGGTTGGATATGTTTGCACACTCCATATCTCTTCTGGTTATGGTAGATGAGCTAATTAATATATTTTTGGGCCTTGGAAAGCTCATTTGTTGTCTGTGGGTCATTTTCTGATGCTTGTTTTTGTTTTTTGGGTACCCATTTCGTGCAGTATCTGGCAATGTCAGCTTCTTGACTACTTGTTCGTTTCTTGTTCACCTTCATTCATATCTCTCCTTTTTATTAATATAAGAGATATGAATGGAAAGAAATGATTGTTTACTCTAGAGTTGAAGATACTCTTTTATAGATAAACAGGTCAACTTTCTACTTCGGTCAGAAATTTGTGATCACATCCTCCATATTTTGCTCTCTCTCTCTCTCTCTCTCTCTCTGAACTTCACATTCTGGGTGTGAATTGCCTCTCTTCAACAACCCATGAATTCCCGAAGGTAAATTGCAAGGTTAACAGGTTTTGCATTACTGATATGAGTGAATTTGAGCTAGTGTTTCTTTGCTGATATTGATAGTTGGTGATTTGCAGAGCTTCTGATAATGGCCTTCTTCAAAATATACTTGGCAAGTCTCCTAGACTATTCTCCTACTTTAACCCTGTAAGTTTTTCTTGCATTTCAGGCTATTCATATCTGTTCTAGTTGATTCTTTCTATTGACATAGATTAGTAAGTCACAAGTTTGTTTCCATTTAAGAGAAGTCCTTGGGATTTAGGAGGCTCCAACTCTGGTCCTCTCCTCTTCACTTTTAATAAGTTTGGTTCGGGAAAGTTGGAGTTAAGACATAGTTCAATGGATCTCACACCTTGCTTCTTATCGCAGTACCAAAACATTTAAGTACTTGGTTGAAGCTTTGCAGTAGTAAATGCTATAAAGTCGATTTATATTTCACAATTCATTTTGACAATGAGTTTAGTGGATCCTGCATACCATGTTTAGGATATATGAAGGACTTGAAATAGTTCATATTGCTAAAAAAAACAAAGGTAGATATTAATGGTTGATCGTTGCCCCTGGCGTGATACTGACACATTCTTTGTATCTTTTCACATAGATTGCACAGTTGGACAGGATTTTACCTGACCAGGCTTCCCTATGTTGTGACTCGGAGAAGGCACTGTGTTGTAGTGTCATCAACTCTTCTGCTTCAGATGACACTCCAACACCAAAGGTTTGTGTTTATACACCCATCTGATGGCTTTAATAGCTCTCAACAGAGCAATCTCTCTGCCGTAGTTTCAGTGCTACATTTGCTTGTTTGATAATTAAAATTTGGCATTTGGGTTGTGAAACAGTCTTCTGCAGAGCTGGAGGAGGAGATTGCCACACTAGAGCTTGAGATTTTGCATTTAGAACGCCATCTTCTTTCACTATATAGAACAGCTTTTCAAGGATGTGCCTTTCCAAGTACCCCGGATAGCCATATACAATTTATGACACGATCGCCATTAAAAGTTGTACAGAAGCAACCACGTTCCAGTTTGGAGTTGCAAATGCACAGAGGTGGACCTTTCCGTCATGACCAAACTTCCCCTTCACCTAGTCGGTTCCACTCAGATCATCACAGCAGTGCCACCAGCATAAAAGCAACACCTAAAAGGGTAAATATTCCTGGCAAGCGAGATTAGATTTATAGATTAATCAGATCATAATCATTTACCCAAGTCTTCTCTCTGCCTGGCTATTGGAGTTTCTAAAATACCGTGCCTGTTTTATTTTATTTCCATTCTAGAACATGCTATTCAAGTTATGATTTTTCTTTAATTAATTGTTTGTGCACTTGCAGGACCAGAAAACCGCTGATTCTCGTCATCGCAGTCGCAGCCTTGGGGATCATCTAGGTGCTTCTCGCATTGATAGTTCCCTTAATACTCCGGATAGAGTTTCTGAAGATATTGTAAGATGCATCTCTTCTATATACTGCAAACTTGCCGCTCCCCAAGCTCAAGTTGCACTATCAGCTTCTCCTACTTCATCCTTAGCTTCATCAAGTATATTTTCTTCAAAGAATCCTTGTGACAGTTGGAGTCCACATTGCAATGACGATGCTACAACAGATCATGAAGGGTTCAAAGATAATAATGGACCATACACTACAATGATAGAAGTGTTGAAGATATGCTTAGATGATGACAGCTTCAATTATGCTGCTCAAATGCTACAAAATTTCAGGTTGTTCACATGAAGATAAATACATATTCTTTTTCTTTTGGTAAAACAAAGCCCTGTGGGACTACTAATTAAATCATGTGTTTTTGCCTTGAATTTTTGGTCTGGTTGAGATTTCAAGACTGCTATAGAGTTCTGATATTCTCTCAAATGTGCTATGATTCAATGCTCCATAGGTCATTGGTTCGAAGTCTTGAGAAGGTTGATGTTCTGAAGATGAAGCGTGAAGAGAAGCTTGTATTCTGGATTAATATTCACAATGCCTTGGTGATGCATGTAAGCCTCCTGATCTTAGAAATATTATGTTTTTGATTTTAATTCATCTTTGTCTCCACTAGAACTAGAAATCATAAAATTTATTTATTTTTTGACTGATTCAAACTTGAGTTCATAATGAAAACTTCTACTGTGAAACTTACTGCTCTATAGGAAAGTGATTATGGTGAAACAGAATATTCTAATATCACGAGTATTACTTTTCTTGTGCTCTATGTGAAATGTGAAGAAAAAAAATCATATGATATATGCCAAGTATCGAGAATATTACAATCAATATTATATATTGATAAAGACGACCAAAAGATTGGCCATAAGTTATAGATCATGTCAGGTAAGGCTGATGAAATTTCTTTTGCAGGCATTCTTGGCATATGGAACACATAATCGTGCGAAAAGTACTTCAATTTTGAAGGTAGAAGTTGCGTACTTTGCTATTATTATGTATTTCAGCACATTGAACTGCAGTAAAAGCACTACTGACTTTTTAATTTTTCAGGCAGCCTACAACATAGGGGGACATTTCATAAATGCATATGTCATACAGAGCTCCATTTTAGGAATTCGAGCACACCATGCAGCACCGGTATGCACTCTTCTTTGAAACTCTTCCTACCTATATGGTCTGTGTGCTTTATGACTCTCAACATTGCTGGTGGTATAAATTTGTGACAACTAGATGTTAATCAGGGAGCAAGTCTGATTGTTTTATAGTCATATTACCAAATAGCATCTGAGCATGAAAACTGGTGTGTTCTTCTGCAACACCTTTGTTAATCAATGGACAGAAAAACTTAAAGTGGCCCATCTTTCCACCCTAAAAGTAGTCTGCTTCTTTTATTCAAAGGACCACACTTAATGATCCCTTCTACATGAAGTGTCCTTCTGGAGAGCTGCATGGTATGGACGGCTCTGCCCCATGAAAATAATTACTGTGTTCCTGTTTCGGTCAAACGGCAATTCGATTTTGCTGATAGCATGTCAAGCAACCATCATTTTGAAGTCAATTTGATGCCTATCCAGCATTTCACAATCTCATTTCCTGTACGGGAACATTTCACTTATATCTGAATACTATTTCAATGCAGTGGCTACAATCATTGCTGCATTCAGGAAAGAAGTTCAAGACAGGGAGCTTGAGGCACATCTACGCTCTAGAATACCCTGAGCCACTAGTCCACTTTGCTCTATGTTCAGGGGCTTACTCTGACCCAGCGGTAATTGTTTCTTTTCTTTCTAAAATGATTTATTAGTTGCAGATTTATCTAGCTCTATGCCTAGACTTGAAATAGTTATGGCTCCTTAATAAGTTAATAACTTTGCATCTATAGTCTGGTCTCAAACAGTTGTGCTTTGCTGGATGTAGGTTCGAGCATACACCGCAAAGAGTATATTCCAGGATCTGAAACTTGCTAAAAGAGAATTTATTCAAGCCAGTGTCTACACAGATAATGATACAAAGGTTTACCTCCCAAAAATTCTTGAGTACTTTGCAAAGGACATGTCATTAAGTATCCGTGGACTCTTGGAAGAAATAGAGGAATGTCTCTCAGAAATTCAAAAGAAAGCTATCAGCAGCTGTATGAAGGGGAGGCTTGAGGACAAGTCTGTACATTGGCAACCTCAAAGCTCAACATTTCGGTATGTGATCCATGAGGAATTAGCCACCGTAAGAATAGCAACTGAATAATTAAATTTGTGGTGATGGATAGGATTTTTCTTTTTGTGCAAAATTTCCCAGTCTTAGAATCGGTCTATGATACCAGTACATGAAAGTATATAGGCATTGAATTACTTGTACAATCCACTGATGAAATTAATCCATTAATCCATACAAAACTTATTAGAGGATTTGGATCATGCTGAGCTTGTACTGGTCTAAATTTATTTATTTTAGTCTTACACTCACAATTTTTTTTAGTAAAATTGAGATGAACCTCTAAACCTAAAAACAACCTAGTTTCGGACATAAATGCAGTTTCGGACTTTAGAAGGAGGTTCTTATTCGAAAAAGTTGATTGACTACTTTTGTCATTTTGTTCTTTTTTTTTTCTTTTGATCTAGAAGAAAGTGAATTCATGGTCACAAATTTGCGTTTCGAATCATGTTCAACTTAATGACGTCACGTAGGGAAAATATTACAAATGCTCACTCAATTTTTACATATATCACTTTGGTCACTCACCTTTTAAATATATCACTTTGGTCACTCAACTTTAACTTTGTTATTCACTTTAGTCACTTCTTTAATATTTTTTTTCATTCAAAAAAATTATTTACCACAATATTAATGATATTTTCGTCTAACTAATTATGAAAAATTTAGAAATATGTATTATAATGATTGGGAGAAGTAATCAAAGTGAGATAAAATGCCCCTTGGGTGACTAAAGTGATTGACAGTGTAATAGTTGAGTGACTAAAGTGTCGAATGAGTCATAGTTGAGTGACCATTTATGGAATTCTCCCTATCATGTAATATATCACGAGAGCAATACAAAAATATTAGGTCTCAATTTTGTCATGAGTTGTTGATACAATGACATGCAGAGACAAGAATAATTATTGAATACTAGCGTTGTAAAATTCTCTGCAGCAGCCGAACCCTAGAAAATCCAAAACCCTGTGTTTACGTCTCTCTCTGGTTCGATGACAACGGTGCATTAAATGGCGGTGTGGCTAGCTTCCTCGTTTGCTCTGGTTGAGGGCAAAGGCCCCGTTGACTTGCGTTTGTCTAAAGGGACGAGATTCCAGTGATCCCAATCGCTTTTGGTCAGAAATTTGCTGACCACTCGAGCCTATTCAAGGGGCTCTTTCAAAGGGATGTTTAGGCGTGCACAAAGTTTTATAGCAACCTATCATCTTTAAGCAGAGCTTTACAGTCGAGGATGGGATGGATCTACACATCGACTTCTATTTCGAAAACTTGATTGGGCATCGCATAACTTGCGGCCTTCTCACGCATGTCGGGCTTCCCTGCTCCAGACCAAGCCACGTCTGATTGCTTATGGAAGAGCTGTCGTTACTAGGGTTCCGACAGCTAGGGTTTCTAGACAGGAGGTGCGCCCAAGGTTGCTAGGCCGGTAGTGGTTCATCAGGGGACGGTGTTTGTAAGTGGGCTGGTATCTATAAATGAGCTGAGTCATCTTGTTTCTAGGTTGGCTTTGGTTTTTAAGGCTCAAGCCCCATATGTTTTTTTTGGGCTACTATTATGGTTTGCTATGCCTAAGCCCCGTAAATGGGTAACCATTAGGGAGTTAATTATTCTTCTCTACCGCGCCTGACTGGACAGAGGAGGCAGTTTGAGGATGTTCTGGAATCCTCTCCCAAGAAGCCTCGTTTGAGTTTGGCGATGGGCAAGTTGAATTTGGATGCTGCAAGTATGGGAATGGAAATGGTGGTTGCGCCTCAACTTGTTGCTAAGAAGAGAAGAAGACCTAGAGGCAGTAAGAACAAGGTTGCTGCTGCAAAGCCTGCGACTATGAAGAAGCAAGGGTCGTCCAAGAAGAAAAAAGTTGTCGCGCAAAAGAAGAATAAGAAGGCTAGGGAGCTTGTTTTTAGCTTTCTTAGTGAAGATGGGAACTCCAACCTTAAGGGGAAGGAGATTGTTCTGGCTTAGAGATTGGTCTAGTTTATCCTAGTGGAAGATCTTCTATGAGTTTCTTAAAAGTGTTACTTAATTTACGTACCACAATTGTGTGCACAGCGTGAATTAAGTAACAGTCTATATTTTTCCTTTGAAGACGAAGTTCTTTTATTAGTTTTAGACTGTGTGCTCTAATATTATTTTAGAGTAGTTTGTGTGCCAATGTATGTGCCGGCCTATGTCGTGTATTGGTGTACTACTTCAGCCTTTGGTTGTTTTCATTTATTTAATGAACTATTTTATCCCTAAAAAAATGATATACAAAGAGAAGTGGGGGTGTTTCATTTGTTAGTAAACGGTGTTTGTACTGAAGCATCCAAAAAAGAAAAAAGAGCTGCAAATGACACAGATCAATAGGCTGGATTCTATTTTTTATATGCTCTTGTCAAATCAATTCATCAAATAACGTGTTTTAACTTACCTATAAGTTATTGACATGTGTTCATTCATTTCAAACTCTCACATTCACAATCGTTGAACTTGAACTGATCGAAAAATCGAGAAATTTCAATTCTTTTCCAATCGCAAAAACCATAAATCAATTGCTACATTGTTATGAACAAAACAAATCCATATTCAACCTCTCACTCTCTCCAAAATTATTCTCCTAAAAACCCAAACCCATCTTTAAAAATCTTCAAGAAAAATCAAAAAAGATTTTTGAGATTTCGAATTTGAATTGGGGATATAGAAAAAGAAACAAAAAGAACTCAGAGCCAATATGAGAATTGATGTTAGAAGATCTAAATAAGTAGGGCTATTAGAAAGGTTGCACAGTTTTGATTATGGTTAAGAAAGAAAATATCGAGTTAAACTTGTTGAATCCGGTGTTGCTTGGCAAATGTGAAAAGGAGGCTGAAGAGTCAAGAGGAACTAGAATCCCAAGCCATTGATGTAAAGAATTCTATATTTTGCATTAGCTTTTACTTAAATTTCATTACTAATGAGGTTGTTGGGAAAAGAGAATAAAATATAAGGATGTCTCCTTACCCCATTTATATCAAAAATACTTCTCATACACCCAACCAACAAATATTTTTCCCCACTTACACAAAACTTTTCCTATTTTCTTCCCATCTACCCAAATCAATCATTAAAATACCACTAGTACCATTTTTAACATTATTTACCCTTTTAACTTTTACAATGTCACTTTTACTGTGAATAGTATATATTTAAAAAAAAAAAAAAACTTTTTCTGACGGGGCGTGGTGGGTTTATATCTTAATTTATTATTTTAAGCATTTATTACAGCTCCTGACAGTAGTAGAGGCTCATTAGCTACCTTTGCTGACGAAGAACTCCACAATATTATCAACATGATAGAAAAATAATTGGTTGCGGAGCAAAAGGACAGAAAATTTTACTTTTTCAAAAAGTACGATAGAGATGTGAGCGGTGATTGACGCAACAAGATGAAATATTTTACTTTTTTAAAAGTAAAGTTATTATTATTTTTTTTTTCAAAAATGAAGATTCTTCTTGTATTCCACTTTCTTTTAGGATATTTTGAATTCTATTTTGAGTTCCACTCCCTATATAAGGAGCTGTAATCTTCTCTTAGAAGGCTTCAGAACCTTGAGGTAGAAGCTCTCTCCCACTCTCAAGAAGTAAAGATAGCCAAAATAGAAAAGTGCTTGTAGAATTGCCAGAATAGCAGTGTGCTATGCCTACTTTCCTGTAAAGATCGTGTGGAATGGTGTGCTTTTGTTTCAACTAAGTACTTATAACTATAATTAAGGATAGTTAAACAGTTTTTAGCTGTTTACCTAAGAATGAGGCTATGAGTTCTTAGCATGTAATTATGTTTGAATAAATAAATTCAAATTGCTCATCCACTTATTCAAGCTTTAAATTTCTGTTATTAATTAATCTTTGTTTAAGATTTTGTTATTATCTTGTAAGTTAAAGTTTTAGAATTTTTTGCTTCAAAGGAAGCCTTTTTTACTTTGTTTCAAAAACATGCAGCAGTGATTTAGCCCGTTTTAGTAACCGTTAGGCAGAAGGCCGCTAGGTGAAGTTGTGGCATGTTGAAAGCTAGTTTATTTTTATTTCAAAACTTAGAACATGTTTTCCTAAGAGTTGGTAAAAATTAAAATTTGCTTATGTCGGCATAGGATAGATGTCACTATCTTAAAAGTAAATACCATTTTAAGTCTTTTCCTAAGAGATTTGTGTAAGTGGGCACTATACAAACCAAGTGGTCTAACAAGGCAAAATACGGAGTGATTTTGGAAAATGAGGAAAACCCCTAAAATATAAGGAGTGTGAAGCAAAATGATTTTTATTTATTTTTGATATAAGTGTTTGTTAACAGTGTTAAGAGAATGAGTTTTAATTTATTATGATTGTACACATGTCAACAATTTCTTGGAAAGTCAAACCATGTCAACTTGATAAAGTGGTCTGAAGAGAGAATGGACTAGGTTGATTTTGTCACAAGCCATTGATATAATGATATACAAGGACAAGTGGCGTTGTTTTATTTATTGGTAGATGGTGTTTATATTGAAGCATCAAATTAAAAAGGAAAGAGATGCGAATGACACGGATCAATAGACCAATTCTTTAAATGCATATATATCTGAAACATAACGCCTACTCCGGTCTTTACTCGATGAGATCTCATATATTTAATTCTAAATCAAGGGGATAAACATAATCATACTAAATTAGAGCTCATTGTTCTGGCATAGTTAAGATTTACAATTTTTTCAGTGATGGTAATTATTAATTGCATATGTTGTTCATTTGTCTTTCCTGATCTCAAATATTCTCTCAATATTTGGCTTCTTGTTCAATTGTTGTTCATGTAGATTCATTTTGTCATTCTTGTTAGCCGACAAGGAAAGGTGAGGCTGACTAAATGGTTTTCAACCTATTCCCAGAAAGAAAGATCCAAGGTACAGTCTTAGTCACTCGCTCGATCAAATAACCTTAATACAGTCTCCACTCCATTACGTAGGTACACATAATTCTATCACCTTTTCCTATTGTAGCTATGGATTCTGTCACCACTCTAATAAGACTAGATCAACAATATACATTTGTTTCTTTGCAATTGCAAATTCATTAAGTTTTCATCATGAAGTAGGATGATGATATTTTGTCCCACTCCTGCTGCACTATTACTTTTGCATGTTTAGGAAACTTAGTTACTTTTATGAGTCATTTTATCAAACACATGCATACATAGCGATCATAAAAAATTAAGCAACAGTAAAGGGTCAATATCCCCCTTTAACTTATTTGGCTTTCTACCATGCTACCATGCCAAAGTAATTGTAAATTATGTACGTATTCAATTCATATCTATATATAGTACAACAGTGCATCAAACCCCTGAACTGTTGATACCTTTTTGTTTGACAACTTAAAATCAATTTATCGACAACACTTGCTTGTTTTGCACTTGTACATGTTACATACTAGCATTTACTTCTTGGAAGCTTAGGGTAGAGCAATATGCACTTTCTTAAAAGCTTCTTGTAAAGGTGAATCAATGAATTTTGTTGTTGTTGTTTTCAACGAAACACTCTAGTTCCTCTGCATTGTTACCTAAAGAGACCATATTAGTATCCCCTCAGACATTTTATCAAACACATTACCCTAACTAATGTATTAAATATGAGAGAAAGGTTAAAACAACCCTTGTATATAACTCATTTTAGACTTACATAGCTGTTATATATTGTACCAAGTATGTATTCGATAATTTGGCTTACAAAAGTATAGCACCCTCAACTTAAAGGAATTAGTGTAGTGCTATCTAGAGATTGAAGTTTTTCCATTGTTACATGCTAGCTAATAGTTACGATTGCAAACTTTTATGGAAAAAAAGGTAATGCGGGAATTGAGTGGTATAATACTCAATCGAGGCCCCAAGCTGTGCAACTTCATAGAGTGGAGAGGACTTAAAGTTGTCTATAAAAGGTTGTGCACCTATATATGGCTTACCTCATTTGAATTTTAACATGCTAGTTGTTGTGTTTTTCTATATATAGTTATAACTAACTGGTTTAGTTGGTTTATATATGCATTGGAATATACTTCATCAGATACGCGAGCCTCTATTTTTGTATGTGTATTGACCAAGAAGACAATGAACTGGAGATTCTTGAAATAATTCACCATTACGTTGAGATACTTGATCGATATTTTGGCAGTGTACGTAATTAAGCTTTCTTGATTGAATTGCTAGGGTTTTTTCCTCTCTTGCAATTAATGACTAATAAAGACAAGCATGTTACTAATAGCTACTAATAGTTGTAATTTATTTTGGTGTTTAATGATCTGCCTTTTCGTCTACCAAATAGGTTTGTGAGCTGGATTTGATTTTTAACTTCCATAAGGTATTCTTTTTCTTTTTATTCATCGTCACATATCTCTAGCCTCTCATTTAGTTTCAAAATTTGAAAAGAGTACTTGAAACTTGCAGGCTTACTATATACTAGATGAACTTCTACTTGCTGGTGAGCTGCAAGAGTCAAGTAAGAGAGCAATAGGACGAATGATAGCTATACATGTAAGTAATATATATATATATATATTCAGATGCTAATGTATAATGCATACTTTATAATAGTGGAATCAAAAAAATGATATATAATTCGAATCATGGAATGATTAAATTATAGAGAGCTTGAAAAAATTGTTGTCACTGTAACCTACCAACTAGTTAATATTTGAGCTCTCCTAAATATGTATAGTATTATACACACTATAATGGAATTTTGATATATTGTTGAAGTATAAAGACTGAGTTTGATGAACACAGGATCGATTTGTGGAGGCTGCTAAAGAGGAGGCCAGTTCAATAAGCAATTTACTCGCACAAGTTAATATGTAGGAGCTTCAATTCTTTTAAAGGAATACTATATTTATTTATTTTCTTTTACCAAAATCCTCCTTTTAACTTTGCGTCATTATTACATTTACCAACTCAATTGTCATTTCTTTGCTGAATTGTACACAATGACTACCAATATATATTGTGTAGGTGTATGTGTGTACATGAGCCCCAATTAGGTTTTTTGCAACTGGGTTCATTATAGCATAAAAGTTGGTTTTACTGCACCATCTATCTTTTGTGATTGCTGACAACAGCTTATATTTGTCCAAAAATATGTACATGATGAGTGTCAACACTTGACACATACATATAATTTTTCAACTATGGTTGGGAAAGAAAACTAGACATTTTAAGATGCATTAGTGGTTGGATTTTCATGCGGAATGGTGGTATTGCAATATGTTTTCTAAAGTACAAGGAAAACTAGTACTTGTGAATTACACGAGCCATCTTTGTATGTATTTCATGATTGTCTTTAAATGTCAAGGGGTGCAAGGCAATCCAAGGTGAGTAATTTTGGTTGGGGAAAAGGGAAATGAAAGAAGTGACCGGTCGATCACTGGTGGAAATGAGAGACATGGTGTAAAAGAAAAG
Organism: Rosa chinensis; assembly: GCF_002994745.2. Classification (NCBI taxonomy): domain Eukaryota; kingdom Viridiplantae; phylum Streptophyta; class Magnoliopsida; order Rosales; family Rosaceae; genus Rosa; species Rosa chinensis. The sequence continues at coordinate 35,500,266 of NC_037094.1, forward strand.
AACAAAGCTAAATAGTTTTAATCAAGTCATGCAAAAATGATAATTCTTGGGGTTCAGCATGCATAATGTTATGTGCAAAAGGATAATTTTTTGGTTTACCTAACTCAGACTTCAAAAAAAAAAATTAAAAAATCTCTAATTTAACCAGCTAATGACATGTTGTTAGCCCTAATCTTACTTCATTCTTTTTTAACAATTGCAACTCCTTACCTCCACCTAACATCCTATCTTTTCAAACAAAGTTCATGACTAACGAATGGAGGCCTTATAATGAGTACTTAAAGTGTTGGGATCGTTAATACCAAGTGTAGGAGTTGTATGGTACAATAAACTTGAAAGTACGAGTGTCGAATCCAATAAAAGCAAAACATTTGTTTAAACAAATGGTTAATGATTTTTACTTGAGCTTCCACCTTTCATATACGCTAACTTTCATGCATGTGCAAAAGAACTGCACTCGTGCGTTTCATTTTACATTTGTAATGGTAGCAGTAGCACATGCAATTTCATGTTACAATTATACCCATTTGTCTCAACCAATAACCTTTTTAATATATAGTTTGTTACACTGGAAATAAGTGAAATAAATCTTGCAAAACTAAGTAATAAAAAAGTCATGAATTATAATTATAACAATATGGAAATCATTTCGACTTAAGCTAAAAAGAGCCTTTATCACGCAATACCATCTAAACCTACAAAAAGCTACATAACCACCATTCTTTTAGTTGAGCATCTCGCAACATAGCAATTTGTTCCCATCACCAAATACATTTTCTCTTGGAAAGGGATAGGCTCTAGGCTTTGTATTCTTGCCAATGGTGAATACATTTTCAAGTCATGGAAAATCTCCTGAAGCAACTACGTACTAATAACAGTTTCCTTAATGCTTCTCCTATAATGACTTCTATATGCCCCTGATTTACCCAACATCAACCACGATAATAATGTCATCATCAAAAGTAATGAAACAAACCAGTCAGATTTCTCAGTTGAGTTCTTCCTATATGTTATAAGAAGATATAAATGTATATGACATATATCAATAACCAGATACATTCAGTACCTTTTAACATGTGAAAGCACAAGAAATCTTATAACATCATATAACTCAATGAAACTCATCTAGGTGAAGAACAAACTATCAGGAACTTAAGCAAGTACTTCCAATTTGTCCTCCAGTATTCAAAACATTTGATCATGTTGAAGAAGAACTATTTTAACATTGAAAAAAAAAAAGATGATCGCATTATTTACCCTTTTTTGTTTTATTCATTAATTGAAAAGTGATGTGTGCACATTTTTTGCAACTGCATGTTCGTTTTTAGTCTAGTTATTCATTCTTTGACTATACCTAAAACCATTTCATTTTGATTGAATTTTAACAAATATCATAGTAACTATTTTTGTTTTTAATAGCTCTAAAAGTTATTTAAGCTGTGAAGACATTCTCATTTCAAATAACTTTCCTCACACCCATCGCTCTTTCGCTTTTTTCCAAAGACCTGCCTTGAATTCCACTTAGTTTTCTCATTACAATGGAAATTAATCTCAAAGTCCTTGAAGGTCCAGACAGCTTACCCCTACTTCCATTTTCAAATAACCCTAATTCCAACCCATATGTTCAACGGCCTATGAAATCACATTAATTTCCAAAGTTAGAATCGTTCACCTCCTAATTCTAATGGTTACATGTTGGGCAGTCTTGTCCTTGCCTTCTTTTTTCACCTCCATGTCCTTGGTTCACCAAACTCCAAATTTCCAACTCAAATCTCTTTTCCTTTCTAACTTTAACATCTCAAACACAACCTTCGGGGCTGACTGGGATATAACTCTTAAAAGAGAGAACCCCAATGTGGTCAGGAATATTCACTTCGATGACATAAAGGGCTCGATTTCGTACAAAGACAACTCTCTTGCAATCTACTTGATAAAGCCATTTAAATTGAGATATAGGGAGCATAGACACAACTTAAAGATATCAAAGTATCAGACAACGACAAAGAATGGATGGGTTTTGGATGAGATCAACATGCAACGAGATGAGAATGGAGCTGTGATTTTCATCCCCACAATATTTGTTTCAACTACATATACAACTAGCTAGTGGGGAATCAAAAATGTTGTATTGAACCCTCAGTGTTTGGATTTGAGGGTTGGCTTTCTTTTTAAAACTGGGTTTGGAAGTTGGGTAAATGGAGGGCCAATGAAATGGACACTTTCTATATTCTGACCCAACTAAACCATACTTCCCTTTTCTTTTCCTTCCTGAAGTAAGAGTAGACTAGCATTTTAGTTTGAGATTACAACAAGATAGGTCGTAGAAAAGTGCATATATAAGATTTTTGTCAATTACGCACTCAAACAAATCTTTTGTTGTGTATTTGCCTATTAGGTCTTATTTAATTTACATGCATTCAGAAATAAAATTCACAATTGAGACTGAGGTGAAATAAACTCCTTGCTATATAAAGGGCCCTTGACTTTTTCTATTATAAAAGAAAGGTCTCTCGTCATAGGAATCACACAAAAATGCAGACAAAGTAAGCATGCAATTTAGATGTCATTATTTATATGTTTCCTTATAGACGGATTTGGTTAGTTTTACTTTGAATCTATCGAAATGTTTCTCGTGTATTTATGAAACTTCGATTATCCATGAATATTGAGTCACTAGCTGAAACAACGAAAGAAAGTTCAAAAGGCTGAGTACATTTTGTGTTTTCTCCCTTGCATACAATATTGAGGTTTTGCAGCAGCTGAAAGTTCAATCAAGTACTGAGAATAGACAGGGCTTACAAAAAATGATGTTTAGATGTTTCTCTAGTACTGATAATATTGTGTTTCATTGAAGAGTTTTCAGCTTAATTTAGTGGATATTAACAAACACCATTGCTAGTTGTTTCTTGGTATAACGATATGTGGTCATTGACATGCACATAGAAATAGCATTAATTTAGTAGAACCATTTGATGGATATTTTCGATTTAGGGTTTTTTAGGATATACTTGATATAAGCACCACATAACAAAGATTAAATAGTCATTAGCAAACATTAAATTAGAAACTTTAAAACCATGAGGGGAAGTAAGAATACCAATCTGAGATTTAGGAATATCAGATAAATAGTTCAAACTTCTGATAAAAGGTTCCATGGTTAAAATAAAAAGATAAGGAGATAACAGATCCCCTTGTCTAATACCTTTAGTAGGTGAAAAAGCACCATGAGGGATACCATTTAGAATAATGGAAAAGGAAACCGTTCAGAGACAAGAAAAAATTAGTTGATTCCATTTTGTATGAAACCCAAACGCCTCCATGCAAGCTAAAAGATAGTCCCAATTTAAAAGATGGGCTAAATACTATTTAGTACCCTGTGGTATGGACCTAACATCTATTCAATCTTTTGACTTTCAATTTCATCAAAAACACCCCTGCAATATCATCTTCTCGTCCAATAGGTCCCTCCGTTAGAATTCTGTTAATTTCATACGTTAAGCTGCTGACATGACATTCCAACTCACAAAAAGTGGGGCCCACATAGAAGTCAAATTCCCAAAATGACCCTGGCTCTTTAATATCTTATTTTGACTCCCTCGCGATCTTCTCTCCCTTCTTTTCTTCTCTTCTTCTTCGTTTCTGCTCAGGCTCGGAGACGGCTGCTCAGCCCACCTCCACCGCTCCCCACCGACAGTCCGCGATGCGACCTCGTCTGCAAAGCCACCCAAATCACCCTCCCACTTTATTCCTATCCACTAGCTTCAACTCTCTCTCTCTCTCTCTCTCTCTCTCTACTCATCCTACCATAGAAAAATTCACATTCATTCTAAAAATTAGTGCTTAATTAGCAAGAAGAGAAAACCTTGAAGACAAAAGTTTGCGAATCTACGCAGTGAATAAAGACTGAATCGTCGTGATCTCTTCTCTCTCAGGAGCTCAAAGGCCTGAACTGAACGCAAGTTCTTGCACTCAACATTTCCAATCAAATCAAACTTGTAAAAATTCAAATACGAAAATCAAAACGAAAATTCACACACGATCTGTTCGATTATACTAGAAATCCAAACAGAATCAGATTTCTAAGATGATCGATTCGAATCAAGCTCAGCTTAGAAAATCAAAAATTCGATCAAAAACTGAAATGACGTCGGTTTAATTTCTCAGTAAAGAGATTCATCGTCTCAGTAGCTCATGAGCTTCGAGATTTGTTTGGCTACTCAAAAATCTAAAGGAGAAAATTGAAATTTGCAGAAATAATCAAGAAGAGGTTAAAGAGAGTACTCTGGGTTTTTTTCCTGTGAAAAAAAAAAAAAAAAGAACTCCAAGTTTCTTGCAATCTAATTGTCCGAGATCGGAGCCGAGATTTGGAAGGCGACCTTCACGAGCATAGGATTTCAGGCCGTCTCCGAGCCTAAGCAGAAATGAAGAAGAAGAGAAGAAACGAAGGGAGAGAAGATCGCGAGGGAGTCAAAATAAGATATTAAAGAGCCAGGGTCATTTTGGGAATTTGACTTCCATGTGGGTCCCACTTTTGGTGAGTTGGAACTCCATGTCATCAGCTTAACGTCTGAAATTGACGGAATCCCAACGGAGGGACCTATTGGACAAGAAGATGATATTGGGGGGGTGTTTTTGATGAAATTGAAAGTCGAGGGATTGAATCAATGTTAGGCCCATACTACAGGGTACTAAACAGTATTTAGCCCTTAAAAGATCATAGGCCTTTTCAAGACCTAACTTAAGAGCTATACAACCAACTTTCCTTTTTTTTATTAGGAAAAGTTGAAAACATCTCATGGACAATTAAAATATTATCATAAATGGACTTACCTAGAGCAAAGGCTCTCTGATTAAGGGAAATGCATTTAGCAAGTAAGGATCATAGTCTGGCAATTAAAATCTTTGTTATGATTTTATAAATGACATTGCAAAGGCTAATAGGGCGAAAGAGATTTATAGTTTCTGGATCCCAAATTTTGGGAATAAGGACTATATTTGTTCTATTGATTAGAGAAGGATCGATGTTATGTTCAAAGAAGTCAGACACTAGTCTAAAAATAGGTTCTTTAACTTGCTCCCAATAAGTTTGGTAAAATAATGTTGGAAGCCCATCTGGGCCTGGGGCTTTTAAAGCACCAATATTATGGACAACATTATAAATTTCATGAACAGAAACAGGAGCTAAGAGCTGTTGATTGTCCTCATTAGTAATAACAGGAGAAATACATGAAAGAAAGGAATAGGTAGAATCTTTAGAAGGCTATACTATAGCAGTAAATTGTTGTTTGAAGGCAGCGACTAGAATTTGAGATATTTGATCTTGATCAGTAGCCCAATTACCAAAATTGTCTTTAAGTTTCAAAATTTGATTATTTTTGCGTAGAATAGTGGCCTGAGTTTGAAAAAAATCTACTATTCTTATCTCCTAACTGTAACCATCTAGTTTTAGACCTTTGAGCCCAGAAAAGTCTTCATTCCTAAATAATTGTTCTAAAGTATTAGTGAGGAACATTTCTTGTTAAGCAGTATGAGGAGAAAAGGTGTTATATATTAGATTGAAGATGCATGAGCTGTGTATGAATCTGTTTCATTTGCTGATGCAGATTTCCAAAGATATTAAAATTCCAATATTCAACTAGAGCCTGAAAAGCATTGACTTTGGCTACAAAACTCTCCATAGCATTGCCGCTAGTATAATTTGTCCAAACAGTGGTAACAACCGAAGGGAAATCTAAGTGACTAATCCACATAGCTTCAAATTTAAAAAATTTTCTTTTCCTAGGAACACTAGGATTGAATGACAAGTAAATAGGGCCATGATCTGAGCAAGCAATAGGCAAATTATGAAGATTTGCATAAGGAAACAAAGTAAGAGCAGGAACTATTGGCAATAACCCTATCTAACCGCTAAGAAATTTTAAGATGATGCTTTTGTTTATTAGTCCAAGTAAAAAGATTACCAATAGAAGGTAATGAAATCATACCAAGTCTATTTAGAGAGTTTCTAAACTGAATCATATAACAAGTAATTAAACATAGACCCCCTTGTTTTTCTTGCAAGGTTAGAATACAGCTAAAATCGCCCATGATGAACCAAGATTCATTGGGAGAAACCTGCAAACGAACAAGTTCTTCCCAGAAGTCTTGTTGCTTTTCTTTTTGAGGATACATATAAAGGAACATGATGAACTAAGAATCACCAGAACAAGCATGAACAATACGACAGTGAATAAACATAGAATGTAGTTTAATTACATAAACATGATAAGTAGAGTTCCAAGCTAATAACAAGCCACCAGCATGACCAGAAGGCGGGATGCAACAAAAATTAGCAAAAGAAAGTTTAGGGACTAACGAACAAACAACATCCTCATCTAACATAGTATACAACAAATTACATCAAAAGCCAAAATGATTCTAAGAAAAGTGGCTTGGGACAAAAAACCTGGCTGGGAACACCCACAGCAATTCCAACAAAAAATACTTATAAAACTTATTAGTATTATGAGATTTGTTGGTTTTTTATTTTGATGAAAATTATTAAATAATAATTTGATGAAATTTGATATACAAGAAAAAGAATATAAATAATTATATATAATTCATAAATAATTAAATCAAATAATTAAAAAATGAAATATTTCAAACTGTCTAATCTTATGATCAAATACTCCGAACGTCCAAAATTTCAAGAAGAAACATACCACAATTGGGTTACACGGATACACTTCGTGTTAGCAGGTTGACCCGTAACGGACCCATTTATTAAATTGGTCATAACGGGTTGACCCATCGCCGACCCGCTTTCGTGCTGGTTTCAAGTCGTGTCGGAATTGACAGCCCTACTAGATATTCTTCCTCGCCGGTATGGTAAAAAAAAAAAAACATTTATTTGATTAAGTTAAATGAAAAATGAAAAAAATTAAAAATTGATGGAGAAGCCTTATCCAGATGGCAACGCTCCCTCAATCCACTTCGTGGCCTCTCGCTGCTCACTCTCCCCCTCCCTCCCTAGTTCCAAAATACTCTTATCAATCAATCGTCAATCTTTTAGGCGACTCAGTGAGACTCCATTTGGTTGCGGCGGCATCAGGTGTGTCTCATATCTTAGATTGTACATGGGTATCTGCTTGAATCATAGAATGATAAGTCTGCTTGGGGTTTCGATTCATTTCTCAAGTAGAGCTTGGGTTTGTTTGCTCTAAGAATCTGATATCTTAGTTGGGTTTTGATTGGGCTTTTTCCTTCTTCAGTTTCTTTGCGATTCTATATGTAATGGAACTGGGTTTATTTTATATGTGTTCTTTTTGCTTGAATTCTGGAGTCAGCTTTCTCATTTAGTTTTGGTCTTTTGGTGCTTGTTTTCTTAATTTATCGGACATTTAGTATACTTTATATCAATTTCTTAAGCATATTTCACAATGTTATGCTGATTAGAGGACTTATATAATTTTGGAATCTTGGTTGAAAAATCCATACCAGCTCAACTTAAGCTCTTAAACCACATAGCGAGATGCATCTGCAGAAAATGCAAGCCTTTGCTACTACACATGCAATCTACTTCAAGGTTCATTGTGACAATACCTCTAGGGGGAAAGGACATTGAGATTAGGTCGGCTTTCATTATCTCTAAAGAGATATAAAGGTTATTTTCTGCTCTCTCGATTACAAAATATACAAGACATTACCGGAGAGACAGATCAGTGTAGGAATATGTTTGGAAGAAAAAGTTGTGAAAAGGGCATTAGGAGTTTTTAAACTAGTTTGATAATCTGATGTGTTTTTCTTTTTAAATTTGTCATGCTCTTATTGATTATTATACGCCCATTTCAGGCAAGTCTTTCTCAGCTGGGAGATTGCAGAACCAATTCTGTAGAGCAGTTTAGAGATAGGGCAAAATGACGGCTTCAATACTAGCTCTCACATCCTCCCTTTCTTCGCTCTCATTTTCGTCCCATGTAGCTCAGAAACCTACCACTGTTTCATTTCCCTGTTCCAGATCAGCCTCCATTGCAAACATATGTGGAACCTCTAGCCGTACCCCTCGGCTTGTTGTCTCTGCCACTGTAGCTTCTCCGGAGTTGGAAACTGTGAACCTCAAGAAATATGTGAAATCGAGGCTTCCTGGTGGGTTTGCAGCTCAGACAATCATTGGTACTGGTCGGCGAAAATGTGCAATTGCTCGTGTTGTACTCCAAGAGGGCACTGGCAAAGTTGTAATCAACTATCGTGATGCCAAGGTTTTTTTGTCATTTCCTTATCTCTGAATTTTTAATTAGGGTTTTGGATTTGTTTTATGTTCATTCAAATGCATAATGTTCTGATGCTGTTTTTCCAGTGCTTGTAGACTTTTTAATTTTTTCAAGGAAAAAAAAGTTTTTGCACAGTAGTGAACATCAATGATTTGTAGCATGCTGCCCTTTTCTTTTGAATTAGCTGTTTGCCAAATACCTGTGAACGTCATGCATGGGGTTTCTGATCCTTGTAGCATGTTGCTTTTTTAAATTGGCGCTTACTCTGTCACATTATCCTGCTAGTCATCTTGTTTTACTGTTTTTTGTTTATGGTGCTCTTTTAATGATGTGTAGGAATATCTTCAAGGCAATCCATTATGGTTACAATATGTCAAAGTTCCATTGGTTACTTTGGGATATGAAAGTAACTATGATGTGTTTGTCAAGGCTCATGGTGGTGGCCTTTCTGGTCAGGCTCAAGCTATATCACTTGGCATTGCTCGAGCATTGCTTAAGGTAAGTGAGGACCACAGAAGACCTCTGAGAAAGGAAGGTCTACTAACCAGGGACTCCAGAGTTGTTGAGAGGAAGAAACCTGGTTTGAAGAAAGCTCGCAAAGCCCCCCAGTTCTCAAAACGTTGATTTGGTGGTTTATTTAGTTTCCTTCCTTATTATTTGTTATAGCTCGTTTCATCAAAGATCTTTACTTTCATTGTAAATTCAGTTGAGATTCATATGTTATGGTTGCTGAAGATTTAGATTGATTTAGGCTCCGTATTCAGGTCCAAACTCTTTTGAAAAAACTTTTGGTTTAGGCTCCTGACGTTTTATGTACAACCCAAACATATGATGGTTTTATCAAGTAAATGTGAAATTGTTATGCTGTCTTTGTTAAGTATTAAATATTTTAGTCCTTATCTTTGAGGGATCCCCCGTGTTGATTTCATCTACGTGATGATCACGTGCCGTTACTATTCGATGCAAGGGCTAGTTTGAGATTGCTGTAACTTAAAAAAAAAAAAAAAAAAAAAACACTTATGCAGGGACTGACAGCATTTTTTCTTATCTTTTCTTTGATGACAGAAAAAACATTTCACTGAAAAAGAAAAATACACTCCCTCCCCGCTAATTCAACTAGAACGTTGGACACACAGAAAGGGGTAAACAATAGAATCAGATTTAGGATTCTGGTGGGCATAAGCTAGAGAGGCTACAACAACAAAGTTAGCTTCTCGAAAAATATGTTAAAAAATGATAACTTGGAATTGCTCCGCCAAAAGCTTGATATCTCTAACTAAAAGTCTTCTAGTCCAAGGAATAGAACCTTTGCCCAAAATGCAATCAATGACAAGTTTAGAATCGCCTTCAACCATAATATGAGACACGTTCTGACAGAAGCTTTTAGAAAGGTTGCTTCTAAAAGTTGTTGTCAATTACCCATATTTTTTAATTAAAGCTACTTTTTTTAGTTTACCAAACATCTTAAAACCTAAAACTATAGAAAAAAAAAACTTATTTTTGTAGAAGCGAAGCAATCCCAAACTAAGCCTTAGTAGGGATGGTTCTAAATCAAGGATTGAGGTATACTTCTTGTCAAAAACGTTAAACAAGTAAGTATTATTCACAAAGTGCGAAACAAAAATAAAATAAAGTGTGTGTGTATTTACGAAAATTACAAGATTGGGGGGGGGGGGGGTTATAAGAATTTGTATTCTAATTTAATTATATACCACAAGTGATCAATCAAACCATGAATCAAGATAGGAAAAGGGAACGAAAAAGATGTAAGATGTAATTATCAACCATTAACACGAACACAGAATATCAAACTATAAATCACGAATCAAAACATGATGAAAATAGAAATCAATCAAGAACAGAGATGAATGCATATAAAGTCCTTATTACTTCCCTTAATTAATTAACTAGATGAACGCATCATAATTAATTCTATTAAATATGCATCGCTAGTGACTGATTGATTGTTGGATTCTTCATAATTGAATCTTCCATGTATCAAATTAAGTATTGCAGAGGTGGAGTTTGGCTGCAAATCCTTTTGGTGTACTAATTTCATACTGAAGACTTGAAGAGCAGGAGCAAGATGAATCTGAGTTATTGGGTGTTCATCTGAGGAGGTAGAATACATATTTGGGTGTTTGGTTTTCCATTCTTTTTTTTTTTTCCTATCAAAATCTCATTTGGATATTGGGATTTGCTAATAGTGTAGGGATATTGACCCAATGCCCAATTTTGAGTCAAGTTACTCCCACTTACTCCACTAAGAAAATTTTACTCCCATCTACCCAATTTAAACACAAGTGACATTTTTACCCCCAATCTAATTAATAACTACAAACTTCTCTCTCTCTCTCTCTCTCTCTCTCTCTCTCTCTCTCTCTCTCTCTCTCTCTCTCTCTCTCTCTCTCTCTCTCTCTCTTTCTCTCACACACACACACACACATGCTTCCTCTCTTTCATCGACGGTAGAGACGACACCACTGCTAGAAGTCATCGCCAGAGCCTCAGAATCGGATTTAGGAGCGGATCGATGAGGAGTCAATGACAACCTTATTAGGTTCTATTCCAGCGCGTCAATATGGAAGAAGTTGAGGTGGCCGACGATTGGAAGTCACGGGGTCTGGTTCAACTTGGTTTTGGTTCAAGTCTGATCTCTTGGTTTTGGTTCAAGCCGGAATGGAGTTTGGGTCGAATGTTGGCAGCGTCTGAAGAATTTGGGTCATTGACGTCGGCGTCTGAAGATGGTTCACGATCTGGTCTGATGCATCGATGAGATCTGGATAATAGTACTCATTGTACGGGTTCTCGGGTTTCAATTCCGACGGTGGCTCCAAGGGACAACCACTACCACAACAGTTGGTGTCGCCGCCGCAGGGAGTGGGAAATGATAAGGGGATTGGGTTGGGATCTGCGTCCGGCTCGATTTCCAATAGGACCTCGTCGGTGTCTTCCATCCATGACCAGCTAAATATCCACGACCTTGGTCAATTAGGGCTTTCAGGTTGGTTTGGATTTTGGGGGTTTTGCTGTTATTGATCAAATTGAGTTTTGGTGAATTTGATTCAATTGAAGGAAGTAAGATGTACATAAATGAGCAGTTTTATTGGATTTGGTAGTTGTCAAAAATAGCCACCTTGTCGATTTTGTATCCTCTAAGAAACAATTGGTTTTGTTTGTGTATTGCTCAATGATCAGTTTCACGTTTTATCTTCAAGTTTGGGATTTGGATTTTGTTTCAAGTTGTTTTTCCCTTAAGTTGATGATCAGAATAGCTGGATTAGCTAATTATTGGGAGGCAATAATCATTTTATTGGGGCAATACACTTATTCTTGGGGGCAATAATCATATTATTAAAGGGCAGTAATGTTCTACTGGGCGGTAATAATCATGTTATTAGGGAGTAGTAATGTTTCTACTGGGAGGGGACCAATATATGATCAAGAGTGCTGAAAATCAGTTTCACCTGAAGAGGCGGCTTTTTCGATCATATTATTAGGGCTACTATGGGGCAATAATCATATTATTAGGGAACAATAATATTCTCCCGTGACTTATGAGATATCCGACGAGCTTTTTGAGAACTTCCGACCATTTTTTCTTCAGATTTAAAAGCCGTATTTTGAGATTATAAGATGAAACAAATCTATTATATATTTATTTTTTAAACATTCTGGAGGCCATGGACGTAGGTGAAGTTTTCAAAGAAAGAAGTTAAAAGAACCAAAAAAAAAAAAAAGAGCTGAGAATGGAGATGAAAATGTCGGAAGAATGATGAGTGTTGATAGAAAGAGGAGAGAACATGGTTTGAAAGAATCCAAATTTTGAGTCATTAAGTGTCATTGGCTCACCTGGCTCATTAATGACCCTTAGATATTGAATCAATAACTAGAATTAAAAATGAAGAATGACTAAGAAAAGAAGAGTATCCGGATTCATTCGTAAGTTGAATAGGTAGTGAATTCGATCGCATAAAATTAGCTGTTGTAAAATTAAAAAAAACGAGCCAATTTTAAAAATTTCACAAAAAAAGATGAAATTCACTTTGAGTAAAAATGTTTCACTCACTATCCAAAAAAAAAAAAAAAAAATGTTTCACTCAAATATAGATTTTTTCACTCTCCAAACTTTTATTCCAGTCTCTTCGATATTCTTTGATAAAGTGGCGGGCAACCGCTCAAACAAACAAAAAAACCTAACGAACACTCTTTGCTGCGACTACAAGGGGAAGTTCGCCTTTACCACTGCGCGTTGATCTTCCAAGAAATCCCTAAATGCAATGCCACACTCGGAGGTCTCTTCCTTCACTCTCCTCTCTCGCCTCCCTCCGCCTCTCTCCAAATTTCAAATTCACTGAATTTTTAGGGTTTTAACTTCTCTTTTTCCAGGAGCAAGATAAGGAATGCGAGCTGCGACGGCTAGAGGAGTCCATACAGGACCGTCCAGACGATCCCTCCCTCCGCTTCGAACTCGTAAGCTCTCACGATTCAAATCCATTACTTCCTGCTAATGAAATCGCCGTTTTGATTTTGATTAGTGATTGAATGCTGAATTATTTCCAGGGGGTGTTGCTGTGGGAACAAGATGAGAAGGAAAAGGCCGCAGAGCAATTCGTGGTTGCGGCGAAACTAAACCCCGAAATTGAGAAGGGAGGGGCGTTTAGATACTTGGGGCTTTATTACGCCGGGCTCGAATCACAGTCCCATGCCCAGAGAGCTCTAAAGTGCTTGCAGAAAGCTGTGTCTCTCAATCCTGATGACTCCGTTTCCGGGGAAGCTCTGTGTGATTTGTTGGACCAGCAAGGGATAGAGACATTGGAGGTGGCAGCGTGCAGGGAGGCATCGCAGAAGTCACCCAGGGCTTTTTGGGCTTTTCAGAGGCTTGGCTACCTGCAGCTCCATCAGAATAAGTGCTCTGAAGCCGTGCACAGTCTTCAACATGCCATCCGCGGATATCCTACCTCTCCAGTTCTGTGGGAGGTATATGCTATTGACTATCTCTGCCCTGCTTTACTAGTCCGCTTACTTACTACTCGATTATCTCATTCGTATTTGTATTGTTTCAGGCTCTTGGCCTTGCCTACCAGCGACTTGGCAGGTTCACTGCTGCTCTCAAGGTGCCTTTTCCTTGTTTCTTTGCTTGTTAGGACTTAATGCCATGCATGTGTTTATGGGTATTGTTTTCTTCTTAGGAGTTAAGTTCTTACTTCGGAACACACGTCCTATCCATAAAGAAACTTTTATTTTCTCTTGGGGAAAAGCATGATATGATTTTCTGTCTTCTTAATTTTAACTAATATTTCTGCAGCGATAGTTCCTCTTTTTTGCATATGAATTTATGGTTTATATTACCCATTTTCGACAGTCGTATGGAAGAGCCATTGAATTGGAGGGTACAAGAATCTTTGCTTTGATCGAAAGCGGAAACATCTATCTGATGCTTGGTTCCTATAAAAAGGTAAGCTCAGTTATGTCCATGGTAATTACTTATGGCTTTTTTCTTGCATACTATAATTTCTTTTGTCATTTAGTGACTTATATCTAGGATTCTATCTGGAGATTAGTCTGTTGAACCATTACTGATTTATTTGTTTATAATTGTCATCAACGGCAATGTTGTAGGATTCATCTTGCATTGTTTTTACCCATTTGATGTACATATAATTGAAATTTGAGCATTTATCCACTGTGTTCTACAAACCTCTCACAAGTATAAAATAAAATGAAACCAATTTTCTTATTGAGTTGTGGAGGAGAAATTAATTGGACTTGCAAGTTTAGTTATGTCAATTGGCGAGCAGATTTAAAGCATAATTATACTGGAGTTTCACATAATGTTCAAATTTTTCTGTTCTATGATGATAGAATATTTCATTTTTGGTGGCTTTTATGTGAAGGGAGTTGAGGCATTTCAGCAAGCTTTGGAGTTCTCTCCCAAAAGTGTCTCTGCACACTATGGACTTTCTTCGGGGCTGCTTGGTTTGGCTAAGGAATGTATTAATCTGGGAGCATTTAGATGGGGAGCTACAGTTTTAGAGGTAAATTGTCTTGAAGTTTGAATAGAATCTTGTTGTTGAAACTGTAAAAGATGAAATGTCCTTTGATTTCAGGAGGCATCTAAAGTTGCCTGGACGAGTACTCATTTAGCTGGAAATATGTCGTCTATTTGGAAGCTGCATGGTGATATACTGGTATAATCAAATTCAGTCTTGCTACTTTCATTTCTGTCCCTCAAAAGTACTTGTATATGATTGACTTATTATGCAGTGTTTCATGCTACAAAAAATTCGACTTAACTTTCTCTTGCATATAAGTCTCGTTGTTCCAAATTCTTGGCCTTGCTGTTTAATAAACAATAATTAAACAATAATTTTGACATAAACTCAAACTAATAAATATATTTTGCCAGCTTACTTATGCAAAATGTTATCCCTGGATGGAGGAGGACCGTGGTTTAGAATTTGATGTTGGTGCTTTCAATAATTCCATCCTCTCCTGGAAGCATACCTGCTGTGTGGCTGCAAAAACTGCCAGGTGCTCTTATCAGCGAGCTTTGCACTTAGCCCCATGGCAAGCTAATGCATACTCCGACATTGCAGTAACTTCAAATTTCATATACTCTTTAGATAACAGTTCTGGACATGACTCAAGTTCTTGGTATGGTCTAATGCTTTGTTTTAATCATCTCATTTAGCTGTTTATTGTTACCTTAACGTACTAATTTCTTCCATGACAGGCAGCCATCGGAGAAGATGGCTTTGGGGGCCTTGTTACTTGAGGGTGATAATTCTGAGTTTTGGGTAGGATTAGGATGCTTGTCTAATCACAATGCACTGAAACAACATGCTCTAATCAGGGGATTGCAATTGAATGTATCACTAGCTGTTGCATGGGCCTTCTTAGGGAAGGTACTATCCAGTGTTATTACATTGAACTTTTCTTTCTCAGTATTCTTTTCCCTTTACTGTTTCTCTTGGACTTTCTATATGAGTTCTCTTTTAATGAAGTCACTTTTCAACGGAAAACGAGAAAAGAAAAAAATGAAAATTACCAAAAATTTCTGTTGTAATCAATTATTTGAGTTCTTTGGATTTTGTACTCTGGTCACATTTATCCAGTTGGGATTGGAATATAAACTGGTTGAGCCTTCACCAAGTGAGATTTGGCTATGCTTGCATTATTGAATATTGGCCAAAAGCTTAGTAACTTGATTATTTGCTTATTTATTATATTTATGAACATCATTTTCATGCCACTGGATTGATTCATCATATAATTTGAAATATCCAGAAGGTCTGAATGATGTTTGTTAGAAAATTATAGCTTGCAAAATTTCCTCTTGGTGTCTGAGTTTTAGTTGTTTCTACAGTTGTACAGAAAACAAGGTGAGAAGCAATTTGCGAGACAAGCATTTGATTGTGCTAGAAGTATAGATCCTTCTCTTGCTTTGCCATGGGCTGGCATGTCGGCTGATTCTCATTCTAGGTTAAATTCCTTATTTTCTTTGGATGTGTTTTCTGTTTCATCTGATTTAATTTTGGTAACTATATATTTGGTGTTTTTAAGTATCTGATTTATTAAGAAACGACTTGTTCCTTATTAGGGAGTCTGCAGTAGATGAAGCTTATGAGAGCTGCTTACGAGCTGTGCAAATATTTCCTGTAATTTTCTTTTTTCTTTCTTTTGCCTCTTATGTTATTATGATTCGGTTCAAGGAATGAACATTAAGTTTATTATTTTTTAAACTTGTAAAAACAATTTTAATTTTGTACTTCATTGATTTTATGACCTCCTTTAAAGCAAGATATAAATTTCATTTTCTGTCTTCCTCTTCTTTCAAATTATGAAACTTTTTCTTTCTATAATTTCCATGTTTTTCTCTTTTTTTTTTTTTTTTTTTTTAAAGACGTTGAAGCCTGTGCTGTTATTTTCTTATGGACTTGGATTTTGCATCTTACTCAGACTATTTTTTTTGTTTTTGATTTTTTGTGTAGCTTGCTGAATTCCAAATTGGTCTTGCAAAGCTTGCTCTTGTTTCAGGGCATCTTTCATCCTCACAGGTCTAGTCATACATGCGTTAGCACATATTTTCTTCTCTGAAGAGCCAGGAATAGAGACACAACTTTCATTTTAATTTACTTTTATTTAATATTTTATTTTTAAATGGAGCTGCTGCTGCTGATTATTGCCACAGGTCTTTGGAGCCATCAAGCAAGCCATGCAACGTGCACCTCACTATCCTGAATGCCATAATTTAAATGGGCTAGTCTCTGAGGCACAGTCCAATTATCAGTCTGCTGCTGTTTCTTATAGACTAGCACGCTGTGCAATCACTAATTTGTCAGGCAGTGATACAAAATCTCAAATGAAGGATATAACAGTCAATTTGGCCCGAGCACTTTGTAAGGTAACATATGAGTCTCTCAGTTCTGTTTTGAGCCTATAGGGTATATCTCTAGTGTGTGTGTGTGTGTGTGTGTAGATACATATATAAGTTCAGATTGAGAACCCCCTATTGTTAGCCAGTAATTTAATAATCAGAACAGTTCATCCTCTAGCATGAATCCTACAAAAAAATCAGCCAGTTGGAAACCATTAAACCATTTGATTAGCATCATTCTTATCTCGCAGACTGCATTTGTTTGTACACATTAGATGACTATGGATTCTTGCATAGGAATCTAACAAATGAATGATTATTTTTTTTTTTTTAAGAATAACAAATGAACAGTTCCAATTGTTGAATTAAATGGCATAGTAGTTGGAAATGGCGAAGTCTGCAAATTTTAAATTTGAGCGAGTCCTTTAGAATCGACCTGCATGTATATGCAAGGTTCTTACTGGAAGCATTGCTTCTGACTTTGTTAAACGCTTTCTGAAAAATGCTTCACTATGATGCAGGCAGGGAATGCTCTAGATGCTTTGCAGGAATGTGAGCTTTTGAAGAAAGAAGGTTTGTTCTCAGTTCTTCAAGTATCCTTACATATGAATTTTTAGTTGGGAAGAAACTAATGCGTTAGTGGCTGAATGCTTTCTTATTCACACCAGATCAACATTTTCTTATGATAAGGATGTTTAACATATGCTTTTGATCACATTGTTCCTTTCTTTTAATGGAGATTGATAATTAGCTGCCAATTGACATAGAATGTGTTCAAGCTACCCAAATTTTCTCATATTTACATAAATGGTTCTGTGTCTGATTTAAGGAAGAGCTTTTTACACTTGAGGTCAAGTTGAGATTTTTTAATTTTAATTTTAATTTTTAATTAATTTTTTTTTCATAGAACTTATGAAAACAATCTAATTCTTCCCTTAAAGCGGTGTGTAGTTTGGTACGTTTGGTTTTCCAATCTTTTTCCAGTACTTCCTATTGGAAAAGAGGCATATCACAGTAAACTTTATAAGTATAGGTTCTGACGTCAGTAACATTTGGTCATATGTTTTGATGGTCAGTGTGCAAATGTCAACTAAATAAAATAAGTATATTTGATGTCAGTAACCTTAGGTTTTTATTTTTTATAGTTTTTTGATTTTTTTTATTTTTATTTTTATCTGATCACTGTGGGTTTCTGATGTCAGTAAAAGGTTAGCACAGAATAAAATGATTATATGGCCTATTAGATATTGTTGCTGCGACATTGAGCTTCAGTGTAATTTTCTATTGAAGAAAAAGCATGTAAAATTCATTTTACGACTGTCCTAGCTTATATATTGGAACACGGCGATCTTATTATAGACTTTGCTGATATTTATCTGGTTTTATACCTGTTTAAGGGTTACTTGATGCGGAATCCTCGCAAATATATGCTTTCTCCTTATGGCAACTTGGTCAGACTGACCTGGCCCTTACTGTGGCAAGAAATCTTGCTGAGTGTGTCTCTGCAATGGAACAAGCATCTGCAGCTGCCGCTGTTATTCTTTTCTCTAGATTCCTATATTATATTTCTGGACTGGATTCAACAATCAATAACATTCTCCAGATGCCAAAGCAACGGTTTCAGAGTTCTAAGTTCAGTTTGATAGTATCTGCTATTCATGCTCTAGATCAAAGAAATCGACTTAAGCCCGTTGGTTCAAGCATCCGTAACAATCTGAAAACGCCTGAAGAGATAACTGAAATGTTCTTTTTATTAGCGCTTGGTACACTAGTAAGTCTATATCTCTAACTTGAAACTGTCATATTTGGTTGGGAGTTGCTTGTTAATTTATTTATGGGTGTGTGGTAAGTTATATGCTCTGGGTAATGTATGCAGGTGAAGCATGGATCAGAATACCGTCTTGGATATCAAAAAGGAATCGATCACATTAGAAAGTCTCTTCACATGTATCCTAACAGTAGTTTGTTAAGGTATCTCTTATGCGCTGAAATCTGATTCTGGTAACTGCTGACATTGCCAATAGCAACAGCTGAAAAGGAATTAACTAAACAATAATGTTGTTGTTAACTTGAGCTTGATAATGCTTTTCTACTAGTAGTTATTGTTAATCTTCAAAGATTATCTTAACCAACTTTCTTGGAACAGGAATCTTCTTGGTTATCTTTTGCTGTCAAGTGAAGAATGGAAGAATACCCACATGGCAACTAGGTGTTGCAGCATAGGCACTGATCCAATTAAAGGCGGTTTTAAAATGGCATATGAAATACTTGGTGCTGGAGCAGTCGCTTGCTATGCTGTAGGCAATAGCAATCCTAAGTTCTCTTACCCAACATGCTCATACCAGTGCCTGAACGAACCTCAAACCATACAACATCTGCAGAAGTAATTCACTTTTCTGCCTTTTCATTTAAATTCATTAGTCCAATCCAGAATTGTCCTGGCACATGTAACCTTTTGAGTAAAAATTATGCTCTTTTGGATTTTAAGCACCAATTTTTCTTATAAAAGGGAAAATGGATAATTATTTCCTTTGCTGCTCCTGTCTGGAAATTTGTGAGCTATTTCAGACAAAAATAGAAGTTATACCTGTCCATTTTGAGTGTTTGTGGTAATTTTCCTTTAGTAGTTACTTTTGTATATCTTTATTACAGTTGGCCCCGTTAAAAGATGGACAGGGCCATTTTAATATCTTATATATGGGGCATATTTTATATATATATATATATATATATATAAATGTATGTATTATTATTTTTTTTATGGAGTCAACACACTTTTCTTCCTAGAGAAAATAATTACATTCTTGTTTTAAATGCGCAGATGTTTACGTCAAGAACCATGGAACCAGAATGTAAGGTATTTGCTTGTTCTCAATCTGGTGCAGAAGGCACGTGAAGAGAGATTTCCTCGTCATCTTTGTATTATACTCAGGCGGTTGATAATTGTAGCCCTTTCCGATGAACTTTATCATAAGCCAGGGATTGCTTTTAGATATATGAAATTCCAGCTTCTACTTTGCGCTTCAGAGATCTGTTTGCATGACGGTTATCTGATTGACTGCATCAACCATGCCAACGATGCTTCAATGATTAGACTTCCTGATGCTTATCTTTTCTTTGCACACTTGCTATTATGTCGTGCTTATGCCTCAGAAGGTGATGCAGTAAACCTTAATAGAGAGTATATACGATGCTTGGAGCTCAGTACAGATTATAATATTGGTTGGTTGTGTCTGAAGTTCATTGAATCTCATTATGAATTGAAAACTGGTTTGGATACTTTGGAGTTGAGCTTCAAAGAGTGCTCAAAGGAAATGATGAATTCATCGAATATGTGGATGGCTCTATTCAATCTGGTTCAAGGTTTGATGTCTTTATCCAGCCAGGATACCTCTTCCGCAGAAGGGTTTCTTTCACAAGCTTGTTCTTTAGCTGGTGCTGAGAGCACTCTCCTGCTTTGTCATGGTATGTTCCATTAATAGATGGGATTTTGAAGTTAGTTTTCTTTTTTGTTTTTTTTTTCCTCTAATAGTTCGAACTGGTCTTCAGATTTGTCCCATGCTTTAGTTAAAAACTTGACATAGTCCAATTGAATTTGGTAACCCAATATTTGGTAGAGTTGTTTTTTCTTGTAACATGAATGCGTTGGGCTTTGTAAATACCCTGTAAGGAGTTACTATTTAGAGTTGGTTTTTGGTCACAGCAAGGGTAGTTGATATCTTTTCTATAGCTCCTTTTCATGCGTTAATTAGATGATTGATGGGTCCAGGTGCCACCTGTATGGAGCTTTCACGCCTGGGCTATGATTCGCAGTTCTTATCACTTGCTGTAAGGAGTCTCACTAAAGCTCAAGAAGCTTCTCTCATTCCCTTACCAATTGTCTCAGCATTGCTAGCTCAAGCAGAAGGAAGCCTTGGTTCAAGAGAGAAGTGGGAGACGAACCTTCATCTTGAATGGCCTACTTGGCCACCAGGTATGATGCTGTGTATTTTTACCCAGCTAGAAATGAACTACTAATGCATCAGGATTTACACTTGTAACTTTACGGTCATGTCAAGTAGTCCTTCTATTCTTTTCTTGCTTTAGAAGTAATGGCTACCTGGACCATATTTTGTACCAGATCACTAATACAAGTCCCACTTATATAATGATGTGGTACACAGTATGGTACATGAATGTCAAAACAGCTTCTTTATTTTTGTATAGATGGGTGGTTTTGTCTCTTAGATGTTTTATATGGTTTATGCTTCATAATGTGTGTATATGTATAAATTTTTTACAGAAATGAGACCTGCAGAACTGTTCTTCCAGATGCACTTACTTGCAAAACAGTCAAAAGCTAGTACAGACACTTCCAGTATTGAGTTCTGTCAGAGTCCACAGGGATGGGTTCTTCGAGCAATCCATACAAACCCTTCTTGTATGAGATATTGGAAAGCTTTGCAGAAGCTTGTGGAATGAGTTGCTAATCGAGAAGATGGGGCATGTTTTTCACATCATGCATTATACAAAGTATGCTTCCTTCTTCAGTGTAGCGTTGCTATTTAATATTTCCGAAGCTAATTTAATCTTCCTTGTGTACCATATGGAGACCCGCCTACATCTTACGTGTTCCCTAGATTTTCCAACTTGTAGATTATGCCATCAATGCTGACCCGTGTTGTATGTAGTGCCAGAAAGTTAGGTCAAGTCATTACAGAAATAGCAGCCTTTTGTACATCAAAATAGATATGGGAAATATATTGTATCACTCTGCTCTGCAAGTATTCCTGTTTTAATGATTTATATCTTGTAGATGCGGTGTTTCACCTGCTGTGTTTTTGCAAATACAAAATATGGAACTAAGTCTGCAAATACAAAGTATGGAACTAAGTTCATATAAAATTCCTCTGAAATGCATTTTGATTCTTTTGCCATAGTCTTGTTTCTTTGGGTAGGGTTCCCCTTTGATTTATTGTTTTTGCATCTTTATAGACTATCTCCACTCGTCAATTGCTCATTTGTTGATTGCAGCCTCTTCGGGTTCTGAAACTTTATTCCTTTTGTAAATTTAAATTGATGAGTCAGGCATCTTTCATGCCTTCCTAGTAGGTTTGGAGTGTGTCTTCCAAGTAAAGTTGAAAATTATATTTGTGGAAACATGGTGACTCGAAGTTGTGGGAGGGTGTGGTCAAATCCCCCAGTGAGATACTACCAGAATCTTGGTTGTCTGAATGATTTTGTGGAATGTGGATTTTTCAAATTGAATACTGATGAGTCTTTCTTGGGGTCCTCCCTATTGGCCTATTTGGCAGGATCGGTGCTGCCCAACTTAGGAGGGTACTGAGTTTGTTCAGATTGGGTTTTTCTACACGGAATTTGATTATGAAAAGTGACCTGTATGCAACCAGTTAAAACAGAAGTACTGGATATTAAGTTGTATTCACGGTTTTCCAATGGTATTGCCCCAACCGGCGCAATTCACTATAGGTTCTAATAGTAATCAATCATGTTTTAGAGTTTATTTCGGATGCCCTTTTTAAGAATCGTATTCAAGAAAAAGAAAAATCACAAGATGTTGTCTTTTAAATAGGGAATTACCGATTTATGTTAATCCCAGTATCTAGAGAAAATAATTACGAGGGTTTCTCTTATTGTTAGAATAAGGTATACCAATAAAAGCATACATGACGGTATAAATTTTACAATACTGGGTATGAATAGTAGTGTCTATCTGCCATGACTCAGGACCTTGAATGTTCAAGATCCACAGCTTTAGATGAATCCCAGTCGAGAGTTGACGAAAGAATCTTAGATAGAGTACCAGAAGCTTGAGCCATGGTGGGTCGTGAGTTGATCTGAGGCGCAACGCAGCTCTTAGCGAGCTGAGCCATTGAAAACGCCAGCTCCAAAGGATACTGGCGCCTCAGAGAAGGATCCATAAACCCTTTAATTTTGTCCCCCACATGATCTCCTTCAAGCACCCCACTAATGGATGAATAGAGCAACGTGTATTCTTCATCACCTGAGGCTGGTCTTCCGGACAATAGCTCCAACAACACAACCCCAAATGCAAACACATCCAGTTTCGGAGTAATCACCCCGTCTTCCATGTACTCCGGCGCCATGTAGCCCCGTGTACCCACCACATGTCTCGTCAGTTGAAATCCCTGTCCTCCATCTTCGACTTCCTTCCCCAAATCCACAGCTCTTGCCAGACCGAAATTGGCAACTTTGGCTCTCAAGTTTGCATCCAGGAGAATGTTGCTGGTGTTCAGGTTCTTGTGGATTAATGGAGGGTGTGTGAAGTTGTGTAGATAGTTGAGCGCATTGGCCACGTCATTAGCAATGTGAACTCTCTGCTTCCATGACAGAGGAGTAATGTTGCCCTTCAACCCAAGACAATCAATGAGTGAGCCAGAAGGAGCAAACTCGTAAACGAGGTATGTGTTTCCTTTGTGGACACAGAATCCTGAGAGACTGATAATGTTGGAGTGGTTGATCCGCTTTAATATGTTGATCTCGTCGGCGGAGAGGGACAAGTTGCATGTCATCACCTTGACGGCAGCATCTTCACCGTCAAAGGTAGCTCTGAAGACAGAGGAGCCGGCGATTCTGTTGGCTTCGTTGAAGAATTGAGTGGCGTTCTGCAGGTCTTCGAACTTGTAAGCTGTCAAAGACTCCACTGCGTTTTTAAGCCCGTTGGTGGATATTGGCGACCACGATGTTGTTGTGTCGTTGGAGGTGGTGGTGGTGGTGGTGGGTAGCGAGTTCTGCGTGTTATTACCGGAGCTCTTTAATTTGTGGTTGGGAGAGTGGCGCCGGTGCTGACGGCGTCGTCGTTTTGACAAGAAGAGGAAGGCGAGGATAGATATAAGTAGGAGGAGACAGCCAGCTCCGACGCCAACGCCGATGAAGACCCACTTCTTGTTGGAAGACCCACTTGGTGGTGAGGGAGGCGCTGGTGATGACGGCGGCAGAGGAGGAGGAGGAGAAGGCGGAGGTGGAGGAGAGCTTGGATACTTCAGTTGAAGAGGAGAAGGTTTGGTTGTGAGAGGAACTAGAACAGCTTGGTAGGGATAGATGATGTCGTCGGAGGTCTTAAAGTTGTTTGCTTCGAGCAAAGTGGGTACATCTACGGCGAAGCGTATGGCGATTTTGTCGAGATCGTCTTCCAAGTCGATGAGGTAGGCCAGCAGGTACTTGATCCCGGCAGCGGTCTGTTTGGCGGTGGGGCAAGCACACCTGATCGGCACCTCTATGACAAGGCCGCCCTCGAGGTTCAGAGGGTCGTAGGGGTTCTGATGCCTGAGGGCCTGACAGGTCGTGAGTCCCTGGTAGGTGTTGTTGGCGATGACGAAGTAGGTGTCGTCGGGCTTCAGGGTGTAGGAGACGTTGTGCTGGGAGTAGGGGCCGGAGCAGGAGCAGTTGAGGGGGACAAGGACGGAGGTGTCGGTGGGGATGGGGTCGACATCGGAGATGTTGTTGGCGGCGGCGATGTCGGAGGGGGTGGAGCCGAGGAGGGAGGCGATTGAGGTGGGGGTGTTGTAGTGGCTGATGGAGAGGAAAGTGACGTAGGAGGCGCATGAGGGAGCGGCGCCGTTGCAGATGTAGCCGGCGGTGATGTTGGAGTCGTTGTCGCAGTCGAGCTGGTTGTTTTCCAAGTAGCTCTGCTGCCCATGCACGACTGCAACTAGAAGAGAGACCACCATTACCATTAACAGCGTCATCTGCATCTTCATCTTCAATTATTATTCTTCACACAATGTCTAGGGTTACCTCAATGGCTGTGAATGTTTTCGTTTATATACTGGAGACTGAGGAAACGATCGACGACTCAAGGCAACGGACCAATTATTATTCTTCACGACACCAACCGCAACCTAGTCTTCATTTATTTTTCTTCCACTCTGGTCCCATCAGCCGACTGGTGTCATTTCTAACACGGCGGGCGTATACAGAGCGGCTTTTTGATTTTCAAATTTGTCCGTTGGCAATTTTTTTTTTTTTTTTTGAGTGAAAATATCTCCATTAACTTGAAAATCTACATACAAAATCCATGTTAACACCAAGGGCTAAATCAGTTACTTATGGTTCTTTATGTTTAGGTGTGTGATGGGTAGTGTATCTTATGTAATGACTATTTCGGATTCAAGGGCTAAACCAATTACTTATGGTTCTTTAGGTGTGTGATCGGTAGTGTATCTTATGTAATGGTTAATTTCAATTTTCTCAAAAGTGAAGCATTATTATATTGTTTAATGAATTGCATAATAGATGACATTTTCAATAGAAAAAAAAAAAACAAAAAAATTATGGTACTAAATTATTTTACTTATGTTTGTAGTAGCCACAATGCTAAGACGCTAAGTTAATGTTCCATGAAGCTCGTTTTCACACAATAATTTTGCTTGTAGTTGTTTGTATCGAAAACAGTTTTTTGAGAAGCACATAGGTTTTATTTATAAAAAAATTTCAGTGTTTTAGGTAAAAGCACTTAAAAAGTTAACTATCAGAAAGTGTTCAATGAAGTGCTTTTTGAAAAATCACTAAGAATGCTTATATAAAAGGGGAAATATCACCAATGGTCACTGAGTTATGACTTATTCAACACTTAACTCACTGTATTTTCAACAATATCACTTAACTCACTCAATTTTACATCCGTCTTTCACTTAACTCACTGCAGTTAATTTTACCATTAGAAGCCATTAAAATTGAGGGTATATTTGTCAAAACACTTAAAAATCATTTTTAACTTAAAAAAAACTACATTTATTAGACTTTTTTTCAATTTTTTTAAATTTCCGAAATTTCTAATAAAAAATGATTTTTTTTAACTTAAATATAATTTGAAAAAAATTTGTCTTTTTTTTTTTTAGAAAAGTTAGAAATGCATTTTTTTGGTGTTTAGACAAATATACCCTCAATTTACATTTATTAGACTTTTTAAAATTTTTTAAATTTATGAGATTTCTAATAAAAAATGATTTTTTTAACTTAAATATAATTTGAAAAAAAAATTGTCTTTTAAAAAAAAAGAAGAAGTTAGAAATGCATTTTTTTAGTGTTTAGACAAATATACCCCCAATTTTAATAGCTTTTAACGACAGAATTAACGATAGTGAGTTAAATGAAAGACGGATGTAAAACTGAGTGAGTTAAATGATATTGTTGAAAATATAGTGAGTTAAGTGTCGAATAAGTCTTATCAGTGACCATTGATGATGTTTTCCCTATATAAAAATAACTTCCAACTTTCTTTGCTAATGTTGAAAGCGTTTATGATAGTTTGGCAACAATATTGCCAATTTCAAAAGCACTTCCAGACCCCCTAAAAAAAAAAAAAATTCACTTCCAGACAAACCCATTATAATATAGGAAAAATTCTACAATGTGTTAAAATATAACATGTATACAATTACCTTAAAGTAGTAAAATGAGCTATCAAAATAGTAATATTAGTCCTCAAAGTGGTAACATGAGTCCTTAAAGTGGTAAATTTTCTTAGTTACAACATGAGTCGTTGAGTGGTAAAATGAGTTCTCAAACTGGTATAAATAGTTGATGTATGAGAAATATTAACATACCATAGCCTTACCCAATAGTATAGATCTCACTACCCTCCATTTAAAGGGTGAAAAATAAGAATTACATAGAAAATGATTAATTTGTATTCGTTTGACTATCATGATCGAGAATCTTAAAACTATAAATACAAATAAATAAGGTTGAGATTGTTTATGTAGAAAACGGTTATGTGAGAAGCACATCTGCTCTATCTACAAATTTTTTTAATGTCTTAGATAAAAACACTCAAGTGCTTCTCGAAAAAATATCAGAAAGTGTATGAAGTGCTACTCTTGAAAAATCACTAAAAATGGTTCTTTAAATTTTTTTAACTATATTAATGTTGAAAGTGTTTATGATAGTTTGAAAACAATAGTGCTATTTTATTATAATAATAATAATACACAAGTCACTAGAGAAAATGATTAATTTACACTCAATTGAAATAATCTTTCATTTGACTATCAGGAGAATCTTAAAATTATAAGATAGATAGAGAGATTCTTGTGTGGGGCAGCGTGGTGCGGCTGACCAATTAGAGCGTAACAAGGAGATATTTTTAGATATTGCACTTTTAAAAGGTAGGGACAGTTTCAAAATAAGAAGAAAATTTTCTAGTGTCTGGTTGGTCAGACGTACCCGTGCGTATGCAAGTCCATCTTTTGGCCGTCATAAGTGCTGTCATTGTACGTAGCGTAGTGGCGACTCTCTGATCGGTAAGTTTTTGGTCCAATTGGACTTTGATTTAATGGGGGGTATACCAGCCAGTCAGCCACCACATATAAGAGGCGTGGTTATGAAGCAATGAGGAGCATTCCATATTTCCATGGAGTCAAGGGGTCCGTTATGTCTCTACTTCATAATAATACATGACAGCAGATCAACTCCAACACCTCAATTCAAGATCTGTTGGCTAATATACATAATCATCAAAGCACCCCAATTCAAAGCTGGGAACTCTCTTTTTGCTGTGATAAGGATAAGAAACTAAATTATAAGAATTGCATCTGATCCAAATAAGCTCTGTTATTCTATCCCTCAATTATATTGCTTTCTTTCTTTCTTGCCCTTCTTTTATTCACTATTTAATGGTCTCATAATTACTCGAAAATTCATTGAAATCGTATTGAATTGTGAATAGCTGAAAAGACATTTCACAACATAATTAAGCGATGAAATTTGATAAATTTAGCATGACATTAACATAGATGCTTTATTTAAGGACAAAATAATGTTTACTCCCTATACTTATAGGGAGTCGACATTTCTGTCCCTCGCCTCTCAATTTCACCTAAAAACTCTCTAAACTCTCCAATTTCACCTGATTGGTCTTTGCCTTCAGTTCTCAGTTAAATTGCTGAAGTGGCATCCTTTATACACTGAAATGTCTATTATACCCTCACTTATTTTTTTTATATATTTATTTTTTTCCTCTCATTTTTTTTAGGGAAATTTTATTCGCACATCCCTAAATACTTAATACACACCTCTTACTTAATACACCACCCATTTGATTTTTTATTCTATCATTTTATTAAATACACCACTCAAACTACCTAATTATCCTCAAATCTCAAAATTCTACATAAAATCACTATATATATAAATCAATATTAAAATCATCATGCTAAACTTTATCATAATCACAACATTCTATATATATCATAATGAATTTAAATGCATTTAATTATTAGAATCATCATAATCAATTTTCTTTCAATTATTATCATGAGACCTGTACAATCTTAACAATTTTGTTATCCAAAAGAAAAATGCTTGGGATCCCAAATATTTTTACTAAAATTGAGTCCCAAATGATTTGGCAGTTGCCACGTAATCATTTTCATCCCAATAGTTTCTGACATGTCCACTTTCTTTTTTATTAATTACTTTTCATTTGAAAAAAAAAAAAAAAACTCTGGTATTTTTATCTTCAATATTCAAATTTAGGGTTCTAGCTACCCGAACATTGATTCATGAACTCATGACATTCAACCTGCGCTGTCCTCTCCTCTATCATCAACTTCTCATCCATCTATGATTCTGACCAAAGATGAACTGAAGAAAATCGTGGCCTACAAGGCCGTCAAATTTGTTGAGTCATGCTCTCGGCATCGGCATTGGCTCCACGACCAAGCATATTGTTGATCGAATCGGCAATCACCTTCGCCAGGGGAAGCTCCACAACATTGTTGGAATACCCACCTCCAGAAAGACCCACGAGCAAGCTATCTCTGTCAGAATCCCACTCGCCGACCTTGATTCCCATCTTGTCATTGATCTCGCCATCGACGGCGCCGAGAGGTGGATTCCCATCTGAACCTGCTCAAGGGCTGAGGTGGGTCACTGCTGGGAGAGAAGATGGTGGAGGGTGCCTGCTGAAAATTTGTGGTCATTGTCGATGAGTCCAAGCATTTGGGTGGTAGTGGGCTGAGGACTTTAGATGCAAAGGGTAAGCCTTATGTGACAGACAATGGGAATTACATTGTGGACCTGTATTTCAAGGAAGACATTTTGGGGATTTGAAGGCGGCGAGTGATGCGATTTTGCAGCTTGCTGGAGTTGTGGAGCATGGGATGTCCTTGGACATAGCCACCACTATGATTGTTGCAGGGGAGCTTGGGATAATGGTGAAGAATAAATCGGGCCGACACTGATATTCCCGGAGGTAGTTTGAATGTAGTATCTGGTTCAGGTTTCAAGCCAATTACATTGCACCTCCAATTCAAGCACTCTCTACATTTTGTGTTGTTCTTTTCATGTGGTTCCAAGGCTTTTTTTTTTTTTTTTGGAAGAAGAGGATGGAGAGAGAGGGGAAGAAGAAGAAAAGGTAAAAAAAAAAAAACGAGAGGAAAAAAATAAATATAAAAGAAAAAAATAAGTAAGGGTATAGTAGATATTTCAGTGTGTAAGGAATGCCACGTCAGCAAGTTAACGGAGATTTTGATGGAGCATTGACGGCAATGACCAATCGGGTGAAATTGGAGAGTTTAGAAAGTTTTTAGGTGAAATTGAAAGGTGATGGACTGAAACATCGTGTTACGTCTGAATCTCAAGTTAGCATCATGTGGGGGCAAGTCTATATCACCACATCACTACATATCTTTATTTAAGTCAAACTGACAAGCCTCCTGCAGGAAAAGAAATAGAAGCCTCCTGCACCCTTGTTTGGTTACGTGCAGATTGTCACTTTCTGCTCAACAGACGACCCTGCAACCCTTGCACTCCACAACATGCCTCCAATCATCAACCATTATCATACCACCGCTCAAGATAACTTAGAGTTTCCAATCGGTGTTGCCTTGAATGAATCCAATTACACCATATGGGCACCTCTTATGAAGATGAGGATTGGAGCACAGAAAAAAGTCAGCTACCTCACTGGAGCCAGAGCTGCACCAAATGAAAACTCTCCTGAATTTGAAGTTTGGGCCACAGATAATGAAACAGTGAAGAGTTGGCTTATCAATTCCATGGAGCCATCACTCATGAATTGGTATATCCGACTCCCAACAGCCAAAGATGTTTGGGAAGCTGTTGAGAAGACCTTTTATGATGATTCTGATGAAACCAGGATTTTTGAATTAAACAAGTGCTTTGGAGCGAAACAGAATGGTCGAACTCTTCCTACCTACTACAATGAATTGGTGGGAATGTTTCAGGAGATTGATCAATGTATGGCCTCTCAAAATAACACAGTGGCTGCAATTGTTCAAGAGACTACTGCCATGGCACGAATGCGAGTTCACATGTTTCTTAGTGGACTCGATTTAGAGTATGATCAAGTTCGTGGTGAGATTCTGCACAAAGACCTGAAGTTCGACTTGGAGCAAAGCTATGCCTATGTTTGAAAGGTGCATTTTGACAGGCAGGCAATGGGATATCCTCTGAGTCTTCTGTCATGGATGTCCAACACAAACAAGGTCCTCCCCAAGCTTCTCAACTCTTCTACCATGCTTCCCTCAGAGTAAAATAAATCCATATGCAAATACAAAGTGTTCGGTCTGTGGAGATGTGGGTCATAGCAAGCAACGGTGCTATAAAGTAATTGGCTACATTGATTAGTGGGATTTCACCAAGAAACTGCGAAAGAACCTTGGAAAAGCTGCCGTGGCTACTACAGAGGAAGATCAACCATCTAATGCCTACGATAATGTGGCATAGTTAGGTATGAAGGGTAAGGTATCTATGAATAGTTCTTGGATAATTGATACAGGTGCATCTGACCATATGGTACCCCAACTCCGGTCACTGGAGAAGGCTCTGTTGTTCTATCTGACACATTAACTCTAGACTCTCTATTGGTTGTCCTTTCATTAGCATATAATCTCCTATCTGTTGGTCAGATTATTCTAGCACTAGCATGTATTATGACTTTTTATCTCTCTTTCTGTGTGTTTCAGAATATTCTGACTCGGTAGATTCTTGGTTATGGTGTTAGAGGGGGAAAAATCTACTACTTGGATCTGACAGAAAGTGGAGAGCAACAGCTGTTAGGACAAGTGAATCAGGTCAATGGAGTAGAAAATGCTAAGGAAACAGTGTGGCTGTGGCACCGCCATTTGGGTCTTCTGTCTTTTAGTTATCTTAAGAAACTGCAACCTCATTTGTTTTTGGTTGTTAGTGATTCAGATTTTCATTGTGATGTATGTGAACTGGCTAAAAGTCATCGGATTTCATATTCACCTAGTTTTAATAAAAGTCTCATTCCGTTTATGAAAATTCATTCTGATGTTTGGGGTCCTGCCAAGATCCCTTCTCTTTCTGGAGCTCAATATTATGTGACTTTTATTGATGCTTGTACCCGTATGACTTGGGTGTCATTATTGAAGAACAAGAGAGATGTGTGTTCCATGTTCAAAGAGTTTCACAAAATGGTGTCTACACAGTACCAACAGACTATTTGAGTTTTCCAATCTGACAATAACGGAGAATATGTTAATGGACCTATGCATGAGTTTATGCAATCTCATGGAATTCGACATCAGACGTCAAATTCGTATACTCCTCAGCAGAATGGATTGGCAGAAAGAAAGAATTGGCAGTTGCTTGAAGTTGTCTGTGCCTCCTTGTTTGGCATGCATGTACCTCGTGAATATTGGGGAGAAGCTGTGAAGTCAGCTGCCTAGCTTATTAATCGTACTCCTTCTCGGGTGATTGAATTTCAAAACCCTCAGCAGCAGCTTCAGAAACTTCTTTCACTTCCATCGTTACCTAACCTAGAGCCCTGTGTGTTTGGGTGCGTCACCTATGTTCATATTCCTAAGCCTCAACGCAGCAAGCTTGATCCTAGTGCCCATACATGTATATTTGTTGGTTATCTGAATTCCAGAAGGGATATCGATGTTATGATCCTCTTACTGGCACTATACATGTCTCTCTTAATGTTGTTTTTCGTGAGTCCGAGCCTTATTATTCAAGGGGTGTTTCTGAGTCTTCCCTTCAGGGGGAGAGAGATTGTGAAGGAAATCCTCGAGATTCTCGAGATTCATGTACATTTGAAGAATTAGAAGCCTTGGAATCAAGATTTGGGGTTGGAAATTCTCCAACACAGATTGAAACCGAAACTGGGGCATTAGGAAACGGAAAAGTAACAGACGCTGGACTGATTGGAAACAAAGAAGAAACATAAATTAGGATGATTGGTGGTGGACCAGTGGCCGTGGGGTCCCCATCTAGCCAACATCATGACGGAAACGAAAAAGAAAAAGAAGCTGGGATGTTTGGTGAAGAAACAGAAGCTGGGATGATTGGTGGTGGACCTGTGGTCGTGGGGTCCCCATCTAGCCAACAACATGACCGGTTGAACAAGAAAGATGCATCCCAAAGTGGCCTTGCCCCATCTAGCCGACGTCATGAATCCCAAAGTAGCCTTGTCCCATCCAGCCGACATCATGACAAGTCAAATAGGACAGATGCATCCCAAAGTGGTCTGGACAAGTCAAACACGGAAGACACTACTTCAATGTGTCCTGGAATATGTGACACACCCAATGTAGAGGATAAATTCAGAGTTCTCATCCATCAGAGTTTTTACCCCTTTCTACATCGTCAACTGAAGAATCCGCTGCGAATGTTCCTCCTCAGGTATCTTTAATTTCGAATGAATCATCTAGGGTAGATAATATTGAGTCTAGGAAATCACATAGGGTTACGAAAGGTATTCCCAAGAAACAATATGAACCAGACATCAAAGCCAAAGCTAAATATCCTATAGCTAATTACATATCTAACCATAGGTTGTTTGGGTCACATGCACTTGTTGTTGATCAATTATCTCATGTATCTATTCCTAGTAGTGTACATGATGCATTGGCAGATCCTAAGCGGACTTAAGTGATGAATGAAGAATTAGAGGCTTTGCAGAAAAACAAGACTTAGGATATTGTGACTATGCCTGCTAGAAAGAAGACTGTTGGATGTCATTGGGTATTTATGGTAAAACTTAAAGTTGATGGGAGCATTGACAGGTACAAAGCCAGATTAGTTGCCAAAGGATACACTCAGCGCTATGGAATTGATTATGAAGAGACGTTTGCCCCTGTAGCAAAGATCAACATTGTTCGAATCTTGATTTCACTTGCAGCAACTAAAGATTGGCCTCTACATCAGTTTGATGTGAAGAATGCTTTCCTCAATGGAAAATTGGAGGAAGAGATGTATATGGATATGCCACCAGGAGTCAAAAATATGCCTTGTGATACTGGCAAGGTTTGTAAATTGAAGAAGTCTCTGTATGGTTTGAAGCAGTCCCCTAGAACTTGGTTTGGAAGGTTCTCTAAGTCTATGAGGATGTTTGGTTATAGACAGAGCAACTCGGATCACACCTTGTTCATCAAGCATAGTCAAGGTAAGGTTATCGCTCTGATAGTATATGTTGATCATATGATTGTCACAGGGGATTATCTAAAAGAGATGGAGACTCTACATAAGTATCTTTCTAAGGAGTTTGAGATGAAGGACCTTGGGCAATTGAAGTACTTTCTTGGAATTGAAGTTGCAAGGTCTAAGAAGGGGATTTCTTTATCCCAACGTAAGTATGTACTTGACTTGTTAGTTGAGACCAAAATGCTTGACTGCAGACCTATTTAGACATCGATCGAGATGAACCACAATCTCGCCATCTATCCGGATCAGGTTCCAACTACTAAAGGAAGGTACCAACGTCTAGTGGGGAGGATCATTTATCTTTCTCATACTAGACCTGATATTGCTTATACTTTGAGTGTGGTTAGTCAATTTATGTATTGTCCTAGTGAAGAGCATATGGATGCAGTGTATCGTATTCTGAGGTATCTTAAAATGGCACCTAGTAGAGGTTTGTTGTTAAAAAAGAATGATGAATTGGGAGTTGTGGGGTACACGAATGCAGGCCGGGCTGGTGATAAGACTAACATACGGTCTACGTCTGGGTATTTTACATTTGTTGGAGGAAACCTTGTGACTTGGTGTAGTAAGAAACAGAAGGTTGTTGCTAGGTCAAGTGCTGAAGTTGAGTTTCGAGGTATGGCACATGGAGTTTGTGAGATGTAGTGGATTCGTAATGTGTTGAAAGATTTGGGTTTTAAACTCAAGAAACCTATGGACTTGCATTGTGATAGCACGTCTGTTATTGAGATTACTCATAATCCTGTTAAGCATGATAGGACTAAGCTTGTGGAGGTAGATCGACACTACATTAAGGAAAACCTGGACAGAAAGATTATTTGTTTTCCCTTCGTGCATACAGAAGATCAATTAGCAAATATTCGCATGAAAGAAGTGTCAAGGAAGAGTTGTCAAGTTGGGCATGATCGACATCTATGCACCAACTTGAGGAGGACTGTAGAATATTTTGTAAATATTTACTTTCCTTGTATGTATAGATTATGTATTCTATATAATTATAGGTGATGTTTTCCTATTGGGATTACTCTTGTATCTCTTTATAACCCTCCTATTTGGAGATGAATAATATTGAAGCATTCCAAACATATTGAATTCTTAGTTTCTACTTGATGGATATGGAGGGGTTGTGAGGACAGCTGAGGATTTCAATCTGTTGAAGGAAAAGGGAAAATCTGGTGAGACATGAGGTGGAGATCATTAATAATTGCAACTTCTTATCTGTCACCTTCTCCACTTGCACTATGACAAATCTTTGATGAACAAGAGAACAGAATGAAGAAAATAACGTAAAAATCGTGTAGTATTTCATTTAAACATGAACGTTGTGTGACTGTGTTTCTTAACACAGAGGATGGTTCTCCCCCTTTCGATGTTCGTAGACTGCAACCCTAATTGTCACTTAGCTGGGAAACTGGACCTGAAGCCTTAAGCAAGGAACTAATGGCAAGAGACTATAGATTGATCTGCCATGTCATCTCCCTCCATGTCAACTAGCTGGCCTTAAGCTCCTCGGATATTACATGTATGCTTCAGAGCAAGTTCACCTATTGAGGTCAATGGGTCAGATACTATTCACTGCTTTTTGCCTTTCATTTCCACCATTTAAGTCACTGGGTCAGATACTGTTCACTCTTGGCATATTTCTATGTCAATTTCGTGACCTACAAACTGACATTATCTGACCCATAGTAAATAGTATCTAACCCAGTGACCTAGATGGTGGAAATGAAAAACAAAAAGCAGTGAGTGGTATCTGACCCAATGACCTCAACGGGTGAACTTGCTCTCAGGATTGATCGATCTGCCATGTCATCTCCTTCCATATTCCAGCTCAGATTCTTGGTTTAACTGATTGTAGCTAGCTTCCATCATTGCCCCTATACTCGTTATAAATCTTCATCAAGATTCGCTTCATCGAGCTCCTTTGATATTGTATGTATAGCTTGAGGGCTTGCTTTCAGTCTTTCACTTTTACCTCGCCCTTTCTCAGCACATTGAAGCTTGTATAATGGTTATCTTGATAATCTTGTTCGCTTTGAATTTGGTTCAACAAGTACTTTTGATTTTTCAGTGCATGTCATGTAAATAGCTTTGAATTGTCAAAGATTCTATGTAAGACTCTGACTTTTCAATACACTTACATAAATGGATTTGTAAATAGTAACAAGACTTCCACCATTGCCATTGCCTCACTAAATAGCCTACATCAGAATTCAAACTCATTACACAACTCTTAGAAAACCCTTGCCAAATGAAGACAACTAGTTTCCCAGAAGTAGGCGAGTTACAGTGGCTTCCAAGTAATGCAGTCTTTCCTTGGACATTCTTTCCATGTCTGCAGCAGTATTCAGTAATTTCATGAATCGAAGGAATTGTAAAGAAGATGCTCAGAGCAGCCGCCGCTGTGCCTTGGAGAGCACGCTTGGAGTGGGAACAGTCCCTGGTTTAAATTACTAGTGAAAGGACTGGAAACAGTTTTTGATGCATGTATGCTTCATTCAATTAATTTAGTTTTTGAATTTTCTTGTTCTATCACATAAGTGAACTTTAGCTCTGTACGACTGTACAGATTTTTTTTTTCTTGCCAATGGGCGAGTTAGAGCGACATTTGGCCTGCCTATGGTTGCTTTTTAGCTGAGTAATCATGTAATTCTTCGAGATCTGGCCGTCCTATGACAGTGGTGGACTGTTTTTCCCTGAAGAAGATGACACTTCTACAAGACATCAAACACACTAGGCTCAACAGAACAACAAAAGCAACAAAACAGCAAAACTAAATCGGATAAAAGCTAATCAAAGACAGTAAGACACCAAGCTGCATAGAGCACATAGAAAACAAAAGACACCAACCAGTTGCTGATATATGCAGCCAGCACATCTCGACTTCAATCATCCAATGAAACGGCTTGTTAGTACTCTTCCATTTCCTTTGCCATTGCCTCTATTCCGAATTCTTAAAGTTGTCTTAGCCAATCTCATTGTAGAAATGATGTTTGTCTCCGACTGTCTGTATGCTTTGTACTTAGGACTGAACTAGTCGAAGGAAAAGCACACCCTTGATTTTACATAATGAATGTTGAATTGTTGAGTTTCTAGCAAGAAATTTTACATCAAAGATCGATCCCATAGTGAGTGACAGCATTATGTTAAATGCATTTCAAATCAATGACACATAAAGCAAAATCAAATTTGAATTACACGACAAAATCAAACCTGAGGAGATTCTTCAAATCCAGTTGCTGGTATATACAGCCAGTACATCTCAACTTCCCCCATGGTTAGCCCACTGAAACGACTTGTTGGTACTCTTCCACCTTTGCCATTGCCGGTCACTATATATCAAAATTCAAACACATCACACACACTTACAAAACCCTTGCCAAATAAAGACAACTAATTCAACTACGCCAAAGTCCAAACCCCAGAAGTAAGCAGAATTACCATGGCTTCCGAGCAACCTTGTCTTTCCTAAGACATTTCCTCACAGTTCATTTCCTTGTACAAACAGAGAAACCAATGGTGTTGCACCAACCAGCGACATTCACTACAGTTTCCGAGACTAACCAATCTTGGTCTCTATTGCTCTCAAGTTTATTTAGAATGCCCTTCTCAAGAATACAAAAGAAAGACCACAAAATGTTTATCTTTTAAGTAGGAATTACTGAAGAAATTCCTGTTGACCCTCAGCATAGAGAAAACAATAACGAATGTTCTCTTATTGATACAGGAGAGTATACCAACAAAACCATACACAAAGTTA
The DNA here is from genome assembly GCF_002994745.2 of Rosa chinensis. NCBI lineage: Eukaryota > Viridiplantae > Streptophyta > Magnoliopsida > Rosales > Rosaceae > Rosa > Rosa chinensis. Next base: position 35,537,095 of record NC_037094.1, read on the forward strand.
CAAATTTTACAATGCTGGGTAAAATGTCAAGTAGGAGTGTCTATCTGCCATAATTGAGTGACCTTGAATCTCTAAGATCCTCAGCATCAGATGGATCCCAGTCTAGAGTCGACGAAAGAATCTTTGATAGAGTCCCCGAAGCTTGAGCCATTGTGGGTCGACTGTTGATCTGAAGCGCAACACAGCTCTTAGCGAGCTGAGCCATCGAAAACGCCAGGTCCAAAGGGTACTCGCTTTTCAGAGAAGGATCCATAAACTCTTTAATTTTGTCCCTCACATCATCTCCTTCAAGCACCCCACTAATGGACTCATACAGCAATGTGTGCTCTTCATCACCAGAGGCTCTTCTTCCGGACAAGAGCTCCAACAAAACAACCCCAAATGCAAACACATCGAGCTTCGGAGTGATCACTCCGTTTTCAATGTACTCCGGCGCCATGTAGCCCCTCGTACCCACCACGTGCCTCGTCTGTTGAAATCCCTGTTCTCCATCTTCGTCTTCGTTATCCAACTCGACAGCTCTTGCCAGACCAAAATTGGCAACCTTGGCTCTCAAGTTTGCATCCAGGAGAATGTTGCTGCTGTTGAGGTTCTTGTGGATTAATGGAGGCTCTGTGAAATTGTGTAGATAGTTGAGCGCACCGGCCACGTCACTAGCAATCTGAACTCTCTGCTTCCATGACAGAGGACTAATGGCGCCCTTATGAAGACAATCAATGAGTGAGCCAGAAGGAGCGAACTCGTAGACGAGGTAAGTGTTTCCTTGGTGGACGCAGAACCCAGAGAGTCTGATAATGTTGGAGTGATTGATCCGCTTCAGAATGTTGATCTCGTCGCCGGAGAGTGCCACGTCGCCTGTCATCACCTTGACGGCGGCTTCGTCGCCGTCGAAGGTTGCTCTGAAAACGGAGGAGCCGTTGATTCTGTTGGACTCGCTGAAGAATTGGGTGGCCCTCTGCAGGTCTTGGAATTTGTAAGGCGTCAAGGACTCCACCGCAATTTTAAGCCCGCTGGAAGACCACGATTTCGTTGTGTCGTCGGAGGCGATGGTGGGTAGCAGAGAGTTCGGCGTGTAGTCACCGGAGCTCTTCGGACGCAAGTTGGGTTTGGGAGATTGGCGGAGCTGACGGCGGCGTCGTTTGGATAAGAAGAGGAAAACGGCGAGGGCGGTGAGGAGGAGGAGACAACCAGCTCCGATGCCGACGCCGATGAAGACCCACTTGTTGTTGGAAGAGCCGCCACTCGGCGGGGGAGGCGGCGGAGACGGAGACGGAGGAGGTGAGGTTGGGAGCTGCAGTTGAAGAGGGGAAGGTTTGGTTTTGAGAGGAACCAGTAAGGGCGTGAAGGGATAGATGATGTCGGTGGACAACAGGTCGTTGGCTGCGAGCAAGGTGGACTCATCTACGCCGAAGCGTTGAGCGATTGCTTCAGTTGAGTCGCCCCACGTGACTAGGTAGACGAGCAGGTAGTTGATGCCGGCGGCGGCCTGGGCGGCGGTGGGGCAGGCGCATCTGACGGGGACTTCCATGGTGAGGCCGACAGTGAGGTTTCGGTCGCCGTAGGGGTTCTGGTGCATGAGGGACTGACAGGTGGTGAGGCCCTGGTAGGTGTTGTTGGCGACGCCGAAGTAGGTGTCGGAGGCGGTCTTGAGGGTGTAGGAGGCGTTGTGCTGGGAGTAGTTGCCGGAGCAGGAGCAGTTGACGGGGACGAGGACGAGGGTGTCGGCGGGGATGGGGGCGACGTCGGTGACGTTGTTGGCGGAGGCGATTTCGGAGGGGGTGGAGTCGAGGAGGTAGGCGATAGAGGTTGGGGAGTTGTAGAGAGGGCTGATGGAGCGGAAAGTGAGGTAGGAGATGCAAGAGGGGGAGGCGCCGTTGCAGACGTAGCCGTCGGTGGAGTTGTAGTTGTTGTAGCAGTCGAGCTGCTTGTTGGCTAGGTAGGTCTGCTGCCCATGCACAGCTGCAACGAGTAGAACAGAGACCACCATTAACGTTAGCAGCTTCATCTTCATGATCGATCCTCGATCAGGTATTGTTCAGATAGCTGATATCCAATCCAATGGTGGTTAACTGGTTATGAAGGTTTGATTAATTTGTATACGAGTTTATGGAAGACTGGATGGAGGAGACGACGACCAAAATGTTGATTATTCAACGCGTCTTTAAAGGACCGATCATTATATGGTGTGCGGCTACACCCGTCAGTCGGGTCCGCATCAACTTTCATTGCATTTCATTTCTCACACGCCAATGCCGCAATGCGAATAGGAAATGACAAAATGTTTCAAAATTTCTCCATGGGAGTATGGAAGGGACATGACCAGTTCTGTTTCACATGAGGTTTTGTTGCAACCATTACGTCGGGAAAAGGGGTCAATTTTGTAGCTGGATTTATGGAACCGAAATAAGATCTCTGATTTGGGGTTTAGATTTTTGAGCTTGCATCTTGACACACTGAAATGTTTTCGCTAATCATGCTACGAGTCTTCACTATATAAATGTTGTATTAAGGCATACTAAATGAAGTTATATATGTTCAAATATTCGTAGACTAGTTCGAGACGATGTAGAACTAATTTATCATTACGTGATGTTGTGATGCTTGTCTACAACTGTATAAGTTTTTTTTTTTTTTGATCAAATAAGAACTTCATTAATAATGAACTGCTTACAACGAGTTTTAGGCGACATCTCTTATTCAGAAATGACCTCTAGACTTCCCACTGGAACTCTATATACTGACTCTAAACTTGCACTACAACTGTATGACAAAGACAAAAAGCGCAGGAGCAGTGAACCCTTGACATCTCACCTCTCGTCCAGCCAGTAAGAACTCTAAAACTAGACAACTCACTTGTGTCGACACTAAACTCACCCACCAGAGTCCTCCTGACCAGCATTTAATCGACCAAGCCAACACTCATTGTGACCCAAACTCAACCAAAAGGATTGCCGGACTTTTAGACCTGGGACTTAAGAAAACCCAACACCATCACCACCATATTGTCGACACCATCCATCCACCACTGCTCCAAAACACCATCGCCTCCGACCCGATCCCAGATAGGAAGGACCCACTAGAAGGCCAAGGGTGATTGTCTAGTCAGACTGTTTCGCCACCGCTGCTGACCCAACTCCAGAACAGGAACGATCTCCGAGACCGCGACAGAGAAGATCGTCTCTGCCACACCTTTAGTAGTGTCTTATTACCAACAATAAAATAAAACCAGACCCGAAAACACTAGTAACAGCCAAGCCCGCCACCATGGCAAACCCGATCCACCATCTCACCACCACCAGCGGCGCCCCATCCACCACGATCTCCACCTATCAACCAATCAAACAAAAAGCAGCCCAATACCTGAATCCAGGCCCAAGACCAAGCCCAGACCCCATACGGACTGCTCCAGCCCATTAGCCAAAACCTGCTCTGCCCTTTCGTCCCTACCATCGTTCCACCACGACCGCAGCACCTCCACCGGCGTACCACCACACCCGACATAAGCGAGGAGGAGGTTCTATCAGTGCCCACCCCCGCCATCAGACCCCGACTACCATCAACCAGGCATCGCCGGCCAAGCCCCGATAGAATACAAGCCCCGCCCCCTCCACCACCCCACCTCGCACCAGCCTCATCACGGCCGCCTCCAACGACAGATCACCCAGCGCGCATCCCAGATCTGATCCATGACGAACCAGATCCGATCCGAACTACCCAGCGCTGCCACGGATTAGAGGCCGCCAGTCAATCTCCGATATCGCGCCGATCCAACTCGTTCCAATCCACTCCGCATCGATCCAAACCCCATTGATCTGAGCCAACAACCCCCCACCGATCCACGCCGTTGACAAGTACCGCAAGTCCAGAACCAAAATCCGACTCCCAACTCGGCCTTCCTCTTCCAAATAGCCACCTCGAACACACCAGACTCACACAGAGTGGACAAAGCCCGTCCGACGACGGCGCAGGGCTCGCCGCCGGACAGGGAAGGGAGCGCTCAGTTTCTCTCTCTCTTAGGGTTTTTGATTTACAATTTTTCTCACTTCTGGTTACAACTGTATAAGTTGGTGTACATTCACATAATATTTTTAGTTAATTTTTTTTTTTTTTAGTTACAATATTCTTGGTTAATTTTTAATCTATTATGAGAATTTTAAAAATTTTCAAATAAATAAAAGAAGAAACAACATAAAATTCAATCCGACTACCCACATGGTCCAGTTCAGTTGGCAAGTTGACTGTGCTCCTTAAGCAAGTTGAGGGACTTGAGGCAGAGGTCTCAAGTTCGAGCCTTGTGTATGGAAAAGACTATGCGGGGAGGGCAAGCCCACCTATTTGGTGTACTCGATGCCCGGAGGGGGGGTGTCGCTGCGTCTTTGGCGCGGCACTGTGCTGGACTTCGGGTAAAAAAGGTCATTGCGTGCCTCCTTGTGGTCCTTCCCAGTACCTCCTTTTTTAAAAAAAATAAATAAATAAAATTCAATCCGACTGTTGTCGTTAGCTTTTGTGGTCCAGATAGTGCTGTCATTGTACGAAACTAGGGTTCTGTATTGAAAAATAAAAAGTTGTTTGGCTTCTTTTTGGATTAATTGAACTTGAATTGGGAGTCAGTGGTCAATGAACAGTGTCTGGGGGAGATGCCAGATTACCAGCCACCACAAGACAACGAAGCATTTCATGCATTCTATCTTTCTAAAGTTCCATTGTTGGACTTGAAATTTGAAAAGAAAATTTTGGTATTGTTATAATGACGTGTAGACTTGAGCAGCACAACACTCTGTTTCTATGATAAGACTAAACCATAAGAACTCCATGCCATCTAAATTCTTGATTACCATTCAAAGTTTGGGGAGTTATGGTGGCCATACTTTTACAAATAAGTTACAATTACATATCAGCGCCGGTTCTTAGTTTTTCAAGGCTCTGGGAGAAAAATATATATACATTAATAAAATGGAATTAAAAAACAAAAAGTCTTCAATAATTGAGATCTTTAAAGAGAAGTTAAACATAAGTCTACTAAACTTTAAATGTAAATACTTGAGCATAGAACAATAAAATGTGAAATCAGTCAATCAACTTTGTTCCTTCTTGTTTTTCCTTTTCTGCTTGAGATTGACTTGGAACTCCAACTTCCAATTGCACCTAATATTGCAAATTGAAAATGAATTAGCAATCAACAGAACCCAAAAATCAAGTAACGCAAAATCAAAATTTAAAAACACCCAATACTTATTTTGATTTGTACCTCAGCCTACGTTGATGGAAACCCGAAGAATTCGTATGAACACCGTAGAAGTACATAAGCATAGAGAGGAGAAAAAGTGGGTGATGATAAATGATGAGAAGAAATTGAAGCATTGAACAACCATTGAAACCAATTTAAAGAGAATTTGCTTGATTTCAAGGTTTGGGAGAGCGTAAGAGATGCTGGAATAATGGCATCGTGCGTGCAATTGGAACAAGAAAGAAGAAAAGACGCTGGAATAATTGTGTCTAATTTTTTTTAACCTTCCTTACTTATTTTTATATATAATTATATATATATATATACATATATTAAATCTTATTTTAAAAATCTTATGCCCCCTCTTTGTTGTGCCCTGTGCGGTCGCCAATGCTACCCAGCAGCAATAACAGGGCCATATGAATGAAGAGTCTAAGATATCTCCACTTAAATAACTTTCAGCCAATTGGCGTCCCTGACAAATATATATACAACAATTTATTTTATTTCTTTTACAGAAGTCTAAATCTACTTTGTTTGCTTTTTTTTTTTTTTTTTTACTATGAATGACCATTTTTCTCTAAAACCTTTACATTAAATTGCTCAATTATTCCTATGCAGCTGTTGATCTACTATTATATGAAGTATCTCAGATGGAGTTGTGAATGGCTATTGGCTAAGCAATCATTTTGCCAAATAAGTTATTGAATTCAAATTTAGGTCGGGATCAAAGGACACCTTTTTTTACACAAATTTTGACACACCGTGTAAGCCATTAGATTTTAAAATGCTCAATGGTTCAGATTTATTGATTGAATAATGTCAACATACAACAGGTTGATGTGGCAAATGACATGACATTATATCTCAGATGGAGTTGTGAATGGCTATTGGCTAAGCAATCATTTTGCCAAATAAGTTATTGAATTCAAATTTAGGTCGGGATCAAAGGACACCTTTTTTTACACAAATTTTGACACACCGTGTGAGCCATTAAATTTTAAAATGCTTAATGGTTCAGATTTATTGATTGAATAATGTCAACATACAACAGGTTGACGTGGCAAATGACATGACATTATATTTTTAATCTAAAATTAAACTTTTCTTTATTAAAAGAAAAAAAAAATTAAAATTTTTTTTTATCAAAACAAAATTAAAATTTGAAAAATCAAAATCAACAAAAACTAAAAAGAAATAAAAGAGGAAGAAGAATAAAAGGATAAGGAATGTGCTATTCGATCAAAAGAAGAAGAAAAAAAATGGCAGAGGAACACGCCATTGAAGCTCTTGGCGCTCTTTAAAATTACCCAGGTCATATTCTTTCCTTGATCCACCTTCAAAATTGCCCAATTTTCCATCACCATGAAGCTTGAGTGATAACTCTTTGCATCATAACCTGGATTTTGATTTTTAGGCCACCGAATGAACCAAAGTTCAGTAAAATCGTTCACGTTGAAATTGACCGCTGGGTCTTTAGCATTTTCTTCAAAATTTGCCGGAGGCTTGTAGCCTTGTCCATCATCCATCACTTCCTCTTATCTCTTTCTCAGCTAAGTCAGCCCAACTTCCGAAAAAAAAAATTGTATCTATTTATTCCTCCGCCTTTTCTTTCTAGTCTGTTGGTCACATATTTCCTCCTCATCTTTCGCTTCTTTCTCTATTATATCATCATCTTTTTTAGTCTGCATGACATGTTTACCTTGATGTGCACAAACAAATAATCTACTCGTCACTTCATTTGATTGTGATCTAGACTTTGATGAACTTCGAATACGAGTCCAAAAACCTTCTTGTCGACCATAATCTTCATAATATTTTCCTGCCTCTTCCAATGTTTCAAAAAACATTCCCACATAAGGTGATTTTAATTTTTGAACATTTTTCTTTGGAGAATGGTGACTAGCTGCTTCAACACTTGTTACTTGGTTCAATGAGGATTCAACCTTGCCATCTTTTGAAGTTAAGTCCATCAAGGCCAATTGAGGAAAAAAAAACAAAAAAAAAAAAAAGATGATGAAACGATTGCTAACAAGATTGCAGGAAAAAAAAATGCACAGATAAAGCAATTGCTAACTGAAAAGCATAAATTAACATGACTTCTATTCATAATAATCTGAAAAACATAAGGAAACACCATCCCAAACACATGTGATTTATATTTTGTTTGTTGGTCATTATATAGAAGTAATGAGTAAACATATCTGTAAACTTAACTATATTATCAAGCTGCTATTTGATTATGCTATTTAGGTTACCATGAAAATCTCTAGAAAAAGTTGGCTCTTGTTACTATGATCAGTGCTATGTGGCATGATAATTAAGGGACATTGCTATCCTACTCCAGTTGCAATAAGGTAGCAAATAGGTCATACAATTATATAATATAATTTGGATTCGTTATGAACATCAATGCCAAGTAGTTTGAGTAATGTTTCTGCATCTTTTAAACATTGGTCATCAATGCCAAAACCAATCCTTTTAAAGTTAAATTAGCCCCTTGTAGGGAAGCAAATAGTTTTCTTTATCAGAAAGTTTAGAGATATAAGTTCTTTTTTTAATTTTTTTTTTTTTTTGCAAAAGGGATCAATTCATTAAAAACCAAGAAACGTACAAAACAAACTGAAAGCAAAGACACAAAAGCAAGAAGTCTGCTTAACAAACAAAGTTAATTATAACTAATCTAAGTAGGAGCAGGAATAGCGTCATAAAGGAGAATATGAAACGAAGTTTGGAATGCTTCTGTAAGCTGCTGACTGTATTAAACATACTTCTTCAAGTTCACAGCCGCTAATATTCGTCAATAGAGGATAGGAAAAATCAAAGTTTTCAACCCTGAGGAAGAAGATTTGCCAAAGGAAAGAAAAAAAGAAGAAGCAAAAGCTAGGAAAAGAATGCCAGACGCAAGTTTGGTTAGCAAGACTAGTAAGGTAATTGAATGCCATAAACTTCACAACCAATTATAGGTCTAAACCCTAAACCCGAAAGTTTGGTTAGCAAGACAAGTAACGTAATTGAATACCATAAACTTCACAACCAATTATAGGTCTGAACCCCAAAATTTGGTTGTTTTTATGTCGACAACAGAACAAGATAATTACGTACCTGTGTTCTTGTTGTAAGTATGTTTAGTTCCAAGTCGCAAAGTAATTGGGAGGATGAAGATGAGAGCTTGGAGTTGGAAAGGACGATGATAGCTTGAAGTTAGAGAAGACGATGTTTCTTTTGGCTTTTAGCGTTACGCGTGTTCTTGTGCTATTTTTTTCTTCTTTTGATTGTGTACAGTATTGAATAGTACTCCTGATTCTGTTATTCTTCTTCCTCTTTTATTTCTTTTTAGTTTTGTTGATTTTGATTTTCTAAATAGTAATTTTGTTTTTTCTTTTAGTGAAGAAAAGTTTAATTTTAGATTAGAAAATATGATGCCAAGTCATTTGCCAGGTCAGCCTGTTGTATGTTGACATCATTCAATCAATAAATCTGAACTATTGAACATTTTAAAATCTAATGGCTCACAAGGTGTGTCAAATTTAGTATACAATGATAGATCTACGAAATGCTCTAAGTAGCTTAATATAGTATGAAAAAAGATTGCAAGCTTGTTGACCAAGTAATTGCCTGGGAATGCCTGCTATGTCGAAAGGGAATCTGATTTTGTTTAGAATAAAGGATGTTGAGAATTGGTAAACAAGGGGTCGTTGTAGTATAGTGGTAAGTATTCCCGCCTGTCACGCGGGTGACCCGGGTTCGATCCCCGGCAACGGCGATATGATTTTTTTATTTTTTTTGCCTTTTTTCCTTCCTTCTTTATTGGCCAGAGTCGTGAATATCACCATGTTTGGAGATAAGAGGAAGCCTCAATCTGTGAGCTATTTCTGCAACAATTATGCAGCTATAGACATTACAATCCCACTATCATTAGTTTTAGACTATTCAATGGTGTCTCGTGTATAAAATCAATACTCAGACACATGGATGCAGATTCAATTAGCCTGTTGTCTTTTAATGGTAATCTGAAATACAAGTCCATCGTCATCTCATAGTGACTTAAATTTGTCTTAGCCAATCTCATTTTAGGGATGATGCATGTTTCTGTTTGTATTAGTTTGTACTTCAAATTGAAATAGTCCAAGGAAACCCTTTGATTTTACAGAACAATATTGCAGTGCTGAGTTTCTAGCAAGGTATTTTACATTAAAGATAGCGATCCCATAGTGAGTATCTTTCATCTTTAATGTCAAATGATTACTTGACAGCATTATTTGAAATGCATTTTAAAACCAATGTAATGCAAAGCAAAAGCAAATTCAAAGTTTGTGACAAAATCAATCCTGAGGAGAGTTCGTCAAGCGCAGTTGCTGATATATTCGGCCTGCACATCTCGATTTCCTCCAAGGTTGGCCGCCGAAACGGCTTGTTGGTATTCTCCCACCATCGCCATTGCCTCATTATACATCAGAATTCAAACCCATCACAAACACTCCTACAAAACCCTTGCCAAATAAAGACAACTAGTTTCCCCAGAAGCTAGCAGAATTTATGGCTTCCAAGTAACGCATACTTTCATTGACATTTCCTCCTTTGCCTGCAGCAACATTCAATAAATTCATAAATCAAATTAATTGTAAAGAAGATGCTAATGCAAGGTGTTCTGCTTGCTGTGAGAACACCTACTTTGGAAGCCAGTCCCTAAAAGGACTGGTAACTGTTTATGAGGTCTGTGTGCATCATCTAATTTATTTAGCTCTTGCATTTCATTGTAACTTTAGCGCTGTTCGGAGTTTGCTTGTAATGACTTTGTTAGAGCCATGTTTGGCTTGCTTACAGTTGCTTTCTAGCTAGGTAATCATCGGTGCATGTAGTTTGTCCTTGGACTCTGGTCGACTCTTTTTTCCTAAGAGAGATGGCACTCTACAAGACAGCTAACATTCAAACACACGAATCTCAACAGAACAACATAAGCGAAGAGCCGAAAACAGCAAAACTAAAGCGGATAAAAACCAACACTAAAGACAACAAGCTCAATAGAATATAGAGTACAGATAGGATAACAAAAGGCTTGCGCCAAATATACATTGTGGTCATGTTTTCATTGCCACTGCAATACAAATTGTCGTAACTTGTTCGTGTCACCCCTTCCTCCAAAAGAACATCTTTATATCTGGACTTCACTGGCCCAAGATATTTGATATTGATTTGTTGGCGATTTTAAAAAGCTCTTCCCTGTGGACAAGGAAGAAATCCAAGTGAGCTCCTAGCTAACTAGAAGAAATTCTACTACCATATCTGCTATTTGTATTGTATACATAGATATTTGGCTGCACTACATGAGGCTGCTGCTTAAAGTAATCTGCATAACTTAAAGCAAAAGAAAAGTGTAACTAAGCAGACTTTCTCTTACCGATCAGGTTTGAATAAGAGATAACGATATATGAACCACTGAAACAAATACAGAGGCAAGTTAATCATTGAACAGAACAAGAGAAAAGTGTAAACAGCGTAAAATAAAGATTACATGTGCACAACGTGAAACTTGCCTATGGTTGCAACATACTTACCGAAGAGTAGAGTATTCCAACAAATTCTAGCACACTTGGGAGAAGCGGCAACTTGTCAATTGCCTATTCACATAAATGGAGGATCAGCGACAGGGTGAGGAACATTAAACCATTTGAACTATTTTTTAACTGAAGGCCAGTTCACTCACATAAACAGTGTATGCATAGCGTAGTTAAAAGGATCTGCTAAAGATCTTTCATATGTAGGAGGAATTAAGGGTGGGAAAAGTTTGAATTTTTTTTTCCTCAACTCCACCGCAAGGCTCTGAAAATTGATATATATATTTTTTTAATTTCAATTTCATAGCCTTACTGAGGAGAGATGAATGTAAACCTCATATGAAGCTATTACCCTCAACTCTAGTCTACAGTTAAAAATTGTGTATTTTCAGTAAACACATTGTTTCAAGAACTATGTAGATGAAAGAAGTCAATAAATTACCGTAATCAGATTTGCTGATGCCCAAAAAGCCACAACAGCTGCAAATCCCAAACCAACAAGAGCTATTCGATCCTCAGAATTATCCCACTGTTTTTAGTCCAATCCAGGTAAAAAAATAAAATAAAAAATAAAACACATGGACCCAAAATCAAATTAATTTTCATTTATATGGAATGAAGAACTGATATTTGAGGTGAAAAGCAAATGAACTGACCAAAACTGTGAGAACAATAAATTTTTTAATTGTTTAGCTGAATTATCACAGCCAAAATATCTCATAAGTAGGAAACAAGCACTCACTCTTGTGTTTTACAAAAGGAGGAAGGGTTATGAACTTTGTACAACACTAAGAACCAGTAAAGGGAACAATGGAATGAAAGTTGCATGCACATACATGCTAACCCAGACATATGACAACTTTCATATACCGAATAATTGTTATCCGTCATATGGATAAGTTTGATTACCAAAAGGATAAAGGGAAGGAGGAGAGCTTACAGCATTCTGAACAGACTTAACTATACTGAGTGAGGTAGAGGACTCGGAGCTTTTACTAGTAGCCCTCACCACAACAGCAACACGGTTCTGTCGCTCTGTAATGTAGAAGTTATGCACAAATATGAGATTGAGAGAGGAATGCATCAATGCATGGAATAAATAAAAAAGCCATGTCAGATTGCATTTGGACCCATAATCATCCACCTTCAAAACCTTTGAATAACGCTTAGACTTGGTATTCTGGATTCAACTACTTACTTCCACGAATTCGAAACAGATTCTCAAGTCTATCAGTTGGCAAAGACCACTATACTTGCTTCTGTTACTAGTACCACAAATTGATATCTGATATTCCTTTATCTACTTTGACCGAGTTTTCCGGAACCATATACCCGTATGGCTGTTTTTCTTTCAATCCATTTGAATCATATGGCCAAATACCATAATTAAATAAACTTTCCCTCCTGGTAAGTACCTTGAAAATAGATAAATGCTGAAAACCCACAATCCTTAAACACATTACTATGTTCAAATTTGAAGAACTAAAAAAACAGTGGGATTGAAGATATACGGGCATTGTGCCATACAAAGATCTTACAGAAATTTTGTCTGGAACCTTTTTCTGTGGATCACATTACAGTTTTCACAAAGACCACTACATATGTCTAGGTACATGTATTTCATTAACTTGGTTCACCTAAGAACTGAACTCTAGATAATTTAACGAAAGAACAGAGGTATCTTGACCTATTTGTCCCAATTAGCTGAGCTTCAACTTCAAACTTGACTCAAAGTTACACAAAGAAATACTCTTGAACGTACAAATCCAATACATTTCTACCTCCAACTCATCAAGTCAACCAATCTTTCTAACATAAGCAAACAAACAAAGCTAGATTAGGAATAAAAGTTGTTTACAGAAAGAAACGTATGAGACCCAAAAGAGGAAAAACCCAGAACAGCTGCAAGCTCACCTTTAAAGGAACACACTGGTAGTTTTGGGAGAGCTGTCAGTAAGGTGTTTCTTCTATTTTGGGCCAACAATGGGGGAGGCAAGCTTGCAATAATAGAAGCCATGTAGTTCAAAATTTGGAGGAGCAAGAGAGCCGGAGAAGAGAAAAAGATGGTCGTCTAGTCAATGCTAGAGCCTTTATGTTTATGCACCACACAATTTAAGGTTTTTTTTTTTTTTTTTTTTTTAAATCTCATTAATATGTCATACTCAAACTAGATTTTCCTTATTGGCCAGAACAATTAAGTTTCTATCCAAAATCTTGAGCACTACCCTTATCCATTAAAAATGGCATTCATTTGTAAAATTATTCAATCACAAAAGTATCAATTTTATAAATTTTGAACGTTTTGATAAGTTATACTTTGTGACAATATGGCGGATCTCAGAGAAAAAAAATTACATTTGGGTAACCCACTGTTGTGGTGCAAATAACTTTTATTCTTATAAAATATAGATTATAAAACCAAGGAAATAACATTTAGATTAAAAACACGTCTGCGCATTATTTGTTTCCTCTGATAAAACAAGGAAGTTTACCAGATAATTTTACCAATTTTACATTAATACTGATAATTAATCAGGCCATTCAGCCCTATTCTACACATTTAGATAAAGACAAATCTTATCCCTGATAGATTTAGCCCACCCTATTATGATTTCTGGTTTTGCCCTTGGTCTGGACACAGAAACCTTCATCGTGTAAAAGATATAGAGGCTCTGAAAATTAGTTGTGGCGGTGATGAGACGCAGCTAATGGCGAATAATGGCTCGCAGAACTTTAACACAGGTTCTAATATAACTTCACTACTACTTGAGGTCTCCAATAGTCTATCAAAAGTCCACTACAATTGTTAATCAGAACTTGAACATCTGACAGAAATACGTCAATGCACTTGCTATATGGTAAATACGGTTCTAGATATTAGCAAGTCAAAACTGGTTTTCCCCGATGAAACTCTCTGCAGTGGACAAACGAAGTACCATCATCCATCAATCAATCAGTCACTCGCGCTTTTTCTTGCGGGAACATCGACAGCAACATAATGTAGCAAGCCAGATCAGACCCATCATAGCGAGGACCAATCCTGCAACATTGGATGTAAATGTGATAAATCAGCAGATTTAACTATACAAGATGCATTTAACAGAGAGCTGATAGTGTAGACAAACATACCGGACAGAGAACAATAAGCTAAAATAGCCAAGCGATATCTGACAATCCCTGGTTGATTGATTTCAAGATGGCAGTGCCTTTGGTGCTTTCCTGCTTCATTGCTAGTCACATAGTTGAAATTTCTTGCTTGCAATTCCGATAATGGTGCAGTTACACCTACCACAGGATCGCCATCCGTATCCCTCACTTGAATTTTCAATGTCACAGGAGTTGCATGCCAGTCTATCTCGATTGCTCCAAAATTAGGCATGCCTGAAGAAATAACATCTGGAAACTCAGAAACTAGACATTTTTTCACTACAGCACTCTACACAAGTCAAGTTTAAGATGACATGCATACCATATGTGCATGACTTGCGTCTGCAGTTTCCATCCATTACTCTCAAGGTGGCAGGAGTAAACCATGCCAGAAATCTCACTAGGAAATGCAGCGGCATTGGAACTACCTTTTCAACTGCTTGGGTGATTCCGCTTGCAGTTACATCATACAATGGATATCCAGTGGCACAATCATATCTTGTAATTTCTCCAAAATGAACATCTCCACTAATGAAAAACACTCCACCCCTCTACACAAGGAACAAGATTTGTAAAAACTGGAGCTGATAGCTCTGACCCCAGAGAAAGGGATAGCAAGTAGTAAAACTAAACAACAACATGCCACACTTCATGCATCTGTTGGTTGTATAATATGAAATTGCTACTAAAAGAGGTTAAACTGACATCATGGACATATATACCACCTTACTATCTGCCAGCAGTTTAAATAATCGATCTCTCTCTTTTGGAAAACGTCCCCATGATTCCATGTAGAAAAACGGCCCAGTTGTTGCTGAGAGATTTGATATGACCTGAATTGTAATAAAAAAAAACAATTACTCCAAGTTTGGATAAATAACAAAACTTAAGAGATAATGAAGGCATAAATTGACAAATGCAAAAGAACTTGACTATCAAGCCACTGGGGAATGGGCACATGTTTTTTTTGAATAATTACATAGCTAACAGGATGGTAAAGAAACCCTGCAAATATTCAAGCACAATACCTGATAAGGCATAAGTTTATAATTTACCTGTATAGATGACCCAATAATAGTAACGGCTGTTGGTGAACCATACAGCTCTTTCTCTAACCAAGCCCACTGTGAACTCCCCAAAATAGTTCCGTCACTACGTAGAGGATCTCGGTGGTATCTAGTATCTAATAGGATAACCTGAGGAAGTAGATTGCCCAGAATTAGTATAAACGGGATCTTTACCCAAACATTTGTTTGCTTAGACATGATTGCAGTTGCAGAAATGTACCCTATTGAGAATACAATACTAAATGAATATTATGCTCAATAGAATAGCTTTCCTCAAATGGCATGCTGAAGACTATGCAGGGAAAGCTCATTTTGGATTCTATGATAAAACACTTGTAGAGATATAAATAAAAAGCCTGTCAATTTGATACCTTGATTTGTCTACCTGTGGGGCCAAATGTATAAGATGCATATACACCAGCTTGTTTGCGCCTACAATGAAACCACGGTAGCCATTCATTATGATCAGAAAGAATTGGGCATTATCATAACATTGCCCTCCACCACAGTAAATGATGTTCATAGAAAGCAAGGGAGGTTGTAACAATTTCAACACCAATATCTTTGGATATCAACAAGTCCATAATACCACTACATAAGGGTGAACAGTCCCTCACCGTGGACTATCTTGAGGCTCATCTAAGAAATCAAGCATAAGCCTTTGATTAGTTACTTTCCCAGCAAATTCTTTTCCTGCATCGTTTAATCCATAATCATGGTCATCCCATGTGCCTATGACCTACACAGTTGACATTGAGTGAAGATAAATTACATGAAAAGAAAGTGGATGAGCAATAACAAAAACTATCCAGTCACAGAATCAAAAATAAAACACACCTTAGTCTTCTGCCGAAGACGAGAATAACCAGGATTAGACTTGGCTTCCTCATACTTGGACTTCATTTCCTGCTCGCTAGCAGGAACAAACCTTTCAGTATTCTTCCATGGACCAATATTTCTTTTCCTCCCAAAAAGCTTATTAGGCAACCTGACGTCTCCATAAATGTTATCACCCAGCCAAATGAAAACTTGGGGATCAAACTTTATGATCGCATCCCATATGGACTGCACAAAAGCACAAGCTTTTAAAGTCATTACATGAACAATCTGTCAAAAGGGTAAGTGGGGAATACACTAGGACTCAAATTTAGCAAACAGCAGATTGTCAGTGGAAGTGGGCTCATCTCTATCTATGTTGTTTCTTTGTGCCCAAATTGCTTTTGGCATTTGGCCAACTTCTTAGGAATATGAATATCAAACAGTTTAACATCCAAAGGCAGTAAAAACCCAAAAAGAAATTCACCAAAAAAAAAAAAAAAAGGGGAGGGTGAAAGTGCAGAGAGTGCAAACCTGAGGTGCAGATTGGTTGGCACATGATCCAAAAGCAATACGACTGACCAGATTGTCATGCTTATTCTCAGAAGTAACCACCACTCCTACTCCAACCGCCGTCACCGTCAACCACCACCACCACCACTTCAAGCCCAACCCCATTTCTCTCTCTCAATTCCCTATTCTTTTCAATTGTGTTTGTTTAGTTTTTTTTATATAACAAGAAAATCTGGGTTTCATATGATGATTCTTTCCATTTCTAAATGATCACGCTTTAATCCAGAAAATCTAATAAACTAATCTCTGAAGGAAAAGTTTTGATTTTTTGGACAGAGAAAAGGAAAAATTATAAAAGGAAGCTGATTTTCTGGGCTTAAATGCTTCACCAAATCGTGGGGGCGAAACGACTTTCTAACAGGAAAACCCAGAAATTTAAGAGGACGTAGAATTAAATTAGATTGAGAGAAATTGAAATGGTTTTCTCGTTTTTTATTGAAGTAAAAAGCAGAAAGGGGAAAGGCATTGCATATTTAAAGCGCCTGGTACATAGTTATGGAGGTAGACCACCTCAACTTCAATGTTCCCTCTCTGGGTCGTCCTCGTGCAGGTGTACCCCAACTAGTGATCACCTTCATTCAGGAAAGAAAGGAAGGAAATTCCAGTTTCCACCTTTCTCTTTCCTTTTTTCTGTTTTTTTTTTTTCAAGTCTCTGCTTCTTTTTCTTCTGTGTTTTGGTGGAAAAGTATTTCGAAAACATTTTTATAGTTTGTCGGATGAGGTTGTAACTTGTAAGTTTGAACTATTAAACTATTTATTTTAATTTTTTTTACTGATGATTGGCCAGTGATCGAAGTGTCACAAAATAAGTAATCACATGTTGCCATGTGTCATGAGCCGTACTGAAGAGCAGTGTTATTGTGACACTTCATGAAGGAGATCGTGAGGATCGAGCATTGGAGACCAAATGGCGAGTCTCGAAATAAATGAGGGATGAGTGGTATTGTAGTAAATAAGTATAATTTTGTAGCTTCCAGGTTGGAGGTATTTCAGCTTGGAATTTGGGAAGACTTAAAACGCGAGAAATGTTAAGAAGGTCGAGACGAGTTCAATTCACTTAACAGCATGTCATTCAGAGTTCATATGAATTAGTTATGGTCCATTATGACTCCTTATACATATTGATGGGTGAGAATTTGCCAGATATGGTCTATAGGAGGAGAGCTATTGTCTAACTCTCCACCACCGCTGGTGCTGGCCTTCTTTGAGCAATAAGTGAGCTTCTTCTAGGCACCCTCTAGAGCCAAGAAGGCGGGCATATATCGTGAGGAAGGGCGACATGTGTCTTCACAAGTCAAGGAGTTTTGTCGACAGTATCAGCGCAAGAAAGGGCCAATATTGCGCTTCAGCGTTGAAAGTAAGGTTCGTAGGTGGGCAATCCTTATGCCAACTAGACAAAGATGTGGGCTTACAGATGATATGTCGAAACCTCGTGAAGTTCATTGGCCATGTAGTAAATGGCATAGGCATTTGTTTAGCTTCGACCTTGCATTTGTCCTTAATTTGGTACAAAATCGCTTACATGCTCCATCTCCTAAATAGAGTTAGTTAGTTGAACATCTCGTTGAGGAGTAAGCCTTATTGTTACCCACGATACTCAACTCTCCTAGCCTAGCTAAGTAGGAGCAAGTTGATTGTACAACCTTGTCTTGCTTACTCACATTGGCAAGGATATTCTCGACTACCAAGTTCATCTGGGATAATACTATGCCTTATATTGCCAAGCCTACCCAGACAAGTTAGCAACCAATTTCTTCGATTCCACATGAACAACTAGAAGTATCAGAGAGTACACCCCATGTAAATAGTGACATGTTCTAATCCTAAGACTTCATGCTGGTGAAAGACCTAATATTCTTTTAAGCTCATTCTCTATATATAGGTGGCATATTTCCTAAATCATGTATGATTATCTAATACCAAGTCCTAAGACTTCCATGCTGGTGAAAAACCTAATACCAAGTCCCCCTATACTGTTGGGGATGCAAAAGTATAGGGGGACTTGGTATTAGGCCTAATGCCTTCTTTAACAATGCAGCCATTGCAAAATTGGCTTGGAAAATAATCACAGACCATGACAATTGGTGGTCTCAAATTGTATGAAGGAAATATCTTAGAAATGTCTGTTTCTTTTAGGTTAAGAAGAAGCAATCGAATTCACTTGCTTGGAAAGGAATCTTGGGTGCAAGACAATTCATACTTAAACGTATGAAATGGATTGTTGGCAATTGTAAGTCTATAAACTTCTGGAAATTTAATTGGGTTTTTGAGTATCCTCTTTTTAATATTATTCTTCATCAATTGAAAGATAGAATTGATCTAAATGAAACAGTAGCTAGTTATATTGTTAATGGTACTTGTTTGAAATAGAACCAAACTTTTAAAGTATTTGGACCATAATATTGTCAAACGTACTAGATTACTAGTATTCCTATCCCTTACAAAGATGAGGAAGATGAATTTGTTTGGTGACCTTCTTCCAATGGTCAATTTACATTTAAGTTTGCAACTCGGCTGCAACTTGATAATATAGAAACCTAATAATATTCCTCCGAAAATTAAAATTTTTGGTTGGCTTTTGTTGAGAGGCAGATTGAAAACAATAGATCAACTTTCTAGGTTTGGTTACATTGATGATAATTCTTGTCCACTTTGTGATAATGATAATGAAACTATTAATCATTTGTTTGGCTATTGTGAATTTACTAGTAAAGTTTGGAGACTAGCTCAAGTTTAGGTCCCAATTGACTGGGAGGAAGGCTATTTTAAGGTCTTTCAAGAGATGATTGTTAATCAACCATATGGTAGTGGGAAGTTTGCTAAGATGCTAATAATTTGTTGGCGAATTTGGAAAGCTATAAATAAATTAAACTTGCTTTAGAGGAGCTGTTAGCTTCCTAAATGCTGTTCAGCAGCCTTAGCTGCTGTTCTTAATGATATCAAAGAAACGATATATCCAAATGGGGGGAAGACTATGAAAAACCATCCGGCCACTATTCTGTGGCAAACTCCTCCTAGAAATTATGTTAAAATTAACTTTAATGGATCTGGACAAAGAAATTCTGCTGCAGGAGGCTTCATCATTAGGGATACTTCTGGTAAACCGCTTTATGCAACTGCAAAATGATTTGGGAGTACCATAGTTCTGGTAGCATAATCAACAGCTCTATGAAATAGCCTCGTCAGTGCACAACAACAAGACTTTTCGAAATGTTAATGTCTAAGATTCAGTGGTAGCTAAATCTCGGTTAACGCTGGTTCGAAGAGCGAACCGCTACTTGTGATATTGTTGTTAATGTTCCCGCTGCCTATCAAATGAAATACAAAGGGCGTCAAAGGGAGACTGCGGTTGGAGGTTTTCTCTTCTCCGATGCCTAAGTTAGTCAATGTATTTATGTTGACAAAATAACAGTAGGTAAGTTGTAAATGCGTAATTAATGAGGAGAGAGGAGTCTTTTATAGGTGGGGAAGAGATTGATCTCTTCCTTGTTTTCCATGTGGGACTGATATGCTTCAGTTCCCAGCTTCTGATGCTTCAGCGAGGCTATCTTGGCTCTGCACGTGGTGGCGCGTCAGCGGTGATCTGGGGGTGAGTCAGGGCTCAGGTGATAACCTGCTTGGCTGTGTTTCCGTAGGTCACATCGTTGATGGTTGTTGGTACTGCTGGCGGTAGTATGAGCGTGGCCCATTATAGCTAATTATGCTTAGAAAATGCTCATGTAAGTACAAGTCCCCAGTCAAGGAGGGCAATCTTGGTTGGGGAGTTGTCTAGTGGTTTGAAGCGTTACTCCTGCTAGACTTGCGAAAGCATAATTAGTGTTAGTGCATTGTCAACCATGGATTTGTTATGAGCAAACGCTTTATACCCTTTCGGTTGGGCCCCTGCTAGGCTCCCGAGGGAGTCCCCCACTCCCCGGGTAAGATAGGCCTCCGTTTGGCCGGCATATTGTTTGTTGAGGGGGATCTGCGCTGAGCAGAGGGTGTTGGGTAGTGAGCTCAATCTTTGATACCCGAGTGGCAGAGGTCAACGTGCCTGATCAAGGTCGTCTAAGACTGTGTTGACGTGTCCCCTTACTTGGCCTGGAGGAATGTAGCTTAATTGCAACGCCGCGTGGCGATCATTGTCAGAATGAGGCGTTGCTTAGGGAATCGCCTCTGGCGGAAGTCCCTCCACTAATAGTAAGAGGTAAAAAGTGTCGCGGGGACCCTCTTGCTTGCGAGATGGAGAAGCTCTGCAAGCGATGTTGCTCTCAGCGGAGACTAGGTCACTTGCAAGATGAAATGGATAAGTCCCGCTGGCAGTGTTGCGCTTAGCGGAGACTATCTTGCTTGCAAGACAAAAGGGAGAAGTCCAGCTAGCGGTGTTGCGCTTAGCGGAGACTGTCTTGCTTGCTAGACGAAAGGGAGAAGTCCTGCTAGAGATATTGCGCTTAGCGCAGACTGTCTTGCTTGTTAGAAGAAAGGGAGAAGTACCGCTAGTGGTGTTGCGCTTAGCGGAGATTGTCTCACTTGCAAGATGAAAGGGAGAAGTCCAACTATCGGTATTGGTATACGTCTTCTTAGCACACCCGTCTCTTCGCCATTAATGCGAGTAAGTATCGTTTTTGTAATCGAGGTGATGCCTCGGTTAATCCAGATAGTGAATGCGATCGTGAGGCACGCGTACTGTTCTCGTGTGATGCCTTTTTTAGCAAACGGCCTGGATCTGATTGATGTTGACATAAAAAAGAGGGAAACCAAGGGGGTTTCAATATTTTCTGCACTTCAAAACCCAACTCGTTTGTCTTCAAGCTTTGTTTTCTAAAAGTTGAGGAGGACGGTCTACAAATCGAGTGAAGTTGTTGAGTTTGGAAGAAAAGAAAAATTTGTCGATGCATACTCAAGCGTACAGAGATCCTATTTTCAGGTTGGTGATCTGAGCCTCGTGTTTCCTTGCTTGCTTTGTTGTTTCTGACACTTGATATTTCTAGGTTTCTAGTGTGTTCTTGCCACTGTGCTAACATGTTCTGAGAGTCTAGAAGTACTTGTGGGTTTGGTTAGTCATTTTTGGTAGAGGGTTGTTGGTTATGGGTTTGCTAGATGGTCGAATCTGGGTTTTGAGTGTATATACACTGTTCTTGTTTTGGTGTTTTCTGGGTATGGTTGTTCTTGGTGTTCTTGGTTGAAATCTGACATAAGGATAGTTTAGATCGTTTTCGAACTGACTGACTTGGGTTTTAGGATGTTTGCAATAGCTAGCGTCATAGAGATCTAGAGCAGTAAGGATTCCGGGTCTGACGTGTCGCTCAGAAGTTCCGATAGGATTTTTATTGATATGTTGTGTCCGTCTGCCCCTGTAGGAACCTCACTGCTGGAACCGCTAGACATCGAACCGCTTCAAACTGTTTCTTGGGAATTAGCCATGGCTCGTGCTGGGCGCCCAGAAACGTCAACGGTGAGAGAAGAAAATGACGTCCGCGAGCGACGGATAGGCTGGATAGCCACAGTGCTGCGAGTGGCTCCGTGCATGGGGATGACGCAGTTTAAGAGGATATAGAGTCGGCGTGGGTTCTCCGCGACAGTACCCCAGTTGACTAGGAGGGACGACTGATGCCTCCGTCTGCGATCGCCAAGCTAAAACGGGTGTTCCGCCTCCCTGGCGTGGTGAAACTACATTCATCGAAGAGAGACGAGAAGGTGTCGTTTCTGTCGGCGGGTTATGCCACTGTGCACGAGGCTGTTTTCCGTCAGGGTGTAACGTTTTCGCTGCTACCCAACCTTCATATTCTACTATGCGAGTTTGGCCTCACTTTTGGGCAAATTTGCCCTAACATGTGGAGGATGTTGATGGCGCTGAATTCCCTCTGGCGGTTGTTTGGGTGCGAAGGGCCTACCGTGGCGGAGGTTCTTCATTTTTATGAGCTTGTATACTTGAAGCGTCAAGGTTGTAGCAGGCAAGTGAATCTGACCCAACGTCAATGGGAGCCGAAGTTGATTGAGAACTTGAAGGACTCCATGTCCCCTTGGAGGTCGACTTTCTGTGTTGCAACCGAGGGCTGGGAGTTCGACGCGGGGGTGAACGAGCAAGCACCGACGTTTAGGATTAAGTCGGAGTTCCAACCTATCCGAGGTTGTCACTAGTTTCCGCTAAGCAAAGAAAATTTGTATAATAGTTTTTTTTTTTTTTTTTTGACATCGTCTCTGTTTTCTTCTTTGTGCAACGGGATTGCGGTTCACGTTGACACGCAAGGAGCGGTGTCATATAGCTCGGATTACGGGTTGCTGGAAGAACCGTAATCTTCTTGACCTTCGATTGCTCACCGACTGGGAGTTGTTGATAGACTTGAAATTGACTTGCGCCCCCGGTAAGTGTCTTCCGCCAACCTGTTCCTTCGCTAACCTGTTCGATGCTAATTTGTTTTGTTTTCTTGTTTGTTTAGATCCTGTTCCCGGTAACAAGGCCAGCCGCGACACTTTTGACAAAGCCATGGACTGCGTGGACCTGCAGAACTTTATTGAGGGCATGTATGCCGGCCCTACCCTTTCTCAAATAGGGTAGGGTAAGGGTCATGCAAGTGAAGCCCGACCCTACCCTACGGCCCGGCCCAATTGAGCCCGTAAGGGCCAAGCCCTACCCGGCCCTACCCTAAAATTTATATATTATTTTTATTATTTTCTATTACATAGGCTTTATTTTCTTTAACTATTATTTTCCTTGTTACACAACAATTAATATTGATAGATTTAGAGAGATAGTTAATTGAATATAACCACCTTAACTAAATTAATAAATGTTATAAGTTAATTTCTGTGTGTGTGTGTGTATTAAATATGATCAACAAAAAACAATGAGTCTTGTATTATCTATATAATCATTTAGCCACATTTTGAGGAAAAAATACAATGTAATTTTTTTTTTTGGTTATACAAAATAAGGCCCTTTTCGGCCCTATTTAGCCCTATTCGAAAGGTCGGCCCTAACGAATCTGGCTTTTCGGGCGAGTTAGGGTTAGCATATTTAAGCCCCGGTCTGACCCTACCCAGCCCTAAATTTTGTTGACTTTGACTAGACCCGACCAGGCCCGACCCTAAGCCCTAAAATTTATGGTAGGATCGGCCCTAACCCGACCCATGATGACCCCTAGATGGTCGTATGCAATAACAATAATTTTTTCTCCTGCTGCCAGGAATGTATTTTCTGTATCTTCTTCGATGATCTTTTTGATATATTCTAGTGACATAGCCTTCATCCAAGGAATACTAGAATTTGGTTGGCCATTGTATCCAACACATGCAGGGTGAAGATACTTCCCTTGAATGATTCTCACATAATGATATGGAGAAATATAATCAACTTCCCCATTTGTCTTCTAAATCCACTCTGGTGGAGTAGACCTGAACTTCAACCTGAGGATGCAGTCATTTTTTCTGACGTTTTTGACTGTGTTGACTATGAGGGGTGGCAATCCTTTGAGATCATCATTTGTTTTAGTCCAAAGATTGTGGACAAAATCATTTTCAACAAGCCAAACCTTGTGTTCTTGAGGATGTTCACTCTGAACATTGACCACATATCTTCCAACATAAGGTCCAGGGACAGTGAAGAGAGTTGGAGGTAGACATGAGTCAGAATTCTTACTTCAAATTAGATTATGAAACTTAAACCATTCTGATTCTTTTAGTGCTATAACATGAATTCTAGCACTCTAAGGATCTTTAAGATACTGGATTATCTCATTCTGGACAGCACTCTACTGTGTATTTTCATAAACTTCTTTAAACTGCGGTCTAGCATTTTCATGGAGTTCTTCAGCTAATGCAAAC
The DNA here is from genome assembly GCF_002994745.2 of Rosa chinensis. Taxonomy (NCBI): domain Eukaryota; kingdom Viridiplantae; phylum Streptophyta; class Magnoliopsida; order Rosales; family Rosaceae; genus Rosa; species Rosa chinensis. The sequence goes on from NC_037094.1 coordinate 35,561,286, forward strand.
AGAGTTGGGAACATGAGTCCACTATTTCTTTCCTGGAAAGCATATAAGAGGTTATCTAAAATTGCCTTTTGGTGGTATGCTAGCCTCCTTCCAGTTCTAAACACATGATCAGCAAAAGTTTTTAGTTCATAATTAAAAACATTTATAACTCCAATTGGAGTTGATTTGCTTTTTGGCAAAGCAACAGCCTTCAACTGTCTTGATGAGCCTTTATAGTCTGCCGTTTGAGACGGGCTAGCCAATCCTTTACGCTGGGATTGATCAATTGTGGCTAGTCCGTTTGGACTTGGCAGAAATCTTTTGAGGATTTTTTTTCTTTAGAATCCTCAGCATTTTCAGGTTCTTTCCCAGTTCTTCTGTTTCTGGGATTGGGACCTTCGTCGTCGTCTCTTCGGCTGAACATTGCCATTTCTCTGGTTAAGGCATCTAGAAGATAGTTCTTGTTTCCTGCAATTAATTCAACATTATAATCGTATTGGTTAAGAAATAATTGCCAGTTTGCTAATCTTCCTCTATCAGCAGCTTTATCAAGTTTAAAATTTTTAAAATTCTTTACTCTAGCACAATCGGTGCGTACAGAAAAGGGTTTTCCAAGAAAAGCAGGAGAATTTAAAATTGTTTTCTTGACAGCCAAAATTTCTTTTTCTCCTGTAGGATAATTTTGTTCTGCAGGGCTGAACTTGCCACTACAAAATTTATAGATTTTTTCAATGTTAGTTCCAGGTGTTTTTGCCAGAACAATACCAGACTAGTAATTATCACTAGCATCTTCTGTAAAGTTCCATTTTCTTTTGGAACTTGTTTTAGGAGATAACATTAATTGCTGTTAGTCCTGACATTTTGGGAATGAAATCTCTCCCATAATTAATGACTCCTAATAATCTTTCTAGACTCTTAGCATCAAGGATTCTGTCTGGGAATTTTCAGATTTTTTCAAGGATGTGGGGTTGAGTTTTATCACTCCATTCTTGATGTTTATTCCAAGGACATCCACTTCATCTAGGATAAAGAAGACTTTCTTTTCTCCTAAGATGATTCCATGTTGAACTATCAACTTTACAACCTCATAGAGGTGTTTCATGTGTTCTTCTCGGTTTTTGGAGAAGACAAGAATGTCATCGATGTAGACGACACAGAATTCAGCAACATGTTTGAAGATGTCATCCATCTTTCTCTGAAATATGGAAGGGGCTTGTTTTAGGCCAAAGGGCATTACTAGCCATTCGTAATGTCCTTGTGGTGTTCCAAACGCAGTGAAGGGAACACTATCTGGATGCATCTTGACTTGCCAAAAACCCGACTTTGCATCTAATTTTGAAAAGACTTTAGCCCCTCTGAGCTGGTTGATTAGTACTCGTACTTGAGCAATTTGATAACCGTCTTTAACGGTCTTCTTATTGACATCTCTATAGTCAATTACCATTCTATCTTTTCCTCTAGTATTTTCTGCATGATTTCTCACGTAGAATGCTGGAGCATGATGAGGGCTAGTAGATGGTTGAATTAATCTCTTGTTCAAGAGATCTTCAATGTCTTTTCTGAATTCTTTTTTATCTTCGTCTTTGTATTAAGGAATGGCCTTGACATGACAGATAGCATTCATATCATGTAATCTTAATTCACATACCATTGGGTCTTTTTCCCAAAATTTCTGAGGGTCGACATCTATATTCTGTTCTAGCATTTTCATGATTTTATCAAGAGTAGGAATTTTCTGAGACTCAATCTTATTCTGAAAGTGCTTGAGGTTATGCTCATGGATGAAACTAGGTTCTTCATCTTCACTAGTTTCTTCTTCTTCTTCTTTAGAAGATTCTTCTATAAGCAATTTTTTTGTTGCTTAATTTGAAGCACAGGTTCAAATTTGGGTTTGTAGGGCATATGATCACCACTATTTCGTTGCAATCTCTGATATTGTATAGTAAATTTTGGACCTACTACACTTTTTGCTTTGGTAACTCTGTCTGCCCAAAACACCCTATCTCTTTTTCTGAAGCCTATAGCTTCTTCATCTTGAATAAATCTTTGTTGAAGAATGAAATCGTTTCCCAATAAGTAATCTGATCCTTGGCCTTTTGATTGCCAAAGAGTGTTGATAACAAATGTTCCTCCACCAATGGTGATGTGAACATCTCTAGCTGCTTTATTAATGGTTAAGTGGCTTCCATCAAACTGGACACCAGTAGCTAATCTTTGTTTATCTTCTTTCCAGAGTTCTTCTGGAATTGCAAATCTCTTTGCAACTGTGAATCCTGATCCATTATCTACAAAGGCATGTAGATGATATTTTCTGTGATCAGGGAATTTTAATCCAATCTCTATGTAGTTGCTATATCTACTAGTAGAGACGATTTTTGATTGTTGTAGCTCTTTCTGAGCTTAATCTTGTGGTACGAAGGGTTTGCATTCTTCTGGAATATTTTCTGGTGGTTCAACCAGCTCTATATTTTCATCGATCTTTTCTTCCTCGATTTTTTCTTCCTTTATTTCCGAGGAAGGTTCAGTAATTTCTTTGAACAAGTTTTCTATCTTTTTCTCTTTTTCTCTTTTTCTTCAAAGAAATATTCTTCATATTCTTGTTCTACCAATTGGCTGATAAGGCCATTCTTGGTTTTTCTTCTTGCTTTAGCTATGAAGCATTCTTTGTGATAAGTCTTTTTTGACTCTTCACAAAACATAGGAAGTCCATTCCTTTCATGACATAGGCAGTAGTCACAAACGAATGTACCAGGGTTCACCTTATAAGAAGACGCGATTGCTTCTGTTTTGCTTTCTTCCCAGTTCTTAACTTTAAGAACATTCATTTGTCTGGATTCTAAGTATTTTACTTCAGAATCTATTTTAGATTCAGATGAATATTCTTCTTCAGACCAGGCAGAGTATACTGACCTTTCGTCATCTTCTTCATCAGAATAAGCTATTTCATAGCCTTTCATATTTGTTGTTTCTACTATAGGCTCGTATTCTTCAAATAGAGATTTTATAGATCTTTTATTTTTCTCTGGACATTCATTGGCATAATGCCCTTCAGCTTTACATAACCAGCATTTACAAGCTTTCTTGCCTGGTTGTTTATCCTGATGGTGCTTTTGGTGATTCTTTTTTTTCTTGAAGAATTTCTTTTTTGGATCTTCTTCCTGTTGTTTCTTGAAATTGGAATTTTTCTTGAATTTCCAATCTTTTTCCTTATTACTCTTTCTAAATCTTTTTGAGTAATATTTTTCTTTTCTCTTTCAGAATTTGGATTCATGACATCCCCAGTTGGTAGGCATATCCAGTATTCCATAACAGAAGTTTTCAACTCCTTTGAGTTGTTTATTGGCCATTTTGGCTCTAAGATTTGCTTTGCATTGTTCTTTTAGTAATTGCTTGATTTTGTCTGCAATTCCTCCAACTGAAAATCTTTCAATTGGTTTTTCAGTTATGCTTTCTCTCACAGCTGTTCTCCATGGTTCAAGAATTTTTCTGTGTAACAGGTTTACTAGATTAGTGTTTTCTAGTTCACCTATTGTACAATAGTATTCTTGAAATTCATTCAAGTATTCTTCAAAATATCTCATGTCACAGATTTTGAGAGCATAGATATTTGATTTGGCCGTTTCTTTAGCCTTTTCACTCAAATTTGAGAGATCTCTATAGAATTGATCGTACAGGGGTACTGCAAATTCATATGGAGATTTTGAATTTTTAATTTCTTCTAGCCAGTCTCTTCCTCTGGCAGTCTTTTTGAAAGACAAATAGTAATTTTTAGCTACTCCGGTTAGAGTAGTTTCATAGTACACCTGAAGATCTGATGCTTCAAATTTTCCAAGGGTAAGAGTAGAGGCCATCATGAGGCTATCTACCCATTGGTCAATAGCTTTTCTTTTATCTAGAGTTTTGTCTAGATTTAGCCATATACCATAATTTGTGATTGGTACCCTAGGCATATTGTCCTCTGGGACATTTCTGCACAGGGAGTTTTAACTTTCCCTTTTCTCTGATGATGAAAGTTTTGGAATTGGAGCTTTCTCCATCTTCCATTTCTATATCTTGATAAGGAAGGACTTTTCTTACCTTTCCTGTTTTAAATTTTTTCATTTCTTCGATTAGTTGTTCTAATCGTTCAGTATTTTCTCAAGATTCTGCTTCATCATAGAGTTCATAGAGCTTTTTTGCTCTGAGCATATTTACTGGTCTATTTAGATCAGCTTCTAATTCTTCTTCAGTAATTGGCTCTGTTGGTTCTTCAACAGGAAATTTGGTACCACTAACACTAGCTTCTCTAGTGTTGTAGCTTCTTCTAAGAAGATTTTTGTTTATCCTGATATTTTCAAGACATAAGTCACTTTTTCTGTGATCGTCGAATTTTAGACTGATATCCCCAGTCATTCTGCTTTCATATATTGTCGCTTTGGCACTTTCTGGTAGTTTCTTTGGACCAGATAATTTCCATTCCAGGTAACCTTGTGAATCTGTTGTGAATGGTTCTTCTCAGGTTTTTCTAATAGTTTGAATCCATTAGTTTTCTTTGATTTTACTGGAGGCTTTTTCTTATCTTTCAATAAATTTTTCATAGAATCCAGCATTTCTTGCTGTTCATTGATTTTTCTGCCAACACTTGTTAGCTGTTCTTCTTCCCTTTTTGGAAGTTCTTTGATATAATCTATTTTGTGCTCCAATTTTTCTAATTGGGAGATTATATTTGGTACTTTTTCTAGATGATCTTGACATATATCTACTTCTTGTATCAAGTTCTGATATTTCTCATCAGAAGATTTTAGTAGAGAATTCAACTTCTCTAATATTAATTCAGACATTGTCTCCATTGGGGGTTCCCCTTTTGAGCTCTTTTACAAGCTCTGATACCAGTGATATGCAGATCTAACCAATGCTCAAATAATCGAGAGGTTTTTGTTCCTCTTTGCAGATAAATTCTAATTCTTCAATATTTTTCTCAATTCTATAAAGGGTGGTTCTAGTTAGACCTTCCCATTTACTATTTGGACCTCCTCTTCAATATTTCTCCCTTAATCTTCCAGTTTTGTCCCCTTTTTTTATATTTTATTCTTGTCGACCTCCACACCACTTCTCTGGTTCTAGCTATATCATGCGATTACATCTGCTGCCTTAGCTACATCTTTATAGCCTATTGTTTAATCGTTTGGAGGAAGGACATATAGTAGTAATATGTCACATCCAAATTTTTTTTTTTTTTTTAGATGCGACTTATATTCCAATCATGGAAATAAATTTCCAAAATCGAAATACGAATAATTGGAAAAGAACGATACTAGACAAGTTTTCGAAATTGAAACACAACCTTTATTACAAGAGGGGTTTACAACAACATTTACAACAAAAGGTCAACTATATTCCAAGTTCTTGTCTAGGACCCAAGCATGATTAACAATAACACACATGTATATTACATTATTAAAAACACCCTTGCAGTAAAATAACTTCAAACTTATTTATTTGTCACCTGCAAAATGATAAAAAGGGGTGAGCATACATTGCCCAGTAGGAGAATGAAACCTCTGTGAAGATCATAGTTAGAATAGCAATAATGAATGGATGCAACTATTATCTATTCCCGATAATCCACATTGTAAAATAAACTGAACCTACATGTCCCATACCATGTATTTTACCACGAAGGTGACTCAGAGTATTCAACAATGTGAACTAACCCCCACCCAAAATCAAACCCCCCTAACCCTCTTTTGCTAGTCATCTTGTCTATTCCCCTTTCGCCAGTCCCGAATTACCCTTTCAATATCCTATACTAAGTGCACATTCACAAGTGGGCATACCTGGGATCTGGTACCTGCTGAGGTTATAGACTCAACTACGCAAAAGATAAACCAACATACTCATTCCAATAGCATATTCACATTACCATCACCACCCTTATACTTCATGTCTTCTTAATGCACAAATACTTTGATTATGTAAGTGTATTCACTATTCAGCCATACCAAACAAACAGAAACAGAGGACATAAATGCATATAATCATGTACACAACCATCAATACAATCATGTAAGCAACCATCCAATGCAAACATAGAGGCTCCCCAAGTTTTTCCCCTACCTTGATTGATTTTCACGTTAAGTATCCGGATGAAAACAAGTTCCTATTGCAAGAATAGAATTTATTAGTTCCACACATAAAGAATTAAAGCAAAACTCAGCTAACATACTATGAAAATCTTAGCAGTGAGTTATTTTTACCAAAACAGGTTTTTACTTGACAAACTGAAATACTGCAGTTTTCTGACCCAGTCACCTTAATGTTAAAAACTGTACAAATATGTTTAAAATCTGTTTTCATGGTCTTCTAACGATTTGTAGCTGACATCCTAAAGAAACTCTCAGAATTTGAATCATCTGAAAAAAAATTTCCTAGAATTAGTTATGAATTTTTAAAGTTCAGCTACAGTCCCACGTTTTTCTGCAGAAACTGCTACTGTGTGCTAACCTCTTCAGTTTTAATGTACTTTCTACAACTCCAATTTGTGTAAAACTTTCAATACTGAAAATAGACTTTCTAAAGTGTTAAATAAAATAAATCACACTTTCAACAAGGCTTTAAAGGATGAGTGAAGGTTTTCTAAATTCAACTTTAAAACTGCATATGTTTCCTACTTGGTTCTTGACTCTTCTCAAGTCAGATTTTATTAATCTATGTCTTCCAAAAACTCTAATGACTAAAGGAAACAATAAACCAGATACAAAGTGATTTCAAATTCTAATTTGGATTAATTCAAAGACCAAAAATATAAACTATTTTCCAGAAACTAGTGAAATCAAATAGAAGATGAGAAAATAATTAGTTCTAGTTGTTCCAGTAACAACAACTTTATTCCTAACTGAACTTCATCTCTATTGTAACTTCTTCTATCATCAAGAATCCCCAGGTCTTATAATAACCTATGAACATAACCCAATTTCCAAATTGCATTAACCATCAGAACCACAAAGAACTCATCAAATCAAAAATGAAAGAATCACACCTGACTTTTTACTCCTCCACTTCTAAGATACCAAAACCCTCTTTTTCTCTCTCTCCCTTGTTTATCTATGTATCTAGCAACTCAAGGAACTGTATGGAAAGCATAGATGGTTTAGCCTATTTATAGTGTCTGGAAAGGAGGTGAAAACGTAGAAAGCAAGATAGATATTCTAATTGAAATCTTACCCATATAGGTACTAGACTTGCCACCTCCAGATTTCTAGAGTTCCAGCTCCTGATTCCAAGGCCGGCCCTGAGGGCTGCCTCAGGCCACCGGCTCCCGGGGGCCTCCAGAGTTTCTGTACATATGTTAGAGATCGTATATATATAAACAGTTTCCTCCTATCAGCAGAAGATTGCGCATTGCTCCAGCGGTGGTGTAGTTAGTACGTGTCTTTCCCCACTAAGGTTCGATTCTCTCTTTTGTTCCACTTCTATTTTGGAATTTTTACAATCAGTTTTGACTTAAAAAGGGCCTAAATGGAACCGCTTCACCTTTTCAGGTTTCTTGTTTTTTTTTTTTTGTCCCCAATCACTTGAGCTATTTTTTCTTGGACCCCGTGGCCCAGCCATAAAAAAATTATATTTAAGTAGCTTTGTAATTCAAAAATTTATGTAGAGAAATAAATTCATATACTTTGGTTTTGCTATTAATTTTATACTTACTTTTTCAAAAATACATGATTTTATATTGTTATTTGACATATGTATATATATAGACACACACACGGAGGCCACATTTTAATTCTTCGCCTCAGGCCGTTAGAATCTCAGGACCGGCCCTGCCTGATTCTAGGGTTCCAGCTCTAGCTTCATAGCTTTGGGGAATCACCAAATTTGAAACTTGATTTCCAAGGCTGTTGACACCTCCTACTTACCCATGGCGGCGGCTATGTCCTTTGTACTTTCCTAAGGCGGTGGCTAGTGTATCAGATGGAGGAGAATATGGGGGTGAGGAAGCCGATGAAGAGACGGGACAATGCTTTGAGTTTAGGCATTGTTTGATTTGGTTTTGTCGTGGAGTTTATTTTATCAGCTGTTAAGCTACTTGGGTTTGAGTTTTGGGCCAAATCTTTTGGGCTAAACTCTATTTACTTAAACCCAAATAAGTAAAATTCAGCTCTATACTATATATAGATATATATATATATATATATATATATATATATATATATAAACAATATTTAAACAAATAGTTTAGCACAATAATTAAAATTAAACTTATTTTTTTAGAAAATGTTAAAAATTTTAGGTCGTCACATAATATTTCTCCCTTAATCTTCCAGTTTTGTCCCCTTTTTTTATATTTTATTCTTGTCGACCTCCACACCACTTCTCTGGTTTTGGCTATATCATGCGATTACATCTGCTGCCTTAGCTACATCTTTATAGCCTATTGTTTAATCGTTTGGAGGAAGGACATATAGTAGTATATTCCATGAATCCAAGTTTAGATATTTAATTCATGCTTTGGGTATGAAGTTCAATGGGAGTATGATTTTTGTTCGAAACTCAATTGCAATGGATTAATGACTAATTGTCTAAATGAAGGGAATTCCTCGAATTTGAATGGTGGCAGAGATAAAGAGAAAAACTTGGACTAGATCACAAACCTCAATAAGAACTTTGGTTCTTAGGGCAGAAACTTTCAAGAACGGTGCAAACGCAGGGGAAGAGTTATCAGTCACATATATATCAAATTACTAATCAATAATTAAATTCTAACAATTGGGTGTTGATTATGAATATATAACAATAGGCGTATCAATAATTTGATAGCTAATAAGAAACTCAGGTGAGAGAAAGAGTGAGGGAGAAGAAGATGGAGACATAATTGGTTGTGGTTTTTCTATATTTTTTTGTTATTTAGTTTTCGATAGGGGTAAATTAGAAATTAAATTTTTACAAAAATTAGTGGAGGTCCATATAGCAAATCTGGAGGTCTGAATAGAATCACCCTTCTATAAATATGTTTTTTGTTGTTTCAAAAAAAAAAAAAATATGTTTTTTGTACCAGGAAGATTCTATCCTAGTAGTTTAGAGTTCTTCTACTGAGTCTATCTCTGTAGTCTTTTGCTTTTCTCAATTTTTCTTGTTCTTCTGCTAATTATTTACTAAATCTTTGACAATCTGCAACCAAATCTAATCTGGACAAGATGCGATCTAAATGTGCTATTATGGATATTGAAAATTAACTATTTACCTTCAAGGAGAGGATGGAGTTTAGCTGCAATTATTATTTAAACAAATAAATCAAAATGGGTCCACCACGTTTCATCAAAAGAAAACTAGTCAAAGTACAAACATGCAAAAGATAAGGGTGAAAGGGAGAAAAGAAGGGTATTAATGATATAAATGTAGATAAGATGGGTAGGTGAGAAGAAAAAAAGAAAAAGTTTGTGTGAAAGGGAATAAAAATAAGTTAATGAGGTGTATGAGAAGTATATTGGTAGATTTGGGGTGTATGAGCATTTCCCCTCTTAAGGATTAACTAGGCCATATATACCTCAGACAAAACATATGATTCTATTTCTTTTTTTTCTTTTTTTTAAAATAAGAATCTATTTCTTTTTATCTCGTATCAGTAATTAACTAACTCGTGATTCAGATAATTGTATGTTCTGTGTTTGGTAGTACCCTTACGTACATTAAAAACCTATGCCTTTTGTTGATGGTCATCAAAATTTACAGTTAATAGTAATTAATGACTTGAGCAAATAGCTACATTTGAAACACCAACAATAGTGTAAAGCAGAAATTTCACAATAGGTTCTTTCAAAATGGGTATAAATCAGACACATCATAAACCTATCTACAGCTCTCAGTCGGATAGTCCCAGGATCCCAGCATAGACACCCAAACAAATTAACAACAATGTCTATAACAATAAATAGAATTACGCACTATTTGAACTATGATTCTGGTCGAGACCGGGAAGCTCGAAACACAGGCCACCAGGCCAGCCCTCGATCGATCACCAGAACAAACCATGATGCTGACTCGACCAACAAGCAGGGAAGACCTTCAAGTGCAACCAATGGAACTCACTAACTTGGGCCATGGGACTTCTTGATATGAATTGACCTTATCCAGGAATTAACTAACAAAATACCAGCCTAGGTAATAAAGTCTCTTTTATACTCTTAGTTGTCGTCCTTAAGAGTGGCTTCTGTTCATTGTTGATCAATGCTATGTCTCGATATGGTCAGGACACGTTAAATCTAGTATGGCCATATTGTGGAGGACTGTCTGTAAGCTATATGAGATGAGTCAGCAGGTAAGTCAACAAGTTAACAGGGAAGACAAGTCAGCAAGATATTATTGTTAAGAGAAATTTGTTAGGCTGAAGCACAGTTAGTTGCAATATTTCATATAAAATACTCATGTAATTAGCTGTACAATCTCAAGGCTTATCAATACAGTCACATCATCTTCTTCATTCTCTCATCCTCTGATATTTCTCGCTCGTTCTGCTCTTCTTCAAAACCGCAGTCTTGATTTCAACACTGTCGGATGTTTGGCTCATAGAAAGACAAAGTTCAGATAGAAGACTGCTATATATTAAAATGTTCTAAATAGTTAACTGGTTTTCTTATTACTTGGGGTTCTTGGATCCTTGTCTTCTCACGTCTCGCTTTAATATAATAATATATATGGGCGTGAAGATTGTCCGAGTTACAATTAATAGATTATAACCTTCCTTTATAAGGTGAAAAAAAGAAAAACAAAAAAAATGCGCTACACGCATGGAAGAGAAAATTGAAAGAAGAGATGGAGTACGAGGAGCCAAGAAAAAGGTTCCAAATCCCAAGGGAAAATACAAAAGGTAATCCTCCTCGGCTCCTCCTATAACTTCTTAGGCACACTCTCAGAGGCTGAGCCATTTGTAAGGTGAGGCCAAACTTATCTTCCATGTTCATAGTCTCGGGTACAACTCCATCTTCAAGCTCCCAATCAAAACAGTTAATTAATGAACCTAACATCAAGTACAACATTCTTATTGCCAATGGAAGTCCAGGACATATTCTTCTCCATAGCAATTGACTGATAGCTTCATACGTCAAAACTGACTGGGTAACTCCATGCCTATACAAGCAATCGAGGAAAACTGAATTACATGAATCTGGTCTCTCCAGTAGACTGACATCAATGATATCAATCACTTTCGCAAAGTCACAACATCTTGTCGATATGGAAGCCTCACATCCAAAAGAACCTGTATGCCCCCCATAACTCATGTGATCCAACGCAATTGATGCAAAAGTAGAAGACCCAATTATGTAGAAGCAGAAACACTAACAATGTGATGCAGTGGACAAGAGGGTTGGTGCATGATCTTCAATAAGGGCATTGTATTTGTTCTGATGGTTCCAGAAACTACTTCTGATGGCACAATTCTAATTGATCTATTAATATAGTCTGGCTCATTAGCAAAGAAAGACAGAAGTTCTTCAGGAGCATCACTAGTATGAACAAGCACAGTAAATGCAAGAAGGCCAAGCTTGCAGGTTCTTGGTGAACGGAAGGCACGAGAATATCTGATTCTTGTCAGAAGTGAGAACCAGATCTCAGGAGGTACTCTGTAGTCCTTTATAAACTGTCCCATGAGTTTCAAATCATCCTCCTTCAGTAAATGGAGATCTGGTATGTGTATTAAGTCCGTAACTGGAAGTATTATTTGCATTGCTGCTGCTCTCCTCCGTACTTTGGGTACTCCCATGCGATTCAAAATAAGTTGTAGAACCTATTTGGTACTGATATTTGTAATCACCTTCTCCAACATCAGTTGGGAACAATTTCAGTTCATCATCTTGGGTACTATCATTCGCCATGACAAGTGAAAATAAATCCAACCCCTCTTCCTTGCTTCCCCAGCTCTTTGCCAGACAAGAGATAACTATTTACAAAATCACAACAAACCATCTTTTCACTCATATGCATCTTAGAGGGATGTTTTTTCTAAGGGCAGAAAGTGTTTCCACCATAGCTATAAGAACATTCGGAACTGTTGATGCAAGTAGCAGCTTGAAATGCTGAAAAGAACGGCATATATAAGGGCAGAAAGTGTTTCCACCATAGCTATAAGATCATTCGGAACTATTGATGCAAGTAGCAGCTTGAAATGCTGAAAAGAACAGCATATACAGATTTACTAAGCAAATATAGAAGGCCAAGATAAATAGTACCTGGCTAAATCATGGAGTTGAAAAGAACAAGCAGATATCTGTTTGCTCTGACAATATACCTCTAAGCCATCAAATGAACTCCTGTTATGGAAATTCTCTATCATCGTCTGTATCAAAGTTTGTAGCACTGCATGTTTTCAGAAAGGACCATCAACTTCTAAGATTTTATCGCAGAAGCGTAGGTCGTTTCGACCAGGAAAACATGTCTTGAAATATGTTTAAAGATGAAGAAAAAGCGGCCTCAAATGGTTGAAATTATCTGAAGTCAAAGAACCAAGTAATTGAAAAGGAAAAAATAGGATAACAAACAAAATGGAGAAAAGGCAGCATTGTAGTTACCTTACTTTACCCGCAACAGGAACCGGAAAGAGGAATTGCTATATCTAGTAATAGACTCTGTATCACCTAGGCTTTCATCTTCAGAGGCTGCAACCAATGGAATGAGGAAAAGGTGTTACAAGTAAAATAGGCCAAAAAGGAATAGGTATTTTATGAACTAAACTACATGAAGTAACCGTTAAATCCAAATAATAATATCCTTCAAAATTTAAAACCTTCTTGCTCTGGTGATTCTCTCTAATTCAATGATTGAAACTGGTCAAATCCTATAAGACGAAAAAACTCCATTACTGGTTAAAAAATAATACAATGGTGCAACAAGGAAGCTTAACGAACACACAACACCCACAAACAACTAAAAATAAAAAGAATCAGAACAACGACTAAGGAAAGCTTCATTATATTAAAGAAGTCTAGGAAACTCCAAAGATCCACCAACTAGAATCTTTACCTTTAAAATGAAATAAATCCCACAAAAAATGTTTTGTCAAGCAAATAGATATTGCTCCTCATTTAGATTATGTTACTTCCAGTATTCAATTGACTAAGACATTTTGCGTCAAGAGAGTACCAATCAGATATTTTCAACCATTTTGGACTACTGCATATATACCATGTTATGAGGACAGACAATGACTACTGAATTTTAGGAATGCATGATTCTAGCATTAAGCTTCAAAAACCTGTTGAATTTTAGGACAGACAAAAACCTCATGCAGATTTGGATCATTAAAGAAACAAATTTTCAGAGGCGTCATAGCTTCCTGGTTCCTGGTTGTTAAGCCCCAAGTATTAGGCAGGAATGGTCATTCCTCTAAACTCACCACAACTACATTGCATTTTCAACTTATTTAGCAAAAGTTATTTTGTGTGTTCGTATAAAAGAATCTAAAGGTAAAATATATGAAGCAAAGAGACAGGGGAAAGATTTGCATATCCTTTCCAAAATTGGGAAGGGGGCAGGTAGCAGATGTGCAACATTACAAAGAAATCTGTTTGTCACAGATAATTCTATGATGTTCCATATCCTTCCCAAATGTATATGCACATCAGATTCTCCAGAAGATATCCAAATTTAGAAATACAAATGACATTATCCAATGCATACACAAAAGGAGTATAGATTCAACTTATAATGTATTGCTTTGCTATATCTAGCATTTGGGATAGAATAGTAAATCATGAAAAATGAAAATTATGGCATATGTTCTGTCATACAAATTAATATATAATTGAAGTAATCCACCAAATGACTAAGTCTTAATAAACCATTCAACAAAATTACAAATGTCAATGATAGATTCAACAGAAAATTTTCCACTTCAATGCTTAACTTCAATACCTAGTGTACCATCAAGCAATTAAGCATTGCATTTATTGTTGGATCAACACCAACACGTATACACATATGATGAAGAATACAAGCAGAATATTTTAAGTCAAGATTTGGAAAGTAGCTCAAATAAATCTAGGCTTTTATTATTAGGATTCTTATAATTATTAGGATTATTTCTTTAGGATTCTTTAAGGATATTCCTAGTTATTCTAGAATTATCTTAGCCTCCCTATAAATAGAGGCCTTTGTAGTCTTTTATTTTCAGATTAAGATTAATAACATTGAGAGCGTTTGCTATCCTCGGTTGTGTGACTCAACCTCCTTCCTAGGTGTGACTCCTAGAACCTACTGGTGTGATTCCATTAGTTAGCTTTCTGTTTCTTAGCCTACTGCAGATTATCTCTACAGCAACAGTTTACGTATTGGTCCTGCATCAACATACTTTCTAGATCACAAAAAGAATATAACAAAATGGTCGATGAATTACTTAATGAAGAGTTCGATTAACCCCAATATGGATTTAAGATGCAACAGAAACTTCAAATGGTTGGCGTGCAAAACTCACCGATGAAGATACTGATTCTTCAAGAGAAAAGTTATGTAAATGAAAATGCATTCTGATCGGCTTTATCAATGATAGAATACAGATTTTTCACTATTCATCAGTATTCATGGGCCAAGAGAGAAATACATACCAAAAGCATGTTGAGCAAAGACTCTCAGAAGGACCCAGTTTGCAATTTCTGCATCCAATAATGAGCTAACCCTTCGAAAAATCTACACATAATTAAAAAATCAAAATCAAAATCAATTTACCTGCATAGACACAGTTGCGAGGTTGAAAATCTCCTTCAAGAACGTTAACTAGGAATTGAAACAGCAACATGTTTCCTAGGGACTGCAATGAAACAAGATCAAGAAAGATCCAAACAAGGAGAAAACTTTGCTTAGATACTGAAGGAAGACTATTGAACACATAATGCTTTTGCACTGAATAAAACTAGCGAACCTTCAATCTTCGCAGACGCTTCTTTGAAATGACAATAACATGAACATATATACTGCTCTGTAAAGTCCTCACCAAGCATATCTGATGGTTGTCCAGTTACCATCTTGTAGCCGCATAAACTGTTGGTAGCATTTGGAACCTATACAATAAAGCAATAACGTAAGAACGGCATGATATTGATCGATTCAAAGGTATTGACAAAGGGTGTTGACTAGAAACCCAAGACCTTGTGAGCAAGATGGTGAAATGCGTACAACAAGCATTCGACATAAGTGAAGTTGAACTCCTCTCCATCTTTCTCCGAGGCATGTTTTTCTGAAAAAGAGAACAAAACAATATTATTTATATGGTGATGGATAAAAAGCAATGAAGCATAAATCATCAAAGTTCAAGATTAATGGTACCTTTAACAGCTGAACCACAGAAGGTAGAATCTGACGTGAATCTTGTGGTGTGGTGAATGGTGCCACTTCTGCAAGGGCCTTCAGCAAATCTAGCCAAAAAAAACTATAAAGACAGCACCATCAGAGATAAAAGAAACGCTATTGAGTATTCTATAGAAAAACACTACAAATAGACAGAGATGTGTATACTATTTTTTATCATTAAAGGTACTATTATAATTTTCGTGAATAGGAATAGCATATTGTCCCTTGTTTTCACTGCAGAATTTAGCGACCACTTCTAAGTACTCATAACTAAAGAGTGGCAAAAGAGAAGCTTATAAGGAAATAACTTACGTCTGTGTAAAAACTTTTGGCTTGATATGGAAAATAATGGCACATCCAAACTCTATTTAAGTAATTTAGTATGAATTCTAGACCATAAAGTAAAAGGCGACAAAACAAGATTAGAAGACCAACGCTCAAATAATACAACCTCTGGGAACCTTATTATAGTAAAATTGATCTCACATAAAAATTATATATAGGTGTGTGTGTGTGTGTGTGTAAATATATATTTATATATATATTATATATTTCACATGTAAGTAATAGAAATAGTATACATACTAAACTGTTCTACATTTTAAATACAAACCCATTTTACCTTAATTTCATTATATGAAAACTAGATTAATAAATTGGCCAGCCAAGAAACTTGACACCAATGCTCAAAGGGTATACCAGGAAGTTGGGTGTAGATGATACCTTATCCGAAACAGGAAGGATGTGTTTGTTCAGATAGTTGAGGAATTTGCTGCTTGGTGCACCTCTCTATATAGGAAATACGAATTGAATGAGCAGGGTTGATTGTCAGAAACATTAAACATCAACAAAAATATAAAGGGAGAAATCTATGATAGTAGAGATCATACCACAATAAATGGCAGAGCCATAAATAGGCAAGATATCAACCTGGCGATATGGTCTGCGTCTGAAACCTGTATGCCAACCATTTTGCACTTACGTTGTTAAAAGCACCATAATGATTAAAAAAGAAAATACAGCATAGACAACCACCTTCAATCTTAAGAAGAGAAAGTAAAATAGACATGGTTCTAAAATATGTTGCAGTTACTTCCATCAGCCTCACTTTTATTTTCGACCACTTCTAGTCAAACAGGGTAGTATGATTTAAAAGAAATGAAGACAAGGGGGTTCCTCCAGCCAATTCTTTATCATCCTGAGTTTACCTAGTCCTAAATCTGATTTGATGTTGTGCACTTGGGGGTGAGAAATAAGGGAAATCAGGTTATGGTATTATTGGTCAATTAAAGTAGCAACATAAAAAACCACTCACTCACATTACTTATCGGCAGTAAAATTTGCATGAAGAACTTGCCTCGTAGCTATTATTTCATATTCTTTAAACCAAGACAGTTAAACAAGAACTTACATCGAATTGAGCATCTAAATCAGCCTGTCCTTCAATAATTCCAACAAGTTCTACCCTCCGTTCTTTCGGAGCTTTATCCCCAAAGATGCTCAAACCTTTTAAAAGGTCCAAAAACATTCTAAATTCTGCTCCAGTTACATCTTCTAAACTCTGCAATTGAACTCAATCAAATTACTCATATATCTAACAACCTTAAAACAGAACGGTAAAAAGAATCATTATTTTCACATGGTTGTTTCCACTGGGTAACCACAAGGAAAAAGGACCACATATCAGACTGAACTGACAGCATGGCAATCAAAAGGTCTGGGTGACTTTCACATGGTACTAAAGAAGGAAATGGCACCTCTAAAGTTGCACGTGTACTTAATTGAAACAATATGAACGCACCTTTTTTATCAAGTCAGTAATATGCCTCTCCATGTCCTCCTGAGGCTTCAAAAGTTCAGCTTTAGTAGGAAATACCTACAATTGAGAATATTTAACATCTGTTAAACATAACGAGATTCATGATAACAATCATCGTATTCTATTGGGCATTACTCAAAGTGATCTTCTCACCTTATCTCTGATAAAGCTTAGGAATTTCTCAAGAATAACATCGTCTTGGCTTGGTTCATCAACGCTTCCAATGTGCTTGAACAAGGCTTTCAAAGAAGCTGCATGTTCTAGAAGGCAAGATATATCATGAAAGAGAATTTTTGAGATTTTTCATGAATTCAAAACATATCAGGGATGCAATGGACAATAAGTGGATCAAGCATAATGCAGCAGCAATGCATTGGTTAGAATAAAAATATCCGCTTTGGAAGCCTAAGACTAAGCCCACCCCATTTTGGTCCAAAGGGAAGTCTCCATGGTAGTCTAAGGGTCTTGCCAGGTTAATTTTCAGTTTTATGCAGAATAATTATGAGCCTAGTGCTTTTAAGAGTATTAAAATCTTAGGGTGAGTACTCAAGGGTCTTGAGTGTGTCTTTATGTCTATTTAATAAGTATTGAAGAGTCTATTATAATAAGTCTTTAGTAGTCTTTTGGTGTGCTAGGAGTCTAAGTGATGAAGTATACAAGCAAAATATTTTAAGACAAGATTTGGAAAGTAGTTCAAATAAATCTAGGCTTTTATTATTAGGATTCTTATTGTTATTAGGATTATTCCTTTAGGATTCCTTTAAGCATAGGGATATTTCTAGTTATTCTAGAATTGTCTGAGATAGAGGCCTTTGTAATCTTTTATTTTGAGATTTGAGTTAATAAAAATTAAAGCTTTTGCTTCTCTCCAGGTTTGTGTGATGCAACCTGACCTTAGGTGTGATGCCTAGAAACCCTACTGGTGTGATGCTAGTAGCCTTATCCTAGAAACTTACTGGTGTGATGCTGGTAGTTCTATCCTTTTCTTCTTAACTTTCTTATTCTAAATCCCTTTTCTTTCTAACAATTGAGACTGCTGCAAACAAACCCTAGTTCTACAGTTCTTTTGCTACTTGTCCTGCATCACTAAGGGTTGTGTTTGAAGCCTATAAATATGGTTATCTTTTGTAAGCCAAATCATATTGGAATGAATTAAATTTGAAGGCTTGGTGCCTTGGCTTCTCTCCCCTAACCTCCCTCATTCTATTTCTCCCTTCTACAGCTAATAACCCTCTGTTTCTTTTAAAATCTTTCTCCTTTCTTAGTCTCTCAACACTCCCCAGCTCACCCTAGTCATAATCACCCCAACTCTGCTGCATCAAGGCGAGACCAATATCCAATGGGAAACATTAAAAAGACTCATTTGTATTCTAAAATGTTCTTCAAATAAAATAAAGCTAAGTACAGTTATGAAGTAAGGTTTAGAGACTAGAAGATGAACTTCTCATCTTCCCACTGAAATACAAGTTAAAACAGAATATTAGTATACCAGTTCACTCACAATTGATGGGTAGGACAGGAAAACCGTGCCTAGGCAGCTTAGCAAATCAACTCAATAGTAAAAGGCAAGCCTAGGCAGCCACTATTACGGCTTACGCCAAAATGGTCCAGAATGGAACTTAGGCCACCAGATTAAAATAAGTTATTTAACTTATAAGGGCCAAGAATGATAATTCCGACAGCAGAAGTTTTATGACACTCTTGAATAGACATGATGATTACATATCTTCCACCATTAGCATGTGTGTACATTTCTTGCAGTATACAAATTTATATGATATGAAGACTTTGTATAAATTCTTGTGTCTCTATGCATACAAACTTCATCCTACAATCCGAAAAAAAAAAATACCCTTTCAGTAACTCAGATACAGATTGTATTTACCTTTCACATCCTGCCTCAAAAGGGCCATAAGAGCCTTACGCACAGCATCACACTCCACAAACTCATCTAAAAAGCATCAATGAATACGAACATCAAATTGATATAAAACAATCAATATACTCCTAGATCCCAATCCGTCTCCTACAACCACCAAAAAATAAAAAATAAAAACTTACCAGCTTGAAGGAGTTGCACAAGAATGTCTACAATCTTCGAGACGTTGTCCTTGCAGAAAAGGGGAAAGCCCCCGAATAGCTTGCACTCGAACCTGCACATTACAATGATCAAGAAGTCCAACATAGAACCGAATTGCACAATCCATACGACCCAAATGATACACGTATCTTCAACTATGTCACACTGATCTACTTTTAAAAGACACAATCAATCACTACTTTTTCTAAAGAAGAATCCCACAATTTCCAGTTACCATGTACAGATATTAGCACTATGAAGTCAGGTAGCTCTTCTTCTTCAGTCAAATCAAGATGAGTATCTATAGCCGGCAAGGAAAGCCCGGGGAATAAGCTGTGCAGCGAGCTGCTTGGCCTTCATGCTCGTCTTTGCCGCACTGATAGTCCTCGACATTCTGAAACAACAAAAACCCGCATTAGTCTAAAACCCAAAACCCTAGAAACGAAAATTTTAGGGGAAACTAATCGAATTGGTGGGAAAAAGAGACCTGGGATATGTCCTTGGACTCATTGAGTCGCTCGCCGAACTCGTAGAGCTTCTCGATGTGCTTGACTTCGTCGGAGGGGTCAGCTGCTGATGCCGCCATTGTTAGGGCTTGGAGGAGAAGCTGAGCGAAATTGGGAACAAAAAAATATTATTATTAGACATACAAGTAGAAGAAGAAGAAGAAGAAGAAGAAGAAGAAGAAGGCGCGGGTTTTACTTTTGAATTTTGATGGCCCTTTTACCTGCTTCCTACCTTAAACGCGACAGTTTTGTGAAAGTCGGTAACAATCGTAATATTCATCCGACGCTTGAAGATAAATTTAAGTTAAATTTTGGGTTCTTGAGCCAAAATTATCCCACTTAACCTAAGTAATATTTTTGGGGGGTGAAATTTACACTCCTAAAATTGCAAACCAACACCCCATTTTATTTTTTTAATGATATTTCATCCCAAGTCTTTTTACACTTCCCAAAATACCCTCAAAAGTCATATTTTCTTTTTCTTCTTTTTGGGTCTATTCTTCCCTCTCTCTTGTTCTCTTCTCCAAAATGCTGGGCTTTCAGAGAGTACAAAGACTCAATTACATGGTCTTCTTTTTGGGTCCGTTCTTCCTTTCACATTTGTGCAATGCTTAGCAGAGGAGATAGGAGAAGACATCTTTGCAAGACTCTTGAGAAAGGACTTGATTCAACCAGCTCCAGGTCAGTCCAACTGTGAATTACTTGTGAAAAATTGTTATGTTCACCCTTGGATTCGTCGTATGTTGATCTCCTTGGCTAGAGAGGCTAAGCTGTTCGACTTCGATCCCAAATGGCCAATGATGCCATTTGGTTCTATATCAACTTGTAGGCATTCATGTTTAGTTTCTAAAGAGGGTAAGTCAATAACTCCTCATGGTGATGATCAATTGAAAAATCTATTGACAGTATTCAATGTAAACGTTAAATATCTTGATTTGAAACAAGAATGGCTTGACAAGTTGAAGAGGGTTGAAGTTCTTCACTTTGGACGGTGGCAGAGCTCCCCCAAATATCACATTGAAGTGGATCAGAAAACATTTGATGGTTCACAAGCTGTATTATCGAACTGCAAAATAGAAAACAAGACCCAATTATCCAACTGCAAAATCGAAAACAAAATCCAAGTACAAAGTTGAGACTCAGGAGGAGATTACAATCCAAAATCCCAAATCGAATAGCAGATTGCTCATTGCTATACAAGAACTTTTCTTCTAATTTCAGTAACTTTAAGCAAGAAACACAAACCGTAAGAACAAAGAAGAAAAATTTCCCTTCAAAAGCAGAAGATTAACTTGACCCGCCGGACCCAAAACTCGACCCGCCGCTTCTTGGGCATGACCCAAGCCCGGACGCCCTCTCACGACTCCAAAACGCTCATGGTCTCATCGTTGATGGCAAACCCGGAGTGCAAAACGGCGTCATCGAGCCGGTGCTTGGGGTCAAGCGGCGGGGGGACGATGTCATCGTGGGTGTCAGAGGCAGAGGTTGTGGGACTTAAAGACGAGGTCGGCGGAGGAGGAGAGAGACTGAGCTCTGGCTTTGTGGGCTAGGGTGGTGAACTGGATGCGGCCGAAGCCGCTGGATTTCCAGATCTTGTGGTCGCTGGCGATTTCGATGGCGAAGATGGAGTCAGGTTCGAGAGTGGACTCGAGGAAGGTGAGGAGGTCGTTGGTCTGAGAGTGGATTGGGAAGTAAGAGGCAGAGAGAGAGAGAGAGAGAGATTAATCTCTCAGAGGATTTCGTCGGAGAGAGAGAGAATAGAGAAAGGGAAGAACATACCAAAAAGAAGAAAAAGAAAATTTGACTTTTGAGGGTGTTTTGGGAAGTGTAAAAAGATTTGGGATGAAATATTATTAAAAAAAATAAAATGGGATGTGGTTTGTAATTTGAGGGGTGCAAATTTCACCCTCCATATTTTTTTGTTCCCACTAACCCAAGTTAACATTAAATAACTATTTTGCTCTTAATCTAATTAACAAACTACCATCATGCCACTCTCTCTCTCTCTCTCTCTCTCTCTCTCTTCAATGGCGTCCTCCATCCCCGATAACCTAACTAGAGACCAGTACGTCTACTTGGCCAAGCTCGCGGAGCGCTACGAGGAGATGGGTCCACTTCGGCATCGTAGCTCACCGTCGAGGAGCGCAACCTCCTCTCCGTTGCCTACAAGAACGTGATGAAGGAGACATTTCAGTTGGGAAATTAAAGGAATTATGATGCAATCCCATCCGTCCAATGATGAAAGGTATGATCAACAAAAGTCAACCAATGCTCCCCTATAAATAGGCAACATCCAGACTAGAATTATCATCACTTCCTTGCCAAAAACTTTTCTGAGACTCTGCCCAATTCACTCCTCAAACCTCCATCACCTACAAGACCGTGACCACCATCTTTCCATAGGATCTCTTAGGCGCTAAGTCAAGGACGCTCCACCACCATAGTAGAGACGAGTTTATCACCTTGTTGCCAAGCCGCTAAGGAAAACGCTTCAAAGTGTAACTATGACTACTTACAATTTTTGTTTCAGTTTTGTGTGTTTAGATTTGCGAGTTGTGCAATTGGAGACATGAAATTTTCAGAATATTTTTATTAATATTTTTGAGATTTTCAGATTAGTATTGAGTTAATTTTGAGAATTCTTTTTAAGATTGGCACGTTTTTGACTTTTTGTAGCATGTTGAAATAGATTTTCTGTTTTTACACTTAGTAATTTCCTAGTGGTATTGGTCTAGGCTAGGCCCTAAGTCGATCATTGTATATAGTTTTATTTGTTTTGTTTTTACTTTAAGTAGATTAGGAACCAAATTTCAAAACCCCGTTTTATTATTTTATTTGTTAATTGACATTTTTGTGTAGGTGTACCCTACAATCCCCGGACTGAACGATCCTTACTTATCCTATACTGACAACTACATTTTGCAGGGTTAAATTGTGAGACTATTTTAGCCATATCAGCTAAGAAGCAAATTTAGTCGAGTTTTATGGCCAAACACGTGTAGCCACATAAATATGGTCCGGGTTGAAAATGATTTTGGGCCTCATTTATAAATATGGTCCGGGTTGAAAATGATTTAGGGTTTCTCATTTCTCATTCCCCTCCCTTATAAATACCACCTCCTTTAGTTTTGGCTGAGGCAGCCTACCTTCCTTCTATAACTGGTAAAACCCTAAATCTTTTCTTCTCTTGAAGTTCTTGTAACTTGATGAAATTCGTTGTGGGTTTTTATGTTTGGTGTACTGGGTTGCGTTTTGTGGACTTGGTTTTGTTGAAATCAAAGGTTATTCTTCAATTTTTTTTTATTTCCTCTTCTCAAATCTTTTGTCATGACCGTTTTTTGTTCATTTATTGTTCAGATTTGTGCAAATGGCATCTCTTCTTGTTGGTCTCGTGTTGAGTTTTATGGCAAATGGCATCTTTTATGGCCAAACACGTGTAGCTAAACACGTGTAACCACATAAATATGGTCGAGTTTTTTTTTTTTTTTTATAAATATGGTCCGGGTTGAAAATGATTTAGGGTTTCTCATTTCTCATTCCCCTCCCCTATAAATACCACCTCCTTTAGTTTTGGCTGAGGCAGCCTACCTTCCTTCTATAATTGGTAAAACCCTAAATCTTTTCTTCTCTTGAAGTTCTTGTAACTTGATGAAATTCGTTGTGGGTTTTTATGTCTGGTGTACTGGGTTGCGTTTTGTGGACTTGGTTTTGTTGAAATCAAAGGTTATTCTTCAATTTTTTTTTTTATTTCCTCTTCTCAAATCTTTTGTCCTGACCGTTTTCTGTTCATTTATTGTTCAGATTTGTGCAAATGGCATCTTGATCTTCTTGTTGGTCTCGTGTCAAGTTTTATGGCCAAACACGTGTAGCCACATGTTTTCCACTCTACAAAGAATCCAACTATTGGTTACATAAAAGTTTTGTTAAAATTGAGATGATATCGTGACAATGAGACAATTCATTCATATTTTGTCCAATTTAGAGACACTCATTGAAAACCCGAACACTTTTATATACTCATGAAATCCTTTTCAACAAAATAGCCGTTTTGTCTTGATTTTATTTTGTATTTGTAGCTCTTTCAACTAAAGTGAAGTCTCATAAGGAATCAATTTAGACGCTTGTGCAATATACACACTGAAAATGCTAACAGAGTATTATTTCAAGAAATGCAGCAAAAGCAAGAAGTAGAGGATGTTAACCCAAAAGATGGGAACTGATCTAGGTCTCAGAATTTATGTTTTTAAATTTTTCTTTTTACTTTTTTCTTTTTTTAAGGGTCAAAATGTCCCATTTACCCCGTGTGTCCAATCTAATTACCAAAAAAAAAAGGGTATCCAGCTCAAGATAGAACACCTTAAGTCCTTAACAAAGCAAATCTGTCTATCCAATTGTCAAGATACAACAGAACCAGAACACTGTTAATAGAAGCAAATCTGTCTCCTCAAAACAAACGGCGTTCCTTGAAGGCATTAAAATCCAAGTCAAGTGCCTAAAGGATACTTTCTTTTGCCTATAAGATCCATACAATACCTCAACCATGACATCTTACCATCCTTGATATTTAAAATACTTGCCGATGACTCTAAGGTGCTTCTGGGTGGGCTTCATCATAATGAACCCGGCAGGCTCAGCTATGCCTTTCACGTCCACAGCAACTGGATGGTCTTTAACAAGCTCCACTGCCTCCTCGCTATTAAACTTGATGATCCTCACTATCTTCTTTATATCAGTCCTAATTCCCAGAATTCGCACTCGTACAACCCCAACGAACTCCTTAAGAATTAGCTTCTTTAAGGCCTTCTTATTTTTGACGGAGTAGGGCCACCCATTAGTCACAAACAGCAGTTGTGAGCCCTAGAAAATTTATCTAGCTTGATTGAGATCATTCGGTAATTATTTATTTACGATTTCGGTAATTGATGCAGCTAAAGCAAGCGCATAATTTAACCCTGAAATGTCATTAGTAGTAAAAGTAAGTAGGGATCGTTCTATTCCGGGGATTGAGGGTACACTTGTCATTATCAAACAATTAAACAATTAAAATTAAAACAAAGTATAATATTTACAAAGATATAACCAAATATATACATATTTACGAAAAGGGGGGATTTTGTTTTTGGTTTTTCGAAAATAAAACTAAGTTAACAAAACAATTAAAATGCAAAAAAAATAAAAATACAAATGGAATGAGAGAACAAAGATCAAAATCGAAACATATGATTAAAATTGACTCAAACCATAATATTGTTCATTTAAGTCATGAGAAAGGAGTTGATCATGTGAAACATTCGAAAGCAAATGAATTCCCATTTTTTACTTTTCAATGCTAATTAACCTAAGCGAAAGCACCTAGATTAATCCTATCAAACATGCAATCAAACCCTAGAAAGCTAGTCAATCATGTCATGTTTAACGCATTACACATAGAGAAAGGCTATCAACTCAAGTGTACAACTTAGTATGGAAAAGTCCACCTAATTGCAATCCTCGTTAATTAAATTCGATCTTTGTACAAAACCTTTACTACTTTGATTCAAGTTTACACAAAACGAAAAGTCGATTTCATGTTCTTAAACCTAGCACCAATTATATCGAAACCCTAAGTGTTTGCAACCACATAAGATTAAAATACAAAAGTTATCTATAACGCAAATTTAATTAAACAAACCCACATAAGCAACTCTCGAATCACAATAATATGAATCTTAAAATTCTCAATTAATCATAAAAATTCCAGAAATTAATATTTGTTCAAACACATATGTCAACTAGTTCATAACCAACGAAATTCAAAGCAAAGGTTACAAAGGAGAATCGGATTACACCGTGAGATGGGGATGGTGGTGAACGATTGATGTGGTGGTCTCTTGAATCTCGAAAGCAAGCTTCAAGGTTGGAGATGGATGATGGATGCTCACGGCTATGCTTCTTCTCCCTTGGCCTTGCTTGAACTCATGGAGATGACTAGAGGATGGAGAAACTCACGGCTATGCTAAGAAGATTTTCTGATTTTTTTCTAAAGTGTAAATTGTATGGGGGAGAGGGCCCCTTAACGTTGAGAAAGGGGGAGTTTTATATAGGAGCATGGCTAGGGTTCACAAAGCAATCAGAATTTTCCACATAGCTTCAACCAATGATAATTCGCTAAGTAAGCTTGTGATGTGGTCCAACCAATCATAGAATGTCAAGTAAGCCTTGTGATGTGTTCCAACCAATCATAATTCTCTAAAATACCTCCCTAATATTTAATTGCCGAATTTCCTTGAAATTATTCTGATTTTCTTCATGAATTTCGGCCAACATTCCTTTAGGGAATTTAGGGATGAATCTAGACGCCTTTTTAGCTTTTCCTTGGTGCACACATATTTTCCTTCCATAAATATCTCCCTTGAATCTCTCTTGGCGTCATCTCCTTGATTATTTCTGATTTTCACGTTGGCAATCACACCAAATTATTCCTCCAACAATATTTCTTTCCATAAAAGTCTCTCAAGAAAATCTCTCCTTGAAATCCTCAATCAATCATCTTCAATTCCCACGTTGTCACCTTGTTTTTCCTTAAGTATTACACGGCAAATTTAATCCCCAAGGAAAATATATTTTCCTTTTAAAAAAAAAAACTCTTCCTTGATTCTCTCCTTGCCATGTCATCTTCATGAAACTTCTCGTTCCATTTATGAACTCAATTCTGCTTATTTATTCCAAAAACCTGAAAATAGAAGCTTTCTAAAATAAGAAATGGAAACTTTCTTAAACTAAAATGGAAACTTTCTAAAAATGGAAAATAGAAACTACAAAACGGAAACTTTCTACAATTAGGAACTTTCCCATTAGAAGAATGTAAACTTTCCTAAACAGAGTTTTATTAAGGAAATAACGCAGAAAATATAGGGAAATAACAGTTAAAATGTCGCATTAAAATGCTCTTATCAAATTCCCCCACACTTTTCTTTTGCTAGTCCCTTAGCAAAATCTCACAAAAACTCAACTAAGACTCAACGAAAATTTAAAGACTCTACACAAACAATGACTCTATTGCCCTTCAACTTTTTGTCTCAGCAATCTCTTACTTTCATAACACCAAGATTAGCACTCAACCAAGAATCAATGTTTAAGCATTCGAGAGTTAATTGAAACACATAATCTTCACTTACACAAGTAGGACTTGGTTGTAACAATGGTGATGGGTTATGTTAAGCATAGCATGCTTCAGACAAGTATGATTCATATCCTCACCAGGTATATCCACTCTTTCTTCTCTCAGATCATGGCAATGCTTAAAAGCTTATACACTCAAGTATATGTGAAAGATAGCAAGTACATCACATATCATATGAAACGAAAGCACATGTATATATTTTTCTAAGATCTCATGAAAGATACCAACTACTTGCACAGATGGACCCAAGCCATAGGTTCAACTCTTGTAACTCATCTCCACAGATCAAAGGCTGTCCCATCTTAAGGATCAAGAAGGTCTTCTCAAAGGTTGTAATTGGGCCATGGCTCAAGGTTTTAAGAAACAAAGGATAAGGAATTTAACAAAGTGTCCTAAAAACCTAGCAGAGCTCATGTAAATGTAGAGACTTCTAAAAATCCACCAAGGCATATAAAACGTCATAATCCCATAGAAGTAAAGGGCCATATGTCTTCATGTTGGGCCCTAACTTCACTCTAAACTTCCTTTGAACTCTAGTGAATTGGACAAAGGCCAAATTTTTCTGTAATAGGCCTTCAATTTAAAACAAACTCCAAACTCACCAAGTATGGGGAACTAAAATCCATAGACATTTTTCTTTCTTTCTTTTTCTTTCTAGCCGTGTACAATTTTTTTTTTTTATTTCTTTTTCACGGCTTTCACATACATTTTTTTTTATGGACAAGTCTACCCCCACACTTGAACTTTCACCTCTTCTCAATTTTCATTCTCAATGCCAAATCCTTAAGTAAAGTCCCCAAAAGATAGCTCCACTAAGTTTTTAGAACAAAGGGTAGGAGTGTAGTTATACTAAGGTTCAAGGTTAAGGATTTTAGGGGTTATGAAAGAAAAAGCTTAACGTAGGCTCAAAGGGGTTAAACTAGGGGAGTCCCACGACGGGCACAAAAGGGGACACAGGCTTATTTGGCAATGGTGGTAATTCCTAGGGTGCCTCTATCCTTTCCAGAATCAGGGCCATGTATTGATAAAATGTCTCAACAAGCACAAGAGCGAATTCTAGCATTCTCTAGTCCATCAAACTTAATCTATGGCAAGCAGTCAATCAAATGAAAGAATAATGAGATCATCAAAACATCGCCAAGAAATTAAGAATATATTCTTTTTAATTATCACTCCAAGAAAAAGGGACATGGCTCAAATATCTCACATGGGTTTTTATGAATCAAAACTCATCTTAACATGCTCATATTCTGTACCAAGGTCACGAAATCCATATCCACTACACATACATACATTTTTCATATATCTCAATTAACCTGTTAATGTCTAAAAGTCTAGCGGTAGCTGGACCTTAGTTAATGCTGATCCGGCAGGCGGATCGATACCTTTGTTGTGAGTGGTTCCCGTTACCTGTCAAATAAAATACAATGGGCGTCAGAGGGAGACCGCGCCGGGCGGCCTTCAACTCTCCGATGCCTAAGTTAGTCAATGTATTTATGTTGACAAAGTAATAGTAGGTAAGTATTGAATGCGTCATCAATGAGGAGAGAGGAGAGAACCTTTTATAGGTGAGGAAGAGGATGATCTTCTCTTTGTTTTCGATGTGGGACTGATGGTGCTTCAGTTCCCAGTTTCAGTAGCTTCTGATGCCATCTTGACACGGCGCGTGGCGGCGCGTCGGCGGTGCTTTGGGGTTGATCCGGGGCTCAGGCGGTAACCCGGCTAACTGTCTTTACGCCAGTCACTCATATGGTGGGCGTTGGTACCCCTGGTGGTACCATGAGCGTGGCTCATTATAGCTAATTATGCTTGCAAATGGACATGCATGTACAAGTCCCCCAAATCCCCAGTCAAGGAGGGCAATCTTGGTTGGGGAGTTGATCGGCGGTTTGAAGCGTTTCTCCCGCTAGACTTTGCAGAAGCATAATTAGCGTCAGTGCGTTGTCAACCATGGATTTACTGAGCAAACGCTTTGTGCCCTTTCGGGTGGGCCACTGCTAGGCCCCCAGGGAGTCCCCCACTCCCCGGCTAAGATGGACCTCCGGATGGTCGTTGTTATTGTTTGTTGAGGGGGAGCTGCACGGTGCAGCGCTGCACGGAGCAGAGGGTGTTGGGTTGCGAGCCCAATCTTAGCACCCAGGTGACGGGGGTCAACGTACCTGATCAGGGCTGTCGTAGACTGTTGACTAGTCCCCGTGTCCCGTAGGGACATTCTGACCGTAACCCCGCGTGGCGGCGTTGTCAGAGAGGCGTGGCCTCGGGATCCGCCGCTGGCGGAAGTCCCCCCGCTAGATGTAGCAGGAAGCAGCGTCAAGTAGATGTGCTTGGTATTTTATTGAGCGGTGTTGCGCTGAATAAAGTACGCAGCTTGTCAGATGAGAAATGGGGTCAGCCAGCGGTGCGCTGTGTAGCGGAGGACGCCCCGTTTACCAAATGAGGAGAGAAGCTCCGCCGGCGGGGTTTCGCTCAGCGGAGACTCCGTCACTTGGAAGATGACAAGTGAGGATCCGCTGGCGGGGTTTCGCTCAGCGGAGACTCCGTCACTTGGGAGATGCAAGTGAGGATCCGCTGGCGGGGTTTCGCTCAGCGGAGACTCCGTCACTTGGGAGATGCAAGTGAGGATCCGCTGGCGGGGTTTCGCTCAGCGGAGACTCCGTCACTTGGGAGATGCAAGTGAGGATCCGCTGACGGGGTTTCGCTCAGCGGAGACTCCGTCACTTGGGAGATGCAAGTGAGGATCCGCTGGCGGGGTTTCGCTCAGCGGAGACTCCGTCACTTTGGAGATGACAAGTGAGGATGGATCCGCTGAGCGGGGTTTTCACTCAGCGGAGACTTGCCATGGTTGGGGGTTTACTTGTCAGGTGGTGACTTCCCTTGGAAGCCAAAGAATGATGACGGTTGACACGTGGCTAACTCTGAGAGGGTTAGCGTCTGGAGGCTTGCCTCCTAAGCCTAGCCGTCTTCTCGTCATTAATGCGAGTAATGATGGATTTCGTAACCGAGGCGACGCCTCGGCTAATCCAGGGAGTTAATGAAGACGTGGGACACGTGTACGGTTGGTACGTGATGTAGTTTTGTAGCGGACGGCTCAGGATTATTTGATGTTGACATAAAAAGGGGGGAACTGAGCGAGTTTCGACATTTCTGGAAAATCTTCAAATCTGAGTTGCCTGCTTCGAGCCTTGTTCGCCTGCGAATTGCGAAGGAGATCCCCGGGTTTGCGTGGAGTAGTCGGACTGGAGAGGACGAAATCTGTTAGTGAAGACGAACTGCACTCCAAAGTCTTCGACGTGAGGTTGGTATTTCGGATCCTCTTCCTGTTTCATTGAATCTGCAATGGTGGTTTCTGGGTTTTGGTATTTCTGTTAATGGTATGATATTGCTTCTGTGCTGTTCTCGGAGGGTGTAGGGAGAGATTTGAGGGAGGTTATGGTGTTTGACAGAAAGTTGGGGTTTTGGGTTTTGCTAGACGGTCTAATCTGGGTTGAGCGTGCGGTTGTTTTTGTTTTGGTATTTTTGTGGGTAGTTGTTCTTGGCATCTTTGGCTATATCTGATGTGAGAGTAGGTTAGATCTGTATTTGTGCTAACTGATGTGGGTTTTAGGGTTTGGAATGGCCAACGTCATAGATATTTCGAGCAGTGAGGATTCCGGGTCTGACGTGTCGTTCAGCGTGGCGGATATGACCTTTATTGACTCGTTGCATCCGTCTGCCCATGCAGGAACCTCACTGCCAGAACCGCTTGAAGTTGAGCCACTTCGGACCATCCCCTGGGAAATAGCTATGGATCGTGGTTCGCGTCCAGAGAGCTCTAGGGCGGGTGAGTTGGCTAGGCGCGACGAGCGCTTGGCGAGCAATAGTGCTGCTAGCGGCTCCGCTGGCGAAGGGGAAGCGCCGGGCCAAAACGTCGAGTCGGCGTGGTACCTCTCAGATGGCACCGCCGTCGACGAGGCAGGTGGGCGGATGGATGCCGCCGCTGTTAACCGGATGAAGCGGACGTTCCGGTTGCCGGGCTCGGTGAAGCTGCGCCCCCCGACAGCGGATGAGAAGGCCTCGATGCTCCCAGCGGGATGTGCTGCCGTGCACGAGGCCATATTCCGCCAAGGAGTGACATTCCCGCTAGTGCCCAATCTCCAAATTCTTGTGTGCGAGTTTGGCCTTGCCTTTGGGCAGATCTGTCCCAACATGTGGCGGTTGATGTTGGCGATGAACTCCTTGTGGCGCTTGTCGGGGTGCGAGGGGCCTACCGTGGCGGAAGTGCTTCACTTCTACGAGCTAGTGTATGTGAAGCGCCGAGGTTGCAGAGGGTGCGTGAACCTGAGCCGCCGCCAGGGAGCGCCCAAGTTGATTGAGAATCTAAGGGACTCAATGTCCTACTGGCGGGGGACCTTCTGCGTCGCCACAGATGGCTGGGAGTACCATACTAGGTCGAATGTGGAGGGGCCGACGTTTAAGACTAAGTCGGAATTCCAGCCCATCCGAGGTTGGCAACTGGTTTCCGCTAAAACTAACTGGCGGTTTCAAACTTTTGCAAACCTGCGGTTTTTGCTAATGATTATTGTGTTTGTGCAGCGGGACTAAGGTACATTCTGACGCGCGAAGAGGAGTGTCGCGTGGCGAGGATCCGCGGCTGCTGGCGGAACCGCAATTTGCTTGACTTCCGTCTTCTGACCGGTTGGGAATTGCTGGTCGACCTGGGGCTAACTCGCTCTATTGGTGAGAGCCACTCCGCCACACCTCTTTTTTTTTTTTTTTTTTTTTTTTTTTTTTTTTTTTTAGTGATCCGGACTGACGGGTGTTTGTGTTTTTCTTTTCAGAAACCCCGCCCGGTAACAAATCTAGTCGCGACGCTTTCGAAAAAGCAATGGATCGTGCCGAGATAGAAAATTTTCTGGAGGCTATGTATGCCGAGGGGCTGGCGGCCCAGCAGACGGTGGTGAACCCGGAGACGCTGGTGCTGAGCCAGTCTGAGGTTGCGGTGGAGCTGCCGATGCCGCACCACTCCCATCTGGGTGAGGATGGCCTGCCGGTAGTGCAGGCGGACACCCAAGTGGGCGGCGGGGAGAGGGGATTGTTGGTACAAGGCCGCGGGAGCGGATGCCTACCACCCGGCGCGGTCCTCAAAAGAAGACGGTGCAGCCGACGGGGACTGCCACCGAGTCCCGGGGTGAGCCGCCGGTGCGGGTGACGAGGACCGCTGCTGGGACACAACGGGCGTTGGAGAAAAAACGCCGGCAGCCTGACTCCCCCATCGAGGAAGAGGAAGAAGAGGTGGTGATCGGAGTCCGCCAACAAAAGAAGGCTCGACAAGCTGCGTCGAAGGGTGCAGTGGCGGAGGGAGAGGCAGCAGCCGTCAGTGATCTGGACTCCTTTGCCGAGTATGCGCCATTCATGACAGAAGGGGAGCGGGCATTCCTTTTCCATCTGTGCGAGCGGCTGGGGTTCGGGGGTCTGGCGGGCATATCGCGCCCGACGGCAATTGACCAATCGCCCTTCAGCTCGGCGTTTGGTCAAATATCTGCGGGGTTACATGATATGTTCGAGGCGGCGTCTAAGCAGCCCCGGATTGAGGAAGAGCTCAGGGGGGAGATCGGAGGTCTCCAGAGGGAGCTGGCGGAGGCCAAGGAGAGATTGGCGGAGGCCGAGCAGGGGCTGGCCAAGGCGGAGTGTGACTATGCGGACGCCCGCGGCAAGCTTAATGCGGCCATAAGGCGGGACCTGGAGAGGAATGAACGCGTCTCCCAGTTGGAGCAGGAGATCGCATTGCTGCAGGAGCGGATAGCCGCTAAAGATAAAAAGCTCATTATTGTGCAGCGGGAGTCTGCCGCCAGACTGGGTGAGATGCAGCGGCTGGACGGGGAGGTCAACCGCCTGAAAAATGAACAGAGTTCTTCTGCAGCCGCCGCCGTTGAAGCGTTCAAGATGTCGGCGGAGTATAAAAAGACATTGACCGAAGCGGCGAAGTCTGGGGCCCGGGCCAATATAGACATGTTGACGCGGAAGGGCGCCATTGACTTTGTAAAGGCGTCACAGCCCGACGTGCCGGTGGTCGAGGGTGTCCCGCCGGAGACAGAAGTCGTGCCTCCCACTGCGGCAGGTACTCATTCGGGCAGCGGGGAAAGTGGCTCCCATCCGCCGGAAAGGTCCCAGCAGACTCCCCAGCAGACCCCGTCGGAGGTGTCACGTGCCGGATTTCTGGAGGCACACACCCGGGCGGATGGTACAATGGAGACTCCCAGTCCGACAGCTCGAGGGTCCGATCAGGCGAGCCGATCGGTCGTACCGCCGCCAGTTGAAGCCGGAGAAGCCGAAGACAACCGCTGAAGCTAGCTGAGACTTCCATAGGTTTTTTTTTTTTTTTTACACTGTAATAATGAACTATTTTGGGTAGGGAGTCCCAGCCCTGAAATGAAATTTCAGAGTTTGACGTTTGTCATGATGTGTTTGTACCGCTAGAGTTTTGACGTAGAGATTTTTCTTTTGCCAAGCAATGAAACATTAAAGGAATTAAAATTGGTCCAAGTGCACCACGTAGCGGACGTGGTCCGCTGACGATTCCTGGCGTTGCCAGTTGCCCTCAGTGCTAGACTTGGTAACAATGGTTTGAATAATTCCTCGTTTCATTGATAGCTGACTGATCAGCGTTTACAAAAGAGGGGTAGTACCCGTTGGGTAGCTTCCCTTAGCTAAATATTGAACAAAAATTTAGCTAAGTCAAGATGCTCTTGGGTAGCGGCATGACTATTTGTAATAATACCGAAGGTGTTCGGTATTCCAAGGGTGGGTCGTTGTGACGCCGTCCTTGTCCATTAAGTAGAAGGTGCCTGGGCTAACGACTTCCACAATTTTGTATGGACCTTCCCAAGTTGGGCGAAGCTTTGTTGGCGGTGGAATGACTTCCTTCATTACCCAGTCCCCCAGTTGGAGGTTCCGGGCCTTGACTCTGGCGTTGTAGAAACGCGATACCCGCTGCTTGTTTTGCAGGTTGCATAGGTGGGCCCTGTGTCGCTTTTCCTCCAGGAGGTCCTTGTCCAGGTTGATGCTTACCGCTGGGCGGGCGGGTTGGGGAACGGCGGACTGGTCTGCCTGCTCCCCGATATTTCCCCCGCTACCGTTAGTCATGGTAACTGTGATGGGATGACCTTCTGTTCAAGGATTCCCACAGACGGCGCCAATGTTAATGTCTAAAAGTCTAGCGGTAGCTGGACCTTAGTTAACGCTGATCCGGCAGGCGGATCGATACCTTTGTTGTGAGTGGTTCCCGTTACCTGTCAAATAAAATACAATGGGCGTCAGAGGGAGACCGCGCCGGGCGGCCTTCAACTCTCCGATGCCTAAGTTAGTCAATGTATTTATGTTGACAAAGTAATAGTAGGTAAGTATTGAATGCGTCATCAATGAGGAGAGAGGAGAGAACCTTTTATAGGTGAGGAAGAGGATGATCTTCTCTTTGTTTTCGATGTGGGACTGATGGTGCTTCAGTTCCCAGTTTCAGTAGCTTCTGATGCCATCTTGACACGGCGCGTGGCGGCGCGTCGGCGGTGCTTTGGGGTTGATCCGGGGCTCAGGCGGTAACCCGGCTAACTGTCTTTACGCCAGTCACTCATATGGTGGGCGTTGGTACCCCTGGTGGTACCATGAGCGTGGCTCATTATAGCTAATTATGCTTGCAAATGGACATGCATGTACATAACCAAAGAATACCATTTAAAAGTCATCTCAATTTTGTGATCATCTTTTAGCCATAATTTCAGAGATATAGAATTATCCTAGACAGTTGAAAGGGCATCCTAAGACTCAAAAATAAAAACAAAATCAACAATTTTTTTTTTTTGACATTTTCAATTTTTTTTTGTATTTTCCAATATATATGACTCAAAATAAAAGATAAAAATATAAATTCCTTCCCCCACACTTAAATATTGCATTGTCCTCAATGTAATCAATCATAAGCATGCAATGAAACAATTAAGCATATAGGAAAGAAATTTACGAAAACAAATCCTAAAATAAAACAAAAGAAGAAAAATTTAAAAAAATAAAAATAAAAATAAAATAAAATAAAAAGAAATAGGGAAAGAGAAAGCAAATATGTGTTTGTAGACTCCTTCACAGCTGCTTCTGAATTGGGTTGCCTCCCAAGCAGCGCTTGAGTTTAACGTCTTTCAGCCAGACAGTACCTCCATTAAATAAAGTTAGTGACTATAATTAACTAAGAAATACAAAATATACAAACAAGTTTAACTACGAATTACAAACTACAAGTAAAATTAGCAAGTACATTGTACACAAGACACAAGTTAGGTACACAAGTGAGTAAAAAAAAAAATGTTACATTTTCTTTTGTCATAAATATTATTGATATCAAATCTAATTCCAAGCGGTAAATCAAGTTGGACATGCGGCCCAAGTATAGTCGTCTAGACATAAAGTCCCTCTTACATCCTTTGGGCAACCTTACTGAAATGGCCAGGTGGGGGAGGACGAACACAAGAGGAAAAATCCATTTTGGCATGAGCTACTCCCACATAGTGGTTTAGGCCCATTTGCAAGCACTTCTGGATTCAAAAATCCGTCATGAACGTTGTCCCCTTCCTAGACACCATTCCACATAGGCTATACTTACTAAGATGAAAAAGTTCATAAGTGTGAAGACAGTTCAACAAGTGTTAATAAAGGTCGCCCTCAACCTTAAGGGACCTGAACTAGGCACCAATAAGGGGTTAAGGCCAATATTAACAAAAGAGACTTCACCTATTTCATTCAATTTACAACTTACAATTAAAAACTCGTGTTCAACAATATAAAAAAACAACCAAGTTAATTTTAAACTAAGTTTCAACAATTTATATACAATAATTATAAACAAAAACAAGTGATTTTTCAATCCCCGGCAACGGCGCCAAAAATTGATGCAGCTAAAGCAAGCGCATAATTTAACCCTGAAATGTCATTAGTAGTAAAAGTAAGTAGGGATCGTTCTATTCCGGGGATTGAGGGTACACCTGTCATTATCAAACAATTAAACAATTAAAATTAAAACAAAGTATAATATTTACAAAGATATAACAAAATATATACATATTTGCGAAAAGGGGGGACTCAAACCCTAATATTGTTCATCTAAGTCATGAGAAAGGAGTTGATCATGTGAAACATTCGAAAGCAAATGAATTCCCATTTTTTACTTTTCAATGCTAATTAACCTAAGCGAAAGCACCTAGATTAATCCTATCAAACATGCAATCAAACCCTAGAAAGCTAGTCAATCATGTCATGTTTAACGCATTACACATAGAGAAAGGCTATCAACTCAAGTGTACAACTTAGTATGGAAAAGTCCACCTAATTGCAATCCTCGTTAATTAAATTCGATCTTTGTACAAAACCTTTACTACTTTGATTCAAGTTTACACAAAACGAAAAGTCGATTTCATGTTCTTAAACCTAGCACCAATTATATCGAAACCCTAAGTGTTTGCAACCACATAAGATTAAAATACAAAAGTTATCTATAACGCAAATTTAATTAAACAAACCCACATAAGCAACTCTCGAATCACAATAATATGAATCTTAAAATTCTCAATTAATCATAAAAATTCCAGAAATTAATATTTGTTCAAACACATATGTCAACTAGTTCATAACCAACGAAATTCAAAGCAAAGGTTACAAAGGAGAATCGGATTACACCGTGAGATGGGGATGGTGGTGAACGATTGATGTGGTGGTCTCTTGAATCTCGAAAGCAAGCTTCAAGGTTGGAGATGGATGATGGATGCTCACGGCTATGCTTCTTCTCCCTTGGCCTTGCTTGAACTCGTGGAGATGACTAGAGGATGGAGAAACTCACGGCTATGCTAAGAAGATTTTCTGATTTTTTTCTAAAGTGTAAATTGTATGGGGGAGAGGGCCCCTTAACGTTGAGAAAGGGGGAGTTTTATATAGGAGCATGGCTAGGGTTCACAAAGCAATCAGAATTTTCCACATAGCTTCAACCAATGATAATTCGCTAAGTAAGCTTGTGATGTGGTCCAACCAATCATAGAATGCCAAGTAAGCCTTGTGATGTGTTCCAACCAATCATAATTCTCTAAAATACCTCCCTAATATTTAATTGCCGAATTTCCTTGAAATTATTCTGATTTTCTTCATGAATTTCGGCCAACATTCCTTTAGGGAATTTAGGGATGAATCTAGACGCCTTTTTAGCTTTTCCTTGGTGCACACATATTTTCCTTCCATAAATATCTCCCTTGAATCTCTCTTGGCGTCATCTCCTTGATTATTTCTGATTTTCACGTTGGCAATCACACCAAATTATTCCTCCAACAATATTTCTTTCCATAAAAGTCTCCCAAGAAAATCTCTCCTTGAAATCCTCAATCAATCATCTTCAATTCCCACGTTGTCACCTTGTTTTTCCTTAAGTATTACACGGCAAATTTAATCCCCAAGGAAAATATATTTTCCTTTTTAAAAAAAAAACTCTTCCTTGATTCTCTCCTTGCCATGTCATCTTCATGAAACTTCTCGTTCCATTTATGAACTCAATTCTGCTTATTTATTCCAAAAACCTGAAAATAGAAGCTTTCTAAAATAAGAAATGGAAACTTTCTTAAACTAAAATGGAAACTTTCTAAAAAAGGAAAATAGAAACTACAAAACGGAAACTTTCTACAATTAGGAACTTTCCCATTCGAAGAATGGAAACTTTCCTAAACAGAGTTTTATTAAGGAAATAACGCAGAAAATATAGGGAAATAACAGTTAAAATGTCGCATTAAAATGCTCCTATCAGTAATTGTCAAAGTGCTCGAGAATATTTTCAGAAATTTTCATAAGGTGAAATCCTCGATTTAAGGATTGAATAATAAAGTACACGACATGATGAGTTCGTAAGAATTTTCAGAGAATTTTTCGAATACCCGAGCTATTGGTTATGATTTTCGGAAAGTTTGGACTACATAAATTATTAAAGGAAAATAGAAAATAATGTGGAGCGATCTGGGCAATCCAATCCTCCACAGCTTAATCTCAGCCCTTGGATTTACTTTGGATTTTGGCTATAAATATCCTTAGATCAGATCAGAGATGGAGAAGTATCGAGATGAACCCAGCGTTCTCAACCCGTTTCTGCTGCTCGACGACCCGACGGGTCCACCCGGATGAAAGTCCTCCGTCCAACCATAACTCGGCGGCATACCACCGGCATTTGCTTTGTCTCCTTGTCGCCGACGTTCTTCTAGCATCGGACTGTTCAATCGGCGATGGAGTGCAACGGTACGACCGCTTAAAGCTTTTCCGGCGGGTTCAGCGAATTCCGACGACTCCGGCCACCGTTTGGGCTGCATGTGGTATGAAAATCGATCGTCTCGTCATGCTCTACATGTCTGTATGATTTTTTTTCGAATTCGATTAGGTTTTAATGGTTTTCGATTTTGGGTGATTTCGGCTCAGCCGTGTTCTTCGACTCCGGCAACGTTTCCGACACTGCTGGGCTTGGCTTCTGGCTGACCTTTATTTGGGACTTGGGAGTAAGCCTGGAAATTTTTGGGTGGTGATCGAATTGAGAAGTTTGGACTTGCTGTGTTCGTCGTTGGATGTAGACCTGCCAAATTTGGATTTCTGTTCCTGGTCAAGTTTGATTACAAGGTGAGTTGGGTTCCCTGTGAAAACTTTGAGAATCATATTGTGTGGTCAATGTCTGGAAATTGGTTGCCATGTTTGTATGCTTACTGTGAAACCATGTTTTGAGGGAGGTGAATTGAGTTTGTTGTGAATTAAGAACGCATTTGGATTAGTTGGAAAATCTGGATGAGTTGATTAATTGATATTGTGACGTTGAATAATTAGTTGTATGGGTTTGAATTGGTTGTGAGGATGTGCCTATGCTGGAATACCTAGAATGGGTTGTGCGGATTCCAAATTGGGTGTCCATAGTAATTCCAATTCCATCGAATTACCATGCAATGAAGGGGGGTGTATTGTATTTGGATTTGTGCAAATTTTTTTTAATTGACAGACTTTTGAAAAGTCCACAGACACTTTAAAAAGTTGATAAACTGCTATTGATTTTTTAAAACCATTGATTTTAGCAATAGACTTTTTATTCATTCTTGAAAATCCATATACTTTATTATGAATGACTTCTATAGATTTTCTAATAAATAAAAATAAAAAACAAAGAACACAACCAATGCAATCCAAATGCAAAGCAAGATAATAACTCATTGACTATTCAATGGTAGAGTATCTTCTAGTAGAACTTGAACAATGATATAAATTCAAATCGATGAGAATAATTAATTAATAAGACAAAACCTAGTATTTCATAGCAACACTATTCAAGGTTTTAGGGGTAGACCACAATATTTGGGTCTTAGCTAGGGTTTCATAAATCATTTTTTATTGCTATTAGGGTTCCAAGTATCACAATTGAACAAAAAAAAAATCACATTCAACAACTACAATGAACATGTTAGGAATCAAAAAATATTGATATCATGAAAGATTAGAGAAAAGATAAGAAGAAACAAGAAAGAGAGACGATAGATAACCAACTTCTTTGTGCACAAAGAGAAAACTTTGATAGATTTAAAATATATATATATATATATATATATATATATATATCAGAGTTCCAATCTTCAGTGGAGAGAACTTCGACTTCTGGATGATCAAGATGAGAACCATGTTCATCTCACATGAACTATGGAGTTATGTGGATGAAGGCTATACAGTTCCAGAAATTGAAAATATGTCTAATGCTCAGAGAGTGGAGCTAAAGACAAACATAAAGAAAGATGCAAAAGCTCTAGGAATACGGCAAAAATCAGTCTCAGACGAGATCTTTCCAAGAATCTCAAATGAAG
Organism: Rosa chinensis; assembly: GCF_002994745.2. Classification (NCBI taxonomy): domain Eukaryota; kingdom Viridiplantae; phylum Streptophyta; class Magnoliopsida; order Rosales; family Rosaceae; genus Rosa; species Rosa chinensis. The sequence goes on from NC_037094.1 coordinate 35,601,025, forward strand.
AAACAGCCAAAGCAGCTTGGCATGTTCTGCTGCTTAAGTTCAAAGGCTCAGAAAAGGTTAGAGATGTTAAACTTCAATATTTGAGAAGAGATTTTAAGTATACTAGAATGAATGAAACTGAGCTGCTAAATAATTATAGTACTAGACTGACTGATATTGTAAATCAAATGAAAACCTATGGTGAATCCATTACGGAGAAGAGAGTAGTCCAGAAGATCCTTATGAGTCCAAATAGAAAATATGATGCTATAATCTGTATTATAGAGGAGACTGGGGATATGGAAACTCTTGGTGTTCAAGATGTGATGGGGACACTTAAGGCTTTTGATCCATGATGAACCATCTGAGAAAGCTTTTCAAACACTAAGTCTTAGCTCAAATTAGATAAATGATGAGTCATCTAGTTCTAATTCAGAAAAGGGAAAACAAAAGATGAAGAAGAACTGGAAAAATAAAGGCAAGAAGTGGGAAGGCAAATCAGATCAGTTAGTTAAGAAAAATAATGAAGAAAGTAGCAGTTCAAGTTATTCAAAGTGTTCTATTTGTTCAAAATGTCATACTGGTGAATGTTGGTTTAAAGGAAAACCAAAGTGTACAAATTGCCACAGGTTTGGTCATGTCAAGCAGGATTGTAACTACAAAGGCAGTCAACAAGCAAACTGCATTAAAGAACAAGGTGATACCAACATGTTCTCTGTCAGCTATGCTTCAACTACATAAGTGAGTGAGAATGTGTGGCTTGTTGATAGTGCTTGCAGTAACCATATGACTGCGAATGCTAATCTTCTGTATGATATCGACTAAAACAACATTACTAAAGTGAAGATGGGAAATGAAATGTTGGTTGACACAAAAGGCAAAGGAAGTATTGCGGTGGAAACCAAAAATGGAAAAATGTTCATCAGAGATGTTATGTTAGTTCCAGATCTTGATTCGAATCTACCAAGTTCATTTGGGATAATACTGGGCCATATATCTACTGCCAAGCCTACCCATGATAGGTTAGCAACCATTTTCTTCGATTTCACAAGAACAACTAGACGCATCGGAGAGTACGTCACATGTAAATAGTGACATGTTCTAATCTTAAGACTTCCATGCCTACGAAAACCTAATATTCCTTTAAACTCATTCTCTATATATAGGTGGCATATTTCCTAAATCATGTATAATTATCTAATACCAAGTCCTAAGACTTCCATGTTGGTGAAAGACCTTACACCACGTCCCCTTATACTTTTGCACCCCCAAAAGTATAGGGGGACTTGGTATTAAGCCTAATGCCTTCTTTAACAATGCAGCCATTGCAAAATTGGCTTGGAAAATTATCACATACCATGACAATTGGTGGTCTCAAATTGTAAGAAGGAAGTATCTTAGAAATGTCTCTTTCTTTCAGGTTAAGAAGGAAGTACCTGACTCATTAATCTCAAAGGGGTCAGGTATGTTTTAACTCCATCTAAAGAAACAATCCCCAAGGAGGCAGCTATCAATCTTTTGTCCATAAAAGAATTTGCAGAAGCATGTGGAGAAAGTGGTATTGCCTATGCTATCATGGCTTATCCTAACACAACTGGAGAAGAGGATTTGAAAGTACCAAAAGGTATTCAGAATTTGCTAGAGGAGTTTTCAGATGTTGTCCCTGAAGAGTTACCATTTGGCCAACCACCTATGAGGGATATTCAACACAGAATTGATTTGGTTCCCGATGCCTCTCTACCTAATTCATCGCATTACCGGATGAGTCCTAAGGAACATGTAGAACTTCAACGGCAAGTGGAGGAGCTTCATGAAGGTGCTAGGAGCGTTGGATAACCCAAACGGCATGACAAGCCACTCGTAAAAGCCCATCCTTGGTCTTAAAAGCAATTTTCCATTTGTCACCCGCGTAAATCCTTATTTGATGGTAGCCACTGTGGAGATCAATCTTGGAGAATACTTGTGCCCCATGAAGCATATCAAACATGTCCTTAAGCCGTGGGATGGGAAACCTATATTGCACCGTAATTTTGTTAATAGCTCGACTATATATGCACATTCTCCATGAACCATCTTTCTTTGGTGTGAGAAGAGCAGGAATAGCACAAGGGCTGATACTTTCCCAAATATATCCTCTCTTTAAAAGCTCCTCCACTTGCCGTTGAAGTTCTGCATGTTCCTTAGGACTCATCCGGTAATGCGATGAATTAGGTAGAGAGGCACTGGGAACCAAATCAATTTTGTGTTGAATATCCCTCATAGGTGGTTGGCCAAATGGTAACTCTTCAGGGACAACATCTGAAAACTCCTCTAGCAAATTCTAAATACCTTTTGGTACTTTCAAATCCTCTTCTCCAGTTGTGTTAGGATAAGCCATGATAGCATAGGCAATACCACTTTCTCCACATGCTTCTGCAAATTCTTTTATGGACAAAAGATTGATAGCTGCCTCCTTGGGGATTGTTTCTTTAGATGGAGTTAAAACATACATGACCCCTTTGAGATTGAGAGAGTGTGTTGTTGTAGCCGTCATGATGAACCTTTCGATCATATTGCCATGGTCGCCCAAGTAAGATGTGACATGCATCCATGGGAAGAACGTCACACCAAATTTCATACTGGTACTTACCAATAGAAAATCTCACCAAGCACCTTTCTTGAATTGGAACTTCACCACCTTTTTTGAACCAAGAAATTTTGTAGGGTCTCAGGTGCTTTTCGCATTTCAGTTGTAGCTTCTCAACCATCCCTCTTGCCACCATATTTTCACAACTTCCTGAATCAACTAAAACCACACACTTCTTACCATAAGCAGTACAATAACTATGGAAAATATTTGTTCGCAGCCAATGATCTTCCTCTTGTGACTTTGGTGCAGTCAAAACTCGTCTTATAACAAGGCTCTCAGCTTCACTATCAAGTTCACACACTTCTTCAAGAATTTCTCCCTCTCCATCAGTGTCATAAATTAGCAAGTCCTTGCACTCTTCATTGATCATGTTCAGACGAGCTTCTTTACTTTTCTTTGGACATTCATAGGCCATGTGAGCCTCCAACCCACACCGAAAACAGCTGACATCTTTTTTTCTCGCGACCTCGCGAGCTACTAGCACGTTCAATGACATTCCTTTTATCTTCAAAGGAAGTTTGATTGAAGGATCTTGGTGCTCCTGGTTTTCTTTTGAAGTTCCACTCCCCGGAGTTTTCACAAAACGCTTTAAAGATAGCCTCCTCAATTTTTCTTCTGCTTTCAAGGCCATCTGATAGCACTCTTCCAGCGTGCGTAGGTGATGCAAGATAATCTCATCATGTATTTCTTGTTTCAAGCCACTCAAATACCTTGTAACTAGTTGATCATCAGTTTATTGTAATTGCAGACGCCTCAACAGCTTATAGAATTCTTCTGTGTAATCGACCACACTTTGGTCTCGCCTTTGACGAAGATGATGAAACTTAAGATATAGAGTTTGGTTGAAATCAAGGGGCAAAAACATGTCATCAAGTTTCAATTTCATTTCAGCCCAAGTATTGACTCGACCCAATCCCTTTCTTTCCCGACGTTGCTGATACTCTTGCAGCCAATTTAGAGCAGTACTCTGGAGCTTTGTGGCTACAAACTTCATCTTTCGATCTTCAAACATATCCTTCCATTGGAAGAAGGTCTCCAAAGAGGCAATCCAATCACAGTAGGATTCAGGATCCAGCTTACCATAGAAATCAGACACATCAACACGAATACTTTTATCCGCATTTTCTAACGCCTTTGCAAGACGCTCCATTGCCCAAGCAGATTGCAATTGTACTTGTTCCGACGTAGTCATACCAGAACTTGAGTCGTCAGAGCCTCCATGTTCTTGTTCTTCTGGGATATTGAATGGGTGCTGAATGCCACCACCAAAATTATTTCCACCGTCTTGAGCGGGGAGCCACCTCAAGATCTCTTCCATCATGCGGTCCAAATTCTCATTGGATCACTTCAACTCATCTATCTCATCACGTTGATAAACATCATCAATTGGAGCTGTTCGTCTACGACTTCCACGCCCCCGTACCATGATGACTAGAAAGAAAACGCACCCACCAACAATAGGCTTTATAGCGGAAAACCCGCTCTGATACCACTTGATGCAGGTGTATACAGAGAGCTTGTGTGATGGGGTTTGATCTGGGAATCACTCAACCAGAGGATAGGATATTGGGAGTCACTCACCAAAGAACTAGGGGTGGGCATAAATGACCGAAAGACCGAAAAACCCGGAGGAACCAATCTGGACAGGCCGGTTCGGGTCTGGTTTTAGACTGAAAATAGTTGCTTTCGGGCCGGTTTGGTCCCAAACTCATTCTTGCCGGTCCGGTCCCGGTCCCTGACTTTTGCTGACCTTTTGGACCGAAGAACCCGAACTTCACTACACAAGTAATACATTTTTTATCTTTTGTACTTATCCTCTCCCTCTTTTGACGTATCCTTCTACTTTTCACTCTTCTCAAGACTACCTATCACTATCATTCTTCTTTATTCTCTCTCCTCTGCGTCTTCTTTATTCTTTCTCCTTCTTTTTTTTTTTTTTATATTTCTTTTATTCTTCTTTATTCTCTCTCCTCTGCGTCTTCTTTCTTCTTTCTCCTTCTTCTTCTTTTTTTATATTTCTTTTATCATTCTTCTCTCTCCTTCTTCTTCTTTCTTTCACGATTCCCCTCCTCTCCTCTGCTTCTTTCTTCTTCTCTCTTCTTCAGTTCTTCTTCTTCTTCTTCTTCCTCAGCCAGTCAACCCCAAGCCCCCAACTTTGCTCCTCCTCCAAAAACTAGAGATCAGCCAGTCCATTATTCCTCATTTCCTTTACCTCTCGCTCTTCAAGTTCAACTCCAGCGTCGTCATCGTGCTCGTTCTCTTCGTCCTCCTCCGCTGCCGTCGCCACAGTCGTCGCAAGTCGTGCATGACATCAGGAACTAAATTAAAGAACCCACGACCTTTCTTCTCTTTTCCCAGCAATCCAAATCTCTTCTCCCTTTGATTTTTCAAAGCCAAAAACCTTTCTGGCTTTCTTTTCTTATCAATCTTTTTTTCTTTTTCTTTTTTTCAAAGACGGGTTGGGCCCGAAAGCCCGAAAAAACCTGCCAGCTTGTCCCTGTCCGGGTTTAGCCCAGTCCCCATTCTCTGGAACTGCAAGCCCGGTCCAAAAAAAAATAGCCGGTCCCAGCAAATCCAGTGCCGGTCTGGGACCGTGCCCAGCCCTACAAAGAACAGAGCACAGTCTGAAACAAACTTTTAATAATGTTGATCTGCCCAACAAGGCCAATATTACATGATATATATGGAAGACACAATTTAATTAAAATTCAAGTTTCAATAGGACTCTCACTATGACCAAAGATGACTTGACAACTTTCCATACACATAACTTGTTTTAGAGACCAAGAATTAAATCACTGTTGCATTTCCAATGGATATTAATTAGATTGAGCTGGACTCTTAAGTGATGCATCACAAATTTGGAAAGATAGAAATGAAACTTTCTTTAGAGGAGCTATCAGCTTCCTAAATGCAATTTAGCAGCCTTAGCTGCTATTCTTAATGATATCAAAGAAACGATATATCCAAATGGGGGAAGACTATGCATAACCATCCGGCCACTATTATGTGGCAACTCCCCCCAGAAATTATGTCAAAATTAACTTTGATGGGTCTGGACAGAGAATCTCTGTAGCAAGAGGCTTCATCATGAGGGATACTTCCGGTAAACCGCTTTATGCAGCTACAAAATTAAAGAATTTGGGAGTATGGCTGTCAATTCCGACACGACCAGATAACACGACTCGAAACCCGCACAAAATAAAACGGGTTGAACCCGCACGATTAAAAAGCGGGTCGGGCGTGGGTCAACCCGTCATGACCCATTTAATAAATGGGTCGGTCACGGGTCACCCGCCAACACGAAGTGAACCCGTATAACCCAATTATGTTATAATTCTTCTTGAAATTTTGGACGTTTGGAGTAATTTATTATAGGATTAGACAGTTTGAAATATTTTGCTTTATAATTATTGAATTTAATTATTTATGAATATTATATAATTATCTATATTCTTCGTCTTGTGGAGTTTTTAGTGAATTTAATTAATTTATGCATTTTTTTTAGTTAAATGGGTCACATTGTTAACTCTTAAATATGTCATTTGGTCTAACGCGACACGATTTATTTGTTAAATGAGTTAAGCGGGTTGGAAATGGGTAACCCGTTTAATAAATAGGTTGGGTTTGGGTTTAAATTTTTGACACGATTATTAAATAAGTTGGGCTTGGGTTTGTATCTTGCGATGCGACAAGTACCTTGACCCGACACAACCCATTGCCAACCCTATTTGGGAGTACCATAGTTCCGGTAGCAGAATCAACAGCTCTACGATATAGCCTCGTTAGTGCACAACAGTAAGGCTTTTCGAAACTATAGGTTGATGGCGACTCAAAACTTGTTATTGATGCAGAAAGGGACCACCACGGAGGATGGCGAAAATCGTACGTCCAAGACATTTAGAAGATTGCTATTATGTTTGCCTCTATCTCCTTCAAGCATGTCTTTAGGGAAGCAAATTTTGTTGCAGATGCAATTGCAAATGTAGGCCATAGGTCCTTCGATGGTTTCTCTTGGACCAATTATACAGTTATGAGAAATGTATCAACTGTCTTGCTATTTGGTGTTGTAAACATTAGTTGCCCTTGAGGCTTTCATATTCAAATACAGTCTTTCTGGATAATTTAAAAAACAAAAAAAAAGTACTGCTATCAAATTCATTACTCAAGTAATTTGAGGATCACATGATCTTTAACCGATACACACTAACCTCCCTGACTATTTCTTTTGTTTTAAAGGTTGATCAAGATCTACTCCACTCATCTCTCTGCCTATCGACTCTCTCAAAGTTTGGACACTAATCGAATCTGATAAATACTGAAGTACTTTTGCATAGAACTAGAACCACCGATTGAAACATCAACACTAGGGAATGATGCACAAAACTAAGCACTTGTTTAGTGGACCAGAAGTGGAGGGAGTAACGTGCGGCAGAGGTGAGATGATGTGGAAATGCTTATTGGTTTAATAAACCCAAAACTCTCCACAGCATTTTTCCCAATTTTCGTACATTTGGGCTTTTTTCTTGTTTCTTAAACAGCTTGGTCCGCAATGCAAAGCTCACTGTCGTTCCTCTCTGTGGCGAAGCCCCTCTCAGTCTCATCTCCGGTTCGCATCAAGTGTTCATTGTTCACCGCCCCAAGCACCACCGACCCCAATTCAATGGCAGCTTCCGGTCCCAAGTGGGCCCAGAAGACCATAACTCTGCCTCCCCAGAGAAGAGGCTGCCACCTCATCACCCCTAAGGTATTAACCATCATCGTCTCTGGTCTGTTAAGTCCAAAACCCAGAACCCCAGTTCAATAAATCTAATCATAGTTGCATCTCTACTTGTTTCATTTCAGATAATGAAGGAAATCGGGCAGGACTTGTCTGGATTCAACTGCGGACTTGCTCACCTCTTCTGTAGGGTCCCCAAGTCTAAACTTGTACCTGCCTCCCTTTTCTCATCTTTTGAACTAACCTTTGTTTATATTCTATTTCAGTGCAACACACAAGTGCTTCTCTTACTATCAATGAGAACTATGACTCTGATGTTCGTACCGATACAGAGACATTCCTTAATAGGATAGTTCCTGAGGTTAGTATGTGTTCTGTAAAATCTTATGTAGCCTTAGCAGCATACTTGATTCTAAGGAGATGGCTTATGTGACGTTTCCATCTTTTTATTTTTAGGGGGCATCTGCACCGTGGAGACATACCCTTGAAGGTTAGTATTGGATTGAAGTGATTAGATAAGACAGTTGTTTCGATTTCTTGTTCTGTGGAAGTCTTTGGTTTGCTCGAAATTGCTACCTATGAAAGCATATAACTTGGTTTATTATGTGTTTGAGTGGCATTAGGTATAATATATGATTGGTATTTCTGATATTGGGGAGTGTTAGTTCTGAATTTTTGTAAGCTTTGCAGGCCCAGATGACATGCCGGCACACATTAAATCATCAATGTTTGGCTGCCAACTGTCGTAAGGATATCTTATTAGCTTGATTAGAATTGGCTACAATTGCTATTAAAAAGTTTTATTCCCTCATTGACATATACATGTTCCTTGTTCTTATGTAGGATTCCAATCACAAATGGGAAGCTTAACATGGGAACTTGGCAGGTATGTGAAACCACTTATTTAAACTACAGTAGTTTTCTACTTGTTAAGAGCTGCATTTCTCCACCTTGTTATCGTCACACATAGCAAGATGTTCTATGGCTGCTCCGCTTATTAAATTTCTTGAGTGATTGGCTAATTATTAGCTATGGAAATAGAACAAAAGGGTAAATGCCGGACATAAAATGCATCATGGTTAGGAAAGGTGAACAACAGAGCACTAAGCAGTGCTAAAAAAAATTGAGTGATTGCCTAAAAATGTCCAGAATGATTGATTTCTTGCTGCCATGAAGTATTCTTTTTAAAAGAATGTTGATATAGAAAGGTGTAGCATGGCTGGCCAAAAGTGTCCAAGTTCTCATACTTTTCCAATAAAAAATAGCTTTGAGTTTAACTGTGCAATGGATTCAAGGAAAACTGAATATTTTTGAGATCCAGTGAGTGGCATGATGTCATGATGGAAGAGTCCAGGATCTGGTTTGGTTATATCCAGTTAACCACAGACTGCTGTAGCTTCCAAGTTCCAAGTGACATAGGATCTTCAAATCTTTCGCTTCCACTAGTCACCGCCGGATACCTTCTCCAACTTCCTTAAATGATGGCACAGCCATAGTGAGACCATCTATAGTTGTAAATTATTTATAGGATCCTTTTGTGAGGAGAGTGTTTGATGGCGACTTGGTGAGTGGTCCAGTTTGCGAATGAAGGGAATTATGGGATTATTGAGGGTGGCATAACTATGTTATTAGTCTTTTCTGTTTCGTGAGTGCTGAAAAAATTTGGGTGTAAAAGTAGTGATGGGGGATGGCTATAGCCTCATTACTGTATGATAATACCCTGTCCAAAACGTTCATTTTGAATCTTAAGCCTTGACTATATGTACACGATTTTGTAAGTCAAAGGACTAGAATGTCTTCTGCATATAAAATTGTGTACATAAAAGCATTTGAAGACAGTTGGTCAATGATGCTAGAGCATGGTGAAACTTTTTCCAAAATCTAGTTGTAAGCAGCTTGACTTTTTGAAGAGAGCGGGATGAAATTTCTTGTAATTGGGAATTAAATAAGATATAAACAGGGCTTTTTCTTGACATTTCACAGATGCTTCTAACTTCAAAGAGACGGATCAGGCATTCAAAAACTAGAATCATGCCGCAATGGAAGTCTACATTTCTGTTGGCTAACAATATGATTATAGTTATTAAAAATGGTTTCTTTTACTTACTGTTCACTTGCCTATCCTTGTATGTTGTCTGATGGAGAATCGGTTTCTATTTTATCATTGTCGAACTCTTTACCTAAAACGGAAGTCTAGAATTTTGTCTGCTTTATAGCTTATGGCATATCGTTTACCATCTCCTTCTATCGATTGCTACAGGGAATATGGTTGTGTGAGCATCGTGACGAACCTACCGCTCGGAAAGTTGTGGTCACGCTTAATGGAATATGAGATGCTGCAATTTGGAACTTCATGGTTTCTTTCATCCAGTTTGCCAATGAAGTTGTACTTAAGCATCTACTCTGTTAATCAGATGTTTACATGCTACTGTCTGCAACTTCTATAACTGAATATCTGATATTACTAATGATACCTTGGTACTTGTAAAAACTTTATTAAGTTCTGTGAAGCAGACTTTAGATAGTAAGGGCTACGTGGGAAAATTATATAAATATCTCATTTTATTATGAGTTCATACTATAGAAGGAAAAATGAAAATGTCTGTTGTTAAAAATTAGTCAAAGAAAAATTGAAAGCAACAAGGAACACTCTTATATACACAAAAACAATGGGGCATCAGTATTCATGCCATCATGATTCTGAACTCATCAAAGTTGAGAACTCCATCTCCATTGAGGTCGAACATGCAAATCATGGTCTTGCAATCCTCAATGGAGCGCGACTCGCCCAACCTGCCCAGCATCCTCTTCAAGCTTGCGGGTGTTATGCATCCTGAGCCCTCCATTTCATACATCCGAAAGGCATCTCTGAGCTCTTTGCTCTTGTTCTCCTCGTCTCCATTTGTGGCCTGCATCAACTTCTGGAACTCTTCAAATCCCAGCATCCCATCCCCATCCAAATCGGAAGCGTCCACGGCCGCTTGCGCTTCCTCCTCGGAGAGCTCTCCTCCGACAGTCCTCACACAGGTCTGAAGTTCTGCCGGGGATATCTTACCGTCACCGTTCTCATCAAAGTAATAGAACACCTTCTCGAGCTCGCTGCTGCATGAGCTGCTCGTTGGACTCGATAGAGTGCGCTTCTCTGCCTTTCTCGAAGACAGTTTACGGCACAGCTTTGCCAAGGTCGACTTGGGAGAATGCTGTTGCTGCGCCTTCTCCATGGAAGCTGCTGGAGTCAAAGAAACTACGTCGACCGTCATGTTAAGTGTTTGAGATTGATTACTATAAAACCCAGATAGCAGGAAGAAAAGGAACTAGAACTTTGAACTCGTAAAATGTGTATTGGACTTCTCTGGTGCCTCTTTGCTATTTATAGAAGAAGGAAAGATTAGAATATTAAGGAAGGGGATGTTGGTGTGTAATAGACGTGGAAGGTTTAGCCTTTATATAAATAATGGATATGGTTGGGAATGACAGAGGGGAAGATGGAGGAGAACACGGTTTTGATGATGAGCAGCGAAATTGAAATTTAATAACGGAGACAGGGTTTGATGACTCGTGCCGTCCTAGCCGGTTGTTTTGGTTTTTACGTGACGGAAGGTGAGGTTTGAGCGCGTGACGGAAGGTTCGGGGGACTTACAGTAGCCCATTTCGTGTAATTTCTGCGTTGGTTAATTAGTTTGACAATCACAGACGTGGGAGCAGTGTCGTACGCTTTTTAGTACACACCTGTCTCCAGATATAGACAGCGTCGGTCACCGTTTTAAGACGGTCAAGACCAAAAAGAGAGAGAGAGAAAAAAATATGGAAATTGCAAACACGTAATTATCTAAAGAAATAATTTTGTTTTCTTCGGTCAAAATTGTTTTCGTAGTGTCTTGAGGACAGAAATCCAATCCAAAAAAAACAGAACTTTAGGATAGAAATTTAGTCATTTTCATTTGCAAGCATATACTAGGGGTGGAAAATACCATGAGCTAATATGTATAAATTCTAATCACAATATTAATTTACAGAGGCTACTAAAAACCAAATAATCATCTACATAACATTAGTTGAATTTGACATAATTGTTTTAAATGATTAGATTGTCTTTCTATATCCATAGTTCAATTTGGATCAACCGTTGTTCTAGGTCTCCCTTTGTTAATGACTTGGCGGTTCGTGCTAATCTTTCCAACTAGATTGTAAAGAAATTAGTTATTTATTTATTTATTTTAATTGCTTATTGAGCTTAAGAGCTAACTTTTCAGGCTTTTGAGGCACAGGTCCATAAAATTGTATCTCTTGATATGGAATATATATATATATATATATATATATAAAGAGATTTAATTCAGAACGGAGCTCCGTTTTGAAATTAACGTGTGAAGTTCGAGTTTTTGGTCACTTTTCAGTTGCACATCCACATCTCGACCGTTCATTTTTTAGGTATTAGTGTATAGATCATCTCTGCAAATTTTCAGCCAAATTGATGATCGTTAAGGTATCTAACTCGCTTAAACCAATGGACGGACTGAATCTGTCAACCTGAACCGTACTATCTTTAAGGCAGGTATCAATGCCTTAACGATCATCATTTTGGCTGAAAATTTGCAGGGATAATCTATACTCTAGTACTCAAAACTCTAGTACTCAAAAACTGAACGGTCGAGATGTGGATATGCGACCGAAAAGTAATCAAAAACTCGAACTTCACACGTTAATTTCAAAGCGGAGCTCCACTCTGGATAAGATCTGTATATATATATATATATATATATATATATATATATATATATATATGGGATAATTTTAAGAACCGTACACTATATATGGCTCACTCCAAAGAAGAAGAAGAAGAAATCTGTCTCTTCAAGGATTGATAAATAAATAAATAAATAAAAAAAGAAAAAGAAGAAGAAGAAGATCAGATTTGGGTGTCCAAATCAAACCTTGAAATCACGGAGAGAGGGAGGGAGGGAGGGAGGAAGAAGAAGGAAGAAGGAAGAAGAAGAGGCATGAGAAGAAAATCAGATTTGGGTGTCCAAATCAAACCTTGATATTAGGGAGAGAGGGAGGAAGAAGAAGAAGTAGGAGGAGAAGAAGAAAGTTAGGTTTGGGTGTCCAAAACAAACCTTGATATCGGGGAGGGATGGAAAGAGGGAGGAAGAGAGGAAGAAGGAGAATACATAAGAAGAATAAGGAGGAGGAGGAGGAGAAAATCAGATTTGGGTGTCCAAATCAAATGTTGATATCGGGGAGGGAGGAAGAAGAAGGAGGAGGAGGAGGAGAAGATCAGATTTAGGTGTCCAAATCAAACCTTGATATTGGGGGAAGGGGTGAAAATACTAAGTTACCTTTTGAAAAATGAATAATTGCAAAAGTTTAACGGTGTTATAGACACCATGTACTAAAAGTTTGTCGGGTTTTGAAAGTCATGTACTATTTTGATTTCTTTAAAAGATAATGTATGGATCTTCGGAGTGGGCCATATGTGGTGTACGGTTCTTAAAATTTTCCCTATATATATATATATATATATATATATATATATATATATATATATATATATAGGCCGGATCAGAGGTTGACGCCCTCAAGGAGGTAAAAGTGCGAATGCTGCTCAGAACCGCTCAAGGCGGTGTAGATGGTGGTGTTGATCTTGTCGGTGAGACTCATTTTTTGATTGCATCTCGAAAAATGGGCCTTTTATTTTTTTGATTTGCAAGAATAGATCACTTTTGCAAGTTTTCGCCAAATTGAAAATAGTCTAAGCATTCATAATCGTGACTTACCATTATTAACATGAATGGTTTAGTTTGTCCATTGATTTCAGCTAGCTCAACACTTTAAAGATTTATAATATAGCTGAAAATTTGCAAAGTGATATATTCATCGAGACCCAAAAACTATATTTCAGCTAATAAAAATTTAATAAAAAAGTGGGCTCCACAAACAATCCCTGGAAAACACTAAAAAAGAAAAGAATATATATCAAGAAAGGCCTTGCATATTTTCACAATAGAGTGGTGAATTAGAGAGTAAATGCTAATCCAGCTCAGATATCTCTAAATATATTGAATGCTAAAAAGAGATTAGATCGATTCTATATTAATGACACGTTTACTTATTTGGAATGGAAAAAAAATCATGAATCAGAGACAACTGGAATGAGAGAAGAAAGGAATCGGTCTTGATTCTAGAGGCTTTGATTCCTAAACCCATCTCTTCCCTTCGGAATCAAATTCCTAAGTATTCCAAAATCGATTCCTGACAAGGAGGTGTGGCCTACACCCCATTCTCATTCATTTATGCGTTAGTAAACGCAAACCATTCTGATTTCTTTTATGTGTTAGTATACGCGAGAATACTTTTATTTTGGAACCATTCCTTCCATTTTCATTCTCATTCCAAGTAAGTAAACGTGTCATTAGGGTATACAAGCGTTTAAATTGCTTGCACCATATTTCTCATATGTAGTTTCGTGCTTCTCACATTTTTCATGAGGATAACCAAGTCGCAGATGCATTGACAAATCATGGCTCTAATTCAACAGGTCTGGTTTGGTGAGACCTGCCTCCTACTTTTTTTCTTTTTTTTTTTTTGGTGCTCGAGACTCCTTTAGTCTTCCAAATTTTTATTTTTGCTAGTTTCTTGTTTATGTGTATGTTTTGGTGGGAGGAGAATGATACGCTCTTCTCTTGTTTATTTTGTAGGGTTAGATTTCTATCATTCCTAGGGTTCATTGTAACTTATTATTTTTCTTTTTAAATAAATTTTTCTCGCTTCCCCGAGATTCATCCAAAAAAAAAACAAAAAGCAGACAAGCCGTTAAAATCGAGTTAAGTGAATTAAAGACAATCTCCAATGTTGACTCCAATCCTAACATTGACCGTAACGACCCCTTATTCCCGACTTTAGTGGTCCACCGTCTGCTCTCCTACATCTACACTGCTTTTGTCCACGTTTCAGTCGTCTCAGTATAATTGGTTATTATGTGGAACTTTACTATATAAAGAAATAACTAAATTTCAAAAAAAAAAATTATTTTATTTGATTGAATGCTAAAAAATGTTCTATGTAAGGATTGAATTTCAGAATTTTGATGAGTCAATAAAAGAGATGCTGTTTTGGAGCTTTCGAAAGATTTCTAGTTAACTCATGCTCATGCCCTGGATTAGAGTAGTTGAATCCACGTTCTTGCTTAATGCAAACAAGTTTGAAGTAGAGGTCCATCAACTGGCATTATCTCGATAAATTTCCTAGTATTAGGACTACTCCCATCACCCATGTATCAGTCAACTAGAATGTCGTTCTGAGTCTTTGGCACGAAATAGAATTCACCCTGTGGACAATTATCATGTCATTTCTGATTTCTGGGCACTATAAACATAATATAACAATACGATGTCAGAATCAACCACTAATGCGTTAAAAATACAATGACATTTCACCTCACCAAAGGGGTAAATCCCATAATGTTGGTATTTTTGTCATTTAGGTGGAAGGTGTTTAGAAAGATTGCATTAAAGCATCTGCAACTGAAAAGCATTAGGCTCTCTGTTGTTAGTTAGTCCTTTATAAATCAGCATAGACATTGGAGCAGGTTTACAGAATCACTTAAAAGGGAAAAACCCTTCAAGCTCTAATATTAGCTTACTGTGCCACATGGTATACAAAACACAGCCAGAAATACAAGCTAAACCCATGTTCCACTAATACATTTATCTAACCGCATTCCACCAAATACATATATATCAATTGATGCATTCACATACATTCATCAATCAGACACAGCAGGTCACACAGCAGAGAGAAAGACCAGGTTAGATCATAGGTTAGATAAATTCCACCAATCACAGAAGCCCAAACGAAAGCATAGGACGAAAGATGAGCACATAACACGTTTGCCAAACAACTAACAATCCGGTTTGCTGCTTATTCTTTGTCATGCCATGTGAAATCCCCTTTGCCCTCTCGTAAGCTTCTTCCTCTTCTGTAGTCGATTTCCGCATCTGAGCAAGATTGCCCCATCTGATACCTTCTGCTCGATTTAGATGAGCCCATCTTTGAGAATATGTCTTCTTCATTGGTCACAGTACGCATACCAGGCGTAGTTGATCGAGAGACATCACAAGGCTGTCTTCGGGACTTTTGATCTGAGTCATACAAGAGAGGAACATTACCATCTACAAATAACTACATGACCATGGGAGAAGAAAGGAAGGGGAAGATTGTTCAAATAAGGTGAAAGACTAACCATCCCTCAATACTCTCCCTCACATTGACAATTATTCTTTTTTCTTTCATTACACACACATGACAGAGATGGGAGGTGTTGGAGAAACAGAAGATGTATAAAGAAAGAAATACATAATTAGTGCCGGTTTAAATGTCAGTCTCCTCAAATTTCGTATACACAACTGTGAATGGCAGCTATGTCATACATATATTTTGACTTGTTCAAATGTGTTAAATGAATAGAGTTTAAAGACAACTCTCTACTAACAATCTAGTTTTAAAGTAGTTGTTTCATCTGGTTCCTAAGAAAACATGCATATAGGGCATCTTATGATTAAATAAGGTTCTAGTTTTAGAATTAAAAATTTGATTTTTAATTTTCCCCCTCATACTTGCTTTCTGAAAACCAATGAACAATAGTATATTAGAATCAAGTAACATCCTGAGATCAAAAGTTAATAGTTCACCTTCATATCCATTGGACAATACTGGCAAGTCAGAGCGTCCTGCAACGGCAGATTTAGGCTCTACGCTTTCCTCTGGGGGAGATTTATGAGAGCCAATGGTAAATGATTCATCCATGACATCAGTAATCTCAACATACTGGGTGGTGGTAATAATTTCATCAGCACTGAACCCAAAGGATGCTCTATAGGCTTCTAATTCTTCCACATCTTGCTTAGGGCTTCTATTGTGCCTGTTCTGACTTCCATTTCCATTTCCATTTCCACTAGTTGAGTAAGCATCTGAATCCTTGGAAACACTTAACCTTCCTCCAGTATGAGGGAATGGTGGATTATCCAGATAAAACTGTGCAAATGTTGCAGGACAGAAGAAATTCGAGTCTTGAGATGCCACAGAGGGTCCAGTTGTGTCATGCCCATACAACCTGCCAGAACCACTCCTTGGATAGTTTCCATTTTGGGGAGAAACTGAGGGATCCCACTGTGGGGGGAAATCGCGTTCTGGAAAAGATGATGAAGAACAGTCATTTGATGCCCTTGAAATTGGAGATCTGAGACTACTAGCAGGGCTCCCAGGATACAGCGAATATGTAGCTTGAAGATCATTTGCAGCAATGTAATTGGTCTTCTCAGTGCTTTTAATATCCGCTGAAGATGAGAGGAAACGAGCAAATGGCACATCTGGGGAAGAGGGAGTAGTTAGATGCGCCAATTCTGGAGGGGGAGTAAGAGGAGCTGTGGACGGCTCAGTTGTGAAGGTTGAGAAAACAGGAGGCGAGACCAGTTGTGTTTCATTGGCGTACGGCCCAGTTGCAAACATTCTGTTTGAAGGACCTCCTGGTGAGTTCGCAGCTAATGACAAGTAACAACTGGGTGACTGAGCTGTTGAAGGAAGGGCGGAATTTGTAAATGATGCTGGCGAAGAAGGCGGAGCTAAAAGAGATGGAGCTAATCCTGTTGCTTGGTTTGCCAACCCAGCTGCTTGGGGTCCATTTGGCTGGGTCGCTGATGCATTGCCGTCAGGTATGCGAGATGCAGGGACTATACGCTTTCCACCTTTCTGTGTACCGAAACAAGAGAATGCACCCAAACATCCTCCCCATCTCTTTCTCTGTCAATACAGGCGGGCGTTATAAGCATAATTGGATATTGAGCATTAAATATAGAAACAATTAAAAACCGAGCACCCAACTTCACAGTCCAAGCAAGTCAAAGTGAGATTTTACGAGACAAAGAATGTGAATCACTTCCCAACTTCCCTACCACTGGATGGTTATGCATCATGTAACCAGGAATCAATCATCTTTCATACATTACAGAAGAGAACAGACTCCCCACTATCCTATGTCAAACTAAGGGCATATTCCCTCGATCAAATATACGAGTTTCATAGCAGATGCATTTCTAGAAAACATTGCTCTCCAAGGTTCAAGCATTTCAGTTTGGAAGATCAAACTTCCTAAGGTCCTTTTCGGGTCTAACTTACCGGGATAGATTGTCATCCAAGCAACAAATTTAGAGGTCAAATGATCAAACACCGATAGAAACCCGGCATTGCCCAATACTTCACTCAATGTACAAGATAATGACAAAATGTTAGGTAGATAAAATGGGAGAAAAAAAGAAGTTTTTGATCCAGAATTGGACAGTGATTGGTGACCAACAATCATGCAGAGCCTAAATAAAATGATATAAAAGGCAGATCTGTCCAGCCCAAAACACCTGACATAGCTCATCCTCAGATCTGAGCAAAACCCACAACACAAAACATAACCCAAAAGCCAAACACACCAAAATGTTGGGCAAAAAGCACCAGATCTGACACTCAAACCCTCCCCAACTCATCCATACCAAAACAACACAAAAAAGGGTCTATTACTTTAATCAAAGAACAACACACAGAAACAAAAAGCTAGAGAGATAGAGATAGAGAGAGTAGAAGCAATACCCGTTCCTGCTGAGGAAACCTGTTCTGCTCGGAACCCATTAAGGCCGGGGGGACTCTGAGGTTTCAGGGTCCAGTTGAGTGTGTTGTACTAGTGTCGCATTTGGGTCAGTTGTGTTGTTGCTGAGTGTCCACGAGGAGTCCTAAAACGAAATATAAAGCCGAAATCTGAAAGCGGAAAACAATCCCGGAAAGAAAAAGGAGAAATCAAATTAATTGGATTGTTATTAAATGGGATTAAAAAAAAAAGAAAAAAAAAAAGGGAAGAGGATATAATTGTAGATCAAAGGACAGGGAAAGACAAAAGCGAAAAAGATTGAACTAGTGAGGTGATGGAGAGAAAAGAGAAAGAGAAAGAGAAAGGGACTCCTCGTTCTAATCTCTATGACTGGTACAAAGAATTGACACCGCTTCCCTTTATTTTTATTTTTATTTTTGTAATTCTTTTTATAGAATTATTATTAAATAGATAGAATAAAATAAAACAAAACTGTGCGTTTCTGCTTGCTTGCTTGCTTGAGGAAGGAAAGACAAAGAAATTATAAGAGAGGGGAAAAGAGAGAGACGCCATTAAAGTTTGAGCTTATTGTTGTATATAAAAAGGAATAGTAATTTTATATTCAAGACTCGGGGAATGGGATCGGAAATGTCTGAAATGCAAACCTGGACCCCAAATGAGCTTTACTTTTCTTTTCTTTTTTTTTTTCCTACAATTCTTTCTCTTTTTTTTGGGAATTTGGTGTAGAAACTACTGCTAATTTCTTAAATTGTACTTTTTTTTTTAGGAGGAAGGATAAATTTTTTTTTTTTCGTTTATGATACTAATGAGTTTTGAATAGATTTCTATAATATTGGTTAATCTATACTATTATTAAGAGATTGGTTACCTACAGAAAAGTAATGTGGTTTTCAGTGGTAGTGTTCCTCCCCACATGAGACAATCTATGGCAGTTACTCTTGGTGTTCAGTTGGTAGAGAAACATGAGAAATATTAGGGGTACCTACGGTTGTGGGACATTCTAAGCATGACACATTCGCCTACATCAAAGACAACTTGTCTAAGAAACTCACCGGTTGGTGTTCTAAATTGCTGAGTGTTGTTGGGCGTGAGATCCTCATAAAGGTGATTGCTCAGGCAATACCTCTTTACACTATGAATTGTTATCTACTTCCTCAAAGTTTCATTCAGGAACTTCATCAATTGTGCGCCCAATTTTGGTGGGGCAATTCTGATGAAAAGAGAGGTATGCATTGGCGTGCTTAGGATGAACTCTGTAAACCCAAAGCCTGTGGAGGTAAGGGCTTTCGACATCTATTTGCTTTCAACCTAGCCATGCTAGCAAAGCAGGGTTGGAGATTGATTCAAAATCGACTCTCACTAACTTCTAAACTGTTGAAAGCAATTTATTTCCCTCATTGTAATTTTTGGGAAGCTGAGTTGGGTTCGTCTCCCTCATATGCATGGAGGAGCATAATTCATGGTCGGGATATTTTGTGGGCTGGTATTCGACGGCATATCGGGGACGGCAGGTCCACTAGAATTTGGAATGATCCTTGGTTACTGAATGAGAATTTGCAACCTTTCTATACTCCGAGGTTTCAACTAGTTTCTGACATCTTATCGTCTCCGGGTACATGGAACTTTTCTCTTCTTACTGAGTTGTTTCCTCCACATATTGTTCATAAAATTGTAGCACTACCTCTTAGTACTCGGGTTCATAATGATCGTTGGATTTGGAGTGGTGACAAGAAAGGTGTCTTCACTGTTAAATCAGCATATCATGTGGCAAGGAGCAGTCTTGGAAGAGCTACCAGGGTCATCCAATCCTAATGCCATGCTTTGGAAGCAACTCTGGAAAGCTTCGGTCCCTAGCAAAGTTAAGATCTGTGTATGGAGAGCAGCCTCAAATATTCTTCCCATGAGAAGTAGGCTTAGTGAACGTGGTATTGATTTAGATACCCAATGCCCTTTCTGTGATGAAGAAGTCGAATACCCACTCCATGCCCTTCTTGACTGCAGCCATGCAGAGTCGTTTCTTTAATTAGCTCATATTCAATCTTCAAATCAAGCAACAAGTATCATTGATTGGTTAGTCTCTTCTTTTCCCCAATCTTCCACTACTTTTGCTATGCTTTTGATGATTATTTGGGCTACATGGAGGAATCGGAATGCAAAAGTGTGGGATGGGGATGTCAAACTTGCCTCCAAAGTGGTACCCATTATTCTAGGTTGGTGGGAGGAATATAGGGCAGTTCATGCTTTAGCAAAGGTACCAAGACCGGTAACGCATGAACTGTGGAAGAAGCCCCCCGTGGGCTTGGTGAAACTTTATGTTGACGTTGCATTTGATAATGTTACAGGTTGTACTGGGGTGGGTGGGATCTTTCGAGATTCCAGGGGCTCTTGTGTAGGAGGATTCAGGCACTATGTATCGATCTCAAACTCAGCTAGGCATGGGGAGCTCCTTGCTTTGCTATATGGGGTCAAGCTTGCAATTGCCCATCATTTTGTTCCCCTGATGGTGGAAATAGATTGTCAAGATTTGGTCACTGCGATTGAGAGCTCTAGCTTGAACTGGACTGAGTTGGGTTTCTTGGTGCATGATCTTGAGGAGTTGTTGAAGGCTGCTTCCAATGCCCAGGTTTGTTATGTTCACCGTAGTGCAAACAGGGTTGCTCATACCCTAGCTCAAAAGGCCAAACATGGTTCTTTTTCTTTGAATTCTTTCATTGTATCTCCTCCAAGAGTGGAGGAACTTATAATCTTGGAATGTAATGACATTTGAAGTCAATGAAGTTAATTCATTCCCCTAGAAAAAAAAAAAAAAAAAAAAAAAGAGAAAGACTGAATTATTTTACCAATTTAACCTTTATAAATTAAAAATTATGAAATATAATTAATCAATAGAGATAATATTGTCAATTGTAAAATAGAAAGAAAAAAATAAAAAACAGAAAATGTGGTAGTTGTACGGGAATTTTTTCCACTGCCTTCAACTTCTTTCCACATATATAGTGGGTGAGCTCTGCTAGTTTTAAATAAGCAACAAGCACAACTTACCAGCACTAACAACTTAAAAATAGAACACTTGATATTTGCGTGGTATTTTCTTAAATATTATTTGTTTTTTTACCTCAGCGCTTTCTTCGATGTTAGATGCTCTCCTTCATCAAATTTAAGGGTTTTTTTTTTTTTTAATCAATCATCCTTGTCTATATTTTTGCATGACTATAGCAGCAGCTAAAGTGACAGATCTTGGACTAGGAGATGCATTACAAAACATGGCATCATTCCTGGCCTTCCAGATTTGCCAACAAATAGTAATGATTTTTTTAAACAATAAACCATCAAACTATTGTAGAAGGAAGAGCTCCTTGAACACCTTAAGGTAGCCTTCTTCCTAGTTGACTAACCGAAACTATATTAGCAAGATTCCAAACTTCCTTGGCAAATCTGCAGTAGCCAAAAAGGTAATTGGCTGTTTCATTATCCTCTTGACACAAAGGGTAGGAGTTGATCACTTTATCCCTCCAAACCTAGAGAGTCTATCTCTAGTCTTCAGTCTTCCTCTAAAGAGCAACAGCCAAACATTTTTACTTTTGGCTGAACATTTAATTTCTATAATTTATTTATAAGGTCTATTTGCTCATGTTCATGTAAATCAGAGAGTTGTATCCAAGTAGCAAATTTAATATTGTACTTACCATGAGAGGCAGGGCCCTAGATATACTCATCATGTTGCTCTATTACTAGAATGGGAATGCTAAGGATTTGATTAACAATGGGTTGGTTTAGAACCATAGCCAGCTTATCTCTATTCCAAACTCTGTTATTAATGTACTCACTGACAGTTTGATCAATGTTAATGAGATGTCTTCTGTCTTCAGGAATATAGTTCATTAGTGGGTGGTCCAGAGCCCAGTTGAAACTCTAGAATTTGATGTCCTCTCCATTTCCTAAAGAGAAAAATTTAGGAATAGTGCCTGAAAATAGGCTCACTATGCATTTCCATACATAAACTTACAAATTCTAAATTTTAGTACAAGAACTTTATAAACCCAACCAACTATTTGTACAGGACGTTAATAACCCTTTTAGCCTGTACGCCATCATCTACATAATGAAGGGTAGAATAGGGTTTCTACTTCAGTCTCATCCATGGCGCTCCCTACATCTTTTGGATCGCCAATTCGGGAAAAAAAAAAAAGGATTTTAGGGGGGGGGGGGGGGGGGGGATACGGAGGAGGGAAAGGAAATGAAACCCTAGGGGTTGTGAATTGGGGTCAAATAGGGATTTTGATTTGGAGAGAGAAGAGGAAGGCCTGGACTTTACGGCAATGAGAAGACTCATGTTGTTGTGGAGCAAGTCCCACGCGTTTCGGCCCACAAGAATTGGGTAGGAAGATAACAAGGTTGGGTAGATCGATTGATATGGGGAGTGTCGGCTAAGGTGAAGCTAATTAAACCAGATGCAGAGTTTGGTTCAGTTTTACTTGTTTCTTGTTTGTTGTTCTGCTGTTTTTGAGTTTGTTAAAAAAATTCTGGGTTTCTTCGGGATGGATTTTGTATTTGGGGTTTTGTTATACAGTCATTTCTTGTTGCTTTTTGTACTGGGGATGTCTCTTATGTTTGGATTTGGGTTGCTATACCATTCCAACTGCTTGATTAAATTCCTATGAGACTTTAGAGTGAAAGTAAGTGATTTGAGTAATGGGTTTTTCTCTAAATGTGGTTCTTGTGAATTATGTGCTTTGAAGGATCTAAACCATCGAGATCATTGGAGAATTCATAGTCACCAAAAACATATGGTTTTGTGATAACCAAAATTGTGATGGGAGAAGATGTTGTTGAGGAAAAAGATGATAATGGTGCTAATTCCCGTTATGGTGAGTGTTATTGTTTGTAAGAAGGATGAAGTGTTTGATGTCTTGTCATTCAGGAAATTGGTAAAGATTGAGCGCTGGTGGGGGAATGAGGCATGTGCACAACTCGAGAAGGAAAGGATGGTTGTTGCATCTGCAGCTGAGGAAGCAATGGCCATGATCTTGGGTGCCCAGAGTAAGAAAGAGGGGTGCCTAGTGTAAAAGTCTGAAGAGACCAAATTACCCTTTAAATTATGCCAGGTGGCGCACTAACTAACTGCGTCAGTCATGGCATGTACACATAGTTGGTCAGGATTATAAGTTCGTGTACTAAAGTTTAGAATTTGTAAGTTTATGTACTATTCTCAAAATTTTCCCTTTCCTAAATCCATTGCATGCCTTTAAGAATCAGAGGCCTTGCATCCAGGATATCATTCTAAGCCAGAGAGTTGCTTTGCTTCTTCTTTGCCTGAAAAAACGAAATTTTCCTTAGATTGTTTTTTCTTGGTAATCTAAGCCCACCAGTTATCATGGTCATTAACAACTTTCTAGGCCAGTTTACCAAGGGCTGCATTATTGAAAAAAGCAGCCGGTCTAACTCCTAAACCACCTAAGGTTTTAGGCCTGCAACTTTTTTCCCAGTCTACAGGAGGGTATTTTAAGTCCAATCCCCAGAAGAATGATCTGGTCTGCTTGTCTATTTCATTAGTTACCTTTTTTGGACACCTGAAACAAGTCATTACATGGTTAGGCATACCAGCAAGGTTGGATTTAATGAGGGTTAGTCTACCTCCTCTTAAGAGAGAGCCTTTTTTCCAACTAGCTAGACTATTAGAAATTTTCATAAGAAGCTCCTTAGCATTGACAGGATCCTTCTAGAAAATTACATTATGAATACCAAGATATTTTCCAATAGTAGACTATTGTTGAATTTCGAGAAAATTAACTATGTCAAGTTTTAGGCCTCGTTTGGTTCACGGAAGGGAAATCAATTCCTTTGTCTTTCCCATGGCAGAGGGAAACTAAAATTCCTGTCAGGTTTCCTTTCCTCTGTTTGGTAAAGAAGGGAAAGTATTCAGGAAGACCATTTGATTTCCCTTCCAGTGTTTGGTTGGTGCAGGAAAGGAAAGTAAAAATGTATCAATGTTTCAATAATACCCTTGTATTTTAAAATAAAAACAACATCATAAAAATTCAAAAGTACACCAATTTTTTATGCAAGAGAGGGTATTGTTGTCCAAAACTTTTGTAATAAATGCTGAGAAATGGGAAGGGGAAATCAATCCCATGGGGTTTGAGTGAAATGATTTTTTCCCCTATGGCAGGAAAGTGTATTTCCGGAGTTTGTGGTTACCAAACAAAGGAAAGTAATGATTTTCCTTTCCTGAGTCTTTAATTCTACGAATCAAACGAGGTTAAAGAAGCATTTACCTTAGGGGAAAAGTATAAAGAGGATTTATGATAATTTATTCTTTGTCCAGAGGCTGCAAAGAAACGGTTCATGATATGTGCAATAGCTTGAGCACTTTTCTTAGAAGCTTTAGCAAAGATAAGACAATCATTAACCACTGCAAGTGGCCTAGTGGTTATTGCCTAATTGGGTGTGCTCCCCAACCTAGGTTCGAACCCCGAAGCTGTCAAAGTGGCCAGGCACTGTGCTACAATGCACAGTTGGAGCATTTCACATGCGCCGAAGGGGTTTATCTTGGGCCTAGGAAGCCTTTAGGTTCCCCTTAACAAAGTCAAAAAAAGATAAGACAATCATTTGCAAACATAAGGTTAGATATTCTGAAACCAAGTGGTGAAGATAATAAACCAACTTGAGATCTATGATTACTGGTCAGACAATTTAGATGTCTTATGAAGGGTTTCCATGGAAAGAATGAATAGATATAGAGATAAAGGATCTCCTTGTCTTATTCCACCAGTTGGCTTGAACCATCCTGCAGAAGGAAGCTGCAAGAAATGTTGGATCAAAGAAAATTCATATCGAAGGCGAGGAAAGCGGCGCGAATTAAAACATAGCTCAAACATTTCATACTTACAGAATGTTGTCCCAAAGGAGTTCAAAAGTTTTTTTGATAAAAATTACTTGTTTCTGGTAGGCTAAAGGAGAGGGGGAAAAAACATCATTGGTGTCAATGGGAAAGACTTTGTAAGAGTAAACAAGAGGGAGTTTTGAGTTTTCGTGATTTGGAAATGTTTAATTAGACTCTCCCAAGTCCCAACTGCTAAAACATTTTAGCTTATCAAGAAGCAACCTCATTCTCTGATGGGCAGGTTACTTCAAGCCAGTTATCCCCCAAATTTGAAATGGATGATTGCACGACCTGGGAACATGCCTTCATTGGTATGGAGAAGCATCAAGTGGGGTAGAGAAATATTGGATGTGGGAATATGATGGAGGGTTGGTGATGGCTCTCTAATCAATGCAAATCTAATCGTTGGATTCCTCAACCGTTTAGCTTCAAAGTTAGCTCCTCTGTTACTATTTCGAGAGACTTTAAGGTTGTGGTTTGATTACTACACAGAATGAATAAAATTTGAGTTTGATCGAGAAACACTTTCTTGAGCACGAGGCAACAACAGTATTATCCATTATGTTACCTTGGAATGGACAATCGAAACAAAAACTACTTTGTCCAATCCGAGTTCTAGGCTGCATCTCAAGCAAAGGATAGAGCTATTGGTAATGATGCCTTGGGGAGTGGAGGTGGGAATAATTTGCATACAGTTTGGCGCCTTATGTGGAGACTGAAGTTGTCCAATGAATTTAAAAAAATAAAAATAAAAAAAATGTATGGAGAGCTTGTAATGAATTCCTCTCATATGTGGCGACTTCATTTTGACGAAGATTTAGTTCAACTGGAAGATATGGAGGATGCGGGTTTAGTGAGGAAATCATCCAACACAGTCTTGTGGCAATGCATAACACTAACTTTCTTGATGGATGATTGTAAGGTATGGAATATATAGTGGTGGTGGCATTTTCGGCCAAAATAAGCAGAGCTAATCAGATTGACTGAATCTATAAAATTTCTGGTATCAGTAACATAGCCCAAATAATTTTGCTTTGTTTCATGTTTATGAAAACTAGTAGTTACAATATTTATCTAGCATATCAAACATCACACTTCTCAATAAAGAACTCAAAACTCAACCACCAAGTTCCGAACCTCAATCAATTTTGTATAAAAATAATAATTTTCATTAAGCTATTTATTGATCCTTTACTTTCTTCATTGTTTCTTATTTTTTCTTTCTTTTTTCTTCCTCTTCCATATCATTTGAATTTGCAGATCTCTTTCTCTCATCACTGTCGATTTGGTCTACTTCTAAATATGACATATAGAGTAGTTGTTCATCATTATTATACCTGGAATGAATTTATCAGTTTTATGCCCAACCAAACCGAAACGGACCGAAGAATCGCTTACCAACTTGTTGGCATACCAATTTCAACGGTTTGATAACGACGATCGGTTTTGAAAACCGATCATGGTCGATTCAATGGCTAATTTCTCCCTCCAATGCACATGGTTCAATATAAACACTGAGAGAACTAATTGCTATAGTAATCAAATTAGTTTTAATTAGGTGAAATTAGTACCTTTTTTTGCAAGTCGTGCCCATCCTTCACGCACGTCGTTGAAAAAAAATACTTGTGGAGGGAAAATATAATTTGTAACCAATTTAACTCCCTTTTGATTAGCATTCTTGTCAACAGTATTGAAATCACATGCATTCAAATGGAAGTAGTAATCTCTTCATTTTTTTTTATCAAATTGAATTTCTTTTCAATAACTGCAATTACACATTGACCGCAATTACAACACCCAAAAGTTCTTCTTTATCAAATTAAATCTCTCCAATAAGCTACAATTACACAGTGATCACAATTACAACACCTAAAAATGATTTACAACCATGATGACAAAACACTGAAGTAAAACTAAGGACATTCACTCAAAAGATGTGAGACTTACATATTGATTGAATTCGACAATATTGGACAACTGTTGAGCCAAATTGACAATAACTGGAACAAGCGGCGGCCACAATATGAACTAGGTTTGTTCACCTAATTAGTGAAATTTATACTCAATTGTGCTCACCTGTCCTTCGAATTAAATCCAATGGTAAAGAATAATGAAGTAAATACACATATTCCAATGCATCATTATTCTCCACCTTGAATTTAAATCCAATGACAATTTAACACAAGTAAACAATTTACTTAGTAAGTGAACGTAACTATAATAAACTATTGGATGAGCCATCTCAAAATTTCACAATTGCATCAACACAGACTAGTACTAGCACGGTTTTAAAACGATAGGGAACAAAGTCCTACCAAGACCGAACCAGCTACCAAATCCAGACACTCGTCGAAATCCAAGACAAAAACCCAATCTCAAAAGAGAATTGACTCATTTTGAGATCTGCAAACATATCTAAAAACTAACAACTAATAAAAACACCGAAATATTCAATAATAAAAACCACCAAAAACCAAAGCACGCCATGGTCGAGGAAGAGAGCCATTCCCAAGAACCAGTAGAATCAAACCATCTGAGCCCATAACAAAAAACCATTGGAGCAAAGACCACCGGAGCAAACGATCTCAACCACGCCAGCGCCATCCCACCACCACCCATAGGCCAATAGTTAGTAATCTCTTGGAAATAATAAAATTAACACCAAGACCATGATTTCTTATGGAAATATTCTCTTGCACATGCTAAAATATTAGGAGCTGCGACACAGATCACAACACACTGCAATAGCATACAATTCTCATAACTTGTGTTTACCCTCCTCCTTTATCCGGGCTTGGGACCGGCTGTGTCTAAATACACACAGGCGGAGTTGCTTTTCTCATTTCATTTCCACTCTTAACATGAAAAGATTCTAAGTACCTCCTCAGATCTTTTTATCATACTCAAAACCACTAACAGACCCTACTTTCGTCACTTCATTTTCCAATGCTAATGCAAAATTTTAATGTAAAACATAGTGCGGTAAAAAGTCTAAACCATTTTTGTTATTATTTATTATTTATTTATATTTATTTTTCTTTGGAGTGGTACTTTAGCCCAATCCCACTTCATTTCCTCTAGCTCTGACTTTCATAATAACATGTTCACAATTGAGCACAGCAATTGACGGAAGTGCCATTTCCATTTATGTTTAATTGCAAGTTGCTTACTATCCTAGAGCCAGCATTTTGAAGCCACTCAGTAGTTGCCAAGTTTCCCCGGGCTAAACTTCTACTTGAAGGCAGAATCCTCGTCCTTTTGACCCTGTGAAGGATACATGACCTTTGTACTTGCGCATTTGGTTGAATTGGACATATCGGCCAATCCATTCTACAGCTTATTGCATCATAATAATTTGGTTCAATTTCGACGATCCCTTGCATCTGAACTTTTCATTTTATCATCAAGGGAGCTCTCATTGGGGTATGGAGCCATCCCACAATATGATCCAACAATCTAAACCATCTATTAATTAGGTACTCAAGGATTATCGAATACCAGTCATTCGATTGTGATTGAAATAGACACATCGGATCATATCGGTAAACGATTGTCAATTTTGGCTGTTATTTCTGGAAATTTGCTTGTTAAGAGATGGTTCGGATAATTGAACCACATCACAGGGTTGACCACCAAGTTGTACCATCTTAAACCAATCTCAAACCATAACAAGTAGACAACGCAAGTGATGGTAAAGAGATGAAAGGGAGATACATACCAGAGGGCACAAAAAGACTTCCGCCCAAAGCAGCTAAAGTGGTTTGTTATCCTAATTCATCTACTCCTGCAACCATGAGAAATAAAGAAAATGAAAGCAAACACATGGGAAACAAGGGCACGTACACATAATTTGAACACCACAACATATATGCATGCATCCACCATGAAGCAGCCACCATTTGGCCACTAATTATTGGTAAAAATCATCACTTACACCAAATGGCCGGATCAACACCCATAGTCACATGGCAACAATTTCATTCTCGTCCACATCATTGAACACGAGTTTGACTATTATTACTGTAAAAGCTTTTTAACTACATGCCAAGGCTTTCCATTCAAATCTCAGTAAATAGGAGTTCCCTTCTCACATGCTCGTGATAAATCAATATACCAAGATTAGATAGACCGCAAAAGATGCATGTTTAGCAAACTTGTCAATAGTTTCAGATCCATGAACAAAAGGTAGTGATAGTCCAACTAAGGAGAAACGGGAGAAGAAGGAATCCCGACGCATCAAACGCTAGACAGTTGCCCTAGCCCTTTGTAAATGACACCAAACATTAGGGCAACAAATTCATAATCTCTTGAAACTCATTCCACACAACATAGATAGACTTGGGACAAATGCATTCCTTGAATGCAAAAGTAGGATGGTTTTTACCATTGACTGTAAACTAAAAAGAGAAGCATTCAAAGCTGTTAAAATTCAATTTCTTTTTATTAAATAAAGTAATGCATGTTTATACAAGAATTTGATATTCCAAAATTTGTTATGTGCAGGAAATCAATTGATTTACAGTTTCTAAAGAGGAGAAACTCATCTGCAACAGAGAAATCTACAAGAATGCACATGGGTCACGGGTCAGTCGGTATATCTTCGAAAAGTAGGCAAAATTCTCTTAGTGTCACTGTGGCCACATTATCCAGTCTTTGATGTCAACACTGATTCCTAACCTGAAAGAAGACCAAACTTGCATCAATTCCCACAACACTGATTTGCACAGGTGGCAGGAAAATGGATAATAATTGTAAAATTCTTCAATAGAAACATTCCCTAGAATATAAATGCTAGTCACTGTAACGCAAAGAAATCCTTACTAAAAAGCAGTTAAAGTGAAGAAACAAAATGCATTCAAATGTGAAAATCCAAACTGAGCCCAAATTTTCTGGCTGCTAGAACTCCCCATCAAAATATATACATATAATATATCATCCGGAAAATGTCTCATTTAGCCTTACTAGGATGTTGAATGCCGTACTCTTCATGTGTTTGGTGGTTGCCTGCAAATAATCTAAATTTAAGTTGTTTAAGAAAGTTTAGGCAACCACCAAACACTATAAAGCACTTTGGTAACCAACCACCAAAACTCTGAAAAAAGCATTCAGAAGCTGATTACCAAGCACTGCATTTTCAGCGTTTGAGGACAAAATGTGAACTGTAAAGTTCACATCAGAGTGCAGTTAGTTCCCAGGCGCGACCAAAACTCATACAAAACAATACATACAATGTAGTTATAAACAAATAGAAAAGGTTACATACAGAAGAGTATAAAAATTGATAACATAAACCGATCAGCTTTATGTGAACAGTTTTGTGATTCAGAAACATACAATTGATGCTGAACCCAGCCGAAGCACTCTGATGTGACTCGTCCATTGTTATTTACAGCGTCCAAAGTATTCAAACAGCTTGCAAAGGGCAGGCTGCTCTCTATCATGGAAGAACTCCAGCACCTCCAAGCACATCAAAGTATAAAACTGCATTGACAAAGATTAAATCACTTTTAGAAAACACATCTACAATTTCTGACAACAGCATTTTTAATTTTTTTACCAAAAGGATTAAACAAATCTTTCATGGAAGTGCAGCCTGCCAACAGGATGAACTTTTAGATGGAAGTGCCTACTATCTAGGACTTTCAAGGCCGATATTTTCATTAGATATTGAAAAAAGTTCTCACATGTGAAGATACACAGTAAGGAAGGAGGCAAGTCAAAAGAATGAACTGCAGATGCAGTCGGACCGTAAAAAATGATTTCATTTAGAGGCTAAGTACCTGAAAACTAAAATCTAATGCAACACCTGATGGATGCCAAAAGCTGCAATGAACTACAAGGAGTTAACTGTTAAAAAACATAGAAACACACCTCTCCAGATATACTGCCACCCCAACAGCAACACATGACTTCAAAATGGCCTGCCAAAACTTTGAACGATAAGGGCATGAACATGAATCCAGCTACAAAACTCCATTTGAGGAAGAATTATGTACATTACTCATGTGGAGAACTCAAATTCCTAATTCAATGATCCACGGCACCTGACCAGAAAACATCATTATTAGTAAATTAAAGATCCCTCTAAAGTATCCTGGTTTTTTTAAAAGCAAAACTTAGTGACAAACAGTACAACTTGAAAAAGATGACCACAAGAACATGCAGTTACCTTTTCGAACCACAATTGCATGGAATCTTTTTCTCCTCTAATGGGAACTTATAATTGTATGTAATTTCTTCACCAGCAGCTATATGTCGTTTTGCATAAATGAAAATCTTTTTCTCACCCTCAACACTTATAACCTTGGTGTAGCAGTTAGGCTGCAAAACAATTGGTGCATATTATGAGTTCCAAATACATGCAGCTCCATTTGATGCAGCAAACTGTATTATTATTTAATAAAGAAGCTACCTCACAAGAATGGTTTATGAATCTAGCAATTCCTCCACGTTTTGTAGCATCAACCTGCAAGTTTCAGAAAAAAAAAAAATACTAATCAATAGGCAATAGCCTGCATTGCACAATTGTGGGCAACTAGTTTTGAGAACAGAAGGTCGAAAATGGTTTCTTGAATGCGCCTCACATACAAAGTAGTAAAGAGGAGAAATACTATAGAGCGTATGCTGCTTTAAAATAATTACAAACAAGCGAAAGAGAGGTTTTGTTTTGACTTTTAATTAGTTTAAGGTTAAAGTGCAAATTTCCACAATGATTAGTAAAGAGGAGAAATACTACAGTGCAAATGCCGCTTTACAATTATTACAAACATGCAAAAAGCGGTGTTCTTTTAACTTTTAATTAGTTTATAGTCGGTGCAAATTTTCACAATGCTTAATCAGTCATCAGGTACAACATAATTATACTGAAAAAATAATCCAGAAATATATAAATTAACTCAAAGAGGCCAAAAGATAAAACTGAAAAAGAAAGAATTTGTAACTATTAAAACTAAATTAGCCATCAGTGTTTCATCACTCACCACATAACCATCATCAATCCTAAACAAATAACTGCTGCCAATTCCCATCTTCTCGTAATGACGCTCGCGTATATCAGATATCTGCAAATTCAGAAAGCAATACTGAGCATGCCAGGAAGAGAGAACAAACAAAAAGAAAAGGACGCAAATCTGCAAGTCATGCAGCCAATACAGTCAAGAAAGCTATACCTGGGGACGAATCAATTCTCCAACATATTCAATAACAAAGTCTTCTGCCTCGATTGGCTCCAAGGCAATAAGACCCCAATCATGTATCTTGCTCCGCTGGAAACGTAGACGCTTTTTCCTTGCCTGGCATGGAACATCACATCAAAGTACTGTTTAAAGGGCAATTAAATCTATTTTGATGAAATTTGTATATAACCTTTAATTGAGTGGCTTTCAAAAGGTCAGCACCCTCAGCAGCAGCAAGAAGACTGCGCATCTTCACCCTATTTGTTCTTGCAGAAAGACCCTTGCCATTTGACCACTGTGATGTATTAGTGTCAGAAGTCCGGTACTGGGCATTAACATATTTGATTCCCCTACCACGAGCTCTTTCAGCAGGAGTTGCTTTTAGTGACCATCTATGCCATTCCCAGCCATTAATTGAAGCACGGGCACATCCATCAGATTTAGGGCAAGGATTTGACGTCTTTGACTTACTGGACCGGGCCTTTCTTACTGCGACTGGGATATTTGCTGCTTGCTTGAGAACATCATTGGCTACTTTCAAGACCTTTTTGGGATGTGGCAATTGTGAACCGCCAACTGGACGCTCCCTTTTCAGCTTTGACACCTTAGCTACTGTACACAGAACCAGGAATACAGAAAAAAAGAGAACAAAAAGAAAATGTTAAATCACGTACCACCATCTATAGAAAATAAATAAATAAATGAAAAAAAGAAACTGAGAACGGGCACATACAAGGCTCTCCTTTAAGCCGATCATCTCGACCATGGCTATTTACAACATTCTCAATATCATTGTCATCCTGGACATGAGCTGAAACCATCCTTTTACTAGGTTTAGGAGTGCACTCCATGGGTTCACTACCTGGATGGAACAGTCAACATCTCTTTAAACAATAATTTCCATTCTGAGTGATAAACTCATTGCACAGGTAGAGCATACAAGGCCACATGCAGGGGAATGGAAAATAAAAGGATAAATACATTAAAAAAACTATGCCCTAATTCAGCAAATTTATAGTCCATAACCATATAAAACTTTTCGCAAAACCAAAATAAATGTTGAAAAATGACCTACCTTTAACTGCATGAGAAACCTTCAATCGTTTCCGACTAATAGCATTATTAGCTACTAATGTATCAGTGGATGAACACCTCTTATCAATGGCTTGCAAGGCAATGGCACCAACAGATAATTCAGTTTGGGATCCCCTAACTGAGCTGATGCCATCAATAACATCGTCAATGGGCTCACAACCTGGACAAAACAGGCAAAATCCCCTGTTAACATATGAATTCCATTCTGAGCAACAAATCCAGTGCACAAGCAGACAAGATCCAAGCAAAATACAAAAATTTAAATGGAATGTATGTGTTAATT
This sequence comes from Rosa chinensis, assembly GCF_002994745.2. Taxonomy (NCBI): domain Eukaryota; kingdom Viridiplantae; phylum Streptophyta; class Magnoliopsida; order Rosales; family Rosaceae; genus Rosa; species Rosa chinensis. Next base: position 35,634,440 of record NC_037094.1, read on the forward strand.
AAACAGCTATAATCATAAAAGCTAAATGGAATCTGTGTTAATTCTTGTGAAATCCATAACCATAAAGCATCAAAATAGAATTGGTGAAAGTACATACTTTGTTCATGAGAACCCTTCAATGGCTTCCGACTACTAGCATTCTTAGCTGCGGACTTATCAGTTGATGAAAGCCTTTTAGAATTAACTTTCACAGATATGGCATCAACAGATGATTCAGTTTGGGGTTTGCTTAGACATCTGTTTCTAGGAATCACAGTAGCATTCTTCGGCACATTTCTAGCAACGTGTAGCTTCTTTGCCTTTTCCACTGTTTCACTCTTTAACCCAGTATCAATTACAGTTACAAGTCCAGAAGAACCTGACTTTTTCCGCAACCTCTTGCGCTGATATTTATATTCATCGATCACTGGAGATACTTCTGCAGTGATAGAACTGTGACAATGCTTTAATTCTTCTTTATTGGTGTTGCAGGCTTTTTCCTAGATAAGTAAAATTAAAATAAAAGTTAATATCACCAGCAGTAACAGGGCATTTAGAATGCTAAATAGAGAGAGGGAGGTGCAGAAAGCAGGAGCACAATACCTCATTACGGACATGGTTCTTCCTTGAAGTTCGCCATGATGCAAGAAACTTATTAAGAGCCAGATCAATAAATGATGATTTCCATTCTCCAATAACATCATCACGGAGTTTCTTCCGCAACATTGCTGTAGCAACATATGCTCCAATCTTAGGAATACATTCTTCTGACCTTGAAGGTCGGAATTTGCAAATAGGTGACCGTCCAAGAGTTTTAACATTGGCTATGAGTCCAGGGGGTGATGGTTCATTTACTTCTTGGTCACCATCAAGATCATCAACATGAGAACAGACTTCCTTAAAAGCACTTGCCAGAAAATTAGACATACAATTTTCAGAAAAAGAACTATGGAAGGGTTTTTCTACTTCTGGAGTTAGGGATATCTCAGACAGAATAATTTCTGCAGATGTGTTATTTGAAGTCCTCAAATTGTCACATGGGTCAGATGAGCCACCAATGCTCCTCGGGGAACAGTCAATATTCTCCTGCAAAAACAAAATTGTTACTCTGACGTTATGTGTGATCGTAAATTAAGCATAGATGAGTGACTAATTGCTTGTCTATGCAGAAAAAAGGACTAAGTGTCTGCTATCACTTAAATGTTACAGTAAAACAGGAACCAGAAGGGAGAAGAAGGAAACCAATGAAATGTCTCGGGATTACCTTTATTGAATTCTCTTCTGTGGACGAATTAACTAGTTTACTCACTTCCTCATCAACACAGCATCCAACATACTCGGTCAAGGAACTCTTTGCAGACAATTGAAGTTCATTTTCTATATGCTCTACAATGTACTTCATGTCTTCGTATGAGGGACCTATCTGTTTTGGTGGTTTTTCCTCCATTAGAACCAATGAAGAGCTCAATGATGGCTGAGCATGACGCCCTAACTCAGCTCCCGACAGTTCAAAACCAGGGGGACGATCATCATCATTATCAGATAACTGCATGATCAAATGGAACATTAAAAATTTACAATTTGACAGCATAATGAGAAACTAAAACATGCTGATGACTTACAATTTCATGAGGTAATTTTGTGATCTTTTCCACCCAGTCACCACATCTTTTAGGAGGTCTCCACAACAATGGAGAGCCAGTCCATAGTTTCCTTCTCCTCCAAGCAGATGAATATTCTGCCACTGAATCATAGAAGACAGCATTCCACATGACTTCCATGCAATAATCAAAGAGCATTCTACAAACAACTGCATAAGAATCCCAAAAGTTCTGAATGCTTCCAACAGATTTAGTCATTGGTGAAGGCAAATCCTGATTGATACATGTCCTTTCAGCAACATAGTCGGAAACTCCAGCCTCACAGTCAATTTCAGACTATTCAAACAAAACAAAAAAACCATTATCTCGCGAAGCCAAATAGCTGTGTTTACTTATTTTGGCAAGAAAGCACTTTTTGACAACCAAAACAGAATTTTGTAGCATTTGGTTGAAAAAAAAAATAGATGTACTCTGTCAACCAAAAAGAGTGAAAAAAGTAAGAGCATTTTTTGGGGCCAAAGAAGCATAAGGGAGTTAAGTGCTAAAGGCTTTCAGATAATCAGTGGTCCTTTTGGTAGCATTTGGCAGCAATAACTACAAGCACATTTGGAATTGTGGAATCACTTCAGTGGGTTCTGGAAGATCACCCGATATATGCTTCCAAATATGTGAAGCATTTTTAATGAACTTTTATGAACTATAACAGAACTGACCTACAACAGCACTCCCAAATAATCCCTTATTGCCTTTGCAGCATGTAATTAGTACTTTCACGAGAAGTGTTTCCAGATGAGTTTGCAAGAAGCAGTTAAGTTTCATATGAAATCTTTTGTAGGCAAGCACACATAAGTAGACTGCTTTAAAACTCACCTTTTTTGCATCCAAGGACCAGGTCTTCATATCCTGGTTAAGTCTCTGAGCTTTCGTGGTGGTAACAAACTCAGCAATCACATTGCTGATTATCTCATCTAAAACAACTCTACGAGCTGATTTCATAATTCCATAGTGCAGTTGGGAAGAAACTCCCTCTGTGACTTCAGATATAATGCTTACCAATGGGCCAGACTCATTACATTTGGCATCAAATTTGGTGATGGTTTCAGGTCCATCAAGTTTCCATGAATTGAGAACCGATGACAGCGTGAAAGGTTTACACTTGTTCTTGACATGATAAATCTGCAAAAGCATATCAACAGTTGGATCAAAAGTCTCAACAAAACTGCAACAGAAGACAGGAAATCCATGAATCAAAAAATCATTGAAGATCTAGCAAGTCCACAAGAATCTCCATGCTTTTAGAACACTTAAACTTCAAGAAATTCCATAAGCAATCTTCAAAACTCAAAAGCATATGAATGAAGTGGGCCCAAATCTATTCCAAAAATAACATGAGAAAAAGCAGCCAAGAGACAGTATACCCATGCTCCAAAGCTACTTTCACAAAAGACAAACTGTACAGGAACATGTACTTAATAATATAATATTTGAAATGTAGCAGGCATCAGAGATATTGTTCACTTTAAACCTACATATTTCATAATTCCTTCTATCTTATCAAATAAAGACACTTGACTTGGCTTTTTTGCATATAATACATGGAGTTGCAGCAAGTAAATTCCTAAAATGTGAAGTTCTGATTAAATAAGGAGTTGTCAGTTCCTGATACGAGGCGATTTGTCAAAATTAACAGCTGTATAATGGGGAATAATTATGATCACGGTGTTGATCTGGAAATATTTGTTTCAAACTTGAGAGAACAATTCCTGAAGGATGTGATATCAAGCAACTAAGATGCCAATAGGATTGTTTCTGAAACTTCTCATGGCTTTTCTTATAAAATTGCACTAAAACATCCAACAAACATCATAATATCTCATATCTTACCGTCAGTGAATCCCGAAGATATCCATATCGATGCCAAGAATTTAATTCGAAAAGAGAATATGGCCCATTTCTCTTCCCTTCCTCATCCTCATACAACCAGCAAGAATCTTTACTTGACTAGGATATACATCAAACAAGTGGATACAGAAACAAAAGAGGAAATAGAATTAGTAAGACAGGTATATGAATTATAAAATGATACATAACATATAGAGTGTTTTCATGTCTGGACGGAAGCTCAAGTAGACAAGTGTACATACCAGTGACTGATTTGAAGTAACTTGATTAGGTGCTTTGGAGTTCAATATCAGCTTATTGGAAACACTAGTGTCGTGGCTGGTCTGTGAAGTGGAGTCATACTGTAAATCAGGATAACCGGTAGCAACCGGTGTAGGTATACTACATGTAGCCAAATCCCCATTGCAAGATTTAAGAGAATTTGTAGGCGTGCTTGTGCTCGAGATGCTGCCCAGACTCAGATATGCAAACCCAGTAGCAACATGATCAGGGAACTGCTTGAAATACTTCAATGGTATTGGGTTTATTAATGCCCCATTTACCACAGGATATACAGGAAGCTCATCTGGCAAAAAACCAGTAGATAAACCTTCAAATAACTGCTGCTGAATATACGGGCCGCACATTTGTCCTTGTTCATTAACATACATCCATCCGCTCACAAAAGGAGGAGGAGGAGGCATATAGCCCGAGTAAGTCTTGTCCTGGTATGGGGTCCCCCCAGAGTTACAGAGCTGTTGAATATCACTAGAATTGCCATTTGACTGGCAGCTCATCTCCATTTTAGAGTTTGATCCAACTTTGTCATCGAAATAGCAGCAACACAAGATGTAGAAGAAAACCACTATTCTCACACCTGATGGTAAAGGTAATAACAATAAGCAAATCAGGTACTGTATATGAAACATAGTAGCAATACAAACAAGCACAGAGCAAAAAAATAATAGTAATCTGGTTCAGTAATAGCCAATCAGCTGACTAGCAGCAACACCAGAAATCTCAAACGATTGGAACTGAACCCTACGAATTGAATTAAACCGATAGACCATAAACTAATCCCTAAATTGAACATAATCAACTAAGAGAAACGCTTACAACAAACTGAAGAACAGGGCAAGAGGCTTGAGCTTTCCAAAAATTTCAACAGGAATATAAGAATGATGAAGAGAGGCTTCGATGCCGCCGAAGCCTTTTGTGTTTAAAGCAAATTACTTTTGTCACTATAACTATTAGAATGACAGAAAAAGGGTGTTCTGTATCATATACTCTTCTCTCTTGGCTGGCCAAAGTATCTCTCCGTGTAAAGTCTCAAACTTTCAGCTCCTTCTTGGAGAAGTTAGAATCACGAACACGAAGATTGGAGTAACCTTGTTCAAAAAAGGAATCCTATTACCACAGAATTCTATATTCACTAAAATCTATATCAATTTCACGAAATCGTCCTACAAATTCAGACGAGTATCCAATAAGCAATGCCTGATTCGCGTACCTAGTTTGGAATCGATTACCTAGAACTATTCCACGATCGAATTTGATCACGGTGGGTTTGAATCAGACAAACAAATAAAGATAAAATACTAACTGATGCTTTTGCTTTAAAGTCAGGATTTACTTGAGGTGCCGGAGATTTGACGTTAGATCGCCGGAAATTTCTGGTTTTCGGGCGCAGGAGACGGAGAAGCGAAGGAGACGACAACGGAGGCGCTAAGAAATATTGAGAAAGAGAGATGCCGTCGTAGCGGGGTTAGGGATTTTAGGATTAATGCTGCTCATATGCTTCGGTGCCGAATCAACACTCTCAAATTTACTAATTACCCAATACTCGGCCCGCCACGCGTCTAAAGTCCAAACTCGATTTCATATTTTCCTTTCTTTCGTTTTTTTTCTTCTTTTTTTTTTCCTCAAAAAAAACAAATTACAAAAGAATCTAGATTGAAGATCATTCTAAAATATGTTTGTGTTTTAGGAAAACTGAATTGAGATAGAATTGAATCGTGCTTTCATTGATAATAGGGACCTCTTTATATAGAGGATTATCTCTATGTTTGTAGAGTTGTACATGGAAACATAATCGTACATTGATTGGATATCTCCTAAGATTCTCCGATAATATCTCTAATATAAATTTTATTTCAACTAGAGCAAGTAACCTCGAGTTTGGGTAGACACATATTCTGGATTTACTTGAACACTCCCCCTTGTGTCGCCCAAACGTAGTGCTCCTCTCGTTGCCTCATTAAAAACCTTACCGAGTAACAAAAACCATGTGGGACAAAAATAACCTCGGTTGAAGGGGAAAAAGAGCACAACACACTCTTCACGTTTCGAGACCATACATGTAGACATCTCCCCTTGATGTCTGCATCTCCCCCTAATGACTACGGTAATGGGAGTTCGGATAACTTCCGCAAACGATGCTACCAACATGTTTCTCAAAAGTGGAATTTTGGCAATGACTTAGTGAGCAAGTCTGCCATACTGTCCTCAGATTAAACCTAGTTCACTTTGATCTTGAGGAGAGTCTGTTGTTGCTGATTATTCTTGGTGTTGTCGCTTTTGATGTAGCCTTGCTTTATTTGTTCAAAACAAGCAGCATTATCTTAAATGCTCGTAGGCTCATCTATGGTAGACTTCAAACCACAATTGTTCGAACATGCGTAATTATAGATTCAATCCATATACATTCATGAACCACTTCGTGAAAAGCAATGATCTCTGCATTGTTCTAAGATATAGCAACTAGGGTCTGTTCTATAGACCTTCAAGATATCACAGTCTTTTACCCATGATGAATACTTAACCATTTTGGGAATGACCTTTGTGTGGGTCTGAGAGATACCCAACATCAACAAAATCTTCTAAAACACATGTCGTTTTGGGTTGGGGATAGTGGACGCAAGCCAGTGTTGGCGGCATTCCTGGTGTGTGATGGGTCCGAATCCATCATCTCTTTGTAGGGATAGAACGAGCCTATATCAATCGTACATCTCAAGTACCGAAAGATATCTTTTACACCAATCCAATGGCATTGCGTTGGCGCAGAGCTATATCTAGCTAACAAGTTCATGGCAAATGAGATGTCCGGTCATGTGCATTGAGCTAAGTACAATAATGCGCCTATTGTACTCAAGTAAGACACTTCTGCCTCTAGCACATCTTCATCATCATCCTTTAGACGAAGAGGATCATTTTCAGGATCAAGACTACGGAAGATCATGGGAGAACTTGAAGGCTTGACCTTGTCAAAATGCCTAAGCATCTATCAACACGATGCTTAAGTTTCAAACCGAGACATAATCGTGTTCTCCCAAAATCCTTCATCTCAAACTCGGATTTCAAGTGTTCAGCAGTTTCCCTTAACTCTTTAAGGGCTTCTAATGAAGATCATGTCCAACATGAACCGCGATAGAATCCGAAACTTGTTATGGAAACGCGCGGGCATATCCCTTCCCAATCAAGTAGTCACTTTAGTTAGCGTTTTAACCTTATTGCAAACGCGCTCCGTGGTCTAGAGCCACTTGACTTGGGTAAATGAAGTCCACAATGAACCTTCATGTATATTCCGTATCTAGATCCCCATAGAGATACGTGTTGACCACAATTATAAGCTGCATGTTCGGTTATTTGGAAACTACCAAACTGATAGGGTAGTGGAGTGCAGTGACTTCCATTACGAGAAAATATGTCTCATCGTAGTCGATTCCAGAGCGTTTTGTGAGAAGCTTTGCGCCATAAGGCGAGATTACCATCTCTTTTTCTCATCACACTTTCTAATGAAGACCCATTAGTCAACATGTTTTATGTCAGGAGCTGTTGGCATTACTGGCTCAAAACCTTCCTCTTCGTTAGAGAATCCAACTTAACCTGGATCGCATCTTTCCATTTATGCCAAATTTCTCTACATTGGCATTCATTCATCAACGGCGCGTGGTTCGATATCATCGGACTCAACAAACTCATGCGCAACTATATCATCAATTATGATGAAGTTTCTATCCCACGTCTCATGTACACTAGTGTAATTTTCATATAGTTCTATATTCTCAAGAATAGGTTCTGACGTTGAGGCATCCCCCAACGATAACCATAACCCGGAAGATTCTCATGAGACAAATTTTGAGTCTTGATGATTAAAGGATTAGAATGTGCCAAAGTATCCTTCGAACCCACGGGCCTCCCACGCATCCTAGCTGGGGCCATGGCCTGTAACGCCAGAGTGCCACTCTCTTTGGCGTTGGCGCCATGCCTACCACCGTGTAGGGTGGCGCTACATCCTCTCATAGGGACGTCCATCCTTGCAGGCGTGTTTGCAGCATATTTCTGTGATCTCGTCACTTTAACAGGGATCGAGATGAGACATCCTGGGGACAGGCCACGACAATTCATGTCATTCCTGCTGAACATTCGTGTTCTTATCTTCCCCTAATGACGGGAAGACTGTCTCATCAAAGTGATATCCACAAATAGCGGTAAGAAGATCGCCTAGCAAGGGCATTAAGTGGCGGACGATAGTTGGAATCTCAAATCTAATGTAGTTGCCCATTCGCCTGTAAGGACCCATCATAGGGCGCTGTGGCGGTGCAATTGGCACATAAATTGCACACTCAAATATGTGTAAGTACGATACTTGTACCCAGTCACTAGCTGTAACGCAGAGGTAGATTGAGTGGCGGTAGGTCATAGACGAATTAGCATAGCTGCATGCGATATTGCATCATCCCAAGCGGATATAAGTAGATTGATGCGCATTACCAATGTCCGGACTAACATCATAATCGTTTCTGCGAGACCATTAGGGTGTGTTCATGGGAATATGATGTCCAACATCAGCCCCATTGTAATAACCATTGAAAGTTTGCGATGTAAACTCTCTGGCATCGTCAAGTCCAATTGACGGAATAGGATAATCCGGGGATGAGCCCATTGTTGTATGATATGTGCTAGGAGTGTAGCATAAGCAGCATTTACAACTAGACAATGGCACAACACGTGACCAGCGTGTTTGCGTGTCAACCAACATCATGAGATATTTAAATGTCCGCAAGTTGGTTGAATTAGTCCATAGAATTCCCATGGGTTCTATGTAAGAACAAAATGAGTATTTTCATATCCTTTGCATAGGACGGTCTCAGTCCTAATTTCCCTAAGGAACGGGCTTTGTAAAACAAGCGAGAGGCTTTAGAATCAACCAATGAGAATTTTGGTTGGGCTTGAGCGTCTGAGACGCTATTTGAAGCAAAGTTAGTGATTGCAACATCACTTGGGGCGTCATCACCAAGATGTACGCTATCCATGGCGTCATGGATAATGACTATGCCAGCCCTAGGCTGGCGGTCACACTTAGTCCAAGAATCAACTTTTGATTCATGCTTCGTTTAGCTCAAGAAAATAGATGTCCGTGTGAAATCTTTAGTAGACGGATCATCATATCATAACTAGGATGACCTATCCTGTTGTGACAAAGTCATTATATGTCTAAATCCAAGAGATCTTCTCTCATAACTTTATTGGATTTAATAGCTCGGATAGTGACATAAAGTCCATTAGAGAGACACATAAACTTCTCTAAGATGCATCTTTGTTCGCAATCATTAGAGGTATTGCAAAGGAACTCATTTCAGTTCTCTACATGCGTTTTCGCATGGAATTTGTTGGCTATTCATAGGTGCGATTTGCCCTTTGAGCGTAGAGAGCTTTTGTGAGAGTAATCAAGGTGCCATTTGGCAATGGGAACTTGGGCTATTCCATGTCCTTGAATTAATACTGATGGCCCAACCATCGTAGTCATAAAAGTCATATGCTTAGAATCAAAATGGAGTCATAAAGAACTCAAATTTTATTCATAAGCCAACGGAGTTACATCATTGTCTCTTTGACCAAAGAAAATCTAATCCAAAATGCTAGCTAATGCAAAACAATGGTAGTCATCTAACTTCTTTCAGTAATTCCAAAATAAATGTGACCAAGTGAGTAGAGAGATGTCGGTGGAGCAAGGCTCGCTTAAGTACCACTAATCTCAGAACCTTCCTAGACATCACACTTATTTTGGGTGAGCCTACTTTGAAGAAAGACTTAAACCATTGGCATTTACAACAAAGTATATGACAATTGCCTATTACATCTCTTGGAAAAATAAAGACTTAAACAGAATTGGGGATCTATTGATCCCAACCAGATTTGTAGTCTTCAACCCTTTACTCTAGATCATCTTCATTATCTTCTTATTCCAAATAGTGAGCTTCTCTTGCTTCACAATATGCTTTGTAGGCGGTGACAATTTCTTCACGAGCTCTACAAATGTGTGCCCAATGACCGGATTCTCCACATCAAGAACATACATCTCTTTGCTCAGACTTCATTGATTGAGGCGCTTTGAAAGCGTCATTTAGATGGCTCTTAGTGTTGGTGGCGCCACCAACATGGCCAGAGGCGTTGCCTCTCTCTCTCTTTCCACGTTGACCTCTTCGGTTCCACGATGACCTATTTTGGCGGTTACCTTCCCAAGTAGAGCGATTATCTGGACCAGAACGTCTAGAAGTATCCCTAAGATTAGGGTTTCGCTCTTAGCGCCCTCTCTTTTAGTGTCTTCTCTTAGGGGCGCGACTATAATTGGATTCTAGAATATACTCTGTTTCCACGCATATCGAATTATAGTTCTTCACAAGGATATTGTCATGCTTTTCGGCGACATTCATAGCTCCAATGAGCTCATGAAACCTTGTGATCTGTCCTGCAGTAACATCGATTCGATAGTTCTTAGCAACTATCAATACAGAGACAGGGAAGGTAGAGAGAGTCTTCTCAATCAACATCGCATCTGTGATCTCTTTACCACAGAATTCCATTAAGGATTTAATGCGAAGTGCTTCCGAGTTGTAGTCAAGAACTGACTTGAAATCACAGAAGCGGAGGCTATGCCATCTCACTTCTAGGTCAGGAAGCAGGGAGTCACGGACGTTGCGAAATTTTTCTTCGAGTGGGACCCACAACTTTCTGGGGTCTTCTTCATTCACACACTAGTATTGGAGTGAATCATCCATATGACGAGTCATTAGGATGATGGCTTTCGCCTTATTTGCCTCTAAGGCTGCTCTATTTACTTCTAAAGCTTGAGCTTGCTCAACAGTTAGCACGTCTTGGCTAGGCTCGAGAATCGTATCCAGGATTCCATCGGCTTTGAGATGCTGGCGGACATCACGAACCCACCTGTGATATCCAGAGCCAGTTGTTCCCAATAGAGCAAAGTCCATTTTGTTCAGGTTACTCATCCTGAAAGCGAACAAGAACTTAGGGTTAGTTTTGGAGCGAAAAGGCTACCACGAAAACAATAAAAATTTCTGAGCGTAGTCGCTCAAGAAATTATGAATTTCCTAGCGTAATTGCTTCCAAGAAATTAGGATTTCTCAGCGTAGTCACTTCCAAGAAATCCAATTCTAAGAGGTATTGGATTATATCGAAACAATGATAAAAATGGTCGATCATAAATTCTCTACAAATTCTAAGTTTGGAGATCTCAACAAGCTCTAAGCTTGGAGTGAGCACGAACCCCCACAGTTCGGCTTAATTTGGTCTCCCCTATAATGAGGAAGGGGGGGGAGAGAAGAAGGGAGGTTGCAAGTCCCCGATAAAAAGAAGGGAAATTGAATTTAAAAACTCTTAAAAAAAAGGGAACTTTTAGAAGAAAAAAAATACCTCGAAATAGGTCGCCGGAAAATTTGACTAGAAAAAGTGCTCGGAAAGTGGCCGAAAAAGTCGCCGGAAAGTTGACTGTGCTGACGTAGCGCTGGGTCCAGAGCTGACGTCGCGCTGGGTCCGCTGCTGACGTGGCAGTGGGGTTCGTTGCTGACGTGGCTGTGGGACCCTGTGTTGACATGTCAGGTTCTGCTGGGCAGATATTAGTGGGCTGCGGGGCTGACGTCAGCGGGCTTCTGGGCTTGGGTTAGTGGGCCTCTGGGCCGAGAGCTTTCTTCTTCTGGGCTCTAACGTTGGGCTCGTTGGATGGGCTGCGTCAGTCTCTCCCTTCTTTTTTTTTTTTCTCTTTTCTGCCGGTTTTCTGCATAATTTTCAGTCGGCCGGTTCACTCACTTTTAGGCCGTTTTTTGTTCTTTTTTTCCGGTTCCTGAATCGTCAGATTGAGAGATATATGCTGACAAAATTTGGTTGAAATTGGATGCTCGAAAGATGGTGAACTAGTGGAATATTTGAAGTTCACATCCTCAGCCCTCACTTCTTCAATTTCGTTCTTTTCAATCTTTCATTCCTCTCCTTAGTTCAATCCTCTAGTAATTACAAACTTATAACCAAGGCTTTTCTTATGCCACTGACCAGGTAAAATCTAAGTGTATGGGTTTGTATCTGCCTCTCCTTGTGTCATTTAATACTAGTGCTACTTGTGATCACACTTCCAAAAACAAATGGATTTGTTCCTCCCCACAAGGCCACAACTGCTAATGATACTCCTTCATCATGGAGATATGAGAACCATAACCAAACAACAAATCATGAGTAAGTTATTGATAAGTGATTTCATTCTTTCAGTTGGAACAAATATGAGTGATGTCATGGTATTTGAGTTACCAAGCCGTAAAAGAATTTTTGTTAGAGACTTCAAAGCCTGGGACCTTGGACAATGTTTAGTGGCTTTGCAGGTTTTATTTTCTTTTATGTAACTGAGATTTGAGTATCATGTGTATGCTTGTTGGAGTCATTATTGTGAGTGAACATGTGCCTTCTTATTGTCCGATAGGCAACTTTGGTCAACTTTCACTTCAGCTACTTTGAATGTGAGAATGGAATGTGTATCTTTGCAACCTCCTGATGGACCCAATCTCGAAACCCTCAAAACAGCCTTCTCCACCATTATCACCTTCTTCATTAGAGAGTTGGAGGGTCCATTATAAAATTAGTCTCGTAATCCATAAAATCATACTCTGATCTGGGCTTTGACTTTATAACGAGAATGAGAGAAATCCGGTTCTTATTTCATCAACGAGTACGATTCCTTTTCTCCAAGGAAGAAGCTGTAGCCAAATTTTGGAGGGGCAAGGCTAGCGGGCTTAAGTTCCCGAATAGTCGCGTGGAAGTGTCTAACTGTCCAGCCAGAGATGAAGTAAAGACTGATGTAGTTTTAGAGGTTGTTTCCCAAGGGAAGTAGGGTTTTGAAGCGTTTTTAAGATCGAGGTGCTCCGGAGAAGTTGGGAGCTAGTAGACCCTCTTAATCGGAGCGTCAAGGTCTTGGTAGCGGTTATAAGGATTCGTGGCAGAGGCTATAAGGATTCGTGGCAGCGGCGGTTGTCTAATAGTCGACAGCGATGGTCTAATCGTCGATGGCAGTGGTGGTTTGGTTGAATCGCTCATAATCGAAATCAAATTGTAGAGAGGAAAGAAGGAAATGTGAGTTCAAAGAGGAAATGAAAATTAGGGTTTTGGAGAATGTAGGTCTTCTTAATTTTGAGAGAGAGAGAATAGCGAAGCTGGTTGGAGTCGAAGTTGAGTATGGTTTGGTAGTGGCAGTGGTTACGTATTTTTCTTATGTTTTGGATTTTGAGTGTGAAGAATAAGGTAGGAGGAACAGAAGAAAAAAAAACAGGAAAGGAGAAAGACCACTGTGCTATATTAGACATTTCACTATCTACCTCGCTTACATGGCATTGAGTTGTCGTCTAATTGTGTGCCACATACGTCAACCAGTTAACAGAGCAATTGGACGAAGTGGGCCTATTGGAGGAAAATTGAGATATCAAGGAGTTTTTTGATGAAATTAGAATGTTAGGGACTTAAATGATGGTGGAGACAAAGTACAGGGAGTAAACAAGTTTTAGCCCATAAAAAAATTGAAAAGAGTACGTGGAAAGAGATTTGGGGAACTCTTTCCAGAGCTGGAAAGCTAACTCTTATTAAGTGCAATCTCACTGGGAATATCTAACCATGTTATGTCTTGCTTTATGTATAAGCTTACAAATAGTATTGACAAAGAAGCTAGATTCATTTTCTCCAAATTATATGCTAAAAGTCCTCCTGTAACTTGGGAGCATGTTTGCACTTCAAAAAGACTTGGAGATCTAGGGGTTAGACCAACTACTTTTTCAATAATGCTACAAATAGCTAAACTTGCTTGGAAAATTATCTATAATTAAGATAAGGGTTTTTGTCCATTTACCCCATTTCTAGGAATTTTTTTCCTACTTACCCCATTAAGTTTTTTTAATTTTCTTTTACCCAAAACACTCTAAGGAAGTCTTCTCTAATACCCCATTAAGTTTTTTTTAATACCATTTTACCCTCACCCCTTTGTTACTTAGAGAGACAGAAAAAAAAAAATGGAAGAGAGAGAAACCATAGGAGACTTTGCCGGAGCCAATTGCCGGAATCCGGCCACCAAATTTTTCTGAAAACCTCTATTGCCCGTCAATAGGTGTCTATTGCCTCACCCACCCAATAAAAGTCTATTACCCCCCAATAGAACTTTTGATCGCCGGAATGTGAATTAATCTTCCTAAAATTAGACAAACAAAATTTTTGATTAAAAAAATAATTAGGAGATTACATCAATTTAAAACGTCTATTGCCCCCCAATAAAACATTTTCTTTCTCTTTTTTCTTTCTGCCCTCATTTTACCAAAAAAAAAATGATTTGGACACCCAGAAAATGCTTTGGGAACCTAGAATTGATTTCATCACTTTCCAGTATCAGAAGAGCATTCAATGCACCAACTACGGTGCTTTCTGATCCAGAGCGAAGCAACCTTACCAACACAGCTATAGGCACTTCTAATAATTTTTTTTTGCTTTTTCCTTTCTTTATAGGCATTTTGCCTCCATTAAAAAGAAAAAAGAAAAAAAAAGAAGGGCTTGAACTCGTCTCCAGAGCATGAAGGTCGCGCACTCACCCATATTCTTCTTCCCTGATCTAATCCCCTCAAATCCAATTCCAGAATGCAGACCGAGGAATCATCGATCACTAAAGCCGCCGGGATTCAGACCCCCCTGACCCGACTCATGGAGACCGCCTCGGCGCAGCCACAGCTTTAGACCGCATCGCCAAGCACCATCAAAACAGGGCCATCGGAGAACAACAACGAGGCAAACTGTCGACGTCATCGTCAGCGGTGTAGTCGTCGTCAGTGGCAGCGAAGTACGATAATGAGGATGAGGAAGAGGACGTGTGCCGAATCTGTAGGAACCTGGCGATGCCGATAACGCCAGAGAGAGAGATAAGATAGTGGTAGAAAATGTAGTTTGTTAATTAGATTAAGGACAAAATTGACATTTTATCTTAAATTGGGTTAGTGGGAACAAAAATCTATTGCTGGGGTAAGTGGGATAATTTTAGCCAATTTTGGTGCTTTGGGTCAAGGTCCCTTAGGATAATTAGTGGGTTCAAATTAGGAAGAAAAAGTTTCTCAAAAACATGTCCTTTTTTCAGGTAAGGAAGAAGCAATCCCATTCTCTTGCTTGGAAGAGAGTTTTAGACTTCAAATACCTCATTATGCAAGGTATGAGATAGGTTATGGACGATGGTAAACCATCAATTTCTTGACTTTTAATTGGGCATTTTCTTTTCCTCTTTGTGAGTTGCTTACTGATGTGCAAAAAAGGTCAGCAAGTTCGATTTGTTGTTTATGAAGGTTTTGTTTAGCAATTGATCAATCGGGTAGTTCTAATTTCAGAACAGATGAGTTTCTTTTCAGGTTGCTTAGCATCGTTGGTTGTCTTACGGTGAGTGACTCTTTTGATTACAATCTAGTTTCTATTTCTCTATTAGTCTTTCTTAGATTTTAATCATGGTCCTGTGAAACGGGTTGTGTCTTATATTACTTGCCATAATCAAGTAAATTATTTGTGATATCTAAGTGTATGAGCAAGATGTGGGTTTGGTGTGCTTGTGGTGACATAATTGTTGGCGGTTATTTTGGTGATGGGTGACCTCTATACTTATTTGATTTTGTTTTCTCTTCTTATCGGTTTCTTTGAAATTTGGGAGGCTGCTGGTATTTAATTGTTCTTTTCTTCTTGGTTGTTCTAGCCTTTATTTTGATAGAATGATAATAGACCTATTGTTTATGTCCTCCGATTTCTAACAGGTGATAAAGAGATGTTTAGGTTTCCAATTTGTTTAAATGTTAGTTGTCTAAATGTGGGTGTTGTTTTATGTAGGACCATTTTATTCTGTAATTACTTTGTTGGTCATGATAATCATTTGATTATTTTGTCAATTGGTTTGGGTAGTGTGTTGTTAGCTATTTATCGAATTGGGTGGTCAGTAACTTCTTGTCCTAGGTTATTGTTTTATTTTGTGTTTTCGTTGTTCATTGGTTGCTGGTTTTAATCTCAATTTTGGTGTGTATGTGATGGTGCGAGTTTTTTTTTTTGGATTCCCGATTTGTGAATGGGAGCACGAAATTATATGTACTTAGAATCCTCTAGCCAACAAGAGAGTGATGGTGTTGGCAATATGCACATTACTTATGACGTGGCTATGATTTGTGGCAAGATCATTGAGCTGAGGTAGCTCGGGCTAAGATAGCCAAGACATAACTAACAGGCGTGCGGAGCAGCCCAATATTATAATGAAGTATGCAATGGCTACTCAAACATAGCTAACGGGCATGCCTTGCAGCCCAATATTATTACGTGAGTGGGTTGCAGTGACATCATATTTTGACTTATGGATTAAGATGGCAACTTGTTACTTTTTGGTAAAAGTTTATGATCTTGTGATGATGGTGTTTCAAGTGGGTACATGCAGGTTCTTGGTTGTTGAACCATGTATATCTCAATGACTTGTTGTGTGACAATTTTTTATGAAAGTGTGTACCTGAAAAGTGTTTAATTAATAGCTTTGATTTGTTGAATATGGTAACTCTTGTGATATTCAAGAATGTTATTTTGTGATAGACTTATATATTTGAGTTACTCATTGAGCGTACTTTTTGCTCATTCCTCATTTAAATGTGTTTGCATGTCACTTTAGATTTGGGATCAAAAAAGTTTGGAGTGATTAGTGGAGAGTAGGTTTCTTCTTTGTATTTTTGTTTTAGAAATGGTTGTAAGCACTATTTGGAGTATTTCTCTTGAATTAGTTGGTGATCTTATTATCTTTTTATTTTTAGTAGATTGAGTACCAATATTATTTGGTTTCAAATCTAATTCAGCAGGTAATGATGCTTTGGTTCAATTTCGGAACGGGGGAGTTTCATATGGTACCTGAACTCTTAAAGTAATCAAATAGGTGCCTGGACTCTAAAAAATGAATCATTAAGGTACTTTCGTCTGTATTCCGTCATTCTATTAAATATAAGGATATATCAGACATTTCGACTACATTTTATTTTGAAATGACTTATTTAACCTCATAGAGTTTTTTTTTTATTTTTTATATTCTCTTGCTCCCCTGCTTTTTCTGTTTCGAAT
The DNA here is from genome assembly GCF_002994745.2 of Rosa chinensis. Taxonomy (NCBI): domain Eukaryota; kingdom Viridiplantae; phylum Streptophyta; class Magnoliopsida; order Rosales; family Rosaceae; genus Rosa; species Rosa chinensis. Next base: position 35,651,335 of record NC_037094.1, read on the forward strand.
TCTTTTCTCCTTAATAGTCGTTCTTTTTCTCTCCATCTCTGCAAGACACTCACCCAAAAATCTCATTCCAGCTTCTTAGGCTTTCGATCTCTCAGCCTTTACCATGGTGAAGAAGTATCTCTCAATTTCTTCTTCCTCAATCTCTTTATTCTTTAATGCATAAATTTCATCCCAACTTCATCAAAGATAGGTCGCCCTTCCTCATTTTTGTTCCAGAAAATTGATCCAAAATCGGTCTATTGCTTAACACAATCAATTGGGCATGAACTTTCAAAAGAAAAATTAAGACAAAAGGCTAAAATTGAATTAAATTGGGGCAAAATTTTTATTTCCAGGAGGTTCTATCAATTTGTAATTATCATATGCCAACGCTCATGATGGGATCATTGAATAAGAACAGTGGGAACTTGATTCATCTCTTTTTCTCAACATATGAGACAAGGCTTAATCAATCATGACCTTGAGTTGAGAGGGAGCCAATAAATATACAATTGTTCAAGTGTTCTGATCAGGCTTAATCATGTACAATCATAAAGTGAGAATCCAAAATCATTCGAAAATAGTACAAATCTCTTGATAGATCAGCTGATTATGTAAATTATTGTTTTTAATGGAATTCAAATAGCAGCAGTGCACTAGCGACCTAAAATCAAGGACTGGAGCTGTGTAGTCATCCTTGGTTGCATCTCTGAATCACTTGTTCCTTGTTAAGTGATTCATTGTTCATACACTTGCATAATTCTCTCGAGGTCAGTGGAGAAGTTCAAAACGCTTTCTTCACCACTAGTGGATTGTCTTTTCATTTGGGTTTTCAAGTGTTTTTAACCTCAATTTGAGGTTTTCAATGGGAAACAAATTTGTGTTATTTGTCTGAATTTCAGTTATTTACCCAGTAAGGATTGCAACATAGTTATCAATCCCCAATATCCAGAAACACGTTCATCCTAATATTTTCACAAGGACCACACTTAAAGCAGCGGCTTGGATATCCATGGTAGGAGGACAAAGCATTGGCTTCATGAACTTGAATAAGTTACGTAGGAGTCTGATATAACAAAGAGAGAATCGAAAAAATCTGATTAGCATGTTTGCATAAAGTCTAGTCTAGATATAACGAAGCCTATAAACTCTGTCTTGGATGTTGATTTTCCAAAAACTTCTGACAGGGTCTTACCCCCAAATCAATGGTCTAAAAGAAAGAAAGAAGCTGAAAGCTGAAAACTAATAAAGGAAAGAAAAAGTTGCAATTTCATTCATGACGGCAAAAAACCCTAGCAACAACCATTTATACTACTAAGAGACATCCGGATGGTTGATACTTGTCAATCATCCAAGTCATAGTTTTGCAAACTCTAACAGAAAATTAGTTAAGTAAATAAAAGCTAATTAATCACTAATGGTTCTTGTCCACGTGCTAGTCATGCAGACGATTAACAAAAGATAACTACCCTCTCCAGCTAGAAGCTCAAAACGGTGAGTTCCCCTCATGTGATTCTACTGGAACTAGGAATTGAGATGGAACTGACCGTTTTGACCATTTTGAGCTTCTAGCTGGAGAGGGTAGCTATTTTTTGTTGATTGTCCGCATGACTAGCACGTGGACAAGAACCATTAGTGATTAATTAGCTTTTATTTACTTAACTAATTTTCTGTTAGAGTTTGCTAAACTATGACTTGGATGATTGACAAGTGTCAACCATCCGGATGTCTCTTAGGAGTATAAATAGTTGTTGCTAGGGTTTTTGGCCTTCATGAATGAAATTGCAACTTTTTCTTTCCTTTCTTAGTTTTCAGCTTTCAGCTTTCAGCTGCTTTCTTTCCTTTAGACCATTGATTTGGGGTAAGACCCTGTCAAGCACTTTTGGAAACTCAACATCCAAGACGGAGTTTATAGGCTTCGTTATATCTAGACTGAACTTTATGCAAACATGTTATATCAGATTTTTCGATTCTCTCTTCGTTATATTAGACTCCTACTTAATTGATTCAAGTTCATGAAGCCAATGCTTCATCCTCTTACCATGGATATCCAAGCCACTACTTTAAGTGTGGTCCTTGTGAAAATACTAGGATGAACGTGTTTTTCGATAGTGAGGATTGATAGCTATGTTACAATCCCTATTGGGCAGATAACCGAAATTCACACAAACAACACAAATTTGTTTCCCCAGTGAAAACCTCAAATTGAGATTAAAAACACTTAAAAGTCCAAATGAAAAGACAATCCACTAGTGGTGAAGAAAGAGTTTCTTTACCCTTCTCCAGCTAGAAGCTCAAAACGGTCAAAACGGTGAGTTCCATCTCAATTCCTAGTTCTAGTAGAGTCCTCCCTCAAGTGACTCATAATATTTCAGCCATCTCCAGTAAAAACTTGTCCTCAAGTTTTGCACTGCTAAAATTGGAAATTAGGATATCTCTGCAAAATCTAATGAGCAAACTCTTAAGTAGCCTCCTCAGATGAAGTTCCAAACCAATGTATGAGCCATTGTGTAACTGCTTCCCCTCTTCTTTTCACCATTCTTGTTTGTAACACTTTCTCAGGAATCCACCTGGATGTGGATGTGTCATTCACGTTGGATAGGTGGGGTTACACTAGCACAGAGCTGCCCACTTTCTTCTTAAGTAAGAATACATGAAATACATTGTGAATCTTGGTAGAATCGAGTAGCTGCAACTTATAGGCCGTTATTATCACTCATGCAATGATTTGAAAGGGACCATAGAACTTTGCTGCCAGTTTATGAAAAGCATTGCCATTGACTGATTGTTGTTTATATGGCTACAGCTTTAGGTAAACCCAATCTCCCACTTGGAATTCTCTCTCGGTATGCTTCTTGTCATCGTAGCCTTTCATCATGTGCTGAGCTTGTTGGAGATTTCTTTTGATAGTTGCCAGAAGTTCATCTCTGCTTTTCAATTGAGCATCCACTTCCGCAACTGAAGTAGAACCAGAAGTATAAGGTGATATGGTAGAGGGATCATAGCCATATAAGGCCTTGAAGAGAGACATTTTAAGGGCTGAGTGATGTGTAGTGTTGTACCACCACTCTGCCCAGGGTAGTGCTTGAACCCAGGTGTTTGGTTTGTCACTTGCAACACATCTCAAATATTGCTCCAAGTCCCTATTCAGATTTTCAGTTTACCCATCAGTTTGTGGGTGATAAGAATATAACTTACCGAGCTGTGTACCCTACAACTTGAAAAAGGCATCCTAGAACAAACTTAAGAAAATTGGATCCCTGACCGATATGATATTTTGAGGCATACCATGCAGTTTAAAAACTTCTTGGACAAAAACTTAAGTAAGTGTTGCAGCTGTGTATGGGTGCTGTAGTGGAATAAAATGAGCAAACTTGGTGAGTTTATCAATGACCACCCAAATGACTTATTTTCCCTCCGATCTTGGCAACCCTTCGATGAAGTCCATGGAAATGACACTCCAAGCTTTCTCAGGTATGGCTACGGGCCGCAGTAAACCAGGAGGTAATATTGTCTCGTAATGATTTCTTTGACAAGCTGCTTGTAAGGTGACAAATCTCTTCACATCTTTTTGCATTCCGGACCAAGCAAAGTTTCGCTTTAACCTTTCATATGTCCTTGATCTGCCTGCATGACCACTAATTAAGCCATCATGGAACTCAATCATCAATTTCTATCTCCAATTGTCAATGTTGTGAACAAAAATCCTGCCTTTGTAAAGAAGTTGAGAGTTTGAGATGGAGTAGTGTTTACAACTATTAGGGTCTGACCGTAATGCTTGAATGATTTCTGAAGTTGCAGGATTTTCACTACAAGCTTTCTATATGTCTTTGACATAGGTATGGACTGGTGTGGACACCCCCATGTTAGCAAGTGTTCCCTCTCTAGATAGGGCATCAAGAGCTGCATTGCTTTTGTCGGCCTTGTATTGTATGGAGTAGTCATACCCCATGAGTTTGATTAACCATTTTTGTTGTGCTGGAGTGGTGATTCTCTGGTTTAAGAAATGCTCAATGGTCTTATGATCTGTATAGATTTTAAAGCGGTGACCCAACAAATATAGTCTCCAATGTTGCACAGCCGATACCACTGCTAGCATTTCCTTATCGTACATTGATAAATCAAGGTGCCTTTGTGCTAAAGCCTTACTCATGAAAGCAATAGGATGACCCTCCTGAGATAGTACAGCTCCAATTCTCATATCAGATGCGTCACATTCTATCACAAACTCCTTTGAAAAATCGGGGATGGCTAGCACAGGTGTGGACATTAAAGCTTGCTTTAGGGTTTCAAAGGCTTTGACAGCTTTTGAACTCCACTAAAAGCCATCTTTCTTGAGCATGTTAGTTAGTGGTTTGACAATTATGCCAAAACCCCTAACATACTTCTTGTAGTACCGTGCTAGCCCAAGGAAGCCTCGGAGCTACTTCAATGTCTTTAGTTATGGCCATTTTCATTTACATTCTATTTTGGATGGATCCACAGACACACCCCAGGCACTAATGACATGTCCGAGATATTCAACATGATTGGTGCCAAAGCTGCATTTACTTTCTTTGGCCGTCAGAGAATGTTGCTGCAACTTCTGAAAAGCCAAAAACTCTAAATGATGCAAGTGAGACTCTAAGGAAGTACTATAGATCAAGATATCATCAAAGAAAACCAAAACAAATTTTTTGAGGTAGTCTCTCAGTACCTCATTCATCACTAATTGAAATGTAGATGGGGCATTAGTTAGTCTGAATGGCATGACTAAAAACTCATAGTGCCCCGAGTGAGTTTGGAATGCAGTCTTGTTGATGTTAGCAGCAGCCATTCTAATTTGGTGGTAGCCTGATCTTAAATCCAGCTTTGTGTATATTGTAGCTCCATGCACCTCATCTAATAGTTGATCCACCACATGTATGGGGTACTTATCTTTAACAGTGGATGCATTCAATGATCTGTAATCAACATAATCTCCATGTACCATATTTTTTCTTGACCAAAATGACTGGAGAAGAAAGTGGACTAACACTAGGCCTAATAATGCCACTCTTAAGTAGCTCCTGTACTATCTTCTATATTTCAGTTTTTTGAAAGTGTGGATACCTACATGGTCTTACACTAATAGGAACTGTGTTGGGGAGGAGTTCAATATGGTGATCTTGAGACCTGGCAGGAGGTAAGGCTCTTGGCTTGTCGAAAACTGAAGATACTTCTGTGTTTCTAGATGCATGGTTGATGCAGGCTGAGAGGGGACTGTGGGACTTAATTGCACTATCACGGCTTCTCTTTCCTTTGTTAGAAGCCTGTTTATTACCTTGTAACTCACCATAGCGGAATTAAGTTCAGTTTCTCCTTGCAGAGTGTATTCATGTCCACTAGAATGAAACTTCATTTTCATAGTGTCAAAGTTCCACAAGATTACCCCCAATAATGATCTAAGCCAAACTGCGCCTAGTACTAATTTACAACCTGAAACAGGTAATACATAGAAGTCAACAACAAAAGTAAATTTCTGTAAGTTTAACTCAACTCTAACCTGCCTTTGTTTGTGCATAACATCTCTACTAGCAAGCCTCACTCTAAATGGCTTGATAGGTTTCACTAAATGTTTGGACCGAGTGAGTGCTGCAGGGTGGATAAAGTTATGGGATGCTCCTGAATCAATGAGTACATGAATTTGTCTTTGATTCAGAATGCATTTCAACTGCATAGTAGAGGTTTTTGAGCCATCTCCAATGGCTTGCAATTCAATGTCTTGATTTGCAGCCTCCACCACTTGAAGTTGAACTCCACCCCTATCTTCTACTAATTCAGGCAAGGGTGGTTCAGTAGCTTCCACCTCAATTTCTTCCTGGACCACTTCAATGATCATGAGCTGTCCCTTCTACAATTGTGCCATGGCCTGAAAATTTCATCACAAATGAAGCTTTAATTTCATCACAAATGAAGCTTTGGTTCCTGGCCCTTCTCTCTTTATACTCTGCTTGAGTTAGCTTTCTATTCCCCCCAAAGTTTGTCCCCCCAGCAAGCGGTGGTGCAGCTGGTGGTCTAGTTTGAAGAGCTTGAACAGATTGAGGTGCTTGAAAAGCAGCATTGGTTGGTCTGTTCTAAACTGTTTTGCTAGGGTAATTCAATCTAGACTGCTGTCTGAGACTTAGCTCTCTCTGTTCATATATTTTGGCTAGTTCACAAGCTTCATAGAGGGTCTTGGGTTTCTAAGCCTTAACATCAGCCTTAATGTTGTCCTTCAATCCTCCTATGAAACAAGACAATAACACTTGTGGAAAGAAGCCTGGAGCTCTTCTAGACAATCTAGTAAACTGATCCATGTATTGCTCAATAGTGCCCGTCTGAGACATCCTAGCTAAGGTGGCTTGGTAGTCCACAACATTGTGGTCACTAAACTCCCTCATCAACAGGTCAGCAAGGCCTAACCATGACTATGGAAACTCGTGTTTAAACACAAACCATCTATGTAATGCCTTTGAAGTTAAGTGCATTGTTGCAATAGTCAGCTTCCTCTCTTCTAGGATTTGATAAAACTCAAAATATTGGTCTGCCTTGTTAAACCATTCCACAAGATTACCTCTATTGAAGACACTAAATTCCAATTTCATTTGCTTCATGGTTGGCAAGTTGGGGTCAAAGTGGCCAGGAGGCTGTGGATGAAGGATGTAGGGTTATGGCATAAACTGACTTGGATGCATAGTGTGAATATAAGATGGACCAGGGAGTTTAGTATACTTAGGGAAAGGGGTTGTAGTGTAGCAAAGAACGGATTTGTAGTGTAGTGGGGTGGCAGTGTGTGTGGGCTAATCTGGGAAACCCATGGGGTGCTTACAAAGTTGGGGTCAGCATAAGAGTGTGATGGTTGAGGAAATGTGTGTATCCCAGACATCACAGTATGAGAATATGGACCAGAGTAACTCATAGTAAAGGGGTCACTATGGTTATGCAAATGAGACATATTTTGTTGTTGGCTGCTAGAAGCATAGCAAGGACAACTAGTTGGAAAATGCTTAGTGCCCACAATTGTGTGTTGAAAGTAAGGAGTGGGGGGTTGATGTTCACTAATAGGCACTATGCCAAAAACTTTAACACACTACACTTTTTGCACAATGAAAAAAAAAGAGGTGTTGTGTGATGAAGGAAAGTGCATCAGACAACATGTTTACTAAACTTACATTATGTAAGGTGGTTAAAATTCTGAAGTTTTTATCTAGAAGATCATTGCACAATGGTTATAAGAATAATCTGTTGTGTGAATCAAAAAAAAAATATGCGGCAGATTTCCCTCCTAGATGGACTCAAATTTTGCTCCAAATTGTACCCTAGATGCCACTATGAGTGGCCAAATTTGGAGAAGTCTCCAAAATGGCATTCATTCCCCCCCCCCCCCCCCAAAAAAAAAGGAGCAAATTCGGCTTCAATGGTTTGTCATGCTTGCAATTTCCTACAACATAATGAACTATTTCTGTTGTGTGAATGAGAAATGCTTAGCCTAAGCGCCAAAACTGACATTTTGATTACACAGGCGAGAAATTTCCATCTTTTGTTCCCTCAGCTATCTAGCAATTCAGACAACATAAATGTATCTATATGTTGTCTGAGTAAGTTAAAAAAAGAAAAAGAGTTAATGCTTAATGCCTTAAGAGTCTTAGGCAACTCGAGGGCACACTCAAACAATGTTTGCCTTGGCTGTTTTTCATGTCTGAGAGAAAAAACAAGAGCTTTTCTTCATTTCAAGGCTTCGAGCCAAACCTGGAGCTTTATTTCACCATCTTTCAAGTCTAGATTAGGGTTCGATTTGGGGTTTTCTTTATGCTGAAAAGGGGGATTCGGTTCTCACCAATCGAATTGGGTTCTACTCAATTAGGGTTTGAGTTTTGTTTGATTTGGGGGGTTTTTTGTTCTGCTGAAAAGGGGGATTGAGTTATCACCAATCGAGTTGGGTTCGAGTTAAAGGATGAGGAAATGGAATTTCACTGGCTTAGGGATTGGTGCTCAAATCCTTTCGATTGGTGAGTTAAATTTGGGATTTCATTGCTCTTCTTCATTGTCTTTATTTGTTTAGTGCTCAAATCCACTTTGGGTTTTAAATTTTGTGAAGAAATTCATTGTCTTTGTTCGTTTGGTGCTCAAGAGCATTCGATTGGCTTAAGTTTATAACCACTTGTTTGTGTTAGCTGTTTTGAGAGCAATTAAGAAGAAGAAGAAGAAGAATAACCAATAGCTGTGAAGGCGGAATGAAACCCTTGATTTTATAGCTCCTCACAGTGCTCTTTATGGTTGCACCAGTTTCCAAAGCCCCAAAGCCAAGAAGAAGAACAAGATGGTGTTCTACTTGAAAGGTCAACGATTTCACTGTCTTCATAGGGCTCAACAAGTTCTAGAACGAGGAGCTCATCAAATATGGCTTCCCCGAAGGCATTTGGTAACCTCTAATTTTCCCTAAATCAATTCCAATTCTATCTCAAAATCAAGGATTTATTGCTTAAGTTCTTAGATTTGCTGCTGAAAAATTAACTTTAGGGAATAGATTAGGGTAAATTGCAGTTTTGTATTAACAAGGAGTGTAATTGTGGTTGGTTAATTTGATCTATGCTCTTTTTGATGGGTTGCATGATGCATTTGAATGAAAAGATCAATTGAGAATGTTATGTTGTTATTGTAAATGTTATTGTAAATATGACTTTGTTAACTCTCATGTTTAATCAGTTTTGGATGTCCCAGTCAAGAGTAGCTGGACATAGGTGCTTTGGTTCTCGTCCTATGTTGGATCCAAAGGTTTGATAAATTTTCTTATTACATTATTAAATGCAATAAAAAAAAACACCCCAGTTTTTTCTTTGTAGTTTGCCCTGATAAAGCTGTGAGGCCAAAACCTTTGTGCAACCAGCTTAAATATGTGATGTATACATTCTTGTCCTAATATGCAGCTTTTTGTCAAGTGTGTTCATATGCCCCGTTCTTGTAATTATATCTCTTATAATTGAATGTCACAACTTATTGGCCTGCTTCATGAGTCTAAAGTTAGTCTAATCCCGTTTATGGTGTTTGTGAACTCTTAGTTTGTAGCTAAAGATTATTCATCTATTCTTTTACTTTGTATCCATGTAGGTATAATTGAGATGGAATTCTTATAAAAGAATATGCCTTTACAATTTATTTTGGTCTCTCTGTTCTTGTAATCTCATATGTTGTGAAAAGTGAGTGTGGTTGGAGCCAAATTGCCTTTACATATTTGTCATGAAAACAAAAATGAGTTGATTTTTATTTTAGAGTTTTTCTTTTGTTTTCCAAATCGGAAAGAGACATGTGTCTAAGTGTGTAACATAGACCAGATGCCCTCATGAGTGCTTAGAGGTATTTAGTCTTTGTTAGTTGCTCAGTTTTACGTAGTTTAGTTGTTCATATTTTAAAGGTTTTTCATGATGGTTTTATCTACTCATGATGCAGAACATTGACAAAATTCATTTGGTCAATTGCCCTGTTTTGGTTATCCATGTGAGTAACTCCTTTCCTTTCAATTATATTCATTCTGTTTCTCAGATTTTTGTGAATCTAAATATGGTAAGCTATTAATGTAGATTAATGGCATAAGAGATCTTCAACTCATGCACGGGTGCACTAGTACTTCATTCGACTTGTAGAGATTTAACTGATAATTATCAAAAGAAATGAATATTTTGTGATTATGTTGTGATTCTTTGCTTTTGCTCTTCCTCATTTCATGAACAAATGAAGAGACTCTTGAGTATTCATCTGAAGAAACTTTGTGAATCGTATACAAAATAGGCACAAAAGGGGCTTCAATTTCTCGTTTTCATTTTTTCATGATACTTTCACATAGAAGGGAAAATCCTCCTTTTCCAGGAAGAAAAACCTATCCATGTTAAAGTACTAAACAGTCTAAACTTAATACAAATTAAAGGTAGTAGCTACCTGCAATATATTTAAAACCTCTAGCCAAAGGCCACAGCCTTTACAAATTTTATTATTTTTTAAGCTTATGAACAGTTGGGCTTTTGCAGGGATATTATGTCATAACATTTTTGAAATGTGAATTGGTCAAGAGGGAAATCACGGTTTGGCCTTTTAGGTTTACATGTTCCCTATTTGCCCAGAAAATTGTGGGTACCATTATACAAATTTAACTATCTTTCATGGCTCTTTCCCCTTGAATTATCCATTTTAATAATTTATTGTATCTAGCTGGATTGGACATGTAATTTTTTTTTTTTTAAACTTTATTGTGCCCAAGGGTTTCAGGTTTTTCAGATCTTTATTTGTTTTTTATGTCAGCAAGAGCTTTAATTAATATATCTTGATCTGCTTGACTTTTGAGAAGGAAGAAGATCCAGTTCATATTCAAGAGCATCAAACTCTGTTTCTGAGCCTGTGATAGACGTACAACTGAATGTGAGTTACATGAAAGTGTTATATTATATCATCTTTTCTTTTCCAGTATATTGCCAACTGGTAGTAGTAACAAGGACGTCATATAAGTTAGCAATACTTTCTTACCTTGTCATTCGAAGTTTAAATATTTCCATAACCACTTGAGAGTTACTTGCAGAATTTCATTCAAACTGTGTGTACTCATGGCTGACAAAATGGGGGACGTGCTGCCCCGTGTGCAAGCATGATATGAGAACAAAATCTATGAATCGTGAGGTAAGAGAGTGGGGTGCATCCTCATTATTTAGTGTTCCACAGTTGAGTCTTGTTTAAGTTTTTTGAATATTAAGACTCTAGGACAACCTCTATTCTGGTACTTGTAGTCCCTAGCTTTCTTGATTGTGATGTATGGGCCAATAATGAACTGGAAAATATCAAATTTTGATTGTTACCAGTTTTCTGAAAACGTCTGAAGCTTGCATCTTATTCTTTTAAATCTATTCTATTTCGAACATACATAGGCAACATCTATAAATCTTGTTTTTTGGTCTACTTATTAGTTAAAGGTAGCTGAGGTTGAATGCAAGTTGGCAATAGATTTTGTTGAACATGTTGCTTTGTCTTTCCCAGCTTGTTCAAGGCACTCCACTAGGGCATGCTAACATGCGCGTTTCTGTCTATGCCACACTTGAGGAGAAAGCAAAAGTGTCATTTCCTGTGAAAGATGAAATTGAAACAGTGAAGAAGGCTTTGGGGAGTTGGGTAGCATGGCCTAAACACTTGGTCATAAAATCACATGTCAAGGTTAGAACTCAGTATAATTCAACCTAGCTACTTTGATAAAATTCATTTGCTTGAAGATATTTACTCTTTAGATATGTAGCATATATTTATGATATATACCTTACATTTATTTTCTTATTCTAGAAACCTGCCGAGGATAATGTTGAGAAGAAGAAGAAAAGGAAAGAGATAGGGGAGGAAAGGCAGCAGCCAATACACATAAGCGGATAATGATCAAGTGCGAAATGAGTGGGGGAAATTTGTTGTCAACACATATGTGCATGAGCCATGAAGTAGTGCACTTGTTGCTGGTCTAATTTTGCTAAGGAAAGCTTCTTTTTTTGTGCTTCTCTGCTGGTACTTTGTCATGCACCGTGTGTTGCATGTTTGGGAACCAATGGATATATATGTATCAGTTTTTTGATCCCAAGTAGATGGGCAGGCACTAGAATGTTTTTCTTGTTTAAAATGTTGGGTTCAATGATTAGTGGTTTGCAATTTTTATATTTGATGGTTTGCAATGTTTATATTTGGTATGATGCACAATTTAATTCAAGAATGGGATATGTTCAAATAATCATACAACAAAATAGATACAATGATAACTGCTCGTTGTCTGAAAGGCCAAAAATAGGGACAAATCACACTGCAATCATTCATATCACACATCGGTTTTTAACAAATCACTGTCTTCTAATCCACACTCACACAATAGAAGCAATTAAACTCTGTTGTCGCAAAGTTAATCAGACAACAGAAGAAATTATGTTATGTTGTCCCAAAATTAATCAGACAACAGTTATAGTCTAAGAACTGAAGTTTGAATATCAGTCAGACAACACACAAAATAAAAGTCTGTTGTCTGAGAAGCTCAACATACAACAGCTTCAAAACTAGCAATGTTGTTTGAAGGCAGCGCCGCAACTGCCATGCAGCTGCGCTTGGCATCTGCCGAGCCACCTGCCGAGCCATCTGCTGAGTATCACACAACACGTTTAACACATACCCGTTGTCTGTATGTTTATTAGACAACTGTGTTCCACCGTTATCTGAATTTTCATCAGACAACGGCTCGGTCTACAACGGTGGCTCTCCATATCCCACAACGGTTTCCTACCGTCGTCTGATATGTTTTTTGGCACAGTGAGGCATCTGAGTAGAGCTAGAGGCTACTTTATCCCCCTTGTTAGAAGGGTGAATAGTAGACATTACAGCACCAGAAGCATTAGTAATCAAGGCACATGAACGATTTAAATCGACCTCAGAAGCAGCCACCTCGCTACTGACAGTTGATACCGTGTTAGTATCCTTCTTGTGCATTTCTAGCTGAAAATTTGATGGTTGAGAAGTATTACCCCCAGAGGATGTGTTAGTGGACGTCATAGCTCGAGTAGAAGATGTGGAATCCATTTGTGCTGCTAGAATCGGTGAAAGAGGTAGAGACCTGAACTTGAGGAGAGAAGCATCAAGTCTATCTTCAGCAGCTGCGGAGTTGACTTCCATGGAGTGGAGTTCTTCAAGCATTTCTGTTCGAAATGAGTTGAGAGCCTCTTGATAGACGTTGAGGGTGGTCTAGAGCTCATCAAATCGAGCTGTGGTGTGGTCTTTGTGTACTGCAACTCAAACTCAACATGAGAGAGTTCCCCTGAGCTTTGAGCCTGAACTCCACCCCCGATGCCTTTTTGTTTCACCATTGCCCCCGAAATCAAGGGCTCTGATATCAGTTGACAGGGTCTTACCCCAAATTAATGGTCTAAAGGAAAGACAGAAGCTGAAAACTGAAAACTAAGAAAGGAAAAAAAAAGTTGCAATTTCATTCATGACGACCAAAAACCCTAGCAACAACCATTTATACTACTAAGAGACATCCGGATGGTTGACACTTGTCAATCATCCAAGTCATAGTGTAGCAAACTCTAACAAAAAATTAGTTAAGTAAATAAAAGCTAGGGAAGAAACTTCATATGGTACCTGAACTATCGTCTATTGCATTTTTTGGTACCTTAACTTTTAAAACTACTCTGATGGTACCTGAACTAAAGCGCCGTTTCCGCATATGGTACTTCCATCCATTCTGCCGTTAAGTTTGCTTACGTGGTGCCAACGTGTACATATTGCCGTTAGGGAAAAATCCTCATATGGTATCTGGACTATCATTTATTGCATTTTTAGTACCTTAACTTTTAAAACTAACGTAATGGTACCTGAACTAAAGCACAGTTTCTCTATTTTTCAAAAACGATATATTTTCTCCTATATCCCTGATACTGACATTTCCTATATCTCACTTTTTTCAAAGTTCCGATAGATATGTAGATATAGATATTTTAATCATTGGTTGTGAATTATCAATTATATTTCAGCTACATGAAACTATTTTTGAATTTTTTTAATAGAGAGGACATTCATCTAAAAAAAAAAAGGATTAATTTCAGTTTACCCCCTGAGGTTTAGGGGTGTCATCATTTCACCCCCTGTACTTTCAATTTTGAATTTTTACCCCCTAAACTTTCCAATTTCAATCAGCCGTGTCCAATTTCTACTATTCCTTCCAAATTGGACGTTAAGTTTGACTTTTGAGGGCTAAAATGGTCATTTCAACATTAAAAAAAAAAAAATCTGTTTTTTAGTTTTTTTTTTAAATTCTGTTTCTTCGTTTTATTTATTTATTTTTTATTTTTTTATATTATTTTGTCTTCAACCTATACCCACAACTTATAATAGGTTTATAAAAACAAAAAAAATACTCTAGGTAGTTGAAAGCCGCTCGCTGGTCTACGATATTTGTGACATATCTCCGATAAAGTGAAGAATTTAGGATATATCCCAATAAAGTGAAGAAATATCTGTAAAAAAATAATTTTACACTTTATCTGTAAATAAATATCTGTAAAAAATGATTTTACACAAATATCTCTTCACTTTATTGGGGATATATAGATATTTACAGATAAAATGTAAAATCATTTTTTACAGATATTTCTTCACTTTATTGGGGATATATCATAAAATTCTTCAATTTATTGGAGATATATCACAAATATCGTAGACCAAAAATGATTTTACATAGATATTTCTTCACTTTATTGGGGATATATCCTAAAATTTTTCACTTTATCAGAGATATATCACAAATATCGTAGACCAGCGAGTGGCTTTCAACCACCTAGAGTATTTTTTTTTGTTTTTATAAACCTATTATAACTTGTAGTGTATAGGTTGAAGACAAAATAAATAAATAAAAATAAATAAATAAATAAAAAACAGAAAGAATTTTTTTTTAATTTTTTAATTTTTTTTATGTTGAAATGACCATTTTAGCCCTCAAAAGTCAAACTTAACGTCCAATTTGGACGGAATAGTAGAAATTAGACACGGCTGATTGAAATTGGAAAGTTTAGGGGGTAAAAATTCAAAATTGAAAGTAGAGGGGGTGAAATGATGACACCCCCAAACTTCAGGGGGGTAAACTGAAATTAATCCAAAAAAAAAAAAGGATGTAGAAAAATGGCAGTATAGAATTGATTGTCTTTCCCTATCAATTAGAACATAGCAAGGTCAGATTTTTAGGCTTACTGAAATTTAGAGAGAAAATGTATGTATTTTGGTGGATGATATATTTTCTCCTATATCCCTGATATATCCCCGACATTTCCGTATCTCTTTTTTTTTAATGTTCCGATAGATATGTAGATACATATATTTTAATCCTTGGTTGTGAATTATCAAATATATTTCAGCTACGTGAAATTATTTTTGAATTTGTTACGGTAGAATGGATGGAAGTACCATATAGGGAAACTGTGTTTTAGTTCGATCAGGTACCATCAGAGTAGTTTTAAAAGTTAAGGTACCAAAAAATGCAAGAGACGATAGTCAAAGTACCATATGAGGATTTTCCTTAACTTGTAATATGGACACGTTGGCACCACGTAAGCAAACTTAACGGTAGAATAGATGGAAGTATCATATTGGGAAATTGTGCTTTAGTTCAGGTACTACCATGATAGTTTTAAAAGTTCAAGTACCAAAGAATGCAATAGACGACAGTCCAGGTACCATATGAGGATTTTTCCTTAAAAGCTAATTAATCACTAATGATTCTGTCCACTTGCTAGTCATGCGGACGATCAACAAAATATAGCTGCCCTCTCCGGCGAGAAACTCTACGGTCAAAACAGTGAGTTGCATCTCAATTCCTATTTTCAGTAGTCCTCCCTCAAATGACACATAACAGCTCCCGTCTTCTCTCCAAGAACAGATTAGACGAAAGGAGGCTGTGACCTCAAGGGACGCAAGATAGTTGAAACTAGAAAGTCTGAAAGCTAAGTCGTTTGTCCTCTTCCCACCGACTGCGGCTGTGCTGATACCCCTCTGGCCTTAATTACTTGCATCAGGTCATTAACTATATCAAAAACTTCCACACACGTATACAGTGGGCACCTTCCTGGCTTCTTAATATCAATTCCAAAAACAAAGGACTTTTATTTGCCTGCAATTTAATTATAAAATTTGGTGTGATTTCGTGAAGACTGATAGGATTCATTTCTTAAATTAGTTAGACCAATAAAGGATGCAAACGATGTGGGTGGGTGAGGCAGAAAGCGACGTATAAACAAATTAAGGATTTTAAAATCTGGCCTGTTTATTGTGATCTGTGATTAGCTGCTGAGCTCGACAAAGACATCATAATTAATTAATTCAGATTTTATTTATAAAAATCATGTAAAAAGGAAAACCAATCATTGATCTAATCACGGAATTAGCAAACGTTACGAATTTTGATTGGGTCACTCCCTCTCTCTCTCTCTTTCATATTTTTAACTTTTTACTGCGTAACTTTGACCCGAGAAAGTCAAAAGCAGTTGGGAAAAGCTACAGTACTGAACTCCATCTCGCTTTGAGAAGAAGAAGAACAAGATTCACAAACACGTGGGGAGAAGAGCGGGGTGGGACCCCCGGAGGGAGGGAGGTGGGGGGCCCACTGTCCAGAAGGGACGGAGGAGGGTACAGCTAGCGCTGAGCAGAGGGAGACCGTGTAGCGACGTGACCGCCTAATTCCACATGTACCCAGTTGGGTTTATCTGTACCTTTATGCTTTTATTATATTACTATAACCGTGGAATGATTCTTAATTAATAATGATCATATACTATTGCCCAACGTGTTTTGTCTTGTTTTACTACTTCTCCCTTTCTATATTCGTGGAATGGGCCACAATGGGTCTGTGCATTACTTGCCATTCTTGCTTTACTTAAGTTTAAAAAGGAATGAACCAAGGTAACAATTCCATAATTGCATGTAAAGTTGTACATGTAAGTATGTAACTAACAAATCACCTTCTTAAAAAGAGGAAAAAGAAAAATCTTTAAAGAAAATCGTTTGTCTTATTTCGATGTAAACGTCAATTCTATTTTATAAAAATACATCTCATCAAATTTTTCTTATTTTTCTTTATTAAATTTAGATTCTGTAACTTTTTATCTGATTTTAACCTTCGTGGGTAATACTCACTGGTTCCAACCCTCTTGTCAATATCATGAGCAAGAAAAAAAGGAAGATAAGAGGGTGGTTCGGTTGTCCCTGTTGAGTTGTTGTTAATTTGTAGTCACAAATTTATAACCACTCTTAGAGGCTAAATCGGTGATTCCAACATTACATATATTCCAGACAAAAAAAAAACATTACAGATATTTCACAAACCAGACAAAAAGCAAAGAGATATTTTTTTCCCCGACGAAAAGAGAAACATGGAGGAAGAGTTAGCGTCAACAAATCTAGGCCAGCTCCGTTTCCATTGTTTTTGTTTTTATCCCGCCGTCATTTTCCTGATTTACCGCCCCCAGACAGACAGTGCTGATGGTCCCTAGGTAAAATATTACGCCAGCAGCAGATCACATTAATTTCATAATCGTTGACGAGATCGTTACCGTTAGATGATGGATGGAGAAGTGAGTAATAATGAGGCGTCAGCTGTGTCGGCGGAGATATTAATAAGACCATTGCTAATTAACCAGCATCAATTTTTGTTTTTTTTTTTTGAAAAGAACCAGCATCAAATTTTTGCATTATTGGATTTGCGTAGTAGCTGAGATGTATCAATTAATTATTTTGCTGGTAAGAATTAAGAAAAGAGAAATTACAGAAGAGAGAGAGGAGAGAAGTGATTGATTAAGAGAGGAAGAAAGGAATGATAAGAGAGAGAGAAAAGCAGAGGGCTAAATTAGTCGGTGGAGATTTTCAGAGAAGCTAAAGAGAGAAACACACCTCACTCTCAACTCTCATCTCAGTCCACAGACGCCAGAGAGAGATAGAGAGAGAGAGAGAAAGCAAAGCATAGCAGATGCGGGAGTAGCTTTGGTTGCTTAAAAGCTTCAGTGGCTTGCGGCTCAGCTGCAGCAGCAGCAGCTTCAGATCTGATTCAATGGACTCCAACGCTGGTCTGGTGGCCGGCTCTCACAACCGGAATGAGCTCGTCGTCATCCGCCGCGAGCGCGACGGAGATTCTGCTGTAATATTTCCTCTCCTCTGCTTTTTGCTTACTTATTTGGTTAATTATTGCAGGTCCGTTAATGAATAATGTTGTTTAATTTGCAGCCGAAAGGGTTGAAGGGGCAGATTTGCCAGATTTGTGGAGACGACGTGGGGCTCAACGCCGACGGGGAATTGTTCGTCGCCTGTAACGAGTGTGCCTTCCCAGTTTGCCGGACTTGCTACGAGTATGAGCGCCGAGAAGGAAGCCAAGTCTGTCCTCAGTGCAAGACCCGATTCAAACGTCTAAAAGGTAATCTCATCAATCTAGCTTCCGTAATTGACTGCAATTCAGTTTCAGTACTAGTATCTGAGTTCACAATCATGCTCAGGGTGTGCGAGGGTGGCCGGTGATGAAGAAGAAGACGGGGTGGATGATTTGGAGAACGAATTCAGTTTCGATGGGAGGAACCGACACGATTTGCAGCACGCGCTTTCCGCCGATGCAATGCTCCATGGCCACATGAGCTACGGCCGCGCCTCCTCGGTCTCCTCCGATTTCCATAATGATCTTCATTCCATTCCACATCTTCCTCTCCTTACTAATGGTCAAATGGTAAGGCTTGCTCTCTAATCCAATCCAATCCAATTCAATTCACACTCGAATTGTTTTGCTTTCGGTGTTCATCGTGTCGTTGATGTGATTCAATTAATGGTTGTGAGCTGTTGATGGTGCAGGTTGATGATATCCCTCCTGAACAACATGCTCTGGTTCCTTCTTTCATGGGAGCCAACTCCGGAGGCAAAAGGATCCACCCCCTTCCTTTCTCAGATCCTGCCTTTCCAGGTAACCGCAACGTTCTCACAAGTCCAATTAGTACAATTATCCTACACTAGGATCTACTCACCTCTTTCAGCTGGCTTGAAATTGAATACATACCACGTGCGTTTTTTGCAGTGCAACCCCGATCCATGGATCCTTCCAAAGACCTTGCTGCTTACGGCTATGGTAGTGTTGCTTGGAAGGAAAGGATGGAAAGTTGGAAACAAAAGCAGGAGAAACTACAGATGATGAAACATGAAAATGGTGGCAAAGATTACGACTATGATGGAAATGGCCCTGATCTACCTTTGTAAGGGCTCCTCTCCAACTTTGCTCCTTTCTTATGAGGTTGCAACTTGTTGTATCTTATCATTTTAGCCCAATTTCTGTTCCTAAATCCTTAATAGAGGCAATGCAGAAATGCATTCATATAAAATCCAGTGCAGGAGCTAATACATTGTAATTTAGTATTAGTTCAATTTCTCTACTATAAAATTGCTTATAATATTTCCAGTTCCTATACCATATTGTTTTAAAATGGAAATTGTTTATGTTGCTTGTGGATCAGAATGGACGAGGCAAGACAGCCCTTGTCAAGAAAGTTGCCAATTTCATCGAGCCAAATCAACCCTTACCGAATGATCATCATAATTCGACTTGTTGCTCTTGGGTTCTTCTTTCATTATCGGATCCTGAATCCTGTGAATGATGCATATCCACTGTGGCTTATCTCAGTTATTTGTGAGATTTGGTTTGGTGTTTCCTGGATTCTTGATCAGTTTCCCAAGTGGCTTCCCATTGACAGGGAAACTTATCTCGACAGATTGTCTCTGAGGTAACTTATCCAAATATCATATGCATTCATGGAACTTTCCTTGTGGTTTGCATTTTGAACATACCTAATGTCTGCGCTAAATGTTTCTTTTTAGGTATGAGAAGGAGGGCCAGCCTTCACAACTTTCTCCAGTTGATATTTTTGTCAGTACAGTGGATCCATTAAAAGAGCCTCCTCTGGTGACTGCAAACACTGTTCTTTCCATTCTTGCAGTGGACTACCCAGTTGACAAGGTCTCATGTTATGTTTCGGATGATGGTGCTGCTATGCTGACATTTGAGGCACTATCAGAAACATCTGAATTTGCTAAGAAGTGGGTCCCTTTCTGTAAGAAGTTTAACATAGAACCACGAGCACCTGAATTTTATTTTGCGCAGAAGATAGATTATCTTAGAGATAAGGTACTCCCTTCATTTGTGAAGGACAGGAGAGCAATGAAGGTAATGGTTGTTACAAGCAGCTGATACATTCTCTTACTCATTCCAGAATACATGATGAATGTTCTGCTTACTATATTTTGCAGAGAGAATACGAAGAGTTTAAAGTTCGAATTAATGCTTTGGTTGCTAAAGCTACAAAGGTGCCAGAAGAAGGGTGGACAATGCAGGATGGAACTCCGTGGCCTGGAAATAGTGTTCGTGATCATCCTGGGATGATTCAGGTTTGTAACATTGGAATTTGATTTTGACGTTTTTGTATACTTCCATTGCAAGGAATTTTGACATAAACGAGTTTAAATGCATTTTCTTAGGTTTTTCTTGGCCAAAGTGGAGGGCTTGACACAGATGGGAATGAATTACCGCGCCTGGTATATGTTTCGAGAGAAAAGAGACCTGGGTTTACTCATCACAAAAAGGCTGGAGCTATGAATGCCTTGGTAAGTTAAATTGAGAGGGAGATAGAGAGAGGGAGAGAGAGAGATAGACTGTCCGCATGATTGTTTTGTCTTTTATTATTATTAATTGTTCTTTGGGAGTTATGTGTTCTTGTCATCTTGTATGAACAGGTCCGAGTCTCTGCTGTGCTCACAAATGCACCTTACATGTTGAATTTGGATTGTGATCACTACATCAACAATAGTAAGGCTATTAGAGAGTCAATGTGTTTCATGATGGATCCGTTGCAAGGAAAGAGAGTGTGCTATGTCCAGTTTCCTCAGAGGTTTGATGGTATTGACAAGCATGATCGATATGCCAACAGAAATACTGTGTTCTTTGACGTAAGACTCTAGACAGTGAGACTGCTTTATTGCCTTTTCAATTCATACTTTTTGTTTTTGTAAGTTGACAAATAAGTCATCATTGATAACAGATTAACATGAAAGGTTTGGATGGGATCCAAGGACCTATATATGTCGGAACTGGATGTGTCTTCAGAAGGCAGGCTCTCTATGGCTTTGATGCTCCAAAAGTAAAGAAGCCACCAACCAGGACATGCAACTGCTTGCCGTCATGGTGCTGTTGCCTTTGTTCAGGAAAAAGGAAGAAGAAGAAGGCCAACAAACCTAAAACTGATTTGAAGAAGAGAAATTCCAGAAAGGGAGATCCAGCCCCTGTGCTTGCTCTGGAGGGAATCGAAGAGGGCATTGAAGGTAAACTCTTGCCATTTTCAAAACGCTTTCACTATGAGCTTTAATCTGTGGGCAGATCAATAAATATTGGCAGTTTGTCCAGCAGATTGAGATATTTTTGCTTTTATGTTGGTTTCACTCTGGATGCGAAGTGCACTAGCATGCACCAGCCTCCTTCGCTTGAACTACAGCAAGATGTTTTTAGTCGCACAAATTGAAAAATAGTTTTTTTTGAAACTACTGTGCCTGAGCTTTATCTGCAGATTTCATTAAGATTCAGATTAGTCTTTGATATCCACTTTTCTGTTGCAAGAAGTGCAACATGTATATGCATTTTGCCCGAGCACGACAAACTGGCACTCATGAAAATATATAAGCTCTTCAATTCTTCATTAGGTCTCTTGTGGTCACCTACTGCCTCAGTATTTCAACACCCCACAACTCCAACAGTACTGCTATGCAGCTTTAGTTGACAATACTTTAGATGGTTATTAAAGCCAGGCTTAAATATTGAAGTCCACTTGACCGAAAAACAAAAGTATTAATGTCCATATTGGTTTTTTATTTTTTATTTGTATCTATCCTCTGGGATATCATGAACACTGTATTCCAAAAACGAGATGCCCCTTTGCCCTCTACATACTTCTGCTATGAGCAACCAGTTAAGTGATGGTGGGTTGATTGAAGAAAACATGTGTTATGGGACATACTAAGTTGGGATTAATTTTGCTTGCATTGTCTGATACAAGGAAGGTTTGCTGCTAACTTTTGTACCATTTAACTAGCAGTCAATTAATGCTTGCTCCCACTGTCAAGATATGCCTCTTTATATAGAATAAATCTACCATATTTTTTGTTTATTACCAACCAATCTGTCTTTTGACTTGAGATATCTGTCTTCAGGTGTTGAAACTGAAAATTTGGCTCTGATGCCTGAGCACAAGTTGGAAAAGAAGTTTGGGCAGTCTCCTGTGTTTGTTGCATCCACCTTGCTAGAGGATGGAGGTTCACTGAAAAGCACTAGCCCTGCATCTCTGCTAAAAGAAGCTATTCATGTCATTAGCTGTGGCTATGAAGATAAAACAGAGTGGGGAAAAGAGGTAACATCTAGTTTTGGGAATCTAGTAGGAATAGGTTGCATAGTTATGGTTTATTTACTCACCATCTAATACAGTTATAATTCTTATTACTTGCTTAATTTGACTTGCTTTTCGGATACAGGTTGGCTGGATTTATGGCTCAGTTACAGAGGATATTCTGACAGGCTTTAAGATGCATTGCCATGGGTGGAGATCCATATACTGTATCCCTGACAGACCTGCATTTAAAGGATCTGCCCCCATTAACCTTTCTGATCGTTTGCACCAAGTCCTTCGATGGGCCCTTGGGTCAATTGAAATATTTTTGAGCAGGCATTGCCCTCTTTGGTATGGGTATGGTGGGGGTCTAAAGTGGCTGGAGCGCTTGTCTTACATAAATGCTACAGTGTACCCATGGACATCGATTCCACTTCTTGCCTATTGTACTCTACCTGCTGTATGTTTGCTAACAGGCAAATTTATCACTCCGGAGGTAATGAATATAAAAGACTTGCTCTGCTCTTTATATGTTAATATATATATATATATATATATATATATATATTTTTTTTTTTTTTTTTTCTTTTTACTTAATACATCATGTATCTATCTGATGAAAGAAAACATTTTACTGTACTTGCAGATGACCAATATTGCTAGCTTGTGGTTTCTGTCTCTCTTCATCACTATTTTCGCAACGGGCATATTGGAAATGAGATGGAGTAATGTTGGCATTGATGAATGGTGGAGAAATGAGCAGTTTTGGGTGATCGGAGGAGTGTCAGCTCATTTATTTGCGGTGTTTCAGGGGCTTCTAAAGGTTTTAGCTGGTGTTGATACAAACTTTACTGTGACATCAAAGGGAGGAGATGATGCAGAGTTCGCAGAACTTTACGCATTTAAATGGACGACATTGCTCATCCCACCAACAACTCTGCTCATAATAAACATTGTTGGAGTGGTTGCCGGAATCTCAAATGCAATAAATAATGGTTATGAGTCATGGGGGCCTCTGTTTGGTAAGCTCTTCTTTGCCTTCTGGGTGATTGTTCATCTCTATCCTTTCCTCAAGGGTCTGCTTGGTAGGCAGAACAGGACTCCTACCATCATTATTGTGTGGTCAATATTGCTGGCTTCCATCTTCTCCCTTTTATGGGTCAGAATTGATCCATTCTTGGCCAAGTCGGATGGCCCTGTCCTGGAGGAATGTGGATTGGATTGTAATTAACATCACACTCAAATTCAAATTCAATCGTTCGGCAGCAGGCCGCAACCATAGCCTCAATCACGGTATAATTGATGTCTGAATGATACAAACTACACTAGAAAAGATTTGGTGTGATCAGTGCTGGGTCTGCAAACTGTAGATTAAAATGCGTGTATGAAGATTGAAGGCTGCTGTTTTGTAAGTTTTATTCGTGGTGGGGGACTGTTGGGCACAAGTACAACAATGCTCCGATTCTTTATTTGTTGAATTTATAAAGACGAGATAGGTTAGGGTGAACAAGAAAGAACCACACTGTTTTTGTGTACTATTGTTATTTATCACCAGTCTCTTTCTCTGTCTCAATATTGAATCTGCAATAACAGCAGGGCATGTCCTGCTGCATGTAACTTGTAAGTTGTAACTACAAAAGCAAAGAGATTCTGGAACAGTACAAATTGTTAGTGGGTTTATTGTTTGATGTTTTTGATCAATGAAGCTGTGCTGTGGCCTGTGGCTTTTTTGTAACGCACAGGCTGTGAAATAGAAATATCTTTCCACATTTTGTGTTTCAGTTCAGTTCTCTTGTAGTGGAATCTAGGACAAGTGTTGTGTCGGAACCTCCGTCTACGGCAACCTTCTTAAATTTGTTTTGAATGGACCCAAAAAAGGTCCATCATGTAGGATGACATACCATAACTGATGTGTAGATGTTAATTTTGCTAGTTCGAGCTCCCAGTACCTCGACAGATAAATTTCCAACGAAATAAGATTCACTTCAGTCTTCAGTCATAAGTCTTAACCAGCACTTCCCTACCTTCCCTAAAGTCAGTAAGTGCTCTGGTTGCCACTATTGACGAAGATAGGATGCCGTCAAAGTATGAAGGTAATTTCATCAGGAAAAAAAGAAGTGCAAAGGTAATAATCTATGTGAGCAAAAAAACCTGCTGCATCCCTTTGCTGTGAAGTGCCAGGCAAGCAGAAGCCAGTCCAAAAACGAAGGAATGATACGAACGAATTTGGTACATGCATTGCATCCATGGCTCGCTACTTCCCTCATGTCCTTTCCGCTACTCATACAGTCATATGGAAGCGGAGGCTTGGGGGTATCCTATTGGCTATTAGTGAAGGTTGATATGCTTTCGACCTAGAAAGTGATTGCTCACTTGTGGTGTTAGTGCTGCAACAAAATATGGAAGATCGTTATGACATAGGGCGTATTATTGATGATTGTAAGTTATATTTGACATATTTTCACTCTTTAGATTAGACATATATTCTGTGAAGCAAATGGTGTAGCACATAGATTGACTCGCCTTGCTAGTTTAAGTTATCTTGATGATATTTGGATAGATAGTCTCTTGTGATTATCCGAATGTACTCTACGAGGATATATGTACTGAGGCTAGAGGTTAAGGTTTTATGTCCCCCTGTATGCACTATTATAATCTTAATATAATAAGTTAGGCGTGAGGATAAGTCTCCCAACTTGACTGGATTCCAAACCCCTTTTCAAAAAAAAAAGAAAAAAAAGAAAGAAGAAGATTATAATAATCAATTGCAACGGCTTATATAAAAGGACGACTTTGTGGCACGAATGAGTTGTTTTGTGCAAGTTGGAAACTGGAAAGCCTGCAAGCTAATAATATGCGGTTAGCTATTGCAATTTGTTAGTTATTCTCATGAACAACTTATTCTTTCTGTCATGAACAACTTATTATTTTTAGTGGGCACTCTAAGCTAACGGTAAAATAAACAGGAATGATCAATGACAGATATTCAAAGATGTACTAGGAGATTCCACATCAGTCGAAAAATGACAAGACTTTGTTGATGCCAAATATCTGATCAATGATGCTTACTTGCAAACTCTGAAACCTAATAATCCCCAGCGGACAACAATGTATACAAGGAAAAGTTAGTATTCTTTCTCTATAATAAAAAGAAACGAGTCAAATAAACAAAATATATTACTCCAAATCAGATTTGCTACCACAAAGTGAACAAAATATGTTGTTCCACATGAAAATGAGATTTGGTACACAGCTACCACAAGTGAAAAAGCTATGTATTGATACAAGGATTTTATTTTTCCCCACTCAAAAAAGTGTCTCAATTCATCATCGAACTTTTGCCCATGCAGCTACCAAGAAAAACTCCAATTACACTGGAAGGGCCAATAAACTGAGTATGGTACACAAAATTATGCATCAGAAAATTGCTCTATGCACTGAAAACGTTGAAGGCTTCCTCATTTTTAAATACAAAAAGAAAAAAAAAAAAAAAAAAAAAAAGAGGAGAAAAAGTGTAGGGTGGAGGTTGGAGGTCGGAGGCTGGATTTCTCCCAACTACTGACAAGACACAGCTCAAGGGAACATGAATTGTGGGGTAGGGAGTCCAAACCTTTCATCATTAAGATGAGGAAAGTGCGTTCTTAGGCGTCCCAGGAAGTAACCACATGGCTGAAGGGAAACCACAATCCCAAATGATGGATATTGCCTGTGGAACAAAGTTCTTAAGCTGCTCCACCTTCTCAGTCATTCAATATCAGAATCCTCCTCAACTTGTGGATCCCAATATCGCAAGCATCATTGAACAAATTTACTCAATCTTGCTCTTCTACTTGTCATGCTGAAGAAACTTGAACAGATGCTGCCAATTCTTCCAACTGCTTCCTCCCAAGATTGGATATGAGCACCATAGACATAAAGTGCTTTGGTAGACTTTCAGTCTCTTCCAATTTGAAGTTGTATATAGGTTCAAGTTCCTTGGCTTCAGAGTCTGCTGCTTCTGCCTCTGCAAGCAGCAGGTTAGCTTCTTCAAGATCACCCAACTCCAAAGCAGCTTCTCTTTCTGCTTTAGCGATACCAGATACCAGTAGCAACCTTTGAAACCTAGCCGTTGCTACCTCTTTTTCCTTGGACAAAATGTGCCCCTCAGTCTCCTGCAATCTGTTGACAGTCTCTTTAATCTCTTCCTCAAGCTTCTCAAGCTCTGAGATGGCCTTTTCCATGTCAATCTGTATACCATCCTTTTCAACATTCAATGACTTGGCCTCGGCAGCTATTCGTGCAGCTTCTTTGAAATTTCTTGCAGTAGCAGCAACTTTCTTTTCTGCTTCCAGCTCTGGGATTCTTTTATCTATGAAAATAATTTTCTGCTTAGAGGATGCTATATCTTGCTGAATGCTTGACTTTCTTGAAGACAGTTCCTGAAAACAAGGAAAAGCACTCTGTTTAACAAATGGCATCATGAAGTAGTGAAAATGGCAACAAAAGGGAAGAGGGAGAAAACTGGGAGAACAAGAGGATTTGAAAATATCATAATTCAGGTGTTTAAGTTAAGATTTTAGAAGGAACATTAACATTTTCAAATGGAAATGAAGCAGGTAGTTTTGTATATTATTAGACAACTGGTTTGGGCTGCAGGACAGTGTTTCTCAATCTTAAGCTAATTATAAGCATAATAAACCAACTTCTGCATAGTAGGTTTTAAGTTCATACTCATGAATCTGGAACGAATAATTCTTCCATTTCTTGGCTTATTAATTGATTTTAACAAGGAAAATTAGCATCTGATATGAATATGTAAGTGAGATCATTCATGGCGGTTCCCAAGGAAAAACATAACACCTATGCAGCACAAACTATATCCAGGAGAAGAAGTTTAAAGGTGGAAATTAGGAAACAATACCTGAAGTGAAGTTCTTGCTGCAGAAACATCCTGTTGGAGCTTTTGAACATCCTCGGAAAGCTTTTCCTCAGTCTTTGCTAGTCTGACCTTATCTTCCCTGGACTTCAAAATAGAGGACATTAGACTCTTTCTAAGAGCAGCAACTTGTTGGTATGCCTCTGCTTCCTCTGCAGAAACCCTGGCCAGTTCCCTCAACTTTGCTCCCCTCTGTTGCTCCTGAGTAAGGACAGCATCGATTTCTGTCTTTTTTGTTGACAGAGCTTCACTCTCCAACTGTATCTGGGAAAGGGCTTCTTGCAAGTTACTAGACTTGGCCTGAATAGTGGAATGCATCTCCCCAAAGCCGGAGAGAACATTAGCAATCTTTTCCTCAACTTGCTGGATGTCACGATCATTTTGTGCAATCTCCTGTTCCTTCTCTCTCACCAATGCAAGAAGTTTCTCCAGTTCGTCAGTAAGAGTTTCCTTTTTCTTACAGAGAGATTCTTTCTCTCTCTTGTCATCCTCCACTGAAGTCTCAATGGAACTGTTTAAGACAAGCCCTGCATCACCAATTATATGCGATTCAATTTCCAATTCCATCTTCTTGGCTTCCAAGGCTTCAGTTGATGAAAGCCATTTGTCTGTTTCCGTGGAAGAGAGTTCCTCTGCTGCCTTCAAGACCAAATCTGCATTACTTGAAGCATCCTGTGATACAGAACCAACAATCATACTCATTACTCATCACTACTTGTCATATTCTCATATCCTCATATACAATGGGAAAAAAAAAATGAATGTATTCAAAATTACAAATGCATAAGGGATCTGCAAACTACTTACCAGTTCGCAAAACTGCAAATACACAATGGATCCATTATATATTCTATCTACAAACTCCTCAAACTAGCTTTACAAGATGAACATGCATTGATATGATGGCAATAGTAAATAACAATCAAAAGATAGAGGTGGAGAGTACTGACAGTTGCGAAGTGTTGGAGGAGAGAGGCGCATTGTTCCTCTGCGGCGATCTGGGATTGGAGAACCTCATGCATTTTGGAGTCGACAGCATCACATTCAGCCTCAGCATCTCTGAGTGCGGCCAACAGAGCTTGCCTCTTCTCCTGAGCAGCAGCAAGGCTGTCACTAAGCCTTTCGGCCGTCTCGAAATCCTCTGCCTCGCAGGCCTCTTCCAGCTGCTTCTCTAGACTGGCGTAATCGCCAGAAGCCAGATTGAGATTGTCAGCCGCCGTCCTCCTCCTCGCAATTGCGTCCTTCCTTGCGGAAGAAACAGACGCCGCCAACTGACGAGCACTGCTCAGCTTCTCGGCGATCAACGCCTTGCTTTGATCCAACCGGAGTTCCGGAGTCGCTTCACCTTCGTCGGATTGGGGTTCTGCTTCAGCTTCGGGTTCGTTTTCGACTTCGGGTTGGGGTTGGGGTTGGGATTGGACTGGTACTGATACTGATACAGAAGAAGGGCTGGGTTCGGGAAGCGAATCGGTTCCGTCGGCGATGATGACGTCATCGGCGTCGAAAGAGAGAGAGTGAGCGTTGGCATCTCTGGCGTAACCGATTCTTAATCCGGCGGCTCTTTTTTTCTTCCGGGAACTGGAATTCTGTCTGGATGTGGTTTTGATCGGACCTTCTTGGTCTTGGTCTAGTGGTGGTGGTGGTGGCGGGGTTTGGAATTGGACAGTGAGGTCGGAGAAGAGGTTCTCGTCGAGGGGTTCAGATGATGATGATGATGGCGGAGCTTCAATTTCAAGTTTGGGATCTTGGGCGTTGTCCTGATTCTGCTGAGGAGGAGGAGGAGGAGGAGGAGGAGGAGGATGGTGTGAGTCGGAACTGGAATTGGAAGTGGGGTCGAACAACACCATGCCCTCGAACAGGGAATCCATTTCCTCTTCTTCCTCCATTCTCGCTGCTCTGCTCTTCTTCGTAACTTTACTTTTGGTCAGACTCCCTACGCTCTTCTACTCTTGCTAATACATAGCAAAAACTTTTTTTTTGGTCAAATACCTAGCAAGAAGAAAATAAATAAATAAATAAATATATATATATATATATATATATCCTATCCAGAGCGGAACTGCGCTTTGAAAATTAATGTGTGAAGTTCGAGTTTTTGGTTACTTTTTTGTCGCATATCCACATCTCGACCGTTCAGTTTTTAGGTACTAGTATATAGATCGTCTCTGCAAATTTTCAGCCAAAATGATGATCGTTAAGACATTGATAATTGCCTTAAAGCTAGTACGGTTCAGGTTGACAAATTCAGTCCGTCCATTGGTTTAAGTGAGTTAGATATCTTAACGATCATCATTTTGGCTGAAAATTTGCAGAGACGATCTATACACTAGTACCTAAAAACTGAACGGTCGAGATGTGGATATGCGACCGAAAAGTGACCAAAAACTCGAACTTCACACGTTAATTTCAAAGCGGAGCTCCGCTCTGGATCGGATCTGTATATATATATATGTATGTATATATATATATATCAATCAGAAGAGGACATCTGCAACGTAGTAAAAGGGCAGACATCCATCCTTACAATTGCATCAGGCACCGACGGTGGTGGCGCATCTCTTATCAGATGGAGACCATGGACTTCCCGGACGGCATCACCATGAAGATGAAGGTCAAGGTGATTGAGGTCGAAGGTCTGGGCGGCGAAACTTCACACACCATCAAAGTTGACTGTAACCTCGTAGCCGAAGAGTCCTCCAGCAAGAAGAAGCTTAAGATCGAGGCTTGGTCTCCGTCTGCCAAGAGCAGTGCCGCCATCGGCGCCTAATCGAGGTGAGAGGATGGACGAAGGCATCGAATCCGCACTTTTTTCGGTTTTGCAGACAGAGAACAGGCCTTGATCTTCAGCTTAAATGAAAATTTTTTTTTTGCCAATTTAAAAGATCTCTTACGAAACCCACTTTTCAATTACTTATAGGCATCTCAACAGTTTAGTTTTTAGGTTTCTATGAGTAGACCACTTTTGCAAATTTTCAGCTAAATTGATGATCGTTAACGTGTTCATAATCGTAATTAACCATTATGAACATGAACTGTTCAAGTTGAACAGATTCGGTTTGTCCATTAATTTGATCTAGTTCGGTACCTTAACGATTATCAATTTAGCTGAAAATTTGCATATGTGATGTACTCATGAAGACTTAAAAATTGAATGGTGGAGATGTTGAAAAGTTAGTCTAATAAGCGATCACTTAAAATGGCCAAAGAAAGGGATCCCTCACTAGAAGAGAATGAACTTTCTTCTTCTACATGCATACATTCTACTTCTATTAACATGTTGTATTAAATTCCTTGCATGTCCCATCACATAGAGGCCCAGTTTGGTATTGCAATTAGAATAATCAATTGTAAAAAATCGCAGCTGTGAGAATAATCAGCGGTTAAATAAATCTGTTAAGTGTTTGGTAAATTATTATTTTTTAATTACAATAATAAAAAAAAGTAGATTGATATGTTTGGTAACTTGAGTGCAAAAACTGCAGTAATTTTATGTAATGACCAAAACAGACAAAATGCTTCAAAAAAATTATATTTGAAGGCCTAAAACATCTTTTTATTTTTATTTTTGCTCCTCTCACTTTCGCATATACCAAAACCTCATATATATATATATATATATATATATAACCATAACCTTATATATATGATCAAACAAAACTTTATTTAAAGACGTTCAACAACTTTTTATTCCTCTCTCATTCTCTCTTTGAGTGATCATATATAAATATGTGTGTGTGTATAATAGCAGAACTTCATGTATATAATCAAACAAATGTACTAGTTAAAAATAAAATCCACAACCTGCATGAAAAGTAAAATAAAGTCTTGTATCTAAATAGGTGCACCCATTAAACTTGAAGCAATATTGTTTCTCATTGCCTCCATTTCTCTGGAAACATGACCGTGACCATTTTGTGCATCATCCTCTCGCCCAGTCTCTTCAATGTCAAGGTTTTCACTTTCGTCAAAAACACAATCACGTACAGAATACCTTCTTATATAGTTGTGAAGTGCCATAGTCACTATAACAATTTTAACTTGCTTATCGAATGAATAACTTGGCATGTCCCGTAAAATATTCCATCTTTTTTTCCACACACCAAAAGTGTGTTCAATAACACTTCTGAGGGAAGAGTGTGCATGATTGAATACCTCTTTATAACCTGTTGGTTGAGCACCTCTACGAAATTCAGGAAGATGATACCTTTGACACTTATATGGTCCCAAATACCCTTTCATTTGTGGGTATCCTGCATCCACCAAATAGTATTTTCCTAGGAAAAAAAAAAAGGTCGATCATAATTTAAAGTGTAAGAACAAATGCATAAATATATATATATATATATATATATATATATTTAAATTACCATTTGGAGGTTTAGGAAATTTCAAAGCTAGATTATGAATTGCTAATTGGAATATTCTTGTATCGTGGGCTGTGCCTTCCCAACCTGCGCATGCGAATGTAAACTGCATGTCAAAGTTGCATACAACATTATATTCTGAGTCGGTATCCCTTTTCTACCAATGTATGGTACTTGATTCAAAGGTGATATAGTTGCACGAACATGTACGCCATCTATAGCTCCAATACAATCCTGCATAAACTATGATATTTTATACCACGATACTTTTTGTTAAAAAATTAAAAATTAGTACAAGATATAAAACATACCTTAAAATGAGGCATATATCTAGAATCTCCCAGTATTTCAGGTGGAATGCTTTTGAACTCAGGATCAGATGGCTTTATGAATTCTTTTGCCATATCACATACCACATTTAGCATTTCACTAAAGTACCTACTAACAGTCTCGCCAGAGTGTTGAAATCGCTCTTGTACATTTCTGTTTCCTGCACCTTCTCCTAAAGTGTACCAAAACATTCCTAACTTCTCAGCTACACTTATTCTCTGTGAGCCCTTCACCTTATAAATATTCTCCAACTCATCACACAATCTTATAAATACATCTTTGTTCATCCGAAACATATTATGACAACGGCTTTCACTCCCTTCTAGCAATTCCATCAACCAAATGTTACCAGTGTATGAAGAATTCATACAAGGGACTTTGTGAATATATTTTTCATAATAGAGTTCTATAACAGAAGCACAAATGCAAATAATTCTGTTAATCTCCTCCTCCTCCTCCTCTCCAAAAATGTCCATATCCAAAACCTGCAATTTATACTAATATCCATCAACCAATCATGTAGTCATATGTGCTAAATATTCAAGGCAAACAAAAAGCAACAATAATAACACTCAAAGATGATACTTATTGAAACAATAATCAACAAAAAAATGTCAAGATCAGAATAATGCAAATTAGATGAAAAATGACACTATTAATCTTCCTCCTTCCCATCTACTTATTATATTCCATGTCTTGATTACGAAGGATAATTGAAGCTTCATCTCCGGATCTTTCATCACAGAAAACATTTCCCTCTTCTCTTGGGAGCAAAATAACTCAGTTGCAAACCACCACAGGTGGCTACCAATCTCTATCCCTGACAAACTTACTTTCAACTACCTTCATTACTTCAGAAACACTAGTAGATTGGGAACCTTTTATCAATGTTGATGATGCGGTACTCCTAGACTCAACTACCTCAACAAGACGATTAATTTGTTGGGACAGCTTTGCAGGACCTCCCATTTTGCCTCTTTTCCCTTTCAATTCTTTCGTGTCAAGTTGACAATTTGCTCGCTTCTTTCCTATCTCTTTGGTAACTTGAGCTAACTGTGGACTTTCATTAGGGTCAAACTCCTCAGAATCAAGATTATCTTCCAACGCAATAACTTCATCCATTGGAGCTTGGCCGTTTTGAGGTGGTGGTAGATCAGATGAAGGTGCCCAAGCATATTTACCGGTAGCTACAGCACCATTGAACATCATATCTAACTTTGCCTCCATCTCAGGATTGATGCCTCGAACACACAATTTTGCATATTGCGGATTTATCTATATTTCATAAAGATAATAGTTAGTATGGAGACATAATACTATCAATATAAAAATAAACAACATAAAACAGTAGACACTTTTAGTGCTCTTAAATTTCTTGCTGCATACCTGTATTTTATTTCTCCACCATTCTTCTGATGCATCGACAGTATTTTTAGTGGGATTCCAACCAAGGCCAGTATCCTTTCCGATTAGATCTTTCCATATTTTCCATTCTTTTTTCAGTAAATCCCACTTGTTCTTCAATTGTGATTTGTCATAATTATTTCCAGTCTCTGCATGAAAGTTTGCAACCAAACTAGCCCATCCTTCTTTATTAAAGTGAGTACCAGGCCTCTGTCCTTTTCCAACTTCCTTGATACATAAGTCACAAAATATGGCTACCGTTTGAGGATTCTAGCTAGCAGATTTAGTTCCAGTTTGCCCATTTTCAAGATTGATCGTCTCCGTCATATTATCACTAATAATCTTCTTCCTTCCCATCTTTATTAAAGAAGAACAAAGTTTATACACCAATATACTATTTTCAAATTACATACACCCTCATAAAACAAAATAAGATACCCAAAGAATAAAGAAATCTTAGATCGAACTGTAGCCGAACAATAGCATCAAAGCTATATCAATATATATAAATGCTTAGAACTGTAGCCAACAAATTAAAAAACAAAAACCACGTCCATATGAAAAGCTACTGTAAAACATCAATAATGTTGTTATGTTGATCAATGCCTCCATTGAATTCATCAATGCCTTTATCAAGGCCGTAAAACATGAGAAAGGCATAGAAACAATACAAAACCAGAAAAGAAAAAACAAAGAAAAAAAACAAGTACTGAAGGTTTGATATCAATAAAACTTTGTTTGAGTATTCAGAGAATACTACTGACCTATTTGCATAGAAATCACCTCTTCAAATTGGCACCTGCAATCAACCTTTTTCCCCTTCAATAGATAAATAAATATATCAATTGGCAAACAAGTTAATGCATTGTACATACATGTACATTTGCAAACATAATTAGCTATAATGGGCCACGCTCATTGTACCGCCGAAGGTACTAATTCCAACTAAAGGAATGACACGCAGACACACCGCCAGGCAGGCTACAGCCTCAGCGTTGGACCATCTCCAGATCACCGTCGACGCGCCGCCACGCGCCACGCCAAGATGGCATCAGAAGCTTCTGAAACTGGGAACTGAAGCATATCAGTCCCACATCGAAAACAAAGAGAAGATCAACCTCTGCCTCACCTATAAAAGGTTCTCTCCTCTCTCCTCATTGGGGACGCATTCAATACTTATCTACTGTTACTTTGTCAACACAAATACATTGACTAACTTAGGCATCGGAGAGCAGAAGACCGCCCGGCGCGGTCTCCCTCTGACGTCCGTTGTATTTCACTTGACAGGTAACGGGAGCTTCGAGAACAACACAAGTACCAATCCGCCCACCGGATCAGCGTTAGCTAAGGTCCAGCTACCGCTGGACTTTCAGATATCAACATTGGCCACGCCTGTGGGCAGGCATCCGCTCCTTCTGTTGTCCCGCTGCAACACTCCCCCTCACCCCGCCAGCCGCTTCGGTCCCCGCCTGCACTACCGGCAGACCATCCTCACCGAGATGGGAGTGGTGCGGCATAGGCAGCACCACAGGAACCTCGGACTGACTCAGCGCCAGTGTTTCGGGGTTCACCAGCGTCTGCTGGGCCGCCAGACCCTCGGCGTACATGGCCTCCAGAAAGTTTTCTATCTCGGCGCGGTCCATGGCCTTTTCAAAGGCGTCGCGACTTGATTTGTTACCCGGCGGGGTTTCTAAAAAAAACAATTTGGCGGAGATTTCTCACCAATGGAACGCGTTAACCACTGGTCGACCAGCAACTCCCAACCGGTCAGAAGTCGGAAATCTAGCAAGTTGCGGTTCCGCCAGCAACCTCTGATCCTCGCTACGCGACACTCTTCTTCGCGCGTTAGCGTGTACCGCAGTCCCGCTGCACAAAAACGGTAACCGTTAGTGGTAATACAAGTGCAAATACGTAAACCCGCCAACTACGTTCAGCGGAAACCGGTTACTAACCTCGAATGGGTTGGAACTCCGACTTAATCCTAAATGTCGGCCCTTCCTCGTTCGACCTGGCGTGATACTCCCAACCCTCTGTGGCGACGCAGAAGGTCCCCCGCCAGTAGGACATTGAGTCCCTTAGATTCTCGATCAGCTTGGGCGCTCCCTGCCGGCGGCTCAAGTTTACTTGCCCTTTGCAACCTCGGCGCTTCACGTACACCAGCTCGTAGAAGTGAAGCACTTCCGCCACAGTAGGCCCCTCGCACCCGGACAACCGCCAGAGTGAGTTCATGGCCAACATCAACCGCCACATGTTGGGGCAAATCTGACCAAAGGCAAGGCCAAATTCGCACACCAGGATTTGGAGATTTGGCACCAGCGGGAATGTCACTCCTTGGCGGAATATCGCCTCGTGAACGGCAGCAAGTCCCGCCTGGAGAATCGAGGCCTTCTCATCCGCTGTCGGCGGGCGCAGCTTCACGGAGCCCGGCAACCGAAACGTCTGCTTCATTCGGTTAACACCGGCGGCGTCCATCCGCCCTCCTGCCTCGTCGACGGCGGTGCCATCCGAGAGGAACCACGCCGACTCAGCATTTTATCCCGCTACTTCTCCTTCTCCAGCGGAGCCGCTAGCAGCACTGTTGCTCGCCAAACGCTCATCGCGCCTAGCTTTGGCAGCAGCGGCCTCACCCGCCATTGAGCTCTCTGGACGCGAACCACGACCCATAGCTACTTCCCTGGGGATAGTCTGGAGTGGCTCAACTTCTAGCGGTTCTGGCAGTGAGGTTCCTGCATGGGCAGACGGACGCAACGAATCAATAAAAATCCTATCCGCCGCGCTGAACGACAAGTCAGACCCGGAATCCTCACTGCTCGAAATCTCTATGACTTTAGCCATCCCAAACCCTAAAACCCACATCAGTTAGCACAAACACAGATCTAGCCTATTCTCACATCGGTTATAGCCAAGGACATCAAGAACAAAAACCCAGAAAATGCCAAAATACGAACAGACGCACTCAACCCAGATTCGGCCATCTAAATCCCTAAGCACTAACGCTTTGCCAACCACAATTCAACCCCCCCCCCCCCCCCCCCCCCCCCCCAAAAAAAATCTCATTTTACACCTCAGAACACGCCCAACAAAACCAACAATCATTCCAAAAAGATAAAAACAAGACCCAGAAAATAGCAAACCCACTGAAACAAAATAAAAGAGGGGGAATCCATGTACCAACCTCGGTGATGAAGTCTACGACACGGTGGTGCACGGTAATCTTAGGGGGCTGCGATCGTCGTCTCTCCGGGAACGGTATCCCCAAGCTTCGGCAAACTCCTTCTTCGGTCTCGGACAAACGGAGCTTGAAGACGATGGCTAGGTTTTCAAATTTTCAGAGAGTGGTGAAATCTCCCAAGGTTCCCCCCCCTTTTTATGTCAACATCAACGCGTCCTAAGCTGTCCGCTCCATAACGACATCGCATACCAGCCGTACACGTGTCGTAACCCTCTACTCACTCTCCGGAGTACCCGAGGCGTCACCTCGGTTACGAAACCCACATTTACTGTCATTAAATGCAAGAAGACGGACAAGCTTAGGAGACAAGCCTACGCACGCTAACCCTCTATGGGTTCGACGTGTGTTAACCACCACGGGGAGACGACTTCACAGTACCGTCCGAAGTCTCCGCTGAGCGAAACCCCGCCAGCGGAACTTCTCGCTGCTTATCTTCCGAGTGATGAAGTCTCCGCTGAGCGAAACCCCGCCAGCGGAACTTCTCGCTGCTTAGCTTCCGAGTGATGAAGTCTCCGTTGAGCGATGAAGTCTCCGCTGAGCGAAACCCCGCCAGCGGAACTTCTCACTGGTCATCTTCCGAGTGATGAAGTCTCCGCTGAGCGAAACCCCGCCAGTGGAACTTCTCACTGCTTATCTTCCGAGTGATGAAGTCTCCGCTGAGCGAAACCCCGCCAGCGGAACTTCTCACTGGTTATCTTCCAAGACACGAGGTCTCCGCTGAGCGAAACCCCGCCAGCGGAACTTCTCCCTATACCGTCCTGCAAGCTGGGTATCTTCCTCTGTACACCTCTGGCGGAACCCACTTTCAGCTTGCAAACTGCGTGCTTTGTTTAGACGCAGTGTCGTTCAAACAAAATACCGCCAGGCACGTCATCCGGACACTGCTTCCTGCTACATTTAGCGGGGGGATATCCGCCAAAACGCGTATCCCAAGGCCACGCCTCTCTGACAACGACCGCCACGCGGCGTTACCGTCAGACCGTCCCTACGGGACACTGGGACTAGTCAACAGTCTACGACGGCCCTGATCAGGCACGTTGACCCCCGTCATCTGGGTGCTAAACGTTGGGCTCGCTACCCAACACCCTCTGCTCCGTGCAGCTCCCCCTCAACAAACAACTTGCCGACCATCCGGAGGTCTATCTTCGCCGGGGAGTGGGGGACTCCCTGGGGGGCCCAGCAGGGGCCCACCCGAAAGGGTATAAAGCGTTTGCTCAGTAAAACCAACGGTTGACAACGCACTGACGCTAATTATGCTCTTGCAAGTCTAGCGGAAGAAAACGCTTCAAACCGCCGAACAACTCCCCAACCAAGATTGCCCTCCTTGACTGGGGACTTGGGGGACTTGTACATACATGTACATTTGCAAACATAATTAGCTATAATGGGCCACGCTCATTGTACCGCCGAAGGTACTAATTCCAACTAAAGGAATGACACGCAGACACACCGCCAGGCAGGCTACAGCCTCAGCGTCGGACCATCTCCAGATCACCGTCGACGCGCCGCCACGAGCCACGCCAAGATGGCATCAGAAGCTTCTGAAACTGGGAACTGAAGCATATCAGTCCCACATCGAAAACAAAGAGAAGATCAACCTCTGCCTCACCTATAAAAGGTTCTCTCCTCTCTCCTCATTGAGGACGCATTCAATACTTATCTACTGTTACTTTGTCAACACAAATACATTGACTAACTTAGGCATCGGAGAGCAGAAGACCGCCCGGCGCGGTCTCCCTCTGACGTCTGTTGTATTTCACTTGACAGGTAACGGGAGCTTCGAGAACAACACAAGTACCAATCCGCCCACCGGATCAGCGTTAGCTAAGGTCCAGCTACCGCTGGACTTTCAGATATCAACATGCATCTAAATCCATCCAAGGCATTAGATAAAAACAGAGAGAGATAGCGACAGAGAGAGAGAGAGAGAGAGAGAACCTTAATGAAACATGATTGAGAATAACGGCAGAAGGAAGCTTGAGAAGAATGGCAGAAGGAACAAAACCTTTGTAGAGTTTATATAAGAGACAAACCCTAGAATTAAAAGAAGATAACGCGCTCATATTTGAGGAGAAAACGAACCGAGCGTGGGCAAATTTGAAGAGAAAACAAAGCAAGCGCGCGTAGATTTGAGGAGGAGACGGAGCAAGCACACTCATCAGAATTGGATTTGGCGCTGAAACAACGAGGGTTTTTTAGGATTTCAGAATATTTCATTTAAGTTAGCATGTCTTCATGAGCGTTCCGTAAATGCAGATAAGAAAAAGCAGGTCGCGGCCTGCTTTTAATAATTGAGGTTTTGTGCCGCAATAAATAAAAAAAACTCAAGTTTGAAAAGTTTACCAAACGGGCTGAAAGCCCAAAATGTTAAAAATAAGCAAAAATTAATCCCAAACCACAATACCAAACGGAGCCATAGTCATTCTCGCATCACCTTAAGCATGTTATAACTCATTATCTTAAGCAATGGGGAGTTATAGAATTAGGTTATAGTACTATATGATTAGCAATCATTAGTATTCCTTCGTATCCCTATAAAACAAGTCTATATCATGATAAGGCAGACATTTAGTCCTCATATCACTTCATAATTACATAGAGCCACCTCCATTACCAGCTATTGATGCGGCACCAACAATGGAGGATATTCACAAATATCGTGCAACCCAGCTTGTAGTAGATGATTTCTTCGATGATACTCATATGCAACTAATCTACCAAGCCAATGCTTTAAATATCTACACCAGAGAACATCTGGATGGAGTACTTAGACCAGGAGAGATGTACACTGTTGATATGAGCACAACCACTAAAGAAGTGTATGATTTACTGTATAAAGAAGATACCATGGATATGAGAATAGGTCAAGAAAAATTAATTAGAGCACTCGAGCATGAATTTTTGGCCTAGTTATAGCATACTTAAGGTGATGGGAGAATGACTCTATGAATTTGAGTTATAGCATACTTAAGGTGATGAGAGAATGACTCTATATGATGCTCACTTTGGACATAAAGACTAGTTAAAACTCCATGTTCTATTAACATACCTGTAGGAAAAGAAAATACATTCCTAAGCACTTTAGGAAAAGAACCAATAAATCTTGGATTAAAAAATATAAAGCACCAAAATATAAGAGCACTTGTAAATGTTATTTTTGTGGTGAAGTAGGATACTCAGATCATATTATCTTTGAGGAATTTTGTTTTAATTAACATGCATGTCAAGATAACTAATAAAAAATAGTCAGAGAACCTCTGAGTCTAAGAACCTCTGATTCTGGTTTGTTTAGCCCAATAGGTTGGCTGTGTCAGATTAGGACTTTATTAAATCTGAATCACAGGTTCATTTTTCTTACTAGATGTGTTTATATTCTTGTAAGGCAAAATAATTACTATCCAATTAATAATATATTTAGCAAAAAAGTAGATAACATAGAAGAACAAATAACATAAATTAATCTAGATGGGTTGCACGATATTTGTGAATATCCTCCACTGTTGGTGCCTCATCAATTGCTGGTGGTAATGGAGGTGGCTCTATGTAATTATAAAGTGATATGAGAACTAAATGTATGTCTTGCTTGAAGATGGGTCAATTTTGTAGATTGTATTACAGGAAATGGATTTAGGCCACAATTTGAGCATATAAAAGGGGCTGATAATACACTTGCAGATATCTTATCTCGGCTTCTTTTTTGACAGTTATGGAATTTTTCAGGCTTTCGTCTTTTAGTAATCAAAGAGCAGAAAATGGTGTGCCACTTCAAAGTGGTAATCCACTAAGCATAACAGCAAGATCAGTAAATATTAGACTTGTTTTACGGGGATATGAAAGAATACTAATGATCTCTAATCGGATAGTACTATAACCTAATTCTATAACTCCCTATTGCTTAAGATAATGAGTTATAACATACTTAAGGTGATGGGAGAATGACTCTATACGATGCTCACTTGGGACATAAAGACTAGTTAAAACTCCATGTTCTATTAACAAACCTGGGGTAACTCTAACTCTATCATTATCATGCTCAATGTACAGTTCACCATATTCTCTTCTACATTTTCTATTTGTCGATAGTTATTAAACCTTACTAATGCTTCTCCTAAGTGATTTTCAGAAATTTGTGCTTTATCAAGTTGTTTCTTTTTTAATTCTTGTAGATTAGGTGATAACTATTGACAGATGGAACTAGCATGCAAGTGTAGACAACTTGACATGCACTAGTAGACAATATGCATTACAATATAAGGCTTCATGCATAGAACTAGAAATCTGTATACACATGTGGCTAAAGAACAAATACACATGCAATAGAAAACAAAGGTTGTTATACATGACATATAAGGCCAAAAATCTTTTCGATCCAAATGGCATGACTAACCATTAAAAGTGTCCTTTTGGACAAGTGAAGGTTGTCCATTCTATTGATTCTTCAGGTAATCTAATTTGCCAAAAAACTGATTTCTATCTTTCCCTTCAAGTAGCTATCCAAAATTTTCTTTTTAATCTTATAGCTCATCCTCAGCCTGGTATAGGAGTCATCTATCATAGTACATTTTCTCATCCTGCAGAAAAAGCAAGATTTCATATTCTCTAGAAGCATTTTCTTTATTCTTACATAATGAAATATTTACAATTATTGCCAAAATATTGTTTCTCATTATAATAAAATCACTACTAATAAACAAGCAACCCGAAGATAGGTCAATTTTGTAGATTGTATTATGGGAAATGGATTTGAGCCATAATTTGAGCATATAAAAGGAGCTGATAATACACTTGCAGATATCTTATCTCGGCTTCTTCTTTGGAGGTATGGAATTATTCAGGCCTTCTACTCAAAGAGCAGAAGGTGGTGTGCCACCTCAAAGTGATAATCTACTAAGCATAATAGCAAGATCAGCAGATATTAGTCATGTGAGACCTCGAGAATTTTAGTTAATTTCTGAAGGTAATTTTTTGCCAATAAGATTTTTCGCAAGGTGATTTTAGTGAAGGAATCGATTTTGGACATTTTTATGTGTCGAGACTACCAATTGGGCTATTTGAATTAAGTTTCGGCCGAGATTCTTTCATTTGGGCCTAGAAGGTTACAGAAGTTTAGTGAGACGATAGTTTGTTGAAGTTTCGAAGACGATAAATTAAGTTGTAACAAAGTTTTGGATTTTGGAAAATCGAGTTTCAGGCTTAGGACGGAGTCAAGAAATCAATAAAGAAGTTGATGAAAAACGAGAAAAGAAACGAGCCCGAAAACTCGAAAGTGATCAGCTGGGAGTATTACGTAATTTGTCGCGAGGACAAGACAGACATTTCACATGAGCCATAAATAAAAAGGGTGAGAAAACCCTAGAAACCTCAAAACTATCTCTTCCCCTCTCGGCTGTGTCTCTATCCTCTCTCCTTCTCACTTTCTCGTCTTCCCTATGCCACCACCAGAGACACTAGTTCCAGCCACCACCTCTTATCACCATCACCACCAATCGATCTGGCACACAAATCTGACCCAAGCCTGAGTCTCATCATCGACATGCATCGCCTCCGGCCTCCACACGCTTTCCTAAAAGCCATGACAGCGGTGCTCTCCAGTCTTCATCGATTTCCGCCGACTCCTCACCACACCGTCACTATCAGCGAGCTCAGAGCAAGCATGTTATCAAGCCCTGAAGCTCGTCGTTGACCCGACATAGGAGGACCAGTGTACACGACATCCCTGAAGCTCACAGCTTTGCGTTTTGTCGTTCTCCAACCTCCAATTCAAATTGATCCAAATCACCTCCAAGAATAGAATCAGCGCCTCTCTTTTTACCATATTCCCATAACCCCGACTAGAGCCGCCGCACGTGCTACACGCGCAGTCGTCGACACTTGGACCACCGTAGGTTCGCCGCTTACAATCGCTGGATCTTCAGGCCTTCTCGATTAGGTAATTTGTCGTACTCTTCTTTGGTTAAAACCTCCAATTTTGATTTGGATTGAGAAAATCCTAACCCATTGTCATTCAATTTGGAATTGAGGTTTTGTGGAGTTTGCAATTTTGGGATTTTTGAGAGGAGAAGTTCCTGAGATAGTTTTGATTGAAATCGGGAGAAAGGTAAGGATTATGTGCACATTCTCTCTGTTGAATAAGAAATTGGTTGAAGGTTGATTTTGATCCTATTTTGGCGTACTAGGGAATCCGAAGGATTAATGGTGG
The DNA here is from genome assembly GCF_002994745.2 of Rosa chinensis. Taxonomy (NCBI): domain Eukaryota; kingdom Viridiplantae; phylum Streptophyta; class Magnoliopsida; order Rosales; family Rosaceae; genus Rosa; species Rosa chinensis. The sequence continues at coordinate 35,693,705 of NC_037094.1, forward strand.
TGGAGCACAGCTTGAAGGATTAATGGTCGTGGAGCACAGCTTCGATGATTTGACTTCTAATTTGGAAAAGAAGAATGGTAAGGGTTTGGGTATTTGGATCTATTTTTCCGTGTATTGTTCATACTTAGTGGAATTCTAGTTTTCTAAATGCTATTCAATAGTTAAGGATAAGAAGGTAAATAACATAAGCAAAATTGAAAAAGATAAAAACAAAATCCACTGCTTTGCAAATAACTCCTCACTATGTGCGCTTCACCCATGAAAAATCATTCTCACTATTTATAGTAACTCCTCACTTTTTTTGATAATTTTTCTCACATTTATTTAATTAATTATTCACACCATGTGCGTGTGTTTTTTTTCTGGTATATTTATGTGTGTGTGTGTACACACAGATCCTATACAGAGCAAATCTTCGCTTTGAAATTAAAGTTTAGGGTCACTTTTCGGTCACATATCCACATCTCGACCGTTCAGATTTTAGGTACTAATGTATAGATCATCTATGAAAATTTTCAGCCAAATTGATGATCGTTAAGGCATTGATAACTGCCTTAAAACTAGTATGGTTTAGGTTGGACAGATTCAGTTTGTTCATTGGTTTAAGCGAGTTAGATGATCTATACATTAGTACCTAAAAACTGAATGGTCGAGATATGGATATGCAACCGAAAAGTGACCCTAAATTCTAAATGTGCACTTTAATTTCAAAGCGAAGCTTCGCTCTGGATAAAATCTATATATGTGTGTGTGTGTGGAGGCATTCTCTGCTAAGGATATCCCTAACTTAGCTTACAGTACGGATTTCCATATTTTGACCACTTTTCGATCACATATTCACATCTTAACCGTTCAATTTTTAGGTATATATGAGTAGATCACTTTTGCAAATTTTTAGCCAAATTTATGATCGTTAAGGCATCCAAACTGCAATTTACACGAACGGTTCAGGTTGGACAGATTTGGTTCGTTCATATAAATTGCAGTTTTGGATGCCTTAACGATCATCAATTTGGCTGAAAATTTGTAGAGATAATTTATACATTAGGACCTAAAAAATAAACCATTAAGATGTGAATATGTGATCGAAAAGTAGTTAAAATATAGAAATTTGTACCGTAAGCTAAGTTAAGGACCTCCTTAGCATAGAAGGATTGATATATATATATATATATATATATATATATATTACATATTTGCTCTGCTAAGGAGGTCCGTTCCTTAGCTAAGGAACATATTTCCATATTTTGACCACTTTTCGATTACATATTCACATTTTAACCGTTTAGTTTTTAGGTCATAATGTATAGATCACGTACTTCTGCAAATTTTAAGCCAAATTGATGATCGTTAATGTATCGAACTTCATTAAATCAATGAACAAACCGAATCTGTCCAACCTAAACCGTTCGTGTACATAATTGTAAATTGCAGTTTTGGATGTCTTGACGATCATCAATTTGGCTGAAAATTTTCAGATATGATCTATACATTATGACCTAAAAACTAAACGGTTAAAATGTGAATATGTGATCGAAAAGTGGTCAAAATATGGAAATTCGTTCCTTAGCTAAGGAACAGACCTCGTTGGCAGAGCAAGCCTCCATACATACATACTCCTCAAGTTAATTATTATGTAATTAATTCATTTTTATATATTTTGTAGTAAATAAGTGGAGTTGCGAAAACGAGAAGAAATAGTGCAAAATTAGAACAAATTGGAGTTTTCGACAAGTAGGCGACCGGTCAATTGATCAACCATGAGTCACCTTCGTCCAACAAATGAGAGAGAGAAAGAAATGAAAGCAGGTTTAATTAAATTAATTAAGCATGGGCTTAATTGGAGAATGGAACAATGGTTTGATTAGATATTAATTAAACCAAATTAGTTTGATTACAATGGAGCTGCATGGCTATAGCTTTAATTAAGCCATAATTAATCTCAACCTTTTTGTCTTTCTCTCTATCCCCAGGCAGGCACGTGGGTTGTGCATGGCATCTGCCATCAGACTTATATGCTCTCTCTCAAGCCAACCACGTGCCATTCTACCCACTCATTGTTGTCCTCTCCTGCAATCCGACCATCCATTTCTAATCAACCCTTTTTCTCACCCAACATACAGAGACCATGACCTAATTATCCCTATATATATATACACCCCATCAGACCACTCTCACAAACCTTCTACAGCGCCGCACAACAGCCTTGGGAGGGCTGCTGCCCTTCCACTCCTCCCCTTCCATTTCTTTTATTTTCTTTACTTTTTTTGTGGGTATTTGGAGGATTTCTCACTCAAGCTTCAAAGAATCATCATCAAGAGCACCACACCTCTATTTTGGGTAGTTGGGTGAAGAAATTACTTGGTTCATACTAGCTCATAGCTAGAAGTGACCAATCTAACTCTCCCCTCTCTTCCTTATTATCTATTCCATAATTTTATTTAATATTGATGATTTATTTGACTATGGATAGTGAGTAGTTCAATTTTGGGAGTTAAGATTGTGAAGCCCTACTCATCTTGTATAAATATTGATGCTTTAATTTTAATAAATGCAATTTCCATTGTGTATGATTTAAATCCGAATTTATTGGTCCTTAGAAGCATGTTTCTAGGCTTTGTCACCCTTTGAAATTATGTTGTGGGCAATTGTGATGAATAGATTGATAAATTGATAACTTATTAGTCTTGTTGCATCTAGGATTTAAGTGTGGTGACCATTAGCTAGCTTAATTGTAGCTAAGCTTGCTTGGGTCTCTATTATCTTGCTCTCTAGGCCTCTAAATTTGGATATTGCGGCCTTAACCGGTGTAATACCCAAATTAGAGAGTTGATTGTGGCCTTAACCGGCATAATCAATACACTGAAATGATAATTGGTTTAGTAGCCTTAACGGTACTAGATACGGGACTCGACACATATAGGAAATGCATGTATTTGAGAAGTTGGCATTGATATTTGCAAGAGAGTTAGTGTGAATCACCCGACACTCCCATGTTCCTATTAATTTGAAAACTCAAATTTAATTTTCTAGTTTGTTAATTAGTTGTTTAATTAGTTTACTTTTCGGTTGCGTTTAGTTTAATTAATTCACAATTCAAAACTTCCTACAATTTTTGACTCATTTGTTTATATCCACCACTAGGCTCTTAGTTTTGATTAGGCTTTGGTGAAAACCAAAGCCGAGCATTGCTAAGGTTTGGTGCCTTAGAATAACATTTTTCTTTATTTTCTTTGTTTCTTTATTTGCTTATTGACTCTAGTTCCGACTATCAAAGGATTGTGGGTTAGCCACTAATCCCCGTGGTATGATGATTTTGGGCTTAATATTTCCCTATCTTGACAATGATACGTACGCTTGCGTAAATGTGTATCCAAGTCACATACATACATACATACATACATACATGGCCCTTCTAGTGAGGGATCCCTTTTTTTGGGTCTTTTCTAGGAATAGGGCATTAGACCAACTTTTCGATCACATTTCAACATCTCAACCTTTCAGTTTTTAGGTCCTAATGTGTAGATCATTTCTACAAATTTTCAGCCCAATTGATGATCATTAAGGCATTTAAAACGGTGATTTAATATTATAAGTATGAACGATTCAAGTTTGACAGATTTGGTTCATCCATTGATTTAATCGAGTTTTTCGTTGGTGATGTTTATAACCACCAACTTGGGCCATCGAAGCCTGTAGCCTCATTTTGCCGGGATCGTGAAAGGCTGGTGGAGGGTGCGGTATTAGATCTGGGCTGCATTCTAGATCCAGTTAGACCTGAGAGCCATGATTGTCCGATGTGGGTCGACGGGCGTGGGGCGAGATGTACTTCGATTGTTTCACCACAAAGGTTTGATGTCAGTATTATCCAAAGACAGTGGGTTTTAACAGTGGCTTGGTCCAGCCACTTATGCCGGTCGTGGTTCGACAGTGGCGTGCATTGCCAGTGGGACATGATGGAGTTGTTGCATGCTTTTAGGTTTCTTGTTACGTAGGTTTCCTTGTTAGAATAAGACCCTAAATGTCAGGGTTATTGGTTTAGTTTGTTTTGACTATTTCCTTGTTAGTTTACCATGTAGCATTAGTCATGCATTACGTGGGCTGCTATTTCTCATTCTCTTAAGATTATGTAAAGGCTATATAGCCATGTTCTTTGCTTTGAATCAGATAAGTCATTCCCATATTGTTATCGTTGCTCTTAATTCATTGCTCAGTTTTAATTGATCAACAATACCTAACAATCTGGTATCAGAGCCCCCACTGGGCCTGAGAAAGAGAGATAAGCCGCAGCTTAGAGTGACTTCCAAATAAGTGAGATGACAAGTGAGGGGAATTTCGTGCAACCACAAATTCCTAGATTTGATGGTCACTACGACCACTAGAGTATGCTAATGGAGAACTTCCTTAGGTCAAAGGAATACTGGAGCTTGGTTGAAGTCGGTTATGAAGAGCTGACGTCTGGTTCAAATGTGTCGGAGACGGCTTAGAAGAAGCTCAATGAGATGAAATTCAAGGATATCAAAGTGAAGAACTACTTGTTCCAGGCAATCGACAGGATGATCCTAGAAACCATTCTGAAGAAGGATACATAGAAAGATATTTGGGATTCGATGAAGAGAAAGTATGCTGGAAATGATAGAGTGAAGAGATCAGGCCTCCAAGCCTTGCAAAGGGACTTCGAAACCCTAGTGATGAAATCAGGTGAAACTGTTATTGATTATTTTTCTAGGGTTATGTTTGTGGCCAATAAGATGTGTATCTATGGTGAAGTAATGAAAGATGTGACTATCATAGAGAAAATCCTTAGGTCTTTAACAGACAGATTTAATTATGTAGTCTGTTCTATTGAAGAGTCTAAGAATCTTGATACGATGTCTATCGATGAATAGTTCATGAGCAGAAGTTCCACAGACAGCATGGTGAAGATCAGGCTCTCAAGGTGTGTTTCGAGGAGAGGACAGGAGGAAGAGGACGTGGTAGAAGCACTATGAGAGGCAGAGGTAGAGGGAGAGGATGCTAAACATTCAATCGAGCCCCTATTGAATGCTATAAGTGTCACAAACTTGGACATTTTCAGTATGAATGTCCAGGTTTGGAAAAGGAGGCTAATTATGCAAAAATGGAAGAAGAGGAGACTATGTTACTCATTTCTCACGTGGAGTTGTGTGAGAGCTATACAGAAGGTGCATGTGTGGAGCTAAATGAAAAAGAAGAACTGACATTGATGGCATAGGTGGAGGAACATGGTGTCAATATGGTTTATAGAGTTCGGATGCTCAAATCACATGTGTGGTGATAAGAAAATGTTTCATGAGTTGAATGATGGTTTCAGACACTTAGTAAGCTTGGAAACAATTCCAAAATGAACGTGATGGAAAAAGGAAGTGTGAAGCTTCATGTTAATGGTGCTTATCATGTCGTAACAGAAGTCAACTATGTTCCGGAGTTGAAGAATAATCTTCTCAATGTGGGGGCAGTTACAAGAAAGAGGTTTAGCAGTCCTAATGCAAGGAGGGATGTGCAAGATATACCATCCAGAGAAAGGATTAATCATTAAGACTTCAATGTCAGTCAATCGAATGTTTATTCTATTTGCCAAAGCAATAACAAAGACTGCAAGCTGTTTTCACACAACATCACAAGATCTACCTCATCTTTGGCATAACAGGTATGGACATCTCAGCTACAAGGGATTAAAGACACTGCAAGATAAGAGCATGGTGTATGGTTTGCCTAAATTTGATGCCTCCAAAGTGAAGTGTACAGACTGCCTTGTTGGGAAGCAGCTTTGAGATTCTTTTCCAAAGAAAAGTGCATGGAGGGCAACATAGAAGCTGCAACTCATCCACACAGACATCTGTGGACCAATCACGCCAGAGTCAAATAGCAACAAGAGGTACATTTTGTGTTTTATCTTTGATTATAGTAGAAGATCTTGGGTGTATTTTCTAGTAGAGAAGTCAGAGGCGTTCAATTCCTTTATGTGCTTTAAGAAACTTGTAGAGAAAGAAATAGGTTTATTCATCAAATGCCTCTATACTGATAGAGGTGGGGAATTTAATTCAAATGAGTTCACTGAGTATTGCAAGCAAATTGAGATCAAAAGGCAATTGACTACCGCCCACACTCTACAACAAAACGGAGTTGCAGAAATGAAAAACAGGACAGTCCTAAACATGGTTCTATCTATGCTCTCAGAAAAGAGAATGCCAAAAACATTTTGGCTTGAGGCAGTCAATTGGACCATGTTTGTACTGAATTGATGCCCTACCGTGTCAGTCGAGGATGTGACTCCACAAGAAGCATGGAATGGTGAGGAACCCTCGGTGGAATTCTTCAGAGTTTTCGGGTGTATATCTCATGCTCATGTCCATGATGTCAAGAGAACCAAATTAGAGAACAAGAGTGTTGCTTGTGTGTTACTTGGTATTAACGAAGAATCTAAACCCTACAAACTCTATAATCCTATCACCAAAAAGATAGTGATTAGTCGAGATGTGGTCTTTGAAGAGGATAAGAAGTGGGATTGGGACGCAAGCTATGAGGAGCAACTATTGATGGATTTGGAATGGGGAGAAGATCAGAAGGATACTAATGAGAATGAAGACGAAGGTTCAGATGGTGAAAATGAGAATGGAGCTAAAGACATGGAGAACGCTGGAGGGAGTGGTTCTAATACTGAGGAGGTGGATAAGGATGTGATTAATTCATCAAATCAAGGTTCGAAACTCCTGAAGCAAGAGAAGAAAGGAATAAACAACCACCGGTTTGGATGAGTGATTACACAAGTGGAGAAGGGCTTTCTAACTTGGAACTAGAGGCAAACATGGCTCTAGTAATGTTCGATGATCTTGTTAGTTTCAAAGAGGCAGTAGGAAGCTTGAGGTGGAGAAAGACCATGGATGCAGAAATATAAGCAATTGAAAGAAACAAAACATGGAAGCTAGTCGAGTTACCTGCAGGAGCAAAGAAGATAGAATTAAAGTGGGTCTATAAGACCAAGTACAATGAGTTTGGAGAACTGGACAAGCACAAGGCTCAACTAGTTGCCAAGGGCTACTCTCAGCAATAAGGTCTGGATTTTACAGAAGTATATGCTCCAGTGGCTAGGATGGATACGGTAAGGTTGATACTTGCTTTGCCTGCTCAAAGGAGTTGGACAGCTTATCAACTCGATGTCAAGTCAGCTTTCCTTCATGGTGACTTGAATGAAGATGTATTCGTGGAGCAACCTTTGGGGTATGAGAAGAAGGGTAGTGAAGACAAGGTGTACAAGCTACAAAAAGCGTTGTATGGGTTGAAACAAGCACCTCATGCCTGGTTCAGCCAAATCGAAGCTTACTTCACAAAGGAGGGTTTTCAAAGGTGCAGCAGCGAACAAACTTTGTTCATCAAGACTAGTCGTGGAGGTAATATTTTAATAGTAAGCGTGTATGTTGATGATCTGATTTACACTAGTGATGATGAGTTGATGATGGCTGATTTTAAAAGTTCCATGATGAAAGAATTCGAAATGACTGATATGGAAGAATGCGGTTCTTTCTTGGCTTAGAAGGGTTATAAAAGGAAGATGGGATCTTTGTTTTTCAAAGGCAGTATACCTTGGAGTTTCTTAGGAGGTTCGGTATGGAGAATAGTAATGGAGTGATGAGTTCAATTGTTCCTGGTTTCAAGTTAGGCAGAGATGGAGGTGGTGCTCGGATTAATGAGACCTACTTCAAACATATTGTAGGAAGTCTCATGTACATTATTGCTTCGAGGCTTGATTTGATGTTCGTTGTTAGTTTAATTAGCAGGTTCATGTCACAATCGACTGAGTTACATTTGCAAGCAGCTAAAAGACTGTTGAGATATTTGAAGAAAACTGTCGATTATGGCATATATTACAAGAAGGAAGGGAACAAGGAACTCATTGCTTATACAGATAGTGACTATGCTGGAGATTTGGAGGATCGAAAGAGCATGTCAAGTTATGTATTTATGCGTAGTGGAGGCGTTGTGTCATGATCTTCAAAGAAGCAACATATAGTCACTCTTTCGACTACTGAGGTAGAATATGTAGCTGCAGCGGCTTGTGCTTGTCAGGCAATCTGGGTAAGAAGGATCTTGGAGAAGATGAGCTACGTTCAAGATGGAAGCACCACTGTGATGTGTGACAATAGTTCCACTATTAAGCTTTCGAAGAATCCAGTTCTACATGGGCGTAGCAAACAGATTGATGCAAGATTCCATTTTCTTCGTAGTCTGGCTCAAGATGGTGCTATAGAGCTTGTGCATTGTGGTTCGCATGAACAGCTGGCAGATCTGCTAACTAAGCCGATGAAGTTGGAAGCCTTTTAGAGACTACGTGCTCATATGGGAGTTTGTGACTTGATGGATGTAAACTAATTGCTCAAATCACATTAGTTTAAGGGCGAGAATGATGGAGTTGTTGCATGCTTTTAGGTTTCTTGTTACGTAGGTTTCCTTGTTAGAATAAACCCCTAAATGTCAGGGTTATTGGTTTAGTTTGTTTTGACTATTTCCTTGTTAATTTACCATGAGGCATTAGTCATACATTACGTGGGCTGCTATTTCTCATTCTGTTAAGATTATGTAAAGGCTATATAGCCATGTTCTTTGCTTTGAATAAGATAAGTCATTCCCATATTGTTATCATTGCTCTTAATTCATTGCTCAGTTTGAATTGATCAACAATACCTAACAGGACAGCACGAGGTGCAAGCTGTTAGGGAAAATGGCCTCTTCTCTATTTTTTGGCCTTTGTTGGTGGGCTTATGGTCCATTTTATTTATTTTCAATAGTTTATCTATTGCTTAGGTATATTTAATTTTATAATAAATCCCTACAAAATTATTGTAGGGAGAGTCGGACTGAATGTCTTTGTCTGCACTTAAAGTGTCTTGTTTGTCCTACAAAGGAGTTGAGTCGTTATCAAATGGACGCAACCTCCTAGTGGCAAGATTTTATTGTATCGCCAATTATAGTTATGGTCTGCAACATAGTGAGAAAGCTAGTTTAATGGTTATATGCTTTGTATAAGCTTTATCTTTTCGGTATGCCATCTTCGTGAAGCAAATGATGTTTCCTAGATATGTGGTATGTCAACTCTTGCTAGTTGGTGCATGTTTGAATACATAAGATTTGAGGATGCTCATTTTATTATTTGGGATTCTCTCTCAATACTTATTATAATTTGGGGTTTAGGCTTTACGTCCCTATATTGTATTTAGCAGTTTGATGAATGAAGGTGTGAGAACGGCTACACCGTCCCTTATTAAAAAAATAATGTTTTGATAATTTTGAGTCCAAAGTGCCGCACTATTACTCCACCCGCGCTACAGAACTAGCTGTTTAAGTAAATCCAGAATATGTGGCCCAAACTCTAGGTTATTTGACCTAGTTGTAATAGGGTTTTGAATTAGAGATATTCTCGGAGATATTCATAGATATCCGATTAATTGTACGATTATCTTTCCTTGTACAACTATGATTTTATGTCTTGTAATCCTGTATATAAAGAGGCCCCTATTATCAATGAAAGTACTATTCAATTCTCTCCCAATAAGAAAAACACGTTATCAGCACGAAGCCTTAACCCTGAAATAAATAACCAAACCCTGATTCAAGAAGCTAAAACCTTAAATTTGAATACAAAACCTTGAAGCCTTTTCTGCCTCCGCCTCACACCTTGAAGCCCTCCACACCAGGAGTCCAGAACTAGGGGCAGAACAGCCAGAACCGGCCGGAAACCTACCAAATCGGCCATCGGAAGCTCTAAACCACCCTCAGCAAATACTCAACCGCTTCACCACCTTCCGGATCTCCAATTGTTACCAAGTTTTTTCAGTGACAGCGTCTTGATCCCAGGATCTGGGAACCGGAATTTTTTTTCCCAGAACTGGCCTTAAATTTTTCGAACCGGCCACTAAAAGCAGCTGCACTGTTGAACTGCCAGAGAGAAGGAAAAAAAAAAAGAAAAAAAAAAAAGTTGAAAGGAAAAAAAGGCAGCCCAGAGACCCACTGACGCAGGCCCACCTTATTTTTTATTTATTTATTTTTTTAAATGCTCGTCCTCGTCAAAACGGCTCAGTTTCACTCTCTCTCCCGGACTCTCAGACTCCTCGACCGTGGACGGCAGCGGCACTCAATGACTCTTCTCTTGGTCTCTCCTCCAATCCCAAGTCCATCACTCTCTCTCTCTCTCAAAATCTCTGCTCGACCTTCGCCGGCACCGGCCAGTGAATCAGTGTCCTCCTATCTCCTCGTAAGTCCCTCTCTCTCCAATAATCAAATTCAAAAATTGTATCTGTTTCTATCTCTCAGTTCGATCTGTACTGACGCCTTAGGCAATTAGCCACCGAGCCTAATTTTTTTTTTTTTTTTTGAGAATATAGCCACTGGAGCCTACTGATATGATATGAGCTTGTAAATAACATAACTAGGATGATTAATGAAATGCACTTTACAGTTGCAAATTTTGAGTTGGTGCTGCATTTTCACTCACCTCGCTATTCGACAATACATGTTTCATCACTTGCTGATTTTATCAAATCTAGTCTTAGATCTTTATTACTTCTTTATTGCTACTCCATTTAGTTATTACTTCTTGTTAGTTGTTAACCAATAATCAATGGAAACGATATGTTTAAAGTTCTCTATATAGAAAGACAGAAAGTGCACTCTGTTGCTGCTGGATTAGATTTTGTGCAATGAATTGTGGTATTTGTTTGGTAGATTTTGCAGAAATTTTGCGGTTTTATGGATCCAGTTTTGTAAGTTGAATAGATGCTGTTTAGAAAAAAAGAAAGAAAAAGAAAATGGATTTCTGGGGTTCATAGTTTGATTCTATTTGAGAATTTAGTATATCTGTAATTGCCAAATTGACATTTAAGAGATTTGAGCAGTTGTGGAATAAAAGAGTTAGTGTTCTACTTTTTACCTGTCATTTTTAGTTGCAGAGAGGCCGACTGTAATGGGAATATTAAGGGATGAATTGTTAAGTTCTAGGCCGTGCAATATCAACCACACTAGGTATAGAATCTCCAAAACCCACTAACCCTCAGAAAAAGAAAAACAACAGTTTTGCATTCGTATGATCTATTTATTCTTTTGGAACGGTTAGGATGATGTTAGCATGAATTTGTTTAGTGATAATTGACTAATTATGAGGACATGTAATTATATTTAAAATATAATACCTTATACATTTTTTATTTTTATATAATTATACGTTATAAATAATTAAATAAAAAACCTGCCTAGGCCTCAGGCCACCACCGGACTAGCTCCTAGCGTTTCTCAGAACATTGGTTATGAGCAATTAGTTTTTCCTTTAAATTTTGGTTGTTGTTGTTGTTTTATTTTTTTATTTTTGAAAGGATTTTGGTTGTTTAATACAATGACAAAAATGACGATTCTGCAAGAATAACCCACAATTTCTTGGGGATTTAATAGTTCATTTCTTGAGCATCTAGTTCATTACAATATGGCCAAGGAGTGTCTGTTGGCCATTATCTCAAAAGTAGAGAACTGTTTATTGGAACTTAGCAAATATGATTTCCATCTCCTTTATGATTTTTCATAATGTTTGTCGTCCTTTTGGTCATGCACTGAGACTAAGCAAAAGGGACTGTTGTTATTGGCTTCTTTGTGGGCTTATGTCTCTTCCTAGTTCAGCGATCAATATAAGTATATAAGTATTGGGCCTGTGAAGTTTGACCCGACACCGAACTGGACAGAACCGGCAATGTGGCCTAACCGAACTTGTCAGTCCAGCCCAAAAAAATTGGGTCTGCAGTTTGGATTTTAGCCCAACCGACTAGAACAGTTCGGTAACGGTTCGGGCTCAAAACCGGCCCACACCGAACTGGGCCGAACCGACAATGTGGCCTAACTGAACTTGTCAGTCCAGCCCAAAAAAATTGGGTCTGCAGTTTGGATTTTATCCCAACCGACTAGAACAGTTCGGTAACGGTTTGGGCTCAAAACCGGCCCGCACCGAACTGTGCCCACCCCTAGTGGAGAATAGTGTCTTGAGAGTAAGAAGCTAGAGAGAAAAAAAAGATTTCCTCAGCCACTGCACCACTCTCACTTTAAGGCAGAAACCCTTCTGGGGGTTGTGGTCGGTTCTTCATAGAAAAAAGAGGTGTCTTTGTTCGGGTTTGATTGGATCCGAGTGTTCGCCCCACATTTTATAGGTGCACTGTTTGCTTATTTTGTTCTGCTTCCAATTTCAATGCTTAGGCATAGTCTCAAAAAAAAAAAAAAATGCTTAGTAGATCTGGGTCTGTTGGGTTTTTGGCGAATTTGGGGTTTCTGGTTTGATTCTGGTGCATGCATTTTGGGTTTTTCTGGTTGAACTGTGTGCCATCTGATTTGATGAGGTTAATTCAATTTTTTTGATAAGAAGAAATGGAAAATGGGGGAGAAAGAATGAGATTTTGAGGTTTTTGTGGTGAGTGTTAAATTGTTGTCCATCTAAAAGTGGGTTTGGTATCAAATGAAAGCTGTAGCTTGAAATTGAGAGTTTTGCTGCAATTGCTTGTACAGTTGTATGGGTACTGTGCTTTTGGTTGCATTGGTGGTGTGAATCCTCAGTCCTTAGTAGCTCATATTTTGTTTTTTGTTTTGTTTTGAATGATAGTAGTAAGCTTCTGGTGTTCCTGTTCTGTTTTTGCTAAATAGGTCTAGCATAATTCAGTTTTACTATTTCTCTTTCAGAGGGGAAATTGGAAAGTAAATTTTTGGATGGGGTTGAGTGTATTGCAGCTGTTTGAATGAAAAGCTTTTCGGAAAAGAAAAGGAGCAAATGAAAGAAAGGAACTGAAAAGAATGTTTATTTTCTTTACTGGTGTTTGATTATGTAGAAAAGATAAGGCGAAATATGATTTTGGACCTTTTGTTTATTTGAACCAATTTTCTCTCCGATCAACTTTTAAATCAAACACTTTGGTGGACCTCAGACAAAAATATCAAATCATCTTTCTTCCATGTTTCCTTCTCCAATGGAAACCATAGCGTTGGATGGAGAGTATGATATGGCAATGAAGCTGCTTGAATGCCACCCTACATGAAAACTATGTTCATTTTGAATACTGATAATTCTTGCTTTCATTTTTGTATTACATACAAGACAGTAATGAATCCTACCAACAGTGTGAAAGTAAAATTGATGGCTTTGATTTTTGAATATATTTTTCTTCTCGATTCATTTATGTCTTTATGATGCATAAAGATAAGGATACACCTGCTTTTTATTTATCAAAAATGGATGAGTTTCTTATGTAAACTATGAACAATTTTGATATACCTTCTAGACAACATTTGCCCAAATAATGTATTCTTGGGTTATGATTTTTATTTAGGAGTATTGGGATAATTGACTTGAATGGAAATTTTCATTGACTTATTGAATATCCCCTATGGGTTGTTTGTTTTGAGCAAATTAAACTCTTAGATTCCTAAAACTCCATGCAGTATGGTATGACGAGATGGGGAATAAGAAATATGTTACATATGGAAGATATAAATTTAGTCAATTACTGAAGCAAAGAGGAAAGTAGTTCAATGTTTGCAAATCCAATTGAAACTGTATATGACAATCACAATCACAAGGAAACCTGCTAGGCATTTATAGGCAGATAAGAAACCTGCAGCAAAGCGTGGGCGGATAAACTAGTTGATCACTATATCTGTTGACTGGATTGTGTTCAGAATTTTCAAATCTGTTTATTTATTTATTTTTTATGGTAATAGTGCTCATAATAAGTAGAAATCAGCTTACCTGTATCTGCTGAGCTGAGCTCTTGTAGAATGAGATTTTGTAGGCTTTTACCTGTGAATGATCAGTTATTTCACTTATTTGGTTAATAACAGCATTTATGTGCAGGATCCTCGCGTTTTGTTAATGAGTTATCAAGTAAAATGGCATCGAGTTATGTTTTGAACTTGGTGAATTCTACGTTGGATTGGGTGACAGCGACTTTAGATGCTCCCTCCTCCAGAGCTGTTGTTTTTGGAGGTGCCGATTGGCGGTAGGCTACCAATTGTTACAACTGTATTTATGATTTTCGTGCTTTCTATTAATGAAAGTTAGTTTCTGATCAACAAATCTCTATTGTTTGGCCTTTTTCTTGCAGGACATCTTTTTGTAGAAGTACTTCTTTTTGCAGTCATTGTTTTTCTATTCTCCCAGAAAAGTTACAAGCCCCCTAAGAAGCCTTTAACAGAGAAGGTTTGTGTGAAAGTTTTAGCCAGTACTTTTTTCTTGTGGAGCACTACACTCTGCTTGCACACCTCCTTTAATCCATTGAACTGCTTTTTATATTCGTAACTTAACAAAACAAGGAGTCAGAAGTGTTGAGGCATTGTTGTAAATTGTAATTTGATTATACTTCCTCGTGGGATTTGAAAGAAAAGATCTGTGTGACCAATTTAGTTGTCAACTTTTGTCTCAATGAATAAAGTTTTTAGTTATGCTACTATTTGCATATCACCACATATGAACTTGCTAAATGTCTAGTATGATTATATGCTTCTTATTCTCCTGCTTTCTGATACGACATGTATCCTGGATTCTTAACTGAACTTTGCTAGTGTATTGGTACATGTAGGAAATAGATGATCTATGTGAGGAATGGGTTCCTGAACCTCTCATTCCTCCTATCACAGAAGATGCAGTATGAACCCCCAGTGTTGGAAAGGTGAGTGAGCTTAGTCCCTAGCTCTTCATAGACCAATCCATAGTTCAGCTATGCTTTAATTAGATGTTCCTCTTTTTGAATTTTGTCAGGGAGGGAGTGAGGAATGGGTTCCTGAACCTCTCATTCCTCCTATCACAGAAGATATGCAGTATGAACCCCCAGTGTTGGAAAGGTGAGTGAGCTTAGTCCCTAGCTCTTCATAGACCAATCCATAGTTCAGCTATGCTTTAATTAGATGTTCCTCTTTTTGAATTTTATCAGGGAGGGAGGGAGCATCAGTAGTACGCCAATTTTTTTGGAAGAATAAATAACTGGTTATTGCAATTTTCTTCAGTGTTATATCTTGGAGTTAAAATGATGTTGCCTATGGGTAAATATAGAACAGTATATTCCTTGTTCTAAGGGATTTTGCTAATGAGTAGAATTTATTCAGTGCTGCAGGGCCACATACAATAGTCAATGGCAAAGAAGTAGTGAACTTTGCTTCAGCAAATTATCTTGGATTGATAGGTCATGAGAAGTTGCTTGTAAGAGATAACTTTTCATATTACTGATATAATTTTCCTATATGAATGAGAGCATGAATAGCGTATTTATAGCAATGTCTAATCTCAGGAGTCATGTACCTCTGCATTGGAGAAATATGGTGTCGGTTCATGTGATCCTCGTGGGTTCTATGGAACAGTTGGTATGACTCGCATACTATGAGATAAAATATTGATGTTCTTTTCTATTCATAGAAAGGTCGACACCTGCCATATATTTTTTATTATTTTATTTTATTTTGCATCAGATGTCCACCTTGATTGTGAGGCAAGAATAGCAAAGTTTTTGGGAACTCCTGACTCAATTCTTTATTCTTATGGTCTCTCCACCATGTTCAGTGCAATTCCAGCATTTTGCAAAAAAGGAGATATCATTGTTGTGTGAGTATGTCCCGATCATATAATTTATTGTTGTCTTTTGCTCTAGAACTTGTTTGGTTGGATAGTATGGATAACATAACATGGCAAATCTCTTGAACTTTAAGCTAATTTCTAGATCTTTTAATTGTTAATTTTAATTGCAATTTAAAATGATGAACAAAATACGTTCAAATTACTGAAGAAGTAATTAAAGTATGTATTCAGATGCATGCTGATCAGTATGTTTACTCCTTGCTCTCATATTTTTCAGGTGCTACATTATTTTTCTATTTTACTACTGTACCATCCTGGTCTTAGCATATATGGAGTTTCTACCTGCTCAAGACATTGCACAAAAATTTCTGTTTAGACATGAATTCATATATAAAGTGGTTTTTGTTTCCTCTTTTTTAGGGATGAAGGAGTGCATTGGGGAATACAAAATGGTCTTCATCTTTCTAGAAGCACAATTGTGTAGTTCAAGCATAAGGACATGGAATCATTAAGGAATACTCTGGAGGAAATCACTCTGAAGAATAAGCGGGCTAAGAAACTCCGGCGCTATATTGTGGTTGAAGCTGTGTACCAGGTATCTATGTCTATGCATTACATCAAATATATCCTTTGCAATTTCTTTTGGCATGTTCTGAGTTCTTTGAAAACACAACTAAACATCATCCACTTTCATTATAGAGGTTGCTAATACTATGCAAAATAAATGTGAGACTTCCATCCCTACAAGAATTTCTGCTAAAGAGCCATTGTCAGCAAGAGGACAATTGTACTTAAAAAGCAAGAGCTGGCTATGTCACCGGAAAGTCAACAAGATGACCTTTCATCCTTTCATAGTTGCCATGTTAGCAAACTGCCTCCATTTTTAATGAGAATTGAATAACTTGTGATTAGTAATGGTAGGTGAATTGGCTTGTTCTGTTGTCATGTACTCTGTTCCCGCTTTCTAATGCTAAGTATTTACCTATGTTATAGTTGTTTTATTACTTTAACCGATGTTGAAATTTTAGTAAAACAAAATGAGAGCCCCTCTTTAGCTCTTTCTATACTGTCAGATTATAACATACAGTCATACAGTTGCTCCTCCTTCCCCTCTTTTCTTCGAATTAGTTAAAGAAATTGCTTGACTGGGAGGTATTGACTGGTTTTCTTTATCCTAAAATTTGCAGAATTCTGGCCAAATAGCCCCCTTGGGCGAAATTGTTAAATTGAAGGAGAAATATAGGTTTCGTGTTTTATTAGATTCTCAACTCATTTGGTGTCCTTGGAAAAGCTGGACGAGGTCTCACGGAATTTTGCGGGGTTCTGGTATTTTTCAAACATCCTTAAAAAGAAAAAAAGATCAGAATATATTGATTCATAGTTAGTTTGTGATTTTCCAGTGATGTGATATCTGTAGGTTGAAAAGATAGATATAATTACTGCTGCAATGGGACACGCCTTAGCCACAGAAGGAGGATTCTGCACTGGAAGTGCTAGAGTTACTGATCACCAGGTATGGTCATTATATTCTGTGAAACTGATATGGTTAGGTTGCTGATGTGTGTATCAATAGAATGGAATTCTAACAAGATTTTTTTTGTCTTATTGTAATAATGGTTATGTTTTTGCCTGGATACAATATAATATGTCCAAAAGAATAAGTTTTGGGGTGTTGTCTGTGGCAGCAGTTCTGGGTACGTCTTTTCTGCTTCTTTGCCCCCATATCTTGCGAGATTACTGCCATTGATGTTCTTGCGGAGAACCCTGATCTGATAACGAAGTTGAAGAAAAACATTACGTTACTATGGAAAGGTCTGTGCTTGATCTCATTTTTCATGTGCATGTGCGTTTCTCTTGGTTTGATATCGCACGGCCAGTATAGTCATCACTTGATTAGTAGTGTCTTAGCAGTTGCTTATCACATGCCTTCCGCTGGCATCCTCTTGATTGAGTATTGTGCTGTGATGTGCAGGATTGTCAGGTGTAATGGGCCTCTCATTAGCAAGCAATCCAGAATCACCTATTGTGTTTCTCAAACTACAGAAGTCAACAAGTTCTGTGAAGAGTGACCTGCAACTCCTCAACGAAATTGCTGACTGTGTAAGTAAATGGTTTGATCTTGATTGCACTAAGCTGAATCAATTTCTGCTAATTTTCTTTCTCAAGTACATTTGTTGTGGTTTTGCAGTTGTTAAAGGATCATTCAATTCTTGCGGTGGCGTCCAAAAGGTCGACACTTGATAAATGTCGTTTGCCCGTGGGAATTAGACTGTTTGTTTCTGCTGCCCATTCCGAATCAGATCTGCTGAAGGCATCAGAGTCACTGAAAACGGTTGCAGAATCAGTTCTGAAGAATCATATATGACTGGAAAATGCCTGATCTTTCTTGCCGACTGAAGCACATCCTGTCTTTATGAAACCCTTCGATGGTTGAGCAATTTTGAAATGCAGGCTAACGTTGAAAGGCCTCTGGTTGATGCGATAGAGATGATTATTTTACAATTACGTTCCTTTCATCACCGATTAACATGCGATCGCAATTTTTTTTGGCCGCTGTATACATGTGATAGAGATTAACGTCAAATTTAGTCTTAGAACACAAGTACATCCTCGGATTGTTCATAACGCTGTCAAAGTCTTCACGTTACAAACTGAACATTGGTTCTTAAATAGTCCTTGAGACTTAAAATTTTTATTGAAGATGTCAAGGAAATGTACTGTTTTATCATTTGGAAATTGAAATGAGTTTTACAAACCGATCTAAATTATACAACTACTCACCTGTTTTTCTACATTTTCACGAACAATGCATCCTGTATTTACTCTTTATTTTACAGCAACAAAAAAAAATTGGTGCATTTAAAAAAATAAAACGCGCACGGAAGTTTCTGAAGCGCGTCGTTGTTCAACTGTGTTACAATTTCGTGGGTTTGGAGAGCTTAATAGATTCTTCCACTTGTCTAAACTAGTTTTCCTCCCTACATATGTATTTTTTTTAGAAAGTCTATGTTGTTTGGCCTTTGTCTTGCAGGACATCTTTTTGTAGAAGTAATTCTTTTTGCAGTCATCGTTTTTCTACTCTCCGAGAAAAGTTTTAATAGAGAAGGTTTGTGTATTCGAGATTTGGGACAATTATGGAGATTTGCTGAATTTGGTTGATATGGGTCTGGGGACTGCAAGCATGAGGAGGTTTTGATGTGCGACTCAATTGATCTGATGTTTTGATGGTGGATGCATTTTGGGTCTTTTTAGTGCAACTTTTGATCTTAGATTTGTTGAATTTGATCTTAGAGCTTATCAAGATTTTTTGCCTTTTGGAGAGTTTTGGGTTCTCCATAATAGTCCCCACCTTACGTATTAAATAGGAATAAGGATTAAACTGAATTTAGTCCTTTAAACTTTAGGGCTAAAATCAGTTTGGTTAATATTTCTGAAAATCGATCTCGATGGTCCCTATACTCTCAAATGACATCACCCGAGTCCAAAATTTGAGTTTGACTCCAAAAGTGACGTCAGCTGCTGACTTGGAGCAGACATAGGGCCCAACTTTTCAGTATTTAACCCTAATTTGGACGAAATGTCCAAACTACCCCTTATTACCTTTGACTCAGCCTTTGACCCCATACTCTTTTCCTCATCTCTCTTCCTCTTCTTCTTCTTCTTCTCAATCCATCTCTCCGACCCAATTTCCATCTTCAAATCCCAATCCCAACCTTAATCAAAGCCCCAAAACCCAAGAGCTCATCTCTCTCTCTCTCTCTCTCTCTCTCTCTCTCTCTCTCTCTCTCTCTCTCCACCATGAACTCAACCAAAATTCAAATCCCAGAAATTAAAAATCAAAATCAAATCCCAGCAGTGGCTCGCTCAACATCGACGTCGAGGACCTCGGCACTTCCTCCTACTACTTCATTGCCGTTGCGTCTCCTCCTCATCGCCAACACCAAAACTCGCGGACTTATCGCCTGCAGCACCGGCGTCGGCGTCACGACCTTAGCCAACAAGTTCCTCAAAGTCTTCGCGGCCACGTGTCTCTCCCTGTCTGGCGCCCTCAATGCCCAGCTCCAATGTCCTCCAGTCTCCTGCATGTCCACGGCGCCGGAGTCCACAATCGAGATCGTTGACACGTGGCTTAACACTCCCTTCAAAGTGCCATGTCCTGCGTTGAAGTTGAAACCTTGGCCGGAAATTGGAGCTGATTCTAATTTGAAGGAGAGCTCTTGTTCCATCTGCTGTTTGGTGAAGAATCAGAATTTGAATACGATTGATATAATTTCGGGTCATTCAATGAAGATACTGAGTTCTTTATCAAGTGGGATGGGAAATGGGATATGTTATTTGATGAAGATCTCAAGGCTGTGAACAAGGCTATTGATCAAGAAATTGGAGAATGGGGGTAAGTGAGTGACTGGTGATTATGTCTATGAATTATGTACTCTCACAAATAAGATGGCCCCCGCTCTCTGCAAATAGGTGTTCTCCTCTCTCCCTCATTCCTATTTGCTTCAATTCTTATTTTAGGGTTTTGGATTGAATCCCAAATCTGTGTATGTGATTGGGAGCAGTTTGGAAAATTGAATTTTGTCTAGGTTGAGCTCAGTTTGATATCATGGGTATGGGATTTTGTTGGAAGTTGATGAGGTCGAGGAGGGTTTGGAGTGGGGCGGTGGCGGTCGTGCTCTGTATTGAGGTGGTCGGTTGGAATTGCAGGTGTAGAGAAAAGAGAGGAGTGTGATTAGAAGAAAAATGGAGGCGAGGTGGTCGGAGGAAGGTGTAGGGGAGGATCTGGATTAGGTGGACGATCGGGTCTGGGGATTGAATTGAAAAAGGAGGAGGAGCCTAGCACATTCGATCCTAGTTTTGATCAAATTGAAGTTGAAGAAGAAGGTTCAAAGGTAGAATGTCCGTTTTACCCTTCTTGAAGGGTCAAATACTGAAAAGTAGGGCCCTATGTCTGCTCCAATTCAGCAGCTGACGTCACTTTTGGAGTTAGTATGGGGTCAAAGGCTGAGTCAAAGGTAATAAGGGGTAGTTTGGACATTTCATCCAAATTAGGGTTAAATACTGAAAAGTAGGGCCCTATGTTTGCTCCAAGTCAGTAGCTGACGTCACTTTTGGAGTCAAACTCAAATCTTGGACTCGGGTGATGTCATTTGAGAGTATAGGGACCATCGAGATCGATTTTCAGAAAAGAGACCAAATTGAATTTAGCCCTAAAGTTCAAGGGACTAAACTGAATTTAATCCTAGGAATAATATTACAGCTCGATCATGGACTAGTCTATTACTATATCTTTAGGTGTTGTTGTGTCAATAACGCTACTTAGTTTGTTTTAGTTTTTCTTTTTTGACTTTGATATAGATACATTACATTGTTTAAGAATTTATTGACCTTTCATGTAGGTACATGATATGTATACATAGATTTAAATGCCATATTATTTATTATAATTACCTTGAGTATATTTTAGGAATTTGAAATTCAAAATTTGAATATTTAAATTGAAAAATAAAGTCTCCAAATTATGAGATTTTGATTAGTTTCCTTTATTTAACTTGAAGGGCAAAATGGACAACGAAAAAAGTGGTTGGACTGCAATTAAAAATAAAAAAGTGACCGGACTACAATGAAAATTGATGTAACAAATTGGACCTTGATTTAAATACCTCTTTAAAAATTTCATTTAAGCTCAACATGAGAAGTTGCTTTTATAAGTGGGTCTTGCCGAGTTTCTGCTTTTATTCTTGAAAAAAAAAACCATTGCTTGATAAAAAAAAAAAAAATGAAGCTTAAAAGCCCCTCGTAGCCCCTTGATTTGAATGTATGAATGAAATAACGTTGTTTATCGTAAATTCTAAGAAACTGGAAGAAAGAAAAGCGAGAAACCCTAGGGTTTAGAAGCAGGCGGCAGCGGCGGGCTTTTCCGTTTGCTGTCTGATCAAGCAACGGCGAGGATTCTTGTCGTGGGCTGTGGCAACACAGTTGACCGGTGAGTCTGGCGAGGGAAGAAATTCCGTTTGGAGGACGGAAGTTCATTTGATCGGGGATTACTTTCGATCTCTGATCGGCATCGGCGTTGCTAAGAGTTTTCTGATTTGGGCTTCGGAGTTGTCCGGAAAACAGAGGCTGGGAGGACAGGGTTCCGACCGGTGACGCAGGAGAGCGGTTTGTTGCAAGAGAGGCTTTGGGCTTTGGTACAGCGTCAGGCTCGATCGGAGTCGCTGGTGGAGGAAGCGGTCGGTCTAGTCGAGGCAAGGCGGTGGGTCCGGCGAATTGGTGCACTTATAATGTGGTGGGCCAAGGGTTTGCCGCAGGAGGACATGACGGCGACGGCGGCGAAGGAGCAGCGGTGCAGAGAGGCTCCTCCTCTGTTTGCTTGGGGTTGGGCCTGGGTCTTTGGGCCTGGGATCAATATTGGGCTGCTGGGGCAGGGGTCGGGGCTCAATCTTGGGCTGCTGGACCTGTTTGATTTTCTTTCTGCTAGACAAGACTGGACTTGGGTTTGGGCCTACGGGCTTGGATTTGGGTCAAGGCAATTGGGGCCCTAATGTATTAGGGTTTGAGCCTGAGTGAGGTTGAATTAACTTCTATGAGTCTTCTATGACGTTTCTAGTCTCTTGCTTGTACCACAATTGCGTGCTTGGCAAGTGAGGGCTAGTTGAATGATTTCATTCCGTAGGAGGCAAGGTTTTTTCATTCTTGTATAGGCTCGCTTAAATGTGAGTGACCCAGTGATCTTTAAAGGTTTGCTTTAGCTTAGGTAGGTTACTCCGGATTTTCTTGCCGGATTTGTTATGTAAGTTTTGGTAGACTTCAGCCTATTTGCTGTTGATCTAATGAATTCAACTTCTTTTTCAAAAAAAAAAAAAAAAATGAATGAAATAACGTTCAAAAGAAAAAAAAAGTATGAATGAAATAATATTTTCTTATAACTAAAAATAATTAAAAATATAAAAATATATAGTTTTTAATAAATACGCGTGTACTGAGATTTTACGCGTAGTGTAAAAAAACAGCAACACAACGTCTATTATACGCTTCATTTGTATTATACATTGGGAAAATCGAAATAAAAAACGCTCCACTTTCTCTGATCATTTCTCTCTTTCTGGATTCAAGATCAATTCGCTGGTTTCAATTCCCTCTCTGTGGATTTCGGATTCTCTAAGAACAACAAGGTTTGTGCTTAGATTTCTCTTCATTGTTTTGCTTTGTCATACTGTGATCTATGGCCACTGTGTTGACGCCCACTGCTGTTGATCATCACCCCATTAATGATCAGTGCCACCACCGTCGCAGGGTTAAGAAACCCAGGGACTGGGTTCGGTGGCTCCCACCAGAACCCCGGTGGTTAAAACTTAACATTGATGGGGTATCAAAGGGGAACCCTGGTAAATCCGGAGGTGGTTCCATTCTTCGGGATCCCTTTGGAAATGTGACTTTTAATTATAACTAAAAATAATTAAAAATATAGTTTTTAATAAATACAATGAGTGTACTGAGATTTTACGCGTAGCATAGAAAAACAGCAATACAGCGTGTATTATAGGCTTCATTGCTGCAATACAACTGACTTGGATTTGCAGCAGCAGGATTGGTCCATTGCTTTTACTTTATAACTGCCTTGTTGTGTTACCAAGGAGCAAGAGCTCTCACTAAAGAGGCACTCAACTTCACTTGCTTCATGGCTTGATTGTACTTTCTTTTGTTTAATGCTATGAAATAACTGAACTCATTTATTTCATTTTGTTTTGGTGGATACTATATATATACACTCGATTGACCATTGACATGTTCAGAATGAGTGCTCAAAATATAACTCTGCAATTGTAGTAAGAATAAATAGGGAACGTTCTAAG
Organism: Rosa chinensis; assembly: GCF_002994745.2. Lineage (NCBI taxonomy): Eukaryota > Viridiplantae > Streptophyta > Magnoliopsida > Rosales > Rosaceae > Rosa > Rosa chinensis. The sequence continues at coordinate 35,717,165 of NC_037094.1, forward strand.
CTGGGAATTGAGGGAGTAAATTCCTGCAATGATTGTAGTAAGACTAAATAGGGATCGTCCTTGGCCAGAGATTAAGTCTATTAAATTCTACAGAAAACGTTAGAAGTAATAAAAAAATAAAAGTATACATGAACATATAAATTACAAAAATAAGGGGGGGTTTAAAGAAGTTGTATTTTAATCCAACTAACTAATCTAATGATCAAATAAATATGAATCAAAGTAGAATTAGGTGAATGGAACAAATGAAGATTTCATGAACTACTATTAACATGTTGGCCAAGGTTCAAAACACAAATCACGAACCAAACATGTCATAGCAAGAAATCAATCAAGAACATAAATGAACGCATGCAAAGTTCTTAATGTTTCCCTTAATTAAATTAACTAGATGAACGTATCATAGTTAACACTCTTAAACATGCAATTACCAGTGGTAGCTAATCACTAACAAGAACAATATCAACATATTAAGTACATATGGAAGTTTGATCAATTTAAGCAAGGATAATAAGTTAGAACGCTAATCTTTTCATGCAAAGCTCATTGTTGATTTATTTAAGAAACTATAAGCATTCGACTTGTGATTAAGAACTTAGAACGCTAACTTTCAAAATCTAGAATCATTTACATGCTTTTAATTCTATGTTTGCAACCAAAGAACATAAAACATATAAAAGGTGGGATTGAATCACAAAATCAACAAACAAACCATGACAAGATGAAATCGCAATTTATATTTTGAAAACCTAAAACGTCACATGCTTCATAGTATTCAAAAATTAACAATCAACATACAAACTTCAATCTAATAAGAATTCGAAACATCCAAGACAAAATCTGGTTTAGATTACAAGAAAAGAAAACCAAAAAGGAACTAGAGATGGACATGGTTAACTTTTAAGGTCTTTAAGGATGTAAGAAGAAGCTTCAAAGTGGTATATGCTTGATGCGGCTCACGGAAAGGTTGTGTTGATTGGAGATGGAGCTTGCTTCACGGCTTCTTGACTTGAAGAATGGATGATTGCCGAAACTTGAGAGAGAGAAGGGAGGTTTTTACAATTTTGGTTCAAGGTTTTGATAGATTAGTAAAACGTCAATAGCCCCCCTTTATTTATAGTGAACGGAAAAGCTAGGTATTTAAGGTTTCTTCTGCGTCTTTTGCATCATCTGACCAATAGAAGTCCTTCAAAGGAAGTAGTAATCAACCTTGAATCTTCCATTGAATATTGCTGCAGAAGTCCCCTATGTATCTACTCTTAATTGGGCCATCATGAAACTTGAATGTAAACAGGAAAGCTTAATTGATAAATATTCTCTTTTATATTCTTTTCCCCAAAGTAGATTACCTTCCAAACTCCATGTACATGTCGAAATCTTCTAGAAATCTCTTTAATATTCACAGCATTCAATTAAAACTCCTTTGTGATATCTCCACAATATTCTAGAATATTCATGCACCTTCTTGAGTCATCTTGAAGCCACATGATCTCCTAACCTTCACAGGTATCCCAGTGTCATCAAGACTCCTTATGCCAACAAATTTTCCTAGTTCAATAAGGATTCTTTATTTCCGAGATGTTCTGGAACTTTCCAAAGCTCTCTTGGTTCAATAAGTACTCTTAGTAACATTAGGTTTCCTTTTCATGGCAGGATCATGTTTCCTTGTCCAACTGGGATTTTGACATTTATCATTTCTGTCATTTCTCCATTTTTTTTTTTTTATCATTTCCTCCTTGCCTTTGTTTCCTTCATTTCCAAGCTTTCTAGAGTCATTTCTTGCGTTGTAAGCTCATTTCTTCCTATAAATACAAAACTAAATTAGAAATAATAATGTTAAGAGAATAACTAAGTAAAATGTAGGGAGATAAACATTTAAAACGTTGCATATAATGTTACTTCATTGAGTGTGATTTCGCTCTTTGGACATGAATTTTTTTTTTTTGCCTGAATTAATTGTTTTGGTAATATAATGTAGTTCAAATGCCTTGCTATGGTGATCGTATGATAATATTGGACAATTTTTACAATTATTATATTTTTAACCTAATTAGGCTATGTGAAAATGAGAATAACTTTAATCCCCTTTGTGAGATCTTGGAATTCTGGTTTTGTGTTTTAAAAAGGAAAAATGATTTTGAGCCATTTTAATTTGAATTTCTGCTATTTTTATAGTCTTTATAGCTTTTATGAATTATTTGAAGTATTAATTTGTCAGTTTTTTGTCTTTCGAGGCTGTAAGATTAAACTAGAGGTAGTTACGAGTTGGTAGAAATTTCATACTCGTGCTATTTTTAATAATTCTTGAAAGTGGTTATTATCCAAAATAATTTAAAATAGTTTTTTGAGGCGGCTAGATCTGGACCATTGGATTAGGTCATATATAAAGTAGATCAACTCGAGAATAATCAGATTAAGACCTGGTTCGTTGACCTATTTTGCACCAATAGGTGACCCTACTTTTTCTCAACTTTTCTGCCACCTCCCGACATTGCACTACTGCCTTTGGCTTCCTCTCGATGGCGCAAAAGGGATTCTTTATTTTCTAAACTAACAGTGAAGGTGGCTGGACGAAGCACGAAAGCTTTTTGGATTTTAGACAAGTTTCTCGATTCTGATCATTTCACAGCATCACGTGAGTGTTTAAGGCTTCGTCTCGATGTCTCCAACTTTCCTCTGGTCTTCCTTTGTCCAAACAACGAGCAGTGGTTAAGAAATGAATTCCGAAAACTTAGGTAGGTTCAGTGAGTTCTTCTGTGTTTTTCGGCAATTCAAGCTCAGGCTGGCGATATGATTTCTCTCTTTTGAAAGGTGAGGTTGACATGTTGAGGTCAGAAAAGAGTTGTTGGAGCATATAAAGAATGTAATGTTCATGTCAAAGGTTGAGAATCAAGAAGGAGTAACAAGTTTGACAAGGTTCTTGCAAATTCAGTCATGGTGGCAAGTGGTACTTTTGTGACTTTGGAGTGCAGATTTCACTTGAAAAGTTGTTCTTCGCTCAGAAACTGATGATTGCGAAGGCCAACGAACTAGGAAAGCTAGTGGTGATTGCTTACTCATGCTTGAGTCCATGACCAACTCTCATCATCCTACCTGAGCTGAAGCAGCCAACCTTGCCAATGCAGGCTCAGTGGAACTAACTGTGTGATGATCAGTGGTGAAAGTCTAGCTGGACCCTATCTAGAACTTATAGTCCAAAATATGTAGAACTTATAGTCCAAAATAAGGCCAAAATCTGTGTCTCAACAGTAGTATATAAACTATGGGGTCAAAAGAAAGATGAAGTGGCGTCACTCCTTATGAGCCCTCTAGAGAGTTCGGCCTCCTCTGCGCAGAGAGCAAACTGTATTAAGACATCACTTATTTTAGTAGAGGAATTACAGCAAAGCTTGTGGCCAAGTACAGACAATGCATGCTGATTATGTCATTGTGTTGGCTCCTGAGATAGCTACTACATAGTACATATCCTTTTGAATGGTCTTGAAGAGGAACTAGAGATCAGATCCATCGTCATAACCTTATTATAGAGGTCTTATGCGTCTTTTAAGGTAAAGTTCCATTAGAGCTTCTCATGCTTCCAATACCCAACTACTACAGTCTACAGTTTTGCTGTTCAACATGCAAAGGCTAAAGGATTGCCTAGAGGTTCAATTGATTTTTCACCAATTTTACACCAATATGATCAAGATCTTGACTGATGTGAGGATGGTGGAAAAGTTTTGGTTCAGGATTAGCTTTGATTTTGCAGCATCCATTTTCGTCTTTGCGGGTGATATTTTTTCTCTGTTTTACTGTGGTTTTCATATCGAAGTTAGAACGAATATAATCTCTACTGCAAAGCCAGTTTTTTAACTTTATAAGATGAAATGAATAAAAGTGTGGTGGTTATCTTTACCCATTTATGCTGTTATCACTCTCTCGATATTGAACTATTCTATATTCAGTTAGTTTGGGCAGGTAATAGGCCAATGAATTTTCTGAGTATGATTCTAAGCTGTGTAGTACAACCAGATAAGCATTCTATGTTTCACGAAAATAATCCAATACCCAACTACTTCCTAAAACAACATAATCATTTCCAAAATGTGCAGATTTAGCTGATTAAAAAAAACCCCTGAACCTCACAACTCAGTTGCCATATTGTAAACAACTTCCCAAAAAAATGTGAGCCACCAGCTTGCCTTTCGAGTGCTCAAATAAGCAAAATAATTATTTACCTGTTGACATCATTCACTTCCCGGCCATGTTCTTCCATCTACAATTTTTCGGGATAAATTTGTAGTAATCAGGAGAAGATGCTACTTAGAGAAATGTGTCGGTGCATCCTGCATACTGAAGAACCAAGCCTTCAATTGAAAACCATTCGAGGAAGGAATTCACTTCAACTTGAGGGGTTAATAGGGTTAATAAAGGAAAAACTGTTTCAAAACACTATGCTTAAAGCAAGTTAACTTGGCTTGACCAAAAAAAAAAGCCAATTGAAAACCATTTGGGCAAGGAATTCACTTCAACATGCGGGGTTAACAAAGGAAAAACTGTTTCAAAATACTATGCTTAAAGCAAGTTAACTTGGCTTGTTTGCATGCAGCTCAAAGTTACAGAGGAAAATCTTGTCCCCCAAAAAAAAAAAAAAAAAAAAGGTTAGGGAAAATGAAACAAAGAAACAAACAAAATCTTGTCCGTAGCTTGCTTACCACGTAACAAGTCTTCAAATTGAGTAACCCTACTCAAAGCGGAATGTCGGATCTTAATAAGAGAGTGACTCAGAACTATCCCGAGTACCAAACAAACTCTTATATCAATGGTTTGGGTCTCATGTGTGCATTAAACAAATACATTTGTTTAGTCTTCTTATTGCCGTCTCTTTAACACATCTATCGTGAGTAAAAAATCAGGTGGCTCCCCATTTCTGTCTTCATCGTTCTGTTTGGATCAGCCGGAAAGAGGCGTAGATCATGGGTTTATTTTGTAGTTGTTTGCTTTTTTCCTGTTATCAACAAAAAAAAAGGTGGCTCCCCATTTGGCATGTTGGACTTATTTAATCCATTTGTCCTTCACACTTTTGATGCAACTTTTGCCAATTTAGTAGGTTTCCCTAAATAAAAAAGTTGTGTTTTTTTTATTTATTTTATCACATTAACAACTCATAATTATTTATTAGTCGAATTCACGATCTGTCACTTACGAATGAGAAACTTATGTCACTCGATCAAATGATACTGGGCAAAAAAAGTTATTTTCTGATGAGCAGTGTATAGAGATAATAAAATATATTATCTTTACATTGACAAATTTAGTGAGCACATATGAAGATATTATTTCAGATTCTAGGGTTCTATGATCGCATTGTGGAACTTCCATCAAGTTCCTCCTTTTGCTCTCTGGGGCTCTGAGTTCACACTACCAAGCTTCTCTTAACTATATATTAATTTTTCCTCTCTGAAACTAGTATATCAAGTTGTACATCATTTCTACAATGTGGAATAATACCATGTGATTGTGGATCTATTTCCTTACATGAATAATAATGACAACTGATCATTCAGCTCCATTCACTTGTGCCATAGCCTGCCCCAATTTACCAGCTCATCGGCTTCAAACTAACTAATTCATTCCTTGCCCACTTATGTATGCAACAATTTAATGATCAATAATATACAAGTACGATGTAGAAACAACATATTTCTTATATTTTGCTGATTTCAATTAAAATTCTACATAGTTTCCATTTATATCAAAATTATATTGATATTGTCATCCATGTTTCAATGTTTTTACATTCTCAATAATTTTAATCCTCTGTAGTTTAATGGATCATTGTTCGTAACTATTTTGATTCAATGAGAATTGCCTTGTAGAAAATGGAGTCCTTGGACTTGTTTCTTGATTAGATTTTCAGCAGCTATAGCTTAAGCTTTCCATTGATTTTTTGTTTTTAGGTCTGGAAGCTTAAGCTAGTCGGCTTCTTGTTGTGGGAGGTGTGGCCAAGCCAGAGATGTAGCCAGTCACGAGGGCCCAAGCCAACTTTCTTTCCGCGGCTCCACCTCCTTGTGCCTCCCTAGCTGGCTCCCTCCTTCCATGGCGTTTACTGTACATGAGGCATGCATAAACGTTGAGCTAGCACCCACTTCCCTTTTATTTAATTCCGATCTCTCTCGATCTATATATAATACTTTGGCATTCATTCATTCAAGGGTTAAATATAATTTAATCTAAAAACTTCCTGACCTCATAATTTCCCTCCAATAAGTCTCTTCCGCGTTAAATTAGGAGTTGATCTTGGGTGAAATGTCCAATATACCCCTCTGTTATTTCTTTTTTTTTTCTTTTTCCTTTTTAATTTCTTTTTTTTCTTTTTCCTTTTTAATTTCTTTTTTGCTTTTTCGTCCTTTTTCTTGTTCCTTTTTAATTTCTTTTTTCCTTTATTTTATTTTATTTTTTATTTTCGTTCCGCCTACTTTCTCCTTCCTCAACCCACCAATCCCATTCCGATCAAACTCCACAACCCATCTGTTTCTCTCCCCAAATTGAAACCAAACCCAGCAAAGACCTAGCTTGGCGGTGTATAGATGGACATCGAGCAAAAGCAAGAGACTAGGAGCTGATCGATCACTTCTTCACCTTCTCTGAAGCCATCTCCCTCCGTTGTCTCTTAGCGGATCCGCCCTCGTTTTCATCGTCGCCGACGCCATCTCTCAAACATAAGCAGATCCCAATCAGCTCGGAAATTCGCCGCTCAACCACTCCCCTCTTGTTTTCACAGCTTACTTCTCTCTCTCCCACTCAAATCCCACTTTCTCTCTCCACATCATGCCTCAATTTGGAAACTTTTCACTGAAAACTATCATTTTTTTCAGACTCTGAGCTTTTTGGGTCTTGCTCAAAATGGTGATTTGGATTTTGGTCTGGTTGAAATGGTGGTTTTTGATGGCCAAGTTGACCAAAACCAGAAGTGAAGAAGATGAATAGTGATGGAAAAGAAAAATGGCCGCCGGCGTGGAGAACAATAATTGGGGTTTCGGGTTCATCTGGATTGGTTCGCCGACGTGGCGTTACTGATGCAGCAGGATATGATGGTCATTAAAAATGAAAAAGAAAAAAGAAAAAAAGGAAAAAAAGAAATTAAAAAGGAAAAAAGAAAAATAAAAAAGGAAAAAAGAAATTAAAAAGGAAAAAAGAAAAATAAAAAAGGAAAAAAGAAATTAAAAAGGAAAAAGAAAAAAAGAAATTAAAAAGGAAAAAGAAAAAAGAAATAACAGAGGGGTATATTGGACATTTCACCTAAGGCCAACTCATAATTTGACGCGGAAGGGACCTATTAGAGGGAAATTGTGAGATCAGGGAGTTTTTAGATTAAATTAGAATGTCAGGGACTGAAACGATGAGAGAGGCAAACTACATGGACTAAACAATATTTAACCCTTCATTCAATCATTCATTTGATATGATGATGATGAGTAGCATTGTGAAGAAGTACTTCTTGTTCTGTGGAGCAGAGGGGTTTCCCTCGATCTCAGACTCGGACGACTATCGAGTAGTGCCTGTGCCACAAGCCGGTCAAGTCCGTGTGTGCGTTGGAAGAGACATTGACATGATGTGCAAGTTCGAGATGGAAGCCAATTACCTAAACTACCCACTCTTCCAGAGTCTACTGGATCTCTCCGCCGAGCAAGAGTTCGGTTATTCCTACGATGGAGCCCTAAGAATAGGGTGTGACGTTGACTAAGGCGCTTGGAGGAGTTGACGAGGGTGGGTGGCAGAGGCAGTTAGATGGCAGGAAGGGGCCGGGATCGCTTGAGGAGCGTCGACGGCGTGGTGGGTGGATGAATTCGATCTGGGTTGGGAGGTTTGACGCTGATCTGGGGAGACTTGAATCCGATGGGGAGTTGGAGGTTTGGATTCAATCTTGGGTGGTTGTGACCCGATCTAGTTTAGCAAGATTGGATCCGATCTTGGGAGGTTTGGATTTGATTTGGGTTGCGAGGTTGGGTTCCAATATGGAGAGGGGCGTCTCTAGCCGATGAGAGGTAGGTGGTGGTGGTGGTGCTGTCAGAGGCCGGACGACATTGGAGGCGCATGTGAGTTGGTCGCACGGTGGCTTCTGCAACATGTTACTTGGGCCTGGGCCTGCTATGTTTTGGGTTTGGGCTTGGGCTTACTGGGCTCTAGACCTATTTTATTTTTATTTATGCTATGTTTTTCTTTTAATTAGACGTGGCTTTTCACCGGCAATATGTCCCTACCGATTTATGTTAGAGCGACGTGGGCATTGTCCCGGTATGCACACTTAGTGTGCCTTGTCTGGCCTAGTGAGGCGGCGAGCTATTTGCTTGATCAAATGGACGCAACCTCCCAGTGGCAGGATGAAATTAAGTGTCGCCAGATTTATTTCTATGCGGCAACATCGTGGGAAAGCTGTGTTATTTGTAATGATGCTTCTTTGTGATAGAGTTATCTTTCCGGTATGTCACCGCTATGTCAAAGCAAATGGAGTAGCCAATCGTGCACTCTTTGCTATTTGGTGCTTGTTAGAATACATAGATTTTGTGGAGAGTCTTGATATCATTTCGAGATGTTCTCTTTATGCTTATTGTAATATGGGGTTTAGGCTCTATGTCCCCCCCCTGTATTCTGCAATTTCATTAATCAAGGCTTGAGGGTAGCCGCACTAGCCCATTTTCAAAAAAAAAAAAAATTTATAGGGAGTCATTATTTTGAAAGTTTTTACCCTTTTTTCTCTTCTTTCTTCAAAATATATTAAAGATTAAATATTGTTTAGTGGTTAAACTTTTGCCCAAAAAACACTTCAATCCTTGGTCTTCTAATTCACACATTTGTGGAAAGATAGGTAATATCTTTCCGTTGAATAAAAAGCAGTTTTCTCCCTAGCCCTAAAACTCTCTCTCTCTCTCTCTCTCTCTCTCTCTCTCTCTCTCTCTCTCTCTCTCTCTCTCTCTCTCTCTCTCTCTCTCTCTCTCTCTCTCTCTCTCTCTCTCTCTCTCTCTCTCTCTCTCTCTCTCTCTCTCTCTCTCGTTCCATCCCTATCCGGCGGTGAGCCTTTGCGCTGTCGTCAGACTAGCTTTTGTTGACTCCGTGTGGGTCGTGGTAGCTGTTGATGCGATGAGGGAGGGGGAGATCGTGGTGGTTATCAGGCTTGGTTTTGCTACTTGATGGCTCATGCGGTGGACTGGTTTGGTGTCGCGGGATAGAAGGGCCGGTGGTGGCATGCTCGTGGCGACCTGTAGTCGAACCGATCGGAGGTTGGCGGGTGATGGCGTGGTCTTGGAGGCGTGACGTCATGCCAATCGGATTGATCCATTTGGGTTGGAACCTATGGATCCGATCTAGGATTGAGTTTGTTTGGCTAGGGCGGCGCTTATTCATGGCTCATTGGGAATGGTGGTAAGTTCAAGGCGGCGTTCGGCGACTGCAGTGGGAAGGTGTTGGAAGTGGTCTGGCGACGGAGGCTGTGGTGGGGTTGAGTCAGGCTTGGTTGGCTTCCCGTGGTCATCCTCTCTCCTGGGTCAAGGTTCGGGCTTGGGCCCTCTTTTTGGGCCAGGCCTAGGCTATTTGGTTATTTAATGTTTTTAGTTTTATTTTAACTAGTTGCTTAGGTTTGTCTCGCTTTTGGTGGGTAATAAACCCCTATATGCTTCTTGTAGGGCTAGTCGGGCTAAATGCCTGTGTGTATGCACTCAAAAGTGTCTTGTCTGGCCTAGTGAGGCGATGATCTTTGGTTAAATGGTCGCAATCTCCTAGTGGCAGGATGAAACTAAGTGTCGTTGGATTTATTTTCCGGTGGCAACATAATAGGAAAGCTGTGAAATTGGTAATTATGCTACATTGTAATCGAGTTATCTTTTCATTATGTCACTACTTTGTCAAAGCAAATAGAGTAGCTAGTAGAGCACTCTTTGCTAGTTGGTGCATGTTCAAATACAGTTATTTTCTACAGACTTCTGATATCATTTCAGGATGTTCTCAATATGCTTATTGTAATAAGGAATTTAGGCTCAATGTGCCCCCTTTGTATTTGATAGTTTCATTAATAAAGGTTTGAGGGTAGCCGCACCATCCCTTTATTCAAAAAAAAAAAAAAAAATTCACACGTTTAGTCCTTTTGGACCAATAAGTCAATTTCATTACTCTTCATCTAAAAACTCTGTTAAGTCGCTGACGTCCTAGTTCTTCCGCGGCAAAATGTCTATTTACCCTAACTTTAAAAAAAAAAAAAAAAAATTTCTCTCTTTTTTTGTTTTTTGTTTGATTTTTATTTTTTATTTCTGTTTATCTCTTCTTATCTCTTTCTCTCTCTCCTCGAGAAACTTCAGAACAACCCCATCCATCTCCTCTGCAACCTTCCCCTTCTCCTTCAAATAAACAAAAACCCATTGTCAAATTTTTCAGGAAAAATCCCTTCTCCTCCTGACGTGTCAATCTCTGCTCCATTTCCAAAACCTCGGACAAATAAACTGAAATCCAAAACACAATCGAAAACAAAAAAAGACTGAAACTTTAAAACACCTGAGAGGAGACGGAGGAGAAGGAGGAGACGGCGGAGACGTCCCATACCCCATAGGAGACGGCCCATATCCATATGTGGCCGCCCAAAGCATAGAATGGGAGAGAGTAGGAACGACGTTGCCATTGAGGAAGACTCGACCCAGCTCGCCGACCCGAACCCGGACTCCTGGTTCTTCTCCGGGTTCGAGCATGTCCTCTCCTTCTCCCCCCTAGACTTCGGCCTCCACCACCACGACCACGTTGACGGCTACACCCTCTTCTTCAAGCCCTCACTCTCTTCCACCGCTCATTTCCCCTCCAATTCTATACTCCTCTATTTCTGCAATTCACTACTAAGCAACCCATCATCACTAAAAAAAAATTAGCCTCAAGCTCATAACAAGTTCTACAGAAAAGAAAAAAAAAAGAATAACCTTCATCTGAATTGCAGTAGAGAGCAGGTGGTAAAGCTCTAAAGTAATAGGATGCTCTTATAGACATTTCATTTTCATTTAGGGGGATATATGCATTTTGTTTTTGCTCCAACAAATTTCCTATACCTATCCCCATTTTACAGAAAGGAAGAGAGTGTAAACAAAAATCCTTATACTTAGGCCTCGTTTGGTACTTTGGTTCAAGGAAAGTAAGAATCGGGAAATGCAAGTTGTTCCTTTCTTGCGTTTGGGATGCAAAACAAAAAGAAATACTTTCCTGAAGCAAAGGAATAGAGGGGAAAATGTTTTTTTTCCATACTCCAAATAAATCACTTTCGCCCATTATTTCCTTGCATTTATTACTTACAATACATTATTTTATTACATTAATTACAAACTTTTTAACAACTTTTCAGATAACTTTATTTATGTTACCAAACATCGAAATGGAAAGTTATTAGGAAATTTCATTTCCCTTCCCATGGGAAAGAGAAAAGAATTACTTTCATTTCCGCGAATGAAATGAGGTCTTACAATAAACTCTAAAATTATAGAGAGTTTCTATTGGGACCTCTTAATCTACTCACTAGACCTCCCTCATTTTTTAATTATTTAATGACATATGTATCCTCATACAAAAAGACTGTTAAAGACAACAAACTAATAAGGAAAATATTTTTTTCCTCTGAAAAAATTTATAATAATGGAAACACATTTACAGTACTTTGATTATTCATTTCCATTTTAGTTCTCATTTCATATTTCTCATTTTCTTTGTTTATAAAAGATTTTGAAAAAGAAGAAATCAAGAGAAAATGCATTCAAAATTAATTGGCGATCGAATTATATAAAAATAAAACTATGATGCAAGAGAGAAAAAAATAGACAAAGGTCTTTCTCTTGAGGATCATGAAACAGGGGATAGAGAGCCCTCATGTAAACTAACTAGATAAGTTTGTGAAGCGCCATATAAGACAAAAATAAATATTAAAAGAACAAAGCATGAACAAATTTAATATTGTAACCTATCTAAATTCCAGCATGCAACCATAAACTATAAAAACTAAGCTTTGAAAATCCATAATTAAGCATGAAATAGCAGGCTTGAAAAACCCCGGATAAATTTATGTTAATTAGTTACACTATCTTTTTTCAATAATTATCTCTGCTTTTTTTTTTTTGAACAATATCAAGTTTATTTTGTGGTAAATAAATAATTATGGGAGCACTAACTCATCTTTAATGCTCTAAAAAAAATTTCTTGTATGAGTAAGGTTAAGTTAGGTATTTGAAAAAGGTTTACTTAACAAATTTTACTTTTTAAAAAGCAAATAGGAGGTGTAAAAAGATGAGAGGTCAAATGAGCAAATATGGAGGTCCCAATAGAAAAACTCAAAATTATATGGAGTCATTATTTTGAAAGTTTTTACTCTTTTTTCTCTTCTTTCTTCAAAATATATTAAGGATCAAATATTGTTTAGTCCTTAAACTTTTGCCCAAAAAACACTTCAATTATTGGTCTTCTAATTTCACGCGTTTAGTCCTTGTACTCTTAATTTTGGACCAATAGGTCCATTTCGTTACTCTTCATCCAAAAACTCCGTTAAGTCGCTGACGTGGCAGTTCTTCTGCGGAAAAATGTCTATTTAGCCTCACTTTTTTTTAATTAATTTTCTCTCTCTGTTTTTTTTATTATTATTTTTATTTTTTGTTTTTTCTGTTTATCTCTTCTTCTCTCTCTCTCCCCTCCAGAAACTTCAGAACAACCCCCTCCATCTCATATGTGACCTTTCCCTTCTCCTTCAAATAAGCAAAAACCCATTGTCAAATTTTTCAGGAAAAATCCCTCATCCTCCCGACGTGTCGATCTCCGCTCTATTTCTGAACCCTCGGACAATTGAATTAAAATCCAAAATACAATCGAAAACAAAAAGTTACTGAAACTTTAAAACACTTGAGAGGAGACGGTGGAGACGTCCCATACCTGAGAGGAGACGACCCATATCCATATTCGGCAACCCAGAGCATAGAATGGGAGAGAGTACGAACGACGTTACTGTTGAGGAAGACTCGACCCAGCTCGCAGACCCGAACTCCTGGTTCCTCCCCGGGTTCAGGACTGGCCCTGTCCTTCCCCCTAGACTTCAGCCTCTGCTGCCTCGACCACTCCGACGGCTACAACCTCTTCTTCAAGCCCTCACTCCCTTCCTCCACTCATTTTCCCTCCAATTCTATACTCATCTGTTTCTGCAATTCACTGTTAAGCAACCCATCTTCACTAAAAAAAATTAGCCTCAAGCTCATAGCAAGTTCTACATAAAGAAAAATAAATAAATAAAGAACAACCATCATATGAATTAAGCAGTAGAGAGCATCAAACTGATAATCATCAAAAGCATAGAAATTTCCAAAGTCAACCAAAAGACCAAATTCGCAGCTCAAAAACGACAACTAACAATGCCTTCACAACTCACCTGCCATGCTTAAGCTTCGAAGCCCTAGATTAAATTCTCAATCTTTTTGAGTCTCAGAGGATAAAGATTGAAGCTTTGGATTAGAAAACCGAAACGAGGTTTTGGTAACTTTCGTTGTAAAGAAAGAGTGGTCGCGTCTTGAAGAAGAAAAAGAGGGAAAATAAAAACATAGTGGTTGAAGGTGGGGATGGAGGCGGTGGAGGTGGGGCGGGTGAGGAAGAAGATATGAGGAAGTGAGGAAGTGATGAGAAGAAGAAGAAAAAACAAAAAAAAAACTAAATTAAAAAAAAAGTGAGGGTATAATAGACATTTTAGCGCGGAAGGAATGCCACGTCAGCAACTTAATGGTATTTTTGGATGGAGAGTAACGGAATGGACCTATTGGTCCAAAATTGATAGTACAAGGATTAAACATGTGAAATTAGAAGGACAGAGACTGAAGTATTTTTTTTTATAAAAGTTCAAGGACTAAATAGTATGTAATCCATATATTAATTTTCATCATTAATTATAAAGGGGTGAAATTGGCACTCTTTTTTTACAAGAGTGGTTCTATTCATACCTCCAAATTTGCTATGGGTATTTCTAAATATATCTAGCAGAAATCTATCTACACCCAGCAACCTATTTATATTAAAAAGATATAAATAAATTTTACTCATTTTCCCATTAAGCCCCCCATCGCTAAACATTTGCCCATAATTTTTTTCTTCCAAAATCTTTAACCCAGCACAACGAAACCACAGAGGCTCTGAATCACATCGGCCTCGTCCTGGCACGCAACCGACACCAAGCACTCGGAAAGTCTGCGGTTCAGGTGCCGGCAACCCAATTCATTCACAGCTTCTAACGAGATCATTTTAGTTTGTCTTCTGCTACCTTTTCTTCTCTTTCTTGTTCACCCAATTCCAGTTGGCCGGAGTTTCATCTTGGACTTGGAAACGATGCACGATGAGATTGTACTACGTCACCTAATATTCATTGAATATTAGTTCTTGATTTGATTTGTACTATAGATACAACAAATAAATTCCATGAGATGAAGGGTTATTATGAGTGAAACAAGTGCAGTGCATCTGGATTCGCACCTTTCTTCCCTTGAAAGAAGTTCTTTTGCTTTAATTGAATTTAATTGAGAATCAGTTGAACCAAAACTCAAGTATGTTTACAATCGAAGCAATTAGCACCCTAGAATTTCTCCAGTTACCCATTCCTACTGAAACATGTATCTCGAAACTTTGAGTTTCTAACTGATGAGAAGAGAAAGGGAAGATGTTGCTGGGTGTGTTTTTTGGACATTGTTTTGTAGGATGAGGGCATTTTAAAGAATTTAGCTGGGTTTAACTAAATATTATTTGATATAAATAATTTGCTGGATATATTTAGAAATTTGCTGGGTACATTTAGAAAGATCCTTTGCTATTTAGACCTCTCTTGATTTTTGAAAAAAAATAATCTCAATTTTACCCCTACAAAAATTGAAGGAAACAAAAAATCAATTTAACACTGTTGGGTTGTTGCTTTTCAGTCACTCATAGCTTTCATTCTCTCTTCCTATGTACAAATCATGTTGCTAATGAAGTATTGCCAGGTTGATAAAATCTCATTTTGGCTCAGCCCTTTAATTTTGTATCATGCAATTATCATTTTTTATTTTTCTTTTGGCTTTTGATTAGTTACTACTAATCACAATCAAGGTTTAATACTTTGGGTTTCTTAAAGTTAGTTGATGCACCCGAAAGCAAGCGCATAATTTAACCCTGAAATGTCATTAGTAGTATATAATAAATAGGGATCGTTCTATTCCGGGGATTGAGGGTACACCTGTCAATGTAGGATAAACAAACAATTAAAATTAAAACAAAGTATTATATTTACACAATATAGACATATTTACGAAAAAGGGGGAATATTTTTGATTTTGGTTTTCGAAAATTAAACTAAGTTAAGAAAATAATTAAAATGCAAAAACATAAAAATACGAATGGAATGAGAGAACAAAGATCAAAACTGAAATATATAATTAAAATCGATTCAAGTTCTAACATTGTTCATCATAGTCATGCAAGAGGAGTTGATCATGTGAAACGTTAAAAGCAAACAATTTCCCATATTTTACTTTCAATGCTAATTAATCTAAGTGAAAGCACAAAGACTAATCCTATCAAACATGCATGCAAGCCCTAGAAAGCTAGTCAAACACAACATGTTCAACGCAATAAGCACCTAGAAAGGCCATCAACTCAAGTGTGCAACTTAGTATGAAAAAGTCCACCTAATTGCAATCCTCTTTGATTAAATTCGGTTTTTGCACAAAACCTTTACTACTTATTGATTCAAGAACACAAAACCAAAAAGTTGATTCATGTTCTCAAATTCGTAGCACCATTCATATAAAAACCCTAAAAGTTTCGAACCATTCAAGATTAATATACAAAAGATTTCTATCATGCAAATTTAATCAAACACTCACACAAAAGCAACCATAAATCGCAATATATGAATCTGAAAATATCAATTTATCATAAAAATTCCAGAATTCAACAATTATTCAAACATATATGTCAACTAGGGCAAAACCAACGAATTACAAAGCAAAGGTTACAAGGAGAATCGGATTACACCGTGGATGAAGATGAGATGAATGAATTGATGATGTGGTCTCTTGAATTTCGAAAGCAATCTTCAAGGATGGTGATGGATGATGCTCACGGCTTGTCTTCTTCTCCCTTGGCCTTGCTTGAACTTCGTGGTTGCCCTAGAGGATGGAGAAGATCACGGCTAAGCTAGAGAGTTTTCTGATTTTTTTCTCAAGTGTAGAATGTAAAGAAAAAGGAACCCTTGATGTTGAGAAAAGGGGAGAATATATAGGGGACGTCCTCCTTGCTCTCCAAGCCGTGTAAACCTCATGGAATTAATCTGAAAATTCCACATAATTTCCTCCAATAATATCTTGCCAAATAAGCCCTATGAGGTGGTTCAACCAATCACAAAATTCTCTTTTGATTCCATAAAATCTTGGCCGAAATTCCCTTGATATAATTTCTGATTTTTGTAGTTCAATTCGGCCAAACTTCCTTTAGGGA
The DNA here is from genome assembly GCF_002994745.2 of Rosa chinensis. Taxonomy (NCBI): domain Eukaryota; kingdom Viridiplantae; phylum Streptophyta; class Magnoliopsida; order Rosales; family Rosaceae; genus Rosa; species Rosa chinensis. The sequence goes on from NC_037094.1 coordinate 35,733,662, forward strand.
ATTAAGGAATGTATCTAGACTTCTTTTGAGCTTTTCTTGATCTCCACCTTTTTCTCTTTCCTTTTATTTCTCCCTTGAATATCTCTTTGCCGAAATCTCTAGGGTTTTCTTTTAATTCACACGGCAAATCTCTCTCCTTCCTTGCATTTTCACGGCAAACTCTCTAGGTAGGTTTCCAAGTATATTTTCTTTCCATAAAAATAGCCCTAGAAAATCTCCAAGACATATCCTTCCTTGCATGGCGTCAATCACCTTTATTTTGATTGATTTTGAAGCCACTCCTTGTTTCTCTCTTCACATATCACGGCAAAACACATAAGGCATCCCAAAAATATCTCATAACGTCACAAAACCCTAGCTCCCTTGGGCTTTTATCCATTTGCCGAAAATCCACTTCATTCTTGAGAGTTCTTGGGCCTGCATGCGCCACCTTTATGCCATGTCATCATCTAGAGTCTTCAAGAAGCTTCTCTCATGCCATGTCACTTCATTAATTCGATCTCCATTCATGGTTGGCTCAAGAGTCTTGTTTTGGCAAGCTTTCCTTTTCTGGACAGGGTTTCCTGGTTGGACCAGGAAAGCTTCATTTCTTCATTTCTGCTCATTTGTGCTTCCCTTTGTACTTCATCTTGTCTCCCTCCAACGTTGGCTACCTTTTCTTTTCATTTGTGAGCTCATTTCAGCTCATTTGTGACAAGGACCTGAAAATAGAAACTGTTAGTGAAAAATAGAAACTTCCCTAAAATGCAAAATGGCAACTTTCCTAAACTGAAAATGGGAAACTTTCTAAAAATGAAAAATAGAAACTACAAAATAGAAACTTTCTACAAATAGGAACTTTCCCAATCAAAGAATGGAAACTTTCCTAAACAGAGTTTTATTAAGGAAATAACGCAGAAAATGTAGGGAAATGCAGTTAAAACGTCGCATTAAAATGCTCCTATCATTAGTTATGATTGAGTGCATATGGAATTGATGAGAGATTTTAATCAAAACCCTACACAGAGAGAGAGAGAGAGAGAGAGAGAGAGAGAGAGAGAGAGAGAGAGAGAGAGAGAGAGAGAGAGAACCGTAGCACCTCCATATAGGGTTACAACTTTTAGGTATAACTTGGAGACAAGAAAGAAAAGAATATGGGCAATGCTGGAAGTTTGTTGTGCAAAAATATCGAGAAATGTCCAAATAGAAAATTTGGAGGTATGAATAGAACCACCATTTTTACAAACCACACTCCCCTTCCATGAACATTTCTATTGAAAAATTAATCATGGAGGGAGAAGCTGGGTGTGGTTTGTAAAAAAGAGGGTGCCAATTTCAATTCCCTTAATTATTTGATTACATTTTACAAATTTTAAAAAATATTACCATATTTACTTGTGAATAAATAAATTATGGATGGAGAATACGATAGAGAAGCTAATGGAATTACATAAGTAAAATTATAAAACTTTTAGAGTTTTTCTATTAGGACCTCCATATTTGCTCATTTGACCTCTCATCTCTTTACACCTCCTATTTGCTTTTAAAAAAATAAAATTGTCTAAGTAAACCTCTTTCATGTACCTAACTTTACCTTACTCATAAAAGAAAATTTTTGGGAGCATTAAAGATGAGTTAGTGCTCCATAATTATTTATTTACCACAAAATAAACTTGACATTGTTCAAAAAAAAAAAACTGAGATAATTATTGAAAAAGATAATGTAACTAATTAACATAAATTTATTAGGGGTTTTTCAAGCCTATTATTTCATGCTTAATTATGGATTTTCAAAGCTTAGTTTTTATGGTTTATGGTTGCATGCAAGAATTTCGATAGGTTGCAATATTAATTTTGTTCACGCTCTTCTTTTATTATTTATTTTTGTCTTATATGCCACTTTACAAACTTATTTAGTTAGTTTACATGAGGGCTTTCTATCCCCCGTTTCATGATCCTCAAGAGAAAGACCTTTGTATCATAGGTTTATTTTTATATAATTTGCCAAGAAATTTTGAATGCATTTTCTCTTGATTTTTTCTTTTTTAAAAGCTTTTATAAACAAGAAAATGAGAAATATGAAATGAGAACAAAAATGGAAATGAATAATTAAAGTACTGTAAATGTGTTTCCATTATTATAAATCTTTGTAGAGAAAAAAAAATATTTTCCTTATTAGTTTGCTGTCTGTAACAATCTTTTTATATAAGGATACATATGTCATTGAATAATTAAAAATTGAGGGGGGTCTAGTGAGTAGATTAAGAGGTCCCAAAAGAAACTCTCAACTTTTAACTTTTGAATCCCTGTAGTAAGGATTCAATAGTTCTAGTTGGACCTCCAAATTTGATATTTGGAGCTCCATCTTTTTTCAATTATTAATAGACATTTGTCAACTTATATGAAAAGAAAAATAAGGACAAAAAGAAAAAAAAATACTCGTCTTATCTCCCATTAATATAACGACCAATTTTTTTTTCTTCTGGAATTTCCTTATATTACCTGAAAAGTTCTGCCATGCCTTAAGATATCATTACCTTAAAATTTGTAATCACATCTGGGCCGTCAATTTTACATGGATAAATTCGACAGTTGTAAAAAGACCAAATCAATAGGTTGGCTACCTGCTATGTAGGTAATATTACCGTTATAATTCTAACAACCGTATTTAGGAGATGGAGCAAGCACGACATCTGGTAGGTTTTCAATTGTATTTCTCAAGTGTGTTTGGGTTCTTTTGAAGTTTGTGTCTGGGTTCTTGAATATAGGAGTGGGTGATGAGTGTTTGAGAAATTTGAATGGGTTTTGCGAGAGATTTCAAGGGGTTTTCGAGAATGTGGATGATGCATTTGCTAGTAGAGAAAATCAATTGAGTTGGGTTTATGTTACGGCGGTGCGTTTTCGAATTGTGATGCTTTGAGGTTAAATTTGGTTGTTATGTTTTCGCAAGTGTTTCTGGGTTCTTTTGAATTTTGTGTTTGCCTCCAACATTTCATCTTGGCCGCTAAAAAACCAAGACTGAATCAAAAGTCCACATGAAAACCTCAGATTAAGATATTGTATTTTCTTTTGTGTAAAGCCATTGTTGGCCTGTAAACTTTTATTGTATTGTGCTGATATGTATTACCTTTGGCTGCAGAGCCACATATTGATCATATGCTTGTTTATACTATTGGGGCACAAAATTAAATTTCAATTGAAACCCATAATCAAATCCGACTATTTCTCATCAAAGAACATAAATTTACAACTGAACAATCGCAAAAACACTAGCTTGGAACGATTTCAAGCTCAGAATGAAGAGCAATTAGATATTAATGATGAAATTGTGCCATATAGTCCTGAAACGAGGACTTTGTCCTGGGGAATGATAGGAGAAGGAGTTGAACCGATGACTTCAACGATGCCGTTTTGGTTTGGGTTATTGGCATGATGGGACTCGAAGCCCTCATTTTTAAAGGTTTATGGGGGAGAAAGCATGTGGTCTTGTGGGTCCATATGAAAAAATCGATGCGTCCTTGGCAGCCTTGCCCTTGTCGACCTCAATCACTTCCGGCGACGCTGCAACTCCGACTAGGAGAGTCTTTCAGCGAGAGAAAGTGGAGAGGCAGAAGAAGGAATAGTGTTTAATTTCAAAATTTTGAAATCGCATTGTTGAAATCTGCTATACCCAGTACCCTGCAATCACGTGAGGTGGATGCGCATCTATGAGTGCAAATGCGCATCCGTTTAATTTCCCCGTGTAAAATGGATGGCCCAGATGTAATTACGAATTTTAATGTACTAATACCTTAAAGCACTCAAGGAAACCCATCTTACCTATATAACTTTAGTTTACCTAAAACAATTAAATAAAATAATTAACTTCTATACATGGCTCCATCATTTAATTCAAATGCAAACTCAAAACAATCTAATTTTGAATTTCCTTAAACTAATTTTATTGAATATTTTGGTGTAGTTATTACTAATTAAGATTCAAGGTAAACTCCTTTTAATTAGATTTAATTGATATATATGTAAAAGTAAAATGAGAATTGGAATTGGTCTATTCATTTCATTTCATAGCCCCTTTATATAGGGATAGAATTACAATGAAAATATAGATTAACATCAATTATAATAATGATAGTAAATACTGATTGTGATGTGATTGCAATTCCTTGATTTCCTCTTCATCTGTTTCTTTGACGAAGGCACATAATGTGTTTTTCCTTTAACACTCCCCCTTGTGCCAAGTCAAAGACAAAATGGTGCATGAGTTGTTGCCTCACTAAAAACCTTGCCAAGTAACAATAAAAACCCTGTGGGACAAAAAATACACATTGGTCAAAGGAAAAGAGCACAACACACCTTTTACATTTGAGGATGACATGTGTGTGTTAGACTCTCCCTGACGTCTGCACCTCCCCTTGATCCTTACATTAATCAAGGGAGCTTGGAAAGTCTTCGCATTCCTATGCTTTTCACATGTTTCTCAAATATGGCCTTAGGCAATGATTTGGTGAACAAATCTGCCACATTCTCCTCAGACCTTACTTGATTCACTTGAATCTTGAGGAGCCTGTTGTTTCTGATTTTAGAAAAACTTTGGCAATATGAGTTTTGTATTATCACCCTTGATATATCCTAGCTTCATCTGTTCGATGCAAGCTGCATTATCTTCATAAATGCAAGTAGGCTTTTCAGTGGTAGAGCTCAAACCACTAGTCCCTCGTATATGTGTAATGATAGCTCTTAACCATACACACTCACGAACCGCCTCATGTAGAGCAATGATCTCTAAGTGGTTCGAGGAGGTAGCCACAAGGGTTTGCTTGGTTGATCTCCAAGATATCACCGTGTTTCCAATGGTAAATATATAATCAGTTTGGGAACGACCTTTATGTGGGTCAGAAAGGTACCCAGCATCAGCAAAACCAACCAAAACGTCATTTGGCGTTTCGTTGTAGTGAGAAGCGCTTTCGCCATCAACATTTCCTTTAGGGATTGCAATTCCATCTGCGGTCCCTCTTGTCTCTCTGTAGGGAAAGAATAGTCCCAAGTCAATGGTTCCTTTTAGGTATCGAAAAATGTTCTTGATACCATTCCAGTGACGCTGCGTTGGCACTGAGCTAAATCTAGCTAATAAGTTCACTGAGAATGCAATGTCTGGTCAAGTACATTGGGCTAAGTACAATAATGCGTCTATTGCACTTAGATAGGGAATGTCAGCTCCCAACACCTCTTCGTCATCTTCCTTTGGACAAAATGGATATTTCCTTGCATCCAAACTTCGACCGATCATGGGAGTGCTAGCATGATGCACTTTGTCTATATTAAATCGCCTGACTTTTGGATATACTCAGACTGGTGGATTAGTATTCCACAAACTTGGTATTCTAGTTCAAGGCCTAAATAGAATTGAGTTTTTCCAAGATCCTTCATCTCAAATTCTGATTTCAAGTAGCTCGCGGTTTCTCTTATTTCATCAAGAGTACTTATTATGTTCATATGATCGACATATACAGCTACAATTGCAAATCCGGAACGTGTTTTCTTTATGAATACGTAGGGGCACAATTCATCGTTCTTATATCCCTTCCCAATCAAGTAGTCACTTAGACGGGTATACCACATCCGCCCGGATTGTTTCAATCCGTAAAGTGAGCGTTTCAACCAAATTGCAAACGCACTCCGTGGTTTATAGTCACTTGACTTGGTTAATGTTAAGCCATAAGGCACTTTCATATATATCTTTGAATCAAGATCCCCATAGAGATATGCAGTAACCACATCCATGAGCTGCATTTTCAGTCCTTCAGAAACTACCAAGCTAACTAAGTAGCGGAACGTTATAACGTCCATTACAGGAGAGTATGTCTCCTTGTAGTCAATTCCAGGGCGTTGTGAGAAACCTTGCGCCACAAGGCGAGTCTTGAACCTCAAGACTTCATTCTTCTCATTACGCTTTCTGACAAAGACCCATTTATGTCCTACAAGCTTTACACTTGTTGGGGTTAGCACTACCAGACCAAATACCTGTCTCTTTGCCAGAGAATCTAGTTCTGCCTGGATTGCTTCTTTCCATTTAGGCCAATCTGCTCTTTGTTGACATTCTGCAACAGAGCGTGGTTCGATATCATCATGCATGCTCTATGATTTCTTGAGCAACAGTGTATGCAAGTACATCATCAATGTGTATGGAAGATCTTTCTATCAACTCATACGCACTCTCATAATCCTTTGAGATTTCTTTGTTCTCTGGAATCATTTCAAACATCGAAGCGTCCTCCAGTATTAATTCATGGGCAAAACTATAATCAGAAACAATCTCATGAGAGGGATTCTCTACATTGATGATTAATGGATAAGTTTGTGCCTTACTCCCCCTCTTCATCCTTGGGTGAGTGTCAATCGAACCAAGTGGCTCCCCTGTTCCTTTGGGGAGCCACGGCCTCAACCATACCTCCACTTAGTGTGGTTGCAGTGCCTCTATCTGCAGCATCGTGCCCCTTGTTAGGGACTTCTAACCTTGCAGGCACATTTGCAACTGGTATATGTGATCTCGTTACTTTTACGATATCAGTAAACGCATCAGGCATCGAATTTGCTATGTTATGAAGATCAATTATTCTTTTCACTTCACTTTCTCTTTGTGATGTGCGAGGATCAAAACGAGACAGAGTGGGGACAAACCACGACAATTCCTGTCGCTCCCTTAGAAAATCCTTTTTCCTATCTCCCCCTAACGATGGGAAGACTGTCTCATCAAAGTGGCAATCTGCAAATCTAGAGGTAAAGAGCTCGCCTGTCAAGGGTTCCAAGTAGCGGATAATTGTTGGGAATTCGTATCCAACATAAATACTTAATCGTCTCTAAGGACCCATTTTGGTGAGCTGTGGGGGTGTAATAGGCACATATACTGTGCAACCAAATAAGCGTAAGTGTGAAATGTCAGGCTCATATCCAGTTACCAACTGTTACGCATAAAATGGTTGGGTAGCAGTGGGTCTGAAACGAATAAGTAAAGCTGCATGCAATATTGCATAACCCCATGCAGATATAGGCAGGTTGGTGAGCATAACCAATGCCCTAGCCATCATCTGTAGCCTTTGGATGGTGGTTTCTGCGAGACCATTTTGTGTATGCACATGGGGTACTGGATGCTCTACATCGATCCCAATAGACATGAAATATTCATCAAATGCTTTTGATGAAAACTCTCCAGCGTTGTCAAGCTTTATAGACTTGATAGGGTGATCAGGGTGGTGAGCCCTTAAACGTATAATCTGTGCTAGGAGTTTTGCAAATGCAACATTTCTTGTGGACAATAAAACGATATGTGACCAGCGTGTCAAAGCATCCACCAAAACCATAAAGTACTTGAATGGTTCGCATTCTGGATGGATAGGTCCACAAATATCTTCTTGTATCCTTTGCAAGAATGGAATGTTTTGTTTTGTATAGGAAGGTCTCGATCCTGTTTTGCTAAATAGCAGGCTTTGCAAAATGAGTGATGTGCCTTTGAAATAGGCAATGAGGCATAATGGGAGGGTGGTAGTGCTTCTGGTACTTCAGAAGGTAATGGCTGCATTTTAGCAGTACTAGGACCGACTCCTTGCAGTGTGGTGGATTTTTCTCCCATTTTATTTTTCACTCGAAAGAAGGGATGTCCGTGTGAGTTATTTGAAATACGAATCATCATGTCACAACCGGGGTGCCTTAGGCGGTCATGCCAAAGCCTGTATGAGTCAGTGTCCCACATTTCATTGTTGGTGACAGTATATGATTCAATGATCCGAATCGTAGTGAGGTACAGTCCACTAGATTGACTCATAAGTTTCTCTAAAATGCATTTCCTTCCACATTCATTAGATTTAATATCAAGGTATTCAGTTCCATTCTCACAGTGTGTTTCTACTGGATAACAGTTGGCACAAATATCTTTTAAACTTAACAAGGTTCGATTAGCTCTTGGTGCATACAGAGCGTCTTTGACTTTAAATATATCTCATATTCTTTAGAGTATTTCTATTTTAGTAGAATGATAATCTTTTCATTCTAATAATTTTTTCTCTAGATGTATTGCTTTACATCTTTCTAGTGCTATTTCGAACCATGTAAATATGTGTAGTAAATAAATTTGAATAAATTCAGTGCTTCAGAATAAAATTCAAAATTTATTAATAAGCCAATGATAATCAAATCAAGGTCTTGTTCTAATTCATCAAACCATTATTGAAATAAACTTTAAGACCAAGCAATAGTCTAATTAAAAATGAGGTATTATGCCTTCACATCTGTCTTTGGAAAATAAATAAAGCATATCAGTCAAAATCTAGTTCATCCATTGACTGAGCAAGTTCTTTGTTGCCATTGAAGTATGCAATTGTGAGGTTGACATCTGGGTCATGGCCTCCTTCTTCCATATAGTGAGCCTCTTGTTCTTTAGACTCCCTATACCTCTTGTAAGTGGTTGCAACTATGTTGCTTGCTTAGCAGTTCTTGTACCAATGCCCAATGACTCCACACCTATAGCATGGTTCATTGCCAACTCTATCCTGATTGACTGAAGGGTTCTTAGGTGCCCTTTGCATCTTGTTTCCATGACCACTAGGGCCAGCACCACCATCTCTGCTCCATACATTGGGAGGGCCTCCACGGCCCATACCACAACCCCCATGTCCCTTGCCACATGGTGCGTTGTTGCCACGTGGGTAGGGATCAGCACGTCTAAATCCCTTTACATTGGAGTTCTTTGCACCTTTCATTTTTCCATAATTAGCCTAGGGAATTTTCTTTGTCTCAGTGGGCTTGGCATTGTTGTTCAAGAGAACCTCATTATGCCTCTCAGCCACTTGCAGTAGGCTGATCAACTTATTGAAGGTTGTGATTCTTTTGTTGTTATACTCCAACCTATACTGGTTCGCTAGTATAAGTGCTGAAGCAGGAAAAATGGAAAGAGTCATTTGGATCATATCATTTTCTGTTAGTTTCCTTCCATAGAAATTGAGACGTGCCTTGAGGCACAACATGTCTTTGTTCAAGTCATTTACCCTTTTGTAGTCAAGTAAGCGGATTTCATTCCACTGAATAGTCAGTTCTAGGAGTAAAGTTTCATGAATATTCCAGGGCATTCCACAGTTCTTTGGGTGTCTTCAGCTGTAGGTATTCCCAGCGTAGGCTAGTATCAATATTGCCGCCTCAGAAATATTAAGGCATTTGGTTTCACCTTATTAGGTAGTTCATCATCTTTGGGGTCGGTAATGGTGGCAGTGTAGTCTTTTGCCACAAAGGCAGTTTATATATCGGAAACCCAACGATGGTACTCAAGTCCTTTTGAGTCCAAGATGTCAAATTCAGGTCGAGTTGGATCAGCCATCTACATAAACAAGAGGGAAGATATAAATTACGCAGTCATAAAGACATCCATGTGAATTATTTTCCAAACATATGAATTAGATTTCAAGACCAAGATTCGTAATGGTCACATTTTTTTCGATGCTATGTGAAAATACTTTATCACAGTAAGTGTGTGTGTATAATGCGCATGAATTTTCATTATCATGGCAAAGCGGATTGTATATGTTGCATTCTAAAAATAACCATAGCACATTTAAACATAGCATATATAAAAATAAACTACATGGCATGCTCAAATTCTCAAATATATACCAAAATATATGTTACACATAATAATAGCAATAATATATCATGCGTAAAATAAAATACAAACGATAGCATAATATAAAGGCATGCTTAGGAATAATTATATAAGCGTAAATAAAATTCACAAAGCATGCTCAAAATTGCATAAATAATATATAACAAGATATATATGGCATGTTCAAAATAAAATATAAACTATAGCATAATTAAAATATGCTTAAAAGGATCAAAATTATCTAACTAAACATGCTCAAAAGTTCTAATTATAAATAATGAAATATACCATAGTATGAAAATAAATAAAAGAGAACAAACTTGGTTTCGAAAAAATAAAACAATCCTGGCGCACGCGCGTGTTGATGCAGGCGTGCGTAGTGATGTTACGAAAAACTGGGCTGCTTCCTCTCTTTTTCAGCAATGGGCCACAGGGCCTTGTTGTTGTTTTTTTTTCTTTTCTGGGCCTCAGGGCCTGTTTCGTTGCCTTTTTTTTTAATTTTTAAATTTTTTTTGTTGGACCGGTCCTTTTCTTTGGGCCGGGTTGCCTTTTTGTTTTTTCTCTTTTCTCTCTTCTTCTCGTCTTCTTCTTCCTTTCTGGTTTTCTGTCTTCCTTTTTTTTTTTTTTTTTTTTTTTTTTTTTTTTTTTTTTCTGGTTTACAGATGGTGCAGGCGGGTCTGGGTCGAGATCGGTGGGGTCTTAAGGGCGGCGCCGGTGCTCTGTGTCCTTTCTGTCAAAGATGGCCAGTGATCTGGGAAGCCGGTGGATGCGGGGGCAGTAGCGCAGGGTGAGGCTGATGTGGGGGGTGTGTGGTGATGGATGCCAGCTGACGGAGGAAGCGCCGAGGTCAGGTGGATTGGGTTGGAGTGCGGGAGTTGGTCGACGAGGACACCAAGGCAAGGGCTGGATGAAGAAGAATCAGATTCAAGGTCGAGTCGGTCGTCGAGGTCGCCGGATTTCGATTTGGAGCTGAGTCAACGTTGAGGTTGAAGTGGGGTCTGGTGCTGTAGCACGCCAACGATTTGGGCTGGTCCTTCTGCTCTCGTGATAGTCTTCTCAGTATCCGATCTCTGGTGGCACTTGTGGGTTGTGCGTGCTGGTCAAGGTGCTGCTATGCTAGCGTGAAGACATGGAGACGTTGTGGGGTTAACGGCAGGGAGAAGAAATTTTTTTTTGGAAGCTAGGTTTTTTTTTTTTTTTTTTACTATTGGCTATTGACTCTAAGCGTGCTGATAACGTGTAAAAGTAAAATGTGAATTGGAATTGGTCTACTCATTTCATTTCATAGCCCCTTTATATAGAGATAGAATTACAATGGAAATATCGATTAACATCAATTACAATAATGATAGTAAATACTGATTGTGATGTGATTGCAATTCCTTGATTCCCTCTTCGTCTGTTTCTTTGACGAAGACACATAATGTGTTTTTCCTTTAACAATATATTATTTATTTGAGAACCAGGACTTTTCTAGAACCATCTATATTGGCAAAAAAGAAAAAAAAAAAACTATGATCTGGATTAAAAGAAATTAAAAATCTTTATAATTGTTGCTTGTTTAGCACTCTCATCAAGAGCGCGAGAGTTTGCAAAAAATTTCTCTTCTCTCTGTCTGGTGGCGCATCTGGAGATGTTGTCGTCGGACGGAAACTGTTGGCCTTTGGTTTGTTGTCTGTGTTCGCACCTTCGATCTGGTTGATAAGGGATTGGAAGAGATGGTTGAGGAGATCGAGGTGGCTGGCGGGTGGTGGTTCTTATCTTGCCAGACGGAGTTAGGATCGACAAGGGTCAGAGCCGGACTGGAGAAGACGAGCCTGTGGAGGCGTTGCTTGGCTCGGTCGGAGTGACCCGATCTGGTTTGGATCCGATCAGAATTGTCTATTATAGGTCTGAGCTATCACGCCCCGATTTTTAAAACAATTAAAAATCATGAAAATCTCACAATTATTCCGGACATGAATGGTTTAGCCATCAATACAAAATACTTGGAAAACTTTTCCTTTTAAACCAAGTACATAATGATGCCTTGAACGCACAATGTTAATACAGACCCACTCCATAGAGTCATATATTACATTACACAAGTTTATGAATTAAGTTGTGTAACAAAATAATAAGTAAATACTCCTCAGAGCTCATTACACAACGGAAGTCCTAACAGCAGTAAAACTACAAAAGTAGGTTCCTACCCGTACAACTGCTACTAGATCTCAGCTTCAACCGCGATTAACTTGACTTGTAGGATTAACCCCTACACCATCGAATAGTGCACGGGGTTGCAACAAACAAACTCGGTAAGCTTATGAAAGCTTGTATGAGTAAACTCAAATACATCAATCAAAACAAATCACATCAATCACAAAAATAACCCACCCATTCCATTTAAGGAAGCAACTCACACAAATCATGAGAAAATCACCCACTCCATTTAAGGAAGAAACTCAAGCAAACAACTCACGCTTGATTTCTTTCGAAACTTCTCATCCTTAACTCATAAGGAAAATATGTGCCACACCATGAAAAAATCATATTGATTGAAAATCCGACAATTAAATATGAAAATCCATGAATAAAAGAAAGAATACTCTTAAGACTCTCTTTTAAAAACTGGTGCTTATGAGCCCCAAGTAACCTCACTGTTACCCCCATAAGATACAAGAAAACCTGGCAGACAGACTAGAGCTCTAACTGATTGTAACCAATAACCCGGCCAAAGGCTTGGTTCCTGATAACTTACCTAGGTCACATTCGTGACCCTCGATCTTCCAACTCTCAGTCTTCAAATCCCAAATCTTAGCCAAATCTCGATCACCACCTATGACCCCCCCGGTACAAAGATCAACATTAAGCGAGTCGCATTGGACCCAAAATGTTATCCAAATCTAATAAAAGATTCCCCACAAATACTGCTTGTATCACAACAAATCCACCAATACATATATATTTCACGTAAATATATATATATATATATATATATAGTCATTCACTCAGGAATGCCACTAATACCAACTATAGTTTGCAGTTAAATAAATAACTCCCGAAAAGAAAAGGTAAATCCGTTCATAAATCAACATTGTGAAATTACCCACCTCAAAATCCCCTTGCGTCTTCTTACAGAACCAGGCTAACACAATCACAACAAACCGTCCACGATAACTTTGTCACATAACTAATCACATTAAGGTCAGATCTTAATACCACTTGAGGTACAAAAGAAACTAAGTTAGAAACACGTGAACTATAGCCGGAATACTACGTTAATCGAGACGAAGATTTATCCGAGACCAGCCAAAGTCTCAAGAACACTCTTAGGATCAATATGTCGAAACGACAAGTCAATCTAATGGTCGGATCCTCACAGATTGAAAACCAAACAATTCAAAATAACGGAAAAACCTAACATAATTAAACAGTCTCCAAATGTTACAAACCATAAATCAAAACCCTCGTATCGGTGAGTAGAGGATATTGGTGAAATAAACTTTCCCAACCCTAGTTGGACTCACCGCCACACGCCTCCACAGGCTGCTGCTCGTGTACCCCATGCGCCGTGGTGCTAAACTCAAAACCAGCTCAATTCAACTATCCAATATAGAGAGCACAACACAAGGATAAACTTTAATACTTGAGACTTGAGTCAATTAGGCCTAGATCGCTACCGCAAGTCAAAAACCACTGGTCACCGAGAGTTGAATCTCCTCAGGTACAAATCGATCAACCAAACCTCCAAGGATCGAAAGAGGACGCTGCCAGAAGCAAAACGCGACCAGTTTCCAGCCAAACTGTCACCGAAAATTGGAGAACCGCTTGATTCAGCCGCTGTCTAACTTCAAGGCCTCTATCCATTTCCGTAGGTGCGAATCGGAGCTAGTGACCACCATAAGGGGGGGACCGAAATGAGGAGAGAAAGCGATCTAGGTCAGTGTCGTGGCGGGAGAATGCCGCAATCGGAAGTTATCATCAGGTCGGGTCGGACAGAAAACTTCCTGATTCTAGGTTTCGAAGAGAGAGAACGGAGAGAAATGATTTTCCAAAAAGGGAAACTTTCCGAAAATATAACAACTGATTTTCTAAATTCGGAATTATCTATTTATAGTAAATTTCTCAAAATAGTAGAAACTTTCACTGACCATAGCTTTCTAATACGATCTCCGATTTATGCGTGACACATGTCCAAGAACTCATATCAACACGCTCAATGACTTTCATGAAGAAAGTTTATGGAGAAACTCAACGAATATAAAGTCAACTCCTTGACCACTCGAAAATAAAACATTTTGAGTATTTATTTATCCGAAACGCTTCCACTCTATCCTCAAACTACGAAATCGTCCTAACAATCAACTTAATAATTTCTGAAAAATCATCTGAAAATAATAACGAATTTCTGGGGTATTACAGTGGCGTTTGACTCTGACATGGTGAAGGGAATTGTTGGAAAGGGTGGCGGGGATGGAATGAGGCTGACAATGATCCGATGATGGTGGCTGTTAGAGGTGGTAGGCATGCAACAAGCTTTGCTTACGGCTTGGATTATTGCTTGGGCTTGGGCCTTCTTTTTGGGCCTAACCTGGGCTGTTGTGTTTTTCTATGTTTTCAATTTTAATTATTATAGTTGGTTAGTGTTGTCTCGCCTCTGACATGTAATAAGTCCATGCATGTATCTTGTAGGGCTAGTCAGGTTAAATGCATGTGTGTGCACTCTAATTGGCTTGTCTGGCCTAGTAAGGTGACGGTCCATTGTTAAATGGTCGCAATCTTCTAGTGGCAGGATGAAACTTAGTATTGTCGGATTTACTCTCCACGCGGTAACATAATAGGAAAGTTGTGCTTATGGTAATTATGCTACGTTGTAATCGGGTTATATATCGAGTTATCTTTTCGTTACATCACCACTACGTCAAAAGCAAATAGAGTAGCCAGTGGAGCACTCTTTGCTAGTTGGTGCCTAGTTGAATGCATTTGTTTGGTAGAGACTTCTATTATTGTTTCAGGATGTTCTTTGTATGCTTATTGTAATAAGGAGTTTAGGCTCAATGTCTCATCTTGTATTCAATAGTTTCATTAATCAAGGCTTGAGGGCAGCCGCACCAGTCCTTTATTCAAAAAAAAAAAAAAATCTTTATAATTGTCTGTTTGTTCGGTCCCTCCAAGAATTACTTTCTGGTTTCGTCACTGAAAAGGTTAACTAAAAATGTAGATAGCTCCCTCATAGAATTCTTTGTGGTTGAATTGATATATATATATATATATATATATTTATATAATAACAACAAACTGTTGAAGAGATAGATTTAATTGTTCAAGGGTGTTTGGGTAAAATTAAAGAGGTGTACTTAGCATTTTAAGTACTCAAAAAAGTGAATTAGAGGTTTAATAAGTAGGAGAGGTTTAAATATCAAATTTGGAGGTCCAACTAGAACCACCCATAAGGATTTTATAGAAAACTATTAGAGATGTTTGTAAACATTTTATTAAAACCAATACTATCGAAAACTATATTGTTTTAAAGCTTTTGTAGACTCTCCACCACTTCAAAGAAGATGTAATTCAAAGCCACTACCTAAGTACGAAGTCATGGGTTCGAGTCACCATGGGGGCAAGAGTGAAACCCTTTGATCCTCATATAAAAGTAAAAGTAAAAGAAGATGTAATTCAAAGCACTTTAATATTTGTCTTCTCTCTTGTTTGCATTATCAATTGAATAAATCTCTATTTACTTTCATTACATGGCTTCTCAAGGTATAATAAAGGTGACTACCATAGTAATCCAGTATTGCATAATCTTGACAATTCTTAAGCGTCGGAACCCTTGCCGCCTAAAACCAGAGTGGTTTTAAGAAAAACCACTTACGTTCAGAGGCAACCTGCCATCTGGGTTGGCCCCTGGCTTCCCTGATGTGGTGTGGCTTGTTGCTGGATGGGAGCATTAATACAAGTGCTTGAAGGGTCTCGAACGGGAGAGCCACAGTCGGTGCAGGGTCATTGTCACAGCCTTTAGAATGCTTGATCTTCATCGTTTCTTTAGCATCACTAGCTCTAATGGTTTCTATGGCATTAGATGCTTAGATGATTCAACCCGGTTTTGGATTTGAAGGAGTCTGAGATTTGGCGGTGGAGGCACTTGGCCTGGTTGGCGACGGTAGTAAGGTTCTAGATTAGTAAGGTTGTGTTACTATGCATGCGATGACCTGCCCAGAGGAGATGTTGCTTAGCCTGAGGTTTGGGCCAATTGTATTAAGCTTTGGGCTTGGACTTTCTTTATGGGTTTCCACTGGGCTACTAGGCATAATTATTTCAATTTTTTTCTTTCTTTTAATTCCGTTTGTTTAGGGAGCTTTGGATTAGTAACTTAGTATATTTTCAATAATTCTCTATTTTTTAAGGACCTATGCACTTTTATGTGTTTCGAGCAAATCTTCTGGAGCAGTACTGGAAGAGGATTTATGTTATTTCAATGTATTTGATGTCTAATGAGTGGACTTAGTTCTATGTACCACCATGGGTACTAACACATCTTCTTGTATGTCTTTAGATAGGAGCAGAACGGTATGTAATTATTATTTCGGCTTGAGATGAATGATATTGCTACCCTTGGGTTTGATTCAATAGAGGATGTATAATTGAATTTTATAATAAATAGCGATAAACATGGCTCATGGCCCATGGCCCACCATTGTATTGACATTGTCCAAATTTAACCACTAGTTATGTGTTGGGCTTTAACAGGCTGACCCAGATACATCGCCTACCACACAAGAAAAACAATGGAGGATTGCAATAACTCCTCCCCAGCAGAAACCAGCCCAACCTAGGCCACCAAACACCCATCTGGCAGCATTCATCGTGCACAAACGTGGCCAGAAGCTAGCGTCAATGGTGAAATGTTGCAGGATGAGAGCGAAATTAGTAGAAATCTTGATTTCAAAACCCGCTGGACCCAGAATTTGAAACCATGTCATAAACTCATAATTTTATAGCATGATTAACAGTGGATTAAATTCATTTTACCCCCCTGAACTTTGGGCCTAAAATCAGACTGGTCCTTAAACTTTTTTTTAATCAGACTGGTCCTTGTACTCTCAAACAACATCACCCAAGTTCAAAATTTGAATCCGGGTCCAAAAATGACGTCACTTGTTGAGTTGGAGCCGACATGTGGGCCCACACTTTAGATTTTTTAACCCTGAGAGAGGGTAGATTGGACATTCCCACAATAAAATGATAAAAAAAAAAATTAGAGGGATTTTATTCTTCTTCTTCTTGTTCTTCTGAAGCCATCCAATTCCCTTTCCTTCTTCTTCTTCCACGCCATTCCGAACCCATCAACACCCAAACTCAAACCCAATTTGGCCTCACCCATCACCGCTGCCAGAAACACTGGTTCCTTTTTAATTTCCGATTTCTTTCTCCGACTAGGCTCTGAATTTTGATCGTCTCCTCCCCACCTAGTGACCCAACTCTCTCTTTCAGACCTCATAAGCTCCCACCATCCACTACACTGAAGTTCTCAACCAAATTCCACACCCTCTCAAATTTCTAATTAGCGCCGATCAATGCGAGCACACCGCCGTTTCAACATAATGTTGCAAATAAGATGCAACACAACTTCTCAATCCAATTGGCCAAATTCCCAAACTGAAATCAAAACCATTCAGAGGAATCAAATCAAAATTACCTGCCCTCTGTGTGCTTTCTCAGCCTCGTAGAATGCCTTGATAACAAATTCTTCATAGAAAACCTTGTGCTGCAACTCTGCACCTATAAGCAATTCTCATCGGAGGACTTCTTATAGAGCTAGAAACCCCACTGCAGCTACTCGAAACCGGACCTTGAAACACAGAAATCGGGCTCTGAAATTGAATCACAAACCCAGATCGAGAAAAAGCTTTCACTGAAATTGAAGGATCCGAAATTGAATTTCGTCATGACAAAACCCAATTGGATTTCCCAGAAACCCAGTTCGTCATGACAAAACTTTGGATCTGCTCCCGTAAAGCCCGAACCTGCTCTAAGCCCAACACCTCAAAGCTCCCGGATAAGCGCCTCGACGACCAGGCCGGCCCGACCCCACAACCCGTTTCTGACCGAGCTTCCCGACCCCATTGATTAGGTTATGATGATTTGTGTTTCTAGGCTCTGAAGCCCAGTTGTGAGAGATGACCACCACCACTGATCACCACCGCCTCCACGTCCTTCAAATTCAACCTCACCTTCTTGATTTTGTGATCAATTCTCAAAGGCGGAGTTGGGGGTTTTGATTTCAAACAGAGAGAGAGAGAGAGAGAGAGAGAGAGAGAGAGAGAGAGAGAGAGAGAGAGAGAGAGAGAGAGAAATTGAGAGAGGAGAAACCAACGCCGTCAGAATGAGGAAGGACGAGCCCAAAGCTGCCGATTCGTCCTCCAACGGCGCAGAGGCGACGCAGCCTCAGTCGTCCCACCTCAATTCCAATTCGCGAGTCTCCGATATAGAGAAGATGAGAGAGAGAGAGAGAGAGAAATTATATTCAATTAGAAATGTCCATTATACCCTCCTTCAGGTTTTAAAAAGCTGAAGTGTGGGCCCCCATGTCGATTCCAACTCAACAAATGACGTCATTTTTGGACCCGGATTCAAAATTGGACTCAGGTGATGTTGTTTGTGTAACGTCCCGTATCTTAAATTAGCAGTTTACAAGTTAGTTGGACGGTAAACGACCGTTATTTTCACTTTTACTGTTGTTTAAGTACTTTTAGTGGCCCTAAAAGTTGACTTTTTGTTCGGGTCAAAATTTGAGAAAACTTCCTTCATGAAAGTTGTAGAGGACGTTAAACCGAGCGCGTGGATATGTGGTACGTAAAAATCGGAGTTTGTATGCGAAAGTTATAAGCGAAATACTAAAATTACTGTTCATGTAGTAAGTTTCTATAAATAGCCAATTTACTGTGGTAAGTTTCCATTTTTGGAAACCTACCGGCCTTTTCTCTCTCCTCTCCCCCGACCTTTTCTTCCTCTTCGGCCCGATTCTTTCTCCTCCGATTTCTTCCTCCTCCGGCCACCCCACGACGGAATCCGGGCATCAGCTGGCTCGCCTCTTCACCCTTGTCACGTCTGTGGTGGTGTTGTACAACGATTTGGCCGAAAGAGCTCGATTTGGAGCTGTGAAGGTTACTGTAGCAGATCGGGATTTCAGTCGATTTCCGGCGATTCCGGCCGTCTCCGGCCACCAAATTAGCATCGAAGGTTCGGTTTTTGACATAGATCATTTCCCCTAAGGTCTTTCATTTCAATTTACAGTGTAGAGGTCGAATTAACGATTTGCGATTTCTAGGGTTCTTGGAGTTTTCTGGGTTTTTCTTCACCGGCCGGATTCGACTGTTTAAAGGTAAAATTGGGATGTGTTGTAGTTGAGAAAAATGATCAGTGTGTTGAGTAGGTGCTGTGGTCAAAATTTGGTGACCATTGGAGGTGGTGGCCACCGGCGCGTGAGCCCCACGCGCCGCCACTGTGGGTGGCGCGAGGAGGCGTGTAGGGCAGTGTTTTAATTCCAGTTTTTAGCCCATTAAATCCTATAAATTGCGTAGAGCTTGTATGTGAAGTTTGGTAATTTTTGGAGAAGCTTGGAATTAATTATGAATTTTGAAGTTTAGGGTTTCGATTATCGAATTACGAGAATCCGACCATCGGATATCTCTCGGTTCTGCCTTGGAACCTTTAAATTAACGAATTGGTATTAGTGGTATAATTTGGGCTAAATCCGAGGAGAATTGGGAGGTGAAATTATGAGGAATTGATTTTAGGAACCGTATTAAATTATTGAAGAATTATTCACGGAATATAATTGTATACAGGACGACGTACCGAGCTATTGCTCGATGAAGGAACTCGAATGCGTGATCGTCAGAATAGTACTGTGAGTGGACTTTTGTTTTAAATAGCGATGCATGCATTTATTTTCTTAAATAACGCTCTAGTGATTATTCATATTACTTTTTGAGGAAATGAATTAATTTTCGGAAATTGATTTCGAATTATATCATGGATTTGCTTTCAAAAATGAGTTTCAAAGGTTGGTTTTGTTTTATTATATTATTTGATGAATTCCTTATTTCCGAGGTAAATTTCTGGAATTAAGCATACTCCTAATCACCGAGTTAAGCTCCTGGAAGATTTTTAAGATGAGTTTCAATGGAGTTGGATATTCTCAATTGTTTATTGACTTTCAATTTTGGCATCGGGAATGCCTAATTAAGGATTTTGGATTTGGTTGGCTTCTTGGAGATTTTGAGAGATTTTTGGAAATGGGATTTACCTATACTAATTTCCGGTTTTGGTTACGGATTTGAGAATATCTGGGCGTGTGGGACACGCCGTCGATTTATTCATATTTCTCACTTATCCATTTTGAGATTGAGAGTAATCTTGGCGTGCGGGGTCACGTCGTTGAATACATGGTTTCTATCTCGTGAGAAATGTGGGGAAGCTACATGGATTTACTGGTTTTCGATGATTTTTCCTCACCATACGCGGGTTATGTTATTAGGTCTCCTCCTCACTGACTTTGTGTTGGTGAGTGGCAGTTGAGGTAGCTTGTTCTCCTCCTCACCTACTTTGTGTTGGTGAGTGGCAGTAGAGGTGATTTATTCTCCTCCTCACGTGGGTGGCAGTCGAGGTTATTTGGTCTCCTCCTCTCACAATCTATGTGTGAGTGGAAGTTGAGGTTATTAGTTCTCCTCCTCGCACAATCTATGTGTGAGTGGCAGTTGAGGGTAGGTAGAGCCTGGAGGCTCCATTGCCCGTATGGTGATATCTCTTCCCCATATCCTATCATTTCTCGACTAGCGGGGCCTAGTCTGATTTCCGTGTAACCAGCGGGGCTGGTCTTATCCTGTTGAGTATCGGAGTTTCGATCTTTCCTCTCGGTCTAGTCGGTTTTTCTTGAGCGGAGCTTCTCGTGATTTGTTTTCTAAATCGTTGCATGCATCGAGGGTTTTTAAGGAAATAAATGTGGGAAAGTATAAAATCCACTTGGGTTAAAAATTGTTTATTTTTGTCCACTCACGCTAACGTATTTTATGTACTTTCCCCTGGGCCCTTCGGTTTCAAATGCCCAGTTTGCAGGCGAATTGGTTGAGGTCGGGCGTACACGGAGTTGAGGCATAGTCAACAGCATGGCTTCCGCATCTGTCGTTGAATTAGGTTTTCCTCTTATACTTTTCTGTTAGAATTGCTCTGATTTCCTATGAGATTTATGCTATTCGAGTTGAGATGTGTGTTTTGTGAATTGGAGACTGATGTTGATTTGGGGAGCAGGGTGGCTCCAGGAGCATAAGGATGAATTGATTGAGGAGTGTAAATGTTTTCTACAGGTTTGGGTAGCCCATTTTAGGGGAAGTTCCGCCAAATTTTTGGTAGAATTTCTTCTAAGGTGGGCCCCGCAGGATCACTTCGGATTTCAAGGTGAAATCCGGGGCGGGTCCTGTCAGTTTGAGAGTACAGGGACCAGTCTGATTAAAAAAAAGTTTAAGGACCAGTCTTATTTTAGACCCAAAGTTCAAAGGGGTAAACTGAATTTAATCCATTAACATTTAAGGAAATTACCAAACTGGTATAGCAATCAATTTTAATTTATGCTAATTAACCAATTATTGCAACTTGCGGGTGACGTAAGGATTAAAGAACAAATGTAAACAATTTCATTCCCAATAACCCATATAACTACAGCATATATGTGATGCTAAAAGGGAAGATTAATAGGTATCTTTCACTACAATTGGCAAGCATGGCAAGCCAATAGACATTTTCTTTTTATGGCTGGAACCGAATCAGAGCTTAAGCTCTAAGAGTGTATGAAGCTTTGAATATGCATAAACAAAGAAAAAGAAAAACACCATTTGGTGGTGATAGTACTACTCTGCTAAGACATTACAATTTATAAACACAGATCTTCAGTTTTTATTGATGCACATGACCTCCTCATTCCCAAATTAACTGATGCAGAGGACAAATTATCTCACCACGCAAATTAACTGGTGTAATGTTGTAAGAGTATGAGATATTATTTTTATGTTTTGTTAAAACAGCTGGAAGAAATTAACTGGCCTCTTTTTTGGTCTTTTTGTTCTCTTTCATGATTTCCGATTTTTATGAATTTAAAGTTTCAGTGTGCGATATTGCAATCTGCAAATGATGTGAAGAAAAAACATCTAATATTTTGAAAAGCTTGAGGACTTCATTAGGATTTTTAAAAAAAATCATTAAGAATAGTTTTGTTACTACTTTTCATACAACGAGGACAGTTTTCAAATATAAATCATTGAGATGAGCAATGATATATCTACCTAAAGAGAGTTCCAAGTCAAGGTCATTCTCATTTTTTAGCCTCACCGTTCCCATGATCACGACTAACAGATGATGAAGTACTACTTCCTCTTTCACCAGAAAGTGGAAAAAGCCGTGCTTTCCCTAGGAACAGCCTAAACATCTGTGGTTGTTTTATCCCTGAAGTCAACAACGAGACAACACTCAATACAGGGATGAACAGTGAGACAACAGTTGGCACTGCAGAGACAGGTATTGGCACAACATTCGACACAGAAAAAGGCACCGACTCCTACCCCTGTGTCGGCTCCTTATGAGAATTTTAGGAGCATGTCCTCCTGATTCAATTTTTCCCATGCCACTCATTTCTACAGTAGAATGAATTTCTTGGAGTAATTGTAAACATCTCTCAAGTTTTCCCTCAACGACTAGCCCTTTCCCCCTCTGCTTTCTCCCTTTCCTCATCCTCTAATTACTGGAAAATGTCTCCCAAGATTAAAATTGATCTATGACCAACAAGAAAAGATATGAAGCAACTATGAAAGTGAAATGGCTTGGCTGCTTGGGGACCTATTTATAAAACTTTGGGGCGACACAACCAATGGGTTAAAGTTTGAAATTTTCAAAAATTCAAGTGAAAATAAAGTGAATTGAAACAGTTCATGACATACATGTTAACTTTCACGATATTTTAGGCAGACGTTTGTTTAAGTTTTGACAAATTATTTATTGAATTCACGTGAAAGTGCAGAGTAGCAACAAAAAGAAAACACCAATTAATTTTTAAATTAGAATTTTGGTAAATATTTAATTAGATTCACATGACGATGCAGCGTAGCAATTGAAACAACTTACTATTTCATGTGAAAATTCAGAGCACCAACAAAAAGAAATAGGCAAGTAATTTTATAATTACATATAAGGTAAAGAATTAATGAAATAGACACAAATATTTAAACGGTTTCACGTAAAAATATATCGCAGCAATTGAAACGCTTATGACACACATTTTAACTTTCACGACATTTTAGGAGACGTGTGTTGAGCTACTGACAAAACTTTTACTAATTTCACGTGAAAGTACAAAGCATCAACATAAAGAAAATGCCAATTCATTTTCAGATAATATTTTAGGTAAGAATTGATGAATTAGAGACAAATATTTGACTGGTTTCACAAACATACAGCGTAGCGCGCAATTGAAACAACTGATGACCCACAGCTTTACTTTCACAACATTAAGAAAAGGCCAATTAATTTTGAAATAACATTTCAGGTAAAGAATTGATGAATTAGAGACAAATATTTAACTGGTTTCACAAACATACAGAGTTGCGTGCAATTGAAACAGCTTATGACCCACATCTTTACTTTCATAACATTTTAGTTAGACTAAATTCAGTTTAGTCCCTCAAACTTTAGGGCTAAAATCAATTTTGTCCATGACTTTTGTTTTTTAATCAAACTCATCCCTGATCTCTCAAATTGCATTAACTTCATCCAAAATTTGAATCTACCACCAAATGTGACGTCATGCGCTGAGCTGGAGCCGACAAGGAGGTACCACATTTCTAATTTTGAACCCACAAGAAGACCAAAATGGACACTTCAAATTTAATCCAATTTTTATTTTTTTCCTCTTATTTTCTCTCCCTTCTGCCTTGCTTTCCTCTCACTCATATCTAAAACCTTCTCTCTCTCTCTCTCTCTCTCTCTCTCTCTCTCTCTCTCTCTCTCTCTCTCTCTCTCTCATTCCTAGCCACCATGAATCTCTGCTCCAAATGTTACAAAGACTTTTGCCTCAAGGAGCAACAGGAGGCCTCGATCAATCCAGCGTCGAAGCATCTCTCTTCGCCTCCACCTTGTCCTCGTCTTCTTCTTCGGTGACTGGCTTAGACTTGTCGAGGTAGCCCAGATGTTCTCGGGGGTGTCGATCGGGTACTTGACCCGACAGGCGATTCTGTATGCAGATGGAGGAGTCGGAGGACTTGGAATCAGAATCGGAATGGGAAGGGGATCGGAAGAAAGAGAGAGAGTGGATGATGGCGTGGTGGACGGAGCTCCTCCTTCTTGGTTTGGATATGCTTCCTGACTTCCTTCTACAACCGGAATCAAATATCAATCACAATTGCAAATGCAGAAATTGCTAGGTTTTTTTTTTTTTTGGACTGAATTTTTGGTTTTTTCTTTCTGGTGTGAATTTTTGGTTTCCGTTGCTGGATTTTGTTAGGGTAGAGGCCCTAACTGTGAGCAATTGCAAAGAAACGTAAAGGAAAGGAAGAAGATAATTAACTGATATTCAACGATAGGGTTTTCAGCTACAGATTGAGGCATATATAGCCCATATCATGTGGACACGTGTCGCACATGGAGTGAGCAGACTTAATTGAACTCTTAACATGCTTAATTAGACTAACGACTAATTAACAGAAGGAACTAATTAACCACGTGCCAACACATGCACGAGACTGACTTCTCCCAGCTAATTAGGATACCACTTCCAAGCTATTTTTCGTAACAGTCCAGCCCCCATAAGATAAGCTTGACCTCAAGCTTGAAAATCAGGAAATCGTTGCATGATCTCCTCCGCTTTTTCCCATGTAGCTTCTTCTTCAGATGTACCTAACCACTGGATCAGCCACTTTGTTACTGGTGCGTTCCCTTTTTTGAACATCCTTTTGTCCAAAATTTGAGTTGGATACCACCTTGGACTATGTGGATCAACAGTAGGTGGTAAATGAGCAGAAGTTACTATAGCGTCGCCCACCTTTTTCTTCAAGAGTGATACATGGAATACAGGATGCACTCGAGCAGAGCTTGGCAGTTTAAGCTTGTAAGCAACAGGACCAATTTTCTTCTCAATTTGGTAGGGGCCATAGTACCTTGGAGCTAACTTGTGAATAAGTCTTTTTTCCACAGTTTGTTGCCTGTATGGCTGTAGCTTCAGATACACCCACTCCCCTTCTGAAAAGGATCTCTCCGTGTGTTTTCGATCATAAAAGAGCTTCATTCGGGCCTGTGCAACCTGCAAATTGCGTTTGATAATGGCTAGCAACTCATCTCTTTGCCTCAGTTGGCTATCCACTGCTTCAACTGCTGTGGACCCCGGAGAATAAAGGGAGATAGTAGGTGGTTCATAGCCATACAAAGCCTGAAAGGGCGTCATGCCAATTGCAGAGTGATGAGAGGTGTTATACCACCATTCAGCCCAAGGTAAGGCATTAGTCCAAGTGTGTGGTTTCTCCCCAGCCACACATCGTAAGTACTGCTCCAGAGTTCGGTTAAGATTTTCAGTTTGACCATCAGTTTGGGGATGATAAGCTGAACTTTTGCTTAGAACAGTGCCTTGAGCTTTGAAGAAAGCCTCCCAAAAATTACTGAGGAACACAGGATCTCTGTCAGAAATTATAGACTCAGGCATTCCATGTAATTTAAAAATGCCATTAACAAAATGCTGGACAACTATGGCAGCAGTATAAGGATGTGATAGAGCCAAAAAGTGACCATATTTAGTGAACCTATCCACCACAACCATTATCACTGTCTTCCCAGCAGAAGCAGGTAGTCCTTCAATGAAATCCATAGAAATGTTGGTCCAGGCCTTATCTAGTATCACATTTGGTTGAAGCAAGCCAGGAGGGCTGATGGTTTCATAATGATTTTGTTGACAAGTGTGACAAGCTGCAACAAATGCCTTAATATCCTTGTGCATGCCGGGCCAAGAAAAAGATCTAGCAACTCTCTTCTGAGTTCGATGTACACCTGCATGTCCTCCACAGTACCCATTGTGGAACTCGTGAATAATCTTGGTTCTCCAATTATCAGACTTTGGTACAAAAATCATGCCCTTGTATAACAATTGAGAGTTGACTAGTGAGTATTGAGGTTGAGAAGTGGGGTCTTGTTCCAGCTGCCGTATGATCTCACCTGCCTCTATATCCTTCAAACAAGTAGCTTCGATTTCATTAATGTAGCTTTGAACTGGAGAAGAAATATCCGTGCTAGCATATAAGTTGCCATACTTAGAAATGACATCAGAGTGAACTCCATGTAGCTCCTCCTTTCTAGACAAGGCATCTGGTGCTACATTAGTCTTACCTGTCTTGTAGTGTATTGAGTAATCATATCCAACCAACTTTAGTAGCCACCTTTGTTGACTTGGTGTAGAAATCTTTTGATTAAGAAAATATTGGATGGTTCTGTGGTCAATATAGATCTTGAAATGATTTCCTAGCAAATAGGGCCTCCAATGTTGCACGACAAAGACAACAGCTAACATTTCTTTGTCATAAACTGGCAGTACCACATGTCTAGGAGCAAGAGCTTTGCTTAAGTAAGCAATGGGGTGGCCTTCTTGTGATAGAATAGCCCCAATGCCAATGGCAGATGCATCACATTCAACCACAAATTCCTTGGTGAAATCAGGTAATGCCAGGACTGGAGTACTCATCAAGGCTTGCTTTAATTCTTCAAATGCTGCTTCAGAAGACGAACTCCATTGAAAGCCTCCCACCTTGAGCATGTCAGTTAACGGCTTGGCAATGATGCCAAAATTTCGAACATACTTTCTATAATAGCCTGCCAACCCTAGGAACCCTCTCAAGCCTTTGATAGTCTTAGGCTTCTCCCAGTTTTTGATATATTCAATTTTGGCAGGGTCAACAGCTACTCCTGCTCTACTAATCACATGGCCTAGATACTCCACTTGAGAAACTCCAAAACTACATTTGATGTGTTTAACCTTCAAGGAATGCTGTTGTAGCTTCTGAAATACCTTCTCTAAGTGATCTAGGTGTGCCTCCATGGAGGGGCTGTAGACCAAAATATCATCAAAAAACACCAATGCAAATTTTCGTAAATAGTCCCTTAGTACATCATTCATCCAGGGTTCTAAATTTTTGCAGCATTCCCGTCCCGATTCTCCCCTAGTCGAGAGAGCTAGGCGCTGGGGGTAAAGTCGGCCGCCTAGGCGGGGCTGGGCGGAACTAGGCGGGCTCTGGGCGGTCGGCGCCTAGGCGGGCTCTTTAATTTTTTTTTTTTTTCTTAAAATCGATCAATTAGTTAAAAAGTTAAAAACTTAATTCTCGACTTAATCAGCCTAAGGCCCTAAACTAGAACTCTCGACTCTCGACTCTCGACGAAATCGAAACGCAGCTGTCGAACGCCGAACGCCGCTCCCTCGTCCCTCAGACTCTCAGTCTTTCTCCGAGTCTCCGGCCAGCTCTCTTGCTCTCCAGCACGCCGGTAAATCGGATTTGTGTGTTTGTGTTTCAATCCAATTTCAATTTCTAGGGTTTCAATCTCACAATTTTTGGGTTCGATTTCTTTTCAGGCCTTTCTGGGTTAGATTTTGGGTTCGATTTATAGGTTCAAGCCTTCAAGGCTTCTAGCTCAGTGATTCTTCAAGGACGAAGCCTGGTGATTCTTCAATCGCCATTTCTGGGTTCGATTTCTGGCCTTCTGGGTTCAAGGCTTCAAGCTCGAATCTTGAAGTTGATTCTTGAATATTAATTCTTGAAGCTCGATTCTTGAAGCTCTATTTGCAATTTTGCATAGCTCGCCAGCCCCGATTCTTGAATCTTCAATTTCTGGGTAAGTTGCTGCCTTGGTTAGTTGCCTTTGGTTCAAATAATTCTTGGTTGAATATTGAATATTGATTATTGAATATGCTTGAATATTGATGCTGCCTTGGTTAGTTGCTGAACGCTGTTGGTTCGAATAAGGGTTGGAATGTTGCTTGAAGATTGATGATTATTTTGTGTTCTGGTTTTGCAATTCTGTGTATTGGACTATTGGAATCCATTGATTCAATCCCTTTTCAATTACCCAGATCCTGAAAACAGGATAGGGATAACAAGTTCAGTGCTTTATGTGATTTGGGTGGTAGTGTGGTACTGGTTGGTTGTGTGGAGCTTTTGCTCTGTTTTGTTTGCCTTTTGAATTGGATTTGGTTACTGAATTGCTTGCAGTTTTGGTTAATTGAATTGCAGGTTGTTTTTGCAGTTTTGGTTAATTGAATTGCAGGTTGTTTTAGTTAATGTGTAACCTGTTACCTGTGTTGGACTTTTGATTTTTGAATTAGCCTCTATTTGGCTCTGTTTTTCTGCTTTTGCAGTTTTGGTTACTGAATTTGTGATCCTTTTAGTTACTGTTTGGCTCTGTTTTGTTGTTACTGAATTTGTGATCCTTTATTCCTTTTAGTTCTTACTTCTCTGAGCCATTTGTTGTTTCTGGAATCAGTTAATTATGTTATTCTCTTAGACTTCTTAGTTAGTGGTGATGAACATTGAACTCACAACCTTCTTTTTTTTTTTAGAGAATAATGAACTCACAATTAAGTTATTATCAATTGCAGAGGGTTGAATACTTGAATTTGGCAATGTTTGAAATGGGAGGGGATGCTTTGAATGTTTTTGATTCTCTCCATTCCATTGCTCTTGATCTTACTTCTCTAGTTCTCTGAGTCATTTGGTTTTTTTTTTTTCTTTTGAATAGAAGGTTCATATCATAGTTACTGTTTGGTTGTTTTGCTGCTTTTGCAGTTTTGGTTACTGAATACTCTTTTTACTTATTTAGGAAAATGGCGGGTACCACATCTTCCTCGGCATCTAATCCAATTTCAGAGTTGGGTTCATCATTGAAGCGTGGTTCGGGTGATATTGGATGGGAATATGCGGAGTTGGCGGATGCCTCAAACTTGGATAGGTTGAAGTGTAAGTTGTGTGGGAAATTAGTTAGTGGTGGGATATATCGAATGAAGCAACATATTGCCCACATCAAGGGAAATGTGGCTCCTTGTAAAAAGTCTTCGGATGAGGATAAAGCCAAATGCAAGAATGCTATTGAAGAGGCAAAGAGTAAGAAGAAACAAAAGAGTAGACATGAAGCAGAAGTGAGGCAAGAAGTCATTTTTGAAGGAGATGAAGACAATGAAGCGAGTCAAGGGACAAGAAGAATGCCGCATACTCTTGGGCTTATGGACCGTTTTGCAACCCCCATCGATCCGGATTCTTCATTGGATGGAAGTAGGAAAATGAGACAACAAAATATCAATGATGCACTTTTCAAGCAAAGAACACATAGTGTGCATCAATACTTGGCTAGATGGGTGTATGAAGCCGGGATTCCTTTTCATGCCGTTGATAGTGATAGCTTCAAGAGGTTTGTTGAAGCGGTTGGTCAATTTGGCCCGGGTTACCGACCTCCAAGCCAATATCAATTAAGGGAGCCACTATTGAAGGAAGAGGTAGAGAGAACTAAAAGTTTATTGAAGAAGCAAGAAGAAGAGTGGGCTTTGAATGGTTGCTCTATTATGACCGATGCTTGGAGCGACCGGAAAAGAAGAAGTATCATGAATTTGTGTGTCAATTGTGCGGAAGGCACAACTTTTCTTTCTTCTAAGGAAGCATCGGATGAGGCACACACCGGGACGTATATTTTTGAATATGTGGACAAATGCATTGAAGATGTTGGACCACAAAATGTGGTTCAAGTGGTGACTGACAATGCTTCAAATAATATGGCGGCGAGAGATTTGATGAAGTTGAAGAGGCCAAACATATTTTGGACTTCATGTGCAACTCACACCTTGAATCTTATGCTTCAAGGAATTGGCAACCAACCTAGATTCAAAGGGGTGATTGAGAGGGCAAAGAGCTTCACCATCTATATTTATGCACATCACAAGACTTTGGCATTGATGAGGAAGTTTACAAAGAAAAGAGATATAGTGAGGCCGGGAGTCACTAGATTTGCAACAGCTTTCCTCACTTTGCAAAGCTTGATGGAGAAGAAGAATGAGTTGAGAGCTATGATTACTAGTGATGAATGGAATGAAAGCAAGCATGCAAAGAGTGTAAAGGGGAAGGCGGCGGTGAATATTGCTTTGAGTGCTTCTTTTTGGAATGGGGTAAGTCTTTGCTTGAAGGTGTTTGCCCCTTTAGTCAAGGTGCTTCGCCTTGTTGATGGGGATAGAAAGCCATCAATGGGCTTTGTGTATGGAGAACTACTTAGAGCCAAGGAGGAGATTAAAATGGCATTCAAAGATCAAGAAACTCACTATCGTCCCATCCTTGACATTGTTGATGGAAAAGCCCGTGGTCGACTTGATAGTCCATTGCATTTAGCGGGTTACCTCTTGAACCCTTACTACACATATGCCAATCCAAGTCTTGAGAATGATAATGTGGTCATGGATGGGTTCTTCACTTGTGTTGAGACATTCTTTCCTGATGACATTCAAACTCAAAGTTTGGTGACAAATGTAGAATTGCACAAGTATTTGAAGAAAGAGGATGGATTTGGAAGAGGTTTGGCAAAGGCGGGATGCGCACAAAAGGATGACACTTATAATCCGGGTAAGAAATACCAACTTATTTTTAATTTTTTTTTATATAGCCAATTGTTATTGTTTTGTTTGTTTTGTTTTTGGAGTTTGGCTAATTCATTATTGTTGTTGTTTTGTTTATGTTTTTTTTTTAGTTTTGTGGTGGAATATTTATGGAAACCTTGTACCAAGATTGCAAAGTATGGCTAAAAGGATACTTTCATTGACCACAAGCTCATCCGGATGTGAGAGAAATTGGAGCGCTTTTGAGGGGGTAAGTATTTATTTAGTTATGCATTTTTGTAAGTTTATAAGCAAGTAGGAATGTAGTTTACTTATTTAGAAACTCATAATATACTCATTTTTTTTCTTTATGTAGATCCATACAAAGAAAAGGAATAGACTAGATACAACGAGGTTGAACAATTTAGTTTATGTCCAATTCAATGCCAAGATCATCAACAAAAAGAGAAGAATGAAAGAGAAGAATGTGGATGTATTACTAGCATGTGAAGCTACTATGGCCCAAGGATGGATTGTGGATGGTGGTGATGAAGATGTAGATTCTGATCTTACTAGTGAAGTAGTTGGAGAGGGATCGGGATTGGGAGTGGATAGTAGCTTAGAGCATAGGAGAAGTAGTAGAATTCAAGAAATTAGGGAACTTCATGAGGAGGATTTTGTATCGGATGAAGAGGAAGAAGATGAGATGACTTTTGAGTTTGAGTCCGATGAGGAGGGAGTACTAGAGGGATATGGAGAAGAAGAATTTGAGGGTTAGGCTTGGAACTTGGAAGTGGAAGATTTGGAATGTTGCAGATTTATATAATTATGACATATAGCAGATTTGGAATTTGAGGATACCTTTTTACCTTTTATATTTTTATTTATGACAATGTAATTATATGTTGCTTGGTTGGAATGTTGCTTGGTTGGAATGTTGCTTGATAAATATTGAATTAGATATATTTAGACTTTGAATTGCAGATTTGGATTTGGTTACTGAATTGCAGATTTGCAGGTTGTTTTTGCAATTGTTTTAGGCTCTGTTTTGCAGTTTTTTTATATAATTATATCATTTATATGTTATAAACTTATAATTATATCATTTATATGTTATAAAAATAAAAATAAAATTAAAAAAAAAAAAACCGCCTAGTCCCCGCCTAGGCCTCTAGGCGCTAGTCCCCGGCCTTCCGCCCGACTAGCGCCTAGCGTTTTTTAGAACCTTGCATTCATCACAGACTGAAAAGTGGATGGGGCATTGGTAAGCCCAAATGGCATCACCAAAAATTCATAATGGCCATTATGAGTCCTAAAAGCAGTCTTGTGCACATCAGTTGGATTCATTCGGATTTAATGGTATCCTGACCTCAAATCCAGTTTAGTGAAAATGCTTGATCCTTGGACTTCATCCAATAGCTCATCTACTACAGGGATAGGGTATTTATCCTTAACAGTCACAGCATTAAGTGATTTGTAATCAACACACATTCGCCAAGTGCCATCTTTCTTTTTAACAAGTAACACAGGAGAAGAGAAGGGGCTGACACTTGGTTTGATCACACCATTATCCAACAGTTCTTGCACAATTTTCTCAATTTATGTTTTCTGAAAATGAGGGTATCTATAGGGTCTGACACTCACAGGAGAAGTATTTGGTAGTAATTCAATCCTGTGATCTTGAGTCCTTGTTGGTGGAAGAGTAGATGGTGTAGTAAACAGCTCATCATATTTGTGGATCCTGTATCGAAACCTCTTGACTCTGTAAGATGGGCTAAACCTGAACTAGCATAGCTTCTTTTTCCTTTCTGAGCAGCCTTGTCATAGCCTTGCAATTTATTACAGTGGCTTCAGCAATGGTCTCACCCTGTAACTGAAACTCAGAACCATTAACAGTGAATCTCATCCTCATAGTATCAAAGTTCCATAAGATATCCCCCAATGATCTAAGCCATCCTGCTCCCAGTACTATTTCACAACCAGTTACAGGTAGTATGTAAAACTCATCAGTGAATTGAAACTGCTGCAACTGAAGAACAATGGTAGCTTCACCTTTTGTTTTCAGTTTAGCCCCACTTGCCAAGATAACATTCAGTGGAGGTAAGTGATGAACGTGCACTTTAGTGCCCCTAAGCAAGTGTGGATGGATAAAATTATGAGTTGCCCCAGCATCAATCAGAACATGAACTGTTCTCCCATGAAATCTGCCTTTAACCTGCATAGTGGCGGCTTTGGAGTGGTCATCACCCATGACCTGTAGTCTAATCAGGGGTTCATCCAAGTCAACAATAGGGGGAACTTCCAATAGTTGAGTGTCATCAGTGGGGTCAACTAGTTCACTCTCAACAGGTATAATCTCCATTACCATCAACTGCCCCTTTTTTCTACAATTGTGTCCTGGCTTATATGGCTCTTCACAGAAAAAACATTGATTTCTGGCTCTTCTAGCCTCATATTCAGCTTCTGACAGTTTCCTACTTCCACTACTAGTATGACCTGCTCTGGAAGTGAATGCAGGACCTGTGGATTTGGCTTGATGATTAATTGAAATGGACTTGTGAGTGTTGGGAGAGGAAGTGGTCACAGTAGCCTTATGAGTGCTGTGTGAGTGAGAACCCTTAAGATAATTTCTATGCCCTTCATTTCGTGTCTCATAAACTCTAGCTAGTTCACAAGCCTCATACAGGGATCGTGGTTTTTGTGCTTGCACATCCACTCTTATGTCCTCCTTGAGTCCACCAATGAAGCAGGAGTGGAGTACCTCTGGTGGAAACCCAGGGCATCTCCTAGACAATTTTGTAAACTGCTCTTTATAGAGTTCTACACTTCCAGTTTGATTCATTCTAGCCAAAGGAGCCTGATATTCAGACCTATTGTAACCACTAAACTCCCTCATCAAGAGGTCAGCAAGTCCTTGCCAAGTGTTAGGGAATTCATGCGTGAACATATACCATCGATCAGAAGCTTTATCAGTTAAGTGCATGGTAGCAATTGAGAGCTTCCTATCCTCTGGTATTTGATAAAACTCAAAATATTGGTCAGCCTTGTTTAACCATTCCACTGGATCTTCTCCACCGTATACACTAAATTCCAACCGCATTTGTTTCATAGTAGGTAGATTGGGATCCACATGTGGGGGTTGGAACAAGTGATTCTGAAATTGGGGATGAGGGTGGCCCATTTGAACAGGGAAATTAGGTTGATAAAAGGGTGTGGAAACGTGAGAGAAGTATGGAGGTGGGTGGAACATATGGGTGGTGGTGGTTGTGGCCATAGTATGTAAAGCATTGGTACCTATGAAAGGTGAGGTCATAGTAGGTAAAGCATTGGTACCAATGAAAGGTGAGGTCCCTTTAGCCTGTGATTGATTATGACTACTGGAAAGTGGAGGGGGTTTTGAAGGGACATGATGCATAGTAACAGAATAAGGCCCAGAATATGTCATGACAAAGGGGTTATTATCCTGCAAAACTGAAGAAAAAGCATGTGATGCAGGAAATGCAGTACAGGGCTGAGGGAATTGAAGTGGAGCCCCATGGCAAACAGTATCAAACTGTGGAGGGATATCACAATAAACATTTTCCACTAACTTAAGACCAAGCATGTTAGGTACTACTCCTTTGTCCTTCTCGCCATAATTAGGAGCAATTGTATTCATATGCATGTTCACAGCTTGAGTAGTCATGGGATTTGTGGTGTACAATATCACATCATTAGCATTACTGTAGGAGGAAGATGTAACAAGAGGGAGGTATGCGAAATTACCCTCAGATCTCACCACAGCTGAAGAGGACTCCTCCGTTGTCTGGACTGGAACCAAGTGGTCAATGGGAGCAGATAGAGACCCAAATTTCACAGATCCATTGGGTTGAGGGATTGTTGTGCTACTCTGAATGAGTGGTGTGGGTTGTGGTTGGGTCCCCGAGCTTTCTTTGGTAAAATTAGAGAGCTGCTGATTAAATTCATCCATCAACAAGGCTTTGAAGCTAGCCAAAGTGGTGGCCATAGAATCATGGAAGGAAGCCTGCATCGCATCTAACCGCGCACTGGTTTCATCACGATGGACCTGAAGCTCGAATTCCAAGTGAGATAGCTCACCGGAAACGTGAGGGTCATCGGATTGGGGTTTCCCACCCCCCTTCAATTTGCCCATGAACGACAGGCTCTAGATACCAAATGTTAAGGTAGAGGCCCTAACTGTGAGCAATTGCAAAGAAACGTAAAGGGAAGGAAGAAGATAATTAACTGATATTCAACGATAGGGTTTTCAGCTACAGATTGAGGCATATATAGCCCATATCATGTGGACACGTCGTACATGGAGTGAGCAGACTTAATTGAACTCTTAAGATGCTTAATTAGACTAACGACTAATTAACAGAAGGAACTAATTAACACGTGCCAACACATGCACGAGATTGACTTCTCCCAGCTAATTAGGATACCACTTCCAAGCTATTTTTCGTAACAGATTTTGCTTTTAGATATTAGTGATTTGAAGTTGGGCTCATCTTAGGGTTTTATTTGGATTGGATTATATTTGCAATTTTGATTTTGGGAGAAGAAAATGGAGATTATGTGCAGTTGGGGAAGGGGCGGTTTTGTGAGGTTGTGGAGTTTGGTTAAGGTGGTGGGTAGTGGGAGCTTGTGAGTAGAGATTCATGGTGGTCGGCCGGTGTTGTGTCTTCTCCTCCTATCGCCGACGTGGTAGGTGTAGCCAGTGTAGAAGGTGAGATTCTCACCCTAGGAGTGGTGCTGGTGACGAGCCTCCTTGACGAAGAGGAACTCCGACGAGGTAGGGAGCTGGTAAAGGTTTCAAATTGGATCTTGGAGATTCTGCTACAGGTTATAGAGGTGGGTCAGATTGGGTCGACGTGGTGGAGGAAGGGGGGGGGAGAGAGAGAGAGAGAGAGAGATGAGTAAAAGAGTATTAAGGGTTAGTTTGGGAATTTCATCCAAAAGTGAGGGTTAAGGGTGAACAGTGGGCCATACTTGTCAGTGCCAACTCACCATATGACGTCACAATTGGAGTCAATTTTGAAATTTGAACTCGAATGATGGAAATTGAAAGTGCATGGATCATCGTGATTAAAAAAAAAAAGTAAGAGACCAAATTGATTTTAGCTCTAAAGTTCGAGGACTAAACTGAATTTAGTCCTTATATATTAGATCATTAACTTAAATAATCATGCATCTAATTAAGTGTTGTTGTTCATTCTGCGCAGCAACATCATTCCAAGTGAAACCACTATAGTATAAACCCTAGCATAGCAGGGTAGCATGGTCTAAGGAGAAGAACAATGCAAGGGCAGACAAGAAAAGAAGAATCAACTTTCCCAATGTAGCGATTCATGCAAACCATATTATATTGGGGCAGAAGTCTAAAGATGAAAAGTCCTTGTTTATCATACCATTGTTGGAGAGGAAATATCCCACATTGGAAAAGTGACAAATAAAATATAACTTATAAGTGGGTGGATCTCACCCAATTGTACCGAGAACTTTTGTGATTAAAACCCAACACCTATCGGGTGGTTAAGATGGGACAATATCGGTACAATGGTGGGTCACAGGCCACGCTTGTCGCTGTTTAACAACTATTACCTCTTCTAAACTTTAATCGCTCCAATCCTTCAAAATAATCCAATCCTGTCCAACTATAGATTGACATGCAAACAACTGCAGCAAGATATAGAATGTTGAAAGTTCTGAATCAAAGAGCAAGAAACTAAGAGATCTCAAATTTGAAATTAAGCCTTGTACCAGCGACAAACAGATCGATATACGACAAAGAAAGAATCAATAAATGTCACGCCCCTGATTTTTTTAACACAATAAAAATCGATATATAGCCCCATAATTATATATGCATGAACGTTCAGCCATCAATACAAAATACTTAAAAACTTTTTTCCTTTTAACCCAAGTACATATTGATGCCCTGAACCCACTATGTCAATATTGACCCGCCCACAGAGTCATATATTACATAAACTTATGAATTAAATTGTCAATAACAAAATAAAACGTAAATGCTCCTCAGAGTTTACTATATAGCGGAAGTCATAACAATGGCAAAGCCAACCAAAATTGCTTCCTACCTGCTCTGCTGCCAACAAGCTACTTCAGCTTCAGCCACGATTATCCTGACCTGCAGGGTTAACCCCTACACCATTTGAATAGTGCACCGGGTTTTCACACAACAAACCCGGTAAGCTTTTGCAAGCCCGTATGAGTAACTCAAAACAACTCACACCAAAATCACGGGATGAACCCCGCACGTTTCAATCAAGAAGCCAAATCACGCTTTGATCCTTAAAAACACGAAATAAAGGAGAACAACTCATACTTTAATTTCCTTTCAAATCGAAATAAAAGAAAGCAACTTACACCTTGGTTTCTTTTAAAACGAAACATGGAAAACAACTCACACCTTGAATTCTATCAATCGTACCAAATCGTACCATAGAAAGCAACTCACACCTTGATTTCTATCAGTAAAACATAGAAAACAACTCACACCTTGAATTCTATCAATCGTACCAAATCGTACCATAGAAAGCAACTCACACCTTGATTTCTATCAGTAAAACATAGAAAACAACTCACACCTTGAATTCTATCAATCGTACCAAATCGTACAATAGAAAGCAACTCACACCTTGATTTCTATCAGTAAAACATAGAAAACAACTCACACCTTGAATTCTATCAATCGTACCAAATCGTACCATAGAAAGCAACTCACACCTTGATTTCTATCAATCGTTAATAAGGAAAACAACTTGCACCTTGTCCCCTTAAAAACCGTTAATAAGGAAGCAACTCACACCTTGTTCCCTAAAAACACGTAATGTCATGAGTTATCAATAACCAATTCCCGTTACCCCATGAATTACCTATATGGCAGACAGACTAGAGCTCTAACTGAAACGTAACCACTCGTTTGGCCAAAGACTTGATTACCTGATATTCTGCCCAAGGTCATAGACCTTCAATCCTCGGGCCGCACAGTCCCTTGGAGCAAATCATTAAAGCAGTTGCATAGGACTCAAAAACATTACACAAATCGCAACGTTTTTGAAAACAATTGAAATCAACATTTCCATAATTATTGTTTTCCAAAAAGCCATAACACAAAACAATAAAGAGCATCAATTCATGCATATTGTTTTCATACCCAAATCTCAACACTTTTCCCAAGGTCATAAACCTTCAGTCCTCTGGCCGCACAGTCCCTTGGAGAAAAACATTAAAGAAGTCGCACTGGACCCAAAATGTTACACAAATCTCAACACTTTTGAAAACAATCGAAATCAACATTTCCATAATCATTGTTTTCTGAAAAGCCATAACACAAAACAATAAAACGCATCATTCAT
The DNA here is from genome assembly GCF_002994745.2 of Rosa chinensis. NCBI lineage: Eukaryota > Viridiplantae > Streptophyta > Magnoliopsida > Rosales > Rosaceae > Rosa > Rosa chinensis. The sequence goes on from NC_037094.1 coordinate 35,771,301, forward strand.
GCCTATTGTTTTCATAAATCCACAAACCACCAAAACATATATATATATTTCACGTAAATATATATATACGTAGTCATCCACTTAGGAATGCCTACTAATACCAACTATAGTTTGCAGTTAAATCAATAACTCTCAAAACGATAAAGGTAATTCCATTCGTAAATGAACATTGTGAGATTACTCACCTCGAAACTCCCGCTGCGTCTTCAATACAGAACAAGGCAGCCACACCACAAAACAACTGTCCAAGGATACCTCGTCAAGTACCTAATCACATACGGTTTCAACTTAGCAACAATCCATAACCGATTTAAGTCTGAAACCCCTGTTTTGAACTAAAATCCCCAAAGTGACGCCAATCGAGGCAAAACCACATCCGAGACCACCCAATGTCTCCGGAATACTTCTACAATCAATATGCCAAAACCACAAGTCGATCGGATAGTCGGATCCTCACGGATCGAATCATCAAACGGTCCGAAACCGTAAAAACCCTAACATACTCATACGATCTCTAAAAATTACAAACAATATATCGAAATGCTCGTATCAATGAGTAGATTGAACTCAGGAACAGAAACTATCCCTGAGCCGGAAACCTCAGGAAAACACTACCACAGTGGCAGCACCGCCGCCGGACCAAAGTCAGAATTTGACAAAACTCCCAACACCAAAGTTCTTCATCTCAACTCCAATTTAAACTTTCATAACTACACCAAAGTCCAATTATGAACCAATTGATCGAATTTTACCTTAGAACAAAATAGCTCGATGGAAACCCTAGAATTTCAAAGCTTCGATTCGTCCTCCACGAGTGAAATCGATCCAAGCCACTTTGGGAGAAGTATCTACGTCCTCCAAGCTCCAAAAGCCCTCAAGAATCACTAGCAAAGGTGGCCGGAATCGCCAACTCTGATCAAGGCGATCTCGTCCCCAACAAGGCTTTCTTCTCGGCCTTACAGCGCCACCTACAGCTCTTATTTCACTTCGATTTCTTCTACAAACTGGTAAAGGATGTCAAGACGAGAAAATCCCACTTTGTTTCACGTCAATCGGTGGCCGGATGAGGAAGATATGGCTGGAAAACCAGAGAGGAAGAAATCTGGGTTCGGGACCGAAGAGAGAGAAAATCCTTCCGAAAATGGAAACTTGGCTTTTTCTGAATTTTTCCGGAAAAATCCCATATATACCAAAATGAAAACTTTTTCCGACGGCCATAACTTCTTCATACGAACTCCGATTTCCGAGTTCCACATATCCACGAACTCGTATCGACGCGCTCTACAACTTTTGTGAAGGAAGTTTTCGGAGAGTCCCAATGTATCAAAAGTCAACCTTGAACCCCCCCCCCTAAAGTCATACTTTCCAAATAATTAATTCATCCGAAACACTTCCGCTTCGTCCACGAGCCACGAAATTGTCCAACAACCATAAATTAGATTCAGGAAATTTCTCGGAAAATAATTACGAATTTCCGGGGCATCACAATAAAGAACCTAGAAATTAATTTCAGAAATTCAATAAACCAAGACAAGTTTGAACCCCTTAGAACAATGATTTTTTGTTCTTAATTTTGAAATTATCTTCAGCTCTTCTATATTTATATCCATGAATCACAGTTTAGAAGTACTAATGATAGCTAAATTAAAAGCTATTGATTTTCCTTATTCGATCTCCTGTAAATATGTTGATTGTAACATAGGGAAATAAGGGTCTCCCGCAAAGGATTAAGTTAAACTAAAATCTTCAACAAAAGTCACAAAACATGATAGCAACCCTTACTGAACAGCAGTAAAAAATTAAACTAAAAACCTAACCCAAAACAATTCAGAAAAATATAAAAATTTACGAGGATGTACTAGACACATAGGGGGTCTAGCATATAAAATTTGGTGATTTTTGGAGTTCGTTTACTATATTAAATAAATACGAGAAAACAGATAACAGAACGTAAAATAAAGAAGGATTAAATTCAGTTTACTCCCCTGAACTTTAGGCCTAAAATCAGATTGGTCCCTCTTTCTGAAAATCGATTACGATGGTCCCTATATTCTCAAATGACATCACCCGAGTCCAAAATTTGAATTTAGCTTGAAACATGACGTCAGCTACTGAGTTGGAGTCGACATGGGGGCCCACAATGAGGGCAAAATGGACATTTCAAGTTTTTCTAATTTTTTCTCTCTTTTTAAATTTTTTTTCTCTATATTCTCTCTCTCTCCCCGATCTACTCCCTCTCTCTCTCTCTCCCAGATGCTCTGATCCGCCTTCCGGATCGCTACCGCCTCCCCCTCTCTCTATGAGCGCCCCGTCCGACGCATCGCCGCCGACGTGGCCAAGAACCTCGACCGCAAGTCGCCACTGGAATTATCAAGGTCGCCACTGGAATCCAAGTAATAATTTTCCGAAATTCAAAGTTACACAGCATAAACACAACTAAAGTCACCCAGAAAATTTCATACCCTAATCTGAAAAATTCACAATAATAGTAACATTATTCTGATTCAATCTTCTGAAGAACAAACAAAAACTTAAAAATCAGAGCACCGATCGTTTTTTTCCCAATCGCCATACCGGGTAGGCTCGGGCCCTTTCGGCCCGCCGATCTCACCCGTCTCTTTATTCAAGTCCAACTCATCTTCACCATCCTCAGTTGGCTTTTCACTCTTTCCATCGTATTTCACCTCTGCGTTTTCACGCTCCGGTTGAGATTGCCCGGTCGAGGAGGACAAGAGCCGGCTCACTGAATTGATAGCTGAACAAGCCAGAGGCTCAGCTTTCGTTACGATCGTTGATGAGAATTGATGGCTCAGATTCGTCGCCATGTTTCTGCAAAAACAAAATGAACAGAAAGGAAGAAGAAAAGTAGGGCTGGATTCGAGATTACGGTCAGTATTTGAGAATTCCACTAGAATCCAAGAACTCGCGGTTGAGGTTCTTGGCCACGTCGGCGGCGATGCGTCGGACCGGGCGCTAGTAGAGGGAGGGGGAGGCGGAGGCGATCCAGACGGCGATCGGAGCATCTGGGAGAGAGAGAGAGGGAGCAGATTGGGGAGAGAGAGGGGAAAGAGAGAGAATATAGAGAAAAAAATAAAATAAAAAAAGAGAAAAAATTAGAAAAACTTGAAATGTCCATTTTGCCCTCATTGTGGGCCACCATGTCAGCTCCAATTCAGCAGCTGACGTCATGTTTCGAGCCAAATTCAAATTTTAGACTCAGGTGATGTCATTTGAGAGTATAGGGACGATCGTAATTGATTTTCAGAAAGAAGGACCAATCTGATTTTAGGCCTAAAGTTCAAAGGAGTAAACTGAATTTAATCCAATAAAGAAAAACGAAATTGAGAACGGTTGAAATCAAGATGATGAAATTAGCTAGGAAGGAAGTATCCACCCCAAAAATCACACAGAACACACTTTATCCAATTTATAACCAATTAACTCGGTTGAAGACGCTCAGATTGGCTCGGTACGCTTAAACACAACCTATTACCCTTTCTTACTTTGTACGCTAGGCAAGAAGTGCTTTACACCTAGACTTTTCCCAAGCAATGCAACCTAAAGGTACATTTATTAGATTTAACATGTTGAGATCATTAAGTTTGAAAAGAGTTTGAGCAATCATTAGGCATCGCAAATAACTTAGCGCCTCGCTAAACCTAGGGTTTTGTTTACTTGCTAGTGAAAACTACCAATTACTTCTCTAGATAATTTGAGGAATCCAACTATTGATTCAGGCATCAAACAATCAAAGTGTTAGAACCCTAGCATGCATACTAAGTAGGCCTCCAAAACACACAAACATAGAATTCATCAATGAGAAATGGTAAACAAAACCTCAACTTTATTAATTGGAAAACAAATTGAATGTCAAAGCATGTTATGGATCATGTCTAGGGGCTTCAATTGCCCCTTACCTAATGAAAATTTAGGCCCCATTTGGTTGACTGGAATGTTACAGTGAGAAAATGAATTGTACTAATTTTCCTTTCAATGATGGAATGGAATTGATTTAGCATCTCCATTTGTGGTGTTTGGAAGAATTCAAGACTTGAGATTAGAAAATGGTTTGAGAGAATTAATTTATTAATGAGTTTCCAATAATGCCCAATCAAATTAAATATGGAAGATTAAAAATGAATGAGTGGAGATAGGAATTATTAATTGACCAGATTTTATGAGGAGCTAAACAAGTAAATTTTCAATTCCATTGAGTGAAAGAATTGAAATACCACACCCTAGATGGTATTTCTATTTTGTCTCTTTTATGGAATTGAACTCCGATCAACACATTTATTTTACTTTCCTTTCCAAACTTATGACTTAACCAAACACGACAATTTAATGGAATGGAAACTGTTTCACATTCCATATTTGATTTCCTGGCTAACAAACGGGGCCGTAGTTACACATAATGGAATGAGAACACAAAGGAGTTCATGGAAACGAAAACAACAATAACCAAAAATAGGAGAAAGCGGATCGGTGATCGATCTCCAGTAGTCCAGTGATTGATCGTTTCTGGCGGTGATTTGCGGTGCTTTTTCGTCTTGAGCTCTTGTTATGCTTCTTCGTACCTGAGATGGTAGGCTTCTTGAATGTTTGAAGAGAGCTTTTTTTTTTTTTTTCTTTCAGTTTGTAACACTTTTCTTCTTTCTTTTTGGTACTCTAACTCCTTGGCTTCAATGGAAAGCTTCTTGGTGAATGTTCGGGTTGATTTCGGATTTGTTGGCACCATTCTATCCAATACGAAATGCCAAGAGAAATAATTGCTGAATAGCTTTATCTCCATGCATATTGCCTTAACCTTCCTTGATTCATCAAGAATTTATGATTCTCCATCAATCGCACATATCTCCTTCCTTTTGCTCTTATTTCTTTTTTTGCTTTGGAAAACCTAATAAACATAAAAGCAACTAAATTAGCCAAAAAATAAGATAAACTAACAAGGTAAATATGATTCATTCCTTCCTAGCAATCATCAATTATAGAACTCCTTCGCCTCCAAGTCTCACTGTCCCCCTTACTTATTTTTCCTTTTCTTTTTTATGACATTCCACCTTTAATTAAGCCTTTATTTGAATAAAATATGACCTAGCAGAGCACTCTGCTAGGGTTTGTGGTGCGGTGGCTCTACTTTTGTCGTCATGACCTATACCTACTCCATTCATGGAGAATATTTTAGGCTTCAGCCTCTTCATTTGTGTCTTCTATATCTTTGGAGGCACTGAGTCTGATGTGAGGAATTTGGGTGCGGCTGGGGCTGTGTTGGTGGACTAACTTACTGTTGGCACGGGATCAGAGGGTGGCGGCGCTTTCTGGGAGGAGTGGGATCTGGGTAGAAGCCACAGTGCTCTCTGTGGGTTGCCTCGTCCAGGCGGTGCTGCTGTGGCGGTGAGGAATCGGTCAGTGCAAAAGAGGGTTTTCCCCTGGCCGGATTGCTTGTCGTTGTTGGTGTCGTGCCCCATTTGTGGATCTTTGCTTGGTGGTGTTAGCGACCTTTTTTGGGTGCCCGACGTTCTTCGATGCCATGATGGTGAGGCAGAAGACGACCCATTGATTGGCGGCTTGACGGGGACTGGGTGTGTCACTGGCGACATGGTCGTATGTCCGGATGCAGTGGGTTCTGGGAGATGGTCCAGTGGATTCTGGGCTCAAGTTGTTTTGGACTTGGGCTAGAGATGCAGTGGGTGGACAGGAGTAGCACGTTTTGGGCCTCCACAGTTTTGGATTCAAATTTGGGATCCAGGTGGGTTTTGCATATGGTTTCGGATCTGGGATCCAGGTGGACTATAGGCTTGGACTACAACCCATTATTTTTGGTGGGCTGTTTGCTTTTCACAATGGCATGGGGCTCCTATGCTTTCCTGGTATTGGATCCAGGACCCTATTCTATGGTATTTGTTCGTGAAAGATCGTCTGCCAACATGGCCATGTTCTGACAACCTTGGCCGGCTTCGATCTTTAGGTGGGAGAGTGCCTTCATTCCGACGCCAAGTTGATTTTTGTCAAATTGTGCGTTGGAGTTCGATGGGTAGTCAAACGACCGACTACTCAATTCACTACATGGCTGTAATCCGTAGTGTAAAATCAGCGCTGCGTCTCGACGTTGCTACGCGCTCTTGCATTTTTAAGTTTTTATATTTCTTATGTAGTTTTTGTTTCGTACTGTTTTACTCCCTTATTGATGTATTTTTTTGATATCGTTTCGTTATAATCTTTATTTTCAATAAATGGTTGACCTCATTCAATTCAAAAAAATAAAAAAAACAAGGTAAATATGAGAATTAACAATATTATCATAGCATAGTTATGCTCCTGTCAACTAATAAATTCAAACTTGCGTTTCTCAAAACCTAATAACTAGTATCCCTTCAAAAAAAACCTAATAACTAGTATTATTGCTATTGACTCATGCAAACCAATAGCAAATGCATTCGATAAATTAAGCTTAAAATTTGTCATAGATATAGAAAACTCTTCAATCCTATAAGTTTTAATACTCACGGATTCATTACATAAACCAGATAGAGAAACATGTAAGATAGAACAAACAATTAGAGGATCGATCAAATCAAACCGTTTTTTCCTGGTCCCATAAGTAGTATATATCTTAACTACTCAATCAATCTGCTTCTTAGTTGAAAACTGGGTTCAAATTTTGTTTACATAAAAGAGTCATTATATATTAGAGGAGATTGTCTCTTTTTTGGAGATGGTGGGCATGAAAGCTCTTCCCATGTTATGACTCTTTATCCTTAATTATCTCCGGCCATTACCCTTACACCATAGTACGTTCTCCACTTCTCCTACAAGTTGGCCGGAGTACTAGCTAGTGAGATGTCTTCTACTTACATTCTACCGAAGTTATTGTGAGTATAGAGAAATAATTAAATATCATGTTTATTAAGTGTAAATGTTCATTTCTTTCATTTTTTATGGTACGGTAGTGATACACCAACATAACTTTGGAGCATTATTATACTTTCGACCCAAACAGTGTGTCTTTGAGAGCTTTAATGCTGTCTGATCGTCTTCCGTGGAAAAGATGATAAGAAATGTTCTTTGCAGCTAAAGACGCGGTTGGTTCTTGCAGGAGCTGTCAATGGCCTTAACTTTCGTACCAAGCTTCCTTGTGCTATCTCAGCTCTCATAGTCCAAACTTTATTAATTGTTGAGAGTTCACACTAACTGGCTCTCTTAACTGTATACATTATTTCTTCCTCCTTGAAACTAGTACACTAAATTATTCATAATTTCTACAATGTGGAGTAATACCATGTGATTGCGAATCTGTTTCTTTATATGAATAATGACGGTTGATCATTCAGCTCCGTACCTTCATGCCGTATAACAGCTCTGCTCCTAACTAATTTCAATAATTCATTGTATATGTAACTAGTCTGAGTTAATGAGACTAGAAGGTAGTAGAAAGTCTTGTATCAAGCGATCTGACTACTTAATATAAAGATGTTACCTAAACATACGTACGTAAATCGGACAATCATACTTAAATTTACCCTATGTTTCCTGCTGAAAATGCTGAAACACCCTCACTTTAAACCTATTCAAGTGGCAGTGCAAGGTTAGTCGGACAAATTAACTTGTTAGTCAAGAAATTCCACCGAAGACGATCAGAGTAGCAGATGGAGAATCTAATCTGGACTTGTTAATTAATTAGATATTAATCGAGCAGCTTAACTTCATTGGCTTCTCGCCCAAGCCAGAGAGCCGGTCAGTCTTGCAGGCGGGCCGAAGCCAACTTGCTTTCCGCGGCTGCACCTCCATATGCCTCCTTCCTTGCCGTTTACTTTACATGAGGACTGAGGCGCCATGCATCAACTAGCTTTGAGCACCCACTTCTTATTTAAGCCCACGATCTATATATAGGATCCTTTGCCATTCATTCACTTCATTCCTTTCATATATTGCAGTGCAAAAGAAGCTAGCCAGCTAATCGACATATGATGATGCGTAGCATTGTGAAGAAGCTCTTGTTCTGTGGAGCAAAGGGGTTTCCCTCCATCTCTCACTCGGACGACTCTCGTGTAGTGCCTGTGCCACAAGCCGGTCATGTCCGTGTGTACGTTGGAAGAGATATTAACATGATGTGCAAGTTTGAGATAGAAGCCAATTACTTAAACCACCCACTATTCCGGAGTCTACTCCAGCTCTCCGCAGATCAAGAGTTCGGTTATTCCTACGATGGAGCTCTAAGAATAGCGTGCGACGTCGATCTCTTCCACTACATTCTTCATCTCCTCGATACCAGCAATCCCTCTGCCCATTATATGGAGCTTTCTGATCTCATTTCCAAGTTCTACAGCACTAGTGCTACTGTAACTACACTCGCTAAAACTGCCTGACATCATAAGCGTAAGGATATTTAGTATACTGGGGATTGATAATGTAGATAGTGATACTCATAGTAAATCTTTTATTTCTTTTATACTTTCATCTTCAAAAATTGAAGAATAATTGTATACATCAAAGTTTTAGTGATACAAACATAACGCCAGCAACAAGTTGGTAAGTGAGCAAGAATGTGAGAGACTTGAACTGTTGTTTCCATTGGCCATTGATCGATGTTTGCCTGGAAAAATAGAAGAGAAAAAGAGAATTATTTTTATAAATTAAATTTCAAATGTGAATTATATATATCCAACCAATTGTACGTACGTAGTTCATTGACTGATCAATGGTTCAACTAGTTAAGTTGATAATCATGCATGAAAGGTAAATTAGGTAATTCAAGTGATGAAGAAGTTGATGAAGCTTTTGTGGATGAAACCAAGGAGAATGAAATGGAGCATAATATTGTATTTTTAGTTTTTATTTTAATTTTACTATAATAACTCTCTTAATTAGATAATTTTGATTATGAGCTTTTATTTGTATCTTATATATAGGTATTGTAGGCATTTTAAAATTTAGTGAAACTCTTGGCACCAGATTTTAGGTTAATTATCTTTGTGGTACGTAGTAAAGATTAGTCGATAAATCAAGCTAAAAAGTTGTCAGAGTAAACTTTTCAAAACATAAATTATTTATAATTCATAAGTCATCACATCAAACGATAGACAGATATGCAACATAAAACAATAAAAGGATAAAATCAACTAGTTTTCCCTGTGCCATAATATATAATCTCTAACATCTCGATCAATCTTCTTGGTCAAAAACTTTATTCAAATTTTATCAGGCTAAAGAGTAATTGTTTCTTGAAGGAGGTTGGCTGAGCACCATAAGATTTGACAACTCCAAATTCGAAAGTCATATGTTGTTTAAAGCAAAATTCTAAGAATCTTGCCTACTGCAAATTTCGGTAGCAATAGTTTAGTATTTAAATTTCGTAACGCATTCAAAGAAACAAAGAGGGGAAATGAATCCCTTAGGTTACATGTGTGGAACCATTTTTGTCTCCCATATTTTTTATTTCTGACTTTCTTGACTTTACACTCACCAAATATTTTAAAATAAATGAATCAATTTCCCTTCTTGAAACTTGAAATCCGTTAACGAAAAAGTTCTCGGAAAATCCTAATCTAATCAAATCGATATTTGTTTTTGTTCATTTTCACATTTTTACACTTCGTAATATACGGTGCTTGATAGTGAAAAATTGTAAATTGATTGTTTTGCTACGTATATTAATGTTATAAGTTATAACAACATCAAACGAATTTTGATGACGTTGTTGTATTTATTTATTTATGTATTTATTATATCTTAGAAAACCATAATATATGTTGTATCACCGTCTTGACTGTCGGAGTGGAGAAGATGATAAGAATTCTTCTTTGCAGGAGATAAAGACGCGGTCGGTTCTTTTAGTAGCTAGCTGGCCTTATCTTTCATATCAAGATTCTTCCTTGTACTATCTCAGCTCTCCTACCTAGTCTAAACTCTATTAATTGTTGAGAGCTCTCAGTGCCTCTCAATACTATATACACATTAATTCTTTCTCCTTAGAGGCTAGTTTATTAATTTATTCATGGTTTCTACGTACAATATGGAATAACATCATATGATTACGCATCTATTATTTGTTTATATGAATAATATGACAGCTAATCATGATCAGCTCCATACGCCTTCATGCCATAGCTAGCTTGCCTAAAGCTGATCCGACTCCAATCTAATTCAAATCATTCTTTTCCCATTTATACATGTAGCTCAATGAGAGTGGAAGATATTAAAGGAGAGAGTCATATGTCAAGCAGTCTGATCATTGTTCTTCTAAGAGAATAATGTTACACAGACGTACCTACGTTGAACGATCATACTTGAATTTACCTTATGTTTCCTACCGAGAAATATTGAACCACCCTCGCACCCCTTAAACCTATGTCAGTCGGACTTTCTTGTTCGTCAAGCAATCCCATTCAAGCCATCATAGAAGTAGACGGAGTCCTTGGAGGCTTGGAGCCGTTTCTCAATAAAACGTTAAAGCAGCTTAAATTAATCGGCATCTCGGCCAAGCCAGAGAGGCTGCCAGTTACGCGGGCCCAAGCTATAGCTTTTCGCGGCTCCCCCTCCTTCCTTGGCGTTTACTTTACATAAGCCATAATGCGCGCGTAAGCGTTGAGCACCTACTTCTGATCTATTTAGTTCCTCAATCTCGATCTATATATATACTCCTTTGCCGTTCATTTCATTCCATTGATTCATTCATTTCCTATTTTTCACCCCAAAAAGCTTCTCCATACCTTCAAATTCATGATCATTAAGTTAATTAGATTGAACCATTGAGCAGCACCCAATGAAATACAAATATGGTCAATTTATAGCTAGCATTTTTTATTTTTTTTTGGCATCACTAAAATTTTGCTGTATACAATTATTCTTCAATATTTGAAGACGGAAGTGTATGAAATTACAAAAGAATGAATGTATAAGAAAGAATCCCAATCTACAATACAGTATCAATCGATTCAATGATTTCATTCCCCAGTATAAAAATCAAGAGGCTTCGAAATGTCAGGCAGCAGTAAGTAACGGGTCTAGTTATATAGTAGCACAGCTAATAACTGTAGAACTTTGAAATGAGATCGGAAAGCTCCATGTAGTGGGCGGAGGGGTTACTGGTTTCAAGAAGATGAAGAAGGTAGTGGATCGGGGTGTAATGGAGTGTGCCATTTTGCCATGAAAACAATGAGGGACTAATTGGGGAGAGTAGATTTCCGCTTCAGTTCTCTTGTTTATTTTTTTATCTGTTTGAGGTTAGGGAGATTTGCTTACCCTAAGATTTAATATAAAGATTCTACTGCTTTTATAAACATGAGATTTTCATTTAGGTATATGGCGGATAGCGCTAGCTAGCTAGAATTAACTTAATTAATTAATCATGCTTAAGCAGCTGGTGTTCATTGAGCACAGCAAGATCAGTCCAAGTGAAAGCACCGGTAGTATAAAACCCAGAACAGTAGTGTAGCATAGTATTAAAGGAGAAGAATAATGCATGTACTAACAAGAAAAGAACAATGATCAGGTTTTCCAAAAATAATTCATGGAAACCCTAGCATAGCTGGGGCTAGTAGTCCAAAGATGACTATTCCATTACCTTGTCTAAACTTTAATCGCTCCAATCCTTCACAACAATCCAGTACTGCCCAACTATAGATCGCCATTCAAAGTTGTACGTAAACAACTGCAGCAAGACCCCATAATCCCTCATATAATGTTCTTGAAAGTTAGCTCTGAATCAAAGAGCAAGAAAAGAGGAGCTATATATGCAAATTTAAAGTAGGTGTTTATACAAACTCTTATACCAATGACAAAGAAAAGATCAATATACGACAAGAAAGGATCCTTATAAAAACCTAGAAATCGATCCCGGTAATTCAACAAACCAAAAGTAATTTGATTCAGCTCTTCTACACTATACTTTTACACAAGAATCACAACTGCGTATAAATTGAAACGAATGTTGCTTAAAACCTAATAAGTACTAGCATTATTGCTACTAACTCATGCATTCTAATAGAAAATGCGTTATTCATAGCTAAAAATTTGTCAAAGATATAGTAATACTCATAATAAGTTCATTGTAGAAAAAGGTATAGAAACATGTGTTGGAGAGAAAATATCCCACATTAAAAAAGAGATAAAAGATAATATAACTTACAAGTGGGTGGATCACACCCAATTGTATCAAGGTCTTTTGTGATTAAAACTCAACACCTAACGGGTGGTTAAGTTGGGACAATATCGGTACAATAATGGGCATGGGCCACGCTTATCGTTGTTTAACATGGTATCAGAGCAGGTTCCTCTCTAATTGTGTCTCCAACATGAGCTAGAGTTTGGGTTTCCTGCCATTGGCAAATTCCGATTGGATTGTTACCAAGTGTTTGATACGGGCATTGGATTGTTATACTGACCATGTTGCCGATATGAAACTTGTGTCCCAATTTCTAATGTGGGGATTGGATTTGCTAATTGATTTCACATGCAGACCTAGAGTTAGGTTGCACTTGAGGGGGTGTGTTAGAGAGGAAAGATCCCACATTCTAACTGAACCTGTAGATAAAATTTACACTTCTAATTGAACCTGTAGATAAAATCAAACATCATCCTCAACTCCACAATAGTCAATTGAAAATCTGAAATTTACACTACAAGAATAAGTTAATCACACGACACTCATCACACGACACATCAGTTTTTTCTGTCGTCTGAGTTAGTCAGACGACAGATTTTTTAAATCGGTTGTCTCATCTCTACTCATCCAACACTTGACCATTTCGTAAATTTGAGATATTTCAGACGACACTAACAAGGATATCTGTTGTCTGAATAACCGAAAAAAAAAAAAACAAACAATCATTAATTTATATTTATTTTTTCCCCCTCTCAAAACACCCAAAACCTTTCCGCCAAAAAAAAAAAAAAAAAAAAACACCCAAAACCTAACCTAGCAGTAAACCCAATCGAGTTCCCTCCTTAGCTGAAAATTTGGGTCAACTCTCTCTCTCGGCCTCCCTCCGACTCACCATCGCTCTCACCCTCAATCACCATCGCTTTCGGCCTCCCTCCGACCCTCCGACTCACCATTGCTCTCTCCCTCAATCACCATCGCTCTCGGCCTCCCTCCGACTCATCATCGCTCTTACCCTCAAATTAGTTGGTTTGATAACGTTCACTCCTCCAAATTAGTTGGTTCGGTGATTGATCAAATCTTGATAGAGTTTGGTTCTTCTTGATACCGTTACCTCTTCGATATTATCAGGTATGGTTATTGATGAAAGCTTGACAGAGTTTGGGTCTCTTTTGATGGAGTTTGGATTTCTATTTCCCATTAGACCTGACAAAATCGTTTTCCTTTTGGGATTTTGTTGTTCATTGAGCACACAGATAAACAGAGGGATATGAGAATTGGGGAAGGAGGAAAAAAAGAAGAAGAAGAAGAAGAAGAAGAAGAAGAAGAAGAGAGATTAGAAACTCTTACTTGCTTGCTCGAGAGAAAACAAGTGGACTGTATTTTTTTTAATCTCCTCAAATTTTCTGATTGAAGCTGTTTATGAGTTTTGTATTCAAGTGATTTTTTTCTCAGAAGATTTGTGTTTTAGGTGTGGGTTATTTGTTTTCTTGCATCTGTTTATGGGTAATGTTTGAAGTGAAAAAGTAGACTGACGTAACTTTGTGAATTGAGGAAACTTTGTTTATGGGTAGTTTGTTCATTTTGGGTTTGATTGGCAGATTCTTTCTCTACTATATGTTACCAGAATTTAGTGGAAGGGCTGAGGATGTCTGTTTATATGCATGAATTTCTGTTAGTGTCCTGTCAATACAGCAAAAGAAAATGCAACATTTTTTTTTTTTGAATTTTGCATTTAGAAGAAAACTCTGGGTTTATTGATTATTTGATAGCAGATAAGATGGCCTAGGCCCCTCTTCTCTGCTAGGATTATGATTTAGATTTCTATGGTTTTCAACTAATGTTGTGGATTTTTAACACTGATAATGTGAGAGCCCAAGCTCCAGAGGTATACTATGTGCTTGTTTTTAGAAGCAAGGTGTGCTCTAAGGGGCTTAAAGTTGAGTGCAAGTGGTAAAATATGTTGAAAGGTGGAGTGCCAAAATCACACCCCTTGAATAAGTCATCTCTGTGTCAATGAACAGATTGCGATGATTTTACCTGAATTGCACGCTTCCTAAACTTGAAGGATTTTGAATGCTCACTTAACTTTGACAGTGACCTTGATACATAGTATAAAGATTTCTTTTGAGTTGATTATTTATACTAAATTCCTACAACTAAGCAACTAGTTACCTAGAAGTTCAGATTGATATGCAGTTAGCTACATTAAGTAGCGAACAGTTTTTCTCACAAGTAGAATAATCATAACTGCATGATGAAATAGTAAAGTAGCAATGGCAGTTACAGCTTAAATCCGAGAACTTTATCCCTTCAACGCCTTTAGTGATAGGAGGTTGTCATGTATTCTTTATAAAAATCTTAAAGCATTTTTGATATTGTTTTTCCTTCAAGAATGTTTGGAGCTTATTCTTAGTCCTACAGCATATTCTCTTGCTCAGTCAAATTGTTTCTCTTCATGATGTGGACTCCTATTCTAGCAAAAGCCTCAAATATAATCTAGTGGGTTCAAGGGGACACATGGAGGAAATGAGGTTTTATATTCAACTTATCATGATGCAAATCATATATCAAAGTATTAATATCATGTGACATATGCTGAAGTTTGATAATGATAACAGTATTGTTATATTAAAATTTATGAACTATGGTATTTGATGTTTTTTGTCATGATATGTATGCAGAGATTTGTCGTACAATTATCTAGATGGAAGCATTCCTTCTTGGGTCAAAGAAGAAAAATTACAGCTGTATGTCTTCATATTCCACTATTTATTTAGCTATTTTTACGTTTCTGTTTGACAAAAATTTTATTCTATCAGTTAAAAGGCTTCTAGTTTAATGACTCTGTTTACTCTCCTTATATTATGGTTTGCTAGTTCGTTAGTGATATTTTTTCCAAGTGTACAGTTTTTTTTTTTGGTTGGCAGGATGGGCTTCCTTCATAAGTATCTTATGTCCCTTTATTAGATGAAATTAACATTGACAACTGGGTGTATTTTGCAGTAATTTAGTTGCCAACAACTTCGGCATAGAAAGTTTACAGAGCATGTGATTCCTTTACCTCTGAGCTCATCTCTAGTGTTTTGGACATTTTGATAAGGGATGTGAGAGTTGCATCTCACTTACAATATATGCCTGTCAATTGTATTGGTTCTTAAGTATAGCAACTGAGGCTACTATTGTAATACCTCTCTGTCAGGCTGCACCTCAAAATCAAATTTCTTGTCATTTCAATTGTAACTCAGGTTCACGCTACCAATCCAATGGTCATCATATCTAAGTACCAGATATGTGTTTCACCAATATCAAAATGCGGAAGCTGGAAATCAATTTCTTGGTCATCACTAAGAAAATACAATCTCTACTTATATAGAATATAAAATCAGACCTAGCATCTAACGAAACCTTCCCTTGTCCCTTGCCTCCCATGAGAAGCGACATGAGTATCAACCACTCAATGATTAGTATACGTAATTATTGTAGCCAAGAACTCATAGCTATAATTAATATTTCTCTTTTCCTTTTGGACTAGTTGTAGAGCACATTTCACATTAAGCTATTCATGGTGAGAAAATTGGGGGCCTGAGAATCTGGTCATTTCTTGCTACCCAGAAATTAACTGCCATACTCATTTCGGTGTTTATTTATTTATTTATTTATTTTAGTGGTCTTCCTTCAGGGTTGGCTTGCCTTCAAAGAAACTTTCCTTGCAATCGTGGCCCTGGAATCTGTAAGTATGGTCGAAGCCTTAACCATTGTTATTGTAAGTTAAAATGCCTTTGTGACCATTCTCTGATATGTGCTTGCATCTTTCTGCATATTATAATTTTGGGATTAATTGTGGAGGACCTGAGATTACGTCTTCCTCCAATGGGAGAGTGTATGAGAAGGAAAATGAGCCCCTTGGACCAGCTTCATATTTTGTGACTGGCACAAGTAGATGGGGAGTTAGCAATGTCGGATATTTCGCTGGCAGTACCAATCCTCAGTATACAAGTTTCTCCTTATCTCAATTCACAAATGCTTTTGATTCTGTGCTATTCCAGACTGCAAGGCTCTCTGCTTCATCAATTAGATACTTTGGCTTGGGGCTTGAGAATGGTAACTACACCGTGAACCTCAAGTTTGCAGAACATGTCATTCTGGCTGCTACTACCGGGAAATTTCTTGGGAGACGTCTTTTTGATATTTATATCCAGGTCTGTATCATCTTAAATTTTTCTTTCATATATAAAACCATGTTATGAGCTCTTATGATAACTTTTCCTTATTGAATTAGTGAAGTTGACTTGGGGTTCTCTTGGTATATTAAATTGTTGAATTGAATAAATAGATCAAGTGTCTATAACTAATTTATCAATTATATTCGTCATTTTAAAATCAGATAGATATATGGAGTAGATCCAAAAGTAATCACCACTCAGTTACCCAAGCTCCAGAGGTATACTCTGTGCTTGTTTAAATATATAGTCATGAATTATTGGATAGTTTTCTGAACATTAAGTGCAAATCAATTTGTTTCAGTGGGAGAAAAAAGGGAAAGCAGCATATACCCAGCAACATATTGATGAAGTCAGAAACGAGTGGGCAAAATTTGTTGTTAAAACATATATGTAAGCTTGTGGTTGGTGATCGACTTATTTTGGTAACCTTGATTTTACAAGATATATAGACAATATTATTATTCCTTGCTAGATTGAGGTTACTTTGGGTTAGAATTGCTGGATTTGATCATACCTGGATATGGATATGTACTTTTGGAAATGTTTTGGATTGGCAATGTAAGAACAGATGGCATTGATATATGACAATGTTATATTTTGGATTTGTTCAGGATATGAATGTTCATATAAGCAACAATTGTGCAAAGTTAATTCAGACAACATATATAGGTCAAATAATTGTAGTTTCCAAAGGTATCACACGACTGAAGGGTCACAAAACCATTGTCTGAGATCCACTCATACAACACATCTAAAAACAGCAAATAATACATGTTGTCTGAACTTCATTTCAGACAACAGAAATAACAAATTGATGTCGGAGATCATCTCCGTTCCGGTAACATGTATAATAAATTTACTGGCATCTGATATTGAGATCAGACAATAGATATAACAATAATATGTTGACAAAGATTCATTTCAGACAACAGAAATAACAAATTGATGTTGTGTGATCTTCTTTCCGATAACATGTATAATAAAGTTACTGTCGTCTGATATTCAAATCAGACAACAGATATAACAATAATATGTTGACTAAGATTCATTTCAGATAACAGGAATAACAAATTGATGTTGTGTGATCTCCATTCTGATAACATGTATAATAAAGTTATTATCGTCTGAAATTGAAATCAGACAACAGATATAACAATAATATGTTGAATATGAGTCATTTCAGACAACAGAAATAACAAATTGATGTTGTGTGATCTCCATAAGACACAACTAAAACAACAATGACGATTGTTGGAGATTCATTTCAGACAACAGTGTCACTATAACTGTGTGGTGTGAAATTCATTTCAGACATCATGTAGTTGTGTTGCTGTTGTCTGAGATTCATTACACACAACACAGTTTTACTAAAACTGTTGAGGTAATATAGCTTTTCTCAACAGTTAATAAACGAACTGTCGTGTGAGTTTGTAACAGACAACAGTTAAACCTAATTATTTTAATTTAGAAATATTCAGACGACACATACTTAGCTATATATGTTTTGTGAATTTTGAACAGACAATGGTTTTTAATTGTCGTCTGAATGAGGTCAATCAGACGACAGGCTACTAGACAACAGCAGCTTTTTCATTCAGACGACAGTTAATGAACTGTCGTCTGATTAACTTTGTGGTATAGTGTTAACATATTCCACAGGTTATCAGAGCAATCCAAAAACGAAAAATGAAATCCCACAAGGGCAGCTTTGGCAAAAAAGATTTTCATCGAAAACCCTAATTGTGTTTTTAGTCAGAATGAAGTTGAGAGCGACCTGCATCTGTACAAACACTGGGAAGCCCTAGATGTTTTCTGGCCAGCTATTAGTCTCAAGCTGAAGCCTATGAGTTTCTATGGTAACTCTATTTTAGAATGGATGCTGGAAGTGACTTCATCTCTAGGTAAGCATCAACTTGATCTTTTCTTTGTCAGTTTATGGGTTATTAGAGTGAGTGAAATAATATAGTGTGAAAGGGTAGTGATTTTAAACCTTTACACGTGGTGATTTAGGCTGATCATTACGAAGAAAACTGGGATCTCACATAGGCAACAACCTAAAGAGCGCTTGAGATGCCCCCCTTGAGGGCGATTGAAGATGAACATCGATGGTGCTTTCAAGGAGTAGGGGTAAGGAGGGATCGGTGTAATCGTTCGAGATGAGTTTGGGGAAGTTGTGGCAGCAATGGCGAAGCCTTTTTCTCACGCTCTCTTGGCATTGCAAATGGAAGCAGAAGCATGTGGGGCTGGCCTATTGCTAACCATTCACCATGGTTGGATGGAGGTTCATTTGAGAGTGACTGCTCCTTGTTGGTTAGCTCTTTGGATTGTGCTAATTCTGATTTGTCTACTGTGGGGAGGACTATAAATGATTGTAAGCGTTACATACAGGACATTCAATCTCTTCAGTTGTTTGAACTTAAATTTGGCAAGGCCCACATGGCACACAGGTGAGCAGGGTCCACAAGAAATTTGGCTTAGGACCACAGTTGAATGGTTGAATAGTCGCGACATAATGGATGATCGCTAATGGATGGCCGCAGCATAATGAATGACCGCAGTTGAATGGTTGAATAGTCGCGACATAATGGATGATTGCTATTGGATGGCCACAGCATAATGAATGACGACAATTGAATGGTGTTAATCAAGTTCATAAAGGCCATTAGCTGCAGGCGCGCGTTAAAAGGATTTAGGATATATATTCAAAAGCCGCAGAGATTATAATTTGAGACAATCAACTTAAATGCACGGTTATGAGTTTTAATTCCCAAGTTAGCAGCTACTGCATTCAAATGCATGTAACCGTGTATTGATTCACAACTTTGAATTCATGCAATCAATATGGTATCGACAGTTACAACCAAGATTTTACCTCTTCCTTTAGTCAGTGTTTATCTTCCACTATAAAAAGGACCATAGGCATCATTGTTAGTGGTCCTCGACCAAATGCTCTCCGTGATTACACAAATTTTATCTCAATACATTAATTTCAACAATAGTTATCAATCTTTACATGTTTATCTTATCGCTTTGTTTACCGGTATTTATCTTTCCTATACTTTACACTTTTGTTCTTTACATTCATGCAATTTGTCTTTTCGATTGTTACTTTACTGCACTTTATTTCCCGCGGTTTACATTCTTGTTATTTATCTTTATTTGCTACACTTTTACATTGCTGTTGTTTACTTCACGTTATTTACATTCCTGCACTCATTAAGAAAATCACCAAAAAGAGACATTACCAGAACGTTTGGATCTAATAAACGAGTTTTCTAGCATTCATGCGTTTCTTTATTTGTACCGGTATTGAATCAAGGCATCAGGGTAACACATTATACTTTGATTTTGTTTTTACCGTGACATGTGAGTATCTGCATCCCATAGATTTATCAATTGTCACTCGCACTTTCACATTCACTCACTGAGTTAAACAGCATGAACATTTCGGCTAGGTAAGGTCAATCTGTGCTAAAGTCCTTGCATTCAAGGCAGAGAGAACCCCACAGAGGAGATTGATCCTTCTTCGGCCCACAATCACCTGATTAGAAGTCAGATCTACGCAAGATCTACAATCTAGAACAAAACCTCGCTTGGCCTCCAGGCCGGGAGTTGGCATGCCCGTGCACACGTCAGCAAGCTAGAATGACACGTGTAAGAAAAGAAGCCCTCGGCCAAGTACACGCAGCTGAAACGATTTTTTGACCAAACATCAGTTTAGACATATCTATCGTGAAGCAAATGGTATTGCTAATAGATTAGCGCACCTTGCTAGTTTTTCATTTCTTGATGAAATTTGGTTAGATGAGACACCTACTATTATTCAGAATGTTCTCTGTGAGGATATTTGCAATAATTCTAATGTAGCTCAGGGTTCAGGCCTTATAAGCCTTTCAGTTATGCTGGGTTCCAAACTCATTTATAAAAAATAAAAAAATAAAAAGAATTCCTTGGTGCATTTATGGAATGATTAGTTTTATTCATGACTTTGTATTTGTAACACCAAATGTTGAAAGAAAATTAATAATCATTACCCAAACCTCAAATCCTTAAATCAAACGAAGCCTTAGGATCTAAGAAAACCCAAATTTATAAATAAAACCAATTTTCTACAAGAGCGAATCTAGCTAGTGGTTCTTGTGCATTTTCGCATCAGTAATAGTGCTTGGTAGTGAACAAGATTTTTTTGATACACAGTGTTACAACAACATCCAACAAATTTTGATCACGTTATTGTACCCTTGAGGGCCATAATGTTGTCTCACCGTCTTGACTCTTGAGCGGAGAAGATGAGATCGAAGAATTGTTCTAGTACTGTGCAGATAATTAAAGACGCGGTTGGTTCTCTCACTATCTAGCTAGCTGGCATGGCCTTGACTTTGGTATCATGCAAGCTTCCTTCTGCTATGTATCTCAGCTCTCCAGTCTGAACTCTATTAAATTGCTGAGAGTTCTCACTGCCTCTCATTACTATATAGTACACACATTAATAAACTAGCTTATTAATTTATTCATGGTTTCTACGTAAAATGTGGAATAATACCATATGATCCGTTATGGATCTATTTCTTAATATCAATAATGACAGCTTATTCATCAGCTCCATGCCTTCATGCCATAGCTTGCCCCAAAACAGCAGCTCCATCGACTCTTGGCTAATTAATTAGTTTATTCATTAATTCCCCATTTATGTATGTAACTAGTTCATTCTGATAGTTGAAGGTATCAGAAGAGAGAAAGTCGTGTAATTATTGTCCCCTAATTAAGAAAAATGATGTCACTTGGAGATACATTGGGCGAGACCATGGTTATATGGAGAAGAATAATTCTCAGGTTCACTACCCTTTGGGATAAATCAGCATATTCATCATCTCTTATGATTAACGCATAATAAGTTTTTAATTTTCTAATTCAACCATTCAAGTTGTATAATGTAATGCAAAGTTTAGTTCTGTAAAAAATCAATTAAATTGAAGACCTTTTAATTATTCATGTATATGAAATACATGGACGGTTTATCATAATAGCAGTAAGTGTTGTTAGAACCGTCCATTTATTTGATTCAATTAGATAATTAAACCATTTCCGATTCGATTGATTTTTTACATAAATGATCTTTAAATGCTAATTTAAGATATGTACCGTTGGATTATAAATTTATTAAGTAAAAGTGAGTTAATTGATAATGGAGGTGAATATGCTTGTTCAATTGTTCGAGAAGAACAATACTGAAACACCATCGCATGCACCATCTAAAACTTTTTTTTTTTTTTTTGACTTTGTTAAGGGGAACCCAAAGGCTTCCTAGGCTCAAGATAAAACCCCCTTCGGCGCATGTGAAATGCTCCAACTGTGCATTGCAGCACAGTGCCTGGCCACTTTGACAGTTTCGGGGTTCGAACCTAGGTTGGGGAGCACACCCAATTAGGCAAGAACCACTAGGCCACTTGCAGTGGTTTGCACCATCTAAAACTTACATCAATCGGACAGGATTTTTAGTCAAACAATCCCACACAAGGCCCTCTTAGTGGAAGCTAAGAAGGAGTGAGTCTATGGAGGCTTGGACTATTCTTATAAGCAGATTAAATTTATATGACTTCTCGGTCAAGTTGTGCTAACTTGCTTTCCGCGGCTTATGCCTCCTTCCTTGCGTCTACTTTTGATGTGCCATAATGCCTAAGCGTTGAGCACCCAATTCCTATTTATTTAGTTCCCCAATCTCGATCTATATATACTCCCCCGTCATTCATTCACTCCATTCATTCATTCATTCATTTCATACTTTCTTTTCATTTCACAAAACAAAGTACTGCAGAAGCTTTATTAAATTAGAACTAGCTCGATGATGATGAGTAGCATTGTGAAGAAGCTCTTCTTCTGTGGAGCAAAAGGGTTTCCCTCCATTTCAGACTCAGACGACTCTCGAGTAGTGCCTATGACACAAGCCGGTCAAGTCCGTGTGTGTGTTGGAAGAGACATTGATCTCATGTGCAAGTTTGAGATGGAAGCCAATTACCTAAACCACCCACTCTTCCAGAGTCTACTGGAGCTCTCCGCCGAGCAAGAGTTCGGTTATTCCTACGATGGAGCCCTAAGAATAGCGTGTGATGTCGATCTGTTCCACTATCTTCTTCATCTCCTTGAAACCAGCGATCCCTCCGCCCATTACATGGAGCTTTCCGATCTCATTTCCAAGTTCTACGCTAGTGCTATCTACAATTAGACCCGGTTCTGCTGCTGCCTGACATTTCTAAGCCTCTGGATTTTTTGACTGGGGATTGATAATGTAGTGTAGATAGCCATTCTTTCTTATACATTGATTCTTTTGTAATCTCATACTTCCATCTTCAAAAATTGAAGACTAAATTGTATACATCAAATTTTAGTGACAAAAATAACGCCAGCAATTAGTTGGCTTGTGAGCAAGAAAGGTCGAGGCTTGAAATTTTTTCCATTCGATTAATGTTTGCCCTGAAAGAAGAAAAATAATAATATATAGATTCAAATGTGACATATATATCCAACCAATCACAGTTCATTGACCGGCAAGAATGGTTAATCGATCTAATAAGGTCATGATCATGAAAGATAATTTAAGGCATTAACACGTTGATGAAGAATTTGTGGATGAAAATTAGGAGAATGTAACGGACCACATGAAGGTTTCCATAGCAAATAGATGTGCAACTTGCCAACTTGGGGAGAGTAGAGTTCTGCTTCTAGTTATCAAGGTTAGATTTCTCTAAAATTTTGGACAATACGTAAAAATGGCAACGTCTTGAAAGCAGGCAGCGAGTAAAGGAATATGGTGCAGATTCTCAGACACGAGATTTCATTTAGGTAAGGTGGGATAGCAAATTAAACTTGATCAGCTAGTGAAAGCACCCGAGTGCAACAAGGTATAACAAAGTACAGTCAGGTTTTCCAATAATTATTCGCACAAACCCTTGCATATATAGCATCAAGGAGGAAAATTGCGTCACAATTTGTTGGTTCTGAATCCCTTTCACTAGAGACTGCCCAAACGACAACTATACTTCTTGATCCTTCCTAGTAGCAGCACAAACATGAAGATTGTGAAGAGTGAAACAAGAACTCGGCAGATTGCAATGAATAAATGGAACTCGGCGCTTTCAACTATGATTTGGGTTTTCCATGCTTCTTTTGCAAATACACATATAGGCTATATAAAAATAAATATAAGATTAAGTAACAAATAAATAAACAAGGACAATCTCAATGAAACAAAAACAAATTCTAAAAATATTTGTGTAAAAAGTCAGCTGGGCAGGAGTCCAAAAATGAAAAGTACTTGTTTCCTCATTCCATTCCCTTGCCTTGAACTTTTTCCCTTTCCAGCCAAAAATGAGTCTACTACCTCTTCTAAACTTTAGTTGCTCCATGTTCAACATCCTTCACAGTAGTGGTATCCAGTCCTGCCTTCAATAGTTCAATTTCCTCTTCTGTCATGCTGGTTTTTGAATGGGACACGGGTTTGCCAGACCGTTTTTCTGCCTCGACAGCCCAACTATAAATCACCATGCCAACGACTGCAAGAATCATCCCCATAATGTTCTTGAAAGTGAGCTCTGAATCAAAGAGAAGCCACCCTAATGTGAGGACACATACTGTTTTCATGTGACCTAAAACCTGGAATGAAACAGCAGAGAAACGTCCAATACAGAGGTACTGGCTAATATTGCAAAACACAGCTAAGGAGCACGAAAGAAGAATGAATGCCTGCAGACTCACGCATCACAGCTTGAATGTCAGGATATACAAGAGCAAACAAAACCAAAATAGTAAAGCACTAAAAGGATAAAGTGCTTACAATGGCACCAGAAGACATCTTATAGTCTGTTATGAATGTACCACTAAGGATGTAATCAATGAATGGGCCGAGAATGAGTAGAGAAGTGGCTTGAATTGGAGCAGTCTTACTCAGCAATTCAAAGGATCCAACTGAATGTTTCTTTTTAAGAGACCCAATAGACTGTCAACAGATGAACAATATAAATACCATGAATTAAGATAGTCGCTCCACAAATACATGAAAAATTTGAAATGAATATTGAACCAAAGTAGTTTGTGTAATGGAACGAATAACCAGAATTAAAAAAACCAGACAAGCAATGACTTGAGCACCTTAAAAATGCTTCTCCAATCTTATTAATATATGGACATAAATTGGAAAAAAATAAACACTCACAATTTGCTGGAAAGAAGTGGACAAAACTGCTAGGCAGGCGCACATGAAGCCTTTGAGGTTAACTTTCACATCAGTCACGGTACAAACACCAACACCTATAACCACAACCACAACAGACATTTTAACCTCCTTGGAATACTGCTTGTTGTTAAGAATCCATTCCATCACACAAACCACGGGAATCATGCTCAACTTCGAAATCTGCACCAAAACCACATAGAGATCACTAGATCACTGCACAGGTAAGTATGAAGGTGGCTGCTAGCAAGTGGCAAATAACAGCATATGCATCCATCACAATGTGGAAACAATTATGTGATACCTGGTAAAAGCCGACAGAGTTAAGCATGAGGCTGAAGTTCATGGCGGTGATGGAGACATTGGCAACTATGGAGAACCAAAGAAGCTCCCAAAAGGGAACATGCTTGATGGCAGAATAACCGCTAGCATTGGAGACGAGGCCAACGAGTGCAGTTACAGAAAAATGGAACCCAGTTAAAGTGGTGGCTGAAAAAAACACCAAACACGAAAACCACACTTATTCATCATTACTCTCTCTGCTCTTCCAATCAGAAATACACAAATCGGAATCAAGCCATCAACTTTTTTGGTCAATAGTTTTACATGCTCAGTTTTGTCACCAGTGAACTATATCTAACAAAAGCTCCTACTTCTCGTAGCATCTCGGTCTTCAAGGCCTGTCAAGAATGATCTAGTTGCAAGGTGCTCCGACGCATATGTCATGAAAGATACCAAGATTAAGCCTCCACAACCATTAAACCTAACCTGTCAAAGATTATATAAATCTGTCAGTTCTTGCTCCTTAAAGTGTAATGAGCCCACAAAACAAGCAACTGGATAATGCACTTCAGGTCTTTACATCAGAGGATGGAACATGAGTACAAAATTGGCTCATGAATGAAGACTGTTAAAGACTACAATGACAGATACAACTTTAAGAGCTGGTACCATGAGTGATAAGGTTACGCTATTAAGTCACATGAATTTAATGTATCAATCCCATTGACATATGCTTAAAATCATTTCACAAGGATCAATATTGCAACTGCAACTCAAATTTTCCGTAGGGTAAACCAACAATATTCTTAGCACTGACATCAATAATTTGGTCGAGCAAATTACCTTAAAAATAGAGCAGGAGCAGTGATACCAAAAAGACATGGCAAAGATGGAACAAACCCACCAAACTCAACTATGGAAACTAGTTTCAGCATTCAACAAATATAGACAAGATGACCAACTCCAAGTATAATCAACAAAGAATTAACAGAGTAAAAGAAATGGTCTTGCATAATACAACAATTCAAAATAAATACAAACCCTTCAGTAAGGATGTAATCAGAAACCAAGAGTTTTAACATAGAAAGCATGCAGCTATGTGGATTTGAAGAAGGCAATGTTACCTGCTACCAGCTTTAGAAAACCCAATTAAACCCATGATAAAGTGAAAAACCATCAATCTAACAAATGTTAGTTACAATGTTTGTCACTAACCAATTTAGAAATGTTCCTACACGACCCAACCCTTTCCCAAAAACTTGTTCTATTCTAAGCAAATGGCAGCTGTTACATACAATACATACATCTCCTAAATCTTTCCTCAGAACCAGTATGAAACAACAAATAGGTAAATTACAAAAAGCCTAAGCCTTCAATTGGGCAATCTAAGATAGTGATCCAACCTAATTTGTACACAAGTTGACATACTAAACCAGAAAAATGCTCAAATTGATGGAAACAAAGATACACAAAACTAGAGTCCAAAAACGTGAATTAAGAAAGTGAAGCAATGAACCCCTAGTATCATCATTGCTAACCTACATGGCTGCATTTATGGCTTTCTGCATCGAGCATGTATATATCACAACAAATGAAGCAAGAACACACGAACAAAAGACAAAACAAAACTGCTCAGAAACAAATGATCAGTAAAGAATCCCTATGTTACTCCTTCATTTTGATAGTTACAGCTTTGTTTAAAAGTATATAAAATAAACTTTCATTCTGTTGGAAAGTTAAGAATCCCTATGTTCAGTTTGTGAACAAGTTTGAATAAAGGAAACTATTGAAATCAAATGAAACAAACAGAAACATAGTGACAATTGAAGAATTTCCTGATGCAGACCCTCAAATTCGAAAAATCATAACTTACTCTAGAAAACTCCTTTTTATGAGATTTTAATTCTGAATAGATCTTTAAGATGTCTACTGAAATTTCATGAAGACACCAACTTCAAATACCCAGCCGAAATGTACAGTTTTTAGTAAAAAAGCAACTGGGTCAAAAACAACAGATTGCAGCTCTGTTTTTGGCCTCAAAATTAACCACTACCTCTTAAATGAAATAGTACGAAACTAAACAGATATCAAGCTTACATTATAAGCTTTCAACACATGCAAATGGTTTCTGTAATGAGGTCTAGATCAAAGGATATGGTTGCTCGAAGTTAACTAAACGATTATAATGCAGAAACTTGTTCTAGCTTTCTCCAATGCCTACAAACTAAGGTTTGAGGTTACTGCTCAGTCTAAGGTTGTTAAACTGATGCATATAGGTTCTTTGATCAATGAAATCTCTTGTTGTGAAGTCAAAATAAGAATTCCAACCCAAACAGCAACCTAACAATTTGCTCAGGACACCCACTTTTAGAAAGCCAAGTTTCTTATCATCTTAATTTGTTTCTATGCTTGCATTCTGTTTGAAAATCATTTAGGTTACTAACTGTGCAGAAGCTTAAACCAATTTAGACAAGCCATACATTTATGGCTTTCTGCATCGAACATGTATAATGAAGCAAGAACACACGAACAAAATAGTTAGAAGATATCTCATAAACTTAATCTGAACAAAATAGTCTCTGTAAATTCTGTTGTACTTTTCGACAAACCAAAACAAAGCCCTCCACTTCAGAAACTTTCTGCCCTTTTTTGGCTTTCCACAAATCTGATCAAAACCAGCAAAACCAAACTCTCAAATGTTCGCTTTTGCTTCTGAAATCAATCTAGCATAGATCAGTGGCTCATATAACAAGTTTCCATTCCTGTGAACATCTCTAAGCATAATGTCCACCAATAAATATAGTGACCCAATACTTGTTGGTCCTTAAGAATCTGATATCATGTAGACATAACCATGTGATCCTTCAAAACTCAAATGCCTATGTCTACAGCCAAACGCCACAGAACTTCCTCCTTACGTACAACTGTTTTGATATTCCAGTATATAATAATTTACGAAGCAACTTTCCACCTATATATAATTATATACTAATAAACATACATATTATCCCAAGTAGAAATCAAGCCATGATCAGAATGTTCCTTCCGAGTCATTTTGGAATTTCAACCTCAGAACACAACCGAATTCAAACATTACTCTTTACTTGCCCAGAACACAACATAATTCAATCTGAAAGTTCCATTGCTGACACATGTTCAACTCCTACCGAGTCAAAAGGGGATCAACAACAATCAACACAAGTTAAAAGGGTCCAGAAAAATCACCAAAACATTGCCAACCCGAAATCTTGATGAGAAGCTACGTACGTGAGGTGGCGTCAGAGGGATCGAGATCGATGCGGCGTCTGTGATGAGGGAGAGAGATATATATAGATGCAGCGTAGGGATATCAAAAGGGTCTGAGGGCGACGACTAATAGCTTCAACCAAGAAAGGGTAGAGACCGGCAAGTTTCATTAATCTACAGACTCACCAGCCACACTGATTTCGGGCTTATAAGAGCTTGGTTGAGCGTGCTTCTGCTTTTCGACGGAAGCCACAGCAGCTTTTTTTTTAAAAAAAATTTTGGTTACCAAACGCTTTTGGCTCTTCTGCTTTATAAGTTCTGGGGCCACCCCACAACCCAAGCGATGGTCTAATTACCCACCACCATAAAAGTAGAGACAGTTACAAGCAGCATTCAGTAGTGCAGTATTAACTCCCAATAGTTCTTTACATATAAACCAGAGAGTCACAGAGTCTCAAGCCCTGTCACCTGCCTGTGATCTGATCTGATCTCCCAAATGGGTTTTGCCAGACTCTTCCTCTTCTTCCTCCTTTTGGTCTTAAACCCATCTCATTCCTATGCTGCTGAGAATGTGAGTGTGACTCTCTACTACGAGACTCTGTGTCCTTATTGTGCCGATTTCATAGTGAACCATTTGGCCAAGATGTTCCAGAATGGGCTCATCTCCATCGTCAATCTCAGAATGGTCCCTTGGGGCAACGCTTGGCTCAATTCCGACGGCTCCTTCGCCTGCCAGGTCAGCTTTCCCAAATTGCTCCCGCATTGTCTGTTTAGTGCTCTATGACGTCCTTCTTAGTAATGTCACGAGTCCGCCGCCCTATCTTTTCATCTTTTAAATTACATGCCCATCCCTATGTTAAATTTACTTCTGTTCTTCCAGAATTTACATTTGCATAGAATAGAATTTACATTTACATAGAATCACTGAAATGTCCGGCTAGTTTAATCACACATCAACAGATATAGGGTATTTTGGACATTTTATAATCGACGTGTGGGTTCAGGTCTTTAGGATGAGAGTTACGTGAAATTGTGACCTTTAGAATCGAGTACAAGGTCATGGTGAGAAAGCACTGAACGTGGGTGAGTGCATGTTCATGCAAATTTGTTTTATAAAAGTACTCTGTCAAATCTTAAGAGGTGTTTGAACTTTAATAATACACCAATCAGTTTTGTAGCTCAATGATGATTCTTTTGACCCTTTTTGTGCTTAATTTACAGCACGGAACAGATGAATGCTTGATCAACACAATTGAGGCCTGCACCATCACCATCTATCCTAATGTGGTAAAGCTTATTGAACAGATCGACTTCCAACACTTTGTTCCAAACATGTACAGATGACACTTGAACTTTGGTTTGGTTACTAATTATGATGGGATTAATTCTAATGCAGAATCGGCATTTTACATTCATCCACTGCGTTGAGAGGCTCACGTTGCAGAACAAACACAGTAAATGGGCCGATTGCTTTGAAATGTCGAAGTTGGGGACTGTACCTATCGATTGCTACAACAGTGGATATGGCAATCAGGTCAGTTCACTTTCAATCCTATATTTTGTTCTTGCTGTTTATGAACTGCTAGCTTCATCATTTGAGACTTGACAAAATTAATCTTCATGGATTGGCAATTTGGCATTGATGCATAGATTGAAACGAAATATGCAAAGGAAACTGCTCAGCTTAATCCACCACATAGATTTGTGCCGTGGCTGGTTGTCAATGATAAACCACTTGCAGAGGTTAGTCAAATCACATTTCGGATTGCTTAATTCCTCATTTTTGTCCCCCTCATGACCAGTTTTCTCTATGTAGGACTACGGAAATTTTATGGCCTATATCTGTAAGGCATACAAAGGAAAATCTCCAGAAGCTTGCAGATCCATTCGCTACAAGACTGAATCAATTGGAAATGAAAAATCGATTCCTCAAGTTTGCCTAGCAGAACAACGAAGAAACTCTACATCTTAAGCCCAAGGAGCAGACGATGTGGCAACAAGTTTATATTGACATTCCATATGATAATTGAACCTAATGTTCATTTATAGGACATAACTGAAGCTGACCTATAATGTAATATGGTCTGACATTGTGTTCTTATGTTTTGTGTGTGTTTTCAACCCATGTTTGTTACTGCATGCTTAATTATTATTGTCAAAATCTGAGGGCTTTTCACTGCCACCATCATGTATTTATGATTGAGATGATTAAATTATGCAAACTGATAGTAGCAAGTAGGTGTGACATCAATGAGTGATTGATCTATAACCCTGCTGATGCTGCTGCTCTCTAGGTGATCATAGCTCTAATTAGCCTTTAAGATATGCACACGTGGTTGGATGACATTTTTGCCCAAAATTCTATAACAGGGGGCATTCATTTTCTGCAGAAACTTGTCCAAAGATATGATTATGATCTGGCCATCAATAATATCAGAGTACCAAACCCAACAAAAGAAATTAAAAGTGAAGAGGGAAACTACTTACTACTACATATGTACAACACTTCTGAAACAGATCTCAACCTCAAAAATGGCCTCTGCTCTATTCTTCACTTGTCTCATTACCTGTTCAGTGTTCTTGCTTACTATTCCTTGTTATGTTGCTAATCAGAAAGTTACTCTCTCGCTTTACTATGACTCTTTGAGCACATCTTGTGCTACTTTCATCGTCAAGAATCTTGCTAAGATTTTCGATGATGATCTCATCACCATTCTCAATCTCAGACTGGTTCCTTGGGGTGATGCATACGCCAACAAATCGAACAACAGCACCGCTTTCTGTCAGGTTTATATTGATCACTGTTTCTACCAACTTCATTGGTTCAAAGTTTCTGCAACATTATTTATGAAATCATTAATGGTGCATATGTTCTTCCTTCTGTGTAAATTTCACAGCATAGGCCAGATGGGTGTAAGTTGAATTTTCTGGAAGCATGCGCTATCGATGTTATGCATGATGTGGTGAGATAATATGAGTTTCAAATAAAGGTTATCAATTTATTGAATTAGAAATGGTTTTGAAATTTGAGTTTGTGATGCAGAACAAGCACTTCGCTTTGATTTACTGCATAGAATTTTGGCCATAGAGGGAAGGCACAAGGAGTGGGAAACTTGCTTCAGTTCATTGGGACTGCCTAAGAAACCCACTTTGGATTGCTACAACAGTTCAAATGCAACAAAGGTTCCATATTTAATCCTATCTACAAGGATTCATGATGATTACGTTGTCCATTATGTTTGACATTGTTGGATTAGTGCAGCTTGAACAAAACTATGGCAATGAAACCATGCACCTCAATCCACCACTAAAGTTTGTACCATGGCTGGTTCTGAATGATCAACCTATTGGAAATATTGGTCCTCTCTCTTTCTCTCTCAGATCTCTCTTTTCTCCATCTCCCGTTTTTTCTCACACGCGTTCGATCTCTCTCTTTGAATCAAAATTAACTTTTTTCTTAATGAAATGCAGGACTATGAAATTTTTGCTGGCTATGTGTGCAAGGCTTACAAAGGTAACATTGTGCCCGTGGCATGTCAGTCTGTACATTTGAAGCAGAAGACAGAATAGACACACTCCACACAAGCAATCAAATCAACCAGAATCAAGCCTCAATCCAGGATCATTAATCCATCCAACCAAAGTCGATATCTTTACCAGCAAATCAGATTGCATATGAAGGTTTCCATAGCAAAGAGATGTGCAACTTGGGGAGAGTAGAGTTCTGCTTCTAGTTATCAAGGTTAGATTTCTCTAAAATTTTGGACAATACGTAAAAATGGCAACGTCTTGAAAGCAGGCAGCAGCAGGCAGCGCGAGTAAAGGAATATGGTGCAGAATCTCAGACACGAGATTTCATTTAGGTAAGGTGGGATAGCAAATTAAACTTGATCAGCTGGTGAAAGCACCCGAGTGCAACAGAGTATAACCAAGTACAGTCAGGTTTTCCAATAATATTCGCACAAACCCTTGCTTATATAGCATCAAGGAAAAGAATTGCGTTACAATTTGTTGGTTCTGAATCCCTTTCACTAGAGACTGCCCAAACGACAACTGTACTTCTAGATCCTTCCAAGCAGTAGCACAAACATGAAGATTGTGAAGAGTCAAACAAGAACTCGGCAGATTGCAGTGAATAAATGGAACTCGGCGCTTTCAACTATGATTAGGGTTTTACATGCTTCTTTTGCAAATACAGATATAGGCTATATAAAAATAAATATAAGATTAAATAAACAAGGACAATCGCAATGAAACAAAAACATATTCTAAAAATATTTGTGTAAAGAGTCAGCTGGGCAGGAGTCCAAAAATGAAAAGTACTTGTTTCCTCATTCCATTCCCTTGCCTTGAGCTTTTTCCCTTTCCAGCCAAAAATGAGTCTACTACCTCTTCTAAAATTTAGTTGCTCCAAGTTCAACATCCTTCACAGTAGTGGTATCCAGTCCTGCCTTCAATAGTTCAACATCCAACAAATTTTGATCACGTTATTGTACTCTTGAGAGCCATAATGTTGTCTCACCGTCTTGACTCTTGAGTGGAGAAGATGAGAAGAATTGTTCTAGTTCTGTGCAGATAATTAAAGACGCGGTTGGTTCTCTCACTATCTAGCTAGCTGGCCTTGACTTTGGTATCATGCAAGCTTCCTTCTGCTATGTATCTCAGCTCTCCAGTCTGAACTCTATTAAATTGCTGAGAGTTCTCACTGCCTCTCATTACTATATAGTACACACATTAATAAACTAGCTTATTAATTTATTCATGGTTTCTACATAAAATGTGGAATAATACCATACGATCCGTTATGGATCTATTTCTTAATATCAATAATGACAGCTTATTCATCAGCTCCATGCCTTCATGCCATAGCTTGCCCCAAAACAGCAGCTCCATCGACTCTTGGCTAATTAATTAGCTCATTCATTAATTGCCCATTTATATATTTAACTAGTTCATTCTGATAGTTGAAGGTATCAGAAGAGAGAAAGTCGTGTAATTATTGTCCCCTAATTAAGAAAAATGATGTCACTTGGAGATACATTGGACGAGACCGTGGTTATATCGAGAAGAACAATACTGAAACACCATCGCACCGTCTAAAACTTACATCAATCGGACAGGATTTTTAGTCAAACAATCCCACACAAGGCCCTCTTAGTGGAAGAAGGAGTGTCTATTGGAGGCTTGGACTTTTCTTATAAGCAGATTAAATTTATATGACTTCTCGGTCAAGTTGAGCTAACTTGCATTCCGCGGCTTATGCCTCCTTCCTTGCGTTTACTTTTCATGTGGCATAATGCCTAAGCGTTGAGCACCCACTTCCTATTTATTTAGTTCCCCAATCTCGATCTATATATACTCCCCCGTCATTCATTCATTCATTTCATACTTTCTTTTCATTTCACAAAAGCTTTATTAAAGAACTAGCTCGATGATGATGACTAGCATTGTGAAGAAGCTCTTATTCTGTGGAGCAAAAGGGTTTCCCTCCATTTCAGACTCAGACGACTCTCGAGTAGTGCCTATGACACAAGCCGGTCAAGTCCGTGTGTGTGTTAATTTGGAAGAGACATTGATCTGATGTGCAAGTTTGAGATGGAAGCCAATTGCCTAAGTTGGTTAATAACATGCATGTACCCACACAAGCCAATTACCTAAGTTGGTTAATAACATGCATGTACCCACACAAGCCGGTTACCTGAGGCGGAGGCTAGGCGTTGTGTTCTTTCGCCACTCTCTCTCTCACCTACCCACATCGACAAGGATCTGCATCTCCGGTAACAGCTTGTGGGGATTTGACACGGCAGCGAGGAATGGGGTACGTGAAAATGCGCGCAGGTTAGCAAGGAAGTTGGGGTAGGCGGACCTAGGAGTGGGGGAGGCGGTGAGATAAAGCTTGGCTAGCGACGACATCTTCCTGGAGAGGAAGGTGGCGAAGGTGTGAGGGAAAGGATAGAGTGAAAGAGATAAGGGAGTATTGAGAGAGAGAGAGTCGGGGAAGATAGAGAAGTTTATTGAAACGTGGTTGTGGGTAAGCTAGTGACTCTTTTTTTTTTTTTTTTTTTTTTTTTTTTTTTAAGTCTGTCAGACAATGTATAATTAAGAATCTATTGTGCGAATGTACAAAGGTAAAAATTTGGACAAACAAGGGGAGGGAAAATTGCCGCCTTGCCTGCATATGTTCGATTTGAGTGAAACTTTGCCACGCTCTACAATTAAGTTCCATGATCAGACAATAGATCTTTAACAATCTATTGTACACATTTGTGCATCTTGCACAAGTACACCTAGTAGGATTTTTCGAACTTCATACAACATTCAATCACACAACGGATAACAAAAAACTGTTGTGTGTAGAGTTCAAATTCCATATTGGTGAGCTTGTTCTGAGAAGGAATTATGAGCTCAGAAGGAGGGAAATCAGCTTCCCATTTACACAATAGAAATGTCTTAACTCAGTTGTACGATATCTTCCTAATTTTTTTTTTTTCAATTTGCTTACATTCACACAACAGAAACAGAATTACCGTTGTCTGACAGAGTTTGTGTTAACACGCAACAGCGGATTTTTGTTCCTTTGTGTGATGAGTGTTGTGTGTTTCGATTTTTGTAGTAGTATACTTGATAGAAGAAACGTCAGAAACATTCATCATTTCAGAATAGACCTCATTAGAAAAGCCTAAAAGTACTTCATTAGGACCAAAACCCCAAGTATACACAAAACGTTGCCATGACACGTGTCGGTCATGGCAACGTTTAGCTATATAGGACGTGTCACCACTACACAGGTAACCAGTACAACCCAAGATTCTTCTACGAGGACTACCCCAAAACAACAATC
This sequence comes from Rosa chinensis, assembly GCF_002994745.2. Lineage (NCBI taxonomy): Eukaryota > Viridiplantae > Streptophyta > Magnoliopsida > Rosales > Rosaceae > Rosa > Rosa chinensis. The sequence continues at coordinate 35,806,223 of NC_037094.1, forward strand.
AACCATTAAATGGAAAGTGCAATGTAATTATGTAAAGGTTAAAGTAAAATTGTAAATCTATACTAATATTAACAGAACAGGCTTTGTTAGCCAAAACTAAAAAAATGTACCAAAATGCCCTTTAAATATTAAAAAACAAAGAAAAATTTTTACTCTACAGGACATAATCGTCAAAACACTGACACAAAAAAAATTAGAAAAAAAATGAAAAAAATAGAAAAGGATTGGGTTCGTGCTCTTCCACGAATTCACGTTCATGATGTTCTCTCCACGTTCGGCTCAACCTCGACTGCTCTCTTGGCACTTCTGAATATGGATTATGTCTTCGCTCTTGCAAAAGCTTCTCAACTCCTAACTGCCAGGATATTGGGTTCACCTTTTCATAGAAGACCTCCAAAGTTATGTCCATCTCTTCTACAGACGGTAAGTTTCGTTCAATTTCTAATATCAGTAAATTTTTTATCCCCCTTCATAGAGTCCAATTCTATCTCTATTTGATTTCTGATTTTCTTTGCAGGATCGCTATTTCATATCTATACATCTGGAATCCAATTGAGTCCATCCTTTTAAGTTGTTGATGCATATTGACTTTCTGCAATGACACCCGAACGCCGTCGACGGCGTGAAAGACAACGTATAAATTATCGAGCAAGAATGTTATCTATGAGTTTAGAACGAAGGCAAGAATATCTTCAAAGAAGGCATGCAACATATCATGCTCGCAGTTTTATAGGTGGAGGAACCAACACATCTTCATATAGTGGAATAGCAGCTGCTGAGATCCCCAGGGCCATTGATATCCTGGACAGATGCAATTACCAAACTTAGAGCAGTGAAAGCAAAACAAAACAAAACAAAAACAAAAATAGCAACATGCAAGGTTCTATATTACTTGTTGTTTTACCTTGTCCTCCAACACAGCTTTATCAGGAATTTCCAACTTCACCCCAGGCTTTGCTGTGATAGTTACTTTTCCCTTCATTGAATAAAAACCACAATGGTAGATGATGTTACTAGACTACACAGAACAATATATTATGAGAAAAAGATGCAACACAATACAACATAGGAATGGACTGCAACAGTTATTAGTGAATACAAAACGGAAATCTGCTAGAGAAATTTGTAGCAGGATTTGAAAGGTTCCCAAAAAACAAGAATAAAACATAAATGAACTATGTTTGGCGTAAGCAGGTTATACAAGATGGTGAGCCAACCTACATGATACTGATGTTAACACTAATCTAAAACTCCGGTGACATGCATACCTTGAGCACAATGCCAGCACCAAATCAGTATCACTGCAAGAAGGGCTTTGAAAAGAAGGGTGGGCTTCTCCTAGATTTGTGTTCCACGGTCCATCCTCTTAATTGAAGATCTTGATAGCATTTTGTCAATATTGTTATTCTTAATACTATTGATCATCTAAAATTAAGTAAACTTTTTCTTTTGATTGATTGGAACATAAGGCTATCATTGATCAAAACAAACTTAATTCTAGATAAATGTGCCATCCTTAAAATTAATCTCTAAATCAATTTAATAGACGATTGCTAGAGTTTACGTCTGAGCCTACTACTTGATGGCGTTCCTAGCCTACAATGGAACACAAATCTAGCCATGTAGTATCCAGCTACTAGCTACATTGAGATAAAAAAAAAAAATAAAAAAAAAAAATTGGAGGGGAAGAGGAAGAATAGAAACATGACTTACATGTTGAGCAGGGATTTGAGCGATTTCCAGGAGCTGCATGAGCATATCAGAAAACAGGACATTGTCATGCACAGTCAAAATAGTAACTCTCTTTGAAAGAACATAAGCTGAAACCTAAGGAAAATCAATCTAACTTTCCAGATTGCAGATTATTAAGCTACCATAAGATTGTACCATTCTGCATTGAACAATATTTTGTCCCTTCAATCACGAAACTGAGACTCATAATCCAGTCTAAAATAATTAGGAAACGAGGACCAATATCTAAAATCCAATGATATTACCAAATATCCACATATAACTAACAAATGTGGTATCCAGTTCAAGTCATTCCCAATAGAAGACCAGTTTCAGCATAATGTACATAGATGATGATGTTAACCCAATACTCAAACATGACCAGTTGACCACAATAAACAAAAAATAAAATAAAAAAAGGAATTACAGCCAGTTTGATTTTAGAAAATATAATAAAAGTGCACTCTAGAGAAATACTAACGCGCAAAAGAGTGACATAACTCTTTCAACAGCATATAAATCCGAAACAAAAATAATACAACAAAAATGAGTGAACCATAATTCTTGATCAAATAATTTCACGTGGGAGGTGTTACGGCGTTGTTTATGAGAAGCTTGTTTATGAGAAGCTATACTTGGATATCTGAGGATGAAGTCTTTTTCTCCAGATCAGACAGTCTGGCCTGTGTACATCAGCAAAATATTGTGAATAAAGAGTAAATGCCAAGCAAAAATAATACAATACCGTAACAGAATTGAAGAAAGAAAAATACTACAGATAAGTGTGGTTGGTGATTGTTCGGATTTATTTAATATAGACAAAATAATCTTAGAAATAATATGGTTCCAATTCAAAAGAGTAATAACATAAATTCAAAACAACAATAACACAATCCAATTGATGGCAAAAATAACCCCTACCTGCAGTCCATAAACCCTCTCTGACAAATTACGAACTTCATCCGAAGCTCTCTTCTCAGCATCATGTTGCAGCATTCCCTTCCCTTGCTTCAAAGGAGACACCTGTAGTGAAACATAATATAATGTGAGCATTGTCAAAGTTATTTATCGCAAATAGTCAATCTAACAAATTTCAGAAAAAGAATGATAATAATAAAGCATGGGATCAAGTGTGTGTACACATGTACACATACCCAAATACATGACGCGTTCCCCTATTACTACTCGCACTATTGTGTATCTAGATATCATCGCCTATGTTTAACTGCCTATGACATGTCATGGATCTTGCAGTTCATTCTTTAGCGAACTCACTCCTGCAGTCCACCCTCTTATTAATGGTATTGACAGCATTTTGTCAATATACACATGTACACACACCCAAATACATGATGCTTTCCCCTAATTACTCCTCCACTAAGGCGCATCTAGATATCATCAACTACGTTTGACTGTCTATATACATGTCATAGATCTTGCTGTTCATTGTCTAGCAAACTCACTGCCACATTCCATTCTCTTAATTGAAGGTCTTGACAGCATTTTGTCAATATTGTTCTTCTTAATACTATTGATCATCTAAAATTAAGTAAACTGGTTTCTTTTGATTAATTGGAACATAAGGCTATCATTGATCAAAACAAACTTAATTCTAGATAAATGTGCCATCCTTAAAATTAATCTCTAAATCAATTTAACAGACGATTGCTAGAGTTTACGTTTGACCCTACTACTTGATGGCGTTCCTAGCCTACAATGGAACACAAATCTAGCCATGTAGTATCCAGCTACTAGCTACATTGAGATGAAAAAAAATAAATAAAAATATTGGAGGGGAAGAGGAAGAATAGAAACATGACTTACATGTTGAGCAGGGACTTGAGCGATTTCCAGGAGCTGCATAAGCTGAAACCTAAGGAAAACCAATCTAACTTTCCAGATTGCAGATTATTAAGCTACCATAAGATTGTACCATTCTGCATTGAACAATATTTTGTCCCCTCAACCGGAGTTCTTACTTGCAGAGGTTAGTCAAATCACATTTCGGATTGCTTAGTTCCTCATTTTTGTCCCCCTCATGACTAGTTTTCTCTATGTAGGACTACGGAAATTTTATGGCCTATATCTGTAAGGCATACAAAGGAAAATCTCCAAAATCTTGCAGATCCATTCGCTACAAGACTGAACAATTGGAAACGAAAAATCGATTCCTCAAGTTTGCCTAGCAGAACAATGAAGAAACTCTACATCTTAAGCCCAAGGAGCAGACGATGTGGGTGGCAAGAAGTTTATATTGACATTCCATATGATAATTGAACCTAATGTTCATTTATAGGACATAATTGAAGCTGACCTATAATGTAATATGGTCTGACATTGTGTTCTTATGTTTTGTGTGCGTTTTCAACCCATGTTTGTTACTGCATGCTTAATTATTATTGTCAAAATCTGAGGGCTTTTCACTGCCACCATCATGTATTTATGATTGAGATGATTAAATTATGCAAACTGATAGTAGCAGGTAGGTGTGGCATCAATGAGTGATTGATCTATAACCCTGCTGATGCTGCTGCTCTCTAGGTGATCCAGTGTTCTAAAACTCGGCCGCCCAGGCCACCTAGGCGGCGCCTAGGCGCTGGGCGGCGGCTCTCCGACTCGAGGAATGCCAAATAGCTGGAATTAGGCGGGCTAGGTTTGGGCGGCCGCCTGGGCGAGCCACTAGGCGCCTAGGTGGGCAAGAGGCGCCTGGGCGGTTGAGCAACGTTGTCTAGGCGGGTTGCGAAGCATCTGAAAATCACCTTCAAGATCCATTTCAGTCACTCAAGGATCCAATTTCCCAATGTAAACCTAAGAAGTACACAAATTTAGCTGATAGTAAAACCTGAGAAATCCAAATTCACCAATCAAACTAAGTTTGATGGTGAAAGTGAGATCGCGATGGAGATAGCTTCAAGCTTGACCAAAAGTGTGAAAAGGGAAGAGAAAGAGAGGGTTGACGCTTGATGTTTGTGCATGATGGTCGATCGAAGCGAGAAGACAAGAGAATCGGACATAAGTGACCTCCTTGGCAACTCCGATGACCGGCGAATCTAGAGCTGCAGTGAACCCGACGAGCTTGTCAATGGATGCAACCAACAGCGTAGATCTAGATCGTGATCGCTGAAGTCTCTCTGGAGAGGAACTGGAATGAGATCTTAAGGAGGAATGGGTCATTCGAAGTTGGGTCATAGCCTCATAGCCTCCCTTCTCCAATTTTTAGTTTGCTGGTGTCCTGTAGGCTTCTGGGTTTGGGTTGAATCGGGACTCATCGGTCATATGGTGAGATATAATAGTCTTTATAAAATATTTTATTATATCTAATGAGATAAAATATATTATAATAGGCATCCATCGGTCATATAGTGATTTTTTCTTATATTTATAATATAAAATATAATGAGATATATTCTTATTATTCTTATTTGTAAAATATAATAAGTCTTTATATATCATATAAATGCTATAAAAATAAAATTAAAATTAAAAAATACAAAACCGCCTAGGCGCCGACTAGTCACCCGCCTAGACGCCTAGGCGCTCCTCCCCAACCCACCGCCCGACTAGCGCCTAGCGATTTTTCGAACCTTGAGGTGATCATAGCTCTAATTAGCCTTTAAGATATGCACACATGGTTGGATGACATTTTTGCCCAAAATTCTGTAACAGGGGGCATTCATTTTCTGCAGAAACTTGTCCAAAGATATGATTATGATCTGGCCATCATTAATATCAGAGTACCAAACCCAACAAAAGAAATTAAAAGAGAAGAGGGAAATTACTACTTACTACTACATATGTACAACACTTCTGAAACAGATCTCAACCTCAAAAATGGCCTCTGCTCTATTCTTCACTTGTCTCATTACCTGTTCAGTGTTCTTGCTTACTATTCCTTGTTATGTTGCTAATCAGAAAGTTACTCTCTCGCTTTACTATGACTCTTTGAGCACATCTTGTGCTACCTTCATCGTCAAGAATCTTGCTAAGATTTTCGATGATGATCTCATCACCATTCTCAATCTCAGACTGGTTCCTTGGGGTGATGCATACGCCAACAAATCGAACAACAGCACCGCTTTCTGTCAGGTTTATATTGATCACTGTTTCTACCAACTTCATTGGTTCAAAGTTTCTGCAACATTTTTTATGAAATCATTAATGGTGCATATGTTCTTCCTTCTGTGTAAATTTCACAGCATAGGCCAGATGGGTGTAAGTTGAATTTTCTGGAAGCATGCGCTATCGATGTTATGCATGATGTGGTGAGATAATATGAGTTTCAAATAAAGGTTATCAATTTATTGAATTAGAAATGGTTTTGAAATTTGAGTTTGTGATGCAGAACAAGCACTTTGCTTTGATTTACTGCATAGAATTTTTGGCCATAGAGGGAAGGCACAAGGAGTGGGAAACTTGCTTCAGTTCATTGGGACTGCCTAAGAAACCCACTTTGGATTGCTACAACAGTTCAAATGCAACAAAGGTTCCATATTTAATCCTATCTACAAGGATTCATGATGATTACGTTGTCCATTATGTTTGACATTGTTGGATTAGTGCAGCTTGAACAAAACTATGGCAATGAAACCATGCACCTCAATCCACCTCTAAAGTTTGTACCGTGGCTGGTTCTGAATGATCAACCTATTGGAAATGTTGGTCCTCTCTCTCTCTCTCAGATCCCTCTTTTCTCCATCTCCAGTTTTTTCTCACACGCGTTCGATCTCTCTCTTTGAATCAAACTTAACTTTTGTCTTAATGAAATGCAGGACTATGAAAATTTTGCTGGCTATGTGTGCAAGGCTTACAAAGGTAACATTGTGCCCGTGGCATGTCAGTCTGTACATTTGAAGCAGAAGACAGAATAGACACACTCCACACAAGCAATCAAATCAACCAGAATCAAGCCTCAATCCAGGATCATTAATCCATCCAACAAAAGTCGATATCTTTACCAGCAAATCAGATTGCATATGAAGGTTTCCATAGCAAAGAGATGTGCAACTTGGGGAGAGGAGTTCTGCTTCTAGTTATCAAGGTTAGATTTCTCTAAAATTTTGGACAATACGTAAAAATGGCAACGTCTTGAAAGCAGGCAGCAGCAGGCAGTGCGAGTAAAGGAATATGGTGCAGAATCTCAGACACGAGATTTCATTTAGGTAAGGTGGGATAGCAAATTAAACTTGATCAGCTAGTGGAAGCACCCGAGTGCAACAGAGTATAACCAAGTACAGTCAGGTTTTCCAATAATATTCGCACAAACCCTTGCTTATATAGCATCAAGGAAAAGAATTGCGTTACAATTTGTTGGTTCTGAATCCCTTTCACTAGAGACTGCCCAAACGACAACTATACTTCTAGATCCTTCCTAGCAGTAGCACAAACATGAAGATTGTGAAGAGTGAAACAAGAACTCGGCAGATTGCAATGAATAAATGGAACTCGGCGCTTTCAACTATGATTTGGGTTTTACATGCTTCTTTTGCAAATACACATATAGGCTATATAAAAATAAATATAAGATTAAGTAACAAATAAATAAACAAGGACAATCTCAATGAAACAAAAACAAATTCTAAAAATATTTGTGTAAAGAGTCAGCTGGGCAGGAGTCCAAAAATGAAAAGTACTTGTTTCCTCATTCCATTCCCTTGCCTTGAGCTTTTTCCCTTTCCAGCCAAAAATGAGTCTACTACCTCTTCTAAAATTTAGTTGCTCCAAGTTCAACATCCTTCACAGTAGTGGTATCCAGTCCTGCGTTCAATAGTTCAACATCCAACAAATTTTGATCACGTTATTGTACCCTTGAGAGCCATAATGTTGTCTCACCGTCTTGACTCTTGAGTGGAGAAGATGAGATCGAAGAATTGTTCTAGTTCTGTGCAGATAATTAAAGACGCGGCTGGTTCTCTCACTATCTAGCTAGCTGGCCTTGACTTTGGTATCATGCAGTCTGAACTCTATTAAATTTCTGAGAGTTCTCACTGCCTCTCATTACTATATAGTACACACATTAATAAACTAGCTTATTAATTTATTCATGGTTTCTACGTAAAATGTGGAATAATACCATATGATCCGTTATGGATCTATTTCTTAATATCAATAATGACAGCTTATTCATCAGCTCCATGCCTTCATGCCATAGCTTGCCCCCAAACAGCAGCTCCATCGACTCTTGGCTAATTAATTAGTTCCTTCATTAATTGCACATTTATATATTTAACTAGTTCATTCTGATAGTTGAAGGTATCGATCAGAAGAGAGAAAGTCGTGTAATTATTGTCCCCTAATTAAGAAAAATGATGTCACTTGGAGATACATTGGACGAGACCGTGGTTATATCGAGAAGAACAATACTGAAACATGCACCATCGCACCGTCTAAAACTTACATCAATCGGATAGGATTTTTAGTCAAACAATCTCACACAAGGCCCTCTTAGTGGAAGGAGTGTGTCTATGGAGGCTTGGACTTTTCTTATAAGCAGATTAAATTTATATATGACTTCTCGGTCAAGTTGAGCTAACTTGCATTCCGCGGCTTATGCCTCCTTCCTTGCGTTTACTTTTCATGTGCCATAATGCCTAAGCTAGCGTTGAGCACCCACTTCGTATTTATTTAGTTCCCCAATCTCGATCTATATATACTCCCCCGTCATTCATTCATTCATTTCATACTTTCTTTTCATTTCACAAAAGCTTTATTAAAGAACTAGCTCGATGATGATGAGTAGCATTGTGAAGAAGCTCTTGTTCTGTGGAGCAAAAGGGTTTCCCTCCATTTCAGACTCAGACGACTCTCGAGTAGTGCCTATGACACAAGCCGGTCAAGTCCGTGTGTGTGTTGGAAGAGACATTGATCTGATGTGCAAGTTTGAGATGGAAGCCAATTACCTAAACCACCCACTCTTCCAGAGTCTACTGGAGCTCTCCGCCGAGCAAGAGTTAGGTTATTCCTACGATGGAGCCCTAAGAATAGCGTGTGATGTCGATCTGTTCCACTATCTTCTTCATCTCCTTGAAACCAGCAATCCCTCCGCCCATTACATGGAGCTTTCCGATCTCATTTCCAAGTTCTACACTAATGCTATCTACAATTAGACCCGATTCTGCCGCTGCCTGACATTTCTAAGCCTCTGGATTTTTTGACTGGGGATTGATAATGTAATGTAGATAGCCATTCTTTCTCATACATTGATTCTTTTGTAATCTCATACTTCCATCTTCAAAAACTGAAGACTAAATTGCAATTTTGCATACATCAAATTTTAGTGATACAAAAATAACGCCAGCAATTAGTTGGTTTGTGAGCAAGAAAGTTCGAGGCTTGAAATTTTTTCCTTTCGATTAATGTTTGCCCTGAAAGAAGAAAAATAATAATATATAGAATTCAAATGTGACAGATATATCCAACCATTCACAGTTCATTGACCGGCAATAATGGTTAATCAATCTAATAAGGTGATGATCATGAAAGATAATTTAAGGCATTAACATGTTGACGAAGGATTTGTGGATGAAAATTAGGAGAATGTAAGCACATGAAGGTTTCCATAGCAAGGAGGTGTGCAACTTGGGAGAGAGTAGAGTTCTTGATCAAGGAGATGTGCCTCGACACATTCAGACAACAAAAAATGAAATTTTGCTGTTGTTTGAGATTCATAACACACAACAGATATAACTCATTAATTCTTTGTTGTTGTTTTTTTTTTTTTTTGGCAATTAAAATAATTTATTAAATAAAAAAAAATAGTACCAAGGGGAGGGGGGGGGGGGGGGGGACATGAAGCCAATACCCTTTAGAAGAAATAACAAAACGGAAAGACAACCAAAACATAAGCATGATTAAGCAGAGCCGGTTGAATCAAAGATCAAGACGCACAACAGGCGTCCGATTACGGGTAGGGTAAGGGTCTCGTGAATCTCTTTTGGACTTCAATTTTTTATTTTGAGATTTTGGGAGAGACTTAAGAAGATTCTCATCTTCCACAGTTGCTTCACCCTCATCAAACCAGGAACACAGAGGACTTAACTCAGCCTGAGCATATGTATGAATACCAAGAGGTTCTTCACTTTCCAAATCACCCCAACAGAACTTAGCTTTATGAACATCATATTCTGACTGAGCCACATATTTGGGTAACTCCTTAGGGGAAGGAGTTTTGGAAATAGTATCCTCTTCAATGATAACATCCGCTCCACGTTGCACATCATCACTAGATTGTATCTCTATGGTCTCTCTCTCGCTATCAGTCTTAGACTCATTTGCGAGGGCTTGAAAAGCATTAACAGTAGGTACAGCTACAATACCTGCCAAACCTCCCACAGACAGAGGTCCTAGAATTGGTGAGTACGTGCACTCTTGGAGAAGGTGCAGCCAAAGGAGAAAGTTGTGTCTCTGGAACCTGTGAAGTCTCGACCATGTCATTATGTACTATCCGTGAAATCCCAGATGATGCATTAGGATCAGCAGAGGAGGGGTCTCCAATCTGTTGAACCACCTCCACCACTTTCTTAGCAACGTAGACTTGAAAAACATTACTCTTCTTTGCACGTTGACTTTGTTTACGCCCCCTCCTTGAATTAATGTCATTCTCCTTCACTTCCTTTGCTTGAGAAGGACGAAGCCAATTACATGAACTAATAGCATGACCCACATTACCACAGTGAGAGCATGATAAGGGCAGATGTTCATATTCAACTTCCAAAACTAGGGTTCCACCACCCTCAGGTTCTACCATAATTTCCAATGGGGGTTCTGTGGAAAGGTCAATATCCAACAAAACCCTTGCATATAGACCAAACTTTCGATCAAGTGTGTTCGCATCAATCCTGATGGGGACACCAATTCCATTGGTGATTTCAAAGAGTGTTTGGGCTTCCCAGTACTCGAGTCCAAGATCCCATAACCTCACCCAAACTTGGGCATTTGTATTGCGTTGACATGCAGGGGAAAAATTAGGAACCCAGTGCATGAATCTCAATGTTCCAGGCTTCAAAGCAATGGCACCCATCGCCCAAATTCTTGACATACAATCCTCAGATGCAAATTGAAAAGAATAGTAACCACGACCCATTGGAATGATCTTCCATTGACCGATGTTGCCCCAAAAGAGACTAAGTTTCTGGCCCAGATCTTGCAGACCATAAGAACTTTCTGTCGATGCTAGTTGCAGACGACCGATCAACATACACTTGCAATTCTCCAAACCCAACTGATGACCATCTTCAGAAATTTTAACAGTAGTTCTGCCATCCTTAATCATAGGTTGGGGCAGATCTGATGTTGGGATTGCTGATGAAGTCAAAAGAGAAGCAAAAGTTTTTTTCACCTTAGGAGCCCTAACTGGTGTCGCAACATCCAAGAAGGACCAATTGCAGACCACATGTGAATCACCCATGGCTCCCCCAGCAAAATCGGTGAGGAAGCGAGAGAAATTTTAGCGAAGGAAAACCCTAGCCCCCATGGCTACAGAGTTTTCGGGAGGAGCCCAATCCCACTTTTTCCTTTGTTGTCTGAGATTCATAACACACAACAAATATAACTTATTCTTTGTTGTCTGAGATTAATAACACATAACAGTTATAATTGTTTCTTTGTTGTCTGAGATAAGTAACACACAACCAAAGTGAAATTATCTTCCTTGTCTGTTAATCAGTCAGACAACAAAGATGATTTGATTTCTGTTGTGTGATATTAATCTCAAACAACAGAGAATTTGTTTCCTTTTGTTGTTGGTTGTTAGTTCACACAACAAATTCTTTGTATCAACCATTGTGTGAGCAATGTAAGGTTTGTTGGTTGAGCTTGGTTCTCACAACATTATTTTGAGCTGTTGTTTGTCCATTATGTAATTCATACTTGGAATCTCTTTCCAAAAATAATGCTCCATATATTACCATATAAAACCACACTAATCCATATCATTCAAGTAGCATTTTTCAAACATCCAAACATTCAAGTTACTAGACAATATACCAAACAAGAAAGCATTCCTAGCTGCTACCTACACATGAATCAAAAGCATCCCTAGCTATTCCTAGCTGTTGGCTAGACCCATGAATCAAACTTGGTAGCTCACATGCTGAAAAGAGGTAATCCACAGTACTTGCTTCTTAAGCTCTAAGATCCAACTCCAACTCATTTATGTTGCTTCTTGAGCTTTGCATTATTACAGCAGAGGAGGTATCCTTGGTTATGGTTCTGATGTCTTCCTTCCCAGTCCCCATCACTCTCATATACCGGCATAGTCTTTGTGTCATATGAAAAAGGACTAGGAATAACCCTACAAGTTGGGCAACTCAAATGGGTTATCGAATAAGTATGTGCAATTAAAAAAAAAAGAAAAAGAACAAATCAGAGAGAACACAGACATAATCAAAGAGAACACAAAGAACCAATAAGTAAATATAGAGGTATACAAACTCTCTGTTTCCCCCCAGAAAGATTTAATCTTTGAAATCCTAAATTGAAGCAAGTAAGCAACTTGTTAATTAGGTGCGAATGAGAGTTTTAGGGGTGGGTGGAGTCCTTAAATTCATAAAGCAGCCCATATCGTGCGTTCCTCCACAATTCTTGATTTATTCTCCCTACAGAACCACCAAGATCGACCACCGTATTAGCTTATAACTCCTTATCAAAGAGAAAATTTATGATTACTTATCACTATTGCAAATGCACATATGGAATTAAAAAAATAAAAGCAGCCGTGATGTGAACTAATCAAGGAATCTAGTAGAATCAAGTAGTTTCAATATAATCTCAAGAAAACTGCAGCAAGAATATTCGATTCAAATAGGCAAGCAAGAAAACTCATCCCTACTCAACTCATTGCCTAAGCAGCTACTCACATAGTCAACAATACTGTGATGAATTTTTTTTTAAGATTTTACTTCTACACAAGTTTGATTAACTTGAATGATTGATAAGCCAAAAGCAACAAGGAGCCACAGTTTTCAAATAAACAACAATTGGGGCACTTGATATTTAATTCAAAAGCAATATATAAATAATCAATGAAAAAAACAAAAACAAAAAACACAAGGATAAATAAATCAGAAAATGAGTGATTTATACAAAAACCTGTTTCATAATCTTTAACTAACATTTATCAGATTAAGGTGGACTTTAGGATTTTAAGCCCTAAATTGATATGTTTCATTACAAAGATACAAAACCTGCTGCGAGAATGCCTTCTACATTTATCAGAAATTCTAAACTGTATCAGAATTCTACAGTTTTGTGATTTTGAATCCTAAAGTCCACCTTAATCTGATAAATATCAACGTGAAAGATACATTTATCAGATTAATGTGGACTGAAAAATTAAGGTAACTCCAACACAGTTTCCAAGCAGCTCTACTTGTGTTTTTGGATCATATATTATACATTAGTTCATATATAAAACAACTAACTTGAATCCTACCTAACTTAGGAAAATATTGATGATCAACTACTTAATAAACTATGACATTGAGTAATTTGAACATTAAAGAGTTGCATATAAACAATACAACAAGCTAATACACCCACTGATGCATTGCTTTAGAAAGAATTAGAACCAAAATGATTGTTGATTCATAATTTAAAAAAAAAAACATACCAACAGCCATAATTATAAAGAAAAGATTTGAAACAACAACTATAATATAAAGTACAATGATTAGTCTGTACAGAAAGTACAATTAGTAAGCACGGCATCCACATGAATGATGAAAGCTATATCTTCAATAATGTAAAAAGTGGGCAGTCGTCATGCATATAAACTATTTTCTAATGTACTCTTCAAAAAATTGACAACTAATGGAATAAAATATCTCAAAATTCACAATCAACTAGATATAAACAAAGTGAAATTTACCATACCGCCTCTTTGGAAATTACTGCTAGTTCGCCTGGCTTAACCTACTTGGCAAACTCCCGAGCTGCATATACCTATAGTATTTGGAAAACAAACAATAAATCACTCCACAGTGATGAAGGCTTTTACAACACTAACTATCCAAAGTGAAAACAACTTTCTGGTACGTGCTTGTATCATCAACTCTCACAATTAACCTAATTTCTCAACTAGAACAACCATAGCAGCACACATTGACCTTAAGAACGATAAGTGCTCAAAATTTCATTGCTGAAATACATAGATCTATGTATAGTTATCTATGAAGATAACTATACTTATCGAACTTGCCTAAGCTTTATTGCTCGCAACATGGAGGAGTGCGATGATTACCACATGCTGCTTACACAGAAATATTTTTTGAAATAGACAATTTGGACCTAAGAAAGTATTGACAGGTGGAACTTTCAGCGACAGAAAATAAAACCAGACCTTTTGACACAAATAACTAAATAAAAAGAGAGTATATATACCGTGCGATAGAAGTGACAATGTTACTTGTTGTTCCTGCATGAAGTCAACAAAGAAAAAAATTAATTCCAGAGAGAAAGATGATGAAGTGAAGGATATAAATAAACGTATATTTCATATGAAGACATACCACCGCGCAGCATGCAACCAATATCAAACTAGCTGCATAATGCGATGGCAGATTCAAAAGCTTGCTCACAAAATACCCTGATAAAAGCATCACCTGAAACAAGTTGAAGATGATAATAAGTTGAAGATGACAGGAGTCATTTGAGCCAAAAATTCAAATATAAACTATTAAACTAATAAACTGCATAATCATTCTGATTATATACAATAAGTTATCTGTTTAAGGATATCTCTATTTGTGTTTGGCCCAAACTCTAGGTTACTTGACCTAGTGGTAATAGGGTTAAATTAGAAGGATCTAGATTCCTATTCAATGTACGATTACTTTCCTTGTACGATTGAGATTCTATGTATTGTAATCCTCTATATAAAGAGGCCCCTATTATCAATGAGAATACACAGCAAATTCCTCTCAAATTCAGTTTCTCTAAAACACGTTATCAGCACGAGCCCTAACCCTGAAACCCTAAATTCGTAGCCTTCAAATCCCAGAAACCTCAGCCGCCCAACTCGAAGATCTCAACTCCAGGAGTCTGAAACCGGCGGCCCCATCCCCAAAACCGGCCGGCCAACCAGCGAACCGGCCACCGAAAGAAGCAAAAGTTCCCCTGCCCGGTTCAAAGCTTTCCTCACCACCTCCTGCAGCCATACTGGTCTCCCTGCAGCACCTCCACCCCAGAAACCCGGAACCGGAAAATCCCCCACCGGAACCGGCCTAGAATCATCCGAACCGGCCACCAGAAAAGATTGATACCGAACCGGCAGAAAGAAAAGAAAAGAAAAAAAAAAGGAGAAGCAGAGCCGCAGACCAAGCCGAGCCCAAGCCGCTGCCTGAGGCCCAGCAGCCTGAAGCCCAATAAACAAGACCCTGCTGACGTCATCCTTACGTCATCCGCACCCACGTCAGCACCCACGTCAGCTCCAGTCAACAAGCCACGTCAGCATCGGTGCCACGTCAACGCCGGTCAACCCTCCGGTCAACCACCGCCGGCAACTTTTCCGGCCGACTTCAGGCCACTTTTCCGGCGACTTTTCAGGCAATTTTCCGGCGACTTTCGGGTCAGCTACAGTAAATTTCCGGCGACGACTTTTCCGACCATCTTTTAAGGTAATTTTTATAAAAGTTCCCGTTTTGAAGTTTTTTTTTCAATTTCTTCTTCTTTTCTCGGGGACTTCCAACATCCCTTCTTCTACCCCCCTTTCTTCTTCATAGGGGAGACCAATAGCCGAACTGTGGGGGTTCGTGCTCACTCCAAGCTTGGAGCTTGTAGAGTCCTCCAAACTTAGAGTTTGTTGAGAAGAAAATGATCGAGCACATACATCGTCGTTTCGATCTAATCCAAAACCCCTCTTGGAATCGGATTTTCTTGGAAGCGACTACGCTCAGAAAAATCCCTAATTTCTTGGAAGCGACTACGCTCAGAAATTATATAGTTTTTCGTGGTAGCCTTCTTCGCTTCGAAACTAACCCTATTTTCTTGTTGTTTTTCAGGATGAATAACCTGAACAAGTTGAGCTTCGCTCCACTAGAGACAACAGGCACAGGATACCACAAGTGGGTCCGTGATGTGCGCCAGCATCTTAAGGCTGATGGGATCCTAAGTACGATCCAAGAGCCAAGTCAGGACGTACGTACTCCTCAACAAGCTGCTGCTTTTGAAGCAAATAGAGCTACGAGAGAGGCGAATGAAGCTAAAGCCATCATTCTCATGACAAGGCACATGAATGACGCGCTCCAAAATGAGTACCTCAATGAGGAAGACCCAAGAAAACTATGGGTGGAACTCGAGCAGCGTTTTGGCAACGTCCGTGATTCCCTGCTTCCAGACTTAGAAGTGAGATGGCATAGCCTCCGCTTCTGTGATTTCAAGTCTGTACTTGACTACAATTCAGAAGCACTTCGTATCAAGTCTATGATGGAATTCTGTGGGCAGAACATCACTGATACGATGTTGATCGAGAAGACTCTCTCCACCTTCCCCGTCTCTGCATTGATGATAGCCAAACACTATCGAATTGATGTCAATGCTAGACGCATCACAAGATTTCATGAGCTAATTGGCGCCATGAACGTAGCTGAAAAGCACGACAACATACTTGTGAAGAACTATAACTCTAGACCCGTGGGAACCAAGTCAATTCCGGAGTCTAATTATAGTCGCGCCCCCAAGGGAGGACGCAAGGAGCGAAACCCTAAGAGTAGGGATAATTCTGGACGTTCTGGTCCATATTCTCGCCCTAAAGAGGAAGGAAATCGCCAAGATAGGCGTACACAGAACCGTGGAGGTAAACGTGTAAAGAGAGAGAGAGGCCAAGCCTCCGGTTATGGTGGTAACGCCACCAAAGGCAATACCGTCTACAAAACGCCCCCAGAGCGCCTCGATCAAGGGAATCTGACCATAATGATGCTTGTCTCAGATGTGGATTAAGTGGACATTGGGCAAAGAAGTGTACTGCATCCCAGAATGTTGCAAACGCATACAAGATGTATCGTGAAGCAAGGGAGGCACATTACATGGAACAAGAAGGTCAAGATGGAGATCTCAATCTAAGGGTGGAAGACTACAAGGATCAAGACCCAGAAACTGGCGATTTTGATTAAGTCTTTCTATTTCCAAGAAATGTAGGCAATTGCCATATTATTTTTGTAGTAGATGCCAATGCTATTAGTCTTTCTTCAAAGTAGGCGCATGCAATCATGTGAGTGTGATGTCTAGGAAGGTTTTGAGATCAGTGGTACTTAAGTGAGCCTCGCTCCACCGACATCTCTCTACTCACCTGGTCACATTTACATTGGAATTACCGAAAGGAGTTAGACGACTACCATTGTTTTGCATTAACTAGTTTATTGGATTAGATTTCCTTTGGTTAAAGAAACGATGATGTAATTCCGTTTGGCTTATTAATAAAAGTTGAGTTCTTTTCTTTATGACTCCTTTTTTAATTACGAGCTTTTCTTTTAGGAATGGATGAACTTCAATGTCTTGCGGATAGTGCGACTACGCACACCATTCTACGACATAGGCAATTATTCTTGGAGATGTTGCCTACATATTCATCTGTGACTACGATGGCTGGGCCATCAAGTTTAGTTCAAGGACATGGAATGGCCCAATTCCTTTTGCCCAATGGCACCTTGATTAAAGTCACTGAAGCTCTCTACGCTCCTAAGGCGAATCGAACCTTATTGAGCTTTAAAGATATTAGAGCCAACGGATTCCATGCGGAAACGCATAGTGAGAACGGAATAGAATTCCTTTGCATTACCTCTAATGATTGCGGAAGAAAGCGCATCTTAGAGAAGCTTATGTGTCAATCTAGTGGACTTTATGTCACTATAATTCGACCTATCGAATCCAATAATGTCATAAGAGAAGACCTCTTGGATTCAGACACATATTGGCTTTGGCATGACCGACTAGGACATCCTGGTCTTGATATGATGCTCAGTATACTAAAGACTTCACACGGACATCCATTCTTTAGAGTGAAAAGAAGCAAGAATCGAAAATTGATTCCAGGACTTAGCAAGACCGCAACAATTGCAGCATCTGGAGCTGTAGCCGTCTTGGGGCGCCATAGGGCCGCCCAAGTCCCATGTGGTGACGCCATTAATGGGGCCAACCATGAGCATAACGCCATGGTTGTTCCTCCTAATGGCTCTAACGCCATAATGGGAGATGTAGTCACACACTTTGCTTCTAATAGCGCTACAGACGCTTAGGCCCAACCAAAATCCTCATTGGTTGATTCTAAGGCCCCTCGCTCTTTCTGCAAAGCTTGTTCCTTCGGGAAATTAGGACCGAGACCGTCCTACGCAAAGGATCCCAAAATACTCATTCCGTTCTTACAGAGGATCCAAGGGGATATCTGTGGACCAATTCAACCACCATGCGGACCTTTCAAATACTTTATGGTATTGGTTGATGCATCGACATGCTGGTCACATGTCGCGCTACTGTCCACTTGAAATGCTGCTTATGCTAAACTCCTCGCCCAGATTATCTGTCTACGGGCTCACTACCCTAACCATCCTATTAAGTCAATTCGACTTGATAATGCTGGGGAGTTTACATCGAAAACATTCGATGACTATTGCATGTCACTGGGGATTGATGTAGAGCATCCAGTTCCCCATGTTCATACCCAAAATGGTCTCGCAGAAGCCGCTATCAAACGACTACAGATGATAGCACGGACATTGGTTATGCGCACCAATCTCCCTGTTTCTGCTTAGGGATATGCAATATTGCATGCAGCGACGCTAATTCGTCTACGACCCACTGCCACCCAATCTTACTCTGCGTTACAGCTAGTGACTGGATACGAGCCTGATATCTCGCACTTACGCATCTTTGGGTGTGCCATTTATGTGCCTATTACGCCGCCACAGCGTACTAAGATGGGTCCACAACGACGAATGGGCATTTATGTTGGATATGAATCTCCAACGATAGTCCGCTACCTTGAACCCTTGACAGGCGATCTCTTTACCGCTAGATTTGCGGATTGTCACTTTGATGAGACAGTCTTCCCATCGTTAGGGGGAGATAAGAACACATATGTTCAACAAGAACGACAGGAATTGTCGTGGTCTGTCCCCACTATGTCTCATCTCGATCCCCGTACCGCACAGTCCGAACTTGAAGTGCGAAGAATAATCGAGCTCCAGAACGTAGCAGACACTCTGCCTGATGCGTTTTCTGATGTTGCCAAAGTGACGAGTTCACACATACCTGCTGCAAACGTGCTTGCAAGGATCGATGTCCCAAATACTGGACATCACACCTCTCCTGTGACACCAGGAGATGGCGTCATTGCCCAACATGGCAATGATGTGGCATCTATGGCCGCAGGTCCCGCAAGAAAGCGCGGTAGACCGATTGGTTCGAAGGATACTCACCCTAGAAAGAGAGCAAACGAGGCACAAACAAATCCTTTGATCATCGATACTCAAAATCCGTCCCATGACAATGTTCCGGATTATGGTTATGTCCAAGAGACATCTTTGGGGGACGCCTCATTGTCAGAACCTATCCCTAAGAACGTAGAGATCTCTGTTAATTACACTAGTGTACATGGGATGTGGGAAAGAAACTCCATCATCATTGATGATGTATTCGCGTATTCAGTGGCGCGTGAGATTATTGAGACCGATGACATCGAACCACACTCCTTTGATGAATGCCAACGTAGAGCCGATTGGCCAAAGTGGAAAGATGCGATCCAGGCAGAACTTGATTCTCTAGCGAAAAGAAAGGTATTCGGACCAGTTATGCCAATACCGCCCAACACCAAACCAGTTGGTCACAAATGGGTATTCGTTAGAAAGCGTAATGAGAAAAACGAGATTGTAAGGTACAAAGCTCGCCTTGTGGCGCAAGGTTTCTCACAACGCCCTGGAATCGACTACGAGGAGACCTATTCTCCCGTAATGGACGTCATAATGTTCCGCTACCTTGTCAGTTTGGTAGTTTCCGAAAAACTGAACATGCAGCTTATGGATGTGGTTACTGCGTATCTATATGGGGATCTAGATACAGAGATATACATGAAGATTCCAGACGGAATTCAGTTACCCAAATCAAGTGGCTCTAAACCACGGAGCGCGTTTGCAATTAGACTGAAACGCTCACTATATGGATTGAAACAATCCGGACGGATGTGGTATAACCGTCTAAGTGGCTACTTGATTGGAAAGGGATATGTCAACAATGAACTATGCCCATGTGTGTTCATAAAAGGGACAAGTTCCGGATTTGCAATAGTAGCGGTTTATGTCGATGACATGAACATAATTGGCACCCTTAAAGAGTTAAGGGAAACCGCTGAACACTTGAAATCCGAGTTTGAGATGAAAGATCTTGGGAAAACACGGTTTTGCCTCGGTTTAGAACTTGAGCACCGTAGAGATGGTATCCTGATTCATCAATCAGCTTATACCCAAAAGATGCTTAGGCGTTTCAACACTGATAAGATTAAGCCTTCAAGCACCCCAATGGTCGTCCGTAGTCTTGATCCAAAGAAAGATCAATTTCGTCCAAAAGATGACGATGAAGAAGTGCTAGAGGCAGAAGTGCCCTACCTAAGTGCAATAGGCACATTATTGTACTTAGCACAATGCACAAGACCGGATATCTCATTCGCTGTGAACTTGCTAGCTAGATATAGCTCTGCGCCTACACGACGCCATTGGACTGGTGTTAAAGATATCTTTCGATACCTAAGTGGTACGATCGATATGGGCTTGTTCTATCCCTTCAGAGAGAAGATGGATTCGGACCCATCAAGTGCCAGGGACGCCACACATGGTGGACTGCGTTCCCTCTCCCCATCCTAAAACGATATAAGTGTTTTGGAAGGTTTTGCTGATGCTGGGTACCTCTCTGACCCACACAAAGGTCGCTCCCAAACTGGTTATGTTTTCACCATGGGAAAAACCACGATATCTTGGAGGTCTACAAAGCAGACCTTAGTCGCCACCTCTTTGAATCATGCAGAGATTATTGCTCTTCACGAAGCAGTTCGTGAATGTATATGGCTTCAATCCATAGTTACGCATATTCGAAGTAATTGTGGTTTGAAGTCTACCACAGATGAGCCAACGAGCATTTATGAGGATAATGTTGCTTGCATTGAACAAATGAAGCAAGGCTACATCAAAGGCGACAACACCAAGCATATATCGCCTAAATTCTTCTACAATCAGCAACAACAGAAGCTCCTCAAGATCAAAGTAAACCAGGTTCGATCTGAGGACAATGAGGCAGACTTATTTACTAAGTCATTGCCCAAATCCACGTTCGAGAAACATGTGGCAAGAATTGGCTTGCGGAAATTATCTGAACTCCCATGATCGTAGTCATCAGGGGGAGGCACAGACATCAGGGGGAGATGTCTACATGTTCAGCTCGAAACGTGAAGGGTGTGTTGTGCTCTTTTTCCCCTTCAATCGAGGTTATTTTTGTCCCACTGGGTTTTTGTTACTCGGCAAGGTTTTTAACGAGGCAATGAGAGAAGCACCACGTTTGGACAACACAAGGGGGAGTGTTTAAGGATATCTCTATTTGTGTTTGGCCCAAACTCTAGGTTACTTGACCTAGTGGTAATAGGGTTAAATTAGAAGGATCTAGATTCCTATTCAATGTACGATTACTTTCCTTGTACGATTGAGATTCTATGTATTGTAATCCTCTATATAAAGAGGCCCCTATTATCAATGAGAATACACAGCAAATTCCTCTCAAATTCAGTTTCTCTAAAACATTATCCAATTAAAAAAAAATCACCCTTGCAATTCTGATACTCATTTAAGCTAGACAATGCAAATTAGGTAGCGCCATGGCAACAGCAGCTCACATATCTGATTTGAAACAAGACATACCTGCTCAATTCAAAAGAATAATTCTTAACATTTACAATCATTGCAATCTTTGATACCCATCGAATAATTGTTTATCAAACTTTGATATATCAAAAGCTTCGAGTAAATGTTAAGATTGGAATCTTTGCAATCTTAACACATGTTAACATTTACAATACCCACCTACAAATCTTAAAACTTTGATAAACGATTATTCGATTTCTACACTAAAAAGCACCATATAATCACTTAACCTTGACAGAGAGTTAAAGCTTACATCCATGGTTTTCTATTTGTGATGGACGTCAAGGAGCTATTCCTGGGTCTGAGCAATCATGGCCATATATGCACAATTGTAGAGTTAAAAAAAGAGAGCTAGTAAGAGATTGCGTCGTCTTGCTGAAAACCGCAAAATTCCAAAGTCTACTTTGCAGGGCCTAGATCAAAATGGAATGAACATAAATCTAGGCTCAACAACAACAATATCACATCGAAAACATCATATCAAAACACAAAAACCACAAATCAAATAGAATCAATTCTGGTAATAGATCCACTGCCAAATTGAAATAAGGATTGATAATCGCATAGGGTTGGATTAAAGCCATGATAAAGTGGAATCTAAAGAACAAATTGTGAGATAGATTCTCCTGAAGCTACCATTTATGCATTTCAAGTGAAAAATTAAGAGCACTAATTTGACAATTTGGGAAATTCAAAATATCGAAACCTTAGGTTTTGGGAGTGGTGGAAATTGGAATGGTTTTAGGCGGAAGCTAGGCGTTGTGTTCTTTCGCCACTCTCTCTCACTTACCCACATCGACAAGGATTTGCATCTCCGGTAACAGCTTGCGGGGATTTGACACGGCAGCGAGGAATGGGGTGCGTGAAAATGTGTGCAGGTTAGCAAGGAAGTTGGGGTAGGCGGACCTAGGAGTGGAGGAGGCGGTGAGAGAAAGCTTGGCTAGCGATGACATCTTCCTAGAGAGGAAGGTGGCGAAGGTGTGAGGGAAAGGATAGAGTGAAAGAGATAAGGGAGTATTGAGAGAGAGGGCGAGAGGGCGAGAGAGAGAGAGAGTCGGGGAAGACAGAGAAGTTTATTGAAACGTGGTCGTGGGTAAGCTAGTGACTCTTTTTTTTTTTTTTAAGTCTGTCAGATAATGTATAGTTAAGAATCTGTTGTGCGAATGTATACAGGTAAAAATTTGGACAAACAAGGGGAGGGAAAATTGCCGCCTCGCCTACATATGTTTGATTTGAGTGAAACTTTGCCGCGCTCTGCAACCAAGTTCCATGATCAGACAACAGATCTTTAACAATCTATTGTACAAATTTGTGCATCTTGCACAAGGTACACCTAGTAGGATTTTTCGAACTTCATACAACATTCAATCACACAACGGATAAGAAAAAACTATTGTGTGTAGAGTTCAAATTCCATACTGTTGAGCTTGTACTAAGAGGGAATTATGAGCTCAGAATGGAGGGAAATCAGCTTCCCTTTACACAACAGAAATGTCTTAACTCAGTTGTGCGATATCTTCCTAAATTTTTTTTTTTTCAATTTGCTTACATTCACACAACAGAAACAGACTTATCGTTTTCTGACAAAGTTTGTGTTAACACACAACATCAAATTTTTGTTCCGTTGTGTGATGAGTGTTGTGTGTTTCGATTTTTGTAGTAGTATACTTGATAGAAGAAACGTCAGAAACATTCATCATTTCAGAATAGACCTCACTAGAAAAGCCTAAAAGCACTTCATTAGGACCAAAACCCCAAGTATACACAAAACGTTGCCATGACACGTGTCGGTCATGGCAACGTTTAGCTATATAGGATGTGTCACCACCACACAGGTGACCAGTACAACCCAAGATTCTTCTACGAGGACTACCCCAAAACAACAATCAACCATTAAATGGAAAGTGCAATGTAAACAGGGGCGGAACTACCTTCTGGTTTGAAGGGGTCTCGTCACGCCCCGAATTTTGAATAAAGATATTTGAATTCGAAACGCGATAACTTAACAAGCACAAGAAAAACATATAGAAAATTTTTCATTTAAATTAAGCAACTAAAAACATCTGATGAATTTCATCCCTGTACACAACAACTGTGCTAACAATAACACTAGACACAGGCTACACAAGAATCCAGAATCCTGTTATCACAACAGTATCTACATCATTACCTCAATAATGTAACTCCAGCATTACAAGAATTGAAAATGAAACCTGTCTTTCAACTCAAATCAACAATACAACACTCTTTTACAGTCATCATTTCACAAAGTCACAATAAGTTTTCCATGCATCAACACCACACCGAAAACTAAATCATAAAAACAATAGAGCACACATCATACCACTTTAGAACACAAAATCACGCTAAGGTCTAGCCTCAACTAACCCACACACGAATTATCACCTCTCATTGTAATTACAATCAAAATGGTATAGATCCTCTACTACCACAACAATGACGGATGCATCACACAACATACCACACCGAAAATTAAATCATAAAGACAATAGTGCATACATCATAACTTAATAAGTGTTCTACCACCTTAGAACACAAATCACACTAAGGTCTAGCTTCAACCAACTCACACATAAATCAACACATAACATTATACACATAATCATTGTCACATAGACCACCACCCAGTACTGCCACACAAGCACTACAAGTATTGCTATAAAAGTTGCTACAAAAGCACTACTGGCACTGCCACAAAGGCTGCCACACAAGCACTACTACACAAGCTGCCTGTCACATAAGCACTGCTACAAAAGCTGCTACAAAAGGCACAAAGGCTGCCACAAAAACATTTCACTACCAAAATAACATTATAGTGAAACCATTCCAACTCACAAGGGATTTGTTTCACCAATCAAAACTACACCAAGGTCTCAATCACCATCAAAATAAGGCATGCACAATCACTCATCAATTCCTACCATCTCATAACCAAAATCACAGTAAGGTTTAGCCTCAACTAACCTACACACGAATCATCACATGGCATTGTACTCATAATTATCGTCACACAGACCACTACCCAGTACTACCACAAAAGTACAACAAACATGCCACAAAGGCTGCTACACAAGCACTGCTTATGATTTCTCAACTAGTGAGATAAATTAAAGCAACATATTTAATTCCACAACACAACCAAACATCAAGTTCATATCATATCATATCATCTCAACGACAAATCACACTCACTTCCCCTCAACATAAAACATTTGTCAAAACGATGATCTCACAACTGACTCACAACTCACTACAAGTCTCAACCACAACCGCACTTACAATTGAATTAAGTAAAATCAGTAATCCCTGCATGGAAACTTAGTTCAGGAGATCACTAAAAGCACACAATTCAAATCATAACAACTCCTGCATATAACCTAGTTCAGGAGATTACATTAAAACAAACAATTCAGAAGGCAATAATCCCTGCATATAACTTAGTTCAGGAGATTACAATAAAATAACAATTCAAAAGGCAGTAATCCCTGCATATAACTTAGTTCAGGAGATTACAATTAAATCAACAATAGAATTCATAGAAATCCAAATCTCATGTATAAATTAAAGAAAGAACATCAGCAACATTCCTCGAAAACTACGTACTCATGATGCAGTAACACAGTTACCACCATGACCGCACACACGCATACAACCCAGTTACCCCACAACACAAGGTACTCTTTACAATACTTGGTTTTACAATCTAAAACCAAATCAAAACTTCAAATACTCTTCCACACAAATAAATCAACAATTCACATTTCCGACAAGAGTAAATGCTCCAATATAATAATTTGAATAAAATCACAATTATTATGCTTCACACAATGCCACACCATCCATATATATATATTCCACGTAAATATATATATACGAAGTCATTCACGCAAGAATGACCACTAATATCAACTATAGTTTTATAATTTATTCCTCTCGAAAATCATTTTATATCAGGGAGAGCCATGTAAATATACAGGGAGAGGATCCTCTCCTAAACTAAGCTCTCTCCTAACCTACCTAAGTTTCAAAGGAGACGGCGACACCTGGTTATGACTAGATCCAATGGCTTGCAGATACTTCAATAGTTTCTTCTTTCCAATCTTACCTCTGTCTTCAACTTTTTCCTCTCGAAGTGACAAACTCAACACCTTCTCTCTCATCGGATCTTTGAAATCTCTTCTCATCTTCTCTTTACCTCTTTCCCCTTTCTATCCTGTTGCATTTCCGTTCAAATAATTGATATTCATGGGCTAGTTCTTTTAGCTTCCATGGATGCACTTCAACAATAATTTGAGCATTTAATCAAGACTCCAAAACAAAACAACAAAAAAACAAAATCAGAGATTGAGTTCAGGATGGGTACGAAGACTGGAGAGGATCAATGGAGAAAACAAGATGGGTTTGATATCTAATATGAAAATAAGCATTTACAAATGACCAGATTGAATTTAGATGAGATTTTTAGAGAAAATGCAATGGTAATTGATTGTCCATATCCCCTAAAAAAGAAGAGCATAATCCCATGGTTTTCCCCTTCTTTCACATGCCCAGTTCCTTTTTTTTTTTTGTCATATGAAGAACAGAAGAAAGGGAGAGAGCAGGGAAGGAATAGAAGAACAGCTAAGAGACAGAAAAACATAGAAAAAGATAAGTTAAGCTCATAGTAGACCATTGGATCTAGTAATAACCACGTGTCACCATCTCCTTCAAAGCTTAGGTAGGTTAGGAGAGGATCCTCTCCCAAATATACATGCATGTTATTAACCAACTTAAGTGAATAATCTTCCTTCATGTGGTGGACCCCCCCTCCCTTAACCCCAAACCCGGTAATGATGAATTGATTGATATATAAGTGTAATAAAATAACTAATAATAATAAGAAATATAAATCAATGACAGATTAATTAAAAATAAGTTTGCCTTTTTTTCCTTCTTTGAATTGATTCTACTTTTTTGAATGGCCACTTATGTATGATTTTATTTCAAATTTATTGTTGACTTATACATTTTATTAAAAATAATTCTTAATTTATTTTTGGAGTATTTTTTTTTTTTACTCTATGTCTCGACCCCTCAATGTTTAAATCCTGATTCCGCTCCTGAATGTAAATATTAAAGTAAAATAGTAAATAGTAATTAGTCACATCCAATAATGACATTCATAACAGTTAGCGTAATTTGAATGCACCTTAAATTCAGATTATTTTCTATTCATTCGGGCTGGGGTGGTACAAATGGTATCAGAGCAGGGATATGATTGCTAGGGTATGTGCTGTGGGGGAGAAATGGAATCGTGGTTTGGAATTTTTATGATTTGAAGAGCTTGATATTGATTGTTGTTAAATGTTTTCGGTCAAAGGTCTGGGCTTTTTAAGTGGGTTTGATTATGTTTGATGTTTTATGGTTGCATGTGGTGTTTGAGATGATGATCATGATGATGATTTCCATTGGTTCTATTTAGTTGCGTAGCTACTGTTCGTTCTGGTTTTTCTTTTGCTGCTTTGCTGTCCTGTTTTCCCCTGTCTTTTGGCGATGGGTGTTCCAATTAGCACATTTCCATTCTCTTTTGGAGAATTTTCAGGTTTTCTTTTGTTTGTCCATATTTTGAATTGGTGCTCTACTTCTGTTTTTGGGTTTTGAGGACAATGCTTTGCTCTATGGGATTGAATGAGTAACAGAAGCTGAATAACATGTTCTTTTTATAGCTGAAAAAAAGGGGGTTTCGTTTGGTGATATGATTGGGATTGGTCTCCAATTCTCACGGCTCTTGTTGATTGACATTTCACATTTGCCTAGTTAATCTTGCATTGATCTGTTCCTGTTCCCATGAAAGGTTTTGCTTAGATTTATGCCTGCTGATGTTGCATGTAATAAAAATCTCTCCCTACCTGTAATTTTACTGGACTGGCAAGTGTTCAGGTGAGGTTTTATCAACGTATGCAAATGAGTATGGAATCCGAGGTATATTTGCTAATTTCTTCAAATGGTTCTTGAATTGTCGTGGGTATAATGATATACTACACATGTTTATGTGCTGGCTTGTTACTAATAGATCAGAAAGTCAGCTTTTACTTTTTTTTAAATCGATCTTCTGGACTGTAACAATATATAGTCTTAGAGAGTCTTTTGTATGGTTTATCTTTAGTGGAGGACAATACTACTTCAATTTTAATTCAGGGTTAGCAAACTTTAGTAATAAAGGTTGTTAATGGTCTTGTGACCTTGTCTTTTGAAGAAGGTATGTTGTTCGATACTTTGATTCTTAAATGTTGTCGTTATTTGCTAATTTTGCTGGTTGCTTACTTGTTTTCCATGGTCAAAGTTATCTCCTAGTTGCTTGAGACGTGCACAGATGTTGAAAACTTTAAATCTGTTTAGTTTATTAATTGCTATCAAATCTGGAAGTTTAATTCCTTGGAATTTACTTCCAGCTTGCATCTGAACTTTTTGTTGAAGTATATAGTGGAATCCATTGATGCCATTTTAAATTGAATAGACATCTATAGTTGGAGGAACTTAGGTAATTGATTCTTAAAGTTGGGAGATTGTTTGCCTATTAATTCTGTATCTAAAAAACTAAGTTCAGAACTAATAGAATTTACCAAATTATTTTGAACTTGATCCTGTGCAATCACCTGCTGTAGGTCGTCTTTGAAAATGAAAAAGAAAAAATCTTAGTTTCTTAGTTCGAATTTGTAAGTGAGTTATGAGAGATGGGACATGATTGTATCTTTCCCCATCGGTAGTAATAAACAGCAATTTACTGCATGATATGCGGCCATCTACTACGAAACATGATGTATGAATTTTGTTTAAAAGTTACACTTTTGTTTCCAAGTGGTGATGCTAAGAAAGTGGTTTTTGGTATTTTAAGGATAGTGATCGGTTGTTGGCCATCATATGTCTTCTTTAATTGGTTAACTTGTATCTTGTTTGTAAGCCATTTTGAGTATGCGTCACTAATTGGATCTGTTTTGCATCTTGCTTGTCAAATTTCTGCCAAACAAGAGATGGTCAGTGAACGTAAATACTTTCAACGGTATTTAGTTATTTTCACCTGAAGAGCGCAATTTTTTTCCGCACTTGATTCCTATTTTTAATTGGATTGTGGTCAATGAGGAGCCTAAGAGGGACACAATAACCTTTGCTTTATTGGCTGCATTGTTCCAGATATATACATTGCTATGGAGTGTTCCAGCGCTTCTACCTTACAGCAAGGAACTATCATGGAACCCAAATTGGGGTCTGTTATTTTGCTTGTTTGTCTTATAATTGAGGAGATTATATCCGTTTCGTTCTTTCATCGCTTCATTCTGCTAGTATAAGTCTTGGTTAGTCGCTGCTATTATATTTTCTGTTTAGGGGAAACAAAAAGAAAAAGGGCAAAAAAAAAAAAACTTGTAATTTGTATATTGTCTTCTTCTCTGGGTTATGTACTGTATAATGGGTCAAGCTATCTATGTGAAGGACATAATAAGCCCGGGACTCTCAAGGCAAGCTCAGGTAAGTTACTCTCTTAGTTAATTACCATGCGTGTTTACATATAAAGGTGTATTCTTCATGTTTGATGTATATATCTGCATGGCTATATATCTTGTTAGGACAAGATTAATATGCAACAGATTTCATTTGATTATCTTGGTTCTTTGGCAGTACATGATCTTTTCATATTCCTAATTCTGCATATCAGTTGCATTACATCAATTTTCACATTGTTACAATACTATTGGAAGGAAATTGAATGGAAATGGAGGCACCTGGGCGTATATGATAATATGCTACTATGAGATTTGAAAAGTGATGATTTCAATTCGGTTAGGCCCCGGGAAATAATTAAGTAGGGATTGTGCTTCCCTAGGGTGAAATACCCAAAACGCGATCGGGATCTGCTTGTACGGGGTGTGCTCGGTGGCCTTAATCCAAGAACTATTTGGGCCTAACCAGGGAAAGAAAGAGGAAAGGGAAAGGACTAAATAATTTACGATGAAAATGAATCTGTGATCTCATGAATGGGAGTAGTCAGTTTGAATTATAACACCACGTATGGTCAGATGTTTTATGGATTACAAGACCAGGTATGGTCCGGTTTGAATTGCAATTTGAAATGAATGGATGGCAACACCCGGCATTATATTAAGGCACATGAATTTTGAAATAATCAAGTGAGAGAACGTTTTCAAATGAAGAGGGTCTACTACCAAGTATTTTCACAAGAAGAAAATAAGTTTATTGCCATGTTAGACATTAATTTTAATGAAGATGACTAAATATGATGTGGAAGGTAGCAGAATGATCCTGTAATTAAGATGTTGGATTCTAGAGTTCCTGGAAGACATTGAATAATCAAGGTTGGGTAATGGAACTAATAAGACCGTCCATAACTTGATTGTTGGTGAATTTAGTTCTGTTGAAATGGTTGCGGAAAATGCCGATAGTCATTAATGTACGAGAAAAAGCTACGTCATTGACTTATTGGTGCTGATATCGAGTCAAATGAACGCTATGCTTAAGGAAATTGAGCACATCACTAAAACAATATATATATTATCTCATTGAGTATTTGGCGTGTTAGGAGAATGCATTTCTTTTGGGATCATATAGACCTAATGTTTGAGGGTTTATTGGCTAATCATCGTTTTAAATTTCGAGGATGAAATTTTTTTTATCGGAGTGGATTTGTAATACCCGAGACTTATATGAATTATTAAAACTATTTGAATATTATTGTTGGTAAAAAGTTAATATTGAGATATTAGATCAAAATAATAGATAAATGAGAATCAATTATGGTGGTAAAAAAAAAAAAAGACCCAAACCGGACCTAGTGGGACAATAGTAATTGTATGAAGAATGAAGGGATATTATCATCATTTTACAAAATAGAGTGTATAAGCAAAAAAATAATAGTTGGAGAATACCCTAGAAAGGAGAGGAGAGGAGAGGTCAGGAACAATATGGACAGAGAGCTCTAAGAAGCACCGACACACTTTCTCTCTCATTACAGTGGTGATCGAAGATATTGATCTTGGTAGTCTGCATGCAAAGATCTAGGAGACGGTGTGGCTAGGTTTGTTACAATTGGTTTTACAAGAGATAGATGGTGGTTAGCGTAATTTGAATGCACCTTAAATTCAAGGGAAAAAAATACAAACAGTACCCAATTTATGGCCCACTATTAATTTCTATACCCAAGTTTCCGAAACTATCACAATGGTACCTGAAATTCCTAATCCGACCCAACATTCATACACGCCGTCCATGACGACGTTAATTCTTGTGTCAGGTGCCATAGTTTAAGGGATATTTTGGTCACTTCATTCACTCAGACTTTTTTTAATATTTTTTTTCTTCTCTCAATTTTTTTTCTTTTCTTCTGGTGATTTCACCAGGCCTATCCTCTCTCTTTTGGGTCCGCTTCTCTGCGCCCGCTTCTCTCTTTGACCACCTTGGTCACACCCCCATCACCCGACTCTCAAACCTTGAGCACCACTGCCATCGGTTGGAGCAACATCTTCCTCCATGCCACCACCCATACCCATGTCAGGAGCAGCGCCATCTGATATATCTTGGCAATGATGGGATTGCAATTTCTTTCAAGCTCATTCACCTTGTCATCATACTCTTCAGCCTCAGCGAGCAAATTGCCGTCTAGCCATTCGATAGCCTACTCGATTGCATCTTCAATCTCTTTTGGCAATGACTACTTGAATTCGACAGAATCTAAGGATTCAAAGCCATGTCCTGTGTTGGGAATCGAAGGAATCAAATTGGGAATTGGGGAAGTGATGAAGATGAACTGGAAATCCCGATTCAGGATGAAACTATGAAATTGAGTTTCAGTCAGTTAATGTGCTGACTGTTGAGTCTGAGAAATTGGGGAAGAATCGGGGAAGAAACTGGAACTGGAATGGCCGATTGACGTGAGGCTGCGTTTATGAAATTGGGGAAGAACATGTATTGAAGGCCGGGCTAGATCTTGTTTGATCGAAAGAAAGAAGAAATCATCATCTTTGGGTATTTTTTAATTGTTTTTGGGTAAAAAGGCATGGACTAGTGGGTACTTTTTATTATTTTTGGGTAAAGTGGCATGGCTGGTCACTTGGTGGTCTGTTGTTAAGACTGCTGTCTGCGAGGTAAAAAGTCATGGGCTAGTGAGTACTTTTTTTTTTATTGTTTTTGGGTAGAAAGGCATGTGCTAGTTGGTATTTATAATGGGCATGACCGATTTACCCCTAAAACTATGCCACCTAGCATGTCACTTAACGCCGTCATGGACGGCAGGTATGAATATTGAGTTGGGTAAGATATTTGGGGTACTATTGTGATAGTTTCATAAACTTAGGTATAGAAATTAATAGTGGGCTATAAGTTGGGTACTATTTGTATTTTTTTCCCTAAATTCAAATTATTTTCTAGGGAGAATTCCACAAATAGTCACTCAATTATGACTCATTCGACACTTTAGTCACTGAAGTTTCAAATATATCACTTTGGTCACTCAACTATTACATTGTCAATCACTTAAGTCCTTTGTTAATTTTTTTTCATTAACTTTTTTTTCAATCACCCAAAGAGTATTTTTTATAATTTTTTTAATGAAAAAAAATTAACAAAGGACTTAAGTGATTGACAATGTAATAGTTGAGTGACCAAAGTGATATATTTGAAACTTCAGTGACCAAAGTGTCGAATGAGTCATAGTTGAGTGACAATTTGTGAAATTTTTCCTATTTTCTATTCATTCGGGCTGGGGTCACTACAACAAATATGGCCTATAGCTACCATTCAATCCCCACAATTGCATCAATGGAGACAGCACCCAAAAAATACTCACCATTCCTTTTTTTTCTTTGGTCCGACACTCACCAAAGCCCACAAATGTGTCCCTGTAATTTAAAACAAATATTTGTCTAACTATTCACAACCCACCAAACGCGTCTTTGTGTAGATGAGGTGAAATCAAGGGCAAAGCCCTCTCCTCAGAAACAAAACGCATATCTCTCTCTCTCTCTCTCTCTCTCTCTCTCTCTCTCTCTCTCTCTCTCGTCCTCCTTCTCCTTCCTGTATCTCTTGATCTCTCAATCATGAACAAGGTAGTAGATCCAAAATCCATGCATATCCCCCACTATCGATTTTGGATCTGCTCCGATGGTGAAGTTTCTGCTGGAGCATCTGGAGAAATCGATTTTGGATCTGCTCCGATGGTGAAGTTTCTATTGGAGCATCAGTCTTAGTCGAGTTTGGATATGCTCCGATGGTGAAGTTTCTGCTGGAGCATTTGGAGAAATCTGGGTGTAGGATATTAGACTGGTCTTGCTGGGCCGTTCATTGCGAGAAGAAGATTGCTGGAGTATACACCAGCCGCGGATGGGTACTATACATTTTACCTTTTCTCTTTGTTTTGACTACTTTGTGTTGAAATTGGAATGATTTTGATTATTACAAATGTGACAAACTTCACTTTGTAGTTGAGGAATGAACTAAAGTTTTTCCTAGGATGAGTGTTTGTGTCATTTGGGTTGCTCTCTACCTCTTTTAATTTTCTCCTTTTGTGTCTGTAAGGGTGTGTTCTGTGGCAGTTCAAAATAAAAAGAAATTTGGGGGATTTGAACAAAATGGCTAATTTCTTTGCTGTGTTTTGTGAATGATTTGTCTTTCAGATAATGGTGTGTAGTAATCACATGAACATGCAAGATGAGGTCAACCAAGTAGTGATACATGAGCTAATTCATGCTTTTGATGATTGTCGGGCTGCTCCGATGGTGAACTGGGCTAATTGCCCTCATCATGCTTGTAGCGAGGTGTGAGTCAAATAGAAATTGATTCTTTTCCTTAAATTTGAATCTCAAGTTTATTTATTTACATACTATATTTTTGGAACAGATTCGTGCTGGCCATCTTAGTGGTGATTGCCACTGCAAACGTGAATTTTTGCTGTGCCAAGAAGATTCAAGAATTGTGAACAAGTTAGTTTCTCAACTTCAATTTAAATAAGAAATTGAGATACCCTCTTTTGCTTACTTCCTTTGCATACATAGTGGAATACTCTGTTACCAAGAAGATTTGTGAATTTGTCTTTCAAAATTTGAAATAAGGGAGCTCAATGACTTCTTATAATTCTACCTCTCACTTGTTTATAGTTTACACCGACTTAGGTATCTCAATAGGCTGTAGGTGACCATTTTTGGTATACTTGTGATATTTATCACTTCCTTAAATTGTATGGTTCCTAGAGTTGTGTCAAACATGACCATTTTTTTTATAGATATCTACCATGTGCACTTGTTTGAGATATTAAAAATGTCTGATCTGTTTGTTTGTGTTTGTTTTTAATAAGTGTAAGCAAGAGTCCTGCTCTTTTCAATTACTTCAGTTCCAGGCTGTGACTTGTTATTTTGACTTTTCTATTATTATCATTATTTTTTTTCTCTCTTGTCCTTACAACATCTCACCAAAAGTAATAAGAGGTTTATTGAGATGTTATTCACCATTGGATTCAATTGTTTTAACTGCTACCAACAAAACCTTCTTTTATATTGCATAAACAAATAGCAAACATGATACTCCAAGTGCCAAATTACTCATCTCGATGTATCATTTGTAGTCACTTTCTATTCCTTTCATTTGCCGAAATTTGATCAAAATGTTATTTGCCCTTCCTTTAGAATGAGTTGGTTTGGTCTTCCAATGGAGTCATCATTAGATACTTTATATCAATTGCTAGTTACAACTTTATTGATTCTGTTATACCTTTTAATGTGGTATGCAGTGAAGGGTTTATTGATCAAGACCCTTTGCAGATTAGCAAATGATCATGAACTGACATTACCTTATAACATGGTTTATTGATTAAACATATCACATGCTAACCCTTATAACATAGTTTTTGATCAGGCTCAGTTCATTGATCAAGACCCTTTGCAGCAGCAAGTGCAATTTTCATTGATCAAGACCCTTTGCAGCAGCAAGTGCAATTTTCATTCATCCATCAAATTTGCAGCAGCAAGTGCAATTTTCATTCATCCATCAAATTTGTAGCACTAAGTGCAATTTTCAGTTCAGGCTCAGTTCACAGAGTATAGGGCTTTTCAATTAAGAATAGGTATATTAATTTTAATTTTTTTTTATATGAAATTGTGCAGTCACCATTGCTAGAAAAAGTGTGTTTTTTAGTGATGGGGCCCACAGTTTCTCAGTCACCAAAAATCTGATAGTGGTTTATTGGGTATATGTTATGGCAGCAATAGAAACCATCAATTAATAGTGCCAAAGCTGGTGTCTATTGCTATCCCCACACCAATCATTGATGTTTATAAGATCAACACACACCATTCTCAATGGTAGCTATAGGCCAGTTTTGTGGTAGTAGGTGTTTGGGTCCATAAAATTCAACGAGCAAAGAGCATAAGCCAGCAGTAAATAACAAAAGTTTATGCCCTACCTTTGGCATCAATTTTTCATTCACACACACAAAAGCATCAACCATGGCGGCAGCAAAAGGCAAAATAGAAAAAAAAATTATCCTATTATACTAGACAAGCATGGCCTACGAACATTGTTCTCGACAACTTTAGGATGCACTCCAATATATTTCACGGTAAGAAACTTAGAGATCCTCAGGACCATTGATATCCTGGACAGATGCAGTTAGCAAACTTAGAGTAGTGAAAACAAAACAAAACAAAAACAAAAATAGCAACATGCAAGGGTCTATATGGCTTGTTGTTTTACCTTGTCCTCCAGCACAGCTTTATCAGGAATTTCCAACTTCACCCCATGCTTTACTGTGATAGTTACTTTTCCCTTCATTGAATAAAAACCACAATGGTAGATGATGTTACTAGACTACACAGAACAATATATTATGAGCAAAAGATGCAACACAATACAACATAGGGATGGACTGCAATAGTTATTAGTGAATACAAAACGGAAATCTGCTAGAGAAATTTGTAGCAGGATTTGAAAGGTTCCCAAAAATCAAGAATAAAACATAAATGAACTGTGTTGGGCGTAAGCAGGTTATACAAGATGGTGAGCCAACCTACATGATATTGATGTTAACACTAATCTAAAACTCCGATGACAAGCATACCTTGAGCACAATGCCAGCACCAAATCAGTATCATTGCAAGAAGGGCGGGCATCTCCTAGATTTGTGTTCCACGGTCCATCCTCTCAATTGAATATCTTGACAGCAATTTGTCAATATTGTTCTTCATAGTACTATTGATCATCTAAAATTAAGTAAACTGGCTTCTTTTGATTGATTGGAACATAAGGCTATCATTGATCAAAACAAACTAAATTTTAGATAAATGTGTCATCCTTAAAATTAATCTCTAAATCAATTTAACAGACGATTGCTAGAGTTTACGTCTGACCCTACTACTTGATGGCGTTCCTAGCCTACAATGGAACACAAATCTAGCCATGTAGTATGCAGCTACTAGCTACATTGAGATGAAAAAAATAAATAAATATTGGAGGGGAAGAGGAAGAATAGAAACATGACTTACATGTTGAGCAGGGACTTGAGCGATTTCCAGGAGCTGCATGAGAATATCAGAAAACAGGACATTGTCAAGCACAGTCAAAATAATAACTCTCTTTGAAAGAACATAAGCTGAAACCTAAGGAAAATCAATCTAACTTTCCAGATTGCATATTATTAAGCTACCATAAGATTGTACCATTCTGCATTGAACAATATTTTTTCCCCTCAATCACGAAACTGAGACTCATAATCTAGTGTAATATAATTAGGAAACGAGGACCAATATCTAAAATTCAATGATATTACCAAATATCCACATATAACTAACAAATGTGGTATCTAGTTCAAATCATTCCCAACAGAAGACCCGTTTCAGCATAATGTACAGAGGTGGTGATGTTAACCCAACACTCAAACATGACCAGTTGACCACAATAAACAAAAAATAAAAAAAGGAATTACAGCCAGTTTGATTTTAGAAAATATAATAAAAGTGCACTCTAGAGAAATACTAACGCGCAAAAGAGTGACATTATTCTTTCAACAGCATATAAATCCGAAATAAAAATAATACAACAAAAATGAGTGCACCATAATTCTTGATCAAATAATTTCACGTGGGATTTGTTACGGCATTGTTTATGAGAAGCTATGCCTGGATATCTGAGGATGAAGTCTTTTTCTCCAGGTCAGACAGTCTGTCCTGTGTACATCAACAAAATCTTGTGAATAAAGAGTAAATACAAACAAAAATAATACAATACCGTAACATAATTGAAGAAAGAAAAATACTACAGATAAGTGTGGTTGGTGATTGTTCGGATTTATTTAATATAGACAAAATAATCTCAGAAATAATATGGTTCAAATTCAAAAGAGTAATAACATAAATTCAAAACAACAATAACACAGTCCAATTGATGGCAAAAATAATCCCTACCTACAGTCCATAAACCCTCTCTGACAAATTACGAATTTCATCCGAAGCTCTCTTCTCAGCATCATGTTGCAGCATTTCCTTCCCTTGCTTCAAAAGAGACACCTGTAGTGAAACAGAATGTAATGTGAGCATTGTCAAAGTTATTTATTGCAAATAGTCAATCTAACAAATTTCAGAAAAAGAATGATGATAATAAAGCAGGGGATCAAGTGTGTGTACACGTGTACACATACCCAAATACATGACGCGTTCCCCTATTACTACTCGCACTATTGTGCATCTAGATATCATCGCCTTTGTTTAATTGCCTATGACATGTCATGGATCTTGCAGTTCATTCTTTAGCGAATTAACTCTTGCAATCCAACCTCTTATTAATGGTATTGACAACATTTTGTCAATATACACATGTACATACACCCAAATATATGATGTTTTCCCCTAATTACTCCTCCACTAAGGCGCATCCAGATATCATCAACTACGTTTGATTGTCTATATACATGTCATAGATCTTGCTGTTCATTGTCTAGCAAACTCACTGCCACAGTCCATCCTCTTAATTGAATGTCTTGACAGCATTTTGTCAATATTGTTCTTCTTAATACTATTGATCATCTAAAATTAAGTAAACTGGTTTCTTTGGATTGATTGGAACATAAGGCTATCATTGATCAAAACCACCTTAATTCTAGATAAATGTGTCATCCTTAAAATTAATCACTAAATCAATTTAACAGACGATTGCTAGAGTTTACGTCTGACCCTACAATGGAACACAAATCTAGCCATGTAGTATGCAGCTACCAGCTACATTGAGATGAAATAAATAAATAAATATGGGAGGGGAAGATAAAGAATAGAAACATGACTTACATGTTGAGCAGGGACTTGAGCGATTTCCAGGAGTTGCATGAGAATATCAGAAAACAGGACATTGTCATGCACAGTCAAAATAGTAACTCTCTTTGAGAGAACATAAGCTGAAACCTAAGGAAAATCAATCTAACTTTCCAGATTGCAGATTATTAAGCTACCATAAGATTGTACCATTCTGCATTGAACAATATTTTGTCCCCTCAATCACGAAATTGAGACTCATAATCCAGTCTAAAATAATTAGGAAAAGAGGACAAATATCTAAAATCCAATGATATTACCAAATATCCACATATAACAAACAAATGTGATATCCAGTTCAAGTCATTCCCAACAGAAGACCAGTTTCAGCATAATGTATAGAGATGATGATGTTAACCCAACACTCAAACATGACCAGTTGACCACAATAAACAAAAAATAAAAAAAGGAATTACAACCAGTTTGATTTTAGAAAATATAACAAAAGTGCACTCTAGAGAAATACTTACGGGCAAAAGAGTGACATAACTCTTTCAACAGCATATAAATCCGAAACAAAAATAATATAACAAAAATGAGTGCACTATAATTCTTGATCAAATAATTTCACGTGGGAGGTGTTACGTTGTTGTTTATGAGAAGCTATACCTGGATATCTGAGGATGAAGTCTTTTTCTCTAGGTCAGACAGTCTGGCTTGTGTACATCAACAAAATATTGTGAATAAAGAGTAAATACCAAGCAAATATAATACAATACCGTAACAGAATTGAAGAAAGAAAAATACTACAGATAAGTGTGGTTGGTGATTGTTCGGATTTATTTAATATAGACAAAACAATCTTAGAAATAATATGGTTCCAATTCAAAAGAGTAATAACATAAATTCAAAACAACAATAACACAGTCCAATTGATGGCAAAAATAATCCCTACCTGCAGTCCATAAACCCTTTTTGACAAATTACGAACTTCATCCGAAGCTATCTTCTCAGCATCATGTTGCAGCATTTCCTTCCATTGCTTCAAAAGAGACACCTGTAGTGAAACAGAATATAATGTGAGCATTGTCAAAGTTATTTATTGCAAATAGTCAATCTAACAAATTTCAGAAAAAGAATGATAATAATAAAGCAGGGGATCAAGTGTGTGTACACATGTACACATACCCAAATACATGACGTGTTCCCCTATTACTACTCGCACTATTGTGCATCTAGATATCATCGCCTATGTTTAACTGCCTATGACATGTCATGGATCTTGCAGTTCATTCTTTAGCGAACTCACTCCTGCAGTCAACCCTCTTATTAATGGTATTGACAGCATTTTGTCAATATACACATGTACACACACCCAAATACATGATTTTTTCCCCTAATTACTCCTCCACTAAGGCGCATCTAGATATCATCAACTACGTTTGATTGTCTATATACATGTCATAGATCTTGCTGTTCATTGTCTGGCAAACTCACTGCAACAGTCCATCCTCTTAATTGAATGTCTTGACAGCATTTTGTCAATATTGTTCTTCTTAATACTATTGATCATCTAAAATTAAGTAAACTAGTTTCTTTTGATTGATTGGAACATAAGGCTATCATTGATCAAAACAAACTTAATTCTAGATAAATGTGCCATCCTTAAAATTAATCTCTTAATCAATTTAACAAATGATTGCTAGAGTTTACGTCTGACCCTACTACTTGATGACGTTCCTAGCCTACAATGGAACACAAATCTAGCCATGTAGTATGCAGCTACTAGCTACATTGAGATGAAAAAAATAAATAAATATTGGAAGGGAAGAGGAAGAATAGAAACATGACTTACATGTTGAGCAGGGACTTAAGCGATTTCCAGGAGCTGCATGAGAATATCAGAAAACAGGACATTGTCATGCACAGTCAAAATAGTAACTCTCTTTGAAAGAACATAAGCTGAAACCTAAGGAAAATCAATCTAACTTTCCAGATTGCAGATTATTAAGCCACCATAAGATTGTACCATTCTGCATTGAACAATATTTTGTCCCCTCAATCACGAAACTGAGACTCATAATCTAGTCTAAAATAATTAGGAAACGATGAGCAATATCTAAAATCCAATGATATTACCAAATATCCACATATAACTAACAAATGTGATATCCAGTTCAAGTCATTCCCAACAGAAGACCAGTTTCAGCATAATGTACAGAGATGATGATGTTAACCCAACACTCAAACATGACCAGTTGACCACAATAAACAAAAAATAAAAAAAGGAATTACAGCCAGTTTGATTTTAGAAAATATAATAAAAGTGCACTCTAGAGAAATACTAACGCGCAAAAGAGTGACATAACTCTTTCAACAGCATATAAATCCGAAACAAAGATAATACAACAAATATGAATGCACCATAATTCTTGATCAAATAATTTCACATGGGAGGTGTTACGGCGTTGTTTTTGAGAAGCTATATCTGGATATCTGAGGATGAAGTCTTTTTCTCCAGGATGAAATCTTTGAGCACATCTTGTGCTTCCTTCATCGTCAAGAATCTTGCTAAGATTTTCGATGATGATCTCATCACCATTCTCAATCTCAGACTGGTTCCTTGGGGTGATCCATACGCCAACAAATCGAACAACAGCACTGCTTTCTGTTAGGTTTATATTGATCACTGTTTCTACCAACTTCATTGGTTCAAAGTTTCTGCAACATTATTTATGAAATCATTAATGGTGCATATGTTCTTCCTTCTGTGTAAATTTCACAGCATAGGCCAGATGGGTGTAAGTTGAATTTTCTGGAAGCATGCGCTATCGATGTTATGCATGATGTGGTGAGATAATATGAGTTTCAAATAAAGGTTATCAATTTATTGAATTAGAAATGGTTTTGAAATTTGAGTTTGTGATGCAGAACAAGCACTTTGCTTTGATTTACTGCATAGAATTTTTGGGCATAAAGGGAAGGCACAAGGAGTGGGAAACTTGCTTCAGTTCATTGGGACTGCCTAAGAAACCCACTTTGGATTGCTACAACAGTTCAAAAAATGCAACGAAGGTTCCATATTTAATCCTATCTACAAGGATTCATGATGATTAAGTTGTCCATTATGTTTGACATTGTTGGATTAGTGCAGCTTGAACAAAACTATGGCAATGAAACCATGCACCTCAATCCACCTCTAAAGTTTGTACCATGGCTGGTTCTGAATGATCAACCTATTGGAAATGTTGGTCCTCTCTCTCTCTCTCTCTCTCTCAGATCCCTCTTTTCTCCATCTCCCGTTTTTTCTCACACGCGTTCGATCTCTCTCTTTGAATCAAAATTAACTTTTGTCTTAATGAAATGCAGGACTGAAAATTTTGCTGGCTATGTGTGCAAGGCTTACAAAGGTAACATTGTGCCCAAGGCATGTCAGTCTGTACATTTGAAGCAGAAGACAGAATAGACACACTCCACACAAGCAATCAAATCAACCAGAATCAAGCCTCAATCCAGGATCATTAATCCATCCAACCAAAGTCGATATCTTTACCAACAAATCAGATTGCATATGAAGGTTTCCATTGCTATGTGCAACTTGGGGAGAGTAGAGTTCTGCTTCTAGTTATCAAGGTTAGATTTCTCTAAAATTTTGGGCAATACGTAAAAAAGGCAACGTCTTGAAAGCAGGCAGCGAGTAAAGGAATATGGTGCAGAATCTCAGACACGAGATTTCATTTAGGTAAGGTGGGATAGCAAATTAAACTTGATCAGCTAGTGAAAGCACCCGAGTGCAACAGAGTATAACCAAGTACGGTCAGGTTTTCCAATAATATTCGCACAAACCCTTGCTTATATAGCATCAAGGAAAAGAATTGCGTTACAATTTGTTGGTTCTGAATCCCATTCACTAGAGACTGCCCAAACGACAACTATACTTCTTGATCCTTCCTAGCAGTAGCACAAACATGAAGATTGTGAAGAGTGAAACAAGAACTCGTCAGATTGCAATGAATAAATGGAACTCGGCGCTTTCAACTATGATTTGGGTTTTACATGCTTCTTTTGCAAATACACATATAGGCTATATAAAAATAAATATAAGATTAAGTAACAAATAAATAAACAAGGACAATCTCAATGAAACAAAAACAAATTCTAAAAATATTTGTGTAAAGAGTCAGCTGGGCAGGAGTCCAAAAATG
This sequence comes from Rosa chinensis, assembly GCF_002994745.2. Lineage (NCBI taxonomy): Eukaryota > Viridiplantae > Streptophyta > Magnoliopsida > Rosales > Rosaceae > Rosa > Rosa chinensis. The sequence continues at coordinate 35,848,346 of NC_037094.1, forward strand.
AAAAGTACTTGTTTCCTCATTCCATTCCCTTGCCTTGAGCTTTTTCCGTTTCCAGCCAAAAATGAGTCTACTACCTCTTCTAAACTTTAGTTGCTCCATGTTCAACATCCTTCACAGTAGTGGTATCCAGTCCTGCCTTCAAAAGTTCAATTTCCTCTTCTGTCATGCTGGTTTTTGAATGGGACACGGGTTTGCCAGACTGTTTTTCTGCCTCGACAGCCCAACTATAAATCACCATGCCAACGACTGCAAGAATCATCCCCATAATGTTCTTGAAAGTGAGCTCTGAATCAAAGAGAAGCCACCCTAATGTGAGGACACATACTGTTTTCATGTGACCTAAAACCTGGAATGAAACAGCAGAGAAACGTCCAATACAGAGGTACTGGCTAATATTGCAAAACACAGCTAAGGTGCACGAAAGAAGAATGAATGCCTGCAGACTCACGCATCACAGCTTGAATGTCAGGATATACAAGAGCAAACAAAACCAAAATAGTAAAGCACTAAAAGGATAAAGTGCTTACAATGGCACCAGAAGACATCTTATAGTCTGTTATGAATGTACCATTAAGGATGTAATCAATGAATGGGCCGAGAATGAGTAGAGAAGTGGCTTGAATTGGAGCAGTCTTACTCAGCAATTCAAAGGATCCAACTGAATGTTTCTTTTGAAGAGACCCGATAGACTGTCAACAGATGAACAATATAAATACCATGAATTAAGATAGTCGCTCCACAAATACATGAAAAATTTGAAATGAATATTGAACCAAAGTTGTTTGTGTAATGGAACGAATAACCAGAATTAAAAAAACCAGACAACCAATGACTTGAGCACCTTAAAAATGCTTCTCCAATCTTATTAATATACGGACATAAATTGGAAAAAACATAAACACTCACAATTTGCTGGAAAGAAGTGGACAAAACTGCTAGGCAGGCGCATATGAAGCCTTTGAGGTTAACTTTCACATCAGTCACGGTACAAACACCAACACCTATAACCACAACCACAACAGCCATTTTAACCTCCTTGGAATACTGCTTGTTGTTAAGAATCCATTCCATCACACAAACCACGGGAATCATGCTCAACTTCGAAATCTGCACCAAAACCACATAGATAACTTCACAGGTAAGTACGAAGGTGGCTACTAGCAAGTGGCAAATAACAGCATATGCATGGCCATCACAATGTGGAAACAATTATGTGATACCTGGTAAAAGCCGACAGAGTTGAGCATGAGGCTGAAGTTCATGGCGGTGATGGAGACATTGGCAACGATGGAGAACCAAAGAAGCTCCCAAAAGGGAACATGCTTGGAGGCAGAATAACCGCTAGCATTGGAGACGAGGCCAACGAGTGCAGTTACAGAAAAATGGAACCCAGTTAAAGTGGTGGCTGCAAAAAAAAAAAAAAAACACCAAACACGAAAACCACACTTATTCATCATTACTCTCTCTGCTCTTCCAATCAGAAATACACAAATCGGAATCAAGCCATCAACTCTTTTTTTTTTTGGTAAAGTTTTCCAGGGTGAATTAAGTGCATTGTATAGTAATCCAGTTTGGAAGAATTATGGTTAAAATGCATCATCATCATGAATTCATGATCAACCTAGATGGACAGAATTCAGAAGAAATGATGTGAATAATTGAGGGGAGGAAAGGAGGGGTGAGATCGAGAGCGGACCGAAAGAGAAAGCATAGCCGGCGTTGGACATGAGCTGCTTGTTGGCCATGATAATCCCGACGGAACTGATGACGTTCATGGCCCACGCTCCCACATCGGAAACTGCCGCCGACGATTTCTTCTGGCCGACTTCCATTCCGCCAAAACGACGTCGTCACTCCTCCCTTCCAAGAGGGCTGAGATCCGGTACAGATCTGCAATTCAGGTCTCTCTCTCTCCAACGTACACTGACACTCTGAGACAGAGTGCATATAACACCAAAACACACGAGTCGAATCGACTCCTCTCTGGTCTCTCAATACTAGACACAAGAAAACTTTCGAGAAGAGAAAAAGAGAGAGAGATGGAGCTTTCGGATTTTGAATTTTGATTCCCGAAAAAGTGAAAAGTGAATTATTAAATTAATTAAATATAAAAATGGAAGGAAATTACATCCGTATCTGTGTGACCTTTTTACTATATCAGTGTTCATTGGTAACTCGTAGGCACGGTAACTCCCACATGGAACCGACAACGGAGTCTCGGATATTGCTACCTAGTACCTACCTAGTATTCTTACAATTTGTTTCCGGAAACAGAAGAATGCCCTCATTAGCTTTAATATCCTTTCATTCATTCATTACTGGTTTTTATGTATTAAATAACTGCGGGATATCGGAATTTACATGACCACGATTGAGGCCTTTATTTCTTGACTTTCTTCCATTTCTCGCACTTTCATTGATTTTAATATTGAATCTATTTGGATTTTATTTTTATCTTTTCGTTATAAATGCCGAAAGTCTTTTTCTTTTTAAATATTTTTTTTATAGTTCTAACTCAATTTTTAACCCCTTCATCACTTTGGGCTATGCCGAAAACATCATTGTCGAAAATTGACAATTCTCCAAATTTCAATTTCAGACAGGAATCGAACCGGACCAAACACATCTTTTTCAACTTTGGTCCCAAATTTTGAACCGGTAGTTCACCAACTAATCAGATAAGGAAGTTTCATATTTAATTTCTCATCAAGGATGCAAGGTTAATTTCTATGTACCATATCTTAATCTGCAAACCTATTTTCTATTTTTCAATTTGAGGCAAGATCCGACTAAGAGTGAATGTTGAAATCTAATTTAAGAAATATGTCGCACCAAATTAAAGTTTAAGTTTTTGGAACTAAAATTTAAAACTCAGTCAAGTTGGGAACCCCAACTTCACGCAATGAACTTATGGACTATATGATCAAAATACAATGTAACAAAAAAAATTTATGAATTGAAGTTTTCTCTAGGTTCTTGGTTAACATCTATAAAAGGTGATATCCTTGCTCTCTTGTAACTTATGCTTAGTCATACCCGCATATATATTATCAAGGTATTGTACAGTGTAAGAGCAACTCCAATAGCTTTCTTATAATTTTTGTATTATAGAGAAGCAAAAGTCAAAGTTTTAGCCCCTTTTTCTTCTCCAACTCCAACAGATTCCCTATTTTACAGTAATTTCTAATTCTTCCTTAAAATTTTAGAGATTACTGTAAATTTAGGGAATTTGGTTTTCTCTTTCCTCACTATCTCTAAAATGGGGATAGAGAATCTGTTGGAACAAAAGAAACTCAATTTTCTCTAAAATAGAGAAAAATTAAAATATGGAGAACCTGCTGGAGTTGCTATAAGGCTATATCATGCATTATATCTAAGAGCATCTCCAATAATTTTTCTAAAAAATTTCTATTATAGAGGAAGCTGTTAGATATGCTTTTTGTGCATTTTCAATTTTTTACTTGCATATGATAATATTAAAATAAATAAGGCTTTACCACTTCAATTCTCATTTTTAATTATAATTCTTTATGCACTATGAATCCGACCTTGCAACTTATCCAGTTTAGTTGTAGTCAGTGTCAGGTCGTTTTAAACTGACTCAATTGGTACCACATTACAATTTGAAAACTCTAGCAATATTGCTCGGAAAGAACATGGATGACGAAGGGTCGAGTCTAAATTTGAACTTCAAAACCACAACATAAGATCTGTGACAAAATACACCGATAACAACAATTGTGCAAACCTAGCAGTACTATTTCGAAAGACATGGATATGAACCCAAATTTGAACTTCAAAACCACAAAATGAGATCTGTCACTCCAGCAAAATACACCAATAAAAATAACTGTGCAAACTATAACAGTCAATAGGTGACAACAGTATATAGCAAGTACCAACTTCTACAACAAATCTATCTCCCTCCCTACGTATATAAATCTGTCTTCCTGAAAAGAATGCAAGGCCTACTCAGCTGGAGGTGATGTATCCTTTCAAGCACAATCATCACTAGTTCAAGCAGACACATCCAACTAACAAACCTCAGATTCTTCACACGACGACACCCCACGACTTTGATACAAATGAAAGGGTACAAGGTTTATGCTACAAGGAAAGAGAAGGAGGAAAAGGAGAAGTCTCCACCCTTAATCCCTGCCCATGGAAGAATGTCTCTGTGCACCAGGTGGTGCCGTTGGCCTAGGAAAGTTGTCAAACTGCACACCTGCAAGTTCCACGTAGGGGCTCTGTGGCACCTAATAATGTTTTGAAACAAGTTGAGAAAATAAAATAATGCATATTAAAACATAAATGTATGAAGAAGGGTCATAGGAGTCTGGGCAGTAAGTGAGAATTACATCAATGTCACGTGATCATTTTTTCTTTTCTTTTCTGTTTTTAGTTCTAATTGAACTTAGGGTTTATTCTAATGTCTAGGAATTACAATGGTTCATCGTAAATCCTGAGCTCCCTCTAAAACATATTAAACCCTAACCAGATAGACCCCGTCAATCTTTATAAACACTACAGTGCAAATTCTAACAAATCAGTAATTCATAAATAGTAGATAAGACTAAAAAGAAAAAAACAAGAGGAATTAAAAAAAAAAAAAAAGGAAAAATGAAGCAGTTTGAACAGCTTTAATTGTCATTTGAACAACACTCGAGTATTAAAACATGTAGAGGGAGACAAATTGATAAGGATATAAAAAAACCTTTTCTTGTGAGACTGCACACAAGTTAGTATGTAGTTCACAAGAGCAAGTCAAAGTATTCTAATAAAAGTAACAAAGATGAGGAATCCTTATCTCTAATGAAAATGGATATTAACAGTCGTGTGTCCCCAAAACAAGAAAATGGCAAAGTTCAAAATCCCTAATGGATGATGGCCCCATTGGATCGCTAGTTTGTGAAATTCTAATCTGTCTAACAAATAAGATGAGCTTATAGCAGAGAAGGTACCTGTGGTGCATAAGAGCTTATTGAGGACCTTGGTGTTGTCGAAGGAGAAGCATCGCGGCTTGATTCAATTCCATTAAGACTATTTGGTGCACCTTCACCCTCAACTTCATTGGTAGACTTGGTTCTCTATATGAATGCAATACTATATATGTATTAGATCAGTAACCTAGAATCTTCATTAAATCCACATACAATTAAGAAAATAGATTACCTGGAAGATTTTGCCAAGAGTTTTTAACCCCTTTGCTCGTGCACGGAGTTCCTCTTTCTTGGCACTGCTGTCTTGAAGAACCTAAGATAAACCATGTAAATTTACAATCAGACAAACTGAACCAGACTTCTCTTCATGACTTAGCTATCAAATGAAACAGTGGATGGCACACAACCATCTGACAAACGCGGGAGAGAGTGGCCTCAATATCAGCCACATTGAGCTTCCACAGGGAATCAATCATCAACTTCTTGTTATTTTGCATGTATTCTTCAAGCTCTTCCTCAGTGTAATTTCCTTCTGCATTTAGTTGCTTTTTCATGTCTTCTTGCAGTTGGATCAAAGCAATCGCACCTGACCAGAAAACAAAATAGTGCATGAATTAGCTCAGGCAGCAAACTTGTGTGCATGTATGGGAATAATTACCATAAACATGCCAAAAAAGACAGCATATTTCCTTTTCATGTCAAAATATGAATAAGTGACGAAAGATTGGACCCTACAAATTTGGGTAGGATCAGCCCCCAAATACCTGGAGAACCCGACCGGTGGTCATTGAAGCCAGAAAGGTTTACTAACCTGTTGCTGCTGTTACTTGGGATTTAATGAAGTGCCCTTTATTTCTAAACCACTCAGCAATAAATGGCACTCCCAGATAAATTGCTTTCTTTCCTAGCTCTTTCGCTGACTGTCTGGCATATATATAGCCGATTGTATTCAACATATCAACACCATAAGCTGTAGGGAACAGACATAAGATTAGACATGTGATGCAGAGATATAAAACAGGGACAGTCCATAAGAAATTTATGACATCATATGTATTGTAAAATGGGTTCTACACTCTTAACAATGAATTCAGCACTTTCTTTAACCTAAAAAAGAGAACAAATTACTAAACATAGCTTCATTGCTTGATTTATTAGCAATAACATGTCAGAATATAGATAATTGGCTTAGAACTAATATACCCCCTTAACTTCTGACCTAACTGTCAAATTACCCCCTCACAAAGATATTTCGAAAATTTAGCACCTGTTAAACAACTTGCCATTGCATTCGATTGGCATTTGATATCAGAAATGATATTTATAGAGTATTTGAGTTTATAAACTTTTTTTTATAAGAAACAAAAAAAATATTGAAAAAAAAAAAAAAGTACAACCAGTGAGCAAGAAGTCCAAAAAAAAAAGAGAGCTATCCTAGAACAACTAGGCTTCAACATCCAGAAAATGAGAACAAGTAAGCTGCTAGCATGATTGCATCAACAAACATGTGACAAAGATATAAGTTATCTACCGTCTTGTAAAAGTACGACAGATAATTTATATGTTCTTGAATGTAGGCCCTATATGAATCATTGTAAATGTTTTCAGGTTCCCACTATTTACAAGTAGATTAAAATGTTTACACAATGAAACATCTACAAGCAACTGAACATATTTTTCGTTCTTCTCCCCTAAAACCAAATCACACAGCGTCAATTACCTGCATTGGAAAGTCTTGCAACTTCAGCTTCAGCATGACAAACAAAGTCCTCTTTGTTTCCTTGTACATATTGGTTGAGTCTATTTTTTAGTAGTTCTGCAAGCTTTTCTTCTCTCTCTTTTTGAACCACCTGTAGAAAAAGAAGATTTAACTTTGAGCATTCTTTGAAGATATTACTTGAAAGTCAGTCCAATACAGACTTGAATGAAGAACACAAGCAAGCATTAAGAATACTAGTGAAATGATTTACCCGCATTTTCTCTTGCAACTTTTTGGCATCGAACTGTTCTCCTTCTGTAAAAATATCTAGTGAAGCCATTGATGCCATGGCTAGCTGTCCAATATATTCCTCAAAAAGCTCACTACCAAATAGCATAGCGAAGATTGCTGCAGGATCAATAATTCCATCGCTGCAAAAAGGGTATCAAGGGAAACATTCCGAAAAGAGTCAGAAGGTTCAATTTGATGTTAATTTCACCAGATATCAAACACGCTCATAGGAAACCCACGAGGTGTAGACACCTTTTCAATTTTAGAATTCATCTATTCATGGATTAAGAACTAACGTTGAGATTCCCGATTTTCCATGAGCATCATAGGCTTGTCGTTGAGCAGGGTCACTTAACACTTGGTAGGCTTCTCCCAAAACCTGAATCCAATAAATAAACTACTTGTGAGTCTCTCTCCCAAGTCCCAAGTCACAATCAGTAAGAGAAATGATTCATGGTCCAATGTCCCCTCCCCCAACCTTCCCACACAAGGGAAATCAATGACAAAATCAAATGGAAAAGAAATCATAACAGAGATCATTGCTTTGTGAAAAGTGTCTGCAAGTCCAGTGGGCGAGAAACCAACCGATGGCATAGATATCTGCCTAGCAAGTACTTGTAATTTGTAATTTGTAATTTGTAACATCTAATATGTAAGTGAAATGCATGCAGGTCTTGATGTTACAAATACATTTATTTTCCTCTTCTTTTTTGTGACATAACGAACTGGTAATCAAATAGTAGTAACTAAACACTAGCCTTGCCTGAAAATTTTGCGCCGCGAGAGGATCGTTCGGGTTTTTATCTGGATGAACCTGTCTTGCCTGCAAGTAACCAAAACACACAGCCAAATAATCAATTTCAAATTTCATACCAGGAAAGAAAGTAAAAAAATCCTGAGAGAGCTAATCTCATTTCTGCTTCGTCCTCAATAATGGATCTATTTCAACCAACACTACTAAGCATTCTAATCACCTCTTATTCAATCTAAACCTAAAATAATCAGAGACGAAAATTCCCTTCGCCTCTTGACCTTTGACCTTGTAATCGAAAATACTTAGTAAAATCAAACTAGAATAGATGCAGAATCAGGCAGCGAAACAGTAGAGAGTGAACAGAATACAATGGGTTTTGCTAAACAGTGGTAAAAAGAAGAAAGTAAAAATTGCACAGAAGAAGAATGAAGATTGAATAAGGAGGACCTTAATGTAATAAGCTTTCTTGATCTCGGCTTCGGTGGCGGTGGGATTTACTCCGAGGACGTCGTAATATTCCGTCTCCTTCACCATCTTCTCCGATCGGTCAATCCAGCAGACGAGGGGGTAGGAACGAACCAAAAACACTGGAGAAATATAATACAGAAAAAAATAAAAAAAGAAGAAGTAGAAGAAGAAGATAAAGAGAAAAAATAATAATAATAATAATAATAGACAGAATAATAGAGATTCCCCCTACGGACCACGCGGGACGCGGTATTGTCTATTTCAGAGACCCAAGAAAAAAAAAATGTAAAAGTCTAATTTCCAGACGGAAATAAATAATTCGACCAAAGAAAGGAAGATGACTGGAATAAACGAGTCTTTAATGATCAGACCAAACTTTAATGAAATTTATTAATTTGAGAGTACTCCGACACTTGGCGTTGACTGTTATTGTGCTACGCTACGCTCTTACAGTTTTTTTTTTTTATTATTATTATTATTTTTTATTGGGAGGTTGTTTGAGCTAGAAGTTACTAAGTTGAAGCAACCTTTTTGACTTTTTGTTTTTGTCAATGACGGGAGATAATTTTTGAGAAACCGTAACGAATATATTCATGAGATAATTCACCTTTAGTGTAGTGGTTGAACTGATTCACCTTCATGTACTTAATACTTGCGATTATCAATTCTAAATGTATTATTTGTGTGCTGAACTGTAGAAGATATATCATCACTTCTTGGAATATGGTTTTAATTGCATAAACAGCAATCAATGTTAGTAAATCAATTCTAGATTGGCTATCCAGTTTCAAATTGGTCGCTTACCAAAGAGGATTTGAAGGTTGCGTTTGCCAATGTTCTTAGGGTACTGATACATCAAGTAAACTAGTTTGATAAAAATGTAGATTTGCTTAAAACAGAGGTAGACTAATTTGAGATCAAGTCAAGCTAGTCTACTAATGCATGGAGTCAGTCTACATCTGTATCAAATTTAATCTACTTGATGTATTAGTGCATTAATGAACCGTAAAATTTTTCATGTTGTTGTACTTTTTTGATAGATATGAGATTCTAAAAATCAATAGGTCTTTGAGTAAACTTGCCTCTATCTTGTCAAAGTATCGAGTGTTGCTGCCTCTATTAAAAGCAGCATTTGATTTAGATGCTTTCATCACATCATCAAGTGACAATTTCCTTCCAATGATTTTGTCAAGTTGAATTTTGAAGTCGTATATTTGGCATCAATCTGGTAGCAACATACTAACTCGTGATTAGAATGAGAGTGTGGTGGAAATAATTCGTGCCACTTTGATTGAAGGTCTAAACTTTGATGAGGATATTTTAAAGTGATAATAGGAAATTCATTATTTGTTGATTATGCCAAATGAAGATGTTATAATCATATAGTGGTTATGTTTCACGTGTTGAGGAAAATTAATTTCGTAATAAATGTCTTTGATTCAATTATTACAAAGAAAATAAATAGATCCACTTTATCTTTAGAAGTGTCTTCTCACTCTTTTCCCTTTTGTTTAGGCAAGCTCAGCTCACACGATTGTGGGTCCCGAGAAGAAAAAATTTTTTCCTTTTGAAATGTTTTTTTTTTTTTGAAAGGCTCGTTGAAATTTTTTAACTGTGGGTAAAAAGTAAATTCAGTCATCCCTTAAAATAAGCAAGATAATAAACTTGGAGTGTGCTGGGCGGTTGGAAAGCTCAGAGTAGTAGAAAGAAAGAATGTCGAACGCTGTGGCGAATGGGCTGGCCGGCGCCGGAAGTGGCATCATTGCCCAGATTATCACTTATCCTCTCCAAACTGTACCTCTCTCTCTCTCTCTCTGTCTAGATTTCAGAGCTCAATCAATCCTTGACTGTCTCTTCGCGGTCAACTGCAGGTCAATACGCGCGAACAGACCGAGAGAGTCGCCAAGCAATCCTTAGCTACTTCCAAACGCCTTGGAACTCTTCTACAAATGCTCCATGTAATAATCACAATCGTTCCACTAGTAATCGTCCTCATTTCATTCAAATTCGTTTTCTTCAACCTTAGTTTTTTACTGTGATTGTGTCAGGTTATAAGAACCGACGGTTGGGGAGGACTCTACAGTGGCCTTAAGCCTTCTTTGCTCGGCACTGCCGCTTCACAGGTTCCTTTTTTTTTTTCTCATAATCTACATGATTTGGATAGAGTAATGGAATTAGCAATGTGCAGCATACGCTTTGTTCTTGTTTTTTTTCTTCTTTTGCAATTGTTTAAAGACATTATAAATATATTGATTCTCAGTTGTTCGAGTAAAGATATATACAAACAGCTAACAACTCATTGTATGAGGATCGGATGTAGACACACCCGAGGATGAAGTTTAATCATTATTTTGTTAACCTGGAAAACGAATTCGAACATATGCGTGGATGTGTTCAAGTTGGATTTCGTGGTTTCTGTTTTACAAAAGTTAGGATATGTTCACTCACTGTAATGCTTGCAACAAAAGTGTGTGAATATTATAGTATGTTACTACAGGAAAACAATGGTGGCTCCTACTTATTGTAATGGTCTGTGTTACATGTGTTAAAACGCTCTATTTCTTGCTGGCAGGGCATTTATTACTATTTTTATCAAGTGTTTAAAAACAAGGCTGAGGCCATCGCTGCTGCCCGCAAAGTCAAAGGACGTGGGGATGGTACTATTGGGATGTTTTCTTGGCTTAGTGTGGCAGCCTTGGCTGGGTAAAGTTAAATCCTTTCTTATAGAGAAAGCATTTTCTTTCATTCCTTACCAAACATACATCCTAAGGGAGTTTGGAGCATGGGAGAGACGTGGTGGAGCCATTTTCGATCATTACATCTAAGCTCATTGAACTGGCATTTAGCTCTTTTCGGTGATAACCTATAATGACTTGGTCTTTTGATATAAATTTTTTTACTCATGTATTACCTTGCAGTTCCTTGAACGTGCTGCTGACAATTCCTATATGGGTTCTGGTGACTCGTATGCAGGTGCATTCGCATTTTCAGTACACATAAACTAATCTGTTAACAACCTTGGTTGCAGTCTGTAAACGTTCTTGTGACCAGCCCTTTTGTCTGTCTCATTATCTGTATACTCAGTTTTGTGGAATTATAATATAACAGCATTTCAAAGAGCATACAAGAAGGCAAATATAGCTCACTTCCCTTAGAAGACATTTCTGTCTTCAAAATATAATGACTTTATAATCTTGTTTTTGAAAGGAATGACTTCGTGATCTTTAGATGCTTTCTTCCAGTGCAAGTCACTTCGTATTGTATCAAAGCCTACATAGTTTGACTCCTTTTCTTTTTCTCTTGAAGACACATACTCAAGCTGAGAGAAAAATCATGGAGGAAAGAAAGGATGCTCTGTTGAGGGAAGCTTCTGAAAATGGTTTGACGGGTTCTGAATTACAACACAAATTGGCTGAACTTGATTCAATAAAACCCCGTCCATATGGAACTTTGCAAGCGGTAAGCAAATTTATTTCTGTTGTGAATTTTTCATGAATGATAAATTTATTTAAGCATTCAGTCAACATCATTTACATTGGGATCCTGAAGTAGATGCGTTAAACCCTGAATTCATATACGTTATGGTTGCGACTTCTTCTAGTGAAACAGTTTTTATATATGCACAGTAATCACATATGCTGAAATTGAAAATCTGCAATATAAAACTTAAATAAATAAGTGGGAAATTGTGCTCAAACAATTCAGTGCACGTGCAAACACACATATGTGTTTGTATATTAGTCTGATCTAACCCTTTCATTCAGTTCACAACTATTCTTTAGGATCATCCGACTAAGTAGCCTAAAAACCTATTGGAATACGATGACTGAAGCATCCCACTGTCATTAACACCATTGAATAAATTAAATTTTGAGAAAAAGGGAGATAAATGAGAGCAGAGAGCCATTGATCATAATCTAAAAATGGTTTAAATAGAGTAGAACCCTAATCATAATTAGAAACTAATCATGCCCCTAATCAAACTAGGAAACTGTATATTTGAGCTAATTTACAATCTCATCATTATTAGCATCTCTTAACTTAGAAAATGGGTAAGATGGGAACCAAAGTCTATTCCTTTTATTATGACAACCTATGTGTCTCAAAAGTGTTGTGGCGAGGCACATGCAAAGTTTGCCTTTCTCGTTTCGTGAAGACACATGATGTGTGTAAAGGGAAAATAATGTTTTCTGGTTTATAGGTATATGATGCCCAAATTGTTTTTGGTGGGAAAAAGATTCAGTAGTTTTTCAACCATTTGGCATTGGAAAATACTGTAGTTTGGTTCAAAACTGAGATATTGATCACTTATCAACTGGAGTGGGGAGTGTTTGGAGTATTGAAGATTATATTTAAAGGAATTCAAGGTCAAAAAGGCATGATCAAACATTCAAGCAATATATAGATATAGATATATTAATATATTAATTCAAGGACTTCATATATATATTATATATTTTTTGTTTTTAAGTTCTTTATCATGTCTTAACTCTTAAGAAATGTAACAAGCTGGAAACAGATATCATCTATGCTCCAGCTTCAGAGGAGTTTTAGGGAATCATATTGTGGTTATGATTTTGAATTAGAATATTTTATTTCATAATCTGTTTAAGGCTGTTAGTTAAGGTTTGTATATTTGAGTTGGGATACTGGCTTTAGAAGGAATTCGAATCATGAAGAGGTAAGGGAGTTATCCTCTTTGTTGATTGCGTTAGAAAGAGTAAGATTTGTGGCTTCCAAACTGGATGAAAGGAAATGGAAGCTGGAGTCTTCTGAAATTTTCTCTTGCGAATCCTTTCATTTGACTCTAATTCAGATCCAATCTTTCCTCCAGCAAAATATTTATGGGAAGTTGAGATTCCTCCTTAGGTCAAGGATTTGGGATGGCTTGTGGCTCATGGGAGGGTGAATACTTGTGATGTTCTTAAAAGGAGGAGACCGAGCTGCTGTTATGTTTTGTGGAAGCTGCAGGGGGATAGTGTTCATCATGTATTTGTGCACAGTGAAGTTTGTAGTATTTTTATTTAGAGAGGTCGGGCTGATTTGGGCAAGTTCAGCAGGGAGGGTTGATCTATTATAAAGCCTTATGCTTTTGGAAAAGGAAAAGAGGCCAAAGTCCTTTGGGTTGCAGTGTGCTAACTGTGATTAAGTTGGTATGGATAGGAGAATCGTCTTTTTTTTTTAATTTTTTTTTTTAAAAAAAAATGCTTGTTATCAAGTCCATTTTTGAAAATACATGCAGTCATGTCATCATATTTCAGATTGGTCCCTTCCCACTTTCTGTGTTGTGCTTGGCGTAAACTGTAAGTTGCTCTATGTACTGAGACTAGACCTTTAGCATGAAAGCATGTGCCTGTTCCTTCATAAGTATTGCTACTGCTGTGCAACATAAGGCTTGTTTGGAATTTTTCTGCTGTCTTAGCTTTGGCTTGGCTCCAGTTCATTAAGGAATGTGCTAACTTGACCTCAAGGATATGTAATGCAAAGGATAAATGATTAAGTTAGCGGTCTATAATCACTAGGACCACCATTATCAGTGGCATCGATATCATTAATTTTTTTTCCCCTTTCTTTCTTTTGCTTCTCATATATTCTGCACACATTTATAGGTCCACGAGGTTTACACTGAAGCCGGAATTACTGGATTTTGGAAAGGCATTGTTCCAACACTTATTATGGTTAGATTTTTTTTACTATTGAATAGATTGTTGATGTACTATGACTTATTTCTAGAGTAATGAATGTTTCTGTTGGTAGGTTTGCAACCCTGCAATACAATTTATGATTTATGAAGGCTCGTTAAAGCGTCTAAGGGAAAAACGTGCTACCAGCAAGCAGGGAAGGAAAAATATAACTGCTTTAGAGGTATAAGATCTATTTAAATGATGGTTTTGAAAGCCTGTTTAGGTTTTCATTTTCTCTTAATTCCTATTAATCTGGCACCAGGAGTCCATATGATTGGTATCATCATTAGGAATATCACAACAGTAATCTATTTAACCTAATAAGAGTCGTTTAGATTCTCTCTCTCTCTCTCTCTCTCTCTCTCTCTCTCTCTCTCTCTTTCTACACACACACACACACACGCACATATGGACATATCTATATGTCATATACATTTCTCATATATATTACATTGTTTTGTGGATAGGTTTTCTTTTTAGGGGCCTTGGCGAAACTAGGAGCAACTGTCACAACATATCCATTGTTAGTTGTCAAGGTAAACTTCAGTACTCGTGTTATTTGCATCTTTTGAAGGATATAAAAAGTAAAATAGTTGAATGTTACTGCTGAATTTCACTTCATGTAAGAAAGTTTATACAATATTTAATCACATTAAGACTAGGCCAGGGGAATCGTGATTCTACTTATTTGTCCCACCAACAAGTCTCTCTTTGGCCATATATCAAAAATTGTCTATCCTAGTCTCAGGAGTCTGATTTTGCACTTGTTAGTGATCTTTGAAGCCTCTTCTTGATAAATTTCTAATAAGCTGTGTCCCATGAGCCTATGCAGTCAAGGTTGCAAGCAAAGCAGGAGATCGGTGGGAATGTTTCACTAAGATACTCAGGTTTGTATTTGATAGTTTATAGAGACATCAATCTTGTTCAAATAGATTAATCTTTTTTAAATATTATGATCATAGCTCTCATCACCGCACTATCATTATCTTCCTTTCTTTGTTGAATTCCTGTCTTTATACATATCTCATCTGCATATCGAGCTTCGTGGAGATAAAAAGGAATCAACATTTTGACTGGATAACTGAGAGGCAGAGAGTTTCACTTGGTTTCTCTGTATTTTGCATGTTTAGCATCAACCATTTTTATAATACAGATTGTTACATGATATATTTGCAACACAGGTACTTTTGATGCCATATTGAAGATGATCCAGTATGAAGGATTGCCTAGCTTTTACAAAGGGATGAGCACAAAGATAGTACAGAGTGTTTTTGCAGCATCTGTTCTTTTTATGGTTAAGGAGGAATTTGTCAAGGTTTACATGGTGCTGGAAGATAAATGCAATAAAGTTCTGTTTAGTTCAGCAAAATGATTACTTGATAAATGTAAGATGAAAACTGTGTCCTTAATTGAAATGTACAATATTTATAATTTGGTATTGCAGCCAAGTGACCAGCTTAGTTACATTTGAAGACACATACACGTACACACACACACACATTAGCATACACATTCTAGGACAGCACATGGGTCAAAGACTCATAATGTGATGTTTATTCCATCTGATTTTACAGAACATTGGAAAGTGAATTTTGATGATGTGATATTTAATTTCGCAAACCATCATACCATATCAGTTTGAGAGTTCATCATACTTTGTAAATTCTGATGTTCTTAAACTACCTTGGTCTTTGATTTTTTTTTTAAATTAATTAATTAATATATTTATTTTAGTGACAAAATTATCAGCTTGTTAGATTTAGTCATTATCTACCCTCTGGTGTCACTTTACTGTGGAATTACCAAATTTTCTACTTTATTGCTTATGATTATAAAACAAGGCATATGGACTGTATTCTTTTTTACCTCTTAAGTGGACTGGGAGAAAGTTCTTAATTCAGCTTCCAGCATCTACAGAACAATATATTTACGGTAATATTATATTTGCTTCTTCCCATTTTTTTATTTATTATCATGCCCTTGGTTAGTGTGATCTAAGCGATGTTTGGATCTAGAACCTTCTTTATTTGCTGGAATTTGTTAAAGAGGTTGCCTGAAACTGATGAGCAATGGAACTGTGTTATGAAACAAAAGTGAGACTTGAATGGTCTTGATCACCCATAGCAGTGATATAATAAATCAGGAAGAACCATGAACTACCTTTGTTCTTCCCTGATCATGTGGATAAGGAACTTTTGAGGGAGTGAAAGTCTTGGAGTTGATATTTCTTGACAATTTATGGATGATGCTTTGGTTTGACAAGTTGGTCATGATATTAGAAAGGTACCTTATGGAGATCAAAATAAGCATATTTCCAATCATACTTTTTTTTTTCCTGAAAATAATTGAACTAAACAGCATGGTCCATACGAGTATATATATTACACTGAATTTGGCAGGTTTTGATTCCATAATTGAAATATGACGAGTTACAATGCAGATTATGGTGGGAAAATATACTGAACCATACTTGTGAAAATGCATGTTCAACTTATAGGAACTTGACATTTATACAATAACAAGTATTCATGGATAGGGTTCCATCAAAGTTGTTCTCTATATCTAGTATAGAGACAAATTATTGAAATTTTATGCACTACTTATACGCTATGTTGAACCATAGCCTTTGTAGAACACTAAGAAATCTATACAAGTATTAACATTATTTAATCTACGGAATGAGGACTTGGGTTGTAGTGTACTGATTTTCAACCTCTCACCTGTAGAAGTGCTAAATGCATGATTGATGATCATGCTATGTGATTTTTTGTTTTTGACTTCTGCTGACAGGATATATCCTTGCAACTCCAGCTGCAGTGCAGGCCTCTACAAAGTGATATTAGTCTTTTTCAGTACCTTTACTCATGAATATAATAATGATAATAATTAGTAGTATTGGTTCTTCTTTGCCCCTGTTTTTGCTCAGGAATCCTCCCTCCCCTTGGAGGAAGAAATGTTAATTTCAAGTTTTTTCATCACCATAACTGACATTTTTGTTTAGAAAAAATGTGGGGAGGTGTTTACTGAGAAAATTAGGAGGCTTTAATAGAAATGCCCTTTAAGTTAGTACGTACCTGTTTCTTGGACCATCTTGAGAATCATGAAGTTCTTTAACCTTAAAGAATGCTTTTGGAAGCTTTTGGGATTTTGCACAACTCTTTATCTTTGTCTTTGCATTGTCAAACGATATATCTTGACTGTATGGTTCAATGCTTGCGTCACTTCGTTGAGCAGAGGATACAGACAACCACTTCTTCTGGGGCCTTTGTGTCCTCATTGTACGAGTTGTGTCCATCAGAGAACTCAAACAATCTGTTATCGAATCAATAGATGCATCCTCTTGGTTCTTTTGTCTTAAAAGATCATTGAAGGGTGTTATCTCCTGTGGCTGAGCAATGGTTTCCTCCTTTATGCTTGTACTGTATTTGTCTTGCCTTTTAGATATCAGTTTGCAGCCATCAGCTTTGTTGGCCTTAACTTGCTCTCTGTTTAAGGAGAAGGTTTTCATCTGACCACTGTGTTGCATTGCAGCTCCAAGATCTACTTCATAAACAGGTTCAGGAACAAATTTTGTTCCATGGTTAAAATGACTGCTCTCCACTAGCTGTGTCTGATAACTGGAGGCCGAGTTTTCGTCTGAGATTTTCAAGTCCACAGGCTCTAGGCTCATATTTAGAATAATTGGACATCCTATAGCGCTCTCTAGAGTCTCCGATAGGTGTTCTTCAGACATCTGAGCGATCTGCTTGTCTTCTGGTCTTTTGAACATCAAATGCAAAATTGCATTGGCTGTTGAAGTCAAACAGGCAAGGAACTGTATAAATTTCACGCTGGTAATATTTATATGCTAGTGGAGAGTAAAAGTGCTTTACCACTAGTTATAGTTAATGATGCAAGCTTCACTTTGTGGCGCAAAAAGTCTTTCAAATATGAACTATGCATCCTGCCCAACATGTTTAGCCAAATTTCTTCCATTTCACTGATGCAAGTAAAGTGAGTCTCTCCATCAACTGCCTTGTCTCTGCAATTTGTCTGTTTCGCAATGCTTTTGATGGTAGACTTTTGTTTCGTATTGTCCATCTCTTGTTGCTCAGCAGTGTTGCTGATGGCAATGTGGTTCACCAAATACCTGCTGTGGGTTAGGCTATGCAACTCCATTTCTGCATTGGACTTGTAATCTGCTACTGCAGACAAAACTGGTATAAGTTGTGCCAACTTCAACTCAATTAATGAAACTGATTTTTGTTCCCAGATAGAAATTGCATGTCTGGGGATGATGCACTTGAACGTACCTGGGGATAGGGCAGGTCCGGAAGATCTTTTGCTGGAAGCATCTCTAGAAGCAATTTGTAAAAGAGCATTAAATATCTGCAAGGTATGGTCAGTTGAGGTCCTGGGTTGCCTCTCTACTGCAGCTAATATTTGTAAGGCGCAACACAGTCCCACTGATTGATCATTTTCTGCAATATTGGTTAAACGAATCAAATGATGTAAAAATGTTCTCTAATGCAAGTGTGATTATACTATGTGTTCGTGTGTATATATGTATATATGTGTATTGTGTGTGGGTGTGTGTGTGTTTTGTTTTATGTATACAGATATGAAAATGCAGCTTACTGTGCTCTGATCCTCCTTGCAGAAGTTCCTTATCTGTTGATAAGTGAGTAGAAGAAGAGGTTTCAGGAACAGCATCAGCCTCACTGAAAAGCATGTTGGTGATGTGCGAAACCAATTGTGATACAAACATTTGTGGTTCAATACCAGTTCCAATCAGCTGCCTTGCACATCTCAGGGTTTGCATAGTGTCTCCGGAAAGTGCCATTGCAAGCAATTCTTTGAGCTTATCATGCGGAACAAGACCTACCTTCAAATAGAACAGAATTTACCGTTAAAGTAATTGCATATCAGGAGCTTTGGAGCAAGTCAGTTGACCCCATTAGGTATACTTAACTCCAAGAGAGAGTAGAAAGTTTTAAAGAAAGGACCACCTACAAGCTGTTGTGCCATGGAGCTTGTTATCTTTGGCCCCAGTAATATCAGCTGGTCTAATATGTTTTCAGCTTCTCGCAAAGATCCTTGTGCTTTGGTAGTAACCAGTTTGATTGCTTCTTTTTCAATCCTTATACCCTCCTGGGCTGCAATTCTAGTCAACTTGAGCATGATATCAGTGTCTCTGAGTTTGGGAAAGAAGAATTTCTGACATCTTGATGATATGGTTCTAGGCACCATGTCTGCATTTGTAGTGATAAGGATGAATACCACACCAGCATTGTAAGCTCCATTTGCTATGCCTGAAAGTTCGTCCCATGCTTCTGTACTAAACGATTCGCACTCTTCAAGGATAAATACCTTAAATCCTGGTGTTGCTTGCAAAGATGATATACTTTGAAGGAGTTTCCTAATCCTTTTGAATCCAGCAACTGTACTTCCAGAACACAACTCCATAATAGAAAGGCTTCTGGAGCATCCTTGGCATTTCCAGCACGGTTTGATAAATGAGCTGGATTCACAGTTCAAGGCCAATGCTAATATTATAGCAATAGATGTCTTCCCGGAGCCTCTTGCACCATAGAAAAGATAAAGCGGTGCAATCTTATTCTGCTGAATTGCATTGGTTATGGCCTTAATAACCATTTCATGGCCTGCAATGTCCTTGAGATGCCGTGGTCGGTACTTGTTGCTGAGATTTTGGTTCAAGTAGCAGTTATCTGTATAGAGGCTCCATTGGGCTCTGCTATTCAATTCAACAGAATTTATGCCGCAGTGAAATACTTTGTCCTGGCTGGTGTGATCATTTTCTTCCCTTGAGTTGTCTTGACAATTTCCCCTCAGAAAGTTGTTTCGCTTTGTTCCATCATTCAACCTTTTAAATAAACTGATTACCTTTATTCGTCTAGTGGCTCTGCGCATTTTGGACGACTGACACGATACAATCCCCTCTTTGTGTTGGGATTTTACTTTCATTCTTGAAGTCTGCTGATGTGTGGACGATAAAGCAAGAAATGACTGCTGCAGATGCTCCGAATGCTGCTGGGTTGGAGCGATTGAACTCGATGGAGCAGGATTATATGTGAGCTTGCTACTCAATGACAGAGATTCACACTGGCAGAATTGGTTTGCGCACAGTAAATGAGCTTGATGTGGATCGTTGAAGTGTCCTCCTACTATGGAGCTTGAGCTTGAACATCTCTTCTCAGGGTTCATGGCTTGCTTTCTTACTTTCATTGCTTCAGTAGCCATTTACTGGTAGCTTTTGTGTATTGGCTCGTATTCGATGAGCAAAAATAAGCTGCTTATTAGGGGGTTTTGAAGTGAAGGGATTAGCCGGCCAATCTTAGTGGCTTGTGAGCGTAGAGCTTGGAGATTTTCAGTTAAGGCCGGCTCTCCTAATCCTCCCAGTCGTACGTAAGTTGATATCTCAGTGTCTCCTAATTCCTATTTAGAAAAATGTATATGCATACAACAGAGTCCTCCACTTGGAGAAGGGACGATCTTCTAAGTCCTTTATTATGTGTATTAGTTTTGGCACCATCCCTCGTGTCCAAAAGTCGACTAATGTTAGAGATACCTATTAAGATGCCTTAATAGTATAGTTAGTACAATGGATGGTAGATTTCATAGTAGGAATGCAAGGTCCCTTGTTCCCACTCTAGCCATCTAATGTAGACAATTTTCTGATTATTCGACTCTTATTTATTTTCAATCACAAAAGAGTCAAATAGAACAAAGGAATAAGAGATTGAGAATTTTCTGATGTTATTTACCTTCTCCAAGAATGGAGTATATATACAAGATACATCCAGACCTATTAGGAAACTAATTACCAGACCTATTAGGAAATTAATTACAACAGAATAATCCTAATAATACACAATATTCACAATCCTAATTACATGGCATGACTCACGCCAACACTCCCCCTCAAGTTGGTGCATACAGATCACGGATGCCCAACTTGTCAAGTGAGTCATAGAAGGCTTTACTTGAGAGAGCCTTTGTAAGAATATCCGCCAACTGTTCTTCAGTAGGAACGAAGGGAAACATAATGATCTGTCCATCCAGCTTCTCTTTAATGAAGTGTCGATCTACCTCCACATGCTTCGTGCGATCATGCTGAACAGGATTGTGAGCAATTTCAATTGCAGCCTTATTATCACAATAAAGCTGCATAGCCTTTTCCTGCCTGAACCCCAAATCCCTCAACAAATTTCTCAACCACAACAACTCACAAAGTCCTCGGGCCATTCCTCTATACTCTGCTTCTGCACTAGAACGAGCTACCACCTTTTGTTTCTTGCTCTTCCAAGTAACCAAGTTACCACCCACAAATGTGAAGTAGCCCGAAGTAGACCTGCGATCTGTAATATTACCTGCCCAGTCCGCGTCTGTGTACCCGGAAACATCCAAGTGACTGTGTTTTGAAAAGAGTAATCCCTTCCCTGGAGCAGACTTTAAATACCGCAAAATACGAAATACAGCATCCATATGAGTCTTACTGGGATTATGCATAAACTGACTCACCACACTAACAGCATAGGCTAAATCTGGTCTAGTGTGGGATAAATAAATCAACCGGCCAACTAACCTCTGGTATCTTGCTTTATTCGTAGGTACTTGATCAAAGTACTCTGCTAACCGATGGTTTTGCTCAATAGGAGTATCAACAGGTTGACTGTCAAGCATACCTGTTTCTGCCAGCAAGTCGAGAACATACTTCCTCTGACTCAACACAATACAATCCTTCCCACGAGCAACTTCAATTCCCAAGAAATATTTCAAATTACCCAAATCTTTCATCTCAAATTCTAAAGATAACTGATCTTGTAACCTTTGAATCTCCTCAAAGTCATCACCTGTCACAACCATGTCATCAACATAAATAATCAAGGCAGTCACTTTACCACACCGATGTTTAAGGAACAAGGTGTGATCTGAATTGCTTTGCCTGTAGCCAATTTTCTTCATGAACTTGGTGAACCTGCCAAACCAAGCTCTGGGAGACTGCTTCAAACCATAAAGAGATTTTTTCAATCTGCACACCACCTGCTCTCCAGTAGAAGTACCATATCCAGGAGGCAAATCCATATAAACCTCTTCATGCAAATCACCATGCAAGAATGCATTCTTAACATCAAACTGTTGTAAAGGCCAATCAAGATTAGCAGCTAACGAAAGAAGTACCCGAATTGTGTTAATTTTGGCCACTGGTGCAAATGTCTCATCATAATCCACTCCATACTTTTGAGTATAGCCTTTAGCCACTAGTCTTGCCTTGTACCTGTCCACCGATCCATCTGAATTGTGTTTCACAGTATACACCCACCGACAACCAACTGTCTTCTTCCCGGGTGGTAATGATACTAGCTCCCACGTACAATTCTTCTCAAGAGCATCCATTTCGACTGTCATTGCTTGCATCCACTTCTCATCCCTCATTGCATCCTGCACTTTACTAGGGAGAGACACAGAAGATAATTGATTCACAAATGCTACATACGGTTTAGACAGCCTATGGGTTGACACATAATTAGCAACGGGGTATTTAGCTTTGGCATTTAGAGTAGGTTCATAGTGCTTCGGGGGTTGACCACGGGTGGAACGACTAGGCAGAGTTTTGGTGGGAACAATATCTGACACAGAAGAAGGAACACTAGTTGACACAGAAGGAGTATTAGATAAAGAAGGATTAGAACATACCTTGGGTGATGATTGAGCAGGCGAGACCACTGAAGGAGAGGGAGAGACAGAAGAACTGTTCAAAACGGCATTGGTGACATCGGGAATTTCATCGGAAACATAATCAGAAACTTCCTCTTCAACCAACCGGTCAGACTGATCCGATAGACTGGTCAGTAACTGACTACCCAAATTCTCTTCTCCATTCGGTGGGCTGCTGTCCTCTTTTTCAAGTTCCGTTCCACCCAAATTCTCTTCTCGATTCGGTGGGCTGCTGTCCTCTTTTTCAAGTTCCGTTCCAAAACACTCCAGCCTTGAGAACTCGGATGCTAGTCTCCCATCTTGCCCACTAAACAAATCTTCATAATAACAAGACTTCTCCCCCTGACAAGGAGTCACAGGAGGCAAAAAATAACATGCATCTTCACTGAACGTAACATCCATGGTGACATAAAACTTCTGGGATTGAGGATGATAACATTTGTAACCTTTCTGATGAGAACTATACCCCACAAACACACACTTAAGGGCTCTAGCATCCAACTTTGACCTCTGATTCTTATATAGATGAACATAAGCAATACAACCAAAGACACGAGCAGGAAGAGTATTAGAAGATGGAATAGAAACATAGTTAGACAGGACCTCAAGTGGGACACGACCTTGAAGAGGGACAGACGGAAGACGATTGATTAGATGAGAAGCACACAATACGGCCTCTCCCCAAAGATACTTTGGCATGTTAGCACTAAGTAGAAGAGACCGAGCCATGTCCAGAAGATGACGATTTTTCCGTTCAGACACCCCATTTTGCTCAGGTGTCTGTGAGCATGAAGTTTGATGTATGATGCCATGGTGTTGGAAATATTCATGAAAAGAATGATTGACAAACTCACCCCCATTATCGGAACGAAAGACCTTAACATGAGCATCATATTGAGTACGAACAAGCTTATGGAATGCTGTAAAAGCAGAGAAAACAGAATCTTTGGACTTAAGTAAAACCACCCAGGATAATCGAGTAAAGTCATCAATGAATAACACAAAATATCGCATTCCAGAAAGGGTAGAATGTTTAGAAGGACCCCACACATCTGAATGAATTAACTCAAAAGGCATAGTACTAGAATGAAAACTCGAAGGATAACTAGACCTATGACTCTTAGCCAAAGCACAAGTTTCACAATGCAGGCTAGACTCACTAACTCCCAAAAACAATGAAGGCATGGACTTCTTCATAACTCCAAAAGATGGATGACCCAAACGCCTATGCCACAACCATAGCTCACTTAATCTGTCAGAATTCAATGTCAGGGCTAAAGGTTGTGATGGATGACCCAAACGCCTATGCCACAACCATAGCTCACTTAATCTGTCAGAATTCAATGTCAGGGCTAAAGGTTGTTCTGGTGCTTGTGTTGGCTCTGCGTACATGCAATCCAAGTGAAACAGTCTCCCCCTCAGGTCTCCCTTGCCCATGATCACCCTAGTGCACAGATTCTGAAAAATAACATACATTGGATAAAAGGTTACAGAGCATTTATTTTGTGACCCCAACTGGGATACAGACAAAAGATGATGAGACAATGAGGGTACATAAAGCACATCATGCAATACAATGGATGGTGTAACCTGAACAGACCCAATACCTAAGACTGGAAAAGACGCACCATTCGCATTAGAAACATGGGATATAGAAGGGGATGACATAGACATAAAGAAGGACTTATCATAGGTCATATGGTCAGACGCACCAGAATCAATTATCCATGTATCACTACCAGTAAAGTCAGAAACATGTAAAGCAACACCAATTTTACCTCGAGTTCCCTTAGTCAAGGAAACATTACCCTGTGAGGGATCTTGCCCTGCAATGCCGTAGAAGTCAGGTTCTGGCACCAATTGGACTGCCGCTTTGCCTCTTTGACTACCACCACGTCCTCCAGTATTACTGTCGGTAAGAGTCAAATCCACCATCCTTTTTTTTTTTTTTTTTTTTTTTTCAGACCCTACAAATTGTAACAAAAAGAATACCAAAGAACCAGGATGGATATGGACGGACACAAGAACAAAAAAGATGAACTGATGGACAAAGGATGAAATCAACTTGTAGAAGCAAAAGAACTAATTCACGACTTGCAGAAGCAAAAGAACCAATTCGATAAAAAGAACCGAGGCAAGAGAATCAACCAACCAAAAGAACCAATTCAACCAAATCAAAAGAACCCTCTATTCGCAGCGGAAAGAACAAACCGAATCCGAATGGATCTCGGCTCTGATACCAAGTCAAATAGAACAAAGGAATAAGAGATTGAGAATTTTCTGATGTTATTTACCTTCTCCAAGAATGGAGTATATATACAAGATACATCCAGACCTATTAGGAAACTAATTACCAGACCTATTAGGAAATTAATTACAACAGAATAATCCTAATAATACACAATATTCACAATCCTAATTACATGGCATGACTCACGCCAACAAAAAGCAATATTAGTGAAAGATTAATATATTCTTTGATTAATGTACTTGAAGGGGGGTTTAAAGTTAGGATATGTTTTGGGTGCTTGTGGGAGGGACAAGTTCACTAATAATCGACCAATCTTACAAGTTTAAGGTTGTTGGAGCTGTTGTAAAGGATCCTTTACTTCCAACAAAAACGATAGAAGGATTCATTGGTGATTCTATTGGGATTTAGGGGCCATGACATACTACTAGCTGTCAACCATGATCTGTGAATTACAGTTTGATTAGAATGTGTTCCAATAGCTAAGAAATTGTTCTAGCTGATGATAAATGATCATCCATTTATCATGAATCCGCTGCTAATTTCAAAAGAACCTAAAGGGTCACACAGTACTCACACACAATACAAGTATTCAATGGACACCATTAATGTGAAAGCATGACAAATGTAATTGATAAAAGGGGAGTGAAATTCACACTCTTTATTTTACAATTGGCACTTCATATTTCTTTTTTTGATATCTTAAATTTTATCTTTTTATAAAGTTTGATGTAAATTATGTGATGTTAAGATACTAAAAGAAAATATGGAGTGTGGATTGTGAAATAGAGTGCTGATTTCACTTCCCTTAATAAAAATTATAAGCTAAAATTAAAACAATCGATTTTGTTTATTTATGCAAAGATCGTCAATTGTAGTATCCGATAAACAAGGGTCTTTCCTGCATAAAACTAGTTAGTCTAACTACACGAAAATGTCACAAAACTGACTACTGATTCTCTCACTCAAGTGGGTATACAGTTATAGTTTCTTGTGAACTTCACATATTTGTGAGCGCATAGATTGTTAGTATACTATACAACATTAACAGCTCTTTTACTGCAAGTCTTGTTCATTGAAAGTTTGGAACCAAAACTAGGCTTGAGTGGATTGGAAGTGGCAAGCCTCATAATGAAACTCTAAGAAGTCGGGAAAACAGATAAGATCGGTTACTTGTTTTTCAGTAACTTCATGCTGTAATTCCAACCTTGAGTTTGTAGCCATTAGTGCGTCTAGCCATGCTTTTGTGTTTGAAATGAAATATTATGATCAGTGTTGATTTTCGAGGCAACTTCTACTTTGTTTCGTTATGTTTCTGGTTTCGAATATCTTTATGTGGACAAAAGTTGAGATATTTAGCGACAAATTTCGGACAATTTATCGACTTTCATCATTTAGTTCTGGTTGTATCCCATTGTTTTGAAGATGCTTGTGAATGTTTTGTGGCATTTTTCTATGGTAGTATATATGGTTTTCCTTGAGATCTTATTTCATCCATTGCCAATGGGATCTAAGTAATAACATTGTTGTGATTGTATGGATGACCAAATTTATATTTTACATCTTTCTGATATAAATTACAAGTTAGGACTTTAATGCAGTTGCTGCAATTGATGCTTCACTGATATTGTTTCAGCTGTTCCATTCGAAGACCATATACTGATCACTTTACTACCGGTTGCTAGGCTCTTATTTATAGGATGGCTCAATATTCATGCCACAACAACCTAAGTCCCTTGTCAAAAAGAAAAAAAAACAAAAAAGGAAGAGAGAGGAGAACCATATCATCCATAATTTGAAAAAAGGGCAATTGCACTCTTATTTTTCTCCTCTTCATTAAGAATTTCACATGGAATGGAAATCCTTGTTGCTTACACTACTTCAGTAATGAGATTTCACAAGGAATAGAAATCCTAGTTGTATTACACTACTTCAGTAATAGCATTTCACATAGAATACGTTACAACAATGGCGTAGACTCTTATTTTCAAAATTGGGCCGAGGATGGTGGTTGTAGGAGGTAGTTGGATTGGGCTAAGCTTAGTTAGCAGCCTTTGATCTGCTTGTGACCTGGGAGGTCCCTAAAGAGGTCGGAGATCTCAAAGGTCACTGGAGACTTTTATTGCCCCCAATAAAAACATTTTATTGGTGGGTAATAAATGTTTATTGGGGACAATAAAAGTTCATTTGGGGGAAGATAAACTAATCTTTTTTAAAATTAGAAAGATAAAACTTTAATGAAGAAGATGAGGAGATTATATCAATTCAAAGGGCAATAAAAGTTTATTGGGGGACAATAAAAATGCTACAGACCATTCTTCTTACCCAACTCCTCAGCTTCTTATTAACTTCTTGACTGGATCAGTGCTTGAGTTGTGGCAATTGAAGATCATGCTGCTGAACCCTTCTTCTATTAAAAAATAGGAATACCTTTTTTTTTTTTTGAACTGAAATTCATTGAAACAATTAGTGATTACAATCACTTAGAATGGCATCCCGAACACACTCAGGAGCAACAACAAACCAACTTTGACTCTCATTCCAGTGCAAAGCATGATTTGCTAAGACATGAGCTACTTTGTTAGCCTCACAAGATACATGAACTACTTTATAATCAACATGCCTGCGCATAAAATCCTTCACTTCTGTGATGAGTATACCCAAACTTGACAAATCAGCATCTTGCTGCACCAAGGCTTGCACTAAGAGCAGACAATCTACTTCAAATATAACTTGCTCATAGCTCAATGTTTCGGCTAACTTCATACCTTAAGTTAATGCATTCAACTCTGCGTGGAAAGGAGATGTGACCTGGACAAAAGGCCGGCCTGCTGCTGCATTAAAATGGCCAAGTTCATCCCTCATGATCACCCCACTCCCCCCTCAACGTGTTCCAGCCATGAAAGCACCATCGATATTACATTTCTTCCAACCGGTTGCAGGTTTTGTCCTTGCTTGCTGCCGGGGCCTAGTGCCTCCGCTACATACTGCATTAGCTTTAGAAAATTCTTGAAGCCATCCCAAACTAAGCATAGACGCCTCACTTGGTCGCTGCTTTGTATTGTCCCATAGCTGGCTATTCCGATTCTTCCAAATAGCCCACACAATCACAAGAAGTTTAGCAAAAGCATCCTTTGAAAAAGAAACTGCTAATTGCAAGAAGTACTCTTGGAACGTCAAAGTGGCTGGCACCTGCATGTTGATAGAGGCAGCATTCCACGTCTCTTGAGCATACGGACAATGAAAAAATAAATGCAAATTATCTTCCAACTAATGGTTACACATCAAGCATTTCATATCACCCATATAACCTTTTCGCTGCAAATTAGCTCTAATTGGTAGAATACCGGTACAACACCGCCATGCATGCACTGCTACCTTCCTGGAACCTTAGCTCCCCATATAGCTTTCCACAGCTTAGCCAGCGGATCCACAGGTGTAGGGGGTGCCAAAACAGCACCCAAAGCAATATCTTTTGCAACAAAATAAGCACTGTTCGTGGTGAACATACCTTTCTTGTCAAAATGCCATACCACCCGATCTGCAGTAACGCTTCGACTCAATGGAATAGACAATATAAGATCAATATCTGCTGGAGAGAAGAATAAATTCAATGTTTGCACATCCCAAACCCGGTGTACTGGATCAATCAATTCTGATACAAAGCGAGGAGCATCCTCCCTAGGGGGAGAAGAAGGGCAGCGAGGAAAGGTATCTGGTATCCACTTATGCCGCCAAATATCCACCTGCTCCCCAGAACCAATTTGCCAATGCAGACCTTGATGTAACACTTCTCGAGCTGATAGAATACTACGCCATGAAAAAGATGGAGTGATCGGTACGGTACGGGCCGGGCTGAATAGTAATTTTTATGTTTTTGATACCAGCCCGTTTCGTCTATTTTCGGTACGGGTTTGGGACGGGTTCGGTATTTCGGTTTGACTTGCCCATCCCTACATATATGAATCTTCGCTGAACTAGGTATCAGCGCCTTCCATATTTTCTTCCAAAAATCATTATTCACAGATAACCCAAAAGGACTACGGGCATGAGAATGAGAAAAAGAAAAACAGTATGCACTTTTAACAGAATACTTACCATTCTTTTCCAACTTCCAAACTAATCTGTCTGCAAATCTCTTGAGCTTAGTGGAATACTCAAAACCGCTGCAGCTTCCTCAACGAAAAGAGTAGGTTAACAAGAGGTACATTCCAAGTTCCCAGACTCGAAAAAAGATCACAAACCCTAGAGACCTCTGCCAAAGCCGCTTCATTGATATCTGGCTTACCATTTTGTAAATTAGGTATCCAAGAATCCGACCAGATGTTTACATTGACACCATTCCCAATCTGCCAATAGGCACTCTGTTGAAGTAGTTCCCTTGTAGAGAATATACTTCTCCAAGAGTATGACGGAGAAGGATGTAGGTCTACTGTCCAAAAGGTCTCAGTTGGAAAGTACCTCGCTTTATAAATACGAGCAATAAGAGAATTAGGATTGCAAAGCACCCTCCAAGCTTGTTTTGCAAGCAAAACAAAGTTAAAATTTGATAAACTTTGAAACCCCAATCCTCCTTCTTCTTTTGGATTGCACAAAGCGTTCCATGTTTTCCAATGGATTTTCCTCTTATCATTAGTGCTACCCCACCAAAAACGAGCACACATATGCTCAAGATCCTCACAAAAATCCTTTGTCAATTGAAAGACACTCATAGCATAGCTCGGCAAAGCTTGAGCCACTACTCGAATCAGAATATCTTTCCCTGCTCCACTTAATAGCTTCCCTTGCCAACAAGAAAGTTTCTTAGCCAGATTCTCCTTTATGTAATGGAAAGTTGAAGTCTTCTTCCTACCCACATAGGTGGGTAACCCTAGATACCGCTCATGAGAGGCAACCACCTCCACTCCCATCAAACTCGACACTTCCTCTTGCATGAAAGACGAAATATTTTTGCTAAAAACAACCGAGCTCTTATCAAAATTAACAAGTTGTCCCGAT
Organism: Rosa chinensis; assembly: GCF_002994745.2. Classification (NCBI taxonomy): domain Eukaryota; kingdom Viridiplantae; phylum Streptophyta; class Magnoliopsida; order Rosales; family Rosaceae; genus Rosa; species Rosa chinensis. Next base: position 35,878,146 of record NC_037094.1, read on the forward strand.
GCTCGCCCATATGTTTCAATAACATTCTGAATTTGGTAGCAATCCTCAAGAGGAGCTTGAGCATATAACATACTATCATCAACAAATAAAAGATGGTTCACATGTGGAGCATCTTCACACACTCCAATCCCTGGAAGAAAACTCAACTCTTATTTCTGTCTAAGCAACGCTGAGAATCCTTCAACTCTAAGAAATATAAGATAAGGGGATAAGGGATCCCCTTGTCTTAAGCCTCTGCTTGGAATGACAAGACCACGTGGTTTTCCTCGAATAAAAAAAGAGTACCTAATAGTGGTAACGCATTGCATCACCATCTCAATCCAAGAATAAGCAAACCCAAACCTATCCAGAACTTTCCTCAAGAAGGTCCACTCCATACGATCATACGCCTTACTTAAGTCAAGCTTCAGAGCCATAAACCTATCACCTCCCTCTTTCTTATTGTGAACAAAATGAGCAATCTCATTGGCTACAAGAATATTATCCGTAATCAATCTCCCTGGCACGAAAGCACTTTGATATGGAGATATCAAAATCGGTAGAATTAACTTCAACCTATTTGCAATGACTTTTGAGCAAATCTTGTAGATCACATTGCATAAAGCAATTGACCTCAAATCAGACATACGTTCTGGTGTGACGACTTTTGGAATCAAACAAATGAGTAAAATTAATTTGGCTGAGGAGTTGACCTGACTGCATAAAGCCTTGAACTGCCTCTGTGACTTCTGCACCAACAACGTCCCAATAGTGTTGGAAAAAAAGGGGTGGCATCCCATCTGGTCCAGGGGACTTGGTGGGATACATCTGAAATAATGCATTTCGTATCTCCTTATGAGAACACACTACGCACAACTGCTCATTCATACTCTGTGTAACACAAGGATGTATAGCCGCCAGTGTAGTTTCTACAGCCTCCAAATCTATGTCTGAAGCACTGAACATGTTTGTGAAATAGTCAGTAACAACTTTTTCCATTCCCTCATCGTCATCACACCACTGACCATTCTCACTATACAATCCCGGAATAGTGTTTTTTCTTTCCCGATTAGCAGCTTTCCTATGAAAGAATCCTGTGTTCCTGTCACCCTCCTTCAACCAAACGACCTTCGACCGTTGCCTCCAGAAAGCCTCCTCCTGCGACAGGAATATTTGTAAGTGCCCCATGAGATATTTCTTCTCATTTTGAACCTTTGATGAGTTCGGTGTATTAAGATGGATTTCCAACCTTTCCCTAATGCCCATCATTTGTTGTTGTCGTTCCTTGAACGTCTGCCTCTGCCAAACATCTAGCTTCAAACGTGTATGCTCAATTTTTCTAACAACACTAAACATGGGACTTCCCACCACATTAGTAGACCAGGCGTCCTTCACCACCCCATTGCAGTCACCATGCTTGAGCCAAAACGCTTCAAATTTGAAGCATTTGTGTCGTGGCCGCTGAGAAACTGAAGTAGGGCTAGCCTGTAGAAGAATGGGGACATGATCAGAGTCACTAGGAGGTAGATGGCGAACCCTAGCATACCCGAAAATGTCAAACCAACATGGAGTGCAAACCGCCCTATCCAGCCTCAGTCTTGTACTCGAGTTCCACCAGGCAGACATCACTCCTTGATAACCCAAATCGAGCATGTCACCATAACCCAGCGCGTCACGGAAACCCCGCATCTGCCTCTCTGTTCGAAGAGGACCATCAACCTTCTCACTGTTATTGAGGATTTCATTAAAATCCCCTATAACCACCCATGGCAGCGCATCCAAATCATGCAAATCTCTCAACAATTGCCAAGACCGGTCTCTTTCTGTCGTGCAAGAATAACCATAAAAACCCGTCAATCTCCATTGCGGATCACCCGGTCCTTCTCTGATCTCTAGATCGATGTGATGTGCAGAAAAAGTTCTAACCTGCACGTTGAATTCATCATTCCAAAACATTGCAAGTCCTCCTGATTGCCCGATACTCAACACTTCTTTTGAATGAGGAAACCCTAGAGCTCGATGTAAATCCTGAAACCCAGAAAGGGTACTGATCTTTGTTTTTACAAAGAAAAACGATTTGAGGACGATTCTGAGAGATTAAATCTTTCAAAGCCCTCGTAGTTGTGTCATTACAGATCCCCCTACAATTCTAGTTGTGAATATCCATCACAAAGGTAGATCAGAACTTGCTTTCTAGAATTTTAGAAAATAAACCCTAAGAGAGCACTAGATCAGTAAAAAGAGATTAAAATAATAATATTCTTCCAAATCTATATGGAGCATGTTTACCAAATGAATAATGATGGGTGAATTACCATAACCGCATTATCTCACTAAAAAAAGTAAAAAGCACAAAGTGCAAGGTTCTGCACCAATGGAAAGCCAACTCCCCCAGTTCACACGTCAAATGCGTGGCACCCAGATGACATTGACTGGGCTCTTTTCAACCGCCGAAAGTGGCTTTTTGTTTTTTTTTATGGGCAGGGATGATGTGGCGGCCGGGCTGAAATAAGATTCCTTCCGTTAAAGTCTTCACCCACCGCCGGGTGATAATTTATTTCTCTCTCAAGAGTCAAGTCTCTCACCACTTTGCTTCTCTTCATTCTTTATCTTAACAAACTGCTATATTTGAAGTCCATCTGATCCCAACTTCAAATTCCCACGAAACCAAGGTTAAGCTCCAACTCATTTCTCATTTTTGTGTTGCTATGTTTTTGTTCTCTGTTTCAACATCAACTTTCTTCTTCTTTTTTTGTCTTTTTCTCTAGTTAGTATTTCTGCAGCTCTGCTCGTGATTTATTATTGTAAAAGAGGCACCAGTTTCTAATTGATGTGGATTTGATTCAACATTTCTTATGAAATTTTAGAACATACATGCATATCTTGGCCACTTATCAATTTTGATCATTACTTTTCGTCAAATAGGATATATGGATATGTGTTATGGTATAGAATATGCATTTGCAGCTGCTTCTAGTGTTTCACTGTTTTGTGTGTCTGTTTATTTAGATACCTGAACAAGAGAAAGCAGAAGGATAAACAACCACTTAAACCAAACCAGCTAATGAGTTTTTTTTTTTTTTTTTTTTTTTTTTTCTGGTTACAATAGGAGCCCAAAAAGGGGGTTCAGATACAAATCAGACCTTTGCAAGAGATTGATAAGGATGGCAGAATCAGACTCAATTTCCAGATTGGAAATGAGCAAATTCGTAGCAATTTTAAGGCCATAGTACAGCCCCCCAAACCAGCTAATGTTTGCTGCTTCCCTAGTTAATTATACAACTTTTTTTATAATGAATATTTATTTATAGTGGATTGACTAGGAAATTGTTCATCTTTTCTATGTTTTATGCAGTAGGGAAGGCAAACCAGGAAACACAATTGCATGTTTTCCGTGATAGTTAATTCCAAGCCTTGAAATTGTGTTGAAAGCTTCTCGGGTTACTCCTCTATTTAGTCCTTGGACACGTACTCTTCCACAAGCAGGAAAGTAAGTTTCATCGGAAATGAGCACACAAAGAACCTCTCCATCTTTGCCCCCTTCAGCTCCTCAGTTGAAATATGATGTTTTTCTGAGTTTTAGAGGTGATGACACTCGCAAGGCTTTTACTGACCACTTATACACTGCATTGGAACATCAAGGAATCATAACTTTCAGGGATGATCCTGAACTTCAAAAAGGGGAAGCTATTTCTCCAGCACTAATTGCTGCAATTGAAGAATCGAGATTTGCTCTCATTGTTCTCTCACAAAATTATGCATCGTCAACATGGTGCTTGGATGAACTAGAGAGAATTCTTGAATACATGAAAGGAAGAAAAACTGTGCTGCCAATTTTCTATGATGTTGATCCCTCTGTTGTACGAAAGCAAACAGGGAGTTTTAGAGAAGCCTTTACTAATCATGAAGAAAGGTTTAGGGATGACAAAGAGAAAGTGAGAAGGTGGAGATATGCTTTGACAGAAGTGGCAAGTTTCTCAGGGTGGAATTCAAAGGAATGGTATGCATTACTCTTTTGTCTAATTTACACATAGTTAAGTTTTGTGCTCTTCATTATGTTATTCACAAATAATATAAGCAGATAGTCAGTTGAGCTTATGAGGCTTTTTAAATGCCATTACAAAAATATAAAAGAAATCAAGTCCAATGCAGACACATTTCATAAACTAAATACTTGATAACTTTAGTCTATTCTGTGTTGTAGGTATGAATCAAAGCTCATTAGAGATATTGTTGAAGTTATATGGACAAAATTGCAACCTACATCATTCAGTTATGCAGAAAATCTAGTCGGAATTTACTCAAGATTGCAGCCAGTCAATTTCCTTTTAGATGTAGGGGTGGATGACGTCCGCTTCATTGGTATATGGGGAATGGGCGGGACTGGTAAGACTACTATGGTAAGAGCGGTGTATGAGAGAATCTCTCGTGAATTTGAATTTAGTTTCCTTCTTACCGATGTGAGAAACTCTGTTGAAAAAAGTGGTCTACTTAATTTACAAAAGCAACTTCTCTCTGGGATCTGGACAAAGAAGGCCAACATATCAGACCCTCATGAAGGAGCCACCATTATACGGAGGTTGTTAGGTCACAAAAAAGTTCTTCTCATTCTTGATGATGTGAACCATTCAAGTCATTTAGAATATTTGGCAGGAAACCAAGAGTGGTTTGGTTCAGGGAGTAGGGTGCTTATCACAACTAGAAATGAGCATTTGTTGATTAGACATGGAGTGGAGAGAAGGTTGAAGGTCGAAGAATTAAATCATGATGATTCTCTTCAGCTTTTTAGCTGGAAAGCATTCAACAGAGGTCACCCTGAAGAAGATTTTCTTGGTCTTTCAGAATCTGTTATAAGTTATGCCAAAGGTCTTCCTTTAGCTCTTGAAGTACTGGGTTCTTTTTTGCATGGAAGAGATCAAAGTGAATGGAACAGTGCACTGGGGAAACTGGGAAGAGTTTGTAACTTGGAAATCTTTGACATACTTAAAATAAGTTACAATGATCTAGATTCTGAAGAGAAGAAAATATTCCTAGACATTGCTTGTTTCTTTAACGGACAGGACAAAGATCGAGTAACAGAAGTGCTAACCAGCTGCAACTTTTCTGCAATTATTGGAATAAAAGTCCTCATGGAAAGATCTCTCCTTAATCTTTCAAATGGAAGACTATGGATGCATGATTTGCTCAGAGAAATGGGTCACGAAATTGTCCACCTGGAATCTCCTAACGAGCCGGGCAGGTGCAGTAGGTTATGGCTTCTTGAAGACGTCAAACATGTTTTGACCAAAATTACTGTAAGAAAATTAGTACAAGAATAATTTTAACTGTTATTTGCTAGTACATTATATGAGAAGTCAGTTTACTAAATCTGCTTTTTATGGTGTGATAAAATTTGGTTGATAGGGAACTGAAGCAATAGAAGGCATATTTGTGGACTCAACCGAGTCAGGAGTAGACGTGGACGTGACTCCGAAATCATTTTCAATGATGAGAAAATTGAGATACCTGAAGATTAAGAATGGGAACCTGCCTAAGGGGCTTGATTATCTTCCCAATAGTTTACGGATTCTTGATTGGACAATGTATCCATTAAAATCTCTGCCATCACATTTCAACCCTCAAAAGCTGCTCGAACTCAGCTTGTCTCACAGTTGTATTAAACATGTTTGGTTAGGAACAGAGGTATACTACAATCACCATATCATTCTTTTATTACTTATATAATAGTTGTTGAATATATCATGGAAGCTAATTTTTTTATGATTTTTACTTGACATGCAGCCTTTATACAATTTGAAAACCATTAATCTGAGTCACTCTCTGAAGCTTGTCAACACCCCAGACTTCAAAGATATGCCATATCTCGAGAATCTGTTTCTTGAAGGTTGTATAAGATTGTATCAGCTTGACCCAAGTATTGAAGTGCTTGAAAGACTTACTGTGCTGAATGTGAAAGATTGCAAGAATCTTGTGCATTTTGCAAGCCGTGTACGTGGCTTAAAGTCTCTCAAAGTTCTTAATCTTTCTGGTTGTTCAAAGGTTAACAAACTTCCGAATGACACGGGTCATTTGGAGAGTTTGGAGGAGCTTTATCTGAATGGCACTAGCATAAAACAACTACCTACATCTGCTGAAATGCTTGAAAGACTTTCTCTCTTAAACATGGAAAATTGCAAACATCTTGTGTGTCTTCCAAGCAGTGTCGTAGGTGGCTTAAAATCTCTGAAAGATCTCAATCTTTCTGGTTGCTCAAAGCTTGACAAATTGCCAGATGAGTTGGGTCATATTGCCTGTTTGGAGAAGCTTGATGTGAGTGGAAGTGGCATAAGAGAAGTGCCCTCCTCTATTGGTCTTTTGAAAAACCTCAAAGAATTATCTATTGCTGGATGTGCGGCACAGTCACCTACATCATGGAATATGATGTCCAATCCCTTTCAGTTATTGCGAAAAAGAAGTCACATTCCGGCAGGATTGTCGTTGCCTTGTTTGTCTAGTTTGCATTCATTAACCAAACTAGATCTAAGTGACTGCAATCTTTCTGAAGAAGCAATGCCCAGTGGTTTTGGATGCTTGTCTTCATTAGAAATATTAGATCTCAGCAGAAATCAATTCTTTAGATTACCCGAGAGCATCAGCCAACTCTCTAAGCTTGTATATATTGGATTGTATCAATGCTGCAAGCTTCGGACATTACCAGAGCTTCCATCTCATGTATGGGTAGAAGCTGACAACTGCATTTCATTAGATACGTTGGCCAATCAAATAGGACAATGCAATTCGGTGCTGCAAGGAATCTTTGTTAACTGTTTCAAAATGGTGGAGAATGAAAGCTGTGGGAGTATAGCACTTTCATTGCTAACACGCTACCTTAAGAGCAAAACATTTTCTGTCCGTAGACGATTTCAGTTTATTGGTCCTGGAAACGAAGTTTCAGAGTGGTACAATCACCAAAGAGGGGGGTCTTTGATAACTCTAGAGCTGCATCCAGGTTGGTTAAGTAACAAGTTTATGGGATTCGCCTGGTGTGTCGTTTTTAGACTCCTCAAACCACTCCCGCCTTTGGTTACGTGGTCCATTCAGTGCACACTAAAGGCGAATGGAAAAGACAGTCCCCGCAGTTGTTCATTGTTAGGGGACGAGTGGGGTCAACCTGTGTCAGATCACATTTGGTTCTTCTATGTGCCTTGTGATGATTTCTCTCATCATGAGTGGCAGGATATCTACTGTCAGCCTGTATTCTCATTTCAACCCCGCTACGGGGATGAACGAATAATGAATGAGGAAATTGTGCAAGTGAAGAAGTGTGGGGTCCGTATGGTATATGAGGAAGATGTAGAGGAGCTTTGGGAAACATTATTGAAGCAGAGTAATGTGGGCATTAATACCAAGCGATGCCTTCAACACTATGATGATGATGGAGCATCTAGTAGTGCAAGTGAGGCTCATCCAAAAAGAATTGAACAACTCCACCTTGACAGCGCAGAACCCAGCGGAACTCCTTATATTCATAACAAGAAACATGATTAATGCATTTTTATTCTGTGAAAACGAAGAGAAAACATGATTGTATAATCATGGTTCATGCCTACTGGTGGCTCGATGAAGCAGCAAGATTTGGTTAGTCCAAAATTTTGAATGTCTCTTTTATTTTATTGCTATATATCTTGAAAAACAAATTGCCACAATTGGTAATTACGACAGACAAACGAAAAAGCCACTCATCTTGCTTCACAAGAAAATGAGGGCAGATCAAATTTCTGAGTACATTGTACATTTTTTGATGTCTTCCGATCTTGGGGATCAAATTATCTACCCAGTTTGGAATTTGACCGACTTTCATTGTGTACTTGTTAAGTTTTGGTGGCCGGACCATATAAAATGTCGTTAATGCAGTTCCTAAACATAGATACTAAGAGCCGGAAAGTAAAAGAACTATGCAAGATTCCCTCTCTTCAATAATAAGGTTCCCTCTCACAAGTTTCTAGTTCTGTTAAAGGCTTGGATTATGCATGTATGATTTCTGGTTATGCTCCTAGCACAGTCGATAGGCAATTGCATTACCTAACTTCTCTAGGAGTAGCTCCTTTATCCCGTAAAGCTCCTATGCCTCGTATGTGTTCCAATAAAGTCAATAATTATTCCAGCAATCCAATATTCAAGTTTCATGAACCACAATCCTGTGCACAGTGTTAATCCCATTCCAATTTTAGCTTTTTACATATATTAGTTGTTACAAGCAAGAAATCAACTGAGGTCTTGCATTCCCAACTCAATATTAATGGTGTCCATAGCATCAAGGTGTTTTGACCAATTATTTTAAAATTCAACGGAGCAATTCCAACACCATGTTTTATCACAGAATGTTTACACGTCATATAATGGCCTGCTGAAGTACTATGTTTAAATGGAAATTATCAGCTGATTTCAAGTAAAGAGTCTCACCCCATCTCGCAAATCATCGCCATGGCCCTAGTACTCCCGCTCAACCATCAGCAAAACCAATATCTTTCTTGCTCCTACTGCCATCATCCTGTGCAAGCCTCTCCGACCAAAAATAAGAAAACCCTCTGGCCTCAAGTTTCCCAGTACCTCTGCATTGTTTGCCATATTCGATATGGAGCATGTGACTTGGAGATCCACTTGATTATTGTGATAATTTCACATCTGTAACATTAATAGTAGCAAGATTGGATACTTGGAGCCTCTATGCAGTCCACAACATCATTCCCTGATTTTCAAACCAGCCACATCTATATCAGCTCCACGTCTTTTTCTGTAGCACAAAGGTTCATATTTACAAATTCCCATAGAGAGAGGGGCTAGATTTCAACAGATTTTTTTAAGGCAAATGAAACAAGGAACAGTTTCAGACGAAGGTTTGTTGAAATTCAAATAAACATTAACACTAGAACAACTAGAAATTCCATAAACCATGGATATATAAAGTCAAGTTATCCATAATCAAATTGTAGTATTATAGTATCATACAATTTGCACATGGGTTGTTTATCACAGAGAGAATCAAAAGAACCTTCTTTCTAGCAGTACACACTATCACTCACACATCACAAAGTGGGAAATCGAACATGTAGTGGCTCTGTGGATGCAGCCGCATAACAGTTGCATCAACGTAATTTCAACGTGTGTAATATATGAGATCTAGACAGTAGTGTAGTAGGGAAACGGCCTTTGATCTACAGATCACCTTATTTGTCTTGCATCATGGTTTGGTTTGGGCTAAAGTTGACAGCATAGCATCAACAAAGAGGTATAATAACATATACAGGCTTGGCTTATTCAAAAATAATGTTAATAATAAGTGAGCACTTGGGAATACACACTTTCTGAGAATGTTAACAAGCAACTATATAAGCAATTTAAATTGAACTGATGCAATCCCCAGAAAAAGGCATGACAAAATGCAAGCCATTAGTTTGCTAAAGGGTTTATGTCGTTGGTCCTTCGAACATCATGTTTTGTATCAAAATTGTTGTTATCAGACCATCATGGTCTTTCGAACAACTACATACCCTCTCAATTATGTGGTCGTACGTGTGGCAAGTAATTCATAACTGGCCCTACACTACAGAGTTGTTATAAACAAGTACGTGAATCTATTATGTACGAAAGATCATGAAGGGGACTTACGAACTAAGCAACTTCTTCTACCTTGCATACCCAAAAATAAGGAAGACAAGCAATACCGAAAATGCAGTAATACTTCTAACAAAGAGCTCAAATATCCCTTTCTTCTCGTATAGTACGCGGGGAATTTTCATACCAAATATTCCACAAATGATGCAATGGTCAATGTTAATTGGAGCTGAATGAGTTTGTTTTGCTGGTTGTTGAGTTGAATGTTGACATAGTCCGATCCCGTGTCATCTATATACTCCCGTACAGACAAGCTACTTGGGCTTGGGCCCTCTTCTTGGGCACATCCTGGGCTGGTGTGTTTATTTATGTTTTTAATTTTACTTATTATAGTCGGTTAGTGTTGTCTAGCCTTTGGTGTGTAATAAATCCATGCATGTAACTTGTAGTGCTAGTCGGGCTAAATGTCGGTGTATGCACTCTAAGTACCTTGTTTGGCCTAGCGAGGCGACAATCCATTGTTAAATGGTCGCAACCTCCTAGTGGTAGAATGAAACTAAATGTCGTTAGATTCACTCTCTAGTGGTAACATAGTAGGAAACAATTATGCTATGTTGTAATAGTGTTACATATCGAGATATCTTTCCTTTATGTCATCGCTATGTCAAAGCAAATAAAGTAGCTAATTGAGTACTATTTGCTAGTTGGTGCGTGGTGGAATACATTTATTTAGTATTTCAGGACGTTCTCTGCATGCTTATTGTAATCAGGGGATTAGGCTCAATGTCCTCCCCTTATATTTGGCAATTTCATTAATCAAAACTTGAGGGCAGCCGCACCAGCCCTTTCTTTGAAAAAAAAATATTGAAAAGTGGGATAAGAGAACAGTAAAGATCGAAGTGTGTCAATGTTTCATAACCCAAGCTTCCGTCTCTATCTTGAAGAACATAAAAAGAATTAAAAAAAGGGGACGTTTCAGTGCTCAAAGAAGGTGTGCAGATGAAATTAATTGGATGTGGTGTACCTCTTCTCTTCCCTAGAAGACATGAAGGTCTGACATAGAAAAAGGAAATGGCTTTAACTTATTGTTCTCCAGAAGCTTTGGTTGTATATGTGTGGAGAGTGTGTGTTCGTTGTAAAAGGAAAAAAGAAAGAAAGCAATTCTTTTTTCATATGTGAGGGTTCTGAGACATAGGTTTATTTGTTGGGTATGGAAGAGAAAGCAGGTGACTTGAATACACATTTACGCAAGCATATGTATCATTGTCAAGATAGGGAAGTATAATGCCCAAAGTTTATCGTACCACGGGGATTAGTGGCTAACCCACAATCCTTGGGTGGTCGGAACTAAAGTCACTAAGCAAATAAAGGAAATAAATAAAAATGTTAATCTAAGGCACAAGCCTTAGCAATGCTTGGCTTTGATTTTCACCAAAGCCTAATCAAAACTAAGAACCTAGTGGTGGATATGCACAAATGAGTGGAAGAGTTCAATATTTGGGAGTTGATTTCAACTTAACAAAAAGATAATGAATGTAAAGCAATAAAAATAAAAATGAAATGTAAAAAATAAAAATGAGAATGTTGGGTGCTAGGGAGGTTCCTTCACCCAAATTCTATGTGTCGGAAGCTAATATAATGTAGATGCAAATCCCTACTTTGGCAGTAGTCGTATCCAAGGCGGTTCAAGGCTCAAGGACCGAAATTCTCTTTCATGGTATTCCTACTCCTGTTCAAGGGCCGTAGGAACTCACTTGACATGAATTAGAGCCGGTTCAAGTGTCACTAATTCACATCAAGAGGCATAGAGATCGAGGAATTAGACTACTAACCGACCCACCCGCGCAATCACGCAACGGGTGTAAATCACCATGCTTATAACCCCTCGAATACGAAATTCAAGGTTTCTAGCTTAGGAATTAGAGGGGGTCAAACCTCTAACTCCGTCCTAGACATACTCAAAATACACACCCTAGAGTTGACTAGGCTCCTAGATATGCATTTCAACCCAACAATAATTGATATAAACATCCATCATATGAAAATTGTATCATTACATTAAATTAAACATTTTTTACACAAAATTTGGGTTAGGGACACAACCCTAACCCCCAACAAGGAAATTACTCACAACCCATAATTATGAACATCAAAGATACAAAATTCAAAGGGAAAAGAGTATAGAAGTGTAGGAGAAAACAAGAATAATCACAAATAGCTAAAAAGCTAGCATGACTGGCCTTGAATTACAAATCCCACAAAATACCCAAATATTAAATCTTGTAGAGGAGAAGTCTCCTTGATAGATCCTTGAAACTTTGTGTGAGTAATCCTTCAAATCTAAAAATAAACTAAAGAAAAGATGGGAAAATGGTGAAGAAAGATGGGGAAGAGAGCAACCCAAAGGGCTGCCTCTGTTTTTGAAGTGGTGCAGCTCTGGTGTAGGTTATATGAGATATGGATGAACAGTGGTTTCTATATATATACACATACGCATGGGGTAGAATGGGTGGTCGTCCCTGATGGAGAAGAGAATGTGTGGATTTAATGGTTGAGATTGATTTTTTTTTTGTCCTCTCGGTGTGTGGCTGCCAGCAAAAGCAGAAGAGAAAATGGAGGCTCCCTCGTGCCGCGTGCGTGAGAAAAGAAAAGGTACAGCAAAGCATAATTAAGCAATGCTTAATTAATAGAGCAACACGTTGCAGCTTTCATTCTTCTTCTTTTAATTTTTTATTTTCTTTTCTATTTCCTCATTCTTTCTCTCTCTATATAAATATATAATATATATATATATATATATTATATATATATATATATATATATATATATAAATCTTCTCCGCGATTTCAATATATTTTCACACCCACCATCAAGGGAGTAGTCGGATTTCACTTCACTCACTGACGTTGACCATGGTTGACTGGAGTCACTATTTCGTGTTTTTTTCTCAGAAACTCCAATTTTAGATCATTTTCTCTCGATTTCCGTAATTTCGCTTATTTCCTACACAATAAATAAAAATGGATTAATTACATAATAATTGACTTGAGGATCAACTTATTTATAGTGTTTTAGATACGATTACATGCATAAAATGCGTGTAATCAGCAGGCCTCTTGAAAAGTTTGCAATGGGAAGCATCATGGGGGATAATGGATCAGCCTCATATTGACTTCATCAACACAGTCCAGGCCCTTCTCATCGATAAGATTTCAGCTATATGGGAAATGGGTTTTGGTCCACTAGTATAGGTTGCCCTCAGCTATATGACCATTTTTGAAAATGATGGTTGACAGTCTTGAACCACTGAATGAAATAGTGGTTATATATGGAAAGATTTTCAGCATATATGCATATGATTTTCAGCATATTATGAGAGTGAGAAACAGGGGACTTGACGTAGATTTTAGTGGAGATAGGAACACAGCAGTTGTCGCGCACATCAAACAAGAGTTGTCTAGTTTAGATGGGAACATAACATTATCCTCGTTGAAAGAGGTTGTTCTTCGAAAGGTGTGTGTGGACCACTTTTCCTCGTTGACAAAGAATACCTTCAAACAAAGAAATACCCTTAAACACAGTAATGTGGAATCCAATACTAACATGAATCGATTCATCGATCTCACCTTTGTAAACGGCAAAACTTTCTTTGAGTTTTGTTTTCTTACTTCTTACGCCATTGTCATCACTTGAGGCTTTATTTGATGCCATCACCTGCATACATATATTATCTCAGTATATTTATGAGGCAATGAACAACTCCACCATAGTACCCAGAACTTGTGTATTTTATTAGCTAAACAGCTACTTCAAACTAGAAATCCTAATATGAAACCCAAAATGCAAAAGAAAAACTCAAAAAGAAAAAGAAAATGTAGAGTCCTTAGTTACCAGGTGATAGGACTGCCCCAGATTTCAGGGTGAAATCCGAAGTGGCCCTGCGGAGCCCACCTTAGAAGAAATTCTACCAAAAATTTGGCGAAACTTCCCCTAAAAGTGGACTACCTAAAACCTGTAAAAACATTCTAGCACTCCTCAATAAGCTTATCCATCCTCAACTTCTGGAGCTTTGGAGCCTACCAGCTCCCCACAATTCATAAACAACTTCCTAACAACTAATGTGAAACAAATCTACTACTCAAATCTGAATACCAAATTATCTTTGTAATAACACAACTGAAAGATGGCCATCAGAGCAATCTAGACAAATGAACTGGAATACAAAGTAAGTATGTTAACATGTAACCTACATAGAAGATGGAAGTGGTGGTCACTATGCCTCCACATCCTACACAAGCTTGACCTCAACTAAGTTGCAGACTGGGCACGAGAAATCGAAAGGCCCAGGGAAAAGCATTTGAAAACCGTTAGCATGAGTGGATGAAAAATAAATAATTTTGAACGAAATAAAAGAAAATTTAATGATTTCCCATTTTATTATCTTAAAAACCACGCATGCAGTAAAATCACGTGAAATACACTAGCCTCTGATGCTAAAATCTCGAAACATACTATAAATCATCTCGAAAATAAACTAATACCCCAAAGCATACTGTAAATCACATCTTGTAAATCATTCTATAAATCTTAAAAATCTCAATAAAAATACTCATGTAATAAATACCTCAAAATCATTCAGAAATCTCGGAAATCTCATAATCTCATTTAAATACTCAAATCTCAAATTAGGCGATGACTAGAGGGAACTGCCGACTAGTCATCTCATGCCACCTGGAGGGTACTGCCGACCAAGTGACGCATCTAAGGATACTGCCGACTGGAATATGAGGAGGTGATAGTTAGAGGGTACTGCCGACCAGATGATGCATTGGAGGGTACTGTCGTTTGAAATATTCTAGAGGATACTACCGACCAGAATATTATCTAGAGGGTACTGCTGACTAGACTATTACTTGGAGGGTATTGCCAACCAGGTAATGCATGCATGCGCTAACATATTTACCTCCTCAGATGACTGAAATCAATCTCATTAAAAATAACTTCAAATCAATAAATGCTTTCGGAAAGGGAACTCAATATTAACTCTGTGAATCATCAATAAATCATCGAAAGCATAACTCAAGAAGATCTTGATAATACAATCATGCTCAAATACTCAATAAATCATTCATACTCGTATATCATCGTATAAATCGATATTTGAAAAACATAGCATCAAGAATTCTCGATAATTCATAAATAACTCGTCGGAAATATAATGTCAAGAAATCCCAATAAATTATAAGTCGTAAATCAACACGATAATTTAATATTTTAAAAAAAATATTGCATGCATCATTAATTTAAAAACAAATGTCCACTCATAGATTTACTCTATGACATCCGTCCAACAATTTCCTCCTCAAGCTCGCTCTATACATCGTCCTCGTATTTACTTAGTTCTTTCCTTAAATGAATCCGTTTAGTTTAGGAAAGTTTTTTTTTCCTGTTTTTAGAAAGTTTCCATTTTAGTTTAGGAAAGTTTCCATTTCTTACTTTTAGAAAGTTTCTATTTTTCATTTTTGGAAAGTTTCTATTTTTGTTTTAGGAAAGTTTCTATTTTTGGTAATAGTTTCTATTTTCAGGTCCCCTAAGCAAATAAGTGGAAATGAACTCACGAAAGGAAACAGGAGCTAGCCAACGTTAAGAGGAGTGAAGACAAGAGGCAAAGGGTTGCACAAATGAGCAGAAATGAAGAAATTAAGCTTTCCTGTTCCAACTAGGAAACCCTGTTCAAAAGAGGAAAGTGTACCAAGCAAGATTCCGAAGCTAACCAAGAAATTTGATAGAAATAATGAAGGAAATGGCGTTGGAAACCATCAAAGCTTGAAGATGATGCAACAAGGCCCAAGAACCCTATGGATTAACTTGGATTTTCGGCAAAATGGATAAAAGCCCATTGGATTTTAGGGTTTGTGACGCAAAGAGACATATTTAAGGGTCTTGCCGTGAAATACCAAGAGAGAAAGGAGGAAGCAACGTGAAAATCAAGGGAATATATTGAAGATTACACAAGAGATATTCAAGGGAGAGTTTTAAGCAAAGAAGAAGTGTGTGCAACAAGAAAAGGTTCAAAACAAGTCTAGATTCATCCCCTATTTTCTCTAAAGATATTATCGCCGAAATTGGTGAAGAAAATCAGAATAAATCGCTAAATATTTCGGCAATAATATATATTTGAGGGAGTTAAGACTTATTTTGGAGAGTTTTGATTGGTTGGACAACACAATAGGGCTTACATGGCAAATTACGATTGGTTGGAGCTATGTGGAATTATTTATTAATTCCTTGGAAAATGATAGAAGAATCAAGAAGCTTGGAGAGTACTTTGCCATTCCCTATATATACTCCCTCTCCCTAGACGTTTGGGAGACCACACAATTCAGAAAATACTCTCTCCATAACGTCAAGTCTCTCTCCACTCTCTAGTTCATCTTCTAACTTTTCAAGCAAAGCAAGGAAGAAGGAAGAAGAAGTCGTGAGCACCTCCCCTAATCCACCTTGAAGTCGTGAGTTTTGAAGCTTGCTTTCAAGATTCAATAGTTCATCGTTCAAGTTCTTCATCACCATCTCCATTCATGGTGTAATTCAACCTTCTTACTTGTAATCACATTTGATTTTCCCTTGTTTGATTCGTATGAATTTGTTCTAGTTAACAACAATGTTTGAACAAAGTTAGAAACTGAAATTTCATGATTGAATGAAGTTTTCGATTCCTATGATTGTGATTCTAAGTTGCTTTTGTGAGATTGTTCAATTAAATTTGCTTGATTGATATCTTTTATATGTTCATTCTAAATGGTTCGAAACATTCTAGGGTTTGCATATAATTAGTGCTAGATTTAAGTTTATGATTCACCTAATAGCTTTATGAACTTGAATCAAAAGTAGTAAAGGATTTGGATAAGAATCGAATTTAATTGAAAAGGATTGCAATTAGATGAACTTTTTCATACTAAGTTGTGCACTTAAGTTGATAACCTTTCTCTTGTTTATTGCGTTGAACATGTCTTGATTTGCTAGCTTTCTAGACCTTGATTGCATGTTTGATAGGATTGATCTATGTGCTTTCACTTAGATTAATTAGTAAAGGAAAGTAAAATATGGAAAATCATTTGCTTCAAATGTTTTACATGATCAACTTCTTTCTCATGACTTGGAAGAACAATTGTAGGGTTGATTCGGATTTGATTATGGATTTGGTTTTGATCTTTGTTTCTTATGTTTCATTCTTGTATTCGTGTTTTTTTATTTACTTAATTTTATTTCTTTCTTTCAATTTTCGAAACCTAAAACCTAAATCCCCCTTTTATTTCGTAAATTTGTATATACTTTATTTTATTTTTGTAAATAATATACTTTGTTTTATTTTAATTCTTTATTTGTCTTACAATGACAGGTGTACCCTCAATCCCCGGAATAGAACGATCCCTATTTACTATATACTAACGATGACATTTTTTGGGTTAAATTATATGCTTGTTTTGAGCGTATCAATTTTTGGCGCCGTTGCCGGGGATTGAAAAAATCACTTGTTGAAATGTGAATAATTGTTGAAATTGTATAATTTTTGTAAATAATTTGTTACTTGTTTTTACAGTGTGCTCGAAAATTAGTTAATTACTTAGGTGGTTATTTTTGTTGTTGAAAACGAATTTTAATTGTAAGTTGTAATTTGAGAGGAATAGGTGAAGTCCTGTTTATTAATATTGGCATAAACCCCTTATTGGTACCTAGTTCAGGTCTCTTAAGGTTGAGGGCGGCCTTTATTAACATTTATTGAACTGTCTTCACACTTAGGACCTTTTTCATCTTAGTAAGTATAGCCTATATGGGATGGTGTCTAGGAAGGGGACAACGTTCATAACGGGTTTTGGATCTAGAAGCGCTTACAAATGGGCCTAAATCACTATGTGGAAGTAGGTAATGCTAAAATGGATTCTGCCTCTTGTGGTCAACCTCCCCTACCTAGCCATTTCAGTAAGGTTGCCCAAAGGATGTAAGAGGGACTTTGTGTCTAGACGACTATACTTGGGCCGCACGTCCACTTGATTACCGCTTCAAATTTAATTTGATATCAATGATATTTATAACAAAAGAAAATGTTGTGATATGCTAAGGTATATTGGATTAAACATAGTCTTGAAAATGGTAGCTGTTTCAGTCCCATTGCACATCGAGACTCCCTGTTCCCATACCTAAGTGTTGAAAATACTTGTAATTAAAAGGAAAGAAAAGAAAAACTTGTACATATTTTCGTATAAAATGTTGTTTGTGTTATTGATGGTTTATGAGAGTAAGAGTTTTATTATGAGTTTTTGACCATAACGGAATAGGTGAAGGACTTTATCTTTAACATTAGTCATCCACCCCTCTCTTTCGTGTTGCGCACCTTAGTAGCACAGGGTGTCTAGGTTGATTGGATACTAGAAGTGCTTTACAAGTGAGCCTAAACCACAATGTGGGAGTAGCTCAGCCAAAATCATTCCTCTACTACCTGGCTCTGTGTGAAAAGAGTTACCAAAAGATTGAGAAGGGCGACTAGTATTAAGGATCGAGCCCTTGGGCCGCACGTCTAAACTTTGGTTAAGAGCTTATAATAGGATTCAAGCTTTTATTAATTGTTTATTTCACACCTTAAAATAAAAATGTGTATATTTGTGACGTTGGTTTGTGTGAAAATTTTGATCATTTTACTTCTCCTTATACTTGTAAAGATTGTGACGTTTTGTATCTTTGTATGGTGAATAGTGAATAGTGACGTTTTATTCTATTGTATAGTTTACTAATTTACTTATCTCTTAATGTTGTTCAAGATTTCCATGAATGACCGAGCCTTCTAAAATCCCTAGTGCACGAGAGATTGAAGAAAGACTTGCTCGTTTGCAGAATCCTCCACAACTCGAATATCGAAGATCTTCCCCTCTAAAGTTCAAAGAATACACATTTAACGAGCAAGGGAAGAGGATCTTTCCTTCTGAGAAGTCCACATCACCTACACCAACTCCATCTCCACCCTCACGCACTCCATCACCCGTTGTTTCGTCCAACTCACCCTCAACTCAGATTACACAACCTCTTTCACCTTCACCAGCTTACTCACCACCCCCAAAAGAAGAAGAGGAAGAGGAGATAACATCTATTAGGGAACTCTCTTCATCTGTGGTTCAAGGAGGACTCCCTACGAGTATTGTGTTCCCTGATGCTGCTGAAGGAAGGACTGCAGACTTTGAGCTGAAGAGTGGATTATTGCATACACTTCCTGTGTTTCATGGCCTATCTATGGTGGACGCTAACAAGCATCTCCAAGAGTTTCTGTTTGTCTGTTCAAGCATGATTCCACAAGGAGCTGATGAAGATATCCTTAAGTTGAAGGCCTTCCCCTTCTCACTAGCTGATAGAGCCAAGGACTGGCTATTTGAACTTCCTACTGGGCGTATTACATCATGGGATGCAATGATGAAAGCCTTCTTGGAGAAATACTTCCCAACGTCCAAGGTCATCATGCTCAAGAAGAAGATAAGTGGAGTACAACAAGCACAAGATGAATCTTATGCCACTTATTATGAGAGGTTTCAGTCCCTGATCGCTCAGTGTCCTCAACATCAAATGGAGGACGAAACCCTACTCACTTGCTTCAACGAAGGTCTCCTACCTCTGGAACGTGACATGCTTGATGCTGCAGCCTGAGGAGCCTTCGTTGACAAATCACCTGCGGCTGGGAAAGAGCTCATTGCCAATCGTGCCCTAAACGCCCACCAATATGAGGGTGTAGGACATACCACTCGTAGAGTACATGAGGTCAATACTAATTCTGCCATTGAGGACAAGCTGAACAAACTTACTCTTATGATGAACCAAGTCGTAAGTGCCAAAGGAACCATCCAAGCTTGTGGGGTGTGCTCTATGCAAGGGCATGTGACTGATCAATGCCCCCAACTTATTGATAAAGAAGGATGGGAGTTCCTGAATGCTATAGGTGGATACCAAGGGGGTCCTCAACGTCCAAGGTATGATCCTTATTCGAATACTTACAATCCTGGATGGAGGGATCATCCCAATTTCAAGTGGACCAACAATGAGAATGTTCAGAATCCCCTTGGTGGTAACTTTCAACGTCCTCAAGGGCCACCCTTTCAAAGGCCTTATATGCATACTCAGCAGGCCTCAGGTAGTTCGAATCCTAACTATGATAAAATGTTTGAGGCACTAACCAATTCTACTCAGGCTTTGGTCCAAGGATAACAGACCCATACAAAGGATATTGCGGATCTTAAGAAGAAAATGGGCCAAGTTGTGGACTTCATGAGCAAGATTGATGAGACTGGAAAGCTCCCTAGTAACACAATACCCAACCCAAAAGGTAATGTGGAGAATGCATCTATTGTGACTACTAGGAGTGGATGAGTGTTTATGGATCAACCTAAGGGATCCAAGGAAGCCCCAGTCGTTATTGAAGTTGAGGAAGAACAAGAGCCCACCAAGTTGGGACTTGAAAAGGACCCTGCAACGTCCAGGGTAGAAGGTAGGACGTCCTCATCTCCAAAAGCAATTCCGGAAAACAAAGGTTAAAAACTCTAACTGTAACGTCCCGAACCTAAATTTACCAGTTTACAAGTCTTTCGATGGGTAAACGACATTTACATTTACTTTTTGGCTCCGTTTCGACATTTTAGGGGGCCTAAAAAGTTGACTTTTTGTTCGGGTCAAAATTTGAGAAAATTTCCTTCATGAAAGTTGTAGTGGACGTTAAACTGAGCGCGTGCATATGTGGTACGTAAAAATCGAAGCTCATATACTAAAGTTATATTAGAAAATGTGAAAGTTACTGTTCACGGTAAGTAGTATATATTTGAATTTCTACTATTGGCCGGTAACTTTTCTTTTCTCTCTCTCTCTCCTCCTCTCTCGTGTTTTTCTCTCTCCCTTCGGCGATCTGCAGCTTCGGCACTTCCTCCTTTTCCGGCCACCTGGTGGTGCAAGGTTGGTATCAGTAGACCCGTCTCCTCCTCCTCTCGACGCTGGTAGTGGTAACTCACGGCGGTTTGGCCGGAAAACGACGCATCGAGCGTTGGAAGTTTACTGTAGCAGTTTAAGTCAACGCCGTTTTCTTCCTATTCCAGCCACCCCAGACGATAAAGTTCGGTTCTTTGGAAGCGCCTTGGGATGTAGATGCTACCCCCCGAATCTTGTGCAGCGATTTGAAGCATGGAGGAAGAACTGACGGCTGGAAGATTACGATCACTATTCACGGTTCGAGTTCAAGCTTCTCCTTAATTGTTGAGGTACTTCTACTAATTTTCTGACTTTGTCTCAGTTGAGAAAGTTGTTGGGTCTGTTGAGTAGGTGCTGCTACCAAAGTTTGGTGGACATCTGAGTTGGTGGTGGTAGCGGCGGCGCCGCCACTGTGGGCAGTGGCTGCGGCATGTAGGGCAGTTTTTTTATTCTAGTTTTTAGCCCATTAAATCCTATAAATATTGTAGAGCTTGTATGTGAAGTTTGGTGAATTTTGGAGGAATTTGGAATTGTTTGTGATTTTCCGAAGTTTGGAGTTTTGTGATTGAATTGTGGGAAATCCGGCTGTCGGATTTCCCTCGTTGTGGAATATGTAAATCGAGGAATTGGTATTAATGGTGAAGTTTGGATTAAATTGGAGAAGAAATGAAAATGTTGATTTTTGAGAATAGGACATTGGAATCGTATTTAATTCCGGATTGTTATTCACGAATTATAATTGTGTACAGGGCGACGTGCCGAGCTACTGCTCGACGTAGGAAACCAGTAGCGTGGTCGTCTAAATAGTACTGTGAGTGGACATTTATTTTAAATTAAATGTGCATGCAGTATATTATTATTTTCCGATTGAGGTTTAATTTATTATTTGAATTATTGAGTATTATGATTTTATGAGCTTGATTTCTTGAGATTTATTACGCTCTATGAGTTACGGGATTTTTAGTGGATTTCCTTCCCAAGGGCTTTCAATAGATTTTCAAGCTAATTATTTATGAGTTATTGAGTTGGGAAATAATTTGCGGGAAGTGACTGATTCAGAAAATATTATGAGAATTATTGATTTCGAATATCAGTTTTATGAAGATATACGAGTACGAAGGATTTAGCAAATATTTGAGCATGATTGAATTATCGAGATTTATTGAGTTTTGAGCTCCGCACTTATCAGCCTTGAGTTAGATTGAGATTTCTTTCCGAAAGCATTTATTGATTTACAGAGTATTTGATTTATGCTTTTGAGGATTTATTGTGATATTGAGATTTGAGTTAGCGAGATAATTCTGAGTTATGCTTTCGGTGAATTGTTTTAATGTTTTATTGAAGTAACAGTGAGTTTCTTTCCGAGAGCAAGTAATTGAAAGAGGTTGTTTCCAGTTTTTTGAGGAGATAAAGGACAAGAAGGGCAGTGAGAATGTGGTAGCTGACCACATGAGCCGTTTGGTGCATGCAGAAGACTCTCTCCCTCTGGTGGAGACATTTCCAGATGAGCAACTCTTTGGAATCCAGTTAAGTGAACCATGGTATGCAGATATTGTGAACTACATTGTTTCTAAAAAGATTCCTAATACCATGTCACGTGCTCTTACAAGAATTTGATGTGGAGATAAAGGACAAGAAGGGCAGTGAGAATGTGGTAGCTGACCACTTGAGCCGTTTGGTGCATGCAGAAGACTCTCTCCCTCTGGTGGAGACATTTCCAGATGAGCAACTCTTTGGAATACAGGTAAGTGAACCATGGTATGCAGATATTGTGAACTACATTGTTTCTAAAAAGATTCCTAATACCATGTCACGTGCTCATAGAGATAGGCTTAAGAAAACTGTTAAGCAATATGTTTGGGATGAACCTTATCTTTGGAAATATTGCTCTGATCAATTGATTAGGAGATGCATACCTGAACATGAACAAAATGCTATACTTTCTTTTTGCCATTCTAAAGCATGTTGGGGTCACTTTGGGTCTAAGAAGACTGCGTTTAAGGCGTTGGAGTCTGGGTTCTTTTCGCCAACGTTATTTAAGGATGCATATGCCTATTGTTTAACTTGTGATAGATGCCAAAGAACCGGGAATCTTGGTTCTAGAGATCAAATGCCATTGTCTAATATTATAACTGTTGAAATATTTGATGTCTGGGGTATAGATTTCATGGGCCCTTTTTCTTCCTCTTTTGGATGTCTCTATATTCTGCTTGCTGTGGATTATGTTTCGAAATGGGTGGAAGCAAAGGCCACTCGAATTAATGACTCTAAGGTTGTTGCAGATTTTATCAAATCTAACATCTTTAGCAGGTTTGGAATGCCTAGAGTCCTTATTAGTGATGGTGGATCCCACTTCTGCAATCGAACGATTGAGGCTTTGCTAAAGAAATATGATGTGACACTTAAGGTTTCTACACCTTATCACCCCCAAACAAGTGGGCAAGCTGAAGTCTCTAATTGTGAGATCAAGAGGATACTAGAAAAGAACCCTAACAGGAAGGATTGGTCCCTACATTTGGATGATGCTTTGTGGGCTTATAGGACTGCGTACAAGACTCCCATTGGAATGTCACCATATCGAATAGTGTATGGCAAACCTTGGCATTTACCTGTGGAGTTAGAGCATAAAGCCTGGTGGGCAGTGAAGTAGTTTAACATGGACCTTGATGAGGCTGGGCTTCATAGGAAATTACAATTACAAGAATTGGAAGAGATAAGGAATGATGCATTCGAAAGTGCTAGGATCTATAAAGAAAAGACAAAGGCCTTCCATGATAAGATGATTCGTGGAAAGACTTTTTTTGTGGGCCAGAAAGTTCTTTTATTCCATTCTCGTCTTAAAACTCTTCCCAGGTAAGCTTCGTTCTCGTTGGATTGGGCCTTTCACTATTACTAATGTGTTTCCTCATGGAGCTGTGCAGATAAAGAGTGAACAGACTGGCAACGAGTTCAAAGTGAATGGTCACCGCCTAAAGCCTTATTATGAGGCGTTTGTGGAGCATGAAGTGGAGGATGTACCCCTCCAAAGTGCCCCACAACCTGAGGATTGAATGAAGGTACAAGTCTAGGATGAAAGACTATAAACATCAAGCGTTGCTTGGGAGGCAACCCAATTCAGAAGTAGCTGTGAAGGAGTCTACACACGCAGATTTGATTTCTCTTTCCCTATTTCTTTTCAAGTTTTATTCTTTATTTTAGTAGTCTTTTCGTAAATCTTTTCCTATATGCTTAATTGTTTCATTGCATGCTTATAATTGATTACATTGAGGACAATGCAATATTTAAGTGTGGGGGAAGGGATTTATACTTTTGTCTTTGAGTCATTTATACAAAAAATCGAAAAATGTCAAAAATAAGAAAAATTTCGTTGCTTTTATTGAGTCATTGAGTCATTTTTGGGTGAAATAATTTCTTCATTGTAGGCGCATCTTTTAAGGTGCGATGTCTTAGGGTCTCGTCCCCTGCTAAACAAGTGAGCTGAGCTCCGCCAAAATCATTCCCTTCCTTACCTGGTCACATCCCAAAGGAGTGACCGAAAGGAGAAAGGAAATAACCCTAGTCAAAAGTTGGCGTCTACTTAGTCTTTGTTTTTGTTTCTTTGAGTCTTATGATGCCTTTCAACTGTCTAGGATGATTCTATATCTCTGAAATTATGGCTAAAAGAGGATCACAATATTGAGATGATTTCAAAATGGTATTCTTTGGTTAATTGAGATATATGAAAAGCGTATACATGTGTAGTGGATATGGATTTCGTGACCTTGGTATAGAATATGAGCATGTTAGGATGAGTTTTGATTCATAAAAGCCCATGTGAGATATTTAAGCCATGTCCCTTTTTCTTGGAGTGAAATGAAAAATATATTCTCATTTTCTTGGCGATGTTTTGATGATCTCATTATTCTTTCATTTGATTGATTTCTTTTCCATAGATTAAGTTTGATGGACTAGAGAATGCTAGAATTCGCTCTTGTGCTTGTTAAGACTTTTATCAATACATGGCCTTGATTCTAGAATGGATAGAGGCACCCTAGGAATTACCATCATTGCCATACAAGCTTGTGTCCCCATTTGTGCCGATCATGGGACTCCTTTAAATAAACCCCTTTGAGCCTACATTAAGCCTTTTCTTTCATCACCCTGAAAATCTTTAATCTGAACCCTACTATAGTTACAACCTTACCCTTTGTTCTAGAAACTTAGTGGAGCTAATTTTGAGACTTTACTTGAGGATTTGGTGTCAATGATGAAGGATGAGAAGAGGTGAAAGTTCAAGTGTGGGGGTAGACTTGTCCATGAAAGAAAAAAATATGTGAAAGCCGTGAAAAAGAAAAAAAAAGTGTACGGCTAGAATAGAAAAAAAAAAAGAAAAAAAAAGAAAACAAAAGGAAAAGAAAAAAATATGTTTATGGATTTTAGTCCCCCATACTTGGTGAGTTTGGAGATTGTTTTGAATTGAATGCCCACTATTGGAAAATTTGTCCTTTGTCCTATACATTAGAGTTCAAAGGAAGTTTAGAATGAAGTTTGGGCCCAACATGAAGATATTTGTCCCTTATAAAGGTCAAAGGAGGACATGACGTTTTGCTATGCTTTGGTGGATTTCTAGAAGTCTCTCTACATCTAGATGAGCTCTGCTAGGTTTTTAGGACACTTTGTTAAATTTCTTACCCTTTGTTTCTTAAAACCTTGAGCCTTGGCCCCATTACAACCTTTAAGAAGACCTTCTTGATCCTTAAGATGGGACAACCTTTGATTTGTGGAGATGAGTTACAAGAGTTGAACCTATAGCTTGGGTCCATCCATGCAAGTGGTTGATATCTTTCATGAGATCTTTGAAAAAAAAAAAATGATATACATGTGCTTTCATTTCTTAAATATGTGATTTCTTTGCTATTCTTTCACATATACTTGAGTGTATAAGCTTTTAAGCATTGCCTTGATCTGAGAGAAGAAAGAGTGGATATACCTTGTGAGGATATGAATCATACTTGTTTGAAACGTGCTTAACAGAACCCATCACCATTGTTACAACCAAGTCCTACTTATGTATGTGGATTATGCGTTTTAATTAACTCTCGAATGCCTAAACATTGATTCTTGGTTGAGTGCTAATTTTGATGTTGTGAAAGTAAGAGATTTCTGAGACAAAATGTTGAAGGGCAATAGAGTTTTTGTTTGTTGAGTCTTAGTTGTGTCTATGTTGTGATTTTGCTAAGGGACTAGCAAATGCTAAGTGTGGGGGAATTTGATAGGAGCATTTTAATGCGACGTTTTAACGGTTATTTCCTTAAATGAATCCGTTTAGTTTAGGAAAGTTTCTTTTTCCTGTTTTTAGAAAGTTTCCATTTCTTACTTTTAGAAAGTTTCTATTTTTCATTTTTGGAAAGTTTCTATTTTGTTTTAGGAAAGTTTCTATTTTTGGTAATAGTTTCTATTTTTAGGTCCCCGGAGCAAACAAGTGGAAATGAACTCACGAAAGGAAAGAGGAGCTAGCCAACGTTAAGAGGAGTGAAGAGAAGAGGCAAAGGGTTGCACTAATTAGCAGAAATGAAGAAATTAAGCTTTCCTGTTCCAACCAGGAAACCCTGTTAAAAAGAGGAAAGTGTACCAAGCAAGATCCCGAAGCTAACCAAGAAATTTGATCGAAATAATGAGGAAATGGTGTTGGAAACCATCAAAGCTTGAAGATGACGCAACAAGGCCCAAAAACCCTATGGATTAACTTAGATTTTCGGCAAAATAGATAAAAGCCTATAAAAGCCCATTGGATTTTAGGGTTTGTGACGCAAAGAGACATATTTAAGGGTTTTGCCGTGAAATACCAAGAGAGAAAGGAGGAAGTAACGTGAAAATCAAGGGAATATATTGAAGATTACGCAAGAGATATTCAAGGGAGAGTTTTAAGCAAAGAAGAAGTGTGTGCAACAAGAAAAGGTTCAAAACAAGTCTAGATTCATCCCCTATTTTCTCTAAAGATATTATTGCCGAAATTGGTGAAGAAAATCAGAATAAATCTCTAAATATTTCGGCAATAATATATATTTAAGGGAGTTAGACTTATTTTGGAGAGTTTTGATTGGTTGGACAACACAATAGACCTTACATGGCAAATTACGATGGGTTGGAGCTATGTGGAATTATTTATTAATTCCTTGGAAAATAATAGAAGAATCAAGAAGCTTGGAGAGTACTTTGCCGTTCCCTATATATACTCCCCCTCCCTAGACGTTTGGGAGACCACACAATTCAGAAAATACTCTCTCCATAACGTCAAGTCTCTCTCCACTCTCTAGTTCATCTTCTACGTTTTCAAGCAAGGCAAGGAAGAAGGAAGAAGAAGCCGTGAGCACCTCCCCTAATCCACCTTGAAGCCGTGAGTTTTGAAGCTTGCTTTCAAGATTCAATAGTTCATCGTTCAAGTTCTTCATCACCATCTCCATTCACAGTGTAATTCAACCTTCTTATTTGTAATCACTTTTGATTTTCCCTTGTTTGATTTGTATGAATTTGTTCTAGTTAACAACAATGTTTGAACAAAGTTTGAAACTGAAATTTTATGATTGAATGAAGTTTTCGATTTCTATGATTGTGATTCTAAGTTGCTTTTGTGAGATTGTTCAATTAAATTTGCTTGATTGATATCTTTTATATGTTCATTCTAAATGGTTCGAAACATTCTAGGGTTTGCATATAATTAGTGCTAGATTTAAGTTTATGATTCACCTAATAGCTTTATGAACTTGAATAAAAAGTAGTAAAGGTTTTGGATAAGAAACGAATTAAATTGAAAAGGATTGCAATTAGATAAACTTTTTCATACTAAGTTGTGCACTTAAGTTGATAACCTTTCTCTTGTTTATTGCGTTGAACATGTCTTGATTTGCTAGCTTTCTAGACCTTGATTGCATGTTTGATAGGATTGATCTATGTGCTTTCACTTAGATTAATTAGTAAAGGAAAGTAAAATATGGAAAATCATTTGCTTCAAATGTTTTGCATGATCAACTTCTTTCTCATGACTTGGAAGAACAATTGTAGGGTTGATTCGAATTTGATTATGGAATTGGTTTTGATCTTTGTTTCTTATGTTTCATTCTTGTATTCGTGTTTTTTTATTTACTTAATTTTATTTCTTTCTTTTAATTTTCGAAACCTAAAACCTAAATCCCCCTTTTATTTCGTAAATTTGTATATACTTTATTTTATTTATGTAAATAATATACTTTGTTTTATTTTAATTCTTTATTTGTCTTACAATGACAGGTGTACCCTCAATCCCCGGAATAGAACGATCCCTATTTACTATATACTAACGATGACATTTTTAGGGTTAAATTATATGCTTGCTTTGAGCGTATCAATTTTTGGCGCCGTTGCCGGGGATTGAAAAAATCACTTGTTGAAATGTGAATAATTGTTGAAATTGTATAATTTTCGTAAATAATTTGTTATTTGTTTTTATAGTGTGCTCGAAAATTAGTTAGTTACTTAGGTTGTTATTTTTGTTGTCGAAAACGAATTTTAATTGTAAGTTGTAATTTGAGAGGAATAGGTGAAGTCCTGTTTATTAATATTGGCCTAAACCCCTTATTGGTACCTAGTTCAGGTCCCTTAAGGTTGAGGGCGGCCTTTATTAACTTTCATTGAACTATCTTCACACTTAGGACCTTTTTCATCTTAGTAAGTATAGCCTATGTGGGATGGTGTCTAGGAAGGGGACAACGTTCATAACGGGTTTTGGATCTAGAAACGCTTACAAATGGGCCTAAACCACTATGTGGGAGCAGTAGCTCATGCCAAAATGGATTCTGCCTCTTGTGGTCGCCCTCCCCTGCTTGGTCATTTCAGTAAGGTTGCCCAAAGGATGTAAGAGGGACTTTGTGTCTAGACGACTATACTTGGGCCGCACGTCCACTTGATTTACCGCTTGGAATTTAATTTGATATCAATGATATTTATAACAAAAGAAAATGTTGTGAAATGCTAAGGTATATTGTATTAAACATAGTCTTGAAAAGGGTAGTTGTTTAAGTCCCATTGCACATCGAGACTCCCTGTTCCCGTACCTAAGTGTTGAAAATACTTGTAAGTAAAAGGAAAGAAAAGAAAAACTTGTACATATTTTCGTATAAAATGTTGTTTGTGTTATTGATGGTTTATGAGAGTAAGAGTTTTATTATGAGTTTTTGACCATAACGGAATAGGTGAAGGACTTTATCTTTAACATTAGTCATCCACCCCTCTCTTTCATGTGGCGCACCTTAGGAGCACAGGGTGTCTAGGTTGATTGGATGCGAGAAGTGCTTTACAAGTGATCCTAAACCACAATGTAGGAGTAGCTCCGCCAAAATCATTCCTCTACTATCTAGCTCTGTGTGAAAAGAGTTACCAAAAGACTGAGAAGGGCGACTAGTATTAAGGATCGAGCCCTTGGGCCGCACGTCTAAACTTTGGTTAAGAGCTTATAATAGGATTCAAGCTTTTATTAATTGTTTATTTCACACCTTAAAATAAAAATGTGTATATTTGTGACGTTGGTTTGTGTGAAAATTTTGTACATTTTACTTCTCCTTATACTTGTAAAGATTGTGACGTTTTGTATCTTTGTATGGTGAATAGTGAATAGTGACGTTTTATTCTATTGTATAGTTTACTAATTTACTTACCTCTTAATGTTGTTCAGGATTTCCATGAATGACCGAGCCTTCTAAAATCCCTAGTGCACGAGAGATTGAAGAAAGACTTGCTCGTTTGCAGAATCCTCCACAACTCGAATATCGAAGATCTTCCCCTCTTTAGAATACACATTTAACGAGCAAGGGAAGATGATCTCTCCTTCTGAGAAGTCCACATCACGTACACTAACTCCATCTCCACCCTCACGCACTCCATCACCCGTTGTTTTGTCCAACTCACCCTCAACTCAGATTACACCACCTCTTTCACCTTCACCAGCTTACTCACCACCCCTAGAAGAAGAAGAGGAAGAGAAGATGGCATCTATTAGGGAACTCTCTTCATCTATGGTTCAAGGAGGACTCCCTACGAGTATTGTGTTCCCTGATGCTGCTGAAGGAAGGTCTGCAGACTTTGAGCTGAAGAGTGGATTATTGCATAGACTTCCTGTGTTTCATGGCCTATCTATGGTGGACGCCAACAAGCATCTCCAAGCGTTTCTGTTTGTCTGTTCAAGCTTGATTCCACAAGGAGCTGATGAAGATATCCTTAAGTTAAAGGCCTTCCCCTTCTCACTAGCTGTTAGAGCCAAGGACTGGCTATTTGAACTTCCTGCTGGGCGTATTACATCATGGGATGCAATGATGAAAGCCTTCTTGGAGAAATACTTCCTAACGTCCAAGGTCATCATGCTCAAGAAGAAGATAAGTGGAATACAACAAGCACAAGATGAATCTTATGCCACTTATTATGAGAGGGTTCAGTCCCTGATCGCTCAGCATCCTCAACATCAAATGAAGGACGAAACCCTACTCACTTTCTTCTATGAAGGTCTCCTACCTCTGGAACGTGACATGCTTGATGCTGCAGCTGGAGGAGCCTTCGTTGACAAATCACATGCGGCTGGGAAAGAGCTCATTGCCAATCGTGCCCTAAACTCCCACCAATATGAGGGTGTAGGATATACCACTCGTAGAGTACATGAGGTCAGAATTTGGATTCATCCTCTCCTTTTTTGGAAGACACAAATTTCCTCTATGGCTTCTGTGTAGAATAAGTGGTGGATCCGAAATGTCAGTTGGGCCCGACTATACTCTCCTTATTGTGGTGGTGGATCTACCACGGGGTTCAATGGGCCCAAGCATAGCCCAAACTGAATAAAAGATAAAAAAAAATAAAAAGCCATTTGCAGATTGATAGAATGTACATATGCATCTCCACTTCAGTCTTGCCATTGTTTCTGTTCTTCATCTTGCTTAATATTTTAGTATTCTTTTTTGAATTTTTGTTCAAATTAATTTTCAGTCCAAGTTTGATCAATTGGGCTTAGAAAAGTTCATCTCCACAATAGATCTAAGTCCATTTCATTGACCCAATATGGTAAACCCAAGCGGCGTTAAACTGTGTTCTACCAACTAGATAGAGCAATCCCAGATTTTCGTGTTCCTACAAACTCTTTTGGGTTTGATGGGATTCCGTGTTGCCACATATTTGTAGCCATGAAATATGAAATGATTACAAGGTTCCGAAAATCATTAGTAAATAGAAGATGGAAAAAAGATGCTGGTGTGAAGATGACATCAATCTCTCAGGTTCAGCTAATGATAAGTCTATGCGGATTGCAAGGTAGGGCGAATTGATGGGAATTTGTGCTAAAATTTATCATCTCACTTCCTATAGTGAGGAGGGGTATGATGAGATAAGGGAATCTTTTAGGCAAATGACCCTAAAATCTCAAAAATAGAAACATGCAATAGTAGACCCTATTGATGTTGTCCTTTTTGAAAGTCTTCATCCTAATGTATCAGAGACCCTATTGTTTGTTGGGCAAAAGTTTAGAAGTCTAAGGCTGGCATTCCCAGTGTCGAGGAAAACTCCAAGTCCAAAGTAGGTAAGGGATGCAAATTTGTCATATGAGTAGGCACAACTGGAGAACTTGCCATCTTATGAAAAATGAGGGAAAAAATAGTTCAACAAAAGAAGGAAAGGAAGCTACAAAGCAAACTAAAGTGAAGGGATGCAGTAAGCAAGTAGGTGAAAATATGTTAGACAATAGTGATTCTGATTTTGAGACTAGTGACATCAATGATTGTGGAAAAGAATCTACCAATAGACATGCCTAAAAGCAAGACAACTAGTTTAATCCATAAGTTGGAAGAGGCTCGCCCATTTGAGTTTTTTATCGATTATGAGAGAAGTAACAATTTGGAAAGGGATTCTACAAGTTCTAGACTTCCTGATTTTTTTGCACACTTCAAGCCCTTCCCTAATGCGTGATGAATATATATTACCCTACTTAGCTGTGAAATTTTTTAATTTTATTGCAGGTATGTTCACAATTTCCTTTCACTTTAGATTGGCATGGTCTTGCAATGTTTAATCCTTGGTGTTATAATTTTCTCATATGTATGTGAACTATATATGTGCTGACTTATTCTCTAATTACAATTCTATATAACCGGCTCTAATGTTAGTCATCTAGAAAACCACACTAGCCTTGCACAAATTTATTTATATTGTTCTAGTTTCATGAGAACACATTAGAAATGGATATAAGTTCTATTTGTTTATCTTTCAAATTTGTTCGTAACAATATGCAAAATGTCTTGAGGTGTATATATATAGGTGGTATTTCAACTAGTTGATTTCCAATTATTGTTTTGGTGCATTAAAGGTTCAGGTTCTCATTAAGAAAAGAGAATCATATGATCCATAATTTGAAAATAAGGCAAATTTTTTTTTTTTTTTTTTTTGAGAATGAGATTTTATTGAAAAGGATCAATATAGTACATAGGGATGGAACAGCCATCCTAAACCACACAAGACCACATGATCTAGGCATCTAAATCAGTCTGCTTACAGACATTCAACAAGGCAATTTGAACTCTTATTTTTTCCCTCTCTTTATTAAAAATTTCACATAGAATGAAAATTCTTGTTAAGTTACACGACTTCAGTAATGAGAGTTCACATGGAGTAGAAATCTTAGTTGCGTTACACTATTTCTGTAATAGGATTACATATGAAATATGTCATGATAGTGGCGCAGACTCTTTTTTTCAGGAGGCTCATGATTCTACTTACCCCATGCATCCTAGCAGTACAAAGATATACCAAACTCTTGGAGAAAATTATTGGCGACCTAATATAAAGAGAGAAATTGTATATTTTGTGAGTAGGTGTCTAGTTTGTCAACAAGTGAAAGCGGAAAAACATAAGCCTTCGAGTTTGTTACAGCCATTGCTGATTTCGGAGTGGAAGTGGGAGCATATCAACATGGATTTTATTTCTAGTCTACCTCGTACTCAGAGTGGCCATGACGGCACTTGGGTGACTGTAGACCGATTCTCTAAATCCGCTCATTTCTTACATGTCAAGAAATTTTTTTGTTTAGATAACTTGGCAAAACTACATGTGAATGAGATAGTGAGGCTTCATGGCATACCAAATCTATTGTTTCATATCGAGATTCCCACTTCACTTCAAAATTTTAGGGTAGATTACAGATGGCCTTGGGAACTCGGTTATGATTTAGCACCATCTTTCACCCTTAGACCGATGGGCAATCGGAGAGGACTATTCGGACCTTGGAACACATGTTGAGGTCTTGTGTTATGAAATTCAAAGGAAATTGGGATGATCACTTAGCATGGAGTTCCCTACAATAACTGTTACCATTCTGGCATTGGTAACCTCATGAAGCTTTGTACAGAAAGCAATGTCACACACATTTGTGTAGGGATGAAGTGGGGGAAAGAAAACTTGTTGGCCGTGAATTTGTTCAGATCACAGCTGATAAGATTAAGGTGATAAAAAAAAGACTCAAAACATCTCAAAGTAGACAAAAGAGTTATGCTGACAACTGCAAAATAGATCTTGAGTTTCAGAAGGATGATTGGGTGTTCTTGAAATTGTCCCTATGTAAGGGCGTCATATGATTTGGGAAACATGGAAAGCTTAGACCTAGATACATTGAGACTTTATGAGATATCGGAGCGAATTGGTCTAGTTGCCTATTGGTTGGTACTACCTCTGGTATATGACGTGTTTCATGTATGCATGCTCTGTAAGTATGTGGCTGACCCATCTCATGTTCTGCATGTTTAGCTCATATCGCTAAGAGAAGACCTGACCTATGAAGAGGAACCAGTTCAGTTACTTGACCGAATGGAGCAAGTACTTAGAAACAAGACAATACCTTTAGTGAATGTGCTTTGGAGGAACCACTTAATAAAGGAAACTACTTGGGAACCGGTACAGAAATTTTGAGGATGAAATTTTTTAAGGAGGGATGAATTGTTGATAAGCCCCATATCTGGTTCAGCTCCTTATTGTATTTAGGTCATTTACTGAGTTTTACTTTCCTCGATTTTTGTTTTAACGATTAGGTGGCCCGAAGAGTTGACTTTTTATAGGATGACCATTTTGGGAAATTTTTTTCTCCAAAGTCGTAGAGGATGTTAAGCCAAGTCTGTAGACAAGTAGCATGCCCAAAACGGAGTTCATACTTGAAAATTATGGTCAAGAAACAAAACTTACTATTTTCCAGAATGAGTATAAATAGGGACTTATCAGAAATGGTAAGTCATTTTTTACCTCGGCCCAAAATAGAAACCCTAATTTTTCACTCCAGCCAACCTGACCCGAAATCCAAACTTAGCCCGAACTTTGCCGTTTGGCCACCCCAGGCAGCTGCACCAGTCCCATCTAGACTACCTATTCCTCATCTTGCTCCTTGTGGATGTGAATCGGGCCGGATAGCAACAGAAAAGGCAAATCGAAGGCTAATTCATCTCGGCCTACCTGAATACGCGACCCGGTCAGAATTTCTGATTTCAGTCACTAATCTAGGTGATACAACTTGGGTTTTGAAGCTCTTCCCTCACCTAGCAATCCCGCCAAGTGGCTTAGCTCGATTCACAATGAGTAAGGCAAATCGAAGCTTTGAAGATTTTAACCCTTTTTTCTTCTCAAGGTAACTTCCAGACTTTTTGCTCCGAATTGGACTTTGCTATAGTTAGGAAAATTGATGGGGATGTTGAGAGGAAGATTTTAGCATATGTCTTGCTACATGAAACCGGGGTTAAGTTGGTGGGGGCGTGCGGCCTACGCTCTGCTACTTTCTGTGGGCGTGTTGGGCCCCTTCTGGCCTTCTGCTTTAACTAGTTAGGAAGAGTTTAGCATTAAGAACTTGTGGATATAATTTTGGTTAACATTGGTAAAGGTTTGATATCTATCATAGATTTTCCGAAGTTCAAAGTTTCGGGTGTTGATTTATAGAAATCTGACCGTTGGATTTCCTTCGTTTCTATTCTAGAATGCTAGAATTGATGAAAAGATAATGACGGTGAAGTTTGGAATAATTCCGAAGAGAAGATGGGAATAGGGTTCCAAAGGGTTGACGTTTTAGGATTTTCGGTTTCTATTTAACGTAAATTTAATTTGGACATTTCGGTTGGTTGTTCATGAGTTCTGCTTTGCACAGGACGTGAGGAGACCCCACCTGAGAAGAGTTCCGATCGACGGCAAGCATGCAGTGATTTTTCATAAATATTGTTTTATTTATTGAGCATATGTTTTGGTTTCGGAATATGATTTGAGATTAGTTTATTGATTGGATATTTGGTTATGATTTTCGGAAATTGTTTTACTATATGACTTGTTATGATATTGAGCTTCCGAATAATTTTCCGCGGTCAATAAACAGGACACCGGTAGCAAGATTCCCGCGGCCGGTGATCGGATTCCGGCGACGGGAGTCCAGTGAAGTCTCTCTCTCTCTCTAAGTGACAAAGGAAAAGAGGGCAAAATTGTCTCAAAAATAAACTAAAATTAATAAAAGAATAACTTAATTGGGTATTAGGGCAAAAAATATGTAATTTGTTGGGTAAGTAGGCAATCTTATAAGATGTTTGGGTAAATGAGATTAGTGTAGCTCAAATTTGGGTAAATGGACATTTTCCCTAAGATTAATAGAATTACATATTTTATTAATAAAATTTATAACTTTAGATATTAGACAATTTTTCATTAGGGAGACATAATTTATTTTTAACTTTTAAAGCTATAAGGAAAAATTGTGTTATATTGTTCTCAAAAAGAAAAGAAAAAATTTGAAAAAGTAATTTTTCCAACATCCATATGACTCAAACCTGTGACTAGCTACAAAATCAATGTATACCTTGCCACTACACCAAGTTGGCTGGTACTGAGGTTAATATGCTTACGCTATTTAACCCGTTTTCGTGTACAGAAATGAAAAAAAAAAAAAAAAAAAAAAAATATATATATATATATATATATATATATAGTCAGAAGTAGGGCTGTCAATGGGTCGTGTCGGGTTGGGTTCGTGTCGGGTCAAGGTATTTATCGTGTTGCAAGATACAAACCCAAACCCAACCCATTTAATAATCGTGTCAAAAATTTAAACCCAAACCCAACCCATTTATTAAACGGGTTACCCATTTCCAACCCGCTTAACCCATTTAATAAATAGGTTGTGTTGTGTTTGACAAAATGACTCATTTAAGGGTTAACAATGCGACCCATTTAACTAAAAAAATGCATAAATTGATTAAATTTGCTAAAAACTCCACAAGACAAAGAATATAAATAATTATATATAATTCATAAATA
The DNA here is from genome assembly GCF_002994745.2 of Rosa chinensis. Taxonomy (NCBI): domain Eukaryota; kingdom Viridiplantae; phylum Streptophyta; class Magnoliopsida; order Rosales; family Rosaceae; genus Rosa; species Rosa chinensis. The sequence continues at coordinate 35,914,032 of NC_037094.1, forward strand.
ATTAAATCCCATAATTATAAAGAAAAATATTTCAAATTATCTAATCCTATGATCAAATACTCCCAACGTCTAAAATTTCAGGATAAAATATAGCATAATCGGGTTATACGGGTTCACTTCGTGTTGGCGGGTTGACCCGTGGCCGACCCATTTATTAAATGGGTCATGGTGGGTTGACCCGTGGCTGACCCGCTTTTTAATCGTGCGGGTTCAACCCGCTTTATTTCGTGCGGGTTTCGAGTCGTGTTATCGGGTCGTGTCGGAATTGACAGCCCTAGTCAGAAGGGCACGGGACCCACTACGTCCCACGTGGCCAGCTCAGCCCCTGTCTTTCGCTTGTTTTTATTTTCCTATTTAACCAACTAGGCTGGTTTTATTTTAAGAGATTTTCTCAAGGAAGAGTTTTATAAAAGTTATATGCATTGATGATTTTAAAAGAAAAATGCGGGAAAGTATTAAATTATTATTTCATTTCAATTATCACAAATAATTATTTTTGTTCACTCATGCTAACGTTTTGAAATACTTTTTCTCTTGGCCCTTCAGTTTCAAATACCTAGATCTCAGATCAGCTATTCGGCAAGAGTAGGAGTTGAGGCATAGTAGCCACCGCTGCCATCCCTTGCTTGTAGGTGTTATTTGGAAATTGAAAAGTTTGAGATGTATCTACTTTGGTTGTAGAGTTGATGATATGTGAGGAGCATGTAGACTACAAAAGATGAGGGTGGTTGTTGGTTGGAAGTGTATATTATGATTTCTACAAGTTTGAATTGTCAAAAAGATAATGTTCTAAGTGACTCTTTTTTCGCTCTGCCTTCTCTCTAGAAACTAGAGAGAGAAAGTAGATCTGCAAAACCTCCTCCCCCTTCTCTCTTGCCGAGATCTAGATCCAACCGGATCCTGATCTCCGGCTTGAGAGTCGGGGAGCACACTCTTGTTCGGGCTTCTTGTCCCAGTTCCTTTGTTGTTTTTGTTAGCGGCTTGTTTTTCCCATCCCACCTCTTCTCAGGCTAGTGGCGGTCCGGGAGGGGATGGTGGCTCAGGCTAGTGGCATGGCTCTAAGGCAGGGATGCGGTCCAGGGTTGGTGGATTCGTGCTCGATCGTAAACCGGGCAGATCGACCTCGATTTGCTCTTCTGGGATCGGGGGCGAGAGAATGGGGGAGGCCGCGTGGTCATATCCAGTGGCGGGTTCTGGCGTCTCCACTGTTTCTGGGATCGGGGAGGTGGATGGGAGCTAGCTCTCATGGCAGAGTCGATCCGGGAAAGGATCTGTTCCCTTCTTCCGGGTTCCAGGGTGGTCGGCGATGTGGTGCGGTGGTGGTGCGGCGCTGGGCTACGGCACGGCGATGTGGGGCTATGGCACAGCGGCGTGCGCTGCCAACCGGTTTGGTGTGCCATAGTGCCTTGGAAAGAGTGGTGGTTAGGCCGTGCATCCTTTTCTAGGCCTTGCCGGTGGTTTGTTGTTCCTAGTTGCTTAGTATTTAGTAATTTCTTTGTGCTCGTTGTTTTATTGTTCACAAGTCTATATCCTTTTGGATGGAATTGGTCACTATGGATTCCAGATTTGCTTCGTTCTACACCACCCTTAAACGATCTAACGCCCGTTGGCGGTTTATTCGTTCCTCAAAAGCGTGTGGCTCGATTGCTCCGGCAAACACACACTGCTAAGTTACTCGGTGTTTCATGGGCGTTCTTGAGCCCTATGTGTGTCCCAACCGGTGTCGAAGGAGGCAAGTTTGTGCTATGGTGGCTATTTCTCTTCCAGCAAGGATATGGAATCGGCGGCAGTAGGGTTCTGAGAAGGGAGATGTCTTCCTCTTGGGGTCTGATAGCTATTTCTGTAGGGTTTTCTTATTTCAATGTTTGCTGGGCCTGTGTGCCTCATTTGCTGGGCCTATGTGCCTCTTTATCTGGGCCTATGTGCCTCTTTAGCTGGGGTCTTATGTACCTCTTGTATTTTGCTTGATCCTTTGGATCTTCTAATACAATCATTGACCAAAAAAAAAACAAGTTTGAATTGTCAACTTTTAAAGAAAATTTTGCCAAATTTTTGGTACAAGTTCTCAAAAAGTGGGCCCAACAAGACGGGCCCGAATTTTAGAATGAAATCTGGGGCTGGTTCTGTCAATAACTCCTCTGATGCACATTAATCCTCCATTTTTTTTATCGAGTTCTATATCACTAATTTTTTTTTTATTCACTAAAATCTTCTTATTGATAATGTCTTTTATTTCTAATAAAATATTTTAACACCAAAATACAAGACTCTCACACACACACACACAAAATAAAAATGAATTATCAAAAAATTGTTTTCCTGGTCACTATCAATGCACGTCCACAGAGCCATATTATCTGGAAGCCACCACCTTTTGGTTGATTAACTATGAATTTTGATGGGGCCTGTGATTTAAAGAGTGGTATATGTGGTTTGGGTGTAATCTTCAGAGACAATCTGTAGGTACAAGTTTTGTCGAACTTGATGTATTGGCATTCCCATACAAAACATTGAAGTATCCTTTTGAGTTAGTCCTGTGTGTTAGGAGAGTATCTTTTGGGTTTATCATCTTTTATATAAAGATATTTTCTTATTGTCAAAACGTGTTATCAAAATCCCAAGTGATTTAGGATTTATTGACTTTAATTGGATATCTTTAATTAAAGGATCTTTTCCTAATAAGAGTCTAATTAGGGTAGAATCTTTGTGCATTGAAAAGATTGCGTTGGTCTCTTATAATATGCTGCAGATGCATGGTCAGAGGGATCACCTTGGACGCAAGAATTAGTTTGGAGTCTTGCTTGCTTAATATCAGTTTTGCCATAACAATCAAAGACACTTGTTCCTTGCTTAAGTGTTCTTGTTCGTGTTCCTCATATGCTTAGATTCTCTTGAGATCAATAGAGAGGCTGTGAAGAAAGAAGAGCGATATTTTGTGATCGTTCAAGTGAAGAAGGAGTACAAGACGGAAGACAAACTTTGTATTAGTTTTTGTCTAATCATTGTAGCCGAGCTAGTGCTATTCAAGTTTGTAAAGAACATATCCTTCACCATAAGTTTATTCTTATTTTGGGTTCTTAAGAGTAAGAACCCCGCAGTGTTTTTAATCTCAGAGGTTGAGGTTTTCATTGCGTAACCAAAAAATCTGGTGTTCTATGTTAATTTTTGATTTCTGCCCAGTAAGGATTGATACGTGCCTTGGTATCCCCATTTTCCAGAAAACAGTTCTGTCCTTGTATTTTCACAATCAAGGTGTAATGAAGGCTGCTCTGTCAATCCCACAAAGGGAACCTCCCTCCAAGATCGATCAATTGAAGTTGTAGCTCTCCTATATGAACTCAGATTAGCTATGCATATGGGTTTTCATGAACCTAGAAGTTGAAGGTGATGCTCTCACTATTATCAACACATTGAAAGATAGTGATGATGATCTGAGTTTCGAGGGACACATTATTGATGAAGTTAAGTCGTTAGTTCAGTTTTTTCATAGTTGTAGTGGACACTTTCTGAAACAAGGATGACAATAATGTTGCCCACCGATTAGCGAAGGAAGCCTTGAAAGTTGAAACTTAGTAATCCTTTTCTTTGCTTAGAGTCAGTGACTGTTTGGCTTCATGAGTGCGTCATTATGGACTTTCAGTGTGAAGTTATACTGATTTAACTTTTCTACCATATTGAAAAATAAGTATAGATTGTTACTCCATAACTCATTGTAATCAATTCACTATTAATGAAGTTTTCTTTAGGTAGAAAAAAAAAATTGTCTTCCTTTTCACAAAAAAAAAATAATAATAATAATGTTTTTTATTTTATTTTTATTTGTTTGGCATTAGTCTTTTTCCTAGCTCCACATTATACCAAACACGAAAAAAGCAAAACTCGACAACCCAAAATCCTATCCAGTTACTCGAAACGAAACGAAACGAAACGAAACAGACTTGATTGAACGACAGTGATACAAGTGATGCGCCTCGTTCATTGTGTGGTGGATTCGCTCGAGTCTTCCAAGTTATAACAGTTGAGTAGCACGCCACGCCTCCACATCAGAGGATGTGGCTCTCCCATTTTACCCGCCGAATTCAAAACCCGACCCGACACGACACGACGCCTCATATTTATGGAGCCACCCATTAAATCAAATTGAATACCATATTTTCAAAGTTAGTTGCAGCATCTCATTTGACTCCCCAATCTCTATTCCAAAGTTCAGACCACATTGCAGAGTAGTTGGTACCACACACACTAGCACATAGCCATGGGAGGCGTCGCCGTCGCCGTTCTTCAGCCGTTCACGCTGTGCCGGCCGCGCGGCGGTTGGACTCCGACGACGAGGCCGAGGAGTTGTGCTGTTAAGAGCAGGAGGAACGGCATCAGAGTGAGGGTGAAGCCAGCGAGGGCTGCTCTGGTGGAGGCTAGACCGACGGCGATAAGAGTTAGAGACGATGACGTCGTCGACGGAGGTGATAGGTCGGTGAAGGTGCAGATCTATCGAGGCGGCGCCGTTGATCGTGCGGACGATATTCAGGCGGAGGCAAGGGCCTTGGCACGTGCCGCAAATGCCTCCGTTTACAGCCCCGAGTTTCTGGTCGTCAAGTACGGCTCTAGCCCGGTCAAGGTGACTCCACTTGAAGTTGCTTAGTTTATTTGATTAATTTTCTGAAATTGCGTAATTCTGAGATGTTGTGCTTAATTTGTTTTTCAGGTGATTCGGAGGACTCTGAAGATTTTGACAGGGCTAGGTTCGTTTGGGTTGAGTTTGCTTATTGATCAAAGGAAAGGCGTGATCGATCAGAATAAAAGACGGCGAGCTGTGGAGCTCAGGCAAATTTTCACTCGTTTGGGACCTACTTTTGTCAAATTAGGTCAGGGCTTGTCAACAAGGCCTGACGTCTGTCCGACGGAGTATCTGGAGGAGCTCTCTGAGCTTCAGGTATTAGTTGCTATTTTGTTTTGCACCTGTTTTTGCTTTATGGTTGACAATGGAAAACTAGAGACAGCTGTTTTTGCTTTATGGTTGACAATGGAAAACTAGAGACAGAGAATTGGCCTTTTTATTACAGTTTTTCGCTACATATAATCTATGTGTTGCTGTTACGTTAAAACAACTTTTACTTGCTTCATAACTGAACAGGATGCTTTGCCGACATTTCCGAATGCAGAAGCATTTGCGTGCATTGAGAAGGAGCTGGGAGTACCACTTGACTCGATTTACTCGTGCATATCTCCATCTCCAATTGCAGCAGCTAGTTTAGGTCAAGTGTACAAAGCTAAACTCAAGTCTTCTGGACAGGTGGTTGCTGTTAAGGTGCAACGCCCTGGCATTGAAGAAGCTATAGGACTAGACTTCTATCTCATCAGAAATCTAGGATTCGTCATAAATAAATATGTTGATGTGGTAACTACGGATGTTGTGGCCCTTATTGATGAATTTGCACGCAGAGTTTATCAAGAGCTCAACTATGTGCAGGTAATTTAGTGTTCTTATCCACATATTTGTATCCAAAATGACAAATTTCTGGTATGCTCCATCATCACTAGTCATTATCTAAAATACTTGGCTCTTGACAAGACAAAACATTTTGCAACTGCAGCTTACTGTTTTCATAAACATGCTACTATAGTAATGTGTATAACTTATCCGCTGTGTGCTAATAAAAAATGAAAAGCTGTTGTAAATATAGAAGCTGCAACTTCAGAATTTTTGTAAGATTCTTTTGGGTTTGAATGTTAATTTTTACAGGTGCCTGCAGGAGGGACAAAATGCGAGGAGATTTAAGAAATTGTATGCTGACAAGAAAGATGTTCTTGTCCCAGACATTTTCTGGGATTATACCAGCAGCAAAGTGTTGACAATGGAGTGGGTAAATGGAGTCAAATTAAATGAGCAAGCTGCCATTGAGGGTCAAGGGTTGAAAGTATTGGATCTGGTGAACACTGGCATACAATGCAGCCTCAGACAGCTACTTGAGTATGGATATTTTCATGCAGATCCTCATCCTGGGAATCTCTTGGCAACGCCTGAAGGAAAGCTTGCCTTTCTTGATTTTGGAATGATGAGTGAGACACCAGAAGAAGCTAGATATGCTATAATCGGTCATGTTGTTCACATGGTTAATCGGGATTATGAAGCTATGGCTAATGATTACTATGCTCTAGATTTCTTATCGCCTGATGTAGATGTTTCTCCAATTGTACCAGCACTCCGGGACTTCTTTGATGATGCACTTAATTCTACTGTTAGTGAACTTAATTTTAAAACACTGGTGGATGGTCTAGGTGCTGTGTTGTATCAGTATCCATTCAACGGTGAGTTGATACTACAATGTTGTTATGAACTTTAAGGCCAACTCTAAATTTTGCAATACCTCTGTACAGTTACTCATTCTTACCTGTCTTGTCTAGTTCCATTCAATATGTTAGGTGGGGCTTTATTAGTTTGTCGTATTTGATTTATTCATAGAGTACTCGTTTGTCTTTTTTTTTTAATTTCCTCCTGATAAGGACAATTACTTTTGAACTATTAATGGTGAAGAAAAACAATTGAGTCCTTTAGATTTCTGAATTTCAATTAAATGGTGTTGTCATACAAATGTAATAATGATGTGGTATTCTAAACTATTCTGTGATTTGAGTCTGATGGTTTGACATTTGAGTTATTTCTATTGCAGTCCCAGCTTATTATGCATTGATATTAAGGTCACTCACTGTACTAGAAGGTTTAGCCCTTTATGCTGATCCTAATTTCAAGGTGCTGGCTGCTTCATACCCATATTTTGCTAAAAGGCTTCTGACAGATCCAAATCCGTATCTCAGAGATGCTCTGATTGAGTTGCTTTTCAAGGATGGAAAGTTTAGGCATGGACACTGTTTCTCACTTTGCTTCTATTTAAACGGTGGTTGTTGTCAATTGGTTTACTGAACTACCTGATAATTTTCTTTCTTGTGGTTCACTGCAGGTGGAACCGACTAGAAAGCTTGCTGGATCAAGGAAGCAAGGATAGAGATTTCTCTGCAAAAGATGCTTTACAGCCTGTGTTGAAGTTATTATTGGGTCCAGATGGTGAAGAACTTCGGACTTTAGTTGTAAAGGAGGCTGTGCGTGTCACTGAAGCTTTCATTTGGGGCACAGCTATTGACACATACAATATCATACCCGATTTTGTGAAGGGTTTGATAGTTAATGGCAATGCTACTGGACCACTCGCAATGAGCATTGCTGAACAAGAAAGCATGATAGCACTCCGAGATCAAGTAATCAGGGTTTGGGGACTTCTAAGGACCTCTGAGAGTTTTGATCCTGCCATGTTGCAGCCCATTTTACAAGTAAGAACCTTGTTTGCTTTCTTCGTTCTAATTCTGGGTGGAAAAGCTGTTGTGTTTTGTTGTCTTGCTTTAGTAGACTAGAGCTTAGTCTGTGATAATTCACAAGTGCATGAATTGAGGAACTATAATTGTTTTCTGCATTACCTTTTCAAATGTCGTTCTAATTCTGGGAGAAGAAGCTGTCATGTTTTTGGGCCTGCAATTAACTCAACCTTATTGATTGTAATTGCATGAATTATTAAATGATGAACATGCTTCAAACAACTTCAGGTAATATTGTACAATTTTTCTTTCTAGCTTTTCCTTGTGTTGTTACAGCTGTTCAATATGTTAGCATATTTTTGCTTACATGATCTGTGATTGTGTATAGGATGAGAATGTCTTATTAGTTAGTACCATGTCTTGGTGCAAGGTCTGAAGTATCCAAATGTGATAGAAAGAATCCCAGATTTTAACTTCAATTATATGTATTCTATATGAAAACAATTATTGGTGTTTATATTTTCTGTCTACCTTTTCTGCAACATTGTTTGAGGTCACAATATGTGTCTGATACTTTTGAATATATCCTTGATCACAATTTACACACCATGTTATTCGTAGTTTTTATCAGGTATATCCTTCTTTCGAATCAATTGAACATTGGACTTTATTGTTGAACTAGCTAAAAGACTCGACTTCTTTATAATCATTTATTAAGTTAAATATCATGTACCACCAGGTCCTTCAACAACCTGAAGCGCGCAACCTAGGGGGACAAGTTATTGGTGGGATCACACAGCGACTTGCAGCACGGTTGCTGCAACAAGTTCTTCGAGTGCCACCAACGGTTCCTGCTTCGAATTTGTGACCAGTAGAAGACATTCGGGTAAAGCATATCTGTGTTGTAATGATGCTCTCGAGTTGAAGAAAACTAGGGAAGAGGATGATACTTGAACCATTTTACCATTTTTGTCACCGTCACTTGGTTTGAAATGAAAGTACCTGTGTGCTTGTCTGTGTCAAAACATGCAGATAACCGACTGTTAAATCTGTAGGGTCGTATATAAGCTTCTCAAACTATTTTTTAGTGTATATATTACTCTAATATGTTTTACTTAAGTGACATATCGACCCACCCTGGTTCAAACATTCATTTTTATTTTTTTCGGTAAGATGGGGGCCCAAAAAGACCCAAAAACAAGAACACTAACTTAAGGCATTACAAACTTTCCTAAATCTAGGAACTTCACTCAAATCATCAAGGAAGGCATTTATAACTTGAGGAGGAGGTTGCTCCATGTATATAGTGCCTATGTTAGTGTCCAAATTACACTTAGATAGCACATCTGCAATCATGTTAACTTCTCAATACACATGAGCCACAATGCATTCTTCAAATCCAGCTTTCATTTGTAGGCAACTATCGATAACACTCTTTAGAGGATGAAGGTTATTAGCTCCATTGTTCAACAACTAAACAATAAATTCTGAATCACATTCAACTATAATTTTAGGGATATTCAATTGATAAACCATCTACAAACCAAGAAGCATCCCCCAAGCCTCAGCCTCAATGACTTTGCCATATCCCATGTATGAAGTAAAACCTTTCATCCAGGTTCCACTCTGATCTCTAAGCACACCCCCAGCACCAATGTTACCAGAATTGGATTTAGCTCCATCAACATTGAGTTTTACCCATCCTACATCAGGTTTTGACCATTTTAAATCAATAACAGACCTCACATTTGAATCAGATGGTTTGGCTTGGGCTAAAGACCATTCAGTAACAGCATCAGTGATAATCTTCGAGGGAAGCAGTGGCCATTGGAAGTTTTTGAGGAAACCCCGTTTATTCCTCCACTTCCAAATATACCAACATGTAAAAAAGAAGACAATACACCATTGGTTACCACCATAGCATTTCTTGGAGCAATGGGTATTAGCAGCAAGCCAAGCACCCCAATCCAACACCGTGGCCCTTTGCATACTGTGAAAACAGATTATCCTATTCCAAATATGATATACTTTGGGACAATCTCTAAACAGGTAAATCAGGGATTCCTCATGGTTATGGCATCCAGGACAAGTAGCGTTACTGGAGAACTTTCTTTTGACCCTCTCAACATTAGTGAGAAGTTTTCCATGGATTAAAGCCAAGCGAACACTTTCAATTTTGGAGGCATGCATAACTTCTAGATAAACTTCTAGGTAAAATTTGGTAGACCAGGTTCTTTGAAATGGATCATATAGGCGGATTTGACTGTAAAATGCCCATTTGGTGATTCACCCCATATTCTTTTATCTTCACCTCTACCTGGAAAACCAGCTTGGGATGCTTGTGCAAACATTCATTTATATATTACACAGCATGTGAACAGTTTTTTTCCCTCTTTTTTTTTCTTTTATCCCTTATATATGCCAATGTATTAAGATTGTCGGATACTTGTAGTTACGTACCGAGAAACATCTTGTGCAAGACATGGTGGGTTTGTAGCGTCTGAGGATGAATTGGATGAGGAAGGGTGTGCGAACTGGGGGTAAATGTGGTGCATTGTTTCGTTTCTCTCCGGGTAAAGTTGGATAGATGGCTATTTCCTAGGTCTGTTAGACACTTCGAAATTTTAACTGAATTTTTTTGAGTGGAAATAATAATAATGGTAACATTACAAGGGTCTTTCTAAATGTACCCAGCAAAAATCTTTTTACACCCAGCAACATAGTTTTTACTCCTTATTTCCCATAGTACCCCTTTTTTAATAAACTGAAAATAGAAAAACAAAAGCAGCAATAATAGTAATTGCACCTACACTCTCTTAATCAAAAGAACTGCACCTGCCCTCTCCATCGAAAAAAAATTGCACCTGCACTCCGACACCTTTGTTCCTTTTCATCCTTTTTTATTCTTCTTCTTCTTTCTCTATATTCCCTTCTTCTTTTCAGTTTTCTCTTTTTCTCTAATCTTGGAGATCTAGATTAAGCAATCCAAGTTTTAAAACCAGCAACTTGGTTGCTCCACTTCTATCTCTCACCTCTCATTTTTAATTTCATAATTTCATATATTGTTATTGATTCATTTTTCTAACTGAATCAATCACATATATGTATATCTATTATCTTGTATGTCCAAACTAATGTTAACAACGACATAAGTAAAATTTCATACGAAGAACCAATTTCACCTGAGAAAGAAAGAAAGAAAGAAAAAAGCAAAAAAAAAAAAAAAATAGAAGCAGCAGCAGCAAAAGTAGAAACCTCTATACGAGGCCTTGAAGAAAATAAAACAAGATTCTCCCTCCCTTCAATGAAGAAGGTTTTGAGACTCTCAAATTGAGAGTGTGATAGCAGCTAGCCAATGAGAAATATGGGGAGGAAGAGACAGACTCACGATGGCGGGGTGTAGGTTTTTCTCTTCTTTTTCTGTTTTTTTTTTTTTAAATTTAAATTAGGGGTAAAAATGAAAAACTAAGAACAATAATTGTGTCGCTGGGTACACTAAGAACTTTGCTGGGTACAAATAGCAACACCCCATTACAAATATACGTGTTACTAGGTGGCCTATAAATATGTCTCCCACACATAATGTTTAAGTGTCAAACTCCTCGGAAGCTGCGATCGGCTGAAACTTATTAAAGTAGAAAAATAAAAATAATCAAAAAGAAGTAAAAGATAACAGCAGCTTAGTTTAACATAATGACCCAATCCTGGAATGAGAACCAAGCCCATACATAGCAAGGAAGGAAGTCCAAAAGGTTTCACCGTGTAGACACAGCAACTTGCGGAGCCACCAGTCTTTCAACTCTACTGTCGGCCTCATCCCACGATACCAACTGAACACCCACTTCACCGTTGCCCCACCACCCGTTCAGAGCCTCACCGGTAAATGGCAACTGAAGCCTAATTGATCGATCAGACCTATCCCAGCCCGAACCTATCCCTATCACTGGAATTACCCGTCCGACGATGACATCTCGACTCTCGATTACTCACTGTCGGACAGGACAAGGCAACTTCAAACATTTTCTTTTATATTTTGCTTCGTGTTTCTAGGAGTAGTTTTGGAAAAGTTAATTTTGACTGAATTCAAATAGCAAGCAACTGTTTTAGGAAAGAAGGATCCAGAGAGAACAACAGAGAGAATTGGGAGAATGAGTTGTACTTTCATTGATAATAGGGGCCTATTTATATAGAGGATTACAAGCAAAGAATCTGCATCTTAGGTAATTGAATCATACAATGATTGGAATATCTCTGTAGATATCGGTAAGACTGACCCTATTACAACTCAGACAAGTAATCAGAGTTTGGGCCAGACACACAAACTAGGTGTCCTTAAACACTTCCCCTTGTGTCGTCCAAACGTGGTGCTCCTCTCGTTGCCTCCTCAAAAACCTTGCCAAGTAACAAAAACCCAGTGGGACAAAAATAACCTTGGTTGAAGGAGAAAAAAAGTACAACACACCATTTACATTTCGAGACCATACATGTAGACATTTCTCCCTGATGACAACGGGAGTTCAGATAACTTTTGAAAGCGATGCTACCAACATGTTTCTTGAAAGTAGAATTAGGCAGTGACTTAGTGAACAAGTCTGCCATATTGTCCTCAGACCAAACCTAGTGGAATCGTATCTAGGATTCCATCGGCCTTGAGATACTGGCGGACATCACGAACCCACCTGTGATATTCAGAGCCAGTTGTTCCCAATGGAGCAAAGTCCAATTTTTTCAGGTTACTCATCCTGAAAGAGAACAAGAAAATGGTTAGTTTCGGAGCGGAAAAAGCTACCACGAAAACATATAAAACTTCTGAGCGTAGTCGCTTCCAAGAAATTAGGAATTTCTTAGCGTAATCACTTCCAAGAAATTCAATTCCAAGAGATATTGGATTAGATCGAAACAATGATGTAAGTGGTCAATCATAAATTCTCTACAAACTCTAAATTTGGAGATCTCAACAAGCTCCAAGCTTAGAGTGAGCACGAACCCCCACAGTTCGGCTTAATTAGGTCTCCCCTATGATGAAGAAAGGAAAGTAGAAGAAGGGAGTTTGCAAGTCCCCGAAAAAGAAGAGAAATTGAATTAAAAAACTCTTAAAAAGGGAACGTTTAGTAAACAATACTATGAAATAGGTCGCCGGAAATTTTTTTCGGAAATGTGGCGTTGACCAGAGTTGACTTGTGCCGACGTGGCAGATGATGTGGCAGAGTTGCTGATGTGGCGGATCTGATGTCAGTGGGCTTTGACTCCTTCTGGGCCGTTGACCTTTGGGCTTTGACTTGATGTGTGTGGGCCTTTCTATTTTTTTTTTTCTTCTTCTCTTCTTCTTCCGTCAGTGGGCCCTTTTTTTTTCTTTTCTTTTTCTTTTCTGCCCAGCACGTGGGAACTCTTTCCTTCTCTTTCTTTCTTCTTTCTGGCCCACTCTCTTTCCTTCTCTTTCTTTATTCTTCTTTCTGGGCCTGCTCTCTTTCCTTCTCTTTTTTTCTTCTTCTTTCTGGTGAAGTAGGCCGCGTCTCCTTAGTCTGGGGCTGGGCAGGCGGGAACAGAGGGCAGGGATGATCAGAGATAATTTCTGGGAGTCCGGCGGTTCAAGGACGTGCAACATTTCATCAAACCAGTCCGGCAACTTTCCGGCATGTTTTTGGCATTATTTTTCCGGTTCCCGGATTCTGGATTTAGGGCGCTGTTTGTGGCCAGATGTGAAGGTAGAAATCGGTCTAGAAGGGCGAGATCCGGGCAAGATTCTTTTTTCTCTTCTAGAGGCTGGTTCGGTACTTTTCCTGCCAGTTTTGGACTTCTGGGATTGAGGGCTTCAATATATGCGGTAGTGGTTTCTAGGGTTTGAAGGCTACGATTTTAGGATTTCAGAGTTAGGGCTTCGTGCTGATAACGTGTTTTAGGGAATCAGAAATTGAGAGAAATTTGCTGTGTATTCTTATTGATAATAGAGACCTTTTTATATAGAGGACTATAAGGCATAGAATCTGAATCATATAAGGAAAGAAATGGTACATTGAATAGGAATCTGGGTCCTTCTAATGTAACCCTATTACCACTAGGTAAAGTAACCTAGAGTTTGGGTCAAACACAAATTAGAGTTTTACTTGAACATGAGTAACTTTTATCTAATAAAACATTATTAATCATAAAATATATAGGATCTATTTGCTGCTGGCACAGAAACGAGTTCAGCTCAATGGAATCAGCCCTGCTGAGATACTACGCCACTCTTAAGGAAGACGTATGTAGATGAACAAGAGGAGCCAGATCAAGTGGTAAGAGTACAAAAACGTACGTACGTTGTTATTTTGTTAATTACTGGATAAGGTCAATTCATATCAAGAAGGCCTTATGGCATAAGGTCTTCCCTGCTTGTTGTTGAGTCTGGATCATGATTTGTTCTGGTGATCAACCGAGGGCCGGTGTTTCGAGCTTCCCGGTCTCGACCAGAATATCATAGTTCAAATAGTAATTTGTTATAGACATTGTTATTAATTTGTTTGGGTGTCTATGTTGTAGATAGGTTTATGATAAGTCTAATTTATAGCCTTTTGAAAACATTTCTTTTGAAATTTCAGGTTTACACCATATTGTTGGTGTTTCAAAAGTAGCTATTTGCTCAAGTCATTAATTGCTACTAACTACAAATTTTCTAATAAAAAAAAACTTTAAATTTTGATGACCATCAACAAAAGGCATAGGTTTCTAATGCCTATTATTTGAATCACCGGTTAGGTTTTTTGTTAGTTTTTCTTTTGTAATTTTTCAATTCGAGTAAGGGGACAGATTACTCACTTATCTCGTTTCTAAAAAATAATAATAATAAAAAAACATACAATAATTATGAAATGTATTTCATTTTTCTTGTTCTTATTCAATACGAAAAAATGTTTAATTTGGTTTGCCATAATTCAAAGTTGTGAGAGAGAGAGAGAGAGAGAGAGAGAGAGAGAACCAAACTTGGTACAGAAACTTGGGTCTGGATGTTCATTTGTTAATAGCAATCTTTGACAAATTCTGATGGGTTAGTCCCTCCTTCAAAATACATATATATATATATATATATATATATTAGTTTTACGTACTACATGATAAACTCCTCTAATGACTCATTATCCGTGACCACTTACCTGATTTTAGGCTAAAAATTGCCCACTTACTCTAGCAAGAGTTTTTTAACCCCATTTACCCAATCTAACATCTATTGACATTTTAGCCCCTATTAATTAAATTAAAACCTATCCCTCTCCTCTCAGTCTCTCTCTCCTTCCCAAACTCTCTCGCTCTCCCCTGGATCTGCACCTCTACTCTCTCTCTCTCTCTCTCTCTCTCTCTCTCTCTCTCTCTCTCTCTCTCCCCATGATCTCCACCTCCAGTCTGTCTCTCTCTCTCTCTAAGATCGCTGCGCCGAAGATGCAGTCTAAACCTGAAGACGACGAAGAAGCTCCAGTCGGAGCTCCAGCCACTCCAACGTTCTCGTCGCCGTTCGATTCCACAAAGCTTGAAATAACCGAACCCGACTCCACAAAGCTCCATTCTTTCACCTTCACGGACCTCACAAGCCGGCCCTGGAGGCTCAGCCACTGCTTGCAGACCAGCGATCTCGGCTTCTGATCCTGCTCCGGCAGCTTGGCCAGAATTTCAAGGAGGATTTGATCAATCTGCAAGTACTCCGACCGATCTGCAAGTACAACCATTTTCGGAGGCAAGAACCTAGCAAGCACAGGCAGCAGATCAAGGAAGCCAACGCTATCGTGAAAACCCGAAACAAAGAGACCCCAACCCGCCGCAGGGAAGCACCGCGAAAAAACCAGCCGGCCTCACAAGTTGATGGGTGCCCAGAGCACCTTTTTTTTGGTATCTTGATTGTTTTTTTTTTTGTATCTGTAATGTATTCATTTTGGTTCACTTGAGAGCAATAATATGATGATTGGAGGGTAATAATATGATTATTGAGGCAATAATAGGATTATTAGGAGGCAATAATATGAGTATTGGAGGGCAATAATATGATTACTGGGGGGCAATAATATGATCAATTGTGACCTATACTGTATTCATTTTGGTTTTGGGAGTTTATACAATTCACTAGACAGAAATAATATGAATTTGAGAGGCAATAATATGATTATTGGGAGGCAATAATATGATTACTGGGGGCAATAATATGATTACTAGGTATTATTAGGGGACAATAAATTCAGATGTCGGAATCCGGACACCAGTCCGGTAGCCGGATTCCGGATTCCGGTCATCGGTGGCCGGATCCCCGTCACCGGTCGCCGGATTCCGGTCACCGGAGTCGGCGCCTGGCCACTGGTCACCGGAGGCCGGCAAGGTGGAGGATGACTTCTCCCTCTAAGTGAAAATGAAGGAGAGGGCAAAAAAGTCTAAAAAAAAAATAAAAAAGAATTAATTGGGTATTAGGGAAATAATCCCTTAGAGTGTTTTTGGTAAATGAGGTTAAAAAAACACTTGGTGGAGCAAGTGGGCAATTTTTAAGCTGAAATTAGCTAAATGATCATTTTCCCAATATAGATTTATATATATTCTGATGGGTCAGTCCCTCCTTCAATATATATATATATATATAAATATATATTATGATGGGTATCTGTTTGAGATCGGTGACAAACCCCATCTCTCCCTCACTAAGCTTTCCCAGCGCCATGGCCCCATAATGAGTTTGCAGCTAGGCCAATTAACCACAATCGTAGTTTCTTCAACAACTTTGGCCAAAGAAATCCTCCGAACTCATGACCAAGTGTTCTGCAACTTAACCCTCCCAGAGGCAATCCACGCCTGCAAACATAGCGATTACAGCATGGCTTGGCTTCCCGTATCAGCAAGATGGAGAAATCTTCGTACAATATGCAACTTGCAATTGTTTGCCCCCAAAGTTCTTGATGCTAACCAAGCCAAACGGAGGGTTAAGGTGCAAAAGCTCATAGATGATGTCAATGGAAGCATGAGGGCCGGTGAGGCAGTGAATATCAGAAGGGCTGCTTTCTCAACCACACTCAATCTGTTGTCACAGACTATCTTCTCTGTGGATTTAGCTGACCCGAGTAGTGAGACAACTAGGGAGTTCAAGGAGACTGTCTGGGGTATGATGGAAGAGATAGGAAAACCAAACTTGGCGGATTATTTTCTTTTTCTTAGGAAGCTTGATCCGCAAGGCATAAGGCCGCGCTTGACCCATTACTTCCAAATTACAGTAGACATGTTTGATCGAATGATCCATCAAAGGTTGGAATCAAGAAAACGGGATGGTTATATCTCAACCAATGATATGTTGGATACACTTATGAATATCAATGAAGAGAAAATGGAGGATATGGACGTGCTTGAAACTCAACATTTATTTCTGGTTAGGCAATAATAATCTTTGTTTTCCATTTTTATGGTTACTTAAATGTCATTAGTGTCACTAAATCTGATCAAAATAAAACATACCTCTACTAGTATTTATTCGAAATATAATATATATATATTTATATTTATATTTTATACTTTATATATTAACATTTTTTTAAATGAAAATTAGTTTTCTTTTGAGATTTTGTGTGTAATAATTTTTTTCGTTCAAATAATAGATTTCTTCCTCAAAGTCCTTGGTTAATTAGATTGCTCTCATGCTTATAATTCACACTGTTCAAAACCATGTAAATGTCAATCGGAAAAATAAACAATATTGTTTAGGGTTTAGTTTTTCAAAGAGAAAAAGAAAAATAAAACGATTCAAAAGAGTTTATCTTCTGACAATTTTTTTTTTCAGGGAAAGTTATTTCCTCAGTCAATTTTTTTTATCTTTTTTATATTATTATGTTTTCTTTGCTATTCTACCTAATTGTCTATGGAACATGTGATTTTGGTTGTTGAAGCATTTTTATCAATTAAGGGTAATTTCTGGGTTTTAAAAATTTAACCGTTGTTTCCTAAACTAATACTTTGACACACACACACAAACACACACCCACACACACTTGCATAGTTATACAAAGTTAAAATATTATATTTGAATTCTTCTAAAAAAAAATATATATATATATATATATATATTAGATTTGAATAAATGAAAAAAGACCAAATTGCCTAGTGAAAATAATTGAATTTATCGAAGCATACACTTGCTTCAAGTTTACTATTATTACAATAATTGGGATTGTTTATGTGATTCTGTCTTGTTCATCATGATTCATTCCATTGATTTTATCTAACAATATATAGGATCTATTTGCTGCTGGTACGGACACAAGTTCAGCCACAATGGAATGGGCAATGGCTGAGCTACTACGCAACCCAAAAATCCTTTCGAAAGCTCAAGCAGAACTTGAGCAAGTGATTGGAAAAGGGAAACTAGTTGAGGAATCAGACATTGCACGACTCCCTTACTTACAAGCAATAATCAAAGAAACATTTCGGGTTCATCCAACAGTTCCTTTTCTACTCCCCCGGTAAGCAGAAGCAAACATAGAGATTGGTGGGTATATAATCCCAAAGGGTGCACGAGTTCTAATCAATTTTTGGGCCATAAGCAGAGACCCCATCACTTGGGACAACCCAAACTTGTTTATGCCTGAGAGGTTCCTGGGATTAGACAACCAAATTGATGTTACGGGGAAAAACTTTGAGCTTATTCCATTTGGTGGTGGGAGGAGAATATGTCTTGGACTTCCATTGACAATAAGAATGTTGTACTTGATGTTGGGTTCATTAATTAACAGTTTTGATTGGGAGCTTGAAGATGGAGTTGTACCCGAGACTATGAACATGGAAGATAAGTTTGGCCTCACCTTACAAATGGCTCAGCCTCTGAGAGCTGTGCCCAAGAAGTTATAGGAGGAGGATTACCTATACCTATATATTCGGCTTGGTTTTGTATTTTCTCTTGGGATCCAATTCTTGGCTCCTCGTACTCCATCTCTTCTTTTAATTTTCTCTTCTATGTAGCACATTTTTTCTTTTTGTTTTTTCACCTTATAAAGGAAGGCTATAATCCATTAATTGTAACTCAGACAATATTCACGCCCAATATATATTATGATTAAATTCAGTTTACTCCCCTGAACTTTAGGCCTAAAATCAGATTGGTCCCTCTTTTTGAAAATCGATTACGATGGTCCCTATACTCTCAAATGACATCACCCGAGTCCAAATTTCAATTTGGCTCGAAACATGACGTCAGCTGCTGAGTTGGAGCCGACATGGGGGCCCACAATGGAGGCAAAATGGACATTTCAAGTTTTTCTAATTTTCTCTCTCTTTTTTTAATTTTTTTTTCTCTATCTCTCCCCGATCTATACTCTCTCACTCTCTATCTCTCTGTATCTCTCTCCCTCCCTCCTTCCCTCCCTCCCTCCAATGTCGAGTTCCACCCACAGTGCCTCACAAACCCACCTACAGACTTATGCTCCAGCATCAAAATCTGAGGAGCCCATCCCCTTATCACAACCCTTCTGACTCTCCCTCATTCTCTTCTCAAAACCCACAAGCCAATTTTTCTCATCTTCATGATCCTCATTCTCAGATGCAACACTTTCCCAATAATCCAGACAAAAGCCTGCTTAGAATTCTCAAGCCCATGAGCGATTTCGATCAGTTGTTTATAAGACAATCGAGCCAAGCTTCCAAAACATGGTGCAACTAATTTCAGTCCTATTACCAATAACAGATTCATCATCTCATCCAAATTTTCTCCCATCTTCAATTAACCACCAAGGCTATGACAATCTGATGAAATCAATAACCAGGGAGAATTCAATTTCAACCAAATCGAACCAAACTCAGTTGCTTTGCTTCCAATTATCACCACAAGAGTAAAACTTTGATTCAAAGGTTGGGAATATACCTTCGAGAACCGACTGCAACCAACTCAGTTTCCTAGAATTCCTTGTCGAGACTGGGTTGATGATGAACTGGTGATTCGAAGCCCACAACCAACATGCTTCTGACTGGGTTGATGTGTCTCAGAAAACCAGAACCTCGCCGGAGAATTTGAGCCGTCCTATTCGAGAGAGCAGAGATTGAAAAATCTGAACCGTGAACAATGGTACCGGCGCTGACGACGATGACCTCGATCTCTGATCCCCAACGCAGGTAATGGAACTCACCGATTCAAGTATCGACGAACTCCGGGACTCCAGAGCTGAGCCGACGATGCGGTTCGGACTCGGCATCGATCTCAATGAGAGGATCCCTTGCTCAGTTCGCCGGGTGGAGATTCTGATTTTGACTGACGAGGAGTTGGAGGGTTCAAACATAGGTGGAGGGAGGAGTGGGTGGAACTCGACATTGGAGGGAGGGAGGGAGAGAGATACAGAGAGATAGAGTATAGATCAGGGAGTGAGAGAGCATATCGGGGAGAGAGAGAAAAAAAATTAAAAAAAGAGAGAGAAAATTAGAAAAACTTAAAATGTCCATTTTGCCCTCATTGTGGGCCTGTCGGCTCCAACTTAGCAGCTGACATCATGTTTCGAGCCAAATTGAAATTTTGGACTCAGGTGATGTCATTTGAGAGTGTAAGGACCATCGTAATCGATTTTCAGAAAGAGGGACCAATTTGATTTTAGGCCTAAAGTTCTGGGGAGTAAACTGAATTTAATCCTATATATTATTATATTAAAGCGAGACTGAAAAGAGAAGGATCCAAGAACCCCAAGTAAAAAAGAAAACCAATTAACTATTAAGTACATTTTAATACAAAGCAGTCTTCTATCCAAACTTTGTCTTTCAGAGCAAGTACGTAGTACTAGCTAGCTAAATGTGCAAGTCTATAAGCCAAACATCCTACAATCCTCCACAATATGACCATACTAGATTTAATGTGTCCTGACCAGGTCGAGCCATAGCATTGATCAACAATGAACAAAAGTTACTCTTAAGGAAGACAAATGTAGATAAAACCAGAGGAGCCAGGTCAAGTAGTAATTAAAAGTATAAAAGTGTCACGCCCCGAATTTTGAATAACAAATTCAAATCCGAAACATGAATAATAACCAAAACAAATAACGTCCTGAATTTTTTTGTTAACCAGCGTCTCGCAAACCATAATACAAACCTCGTAGCAAACTATCTCTCGAGTCAAATATTACAATACCACCATAAATAAAAGTTACGCTCAAAAGAGTCTACAACACACCAAAATAGGTTAAGTGCTGACGTCAACCCCGCTGCTCTACTCAGCTCGCTCTCCACCCTGATTATCCTGACCTGCAGGATTATCCGCTACACCGTTTGAATAGTGTACCGGGATTGCAACAACACAAAACCCGGTAAGCTTTTTGCAAAGCTCGTGAGTAAAAAAGAAATGAACGGTTGATTTAATAAATCACAATTCTTTTAATTCAAGTAAAACAATCCAACAATCCGAACACACAGAACAACCCCAACAATTTAATCACCAACCCAACTCACGTGGCACAAAATACTCACAATGCAATAACCTAGTTACCACCATGACCGTACTCCCACAACAGACTAGAGCTCTATCTGAATCGTTACTTGTCACCTTGGCCCAGGTGTAAGCATCCGATATACTTCGGTTAATACTATAACCGTCGAACTTTGGGCATTTCTACCCGCAGAACAAAATACTTTGTTTATCACAATGATAACTGTCGAACTTTAGACATTGCTGCCCTCAGAACAAAACACTCTGGTTATTATAACCATCGAACTTTGGACATTTCAGTCCGCAAAACAAAATATAAACAGAATCCCACCCGTTTCACAATATCACGTCTCCACCCAAATCATACTCACAACAATACCAATTATCATAATAATCATGGCAAATAAATCCTTCATTCAAGTATAAAAACGAAATCATCAAAAAACCACATATTTCAATGTCACACCATTCCGTATAAAATCACGTAAATATATATATATATATATACGTAATCATCCTCTCAGGAATGACCACTAATACCAACTATAGTTCACACGTAGTAAAACCAAGAAATTCATTTTCCTATATACTTTAAATTTCATTTTCTTAAAACCATTTTCTCACACATAACAAATAATTGTCAATAAGGAAATTCGGTTCGTAAATGAACCATGTGAGATTTACTCGCCTTCAATCCGGCTGCGTCTTCTCAACAGCTTAAAATACGGTTTCCAATTGTTCACCAACTCAAACCGTCAATCACCTAACCAAATACGATAATTAACTTAGCGTACAATTCAAGAACGAACTTATATGAAGATCCAACGGTCGGATCTTCACCCGTGACCACACAAAGTCTTCGGGACAGTCCTACGATCATTATATCAAAACTATAAGTCTATCGAACTGTCCGAATCTTCACAGATCACAAATCGAACGAAATCGTAAAATTCAAAACTAAATCATACGATATCCAAAATTCACATGCTATATATCAAAATGATTGTATGAACACGTAGAACATAAAAATGGGCAGAAACTGCCCTTGGGATCCCCGGAGGTGGCCGGAAAAGGCCGCCGGAGTTAGGGACAGATCCGCCGCCGACCACTGCCTATGGTGTCAGGGCCGAGCTTTTCCTCTTCGTTTAATCATTTTGAGAAACTTTCATAACTAGATCAAAGTCAGAAAATGAACGCAAGTGATCGAAAATACCTCAAACAGTCCGGTTTGGCAGGAAAATTTGCAGAAAACGGCGAAGCCTCCGACGAGTGTGAAATCGATCTCCCCAGGTCCAGGCCTTCTTGGTGCTTGTTCACAAAGTTTAGGCGAGTCTGATGAGCCAAGAATATCGAGTTTTGGTGGCCGGTAGCTCGAGAAATTCACTTCGCACTCAAAACGGTCGGAAATGGAAACAAGGTTCCTGCCGCCGCTACAAGCCGTGCCACGGAGCAAGGCTGCCACTGGCAGCTGCGCAAGGTCAAGAAGAAGCCGTGGGAGGTGGTTTGGTGTGGTTTGGTGGCTGGAGGAGGGAGAACGGAGTCGGAGACTCCTTGCTCTGTTTTCGGCTTGAGCTCGGGAGGGAGAGAGAGAAGAAAACGGTGCGGCTGCCAAAAATGGAAACCCTAGCTATTTTTGGAAATTTCCAAAAATAGCTAGGTATATATACCCAAAATGGAAATTTTTCCACGCACGATAACTTCTTCGTACGAACTCCGATTCTTGCGTTCCGCATATGCACGAACTCGTATCGACGAGCTCTGCAACTTTCGTGAAGGAAGTTTTCCCAAATTCGATTTTAATGACCCCCCCCCCCTAAATAACGTTTGTTTCGAAAATAAACTCATTCGAAACCAAATTTCTGATACAACAACATACGAATCATGCCCAAAATTCATATATCACATAATTGAACAAATATCGAATTACGAAAAATTTAACTGAGAATTTCGGGTCTTCTCAAAAAGAAACTTAATTACCTACGTTGGTATTTTGTTAGTTAATTCCTGTCCATACCACAAAGGAGCCTCCCAGGCTCCATCCTCAACTTCAACCCACAAACACAAAGCAAGTGAGGAGGATCCTTGACTACCACTCACGTGATGGTGAGAACTAAAATAAAGCAACCCACGTATGGTGAAAGAAAACATTGCGAAATCCATAAAGCTTCCCCAAAATCCAGCAAATGAAATCACGAGTACGATTCCCAACCGTACTCGAAGAATCTCAAGATAAATCACTCAAATCAACGACGTATGCCACACATCAAAATACTCTCGAATCAATAAACAAATAGGCGACATTAAACAAAATCATATATCTAAATCCAAAATCACTATTAAGGCATTCCCAGTGCCAAAACCAAAGGTCAAATAAATAATAGATAGTCATAACTCCATCAGAAATCCCATTTTCGAAAATCTTCCAGGAATCTCCAAATCAACGAATGAGAACAACATTTAATTCCGGAAATCACCTCGGAAAATAGTTCGTCAAAAATTATTATAAATCGTAAATCCAAATTTGAGCATAGTAAACTCACATTTGAAAATCATGATGGAAAAATCCAATCAATATTCCAAAACCATATAATATCCGAAACTAATTAATATGCTCGACAAATAATATGATAATTAAATAAATTATTAATTCAAGAAATAAAAGCATGCATCATTATTTAAAGCAAAAGTCCACTCACAGTATACATCTAATGTGGCACCCAAGCGTAAGGATCCTCGTCTAGTGATGGGTCGGTACCTCATCCTGTACAAAATTATATTTTGTAAACTACAATTCGAGAATTAAATACAATTCTAAAAAGAAACCAGAAAACCCCTCGTAAATCAACATCTCCATTTCTTCTCGGATTCATCCCAAACTTCACCACTGAGACCAATTCATTAATTTAAAGATTCTAGAGTGGAACATAGAGAAATCTGACGGTCGGATTATCGTAAATCGATAACCGAATCTCCACACTCCAGAAAAATCACAATCGATGCTAAACCTTCTCCAACCTTTACAAAACACACACCAACATGCTCCACAAGTTACAAGGAATGCAACTAGCCAGTTTAGGAGGCCATAATGGGCCCCCTGGCGCCACCAACAGTGACGGCGCGGCCAACCCTAGAACTAGGTATCAACACCTATGCCACATTCTTCTTCTCGACAAGCCCAACAACTTTCATAACTAAAACACAGTTCAATTTGAAGCCAAAAGTACGGAATTTACCTTGAAAGCAAAGAGTGGAAATTTGAAACCCTAGCTCTTCAATCCTTCGATTCGTGCTGTACACTTCAAATTGGATCAAGAGATTTGGAGGGATTTAAGTACGCCTCAAGAGCTTTCAAACAAGGCCTGGTGGCGCAACTGGAGGTGGCCGAATTGGGTTGGGAGAAAGAGAGAGAGGAGAGAGAAACTAACAAGTAAGTTTCCGGAAATGAAAACTTACCACAATAACTCCTCCTTTTATAGAAAACTTATCATGAACAGTAACTTTACATTTTTTATCATAACTTCTCCATATGAACTCTGATTTAAGCGCACCATATGTCCACAGACTCGGTTTAATATCCTCTACAACTTCCGTGAAGGAAAAATTTTCAAAAACTGACCCAAACAAAAAGTCAACTTTTTGGTCCACTAAAAGTATCGAAATAGAGTAAAAAGTGAAAGTAATTGTCGTTTACCGTCCAAATGACTAGTAAACCGGTAAATTGAGATACGAGACGTAACATGTTTTCTTTCTCCCTCTTTCTGTCTACGTTCTTTCTTCATCTCTCATCTTATTTTCCTTCTTTCCCCATCTTCTCTCTTCTGCCACTCCCCACTTTTTTTTCTTTGTCTCTTCTCTTCTTCTCCCTGTTTTTCCTTTTCTTTTCCGTCCCCTTGCTCTCTCTTTAGTATCTTCCTAAATTAAAAGAAAACAACATAACAAAAATTCTAAAATA
This sequence comes from Rosa chinensis, assembly GCF_002994745.2. NCBI lineage: Eukaryota > Viridiplantae > Streptophyta > Magnoliopsida > Rosales > Rosaceae > Rosa > Rosa chinensis. The sequence continues at coordinate 35,938,682 of NC_037094.1, forward strand.
AAATAATTATATAATAATCCACTGTCGATGACCTATAGAGACTCCATCGACCCAGATCGCTTTGCCTCATCCTCGCCGTCCTCCCACCAACTTCGTTTTCACCGATCGAGCCGTACACTACAAATCAAGGGCTAAAAAATGGTGGCGGACCGCTGGCGTTGCTACGCCAATTTCGGCGACTATAGGGCTCAAAACCACTCGGGTTTTGAAGCTCTCCTCTTTCTGGTTCGAACCATACCACCCTTGCAATTCGAATCATCGTGTGGTGATCGGAATCTTGTTTTAAAATCTAACAGCCAATCTAGCTTTCAAGCTTGATCTAACTCGTTCCAAGCCAATTTGACCTTAGCTCCAAGTATACAAGTTGTTTCTCTCACCATAATCTTTATTTTGACTGGTTGGATCACCTTGATTTTGAGGTCGGTGCGGTGGCGTGTCCAGTCTCTTTTGAGGCTATTGTTTGCTCTGTTATCTTCTACTTGTCAATATGAGCGTGTTGATATATGGGTTGTGTCCTATTTCGATCATTTGAAACATGCTAGGTTTTTCGTAGTTTCGGTTCGTTCACTTTTTGATTTGTGAGGATCTGACCGTTGGATCAACTTGTCATTTTGCTAAATTGGTCATAGAAGTGTTCTGTAGACCTTGGGTGGTCTCGGATGAAGTTTTGCCACAATTGCAGTAACTTTCGATTTCTAGTTCAAATGCAGGATTTGAACTTTAATTGTTTTGTGTTTTGTTGTACTGAGTTGTGACCTTATTTCTTAGATGCATGACAAGCTCCTTTTGAGCGGCGTTGTTTGATTTTGTGCTTATTCTCTCGCTTGTGTGAAGACGCAGTGGAATTTGTAGGTGAGTAAATCTAGCGGTATTCTTTTATGAACTGAGTTACTTTATTGTCAGATTTACTGGTTAAATTGTGAAATCGCTTTTGAACATAAATATTTGTTTTGGAAATATGAACTTGATCATCAATGGATAATAGGTAAGTTTAAATAGAGTTTTTTTATAAAATGATTCTTCGGGTTTTATGATATGTGAACTATAGTCGATATTAGTAACATTCTTGAGATAATGACTACGTGTCTATATATATATATATATATTTACGTGAAATATGTATATCCAGGTAGAATTGTTCGGTAAAGTTGTTATATTATTATTATTGTTTTGAAAAAGCACTTTGAGTTGAGTAAAATTTTCTTGGGCTACAAGTCTAATCTTAGCGATCTATGTCGGCGCCACGTCACTCCAAGAGGGTTGACAAAAACTCCGTATTTGCCTTGTCAACCTCAGTACGGAGTCTATTAGCATTTAATTGAAGGGTTGGCTAAAGAGTGGTAAAAAAGCGTAATTGTGTTGGTTTTCGATTATGACATGATTTTTAGGGGATTATGTCAAAGATGGGAAATTTAATGTAATATAAATTTTATTTGGGCTCCAGTTTAGTCCAATAAAATATTTTTTAGCATATATCTTCCAATATATATATCTGTGAGAAGAAGACGAAGAAAGTCCAAATTTGCGTTGCGGCCTTGATCGCGAAATCAGAGAATGGGGTCTGAGTTGGAAGAAAACGCGACGTCGTTTAAGAGTTTGGGGCTATGCGATAAACTGGTGAAGGCCGTTGGTGAACTGCAATGGAAAGCCCCTACCCCTATTCAAGCAGAGACGATACCTCACGCCCTCGCAGGCAAACACTTGATCGCACTTGCCCAAACGGGTTCGGGTAAAACCGGAGCCTTTGCTCTTCCGATACTGCAAGCTCTCATGGATTCTCCTCAAAAAGCCTTTTTTGCTTTGGTTCTCTCCCCAACAAGGTCAATTAATTCACCTTCCCTCTCTCTCTCGCCTCTCTCTATTCTTCATTTTTAATTACCAATATTAAAAAAACAATGACTTGCAGGGAGCTTGCTGTTCAGATCAGAGACCAGTTTGAAGCCCTCGGCGTCTCCATTGGTGCCAAGTCTGCTGTGGTGAGTATACTTGAGCTTTGCTACCAGTACCAGACATGTATTAAACTATTAACTACTAATCTTCTATCTAGGTTATGGCCCATTAGTTTATAACTTTATTTATTTTAGTAGCTTGAGATACTGTTGTTTAGTTGAGGGCTCAACCAACCAAGTAGCTTTCTTTATTGGTTCAGCTTATTGGAGGACTGAACATGGTGGAAGAATCTAAGGTTCTTGCAAGGCGGCCACACATCATTGTAAGCGCTTTCATTTTTCAATCACAACTTTAGTCTCTTTTCATTCCACTACTGCGTTGGTTACTGTGGTGCCGGTACTCAAACACTGCTTGTGGCGTTGTTGCCCTCAAAGGCAACAACTTCATTTGGACACCTTTACCTTTTGACTTGTTGTTGTTGTTTTTTTTTTCTTCCTTTCCTTTTCTTTAAAGTAATTCTTTGTTTGTCCATAGTTCGGTCTCCCTCGTATTTGTATGCGTATGAGCTGTTGTCTTTGGCAAGTCCTGTTATCGTCAATTTTTTACGTTGCTGACTAGAAAGACTTCAAATGATTTTTTGTCTTTTTTTTTGTTTTATCTTTTTGACAAACACAAGTTTTAGTTTTGTTATGGATCACCGTTAGATCTGTGCCAACATTATGCGTAGCTATGGAGTTGTCTGTAAAGGATCTAAAAATTTATTGCATAAAGTGACAAATCTCTAACTTTGTTAGATAGATAGATAGTTAGTTGTTTTATGCTTTTTCTAGGACGATATTGAATGCAAGTTTTTTAATTTTTAACTCTTTTTCAAGGTTGCGACACCCGGACGCCTCCTTCATCATCTGCGTGACACAAAGGGATTTTCTCTTCGCACAGTGAAATATCTGGTACTTTCTGACATCACCTGTTCAGTTTTCTCTTTGGTTATGCATGATGTAATTGCAATTTACAATTGTCTATACACTACTAGATGCAGTTATTGCCAGAGAGATACTACTAAAAGTAGGATGTAAAATATCAAGAGACGAATCAAGACAAACATGAGAACAAAATGGGAAGATATTATTGAAAATTTAGTTCCAATACGAGAATCTCACTCTCCATATAAATAATTTTCATTTAGCATTTGTGGATACTTTGATTGTTGTAAATATTTCAATCATTGGCTGTCATACATTTTATGAAGACTTTATCTTGCATCTTCTTTCCCATCCAATGCATTATCCAATAGACTTTTTCCGAAAAGTAAATTTTCCCTTCACACATTGATTTGTTTGGTACATTTTAATGCCATCCATACTGTTTTCTCTTTTGTTTTGCATAAGGTTATTGCAACTAATAAATGTTAGTATAAACTGAAGACTACCAGATGCATGATGTAGCCAGAGAAAGGCTACTAAAAGTAAAATGTAAAATGTCAGAAGATCAATCAAGACCAAATTTGCAAGAAAAGTAATTGTTTATATATTTCACTTATTGGTTGTCTGATATTTGTGGAGACTCTATCTTGCATATACTTTCCCATCCAATGACAATATTAACACTTTCTATAAGACTTGCTCAAAAAAGTCTAAGCAAACCTCTAATTTTTGAACTGAGCAGGTTTTAGACGAGGCAGACAGGCTGCTTGGTGATGAATTTCAAAAATCGACAGATGAAATTCTGAAATCCCTCCCTCGTGGTGGTGAACGGATCACATATTTATTTTCTGCTACGATGACCAAAAAGGTAAGTTCAACTATTTCAATGAGGTTGTATTACTTGCACTATTTTCGTTTTGTATGAATGCTGCACGTTGGATATAGTCAAGTGATGTGTTGTTTGGACTCATGTGTCTTAGTTTCCCTTTCTATTATTCTAGACAAATAGAAGTCTCTCTTTACCGACATTTTAAATTATTGGACATTAGTAGAAAGTCACTAAATCTATTCTTTCGAATTCAATTTTTTTTTCCCATGAAAGAAAAAAGATTCAGGACCTTTCTTGCTTGTGATGAGAATGCATTTATGCAAAGAAGCTACGGAATGTACTTTTACCATCTTACTTAAGGTTGCATTACCTACTTCAGGCTTTTGTTGTTTTATTCTTTTATTTTAAAGCATCACATCAGAGTTTACATTAAATAATCGATTATGGCCTGAAATGCCAAATTCTTGTTATAGTGAGTTCTTGAGTTGAGTCACCCTTACTTTGTTGCAATGTTTGAAACAGCGAGGAGTCTAAGAACATTGGTGGGAACTTCTTCTACACTCTAGCGGTCTTAACCCGTTGAGCCGTAAAAGCATAAATTTTTTGTGCCATAGATGATAATAAGAAAAAGAAAGAAAAAAACATCATACTTAGAAAGCAATATTAAACATCATTCATAAAAAAGAGTCGATTAAAACATATATGTGTGTGTGTGTGTGTGTCCATATATATAATTTGTTTATTTTAGTTAACAGAGTTCTGCTCTTAATGTTGCAGGTCAAGAAGGTTGAAAGAGCTTGTCTAAGGAACCCTGTGAAGGTATGATGCAAGAGTCTCTTGCACCATGTTCATTCTCTACTTATTTGTTTCAAAAGTAATAATGTCATTTTTTCATTTATCTCAGATTGAAGTAGCATCCAAGTACTCTACGGTTGACACACTAAAGCAGCATGTATTGATGGCGCCGTTCAAGCACAAGGTTTCTTCATTTCTTCTTATTCTTTTTGTTCCTGATTTTAATTCTAGAGGAGCTATGCATTCAGATTTTATACTTGTGTTGAAAAAAAAAATTGTAATTTGAGGAGATGTGAGGAACGGATCATCTTTATTTTTGATGCTCTGTATCCTGGAACGCATGTTTCCTTCTCCCATCTTCAGGTTAGGTTATAGGAAGGGTCTGGAAATTCATTCACCATTTTAATATGTATATCTGTTTATTTGACTAGTTCAAATTGAAGAGTTGAAGTTAAATTTTTACATGGAGTTTTGGCCATTTTGATGCTGTTTACTGTCTTGTTTCCTTTGTATATAAATTCACAAATATTGTACCTCCAGGATTGCTATCTCGTATATATTCTTACTAAGAAGTGTCAGTGCACAACAATGGTTTTTACTGAACAATGCGCCACAGCACCCTTTTTGGCTTATACACTTCGAAATCTTGGAATTAGGGCCATCCCTCTTCATGGTGATATGAGCCAGGTATAATACATTTAGTTTACTTGAAGTACTAGTGGCCTTGTGGGTATGCTTTATTTAAATGAAACATTTTAATTTCTCTGGCACTCCGGAGCTCATCTAACCTTGTCTGTATAAACTTCTGGCAGCAAAAAAGACTTGGAGCCTTAAACATGTTCAAATCAGGACAGTGTAATGTACTTGTCTGCACTGATGTGGCAAGTAGAGGATTGGATATTCCATCGGTGGATATGGTTATTAATTATGATATTCCCAAGAACACTAAGGTTAGGCTTTCTATTTACCAACCCAGTGTATTTCTTATCTGCCACACAGTTAGCTGCGGGATTGTTGTTGTGCATACTGCAGCTCTTTATGATTCAAAAATTTGTGTTCCCCCATAGATCCCTTTTTGAGATTGTTTGTCGTTTTGAGCTTTATCATTTTTCTTTTATTCAAATAATTAACAGTTATCTATCCTTAGGGAATTGTGATAGGGATCAAATCATCTGCAAATAGTTTGCCTATTCTTTTAACTGTTAAAATTGTTAAATGAATTACTGTGGTTATTATCAGGATAGTCACATATTCTAATATTCATATTACTAAAAAATGATGAGTATTCAGATTTCATTAAAAACTTGTCTGACTGCACCATACAACTGAGGCATTGACCCAAATAACATCCAATACCAAGCAACTTTAAATTTGTCCTAGTTTGCGACAGTTGTACTGGTGCCTTTGGCACAGTTCCTCCCCCCCTCCTCCGCCTCCTCTTCCTTCCCAGCGCACGCGCGCTTTGGTGTGTGATGGTTCTTTGACAATCACCTTCTCTTCCTTTCCCAATATTCCCTGCAGTCTGGTAGAATTGGCTCATTTGTTTACCATTTGAATGAAATGTTGTCTCCATTGCAGTCCTTTTTGTGTTGCGTGTTTTGATATCATGTGTCCTTGCAAACCTGTATCCTGTCAACTGAAAAGGAAAAGGGGGTAAACGCTTGGAAGAAAAACATTTTATTTAATACCATTGCTATTATGCCCTCGTTAGCTGACTAAAAATGGGTCACAGAATTACATCCATCGAGTAGGAAGAACTGCTCGTGCTGGGCGATCCGGGGTTGCAATCACTTTCGTGGGCAGTATTCTTGACTTACCAGGGTATTTCCAGATAGAATCGCTTATTGGTAGGCTACATTTATAGTTACTTGTGTTTTAAGACAAGAAAGTGATTTGTTTTGAACGCTTACAGTTTTGTTAACTTTTCAGGCCATAAGTTACCTCTATTTCCTGCTCCATCTGAAGAAGCCTTACAATTTCTAGAAAGTGTCAGAGAGGCTAGAAGATTGGCCACCTCGGTAATGTTCACCCTAAGTTGGTTTCTTTTCAATATCAAGGTTTTGGGTATTTAGTTGGATTGATTTACATAGAAATAAGAAAAGAAAAGAAAAATTGGTTTTTGTTTTGGGGGGAGAAGGGTTTGGGGTTTCCAATGTTTATTCAGTTTTGTCATTGGTGGACTTGACACAATCGACTTTTGATTGACTTGCAGAAAATGAAAGAAAGTGGAGGCAAGAAGAGAAAGTGGGGAGGAAACGATGATGAGGAGGATATTGTAAAGTATTTAAGTAACCAGGCTGGAACGTCCAAGAAGATGTTCAACAAAAGGTTTAAGAAATGATGAAAGATTGCCTTCATAACCCTGGAAAAAAAGAGAAATGTAAAATGAACGACATTTCTCTTATTCTCCTTTCTTCTGACTTTAGGAATTGGGTTTTTATCTCTGCTTTTGCAAGGAAACTAATTTACTGAGACTTATATCACGTTGATGATAGACCTGATTCGAATTACTTCTTGTGCATCGGACTGCTCGCTGAAAGAATCAGGATATTACCACCAGTTGAACGGTGTAGTTCACTACACCTGCGTTGGACTTTTTCTTTTGGGTCTGAATGCTCCTGCATTAGGCTATTCGCAGAAGCAATTTCCATATAAAATTCTCTATTTTCAGGGAAAATGAAAATTTTTTTTTCAATGACTAAAAAGAAAATAATAATGCAGTCAAGACTATAAAAGACTATAAGGAAGCCCCCTCTCAACAACCGACTCCATACAAGTGGAGATAGATGTTATGAATCATTTTTGTTAAGTTCCCTAGTCTAATTAGGTTGTTAATGTGGGAGTGTGAAATGCTGCGTTTTGAAGCATAATAGAAGGAATATTAGGTCATTTGTTTCTAGTAATAGTATCTATAGTTGCTCGACACGCTTGCACCTTCTTGTCTTGTATTTACAGACCGTTTTGCCTTGTGGAAAGGCCATGAATGAAAATCTGCATTTTATTTTGTTAGAGTAACTCTAACAGATTCTCTATATTTTTATTTTTCTCTACTTTAGGGAAAAATAAGTAGGGAAAAATAAGCCTCTCTTGCTCAAACTGATTCCCTATAACTATCTATATTTTAGGAGAAGTGAGGAAAGAGAAAACTAAATTTCCTATATTTACAGCAAACTTTAAAATTTTAAGGAAGAATATGAAGATTTTAGAGATTGTTGTAAAATAGGGAATCTGTTAGAGTTGAGGAATAAAAAGAGGCCAAAGCTTTGACTTTTGCTTCCTTATAATACAGAAATTAGAGGGAAGCGGTTGGAGTTGCTCTTAATTTTATCTTAGATTTCTTCTAGTTTCTCTCTGTTAGGGTTTAGAACCCTATCAACTGGTATCAGAGCCCACATCATGGGGCCGAGTAGCATTGGGAATCCACCAACATACTTGTCAACACCGTCGCGTCCACCTGACCCAGATGATTTGAGGAGGAGGAGGATCTAAATGGTGAGAGAAGAGACGGCTGCGTGGTGCTGTGAATTTGAGAAAAACATGGCTTCAGTCCAGTCCGAGGTACTAATTGAGTTGAGGCAATTTCGATTGGAGCAAACAACTCAATTGAGGCCGCCACCACCACCATCGGCCACGGTGGATCCCTACCCCTACCAGCAGCAACAACCACTACCTCCGCCACCGCCTAAACCACCAATCCTTCAGCAGCAGCAGTAGCAAAGCGCGTGGTACTCGAATAAGTACCAGTACCACTCACTACAGTCCCCGTCGCCTCCGCAACTCTAAGTTCGCCACCTCACTCCTACCATCTACCTACGCCGCTGGGCCAATATCCACCACCTCTTCTTCTTGTTTCGACGAGCCATTTTCCACCACCTCCGTTTCTTATTCTGAAACGCCAAAGCACACCGCATTACCCCCAATACTTTGCTTCGCACCCACAACAGCCACTGTATCAACACCAGCCTCCTATCTATGACGTCATCCAGAAGCTGACCATTTCGCTGGCCCACATGGACCGGTTCGTGATTCCTCCACCAATGGCACAGTTCATCGCCAGCTCGCTTCCTCTGTTGGACACCGCTCCTCCACTGATTCACCCGCCCAAAATCCATAGCTCGGGCCTCCAAATTTGCTCTCCACCGATGACACAGCCCACCACCAAGCCGCTTCCTCTGCTTGACGGTGCCGTTTCGGCTCAGCCAAACAGTTCCCCTGCATCCTGTTGCTCAATAAGTAGTACTAACACAAGTGTTTCTAATCAGTTCAATTGTGGTGGTATGGGTTTTGTGTTTGGAGCTAAATTAAATGGTATTGATGAGAAATTAGAGAATGGGGAGAGTATCGAGAATAGGGCTGAGGTGAATAGTGGAGATGGTAGAGAGTTCAGTGAGCTTGTGAGTGTCAGTGCTAAGCAGAATGATTCGGGATTGAGTTTATGCAGGAAGAGGAGAGAATGTAACGCTGATGAAAGTGGACAAGGGATATTGGAGAACGAAATTGAGTATGATCAGAACCCTTCAACTCCAAATTTGAATATTGGCTTCAGCAACACCAACACCTTTAATCAACCACAGTCAGGCAACACAAGTCGCCTCAGTGGTTTAGTAGGCATTTCTGGTCAGAGCAACTTTGGAAAATCATCTGTAGCTTAAGGCTATGCAGCTGTACAACAACCAATACTTGCTGCAATCCCAATTGGAACGCTTACCGTGATGCCTCAGATGTCAATTGCTCGTGTGCAAACTACACCATCAATTCAATATGGATTTTCAAGCATGCCTGTCATAACTGCTACTGGGTTAAATAGTTGTAAGTCTCAGTTAAGTACTATGGAGATGACTGCTTGTATAGTGAAGAAGAATGAAAGTTTCAGAAGTAAAATTGGTGGAAAGGGTGCATTGTGTATAAGGCTTAAGCATAACATTGAAGGTTTAAAGAAAATTAGTCACAATGTACTGCAACTATGCCTTTCTGGGTTTGATAAGAAGGTTCGTGATAAAAGTAGTGGCCACACTCTCTCAACAAATGAATTTTTTATTCAGAATGAAAAGTTTGCAAGGAATATGAGGCTGCTTTGGGTAAATATTTCCAACTTGATATCCTCAATTGGGAACTTAGAGACAGTGGCATCTAGTAATGGCTTGAAGTATACTTTTTCACTGATAATCGCCTTGATTGAATCATTGTGTTGTGGATATGTTGAGAAAAATATGAGGTGGTTTACCAAGATATCAGTGACTAGTATTAGTAGTGGGTGCGTCGATTTGCACCATGATCAGGGGCTTGTCTCTAGTGGCGTTGAATTTAATAGTTTCTTGGTGAATAGAAATGATGAAGGCATAGTTGTCTTTTTCCCTAACTTGCTCCAAAGGATGAATAACTTACAGCTATAAGTTGACGTAGTACACAAAGGAATTAATCATGTGATTCACACTTTTCTAAGTTTTAAAGCAGTAGTAGATTTGTCTATATGTACTGACATTGGATTTGGTATTGTCACTACTCTGAACGCTTGGTTGAATGGTAATCTCCTGTGTCTATTTCTAGAGAACAAATTGAAGAAATGAGTTTGTTTTTTGCTGATAAGTTTAAGAAAATGGAAGGGATTGTCAGAATGATGTTTGATGACATTTGGGGAAGACGGAAATCTATAGTAATGGCTGCAAATGAGTACTGTACTGAAGAGTCACACGTGATATTTCCTGAAAACCATATGAAACGAGATGAGAAGTGTTTACGATATATTCTATCTACCTTAGATGTATTTTTATTACGTGCCCATGTGGATGGTTCTATGTTCAATGGCGACCAAGGAACACCGAAGCTGCCTCTTGGCCTTGTTTATTTTAGAATGAATCTTGTTGAACTATTGGTGGATAAGTGTCAGCTTTTGAGATATGTTATAGTTCTACAGAAGCTTTTCTTTGGTGTTTAGGCCTCTGCAACTACAGCAATAGCTTGGAAGGATGTGGAGATCAAGTTATTTGCTCTTAATGTGGTCGCGGAGGTAATCCTACAGAAAAGCCAAATCCTTGATTTCTTGGTCATTATGCAGTTGATGGTTTGATCTATTAGGCCTTTGGATGAACTGAAGGGTAGTATGTGCACTCTGCATAGATCTCTTGCAAACGTTGTTGACTCCTATTCTATGTGGATTTATGTTTTTCAAACAATTGCTAAACCCTTGTTGTTATTTCTTGCTGCTGGAATATCAGAAACCTTATCCCCGAGTTCTTGTGCATCTGCATTGCGTAAAATTTTTGAAGATGCCTCTGCAGTGATGTATGAACCTGCAAATTTGGAGATATTGATATGGATAGGAGAGGGTCTCGAGAACATTCATTTACCTTTGGAAGATGAGGAAGAAGTTGTTAGTGCAGTTAGTCTGATTTGTGGTTCTATTTATAACAAAGAATTAATGAGAAATTTATTGGCTAGATTGCTTTCTTCTAGCTTTGAAGCTATTGGGAAATTTGTTAATAACAGTCATTGCCTCTGACAAAAACCTGCTACGTATACACAAATTTTGAATTCTGGTGCTGGAGAGCTTTACAGGATATGGGAAATGTATTCAACCATCTTGCAACATCAGGGCAGATTGCATATTCTGGAGATAGTTGTATGCTTGTTCTATTGCAAGTGTTTTGGCCAATGCTAGATAAACTTTTCAGGTGGGGCACATGGAAAATGATGGGAAGAAAAAAGATTTGTGCAAGAGATCTACGGAAAATGTGTTGCACTTGCAATTATTCCAATAGATTCAGAAGAAGATGAACAACCATTGTTTCTCAATTTCGTTTTGCAGGTCCTTGATTACTCTACTTATTTAGATGATAATCTTGACACCTTAGCCCATGATCTTGGTGAAAATAACCTTGTTGCTCTTCATTGCATTGACACAACTGTTGTTGAGATGTTGAACACAGGTGTTGTTGGTTGGCTTCATCCTATTCTCTGCTTACTAACTCATGGATTGAATGATTGGAAAAGGAATCGTGGATATCATGCTGTCCTCAGTCTTGCACTGTTGAAGATTCACCTCTTTGTGTTACTGCTTGGCCTAGAGCTATTATTGTTGCTGCGCTTACAATGTCTCTCATATCCGAACTGAGGACAAGCTTCAGCATGTTAGAAGTTTATTCTAAAAGTGAAACTTGAGGTCAAGTTTCTGTTTAAGGGGGAAGAAATGTTATGAATCATTTTTGTTAAGTTCCCTGGTCTAATTAGGTTGTTGTTGTGGGAGTGTGAAACGCTGCGTTTTGGAGCATAATAGAAGGAATATTAGGTTATTTGTTTCTAGTAATAATATCTATAGTTGCTTGACACGTGTCATGTGCCAGCTTGCACCTTCTTGCCTTGTATTTACAGACCATTTTGTCTTGTGGAAAGGCCATGAATGAAAATCTGCATTTTATTTTGTTAGCTTTATCTTAGATTTCTTCTAGTTTCTCTCTGTTAGGGTTTAGAACCCTATCAATAGAGCATTATATATTGCTTGACGGGGTGCCGTTGAGACGAGACTCCTGAGTCTAGTGGCCTAGTAAAAAATCTTACTTAGGAGGGTAGAATTTATTAACTAACAGATTAAACTCATTTATGTGATGGAGGGCGGCAGGGATTGCCTTGGTTTCTGCTCAAGGACTTTTGAGGTTGGATCATTCTCGGGCCAGGTTAATGTTGGGCTGTTTTTTTAGTTCTTTTGTTTAGTCAATAAAGGTCCTCCTTTTTGAGGTTGTATTGGGCTCCGACCTTGTTTATGTCGTGATCTTTTTGTCGTAACAGTGTGTTCAATCCAGGGGCCAGTATTGATGTACACCAAGAAGGTGTTAGGTGGATATATATACTGGCTTATTGGTTGAACTTTGTTGCTTCATTTTCATTAAGGAGTAGTAGTCTAGGGACTCAAAGCTAGTAGTCATTTTATATATTGATCGGAAATGGCGCCAAGGGATGCGGCATTTCCGATTAAACGCAGTCGTCTCCTTTCAATCTGAGACAAGACTCTTACTTTGCCTTGGTTTTCGAGCTCCAGAAACTATCTGCAACAGTTTGCATATCTTGGAAAATATAGGGATAAAATTTAAAACTCATGAATTTGTAATATGACCAACATATATGGACTAAAATGCAATGCAATGCAATTAGAGGTTTTTAAAATTGCTAGCTAATTAGCTATCTTGGCTTTACTTCTAAAATAAGTCTACACTAGTTTTTAGTGTAGCTAGTCTTACATTTAAATTACTTTTTAATTAAGAGATGATAGGGCTAAGCCTTTCAGTTTAAGGTTTTAACCACCTGGTATGGTAAGGTTAGGCGAGTGGCCTAATATGGAACCCTCATGTCTAGCATTCGAGTCTCAATTCCCACAAATTTGTAGCCAACAGGTTTGAGAGGTTGTTCGGCTTCATGCGCCTATGGCGGGGGATTAGTCTGGCTTTGCTAGGATACCCTCATGGACCTTGATCTTAATACTAACTGACTAGGTGTGTTACTAACTCGCTAACGTAACTGAACTTGCTACCTCAACCCCGATAAAATTGAAAAAAAAAATTAAGGCTTCAATTCCCTCTAATATAATAAAAAAATTATTAAAAAAAAACAATTGAAAAATGGTGTTTTAAGTTAACAAAAATATAAAGTCTTGTCTCAGGTTATATATTTAGGAATCATATAGCTAAAAGTTAAAATAGAGGTTGGTTAACAGAACCTGAACCGAATTTTACCCTGAAACCCGGACCAGGCCTGTCGAGGCCCACCTTAAGTAAAATTTTTTTCAAAAATTCGACAGAACTTCCCCTAAAAATAGACTACCCAAATTTAGCAAAACCTGGACATGAAGCTCAAACTAACATCTCAACACCAAATATACATTCCAAATATTTGCATTCCAAGTATATTTTTCATTCCAGGTAGTAATTCATCTTAGCACAACCATATCCAAATTCTCAAATATTAAACATTCTTCCAACTTAAGTTTGGTTATCAGAGCAATTATACTAATTAAAGCAGATATCTTACACGAGTAGGTTAAGTAATAACCTACAGTCAAAACGGAAGTGATGGATCCTAAGCCTTGGATTCCTAAACACACGACCTCGGCAATCTGAAATCTGGGCAGTTGAAAACTTAAGGGCCTAGGGAAAAGCATTAAAAACCGTTAGAGTGAGTGGACAAAAATAAAATAATTAACTAAAGAAAATCAAATAAGTGAATGTTTTCTCATTTTCTTCTTCTTTAAATCCAGCATGCAGCACAATTAAAGAATCATTCCAAATCCGCCTTTTAAAATCCACATTTCAGTTTAAAAAGTTCGATAACTAGAGGGTACCCCCAACTAGTCATCTCATGTCATCTGAAGGGTACTGTCGACCAAATGACGCATCGGAGGGTACTGTCAACTGAAATCTAGGAAGCGGTGGTTAGAGGGTACTGCCTACTAACCACAGATAGTTAGATGGTACTGCCGACTAACTATCTCATGTCATCTGGAGGGTACTACCGACCAGATAACACATCGGATGATACTGCCGACCAAAATATAGTTTGGAAGGTACTGTCGGCCAAACTATTACCTGGATGGTACTGCCGACCAGGTAATGCATGCATGCAACAACGATAGCCTCCTTATCAAGTCACGTTTCAAAAACTCATTTCATTTCGATAACAATGAAATCACATTTAATCAAATATTTTAAATCTCAAGTTGAAACTGTAATTGAAGATTTATTACTATATGCATAGTTTAATTTAAAAACAAAGGTCCACTCACTGGTAAGCCTCACATCTATGCCTGTTGCCTGCTAGGATCCTCCTCACTCAAAGGCTCAGTATGTCATGTACAAATTGGCAGCGTATAAATAATAATAGGAGAACAATTTAAAATTGACAATTACTTCCTCGAAATAATAACAACTCAATTTACTCATCATTTCCCCTAAATCCGGCTTTTCCAATTTAAGATTCTTAATACTCGAAATCCAAGATTCTCAACTATTTACCAATTTCCAAATCCTCTTTTACATTCTCAAATTCTCTAAGGATGACATCCTAATTTAATTCACAACAACGAATATAACACCCAATAATTTCATAACTAACACTTTCCGATCAATATCTAAATTCGAATTTTCAACTAATAGCTAGTACTCCAGATTTTTCGCTATTGACTTGCTGATGAGCTGTCTTTTCAACTAATGGATGGTGTTCTCTACTGCAGAAAATAAAAGGGAGTGAAATTTGTACACCCTAAATTATAATATGCAAACCCACTATCTACATTTAATATATTTTATGACTTTATGTGTTGCACTTCCTCTTTTGCCCTTATTATAAACTGCCAAATTGCTGTTGCCCATATATCCACTTATCCTCTTCATCTTCAACCCCAGTTATGATTTTTTAGAGCTTAATTCCAAATCCCTTATGGCAGCTGGAAACAGTAGGTCTCCTTGATGATCCACTAGACTGGCCCAACATATTGGGATTTGATAACTGCAAGGTGCAAAGCATGCCCATACAATTATATATAAAAGGCATAATAGCATATTTATTTTCCAGCAAGTATGTCAAAGAGGAAGGAGATTTGAGTCGGGGATGTGTGTAACAGAGGCACTAAATCAAATGATGGTATTCCACCATGATAATGGGGCAAGAAAAGCCACTAGCCACTATGAGCTTTGCATTACTGCCTATAGAAACATATAAGGTGTTTCCACACCCCTTTGAGACCCCGAAAAATAGGAAAAGAAAAGATTCTAAATTAAGAATACTGCAATTTAAATCAACCCACCAGATTATTCTCTCTAGTTGTTGCATAATCCATAGCAATTGAATTTCTCTACCTTGACACACTCGCAGAATTCAGAGCTGGTCCCGGTATTCTCTTTTGAGAGGCATCCAATGAGCCAATGAGGAAACCGTCTATCCGCCCATCTTCCTCACTTGCAAGCAGGAAGCAAAAATTGTTAATAGATGGGTGCCTATTTGGCTGTTTGCCCCAGATTTAAAGCAACAACTCTGAAAAATCACAGATGTTGAAGATGAAGAGGATGGGTGGATATATATGGGTGAGAGCAATTTAGTATTTTTCATAAGGGCAAAAGAGGAAGTGCAACACATAAAGTCATAAAATATATTAAATGTCGATAGTGGGAGTGCAAATTATAATTTAGGGTGTGTGGGGGTGGGGGTGGTCAACAAAATTGACCCTACAATCAAGGCAATTAAAGGGAAGTAATAGCAACAGTAAATGCAAAGGTTAATGTAGCTATAAATGCGATGATAAATGCGACATTCAGTATGGCAATCATGGCCGCCAATAAGTGATGATTATTGCAGGAGTGAATACGGCCTTAATGGTGGCGTGCCGCTCAAGTCACTGCAACTTGCTGTGCAAGTTTACTTGCAGCCCACGCCGAAATACGCCTATAAATAGGCGGCTCGACGTCGAGGTAAGGCATCGAATTCCAACTTGTTGTACTCCACAACTAAGAAACATACTGACTTAGGCATCGGAGGGTTTTCTGCAGGTACCCCCCTTCTCCTCGAGCCGACGGTCAAACTCTAGGTCAACGCTCGAGGGAAGCTTCTCAATTGTTCCCAGGTCAGCTTCCGCTCTAGTCCGCATTAATTGTTGGGTCAAACTCCTCTACGGAATTTTTCACCTCCAACAATCGCCGAAATAGACGCCGATTTCGAGGCATCATCGCCGAAATAGATGCCGATTTCGAGGCGTATAGGAGAGTCGATTTCGAGACACCCTCGTTGAAATAGACTACTATTTCGAGGCATCCTCGCCGAAATAGAGTCTATTTCGAGGCACCCTCGTCGAAATAGATTTTGATTTCGAGATACCCTCGTCTAAATAGACTTCGATTTCGAGGCACCCTTGTCGAAATGGACCCCGACATCAGGGCATCCTTATCGAAATGGACGCCGACGTCGAGGCACCCTTGTCAAAGTGGACACCTACGCCGACATCGAGACGCCCTTGCCTTCATCAAAGTGGACGCCTACGCCGACCCGAGGTTGACGCCCTCAACGTCAAGGCGCCCTCGTCGAAGTGAACACCGATATAGAGATTGGCACTAAAGGCATTGAGAAAGATGTCAGCGACATCGAGATCGAGACGCCAACGTCGAGGTTGACACCGACATCGAGGTCGAGGTCGGCGCTGAGGTGAGGTTATTGAGAAAAATGCCTGACGTCGACGTCGAGGTTGACACCAAGGGCCGACGACGAGATGCCAACGTAGAAGTCGACACTAAGGTTGTTGCGAAAGACGTCGCCGACGTCGAGGTTGACGCCTAGGTTATTGAGAAAAATGTCGCCGACGTCGAGGTTAGCACCGAGGTTATTGAGAGCGACATCATCGACGTCGAGGCTGGCATCGTAGTTATTGAGAAGGATGTCACCGACCTCGAGGCTGGTGTCGAGGTTATTGAGGAAAAGTCACCACCGTCGAGGTTGACGCCGCAGACATTAAAGAAGACGTCATCAACGCCTACGTCGACGTCGACATCGTGGTCATTGTGAAGGAGACGTCATGACGTCGAGGCCGACGTCACAGAATGTTAGGTGACTACGAAGGGAAAAGAGGAAGAGTTTCATAGTATGGTACCTCAGGCTCGGAGTCTGGTTTGAGCTGCGCTGGGGGCACGGCTTAGGAACGAGGTAGCTCAGCGGGGGCACCGAGCGCAGGCGGGACTAGAAACTAGGCTTTGGCGCTGTGGACGAGGCACCAGAGACTCCACAAGCAGACGAGTCCGCGACGAAAAGACCCGACACTAGAATGGCTGCATGGCAAAGGCAGATTTGAGTCCTGATTTGGGCACGCCGGCGTCGTCGACGAGATGAGATGCCGACTCTAAACAAGGAACGAGGATCTTCTTATACGGGCATCTACATTTTCAACACAAGGAAGACCTAGATGAAATTCAAAGAAGGGTGCCCAAAGAGAAGTATAAAGATGTGGAGCCCATACAGAAATTTGAGCTTTGGAAATTTTCTCTTGGGATGAATTCCTAATGAGAAAATTTGGGGGCATTGTGGGGGTGGTCAACAAAATTGACCCTACAATCAAGGCAATTAAAGGGAAGTAATAGCAACAGTAAATGCAACGGTTAATGTAGCTATAAATGCGATGATAAATGCGACATTCAGTATGGCAATCATGGCCGCCAATAAGTGACGATTATTGCAGGAGTGAATACGGCCTTAATGGTGGCGTGCCGCTCAAGTCACTGCAACTTGCTGTGCAAGTTTACTTGCAGCCCACGCCGAAATACGCCTATAAATAGGCGGCTCGACGTCGAGGTAAGGCATCGAATTCCAACTTGTTGTACTCTACAACTAAGAAACATACTGACTTAGGCATCGGAGGGTTTTCTGCAGGTACCCCCCCTTCTCCTCGAGCCGACGGTCAAACTCTAGGTCAACGCTCGAGGGAAGCTTCTCAATTGTTCCCAGGTCAGCTTCCGCTCTAGTCCGCATTAATTGTTGGGTCAAACTCCTCTACGGAATTTTTCACCTCCAACAGGGTGTGCAAATTTCACTCCCCAAAATAAAATATGAGTGTTGCTTGTCATTAGAGCATCAGTTTAGGAGGTCTCTTACTGTAGGTTTTGTCTTCATGGCATTGGTAATATCTATCCAATTTTAGAAAAAAGAAAATACGATCCTTACAGTATATGTAGGGCTAAATATATTCAAGCACTAAACCATTGGAGACAATCAAGACAGATTTAGAGTCATAGATCTTACTTTGATAAAGCATTGACCCTTGAGTACTTCCAGCAGCTCATATATGTCTTCATCTTAATTCGTTTCTCAATTTCCACAATCATGCTGCTAGTACCTTAGATTCCTCCACCTTAGGCATGTACAATATAAAGTTCTATCCATTCTTATCAGGCATAACCACAAACTCATGATCATCTTCCCGCAATAGTTGCAGTCCCCATTACAAAGTGTACACTCCTCTTTGTAATTTCTCTAGCTCTTCCACCAAGCAAGTTAAACATAAGCAAACCAGAAAGATAATAGACAACAGAAAATTTACCATTCTTTTTAGTAAAATATTGTTATGTTTCTACAATGACACTAACAGTATCACCTAAGTAATGAATGACTTGGATAGTTATAATCACAAAACAAGAAGAACACGAGAGATCCATCCATTTGCCAACATCAGTTTGAGCAATGACTAGACTTTTCATAAATGCCATATCCTAAAGTTTTATAGATCGATGTTCTCAACTTATTAAACAAGCTAACAAAATTAACTAATTCACAATTAAAGCCAAAAACTCAAAAGTATAGACTTCCATTAACAGACTACTCATTATAAGGAGCTTGCCTCTTTCAAAAGCTCTTTGATAAGTCTCTGCAACTGAGTTTTTGCAGCAGTTTTTGGTCCTCTCTGAGAGACAACAGAACGTCCTTAAAGCAAAATTTATTTTCCATATCATAATTGAACTATCAGAAAACATGAAAACGAATCCAATTGATTTATGAAATCTATGCCATGGGAATTAAGTGGCGGTACCTTCTTTATATGTTCGAGCCAACTTAGAGACGAACTGAAAAGCGACTACAATTAGGAAGACAATGGGAGCTGCAGCCGAGATTCAGTGCTCCGATAAGGTTTCCATTACCTCGCCCATAGATTCTAGCTTGATCTGTACCTAAATCATGAGCGAGGTAATGGAAACCTTAGAGTTTGTAGAGAAGTTACGATTGAGCATAAACACATCATTGTTTCGATCTAATGCAATACCTCTTGGAATAGAATTTCTTGGGAGCGACAATGCTCAAATTTTTTTTATTGTTTTCGTGGTAGCCTTTTTTGCTCCGAAACTAACATTCTTTTCTTATTTTTTTCAAGATGAGTAACCTGAACAAGTTAGACTTTACTCCACTGCAAACAACAGGCGCTAGAAATCACAAGTGGGTTCGTGATGTCCGCCAGCATATTAAGTCTCAAGGAATTCTAAATACGATCCTTGAGCCCAGTCAGAACGTGCTTACAGATGCTGAAGCTGCCGCTTTGGAAGCAAATCAAGCTAAAGCCATTATTCTCATGACAAGTCACATGAATGACTCGCTCCAAAATGAGTACCTAAATAAGGAGGACCCAAGAAAGCTATGGGTCGCACTCAAAGAGCAATTTGGCAACGTTTATGACTTCCTGCTTCCTGATTGAGAAGTGAGATGGAACAATCTCCACTTTTATGATTTCAAGTCTGTACTTGACTACAACTCGGAAGCCCTTCGCATCAAATCTTTAATGGAATTATGTGGTAAGAATGCCACTGATGCAATGTTGATCGAGATGACTCTCTCCACCTTCCCCGTCTCTACAATGATGGTTGCCAAGAACTATTGTATTGATGTCAATGTATGACACATCACATGGTTTCATGAGCTAATTAGATCCATGAATGTAGCTGAAAAGCATGACAACATCCTTGTGAAGAATTAGGATTAAATTCAGTTTACTCCCTTGAACTTTAGGCCTAAAATCATATTGGTCCCTCTTTCTGAAAATTGATTACGATGGTCCCTATACTCTCAAATGATATCACCCGAGTCCAAAATTTCAATTTGGCTTGAAACATGACGTCAGTTGCTGAGTTGGAGCCGACATGGGGGCCCACTTTTCAGTTTTTTCAACTCACAAGAAGGGCAAAAAGGATATTTTCACAATAAAATGATTTTAAAAAAAAAAGATGTCTTCGTTTTCTTCTGAACCTCCAATTCCCTTTCCTCGTCCTCCTTCTCCTTCTTCTTCTTCCGAACCCATAAAAAACTAACCATCGTCAAAGAAGTCTTAACAATTCTCAAACTGTATCATTCAATTTCCACATCTAAACACAACATTGATATCATATTACAAAGAAAAGCAAACGTCACAGAGTGATCACCTGAACCCTCATCGGCGACTCCCCCAAAACCGAAACTATCATCAGAATCCTATTGAACTCAATTATAATCCAAACCCTCTCCTGGTTTGTAGCGATATGAAATAAAGCATACGCCTCAACATTCTGTTCCTCCACCGAAGACCCCTCTTTCAAAAGCTTAAGCAGCAGCGTCACTCCTCCCTCGTCAACAATTATCTTCTTGTTCTGGTCGTTGTCCCTTGCCAGCGAGACGAGTGAACTCACCGCCTTGACTCGGTCCCGGAGCTGACCCATCTGAATGGTGGCGATGTAGGACAAGACCCAGCTTAGAATTGGGTCGTTGCTGGCGATGGGCGGCAGGGAGAGGTTGGCGTCGTCGGACTCGAAGACGGAGAGGAGCCACTTCATGTCACCGATGGAGGACTCGAGGAGGTTGGGCACCTTGAGGAAGTCGACAATGGTGGTGATGGAGAAGACCTAGCGGAGGACGCCACTATGCTTGCACTTGCGGACGAGGGTGAGGGCGCGGTCGAGGTTCTTGGCCACTTCTGTGGCGATGTGTCGGAAGGGGCGCTCGTAGAGGGAGGGGAGGCGGCGGCGATCCGAACGGCGGATCAGAGCATCTCGGAGAGAGAGAGAGAGAGAGAGAGAGAGAGAGAGAGAGAGAGAGAGAGAGAGAGAGAGAGAATATAGAGAAAAAAAATTTAAAAAGAGAGAAAAAATTAGAAAATTTTGAAATGTCCATTTTTCCCTCATTGTAGGCCCCCATGTCGGCTCCAACTCAGCAGCTGACATCATGTTTTGAGCCAAATTCAAATTTTGGACTCGGGTGATGCCATTTGAGAGTATAGGGACCATTGTAATCGATTTTCAGAAATAGGGACCAATCTAATTTTAGGCCTAAAGTTCAGGGGAGTAAACTGAATTTAATCCGAAAAATTATAACTCTAGACCCATGGGAACCAAATCTATTATGGAGTCTAACTATAGTCGCGCCCCTAGAGGAGGGCGTAAGGAGCGAAACCCTAAAGCTAGGGATGATTCTTGACGTTTTGGTCTATATTCTTTCCCCAAAGAGGAAGGTAACCGCCAATATAGGCGTGCATGGAACCGTGGAGGTCAACATGTGAAGAGAGAAGGAGGCAGAGCCTCCGGCTATGGTGGTGACTCCACCAAGTACAATAGCAATCCTAAGCATGCCCCTAAGGTGCCTTGATCAAGGGAGCCAGACCATAAAGATGCTTGTCTTCGATGTGGAGCATCCAGACATTGGGCCAAATCTTGTAATGTATCCCAAAATATTGCAAACGCTTACATGATGTATCATGAAGCAAGGGAAGCAAATTACATGGAGTAAGAATATCAAGATGGCGATCTTGATCTGAGGGCGGAAGACTTGAAAGGCCAAGATCAAGAGATTGGCGATTTTGTTTAAGTCTTTTATTTTTTTTCAAGAGATGTAACTAGGCACTTGCCATATTTTTGTAGCAAATGCCAATGGTTTAGTTTTTCTTCAACTAGGCTCATCCAAAGTAAGTGTGATGTCTAGAAAGGTTTTTAGATTAGTGGTACTTAAGCAAGCCTTGCTCCATCGACATCTCTCTATTCACCTAGTCACATTTATTTTGGAGTTACCGAAAGAAGTCAAAGGACTACCATTATTTTGCATTAGCTAGTACATTGGATTAGATTTTCTTTGGTCAAAAGAGACAATGATGTAATTTCGTTGGCTTATGAATAAAGTTTGAGTTTTTTTTCATTATGACTCCATTTTAATTTTGAGCTTTTCTTTAGGAATGGATTCTGGAGAATTGCAATGTCTTGCGGATAGTGCAAATACTCATACCATTCTCTGCCATAGGAAATTATTCTTGGAGGTGTTGCCTAGGGATTCCTCTGTGACTATGACGGCTGTGCCATTAGGATTAGTTCAAGTCATGGAATGACCCAATTTCTATTGGCCAATGGCATCTTGATAACCGTCGTAGAAGCTCTTTACACTCCTTAGGCAAATCGAACCTTATTGAGCTTTAAAGCTATCAGAGCCAACGGATTCCATGAGGAAACGCATACAGAGAACGAAAACGAGTTCCTTTGCATTACCTCTAATGATTGGGGATGGAAGAGCATCTTAGAGAAGCTTATGTATTAATCTAGTGGACTTTATGTCACTAAAATTCAACCCAGTGAATCTAATAATGTGATATTGACACGTATTAGCTTTGGCATGACCGATTAGGACATCCTGGTCGTGATATGATGATCCCTATACTAAATACTTCACATGGACATCCATTCTTTCAAGTGAAATGAATCAAGAATCAAAGACTGATTCCTGGACTAAATTTAACCGTCGCCGCCGTTGCCTCTGGCGCTGCTGCCATCCACCACAGGCCTTAGGTCGCCATAGTCCCCCCTAATGACACCATGGTTGGCGTCTCTCATGGCCATAACGCCATGGAGGGTGTTTCCCATGGCCATGATGCCATGTTAGATAGTGTAGTCACCAATTTTTGCTTCTAATAGCACTTCAGACGCTCATGCCAAACTAAAATCCTTATTGGTTGCTTCTAAGGCCCCTTGCTTATTTTGCAAAGCCTGTTCCTTAGGAAAATTAGGACTGAGACCGTCCTAAGCAAAAGATCCAAAAATACTCATTCCATTCTTGCAGAGAATCCAAGGGGATATCTGTGGACCAATTCAACCACCTTACATATGGTGTTAGTTGATGTGTCAACACGTTGGTCACGTGTCGCGCTGTTGTCCATTAGAAATGCTGCATATGCTAAACTCCTCACCCAGACTATCCGTCTACGGGCTCACTACCCTGACCATCCCATTAAGTCAATCTGACTTGATAATACTAGGGAGTTTACATCGAAAAAGTTTGATGATTATTGCAAGTCACTTGGGATTGATGTAGAGCATCCAGTTCCTCATGTACACACTCAAAATGGTCTCACGAAAGCCGCAATTAAGCGTCTACAAACGATAGCTCGGACATTGGTTATGTGCACTAATCTCCCTGTTTCTACTTGGGGATATGCAATACTGCATGCAGCTACGCTAATTAGTCTACGACCCACTGCCACCCAACCTTATTATGTGTTACAGCTAGTGACTGGGTATGAGCCTGATATCTCGCACTTACACATCTTTGGTTGTGCCATCTATGTGCCTATTACGCCACCACAACGTACTAAGATTGTCCACAAAGACAAATGGGCATATATGTTGGCTATGAGGCTCCAACTATGGTCTGCTACCTAGAACCCTTGACAGATAATATTTTTACCGCTAGATTTGAGGATTGTTACTTTGATGAGACAGTTTTTCTGTCCTTAGGGGGAGATAACAACACAAATGTTCAACAAGAATGACATGAATTCTTGTGGTCTGGCCCCCACTATGTCTTATCTCGATCCCCGTATCCATAGTCCAAACTTAAAGTGTGAAGAATTATCAAGCTTCAGAGAGTAGCAGATACTCTGCCTAATGCGTTTTCTGATATTGCAAAAGTGACCAGATCATATATACTTGCTACAAATGTGTATGCAAGGATTGACATCCTAAATACTGGACGTAGCGCAGCTCCTGAGGTACCAGGAGATGGGACCACTGATCAAATTGGCAATGACGCAGCATCTATGGTCGTAGGTTCTACGAGGAAGCGCGATAGACCAATTGGTTCGAAGGATACTTGCCCTAGAAAGAGAGTGAATAAGGTACAAACAAATCCTTTGATTATCGATACTCAAAATCGGTCCCATGAGAATGTTTCGAATTATGGTTATGTCTAAGAGACATCGTTGGGGGACGCCTCAAAGTTAGAACCTATCTCTGAGAACATAGAGATCTCTATGAATTACACTAGTGTACATAGGACGTGGGAAAGAAGCTCCTTATCATTGATGATGTATTCGCGTACTAAGTAGTGCGTGAGATTATTGAGATCGATGACATCGAATCATGTTCCTTTGATGAATGTAAACGCAGAGCTGATTGGCCAAAATGAAAAGAAGCAATTTAGGCAGAACTTGATTCTCTAGTGAACATAAAGGTATTTGGGCTAGTTGTGCCAATACCACCTAGCTCCAAGCTTACTGGCCATAAATGGTATTCGTTAGAAAGCGTAATGAGAGAAACGAGATTGTAAGGTAGAGAAATGAGATTGTAAGGTACAAAGCTGGCCTTGTAGCCCAAGGGTTCTCACAACGCCCTGGAATCGACTACGAGGAAACATATTCTCCCTTAATGGACGTCATTATGTTCCGCTATCTTGTCAGTTTAGTAGTTTCTGAAAAACGAAACATGCAGATCATAGATGTGGTTACTGCATATCTATATGGGGATCTAGATACAAAAATATACATGAAGGTCCCGGATGGACTTCAGTTACTCAAGTCAAGGGGCTCCAAATCACGAAGAACGTTTGCAATTAGGTTGAAACACTCACTATATATATGGATTGAAGCAATCCAGACGGATGTGGTATAACTGTCTAAGTGAATACTTGACTGAGAAGGGTTATGTTAACAATGAACTATACCCATGTGTTTTCATAAAGAGAATAAGTTTCGAATTTTTTGTAGTAGTGGTTTATGTTAATGACATGAACATAATTGTCACCCTTAAAGAGTTAAGGGAAACCGATGAGTACTTGAAATATGAGTTTGAGATGAAAGACCTTGGGAGAACACGGTTTTGCCTCAGTTTGGAACTTGAGCACTGTGAAGATGGTATTCTGATTCATCAATCAGCTTATACCTAAAAGATGCTTAGGTGTTTCAATATTGACAAAGTTAAGCTTTCAAGCACCCCAATGGTCGTGCGTAGTCTTGATCCAAAGAAGAATCCATTCCGTCCAAAGAATGATGACGAAGATGTGGTACAGGCAAAAGTGCCATACTTAAGTGCAATAGAAGCATTATTGTACTTAGCTTAATGCAGAAGACCGAACATCTCATTTGCCAGGAAGATATAGCTCTGCGCCAAATGACGCCATTGGACTGGTGTTAAAGATATCTTTAGATACCTAAGTGGTAGGATTGATATGAGTTTGTTCTATCCCTACAGAGAGATGATGAATTCGGACCCATCAAATGTCAGGAACGCCACCAACAGTGGTCTGAGTTCCCCCTCCCCATCCTAAAACTACATTAGTGTTTTGGAAGGTTTTACTGATGCTGAGTACCTCTCTGACCCACACAAAAGTCGTTCCCAAATTGGTTATGTGTTCACCATGGATAAGACCACGATATCTTAAAGGTCGATACCTCTTCTAACCGTGCAAAGATTATTATTTTTTGAAACAAGGGCTATGCGGCTGCCCTTAGGCCTTTATTAATGAAACAGATGAATACATAGGGGCGCGACATGATGCCTAAACCCCTGATTACAATACACCTCAAGAGAACCTCCTTAATAATAACAGGAGTCTCTACAACAACAATGTATTCAAACATGCACCTAATAGCAAAGAGTGTCATACCGACTACTCTATTTGCTTTACAACAACGGTGGCATATAGGAAAGTTAAAGCAGTGCCATAGTACCAATAATTTAGGAGCTTTCCCAATATAGCAGCCAATAGGAAACAAAACCGACGACACATCATTTCATCCCTCCACGACCTGAATTTTGAATAAAGGAATCCAAATCTGAAACGCGAAAACTCAACAAGAACAAGAAAACACTCAGAAAATTTTTCATTTAAATTAAGCAACTAAACAAATCGAGCTCACAATGTCAATACTGACTCGTTCTTTATAGTCACATTTTACATTACAGAGAGTTTACAAATTAAACTGAATTACAATTCAATAAGTAAACATGCACACCAACTCTCTACACAGCGGAAGACGAAAACCAAAACACTTCTACGTCCACGCTACGGAAAATATACCTCAGCTTCAACGACAGTTACTCGAGATTCTAACCTATACAAAAACCCTACACCATGGAATAGTGCACCGCGTTGAAACAACAAACCCGGTAAGCTTTTGCAAGCTCGTATGAGTAAACCAAAATAACCACAAAACACCCTTCCGACCCAAGGACAACAAATCAACATAATAATTATTTTCCAAAAGCAAAATCCTTTTCTTTTTAAAGAAAACACGAGTCACCACCGTGACAAACCATCATTTGAAAGCTCAACTACAAACCAATGAAATCACTCATTTTCTCTCGACATGAAGCATTTATCACCACAAAGAAGTGATAAAACATTTCTCGACTCACTATGAGTCTCAACCACAACTGCACTCTCATCATTAAAGTAAATAAAACTAGTAATCCCTGCTTAGAAAATTAATTCAGGAGATCACTAAAAGCACACAATTCAAAATCAAAGTAGTCCCTGCATATAGTTTAGTTCAGGAGATTACATTAAAACCAATCAATAAAAATCATAGTAATCCCTGCATATAGTTTAGTTCAGGCGATTACATTAAAACCAATCAATTCAGAAAATAGTAATCCCTGCATATAATTTAGTTTAGAAGATTACGAAAGCAAACAGCAATTCAATAATTGAAATAAACTAGAAAACAATACACCATCAATCATAGATAACACCAATCACCCAACAGCCACAACCCACATCATTTACACACAATCATCACACGAATCATCTCACATATCACCACACTGGTTATCACAAAAGATTGTTTCCTCAACTCCAACAACCTCAAAACAATAATAAAGTCATTTTTCAAATATTGCTTTCTCAACTCAAAACCATCACCTAAATCATACCTACTTCTTTCAAACCTCAAAGCCAACAAAACCATATTTTCTTTCCAAAACCAAATATTTTCCTCAACATCACATTGCACAACAATAGTAAACTACACACTCAATTCCACCAAGATATATATATATATATATATATATTTCACGCAAATATATATATACGTAGTCACCCGCTCAGGAATGCTACTAATACCAACTATAGTTCACAAATACAAAACCCGTGAAAAATCATTTTTATAATAAAACTTCATTTCACTTACCTATGAACCGTTGGCGATCAAGTTCATATAATTTTAAAACAAATATTTATTTATGAAAAACGATTTCACAAATTAACCATTAATTCCGAAAATAAAGTAACTCCGTTCATAAATGAACATCGTGAGATTTACTCACCTCAAAATCCTACTGCGTCTTCACATGCTAACCACGATAAGCATAAATCGCAGCAATCTGCTCAACACAATTCTGTCAAGTACCTAATCACACACGGTCTCATCTCAGTACACGAATCACCACAACAATTAAATTTCGAATCTCCCAATTCGATCCAAAAATACGAAAGTGACGCCAATCGAGGCGAAACCTCATCCGAGACCATCCAAAGTCTCTGAAACACTACTACGATCAATATATCAAAATTGCAAGTCGATCGGACGGTCCGATCCTCACGGATCGAAAACCAAAACAATCGAAAACGTAAATTTCCAAACAATTTCATGCGATATCCAAAATTAACGAATTGTATGTCAAAACGATCGTATGGACATGTAGAACACAAAGAGGGATAGAAACTGTCCATGGGGTGGCCGGAAGCTTGCCGGAAAACACCAGCATAGTGGCGGAGTCGCCGCCAACCCAAAGTCAAAATTTTACAAAACTTACAACACAAAAGATCTTCATCTCAACTCCAATTACAATTTTCATAACTAGCACAAAGTTTGAATTAAAGCCATTTGGCAGGAATTTACCTTGCAAGGTTTGAAACCCAAAGAACCCTAGTTTCCCAATCTACAAAATCCGAGCTCCACAGGTTGAATCGTTGCAAGCTACCTTGGGAGAATCCTTCTACGTCCTCTAGGCTTCAAAAGCCCCCAAGAATCACTGGAACTGGTGGCTGGAGGAGGGAGAATCGATGGAGGCGATTTGCAGCTCCACCGTTTAGGTTCCCGACCTAGCTGCTCTGTCTAAGGTTCGTCTCGTGCTCGATTACCACCACAGACGTCACTAGAAGGAAGAGGCGAAGCTATTGTACTTTGTCTCGTGGCCAACGGTGGCTGGACGATGGAGAAAAGGCCGGAAAAAGAAATGCCCAGAAACTGGGCTCGGGGAGAGAGAGAGAGAGTCAGTTTCCAAAAATGGAAATGTGGCCTTCTTTGCAATTTTCTGATTTTTCTGTCCTTTATAGCAAAATGGAAATTTCTCCTGAATGCAATAACTTCTTTATACGAACTCCGATTTTCGCGTTCCAAATATGCACTAACTCGTATCGATGCGCTCTACGACTTTTGTAAAGGAAGTTTTCACAAAATCAAAACGTACAAAAAGTCAACTCCTAAATCGAAACATTTCGAGCGAATAATAGTTCGTAATAATTTCCGCTCCACTCTCGAATCACGAAATCGTACTAACAAATACTTTATTAATTCCTAGAAATTCGAAGAAATTAATAACGAATTTTCGGGGTATTACACACCAGGAAGTTGCAACCAATGCATGATCCGCTGTCTCACTAGGGCAGATAAGGCTTACTGAGTATGCAAACCTGGACATCGCCCACATGACCTTGCCAAGAGTTGGCAGAGATTTATTGTAGAGAAACTACACCTAAACCTGAAATAGAATATTAAAACTACATAAAAGATAATATAAGCCCACTAGTGGAGGCCCAAAGAGTGAAGACAGACCAATTACCCATGACAAGCCTGACAAGCTTCCTAGGTCGGAATGTCAGCACCGCAACCAGCAAATCGCCGTACAATTGAATTGGATTGTCGTTGATGTTGAGGAAGCAATCAACTGGTCATCGTTGTTCTGGCCAGATCAATGTAGGAGCCATTGCCAGATCGAGGCAAGAGCCAAGGCAACAAACCACGACCGTAGGCAAAGCGCCATCACCAGATCCACAAACCTGCAGCAACTATTACCGGATCACCTTTGATTTCAGACTATCATCAGAGCGCCTCCTCGATGGACCATCACGGCCACCCCCAGGCTTCATTGACGCCAGCAATTGTAAGCTGGTATACCTCCACCGACACTCATCCTCTCTAGGCCTAAACTCCACCGCGCGCCTTCACCGGCGGACTGAGAAATACTACCTACCCGACTAACGACAACGTCCTGAAGGCTTGCCGCCAGACGAAACATGGGAACAGAACGGTTGTCTCTTCTCTGAAAAGTGCGGAGCAAAAACTTCTTCTAATGTGTATTCTTGATTTCTTTACCATGCAGAGATTATTGCTCTTCATGAAGCAGTTCTTGAATGTATATGGTTTAGATTCATAATTACATATGTTTAAAGAAATTGTGGTTTGAAGTCTACCACAGATGAGCCTACCAACATTTATGAGGATAATGCTGCTTGTATCGAACAAATGAAGCAAGACTATATCAAAGGCGACAATACCAAGCACATATCACCCAAATTCTTCTATAATCAGCAACAACAGAAGCTCCTCAAGATCAAAGTGAACCAGGTTCGATCTGAGGACAATGTGGCAGACTTGTTCACTAAGTCACTGTCTAAATCCATGTTCAAGAAACATGTTGCAAGCATTGGTTTGCAGAAATTATCCGAACTCCTATGATCGTAGTCATCAGGGAAAGATGTCTACATGTTTAGTCTCAAAACGTGAATGGTGTGTTATACTCTTTTTCTCCTTTAACCGAGGTTATTTTTATTCCACATGGTTTTTGTTACTCGGCAAGATTTTTGACGAGACAACTAGAGAAACACCACGTTTGAGCGACACAATGGGGAGTGTTCAAGTATATCTGAATTGTGTGTCTGGCCCAAACTATAATTACTTGTCTGAGTTGTGATAGGGTTAGTCTTACAGATATTCTCGAACATATCTTCGTAGATATCCAATCACTGTATGATTATGTTTCTTTGTAGGACTTTGATTCTATGTTTATAATCCTCTATATAAAGATATCCTATTATCAATGAAAAACAACTATTTCTCTCCCAATTTCGATTCCCTAAAACAAATTGTCATAATTACTACTATGATTTAATTTATTCTCAGAGTTTTTTAATTTTTTAGAGTCAAATATGTCAAAATTTTTGGTTTTGATTAACAAAACTTCTTCTCTTACTAATATTATAGATAAATTCACACTGATGGGTGTGTGTGTGTGTGTTTTTTTTTTCTTTTTTATAATTAAGTGTTATTTAAAATGTTTATGATAATTCAAAATTTGGTGAAAATTTGTGAATCATTTTTTTTTGGGTGTTTCTAAATGTCCTACCAAATTACTTAATGAATCCAGCAAATTATTTAGAGTGTGTTTGGATGAGGGAAAAAATGATGGAATTTAATTTAAAGTGGGGATTTCATAATTCCTAGAAGCCAATTCCCTCATTTGACATTATCAGATTGGAAATTTTAAATTTCTCTGTGGAAAAAAAAATGAAGGAATTCGTTATTTAAATTCCTCACTTCAATTTCCACCAAAATAGATGTCATTTACGAATTCCTTTGCAGTATTCAATTTTTATTTCCAAAACAAGACTTTTTTCTATTTTATGTTTTTATTTGTTTTAAACTTTCTTAATTTATTACATATTTCAAATCCTAAATAGATGCAACCAAACAATAGAAATTGCAATTAATGGAAATGTAGATTGATGGAGTTAAAGATTCCATCATTTATAAATTCCTACGGATTTTATAATTTTCTCATCCAAACGCATCGTTATAGTTAAATATTATTTTTAGAAATCTACATAAATCCAACAAGTTTCCCAAAATACCCTCCATCTTTAACAAAACCATGCATCCAGCAAACAATCTCATGATTTCCAGCATCCTTCATTTATGGTACTCCTCGGGACGGGAAAAAAGAAAAATTGTTTAGGTTTACCTATTCCCTCTAGTCAATTGGTGATACTGGCATTGTTTTAAAATTGTATGATCTTGTTCAACAAGGATAGAGAATTTGAATTCTAATCTCTTGAAATGAAGAAGATTTTTTAGAATATATATATATATATATATATATATATATATATAGACTTAGGATAAGAATTTGATGGAGCTCATGGACAATCATGATTACGGGTATGAACTAGAACTTTGGCTGCTGTAGTGGTTGGATCTGGGTCTCTATCCCATATATCATCACAAGTCCTTACTCATTTTCTTCTCTAACAACCATAATCTCATCTTTCCTCTCGTGCGATTTGTTCATATATATTCATTTTGCTAGATACATTAACATCAAATTTGAGAAGATGAACAAATCACAGGGAATATTTTGGGAATTTACACAGCCGCAATCTCATTTAGACTATAGGGGATATTCAGTTTTTTAAATGTACTCTCATTGTGATTTGTTCATATGCATTCAGTTGTAATCACATCTTTCCTCTCATAGCTATTTGAGGAAGAATTGGTGGATCAAATCTTAGGTATGGCTTGGAGAAGATCCTCAAATTGGTGGAATCTGACGTTGATCGGAGAGGTCGGGATTTGTTTTCTTGATATTGGGAACAAATAGCATGAGCATCAGTTTACTTGGATGGGTATTTTGGGAATATTTGCTGGGTTTAATAAATATTTTGAATATAAATAAGGGTTTTTGTCCATTTACCCTATTTTTAGGGATTTTTTTCCCACTTACCCCATTAAGTTTTTTTAACTCTCTCTTACCCAAAACACTTTAAGGAAGTCTTCCCTAATACCCCACTAAGTTTTATTTTTATTTTTATTTTTTAAAGACTATTTTACCCTCACCCCTTTGTTACTTAGAGAGAGAGAGAGACAATGGAAGAGAGGAAAACCATAAGAGACTTTGCCAGAACCCGGTCACCGACCGCCGGATTCCCATCATCGGTTGCCGGAATCCGACCAACTTTCGCCGGAATCCGATCACCGGTTCCCGGATTCTTGTCACTGGCCTCGCGCTCACCGAATTTTTCTGAAAATCTCACTGGAGTTCTCCAAAAAGGTAGTCGGAGATCTCATAGGTCATTGGAAATGTTTATTACCCCTAATAGACATCTACTGCCCCCAATAGAACTTTCGGTCACCGGAATGAGAACTAATCTTCTTAAAATTAGACAAATAAAACTTTGATTAAAGAAAAAAAAACGAGGAGATTACATCAATTCAAAATATTTATTGCCCCCCAATAGACGCTTATTGCCCCCAATAGATTACATCAATTCAATTTTTTTTTTTTTCTGAACACCACTGCAATGAAAATAACTACCTCAAACCTCTCTTCCGCCACCGCATCCTTTATCAACCTCTTTTTTCTTTTTTTGTCAAACCTTCATCAACATAATAAAGAACAAAGGGCTTAAAGGGCATGCCTGGAAGCCATTAACTAGGAAGCTGCTTGTTTCAAATAAGAAGCTCCCCAAATTGTATGCCGTGGTTAGAATCCTAGAGAGTAGAAACCATAATCGATTTCAATGGAAAACGAGAAGCCAAAATAGTCTCGGGAAGTGCATAGTATTAAATACCAAAGTGACATATATGGCTTGTACCAAAAAAAAGAAAAATAAAAAAGTGACATATATGGTAGGTGTCTCCACTCTCCAGTAGTATATAAGTCTTCTGCATGCACTACCAAACCACCGATCAAAACCCCAAACAACAAAACAATCACACCAAAGAAGCAGCTGCAAAATTGCAAAAGTGAAAAAGCAAATCGGGTCATATCTATAAATATGAAACCTTTATCATCATCATCAGCTTGATCAGGAGCACCAAAAGCACCATTTATGCATTCCCAGCTGAAGCGAAACCCCAATTAATAACCAACCCCAAACTTAATTACCAGGAAATGGAATGCGAAGGTTGAGAGCGCAAAGAGCACGATCCTCCAGGTAGTTTCTCTGGCCTTGACGCACGGCGGTGTGGCAACGCCGAAGGGAATCGGCGTGCTTTCGGCCTAAACAAAGAGCTAGGGTTGTATCTGACTCTCATTCACCGACGAGTACGTCGAGGATGAGAGAGGAGAGAGAGACCAAGATCTGAAATAGGAGAGAGATAGGGGAATAAACAATTTAGTTAAGTGTAAAATTGTTATTTTACCTCAAATTGGATTGATGAGAATAAAAATTTGTTTCTAAGGTAAATGAGACAATTTTCACTGATTTTGATAGTTTAAGTGGACCCTATAAATAAGTAATTATATATAAAAATTTGCTCGTTACATTTAGTTTTTTTTTTTTTTTTTTTTCAATTACAATATCTTGGAAGAGGGTAGTTTCTCTGAAGGCTTCTTTGACCACTCCCCCAACTCCCATCCCTTCTTCTACTGTGAAGTGTGAACCCAATTTACACTCGTTTGGGTCCCCTTGTTCCTCCTCACCGTCGTTCATTATAGTTTGATATGGAAATCGAGAAACGAGCGGATGATCCAGGTGAGTAAGACTTTGATTTTCCATTTCTCAGCATTGTGTAATTATCATATGGCGTCAATTCAATTCAATTCAAACTCTCAGGTAGCAAAGCCATGGAGGACAAATACAACGTTGAAGCCACTGAAAATCAAGCCAACGAAGCGCTGGTATTATACTCTCTAACTCTGCCTGCCTTGTTTCGCTTTCTTTCTTTTAGATTAGAGGTATTGAATCTAAAGCTCTCTCTATATATATGTGTGTGTGTTTCGATACAGCGTTTGCCTATTACAGAGGCAGCACCCATATATGAGCAGATTCTGACTGTGTTTCCCACTGCAGTGAGTGCCTTGTAACCTTGTATATCTGCCTTATAATTCTTTTCTCATTGCAATTCTATTTCAATTTTATTATATGAGGAATTGGTTTTGGTTTAGGCCCCTAATAGTCTATTTAATTACATACAATTCCTTGCCTTGTGATGTTGAATGGAAATTCAAGCGGTCAATTGTTATACGGGATGTTAGGTTTATTGGTAACTGTAGAGACTGAGGTGTGGATGTTTTAAATTTGGAATTGGTGACATCCAAATTAAGCTCTTTTTTGCTGAAGATTTCGTTGGTGAGCATCCCGAGTCATTTCTCGATTCCCAAGTTTAGGCTCATTTCGCAGTTGAGTGTACCAGGTAGAGGGAAGAAAGTTAAACCCTTTGGGTTTGCAGCTAGAAGCATTTTCAAACTGCATTCTCGGGTCTGCAATCGCGGTGTTGCATTATTCTCTATTATCCTTATTGGAATTGGAAAGCTGCAGTGAGTTGAAGTAATGTATCCCTTACCCTTACGGCCTTACCAATATGAGGTTAGTAGAAACGGTCGGGCCCATGGTTTGCTCCGATGAATCTAGAACCCCCTCTTGGTACTTTTCTAGAGGTTGCTTATCCTTTAGCCTTGCAAGAGTTTTTGCAGTTGTTCTTTGAGATTGGACTTCGTGGTGGGCATGGTTGAGCTTTCGGTACGGGTTAGTTTTTGTTCTGCACATGGGGATATCAGTTACTGTAGAATTTAGGCATTTGCTATTAATCCATATTGAGATTGGAGAGCTGCAGTTAAGAAGTGGTGTTCAATTGGGAGTCTATGTTCCCTTAGCCTTAGAAGAGATTTTGCTGTTGTTCTTTGAAAGGCTTCAGGCCACTATTGGAAAGCTGCAGTTTATACTTAAAAAATATAATTAAAAAGGAAGAGGGGAAAAAGGAAAAACTGTACTTCATCGAAAAACACTGTAAAAGAATCACTTGAAAAGCTCTGCAAAAATGTATAGATATCTAAATAAGCTGCAACCGCTTTTAACTTATGTACTTAATTTTTGTTAAATAATAGTGAATAATACATCAGATGCACATAACTTATGTACTTATCTTTAGCATTTAAAGGAGTACTGGACACTGATGCACATAACTGTGCCAGTTTTCCATGTTTGGATGAATGCTGTTTATATTGAGTTGATTATAGTTACTCTTCTTGCCAGGCAAAATATTGGAAGCAATATGTGGAGGCACAGATTGCTGTAAATAATGATGATGCTACAAAACAGATATTTAGCCGGTGTTTGTTGATTTGTCTTCAAGTTCCACTCTGGTATATTCTGTTCTACAGCCAAAATGCTGTCAGCAAAATCTTACATTTCTATGATATTGGAGTTGGTATAATCTAATAACTTAATGATGTATTGGAAATCTTTTCTTGGTTTTGTTTTGTCGTTGCAAGTGCATTTTGTGATGTCATATGGTTTTGGTTCTCTTCAAGTTGTAGGGACTTGAATAATTTTTTTTCATAGTTATCTAGTCATTACAATGGTGGCACAAATTACTTCTAGAATTAGTGACTGTTTATCCTAAAATTGACCATCTTTATGTTGACTTGACTTTATGAACAAATAAGGGAATCACTTAAAATTCAGGGTAATATTCGTAGGTATTGTGACTCAGCATATTGTTAAGTTCAGACCGTCCCGCAAAATATTTAAATACTCAAACTACGAATTGATTTAACTGTAAATTTCCCTGGTTGTAACCATCAGCAAGGTGGTCTCTCATCTAAATGAATGGTAGAGTGATAAGGCTCACCCTTATATGAATTAAGCCCATGCCTCAAGCCCATTTACATCTGCATAATTCTCTCTGTGGTCCTGCATTACACGTGTATAAAATGCCAGCTGTATTTGGCTAGTCTGCATTTCCTTTGCTTTCTTTTCTGCTATTTAGCTTTGGTTGTAACTCTTTTCTCACCATCAGTGAAATATGCATCAGTTTTAAGCTTTTCTGTTTCCTGCATTCTGTTTACTCTATTATAGAGTTAGATAGTCAAATGGGTATAATATACCTTTTAATGAGTAAATAGTTTACTTTCTGAGTATAGAATTTATAAGACAGAAAATCAGTGCATAATCACCTTGCTGATTTGCTCAAATTTCATTGCGTAGACCAATAAAGAATCATGTCCAGTGCATTTGAACCCATAAGAGCTCTCTCTAGTACTTCTGATGCTTAGAATTTTACATGTGTAGGTCTGTGGTACATTTATGGTGGTTATTCTTTTTTGTGGTTTAGATGTTTAATTGATTCATTAAGTTTGGTTTATCATTTCAAGAAGTTTGATTCATTTCCACAGTTTAAAGCGATTATCTGTAATTTCGTGCTTTGGTGATAATTTTCATGGATATAAAAGTTTTTGTAAATGTTGACCATCTATATTTTTACAAAAGGGTTCCCTTCTTTAGTGCTACAAGAGATAACAAGCTTCAACTAAAAGAACAACAATGCATTACCCCTCCGAAGCATTATATGCTTTATCTTATCATAAGCAAAAGATACCTTTTTCTTTTCATTATCTTATGTGGAACTATACTTTTCATTAATCAGTGATTGAAAAGAACAGAAGTCATGACGGAATATCAAGAGCAGACTGTTTGAACATTCACATGTCCGTAATTGAAGGACCTCCATATTCCACTAAAATTTCATTGCTTCATATGATTACTGAACTTTCTATTTTCTTTTTCTTTGTACAAATATGTCTTTCTCTTATTTCTGAGTTTGAAAAACGCTTGTGTTGATCTTATTGGATTTGCAGGCGATGCTACATTCGTTTCATCAGAAAGGTCAATGACAAGAAGGGGGTGGAGGGTCAAGAAGAGACTAGAAAAGCTTTTGATTTTATGCTCAGTTATGTTGGTATGTATTTTCACTCATGTTTCTTTGCTGTGCCAGTTTTGTAGTTTTAAATTATAACAGTTATTAGAGCATAATATGTAGGTAGAGCAATAAGTTATGAAGTTGTTCTGAATTTGCTTTCCTAACTATTGACTTTGTTTTCTTTTCGGTTCTTTTATATCTGCGATGTGTTGGGAAGTAAAAAAAAACCTGAATAAGACCTGTCTAAAGGATAAAGGTAACTCAAAACACAGTTGTAAGATAGTTGTTAAACTGGGTTCCTCCCATTCGATGGCATGCATTGCTGTTTGAATGGCAGATTAATATCAAAATTTCCCCTTCAAGGCCCAGGTTTCTGGCTTTAGCTTCATGGTTTTGGGGCACACCTTTTTTAAACCTAAGCCTTAAAGCTACTCTACACTAGTACAAAATAAGAGCTACTATACACCTATAAGTAGGAATATAAAATATACATACAAATAAAAGAGAATGAAGCGCTATATGAATGGGAATATAAAATATACATACAAATAAAAGAGAATGAAGCGCTATATGAATGGGAAGGCTTCAGCTTTCAACCACGTTGGCTGAGAATCCCCTAGTATACATTATTCATTATACGTATAAAGATGGACATGTGCAAAGTTGTGCGTTGTAGGTGGATATCTTCATACATATCTTATCCCAGTGTTAGATCTTAGCTTAAGAATCAACCAGGAAACATAGCAAATTTGGAAATCGTAAGAACATTTGAGTATATGATCTTGTCAGTGTTTGTAGGAAATACTGAGTTTGTCTATTTATGTGGTCAAAGTTGAGTGCATGGTGTCCGATTTAGTTGATTATTTGTAGGGTTGATCCTTGCATCATGGATATCCACTTCTGATTTAACCTACATATTTAGATAGGAAGGTAAGGCCTGCTGGTCAATCGAAGTTTGTTGATTGGCTGTCCACCCCTGAATTGGTCTGTGTATGTATATACATATACAATATACATATGCACGTAGATATATATGTGTGAGCGCGGGCGTATATATATATTATATATATATATATATATATATGTATACATATATCCGTCTGTAATTAACTGAAAGATTGTGAGATGAGTGGTGCTTTTACACGTGCCTAGTTTTTATTTTTTTATATTTTTATTCTGGTTAATAAGTAATTGTCATATGTCAAAATAATTTGAAGATCGTGGCATGTTAATTAAATTTGAAATGAGTGCTTGGAACTATTTTATATTCTAAAGTTTTTACTCCTTTACTGTTTATGAATTGAACTATTAACTGCTTGTACATGCATTGTATAACACATTGATCTTCTAGTGAATAAAAGCATGTATGTAATCCTGTCAGATCAGAATTTGATGGTGCTTAATCCTTTTGCATTTGCTACCAGGAGCTGATATAGCGTCTGGGCCTGTGTGGATGGAGTACATCGCTTTTTTAAAGTCGTTACAGGTCTGTCATTTTCTTCCTGCATGTGGTTTGCTTCTACTTATGGCTCTTTAAGGGGTGAACAGTGAAATGAACAGAAGAAGGGTAATACATAGATCAGGGGGTCCTCTCAAATAGTTTCGAGTCTTTTGACCAACTTCTTAAGGTGAAATCTGGGTAAAGGCAGTAAGTTTCCAAGACTTAGGAGGTTAGTAGTAATAATTTCTCTTGTATTTTAAGGGGTTGGAGAGCAGCAGTAGTTTAGGAGGTCTTGTTGCGCTTTTCTTAGCTTCTGTGGCATCTCTGTTTTGTGGACTCCTTTGTGTTAAAGAACATCAATCTTCTCCTTCATTCACTCCCAGAATCTCCTCCTTTGAATAAGTTTATCTATAGCTAGTTTACTGTTTTCCTAGGATTATGCTTCAGTTTTGTTGCTGTTGTTAATGTCATATTACTGATTCATGTAACTGTCAATACTCACAGCTATATAATGTATAGAATGTAATAGCTTAAAGATTTAGGGAAATCAATTTCTACACTTTGTATTCTTTTTCCCTTCATCAAAATTTGTTTCTTTTCAGGAAAAAAAAAAAAAGCCAAAGAGTTTGGAAGACTACTGTATTTAAAAATGGCCTAATGCTATCCCTATCCATATATATTTATCTTCTCTCAAAATATTTTTTGCTGCCCTAGCAGCAAAATCTTTCAATAGAAGCCAGAGTCTCCATGGCGGCACCATGGCCTAGAGGCCCCAGCATTGCTGGCATGGACGTGGCTGCAGGAAAATATAAACTAACTTGATACAGGAATAAATTTGTAATAGACAGACTTATTAAATCATGGTTAAAAGCATGGGGCAATAATAATGATGCTCATATCTTTTCATGCTTCAGACAACTATAATTATCTGGATCTTCTGTTCGTGAAGTTTCGTTTCAATTCTTATTGTTGAATGTGGTACTTGTAGGCTGTAAGCACACAGGAAGAGTCGCAACGGATGACTGCTGTGCGGAAAGCATACCAGAGAGCCATTGTTACTCCTACGCATCACATTGAACAACTTTGGAAGGATTATGAAAATTTTGAAAATTCTGTCAGCCGCCATCTGGTAACATTTTAGTTTGGGATTGCAAATGAAATCTGAACTAGTGTAAAACATATATGGGCTATCTTTGTGTTTCTGTGGGTGTTGCAAGAAACTAATTTACAGTATTGGCAATCTAATGATATTCCATTAACCAGGCAAAAGGACTGTTATCTGAATATCAACCAAAATTTAACAGTGCCAGGGCCGTTTATAGGGAGCGGAAGAAGTACGTTGACGAAATTGACTTGAATATGCTTGCTGTGCCACCAACTGGCTCTTACAAGGCAATTTTCTGCTTGTTGTTCTCTAAGCTGTTAACCATTGGCTCACAGATGTTTTATTTTTCAGCTGGTTTCCTCTTATGCTAGCATGCTGTCAGTGTGCTTTTATAATTTGTTCTGGTCCTTTCTTTGGCAACCAAAATTTTAAGTTGCAACCAAGTGTTCTTCTGTAGCTGCATATATTCCTAATATCTGATTTGAGATGACTGTCAACTCATGTTAGAAATTTCCTATGAGAATTTGTCTTGATTTTCCACATGTTATATCTGTAGTCTTAAAATACATGGGTTGCATGTGAACGGGTAGGATCCCTGTGTGACAGTTGTCTGTCTTGAGAAGTTTCTTACTTATTATGTTCAATGGAAAACTGAAATTTTGTGTTTTGCTCTCACAGGAAGAACTGCAGTGGATGGCGTGGAAAAAGTTGCTGGGTTTTGAAAAGTAAGAATTAATGCTATACTTATTTTACCTCTTAGTGGTGCATTTTTGATTGTATCAGACATGATTGACTATTACGAAATTGGAGGATCACTTCAGTCTGGGTTTTTTTTGTTTTTTTTCCCTTTTCCTTTCCCCCCTTAATCTGCAATCTGCTAGTTATTTTCTTTAACTGATGGCTTATACATTTCATGCAAATTTAACCTTTATATGTAAGTTTGAGAATGTACCCATCAGTATCTTAAGAGTGAAAATGATTTGAGGACTCGTGTTCCTGCTTCCATGAAATAAAAAGTTCAGAGTTCAGAATAACTATGCGAGCAATGTTCTTGGCAGCTATCTTTGATTAATGTGTCTATTGGATCTGTTGGATGTTGCACCTTCAAATTTATGTTTCTGAATCAAAATTTGTTTCCTTGCTTAGTCAATGCAATTATTTCTGTTGGTGTTGTTGTTGTCATCGTTGTGTTGTTATTTTTATCTTCATTTTTTCCTGTCAAGCTGTGTTTGCTTTGACATTCATTTGACAATGTTGCATAATAATTTCTCATAATTGCATTTCAGAGGGAATCCACAAAGGATAGACAATGGATCATCCAACAAGCGAATTATTTTCACATATGAGCAGGTGGATGAATATGTATACTTTTTTTTTCTTTTTTCTTTTTCTCATTTCAATTCATAAAAGTAGTAGATACATCTACATTGCCTCTGCGTTTGTTGGATAAATAGATTGTTTGAATATTTTGAATTCTACCATTATTGAAGAATTTCTTCAGTATATCTTTGGATATGTCTTTTCGTGCATGCCTGAACTAATCCGAACTTTGTGTTTTTAATAACTATAGTTTTGCAGACACGAAGATTTAACTTTTACCCATTCTGAGCAATGCAGTAGCATTAGGATGTAACAATTTGTGCAATGTTGTTATCAATATTGCGGTTAGCTTTAGGTGTGTCATTTGTGTTGCGTTTATGCCTTTCCATTAAGTTAGGCTTTATCCTTATGTGTGTATTTATGGATTCAAATGGTATCTGGGCTTTAATCGAGTCCTTTTCTAGATCTGATGTTGGTATAGAACATGTATCGGGAGTGTGTATAGAACTGTGTACAGTTTATTTTATTGAGTTACAGAATATTGCAAGTTTCCTGAACTCCTCTCTGTTGTTTGCCAGTGTCTAATGTATCTATACCATTATCCTGATATATGGTATGACTATGCGATGTGGCATGCAAAAAGTGGATCAATAGATGCTGCAATTAAAGTATTTCAGAGAGCATTGAAGGCTCTTCCTGGTAATTGTTATCTTTTCTTGTCTCTTTGCCTTTAAGATTCTTAAGTACTTCTGTTAGGCCTCACTTCTTTTTTATCTTGCTATGTTGGTTGATTGTCTCACACCACAAGTCTGGAGGTGATCTTCACCATTTTTCTATGACATGGCTTGAAGTCTCTCTGATCTCTCTCTGTCTCTCTCTGTGTCTCTCCAACAGACTCGGATATGCTTAGATATGCGTATGCAGAGCTGGAAGAATCCCGTGGAGCGATTCAGGTAATATGATTACAACCTTTTCTTTTACATTATCAACTATTTGGCTTTTAATGTTCAGTTGAGTTGCTTTGAAGCGGGATATTCTGCCTCTGCCTTTTGCAGCCTACGAAAAAAATACATGAGAACCTTTTGGGAGACGGTGTTAACACAACAGCCCTTGCTCATATACAGGTACTTATTTTCTTTTGGTCTTTCAAATCTGTAGTACTTTATTCTTTTTATGCTAGATAGTCCAGCTCCTTAGCTCTACCTCACTAACTCAATGATTTCTTGGTCAACAACTTACTACATCATGAAAAGAAAATATTACAGCTATTCAGTAATATACTTTCCAAGGTTGTTCAGACTCTTGGCTAGAGGATCTGGGAAAAGAGTGAGGTTCTGGGAAGACTCTTGGCTAGAGGATCAACCCTTAAAATTATACTTTCCAAGGTTGTTCAGACTATCAAGACACACCAACTATTCAGTGGAAAGGTTAGCTATCCCTCTCAATTTTCCGATGAGCTGGGATTTTGGGTTCAGAAGAAACTTAAATGATCAAGAGATTGAGGAGTTTGCCTCGCTGATGGTTAAGCTAGAAAATGTCCGATTAGTGGAGTCCAAACCAGATGAAAGGAGGTGGAAGCTTGAGCCTAATGGGAAATTCTCTTGCAAATCTTTCCATAGCTTCTTAATTAGTGGTGGATCAGATCCAATTTTTCCTCCTGCAAAGTTTATTTGGAAGGTCAAGGTCCCTACTAAGGTGAAGATTTTGGGATGGCTTGTGGTACTGGGGAAGACAAATACATGTGATGTTCTTCAAAGGAGAAGACCAGGAAGTTGTTTTTCTCCTCACTGGTGCATTTTATGTAAAGCTCAAGGGGAAAGTGCTGATCATGTCTTCGTACATTGTGAAGTGGCTAATTTCTTATGGAAAAAATTATTTTGGGAAGCAAGAGTGGACTGGACAACTCCATTACAGAGAAATGACGTGCTAAGGGAAAGCCCCATAGCGTTTGGTAAAGGTAAAAAGGCCAGAACCCTTTGGGGTTGTGGGGTGCTAGCTGTAGTTTGGGTGGTCTGGATGGAAAGAAATAAAAGATTATTTGAAAACTATGGAGGGGTGGAGAAGGAAGACCTGTGGGAGAGAGTCAAGTTTTGGGCATCCTTATGGGTTTCTATTTCTAAGGAATTCAAGGATTATAACCTTTCTTCCATTATTCTTAACTGGCAAGCAGCTGTAGTATAAGCCCCTAAGCCTTGATTAGTATTATTAGACGAGATGCTAGGCCTATAGCCCTAGCTGCCCTCTTTAGATCATTAAAGCGGACTCCTTGTCCGCCTCCCTGTATCTCGATTTTTGCTTTTTTAATAAAAAGCTGTTTCTTCTCAAAAAAAAAGAAGAAAATATTACAGCGAATATCTATTCTACCAAACATTCATTTGATTGGTAATAGATACTTGTTAGATGTATTCTGCATCTTATAATCAAAGTTTGTCCCATTCTGAAAGAATCTCATGTTTGTATATTTTACTGCAGTTTATTCGCTTTTTAAGGAGAACTGAAGGAGTTGAAGCAGCTCGCAAGTACTTTTTAGATGCACGCAAATCCCCAAACTGCACATATCATGTTTATGTTGCTTATGCAATGGTGGCCTTATGTCTTGACAAGGATCCCAAGGTCTTTTCATGATTAGCTTAAAACTCAATGCTGAAATTGCTCTATAGTACTTATCAGTGCTTGGATGATATGATCTATAAAAATTCCTCACTTATTTGAAAGAAAGCCACTATGGATGTCACTGATCGACGTCTGATGTCAAGTGTGAGACTTGATAGAACTATCTCGATGGCTGGAGGGCTATTGCCCTGCCCAGCACACTAGAAATTTCTTTTCCCAATTATTTTCGCACCCATAGCTCACAGTTCACATTTCAATAGAAATTCCTCTATGTATGTTTGAAACTCACGTGTCAAAATGTCTGGAACCAAGTTCTGTCCCTGATATTAAACAAAACTGCATACGCATGCAGGTAAGAGGTGGGTAAATGGATTACAAAGTTTAAAATGATAAATGTGTTCCTTTGGGGTTGTGGGGTGCTAGCTGTAGTTTGGGTGGTTTGGATGGAAAGAAATAAAAGATTCTTTGAAACCTTATGGTGGGGTGGAGAGCGGAGACCTGTAGGAGAGAGTCAAGTTCTGGGCATCCTTATGGGCTTCTATTTCTAAAGAATTTAAGGATTATAATCTTTCTTCCATTATTATTAACTGTCAAGAAGCTGTAGAATAGGCCTCTAAGTTTTGTCCGCCTCCTATTTCGCTTTTTGTTTATTCAATAAAAACCTGTTTCTTTTCCAAAAAAAGAAAGAAAAGAAAAGTGTTCTTGATCAGCCACTTACTCACTTTTCATATTCTTATGTTCTGTTAAGGAAAAATATTAAAGCCATAAAGCCATCTCATTACTTTTTTCTTTCATTAATGCAGATGGCACACAATGTTTTTGAAGCTGGGCTGAAACAGTTTATGCACGAGCCTGTATACATTCTTGAGTGAGTCAATGTTCTTGTTTAGAGGTCATGAATACTATATTGGTTTGGTGATGTTATCGCAAG
This sequence comes from Rosa chinensis, assembly GCF_002994745.2. Taxonomy (NCBI): domain Eukaryota; kingdom Viridiplantae; phylum Streptophyta; class Magnoliopsida; order Rosales; family Rosaceae; genus Rosa; species Rosa chinensis. Next base: position 35,982,957 of record NC_037094.1, read on the forward strand.
TGAAATGCTGTAAGATGATCCTCTAGGACATATCTACGAGTAGCAATTCTCCCAGGCTTTCCTATAAAGAATTGAAGGGCTCTTGTTTGTTACGGATCCAACCATTATGTCTTCCATCCTGTTACCATAATAATTTCTTCCCCCATTGGTCATTACCAAATATTAATTATGGCAGACGCCTTTTATTTTATAATTTTTTTTTATAAGAAACAGCATATTTTGGAGAAATCTGGTATGATCTCCTATTATTGCATGCCTTCCAAGGTTCAAGATTGTCCACATGATAGGAACTCCATAGGTCTAACACGGAACCTTATTCATGCTTGTGGGATATGGCCCCACTTTGCGTTGTGAAACAGCCTTCTGATCATTTATTCCAATTAAAGCTGCAGAGTATATGAACTGGTTATATGGAGAACCTTTTGTCTGTGCTATGGTATATTATGTAACTTCTGTTATGAATGGTAGCAACAAGAATTTATTTCACTTTATGACTTATATTTAGTAAAACATAAAAGAATTCGAGAGAAATGATATTTATGCTCTTCTTTATGTATTCTTATTGGCTTAGTACCAATTTGTCTTGTTGAAATATCTATTGTTGTGTTCTTATCGATTTTCATGTCCTTAATGTTGCAGATATGCAGATTTTTTAACTCGCTTGAATGATGATAGAAATATTCGGGCCCTGTTTGAAAGGGCATTAAGCTCACTACCACCAGAAAAATCTGTTGAGGTAGGCACATACTTATAGATATAAAATCTTACATAAAGAAAGCCTTGCATCATAATATTTTGAGCTTCTCCATTTTTGATTTGATGCATGCTTTAACTTTAACATGGTATCAGTGGGAAATTCTAGTTTGTGTCAGACCCAATTTTGCCACACATGCTCCACTTTGCCCATTACTACATGTTTAGCTCAGTCTGGCACACACAACAGGACATGTTGAGCATATACCAGATTACCATCCCACTTGGGGAATTTCCACTTTATATAGAATCCTGGAGCTCTCCACTCATTGCCATTTCGTTTTGCCTATTGTATTAAATGAGCGTACATGTTTCTTGTGCAATTGTGTGTATTCTCTGTCTACTATGTGGTGACTGATTTGTATTCCCTATATTACTAAACATCGTTTACAGAACAGAGTCCAATTTATGTTTAGAAGTATAGTATGTTGTATTTCAAGTTTCTCTTGTATTTGGCCTAGGAGAAATTGTAGACAAGTTGAATGTTAGTAGCTGTGGTGATGGTGTTCATGACTTGATGATAAATTGTTTAGAAGGTTGTTTACTCCTTTCACCTCACTGGTGTATGTTATGCAAATAGAAGGGAGAGAATGCAAATAATATCTTTTCTGCATCGTGAGATGGCCTCCTATCTTCGGCAGAAATTATACAGGGAGGCTGGGGTGACTTGGGAATCTCCAGCACATAATTCTTCTCTGTTTGTTCATAACCGTTCTGGATTTGGGAAAGACAAGAAAGCCAAAGTGCTGTGGGTTTTGGTGTCCTTGCAGTTTTCTGGGTGTTGTGGATGGAGAGAAATAGAAGAATTTTTGAAGTCTATGTAGGGGTAGGGGTTGAGGTTCATTAGGAGAGAGTAAGATTTTGGCTACTCTTTGGGCTTAGGCTTCTCAGGCTTAAAGATTATAGTTTTGGGAGAGGATCCTCTCCTAACCTCCTAATCTACCTAACCTACCTAAACTTTGGACTAGGTAGTGACACGTGTAAAAGCAATATCTAATGGTCTAGAATAGTGCCACGTAGTGATTGACACTCAAAAATCAATACAGACAACATCCTCTCTACCGATGAAGGTATTTTTCTCTCTCTTCTAATCGTCAACCTCCACGTCTCTCTTCTGAACCAAAGGCCTTTCTTCATTTTACTTCGACTCCAGTTCCATTGCGGTTCATTTTTTTTTTTGTTGGTCTTTATTAAGTTTTTGACTCATCTTTATGGCTTCTGCTGTTTTAGTGGTTAATAAATCTCTTTCTGGGATTGGTTGGGATTCAATTGATGGGACGGAATTGGTTGGCACAGAATTGGGGTTGAATGCTGATCATCAATTGAATTGTTGTTGTTCAAACCATGGCCAAAACCCAGACTGCAGACTGAAGACTGATCATCAATGCCACTGAACATGTTGCTCAAGCTTTTTTCTTTGACCATGTGGTCAATCCTCTGAGAGCATTGGACTTGATGATGGGTTTTGATGAAAGAGTTGCAGAAGGCCTTATCGCAGTTGCAGTAGATGTAGGAAAGAGGGATCTGCTTATAATTATTGGGTTTGATGAGAGGATAGAGGGCTATTAATAAATGAAGGAGTTCTTGAAATATCCAACTTGATTTCTGCAGATAGAGTTGTTTTCATTTCTATTGCTGCAAGAACTCTGTTTCTTTTATATTCAGGTTGATAGATTCTGCTGGTTCTGTATTTTTTGACTGCCAGTATCTGCAAGACCCATATCAGAAATAAACGTGGCCAAATTCCCTACTCTACATATTCAAGAAATCAACGAAATCAAACAAAACCCAAAATAAGAACAGATCGAGTGGGAAGAGAGAGAGGCGTGAAGGAAGAGATGAACAGAGAGACAAGAAAGATAGAAAAAGAAAGCTTGTGGACCGTTGGATTCGTTATATCCACGTGTCACTACCTAGTCAAAAGCTTAGGTAGATTAGGCAGATTAGGAGGTTAGGAGAGGATCCTCTCCCTATAGTTTTACTAGTGTTTTAAGGGATTAGAGTGCAGCAGATTCTTTTTGTTTCTATTTTGGGAGTTTGTGAGGTGTCTTTGGATTATGTTGCTTTCCTGTTGAGTTTTGCTGCGTCTATGTTTTGTTGACCCCTTGTCCATTGTTTATATTCTTCTTCTTTTTAGTTATTTTTTTTAATTTTTTAATTATTATTTTTTTAAAAGGTTGTTCAAACATAGTCTCATTCTTTTTTTCCATCTCAATGTTTTCATGTTCTGTTTACATTCTTTTCCCTATGCACTTTATGTTTACTGGGGGCAGGAAATCCTCCCTTCAGCATTCTTTCATGAACTTATTTTTGTTGTCTAGAAATGGAAAAGAAATTTAAAGATATGACCGGATTAGTGCTTTTTTTTTTTTTTTTGGTTACAACGAGGCCCAAAGGGCCTAAAGCAAAAAGAAACACTAACACCCTTTAACAATGAGTTTGATGAGAATGGCAGAGTCAGATTCAATTTCAATCTTTTTAACCTGTAAATCAGTAGCAAGTTTCAAGCCAGAAAGCAAGCCCCAAGCCTCAGCAGTAAGAACCTGTCCTTTACCAACATTAATCATAAAACCTGAAAGCCAATCACCATTATGGTCACGTAATACTCCACCAGCACCAATTTGTCCTGATAGACCAGCTCTTGTGCCATCCACATTAAGTTTCACATAACCATCATCAGGCATGGTCCAAGAAAACATATTGAAACAATATTGATCCCCCAAGTTAAGTTTAGCTTGAGCATGAGACCACTCAATCGTAGCATTCAGAATGATGTGAGAGGTATTAAAGGGTCTATGAAAACCAACCTCAAAAATATCCTTTTTTTTTTTTGAGAAGAAATTTTATTAAAAAAGCAAAAATCGAGATACAGGGAGGCGGACAAGGAGTCCGCTTTAATGATCTAAAGAGGGCAGCTAGGGCTATAGGCCTAGCATCTCGTCTAATAATACTAATCAAGGCTTAGAGGCTTATACTACAGCTGCTTGCCAGTTAAGAATAATGGAAGAAAGGTTATAATCCTTGAATTCCTTAGAAATAGAAACCCATAAGGATGCCCAAAACTTGACTCTCTCCCACAGGTCTTCCTTCTCCACCCCTCCATAGTTTTCAAATAATCTTTTATTTCTTTCCATCCAGACCACCCAAACTACAGCTAGCACCCCACAACCCCAAAGGGTTCTGGCCTTTTTACCTTTACCAAACGCTATGGGGTTTTCCCTTAGCAAGTCATTTCTCTGTAATGGAGTTGTCCAGTCCACTCTTGCTTCCCAAAATAATTTTTTCCATAAGAAATTAGCCACTTCACAATGCACGAAGACATGATCAGCACTTTCCCCTTGAGCTTTACATAAAATGCACCAGTGAGGAGAAAAACAACTTCCTGGTCTTCTCCTTTGAAGAACATCACATGTATTTGTCTTCCCCAGTACCACAAGCCATCCCAAAATCTTCACCTTAGTAGGGACCTTGACCTTCCAAATAAACTTTGCAGGAGGAAAAATTGGATCTGATCCACCACTAATTAAGAAGCTATGGAAAGAATTGCAAGAGAATTTCCCATTAGGCTCAAGCTTCCACCTCCTTTCATCTGGTTTGGACTCCACTAATCGGACATTTTCTAGCTTAACCATCAGTGAGGCAAACTCAATCTCTTGATCATTTAAGTTTCTTCTGAACCCAAAATCCCAGCTCATCGGAAAATTGAGAGGGAGAGCTAACCTTTCCACTGAATAGTTGGTGTGTCTTGATAGTCTGAACAACCTTGGAAAGTAGAATTTTAAGGGTTGATCCTCTAGCCAAGAGTCTTCCCAGAACCTCACTCTTTTACCATTGCCCACAATTAGTTTATGACAGAGAGAATATTGGCTTATTCCTGCTGAAATATCCTTCCAAGGGCTTCTACTTGATCCACCCATACTTGGCTTTGTGTCCCACCCATTCACATTATATCCATATTTGCTCCTTATTACAGCATGCCATAAGGACTCTCTCTCCAAAGGAAATCTCCAAAGCCATTTCCCTAGGAAAGACTTATTTTTTGCTAGTAGATTCCCGATTCCCAGCCCTCTTCTTTCTTTGCTTTTCGACACTATCTCCCAACGAACTAGATGGTTCTTCTTACCCTCTCCGACTCCATCCCAGAAAATTTTTTTCAGAAGAGATTCTAATCTCTTTGCCACTCCCACCGTAATTTGGAAAAGAGATAAATAGTATGTTGGGAGGCTGCTTAGAACTGCTTGAATCAATGTCAGCCTACCGCCTCTCGACAAAAAAGCTTTTTTCCAACCCTCCAATCTCTTTTCTATTTTCTCTACAACTGGGTTCCAAAATGAAGCTTGCTTTGGGTTACCACCTAAGGGAAGGCCCAGGTATTTCATAGGCCAAACTCCAATCTCACAGCCTTGATCAACAGCCATCCTTTCTAATCTCCCAGCCTCAGTATTTATTCCAACTACGGAGCATTTTGATTTATTGATTTTCAGCCCTGAAAACAAACAGAAACTTTCTAGGACCATGTTTAAATTATTCCAATTCTGGTCATCATCCTTCAAAAAGAAAATTGTATCATCAGCGAATTGCAGATGAGTGATTTCAACCTCTTCCCTCCCGACTACCAGGCCTTCAATTAGTCTACAATCTCTTGCTCTCTCCATAAGTCTATCTAGAACATCCACCACTAGGGTAAAAAGAAAAGATGATAAGGGGTCACCTTGTCTTAATCCCCGAGAAGCACCGAATTTTCCTCTTGGTCTCCCATTTATCAGAATAGAAAAATTTGCTGACCTGAGACAACCCCCTATCCATTTTCTCCATCTGTCTCCAAAGCCTTTACTTTCCATAACATAATCCAGAAAGTTCCACTCTACGTGATCATACGCTTTCTCAAAGTCAATTTTGAACACCAGACCCTCTTTCTTCTTCTTCCTTGTCTCATCAACCACTTCATTAGCCACCAAAACTGCATCTAATATTTGTCTCCCTTTTATGAAAGCGCCCTGGGCACCAGAAATGGTGTCACTTAAAACCTCTCTCAATCTCCAAGCTAATACCTTTGCAATAATTTTATCTAAGCTTGTTATCAAGCTAATAGGTCTGTAATCCCCCACTTTTAGTGAATTTGCTTTCTTTGGTATAAGGCAGATGTATGTCTCATTCGTCACCTTATTCACAACTCCGTTTGTGTGAAATTCTGCCATAACATCTAATACCTCTCTTTTGACCACTTCCCAATTTCTTTGTAGAGCTGCGAATGAAAATCCGTCCGGACCCGGAGATTTATCCGTGTCACACTCGAACACTGCTCTTTTAATTTCTTCTTCTTCAAATGGTCTCTCCAGCCATCTTGCCTTCTCTACGCTTATTGGGTTCCAATGGAGGCCTTCAATTCCGAAACTCACTTCCTCTTTGCTTGAATAGAGATTCTTGTAGAAGCGGATGATCTCTTCCTCTATCAAAGCCTCTTCTTCAACTACAATGCCGTTGCTTAATTCCAGCTTTTCAATAACATTTCTTTTTCTTCTGCCATTGACTAGCTTGTGGAAGAATCTTGTGTTGTTGTCTCCTTCTTTGGCCCATTTTAGCTTAGCTCTTTGCCTCCAGAAAATCTCTTCTCTCAAGGCTATCTCCTCCAGTCGCCCTCTTAAAACTTCCCTCTCCCTTTTTTTGACCACACATATACCTGCATTCTTCCTCATCCAGCTCGTTTATTCTTGCTTCCACCACTTTCTTTTCTTTCCCAATATCACCAAAAGTCTCTCGACTCCATATCTTTAATTTTCCTTTCACATTCTTGAGCTTTCTCATGAATCTAAAGCCTTTCCAGCCATCACAGTTTCCTTCCTCCCACCACTTTCTAAAGTTTTCTTTGAAGGAAGGATGTTCCAACCACATGTTTTCAAACCTAAAAGGTGTAGGACCCCATTTAACACTAATTGTGTCAAGCAAGATTGGGCAGTGATCAGAAGTTACTCTCGTAAGAGCCAATTGTCTTGAGTTTGGAAACATGGACTCCCAATCTGTAGAGTATAGAAATCTGTCAAGTCTACACCAGATCGCATTCTCCCTTAAATTGGACCATGTGAACTCTGCTCTTTGAAGACTTGGATCACAAAGATTTGCCTCCCTTATGAAATCATTGAATGCCTGCATGCTACGGGTAGTTCTGCCACCACTTGATTTTTCGGAAGGGAATCGGACTACATTATAATCCCCACATATGCACCACCTACTTCCACATAACCCATATAGCCCTGCCAGTTCCTCCCAAAACCTTACTCTTTCTCTGTATTTGTTTGGGCCATATACTCCTGAGAGCCACCAATCCAAGCCATCAACTCCAGCAATCTTTATTGATACAGAATAAATCCCAACTACGGATTCTGTCACAGAAACACATCTGGTGTTCCAAACCACCACCACACCACCAGATCTTCCCCACGATGGAATTGCTACCCAATCTTTGTGTCGTGCTCCCCAGATGCTTCCGATTAGTCTTCGATCTATTTCGCCTTTTTTTGTTTCCTGTAAGATTACTATATCAGCCCCACTTTCAATCAACAAATTTTTAATCACCCTTCTTTTGTTCTTACTCCCCAACCCTCTTACGTTCCAGCTGAGAATCTTCATTTTAAATTGTTGGGTTCTCCCATCTCACCAATGGCATTTAGCTGCATATTCGTCCAGTCCTTCTTGGCTTTTGCATCAAGGTTGTTCTTACTCTTCTGCTTTTTCCTTGCATACACTTTCAGCTTCATAGGCGCTAGGAACTTCCCAAGTTTACCTATTTTTTGTAGGCCTGTGACATTTTTTTGAGTCTGATGTGATCTCTCGTTGGTTGTGTTTGTCCCCTCCTTTCTCTTAGGTTGCTTGGTTAAAGATTGAACTTCTTTCGTTGCTCGATTAATTTCTCCATTTTTTCCAGATGCAACTGCTCCAACCTTGTTTGTCTCCTCTAAAGGGAAAAAATAATTCCCATCTTCCACCTTTCCTTCATCTTCTTGAATTGCTGCTAGGTTGTTACTAGTTGTTTGTCCTTCCATAAAACCTTCTAAACTGAAATCCTCATCCTCCAACGGATCACTGTCTAGATTTCTTTCAACAGAGGAGAACTCCGCATCACTGCACTCGTCATCTGAGCTATCTGAACTGAGCAAATCATCCAAAGCAAGATCTACAGACAAGTTTTCCTCCCCATCTCTTTCGAAGAGATCTTCTATATCTTCTTGATTTGATTTCCAGTTACTTTCTTCCTTTTCTAGCTCTTCTTCAAAAGTTCCTTCATTTCCTCCTTGCTTATTTCCAAGAATTACTTGTTCATCTTCTTGTTCAACTTCATCTTCGACGACGCCTCCATCTTCATCTTCCTCCTTATCTTCATCTTCGTCTCCTCCTCTTAACACCGAATTACAGCTTACTCTGTTGTCTCCCAAGGATTGTTCTGTCTGCAAGTATCTTCTACCTCCAAAGTCTTCAGGCTTCAACACCCTAAGCAAGTCTCTTGAAACTTTCCCAGAATTTGAAGGAGAATTGGTTTTCGAGCTTCGAGACGCGCCCAACTCAGTAGACCAATTGCCTTTCCTCAAGTCGCCTTCACTGTATCTTCTGAGAATTCTCCTTTCTACAGGATTAGTTGAAATTTTCAATCCTAACGAGGATGTTGCGCTTGAGAACTTAAAATCTCCAGGTTTTCCTTGCCTTCCCCTGTCTTCACTGTGACTTTTATGTGTTCCTCTTTTTCCAGAAAAAGAACCCTGTTTGCAAGCCACTACATTAACTTCCCCTTGGGCCTCTAAACCTCCAGGCTCAAGTGGAGCCTTCTTGAAACCTGGAAACAATTGATGCAGTATATTAAATTTTAAGTTTGAGTCCAATAAAGATGTTGGCCCAACTTGCCCCATGCTCATTGAACCCTCATTAATGCTCTTTTTCAAAAATTGAGCTCCACCAGTAATTAAAGCGCCAGGCATACTCAGTTGAGTATTATTCTCTGTATCTACCCTCTCCACTTCCAATGACGGCTCCTCATTCTCCCAAGAAATCTTTGCAGCTTCCCATGTATTCTCATTAAAACCTTCAGGGACCTTTTGTCTCTCTATATTTTGAGGACTGCCACGTGTCATATCAGTTATTGGTGAATCAGCTTCTGGCAACCTGGAGCTCGCCGGAAAATTGCCAACACAAAACTGTCCAGCAATATTCCGATTATCTTCATCTTCAAAGATAGAATCTGCAGCTGCCTCTGTTAACTTCTTCTTACAGTGAAAGTGGAATTGTAGTTCCTTTCTTCTTGCCTTGGCAGGTTGTCTTGCCGGCAAAATTGACTGGATACGTACAATGTGAGATTGATTACCTTCAGTCAGCTTCACTAGTTCAGGCAGGAATCCAATCTCATTCTCTCTGACTCTGATCCGAGCTTCGAACAGATGTTTGAATCCTTCTGTCCTGTTATCCACTTCAAGCAAGCCACCACAAGTATCGCCGATCTGCTTAAAATATTTCTGCGACCACCAATGAAGTGGGAGTCCCTTCACTGCTATCCATCCTCCGTAGCTCACCACCTTCTTCAGATTGTTTGTCAATCCTTGTGCCCACTCAAAAAGAAGGACCTCTGGTTGCCCCAGCAATGGGAGTTTTCCATGACTAGCAATCTGTTCTGCCTCCTCACAGTTTTCGCAGACGAAAAAAGCTCTGTTGTTTTGAAAAGGATAAAGCTCTATCTCTTTGCCCAGCCACTTTGATAAGCCTCTTTCAATGTTCTTCCAAGATTGAAAAACAGCCTGCCTTTGACAAATCACTGTACAAGCCCAAGATTTTTTGGTATCCGCCAGCTTCTGCTTCTTAGTACCTCCTTGTTTCATGAAGCTACGATTGCTTTCCAGCTGCTTTTCTGGAAACCGCTCCCTTTGTTTTTGAATCATCATTTTCTCTTGGACTTGCTTCACTTCCTCCTTGCTTTTCCCAAACATGAAAGTGTTTAGATTCTCCTCCATCCGTTGCCAGCCTTCATTTCCTTCCCCTTTCGGTAAAATGATGGAATGGACAGCTTCGTATCTTCCACATCGAGAAAGTTTCATGAAGGATCCATTTTTATTTCTGTAATTCTCCACCCAGAAAGTATAGTTATTTCCTCTGAACACCCTGCAGATATTTTGTTCCCCTGTAAAACTTGCCTTTCTTAACTGATCTATGAGCCAAACCGCACAACCCAATCCGAAACCAATCTGAAAGCATTTTGATCTGCTTCTTTCAGTGATGATAATCGTTTCTCCATGAGATTTCTTGTCAATCTCAATGAAAAAACTTTTGGACTCCACTCTAAATACACTAGGCTTAAGCTTCAGACTCTCTATTCCTTCTCTGATTCCCCTCACGCCCCCGCTTTCTCTCTCTCTCACTCTCTGTCCCTCACTCTCTCTCATTCTCTCTCTGGCAAACATGAAACTTCATAATCCACTTACTGGTTTGGCACAATTGTTATTAGGCTGAAACCAGAGAATCTTTTAGAGAAACCCCAAGACAGGAAATAAGGCTAATCACAAAAATATGCCTAATATGGACAACCTCAAAAATATCCTTGTTTCGCCATTTCCACAGATACCAACAAATGAAGACAAAGATACTACACTGGATATTATTAGAGTAAATTACTTTACAGTGGAGATTTGCAGCAAGCCATCCAATCCAATCAAGGTTGAAAGTGTGTTTCACAGCAGTAGGCCAATTGAAAGTTTTCCAAACAGCCATGGCCTTAGGACAATCCCTGAAAAGATGAAGAAGAGTCTCGGGCATGAGGGCACAAGTATGACATTTGTCATCACCAGAAAAGTTTCTTTTAACCCTTTGGACATTTGTGAGAATTTTCCCATGAACAACAGACCATAGAAAAGTTTTCAGTTTCGGGGAGATATTAAGATACCAGATGAAATTCCACTTGAAAAGATTGGACTCAGACATATCAAAAAGGCTATTGTAGGCCGATTTAACAGTAAAGCGACCATTAGAAGTGTATCCCCATATTTGGATATCAGGGCCACATCCCTCAAACCCAGGAGGAATGCTCAAGATCTGTTGAATAAATGTCTCAGGCAAACAAATTTGTAATTTATCAATGTCCCATCCATTGTTGTTCCAAAAGATACTAACAGTATCATCAATGTTAGCTGAATAACCAGGCAAAGCAACATCAATGAGAGGAAACGTACCCAGCCAGTGATCAGTCCAAAACTTTGCAGTCATGCCATCCCCAATTCTCCAAATAAGACCTTGCCTTAGAAGTGAGGCACCATGAGCAATGCTCCTCCACGTGCTTGAGCTCCCAGAAGGAGGAGAATAGTCAATACTAGTAATATTGGCATTCGCAAGGTATTTATACTTATAAATGGAACTCCAGAGACCATGGTCACCATGAAAAATTCTCCAACTAGCCTTGGCTAACATGGCCTGGTTCATGTCTTCAGTTTTTTTAATGCCAACTCCACCTAGACATTTAGGTAGGCAAACAACATCCCAATTCACAAGATGAACTCTCTTTCTGTTTTCAATATCACCCCATAAAAAATCTCTGTTTAATTTATCAATGTTATGGCAAAGCTGCAGGGGGAGCTTGGCAGTTTGCATTGCATAAACAGGTATAGAGGAACAGACAGAATTAATTAAGGTTAATCGACCTGCCATGCTAAGAACATTGCTCTTTTGTTCTGGAGAGTTGTACAACTGACTCATTTGGTCCTCATTACTCTTAAGTTTTAAGACTTATATACCTCAAAACTTGGTTGTCTTATATATGTTCTGTATGTTCTGCTACATTCTCCACTTATATCATCAACGTGTTCAACTTCCTTTATGGTTTTGCCTTCTGATGGATCTTCCTTCTCAGGTATGGAAACAATTTGCCAAATTTGAGCAAACTTTTGGAGATCTGGCTAGCATGTTGAAGGTAATAAATAACTGAAGATTATTATTATTATTATTTGTTTTTTTTGGTTTCTGTGATGATATCGATTTCCATCTTAAGTTTCTTTCAGATATATTTTGCAATCTGTAAAGAAATAATTTGTACAGGTCACTTATCGGCTCGTAGCCATCGGGCAAATTTTATTTATGTGGGGCTGGTCTAAACTGGTGAAAGCAGTGGGCTTTTCTTCTTGGCAATACTTTTCCATTTTAGACACCCTAATACCTAACAATTGTGTCACATGCACCCTTAGATTTTATTACATCCCTTGGATTGTTAAACAAAGTTTTGCAGTAAATTTTTACATGCTTTATGAAGTAATAGTTATTATTATTTTTTTCTACTGTACTTTCTCAATTGAATATAAGATAACAATGAATATGCACTGAGCACTTGAAATATGAAAATAAACAGTTAAAATTAGCACATTCTCATTTCTTGAATTTTGGGAGTTGATGTAGGAACCTCGATCGCACCCTAGTTGATACCTTATCCCTAAATAACATTATATCATTTATATGGGATCTTGGAACTCCCCAAACTTTGTTTTAAGAAATATTGACATGTCTCTACAGTTGTTCTAGAAATCCCGAATGGACCTTATCCCTAAATAACATTATATCATTTATATGGGATCTTGGAACTCCCCAAACTTTGTTTTAAGAAATATTGACATGTCTCTACAGTTGTTCTAGGAATCCCGAATGGACCTTAGTCTATACCTAATTCCTAAATAAAAATAATGGGCTACTTACTATGTCATAATCCTAAAATTTATTTTATTACATGTTTACTTGTCTCTGTAAATTGATCTTTTACAAAAGGTGCTGTTGGATTATACATATGAACTTTGATCGATTTGCTGGATTTAAAATTTATATAGGTTGAGCAAAGAAAAAAAGAAGCACTTTCTACAACTGATGAAGAGGGACCTTCATCTTTGGAAAGTTCTTTACAAGAGGTTGTATCTCGATATAGTTTCATGGATCTTTGGCCCTGCTCTACGAAGGATCTGGACCATTTAGCCCGACAAGAGGTATCTTTAGTGAAATTATAGTTGCATGCATTATATAATGTGTCAATGCTTCTATTACCACATTTTCATAATTTAGTATCCATATGCTACTTACTATATATTCGAAAATTCGTGGTCTAAGTCAGACAAAGCATTATTACATGTGTAATGTTGTGATAAACTTCTAAGCATTCTTCGGTTTTTGTACTACAGTAATTTAAAGAGAAAAGGAGTAGATATCATCACCCTATTTGATATTGGTACACATGTATTCAAGTATTTTGTGTTCAAGGTTGAGGGAAAAGAAAGTAATGACGTTATGCAATTTGGACCCTCCCATTTTACTTGCTTATCTTTAACACTAAGTATAGCATATAATTCTGTTGTGTCTTCACACAGGAGGTCTTGTATAATTCAGCTTGTTTCTTTTACACCCAATGAATTTGTATAGCTATATGCATTCTATGTTTATAAAACTAGGGATGTTTGGTTTAGAAAACTAGGTAAAACAAGTTTGAAATTTATAGTTAGTAAAATAACTGGGTCAACCAAACGGAACACATTTCTAAATTCTTGGGGTCTAGTTTTGAGACATGATTGATTAAACAAGTTAAGTTAGGTTTAACCAATAATTAACATGAAACACGACATGAACAGGGCCTGTTAAAATAAATTATCAACCCTATCTAAAACCTGTAGTTATAATCAAGCTTCGAAAAAATTTAAACCTTTGAGTTTAGTTTGTTGCTTTTATGTATACTTCACTCTGCTTCTTCTTTTTCAGTGGCTTGCTAAAAATATTAATAAGAAAGTGGAGAAGTCAACTATGCTAAGTGGACCTGACTTTGCAGGTAGCAATATTATGTTTATTCATTAACTGATGTCTTGGTACTGCTGTCACACCAAAAAAAATTTGTTTGGTATTGTTTGCTTAAGCTGAGCAATTTGTGGTCTTTCTGTGCAGACAAGGGTTCTACTGGCCTGATAAGCAATTCATCAGTGTCTGCAAAAGTAGTTTATCCAGATACTAATCAAATGGTTATCTATGATCCAAGGCAAAAACCTGGTAGAGAATCCATTTTATCTGCTTAGTTACTTCTTCTTTTTCAGTTGTTTTTAGTGAGCCTGCTTAAATCTTTGCTATGGTGGTTGGGAGAAAGAATTGGCCTGGGCTGCATGTATTTAGTGGGTAACTTGTCCACAAAGAGTGTCATTATTATAATAAAGAGTTGTTTCTTTTGACAAAAAAACATTAATCATAGAGATAAATCAAAAGGGAGTGGGACTCATTATATTGTTTGAACCTATCATTCTGACTAGCTATAACTGCTTTATCATGCTGTATGACCTTATAATTTTGTCTCATTAAATTATTGAATGAAGTTCTTTCCCTTTTTTTTTTTTGAAGTTCTCTCCTTTTTATAAAGACAAAAATAAATTGGGTGGGTTATCACATAATTGGAATGTCTAATTTGTAAATTCTTCATTTTTTGGTATGTATAGATGAATATCGTGTCAGTCTTTTTGTGCACTTCTGTCACTCAAATTTGATGCTAAAAAGAAGTTTTTGGATCAGCTATTGCAAAAAAGGCCAAATCTATCCATAACTAGTTGGAATTTTGCAGCCATGTGTGTTCTGGGTCAATTTTCTTAATCTCAGGGTTGTTGGGCGTTTGAAGCTCTCAATTTCAGTTCATTTCACCTAGTACTCATTTCATGGGTAGTATGATTATCAGGTCTGAATAGATAATAAATATGGGTTCGGAGGTATTTCAGCACTGTTTGAGTTAAAATGTCAGATGTTGAGAGGGTTGTATGAGTTGTCTTATGTAGTAGACTAGTCTTACAGTTTTTGCTCACGTTTACAGTTTGTCTACTGAGGTTGGAAAACTCTTGAATACAGCTTTTGTAGATGGTTTCTGCCCCTTATGGTTTTTTTGTTTTTTTTTTTCCAACATGTTTCTTGTTTGCCTTTAGAAAGGGAAATTAATTTGCAGAACAGGAGATGGTTTTAGTTTCTTTACATCCCGGTAATTTAAAAGAGTTATAATTTTTTGTTGTTTCTGTTTGATGCCTTTGACATTTGAAGGATTTTTGAAAAACTTGCGGAAATTATAATACATAGGGGACCTTTGTGTAAGTGATTTAATATACAACGAATCTCTGTTGAAGTCATTAGTTGTTCTGAAGAGCAGGTTCACTGTTGGTCGATGACCAGCATAAATAGTAACATTAAATGCAAACATGATGACCTTTTCAATTTCAGTATGTATTTCCAGTGCACTTATTGACATTTTCTACTGCTAATGAATCTAAATCTTTATCAATTAATTTTCTAATTTAAATGTTTTGCTGTCAAATTTTTCGGCATGATGGCCATATTTGAGCTCCAGTAATATGGGCAATCTCAATTTAATTTGTGAAAGACAATTCAAGTCATTGCATTCACTCTTGCAATTTGAATCTATTGGTATGTTTTTGTTATCCTCGTGGGAAAGGGAATGATGAAATTATTGTTTATTGCGAATGTACTGTGAATCAGTTTATAGTAATTGCTAGTCCTTTGCTTTAACAAGTTCATAGCAATGAAAGCTTCTGGAATGTCCAAAGCTATAGAGTTTTATTTTAACTGTAGGCTGATTGACATGATATATAAGTTTGGTTTTTATGCTCAATAGCTGAATTTGCCTCTTTGCTGTTTCTTTTTTTCTTTTTTCTTTTTCCTTTCTTTAGGGGTTGGAAATTTTCAGACCACAACAGTAGCTGGAGTTCTTGCTGCTTCTAGCACCTTGTCAAATCCTGTTGTTGCAGCAGTAGGTGGCCAAACAAGTGCCTTTGATGAAATATTAAAAGTAACACCACCTGCTTTGGTGGCCTTCTTAGCAAATTTACCGATCATTGAAGGTAAACGTTAAAATCTTTCATTCAGTTAAATGAAACTTGAGTTGCTGCATACAATTGCGAGTGTAGTATATCTTCATAACCTAGAAAAATGCTTTTAGTATGCATGATTCTGTGGTAGCTTAGTTTGTTTAGAGAGGCAGCTTTATTTAATGTTGCAGGGGGAGTTATTTTGTGAGAGACATAGTTGTTTTGGGTGGAAAAAGCTAGAGGTGGTGCTGGGTCAATGCACTGTGATGGCATTCTTTTGAGTTTTGTGTATGGAGAGGAATAGGAGGGCTTTTGATGATGTAAAGGGAGAGGCAGTTCAGCATCTTTTTTGGAATCTTTTGCTTCCCCTGTATGTTAAGGAGCGTTTTGTTTCCTCAATTTCATTGGATGGGAATGCAGTTGTGATTGAATGGCCTAGTTAGGTCTTCCTAGTTGTATTCATCTTTTTGGTGTAGCAGCCCAGATGTTTCTTGGCTAGTTGTGTGTGTGTGTGTGTTTTTTTTTCTTAGGCAAAAAATGGAACGTGCGTAGGCAACACATCCTATTTTCTAGGTCTGATTTGCTTTTATATTGAATACCTATTTTCTCAATATTTCAATTTCACGGATTGTACATCTGAGCCTTCTCATATCAAATCAGCTCGGTGTTGGTCAATAGTCATGAAGTTTTATTGCTATATCAACCAGTTTAATCATTTATGTAGTTGTTGATTGGAAAATTTGCTCTTTGAAATTTTCAGGTCCAACCCCAGATGTGGATGTTGTGCTATCAATTTGTTTGCAAAGTGATATACCAACACCACAGCCTGCAAAGTCAGGGACTGCCCCTATGCAATTTCCGTCAGTACCTGCACCTTCTTCTACAAGTGACCTTTCTGTTTCAAGCAAGTCTCATCCCATCCCTAGTGGGTCATCTTTCAAGCCAACCAGGGGGAAACGAAAAAATATAGATAGTACGTGTTTCCTCTTTGTGATGATATATACTAGTTCAAAATATAATGTAAGTTGCTAGAGATGAGTGTTTGGCATTATTATTATTATTATTTTTTAAAAATTTTTATCATCTCATACATGTGCTTTTGAACACACAAAACAGTTAGTTGGCCATTGATTAACGAAGTTCCAGCTAATCTTTCAGTTAGTGTCGTTTGGACCTTACCATCCTGGTTGCCTAGATTTAATAATGGTGTCCAAATTCTAATAGCTTGGTTGTGGATTCTTTTGGGCCTTAATGTAAATTTACTAGTAGGCTCATTACCTGGACAAAGCTACCACACACGTCTGTTAATGAAATCATTATTTTGAGTACCACTTTTGATCAAGTGAAAATCAAGTTGTCCTGTTAATGTGTCATGTTTATGCATAGATTTCCTGGCTCTTATGCGAGGAAATATTGAGAAGCTTATAAAAACGTATCTTGTTATTGACAGGGAAATACGATGATGAAACTACAGTCCAGAGCCAGCCACTCCCAACAGATGCTTTCAGGATACGGCAGATCCAGAAGGCTAGCCGTTCTGCATCGGCTAGCCGCACTGCTTCTCAAACAGGATCAGTTTCGTATGGAAGTGCAATTTCTGGAGATTTATCTGGTAGCACCGGCTAATTTACATATTGTTTTCCCCACTTGGTTTACTTTGATGTACACTAATGATTATTTCTTCAATAAAAGTTCCAATTTACAACTTTCTTCGTTTCTCCAATGATATTAGTTTTCTTCTTTTTGTCACGGAAGATGGTCTCTGCACAATAATTTTTTTGGCGAATGGATGTAGACTATTAGTTACTTTTTGAATAATGTAGTAATTTATGCTGGTTGAAGAAGTAAATTTGAAAATTGTGTTAGAATAGGTGTCATTGCTTCTGCAGCAGAATTGGGAAAAGTGTTCCCAAATTAACAATTTTTGATACTATCAATAGACAAAAAATATGCGTCGGTAAATTTACAACATTGGGACTGAGTTTGGAAAACTGGTATAAGTTCACTTTAGTCTTTCCACACAGGAATGATTCCTTGAGCTGCCAAACGCTTTTCAACCCAAAAGATAATGTGTCTTGCCGTGATCTTCTTCTCGTCAACAAGAAAAGGTTCAACGGTGCTTGCTCCCAAGCCGCAGGAAGATAAAGAAAACCCTTTTGGACCTGTAGATTGTGCCAAGCATGGAAGTATCAACAGCAGTGTTTTATGCCGTCTGGTCGTGCTCTAGACATTATATCTGAAGATCACAAGAAATACCTGTGAGGACTCCATTGGGAAAGAACGCCCAAAATGAGTACGAATTGCCCTTCTTCAGAAACGAACCTTCAAGCTATCCAACCGGAACGTCATATAGTGTTGTAGTAAATTTAGGTAGCGGCATTAGGCTATGCATAATGCTAAAATGAAGATAAGCCGACTAACCTTGTTGTCTTCAAAGAATAGTTCAAGATCAGAGAGCTCATTTTGAGGAGTTTCGAGTATTGCTTTCAGCGATGGGATAATATCCTCTTCCATCATTTGAGGTAGCGGCTTGACTGGAGCTTTTGCCGGAGCTTTAGGCTTTGCTGGAGCTGCTTTCACCTCTTTTGTTTCAGCGGCAACTAGTACGTAAAAGGGGCAAGAAGAGTTCACGTTTTACCAATGCTGCTGTGTAACTTGTCAGATAAATCAGAAGACAATGAATCCCTGCGATGCATTATGAAAACGGAGCAACTTACCAGTGGAAGTAGATGAAGTAGAAGATTCTTGCAGAGCAGAGCAGGCAATAATTCTTTTAGGTGCTACTGGTTTACTTACCATATGCTGCTAATGTAGATGAAAACAGACAATGAGAAAACAGTACCTAAGCTCTCTATAGAGATCATAAGTTTCACACAAATGAAAGGTGGACAATTTAAACTTCTTAATCATCCCCGCCATATTATATGAAGAAATCACAGTATCGAGTATTGGCAGCTGATTTGAAGAAAAAGGATGACTCGAATTACTATTACTCACAGCAGAGGAACTATGGAAGGCAAAATCGTCCGAGTTCTTCCTTCCAAACTGAAGGCAATTAGCTGATGAGTTCCGCAGGGTACCTGAGAATTCTGCAAACCCCTTCCCATTTTCCTGGAAAGTAATTTTTTTTTTTCGTTATATATAGAGAAAGAGCTAGCATTCATACTATCAGTACATGATAAGATAATTAATAAGCTGCATGAACCTGAGGAGACGGTTTGGCCATAGAAAGAATATTAGCCGAAGCCATGCTTGCTCGGAGTTGGAGGCAAACCAGTCGAAGCTTCGTTTCACAGAATTAATTGGCAAGCAACTCTTGGGTGGGAGTGACTCAAATTAAACGATCGATCTAAGAGATCTGCAAGAGATGTGGAGTGGGGACTATTACTCTTTTTTGTCTTTGCTACACGATGAGGTTATGGATGATAGCCTATCACTCAACGAATGGCTGAGGTTTAATTCAAGCTCTGTGCCAGTCCTTGATACATTTGGACATTAGGCCTCAGCCTAATTTGGTTCTACCTTTGGCCGTTCTGTAACAGCACTTCGCACAATTTATAACGTTCTTTTAGTGATTTCTAGAACCACCAATCACACATGGAGATATCTTTGTGTTTTTTTTTTTGGAAATAACAAGTTTGATTGATGGATAATAGAGGCGTAATATGAATAGTCATTACTTAATTTCTTTTAATATTACACAAAAATCGTGGCCCTGCTAGAACTAGAAAATAAAGAAAATTTGACCTAAATCTTCACTGACACCGATAGACGCTCAGACCAACATGATCGAGCCACCACACTACACCTGAACCACCACCTACATGCTAAGATTGTATGGCAGAGCCAACCCCAACAACACCACAAACTCTAAAATTCCACGCTTTTGTAAAAACTAAAAAGACAAGAAGAAGCACCTGCTATATATAAACCAAGAGATCCCATCCCGACCACCAAAAATACCATAAGACTTAAGAGGACCTTGATGCTGTCTAAAATTGGCGTGGGGCTACCTATAAACATAGAACAAACTCCATTGATAGCCACCATAGTACAGAGGAAATTACTGTTCCAGTCCATCAAACCTCAAGTTAGAGTTCACAGTCGCTTGTTGAGAGAGAACCGAACATAGCATGCTCGAAATACTCATTTCGTGTTGAAGAATACTCTATCACCGGCTTCAAGGTGCTGCGTATATGGAACTCTAGTGCTTCAGTTTGCTGCTATGGTGTAAAGTTGCTAATAAAACCCTAGAATTAGGGATAAATATCCTTTGTTTTAATTGATCGATATTCCATAGTTTACATATAATTTTTTGACACAAAGAAATGAATAGCTACAGATATGTAAAAGATCACATACGACAGATGGATAAAAAAATCATACTTAAACATACTCTTAACATAACTTTTAGGATTCATTGGTTGAAGAAACAAATGCAATCATAACATTATGGACTACAAAAAGTAACTATCGACGATGGGGTTCTTTTGGAGCATCGACAGTTTCTGGAAGCTCACAAGTAATTTTGGTCCTCCGCCGAGGAAATCCACTCAGAGGTCTCATCTTCTGCGCCAGAAGACTGCTCAGACACCTCATCCTCCAAGTCCGATCCTCAGATTTCTCAGATGTCTCAGCCTCAACATCATGTTCAGGAAGGTTCCCGTCTTGGATTCCTTTAACTCAATTTCATTATAAAGATCCCTTGGAACCTGGACACTAATTTGCTGCTGGGATGAAATAACATTTGCAATATGGCTCTGAATGCTGATGCTTGATTATTATCTATTAGTGTATTTTTTTCTACTTAATTGGCAGCTGGCTCTTCTGATGGCAATTCTCTATGTGGAGGAGGCATAAAAAATCGTATCTTATTCTTACCCCTCTGCCAATCATGGAGGCTCATCTTTGCCGCTGTCATCAAGTCAGGTTCGCCACAGGGATGATATTCATAGCTGAACTAGAAAGTCATTATCATCCTCCCAGTCCTTTATCTTGTATGCTCTTTGCAAGTGCTCTTTCTTAACTCGTTTCAAAACTTCTCCCACGTGTACGTTCTGAAGCATCCTGCAGGTTTCTGACACGTACCACGCCCTTAAGTACAATATATGTTTCAGAGTCGTTGGTTTGATAGACAACTCCGGGGCAGTCAATCAAGAAGATCCTCGTTGTGAGTGTTATATATTGCCACACTCAAGTTTCCCCTGGAATAGAACCAACCTTGCAAACATTTTTTGTTCGCAGACTGAGGGGGTCGGCAATTAGGTTACGATTAAGGTAGGTCAGGATTCGATTCCCCTGTAATATAAATGATTTAAAGACCTATTTGAAGACTCTCACCTAAACCTATATCTACCTATAGATCCAATAGAACTAAACTAAATTCCACTGAAAAAGAGTTGGAGCATGACTGAGTTCAAACTTTTTGTTAATTGTTCTCAAGACTCTATACTTGATGACCGTGAAATTTCTCAAACTTAATTTTTGTCGATGATCGTATTTCAACATTGGGTGGAAGAAATTAGGAAACTAGGTCATGATTTGAGTAAGGTATTCATATATAAGGAAACTGTTTAAGTATATTGGTATTGAGAGAGATTGATGAGAGGAGTGTATTTCATTATAGAGAATAGGAGCCCTATATATAGGGATTACAAAGTGCATAATCTAATGTTACAAGGAATACCAATCCGTGTAGGATTGGGAAATCTAGAACCTTCTCTCCTATTCCTATTCCTAGTTTGATAAGGCACACTAAACTTGATTTTCCTTCAACACTCCCCCTTGTGCCGCTCAAACTTGGTAGTGACGCTTCATCCGTTGCCTCGTTAAAAACCTTGCCAGGTAACAAAAACCCTGTGGGACAAAAATAATCCTGGTCGAAGGACAAAAAGAGCACAACACGTCCTTCACTCTTCGAGATCGAACATGTAGACATCATAACTCCCCCTGATGTCGATATCTCCCCCTGATTGCTACAATCGTGGGAGTTCGGATAACTTTCTCAATCCGATGCTCTTCACATGTTTCTCGAAGGTGGATTTAGGTAACGACTTAGTGAATAAGTCCGCTACATTATCCTCTGATCGGATTTGATTCACTTCAATCTTTAGAAGTGATTGTTGTTGCTGATTATAAAAGAACTTAGGCGATATATGCTTGGTGTTGTCGCCCTTGATGAAACCTAACTTCATTTGTTCAATACAAGCTGCATTATCCTCATAAATGCATGTAGGGTCATCTGTGGTAGACTTCAAACCACAACTTCCTTGAATGTGTCGAATTACAGACCTTAACCATACACATTCACGTACAGCTTCATGTAGAGCAATAATCTCTGCATGATTTGAGGAAGTAGCAACAAGGGTCTGTTTCGTAGACCTCCAAGATATCGCAGTGCTTCCCATGGTAAAGACATAACCTGTTTGGGAGCGACCTTTGTGAGGGTCAGAGAGGTACCCTGCATCAGCAAAGCCCATCAAGACATCATTGTCGTTTTGATGGAGGGAGATAGGAGGACGCCGGCCACCATGAGCGGCGGCGGCGCCGGCGCCGGCAACATGGCCGGCGGCCATTCCATGGACGGGGGCGTTTTGCCTTTTTGGGTCCGATCCCAATTTTCCGTCATTCCTTTTCTCTCTGTAGGGATAGAATAGGCCCATATCAATCGTACCTCTTAGGTATCGAAAGATGGTCTTTACACCAATCCAATGGCGGCGTGTTGGCGCAGAGCTGTGTCGAGCTAACAAGTTCACTGCGAATGAGATATCCGGTCTTGTGCATTGAGCTAAGTACAATAATGCGCCTATTGCACTTAAATAGGGCACTTCGGCCTCTAGGGGTTCTTCGTCCTCATCCCTTGGACGAAACGGATCTTTTCCGGGCTCAAGACTACGGCCGATCATGGGAGTACTTGCAGGCTTTGCTTTATCTTCATTAAAGCGCCTTAGGATTTTCTGAGTATATGCAGACTGATGGATCAAGATTCCATCACTACGGTGCTCGAGTTCTAAACCGAGACAAAACCGTGTTTTCCCAAGATCTTTCATCTCAAATTCGGATTTCAAGTATTTAGCAGTTTCCTTCAACTCATCTAGAGTTCCAATTAGGTTCATGTCATCGACATAAACTGCTACGATTGCAAATCCGGAACTTGTCCTTTTAATGAACACGCATGGGCATATTTCATTGTTAATATATCCCTTCCCAATCAAGTAGTCACTTAGACGGTTATACCACATCCGTCCGGATTGTTTTAATCCATATAGTGAGCGTTTTACTCTTATTGAAAACGCGCTCCGTGGTTTAGAGCCACTTGATTTGGGTAATTGAAGTCCATCTGGAACCTTCATATATATCTCTGAATCTAGATCCCCATAGAGATATGCTGTAACCACATCCATAAGCTGCATGTCAAGTTTTTCGGAAACTACCAAACTGACAAGGTAGCGGAACGTTATAACGTCCATTACGGGAGAATATGTCTCCTCGTAGTCGATTCCAGGGCGTTGTGAGAAACCTTGCGCCACAAGGCGGGCTTTATATCTTACCACCTCATTTTTCTCATTACGCTTTCTAACAAAGACCCATTTATGCCTTTATGGCCAACAGGCTTTACACTTGGGGGTGTCTGCGTTACAGGCCCAAATACCTGTCTCTTTGTTAGTGAATCCAATTCAACCTGGATCGCATCTTTCCATTTAGGCCAATCTGCTCTTCGTTGACATTCTTCAACAGAGCGAGGTTCGATATCATCATATTCTATAATTCCTTTTGCAATATGATATGCAAATGCATCATCAATCGCCATAGAATTTCTATCCATCATCTCATGTACACTAGTGTAATTTATGGAGATCTCTCTATTCTCTGGAGTTGGTTCTGACATTGGAGCGTCCCCCAATGATGTCTCTTGGACATAACCATAATCCGGAATATTCTCATGAGATGGATTATTTATATCGATGATTAATGGATTATTCTGTGCCAAACTCGCTTTCTTTCTTGGGCGAGAATCCATCGAACCTATAGGCCTCCCGCGCTTCCTGGCAGGAGCCATGGGCCTAGCCACAACGTCACCATCACTGTGAGAGGGGACGTTGGCGCCATGCTCAAATCCTCTTGAGTTAGCGTCATGTCCTCTAGTTTTAGGGACATCAATCCTTGCAGGCACGTTTGCAGCAGGTATGTGTGATCTCGTCACTTTAGCGATATCAGAAAACGCATCAGGCATCGATTCTGCTACGTTCTGAAGATCGAGAATTCTCCGCACTTCAATTTCAGACTGTGCGGTTCGGGGATCAAGATGAGACAGAGTGGGGACAGACCACGACAATTCCGGTCGTTCCTGTTGAACATTGATGTTCTTATCTCCCCCTAACGATGGGAAGACTGTCTCATCGAAGTGACAATCCGCAAATCTAGCGGTAAAGAGATAGCCTGTCAAGGGTTCTATGTAGCGGATAATCGTTGGAGAATCATATCCAACATAAAGGCCTAATCGTCTTTGAGGACCCATTTTGGTGCGCTGTGGCGGCGCAATAGGCACATAGACTGCACACCCAAATATGCGTAAGTGTGAGACATCAGGCTCATACCCAGTAACCATCTGGGACGCAGAGAAGGGTTGGGTGGCAGTGGGCCTCAGACGAATAAGCACAGCTGCATGCAATATTGCATAGCCCCAAGCAGAAATAGGGAGATTGGTGCGCATCACCAATGCTCGAGCAACCATTTGTAGTCGTTTAATGGTGGCTTCTGCGAGACCATTTTGGGTATGAACATGAGGAACAGGATGTTCAACATCAATCCCAATGGACATGCAATAATCATCAAAAGTCTTTGATGTAAACTCCCCAGCATTGTCTAATCTTATAGACTTAATGGGATGATCAGGGTGGTGAGCCCGTAACTTAATTATTTGTGCTAGGAGTTTAGCAAATGCAGCGTTCCTTGTGGACAATAGCATGACATGTGACCAGCGTGTCGATGCATCAACCAACACCATAAAATATCTAAATGGTCCGCATGGTGGTTGAATAGGTCCACAAATATCACCTTGGATTCTTTGCAAGAATGGTATATTTTCTTTGGTGTCCTTTGCATAGGATGGTCTCGATCCTAACTTTGCTAAAGAGCAGGCTTTGCAGAACGAATAATGGGCTTTAGAAATAACCAATGAGGATTTTGGTTGAGCCATGAAGTCACTTTTGACTTTAGAAGCAGAAATTGGAGTCAGGGGAGCAGGGGTGGCGTCAAAGCCACCCTGGAGCCGCAGGGGGATGGCGGCGCCGGCTAGTGGTGGCCGGACTTGAAGGGGGAAGGCGCCGTGAGGCGTAGGTGCTCCTCCTTGATCCAAATTTCGAGTTTTACTTCCTTTCGTTCTGAAAAAGGGATGTCCGTGTGAAGTCTTTAATATACGGATCATCATGTCACGACCTGGGTGTCCCAAACGGTCGTGCCAAAGCCTATATGTGTCGGAATCCCATAAATCATTTCTCATGACATGGTTGGATTCAATGACTCGAATAGTGGTTGCATACAACCCACTAGAGCGACACATAAGTTTCTCTAAGACTCGTTTATGTCCGTAGTCATTAGAGGTGATGCAAAGGAACTCTTGTCCATTCTCACAATGTGTTTCCACATGAAAACCATTGGCTCTTATATCTTTGAAGCTCAATAGGGTTCTTCCTGCCCTAGGAGCATAAAGAGCTTCGAGGACATTCAAAGTAGTGCCATTAGGCAACATAAATTGAGCTGGTCCTCGACCATGAATCAATTGAGATGGTCCAGCCATCGTAGTCACAGAAGATCGAGTAGGCGCCATCCATAGGAATAGCTGCCTGTGTCGAAGGATGGTATGTGTAGTGGCACTATCCACGAGGCATTCGAGCTCTCCGGGAAACATACTGAAAAATAATAAAGTTCGAATTTAGAATATGTCCAAGACATTTGAATAAAATAAGTCGATACTTTATTAATGATAGCCAATGATTACATCAAAGTTTCTTGACTAAAATCTAATCCAATATAAAATCAAATAGTAGACAAATCGTAGTCACTTAATCCGTTCGGTAATTTCAATTTTGTTGTGACCAGGTAAGGTAAGGTGAGATTTTGGTGGAGCGTTGCTCACTTTTAAAACCGTTCTCTCAGATCAAACCTTGCCTAGACATCACAAGTACTCTTGAGTACGCCTAGAGGGAAAAAGTTAATACAATAAGTCATGTTATTGATTTAAGGCATAATTGCCATTACATGATTCTTGGAAAAAATAAAGGACTATACTAATCAAAATCTGCAGCATCCTTGTGCAATTCTTTGTCAGATTTAAAGTCCGCTATGGTGAGATTGGCGTGTGCATCATCACCTTCTTCTTCTACATCTTCGGCAAGATAGGTCTCATGTGCTCGAAATTCCCTATATGCCTTGTAATGTGCAGCTAATTGTTTGCTTGCATTGCATTGCTTGAACCAATGTTCAATAGATCCACATCTATGGCATGCATCATTACGATTTCCTCCCTTGAATTGAGATGCATCTTGTGCATGAGGACGAGATTGGCGTCCGTGTTGGACATTGGCGCCACCCCTATGGCCGGCGGCCTTGTGTCCCCCTCTCCCACGTTGGCTTTTGTTGCCACGTGTTCCCGCTCCATTGTGGCGGTTTCCTTCCTTTGTAGGGCGGTTATATGGACCAAAACGTCCGTTATGTCCCTTATTGTTAGGGTTCCGCTCCTTGCGCCCTCCTTTGGGTGCATGATTATAATTCGCCTCCTGAACGCTCTTAGTTCCGATAGGCCTTGAATTATAATTCTTCACGAGGATATTATCATGCTTTTCAGCTACAGACATAATAGTAATGAGCTGATGAAATCTCGTGATCCGTCTAGTATCGAATTCCGTTCGATATTGCTTTGAGAGCAAAATTGCTGAGACGGGGAAGGTAGAGAGAGTTTTCTCAATTAGTTCTTGCTCTGTGACTGGTTGTCCACAGAACCCCAACATGGTTTTGAGGCGTAGAACTTCTGAATTATATTCAGCTACAGACTTGAAGTCGGCGAATCGTAGATTGCCCCATTGAACTTTCAAGTCAGGGAGGAGGGTATCCTTGATATTACCAAATCGCTCTTCTAGCGCGACCCATAATTCTCTAGCATCCTTGATTGCCATGTACTCCAGTCGGAGTGATTTATCCATGTGGCGCCTCATCAAGATGAGGGCGGTGGCATTGTTCGTAGCCGTACGCTCAAATATGAGAGTAGGATTAGGAGCTTGAATTAAGGGTAGGATCCCTTTTGAAGTGAGATGGTGCTCAACATCCGTGGCCCAACTATGATATTCCGAGCCAGTTGAGGTAAGTGCAGGGAAGTCAAGTTTCGACATCCTGAAATAAGAAGAAGAAATATATTAGTTTCGGAGTTAAAACTTCCACGACAACTAAATATTTAAGATTTCCGAGCTATGCTACCAAGAAATCGATTTCCAAGAAAATTGGATTAGACCGAAACAATGATGTTTATAAGGTCATAAATCGATGCTTGCGGACGCTCTTAGTCCGAAGTCTTACGAACGCTCTTAGTTCGTTAATTGCGTGAATCCCCACGATTCCGCATTGAATCGAACCCACGTTCTATGAAAGGTGGGATGAAGAAGAAGGGAGGTTTTTAAGTCCCCGAGAAAAAGAAGAAATATTTAACTTCGAATTATAGGAATTTTAAAACTTACTCTTTTGAATACCTACTTGTATTTGGATCACGCGCGTGTCGATGCAGGCGTGATGGAGCGAAGCAAGTTGTGTAGAAGTTTGCAGCGACGTGGGGTAGCAGGGGCTGCAGAGATGCTGCAGTGGTAGCGAGTTGCAGCAGAAGAAAAAGAGGAGCTGCAGAGGCAGTAGCGCTGCAGGGGCAGCAGCGTGCGCAGGTGTGCGCGGTAGGAGCAGATGCGCTGCAGGGGCTGCGGGGCAGCAGGGGCTGCGGAGGTGCGCTGCAGGGGCAGGTGCGCAGCGGGGGCTGCGGGGCAGCAGGGGCTGCGGAGGTGCGCTGCAGGGGCAGGTGCGCAGCGAGGCTGCGGGGCAGCAGGGGCTGCGGAGGTGCGCTGCAGGGGCAGGTGCGCAGCGGGGGTATCGAGGGCTAGGAGCTTGCGCAGATTTTTGAGGAGAAGAAATTCTTTTCGGGTTTTTGGGTTTTAGCTTTTGTGGTCTAGGGCTCGTGCTGATAACGTGTTTAAGTATATTGGTATTGAGAGAGATTGATGAGAGGAGTGTATTTCATTATAGAGAATAGGAGCCCTATATATAGGGATTACAAAGTGCATAATCTAATGTTACAAGGAATACCAATCCGTGTAGGATTGGGAAATCTAGAACCTTCTCTCCTATTCCTATTCCTAGTTTGATAAGGCACACTAAACTTGATTTTCCTTCAACAGAAACTACTGTTATCTTATTATTTTTTCCTAGACGAAATAAAAAACAAATCAACTTAATAATAACTTTCCAAAATAGTGATCGATCTCTATTCTATAAAGCCAATCGAAACCAAATTAGCTTGTGTACTTTCTGGAGATTAGAAAGAGGTAGGGATCGAGAAGCTGTCAAAGTCGACCAAGGTACATATTTTATGTTTTTGATTTTTTTTTTTTACTGTGACTATATCGATCATGTTATGCGTATTGTTGATTGAATATACTTCTGTTCTAGATTAGTTGTGGCTGTTGTGGTTTTCAATTGTAGTTTATTAGGGTTTGTGAGTAGAGACAATTATTATCGCAGTACAAGTCTTCACCCAGCAGTAATTTGTGTCCTATCTTACTCTAATTTCCTTGGTTTTCTGTATAATATTAACGCATCGTTGAACAGATACAACTTTTAGAAGTATGGACCCTCAAAGAAACATACAAGAACTATCGTCCAGTAAGAGTGATCGTAAAAAGGTTCGGGATCGAAAGAAGAATTTAATCAAGAAAGCCGAGGAGCTTTCAAAGCTTTGTGGTGTTGATGTATGCTTGATCCTCTACCAACGTCAAAGTACTATAGCAGAGACTTGGCCCCAAGATCCTGCGCAAGTCAAACGCATTATCACTGGGTACAAGGCAAACCCGGCAATCAGAGATGCTAGCATTCCTTCATCGGAGACAAAGGGTTTGGAAGAAACCAAGCCTCGAAAGTCAGATGGTGGTCGTGAGAACGTTCTTAATAATTCCGATGAGGAGAGGGAGATGCTGTACCCGACATGGGATGATCGATTAGATTACTGTTCTGAGGACGAATTGTTTAGACTGGTTGCTTCCTTGGATGCAAAGCTAGAAGCTTCAACAAAGAGGATTGATTCACTATCGATGAAAAGCTGTAGCGGTTTTGTGACCCCAAAAAACAAACGCAGCAAAGCTGGTGCACTTGATCATCATGACAAGGTGAATTCGAACTTGAACTTGGTCCCTTTTCGTGAGATTAATGATCTTGATGACCCAAGATCATCCAGAAACTACAGTGGTATTCCAACCATGCAATTCATGAGGTCTTCTTATATGCAATAAGCCGACTGGATTTCATGTCGAGACTCAGATTGGTCAAACAAATCTAGGGCATGGGTCCAACCCTTGTACTCAGATTTAATATGTTCTCCATCATTTACGTTGTACTTATCAATTGTTACGTGATATATTTTGTCCAGATTTAGGTACTTTTTTTTTCTTCTGTCGAGAATAATTGATCTTTTATAACATTTGAGAATAATTGATTCAAGTACTTTTGAGTTTTGCCTGTATTTAATTACAAAGAATTACTACTCTTTGTGGAGTGAGATCCTTTACAGTAATACAATCTACAAAAAGATGAGATTAGAGAATCCATGTCAATGAGAAATAGGAAACTAGAATTTCGAGTTCAAGCAGGAACAAACCAAAGTTAGCATTCAAATGGTACTCCTGCTTCAGTATACTCTCCTCCTCCTCTCTCTTTCCCCCCTCTCTATATATGCCAAAGGTAGCTGGTGACTCTCATTCTAGCTTGGCTCATACAAGTCTTGCAGGTTCAGTGCTATTACTGTAGGTGGGAGTGTGGGACACGAAATGGAAAAACGGTACCGTTCAGCTGTTCCGAGATTCCACTTGGGATCCAGTTTAAATTCTACGAGCAAACCAGACATGCTTTCGGAACACTTGGAAACATTTTCGTGAGGACGTGATTGACCTCGAGACCAAAAAGCTCAATTTTGTCCTTGTCTCCGAGCTACCTAATGAGGATACTTCTGGGGTTGGGGTTCTTGTTTCCAGCCATGTAACGTGGATACTACTAGAGGTACTCAATGCTCATCATTATCGAGTTTCTT
Source organism: Rosa chinensis (assembly GCF_002994745.2). NCBI lineage: Eukaryota > Viridiplantae > Streptophyta > Magnoliopsida > Rosales > Rosaceae > Rosa > Rosa chinensis. The sequence continues at coordinate 36,012,882 of NC_037094.1, forward strand.
AATCTGGATGACAGGGTTAATTCTGGCCTTCAGTTTCTTCAGAGTTAAGGGATTCCTTTGTTGCTATTTCTGTTCCAAAATTGAGAGCAGCAATTGTTTGGTTTTGGTTTTGTTGATATCTTCATGCTGTATCTTTCTAAGTTTACTGAGTTTCTTGTCTACTCTGTACTATCTCTTTATTAATAAATTGTTGTTTCGTAAAGAAACACAAAAGATATAAAGAAAAAACGAGTAATAATGTCTTTACAGTTGATGTGCCCTGGAAGAATTGAGAGTATATCTAATGACATGAATGATCATACTGGATCCCTTAACTCTGAAGAAACTGAAGCCCAGAACCCTGTCCTCCAGATTAAGAAACTCGATAATCATGAGCATTGAGTGTTCTGGTTTTGGATTGAGCATTAGTGACTGATCCTGACTCGATGGTTTCTATTTCAGCATTTTCTTCTCATATCAATTGATGTGGTGGGTACTATATGATTCACATTCGTGTTCAATCAATCTATGATTTAGTTGATTACTGATTAGTTACATGCTCCATGTTTGAAATTTTGTGTGTGTGTGTGTGAACTGTGAAGTTGCTTGCGTTTGAATACTTTGCTAGTTTTGATGGGACTCAAAGAACCTTACAGTCTTACTTTAAATTACTACTACGTTGATTCCATTAATGTTTTACGGCTAGATACTCTGTGAGATTGTGACTGTCATTAGGTAACTCAAGAGACGTAGAATTCACTGGTCCAGAAATCAGTAACTCTTTAGACAAGGCCCTTAATTCGAGTTGTTATTATCCTCCGATTCCAACTCAGCTTGTGTCTCAAACTTCACCGCCAAGTCTTTTATAGTTTTATGGTTAGTTCACTTAATTCTCTACTCGTGCTGATAGTTGACTTGACAAGCAAGGTTACTAGAATTCTATATGTGCTGCCTTCAGCTGCATCTCTGACTTTTATATTGTAGCGGTGGATTGTACTTGAATGTTTTGAATTGACAGTGGTTCCATTATTCATTCCAAAACCTGAAACATACATTTTGGTTTTATTTGGTGCTGATCTATGCCCTGTATCAAGTTTGATAATTTGAGTCTTTTTTGGGGTTAATTAGGTGCAGCTTGTGAATTTGTGATGGCAAGTGTACAGCAACCCTGCTTTCACATTAAAGCCATACCCAGAAAGGACTCGCTGTTTGTAGTTCTTTCCAAGAAGTTTTTTTTTCCCCTCACAACATGATCAATAGGTCATCAAGTCAACATGACAAAAAACAAAAAATAGCAGATTGGAAAAAGAACAAACAAAACCCAGAAACAAGTACAAAAATGAAGAATCAAGAATACAAAAGCAGCTGAGGAAGATTTACTAATTAGGTTTATATAGTATGCTATAACATCAAGAAAATTTTGTACTAAACTTTGTGATGATTTTCCCCAAACAGATGAACAATTCGACAAGAACCTTCCACTACTACGACTCACGTCTAGACAATCATCTAAGGGTCACTTCCCCAACAAAAGAACTGCTTATTAAGAAACTGTGAATACCTCTATCAGTCAAATCAGTATCTTGACGACGCCACAAGTCCAAAAGTAAATGCACCACATTTTGACCGACATTTGAATTTGCAACCTATCACAAACCCTATTACCCAAAAGAAAAAAGAAAAAAGAAAAAAGAAAAAAAAAAAAAAAAAACTATCATAAAGCCTAAAAAAACCCTTGTAATAGAAGCAGCAACTGGTCCAGAGCTGGCGTGTGTATTACACTCTCAATCTAATCCTGCAAGAATCCATTCTCTTCTGCCACTATCCAAGCGTGGAAGAAAACATATTTGTAGGCCTCCAAGCATTGAATTTCAGCCAAATGGAGGATATGAACTATAAATGTGAAATGCACAGCACTGAACTGATAAATCTTTCTACAATGACTTGGTCATGGATTGGCAAGTAGCAATACAAGAATTAAGTAGTTCCAAATTGCAAATTATGTGCAAATTATAGATGACTTCTACTGCCCCAGGAAAGTTGCCCCGTCTCTCAAATTTTTCACCCTCTTCATTTTATTTTATCAATTTCATCTCAGCTCAATCCAAAAAGAAACAAAATTTCCAGACAAATCATCTGAACTAAATCGCTATGGGTCCAAAATCTTGCAAAACATTATATAAACACACAGTTTTTCGGGCATCTTCTCTGCTCACAAAGTTACCCTAACCAAATCCTCTACTCACTGACCATTTATCCAGAACAACTTGACAAAAAAAAAAAAAAAAAAGCCGGAACAACAAGATATATATATCATTATGAGCTTATAACACAGGCCATATTGACTTGGCATCTTCCCTGTTCACAAAGTTCACCTAACCGAATCCTACACTCGCTGACACCATTTATTAAGAACAGATATATATTGTTATAAGCTTAAAATACAAGGCCAAATTGCCTTGGCATTGTCCTTGTTCACAAAGCTAACATCATCCAATCCTCTACAGCACTGTTTCTTTGCCAAGATCAACGTTGAATTAGCTTATGATCAATGCATCTTCTGATTTGGATCGAGTCTTATGTCTCTTTGTGCGTGGGCAGTCCTCAGGCAAGTGGTCACCAAGGCATAAACAAAAAATACACACCTTCATAACAGCACGTCCTCCCTCCGTACCACATGACTGACAATCTCCAACAGGCTGGCTAACCCTATGACCACATATCCGACACACCACCATATACTCGGGGCCAACATTTACACCCTGAGGGACAAAGTTCATGTAAGAGCAATCTACATCAAAGTGGTCCTTCTTGCCACAAATCCTGCAATTGTGCAGACTATCTCCACCTCCTTCATAGACAAACGGAATAGAAGCCTTTGGTTCTTTGGATTTGCTGGCTGTTTGTTAGCAGTGCCATTGTCAAATACCAATTTAAAAAATGAAAATCTACACTAATCAAAGCTAAATATTCTTGTTATACAAACTTGAATGCATCTATGACTTTATATAAAACATCATGTCAATCACATTAGTACAAGACTATCAGTTGACATGTCTAGCTTACCTAATATGTAAATTATAGCTGAGAATTATTTGCCAGTACAGGCCTCATTGAAGCCTAAAACTTAATAAAATGTAACATTCCATATCAGAGACACACCATTCATAATTTGCCAAGTCATTGCTACATCACTCTAGAGGATCTTACTTTTTCTCAAATCCAACAATTATATGCGATTTCACATATTTTACTTCAAATACTAACTAAAGTAGTTTATCAAATCACAGATCAATTGCTGAACTGACTAAACTCATCCCCCGATTAGTCTCTTCTATTTACGGGGTGCTTTTTTCATTTAACAACCTACTTATCTAATCATCCTTGTTCATTGGTCAAACTAGATCCAATGAAACAAAGAGAAAGAGAGTTGCAACAGAGGCTATTTGGTACTCACATAAACAAATGAAGCAACATATATTGTTTCTTAGAACAAACTAGATATCCAATGAAACAAAATTGAAAAGCATACCTTTCTTCTCCCTTGCCCGTTTAAAGAAGAGTTCATCAAACTTCGGGGTAGGGAGAAAGCGACATAGGATGGTTGATTCGTCCTTTGTGAGCTTGTCTGGTTCTTCTGCCAAAAGGTGAGACAGGCGTTTTAGCTCTTCATCACTAGGAGGTTCTTCAGGCTTGTTACCTGTTAGTTAGCCGGCCATATTTTATTGTTAAAAAACAAATAAAAAACGAAGCCGAAACAGATTGAGATGTATGGTTAACCTAGAAAGAAAGAAGACATGTTCAATTTGACCTCAGAAGCAAGTAAGTCATGACGGATGGAAACACTCACAGTACTGTGCCGGAACCCAGATCTCGTCGTCGTCGTCCTTGTTTTTCATTGGCAACATACGTATGCAGGTCGGCTCTCTGAGGTCGTCGCCCTTGAGCCATCCGCGTTTCGCCAGTTGCGCCGGATCGCAGCCCACCTCCTTGCCGGCTGGTTTCTCTATCATCAGAGACATTGATTAAGGACTAGGGTTTCTCATCAGAGACATTGATTAAGGACTAGGGTTTCTCTATTCGTTCGTTTCGTCCTGTCCTCCTTTTATTAATAGAGAGAATAATAGAGATTAACACACGTGGCAAAACCTTAGCCGTTGGACCAGAACAGATTTTTTTGGCCCCCTACAAAATCCAGGATCCCAAGTCTTTGTCGGTCAATCCATAGTTAATTACAATGGCCATGGCTCACGCTCACACCGTTGTTTGCCCCGGTCATGAGCGTTCGATTATGGATCTTTGTTACAGCCCAGATCCTTGTGGTGGTTCTCTTCTGCTCAGTGCTAGCATGGGTAAGCATAATCCTCAACACGTACCCCAATCTCCATAATCTCTACTTTCTCTGTAATTTCTCTCTCTCTCTCTAATCTCTGTAGATAGGCGGGCCATTCTGAGAGATGGAGAGTGCGGAGATTGGATTAGAACATTTGCTGAACAAACTTCTTCAGTATGGAATTGCTCTTTGAATATTACTGCAACTGCTTCAACGGCTGCAACTGCCTCTCACTGCAATGCGTATGCCCTTGCAATTCATTCTTGCAAGAATGCCACTTTTCTCTGCATTTTCACGCTTTATATTATTCATTCACACACTATTTCCTCTATTTGCCACATATCCAATAGGCACACACAAATGTGTTTTTGTGTATATTGATCATGTTTCAACAATCATATTTTCTCACCTCTCCAACAATTCTCCTTTACATAGCTTTGATCCATCAATACATATTGGCCAAAAACTGATCAAAAGTTGATATGTTATGTGCATACATGTAGCAAAATTTGGGATCTGCAAACAGGACGGTTGTTGCACATAATTCAAAGCCGCAATCTTGTTCAATCCTGTGCTTTCTCAAAGGTAGTTTCTTTTCTTGCTAAGTCCTGTATAAACTGAACAAACAAGGAGAGATATTAGTTCCAATTTATAGAATTTTTCTCTTTTGTAAGCTTCATGCTGCCTTCATAAATGTGTTAAACCACATAATTGTGTTCCAGCGTACTTGCACTAGGATGGATGTTGTATACTTGGACTAGCTATCTTACTTTAGTACAAGTGAAAATGTTTTATACAGTGGCAGGTGGCAGCTTTTGTGGTTTTTATTAGCCTCCAAACTAGTTAGATTTGGTTTGAAACTTCAGATCTCACAGTGTCTAGAATGTATTGCTGGAATCATTTGGTGGTGGGAAATTGGTTAATGGATGCTAACACATTAAGTTATGGTTTATCCTTTCGCATTTATGTATGGTACAATCTAATTTGGTTTGTTAAATGATGATAGAATGGGCACAGTTTGCTAACAGGAGGACTCGGCTACACTATCCGTATATTTGATTTGGAACATCCACATGGAAAACCAGAAATCTTACGGGAGTCAAATAAACCTCAGCGAGGATCAGTTCTTACTGCTGCATGGCTCCACAACGATCAGGTCATATTGAGTACATGTAGTCTTCTACAGGGTGTCAGGTAACCATGTTTATGAAACAATCTGATTTTCAAGCTAGCCTTTCTTACCTTTTCTTTTGTTAAATCCTGTTTATTAACCTACGTTTGACATCTATCAGTCTTATCCTCAATTTAAATTAGATCATGTTTGTCTATAATCTTGTCAAATTTTGATCTTCAAATGACCTGTTAAAATATATGTTATGTGCTGACGTGCTGATATTAATGCTAAAAGTGGATAAGAACAATAGAAAATCATTTATTAATTTATTTTTCTTTTTTATCCTTCCATCTCTCTTGACCTGTCTCATCCTCAAATCTTAAAATCAACTAATCCTCCATGTTTCAATTTCCAAGCCATTAATTTCAGCCCACTCTTATCTACTGTGGGCCTGCTGCTGCTGCTGCTGATGTTTTATTTTTATTTTCTTATTTTTTTTTCATAACTACGAGCTATAGAAAAATAAATTAGTTATAGTGAGAGAATTCACCATTCTTCTATGTGAAGGGAGATATATGTTTTAGTTGTTTTGGTTCCAGCCATCTCTCCTGCCTCACCCCCTTCTTCTTCATCACCCAAATTGCATTGCAACACCACATTTATGCAATATCTACAAAGAGTAAAAAAAAAAGGAAGAAGAAGAAGACATTCTGTCCCTGCTAATATGGCCTCAAGATAGAAGGGCTTAGTTTGTGAGTCGAACCTTCAAACCCAAACCTGTAGAAGAAGCCGTGACTCGCACCTTACGGAACAGTGGCTTGGACTAGGGGCTTGCATAAGGTTACCTTACATCAAGAGGCTTAAAACTTTCTGATTTGCTAATATTGAATTATCAATTGGAAATATCAACTTTTGGAATGCTCAGGAAAAGGTTGGTTATAACTCCCATCCACTTTTTGAGAAACATTTGCTGGGCTACGCCTGAGATAAATTGGTTCAAAATTTAATATAGATGGTACGAGGAATTCTACTAATAGCAAGATTGGGACCAGTTGTATCATTAGGGAATGTAATGGCAACTGGCTAGAAGGCTTAACCTGCAATCTTGGTGTCGGGAAAATTTTGGTTGCTGAGACGTGGGGGTTATATTTGGGTTTCAAAATGGCATATGAAATGAAGCTTCCAATGTTATTGTAGAATCTATTTGGGTTTGAAAATCGCATATGAAATGAAGCTTCCTATGTTATGGTAGAATCCGATTCAAAGACTGTTGATTCCTTGATTCATGAGTTTGACTGAGATTTGCATCCCTTGGCCTCAACTCTTCATTACCGTTGTTTACCTTTTATTCTTGTGTTTTGATGTTTCTATTTTTTTATTTAATTTTTAGTAAACTTTCAAAGATTTTTTTTTTTTTTGGCCCCTAAAGATTAGAAAAATATTCAAATAATTCTATGATTATTGGAAACTTCAAGTGAGACACATAATCGAATTGAAAGCCAGGGATTAAATCGGTGAAGAGTGTACATTGCAGGGTAGTAAATTGAATCTAACTGAATTTTCTAAAAACTATTGATTCTGTTGGTACCTAAACAGTTGTTATCGCATTCTTACTGAGCTTGTTAATTTACTGGTGACTATACAGATTATGGGATCGAAGGAGTGGTAAGATACTCCGTACACTCGAGACTGAGTCAATCGTGAGAAGTTCAGAACTGAGTCAAGGTTATATCACCACTGCTGCTGGCTCTACGGTGACATTTTGGGATGAAACCGAGTAAGTTTTGAGATTTTAGGTCAAAAATGAAAAAGGTTAAAGAAATCACTAATACCAAAAAGTTGTGTGGCATATATACATATATATAAATATACTTTTTGGTTTTCTGGACTCATTGTAGAGTTCCATTATAAGAGTTTTTCAAGTTGCAGTGTCTAACAGTAATATTCAGTATGGCTGGATTATTATTCTTGGTCATGAGAGCTAGCTTTTAGTAGATTTTTGTATTAAGAGTTTTCCTTCGTGTATTTTGATAGTTTTCTGTACAGTCGGTTTATGAATTACTTTTACAGCTTTAGGTGCGTGAATCGCTACAAAATGCCATGCATGGTACAATCGGCTTCTTTGTATGGGAACAAGTTTATTGCAGGGGGAGATGATGGGCTTGTTCGTTTGTTTGATTTCCATACTGGTGAAGAGATTGGTATGAGCTCCAAATATACCATTATTTTTTTACGAGTTCATTTTTTTGGTAGCAATTTCATCTGGTTTATGTTTTTTAGTTTCTTATTTTGAACCATAAGTGTGTCAATTGTATCACGCAGAACAATCTAATATGGGTGACTTCGGAACCGTTTTATGTGTGCGTTTCTCGCCTGATGGAAAATCCTATGCCGCGGGATTTGAAGATGGCACTGTTATAATCAAGAAGTTGTAGATAAAAGTCGAAAGAGGAGGCTGTATTGATCATACTGGACTTGGCTGTCCGCGTTAATTACATTATCATTGGCCTATGTGATGCAGGATATAATAAAAAAAAAATGTACTTTATTTAGGATTTTTATATGAATATATCTTGGGATTTAGTTTAGCCTATTGTTATTAGGACTCGTGCATATTGTGGTGGAACTATTTTTAGTCTATCAATTGAGGCACGTAATAGTTTGGCAGACTTGATTGATGAAGATTATAAACCCCCTAAATCTCTTGTTCTCTAATTAATTCCCTCCTATCTGTACCGATATTAATTCTCCCCGATCCTAGTTCATTGTTCACCTGCTCCTACAATAGCTAACTTGAACAAACTTTTTTAATACAACTTAATTTTTAGTTCAGTGCCGCTGGATGTTCAGACCAATATGATATGATAACTTACGACTTCACCCCCTAGTTTTTATGTGTTAAAGTAGTATGCTTGATAGCAACTCAAGATTTCTCTCTTGGAATATCTTTTATTGTAGTTATTTCAATTCAAATTTTTTCTAGTTTAAATAAAAAATCTGGCAGATGTTGGGAAATTAATTCGTTCTCTTCCTTGAAAAACGTGTTAGGGTTAAGACCGGTTCCTTTCGATTGAGAACTTGAGTTCGTCCAATGGCACCCGACCGGTGCTGGCCTCCGGCCTCGCAGACATTTTGGGATCCGCTGCCGGACGGGTATTCGATCTGATAAGTTTCAAGGGCCTCATGGGCTGTTGCGCTCTAGTTTGATCCAAATGGCTTCGACCTGAGTCTTTTTGGTAACATCTCTGTGACCGGCGGCGTGGTTGTGCTAATCAAGGTCGGCGACTTGTTCTGAACCGACGGTGGTGTAAACGGTGAGGCGCTGGACTGGCGGGATTCGGAATCGGGTCTTCACGGCGTGCTCTATGACTGTGGGTGGCGCGGCAGTTTGGGTCGAAGCGGAGGAGGTCGCAGCAGCATAGATTGGGGCGGCACGGGTAGGGGCAAAGCTAATCGGGTGGCAGTGCTGGGCATGTGGTGTACGACATGGCGTCAAGAGATGATGGGCCAGGACCAGATCATCTTGATGGGCTCTGGAGTTGGCCTATTCCATTTGGATGCTCTTGGGCTTACTATTTTGGGCTGGGGTGTTTTGCCCTAGGCCCATACCTATGTTTTTAGTTTTGTCTAATTACAATAAGTTCCTTGTATTTAGGAAGGTAAGCACCGATGTGCACTATATGTATCTCTAGCATCTCTAGAGTAGTACCAAAGGAGGGTCTCCGCTATCTCTACGTATTTGATTGTATAATGAGTAGAACTATATGTACGTACCACTTGTGGGTAAACCACTAGCTTCTTGTCTTTCTATGGCCTTAAATGACAACGGAAGGGTATGTAACGGCATATTCTAGCTTGTCATGAATATACATTTTCCCTAATTCAAAAAAAAAAAATTCTAGTTTTTTCTGGTGTGTCATTTAGAGTTGACTGCTTATTTTCTTATTCAAGAATAGGAAACTTGAGTTGTTTCATTTTCATTTATCTGTCGACATCGCCCATAGCCAAATTTTTTCCTTGTCAGCATAATAACGAGACAATATTCTAATAGAAAAATAGTGGTTCTATTCAGACCTCCCAATTTGTTATTTTGACCTTGTTCATTTGTTTACACAATTTTAAAACCAATTTTACCCCTCTGCAAATATAATAATAATAAATAAATAAAAACTCTGCATCTACATCGTAGCATGTAGCTTCCTTCTTACACCTTGTAGTTCTCTCTCCAATAGTATTCCTCTCCCTGCAAACAAAATTTATAAAGTTTAAGTTCAAACTTTGAAATAACTACTCTATCTTATTTATTTGAAATCACCATCTAATCAAAGATTAAGAAGAGAAAGAGATACGTTTTGATCAAAACAGGACAAAAAAAAGTATCATATGATCTAAGTAGTACACATCTCTCTTTCTCTCCAACTCTCTATTGTATTCCTCTCTCTATTTTCATTTCCCTCCTCCTCACTATCCCTTCATGTTTCTTCTCATTCCCCTTTCTCTCTTCTTGTACCTATCTCTTAATTGGTTGTCGATCACTGGCTCCAGGAGTTTGAGACGTCTTCATTGTTTCATGTCGAGTTTATTATTAGATTCTATAAATTGGATGATATTTGAAATCTTTGAATTTAAATTTGTGCAATTTCAATGACAATCTTTGAAATTAGAAAACAAAATAAGGGTCAAGACTTACTTTAACGGGAAAAATTCACCAACAGTGTTTGGACACTTGGGTGACTTTCAGAATGATACCTAAACTCTGAATGTTATCAATGTGTTGGGTGGATTTGTATAGAGGCTGCTAGGATTACTTGATTAGGTTGCATCTCCTCTGTTTACCCCTTCTGAGTTCAGGCACTGGGTCCAAAGCTTCAAGAAGCTTTGTAGCGTCTTTCCTTATTCCCTGCAGTAAGGTTGGCCTGCTGCAGTGGCATGCTCCTTGTGATATGTATCCAGAAACTTCGTATAGCGTTGACAGTCTGATAGATGAGCAAAGTACATGAAAAGGCTTGCAAGAAGGCATGTGGCGTGGGAGCTAGAAGCACATGAGTTGCAAAAGATGAGAGAATTGCTGCGGTGAGAGGTTTGTTGTTCCTGCGTGTTGCCTTTTCAATTCTTGTACCCTTTTCAACCCATGATAACTATCACGAAATATTGAATCCTCATTCTAATCTAGGTAGTCATCCACTTCGAATCGAAGTGAAGAAGGAGTGGATTTTTGGGAATGACTTATGGGTTTAAGGCCATTCAGAGCTTGAAAATGGTTTTGGATTGGAGGCTAGACCTACTTGGCTTATTGCTTGAGGCTTACTTGAAAGATGTATTGTTTAGAGCTTGTATGGGTTGCTTGGAGGTTGTGTTATGTCCCTGGCTTCGAGGTCCCATTGCAGGAACAAGAAACCTTAATTTATAGGCAAAAGGAAAGTGGAAAGCTACAGGAACTTGAGTAAACTCACAGTGCTAAGGTGAAAACTATATCACTGAGAACGAGACTAGGTTTGCGTGTCATGTCTCCCTGCAGCAAGGCTTAAAACATGGAATTATGTTTGTATCGTGTACTCTTACTGCAACGACGTGATCTTTACTGCAGTGATGAAGACCACCACAGGGATGTTAGTTTCAAGGCCATGTGAAGGGAAATATAGTGTGTATTTGGGGAAGAGATGATTCTCATAATTTGGTATAAAGTAGGATAACTACTGCAGGATAAAAGAAGGTATTGAAACTTGGATTGTTGGAAAGACTTTTGGGTAGATGATTGTGTTTAAGCTTATGGGTTTGGATTTTCTCATCTTTGCATGTCCATGTAATGATTTAGATTGTTGGACCTGGATTTTGGTCCCAAGTCCAAAACCGCCGACGATCGAAAATCAAGAACGGGCCTCATGTACTTCCGTTACCTTCCACACCACACTCAATCTTGTAAGCCCCAAGAGCATGATTGTGGCTTGGGTCCACGTGCATGGCATGACACTTAATAAGGCAGAATCGAAAGTGAATTGCAAGATCAAGAGTTCTTTCTAGCATAATGGGCTTTAAGCTATTAAAACCTATAATTTGTAGTTTTGTGCATTTATATTTGTATTTGGGCCTCGAACAACTACTGGGCATGAATATTGATTTTTTGGGTATCAACATTAGCCCCCTTGATTATGTAGGCTATGCAATGACTATGAAATAGGCTACATAATCAATAAGGAAGTAACCCAATGTAAGCATGAAAACCAAGTGTATAGAAGCATGAAATTTGAAAGAATTAGTCACATGAGAACTTGAAGTATTGGCGTGATTTGCTTTACGGAAGAGTGCATGTGTTTACAAGGACAATGAAGAAAATAAGTAAGCATAAGATAATGAGAATGAGTTAAGTAAAAGTGAAATTAATAATGAATTAGTGTAAAATAAGAGGGAACTTGAAAGTAAAGCATGTGTGCGATTGAATGAAGAGTGAGAATAATATGGTAAAAGCTAGTAGAATAATTGTGAACAAAAGAAAATGAACAAATTTTAAACATAATGAAAAGTGCATAAAGTGTTCAGCATAGTTTATGGAAGATAAGTAAGTAATGAGCAAACGAGGATAATCAAGAGATATAGAAAATAAGTTGTTCTTTCGAAAATGAAGAACATGAGTATTAGATGAACAAGTAATTTGGCGAGTAAGAATAATAAGCTGAAGAAGAGTAGAAACGATTTTTGACTTCAAAGTTGATGACGAAGAGCATAACAACAAAAACATTTGCAAAATAATTGAGAAATGAAAAGGAAGTTAAAACGAAATAGGTAAGTATGTGTGTGAAATATGATATGTAGTTACAGTAAAATAAGGTGTGCAAGATGAAAAGAGAGCATATAAATTATTTAATAGATAGCATGGGCATTTTCATTTGGCTCATAGATATGCTTGATGATTTGCTTCGAATGATGTGTAAAAAGATATATATTCTTTGCTTGGCATTTTCATACTTGATTATCTGTTCGGCATGTGTAGAATGAGAGCTTGCTTGTGTTAGACTTAAATTCGCTTGAGCTTGTGGTAACCATGTTAGGCATGTATTCGGCACATGCATTGATGGTTTTGGCTTGAAGTTTCCTTAATCATTTGACGGACCAAGGGAGAGTGCGTGGAATTTGAAATGTACATGCTTAAGCTTGACATGACTCCCATATGGTTTCGGATATATGCACGACCTTGACAAAGAGGAGCTTGGCATTGTTTGTTAGCTAGTACGTGCTTGGCATGAGCTTGTGTAAGGCTCGGCGTGCCTCTTTTGGTCATGAATCCTTGCATTGTGTTTAGCTTGGCATGGGCTCTGAGTATGGATTAGCTTGTTGTATATACGACTTAGCATATGAATTGGTGATATGCATGAAAAAGAAAAATGAATGATAAGAGTTCTCTTAGATATTTTGAAAGATGAAGAGAGAGGGCATGTGCATGGGCTTGTAAACGAGGTATCATGGGCTTTTGTTTATGGACTACCTTACTTATGTAAAGAAATGAGGCTAATGGGTAAATATACTCTACCTGAGTTTTTTTAATAAGAAAGTGTTCTTTTCTCATGTTGTTGCAGGGTAAAATGGGAGGTAAGGCCAAAATATCCTTTTCTCACCAAATCATTGGTTTAAGACTACGAGATGTTCTGAGGGATATATGCTTTTCTAATTTAGTACCAAGGCTGATAGATTGGGGGAAATTCTTCTTCGTGGGCTGAGTTTTAGGAGGTAAGATGAGTACTGCAGTGGCAATTTTTCTCTGGTTTTTGAATGGGTAGGCTTCAAATGTTTGAAAAACTGCAATTAGAGCTTGATATCTAAGATGGTTAGGCTTGGTGTATGAACTCATGGCAAGTGAGGGCTTTAATTTTGAGTAATTGCTTGTTGCATTATAGAATCTTGGATAGATTGCTCGCATTTCTGACTTCCATTGCATTTTGTTTTAGGATTGTATGCGAACTTACATTCCTAAAGCATGATCCAATCATGAGCATAACTGAGAAATGAAATTTTCAATTGATGAGCAAGCCAGCTCCAATATAGGCGTGGATCTTCACTTACTGCGGTGATCACTATAGCAATTGCCATGAATTGGGCCTTAATCACAAAACTTCCAGATGTATAGACGAAATTGAGGAGCAATTGGAAAACAAGATCAGACTATGCTCTGGTAGTTCAAATCGATCCCTTGCTTAAGATTTACTGTGCAAGTAAAACTTCTGGGTAGCTTTTGTAAGTACACTTGCTTGTATCTATTGATTGCATTAAATAATTGGGATTTTTTTTTTCTTCAGCGTGTAATCATTGCGTTCCCCTTCCTACTGCGGGGAATTGTAATTTCTTCTTCTACTGCAGGGAGTTGTCTGGAATCTTACTCTTTCTTCAATTCGTGGAGTTGACTGCACGATTCTTCTCATCTCAGGTAATCTTGAATCCTTGGGACTTGTTGAATTGGCTAATTCTCGCTCTTCCATGTTGAATGGCTTATGCATGCAGATGGGTTATGGGTTGTTGGGATGTCTTGTGATGCCTGATATCTCCGTGTGTGATGTTAAATTGGCTATTTATGTCTCAATTGAAAATAGGTTTTGGCAAGAAAAGGATTTTTGTTGCAATAGAATCTACTTCCAATTCTGTTTTTGGGTTATCCCTATTCAAGCCCTGAGCTTTCACCGATGGGCCAATTTAGTGATAATGGTATTTAGTTAGCAACAGATTTTGGTGAAAGGGTTGACTTTGGTGTTTTTAGAAGACAAGGATTTGCAGACTTTAGGTGCTGGGTGTGAGCCTGATGGATTTGATGAAGAAATTGAAGGTATAATGGAACAATTTGAACAGGTCAGCAGTGAAGATTTGGCAGCTAGTGATTCTGAGAAGCCAAGCACATTGGAGGCATTTTGGGAACATTAAGGATTGATAGAATAGTTGGAAGTAGACTTCACGAAACATAGAGTTATGATGAGTTGTAGGTAAGCTTGTCAACTTTTACTGAGTTCGATCAATACAGTAGCACAACTTCTATTTTCTCTGCATTTTTCTTCTTCTCCAAGCTTTTTTCTCTTCAAGCTAACAAGAATCACCGCAGCTAACTCTTCCCTCTTTTTTTTTTTTTTTTTTTTGTGCGCTCTGCGTGGGTATATGTATGCACATTGTGCTTGTGTTTGAGGTAAGTACTATGAAGAGGAAAAGGTATGCGGCTTTAGCTTGGAATAGGCATGTGTATGCTTGGAGTTGATCAAGAATAGCGTTTTATTGTCCGTTCGTCTTGTTTTTCTCCTTGTTTGTTTTTTTTTTTTCGTGCATGGGGCTGACTTATTAGGATATATCAATTTTGAGCAGGGCATGAACATGTCACATCTTGGTTTGGCTTGTGCATTGCTTGATTTCCGTTATTCATTTTTTGATGTATTGTATATGGCATGACTCATGAGGTGATCTCAATATCTCTTCATGAGCTAGTTTTGTGAATAGTTGCTGGACTTCGTTTTACTCATGACTTGATTGTAAGAACCATGCTATTTGTAATAACATTAGTTCCAGCTACAGTGACTTGTAGACTTGTGAATTCTATGGGTGCATAAATGAATTCTTTGAGTATGAAAAAGCTTTTTGCTTGATATCTAGCATATAGATCTTTGCTTGACTAATTTACTGCATAAACATTTGGTTCGAGAGCAATGAGCATGAAATATCTGTAATTTTGTTGCTTGTGGTAGTTAACTACAGAAAAGTGGTATAAGATAATAGTTGTGGGAAGCTATGGAAAAAGGATATGAGATAGAGATAAAACTCTTGAATTATGGAGTTTGGACATGGATTTAGGAGAAGTTAAGTTTATGAAGCTGGGTTTTGAGGAATGTGTGTGTGTTCACCACCGCGATAAATGTAGTAAAAAGCCTTGATCCAAGGAAAGGTTTATATGTCAATCTGGGTTTAAGTTAATAGAGTTTGCTGCTGAAAATATGATGGGTAAAGGATTGAATTTGTAGATCTTACATTTTTTTTGTTGCTTGAAGTTAGGACTTCTCCATGGTAGAGGACACAAGTTACTAAAAGTGGCAAATGTCATGCATGAAGTGGACTGTTGGTAAGTGCATTAGCATGACTGCAAGTATAAGACTCTAGTATAATATAGAATTTGTGATTACTGTATATGGGGTTTTGCATGCTGTAGGAGTAACTTTGGATATAATACTAACTACTTTGATTTGAGAAAGACTTGCAATAATGATCTTGGTTTGACATCAGGCCTGGTTGAGTGTAGAGTTGAGTGTTGTGATCAATGTTGAGGTTTAGGTTATGGAGTAGGGTAGTTACTGCAATGGAAGCTTTGGCTATGGCAAAAAGCCTTCTATTGTGGTAATGAAGATCTGAGACATGACTGGGAGCTACTAGGAGAAAGAATAATCTAGAATAAAAAATCATGGTATTAAGACTAGCATTGACTCTTATTGACTCTTTGGCTTGAAGAAATACTTGGAATGCAAATGTCATCTTGACATTAGGATCACATGGCCATGGTGGAAAATACTTGACTATGGCATGCCCATAATTTTGGCTAAAACCTTGAGGGAGATATTGGCTTGTTGACGGCATTTTGAAGGATATATGCTTGAACAACAATATAGGCTGGTCTCATGAATGAGTTAGTGACCATAGCTTCAACTCAGCCCCCAAGGGTCATAACATATCATCTGAGATATTGGTTGCTTTGTTTTGGGAATGATGATGAAGACTGCCTCTTGCTTGGAATTGGCTTGATTGAGTATTGATTTCTTGCTGTAATGATTTTGGCTTGATTGAGTATTGCTTGTTGCTTGATTGAATATTGCTTGTTGCTTGATTGAGTATATTTTTTGCATATCCTAATGGTTTTGGTTTAACTGAGTATTGTTCGCTTGCTTTAGTCATTTCCTTCAAAATGTGTTTAGTATTTCAAATCAGCATGGTTGAGGTAGTGAGTTTTGGGAAAGAGCACGAATGGCTTGATTAGCTCTTTATCCTTAAACTTGGATTTTTCTTTTTGACTTGAAGACTTGAATGGATAAAATAATATTACAGTAGGTTAAGAAAAGTCCACTGCAGCTCACAATGTTCTTATGAGAGATACCAGCTTGATTCGGTGGGTATGGATATACACGTCAAAAGTTGGGTTTTGGAATTTGTGTGTTTGGCTAAAATTTTGGTTTTAAGTTTCTAAGACAATAAAGCTTATCATGATAGGGTAGGTTTGGTTGGCTAAGCAAGTGCCTTTCTACTGTTGCAATATTGATCTTTTAGAGTCACGCATATGACTGCTGTGTAAAAGAGTACTTGCATATTGTGTAAGAGGCATACTTGTACCTTTATTGTAGTGCCTTTTTTTTTTTTTTTTGAAGTGCTCACAGTAGTAACAAGAACAGAGCTTGGAATGCTTGAATTGCTTGATGTGAATAAGGCTTTAAGTGCATGATGCTTAAATTTCTTGCTGTGTGTTTTTTTTTTTTTGCCAGAATAATTTGTATTCTTCTTCTCTCGCAGCGGTGATCCATGGAGCTGATATCAATCCACTTGGAATTCATAGCAGCATAGATTTGGCGGTCTCTAATGTAAAGATGCAGCTTCTTTACTTGCCAAAGCATCAAACAAACAAGTGAAGCTCCTAAAAGTAAGAAGGTTCAGATTTGGAAGTACAGTGATGGGGAAAGGTTACACTTTGTTGGATTAAAGGTAGCATCAGGTTTAGCATGGAGCATGATTGTTTTTATTGGATTTGTCAGCATGAGATTGACACTGTAGCATGAGAATAAAGAATGGCTTTTTATCATAAGAGATCTGATATTTTGCTACAACACTAGTGGAGTGAAATATATGGTCCGAAATTGAATTATGGTGCTGAGTGGATATTGGATAACAAAACTATATATAGTAGTTTGGCTTTGATTTTTGTGAATCTGCTTGAAACATGAATTTATCTTGACACAAGGTGATTTGGCTATGGCAGGTGAGGATATGGCATATTGAAGGTTTTGGCTGGAAGAGAAAGTATGTTTTAGCATGTTGAGATTTGCTTGAAGATTTTTTTTTTTTGAAGCCAAGAACATTACGGAAGTGATAGTGAGAAGAAATAAGGGATCTAAACCCAGTCCCCAGCAGAGTCGCCATTTATGTTGGGGTGGATTTGTATAGAGGCTGCTAGGATTACTTGATTAGGTTGCATCTCCTCTGTTTACCCCTTCTGAGTTCAGGCACTGGGTCCAAAGCTTCAAGAAGCTTTGTAGCGTCTTTCCTTATTCCCTGCAGTAAGGTTGGCCTGCTGCAGTGGCATGCTCCTTGTGATATGTATCCAGAAACTTCGTATAGCGTTGACAGTCTGATAGATGAGCAAAGTACATGAAAAGGCTTGCAAGAAGGCATGTGGCATGGGAGCTAGAAGCACATGAGTTGCAAAAGATGAGAGAATTGCTGCGGTGAGAGGTTTGCTGTTCCTACGTGTTGCCTTTTCAATTCTTGTACCCTTTTCAACCCATGATAACTATCACGAAATATTGAATCCTCATTCTAATCTAGGTAGTCATCCACTTCGAATCGAAGTGAAGAAGGAGTGGATTTTTGGGATAGCAATTGTTTAAAAAAAAAACAGCCCAGGAAAAAAAAAAAAAAAAAAAAAAAAAACAAGGCCCACTGCTGAAACAAAAAGGAAGCAGCCCAGTTTTTCTCACCCCCAAAAACATCGCTACACACGCCTGCATCAACACGCGCGTGCACTAGGATTGTTTTATTTTTTCGAAACCAAGTATGTTCTCTTTAATTTATTTAATTTCATACTATAGTAAATTCTCATTATTTATTTTCTTGAGCATGCTATATATTTTATTGTTTATGCTTTTCTTATAAATTTTTCGAGCATGTTTAGTTAGATTATATTAATCATTTTAAGCATGTTTTGTCATTTATGTTTCATATGATTATCATTAAGTATGATTTATATATTTTTACTGTTTAGTAAATTTCAAACATGTTCTGTGAACTTCATTTACGCTTTATAATTATGCGTACACATGCATTTTCATTATGTTATTGCTTATATTTTTTTTTTTAGCATGCCATATATATTTTGTGATTTATGCAATTTTTAGCATGTTTTATTTTATTTACGCTTATATAAATTATATCTACGCATGCTTTGTATTGTGATATTGTTTACATTTTATTTTATGCATGATATATTCTTGCTATTATTATGTGTAGTATATAATTTGTTGTACATTTGTGAAATTTGACCATGCCATGTAGTTTATTTTTATATATGCTATGTTTAAATATGCTATGATTAATTTTTAGAATGCAACATATAAAATCCGTTTTGCCATGATAATGAAAATTCATGCGCATTATCCATACACACTTACTGTGATAAAGTATTTTCACATAGCATCGAAAAAATGTGACCATTACGAATCTTAGTCTTGAAATCTAATTCATACGTTTGGAAAATAATTCACGTGGATGTCTTTATGACTGCGTAATTTATTTCTTCTCTCTTGTTTATATAGATGGCTGATCCAACTCGACCTGAGTTTGACATTTTAGACTCAGAGGGACTTGAGTACCATCGTTGGGTTTCCAATATGGAAACTGCCTTTGTGGCAAAAGACTACACTGCCACCATTATTGATCCCAAAGATGATGAACTATCTAATAAGGTGAAAGCAGATGCCTTAATTTTTCTGAGGCGACATATTAATCCTAGCCTACGCTGGGAGTACCTTCAGTTGAAGACACCCAAAGCACTGTGGGATGCCCTTAAAGGACGTTTTGGGAACATTCACGATACTTTGCTCCCAGGACTGGCTGTTCAGTGGAATGGAATCCGCTTGCTTGACTATAGAAAGGTCAATGACTTCAACAAGGATATGTTGCGCTTAAAGGCACGTCTCAATTTCTGTGGAAGGGAAATCACAGAATATGATATGATCTACAAGACTCTTACCACCTTTCCTAATTCAGCTTTTATACTAGCGAACCAGTATCAGTTGGATTATGACAACAAAAGAATCACAACCTTCAATAAGTTGATAAGCCTACTGCAAGTGGCTGAGAGACAAAATAAGATTCTCTTGAATAACAATGCCAGGCCCACTGAGACAAAGAAAATTCCCAAGGCTAATTATGGAAAAATGAAAGGTGGAAATAACTCCAATGCAAGAGGGTTTAGACGTGCTGATCCCTACCCATGTGGCAACAATGCACCACGTGGAAAGGGACATGGGGATCATGGAAACAAGATGCCAAAGGAAAGAGTTGACAATGAACCATGCTATAGGTGTGGATTCATTGGGCATTGGTACAAGAACTGCCAAGCAAACAACAGAGTAGCAGCCAATTACAAGAGGTATAGAGAGTCTAAAGAACAAGTGGCTCACTATATGGAAGAAGGAGGTCATGACCTAGACGTCAACCTTACAGTTGCAGACTCCAATGGCAAAGAGGAACTTGCTAAGTCAATGGATGCTCTCAATCTTGACTAATCTGCTTTATTCATTTTATTTTCCAAAGACAGTTGTGAAGGCATAATGCCTCATTTTTAATTAGACTATTATTTGGTCTTAAAGTTTATTTTCAATCATGGATTGATGAATAAGATTTCTGAACAAGACCTTGATTTGATTATCGTTGGCTTATTAATAAATTTCAAATTTTATTCTGAAGCACTGAATTTATTCAAATTTATTTTCTATACACATATTTACATGGTTCGACATAGCACTATAAAGATGTAAAGCAATACATCTAGAGAAAAATTATTAGAATGAAAAGAATACCATTCTACGCAAATAGAAATACTCTAAAGAATATGAGTTATATTTTCTAAATACCTCCCATTTATTTGTAGGAATGATGGAGGAGAACTTGAGTGCTTAGATGATAGTGGGACTACCCACACAATATTAAGAAATAGGCAATTATTCATTGAACCAATAGCCTATAATTCCTCTGTGACTACAATGATTGAATTATCAAAACTAATAAAATGGCAAGGAACTGCCAAATTTTTGTTGCCTAATGGCGCAACATTTCAAGTCACAGACGCTCTATATGCACAAAGAGCTAATCGAACCTTGTTAATGTTTCAAAAATATTTGTGCCAACGATTATCCACTAAAAACACACCGTGAGAATGGAACTGAATACCTTGATATTACATCTAATGACTGTGGAAGGAAACACATCTTAGAGAAACTTATGAGTCAATCTAATGGACTGTACCTCACTACGATTCGGATCATTGAATCCTATATTGTCACCAACAATGAAATGTGGGACACTGACTCATACAGGCTTTTGCATGACCGCCTATGGCACCGAGGTCGTGACATGATGATCCGTATTTTTCAAGAACTCACACGGACATCCCTTCTTTCGAGTGAAAAAAATGGGAGAAAAATCCGCCACACTGTAAGGTGTCGGTTCTAGTATTGCTCAAATGCAGTCATTGCCTTCTGAAGTACCAGAAGCACTACCTCCCTCCCATTATGTCTCATTGACTATTTCAAAGGTACATCACTCGTTTTGTAAAGCCTGCTCTTTAGCAAAAACAGGATTGAGACCTTCCTATGCTAAAGATACAAAACAAAACATTCCATTCTTACAAAGGATACAAAGAGATGTCTGTGGACCTATCCATCCAGAATGCGGACCATTCAAGTACTTTATGGTTCTAGTGGATGATTCGACAATCTGGTCACATGTCGTTTTATTGTTCACAAGAAATGCTACAATACTCCTAGCACAGATTATACATTTAAGGGCTCACCACCCGGATCACCCTATCAAGTCTATACGGCTTGATAATGCTGGAGAGTTTACATCAAAAGCATTTGATGATTATTGCATATCTATTTGGATTGATGTAGAGCATCCTGTACCCCATGTGCATACACAAAATGGTCTCGCAGAAGCCACCATCAAAAGGCTACAGATGGTGGCTAAGGCATCGGTTATGCGCACCAACCTGCCTATATCTGCATGGGGTTATGCAATATTGCACGCAGCTTTACTTATTCGTTTAAGACCCACAGCTAGCCAACCATTTTCTGCGTACCAGTTGGTAACTGGATATGAGCCTGACACTTCACACTTACGCATATTTGGTTGAGCAGTATATGTGCCTATTGCGCCCCCACAGCGCACCAAAATGGGTCCTCAGAGATGATTAAGTATTTATGTTGGATACGAATCCCCAACATTTATCCGCTATTTGGAACCCTTGATAGGCGATCTCTCTACCGCTAGATTTGCGGATTGTCACTTTGATGAGACAGTCTTCCCGTCGTTAGGGGGAGATAGGAAAAAGGATTTTCCAAGGGAACGACAAGAATTGTCGTGGTTTGTTCCCACTCTGTCTCATTTTGATCCCCGCACTTCATAATGCGAAAGTGAAGTGAAAAGAATAATCGATCTTCAGAACGTAGCAGATTCGATGCCTGATGCGTTTACTGATATCGTAAAAGTGACGAGATCACATATACCAGCTGCAAATGTGCCTGCAAGGTTAGAAGTCCCCAACAAGGGGCACGGTGCCGCAGATAGAGGCACTGCAACCGCACTTAGTGGAGGTGTGGTTGAGGCCGTGGCTCCCCAAGAAGAGGGGGAGGTCACTTGGTTCGATTGACACTCACCCAAGGAAGAAGAGGGTGAGTAAGGCACAAACCAATCATCAATGTATAGAATCCCTCTCATGAGATTGTCTATGATTATAGTTATGTCCATGAATCAATACTGGAGGACGCTTCGATGTTTAAAATGATTCCAGAGAACAAAGAAATCTCAAAGGATTATGAGAGTGCGTATAAGCTGATAGAAAGATCTTCCATACACATTGATGATATATATATACTGTTGCTCAAGGAATCATAGAGCACGATGATATCAAACCACGCTCTGTTGAAAAATGTCAACAAAGAGCACATTGGCCTAAATGGAAAGAATCAATCCAGGTAGAATTAGATTCTCTGACAAACAGACAGGTATTTGGTCAGGTAGTGCTAATCCCACCAAGTGTAAAGCCTGTAGGACATAAATGAGTTTTTGTCAGAAAGCGTAATGAGAAGAATGAAGTCCTGAGGTACAAGGCTCGCCTTGTGGCGCAAGGTTTCTCACAATGCCCTGGAATTGACTACGAGGAGACATACTCTCCTGTAATGGACGTTATAACGTTCCACTACTTAGTTAGCTTAGTAATTTCCGAAGGATTGGAAATGCAGCTCATGGATGTGGTTACTACATATCTCTATGGGGATCTAGATTCAGAGATATATATGAAAAGTGCCTGATGGCCTTGCATTACCCAAGTCAAGTGACTCTAAACCACGGAGTCCGTTTGCAATTACGTTAAAACGCTCACTTTACGGATTGAAACAATCCAGGCGGATGTGGTATACCCGTCTAAGTGACTACTTGATTGGGAAGGGATATAAGAACGATGAAGTATGCCCCTGCGTATTCATAAAGAAAACAAGTTCCGGATTTGCAATTGTAGCTGTATATGTCGATGATAAGAACATAATAGGTACTCTTGATGAAATAAGAGAAACCGCAAGCTACTTGAAATCCGAATTTGAGATGAAAGATCTTGGGAAAACTCGATTCTCTCTAGGCCTTGAACTAGAACACCGAGTTTGTGGAATACTAATCCACCAGTCTGCGTATGTCCAAAAGTCAGGCGAAATAACATGGACAAAGCACATCCTGCTAGCACTCCCATGATCGGTCGAAGTTTGGATGAAAGGAAAGATCCATTTCTTCCAAAGGAAGATGACGAAAAGGTGTTGGGAGCTGAAATTCCCTATCTAAGTGCAATAGGCGAATTATTGTACTTAGCCCAATTTACTCGACCAGACATTGCATTCTCAGTGAACTTGTTAGCTAGATTTAGCTCAGCGTCAACACAGCGTCACTGGAATGGTATCAAGAACATCTTCGATACCTAAAAGGGACCATTGACTTAGGACTGTTTTTTCCCTACAGAGAGACAAGAGAGACCGCATATGGAACTGCAATCCCTAAAGGAAATGTTGATGGCGAAAGCGCCACTCACTACACTGAAACACCAAATGACGTTTTGGTTGGTTTTGCTGATACTGGGTACCTCTATGACCCACATAAAGGTCGTTCCCAAAATGGTTATGTACTCACCATTGGGAACACGGCGATATCTTGGAGATCAACCAAGCAAACCCTTATGGCTACCTCCTCGAACCACTCAGAGATCATTGCTCTACTTGAGATGGTTCGTGAGTGTATATGGTTAAGAACTATCATTGCACATATTCGAGGGACTAGTGGTTTGAGTTCTACCACTGAAGAGCCTACTTGCATTTACGAACACAATACAGCTTGCATCGAACAGATGAAGCTAGGTTATATTAAGGGTGATAACACAAAACACATATCGCCAAAGTTGTCCTACAATCAGCAACAACAGACTCTCCTCAAGATTCAAATGAATCAAGTAAGGTCTGAGGAGAATGTGGCAGATTTGTTCACCAAATCATTGCCTAAGGACACATTTGAGAAACATGTGAAAAGCATAGGAATGCGAAGACTTTCCAAGCTCCCTAGATTAATGTAAGTATCAGGGGGAGGTGTAGACGTCAAGGGGAGTCTAACACACACATGCCATACTCAAATGTAAAAGGTGCGTTGTGCTCTTTTCCTTCGACCAAGGTGTATTTTTGTCCCATAGGGTTTTTATTGTTACTTGGCAAGGTTTTTAGTGAGGCAACAACTCATGCACCATTTCTTCTTTGACTTGGCACAAGGGGGAGAGTTAAAGGAAAAACATATTGTGTGCCTTCGTCAAAGTGATTGACGGAGAGGGAATCAAGCAATTACCGATTAACATCAATCAGCATGGATTACGAACCAATCAGTAGTTAATGTCATCATTGTAATTGTTCTTTCCATTGTAATTCTCTCCTATATAAAGGGGTTATGAAATGAAATGAGTAGACCAATTCCAATCTCCATTTTACTTTTACATGACATTGATTGTTGGTTTGTTTAATTTTTTTCAATAGACAATTAAAAAGACAAAAATGCTCCTCACATGCTAACTAAGGGGGGTGTATTCAATTAGGAGTCCATTGGATTGTTTTGGATTTTAAAAATCCATGGGTATTCAATTAAGATTTTAAAAAGTCCTTTAAAATCTTGTGGTATTCAACTAAGATTTTAAAAAGTCTTTCTAAATCTTGTGGTATTCAAAAATCCAACGATTTTCAAGGATTTTGCAATCATCCACAATTCGACCTATCTCTGAGTAGTCCTCATTAAGATTGGCTAGGGCAGTAATCAACATAGCACATTCGGTTTCCAACTCAACCTCTGACCACCCTTCATGTATAGCTAAAAGGAGCCCAGCGCGGATAGCCTCGGCTTCGACTTGTAGCGCAGAAGCAGTGAAAGGTAGGGGTCTTACCAAAGCAGCCCTGCAAGACCCAACACTATCTCTCACTACTACACCCAACCCACTCTGTCCAGTCTCACAATTGTATGCACCGTCCACGTTGACCTTCAGGATGTTATTAAATCATGGATTGTGAAGAATTCTAGAGTGCTTGGTACAAATATCAAACTCAATCAGAAATCCACTCTCATGATGTGAGATTTTGTCGTCTTTCTTTTTCTCTCTCTTTCTGAAGATGAAAATATCTCAAACAATATAAAATGAACTGACAACGAACTACATCCACTTTGTTTATAGTGTCTTCATTTTTTTTCATGTCTCCAATTGATTAACACTGGGATTTGGACCAAATTGACTATCATTAGTCTATTAGTTCTTGATTTGGTGAGTGCCTGAGCGGAGAAGGAAAACCCTAAAACCCCAAATTGAGGTAAATAACCAATTCGCTAATCTCAGCTTGAGTTTGTGTTGGTTTTTTTTATTCTAGTTTGAAATGCTATTGAGAAATTTGGGTTTGGCTTTGCTACCATGATAGTTAGAGTATGTGCAAATTTTGGGTTTTTGTGTGATGAATTTTGAAAGTGGATATGCTTCAGAGAAATTTGGGTGTCATTTGACTGCCAATGATGGATGAAATCAGAGTTTGTGATTCCTTAAAATACATCAATGGCTATCTATTGAGAAAGAGTATCTAAGAAATTTAATACTATGGTAGATGTTTGTGTTTGGTTATCTAATTGTGCTGTTGAATAGGATACATGCGGACCCACTTGAGGATTATAAAACTTGCTCAAATCATAACATATTTTGAACTTGAATTGCTTCTAATTTTTAACTGTATTAGTATGTTGTTGTGGGAGCATAGTTTTAACTATATTTTACTGCACTGTGTTTGTCTGGCATTTTTCCTACTACTTCTCTTGTATGGGAAAGCAATAATAGCATTTTCTAACCTCAATATTGGAAGAATCGGAAATTTAAAACGATTTTCTTTTCCTGTTATGCCAGGATGACTAAGGTGTGAGTTTCTATGGGGAATCCTTATCCAATATATGTTTCCTTTTCTCTTTGCTTTTTTCATTCATTTAAAACATCAAAGTGATAGGATACGTATATGAGAAGTGCATAGGAAGAACAAATTAGTGAAAAGGCACAAGAGAATAGAAAGCCCAATTCAAGGATCACTAGAACTACACTAGAATAACAAACTGTAAGCTTTGTGAGAATTCACAAGAGAATAGAAAGATATACTAGTGCCCTCATAATTTCTCGATATGATTTGGTAGATATCCTTATTGTGATAGCTTGCTTTCTAAGTAAGTTTATCATTGTAAATGTAGTTCTTGTCGGCTGCTAACCACATAATTTATCATGCAAATCCTCTCCAGGTAGTGGTTTGTCAAAGCCAAGATGACAAGTGAAGTTCTCTTCTCAAATTCAATAGCATGTGTCCAGTTCTTCTCTTGTTTTTATTGTGTTTGAAAGTCTACTTGTACTCATTTAAGAGAGGCTTGTTACTTGCATCTTTCCTGAAGCTAAGCTTTTGTCTTAACCTGCTTTGTTTATCTTTGCTATAAACATCATATATATATATATATATATCACTTAAAAAAAAAAATTTCTTCTGAAACAGGATTATGCTTATTTTCTCTTTATCTGTTGCGGTCTTTATCTGTTGCGGAGAGCAATGAGTCGATTAGTTCATGTTTGTCTAGTTTTATGGGGAGAAACAATGGCCTTACAGGCTTACAGCAAATTAGCAGAAGATAGTGAGAGAATGAGGATACTATGTAGGCATTGTTTTCACAATTAGCATATATATATATATATATATATATATATATATATATATTTTTGTGCGGCTGTAATTCTAGCTACTCTAGTTACCTTTTGAAATATACATGACTTCATGCTTGACCCATCTTGGTATGGTCATAGATTATATTTTTATCAATGTTCATTATTAGTGAAATTTGGAAATCTGGAAGAAAAGGGTTTTTGGGCTCGAAAGCTCGAAATTTTTGAATACAATACAAATCTTGTTAAAATCCAAACAAATCTTTCTAGTATAATACATTAGAATTTGTTCAAATCCATATGGAATTAAAACAAGAGAGTTTCTATTGGGACATCCAAATCTGCTCATCACTTTACGTCACTCTATTATGAATTATTAAATGACATATATAACCTACTATAAAATGAGTATTAAAGACAGAATATATTATACCAAAAAAATTGCTATCTTTTATTTTCTCTAGACTTTACAATTCAATAATATTTCTTGATTATTTTCCCTATCTATTTTAATTTTCCAATTTCACTATATACTCATTAAAGGATTCATATATATTTAATAAGAAATAAAACTACGATTAAAATAAAAATGTATGATATGCATATTGAACGCATATTGGTCTGGGAGAACAAAATAAATTGTGTTATGACCTAAATCTAAAAATATCCATTATATTTGCAAAAAGAACGAAAAAAAAAAAAAACAGAGCTAGCAAATAAAAATAAATAAATAAATAATTTAAATAATATAATCATGAGGTACAAAAATAGATAAACATTAAGAAAAAATATTATTAATCTTTTTTTTTTTTTTGCACAACTAAAAAGAAAAAGTAAATAAAAAAATCACATAATAGTTCATGTTATTTTATTTTTATTAATTTTTACCCAGCAGCAGGGTAGGGGACAAGGAAGGTGGTCACTGGGTTTGATTCAAAGTATAGGTTTGATTCATCTCTGATTGCAACTATTACCTTGTGTTTGATTTTTTTTTATTGGATAAGAGATTTATGTTATCTGATTAAGGAATAGAGATGTAATTAAGATTTATAGAGTAATTAAATCATTGAAATGACTAAGTTTTTTATTATAAAGACCTTAGTTTGTTTGTAAATTATATGAGTGAAGTTATTTGAGGAACTTCAGTGAGGTTTAATGAGTAAATTTAGTATTTGAAAATTTGATAAGAGGTGTAAAAAGCATAGAGGTCAAGTAAGTAAATTTAGAGGTTCCAATAGAAAAACTCTTAAAAACAATCCGTGGATTCTACAAAATACACAAGAATCCACGAATTATAAAAAGTCAGACAAAATCATTTAAAATCTAGATTGAATACACCGTCCTAAGTTAACAGAGAAATTGGATGAAATGTCTAAAAGTTAACGGTAGGGGCTAAATCGGCAATAATTAGTAAAGCTATGGTATAAATAATCAAAATTAAAATTTCAGAGAGTAAATTGACAATCATGGTATAAGTCATGGGGTAATTTAGCTATTTTTTCTTAATTTTTTATTATTTTATCTCTCTTCTCTAAATTTTTTTATTTTTTTTTTAATTTCCATCTCACCTCACGAAATTCGAACACATGATCTCCCAAATTAGAAATCATTGCCTTACCAGTTACCACCCACAAAACACATGCGCCATCTCTCCTCTCCGGTTAGCTATAGCTAGAAATTTTAACGAAAGTTAAATTTAATTTTCATTTGGGTATTTGTTGGAATAATAAATTATATCAATAATATGAATTTTATGTTAAAATAGCAGGTCGGTATAGACGTCTAAAATAAATAAGTTTGTCCCCCACACCCACCCAAAGTCCAAGAATCCCACACCTCTGCGAGAGTCTCAGATTGGGTTCGCACCTGAAACCATAATCACACTTTGGGTTATCCCCCAATGGCAGGCAGAGAAGTTCGAGAATACACCAATCTCACAGACCCTAAAGGTATTTTTTATTTTTTTTTCTTTTCTTTCTTTGAATCTTTCTTCCGTTCTAGTTATGAGAATCAAATTGAATCGATTTTGACAGATAAAAAATGGGGGAAAGGGAAGGATAAGGTGGACGATGAAGACGTCACCTTCCAACGCATGGTTGCAAAGGTTAGCGCATTTTTGCCTCTTTTCGCTTTCTACTCTCAATCTCTCTGTTTTTGATTCAAGTTGAAAATACAGAAATATCGAATGTTCATCTCTATGGGTATTTAATTGGGTAAACATTTCAATTATCATAGTTTTAGTTTTCAGATTCTAGTCTGGGCTGAGTCTTAAATATAAATATTAAGAATAATAAGTGGATGGGCAGCAAATTCGACTTTCATTGACACTTCCTTACTACTGGGATTTATGGTCTTACTCTTGAAATCATATCTATTTTGAAAGGATCGGAAAAGATTGGGAATTGCATTAGTTATCAACATAACAAAAAGCGATTTCTCTATGATTGGACTGTTTCACTGCCATACCATGAACTGTGTTTTGGTGTAGTTGCTTACTGCTGTGAATCCTTATACGTTAGCTAGTCTACATTTTTCTATTTGGCTATATTTTTTTGTCGGTGAAGTTAATTGGAATGAGTTAGTAATTGAAGATTGATCATGACGTTGGTAGTGGTTGGATTGTTGATGGTATGCTGTAGTTTCTGCATCATTTAAATTTATTAATGTGTATTTGCTTGAGACTTTGAGGGGAGGTTTCTGATAACATGCCCTGACAGGGATCCTGGCTTCTTCTACTGGCTGGTTGATGCATGCAGATGCAAGAGGTTGCAGGAGAACGTGGAGGTTACCTTCATGGCCGAGGCGGTACATCTCTCTCTTCTCTCTGCATTTTTTTTTTTTTTTTTTTTGGTGCAAACTTGAACCCCCATGTGTGCATTAGGGCCAAGTGTGCATTCAAGGAATGCAGCTACTACTTTAACTATCTCTCTGTGTTCTGTGTGTGTGCACTTGAGTCATGCACACATCCACCACTTTCTAATTTTATTGTTGTTTAGCTCTTTACTTTGTTGCCATCTGTGTAAGTTTGAGTATACAGCCTTGGACAGTGATGACCTATTATATCTCAAGGAGCAGATGGAAGCTGAGGAGGATGCAGAACGCCTCCTTCGTCGCACTGAGAAACGAGCATTTGCTGCATTTAAGATATCCTTTTATGAAATTGCTTCTAGTGTCTTGATGTGCACCAAGTTGCTGGTAACGAGCACTGTTGCTGTACTTTGCTGTCAAACTTGATGCCATCATTGATCTGACTCTTCTCTGTAATTTTCTTCCTTTAATATAAATTGTCATGTGCCATCTAACTATAGTCGTACTCAGTACTCACCTAGGTGGTGGTAACATTTTATATTTGAAATAAGTTTACCTTATTTTCTTGGCTGGTGGCCCTCAAACTAGAAATGTAGGCTTATATCTGATCTTTTTCTTAGTAAATTAAAGTGTTGTGGATTGTATTTAGCATAATGTTCTTTTAAATTTTTGTTGAGTCCTGTGATGGTTATAGGAATTGAGGAACCCATTATGATTGCTTTCCCTCTTGTCGTTACTATTATTTTATTTAATGTTTTTACTCTATTTCTGCGGTAACTGCCTATTTTATTTCCATATTGAAGTATTCCCTGAGAAGTTTGTGTTGGAGGATGTAAATTATTTACATATCTTGATCATTTTTAAGCTTGGTGGCATCTTTAAATCCCTTGCTGCTGATGTCATGACAGGCTTTTGCCTTAAAATTTGTGAAGTTGAATGGTGATACTTTTTCTTATGGTTAGCAGCATCCTGCTGGTATTGAGGTTTAATTTTGGCAAGAATGCAAGATTTTTATATTTCTGTCTATCCTGAACCCTTTATGAATACTGTTTGTTCAAGTCTCTTTCTTCTCCCTCTTAGTTTACTTAACCAATACATACCAAGCTGCAAGTCTGGCAGATTCTTCACCTGCATCGGCTCCCTTGACACTTCGTGTTGAGCCCAAACAAAAGAGTGGGATTAGGTATAGATCTTTCTTGAAACCATATAATATAGTTAGCATCCTATATATAGCGACTCTGATTGATCCATTTGAGTTGTCCTTTTGTTATAATACATGTATAATGTATTGTGTTCTGTGATGCAGACAGCAAGATCTACTGAAAAAGGTGGTAGAAGTTAAACCCAAAAAGCAGAAAGTTGCAAGTCCATCTAATGGTAATCAGTTGTCCCTCTCCCAAAAGAATGTTGGTGCTTCTTCGACAAATCTTAAGCCTGAATCTGACCAGGACAAGCACAAGGTGCATTTGTCATCACCATCTTCCAAAATAGATGGTGAGTCCAAGGTGGAAACTACTGCCCAAAGCTTATTAGGCTTAGCATATGCAAGCTCTGACGATGAAGATTAAAGAAAGAAATGGCATTCTCTCGTGAAGCTTGGTTTTTTTATCTTTTTTTTCTTTCTTTTTTCACTTGTCTTTACATAGTATTATTGTATCCTTGATTATTAGTACAAAAACTCATGTTCACTGCTCAGACTACTTTTTACTGAAGACCATGCTTAAAGTCGGTACAATTTTGTTATAATTAGACTTTTACAGTAGGTGTGCTTTTTTTTATTTTTTTTCCTGTCCTTTCTGTAGTCTTCGATGGTTGCTGCCAGTGATGCTCCATTTTCCCGCTGTATCTACTTGAGTCTGTGACTTAGCATCTAGATTGTTTGGTGCATGTTAGAGCACCTGATGACCTTGTCAATGACCGGACAGATTTGGCGTCGGCAACTCGGAAATTTTGTTCCATGTTATAGTGTGGCTGGGCTCCACCTTGACCTGTTTGGATGAAGGAAGCCCCATTTTCAAAAATATCGCCTTTAGAGTAAAATTTCCAGGAGTTGTTAACACTGTCCTGCCTCCAAGTGATCTGTGGAATTTGTTTGCCAGGAGTTAGGAAAGTTTCTTTCATCGTCAGTATATTGCTTACATATATCTCTTGTGGCCTGCATTACTTAATTCTTGTAAACTTACCTCTTTGTTTTGTTTTGGTGCAATGAAGAGGTTGGCTTCGCTTTTAACACTAGGGTTCATGCTTCCCCCAATTGCATACTGTGTCCATTCCCTGTACAAGTTGTTTACGACATGTGCATATCCATGGCGAATCCTGAAACAATGTGATCCCTTTTGCTTAGGAAAAAGAATCTATCCCAAATAGTCATGGATAACTGAGCAAAGCAGTGGTTACGTACCTTGGCATTCTCTGATTGCAGAGTGGTCCAAAATGATTGTACACTACAGTCACCTTCATGTTCTTGTCCCGAAGGAAGCCATCATCATGGCCGAGAAGCATTACCTTGTCCTGGTTTCTGAACCAGTTGTTGGAGACGGTGACATCGGTTGATCCACGAGTGACGTCGAGAAGACCATCCTCACACTCGTATAGTGTATTGTGGTCTATCCAAACCTTTGATGCAGTAACCAACCTTATTGCGTCTCCATCAACCGCTCCTAGTGAAACTATTCCGTTCGGACCCATAACCGTGGTCGGTGGCTGCGATTTGCAGTGGTGGATTCGAAGGCCATGTATGATAACATTGGTTGCTTTGAACACTCTCAAGCACGCGTTACCTTGTATGTGGACATTAGCACCTCTTCCATCAATTGCAGTGAAGCTACTAACGAGCAATGGTTTCTCGAGTTTAATTTTCATGTCCCTCTGGAATGTGATCCATTTTTTGCCCTTGATCATAGTAGCTCCATATCTCAAAGTGCCTGGTTGGGGATTTAATGCATTGTCACTGGGATCTGTTACTTCATAGTTTATGACATCTTTTCCTATGTTGTTGCTCATTTTTCCGGCAAATCCTACCGAACACATTGCGAGTTGCTGGCGGTTGCTTCTCCAATTTGGATTCCATCTCCAGCAACCATCAATTGCGTTCATTTTCAAGCCATGGACTTTTGTTTCCTTTGCCAAACTCAGGTTCGGACCCAAGCTGCAGAGGAGAATGATGACATTAACCAAAACAAAGCAGTATTGAGAAGCCATGATTTGTTATTGTTGAAATTAGAATGAAGGGGAGGGGAGATATTTATATATTGGTACAGTTATAGTGATAAGCTCAGAAGATTTGTTTAGTTGGTTATGATTTAGCTGTGGTTAGGAGTGAAGGGTTTAAACAAAAAGGCTATGAATGGATGGAAGCTATAGAAGGTTTTGCCGTTTTGAATCTCCACCCCAAATTTAGCAGCTTTAGCTCATTAGCTATTTTTGTGTATGTAGCAGCTAGCCAAACTAGAGAAACCATTTAAGTACAAATACTGTTTCATTGGTGAAGCACTGGAGTCCTACGATTTCCAACTAAACTATACATGCTACTGGAACATCGAGTACGTTTATTAAGTGTATCTGATATACCACGTCATCAGGGTATTAATGTTCCATGTAATATCACGTGGTAAATCATAGGTACACTTTTTATTTATTGATCAAGTTATACTTAATAATATTTCCAAATACAATTTCAAATTATAGATGTTTGCTACCTAAAAAAATCTGTACTGTCCCTGACAAAGATTGTAGAGATTCACCATGCTAAGAACTGCAACCTTATGTCCAAACCTTTTAGGATAGTCTCTTGTACAGTTTTATGCTAAGCCACGTCTAAAATTATATATATTTGATAATTCGAGTTTGATCCAGAATGTTCGAGTAACATTTAGAACTCAATTTAGAAGATTAACTTGATGATATACAATCAAGTCAATCTTCGGTTTCAACTATTATATTAGACCTGGTAAAAATTGTACCAAGGTCAGATCCTTTCATTGTTTATGTTATAATGACGCTCTGGTTTCTCTCCTTAAAGTCACAAAATGACTTTAGTAGTAGCTAGTCATTGTACAGATAAGAGAATTTAAACTCTGAGCTGTGCACCATTCTGTAGCAGCATTGATTGATCCGAACCTTAGTGAACTGGATTGAAAGGAACCTGGAGCTCCACTTCAAAAAAAAGTTCTTGTTCTTCCAGTTCTGTATGTATCTAGGTGACTATAAAGACGGTACACCATTGACAATATTACTCCACAATGCTTAGGATATTCATGAGCAGTTCATAAAATCTGTTCTCTCCCTCGGCCTCTATTTCCAAGAAGAGTCAAGCTTGTCTGGTGTCCTGCTGGGAAGAGTAAGTTCTCCATTAACCCAGCCTCCCTCTGGCAATCTAATACCTGCTCATTCCAAAATTAAACTTCTAAATAAATTGTGGTCTCTCAATATGCCCCAGGGTATCGATTTTCAGCTGGCAACTTATTAGACAAAAATTCAGAGCCAGACATTACTCAAATCAGAGCCAGACAAAAAACCAGGTTAGAACTACTCACGGGGTTTGGACATTTTTCTCTTATGACATAACCCTTTTATCTTAGAACTCTACTTTTATTTTTTGGCTTGATTCTTTCACACCCTCCCTTCCCTGGAAGGTCAGAACAATTTAATTTGTAGTCTCATGCTTTCTTAGAATATTTGGCATGCAAGAAGTAACCTTATTTTTAGACAAGTTGTTGCCATTACCATGTCATACATGTTGTTGCTAGAATGACGACTCAGTATTGGAACTCAAATATCATATCGGCTCATCCTCTTACGCAGGGACAGCAACTGATCAAATAGAAGCCCCCTGACACTAGTTCTCTTAAATTGAACTTTGATAGCAGCAACAGGATTTGTGATCCAAGACCGTTGTGGCAATCCACTTTTTCCCTCTTCTGAAAACATTTGTCGGTCAACAGTCATTGTAGCCAAGGCTTTAGCACTTCGAGGAGGACTTGATCATCCTATCGTTCAAGGCTACCAGCACATTCAAGTTGAAGGTGACTCAAAACTCCTTATAGATATTAATGGAAAAATTTCAGCTCCCTGGAGGATTAAGTTCCTGGTCCAAGATGACTCAACCTTTGCCTCATGTTACACATCAATCTTCCTTTCCCATATCTTGCGATTGGAATGCAGGTAGGTAATTTTCAACTAAATTTCTAGCAATAATGCTCAGGCTAACTATTATCTTTAGCCGAGGATAGATAAGCAGATTCACAGTGAAGTGACCAATAGAGGTTGCAACCCATTGTCACCACCACTGCAGCAGTTTTTCAATTGAAATTATAGCTGATGATAGGCTCATTTTATGTATTTGTGGTGCAGGACTCCCCTCCATAACCCATTTTCATTCTGATCCATTCCCCAGCTAGCCTTAGAAGGCAAGGCCTGATTAATATGACGAGTACCTTTAATGCTAAGGCCACAACAATCGTTTGGTAGATGAACCATCCCATTTGGGAAAATGGATCTTTGTAAGCACAGTCGGGACATAAATGAATAAAAAAAAATAAAGTCCGTATTAAGTTTATCCAAAGCATCACAGATAGTCATAGGTAGCCTAGAAGTTTGCATAGAACAAACAGGGATGATAGAGGTCACAGAATAGGATCATACCAGCATGTTGAGGACCTTACAATTCCAGTCAGTAAGTCTATTTCTGCAGCTTGTCAACAATATTAGTATATGTGTGTATTGTAACCTTTGAATGAATTAAGGGCACCTTATCTAATTTTTGTTACCTAAGATACTAAACAATGGCAAGCCACAAATCAGCCGCGCTGATGTTCTAATTAGTAGAATTTAAAGTGTTGGGAGAACAAAACAACAGAGTTCTCATAACTAACTTCTTGTCCAAATCCATGCATTCCTTTTGAATTTTAGCTTGAGAGTACCTTGCTACAGCAAAGAGAATAAGATCACTTGCAAAAGAAGGTTAGAGACGAAAGGCCCAGATCTGAAAGCTTGAAATGGTTTCCAGTGCACAACTTCAACAGCAGAACTATATATATTAAGTTAATTTCTCCAAGCATGACAATGATGACATAAATAGATAAGGTGATAAGGTATCACCTTGTCTAATACCTCTAGTAGCCTTGAAAGTATATGTCAGTTCTCAACTGAGGACGACCTAAAAACTAGTCCTAGAGACACTACTTAGTCAATTTCGATCACTAGACTATTAGGAATTTGGGCTTCATAGAGAACTGCTTCAATAAATTGCCAGCTTAGTCTGTCGTAAGCTTCAGAGAGGTTAATTTTCCATGCAAGATTGGTACTTAGGGAGACTTCTTGAGCCACAACAGTGTTGTTAGATATGTCCTTACCAGGCACAAAGTCAGGACTAACCAGATTTTTGAAAAATGGCGGAATCCTAGCAACCAAAATCAAGGATATTAACTTCTTTTTTTTAATCAGAAATAACTTTCATTCCAAAAAAAAACAGTTGCGCAAACTGATTGATTGAAAGAGATCCATATTTTGAGGACTAGCAACCTTAGGAACCAAGGTAAATACCAGAAGAGAAAGAAGTGCTAAGAAGAGTTAAAATCTCCTCAGCACAAATAGTTCGATGCTTTTGGTAGAAACTAACAGGGAAACCATAAGCTCTAGCTACGAATGTTAAAACCATAACCTCAGTGTTAGAACATCAATCCCTGGCTAGCAAAAGCATCCTACCTTTAAGAAAAATCCTGGCTAAATAACCTTCTTTTCTTCCCTGGGGTGCTACTTTTGTACAGCATTATCTTATTTTGTAAAGGCCATGACAGACTTGATTATTAAAGTCGGGAAAAACCTAATTCCACTAATACTCTCAAATTCATGCTGGAAGGGTTGAAGTGAAGTGGAAACTGAATCGGATTTGGCACCTAACTCAATTCCACTAATCTTCCTTATGATTACGTAAAACGGTAAAACCTCTATAGTTATAAGGTTGGAACCTAACTAATATTATCATTATAAGATTATTATACCATAAATAGAGGTGTAGTTGAAAAAAATTATTATTTAACTTGTATTTCTTGGACAAGATGTCTGAATATATGTACCACATTAATGGTGGAACTTTAAGAGATAATCCTGAGCAGGAGAGTGCGGAAATACCAAAAATTTGAATGTCAAAACTAATATTACCATCGCATGTCTCCTCCTAATATGAAAGGATGGCCTATAAATATTCATTTTTTGTCCAACTTGAAGGTCAAAACTCTGACAAATAAAATGTCAAAACTCCAGATCATAAGAATACGTATGTGTTTAGTTTATATTGTACTAGCTTCTGTAAAACTAATGATATTCAC
Organism: Rosa chinensis; assembly: GCF_002994745.2. NCBI lineage: Eukaryota > Viridiplantae > Streptophyta > Magnoliopsida > Rosales > Rosaceae > Rosa > Rosa chinensis. The sequence continues at coordinate 36,049,685 of NC_037094.1, forward strand.
AGATACTGTAACCTCTACATTTATATTGTTTATATGTAACTATGCAAGTGTATCTCATATACCAAAACTTCGAACCAATGAAAAAAGAGAATAATCCAAAAATGTAAAGGTTCGTGGATTGCGCAAGTGTTTATCTTATATGTGACTAGCTACTGTAACTACAGATTAAGGCTGCACATCAAAACACTAGTACCATTTGCAAGTTACATGGTAAAAACAACCAAGTAGTTCCATATCCTACTTTAAAGGTCAACATTTCTTTACTTTCAACAGCAATTCTGCGATAACACAAAAATTCACTAAAGGGGTGTAGATTCCAACCTTATGTGACAAAATTTACTGTTGTCTGAAAATACTGATAATTCCATCCGCAAACGATTTCATAGCACCCCATAGAGTTGTTGATCTTTTTGGAGGTTCTGCATCATCAGCCAGCCTGCCAGAAAGGAAGGGGCACAATGGATTCAGCTTACGTAAATGAAGTTGAGAAAAGTAAATTTAGGTGAGACGTCATGTTTATTACATGTGCTTTTAACTTAAAGCTAAGCATATCAGATGCATTTTCAAGGGGATTGTACTATTCAGGCTTCAACTTCCCATAATCTAATACAAATAGCTTCACCATCAGCCAAAAAAGAGAGAAGTAAATAAATAAATGAACGTGACAAGACTATGTTCATTGGTTTGTAAACTAAGAATGGTCATTAACAATCACTAATCACTGTAGGAAATAGTACTCCAAGATGAGATGTCAATCACTAAACCCGCTTGATTTTTATTTTTATTTTTTATTTATTTACTTTTTTGCCCTTTAAACTAAAGAAAAGAAAGATACTGAAAGATCTTGATATCAAGTTATTCGCATATATTCTAGGTAAAGTAGAAAAGTCCCCAAACTTATATCTCTACATTACATTGTCCACTGCCCAAGCGACAAGCTCAAAAGCAAAAAAGAAGCGTGATCGTGGTATCAATGTAATATTTTTCATCCAGAAACAAAAAATTAGAATTAATAATTAATTACAGCAATAAAAAAACAATTGTATTGTTTACAATAAAATCAAGAGGTCAAATCAGAGAAAAACAACAGGATACAGAGCACAGGCATGGTGTTTTAGCTTCTGTTTGAGAGAATCAATTTGATTTATTCTTTACAACACTAATTGCATGTGAATGACCAGTATGCACTGTTCAGAAAACTAATTCAGGCATGATGTTTGACCGGATGTTATAGAAAGTCAATTTCATTTGTTTTTATCAAAAACTAATGCAGGGGATTGTTAATAGTAGCACCACAACTATTCCTATAATCCATGTTTTGCATCAGAAGAAGCTAATCATCATATGAACCTGGCTAGGAAAGCACATATGGTCACTCTGGGAACCAATAAGATCCACGAATTCTACTAACGAGTTTACAAATTACAGTTCACCTTGGCTAACAAACCTTCAAGTTGAGAACAGTGAGCTGATAAGGAAGGCTAACCTTCTCAGCTTTGTTTTAAGAATATGAAGAGTGTTAGATATATGGTCAAATAAGTTGAGACTCGTGAAGTTTGGAGTAGTATTCCAAATAATTAAGCAACCAAATTCATACTCTTCAGATGTTAATCTTGTCTACATCCATATCCAAAATATCTCATATTCTCTTTGTCCGTGGTGCAAGCAATCCATATCTTTGTGCATATAATACGCGCTTTAGCTCTTTTAACAAATTGACAATGAATGTCTACGGCAATACATGATCATTAAATAACAGTAATCCAATTTTAATGTTGTTCAGAATGATAACAATGATATTATGACATTAGAATACAATAAAGAACTTACTTGGATAGTTTGTCTGCCTGAGGAATCTCTTCATGTTGCTCCACTATAGACTTTGAAACATCAAGATCTGATTTAGTAACAACAGTATCACCAGAACTTGGAGAGGCTCTATTAGTTTCCGCTATTGGTAAATGTTTTTCTTTAGCAACAAAATCAAGTCGATCAGCCTGAGGGATCTCTTCATGCTGGTCCATTTTACACTTTGAATCATCAAGATGTGGTTTAGTAACATCCTCTGTATCATCAGAACTTGAAGAGACTCTATTAGTTTCCGCTATTGGTAGATGTTTTTCTGCAGCAATGGAATCAAGTCGATCAGCCTGAGGGGTCTCATCATGTTGCTTCATTTTACACTCTGAATCATCAAGATCCGGTTTAGTAATATCCTCCGTATCATCAGAACTTGGAGAGGCTGGATTAGTTTCCCCTATATGTAGATGCTTTTCTTTAGAGACATAATCATGTTGATGAGCCTGAGCTTCCTCCCTTTTACCATCCTCAGATTTGTCATGTGAATGAGAAATAACATCAAATCCTCCTTGTAACATCTCACATCCTGGAGCAATAGAGACAAATTGAGTTTTCTTAAGTTCCTCCATATCAAGGCCTATATATGAAGATTCCTCAGCATTCACTTTCCAGATATTACTTTGTGTGACATCCAGATCAGAACCTCTCCCCTGCAGGGAAAATACAACTTAAGTAACTATAAAAAAAATTTAAGGTACTTCACTCTAATGCAAAGTCCCAGGAGCATAATAAATAACCAAAAAAAAAACAGTACAATATTTGAAATATTGATAAATATGGGAAACCAAAAATGGAGAATGAGGCGTTCAAACATGCTAGAAGTGATTCCTTGCAAAAGCCAAATGCTAGAAGATTTAACTCAATTCAAGATGCCCTTCATGCATCGGGAACCAACGGAAACTTATTTATGATGCATTGAAACTATAAAAGACTCAACAAGAATGAATAAACCGAGAATAGTGAAGTATGTACTCATGAATGGATGGGGTGGACTACGTCTCAGTTGATATGCATCTAGTCATGACTCTCATAATATTTCAGGAAAATAAACAGATGGGAAGAAGCAAATATTTCCTATCATAAATTTCAGGCAGCAACATGAAGAAATACTCTCAAAGCAAAACTTTTTATGCTTCTCCACTGCATAAAATTAAGTTACTACATGTGTAAGGTAGGAATCAAATTAAGAGGATATGTGATCAAGGAAACAAGGGACTCATTGGGTTTTTACCTTCTAAGGCTACTATCTCCTGTTAATACTTCTCCAAAACAATTCCCAATCAACTAAGACGGTAACTTACTTCAGTCTTTCTAAAGTTGCAATTTTGAAAAGATAGTAGTGTTGTACCTCTGTCAATAACATATTAGAGTTTGCAACCAGAATAATAAACAAAATAGAAAGATGCCAACTATGCCTCAAGAGAAATGTTATTGGTAGGTGTAGTATGACTGACCATAACCAAACCTCTATTCAAGCTTGAAAATTCCATACTTTATAATCTAAATTGGTTGCCAAAATCATTACCAACAATAACCATAGCAAAAATAAACTAATAAACGGTGATCCATGGCTAATACTTACTGGAGTGATAACTTCTTCGGACAAAATCTCAACTGAGGAGGACGTCTGGGACTCTTCCTCAGCTTCTAAACACCCGTCACTGGCAACACTAAGATCTGTGTCATTTTCCGCCTCAGAAACAGTTTGAGCAATGACACCTCCGACTTCAGTCAAAGACTCACTTCCTCTTATTCCCTCTCGTCCCAACGAATGCTCAATCCCACCACACGAGGGCGAGATTTTAGCCGTGTACTGTAGCTCCTGGAGGATCCCCCTAATTCTATAGTAACTGCCACCCACTTGTCTCTGAGTATACTTAAAGGGAGGGAATTTCCCCGCATTCATTGCTCTGTACCTGCAAACAATGATCACCCAGGTACCTTTATCTACTCCCAACTCATCGAAACACAAAACGAAACTGCCAATTCTAACGCCCAACACTCTCTAAACAACAAAAATCTGATATACAAAACCCAAAACAACAAAATCACAAGAACCCAGTAAGCATTACATTAAAAAAAAAAAAAAAAGAGTTTATAACATATACATACTCGTGGACAAATGATTCGACAAGGGCTTTGAGCTCCTTCTTGCTCAGCCTCCTTCCACGGACTTTGTTGCCATCTGGGTTTGGTTCCTCGGCGGCGGCGGCGGAGGCGGCATTGTTAGCATAGGGCCTTCTTCCTCGCAGCCCACTTGGTCGTACTGCAAAACCCACAAAAGAATATATGATCCTAATCACACAAACACTAAATTTTCAGGTCTGAGAGAAAAAATTTACCGGATTTGGGGAGGTGATTGAAAGTGAGGCCTCTTCGTAACATGCTCTGTATACTCATTCAGTCGATCATTATTTGTGCTCGTAGCTTTTTACATATCAGTGGAAGAGAAGAGAGAATAGTAGACGAGGGTTTTAGGGTGTTTTTTTAAGCTTCCTAGACAACGGAGAGGGGGGGGGGGGTTACAAGACACCTGGGCTGGGGTTTAACAGTGCGTGTAACACACGCTCTCCGTTTATGATAATCGTTTTGCAAGGTAGGTCAGTAAAAAAAAAGGTGGAGGTCAGTAAAAAAGTTGGGTTTGCTATTTATGTCTTGATTGTTTGCAGCATAAGGAAATCTTTGTTCACTCTCTAAATGTCTTGGGCTTCATGGGAATGAGTAGCATCTAATTCTGATGGCATGGGGTTCATATACATCAGATCTTGCTCTTCTCTGATCTCAAGGTACTCCTCTTCTGCTTACATATTATGAAAATTGAGTCCTTTGGGTTGTTTTCTAACGCAGTAAAAAAATATCGAAGTTCATGTCATTTATTTAATTGATTAGATGGCTTGTTTTGTAATAGTATTAGTATCTTGTGAAACTGAAGGTCTGTTATTTACTTGTGCATTGCATTACATTTCTAGGATTTGAGATCACCTTACATTTAGCAGTAGAGTTCTTTAAACCATCTTATACAAATGATGACCAAAAACATTCATGAGTTGTTCTCATTCTGGTTCGTGTTCATTCTTTTAAAACCTTATTTGTATAGAACAAGAGCAGAAAATATATATCCTATTGTTTTGCAGAGTGGTAGAAACATGATCCTTGTAATGGTTGGATTGCATTAGTGATGTAAAAATATATTCCATATAATATATCAAAATTATCAGAGTTGTATCATCTTCACCAGTAGGCAGTTAATGAGCACATTCAAAGTTTAATGGAATGGACTTCTATCATTGATGATTTGTTTGCAAAGCAAGTGCCAGAGTTTGTGTCATAGGAATGTACTCCTAGTTTATGGAATATGGAAGATAATGTGCTCCAGACATTAGTATCACTTCCTAGGCGTACATGATGCTGCCTCTTTGCAATGGTTAGACCTTAGGACCTGGAACCTTTAGTGGCCGGGGTAAATTAAATTCTAAAGATCTTATATTTTGAAGAGGTGCTTTAAACATGACATGGATGAAAAAACAAAGTAGGCACATTATCTCGGGTTGGCAATGCTTGAATTAAATATCATTTTGGTGATTAGCACAAGGATGCATTTGAAGAACCAAGTGTTATTGGTCTGTGCCGAAAGTTACTGTGATGAGTGTTATTAGTTGAGCAATTAAGGAATGGTGCTTGAATTAAATATCATTGTGGTGATTAGCACAAGGATGCATTTGATGAACCAAGTGTTATTGGTCTCTGCTGAAAGTTACTGTGATGAGTGTTATTAGTTGAGCAATTAAGGAGTGGTGTTATGAGCTTGCTGTGGAGTACGAAGGAAAGCATGATAGCGATAAAACGTGCAGAGGACTACATTGCTATACAAGTTTGGACCCAGAAGATACCATTATCAAATCCTTAGCACACATGCTTCGCTTGGCAAAGGAGGTCCAGATTGCTTATCACATAAAAAGGCTGACTTTGCAGATGAAGGAGCAAGTGTAATTTGTGTTCCATTTGGTCCTCTACAAGGCCTGATAATCTTTCGAGGCAAATAGGATTTGTTTTCAAGAGACTATAACTATATATTTCTAATTTTCACATGTGCTTTGCTAAGACAGGCTAGTCTTGCCCAAATGTAACAGATATATGCTATTATTGTTGTCAAAATTCAATCAATGGAACATAAGGCCTCGATGACATGTAAATATGTAATTCATTTGTGATCTACAAGCTTTTATCTTTTAACATTGCAAAAAGGAAACTCATGTATGCCTGCCTAATATGAAGCAACTCTAAATGAAAATAATCAAACACAAGCTAAGTAGCTGTAGAAAATTACAATCCCAAAAAAATACTTAGTGGCTTCTAGTTTCTACACTATTGCAAGTTTATTTGGAAAGGCATGCATGATCATAGTTTTCCATTCAGTGGCCATGACAGGATGCTACGTCAAAAATGCTGCATCAAAGCAAGCTGCTTCTTCTCAACCAATCCTACCTGGTCGGATGTAGCATTTTGCATCAAAGCAAGCTGGGAATGTTGTCAAACAGTCTTCACTTCCAGCAACCTAAAGTCCATCAATAACTAGCTTAGTTAATGAGTGTTAACTAAACTGTCTCCTTATCTAGGATTAAACCACTGATGAAATTGTGCATGGTCTGTGCTAGGTTGGGAATGTACATAGTATGTTTGCGTTGGGAATGTACTCAATGGGATAGGCTGCCCAGGTATTCTCTGCGACCAGAAGAAACACAGCTTAATATACTTGTCTGGTTTATCAGAAGCATTTAATGAATCAACATATATAATTGTATTAGTGAAATAAGCATATTGACAAGATGATCTTGTTGTGCAGAAGCGTCAAACAGGTATGAAGTATCAGAAATATGAAAACATAAATTAATAGAAAAAATCCAGAAAACCAAAGATTTATGTGATTCACCCGAAAATCAAAGGGTTACATCCACGGGCGGAAACGGTGAGGAGATTCCACTAATATCAAAAGCAGATTACAAAGTGTTTAGCACTCAAACCCAAAACCCGATTACACCTGAATACACTCACGGAAAGAGAAAGACCAAATAGAAGAACAACTACCTCAAATATATATATTGTCACTCACAAGAACAAAAGCAACAAGGCAAAAGGTAATTTTCTATAGAACTCAAAACTACGGCTACTTCTCAATAACCCTAAGTTGCGGCTTTTTCTTTTCTCTCTCACATCTTAATTGGTGACAAAAAGCATATATTTATATGTGCATGAGGCATACTCCAAAACCTAATAGAATTAGGTTAATCATATGGGCTTAGTCCAAAAGATAATCGATGGGTTTATTAATTTAAGCCACAAACCAACAATCTCCACCTTGGCTTAAATTAACTAAAATCTCTAAAGTAAAAATCTCCTCCGAATGTCTCCTCCATCAAACCCCAAAGGGTACTAAATGCGAATAGCAATCAAGCCCAAGCCAAGCTTGAACTTGCAAACAGGAACTGGCTTGATCAAAATTAGATGACTCTGACGAAGAGATTGAATTTCTTCATACAAAGCAACATTGTAGAACTGAAGTTGCTTCTCTTCAATATCACCAACAAAAACAAGCATCTCCTGACTAGGTTGAATAAAAGTGCAGTCTAATACTTTCTCTGAAGCTTGAATAAGCTCCACCAGCTTACTAACACCGTGGCCCAAACTTGCATCAATAGACTCTCCTCCAAATAGCATGGCATACTCTTAATTGGAGTCTTCATACAAAATGCGGATGATGGAGACCAATTAATCAAGTAGCAGGAACTAACAGATTCAGCACCAAAGTCCTTAGACTTATCCAAGTTAGAAAGTATGCAAAGCGCTTTCTCTATGAGGGATCCACAAATATGTTTTGCAATTTTTATAAGTGGTGACTTCAAAATAGTGCGGTGTCTCACTATCTGATCTTCACAGAACTGATCAAATTGGCCCTCAACAAATTAACCTGTACCAAAATCTGAATATGGACTTGATGAAGAGGCAACTGATGAAGCACCAATAACTATGCTACCCTGAAGTACATAGAGGTTATGGCAAATCAACTTTCCCTGAATCACAACAAGAGCACCCTTACTAACTCTTAAAACTCCACCTTGAGACAAATACTTATAGCCTTGTGAGTCAAGAGTACCCAAAGATATCAAATTATTTTTCAAATCTGGGACATGCCTAACCTTTGTCAAAGTCCTAATAATTCCATCATGCAACTTAATTCGAACTGTTCCAATCCCCATTACTTTATTAGGAGTATTATCCTCCATAAAGACAGACCTTCCATCAATAGACTGATAATTGTTAAACCAATCTCGATTGAAGCACATATGGTGCGAGCAACTCGAATCAAGCAACCAAGCATTAACAGAAGAATCACCAACAAATAAGGTAAAATCAAAAGTAATAGACTCATCATCCACATAATTCGCATCATCACCAGAAGATTTTTCAGAAGATTTACATCTATCTTTGAGTTTAGGGCATTCAGGTTTCCAATGACCTTCTTTGTGACCATAGTGGCATGTACCTTTTCTAATTCAAGACTTAGATCTTGAACTTCCTCTATTACTGCTTTCTTCTCTACCTTGAACTACCAAACCATGATCTTGATTATCATTCAAATTCTCTAACACTTTCTTCTTCAATTCTCTAGAACTCAAAGCTGGTTTGACATCTTCTAAAGAGATAGCCTCTCTTCCATACAGCATGGTGTTAACAAAATTATCAAAAGAAAGAGGCAAAGAGCATAGCAAATCAAAGCCTGATCTTCATCATCAATTTTAACATCCATACTTCTCAAATCAGATATAAGCTTATTAAATTCATCAATATGGTTTTGAACAGGTGTACCTTCAGACATACGAAGAGTGTATAGTCGTTGCTTCAAATATAGTCGACTGGTCAGGGATTTGGTCATATATAATTTCTCCAGCTTTAGTCACAATCCAGGTGCATTTGTCTCATCAGCAACTTCACGCAAAACCTCATCAGATAGATACAACAAAATTGCACTATGTGCTTGTTCTAACACGTCTCCTTTTTCTTCTTCTGACAAAGTAGTTGGCAAAGCATTCACACCTTTCAGAGCCTTTAATAACCCTTGTTGAACTAATAGGGCTCGCATCTTCAAACGCCAAATGTTGAAATCATTCCTCCCATTAAATTTATCAATCTTATATTTCATCGAATAAGTAGACTTCATCATTGAATCAAATAGCCCAACCGAAGTTTGAGTTTTGATACCACTTGTTGTGCGGAAGCGTCAAACAGGTATGAAATGTCAGTTGAATGTTTCTAATATTTTTTTTATAAGTGTTGCACATAAATGGTGGTGGATTGATATTGCCCTCAACTCATTCATCTCATCCATATATATCATCTTAAAAACAATTCTAAAACTTTTTACTTTAATTTTTCCATTTTCAATACCTAAAACTCCTTATTTGTTTTCCTCTGTTTTCTTACTTTAAATTTTCTTTTTCATCATCATCACATCTATTTTTTGTCATCCATGTCTTTCCATATCCATTTAGGATTTGTTTTCTTGAGTTTACATTTTTAGTATATAGTTCTTTAGATTTTCATTTGAATTTTCTTTTTCATCATCATCATCACATCTATTTTTTGTCATCCATCTCTTTCCATATCCATTTAAGATTTGTTTTCTTAAGTTTACGTTTTTAGTATATAGTTCTTTAGATTTTTTTTCATTTGAATTTTCTTTTTCATCATCATCACATCTATTTTTTGTCATCCATGTCTTTCCATATCCATTTAGGATTTGTTTTCTTGAGTTTACATTTTTAGTATATAGTTCTTTAGATTTTCATTTGAATTTTCTTTTTCATCATCATCATCACATCTATTTTTTGTCATCCATCTCTTTCCATATCCATTTAAGATTTGTTTTCTTAAGTTTACGTTTTTAGTATATAGTTCTTTAGATTTTTTTTCATTTGAATTTTCTTTTTCATCATCATCATCACATCTATTTTTTGTCATCCATCTCTTTCCATATCCATTTAGGATTTGTTTTCTTAAGTTTACATTTTTAGTATATAGTTCTTTAGATTTTTTTTCATTTGAATTTTCTTTTTCATCATCATCATCACATCTATTTTCTGTCATCCATCTCTTTCCATATCCATTTAGGATTTGTTTTCTTAAATTTACGTTTTTAGTATATAGTTCTTTAGATTTTTTTTTGTTGTTGTATTGTTTTTATTTCCAACATTTTTATTTGTTTTGTGTTTTAGGTACGGCGTGAAGTCCAAGTGCTCCCTCCAATACTTGATGTTGAACAATCAGTTTATTGTTTTACTATATTCAAGCGACTACAGCAAGGGTTTAAATTGAACGCCTATTTTTAGCATATCAAAGATCTGGTTTAATTGTTAATCAACTCTTTTTGGGTTTATCATGTAACATATAATGTTTATCCAGTTACTCTTTATGATAATCTACTTTACCTCTTTGCTCCATGGAGTCTAGTCATTTTGCCTCTTTGCTTCATGGAGTTGATTGGGATTCTATGTATGTGTGTGTATGTGTGTATATATATATATTATACTCTATAGCCCCACTGAAACTCACTACTCAAACTCTCTTCTCACTTACACTCAGTACTCAAATTCTCTCGCCACATGGATTTTGCAGAGAGAACGTGACCTGAAAAATGATTATGTACTTGAATATTTCTCTCATAAACAAGTTTCAGTTTCATCCGACAAACCGAAGTTGAGAAGGGGCTGAACCTTTATCAACTAGGTGAATTGTTGAGAGCCCCTTTGAGCTAAGATTGAGAGCCTTAGTAAGCGAAGCTGATGTCAACTCATTCCGCAACTGCATTCTCGGACATCAGGAGTGAGTTTTAAGCTCTATAAGATGTTGGATTCAACATTTGAGCACTCTGATCAACTGAGGGCAAACATTGAGACACCACCTCCGACTTTCTTCTGGCAGCAAATTGAATTTCTGAAAGCCTGTATGAGGAAGTTTGTTGTACATCCGGCTGATAATCGTCGGATGTATCGGGTGATAGATGATACCCTCAAGGCTATTTTGCTGGTGGAGGGCATGCCATGTGATGATCAGGCGATCAACTCTTTCAGGATGTATGGAGTGGTCTTGAGGGTGATGCGGGATATGCAAAAGGGGGTCTCTGTGTATGTCTAGCAAGTCGACGGTAACACTTATGGTTGAGATCGTTGGAGGACCATTTTAGGGTGTGTTGTGGCAGTTTTGGAGTATCGTTTTCAAGCTTTGTGGAGATTTGTTGTATCGGTTTTAACCTCTGTGGGAGATTTGGGTGGCAACCTTGCTTTATCAATCTATCGGTTTCATGTTTTTGCGGCGGATCTGGTTGTGTTTGCATCTACTATTTCCATTTTCTACCTACGTAAGTATCGACTATTCTCGTATCTATGTATTTGGGCTTTAATTAATATCATTAGTTCTCGAATCCCTTTATCTCTTTTTTTATATATGTGCATTACGATTTCCCTTCATCTCTACTAGCAATAATGTTGCATGGTTTTTTTTTTTTTTTTTTTTTTGAGAAACTAATGTTGTATGGTTCCCGTCGAATCCATATAAATTTTACAATCAACACAATTTCTTTTAGTATTTCAAAAATATAGGAAAAAAAAAATCAGGAGTTATAAATAGGAAGCATGAATAGTATGAAAAGTCTTAAACCCTCCGCTCCCCACAAACAGATTACCATAACTTTATCCCAAGAGTTCTTCCATGATTTTTTTTTTAATATGGGAATTTCTTATATAAATAGTCTAATGAGGGAGTATAGGAAAGTATGGACAGTTCAAGCCGAGGATGGAGGGTATTCTTGTAAATCAACATCAGAAACATAAGTATTCTAAACAAATAATGTTGAAATTTACAAAGTATTTATAGACAAATTATGAAAAAAAAAAAAAAAAAAGGTTTTAAAGTATTTGAATTGTAATCAAGCTAATGATCAATCAAACCAAGAATCAAGAAAGAGATAGGTGAATGAAAATAGTAGAGACACGTTAACAACCATTAACACGTTAAACAGATTATCAAACATAAATAACGCATGAAAATATGTTATAAAAAGATATCAATCAAGAACAAAGATGAACGCAGACAATATGTCTATTACTTCCCTTAATTATTTAACCAGATGAACACACCATGGTCAAACCTATTAAACATGCATTGCTAGTGATACAATGTTACCCTAACAAAAAACATAGTTACGCAAGAAGTATAATTGGAAGTTTAATTGATTTTAGAAAAGCCAACAAGTATGGAATGTCAATTTTATCATGCAATTCGAGTCATTGATTTACTTTACTTTAGTACAAAAGTTTTCCACTTAATGAATCCAGAACATAGAACGCCACTTCTTAATTCTAAAAACAATTATATGCTTGAAACTCTAAGTTGGCCATCAAAAAACACAAACACATAAAAGATAATTTTAAGCACAACACCAACAATCATTCAATGACATAAGATGAAATCGCAAATTATATATTTGAAAACCTAAAATGTTAGCATGCTTCATGGTTTTTGAAAACTAAAATCAACTACATAAACTTTAATCTTACAAAGTTGCGAATTCAAAAAAACAAAACAAAAAGATGTTCTGAATTACAAGTAAAAAAAAAAAACGAAATCAATAAAAGGTGGTTATGGTTACATTTTTGAAGACTTCAAGAACGCAAGAGGAGTTTCAAAACGATGATCTTGTAATGATGGCTACGGCAAGGAGATGGATGAATGCTTGATCACAGGTCCAATGCTAGGAAGAAGGATGGAGGTCGAAGCTTTGAAGTAAAGAGGAGAGGTTTTTGTTACGTCCCGAACCTAGGAATTACGATTTACTTTCGTGTTGGACGGTAATTGTTAAATATTTTCAATTTTGAACCGTTATGGATATTTTAGTGGCCCTAAAAGTTGACTTTTTATTCGGGTCAAAATTTGAGAAAATGTTCTTCACGAAAGTTGTAGGGGACGTTAAACCGAGCGCGTGCATATGTGGTTCGTAAAAATCGGACTTCGTATGCAAGAGTTATGGCCGAAATAGTAAAATTACTGTTCACAGTAATTTTTGATTAAAATAGAAAGTTACCTAGGGTAGGTTTCCATTTCCGGAAACCCACCCTTCCCCTTTCTCTCTCCTCCCCCCCGAGCTCTCTCTTCCTCCGGTTCGGCGATTTTCCTTCCTCTTCCGATTGCCGGCGATTCCGGCCACCCCAAGGCGTGCCACCGGTCATCCCAGGATCGCCTCCTCCCTCTGAGCACCCCTGCATCCTTGGTTTTCCACGATTTGGCCGGAAAACCACGGATCGAAGCAAAACCTCCTCCGGCTGCAGTTTTGGACTTTTGCCGATTTCCGGCGATTCCGGCCACCTCCGGTCCCCATCTCTTCATCGAAGGTTTGGTTTTTGCCACTGATCATTTCCCCTATGGCCTTGTAACACGATTTGAAGTGTAGAGGCCGGATCGAATTAGGGTTCTTGATTTTTCTGGGTTTGTGTTCATTGATTGATTTCGACTGTTTCTAGTTGTTATTTGGAATTGTTGTAGTTATGAAGTGGAATCAGTGTGTTGAGTAGGTGTTGTACCTGGAATTTGGTGGCCGGAGGTGGAGGTTGGCCACCGGCACGTGAAACCCACGCACCGCCACTGTAGGTGGCGCGTGAGACAGGGTTTTGGCCGGGAATTTTGACTGTTGAACATGTATTGGGTCAATTTTACATCTAGTTAATTAATCGAAGTTTGGAAATCGATTTGAAAGTGAATTGAATATAAATTTTGATGGTTGATCAAGAAAATTGGTGAAATTGTAAATCGAATTACGAGGAATCCATCCATCGGATTTCCTCGGTTTGGCCTTTGAGCCTTTATATTAAGGAGATAATATTATTGAAGAAGATTGGGAGAAATTGGGCAATTAAAGTGATATTAGGGTTGATTTTAATTAATCCAATTTAGTTTTCCATCCCGAAATTAAAGTTACGAACGTTATATTGTACAGGACGTGAGGAGGATTTCCTCGAGGAGGGTTTGGATCGACGGCAAGCTTAGCCGTACTTTGTGAGTGGACGTTTGTTTTAAATAAGTGATGCATGCATTTATTTATTAAAGCCTGTTTTATTTTATTAACGTATTTTTCCGAGCATATAAAGATAATTATGATTTATCTTATGGAGTTACTTCTAAATATTATTTTCCATGAAGTGATTATGATTTATATCGGTTGAGAATTTGGTTATAAAGTATTTATGCTCGGATTCGAATTTTTATTTGAGACTTTATTTATAAATGGAGTTCGTTTGAAATAAATCTCTATGATTATTTATTGATTACGATTTTGGCATTGGGAATGCCTCGTTGTTGATTTATTTATTTCTTTAGCGTGTGGGACACGCTGTTAATTTATACGGCTTTTTACGAAAATCAGAGTACGGTTGGGAATCGTACCCGTATGTCCTTTATATGTGGGACATGGGGAAGCTTTAAGGATTTATCGGTTTTTAAACCGCCATACCCAGGGTCGTTATATATATATTATATTACTGGCTAGCCTATTATTACTCCTCCCTACTTACTATGTGTTCGTAGGTGAGTAGAGGAGAGCATGGGATGCTCAAGAGTGTGGGACACTCCGACCCGAGCCAATAAGGCTCCCTTCTTTCGTATGGTGAAAGTTCTTCCCCATATTTTAATATGATTTGACTAGCGGGGCTAGTCCGATTTATTTTATCCAGCGGGGCTGGAATGGTTTGTACGAGTTTTGGGTTTAAAGAAATACGTTTTATAAACGTTGCATGCATCGAGACTTTATATTGTAAACTTGTGGGAAAGTATAAATTTATCTTCATTTATACTTATTTATTTTGTCCACTCACTCTAACGTTTTTATGTACTTTCCCCCTGGGCCCTTTGGTTTAAATTGCCCAGATCACAGTGTTGCGGACCGGCATAGGAGCGGAGGCTAGTACCACATTTGTCATCCATTCTCAGTAGGTTATTGATTAACCTACTTATTGTTTTATATTCCGAGTCTGTTCCTTAGATTGCTCTGAATACTTGTTGAGAGTGGATTTATACATTTGTATAATTATGTGTGTAAGAGTGGTTTATTTTGGGAGATTGTTGAACGATTGAGTTGCTGGGTTGTATTTGTTTAAGATGTTAAGATTGTGGAGTTTGATGTTTATACTTGGAAAATTATGGAATGTTGCTAGGAAGCAGGGTGGCTTCAAGCATAGCATTTAGAGTATTTGAGGAGTGTTTTCAGCAGGTTTAGGGTTGCCCATTTTTAGGGGAGGTTCTGTCGAATTTTCTCGAAAAGTGGGTCCCGCAGGTCCACCTAGGAGTTAGGAGGGTAATTCCGGGGTGGGTCCTGACAGTTGGTATCAGAGCATTAGGTTTCCCGTTTCCTGTCATCTATACTACTTTATACAATTGAGGACATCTAGTATCTTCCGAGTGATGGCCCGACCGCGGCGGATCCCCATCGTATGCTCTTCGATACTAGTGTGTTCTTCAAGTGTATAAGGTAGTTATCCTAGTATCTTCGTTGTGAGTCATCTAATTCTCTCTTAATCTCAGGTGCTATGCCTCTTAGACGCCGGACTCGTGGGGAAACCCCTCCCATTCCAGGAGATGAGCATACTCCTGGAGGAATAGCGGAAGCGTTGGGACGTATTGTGCAGCAGTTGACTGCAGCGCTTCCAGGCTCCAGAACTGACTTTACCATGGAGCGAGCGAAGAGGCATGGAGCTTATAGCTTCTCTCATGCTCCTGAGGCTATAGATGCCCAGAATTGGTTGAACAAAATGGAGAGTCTTTAATCAAATCCATTGCCCTGAGGATCGAAAAGTGGGCTTAGCGGTGGATTTTCTGGATGGTGTGGCTTTTGATTGGTGGTCTTATATGAGCAGGGATTTAGAGATTGATGGCCCAATCACTTGGGAACAGTTCAAAGAGCACTTTAGTGAGAGATATTTTGGCACAGCCATTCGGGATAGGATGAAATATGAGTTCATGCATCTACAGAAAGGGGACATGACCGTAACAGAGTTTGAGCAGCGGTTCACCCAGCTAGCCCAGTTTGTGCCTGATATGGTTAGCACTGAGAGGGAGCGGATTTATAGGTTTGTGGATGCTTTGGGGGGTAAGTATTCTGATCAGCTGACAGGAGTGCCATTTAGTGATTATGCTGAGGTCGTTAATGCTGCTTTACGACTTGAGACTAGGTATATGTCTGGTACCCGACCTCGAGATTTGGGTGGCCCCAGTCAGGGCCCACCCAAGAAGGCTGCTTCTACTTCTGGGTCAGGATCTTCAGCAGGCAGCGGACGGAGCAGTGGGTCTGGTGCTGGATCTCATTATAGACGCGGGGGGCGTGACAGGAGATTTCCTAGGGGGCAGTTTAGTGGACGCCCGCTTGGGCAGAGCAGAGTTGGTTTTGGTGGTCAGTACAGGGCTCCAGCTAGGCAGCCAGCCCCGTTTGGGCAATATCAGTCAGTCGGATGCTTTGAGTGTGGACAGCAGGGCCACTTTAGGAGGGATTGTCCTCTATTGACTCAGAGAGCTGCATTTACTCCTTATCAGACCGCGGGTCAGTCTTTTGCTGGTACGTCTACTAGTGGTATCGTGGCTTCTACTAGCGGTACCCATCATAGTTCAGCAGCTCGTGGCAGCCCGCAGCGGGGTAGGGGTCAGAGAGGACGTCCTACCACTCAGGCTCGGTTGCATGCCATGACACAGCAGGAGGGCCACGACTCACCAGATGTTATTATTGGTACATTGTCTGTTTTTGGTCAGCCTGCTTATACTTTAATTGATCCTGGTGCTTCGCATTCTTTTATGTCGAGTAGATTTGCATGTTTTGCGAATGTGCCATCATCACTCCTTATTGGTGAATGGAATGTATTATTACCTGCTGGAGCATCACTTAAGATAGAATGGGTTTTTAGAGGTTGTGATGTTTTGATTGAGGGTGTTAATTTGGAGGTTGATTTAATTCCATTAGAGCTTGTTGAATTTGATGTGATCTTGGGGATGGAGTTTTTGGCAACTCATCGGGCCAATATTGATTGCTTTCGTAAGATTGTGGTCTTTCAAAGTCCAGGGAAGCCAATGATTACCTTTCAGGGAGAACGTAATGTTCTAGCTTCCTGTATGATTTCCGCTTTGACCGCGGAGAGGTTGTTGAATAAGGGAAGTCAGGCTTATTTGGCACATGTGGTGGACACTAGCAGGGAAGAGTTGAGTATTAGAGAGATACCAGTGGTTAGGAAATTTGCAGATGTATTCCCTGACGAATTACCTGGTTTACCTCCTGCTAGGGAGATAGATTTCACTATTGATTTACTCCCTGGCACCACACCCATATCTTTGGCACCATACAGAATGGCCCCAGCTGAATTAAGAGAGTTGAAGATTCAATTGCAAGAACTAGTGGATAAGGGGTTCATCCAATCTAGTGTGTCTCCTTGGGGTGCCCCGGTTTTATTTGTTAAGAAGAAGGATGGTTCTTTACGGTTGTGCATTGATTATCGAAAGTTGAATAGGGTTACTGTGAAGAATAAATACCCTTTGCCTCGTATTGACGACCTCTTTGATCAGTTGAGGGGAGCCAAGGTCTTTTCCAAAATCGATTTGAGGTCTGGTTACCATCAGTTGAGGATAAGGGAGTCTGATGTACCCAAGACTGCATTTCGATCACGTTATGGGCACTATGAATTCAGAGTGATGCCGTTTGGGTTGACTAATGCTCCTGCAGCTTTTATGGACCTCATGAATAGAGTGTTCCGTCCTTACCTTGATCGTTTTGTGATTGTGTTCATTGATGATATCTTGGTGTATTCCAAGGACAATAGTCAACATGCCAAGCATCTAAGGATTGTATTGCGGACATTGAGGGAGGTCCAGTTATTTGCAAAGTTCAATAAATGTGAATTTTGGCTGAATAGTATTGGATTCTTGGGTCATGTTGTATCTGCAGAAGGTATTAGTGTGGACCCTCAGAAGGTAGTAGCGGTGCTAAATTGGGACTACCACAGTGACAGAGATACGTAGTTTCTTGGGATTGGCAGGTTATTACCGGAGATTCGTGCAAGATTTCTCAAAGATTGCAACTCCTCTTACTAGGTTGACTAGAAAGGGTGTGAAGTTTGTTTGGTCAGAAGAGTGTGAGCAAAGTTTTCAAGAACTCAAGGGGCGTTTAACTAGTGCTCCGGTCCTAGTTTTGCCAGATGATAGTGGGGAGTATGTGGTATATAGTGATGCCTCGAGGCAAGGCTTGGGTTGTGTTCTGATGCAACATGGAAATGTGATTGCCTACGCCTCTAGACAATTGAAGCCGCATGAGTTGAATTATCCGACACATGACCTTGAATTAGCTGCGGTAGTACTTGCACTTAAACTTTGGAGGCATTATTTATATGGAGCTCGGTGTCAAATCTTTACGGATCATAAGAGTCTCCAATATTTGCTCACACAAAAAAGAGATTAATTTGAGGCAAAGAAGATGGTTGGAGTTGATTAAGGATTATGATTGCACGATTGAGTATCATCCAGGAAGGGCTAATGTAGTAGCTGACGCTCTTAGTAGGAAGACATATCCTTCCCTGTTGCCCTCCCCTTCCTTGTCGCATATGAGAACAGTTCGGGTTCCACTTCTTTATGAATTGCGAGCTACAGGAGTTAGTTTGGAAGGGACTGATGAATTTGCAGCCTTAATAGCCAGCTTCCATGTGAGGCCAATCCTTATTGATAAAGTACGAGAGGCACAGCTACATGATGAAGCTCTACAAGAAGTAAGAGAGGCAGTAGAGAATGGAGCTAGAGAAGACTTCATTGTTAGAGGGGATGGAGCTTTGATGTTTGGGAATAGAATTTGTGTACCCAAACAGGATGATCTTAAACAGGAGATACTAGAGGAGGCTCATAGTTCTCCTTATGCCATGCATCCTGGTGGAACCAAAATGTACCGAACTCTCAAGGAATACTACTGGTGGTCTAGCATGAAGAGGGAAATTGCAGATTATGTACGAAGATGTCTAGTGTGTCAACAAGTGAAGGCAGAAAGACAAAAGCCCTCAGGTTTATTACAGCCCTTACCTATACCAGAGTGGAAGTGGGAGCATATTACTATGGACTTTGTATCAGGACTACCACGTAGTCGTAATGGTCATGATAGCATTTGGGTAATTGTGGACCGACTTACTAAGTCCGCACATTTCCTACCTGTCAGCAAGACTTATAAAATGGATAAATATGCAGAGCTATACTTGAATGAGATAGTGAGACTTCATGGCACACCCGTTTCTATTACTTCCGATCGTGATCCTCGCTTCACTTCAAAGTTTTGGAGTGAGCTGATGGAGGCTTTGGGCACTCAGTCTCAATTTAGTACTGCATTTCATCCGCAAACAGATGGACAGACGGAAAGGACCATTCAAACACTGGAAGACATGTTGAGAGCTTGTGTTTTACAATTCAAAGGGAATTGGGACAATCATGTCGCATTGATAGAGTTTGCTTATAATAACAGTTATCATTCCAGTATTGGCATGGCTCCTTATGAAGCCCTTTATGGCAAACAGTGTCGTACCCCTTTATGTTGGAATGAAGCAGGAGAAAGGAAGCTCATTGGTCCAGAATTAGTACGAGTTACGACTGAAAAGGTCAACCTAATCAAGGAGAAACTTAAAACGGCTCAGAGTAGACAGAAGAGTTATGCTGATAACAGAAGAAAAGATTTGGAGTTTCAAGTGGGTGACTGGGTGTTCTTGAAGCTGTCTCCTTGGAAGGGCATTATAAGATTTGGGAAACGAGGGAAACTTAGCCCTCGATATATCGGACCATATGAGATCACGGAGCGGATTGGTGCTGTTGCTTATCGTTTGGCACTACCTCCGAGACTATCTAGAGTACATGATGTCTTCCATGTCTCTATGCTTCGCAAGTATATTGCTGATTCCTCTCATGTTCTTCAAGAACAACCTATCCGGTTGAGAGAAAATTTGACATATGAAGAACAACCGGTTCAAATACTTGATAGGAGGGAGCAGATACTCAGAAACAAAACAATACCCTTGGTCAAGGTGCTTTGGAGTAATCACATGGTGGAGGAAGCTACTTGGGAACCAGAGGAGCAAATGAGGAAGCAGTATCCTCACCTTTTTGGCTAGCAGGTATGTAATTTCGAGGTCGAAATTTATTTAAGGGGGGAAGATTGTTACGTCCCGAACCTAGGAATTACGATTTACTTTCGTGTTGGACGGTAATTGTTAAATATTTTCAATTTTGAACCGTTATGGATATTTTAGTGGCCCTAAAAGTTGACTTTTTATTCGGGTCAAAATTTGAGAAAATGTTCTTCACGAAAGTTGTAGGGGACGTTAAACCGAGCGCGTGCATATGTGGTTCGTAAAAATCGGACTTCGTATGCAAGAGTTATGGCCGAAATAGTAAAATTACTGTTCACAGTAATTTTTGATTAAAATAGAAAGTTACCTAGGGTAGGTTTCCATTTCCGGAAACCCACCCTTCCCCTTTCTCTCTCCTCCCCCCGAGCTCTCTCTTCCTCCGGTTCGGCGATTTTCCTTCCTCTTCCGATTGCCGGCGATTCCGGCCACCCCAAGGCGTGCCACCGGTCATCCCAGGATCGCCTCCTCCCTCTGAGCACCCCTGCATCCTTGGTTTTCCACGATTTGGCCGGAAAACCACGGATCGAAGCAAAACCTCCTCCGGCTGCAGTTTTGGACTTTTGCCGATTTCCGGCGATTCCGGCCACCTCCGGTCCCCATCTCTTCATCGAAGGTTTGGTTTTTGCCACTGATCATTTCCCCTATGGCCTTGTAACACGATTTGAAGTGTAGAGGCCGGATCGAATTAGGGTTCTTGATTTTTCTGGGTTTGTGTTCATTGATTGATTTCGACTGTTTCTAGTTGTTATTTGGAATTGTTGTAGTTATGAAGTGGAATCAGTGTGTTGAGTAGGTGTTGTACCTGGAATTTGGTGGCCGGAGGTGGAGGTTGGCCACCGGCACGTGAAACCCACGCACCGCCACTGTAGGTGGCGCGTGAGACAGGGTTTTGGCCGGGAATTTTGACTGTTGAACATGTATTGGGTCAATTTTACATCTAGTTAATTAATCGAAGTTTGGAAATCGATTTGAAAGTGAATTGAATATAAATTTTGATGGTTGATCAAGAAAATTGGTGAAATTGTAAATCGAATTACGAGGAATCCATCCATCGGATTTCCTCGGTTTGGCCTTTGAGCCTTTATATTAAGGAGATAATATTATTGAAGAAGATTGGGAGAAATTGGGCAATTAAAGTGATATTAGGGTTGATTTTAATTAATCCAATTTAGTTTTCCATCCCGAAATTAAAGTTACGAACGTTATATTGTACAGGACGTGAGGAGGATTTCCTCGAGGAGGGTTTGGATCGACGGCAAGCTTAGCCGTACTTTGTGAGTGGACGTTTGTTTTAAATAAGTGATGCATGCATTTATTTATTAAAGCCTGTTTTATTTTATTAACGTATTTTTCCGAGCATATAAAGATAATTATGATTTATCTTATGGAGTTACTTCTAAATATTATTTTCCATGAAGTGATTATGATTTATATCGGTTGAGAATTTGGTTATAAAGTATTTATGCTCGGATTCGAATTTTTATTTGAGACTTTATTTATAAATGGAGTTCGTTTGAAATAAATCTCTATGATTATTTATTGATTACGATTTTGGCATTGGGAATGCCTCGTTGTTGATTTATTTATTTCTTTAGCGTGTGGGACACGCTGTTAATTTATACGGCTTTTTACGAAAATCAGAGTACGGTTGGGAATCGTACCCGTATGTCCTTTATATGTGGGACATGGGGAAGCTTTAAGGATTTATCGGTTTTTAAACCGCCATACCCAGGGTCGTTATATATATATTATATTACTGGCTAGCCTATTATTACTCCTCCCTACTTACTATGTGTTCGTAGGTGAGTAGAGGAGAGCATGGGATGCTCAAGAGTGTGGGACACTCCGACCCGAGCCAATAAGGCTCCCTTCTTTCGTATGGTGAAAGTTCTTCCCCATATTTTAATATGATTTGACTAGCGGGGCTAGTCCGATTTATTTTATCCAGCGGGGCTGGAATGGTTTGTACGAGTTTTGGGTTTAAAGAAATACGTTTTATAAACGTTGCATGCATCGAGACTTTATATTGTAAACTTGTGGGAAAGTATAAATTTATCTTCATTTATACTTATTTATTTTGTCCACTCACTCTAACGTTTTTATGTACTTTCCCCCTGGGCCCTTTGGTTTAAATTGCCCAGATCACAGTGTTGCGGACCGGCATAGGAGCGGAGGCTAGTACCACATTTGTCATCCATTCTCAGTAGGTTATTGATTAACCTACTTATTGTTTTATATTCCGAGTCTGTTCCTTAGATTGCTCTGAATACTTGTTGAGAGTGGATTTATACATTTGTATAATTATGTGTGTAAGAGTGGTTTATTTTGGGAGATTGTTGAACGATTGAGTTGCTGGGTTGTATTTGTTTAAGATGTTAAGATTGTGGAGTTTGATGTTTATACTTGGAAAATTATGGAATGTTGCTAGGAAGCAGGGTGGCTTCAAGCATAGCATTTAGAGTATTTGAGGAGTGTTTTCAGCAGGTTTAGGGTTGCCCATTTTTAGGGGAGGTTCTGTCGAATTTTCTCGAAAAGTGGGTCCCGCAGGTCCACCTAGGAGTTAGGAGGGTAATTCCGGGGTGGGTCCTGACAGTTTTGCTTTAATTGGTTTAGAGTTTGAGAGATGAAAAACTTGACGTCTAGAGCTCTCTCTATATATAGAGGACGGCAATCATAGGTGACTTATTGTTCTAGATGTCTTCTGCTTTGCTTCTAAGCCATTCTACGTCATAGGAATTTTCTGATTGGTCCTTGTGTGCAGCAACTAATGAAAGAATGCCATGTCACATTTTCTGCATCAATATAAAGATTTTATCTCCTAGAAGATCTCATTACCGTCCTTTATTCTCTCTAGGGTTCTCCTTTTGGCCGCAGTTAGGTCTAGACGCATTTAGGGTTTCATTTTAACACAATATCTTCAATTAGAGTTCAAATAGGATGACGTCCCAAAGTTGTCTTCAATCTTCATGATTATTCTTCTACTCTCCTACTTCTCCCAGGTATCCTAGAGTCATCAGAACTCCTCATGCAATCAGACTTCCTAGTCCAATAAGGACTCGTTACTCAAAATCTTCTTGAATCTTACTAAACTTTCTTGAGTTCTCCTTGTTCAATAGGGATTCCTAGTCACATTAGGTTTCCTATTCCTGAAAGGTTTAGGTTTCCTAGTCCAACGGGGACTCCACTTCTGTCATTTTTCGCCATTTTTTTAGTTTGATTCCTAGTTGACTCAGGAGTCTTACTTCAACTGGGATTCATTTTCCTAATAAGATTGGGAATGCTTTATTTTTTTCATTTATGTTCATTTATGAGCCTCATTCTCCTTTTGCGTTCCATTTCTTGCCCTTTTTAGCTCATTTCCTTCGTCGTCTGCTCCAATGTACCTATAAACACTAAACTAAGTTAGAAATGAAAATGTTAAGAGAATAACTTAGCATAATATGGAAAGATAAACACTTAAAACATCGCATAAAATGTTCCTATCATTAATTCCAATTCATGAACATTAACAAAAAAAACATTAATCGTAATCAGTTGCAATCCTATTCTAATTCCATATGGTAAGTAAACAGTTTAATGAAAATGATTAATGAAAGTGAAGTATTCTCATACCGACCCTTTTCTTCTCTCATTCCAGTTGTCTCCGATTAATGATTTTTTTCATTCCTAATAAGTAAACATGCCATGATTGAATTTCTTAGATTGGTCAATTTGATAATCTGGGCAGCAAAGTTGGAGTTTGGAGGCATAGTTTGAGAGAAAACTTTATTGCCCAGATTTTTTATTTTATAATTAGTAAATAGGTGCATAAGAGGAACTTTAAGTGAAAAATTAAACAAAAAAATTTTGAGGCTGTGTATTAAGTAAATAGGTATGGTATATAAAATTTCTCACCTTATCCGCAAAAAAGAAAGGAGTAGCAAAAAAAATAAAGAGAAGGAAAAAGAATTGAGGTTCTAGAACCGCGCGGTTGCGGGGTGAGTAAGCGATAAAATGGTTGACCAAGAGATGAAAGTCGTGTTGGGTTGGCGGAGTATCCATGGTCCACGATCCGCGTCCGCCTGAAAGCATTTTCGTAAAGAAATATAAATATCAAAAAAAATAATAATAATAATAATTAAACAAATGAGACGTTGTTTGTTTGTTTGATTCTTCTCTCCTCTCTCTCTCCTCTGCTGGAGCACCTGGTTGTTGAAAACAAAGCAAGCAAAGCACCTCCGACCGCCGCCCGGCGACCAGCTCCGGTGGTCGAACTCAAGCTTCCTCCGCTCGTCTCCACCGTCATAACTCATCAGGTAAACTAAGCCAACACTCTTCCCTCTTCTGTTTTCACTGATTTCTTCTTCAGCCCAAAACCCTAGCTCTCTTTCAGGACTCGGCCATCAATCTCTCTCTGATTCGAATACTAATCTTTGATTTCTTCGCTTCAATTTCCTCTTTCTCGAGCTCCGCTCTTTGGCTTTTCATCTCGAGTCTAACGATGAATGTGTGCTTGAAATGCGGACCTTTGATTTTCCGAGCTATTTTATCACAGCATTCTGTAAATTATATGTGCAAGTTGCAATGAATTTGTGTTTACGAGTTTAAACTTAGCATATAGAGAGATACGTTACGCCTCTGGAACTCTTTATTACTTTCCTTAATTTGCTTTTAGTGGCCAAATTTGATAATGTGAAATTAGGTTTCGACTATATTTCCGGGGCATATACAGATCATTAAGCTGTGGAGTGATGTTTCTCTTCAAACTACTTCATCTTCAGCTCTGAACAAATTCAATACGTATGGGTATAGAGGATGCTTTTGGTAGCAGCAACCACACCAAGTGAATTAGTTATCCCTAAATTGCGCTGAGGGGCGCGGGGGAGGTTGGTAATTAGAACAAGATTTTGTAGTTGCTGTGGTTTTTATTTGAGTAAGGAGAGAGGAGAAACATTTCATGTAGCGCTTACTTCTAATAGGATATAAGCTATGATGACCTGTAAGTAAGAGAATGCAGCTTGCCTCGAGTTTGTTCTTGATGTGATGAGATTGAAGACCGAAAACATAGCTATAGTTTCTCAAACTAAAATTTGATTAAGCGTGTAACAAAATAGTTCTTTTTCATGTTAATCGCTGTTATTTGTTTAAGCTGGTTTAGGTGGCTGTGAGCATAACAGAATTGAATCATGTTTGTATCAGGCAGAGTAAGGTAATTTAATCAAGAAATTGTGGGTAATTATGGTGAGTAAGGAAACTTTAGCTAATATGGAGTCGGTCGTTCGACAACCAGGATGTTGGGGTGGTGTGGATGAGCCCATATTTCAGTCCGATGATGCATTTGGTTTATCTAAATGGGATGCAAAGGAGTGAAGAAGGCAATGGGTCATGAGGCTTAGACCCATGGCACATGCTAGTGCAGATGACAAATGCTTTGAAGATCAATAAATTAATAATGTTCTTAACAGTCAGAGATGATATGCAAAAGAGATGATGGCTCGCCTGCAGGGTGATACTCCAAGCTTATTGCTGCCAGGTAGTGTTGCCTGCAGTGGTATTGGTTGTGGCACATGGGCTTGCATATGCTATCATGCAAATTTATCATGAGATGGGGCTTCAACACAGTGGTCATTTATGTTTAAGGTTAGTATTATATCAAATTAATATACGGCAAAGAGGAAATTCAGGGCAGGGAGGGAGGGAAAGAAGCTGAAAGAGATAGAAAAGGATAAGGAGAGAGCAAAGTGTGGTAAACTTAAGTCTATTCTCTAGCCAGTATTCGAAGAGCTTGAAATTCTCATTTTGATCCGGCTTTGATTTAGGCAATCCCAATATACTAGAATACCTTCTTTTTTTTTTTAGTTTATGTTAATTTTTTTATTTTATTTTATTTTATACTAGAATACTTGGAAGTTAATAAAATGCTGCAAGAACAAGAAAATTAAACACAATATAAAATTTCTAAATTATGTTTAGAAATGTGTAAATAAGAAAGAAAGGATATTCCTTGCATCTGTCATAAGTGAGATTCTCATAGCATATCAGGTGATTGAGTAAAGTACTAAAGTATAATCATGCAATGGTAAGTACCTTCCTGGCATATACAGTTCAGGAGAGCTTCTGAGAGTATTTCACCTTTTACCCTTCTGCCTATTGCTGGAATGAAAATGTAGATTATGCCAAGTGGAAAGAATTTAGGTGTGTATCTTACCCTTATTATTGCTTTCATCAATTTCAGTTGAATAGTAAGCCTTCTGCTTCTGGGGATCATAAAAGATGATGAGCTCTTCTGAAGAGTCAGGAAAGAATGCCAATTCAGTGCATCATGTGAGAGAAGACAGTGAATATGTTAGGCTGGTTATATCCAACGAAACAAACACAGCAGAAGCAGATGTCTTGCAGCCTCAATCAGAAGCAGGGGTTAAATCTTTTTGGTGGTGGACTAAAGCCTTAGCCTTGTGCCTTGTCACCATTGTATTGCTTCTCATTTTCTTGAAATGGGGGGTTCCGTTTCTTTTTGAGAAGGTACTTCATATTAACTCTTCTTTCTTGAGTCTTCTTATCATGTTATTGGTTCAAGTAGTAATTGTCCTGTTTATATTTTTCTAAATTGTTGGGCTGATTCACTGGAAAAATATTATGAAACCTCCGTGGAAACAAATTCTGTCTGTTGACTGCAAAGTTGATGTAGTTTAGATGATCTATGAAAATTGTGTTTAATATTGTAATTCAAAGATATGTCTCCACATGTGTGTTTAGGGGCATATGTATTAACTTTAGATTACTCCATAAAAATGGACATAATTTTAATTTGGCAGTTTTATTTTACCTGAAGCCCTTAATGACTTTTGTTCTTTAGGTTCTGTTGCCAATAATGCGATGGGAAGCCACAGCCTTCGGCCGTCCAGTTCTTGCCATTGTTCTCGTTGCTTCTCTGGCATTGTTCCCTGTGTTCTTGATCCCTTCTGGCCCTTCCATGTGGTTGGCTGGAATGATTTTTGGTTATGGCTTCGGATTTGTTATAATCATGGTTGGAACAACTATTGGGATGATCCTACCATATTTGATTGGTCTTTATTTCCGCGACCGTATCCATGTAAGATTTTCATTAGTCTTGAACTAATTATGATTATAGAAGAGAGTTTTTTTTTTGGAAGCATTTCCTTTTCTAGGTTTGTGATACATTATTTCTTATCTTGGCAGCAATGGTTAAAGAGATGGCCTCGAAACGCTGCAATGATTAGACTTGCTGGGGAAGGGAGTTGGCTCCATCAATTTCGAGTGGTTGCTCTCTTTAGGGTTTCACCCTTTCCATACACAATTTTCAATTACGCTATCGTGGTTACAAGTATGAGATTTTGGCCCTACTTGTGGGGATCAATTGCTGGGATGGTGCCAGAAGCTTTTATTTACATCTACAGGTCTGTTCTCTATCCAGTCTGAATATTTTACTGTTCCACTTGCTCGGATGTGCATAGTAGTGATAAGCTCTTAACAATTCCATATTTAAAAGTGCCAAAGGAATGTAGGTAGCAACTCCATTTCCTGTATTGATTCTGGAAATATCTGTACATCTGTTATCTCATGCCTATTTCAGCTAATTTGGCTATGGCCAGTCCTACACTAGCTCTTGTTTCTTTGTTAAATTAGTTTGTCAATGCTTCTGTTGTATTTTTGTGCAGTGGTCGCTTAATAAGGACATTTGCAGACGTCAAGTATGGGAACTATCACATGACTACCGTGGAGATTGTATACAACATTCTATCCTTAATTGTTGCAATCATAACCACAGTTGCTTTTACTGTTTATGCCAAAAATGCTTTGAATGAGCTGAAGAGGGCAGAGACTAGTGGTGTGGAAGCATCTGCTTCTGACCATATCAGCTTACAGATGGAGAAGCTTCCACTTGAAAAACCGCATATTTTTACGTTGTAGCAGAAACCTAGGCTTCCACTGGGGGATATATTAGTGCAGATAATTGGACTAGTGATGTTGCGAATCACTTAATTTTTTTCCTCTTACTGGGGAGGAGTTGGAGTGTTATTTTTCTTTTAATATCTTCTTTTTAACCTTGTAAAATATGCAAACAAAAGAAAAAGTTAAAAATAGAAATATTGACAATATCATCTTGTATAAAGTATTAGAGGAATTTCAGAGCATAGTTTGTGTTTACGAGGAGGTAACATACTTTTGTTTCGCTCAATGTGTAGTGCACTATTGTACATGGTAATAATCAAATAATACCAAAGCTCTTGTGTTCTTTCCTGTTTGTATTATTCCTTCACCAGAAATTATTGTTTGTACAAGACGTGTACTATATCGCTTATGTCAAATCAAGTTTAATCATACACAAAGCTAAGAGGATGAAGGTGGCTGGACTTGACAAGGGAGCACATTTATAGTTCTTTCCATGACAACCATTTCTTGTTCTGCAACATCGACAGTTGTGGAGGCTTCATTGTTGATCATTTTGTGTATACCATGTGAGGAGGATCGCTTGCTATCGTCACTTTTACTCATTGCACCTTCAGCCCATATACCGATGGCACCATGTACCGTTTCATCGAACATTCCCTCCTTGAACTTGCTACCCATCTTCATCCCAACATGTTCAAGCATACAAAGCTCATCAGTTCATAGAAATTGTTTTGTACAAATGAATAGAAGAAAAGTATATATAGGAGAAGGAAAATCTCAGACAAAGGGAGCGGCCTGACCTGGGTGACGATAACATACAATGGTAGGGTGCTGTAACTGCAAAGCACTTGAACTATCACACTGCAGAGCAAGATGAGAACTCAGAGTGAGTACATATAAATAAGCCATGGCTTTTATCAGAACCAAGCAGTGCACAACAGTAGGAAGGCAGTTAAGGAAACTAGATAATCCCTAAACAACATCTTTCATCATTGTATCTATGTTTTCTGATAACCAATGCATTTACTTATATCATAGCAAGTACTAATCTACTAATGAATCAAAAGGACATAAATCACAACTACAATGAAAAAGGATGAATGTTGAAAACCCTGCTTCTTTGTTTTCATACATAGAAGTAGGAATATTACCCCATAATAAGTCTTGCGATGATGTAGCCCAACTTTTCCATGATGCATGAGTGAATTCCATAGGTGCTCTGCAAAGTTCAAATGCAAAGCTTATTAACTCGAACTTATAGGATAGATATATCAATCCAAATACCAAATATACGTACCCAAATCCAGAAGAAGAAAGCAATCTCGAATGAATTTTGAAACAGAATGAAGTGGATCAAATTGAGAACAATCCTAGGTTTGTTAAACCAGAAGTGTTCATCTGAAGGCCTCACTCTTGTAGCTCCTTCATTAGCACGTACTCCTGTTTGTTCAACATCCTGAGCCAAACGGCTAATTATGTTTTCCAATTTGGCCCCCACTAGAAGCAGAAGCTGTTATGCATCACCCATGTCATTTCTCAATTGAAGCCACTGATCAAGATTACAGACACCACTTCACTTATCAAATTTGTTTACCAAATGATGTGACAATAAACTCATTCACGTGGACCTCATTTGTTTCTAACAAGTCATATGTACTTTCACACATCATTTGATAAGCAAGTTTGGTAAGTCCAGCATTTTCTATTAATGTACTTGATTTACTAATTGAGGTACACTTACAATCAGCGGTAAAAATGCTAACCAAAAGTATGTGTTCCATCCTGCATATATAAGTGTGAAATCCAGAAATTCAATCTTGTCATGGTGTTAGAAAATGTACAAAAGCTCAAACTGAGATTTAGAAAATTACCGTCCACATTCAGCAACAAAAACAGCACAACAAAGAGCCACAGGTACCAGCTACGTATTGTTGATCATATTAGTTTAGTTGACAGTAGAAAATTAAAATCTACAGATATACACAGCTTAACAATACTTAGAGCATGTAAACGATGCGAGGTACTTAGTTGTCAAATTTTTTTGGATAACAATGTTTTTTTAACTTTAATACATACTCCGCATCACTTAGTAAGTTAGTAGAACTGATTATCGATTGTGTTTGGCTTTGTCTGACTAACGCAGGGTGGTCTTGTTCTTACAGCCACGTACAGGCACTTAAAAGCCTACTGTGACCCTCGTTTGCCATTATTATCAATTGGTTCTGGGTTACATGCTCTAAGTTTGACAAAGATAATAATACATAAGCTTACCTGATCCCAACAATCTTTCTAAAATCAACTTCTAGTGTCCGCATCATGTATTTGTGAAAATCAAAATCAGGATTTCCAGGGCAGTGCTCCTGAAAGGAAACTGTGAGTCAATCTCATTCATTTTGTAATAAATAAACACAATGAAATTGTATGAGAACTGCATAGAAGAAAACATGAGATATTAACCTTGATAAACCCTTGCCGCAGTGCAATGTAGTCTGACTTAGTGATAGAGCCATAAAATTGTTTGAAGAATGCTATCTACCAAGATATATCAAATGAGTGTTATAACATCTTGTTTAGAATTATAGAGTTCCATAGCAATCTGAAAAATGAACAAAGAAGAGCTAGCAAGCCAACTCACCATCCAACCTATAATAGCTGCTCTTCTCCAATATCCATCTGCACGTTCTTTCAAGAACGCACGATGGTGATGCCCAACTTGAGCAGTACTTTTACCACTTCTTCGATCTGCAGAGAATATTATATTCACTCATACAACTCGATCAAAAGGACTAAACTAAGCACTTTCTCTATCAGCTATGCTAGTAGACTTGGGGATTTTAAATTCATATTACCCTTCTGGATGGATTCCTCCCAGCGCTTCCATTGTCGTACCTGCATATGGGTAAACCATATAGCACAAGTGAAGATGTGGAGCTTGAAATTATATCCATATATAGTCAAGTATGGTGGAAGATACATTACTCTTGCCCCTCCAAGAACCATGGTTGAGACACAGAAGATCACATGAACAACTGCTAATACAAAGATGAAGATGTGTAGATGATGTAATCCTTCCAATGATAACAATGGAACCTTCCCCTAAGGAAAACAAAAAGGACAAGCATTATAATTGTTGCAGTATTGTTTTCCATAACAATATTGCCACTAAAAAGTTCCATTGTAAAAGCATTATAAGTGGTGGGGAAGTGTACTATCATTGAGGTACCTTGAGCTGACAGTGATCTGAAGTTGTTTCTGCAGACAGAAGGCGTCGACCATTGTTTGTAGAGTGATTAAGAAAGTAATGTGCAGGGGTTTTGTGCTCAGCAGTTTCCCTTTTACATGGTAACATGTGAGTTGCGACATGGGCAGGGATGCATATGCGGCTTATGGAACGTTGAGTTACAGTTAGCAGAAGGGAAATGAACCCTAAAAGCATCAATTCTGTTCCAACATAGGGGAAGCACAGTGATTAGGCATGGAATTAGCAAAACAAAAAGAACAAAGATATGAAAACGAGAGAGAGAGAGATGACCTTCTTTTAGTTTTTGTAAGGCTTCATATAGTGCATCTTGTTTCTCATGCAGCAAGTACTGAATTTCCGAATTCCAAGACAGCAAAACATGAAAACAAACAGAAATAATTGAGCCTTGCAATGAGGCCAAACTAGTCTTTACACAATCATTCTACAACGTGCTATGTCATTTTTGTTGGAATCCTGAAAAAGAACTCACCTTGAAGAATTTTAAGTAAATCAATGGTAGATCGTATTTGTTCACAACTGTATTACAGAGCTAAGAAGAATGTTCCGAACTTTTAATTAGCTTCACGATCTATTTCCTATTACCCTCTAATGTGTTTCAGTCTGGTTTATTTGCATTGTACTTGCTTGAAAATAATTTTCTGACATGTTTTTTGACATTTACTGATTAAGTTCCCACCTTCCACATCTATACATTTCAATATTGTCTTTCACTACATTCGCTCTATATAGGCATTTCATTGTTAACTTGCCAAAATAGTATGATGATGACCGAACAAGATAAAAGAATTTACTGTTCTATTATATTTGTTTACTGTTAAGGAAGTGACAGCTCAAGTTATTTGTTCTCCGAGCATTACTCACTTATTTGGTTGATAATTAATAAGGACCTGTTTACATAGATGGCTCTTTATTAAGTCATAGTGCTAGTTTGGAGCTCCCTGACTTGAAGAGTTTTTGTGTCCTTAGTGCAAAAGATTTATGAAGAACAAGATGGAACAAGGGTAGGAAATTCTGACCAAGAAATCGAAGAAGTAAATAGTTTAAAATGATTGCAACTAGGATAACAGAAAGAAGGCACATAATTTAATTACCTTTCCAAGTTTATGAAGACCACGCTCGGCAAAAAGAGATAACAGAACAATGACAAAGCAAACACCTGCTACCACCCACGTTGGAGTAAACTCTAAAGAGCTGCTGAGTTCTTCTTCTGCCATGTCTCTTCACACCAAAACGAGCAATGTCATCAATCCACAGAACTAAACATCGATATCAGAGCCTTTTAAGTTGAGAAGAAAATGAACATACTCTGTAGCTGAACAAATATGTACAGCAAGAATGTCATTGTTGGGGCAAAGAATAACATATTCTTAAGCAAAGCAGAAGGAGGAAGAATAAAGCGGGAGAAAACACAACATTAGATTGAAGATGGCCGTGTATTTTAAGTAAGGGACAGAATTTATCCGCCTAGGTGGAAAGTTGTAATCTATTGCATAAGCTGGTGATAATAGAGCATGTGAAAAGAACCATGAAAAGCCAGCATTCATCTAGAAAATTTTCTGCTCATTGCATTTCTACGGCTACCCGAAAAACATTAGCAGAAGGTAAAGAACCTAAGCACGTGCTAAATTACTTTGCCAAAGATGTTGGCATCCATCACAGAGTAAATTGGGCATAACATAACACATGCGTGTCAAAGATGTTTAAATTTATTGTCAACAAATATCAAACTGTTCACTTTCCATGTTCCAAAGAATACATGATTCGTTCGTTCCATACATATATACTGTATATATCACAAAATCCAATCAAAGGGACATTTATCAATTCGTAGTGCTAGTTTGAGTCACCCTGATTCGGCCCCAGCCCAGTAATCTCTTCAAAATCTGTCCATTGCTTCTTTCCTTACCACCATCTGTTGAGATCTTCATGTTACCCAGTTACTGTTTATGATGAGATTTAAGCTCCAAAGTCTAACACTGCAGCAAAATCATCTACATGTCACACAACACAAAAGAATATCGGAGACTGCTTGGGCATATCATGGTTTCCAGGGTGCCGGAGGAGGTGGAGGAGTTGGAAACATTGGGGGAACCGCGGAGAAAATGGTATTTTTATCAATACCAACAGACTTGTCTCCAGACAAACCAACAAGCGCAAATACCAAACCTGCATTTCCAGCAAGAGTTGGCTCTGTGTAATTGTAATTAGTACGAACATCATGGAAACCATCTTTTTTGTCAGGCCCAGCCACCATGGCACCTTCAATAATATTTGGGTTTGGCTTTTTTGAGTCCCTCCATTTCCAACCCCCTTTGCAATTGTATTTGATCTTATTCTTGGGAATCGATGCACCTCTATGGTGCACTTGTTTTGGGTAATGATTGCCAAAACCTGTAACATAGCTCATTTTCCGGGGATTCTTGCCAAGAATGTAATCAACCTGCAAATCAGTGGAAAAATAAGTTAGTGACCACCATGCTTCAACAGGAGTGTCTGTTTCTTTTACATCTGTGGGTTGCACCATAAATGGTTAAAGAAAAGAAAGGAATAGACGCATGACATACCTGAAACTTAGCAAAATTACGCAAGACATCAGTGGAATAGAAGTTGGGTCCACAATACCATCCAGGAGTATCAGCAGCATCAAGATAATCACTGAACAAGGTTGCTAAGAAGGCTGCATTCACCACATATTGAAGTGGTTGAGGCCTTCCATGATTCAACTGGATCAAGCCACCTGCAACATCAATATGTAAGTAAAATCTTAGATTGGAATCCCCCACATACTTGAATAGACATGTCGATAGAATGAAGTCTTCCTACTCAAGTAGATAAACAAATGTTAATGGAGTATGGAACACCATACCTTTGGTTCTATTAAAGGATGTGAATATTGGCAGGTACGAGCACATGACTATGCTAGTCTGATTCTGAAATGTCCTCAAGATTTCTTCATATGGGTAACCAGGGCTCAAGAATAACCTCAAACGGGTCAGAAGCACCTAATCAAAAGAATATAAACATTGTGTTGGATAATGTTGGAAATGAAAGATATACAAAGTAACAAAAAGGGAATCACTCAGATAACCCAAATGCGTCTGACATTAATTGGATCATAGTGATTTCTAAGTGTTTGCCGTTCTTTTATATCTAATGAAGATTAAGTACTTAGAAACCACTATGAGCATGACTGAATTAATGAAGATAAACTAATTATAGACCGCAATACCATATAAAATCATTTATAGAATCTTGCCGGCATCATATCAATAAAAACAAAAACACAACAAACTTCTTAGCTCAGCTTAGCTAACCTGTGCACCAGCAAGTTTGTTGTCCCAACTGAATACTCCATAATCAGGGCCGCCCCAGAAGGCACCAGCATGCTTGGCAAGAGTAGGATGTGTTGCGAGAGTAAGATAAGAGTTATTCCCAGTGGCATAATACATCCAAGCTGCACCCCACACGTATTCATCCCAGTACAACGTAGAATTGTAAAAGACGGAAGCCTCTGAACCAGGAGCACTGTAGAGGCCCCTTCCTCGACTCCTTCCGAACGTGAAGAGCGTTGTGGCGCCGTGCACAAGTTTCTGCGAGTAGGCCTTGTTGTCCTTAAACACTATGGATGCGGCAGCCAAAGCTGCAGCCATCTCAGATGCAAGATCAGCGCAACTACTGGTCTGAAACACAGGGCGTTTATAATCAATGTCTTCGGGTCGAGTCCAGCAATAGTGATCATTAGGAGTAGTACTCCCTTTAGCAGTATCTCCTGACCCAACCTGTCAAAAATAAGAGAAACAGGGTAAACAGCAAACCAAATAACAAACGGAGGGAACCGTGGTTGTCGGATGTTATACACACCTGCGAAACCATGGTGTCGATTGTATCAGCGGTATGGTTGAAGGTCTTGAGGAAGTAATCAGCGCCCCATTTGATGAGCTCCTTTGCATGAGCTAGTTCCCCAGCGGCTTCGTACTTGGCACTGTACTCGATCACGCTCCAGCTCAGCAGAGTCATGGCGAATGACTGAGGGAAGTTGAACTTGATGGCATCTCCAGCATCATAGTAGCCACCCGACAGATCCTTGAACATGGTGTTGGGTTCACCATCTTTCACGCACGAGTTCCCCCTCCACGAAACATTATTGTGCTTCGGAAGCTTACCAGCTGAGAGACCGATTCGGAAATTCAATTTCATCCAAATCAAACACACACATGTATAAAATGCGCTAAAGAAAGTAGGAAACAAATAAACTCACATTTCTGAGCGTTGAAGAACATGAGAGCCTTGTGGAGAGCGAGAGTGTAGTTGTCCGGAGGAGCCTTGCCGTGGTGGTGACGCGGCACGGTCTTGACGATGAGGACGATCAGCCCGGCGAGCAGGCCGGAGACGAGGAGCGTCCCTACCGTCCAGATAAAGATCTTGCGGCTGACGATGACGCACCCCAGATCCACGTACTTCTTCTTCTTCTGCTCCCCGGTGGGGCCCAGCAGCCAGCTCTGCTGCGTCTCGTCGAGCGGCCGCGACGACAGCGCCGCCCGGTCGAGGTCCTGCAGGTTCCGGCTGCGGTCGTCGTCGGTGGCCGAGTCCGCCGTGTTGATCTCCAGCGGCCCGCCCCATGGATCCCTGCCGTACATGGCCGAGCTTCAGTGGTGAGTCTGCCGACACCGTCAGATTTGATCCACCGACACTGGAGAGAGAGAGAGAGAGAGAGAGAGAGAGAGAGAGATCTGAGTATGAGATGAGAAATGTGGACTGGGTAGAATAGGAGGAGGAGAATGGGGGAGTCCAAGTGGGACTTTTATGGGTGTGTAATAATATAATAGGAATTTTAAGCAAATAATTGGGCTGTGACGGTGGCTCAAAATTACAGAGTGATCACAGTTGTATTCTATGCTCTCTTTTCTGTGTGTTCAAATCATGTGGGTTGCGATTTTCTTTTCTATTTTCTAATTAATAATGGCATTTGGTTTGGTGATAGAGACCTCTCCGCTAATTCGACTGTGACAGTCTGTCTAATTTGGTGTGTCACGCGCGCGTTTTGCTGGTGGAGAAGTGAAAATTGCTTTTAGAAGAGGAAAAAGAGTGCCAACCAACCAATGTGCTTCATTTTGCTTCAGAGTTCAGACTCGAGAGTTGAGACCCGAAAAAACAAAGACTAAAGTGCTTTCTTTTGCTTGGTTTACACAGCAGCATGGATATTAATAAAAATCTTCGGAACCACTTATTAGATTACATTTGTTCGGGCCGACAGTATTGGGTTGTGAAAATTTTTGCTGGTGATCGCTAAAATATCCTCATGAATAGTCGAAGAATTCGATCATATTTTCACAAATTAATTATTAGATGTCTAGATATTTATGTGTAGATTATTTATGTAATTTTTTAATTAAATTGAAAATTGTTAAGACATTCATAATCATGATTTATTAGTTAGAAATATGAACGGTTCATATTTAACATATTCGGTTCATCCATTGATTTGATCTAGTTCGTTACCTTAACGATTAGTAATTTAGAAGAAAATTTTTAGAAGTAATCTGCTCATGCATACATAAACATCTGACTGTTGATTTGCCATAATGTAATTGAAAAGTGGGTTATCTAAATTGTTGATTAGAAAGTCCTCAATTAATCCTCATTTTAGTGGTCTTCATAAGAAGGGCTAAGAGCGTCTCTCTCTCTCTCTCTCTCAGCGGAGGCGAACCTAGGGTTTTCAGAAGGGTGGCCTACATCCGTCGGACAGGATCTATTGTTAAGCAATCAAAGGTCCCTCAAGCGAGGTTTTCTTGCTCCGGATCGGGGGTGTCGGTATCAGGTTGCAGGGGTGTTCGCGGTGGCGGGGTGGGTGAGGCTCAGTTCTGGCAGGATGAAGTGGTGGAGCAGATGGGCTGTGGAGGTCGGATCCGAGGTTGTTCTTCTCAAGCTGGTTGCACGAGAATGGTGGATGCGAGTTGATTCACTTTGTTTCGGGGATGGGAGTATTTCCAGATCCAATCGGGGCATGGTGGTTGGTAGTTCAGCGTCTTGGGACAACTGGTTGGAGAATCGGTGGCCGGTGGTGGGCTGTTGCAGGTTTCGATCCGGTTCGGTGGTTTCTCTGAAGTTGGTAGCAGGCTGTTGTAGGTGGTGGCTGGATGCAGGCGAGCGCGATCTCTCTCAGGCGGTGGCGACTCGGCTCTGGTGGTGGCAGCCCACTGCTTGGGCCCAAAAAGAATTGGGTTGGGCCTTAAACTGTGGCTGTGGTATCCTTGTCTCTTGGGATTATGCTTGGGTTTGGGCCCACTGTTTGGGTCTGGCCCAAGTTGTTTTATTTTTATTTTTTACATTTTTTATTTTGTTTTGTTGTCTAGGTTGGATGCGTTTTACGCGCCCAATTGTGTAGGCCTAATCGGGCTTTGTGTCTGGGTATGCACTCTAAGTGCCTTGTCTGCTCTAGGTCGGCGACAACTTATTTTCTTAGTCAAATGGGCGCTGCCGCCTAATGGCAGGGTGAGACTAAGTGCCGTCGGATTTACTTTTCGGCGGCAACATAGGAGGAAAGCTGTGCTAAAGCAGGTAATTATACCATGTTGCACGCGGGGTTCATATCGAGTTATCTTTCCGCTATGTCACTGCTATGTTAAAGCAAATGGAGTAGCTATTGCACTCTTTGCTAGTTGATGCTTGTTAGAATACAAGTCTCCTATAGAGAGTTCTAATATTATTTCGGAAAAGTTTCTAGATGCTTATGGTAATCAGGGGTTTAGGCTCAATGTCTCCGCCTTGTATTTGACAGTTTCATTAATCAAGGCTTGAGGGCAGCCACACCAGCCCTTTATTCAAAAGAAGAAGAACAACAAGGGCTACCAAATTAATATATCAACACATCAAGTAAATTAAATTTAATATAGTGTAGACTGACTCTATATATAAGAAAAATAACTTAATTTAATTTTAAATTAGTCTATTTTTATATTAAATTAATCTACTTGATATATCGGTACAGTAATGTTACTGTAGATGAACCAATAATTTATTACTTGTACAACCATACAAGCATTTTATACAAGAAAGATGTTTATAATTTTGCAGATCACTAACAGGGGCAGTAGGTGTATAACGATTTAGAAAAAATCAGTATTTTGATTCTCATATCGTAGAGTCTAGAATGTAGAATCAATCTTACTGAGAGTGGCAGCATCCAAAGTCCAAAGCCAACTACCGTTACTTGGTGAATACCAAGTAACAAGCCCGCTCTACACGCTTCAACCGCCATATTAAGAGCTGAGTGAGTATGTAGATAAAACAATCTTTGGAGTAACCAGAGTTTATAGTGTCAAATAGCAAGACTGTGGAGGCTTGAATCGGAACTCTATTGTTCCACTAAATTACCTCATTACACTTTTAACCTAAATCTGAGATAGCATCGGCAACAAAGTTTGCCTCTCTTAATACATGCTTAAAAGAAATTACGGAAAAAAGTAAATTAATTTAACTTGATTTCAAATTAATCTACTTAATGTATCGGTACATCAATGTACTATAGACGAATGAATAATTTATTACATGTACAGGCATTTTATACGAGATGTCTTTGATTTTGCAGATCACTAACTGGGGCAGTATGTGTATAACGATTTAAAGAGAAAAAAAAAAAAAGTGTTTTGATTGGCTGAGCTCTACCCAAGACAAGACATTCTCATAGAGAGAGAGAGTCTAGAATGTAGAATCAATCTTACTGGGAGTGGCAGCATCCAAAGTCCAAAGCCAACTACCGTTAGATAAAATACTGTTTTCGACGCGTCCGCATTGGGTTTGGCATCTAACCTCCTCTAGTGACAAAATGCCACATGTTGCCGTTACGGTTCAGACAAAAAAACATAAACAAAAACAAGTTTGTTGCGGTCACAAATATATCATGTGCTTCTTTCTTTTGTTTTTTCTTCTGTCTCCTTTATTTTTATATTTATTCACTTTGGCAGGTAACTAGGCAGGAAAAAATGATATTAGACCCATTCCAATTTCAAGATGCATCATTTAACCCAAAAAGAAGAAACAAGAGAAATGTAGCTTAACAGCTAAAGCTGGTTGCTGCAATCCAAATCCAAGTTTTAGCTTTCTCATTAATGAAAAAAAAAAAAAAAAAAACCAAACTCTCAGCTCTCCATGCTTTGATGTTGATGGGGCAAGGCATCTTCATTCACAGTGATTGTTAAGTTTTAGTGAATGCAGTGATGGTTATCTTGATTTCACCTCAGATGTTCTCATTCAGTGATGCTATTCATTCCCCAAGCTAGAAAATCATCATATTTGAAACAAGTTGGAAGGACAAAATCTTATATGTCACTGCTGACGTTTACAAGATAAGTAGTGATCAATCCAGCTTGAATATTTTCTACAAAAATCCTGCTTCAATATTAATAGGAAACTTATATATCTGCTGATTCAAGTGTTCAATTATCCTAAAATAGGAAACTTTATGAGGAAACTACCAAAACAGTGTCAAAAGAACACATTTTTGATGATCACCCTACAAATCAAAACTATGGCTGTTGTAATGGAATATTGGGCTGTTGCCTTTTCTTCTTCTTCCTAGATTCTGTGACCTACATTCTTTAGCAACACTGGACTGTAGAGTTGTGGGACCACACACGAAGACACCAACATTAACTTGAGCCGAATGTTGTGCTAAAGATCCCAAAATTTCTGCAGACAGAAAAGAGGGTTCAAAAGATTAAGAATGAATGACCTATGTATAAACAACTAAAAACACACTTATCTTAGTTGAGGAAGATTGATGGTTTTGGTCTGATATCAATTGTTGATTCATTCTTTAATAGGTACTTTCTGAAAACATACCTGAGAAGTCTGGTCTGCGGCCATACCGAACTGTGGCTGCACTGATCAGAGTTTTCTGGTATTCATTTGTGTCTGTCGGTCTTCCATTACTCTGCACTATTTCAGTATTCCCATTTTCAGGACTCTCTTGGAATGAGGTTTTTCTTTCCCAAAGATGCCATAATCCAATTGTGAGACCTCCAAATATAAGAACACTTGCAACCATACATATCACAAAAAGAAGCCCTAAATACCACCAAGCGTCTATGCTGTAAGGGTTTATGTAGAATACGTCTAACAAGCTCAAAACAATAACAAACCCAATTGTAGATGCAATAACATAAGTTCCGGCCCATATCTTGTTTCCTGTGCCAGTCAAAACTGACATGGTCGCTTCCCTGGAGACGGAGAAAACAGAAGAACTAGGAGCGTTGTAAAATCTACCATCTTCCTGCATTTTTAGAAAATGAAGTGTAAGCTACAATCATGCTAAAAGATAAGTGAAAGCTCGTATGGGGAGGGAATTCATGCACAATTAGACCTACCACTGGACATTCTGATTCACGTGTGACATAGACCTGGATTTCAATATTCAATCCATCAGAAAAATCCATAGACCCCATGTCAACTGTGGAAAGAAGAGAGAGCTCATTTGACGTTTTGATAGCCCAAATAAGCACTACATGTTGCGGTAGACAAGGTTTGTTCATCTTAATTCGATGGAGAATATCACTCAAGATAGCTAAGAATGGTGAGATCCCACTGCCTCCTGCTACCAAGACAAGTTTTTCATACCTAAGAACACAAATATACCAAGTGAATCCCTTGACCATGAATAGATAGATTAAAGAATCACTTCACAATAAGAAAGGCATAAAAATGCAATCTAGTAACATATATTATTGAATGCCCAAGAGTCCTGAAACTTTAATCCATTAGGAAGTCACCAACAGCCTATAAAAAAAGGCAACACCACCATGCAATAGAACCCATTATTGAGAGACTAAACCTCTTAGGTTGTGGCCCAAAAGTTGCAACTGAGAGCTAGTGATTTATATTTCCAAAGTGGATCCAGACTACACTGAATTTTTTATATGAAGTGCACATTTGAAAGTTTCCTTCGACATGCATGCCTAACTTGTTATATATTGAAAATCTAACTTGCCGTTTCAAAGTTCCATGATTAAGGAAATCTTTTAGATCAATCTGTATATTGCAGATGCAGTCCAGGTCTGAAGAGAAAACATTAAATTTTCTTTCCGCAGAAGAA
Source organism: Rosa chinensis (assembly GCF_002994745.2). Lineage (NCBI taxonomy): Eukaryota > Viridiplantae > Streptophyta > Magnoliopsida > Rosales > Rosaceae > Rosa > Rosa chinensis. Next base: position 36,091,023 of record NC_037094.1, read on the forward strand.
ATCAACATATCTCAATTGTCTTTGAAGCATGATTCTCATTAACTAATATGCATGCTAGTGATGTATCTAGTGTAGGAGACACACCTCAAGTAGTACGGTGATTCATGGCCATAAGGCCCCTCAACAGAAGCCATAATCTGATGAGCAGGAGTGTGTGGAAGCAGTATATCTGAGGCCTCTGCAGAAGTCTTGGAGACTGTTTCCCTTAGCTTTGTGGTCCATTCCCCAACGGTCTTTATGAGGACTTCAAGATGATATTTACCATTCAGAGGACTGGATGAGACGCTGAAAGGATGCCATTGCAGTGAAGTTATACTCTTCACTTGAAGAAAGATGAAACCAAGCGCATTGTAGTGCAAGTCTGCATCGTCAATGAGGAAAAGATTTATAGGGACAAAAATCAAATAAACAAAAGGAAATAGTTTAGTTATGCGAAGAGATTATCTTACTTGCAGGTTTTGGAAGCACCAACTTCACAGTTCCACATGGAAAGCATGTTGCTGAAACTATGTTGACAGTCTTTCGTGATTGGCAGAACCTTAGAAAGCGATCCAGCATAAAAAGAAATATTCCTCCAGCAGCTTGGCTGAAATTGACGCCACCAATATGCAAGGCCAAGAAGATGACAAACAAAACATAGAGTTGATGGGTATAGTAAAAAAGCTCAAAATATCGCTTTCTCACAGGAGGAAGTGCTGTCACCCAAATCAACAGAAAGATTCCATAGCAAATAATTCCCGCCAAGTTTGCACCACCATCACTTTTCCACTCTACTACCTGCATGAATGAATAACTAAAAATAAATAAATAAATATATACTGTATTCTATGTTTGTCTGTACTTAAGGTTATATATATCAGGCCAGAAAAAGAAGGTAATATCTAGAAGTGGTACTTCTCACATTTAGCATAGGAGTAAACAGTATCAAAAAGATTTTGTCATAAGCTTGTAACCAGAAGAAAAGATTCATTTCCTAAAGGGTGTTGATCTTAACAATTTTCAGTGCATGGAGAAAAAGCACTCTACTGACTTATTTGTAACAAATTAAGACATTTCAGAGCTACAAGCAATCAGCTCTTGTCTATTGAAGTTATGACACCATAAAATTTACTTAATGAATTTGCAGTCTCACATATCAATTATGGTTCCTGCCAAAAAAATTGGCTGAAGGGAGATAATTTGCTTATTTTGAATATGGAAATGTTATATCACGACAAATAACGGAAACTGAAAGGTAGAACTCTCATTATGATGGGTTTTATTTAAATTAGATAGATTGATGCAAATCATTGTAAGTTTGCGATAAAGTACAAAACTAGTGAACTACTTACTTAGTACTTATCATTCTTTTCCTATCCATCCACCCTCGACCAAAAAGGTGCTGGATGGTATAGACATTGCATGTGAATAGATGCAGATGTCAAGGTGTTGGAGCTTGCAAAGAGATTATAGATTGATCCAATAAATATGCAGACCAAAGTATGCATAACAGCACACTCATACAGACATCTGTGAAATGATAAAGATGAGAACTCACTTCAGATGGAATGATGCCTCGTATCGCCCACACAATCATATAGCAGAGTCCATGCATAGTAACAAGGAAGAATATGAGATTCCCCAACCATACATGATATCTGGTCGCATGCTCGAATGGTATATCAATAAGGCGGAGAAGAATTGATCCCCTTGCAATTGGGAGAAACAGGAATGCCAAGCAAGATAAGACTATCAAACCAAAGCAATAAGCTGACATTTGCAACATAAAAACCCTGAAAGGTAGAGAAGAAATTATGTCAAGTTCTAGAAACAATTAAAGACAAACTCCTTGCATTGGCAGTGGGAGCCAATTGAAAAGAACAGAAGTTGAAATGTACATCCTAGTTTTAACAAGAGTTTAAATTATAGAGAAAAGCTTTGCACCTTTTCTCTCCATCGGTCAAATCATCACCATAGTCAGGTAACATCTCGAAGTTGGCTACAGTGTAAAAATACAGCGCCGAGAGAACAAACACAATAAAGAGAATAATGCCAATCATTTCAGCTGCAGAAACAACTCCTAGTGGTCCATCCACCAGGACAGGAAAGGTCCATAGGCTGAACTTCGCCTTCTTCTTCCTATACAGCATTACATGTACTTGAGTTAGTCACTTTAACAAAACAGACGGTGTGCAATGCAAATGGAACAAGCAAAAACATGACATACTCTTGATACTCTTCTTCATCTTCCTCGAAAAAGATGATATAGGGAACAGCAAGAAAAGCAATAGCGATAATCGGAGCACTGTATAACATCAACACACTCCCTGAAAATGCAAATAGAATCATTCAGCAAAGCAACCAAACTGAGCCGGAGCAGAGACATTGAATTCGGGATTCTTACCAGTCTCTCCAAACAGAGTCCCATCGGTGGCAGCAACCCAATCAGTATAGAAAGTGGAGCCGAAGTCGGAAGGTATAATGAAGAAGAGAACAATCCAGGCAACGAATATGAGCCACATTGCAGATTTGAGAACCCATTTGGCCAGTGAAAAAAGGAAGCTCCTCTGCTGGGTCTGCTTGGCATAACCTCCAGCGCCATTGGAAATAAGAGCAGAGTGTAAATCGTCCACGGCCATTGGGACACAGAATCAGCAGGAGGAGGAGGAGGAGGCTGAGGTGCTTCTTTAAACATGTTTCTTGGGTTGTGAGCATGCCCTTCATATGGGACTTTACCCATACCTGTATTTCAAACTCCGTAACTAATTCCTGAGACCTGGTTAGTTAAACTGGGATGTCTGAGCTATGCTTCTTCTTCTTCTTCTTTCTTGGGTAGTTTCAGGACAGGTGGAGGAAACCAAGGGTGGGTCCGAAGTGCAAGTTGCAGTGATACTAGTGGAGGCGGGCGCTGAAGATTAGTTGATATGGGTTGTTGGTGCTCCGACAATCCGGGTCCGAGTAGCCCGAAGCCAAGAAATTTAGTTGGGTTTGTTGGAGGCTTTTGGAGTACGATGTAGAAATCGACCCTACCACTTCTAGAATAGTGAGCCAAGTGTGTTTTTTAAGTCTTGAATCCAAGAAAGAAAGAAACCCACATGTGTCAAAAAAAATTCAAATTTACAAGTTTACAATTCCACTGCGATGAAGAACATAAGACATTAGAGTAACCCAAGCAAACAAGGGTAGCACAACTTGTTAGAGTGATCGCCACTCACGATGCCAGCTTCTTATTTTTGGTTTTTTTTTATTGTTACTTCTGAACTCGTGGACTCTTTAGTATTTATGAGTAGCTAAACGTTTTTGTAGTTCGGGCTCGATTGAAGCTCTAATAAGTATTGTTGTTTTAATATGGGGAGTGAAGTCTATTCTTTTTATTTTACAATTCACACTTCATGTTTTATTTTTTAGTATACTAACATCATATTTTTCAATTCACACTACAAAAATACCAAACTTAAGGTACTAAATAAGAAAACATAGGGTGTGAATTTCACTCCTCTTTAATATTAGGGTTTTTACACTAATTTAATTCATTTTCTTGGATGAAAACGTATTTGTTATGTGAAAATTGTTAATTCTCTTATGTGTTTCTTTGCCTGATCACCATAGATACATATATCAGGATCAAGCCATAGGTATATATGTGACTAGTCATATCACTGTATACCTAATTTGCGGTAAAAGTATTGCGGTATTTGTGTTTCGACAATACATAGGATACATATCGTGGAGGTTTTGGTTGCATTCCAATTCTCTTTGCTTTTAATGATTCCTAAGTGTTCCTTTCAAAAAAAAAAAAAAAAAGATTCTTTAAGTGTTAAATCTAAGTAAATACCATGCTAGGTTGCATTCTAGGGAATAGGTTATGACCCTCATACCAAGTGATTAACATATAAGCTAATAGAGAATCAATACGAAAGTGCACCCTCATACCAAGGACTTTACATGAGTGTAGGCATCAATATGAATTAAATCTATTAGTTTGATCCATAGTATTAGCTTATTCGTTTTCTTAAAAGTTATTTCACTAACCAAATGATCTTCAAAAAATAAAAAAATCTCTATCAGTAGTTTAACTAAGGTGTCTAGTGTCTTTATGTAAAAATTAGTGGCATTTAGAATTATGGTCGTATGTCAGTTTAGATATTTTTGACTGGATAGTTTAAGTTTTATTTTGTTTTGAGTCGTACATTACCTTTTAAATTTCAAACTTCTGCGAAACGATCCCTTATTATCAATACTATGTTCCACTAATCATCACTATAGTAGGGTTAAAGTGTAGTTGTTTTGTGCATCTAGTTTTATGTGTATAACCCATTAAATGTGTAGTTACTTAGGATTGTTTTATTTGATTGCTTTTCTACTTTTATTTTGTGTAGTTAGTAGTTTTCATTCGTTTACTAACTTTTGTGTTTGCTTTACATTGTAGGTACCATTATGTACAAGGAGTTGACTACTTCCTTTAAATTTTAAAATTGAATACACTGCCAAAGCAAATCGAAAACAAGCAAACCAAGTGTTTAATTGTGGATAGTACAATGGTGAATTCTCGCAAGAGAAAGAATTCACATACGAGCTCGCATGTGATCTCGAATCCACCCTCAGATGAGGAGGAAGAAGAAGAAGAGGAGCAGGAAGAGCAAAAACCTATTATTTATATGGCTAAGACAGCAAAACAGCGAAAGCATCATTTGTACATACAAACTTTGCTTCACCATCATGAATTTCGTACACACCGACAGGATCTTTTACTAATACACCATGATTGCTTAATACATTGCCTGTGTTCAGGGGACTACCATCTAAGAACCTAATATACACATAAGGGGGATTTTTGACATATGTAACTGTTTGAACCTAAATTTGGCAAGGCCTACATGACGTTAAGTCGGGTCCCACATGAAGCAGGCATGGGTCATAGTGAGCAGTGATATAATAAATATTTAGCCGAGGCCCGGCTCGCTTCACTTCAGTTGAGGTCCGGCTCCCTTCACCTCAACCGAGGTCCGGCTCATATGAGTCGATTTCTGGTTTACTTGTGGCTGAGATAGTCCTATCCAATGCCCGTTTCAATTGGTCAGGGACACTGATGGCAGGACATTATGAGCAGATAAAAGCTACTAAATGCCAAATTCTACGTTCAGAGACATTACAGCACTAAGTGTGGCCATTACAAAAATAAGCATTGAAGAGTCATGATGGTTGATCGCCAGTTATGCACATCAAAGGAATTTTATTCTTAGAATTCAATTTGTAATCAATCCAGTCTCAACAATTAAAGCTGAGATTGTATTTGTTTTATTTATTCTGTACTATAAAAGGGGCCGTAGACATCTTTGTTAATGGTCCATGACCAAAAACACAACAGCTCAATACAAATTCAACATTCTCTAATTCTCTATCACATCTCTACACTATCAATCTAAAGTATCTATCGTCAATTATTTTACTTACTGGTATTTTTCTTGTCTTTCCTGCACTTTACATTCTTGCATATTTATTTTGTCGTTCTCTAATTCCTTGCTTATTATTTTTCCTGTACTTGATTTCTTTGCATCTACTCTCCTGCATTTACTTTTTTCACAAATCATATTAAGAAAATTATATAAACAAGTTTTTAGGGTTCACTCGTTTCTTTGTCCATACTCGTATTGAATCAAGGCATCAGGGTAACACCTTATACTTTGATTTTGTCTTTACTGTGACTTGTGAGTATCTGCATCCTATAGATTTATCAATTATCACACACACTTTCACATTCACTCACCGAGTTGCACAGCACGAACACTTCGGCTAGAAAAGCCGAATCGTGTAAAGTCCTTGCATCCAAGGCAGAGAGAACCCCGCGGCCGAGATCGATCCTTCCTCGGCCCACAGTCGATTGATTAGAAGTCAGATCAGCGTAAACTCTGTAACCTAGATCAAAACCTCGCTCAGCCTCTCGACAGCGAGTTGGCACGCCCGCGCACACGTTACCAAGCCAGAAGGACACGTGTAAGCCAAGAAGACCTCGGCCGAGTGACATGTGGCCGAGACGATTTTTGAGCGAATAGTAACACATGAATCATCACTAACTTAACCGATGAAAGTCTCATATTAATTCTATTCCTTTTTCATTGAAACAAGAGGATAAAAGGTGGTTATATTCTTTACCTATATATACTAAAATATATATATATATACACACACACACACTATCACAACTAGGGAGCAATTGGCCACCAAATCTCGAAGTAATTCTTCCCTACCCATAAAATTAGAAACCTGAAAAGGGAAAATTAAAATTTCCAACAAAAAGAAGGACAATGACAAATTTTGTGAAGCATGGGAGAACTTCAAGGAGCTGTTGCATAAATGCCCACACCATAAATTGAGTTTGGATGATTAAGTCTAAGCCTTTAACGAAGGTTTGAATGACGCAAATATAAGTGTTCTAACTTCCGCATGTGCAAGTGTAAGTGACTTGATTTGAGTTGACACTATATGCAGACTGACACTATATTAGGCTATAGAAATAAGTTATATTAGGTTAAATGAATAAACTATTATTTTTCTCTTATGAGTGGCGGACTTACAATTAGAGCAAGTTCACCCGTAGTCAAGAAATGTCAAGGTCGAAAAGTCAAGGGGTTGACCAGTCAAGAAACTGTTCACTGCCACTGGACATGGGTTTCCACTGGTTCAGTTTCTTGACCAGTCAATATTGTTTATTATTTTATTTTTTCCACTGTTCATTGAATTTTTTTACACTTTTTTTCTGTTTATTTTAAAAAAAATGAACAACTTTGTGTAACTATGAAATATAATTTTTTTGGTGTGAGATGTAAAAATAAATGGTAGGTATTTATAGGAAAAATTTTAGAACTTTTTACAATTTTTTAAGTTACAATTTCTTACCGTTAATATAGTTATCATGCATGTTAATTAGATACCATCGATCTGCACATATCAATTGCAACCAACGGCCAATATTAATTGACCGTTGGTTTCAAAAATCAAAACACACCAACAGCTATATGCCACGTCACCAGATACTGTTTCTCCACTGAAGCTACGCGACAAAATCGCGTCGTCCCCACGCAGGCCGCAATTATCGGTGCTACGTGACAAATTTCTGGCCTTCACGCGTGTCTTCATCGCGTCTCCCTCTCCTTGATTCAGCTGATGTCAGCCACGTTCCTTCTTCAGTCGAGCTGGCACTCCCCTTCGACTAGTCAAGAAATATGTCAAGCCATTGCCCATTTTCTTGTCCTGGGTCAAGAAAAGCCATCCTTTGCCTGGTCAAGCTCCGCCCGGTGGAAGAGAGAATTTGATGTTTTGAGGTCAACACCTCATCAAATCTATGTGGAGGCCAGTCAAAGAGCAACCGCTGCACTTGCTCTTAGGTCTGAGAGGCTCCGAACCCCCCAGCTTCCTAAACTATGTTAATTAACTTTAATTAGTTTCCTTGATCATAGTCTGCTATCTAAATTTATTAGTAAACCTACCCCCCAACCCCAATAATATACCAAAAAAAGATTTTGTTCAAATTTTAAGGTTTGATACTTTTCAATTCTTTCCTTTCATGTTATCTTATGTTTATGATATCAAATTTGAAATATTTATTTGCTTTTTTTCTATCTAAAATTCCTTAATGAGTTTCTTAACATTTATCTTATTTTTTATGGTGAATTTCATATGCTACAAATGGAGAGAGAAAAAATTTGTTGTCGAACAAAAACTTTTAGTTTGGACCCCCCCCAATTTTTTTTTTTTTGATGGGCAGGGGGGGGGTGGTGGAGAGGTAATTAAGCTAATAAAATTTTTACAACTCTCTTTATTTGAGTTAGAAATTGATTTACATCTCATTACATTTCTCTAATACATACTTGATAGGAGGAGAAAAATGTAATAATATTGATCTCCTTGTTCCTCTCGGGTGGACCACGTTGCTTCAGTGCTTGTTAGGCACTTTGCTTCTTGTGGTGATGGCATTTTCATCATATTCATATTCCAATCTAACTATGGCCATCACGTAGAGGTTCACCCATGAGGATTCCGCGAAGGTTAGTATACATTCTTCTTTTATTAACCTTATTTTTTTAAGTAATTAATTGTATCATAAATCAATATCTAATAGCTAGAGTTATACATACACTTAGTCATAGTAACTGAGATCAATTATCTTATGTTAGAACCTCATTAAGCAAATAAAACTCATTAAAGTCAAAGATGAGCTTGCTTCCTAAAAGAATCATCAACTAGAGAAATCAGTCTAAAGAACGCAATTGTGGTACTAGGATAATTACAAACATCTCAGAAATGTCATAAAAGCAATTTATGAAAGAATAGGCTTGCAACCTATGCTAAAAAAAAAAAATTTAAAAAGAAAATGCTCATTCACCTTAGGTTTAGAACATGTGCATCACAAGTAGCCGAGATATGGAGCATCAAGCTCTTCTTTACCTTTGTCATCTTCTTCCTAGTACCAAATTCATGTTGCTCAGTTTTTGTTGATGTTTTGACCAAAAAATAAAATAAAATTTGTTGATGTCAATTTTGGCATCAATGAGTCAACTAGAATTTGTTGAAATCCAAAGAACAAGACTTAATACCTTTGTGCTTCTTCAATATAGAAATCACCCTTCATGCATTTATGAACATACTCAAGAGGAATTCACACTTAAGAACGTGCAATGTGTAACTTTCCAATCAGAAAAATTTTCAGTTGAAGCAGCCCTTTGACTTAAGTCTCACGTTAATCAACAAGACATTTCCCTTCACTTAATAAAAGACTAATACACACCCTAATATAAATTATAATTAGAGACATTAATTTGTTAATAACTACATTAGTTATTACGTCTTACATTCTAATAAACATTCGCACCTATACCAAGCATTCATTATCAATGTCATCATTCATGTTTAAACTTTAACGGTTTTCATATTCATCATCAAATTTCATTGTTTGTGATTATTCAATTCTAACAAACTATAGCTTACATTTTGTTTTGGTAATAATTTACCGAATAATAACACTATCCGATAGAAGTATACCGAATATTTTGTATAATTTGGTAGATTTTGCCAAGCATGTTGGATAATTGTATTGATGTAGATTCGTTATGTAAACCTCTACCGAACTCAAATGAATTATTCAGTAGGGTGTTACTGAACATCTCATTAATTTTTAGTAGAGTACTACCGAACACTTAAAATGATGATTTTTTTTTTTTAGTTTGTAATGAAATTTTAAACCGGAGGACTATTTGGGAAATGTAAATGGGTAAATAAAGTAAATTGAAATTCAAGATATTATAAGTAGGGAGAAAATTAAGAGTATGTAGGGTGAAGAAAGAGTTTATTAGGGTGGCAATAGTCTCACCTATTAATAATCTTTTGGAGCCTAAATTATGAAAATATCTAAATGTGAATTATGATTGTCAACTTTCAACATTATACCATTATTAACTATGGTGATGATTTTTGCACTTCCCCTTATCATATTTTTATCATTTGCACTCTAATTTTGATTTCACAAAATGAAGTACATGTGGTAAAGTGGATTAGTAAAATCACTCTCCTAATTTATAACACCACAATTTAACATAATTGCTGAATTTGATAATCATAAGAGGGAAAATCACCTCCCTCATGTTTTCTCATGTTGCAGGAAACTTGTTCTTAACATTTTGCTTACCAAATAAATATATATATATATATATATATATATATATATATATATATATATATAACCATTGAATGAATGAGAACTCTATTCTTTTTTTGTTAGATGACTTGTTTTTTTATCTTGGTGGTTAAATATACCATTATGCTCTGAGGTTGGATTTCCAGCTTTGATGATTATGGTTTTCATGTTGATCTTAAGCATCACATTCAATGCCTTTTAATGGAACTCAAATCAACTCATTTTTCTATCTAACTAGACATTGTATTGTAGATTTTGCCTTACATATATTACCACAGTTATCAAGATGTTCATCGTTGGAGTACAGTATCTCTTACTATTTTTATTTTTCATGATACTACAATTTTATTATGTTTTTCTTTCTAATAATAGTTCACCTTACTCTATTTTTATTTTTTTAAGTTTAAGAGGCTAAGGTTAGCATGTAAAAGATTTGGAATACTAGCATCCCTTGGGTGGTCTTGGTTGCTTCTCTATATTCTATCCATTAGCCATACGTATCACCACAGACCTCTACTCCCTCAGATCTATTGCCGCACCAAGCGATTCGGGCTTCTTAGGAGCACTTCCACTCCGAGATTGGTTTATATATAACTAGCATTTCCTCACACATGTTCTGCATGTGCAAGTTATTATTATTTTTTTTTTCAGAAAATAAAAAAGAAAAGAGTTAGTTATTGCAGAGAAAAGATAATGGGGAGAGAAAAGTGGATTGTAGATACTTTTTTATTTTATTTTTTAATAAAAATATATTTTGTAAATGTCTTAATTATCCTTCTGATTTAATTAATTCTCAAAGTTTATTAATCTTCTAGGGTCATTTCTGTCAGAATTCTAGATTTTGGCTAACAAACACTCTTTTCTTAATAATAGTATAGATATATATATTAATGTTTGCATTTTTCTAACATTAATTATACTATATTTTTACAATCAAGTGAAAATTGGTAATTAGTTGTTTAATGTGACAAATAGATACAATAAATAATTTTTTATTTGCAGGATATGGTTCCACTGTCATTACAGTGGGGGACTCATATTGTTGATTTTAGAGATATTTTTCCGATGGTACGTAGCAGCGGCACTAGTGTCCACTATTGAGATGAGATTTTATAATATCGTTTTGGTTTAGATTGAGATATATAATATTGATTTTTGTTGTGGTTATTGCATAGAAATGTTATAAATTTATAATGGATTACTAATCCTTATATTATGATACTTGAATATTTCTCAATTGTTCCGGTCCATTTACCGTTATTGCTTCTATAAACATAATAGCTAAATAATCCCAACGTGTTACATAAGGAAAATATTGTGTAATTGTTAGTTTCTCCGTAATTTTTTTCATCTCTGAGTGAAATCTTTCACGCTCATGTCATGTCAAGATACTGTAAAAGAAAAAACTGCAATATCCGATCCAATTTATCGTAATCGATTAGTTAATATGTTGGTTAACTGTATTATGAAACACAGAAAAAAAAAAATCAATGGCTTATCAAATTATCTATTGAGCCATGCTAAGATTCAACAAAAGACAAATAAATCCACTATCTGTTTTACGTCAAGCAATACTTGGAGTAACTCCTGATATATATATATATATATATATATATATATATTCATCATTGTTGTCACAAGTTAGGCAAAACCCTCATCCATCATCGTTGTTGAAAATGATGATGGCTAAGTTTAAAACAAAGAAAATTCTACAAGCTAAGTGTCTAGTATGTTTCTCTAATCACAAAGTGATTATTGTATATAAGCATAGTAGAGAGAATTGTTAGAACAATTTGTTTCTCATTGTACATTAGAAGAATATCTAGGGAGTTTGTTTTTTTTTTTAGAACCAAACCGAAACCTCTAAGGCTTTTCCTACACTCCAAGATGCTACACAAGATCATAAATGCTTCAAAGTATAGTTATTTTTTAGAACACAAATCACTGTACTAATTCACAAAATCTCTCAGTGCTATGAAGAAAAAAGGATTGAATGTATGAAAACAAGTGTTGTGATTGATCTAAAGCGTGTAAATGCTTCAATGAAACCCAAGTAGCTACAGACATTTCTCTTACACAAAACTCAAAGAACTATGTACAAGCTATATAAAAAAAACTAAGCTAAAGCTAGATAAAAGAGAGTTTTGGATGTTGCAAAATGAGAGAGCTAAGGAGGTGAACATTCAAGAGAGAGAAAAGATGTCTTTTTAATGGGCAAATGTTTGGAAATGAAGGGTGGGGATGAAAGGAATGGATAATTAGATGTGAAGGCCAAAAGATGTAAGCTTAAATGTGGATCTTGCTTTTGACATGACTTTCTAATTACCTAAATGCTCAAAAATATATTTTTGTAGAGATGAATATTATGGGCAAATGGGTAATTGGACAAAGGGATAAGGAGATAAGGTCAACATCAAGGGGACAAAATGTGAAGATGTTCCGTTCACTTGTCTTATTCTTATTTGAATTTGAATTAGGATTCCACTCTTTCCTTCCCTTGCCTTTTGACTTGTTGACCAATAGCCGCCACCATTGACTTCCATCCACCACCTCACTAGATTCTGGAGGTACAGATTTTTGTCTTTTTGCACAATTTCTTCTCTTTTCTTCCTTCAATTTAATCTCTACCAATACTTCAAAATTGGCCATAGCTTTCTTTGTGCCAAATGTTCCTCCATGAGTTTAGATCATCCTGGTAAAATTTCAGCACTTATTTCACTTTGGTTTGGCTGGAAATTCTGTCGGAACCTATACATGTCCGGTTTTACAGTTTTCATCTTCTAGTGCAGAAACTTGCACCGACTTTTTGAAGACCTTCCACTCCTAACAACCTCTTGAACTCCTCATTAGAAATGATTGTCAGGATATCTAGAATAATTTTATACAATTTAAACTCATTTCGAGTTCATTTAATCAGGTTGCCGCTCCTTCTTCGTTGCCTAGCTCGGATTCTTCTAGCCGAAGTAGGAAAAGGTGCTAAAGTTGCCTTTTTAGGACATTTTCAAGTTTCTCTATCATTTCCTAGAATGATAAGGAAAACAAGAAATGTAAAGAAATAACTTTAAGGGTAGTTAAGCAAAAGTGCAAGATTAGGAGAATAATTACTAGGTAATTATGAACCTAATAGTATGGTTCTCATAGTGGATCCTCAAGGTTTCCAAGGCGATAAGGTTTAGATTCATGCTGAGTTCCCTCCTAAGTGACCTGGATTGGCTCTAGTATCGCTTCTCGATGTTGACAATGGAGGTGTTCTAGTTGCAACTTAAGTGTGTGAAGTTGTTAGACACTACATTAGATGCACCTCCCTTACCCTTAGTGCACATCATCTTTTCGAGGAATGCATGCAACCCAACTTACTTTCCGTGTTACTCATACACATGTGTCACACCGAAGACCTAGGGTTTAGAATTTTTAGACATTTGTCCTGAAGTAAGAGGTATGAGTACAAATAAATATAAATAAATAAAAATTAACACGCACATGTTCTTAATGAAACCAATTCATACATAAGACTACTTAGCTCTTGAATAATAATCTTACATATATAAACTTTAACTGACCCTAATTGCTTTGTATCACTGACTTTCATAGTGTTCTAACAATACTCAGGGCGGCCGCCTAGGAGCTAAGCAATGGCCAATCGCCTCAATCAATTGTGCCTAGGCGGGACATGTTTAAGAAAATTTTCGAATTATTATTTCTTTTTTTGGTCAAATACTTAAAAATGATTTTTTTTAAGTACTCATTATACGCTTGACTTTTTTCCTATGTTGTCAACCAATTATACTACTAACAACTAAGTATATGCTTTTATTTTTGTTGCACTTATTTGTATATTGTAATCTTAGTTATCCCTATGCAAATCTCAATGTGAGAATGATGCGGGAAGCGTGAACACGATAGTAAGAGGCTCCGTCCAGCGTCGAAAGCCATATGAGATGAGCTAGAATCCACTAGCAATTACAGGCACAGCCGTAAGAAACATAGAGAAACTTCTCTAACATTTGGTTTTTTATTGATAACTTGAATGAAAATTATAACCTAAGAGGTGCCTTATATATAGGGCACATAGCAAAAACCTAATACAACTAGAAAACAAAAAGAATAATTTATTATAGACTAAAAGTAGAAAACCTAATTAAATAAAATCCTAGATACTAAAGAATATTACGCAAATATATAATTGAAATCCCAACCAAGATTTTGCTCGAGAATCCCGATATATCCAAAATAATAATTTATGATTAATTTCATCATTAAGAAGCCTATTTGAATACCAATTTTCAATATTCAAATTATTCTTCTTAATGTGAATACGCTTATTTCTTTTCGAGATTTTTTGTTGAAATTGGCTAAAATATCGTCCTACATCAGTCTCCTCTACTTGAAAAGCTCTTGTATGTAGCTCGATCATTAGTAGGAATAAAACATGATAAACCATCAACTTCAATATTCTCGAAATTAAAAGGTATCACCATAAGTCCAATACTGTAGACAAGTTTAGAATATGCATCTTGAAACATGAACTCCTCCACTTGAAAAGGAATGGGCATTGACTTCTCCTTTGGTTGATCTTGAACACAATTAGCATGTATGACATGGATATCGATGTGATGAATGAATCAGCTTCCTTGTCCTTACTGAGTTTCTCTTCAATCTTCAGAGTGGCTTCTTCATGTTCCTTTTCACACACCTCAGGATGGTCATTCTTGATGTTCTTCCTTCCAGGCTTGATTTTAATTTTGTGCGACTCCCACCTAAATAAATATGTGTTGTCTTCTCTAATATTTTGTTTTTTATTGATAACTTGAATGAAAATTATAATCTAAGAGGTGCCTTATATAGGGCACATAGCATAAACCTAAAACAACTAGAAAACATAAAGAACAATTTATTGTAGGCTAAAACTAGGAAACTTAATTAAACCTGATTAAATAAAAATCAAAAATAAAATACTAGATACAAAATAATATTACGCTTGGAATCCCAATCAAGATTTTGCTTGAGAATCCCGATATATCCAAAATAGCAGTTTATGATTAATTCCATCATTAAGAAGCCTATTTGAATACCAATTTCCAATATTCAAATTATTCTTCTTAATGTGAAGACGCTTCTTTCTTTTCAAGATTTTTTGTTGAAATTGGCTAAAATCTCGTCCTACATCAGTCTCCTCCACTTGAAAAGAACTCGACTTCGAGTTCCTCTTGCATGCAGCTCGATCATTAGTAGGAATAAAACATGATAAGCCATCAACTTCAATATTCTTGAAATTAAAAGGTATCACCATGAGTCCAATACCGTAGACAAGTTTAGAATATGCATCTTGAAACTTGAACTCCTCCACTTGAAAAGGAATGGGCATTGACTTCTCCTTGGGTTGATCTTGAACACAATTAGGCATGCATGACATGGATATCGATGTGATGAATGAATCAGCTTCCTTGTCCTTACTGAGTTTCTCTTCAATCTTCAGAGTGGCTTCTTCATGTTCCTTTTCACACACCTCAGGATAGTCATTCTTGATGTTTTTCCTTCCAGGCTTGATTTTAATTTTGTGAGACTCCTACCTAAATAAATGTGTTGTCTTTGCAATAACCACATTTAACGCTTTCATGCCATGGTCTTCCAAAAAGCATATTAGTGTTGTCCATGTCAATCACATGACAATTAATCTCTTCTTTATAAAATTTTCCCATAGAGACAGGAACTTTACAAACCTCTGTTACTTGTGCATATTCATCCTCTTCAAATGGAATCTAGTATGGATCTCTTAGCTTCACTATCGGTAATTGAAAATAATCCACAACTTTGTTTGCTACAAAGTTCTCTAGTAGACCACAGTCAAGTATTACCGAGCATACCTTGTCTTTGATGATACATGTTGTTCGGAAGTCGTTGTAATCCGGCATTGTGAATATCCAATGTTCCATGTGTTTTTTTGGATTGATGAGGTCGTCCTAGGGCAAATCCCTTGGTATGTTCCTCTTCAACTAAACTTTCTTTGATAGATACTCTACAACCAGCGTCGTTGAGGTTGGCGGTAGTGAACTTTTCTCTTGGATGGTCGTCTGCTAAGGAGCGGGCGATGCTCGCTCTGATACCAAATGATGCGGGAAGCGTGAACACGATAGTAAAAGGCTCCGTCAAGCGTCGAAAGCCATATGAGATGAGATAGAATCAACTAGCAATTACGGGCACAGCCGTTTACGGGCACAGCCGTAAGAAACATAGAGAAACTTCTCTAATATTTGGTTTTTTATTGATAACTTGAATGAAAATTATAATCTAAGAGGTGCCTTATATAAGACACATAGCATAAACCTAAAACAACTAGAAAACATAAAGAACAATTTATTGTAGGCTAAAACTAGGAAACTTAATTAAACATGATTAAATAAAAATCAAAAATAAAATAATAGATACAAAAGAATATTACGCTTGGAATCCCAATCAAGATTTTGCTCTGACAATCCCGATATATCCAAAATAGCAATTTATGATTAATTCCATCATTAAGAAGCCTATTTGCATACCAATTTCCAATATTCAAATTACTCTTCTTAATGTGAAGATGCTTCTTTCTTTTCGAGATTTTTTGTTGAAATTGGCTAAAATCTCGTGCTACATCAGAGATAATTTAGTTTAATTATTCTTTTTTTTTTGGCAAATAATTTAGTTTAATTATTCTAAACTAAAACCCTATGGAAGCGCAGACGCTATCTCAACCCTAACTTTTTGAAGTATGGCTTTCAATGCTGCTGGAATGCAGCGACTCCTTGGTGATTATGGTTGTCCCTTCCAAGCTCACGTGTCGGGTCAAATAGCAATTTCAATTGCTTCTCAACTGCATCAAATTGCTTTCATTGTCAAGTTTCACAGGTGCTCCTCTCATGCATGCCATGACGGTTCGGGGTTTGCATCTCTAATTGGTGGGCTACTTATGGGTAGGGATGAGCCTCACTCTTGTTGCTGTTGACAATTTGGTTCCGACCAAATATGGTGATCGATGGATTCAAGTGAATAACGATTCTACAACTGGCTTCGATGGTGGAGGTAGTATGCAATGGCAGTGACTCAAAGATTTTTCGGCTATTAAGATTGAGAATGTTGATTTTTTGTATCAAAAACCTGCAAAATGTTTATACATAAACATAATTAAAGTCTTGTAGGAGTTATTTATATTCAAACACAGAGTAATTAAACAACAATTTATAAAAATGCACGAAGGCACTCATATTCATAAGAGTCCAGTAGATATATATAGTAGAAATAAAGTCACACACGCCCTTAATTGTAGGACATAAGTGACCTCGAGTACTCTATAATATGAATTAATCAGTAATACATTGGAAGAATAAATTTTCAGCTCAGTGAGTTTGAACACAAGTCTAATGACTAACATCACAGTTCAGATTCTCGCAATGGCTTCAATTATCATCAAATTCAAATTCAAAATCTAGGAGATGATTAGTTTACCTCAAAAATGAATCTTTATACAATCCAAATTTCATAAAGTTTCAAGTCCATAGAAGTTCGAGTTGGGAAAGCAAAATGAAAGAACACCAAAACAAAACATGTATTATGCTCTAGCTTATGTTAATAATATAACCAACTTAATCTATTACCAACCATACTTAGCCAAGCTTTCTCACGCACCTGAGACCCTAAAAGTCTTCTTCTAAGTCTGATGGCGTGTCCTTACGACATTGTCGTTGGATGGGCTGCATAGCCTTAACATTCCTCCGCTATCCTATAGATGAGTTAGAGCCTAGAGCCTAAAGATGCCGGACGTCTGGATCGACCCCCATTTGGTCTGTCTTTGGTCTGAAGATGGAGGTTGGTGAAATGGCGGCACCGGTGGAGTTGAGCACAATGGGGTAGCGAGATGGAGGATGGCGTTTGCAGGGATGGGCTGGGGATTGCAGTGGTTTTTCACAATCTAGTACACGCCTATGTTCAGCTTCTTGGACTAGCTATTAGTGGATGGTTGGTGATCGATGTTGCTGATCATCTTGAGCCTGATCTATGTTAGATGCGGTGCGTGTGTCTGGCGGTATTTTCCTATGGTTGTGGTCAGAGGGTGATGGTGTTGGCCAAGTTTCACTAGAGCTTACATCTTACTGGACTTTCTACTGACTTTGGGACTGGGAATTAGTCATAGGCTTAGTTCGTTTATTTTCTGTTTTTTTTTTTAATTTTAATTTTTTTTTTGCCCAATTTGATGATATACGTCTTCGAAATAATTTTTCTAGGAGTTCTTTGTTGTACCACAATTGTGTACCTAGACTATTGGGAATTCTATAGTTAGTTGGATATTTTCTAATGCAACTCTTTCTTGTAGGCTCGTTTTGTTTGAATAAACATAAAAGAATAAGTGATATTTGTTAGTTATTCTAGTTGCTTGGCTTTCACAGCTATGTGTTCGAGCCTAGGATAATATATGTGCCGTAATGGCTATCGATCGATAAGTAACGAAAATTATTATCTATTTATTTAAAAAAAAAATTCATACAACCAACTTAGTTCCTTTTAATGCAAGTTCTTTTGCCATATATATATATAACCACTTAGTTGACTATAAATATTAGTATTTGCAGACATGCATATTTAATGGTAATCGGTAATCTCTTGCTCCACTTTTACACACGGTGAAACAAGCTTTTAAAATCAGATCAAATACTAATTGTACTTCTACTGTACTACCAAACAAGCTAGCACCAAACAGTCAGCAAAGTTGAGCTCCTGTGATTGTCTACTCAACTTCCAAGCAATTTTAGATAAGCTTTTACTCCTTCCAGTTATACCTATGATTGGTCCAAAAAAAGAAAAATAGTACAATTAACGTTAATAATCACAAAGATCCATATGCAATTAATATTTCTAACTCACCTTGCAACAAGAAACTAGGATGCCTGCAACACGGCTCATACACACTAGAAGGTCAGCCAACCAAGTAGCCCACCTATTAGCTCAGGATGCAATGCAATTACAATGTAATTCTATTTTCTTAGATGTCGCTCCTCTGTCTGTGGAGAGTGCGTTGAATTTCGATTGTAATGTTGTCTAATCAATGAAACAACTTCATTCCCCTCAAAAAGGGATAAAAAAAAAGATAAAAAAAAGAAAGAAGAAGAAGCTAGACTGCCAACCAAGTTGCCCGTATTCTAGCTCAGGATGCAATGCATTTATAGTGTAATTCTACTTATATGGTTGTTGCTATAATTACATAATGGATGTATGTAATTCTCAACTAACGGAACTGATCAATATGTCAACAACTTTAGAAATCAGTCTTAGGAGTGCAGACCTCTTCGCATCCTAATATAGGATTGCAATAGAACTTGAATCCTAATTGAAACTGCAGATCTTTGATAACGTTATGATTTATTCAATTTGCCAAACCATCCAAAGTAAAATCATCACACATAACACAAGATCTGTTGACGCAGTAAAACCCTCCAAAGAGGTAAACAACTGCGGGCACTATGCCGTTGGACAATCCACTATATGAATATGAAAGTACATAAAGATCTTACACAACTCATCTACTAGAACCAATCTAGTGGGCAGCGGTGTCTCCTCGTCTTTGCTACTTCCAAATCAGCGACCTTATTCTCCTTTGTCAATCTTAAGATGGCACAACTCTCACCTCGGTTGTCAATCACCTCAAGGCACAAATCATGCATGAACTACCAACACACATGAAGCATAAAACCAGAAAACTTTTTGATAGAAAAAGTTTGAGATTTGATAATCCTTCAAGAGCTAAACAAGGAACAGCTCATAAAGGATTCTCACATGAAACTTTAGCTCAATGCTTTCTGAAAATAAAGGCAGAAAACTCTCAAGAAGGCAACGACCAAATATTCTGATATATTCCAGCACCTTGAACAACCTTAAGAGAAACATATATATAGGAGAGGACGAGCTAGGATTTCTGATGTACATGGGCTTCATGACGTCTTTTAAAAAGCATGGATTAAAATAGAATCATCATTTAGAAAAGCCCATAAATCAATTTAAGAAAGTTTGAATGCTTTGGATAAAACCATCTGAAAATTCGCATATCAATGCATTAGGATTGAAAAGATTTTCGCATCCTACAATAGGATTCAAAGGCAAGTTCAGTTCTAACCACTTTACAAGCATGCACATGTATGCAAGACATACCTGATTAATGAGAGTGGTATATGGAGCTTGAAGCATTCCATTCTTTCAAGGATCCAAGAGTAGAAAGCTATTACAAGAAACATGACTCTTGGTTGTTGCGCTTAGGAAATGCCAATCAAAATAAACATTGCACTAACAATCTCCCCCTTTAGCATTTCCTAGGCAAAACAACATATACATTTAATCATACACAATAGTTGATCCTATACTACCATGACCCAAGAATTATGAACTTCCAAGTTGTAATTTGCACACAAAAAACATAACACCCGTGAAGAACATGTATGGTTGAAGTTGTGTAAGCATAAGCACATGAAACATTAAGAACATTAAACTTCCAATCTCTCCGCTGTTTTGCCTGGAAATGACAAAGGGACCAAATCATATTGTGCTTAAGATTTCACTCCCCCTAAATTCAATACTCATGTATTGGTACAGCGGAAACAAACATTAATCAGGGGGCTAGGAATAAAATGTCAAACTGATCCTGCAATAGAAGTGAACCTTCAAACACTCTTAAATATCAGTATGTTATGACAACTTTCAAAAGATCAAGAAGAATAGGGTATTTGTTTGAACCAAGGTAACTTGTACTTTGTAGTAAACACAAATGAGAAGAATCAAGCAGAGATGATGCATGAGACAGACCATTACCATGCACAGAGCAATCATGCAGAGCTTTTCCAAGATAACATCAACATGAACACTTCTCAAGAGCATCAACCCACAGATTGAAAGAGAGCAAGTCTCAGTAACGAAACACTATTAATTTCAAAACCAAATTGAGTTAGGGTACTAAAAGTGCTATGCTGAAAAGTGAACCCAGATCATCAAAGCCTTTAGAGAGAGTATCACGAAGAGGCACAATATATATGTAAATGAAGACATGATCTATGAGGGCGCAGTAAGCGTTGAGCAACTGATATACTTTTTTTTTTTGTTGCGACCCCCCGCTTTCCTTTTATTTATTTATTTATTTATTTATTTTTTAACAGAAAGATCATGAGTCAAACCATCCTCGTTTCAACCTGAAACACACTAGCTTTACAAGGCAGGTGTCCTATCTACATTTGGAGATAGCCTGACTTGCCTAGACCACCACCGTTTTGACCTGAAACACTCTAGCTTTACAAGGCAGGTGTCCCATCTACATTTGGTGGTAGACTGGATGTCTCCTTAAAGAACAACTGGTGCCATTACAAGAGTGATAACTCGGTCTGCATACCCCACTCAACATCTTAGGTGTGCAAGTGCAAGAGACAAAGCAAGGCTTCAGTTGCCGTAAACACAAGAAGGGAGGGAAAATAATAGGATTTAATTCTGGACCTTTAAACACTCAAAAAGCAAGAACAAATCACTACAGGAGAAGGCCAAGTAATGTAACTAAATCTTAGTTCATGAGTTGCTCTTGAGGTGATAATGTACTACAAATGCACATGTTAGGATTGCAACCGAACACGCATCCTAAACTAGGATTGTCAATACATACTTAATCCAAGGGCATTGAAAGTTGGCATTCATTTAACATGAACTCAAGTGCAAGAGAACTTCTTTCAGCACCATTGAAAACACCAAATGATATGTTCATATAATTAACCTTACCTGTCAACTTACCACATGATAGATCGGATGACTTTGATTCACAGATTTAGGAACACCATTGTGAAATTTTCCAAGGCATTGAGTTGTTGATGCCAAAGTTCCAGACCATTTTTTTTTTGTTTTAAACTTTGGCAACCTAGCTTTCTTTGGAAATTGAGCATCCAAGCATTCATCCATTAATCCTGCAACTCAACACTCTCAACAGAAATACCCGTGAGGCATGGTATGGTATGATATAAAATCAAAGCATACACTCCAGTTTTTCCCTTTTTTATTTATTTTATATTTTATTTTTAATAAAGACTAAACAAAAACAAACCTAAAAAGAGAAAAGAACATCTTATAGAAAAATGCAAAAATAAACACACGGCTACTAAGACCTTAGGATTGAAAAGAACATTCAGTCCTAACAAACTAGAACACACTAGCGATAAGAAAAAAACAAATGTAAACATGCAGAACAACACTACTCCCCCTATATATGTGCTTATGATGAAAAATAAAGCTATTGGCATTCAAGAATATATTTTTCACAAGCACACATTGGAAGAATTCACTTACCTGTATGTGGAAACTTAGAGAGATGAGGTTCTTTTCGTATCCAGACTTGCTTCATCTTGGGCACAGGTGAGAATGGAACCGAAACGAGTCTTGCTATCTTATTTACTTCTTTCAAAAGAAATGCCAGCTTTTCTTGAAGACTTTTCTTGAAGATATTCTTTCTTTTTATTCATGAGTGGCTTCTTGTCATTCGAAGAATTCTTTCTTAGTTGATTGCACCTCGGTCTTATATGTCCTCTCTTTCCACAATGATGACACACAGGCACAAAATTCTTCAACATTGGTTTAGGTTCTTCACGCACAGGGAAAGTGGATTGTGACGAGGAATGATCAGAACCTTTAACAAACTTGGTGACATGCTCTCCTTTGGATGAACTTTCAGCATCATATCCCAGGCCATGTTTATCTCCAAATTTTTTACCAATCATTAGAATATTTTCTAACTTTTCACCACTTGAAGAATTGCATCCAGCCTTGGTTTTCATTTGCTCAAGCTCATATAACAGACAAGCCTTTTCAGTTTTAAGCTCCTCAACTTTATCACATCTCTCTTGGTACTTTTGTTGAAGGGATTGAAAGTCCTCCACAAGAGACTTTCTCACTGCATCACCTGCCTCCAATTGAGATTGAAATCCAGCTTCAGTCCTACTAATATTAGTCTCCAAGTTCTCAACTTCATTACTCAATTCTAAATTTCTTTTCTTCAATTCTTTTAAAGCCTCAGACAACATGATATATTGTTGCATTACTTCCTCAAGATCAAATTCTTCAACTTCAGACTCATCACCAGTAGTCGTTAATCCTACCAAGGCCACCACTTCAGAATCACTTTCAAGCATAGAGTCGTCTTCACTGTCACTCCAAGTAACATTCATTGCTTTATTCCGTTTATTCTTGGACTTCTTCAAGGTATTTGCACATTCAGATGCAATGTGACCAAACCCTTCACATGCAAAACACTTTGGAGCATTGTTGTTTCTTTTTTCATGTGCTCTTTCAAACCTTAAAACCTTATTACCCGGCTTTTCTTTTATTCTTGTATTCTTGGAGCTTGAGTCAAACCTTGATTCACTTCTTTTGGATTTCCTATCCTTGAGAAATTTTCTGAATTTTCTTGTGACAAGATCAATTTCATCTTCATCAGCATCCTCTTCATCTGTTGACTCATCTTCAATGTCTTTCTTCACTTTAAGAGCTATGCTTTTGCTCTTCATTTCATCAGGGAGTTCCATCTCATATGTGGTTAAGTTTCCAATCAATTCTTGCAGATTATAGGTATTCAGGTCCTTCAACTCTTGAATGGCTATCTTCTTGGAATGATATTTCATAGGAAGAGACCTGAGTATTTTCTTGACTATTCTGTGCTGAGGTATGGGATCTCCTAAGTTGAAACAACCATTCACAACAACACTGAGCCTAGCATAGAAATCAGCAAACTTGTCATCATCACCCATCTTCATATTTTCAAATTGCTGGATAAGTTGCTGAAGCTTGGATTCTCGAACAGCTGTAGTGCCTTCATGAGTAACTTGGAGAATATCCCATGCTTGTTTTGCAGAGTAACAATGAGAAATAAGACCGTTGTGAAGATAGAGTTTAATGCTTTCTGATTATTTGTACTCTTGGTGTTCTCATCTATAGTCCATTCACTCATCGGCTTCTTAACTTTGGCTTCAACAGTAGAACTGCCCTCTCCAATCTCTTTTGTGTCAACTTTTTCAGTCTTAGTTGGATACTCCCAACCACTTTCAATAACAGCCCATACAGCTACATCCTTTGCCCACAAAAAAGCTTTCATCTTAGCCTTCCATGCTGCATAGTTGGTTTTGTCATCAAGAAACGGAGGGTGACTTGTTGACCCAGCTGCATGATCACTTATACCTTCCATTATGTTTCCTTTGAGGATCTCACTAAGTCCGTCTAGTGACCTGCTCTGATGCCAATTGTAATTACAGAATGGATGTATGTAATTCTCAACTAACGAAACTGATCAATATGTCAACAACTTTAGAAATCAGTCTTAGGAGTGCAAACCTATTCGCATCCTAATATAGGATTGCAATAGAACTTGAATCCTAATTGAAATTGCAGATCTTTGATGACGTTATGATTTATTCAATTTGCCAAACCATCCAAAGTAAAATCATCACACATAACACAAGATCTGTTGACGCAATAAAACCTTCCAAAGAGGTAAACAACTGCGGGCACTATGCCGTTGAACAATCCACTATATGAATATGAAAGTACATAAAGATCTTACACAACTCATCTACTAGAACCAATCTAGTGGGCAGCGGTGTCTCCTCGTCTTTGCTACTTCCAAATCAGCGACCTTGTTCTCCTTTGTCAATCTTAAGATGGCACAACTCTCACCTCGGTTGTCAATCACCTCAAGGCACAAATCATGCATGAACTACCAACACACATGAAGCATAAAACCAGAAAACTTTTTGACAGAAAAAGTTTGAGATTTGATAATCCTTCAAGAGCTAAACAAGGAATAGCTCATAAAGGATTCTCACATGAAACTTTAGCTCAATGCTTTCTGAAGATAAAGGCAGAAAACTCTCAAGAAGGCAACGACCAAATATTCTGATATATTCCACCACCTTGAACAACCCTAAGAGAAACATATATATAGGAGAGGACGAGCTAGGGTTTCTGATGTACATAGGCTTCATGACGTCTTTTGAAAAGCATGGATTAAAATAGAATCATCATTTAGAAAAGCCCATAAACCAATTTAAGAAAGTTTGAATGCTTTGGATAAAACAATCTGAAAATTCGCATATCAATGCATTAGGATTGAAAAGATTTTTGCATCCTACAATAGGATTCAAAGGCAAGTTCAGTCCTAACCACTTTACAAGCATGCACATGTATGCAAGACATACCTGATTAATGAGAGTGGTATATGGAGCTTGAAGCATTCCATTCTTTCAAGGATCCAAGAGTAGAAAGCTATTACAAGAAACATGACTCTTGGTTGTTGCGCTTAGGAAATGCCAATCAAAATAAACATTGCACTAACAGTTGCACCTCTGTCTGTGGAGAGTGCTCTGAATTTAGATTGTAATGCTGATTAATCAACGAGAATCAATTTCATTCCCCTCAAAACAAAGAAGCTAGGTTCACGTTTTAGGTACAGCAAGGTTATTAACTATGAAAGTTCAAAGCCAGCCTCAACTTGACCATTAGAACACCAACACTGTAAAGCTCCACATTTTGGCAATCTTGGAGAAGACATAAGATTTCCAATGCTTGGTACGAGCGAAGATTCTTCTACCCACCCGAGTGGGTGAGCAGAAGCCAAAGGAAAACTCGCAACATTCCCAAGATAATTACCAACAAGACTATGAACTATTGTCATGATCTTAAGAGTTGTGAATCAAACAACTAAAACCCTAATATTGCTGCAATATTGAGAGTTTATAGCTTCTAGTTAAGCTAATTGAGTACTTCAAACAATAAAGATAGAGGGGGCAAGGTATATTACAGACTAAAGCTATGGCTGTTGAAATGGTAGATAGGATCTCCAGATTGTCTTCTTATACTTTGTGACCTGATTTCTTTAGCTACACTTGATTGAAGAGTTGGAGGACCACACACAATGACACCCACATCAACATGGCCCCAATTCTTTGATACGCTTCCAAAAATTTCTGCATTAGAAAAAGTTCAAAATATGCTTTAGTTGTAAAACAATGTAGCTATAGGACATTGTTTCAAACTATCAAAATCATTGATGAAAAGTAACTCTCTATTTGCACTATTTGCAGCTCTGTGTTTTTGGAATTGGTGCATCTTTCAGGGAGTTTACTGTATTCACTAAAGTACCTTTAAAGTCTGGCCTTGCACCATAACGAATGCTCCTGGTTAAACTTGCAGGACTTTCCTGGTGTGCAACATTGTAAGTTACAGTTTCTGTGTGCTCAATCTTACCAAAATTTGATTCATCATCCTCACATTTTTCCTCTGCTGAAGTTCTTTTCTCCGAAAGATGCCATAAACAAACCACCAGACCACCAAAGATGAAGACACTTGCGACCATACAGGCTAAGAATAGAAATCCTTTGTATGACCATGAAGTTATATCAAAAGGGTTGATGTAGAAGAAATCCAACAAACCCAACAAGATGACAAAGCCTAAAGTAGATGAGATAACATACAGGCAAGACCATACATTATGTCCAGTACCAACCAAAACGGACATTCCAGACCTTTTGGACATGGGACATAGATCAGAAGAATCTGCAGTACCATTTCCAACTTCACCATGTTCCTACAAATAACAATTACATGCAAAAACTTAGATAAATTAAACTAACAAATATAGAAAGACCCGGTTGCGATGGCCCTTTTTCTTTCGAGATTGTGGGTGGGTGCCAGTCACCCCAAATTGGCTATCGCAGAGGAACAAATATCGCCTAATCCTCTATTTAATTTATTAAAAAAAAAAAAAAAAAAAAAAAGCGAACCAAATTAAGTATGGAGGGGAACGTACCGATGGAAATTCAGACTCCCGAGTAACGTAAATATGGGCCTGAAGATTTAGTTTATTAGAGAAAGATGGATAGATAGTTGAGTCCATGCCAATGGTTGAAAGAAGAGAAAGCTCATCTGATCTTTTGACTGCCCAGACAAGTAAAATATTTCTTGGTAGGCAAGGTTTTCCTTCCTTAACAGAGTGGAGAATGTCACTTAAGACAGCCAAGAAAGGTGAAATCCCAATGCCACCTGCTACTAAGATGAGATTTTCATACCTGAGAGAGAGCAAAACAAAATATCAAGTCATTATTCCTTATGCTATTTAGTTTAAAAACTAACTTGCCAAACCAGTACTGATTAGATAAGAAACATATACGATTGAATGAATGAGAATTACGAAAGAGAGTAAATACATCATGTGGTACGGTTTTTCATGCCCGTAAGGACCCTCAACAGAAATTGTTAACTTTGTGCAAGGTAGCTCCAAATTTTTCAAGACAGAATCTCTTAGCTTTTCAGTCCATTTCCCAATAGCCTTTATCAAAACAGATATATGATGTTTACCATCCATAGGACTGGACGAAACACTGAAAGGATGCCATTGCAGCCTTGATAGCTCCCAAATTCGAACAAAGACAAAACTGAGGGCGTTGTACCGCAAACCTGAAAGACTCATATAGTCACTCATGTATACAGTTATACACGGAACATATATAAAACAAATACAGGTACATGTGAAGATGAAGAACATTAAATTTTACTTTCGGGTTTTGCGAGGACCAACTCTACAGTTCCACATGGAAGGCACTTGGCTGAAATTATATCAACACTCTTTCGTGATTGACAGAACCTCAGAAAACGATCAAGAACAAAAATAAATATGGGGCCTGCAGCTGTAGGAAAAACGAGATAACCAATGTGCAAAGCCAAAAAGACCACGAAGATGACGTATAGCTGATGAGTGTAGAGGAACAACTCAAAATTTAGCTTTCTGACCGGAGGAAGTGTTGTGATCCACATCAACAGACCAACACTAAGGCTAATTGATCCTGCAAGATTGGCAACACCAGTATCCTTCCACTCCAATATCTGCATCAATTTAGAAGAAAAAAAATATATGAAAAATTTATCAGTTAAACATGTCAACGTTCTCTGCTCTTTTATGGTCCTCTGCCCATTCAATTGATATATCAAGACACTAAAATGGATTTTCCTAACTTCGTACCAGGCACCAAGCATGTAAGTAGTATTATCACATAAATGATAGCCTTAACTAGTCTTCAATACTTCACTTTTCATAAATTCATTTCATATTATGTACCTAGTATTGATTTATGCAGTAGTCTTTTCAATGACATATTTCACATATGAACTTTTCTCACAATCTCAGAGCATGCTAACCATATAATGTAATTTGCAGTCTTTAATGTCTATTGCATAAAAAGATACATGTATACTACCGTTTAAGCATGGAAATGATTTGAACCTTTAAAGTTTAATTGCAAGCATAAATGTATATGTCTAGCAAGCAATTAAAGGTTAATTAATTCCCACAATCAATCAATCTGCATGTACATGGCTACTAACACATGCTTATCGCTTGCTCAATTGCTATGGCAAGTTTCTAAATCTGGAATGGACCACTCACTTGACTAAGGACACAACCCTTAATTGTCCATATCAATACATATAACAGGCCGTGGATCGCAAAGAGCAGCATTGCGAGATTTCCCAGCCACACATGATACCTCGTAGCATGCTCAAAAGGAATATTTATAAGGCGAAATAGAACTGATCCCCTTGCAACCGGCAGGAACAAAAATGTCAAGCAAACCAAGCCAATCTGTCCAAGATTACGCGCCAAATTGTGCAGAAACATTAATCTGGCAAGTTCAGTAAAAGAGGAAACTGATCATCAGCTGAAGAAACCAATCTGCAAACTGAAGAAAAGGATTACATATATTTCATGTCATGCAAACTATGAAGAACATTAATATTGGATACAGTATCTCTTAGACTACTAAATTTTATGCATTATGCTGACAATTAACATTGAATACTATATAGTACCTTCCTATATTACCTCGATCTCACCATTAATATAGAATTAGAAAACTGCATGCAGGTTGACATGTTTGTGGATCGAATTGAAAATAAACCCTTTTGAAAGTGGTAAGTCTCTCCTTTGGAGAAAAAGATATAAAAGATATATATCTCCGTTCTCCCCTTCATATAGACCCAAAAAAGAAAAGGAAGAGAATTTCCCATCCCATAAACAAGAAATGGTTTACAGCACCTACTCATGAAGCAGTTGACCAAAGATTTCATCTAAATATGAATTGCCATTTTTTCTTTTTCAGTAGGAATTAATTTGTTTATAAGTTAAAAATATGGGAAATTCTAGTGTAGTGGTGAGTATCTTATACCCACATTTACAAAAGTGAGAACAAATTTTGTTGTCAAAGTTGTAATTTGAGTCCTACTTTGTGTAATCTTAGTTCTAATAATAGTAATTACACATCTTACGACATTTTACAAGTTTTTGAACAAATTCGTTGTCAATGTTGTAATCTTAGTTCTAATAATGGTAATTACACCTCTTACGACATTTTTACAAGTTTTTGAACAAATTCGTTGTCAATGTTGTAATTTTTGTTTAACTATATGTAAATAGTGTAAATGAATATGGTAACTTTTGTTCTCGATGTTGTAATTTTTGTTCAAATACTTGTAAATTTTTGTTCAAATAGTTGTAAATGAGGGTATCTCATACCCACCAGTACACTAGCTTGTCTCTAAAAATATGCCATCAATTTTAAGAATATGAATTGTATAGCTAATATGTTTAATACCTCCCATTCGTATAGCTTTTCAAGTGTAAAAAACCCTGCCAGAAAAAAAAACATGGTTCTGTACGTTAGTATGTACCTTGTTTCTCCAAGGCTCAAATCATCGTAGGTGGCTAACAGCCTAACGTTCACTGCTGTGAATGCATACAGATCCCAGAGAACAAATACAATAAAGAGAATAATGCCGATCAATTCGGCAGCAGAGACAACTCCAAATGGTCCATCCACCAGAACAGGAAAGGTCCATAAGTTGAATCGAGGGGGCTTCTTCTTCCTGTAGTAGATTAATGTGCTTTTTAACGAACACAAGATAGGCGCCGTACAATTCCGGTCTTTAAGAGTATTGCATGCATACTCTTGAAGCTGTTGTTCTTCTTCCCCAACAATAATGATATATGGAAAAGCAAGTAAAGCGATAGCCAAAATTGGACCGCTGAATAACAGCAATACACTCCCTGCCATCAATTAATAATCAAAACAAGTTAGCCATCTGAAAAAAAAATTTAAAAAAAAAAAAAAATTAGAGATTAATACCACTGTCTCCAAATAGAGTTCCACCAGTAGCAGCAAGCCAATCATTAGATAGAGTAGTCCCAAGATCCGTAGGTACTAATAAAAAGAGAGCAACCCATGCAATGAAAATTAACCACATTGTAAATTTGAGAACCCATTTCGACAATGACAAAAAGAAGCGGTTCTTGTTCCCGCCATTTGAACAAGGAGCTACGTCGGCAGCGGAGTTGGAAAGAAGCGGCTGATATAGACGAGCAGAGAGTATTTCTGATTCACCATTGGCCATGACCGGCCAGAACTGAAGTTTTGGGGTTGGGAGTTGTCCATGCAATTGTGTCCCTTTATAAACATGGGAATGTAAATAGTCATCTATACTTGTAGTTCATGCCATGTATACTTGTATTTCAATTTTCAAATGTCCTCCCTCCAAGTAATGGGGGGCTAGTTAGCTCATGAGCTTTACTTCTCGTCTAACAAAGCAAAGCTGAATATGAGATCGAGATAACAAAGAAGGGCGTGGTGTATTTGTTAATTCGCAGCGGTTCAAGTGTGGCAGGGACGATTGGTTGCTACCCAGAAGTTTAGATAGGAATAGTGCTATTGACTTGTCGAAGTTCTAACTTTCCTAATGATAGTTTGATACTATTTTCCATCGTCTCATCAATATTTGGATTCAGATATGGATGAACCGAAGAAGAGAGACGTCCAAAAAATACCTAGTATCGAGTATATGTACCTAGCAACAAGATGTTACCAGTATAGAGAGGCTTGAATTAGTATGTTAAAGATTATAGAATAAGTAGATTGCAGGGTTGTAAGCTGGATAGATGTAAAGCAATTACAATAGGGGTTAAACATCATATAATCACATTTGATGCATGTGTCACTTACTTGTAAGCTAACTAAGGTTCGAGTAAAGTTGGAGCTTCAGTCTCCACAAATTTCTCTCCTAATCAAATCCTCAGTACTAGAAAAACAGATTAAAGAATTCTTTCTTAGGGTCATAAGCATGAATTCTACAATAACAAATTTTCTCCTATTGATCATCATATCCATGGAGATAATTAGAGTCCGTACGTGGATACTGGTTTGATCAACGTTGGAGGATTAATACTATATTGATGAATTCCACTTGCTTTTCTAGTTTAACAAAACAGTAAACTTTATGGAGACTACAGTATGGTGTTGCTTGTGCTGCCTAGCTACACTTGGGCTGAACCGACCCTCATATTCCTTGGACATGAAAGATTAAGGTTTCGACTACTACGGATTACAGAATACAGATTCATAGAAAATACAAAATTTAGATACATAATAATTACAGTATAAGAAGTGGAGACCATAACTAGTCCACTATGTTCATCATGGTAGATCATACCAGCATACAGTACACATATTTTCAATATAAATGTACAATCATATAAATATATATGTACATCCTTCTTCTTCTTTTTTTTTTTTGATAATGTAGGTATGTACATCCTTTAAGGCTTTAAGTACTTACTTTAAACATTGAGGGTGCAAGCTACAGGTCAAAGCTATGGCTGTTGAAATGGAAGATAGGATCAATGGATTGTCTCCTCAAAGTGTGTGACCTGATTTCCTTAGCAACACTTGATTGAAGAGATGGAGGACCACAAACAAATACACCAACATCAACAGGGCCCCATTCCCTTGATACGGTTCCAAAAATTTCTGCAGTACAAGGAGCTCGAGGTTAAAACATGTATTTACTGTAAAAGAATGTAAGCCATCAGATATGGCTTCCAAACATCAATGTTCAATAACTTACCATGATTCATGAACGTACGTGATACATTGTCAGTGTAAATTAGCATTTGAACCATTTGTTGCCAAGTGTATAGTTAAGATTTATCTCTAAAATGCATATAGAATTATAGATACATATTCATTAACTTCATGTAATAATGTGTATTTTCAATGGGAAAAGACATGTCAGGAAGGCATACCATTGAAGTCGGGTCTTGCACCATAATTAATGCTGGTAAAGTTTGCAGGACTTCTCTCGTCTAAATCATTGTGAGCTACAGCTTTTATATGCTCTGCCTCCTTCCTTTGCTCCTTTGCTGACATTCTTCTGTCCCAGAGATGCCATAAACCAACCACGAGACCCCCAAAGATAAAAACACTTGCAACCATACAGGCTAAGAGAAGAAGCCCTTTGTACCACCATGTGGTTATATCAAATGGGTTTATGTAGAGGATATCCAACAAACCAATTAGGATAACAAAGCCCAGTGTAGATGAGATAACGTATAGGCCAGACCATATATTATGTCCAGTACCAACCAAAACAGACATACCACACCCTTTGGACATGGGACAAAGAGAAGACTCGACAGTGCTTTCAACTTGACCCTCTTCCTGGAAATAACAACAATCAAATGCCAAACAAATGACTACAATAACAAAATTAGGATAGACACGTAACCAAATTAGACAAGGCACAGCGTGTCAAAATATAATAAAACATACCAATGGAGGTTCAGATTCCCGAGTGACATAAATATGAGTCTGAAGATTTAGTTTAGTAGAGAAAGATGGACAAGTTGATTCCATGTCAATGGTTGAAAGAAGAGGAAGCTCATTTGATTTTTTGACCGCCCATACGATCAAGATATTTCTGGGTAGACAGGGCTTTCCTTGATGAACAGAATGGAGAATGTCACTCAAGATGGCCAGGAAAGGGGAAATCCCAATGCCACCAGCTACTAAAATAAGATTTTCATACCTGCAGAGAGAATAAAACAAAAAGCCAATCCATTAGTGAATGAAAGTGAAAGTTATCATTAAGCTAGATGTCCCAAATTCCTCTATTTCGAACCAGAATAAGGACAACTAAACAATAAGCTTTGTATCAGATTCAAGCCTTTCTGTGTAATAATTGAACTTTCTATCAAATTCTGTCCAAATTTTATTGCCATGACACCAGATAGTGTGCACATTATCAAGCATATATATGTTTCACTTATTTCCTCATTTAGTGAAAACTAACTGCCAAACCAGTGATTAGTACCACCTGATACAATTTTGTGATTGAATGACAATCAAGGAAGAGGGTACATACATCATGTGGTACGGTATCTCATGCCCATAAGGCCCTTCAACAGAAGCTGTTAATTTAGTAGGACTGCACGGCACATCCTCAGAGGATTTCAAGATATTTCCTCTTAGCTTTTCTGTCCATTTCCCAAGAACCTTTATGAGCACAGATATATGATGTTTACCATCCATAGGACTGGATGACACACTGAAAGGATGCCACTGCAGCGATGATAGCTCCCGAACTTGAAGAAAAACAAAACTGAGGGCATTGTACCGCAGATCTGAAAGATAAAACAGCTAGTGGTCACTCATATGGTCATAGAACACTACTACAGAAATACTAATCGGGTGAAGAAGAGTTTTTTACTTTCAGGTTTGGCGACAACCAGTTCTACAGTTCCACATGGAAGGCACTTTGCTGAAATTATATCAACAACCCTTCGTGATTGACAGAATCTTAGAAAACGATCCAGAAGAAAAATAAATATGCCTCCAGCAGCAAATGCAAAGAGGAAATCACCGACGTGCAAAGCCAAAAAGACGACAAAAATGACATATAACTGATGAGTGTAGAAGAATAACTCAAAATTCAGCTTTCTCACTGGAGGCATAGATGTAGCCCACATCAAGAGGCCAGCAAGGAGGCTGATTACTCCCGGAAGAATGGCAATACCAATATCAGTCCATGACAATATCTACATCAAATAATGAAGACTATAAATAAGCAGTTTGACATAAGAATATGAGTCAAGTCGCCCTCTAGTATGGTTCTCCAAACATTTTATAGATAAAAAAAAAAAACTAAACTTAGACCAAATGGAAAGAAAGCAAGATAATGACTAAGACAGAAAATTCCGTACTGCATTGACAAATAACTCCAGAATCAAATGGACAAGGCTAGAAGCACATATGCTTGTTACTTAGTTCTCAGTGCTTATTGTTTACTCGTTATTATGGCTACGAAAGTGAATGAAAATGAAATGTACAAGAGAATACTAAATCTAGCATGAGAACTCACTTCCTGAAGGAGATTACCCTCAATCGTCCATGCCACTACGTATAAAAGACCATGGACAGTGAAGAGCAGCATTGTTAGATGTCCCAGCCATACATGATATTTCGTAGCATGCTCAAAAGGGATATTTATGAGGCGAAGAAGAACTGATCCCCTTGAGATCGGCAGGAACAAAAATGAGAAGCAAAACAAGCCAATTAAGCCGAAACGAAGTCCCAAAATTTCCATGAACAACAAACTGACAAGTTCAAGTAAACAAGTAAATCGATCAGCTAACAGAATTAATCTTAAAAACGGACGAAACAGCACATGAGTTTCACTGTTTGCATGCAAATTGTGAAAGAATTGAGTTTCATGTATACTGTTTTAAGCCCAAATATTAATACTTTGCTACTTAAGCCAAAAATTTCTCTGTAAGGGTGGATAGCTAAATACAAGTCTGCTGACAGGGAAACTTTGGGATCTTCTCCCATTCATTAAGGTGAGAAACAAGAGAATGGAAAGAAACATATTTCCCTTCCTATCACAGAGTGTACACTAAAGCAGGTAAATTTTTAAGGAAAAAAAAAATAGACATATGATGTAATATCACACAATCTGTAAGCTTTCTTTAGAAGTTAAAGAATTTTTAAGTTCTCAAATGATTTGACAGGCAGTGTATAATCTAATAAGCATAAGAGTCATACTTTAGATCTCACTGACTGAACCTCCATAACTTCAGTAGAAGTTAGATTGTGTGACATATTCATTTGGCGTCAGTTCCCCACTCGCATGAGTATGGTTATCAATTAATGTAAAAATCTTGAGATTAATTCTTACTTGCCAACCATAGGATTTCAAAAGATAACATATGCAGATTTGGAATGAACCTCAGAAAAATCTGAAACATTCTTCTATGATCTTTCCCAAGTATATTCATTGTTTCGTAATGGCTGACATACACGAATGAGTAATTCCTGAGGATGAGAAAAATCTGAAACATTCTTCAATGAACCTCAGGAATTACTCATTCGTGTATGTATACTTTAGAGAGGGTTGAATTCTTTGATTTAATCTCAGCCGTCCAAGATCATTAAAAGAGATCCAA
Source organism: Rosa chinensis (assembly GCF_002994745.2). Taxonomy (NCBI): domain Eukaryota; kingdom Viridiplantae; phylum Streptophyta; class Magnoliopsida; order Rosales; family Rosaceae; genus Rosa; species Rosa chinensis. Next base: position 36,126,050 of record NC_037094.1, read on the forward strand.
CGGCTGTCCTTGTTGTCCCTCAAATTGGCCAAAAAAATAGATCCTTAGTGGAAGGGCCCTAATATAGGGTCTTTCTATTAAGAGATTTCATTTTTTTTGGCTATTTTAAGAGATCTCTTGTGGGATTCACTTTTTTATTTTATTTCGGTATCTCGACCGTTCAGTTTTTAGGTCTTAATGTATAGATCATTTCTGCAAATTTTCAGCCAAATTGATAATCATTAAGGCATTCATAACTGCGATTTACAATTATGAACACGAAAAGTTCAGGTAAGACAGATTCGGTTTGTCTATTGATTTAATCTAGTTCTATACCTTAACGATCATCAATTTGGCTGAAAATTTACAGAAATGATATATACATTAGGACCTAAAAACTGAACGGTCGAGATGCCAAAATATTAGAGAAAAGTGGGTCCCACAAGAAATCCCTTAAAATGGTCCTCTATTTTGTGTGTGTGTGTATAAGTATGTGTGCGCGCGCGCGCTCATCAAGCTTGCACTAAAGGATTCGTTTAGCAGTTTTTAGGGAGCAATAAAGATCCTCCATGGAAAGTATCAACATAAAATATAAAATCAGTAAATATAGAAAAAATTATGAAGATTAGTGATAGAAGAGCTTAAACAATTGGCAAGTAACTAGATAATCATGAGGCTCAAATCTCGAATGAGGCATGTTACGTACCTATTCTCTTTGAAAGTCAAGCTATCAGCAGACAGGGAGTTGAGTATACGCACAGTATAAGAACAGACAGCCCAGATAACAAACGCAATGAAAAGCAATATACCAACAAACTCAGTAGCAGAAACCACACCAAATGGTCCATCCACAAGAACTGGAAATGTCCACAAGCGGAAACTTGGATAACTTGAAGTCTTCTTCCTACACCCAAGTTCATATATATTACATTACGAAAAGTCCAGTGACTATTCAAGTGATTGAACTCTCAAGATAATCAGAAGACGCATACTGAAACTAAAGGTATAAACACAAGGCCAGGTAAAGACAAGTCCCTTATACTTTCCAACTAATAAAATTAACATACTCATGGAGCTCCTCTTCCCCGGAGATAATAAGAAACACTACAGAAAGGAGTGCAATGATGATGATGGGACCGCTGAATAGCAGGAACGTGCTTCCTGCAGTTTGCAGCATTTAGGTTAGTTACAGAACAATGATACATGTGAAAAAGAGCAGTTAGAAGCAACTACAAGTTCAAATATTGGCAAACCTGTGACCCCAAAAACAGTTCCACTGGTCGCTGCAACCCATTTTTCGTATAGTTCAGACCCAAATTCTGCTGGGAACACAAATATTAGAGCAACCCATAAAGTAAAAAGCAGCCCCATTGCAATCTTCAGAATCCATTTTGCCAAGTTCACAAAAAGAGGGGTCTTCCGGACATGAGCATGCCCAGAACCTCGGCTCGAAAGAAGGGGCCTATGGACAGAACTTTTATCCATGGATTATCGCACAAGTTTTCCTATAGACTGATCCCAGAAAGTCAAAACATATGCATGCACATATATGCAGTAAGAGAGTTGGGAAATATCCAAGCTCTGTGGAACCCATTCCAATATCAACCAGGTATATGCAACATAAACAGATTTATGAATTATGGAGAAAACGATAGAACATACAAATTTCTAGCCACTGATTCTTGTGCTGATATGAATATCTAATCCCAAACCAACTGTTCTCCATAAATATATCACAATGACAGGCACGGAATTTTAATGTCAGAAGTGACAAGTTCCTAGATTGACAGGCAACAAAGAAGCTAGAAGAGGACAAAGTGTAGATTGAAAGGTGGTACAGCTAAGTGATGGAGGATTCAATATTTACCACTCCCTTGTAATCCAAGAATGTGAAAAGTGGGGCACAAGAAAACTAACGAACTGTGATCTTCCAAATTCACAGATGAATAACCACATAAAAGCAAGTGATAAAGCCAACAAAAGAAGAAGAAAAAGCAAGGAATAAAGCATTTGGTATGAAAATGAAAGCCCATCTGTAAATTTAACGTTAAATTATGAAAAAAAGAAGGACCACATATATTATTGTGGGTACCTTAGAATTCTATCCGGAGAGGCCCCCAGATGATAGTGATGATTTTCCTAGATTCTTCTTCTACTTCAGTAACGGGTTTGGTGATCGACCTTCTTCCAATGGTCAGGAGCCAACAAGGATGGTAAACCTATCTAATCAAACTATTGGGAAAATGAGAGGGAGTGAATTGGTAATTTGCCAAACCGAGTCACTGGAGCGCCTAAATATAAATTCGATCAATACACTGGTGAGTAAAAAGAAAAAACTGAAGCACAGTCGGTGAATACCAGAGTGATCGTTCAAGAATCATCGTCTTTTTGGTTGCAGAATACAGAGTTACAGACTGACACATTGGACCTTAAAGACGAGGAACAAGATTACCAAAATAACACAACTGAGGAAAAAGCTGCCGCATCATTCAATTGCACAGTCCCTACATATACAAGCATTATTGAGAAGACTAGTTACGTGGTAAGCAAGCCACGGACAAGATTTTGTTTGTTTCTTTTTTCCTAACTTTTTTTTTTTATGCAAACAAGCCAAGTTAACTTGCTTTAAGCATGGTGTTTTGAAACAGTGTTTCCTTTGTTAACCCCTCATGCTGAAGTGAATTCCTTGCCCAAATGGTTTTCAATTGAAAGTTTGGTTCTTCATTATGCAGGATGCCCCGACACATTTCTGTAAGAAGCATCTTCTCCTGATTACTACAAATTTATCCTGAAAAGTTTAGAGGGAAGAACAAGGTCGGAAAGTGAATGATGTCAACAGGTATGAATTATTTTGCTTGTTTGAGCACTCGAAAGGAGAACCAAGCTGGCGGATCACATTTTTTTGGGAAATTGTTTACAATATGGCAACTTGAGTTGTGACTTGTAAGGTTTAGGGGTCTTTTTTAATCAGCTAAATCTGCACATTTTGGAAATGGTTATGTTGTATTAGGAAGCAGTTGGGTATTGGATTATAAGATTGTAAAATAAAACTTCGTGAAACATAGAATGCTTATCTGGTTGTACTACACAGCTTAAAATCACATGCTCAGAAAATTCATTGGCCTATACCTGCCCAAACTAACTGAATATAGAATACTTCAATATTGAGAGAGTGATAACAGCATAAATTGGTAAAGATAACCACCACACATTTATTCATTTCACCTTGTAAAGTTCAAAAAATGGCTTTGCAGTAGAGATGCATATTCGTTCAAACTTTGATATGAAAACCACAGTAAAATAGAGAGAATAACACCCTAAAAGACGAAAATGGATGCTGCAAAATCAAAGCTAATCCTCAACCAAACTGTTCCACCATCCTCACATCAAAGTCAAGATCTTGATCATATTGGTGTTATTTGGTGTAAAGTCACAATTGAATCTCTAGACAATCCTTCAGCCTTTGCATATAGAAGTTAGAACAGCAAACCTGTAGACTGTAGTATCCTCTATAGAAGCATGAGAAGCTCTAATGGAACTTGAGCTTAAAAGACGCATAAGACCTCTATAATAAGGTTATGACGATGGAGCTGCATCTCTAGTTCCTCTTCAAGACCAGTCAAAAGGATATGTAGTAGTTATCTCAGGAACCAACACAGATGACAAAATCAGCATGTGTTGTTTGTACTTGGCCACAAGCTTTGCTGTAATTTCTCTACTAAAATCAGTGATGTCTTAATACAGTTTGCTCTCTGCGTAGAGGAAGCCAAACTCTCTAGAGGCCTCATAAGGATTTACGCCACTTCATCTTTCTCTTGACCCCATAGTTTACATACTACTGTTGAGACACAAATTTTGGCCTTAGTTTGGACTATAAGTTCTAGATAGGGTTCAGCTAGACTTTCACTACCGATCATCACACAGTTAGTTCCACTGAGCCTGCATTGGCAAGGTTGGTTGCTTCAGCTCGGGTAGGATGATGAGAGTTGGTCATGAACTCAAGCATCTGGTGACAAATTCAGTCACCACTAGCTTTCCTAGTTCGTTCACCTCGCAATCATCAGTTTGTGAGCTCAGAATAACTTTTCAAGTGAAATTTCCACTCCAAAGTCACAAAAATACCGCTTGCCACCATGACTGAATTTGCAAGAACCTTGTCGAAGCTTGTTACTCCTTGATTCTCAACCTTTGACATGAACATTATATTCTTTATATGCTCCCCCAACTCTTTTCTGACCTCAACATGTCAACCTCACCTTTCAAAAGAGGGAAATCAAATCAATCTTATTTGGATTTCCCCACCCCAAGATGTCCACATTGTCCTTGTCTGTCAAAGTTGGAAGATCCAACCACTCCAGAATATTGACCTGCTTCACCAAAAACTGCAGAGTTCTCACATTGATAACGTACCAAACCTAGCTCCAGCTCATAGGCCAGAATTTTCAAAGTAATTGTTTTATGAGAACACAAGATGCTTTGAGGTTTCAAATCCTCAAATCTCATAGAGATCATAACCTCATGAACAAGAATAGCACAGTTACTGGTGACTATAATCTCTTGATTCTTTTGAAGCTTGATGGGCTTCCCTTCTTTCAAAAATCCTATTCTAACTTCTGCTCCCTAAATGACTGCACAACTCACAAGTACAGAATCGCACTTTTCTTATGAGATGCATATACACGATTAACTATATCAGAGGACAGAAATGCAGAGAAAGAAATTCAAAGAATGAACATATCTGCTAGTTATTAGTTACTGCATATCCAGTTATAGCTAGAGGCTGGAGCTTTCTCAAAAGATCCCTTCAGAGTTCAAACTTTGATTCTTGTATCTGATGAAATAAAGTAACAAACTATTAACCAGCATAAGCAAACAAGCATAAGTCGTAGATTGATTGACTTTTATTGTAAATAAACTAACTTAGGAGACAAAGAGGGTGTTAAGAACATTACACAAGCAAAAACCATCAGAATATACCCAATTTCCCCTGACTTTGAGATACCATTGTACTTATTTTTTCAAAGAGGATCAAAGGATTTCACTCCTACCCCCACTCAACCCATGACCTCGATCTTAGGTAGTGGGTGCTCTAACATTAACAATGGTAACTCAAAGTCAGGGGAAAGTTTGGTATATTTTGATTTGATGTCTTCCTATTTCGTGGGACATATATGCAAATGAGAGAATCAGATGCTCATCTAAATTTCAAGCTAGGATTGCTCAACTGCAGTTACAATCATATAAACGATTCCTACATAAACCCAAATATTATTCTTTAATCCGTATTCTTTGTATTTTTTTTCTTTTTTTCTTTTTCAGAGGAAAGATATTTACCAGTTGCTAAGCCATATATGCAATCATGGGACATATATGCAAAAGGGAGAATCAGATGATCATCCATATTTCAAGCTAGTATTGCCTAACTCCAGTTACAGTCATAGACACAATTCCTACGTAAACTAAAATATTATCGCCTGGACTCCCCTTTAATCTGTATTTTTTTATATATTTTTTTTTTTTTTTTTTCAGAAGAAAGATACTAACCAGTTGCATAAGCCATCCTTCAAAGAGTTCTGCAACCAGCTAAAAAATACAATGCTCTGAAGCAAGTCACCAAATCTACTGCTGGAATGTGATTATGTGATGCGACTTGAATGTGGATTTATGTACCTTTTGAGAAGAAACGAGGCCTCCATCAAGAATAAAGGCGGACAATGAAACACATCTAAACAAGGCCTATTACTAAGAGCTCAGCTAACCAACTGGGGCGGCGCCACTGCATTCCTTTCATGATATATTGCTTAAAGTAGCAACATGGTAGGTGAGATGATAGAATAGCAAAAGTCTCTATATATGGATGTACACATAATGTGCAATTATGAATAGCTGCTAGATCCACCTTGTAATTAACAGGCAAACCAAACCCTTGTAATTAACAGGCAAACCAAACCACACTCCTATGGTCCATGGACATTGAAGTAACAAATGCTCAATAGTTTCCATATGATCCGAACAAAACGGACAAAGAGGAGGGGGGGTCACCTTTTTAATAAAAAGATTAGCCATAGTTGGAAGTGCATTAGTACAAGCCCTCCAAAGAAAATGCTTGACTTTAGGGGTAGAAGAAACGTTCCACAATTGTTTCCAAACTATAGGAGCAACAATATGTGAAGAGTGAGCTGATTGCAATGATGCCTTACTTCTCCCTCCATGCTGCACATGATACCCAGACCTGACTGAATATGAACCACATTTCTCAAAAGGCCAGACTAACTTATCAGGTTCCCAAGTAGAGGACAATGGGATGGACTCAATAGCAACAACCTCAGCAGGTGTCAAATGCTGAGCAATGGGATCCAGATTCCAAGAAGTTCAAGACCAATCAACCAAGTCTGCAACCCTCTGAAAAGGATCAAACTCAGAAGCATACAGATGAGCAGCACGCAGTCTCCCACCTAAAATCCCTGGAATCCATTTATCTTTCCAAGTACTAATGGACTCCCCATTGAGTACTTGCCACAAAGCACAATCAGTTAATAAATTTCTTCCCTCCAGAATGCTACTCCAAGCCCACGAAGCTCTGGGGCCTTTAGAAGCTGACAAGAAATCACAATCAGGAAAATATAATCCCTTGAGCACTTGAACCCATAAAGCTTTTGGTTGTTGAATAATTCTCCACCCTACTTTGGCAAGGAGGGTTAAATTGAAATCTCGCAGACACCTGAAACCCATACCGCCCTCCTCCATAGGCAATCCAAGCTTTTCCCAACTCAACCAATGCACCTTACCCCCCATATCAATCTGTCCCCACCAAAAGTTCGCAATTAGAGAATCAATCTCCTTACAGCCCATCAGTGAATAGAAATACTGCCATAGGATAAGCAGGGATAGCCGAATTGACCGATTTCACAAGAATTTCTTTCCCAGCCTGGTTGAGATTCAACTGTTTCCAACCTTGAATTTTTTTAGAGATTCTATCTTTCACAAAAGCCAAAGCCTGCTTTTTGGATCTTCACCATAAAGTAGGGAGTCCAAGATACTTGCCAGGATCATCTGATTCATGAACACCCAAAATATCGCTGATGTTCAATTGAAGCTCTAGAGGTGTATTGAGACTAAAAAACAAACTTGATTTGCTGAAATTGACTCGCTGACCTGATGCAGTACAGTAGTTAGTCAGAATGGTCATCATTGATTGACAATTTTCTACAGAAGCCTTCACAAAGAAGAGGGAATCATCAGCAAACAATAGATGTGAAATCGAGGGACCTTCTGCACCCATTTGAACACCAACTGGGGAGTGATTCAAGCAAGCCCTATTAATCATTGCAGTTAAAACTTCGGCAACCAAAATGAATAAGTACGGGGACAAAGGATCCCCCTGCCTCCAGCCCCGTGAAGGAGAGAAAGTAGGCCCTGGTTTTCCATTTAGTAAAACAGAGAATGAAACTGTATTCAAGCATTTCATTATCAAGTTAACCCAACTTGCAACAAATCCCATCTTAAGCATAACAGCTTGAAGAAAATCCCACTCAATACGATCGTAAGCTTTGTTCATATCAATCTTTAACCCCATATCAAAATCTATGCCACTTCTCTTGTTCTTAAGATAATGAAATACCTCATGAGCTACAATAATGTTGTCTTGTATTTGTCTGTCATGAACAAATGCAGCTTGATTAAAGGAAATAAGAGAAGGAAGGATGGATCTCAACCGGTTAGCCAAAACCTTTGACAACACCTTATAAGAGAAATTGCACAGGCTAATTGGTCGAAACTGCCCAATCTGATCAGGGTGAGGGACCTTAGGAATCAGCACAATATGTGCTTTGTTCATGGAATGGATTAAGGAGCCGAAATTGATGAAATCCATAGTAGATTGTGAAACCACAGAACAAACAACCTCCCAGTAGGTTTGATAAAAAGTACCTTGAAAACCATCTAGTCGCTGTATCTTTTCTCCGTGGCATGTTCATTTTTGAAGACGGTTGATTGATTTGAACAAAAGCACCAGTCTTTGAATGTTGAAACCTCTGGGAAAGGCAACCCATGCTTTATTGTGCATTAGAGCCTTTCCTAGAACCCTATTCCATAAACAAACAAACCCAAACAGTATCATAGATTATGATGACAGGTACTGCACACACATATGCAAAAGATCTTTTCAAACAAAAAAAAAAAAACATTGTAACAGCATGTTAGGGTACGAGCCCTAACTTCCAGATCAGAGAAAGAGTACAAAGAAATTATAGAGAGGAAATCTAAGAAGAAAAGAAATTGTATTGCAATCTGATATCAATTCGTACAGATTTGCCAGCATACGTAGCTAGACGATAACATGTGAGACACGTGTCAGTAGGACACTGGTAACCTCAAGATAGCCTAACAGCTCATAGATTCCTCTTCGATGTAAACAAAACGGTGCGTATTAACCTAATGACTTAAATAAAGAAAATAGAATAACTTGTCTTAGTCAACTGGTAAAGATAATTCTTAACTTCATAACAACTCTGCCCCCCTCAAATCGAACTTGACCACAAGTTCAAAACTGTACTGTAACTCTCACAACACATGGGGTTGATCATGGCCCTCCACATCAGGATTAAATGTTGGATACCTGAGTAAGATTGTTTCTGCCTCTTCCCAGGTGGCTTCTTCTGGTGTAACTCCCAACCACTGAACCAGCCAATGAGTTACAGCTGCCCCCTTCTTTTTGAAGATTCTTCTATCAAGAACAGCTACAGGCTCCCACCTGGGGTTCTCAGGATCACATATTGGAGGGAGCTGTGCAGCCACTGTAGCGGTTTGACCAAGCTTTTTCTTCAACAAGGAGACATGGAAGACATTGTGAATCCTAGCTGATGGTGGTAGGTTGAGTCTGTAAGCCACCTTCCCAATTCGTTCTAACACCTCAAAGGGACCATAGTACTTCTGTGCCAGCTTATGAAACACATTCTTATGCATAGAATGTTGTTTGTAGGGTTGCAACTTTAAATAGACCCAATCACCTACCTCAAACTCCCTTTCAGTGTGTTTCTTATCGTAGAAGTTCTTCATTCTAGACTGAGCCAAATGAAGGTTTCTCTTGAGAGCAGAGAGTATGGTATCCCTATGTTGCAGTTGATGGTCCACTGCAGCAACAGAAGTTGAACCCGGCAGATAAGGAATGATGGATGGAGGTTCATATCCATATAAAGCTTGGAAAGGTGTCATCTGTATAGCAGAATGATAGGCTGAATTATACCACCACTCTGCCCATGGCAATACTTGTACCCAACCAGTTGGTTTCTCACTTGTCACACACCTAAGATATTGTTCCAAAGTTCTGTTGAGGTTTTCAGTTTGTCCATCAGTCTGTGGGTGATATGCAGATGACTTGTCAAGCTTGGTACCCTGCAATTTGAAGAAGGATTCCCAAAATAGACTGAAAAACACTGGGTCCCTGTCAGAAATAATGTGCTCTGGCATGCATGAAGTCGGAAAATTTCTTGGACAAACAGTTTTGCCACTGATGCAGCAGTATAGGGGTGAGACATGGGTATAAAATGGCCAAACTTAGTCAACCTGTCCACAACTACCCAAATGACTGTTTTTCCTTCAGAATTTGGTAAACCATCAATGAAATCCATTGATATATCAGACCAAGCTCTTTCAGGAATTGGGTTAGGCTGAAGTAATCCTGGTGGTTTGACTGTTTCATAATGGTTGATTTGACACACATGGCAATCAGCTATAAACTTTTTGATGTCCTTATGCATTCCAGGCCAAGCAAAGGTTCTGTGGATCCTCTTGTGAGTTCTAGACCTACCTGCGTGACCTCAAGTATATCCACCATGTAATTCTTCCATAATCTTCTTCCTCCAATCATTGGTCTGAGGTACAAATATCCTGTCCATATAGATGAGCTGGGAGTTGATGACCTTAAAGTTTTTTCTGTTTCCCAAACCATGATTGAGATCATCCAATATCTTAGAAGCTTCATCATCCACCAAGCAATCCCTCTTCATTTCATCTACAAACTGATGTACAGGTTGTGATACTCCAGTCAATGCAGACAACTCCAATTTCCTTGACAAGGCATCTGGGGCCACATTATTTTTACCAGCCTTATACTGTATAGAATAATCATAACCCATCAGTTTGAGCAACCACTTTTGCTGAGCTGGAGTGGTGATTCTTTGCTTCAAGAAGTGCTCTATGGTTCTATGGTCAGTGTAAATTTTGAAATGGTGACCCAACAAGTAAGGCCTCCAGTGTTGGACTGCAAACACCACAGCCAACATCTCTTTGTCATATACTGACAAAATGGAATGCCTTGGAGCCAAGGCCTTACTGAGAAAAGCAATTGGATGCCCTTCCTGAGATAGAATTGCCCCAATCCCTCTTTCTAATGCATCACATTCCACAACAAATTCTTTATAAAAATCTGGGATAGCTAACACTGGGGTAGAAATTAAAGCTTCCTTGAGCTGCTCAAATGCCACTTCCGAATCTGCATTCCATTTGAAACCATCTTTCTTCAACATGTCAGTTAGAGGCTTTGCAATCACCCCAAAATGTTTCACATATTTCCGATAGTAACCAGCCAAACCTAAAAATCCTCTTAGCCCCTTCAGTGTTTTTGGTTTTGGCCACTGCTTAATACACTCAATCTTGGAGGGATCCACTGCCACCCCTTCAGCACTAATAATGTGTCCTAAATATTCCACTTGTGCCACACCAAAGTTACACTTACTTTCCTTGATTCTTAAAGAGTTCTGCTGTAATTTGTCAAAGACCAGCTGTAAATGCTTCACATGATCTTCCAATGTAGGACTATATATGAGTATGTCATCAAAGAAAACCAAAACGAATTTCCTCAAGAATTCCCTGAGAATGTCGTTCATAACAGACTGAAATGTTGATGGGGCATTAGTGAGCCCAAAAGGCATCACTAAAAACTCATAGTGACCAGAATGAGTTCTAAATGCAGTTTTGCTGACATCTTTTTCACACATCCTAATCTGATGGTAACCAGATCTCAAGTCCAACTTGGAGTATATTGTTGCCCCGTGCACTTCGTCAATCAGCTCATCCACTACTGGTATAGGGTACTTGTCCTTCACAGTTGCCGCATTCAAAGACCTATAGTCAACACACATTCTCCAAGTTCCATCTTTCTTTTTAACCAACAGAACGGGGGAGGAGAATGGTGATACACTAGGTCTAATGATGCCATTTTCCAACATTTCTTGTACTATTTTTTCAATTTCTGCCTTCTGGAAGTGGGGATATCTATAGGGTCAGACATTAATGGCTGATGTGTTAGCTTCCAACTCAATCCTATGATCTTGTGTCCTTGCTGGTGGCAATGTGGTTGGAGGTTTAAAAATATCAGCATATCGGTGTACCAACCTTTGAATTTCTGGATGAACAACATCAGTAGCAGATTGCATGGAGATAGGACTTAATTGTACCATTATGGCTTCTTTCTCTTTTTTGAGCAGTCTAATCATTGATTTACAAGATACCACTGTGGCTTGTGCCTTTGTCTCTCCCTGCAATGTGTATTGGGCCTGGTTACTGTAAAATTGCATTTTCATGGTTTCAAAGTTCCAGGTGATGTCCCCAAGTGTTCTGAGCCAAGAAGCTCCCAAAACTATCTCACAACCTGAAATAGGTAATATGTAACAGTCAGCAGAAAAAATGTACTGTTGGAGCTGCATCTCAACTCTTACCTGACCCTTGGTCTGCATTATAGCCCCACTAGCTAGCTTGACCTTCAGTGGCTTAATGTCAATAATTTGAGCTCTCATTTTTTTAAGCAAGGATGGATGTATGAAATTATGAGATGCGCCAGTATCAATTAGCACATGCACCATCCTTTTGTTAATTACACCCTTGAGTTGCATAGTATCAGAATTATTCTGTTCCCCATTACTTGCAACTGAATTTCAGGTTCTGGGATGTCTTCCTCATTTTGAACTTCTTCTACAACTTCATTATTAGCAGGTGCAGGTAAGTCCACCTCATCTTGAGTCACTTCAATGACCATAAGCTGGCCTTTCCTGCAGTTGTGGCCCGGTCTAAAAAGTTCATCACAAAAAAAACATTGGTTCCTCGCTCGTCTTTCCTGATATTCAGCTTGGCTCAATCTTCTATTCCCTGCGTTGATGTTGTTGCCTGGAGCAGAAACAGTCACATCATTATTCCTAGGTGAGAAATTCTGTGGTCTTTCTGAATGACTCTTATTGAAACTCATTCCACTTCTTCCTAAAGCAGCAGGAATTGTGGTTGAAAATGACCTGCTTCCCATTGGGGTTTTGGCTTGGTTTCTATGCCCTGCTTCCCTTTCTTCATAAATTCGAGCTAATTCACAAGCCTCATAGAGTGTTTTTGGTTTTTGAGCCTTAACATCTGCTCTGATCTCACTTTTCAACCCTCCCAAGAAACATGATAAAAGCACCTGTGGAGAAAAACCAGGGGCTCTCCGTGAGAGTTTGGTAAATTGTTCCTTGTACTGCTCTACATTTCCGGTCTGGCTCATTCTGGCTAGGGCTGCTTGATAATCCACAATATTATAACCACTAAACTCCCTCATCAACAGGTTTGCCAATCCTGCCCAAGTGGAAGGGAATTCATGTTTGAACATATACCATCTGTCAGAAGCCTTGTCTGCAAGGTGCATGGTTGCAATTGCTAGCTTTTTTTCCTCAGGGATTTGGTAGAATTCAAAGAACTGCTCTGCCTTGTTTAACCATTCCACTGGATCCCCTCCACTGAATACATGAAATTCTAATCTCATCTGCCTCATTGTAGGTAAATTGGGATCAGTTGGATGTTGATTTGGATGCACAAACTGATGGCCACAAGGATGTGAGAGAGGTGTACTGTAAGGCATATAGAATGGAGGTAAAGCATATGAACTCTGCAACTGTGATGAATTCATAGGTGGAGTTGTGGGAATTGAAGCAACTAAGCTGTTGTGTGGCTGGTAGGGCACATATGAATAAGGGTTGGTCTGAGATGAGCTCATCTGTGCTGAGGTGTGGTTTGGGAGGTATGATGGTATGGCAAAAGGCAAGGTGGGATGAACTTGCTGAGGAAAGTTGATGGCTGTGTAAGGATAAGGACCGGAGTAGTTTAATACAAAGGGCTCAGTCTCACTGTAGTGAGTGGTTGTAGCATTTCCACATGAATTGATATTTTGGTACATGTTAGGTACTGCAAAGGGCCCCGTGAAGTGATTAAATGGTTGAGACCCAAAATTTTGATGCTGAAAATACTGTTGTTGCACACTAGACCCTGATTGAGTAGTTGGGTTACTAGTAACCTCTTTGTTACCCAAATTATCTGACACACCAGACCCACATATCATAGCACCAGTAGTTTGCACAATCCCAGCAGTATTCATCGATTCAGAATAAGTATCACTAGTAAACCCCAATATAACATCACTATGACTCAAAGATACTGGATGATTAATTGTAGAGGGTTTGGAAATACTACCCATTCCAATAGTGGTGGCAGATGAAGACGTAGCTAACACGGAAGAAGCTGATGCAGTGCGTCCCTTTAGGTTAGTCCCTGGAGTACCCTCAGACACGTGTAGGGACCCAAATTTTAGTTGTGGTGATCCGATCTGAGCCTGACTAGACTGAGGTGACCCGATCTGAGGTTGAGGGTGCTGAGCCTGAGCTAACAGTGTGCGCATATCCTCTAAGATCTGGTGGCGTAATGATGCGACTGATTCCTGTATATCAGTCACCGTTCCTTGAACTGTTGCTATAGATTCCTGCATAGCAATAATTTTGGCAGCCGTCTCATCCTTGTGAACTTGCAGGTCAAATTCCACACTAGAAAGTTCACCAGAGATCTGTGGTTGAGCTCCAGCACAGCACCTCCAGCTCCCTTGAGCTTCACCATCGCCCCAGAAGAAGGGCTCTGATACCAGATTGTTAGGGTACGAGCCCTAACTTCCAGATCAGAGAAAGAGTACAAAGAAATTATAGAGAGGAAATCTAAGAAGAAAAGAAATTGTATTGCAATCTGATATCAATTCGTACAGATTTGCCAGCATATGTAGCTAGACGATAACATGTGAGACACGTGTCAGTAGGACACTGGTAACCTCAAGATAGCCTAACAGCTCATAGATTCCTCTTCGATGTAAACAAAACGGTGCGTATTAACCTAATGACTTAAATAAAGAAAATAGACTAACTTGTCTTAGTCAACTGGTAAAGATAATTCTTAACTTCATAACACAGCAACAGCAACAATACCAATGATGATCATAACTGAACTATATATGAAGATTAGTACAGGCCATAACAAATTTTTTTTATTTTTTTTTGTAAGAAAATGTAAGCAGAGATCACACTCACCGCATAGACATTAAAGTGCGAATTTTGCGGCGCTGCAACTCCTCCGCAAATTCTTGGCGTTCTCTCCTCAGAGCCTCAACCACAAACTCCGAGTCTAGCCAAGATAGGGCAAGAACCCTATTGAGATTAACCGCGATGTCATCGACAGAACCGATTTTGGATTTTGAGGCGACTCTGCGCGGCAATCGGAAACAAACCGACGATGAGGATTGCGGTGATACCAAGGGTGGTGGAGGTGGAGTAGCCAAGCGATCACGTTGAGACATGTTGCAAAGCGCGTTTCAGGAAGATAGCGTAGTCAGAGAGAGCGAGAGAGTCCCCCGCTGCTTCTTATTTATAGGCGTATAATAGACGCGTAGTAGTAGGAATAGACGCGTATAATAGACGCGTAGTAGTAGGAATAGACGCGTATAATACATGGGTATAATAGACGCGTATAATAGATGCGTATAATAGACGCGTATAATAGATGCGTATAATAGACGCGTAGTAGTAGGAATAGACGCGCATTGCTTTTTTTCTACGCTACAGTATACGCGTATTTATTTTTAAACCCCCCTTTTTTTTCTTTTTCTTTTTCTTTTTTACTAGGCAAATGGTTTTTTCGGAATAAAAAAAAGAAGTTGGGCAAGACCCTTTATAAAAGCAGCTTCTCAAGTTGAGTTTTAATAAAAATTTTAGGGGATGTGACCAGTTACCCATTTTTAGCCCAATATTTGCCCAATCACTCCACCTTTAACTGTTTGTGCCCACTTACCTAATTCGACTGTGTCAAGACTCATCTAGGCTTCGGAAAAAAATGTTATTACGGTAGTGCCACTACACTAAAACCGCACGACTCATCAGTTACCCATCTCAATCAAACGTCAAACCGATTCAAATCTCTTCCTCCCTCCATACGCAATTCTCTCTCTCTCTGCCTCACTCCCTCTTTCTCTCTCTCTCTATGTCACCTGGATTCTCACCGTTCTACGGTGACGACGCTTCAAGGTCCGGCAGTTGAGTTTCTAGTTTTTTCGGCTTGGAAGATATCGGAACAGGTAAAAACTCAATTCCGACTCCGTTTTCCATTTTTTGTCATGTTTTCTGAGGAACCTATTACAAAATCTTCCGTTTAAGGTAGTTTGAAGTTTCATTTTGGTGACATATCTGTGAAATTTCTCGAACGACTTTGCATATCTGTGAAATCGGTGAAATATAGGATTTCTGGTTCATAATTGAGAAAATCTGATACGAACGTTGTTTGTCGATTCTAAACAGTTAATTTAGATAAAATGAGGTGTGATTGAAAGACTATTGTGGAGTAGACCTAAAAGTTGTTACATTAGTGCCCCCCAGTAGGCTTCGTATTGGGGGCCAATGATCACTGCTTTATTCATTGATGGAATGGAAACTGCTATTCCAAAGTAAATTTACTGTGAAATTGCAGTAGTCGATTATTGAATCAAATTGTGTGGTTTGTGTCAGTTTAGTGGGGGGCAGTAGACAAATTATTGACCATCAAAATGTGCGATTTTTGACATTAATTGTTGTTTTGAGTGTGAATAACTTCTATAAACTGTGAAACATAGGATGCGGTGTAATGTTTGATGCAAATTGTGAGGTTTGTGGCAGTCTAGTGGGGGGGCAGTAGACATATTATTGACCCTCATAATGGGGGTTTTTAGACATTAACTGTTGTTTAGAGTGTGAATAACTTCTATAGTCCGTGAAACATAGGAAGCAGTGTAATGATTGATGGTCTACTGGGGGGCAGTAGACACATTAGTGCCACCCAATAATGTCTTTCTTAGGAGACAGTCATCATCTCTTGTTGATTATAAAATGATCATTTTGGTTTTCTTTGTGATAAAGTGCAATACACTGTGAATCCTTGAAACTGGTCCAAGTTTTGATGGTTTAGTGGGGGGCAGTAGACATATTACTGCCCCTCAATAATGTCTTCATACGGAGTCAGAACCCTTCTCCTAGCTATTTTAGAGTGATCATTTTGGTTTTTTTTTACTTTTGTGTAGAATGGGTACACCAAATTCACCTTGATGAGTGACTCAAAAGAAGATGATTGGAGTTCAAAGAGTTTAGATAACTGTACTAAGACAATGTTTAACCAACCCCTGCAAAAAAAATTTGTCAAAATAAGAAAGAGGAAGCGACAACAGGCAGAACAGATTTCTGATAAAGAATCTGCTGAAGAAGAAGTCAATGAAGATTCAGGACAATCGACTGAAGATGAATCAGAATCAGAAGGTGAATAGACAACGAAGAGGTTTGTAATCAAAACAAGACAACAACCAAAAAGGAAGCCAGTTCAAGAGGAAGTGGATTCAGAAGAAGAAAAACCAAAGAGGAAGAAAGCCAAGAAGCAAAAGAAAAGGGCAATGAAAAAAGAGCAGGAAAAAGAGACCCAGAAAGGAAAGATTGAGTGGAAGCAACAGAAGTGCACGCTCAGTGCATTCTGGAGGATGGTCAATGCACACAAAGATAGAATACCAGACAAAACAAAAGAGATTTTGATTGGTACCTACTTTGGTGAAATGATGGAACCGTTCTGGCAGGACAAGATAACTGAGCTCTAGCTCCACAAGCATGAAGCGGACCTGGAGATACTCATAAGGCACTTCGACCGAACAGACAACAAGTGGAAGTTTGGGGATATTGTTATGGAAATAACGGAGGAGGATGTCACGGCTTTATTTCACCTTCCGGCTGAAGGAGAAGTGTTCAATGTGAACAGGAGGGTGGTAAGGGAAGAGATGGAAGACTCTCCAATATTTGGCAGCCCTTTAAAGACGCAGACTATACTCAGAACAAAGGTGGAATCGAAGCTGGTAACCGAGTTGACAAAGCCGGCAGAAGAGAAAGATGCCAGGAAGATAGCCGTGCTAATGATCACATATCTATTCAGCACATTCTTCTTCACCCGAACTGGTGCTCAGATCACATGGGATATGGTCGCCGTATGTGAATGGATTGAGACCATAAACATGTACAACTGGCCAAGATTAATTATGAACTTCTTGATGGAAGGGTTACAAAAGTATAGGAGGAACAGTCCATCTGTTTTGAATGAATGCCTTCTTCTCATCTATTACTGGTTCCTTGAGAAGACCAAGGCAAAGACCTGGATACCTAGAAAGCAGAATGAAACTCCACGATTCATCAGATGGTCAATAAAGGAAATATTTAGCCTGGAGCAGATGTACATGAACGAGAACTTAGCCGTGGTAAGCAAATTACAAAAACATTACATCTATGTTATTTTCAATGTTTACTACATAGTACTGACTTGTTAAATGTAACAGGATCTGATAAAAGCTGGACCATGGCCTGCGAAAATTAGACTGGAAGACCTCGAGCTGGGTGATGAGGTGCAGGACACACCAAGCTTTGACAACTGGGTGAGTGGCTCAACTGAGCTTGTCTGCTGCCAGTAATTGGGGGGCAATAGATACATTATTGGGACCCAGTAATGTGTTGACCTAGTAATGGGCCAGTAATAGATACCAGAAGCAAAGCCTATGAAGTGAATAACTGATGTTTGTTGGTTACATTTTAAAACATTGAATTGTTTACATGGAGATATGAGCTTTTATGGTAGTCTACTGGGGGGCAATAATATTATTACTGGCCCCCAGTGAACACATTATTGGGGACTAATAACTTGATGGTTTTGGTTCTATTTTTTGCAGGTACCCCAGGCAAGCCAAGCGGAAGAGGAACAAAATGAAACATTGAGTTGTTTACATGGAGATATGAGCTTTTATGGTAGTCTACTGGGAGGCAATAATATTATTACTGGCCCCCAGTGAACACATTATTGGGGACTAATAACTTGATGGTTTTGGTTCTATTTTTTGCAGGTACCCCAAGCAAGCTAAGCGGAAGAGGAACAAAATGAAAGGCTGACGGGGAATATCAAGGAACTAATCAGAGAGATGGAGGCAGCTATTGGTGAGACAAAGCCCACAAAAGAAATGGAGGCAAAGCTAGCAAGGCTTGCCAAAGCAAATGAGGAACTGAATGCGCAGAACAAAGATCTATGGGGCAAGCTGAAGGTTGCCGATGAGAGGATTAAAGAGCTGGAAATTGAAAAGAGGGTAAAAAATAACCTCATCAGGGCGTTGTACATCTGGCTTGAAAAGGAGAAAGGAGAGGTCCCCCCACCACAAAGACAACTTGAGATAGTTCATTTCATGCCGAAAGTGGTCCCCCAAGATGAAGTTGAGGATGAAAATCCAAACTTTGGACCCAGCGTCGGAGAGGAAACCCATTATGCAGCCAGTGTGGGAAAGTAGACGGACACGGTGACGTTTCCGTTTCCTATTGCACAGGAATTACCTGAACAAGAAAATGAAAGCCGTTTTCAACCGGGGCAACAAGAACATGGGAATGAAGAGGAAGATGAATAGCTCGATAACATCATAAGGATTATTGCTGAGAAAGAAGTGATGGCATTAGTCGGAAAGGAAAAACAGAAGGAAGGGACCCATGCTGAACAGGAACAACAGAAGAAAACTCCGGAGATACATTCTATAGTGAAGAACGTGAAGACATACAGGAGGGCTGCCAAGAAGGCTAGAGAGGAGGAGTGGGAGTACGACACTCTGGAAGAGGCAAAAATGACAAAGCGAGCTGCACCTAAGAAGGTAGGAATCATGCCACAAGCCCAGGGAAAATTTCACAACAAGATTAAGATTAAGGGAGTCAAATGCGATAAACAAACATGGAAGACACTGGACCCAGCAGTGGCAAGGCACTATCGAGACTTCTTCAACGTTGCTGTGAAAGACACGTAAGTACACAGCCTGGTTTAAAATTGGTGTAACAATTCAATTTCCGTTTTTCATACTGATAAAATCTGCATTGGAATCAAATGTTTCTATTTGAATAGGACCGAGTACTGGATCAGCAGTGATCTTCTACGCTGGATCACCAAGCACGACCTAAGAGTAATAATCCAAGAGGAGGCACTACACCAAAAACGTTAACACACAACACTTTTTGCACAACGGAAAAAAAAAAGTGTTGTGTGATGAAGAAAAGTTAATCACACAACATGTTTAGTAAACTTACGTTGTATAAGGTGGTTAAAATTCTGAAGTTTTTGTTTAGAAAGTCATTGCACAACGGTTACAAGAATAATCTGTTGTGTGAATCAAAAAAAATTTGCGGCAGATTTCCCTCCTAGATGGACTCAAATTTGGCTCCAAATTGTACAACAGTTTAGTTATTTGTGTTGTAGGAGTATACTTGCAAATCATCATACAATGGTTTTTAATGTGCCGTTGTGCAAGTAAGTGGCAGAATTTGGAGAAGTCTCCAAAATGACATTCATTCCCCCTCAAAACAAGCAAATTTGGCTTCAATGGTTTGTCATGCTTGTAACTTCCTACAACATAATGAACTATTTCTGTTGTGTGAATCAGAAATGCCTAACGTGAGCGCCAAAACTGGCATTTTAATTGCACAAGCGGGAAATTTTCATCTTTTGTTCCCTCAGCTATGTAGCAATTCAGACAACGTAAATGTATCTATACGTTGTCTGAGTAACTTAAAAAAAAAAAAAAAAAAAAAGCTATTGCTTAATGCCTAGGGCACATTTAAACAAAGTTGCTTGGCTATTTTTCATAACCTCTCGATCTCTTCTCTCAGGACGCCCAACACGCACAGCTCTCCATCTCTCTCGCGAAATCTCTGTCCTCCTCATCGTTGAACTCTCACGTTCTACTCTCTCTCTCTCTCTCTCTCTCTCTCTCTCTCTCTCTTTTTCTCTCTCCAGATTGCTCCTCTCCCTATCTCACTCTTAGTCTTCTCTCGCTCACTTCTTCATCCAACTCTCTTCTTTACCCAGAAATCATAGTCTTCCTCTCTCTTTCATTCTGAAATCCCAAATAGGGAAGCCCCAATCTTAGATTCCCCGAAATCAACCAAATCTCTATTGGTCGAACCCTCAATCTGAAACCCAAATTTCATTGACCTAACTCTCGTCTCCACAATTAGCCGGATTTACACCGCACAGCCATGGGCCAGGAACTTGATGAAGAACAAGCAGCGCCGCTGGTCATCCTCCGATGGCAAGATTTGGGCGAGTTGCCAGAAAAACGAGCTGATTATTAGGGCTCCCGAAAAGGCGAGAACGGGGGTGGAAGATGGTTTGCAGAAGATTGCTCAAGAACAGCGGTGAATCTAGGGTTTTGTAGAAGAATACCCGATATCCATTGCTAGTTCCTGGTGAACTCTCTGCGAGATTGCACAATTTCAAGAACTCCCACTGCTTATATCTGGGTATGATTCTTTTTCATGTTCTTCCTAGCGATAATTGGCAATTTTTGTTCTTTTTCAATTTCGTCAAATCTCTTGGTTTGATAAGCCTTAGTAATCTAATTTCTGTTTTACGAATCTCATCGATATATTCCCCGACATATTCCACCCTCATAACTATTTATTGTCTTTTCTTGATGTCTTATGTTTATGAAACAGGGCAGGAATTGAAGAAGACCATTGAAACAGGACAACTCAATTTACCCGGTTAAACTCTAAAAGCGTTCACTAGCGGTGGCTTTCTTTTCTATCCAAATCAGAACTAGATGGTAAGCGAGTGGCTCGATTTGTGTGGATTAGATCTTAGAGGTTTAATTTTTTTTTTCAATCCACTCTTCCGCAGATTCCAAGCCTAACCCTCTCATCCTCTTCGCAATGTCGCCGCCGTCGTCTCTCCCCAAACCTCTAACCTCGCCGTCTCCCCTAGACACCTCTGCGATGCCATTGAAGAGTTCCAGTGCCGCCAGCACACCGCCGAGTTATGCGTCCTCACTTACCCATAGGTCTTACACATCTCATATCATCCACCACTCCAAAAAGGTCCGCTCTTCAATTGAATTTGGTTTTCTAATCTGGGTGATGCTGTTTACTTTGGTGTTCATTTTGTTGGCCTTTAATTTTTATATTGACAGTGAGAAATCTCAATTCTCAAAATGGAAGGTGTGTCACTGTTTCTTAGTAAAACAGCAATTTAATGGTCTCTGTTGTTTGTTTGTTGACAGATTGATAGTATCATGTCAACAAGGCATGTAAACGAAAATGATGCAAGCAGAAGATTGAAGTCAAAGTTTCTAATTCAGTTTGATGGAGTGACATCTAATCCCAATGATCGAGTAATTGTGAATTGGTAAGCTTTATATATATCTCACTTCAACCAAAGCCTTTTGGGAACATTGCTAGTTAGGCATTATGACTGATTGAAGGAACCGTGGCTGTGTGACATTGTGGTAACCCATACTAGTTATGTATTGCTGCTGATTGACGTAAGGGTTGTTTCTGGTCTAGTAAATAAATGTATAGTTTACTTTGGTGTTGATTATGTTGGCTTATTGCTTGGTGCTACTACAAATTTTATAAAATACATAAGTGCTTGATGGTGGTCCGATGTAAAAACGAATTAATTTGTTGGTATTTTCTGCGGCACAAGGAGATGTTAATCCTTGAAATTTAGGACTGTCGTAGATGCTCTAACTTGGAATCCTTGTTGAGTCTATTTATCATTTCAGCTTTGTAACATGCTTGTTTATTTTTGTTTGACTGCAAATGAAAAGGTTTTATTCTGGGGACAAGATCTTGGCCAAGAAACCACCTTATTATAGAACACTTGAGGTGCCTGATATGTGGTTTTCTCTGGAGCTTGTATGGGAAATAAAAGGTGCAGACTTTACAGTTTGATGGAGTGATATCTAATCCTAATGATCTAGTAATTGTGATTGGTAAGCTTTATATCTCACTTCAATCAAAGCTTGTGAATTTAAATAAGTAGTGTTGCCATGCCAGAAATCGATGGTCAGTGTTGGCTGGTTAGCTTCAACAATGCCAACTTGTTAGATAATGCCTTTCTTATTTCTAATCATTGTAGTCTGTTAGGGATTTTGATCAAGGAAAATAAGTTCACTTGGATTGTTAATAAAATCTTAGAAACAAACTTTGTTCATCTCCTAGAATTAGTTGAATTAAATAAGTCAGGGGATAAAAGGGTGACACGGAATAAATTTCTGACTTAATTTCTCAGATGAGTTTCGAGGGCTGTTATACATATATTTTTTTTTTCATTTTATATTTTCATTCTAATCATGCCAAAACCTGAATAGATTTTAGCATGCCTCTCTAATACTGTTTTTATATTCTTGTAGGTGCTACTAATAAGCCTCAAGAACTAGATGACGCAGTTCTTAGAAAGATTGGTTAGTTTTATTTTCTTCTCTCTTTCATTTTGCTGAGACTATCTTGTGAATCAGTATTTTGAAATTTTTTGTTGGTCTAGAGTGCACATTAATGCTATTCCAGTGTTGGTAGCCTAGTTGAATAAGCAAGTACCAACTGATAAGTTGGCTCTAGTCCCTACAATATTACTAGTATAAACAATCCCACATGAGTGTTGCCAGTGAATCTCACATATCCAAAACCAAATTAATAAAATAATATATATATATATATATATATATATATATATATATATTATGGTCTAACCTTTGTTCTCGGAATTATGGTTTGATAGAGAGATTCAAGCTAGTGGTTTACAAGGCCCTATTCCATCTAGCATTTCTGTCTTGAATAATTTAATAGAACTGTGAGTTTGTTCCTTTCTCGTCTCCTAGATATTTTGTACACTTGTTCCTTTCTCTTCTCCTAGGTATTTATTTCCTCTACTATAATATTTGCTTTTCGTCTAATTTATATAATTCAACCATGTTTTTTTTAGGGTTTAATCTTGTAAGAAGGTGATCCCAGGGGCCTGTCATTTCTGTTTTCTGCATGATTTTAGGAATTGTTAATTTGCTGAGCATTTTTCTTCTAGTATTACCGATATTGGCTTATCGTCTCTAGGTTCAAGTATCTACAAGCATTTGATACGAGTGGCTAAGCCTGTTTTGATATTCTGACTCTTCCTGCATTTGACACCCAAGCTAAACCAGTGGGGCATTTCATGATTTTTGAAATACCTACACTTCTTGTTTTACTCTCAGTTTTTGATAGCTTAAAGGAGACTCTTCAATGATCATTTTGAACATGGTTTCGTGAAAAAATGAGTTAAAATGAGATACTTATGCTATTTTGAAGTTACTGCACTGTTTCAGGATTTCTGCATAATTCAGCATTTCAGTCACTTTAGATTCTTGTTTGACCATCTATTTGAACTGCGAATAGCATGAAACTATGCAAAATAGTAGCTTTGCATGTCTACTTGAAATCTGGAAAGTTGTGCTTAAAATCACTGAAAGAAAAGTTGTTGGTGAATTTTTCTTTCTTGTTACCAGTTTTCTGAAACTGTCTCAAGCTTGCAGCTTATTGTTAGTCTTAGAATGCTTATGAGTATGTTTGTAGGATTTTGGGTATTTCCGGCAATTTTTATGGTTTTAGTTCTTGTTTTTTCGACTTGGAAATCAAACCCTTTTGATTATTTTCTGGATAACTGTTTTAGAATTAAAAGGGGTTTTCTTGGTCTTCATAGATGCATATAAACACGGTGCATTTTTAGCTATTCTGGTGCTATACTTGGAGAGTTCAGTTTTTTTTTCCAAATTATCTTTTGTACTATAAATGAAATTTTAATCATTCATGCTCTTTTTTTCCTAATGAAATTATCTTCTACTAATGTTTACCTTTTAATATCTTTTGGTGCATTTTTAGGCTATGGATTCATTTGAGCCCTATGGAAATGGAACAAATGGAGAGAATGGAGAGAATGGCGAAAATGTAGAAAACGACGCAAATGGAGAAAACAGGGTAGATGGAAACGGGGTAGAGCATGCATTGCCACCCCCACCCCTGTTATCCCACCAGATGTTGTTCCATTGCGTGCTCAAGTAGATATTACACCTAAACCTTTAAAGAAGAAGATTGTGCGCCTACCAATTGCTAGGCGAGGCCTTGGAACAAAAGGGCAAAAGATTCATCTGCTGACTAATAGATTTAAATCTCTTACTATTTGAACATATATAGGCAACAACTATAAATCTTGTGTGGTGAGGATGCATTCAAAGATGGGCATACAATCAGCTTCTACATGGAGCCTAAAGTGTTTAGATTACTCATTTGATGGTTTACAATGTTTGTATTTGATGAACTCCTGTTCATTTCGTAAATGGACCAAATGAATGCACAATCTAATTCCAGAATGGGATGTTCAAATGATCACACAACAAATTAGATATAATGATCACTGCCTGTTGTCTGAATGGCCAAAAATGGGAGAAAAAAACATTGTAATCAATATATCACACATCGGTTTTTAACGAATCAATGTCTTCTGATTTATACTCAGACAACAGAATTAATTGAACTCTGTTGTCTTAAAAGCTAATCACACAACAGAACTAATTAAACTCTGTTGTCCTAAATGTTAATAACACAACAGAACCAATTGAACTCTGTTGTCCTAAATGTTAATAACACAACAGAACCAATTGAACTCTGTTGTCCTAAAGTTAATCACACAACAGATATAGTCTAAGAACTTATGTTTGAAGATCAATCAGACAACAGACAAAATAAAAAAATGTTGTCTGATATGCTTAACATACAACAGCTTAAAACTGGCACTGTTGTCTGAAGACAGCGCCTCAACTGCTGCACAGCTGCGCTTCGCATCTGCCGAGCCATCTGCCGAGCTATCACACAACAGTTATAACACAAACCTGTTGTCTGTATGTTTATCACACAACTGTGTTCCACCGTTGTCTGATTTTTCATCAGACAACGGCTCACTCTACAACGATGGGACTCCAAATCCCACATCGGTTTTCTGCCGTTGTCTGATGCAATTTTTGGTGTAGTGAGGACATCGAAACTGACGTAAGTCTTTCAATGAAAGGCTCCATTTAATGATCCACTGGCCCCCAGTATAATGATTACTGCCCCCCAGGAAAATCATCAATTCATGCAATTTTCCTTTCTCTTGTTCACTTATAATGTTCTGATGGAAAATCCACTTACTCAATTTGCAGGTGATCAGTGTTTATATTGACTTGCTGAAGTCTGATGCAGAAAAGAAAAATGCGCAAGTGGGATTCCTCGCAGTAGACGCAGGGGTAAGTAGCCTAAACCAAATGCATTGAGTTATGTGTTTATTGGAAAGCAACACTGTTTAAAATGCTGAATTACGGAGTACTATTTGTGTTTACTGGGGGGCAGTAGAGAGATTATTGCCCAATTTTTGGTACTAAATATATATCATTTTGTGTTTTGAAGATGTTCTGTGTATTTCTTTCATATTGAATGAAAATCAAGTGTTCTATGTCGTCCTATTGGGGGCCAGTAGGCATATTATTGCCCCCAGTAATGTGTCTACTGCCCCTACTAAACAATCAAAACTTGCACCAGTTTCAAGGATAATTTTTAGTGTTAACTTGAATTGTCTTGGTTACGTTCTGTATACAGTACTATGCTATAAAGTATCAATAGACCAAAGAACAAAATGAGGACACTAGACCTTTTGAGTGTGGTGTCGAGACAATGATTTATGAACCCCTGTGGTCAGCGTTCCGTTTCAAAAAGGTGCTATTACCAATTCACCACACCACAAGCATGCACTACACCTTGCTGGTAATTGACAATGAAAAAAGGAGCTTCAGTCATATGAATTCATTGAGGCCATCAATAGATGAATTCACCAATGAGGAGAAGTACCACCTGAATGCAGCAAGAGTGGTATGTAGTAATTCCACAAATTCAGTCCTATGTTTTCAATACTGTTAGCATGCTTTTGTTGAACTAAAATTCAATATTTGCAAAAAACAGGTAAAGCACATAAAGAAATTCATACATGCTGTGAACTTGACTAAGATGAGAATGCCGGGAGAAAGCCAAGATCCAGATGTCACTCGAGAAAATGCAAAGGCGAAGATGATAAGGAAAACTTGATTATTGTTGAAGAAGCAATGACCGAGGAGGAAAAACAAACCAGGAACTGGATCTTACAGAATAACGTTGTAGAGACAGACTATGAATTCTATGAAGACTTTGACTGCCCGCAACAGAACCCATCATCGTAAGTACATTAAAGCAAACTATTTGTCATAATACTTGTGTAACATTTGTCGTTGCTGCCTACATTCCTAAACATAAATTATTTTTACTTCTTTACAGTGGTGATTGCGGGCCCTTTATGTTACATTATATGGAGAGCATTGTAAATGGCGTAGAACCAACCAAGGAAGGCGGGGACAACATGAGGAAAAGATTGCTTGAGAGGTTCATGCACCTACTATTGGGAAGAAAGTGAGGCATGAGATTAGATATAACATATTTAGACATGTAGTTTTCATATCCGAAGAGTAGGGATTGTAAAGTTCTCGTACTAGCCTAATCTTGAAACTATGGTGAAATGAACTGCATTATTGGACGATATAATATACTGATGCTGATTTCAATTAGAAGCAGACACTTTACACAAATGCTCCAAAGTAGACATGTTCGTACCTCCCAATAATTTTTGTTGTTTAGGTCAGTCTACTATTGGGCCCCACTAATATTTAAGAAGATGGCCAGAAGTATCTCAATTGGTATTTAAATTTGTTGGCAATATTTGAAAATGGTTTCAAATTACTAGGTGTCCTTGAAAAGATGACATTTCTGGGGGGCAGGAATTGGTTTATTGGCCCCCCAAAAACCAACTATATGCACTAAAAACAGCTCAAACCTGTTAGGAAATTGACTTGAACTATATAAAAGCAACTGCAATAAACACAAAATTATACTTTTAATCATCCCAACGGTAAGAATATGACATCTGAAAAGAAAAATGATTATTTGAGTCTGAATATAAACAATTACTGGTCCCCAATAAACCAATTACTGCCCCCCAATAGACAAATTCAAAACCTAAAAACAGCTCAAACCTGTTCGGAAATTGACTTCAACTATATAAAAGCAACTGTAATAAACACAAAAACATAATTTTAATCATCCCAACAGTAAGAATCTGACATCTGAAAAGAAAAATGATTATTTGAGCCTGAATATAAACAATTACTGGCCCCCAATAGACAAATTCAAAACCTAAAAACTCTTTACAGAAACATATACTACTGCTGAACGAGAGGTTCAGTGCAGCTCAACTTGTTATGAGTGCCCATTTTGCCACAACGTCCACAACGAATCAGCTTCTTTTCAACCTCTCCAACCGACTTAAACCGCTTCACCCTGGGCCTCCTGGGGGGGCCTCTTCGCAAGGGGAGGTAATATACATTCAGAAGTAGATTCCGAAGAAGACATATCAACATTGGTTATCGGACGGATAGGAAAACTGTAGCTCTTCTTGAACATATCAACATGAAAGTACTTATCAATATAATCATATACATTTTCAGAAGCAGCTTGTAATGTAGCAAGGCCGTGAGGACAAGGAAAACAATTGATCTGCCATTTAACACATGAACATGCATGATTGGAAATGTTGACTACATATGAAAAGTCAGATCGAACCTCATACACTCCAGGGCTTGAATAATGGACACTGAAACGACGAGATTTCTCCATCTGCACCTTCAACCTTTCCTCCATTTTGGGATTTAGTTCTGTGGTCCAACGTTCTGCCTCTTCCCTCCTTTTACCCGCCATCTCCATTTGTTTAATTCTTGTCTGGTCCAGCATACAATAGACTGGCATCAAATGCTCAATTGCAATCCAAAAGTTAAACGATTCAGCAATCCCATTAGCCATAATTCCATATCGGCAGCTAGTATAAAATGCACGACACCAATTTTCCACGGGCAATTCAGCAAGAAAAGGGTCAATAATATCGGCACCACCAACTGCTCTAAGAAACCGCAAATTGAAACGGTATTCCTTCTGTGTAGATGAATATGCAACCTTAAAAAACTTCTGCTTTACATCTTCTATCAATTTTGAATTACCTTTACCCCTATATTTACCGGCAAGGTTCGCCACCAAGTTCTTGTAACAAAACAGATGAGGATTACCAGCAAATACCTTATCGAAAGCACTCAACAATCCAACACCCCGATCACTAATAAATGTGATAACTCTTCCTTGAGGTTCAAGCAGACTCTTCAAATGCTTGAAAAAGAATGTCCAGTTTGCATCTGTCTCAGAATCACAAAAACATATGGCTAGAGGGTAGAAACCTGCATAAACCAGATCACAGGAAAATCAGTCTACTGGGGGCCAATAATGTTGTTATTGCACGGCAGGAAACTATCACAACGTCGCACAGCAATGTAAAAATGATATCTATCACAATGAAAGAAACTAAAACAAGAAATATTAAGTACACAGATGAAACTATAACAAAGGCCAATATTACTGGGGGCCAAAACTAAATTTATGGGGGGGCAATAAACAATACAGTTACCTTGATTCCCATTCCTTCGAGTTGCAGACAGAATCTGTCCCTTGTAAATGCTTTTACCAAACGTTCCATCAACATACAACACAGGCAAATAGAATTGGAAACCTTCTACACAACCTCCGAAAGCTACGAAAAGCCTCTGAAAATGATTTGTAGATGGTTCAACCTCCAACACAAAAGAAGAGCCGGGGTTACTCTGCAAAACAGCTTCCTTATACCAAGATAACTTGCTAAACGTGTCTGCATCGGAACCATAAATCACTTCCTTGGCCCGATGCTTTGCTTTCAAGGCAACCTTGTAGGAAATATCAAACCCATATGTTGATTTGAACTTGCTCATAATCTCCCTTGGCTTCAATGAAAGATTAAAGCTAACATCAGCAGCAATGCAAGTCTTGACAACCTTGGATCCCAAAAGCTTGTGCTTTTGAGTCCTAACTACACCCTTGCAAGTGTGAATATTATTCAACTCTGTTATATAAAGGCAACCATTGGCAGATGATGAAAAAGCACGAAGATGCCAATCACAACCTTCAGTTCCAACATTTGCACAGACTGCATGAATACGGTCCAAATCATTTCTCAAGAATACAAACTCGAAACCAACTGCAATTGCATACTTCTTGAGCTTCTCACAGAGCTCAGCAGCACCATGAAACTTATCCCCGACATGATGAATATAAGAACTCCACTCATCAGACAAATACGTCTTGTGAACTTCAGTCCTGAATGCATCACCCAAATAATCATCTTCATCAATAACTTCCGAACCACTATCCACTGAACAAGTTATCCTACAACCTCCCCCAATCTTTAAAACTGAAATATCGACACACTCTAACCTATGTATTCTAGCAGAGCAAAACAACATCTGGAAATCATGATCGTTACGAAGAAAACAAACTTCACAACCTGGAACTGAATACTGAAGCTCAATAATATCACTTGGGAAAAACTGGAATGTACGGAAAATGTTTTCATACAACTCAGAGTAGCTCATGCATTGATTCAAAGGGATCATATAACCTTTGCCAGAGTAAAGGCACCTAGCAACCAGAGGATCAGCCATAGACCTGCGAAGAAAACACAGGCGAACGAATCTATTATTAAACCTAAAACACATATTACTGCCCCCTAATAAACTGAGTAGTGCCCCCCAATGATTTAATCAAAACTACCAAAACGAAATAGAAGCAGTACCAAATTACTTTTAAAATAATGAAAAGGATAACTAGACAACAATTACAACAACTTAATAACACATAAAAACATTACTGCCCCCCCCCCCCCAATACACACACTACTGGTCCCCAATAATATAGTCAAAATAGCAAAAAAAATTTGGAAGATGTAATAAATTGCAATGCATTCAAATAAAGCATCAGTAAGCAACAATTATAGATAATAAAATATCGTTGAACACACATTATTGGCCCCCACTACAAATATTACTGCCTCCCAAAAATATAATCAGAACTACCACAACACTTCGGAAACAGCTCAAACCCAATCCAAGCATGAATTCACCAAAAGAAACACGAAATTAATAAAGAAACTCAAAACTAACACAATGCACTCAAAAACACCTGGAAGTTCAAATCAAAATTACAAAAACAATTCAAAACCAAAACAAACACCTGGAAGCTCTGATTCAGAAAAATCAGTTCGAAAATAAGACAACAATTCGTACAAAAAAATTCCTAAAATCAAACAGATTAAATAGAGCTAAAAGCCAAACGAATTAGATAGAGCTAATGAAACAAAAGCAAACCACAGTGGAGGAACACAAAGAGCATCTGGATCACGATCCATGTGAAAATCGTAGCAGATTTTCTCTCTCTATGAATCGCAAATCTTCTGCCACCAGCTTTAAATACAAATCGCAAAAGCTTCACACACCGAAATCGCCTGAAAGCTTCACAAACTAGAACCAGGGAGCTTCTCTCTCCTGTATATAGAAATCGCACAGCTCTTCTCTGTCTCTAAAATGATAGAGCTCCACTCTCTACAAATACAGCCGAACCTCCCTCTCTAAAATCGGAGAGCTTCGCTCCCTAAATCATGTTTCTGTTACGATTTGAAAGCGTTTCAGTTATAGAGGGGCAAAAGCGTCAGGAAAATTGAATAAAACAAGCACGTGTTGAAAAGGTTGGGTAATTGGGGTTTAAAAATGAAAACTGTTGATTAAGTGGGCAATCTCTTTGAGTGTTTGGGTAAGTGGGGTTAAACGTCCCTGAAATTGGGTAAATGATCATTTTCCCTTATTATTATTATTTTTTTTTTATCAAGCAATGGTTTTTTTTTTCAAGAATAAAAGCAAAAACTCGGTAAGACCCACTTATAAAAGCAACTTCTCGCGTTGAGTTTAAATGAAAATTTTAAAGAGGTATTTAAATCAAGGTCCAATTTGCTACATCAATTTTCATTGTAGTCTGGTCACTTTTTTATTTTTAATTGCAGTCCAGCCACTTTTTTCGTTGTCCATTTTGCCCTTCAAGGTAAATAAAGGAAACTAATCAAAATCTCATAATTTGGAGACTTTATTTTTCAATTTGAATATTCAAATTTTGAATTTCAAATTCCTAAAATCTACTCAAGTGTTATAGAGAAACAGGAATTGAGAGAAAATCGCGGTGTATTCTCATTGATAATAGGGGCCTCTTTATATAAAGGATTACAATGCATAGAATCCGAATCATACAAGGAAAGGTAATCATACATTGAATAGGAATATCTAGATCATTCTAATTTAACTTTATTACCACTAGGTCAAGTAATCTAGGGTTTGGGCCAGACACTCAAATAAGGATTTGCTTAAACACTCCCCCTTGTATCGCCCAAACGCGGTGTTTCTCTCGTTGCCTCTCTAAAAACCTTGCCGAGTGTAGGGGCACTTTGATCGGAGTTGTACGGCAGTGGATATTCATGGGTAAGGACCCAAAACTTTGCCCCTTTGTCTGAGTTAGCGAAGACTAGGCCCAGCAAACTTCGAAGGGCCTGAGAATCCTAGGAAGCTTGCTGTTGTGTTCTTCCCGGCAGCTCCTTGTATATGCAGGCAGTGAATTGAACATTCCAAGAGAGGCTTGGCAAGATGCATGTGGCGTGGGAGCTAGAAAAGCATGAGTTTGAGAAGAAGAGGTTCCAGCAGTGTTGAGATAAGGGGGTTTGGACAGAAGATGAGTTTGAAAGGATGGAAAACTATGGATGGATGTGGGAGAGAGGAAGCATGGGAGAAGAAGAGTGCTAGAGAGCTTGCTAGCACACCCCGTTCTGCCTCTGCTTAGTTAGTAACATAGCTATTTATATACAATTCTAGCAGCCAAAGGAATCTCGGTGGAAGGTCTTTACTGCTGGGTAAAGAGATGGCTTGGGTTAAATGCATGTACTGGAGTTTGCAATGTGTTTTGGTTTGTCAAGTTGTGTCTAGGGCTATGAGATTTTGGGCAGATTTTCTGCCATAATTTAGGCAAGATTTGCTACTAGGATTGCAATCCCAAGATTTCTGCTGTGTTGCAGGGATTATGTGCCGCTGGGATTATGAGATTATGTTATGCGGCTAGGATCAAGAATCCTATGTTTAGCATTTACTATTTTGTTTTTTTCTAAAGGATTTGGGCTCTCTCTCTTCTTCACTTACCCGTATTAAGAGTTAGGCCGTTGGGCATGAATTTTGGTCCCAAGTCCAAAATTATCAACAAGCCTAAAACTAATAATGGGCCTCATGCAATTCCGTTACTTTCCATACCACACCCATTCTTGTAAGCCCCAAGTGCGTGAATGTGGCTTGGGTCCACGTGCGTGGCGTGATGTTCGCGGGTGTAATTTGCCTCGAAATATGAATTGGGCTTAAAGCATAAATTGGGCTTGTTAGCTGGATTTTTGGGTGTCAACATTAGCCCCCTTGATTTTGTAGGTCGTGCAAGCATGTTGCGGGCTACATAATCAAATCCGAAGACTCATTGCATGATATATTGGCTTGAAAGATATGTTGGCTTGCAAATCCTCCAAATATGAGCTACGACTTATTCAGCTTGAAAAACAAATGTTAGTCATCATCAAACTCCTAGAAGGAAAGAGTTCAGCCTCCAATCACCTTTCTTTTAGGAAAGTGGTCTTGGCCCGTGAAATCCATTAGACTTTTCTCATCTTTTTGTTTCACAAAACGTCTTTCTCCTCAAAAGTTAGTTTTTTAATTTTGAGGGAAAGGAGCTTGTCTTCCTTCACAGTCTTTTGATATGAGAAATCATGTTCACAACCTCCTTAGCCTCTTACAGAACAGATTGATTGCGTCAAGCATGTGGTAGAGCATCTTTAGGCTTCTTGATCAGATTTTGCGCCTGGAAGAAAGGAATGGAATGAAGATTGCTCTATAGGCTTGCTGGGTCGAACTTCCTTCTTCTGGGTATGGGCTTCTTATTCCTCTGCTATCTCTATCTTTCCCCCTTCTCTATTTTAGCGATGATAATAGCTGTGTTATAGCGTATTTTGGTTCTCGCGTTATCAATTTGCTACTGTGATTGTTTGTTGCTTCAGCGACATTGATTTGTTGCTGTGATTGATTTGCTGCGTTTCGCGTATTTTGGTTTTTGCATCAATTTGCTGTCGTGATTGTTTGTTGCTTCAGTGACATTGATTTGTTGCTGTGATTGATTTGCTGCGTTTCGAGTATTTTGGTTTTTGCATCAATTTGCTGCAATGATTGCTTGTTGCTTCAGGGACATTGATTTGTTGTTGTGATTGATTTGCTGGGTTTCGCGTATTTTTGTTTTTGCATCAATTTGTTGCCGTGACTGCTTGTTGCTTCAGCGACATTGATTTGCTGCTGTGATGTGAATTTGCTCAATAAAGTCGGCAACTGATTGAATGAGAATAACTCTTGATACTGCATTTGAATTTCTTGTCATCAAGCCCTACCACTTAAATATACCATCTTGGGAACAAAACTGTGAACCGGTTAGCTAGAAATCCGGAAATTTTATGCTTCCTCTAACACTTTGCTAATTCACTTCACTCTTATGTATGGCTGAATTGCTTGACTTTGATTATAGGCATCACTTACTGTAGTATGCTTTGGCATGGCTGATATATATTTTTTTTAATGTCGTGATTGCAATAAAGCATGATGCAGCATGGTATTAATTGGCTTTATTTACCATGTAAGTCATGTTTCTTAGCTTGGCTTGGCCATATTAATTCAATGGTTTTAGTTTTGCTTGGTTTCTTGCTTGGAGTGTGAACGGCATGTAGTAGCTTTGCTTGGGTGTGTGTTTTGGTAGCTTGAGCTTGTGGCCATCTTAAGTATTTTTAGAGGGAGTCAGCATTAAAAAGAATGAGCTTGGTTGCTTGGCATGGCCCTCATATGTTCTATGGTAGAAGCACGACCTTAAGAGAGGAGTGTGGCATGGCTTGTGTATGTATGTCTAATGCTTGTATGCTTACAATTACTTTTGCTTAGCATAAGCTTGTTTAAGTATTGACATGTTTCTCGGTCATGTATCTGCTTGGCTTGAGCATGAGCAAGTGCTTGGCATGATGTTTGAGTGGCGTGAACACAAGCTTGGCATTAGCATGGACTTGGCATGATATATTTGTTCATAGAGTTAGGCTAATATGCCATGTATTAAGCATGAAATTTCTTGTGATTGCCACCTTATATAGGGTTTGCTCAAATTTCATTGATTTCTTGTTCGCCTCTGCACCTTATAGATCCATCTCAACAATGATTTTTCTTCTAGAAAATCAGGTATGATTTTCTCTGTGATGCTTTGAGGGAGAAATTAATAACTTGGGTTCAGAATTTTGGGATTTTAATGATATATGTACGGTACATTTAAATGATAATATTTGATGTGAAGAATGGGCACTAAATTTGTTGATAGACTAGATATGTAAATGCTTGATGTTGAAGTATGGTTGTAGATGCTTGTGTAGAGTAGTGAAGACTGAGAGTATGACTTTGGTTGCTGAATTGTGTATGGGTAGCAATATTTGGATCTGTATATGTAATGGTGTTGGAGCAAAAATCTATGATAGGTTGGAATTTGAATAAAGAGTAGGTATATGCCTGATGTTGAAATCATAACATGTGAAAGCTTGTATAATTAATGCTTGCTGGATCATAAATGCTTGTGTTTATGACTTCTCCACATTTTTTTGCTTCAGATGAGATACCCTGTGCTTGAATTCTGATTTCACAAAATTGATTACGGCAGCTTTTGTTTCAGCAGTGGAGTAGTAGAGGCCAATGACACAGGATATGAGAGTATCAATTCTGATGATAAACTAGATGTCAGTAAACGGTGGAAGCTTTGAACACAGCAATGAAGTGAGCTTTAACTTGATCACAGTTTCTGAATTTTTTTTGCTTGAATTGCTCAGCTTGCTTTTCCTTCATTGTCACAGATTTGCATGATCATGTGCCTGACTAGCATATCTGAGTCATATACATTCGTTTTGCTATATCTTGCTTGGTGTTATCTTCTAGGTCAATAAATGCTTTCATGTAGGATTTTCATTTGTATCGGATTTCTTTGTGGCTTGGCTTTGGCTTGCTTACTTATTTTAGCATGTTCTCTGTGGATTTGTATGACTTATGGTAGCTGTGGTAACGCATTGACCACACACAACCTTGACTTTATTGCAGTGGTGCCAGCTTTGTCGTTGCTTTGATTGGCTGCTGGGAATTAGCTTACTGGGCTAAATCCCTACATTGTGGTCGTCATGATATCCAGGTGAGCATCCATATAAGAGTCTTCTCGTGAAATATGCTTGCATTTGATTATTCAAAGTTGTATTCTTGAATGCAATTGAAACATTGGTCGATCTTTTCTCTGGTGGTGAACTCTTTATGCTTGTTGCTAGGATTTGAATTTGCTCAATAATCACAACGATTGATTGATAGTATATGAATATGGATATTGCTTGTCAAAAATTGAAGTTAATAGCATGAATTTGCATGGCATGTTTTGCTGTGGCTTGTTTTAATTGTTACAGTTATCACATAACATACTTTGTTTTGTTGCTGGGACTGTGATGTAACCTGCCTTTGTGAGCCCTTTTTTGCTAGCCGTTTGTGAGCCTTTCCTATTTTACTGCTATAATTGTGAAAATGAATGATATAGTATGGCGTTGTTTGGCTTGGTATATGTAACTTTCTTAGCTTGGCTTGATCATGTTACTGACACTTTATCAATAATTTGCGTGGCTTGAATTTGCGATGGTTTGCATGGCATGGTCTGGCTTGATTAGCTTTGATATTGCAAAACAAAAAATATCTTTGCTTGGCTTGACTTTTGTTTCGATTGAACTTGTGATAGTCATGCTTGGGCATATTCTAGGCATGAGCTTTTGATGGCTTGAGCTAGCAGATGGTTTACTTGGTGGATGCACTCATTTGAAAGAGAGAAGTTTGTATGCTTGGCATGGCTGTCTTGGTTATGATCCGATTGACATATGCATGAGGTGTTCTAGGTATTAGTTTGGCATGATGGTTGTTTAAAGGGTTAGAAGCATTTGTTGCTTGATAGGAAGGTGCTTTTGGTTATTGAAACTAGGTCTGGTCATTTTAAGAATAATCGAGATTTGGTCTAGCTAGCATGATAAGAGGTTGTCACAATAGCAAGAGATTGTTTAGAAAAAATTTGGTATGGATAAGGTTAAAAAATAGGTTAGCATGTTGGTTTAACGAAGTAAGATTATCACAAAATGGTTTGGAAAAGACTATTGATTTGAATTATATGGCATGGCAGTGATTCGTGTTGCTTTTACAGCAGCGTTTAGCAATTTGATATTTCACATTGTCTTGCTTGACTCTCCAGGTATACATGTCTTGATTAATTTGTTGTCATGTAAGGAATTTGGCTTGGTAAGAGCATGAGCTTGTATGATGTCCGCCTTGCTTGTTTCGGTTTGAATAGATTCAATTAGTGACCATTATGCTTGGGCACATCGTAGGCATGTGCTTGATGGTATAAGCTTGTGACTTCCTCAAGTTTCTTTAATGGTCAAATGAGAGTGCATCAGTGTTGGAAAGCATGTGCTTGGATGTAATGACTTGGCGTGATTCTCACTTGGTTTTCGATGCATGTAGGATCTTACAAGATTCGAGCTTGGAATGACTTGCCTTTGTATGCTTGTTAGTTCACTGTTGGATGCATGACCTTAGAGAGAAGCTTGACATGATTGGTGTTTGTATGCTTATATGCTTAAAATATTTTGCTTGACATAAGCTTGTTTAAGTATTGAATTGTTACTCTTGGTCGTGAATCTGCTTGGCTTGACAAGGAGCTTAGCATGAGTATGAGCTTGGCATGAAGTATGAGTGGCATGAGCATGAGTTTGGTATTGTGTAGATGAATCTTTGATTATTCAAACATCATAAGAACTTTGACTCTTTCCTTTTTTTTTAAATCATGATGCCTTGAATGGGCAAGAAGTGATTAGAACTGATCCAGCAGTAGGGTGCTTGGAAGCCTTAAATTCTAGTTCACATTTTCCAATGAATCAATAGACTATAGGCATGTGCTTTTCATCATGAATCATCTTTCACCAAGCCCCCACGTATACCTTACTTCGAGCAAAACCAATCTTTTGCACGTAGCAAGGCAGTGACACAATACCACAAATATGCATGCATAAAGGCTGTCATGTTTGCTTGCAGGTCGTGATTCATGCTTGAGTTATATAATAGAGATTTAAGCTCAGGTCTAATTTGATATAGCTAGCATGTTCCGGCTATACTCTTATGTCGATTAATTACTTGTCGACTAATCACCGGCTTGGCATGGCTTGATATTGTTGAATTAGGATTTAGTAAGAAATGCAGCAGCTGCATGAGCTTCTGCTAGAATTGCTTTAGTACAAGCTTTAATGACATGTATGTATGCTCGGTTGATTATGATGGTGAGTTGTTTTGGCTTAGAGGACATAAAGACAACGTGTAATGAAAAATGGTTAGAAGTGTTTACTTTCTTCATCTAAACAAAAATGAAGGGGAAGGACACTAGATGCTTGATTTTGATAATGGATAGAATTTAGTAAAGGAGGTGGATTAGAATACTGAAGGGAAGATGGTTCAGTGTTTGGTTTTCAGAGTATGCATGTATGCTTGATCGTCTGAAATCAGTAGCACATGGAAGCTTGAAGCTTGAATAAGTGCTTGTTGATCTTTGAGTTTGAATGATACCTTGCTTGTTCAAATTCTTTGAATTGAATTGTTTTTCTTCTGTGGTCAGATAGGATTAGCGTGCTAAAAGTTCAGTTTCTTTTTGGATGTATTTGGACGTCATCTTTATTCCCAGCAGTAAAATGGGTTGAGTTGTTGATCTCAGAGCTTCAGGCCTGCAAGGTAGTGAATACCGTAATATTGGCGCTAGAACAGCTTAGAATATTTGAGTTATTTTGGGCATAATGGCTTGTTTTTTTTTTTTTTTTTTTGAGCTCCTTTTAGCATGGCGGTGAGTGGTGACTTGCATGATTTACTAGCAACTTGATCATGAATAAGCAACGTTACAGTCTTGGCTTTGTTCCAGCAATGAACTTTCCTTTTCTCTTGAAGTTGTCAGGACATTTGAGCACCTTGAACAACTTAAATTGCTTGGGACATTGCTTGAGTTGCATGATGCTCAATCCATTTTGCTTGGTTGCTCCTGTCTTCATGCATGAATTCTTTTTTTGAATATAATGAATGTTGTGATTGAAGTTTATTTTCACTTCTTCTGCATGCTTGAAAGACTTTATTTTCAAAATAAGATTGTAAATTTTGAATGTGTGTGCCTGATACGAATATGCATGAGATCCGTCAATAATATAGTAGTTCTTCTTTTCTTCAACTTGCTTGTTGCTGGTTGGTTTGGCGTATGGATCTGGAAAGGTGCTCTTGAGTGATGCAAATGGTAAAAGCCTGATTATAAGAGTGCCTATGCGTGATGTATTGATTCTGGTTTAAATCAGTACGCTTGAGCTATGCAATGAATTGAAATGGTATGACTGATTGTGGAGAGTTGATTTGTTTGTGGTGTTGTCAAGATTTGGATATCAATGTAATTTGGTGCTGGTTATGGTATGTAAAGGGAATGATTTTGCCTGATTTGAATATTTTTTGCTTTCAGATGGATCAACTTGATGCATGAATATGAGGCTAAAAAGTTTAGGATGGATGAGCTGCTGTTAAGGTAATCAACATGAACCAACTCATCAGCCCCCAAGTGCAGTAGCCTGATTAAAGGTATAAGATTTAACTTTTGCTTGCGTGTTCTCCGGCAATGAATATCGCTTGAGAAGTGTGAGGGGCTTGTGCTTATGACCACTGCTGTGTGCTTGGGTTTTAGATTAGAAAACATATGCATGTTGCTTTTGTAAGAGTATTTCTCTCTAGAATTGTAGCTTCACATTTATGTTAGCTAGACATATAGATTGATATAGGTATAAGATATCTAGAATATCATTATTGCCTGGTATAGGCATCAACAATGAAGAGGTTATCTTTTATGCTTCCTGGTAAGGCATCAACAATGAAGATGATAATTATCTTGAGGTTATCTTTTATGTACGTGACAACAAAAGCATGGATAGTTTCAAGATAATTATCATCCTACCATGGAATAAGAGCATGATTTTTTTTTCGAAGCATAGAGCACTGCTATGAAATGGAAGGAGCCATGGTTAAATCACAGCATGTTTTTTTTTTTAAATTCATTAAGCAAAGCCCCCAAGTATTCTTGCATGATGCTTGAAATTACTTGTGCAGAAAAAGGATAGCTTTGAGTTTGAGTGTACTGAGTTGATTTAGACATGGTATTGACACAAATAAGGACTGATATATATTTTTTTTTCATGTTGTTGGGAAAGTTTATGAAAAACCTGGTAAATAGGCTCAAAATGCTTGAAAAATGGCTAAACAAAGGTAAGGTAGTTTTGTGGCACTGATGGTTGTGATGCTTGCAGGATGTTTATATATCGCTCCCAGCAGTGGTACTCAAGATCTGGCGTGACATATGTTCAGCAAGGAAAAAGTTAGTTGCTGGAATCATGGCCTAATTTCCAGGCAGAAGGTTCAAACCTTATCAGATCTAGAAGAAATGCATCAACTGGTGATGAGGTTATTTGTGGTGGCTTGTTTGGTTTTGTTGAAGCCTCAAGGTGAGACAGCTTTTATAATAGGACTCTCACTTTGTTCACTCAATATTGAAGCTTGAATAAGGAGTGAATAAATTTGATTTTGATAGCTTTCATGATTCCTGTTACAGAAACTCATGGATTGAAGTCTCATATTCAATACAATAAGCAACAAGCTTGTGTTTCAATGAGTATTGGCATGTTCATTAAGAGAGCTCCCCTTGATTGCATCTGATACATATTGTCAGTGATAAAACATGACTGGTTTGAAGTGAGCATGGTAAATTTCTGGAGAAAAATGCTGCTGTTAAGGAAGCTGAGGTGGAAACACAGCCTAGTCCCCAGTGAAGTAGCCAAAAATGTAGGGGGGCACTTTGATCGGAGTTGTACGGCAGTGGATATTCATGGGTAAGGACCCAAAACTTTGCCCCTTTGTCTGAGTTAGCGAAGGCTAGGCCCAGCAAACTTCGAAGGGCCTGAGAATCCTAGGAAGCTTGCTGTTGTGTTCTTCCCGGCAGCTCCTTGTATATGCAGGCAGTGAATTGAACATTCCAAGAGAGGCTTGGCAAGATGCATGTGGCGTGGTAGCTAGAAAAGCATGAGTTTGAGAAGAAGAGGTTCAAGCAGTGTTGAGATAAGGAGGTTTGGACAGAAGATGAGTTTGAAAGGATGGAAAACTATGGATGGATATGGGAGAGAGGAAGCATGGGAGAAGAAGAGTGCTAGAGAGCTTGCTAGCACACCCCGTTCTGCCTCTGCTTAGTTAGTAACATAGCTATTTATATGCAATTCCAGCAGCCAAAGGAATCTCGGTGGAAGGTCTTTACTGCTGGGTAAAGAGATGGTTTGGGTTAAATGCATGTACTGGAGTTTGCAATGTGTTTTGGTTTGTCAAGTTGTGTCTAGGGCTATGAGATTTTGGGCAGATTTTCTGCCATAATTTAGGCAGGATTTGCTACTAGGATTGCAATCCCAAGATTTCTGCTGTGTAGCTGGGATTATGTGCTGCTAGGATTATGAGATTATGTTATGGGGCTAGGATCAAGAATCCTATGTTTAGCATTTACTATTTTGTTTGTTTCTAAAGGATTTGGGCTCTCTCTCTTCTTCACTTACCCGTATTAAGAGTTAGGCCGTTGGGCATGAATTTTGGTCCCAAGTCCAAAATTACCAACGAGCCTAAAACTAATAACCGGCCTCATGCAATTCCGTTACCTTCCATACCACACCCATTCTTGTAAGCCCCAAGTGCGTGAATGTGGCTTGGGTCCACGTGCGTGGCGTGATGTTCGCGGGTGTAATTTGCCTCGAAATATGAATTGGGCTTAAAGCATAAATTGGGCTTGTTAGCTGGATTTTTGGGTGTCAACACCGAGTAACAAAAACCCAATGGGACAAAAATAACCTCGGTCGAAGGGGAAAAATCGCACAACACACTCTTCACATTTCGAGTCCATACATGTAGACAGCCCCCCCTAATGTCTGCATCTCCTCCTGATGACAACTGTCATGGGAGTTCGGATATCTTCCTCAAACGATGGTACCAACATGTTTCTCAAAAGTGGAATTTAGGCAATGACTTAGTAAGCAGGTCTGCCATACTGTCCTCAGATCGAACCTAGTTCGCTTTGATCTTGAGGAGAGTCTGCTGTTGTTGATTATGCTTAGTGCTGTCGCTTTTGATGTAGCTCTGCTTCATTTGTTCAAAACAAGTAGCATTATCCTAAATGCTTGTAGGCTCATCTGTAGTAGACTTCAAACCACAATTGTTCGAATATGCGTAATTATGGATCCAATCCATAAACATTTACGAAACCACCTCGTGAAGAGCAATAATCTCTGCATGGTTCGAAGATATAGCGACTAAGGTCTGTTCTATAGACCTCCAATATATCACGGTCTTTTTCTATGGTGAACACTTAACCAGTTTTGGAATGACCTTTGTATGGGTCAGAGAGATACCCAACATCAGCAAAACCTTCCAAAACACATGTCGTTTTGGGATAGGGATAGTGGATGCAGGCCAGTGTTGGCGGCGATCCTGGTGTGTGATGGGTCCGAATCCATCGTCTCTCTGTATAGATAGAACAAGCCCATATCAATCGTACATCTCAAGTACTGAAAGATATCTTTTTCCACCAATCCAATTGCGTCGCGTTGGCACACAACTATACGTAGCTAACAAGTTCATAACATATGAGATGTCCGGTATTGTGCATTGAGCTAAGTACAACAATGCGCCTATTGTACTCAAGTAAGGCACTCCTGCCTCTAGCACATCTTTGTCATCATCTTTTGGACGAAGAGGATCATTTTTAGGATCAAGACTACGAACGATCATGGGGGTGCTTGAAGGCTTGACCTTGTCAAAATGCCCAAGCATCTATCAATACGATGCTCAAGTTCCAAATTGAGATAT
Organism: Rosa chinensis; assembly: GCF_002994745.2. Classification (NCBI taxonomy): domain Eukaryota; kingdom Viridiplantae; phylum Streptophyta; class Magnoliopsida; order Rosales; family Rosaceae; genus Rosa; species Rosa chinensis. The sequence continues at coordinate 36,168,285 of NC_037094.1, forward strand.
AATCGTGTTCTCCCAAAAATCCTTCATCTCAAACTCGAATTTCAAGTGTTCAGCGGTTTCCCTTAACTCTTTAAGGGCTTCCAATCAATATCATGTCCAACATGGACCGCAATAGAATCTGAAACTTGTTATGGAAACGCGGGGGCATCCCTTCCTAATCAAGTAGTCACTTTAGTGAGCGTTTCAACCTCTTTGTAAACGCGCTCTATGGTCTAGAGCCACTTGACTTGGGTAAATGAAGTTCACCATGAACCTTCATGTATATTCCGTATCTAGATCCCTATAGAGATACGTAATGACCACATTTGTAAGCTGCATAATCAGTTATTTGGAAACTACCAAACTGACAGGGTAGTGGAGTGTAATGACATCCATTACGAGAGAATATGTCTCATCGTAGTCGATTCCAGGGCATTTTGTGAGAAGCCTTGCGCCATAAGGCGAGATTGCCATCTCTTTTTCTCACCACGCTTTTTAATGAAGAGCCATTAGTCAACAATTTTTATATTAGGAGGTGTTGGCATCACTGGCTCAAAAACCTTCCTCTTCGTTAGAGAATCCAATTTAACCTGGATAGCATCTTTCCATTTAGACCAAATTTCTCTACGTTGGCATTCATTCATCAACGGAGTGTGGTTCGATATCATTAAACTCAACAAACTCATGCGCAACGAAATGCGTGACTACATCATCAATTATGATGGAGTTTCTATCCCACGTCTCATGTACACTAGTGTAATTTTCATAGAGCTCTATATTCTCAGGAATAGGTTCTGATGTTGAGGCGTCCCCCAACGATAACCATAACCAAGAAGATACTCATGAGACGGATTTTGAGTATTGATGATTAAAGGATTGGAATGTGCCAAAGTATCATTCGAACCCACGGGCCTCCCACGCATCCTAGCTGGGGCCATGGCCTATAACACCAGAGTGCCACTCTCTTTGGCATTGGCGCCATGCCTACCTCAGTGTAGGGTGGCGCTACATCCTCTCGTAGGGACGTACTTCCTTGCAAGCATATTTGCAGCATATGTGTGATCTCGTCACTTTAGTAGGGATCGAGATGAGACATAGTTGGGATAGACCATGACAATTTCTGTCATTCCTACTGAACATCCGTGTTCTTATCTCCCCCTAAAGACTGGAAGATTGTCTCATCAAAGTGACATCCGCTAATTTAGTGGTAAGGAGATCGCCATGCAAGGGCATTAAGTGGCGGATGATTGTTGGAATCTCAAATCCAACGTAGTTGCTCATTCGTCTGTAAGGACCCATCATAGGGAGCTGTGGCAGCGCAATTGGCACATAAATGGCATACTCAAAAATGCGTAAGTATGATACTTGTACCCAGTTACTAGCTGTAACGCAAAGATTGATCGAGTGGCGGTGGGTCGTAGACGAATTAGCATAGCTGCATGTGATATTGCATCACCCCAAGAGGGTATAAGGAAATTGGTGCGCATTACCAATGTCCGGACTGCCATCGTAGTCGTTTCCGCGAGACCGTTTTGGTGTGTTTATGGGAATATAATGTCCAACATTAGTCCTAATGCAATAACCATCGAAAGTCTTCGATGTAAACTCTCTAGCATCGTTAAGTCCAATTGATGGAATAGGATGATCCAGGGAGTGAGCCCGTTGTTATATTTGCTAGGAGTGTAGCATAAGCAGCATTAAAAGTGGACAATGACACAACACGTGACCAGCGTGTTTTCCAGTCAACCAACATCATGAGATATTTAAACGTCCGCAAGTTGGTTGAATCAGTCCAGAGAATCCCCATGGATTCTTTGTGTAAGAACAGAATGAGTATTTTCATATCCTTTGCATAAGACGGTCTCAGTCCTAATTTCCCTAAGGAGCCGGCTTTGTAAAATGAGCAAGAGGCTTTAGAAGCAACCAATGAGAATTTTGGTTAGGCCTAAGCGTCTGAAACGCTATTTTGAAGCAAGTTGGTGATGACAGCATCACCTGGGGCGCCATCACCATGATGGATGCCATCCATGACTTCATGGATAGGGACTACGCCAACCCTAGGCTGGTGGTGGACGGAGGCGGTGCCCTAGGCAGCAGAGTCGGTCACACTTAGTCCAGGAATCAACTTTTGAGTCATACTTCATTTCGCTCGAGAGAAAAGATGTCCATGTGAAGTCTTTAGTAGACAGATCATCATATCATGACCAGGATGACCGATCATGTCGTGACCAAGCCAATATGTGTCTAAATCAAAGAGATCTTCTCTCATAACTTTATTGGATTTAATAGCTCGAATAATGACATAGAGTCCACTAGAGAGACATATAAACTTATCTAAGATGCGCATTTGTTCGCAATCATTAGAGGTATTGCAAGAGAACTCATTTTTGTTCTCTACATGCGTTTTCGCATGGAATCCGTTGGCTATTCATAGGTGCGATTTGCCCTAGGAGCGTAGAGAGTTTTTGCGACAGTAATCAAGGTGCCTTTTGGAAAGGGGAACTTGGGTTATTCCATGTCCTTGAATTAATATTGATGACCCAGCCATCGTAGTCACAAAGTAATATGCTCAGAATCAAAATTAAGTCATAATGAAAAGAACTCGAAATTTTATTCATAAGCCAACGGAAGACATCATCATCTCTTAACCATTAGGAGAATCTAATCCAAATGCTAGCTAATACAAAACAAAGGTAGTCGTTTGAATTCTTTCGGTAACTGCAAAATAAATATGACCAGGTGAGTAGAGAGATGTCGGTGGAGTAAAGCTCGCTTAAGTACCACTTATCTCAAAACCTTCCTAGACATCACACTCATTTTGAATGAGCCTATGTGAAGAAAAACTAAACCAATGGCATTTACTACAAAGTATATGGCAATTTTCCTATTACATCTCTTGGAAAAATAAAGACTTAAACAGAATTGGCGATTTGTTGATCCCAGCTAGATTTGTAGTCTTCAGCCCTTCACTCTAGATTATCTTCTTGTTCCACATAGTGAGCTTCTCTTGCTTCACAATATGCTTTGTAGGAGGTGACAATTTCTTCACGAGCTCTACAAATGTGTGCCCAATGACCGGATACTCCACATCGAGAACATACATCTCTTTGCTCAGACTCCATTGATTGAGGCACTTTGAAAGCGTCATTTAGATGGCTCTTAGTGTTGGTGGCACCACCAACATAGCCAGAGGCGTTGCCTCCCTCTCTCTTTCCACGTTTACCTCTTCGGTTCTGTGTTCGCCTTTTTAGGTGGTTACCTTCCCAAGTAGAGCGATTATATGGACCAAAACGTCCAGAAGTATCCCTAAGATTAGGGTTTTGCTCTTGGCGCCCTCTCTTAGGGGTCTTAGGGGCGCGACTATAATTGGATTCCGGAATATGCTTATTTCAATGGATTTAGAATTATAATTCTTCACAAGGATGTTGTCATGCTTTTCAGCGACATTCATAGCTCCAATGAGCTCATGAAACCTTGTGATCCGTCCTGCAGTAACATCGATTCGATAGTTCTTAGCAACCATTAATGCAGAGACGGGGAAGGTAGAGAGAGTCTTCTCAATCAACATCACATATATGATCTATTTACCATAGAATTCCATTAAGGATTTAATACAAAGTGCTTCCGAGTTGTAGTCAAGAACTGACTTGAAATCACAGAAGCGGAGGCTATGTCATCTCACTTATAGGTCAGGAAGCAGGGAGTCACGAACGTTTGCCAAATCTTTCTTCGAGTGAAACCCACAGCTTTCTGGGGGTCTTCTTTATTCATACACTTGTACTGGAGCGAATCATCCATATGACGAGTCATTAGGATGATGGCTTTCGCCTTATTTGCCTCTAAGGCTGCTCTATTTGATTCCAAAGCTTGAGCTTACTCAACAGTTAGCACATCCTGGCTAGGCTCGAGAATCATATCCAAAATTCCATCAGCCTTGAGATGCTGGCGGACATCACGAACCCATCTGTGATATCTAGAGCCAGTTGTTCCCAATGGAGCAAACTCCAATTTGTTCAGGTTACTCATCCTGAAAGAGAACAAGAAATTAGGGTTAGTTTCGGAGCGTAAAAGGCTACCACGAAAACATATAAAATTTTTTAGCGTAGTCGCTCCCAAGAAATTATGAATTTCTGACCATAATCGATTTCAAGAAATTAGGAATTTCCGAGCGTAGTTGCTTCTAAGAAATTCGATTCCAAGAAGGGTTGGATTAGATTGAAACAATGATGTGTTTGTGGTCGATCATAACTTCTCAACAAACTCTAAGTTTGGAGGACTCTACAAACTCCAAGCTTGGAGTGAGCACGCCCCCACAGTTTGGCTTAGTTTGGTCTCCCCTATGATGAAGAAAGGGGGGGGGGTAGAAGAAGGGAGGTTGCAAGTCTTCGAGAAAAAGAAGCGAAAAAGAATAAAAAAACTTCAAAAGCGGGAACTTTTAGTAAACCATACATCTTAGGATTGCAGAGCGTATTTGATCCTCGTTGTAGGATTGCAGACCAACTTCAGTCCTAGGTGAATCAAACTTGTTGAAATTCGGAGCAGATTTGCTTCTGAATAGTTCCCACTCTGATTGGTGTACAGGTCTCAAAATGACTCCAATATGGCTGAAATTTGGAGATCAGATAGAAGCGACAGAGACAAACAACTTTGATGAAGGAAGAATTTTTATCTGAAGTTCTAAACTAGATGTTTCGGGGCTTTCAAACTGACTGATATGCACATGAACGAGAGGAGAAACTAGGAGGAGATGGATGCAATGGGCATGCAGTGGTGCTGCAGGGGCAGCGGACGTGCGGCAGTGCTTCAGGGGTAGCAGACATGCAGCAAGGCTGCAGGAGAGCAGCAGCGGCTAGTCTCAACGGTGGTGAGGCGGCTAGCGTGGGCTAGGTGCTTGCGGTAGCGACAAAGATTTTCAGGTTTTTGGTTTTTTTTGTTAGGGCTCATGCTGATAACGTGTTTTAGAGAAACGGGAATTGAGAGAAAATTGTTGTGTATTCTCATTGATAATAGGGGTCTCTTTATATAGAGGATTATAATGCATATAATCCGAATCATACAAGGAAATGTAATCATACATTGAATAGGAATATCTAGATCCTTCTAATTTAACCCTATTACCACTAGGTCAAGTAACTTAGGGTTTGGGCCAGACACACAAATAAGGATTTACTTGAATATCAAGATAATTATAATAAATAATATGGCATTTAAATCTATGTAAACATATCATGTACCTACATGAAAGGTCAATAAATTCTTAAACAATGTAGTGTATCTAGATAAGAGTCAAAAAAGAAAAACTAAAACAAACTAAATAGCGTTATTGACACAACAACACCTAAATATATAGTAATAGACTAGTCCATGATTGAGTTCTAATATTATTCCTAGGATTAAATTCAGTTTAGTCCCTTGAACTTTAGGGCTAAAATCAGTTTGGTCCTTTTTTCTGAAAATAGATCTCGATGGTCCCTATACTCTCAAATGACATCACCCGAGTCCAAAATTTGAGTTTGACTCTAAAAGTGATGTCAGCTGCTGACTTGGAGCAGACATAGGGCCCCACTTTTCAGTATTTAACCCTTCAAGAAGGGTAAAACGAACATTCTGCCTTTGAACCTTCTTCTTCAACTTCAATTCTATCAAAACTAGGATTGAATGTGCTAGGCTCCTCCTACTTTTTCAATTCAATCCCCACACCCGATCGTTCACCTAATCTAGATCCTCCCCTACACCTTCCTCCGACCACCTCGTCGACGTTTTTCTTCTAATCACACTCCTCTCTTTTCTCTACACCTGCAATTCCAACCGACCACCCCAATACAGAGCACGACCGCCACCTCCCCACTCCAAACCCTCCTCGACCTCATCAACTTCCAACAAAACCCCATACCCATGATATCAAACTGAGCTCAACCTAGACAAAATCCAATTTTCCAAACTGCTCCCAATCACATACACAGATTTGGGATTCAATCCAAAACCCTAAAACAAGAATTGAAGAAAATAGGAATGAGGGAGGGAGGAGAACACCTATTTGCAGAGAGCGGGGGCCATCTTATTTGTGAGAGTACATAATTCATAGACATAATCACCAGTCACTCACTTACCCCCATTCTCCAATTTCTTGATCAATAGCCTTGTTCGCAGCCTTGAGAACTTCATCAAATAACATATCCCATTTCCCATCCCACTTGATAAAGAACTCAGTATCTTCATTGAATGACCCGAAATTATATCAATCGGATTCAAATTCTGATTCTTCACCAAACAGCAGATGGAACAAGAGCTCTCCTTCAAATCAAAATCAGCTCCAATTTCCGGCCAAGGTTTCAACTTCGACGCAGGACAGGGCACTTTGAAGGGAGTGTTAAGCCACGTGTCAATGATCTCGATGGCGGATTCTGGCGATGTGGACATGCAGGAGACAGGAGGACGTTGGAGTTGGGCGTTGAGGGTGTCGGACAGGGAGAGACACGTGGCCGTGAAGACTTCAGGGAACTTGTTGGCTAAGGTCGCGACGCCGGCACCGGTGCTGCAGGCGATAAGTCCTCGAGTTTTGGTGTTGGCGATGAGGAGGAGACGCAACGGCGATGAAGTAGTAAGAGGAAGTGCCGAGGTCCTCAACGTCGATGTTGAGCGATCCACTGTTGGGATTTGATTTTGATTTTTAATTTCTGGGATGTGAATTTTGGTTGAGTTCATGGTGGAGGTGAAGAGAGAGAGAGAGATGAGCTCTTAAGTTTTGGGGCTTTGATTAGGGTTTGGGATTGGGATTTGAAGATGGAAATTGGGTCGGAGAGATGGATTGAGAAGAAGAAGAAGAAGAAGAGGAAGAGAGATGAGGAAAAGAGTATAGGGTCAAAGGCTAAGTCAAAGGTAATAAGGGGTAGTTTGGACATTTTGTCCAAATTAGGGTTAAATACTGAAAAGTGGGGCCCTATGTCTGCTCCAAGTCAGCAGCTGACGTCACTTTTGGAGTCAAACTCAAATTTTGGACTCGGGTGATGTCATTTGAGAGTATAGGGACCATTGAGATCAATTTTCAGAAAGATGGACCAAACTGATTTTAGCCCTAAAGTTCAAGGGACTAAACTGAATTTAATCCTTATTCCTATTTAATAGGTAGAGAAAAAGAAACCAACACTCTACCTTTGTAATAGATATGAAAAGTGTAAATTTTTATGCACAAGGTAATGAAAAAAGACTAAGGTAGTTTAAACATATGGTTCCTAATAAAAAGGTTAAAAAAACAAAAAACAAAAAAGAAGAAGAAGAAGAAGAATCATTGCAGCTTGCCTTTCCCCTTAAGAAATTACCTTTGTACTAGGTATCAAAATTGCAAACATATCTATGCACAAGGTAATGAAAAAAGAGCAACTTAGTTTTTGATATTGTTCCTAATCTAAAGGTACGGAAAAAAAGAACCATAGCAACTTGCTTTTCCCTTAAGATATGAAAAATGTATTTCCCTTTCTAGAATCCCTTTCCTATGTACGATTTATCCTAAGGTGCAAAGGTAGAGATACAATGTAGAATATTACCTCTTTAGATGGATCAAAACCTTCTTATGAATACCCATCTAGAATATCTATTTGATTGTATAATGAAGTTGAACAACATGACAATTCTATAATACAGGTGCAGAAATAAGAAGAAAGTGATCAGAATAAAGGAGAAGAAAAGAGACAAGATATAGGGTGTAGAAGAATGATGGTAAGGTATGATCATTTTATATAAGTTATAATTTTTTTTAATGACAATGCATCAATTAAGGGTTTTGCTGTGCTGATGACATATTATAATGGGTTAATGCTTATACACCCCAAATTCCTGAAAATACTTCTCATACACCCCAGTGTCTTATTTTTATTCCTCTTTACACAATTTTTTCTCCCTTTACTTCCTACCTACCCATCTTGTCAAAACCCCTACCAGTAGTGCCCTTCTTGGTTGTCCTTGTCAGTTTTTTTTTTTCTGTCTACTTCATTATTTACGTAACAAAATTTTGTTGAAACGTAGTGGGCCCATCAGAGTTTTATTTGTTTAGATATATATGCAGATGTTAACAGTCATCCTCTACTTTTCAAAGGTAAACAGTCAAATTACTATTCATAATTTCGATCGTTGACAAACTTGAGTTGATTGCTATCTGTAAAAATACTAGCAAAGAATTGCAAAAGGAGAGAGAAAAATTGAGAAAATTGAAAGATTATAAAGAAAGTCTTAATAGAGAAACTCCCAACTACTGGGATATCATCTATAGACTTCAAACCAGAATCTATAAAATAGAACAAGATATTGATAATCTCTTATATATTCTGGAAGAGGAACAAAAACCTCTTGATTATTTGAGCATTGGTTAGATCCGCAAATCACTGGTATCAGATCTTGTAAAGAGCTCAGCAGGGGAATCCCCAATGGGGACAATATCTGATTTAATAATAGAGAGACTGAATTCTCTATTAAAATCTTCTGATGAAAAATATCAGAACCTGCAGCAAGAATTGACTAGATGTCAAAATCATCTAGAAAAAATACCTGCTATAATCCTCCAATTAGAAAAATTGGAAAACAAACTTGATTATATCAAGGAACTTCCAAAAACGGAAAAAGAAAAGCTAACAAGTGTTGGTAGAAAAATCAATGAATAGCAAAAAAAGCTGGATTCTATGAAAAATATACTAAGGGACAAGAAAGTGCCTACAGTAAAAACAAAGAAAGCTAATGGATTCAAACCATTAGAAAGACCAGAAAAGAATCATGTTCCAAACATGATTTTTCTAGATCCATCAACTAGTTCTACTAGTATTCGGTATGAAAAACCGAAAGAAACTCGAGATGTTAAAATGATGAGCATCTTCGGGAAAAAGAAAGGAGTACAACTCCTAAATGCTGAAGAATTCGAATACAAGGAAATTGAGCATGAGGTAAAAAGCACCTCAATTCCAAAGCTAGATTTCAAACAAATCTACAAAAGGGGAACATTTGACCTGATGGACAGCCATCATTTCAAATTATTGGAATTTACAACCCCTTCCACAACAGGAGAAACAGATCTCTTGATGATCACTCCTGCTGAAGTTGCCAGAGCAAGAGCAAAAAATTATCAATTTATGCATATTGGAGCAGTCCAAGTAGGCATAAAACTTCTTGCCCGAGAAGGCATAAACTATTCAGTTCTATGTGTCCTACAAGACGATAGACTAACAGATTTTCAAGCTAGTCTGCTGGGAACACTCGAAACATCTTTGTGCAACCAAGTGGCTTATTTCAAATGTTTCCCAAACTTCTCAACCAGCTTGAAGGATGCAGCCCACTATTTACGACTGAGAGTCAAGACAGATGACATATCTATGAAAAATGATATGCAAGAATTGGCAATAGTATACAGGATATACTACAAACTGATGAGCACCACAGTAGAGCCAAAGACACGGATATCAAACATCCCTGGTCTCACTACTGGATTCCTCACCAGTCAGAAGAACCATATCTTCACAACAGATTCACAAGGTTACTTGGAATGAAGTAACTTTTCCTATTGAATGGAAATTATTTGGTCCTAAGCTACCAGCAGAGAGTGTAAAAAAGCTAAAATTTATGAAAATAGAAAGATTGGAGAAATCAGTCTAAATTTTGACAATCACAGGAAAAGTGATGTCTGTCAACCTGAAAATATCAGGATAAACAAAAATCTTCTCAGAAGAAGTTACAGCACTAGAGAAGAAGCTAGTGTCAGTGATACAAAAAACTCTGTAGAACCCTCAAAGTCTATTACCGAAGAAGAATTAGAAGCTGATCTAAACATACCAGTAAACATGCTTAGAGCACAAAAGCTATATGATCTGTATGAAGAAGCTGAGAATTGTAAAAATCCTGAACGATTAGAAAAACTAATCGAAGAAATGAAAAAATTCAATCCAGGAAAGGAAAGAAAACTCCTTCCCTACCAGGATATTGAAATGGAAGAAGGAGAAAGCTCCAAAACTTCCATCATTAGAGAAAAGGGAAAGCTTAAACTCCCTGTACAGAAGGCCCCTACGGGCAAAAATGGAGAAAGAAATTCTCAAAGATTTGTCCCAGAGGACAAGATACCCAGAGTACCAATTTCCAACTATGGAATTTGGCTAGATCTGGACAAAGCTTTAGATAAGAGAAAAACTCTTGACCAATGGGTAGACAGCCTGATGATGGCTTCTGCTCTTACCCTTGGAAAATTTGAAGCTCCTGATCTTCAGATGTACTTTGAAACTACTCTCACTGGGGTAGCGAAGAAGTACTACTTCTCTTTCAAAGAGACAGCCAGAGGAAAAGAACGGCTGGAGGAGATCAAAACTTCGAAATCTCCGTATGATTTTGCAGTACCCCTGTACGATCAGTTCTGTGGAGATCTTTCAAATCTGAGTGAAAAGGCTAAAGAAACGGCCAAATCAAATATCTATGCTCTCAAAATCGGTGACATGAGATATTTTGAAGAATACTTGAATGAATTTCAAGAATATTACTGTATGATTGGTGAACTAGAGAACACTGATCTAGTCAACCTGTTGCACAGGAAACTCCCTGAACCATGGAGAACAACTGTGAGAGAAACCATAGCTGAAAAACCAATTGAAAGATTTTCAGTTGGAGGAATTGCCGACAGAATTAGGCAATTACTGAAAGAGCAATGCAAAGCCAATCTTAGAGCTAAGATGGCCAAGAAACAACTCAAAGGAGTTGAAAATTTCTGTTATGGAATACTAGATATTCCCACCAACTGGGGATGTCATGAATCCAAATTCCATAAGAAAAGAAAAGAAAAATATTACTAGAAAAAATTCAAAAAGAGTAATCAAAGGAAAAATTGGAAATTCAAGAAATGTTCCAATTACAAAGAACAACAGGATGAAAATCCTAAAAAGAAATTCTTCAAGAAAAAGAAGAATACTCATCAACATAAACAACCATGCAAGAAAGCTTGCAGATCTTGGTTATGTAAAGCTGAAGGGCACTATGCCAACGAATGCCCGGAAAAGGGTAAAAGATCTACTAAAACTCTCTTCGAAGAATATGAGCCGATAGTAGAAACAGCGAATATGAAAGGTTACGAAATAGCATATTCTGATGATGAAGAAGACGACAGGTCAGTATATTCTGCCTGGTCTGAAGAAGAAGATTCATCTGAATCTAAGTCAGATTCTGAAGTAGAGTACTTCGAATCAAGACAGATAAATGTCCTAAGAATCAAAAACTGGGAAGAAAGTAAGACAAAATCTTTAATGTCTTCTTATCAGGTGAACCCTGGTACATTTGTTTGTGACTACTGCCTATGTCACGAAAAGGATGGTCTCCCTATGTTTTGTGAAGAGTCAAAAAAGACTTACCACAAAGAATGCTTCATAGTTGAAGCAAGAAGAAAAACCAAAAATGGCCTTGTCAGCCAATTGGTAGAACAAGAATATGAAGAATATTTCTCTGAACAAAAAGAGAAAGAAGTAGAAACCTTGTTCCAAGAAATTATGGAACCATCTTCCTCAAAAATAAAGGAAGAAATCATCGATGAAGAAAAAATCGATGAAAATGAAAATTTTGAACTAGTTGAACCACCAGAAATTGTTCCAAAAGAATGTAAACCGTTCATTCCAAAGGAACAAGCTCAAGAAAATGAGCTTCAACATTCGAAAGTCGTCTGTACCAGTAGATACAGCAACTACATAGAGATTGAACTGAAATTCCCTGATCACAAAAAATATCATCTACATGCCTTTGTAGATAATGGATCAGGATTTACAGTTGCAAAGAGATTTGCAATTCCAGATGAACTCTGGAAAGAAGATAAGAAAAGAACTGCTACTGGTGTCACATTTGATGGAAGTCACCTCACCATGAATAAGGTAGCAAAAAATGTTCATATCACCATTGGTGGAAGAACATTTATCATCCACAATGTTTGGCAATCTGAAGGCCAAGAATCAGATTTCTTGTTGGGAAATGATTTTATCCTCCAACAGAGATTCATCCAGGATGAAGAAGCGATAGGCTTCAGAAAAGGAGAATGGGTGTTCTGGGCAGACCGACTTACACAAGCGAAAAGTGTAGTAGGTCTCGGTTTTACTACTCAATATCAGAGATCGCAACAGAATAGTGGTGATCTTACCCCCTACAAACCCAAATTTGAACCCATACTCCAGATCAAACAACAACAAGAATTACTTGTTGAATTATCTTCTGAAGAAGAAGAAGAAACTAATGAAGAAGAAGAAGCTAGTTTCATCCATGAGCATAACCTCAAGCACTTTCAGAACAAGCTTGAGTCTCAGAAAATTCCCACTCTTGAAAAAATCAAGAAACTACGCGAACAGAATATCGATGTAGATCCTCAGAAGTTTTGGGAAAAAGACCCAGTGGTCTGTGAATTGAGATTGCATGACATGAATGCTATCTGTCATGTCAAAGCCATTCCTCAGTACAAAGAGGAAGATCAAAAGGAATTCAGAAAAGATATTGAAGATCTCCTGAACAAGAGATTAATTCAACCTTCCACTAGCCCTCATCATGCTCCAGCATTCTACGTGAGAAATCATGCAGAAACTCTAAGAGGAAAAGCTAGAATGGTGATTGACTACCGAGATGTCAATAAAAAGACTGTCAAAGATGGTTATCAAATTGCTCAAGTATGAGTACTGATCAACCAGCTCAGAGGAGCTAAAGTTTTTTCGAAATTCGATGCAAAGTCGGGTTTCTGGCAAGTCAAGATGCATCCTGAGAGTGTGCCTCTCACTGCATTCACCACAAGGTCATTACGAATGGTTAGTAATGCCTTTTGGTCTAAAGCAAGCTCCCTCAGTATTCCAAAGAAAAATGGACAACATCTTCAAACATGTTGCGGAGTTCTGCGTTGTCTACATTGATGACATCCTTGTCTTCTCCAAAACCAGAGAAGAACACATGAAGCACCTCCACGAGATTGTAAAGCTGATAGTTCAGCATGGAATTATCCTAGGAGAAAAGAAAATCTTCTTTATCCTCGATGAAGTTGATTTCCTAGGAATAAACATCAAGAATGGAGTAATAAAACTCCAACCACATATCCTTGAGAAGATCTGGAAATTCCCAGATAAAATTCCTGATGCTAAGAGTCTAGAGAGATTCCTTGGTGTCATAAACTATGGGAGAGATTTCATACCCAAAATCTCAAGGTTAACAGCAATGTTATCTCCTAAAACGAGTTCCAAGAGGAAATGGAACTTCACAGAAGATGATGAAAAAATTGTGAAGCAGATAAAAAATCTCTGCAAAAACCTCCCTCCTCTACAACAACTAGAGGAAAATGATGAAATTATCCTCCAGACAAATGCGAGTGATAATTATTGGTCCGGTGTTGTTCTGGCAAAAACGCCTGGAACTAACATTGAAAAGATCTGTAAATTTTGTGGGGGCAAGTTTAGCCCTACAGAACTGAATTATCCCACAGGGGAAAAAGAAATTTTGGCTGTCAAAAAAACAATTTTAAATTCTCCAGCTTTTCTTGGAAAACCCTTTACTGTCCGCACCTATTGTGCTAGAGTAAAGAATTTCAAAAATTTTAAACTTGATAAAGCTGCTGACAGAGGAAGATTAGCAAACTGGCAATTATTTCTTAACCAATATGATTATGTTGTTGAATTAATTGCAGGAAACAAGAATTATCTTCCAAACGCCTTAACTAGAGAATTAGCAATGTTTAACCGAAGAGATGACGATGAAGGTCGCAATCCCAGAAGCAGAAGAACTGGGAAAGAACCTGAAGTTACTGAGGATCCCAAGAAAAAATCCTCAAAAGGTTCTTGCTAGGTCCAAAAGGACCAGCCACAACTGATCAATCCCAGGGTAAAGGATTGGCTAGCCCGTCTCAAACGGCAGACGGTAAAGACTCATCAAGACCGTTGACGGCTGTTGCTTTGCCGAAAAGCAAACCTACTCCAACTGGAGTAATAAATGCTTTTAATTATGAACTTTGAACTTTTGATACTCCTGTATTCAGAACTGGCATGAGACTAGCCTACCACCAGAAAGCAATTCTGGATAATCTCCTATTTGCTTTTCAGGAAAGAAGCAGTGGTTTAATGTTTCCATCACTCTTTGCACTTGCTGAGGAACTCTATGAAAATGGTAGACCACAGTTTGAAGAACTTCATACACAGCAAAGTGCTGTAAGAAAAGAAAAAATTAACTTCCTTGAAAGTCCAGAAAGTGCTAGAGTCCCTATCATGGCACTTAATGAATCAGACTAGCATGAATTCCACAGTCTGATAGGAAGTCATAATTCTGAAGACCGTATTCCTCCAACTCTCTTCATTATTGCAGGATCATACGTTGGAAGATACTTGGTCAATGTTCAGAGTGAACATCCTCAAGAACACAAGCTTTGGCTTGTTGAAAATGGTTTTGTCCATAATCTGTGGACTAAAACAAATGATGATCTGAAAGGTTTGCCCCCCATCATCGTCAATACAGTCAAAAATATTAGAAAAAATGACTGCATGCTTCGACTGAAGTTCAGATCCACTCCTCCAGAATGGATCCAGAAGGCAAACAGTGCGGTTGAGTATATTTCTCCATATCATTATGTGAGAATTATCCAAAGGAAATATCTTCAGCCTGCCTGTGTTGGGTACAATGGCCAGCCAAACTCAAGCATCCCATGGATGAAGACCATGGCCCTGGAATACATCAAGAAGATCATCTCTGAAGACATCAACAATACCTTCTTGGCAGCAGGAGAAAAAACTATTATCACTGCTTACGATCATCCTGACGTAGTCAGCAGTGACCTGTTCCTATCTCTTACCAAAAAAGAGATAGATTCGACACTGGCATGCTTACAGTGGGTGGAAAGACTTGAAACTAACAACCACTACAAAATGTATGTTGATACAGATGTTGAAGATAATGCAACAACTGCTCGTATGGCCCAGGCAGACAACGACTCGTTTGTCCTTGGTCACAATTCAGAAATAGACGAGAACATGTGAAGCAGCAGGTGTAGAAAGCACCGAAAAGAACTTTGGATTTTTCCCAAAAGTTGCTTTTGCTTTTCAAAAAGACAGGTGAAAAACATTTCACCTAAAGAATCTGCTTTTCCCCGTCCGACCTCCACCAGCAGGAGCACTCAGGAAAGCAGGAGATCACGGAGTCGTCGTGTACATTTTTGTGTTTTGAATTCTAGTTTGAGTTTCGCTCCCTATAGAAGGAGCTTTAAGTTCAGTTGTAAGGCATTCGAAAATTTCCATATCAGTTCTAGATTAAAAAAAACAGAATCAGAAAATTAAGCAGAAGAGTCTTCTCTCAAAGAGTAAGAAAGCCATAGTAGCAGTGTGCTTCGCTTCCTGTATAGAGTGAAGTAGTACTGTGCTTTCATTACAAGTAAGTATCTGTTCTCATTCTTATGGATAGCTAAACAGCCTTTCCTGTTTACCTGAGAATGAGGCTCTGAATGTTTAACATGTATGTATATTTGAATAAATAAATTCAGGTGGTTGCTCACCCACTTCTTCAACAAATATAGTTGTCATTACATTTCCTTAATTATAGTTGTCATTATGTTTCATTGTGTTTCGCCATTTAGATGCTTGCATCCTGTAGAAATCCAAAGTTCTAAATATACTATTCACCTGAAAAAAATCAGTTTTAAACCAAAAATTAGGACAAACAGCAGTGATTCCGCCTGTTAAAGTAACCGTTAGGTGAAAAACTTAGGCATGTTGAAGGCTAGTCTTGTTTTTGTTTTTGTCGTTCAAAGAAAAGTTTTTTTTGGTTGAATAATATTGCTAAAACCACGGGTCAACATAGGATACAAAAGGCATTATTCTAAAAAGACCTATCCCTATTAGTCTTTTCCTAAAGTAATAGTGTAATACAAGAGTGTTGGGCAGTTGGGCAAAATACAGAAGCTTTTTGGGTATACGGGAAGAGACCCTTATAATTGATATGGTTTTTATGAATACCAAATTGATTGAAAAACAACATTATCTCTCAATTTATTGATGATGCATAAATTATTGATTGTTTTGAATAATATTGTTATGGGTAAATTTCGTATGTGAAAAAGTAGAAGTTGACTCATCATGCTAATATAGAAAAGTAAGCTGATGTGGATGCTTAGTCACTGGACCGCAATTAACAAAACTTTTTGTCCAGATTACAATAAAAACAAGTCATGGTTTTTGGACGTCTAACTAATTAACTCATTTTTAAAATACCTAATACTACCCTTATGGCTTCAGAGTAATTACAACCCATTTTGAATTCAAGTACGCCAAAAGGTATAACTCGACAAGAGGATAAAGATGAGTATCCTTTTCATCGCCGAAAAACATAGAAGAACTCACTGAACCTACCAAAATTTTCAGAATTCATTTATGAATTACTGCTTGTTGTTTGGACAAAGGAAGACTAGAGGAAAGTTGGAGACATCGAGATGAAGCCTTAAACACTCATGCGATGCTGTGAAATGATCGGAATTGAGAAACTTTTCTAAAACCTAAAAAGCATTCGGGCTTCGTCCAGCCGCTATCACTGCTAGTTCAAAAAATAAAGAATCCCTCTTTGCACCATCGAGAGGAAGCCCAAGGCAGTAGTGCAATGTCGGGAGGTGGCCGAAAAGTTGAGAAAAAGTCGAGTCGCCCATTGCTACAAAATAGGTCAATGAATCGGGTCTTAATCTGATCATTCTCGAGTTGATCCACCTTATATATGACCCAATCCAATGGTTCAAATCTAGCCACCTTGAAAAAACTATTTTTAAATAATTTTGGATAATACCCACTTTCAAGAATTATTAAAAATAGCACGGGTATGAAAATTTCTACCAACTCGTAACTACCTCTAGTTTAATCCTACGGCCTCGAAAGACAAAAAGCTGACAAATTAATACTTTAAATAATTCTTGAAAGTTATAAAGACTATAAAAATAGAATAAATTCAAATTAAAATGGCTTGAAATCATTTTTCCTTTTTAAAACAAAAAACCAAAATTCTGAGATCTCACAAAAAGGGATTGAAGTTATTGTCAGTTTCACATAGCCTAATTAGGTTAAAAATATAATAATTGTGAAAAATTGTCTAATATTAATCATATGATCACTATAGCAAGAGCATTTGAACTACATTATATTACCAAACAATTAATTATATAAGGCAAAAAAAAATTTCATGTCCAAAGAGCGAAATCACACTTAGCGAAGTGATAGGAACATTATATGCGATGTTTTAAATGTTTATCTCCCTACATTTTACTTAGTTATTCTCTTAACATTATCATTTCTACCTTAATTTTGTATTTATAGGAAGAAATGAGCTTACAACACAGGAAATGAGCTCTAGAGAGCTAGAAATGAAGGCAAGAAGGAAATAAAGCACATAAATGATAAAGAAACGGAGAAATGACAGAATTGATAAATGATAGAATCATAGTTGGACAAGGAAACCTAATCTGGCCAGG
This sequence comes from Rosa chinensis, assembly GCF_002994745.2. Lineage (NCBI taxonomy): Eukaryota > Viridiplantae > Streptophyta > Magnoliopsida > Rosales > Rosaceae > Rosa > Rosa chinensis. The sequence continues at coordinate 36,185,731 of NC_037094.1, forward strand.
AAAAGGAAACCTAATGCGACTAAGAGTCCCTATTGAACCAGGAGAGCTTCGGAAGGTTCCAAAACATCTCGGAAATAAAGAGTCTTTATTGGACTAGGAAAACCTGTTGGCATAAGGAGTCCTGATGACTCTAGGATACCTGTGAAGGTTAGGAGATCACATGGCTTCAAGATGACTCAAGAATGTGCATGAATATTCTAGAATATTGTGGAGACGTCACAAAGTTAGTTTTAATTGAATTCCTCTATTTCGTGAATATTAAAGAGATTTCTAGAAGATTTTGACATCTACATGGAGTTTGGAATGTAATCTACTTTGTGTGCAATTAGGAAAAGAAAATAAAAGAAAATATTTATCAATTGAGGTTTCCTGATTACATACAAGTTGCATGGCGACCGAATTAAGGGTAGATACATAGAGGATTTCGACAACAATATTCATTGGAAGATTCAAGGTTGATTACTACTTCCTTTGAAAAATTTCTATTGGTCAGATGATGCAGAAGAAGTAGAAGAAACCCTAAGTACCTAGCTTTTCCGTTCACTATAAATAAAGGGGAGCTATCGACGTTTTACAAATCTCTCAAAACCCTAAATCAAAATTGTAAAAACCTCCCTTCTCTCTGTCAAGTTTCAGCAATCATCCATTGTTCAACTCAAGAAGCCATGAAGCAAGCTCCATCTCCAATCAACACAACCTTGCCATGAGCCACATCAAGCATCCACCACTTTGAAGCTTCTTGTTGCATTCTTAAAGACCTTAAAAGTGTAACCATGTCCATCTCTAGTTCCTTTTTGGTTTTCTTTTCTTGTAATCTAAAACAGATTTGTGTTTAGGTTAATTGGATGTTTCAAATTCTTATTAGATTAAAGTTTGAATGGTGATTGTTAATTTTCAAATACTATGAAGCATGTGCCGTTTTAGGTTTTCAAAATATAAATTGCTATTTCATCTTGTCATGGTTTGTTTGTTGATTTGGTGCTTCAATCCCACCTTTTATATGTTTTATGTTCTTTGGTTGCAAACGTAGAATTAAAAGCATGTAATTGATTTTAGATTTTGAATGCTAGAGTTCTAGGTTTTTAATCACAAGTAGAAAACTTATAGTTCCTTAAATAAATCAATAATGAGCTTTGCATGATAAGATTAGCGTTCTAACTTATTATCCTTACTTAAATTGATTAAACTTCCTTATGTTCTTAATGTGTTGATATTGTTTTTGATAGTGATTAGCTAAAACTAGTAATTGCATGTTTAATAGAGTTAACTATGATATGTTCATCTAGTTAATTTAATTAAGGGATCATAAGTAATAAGAACTTTATATGAGTTCATCGTGTTAGTTCAAGAGTTGAATGCATATGCTTAGACTTTACCACTTTGAGTATGTGTGTTCGCTATGTCATGATATAATGTTTAGAGATTGGTAACCTTTGAATGTTAAAGCATGAAAGCACACTAGGTGTGCATGTAGGGGTTGTGAATTACAATCACTTAGAGATAAACTTGGTTGGTTTGCATGATTTCTTTATCTCCAAACTTTATGCACTCAGGGTAATGCACTAAATACCTAACCGGATTGAAATCCATGACTTAAATAGTTAAGTACTACACCCGAGAGAGGTTGCTTGATATCACAAAAGGAACATGTCCCTTGTTATACCCAAGAGGGATGCAAGTAGAGAAATTGGTTAATTAATTTAGCATCACTCATATTGAAATGCATCAATACTTGCAAAGGAGGTTAGTGGTAGACAATCTAAATCCTAATTTTTATCCATTTGATCAATAGTTTAGTTTAGAGTAATTTAGTTTACATTTGAGCATCTAGTTGTTTTCAATTCAAAACTATCTTCAAAAAAATCAAAATCAAATCACTACTCCATCTTGCACATACTCACCATGATCCTAGATTTCCTTGTGATTCTAGGTCGTGATTGTACATTTGAATATTCTAGCTCTCTTTAGGTTCACACCCTAGCTAGCGAAAGGAATCCAATCCTCGTAAGTTCGACAACATTCCTTTAAATCTTTGTACCATTACTTGTACCATTTATACTTGGGTTAATTACATATAAGTGCATTTTTGAATGTTTTTTTAGCCATAAGGCCACCAACTAATTTTTTCCCTCATAAGGCCATTAGATTAAAAATGGTGTCATATTTTGAATATAAAAACCAATATATTTACATAAGTGCCACTAGAGTAAAAAGTCAACAACCATTCTCTCTCTCCTCTCCGGCGAGGTCTTCGGTCAACTCCGGCGGGTCTTCGGCCGACCTCCGGCCAACTTCCGGTGGGACTCCGGCAAACTCGGCGACCACAAAAGCTACTGTCACTAACACCAAAAGCTACTGTGACTAGCTAGCAATAAAAACTACTCTGATGAGATTTCCGACAACCTCCGGCGAGGTCACAAAAGCTACTATCACTAGCAATAAAAGTTACTGTCGCTAGAAACAAAAGCTACATTGGTGAGATTTCCGACAACCTCCGGCGAGGTCACAAAACCTACTGCCACCAGCAACAAAAGTTACTGTCGCCAACAAAAATTACGCTCTCCAAAACTAAAAGCTACTATCCATAACAATAAAGCTACAGTCACTAATACTAAAAGCTACTCTCACTAGCAACAAATGTTACTGTCACTAATACCAGAAATGTACTCTCATGCTATGGAAATGTAAAAGATAGAACCAAAATAAAAGTGCTATTACAATCGAGAAAAGATATCATATTCAATAATACAAAACGTATGCAGGGTTCAACAATGATATAACAATGTAAAAAGCTGCTCCCATAGTTGTGAAAATCTATTACAATAGTTGTATAAAGCTATTGTCAATGTTGTAATGCTACTATCATTTTTCAATATATAGTGACGCCCTAATCCCATAGGCATAATTTTGTCACCTTCAGCACGAGACTTCATTTCCACATTTCTTGGTTAGCTGAATGATCTTTTGGTCAATGGAGGCTTCAATATCCAAATTCAAATGATTTTCAAAGTCTATTACTACAAGTGCAAAAGGGAAGAATTCTGCAAGAACAAAGATACAACAAAATATTAGTATTTGAAATAAAAACTAAAAATAACAATGTATTGCTATGCCGCAAACATGACACTTTTTATCAACTAGATAATAAAAAATAACCAATCTAAAAAGCTACTAAAATATGTACATAAAACTACTATCACACACGTACAAAGCTACTGAAGCAGTAATAAAAAGTGACTGACATCGGTACAGAAAGCACCATAAAACATTTACAAAGCTACTGGACTAGTAATAAAAAGCTACTGATATGGGTACAAAAAACTACTATAACACATGTACAAAGCTACTAGACTAGTAATAAAAAATTACTGACATAGATACTGATTGCACGAAACTAGCTGATTATACATGTCGATAGTGTAACACAAATTTCAAACAAGAAATGATAGAGATACTAAATCACAACAAGAATAAAATTGAATTTCATTCAAAATTATGCCTTTTCAATTTGATAGATTATTAGCTTCTAGTTTTGACATGAACGAAAACACATAGAGTAACTGTCAAAAATGCATAGTAGGTTTGTTCAGCATCGGTAGTAGCTTTTCAGAAATATGCTAGTAGCATTTTCAAATAGTATTAGTAGATTTTTTTTTTCTTTTACAATATATCAGTTATCTTGAAAAAACAAAAAAACAAACAATAGCAATAGGTTTGTTTGACAGTAATAGTAGCCTTTTAAAACTGTTCAAGTAGCATTTTCAGAGAGTATCAGTATCTCAAATTCAATATACAAATTAAACTCAATAACCAATCATATAATTTCCTATCAAATCATTTCCATCTGTTAGTTTTGTAACGCCACCTCTCTCGCAGCCAAAAAATAAATGTTCCAAATGAGAAAGTAGACAATTGCCTATCATTATACAATATTGACATTAATTTGGTTACTCAGAAACCGTATAACTCTTGGTAACCTAGTAGATGGTCTTATATTGGTCCCTTCAGGTCCAGGACTACAATAGCAATAATGCTCCACACAAAGCATATCAACTCTTGATAATTTAAATCATAAAATCCCAACTCAGATTTCTCTACATTTACATTTCCAGAAGCCAAAGTTCACAGACCATTTCACTAAAAACAGAAGAGACAAACTTGGATTGTAAAACCAAATCAAATCAACTAATTCAGATCTATTCAATCACCCACCAAAACAGTTTCATTTATACCGTCACATCAAAGAGATCAGAGTCAAACATAAAAGAGACTACATAATTCGCAAAATTCTCCCACATGACCCCAACATTCAAAAAAAAAAACTGCATAAATTTCAAGATTCAATTCAATTCTTATCCAAACCAAAGGGAAACGCAGAATTTCAAGGCGAGAGTTACCGGATTAGAGTAAGTGGATTCAAAATATCAATAGTCTCATTGACAAGTGCACCGGTGACAAGCCCAAGGCTAAAGTCTTGAGAGCCTGATCTAGCAGCGAGCTTGAACCACGATAACCTGTTGAATCTCTCAGAGCTCGTCGACTCGCCCACTACATGAAGATCACGATCGTCTGACTGTAACTCGAGCTTGAAGATCTCGATATTCATGGAGGAGCTGAATCACAGATCCACCGCTCCCACCATCGTCCCGACCTCCATGTACGACGTGTCCTGCAAGACCGCCATCGACGCCGATCTGTTTACACAAACCTCAACTATCAGAGAAATCGAGAAATATAGTTGGATGGATCTGGTGGAATTGGGAATCTGGCTTTTTCTAGGGTTTGGTTTTGAACCTGGTCTCCCAAAGCATATTCCACGGTGTGCCGGTGAAGACGCGCAATTGAACAATTGGAAGCCGGCGGAGACAAGATGGTGCGTCGCCAGAGACGCATGGGCTTTCCAGCAAAATGTTGAGAGAGAGAGAGAGAGAGAGATCCGTTTTTGAAAAAATCAGGTCTATCGAAGAAAATAGAGAAAGAGAGTTGAGGGTAAAATAGGTATAACATAAATAATAGCTGATGGTTTTGACTCTAAAGTGACCTTATGTGTATAAAAAAATTTAAGTGGCTTTATGACTAATATAAGTTTCAGAATGACACTTGTATGTAATTTTCTATTTATACTTGAGGGTGACTATTTGGCTAACAGATGTTCGGATTCCGACGAAGTCTCAAATTACTTTTTAATTATTTGGAGGGCAGACTTTTTTAATATATATTTAAATGAGATAAGTGGGCACACAAATCTTTTAGTGGAGTAAGTGAGCATTTGTTGGGCCCAAATTGGATAAATGGTCAAGAGCACATTTTTTTTTATTGCTTGAAAAAAGAAATCACAGGGAGAAGTTTTTGCTACAACCGATCTGTAGTCGATCAAGGTTGTAGGCAGAGAAAGCCCTAGGAGGGATCATACCGAACTCATGTCCTAAGTTAGCCAAGGCATTAGCCACAGTGCCACACTTACATGGGTTGAAGGAAACAACAGCAAAGCTTGCAACAAATGATTAAGTTTGACTTGATTCTCTAGGGAGGGGGGGATGTGTTGTTAATGCAGTCAATTGGAGTCACCTTCAATGAGAAGTTGCTTTTGGCCTTCTTGAACGGCAGCTCTTAACAAAACAAAGAAAAACTAAAAAAAAAAACAAAGAAACAAAAAACCAAAAAAACCAAAATTCTCAGGTTGCTGCCAAAACGGACCACGTCAGTGATGCTGGCGGATACTAATTTACTGTAAATACGGCAGCAACCTCTTGAGTCCCCACATTTGCGATTTTGCTGCAACCTGTGTGTCATCGGATAATCCTTCATGGTGAGTCAAGTTCAACTTTGTCATTCTTATCTTCCTAGTTTGGATTAATAATTCTGGGTTTGAGTACAAATTGAAACTGAGACTGAAAGTTTGCGTCTTTAGGCGACTGCTGGTGATCAACAACTGAAACTGTATTCCTACTACAGGAGCTCTTGCTCTTTCCGTGTCCGAATTGCCCTCAACCTCAAAGGTGTTTCCTTTCCTCCAATTTTTGAACATTCAATTCATTATTGGCATCTGAATTTGAATTTGAATTTGAACTTATGGTTTATATATATGTATAGGGCTCAAATACGAGTACAGAGCTGTAAACTTGTTGAAGAAAGAACAGTATAGTCCTGGTTAGTTCCATTCCTTTAACTCACCACTTTGAAATTATGTCTATATCTGAGATTGTTGTATCCACATTGAATTGATTCTGTACTGGTGGGTTTTTTGTCTGGCAGAGTTTAGAAAGCTCAATCCAATCGGCTATGTGCCGGTGCTAGTGGATGGGGAAATGGCTGTTTCCGATTCATTTGCCATTTTATTGGTCAGTCTGTATGTTCTTTTTTCTCCATTAGCTTAATCTACATGGGATATGCATTCAGTTTTCATTAGCTTCTTCTCATGTTCCGCAGTATTTGGAAGAAAAGTATCCACAACATCCGTTGTTGCCTAAAGACCTTCAGCGAAAGGCCCTTAACTTCCAGGTCAGTCTCGTGTCAAGGATATTGGGTCCCTTTTGTTAAGATTTTGTCAACTATTGTGGATGGATTTGCATATTTCATAATGAGAAGTCTAAGTTATGATCGTGATCATGGTGATGTCAAAGTTTTACATGCATTTATGCATGCCGCAGGATCTTTTTAGTTCTAATGCTGCTTCTTGGCTTATTTGATAACCCATGTTTTATGGGCTCTATTTTCTGAATCTTTCTGGCTTGAATCTCCTGGTAAACTAAAATGTTTCTTTTTCTTAAAATTCTTTTGCTTGTTTGCGTGGATAAGTCAATTGAACTGCTTCTTACAAAGTGACCAGATTTTCATGTCTCGTGGCTGTAACAACCCTGTTATCATACGATGAATTCAAAATAAAATTATGGTTTCTGTCTTTGTGCTATTGACTTGGCAACACTTGTATGCATAGCTTACCAAGAACTGCATCATCTTAAATCCTTAACTAACATAGTATAATATTAAACAGGGTGTAAATGACATTGGTGGTAGTTTATATTGTGTATTGGTGCTTAATGCAATATACATAATAAATGCAGCTGATTGATGCCAAATCTGTTTAGACTGCTCTACTTTTATGTACTATGAGTCTCATATGAGTTTGCTAATGCTTTGGATGATTCATTATGCTTTGCTCCAAATCCTTATTTGTATACACATAGTTTGTAACTTTTTGAAGGTATTTTCTTAATTAATGCTATTTTCACGTCCTTCTCTTGTTGTGCAGGCTGCAAATATTGTTTGCTCAAGCATACAGCCCCTTCAGAATCTGGCAGTACTGGTAACTAGCTGGATGCTTTTGCTTGTTTATACTTTATAACACTTTCATTGTTATAAGAGTTCACTTCTTGTTGCATTATCATCTAATCAATAACATTAATCTCGCTTGTTGCTTTTCCAATGTACAGAATTATATAGAAGAAAGGGTTAGTCCAGATGCGAAAATTGAATGGGCTAAAGTTCATATTGAGAAAGGTTTTGCAGGTAATCTTTGGAAAAACTATTGATCCATATGGTCCCACATTCCCCTCCCAAAGAGATAAGAAAAGAAAAAGAAAAGAGGAAATGTTCAGTAAGCCATAACTTTTGAATTTAATATTTAATATTTTATTTTCTAGCCCATGAATGAAAAAGGAATTATGGTAATATTATCTCCTCAGTCTTGCTTCTCAAGCACAAGTGTTGGGGTCTTACTATATGTTCATTCCTATTCTCATGAATAATTTAGGTCTAATTTCTACTATTTGTATTTCTTTCAGCACTTGAAGATCTACTGAGAAACTATGCAGGAAGATATGCAACTGGAGATGAAGTTTCTTTTGTATGTTTGATCAATTTTGTCTTCTTTTTTCTTCTTCTCCTTATGAAAAAAAGAGTGATCAACTTTGTCAGTGCAAAATAAAAGAACTGTTTTGACCACATTTAACCCCAAACCAGAAAATCTTTTATGTGGCAGGTGTAAGTAACTAGGTTACTGGTTCTCTAAGCCTAGTTTTCATTCATGGGCTTTGGTCTTTTGCTTTTCCGAGGTTTTGAATTCACCCAAAAAGTACACAACATTTGCATATATTTCACACAGCTGTTGCCCAGTTATTTGCATATATTTAGGCTGGAGATAAACATTAGGCCTCCTACATTTGCATAAATCATAACATCTAGTTCACATCATATCTTCCTAACCGAAGAAGAAATTCATGCAAATCCAATGTTCTCAAAGTAATTAGACTTGTGGTTTCACTACTTTTAGAAGCATGCAAACTAAATTTAACAATTAATATTACCAAGGACCCTTGCCTAGCAATATAATCACAGAATTGAAATGTCCATTTCATGCAATTTTTTTTTCTCTCAAGAAACAGAAGACTGCAGTACCAGTAGACCATCTAGAACTTTATCTATCTTTAACAACCGATGTGGTTATGAGGTTCTGGATTACAGTACTTGAGTTGCATGCTGCACTATGGAATGGTCACTTTGTAATTGGTGTGAAATTACTTTGTTTGGAGAAACATCAAATATATGTGACATTTTGATAAATATTTGCAGGCAGATTTGTTTTTGGCACCCCAGATTCATGCAGCTTTTACAAGGTTCAATCTAGACATGGTACTGCTCATTTCTTGCGCCAGTTAAAGTTATAACCATAGGAAATGTACATAAATGTATTTTATTCAACTGATAGTGTAAAATAATACTTATCTCTGTGGCATAGCATGTTTCTTTTCTTGTTCTTTTGAGTGAGAATTGAATGGGTCCATATTTACTAAAGTGATATTTCAATCACCTTATGGAATTTCTATATTCTGCATTTGCTTTCTATAGCACTCGAAAAATTGAGACGTCAAACAACCTCTTCGTGCATTTGCACTTCTTCTCGCTGTAATTCTATATTTCCTTATGATCTATAGGCAACTGCATCTTTTATACATTGAGTTGGAATCTATTCTGGCCTGTCAGTTTGGTATAATACTGTGGTAGGTTTAGCATAAGAAAAGGTATTTGTAGAGATTTGGTCCTAAAAGTTAACATAGAATGACAGTCCACACACAAAAAAAAGAAGTATTTAACTAGTTATAGAGCGCCGACCAAACAGGCATTCTTCAAGAAGTTGATTGTACGGTAGCTAATTCAATGATAAATGTATGCTTCAGGACTATACAATGATATTTTTTTACCACTTCTTTTTCTTTATTACTGAATTGTGTACTTGTATAACCATAATTTTCCTCCTATCAGACTTCAGCTAATAACATTTTGTGGAACCAAAGATTCAAAGTTACTGAAAAGATAGTGTAATTGATGCATTGAGTGGGGTGAACCTCATACCTTATTTGACTGGGCTTGTGGGAGCCAAGTGGGTCTTTTTCATCATTTTTAGTCAACAATAATGAAAGGAACGACTGAAATTGTCTTGGTCCCTTTCAGTATGACTTTAATTAATACTGCTCTTGGATGTTCCTATAGTTTTATCCACTAGCTGCTCTTTTTTTCCTTTTCTTTTTACAGCTCCTTCTATTGCTCATACTGATAGTATCAATCAACTATTTCTCTGGTTCTTTTGGACTTTATGTTATAAATGAGAAGTGCATTTGCCATCTGCATCTTAGATGAGTTTCTTTCCTCAATTGTTTGTACAGACCCAGTTCCCCCTTTTGTCCAGGCTGCATGAGGCATACAATGAAATACCAGCATTCGTAGATGCTAGGCCAGATAAGCAGCCGGATGCTCCTTCATAATAGTTACCGACAAGTTCAAGAGGTATGAAGTAATATCTCCTGTCTAATTATAAGTTTTCTGCTTACATCTGGCATTGATGAAATATTTGTGGCAGCACACGAACACACTGTATTTACTGTAGTTACTTTCTTGTTGGTTGGTGCTTCAGAGATTTTCCATCCTCCTGAAAATATCTCTTTTGTTCTAATCAACCTTTCCTATCCCCAAATGCAGAAAAATTTCCACCAAGGTTTTCGTTGAAGCATTCGGAACGTTGCAACATAGTAATACTCAGATGTATAAATAAAGGGTTGTCTGATAATGGAACAGGTTGAAACTGTAGTGCTGTAATGTATATGTAAAATGATGTAATTGTCTGGATTGTATGTCAAAACTCTTCAGCGTCTCTTGTACACATTGTGTACTTGGATCTTACAGCTTCTAGCCTTCTATGTCCAATAAACCGTATTTTAAACAGAAGAACATCTAAATTTTCTTTACTGTTTCAGATTTTCATTGATGCTTCTTCTGGTGTGTTCAACCTGTCTAGCAAATTAGGTACGTATATTTGCTGAATGGTATGCTGTGCATGCATGTGCGTGTCTCCTCCAATCCCATCATGAACTTTCTACATTAACAACAAAATCCCTAGTCAAATCAATGTCTCCTCATCTCCATGTTAAAACATTGAAGCAGTAAGAAGTGGGGGGTCTTAGAATTGGCATTTCATCTGACTAGAACTTCACCATTGGAGACGTTCTTTGAATCCCTAGTCGAATCAATGGCTCCTCGGCCTCATTTTAAACCATTGAAGCAGTAAGAAGTGGGGTCTTTGATCTGTCATCTCATCTCAATAGCACTTCACCATTAGAGACGTTCTTTGAAAATATTGTGGCTCAAATACTCCAGTAAAAAGGATAGCAACAATTCACGAACCTTGTTAATGCAGAAATTTCCCAACCAAACTCTGTCAAATGATTGAGTTTCATATTTGCTTTTAACTCCTAGTGTGGCTATATCCAAACTAAAAAAAGCGTTTGAATGGTTCTGCTTCTGCCCCATGTGACTTGATATTTTGTAGCTACTATATTGACCGGTGTGTTATTTTGAAGTATATTATAGATATTGACCTTGTGTATAGCATAAACTACTTGCTTGCTGTCATTCTCTTCAAAATTACGTGCAACCACTATGCGTCTGTGCTGCATTGATATTCAGTAAGCATCTAGGGGATACCTACCACTGAGTTAACCACTGTGTTACATGAGATCATTACTAAACGTTTGTATGAGTTCCAGCTGAAGCTTTTTTTTGAAGTATTGAAGTTTTGGATAGAACGATGGATCATAGAACTCAGGTGTTTCTGCTGCTTATATTCACGCCTTTTCTCGTTTTAGCAAACCATCAGACAAGTACTCCGGATGTTAAGCTCAATATAGTTACTATTTGCTTTGCTTACTCCATTTATTTGTTAATATCTGAATTTGCAGGATTGTTGTACCTGCTTTTTAGCTTTCCAGATATTATGTCTCTAGTATTTGTCAAAATCTTTCCCAAAGCTGAATAGCATAGAAGTACTCAACCAACAGTGCCAGTAACTGTATGTGGTAATCCGGATTTCAGAGAAAGTAGTATATGATAATTAATTTTTTTCAAATTCATTGAGGAACCATTTTAAGGAAGTATTAATTCTGATGTCAGATTTGACAGCAGAACTTCTTAACTCATCTAGTTACAAATAAAGTTTTGATTCTTTAGTCTCTGAGTAGTTTAAGATTACTTTGTACTTTATTAGGAAATACTTAGTCAGCCTTGAGAACAGGCAATTAATTCTTAAGAGCTGCTGGATTGCTATAGCTGCAGTTGGTGCAATAGTGTCCTTTAAGTTGCATTCATAAACTCGTAAATTTGTAATCCTTTCTAACTTTGCAATTTCTCCCTGTTTCAATTGATTGGAAAATTCTTCTTTGAGAATTCAGCTTTTGCAATATTGGATTGTGATAATATGTGATTGATGCAGTTACTGGTTTAAAGTCTCTAATGACACTACGGACTAACACGCCTCCAAGTTGGGGACTCTGGATCCTTGTGAAGATGGTTGGGATGGCATTGGGTGTCACAACATGCGTGTGGTCTCTTTGTATGATTTTAGCACTTATCATAATTCAAGAATAGTGCACTATTTATGCCTGTATATTCCAGTGTTTGATATTCCGAAGCGTCTTGTATATTTCAGAACATTATCGAGTATGAATTTGACTGGCGCACTCTCTGGGACAGTTATCTGAACTACAAATTTTGTAGGTCTTTGAATACCCTTTTCTCTTCTTCTATTTTTATTTCACATGAACTTGATGCATTTCAACAACCAGTCAATCTATACTATTTGTTAGTCGGCATAATCCAGATGCCATAAGATTTGCTGCACACTTTCAAGGCTTGATGAACTTGCAATGTTACTTGTATCATCATAAATAATTGATCAGAAACAATTTTCTACCAAATTTTATAACTAGATAGAGCAAAACCTTGAGTAATTTCCATTTTCCAATAAGTATTCTAATTCTTCTTTCATGAGTCTCTTCATCTAGGGATCTATCTTACAACAAGGGCCTGACAGGACTCCCAGCAGAAATTGGCAGTTTGAAGAAGCTATCTAACATGTAAGGAGAAGCTATCTAACATGTAAGGAAATACTATTTTACGTGGAGAATGGTGAATATTCTTATGGAGGTTATCTTGGATGCTGTAAATGACACGATTTGCTATATCTGCTCATCTATCTTAAATTTTCAAATACTTGGTGCTCATTGTGCTCTTTTCATTTATGAAACCACAGGTCTCTGAATTCTAACAGATTTAGTGGGAGCATCCCATCTTCCATTGGTAATCTGTCTAAACTATATTGGCTGGATCTAGCTGACAACAGCCTTGAAGGACCAATGGACACCTATTTCAAATCAGTATTAAACTAGAAAAACAATGTCTTTAAAAAGATATGATACATCATTTTCGAAACAAAAATCAATGTCTCGTTATTCAGTGGATATCGAGTTATTAAGTTAGAAACGATGGAAAAAAACCAATGGACATCGAGTTATTATATGGACAACGATGTCTCGTATCAGTATGGACATCGGTGCAAACCTAAAAAACTGATGTTTTATAAAGGAATGGACATCATTTCATAAAAGGAAACGATGTTTTATATAATAATAGACATCGTTCATGCAATACTAAAGAATGTAGATTGAATATTAAATAGTGAGATATTTGGAAAATAGCCTTGAAACTCATAAACAATAGGCAAAAGTTCAACTACACCAATGTGTAACACAGTATAAAACATGGTTTCTAGAATGAGTAACGATGTTAAAATGCATACTTGTGATGTTGAACCTATACTTTTTTTTTTTTTGAAAATTAATAAAACTTTATTAACTAGAATCAAAATTATAATTCGGGAATGACCCGGTGTAGCCTCAGTATCACCCAACACACTAGGGATACAAACACTACTCATTTCCCTCTCTAATACCTCGGTTAAAGGCCTCTCACTCTTGGTGATGGACATGAGCCAAGAAGGCCCATCCTCTAACCATAATATTCCCCCTTCCTCTCAGGCTACAAAGCTTGCAATTGCATGGGCTGCCTTATTATTGTCCTGCGACGTATGCTTAACCACAGAGATCTGGAGATCTCTTAACAGAGTCTGGATCTCTTCCACAATAATACCTTCCGCCGCAAAACATTTTTCCTGTTTGTTAATAAGCTGCACAGCTCCCAGGCAATCAGTCGCCACTTCCACATCACGTAAACCTCTTTCCTTCACCATCTCCAATCCTCCTTTAATAGCTAGCAACTCCGAAACCAAAGCTGAAACTGGATACACAATCCTTTGAACCTATACTTCATTAAGCATTAAATGCTAAAATATGAAAGTTTAATAATATCTAAACACACCGATTTGTGATCATAATAATGATTTAACATCGATTTTGGATACTTATCCGATGTCTGTTTTTGTAGGGGACATCGGTTAATAACCGATGTCTTTCTTTTTTAATAACATCAGCTAGGAACTGATGTATATGAGCATAATTCTAGTAGTGAATTTCCTGATTACATATGAGTTGAATGAAGACCAAATTGAGGGAAGATTCATTATAGGATTTCGACAAGGAGATACACATTGAAGATTCAAGATTGTTTTCTTCTTTCTTGAAATATTTTGATTGGTAAGATGATTTAGAAGAAATAGAAGGTAATCAAGATACCATGCTATGTCGTCCCCTATATATAGAGGCATTGTGAAGATGTTATAGACACCACAAAATCTAGAATCAAAATCACAATCTCTCAACTTTACTCTCTCAAAGTTTCAGCCTTCATCCTCATTCCAAGTTCAAGACACCGTGAAGAATCTCGACCTCCATTCAAGCATCAATCCTTGCCATGAGCCACCTTCAACGTCCACCACCTTTGAAGCTTCTTCTTGCATTTTGAAAGACTTTTAAAGTGTAACCATGTCCTCCTCTATATTGCTTTTGGTTTATGAACTTTGTAATACAAATCAGATTTTAGTTTTTATTAATTGGATGTTTCGAATCTTTGTGAAGTTAAAGTTTGTGTTTTGATCTTTAGTTTTCAAATACCATGAAGCATGTTTAGAATTTTAGGTTTTGTTAAACAGTGAATTGCGATTTCATCTTGTGCTTGATTGTTTGTTGATTTCGTGCTTCAATCCCATCGTTTATGTGTTAATTAATCTTAGGTTATATGCATACTTAGATTAATGAGCATGTAATTGAATTCATATTAAGATTTGATAGCGTTCTGGGTCTTAATAATTAAAGTGGAAAACCTAAAGTTCCTTAAGTATATCAACAATGAGCTTTGCATGATAAGATTAGTGTTCTAACTTGTTATCTTTACTTAAATCAATCACACTTCTATATGTGCTTAATGCATTGATTGTGCTCTTGTTAGTGATTAGCTACCACTAATAATTGCATGCTTAATAGGGTTAACTATGGTGCGTTCATCTAGTTAATTTAATTGCATGCTTAATAAGGACTTTGTAAGCGTCTATCTCTGTTCTTGATTGATTTCTTTCAAAGTACATGCTTGATTCGTAATTTCTGTTTGCTATCCTTGCTAACGTGTTAATGGTGGTCAACTAAGTCTCTACATTCTCCATTCACCTATAACTACTTGATTTTGCATTTTTGATGTGTCACTTGTATAATATTTAGTTCAATTAGATTAGAAAACAAACTAACAAGTTTAGATAAGATTGAAAAAGAGATATGAAAATACCTAGAGGGATTGCTCTGCTAGGGTTGGGAGAGCACCGTCCTCAGCATCTCCATATCTTTCTCCACCCTCGATAGAGAACTATTCTGGTATCATCTTCGGTGTCGGCTATTTCGCGCCCGACGTCTGTTGTGCCATGTATCAAGTCGGGGTTTGCATCTTGACCTATGGTAACTTCTTATCCGATCAATTCTGACCCTCCCTCTGTTCAATGGGGACATGCAGAGGCTACACTGCTTTCCAGGATGGGGTTGGCATCGAGAGTCCGACATTTTAGGCCAATCCAGGCGCCTCTGAAATCGGCAGTGTGCTGTTTTGGTTTGGTGGCGGGGTGGATGAGTGAGCTATGTTTTAACCCAGTTCCCCGGTGAGCTAGAGTAGCGGCTGTTGCTTGTCTTTGCTGTATCCCAGATCGAGGTGGTGATCTTGCAGCAAACGGTGAGCGAAGTAGTGCCTGGGGTCTGGGTGGGCTCTGCGTTCTAGTTGGTGACATTGGCGGTGGCAGGTGGTGTCGTCTTGGTGGGACCAGGATGATCATTCTTCGGCTAAGGGCTGCGGAGCAGCAGACGGGATCAACGTCAAGGATGGTCGGGATGCCCAGAGAGATTTTGGGTGCCCAAAGGAGAATCATGTGGGCCTGGGCCTATTCTTTGTTGGATTGCTCATGTAGGGTTTTTGGTTGGGCCTTCCTTATTGGGAATTTGCAATTGGTGTATGAGCCTAATGCTGTTAGGGTTCGCATTTGGGATCCAGAATATTGTTTATGGGCCCAATATTTTTTGGCATTTTGGAATGGGTTTTTTGGCTACTCATATAGAAAATTGCTCTCTATTTGACGTATTATTTTGCGTGGAGTAGGCAAGGTTGGTCACACTATCACCAGTTACCTTGATAGAAAGTTACCCTCTATTTGACATATATCTTTGTATGGAAGTATGGTCGACCTTACTATTTGGTACTGTTTTACAAAGCCCCATATTTTGTCCCGTGCAATCATCAAATGCTTAAGTGCATCCCTTAATTTTCTTACTAGGTTTTATCTTCGATGCTTTGGTGCATCTAATATTATCATTGTTATTTCATATTTCGATGTAGTTTCTACATCTATAAGTTGTAATATTTCTTATTATTATTATTATTATCAATAAAGTGGTTAACTATTACTCTAATAATAATAATAATTAGAAAGCAAATTCTTCACACTATGGCAAAAACTGCATAAGACTACACTTCTTAGACAACGATTTATTTTTTACTATTGTGTGTTGATTGAAAATGCTTCATACAACAGATTTAGTGAGATTCGGTTGTATAAGGGCATTATAAATCAGAATTCTGTTGGTGCAAGATTAATGTACAACACTTATAAGGATTTGTCTGTTTGTCTGAATGAAAAAAAAATATTCCCTCCCACCTTGCTCAAATTTGGGTTGAAATATTGGCTCACCTTGTACAAACAGTATAGTTGTATATGTTATATGAGAGTAAGTTGCAAAATATCATACAACACATTTTTTGTTTGTGTTGTGCAAGTTTGAAAGAAAATTAGATGTATACCCCAAAATTGGCACTATTTAGCCCTAAAACGCTAATTTTTGGGTGAAATGCTAGTATATGATTGTAAGCTCCTACAACAGAATGCCTATTTTTGTTGTGTGAATGTGCGATGGTAATCCTAGGCGGGAGAAATGAGTTTGTGATTTGCACTAGGCAGGAGAATAGTTAAAAGTCCTTGCGCATTTTTTTATCAAATAACAAAGAGAAAACTCTTTCAGTTCTTTTCTTCCCGACCCCTTCTCTCCTCTCTCCTCTTTCTTCTCTCGGTTCCAATCTCAGATCTCTTCATTTATCAGTGGCATCTCAGTTAGCCCTAGATGTCGATCTGGCCCTCTCCCTTCCTCAGTGTCTACATCTCTCTCTCTCTATCTCAAACCTAGGCCCACGACACAACGAACAGCCAAATCGAAAACCCACATCGCCTTTTTTACTTCTCTGACTCATCCTTAACATATGCCCAGAAACCCTAATCCCAAAACTTGCCCTATTCACTATAGCAAATTGAGAATTCATTTCAATACATAAGGAGACAAATGGGTAAGTTGCTCTCCCAAAATGGGTAAGTCGCTCTCCGAATCGATGTTTTAATTTCTTCCTTGGAGATGGCCATTTGGGTTATCTCTCCATTAATCTCTGGGCAAAAAATTATGATATTTTCTTCTTTTTTATTCTTCTTATTTTCTTTTGGGTAGCAAATTGGAAAGTGAAAAGTGAAATCAGAAACAATGAGAGTAAGAACATAGGGAAGCTTGTTACCATGTTGATTTATGTCGGGCCACTTTCATCCACTTCTAGGTATGGTCTCTATGGAACTGGTAATTCCTTCTTTTCAATTTGTTCTGTTATCATGGTGATACATTTGTAATTTTTACACTTATACATTAGTCATGAAATTCTTGTACCATTTTATTAGAGTGAGCATCTGAAAAGAAGTGAAGCATTGGAGAAGATTATGGTAACCTTGTTGATCATGTTTCTTGTTTCATTCACTTGGTTATTGTCCTAAGCTGATGTTTTTATACTTCTTTTCAATCTATCCCAACTTCCCATCTACAAAGGGTGCTGAAATTTGTTTTGTTTCTAGCTGTTTAGATAAAAGTCTGATGCAAAATCTGGAAAACGTTATTGTTATCAAAAATGCTTTGGTACTTGGGTATATTGTGAAATACTTGTTAAATTGACTATGATGTTGTAGTCTGAGCTGGTTGGAAATGTGTTTCTTTTATTTCAAATTGCAAGTGTATGATATAGTGGCGTAGCTATGTAGATTTAATGAATGGGGGTCTTGGGTTTTGTGGGCTTTACACATTAAGAGGGTCTTTGAAGTCTATATCTTATGCATGTTATTAGGCTAATGCTGTTGAAACTACCTTTGCCTAGAGAGAAGGATGTGTACCCATGATAGTAGCTTTGGGTTAAAAGGATGAGTAGCTTATGAGAGTTAATACTGGTTATCCCCAATGAGTTATTAGGAATTCATGTTGTTTATTAGCTCTAGCAGTCGTTCGTCATCGTTTGGTGTGTTTTTGGGTCTTAATGGGTTTTTCAATTTAGTTTTGGGTTTTTCATTTGTGATTAGAAATGATGTTCTTCATTGCAATTCTGTGTGGAATTAGAATGGTTAAGTGATTCTGGTAGTTTGATTTTATGGAAATTTGTAAAGAACCCGTATTTGACATGAAACTTGTGTTATTGAAATGGGTTTTATGTATGTGTAGGATGGCAAGCTGGTGCAGAAAATGCATATATTTGAAATTGAAATTGGAGAAGTTGGCAACCGAGTACTATCCAAGGTAGTTTTGACACTTGATAGTTACTGAACTTCTATTAATGTTATAACCAATGTCATATGGGAACTGCAGAACATTGATATTTCGCTCTATCGAAGTTGTTCTACTTTGTGAGTTACTATCTTTGTATGCATTAAAAGTAGGTTTTCATTAACTTAAAACTTCATTATTTTAGTTTGTAAAAACATGAAACGATTGTTGGGGAGCTTAGGATAAAGTTTGAAAAAGATGCATGTCCTAATGATATCCAGCCTTGTTGTTTCCAAAATGACCAGGGCCATCATTTTTAGTACTCTCTTGGTGATGATCTCCCGGTCTAGTTTCCATGTGCAATTTACAAAAGTGATTTGGGATTTCACTGTACTTGGTACAACTAGATATATCTCGTTAATACCAGAATAGAAAAGCACAAATGGAATAAGCTTTCCTTTCTATACTTTTCTATGTTGGATCCCCCTTCATCTTCCTTATCTTCCATAGTTTTGTGCACGTGCATGTTAGTTATTTATACATGTATAAATGTATTAATGTATGT
Source organism: Rosa chinensis (assembly GCF_002994745.2). NCBI lineage: Eukaryota > Viridiplantae > Streptophyta > Magnoliopsida > Rosales > Rosaceae > Rosa > Rosa chinensis. Next base: position 36,204,670 of record NC_037094.1, read on the forward strand.
ATGCACTGTGATAATTCAAAAGCATGATATTGTAAAAGTAATAATTGGTGTTGATGGAAATACTATCGATTCATTGTTGTGTATGAAAGTTTTAATTTTTATTGCTCTCTGAATATGTTTTTATATGTTTGTATTTTCTGGTTCTGAGTAGAAGTGAAACTGTCAAAGTCCTAAGTTTAGTTTTGTTCTTCATTGTCCTGCCATATTTGTCAAGATAGATGTAGATGTGCTGATGAAAAGGAGGCAAATTGTGGGGCTTGGTTCCCATTCCCACATCGAGTTTTGGTGCTTGATGGTGTTCAGGTGATTCTTAATGACTGAAATTATGTCCTATCCACTTTGTAAAGCATTTTAATAGTACACATTTACTTTGAAGGATGGCTCCTGGATCCTTCTAACTGTATGATCACTTGCATTGCCAAAAAGTTGGTCATATGGCTAGTTTAGTGTTATGTTTGGTTAAGCTTTCCTAGTACCAACGTAACACTCAAAAAATTATGGATTTTTGTGAGATTTTTCCCTGCTTTGAAACATAATAGTTCATTATATTGAAAAGGATTTAAGAGTGGGTTTTCCCTACTTTGGTCTTGTGTCGAAGTCCTAAGTGATTTGCATCTTCAGTAATTTCTTTTATGTTATTGTATAATGAAAACCCAGCATATATCATGTTTATATTTGGCTTTGTTATGAAATCCAAGCATTTTGCAAGTCATTCTAGTCTCTGTAAATTTAATCCACATCTCTTTTCATGTCTTTAGGTACTCTAATCAGTTTTGCCAGGTTTCATACTTTCTGCAGGTTTGGTTGTTAACCTCATTCTTTTAGAAGAGCACCATGTTTGTATGCTGAATGAACTGAAATGTTTTAGATAACTCTAAAAGGCATGTTTTTGTTTTGCTATACCCTTTTACACTTTAGGAACTAGGAGTTTATTTATTGTTACGTTTGTTTGTTTTGGTAGTCATTTGCATCTGGAAAAAAAAAATTTGATCTTATCCTCTGGACACAAGTGCTTAGTTTTTAATAAATTCAAAGCATGTAAGATGAAAACTTATTTATCTCATCAAAATTAACTTGAGTTGCTTTGCTTTGGAGTACACTATGCAGTAAGTGCTATCTCAATGACCCTTTTATGCTCTATGCTTCTTAGTGTCCTACATATTGGATAAGTCGCATAGTTTTGGAGGCAAAGATTTTCCAAATCAACTTTTTGTCAAGTCATTTGTGATTTTAATTACAAGACATAACTAATTCAGAAGGATAGGGATATGAAAAGTGTTCCACCATGTTGTTATATCACAGGATGTCAAGTTAAAGTTTGAGCTTATCTAACAGCAGATATATCAAAGAGATTCTGCAAGTGAGTTTTTGTTTGGAACTCTTTTTCGTATGTTCTGAAGTAAAAGTGACATGACATTGTATTTCGATAGTGATGCGATGCAATCTTATTGGTAATGGTTGGTTTTTGTTTACTCAAGGATAAATTGATTTGTCACTAAAAACAACTCTTCCTATCTATTTTGCAGACAACATTAGAAGGCAGAATGCTTTGGAACAATATGTGTATCGGCCTTTGATGTTTAAGTAGATCGGGCATATATGTACTGGAATGCTTTTCTTGTTTTACTGTTGAATGATTGGAAAATGCTCCATTTTAACATTTTAGGAATATGGAATGGATTTGATTACTCATTTGATGACTTGCAGCGTGTTTTCTTTCCAATTGATCACTATTCATTAAAACAGTGAGCTATATCGTGTTTTATAGTGGGTAGGCACGAGCACGGCCCGTTTATTGGAAAGCCTTGGGTACGGCTTCTACCATCTTTAATAAATTGTGTGTACGTAAATCAAATTAGCATCTAGAGCATTGAATTAGGGTTATGATTCATCCCTAGCTACCAATTCCCTATTTATATTCATTTTTTACTTGTCTTTCCTTTATTTAATTTAGTTGTTAATTAAAGTCTCAATTTAAATTCTTGCACTTTAGTTATTAGAAATTCAAATTACTATTTTGCGGTGACAATTTCTATCTCATTGTAAATAGTCATCACTAGGTCTTAGTTTTAATTAGGCTTCAGTGCAAACCAAAGCCGAGCATTGCTAAGACTCGGTGCCTTAGAGTAGCATTTTTATTTATTTTCTTTTTCTTTTTCTGTTGTTTGCTAAGTGTCTTTATTTCAGATTACCCAAGGATTGTGGGTTAGCCACTAATCCCCATGGTACGATAACTTTGGGCATAATACTTCCCTATCTTGACAATGATACGTACGCTTGCGTAAATGTGCATCTAAGTCAAGTATTCATTGATGATTTGATACTAGGATTTGGTTTGGTATGATCCCTTATAGGGCTTCCTCTGCCTACAACCTTGATTGACTTCAAATCGGTTGTAGCATAAGCTATCTCCTCCTTGTGATTCTTTTTACAAGCAATAAAAAAAAATATATCTCTTTTTGGCGATCCCATGTGTTTCTCTCTAGATATGCTTCATGATTAAAGCCTCAAATAAATGACCGTGGACTAAGAAAATGGTATGGTGGTAATAGCTGCATCGTATTTTTAATAGAGGTTCGATATTGGCATTCCACAAGTCTTAACCTTTGTAAGACCTTTGTAAAACTACGGATAAATGTATTCCCTATTACCCAATTGTGAGCTCCGATCTGGGCGATTTGCGGCGCCACTGCCTATCTTTCCAGCCTTGTAGCGCTGTGCACGAGCTAATCCATGGCGTGAAACTTCCCAGACTTGGAGATGGGACTGAGGCAAAGAGAATGGAAGAAACGATTCGTCGATTGGTGGCCGGAGGAGGGAGAACGAAGCCAGTGAAGTCGGCTGGGCCAAACTAGGCTTGGGACCGAAGAGAGAGAAAAGTTTCCCATTTTGAAAACTTAATATTTTCTGATTTTTTTTCCGTATTTTTCCTATATATCCCAAAATGGAAACTTTTTCTGATAGCCATAACTTCTTTGTACTAACTCCGATTCTCGCATTCCGCATATCCACGAACTCGTATCGACGCGCTCTACGACTTTCATGAAGAAAGTTTTCACAAAATCAAAACATACAAAAAGTCAACTCTTGAGATCTTGCCAAGATCATTCTCATGTGTTCATTTCATTTTGGCAAAGACTTGTGGAATACCAATACTGAACCTCAATTAAAAAAAGGGTAAGACTTGTCGAATGTCAATACAGAACCTCTATTAAAAATACAACACAGCTATTGCCACCCTACCATTTTCTTAGTCCACGGTCATTTATTTGTGGCTTTAATCATGAAGCATATCTAAAGAGAAACACATGGGATCGCCAAAAAGAGATATATTTTTTTTTTATTGCTTGAAAAAAGAATCACAAGGAGGAGATAGCTTCTGCTACAACCGTTTTGAAGTCGATCAAGGTTGTAGGCAGAGGAAGCACTATAAGGGATCATACCAAACCAAACCCTAGTATCAAATCATCAATGAATACTTGACTTAGATACACATTTACGCAAGCGTACGTATCATTGTCAAGATAGGGAAGTATTATGCCCAAAGTTATCGTACCATGGGGATTAGTGGCTAACCCACAATCCTTGGGTAATTGGAAATAAAGACACTTAGCAAACAAAAGAAAAAGAAAAAGAAAATAAATAAAAATGCTACTCTAAGGCACCAAGCCTTAGCACTGCTTGGCTTTGGTTTGCACCGAAGCCTAATCAAAACTAATACCTAGTGATGACTATTTACAATGAGATAGAAATTGTCACCGAAAATAGTAATTTGCATTTCTAATAACTAAAGTGCAAGAATTTAAATTGAGACTTTAATTAACAACTAAATTAAATAAAGGAAAGACAAGTAAAAAATGAATATAAATAGGGGATTGGTAGCTAGGGATGAATCATAACCCTAATTCAATGCTCTAGATGCTAATTTGATTTACATACACACAATATTAAAGATGGTAGAAGCTGTATCCAAGGCTTTTCAAGGCTCAGGAGTCGAAATTCCCTTTCATGGTATTCCTACTCCGGTTCAAGGGCCGTAGGAACTCACTTGACATGAATTAGAGCCGGTTCAAGGGAAACTAATTCACATCAAGGAATTAGGCAACCAAGCTCACCATAATTGCGATCAAGCTAATCATGTAGTGAACCATGCTTGTACTTCCTACAAATATTAAATCGGGGTTCTAGCTCTAAAATCTAAGGATGTCATCCCCTAAATTTTAATCTAAACTTATTAAAAAACATACCCAAGAGTCAACAATTCCTAAACATGCCTTCTAATCGATTATCACAAAACACAAGAATCCAATAATCAAGAAATTCCATTTATAAATTAAAATTAAATTAAGCATCTATTACATCAAATTTGGGCTAGCGCACACAACCTTAACCCCCAACAAAAAAATTACTCACAACCCATAATCATAGACATCAAAATTACAAAATTCGAAGATAAAAGAGTAGAGAAGTGTAGGAGAAAACAAAGATAGTCACAATTAGCTAGGAAGCTAGTATGACTACCTTTAAATTACAACTCCCACAAATACCTAAATCTTGAATCTAGTAGAGGTTGAAGCCAATGATAAATCCTTGAAGTCTTTTGTGAGTTATCATTTAAATCTCTAAAAGAAAATATAAAGAGAAGAGAAAAAATAGTGGAGAATGGGAGGAAAGAAAGTAGCCCAATGGGCCGCCTCTGTTTTTAGTGGTGCGGCTGTGTTCAAGGGAGGAAGAGGAATGGGCCAATGGGGGTAATATGTGTGTGTGTGTGTTGTGGGGGGGTCCATCTGGTGGGAGAAAAAAGAGGAATGGGATTAATTGGTGTGTGTGGTTGTGAGAGAAAAGACGAAGATAGATAAGGGACATGTGTCAAAATTGAGAGGAAGAGAGGGAAAAGAAAAAGAAAAGGAAAAGAAAAGAAAGGAATGGCTGCACGCGGTGAAAGGAAGGAAGAAAGGATCAGCCATGCTGACGTCACTATGACGTCAGCAAACTTAATTTTTTTTTTCTTTCTTTTTCTTTCTTTTCCTCAATTTTTTTCTTTCTTCTTTCTTCTCTCTTCTCAATGCACTTCCACAACATATTATCGAAGGTGATTGAATTTCGCTCCCTTGATGGCTTTGACTATGGGTTGACCCGCATTGGCTATTTTGTCTTTTTGTCAGAAACTCCAAATTGCTCCATTTTTGCACAACTTTCTCTCGTTTCCGCAATTCCACTTATTTTCTACAAAGTAAATAAAAATTGATTAACTACATATTAATTGACATGAGAATTTGCTTATTTATAGTGTTTTAGATATAATTTCACACATATAAATGCGTATAATTACACCCCCACAGTTGAACTTTGTTAGTCCCCAAGCAAACTAAATGTAAATTAATTGCCAAAAATCTGTTAACTCAAACACAAATGCTCAAACATAGAGAAAGCGCGGTATTAGCCCTTTCCAACCATAACCCTCGGAGAACTAATTATATATATGAACATAAAGTTGATAAAGCACAACATAGGATTTATGAATTTCTAGGGCAATTAAGAAGCACATATGAAAAATGCTCAAGTATATGCATGTGTTGACCACGTGTCAAATCAATCCACCATAATCAAATAGGCATATAAAAGACCCGATATAACCCACTAAACTCACAAATGTACACTAAATATTACCACTCAAGTGTTTAGGGGTTACATGTATTTCACTCAAAAGCAATTTCACAACATGCGCCGCCATATGCTTGCTCTTCGATCTCATCTCTGCTAGGTGGCTCACAACATTCAAGATCAAGAGGTATTTTATTTGGTTGTAATGGGGCTAAGGGCAAGTTGTTAAGAGAAATGAAGGATAAGGAAATACAAAGTCCATAGAAGCACGTGAAGCGACTCTCTCTTCTAGAAATTTAAGACTTTTGTTTTCGAATGCTAAGTCACTCACTCTAATCCCAATGTACAACCCACACTATACTACGTAATACTTTTTTTTTTCTATTCTTTTTTTTTTCCTTGAACTTTCTTTTTATTTTCACAATTTCTTCTTCCCTTTTTCTTCTATTTTTTTGTCTACGTAATACTTTTTTTTTTTTTGAGAACTTTCTTTTTTCTAAACAAATCACTCACCCCCAGACTTATTCTTTTGTAACCTCACACTTTTGACTTTTCTTTTCTTTTGAAACACTCAGACATAAAGTCATTCTCTCGAATCGCTTCACCAACTACCATCGAAGGGTAGGATAAAAGTGTATAAGCTAGGTATAGGAAATTGTGGTGAAAATGAACAAAAAGGTTAAATATATAGGCTCAAAGTGCCAATCTATTGGGGTAAATATTTTAGGCACATGCTTCTTTGGCCATGGTGGTAAATTGTCATAATGCCTCAATCCTTTCCATCATGTCGTAAGCTAACAAGTAGCCTCAAGAGGTCTCAAGCAAGTTCTAGATACGCAATGTCATGAAATTGTACACACATGAAGAAAAAGTGAATGAACAATGTATACACTATGAATATTAGGCTCAAAAGCTCACAAATAAGGCATGCAAGTTAATCGAATAATCTATATGCTTCTCTAACTATGATGAACGAACCTAACATAGGCTATGTGCACACATATAATCAAGCATAGATCACATATACACTCAATCACAAAACAAATTCAAAGTCCTAGATCAGGATTAATCTATCCACAATCATAACAAGTTAAGTCCATGGCTCATCATTGGGGTTGGAAAAAGCATTAACCACTAAAATATAATTACAAAAAGCTATCTTTTAAATTTGTTTTTAATAAGGCACCCAAACCCTCACCCCCACACTTAAAACCAACATTGTCCTCAATGTTGTAAAGTGAGCTCGAAAGCTAAATCCACGTTGGATTTAGGCATGAGAGTGAAGTCCGGGTAAAGGCCCATGAAAAACCTACACAAAAATATACTGAACTAAATGCGGAGAAAAGATACGGAAAACTCCCTTTATAGAACCTCTATTGCTCACGACCTTCGGAGAAGACCAATATGAGACACCAACCTCAAGGCACAAGGCCTTGACTTCCTTTACGTATGCTCCATAATAGCTCAAGATGCTCAAGTAAAGATCAACTCCATTGAGAAAGATATAATGTCCAAAGAGCAATGCGTCACAAATAACCCATCAAAGAATAAGAACAAAGGTCCTCCATTAAGATCATAGAATTTGCCACCTCGAATACACCAAAAACTGCCCTATAATAGCCTTGACAGGAGCATTTTTATGCGACGTTTTAATAATTATTTCCTCATATTTTACTTAGTTATTTCCTTAAATAAATAAATTTTAATTTAGTTTTTATTTTCTAGGTACATTGGAATAAATGGAGAAGAAATGAGCTGAAATGAAGAAATGGATTTTTCCTGGTCCAACTAAGAATCCTAGTCAACGCAAGAATCCTGATGAGGCTAGGAAACCTGAAGGCATTAGGAAACCACATGGCTTGAAGATGACGTGGGAGATATTATGGGAGATTAAATATGATTTTTGCATGGGAAATGATGGAGATAATGTGAAAATCAAGGAGATTACGTTGAGAAAATCTTGGGAGAGTTTCAAGGGATTGTGCAACAAGAAAAAGCTCAAAACATGTCCAGATTCGTTCCTTAATTCCCTCAAGATATGTTGGCTGAAATTAGAGAATAAAATCTGCAATTTTAATGTGAAAATCAAGAGAAAATCAAGGGGAGGATGTTAAGGATAAAGCCATGGAGAGATTTAAGGGAGAAAAGGTTCAAAACAAGTCCAGATTCATTCTTATTTTCACTCAAGATTATTTTGGCCGAAAATTAAGAGAAAAATTAGATAAAATCTTGGGAAATCAGCAATAATATATTTGAAAAGATTATGGAATTATTTTGGAGCTTTTTGATTGGTTGAGTGACATGGCAGAGCTAACGTGGCATTAATTCATTGGTCGAAGCTATGTGGTGCAACTAAAAAATACTTTGGAAATTAAATTCATGAAGCCTTGCCTGCCCCTATATAAACCCCCCTATGCTACACCACAAAACAACACCACAACACACCTCTTCATTAAGAAAATAATTCCAAACATAAAAGCTCTCTCTCCCTCTCCATTCTCTAGTCTTCAGAAGCTCTGCGTCTCAACCAAGGAGAAGAAGAAGTCATGCAATACATCAAGATCTTATCCGCCATCCTCCCTTGTGTCGTCCCTAGAAGATTGCTTGCTTTCAAGGATCTTCGAGTTCTTCATCTCAAGGCCATGTCATCCATCTTTCACTGTGTATTTCATACTTTCTTTTATTTTCCTTTGTTTGATTCGTAGAGTTATGAATTCTAGTTAACATGACGTTAAGGGCAAAGTTTAAAGCCCGTTTATATGTTTTGAAATAAAATTGTGATTTTTATATGTTGATTTATATGTTGCTTATGTGAGATTGCTTGCTTGATTTTGTTTTACAGAAAACTTTTATATGTATGTGTTCTTTGGTGGCCAACTTAGGATATATGCATGTAATTGGAGTTAGATTTAAGTAGTAAAGGCTTTGGACAAAAGTCGAAATCAATTAAGAATGATTGCAAATAGGTGAACTTATTCATAACTAGGTTGTGCACTTTGGTTGACATCCTTTCTTTGTTCTTAATGCGTTGAATGTGTTCTTGATTAGCTAGCTTTCTAGACTATGATTGCATGTTCAATAGGATTGATTTAGGTGCTTTCACTTAGATTAATTATTCAAGGAAAGTAAAAAATGGGAAATCGTTTGCTTTCTAACGTTTCACATGGTCAACTTCTTTCTCATGACATAGAAGATCAACTATAGGAATTGTGATTGGATTTCATTCATATGATTGTGGATTTGATCTTTGTTCCTTGCGTTCCACCCTTGTATATGTGTTTTTATATTTTCTTTCTTTTATTTATTTTAATTTTCAAAACTCCAATTCTTAAACCCCCTTTTTATTTTGTTATTTGTATATATTCTTTTTGTAAATATTATACTTTATACTTATTTTAATTCTTTATTTGTTTTACAATGACATGTGTACCCTCAATCCTCGGTTAGGACGATCCCTATTTACCATATACTAACGATGACATTTTCAGGGTTAAATTGCGCGCTCACTTTTAGCGTATCACCATTCAAGAATTGAAGTGCAAGAAATCCAACCACCAAAGTGAACAAAAACTAGTGAGTGCAGCGAAATTCCAGCAATGACCTTTCTGTCTTCAAATGCTCATATCTCAGACACAGAAAGTGATAGATAATTGAGACTATTTGGAATGGAAAGTAGACTTGGAAAGCTTTCTATCCATATAAACTGAGGCACCTATATCTAACTGAGATGAAAAATAAAGCTGGTCGACATTGCTGATCTGTCATGAAGTCTTTTGCTGACCCTCAATCACCAAAACAGAAATATCTGAAGCTCCATTGGTGTAAAGAGAGTGAGATCAGCCGGATATGAAACTAGACTCAACGAGATACCTGATGGTAAAATTTCACTGGAAAATTAATCACTAGTCGAAAATCGTCGGCCTCCAAACTCACTGATCTGTTCTGCAGTTTCTGCTGTGCCCTGTTTTTGATCTCTGTCACTTGGAACATTAATCTGAAGTTAGGAAAGTTCAAATAAAAAAATGTTTCTCCTGTATACAGAGGGCATATGAAGACACATCTCTGAAAAATTTTAGCTCCAAATTTCTTAGGATGTAGAAGGTGTAGCTTCCCAAAGTCACTCTACAGTAACCATCTCTGTTTTGACCTTCACTAATTGACCACTAAATAACTGAAGTTCCAGAAACTCATAATGGCTCAAATTTTGGCACAAGATAGCAGACACCAATAGAATATCTTCAGAAAATTTCAGCCCAAAATAGCATGTAAAGCGGAAGATATAGTCACCCAAATTCAACTGAAATTTCTGGACAGAAACTGCTCACTGCCAAATTTGTTCTCCTTCACATTTCCAATTTCGGGCACCTCCTATCCACCCAAAAATTACTAGAAAGCTTTATTCACTACTACAAAACAAAACTACTAAAGGAAGAAATACTACCGATGATGTGCTAGGGCTGCCTCCCTAGCGAGCGCTTTGTTTAAGGACTTCATTGCCGGTCCATAAAACATGAACTTTGTCAAGGTGGATACTTCTCAAGTGCGACCACCCTATTATTAGGGCCTAAGGGACTCCTTGACATGTCATAGAGGCAAGACCAAGATCTATCCATGAAGATTCCAATGGATGACCAAAAGTGTAGCTTCTTAATCTTCCTCCTCTTCTCTATTTTGCCTCTAGAAGCCAACCTTGCATTCTCCTTCTCAAGTGAAGTAGAAATAATGCTCTTAGGAATAATAGGTGGTAGAAACTCTTGAGAGTGATGGGAAATAGTGAGTGCAAGTGCTCCACTTCCTTTCCAATCCATCACCTCATTGTAGAAACATTGACCACTTAATGGTGGATTGAGAGGTAAAAGTACTTTAATCTCAATTTTCTCATTAAGAACATAAGTGCTCAATGTTCTACTCTCTACCTTGGCAAGCTCATGATGGATCTCCTTGGATGTGGGAGGAGAGAAAACCCTTGTCTCTTCAACTTCTTTATCATTACAATGCATTAAAGGACTCTCTTCCCCCTTGGGAATATTTGCCTTAAGGATTAAGGATCATGGTGTAGCACTTCAAGCTCCGTCTCCTCCTCACTAAACAAGCTATTCTCTTCTTCGGAATCAACTTCATATACCTCCTCTTCATTGTGAAAATTAGAGTTCCAATATTGCACCGATTACTCCGAAATGTAGTCTCTCACCCTACAAAAGGAAAATAAATATTTTCCTGAAGGAAGGGAAAATATGAGACAAAGTGGTTCCTTCCAAACACAAAAGGAATCACTTTCCCTCATTCGTTTCTTGCATTTATTACTTAGAACACATTATTTTATTTAATTAATTACAAACTTTTTAATAACTTTCCTAATGTTACCATACACCGGAATATAAAGTTCTTGAGAAATTTCATTTTTCTTCCCATGGGAACGACAAAGGAATCATTTTCCCTTCCCATAGGAACGACAAAGGAATCATTTTCCAATCCGTGAACCAAGGGAGGCCTGTGAATCTAAATTTAAATGAATAAACGCCATATCCTCATAGTCATACTATGTATGGCATGCCCTTAAAAATACACTGGCTGATAGGAGAACAAAGTGTGACATTTTTAATATGTATTTTTTCTCATTTGGCTAAGTTATTATCTTAAAATTAATAATTATAATATAGTTTATGTTTTTAGCTACTTCATGGTCGAAAATGGTGAAAATAGGTAAAAAAGGGCATAAATGAGCATAAATTAAGGACAAGTCATTTTAGAAACTTTCCTCTTTCATTTTAGGAAATATTTCCTATTTTGTTTTAGGAAACTTTCTTCATTTGAACTTTTCTATTTCTTATTTTCCTATTTTAATGAGAGTCCATCCCATTAGAAACTCTTGAGTGATGAAATCAAGAAAAAATTGAAGGATTAATCAGGAAGAATTCGAGGAGTTAAATGGATTGTTGTTAATCAATATTTATTCCTAATTATCTGATTTCTTATTGATTATAAACTCTAATTAAATTCTGATTTTTCTTGATTGTAGGAGTTTATTGTGTGCACAATTTTTGGAAGAAATTAGTGCAATTCAAAGGAGAGGAATAAGGGATGTATCTGGTCACTATTCAAGGCATATACAATGAGCCATTAAGGGGAAAGGGATCAGAAAATTCATGACTTTGTCAAGAGAAAATCAAGGAAATTTGGAGGAGAAATCACCTCTTGATGAATGGCCATGATTACATCACAAGATAGGAGAATTCCACTATAAATAGCAGCCATTCTCAACACCAAGAGCATCACTTCCTGACCAAGATCACTTCCTGACCAAGATCAGTTCCTAGCTAAAAATTATTCCATAGCTCTGCCCAATTCACTTCTCAAACCTCCATCACATACAAGACCGTGACCATCATCCTTCCATCAATCTACGAGTTCTCAGGCGCTGAGTCAAGGACGCTCCACCACCATAGCAGAGACAAGTTCATCACCTTGTTGCTAAGCCGCTGAGGAAAGCTTCAAAAGTGTAACTATCACTCTACTTATAATTATTGTTTCGGTTTTGTGTGTTTGGATTTGTGAGTTGTGTAATTGGAGACATGAGATTTTCAAAATATTTTTATTAATATTTTTGAGATTTTCAGTTTATTATTGAGTTAATTTCGAGAATTCTTTGATGATGCATGTTATAATCTTGTGCCCTTTTAGGTGTTTAGGTAATTTTCAGAGTTAGGTTAATAAGTTTGCATGCTAGAATCACGCTGAGGATTCATGTGTGTTTGCTTAATTTTCCAAGACTAATTATTATTTGTTAGGACGCTGAGTTAAACAAGTAGTAATTAGTTCTAAAGAGTGGTAAAAATCATGCTTTAATGATTAAACGATTCTGGAAATTACGTGTTAATTGTTATGAGTAATGGTTAATTTGCACGTGTGAGCTGATTCAAAGAACGGATCAGATAAATGGATTGGACCGTGACAGCTTTTCATTTGGGCTCTTATCTAGCATTTAAGATGGGCACGTTTTAGTAGCATGTTGAAATGAATTTTCTGTTTTTATACTTAATAATTTTCAGAGTGGTAGTGGTCTAGGTTAGGGAAGTCGATCATTGTAAATATTTTATTTGTTTGTTTTTATTTTAAGTAGATTAGAACCAAATTTCAAAACCCCCCTTTTTTATTCTTTTATTTGTTAATTGACCTTTTAGTGTAGGTGTACCCTACAATCCCTGGACTGAACGATCCCTACTTATCCTATACTGACAACTACATTTTGCAGGGTTAAATTGTGAGGCTATTTTAGCCGCATCAATTTTTGGCGCCGTTGCCGGGGATTGTTAAAATCTCTAACGCTTAACGTGTCACTAATTTTGTTGTTTATATAGAATACATGCTAAATTTTTGTACTACACTTGTGGAATGGTGACAGATTGCGATTTATGCTAGGCCAAGGCATAATTGTGATTTAGTTTAAGTTTTATGAGTGTTGCCAAAATTAAGCATGTCTTTTGTAATTGTTGTGCAATTTGTTGAAGGTTTTTTTTAGCATGTTGTAAATTGTATTTGTTTCACTTAGATTAAGCATGTTGTAAATTGTATTTATTTCACTTAGATTAATATACTTAGGTTGTTTTAAATTTCGTAAAATACTTAATTGTTGTAAGTGTGTAAAATAAATAAATAAACTCAAAAAAAAAAAAAAAACAAAAAACAAAAAATTATTGTGTGAGCAAGGAGAAGGGTCCAGGCTGAAGGACTATAAATATTAAGTGCTGCATGGGAGGCAACCCATTTCAACCGAAGCTGTGGAGGAGCCATCAACGAGAGTTTGACATTTCTATCCCTTCACTTATTTAGGTTGAATTGTACTTGTGTCTTTTATTTTCGTTTTTGCTCTTTTGTTTTCGTATTTATTTTCATAAATTCCATTCCTATATGCTTAATTGTTCCATTGCATGCTTATGATTGATTACATTGAGGACAATGCAATATTTAAGTGTGGGGGAAGGGATTTATACTTTTTTCTTGAGTCATATATATTGAAAATAAAAAAAAATAAAAAAATGTCAAAAATTAAAAAAAAATTGTTGCTTTTATTTATTGAGTTAAAATGATTTTTGGGTGAAATATCTTCTTCATCGTAGGCGCATCTGATGGGATGTGATGTCTAAGGTCTAGTTTGGATCCGAGAAGTGCTGACAAAGGGTCTCGTCCCCTGTCAATCAAGTGAGCTGAGCTCCGCCAAAATCGGTCCCCTCTTCACCTGGTCATGTTCCAAAGGAGTTACCGAAAGGAGAAAGGAAATAACCCTAGTCCAAAACCTTTTTGGTGTTAGTTTTAGAGTCTTTTGTTTTAACTTTGAGTCTTAGGATGCCCTTAACTGTCTAGGATCATTCAATATCTTTGAAATTATGGCTAAAATAGGATCACAATATTGAGATGATTTTAAATGTTATTCTTTTGTTAATTAAGATATATGAAAAGCATATGCATGAGTAGTGGATATGGATTTCATAACCTTGGTACAGAATATGAGCATGTTAAGATGAGTTTTGATTCATAAAAGCCCATGTGAGATATTTGAGCCATGTCCCTTTTTCTTGGAGTGATAAATGAAAAATATATTCTTAATTTCTTGGCGATGTTTTGATGATCTCATTATCTTTCATTTGATTGATTGCTTGCCATAGATTAAGTTTGATGGACTAGAGAATGCTAGAATTCACTCTTGTGCTTGTTGAGACTTTTATCAATACATGTCCCTGATTCTGGAAAGGATAGAGGCACCATAGGAATCACCACCATAGCCAAATTAACCTGTGTCCATATTTGTGCCCGTCGTGGGACCCTCCTAGTTTAACCACTTTGAGTCTACATTAAGCATTTTCTTTCATCACCCTTAAAATCCTTAACCCTTAACCTTAGTATAGTTACAATCCTACCCTTTATTCTAAGAACTTAGTGGAGCTATCTTTTGAGACTTACTACATGGATTTGGTGGCAAGGATGAAGATTGAGAAGAGGTGAAAGTTCAAGTGTGGGGGTAGACTTGTCCATAAGGAAAAAAAATGTGAAAGCCATGAAAAAGAAAGAAAAAATGTGTACGGCTAGAAAAATAAAAAATAAAAAATAAAAATATGTCTATGGATTTTAGTCCCCCATACTTGGTGAATTTGAAGTTTGCTTTGAATTGAAGGCCCACTATTGAAAGGTTTGGTCTTTGTCCAATTCACGAGAGTTCAAAGGAAGTTTAGAATGACGACATTAGGCCTTTTATTTTGCCTCAATGGGTGTGACGTTTTGTATGCCCTTGTGGATTTGTAGAAGTCTCTCTACATCTACATGAGCTCTACTAGGTTTTTAGGATACTTTGACATTCCTTCACCTTTGTTTCTTAAAACCTTGAACCTTAGCCCCATTTCAACCCTTTAAAGTCCTTTTTTATCCTTAAGATGTGACAGTCTTTGATCTGTGGAGATGAGTTATAAGAGTTGAACCTATGGCTTGGGTTCATTCGTGCAAGTAGTTGATATCTTTCATGAGATCTTGAAAAATTATATTCACAAAGTGCTTTTCATTTCTTATATATGTGAGCTATTTGATTGCCTCAAAATATTTTCTCTCACATATAATTTGAGTGATTATAAGCTTTTAAGCATTGCCCTGTTCTGAGAGAAGAAAGAGTGGATATACATTGTGAGAATATGAATCATACTTGTCTGAAACATGCTGAGCTCCACCCATCACCATTGTTACAACCAAGTCCTACATATTTATATGTGGATTATATGCTTCAATTAACTCTCAAATATCTAAATATTGATTCTTGATTAAGTGCTAATTTTGATGCCATGAGAGTAAGGATTTATGAGACAAATGTTAAGGGTAATATAGTGTTTGTGTGTCATTTGTGTAGAGTCTAGCAGTGACGTGTTTGTTTTGGTTGAGTCTTTTGTTTTGATTTTGCTAAGGGACTAGCAAAAGCTAAGTGTGGGGGAATTTGATAGGAGAACAAAGTGTGACATTTTTATTATGTATTTTTCCTCATTTGGCTAAGTTATTCTCTTAAAATTAATAATTATAATATAGTTTATGTTTTTAGCTACTTCATGGTCGAAAATGGTGAAAATAGGTAAAAAAGGGCATAAATGAGCATAAATTAAGGACAAGTCATTTTAGAAACTTTCCTCTTTCATTTTAGGAAATATTTCCTATTTTGTTTTAGGAAACTTTCTTCATTTGAACTTTTCTATTTCTGATTTTCCTATTTTAATGAGAGTCCATCCCATTAGAAACTCTTGAGTGATGAAATCAAGAAAAAATTGAAGGATTAATCAGGAAGAATTTGAGGAGTTAAATGGATTGTTGTTAATCAATATTTATTCCTAATTATCTGATTTCTTATTGATTATAAACTCTAATTAAATTCTGATTTTTCTTGATTGTAGGAGTTTATTGTGTGCACAATTTTTGGAAGAAATTAGTGCAATTCAAAGGAGAGGAATAAGGGATATATCTGGTCACTATTCAAGGCATATACAATGAGCCATTAAGGGGAAAAGAGATCAGAAAATTCATGACTTTGTCAAGAGAAAATCAAGGAAATTTGGAGGAGAAATCACCTCTTGATGAATGGCCATGATTACATCACAAGATAGGAGAATTCCACTATAAATAGCAACCATTCTCAACACCAAGAGCATCACTTCCTGACCAAGATCACTTCCTGACCAAGATCAGTTCCTAGCTAAAAATTATTTCATAGCTCTGCCCAATTCACTTCTCAAACCTCCATCACATACAAGACCGTGACCATCATCCTTCCATCAATCTACGAGTTCTCAGGCGCTGAGTCAAGGATGCTCCACCACCATAGCAGAGACGAGTTCATCACCTTGTTGCTAAGCCGCTGAGGAAAGCTTCAAAAGTGTAACTATCACTCTACTTATAATTATTGTTTCGGTTTTGTGTGTTTGGATTTGTGAGTTGTGTAATTGGAGACATGAGATTTTCAGAATATTTTTATTAATATTTTTGAGATTTTCAGTTTATTATTGAGTTAATTTCGAGAATTCTTTGATGATGCATGTTATAATCTTGTGCACTTTTAGGTGTTTAGGTAATTTTCAGAGTTAGGTTAATAAGTTTGCATGCTAGAATCACGCTGAGTATTCATGTGTGTTTGCTTAATTTACCAAGAGTAATTATTATTTGTTAGGACGCTGAGTTAAACAAGTAGTAATTAGTTCTAAAGAGTGGTAAAAATCATGCTTTAATGATTAAACGATTCTGGAAATTACGTGTTAATTGTTATGAGTAATGGTTAATTTGCACGTGTGAGCTGATTCAAAGAACGGATCAGATAAATGGATTGGACCTTGACAGCTTTTCATTTGGGCTCTTATCTAGCATTTAAGATGGGCACGTTTTAGTAGCATGTTGAAATGAATTTTCTGTTTTTATACTTAATAATTTTCAGAGTGGTAGTGGTCTAGGTTAGGGAAGTCGATCATTGTAAATAGTTTTATTTGTTTGTTTTTATTTTAAGTAGATTAGAACCAAATTTCAAAACCCCCCTTTTTTATTCTTTTATTTGTTAATTGACCTTTTAGTGTAGGTGTACCCTACAATCCCCGGACTGAACGATCCCTGCTTATCCTATACTGACAACTACATTTTGCAGGGTTAAATTGTGAGGCTATTTTAGCCGCATCATTGGCTCAAGTAAAACACAAATTTAATGGTGAAAAGTACTTGAATAAGTGCAGTATCAGCATGTACAAAATTGGTTAAAAATGTCAAATAATTTTTTTTCTTTTCAACCATATTTCAAAGTGTAATCTGGAAAATGCAAATTCAATAACGATGTGAGTGAAAATACTTGAATCAACAATGTAAATGCCCACATTCGATCTATCAACGATGCCATGGAGTTCGTCAGGCATTCGCATGCCTCCCCTTTGTCGGACTTCCTCTGTTGATTACACTCTCCTTACATAAACATCTATGCATTTCATGTTTTTCAGCTTCTAGCTTCTCAACCATGAATATTTAGTATTTTCTGTTTTATTTTATTTTTAATCAAATGCAATATTTAATCTCTTTCATCAAAACGCTTGGTCCATAGGTTGCCACGTGTCATGGACCCACATTGTACATCATCGGTGCATTTTGGCCCCGTACATTCCAGCCAAGACCAACAAAGAAAAACTAATTTATTGAATAAATTAAAAAAAGGGACCTTTATCCCAAAAAAAACAAAAAGGACCATGTCAGTGATGCCGACAGATACTAAATTACTATAAATATGGCAACCTCTGTGTCCCCTCAAAGAACCAAAGAACAAAAGCCCACATTTATGATTTTGCTCCAACCTCTATGTCACCGGGACCGGTGATCGGAGTCTAGCATCTAGTTTTATTGCCTCCCAATAATATCTAATAAATTTTTATTGCCTGATACGCTAAAAGCAAGCGCGCAATTTAACCATGTAAAATGTCATCGTTAGTATATTGTAAATAGGGATCGTTCTAACCGGGGATTGAGGGTACACCTGTAATTGCATAAACAAATAAATAATTAATATAAGTATAAAATATTATTTACAAGTATAAAATATTATTTACAAAAATAAAACAAAGAATGAAGATATATACAAGTTAACATAAAGAGGGGGGATTTTAGGATTTTGTAATTAAAAATTAAAAGAAACAAAAATAAAAATGTAAAATACATATACAAGATAAAGATGGACATTAGGTACAAAGGATAAAACCAAACTCATATGATTGAAACCAATTACAATTCCTATAGTTGATTATCTAAGTCATGTGAAAGAAGTTGACCATGTGAAACGTTAGACGCAAACGGTTTCCCATTTTTTACTTTTCTTGATTAATTAATCTAAGTGAAAACACCTAAATTAATCCTATCAAACATGCCATCATAGTCTAAAACGTTAGTTAATCAAAACATGTTCAATGCATGAAGAATAAAGAAAGGATGTCAACCAAAATGCACAAATGAAAAAGTTCATCTATTTGCAATCCTCCTTAATCAGTTTCGACTTTTGTCCAAAGTTTTTACTACTTATGATTTAGGTTTACAAAACTATTAGGTAAATTGTTTACTTAAATCAAGCTCCAATTACATGCAAATCCTATAAGTATCAACCCAAATAAAATAAACATGTAAAAGTTTTCTGTAAAGCAAAACCAATCAAGCAATCTCACATAAGCAACATAGATATCACAACTATAGAAATCACAACTTTTATTCAAACATAGAGATGGGCTTTAAACTTTTCCCCTAATGTTATATGTTAACTAGAATTCATAGAATTCATAGTTCTACGAATTCAAAACAAAGAAAACCAAAAGAGGTTACAAGGAAAAAGATTGAATTACACCGTGAAGAGAGTGGATGATGAAGAGCTATTGAGAGGTTGATCTTGAATCTTGAAAGCAAGGCTTCAATATCATGACACAAGGTGGAAGGTTGGCGGCTAGGGAGGCTCATGGCTTCTTCTTCTCCTCCTCTTTGCTTGAAGACGCAGAACCTTGAAGACTAGAGAATGGAGAAAATTTTGGCGTTGAGAAAAGAATGAAAGAATCAATCCCTCAATGAGGCTTGCAGGGTGCATCTATATATAGGAGATGTCTAGGGTTTTTGGATCTTTCTTTTAATTTCTAGGAATTATCTAATTGGTCCACACAGCTCCAACCAATCAGATAAATCCACGTCAGCATTCTTGTGTCATTCAACCAATGAGAAGCCTTCACAATTACTCCTTGATTCTAGGGATATAATATTTTCTTAATTTAAATCAATATTTTCTGATTTTGTCTCCTAAAATTCGTCCAAAAAGAGATGTGAGCAACAAGCAACGTATTTGGACTTGTTTTCATCCTTTCTGCATGTTGTAATCCCTTAAAACTCTCCAAGGATGATGCCAAACTCTTTTGGAAGCCTCTAGGACGTCCCAATGTGTAATATTATTTGAAATATGAAGCATAAATTTGGTCATGGGCTTCCCGATGTCATGTGGGCCTCTAAACAGAAATTCCTGTCAAAAGTCCAATTTTCGCGCAGCTTGACTTTCCTGTACTAAATCGGCCATAACTTCTTTTAAAAAAATGATATTGATAAGCCGTAAAAATATATAGAAACTAGACATTCGAGGCTTTCTAAAAATGTAAAGATCATCATGTAGTTAGTCCTGAGCTGCTCTCAATGCTCTGTCGAAGTTGACTGACTTGCACAGGCAGATTTCCTGATTTGGACTTTCATGCGTTTTTTTCTCCGAGTGCTCTCAGGTTTCCTCGCCCTATCAGGACTCATCATGTCTTCAGAACTCCTAGTCAAATAAGGATTCTTCATATAAAATGTTCTTGATCTTTCTAGAATCTTCTTTTGCTCTCCTAGTTCAACTAGGACTCCTTGTGTCATTAGGATTCCCTTTCTTGGCAGGAATAGGCTTCCTAGTCCAACTAGGACTCTGCATTTTTCACCATTTTTGTTCATTTCTCCGATCATGTTTCCTCGTTGACCGAGGATTCCTGCTTTGACTGGGTTTCCTAGTCGGACCAGGATTTCATGGTTGGATCAGGAAAACTTCATTTCTTCGTTTCAGCTTATTTCTGTAGCCCTCGTGCCTTTCCTCTATCATTTCCAACGTTCCCTTGCTTCTCATGTGCCTTTAAGCTCATTTCTTCTCCATTTGCTCCTAGGTACCTAAAAATAGAAACTTTATTAAAATTGATTTATTTAAGGAAATAACTAAGTAAAATATGAGGAAATAAGATTTAAAACATCGCATTAAAATGCTCCTATCATTGCCCCCAAATAAAAGTCTCCGGCAACCTCCAGCCAGTAACCTGATTCTGGTGACCAAACCTTCAGCCAGTGACCAAATTCCGGCGATCAGTAATAGGATTCCAGCGACTGGTGTTGTTGGATCATATTTTATATACATATTTGTGCCCTAAAACATGAAAATTACTTGTTCTAAAGTCCAATTTAAGGTTGACTAATCCAATTCCATTATTCCCATAATCTTGTACTTTTGCTTAACCTTTGTGTTTATTTATATATATTTATTATGGTTTCTTTATCATGCTAGGAAATGATGGAGAAGCATGGAAATACACTAAAAGTCAACCTTAGCACATTTTCCTACTCCGGCTAGGAGAAAGCGAGCTAGACAAGGAAGGAGAGACGGCAGCCTAATCAAACGAACTCTAAATGAGTTGAAAATTTCCAGATCAATTCTAGACATCCTAAGAATAATTTCTTATGAAGAGTGGAAGAGCTAGTTCGAAGTTTGAGGCCTTCAAAAGATCGGTCCAAGTTTCTGACTAAAAGATGAAAAATGGCAAAAAGGGACATGTATCTATTCTGGCAGCATTTCCGGCCAAACCATGGTGAACTAAGTTATGAAATTTTACCAGGATGATCTACACTTATTGAGGAACATTTGGTATGAAGAAGTTGAAGGCCAATTATTCCGAAGTCTCGGTGGAGATTCAATTGAAGGAAGCTTCAAAGAAAGAAAACGTATCCTAATCAAAACATGACAGTTTGGCCTAGAACCTTCTTTGGGCGGATTTCTTCTGCATTTTTGGAAGGTCTATGATGCTGAAATTATCAAGGAGAGCCCTACAAGAATCCTACATGATTATGGCAAGATTAGTCCATCATATTATTCTTAATTTGGATAATAGGCATCCATAGGCACCTTCTCTCCTTTGGTTGCCATATTGACTTTGGTGACCCAAAACCACCTCAACACTCTTCATTTTCATGTTTCCCATGCATAATAAAGAAAGTAGCTGCTCCTCTCTTCTACTCTACACTCTCATAGCTCATCATTACTTCCCTTTTTTTACTCCATCTCTTCCATACCATTTTTCCCTTGTTTTTAGGATCTATATTACCACTCTCATACTCCACCTCCATGCTTCTTACAATACTTGAGCTGCTCCATTTTGCTTCCATTCATCATTTTACTCCTCTCTCTCTTCTCTATATAAGCATCCCTTCATTACACTCTTAAACCATCACCCATACCACCCCATTACATCTTCTTTCTCTATCTCCACCACAAAACCTCTATCTCCACCTCCTAAAATCCACTCTCTCTTCTCTATATAAGCATCCCTTCATTACACTCTTAAACCATCACCCATACCACCCCATTACATCTTCTTTCTCTCTATCTCCACCACAAAATCTCTATCTCCACCTCCTAAAATCCAAACCCATAATATACATACTCCTCAACCTCCATCACCACCACCACAACTACCATCTTCCACCACCACAAACTCCTTCACGACCACCACAAACTCCTTCACTGGCCACCACCACTACTCTATACCTACCACTTAAAGGTAGCCAAAGAAGCATCATATCTTCATCACCATTTTATTAATCATCTTCAAGTTCATCATCCATCCATTCCACCATCAAGGAGGATTCAAAGAGTATTAAAGGAGGAAAACAAGGGAGGAGCTAGCCATTGATTTGTCAAGTTTCAACTAGTTCATTCTTTCATTTAACTCTTTAATTTACCCTAATGTATTTTATAGATTTGATGCTAATTTGTATGATTATGAGTGAATAGTTACTTTATTGGGGATAGGGTTAAAAGCCCGAGCCAATCTTGTATGAATTGATGCTATAATTTGATTTGATACAACTTTGATTAATATGCCTACATGCTAATTCAAGAGTTGAATGCATATGCTTAGACTTTACCACTTTGAGTATGTGTGTTTGCTATGTCATAATATAATGTTTAGATATTGGTAATCTTTGAATGTTAAAGCATGAAAGCACACTAGGTGTGCATGTAGGGATTGTGAATTACAATCACTTAGAGATAAGCTTGGTTGGTTTGCATGATTTCTGCATCTCCAAACTTTATGCACTTAGGGTAATGCACTAGATACTTAACCGGATTGAAATGCATGACTTAAGTAGTTAAGTACTACACCTGAGAGGGGTTGCTTGATATCACAAAAGAAGCATGTCTCTTGTTGTACCTGAGAGGGATGTAAGGAGAGAAATTTAGCATCATTCATATTGAAATGCATCAATACTTGCAAGGGAGGTTTGTGGTAGACAATCTAAATCCTAACTTTCATCCATTTGATCAATAGTTTTGTTTAGAGTAATTTAGTTTACATTTGAGCATCTAGTTGTTCTCAATTCAAAACTATCTTCAAAAAAATCAAAATCAAATCACTGCTCCATCTTGCACATACTCACCATGAGCCTAGATTTTCTTGTGATTCTAGGTTCGTGATTATATATTTGCATATTCTAGCTCTCTTTAGGTTCACACCCTAGCTAGCGAAAGGAATCTAATCTTTGTGGGTTCGACAACCTTTCTTAAATCCGTGACTATTTGGCTAATAAATATCCGGATTCTGACGAAGTCTCCAATTACTTTTTAATTATTTGGAGGGCAGATTTGTTTTTTTATATTTAAATGAGATAAGTGGGCACACAAAAATTTTAGTGGAATAAGTGGGCATTTGTTGGATCCAAATTGAATAAATGATCAAGAGCCCACTTTTTTTTATTGCTTGAAAAAAGAAATCACAAGGAGAAGCTTCTGCTACAACCGATCTGTAGTCGTCTAGTCGATCAAGGTTGTATGCAGAAGAAGCCCTAAGAGGGATCATACCAAACCAAATCCTCGCATCCAGTTATCAATGAACTCATGTCCTAAGTCAGCTAAGGCATTAGCCACACTTACATGGTTTGAAGAAAACAACAGCAAAGCTGGCAACAAGTGATTAAGTTTGACTTGATTCTCTCGGGAGGGGGTGATGTGTTGTTAACGCAGTCAATTGAAGTCACGTTCAATGTGAAGTTGCTTTTAGCCTTCTTGAACGGCGGCTCTTAACAAAAAAAAAACAAAGAAAAACTATAAAAAAACAAAGAAACAAAAAACCAAAATTCTCCTCGAATAGGTTGCTGCCAACTTACTAATTTACTGTAAGTATGGCAACACCTCACATTTGCGATTTTGCTGCAACCTGTGTGTCATCGGATAATCCTTTATGGTGAGTCAAGTTCAACTTTGTCATTCTTATCTTCCTAGTTTGGATTAATAATTCTGGGTTTGAGTACAAATTGAAACTGAGACTGAAAGTTTGCGTCTTTAGGCGACTGCTAGTGATCAACAACTGAAATTGTATTCCTGCTACATGAGCTCTTGTGCTTACCGTGTCCGAATTGCCCTCAACCTCAAAGGTGTTTCCTTTCCTCCAGTTTTTGTACATTCAATTCATTATTGGTATCTGAATTTGAATTTGAATTTGAACTTGAACTTGAACTTGAACTTATGGTTTGTATATGTATAGGGCTCAAATACGAGTACAAAGCTGTAAACTTGTTGAAGGGAGAACAGTTTAGTCCTGGTTAGTCCCATTCCTTTAACTCACCACTTTGAAATTATGTCTATATCTGAGACTGTTGTATCCCCATTGAATTGATTCTGTACTGGCAGAGTTTAGAAAGCTCAATCCGATCGGCCATGTGCCGGTGCTTGTGGATGGGGACTTAGTTGTTTCCGATTCATTTGCCATTTTATTGGTCAGTCTGTATGTTCTTCTTTCTTCTTTAGCTTAATCTGCATAGGATATGCATTCAGTTTTCATTAGCTTCTTCTCATATTTCGCAGTATTTGGAAGAAAAGTACCCACAACATCCGTTGTTGCCTAAAGACCTTCAGCGAAAGGCCATTAACTTCCAGGTCAGTCTCGTGTCAAAGATGTTGGGTCCCTTTTGTTAAGATTTTGTCAACTATTGTGGATGGATTTGCATTTTTCATAATGGGAAGTCTAAGTTATGATCGTGATCATGGTGATGTCAAAGTTTTACATGCATTTATGCATGCCGCTGGATCTTTTTATTTCTAATGCTGCTTCTTGGCTTATTTGCTAACCCATGTTTTGTGAGCTCTATTTTCTGAGTTTTTCTGGCTTGAATCTCCTGGTAAACTAAAATGTTTCTTTTTCTTAAAATTCTTTTGCTTGTTTGCGTGGATAAGTCAATTGAACTGCTTCTTACAAAGTGACCAGATTTTCATGTCTCGTGGCTGTAACAACCCTGTTATCATATGATGAATTCAAAATAAAATTATGGTTTCTGTCTTTGTGCTATTGACTTGGCAACACTTGTATGCATAGCTTACCAAGAACTGCATCATCTTAAATCCTTAACTAACATAGTATAATGTTAAACAGGGTGTAAATGACATTGATGGTAGTTTATATTGTGTATTGGTGCTTAATGCAATATACATAATAAATGCAGCTGATTGATGCCAAATCTGTTTAGACTGCTCTACTTTTATGTACTATGAGTCTCATATGAGTTTGCTAATGCTTTGGACGATTCATTATGCTTTGCTCCAAATCCTTTTGTATACACATAGTTGAAGGTATTTTCTTAATTAATGCTATTTTCATGTCCTTCTCTTGTTGTGCAGGCTGCAAATATTGTTTGCTCAAGCATACAGCCCCTTCAGAATCTGGCAGTACTGGTAACTAGCTGGATGCTTTTGCTTGTTTATACTTTAAAACACTTTCATTGTTATAAGAGTTCACTTCTTGTTGCATTATCATCTAATCAATAACATTAATGTCGCTTGTTGCTTTTCCAATTTACAGAATTATATAGAAGAAAGGGTTAGTCCAGATGCGAAAATTGAATTGGCTAAAGTTCATATTGAGAAAGGTTTTGCAGGTAATCTTTGGAAAAACTATTGATCCATATGGTCCCTCATTCCCCTCCCAAAGAGATAAGAAAAAAAAAAAGAATAGAGAAAATGTTCAGTAAGCCATAACTTTTGAATTTAATTTTTTTTTTTTTTCTAGCGCATGAATGAAAAAGGAATTATGGTAATATTTTCTCCTCAGTCTTGCTTCTCAAGCACAAGTGTTGTTACTATATGTTTATTCCTATTCTCATGAATAATTTAGATCTAATATCTACTATTTGTGTTTCTTTCAGCACTTGAAGATCTACTGAAAAACTATGCAGGAAGATATGCAACTGGAGATGAAGTTTCTTTTGTATGTTTGATCAATTTTGTCTTCTTTCTTCTTCTTCTCCTTTTTATGAAAAAAGAGTGATCGACTTTGTCAGTGCAAAATAAAAGAACTGTTTTGACCACATTTAACCCCAAACCAGAAAATCTTTTATGTCGCAGGTCTAAGGAACTAGATTACTGGTTCTCTAAGCCTAGTTTTCATTCATGGGCTTTGGTCTTTTGCTTTTCCGGATTTTGAATTCACCCAAAAAGTACACGACATTTGCATATATTTCAGAAAGCTGTTGCCCACTTATTTGTATATATTTAGGCTGGAGATAAACATTAGTCACATTTGCATAAATCATAACATCTAGCTCACTTCATATCTTACTAACCATAGAAGAAAATCATGCAAATCCAATGTTCTCAAAGTAATTAGACTTGTGGTTTCACTACTTTTAGAAGCATGGAAACTAAATTTAACAATTAATATTACCAAGGACCCTTGCCTAGCAATATAATCACAAAATTCAAATGTCCATTTCATGCAATTTTTTTTGTTCTCTCAGGAAACAGAAGACTGCAGTACCAGTAGACCATCTAGAACTTTATCTATCTTTAACAACTGATGTGGTTATGAGGTTCTCGATTACATTACTTGAGTTGCATGCTGCACTATGGAATGGTCACTTTGCAATTGGTGTGAAATTACTTTGTTTGGAGAAACTTCCAATATATGTGACATTTGGATAAATATTTGCAGGCAGATTTGTTTTTGGCGCCCCAGATTCATGCAGCTTTTAAATGGTTCAATCTAGACATGGTACTGCTCATTTCTTGCGCCAGTTAAAGTTATAACCATAGGAAATGTACATAAAGGGATTTTATTCAACTGACAGTGTAAAATAATACTTATCTCTGTGGCATAGCACGATTCTTTTCGTGTTCTTTTGAGTGAGAATTGAATTGGTCCATATTGACTAAAGTGATATTTCAATCCCCTTATGGAATTTCTTTAATCTTCATTGGCTTTCTATAGCACTCGAAAAATTGAGGCGTCAAACAACTTCTTCATGCATTTGCACTTCTTCTCGCTATAATTCTATATTTCCTTATGATCTATAGGCAACTGCATCTTTTATACATTGAGTTGGAGTCTATTCTGGCCTGTCAGTTTGGTATAATACTGTGGTAGGTTCAGCATAAGAAAAGGTATGTGTAGACATTTGGTCCTAAAAAAGTTAGTATAGAATGACAGTCCACACACACAAAAAAAAATATATTTAACTAGTTATAGAGTGCTGACCAAACAGGCTTGCTTCAAGAAGTTGATTGTACGGTAGCTAATTCAATGATAAATGTATGCTTCAGGACTATACAATGATATTTTTTTACCATTTCTTTTTCTTTATAACTGAATTATGTACTTGTATAACCATAATTTTCCTCCTATCGGACTTCAGCTAATAACATTTTGTGGAACCAAAGATTCAAAGTTACTGAAAAGATAGTGTAATTGATGCGTTGAGTGGGGCGAACCTCATACCTTATTTGACTGGGCTAGTGGCAGCCAAGTGGGTCTTTTTATTATCCTTGCTTCTGGTCTTGGATGTTCCTATATTTTTAATCCACTAGCTGCTCTTTTTTTCCTTTTCTTCTTACAGCACCTTCTATTGCTCATGCTGATAGTATCAATCAACTATTTCTCTGGCTTTTTTGGACTTTACGTTATAAATGAGAAGTGCATTTGGCATCTGCATCTTTGATGAGTTTCTTTCCTGAATTGTTTGTACAGACCCAGTTCCCCCTTTTGTCCAGGTTGCATGAGGCATACAATGAGATACCAGCATTCGTAGATGCTAGGCCAGATAAGCAGCCGGATGCTCCTTCATAATAGTTACCGACAAGTTCAAGAGGTATGAAGTAATATCTCCTGTCTAATTATAAGTTTTCTGCTTACATCCGGCATTGATGAAATATTTGTGGCACCACATGAACACACTGTATTTAGTGTAGTTACTTTCTTGTTGGTTGGTGCTTCAGAGATTTTCCATCCGCCTGAAAGTATCTCTTTTATTCTAATCAACCTTTCCTATCCCCAAATGCAGAAAAATTGCCACCAACTAAGGTTTTCGTTGAAACATTCGGAACATTGCAACATAGTAATACTAAGATGTATAAATAAGGGTTGTCCGATAATGGAACAGATTGAAACTGCATTGCTGTAATGTATATGTAAAATGATGTAATTGTCTGGATTGTATGTCAAAACTCTTCAGCGTCTCTTGTGCACATTGTGTACTTGGATCTTACAGCTTCTAGCCTTCTATGTCCAATAAACCGTATTTTACAGAGAAGAACATCTAAATTTTCTTTACTGTTTCAGATTTTCATTGATGCTTCTTCTGGTGTGTTCCACTTGTCTAGCAAATTTTCTTTGCTGAATGGTATGCTGTGCATGCGTGTCTCGTCCAATCCCATCATGAAATTTCTACATTAACAACAAAATCCCTAGTCAAATCAATGTCTCCTCATCTCCATGTTAAAACATTGAAGCAGTAAGATGTGTGGTCTGAGAATTGGCATTTCATCTGAGTAGAACATCACCATTTTTTTTTTTTTTTGATTTGTCAATCACACGGTGTCCTCAAAGGCTTCCTAGGCCCAGAGACTAATCCGTGCTCGGGGAATCTTGTCAGAACGCTTCCTCCCCCCTGGCCAACAAGAATATATTGGGATTTAACTCCAATAAGCATCGGCGGGATTCGAACCCGGGTGTGGGGGTTCCACACCTGGAGGCTCTTACCAATTCGACCACCTGTGGTGGTTAGAACATCACCATTTGAGGCGTCCTTTGAAAATCCCACTGTGAAATTTCTACATTAAGCAGCAAAATCCCTAGTCGAATCAATGGCTCGTCGGCCTCATAAAGTTAAAAGTTAAAGTTGAAAGTGTTAAACCATTGAAGCAGTAGGAAGTCGGGTCTTGGAATTGTCATCTCATAAAGACGTTCTTTGAAAATCCCATCATGAAATTTCTGCATTAACAACAAAATCCCTGGTAGAATTAATGGCTCCTCAGCCTCATTTAAAACCATTGAAGCAGTAAGAAGTGGGGTCTTTGATCTGTCATCTCATCTCAATAGCACTTCACCATTAGAGACGTTCTTTGAAAATATTGTGGCTCAAATACTCCAGTAAAAAGGATAGCAACAATTCACGAACCTTGTTAATGCAGAAATTACAAGAAAAGTGTAGCTATGAAGAAAATCATTCCTCCGGCAATTTTGGGTTAAGGAATTTCATTCCATTTTTTTTTCTTGTCACATGGGGGAGACGGTGGTTGTTGACATGGAGAAATGGAAGGGGTACATTGACCTTGACTTGGTGGGTTAACTCCCTTCATCACTTACACTTTGACAGCTGAGCATGAAAGAGAATCCATCTAATCAACTATGAGCCCTTTTATCAAGTTGTAGATGATAAGAGAGATTTTCTCCGTCTTCCTATAATAAATTTCCCAACCAAGCTCTGTCAAATGATTTTGAGTTTCATATTTGTTTTTTTTTTTTTTTTTTTTTTTTTTTTTTTTTTTGAGGAAAAGGGATAACTTCATTCATTTAACCATGGCCAGAAGGCATGTACATCAAATGCTGTCTTACACTAAAATCATAAATGGTATAAGCTACCGAGCAAAGAACAGGTGACCCTCACTGCTAACACATTCGCTCATTTATAAGCCTAATCATATGAACACAAACCCAAACTATCTAAATCCTTGTAATAGCAACCCTAGCCGCCTAGAGACCTCAATTGGTGTACAATGGATCATAGAACTCAGGTGTTTCTGCTTCTTATATTCACGCCTTTTCTCGTTTTAGCAAACCATCAGACAAGTACTCCGGATGTTAAGCTCAATATAGCTACTATTTTATTTTCTTACTCCATTTATTTGTTAATATCTGAATTTGCAGAATTGTTGTACCTGCTTTTTAGCTTTCCAGATATTATGTCTCTAGTTTTTGTCAAAATCTTTCCCAAAGCTGAATAGCATAGAAGTACTTAGGGGTCATCAATGGGCAGCCCTGCCCAAAATTAATGGGCCCGGGCCGGGCCAAAATATATATTTTTTATTTTTTGGGCCGGGCAGGGCCGGGCTTCTCTTAAAAATCAAGGCCCAGGGCCGCCCATGGGCCCAGGGCCTTACGGGCTTTTTAGGGCCGGGCCGGGCTTTTTTGGGTGGGCAGGGCCGAGCCCATTATATTTATATGTCATATTATTTTGTTAAAAAAATACAAAAACCTATGAAAAAATAATGATATGTTAATTATTGAACACAATAAAATACAAAATTAAAAAAACATATGGCCTAATGCAATAATTAGTTCAATATAACTACATAAAAATATATTAATACAAAAATTGAATGGGCTTTCGGGGGGGCTTATAAGGCCGGGCCGGGCGGGCTTTAATGGGCATATAACGGGCCGGGCCGCGGGCCGGGCCTGGGCTTTGAACCCTCCGCCCTAGCCCTGCCTCGTGCCCAATGGGCAGGGCCGGGCGGGCGCCCATGGGCTTTTAGGCCCGCGGGCCAAATGATGACCCCTAGAAGTACTCAACCAACAGTGCCAGTAACTGTATGTGGTAATCCGGATTTCAGAGAAAGTAGTATATGATAATTAATTTTTTCAAATTCATTGAGGAACCATTTTAAGGAAGTATTAATTCTGATGTTAGATTTGACAGCAGAACTTCTTAACTCATCTTGTTACAAATAAAGTTTTGATTCTTTAGTCTCTGAGTTGTTTAAGATTACTTTGTACTTTACTAGGAAATACTTAGTCAGCCTTGAGAACAGGCAATTAATTCTTAAGAGCTGCTTGGATTGCTATAGCTACAGTTGGTGCAATAGTGTCCTTTAAGTTGCTTTCATAATCTCTTAAATTTGTAATCCTTTCTAACTCTGCAATTTCTCCCTGTTTCAATTGATTGGGAAAATTCTTCTTTGAGAATTCAACACAGACGCATAGTGGTTGCATGTCTTTCTCCACCCTCGATGGAGAACTATTCTGGTATCATCTTCGGTGTCGGCTATTTGGCGCACGACGTCGATCGTGCCCTGTATCAAGTCGGGGTTTGCATCTCGGCCTGTGGTAACTTCTTGTCGGATCCATTATGACCATGCCTTTGTTCAATGGGGACACGCAGAGGCTACACTGCTTTCCAGGATAGGCTTGGCACCGAAAATCATGCGTCTTCGGCCAATCCGGGCCCATCTGAAATCAACGGCGTGCGGTTTTGGTGGCGAGGTGGATGAGTGAGCTATGTTTTAACCCAGTTCCCCGGTGCACTGGAGAGGCGGCTGTCGCTTTTCTTTGCTGCATCCCAGATCGAGGTGGTGATCCAGCAGCAAACGATGAGTGAAGTAGTGCCTGGGGTCTAGGCGGGCTTTGCATTCTGGTCGGTGACATTGGCGGTGGCAGACGGTGTTGTCTTGGTAGGACTGGGATGATCTTTCTCCTGCCAAGGGCGGCGGAGTAGCAGACGGGATCAACGTCCGGGATGGTCGGGGTGCCCAGAGAGATTTTGGGTGCCCAAAGGAGAATCATGTGGGCCTAGGCCTCTTCTTTGTTGGATTGCTCAAGTAGGGTTTTTGGTTGGGCCTTCCTTCTTGGGAATTTGCAATTGGTGTATGAGCCAAATGCTGTTAGGGTTTGTAGGGTTCACATTTGGGATCCAGGAGATTGTTTAGGGGCCCAATATTTTTTGGCATTTTGGAATGGGTTTTTTGGCTACCTAGATTGAAAATTGCTCTCTATTCAATGTATTATTTTGTGTGGAGTAGGCAAGGTCGGTCACACTACCACCAGTTACCTTGATAGAAAGTTACACTCTATTCGACGTATATCTTTGCGTGGAAGTATGGTCAACCATACTATTGGTACCATTTTACATAGCCTGGATTTTGTCCTGTGCTTTCATCAAATGCTTAAGTGCATCCGTTAATCTTCTTACTAGGTTTTATTTCTGATGCTTTGGTGCATCTAATATTGTTATTGTTATTTCATATTTCGATGTAGTTTCTACATCTATAAGTTGTAATGTTTCTTATTATTGTTATTATTATCAATAAAGTGGTTGACTATTATTCTACAAAAAAAAAATAATTAGAAAACAAATTCTTCAATCTCCCTTATCTTTGTAATTTTTGTAAATACTATGTAAATATATTCTTTAATTTGTTTTGATCCTAACATCTTATGCATGAATATATAACTCCCCTTAATCCCCGGCTAGAATGATACCCTACTTATCTTTAGTGCATTGATGTGGTTTTAAATTGTACATCTAATTTGGTGTAGTCAAGTTGTCTTCTACTGTAACATAGATGTCATTTTGGAACAGACTTGTACCATTATCTGGTTTCTAAGTTCCAATTCAGTAGATAGAGAAAAAAAAAAAACCAAGTCCAGTACGTGAAAAGATTATATTACCATAAAGCATAAAAGGGTGCGGCTATTGTCACCCTACTAACTACTTTGTTCACCCTACATTCTTTTCTCACCCTACTTATATTTTTTTAATTTCAAGTTTACTTTGTTCACCCATTTGCAGTACCCAAAATACCCTTTTACAATATAGGGTTTAACTCGAATTCTTTTTCTATTTAGCTTCCTTTGCGTCTTTCTCAGTTCTTGAGAAGGAAATTCCTCCTTGTGTCTCTTAGTCAATCAGTCTCATGAAATTTCAATCTTTTGAGTATTAAATTTTGAGCATTATTAATACAAGAAATAACAATTTGTTTAAGAATATAAGTTGTAACCTTTGATTATCAATCTTTTACACCCTTAATTTGAGTTTTAACTACTGGAAATGAGTAACCCTTGTCTTCATATATATTGTTGGGACTTTTGGGACTACATTTACATATTCTAGTGAAGTTGGATTTTAATTGGTTAAAAAATTGAGACAAGAAAATTAGCCAATACTATTGCAACTATATATGTGAATTAATTAATTGGTAATTGCTAATCATAGTAGACATGAGTTGATCTGATGTAGTTGGGGGAGTCGTATTTAAGGCCTTATAAAATGAAGTTTAGAGTTTAACGATGAATGAAAATATTACGAACAAAATTTAGGGTCCTTGAGCCAAAGCACTAAAATTGGCCAAAATTATCTCACTTACCCTAGCAACAGATTTTTATTCACTGTTACCCAATTTAACATAGAAAGACAATTTTACCCAAAGCCAAATTAATAAACTACCCCATATGCCATCTCTCTCTCTCTCTCTCTCTCTCTCTCTCTCTCTCCACCTCCGGTCGGCGTCGATCCACTCCCCAATCTCCATTCTCCACCTCCGGCAGGCGTTGATCCACTTCCCGATCTCCAACTCCGTCACAGGTCGAGTTCTTGCCTAGATTCCGTTGCAGCTCATTGGTGAGCTTGCACAGGTTCTGCCCCGTCAACCCAATCGCCATCGCACTGACAACGACGACCAAATGACGTGTCACCAATGGCCTCCTGGACCCCTATGCCGTCTCCTTAGCCTTACCGAGCAACATCATCAACGTTACGTATCCTCTGGTGCTCGACGCAGGCTGTGGCGTAGGAGAAAGATGATTGGGTGCCCAAATCAATTTCTCTCTTCCTTTTTTTTTTTTTTCCCTTTCCTTCTAGGCCTTCTACCCCCATTTTGAATTGATGTAATAGAATTGGGGCAATAGAAGTTTGTTAAAGGTCTATTGGGGGGCAATAGACGTTTTGAATTGATGTAATCTTCTCGTTTCTTTTTTCTTTAATCA
Source organism: Rosa chinensis (assembly GCF_002994745.2). Taxonomy (NCBI): domain Eukaryota; kingdom Viridiplantae; phylum Streptophyta; class Magnoliopsida; order Rosales; family Rosaceae; genus Rosa; species Rosa chinensis. Next base: position 36,238,104 of record NC_037094.1, read on the forward strand.
AAGTTTTATTTGTCTAAACTTAGGGAGATTAGTTTCCATTCCGGAGACTGAAAGTTCTTTTTTTTTTGGGGGGGGGCAATAGATGTCTATTGGGGGACAATAGACATTTTGAATTGAGATCGTTTTGTTTTCTTTAATCAAAGTTTTATTTGTCTACATTTAGGAAGATTAGTTCCCATTCCGGCGACTGAAAGTTCTATTGGAGAGCAATAGAAGTCTATTAGGGGGAAATAGAGGGTTATTGCCCCTCTATTGGGGGGCAATAGAGGTCTATTAGGGGGTAATAAACCTTTCCAGCGACCTATGAGATCCGATGACCTCTTTGGGGACATCCAACGAGTTTTTAGAGAAGTCCAGTGGTGGTGGCTGGTGACTGGATTCCGGCTGTCGATGTTCGGATTTCTGCGATATTTCGCCAGATTTCTGCGACCGGTGACCGAACTGCGGCGAAGTCTCATATGGTTTCTCTCTCTTCCATCCTCTCTCTCTCTCTCTCTCTCTCTCTCTCTCTCTCCTTATCTCTCTCTCTTTGTAACAAAGAGGTGATGGTAAAATAGTCTTAAAAACAAAAAAATAAAAAACAAAAAAAATATATAATTGGGTATTACGGAATACCTTATTAGAGTCTTCATGGATAAGAGGGAATTAAAAAAACTTAATGGGGTAAGTGGGAAAAAAATCCCTAGGATTAGGGTAAATGGACAAAAACCCTAAAATTTAAGTACGTATTCGGTAAGGTGTAATAAGAAAAATAATTGTAAATTTTAATAAGATATTATCTTTTATTGTAATTTTGTATTAGGGTATTTTAGTCATTTAATAAATTAGAAACTTGTAGGGTGAACAAATCAGTTAGTAGGGTGGCAATAGCCGAACCCAACATAAAACCTTGGTTTCAATAAACAAAGGGCAACCCTAACTCCAGAACCAATTGTAAATTCTTAAGTGGATTTCAATGAACAAAACCCCTAAACCCAATTTCTTTATTAAAAATCCTAAATCCAATGTCAATAATCAAACTCTAAACCCAATTTTTTAATTACGAAACCTTAAATCAAATGTCAATAACAAACCTAGATCCAATTCTTGAACCATGCACTCCTGTACTTAATCCATTAATGGTCAGAAAACTCATTATGCACAATGCCTACATACAAGGGACCCTGTTTAGATATTCTTACCATTATTTGGTTCTATCTCTCCATCGATTATGAAATAGCTCCAATAGTTCACCATCACTAACTCATACCATGTTTAGAGATTCGCAATCTAACCTCTCCCTTTCTACGATTCTAAAGCTAGTAGCTTTTGTCTTTGTCTTTTCAAAAGGATGAGATATTTTTTAAGATGTTGAAGAGACGTGAGACTTTTGGTTTGAAAATAGGTTGAAATTTTTTGAAACAATGAAGGATGAGAATAAACCTAAAAAAATGGCATTTGTGGTGTCATGTGACTTTTTTATATCGGAAAAATACATCGGCGGACTAAAGTGATAATTAGAGTTAAACTTGAGTGACTAAAATGAAATTTTATAAACATGAGTGAATAAAGTTTCGATCAAGTGAAAATTGAGTCACTAAAACTATATTCTTTACTAAATAAAAACAACTATGTTCACAAACTATGATACAAAAATATCCACAAGGAAATTTGAGAGGCCAGGGAACTAGAAATTCTTTTGCAATATGGAGTGTTAATGGAAATGAGACATCTAAATATAAAAGAGATTTTGATGGATTGTATGAAATAGAGGTTTACCTATTTTTGCAACATTTTTACCTTTTATATATATGTATATATATATATATATATATATATATATTTTTTTTTAAATAGTTTCGCAAAGATAAACAACATTTTTATAGAATAAACATCTTAAAATAAAACTTGTTTAAACAATGTATTTCGTATAGGGATCTCAAATTGATTCTAAAACAAAAACTATGTTATGTTTAATAGCTAAATTAAAGAATGGAGTCACAACTCAGGTAGTGGCCAGGGTCATCGATCGGCCAATGAGTGTTGTTGGTCGAGAGGCGGTCGTCAGGCAATTTGCTGGTCAATAATGATTATTGGTGGGATAATGACATTGCCGATGGAAAGATTCTTAAGTTGTTGTTTGGACAATAATGGAGTCCACAATTGAGAGATGGTGGAGTTCGTTGGTTTAGGTTTTAGGGTTTGTGTGGTCGATTGTCTGTCGATTGGTGAGAATTTGCAAGTCTGGTGATTGTGTAGTTGTTGGTGAGGTGGTGGTGGAATTTGTCAATGGGACGGTGAAATCGACAATTAGTTGGTGCGCAGTTGGTCGGTTAGTCAGGTAGTGGGTAAGTTGTTGAGATTTTTGGTTGGTCAGTGAGATAACTGAATGGTTGGGGAGGTTGCCGACTAGGAAGTTGTAGGGTTAATAGTGATGTGGTGTTGTGATTTTTCAAACCGGTTGACTTTTTTGTCCTCTCACTTAAATTGACTTTTTGCTTGAAATTAATTGCCATCTTTTCTACACTTTTCCTCTCTTGATCAATGCAGAAAGCAAAGTTGTACTGCGAAGTCATGCTTGAGGATTCCTTAATTTTAATGTGATTTAGATTTTTTCATCTGCAACTTTGCTTCTAAGGCTTAGAAAAGCATCATTAGATGTTTTATACATATGAGATCTTACCAAGATCATTCTCACGTGTTCATTTCATTTTGGCAAAGACTTGTGAAATACCAATATTGAACCTCAATTAAAAAAAGGGTAAGACTTGTGGAATGTCAATACCAAACCTCTATTAAAAATAGGGTGTGGCTATTGCCACACTACCATTTTCTTAGTCCACAGTCATCTATTTCAGGCTTTAATCATGAAGCATATCTAGAGAGAAATAGATGGGATCGCCAAAAAGAGATATATGTTTTTTTATTGTTTGAAAAAAGAAATCACAAGGAGGATCTAGCTTCTGCTACAATTGATTTGAAGTCGATCAAGGTTGTAGGCAAAGGAAGCCCTATAGGGGATCATACCAAACCAAATCCTCGTATCAAATCATCAATGAATACTCATGACCTAAGTTAGCCAAGGCATTAGCCACATGTACTATTGGCTTCTCTAAATACATGCTTTGAAAGAAACCAGCTTGCAACAAGTGATTAAGTTTGACTTGATTCTCTAGGAAGAGGGTGATGTGTTGTTAATGTGGTCAATTGGAGTCACCTTTGAGGTTGATTAAACACTTTACTGCAGTCAATTAGAGTCACCTTCAATGAGAAGTTACTTGTAGCCTTCTAGAATGGCAACTCTTAAGAAAAAAAAAAAAACAAAGAAAAGCTACTTGTAATCTAATTCAGTTCATTTTCCTAGATTGCTCTGATCACCTATTGGGATAATTGTTATAATTTGGGAATTATGTTTATGTCAATGGGATTATGTAAATTTCAGATTTTCAGTGAACTGTGGAAGTGTTGGATTGAGTTTTACTTGGTTTTGGAGTTGTTGTGTTTTGGGGAGCACGGTAGCTCCAGAAGATTAGGGGTGATTTTTGTTTAGAAGTGTTTGTTGTGCTTTCTACAGGTTTGAGTTGTCCACTTTTAGGAAAAGTATTGCAAATTTTCGGTAGAATGTTCTTGAAAAGTGGGCCCCATATGCCATCTCGGATTTCAGGGTGAATTTCGAGGCGGGTCTTGTCAAAATTTAATATTGAAATTATGATTAAATATTGTTTAGTCATTGAGCTTTTGCCCTAAAAACACTTTAGTCCCTGACCTTCTAATTTTACACGTTTAGTCTTTCTACTCCAAAATTTCAGACTAATAGGTCATTTCCGTTACTTTCCGTCCAAAAACGTTGTTCAATTACTGATGTGGCAATCCTTCCGCGTCAAAAAGTCTATTATACCCTCACTTTCTCTTGTTTTTTCCTAATTTATTTTTTAATTTAAAATTTTTCTCTATTTTTTAGTTTCTATTTACCCTCTCTCCAAAACCCCCAACCTCTTCTCTCTCCGAACAACCACCTCCCAGCCATCAAAACCCAGAAATTTTACATGTTCTTGAACCAAATCCAAATAAAAAAGGGACAAAAAAACTGCAACAATGGGAGATACCCAGATCGATTAGACAAAGAGAAAAGAAAACCAAAACGATTTCATCAAGAACCCATGAGCTCCATCCAAACCTTGCTCAAAACCTTCTTTAAAAACCCCAGTACCATCAAATCCCCATCCCAAGCCAAACAACTCTATTCCCTAATCCCCACCGCCAACGCCACTACACCGCCGCCCAAAACCTTAATTCCCCACTTCTCCAATGGCCATCTCTCAAATCTCATTTCCTTCATTTGAATCAAACTTTCTGCAAATCCATCCAATCCAATTCTCATACGCATTTGTCTGCTCCTCCATGAAAATACTGTCCCAAATCGACTTGATACCCTCGCTGACCTGATTGCCTTCGAATTCATCGTTATCCAAATCCGAATCGAACTCCAACCTAACAACCCAAAGCCCTTGCGGAGCTAGAAAGTCACTAAATTCATAGCCGAAGCCCTGAGAATTTGACTCGGCCCCAATCCCTAGCCCCAAATTGGAATTTGACCCGAGATCATCGCCGTCGTCACCTTCGATCTCCAGTTCGGTGACAAACGGACCCCAGATGAGGACGCAGTCACTAGGGAGATGATTGGAGGAGGCACGACGGTTGCAGAGATCGGTGATGAAGCAACTGATGTCATGGTCAGAATCGGAGGCAGCGTTGGAGAAGAAGTCGCCTTCGGAGCTGCAGGAATCGATGAGATTAGCGAAGGGGTTGAAGTAGTGATGTGATATCATTAAGTCATTTTGAGAGTCCTGTTGAGTGTTTGGAGTGAAATAGGTGGAAAAAGTAAAATTCATAAAAAAATCATAGCTGGATCAGGATTCCTCACTATCGACTGTTTTTGCGGTCTTTACATTTTAATTCCCTTTATTTTCTCTAGAAAATTCTGATATTCTCCTGCTTGTTGTAGGAAACATTGCCTGGTGGAACTCTTGGAAACAGCAATGATGGAGTCATAAAATAAAGCATTAAGACATTTGACCAAGCAATGAAGAAAGGAAATAAAGGAGAAAGACGTTTTCAGTTGGGGAATAAAAGAGAAAGATGTTTCAACTGGAAAATAAATAAGAGAAAGATGTTTCAGCTTGGAAATTAAAGGAATTGCCCCATTATGAGAGGAGTTAAGGCCTTAAAGGAGATGTTTCAGTTAGAAAATTAAAGGAATTATGATGCAATTTCATCCGTCCAATGATGAAGGGTATGATCGACAAAAGCCAACTAATTAATGCTCCCCTACAAATAGGCAACGTCCAGAATAGAATTAGCATCACTTCCTGGCCAAAAACCATTCCAAGACTGCCCAATTCACTTCTCAAACCTCCATATCCTACAAGACCGTGACACCATCCATCCATCAATCTACAAAGCTCTAAGGCGCTAAGTCAAGGACACTCCACCACCATAGCAGAGACGAGTTCATCACCGTGTTGCTAAGCTGCTGAGGAAAGCTTCAAAGTGTAACTATGACTCTACTTACAATTTTTATTTCGGTTTTGTGTGTTTCGATTTGCGACTTGTGTAATTGGAGACACGGAATTTTCAGAATATTTTTATTAATATTTTTGAGATTTTCAGTTTATTATTGAGTTAATTTCGAGAATTCTTTTATGATGCATGTTATAATCTTGTGTCCTTTTACGTGTTTAGGTAATTTTCAGAGTTAGGTTAATAAGTTTGCATGCTAGAATCACGCTGAGTGTTCTTGTGTGTTTGCTTAATTTGCCAAGAGTAATTGTTATTTGTTAAGACGCTGAGTTAAACAAGTAGTAATTAGTTCTAACGGGTGGTAAAAATCATGCTTTAATGATTAAATGATTCTGGAAATTACGTGTTAAATTCTATGTGTAATGGTTAATTTGCACGTGTGAGTTGATTCGAGGGTTAGATAATACTACTAGTTAAGAGAATTACGCTGAGTGTTTTCGAAAATTAGTAGTATTAGGCTTGGTAAGGACTTTTCCGATCCAAGCCTACATTAGAATGAATTAGATAAATGGATTGATCCGTTGAGGCTTTTCATTTGGGCTCTTATCTAGGCATTTAAGATGGGCAAGTTTTTGTAGCATGTTGAAATGAATTTTCTGTTTTTACACTTAGTAATTTCCAAGTGGTATTGGTCTAGGTTAGGGAAGTCGATCATTGTATATAGTTTTATTTGTTTCGTTTTTATTTTAAGTAGATTAGGAACCAAATTTGAAAACCCCCATTTTATTCTTTTATTTGTTAATTGACCTTTTTGTGTAGGTGTACCCTACAATCCCAGGAGTGAACGATCCCTGCTTATCCTATACTGACAACTACACTTTGCAGGGTTAAATTATGAGCTATTTAAGCCGCATCATGATGGGTGCAACATCGATTGAGTCGGGGCGGGTCGGGTTGGTTTGGTGGCTCTGGGTCGCTAGGTAAGTGAGGAGTCTCAGACATATTTTTTTTCTGAAAATATTGAAAGGTCTTAGCTCGAACGCGCCTTCGGGTCGGAGACGGAGGGGGTTGTGTTAAGGTCTATGAAGGAGAGAGAGACAGGAGAAGAGATAAAAAGAAAGGAAAAAAAAAAGAATAGGATTAAATTCAGTTTAGTCCCTCGACTGGTCCTTGACTTTTTTTTTTTAATCACGATGGTTCCTGCACTTTTAGATTGCATTAGGCTGGTCCAAAATTTGACGTCATACGCTGAGGTGGAACTGACATGGAGTCCCACTTTTCAGATTTTAAACTCCCAAGCAGGGCAAAATGGACATCTCCAATTTAATCTTTTTTTTTTTTTACCAAAATTTATTCTAATTTATAATTTTCTTTCTTTTTTCTTTGTATTTTTTTTCTCTCTTCTAACTTTACTCTCTCTCAGACATCCCAAGCTTCAGATAGGCCTCATCAAAAAGCCCGCGGATCAAGTGGGCCGATGGAGGCCCGCCGGCCCGCAGGGCTTTTGGCCCGGCCCGGCCAGTCAAAAAACCAGCAAAAGCCCGCCTTGGTGGGCCGATGGAGGCCAGCAAAAAAGCCCTCAAAAACCCGACCCGCCAAAAGCCCGCTAGGCCCGGCCCGTAAAAGCCCGCAAAATATTATATATATATATGTGTGTGTGTGTGTGTGTTTATATATATATATATATTAATATATATATATATATATATGTATGTGTGTGTTTGTGTTATATATATAGATATATCTATATGTGTGTGTGTGTTTATAAATATATATATATATATAGACACATATAGATATATTTTTGTGTGTGTGTTTATATATATATATATATATAGTCATATAGATATATATATATAGATATATATATATATATATATATATCAATATATCATATATGTGTGTGTGTTTATATATATATATATATAGAGATATATATATATATATGTGTGTGTGTGTGTGTGTTTATATATATATATATATTAATATATATGTAATATGTGTGTGTATATATATATATATAGAGAGAGAGAGAGAGAGATATATATATATATATATATATATGTGTGTGTGTGTGTGTGTGTGTGTGTGTGTGTGGAACTTCTTATATTATTATATTTCTATATAAAATATGTGCATATATATATTCTACATATCGGTTGACCAATCCGATCGGATTCGAAAATATGGTGAAATTGGCTAAATTTTTTACCACACTCATAATCTATTGTAATAAACTCATCCAACGGTCGGTTTTTCCATTTTCTTTGAATTGATAGGGGTTGCTCTTTGGAGTGTATGATATATAAATATAGGTTTAGAAGAGTAACTACGTTTGACCTAGTTGATCGAATTCGAAACGAGAACCAAATTGGCTGAATTTTCTACAACCACCATAAAACATTACAATCTCTCCATCGAGCGGTTGGTTTCTCCGAATTCATTTTCTACTTCATGGTTGCTTTAGAATGAACTTAAACAATTTAAATGCAATGTATAAGTCATACAACTATAGGAATAAAATTGGTATAGACCAATGTGTTTGTAATTAAAATTAATTTTTTTTATCTTATATCCACGTACATCCATTAATGGAATATATACAAACGTGATGTGAAAAAATAAGCACATTTCGTAGTTGTCACGGCATCGGTCAACCAATAAAACATATAAGTGACTACGGTTGACCAATCCGATCGGATTCGAAATTATGGTGAAATTGGCTAAATTTTTTACCACACTCATAATTTATTGTAATAAACTCATCCAACGGTCGGTTTTTCCATTTTCTTTGAATTGATAGGGGTTGCTCTTTGGAGTGTATGATATATAAATATAGATTTATATGAGTAACTACGTTTGATCTAGTTGATCGAATTCGAAACGATAACCAAATTGGCTGGATTTTTTACAATCACCATAAAACATTACAATCTCTCCATCGAGCGGTTGGTTTCTACGAATTCATTTTCTACTTCATGGTTGCTTTAGAATGAACCTAAACAATTTAAATGCAATGTATAAGTCATACAACTTTAGGAATAAATTTGGTATAGACCAATGTGTTTGTAATTAAAATTAATTTTTTTTATCTTATGTCCACGCACATCCATTGATGGAATATATACAAACGTGATGTGAAAAAATAAGCATGTTTCGCGGTTGTCACGGCATCGGTCAACCAATAAAACATATAAGTGACTACGGTTGACCAATCCGATCGGATTCAAAAATATGGTGAAATTGGCTAAATTTTTTACCACACTCATAATTTATTGTAATAAACTCATCCAACGGTCGGTTTTTTCATTTTCTTTGAATTGATAGGGGTTGCTCTTTGGAGTGTATGATATATAAATATAGGTTTATAAGAGTAACTACGTTTGACCTAGTTGATCGAATTCGAAACGTGAACCAAATTGGCTGGATTTTCTACAACCACCATGAAACATTACAATCTCTCCATCAAGCGGTTGGTTTCTCCGAATTCATTTTCCACTTCATGGTTGCTTTAGAATGAACTTAAACAATTTAAATGCAATGTATAAGTCATATAACTTTAGGAATAAAATTAGTATAGTCCAATGTGTTTGTAATTAAAATTAATTTTTTTTTATCTTATGTCCACGCACATCCATCGATGGAATATATACAAACGTGATGTGAAAAAATAAGCACGTTTCGCGGTTGCCACGCCATCGGTCAACCACTAAAACATATAAGTGACTACGGTTGACCAATCCGATCGGATTCAAAAATATGGTGAAATTGGCTAAATTTTTTACCACACTCATAATTTATTGTAATAAACTCATCCAACGGTCGGTTTCTCATTTTCTTTGAATTGCTATATGTAGCTCTTTGGAGTGTATGATGTATAAATATAGATTTATAAAAAATTAGTGTCTTTAAAAATTTATTTATCAACAAATTAGTATCTATATATAAATATAGATTTTTTTTGGTACAATATAGTTATATAGATTGTTATCTTTGGTTGTATTTGATCATTATCCATTGAATTTCCAAAGCTTGATTAAAAAAAAAATACTTGTGTCTTTAAATATTTATTTATAAATAAAGCCCGCAAGGCCCGGCCCAAAAAAGCCCGCAAGGCTAAGCCCGGCCCGGCCCGAAAAAGCCCGCAAGGCCCGCTTTATATGGACGGGCTTGGATCCTTTGATTTTTAATAAAGCCCGGCCCGGCCCGCAATTATTTAAAAATATAGCAAGGCCCGGCCTGGCCCGGCCCAAGCCCGCTATGAATGGGCCCGGCCCGGCCCGTTGACGACCCCTAGCTTCAGACATCCCAAGCCTAAAAGCCAAATTGATCCAACGCACGCCCTCCTCCGCCGCTTCCGAACTCCAACGTCGATACCACCATCTTCATCCCTAGAAGAGAGAAGAAGTAGGGGCTAATTTGAAATGGGGAATAGGGTTCCGTTGCAAGTCTTCCGCCGCCCAATTCCTTCATCGACAGCTCACTACACGATCTTAACGCCGTCGACGACAGCCTGGACAACGACGTCGATTCCAGCGTCGTCGTCCTTGCACTTACATAATCTCATTCTCGCATCGTCATCTTCTTCTTCGATCCAAATCAGCACAAGCCGCAAGAACCACCACTACAGTCACCTCATTTTCCCTCACACCAGCCTCCTCCATCTCCAAAAACACACGAACCACCTCCTTAGGCTTACTGCACTAACCAAACCCCGAAATCATCAGCGTCCATGACCTCACACTTCTATCTGGCATCCCCGAAATCAAATCATAAGCTTCCTCTATATCACCTCTCTTCATCAACAGAGTCATCACTATATTCCACATGACAACATCCCTCTGCAACATTTTATCAAACATCAATCGTGCATCCCTAATTTCCCAACATAATGCATACAAATTTAGAATCATGTTCATCAAAAACAGATGGGATCGAAACCTGTGCTTCTCCACAAAGCTCGGATCTTTTTTGAAACCCAGTCAGATCATCCTATGAATGCCCACAAGAATCAAGCTTCACATGGATGCTGTCTTCTCCTTCTTCTCCTCTGCCTTCCTAATGCCGCACCACTGCCTTCTCCTTCTTCTCCTCCGCCTTCTCAGATAGAGCCGGACAGCCGGTGATAGAGCCGGTCTTTTCTCCGACGCACCACCATATCGCTGTCTTGGTCCTGGAAAACTACCCCGTGGTGGCCTTCATAACCAACCTTGATCTGCTGACAAACCAACATCCCAGCCTCTTATTAGCATCGATATGCATCGAAAAATACCTCCAAACTTCCAATCTAAGCCGTGCCACTGCCTCCATCGAAACTCCAGACTTGAGCATTGTCAGCGTCGTCGGAGTTGAAATATGCTGCCATGGCTGGCCAGCATCACTCGACGGACCACCTCCTTGGAGATCCACAGGTGTTTCATCCTCCTCATTGTCCAACCCCATTGAGATGCAATTTTAATCGCCTCTCTTTTGTCTCAAGCCATTTATTGTTTCTTCGGTGCTCGGAGTAGGAAGAGAGCCGGAAGAAAGGGAAGAAGACCAAAAGGATGTGGCCTGGAATTGATGGAATCGGGGAGTTTTATCGGTATTAGTTTCTGAGGTCTGGTATCATAGTCGAGGCAGAAAGGGAATAGAAAACTGGAAGAGGAAGTAAGAAAAAGAAAAAGACAAATTTCTGAAGAAGTAGGGGTAGTTTGGACTTTTCATCCAAACTGAGGGTCAGAGTCTGGAAAATGGGCCCTTATGTCGGGTCCAACTCAGCATCTGACGTCACATTTTGAACTAGGCTGATGCAATTTAGAAGTGCAGGGACTATCGTGATTAAAAAAAAAAAGTTAGGGACCAAAGTGATTTTAGCCCTAAAGTTCAAGGGACTAAACTGAATTTAGTCCAAAAGAATAAATTAAAAAAAAAAGAAAAAAGAAAAGAATAAATTTTAAAAAAAGAAAAGGAAATGAGGGTATAATAGATATTTTGCCGCGGAATGAATGCCACGTCAGCAATTTAACAGAGTTTTTTGACAGAGAGTAACGAAAAGGATCTATTGATATGAAATTTTAGAGTACAAGGATTAAACAGTATTTAATCTTTAAAATTAAGATATAGTGTGTAATGAGCAAGTAAAAATAATAGCCGCGCCCTAAAAATAGGGTCTTTCTAAATGTACCCAGCAAAGTTCTAAGTATACCTGACAAATTTTTTTTTTCATTACCTTTAATTATGTCTAATTAAACCAACTGATTTTCCCAAAATACCCTAGAATACAATGTACCCAACAAAACAAAACCCCAGATTTTTATGCTCGTTCATTCCCATCATGCCTGGCCCAGGTCTTAGTTCATATTTCAATCCTTTTATGAAAGCCGCTGGTCAAGAATCAGAGAAAGTTAGGCAAAACACACACGTTTTCAAAACTCGTTCTCTTTCTCAATGATTCATGAAATAAAAGAATAAATAAACAAGCTAAAATATGGAAGAATTGCTCTATTTGATCTATGGCACTATATTGTACATAATAGGTAGCTAGGTTTTATTCTTCTAATAGTTCAAGTTTCGTAGCTTCCATTCAATCAACAAATTAAAGAATGGGAAAAATGGGGACCTCTCTAGTTTTGAGTCTTCTAGTGGCAGTAGTGGCTTTCTCTTCGTAAACGTCGGCAAACTACCCTTACTCCTCTCCTCCACCACCTGCTTCTCCTCATTACCACTACAAGTCACTGCCACCACCAACGTCGTAAGTGCACTACGCACCATCCCATCGAATATTGAATAGCCGAAATCGACGAGTAGAAAGACGTGTTCGATAAGAGGTTGTTCTTTGCTGGGTGTATCTTATGAGGGTAATTTAGGAACAATTGATGAGTTTATTTAGATATAAAGAAAGATAATTAAAAATAAATATTTTGTTAGGTCTTAGAAATTTGCTGGGTACATTTAGAAAGACCCTAAAAATAATACCTTTGCTACTGCAAGCTTTTAACAGATCATCAATGACTTTCTTCCAATCAATGGAGCAAGGAAGTACAGTATTAATAGTGCCCTATGAGCTAAACTACTAACTTCCAACTGATCTGAAAGCCTCAATAAAAGCAGATTACAAGTCAATTTAAGTTGAGGGAGACTCTAAATTACTAGTCGATTTCATTAATGGACCGTCAATGATGCTGGCGGATACTAATTTAGTGTAAATTAAATAAGCGAAAGAACAAAAGCCCACATTTGCGATTTTGCTACAACCTGTGTGTCATCGGATAATCCCTTATGGTGAGTCAAGTTCAACTTTGTCATTCTTATCTTCCTAGTTTGGATTAATTCTGGGTTTGAAATATATGGACAAATTGATACTGAGACTGAAAGTTTGCGTCTTTAGGCGAGTGGTAGTGACGAAAATGGCGATCAACAACTGAAATTGTATTCCTACTACATGAGCTCTTGTGCTTACCGTGTCCGAATTGCACTCAACCTCAAAGGTGTTTCCTTTCATCCAGTTTTTGTACATTCAATTCATTATTGTTATCTCAATTTGAATTTGAACTTGAACTTATGGTTTGTATATGTATAGGGCTCAAATACGAGTACAAAGCTGTAAACTTGTTGAAGGGAGAACAGTTTAGTCCTGGTTAGTCCCATTCCTTTAACTCACCACTTTGTACATTCAATTCATTATTGGTATCTGTTGTATCTGCTTTGAATTGATTCTGTACTGATGTTTTTTTTTTCGTCTGGCAGAGTTTAGAAAGCTGAATCCTATCTGCTGTGTGCCGGTACTTGTGGATGGGGACATAGCTGTTTCTGATTCATTTGCCATATTATTGGTCAGTCTGTATGTTCTTCTTTCTCCATTAGCTTAATCTGCATTGGACATGCGTTCAGTTTTCATTAGCTTCTTCTCATATTTCACAGTATTTGGAAGAAAAGTACCCACAACATCCGTTGTTGCCTGAAGACCTTCAGCGAAAGGCCATTAACTTCCAGGTCAGTCTCGTGTCAAGGATATTGGGGTCCTTTTGTTAAGATTTTCTCAACTATAGTGGATGGATTTGGCTGTTTTTCTGATGTGAAGTCAAAGTTATGATCGCGATCATGGTGAGGTCAGAGTTTTACATGCAATTGTGCATGCCACAGGATCTTATTATTTCTAATGCTGCTTGTTGGCTTATTTGATAACCCATGTTTTAGGAGCTCTATTTTCTGAATCATTCTGGCTTGAATCTCCTGGTCAACTAAAATGTTTCTTTTCCTTAAAATTCTATTGCTTGTTTGCATGGATAAGTCAATTGCACTGCTTCTTACAAAGTGACTGGATTTTCATGTTCTCATGGCTGCAACATCCCCATTGTCATGTTGAATTCAAAAGTAAAATATGGTTTCTTTCTTTGTCCTATTGACTTGGCAACACTTGTATGCATATATAGCTTACCAAGAACTGCATCATCTTAAGTCCGTAACTAACATAGTATAATCCTAAACAGGGTGTAAATGACATTGATGGTAGTTTATATTGTGTATTGGTGCTTAATGCAATATACATAATATATGCAGCTGAATGATGCCAAATCGGTTTAGACAGTAGTATCATGCTCCAGTTTTATGATATACTATGAGTCTCATATGAGTTTGCTAATGCTTTGGACGATTCATTATGCTTTGCTCCAAATCCTAATTTGAATACACAGTTTGTAACTTTTTGAAGTTATTTTCTTAATTAATGCTATTTTCATGTCCTCCTCCTGATGTGCAGGCTGCAAATATTGTTTGCTCAAGCATACAGCCCCTTCTGAATCTGGCAGTACTGGTAACTAGCTGGATGCTTTTGCTTGTTTATACTTCATAACACTTTCATTGTTATAAGAGTTCACTTCTTGTTGCATTTTCATCTAATCAATAACATTGATCTCGCTCATTGCTTTTCCAATTTACAGAATTATATAGAAGAAAGGGTTAGTCCAGATGCAAAAATTGAATGGGCTAAAGTTCATATTGGGAAAGGTTTTGCAGGTAAATCTTTGGAAAAACTATTGATCCATATGGTCCCACATTCCCCTTCCAAAGAGATAAGAAAAAAAAAAAAAAAAGAGGAAATATTCAGTAAACCACAACTTTTGAATTTAATATTTTTTTTCTAGCCCATGAAATGAAAAAGGAATTATGGTAATATTTTCTCCCCAGTCTTGCTTCTCAAGCAGACAAGCACAAGTGTTGGAGTCTTACCATATACTTATTCCTATTCTCATGAATAATTTAGGTCTAATATCTACTATTTGTATTTCTTTCAGCACTTGAAGATCTACTGAAAAACTATGCAGGAAGATATGCAATTGGAGATGAAGTTTCTTTTGTATGTTTGATCAATTTTGTCTTCTTTCTTCTTCTTCTCCATCTTATGAAAAAAGCAGTGATCGACTTTGTCAGTGCAAAATAAAAGAACCGTTTTGACCACATTTAACCCCAAACCAGAAAATATTTTATGCGGCAGGTCTAAGGAACTAGTTTACTGGTTCTCTAAGCCTAGTTTTCATTCATGGGCTTTGGTCTTTTGCTTTTCCGAGGTTTTGAATTCACCCAAAAAGTACACAACATTTACATATATTTCAGAAAGCTGTTGCCCTGTTATTTGCATATATTTAGGCTGGAGATAAACATTAGGCCACCTACATTTGCTTAAATAATAACATCTAGCTCACATCATATCTTACTAACCATAGAAAAAAATCATGCAAATCCAATGTTCTCAAAGTAATTAGACTTGTGGTTTCACTACTTTTAGAAGCATGCAAACTAAATTTTACCATTAAGATTACCAAGGACCTTTGCCTAGCTGGCTAGCAATATAATCACAGATTTGAAATGTCCATTTCATGCAATTTTTTTTGTTCTCTAAAGAAACAGAACACTGCAGTACCAGTAGACCATCTAGAACTTTATCTTTCTTTAACAGCCGATGTGGTTATGAGGTTCTGGATTACAGTACTTGAGTTGCATGCTGCACTATGGAATGGTCACTTTCTAATTGGTGTGAAATTACTTTGTTTGGAGAAACTTCAAATATATGTAACATTTTGATAAATATTTGCAGGCAGATTTATTCCTGGCGCCCCAGATTGATGCATCTTTTTCAAGGTTCAATCTAGACATGGTACTGCTCATTTCTTGCGCCAGTTAAAGTTATAACCATAGGAAATGTACATAAAGGGATTTTATTCAACTGGTAGTGTAAAATTGATACTTATCTCTGTGGCATGGCACGTTTCTTTTCCTGTTCTTTTGAGTGAGAATTGAATGGGTCCATATTGACTATTCTGATATTGCAATCACGTTATGGAATTTCTATATTCTGCGTTTGCTTTCCATACCATTCGAAAATTGAGGTGTCAAACAACCTTTTCGTGCATTTGCACTTCTTCTCGCTACAGTCCTATATTTCCTTATGATGTATAGGCAGCTGCATCTTTTATACATTGAGTTGGAGTCTATTCTGGCTTGTCAGTTGGTATAGTACTGTGGTAGGTCCAGCGTAAGAAAAAGTATTTGTAGAGATTTGGTCCTAAAAATGTTAGTATACAATGACAGTCCACACACACACACACAAAAAAAAAAAAAAGTACTTAACTTCTTATAGAGTGCTGACCAAACAGGCATGCTTCAAGAAGTTGATTGTATGGTAGCTAATTCAGTGATAAATGTATGCTTCAGGACTATAGAATGAAATTTTACCACTTCTTTTTCTTTATTACTGAATTATATTGTATAACCATAATTTCCCTCCTATTGACTTCAGCTAATAACATTTTGTGGAACCAAAGATTCAAAGTTACTGAAAAGATAGTGTAATTGATGCGTTGAGTGGGGTGAACCTCACACCTTATTTGACTGGGCTTGCGGGAGCCAAGTGGATCATTTTCATAATTTTTAGTCAACACTAATGAAATGAAAGACTGAAATTGTCTTGGTCCCTATTATCCTTGCTTCTGGTCTTGGATGTTCCTATATTTATATCCACTAGCTGCTTCCCCCCCCCCCCCCCCCCCCCTCCCTTTCTTTTTACAGCCCCTTCTATTGCTCACACTGATAGTATCAACCAACTATTTCTCTGGTTTTTTGGACTTTACGGTCTAAATGACAAGTGCCTTTGCCATCTGCATCTTTGATGAGTTTCTTTCCTCAATTGTTTGTACAGACCCAGTTCCCCCTTTTGTCCAGGTTGCATGAGGCATACGATGAGATACCAGCATTCATAGATGCTAGGCCGGATAAGCAGCCGGATGCTACTTCATAATAGTTACCCACAAGTTCAAGAGGTATGAAGTAATATCTCCTGTCTAATGAGTAGATTATACCATATATACAAGTTTTCTGCTTACATCTGGCATTGATGAAATATTTGTGGCACCACATGAACACACTGTATTTACTGTAGTTACTTTCTTGTTGGTTGGTGCTTCAGGGATTTTCCATCCTCCTGAAACTATCTCTTTTATTCTAATCAACCTTTCCTATCCCCAAATGCAGAAAAAATTCCACCAACTAAGGTTTTCGTTGAAGCATTTGGAATGTTGCAACATTGCCAACATAGTAATACTAACATGTACGTATAAATAAGGGTTGTCCAATAATGGAACAGGCTGAAACTGCAGTGCTGTAATGTATATGTAAAATGATGTAATTGTCTGGATTGTATGTCAAAACTCTTCAGCGTCTTTTGTACACATTGTGTACTTGGATCATACAGCTTCTAGCCTCCTATGTCAAATAAAGTAATAAACCGTATTTTAAAGAGAAGAAGATCTAAATTTTCTTTTGTGTTTCAGATTTTCATTGATGCTTCTTCTGGTGTGTTCCACTTGTCTAGCAAATTAGGTACCTATATTTGCTGAATGTATGCTAGCTGTGCATGTGTCTCCTCCAATCCCATCATGAAATTTCTACATTAACAACAAATTCCCTTGTCAAATCAATGGCTCCTTAGCTTCATGTTTGTTTAAGAATAAAGGATTCAGGAGAGATAGATGAGAGAATTGTGTATATTCATTGATAATAGGAGCCCTATATATAGAGATTACAAAGTGCATATTCTTATGATACAAGGAAAACTATTCTGAATAAGACTAGGAATTCTAAAACCTTCTCTCCTATTACAATCATAGAACTAATTTTAGTTTGACAAGGCACACTAAATGTCAACATTCTTCAACACTCCTCCTTGTGCCGCTCAAACTTGGTAGTGACGCTTCAATCGTTGCCTCATTAAAAACCTTGCTCGAGTAATAAACACCCTGTAGGAAAAAAACAACCTCGAGGAGTTAAAAAAAGAGTACAACACATCCTTCACTTTTCGAGATCTAACATGTAGACATCTTCCCTCTCCCTGATGTCGAAATCTCCTCCTGATTGCTACGATCATGGGAGTTCGGATAACTTTCCCAATCCGATGTTCTTCACATGTTTCTCAAAAGTGGATTTAGGTAACGACTTGGTGAATAAGTCTGATATATTGGATTTGATTCACTTCAATCTTTAGAAGTGATTGTTGTTGCTGATTATAAAAGAACTTGGGCGATATGTGCTTGGTGTTGTCGCCCTTGATGAAACCTAACTTCATTTGTTCAATACAAGCTGCATTATCCTCATAAATGCATGTAGGCTCATCCGTGGTAGACTTCAAACCACAAGTTCATCGAATATGTCTAATTACAGACCTTAGCCATATACATTCACGCACAGCTTCATGTAGAGTACTAATCTCTGCATGATTCGAGGAAGTAGCAAGAAGGGTCTGTTTTGTAGACCTCCAAGATATCGTAGTACTTCTCATGATAAAGACATAACCTGTTTAGGAGCGATCTTTGTAAGGATCAGAGAGATACCTTGCATTAGCAAAACCCATCAAAACATCATCGTCATTTTGGTGGAGGGGAGGAGGAGAATGCCGACTACCTTGAATTGTGGCGGCGGCAACTTGGCCGGTCTTGACGTCATGGACGGCGGTGTCTGGCCTTAAGGAGTCTGATCCGAAACATCCATTATTCCTTCTCTCTATCTCTCTAGGGATAAAACAAGTCCATATCGATCGTACCTTTTAAGTAATGAAAGATTGTCTTTACACCAATCCAATGATGGCGTGTTGGCGTAGGGCTATGTCTAGCTAACAAGTTCACTACTAATGAGATGTCCGGTCTTGTGCATTGAGCTAAGTATAATAATGCGCCTATTGCACTTAAATAGGGCACTTCAGCCTCTATTAACTCTTCGTCCTCATCCTTTGGACGGAATGGATCTTTTCCAGGCTCAAGACTACTGCCAATCATGGGAGTACTCACAGGCTTTGCTTTATCTTCATTAAAACGCCTTAGAATTTTTTGAGTATATGCAGACTGATAGATCAAAATCCCATCATCATGGTGCTCGAGTTCTAATCTGAGGCAAAACTGTGTTTTCCCAAGATCTTTCATCTCAAATTCGGATTTCAAATACTTAGCAATTTCCTTTAACTCATCTAGAGTTCCAATTAGGTTCATGTCATGACATAAACTGCTACAATTGCAAATTCGGAACTTGTTCATTTAATGAACACTTATGGGCATATTTCATTATTAATATATCCATTTCCAATCAAGTAGTCACTTAGACGGTTATACCACATCTGTCTGGATTGTTTTAATCCATATAGTGAGTGAAAACGCGCTCCGTGGTTTAGAGCCACTTGATTTGGGTAATTGAAGTCCATCCGGAACCTGCATATATATATATATATATATATATATATATATATATATATCTCTCTGAATCTAGATCCCCATAGAGATATGCTGTGACCACATCCATAAGCTGCATGTCAAGTTTTTCGGAAACTACAAAATTGACAAGGTAGCGGAACGTTATGATGTCCATTACGGGAGAATATGTCTCCTCGTAGTCGATTCTAGGGCATTTTGAGAAACCTTGAGCCACAAGGCGGGCTTCATATCTAACAACCTCATTTTTCTCATTACGCTTTCTAACAAAGACCCATTTATGGCCAACATGCTTTACACTTGCGGGTGTCGGCGTTATAGGCTCAAATACCCGTCTCTTTGCTAGTGAATCTACTTCAGCCTGGATCGCATTTTTCCATTTAGGCCAATCCACTCTTTGTTGATATTCTTCAATTGAGCGAGGTTCGATATCATCATACTCTATAATTCCTTTTGCAACAAAATATGCAAAGATATCATTAATAGAAATAGAGTTTCTATTCATTGTCTCATATACACTAGTGTAATTCATGGAGATCTCTTTATTCTCTGGAATTGGTTCAGACATTGGAGCGTCCCGCAATGATGTTCTTGGACATAACCATAATCTGAAATATTCTCATGAGACCGATTATTTATATTGATGATTAATGGATCGTTTTGTGCCAAACTCACTTTCTTTCTTGGGCGAGAATCCATCGAACCTTTGGGCCTTCCTCGTTTCCTTGCAGGGAGGCCGACCTTAGCCAAAATGCCATCTCCACTAGGGGGCGCCGTGCCTTACACCCCTAGGTACGGCTTCATATCCACCACTTTTGGGGATATCAATCTTTGCAGGCACGTTTGCAGCAGGTATGTGTGATCTCGTAATTTTAGCGATATCAGAAAACGCATTAGACATTGAATCTGCTATGTTATGAAGATCGAGAATTCTCCGCACTTCAATTTCGGACTGTGCGGTTCGGGGATTAAGATGAGACAAAGTGGGAACAGACCATGACGATTCTTGTCATTCATGTTGAACATTTATGTTCTTATCTCCCCCTAACGACGGGAAGACTATCTCATCAAAGTGACAATCCACAAATCTAGCGGTAAAGAGATCGCTTGTTAAGGGTTCTAAGTAGCGGATATTAGTTGGAAAGTCATGTCCAACATAAATGCCTAAACGTCGTTGAGGACCCATTTTGGTGCACTGTGGCGGCGCAATTGGCACATAAACTGCAACATCAGGCTCATACCCAGTAACCATCTGGGACCCAGAAAAGGGTTGAGTGGCAGTAGGTATCAGACAAATAAGCACAGTTGCATGCAATATTGCATAGCGCCAAGCAGAAATAGGGAGATTGGTGCGCATTACCAATGCTCTAGCAACCATTTGTAGTCGTTTAATGGCAGCTTTTGCAAGACCATTTTGGGTGTGAACCTGAGGAACTTGATGTTCAACTTCAATCCCAATGGACATGCAGTAATCATCAAACAATTTTGATGTAAACTCCACAGCATTGTCAAGTCTTATGGACTTAATAGGATGATCAGGGTGGTGAGCCCATAACTTAATAATTTGTGCTAGGAGTTTAGCAAATGCAGTGTTCCTTGTGGACAATAGTGTGACATATAACCAACGTGTCAATGCATCAACCAACACCATAAAATATTGAAATGGTTTGCAAGGTGGTTGCATAGGTCCACAAATATCACCTTGGATTCTTTGCAAGAATGGTATATTTTCTTTTGTGTCCTTTGTATAGGATGGTCAATTCCTAACTTTGCTAAAGAGCAGGCTTTGCAGAACGAATGATGGGCTTTAGAAATAACCAATGAGGATTTTGGTTGAGCCATGAAGTCGCAATTGACTTTAGAAGTAGAAATTGGAGTCAAGGGAGCACATCTGGCGTCAAAGCCACGTTGGGGCCGCAGGGGGAAGGTGGCGTCGGCCTGTAATGGTCAGATTTGCATAGGGATGGTGCCGTGAGGTGCAGGTGCTTCCACATGGTCCAAATTTTGAGTTTTACTTCTTTGTTCTGAAGAATGGATGTCCGTGTGAAGTCTTTAATATACAGATTATCATATCACGACATGGGTGTCCCAAACGGTCATGCCAAAGTCTATAAGTGACAGAATCCCATAGGTCATCTCTCATGACATGGTTGGATTCATTAATTCAAATAGTGGTTGCATACAACCCACTAGAGCAACACATAAGTTTCTCTAATACTCATTTATGTCCATAGTCATTATAAGTGGTGCAAATGAACTCTTGTCCATTCTCACAATGTGTTTCCACATGAAAACCATTGGCTCTTATATATATCTTTGAAACTCAATAGGGTTCTTCCAGCGCTAGAAGCATATAGAGCTTCGGTGACATTAATAGTTGTGTCATTTGGCAACATAAATTGGATTGGTCCTCTACCATGAATCAATTTTGATGTCTCAGCCATTGTAGTCATAGAAGAATGAGTAGGCGTCATCCATAAGAAGAGTTGCCTATTTCGAAGTATAGTATGTGTAGTTGCACTATCCACGAGGCATTCTAGCTCTCCGGGAAACATACTGAAAAATAATAAAGTTCGAAATTAAAATATGTCTAAGACATTCAATCAAAATGAATTGAGATTTTATTAATAATAGCCAATGATTACATCAAAGTTTCTTGACCAAAATCTAATCCAAAATAAAAATCAAACTTAGACAAATTGTAGTCATTCAATCTGTTCAGTAACTCCAATTTGGTTGTGACCAGGTAAGGTAAGGTGAGATTTCGGTAGAGCTATGCTTACTTGTAAAACCGTTCTCTCAATTCAAACCTTTCCTGGACATCACAATTAATTTTGGATGAGCCTAGTGAGAAAGAGTTAATACAAAATGTCATTTTATTGATTAAGGCATAATTGCCATTACATAATTCTTGGAAAATAAAAAGGACTACACTAATCAAAATCTACGGCATCCTTGTGCACTTCTTTGCTATATTTGAAGTCCACTATTGTGAGGTTGACGACATTGTCATCATCTCCTTCTTCGGCTAAATGGGCTTCTTGCTCTCTTAAGTCCCTATATGCCTTGTATTGTGCTGCTAACTTGTTGCTTGCATTGCATTGCATTGCTTGAACCAATGATCACTTGATCCACATCGATGACACATGTCATTGTGATTGCCTCCCTTTAATTGAGGTGCATTGTTTGCACTTGGTTGGCATCTACTAGGGGGATTGGCGCTATGACCACGGCCTTAGGCGGCACCACCTTGTCCTGGTGCACCACGGCCTCCTCTCCCACGTTGCCATGTGTTTCCATGTGTTCGTCCTTCATTTGGACGGTTACCTTTCTTTGTAGGGCGGTTATATGGACCTACATGTCTGTTTTGTCCCTTAACTTTAGGGTTCTGCTCCTTGCGCCTTCCTTTGAGTGCGTTATTATAATTCGCCTCGTGAACTCTCTGAGTTCCAACATGCCTTGAATTATAATTCTTCACGAGGATGTTATCATGTTTCTCAACTACAGACATGACATTAATTAGCTGATGAAACCTCGTGATCTGTCCAGCATTGTACTCACCTCTGTATTGCTTTGGATACCAAAAGTGCTGAGACGGGGAAGGTGGAGAGAGTTTTCTCAATTAGCTCTTGCTCTGTGACGGGTTCTCTACAGAAACCCAACATGGTTTTGAGGCATAGAGCTTCTGAATGATATTCAGAGATAGACTTGAAGTCTGCGAATCATAGATTGCTCCATTGAACCTTCAAGTCAGGGAGGAGGGAATCCTGGACATTACCAAAATGCTCTTCTAGTGCTACCCCTAGTTCTCTAGCATCCTTGATCTCCATGTACTCCAATCAGAGTGATTTGTCCATGTGGCGTCGCATTAAGATGAGGGCAGTGGCATTGTTCGTAGCCGTACGCTCGAATATGAGCTCAGGGTTTGGTGCTTGAATTATGGGTAGGATCCCTTTTAAAGTGAGATGGTTCTCAACATTTGTGACCCAACTGTGGGAGAAATAGATTAGTTTCAAGCACCACAGTTGGGTCACAAATGTTGAAAATCAAGCTTCAGTTTCAACATCCTGAAAATAAGAAGGAGAAATAGATTAGTTTCGGAGTCAAAGCTTCCACGACAACTAATAAATACGATTTCCGAGTTATGCTACCAAGAAATCGATTTCCAAGAATATTTGGATTTATTAGATCGAAACAAGGATGTTTATATGGTCATAAATCAATGCTTACGGACGCTCTTAGTCTGAAGTCTTACGAACGCTCTTAGTTCGTTTAGCGTGAATCCCCACAATTCGATCCGCTTTTATAGAATTAAACCCATGTTATACGAAAGGTGGGATGTAGAAGAATGGAGGTTGCAAGTCCCTGAGAAAAAGAAAAGAATTTAAAGACAGAATGCAGGAACTTTAATTTTAAATACTTGTTGATTCGGAGCTTGAAACCTTGAACTTTGGAAGTGATGTATGTCGAGTTTGTGTCGATGGGAGGTCTAGGAGGCAGGCCTGGCCCTAAGACATTCAAGGCCCATGGCGAAGAATAAAATTGGGCCCTTTATATTAAAAAAAATTAAAAATATTTCATCGGTCTAGTCAGGCCGGGCCTGCTCCTCCTGCTATTGCTTTATTCATTTCTAGGAACCCTTTTCTTTACTTTATTTGGGGCCCCTCGTTAAACTCTCTCTCTCTCTCTCTCACGTTGCCATCCATACTGTGCTCACTAATCAAGGGTGAGCATGACATATTTAGTCAACCGACCCTTTTTACAAAAAGAGAAAGAGACAAGCTTTTTGCATTTTTGATGTTCTATTAGCCTCACAAACAACTGTTTTTTTTTTGTTTTTGCTCCATCTACTACAAAATTTGGGCCCTGGGCCAGGGCTGGGCCTACCAGGAGGCTCGTGATATGCAGCAGACATATGAGTTGCAGTTTGCAGTTGTTGCAGGTAGGCGGGGGATCTAGGGCGGCTCCGAAGTGTGTGAGGTGGCTCAGGACAGAAGCTAGTAAGGCTAGCTAGGTAGCGGAGATGCTGCAGGGGCAGCACCAGCAGCAAGGTGCACGAGCGTGCGGGTAGCAGACTCTAGCAGGCGCTGCGGTGATGCTACTAGGGCAGCGAGGAGCAGGTGCGTTCGAGAGGCAGCAAGCGTAGGGGTGCGTAGCGCGTGGCAGCTGCAGCAGGTGCTTGGCAAGGCTAGCGCAGGCTAACGGTGAAGGAGTTTTTTGATTTTGGATTTTGGTTTTTGTGGTTAGGGCTCGTGCTGATAACGTGTTTAAGAATAAAGGATTCAAGAGAGATAGATAAGAGAATTGTGTATATTCATTGATAATAGGAGCCCTATATATAGGGATTACAAAGTACATATTCTTATGATACAAGGAAAACTATTCCGAATAGGACTAGGAATTCTAGAACCTTCTCTCCTATTACAATCATATAACTAATCTTAGTTTGACAAGGCACACTAAATGTCAACATTCTTCAACAATGTTAAACTATTGAAGCAGTAAGAAGTGTGGTCTTGGAATTGTCATTTCATCTCAGTAGAACTCCACCATTAGAGATGTTCTTTGAAAATCCCATCATGAAATTTCTACATTAAGCAACAAAATCCCTAGTCGCATAAATGGCTCTGTTTGAACCCAAAATTAACATTTTTTCTGACAAGGCTTGACTCGAAGAAAACCGGGCCAATATCCGTGGCCCAAGCTATATATATTTTTGACAAGTTCGTGGTATGTTATTTAGACTTTAGAAGCTAAATAAGGTCTACTTGGAGATCAAGCAATCTTAGAGCAAATCTTGATATTCATTAATTTACTATTAATGATCAAATATTTGATAATTAAAGATAATTGATTTGCTTACCAAGATTGTGCAAGGGAAGGATTTTGACGTGCGAGCGGCGGCTATTGGGAACTACGGGCTCTTATTGATTAAAGAATAATAGACGTGAGCCATGCAAGGAACAAATCAAAGGTTACTCATAATGATTGCTAGGTTTACAGTGGGTCAATTAAGGAGAGTTGCATGATTATTTTGCTTGGCGAAGATACATATGAAATTATGAATATAAGATATATGCATATGCATATGCAAGAGATCGCAATTAAGCCATAATGAACGTGGGGCCGTTTGAGGAAGTTGCAATCACCTTTAATTGCATTTAATAAGGAATATATATAATGCTAGACGTGCATGCCCAAAAGTTGTTTATCAAGAGGCAATTAACCTTGTCTAGAAGATAGTTACGTGATAGAGGCAAATAATAATCTCTTATTGCCTACGATATAGTATCAAAAACTAATAAGTGTTTTCACTCCTATTAGGAAGGTGAATATGCAGTAAGTAACATATATATATATATATATATATATATATATATATATATATATATATAGAGGCTAAAGACGAAATAAAACACACAACTAAAGAATCCCTTAGATTATCAAACCCTCTCCAGAGCAACCTACCTTCAACCTATTTGAAACTAGTGAAGCAAGAGTAACGCCCTCGCAACCCAACGAAGCTAAAGTCAGGCTTTAGCAAACCCGTGCTTTCTCCTACTTCCCGGTGATTGCTCTGCTCAACCTACAACGTTGAGTATCGACTCGGTGTCGCAAAAGATCACACCACAAGTCCTTATATCCATAAGGTAGAGAAAAGTGTCTTTGACGAGGTTGGTGCTCTCCTCGTCCACGGCATTTGAGAAGAAGTCAGGTCAACGGACGCCCCGACAAGTGCACCGCACGGTGTTGGCACGCTCGGGTATTCAAAAGAGACTGCTTGCTAGGCAGACTGGTTTTGGAGCCAAACAGGCTCCTCAGCCTCATGTTAAACCATTGAAGCAGTAAGAAGTGGGGTCTTCGAATTGTCATCTCATAGAGATTTTCTTTGAAAATCCCATGAAGAAATTTCCACATTAACAACAAAATCCCTAGTAGAATTAATGGCTCATCAGCCTCATTTTAATGTCTTTGATCTGTCATCTCATCTCAATAGCACTTCACCATTAGAGACATTCTTTGAAAATATTGGGGCTGAAATACTCCAGTAAAAAGGATAGCAACAATTCACGAACCTTGTCAATTCAGAAATTATAAGAAAAGTAGCTATGAAGAAAATCATTCCTCCGGCAATTTTGGGATAAGGATTTCCCTTCCATTTGTTTTCTTGTCACATGGGGGAGTAGGTGCATGTTGATATGGAGTAATGGAGGGGTCCATTGACTTTGATTTGGTGGGTCAACTCCCTTCCATCACTTGCACATTGACAGCTGAGCATGAAAGAGAATCCCTCTAATCAACTATGAGCCCTTTTATCAAGTTGTAGATGAATAATGCTCCTCCGATAACGACTCGAGACAAAAGAGGAGACATTTTCTCCATCTTTCTATAATAAACTTCCGAACCAACCTCTGTCAAATGATTGAGTTTCATATTTGTTTTCAACTCCTCGTGTGGATATATCCAAACTAATAGAATGGTTCTGCTTCTGCCCTCTGTGACATGATATTTTGTTGCTCTATATTGACCGGCATGTTATTTTGAAGTATATTATAGCTATTGACCTTGTGTATAGCATATGAGTGTTGCTATTGGGAGCTCCAAATCTGCTCACTTGACCTCACTCTATTATGAATTATTAAATGACATATATAACCTACTGTAAAATGACTATTAAGGACAATAATTATACCAAAAAAATATTACATTGATTTTCTATAGACTTTCCAATTCAATAATATTAGATTGCATTCTTTATTATTTTCCTTATCTATTTTAATTTTTCAATTTCACTACATTCTCATTAACGCATTCATATATATTTAATAAGAGATAAAACTATGATTATGTGACATAAAAATATATGATATACATGTTGAACACATATTGGTGAGGGAAAACAAAAGAAGTCATATTATGACCTAAATCTAAGTCTATCCATTATATTTACAAAAAAAAAAAACAAAAAATGAGCTAGCAATTTTTTAAAACAAATATTTAAATAATTAATCATGAGGTACATAAAATAAACGTTAAGAAAAAATGATTAATCTTCAAATTTTTTTGCAGAGCTAAAACAGAAATTTTTTTTTAAAAAAAAAACCACAAAATAGTTCATGTTATTTTCTTGTTGATTAGAAATTAATTTTTAAAACTCAATACCTTGTGTTTAATTTTTTTATTGAAAAAAACTTTTATGTTGTCTGATTAAGGAACTGATATGTAATTAAGATTTATAGAGTAATTTCATTGAATTAACTAAGTTTTTTATTTTAAAGATAATAGTTTGTTTGCAAATTATATGAGTGAGGTTATTTGAGGAAATTCAGTGAGGTTTAGTGAGTAAATTTAGTACTAGAAAATTTGATAGGAGGTTAAGTGTGTAAATTTGGAGGTTCCAATATAAAAACTCATAGCCTATACTACTTGCTTGCTGTCATTCTCTTCATAATTACGTGCAACAACAAGGAAAAGAAACCACTGTGCGTCTCTGCTGTATTGATATTCAGTAAGCATCAAGGGGATACCTACCAGACTAAAGACTTCGATATTTAATGGTTAACCACTGTGTTACATGAAATCATTGCTCACGTTTGTATGAGTTCCAGCTGAAGCTTTTTTTGAAGTATTGAAGTTTTGGATAGAACAATGGATCATAGAATTCAGGTGTTTCTGCTTCTTATATTCACGCCTTTTCTCGTTTTAGCAAACCATGAGACAAGTTCTCTGGATGGTAAGCTCAATATAGCTACTATTTGCTTTGCTTACTCCATTTATTTGTTAATATATATCTGAATTTGCAGGGTATTTTTAGCTTTCCAGATATTATGTCTCTAGTTTTTGTCAAAATCTTTCCCAAAGCTGAATAACGATCAGTGCCAGTAACTGTATGTGGTAATCCGGATTTCAGAGAAAGTAGTCTATGATAATTAATTCTTTCAACTTCATTGAGGAACCATTTTAAGGAAGTATTAATTAATTCTGATGTCAGATTTGACAGCAGAACTTCTTAATTCATCTAGTTACGAATAAGGCTTTGATTCTTTAGTCTCTGAGTAGTTTAAGATTACTTTGTGCTTCATTAGGAAATACTTAGTCAGCCTTGAGAACATGCAATTAATTCTCAAGAGCTGCTTGAATTGCTATAGCTACAGTTGGTGCAATAGTGTTCTTTAAGTTGCTTTCATAAACTCATAAATTTGTAATGCTTTCCAACTTTGCAATTTCTCCCTGTTTCAATTGATTGGAAAATTCTTCTTCGAGAATTCAGCTTTTGCAATGTTGGATTGTGATAATATTTGATTGATGCAGTTACTGGTTTAAAATCTCTAAGGGCACTATGGACCAACACGCCTCCAAGTTGGTGGACTCTGGATCCTTGTGAAGATGGTTGGGATGGCGTTGGGTGTCACAACATGCGTGTGGTCTCTTTGTATGATTTTAGCACTCATCATAATTCAAGAATAGTGCACTATTTATGCCTGTATATTCCAGTGTTTGATATTCCGAAGCGTCTTGTATATTTCAGAACATTACCGAGTATGAATTTGACTGGCACACTCTCTGGAGATATTGGACAGTTATCTGAACTACAGGTTTTGTAGGTCTTCGAATACCCTTTTCTCTTCTTCTATTTTTATTTCACATGAACTTGATGCATTTCAACAACCGGTCAATCTATACTATTTGTTAGTCGGCCTAATGCAGATGCCATAAGATTCGCTGCACACTTTCAAGGCTTGATGAACTTGCAATGTTACTTGTATCATCATAAATAATTGATCAGAAACAATTTTCTACCAAATTTTATAACTAGATAGAGCAAAACCTTGAGTAATTTCCAATAAGTATTCTAATTCTTCTTTCATGAGTCTCTTCATCTAGGGATCTATCTTACAACAAGGGCCTGACAGGACCACTCCCAGGAGAAATTAGCAGTTTGAAGAAGCTATCTAACATGTAAGGAAATACTGTTTTACGTGGAGACCAATTGTTAAAACTTCAATGCCATTGTAAAATATTCTCATAAAATTGCTTGCTTGGGTCCATTTCAGAATTCTGGTTGGTTGCGGCTTCTCTGGTCCCATACCTCCTACTATAGGGTCCCTACAGGAGCTAATATTTCTGTAAGAATTTTGTATCCCTTCATAAATGTTTTACTGCTCAGCTGAAAGATGAACATTCTTATGGAGGTTATTTTGGATGCTGTAAATGACACGATTTGCTATATCTGCTCATCAATCTTAAATTTTCAAATATTTGGTGGTCATTTGCTCTTTTCATTTATGAAACCACAGGTCTCTGAATTCTAACGGATTTAGTGGGAGCATCCCATCTTCCATTGGTAATCTGTCTAAACTATATTGGCTGGATCTAGCTGACAACCACCTTGATGGACCCATCCCAGTTTCTCATGGTGGTGAACCTGGTCTTGACATGCTCAGTCATTGCAAGCACTTGTATGTCAACTTATTTTTTTTTCCTATTGTCCATTGGTTGGTAGATTTTCCTGTAATGGTATCCTTGAATCATCTAAGATTGTCTCCATATTTTGCAGTCATCTCGGAATGAATAAGCTCTCAGGCCCAATTCCATCAAAGCTTTTTAGCTCAAACATGAGCCTGATACATGTGTAAGATTAAATACACGACACAACACACCCACGTTCACACAGATATATTGGAAATGAAGACACTGGGAATTGGGGATATCTGTGCATTGTATAAAGTGTGACCTTTTTCCCGTGTTTTCATATTTATTGACCATTTTGAACATCAAACTTCCTAACTCCTTAACTCTCTAATATAGTTTATCCTCAGATTGATTTTCTTTCTCATACAATTAGCATCCTCTTATACATTTCCTGCTCAGGCTCTTCGAAAGTAATAAACTCACTGGCAGCATCCCTTCCAGCCTTGGACTTGTAACGTCTTTGGAGGTTGTGTGAGTATCAATTCCACAAATTCTCTAATACATTATGTGGATTCCATTTTTTGTTCTATTTTTTTGTCGAATCAAGTTCTTTTAATGAAGTATAACTGTCTGATTACAGGCGATTTGATGGAAACATGTTAACTGGGCCTATTCCTCTGAGCCTCAACAGTCTTACAAATGTTTCTCAGCTGTGAGTAGATTAAAACCTTGCCAAATATTACTTTATACTGTTTCAGGAGAGTTGTTACTGTTTAGCATGGAAAACCTTATAGAGGCCTCTGGTGATCATTTTCATAGGTTCTTGTCTAATAACAAGCTGAGCGGCCCTGCTCCCAACCTTACTGGCATGAATCTTCTCCATTATGTGTAAGTTATAAATATTTTTTTAACTACGATTCTAGTTTAACCAGAATATAATTTGTCTTTGTTTTCTCTAATTCACTATTTACTTTGATTTTTTTTCCCTCTTCTATTTTCTTTTCTTCTGCAGAGATTTGAGCAATAATAGTTTCGACGTGTCTGATGTTCCACCATGGTTT
Organism: Rosa chinensis; assembly: GCF_002994745.2. Lineage (NCBI taxonomy): Eukaryota > Viridiplantae > Streptophyta > Magnoliopsida > Rosales > Rosaceae > Rosa > Rosa chinensis. The sequence goes on from NC_037094.1 coordinate 36,268,807, forward strand.
TCAACACTAGAGTATTTGACCACATTGTAAGTCCTTTGTCAACCCTCCTGTCCCGTGTGGCGTCATCCGAACCGTAAGTCTACAATGTTTTATAATTAACCTTTTTATCTTCTAAACCAGAATGATGGAGGACACACAACTTCAAGGAGAAATACCTGCTGCTCTATTCAGCCTTTTAAACCTACAGACTGTGTGAGTATTGGCATGGCATGATTTCGTGTACCACTATAAATGTGGTAAATAAATGCTGCAGTTCGCTCCTTTTAGAGCATGAGCAATCTTCTAATATTTTTGTGAGATGATATATGATGTGGTGACAGGGTCCTGAGGAACAACCAGCTCAATGGCACCTTGGATATTGGCACTACGAGCAGTCAATTGCAACTCATTGATTTACAAAAGAATTTAATTAAGGAATACGAAGAAAATGGAGGATACCATGGTACTTTAATGTAAGCCAATCTTGATAGTAATTTTATGCAGTTTTTCCTGCAAATACAATATATTGCGAAAACAAATGAGTATGATCTCTAGTCATATGAATTCTCCAGCACGATATGTTTTCCAATTGTCATTTTGGGACCATAAAAATGTAAAATACTTAGACAGTTAGACTATCTGGTAAAAGGGAAATAACTAACGTTATTGCTTGTTGGAAGTTGTGTTACTGGTTTTTTACCTTGATAGGCTATATATCTTTTTTCTTTGTCCTGCTTCAGACTTGCTCAAAATCCAGTTTGTGACGAAACTGGAGCGTCACCGAGTTACTGCAAGAGTTCACAATCATCTGATGTTGTCCCATATAAAACATTGCCAAATATCTGTATACCCAGTCCCTGCGGTTCTGATCAGGTTTCAAGCCCCAACTGTAAATGTGCATATCCATATGTGGGTACTCTAATCTTTAGAGCTCCTACCTTCTCAGACTTGCAAACCTCAACTGGCTACAAAGAGCTTGAGAAGAATCTCACTGATTCTTTCTTGTCCCATAAACTTAGAGTCGATTCAGTCGCTTTGAGTAACCTCACCAAGGATTCGCATGCATACCTTAGTATGAGCCTAGAAGTATTCCCACAAAGCCAAGATCGTTTCAATAGAAAGGAAGTTTCTATTATTGCTTTTCTACTCAGTAACCAAACATTCAAGCCTCCAAAATCTTTTGGACCATTCTATTTCATTGGTGATGATTATCAACACTTTGCAGGTGATTGCTTTTTAAGTTTCCATACAGAAGGAAATAGATTTCCCAATTTTTATTTTTATTTTTTATGTTGATGCATCTTTCTTTCTGTTTCTCTTCTCATAATGCAGGAGAAACGGAACAATCAGAATCAAACAAATCGTCTAATGTGGGCATTATTATTGGAGCAGCAGCTGGTGGTTCTGTTCTTGTGCTAATATTACTCCTTGTAGGAATTTATGCTATTGGCCAGAAGAGAAGGGCAAAAAGGGCCACTGATCAAAACAATCCTTTTGGTAAGACAAATCCTTTATTCAGTTCAACTCATGTTATATCACATATCGATTATTGTTGTACTTATCTACCACACTAATTTTTGTCAATCAAATGCAGGCAAATGGGATGTGAATAATAAGACCAGAGGTAGCACTCCCCAGTTAAAGGGGGCTAGATCGTTCTCTTTTGAAGAGCTCATGAAATACAGCAACAACTTTTCAGAAGCAAATGATGTTGGATCTGGGGGCTATGGGAAGGTAACTCTTTTTAGTTTTTACTGTAGAATCTTGTTTAAAATCATTTCTAAATAAATGGTTTTGACTGACAGTTCAGCTTCAGCAGCTTAACATGTAGTCATTAAACTTCCTATAAAAATATGGTTTACATAGAACGTTGAGAGTTTAGTTACTAAGTATGACTACAAAGGGAGAACTTATCCAATTACTGTTTACTGTTATAGGTTTACCGTGGAACTCTTCCCACAGGGCAACTGATTGCCATCAAACGAGCTCACAAAGAATCTATCCAAGGTCGAAATGAGTTCAAAACTGAGATTGAACTTCTTTCACTGGTTCATCATAAGCACCTTGTCAGCCTTGTAGGATTTTGTTTTGACCGAGGTGAGCAGATGCTGGTGTATGAGTATGTAGCAAATGGGACTCTTAAGGATAGTCTTTCAGGTAATAATAACTAATTCTATCCTCATCAATCCTCTCTTACCTTCTAATCACCAACACATATAAGCATATTGATGTTCGAATGTGTAGTCTTCATTCATAACTTAATTAAGGAAACTATAGTGTCAGACTATTAAGCAAAAAGTTAAATGTCTGAGGGAGTTTTCTCGTTGACGGGTATGTAAGGAGATTAGATGAATCTGAGAGTCACATCATTAAGTGTAATCACCGTTGTAAATACCAACACAGTGGTATCTGAATGAAAAAAACCTTCTGAGCAGAGGAACTGAACCTCGCAACTCTCAAAAAAAAAAAAAAATGTACAATATCTACCACAGACAGGGAAGACAGTTTTTAAGAAGGCACAATTGACAATTGAGCTGCATTTCACTTTCTTATTTTGCTCATTTTGACGTTACACACAAAATTGTCTATGCAGGTAAGTCAGGAATCAGATTAGATTGGCAGAGGAGACTTAAAATAGCACTTGGTGCAGCTAGAGGCTTAGCCTATCTTCATGAACTTTGCGACCCTCCAATTATACACAGAGATATAAAATCAACTAATGTTCTTTTGGACAACCGCTTGAATGCAAAAGTTGCTGATTTTGGTCTCTCCAAGTCCATGGGTAATAGTGGAAGGGATCATGTCTCCACTCAAGTTAAAGGGACAATGGTCAGTTTTCATTAACACTTCAAATATAAATTTATCAAAATCGAAAGAGAAAGTATCATGTTTTGAAATAGGTTTAACTATCCATTGAATTAAAATTATTTTAGGTTGACTGTACTGAGAATTTTAGACATGATACAAAGCACTCCCTTCATTTCTTGTAGGGATACATGGATCCTGAATATTACATGACCCAGCGATTGACTGAGAAGAGTGATGTTTATGGTTTTGGAGTGCTAATGTTGGAGCTACTTACTGCAAGGAAACCGATAGAACAAGGAAAATATATCGTGCGAGAAGTAAGGATGGCAATGGATAAGACTAAGGATTTATACAACCTTCATGTAATCCTGGATTCAGCCATTGGTTTGGGAACGACACTCAAAGGTTTAGAGAGGTTTGTGGATCTTGCAATGACGTGTGTTGAAGAACAAGGAACCAACAGGCCTACTATGAGTGAGGTGGTAAAAGAGATTGAAAACATTATGCAGCTTGCTGGTCTGAACCCTAATGCTGAGTCGGCATCCACTTCCGCAAGCTATGAGGAGGCAAGCTCTAAGCATCCTTACAGCAATGAGGCCTTTGATTATAGTGGAGTATTTCCAGCTTCAAAGATAGAGCCGCAGTAGGGAGCATGATTGTACATTTGGAATGTTCAGTACATGGTATTAGTGTTAGAATTTATGTCTTCCTAGTTAAGTCAAATGGTCAGAGTTTTGTATTTTATAGTTCTTTGTCTCTTTGACATTATGTTAAGTGTTTTGTGGCTGTAAAACATCTAGCTTGTGTGGTTTAATTTGTTCCAGCAGCACTTCAAGTCTTGGATATAAGCCTAAGCATCTGGTGTAATCTTTTTCAGATCAGAATAGAAACTAAAAGAGCTACATGGTCTGCTCTCTGTTCATCTCTTTATCTTTCTGAAGTTTTCTCATCTACATCTTTCTTCTTTACTTCAATATAGTTCTGGAGAGTTATTGTAGGTGTGAAAGAGATAGATTCCAACAATTAGTATCTTGCTTCAGTTTTTAACAGTTTTTACTGTTATCCTAATTCTTTTTGTGCTATGAGCTGCCATGGATACAGATGATGATCTTATTTATCTTATTGTTGACATTCTCAAGTTTTAAGTTCTCCCTGCAGCCGCAAACAGCTAAACTGTATGTTAAGACAAAAGATCCAATATGAACTATTATCTCATAAGCATCAAGTGATATCTACAAGTGGATAAGCAAAAACATTGCTTCTGTTAATTTTGGGATGCTCAACAAATGGATTTTGCGTTACTCGGTTCTTTTCTATGGGTAACCTTAATTAATATGTGACTCAAACTTCTTTATTATTTAATAAAAAAAATTAAAATTCTTAGGTTGTGCATGAAAGACAGAGTTGGTAAAAAGGTATTAGCTTCTGGGTAGGAAAAGTCTTAAATATATTAGACACTTAAGTTCAGAAGAAACTTGACTAGGAGATCTCTTAACAGTTGATAATGGAGGGAAAATTCACAGGTTTAATTGGGAGAAGATGGGCCACGGCTGCATTGGTGGTGATTGGAGTTGTTTATCTCAGAACTTAGATCCTGTCAAGCAGTTCCTTTCCTCATAGTAGATTGGTGCAATTCAATCTATTCCCCTATCATCTACTGGGGTGATTGACAAATTGATAGGCCTTTTGAGAAATCAGGAGGATCTTACACTATCAGGTCAGGCTATCATACAGCTCAATCCTCTAACACTTCACAGTTCAGATGTTGTTATTCCAAAGACCAAATTGCATTTGGAGATAGCTGCCACTCCAAAAGTCAACCATTTCCAAATAATCAGCTCTATTTCTACACCTACTTTATCTTACTCTTCAAGAAAGTTGTGCCATATGCACTATGCTCTATCTGTAAAAATGTTTTCCTGAGACTGGAGCATTTATTGCAACTGTGTTCCTTGTCTGGTGCCCTACCTATCAGCTACAATGTTAAATCAGCTGCTATTTCTACCATTAGTCAATGACTCTTGGGAGTTTTCACAAAGTTGGGTGAGCATAAGGTGGACAGGCTTGAAGCTCAACGTTGGGTGGCTACACATTGTGGAGAATTTGGAAGATCAGCTCTCATAGAGCTGTGCATCAATTTCTGAGTGTTCAGATGGAAAAGGAGAGGTATTGTTGAAATCAACCCATTTTATAATGGAGATTAATGCAAAGTGGCAACGATGGAGATCGAATGGGACCATCGTGGAACAGATGCAAGAACATGCAGGAGTGATTGCCCGTGATTCAAGTTATCAGGTTGTTGCTGATGTGGAAAAGTTTATTTCTGCAGTATCAGTGTTGCAATTTGAGGCCAGAGCTCAGGCTTTGGAGGGTTTGGTTTTGGCAGAAGCCAATGATTTCAAGCATATAACACTGGAGTCTGATTATGAACAGCTTATTAAGTTTGTGAAGGAGAACATTCTTGCTAATACTAGGAAATCTATCATCTTTTACAAAAAATTAAAAGATTTGAATCAAAGCTACTTTTCAAAATTGTATCTGGACCCTTTTACACAGATCAGCTAATGCTGCAATTGATTTTCTTGCTGTGCAAGTCATCCATCTTCCTTGGTGCACATTCTGAAATTTGATGGTTTGCCTGCACTCCCTATGATCGTGAGTTTGCCGATTTTTAATTTGGTTCTCTGAGAGGAAATTGTTTTGTAAGTTTGCTGCAGCTTTTTGCGGCTTTGAGCGAATGATTAAGTTGACAAAAAAAAAAAAAGAACTCTCATTGCACTCTGCTAGTTATTTACAATATAATTACCAACAACAGAATCAAAAAGATATTATTGGTTCTGGAAGTTAGTTCTTTGAAAGTGGCAAAGAAAGATTGCATTCATAGTGTCCTTTTCATTTCTCAAGTCCTCTGCACAATCTTATTAATCATGTATCCCCATCAATTGGACAAGCTTGCGCCAGTTTCTTAAGATTTTCAATGATCATAACTAGTTTGTTGTTAAGTCGATTAACAAAGCACTTGGGCATCCAGCCTGCAGGATCCAACTGTAATAAAGAGGGAAAATTGAACCAACGAAAAGACTAATTAAAATTTAAAAAAAAAGTATGGTTGAACAGTTTTTTTTTTTTTTTTTTTTTTCTGAGGGTTGTTACTCAAAAGTGAAAACTGCAACCATATGGAATAAAAGGACGTTATGTAGTTAAAAAAGTAGAGCAGTACCTGAACAACATAGGTGACCATGCAAGAGTCACCATCAAGCCTCTCAACGACCCATCCTGATTGCAACAGCAGTCCCCTGATTGCATTATTTTGCTTTGGTTGCAATCCAGCAGCTATCTCCTTTGGAAGTGAAGCAACTGCTACCACCTGCACAGGGAAAACTCTGGCCAGTTATACATCTACAACCCGTAGATATGGTTTTGGGTTGTACGCTCAGAGCTGACAGCCCACGTCTTACGCCTATTGTGGGATCATACGTGCTTCATTGCACCCAATACAAGTATTTCACAAGTTTAGCTCAAGTCACACCACCCGTGGTGAGAGCCTTGCTTTACAAATTTACAATACTACTAATGTCTTGAGCTTCTCCAACCATTAAGAATTGGTTAGACAAATTAAATTTCATGATGAATCAAGAAGATACACAAATTCCTCACTCACACACATAATATTGTATATAACAATATATATCTTATAAACTATGAGGATATGAATTATGAAACACCTACCAGAGTGCCATCTTCCATGGTTTCCCGTCGCTCATAGACTATAAATTCTCTGTTTCTAAATAGGGGCTTGGAATTATCTCCAAACTTGAGCCGGATGATGCTGAGGTTGTCGTCAAGATCTTTTATGTACCTTGCTTCTACCAGATCAGAATCCCATTGCTGCAGGTTCAGGCTCAATAAACTTAATAAAAATCCAACAAGTTTATTATTCAAGAAGAAACAATATATACACATAATAATATTAATATATGGAACTAGTTGACCTTGGCAGCATCTATGGCATTAGCAACAGTGATAAATTGTTGGGGCGATACTGATCTGAGCAGCCAGCGGCTGCGGAAGGTGTGGAATGATCCATTTCCAGACCTTCGTTTCGATATCTCCACTCCATTTTCAAGAGTAAGAACCTTCCAGCCATCATTGCCATTATTAATCCCAATCCCCCTGTTGGAGTCTGAAGCAGACAGTAACTCTTGTATGCAGCTCTCACTTGCAAATTGCACATATCTTTTAAGCGAGTCCTCGCTTATAGACCTTGATTTCAAAACCAAAAGATCAAGTAGACACTTCAATTAATTCAATTCATCAGAGTGACAAAAAACAATGACATGAAAAGTAGGTACTCACCAGGATCGGCTGCAGGGTGCTGGACTAACCATCTCAGTATTCTGCTCCAAGTTTCAATTTCAATGGAGGCTTGCTTTTCTCATTGAGGGCTAAAAGCCTAAGGGAATTATGACTTTAGGGTGGAATGAATGATATATAAACAAGGAGGTACTAGTTTCCATAGAAGTGTAGAGAATAATAAGAAGTGGGGCGAGGAGATAGGGGCACATGCAATGCCAGAGGAACCTCCATGATTGGAACTGCACGTCTCTCTCTCTCTCTCTCTCTCTCTCTCTCTCTCTCTCTCTCTCTCACCAAAAAATAAAAGAAGAAATGGATTGATTCTTTGGTTTTCAGAAAAGGAGCCAGAGCAAAGGTAGGGAAGATGAAGCACATGGAGTGTTGGGGAAGGCTTTTAAAAACAAAAACAAGGAAAGCAGGTTTGCCAGAGCAAACGAGGACGAGGCAAAAAACTAAAGCCTTTGCCAATAGAAAGCTCAATTAGGCACACTAACCCTCCAAGCTTGCCTGATTATGAGGGACAGTGACACCTACCAGAATACCTTCAACGAGTCAATACTCAATCAATTTAAATAGGACCCCAATCACGTGCCCAGAAAAAAAAAACAAAAACAAAAAAAAAACAAAGCAAAACCAGCCACGGTGGTCCTTCTGGCCGGGCCGTTAGCTGTGGTACTAGTATATCGTCCCTTTTTATTTCTGCGAGTGTAGCATTCTTTATGACCATGAACGGAATAGTTCCAAGGTTCTGCCATTAAATAATGGCCTTGGTTTTGAGATTGATTGATGATGCTGACATGCTGTTGATCACCACATGCTTGCAGTTGCAGTTTGCAGGCAATATGCTCTGCACTATGCACTGTGCAGTAAAAAGGACACCATCTAGTGAGTGAAATTGTTTCTTGGAACTCGATCACTAAAAACAACAATAGTTACGAGAATGGTTTACTTTTATAAACGTATGATGCTCAGATCCAAGAACATATAGATGATGTTCAACTTTCCGAACGAATAAAAGTTAAAAAGGCAATGATAGAAAGGGAATAAGAAACTAATTATGAACAACACTTCATTTCCACTCATTATTACTGCTAAGTGCCAACTAGCTAGATTGCGACGTCTCTTCCTGCTTCAAAAAGCCTCTAGCTTTGAGGCTCTCCACTGTTTCCTGAACAGCATCTTCAACCGGTACGAAAACCAGACCCAGGTCGATTAATCTCTTTGCAGCATCCTTGCAATCCTTTAGGCCTGGTTGGGTTTCCCCACTAAACCTGTACACGTGTTCAAGTAAGCTCTAGTTCGTTATATCTTCAAATAAAAATAAAATAAAGTTTAGTTTAGTTCTTTTATGGAACAAGACAGGAAAATAATAACAATGACAATAATTCGACCAACAAGATGAACACGTTCTCCAAATCAGTACATGTCTCACTGTCCAAAAACTATACTGATAGAAGTTCAAAATGACTGATGATATCAATGATTAACTACAATTTTGTTTCATTGGAATTCTTTTCAATCTATGGGTTCACTTCAAAGTTCAAACTGGACCTCCACGTTGCACTGTTTTCCCTTCTCACAAGCACTGCGGCACTGCCTACTAACCCAAGTCTCACTTTCCTTGCAGCTATTTGAAATTTTTACAATCTAGAAAAAGATTGAAAGCTAGCTAAGAAGCCTTTTCCTTGGTACCAAATAAGACCACTATAGGGAAAGAGCACCACAGGAAGGAAGCAATGATAGATGTTATGTTTGACATCAAGTAATTACTAAGGAACTTAATGCATCCGAGCACATTCCAAAGGCTGATGGAAAGTAAATATACGCAATCATATAGAATTATGCATATCCATTTTGAAATTCAATTTTTTTTAAACCAATCATAACGATTTGTTGCTCATCATATACTTTAAAATATGCCTCTTTATTATAAATTTGCTTAAAAGGCATCATGACTTCATGAAGCAGGAAATAACAACACTGAGAAGATATCAATCAAAGGCCATAACTATTCTGCAAAGAAGGGTCATATACACAGAAAGTAAAATTTGATTCTCTGAAAAGTGTAAACCATCAACAATTGGTGCTGCGAAGCCCCCTATGACAGTGTTAAAAAGCTGGGGCTTCACAAAAGCAGGTACCTTTGATCACAATGAATACAACTTCTAGAAAACATTGAGAAGTAATAAGAACACAATATAATATATATATATATATATATATATATATATATATTTATATATATAAATAGATATATGTATATATATATAGAGAGAGAGAGAGGATTGGCAAGGAAGCAATCACAAAAGGAGAACTCATAAAAATTTATTTTTAGATAAATAATCAACATCGAGTGCACCTATGCACCACATTCAGTGAGGTCATTGCAGTAATACAGAGATAATAATACTATATTGAAGTGGATTTCCCACTGCTTTAAATATAATAAGTTCATAAAAGTTATGTTTCTTTTTTGTACCTTCTGCCACCTCACCGCTCCCCCTTTTCTAATCAATTTCCTAAGTGCTTTTGCTTGAAACTAAAATACTCCATTCTAGCACCATCAATAGTATTAAGAACTCATGTTTCTTGCAGCTCAGTAGCCTCTATATATCAACAAGACAAGATTCTAACTCCAAGAGTAAGGAGACTAAACTTGCTAGCAACTTTAACATTTTGGAAAGGACAGACATCCTCTGACAGATATCCAGGTTAACGCTGCGTGAGATTTCTGATTACTCTTTAGCTCCTGCATATCCACTTGCGATGCTTGCTTGAATAAAAATGCTTATTTTATTCCTCCTAATATTCTTTGATTGTTGGTTATGACTTCACTTCTACTCTACTTCACTAGGTATTAATCATTTTTAGGTGTCATCCCTACCTATTTTCAATGCAACCTTATTACTAGTATAGTTTGCAAGTACCCTACAAAGCATTAAAATGCAGTTACAGCAGTATTAATTAATTATAAACAGTTCATAGCTACACATAAAGGAAGTCTACCAATAACTGCCTCTAGATCTAAATGCAACCTTTACATAGATTCATTACACAGGATTAAACTACTCATAAGCATTCAGCAAAATCCAATTAATCCAGTTAGGCAGTGACCTCTCTTTGACCACTAAAGTATAACAGTTGCCCATATAATACACCAGAGATGATAACAATAAACCGTGCACAGTCACATATTAGATTGCATTAGCATAAAACCTGAACCAACTTTGATACTAACCTGTGGACTGGAAAGTGGGGGAAGAGTTTGGAGATTCTATCAGCAAAGTCACTGAATTGGTAGATACCATTGGTACAAAGGTACCTTCCAGAAGCCGCAGGAGTCTCAAACAGCAAAACTTGTGCCTTGGCGACATCTTTGACATGCACAGCCCCTAACCAGTGATACTCTTGTGTATCTTTGGATCCCTGCAGCAAGTTGAGCAGAACGGCACAGCTTGCATTCAAACCAGGCTGCAGAAGAGGTCCAAGACATGTGGCTGGATGGATTGCTACCACATCCAATCCATTCTTCTCTGCGAAATCCCATGCAGCTTTCTCTGCTAGTGTCTTTGACACGGGATACCATTTCTGTCAAAAAAAAATATTACTAAATTAATATCACTGTTGGTTGTGCAGATAGTCAAAATGATCACTTAAGAAGGCTTCACGTATTACTGGAGAGATTTAACAATACTCAAGGGGCTTCAGCACTATAGTTATATTTCCAAATTCTAAGAGAATGACTATAAGTAAGTCTGAAATATCTTAAAACTAGCCCGAACTTGGGCCCTCTGTTGACATTGATCCTTTTTTTAAATCTTTAAATAGCAGCCAGCCGAGTAGTGCTTGCTCCAACCGGTTCTGCTCATTATAAAGCAAGGCCGGGATCAGGCTTCACCAAAAATAGGGAAGCCAGAAAGCCTAGACACAATCTTCTGTATCTCCCTTCTCCTATATATTTTCTGGACAACCAAATGATTAGACCCACATTATACTAACACTAATGAAGTGATTAGACCCACATTATACTTAATACCAATAAAACTAAAACTAATGAAGGGGATATAGTTGGAATAGTAATGAGGAGAATAGTTGGATGAGTGACAGCAAAGGTTTTAGGTTTTAACTTCATATAAGACGGCAGAGTCAGTACATACCTCAGGTTTTCAATAATAAATACATAAAGTCATCAATTGCCCCAGATTGAAAGCTGGGCAATAATTTATGATTCTATCTATAGCAAAACCTATACTCCTACCTATAGCAAAACATGTACTGAGTAATCTTGATTAGCGAGAGAGAGAGTAGTGACCTGGCGGGATTTGCAGTAATCGAGGTCGGTCCACGACGTCTCGTCGAAGACCTTGTGGGAGGGCCAACCGGGGTTGGGGACCATGGCCGAGATGGAGGACGTGAGCACCACGCGCCTCGCGCCGAACCTCGCCGCGGCCTGCAGCACATTGAGGGTGCCCTGCACGGCGGGCAACACCAGCTCCGCCTGGGGGTCTTCGGGGTCCTCGAGGGTGCACGGCGACGCCACGTGGAACACGCCCTTGCAGTTCTCGACGGCCCTGGCGACGGCGCCGGCGTCGAGGATGTCGGCCTCGAAGACGGCGAGGGTGGCGGAGGAGGCGCCGGGGAGGGAGAAGAGGTGGGAGGCGTCGGAGCCGGGGTAGACGGAGACGTGGACGCGAGTGTAGCCGCGCTCCAGTAGGGTCTTGACGAGCCACGAGCCGATGAAGCCGTTGCCTCCGGTCACGCACACCGCCTCCGATGACGAAGAAGCCATTCCGATTGAGATTGGTTCTCTTGTTGTTGTTGCCGGCGATCTCAACTACTAACACTGTTACATTGCGAAATTACCAGATTACATACAATTCTATCTGATCACAACTTTCCTAACGCCAAGTATTGATGCTTATTCTATTCCGGGTTCAGTACTTTCGGTGGTACCTGAACTTCAATTTTTATTAACCAGTACCTGAACTTTTCGATTTCATTTTAAATAGTACCTAAGGCCACATTCGGTCACTATTCCAGCCAAAAAACCCAAATCTAACAAAATAAAAAACAAAAAAACAAGTTCAAGGCAAGTCTATTATCAAAAAATCGTCACTATATATGATCACAACCCTTGAAATCATCAAAAATCATCACTATGATAGCCTCCCATGCCGTTTTTAGTTAGAATAGTGATCGGAGGTGGCTCTAGGTACCATTTAAAATGAAATCGAAAAGTTCGGGTACTGGTTGTGATCAAAATTGCAGTTCAGGTACCATCAATAAAATTGAGGTATAGTTCATGTATCATTTGTGATAATAACCCTTTTATTTTTTATATGCGATTTACGCAGTCACTTTCGAACCTTATGCCCTTGTTGTGTGACTTGTGTCACAACTTTTTTTCGAAATTATACGACACATCGTCACATTACATTAATTTCTTAATTTTTCTTTTTCGTTTTACACCATTTGAATGGTATGTGAGCTATAGATTAAGGCTAAAATTGTAGTGGGTGGTGGATCTTAGAAGAGTGGCAAAACAGTAAAATAACATGAATATTACTGTTCATTATTGAAGGTTGAATGATATAGACATAATAAAACAAGAAAGAGGGGTAAAAGTGTAAAACAGTAAAACCAATAGGGCTGTCACTCGGTCGGTTCGAATCGGTTATAAGTATTACCAACTTCAAAACCAAAGCTTTCGATTAAAAATTGAGCTACTAATTACCAACCAAAAATTTCGGTTTTTAATCATGTCTATCAAATTCAGTATTTCGGTTTTTGGTATTACCAACTTTAAAACAACGAATTCTTCGTAATATAAATTAGAATGAACAATACTAGGTTTTTCAATTTTATAATCGTAAACTTTGTATTCATCAACTTATTATAGCTTTCTTTTGTACATATTACATTCAGTTTTAGCCATTTTCAATAAAACTAAGTTATTTAACTATTTTTGACCAGGTTAGTTAAAATACATGTACTATTAATGTAGTATATATAGTAATGCTCATACTATTATGAAATTTGTTATGATGCATGCAAAGTATGGCATTAGCTCAAATTAAAAGAGTGTAGATGAGAAGTTATCTGGAGCCGTTCATGAGTGGTAAAAATATTGTAGAAAGATTGGTGTTAATGCTTGGATCCGTTGGGATCTAATTAACGATAAGTAAGAGAGGAAGAGAGAGAGTGACACAAGATGTATAGTGGTTCGTCTCCCACCTTAGCGGGAAACTACGTTCACTTGAATGTTACACTAGTGTGCTGAGCCTTGCGGCCCAAGGGGATTACAAGAGATTTAATGGGATGGATTTAGTTGTGGGAGGAGGCATTCCTTTTATAAGTGAAGGAAGCCATCTCCTTTACATGGTTTTCGATGTGGGACAAGCAAAGATAACTATTCTAGTGTAGAAAGCCTATTTGTGAGGGCAACTTGGCAAGGCCAGAAAGGTGGCTTCCCGGCGACGGATTTGCGACTTCCGGATACCGTGGCGTAGCTTGAACATAGGGCTACAAGATGCAAGTAGTGGTTGGGCCTCACCATGGCTTGTGGGTGTCCCAAAGAGGGTGTTACTTATGCTTGGTGAGATAGCAAACTAGTCATGCTAGTAGAAGTATCTACAATTGGAGTTGTCCATATATAAGGCTCCATGTTGGCTAGCAAGTACCGATCGTGCACTTGCTTTGCTCAGATAAGAAAGGCTCCCCGTTGGAGTGATAGTGCCTTGTAAAAAATATGCAAGTGAGTAGTAGCTTATTCCAAATGTTTAATTGACCAAGTTAAACATGATATGCTCGTATAGCATTGCTGCAATGTTTGAATAAATATTGCGTGTACCAACCAAATGGGAGAGTAAGTGGTGTTACCGACAATCAATTATCAGAGAGTAATGAAGCATATCTACCGGTATCAATGTGTATGTTGGCGTTAGGGCCAATACTGATTTAGTGAATACTAGGAGTATATAGTGTGGTTATGCTCGTGTTTGAACTTTGTCCACTTCCACTCTAGAAAAGAGTAGGCAAATATATGTTTACTGCAAAGAGTATGCATGGTGGCATTATGAAGTCAACTAACGATATTGCAGATAATGGTGAGTACACAGTAGCTCATGTAATTGTGTATACATTCACACATCAATTATGGTGTAAGAAGAGGAGCAATGATTCATAGATACTAACCGCGTTTGACATGTCAGAGTTAATTAGTGTGTGTGTGTCTATATATATATATATATATATATATATATATATATATATATATATATATATATATTGAAAACTATAATATATAATGTTAATATTTAGATAATCGGTAGATTCAGTATTTACTAAAATCAAACCAATTTTTTCGGTAATTTTCGATTTCGGTTTTATCAGTCTCGATCACCAAAAAGTCGGTTTACCAAAGTTAAAACATCAATTGGTATTGGTATTCGGTTGATTTGGTAATTACCAAACCAAATGGCAGCCCTAGTTAATACCATAATTTTTTAGTTTTAAAGAGAGAGAATTATTATTATTATTTTTTATAGATAACATATGTTAAATCATACCCAATTTTAAATCTACCATTAGGGCATCTCCAACCCTTTAGTCAAAAAACCATAGTCGTTTGCAGAAATTGACACCAATAGTGTTATTACTATTCATTCAAATTTTGCATTTCCAACTCACTTTAGTCAAAAGCCAAAACCATTTTAGACAATTATTTAACTACAATATGAATTTATATATCATACATAATCATTCATTAAAATTTCTTTTTTGTTTGTTTATTTTTGAGAATCATATATATTCGTGCCACGTGTCAATACGATTAAGATACGATATTTTATCTCTATCTCGGTTGAGATTTTATTCACCACGTGTCAACTGATATTAGTTAAAATTATGGATAAGATAACATTTTCTATCATAACTTTATTACTGATTTTAGTGCCACTTGTCAGACGTTGAAAGGCTAGTTAGATTGCGTTATGATTTTTATTAGCCACGCGTCATATCCTATCTTCATATATCCTTTTCCAACCTTCCATAAATATGGAGTCATTCACTCCATCATATCTCGTCAATTCACAAATACGTCTCTGCTCATATCAAAATACTTAATTTAAGGTATTTCTACTCCAGTAAATAGTTGTGGCCATCCTATTACAACACCAAATGTAATGTTCTTGTTTAATTATCTTCAATTCTATTTTTTTTTCAAGTATATTACTTTTCGTAATTATTTTTTCTCTTTTATTGTAATAGGCAAACTCCAACTTCTATATGGACAGTAAGAATTCGTCTCTAAATTTTTCAGGACACGGATTTCAGAATGTAAGTTTATTCTATATGATGACATATAATTTTCATATATGCTTACTAGAGTAGACTTGACTAAATGCTGTAGAATGGATGTTGCTCGGTGTTTTTGGAGGATCATAGTCATGCGTGGTACCATCACATGCATTCTCATATTCTACTGTCTTATTAGAATTAGACCTATAAATGGATCGGATTTGAAGCGGATCAACCTAAATCGAAATCCATTTAAAAATTAAACTCAAACCCTCTCAGTTAACCTGGCGGATAGTTAATAGCTCGATCCAAATCTGTATCCGTCGGATTAACGGATATCTGATCCGCTAATCCGATCCATTTATAATTTTAAATAGTAATATTAAATTTATATCATGATACCTCATAAAATATTAAAATAACATGAAGAGTATCACCGAAAGTAGAATTACATTATCAAAATATCTCCTACACCTGATAAATTAAGATAGAGACGTCAGGAGATCTGTATAAGATTAATTGTGCTTCGACAACCTTCTTAGCTTTTAGGTAAACTAAACAAAGTCTTTATCAATAATGCTTCTTGGGTGATGGACTGATGGACTCTGTTTACGAAGACTGTCCCTTAAGTTTTTGCAAAAAAATTGTATTAGAAATTCTTAATATTTTATATTTTTCAAAAAAATAATAATGTATTAATAAAAAAATAATCTTTTATTGTTATAAAAACGGACCAGATCATTAATGGATTGGATCGAACTAAATCCGTATTTGATCCGTTAAATAAACGGGTTAACGGATTTGGATCATTACGGATCAAAATTTTCAATCCAAATCCGTCCAATAGCCACTGATCCGGAGAGGGTTCGGATCAAAATTCGGTCTATTTACAGGTCTAATTTGAACGCTGCAATGAAATATGGTGAAGGATTAATATGGAATTTACAAATAACTTTTCATATTCATTATACAAATTACATATACGAAAGTCGAAATACCTTGGCATTGTTGGCTGTGTGACTTTCCTCTTGTGCCATGTTTTCTTTGCTCTTTGAATTGCCTCTTAGGCTATGGATATCTTTCTCTTGAATGTTGGACGACCTACTCATTTCGCAATTTTTGGATCGAGAATTTTCTTGGTTATCATTGGTTCCTCCAATGATGGTGTTCATGTATAGGGATTCACCTTAGATTTCAGCTTGTACTGAAGAACCCTAGCTTTTAGTTCTCATATACCTTAAAAAAATAATGTCAATTAGTTCCTCACTTTCGACAAAGTTTATAAGGTCATGGAATGCTTCCAACATTTTATTCTGAAGGGTCCTCACTTCCTTAAATTTGGGGTCATCATAACAACCTTTTATGAAACTATACTTTCTCTTAATATTTTTCTTCGATCGGGTCAATACATATTTACTTGAAATCAGGGCCGGTCGTAAGATTTTGGAGGTCTGGAGCGAAAATTATTATAAGGCTTACTAATTGTGTATCCATCAAAACACTATGACAATTTCGGTACAAAGCTTACTAAAATAAGTATCATAACTTAATAAATGACTATAAAGTATTGAATATAAAGTTTATTTTTGTTGAATTTTAGTTTTTCATTTTTTTTATAAGGCCTACGTCCTCCAATTTGGTATTTAAAAAAAAAAAACAACAACAAAAGTTGAGAGAGGAAAGAGAAGAGAGAAAGAAAAACAGCAAAAGATGAGAGATGATAAAAGGGAAGAAAGAAAAGAAGAAGAAGAAAATAAATGCCCACCAAATGAGAGATGAAAAAGGAGAGAGAAAAAAAGAAGAAAAAGTAAACAAAATTGAGTGGTGAGTGGAGAGTGGTGAGGCAGTGAATCGAACCCACCACCAGAAGCCATCTCTCTCAGCTGCGTTGCCAATTCCACTGGGCATAACATTGGGCAGCAATGAACCTCTTTCAGTATACTACTAAATTAATTATAAGATTGGATGCCTCTGAGTTTAGGAGGCCTTGTGCAACTGCACCAGTTGAACCACCCCATGGCCAGCTCTGCTTGAAATTGTCGCCAACCCTCTTTGAATCAATACTCTAATTATGTGTCTATACAATATTCCTCTGAACTCAAACAAATGACATGTACACTTAATGTCATTAGAATTTTTATCAAACTCAATATAGTGACATATATATATATATATAGGACCCTTGTATTTCAGCTTCTTCTTCAATGATGCTGCAGGAGTACTTTCTATTTTCTTTCCTTTTTTTTTTTTTCTCTTTTTATAGCGAGATTCCATGACTGTATGCATACAATGTGAACCTTCTTCTTTTGTAGACCATGAATTACAATGCACATTTGTCATTAACTAATACTGAAACTCTTTGAAGAGAATCGAGGGCCTCCTTGTAGCCCCATCCATATTCCCTCTTCCGTCCGGCAACACGTCCTAGCGACGTCGTCGACGGACGGGACGTGTTTGTTGGTTCTCCTTGGCCGCTTTATTGGTCTCTATTTTGGACTATGGTTCCGAAAGCTGTGTTAAGAATGGGAAAGACAGTTTGTCCGGCGGGGTGTGAGCGTTTCCCGGACCAATGTTGGTGGGATTGTCACAACGCCGAGAATTGGGGTCTGGGTGATGGGCTCCTTGGGGGATGGAGATCGGGGATCAATCTGACTTTGTTTTTTTGCAAGCGAGATCGGAGATCGTTATGGTGGGGATTAATTGCAGGCGAAACCAGAGATCGAACTTCCCTGACTGGATCGATGGCTTGCAAGTTGGGACAGAAGATCGGTTTGGTCTGGCATGTGGCCAATCGAGGTTGTCGACTTAGTTCAGGTAGGTGGTTTGGGTGTGACGGTGGTGCTATGGCAACTTGACAACGGCTATGGTTGTATGTGGACGGTGGTGTGACGTTTGGGGGGAAACAAGAACGCTCATGGGCCTGGCATGGTCTTCTTCCAATCTTGGATAGTTCTTAGGCCTGGGTTCAGGAATTGGGCCCAATTTGGGCAGCTATGGTTTTAGTTTTCTTTTACCTTGTTTTGTTAGTCATTAATTATTTACTGTTTTCAATAAGGAGATGTGGGCATTGTCTCAATATTGGCACCTTGCTTGCCTTGATTGTCCTAGTTAGGTGGCGAGTTCCTTACTTTGTCAAAATGTCGCAACCTCCTAGTGGCAGGATGAAACAGATGTCACCGGTTTAGATTCCGTGCGGCAACATAGTAAGAAAGCTGCGCTATTTGTTATGATGCTTCTCCTTTGTAGAGTTATTTTTCAGTTATGTCACCGCTTTATCAAAGCAAATAAAGTTGTCAGACATGCACTCTTTACTAACTGGTGCAAGTTAGAATACATTACTTATTGTAATATGGGGTTAAGGCTCTAAGTCCCCCCATTGTATTCTTTGGTTTCATTAATCAAGGCTTAAGGGCAGCCACACTGGCCCTTCTTCAAAAAAATAAATAAATAAATAAATAAATAAATAATCAAATAAAATACTGAAACTCTTTGAATTTTGCTTTGTATAAGCATCTCGAAATTGTTTCTCAAATGTGAAACCACTAAACGGTTCTACACTTCTATACAAGGTATTAAATTTTTCTTCCTCTTCCTTTTCAATCTTATCTGTCATGGCTTCTCCATATTGTTCTACAAATATTTTCAAACTGGCTGTCGTCTTCACAAATTTGTCAAAGTATGAATTAATGCTTTTACTCCAATTGCGTAGTTGACATTCCAGTCCAAAATGTATCTTTCAAATACATAGGATCCCATCGATGCCTTTCTTTATGGTTTATATATATATATATATATATATATATATATATATAACCCATCTAACCAATTATCTTCACTGGAAAAATATTTTTCACATATAGATGTCCATTGTCTCTCAAAATCATCAATAGTTTTTTTTTAATATAGAAATCTATAGCATAAACTGAAATCAATCTTTAACAAAAATAAATTTGAGAAGCCTTCTCCTTTCTCTCCAAGATCACAACCACTAACAAAAATAATGGCGAAATAATGATGGCATGCTAAAAAAAATATTCACAGAATATCAACTTAGAGAAGAGATGTAACGTAAGTTTTACCAATTAAACTGCCCCAAGCATAATATTTTACACTGAAAGTACCGTCAACAAAAAAATATACCGCATCAGTCATAATACTCTTTATCTCTTTGTAATTTTTTTGTAACCCAGGAGCTTTTTTGGAATATTTTCCATAATATGCCACAAGCACTATCGGTGCTTAGCATTGGAAACACAACCTCAATAGCATTTTTCAATACTGCACATTGACTAATAATTATAGCATTTGGAGATTTTCCTTTCATGCATGTCATCCATACCTTAAATAGCCATGTGCATGACACTAAAGTCTCATCACAAAGCAAGCCACAACCCAATAACAAAGATTGACCGTAATGATTTACTCCAACAAAAGGAGCAAATGGTATATCATATTTATTTTTCAAGCATGTCAAGTCAAATGTAATAACATCTCCAAATTCTTCAGAAGTTACTCGACTCCTAGCATCAATCCAAAAGAGGTTCCTTAGTCGACCTTCTTCATCAAGTTTGGATTACTTTTTTGCATCATAATGAAATATTTGTGAAAGGTGTTTGCATCACCAATCTAAAGTTTCAATCTTCTTTGCTTGCCAATGAAGTTTTGTGCATCTTTCTCGCTATACATAAAATTTGTGTATCCACATTTTTTAGTCAATATAGCATGATAACTTTTAGATTGTCGAACACCAGCATCTTCATTAAAACAAAACCTATCTTTTGAATGTTGATCTAGCTAGGTCCCTATATTTCCTCATACGTTTGGTTGTTTTTGGACACAATAAGTGATTGTGCTGTAAACATACTATAGTCAATTTGTACTCTCCATCTTACTTAAGCATTGCTCGGATACAAACAAAACATCCAGTTATCTGTGAGGATTTCGGTGCCCAATCTAACCAAGTTGAGGGGATTTACCTTTCAATGCTCTTGAACATACAAGCTGGACGTACATCACTCCATTTTTTTTTGGGTCGGATCTTTTTATAATTGCCCAACTTGACTTCTTAGCATAATCTTCATAATAATCATACATAGCATCATAAGAATTAAATCTCATTCTTGTTTCTAAAATATCTCCATCATCTTATTCAACTTCATTGAATATAATTACGTCATCATCTTCCTTGACTTAAGGGGTGTCTTATGAAAAAACTAAGCAGTGTTAATGTTCGAACAAGTCAACAATTCAAAATAATGGAGAAATATGGCAAGTGATATACAAAATGTTGGATGTATTGCTAGAGATTTGAGAAACTTTGAAAGAGATTCGAGGGAAGAAGTGAAAGGACATGATGCAACTATATATGCTACTTGAGTACTTAGAGTCAGAAAATGAAAAGAAGCCATCATTTTATTTTGAAGTTGATCGAGATGAAGAAAATAAGATGAACCGTTGCTTTTCTGATCCTACCTAAAAAAAAGTATATTATTTCTTTAATGATGTTGTTGTGTTTGATATCACATACAACACAAAAAAACATCTCATGATCTTCACAGAAGTCACAAGTGTCAACCATCATAGCCAGACAATTGTATTGATTGTGGACTTTTAAGTAATGAGAAAACTGAATCTTTTATTTGGTTACTAGAACTGTTTGGCTCCAAAATCAATTTGGGTGCAAACTATCTCTTTTGCTGATGTGATTGAGAAGGCGTGCAAGCACCGTGGGGTGCAGTCGTCGGGGAGTCCCTTGACCTGACTTCTTAATCAAACAATATGGACGAGGAGAGCACCAACCTCGTCACAAGGTTCTTTTCTTGCCTTCTGGAAAATGACTTTTCGCCTTACTGGTAAGGACTTTGGTTGTGATCTCTTGCATTCACCGAATCGATACTTAGTGTTGTAGACTAAGCAGAGCAATCACTGGGAAGTTGGAGAAAGCACGAGTTTTGTTAAAGTTTGACTTTAGCTTCGCTAGGTTGCGAGGGCGTTACCTTTGCTTCGCTGGTCGAGATAGTCTTGGTGGCAGTGGTACTGGCAGTCGGCTCCTGGGGAAACTGGGGCTGGAAGTACGGTCGTCGGGTTGGTTTGGTGGCGCTAACAGTTTGCTCTTAAAGAGACTGGGACTGGAATGTTGTCACCGATAAGAGAGGTTGCTCCAGGGAGACTTGGGTAATCGTAGAGATTAGTTTGAGAGTTGTCCGTCTTTTGTTGTGTCGCTTTAGCCTCTATATATAGGCTGCTCGTAGATTTTCCTTCCTAATAAGAATGAAATACTATATTTTAGGCCACAGTTATTGGCCTTTGAATCAAATCAAAACTCTTAATAGTTTTGATAACTATCGTAGGTGATAAGAGATTAACTCTGTCGTAGCAATCTTCTAGGCAAGGTTAATTACCTTTTGGAGTACTGGACGTAATCTTCTTAGATGCACGTATCTTAATTGCAGTTGTATATTCGCGTGGACTCTATAGCTAGCGGCATGCAATTATATATATGTGTGTGTGTGTGTGTGTGTGTGTCTTCTTGTTGACGTTCAGCTTAAATACATGGGCAAGCATTGATTGCTTGATTGTCTGCAAATATTAGATGGCCTGGCCCATGCATGAGCCACTATACATGCATGATATATATTCCTTATTGAATTGTAATCAAGGATAATTATACCCTTCCTATCCTGCTTCACATCCAGCAATCCTTTGGTTGCAATATATGTGGGGTCCCTTGATATTTCCCTCTCATGCATGACACATTTTCCTCTCCTTAAGTGTATCACCATGCCTTAATTGCATGGGAAGTATATATATGGCCAATTTGATCTTCGTGAGCCAACCAACTCATCCGCGCTCGCGTCCTTGATTATATCTTCGCGAGCAATATTTAATTGTAATATATATCTTCAGCTGCAAGTCCACGCCATTTATTCCTTAAGAAATAAGAACCCATGCTTGCACGTTCACATCCTTCCCTCCTGCTCAATCTTGATAATCAAGCAAATCATCATATTTAATTATCAAATATTTGATAATTAATAGTAAATCGATGAATATCCAGATTCGCTTCAAAATTGCTTGGCCTCCAAGTAGGCTTTATTTAGCTTCTAATAATATATTTCGAACTTATCGCAAATAAATAGCTTGGGCCACAGATATTGGCCCGGATTTCTTCGAGTCCCCCTTATCGGGAAAAAAATGTTAATTTTGGGTTCAAACAAGAACAATGGTTGAAAGCTATGCCTATGATGTCTAAACAATTTTTATATGCTTGTTTACCTAGGTTCTTAGAAACTTTGATGAATGATTGACACTTAGGGATGACCACATGATTATATTTTTGCTGGTATATTTAGTGATAGTTATTTGCAGGCATCAAGGAGCAGTCTTCGAAAATGGTAAATTTGGTAATGGAGTTGGAATGAGGGTGTTGGTTTAATTTTGTGTTTTTCTTTTTCTCCGACCACGAGAACCTTGCAAAGGCGATTAAGCAAAGGATTAAATTCTAGTGTGAAGGTAACGATTAATTAAGGAAATGATTGAATTCTAGTTTTTGTTTGCATCAATTTAATTTATCTTTCATTCAAATCAAAAATTTTAATTCTGGAAGATAGCCTGCTTGTTTTTATTTAGTTGATTCACAAACCACAAACCTTTGGTTTGTATTGGAACTAGAACATTCTGGTTCACAGTCCCTTCGAGTTCCAAAATTTGAAGCTTGCTCTTCTTTTTTGTGTTTGATTGGGAGTGAATATATTATCTGGGCATTTGTGATTTGATTCCTTTATGCAAAAACTTCTTATGAATGTCAATAATTTAATTGGAAGATACATGAATTTGTTTTAGGGCTGCCACTTGGTTTGGTAATTAACAAACCGGTTTAATACCAACCGATATTTTAGGTTTGGTAGATTGACTTTTTGGTAACCAAGAACGATAAAATTGAAATCGAAAATTACCGAAAAAGTTGGTTTTGTTTTGGTAAATACCCAATCTCACAACTATCTAAATATTGCTTTATATACTATAGTTTTTAATACACATAAATGTATATTAAGAAATAAGCATAAAAAATTTATAGTAGTATGAACATTACTACATATACGACATTAATAATGCATGTATTTTAAGTAATCTGGTCAAAGATGGTTAAATAACTAATTTTATTAAAAGTGGCTAAAACTTGATGTCATATATACAAAAGAAAACTATAATAAGTAGATGAATACAAAGTTTACAACTATAAAATTGCAAAGCCTAGTAATGTTCATTCTAATTTATATTTCAAAGAATTAGTTGTTCTAAAGTTGGTAATGCCAAAAACTGAAATATCGAATTTGGTAGACACGATTAAAAACCGAAACTTTTGGTTGGTAATTGGTAACTCAATTTTGAAACTGAAAGCTTTGATTTTGAAGTTGACAATACCTATAACCGATTCGAACTGACAGAGTGACATGCCTAATTTATTTTTTAAGGAAACAATGTATTGCTCAGACAAATATTCGACTAAGCTTTATTTTTTCAACACTATGCCAATTGAATAGCAGTCTTTAACAAAAGATGATACCGTCAATGTGTGCCATAATATATTTTCTAGAAAGTCCATGAGATTCTTGAAAGGTTGAAATAGCAATTTTGGTTTTGGGGCTTTGTAGCTTTGTGTAATCTGCAGCAAGTTTTGAGCCTTATAAATGAGACATATTTAGCATTTACCGTGTTCTGCTTGAGCATTAAATTTGTTATCCTTTGCTCCAAATGCTATGAGAGTTTGAGTTGATATCCTAAGAGCAACTCTAACAGCTTCCCCATATTTTGATTTTTCTCTATTTTAGAGAAAAATGAGTCTCTTTTGCTCCAACAGATTCCCTAAAACTATCCCTAATTTAGAGATAAAGAGGAAAGAGAAAACCAAATTCCCTAAATTTACAGCAATTTATAAAATTTAAGGAAGAATTATTGAGATTTTAAAAATTGCTGTAAAATAGGGAATCTGTTGGGGTTGGAGAAGAAAAAAAGGCTACAGCTTTGACTTTTGCTTCCCTATAGTACAGAAATGATAGAGAAGCTGTTGGCTCTGATCCCTGATGCATCTCTCTAGAGGCCAATATCTGAGCTACAATGCATTAAAGATACTGTTAGTACTAAATGAAAGTTGAGATATATTCAATCATCTCAACTTTTACAGGCAATAATTGATGAGGCATCTCTTCTACCAGAAACTACAAAATATATCACAGATGGACTCCATTCGCTTAACATTGGAATTAAAGAACTTCTCTCAAGTTTGGGTGTTGAGGAACTCCCATATACAAGAAAAAGAAAACCTCAACAAATAATCATTGAAGAACCATCTCAAGCAATTGCTAAAGGAAGTGGGAAGAGGTTGAAGTCATCAAAAGAAATAGCATGTGTGCGAATTTTGCACCCCAATCAAAGAGGGACAACCAAATATTGAGTAATAATAAGATGGGTTTCCGATGTGGAGCATTTGATCATTGAGAAAATGTATGTAGAGCACCAAATATGGTACCTAATGCATACAGGATCGTGAAAAACTTAAGAGAACCCCATCACGTCGAACGTGATGAACAATGAAGTATCTATATGAGGGGCTAGTTGGGCTGTAGCCCAACCCAAAATCCTTACAATATTTTGCATACTAGTGCTAAGTTTTCATCAAAGCCACTGGTGTTTAGTTGACAAAGTGAGTGTGTTGTTTTCCTCCTTTCTAAAGCTCTACGTTGGCAAGTAAAGCTTTTTTTTTTTTCACCTCTCCTCCCTGGTTTTTTTCTTTAGTTACAAACTTACAACTTACAACATCTTTCATTAGTATTTTTTTTCCTTAGAAAACAAATCTAGCCTGTTCTTTTTTAGCTCTTTCCTATTTTTTCTTCAGTTACAATATTTTCTATTAGTATTTGTATTAAATATTTTTCTCAAATCTAGTCTCAAAATTTTTGCAAGTACTATCAACTAAAAAAAAATATTTCTTATATGCAAACCTTAGATTAGCCCACTCCAGTTTTACGTTCTGGATTCGCCACTGGTGATGAAGATATTGAGCTCGAGGTTGTAAACTTCAACTTTGCCAAAGTCAACGACTTGGAAGTCACTGATTTCAATTAGAACCTTTCTATTGCCAAGGATGATATGATATGATAGTAATGGCTTTTGCCATATTTTATTAATAAACATTGGTCTTAGCTTCCTTTCAAATAGATTCATCCAAAGATGTCTAGGCTAGAGTTGTAAGAGATATGTACTTAAGCGAGCATAACTCCACAGACATCTCATATCTTCTTACCTGGTTGTATTTATGTTGAAGTTAATTACTGAAAGAAGTTGAGTGACTACGTACCATTATTAGTATTAATAGGTATTTGGATTAGATTTTGTTTCGAAACTTTATTGTATTTGTGGGCTTAATAATGAATACAATTTGAGTTTTTATTCCCACGATTTTAATTTTGAGACACATTCCTCTATAACAACTATGACAGACCCATCAAATTTGATCCAAAATGTCGTATAATGGCCCAATTTGTTTTGCCCATGATGTGCTCATATTATCCTATATTTTTATGCCTCATAATCTTAGTTTTTATGTTTAATTCTCCTTATTTATGATTTATTTACATCTTTTAGTAATTTTGTAGATTTGTTTCGTAGAAAGAAGAAAGAAGCTAAAATGAGCTAACTAGGATTGAACCGTGTTTTGCAATCCCAAGTCCTAGAATCTGCCTATGTAGAACATCTAACTTCAGCAAATTACTGGGAAAGTACCAGATCAAATTAGACCATAAGCCTTACAACATTGGAAAGCTATGGATGTTTATTTTATGTAAAATTTTACAGATCTGGATTTCAATATTTCGAAAGAAAGTTATGATTGTTTTATTGAAGATAGATCAGAACAAAAAATCTTCTTGGGAATTTACAAACGTTTGTGGAGAACTCAAGTTCCATGGCACAAGATAGTCAATTTTTCAAGGAAGTTAATTCAGATGAGAATTCAATAATGAACTTATTCCTACTTCTACTGAAGATATTTTAAGTTTTTCTCATTTCAAATGAAGAAAGGAATCTAAACTCAAGTTTTACAAAGAACTTGAAGCCAAAGATGTGTAGGTATCTTCCCTATATAAAGGAGCACAAATTTCACATGAGGAGGACTCGGGAGCACAATGTTGATGCCTAGGGAGTAGAGAAGACTCATCCATCTTCCCCATCTTTTCCCTTCTATTCTTTTTATGTTTTATTTATTTATATTTTGCTAAACCTTTTTCTAGGGTTAAGATGATGCCCTATCATGATTGTTTATGTACTTTGATGTTATATTGATGGATTTATAGTTTCTTTATGATGAATTCTTAGTCACTATTTGAATTGATGCTTTATGTTTAAGTTCTTTGATTGATTACCTTACGGCTTTACATCTAGTAATTAGAAGATGAATTTGAGGCGTACCTGCAATATAATTCAAATTAGGTTTTTATGATTAGGAGTTGTGAATTACATTATTATCGTACCTGTAGTAATGGTTTGCATGATTCTCTTGTTTTCTAGAACGTAATGAGTCATGTGTGTTAAATTTATGCCGTACCTGGATAGACTGCATGCTAGGATATACGACATATACCGTACCTGGAGAGAATCATACATTTATGGAAAACTAGGGTCTAAGTGCCGTACATGGACTTAGATACTGGAATTGTCATCAAAAGAAACAAAAGAATTTGTTAATTAATTGCATCGAAACATAAATAGGATTGTTATTAGTGGTTGATTCTAAAACTAGGGCTGGGAATTCCAAACCGAGATCCCGAAACCGATCCCGTCCGATCTGAGCCGAAACCGATCAGGTCGGTATGATGATTCGTTTCGCCGGAATCCCGATCCGAACCGTACCGAAACTTCTGCAAACGGGTCGGCACCGGTATGGATGAAAAGCATACCGAATTGACGGAACCGAGCTGAAACCAGATCATGACGGCGATTCTGTCTCGGATTGAGTTGCCGGGATTCGTGGTGAGCCATGGGTATGGGTTGACAGAGACGGCGGGGTGGTGGTGTCCTGCGCGTGGTCAGATCCAACTCCAGAAGCAAAGCGAAAACAGCTCTTCATATCCATCTGCAACTGTTGAAACCGATTGAAGCCGAACTGTACCGAATCGATCGGTTTCGGGACCAATCGGTATGCCTGCGAAAATTCCGGTATCGGTCTCGGTATAGGCTCATTCCCGAGCCGAGCCAAACCGATCCCACCCCTATCTAAAACCCTAGATTTTATCATCTTTGCTTTTCAACCTATAAACTTTATTTTGTTTGTTTGTTTATTTCACATTATTTCTTTATTCGAAAACCTAAAAACAGTACTTTCTTTATCTTAATTGTTCAT
Source organism: Rosa chinensis (assembly GCF_002994745.2). Taxonomy (NCBI): domain Eukaryota; kingdom Viridiplantae; phylum Streptophyta; class Magnoliopsida; order Rosales; family Rosaceae; genus Rosa; species Rosa chinensis. The sequence goes on from NC_037094.1 coordinate 36,296,645, forward strand.
TGTGCTTTTGTGATTTTGTGTTTGGATTAATTGAGTTAGGGTTTAAATTAATTATCAATCCTCAGTTGGAATGGCCTCGTACTTGCCCACTATACTAACGATAATTCGTGTGCTTGCGAGTTTTAATTAAAATTGCACAACAACCATCAACACCATAATAAATTTCACATAAGCTTTCTACACTTCTAGAGTCAGAAGAACCCTCTTGAACTTTAGAGATATTCGAGCCAACGAATATCAAGCGGAAACGCATTGTAAAAATGAGAATGAATTTCTTCACAACACCTTTAATAGTTGCGGTTGTAAACGCATCTTGGAGAAACTTATGTGTGTCTCTAGTGGGTTATATATCACCACACTATTCGAGCTATTAAATTCAATAATATTATAAGAGATGATCTCTTGGATTCTGACATATATTGGCTTTGGCACGACAGATTAGGTCATCCTGGTCATGATATGCTAATCAGTATACTTAAGACTTCACATGAACATCCTTTATTTTGAGCCAACGAAGCAAGAATCATAAGTCTATTCCTCTCACCACATGGTGGTTCTGAACTTTGATCACTGTAGACACCTAGACCGCTGCCGCCGCACCTCCTACTACTGCCACAGTCCTTCACCGTCACCGCCGCCACTCTCTTAGGCCTATATCTGCTTCTGGCACCAATAATGGTGCCATGGTCATGAATTTTACCTCTTTAGCCTAACTGACATCCTCATCAGTTCTTAATAAGACCCTTAGCTCATTTTACAAAGCCTGTTCCTTAAGAAAATTAGAACCAGGACCATCCTACGCAAAGGATAAGAAAGAAATAGATCTTTCCATTTTTACAAAGAATCGATGAGATATTTGTGGACCTATTCAACCAACTTGCGGATCATTTAGAAATTTTATAGTATTGGTTAATACGTCGACACATTGGTCACATGTCGCGCTCTTCTCCACTTATGCTAAACTTCTAGCCCAAATTATTCGTCTACCGGCTCACCACACCGATTATCCAATTAAGTCCATTTGACTTGATAATGCTAGATGTTTACATTGAATTTTTTTTTTATGATTATTACATGTCTATTCGGATTGATATTGAACACCCGGTTTCCCATGTTCACACTCAAAATGGTCTAGCAGAAGTCACCATAAAAAGATTGAAAATGGTTGCTCGACCATTGGTAATGGTCTAGCAGAATCCAACGTTATTTGTCTCCTGCTGCTGCTGCCATCCTTTGCAGCATTTCACCGCCGCCGCCGCCACTCTCTTAGGCCTATATCTGCTTCTGGCACCAATAAAGGTGTCATGGTCACAAATTTCACCTCTTTAGCCTAACTGACATCCTCATCAGTTCTTAATAAGACCCGTAGCTCATTTTACAAAACTTGTTCCTTAAGAAAATTAGGACCAGGACCGTCCTACGTAAAGGATAAGAAAAAAATCGATCTTTGTTAAACTAAAATGACAATTGGAATCGGTCTACTCATTTCATTCATAAGCCCTTTTATATAGGGATAGGATTACAACGGAAATATCAATTATATTGATGATACTAAATGCTGATTGAGCTGTGATTTGTAATTGATTGATTCCCTCTTCGTCTGTTTCTTTGACGAAGGCACATAATGTGTTTTTCCTTTTACACTCCTCCTTGTGCCAAGTCAAAAACGAAATGGTGCATGAGTTGTTGCCTCACTAAAAACCTTGCCAAGTAACAATAAAAACCCTGTGGGACAAAAATAAAACTTGGTCGAAGGAAAAGAGCACAACGCACCTTCTGCATTTGGGAATGACATGTGTGTGTTAGACTCTCCCTGACGTCTACACCTCCCCCTGATCATTACATTAATCAAGTGAGCTTGGAAAGTCTTCGCATTCCTATGCTTTTCACATGTTTCTCAAATGTGGCCTTAGGCAGTGATTTGGTGAACAAATCTGCCACATTCTCCTCAGACCTTACTTGATTCACTTGAATCTTGAGGAGGGCCTGTTGTTGCTAATTGTAGAAAAACTTTTGCGATATGTGTTTTGTATTATCACCCTTGATATATCCTAGCTTCATCTGTTCGATGCAAGCTGCATTATCTTCATAAATGCAAGTAGGCTCTTCAGTGGTAGAACTCAAACCACTAGTCCCTCAAATATGTGTGATGATAGCACTTAACCATACACACTCACGAACAGCCTCATGTACAACAATGATCTCTGAGTGGTTCGAGGAGGTAGCCGCAAGGGTTTTCTTGGTTGATCTCCAAGATATCGCTGTGTTCCCAATGGTAAATACATAACCAGTTTGGGAACGACCATTATGTGGGTCAGAGAGATACCCAGTATCAGCAAAAACAACCAAAACATCATTTGGCGTTTCGGTGTAATGAGTGGCACTTTCGCCATCAATATTTCCTTCAGGGATTGCAGTTTCATCTGCGGTCCCTCTTGTTTCTCTGTAGGGAAAGAACAGTCCCAAGTCAATAGTCCCTTTTAGGTATCAAAGATGTTCTTGATACCATTCCAGTGACGCTGCGTTGGCGCTGAGCTAAATCTTAACAAGTTCACTGAGAATGCAATGTCTGGTAGAGCAAATTGGGCTAAGTACAATAATGCGCCTATTGCACTTAGATAGGGAATTTCAGCTCCCAACACCTGTTCGTCATCTTCCTTTGGACGAAATGGATATTTCCTTGCATCTAAACTTCGACCGATCATGGGAGTGCTAGCAGGATGTGCTTTGTCCATGTTATATCGCCTGACTTTTGGACATATGCAGACTGGTGGATTAATTTGTCCATGTTATATCGCCTGACTTTTGGACACATGCAGACTGGTGGATTAATATTCCACAAACTCGGTGTTCTAGTTCAAGGCCTAGATAGAATCGAGTTTTCCCAAGATCCTTCATCTCAAATTCGGATTTCAAGTAGCTCGCGGTTTCTCTTATTTCGTCAAGAGTACCTATTATGTCCATATCATCGACATATATAGCTACAATTACAAATCCGGAACTTGTTTTCTTTATGAATACGTAGGGGCATAATTCATCGTTCTTATATCCCTTCCCAATCAAGTAGTCACTTAGACGGGTATACCACATCCGCCTGGATTGTTTTAATCCATAAAGTGAGCGTTTCAACCTAGTTACAAACGCACTCCGTGGTTTAGAGTCACTTGACTTGGGTAATGTAAGGCCATCAGGCACTTTCATATATATCTCTGAATCTAGATCTCCATAGAGATATGCAGTAACCACATCTATGAGCTGCATTTCCAGTCCTTTGGAAACTACTATGCTAACTAAGTAGCGGAACGTTATAACGTCCATTACGGGAGAGTATGTCTCCTCGTAGTCAATTCCAGGGCGTTGTGAGAAACCTTGCTCCCCGAGGCGAGCCTTGTACCTCAGGACTTCATTCTTCTCATTACGCTTTCTGACAAAGACTCATTTATGTCCTACAGGCTTTACACTTGGTGGGGTTAGCACTACCTGACCAACTACCTGTCTCTTTGTCAGAGAATCTAATTCTACCTGGATTGATTCTTTCCATTTAGGCCAATCTGCTCTTTGTTGACATTTTTCAACAGAGCGTAGTTCGATATCATCGTGCTCTATGATTCCTTGAGCAACAGTATATATCATCAATGTGTATGGAAGATCTTTCTATCAACTCATACGCACTCTCGTAATCCTTTGAGATTTCTTTGTTCTCTGGAATCATTTCAATCATCGGAGCGTCCTCCAGTATTGATTCATGGACATAATTATAATAAGAGACAATCTCATGAGAGGGATTCTATACATTGATGATTGGTTTGTGCCTTACCCACCCTCTTCTTCCTTGGGTGAGTGTCAATCGAACCAAGTGACCTCCCCCTCTTCCTTGGGGAGCCACGGCCTCAACCACACCTCCACTAAGTGCAGTTGCAGTGCCTCTATCTGCGGCACCGTGCCCCTTATTGGGGACTTCTAACCTTGCAGGCACATTTGCAGCTCGTATATGTGATCTCGTCACTTTTGCGATATCAGTAAACGTATCAGGCATCGAATCTGCTACGTTCTGAAGATCGATTATTCTTTTCACTTCACTTTCACTTTGTGAAGTGCGGGGATCAAAATGAGACAGAGTGGGGACAAACCATGACAATTCCTGTCGTTCCCTTGGAAAATCCTTTTTCCTATCTCCCCCTAACGACAGGAAGACTGTCTCATCAAAGTGACAATCCGCAAATCTAGCGGTAGAGAGATCGCCTGTCAAGGGTTCCAAATAGCGGATAATTGTTGGGGATTCGTATCTAACATAAATACTTAATCGTCTCTGAAGACCCAGTGTAGTGCGCTGTGGGGGCACAATAGGCACATATACTGCGCAACCAGATATGCGTAAGTGTGAAATGTCAGGCTCATATCCAGTTACCAACTGGTACACAGAAAATGGTTGGCTAGCAGTGGGTCTGAAACGAATAAGTAAAGCTGCGTGCAATATTGCATAACCCCATGCAGATATAGGCAGGTTGGTGCGCATAACCAATGCCCTAGCCACCATCTGTAGCCTTTTGATGGTGGCTTATGCGGGACCATTTTGTGTATGCACATGGGGTACAGGATGCTCTATATTGATCCAAATAGATATGCAATAATCATCAAATGCTTTTGATGTAAACTCTCTAGCATTATCGAGCCTTATAGACTTGATAGGGTGATCAGGGTGGTGAGCCCTTAAACGTATAATCTGTGCTAGGAGTATTGCAGCATTTCTTGTGGACAATAAAACGACATGTGACCAGATTGTCGAAGCATCCACCAGAACCATAAAGTACTTGAATGGTCCGCATTCTGGATGGATAGGTCCACAGACATCTCTTTGTATCCTTTGTAAGAATGGAATGTTTTGTTTTGTATCTTTAGCAAAGGAAGGTCTCGATCCTGTTTTTGCTAAAGAGTAGGCTTTGCAAAACGAGTGATGTGCCTTTGAAATAGTCAATCAGACATAATGGGAGGGAGGTAGTGCTTCTGGTACTTTAGAAGGCAATGACTGCATTTGAGCAATACTATAACCGACACCTTGCAGTGTGGCAGATTTTTCTCCCATTTTTCACTCGAAAGAAGGGATATCCGTGTGAGTTCTTTAAAAATACGGATCATCATGTCACGACCTCGGTGCCATAGGCGGTTATGAAAAAGCCTGTATGAGTCAGTGTCCCACATTTCATTGTTGGTGACAGTATAGGATTCAATGATCCGAATCGTAGAATTTTCTCTAATATGTGTTTCCTTCCACAGTCATTAGATGTAATATCAAGGTATTCAGTTCCATTCTCACGGTGTGTTTTTACTGGATAATCGTTGGCACAAAGTGCTTTGAAACATTAACAAGGTTCGATTAGCTCTTGGCGCATATAGAGCGTCTTTGACTTTAAATATATCTCAGATTCTTTAGAGTAATTCTATTTTAGTAGAATGATAATCTTTTCATTCTAATAATAATTTTTTTCTCTAGATGTATTGCTTTACATCTTTATATTGCAATTTCGAACCATGTAAATATGTGTAATAAATAAATTTGAATAAATTCAGTGCTTGAGAATAAAATTCAAAATTTGTTAATGAGCCAATGATAATCAAATCAAGGTCTTGTTCTAATTCATCAAACCATTATTGAAATAAACTTTAAGACCAAAACAATAGTCTAAGTAAAAGTGAGGCATTATGCCTTCACAACTGTCTTTGGAAAATAAATAGATAAAGCAGATCAGTCAAAATCTAGTGCATCCATTGACTGATCAGCAAGTTCCTTGTTGCCATTGAGGTCTGCAATTGTGAGGTTGACATCTGGGTCATGGCCTCCTTCTTCCATATAGTGAGTTTCTTGTTCTTTAGACTCCCTATATCTCTTGTAATTGGCTGCTACTCTGTTGCTTGCTTGGCAGTTCTTGTACCAATGCCCAATGATTCCACACCTATAGCATGGTTCATTGCCAACTCTGTTCTGTTTGACTGAAGGGTTCTTAGGTGCCCTTTGCACCTTGTTTCCATGACCACTAGGACCAACACCACCATCTTTGCGCCATACATTGGGAGGGCCTCCACGGCCCATATCATGACCCCATGTCCCTTGCCACGTGGTGCATTGTTGTCACATGGGTGGGGATCATCACGTCTAATCCCCTTCGCATTGGGGTTCTTTCCATCGTTCACTTTGCCATAATTAACCTCAGGAATTTTCTTTGTTCCAACAGGCCTGGCATTGTTGTTTAACAGAACCTCATTATGCCTCTCAGCCACTTGCAATAGGTTGATCAGCTTGTTGAAGGTTGTGATTCTTTTGTTATCATACTTCAGCCTATACTGGTATACTGGTTCGCTAGTATGATTGCTGAAGTAGGAAAAGTGGAAAGAGTCTTCTGGATCATATCATCTTCTGTGATTTCCTTTCCACAGAAATTTAGACGTGCCTTTATGCGCAACATGTCCTTGTTGAAGTCATTTACCCTTTTATAGTCAAGCAAGCGGATTTCATTCCACTGAACAGTCAGTTCTGGGAGCAATGTGTCATGAATGTTCCCAAAACGTCCCTTAAGGGCATCCCACAGTTCTTTGGGCGTCTTCAACTGAAGGTATTCCCAGCGGAGGCTAGGATCAATATGTCGCCTCAGAAACATTAAGGCATTTGCTTTCACTTTATTAGACGGTCCATCGTCTTTGGGGTCAGTGGGAGTTTTGATGGTGGCAGTGTAGTCTCTTGCCACAAAGGCAGTTTCTACATCGGAAACCCAACGGTGGTACTCAAGTCCGTCTGAGTCCAAAATGTCAAACTCAGATCGAGTTGGATCAGCCATCTACATAAACAAGAGAGAAGAAATAAATTACGCAGTCATAAAGACATCCACGTGAATTATTTTCCAAACGTATGAATTAGATTTCAAAACCAAGATTCGTAATGGTCACATTTTTTTCGATGCTATGTGAAAATACTTTATCACAGTAAGTGTGTGTATAATGCGCATGAATTTTCATTATCATGGCCGAACGATATTGATATGTTGCATTAAAAAAAAAATCATAGCACATTTAAATATAGCATATAAAAAATAAACTACATGGCATGCTCATATTTCACAAATATACAACAAATTATATACTACACATAATAATAGCAATAATATAGCATGCGTAAAATAAAATATAAACAATAGCATAATTAAAGGCACGCTTAGGAATAACTATATAAGCGTAAATAAAATTCACAAAACATGCTCAGAATTGCATAAATAATATATAACAAAATATATATGGCATGTTCAAAATAAAGTATAAATTATAGCATAATTAAAACATGCTTAAACATAATTATGTAAAACATAAATAACAAGACATGCTTAAAATGATTAAAATTACCTAACTAAACATGCTCAAAAATGTCTAATTATAATAATATATCAGAGTATGAAATAAATAAATAAAGGAGAACATACTTGTTGTCGAGAAAATAAAACAATCCTAGTACACGCGCGTGTTGATGCAGGCTTGTGTAGTGATATTTTTGGACTTGAGAAAAACTTGGCTGCTTCCTTTGTTTTTTTTTCAGCAGTTGGCCTTCTTTTTTTTTCTTTTGCTTTTTTTTTTCTTGTCTGGGCCGCAGGGCCTCTCTTTTTCTTCTCTGGGCCGCAAGGCCTGTTTTTTTTTCTTTTTCTGGCTGGGCTGCAAAGCCCCTTTTTTTTTTTTTTTTTTTTTCAATTACCACTTTTTTTCTTGGGCCGGGTTTTTTTTTTTGCTTCTTCTTCTTTGTTTTTTTTTTCCACGTCTTCCTCTTTGTTGTTTTTTTTTTTTTTTTTCTGTTCCTTTCGTGTACCAGTGGAAGCAGCGCCGGCGACTCCGATCTGGGACACCCTGAAGGCAGGGCTGCAAGGTTGAAGGCGAGCTGCAGTGTATGGGCACAGGGATGGGCGAGGGGCCTCGCGGGGATGGGCAGCGATTGGTGAAGGGCTACTGCAGGCGCGGTTGCTGGGCGCTGTGGCAGATGCTGGGCTGCGCAGGTCTTAGTGGTGTGCGCAGGCGGTGGCTAATGCTTTGCAGGTGGGTTGTGCTTGCTTTGCAGCGGGGGCTGTGCAGATGGATTGCTGCTGATATGGACGGAGCCGGTGTGGGCTTGCGGTCCCCGATCTGGACAGAGCCGGTTTGGACGAGCTGGTGGCCGAACTGGACGTTGCTAGGCTTGCTGCTCTTGGGGGACTGCTGGGGAATGCCGGTGGGATTGGTGTGGAGGGGAGCAGGCGTGTAAAGCTAGCCTATCTAGGCCGGGTCGAGCTGGCCGGAAAATTTTTTTCTTCTGAATTGGGTGGCGGCAGAGAAAGAAGAAAACCATATTTTCTTCTAGGGTTTTTTTTCTTTTCAATAGAAAGAAAACTAGAAAATTAGGATTTTTTTTTATCTTGGTCTATTGGCTCTGAGCGTGCTGATAACGTGTTAAACTAAAATGACAATTGGAATCGGTCTAGTCATTTCATTCATAAGCCCTTTTATATAGGGATAGGATTACAACAGAAATATCAATTACATTGATGATACTAAATGCTGATTGAGCTGTGATTTGTAATTGCTTGATTCCCTCTTCGTTTGTTTCTTTGACGAAGGCACATAATGTGCTTTTCCTTTTACAATCTTTCGATTTTTACAAAGAATCGATGGGATATTTATGGACCTATTCAACTAATTGCGAACCAATTAGATATTTTATAGTATTAGTTGATGTGTCGACAGACTGGTCACATGTTGTGCTCTTCTCTACGTATGCTAAACTTCTAGCCCAAATTATTCATCTACGGGCTGACCACACGGATTATTCGATTAAGTCCATTTGACTTGATAATGCTAGAGAGCTTACATTGAAATTTTTGATGATTATTGCTTGTCTATTCGGATTAATATTGAACATCTGGTTTCCCATGCTCACACCCAAAATGGTCTAGCAAAAGCCACCATAAAAAGATTGCAAATGGTTGCTCGTACGTTGGTAATGCGCACCAACCTTCCAATTTCCGCATGAAACTATGCAATTTTACACGTAGTTGTACTTATTTGTCTACAACCCATCGCCACTCAACCATTTTTTGCGTCACTGTTGGTAACTGGGTACGAGCCAGATGTATCGCACTTACGCATATTTGTTTGCGCATTTTATGTGCTAATTGCACCACCCCAACGTACCAAAATGGGTCCCTAATGATGAATGGGTATATATGTTGCATATGATTCTCCATCCATTATTTGGAACCCATGACAGACGATCTCTTTACCGCTATATTTGATGATTATCACTTTGATGAGACAGTTTTTCCATCGTTAAGGAGAGAAAAAAATGCCAGCATTCAACAGAAACGATATGAATGGTCGTGGTCTGTCTCTACTTTGTCTAATCCTGATTCCCGATCCGCACAGTCTGAAACTAAAGTGCGACGAATTATCAATCTTTAGAATGTAGCATATATATCATTGCTTGATGCATTTTCTGACATCGCTGAAGTGATGAGATCGTATATACCTGCTGCAAACGTGCTTGCAAGGATAGATGTCCCCACAACAAGACATAGCGTTGCCCCATAAGAAGTTGAGCATCGCACCACCGCTAGTGATGGTCATGTGGCAACAATTGAGGTCGTGGCTCTAACAAGAAAGCGCAAGAGGCCTTTAGATTCGATGAATTCTCGTACAAGGAAAAAGACGAATTTGGCACAATCCAATTCGCTAATCATCAATGCTCAATATCCATCCTATGATGACATTTCAGATTATGGTTATGTCGAAGAGACATCTTTGGGGGACTCTTTAACGTTAGAACCGACTCCTGAGAATAGAGAGATCTCTGTTAATTACACTAGTGTACATGTGACATGGGATCAAAACACGATCATCATTGATGACATATTCGCATACTTAGTTGCGTATGAAATTATTAATTCCTATAATATCGAACCCCGCTCTGTTGATTAATGTCAACGTAGAGCAGATTGGCCCAAATGGAAACATGTGATCCAATCTGAACTTGATTTGCTAATGAAGAGGAATGTTTTCTGGCTAGTGATGTCGACACCTCCTAACATAAAACCTGTTGGATATATATATATATATATATATATTTATGGATCTTTGTTTGAAAGTGTAATGAGAAAAATAAGATTGTGAGGTACAAACCTCGCCTCGTGGCGCAAGACTTTTCTCAACACCTTGGTGTTGACTACGAGAAGGCATATTGTCTCGTAATAGATGTTAACATTCCGCTACCTTATCAGTTTGGTAGTTTGAGAAACTGAAGATGCAGCTTATGGATGTGACCATAGCATAACTGTATAGGAATCTAAATATAGAGATATACATGAAGGTCCTTGATAGACTTTAATTACCCAAATCAAGTAGCTCTCGACCACGAAGCGGGTTTTCAATTAGATTGAGACGCCCATTGTACTAATTGAAGCAATTCAGACAGATTTGGTATAACCATCTAAGTAATTACTTGATTGGGAAATTATATGTCAATAATGAATTATGCCCATGCATTTTCATTAAGAAGGCAAGTTCCGGGTTTTGCTATTGGTGCGGCATATGTTGATGACATGAACCTGATTGGAACTCTAGATGAGTTAAAGGAAATCGCAAAGCACCTAATGAATTCGAGATGAAAGATCTTGGAAAAACACAGTTTTATCTATCTCTGTTTAGAATTTGAGCACCATGCCGATGGAATATCGATTCATCAATCAGCATACACACAAAAGATGCTTAGGCGCTTTAATGAAAATAAAGTGAAGCCTGTTAGCACTCCCATGGTCGTCCGAAGTCTTGATCATAAAAAGAATCAAATTCGACCCAAGGATGATGATGAAGATATGCTAGAGGTCGAAGCGCCCTATCTAAGCGCATTATTGTACTTAGCATAATGCACAAGACCAGATAACTCATTCACGGTGAACTTGTTAGCTAGAAATAGTTCTGCGCCAACGCGATGCCAGTGGACTTTTGTAAAGAATATATTTCTTTTGATATCTAAAGGGTATTATAGATATGGGCTTATTCTATCCCTACTGAGGGAAAACAAACTCTGATCGATATGATGGAATCAGACTCCACATATCAAGGCGCCGCCGCCGCCGCGGACCGGTGTGCCGCTTCTTTCCTCCATCATAACTCAAGTGAAGTTTTGATGGGTTTTGCTGATGCCGGTATCTATCTGACCCGCACAAAGGTCGTTCCTAAATTGGTTATGTTTTTACCATGGAAAACACTGGTGATTTCTTAGAGATCTACTAAACAGACCATTGTTGGCACTTCTTCAAATCATACAGAGATTATTGTTCTTCACGAAACAGTTCGCAAATGTATATGGCTTCGGTCCATAATTACTAGGGTTGCCACTTGGTTTGGTAATTACCAAACTTAACGAATAGCAACCGATGTTTTAAGTTTGGTAAACTGACTTTTTGGTAACCGAGACCGATAAAACCGAAATCGAAAATTACCGAAAAAGTTGGTTTGGTTTTGGTAAATACTGAATCTACCGATTATCTAAATGTTAGCTTTATATACTATGGTTTTCAATACACATACATGTATATTAAGAAATAAACATAAAATTTTTCATAATAGTATGAACATATACTATATTAATAATACATGTATTTTAAGTAACCTAGTCAAAGATGGTTAAATAACCTAGTTTTATTGAAAATGACTCAAACTTGATGTCATATATACAAAAGAAAGCTATAATTAGGAGATGAGTACAAAGTTTACGACTATAAAATTGAAGAACCTAGTTTTGTTATTTCTAATTTTAAGTACAAAGAATTAGTTGTTCTAAAGTTGGTTATACCGAAAACCGAAATACCGAATTTGGTAGTTATGATTAAAAACCGAAAATTTTGGTTGGTAATTGGTAGCTCAATTTTGAAACCGAAAGCTTTGGTTTTGAAGTTGGTAATATCTATAACTGATTCGAACCGACTGAGTGATAGTCCTAATAATTACGCATATTCGAAATACGTACATGTGGTTGAAGTCGACCACAGATGGACCTACGTGCATTTATGAGGATAATGTCACTTGCATTGAAAAAATGAAGCAAGGTTTCATCAAGGGCGACAACACGAAACATATATCGCTTAAGTTCTTATACAATCAGCAACAACATGCAATCTCTACTCAATATCGAAGTGAACCAAGTCTATCTAAGGACAATGTGGGAGATTTATTTACTAAATCGTTGCCTAAGTCCACATTCGAAAAACATGCGAGTAGAATTGGTCTACGAAAATTATCCGAACTCTCATGATTGTTGCAATCAAGAGGAAATGTTAGCCTTAGGGGGAGGTTTGGTGCCTACATGATTGTCTCGAAATGTGAAGGGCGTGTTGTACTCTTTTTTCTCTTATACCAATGTTTTTTTGTCCCACTAGATTTTTGTTACTCAACAAGGTTTTTAATGAGGCAACATGAGGAGCGCCATTGACGTTACATGGAGTTTTGTTTGGATGGCATAAGGAGGAGTGTTGCAAGAAATCTAATATTTATGTGCCTATCTCAAATATATTGTATTGATCTCCTATTTATGTATAGGATTTCTTACTAAGAAAGATGATTGTACATGTAATCCTCTATATATAGAGACCCTATATATTATCAATGAAATACATCTCAGTTTTTTGGTCATTGTTCTTCACCACCTTGCCTCTTAACATAAGAAAGATTTAAAACTATTAGAAGTGTGGAAGTTTGATGATAGGAAGACTAGCTATAGTGGCCGAAGAGAGGAGAGGACTACATCTTGGAGAGAGCTGTCTCTCTGCATGGCAGCTTTGAACTCATCAAAGGTAACTTTTCCGTCGCTGTTGGCATCCATTCGATCAAAAATTTCATCCAATTTCCCAGGTTCTGTAATATCAGCTGGAAGGCAGTCATCTGGCAAAGCCTGCCCAATATAATTTACTTACGTTATACAATCTTATTCTCAGGTGAAACCAACTAATGTAGATAAATTCCATAAGAGGAAGGAAGAGGATTACCCTGAGCATAGATGCCACTTCTTCTTTACTGATGCATCCTGATCGATCTGTATCATACATCTGCTTGCAAGAAAAAAGAGAGGGACGATTGATATCAACTTCAACGAACTATAACAGTGAAAAGGTAGAGCAAGAGAGAAAACATTTTGCTAGTAAAAACTATATGGGGTTGAAATAATACTAGAAATTCCAAAATGAACCAGAAATAGTTCAGCTGAGTGAACTTTTGCTTAAGTGACTGTACTAATAACAATGGAGACACAGAAAAGGAGAATGCACCTGGAAGCACAGGCGGAGAGCATCATCTCCTCGTGAATTCTTGAGACTAGAGAAACCACAGAGTATCTCTCGCATGTCTACTGTTCCATCTCGGTTGTTGTCAAATAGGTAAAAAATACGGGGTGCTAGAGGGACCAGTGATGACATTTTCATTGCTTTCAGCACCTCCACAAATTCAGACAGAGTTGCATTATCACCCTTTACACATCTGTATTTTTCCAAGTTGGCATTCTTGATCAGAAATTATAAATATTGGTTAAGAACTTAAGCCTAGAAATAAGGCTCATGCCAAGTAATTTAGTATTGTCTAGCCCAAAATTAGTGACTCAAACAGAATTTCATTTGTCATTTGGTTATCTCCATATATAATTAATTTTTTTTTTAAAGTCATTTTGACAGACCACTGATCTGTATTGTCGATCTCGTGGACTCATGCTTAAATAAAATGTACTTGAATCAGATTGACAGTTTGACAGCCTAGAATTCCAGACATAGACTGTAGAACATTCTCTAGTAGCGTATACAGTCTTTCATGCCACTTTTTAGCAGAGACCGAATGCTGTGTACTGATAGTTGTCTATGACTAACATGCATTTCATCACAACATGCACAGACGAAGTAATAAGGTGCAAATCTGCTTTTGACTACTCACATTTTCTTAAAATGCAAACTCAGGTTCTGGATTTCCTCCTGTTTAAGGTCATGGGACCCTAGCAATGATTTGAGCTTCTTTGTCCTCAAGAAAATGGAGCTTGTCCACACACTAGCTATTGCTGCAGCACGGAGTTTGCGTCGAGCATTAAAACTCTGCAGTCGTGAAACAATCTCAGCATCCATTTGGTCCTCTCTGGCTGAAAGACCTACAACCCATGGATGGTCCAGAAGCTGTTGATTCCACAGGATTTGAAATAGTCAAAGTGTTATGGTTTCTCATAAATCTGGAAGAGAACATCTTTAGTAACCAAGAACTGCTGGATTAATATATGCAGATTATAGCGTAGAACTATATATGAAGTATAGAGCACTAATTGCAGACTAAATAGTGATCCATAATATCCTTCACAGTCTAGTTAACAGTATTTCTTATCCTTATGCCCTTGACATTTCAGTCAACATCAATACTAGTAACCCTGCATGCAAACTACCCCCATACCTCTTGAGCACTAGGTCTCTTTTCAGGGTCAACTTTGAGGAGGTCTGATATTAATTGCTTCGCTGATAAGGAAATTCCCTTCCAAGTTTTCTCGTAAAAGCTGAATTCTCCCTGCAGGAGAAAGTATTGTCTCTTGTAATTTAAAACAAAACTGTTAAAATGAACATCATGTTAACATATATATGTTTTTTTTTAATAGAATGTAAATGGTTTGATCACTTACGGCCATTATCATCTGCTGCTTCTGCCGATTCGACTGAGCAATAAAAGGTGGGTACCTGTATTGTAGTAAAAGAATACATATTAAAGGTCCTAGAAGATCAGAAACTGAAGAGCTTGAAACATTTTCATGACAAGTTGATAGGGCTTTGAAAGACTGAGTCATTGACATGGAAATTTCTCAACTAAGTGGGTTGGTTGTTAAATTGAGCAGAAGAAACTCGGGAATCTAACAATTGGATTGACATATGCCAGAAACTACTAATTGAACAATCATATGTTTGGATAGAAGAAAATAAAGAGGACAGTCATAAGAAAGACGAGAACTATTTCATTATGAGACTAGAAAAACTAATCCCTCAACCCACCCTTTTTCTCAATCTCAGAGGAACCAACTCCATTAATTGTGTAGTTTTAGCAAATTACTGAAAAGCTTCATTGGATCTTGAAGCTATTATGATGTTGGCATTCTATTTAAATTGCAGTCTTGAAGAACACTGTATATCTTTTGAAGCTTGTACTGCAATCAGACAACTTATGGTGCTTAATTCCACTAGCAAGATAACAAGTTCTTAAAATCCACTTTTGTTTTGGTTCAAAAGTGTTTATATAACATTTTAAAAGGAAATATAAACTAGTAAAAATCATGTATAACTAAATATCTACATACACACATACCCAGAGAGAAGGATATACAAGATTACACCAAGAGCCCACATATCACTTTTAAAAGTGATTTGTCCCTGAGAAAGAGCCTCTGGTGAGACATAATCAATGGAACCAAATAAGCCAACAACAGGGTCAGTAAACTCCTCGACAGAACTGAGCCCAAAGTCCATGATCTTCAATGGAGAATCATCACTACTATTTAAGAAGAGACAATTCTCAGGCTTCAAATCCCTATGAACAATATCTGACTTGTGCAGAGCAGCTAAGCCCTGTGCAATCTGCCTGACCACAGCTGCAGCCCCTGCCTCAGAGTACCTCTCTTGCTTCACAATCCTATCAAAGAGTTCGCCACCAGAACAAAGCTCCAGCACAAGGTGAACCCCATTCTCATCCTCATACACATCATAGAGGTCAATCACATTCGGATGGGGCGAGACATTCTCAACTATCTTCCTCATGACCAAGATTTCATTTGTGAGCAAAACATTAGATATAGAGACTTGTTTCCTAGTCGGGACTGGGAAGCCCTGCTTCAAACCAGGACTAAATGAAGAGTTTTTGGATGAGGAAGAGGAAGAGGAAGAGCCCCCAAATGGTCTTTTGAGTGTTTTGATGGCAACATTGTTTTTGGCACTGGTACCTGCTTTTCTACTGATGCCTTTCCTGACTACTGAGAATCCTCCTCTCCCTAAAATCTCAGCTACCTCATACTCATCGGCGAGTCTCCTAGCTTCTTGTCCCATGATCAATACAAAGACAAAAACTTGGCAGATGGGTTGATATCAGAGATGGGAGAAGAGAAGAGTAGTAGTAGTCTTGGAGAGGATTCGGGAATTTGATTAAACAATGTGAATGATTAGTTAATGTTAAGTAGAAGACAGGGTGGGTTGGTTCCATTGATTAGTTGAAACGCGTATTGTGATTATGGGACTTGTTTAATGCATATAATATCAGCAGAAAATTTCAAATGGGAGGGAGGGAATATACTATGCAGGGTACTGCTGAGAGAGAACAGACAAAGACATAGTCAACTAAACTTAAGCATTCACATTCACATTCACATTCACAGAGAGAACAGCATACTTACCTACCTCTACCTCTGCCTTCTACTTAACATTAACTAATTGTTGTTTCCTCTCTGCAAATTCTGCTTGCTGCAAATTACAAGCACAAAAGTCCCTCTATTATGTTGGAGCCAATCAGACTGTTGAATTGTCTGGGAACAAAGAAATCAAACCCCGCTGGCACTGCTCGATGGTTGCTCGGTAGTTGTGTGCGGAGGTGTCTGGACACTTGGGTCGACTGACCGCCGTCCAGCCTCTTGCGGAGCGTAATTGATATCTACGGAGTAAACAGTGACTGCCTCCACTGTTTAGCTCGCGTGTTTATTCAAACATAAAGCTTTGGGACTCTTGACCGGAAAATCGTTTGTTTCTTTATTATATGTCATATGTGATCCGTCTGTCTCTTCGAGATGCTGTTTGTGCATTGGTTTTAACGATTCTTCAGATACATGTGTTTAATCAATCTTTATAATATTATAATATTATTAAGATGTTGTAAATATTTGTGGATAATCATGTAAATAGATGTTGAGTAATAGGTGTCTATTCCTATATATCGGTGATTGATAGGTTGTAATTATAGGAGTGATTGAATTGTAATTGAGCATTACCTTTTTGTGTACACCGTGTAGTCCTATATAAGGCTACTCATGGTGAGATGAATCACCATTTTATTATCTACGTCTAAACTCTCTCTCTTTCTCTCAAATTCTTTTACTATAGTTTTTCAATATGTTATCAGCACGAATAGTTCTACCATTGAGACAAGATTGAGGATCGTCGACCAAAGGAGGATCATCGCTGAATCTAGTTTAGGATTTGAATCATAAACGGACTCTTGGATTGGCTGAGAAGACAACCTTCTCAGTTCTGCATAAATAAGATGAAGATTCATCCGTTCTACATTGAGTAAGTTTTCTAAATTCTAATTTTAATTCATATTTTTCAAACCTTGATTATGTGTACAATCACCATGATGCATGAACCCTAATCCTATGTGATTTATTTATTTGGTGTTTAAGAATAATAGAATTGAGAGAGATTGATGAGAGAATTGTATTGAAAATAGGAGCCCTATATATAGGGATTACAAAGTACATGTTCTAATGATATAAGGAAAACTATTCCGAACAGGACTAGGAATTCTAGAACATTCTCTCCTATTACAATCATGGAACTACTCCTAGTTTGATTAGGCACACAAAACTGATTTCCTTCAACATTTGGCATATATATTTGTATATATTCATTCATGTGTTTTGGATTGATTGATTGGAAAAACAAAAAAACTATCTTTAGAATTGCAGTTGTTTTTGGTTTTCTGCAACCAAAATGGCTGACCCGAAGGTTCAAAGCCGCAAGGCCTGCCCACCAGAGTGGATGCAGCCACGCTAGCACCCCACTGACTGCAAGGCCCAAAAGCACCTTGCTACCGATCCAGGAGACTATCAATAGGCTGACCGCATCAGGCTGCCCAGAAGGCCTAGTGACCCTTTGACCGATCTGGTCCTAGGCGATATAGGATCCAAATCTACAGCCCAGATCCATCTAAGCCAAGTCAGAAGCTCAGGCCCAAGCCTCTGGTTATATATAGGCCTTGCAAGAAGCTCAAGCCCAAGTAGCCCTTAACGCGCCACGAGTCGTCACCAATGGGCCAATGACCCAACTTGAGCCCAAAAGGCCCACTATCCCTTTGGTCTTACGCATACACAGAACTCATCATTGAGTGGTCGAGTCTAGCCCATCTTTCATCGCTTTTGCTGGGATTCGAACCCAAGCACGACCATGCGCAAAACACCATCCTTACCGCTGCGCTATTTAAGCGCGTTAGTACGAGGTTACCATATTTTATATATATATATATATATATATATATATATATATCCTATCCAGAGCGGAGCTCCGCTTTGAAAATTAACTTGTGAAGTTCGAGTTTTGGGTCACTTTTCGGTCGCATATCCACATCTCGACCGTTCAGTTTTTAGGTACTAGTGTATAGATCATCTCTGCAAATTTTCAGCGAAATTGATGATCGTTAAGGTATCTAACTCGCTTAAACCAATGGACGGACTGAATCTGTCAACCTGAACCGTACTAGCTTCAAGGAAGTTATCAATGCCTTAACGATCATCATTTTTTCTGAAAATTTGCAGAGATGATCTATACACTAGTACCTAAAAACTGAACGGTTGAGATGTGGATATGCAACCGAAAAGTGACCCAAAACTTGAACTTCACACGTTAATTTCAAAGCGGAGCTCCGCTCTGGATAGGATCTGTATATATATATATATATATATATATATATATATATTCCATGCCAGCAGCAGCATTTATTCCAATTATGTCATTTAATTTATGAACTTTTTCCATGCAATTGTGAGATGTTATTCCAACTTATTTTGTTCATAATTATTTTTGCTACTTGTTTAAATTTTCGCACTAGAATATATGTATAGAAAATGCAGGTACTTAATGAACCAGAAGTTTATGCATAAATGTCGAACTCGTAGTTTCGATAAAGCCATAGAATGAACTTGAAGTTTCCTACATAAATTCACCATACATGATAAAACCAGAAGATTTTACATGTTTAATCCGATTTCTCAAGCCATGTTATAGAACCTGAAGTTCCCATTAGTTATACATATATTTTCACATTAAGTCACGAAATGTTATGAATCTTCTCCAACTAGGGTCATCTAGTTGGATGCGATGTCTATGTAAGGTTCGGATGAGTTTGTGTACTTAAGTGAGCCTCGCTTCACCTAAACCTCATACTTTCTTACCTGGTCGTATTCAATTGGAGTTACCTAAAGGGTTGAGTAATATCCACGATTTAATGTCAAATTTTAGCAATTGAAAGTTTTTGGAAGAAATTATCTAAAGTTGGCATGTTTTCTTGCCTGAAGCAAAACATGATTAACAAGATATTGAACAAGCCCATCTGCCCAAAACAATACAAGGAGAGGCACTTTACTAATACTCAAAATTGATCACTATCTTGTTGCTCACTGAAATGACCAACAACCTCCTGTTGAGGAATGATCAAGCCAAGCCCATTGGTACCCGAGCAGCTCTTTTGCTTGAAGCCAATGATGTTACTCATCGCAAACCTAATCACGAAAGGAGAAATTGTGGTTGTGGAATGGACAAAAAGTCCGATCTTTCGGGACAAGGAAAGAGAGGTGGGCCCATAAAATTGCCCATATAACCGGCCCAAAACATGGCCCCATGTTATAGTGCCCCTGCCCAATAAGCCAAAGTGGAAAAAACACTGGTTCGGCCCGCCGCCACCAAAAATCAACATGATCTTTGTTATCGATGTGGAGGAATTGACTGCTGGTCCCGCACCTGCTGTACGATAGCCGAAGCAATAGATAAGTATTACGCCGGTTGCGGAACTCAAAAGACCAACTTTGTTGAAGGGTCAATTCCTATTAATACCATACTAGAGATTATGGATTTTTGGGTAGTTACTGAACATACTGAGGATTAGAACTCCAATACATGGGTATAATTGGCCCCTTGTGCCATATCTATTTCGTCATAATGAATGAAACATCCTCAGATTTTGGTGATTTAAGTTTTCAATTATTTTGGATTATAAAAATGTGGTTCTATTCAAATATATTTAATTCAATAAACTTATTTATACATGTGATCCATTGAATTAAATAAATGAATAGGCATATTCTGTGGGGAAGTTTGTTGTCTGGCTAACAGTGCTATTACGCACACCATACTCCCAAATCAGAGATATATTTCAAACTTATTATCTATTCATATCTCTGTGACAACCGTATCAGGCCAATCCAACCTGATAGAGGGCTATGACAAAGCCCACTTTATGTTGTCCAATGGTACTGAACTTACCATTAATGAGGCCTTATATTCTCTACGTTTCAGAATAATGTTATTGAGTATTAAGGATATTCGAACCAACGGTTATCACGTTGAAACCACTGAGAAAAAGAAGTGGAATATCTTTGCATAACCTCTGAGTGTGTGGCCAGAAGCGTACATTGGAGAAATTGAAATCTGTTAGCTAGAAGCTAACTAATTCGAGCAACTACTTACTATGGCATGACCGTTTGAGACACCCAGGTCAAAGTATGATGCACCGTACCCTCAACTCTTCACAGGTCACTACAACAATATCGGCCTATAGTGACCAAATCCATAGTGACCTAATTACAATGGTCACAAATAATATTGATTTACTGACCAATAAGAAGTACTGGTCATTAAACCACTCGGCGGTAATAAAAATTGAAAGCCCGCCCGTTTTAAAATTTGTAGTGACCTACTCTATGACAAATAGTGACCTAGTCCGCTTGGTAAGTAATTTTTTTTTATTAGTGACCAAATTTAATTGCTGTCAGGGACTCTAGAAACCACATGTCTAATTAGTGACCGAAGAAAACTTAAAAATAATTTCGTAGAGGCGGGATTGTTGGCGCCTGGCAGTTTCTTGAGAAAAGCAAAAAAAAATAAAAAATTGAAGAGTTAAGCCATATCTGGACTCCCTCCACCAAAAGCTCAGGTTTACATGATCAATTCTTGTGTTTACAGCCTCGACCCATTCCTCTATCTTCTCACTCCCTTTAGCATAACCATAATTCTCTCAGCGTCATCTCCATAGCTTCGATCATTTCACGTTTGCTTCGCCTATCTTTCAAGTCGGCACCTCGTCAAATTAATTTCAGGGGGTTTGCTTCGCTTTGAGTAGTAGAGCTTCCTCTGTTGTCTTCCGCTCTTCCGCTACCCTCTCGTTAAGCAGGTGTGGTTAATTTTTCTTTACCTTGTTCATTGTTAAGTACTGTTCAATTAAGATTAGGATCATTAGGGTGATTAGCTATATGTGAATTAGCTTTGATGTCGTTATTTTGCAGAACAGATTGATTTTGAGAGGGATTTGAGGATTGATTGAAGTTGGAAAGATTCTACTAGGTAAGGGGTTTTCATTCAATCAATTAAGAGTATAGTAATTTGAATCATTGAAGTGGCCTGGGAGTATCACTTTTTGTTTATTGATGTTAAAGAAGTCTGGGCATTGTGAAATCGGACTGAGAACCAATAAAAAAAAGAGTTTAGGCTTAGGATTTAGGAGTTTGCATCCTTGAATGTTCATAACCCAATGGTCTTTACTCTAATTCTCAGCTTCGTTTTCACTTTCCGCGCTTCTGTTTCTGAATCTATTTATCTCTTGCCATTGATTTGATTATGTAGTTGATTTTTTAATTTCATACTTAGATATTGTTCTGAAAAGTCTCTGACTTGACCCTTTCATCTCTTCTTTGTTAATTTTCCTTTTGTGTTTGTTCTGGATGAGGATGGGTACGTGTTAAGGCCACAGTTGCTTCACAATCTGAACTCAATTAAAAAAGAAAAGAAAATAATATGTAAATAAGCCAAAACAACTGGAAGTTAATCTACAAATTATGATACATAACAATAATGAATGAGCTTGAACCTCAATCCTTGGAAGAGTTGAATGGCCAACAATGACCTGGAGTTCAGGCGAACCACAACAAAGTTTGTTTTGAAACCCACCACGCAGCTCGTGAGGCTCCTTTTAAAACCAAATTTTTTTGTTTGTTTTGTTATGGTGAAGAGAGCATGAACTATATATTGTGTCCCTTCTCTTACCAGTGCCCTCTCTAGTCTCTATATTGTCCCTAAAATTAGAGTAGCATGATCGATCTAATTAAGTATAGTCCCCTAAACAAGGTTGGGTTGGTTATCAGAAAATAACAAAAAGTAATGCTCCCATGATTGTTTTCATCTCTTTGTTTATATATGAGCAACCATTTTTATTCTTATATGGTATGTATTCATTAACAGTTAAACTTAAATGTGTTTACTGGTTTATTTTGTCAATTTGTTTATATTGTTTTTGTTAAATTGGTATTATGATTGAATCACTTGTCTCTTTGCTGCTAGACTTGCAATACTATTATCACCTTAACCCATATGTGGGCAATTGTAGTTATAGTTGATATCCTCTACAATCGAAAGGTCATGTTATAAGTTCAAATAACATTTGCCTGAAGATGGGGAGGGAAGGAGGGTCCTATATATGGAGCATGATGGGCATTGGGGTTATTGTTTCTTAAACTATTTCGGAAATGCCAGGAATATAGTCGTAGGGCATATAAATAGGCACTTAGTCCCTAATCTCCCACTGTAAATGTGAGGCCAGAAGTTGGCGGACAAGCTTAGAATGATTGGCGGCTCACATAGGTCTGATGAAAGTTGGTGTCAAGATGAACCTAAGATGTGAGGAGACTAACCAAGACCAAACTGTCAAACACAGTTCTAAATAAGTAACAAATCAACATCTAATTCGTTCGATTATGTCACTTTCACAAGTCTGCACACACGGAACCTTTCAACAACATGCCTTCTTTCCTTTTCTTTTCCCAGCCTTTATGAAATGCTTGCAAGTTCAGTGTTCACATAAAAAAAGGGAAGGGAGAAAGAATTAGATTCGGCCATAGGTGCTGAGAAAGAGAATGGGGAGTTTAGAAGTAAACTTGTGGTTCAAAACTTGTGTTGTGTATTGTTGGATCAATTTATGGTACTTGGTGAGATGTTACTCAAAGGGGCTTGTGTGTGTAGCAATTATACCCATATATGTTGTCAGCTTACTGGTACACTATTGGGTGACTGCATAATGTATTGTAATTCTACTCTTCTGGTTGATGATGACTGGCAGTTCCTTCTAGAGAACAACAGCTTGCAGGTTGAGGAGACAGTAAAAAATATTCTGATCAATATTATGCAAAAGTAATTTTCTGGAATTCTTTCTTTTTCCATTACTACACAGTCTGATCAAATTCTTTTGTTTCCATTGTCAACAATATTATATGAGCTTTTGACACTTCCTATATTACAATGGTTTGCATCTGAACTGAAGTTCTTTATGTTTTTCAGCTAGGGCACATGGAGCAGTAGCTTGAGAAAACTCTTGATACTCTGATGTCCAAGTGCAGGTATTTATTGATGATGCTCTCTCAGAGTTTAATTTCTTTGGTGAATTTAATCCCTCAATAAGCCATGAGGGATTAGTACAATGCTCAAATATTTGGAGTCTGCATGTCTTGGCTCCTTGTGTTGCATTTGTTGTTTATGCTTGTTAGCCTACGTTTATTTGAATGAATTGAACACTGCAAATTTCATAGATGAAAGGGACATTCTGAAAACCAAATACAATGATATAAATTTTAAATCATGACATTCTACTTTTGCTACTAATCAGAAGATTTAACTGCACCCCCAAAATAAAAGACGAAGAACTTTATGTTAAATTCATAAAGGTGAAGCAAGCATTAAAATTAGTTTTTTACTTTATTTATCCAATAATTTCACTGAAGCTCTATATTTTATAACAGAAGTTCTATATTTATGTTCTCAGTTGTGGAAGAAAGCAACCCATTAAAGCAAACAGCAAGACCTTGAGCTCAGCTCACAGCTGCCCTCCTAATTCATAGAGGTACTTTTTCTTGCATTTGTAGAATTGGGTATTTTGAATGTGTTCTTATTATCAAACTGTGTTGGTTTACTTGGTGTGATGGAGAATTATGTGGATTGTGGTGCGCATTGTACCTTATTGGTAGTTTTTGAAATGAGATGAATCTGATGGTCATGAGTCCTAGTGTTCTTACCTTTCAACGGTTACTTTAGACAATAGTTTACTAGTTTTAGTCTATTGCTTTTGTCTTTAGAAGTCTGACTCATTAGTGTTACTGTTCAGTTTGTACTCGTGGTGCTGAATCAAATTTAAATGTATATGACTATATATGATTGGATTAAGCCACAAAGTGGAGCTCTTTCTTCTAGATTATGGTCTGATATATTGTAAAGGGGCACCCAATATGCTGCAGAGGTTCAAAACTGTACGGGAAGATAGGCATAGGGAGTAGCGTTAGTTTAGACAGAAAGCTGTGCAATTCTTAACACTGTATCACTTAGGAAGTTAGGAGTGTGCTGTGATAGTTACTAGGAAGTTAGCTTGCTTTCAGAAACCCCCCTAAATAAAAGAGAGTTTTTCCTTCAGTTTTTCTCTTACTGTTTTTAGATTTGGATCTGGTACAAGACATTGGTGTGTTATCTCTGTAATACTTTCCGAACCAGTCATTTCTTTTTTCTTTTAATCATTGCAAGCAACTTGTAAGTTAATCTAATAGGTAATATGTTAAGGCTTAGGTTTCCAGTTTGCATTGGTGATCTTGGATGCACCTATTTTGATAATTATATTAGCAGATAACAATTGGTTATATGATAGCTATGGCTGACAAGGTTTGTCGTAGTAGGATTCATTGAAATCAGAGGATTTGGCCACAGTAAGAGACCTTGAGGATGACTCTGATGTTCAAATTGAGTGCAAAGACGTCTATAAGTCATTTGGTGAGAAGCAAATATTGAGAAGGTGTGAGCTTCAAGGTGAATCTAATATCAAAATATACAATGTTTATTTGATTATGGTTTTTAGGAATGTTTATTGTTTCTTACTAAGAATTCCAAATATCTTTTTTATATATATTTTTTTCCTTTCCAAAAGAACGGAATGAATGCCATGGTTGGCTTTAAATCTCTATATTGGCCACTGTTCAAATTTTTGACTCCTAAGTTTCCTTAAATCTTTAACCATCACATGATTACCTTTTAATAACTAGCTACATAAAACCCATGCTAGTTTTTTTTATCATCTTCGATCATAGTAGATATTGTAAGATCTCTTGGCCTAATTCAGTATATTATAAGTGTTCTGTTACATTTAGCTTAGTTGCCAAAACTGCATTCTTTCTTTTTACTTGGAAAACGAAATTCAAATATGATGTAATTTTGAATCTCGTCTCTTTATTTGAGACTTAGACTATAAATTCATCTTCAAATGCAATCAGCGATTCATTGGTGTGGTTAATAGGGTTCTAATAATTGGAATCTGCATATCTTTTGCTGCTCTTGTGGTAACTCTCTCTCTCTCTCTCTCTCTCTCTCTCTCTCTATATATATATATATATATATATATTTATATTTATATATGTATGTGTGTGTGTGTAATGTCTATGTCTTTCCCACATCAATTGTGCTATATTTATTAGGCTAGTCTACAATAATGATTGCCGATAACTATTTAATTGAAAGATTAGTATATATAAGTTTAGTCTGAATTAATATGCATAAGTTAAATTTTAAGAGAAAAAAAACTGCAGAAAATCAAGATTTAATTTACATCATATTGTTACTTAATATGGTCAATTGTGCTGTTTATGTTTTGTTTATTTGATTTATTTTCAATACTTTGTTTATTGCTAGAACTAAGCTATAATGGTGATGGATAAGAGTTGGATTCAACTAGCCACTAGGGGGAAGCCAGAATCTATTAAGGGTGTGAAAGAATTCATTGATTTTGCTACTGCCCACATGAAGCCAGGGTCCAACCTAATCCCATGTCCGTGTTTAAACATGGGTCGGAGATGTCGCTGAAAATGCTTATGTAAGTTGTCGTATATATGTTTACTTTTTCTTGAAATAACAATCTTAATATTTTATTATTGGTGCAATGGCTTATCTCAGTTAACAATTCCTTAGGGTGAGATGACAAAACTAAGAAATCCTGAGCAAACAAATGAAGGTAAGAAAAAGTAATGTCTGATGATGAGATATATGATAAAGTTCTTTCCACAATTGTTGGTCCACCTCGGTCAGGCTACATACGTGGCTTAGGAGCAGGTCCTAAGCCTAAAAATTTGAAAGTCTCCAATAATCATTCACAACTTCAGGAGGCTACAAGGAGGGCAGATGAGGCAGAAAGATGATCTACCCAACTTGCAGAGGAGTTAGAGGTAATGAAGGCTAGTGCAACTCAACAAAATGAAGAATTAGAGGTAGTGAAGGCTAGTGCAGCTCAACAAAGTGAAGAGTTAGAGGCAGTTAAAGTAAAGCAAAACGAGACGGACGCACTTTTAAAAAAATTGCTGGAACAATTTTCCTCTAGGAAATAAAGGTATGTAGTATCATGTTTGTTAATTTAAGAAGTTAGTTTATGAATAACACAACATGGTTTATTCAATAACAACAAAAATGAAACAATTAAGGTTATTAAGAAGTGAATAATTATCTTCCACTATCACTGTTGTATGATTTTTTTTTTTTTTGCAATCATATGTTAGTTTACTAACTTGCTGCATATTTATTTTTGTTATTGCAGATTTGTGAAGAGTGGTCCAAGGTCTGACTTTTAATTAAGCAATATATCTTCTGATTAGCTTTTGGAAGAAAGACTTAAGAAGTACATCTCTCGACTTGGTTAACTTTTGGAAATACATCATCATCCAAGTTTCTTTTGGTAGTTCTTTTGGTGCTGGTACTATGTATATAACTGACTTTGGATTTAAAGTTCAATAGTTTATGAGGGGGATGAGATACATATTTTGTTGGAGATTGTTGCTAATGTTATTTTGTTCAATAGCTTTTGTACCTAATGATGAAGAAGATTAAGATATAGTGACTAACGGTTTAAGTATTTATGACCAAATTTGTATTGTTCATACTAAAACCCATTGGCATTTAGTGACCACATCGTAACTTGTAATGATCAATTCTTTTTGTCACTATTGCTTTCCCACCAAAGATAACAACCAAAACAAATTTTATATTTAGTGACTGGCACTATCCACTATGGTCACTAAATATAGCATGTGAGTCTTTTTTAGTGACCAAATTAGATGTTTTAGTGACTAAAATTAGGGGTTTCAGTGATGAACTCTTTGGTCACTAAAAAAGGTCACATTAGTGACCATATTAATTTGGTCACTAAATTGATTTCATTTAGTGACCAACTTTGTGAACTGGTCACTAATTACTATTAGTGACGACCCTATAGTGACCACCATATTTTGGTCACTAAATCTGTTTAGTGACCAAATTTGCCATTTTTTGTGACCATTGTTGTGGTCACTAATGCCAGTTTTTGTTGTAGTGGGTGTATCTCCTTCTGAATAATGGTATTGTATGTAATGACACACTATGCCATACTCATTAAGCATGTTTAATAGTAGACCATCATATGCAAAGACTAGTACATATACCACCATTTTTTCTGCACAAAATACAAGGAAAATTTGTGGACATATCTAACCACCATGCGGACCAGTTAAATATTAATGGTTTTGGTTGATCTATCGACAAAGTGATCACATGTTACACTATTGTCCACAAGAAAATGCTGCTTTTGCTAAACTCTCACCCGAATCACTAAATTAAGGGTCCACCACTCGGATTATCCCATAAAGTTCATAAGACTTGACAATGCTTGTGAGTTTACGTCGAAGTCTTTCGATGATTATTGCATATCCCTTGGGATTGATGCTGGACATATAGTTCCCTATGTTCACACCCAAGATGGTCTCGCAAATAGAATTTTGGTAATGCGCACGAAGCTTCTAATTTCTGCATGTGGCTATGCAATCTTGCATGCAGGTATGTTGGTCTTGTTGAGGCCTACTGCTACCAACCTTACTCCGCGTTATAGCTAGTAACTGGTTACGAACCTGATGTTTCGCACTTAGAGTAAGTCCACCCGTAGTCAAGAAATGTCAAGGTCGAAAAGTCAAGTAATTATTCACTGCCACTGGACATGGGTTTCCACCCGTTTTTTTTCTTGACCGGTCAAGACTGCTCATTTTCACTGTTCATTGAGTGGTACTGTTCATTGAATCTTTTTATTTGAAAGAAAAATTTTAAATATATTTGATGTAAATTAATGATAAAAATGGAGATTTATGGATAATTAATGTCATAATTATGTAATTTACTATTTTTCTAATATTTTCGGTGGACAAATTATGAACTGACAATTTATCTTGAAATGAGTGAAGCCACCACCGACAATTTTTTTGAAGAGCTTGAAACAACCATCGACATCTTTGAACGGACCAGATCATTTGCATACTATTCAATCTAACGGTTATTGTTGATGTAATCTTATCTAAGATTTCAGATCAGATTACGTTGAACCAGGAGTGGACACGTGCCCTCGAAGTCTTATCACATTTTATGTGAAAATTGTAAATAAATAGAGCAAGAGGCAACACACCATTCACACACAAGCTGATATTCGCAAATCTCCTTCCCTCATTTCAATGAAGAGATTATGAAATGAGATGAAGATCATGAAGAGATGTGTAGGACTAATGCTCTTGTGGTAACAGCAGTCGCTGAAGCTAAAGCTTCCTCTCAAACACAACGAGGGGGTTCTCGACCGGGCCGTGCACTGAATGAGGAGCGATTTAGGGAATCAAGAGGGAAAAACATGATGGAAGATTACTTTGTGGAGCGTTCAGTTTTCAGTGAAGAGGAGTTCCGGACACGGTACAGGATGAGTCACAATTTTTTCAACCGCATCTCCAGTGACCTTTTTTACTATGACCGGTACTTTGTCCAGAAATCAGATGCTGCTAGGAAAGTCGGACTACTTCCCCAGCAGAAGCTGACATGTTCCCTAAGAATGCTTGATTATGGTGCTGGGGCAGATCAATGTGCTGAGTATTGTCGGATGGCGAAATCTACTGCTATCGAGGCTCTTAAACGATTTACAAGAGCAATCGTTAATCTGTACTCAGTACATTACCTCCGGGCTCCTACTCCGGTCGACCTCAGAAGACTTCTAGCAAAAGCTGAGAGAAGAGGTTTTCCTGGGATGATTGGAAGTATCGACTGCATGCACTGGCAATGGAAGAATTGCCTAACAGATTGGGTTGGAGAATATAACGGTCGAAAAAGTGTGCACACTATCATCCTTGAAGTAGTTGCTTCTTATGACACATGGATATGGCATGCCTGGATCATGAAATGACTCAACGTGCTTGCTAAGTCCTTGTTGTTTGACGAGCTCACTGCTGGTCGAGCCCCTCAGATCCAATTTCAAGTGAATAACAGAATTCACAATTTAGGCTACTATCTCGCTGATGGTATCTATCCGCAATGGGCGATTTTCGTGAAATCAATTCCAAGGCCTACATGACCCAAGGATCTGAAGTTTTCCCAAGCTCAAGAAGGGTACAGGAAGGATATGGAAAGATGTCTCGGCATTTTACAGTAGTTCTTTAGTATTGTTCGAGGAGCGGCTCGTGGTTGGGATAGAGAAGACCTTCGATACATCATACTGACTTGTATTATATTACACAACATGATCATCGAGGATGAAAGACCAGATCACAGCGATGAGGATTTGGAGTCCGATGAAGAAGAATATAACAATATGAGGCCCAGGTTTAGGAAGGACTGACTAGCTTTGACTTTGATCCTGTTGGTAGAGATGGTTATTATTTCAACGGATTCATGGATCGATACGATGCCATTAGAAGTGCAAACAGTCACTTAAACCTTCAATAAGATCTGATAGAGCATTTCTGGAACATTCAAGGCAACATGGAGATCTCGATCTGGTATAGGTTCTTTGGAATAATTAGCTAATATCTATGTTTTTTTTTTTTATGTTTGTGTGCTTTGAATTTGGCTTGGATTATGTTTTGGGAAGTTGGTGTGCGTATCTTTTTGGCTAATGTCTATGTTTTTTTATGTCAGTGTGATTTTAATTTGGTTTGTATTATGTTTTTTATGTGCTATGATTTTGAATATAAGGTGTGTGCTTTGATAAGAGGAATTTTCAAATACAACTTTTATTTCATTAAATTGTCGCTTACATAAATGAAAAACTAGGAATAAGTACAATACAATTACACAACATGCATAATCACCTAATTATTCAAATCATGATCATCATCCTCTCTAGGAATCCAATTTATGTTTGAATGTTCATCATTAGGGTTAGGGTTGGTGGAATCACCTGTAGAGAAAGGTGAAAATTGTGGTTGTGTAGGATATCCCCTGGGGTAAGGTGGTTGCGGATAGTATCCACCGGGGTAAGGGGGTTGTGGGAATCCATTGGGGCAAGGTGGTTGTGGGTATGCACCGGGGTAAGGAGGTTGTGGGTATGCACCACAAAAATTTGGTTGTGGGAATGCACCACCAAAATTGGGTAGTATCCACCCATAGAAGGTGGCGTCTGCTCGCCAAGATCTTCTTTCTCCGCTATCTTCTTTTGCTTTCTTGACCAATAATGCTTTTTAGTTTGCGTCATTTGACTTGTATCAATCTCCATAATATGCTCTTTCCTCTCTTTAATTCGCTCTTCCCTCTCTTGTAATAGGAGTTGCTCTTTTTGCATTTCGATTTGCAATCGGATACATTCTCGTTGATTTTCTTCTTGGAGACTTCGAGAGAATTCCTCATCTAGTTTTTTCTTACCCGCGATTGCCTCTATTTGGTTATTCGCTATACTCTCGACAGTGCTTGACAAAGGACTTTGATCTTTCGCTGCCTTCTTTCCTTTCCGAATAGCTTCTTTCGTAGCCTTCTTTCCTTGAGGCCTCACATTAGGATCTGCAGTTTCACCTGCAATTACCTCATCTACATCCATGTCCAAGTTGATGGGAGAATTTTCAGAAATTGGTTGTGTGTGTGTATGTTGACTTCCTTTATTTGATGTTCCTCCAGATGTATGGCTAGGGATGTCTTTAAATTATGCAAAGCCCTCCACAATAGCCTAACTATCAAAACTCTGAAAATTGTGTCTTCTTTTCTTCCCTTTTCTCTTCATCCCGGCATGCCACAATTTATGTGCTTCATCTTTCTACGTAATTAAAAGAATCAATAAAAAATGTAATTAGTACAAATATAAACGCTATTATAAAGGTCATAATTTTAATAAGAAAGTTTCTCACCGTTTTACAATAAAAATCAATAAGTACAAATATAAACATCGTTGTAATTACATAATTAATTATCAACTAATTATTTTAATTATAACGAAAAGCAATTACTACAATTAAAACGATATTATAATTACTACATTATTTATCAAGTAATATTTTACTATAATGTATCAACAAATACATACCTCATCAACCGCATTCGAACCGCTGTTGTACCAATTTTTTACTTGCCTTAATGCACAATGCCACTCAAAGAGTTCAACCTTCAAAATTTTCCACCTTCCCTGCAAAGAGGAGGTTGATCGGCTCTTAGGCCAATTTGATTCAAAGTGTCGCTTCACGCTCATCCATAATTTGGTTTTTTTTTTTTTTTTTTTTTCTGATTTGTGCCCACAGCCGGATTTTGGCTTACAGCTTTCCAAGACTGACACAATTGAACATCTTCCTCATCTGTCCATCTCCCTTTCTCTTCGGTATTATCATCTTCACTTTGATCTCCTTCTTGTCCGGCCACTGGACGTGTGTTTCTCCTTAATTTGTTCGGCCATATTGGATATAAACAAATTTGGATGATGAGAGCTAAATGAAGAGGACGAAGGTGCAACTATGAAATATAATCTTTTGGGTGTGAGATGCAAAATAAATGGTAGGTATTTATATAGAAATTTTTAGAATTTTTTATAATTTATTTTTGTTACCGTTTATTAACGTTACATATATATATATAGTACAAATATAACTGTTTGCCGTTGGATCCGAAAATTAATTGAAACCAAGGGCTGGGATTTCATGACCGTTGGGATTAGAATTCAAAGCCCTCCAACGGCTCGCGACAAGCGACTGAAACAACGCGTTTCCGAGTTGCGGCGCCATGCGTCAAGCAACTGTCCTTCACTTCCGTTGCTGGCGCGTCTCCTTCTCCCCTCATTTGCTGACATCGCCCACGTGGTTGGGATGGGCCGAGTTGGCTGATTTCTTGGCTGGGTCATGGATTTAGTCATGGCCTTGACTAAATTCTTGGCTTTGGTCAAGAAAGCCAAGTTTTTGGCTGGTCACAAACAAACCACTGGAAACCAGATTTTCAAGTTCAAGGTCACCACCTCAGCAAGATATAGCTCCTGACCGGTCAAAAACAAACCAGTGGAGTAGCTCTTACGCGCATTTGGGTATGCAGTCCTCGTGCTAATTGTGCCGTCACAACGTACAAAATTGGATCCTCAACAAAGGATGGGCATACATGTCGATTATGAGTCTCATCCATTATGTGCTCTTTAGAGCTCTTGATAGGAGATCTCTTTATCGCTAAATTTGCGGATTGTCACTTTGATGAGATAGTCTTTCCGCCGTTAGGGGGAGATAAGAAAGTCACCGTTCCAGATGAACAATGTGAATTAACATGGAATGTCCCCACAATGTCTCATCTTGATCCCCAAACCGCATGAAAATAATGAAGTGCGGACAATTCTAGATCTGTAGAGTATAGAATACAATATACCAGACACTTTCTCTGACCTAGCTAAAGTGACGCGATCATATATACCTGCTGCAAATGTGCCTGCAAGGATAGATGTCCCCGTAGGACGTGTCATCCCAGATGGACAAGGTACGACCATGGCGGCTAACCAGTCATATGTCCTTGCCCTGAAGTGAGGTAGACCATTAGGTTCGAAGGATTCTTATCCCCAGAAAAGGGTAAACTTGGCACAAATGAATCCCTTTGGCATCGCAATCTCAAATCAATTCCGCTCATGAGATAAATCCAGATTATGGGTCTGTCCTAGAAAAGGTGATGTTGGGGGACGCTCCAATATTTGAACCTACTCCTGAGAATAGAGAAATCTCGGTAAATTTAGTGAGATTTGGAATCAAAATGAGATTATCATGGATGATATGTTTGTATTTGCGGTGGCCACCGAAACTATAACAAGCGATGAAATCGAACCTTGCTTTGTTGATCAATTGATCAATATCAACAAAGAGATGACTAGCCAAAAAGGAAATATGCAATCCAGGTTAAATTAGATTCTTTGACAAAAGAGAAAGGTGTTTGGACTTGCTGTTCCTACACCTCCCCACCCGTAGAATTTAAATCGGTATTTGTAAGGAAGCGTAATGAGAAAAACAAGATTGTGATATACAAGGCTCATCTAATGGTGCAAAGATTTTATCAACGCCTTGTGATTGATTACGAGTAGACGTATTCTCCAGCAATGGACGTCATAACGTTCCGCTACCTTATCAGTTTGGTAGTTTCTGAAAAACTGAATATGCAGCTTATAAATATGGTCACAACTTATCTCTATGAAGATCATGATAGAGATATACATGAAAGTCCTGACGGACTTAAGGTACCCAATGCAAATAGTTCTAGACCACGGAACACGCTCTCCATTAGTTTTGAGGCGTTCACTTTATGGATTGAAACAATCTAGACGGAGGTGGTATAACCGTCTAAGTGAATATTTCATTGGGATGAGATTTGTGAATAATAAACTATGCCCATGCGTGTTTATTAAGGAAACAAGTTCCTGGTTTTCAATTGTGGTAGTTTATGTCAATGACAAGAATTTGATTGATATGTTCTCTTGAAGAGATTAAGGAATCCGCAAAACACCTGAAGCAGGAATTTGAGATGAAAGACCTTGGGAGAACAAATCATTGTCTCAACCTGGAGCCTGAGCACAGTGCAGATGAAATTTTGGTCCATCAATCAAATTACATCCAGAAGATGTTAAGATGCTTTAATGAGGATAAAAGCAAGCACACCCATGGTCGTCCGAAGTCTAGAGAGAACCGTATCATCCTATAGATGATAACGAAGAGATATTGGTGCTAGAAGTCCCATATCTAAGTGCAATATGCGCATTATTGTACTTGGCTCAATGCCCTAGACAGGACATCTCATTTGATGTAACTTGTTAGCTAGATATAATTATGCGCCAACACGCCGCCACTGGAATGGCATAAAAAATATTTTTCGCTACCTTAGAGGTACGGCAAATATGGGCTTATTCTATCCCTATGCATCAAGGAATGGATCAAACCCCCTTGATCATCAGAATGATGATCACCTTGTTGGATAAGCTTATATAGACTATCTATCAGACCCGCACAAGGTGCGTTCCAAAACTAGTTATGTTTTTACCATTAGGAATACTGCAATTTCTTGGAGGTCTACGAAACAGACCCTTATTACTACCTCTTCAAATCATGCTGCGATTCTAGCTCTTCACGAAGCAGTACGTGAATGTATATGGTTGAGAGCCATCACAAAAGCATGTTCGAAGCACATGTGGACTGCATTCCACCATTGATGAACCACCATTATCTACGATGATAATGCTGCTTACATCGAGCAGATAAAGATGAGTTTCATCAAAAGAGACAACACCAAACAAATTGCACTGAAGTTCTCCTTCAATCAACAACAACAGGAGCATCAAAAGATTGAAATTAAGAAGATTTGATCTGAAGACAATCGTGTAGACCTCTTCACCAAGTCACTACCAAAGTCTACATTCCAGATGCATGCCCAAGGTATTGGTCTACGTAAACTATTTGAATTACCTAACATGCAATTTTCAGGGGAGTCGAAATCAGGGGGAGTATCTTGAAGCATACTCATTTGACCGTCATGTACTCTTTTTGTCCTTCGTCCAGGTTTATTTTGTCCCACTGGGTTTTGTTACATGGCAAAGGTTTTAACGAGGCACATCTTTAGCATGATCACCCTACTTATACTACATCCTGAAGATGCTTTGATTCGA
The DNA here is from genome assembly GCF_002994745.2 of Rosa chinensis. Classification (NCBI taxonomy): domain Eukaryota; kingdom Viridiplantae; phylum Streptophyta; class Magnoliopsida; order Rosales; family Rosaceae; genus Rosa; species Rosa chinensis. Next base: position 36,331,628 of record NC_037094.1, read on the forward strand.
CATATATATGCATTTGCTCATTTTTTCCCTTCGACCACGAGTTTCTCCCACTGGGTTTACCAGGCAAGGTTTTGGTGTAGCAACCCTAATGCATCCCTCTCGTAGACATACTACCTACTTATGGTATTGATAAGAAAACTTCACCTATCTCTAAAGTTGTGATACTGTTACTCCATACTCAAGCGTGTTGTGCGCTTTTTCTCCTTCGGATTGCAGCCGTGTAGTAAATTGAGTAGTCGGTGGTTTGACTACCCATACAACTCCAACGCACAAAATGATAAAAACCAATTTGGCACTGGAATGAGGGCACTCTCCCACCTAAAGATAGAAGTTGGCCAAGGGTGTCAGAACATGGTCATGTTGGCAAACAATCTTTCACGAATAGGTACCATAAACTTGGGTCTCGAATACAAAACCAATAACATCCAAGAGCCCCAAGTCATTCTAGCATTTGACAAATAGCCCAATAAAGATAGAGGGTAACAGTCCACGCCTGAAACCCACCCAGATCCCAGATCCAGATCCTGTTGTAGATTCCACATAATCTCATATTTGGATCCTATTGCACAATAGGCTATGGGTTAGAAACAGCGGGCTCCAATTCTAATCCCACTGTAGTACCACTGTCGGCTCCATCCCGTACTGATAGCCCCCCAACAACATAGAGAACAAGATGAAGATTGAACCACCATACCTAGACCTCCGACCTCCATTTTAGGAGGAGAAACCCTATAAAAAATGTCATAAAACCTCTGACTTGGCAAAGATTTGTGATCCAGTCACCACCCAAAGGCATGTAATGCACCAAGCCCATCCCTGACAGAGGTGCCACATCCCAATCGACCAACTTCAACTAGTCCTTCCCAACAGATTCAACAAAAAGCATCGCCGACACCATCTGTTGGTACAATAGGATACCACTACCAGCCAAAGAGAGAAGGAGAAGGAACCATAGGCGTAAACCTGCACTGTTATCCATGAAAATGGAGAAGGTATAAGAGCTGCAACCACCAGAGACGACTGCTGTGGTGACCAGAGAGAGGGGTCCCACAACACCGAGACTCCGAGCCAATGAGAAACCGACATGTCAATAATGACATGTTCGATACTCGTCAACTCGAAACTGCAAGGCCTTTTGGGTTTAGATTGTTGGTTTACAAAACATTTTCTTGGACAAATCATTCTAGCAACCGAACAACATTTTTTCAAAACGGAATTTAAAGTGGGCTAAAGGATTTGGGCTTACAATATGAGCCCAATTTGGAAAATAACAAATCACTAAGTAAATACAAGTATGAGAGACACGCCCCAGGGTTACGAGTCGCTTGAAATTTTATAAATAAGCGAGTAGGAAACAATTAAAAAGTACATAAATAAGTGGCTTCAAAATCCGATAAAGGACCAAAACCTTCTTTTGATAAAGTCAAAGAGGAATGAGCCAAGTCGGGCCATGTGCCTCCTCTGTACACTCCCCGACCACATGCTCGAGACCTGCACACTATTGTAGGGGTGAAATTTTGTCCTCACATGCCCAGTAACGGCCAACCCAACCATGCTAGGTTTGAAAAATAATATACTTGAAAATATTTACTGCATAATATTGTGCACGTTTATCGAAAATACATTAAAAAGAGGCAACCACAAACATTTGTTCTGTTTTATAAAACATATGCAGCATGCTTCACACAACTTGGAGCTCCGAGATACTTATCTGCCGGCTACTCTAAAACAATCTGTGACAGGCCCGGTTTGTCATCCTTTGAGAACTGGGCAACTACTCTATAATGCTTATGACTACAAATAGCGAAAGTGTCCATTTTCTGGCCCTGAGTGTCCTATGACTGGTTCACCGTCGGTACTTACCTTTTTGCTCGACGAACATAGGAGCACAGCCCCCTTCAAAGGTTCACGATTATCGACACCGTGGGATCCCTAGGAATCAACGCATCTAGGTCCCATTCACTTTCAGGTCATAAGTATAAACATATATTAGGTACAGTATCTCAACATGCAAGTCTAGCCTCGGTTTTCACAATCAGCAATTATCAGTTATGGAAACACGGATCTCACGAGGCGTCGAGTAATGAACAACCAAAAATGTACTTGCAGGCAACATATTATTATACTAGAGCATTCCACGTATATCGAAAAATCTCTAACAAGGAAGCGACAGCTCACCCTACCTAGTATTGGAGTGCTCACCCAAACTTAGCTTTGTTTCCGGCTTCCGATCATTTGTTCAAATCCAAGTGCACACGCTCAAGCCCTTTATTATAAAAATTAAACCAATGAGTAACTTGACCTCATTAACTTAATTAACCGAGCACCTAAAGCATTCACTTAATTCCCTTAAAGTCCATAGGATTATTCTTTAATCAAACAATGATCTAGGTACCTTGTGTTTGTAGAATTTTCCTTTAGTTGATAAATTCTATTATCCATTCCTAAACAATCCAAATGATGTAGCATTTGAATCATTTAGGATATGGTGATTATACTTAGAACTTTGACCAAAATTTGTTTAGCAATTCTACTTTAAGAAAACAAACGACAATTACCATTCCCGAATAATCCACTTAACATTGTAATTAAGCTTATCCGGGATATGGAGATCATACTTCGTGTCTTTATGTAATTCGGGTAAACCGGTTTCACCATTTTTACTTACTCGTTAACCTTAAGCAAATAAATAATTGCCATTCCTGAACAATTTGTTTCTCAAACTCGTTTCGGGATATGACAGCTATAAAACATTTAATTCAAACTTTTGACCCATTCTTAATAATGTCATTCACTACACTAATTTACTTGTCATAACTGGTAGATTTTTATTCACCACTTTTCACGAGTATTTGACCAGAAGAAAATATATTATTAAGTCAAATTTCATTTGTATTCAGTTTCTAGCCATTCAATAATAAATGATTCAAACTCAATACTTTCAAAATGATAAACCACAACTACAACAATTTGAAATAGCACTACACCAACATTACTTGGGTAGCTAGTGACCCAGACCCTTACCATGTTCCTTAAAAGAGAATTCCTTGACTTGGTGCAGTGATGGTTTCGATTTACCATCCTTCATCCAAACCTCAGGTCTCCATCTCCACAACAGAACAACAACTTAAATAATTAATCCCAACATCCAAACAATAATCAAACTCAAAACTCAAAAGCCTGCATTCCTTACCCATTTTCAGTTTTGCCGAGACCACACCCTTCACCCCGTATCGCACCCATTTCCCATTTCAATCGAAACTGACCCAGGAGCTTATTCTCTCCAAAATTCCCAAATTCGCAGACTCCACAAAACCTCACATATTCCAAATTAAACAACAAGTTATTAGGGTTCACTATATTCACACCAGAAGCTCTAGCTAAAGAGAAATCACGGAATTACCTAATTGAGAAGTCCTGACGATTCCGGCGACCGTGAGCGATGGAGCTACGGTGGTCCACTTGCTATAACTGGCGCGTGTAGCGCGTGCAGCGACTCTGGTCGAAGTCAGACGTTGGAACTAGGGGGTTTTGGCGGATTGCGAAGTGGTGGTTCCATCTATGGTAGTGTTGTAGCTCATTTCTAACTAGAGGTTAAAGATTGAAGACATGCAGAGGCAATAACTCCGGCGACGTTGTGTGCGGTAGTCTTCCGGCATCGATCGTCAGCGAAGCTTTGGGGTTTCAATGCTTAGCTTGGTCTGAGCACGTTGGTGTCGGCGGTGTGTTGAAATGATGGTCGAAAATGTATGCTCTGGCCGGGCAACACGGTGAGACTGTGGCGTCTGTGGAAGCTAACGACAATGCTTGGTGGTGATTTCGGTTGGGCTTTGGTCAGATTTGTACTTTAGGTCGATTGGTGGAGGTGGTGTGTTGAGATGATGGCCGGAGTTGGAGTCTCCGGTGGCAGCAGAGGGAAGAAGAAGAGAGAGAGAGGTCGGGGGAGAGAGAGAGAGATGTGGCCGAGAGGGAGAGAGGAGAGTTTTGAGGTCTCTAGGGTTTTCTAATCCTATTTGTACTAGTGTGTGAGAAATACTGAATTTACCTTTGCGACGAATTACGAGACTCTCTTAGCTGATTGCTTTCGGTTTTGGGCTCGTAACGTTTTCTTTTATTTGTTTCGTCGGAAACTTCCTAAGTTACTTTTCGACTTTTTTCTAGGCCCAAAACTCGATTTCGTAAAAATTAAAAATCCAAAACTTTGTTACAACTCAATTTATCGTCTTTGAAACTTCAACGAACGGTCGCCTCACTAAACTTCTGTAACCTTCTAGGCCCAGTAGGTGGTCTCGACACTAAAACAATCTCCAAAATCATTTCCTCCACTTAAATCACCTTGCGGACAAATCTTATTGGCAAGATATTAGTTTCAGAAATTAACTAAAATTTTCAAGGGCTCACAACTGCACTCAAAAACCCTAGCAGAGCTAGGCCATAATTATTTCTATAAATGTGTTTATGATTTAACCATGATTGATATAACTAATATTGAAATATCCGCAACTAATGGTTGCGGAAGTAGCTAGGAAGTAGTTAATAAATTGTTTTTTACACGAAGTGAAATTACAAGTTATATTATTGTTTTTCATTTTTTACTTAGACTAGCCACACAAACGAGAAAGAGAGTGAGAGAGAGAGAGAGAGAGAGAGAGAGAGAGAGAGAGAGAGAGGAAAAACCCTAGTTCATCAAAGAATCCTAACTCGAACTGCATGTAGGACGTCGATGAAATGGCCGTCCGTCTGGCTGCATCTCTAGGATTGGCAGATGTACACCAACCGGTAGACCTTTAGTTTGTTCATGGCGAAGGGTTGCGCTACTCTCAGACATACCTCGTTGGAAAACTATTGACGACCAAAACTTTCAATAAGCGATCATTTATAGGGATGTTCCTGCGAGCATGGCAGTTAAATGGCCTCTACACCATTCAAGAACATGAAGACCGATTTCTGTTTACCTTGTAAGATCCAACGTATTGACAGCAATCGGATTCTCCGAGGTGGTCCGCGGGGTTTTGATAAGGCTCCGGTGGTCCTGACACCTTATGATGGGGTTGGAGCGATCAAGGATATCCTACTTTCCACCCTAGCTTTTTGGATCAAGGTGCATGGACTGTCGTTGGACTTTCACACTGATGCAATGGAGTTCGTCTTCAAAGGATTGGCAGTGAATTGGGTCGTTATGTTCAAAAGGATGCAATGGAGTTCGATGTAGGGAGAATCCAAATTCAAGTTGAAATGGATCTGATGCAACTTGTCATATTCCGCCGTAGCTTTACAGTGGACGATGGTATTGATGTGGATGTGGATTTCTTTTTTGAAAATCTATATGGCAGGTGCAGGGAGTGTAGCCACAACTCATGTAGGTTTATCTTGTTCAGGAACACCATTGTCGAAGGAGGTAAGAACTGACCCGTCCCAACACGACGAAACCTGGAGCATGCTCTGAACGGGGTGGACATGACACCACATGCTGGACTCGTGTTGGTTTTTGGGGCATAGACTACTCATCAAGTTGGTTTGAAAAGATTTCTACCGACTGCTAAGCCTAAGATGAGAAAGGAAATACTCCAACAGCCTTCTGCTGGTAGCGGAGATGGTAGCTCTGGTGTGCAAACTGAATCGACTGCTGATGGGTTGGAGAGTGGTAGCGAGCCAAAGTTTGGTGGCTCAGATCAATGGTTGGCTGGAACTGATAGCTCGGTAAACAGGTGCCGAATAATGCAGTGACTTCTCTTAGTTGTGGAATGCGCTGGAAGCGTGTAGAAGAGGATGAGATTTCTTCAAAGAAGATGAGGTTTAGTTTGGCAGTTGGAAGAACTAACTTGGATGCCATGACAATGGGATTGTGCAATGTGAAACCGGTCAAAGAAGTGTTAAGAAGAGGGGTAGGCCAAAAGGTGCAAAGAACAAGGCCAAGGAGCTTAAGGTTGTTCAAGCTTCTCATATGAAGAAGTCCCCTTCGAAGTGGATTAAGACTCCAAAGAAAGAGGAGAAATTGGTGAATGGCTTGTCGGAATTCACCATAGTCGAGATTGTCAATGGTTCTAAACCGTCCAAGGGTAAGGAGCATAGTTGTTTAATAAGTTTTCCTAGAAATAATTGTCTATGCTTGTAAGAATATCCCTATGAATCTTGTAGAAGTGCTTAGCTTTAGCGCACCACAAATGCGTACTTGGCATGTAAGGTAAGGTAAACTAGATTGCCTGCAAGGCGATGTGTTTTTATGTGGCATAGACTACTCTGAGCATAAATGTTTTATTGGAGTAGTCTTCTGTACTATTATTGGTCTATGAACCGGAGCATACTATTGTCATTTTTCTAATGTGGTATCTTTTTACAACATAGAATAATTCTGAAATATTAAAAAAAAATTACTACAAATTAAATAAAAAGAAATAATATGATCAAAAGCTGTGACTTGTTGGTAAATTATAATTCCAACATTATAAAGGTCATAAGTTTGTTTCTCACTAACATATGTAAGGGTGTGGTGGGCTAAGGGATTTTTTTATAAAAATAAAAATAAAAAAAGTAATTTTTTTAAAATAAACAGAAAAATAGAAAAAAAGAAAAAATAATGGTGAAATTAATTTGTTGCATTTGTTTTTGAATTGTTTGAAATTAATTTAATTTATTGGTCGCACCTTATCTTTTTGTCCTCATCTTTGTTACAGGCTAGTTTTTACCTTTGGGAATCCAACATGTCCATCCTTAATACCTCTATATAATTGCAAAATTATTGACTTGTGAAACTTGCTTGAGTTTGGTTTGATTTTTCTCTATTTAAATTTTTAACCTTGATTCATTGAATATTGAAATACCAAAAGCAGAGAAGACAATGTTTCTGCCATGTTTACTGTGGCAAAATCTTAAATTGTATGCTTCATTTTAAAAATGTGTTGCATGCACACACATTACGTGTGTGTTTGGTTGCTAGTATGATTAAATCCAACTATATAGAATAATGAGACAGTTAATTTAACTGTTTTATTATTTTATATAGTTGAATTTATTATTTTTTATTGTTGAAATTATATATGGTCCCGTTTGGAAATGGGATTTGGATTTGGATTTAAATTTTGATTTCAAATCTTAAGTATTTCAAATATGAGTAATTGAAATCCTAAGATTTCAAATTCATCTGTTTGGGTAACAATTGAATCATGAGGATTTGAATTTAAGAATTCAAAACTAATTAAGAAAGCTACTTATGTAAATACTAATCTAATGAAGATTTTCTTTAGCAATTAATTTCTACGGAGGTAATTGTCGTGCTCCATAATTTCAAAAGTAATATAAATCCGAAGTGTTTCATCTCATATTCTCGCCAAATAATAATAATAATAATAAATAATAATAATAATAATAATAATAATAATAATAATAATAATAATAATAATAATAATACGTGTTCCATCTCATATCCTTGATAATACAAATCCAATGTGTTTCATCTAATATTCTTAAAAACATAATAATATTAATAGGTGCTTCATCTCCATAATTCCATCCCATACGAATCCAAATTGTCATGCTCACTCTCTATTCCTTAGTTGCTCTGAAAACAATCAATAAAGAATACTATATGACCATTAACAATATATTTTTGTTATAAAACATATATCATATATCAAAAACCCAACAAATATGAGCTCTTTTTTCCACAACTCATCTTCACATTCAACCCTTGGTGTCTCGACAGAAACCTGTTCACTTAACTTCACACATGAAGATTGCAGCAGTACTGGCAAACCACTGAAGATTATGGACATCGCCGGACCAGTAGTGTTGTGATGCATGGTGGTCTCCACCTCCACGACTACCTTTACTAAGTTCTTTGTTTTGTTCTTGTTGTTCTTCCCGTGCTTGCAATTTAGGTGTGGAGAATGATGGCGGAGAGTTTACTTGCCTCTGGATGTCAAGATTCTGTCGGGTTCAGTTGTTCGCAGTATCACCATGGCGGGCAGCCTCTGCATTGTAGTGAAGAGTTTGGTGTTAGATCTAGGTTTTTTTGGTATTTTGGGCTTTTGGGCTTCGGTTTTAGTTTTAGGTATGGGTTGTCTATTGGGTTTTTGGGCCTAGGACTCCTATTTTCTCTGTAGAATCTAACATTTACGTTGCATTCGCATTTGGAATCAACATTTACATTGCATTCACAACTGGAATCAACTTTTACATTTGACGTCCTTTATCTTCTTCACGGCAACCACGTCTGGCAAAACAGAGGATTATAAGAGTGGAAGTTAACCCAACATAATAAACTAATGAAAGAAGCAGAAAGTAAGTACATCTCCATGCTTGAAGAATATGGCATTTCTTCATGCAGAAGGTGTAATTCCCATTCAATAAATATAAAACTCAATACACATAAATGAATCAATGAACCCACATAGCTGGTCTCAACCAAAAGGAGCAGTGCTCATCTTAGGACAACAGGGACTTAGTTACAAGGAGACATGAATGGATTGCTTTTTGTTCCCCAAAAAAAAAAAAATTTGCTTCAAATACAAAATTTGTTTCCCTTATATTAAGCAATATACCAGTAAACTGAACTAGTATCAGCTTGCTTTAGATCTGCTCATAGATATTCTCTATTCCCATTAGAACCTAGTCCAAAATGTTTATTGAACGGACGAAACTTACACATGTCCCTTGTTATTGAAAATGTACTCATGGCAACAAAAAAAAGAACATAGAACTAAAAATAGATTCTATTAATAAGTTCATTGAAAAAAAACCGTCTATGTAACAAGTTTTTCTCTATAAACACGGATAGAACCTTCAAGATTCACCACAATTATATGCAAAAGAGGTCGAAGAAGGTGATAGCAGAGTAGCAGACATCTTAGAATTTATGCATTTAACTTTTGGAATAAACTTCACATTTCTCATAATCTAATTTCAATGACCATGTGATATTCAAATAAACCATACATTGTGTAGATACAAATCTAATCATTCTACTCTCGCTCTAAATATGTCATGTTTCTAGACTCTGAGAACAACCATGATGTCCCGTAACCTGAACTAACAAGAACCATTCTGCTTCCAATCTATTCTATGCTACTGCTCCCCACAGTTGAAAGCAGAAACTGATGGGTCGGTAGAGGAAACAAACGCAACTCATCAACTCATGGATGAGTCTTCCTAGCACTAATAATGCCACCAATTCTTCCCATTACACATAAATGAATTAATGAACCTATATAGCTGGTCTCAACCAAAAGGAGCCATGCTCATCTTAGGACAACAGGGGCTTAATTAAAGGAGACATGAATTGATTGCTTTTTGTTCCCAAAAAAAAAAAACACCCAAGAGTTGGACCAACCTATCAATCATAATGCAAGGAAGTGAATGCAAAAGGAAGGTGAAATCGATACAAGCTGCAATTGGAGACAAATTCAAGCACTTCGTTCACTGAAAATGGCCAGTTCTTTTAAACAGGCTTTACCATCCTAACATTTACGTTGCATTCGCATCTGGAATCAAGCAAAGAATAGATAGTCTCTAGAGGAAATGATAAACTGCAGTCATCTTTGAGTACTAGATTATTACCTTTGAAAAGTGAGATCTACAAGTCATGATTTACAGAGCAAGTAATCTACACAATAATTCCTGGACTTTACTACCAATTCCATGAATCCTCTTTCATCAATCACCAAGTTGATCAAGTTATATTATGAAGACCATTCACTACTCAATACAACATTCAAAGCATTGGAATAGACCTCTTCTATTTACCAAACGTAGCTATGCTGTTATGATTAGTAGTGTACCCATATTTGGTTCTACCCAACCTTCAATATGTAGAAAGCTAATTAATATATATATATATATATGTATATATCATGGATTATGAATCAGATATCACAAATATGTACAAGTAAATGCCAAATCAAGCTGCTGAAAGTTACTAGACTATAGATATTTGAGCAAACAACTTCGATTACTAATCAAACTCAATCAAGCAAATTACAAATCAAACTCAAACATTCCTTGGTTAAATTTTACATATACGACGAAGTCAAGCTGCACATCATTTAGTCCAACCTTCACTATCATTATGAACAATCTAATTAGGAGATGAGCGATCAAATTAAGAGAAGAAAGAGAGACCACCTTCACCAAATCTCAAACCAACTCTAGCCCAACCTCTGCAATTTGTAGAGAACACAAGTGGAGAGAGAGCGAGCTCCGCGTGCTTTGAAATCGAGCTCTGGTGTCTCGGAAGCAAGAGAGGATGGGATTTGAAATAACTAGGGTACACTAGTTATTTAGAATCTTCATATTTTGTTAATCAAATCACTGGGCTGATTTCATCAAATCCAAATTCCTATTGAAAAATTTGTGCCAAATGGGCATATTTGAATTTGGGACTCCGAAATCCAAATCCTCAAGTCCAAATAACCCTATCCAAACAGGCAATATTGTGATGCTCCGGAAATTCGTAATTATTTTCCGAGGCATTTCCGGAATCTAATTTATGGTTGTTAGACGGTTTCGTGGCTCGTGGACGGAGCGGAAGTGTTTCGGACGAATTTTATTCGTAAAGTGTGACTTTAAGGGGGAGGTTCAAGGTTGACTTTTGATACGTTGAGATTCTCTAAAAACTTCCTTCACGGAAGTTGTATAGCACGTCGATACGAGTTCGTGGACATGTGGAACGCAAGAATCGGAGTTCGTATGAGAAAGTTATGGCCATTGGAAGGAATTTCCATTTTGGTATAAATAGAAGTTTCCCGAAGGAGAAACTTACTATTTTCATTTGTTTCCTTTTCCGGAAACCATTTCCTTCTTCTCTCTTCTCTCTCGGCTGCTACCTTCAGAATCGAAATAATCCGGTCGACCCGACCCGACTTTTCCGGCTAATTGCGGCGGTCTCTGGCTACGAAACTTTCCAGATCAGTTCGTCTCCTCCGTCTGGTCGTCCCTGTGGTGTCCTCTAGCACCGATTCTCGGTGGTGGCGGCTCTAGAAGGCGGCGCAGTTGGACGATTTCGGACCCGGTCGGAAATCCTTGTTCCGACGTCGGCGAGGCTTCAAGTCTTCTTAGTTGAGCTCAGAGCAGCCTCGTTGATCGATCCTTGGTGGTTGTTTGGATCGATTCACGTGAAACTTCGATCAACTCGGATTGGATTACTGTTCACGGCTTGTGAGGTAGTTTTCGACCCCTTATGCTTGTCTTCTGACTTCGAGCTAGTTAGGAAAGTTCACAAGCATGCTTAGATGAAGAACTTTGATGTTGGGAGTTTTGTGAAATATTGAGTTTTGGCCGGCGGCGGTGCGCCACCGTCTGTGGAGGCGTTCCAGGGGTGTTCCGGCCACTTAAGGAACTGTTTTTGGTATTATATATGTTCTACTCGTTGATACGAGCGTTTCAATATATAATATGCAAGTTTTGGAGTTCGTTTGGAATTGTTATGATTTTTGCAGTTTCATACCGATCGATTTATTCTATCCGTGAGGATTTGAGCGTCCGATCGACTTGTGGTTTGGTCACATCGATCGTGGACGTATTCCGGAGACTTTGGGAGGTCTCGAATGTGGTTTTTCCTCGATTGGCACCACTTTGGGGATTTTAGTTCAAAACAGGGGTTTCGGACTTAAATCGTTTGTGAATTATTACTAAGTGGAAACCGATTGTGATTAGGTACTTAACGAAGTATTTGGACGGCTATTTTTTTGGGTTGGCAGCATTGTTCTATATTGAAGACGCAGCAGGAGTTTCAAGGTGAGTAATCTCACGAAGTTCATTAACGAACGGGTTGACCTTATTGTTTTGAGAGTTATTTAGTTAACTGCAAACTATAGTTGGTATTAGTGGCCTTCCTGAGTGAATGACCACTTGTATATATATTTACGTGGAATATGTATATTCTTGTGGGTTGATGAGTGAATTGAAGCAATAGGTATTGATGGGTTTCATTCTATTGTTTTGGGGCTTGACTTTTCGAGAAACATTTTGTGGGAATTGGGAATTTCTATTGTTTTGAAAAGTGTCAAGATTTGGTGTGAGTTGCTTTGATGTGATTTGAATGTTTTGATCTAACGACCGGGGGTCGGAAGATCTGAGAGTCACAGGTTGTGATTTCGCCTTTGGGTTTGATTTAAAGGTTTTGATCTGACGACCGGGGAGGTCTGATGATTGGAGGTCACGGGGTGACATCTCCTTTTGTGTGAGTTGAGTAACTTTTGGGTCATGAGTGACCATTTTGAAAGGTTTTGATCTGACGACCGGGGAGGTCTGAGGATTTGGGGTTGCTGGGAGTGACCTCAGGCATATATATCGGGACTTCACGCCTTTGGCCGGGTTTGTGGATACGATCAGTTAGAGCTCTAGTCTGTTGCCATGGTACATCATGCGGGATAGCAGGGAGCTATCTGATGCTCATGAGTACATGTTTTAAAAGGGAGTTTCGGGGATTCTTTCTTTTAAATGTCCTGGGAGGACTTGTTTGTCATATTTAATTGTCAGAGTTTCAATTATTATGATTTTGTCACGGGGTGACTTGTGTTGATTTGAGAATGTGTTTTTAAAAGGGAGTTTCGGGGATTCTTTCTTTTAAATGTCCTGGGAGGACTTGTTTATCATATTTAATTGTCAAAGTTTCAATTTATATGATTTGGTCACGGTGTGACCTTTATTGTTTCTTTTGGGAAAAGAATGAGCTGTTTTGGGAAAACAGGGTGTGAGTTTCTTTTTACGGGTTGATGGGTTTCCTCGTTAGGCGAGTTGTGCATGTGTGGTTTTGAGTTACTCATACGGGCTTGCAAAAGCTTACCAGGTTTGTTGTGTGGCAACCCGGTACACCATTCAAACGGTGTAGGGGTTAATCCTGCAGGTCAGGGTAATCGTGGCTGAAACCGAGGCAGCGAGCTAGCAGCTTTACGGTAGGAAGCCAATTTTGTGACCTTACCGTTATTTGGACTTCCGTTGTAGTGAACTCTGAGGAGCATTTACGTTTTATCTTGTTGTTGACAATTTAATTCGTAAGCTTGTGTAATATATAACTCTTTGGATTGAGTGTATATTAACTTTGAGGGTTCAGGACATCAATATGTGTGTAAGTTTAAGGGAAAAAGATTTCAGATATTTTGTATTGATGACTGGACGTTCACGCATATATAATTATGGGGTTATATATATATATATATATATATATATATATATATATATATATATATATCGATTTTTCATGTGTGTAAAAATCAGGGGCGTGACAAATATAAAATTAAGGGGGGATTTGTGAAGACTTTTTTAAATGACAGATTTTTTGAAAAGTCCTCAGACAGTTTAAAAAGTTGATAGACTGCTATTGATTTCTTAATTATGACTGACTTCTTTAGATTTCATAACACATACAAAAAATAAAAACAAAACCAATACAGCCCAAACGCAAAACAAGATAATAACTCGTTGTTTCTTCAATGATCAAGTATCTTCTAGTAGAAATTGACTCAAATGAATGATTACTACTCTGTCTAGATAGTTTGTTCTCATTCTTAATCTCTCAATCAACATAAAGATACAATATAGATCAATAAATGTTTATGGTAACTTATTCTCATCAATTTTGTTTTCACCAATTAACATATATCAAAACAATATTGGTCAATGTCTTAATCTATAATCAATCAATTAAAATTCAATTGTTCCAGTTTTCTTTGAACCATAATATAAATTCAAATCTGTCAATCTATGAGAATAATTAATAAAATCCAGTAACTATTCAAGATTTAGGGTAGACAAAAATATTTGAGTTTTAGGGTTTCATTTATAAATCATTTTTATTGCTATTAGGGTTCCAAGTATCACTATTGAAAAACAATAAAATCACATTCAACAACTAGAATGAACATATTGGATATCAAAAAATGTTGATATCATAAAAGATTAAAGGAAGGAAAAAAAAATAAAGAAAGAGAGATGATGGAGGACCGACCTCTCCGCGCAGAGAGAAGAACTTTGATGGATTTTTTTAAATCTTTGGTCGGGTGGTTGGAAAATTATGGAGTTTGGTATGTATAGTTAAACATTACAAACTCTATAATTATCCATGATTTTCTAATTCCATAAATATGAATGATATTTTGAGTACCTCTGTACTTGCATTCATTTTTAAAAAGGGTTTTTGTCCATTTACCCCATTTCTAAGATTTTTTTCCCACTTAACCCATTAAGTTTTTTAATTTACTCTTACCCAAAACACTCTAAGGAGGTCTTCCCTAATACCCTATTAAGATTTTTTTTTTGTATTTTATTTTTTTTAATACCATTTTACCCTACCCCTTTGTTACTTAAAGAGAGAGAGAGACAGAGAGAGACAGAGAGAGAGAGAGAGAAACCATAGGAGACTTTGCCGGAGCTTGGTCACCGGCTGCTGGATTCCGGTCAGGTCACCGGGCGCCGATCACCGGACTTTTCTGAAAACCTCGTCGGAGGTCCCGAAAGAGGTTGTTGGAGATCTCATAGGTCGCCTGAAAGGTTTATTGCCTCCAATAGACGTCTATTGCCCTCCAACCTCCCAATAGAACTTTCGGTCACCGGAATGAGAACTAATCTTCCTAAATTTAGACAAACAAAACTTTGATTAAAGAAAAGAAAAAAAGGAGACTACATCAATTCAAAACATCTATTACCCCCCAATAGACGTCTATTGCCCCCAAATAAACATTTCTTTTTTCTTTGATTATAGGCCTTCTGCCCCATTTTATCTATTAATTTTTTTTTAAAAAAGAACGTTGTCCAAAAAAAAAAAAAGGACGTCGGCCAAAAAAGAAGAAGGAAGAAGCGGTCGATCTCAGACGGAAAAAAAAATTGCAGAGGGATCCGGTCCTCAGGAGCTACATCTTCGTCTCCGGCAAAGAATCAACGGAAGGTCCAGATCTGGAGCTTTCTGGAGGAGAGTTCGAGTTTCGGCTGGAAGATCCGATCGCCATGCTTCCCACTGATGAGCTCTGAATGCAGTAAAGCTGGGATCGTGTTCTGATCCAATCGGCGTCGGCACGCAATGAAGGTCCGGCGGTGGTGGACTTCTGATTTCAGAGCCGGCATGGTGCAGAGAGAGAGAGAGAGAGAGAGAGAGAGAGAGGTGTACCTGTACTGTGTACATGATGAAAGATAGTGTGGCATGATGTAATATATTAATTAAATTGAGGGTAAAATTGTCATTTCAATTTAAATTGGGTTAATGGGAACAAAAATATGTTGCTGAGTTAAGTGAGATAAGTTTGGCCAATTTTAGTGTTTTGGGTCAAGGACCCTACTTTTAAAAATCCTAATTGAATACTCCTGGATTTTAATTTGGTGGAATTCATGAAGTCTTGAAATATCCAAATTGAATAACCCCCCAAGAATTTTCATGGACTGGCTAAAGTCTATTAAATACACCCAGATTTTTAAATTCTATAAATTTCTTTAAACCTTCCATTAATTTCATATACAATACACCCCGCTAAATATTGGTTATTATCTTGAATTTTAAGAGTAAAATCACTTCAATCCCTGCTTTTCCAATTTCATCAAAAACACTCTCGTCCAATCTGTTAGTCTTCTGTCAAATGAATCAATTAACTTGCTTATATGGCTCATGTGGGGCCCATGGTGGACTTCTTTTTGATGATGTGTTATTTTCTGATTGAATGAGTTAATCCTACTATTTGAGATCTATCAAATAAAATTTTTCCATTAATTGAACCAATTATTGCTCGAACTCATGACCTCATGTATACATGTTGAACAATTGCCTCAGCGGAGTGATGCCCCAGAAATTTGTATTTATTTTCTTTGGATTTTTCGAAATCTAATTTAGGGTTATTGGATGGGTTCGCGGCTCGTGGATGGAGCGGAAGTGTTTCGGACGAATTTCTATTCAGAAAGTATGACTTTAGGGGGGGGGCTCAAGGTTGACTTTTTATACGTTGGGATTCTCCAAAAACTTCCTTCACAAAAGTTGTAGAGCACGTTGATACGAGTTCGTGGACATGTGGAACGAGGAAATCGAAGTTCGTATGTGAAAGTTATGAGCGTTTGAAGTTTTGGGAAAGTTCTATAAATAGTAGTTTCCATTTTCAGAAACTTACTATTTTCATATTTTCACTTTTCCTTTTCCGGAAATCAAACTCTCCGTTCTCTCTCTTCTTTGCGCGTGACCTGACCCAGCCTCATTTCCGATTCCGGCGACCTCTTCACTCTCCAGATAGGCTTGTATCCACCGTGCGCTCCTCTCTGTGGTGTCCTCTAGCATCGATTCGCAGCGACAACGGTGCAGCAAGGAGGCGAACTTTGCTGCAGTCGGACCTAATCGGTTCTCCTATCTCCGACGATGGTGGGGCTTCAAGTTTCCTTGGGTGCGTTCAGAGGAGGCTCCTTGATCGATCTATGGTGGTTGTTTGGATCGATTCACGTGAAACTTGATTCAACTCGGATTGAACAGTAATCCACGGGTTGTGAGGTAGTTTTCGACCCTTTATGCTTATTTTCTGACTTCGAGCTAGTTATAAAAATTCACAAGCATGCTTAGATGAATAGCTTTGATGTTTGAAGTTTTGTGAAATATTGAGTTTTGGCCGGTGGCAGCATTCCGGCGGTGTTCTGGCCATCTAAGGGACTGTTTCTGGTACTATATATGTTCTACTCATTGATACGAGCGTTTCGATATATAGTATGCAAGTTTTGGAGTTCGTATGGGACTGTTATGATTTTTACGGTTTCATACCGGTTGATTTATTTGATCCATGAGGATCTGAGCGTTCGATCGACTTGTGGTTTTAGCATATCAATCGTGGAAGTATTCCGGAGACTTTGGGAGGTCTCGGATGTGGTTTCGCCTCGATTGGCGTCACTTTGGGAATTTTGGTTCGATTTAGGGTTTCGAACGTTATTCCTTGTGTTTCATTTACTTAATCAAGGTTGTACTTTTTTTAGGTGCTTGACAGAGTGCATTCTGTAAGTAGTCTAGTGGTGTGAAGACACATCGGGAGTTCGAGGTGAGTAATCTCACGAAGTTCATTCACGAACGGGCTTACCTTTATCGTTTTGATAGTTATTGACTATAGTTGGTATTAGTAGGCATTCCTGAGCGGATGACTACATATATATATATATATATATATAAGTGAAATATATATGTTTAGGTGGGTTTGTGGATTTATGAAAACAATATGCATGAAATGATGTTTTTTATTGTTTTGGGTTGTGGCTTTTGGAAAACAAATGATTGAGGAAATGTTGATTTCGATTTGTTTTGAAAAGCGTTGAGATTTGTGGAACATTTTAGTTCGCGGGTGGTTTATTTAAATGTGGGTCTTGTACCGGGAGTAATTGATAGGGATCAATTACGGGGAATCTTTCATTTTAGATTCGTGTAACATTTTGGGTCCTATGTGACTCCTTTAATGTTTTGGAATTTACATTTTGGATCCAAAGACTTACGAGTTGTGGATGTGGATCATGAAATGTGATCGTGGGTGGGAAATCGGGAATTCACGCCTTTGGCCAGGTTAGTGGATACGATCAGTTAGAGCTCTAGTCTGTCTGCCGCACTTTGTTTCTTGATTGAAACGTGTTTTGTTTATTGATTTAAACGTGATTCGTGTGAGTTTATTTTGTGCTTTGTTTATTGATTTAAACGTGATTCATGTGAGTTTATCTCGTGCTTTGTTTATTAATTTAAATGTGATTCGTGTGAGTTTATCTCGTGCTTTGTTTATTGATTTAAACGTGATTCATGTGAGTTTATCTCGTGATTTGCATGGGATTAATATGTGTTTTTTGCATGAGTTATTTGAGTTACTCATACGGGCTTGCAAAAACTTACTAGGTTTGTTGTGTGGCAACCCGGTGCACCATTCAAACGGTGTAGGGGTTAATCCTGCAGGGTAGGATAATCGTGGCTGAAGCTGAGGTAGCGAGCTAGCAGCTTTACGGTAGGAAGCCAATTTTGTGACTTTACCATTATTAAGACTTCCGTTTGTAGTGAGCTCTGAGGAGTATTTACGTTTTATTTTGTTGTTGACAATTTAATTCGTAAACTTGTGTAATATATAACTCTATGGGCGAGTGTATATTAACTTTGAGGGTTCAGGGTATCAGTATGTACTTGGTTTAAAGGGCAAAAGATTCCAGGTGTTTTGTATTGATGACTGAATGTTCACGCATGTATAATTATGGGATTATATATATCGATTTTTATTTGTGTAAAAAATCAGGGGCGTGACATCACTACCCTCCATTCCACCTTCATTTCACACCAGTACCGCTATAAGTTTGTGATGTAGAACCATGTCGGCGAACCTGAGGAAAATGCTTACCAATGGGGTTTTTCCCATAGAGTCTCAGACGCCTCTGCTCCTAAGCCACTTTTCAAAGTCAGGACGCTTGCTTCTATCGTTTCTGACACCGTCGAGTCTTCCGTCAACCTCTCTATTAATTGACAGCCCTAGTGGTTCATGGAAATAAGATCTATGTCAAGATTAATGAGGGAATATATCAAGACCAATTGAAATATTTTCACACAAACCTCATTGGGAGATTATTATTGAGAAAGGGTTTGGTTCCTTTGAAGATACTTGATCTCAAAGCGGCGCTTGACAGTTTATGGAGACCCTTAAGGCCCTAACATTTGGTTTCTTTAGAAAATGGTTATTTTGATATTCACTTTAGACTGAAGGGGAAATGCGACGCATCTAGGGAGGGGTTACATGCCCTCTTGCCATTGGCATCTTTCGTCTCTCTGAATGGAAGCCAGATTTCAAGCCTAGTAACATCCTACCCCAAACTTATGCGCAGGTTTGGATTCAAATTTTGGGATTGAGCCAGGACTACTGGCATCCTCACCTACTTATGGAGATAGCTCAGGGTGTCGGTACTCCTAATTTACAACTTGATTGGACGACGAAAGAACATCATTTTGGTTACTACGCTTGTGTGTTAGTTGATGTGGATTTAGCTATTGATCTCCTTATCTTGATTATCGTTGAATGTGGGTAATTTTGTTTTTCAGTGGAGATTCAATATGAAAATTTGCCAGATAAGTGTTTCAATTGCAGGGTTACTGGTCACTCTATGGGTCGTTGCAGACTATTGCAAAAGCAGGTGCCTAAGGCATACTCTCATCCTGACAAGAAACAACGCAAATTGTGCGTTAAAAGTATAGAGAAATTCATCGTACTTCCAATGAAGGGGCGGCTGATCTTTCAATTGTTCAAAATCGTGTAGTTAAGGAAAATAAGGTTGTTGATGAACAAGCTGCTACTAACTCCGTTGTTCAAAGCCTTTGATTCAAGCAGATATGGTTGTTGGTACATCACAGTTGTAACGAATTTAGTTGACAACAACCTGTATGTTTCTTGGTTAATGAAGCTTTTGAAATGGCTACTAATGAGCATATTGAATGTTTAGTTGACTTAGTGATGAATAAGTATAGTGTTCCTAAAGACTTGGAGCCCAGTATAAGGCATGCTACTCTAGGAAATTCACAAAGTAAGTATCAAAGGGGTAGCCCTCTTGGCAAGGGAATTGTTAATCAGCTTGATGATGGAAAAGGAGCCAACAAACTTAGTTGCAAGTTCAGTTCCAACAAACTTTCCAGGTAATGCTAATGCCAATATTTTCTAGTAATAATTTTGAGATTATTGCTCAAATGCAGCAAGGCGAGAGCATTGTTGCAGTTGAGTAAGAGACAGCTGGAGAGTTCAATGACACTTTGGTTGGCACTAAGAAAGTGAATTATGCTTTGGTAGAATCTAGTGTTCATCAAACTAAATTCTACTGGGCTGATTTGGAAAATGAGGATTCCCTTAGTCATCATACTTATGCTAGGCTAAGATAAATTCTTTATGTTTCTGGTTTGATGAGGGTCATACAACTCTGGAAGATGAAAATCTTTTTAAGCCTCTTCCAAAGTCTCAAAATAAAAAATCGAAGACCAAAAGAGGTTCACAAGACCCTTACCTTACCTGCAATCGAACGCCCGTTGTGTGTCTAGATCTTTGATTCAATTAGCATGGCTCTGCTTAATCTTACTTATGTTTTGGTTGCCTTTTGATTTTGTTGTTTTTTTTAAGGGGTTTTAGCTTCATATCCCCCTTAGGTGCTATCTTTATCTAATAAATTTCTGGGGCATTTCATTTTACACCCAAATTTGATTAATCTAATAAGATTAACCCCATCCATAATTTTTTTTAATATACACCCAAATCTGTTAATTAGATTAATTACATAAATAAATTCTCATTAAGTAACATAGAAAACAAAACATGTTTTTGTCAAAAATTTATTATATGCCACAAGCTCTAAACAAATACACTTGATGAACTAGACCCTTGATTGAAGCTCTTGTAATCAATACCTAGATCTAGGTTTATAGATGATTTCTATTTTGTGGTCTGTTTTTCCTATATAAAAGGTATGTTATATTTTTCATATAATCACTTGAATGGAAAGCAAACATATGTTAATAACATATTATACAGTTATTCTATTTGTAAGGTATGTACTAAAAAGATACCTGATCATTAGAATATATACTTTTTTTTTCCTAGCTAATTTGATTTCAGGTATGTATCTAATATATAGAGGAGCCTTAGTTTTTGGTTTATACATTCGATTATAGCCTAAATATTAATAGGTTTTATATAGCATCTCTGTATCAGAATTTATTATTATTTTTTGTATCATACCTCTTTGTTAGGTTTTCTATTATATTATACCTATGATTGTATAAACAAAAATGTTACACCTATGATTGTGACATATATCATTGCATGCCGATCTCTATTAAGCTTGAACATTTCTATTATTTAAGCCCTACCTACATCTACTATATGTTTATGTACATTAGACATGTATTATTTGAGAGAATGTAAATGGGCAAATTAGATATACATGAAAATAAGGAAAAAAATTGATTATAGGCATACAATTTATATGGAAGGTTTTTTTTATTTTTTATTTTTTATGAATCACTCTATATAGAAGGTTTATTAATGTGATTTGGGTGTAAATTACAAGAAAAGTATGTATGGGTTTTTTCTAATAGAAGGTTGAATTTTTGGGTTTATATCTAATTTTCTCTAAATTTCTTCATTTGCTAAAAAAATAAAAAGAGCTTATACCTTATCCTTTGCTCCCCTAAAGTCAAGGACAAGACTGCTTTACTCTTCGTCTCTTCTTCTTCTTGTCCCACATATAAGGGTAAAACAGTCTTTATACGATTATAAGTTCATAACAAAGATGAACTGATTCGAAAATATTTACATCTCGGTTCATCTTTATTATTATCGCTAGAATCAACATGAACGCAGGTTGGAAAATTATCACCATCTTCCCCGTTTTCTTTCTTTTACTGTTATGCCCAATTTATACACAACGGCTTTGCACTGCGGGTGCTAATGAACGTTTCTCGGATCTTTGTTTTTTTTCTTTGTGAGAATTGGGTGCTGGTGTTGGGTTAGGGATAAGTTTTGCTGGAATCAAACTGAATCACTCTGTAGTTGATGAGCTACATAGCACTCTACGTGTAAGAACCTCTTTCTTGACATTCTACTCTCTAATTAATCTATTCCTTTGTTTCTCTGTAATAACAAATGTAACATCTATGATCTGTAGGCATTTGCAATTTCTAAAACTACTCTGAAAACTACTTGAGAGTACTATTGCTTTCAGTTACCTAGTTGTGAACAATGTTAAAGAAGGAAAAAATTTCACAAATTTCACAATGTTGCAAGAACATCTTTAATATATATCTGAGCAACCAAATATTACAAAGCTTCTTACAATGAAGATCATATTGTTTGAAAGTTCGAAACACAAGAATCAAGTCAAGCGCTGTTGCTGCTCCCACTTGCTGATTCGGGCATCAACTCGCGAAGCAAGGCCACCACCTGCAACATGTTAGGCCTCTTGGAAGGGAAGTCATCAACGCATCGAAGTGTTACTTCCAAATACCTTACCATTTCCTTCACTTCTTCGGCTTCTGCTTGGTCACTTCCTTTGGCAGCCAAAACCAAGTCCTGGTCTATCACTTCCATCTGTTTCCCTTCTCTGACTTTCATTTTCGCCCACCCCACTAGATTAGTATCCCCAAAGTCCTCCTTGTCCGTTGGGCGCTTTCCTGTCACAAGCTCCAATAGGACAACCCCAAATGAATAGACATCGCCTTTTGCAGTGCATCTGAAACTTTGGTAGTATTCTGGTGGAACATAGCCAGGGGTGCCAGCTAGAGTGCTTACACTCAAGTGTGTGTCAAGTGCACTTATGAGCCTTGCCATTCCAAAATCGGAAACTCTTGCTTCCATTTCATTGTCCAACAATACATTGCTTGACTTCATGTCTCTGTGTATAATGTGAGGGATGCAATTGTGGTGGAGGAAACACAGTCCTTTAGCTGCACCTCTTGCAATCTTTTTCCTTTCCTCCCATGATAGGATCTTTCGGTCGCGCGTCCTTGTTCTCCCATGGAGCATTTCTTCGAGGCTTCCATACTCCATGAACTCATAGACCAGCAGCCTCTCTTCACCGATTTTGCAGTAGCCCAATAAGGGCACAAGATTTCTATGCTTTATCTTTCCAAGAGTTTCCATCTCAGCCATGAACTCGCGGTCACCTTGGCAGCTCAATCGTATGAGTTTCTTGATTGCAACACTCGAACCATCCTTCAGCGTTGCCTTGAACACTTCTCCGAAACCTCCACAACCTATAAGACTATCTGCCGAGAAGCCATTGGTTGCCTCAATGAGTTGGGAGAACTTGAGCTTCCTTAGCTGTCTCTGAAAAGTAGCAACATTGATGCTCAATGGTTCTTTCTCTTTGTCTATTTTCCATGTAGTTGCTGCGCGAGATGCCTGCAAGCGGTTAAGCATCTTCACCTCTTGCGCTTCCTTCCGCCTTGAACGCATTGCAATGCCCCACACAATCAGAACACACACCGAAGCAACGGAAATAAGAATCCCCACAACAATGCTATTAGCCCATGATGCAACCGATGACTTTCGACTTGCTTTGGCTGCATCCTCATCACTTGGAGTGGTGCTTGGTTGGTCATTGCTGCTTGAGCAGTCTGGCAATGGAACCCCACAGAGTCCTGGATTGTGAGCATATTGGGTAGCAGGAAGTGTACTCAGTTGTCCCCTTGGGGGAATCTCCCCAGTCAATTCATTGTAAGACAAATCAATTTGAACCAAAAATGATAAGTTGGAGAATGAATCTGGGATATGACCCTGCAGTCTGTTATGTGATGCATCAAACACACCTAGATTCTTAAGCTGGCCAAGCGATGCAGGAATCTCACCTGACAACTGGTTGTGAGCTAACTCAAGAACTTGTAGCGCAATCATGTCACCCATTTCATCTGGGATTTTCCCGCGGAGCTGATTATAAGAAAGATCAAGATATTCAAGTGTTTGGTACTTTGTAAACAGACTGAGGACAGGGCCAGAGTACAATCTGGTGAAATCACAAGTCTTCAAAGTTGGATCCTGCAAAAGCCTTTCAGGTCTGATTCCAGCAAACTCTAACAAACCACCTACTCCTTTACAAGAATTCCCCACATTGCGAACAAACACCAATGTGTTCCCAGACAGAATTCCACTCAATGATTTCGCGCCGAGCTGCCTTCCTAGTCTTGCTGGGATCTCTCCAGTTAGTCTGTTGCTGTTCAAATCCAACCAAACCAAACTGCTACAATTTGACAATTCTCCTGGTATCTGCCCACTCAAGCTGTTATTCCCAAGTTGCAGAACAGCCAGCCTTGTCAAGACCCCAAACTCCCTTGGGATTTCGCCACTGATTCTATTGCTTGTCAGTGATATCCACTCAAGATTGCTGCAACTGAACAATTCGGTTGGGATTTCACCGCTGAGGCGGTTATTATTGAGAATGAGATCCTTGAGATTCTTGCACTTTCCCAAGTCTGGTGGGATTTTCCCCTCCAAGCCATTGTACCATGCTATCAGCTGCTGCAGATTCTCCAACTTCCCAAGCTCAGCAGGAATGGAACCGTTGAGATAGTTCAAGCTCAGATCAATGGTCTTCAGCTGTGAACATTGTGAAAGTTGAGCAGGGATTTCTCCTGTGATAAGGTTATCTGGCATTCTCAGCTCCTGAAGTGAAGCAGCTCCAGGACATAAATCAGGCGGGATCACACCAGATATCTTGTTAGAGCTGAAGTCTATAACCTGTAGGCTTTTGCAAGCGGAAATCGAACCCGGAAACTCTCCTGATATGATGTTGTTACTCAAAAGCAAGCTCTCCAAGGAGGTGAGATTCTGAAAGACAGAATCTGGGAAGGGGCCTGATATGTTGTTGTTGGACAGATCAAGAAGTTGGAGCCAAGAACAAGAGGAAATAGTAGGTGGGATTGGGCCACTGATGTTGTTATACGAAAGCTTAAGCTCTAAAAGTGAGTTGCATGTATTTCCTAATTCAGGAGGGATCCAACTGGTGATTTGATTGTGAGAAAGGTCCAGTCTTTGTAGACTGCTGAGTTGCCCAAAAGATTTTGGGATTTCCCCTGAAAGCATATTATATGCTATGTTTATGGTTTTGAGACCAGTGCAATTCGAGAAGGACACAGGAAGGGAACCAGTTATGCGGTTTCCTGAGAAATCAAGCTGAGCTAATGAGGAACAAGAATTCTTGTCAATTTTGAAACCGGAAATTGACCCGGTTAGGTTGTTGTAAGACAAGTCTAGAGCTTGTAGTTTATCAGAATTCAAGAACATGTCCTTGGGCAAAGGACCTGTTAAATTGTTGAAACCAAGATTTACCATTTCGAGATTGGGACACCTTGAGAAAAGGTTCTCAGGAACAACACCGGAGAGTCCGGTGAAGGACAAATCAAGCTGTTTGAGACCACTGGGAAGCTGAAGCAAAGAAGTGGAACTTACATTGAACGAATTGGAAGAGAGTTTCAAGACAGAGAGCATATCAAGAGAAGAAAAAGGGTCGAAAGAGATTGTCCCAACTAGTAAACCACCGCTGAGATCAAGTTGAGTTGCTCTGCCTGCGGTGCATGTGATTCCAAACCAGGTGCATGGATTTTTACCAAGCTGCCAACCTGATAAAATTCCATTTGGGTCCTTGTCAATCATCTGTTTGAACTTGAGAAGTGACTCGGCATCGGTTTTGATGGAAGGAACGACTTGTTCAGCTGTGGAAACAAGTATGATCAGTGAAAGATGAAGAAAAAGCTGAAGTGGATTAGTGTTCTGCATTGCATTCAGGAAACAAGTTTTTTCAGGAAGACTATTGAGGTTTTGGAAACAAGAAGATCAGTGAGAAAGAGTGTAAAGAGAGTCTAGTGAGTAGAGTGAGAGGGAGTGGTGAGTATGATGAGCATTTGTTGTGGCAAAGCAAAGCAGAGGAGGGAGGTAGCTAGCTTTGGAAAAAGGAAGGTGCTTTTTGCTGCTTATAAAATTGAAAGCATATTGAAGGTGGTGGTGGATTATATCATATATGTACTTATACGGTTTTCGATCATTTCTAGTACCATGAACTGTGGAAGAATGAAGTGAGGAAATGGATTTGACTTTTGGTCAAAAGGTGTAGGATCCACAGACAAGTACCTATCTGTGATCGGCGCTAAATATAAATACATAAGCAAATAAATAATATTGGCCTCTGTTTAATTAATGAGTCACTGTCTGTCAGGAGCGTGAGAATGTTTCCTGTAAAGAAATATTTGAAGCATAGAGGACAAAATGACAAGGAGTGTGTCTTATATAGTGTTTCAGAATATTGAAATTTTAGAGTCTGGAGTATTAAAATTTTAGAGTCGAAAGTTATTAGATTAGTCACTACTTGCACTGGAGAAAAAACTATCACCCCATTTGGACCACTCATACTATTCTAGGTTCCAATTTCTTCATGCACTTATCAGACCAGTGTGATTGATCTTTCTGATATATTCCATGAACTTCATTGAAAACCCAATTCTTATTTAGTAAATAATTAGGTAGGTGGTGTCCCAAAAGCTGAAATTTCAAGGAGAATGGATGTTACAGTTCAATTGGTGGAACACCGATTACATATAATATGGCAGTGAACAAAGAGAAAGAGGTCCACTGGCCTCATATACAGGAACAGCATCAATGGATTGCAGTGTGCATGTGGTTAATGGAAAGGGCATGGCAGGCTAATGATCAATGGTCATGCCCCCATTTGGATTTGCTTTGATCTTTTTTCTTCCTTGGCAATCTGGATTGAAAGAGGTGAGACCCTTCTAGTTTAACTCCGGCCAGATCGATTTGGTTTAAACTAACCATTTAATAGAAAGGTTAAAGTTAGGACTTTAGAGCTGGAACGGGACCATCCTTTTTCGCTTTGTTACAGTTTGATGATGCTATGAGCTTAAGCTATGTAAAGCTAATGTTATATCTTGGATTCTGAAATGCATTGTCAGCTACTACTCACTCTCTGTATGATCATCTTTCAAGCCATCATAGGGCTACAAAGGAACTAACTTCATGAGCATTGTAATTAGTTCTACACTTCTACTGGTTCAACCAAGACCAACTGAAAAAATAAGTCAACTGTGGCATAAAATTCAATGATTCTTTTAACATTAACACAAAAGTTAAGGCCCTGTTTGGAATTGTTTCGTTTTAAAAAAAAAATCAGTTTTGTTTAAAATTTTAGATTTTATTATGTTTGATAAATAAATAAAAAACACCTTTAATTGAAAATTATAGATCACTGGCAGCAGATTTTAGTGGGTTACTTTTAGAAGCCGCTTTCAATTAAAACACGCTCTGAAGTTATTTTATGTACTCACTGTACTTTTAAAAGTAGAGTTTTCATCACCACTAAAGTCAAAACTTTCTTGCACTGGACAAAATGATACCCAACTTTCAAAAGTGATCAAAATGATACTTTAATTTTTAAAAACTAAGCAACTTGATACCCAACTTTCATAAGTAATCAAAATGATACCTAAAGTTTTAAAAACAAATCAACTTGATACCTTGGTTTATATTTTCTAACTTCTTTGTTAAATCAAATGCAAAATAAAGCCAAAAAATTGAAGTGATTTGTGGTCAGAGGGCCATCAACCATCTACGACCTAATCTTCTTCTTCTATATATAGAATTAAAAAAATCTTCCATTCAATTTCAATTTCTACCATTGATCGTAGAAACAAATAAAATTCGGATGTTTCCCAACTTCTAAATAAACAAAGAAAATAAGGAAGAGAGAGAGAGAGAGGAAGGAAGAGAATTAACAAAGTAAAATAAAAAATAATTGAAAAATAATTTTTACGTAAACTATTATTATAACCCCACAAAACACCGCACCACACGTGATTAATTTTAGCAAAAAATTACAAAAAATAAACTGAGGTATCAAATTGGTTTGTTTTTAGAACTTTAGGTATCATTTTGATCACTTATGATTGGGTATCAAGTTGATTTATTTTTAAAAATTTAGGTATCATTTTGATCACTTTTGGAAGTTGGGTATCATTTTGTCCGATGCAAGAAAGTTTTGACCCTAGTGGTGATAAAAACTCTTAAAAGTATTATTTACTAAACACGAATCTGTTTTAATTCACAGCTGATTATTCTCACAACACAGCAGCAGCAACAACAGTTTTTTTTTAAAAGTCATAGCAATCTCAAACTAACCCCAAGTCTCTCATGCAGTAATATACTATACATGTGAAAACTAGAAAAAGCACTAATTAAGACTATTTTTTTTTTTTTGTTAAAGGATTGAGACTATTGTTTTAACATGCGGATAAGTTTTACTTTTCATTTTAATCGCATCGAATCAATCATATGATTGCTGATTGGTGGGACTGCTTCATGTCTTAATCTTCTTATGGATCGGAGTGCGATGGGAGACCGCAGCCGGTGATCTCTCAGTGCGTACTCGCTGCTGCTGCATAAAAAGAAGTCAAAAGATTGATAGACATGCTTTGCCTGGGGGAATTCAAAGATATATGGATGAGCATAAGCATTAAGCACATAGTTAAGAAGCAGAGAATATATTATAACATTTTCTCCAGTTATTCAACCCAATTCCTTCTAGTTATAGAAATTGATTAGCTAATGGCTAGCTAGCTAGAAACAGGGAAATCCACTCACTCCAAAGAAATAATGATACGGGTGGATTGCATTTTGACTGTGATAAAGGTCTTGAATCTGTCATTATTAGATTTATAATTAGTGTCCAATTTTTCCTCTTTAATGATTATATGTTATCACTCTGGGGCCTGTTTATGAACCTAGGTTACATATTTTTGCAGATATTAGCACCATATTTCATCTCTTGGTCCATCAATAAATGACATAGTTGTAGTATTTTCCTTTTTTTTTCTTTTTTTTTTAAACAAATAAACTATCTGATCTTCTCCCCAGCTATATATCTGGCTACTTTGATTTGAGCACAATAGGGCAATTACAGAGACTCCACCTCCTGAATAACGAATACTCGTGATAGTTTTGGATGCAAAAAACGTTTTGAGCACAATGGGGCAATTACAGAGTCAATGATAGATATATATAGTACACCACCCCAATCCCTAAAAACTGTATTAAAGTAAGTAACAGTGAAGCCTTTCAAGGCAGAGAGAATCATTGTCATTTTTCACGGCTTGGTCAACTGTGAGGAGGACTGGAAAAACTAAACCACTGCTCTAGTCTTGAAACCTTTGTGTTTGATAGTGCCTGACCACTTTTGAGTTTTGAGGCAAAAAAGAAACCAGACTCATCTCAAGTTACAGTAATGAGGTTCTGTTCAAAATTCGATATGCCTCCCATAGGCCTGATAACTACGACTCAAATTTGAATTTGGTCAGTTGGAAGTAGAAAATTGAATCATTTATAAGATTCTGGGAAATATTTGACGGTCCATAGAAATGATAAGGCATAGCACTCTATGCATATAATGTCCCATCGAATCAAATGATGAACAAAAGCCATATATGAAACTTGGAAACACCTTTACCCCAACAAAGACTTGCACGCCAAGGCTAGCGAATCATCTTTCATAATCATTTGCAGATGTCTATTTACTTCTCACACGAAGAACTGGAAAGAAAGAGAAAATTGAAATAGGAGAATAGACCAAGAGAAATATCTACGTGGTTCTTGTATTCGGGTGGTTATCTACGTGGTTCTTGTATTCGGGTAACCACCAATCATTTGAATTATGCAGAGTATGCAAATAGTGGGATGCGATATATATTAGTCGATCGGGACCCTTTGGCGTGCCATCAAAGACAAATTGGTCTTCTTCTTCCTTGTATATATCTAAAACGAACTTTTTGCATCAAAAGCCACACCCCGCTACATTTACCTCAAAAACATGAGAACTATGATCTCAATTTTTATTTTATTATTTATTATTTATTATTTATGGGAATGGATTATATTCTAGTAATCGAAAGATCATTACGACTGTACAAGGTCAATCTAAGCGATCCGAAGATCACTTATTACATTCACTGCTCAAGTAGTGCATTGACTGCACATAAAATGACTACTAGCCTTTAGGGGTGTGCAAAACACGGTACAAACTGGCCAAATCAATCAAAACCGACCGGTAAATATGGTTTGGTTAAGGTTTTTTAACTTTAAAAATTAAAAGCCGGTTCAATACTGAACCAAACCATTTATGAATTGGGTTGGTTTGGTTTCTCCTTTGCTTAAACGGCGGAACCCGAACCGACCGGTATGTTTGAAATATAATAAGAAAAAAGTGATAAATATATATATATATATATATATTCATTTGTCCAGTCGTTGTAAGTAAGTTCTAAATATCCAATTATAACTTTATTATCAAATGATATACTACCATATCGAATCCAATGCCCAAAGGCCTAGAAGTCTAATATATAATCGCTACGATTAATTTGATCATCTCATATCACATATCTCAATCTCTCATTCTCTAACCTTTAATACTATCATATTAAGCTAGTATTTATAGCTAAGCCATCAAATAATTTAATCACTTTGAATCTATTCTAGATTTTGGTTTTTGAATATTAGTTTTGGATTTAATTATTGTATTTTGAATTTAGATTAGGCTTATTTAATATAATTTTTATTATTTAGATTGAATTTAACTAGAATTTTTTTCATAAATAGTATGTTAATATAATATAGGTTAAAACCGCCTAACCGACCGAACCAAACCATCTTTAATTGGATTGGATTGGATCGGGTTAAGTTTTTTTTTTTAAATGACTGGTTGTCCAAAATGCTTAAACCACTCACTTTAGTATAGAGACGGTTTAGAGTAAAAACCGAACCAACCCAATCCGTGTGCAGCTCTACTAGCCTTGAGTCTCTTGTCTACTACGCCTTGATCAAAATGAAGCAACAATATTCAACCAATAAACCAGTATATCTACCTAAGACCTTCTTGGTGTACATTAATATTGGCCACTAGATTGCACACACTGTTACGACAAAAGATCCCGACATAAACGGTGTCAAAGCCCATTACAACCTCCAAAAAGGAGGAGCTTTATTGACAAAACAAATTAAACTAAATAAAAAGACCTAAAACAATAGGCCCAACATTGACCTAGCCCAAGAATGAACCAACCTCAGAGTCCATGAGCAGAAACTAAGGCGACCCCCGCCGCTGTCACCGCCCAACCTCCATCCATCAGTGCAAGCCACCAGTCAACGTTGCCCAGAGTTCAAGAGAACTATCCAACGACGTCACCTATGAAGTCAAACACCTGATCCCCAAAACTGCACTGCAACCCAACAAGCGCCACCAAAACCTAGATCTAGGAGGAACCAGATTGCCTGACGAATCAACCGAACCTTCACTTACAAACAATGTGATCGGAGTACTCGATCGCTTTTTTTGCCCAAAATTGCATCAGTGGACCCTGCCCACCGAGAACAAAACCTCCACCAAGTCAGCTCAACTCCATCAGGAACAGAAAACTGCCCCCGTAAAACTCCTCGTCTAGCAGCACACCACACACCCCGACGAGGCTAACCGGCTAGCCACGGTCTGGGGCTACCGGACGAGAACATTAGAATCTTGAAGAAACCCTAGTCGCCCTCTGTGACGCCTTCTAAATTCTGTTAGAAACACACTTATTGAGAACTATAATCTCATTTCATAGCAAAATTTGCTCAAATATTCAAATTATCAGTTCTAATGTTCGACTGCAAGAAAGAGAAAAGGAGAGAATTCAATTGTGTAACACACACACACACACACATAGATGGTAAAGGGTAAAATGGTCCAAAAAAGTTAAAATAATGACATAGGTTACTAACAAAAGAAACTCTCAACTGGTTAAAGGGTAAAATGGTCCCCAAAAAGAGAAAGAAGAACAATAATATTGTCCTTGTGGGGAAAACAAGTAATCTGGGTCAGTTTATAGTAAAAACATATACAAAATATATTACTTTTGGGTATTTTATGTTACTATTGATTACATTAATTTGATGTTTGAATGCTGAACCCAAACCATATCTAGTGTCTATGATACATTAATGTAATAATATTGTTGACAATATGACCAAACTTGTAATCACACTTTAAGTCGATATTATGCAATGTGGAACCAACCCAGGCTTGAATCTTCAACCATTATATGTCCTCCTATGCAGCTTAATTATCATTAGCTTTTCTGTTCAATCAATCGATGGTTGGGGAAACAGAGTGAGTGGCTAATCTTGCTAACATATTATGCTTATTAGGACAAGGAACTTACTTCCAAGATCGATAGTGTTTTTGAGAAACAACATTTTTACCGCGAAGTGGCTTCAATTGTCGAGATTGGATGGGATTTTAGTACAAGATGGATGAGGTAAATTTTTGAAACAGGGAGAAGTAATTGGTTCCGAGATTCTAATTTAGTTTACTGCTGTATTACACTCTAATGTCACATAAAAGTACTTGGGGTTGTGTGATGCATATGCTTCTGTAATTAAGTTGTGTTTTCTTGTTGAAGGAACCATTCAGATTTCACAACATTGTCCACCACATCCATATTACCAGTTGTTGTTTTTCATTGTTAGTTAGAATGCAGCAGCCATCGAGCTGCTTTCTTTTTTGGTTTCATTGTATAGATACTTGAATGTATGGATGATTGACAAATACGCACGCTAGCTCTTTTGGTACATTGTACGCTTGAATTAGAGTACTTCATTACATAATATATATATTGAGCATTATATTTGTGCAAATATTCCAGGTAGAATACTGATAATGAACGAACAATAGTCAACTAAATTACGTTGTATGAACATACATATGTCGTCAATCACACAACAAACTAGTAGGGGTATCTAAAAAATTTTGTTGTCACATTTGTACTCATACAACAGAACAAATAGGTATCAGTTGTCCAATGTTAAATCACACAACGGTATAGGAACAATGTGTTGTATAACTTGTGAAGAATTCAACACTGAGCCTATCACATACAACAGTTGTTGGTTGTTAACCAATATTTTTACAACTATCACATCACAGTTATTTCATGATATCTATGTGGTAGGGAATAACCAACAACAATTCCTATATTTTTCTATTGTATGAGAAGTTAACCAACAACAATTTGGTATTACTATCGTTGTTTAAGTGCCATTTTTCTATTGTATGAGAAGTTAACCAACAACAGCTTGGTACTTACTTCTCTTGTCTGAGCACCATTGAAACAACAATTGAATGCGGCACATCCAATTTTTGGCATTGGCATACACAAAATTGGTACAACTTCGAGATAGATGACGGACATGGCCTAAATCAGACAACGTATTTTCACCGTTGTCTGATGCAATTTTTGTAGTAGTGATCACATTAGTTTGAAATTTGAATTTTGAACCCAAACCATATCCAAAGTCTATGATACATTACTGTAATAATATTGTTGACAATATGAATCTCGCATGAGAAAATTGAGACTTAGCAAATGTGTTTATAAGGGTTTGTGCCGCTCCAACCATCGAATTGGTTTGGGTTGTGAAGCCAAAATTACTTTGTCATGGTGTTAGAGCAAATTAACCTACTTATGAATCCCTCGTGACCACACGGGCTCCATGTCACTCAGTATAAGTTGGTTACATGTGTGGCTTAAAAATTTGTCAGACATGCAGGGGCGTGCTAAGAATATGAATCTCACAACAAAAAAGGGGACCTTGCAAATGTTTTTAGAAAAGTTTTGGCCACTCCATCATTGCCAATTGATTTTGGTTGTGAAGTCCATATTACTTTATTGTGCAGATCAAGTGGAAAAATTTAATATAAAGGTAAACTAGCTCCATATATTGGTAAACTAGTTAGCCTAATTTGTGCTAGTTTACTACTATAAAAGTTATTCTATTGCTAAAAGAATTTGGTCTGTATTTCAATAATATGGTAGCTAATGACACAACAATAAGCTAAGTTGCTGGTACACTCTTTTTACTACATGTTAGTATGCTATATACAAACTTATAACTATATTTTTAGTTATATTAATTTAAACGATTTATCCTTTGATTTTCAATTTTTCAAAATGTAAGTTATCAAACTTATACAAACTATAATTAGCTCTCAACAATATTATTTCACAAACTTAAAAGTGCTTATGATGCTAGTGCTGAATGGTTTTTGGTGAAGCCAGAGTAATGACTGCAGATGAGACATTTCATTTAGCTTTTGAGACCTTAGCTTATGTAACTATTTGTGACAAGATTTCAGGCGGATATTTGCACGATAACATGAGTTCCTATATCTCTTTATTCTACACATTCTTTTTACTTCTCATTTAATATTTTACATTTTGATTTTCTCTGTCTAGAGATACATGTCTAAGAAAGTAGTTTCGAGCACCGAAACTATAATGCTCTAGATGTATACCTGACATGTGGAACGTTGATTAGATATCCCTTCTCCTTTTTTATTTTTTGGCAATGACTTATCCTATCTGGCGAGATATTGAGATGGAAGAGTTAATAGAAACTAGCTGGTATGTATAAACAATCTCATGTCCACTTAAAATATATACATTTTTTTTAAGGAATTTGTTATTAAGTCACCTCAAATTTTTATTCACACACCCTTGCATTTTAAATTTTTTTTTTTTCAAACAATGTAAGAGTGTTATTAATAATCTATACAATAGAAGATTACAGTTATTTGTTCATCGAATATATTCTGTTTGGGATGATTATCGGTGGATACAAACAAGGTGAGAGGGCCTTAATGTTCATAAAACAACCATGGATACAGCTAGAACATTAGGATCAGAAGCTTACCATGTTTATCTACTTTTGAACACAACAACAAGATAATTGTTGTTGGCATACACTTTTTATTAATTATAACAATCTTTTAACAAATTTCGAGCATTGGAGCTATAATGCTCTAGAAGTATACCTGACATGTTACGACATTTAGAACATTGATTAGAGATCTCTTTTTCTTATTTTTCAATGGCCTTACCCTGTTTAGCGAGATATAGAGATATAAGAGTACTTGAAAGAAACCATCTGATATGTATAAACAATCTCCACTCTACATAGAATATATGCATTTTTTTTCAGAGCATTTGTTATTGAGCCACCCTAAATTTTTATTCACACAGCTTCACATTCTTAATTTTTTTTTTCAAACATTGAAAGAGTGTTATTAATAATCTATATAATAAAAACTACATAAAAAATACAGAAATGTATGTGAATAACAATTTGGGGTATGTTAATATATAAATTGTATATTTTTCTTATAGACAATCTCCACTAATAAGGTCGGCTCAAATGTATGCCAACAAAGATAGTCTTCTTTAGCCTCATCTTTATACAAGGCTTCAGTTAAAATAAATTGTGCTATATCTGATGTATATTAAGAAAAAAAAAAGACTATGTTATGAGACTCGGAAATAAGTACGCACAAGATCCATTTTGAACTTATTATGCATTCTTTGCATCTATAGTTAGCCCAAGTGGGCCTTTTGCTTTAAAATCATAACTAATTAAAGAGAAATGTTATAATTATGTGGTATACATATTTATATGAACAAAGTAAATTTTTATAATTGGCCCAGTACAAGTCAACTAGAATTTCTTAGTTTAAATTTGTTATCAGGGAAAATGGAGAGGTGACACTGTAGCAGGATCTCCAAGCATGCCATTTTGTGACGATGAAGTTAGACTTACACATTCAATGCATCCTTTTCTATTGTACAGGCATAGCTAAAGCATGCGAGCAGATCACCAAGCTAGCAGATTCTACTTTTGACATTATGGAGCAACAGTTTGTTCATCATAGTTATGTTCGACGTTCTGGGACGCATAATGAGCCTGTTTATATTAAAACAAGTTCTCTAGATTTTTTGAGACATATATGTAGCATGATTGATGCACATAACTGGCGATATGGCATTCCATCCCACTTCTAGTTGACTACTTTTGCAAGAGGGTTTTAGAAAGTGTACCTTCACTTTCATGACATGATGCCTAGTATTTTTTGTTCTAAATGTTGTTGTGCCAACTGCAAACTTCATTTCTTTGTAACTCAGAACTAGAGCTTAGATCTTGTTTGGCCAAAATATATGATAGATTATTTCTAATTTTCTTAGAATCTTATGCTTCTAGCTATGATCCGTTCATGTGAACCCAAACTTATAATCACCTTAATCTATGTTCTTAGAAGGTAACATACTTCAAGAGAGGTTGAATCACTCTCTCTAAAAGAACTCAATCGTGACGGCTATAACATTACACTCGAATATCTTTATCATTGAAAAAAAATGTGAATAAACTATTTTTCCAGTGATTTTAAGTCAGGATCAATAAATCATCCAATCACATGTGAAAATATACAGTTCTCCTCAAGAGTACAATAATTCACTCTCCCATTAAGGCCATTATGCTCAGTTAGCAATGAGATAGAATTTTGAAGTCATAAACTCAAAACGAAATCTTATAAGTAATTTACTTTCTAGTTACATTAAACCACACCAAGTAATAAGCCTATTTTTTGTTTTTTCCAACTAGTCTCTATTCTATCCCGCTTTCTCAATGATGATAACTAAAATGAAAAAAGATAATTCATTTGAGATAATCCAAACAGCTATTAAACCTATTAAATATCTAAAGATAGGCAATTCCTTCTTACTACTTGAATGAGTCATGTTCCAGACCAATGAGTACAACTTGATTTTTACTATTGATTCTCTTTAAGTAAACGATTGTCCTTGAGAGCAAATCCTTCATATTGTTTATGTAGAGCAACAACATTGGTTTCTACAGCATAATTTTTTTTTTTTTTCATATTTGTCTCAGTTGCAAACTCAAGTTGTTTGAGTCCTGCACCCGATATGTAGCTATCTGATTCTCAAAGGCCTTGATCTTATCCAAACTATCCATTTTTCCATATTCACATATTTGTTTTTGTATCGTCTTCATGGCCTTTTTTAGTACACAAAGCTGTGGTATATTCTGTCTATCAAGAAACAGGAAGAAAATTGTGAGAATTAAGTTCAAACTTGTTTGAACCAAGGTTTTAAATATCGGTATCTTCATATCTATTGGTACTTTGAAAAAGGGAGATATCAGAAATATCGGGGATACAGGGTACGAAAATATCGTTTTTGAAAAAAGTCAATTTATTAGAAATTTAGAACTATATATAAGTACATGTGAATGTCAACTTCATCTACATCCAAAAAGAGACTCTATGCGGTTGAAAAGCCGCTGGCTGGTCCACGAAAATGCAATAATCAGACCAAGATATATGACCCATATAGTGCGAATTGTAGTGATGAACATGATAGTTATAGATCTCTTTAGAGCCGCCGACTGTTTCCCCCTATAAGAGGATAATAAGGATGAACTCAATTGGATGACTGATCATATACTTCTCCATATTGATTATATCCATATATAAGCATCATAACCAAATTGATTGTTGCCTTCATAAGATTCATTTGAGATCTCACTGCGCTTTGTGCCTAAACTGATAGAGTCCAAACTTAAGGCAATTGAAGAAACATCATATGGGATACTTTGATCATCAGTTGCACCTCTAGTCCTCCTCCAATATCGGGTCTTCTCTTGAGCACCATGACCAGCTGTTCTTACTCCGTGGTCTTCATCTTGGGTGGCACGATCAAAATTACCTTCACAGGTGGAATCCTCCATCCACAGAAGATTGTCCATATTCATATCTTTCACCTCCACCACCTGTTCCGCTTCCACCCTCTCCACCATCATCAGAACTATCTGGAGTTACTGTACCACCCCACGCATCATCATTATCTGAATTATCTTCTGGGTTTTTAACAACTTCTTAAGATAAGACTCTCTCTACGTTGATTCCAGCATTAGTTGCAGTTTCTACAACTTGTGGAAGAGGTCTTCCAACTTCATCATCGAGGTGTGCAGGCATAATCCAATCATGAAGTGGATCAATGCCATTATCAAGCGGCTCGCTTGCAACATGAAGTAGATCTATATACCTATTCACTTATTCTATTTGATAGTTACTTTAATATTTGAATTTTTAGCTTCTTTATACTATTCAACTACAAACTATACACTCAGAGACTACACAGTAGCTTCATTATTCCTCACTTTTTTAAGATGCATAACTAAAATTTAATACTCCATACTCTGCACTCTCTTCTCATCATGTCATCCATATATGGTTCCTTGACTTCCTTTTACAATGTCATTTGGCCTCATTTAAATAATTGAACCTTTATGGCTTTATCCTCTTTCTATTATTCAACTACAGAGTTACAGACATAGTCACAGACTACATAGTACCAAATCTCTCATCACACAAATTTGCATTTAGACTTTTAGAGAATTACTTCTCATCCAAAATCGCCTTGTGGGTATTTCTTCAGGGTAAAGATTCGCCTTGAGGGGATTTTTTTTCCTCACCTAGATTCGTCTTAAGGAGATTTTCTACTCACCTAGATTCACCTTGAAGGGATTTCTCCTCACTCAGATAGTCAAATTTTCATTTAGAGAATTACCAAGTTTTATTTATTTATTTTTACCTCAAATTTTACAGATATTTCTTCAGTTTATCGGGGATATATCACAAATATCTAATATATCGGGGATATTTGACGATGTTGGAGAGATTTCGCAGAAACGGCAAAAGATAAGATATTTACCTCGCTAGATATATCGGTCTGTCGAAAAAAGGAGATATCGGGGGATCTATCGGAAATATTGCAGAGATTTAAAACCTTGGTTTGAACCATGAGGGTGTTGGTTTTCTTCTATTGCATTGGTGTTGAATCTCCTTGCATTATATTTTAGCAAGATTAAAAATATTGGCTTTTAAGTGATTGCTAATTTGATATCATGACTGCTTGAATCTTGTTGACCATACGTGTAGGCATTACAAATACTCTGAGATGTTTGGAATGACATTAGATCCGTGTCTTAGATAATTTCTTTTGTTTGCTAGGAAATAGCAAAGTCTTAAGTGTGGGGGTATTTTATAGGAGCATATTTATGCAACAATAATAATGTTATATAATCTCCTATATTTTCATTGTTAATTAATTGTATTTTGTAGAAATGTACTTGTTTTTCTATTTTATTGGGTTTGTTAAAGCAAAGATGAGAAATAGAGATAAAGAGAAGAAAAGTCGCGTGAAATAAGGAAAGGATGGCATAGAAGTCCTGACTTGAGAAGAAATTCCCGATAGACAAGGAAAGCCCAACTTATGAAGCTTCGCAAGAAAATCAATATTATTTAGTAATTTAATGTCATGGCGTGCTTCTATTAGTTGAATTACATCAAGAATCCCAAAACAATAAGACGAATAAAAAGTTAGCTCTTCTTCCAAGTTAAGGAGTCAAACCTACATGAAACAAAATAGGACTTAAGGAGCAATATAAAAAGACTGTGAAACATCTGGAAATCTTATGCGTGAGAAACAAACAAGAAATCCAAGCAAGAATGTGAGAAGATATGCCGTCGTTGACCAGTCGAACTCAATTTTAAAGTAACTATTTGTTTTTGGTTTTTCTTAGTTCTTTCCTCCATGAATTTTAGTTTGCTTTTAATCAAGACTATATGTAACTAAGTTCCTAGGTTATAGGCTATTGAGGCCCTAAACATGATGTTAATAGTTGTTCGATACTTGATTCTTTTATTTGCATTTGGACGAAAATTAATTTTCTAGTTTCTCATTGATGATTCTATTTGCATGTTATTTGAGTGCACATTTTGAATGTCTAAATTAGGATCTATTGTTTGAAGCATGTAGACAATCGCCTTATTGTTTGAAGCATGTAGACGATTCTTATTGATGCATGTTTTACAAAAAACAATAAAAGAACTTAGCTCTCTTTATAAAAACTAATTCTAGGTAAACTAACTTATAACATCATTCATTATGTACCTTGTTATGTTCAAATACTCTTCTTCCTTAATGAATTCAGCAACTTGGGTATTTAATAACACCCTTCTTTACCATCTTATGAAGTATCAAGTTATCGTAATAACACCCTTTGCATAACATGTCAACTGATAGTACCATATACGATTTTGACCTCAACACCCTAGGCTTAGTCGTGACCATAGTCATCAAATTGCATTGAATTGAGTGAAGTAGAAGTAGATAGCTACTAATTGATTGTTTAGTAGTAGAAACACTCATAGCTCTTTGTTTTGATTGTATTGTTTTGACGTAAACCTGCTCTTAAAACTTTCCTTTTGTTTAAGAAAGTAGGATGTAAGAGAGATTGATGAGAGAATTGTTGTGTCTAGTCATTGATAATAAGAGCCCTATATATAGGGATTACAAAGTACAATTTCTTGGAGTACAAGGATTCCTATTCCAACTTGAAGTAGGAATTCTCTCCTATTACAACAATAGAACTAATCCTAGTTTGACAAGGCACACCAAAGTCAACAACCTTCAACACTCCCCCTTGTACCGTTCAAACTTGGTGATCACACTTCAAACGTTGCCTCGTTAAAAATTTTGCTCGAGTAATAAAAACCATGTGGGACAAAAACAACCTCGAGGAGGAGAAAAAGAGTACAACACGTCCTTCACTCTTCAAGATTGAACATGTAGACATCATGCCTTCCCTTGATGTCTACTTCTCCCCCTGATTGCTACAATCATGGGAGTTCGGATAACTTTCTCAATCTAACGTTCTTCACATGCTTCTCGAAGATGGATTCAGGTAACAACTTAGTAAATAAGTATGCTACATTATCATCTGATTGGATTTGATTCACTTCACTCTTTAGAAGTTTTTGTTGTTGTTGATTCTAAAAGAACTCAGGCGATATGTGCTTGGTGTTGTCACCCTTGATGAAATCTAACTTCATTTGTTCACTACAAGTTGCATTATTCTTATAAATGCATATAGGTTCATCTGTGGTAGACTTCAAACCACAAGTTCCTCGAATATGTCTAATTATAGACCTTAGCCATATGCATTCATGCATAGTTTCATGTAGAGCAATAATCTCTACATGATTCGAGGAAGTAGCAACAAAGGTCTATTTTGTAGAGCTCTAAGATATCGCAGTGCTTCCTATGGTATAGACATAACCGTTCGGGAGCGACCTTTATGAGGGTCAGAGAGATACCCTGCATTAGCAAAACTTATCAAAACATCACCATAGTTTTGATGGAGGGGAGGAAAGTGACGCTGGCCATCAGGGACTGCAGCAGAGCCGGCGCCAGCGGTTTTGCTGGTCACTGCATCTCGGTGGATAGTGGCGTTTTGCCTAATGGTCCGATCTCATTCTTATGTCATTCTTTTTCTCTCTATAGGGATAAAACAAGCTCATATCAATTATACCTTTTAGATATCGAAAGATTATCTTTACACCAATCCAATGGCAGTGTGTTGGTGAAGAGCTATGTCTAGCTAATAAGTTCACTGCAAATGAGATGTCCAGTCTTTTGCACTTAGATATGGCACTCAACCTCCAAAACATCTTCGTCCACATCTTTTGGATGAAATGGATCTTTTTGAGGCTTAAGACTACGACCAATCATGAGAGTACTCACAGGTTTCACTTTATCTTTATTAAAGTACCTTGGTAATTTCTATGTATATGCTGATTGATGGATGAAAATCCCATTACTATGGTGCTCAAGTTCTAATCTGAGGTAAAACCATATTTTTCCAAGATCTTTCATCTCAAATTTGGATTTCAAATACTTAGCAATTTCCTTTAACTGATCTAGAGTTCTAATTAGGTTCATGTCATTAACACAAACTACTATAATTGTAAATCCAGAACTTATTCTTTTAATGAACACGCATTGGCATATTTCATTGTTGACATATCCCTTCCCAATCAAGCAGTCACTTAGATGATTATACCACATCCGTCGGGATTGTTTCAATCCATATAGTGAGCGTTTTAATCTTATTGAACACGTACTCCGTGGTTTAGAGCCACTTGATTTGGGTAACTGAAGTCCATCTGTAACCTATATATATATATATATATACATATTTTATCCAGAGTGGAGCTCCGCTTTGAAATTAACGTGTGAAGTTCGAGTTTAGGATCACTTTTAGGTCACATATCCACATCTCGACCGTTTTGTTTTTAGGTACTAATGTATAGATCGGCTTTGCAATTTTTCAGCCAAATTGATAATCGTTAAGGTATCTAACTCGCTTAAACCAATGAACGGACTGAATCTATCAACCTGAACCGAACTAGCTTTAAGGCAGTTATCAATAGCTTAACGATCATCATTTTTGCTGAAAATTTGCAGAGATGATCTATACACTAGTACCTAAAAACTGAAAGGTCGAGATATGGATATGCTACTGAAAAGTGATCCAAAACTCGCACTTCACACGTTAATTTCAAAGCGGAGCTCCTCTCTGAATAAGATCTA
Organism: Rosa chinensis; assembly: GCF_002994745.2. Lineage (NCBI taxonomy): Eukaryota > Viridiplantae > Streptophyta > Magnoliopsida > Rosales > Rosaceae > Rosa > Rosa chinensis. The sequence goes on from NC_037094.1 coordinate 36,373,446, forward strand.
ATATATATATATATATATATATATATATATGCAATAATCAAATCCATAAGCTGCATATCAAGTTTTTGGGAAACTACCAAATTGACAAGGTAGAGGAACATTATGATGTCCATTACAGGAGAATATGTCTCCTTGTAGTCGATTCCAGGGCATTGTGAGAACCCTTGCACCACAAGGCTGACTTTATATCTAACAACCTCATTTTTCTCATTACGCTTTCTAACAAAGACCCATTTATGGTCAACAGGCTATACATTTGGGGGTGTTACTATTATAGGCCCAAATACCTGTCTCTTTGTTAGTGAATCCAATTCAGTCTGGATAGCATCTTTCCACTTAGGCCAGTCTGCTCTTCATTGACATTCTTCAATAGACTAAGGTTCGGTATCATCATGTTCTATAATTCCTTTTGCATCGGAATATGCAAAGGCATCATCAAGGATAATAGAATCTCTTTTCAACGTCTCATGTACACTAGTATAATTCATAGAGATCTCTCTATTCTCTAGAATTGGTTCTAACATTTGAGCATCCCCCCAATGATGTCTCTTGGACATAACCATAATCCAAAATATTATCATTAGATGGATTATTTATATCAATGATTAATACATCATTTTGTACCAAACTTGCTTTCTTTCTTGGGCAAGAATCCATCGAACGTATGGACCTCCTGTGTTTATTTGCAATAGCACCAGACTGAGCCACAACGCCATCACTTTTGCAGCACGTATGTGTGATCTCGTCACTTTAGTGATATCAGTAAATGCATCAGGCATCGAATCTGCTACGTTATGAAGATTGAGAATTCTCCGCACTTCAATGTTGGATTGTACGATTCGGGGATCAAGATGAGACAAAGTGGGGACAGACCACAACAATTCATATCATTCCTGTTGAACATTTTTGTTCTTATCTCCCCCTAACGATGGGAAGACTGTCTCATCAAAGTAACAGTCCGCAAATATAGCGGTAAAGAGATCACATGTCAAGGGTTCTAAATAACGGATAATGGTTGGAGAATCAAATCCAACATAAATGTCCAATCGTTATTGAGGACCTATTTTGGTATGCTGTGACGGAGCAATTGGCACATAAAATGCAGACCCAAATATGCGTAAGTGTGAGATATTAGGCTCAAACCCAGTAGGTACCTAGGACACAGAAAATGGTTGAGTGGCAGTGGGCCTCAGATGAATAAGTACAGCTACATGCAATATTGCATAGCCCCAAGCAAAAATAAGGAGATTAGTGCACATAACCAATGCTCTAGCAACCATTTGAAGTCTTTTAATGGTAGCTTCTGCGAGACCATTTTGGGTGTGAACATAACCAATGCTCTAGTAACCAGTACTGAAATATCTACTTTGAAAGGCCTCAAACCATCCAATCCAAGCAAATCGATCCAAAAACTCAAGCACCCAACACTGATCAACAAGGGAAATTGTCAGCACGAAACAAGCGACGGTGTAGCCATAGGAGACCAACAAGGAACTAGACGAATATGCTAGTGATTGCATCGGAGACGCTACTCTATACACCTCTATATTACTAAAACCATCAAAATGCTTCGGAGTGCAGCAACGAGATTCCACCTCAGGAAACTACCTAAGGGCGTCAATTATTTGATGACGGAGATGAAGAATTTTGATGAAGCATGAAAAGCTTGATTAAGAGGCTTTTAAGAAGATAGATTGGGGACACATTTTGGGAGAGAATGTGAGAAAAGAGTAAGAAAAAAACGAGAAGAATAAGAAAGATGGAGCCTTGAAAAGCCGTGAAGAGGATGGAAGACGTCGGTGATTGGAGCAACCCACTAACTTTTAATGGTGGTAACCCAGATAGAACAGTCTAGGGAAGCTCTAGAAGTTTTTATGTAAAAAACATAGGAAAATCACTATGAGCTCCTAAATTTAAGGAGGGAATGGAACACTTAGGGATCTTAATGCCTTAAATATCTGATTTTTTTATACTAAATATTACTTTTAAAAGAAAATAACATTTTTGAATCTCAAGATTTTTTTTTTTTAATCAGAGTGAGGTAGCAAGTGACCTCGATTACATCAGCGAGTTAATAACACACTTACCCACTTAATATTCAGGCCTAAGGTTCACGAGTATCCCAACAAAGGTAGACTACTCTCCCCCACGAGTGCACAAAGTTGAAGTCCTCTCAAACTTATTAGCACAAGCTGGTGAGAGTTGTGACTCGAACATTAGACATGAGGGTACAGGTTCGACCAACTTTTTACTGCACAAGACGATTGAGTCCTGAGAGTTTTATTATGGTTGGAACTATTTTTTTTTTTTAATAAACTTGTTAAAAAAAAAACATAGAAATATGGTGCCAGGTGGGATAGTGGATACCGTAGAGATGGCGGGTAGGAACTGGATAAAAACCGGTGGCAGAAAGGGGCTTGTGTCGTTGGGTACGAAGGAGCCAGCGAATCGGAGGGGGGCAGTGTCCGAAATCATGAGAAACTGAAACGAGTCATGAAATCGGCGACCTCGTCGTCCCTACTCTTTCTTCTGCCACGTGGCTTCTCTTCTTGCTCTTGTCACAAGTTTGTTATAATGGCCAAGAGCAAGAACAAGTCTCAGCAGCCACCTTCGGTTAGCTCCATTACTTCTCCTCTGTTTTAAACTTCAATCTAGATGTGAAGTACTTGTACTGGGTATGTTTCGAATTTTGAGTTATGCCCGGAAGAAGTTGCATTTAACACAGTTTCTATGAACAGGGCTCTGAGCCAAGTCCACCTCCGAGGATTACATCAAACGTTAGGCAGAACTTGCAGCTTTTGAAGTTATGGAAGGTATGGTTACACTGCAATTATTGAAAACAAAAAAAAAACTCTCCATTTGTTTATGTCTATATCTGATCATGTGGTAAACACTAAACACCACCCAACTTGTAGGAGTTCCAAAAGAGAAAGACTAGCGCACCTAAGCATTCTACTAGTTACCGGAGAAAGAAGGTGATCAAGGGAGATGTTCCCGAAGATCCAGAACTCTATCGTGATCCCACCACAACTCTCTACTAGTAATGCTCTCTGCCAGGTTCCTTTCTTCTATCATTTCATCTGTTCTTTGTGTGTTCTAAGCTTCTTCGAAAGCTATTGTTCTTGGATTCCTAATGGTCATTTTATTGGATTTGCAGTACAAACCAGGGTTTTGAGAATGCGGTGCCTGTTTTGCTTGTTGATGGGTACAATGTATGTGGGTATTGGGCCAAGCTGAAGAAACATTTTGTGAATGGGAGACTTGATATCGCGCGCCAGAAGCTGATTGATGAGCTTGTAACTTTTAGCATGCTTAGAGGTATGCATGTTTTTGATAGAAAATGAGTACTTGTGGTTAAACCTGATTATATGAAACTTGAGCCAATTTGGACCCAGTACTGCGAAATGATGGCTTCAAGAAACAAAGGGTGATAGGTTATAAGTTGTGTCGTCAGCTGTTTTTGTATTGGAAGTATGTTTTATGTGCATGTGTAACTGGCTTCGTATGTAATCTGTTTTGAACAAGCTTCTGGAACTAGACGATTGAACATGTGCTGTATTGGGGTGGGGGGGCCGGGGGGTTGGTTTAGCACTATGCTTTGAAGTTTTTTTTTGCATTAACAGTTTTGTATTTAGTTATTGCAACTACTCCTGATTGAAGTGGCAGCATGAAAATAACAGAGAAAACCAAACTTCAGTATCTTGAAATTGTACCTAGCTGAATGCTTGATATCTTATGCTTTACTGCCTTTACGTCATTTAGTTCTGTAGTCCATTTTAAGCTCATTTAGGCACCCTATACATTTTCTACATTTTATTTTATATTTTGTATTAGGCAATTGCAATTACTCCTGATTGAAATCCTTCAAAAATAAATCAGTGAACACTGGAGAAAGCTGTCTAGGGTTAAATCCTAATAGTTGTTTCTCTTATGTAAACAAAGAAAAAAGCATTACTGTTTTTGTAATCTATTTTGCATAATTAATAGATCTTAATTTTTGTAAGTTTTCTTCTAACGGTTTTCCAATATATATATATATATATATATATATATATATATATATATATATTTTAACAAATTTTTATTTACATCAGAAGCTTTAGGAAGTTTTTCTGTAACATTCTATTTAGAAAACAACTTCTGCTATAACTTACTGAATGACTCAATTATATGTGTCATATTGAATAACTTTTATTGTAATGGTTTTCTTGATTTTCTTTTGCCTACAATAAATTCAAATGTCACTACCTCCCTTATTCATTTTTGAAACATCTACAGAGGTGAAGGTGGTAGCTGTATTTGATGCCATGATGTCTGGACTACCCACGCACAAGGAAGATTTTGCCGGGTACCATTTTTGAATTCAAACTACAATTATGTGATGTGATTTGCTAGTTAATGAATATATTGACTTCTCCGACTCTCATTTTGCATGTACATGTTTGTGAGTGTATTTCACTTGTTGCTTCCAACATCTTCATGGTTTCTAAGTTCAATGTACTTGTGTCACTTTAGATTTTCTTGTTAATCCTGCCGTGAAGGGGCTTTACTCTTCACTTCTAAATATCAAATACATTGAATGCTTGATGATGGATATTTAAACAAGAATAGTTATGCCAGAACAACACAGAAAATCTAGTGACATATTGGTCAAAACTTCACAAACATCTCAGTTTTGCTTGAAAATGATTTAAAGCACTCACAAAATAATTATTATTAGAGTTTTGACTTGTGTTTGCAGATCAGTTCCAATGCAGATCTGTTCACCATTTGAAACTGTTTTGATTGAAACTCTTTAATTTAAAAGTTTTCTTTATTTTTTCTATTCAAAACTTATCAGAAGATCATTTTCAATTTCTTACACAAACAGGATAAGATTATATTGATGAGAGGAAAAGTAAAGTATAGTTATCAACTTTTGTGGTCCTAAAATAATTTTCATTTTCTGGCCCTTGCCTAATAATTTTCAACACTTGGTGACGCTTTGGTAAATAACTTTAGTTGATTGTTCAAATGGATTTCTGTTGACTTTCCCAAAATATGTATTTTATTTATTTGGTGGTAAGTGACATATAGTGAACATGTTTGAAGAGGACGCATTGAATGGCAAGCCATCTTCTTTGAACTTCATCTTTTAACTTGATCAGCAATGTTTCGCTCAGGTGTTATTATACATGATTAAGTCCCATTCATTGTAAATAACTTCATCCAAGGCATTACAATGCTAAGAATTCAGTGTTGCAGCGTTGATGTCGTTTTCTCAGGTGAAACTTGTGCTGATGCGTGGATTGAAAAAGAGGTGAGGAATGACTTGGTGTTGAAACCAACTCTAGAATTGTGCAGTCGATAAAAAATGAAAAATAATAATAATAATAATAATGTCTGTTTGTTATCTGATTTTAGTTTTCAGTTCTTGCTTTGTTGGTAGCACAAACTGCCATGGTTGCTCTTTGATTATCGTATGTTAGGCCTCTCATATTTTATTGAGTGAGAAGTAAAATGTGATTTTGGATGGATGGATGTCCTATGTCCTGATACCAAATCTAATATTGGCTCTTTAAGTCAGTACTGTAGTATACATAGTTTGACTAGGTCTTCTGTTGCAAGTAGTTAGTCAGTACTCAAAGTGTATAGATTTAAGCAAATCTTGATTCATGGTGAAAGAAAAGGGAAAAGGTTAGTAGGAAAGGGAGAGGAGGAAACCGGGTCAGGGTGCTAGTTTGTGTGGTACTGTTGGTACCCAAGAACATTAACTTTGCTGTTCTAAAAGATGCTAGAATTTGGTGGAGGTAGGATTTCAGTATGGAATTAGGGTTTCAGTATATTATGCACATCAATTTGAGGTCTGGTTGCAGCACGTTAATATGAATAAATTAAGTTGAAAACGTAATTTAGTTCCATAATCAAAGTCTTCCTGTCTTGAAACCAAACTGCTTCTTTTAAAGGCCAATCCATATAAACAATTGTTAATTTATCCAAAGTAAAAACTATAGACCATGATAAGTACCTAGACAGAAGAAACATCAAAGTCATAACATATATAAACATTTTATGACTTTGTGAGATGGTGGTTATTTCATTGGGTTCTTTGGCTAGAAAGGAACTTAAGGTGTCATCAGAGTTTAGCGAGAGTTTATGGACTGCTGACTCTTCAGATTGGCATGCTGCTGTCTTTCAATACTTTCTGTTAATGTTTTGGAATTCTGTTGTATGTTGTTGATCTCATTGTAGGTAGATGAGGGTTGTAGGTCCTCTATGCTGTAGAGTTCACTTTATTCATTAAGGTTGTGCTAAAGACAAATAATAAAATATCATAGATGAAGTTCAATCTCTATGAGAGTTTAATGTGAGACAAGCACCATGACTCACCAGATGTAATTCTTTTTGGGTACTTTATAGTTTTGCACAGCTGCTACACTTGTCAGTTATGCATGGAAAGGTTGTACATAGGTCTAACTGATATAATATCTAAACGTGGGTGTTAGATGAGAATCTCAAATCAAAACAGTTGCTTGAATAGCATATAATTGGCACCGAACATTCAATGCTAGAATTTTTTCTCTATAAAAGGGTATGTGATTGATGAAGGGCGGTCCACTCACACTTGGGTATTTTCTTTATACTCATTCTCTCTCTCTGAAAATCACAAGAACCTTACTTTTATAATGATGAAGAGACAATCATAGCTGACAGGATACGCAAATTAGTAATACACTAAACTATGTTTAGTTGTAGTTGTCTAGATTATAGGCTAATAAGTCTCCATATTATTTATTGGAGGACTTTCCAAAGAAATATAAGGGTATTGGTGTAGGGAGAAGGCCCTTCTTTTACATTCTTAAAAAGGCTGTTTCCATGTATGGTTTCAGTCCGGAGGAACCTCCTCATCAAACAGACCCTAGGGTGAAAAGGTTGTGAATTACTTGGGTGGTGGGAAGGGCTCTCATTTCTCTTTTGTTATTAGAAGATAACTCTTAAATTTCACTTTTTACACAAAGAGTTGCATTTATGTAGTATGAAACTGTGAAAGAACTTGATATCCTGATTCTCAGTTTCTATGCACAACTGCATCTGCTCACTGCTCGTCTGCTAGATGTTGTTAACCTCGCTTTACCATTTTCAGTTATACTGCTGTAGAAGCTGATTTGCTTGTTGCCTATGGCATTTATTTGCTAAGACTATTTCAAGTGTTGATCTTTGACTCGTGATTTTTGTGTATATAACAGGTTGCAGCTTTAAGGGAGGATGGATGTCCTAAAGTTTGGGTTGTGACTTCTGATCATGTTCAGCAGCACGCAGCACATGGAGCAGTATGTGTTCTCCTCATTATAATTTTTATTGATCGTCTCAAGTATCTGGACTGTTATCTTTATTAAGCGAGTTCCAATTTTACTGCAGAATAAGCAGTCTAATATATCTTTTTTATTTTCCTGTTACTACACAAGTTTTTGGCTTCCATGACTTTAGTGCTTCTGCAGCATACTATTTGCTACCAGAATTGAGATGCTGGTTGGGTTTATGTTTTCTGCTATTTGTATTCAGTTGATTGAAACCTCATTCCTCTCCTTTTTTTTTTTTTCTTTTTTTAGTAAAATAATCTCAATGCCTCAAAGCCCATATTTGCCCATCTCTAGCCAATGTGACGGATATGGATTTAACGCTTGTAAACTGGAATAACACAATCTTCCCTCTCCAGTCCATGACTTTTTTTGTCAGGGCTAACCAAAGCCTGAAAACCTTGTCAGAACCTAACTTGTCTCGCACTCCCTCGAACTTATATGGATATACCAGCTTGGACTGGATACCATAGATCACATTTGAGGGATACACCTCAACACGTTGGTGCTCTTTCATACCTCAAACTGAAAAGGCTCTGTTTGTTTGCTTATATGGTCAAGGTTGACCAATAACGACCGATGCCGGACTCAACACGTTCAAAAAGGGGGAATCACTGTCTTGTACACCCAAATATTTGATGCACTCCCTTTCAAAACCAAAAATGGAAAAATAAATAAAGATGAGGTTGTCTTTGTTTTTAAGTGTTCCTATTTCCTACAATTTCTAGAGACATCTTTGATCTTGTTCTTTGATTTCAGGTTGTGGACCCCTTATCAACCCATTCTACATATTTCTTTTTCCTTTACTATGATAAAAAGATTTAAAAAAATCCTTTTTGTGAAAGATATGTCTTATCAGTGTTCTCCCTCCATTTTCTCTCTTTTATTTTTATTTTATTTTATTCTATTCTATTCTTATTCAGCTTGTTACTTAACTTTTTAATGTTTAGAATGAGATTCATTGAGTGATTAGAACATTTAAAGACATATGATTGAACAGGAAGAGTATAGAGGAAAGATAAAAGATTAAAAAGAGTTTTGGAGTCAGAAGTCAGAACTTTCATTGGAGTAGTTTTTTAGAAATGAGACCTAGTAGCATTGGCCATCTTGCAAACCAGATGTTGGTACCTTGTATATAAGTTTACAATACTGTTTTCACTTCAACATGTGCTGAATCATGACTATATCAGCCTCCTGATATCGATATATATCGCTATATTTCAGGGAGCCTTCATTTGGAGCAGCAAGGCATTGATTTCTGAGGTGAGGCATGCTAAATGTATAATGTACTTCATTCAATGTGTTGAGTATTTGAACACTAGTATGCAATAGTTGAATAATTATTTCTGCTGTCAATTTGTCTTGGTATGTTTCTATCCTTACTGAACGTTTTATGTTTGACTGTTCTAATGCAATTAATATGATTACAGAATACAGGACTTACTTTCAGTTTGCTTTGGCTTGTCAGTTAAAGTTACAATAATATAAAACTAAATAAATAGTAAACAACTATTGACTTTTAAGGAGAATCCAAGTAATAAGGTCCTCATTTTAAGCAAGGACTGAGTTGTTAGGCCAGCCTTGCAATGTCCTCCGCACTAAGTTGTCTACCTTTTAGGTTTCCCTGCAAGGGCCTCTGGAATAAACCAACAAAATCTAATAATGTTTAGTCATCTAATTGTCATCAAATAAATATACAAAGACAAATGCGTCTGATGAATATAATAATGATCCTGATAATAATCAAATGGCTGGTGATTAATAACTCAATTGTTGCATATAAATGGTTACCTACAAGATGTTTGATCTGGATGATTTCATTCTGTACAACAAGGTAGTTCTTGTATAAGTACTAACTTTGAAAATTTTATATCATAATGAACCTGTATTTAAACAGGGTGAGAGTGCATAGTATCATTTCATGTAATTCTGTTTTTATGTGTCATGTAAATTCCTTTTGCTTGTGATTTGAGTATAGATTAAAGCATCACAGAAGGAGGTTGAGAGAATGCTTGAAGAACACAGGTATTCTACTTCAGATGAATCTTTGTGTATTATTTTATGCTTTTGAAAAGGGAAAAAACACAAAAGAAGAGAAAAAACAGTGCTATCTTCATGCTCTACCATATCTGTTGTGCATCTAGACGTCAAAACTATGAACTTTTTTTACTGTGGAATTGCGTCATATGTGCTTCAGGATAATTGAGTAATGCTAGGTGGTGATCTTTTGGTGCACTACTATTGACACGTCAGCTGCCACATAAGGTGGGCTCTAGGTGGTACGCCAAAAGATGGTTCACCTAGCATTATCCGAACTAGATAAAGTTATTTCAATTTACCAATTTTTGTGCTTCACAGGATGTAGCATTTATAATATTCTCAGAATTAGCTTATAAACAACACAAGTTATAGGATTTGACACTTCTTTTCATGTTCTTGTTCTGGGAAAGGACTGTGCTGCTTGATTGTTTTGTATTCTGGAAATAATCTTTAGCCTATGTGTATCCATCCCATAATGCACAATTGCTGGGTTGATAATTTTGCATTCCTCGCAAGTGACTGGTGAAACTTTTTAGTATTCAAGTGACTGGTGAATGTGAACATGGTGCCTTGTTCTCGAGTTCCAGCAGAAAAAATTTGTTTATGGAACAAGTGTCGACAATAAGATGAATAAAGCACTTCACATTTCTGTTTTGAGCATCATCATACCAGAGATTGTTGGTTGGTTATGAGTGAATATTATTTTGACACAACCATTTAATTATTAAATGTATAAACCTTAGGTGTTAAAGCTCAAGCGAACGCATATACTAGCATTTACACACTGCTGAAACATGTATCAAGAGACAAGTTGAATCATTTACTAATAAGGCTAGACTGTTAATGATTTCTTTTTTCAGGTCTACTTCTTTTCAAGGGAGGTTATTAAAGCACAATCTTGACTCAGAAGTTGTAGACGCTCTCAAGGATCTTAGAACGAAGTTATCTGAAACTGAACCAAAGTAGTAGATTGAATTTCAGGCTACAATGATCTCAGACTGAGTTATATGCCGCTTATTCTGTACATATCGTATAGGATATTGATGTACCAGTGTCCTTAAGCAGCAAGTTGTACAAGTTAGAGTTTTTATGTCAAATGAGGATGTGTTTTAGGGTTCTACACACGGATGGGTTCCGTATATGTCCCTGCTGGTTTTCAGTTACTGCAATCAGCAATGTAATACAAGACATTGACATTCACGATGGGTTATTGTGCACTTGTCCCCATTCTGTGTTTTCTCTTCTATTAATAAAATGAGAGGTAATTGTTCATCTCTTCTATTTGTAAGGGTTTTAAGTTGGAATATTTTTTGTAATTGCCAAAAAATAAAAAAAAGAATTGGCATTTTGCCTCCTACTGCGCGCCCCTCTATTTTGTGGGGGAGAATCCAAAGCACTGACGTACATTTGCACCAACATGAATAGATGCACCAACATGAATAGATGGTTAGATTACATCAAATACACTTTTTAGTTATTAAAAAAAAAATATTGAGCATAAATATCAAGGGTTGAGACTTGAGATCATCTTAGAAGTTTTGCTCCCATATTGAGAAACCCAAAGTATGTAAATGAGGTAAAGAAAATATGGTTTCTGCTGCAACTCTTGCTTCTGGTAAGATAGTTTTCATCCTCGGTTTGATCAAGTTATTTACAACTAGCTTATTGCAATGGAGAATTGTAGTGTTTCGATCACGATGAGATGCTACTGAACATTCAGAGTGTTTAAATGACTATAGCTCGGACTCCGGGATCAAATAATTTTTCGTGAACTCAAGCTTGGCTCAATTGTTTAACAACTTCAAGCTTAACTAGACTCGTTTTGGTTTTTGCCTCATACTGTTCTGCTTAACCCATACAAATGTTAAGAAATAACAAAATTGCAAATAAAATTATAAAAATACTAATAGGAACTATATTGGTGAGTGAGCGAGTGATTTTTTTTAAACATTGAAGAACAAAATAAACTAAAAACGTCTTATAATACATGTCAAGCTGGAGCTTAAGCTGCTCTTAGAACTTATATATCTCATGTATTGTAATTCAGCACAGCTTGTTTATTTCTATTGAGCTCAAGTTAGACTTTTTTTTTTTTTTTCCTTCATGAATTTTTTTTAACTTGTTGATGGTGCATGGAAGATGTTTGATGAAATGCTCGAATGAGCGCATTTAGACTTTAAAACGTCTCGTAGTTTGTTGTTGTTATTATTATTATTATTATTTTTTTTTTTTTAATAATTTGCCATGATTAATCTTAATAAGAGATTACATTGAAACTTCGTAGTGAAGGTAGTTGAATAGAAGCATGTCTCCCTTTCTCTTAGATTCAACCACCTGACAGGCTACAGCGTTGGTTCTTTTATTATAGTTTTGATGCACCATGGCTCACCCTTATGCTGATCTAGGTACCACAGCAAGAATAGATCGATTACACGTTTTTCCACTATTGTGCCTCGTATGAAATGCATAAGAAACTTCATAATTGATGGAATCTTTGCAATATCTCATGGAGCTTTTCTACCCTATCTCTCTCTGTGCTTGAAGCAACTGAATAGTGTAGATGTGGGAGAAACACTTACCAATAATGCAGTGGAGGGAGATCAACATCAGAACTTACATCAAGGTCCTTTCTTATTCATTTAGTCTACCTTCTTCAGTTACTTTTAATTGTGGCCACACATATCCATAATCTGTTCATTATGTTCTCTTTAATCTTTGTTGCAGCCACCAAGAACATAATGTCTACTATGAAGATTCGTAAACTATGGAGCAGCCAACTAGTGTTCTCATGGGTTGTTTATTTAAACCTGGAACTGGAGAAACATTTTATCCAGCTCCTCTCTTAGAATCACTACTCTGGGCAAATTTCAACAAACAGTGGCAATCTCCTTCTCGTAGTAGGACCATAGACAAGACTCAGCACAGCAGTGCTGGATGCATCCACGTCTTCCTTCGATGAAGGTATTTCAGTTGGAGGCAAGATAAAGTCAATGCCATCATCTAGGGGTGACCAGTCCTTGCAGCTGATGACAGTAATCGGGGTCTCGCTGGTGTCATTTGGCTTCGGCGATGAGGCTAATGCTGCTGCTGCTTCTGTGGATGCCATGACTTGATGGGCAAAGCGGGACTTCGGGCTGGGGGTGCTTGCAGAAGCAGAGAGCATGTGGCTTATGGTATGATATCTATACATTTCAATTTTTCCTTCCGAGGATAACTACGAGTAAATAGCTGATCTAGCATCTTCTTGTTCACAACATTAAAAGTATCTCCTTCCTGGTAGATCCTCACATTCTTTGTACTTCAAAAAGTTTAAGGGCTATTTCCCGTTTACCCTGATATCTAAGGTATTTTTTCCAAATGCACACGTATTTCTGTATCTTACTATTTTTTGTGAAAAGACTAAAATGGGTAGTTCCTATGCTATCCTTAGCTTTTAGAGTATTTGTCTTCTTTTGAAAAACTTCATAAAAAAAACAAAAACGAAAACAAGACTAGCCTTCAACATGCCTAAGTTTTTCTCCTAACGGCTCCCTGCCTAACGGATACTTTAACAGGCGGAATCACTGCTGCTTGTCTTAATTTTAGTTTTTAAAACTGGTTTTTCTTTTGAAAGGCAAAGACTTTTCAAACTGCAGAATAATTATAAGAACTAAATAGTGATGGTTCTAGATGGAATGCAAGATTAAGAAACAGATTGCGATAGATGGAATAGAATATGCAACACAGATTAAAAGATATTTACTATTGCTTCTTTTTTTTTCTTTTTTTTTTTTGACAAAACGGGTGGGTGTCCTTTATTTATTCAATAGACATACATGCTATAAAATTCAAAGCCTCATCCTCAGATAAATAGCAAAAGGCTGTTTAGCTATCCATGAGAATGAGAATGGACACTTACTTGTAATGAAAGCACACTATTGCACACTGAACAGGTAGGAAAAGCACACTGCTACTATGGCTTTCTTACTTCTTGAGAGAAGACTCTTCTACTCAATTTTCTGATGCCTTACAAATGAAACTTCAAGCTTCTTATAAAGAGAGCGGAACTCAAATTATAATTCAAAACATAAAAATATACAGGACAGCTCCGTGAACTTTTTCTTTTCTAAGTGCTCCTGCTGGTGGAGGTCGGATGGAGAAAAACAAAAGCTTTAGGTGAAATGTTTCTTTTGGTAGGTGAAGTGTTTCCACTGTTTCTTCTTTTTGAAAGTAAAAAGTAGCCTTTAACTTTTAAAAGGTCAAAAGTACTACAGTTACTTATTTGGAAATTTCACCTGTAGCTTCACCCGTGATGCTACATGTTCTCGTCTGTTTCTGAATGGTAGCCAAAGACAAAGGAGCTGTTGTCTGCCTGGGCCATTCTAACAGTAGTAGCTTTATCTTCGACATCTGTATCGACATACATTTTATAGTGGTTGTCAATTTCAAGCTTTTCCACCCAGCGTATGCATGCCATAGTCGAATCTATCTCTTTTCTGGTGAGAGATAGGAATAGGTCACTGCTGACTACGTCAGGATAATCATATGCAGTGATAATTATTTTTTCTCCTGCTACCAGGAAGGTATTGCTGATGTCTTCAGAGATGATCTTCTTCATGTATTCCAGAGCCATAGCCTTTATCCAAGGAATGCTTGAATTTGGTTGACCATTGCATGCTACACAGGCTGGTTGAAGATATTTCCTTTGAATGATTCTGACATAATGATATGGAGGAATATATTCAACTTCACCGTTTGCCTTCTGACTCCATTCTGGAGGAGTAGATCTGAACTTCAGACAAAGTGTACAGTCATTCTTCCTGATGTTTTTGACTGTGTTGACAATAATGGGTGGCAAACCTTTTAGATCATCATTAGTTTTAGTCCACAGATTATGGACAAAACCATTTTCAACAAGCCATAGCTTGTGTTCTTGGAGATGTTCACTCTGAACATTTACCAGGTATCTTCCAACATATGGTCCTGCGACAATGAAGAGGGTTGGAGGAACTAGGTCTTCTGAATTGTGTCTTCCTATCAGATTGTGGAATTCATGCCACTCTGATTCATTAAGTGCCATGATAGGAACTCTAGCACTTTCTGGACTTTCAAGGAAGGAAATTTTTTCTTTTCTTATATCACTCTGCTGCATCTGGATTTCTTCAGTCTGTGGTCTGGCATTTTCATAAAGTTTTTCGGCTAAAGCAAAGAGTGCCGGGAACATTAGACCACTGTTTCTTTCTTGGAAGGCGAATAGGAGATTGTCTAGGATTGCCTTCTGGTGATAAGCTAGTCTCCTGCCAGTTCTGAATACAGGAGTATCAAAAGTTCTTAATTCATAATTAAAAACATTTATAACTCCGCTAGGAGTTGGTCTGCTTTTTGGCAAAGCAGCAGCCGTCAACGGTCTTGATGAGCCTTTACCGTCTGCCGTTTGAGACGGGCTAGCCAATCCTTTACCTTGGGATTGATCAGTTGAGGCCAAGCCTTTTGAGCTTAGCAGAAACCTTTTTAGGATTTTTTCTTTGGTTTCTTTTGGATCCTCTTCAGGTTCCTGTTCTTTCCCAGCTCTTCTGCTTCTGGGATTACGACCTTCGTCGTCTTCTCTTTGGCTGAACATTGCCATCTCTCTGGTCAATGCGTCTGGAAGATAGTTCTTGTTTCCTGCAATTAATTCAACAGAATAATCATATTGGTTAAGAAACAATTGCCAGTTTGCTAATCTTCCTCTATCAGCAGCTTTGTCAAGTTTAAAATTTTTAAAATTCTTTACTCTAGCACAGTCAGTGCGGACAGTAAAGGGTTTTCCAAGATAAGCTGGAGAATTTAAAATCGTTTTCTTGACAGCCAAAATTTCTTTTTCCCCTGTGGGATAATTCAGTTCTGCAGGGCTGAACTTGCCACTACAAAATTTGCAAATCTTTTCAATGTTCGTTCCGGGCGCTTTCGCCAGAACAACACCGGACCAGTAATTATCACTCGCATCGGTCTGGAGGATAATTTCATCATTCTCTTCTGGTTATTGAAGAGGAGGGAGGTTTTTGCAGAGGATTTTTATCTGCTTCACGATCTTTTCATCATCTTCTGTGAAGTTCCATTTTCTTTTGGAACTTGTCTTCGGAGATAACATTGCTGTTAACCCTGAGATTTTAGGGATGAAATCTCTCCCATAATTTATGACACCAAGGAATCTCTCTAGACTCTTAGCATCAGGAATTCTGTCTCGGAACTTCCAGATCTTTTCAAGAATATGTGGTTGGAGCTTTATGACTCCATTCTTGATGTTTATTCCTAGGAAATCAACTTCATCAAGGATAAAGAAGATTTTCTTCTCGCCTAGGATAATTCCATGCTGAACTATCAGCTTTACTACCTCATGGAGGTGCTTCATGTGTTCTTCTCTGTTTTTGGAGAAGACCAGGATGTCATCTATGTAGACGACGCAGAACTCCGACACATGCTTGAAGATGTTGTCCATCTTTCTTTGGAAGATTGAGGGAGCTTGCTTGAGACCAAAAGGCATTACTAACCATTCGTAATGGCCTTGTGGTGTTCCAAATGCAGTGAGAGGAATACTCTCAGGATGCATCTTGACCTGCCAGAAACCCGACTTTGCATCGAATTTCGAAAAGACTTTAGCTCCTCTGAGCTGGTTGATCAGAACTCTAACTTGAGCGATCTGATAGCCGTCTTTGACAGTCTTCTTATTGACATCTCTGTAGTCAATTACCATTCTAGCTTTTCCTCGTAGATTTTCTGCATGATTTCTCACGTAGAATGCTGGAGCATGCTGAGGGCTAGTGGAAGGTTGAATTAATCTCTTCTTCAGGAGATCTTCAATATCACTTCTGAATTCTTTTTTATCTTCCTCTTTGTATTGAGGAATGGCTTTGACATGACAGATGGCATTCATATCATGCAATCTTAATTCACAGACCACTGGGTCTTTTTCCCAGAACTTCTGAGGATTTGTATCCACATTCTGCTCTAGTAGTTTCATGATTTTTTCAAGAGTGGGAATTTGCTGAGACTCAAGCTTGTTCTGGAAGTGCTTGAGGTTATGCTCATGGATGAAACTAGCTTCTTCATCTTTACTAGTTTCTTCTTCTTCTTCCTCTGAAGATTCAGATTCTTCAACAAGTAACTCTTCTTGTTGCTTGATTTGGAGTATGGGCTCACATTTTGGTTTGTAGGGGGTAGGATCACCACTATTCTGTTGCGATCTCTGATACTAAGTAGTAAAACCGGGACCTACCACACTGAGTGCGTGTGTGAGTCGGTCTGCCCAGAACACCCGTTCTCCTTTCCTGAAGCCTATCGCTTCCTCATCCTGAATGAATCTTTGTTGTAGAATAAAATCATTTCCCAACAGGAAATCAGATCCTTGGCCTTCAGATTGCCAAACATTCTGGATGATAAATGTTCCTCCACCGATGGAGATATGAACATTCTTTGCTACCTTTTTCATGGTGAGATGGCTTCCATCAAATGTAACACCAGTAGCAGACTTTTTCTTGTCTTCTTTCCAGAGTTCATCTGGGATTGCAAATCTCTTTGCAACGGTAAATCCCGATCCATTATCTACAAAGGCATGTAGATGATATTTTCTGTGATCAGGGAACTTTAGTCCGATCTCTATGTAGTTGCTGTATCTACTTGTAGAGACGACTTTCGATTGCTGAAGCTCATTTTCTTGAGCTTGTTCCTTGAGAATGAATGGTTTACATTCTTCTGGAACATTTTCCTGAGTGGGTGATTTATCATCATCCCAATCTGTAGGAATTATCTCTTTGCTGTCTGGATTATTGTACCAGGACGGAGGATCATATCTGACTTTATAATCAAACTTGCCGGATGGTTGGCCAAGTAGATCCCATGTGTCAGTAGCCTCTTGTCGTTCTAAGAGATGAACAGTTTCCGGTGGTTTCACCAGTTCAACATTTTCTGGTATTTCAACCAGTTCAATATTTGCATCGATTTTTTCTTCATCGATGATTTCTTCCTTTTTCGAGGAAGATGGTTCCATGGTTTCCTGGAACAGAGTTTCAACTTCTTTCGCCTTTTGCTCAGCGAAATATTCTTCATATTCTTGCTCAACTAACTGGCTGACAAGACCATTCTTGGTTTTTCTTCTTGCTTCAGCTATGAAGCATTCTTTGTGATACGTCTTCTTAGACTCTTCACAAAACATAGGGAGACCATTCTTTTCGTGACAAAAGCAGTAGTCACAAACGAATGAACCAGGATTCACCTGATAAGAAGACATGAAGGATTCTGTCTTGCTTTCTTCCTAGTTTTTTATTTTTAAAACATTCATTTGTCTGGATTCGAAGTACTCTACTTCAGAATAAATCTCAGACTCTTCTGATGAATCTTCTTCTTCAGACCAGGCAGAGTAAACTGACCTGTCATCTTCTTCATCATCAGAATAGGCTATTTCGTAGCCTTTCATGTTTGCTACTTCTACTATTTGCTCATATTCTTCAAAGAGAGCTTTAGTAGATCTTTTACCCTTTTCCAGACATTCATTGGCATAGTGTCCTTCAGCTTTACACAACCAACATCTGCAAGCTTTCTTGCTAGGTTGTTTATGCTGATGAGTATTCTTCTTTTTCTTGAAGAACTTTTTCTTAGGATCTTCATCCTGCTGCTTCTTGTAATTGGAACTTTTCTTGAATTTCCAATCCTTCTTCCGATTACTCTTTTTGAATTTTTTAGAGTAATATTTTTCTTTTTTCTTCTTTTTGTGGAATTTGGATTCATGGCATCCCCAGATTGTGGGCATATCCAGTATTCCATAACAGAAATTTTCAACTCCTTTGAGTTGCTTCTTGGCCATCTTAGCTCTAAGATTGGCTTTGCATTGCTCCTTCAGTAGTTGACCGATTCCGTCGGCAATTCCTCCAACTGAAAATCTTTCAATTGGCTTCTCAGCTATGCTTTCTCTCACAGCTGTTCTCCATGGTTCAGGGAGCTTTCTGTGCAATAGATTAACTAGATCAGTATTCTCTAGTTCTCCGATTGTACAGTAATATTCCTGAAATTCATTCAGGTATTCTTCGAAATATCTCATGTCACAAATTTTGAGAGCATAGATATTCGATTTTGCCGTTTCTTTGGCTTTTTCACTCAGATTTGAAAGATCTCCACAGAATTGATCGTACAGGGGTACTGCAAAATCATACGGAGACTTTGAATTTTTTATTTCTTCAAGCCAGTCTCTTCCTCTAGCAGTTTCTTTGAAAGATAGGTAGTACTTTTTTGCCACTCCAGTGAGAGTAGTCTCATAGTACACCTATAAATCTGGTGCTTCGAATTTGCCAAGGGTAAGTGCAGAAGCCATCATCAGGCTGTCTACCCATTGGTCAATGGTTTTTCTTTTGTCTAGACTCTTGTCTAGATTCAACCAGATGTCGTAGTTCGTGATTGGAACTCTTGGCAGATTGTCCTCGGGGACGAATCTTTGGGAATTTCTTTCCCCTTTTTTACCCGTGGGGGCTTTCTGAAATGGGAGTTTTGTTTCCCTTGTTTCTTTTTTTATGAAAGTTCTGGAGCTCTCTCCATCTTCCATTTCAATATCTTGATAAGGAAAGACTTTTCTTGTCTTTCTGAATTTGAATTCTTTCATTTCTTCGATTAGTTTTTCTAATCGTTCAGGACTTTCACACTTCTCAGCTTCTTCATAAAGATCATAGAACCTCTTAGCTCTGAGCATATGGACTGGTCTGTTTAGATCAGCTTCCAGGTCTTCTTCTGATATAGGCCCTTCAATGGTGGGTTTTGAACCACTGACACCGGCTTCTCTGGTGCTGTAGCTTCTTCTCAGGAGACTGCTGTTTATCCTGATATTCTCAGGACAGACATCACTTTTTCGGTGACCGTCGAAGTTGAGGCTGATTTCTCCTGTTCTTCTACTCTCGTAGATCTTCGCTGTTGCTCTTTCCGGTGGCTTTTTTGGACCGGATAGTTTTCATTCAAGAGGAAAAGTTACTTCATTCCAAGCAACCTTGTGGATCTGCTGTGAATGATTCTTCTGGCTGGTGAGGAATCCAATAGTGAGACCAGGGATGTTGGAGATCCGTGTCTTTGGCTCTACTGTGGTGCTCATCAGCTTGTAGTATACTTGGTATACTATTGCTAACTCTTGCATTTCTTCTTTCATGGATATTCCATCTGTCTTGACTCTCAGTCGGAGACAGTGGGCTGCATCCTTCAAGCTGGTGGTGAAGTTGGGGAAGCAATTGAAATATGCCACTTCGTCACATAGAGATGCTTCTAAGGTTCCCAACAGACTAGCTTGGAAGTCTGTCAGTCTGTTGTCTTGCAAAACACATAAGACTGAACAGTTGATGCCTTCTCTTGCCAAAAGCTTTATGCCTACTTGGACTGCTCCAATGTGCATAAATTGGTACTTCTTCGCTTGTGCTCTGGCAACTTCAGCTGGGGTGATCATCAAGAGATCTGTCTCTCCTATTGTTGAGGGGGTTGTAAATTCAAGTATCTTGAAATGATGGCTATCCATCAGGTCAAATGTTCCCCTTCTGTAGATCTATTTGAAATCTAGCTTTGGAATAGAGGAGTTTTTTACCTCATGCTCGATTTCATTGTATTCGAATTCTTCAGAATTTAAGAGTTGGACTCCTTTCTTTTTTCCGAAGATGCTTAACATCTTCATTTCTCTTTTTTCCGGGTTTTCATACCGGATACTAGTCTGACTAGTAGATGGTTCCAGAAAAATCATGTTTGGAACACGATTTGTGTCTGGTTTTTCTAATGGTTTGAATCCATTAGTCTTCTTTTTTACTGTAGGCAATTTATTGTCCTTCAGTATAGAATCCAGCGTCTTTTGCTGTTCTTTGATTTTTCTACTAACACTCGTTAGTTTTTCTTCTTCCATTTTTGGAAGATCCTTGATATAATCCAGTTTGTTTTCCAATCTTTCCAATTGGTGGATTATAGCAGGTAATTTTTCTAGAGTCGACTGACATCTAGATACCTCTAGTAACAACTTCTAATATTTCTCATCAGAAGATTTCAGTAGAGAATTTATTTTCTCTAATAATAATTCTGACATTGTCCCCATTAAGGAGGGGTTCTCCTTGAGCTATTTTACAAGCTCTGATACCAGTGATTTGCGGATCTAACCAATGCTCAAATAATCAAGAGGTTTTTGCTCCTCTTCCAGAACATATAAGAGATTTTCTATCTCTTCTTCTATTTTATAGATGATATCCCAATAGTTGGGTGATTCCCTATTAAGACTATCTATATAGGCTTTCAATTTTCTCAACTGTTCTCTCTCTCTTTGTAATTCTTTGCTTGTATTTTTGCAAATAACAACCAATTCTAGTCTGTCGACGATAGAAATTATGAATAGTAAAATGTACCATTTACCTGTGAGATAGAGGATGAATTTATCATGCTTCTATTAAACAAATAAAATAGGCCCACCACGTTTCAAAATAAAACATATTATTAAAAAGTTATCAGAAGGGTACTGATGGAAGAGAAAGAGGATAAGTTGGATGAGAGGGAAAAAAAGAGACAGAAGTCTGGATCAAGAGGAACAAAAATATTTTGTTGGGGTTTTTGGGAAGTATTTTGCTTAGATCAGGGTGTATGAGCATTAACCCAAAGTTTAATGTTGTCTGTTCTACTGTAGCTCGGGGTTCAGGTTTTATGTCTCCCCCCCCCCCCCCCGATGCAAAATTCTACTATTAATTTAATAAATGGAACCGGACGTGGGGCTGAGCCTCCAAGCTAGGATTTGTTCCAAACCCCTTTCAAAAAAAAAAAAGTTTAATGTTGCAGTTGGGAAAAAAATTGGAAACAGCTTCAGCTGCTGCACTTGTTACTATAGATTCGAGATAGTTTAATGTGATGGTATTCAATTTTGACTTCATATTCAAGATCATCACCTGAAATAGTTGAATAGGAGGCAGATCCTTTTTTGACATTTCTTTCTGGAGTAGGCTGCAATGAACCAACACATTTGTAGACCAAAAGGGCCCCACTGACGTGGCCTCTTCTCCTCCACAGAAACTAGCGAAATTTTGTTGACTGTTAACCTTCTGTTAACTGTAAATTTCGTGTTGTCATGGTAAAAGGATAAGGGGTTTCTGGTATATTGGCATCTGGGATGTGAGGGTTACAGACTTGGCTCGACATTTATCTGGTTTGGCAGCTTATTCATCAAAGCCACGGAGAAGCGAGGACTTGGATGATCCCGAAGCTCCGCCGCATCAACCAGCCCATTACGGCCCTGCTGTAATTTCTTTCTGCTTCTGGTCTTTCATTTCCTTCACTTTGCCGTTACTCGATGCGTACATTTGTGATTCTAGTTGAAGCAGTTTATAACCCAAATTGCAGTTGAAGCAGTTTCAAATTTATCTTAATTAGTTTTTGGGAGGAGCGTTAATCTTTTCGGTTCGGTTTATATTCATCGGATGTTCACCTCTTTATTTGAATATTTGATGGTTTGAACTAAATTAAAAATGATATCTTTTCCCAATTGGATTCAAATATATTTTCCTTTGATCCATTTTGGAGATAGTGGGAATAAAGTTTAGCTTTAACTTATGAGCTTCTTGATTCTGTGCAAATTGAAGCTTCTTGGTTCTTATCACTTGTGGGCTCTAACTTCCCAACAAAAAGTGGAGATACTCATAGTTATTACTTCCAGTTTAGATGGTTGGATTATGGTTAATTGGATGATGTTTATTTGTGCTTTTATTGTTTTTATGTTAAGAGATAACAAGCGATTTAGTTTTGTTGTTGACGGGGTTAGAGGAAAGGAAGAAAAATAAAAGAGGAGAGCGGGGGAGAACGAAGAAGAGACGGAAGTAATAGAGAGTTGTTGAGAAGAAACAGAGAGAGGAGAAGGAGGGACAAAGTTTGGTATTTGAGGGCTTGCACGTTTTGGGTGAACTTCTCCGTTGGAAGAAGTTGATCTTGGAATACTGCAATTGAACAAGTGAGAATTTAATCTTGGTGATGGGTTGTGCCGTGGGATTAAGATTAGGTGAAGAGGATGTCTGTCAAAGGCTTGGCAACTTGAGCTTTCCTGTTTTTACTTAGGACTGCGAGTGGTTTCTATCTTTTCTCTGAAGTGGTGTACTTGTTATTATGTTCTTGTTGATAATACTTTGATTATACTTTGAGTTTCAGTATAACAAGCTATTGCTGCCCCCTTAAGTACCTAGAATACCATCATGTTAGTATTATCAGCTTGCTAGTTGCTGATGGAAAGAGCTATAAACTGATATGTCCTCATCACTTTGTTCTTTTCTCCTCTATATTAAATGAAGTAGCCTGAACTTTTTTCTTTTTTTTTTCTTTCAGGGATGGACTCTTTTACAAGATACTCTTTTTTCAATTGTAAAGACAAGCAAATATTGCTCACACTTTCTTGTAGTCTAAACATCACTCAGTCCTTAGCTATTTAATCTTAGGCTATAACTTTAATTTCAGTTTTGTTTAGGTACTAACTTCTTTATGCTAATTTGTGTTTTCAATATGGCTAATTCTATCTAATCGGATCATTTTCTTATGACAAGGCAATTGAAGTATGGTCATGGCTCTAGCTGGGAATAAAGCAGATCTAGTAGAGTGAAGGAAAGTGGCAGCAGAGGTAATTATCATTTCTGTTTCTTTATCCTGCTTACTGGTTGACTTTTATACAGCTCTTGATTGTTTGTGTCAAATTTTTTTGATCTTGATTCATCAATGATCAAGCAATCTAATATGAAAATAATGCTATTGATATGCTTAGTTTCATTCGTTGCATAGTAATGTTTGTGTTTCTATTGATGTTGGACTATAGTACGGTCTCATTCTTATGGTAATTGCCCCTGCATCATGAATCTGATTTAACCATGATCTTTTCCTGGTAATTGTGGCTTGAAGGATAATTGTGTCTAGTGTATGTTTTCTTTTATTTCCCCCTCTAGGTCAATTTTTTATTCTAGGATGTCTTGGCTCTTAGGATGAGATTGTGATAAAAATCTATAGGAAAAATTGCATGAACAATGGTTATGCTCATCAGCAACTGTTTAATTCTGTGAAATTTATGTATTTCATAAATAAAGGAAGCTGAAGAAGAAAATGAGACTTCAATTACTATTTGTTGAATTGAATACCAATTGATTATGTTGTCTGCTTTCAAAAACAGTTGATTAAACTGAAAGGACATATACAAAAAGCTGGATAAACTTCCAGGCTGAAGATGGTAAAAGACTTTGGTAGACTTTCTGATCTAATCTGATTGAAATTTAGACTGTTTGTTATATGAGAAAATGCATATTTTTCATACGAAACCTGTTGCTCTTGCAGGAGGCACAAGCAAATACACTAAAGTAATTGGTACTTGAAGTAGAACGAGGAAGATCCTTGTAAAAGTTTGAACCCTATGTAGTAGAGAAAGATAACTACCTTGTAAAACTCAATTATCTTGTAAACTTTCGTAGAAGCTTCATTCCTTTTATAACATTTATGAGAAAAATTAAAATGTATCATTCCCTTTCGTACAAGCTTTATTCCCTTTTTGTATAGCTTTTATCCAAAAAACATTGGCATGCATTTTTTTTTTCCCGAATCGTCATTGTCATTGAAATAATTGGGCCACAAGGGCGTATGGCATATGCTTCCACTGCTACAGTGACATGTGAAGTGGATAGGAAAATGAAGAGAAGTGGTGGAAGCTATTATAGGGTGGTAGATTTTTGAATTTGCATACCAAATTTTGTTTATTCATAAATAACACTTGCGCAATTCAAAAAAACGTCAGACAAAATGGTCTACTCTTTATACACTTATACTTCCCTGAGGGGAGCTATACCAGGAGGAGATAAACTTCTAGAAAGCTTTACATTAGGTTATATAGCCCATTCCCACGAGAGTATGAGAGCTGATAGATCAAAAAAATAAATTGCGAAGGACCAATTATGAGCATATTGTTCAAGGAAAACCTAATTTGTGTTTAGCCTAAACTCTAGGTTACTTGACCTAGTGGTAATACGATTTAATTAGAAGGATCTAGAATCCTAATCAATGTAGAATTACTTTCCTTGTATGATTGAGATTCTATGCATTGTAATCCTCTATATAAAGAGGCCCCTATTATCAATGAGAATACACAACGATTATCTCTCAATTTCTGATTTCCTACAACACGTTATCAGCACAAAGCCCTAACCCTGAAGCCCTAAATTCGTAGCCTTCAAATCCCAGAAAGCACCGCCGCCCACCTTGAAGATCTCAACTCCAGCAGTCCAGAACCGGCGGCCCCACCCCCAGAACCAGCCGGCAAACCACATAACCGGCCACCGGAAGTAGCAAAAGTTCTCCTGCCCGGTTCAAAGCCTTCCTCACCACCTCCTGCAGCCATACTCGACCCCCTGCAGCATCTCCACCCCAGAAACCCAGAACCGGCCTAGAACCATCCGAACCGGCCACCAGAAAAGGCTGAAACCGAACCGGCAGAAAGAAAGAAAGAAAAAAAAAGGAAGCAGAAGCCGAGCCCAAGCCGCAGCCTGAAGCCCAGCAGCCGGACCCATCTGACGTGATCCTTGCGTCATCTGCCACGCCAGCATCCACGTCAGGTCCAGTCAGCGAGCCACGTCAGCATCAGTGCCACGTCAGCAATCTGGTCAACGCCGGTCAACCCTCTGGTCAACCACCGCCGTCAAGTTTTCCGGCCACTTTTCAGGGCAGCTACAGTAACTTTCCGACGACGACTTTTCCGACCATCTTTTAAGGTCATTTTTCTAAAAGTTCCCGTTTTTGAATTTTTTTTAATTTCTTCTTCTTTTCTCGGGAACTTCCAACATCCCTTCTTCTACCCCCCTTTCTTCTTTATAGGGGAGACCAAAAGCCGAACTGTGGGGGTTCGTGCTCACTCCAAGCTTGGAGCTTGTAGAGTCCTCCAAACTTAAAGTTTGCTGAGAAGAAAACGATCGACCACATACATCGTTGTTTCGATCTAATCCAAAACCCCTCTTGGAATCGGATTTTCTTGGAAGTGACTACGCTCAGAAATTTAATAGTTTTTCGTGGTAGCCTTTTTCGCTCCGAAACTAACCATAATCTTGTGTTGTTTTTCAGGATGAGTAACCTGAACAAGTTGAACTTCGTTCCACTAGAGACAACTGGCGCAGGATACCATAGGTGGGTCCGAGATGTGCGCCAACATCTTAAGGCTGATGGACTTCTGGGAGCCATCCAAGAGCCTGGTCAAAACGTGCTCTCCATTGAGCAATCTACTGCTTTCGAAGCAAAACAAGCTAAAGCCATAATCCTCATGACAAGGCACATGAATGACGCGCTCCAAAATGAATACCTCAATGAGGAAGACCCAAGAAAGCTATGGGTAGAACTTGAGTAGCGATTTGGCAACGTTCGTGACTCCCTGCTTCCTGATTTAGAAGTGCGATGGCATAGCCTCCGCTTTTGTGATTTCAAGTATGTGCTTGATTATAACTCGGAAGCCCTTCGTATCAAGTCTCTGATGGAGTTTTGTGGCCAAGCCATAACTGATACGATGTTGATCGAGAAGACTCTCTCTACCTTCCCCGTCTCTGCACTGATGATTTCAAAGAATTATCGGATTGATGTAAATGCAGGACGTATCACAAGGTTTCATGAGCTCATTAGAGCCATGAACGTAGCTGAAAAGCACGACAATATTCTTATGAAGAACAATAATGCTAGACCCGTGGGAACTAAGTCTATTCCGGAGTCTAACTATAGTCGCGCCCCTAATGGAGGACGCAAGGAGCGAAACCCTAAGAGTAGGGACAATTCTAGACATTCTGGTCCATATGTTAGCCTAAAGAGGAAGGAAATCGCCAAGAGAGGCGTACACGGAACCGTGGAGGTCAACGTGTAAAGAGAGAGAGAGGCGGAGCCTCCGACCATGGTGGTAACGTCACCAAGAGCATAGGTCGTCCAAATCGCGCCCCAAAGGCGCCTCGATCAAGGGAGCCTGACCATAATGATGTTTGTTTTCGATGTGGATCAACTGAACATTGGGCCAAATCATGTACCGCACCCCAGAATGTTGCAAACGCATACAAGACGTATCGTGAAGCAAGGGAAGCAAATTACATGGCACAAGAAGATCAAGATGGCGATCTAGATCTAAGGGTGGAAGACTACAAGAATCAAGACCCAGAAACTGGCGATTTTGATTAAGTCTTTTTATTTTCCAAGAGATGTAGGCGATTGCCATATTAATTTTTATTGGATTAGATTTTCTTTGATCATAGAAACAATGATGTACTCTGTTGGCTTATGAATAAAATTTCGAGTTCTTTTCATTATGACTCAATTTTGATTCTGAGCATATTACTTTGTGACTACGATGACTGGGCCATCAATATTAATTCAAGGACATGGAATAGCCCAAGTTCCCCTTGCCAAAAGGCACCTTGATTATTGTCGCAAAAGCTCTCTACGCTCATAGGGAAAATCACACCTATGAATAGCCAACGGATTCCATGAGAAAATGCATGTAGAGAACGGAAATGAGTTCCTTTGCAATACCTCTAATGATTGCGAACAAAGGCGCATCTTAGAGAAGTTTATGTATCGCTTTAGTGGACTTTATGTCACTATTCGAGCTATTAAATCCAATAAAGTTATGAGAGAAGATCTCTTGGATTTATACACATATTGGCTTTGTCACGACAGGATAGATCATCCTAGTCATGATATGATGATCCGTCTACAAAAGACTTCACATGGACATCATTTCTTTCGAGCAAAACGAAGCATGAATCAAAAGTTGATTTCTAGACTAAGTGTGACCGACATAGCTGCCTAGGGCACTGCCTCCGTCCACCACCAGCCTACGGCTGGCGCAGTCCCTATCCATGACGCCATGGATGGCGTCCATCATGGTGATAACGCCCCAGGTGATATTGTAATCACCAACTTGCTTCACATAGCGTTTCGAACGCTCAGGCCTAACCAAAATACTCAATGGTTGCTTCTAAGGCCTCTCGCTCGTTTTACTAAGCTTTTTCCATAGGGAAATTAGGACTGAGACCGTCCTATGCAAAGGATATGCCATTAATCATTCTGTTCTTACAAAGAATCCGTAGGGATTTTGTGGATTGATTCAACCAACTTGCGGACGTTTAATATCTCATGACAATTGGTTGACACGCAAACACGCTGGTCACGTGTTGTGCCATTGTCCACCTATAAATGTTGCTTACGCTACACTCCTAGCACATATCATATAACAACGGGCTCACTCCCCAGATCATCCTATTCAGTCACTTGGATTTGACTATGCTAGAGAGTTTACATCGAAAGACTTTCGATGGATATTGCAATTGGCTTGATGTTGGACATCACATTCCCATGTACACACCCTATTCGTCCGCCACTTAATGCCCTTGCAAGGCGATCTCTTTACCGCTAGATTTGCGGGTTGTCACTTTGATGAGACAGTCTTCCCGTCGTTCGGGGGAGATAAGAACACAGATGTTCAACAGGAACGACAGGAATTGTCGTGGTCTGTCCCCACTATGTCTCATCTTGATCCCTATTAAAGCAACAAGATCACACAAATATGCTGCAAACATGCATGCAATGAAGGACGTCCCTACGAGAGGACGTAGCGCCACCCTACATGGAGGTAGGCATGGCGCCAATGCCAAAGAGAGTGGCACTCTGGCGTTACAGGCCATGGCCCCAGCTAGGATGCGTGGGAGGCCCGTGGGTTCGAAGGATACATTGGCACAAACCAATCCTTGATCATCGACACTCAAAAATCCATCTCATGAGTATCTTCCGGGTTATGGTTATCGTTGGGGGACGCCTTAACGTCAGAACCTATTCCTAAGAATATAGAGCTCTATGAAACTTACACTAGTGTACATGAGACGTGGGATAGAAACTCCATCATAATGATGATGTAGTTGCACATGCGCATGAGTTTGTTGAGTTCGATGATATCGAACCACGCTCCGTTGATGAATGAATGCCAACGTAGAGAGATTTGGCCTAAATGGAAAGATGCGATCCAGGTTAAGATGGATTCTCTAACGAAGAGGAAGGTTTTCGAGCTAGAGATGCCAACACCTCCTAACATAAAACCTGTTGACTAATGGATCTTCGTTAGAAAGCGCAGTGAGAAAAAGAGATGGTAATCTCGCCTTATGGCGCAAGGCTTCTCACAAAACGCCCTGGAATCGACTATGATGAGACATATTCTCTCGTAATGGATGTCATTGCACTCCACTACCTTGTCAGTTTGGTAGTTTCCGAATAACTGAACATGCAGCTTACAAATGTGGTCACTATGTGTCTCTATGGGGATCTAGATACGGAATATACATGAAGGTTCATGGTGAACTTCATTAACCCAAGTCAAGAGGCTCTAGACCACGGAGCGTGTTTACAATAAGGTTGAAATGCTCACTAAAGTGACTACTTGATTGGGAAGGGATATGCCCACGCGTTTCTATAACAAGTTTCGGATTCTATCGCGGTTCATTAGAAGCCTTTAAGAGTTAAGGGAAACCGCTGAACACTTGAAATCCGTAGTTTGAGATGAAGGATTTTGGGAGAACACGATTATGTCTCGGTTTAGAACTTGAGCATCGTGTCGATAGATGCTTAGGCATTTTGACAAGGTCAAGCCTTCAAGCACCCCCATGATCGTCCATAGTCTTGATCCTGAAAAGAATCCTCTTCGTCGAAAGGATGATGACGAAGATGTGCTAGAGGCAGAAGTGCCTTACTTAGTACAATAGGCGCATTATTGTACTTATCCCAATGCACAAGACCGGACATCTCATATGTTGTGAACTTGTTAGCTAGATATAGCTCTGCGCCAACGCGATGCCATTGGATTGGTGTAAAAGATATCTTTCGATACTTGAGATGTATGAGTGATATGGGCTTGTCCTATCCCTACAAAGAGATGATGGATTCGGACCCATCACACACCAGGTACGCCTCCAACACTGGCCTGCGTCCACTATCCCCATCCCAAAACGACATGTGTTTTGGAAGGTTTTGCTGATGTTGGGTATCTCTCTGACCCATACAAAGGTCATTCCCAATCCGGTTAAGTGTTCACCATGGGAAAAGACCGTGACATCTTGGAGGTCTACAAAATAGACCCTAGTCGCTATATCTTCGAACAATGCAGAGATCATTGCTCTTCACGAAGTGGTTCGTGAATGTATATGGATTGGATCCATCATTACGCATGTTCGAAGCAATTGTGGTTTGAAGTCTACCACAGATGAGCCTACAAGCATTTAGGATAATGTTGCTTGTTTTGAACAAATGAGGCAAGGCTACATCAAAAGCGACAAAACCAAGCTTAATCAGCAACAACAGACTCTCCTCGAGATCAAAGTGAACTAGGTTCAATCTGAGGACAGTGAGGCAGACTTGTTTACTAAGTCATTGCCCAAATCCACGTTCGAGAAACATGTGGCAAGAATTGACTTGCGGAAATTATTTGAACTCCCATGATCGTAATCATCAGGGGGAGGCACAGACATCAGGGGGAGATGTCTACATGTTCACCTCGAAACGTGAAGGGTGTGTTGTGCTCTTTTTCCCCTTCGACCGAGGTTATTTTTGTCCCACTGGTTACTCGGCAAGGTTTTTAACGAGGCAACGAGAGAAGCACCGCGTTTGGGCAACACAAGGTGGAGTGTTCAAGGAAAACCTAATTTGTGTTTAGCCCAAACTCTAGGTTACTTGACCTAGTGGTAATAGGATTATATTTAATTAGAAGGATCTAGAATCCTAATCAATGTAGAATTACTTTCCTTATATGATTGAGATTCTATGCATTGTAATCCTCTATATAAAGAGGCCCCTATTATCAATGAGAATACACAGCGATTATCTCTCAATTTCTGATTTCCTACAACACATATTAGTTTTATGTGGTCTTAGGGCTTAGAGTTGACCTAGTAAATCGAGACCCAAACGACAACGAAAATAGCTGAAATTTTGACCATAACCGTATCTTCTTATCATGATAACATCCAACGGCCAATTTTGATAAATTATATTTCCTCCACCATGTTGCTCTTAGAAGGTATAATTTTGTGATAAACCTAATAAACAAGGTAGACCCTATTACTAGGCATATGAGGATTTTGGGAGATCCAAAAATCTGCAACTGAAAATCGATCAATTTGAGATTACCCATCTATTTACAGTGTATTAATAGGTACTTTGTACAAAAATTAACAGGATCCACAGTCATTTCGACATCAAACAAAGCGATCAACTCTTTATATACTTATATTTCCCTAAGGGGAGCTATACCAGGAGGAGATAAACTTTCAGAAGTGTTTACATTAGTTTATATAGCTTATATCCACGAGAGTGTGAGAGCTGACAGATCGAAAAAATAAATTGTGAAGGACCGGCTATAAGCATATTAGTTTTATGTGGTATTTAGGATTCAGAGTTGACCCAGTAGATCGAGACCCAAATGACGACGAAAATAGCTGAAATTTTGATCATAACTATATCTTCTTATCATGATAACATCCAAAGGTCAATTTTGATAAATTATACTTCCTCCACCATGTTGCTCTTGGAAGGTATAATTTTGTAATACACCTAATAAACAAGTTAGATCACATTACTATGCATATAAGGATTTTGTGCGATCTAAAAATTCATAACTGAAAATCAGTAAATTTGAGATTACCCATCTATTTACAGCGTATTAATAAGTATTATGTACAAAAATTAACCTGATCCGCCGTCATTTCGATATCAAACAAAGCGGTCAACTTTTTACACTTATACTTCCCTAAGGACAGCTATACCAGAAGGAGATAAACTTTCAAAAGTGTTTACATTAGTTTATATAGCTTATACCCACGAGAGTGTGAGAGCTGACATATCGAAAAAATAAATTGCAAAGGACCAGTTATGAGCATATTAGTTTTTATGTGGTATTTAAGGTTTAGAGTTGACCCAACAGATCGAGACCCAAACGACAATGAAAATAACTGAAATTTTCACCATATCCATATCTTCTTATCATGATAATATCCAACGACCAATTTTAATAAATTATATTTCCTCCACCATGTTGCTCTTGGAATGTATAATTTTGTAATACGCTTAAGAAACAAGTTAGACCACATTACTAGGCATATAAGGATGTTTTGCAATCTAAAAATTCGTAACTGGAAATTGGTAAATTTGAGATTACCCGTCTATTTATAGTGTATTAATAGGTATTGTGTAAAAAAATTAACCCGATCTGCCGTCAATTCGACATCAAACAAAGATGTCAACTCTTTATGCACTTATACTTCCCTAAGGAAAGCTATTCCAGGACGAGATAAACTGCTAGAAATTTTTACATTAGTTTATATATCCCATACCCATGACAGTGTGAGAGCTGACAGATTGAAAAAATAAATTGCGAAGGACCGGTTCTGAGCATATTAGTTTTATGTGATATTTAGGGTTTATAGTTGACCCAATAGATCGAGACCTAAAGAATGACTAAAATAGCTGAAATTTTGACCATAACCATATATTCTTATCATGATAATGTCCAACGGCTAATTTTGATAAATTATATTTTCTTCACCATGTTGTTCTTGGAAGATATAATTTTGTAATACACCTAATAAACAAGTTAGACCACATTACTAGGCATATAAGAATTTTGTGCGGTCTAAAAATTCATAGCTGGAAATTGGTAAATTTGTGATTACCCATATATTTATAGCGTATCAATAAGTATTGTGTAAAAAACTTAACCCGATCCGCCGTCAATTCGACATCAAACAAAGCGGTCAACTCTTTATACACTTATACTTCCCTAAGAGGAGCTATACCAGGACGAGATCAGCTTCTAGAAATTTTTACATTAGTTTATATATCTCATACCCATGACAGTGTGAGAGCTGACAGATCGAAAAAATAAATTGCGAAGGACCGACTATAAGCATATTAGTTTTATGTGGTATTTAGGGTTCAGAGTTGACCCAATAGATCAAGACTCAAATGACCATGAAAATAATTGAAATTTTGACCATAACCATATCTTCTTATCATGCAAAGGTCGATTTTGATAAATTATATTTCCTCTCATGTTGCTCATGGAAGGTATAATTTTGTAATATACCTAATATATATAAGTTATAAGTTACACCACATCACTAGGCATATGAGGATTTTGCCGACATCCGAGCTATTTATTATGATTTTTAGAAATTTCAAAATTTTAAAATTTATTTATGTATAATATTCTCAAAAATAAATAAATAATTTATTAGAATTTTTTTTTCAAAAAATGTGGCCTGGACCGTCTGCTCTGCACCTTTTGATCTGAGTTGTTAATAGAAATTACTAGCAATGGTGCCCACGCTTTGCTGCGGGATGTGAAACATAACCATAATGTCTTTTCCTACTTCTTAAACTTAAAAGGTGAGTATAAATGATAGAACTGTTTTCATTACTGCAGATCATCTAAAACAAAGGATGATCTTATCATAGTGTAGTGTTCAAAAAATAGGCTATCCAAGGTTTACTTATTTACAGTTGTTGCTGGAATATTTTCCAAAAAGTAGTTGTTCAAGTTGGTCTAGGTGTATATAAACCAAACGTGTTAGCCTATCAAAAAATTGCTTGCTCCAGTAATATCTAAACAAAAAGTGGAGCAAGAATTGCAATGACATGCTGCTTCAGTCAGTTTTCTGCTTGTTGGGTTGTGCATCGTATGTGATGACATTGCTGGTTCAATGTTAGCTTCCCTATCACTGTGAAAAAATAAAACACAGTTACTGTTTTTTTTCAATGCACAATAGGAAGGTAGAAGGGTAAACTGAGGGTTTGATCAAAGAAGCCAAGAGGGGGATATATAATTGGAGAAAAAGAAAAAGAAGTCGGTAAGTTCTAGGAAAGATTAACATTCATGATCATCAATCAAGTTCCTTAGGAATCCATAAGAATCAATAAGTTTTTAAGAACGACCAAGCAAAAGTATGTAGATCGAATTCCTTCATTGTAAAACAGGAGGAAACACACGATAAGAAGAGATTATCAAAAACAAAAAACAAAAGAAATATGAAAAAAGAGCAAATGAGTCAATGTAAAAGATGCGAAATAAAATTGCATCAGCATGAAGATCTTTATCTTACCACAGGGAAAGCACTAATTCAAAGTAAGGACACAGTTTAGAAATCTTAGAATGTATTGCCATACATTCAAACATACATTACCAAATACGTTGTACTTAAATATTATAATCTATCACTTAAAAATGTATTGTAGAAGCTTGTTGTCCTCACAATTAATTGAAGATCAAAGCTGCAGATTGATAGAAAACAACATTCATACACAGAAACCAGAGATTCATATATCTGCTATTGGATTACATAATCAAACTCCTTCCAGGATTTCTTCTCCTTTGTTTCTTTACAAAAAAATTAAGAATTTATGATCCCAATACTTCAATGTCAGAAGCAGAGACTGAAACTAAAAACCCAATAGCAAATGAAGTTTCTAATGCTAATCAATCAAATCCAAGCTAACTAATTTTCATTAGCAGAGCAATACCATCACAATACAGATTCTAGTGCATGTCTCATCAATCAAAAGCACCTAATGCAGCTATATGCAGTCTACGCACCTGTGCCATTAAGAAGAATCAAAATCTAAAGAAATAAATGGAAGGGGTATATACCTGAAGATTAAGTGATTGATATAAAACTGCAAGTTCTTTGATCCTTACTGAAACAACCCTGTGCAAATATATTGCAAATTAATCAAATTGCAAGGGCTAGAAATAAGCAAAAGGCTAAAAATGTTAATCACCAAATGATAAACTGAAATTTGTAATAAAAAATAGTCTATACAGAAGCAAATTTCATGTATCACTCAAATAAGGCATGATAGTGAATTGAAACAATTTAAGTATGCTCACTGACACATGTCTACAATACCGATTTCTAATTTCCAACTCCCTCATTTTCACCGAGTCATATTTCAAACAGTCAATCTATAAACAAAGATAGCACTTATTCGATTTATCCCCTAGCCATAAGCACAGAAAATATAAATACAAATACATACCGATACAAAAGAGAAATATAAGATAACAGGGACTCGCCAGAAAGATACAATCTTCTGGTGCCTAATGAGATTATCCAGTTGAGATTCACCTCCTTAAAAGTTACTAAACAAAATAAAACAAACAAATGAAAATGGAAATCCGAAGCAAAGTTAAGAAGCTTGGCACAGGAAGAAGACAGCTAAACCCAAAAAGAAACTGAAGAGACAAAGCCTACACAATACTTTTGCTGATATGAAGGAGCTAGCAGACCTCATATTCCTTTTTTAATAAGGTTCCTTATAGGTCAGGACATATGCGAAGAATAGCTAGCCAGCCAAGAATAAGAATATTCTAAGTCTCTGTATTAATTAGTTACGCTCAGGCGATATGCGTGGCTATATGCATGTAGTCCTAAGTAAGCATATTAGATCAACATTATTTTGAAAAGACAACAATGGCAAACATTCAAAAGAAAACTTGGGGAAAAAATACCAACTTTAGAAGATACTGACCACATAATTTCCTCAACCCCTAGTAAACCAGATAATGAGATACATGTTTAAAACTCTTGAGTAGAAAATCTACCATTGCTTGAAAGAACAAATATTACTTGGGATGAGAAGAAAGTGCATCTGGTGATTGCTTCTTCATTCCAACAAACAAACTCTGTCACAACAGTAACAAATATGGCTGATTTGTCGCAAGGTAAACACAGCAAATAATAAGCAAATAGACAACTACTTCAAAATTCTCACATTCTCATACTTTAAACCAAAAAAATCTCCTTCTCATAATGTAAAACATTGAACTTGCATATGAAGACAGTAATTGAAAGCATGTTTAATTATATACGTACAGTAATTCAAACTTAAAATATTTTGAAGAAACTAATAGCAGTCCCAAGACATTTCAGTTTGTTCATGACCAACAGAATCAGATCCACTTTGGAGTACATATTCTACAGCAGCATGACAAAACCAGTACACATTGGTAAAGCTAAATATGTAGTAAAGCACTTCCTATTCTAAACCCTAAGCAATGCGAAATATGAAATACTAAATTAGAAAAGACAATTCACAACTCACATGCTCTGTTTGAATTCCAAGAACAACAAAAGTACACAAATAAGAAATAAAAACTCAAACAGCTTTGCATAGTCATTGATTACTCTACAGTGCTGCTTCTCTATACAGTCTAAAACATTTTAAAACACTACCTAAATTCCTCTGAGTTGTCAGTACAAAGCACTGAGAGCAGAGTTTATCTGGATTGTTGGACACATGAAGTGACAAAATGAATCTCAAGAAAATGATTTATTGAAAAAAGTTTATGAGTGGCTCACTACTAACTAATATGAACTGAAACAATTTCAGTAGCTATTGCAGAAACCATAACAAAATATCATTAACACTTGTATTAAACCACTGTAATGTGTTTCCAAACATGCCTTCTAACACTATATAAAATCAACAGAACAAACAGAACCATGGAAAATAAAACATAGAAGTTAATCACAACCTCTTCGGTATAACAAACAGAAGTAAAACCCATAACGAATATTGACCTATATATATATATATATATATATATATATATATATATATATTCAAGAGAAATGGGAACAATAATATGCTGACCGAAAGAAATACTTGAACCTTCTATGCGTTCTAAGGATCAAGTAATAATTGCACATGCATCTATTAAAGAGCCAACTCTCTTATCTGTAGCAACCACACATAATCCAGGACCTCCAATTAGTCAATAAGATTGACTATACTCACATAAATAAAAAAACAATGAAAGTTTGACAAAGCATGAAGAGCTGCAACACAAAATGATCCATGATCCCCTCAAAATTTGTTTTAGCATATCAAGTATATCAGCTAATACATCATAAAAAAACCAAAAGGCAAAGATTCATGATAATCAAAAATGAAATACAATGCTGCAAATATTCCAGTTACATTCCAAATCAAACAAAACTACGACAATTCAGACAGAAACTCTAAATCAAAAACAACATTGCCTGCCAAAATTCATTCACCAACCATAGACTAACAAATTGACAGATGATGAAGAAAGCAGGAGTTAATTCATAGATTGGGGATTAAGAGTTGCTACTACCGATGATGAAGCAAGCAAGAGTCGATTGGTTGTAAAATATGTCACCAAGAGATATATGAAATTTAACCCTATTTTTTTTTTCCCAAGTCGTTCAGTGACCTGTGATGAACTTCAGCAATGCCCATCAAATTGAGGTAATGGCTGAAAGCATCTTCGAAATTTCCGATGCTTGCCTTTTCTCCAGCAGCTCCACTGTGTCCTCCATCCCCGCCAGCCTCATACTACAAGCACTCTAAGCACAGAAACGCCCTATTTCAATTTTCCTCATCGGCAACCAAACAAGAAGGTGCAAAAGCGTGAAAGAAGAAGAAGAAGAGGGAACATATTCTCTTATGCAGAAGACTCATTACTGTAAAGCTAAGATGACAAGACGAACACCATCTGAACCAACACAATGTCTTCATTGGTAAAATATGGTCAGAATTTCACCGACAGGGAACTTGACTGAAACAACTCAAGTAGCCATTCTGCTAGCTAAAAGCTGGGCCAAGACGATTCCCTCTCCCCATGGATCAGTAGATGTGGAACGGACAGCCAGCTACTTGAGCAACATGACCAGCGGCCATACTAATCACCCAACAAACTTGCACACAAGAAACTGCCTAAACTGTTGAAGACATTGCTTGAGGCCAAGAAGTGCTTGCTCGAGATGATGGACAGGGGGATGAGGCCTAATGCTGCTACCTACACTGCTGCGATAGAGAGCTTCGCAGAGCAAGAGGACGAGGCATCTGAGGAGGAGTGCAAAGAGTTGGTGGAAGTGATGGTGGGTAAGGGGTTTGTCCCAAACACAGAGGCTATGAGGGAGGTTCTAAAGGGAATGCCAACACCATTACTCGAAAGGGTCATGACCATTGTCCTTTCCAAGTCCACGGGCTGATGTTTTGCCTTTTGAATTTTATGCAAGCTGCTTTAGGATTAGAATGTTTCAGAGATGGAGTTGGAAATCATGTAGGATTCTGCGTGAACAGGGGCCGGGATTTGGTGCTATTCTCTATTGTTGTCAGTGCTGACATTGAAGTAGAAAATCATGTAGGAATGGGCTCCAATGTGGGATTTTGTGGGATTGTGAATGTTGACATCAAAGTAAGAGACAAATAGAGAATAAACTCCATCTCCATGATTTCCAACTCCATCTCTGAAACATCCTAATCCTAAAGCAGCTTGCATAAAATTCATAAAGCAAAGCATCAGCCCTTCAACTTGGAAAGGACAACGGTCCTGACCCTTTTGACTAATGGAGTTGGCCTTCCCTTTAGAACCTCCCTCATAGCCTTTGAGTTTGGAACAAACCCCTTACCCACCATCACTTCCACAAACTCTTTGCACTCCTCCTCAGATGCCTCGTCCTCTTGCTTTGCAAAGCTCTCTATCACAGCAGTGTAGGTAGCAGCATTAGGCCTCATCCCCTTGTCCATCATCTCAAGCAAGCACTTCTTGGCCTCATCCCCTTGTCCAGCATCAGAAGACGAGTCTGTTGCAAGTGCCATGATGAGTATGGTGTAAGTGCAGGAAGTGGGGGCGACACCGGTGGCTATCATTTGCTGGTAGACCTTGTGGGCAGCCTTGGTCTTTCCGGCATTGGCATAGGCCAGAATGACAATGGTGAAGATGGCCGCGTCAGGCAGTACAGCCAACTGAGAGCGAGGCTTGAAGAGCTCTTTGGCTTCCTCAGGGATGCCGAAATTTACCAATATACCGAAGAATTGAAAGGCAAATTTGTTAAGGGAGTCATAGTCCCCAATGGAGTCAAACATTTTTTTCAAGACCTTGTCCTCACAGTCTTTGGTTGCATCCTTGAAAACCTTCATGACATCGGCGGAAGAATTGGGGAAACTAGTGTCCTCCATCGATTTGATTTCAAACTAGCCGAAATTAAATTTGAAACAACAAAAGTCAGAGCTTTAGACCCAAATTAGTCGGAAGTGAAAGTTAGAAATCACATAATATGCCACCGCCGAAGTGTAAAAATCGGAACTTTACTAAAATGCGAGTGCAGAAAAGGAAAGG
The DNA here is from genome assembly GCF_002994745.2 of Rosa chinensis. Classification (NCBI taxonomy): domain Eukaryota; kingdom Viridiplantae; phylum Streptophyta; class Magnoliopsida; order Rosales; family Rosaceae; genus Rosa; species Rosa chinensis. Next base: position 36,412,002 of record NC_037094.1, read on the forward strand.
AAAATGAAGTTAGGTTTTCGCTTCCAAAACAAATTAACATAACTAGCAGCTCCACACTGTATGAGAGATTTAGATCTAGGGTTTCCAAAGAGAAGATAACGGACGGAAGCACACTCACCTTTCTCTGATGAACTGCAACGGTAGCCTCTCTCTAGGATTGAAATTTTGCGTTTTGCTGAGGAAGAGGAGAGAAGAGTGTATCAACCAAAAAACAGAGCTGGGAGTTCAAATTTCTAGGTGACCAAAAATATGGGAGATTATAATGCCTCTACCCGAGAGATAACTAAGAAGAGTGGTTCAGTATGTGTAATAATAAAGACTTTTTTTTCCCTTTTTTTTTTTTTTTTTGATCGGAGCGATATGAAGAAGTGTTTCAATATGGGTAATTATGCTACAAAGATGTTCTCCTGGTCAGCTGCTGACCAGGGATTATTTGCTCCGCTGATCAGGAATTATTTGCTCAACTACCGTCTGATTGAAATCGGACGGTTGACATGTATTTAGATTTTTTAGAGATGATACATGTCAACCGTCCGATTGAAATCCGACGGTAGTTGAGCAAATAATCCATGGTCAACAACTGACCAAGGGAACGGGACCGATTATACTATATATAAAGCGTTGGTTTACTGTTACACTGTTCATAAGAGTTTTGAAAAGTCGATTTTGTCATCACCACTCGGATAGAATATCAAGCTGGTCGAAAAGCCGTTTTTGTCCTTGCTATTGTCGGCTAATATGTGAAGCTGTTCTCCTCAGTTCTGGTACCTGTGTGAATCAACGAGAAGAAGAAGAAGAAGAAGAAGAGGAATCTGGGTAATTGGGTATTGATCTGAAGTACCTGGCTTTTTTGGGTTTTAATTCTTGTTTTTCTTCTGGGTTTTGTGGTTTGATGCTTGGTTGCATGGTTTTTGTGGTTTTGCATTTTCGAATTGCTTTCCTTTCAAATCTTTTGGAATTGCTATGGATTTTTGTAATCGGATTTTACTTTCAGATTGCCTGACAGGACCCGCCCCGGATTCCACCCTGGAACCCGAGGTGGCCCTGCGGGGCCCACCTTAGTGATAACTCTACCGAGAACTGGTCGAGTCACCCCTAAAGTGGACTACCCAAAACAGTAACCCACAAAAGATCAGAGCCAAACAAAGAAGTGCGGAAGCTATTCGTCAACTATGCCTCGAACCACGTACGCCCGACCTCAACTAATAACGCCTGCAAACTGGGCATTTGAAAACGAAGGGCCCAGGGGAAAGTACATAAAAACGTTAGCGTGAGTGGACAAAAATAAACAAATATAAACCAAATGGATTTTATACTTTCCCACATTTATTTCTTTTAGAAATTCCCGATGCATGCAATGATTAACGAAAACAAAACAAGAGAAATTCCACTCATAAAAACCGACTAGCCCCGCTAGTCCCATATGATTTAAAAGAAAAAGTTGGAACTCCGATACTCAAGGAAAACAAGACCAGCCCCGCTGGTTAAATGAAAATCGAGCTAGCCCCGCTAGCTAAGAACAACAATCAAAGAACATAGGGGAAATGGGTTCACCATACGGGAATGGAGCCCCTCAGGCTCTACCTACCCTCGACTGCCATTCGCACATAGATTGTGCGAGGAGGAGAACTAATAACCTCAACTACCATTCGCACATAGATTGTGCGAGGAGGAGAATATAACCTCGACTACCACCCACGTGAGGAGGAGAAAGCTACCTCACTGCCACCCACAAACACAAAGTAAGTGAGGAGGAGACCTAAACACATGACCCGCGTATGGTGAAAAAGAAGATAGTCGAAAGCCAAGCAAAACTGTATAATTTCCCCACTTATTTCACAAAGTAAAAATCCAAATGTATAAAGACGTGACCCCGCACGCCAAGCTCAACTCAGGTTCAAATATAAGTAAGGTATAAATAAGTATAAAATTATACTTCCTCGAAACTCATTAATAATCTCAAATCGTCGAGTAGAAATAAATAAATAGTATAAATTGATCCGCATGAGTCAAAGTCCTCAAATCGAGCATAACGAAATTTAATTCAAATGTTCAAACCAATAAATCAATCATAAACCAAACAAAATAAAATGCTCGATAAATAAGTTGATAAATCAATATCTTAAAACATGCGGAATTTAATTTGCATGCATCAATTAAAATCAAAGGTCCACTCACAGTACTATTGGGTGACCACACAAACGAGTTCCTTTATCTAGCCGTAGCTCGCAACATTGCCCTGTACACAATTAAATTTCCGTAAACGGCAATTCGATAAAATAATTACGAACCTAAACGAAACCTGAAAATCTCTATCTCCAATACTTCTCAAATTCACCCCAAATCTCTTCCACAATTCCAATTCCTCAATTTACATATTCCAATAATGAAAACGAGGGAAATCCGACGGCCGGATGTCCCATGATTCCACCACAAAACTCCAAACTTCGAAAATTCACAAACAATTCCAAACTCCTCCAAAATTCACCAAACTTCACATATATGCCCTATGATAATTATAGAATTTAACTAGCCAGAAAATGAAATTAAAAAGCTTCCCTAGCCGCCGCTACCGCCGCCCACAGTGGCGGCACCGCCGCCACCGCCACCAGCTCCGATGGCCACCAAACTTTGGCAGCAGCACCTACTCAACACACTGATTCAACTTCTCAACTACAACATTCCCAAATAACAACTAGAAACAGTCGAAATCAATCCAAGAACACAAACCCAGAAAATTTCAAGAACCCTAATTCGATCCGGCCTCTACACTTCAAATCGCGTTACAAGACCATAGGGGAAATGATCAGTGGTAAAAACCAAACCTTCGACGAAGAAATGGGGACCGGAGGTGGCCGGAATCGCCGGGAATCGGCAAAAGTCCCAAACTGCAGCCGGAGTGGTTTAGGCTTCGATCCGTGGTTTTCCGGCCAAATCGTGGAAAACCAAGGCTGCTGGGGTGCTCGGAGGGAGGAAGCGCTCCTCTGGTGACCGGTGGCACGCCGGTTGGTGGCCGGAATCGCCGGAAATCGGAGGGAGGAAGGAAAGGGTCGAACCGGAGAAGAGAGAGCTCGGGGGGGGAGGAGAGAGAAAGGGGAAGGGTGGGTTTCCGGAAATGGAAACCTACCCTAGGTAACTTTCTATTTTAATCAAAAATTACCATGAACAGTAACTTCACATTTTTGGCCATAACTCTCGCATACTAAGTCCGATTTTTACGCACCACATAAGCACGCGCTCGGTTTAACGTCCTCTACAACTTCCATGAAGAACCTTTCCTCAAATTTTGACCCGAACAAAAGGTCAACTTTTAGGGCCACAAAAAGTACTAAACCGAAAGTAAAAGTGAAAGTAAAGGCTGTTTACCGTCCAAATGACTAGTAAACCGGTAAATTCAGGTTCGGGACGTTACATTGCCCGTCGTAGAGAGACATAAAAGTGCGCCGATCAAGTCTTCCACAAGCGGAAGGAGTTTATGGGTCTTTTACTTTTCCCACTTCTACCAGAAGGCAGTACAGTTATTTCTTTCTTCTTCGATGATGATTGGTTTAAATTTTGGGTGTGACATCATTGAGGTAAATCAGCCATTGTATTGGTAGAGAAGTAAATTTTAAAAGTTGACAAACTAAAATTAAAATGCCAGAGTCACCAAACCAAACAATACAAAATAAATAATTGAGAAACATGCAATCAAGTTGAAGAAATTAGAAACCAAAGCAAAAATGCAATAAAAATTAAGAAGTTCTTTATTCAATCGCAACCCAAATAAAAAAATAAAATAAAAAAGACTTATCGCACGGAGGCGTTCTGAGGCGCAGCCAGATAGGAACGAAGTAGAAAGGCGGCAAGTGCTCTAGGATTTAAGTTCTCTCATTTTTTCATCATAGTTTCTTTTTAGTGCATTTTATTTTTACCTAGTTTACTCTTAAAGCTAGTTTACTCTAGGGGTGGGCGTTTGCAACCGAGAGTCTGAGAAACCGGCTTGATCTTGACCGAAACCGACCATTCGGGTCGGTTTTCAAAGCTGACTTCCTCGGGTCGGGCCAAACCGAACCGATTAAAGTGTCATTCGGTTCTGTCTCAGTTTCAGTGTTTGCAGAACCGATCCAGACCAATATTTGGTACATGTTTGCATTTCTGCATTTCTGCTTGTTTAGTTTCGACAGGTTTATGTTTAGTTTCTGCATTTCTGCATTTGTAGTTTGCAGTTTTGCTTAGCTTCTGCATTTCTGCATTTATACTTTAAAGTTTTAATTTCAATTCTACATTTCTGCATTTTTATGTTTACAGTTTTGTTTAGTTTCTGCATTTCCGCATTTGTACTTTACTGTTTTACTGCTTTAGTTTTCAATTTGCAGTCTTTGAATCTGCAATTCTGCAGTTTGTTTTAGCTTTTTCGGACCGAACCGATCCGAACCCAGCCCTAGTTTACTCTTAAAGACGGATAGAGACAAATTTTTACTTTAGCCTAATTTTTTTTTTTAAAATAATCGCTACTAATAACACTGAAATGTAATCTGCAAATGCAATCATCTCATAAACCAAATGTTATAATTACCAAAGAACTGAAAATTGAAAAGAAAACAACTCTATATTTCAAAATAGATTATGGAAACCGTAGCTTTCTTGATACGAGATGGTTGTGAAAAGCCCGACATCCTTATCTTGGCCTCCACACGATGGTTTTGTCGCCATAAGCTCAATCCTTGGTCGTAAAGTTTTCAGTGCAGATTCATAGAAAGTAAACCAAGATGTGGTGATCCAATAAAGCTGCTGTAATACCCCCAAAAATTCAAATTATTTTCCGTTGACTTTTAGTAATGATTTCGTAGTCATGAGCACGAGTACGAAGCTCGGAGAGGTGGTGGAATTAGTTCGAACGATTTTATTTCAAAAACGAACGTTATTTAGGGGGGGTCTCAAAAATTGACTTTTTATACATACTGAATTTGGGGAAACTTCCTTCATGAAAATCGTAGAGCTCGTCGATACAAACTCGTGCATATGTACAACACAAAAATCGGAGTTAGTATGAATTAGATATGAATTTTTGAAGATATTTCCATTTTGGTATAAATACATTTCCATTTCCGGAAATTGCAAAGAAGGACAGAAATTTCTGAAAACCAAAACCGAAACCCTCGGGTTCTCTCTCTTCCTCCCCGAGCCCCCGTGTAGCCACCACCTTCGCTGGTCGATTTCTCCACTGTCCGGCCACCTTTTGCTTCGATTCCAACAAGGTTTCTGCTCCCCTTGCTGCCCTGCCCTCTACACGTCTGTGGAAGCAATCGAGCACAGGGCGATCTATAGCTCGAGTTACAACGCCGAGAAGAGGCCGAGACGAAGCCGAAATCGCCTCCAGTCGTCGGCCTTCGTTCTCCTAGCTCCGGCCACCCCAAGGGAAATTTCTGCCCATTTTTGTGTTCTACATGTCGATATGATCATTTCAACATACAACACTTAATTTTTGGAGATCGTATGATTAAGTAATGAATTTTACGATTTCAATCGATTTCAATCGATTTCGATCGTTCGATTTGTGATCTGTGAAGATCGGACCATCCGATAGACTTGTAGTTTTGATATATTGATCGTATGACTATTCCGATGACTTTGTGTGGTCACAGATGAAGATCCGACCGTTGGATCTTCGTATATTTGTTAAATTGCGATTCGAAAGGCGATTCATGAGAATCCGACCGTCGAATTGTCGTATAATTTAGAATCTGATTCTTGGATCGTCATTTAAGTATGTTTATGAGCTGTTGGCTAAGTTAAGATCATATTGGATTAGGTCATCGACGGATTGATTTGGCGGACGATTTGTGAAATCATTGTTTGAGCTATTAAGAAGACGCAGCGGGAATTTAGAGGGAGTAAATCTCACATGGTTCATTTACGAACCGAATCTTGTGTTTTATATTTATTTGATAAATTGTGAAAATTATTTTATGGAAATAATTTATTTATTTTTAAATAAAATGGACTTGATCCCTACGGTCCATGAGTAAGTAAAAACATGATTTTAATTATAAAAATGAATTTATCGGTTTTGATGCATGTGAATTATAGTTGGTATATTAGTTATTCCTGCGTGGATGATTACGTATATATATATATATATATATATATTTACGTGGAATATATATTGGATGGTGTGGCATTGGATGAAATAATAATGGTGATTGTATTGGATTATTATTTCGAGAACATATTTTATACGGAAATACAATACATCTATAATTGTTGTGAGAAAGCGTATTAGAGTATGTGCATAACATTTGAGTCATGTGGGATTTTTACATGTCTCGATCTACGGATCTTGATATATTATTTATGTGCTATATATATATATATATATATATATATATATATATATTTTAATTAAGCCCACAGGGCGAAATAGTATATTCATCACAAGCCAGAATAGGCCGTTACATACCCTTCCGCTGTCATTTAAGGACATAGGCATACAATAAGGTAGTGGTAGTACCTACAATAGTACATAGAAATAGACCTACTCATTATACATTTCAGATCGTAGAGATAGCGGAGATCCTCCATTGGTACCACGCTGGAGGCGCTAGAGATCGAGATTCCTAATACAAGGAAATTATTGAATTTAGATAAAATTAAGAACATAGAGTTGGGCTAAGAGCCTAAAGCCCTAGCCCAAATTGAACTCTACTGGAATAGGGTAAGACCCCAGCCAGAAACTCAAAGCCCAAATAGAGGACAGTCACCAAAAGAAGGTCCACCAAGGCCCATCAGACCGGTTCGGTCCAAGTCTACCTGCCCAGCCTCCCTGTCGTACGAACCATCCACAGTAATCCTCTCTCCGTCTGCCACACGCCTCCGCAACCCACCCCCCACGATCCGCACCCCACGATCGCACCATCAGCGACTCAAATCGCACCGCACTAGCCATGCCACCACAATCGCTGCCACTACCCACACGGCCTCGATCCGCTCCGCCGCAATCTGACCACTGCGACCCAAACTCCACCTGCCAAGCAACTGCAAACCGTGCCAAGACGAAGAAAAAACCAACCCGGATCCAGAACCATGCGCTACCCACCTCGAGCCAACCTCGTGGTACTGCCATCCAGGTTCGATGCCGGAGCAGTTAGCACGACCACCACCGTCCATCCTCCCAGCCAAAACAATCCGACAAGCCCAAGTAACAACCCATTCGATGGCCCCCACGAGCAATAGCAATCCAACACCCGTCCGGCAGCTGACCTCACGACGACGACGAGGCCTAGAGGCCCGCCTGCGCATCCGAGAGCTGCCGGACGAGGGCGATTTTGTAGAGCGGTGGTCTTTAGGGTTTTTGTGGAAAGAGAACAAACTCTCCTTTAAATGATATTTATGCTATATATATATATATATATGTGTGTGTGTGTGTGTGTGTGTTGGTGGAATTGCATGTGTAGTTTACTATTGTTGTGCAATATGATGTTGAGGAAAATAAATGAGTTTGGAAAGAGTTATTCAAAAAAATGATTTATTATTGTTTTAAGGCCGTTGGAGATGAGCAAACAATATTATGTGAAAACCTGTGTGGTGATTTATGTGAAGACCTGTGTGGTGATTTGTGTAAAGACCTGTGTGGTGATTTGTATAAAAACCCGTGTGGTGATATATGGAAGACCTGTGTGGTGACTCGTGGTGATTTGTGTAAAGACCGGTGTGGTGATTTGTATGATGTCATGTGGGTGATCTGCGTGATGATTTTGTATAAATGATGCGGGTTGTTGTGAGTGGTTGATGTTGTGGCAATTACATTATTAATGGATGATTCTGTATTATTTCTATTCTATTTCTATTATTGAATTGTTTGTTTCTTTTATAACCACCTGAACTAAACTCTATGCAGGGATTACTGCTTTTCTAAATTGATTAATTTTAATGTAATTCCCTGAACTACACTCTATGCAGGGATTATAATGATTTTATTGATTGTTTTTAATGTGATCTCCTTAACTAAGTTTCTATGCAGGGATACTGTTTTTTCTTAATTCCTATTTTGAATACAGTTGTGATTTGAGATTTGTAGTGAGTGTGAAATGAGATGTCATAATTTTGGCAAATGCCTTATGTTAAGAGGCAATGAGTGAGATTTTTTAGCTGTGTCGTTCAGACAAATGGAGGATGATCTGATAGATTGTGGGGACGTAAGATGTTTAAAATATTGTTGTGGTTAATTGTTTAATTGAAGTCATGGGAAATTTGATACAATGAATCGAGAGACAGAGCATGTGGGTTTTAGTTCAAGTTCATTCAGGGATTATAATGATTTTATTGATTGTTTTTAATGTGATCTCCTTAACTAAGTTTCTATGCAGGGATCACTGTTTTTACTTAATTCCTATTTTGAATACAGTTGTGATTTGAGATTTGTAGTGAGTGTGAAATGAGATGTCATAATTTTGGCAAATGCCTTATGTTAAGAGGCAATGAGTGAGATTTTTTAGCTGTGTCGTTCAGACAAATGGAGGATGATCTGATAGATTGTGGGGACGTAAGATGTTTAAAATATTGTTGTGGTTAATTGTTTAATTGAAGTCATGGGAAATTTGATACAATGAATCGAGAGACAGAGCATGTGGGTTTTAGTTCAAGTTCATTTGTGGAGCACGATATTGATTGATATAGACTTGATGTTTTTGTTGTAATAATTTCAGATTGTTTTTGTTAGACTAAAATGGTTTAAGCATGTGTTACATGCTTATTTAGGTTTACTCATACGAGCTTGCAAAAACTTACCGGGTTTGTTATTTCAACCCGAAGCACCATTCTATGGTGTAGGGGTTATTATCACACCTTGAATTTTGAATAACAAATTCAAATCTGAAACGTGAAACTCAACTAATCTGTTCAAATGCTCATAATTTTTTTTAATTTAAACCAAGCATTAAACAATACGTATTACAATTCTTAGAGTTTACAAATAAACCGAATATCAATTCAATATGTAAATACACTCACTACACAGCGGAAGACTACAATTATAAGCACCCTTCTACTTCCACGTTACAGAAAGTCCACCTCGGCTTCGATGATGATTAATCAATATTCTAATCTGCACAATAACCCTTAAACCGTGGAATAGTGTACCGGGTTATAACAACAACCCGGTAAGCTTTTGCAAGCTCGTATGAGTAAATCCAAAATAACCATGTAACACATACTTTAACTATTTTAGTCTAGCAAAATCAATATGAAATTGTTACAACAAAAACGTCAAGTCTATATCAATCAATTTTATGCTTAACTAAATTAACTTGAACTAAAAAACCCACATGCTCTGTCTCTCGATTCATTGTATCACATTTCCCACTACTTCGATTATAAAATTAACCCCAACAATACAATCTATCAGATCATCCTCCATTTGTCTCAATGACACAACTACGAATTTCACTCATTACCTTACAACATAAGAAATTTGCCAAAAATTATGACATCACATCTCAATTCACACTCACTATAGATCTCAAATCACAACTGTACTCAAAATAAGAATTAAATAAAATCAGTGATCCCTGCATAGAAAATTAGTTCAGGAGATCACGTGAAAACAATCAATAAAATCATAGTAATCCCTACATGGAGTTTAGTTCAAGGAATTACATTAAACCAAACAATTCAAAAAAATAGTAATCCCTGCATATAATTTAGTTCAGGTGATTACCAAATAAAACAGACAATTCAAAATAGAAATAATTATAAAACAATGCAGAAAAATCTATTAATAACACTAATCATCACAACATCACCACACAATAATTCACATCAGTTACACAAAACCATCACACAAATCATCTCACAGTTCATCACACAAATCATTTACACAAAATCATATTATTTTCAGCTCACAATTTAATATAAATCATGATCTTTCCCTCGATCACTACTGTGATCCTCGATCCGTAGACCAAACATTTAAAGGCCACTCAAGACTCAAAATGTTGTACAACCTCACGTACTCTTCTAAACCACATAATTGACTGCAACAAAATACTAATTTGGAGTCTCAATTCCAATCTTTGAAAAAAATCTAGAATCCCCATTCAAAGTATTGTTTCCACATTTTAAACCACAAGCATAAATTGCTACGTAACTCTCAAATACTCAAAGTCGATTATTATAACTATTTCCAAAAAAAAAAACACACATTGTAACACATATAATTCATCCAAAAATCACCAATACATATTCTATTTCCGCATATAATAATTGCTTGAAAATAATGATCCAAAAGAATAACCATTATTTCTTCACTCAATGCCACACCGTCCAGATATATATTTCACGTAAATACACACACACACGTAGTCACCCACAGAGGAATGACCACTAATACCAACTATAGTTTTACAAATCAACTACTCGAAAATCATTTTATATCAAAACAAGTTTTAACTTACCCATGAACCGTTGTCGATCGAGGTCATATATTTTAAAAACAAATAATTTATTTTGATAGATACGATTTTGCATGCTAACAATAAATCTACTAAATTAAAACATAACTAATTTATCAACCGAAACACCGTGAGATTTACTCACCTCTAAATTCTCACTGCATCTTCTTAACAGCTCAAACCATACGATCCCTGATCGTCCGCTAAATCAATCTGTCAATCACCTAAACACATGCGATCTTAACTTAGCTCACAATCTCATAAACATACTTAAACGACGATCCAAGAATCGCATTCTAAATTGTACAACAATCTGAAGGTTGGATTCTTACTAATCGCCTTTCGAATCGTTATTTAACAATCGGGCGGTCCGATCTTCACAGATCACAAATCGAACGATCGAAATCGTAAAAATTCATAACTTAATCATATGATATCCAAAAATTGCGTATAATAAATCGACACGTTCGTATCGATGGGGAGAACACAAAAATGGGGTGGCCGGAAAACACCACCACATTGGCAGTGTCGCCACCCATCCAAAGTCAAAATTTGACAAAACTTGCAGCACGAAAGTTCTTCATCTCAACTCCAATTACAACTTTCATAACTACACCAAAGTCAGATTATAAGCTAATCGATCGAATTTTACCTTAGAACACAAAAGGGCCAATTGAAACCCTAGATCTTCAAAGCTGCGATTCGTCCTCCACAAGTGAAATCGTAGCAAGCTACCTTGATAGAATCCTTCCCTAGCCTTTAGGCAACAAAACCCCTCAAGAAACTCTAGCTATGGTGGCCGGAGGAGGGAGAACCAAGAACCAAGGAGGGCGATTTCGTCCTCGATACGGCCTCTTCTCAGCCTTGTAGCTCCTCCCACTGCTCGTTTCTTGATCCAATTCTTCCATGCATAGACCTCTAGAGGGGATTGAGGCGAGAAAAACCCACTTTGAATCGCGTCCTATGGTGGCCGGACGAGGGAGATCGATGCCGATAAAGGTGGGAGGCCGATCGGGCTCGAGGGGAGAGAGTGCAGCTCAGGTTTCCAATTTTGGAAACCTGTCCTTCTTTGCAATTTTGGCAAAGTTTTGTCTTTTATACCAAAATGGAAAATTTTCCTTAACGCGATAACTTATTCATACGAACTCTGATTTTTTCGTTCCACAAATGCACGAACTCGTATCGATGAGCTATAAAACTTTCATGAAGGAAGTTTTCCCAAATTCTGAATGTATAAAAAGTCAATTTTTTGTAAACCCTAAATTTTCGAAATAAATTTTGTCTGAAATAATTCCACAACATCTCCGGGCTTCGTACTTGTGCTCCCGACCACGAAATCATTTCAGAAAGGTCATAGGAAATTAATTTGAATTTTCGGGGTATTACATTGTGCAGGTTAGAATATTGATTAATCATCATCGAAGTCGAGGTGGACTTTCTGTAATGTGGGCGTAGAAGGGTGCTTATAGTTGTAGTCTTCCGTTGTGTAGTGAGTGTATTTACATATTGAATTGATATTCGATTTATTTGTAAACTCTGAGAATTGTAATACATGTTGTTTAATGCTTGGTTTAAATTGAAAAAAAAATTCCGAGCATATGAACAGGTTAGTTGAGTTTCACGTTTCGGATTTGAAATTGTTATTCGAAATTCGGGGCGTGACAGCTGCAATAAACAAGACAATTAACAATGATGCACCAATAAATTTTGGTAGAACCACAAAGTAGCATAAGCCGCATGCTCTCTACTTTTGAAATGGACTAATACTCATATACATCTTTTAGAAGTTCAAAGATTTACTCAGACACCTAACTATCAAAAATGCAATACTTTTTTTTTTACCTTGCTGATGCAGTGTAGCAGTGGCATTCCACAAGGCTCAAACAAAATGAAATGCAGGAGAGCCAGCAATACAATTTTGCTGCCTATATGTATATATATAGGGGCAGGAGTCAAGTTTGATTCCTTCCTAACAACTTTTTGCAACTGTATACAGGGCTTTAGAGAGGATCCACTTCTTCCAAACGATTTTGAGCAATAGAACTAGAGTCAAGTTCCACCTCTGTCGCTCTGCAACCATGACCAGAGGCAAGTCTAAGGCTGTAGGATAAATCTCAAACATCAGCCTCCAAACAAGTACCAATAGTCTTTGAGATCCAAAATTCAGTTTCACAAAGCAATTAACAGGAAGATCCATAAAATGACACATGCTATATTGGTGCAAATAAAGGATTATCTTTGAGATTCGAATGAAGTTAGTTCATAAGCATAATTGAGAGAAGTGAGTTGGCAAAATTTACGAAATCAAGATCAGATATGGCTTGAACAGTTCAACTAGTGCCAAGATTCAGACTAAAACAAGCACCTAGGACATAGATAGCCAATCCTAGTCCAACTTCCTTGAACAAATAAAATCTTGATGCTGGAATGGGCGAGTCTGATAATTCAATATGTTGGAGAGACCCCCAATTGTTGGATGAAACCTATGATAATTTTCCAGTCTTCAACTATCAACCTCTCAAGATTTGGAACGTCTTTGTTGAAGTTCAAGGTCTTGGTCGTATTAGCAATTTGAAATATTAATCATCATTAATATTTACCAAAAAAAAAATCTGTAATGAAACAAGAAAAGAAAAGGGGAGTAACTAAAAAATTAGTTAACCAACCAAAATTGCAAACAAAAGTACACTAATGAACTTCATGAAAAGTCAATCCAATGCAATGAAAATATATCACTCAAAAGTAAATAAAAATAACCTTATCCTTTCATCCATAGTATTTTAATGTGGCTCTTAGAGCAACTCCAACAGCTTCCCTATAATTTTTGTATTATAGAGAAGCAAAAGTTAAACCTTTAGATTCCCTAGTTTACAATAATCTATAAATCTCCATATCCTTCTTTAAAATTTTGGAGTTTGCTGTAAATATAGGGAATTTGGTTTTCTCTCTCCTCACTTTCCCTAAAATAAAGATAGTTATAGGCAATATGTTGGAGCAAAAGAGACTCATTTTTCCCTAAAATAGAGAAAAATCAAAATATAGGGAATCTGTTGGAGTTGCTCTTAGGGTCTTCAATTCAACCACTTGATCTGATTGAAAACTAAATCACCAGATATTCTAGAAGACATTCACACCATTCCAAAACCCATTAATCTCTGGAGAGATATTCAAAGTACATCCAGAGAGTTCAAATTACAATTCGCAACAATATCAGGTTGGACATATCCAAGAACCAGTCAGGTTTCAATATCATTTCTTCATTTCAGCCAAGCTCCTATCCCAAAAAAAAAAAAACAGATATGACATTCAGATTTAATGTGTTATTAATTAAACCATGCTAGACATTGCATAGTAATAACAGAGGCTCAAGAATTGAAACTGAATTAGAGGTTAAATTCCATAACAAAACAAAAAGATAAGATGCATTTCAATAAGTTTTGCAATGTAAACAAGTTCAGATGTTCTAGGACTATTTTTAGGACATATAAATCAAAAGAGCCTTGTTCAGCTCCCATAACGTTCAGCTCCCATAACTAACATTTGAGACATTTATTTTTTCTGTCATAGTAATTAATAACAATATTTTCCAAGTTCTATTTTATGCTTCTGTTTTGTTTAGCTCCCTAGATATTCTAAATGTATATGGTGAACAAAAGTGGGTACATAGTATTAACTCAATCTCTTACTGCATGTCGCGTGAGAACTTGATGAGCATTCTCATCAAACCATGACCACCTGCATTCCAAATGTAGGATGTCAACCTGCTGGATTTGCCCAGCGCACATACTCGAAAGAGATTCTCGACAAGCAATATGCCAACCCATCTGTTGTGGACATGGAGTAAACCCAGCATCCCTAGTTCTTTCCCTTTTAATTTTTATCAGGGATTTATCAGCTAGGTCATTCGCCCAAATTAAGGAAAAACCACAACTTTTCAATAATTTTATGTACATGCTTGATGCTCGCATCTGAACAAACATGCAGTTTATCTTCTCTGTATCCATTTCCTCTGGCAACTTTAAAAATACATGTCCTGATCTTAATCAAGTCTATCCATTGCCTCTGACCATGTATCTTCCTTTCTTCCAGACATGTATCAGCCCCTGCCTTCAAAAGCTAATGAAAGGCTCCCCAAATATTTTATAAACAGGATTTTCGAGCCATCTGTACTGAATCCCTCATTTTTCCTTTTTGCATGCACATTTAAAGCTACTTGCTTCTGATACTATGCCCCTGTAGCAGAGGAGAATGTACTATCTCCTTGGGTTGCATTCAACTCACAATTCTCTCAAATTGTATCAAATACCAGTTTTAGAGACTTTACATAAAAGACTTGTTTTTGCCCACAAGATATGCTGGTAACCACTATTGTTTCTATGAGGTCGTTGACTACTACTATCAACTTGTCCATCCCGCAGAATCAAGGATAAATCATAAATCATTCAGTCCTAAGTAGCTTCATCTTGTTTTTTTTCCCCCCTCTATAACAGAGAGAGAGAGAGAGAGAGAGAGAGAGAGAGAGAGAGAGAGCTTTTGGTGGTAATGTTGCATAACTATTTGAAACTTATAAGGGTCTCACACTTTCGTAGATGCTGCCCTTTGCGCACAAGGGGCTGTTTCCTGAAAACATAGTATAGTCAGCAGAGTAAGTTGTTTAACACTGGAACAACCAAAACCATCTCACTACGTCCGAACCCAGGTCTCATTACCATCAGGAATCAAAATGATTTACTAACAGTCCTATAGATGGACGAATGGCTGATCACAGCCTCAGCTTAAATATCATCAATGAAAAGTTTTACCTTTGTGCATGTTCACGACTTTTAGCATCAAAACAAGAGAGATTAAATACTGCTTCTAAAATAAGGCTTATCTCCAGGGAAGTTGTATTCAACTCAAAACTATACTGGATGAAGGAAAGCTTTATCTACCTGTAGACTATTTTGGTAGTCAAAACTTGAAACTATTAAGAAGATGCTGCATTTATTATAGACTGATAATCTAATGACAGGAGAATTAATTACTATGTCATTCAACTAAATGTGCAAAACTTACCTAAATTCCCTTACGGTCAAATGAGAAAAGGAAAATGAATGGAATATCAATGTTTTAAAACATTGAAAGCGTACCCGAGGCGTTTTCGGGAGAGCCTTGCAGCCTTGAGGCATAAGGCGCATAAGGCGTAAGCCTTACGTATTAATCGCCTATATTCATGTAATTTCTACTCTTATACATACCACATTATGATTCAACCAAAAGAACATGAATTCACTCACAATAAATGAAGTATTAGAAGCATATGTTTCAACAAAATTACCAACATAAAATGAAATCAAGGATTTAAAGTTCAAACACCAAAGATCAAGAAAGTTCAAACACCAAAGATCAAGAACAAATGTTGAAATCTACTTCATGCTTGGAAATCATCTTCCTCATCAACTAGAAGATCACCATCCAAACTATCCCCACCATCACTATCACCACCATCACTATCATCGCCATCACTATCATCATCTTGGTGCTGAAAGAGAGGATTAGTATCTTCATATGGATTAGTTCTAATATCATCATCCGCAATGTCTTCAAGACGCATTGATTTCCTTGGAAGCTTTCTTCTACCTATACTATAAAGTGATGGACAATTAAAGATGAAGATAAGAAATTATTTGCTAATAAAGTTACACAATTACAAGAACATAGACATTTCTTAAAACTTACTTGAACTTGGTGCTTGACTAGATTTCCTTTTGTATAAAACAATAGGCTCATCAAGAGAAAGAGTAGGCTCACGGGGAGGAGGAGAAGGCTCACGAAGAATAGGCTCTCTATCCATTAGAGTACTTTGGTATGAACCAACTGGCACATTTCTTACCGCCTCATCATTCAATGTTAGATCTTCTATTCTATCCTTAAGCCAATTAGGATCAGCAAGGAGAACTGGATCCTCTATCTCCGTTATCCATTCATCATCGGATTCAATTTCTTCCACAACAATAGGATCGATCATTGTGGCATTTCTTTTCATACTCCTATCTCTTAGAGAAATATTGTATTTCACATAAACTAAAGCATGCAATCTCTTATGCTCAAGCCTATTCCTCTTTTTGGTATGAATCTACAATCAACAATCAACATACAAAATGCATGAAATTCAATAGGCAAGCAACTATTAACATTAACAATTCAACTTAGAAGTGATAGAAAACTAACCATTTCAAAAGTGCTCCAATTCCTCTCACACCCCGATGCACTACAAGTAAGGGAAAGCACCCGAGTAGCAAAATTCATCAACTCCGATGTTTGTGTCCCATATTTTTCCCACCAAAACACTAAGAACATAAAATGAATGTATATTAATAAATCAAAATCATATTGGCGTTTAGTAAAGTTGCATTTAAAAGCATTGTAAGTTGAGCAAAATAGTAACTAACCGGGTGATCGCTTCTTCCTAGTAGACAAAGCCATGTCACTTCCGAACTTACCAAGTTTTCGCTCATATAAGTCAAATTGGATCTCCGCTTTAATACGATCCTCACCATCTAGCATCCTATCCATGCATTCTTCCAACCCCTTCTTCACATGCTCGGTATTACAAAAGTTTTCTTCATACAGAAATTGAGGGTTCAAGTAATAACCCGCTGCATGCAATGGTTGATGAAGTTGTGGACTCAATCTATTATCTATTCTCCTCCAAATTGGTCCATACCTTGCTTCCACATTTCCAAGTTTCTTTGCTATCTTCTCTTTTGCGGCATCCGTTAACTCATATATAAATCCCATAGCAGGTCTCACTTCCGAATCAACCTCTCTCAAAACACAAACAAGTGGCAGAACACTTTTTATGCAATAAGCAACATGGTTCCAAAAACTTCCATCACGAAGTATCCACTTCCTCACATCATAAGCATCTTTATGTTTTGTACATCCACATTCATTCCAATCTTTAGATGAAAACATACTAATAAGAGCTTTCCTTTGCTTATATAAACTTTGAAGAGAGAGAAAAGATGTGGCAAACCTTGTAACCGCCGGACGAATAATCTCTTTGTCGCCGGTGAACTTTCTCATAATGGAAAGAACTTGTGTATGCCCATAAATGAACTTCAAAATTTGCTTAGCTCTTTGAATGGTAGTTTCAAAGACTTTCAACTTGCTTATATCCTCCAACATCAAGTCAATGCAATGAGCCGCAGATGGAGTCCACCACAATTTGCTTCTATACTTCATAAGTTCCTTTCCCGCCCACTTATAATTAGAAGCATTGTCCGTAACTATTTGGACCACATTCTCTTCCCCTACCTCCTCCACAACACTATCTAAATAATTGAGCATCAACTCCCCATGTTTAATTGTATCCTATGCATCAACCAATTTCAAGAACCATGTACCTCTAGGGCTATTTACTAAAAAATTTAGTATAACCCTACTTTTGCCTTCCGTCCAACCATCCGACATAATTGTGCATCCATAATGACCCCAATCTTTTTTGTGCTCTCCCATCATTTTTTGAACATCTACAACTTCTTCCTTCAAAATCCAAGTCCTTAACTCATGACTAGTTGGAGGTTGAAAACCGGGGCCATACTTGGCAACTTGCTCCAATACCGCAAAATAATATGGATTATTTGCCACATTGAATGCTATGGCACTAGTATAGAATAACCGCCCAATCGCCTTAACACATTACGTCTTTCTTCTTTCTTGAATGAAGAATTCAAGGTAGTTTGCCGAGCTTTTGAGGATACAAACTTGTCCATTAGCCCTCTTGACTTCGGTTGACTCGTAGAACCACCACCAAGTGGAGTTTGAGCACTACCACTCTCACTTGCAGCCACATTTTCCAACTCTTGAACCGGTGCATCTTCTTCTTCTAGTGGCTCCAAACCCCCTATCTCCCTACGCATTGCAATCCTTGCTTGTTTCTCTTCCTCGTTTCTTTTAAGTGCTAAAATGCACCAATCCTTCACATTTGGTGGGACTTTTGGACAAGCTTTGATTCCTTTATGGGTGCCAACTAGATGCTGCTTGAATCTGAAAATGCCACCAGTATTTTTTTGATCACAAAACACACACAAAAAGTACTTCAACTCCCCCGGAATTGGTTTAGTCCATTTCCAAGCATGATCTTTCTTTGTTGTCCCACTAGTAGTAGTACTAGAACTCATTGTTGCTGCAGTACATAAAAAAAAATCGAAGAAAAATTGTGAGTAAAATGCTTTACTATGTTTGTGTTTTCTAATTCAAAACCTTCAACACCCCAAATAGTTAAAGATGTTGGATTCAAATTTATGGTTTCTGTTGAAAATAATTCACATATGAATACAGTTCTAAAGAATTGAAGCACAAAAGATATCCAAATCAAGAACTAAGCCTAGAGACTCCTCAGAAGTTTATAAAAGATTATCCTAGAAGTTCATCTTGCGTATATTATAGAATGGTCCAATAACAGATTATCCTACAAGGTCATCTTGCGTATATTATAGGGTGGTCCAATAACAGATTATTCCAACTCCATCTCTTCTATCTCAATCTATTGTCCTGCACATCCATAAACATACTCCTCTCACCCATCTCACATTCTAACAATTTTAAATTTCATTTTCAAAGTTGTTGATTTGCATTCATAGTTTCATACACAAACCTATAACAGCAGTGTGCCAGCTCAGTAAACTGAAAAGACAATATGAAATGAAAACCCAGAATTGATCATCTACAAAACAGAGTTTATCTCAATGACCCATAATTCAAAATCAAACAGAGTTTTGAAAAAGAATTTACCCCGGAATTGGTTTGCTACAGTTGCTGTGGGTGTTGTTGTTGTTTTTATTGTTCCTCTTCAAGTCTGCAAATCGAACTCCAAGTCTACAAATCGAACCAAAATCCAAATCGAACTCCAATAATCAAACTCCCAAGTCTGCAACTCGAACTCCTTGGTCTCCTTTACAGCCAAATCGAACTCCTTGGTCTCCTTGACAGCCAAATCGTTGAGAAAGATAATGGGTTGATTGGGTTCTATGAGAAACAGAGAAGGGGAGGCTTTGGAAGTGCGAAACAGAGAAAGGGAGGCGACTGATGTAGGCTACTCAATGTCGCGACCTAGATAGGTAGCTCAGTACCCAAAACGACGTCGTTTCAGAAAAGACCAAAAAAAAAAACCACGCTGCGCGTACACCTACGACGCCTCAGGCGTAGTTTTTTACGCCTTGCTCGCCGCCTCAGGAGCCTCGTCGCCTTCTCAGCGAAGCTGACTCAATTTAGGTGCTGATTTTCGCTTTTTAGGCCTTAGGCGGGCCTCAAGGCGCGTTTTTTAATTCATTGATGAATATTACCTCATAGGCAAAATCATAGCACATTTCTTACAGCTGATTTGAGTTGATCAATAGAGCAATTAACTTCAGAGAGAACTGATCAGACTAAAAGAAACATCTTTACTTCAACCACTTTAATTGTAATTCCTTTCTACTCAATTGGAGATGTCAACAATTATATGAAGTCATGTAACCCTTAAAACAATTGCACAAATTAGAAGGAAAGAATGAGAATGCAAAACACCAGAAAGAAAGAAAGAAAGAAAGAAAGAAAGAAAGAGAAACTATAGGAATTAGCGGCAAAGCCTAGTTGTTTACTTCAATGTCAACCTTGACACTACTCCATTGTCACATTCACAACATTCACAAGGATAAAGAACAGCACAAAATCCCCCATACATTGAAACTCAATACTACATGATTTCCTACTCATACCGGCTACCCCATGTCTGGAACATCATAATCCTAAAGCAGCTTGCATAAAATTCAAAAAGCAAAGCATCAGCCCTTCAAGTTGGAAAGGACAATGGTCATGACCCTTTTAACTAATGGTGTTGGCCTTCCCTTTAGAACCTCCCTCATAGCCTTTGCGTTTGGCACAAAGCCCTTACCCACCATCACTTCCACCAACTCTTTGCACTCCTCCTCAGATGCCTCGTCCTCTTGCTTTGCAAAGCTCTCTATTACAGCAGTGCAGGTAGCAGCATTAGGCCTCATCCCCTTGTCCATCATCTCAAGCAGGCACTTCTTGGCATCTCTAGAGAAGTTGGGGTCAGCAGTGAGATCGTTGATTAAAACAGTGTAAGTGTATGAGTTTGGGGCAACCCCAGCATCTAGCATGCCGCGGTATGTCTCCAGAGCACCCTTGGTCTTGCCAAACTTCAGGTAGGCTTCAATAACACAGGTGTAGAATAGGACTATGGGCCAGTTACGCATCTTAACAATGGTATGATGAATCTCCACGGCCTGGTCTGCATTGCCATCCTCAATCAAAGCCTGGCACATGTTAACCGACTTTTTGTCGAGGCAGCCCGGCTAGGTGCACCACTTGTGGAATACATTTTGCACATCGATGTCCTTGTGAAGCTCATTACACAACTTCGTTACCGTCAATGATCCTTTGAGGTGATCTTCTTCAAGATGAAAAGCATTGATCAGGAACCCCCTTGTTTGTGCCTGCTCAAGGAACTCCCTGGCCTTCTCCACTGAATCTTGGGAGGCAGTGGCGGCGAACACAGCCGCGTACAAGTCAGAATCGGGTTCCATCCCCTTATCCAACATTTCCAAAAAGTACTGCTTGGCGTACCCAAGGGAAGTGACATCAGACGACGAGTCTTTTGCAAGTGCCTTGATGAGTGAATGGTAAGTAAACCAAGCGGGGGCGACACCACTGGCCAACATGTGGTGGTACACCTTGAGTGCACCCTTGGTCTTTTCGGCACGGGTATAGAACTGAATGACAATGGTGAAGATGGCCACGTCAGGCAGTACGGCCAACTCAGAGCGAGGCTTAAAGAGCTGTTTGGCTTCCTCAGACTTGCCGGCATTTTCCAACCAAGTGTAGAGTCCAAGGGCACACTCGTTAAGGGAGTCATAGTCCGCAAGGTGGTCAAATTTTGATTTCAGGTCCTCGTTAAGGGAGTCGGGAGTCATAGTCTGCAAGGTGGTCAAATTTTGATTTCAGGTCCTCGTTAAGGGAGTCATAGTCCGCCGGATTTTGGTCTACCGGTCTTCTCCAAAAACCTCGCCGGAGGTTCCTAAAGAGGTCGTCAAAGATTTTATAGGTCACCGGAAAGGTTTATTGCCCTTCAATAAACCTATATTGCCTCCCAATAGAACTTTCAGTCTCTAGAATGGGAACTAATCTCCCTAAATTTAGACAGGTAAAAATTTGATGAAAGAAAAAAGACGAGGAGATTATATCAAATTCAAAATGTCTATTGCCTTCAAATAGAATTTTTGGTTACCGGAATGGGGAACTAATCTTAGACAAGTAAAACATTTTATTTTCTTTTGTTATTAAAGACAAATAAGAGTTTGATTAAGGAAAAAAATGAAGAAACTACGTGAATTCAAAACATCTATTGCCTTACAATAATTTTTTTTATTCCTCTGTCTCTTTCTGGGCCTTCTGCCCATATTTTACCCAAAAAAAAAAGGTAAAAGGAAAAGGTGAGAGAGCAGCAGCATTTGGAAATTGAATTTACAAACCCAATCAGGCTGGCAGCCGTCACTCACGTTTTTAAGTCATCAAAGATCATACAGAGAGAATGTTGAGGTGGTAGGAAATAGGGGATGTGGGTTTGGATTTCCGTAAGAGGATTAGGAAATCGAGTTACAGATGATGGACGACGACAGTTGGAAGAAGAAGCAGAAAAAGAACGAAAAGGTGGTGATCTTTTGAATTTAAGGCTCCACCATTCACCATTGTTTTTGTCAAACGATTAACTCTTTTCATTTTTCTGTTGTTGTTGTTGTTGCATGATGCAGGCAAGAGTGAAAGAACTGAAAAAGCAAAAGGCTTTAGAGAAAGCTTCAGGTAATCTACTTTTGCTTTGCTTTTCTTTTAGATGCAGTCATTTTCATATCTCTGGGTGAATTAATTTGGTTACATTTAGGCCCAACAAGCTAATCCAAAGAAGACTGGGAAGAAGAAGAAGCTACAGAAGTCCGAGGCCGACGACGACAATGCAAGTGATTTCGTTGGCGGAGAATGTCAGGTTATAATACCCTGTGGCTGCCTGGACTTGACCTGACCATGCTGGCATAGCAACACAGGTTGTGGTTCCTTTCCTTCCTCTTAACAATTTGTTGCATCTCTTAATATTTTCTCTCAAATACTTCTTTCACACCAAAAGTACGGTTCTGAACATCAGCATTTTGGGGGTTTTCTGCATTCCTCTGATTCCAACACTCGCCATGTTTTTACTTATTGCATCGCTTATCCAGTTCAGTATTGGGGCACAGAGCATTTCCTTTTGATATCTATTTTCTTCTCAAAACTAGGCCTCTAGCACAGACACACTAGGAATGCTGTTTTTTACATATTCTGTTCTCTCTCCCCCACCCAAAAACAAAAAAAAAAGAAGAAGAAGAAGGGTTTTGTAACTGCTCAGAGCAGTAAACTACTATATTGCCTTCATGACAAAATCTGAAAAGATCAACATATTTGATCTTAAAGTATGTAACAGTACATGATACGTCCTTCCCTATTAACCCAGTGCTCAACAGCCCATGTCATGTTGATCTTGTTAACCTCACATGCATTACATTTGTTTTGTTTGCTGTCTATAATGGCTTCTCTTTATAGGTTGTTGTGGAAAAGAAGCTAATGCGTGAAAGCGGCAAAACCAGACATGATATCGGTCGTGAGGAATTTGTCTCTAAAGTAAGTTGTAATTGCAACCAGCAAGTGTTCTGTATCCCTTTAGTAGTTTGATATTCGAGAGTTTCTGATTCATTTCATACCTAGTCACGCTATTGGTTGGTTGTATTTGTTTTGAAAAGGTTTGGGATTGGAAAAGTAAGTATGGGGGCACCATTTTACAGCAGCTACGTCGTTTGGGTGCTTCTTTAGATTGGTCCCGTGAGGTAAGATTTCGAGTTTCCTGGAGCTTGTTTTTACTTGGTTTACATTTGACCTTGTTGTGACTTCCCCTTATTATTATAATTTTTTTTTCAGTGCTTTACAATGGATGAGAAAAGTTCAAAGGCTGTTGCAGAAGCTTTTGTTAGGCTACATAGTCAGGGACTCATCTACAGGTATGGTCAGGAGTAGAGAATCTTTGAGTTCATTAGATATGTGCATCTATCTAAATCAAATTTATATTTCACTTCACACTTTGAACTGCTTCTTCTCACTACAAGTTTATCAGCTCACAGCTCTCTGCTCATCTGAGTCACTGTAAAGCCTGTCAACACTAACAACGTGCAAATTTCTTAAGGTGTTTTATAATATTGAAACATAAGCTGATAAATACCTTTTAAGTGACGCATGTTAGCAAAATAACATTGCATAATTCAAGTTCATTTTGGAAAAGATAACATTATATGGTGGTGAGATCTTAGCTCTAGGTTTTGTGTTTTGTGTTTTGTGTTTCGTGTTTTTTTTTATAGATAATTTTTTTCTTTGATTTTTATTATGTCAGTTGGCATCAGGCTTATTATTTCTACTAATGAACTTGTAGAGCTAACATAATTTTCTGGTAGGATCCATTTGTTATATGTTTGTTTTTAGCTGTGTATCTTGTTTTGTCGTAGCTGGTTGTCTTCTCCATTCATCTAAACCTTTATATCATTTTTCTACATTGTCTCCTTCACTTTGGTTACAGTGCTTTATGGATTTCGTTTCTATTATATTTTTGTTTTGCAGGGATAATCGCATAGTGAACTGGGATTGTGTGTTGCGGACTGCAATATCCGATATTGAGGTCAGCGTTCTACTTTTAGTGGCATATTGTACGTAATACAGATCTGCAGATCTTCAGCATTATTTAATTTCTTGGTATATGCAGGTGGATCCTCCAATTGAAATAAAAGAAAGGACACTACTAGAAGTTCCTGGATATGAGAACCCTGTTGAATTTGGTGTTTTGACTTTATTTGCATATCCTGTGGAAGAAGATTTAGGTGAGATAGTTGTAGCCACTACCCGAATAGAGACGATGCTCGGTGATACTGCTATCGCAGTGCATCCTGATGACGAAAGATATAAGCATCTTCATGGAAAACATGCAATCCATCCATTTAATGGAAGAAGGATTCCTATAATAGGTGATGAAATTCTTGTTGATCCAGAGTTTGGGACTGCTGCTGTCAAGGTAAATTTATACATAATGATCTATTTTTCTGTTAAATTTTTTTTCCAGGTTTTGTGTCTCAAGCATGTATGGATTTTTTTTTTCTTCTTTGGATCATGCAGATTACCCCGGCCCATGATCCTAATGACTTTATGGTCGGGAAGCGCCATAATCTTGAGTTTATCAACATCTTTAATGATGATGGTAAAATAAACCAGTATGGGGGGAGCATTTGAAGGGATGCCACGCTTCAGAGCCCAAGAGGCTGTGACTGATTCATTAAAGAAATCTGTTTTTACAATACTACATATGCATACTAAATAATGGTATTTATGTGGCTGATAAACACTTGCCCAAGAGATTAATACATTTGATATTGGCGGTGATGTGTTGAACTAACTGCCAGAGTTATCTAAGAAGCACCTCTGAAACTATCACTACTGATTCACTCGTCCCACACCTCTTTCATATTCTTATTAACTTGATACCCTGCATTCCCTTCATTCCAGAGCCAGACACGAAACAGAAACTTAAGATCATCTGCTTGTCATTGCTTCACTTATAAACATCATCACTTGCGTATGCAATAACACCGTCTCTGTTTCATTAACATTGTTTTCTTTGCATTTAGGGCCTCTTCAAAGAAACTAAGACCAATGAGATGTGTCTTAGAATTTGCTCTAGAAGTAAAGATGTTGTGGAGCCTATGATAAAGCCCCAGTGGTATGTTCAATGCAGCGATATGGGAAATGAAGCTCTCAATGCTCTCGCTGTGATGAAAATAGGAAGCTGGAGATTATCCCAAGCCAGTATACTGCTGATTGGAAGAGGTGCTCATTTTTTCCTTATTGTGCTGTATGAAATTTCTAGTTTATATGCATTGCCAAGAATGTAAAGGATTTGAACCAGATTACAGTGACTTTAGTTGTAATCCTAGTATGTAGACGTCTCTACGACCTATATCTGTTTTCCTTGTTAAACCTCCTATTCAGCAACTGTCAATTAGCTCCTATCTTTGGCTTTTCTTGTGACTAGTGCATCAAGTTTAACCATGAGAAAGGAGGAATTGCAGAAGTATTTAGGGGTTCTTTTCGTGCACCTTGTGTGTCCAATTTTTATATTACAGTAAATTTGTTCTTGTTCTAACTTGAGTCGTTATTCTTTATTTGAGTGCCTTTTTAGTTTAAGGGGATATTTACTCAAAAAATGGAAATGTCAACATCTTTATTTGTTTTGCTCTCTATAATTGCAGATGGCTTCATAACATTCGTGATTGGTGTGTCTCGAGGCAACTTTGGTGGGGTCACCGTGTTCCGGCATGGTATGTTGTTTTTGAGGGTGATAACAATGAAGAATTTGGAAGATTTTTTGAGCGATGGGTGGTTGCGAGAAGTGAGGAAGAGGCTCAAGCATTGGCCGATCAAAAATATGAGGGAAAGAAGTTTCGATTAGAACAGGACTCAGATGTGCTTGACAGGTGGTTTTCGTCTGGTCTTTTCCCATTGTCTGTATTGGGCTGGCCGGATGATACAAAAGATTTCAGAACTTTTTATCCAAATTCAGTTGTTGAAACTGTGCACGACATTCTCTTTTTCTGGGTTGCTCGTATGGTAATGCTTGGAATTATTTTGGGTGGTAATGTTCCCTTTAGAAAGGTGAGCAAGTCTTTTTACATAATTTTTTTATGTTTTTTCTTTTGTTGTAGATGCCGCGAGGTCAAATGCTCCTTTAGGTGTTAGACATTTTGTTTATAACCACATGATAGTTTCTCAACTACAAAACTTCTTAAGTGCGATTTATGTTTCTTTTACTCTATAAAAGCTATAAGAAAAAGAGAGGTTATGGAAATAGGCAAGTGGGCCTTTATATATTAAGTTGATAGATTGGCTTGTAAGCTCTGATTTATACACAATCAGAAGTATATGTGCATTTTCTGATTTGTGGATCTTCATTAATGGTTTTGATTTTGATTATTGAAGTGGATGTGGACTTTGGTTGTTCTTCATCAGGTATACTTACACCCAATGGTTCGTGATGCGCACGGGCGTAAAATGTCAAAGGGCTTGGGGAATGTCATTGACCTTGTAGACATAATAAATGGTATCACCCTAGAGTGTCTACATGATAGACTTTTAGAGGGAAATCTGGACCGCAAGGAATTAGATAAGGTCAGAGAGGGGCAATTAAAGGACTTCCCTGATGGTATTGCTGAGTGTGGTGCGGATGCTCTGCGGTTTTCTCTTATCTCGTACACTGCTCAGGTTCAGAAATCTATCACTCTTACTTTCTGCAGGTGACTGGTCCCTTCCATGCATATTTTTCGTTACTTATTTAGTCTTCTTGTCTTTTCAGACCGATAAGATAAATCTGGTTATCCAAAGGGTTGTGGTTACCGTCAGTGGTGTAACAAACTTTGGAATGCAGTACGGTTTGCTTTGAGTATACTTGGGGATGATTATGTTCTGCCCTCAAATGTAAATCCAGATGTGCTGCCATTCAGTTGCCGATGGATTCTCTCAGTGCTAAATGAAGCCATATCCAGAACTGTCATGTCATTGGAATCATACGAGTTCTCAGATGCAGCAACTGCTGTTTATGCTTGGTGGCAGTACCAGCTGTGTGATGTCTTCATTGAGACCGTCAAACCATACTTTTCTGGTAACGATCCAAAGTTTGCAACAGAGAGGGGTTTTACACGAGACACTCTGTGGGTATGTCTTGACAATGGCCTGAGGTTACTTCATCCTTTCATGCCATATGTGACAGAAGAACTGTGGCAACGTCTGCCGTCACCAGGGGATTACAAAAGGGCATCATCAATTATGATGAGCGATTACCCATTGATCATAGAGGTTAGTTTACTCCTATAATAAAAGAAGAGACACACCTGTTACAATGAGTAGTTAGATCAAATGTTTGATTTTCTGCGAGTGGACAGTGTATCTGTATACTTATGGGTTTTCATTTAGCAAGAGGTATGTTATTTAATGCCGAATGATTATCATTTATGGTAAACTTGACAGATAATGGGCTGATTTTTACACAACAAAGCATTTTTCATGTTGTGCATCTCGTGCCCATCTTTCATACGTAGCATGTATTCTTGTATTTTTACATTATGTTGTACAGTGATAAATTGGTACTGCTAAAGTTCTCTGAATTTTCACTTGAATCAGTGTTGTTTTTAGCCCACTTGGTGATTTGTACTTTTTATATGAGCGTGAACCTTTTAGAAAAAAGTGTGGAGGAAATTGTTTGATCATTGCCCTGAACTTGGTTTTTCTGTTCTGATACTCTTCCAGAGCTGGAAAAATGAAAGGGTGGAGTTTGATATGTCTCTTATTGAGTTGGTTGTGAAGTCTCTCCGATCTCTTGCCCAGGGAAGTCGTGAAAGGTATAACTTCCTATCAGTGCATACCTCTTCTACGTTACTCAAGCTTTGTGAAGTTTTGATTTGTAAACAACTGGTTTGTCTCTCTCTGTGCACAGGAGACAAGGTTTTGTGCTTTGTAGAGCAAGTTTGGGGAAGCGCGACCGGGAGGCAATATGGAACCATCAACTGGAAATTAAAACGCTTGCTAATGTGTCGTCTCTGACGGTAAGTACTCCCGTGATTTTTTTTTTTTATAAAAAAAAAAAAGAAAAAAAAAGAAAAGAATTCTCAATATGTAGTATGTTTTAATTTTCAGTTATTGCTGAACAAAAAGGAGACCTTAGTTGTTGTCTTGCATGCATTGTACTAATTGTGTGTTCTGTGATATATAAACATAAAATTAGTAAACATAAAATTAGTGTGAGTAGAGATGTCAGGAAAAGGAGTGTTCCATATATAAATCATATTAAATTTCTTATCGCCACAGGTAATCGATGAGAACAATGCTGCTCCAACTAGATGTGCTGTGTCTGTTGTGAATGAAAATCTTTCTGTCTATTTCAAGCTTCATGCATCTGGTTCTCCAGAAACAGATAGTGAAAAGATCCGGAAAAGGATTGAATACATTACATGGTAAGCCATCTCAATAGCTAAATTACGTGTGGTATACATTGCACATTCGTCCGACTTCCCCAATTCTATTCGTGTTTAGGATTCTGACAACAGCTAATATTTTATACCAACAGCGATCGTGAGAGGCTGTCGAAGATATTGAATATGCTTGCTGCTCACAAAGATAAGGTCCCTGAGAAGGTTTCAAGAGATACTGCTGGCAAGCTGGAATCCCTTGAGAAGGAAAAGTCAGTCTCTTGAAGAGTCGGGTCGACTTATGGAAACACAGGAGATGAAGTTTCAAGTATCAATTCCTGTTCAGTGACTAATTCTATTACCCATTTGTATATTGAAAGGCAAACCAAAGCAGACATTGACTACATATAAGCATGGTTTTTCTCTGACCCAATGGACATTTCATTATTGCTATTCATATGACCAAGTTGATGCTTCCGTTGCTGCGTAGAAGAATCTTCACTATTTTGTGAGAACTTCTGTAGTATGTAACTTCTACCTTGTGTGTCCTTGTTTTTGTATGTAAATACACATACCCAAAGCTTTTGACGGCAATACATTTGCTCGTGCCATTATTTTCACTATTAGCTTCGATGAGAATCAAGATAGATAGCAATTCCCATTAATAAACATTATTCCGCCTAAATTTACGTATTAATAACATTTGTGTGACAGTATTTAATCACAATAAATACTAACTTTGATGGGAATCAAGATTGGCATTCCCATTTATGTGCCTGAAATTACGTGTCAATAACATTTGTGTGTGACAGTATTTAATCTGAATAAAGTGAGTTTAGTTCGGAACGTAGATCATAGTGAATTCTTTTTTGTTGTATTTTGGGTGCAAATAAAGCGAACGCTGAGAAAGAAAGAGACAAGAACAAGTAGCCAAGTATCTGATATAACAAATAGTCAAGTGGTGGATTGCTTCGAGGAGGAAACGAAAGAGAGGTCCTACTAGGCTGGAGTCTTACTTTTCGTTCCCCTGTCCCTGTTTCAGATCTAAAGCATAATTCCATTGGGTCAATAGTCAAACCTCAAACTGGTATATCTTGGGAGCCTGCTCTGCTCTGTTCTCTGTTAGTTGTTTTGATTCAGAGGGAAAAGTGAGAGTTGATGGGTACTGCTGAGAATGAAACGGGTTTGTCTGGGCTTCCATTGGGAACCAAGAACAAATATTCTGAGCTCACAAAGGTTGATGATGATTATGATGAAGATGCTTCACACCATCATCATCAACAAAAAAGGAGTGCAAGTACCAGGAAGTATGTCTTTGCTTGTGCCATCTTTGCCTCCCTCAACTCTGTTCTTCTTGGCTATGGTACGTATATATGCTTTACTTCGATCACTATCAGTTTTCAACTCCCTCTATACATGTTTCTAACCAAGTATATGTTTTCAGCTCTGTTCTTGGTTTTGTGTAGGCTTGTAACTATAAGTTGTCGGTTGACCATTATTTGGTATTCAGAGTATGCTGTTATTGTTTGTAGCTAACCTTTGTTCTTGGTTTCATCAATTTGTGTTGAAAAATAAAAAAAGAAGATTTAACTCTATCCCATTGTCTAAATATAGCTTATCAATAGAAATACAAGCTAAATCTGAAGTTTTTTTTTAAATCGGCAGATGTAGGTGTGATGAGTGGGGCAATCATATTCATTCACGAAGATTTGAAGATAACCGAAGTACAGGAAGAAGTTCTTGTTGGGATTTTGAGCATTGTTTCGATTTTTGGTAGTTTAGCTGGTGGTAGAACATCAGACATTATAGGTAGAAAGTGGACAATGGCATTAGCTGCTCTTGTCTTTCAAACAGGTGCGGTTGTAATGACACTTGCTCCTTCATTTGAAGTGCTGATGATTGGAAGACTCTTGGCCGGTGTTGGGATTGGGTTTGGTGTCATGATTGCCCCGGTTTATATTGCTGAGATATCACCCACCATTGCCAGAGGCTCACTCACTTCATTTCCTGAAATTTTTATAAATCTCGGAATTTTGCTAGGCTATGTTTCAAACTATGCATTTTCTGGTCTTCCAGCACATATAAACTGGAGGATAATGCTTGCAGTAGGAATTCTGCCTTCAATTTTCATTGGTTTTGCACTTTTCATAATCCCCGAGTCCCCCAGGTGGTTGGTCATGCAGAACCGCATTGACGAGGCAAGATCAGTGCTGATGAAAACAAATGAGGATCAAAGTGAGGTGGAGGAGAGACTGAATGAAATACAAGAGGCTGCTGGAAATTCCAATGCAGACAAGTACGAGGAGAAAAGTGTGGCACGTGAACTGTTGAGTCCTTCTCCTGCACTTCGTAGGATGCTGATCACTGGTTTTGGAATTCAATGTTTTCAACAGATAACAGGAATAGATGCAACAGTGTACTACAGCCCTGAAATCTTCAGACAAGCTGGTATCGAGGATAAATCGAATCTACTTGCTGCAACTGTTGCTGTGGGCGTCACCAAGACTGCTTTCATATTGGTGGCTATTTTGCTTATTGACAAGCTTGGAAGAAAGCCCTTGCTCTATATCAGCACAATCGGAATGACAATCTGTTTATTCAGTTTGGGAATTAGTCTCTCTGTACTAGGGAAGGGACCTATAGGAATTGCATTTGCCATTTTGTCAGTTTGTGGGAACGTAGCCTTCTTCTCTGTTGGAATTGGCCCTGTTTGCTGGGTTGTAACATCCGAAATCTTTCCTCTAAGGTTGCGTGCTCAAGCATCAGCGCTTGGAGCTGTGGGTAACAGGGTCTGCAGTGGCCTAATTGCCATGTCTTTTCTCTCAGTTTCTGATGCGATTTCATTTGGCGGAACATTCTTCATCTTTTCTGCAATATCAGCTCTTTCTGTTTTGTTTGTCTACAGACTTGTCCCAGAAACTAAAGGAAAGTCATTGGAACAGATTGAGCTTCTTTTTCAGACTGATGAACTTGGATGGGAAGGAGGTCAAGTTGAACTAGGAGATGTCGAGCACCTTGTGCAAAAAGAATGATCCATTTACAAAGCTGAGGAACCAAATCTTCCTTGTCTTGAACCAGTTTGATAGAGGATACAGACTATTCATTATCGACAACTTTCATACAACCGTTGGTTCTATTGTGACTGAATTGCACTACGCAGATACGTTGCTTGTACAGACAGTTCTCTCCAACCGAATAAGGCAGCTACCGCAGGGAGCACATGAATTAGAAACTATTGTTTTTGTTTCTTTTTTGTAAGGGGCAGTACTGCTTCGTCTTGAAAGATATAAAACTTGTCATATGTTTTTTTTTTCTTTTCTTTTTTTCATCTGAATGAGAATTCCATTTATTATCATCTGACTACAAAACTGGGACTATAAATACTCCAAGAGGAGCAGTCCTCTAGATAGCTTAACTGAACAATCTGCCTCTATCAGTTCTACTAGCCAAGGATGTCCAACCTCCTGACAATACAACGACCGAGTCATGCTTAAAGCAGCTCTTGCCAAATCATTGGCAACTCGATTATTTCATCTCCTCACATGTTTCCACGATCTGAGGTCCAACTCTTATTTCAATTTTCCTCACCCCCAACTGGCCAACTGTTTAAAGTAAGCTAGGCCATGCCAAAGTGCAAGAGCCTCCGTTGCAAGTGGGTTCAGTGGTGCTCTAACTGGGATAGCTAATGCACCTATCAGCTTGCCAGAATCATTCCTTAACACCGCACCCACACCTGCAAAACCCTTCTTGCAATCGCAAGCCCCACCAAAATTCAGCTTGATGCTCTGAGAGTCAGGTGGCTGCCAACCTTGATTCTTGAGCAGATCTCTAGCTGATCACTATTATGGTTTACAAGCTGCATCAATTTTTTAAGCTGCGCTTTCTCAAACTCTTCTTGCCACTCCTCCACTCGATGTACTAGATCAGTGGCCTCTAAACTCAGTTTGCCAACTAGTCATATGTTTGAGAAAGAAGAATTTGAGTGAGGTAAAAAGTTCAGGCAATTGCCGCTTGTTATAAATTCTAGCATTCTGCTGTTAATTAGCATAAACTTGTAAAGTTTGTTGAGTTATACATGAAACAACAACAGCAACAAAAACAGCAAGTATAAAGTTTGTACAGTTATACATGAAACAACAACAACAACAAAACAGCAAGCATAGATCATTTCATCCCGAAAGCCAGACAGACCGACAGAGCCCATCCATCATCATTATATTTATAAATGTTTTTTGTTTTCACTTTCATCTTCAAACTGGTTAACTACTTTGAACCACCTACAATCCTACAACATGGTAATATAGGACGAGGCCATTAATATCAGTATCAAAAT
This sequence comes from Rosa chinensis, assembly GCF_002994745.2. Classification (NCBI taxonomy): domain Eukaryota; kingdom Viridiplantae; phylum Streptophyta; class Magnoliopsida; order Rosales; family Rosaceae; genus Rosa; species Rosa chinensis. The sequence continues at coordinate 36,444,833 of NC_037094.1, forward strand.
TTTTAGTGGTTCAATTTCTATCAACTAATCAGAGGAGTAACTTTTTGACATTTTTTACCATCATAAAACTTAGATGGCATCTTAATTCTTAAAGGCTGCAAGGTCTTCAGTGACCTGCATAGACTCCGGTTGCGGATCTTCAGCTTCTTTCAAGTCAGACGGCCTTTCTTTTACATTCTTCAAGAATGTAGATCTTGTAAACCTCACTATATCACTATCAGTTATACTGCTATATAAGCTAATTTTCTTGTTGCCTATGGCATTTGTTTCTTTAAACTGTTTCATGTGTTAATGTATGACGTCTTGTGATTTTTGTGTATATAACAGATTGCAGCTTTAAGGGAGGATATGGATCAATGCCCTAAAGTTTGGGTTGTGAGTTCTAATCATGTTCAGCAGCATGCAGCACATGGAGCAGTACGTCTTCTCCTCATATTCCTGTATAGAAGATAATTTTATCAATCCGCAAGTATCTGGACTGTCATCTTTGCTACACTTATATAATGATAAAGGAGTTCCAATTTTTAGAGGAGAACAAGCTTATACTATTTTCTTTCTATTATATTTCCTTCTGCAGCATACTATTTGCTGTTGGAAACCTCAATCCGTGGGTTTCTGTTTTCTGCTATTTGTATTCAGGAGCATATTAGTCGACTGAAACCTCATTCCTCACCTTTTTGTGTAATTATTATCTCAATGCTTCAAATGAATCAAATCCCGTATTTGTCCATCCCACTAGGTTCTTTTCACTTACTCTTCTTTAAGCTCTCTCTGTTGCCCGTAGACATTAACAAGGTTCTCTGTAACATATGTAATTATGTATAGCCAATTTGACCAATGCGAACTCAAGGTGCACTCGTAAATTGGAGTAAACATATTCTCCTCACTCAAATCCTTTTTGTCAGAACTTACCTTTTCTTGCACGTACTCCCTTGAACTTATATGGATGTACCAGATATTGGTCTGGATACCATAGATCACAGTCAGTGGCGGATCCAGGGTGTATATTTTCAGCCCTTTAAGGCTTTCTCATAAGAAATTTTTTTACTATCAATAATGCTTCTAAGAATTTTGAGACTGTTTAAGGAAAACTGAATTGAGAGAGAATTAAGTCATGCTTTCATTGATAATAGGGGCCTCTTTATATAGAGGATTACAAGACATAGAATCAGTGTTGTACAAGGAAAGATATCGTACAATTAATCGGAAATCTATGAATATCTCTAATTCAAAACCCTATTACAACTAGGTCAAGTAACTTAGAGTTTGGGTTAGACACATATTCTGGATTTACTTGAACACTCCCCTTGTGTCGTCCAAACATGGTGCTCCTCTCGTTGCCTCATTAAAAACCTTGTCGAGTAACAAAAATCCAATGGGACAAAAATAATCTCAGTCGAAGGGAAAAAAGAGCACAACACATCCTTCACGTTTTGAGGCCATACATGTAGACATCTCCCCTTGATGACTATGGTCATGGGAGTTCGGATAACTTCCGCAACGATGCTACCAACATGTTTCTCGAAAGTGGAATTTAGGCAACGACTTCGTGAGCAAGTCTGCCACACTGTCCTCAGATCAAACCTAGTTCACTTTGATCTTGAGGAGAGTCTGTTATTGCTGATTATGCTTGGTGTTGTCGCTTTTGATGTAGCATTGCTTCGTAGGTTCAAAACAAGCAGCATTTTCCTAAATGCTCGTAAACAAACCACAATTGTTTGAACATGCATAATTATTGATCCAATCCATATACATTCACAAATCGCTTCGTAAAGAGCAATAATCTCTACATGGTTCAAAGAAGTAGCGACTAGGGTCTGTCTTGTAAACCTCCAAGATATCACGGTCTTTACCCATAGTGAACAGTTAACCATTTTGGGAATGACCTTTGTGTGGGTCAGAAAGATACCCAGTATTAGCAAAACCTTCCAAAACACATGTTGTTTTGGGATGGGGGTAGAGGACGCAAGCCAGTGTTGGCGGCTTTCCTGGTGTGTGATGAGTCCGAATCCATCGTCTCTCTGTAATGATAGAACAAGCCCATATCAATCGTACATCTCAAGTACCGAAAGATATCTTTTATACCAATCCAATGGCGTCGCGTTGGGGTAAAGCTATATCTAGCTAACAAGTTCATGGCAAATGAGATGTCCGGTCTTGTGCATTGAACTAAGTACAATAATGCGCCTATTGTACTCAAGTAAGGCACTTCTGCCTTTAGCACATCTTCGTCATCATCCTTCAGACGAAGAGGATCATTTTCAGGATCAAGACTACGGACGATCATAGGGGTTCTTGAAGGTTTGACCTTGTCAAAATTCCTAAGCATCTATCAACACAATGCTCAAGTTCCAAACTAAGACATAATCATGTTCTCCCAAAATCCTTCATCTCAAAATTGGATTTCAAGTGTTCAGCGGTTTCTCTTAACTCTTTAAGGGCTTCCAATGAAGATCATGTCCAACATGAACAGCGATAGAATCCGAAACTTGTACGTTATGAAAACGCATGGGCATATCCCTTCCCAATCAAGTAGTCACTTTAGTGAGCGTTTCAACCTTATTGTAAACGCGTTCCATGGTCTAGAGCCACTTGACTTGGGTAAATGAAGTTCACCATGAACCTTCATGTATATGGTAGGTCCCCATATAGATACGTAGTGACCACATTTGTAAGCTGCATGTTCAGTTATTCGGAAACTACCAAACTGACATGGTATAGTGGAGTGCAATTGCATCCATTATGAGAGAATATGTCTCATCGTAGTCGATTCCAGGACATTTTGTGAGAAGTCTTGTGCCATTAGGCGAGATTGCCATCTTTTTTTCTCATCACGCTTTCTAACGAAGACCCATTAGTCATAGGTTTTATGTTAGGAGATGTTGGCATCACTGGCTCAAAAATCTTCCTATTCATTAGAGAATCCAACTTAACCTAGATCGCATCTTTCCATTTAGGCCAAATTTCTCTACGTTGGCATTCATTCATCAACGGAGCGTGGTTCGATATCATCGGACTCAACAAACTCATGCGCAACTACATCATCAATTATGATGGAGTTTCTAGCCCACGTCTCATATACACTAGTGTAATTTCCAAAGAGCTCTATATTCTCATGAATAGGTTCTGATGTTGAGGCGTCCCCCAATGATAACCATAATCCGAAAGATTCCCATGAGACTGATTTTGGGTGTTGATGATCCAAGGATTGGATTGTGCCAAAGTATCATTTGAACCCACAGGTCTCCCACGCATCATAGTTGGGGCCATGGCCTATAACGTCAGAGTGCCACTCTCTTTGGTGTTGGCGCCATGCCTACCTCTATGTAGGGTGGCACTACGTCCTCTCTTAGGGACGTCCTTCCTTGTAGACATATTTGCAGCAGATGTGTGATCTCGTCACTTTAACAAGGATCGAGATGAGACATAGTGGGGATAGACCACTACAATTCCTGTCGGTCCTGTTGAACATTCGTGTTCTTATCTCCCCCTAACGACTGGAAGACTATCTCATCAAAGTGACAATCCGCAAGACATGAGGTAAAGAGATTGCCTTGCAAGGGCATTAAGTGACAAACGATTATTAGAGTCACAAATCCAACGTAGTTGCCTATTCGTCTGTAAGGACCCATCATAGAGCGTTGTGGTGGCACAATTGGCACATAAATGGCACACTCAAATTTGCGTAAATATAAGATGGTACCCAGTCACTAGCTGTAACGCAGAAGTAGATTGAGTGGCGGTGGGTCGTAGATGAATTAGCATATGCGATATTGCATCACCCCAAGCATATATAAGGAGATTGGTGCGCATTAACAATTTCCGAGCTACTATCGTAGTCGTTTTCGCAGACCATTTGAGTGTGTTCATGGGAATATGATGTCCAACATCAGTACCATTGCAATAACGATCAAAAGTCTTCGAGGTAAACTCTCTAGAATTGTCAAATCTAATTGACTGAATAGGATGATCCACCCGTTGTCATATGATATGTGCTAGGAGTGTAGCATAAGCAGCATTACAAGTGGACAATGGCACAACACGTGACCAGCGTGTTTGCTTATCAGTCAACATCATGAGATATTTAAACGTCCACAAGTTGGTTGAACTAGTCCACAAAATCCCCATGGATTCTATGTAAGAACAAAATGAGTATTTTCATATCATTTGCATAGGACGGTCTCAGTCCTAATTTCCCTAAGGAACATGCTTTGTAAAAATGAGCGAGAGACTTTAGAAGCAACCAATGAGGATTTTGGTTGCGCCTGAGCGTCTTAAACGCTATTTGAAGCAAAGTCGGTGATTGCAAAATCACCTAGGGCGTCATCACCATGATGGACGCCATCCATGGCGTTATGGATATGGATTGTGTCAGCCCTAAGCTGGTGGTGGACGGCGGCGGTGCCCTAGGCAGTGACGGCGGTCATACTTAGTCCAGGAATCAACATTTGATTCGTGCTTCGTTTCCCTCGGAAGAATAGATATCCGTGTGAAGTCTTTAGTACGACGGATCATCATATCATGACTAGGATGACCCAAATGTAGATTTATGCAGTGGTTCCATTTAAGATTGCGTGGGTGCTTAATTTTAGTCCATTACAGCCTGCAGAAATACCATATTTGACCACACAAATTTGTAAACATAGCAACTTGCAAACTGCAAACCTAAATAGAAATGGATTTCTTTTATATTAAAAACCAACAGTTCCATCAATGGAGAAATAAAATAAATTTAGTGCGGGTCGATTTAAAATCGAGCTATTAACAACTCGGAACCGCAACCAAATCGCTTTTATGCGGTTGGGTGCGATGTCGGCATAAAACGACACCGTTTTAGTTCAGTGTGATTCGGGACGCGGTTACCATTTTCGGTACAAAGCGCCCACACCCAATTGCAGGTGAGAAAAGGACACGTGAAACTCACGTGCGTGGCCCCAAACTCGCAAGGTCATTGCCTCCAAATTCAAAGAGAAGACCTTTCCATTGGTTTCCACATCATTGTCGTCCCCAAAATTCAAAACCCTCTAACGTCTCGCATATACCCTCACTGAAACCCCAATTCTCGGAGGTCTCAATTTTCCGATTCCGGTGCCGTAATGGACTTAGACGTCGACATTTCGCGGTGGGTCCTGGAGTTTCTCCTCCGTGACCGCCACAACGAGACCATCGCCAAGCGACTCCTTGCCGTCGCGCCGCTCCCGAACCGCCACGACTGGCGGTTGAAGAAGACCATCCTCCTCCGAACAATCGAGTCCGCAATCTACGACGACGCTTCAGTCAGCGAAGCGATCCTCGAAGCCCTGGAGTCCATCGAGGCTTTGGACCGCGGCCAAGGGTTTCACACCACGGAGGCCATGAGGGCGGCGTACTGCGCCGTCGCGACGGAGTGCACGGTCAAGTTCTTGGTTTGCTTCGGACGGAAGTACATTGAGGCTGTGGATCGGATTTGGAGAGGTAGGGTCAGGGTTTTGGAGGAGAGTGAGGGGAGCGAGCTGGTTTCGGCGGAGTTGAAAGAGAGAAAATATGAGGTGGAGGCTGCGATTTGGGATAGGAATGTGTCGAAAAAGCTAGCGAGGATGAATACTAGAAATGATGCGCTGAGATTGGTTGGGGAGTATGTGGAGGAAGCTTGGGCTCTGATTGGTCCTCCTTTTCTTAATTGGGCCGTTAGATTTCATATGGTTAAGGAAAGTTTAGGTGAGGGTGATGGTTATGTGGGTGATGGGTGTGGAAAGGAGGTTGGAATGGTGAATGGGTCTAAACCGGAGGTGCAAATAGAGAGTGATACTAAGGTCGGTCAGGGTTCTGAATTGGTAATTTGGACTGGGGTGGAGGTGCCATTGACAAAAGGGGCTGATTTGGGTGAGTTGAATGGGCAAAGGGAAAATGGGGCTAATGTTAGTGATGGGTCTGGAGTAAAGGCGCGAAGGGTGAATGGAGCTAATGTTGGTGGTGATAGGTCTAAATGGGAGGCGTGGCGAGTGGAAAATGATACTAATGTGGGTGATGTGACTAAAGAAAACGATGTGGTGAAGAAAAACTATTCTTTATTGATTGATTCTTCAATACAGTTGCCTACAACTTATACACACTTTGCTGATACTCGATCCACAATTCTAGGGAATCAGTATGGTAATACAACTCAGACTATCAATCTAGGATACCAGAATGACTACAATCCTAATCTAGGATATTTCAATTATTTCATTCCTAATTACACGGGATTCTTTCCCTCAATACTCCCCCTCAAGTTGGAGTGTATGTTGATCACTCTCAACTTGCTCAGCAGCATAGTAAACTGGTTTGAGCTCAACGGTTTGGTAAACAAGTCAGCTGGTTGGTCCTTGGTTCGGATGTGCATTGTTTTGATTAGTCCTCTTTGCACCTTCTCACGCACAACATGACAATCTATTTCAATGTGTTTTGTACGCTCGTGGAACACTGGATTGGAAGCAATGTGGATGGCAGCTTGGTTATCACAGAATAGCTTGACCGGTTGTGTATGTCCAACATTCAGATCCTTGAGTATGTTTCTCAGCCACGTTACTTCACAGCAAGTGGTGGCCATGGATCGATATTCTGCTTCTGCACTTGATCTTGATACGGTGCTTTGCTTCTTGGTTTTCCATGAAATGGGTGCTTGTCCAAGAAAAATACAGTAACCGGTTGTGGACCTCCTTGTATCTTTACATCGAGCCCAATCTGCATCACAATATGCCTTAAGCTCTAATGTTCCCGTCGAAGGCAGGAGTATGCCTTGTCCTGGTGTGTGTTTAATATATCTCAGCACCCTATGCGCTGCCTCAAGATGGGGCTGCCTCGGTGTGCCCATGTATTGACTCAAGATATGAACAGGATACACAAGATCAGGCCTTGTAATGGTGAGATAGATAAGCCTCCCTACTAGCCTTCGGTACTGCGCTGGATCCTTCAATAAGCTTCCGTCTCCTTGTGTAAGAACTAGGTTTTGTTCAAGTGGGAATCGGGAAGGCTTAGCCCCCAAGAATCCAGTATCTTCAAGAATTTCCAGAGCATATTTTCTTTGACACAAGGCAATCCCTTGTTTAGATCTTGCTACCTCTATTCCAAGAAAGTACCGAAGCTGCCCCAGGTCCTTGAGTTTAAATTGCTTCGAAAGAAACTCTTTTGTCTCTATGATGGCTTTCAAGCTGCTTCCGGCCAAAATAACATCATCCACATAAACTAACAAGGCTGTGAAGTGACCTGGTGTGTTTCGGACGAAGAGAGAATAATCTGACCAAGACTGTTGAAAACCGGCAGACTTGAGAGCTGTAGAGAGCTTCAAAAACCATTGTCTTGAGGCTTGCTTCAAGCCGTATAAGGACTTATGAAGTTTACAGACACGAGACTCCCCCTTTCGTCTGAAACCAGGTGGAATGTGCATGTAGACATCTTCATAGAGATCACCATTCAGGAAAGCGTTGTTGACATCTAATTGATGGAGATGCCAACCTCGTAGAGCTGCAAGACTTAACAGAACACGGACCGTAGTTAGCTTAGCAACTGGAGCGAAGGTTTCTCTATAATCAACACCCTCAACTTGACTAAACCCTTTAGCAACGAGGCGTGCCTTATATCTCTCAACTGTGCCATCAGGATTGTATTTGATTTTGTACACCCATTTACATCCAATGGGTTTCTTGTGAGCCGGGAGAGGGACCAAACTCCATGTTCGATTTTCTGTAAGTGCTTTAATCTCATTCTGCATGGCCTCTCGCCATTTTGGTTCTTGAACAGCCTGTGAAAAGGAAGTGGGTTCTCGCTGCAGAGTAAGCTTGACAGTGAAGGCTTTGTGAGCAGGGGAAAGCTTATCATAAGCAAGTACAGTGGAGAGAGGATGGATAGTACCTGAGGAAGGAGTCATGACCTTGCTCGAAGAAGACGACGGGACAGGACGTGAGGGAAGAGCGGCCTCAATATGGAAGTCCTGCAACTTTGTGGAAGGCTTGGTTGGACGAGAAGAGCGTCGTGGAGGTGGTGGTGAGGTATTGAAATGTGAAGCTTCTGTACTGTGTGGGAATGAGGATGGGTTGTGAAGAGTTTTGTCTGGTGATGTAACAAGGGCGTGATCTGGTGGAGAAGATGGGACCATGCGATTCATGTCAGCGGAAGAGGAGGATGGGTGAGAAGGAATAGGTGAGAAATGAGTGGGGAGAGTGGCAGATTCACATGGTGATGGGGGCCCGTGTGACGCAGAGGGTGGAGGTGAGAGATTGGAAGGAAGAGTGTCAGATTCACATGGGGAGAAATTTAAGGGATTAGATGGGGTATGTGAGGGACCCGTAGAAGGGAAAGTCTCAGAATGTGGTGGAGAGAGATTTGAGGGATTAGGTAGGAGATTTGTGGGAATAATGTCAGAGTCAAAAGGTGATGAGGGACCCGAAGAAGGAAAAATTGGTGAGATTGGGGAAGGATTATTATGGATAGGATTGGAAAGAGAAAATCGTGGAGAATTGTTTTGAAAAGGAAAGTCATCTTCAAAGAAAATCACGTCTCTTGATACAAGAATTTTCTTACTGATCAAGTTGTAAACTTTGTACCCCTTTTGCCCATGTGGGTATCCGATGAATATACACTCAGTGGATCTAGGATCAAACTTGGAAGGACGAAGAGGATGAGTTGACACAAAACACCGACACCCAAAAACTCGTAAATGTGAATAGGTTGGCTCTTTGTGAAAGAGTTTTTCAAAAGGTGATTTGCCTTGAAGAAGTGGGGTTGGTGTTCGGTTAATTAAATAAGCAGCTGTGAGGATAGCTTCCCCCCAAAAGGGCTTAGGTAAATGGGCTTGGAAGAGCAGCGCTCGAGCCATATTTAGCAAGTGTCTATGTTTGCGCTCAACGACGCCATTTTGTTGTGGCGTGTTGATGCAACTAGTTTGATGCAAAATGCCCTTGGAGGAGTAAAATTCTGTGAGTTTAAACTCTGGCCCATTGTCACTCCTAATAACCTTCACTCTTTTTCCAAATTGATTTTCGGCTAAATGAACAAAGTGTACAAGAAGAGTGCGTGTATCTGACTTGTGTTTCATTAGATAAACCCATGTGCTTCTGGAGTGATCATCAACAATAGTTAAAAAATATTGTGCACCAGAAAATGTTGGGACATGATAGCCACCCCAGATATCAACATGGATGAGATCAAAACAAGAGTCACTCAATGTAACACTTAATGGAAAAGGTTGTCTGGTTAGTTTGGCCAAAGGACAAACGGAACAAGTACTTGCATCGCAAGTTTTATTTGCAAGGAAAGGAAATAATGGAAATACTTTGCTGGAGGGGTGCCCTAGTCTTTGGTGCCATAAATTTTGAGGTTTGCTGCGCACCATATTACAGGCTCCTTTCTGTGGTAGATTAAGGCAGTAAAGTCCTTCACTCTCAGTTCCCGTCCCAATCGTCTTCCCCGATCGTAGGTCCTGTATGAAGCAAACTTGTCTAAGAAAAATGGTGATATAAAAAGAATCGAATGCAAGTTTGCTGACAGAGATGAGATTCAGGTAAAACAATGGTACACAAAGAACATTATGGAGGATGAAGTGTTGGGAAAAAACAACAGTCCCAATGTGAGTAACATGAGCAGATTTTCCATCAGGTAATTTTACAAGATGATTATGAACAGGCTTGAGTGATGTAAGAAAATGAGGATGGCAAACGATATGATCGCTGGCACCACTATCTAATATCCAGATTGGTCCATTAGCACGAGAAACATTGAAACTTTTACCTGAAAGTTCCTCATAATTAGGAACATTACCAACAAGATTGACTGCAGATGAGTTAGGCTTGTTCAAGGCTCCTAGCATTTGGTGATAATCATCTTGGTTGCTAGCAACGGTCTTAAATTTGCTCAGAAGACCAAGCATTTGATTACACTCCTCTTGGGAAAAGGGAAAGGTTGTCATCCCTTCTTTGTTGTCACTTGAAGAAGCTACATGGTTGGCCCTTGCTTGTTGCCCTCCTTCCATTGCATTTTTTCTTCTACGACAATATTCGTAGGTATGCCCCTTGCCATTACAATAGGTGCATTTGAGATGTGCCCTGCAATTTTTCGTGCTATGGTTTGTCATGTTGCACTTTTCACATTTCTTCTCTCCTTCTGTTGAATTAGTAGCACGATGGAACTTTTTCACAGAGAAAGCGGACGCTTCAGGTGGTGCAGATGTCTTCCCATTAGAGACCTCTGCCTGTTTCTCATGACGCAAGGCCATGGCATAAGCCTTGTTTACATTTGGAAGTGGATCCATTCCAATTACATTACTTCGAATGGTTGCATAGCTCTCACCAAGTCCCATCAGAAACTTCATAGTCTTCTGTGTTTCTAGATAGGCTTTGACTTCAGCAGCTGCTTCACATTGGCATGGTGGAAAAGTACAAAGGGCATCCTTTTCATCCCAAAGACTTTTAAGTTTTGTGAAAAATGCTGTAACTGAATTTGCACCTTGTTCGCAGTCATGAATAGCATTCTCTATATTAAATAGTTGAACTATATTCGTATGAGAGAACCGCTCCTGAATCTCAGTCCACATATCTCTCGCTTCTTTGCAGTGAATAACACTGCTTGAGATTTCCTTTGACATTGCTCCAAGTAGCCAAGTCTTGACAAGGGTATTGCATCGATCCCATTGTTGCTGCTCATTAGGATTATGTGTTGGTCTCTTGAGAGTCCCATCAATGAAGCCTTTCTTATTCTTGATAGTCAGGGCCATGCTCATAGACTGGACCCATGTGGTGTAATTATCTTCCATCAGTGGTTGGGACACAAGAGTTGCGCCAGGTTGATCTGAATGATGGAGAAAGAGGGGGTGATTTGGGTTCTCCCATGGTTCGGGGTTTCTCTGTGAAGCAGAGGTTGAATTCTTGTTCTGCTCTATCTTCAAAACGTCTCCTGCCATTGAGGAATTGGTTTTGGTTTTCTTGTTTTCAGATTATGCCTCAGAGTCGGTATGCTTTGATACCATGATAAAGTAATCTGAGGTTCACATCTAAAACCAATTGGCAATGGATGGAGTGGCCCAAACCCTTATAAACCCATAGGCAAGGTCCCATTTTTCCCATGTGGGATGTATATATTCTCAACACACCCCCGCACGTGTGGCGAATTTTCAAGCCATACACGTGGACAACTTTTTGGGTGACGTGGAACCCGTGTGGCCGTTTGGCATGCACACGTGGGTAACCCGCTCTGATACCATGAAGAAAACGATGTGGTGAAGAAAAACTATTCTTTATTGATTGATTCTTCAATACAGTTGCCTACAACTTATACACACTTTGCTGATACTCGATCCACAATTCTAGGGAATCAGTATGGTAATACAACTCAGACTATCAATCTAGGATACCAGAATGACTACAATCCTAATCTAGGATATTGCAATTATTTCATTCCTAATTACACGGGATTCTTTCCCTCAATAGTGACTATGGCTTTTTCCAAGTTTGGGTCTCTGTTGGGTTACCATTCTATGGACGGTGTTTTGCGGGTAGTGGGGGAAGGGAGGTCACCGCTTAATGTGAACTGTGGTGTCCTCAGTTTTGAACCTGCAAGAAAAGAGAAAGGTATTCTCTTTTTCAATAGCAGAGAGGGATATTTCAGTGACATCAGTTTCTGTATTGTTGAGAGGGCGCTCTGTATTGGTTTGTTCTGTGCTGTTTCATGATACCAAATATACAGCTCGGTCTCTGTTGTGCGAGCCCTATCTAACTGAAGATTTGAATATGCTCCTGTTTAATAGTTTGCTTCATTATTACACATGCTTGAGTTTCAAATTTTGGAGTCCAGTTTCTTGAGTCTTCTTTTTTATCTTTTATAGAAATTCCGAGGAACAGGGCACTTAGGCACAAGCATGGACCACTTAAGATTAGAGATGCTGAATATGTCGGCACGGATGCATCAGATGGCATACATAATTACGTATCCAGCACTGAAGTTAGAAAAGTGCAAGAACAACTTAAGTCTGGTGTTATGGCTGTACAATCCGTAGTGACAGACCCACTACCTTATAATTTGCGCGTGCCGGAAATTGTAAGATCTGAGGTGGAAGTCAATCATGTAAATGGAGAAGATGGTACAGAAAATCCTTCTGTTGAAAAGACCACTGGGCCTGATCATTCTAATAGTGATACTAATGGAAATCCGACCTCCAGTGATCAGAACGATGTGCCCCAAGCTCCCGGAAAAGAAAATGATGCATCCAACCTGTCCGTTGAGAAGGGAAAGGGCACAGAGTATGTTCGAAGTGGTGATCCCAACCGTGCAGATCTGTGTTGCAGTAATCAGAATAGTGGTCCTCGACCTGGGTTGATGGAACGTAATAGTACTGCCCATACTTACATGGTACTTATGTTCATATTGTTCTGTTAGTCTGACCAGCTCTTTTAAGTTACTACGTTGCACATAGGCAAAATGGCCAATATAATGTTATGATTGAGATGTTGATTCCTGGTGTTTATTGTTTGGACTTCATTTGCATTTTGTATATGCATATATTCTACTTCCAGTAAAAAGAAATCCCAGTAGTTTCTATGATGGATCTGTGAGTTGGTCTGGTGTTTGTAAAAATTTTGTGGTGGTTCTGTTTGTTTATAAATTTGGTTTACTTGTTTTTCCAGTGGGATGACTCGCTAGGTATGTCACCTGAAGGAACAAGTAATGGTAAGGGCACGCTTCATTTACCTACTTTAAAACGGAATGCTATTTCTCCACTGAAAAAGTATGAGGATAAAAGATTTGCTAAGAGGAGAAAAGTAAAGAGATGGAGCGTACATGAAGAAGACATGTTAAGGGCTGGTGTGCAAGAGTAAGTACTTGTTGTCATGTTTGGTAAACTCTCTCTGTTCACCAGCTTCTTGTTGTGAAAGAGAACTTTTTATCTACTTTTTTTTAATTGCAGATTGTCGGTAATACTTTCCGATCCTTTTCAAGCTCGTTACTTGAAATGTTCGGTTGCTACATAATACTTGTTACTAAAAAGATGAAAAGAATTTTATGTCCTCGCAACTTACCAGCAATCATGCTTCTATTGGCTGAGTAAGTAGATCATAATATTAGTTCTAAGCACTTGCACCAAGTCCTCATAATTGTGATATTTTCTGTTGCAGGTATGGTTAAGGAAATTGGAAGCTTATCTTAGATGCATACCGAGATGTATTTGAAGAAAGAACTGAGGTAGTGACGTTGTGCACTATTTGCTGCTTTAACTTGCATGTAAAACGTTTTCTATTCATCTTAATGTATATGTCACTGCTTTAAAGATCTATATTGTGTTTAAGAATGTTGAGGTAACTATGTTCAGGTCGATTTAAAGGACAAGTGGAGAAACATGTCAAAGTGGAGGCACTGTGACTAGTCTGCTAATCAGTGGGTTTTGTTCATATGTATGATAACTCGTGGAGGGCTGTATTTTGTAGTGCCCTCTACAGGAGTAGGATTTTTTCAGTAGTATCTGTATGTTTTGCTACGGAAGGATGTATGAATAGATCGACAAACTGCTCCTAATTTAAGAATATAATGAAATTATCGTACTAGTTATAGCTTTATGAGTATTGAAATATATATTGTAACTGAACATATACAGATGAACCAGGCAAGGAAGCTTCATCATGTGCAAAAAGTTTGATTCTCATTGTCCTTTCACTTGCATTACTATGACTGTCCAACCAAAATTCTCGATCCAGTCACTCATGGAACCGCTCCATATACTCAAATCCACAAGAGGCTCTCAGACTCAGAACTCTTTGAATTTTCCTTCCCAGATTTTTCATTGGGCCATTGGCACATGGAAATTTGAATTTTCCTATTATCAACAGATGATTAGACATTTTTTTTGTTTTTTGCCCTTTCACATTTGATGCCTAATCTGCACGGAAGGAAGACCAAGACCCTCACGTCTATAGCAAGAAGCAAAGCCAGGTTGTCCTCCATGTTTGTAAGGCAACTTCCATTTGTGTAAGTTCTAATGGTTGGGTGAAGGACGCGGCTTTAACAGGCCTAAACAGATCTCTGAGTATGGGGTTCCTAAACAGACTTACTTACGGTTGGCAATTCAGGTCAATTTGTCTGGCACTGGAACTTGTAGAGGCAACAGCTTTGTTCTGCTGCTGCTGGCTGCCTGGTTCCATTCTCCGATAAGTGATTCATGTGCAATGCAATTCAGCATGTCCTGATATAGTGCCATTCATTTCTGACCTATCCTTGCGGTTGTTATATATTGTCCCACTGGGAATTCTTTTATTTGCGTTCTAATTGACGCTTCTGATTCTTCCGTTGCATCATGGTTTCAAAGCTTCCTTTCAGTCACACACATTGCATGTGCATGTCCACTTGTGCTTGTTCTTCCACTAGGGGGTTGAACACACACAACGCAACTAAAACCAGAGTGGTGATGGGGGATGTTCCCTGATGGCTCCAGCTGACTTGGCTTGACTCGGCTCCTATTGATCAAGAACTTTACTCATCCTGTGCTCTATGTGGTATACTAAAATATAGTTCACGTAGCATTATTCTAGTCTAAATGCCTCTAAACATAAATGGGGTCTCTGGTCTATCAATTATAAGCAATACATTAATTAAAGCCGCCCATTAAGAGTTCGCATGAAGGAGTGATGAGACCTACCTATTGGAGGTTAGTGCCGTGGCTCCTATTGCTCTCTTATATATTCAAAAACAAGCTAGCATTCATTATATGTACTAGATTGAACCCGCACACTGTGCGTGGAGTTATGAGATACATATATATAGGCCCATTCTAATTTGAGGATTTTGTATGTATATATATATATATATATATATATATATATAAAATTTTATAAAGATTTTTACTATTTTACACTAATATATGACTTAATCATTGATTCTTTAAACTTTAAAGGATTTTTACTATGCATGTACATGCAGTAGTAAAGTGTTGTAAAAATATGTCAAAAAAGATGTCCAAAAGTCAACTAAAATGAAGTGGGTTGCAATCACGCAACTATGCAAACGTGTTCCACAATCTTCTTTCCCTTTGGAGAAAGTTTCCCTCGGACATATGTGCAAATTGTTGACATTCCCACTTTGAGAAGTGGCTGTGTCAACTTGCTAATTGTGGGGTTCGTTAAAATTATAGTGGGTTTCCCCTCGATATAAGTTGGAGAAGAAAAACATGACTCTCTCAAGTATCAACAAAACTCTTTGCGGGCAGAACTACTTGAATGCAATCACGTCAAAGACGAACTAGCCAGTCCCACTAACCCACAATGAAACGAGACAACGACTCTATCTTTATTGTCTGAAGGGTAGGGTTGTGGATCCATTAATTTGTGACTTGCGAGAGCTACATTATGTGTAGTTGTGTACTAACAAAGATATATGCTCAAGCTCACCTTTAAATACTCGGTGGAGTAAAGAATTGAGGTAATTAAGCAATCACATCTAATTTCACTTACTACATGCATCTCAAGCACAAATTGATTTAGGCACCAAAGAATTTTTTGCAAGAACCCGCCCTGATGTAGGACGAGAATGGGCCCAATTTAGTTGAAAAATCATAAAAGCAAATAAGTGGCGTAAGAGTCAAGAAAAGTGATTGGAAAATAGATAACTCACGTGTAATGAAGTTATCGGCCACTGAAATATTGAAGAAGATTTGGTTTTGGAGTACTTTTCAGGTTTCTTGTGTGAAAAATCAGGTTTTGATTGTGATTCAGACTTGATCAACTTTTGACTATAATGTCCATTTGAAACGCATGATACATTTCCAGAATGGGAACGACGAGATGTTCAAGACTCACTTTATTGAGCCCTAACAGATTTAGGCCAAAATGTGTTGTTTTGATTATCCGATTCGGGATTTAATATTTTTAGGCTAGTTTTTACATTTATTTTAGGATTCTTTTTATTTTAGGTTCTTAGTTTCTTTTAAATTTGGATTCTTTAGGATTTTTTATTGGATTATAATTTTAGGTCTTGAATGCCTATATAAGCACCATTATGCTTTGTATTATAATCAGTTTATCATATCAAATTTAATAAAATGTGAGTTTTTTCTCAAATTCTCTAGTGGACTCCAGATTTATCTTTTTAGAGTTTATTACTTGTAAACTCAAGTTACAAATTTGTTCTTCATCACAAACTGATCACATCTTAAACCACTTTTCCAGAGCAGCCTCTAACAAGTCTTCTTCACTCCTACTCCAATTAATAGAGTAGGTGAGAAGATATTCTTCTGAAATTTTTTTTTTCCGCACTAACACTAATGCCAAGTCTTTAGCCATCTACATGAGACTCGATCAATTAACAAGTCTTTAAATTACATGAGGAAGATACTGTTCCTCTTTATACCGTGTCTGCTGCTTCATTGTCTTACAAAAACTAAATCCATAATATAATTGGCCGGCGGCACGTACTTATGACAAAAGGGCTACTACTATATTAGTTTCCTCTTGTATATATTCAATCAATTAAGACAAACTATCATCACCGACAACTCCTAAATCCATGGCTGCGGTCTTGCTGTCATCTTCAGCCTTCTTCTTCTTCCTCACTACCATCTTTCTTTTCTCCATCTCATCATGGGAAGTTGAGGCTCATCCAGTATCTACTTTGATCAACAAAAAGCTTTACAACAACTTGTTTCTACACAAGGACGACACAGCATGCCCTGCAAATGATTTCTACACCTATCGCTCCTTCATCGAGGCAACCAAATACTTTCCGAGATTCGGCAGCACCGGAAGTCTAGCCACTCGAAAGCGTGAAATTGCAGCATTTCTTGCTCAGATCTCTCACGAGACCACAGGCGGGTGGGCTACAGCGCCCGACGGACCATACTCTTGGGGTTTGTGCTTTAAAGAGGAAGTCAATCCGGGAAGCAACTATTGCGACAGCACCAACAAGGAGTGGCCATGCTATCCTGGAAAATCTTACAAAGGAAGAGGACCAATTCAACTATCTTGGTAAGCTTAATTGATTCAACTATCGATTAGTGCAAATAGTAATGAGAAATGGATGTTCAACATAACATGGACCCAATTTATGGTAAGCTTAACCTAAACTTGTCAAATTAATGTATGATTCCTCCAATTAATTTTTTTGAGTTAAAATCTTGGGCAGGAACTATAATTATGGTCAGGCAGGCAAGGCATTAGGGTTTGATGGACTAAAAAATCCAGAAGTAGTAGCAAACAATTCCTTAATAGCTTTCAAAACAGCTATATGGTTCTGGATGACTGAGCAAAAGCCGAAGCCCTCTTGTCACAATGTCATGGTGGGTCGATATGTGCTCACGCAAGCTGACATGGCTGCTAATAGGACAGTCGGATTCGGGATGGTGACGAACATCATCAACGGTGGACTTGAGTGTGGAATAGGCAGCGATGCACGAGTGAATGATCGAATTGGTTATTTCAAAAGATATGCTAGTCTGTTTGGTGTTCAAACAGGACCAAATTTAGACTGTGAAAATCAAAAGTCATTTTAATTTATGTGACGGAACAATTTGTTAGTCAAGCTCGCAAGTCTATTGTTTGTATGTTGATGCTTTGACATGCATCCATCTCCATCTTAAACAATAATGTATACTATAGCTAGCGAGTTGTATGGATCTTTCTATCTGGTACTTTACTTCTCTATGATTCTGTTTGAGATCTCTATCTAAAACAATAATGTATTTTATACCTAGCGAGTTATATGGATCGTTGATCGTTCTATCTAGTACTCTACTTCTCTATATAGTTCTATTTGAGATTTAGATCGTTCTATCTAGTACTTTACTTCTCTATATAGTTCTATTTAATTGAGATTTAAGGAATAGAATATGTGTAATGCTTCAATCATGGAGTCATTGTTATATATGAAAGGAAAAGTTCAAATTAAGCACAAAAAGAAGAGGCGGCAAGTCTTTTGCATGATCAAATGGACACAACCTCTTAATGGTAGGATGAAATGTAGTGTCATACCAATTAGTTCTTATTGACAACAATTGTTCTTGCGGATCCCTCTTGTTGAAAGGCATTCTTCATGTCAAGTTGAAATAAGGGCAATTTTTTACTGCAGCCAATGGCCTGTTTCCACGTAGGCAATTCCTACACCCACGCGCTCGCCAGAATGGCCCCTTAGTTCTGGACGAAGCCAAGTTGATACATACGATAGCGAAGGCCAGGAACGCAAGTTTGATCGAGGCGCCAAAGGCACCAAAGGGGGATATCTGGTCAAAAGACCGACCAGCGCCCACCCGACTAGAGGGACTGAGAAATTGATAAAGTACAAAACGCTCACTCTATATGAAAAGTAGAACAATCCACTTAGACTTTCTTTGAGAGTATGAAAAATCATAAGAGAAGGAAAAAAGAATATAAAAAAAAATCATAACGGGAAATCTGGTTTAACTATTTTGTGGCACTGCATTATCCATATCTTTTCGCTATGTTACCGTTGTAAAGCAAAAGGTATTGCCCGGCCACTTTGATGGATTGACAACCCTTGTTATTTGGGATGCTCTCTCATTGCTTATTGTTATATGTTTAGAAATTATGTCCTCCCCAAATTGGATTCGACAATTTCATTCATTTGCTTACGAGAAGCTGCACCAACCATATCATACATTCGATCATTTACATTTAACTGAACCAAAAATTACAATTTAATTGAAAAAAAAAATTTATTTACCTATAATTGAACTAGAATTACAACTCTAATAATAAACTATCAAAACTTATAAGAAGGTTGTAGATGCATATGATTACATAAAAGAGGAGTCACGTTACTACAATGACAACAAATTTGTTGTCACGTCTATAAATATATCTATAACATATGTGTATGTATTATAGAATTTTCTCAGAAAAGAATTAGGTTATAAGAGGAAGGGAGAACAAGGGTGTCATGCACGACCTCGTATTGTTTAGATAACTAGAAAAAAGTCCTCATCAAAATAAACAATTAAGTCCTAAAAGTTGTATATTCTTATATGAGTAACTAAATCCTACACCACATGTCGTACACTATAATATTGTAGAATTTCCCTAGTAGTAGTATTTAGAAACAAAAGTCGACACTATTATGTGAAAATTGCTCTCACTTTAATAAGAGAAATAGGTTGCAATCATGTGACTATGCAAGCATGCACCTCAATCTTCTTTCAAGCTTATTCGATGATCTAAAAACCGAGGTATCAAATTATGTGATCACTTATCCAATTTGAGCCTAAAAATTGCCCACTTACTCCACTAAGAGTTTTTTATTCCCATTTACCTAATCTAACATCTATTGACAGTATTGCCCTCATTTTAATTAACAACTACTCCCCTCAGACTCTCTCTCTCTCTCTCTCTCTCTCTCTCTCTCTCTCTCTCTCTCTCTCTCTCTCTCTCTCTCTCTCTCTCTCTCTCTCTCTCTCTCTCTCTCTCTCCCCCTCTCCCCCTCTCCCCCTTCCCTTCTCCGATCTCTCCCCCCGGTGGAGTCATACGGTCCAACCCGAATTCCTAACCGCTTCGAGTCTTCGCCGACTTTGGCGACGTTGGCGATGAGCGAGACTTCTCCGTGCCGCGCCGTCGTCCTCCATCTCTAAGTGGTGGTGCACTATTTGGCTCTACACCGACCAGATCGGTGCCGATTCGTTTCCTCTCTCTCTTCAATCCCGACCACCACCGCCACGCGAATAAGACGCAAGAAGAAGAGGATTGTCGAAATTGCAGCCTCTGCAAGTCCTGGAGTCGAGGGCGAGTGGGTGAAGAGAGCCTTAACGGCTCTGATTCATCCTTCTAAGCACCAGCAGAGGCAGATAGCCGGGTTCCATCCACGGCAAAGCTGACTCTCCGTCATGTCCAAGGCTGATGCTGAGTGAAGGATTGGTATAGAGGAAGTCCCAGCCGGGGGGGGTGTGGAAGGCTAAAGTTTGCTCCGATCTGGTGCTTAGAGCAATTTCTAGGTGGCCAATTTTTTTTTTTTTTTTGGTATACTGTGAGCTCCGAGAATGGGGAAGGAAAAAAAAAGTGAACGTGTAGAATTGAACATATAAATTGATCAATTGTGTCTGTAGTGTATTCATTTTAGTTTTGGGAGTTTATGCACCTCACTGGAGGGCAATAATATGATTGTTGGGGGCAATAGTATGATTATTAGGAGGCAATAGTATGATTATTGGAATGCAATAATATGATTATTGGGAGGTAATAAAAAGAGTATTGGGGGGCAATAAAATCGGACGCTAGAATCCGGCCGAATTCCCGTCACAGGAGTAGGCCGCCGGCCGCCGGTCACGGGAGTCCGGCAAGGTCTCCGATGACTTCTCTCTCTAAGTGACAAAGAAGGAGAGGGCAAAACTAAAAAGTGATAAAAAATACTTAATTGGGTATTAGGGCAAAATATATATATATATATATATATATATATATATAAAATATTGTGTAAGTGGGCAATCTCTTAGAGTGTTTGGGTAAGTGGGGTTAATTAACCCCAAAATTGGGTAAATGATCATTTCCCCCAAATTCTTTATTAGTAATTCTAGTCTTGAGCTTATAAATAAAACAAATATAGTTTTAATTTCAAAGACTGACTCACCTGAACATGTAAATCATTTCAGACCAATAAACATATGCAAGGTTAGTTATAAAATAATCTCAAAAATTATGATTAACAGATCAAAGCCTTTACTTCACAAACATATTTATGAAAATCAAGGAACTTTTGGTCCAGAAAGATCAATTTATGACAATATTCTTGTTGCACATGAAATTTTCTCTACTTTTTCGCAAAAGAAAAAATGTTCTGGATCAATGGATATCAAAATAGATCTTGACAAGGCTTATGATTTTCTTCACTAAAATTATATTCGAGCTTGTGTTATACAATTTAGTTTCCATGTTCAGCGGCTTGATCTAATGAACTGTATAGAAACTGTGAGTTTCTCAATTCTGATCGATCAATGGCCAAACTTATGAATCTTTCAAACCTCTTACATGATTTAGACAGGGGGATCCCCTTTCTTCATATATTTTTATACTCTGTATAGAGCCTTTAATTCGAAGACTGAATGCTATGACTTCTTATTCAAAGAATCATATTGAAATACTTACCTCCCCAAAAGGGATTAAAATTTCTAATCCGTTTTTTGCAGATGATTGTTTAAGCTTTGGAAAGGCTTCTCCTAGTGCTTCTAGGAATATTTTGAATACTCTAAATAAATTTTCTAAAGCGTCTGGCCAACAGATTAACTATAATTTTTTTTTTGTTTAAGTATAATGTATTTGAGAGAGATTGATGAGAGAGATGTGTTCTTATTATTGAGAATAGGAGCCCTATATATAGGGATTACAAAGTGCTAGTTCTAATGTTACAAGGAATACCAATCCGTGTAGGATTGGGAAATCTAGAACCTTCTCTCCTATTGCTACTCCTAGTTTGATAAGGCACACTAAATCGATATTCCTTCAACACTCCCCCTTGTGCCGCTTCAAACTTGGTGGTGACGCTTCATCCGTTGCCTCGTTAAAAACCTTGCCAGGTAACAAAAACCCTGTGGGATAAAAATAACCCTGGTCGAAGGACAAAAAGAGCACAACACGTCCTTCACTCTTCGAGATCGAACATGTAGACATCATAACTCCCCCTGATGTCGATATCTCCCCCTGATTGCTATAATCGTGGGAGTTCGGATAACTTTCTCAATCCGATGCTCTTCACATGTTTCTCGAAGGTGGATTTAGGTAACGACTTAGTGAATAAGTCCGCTACATTATCCTCTGATCGGATTTGATTCACTTCAATCTTTAGGAGTGATTGTTGTTGCTGATTATAAAAGAACTTAGGCGATATATGCTTGGTGTTGTCGCCCTTGATGAAACCTAACTTCATTTGTTCAATACAAGCTGCATTATCCTCATAAATGCATGTAGGTTCATTTGTGGTAGACTTCAAACCACAACTTCCTTGAATGTGTCGAATTACGGACCTTAGCCATACACATTCACGTACAGCTTCATGTAGAGCAATAATCTCTGCATGATTTGAGGAAGTAGCAACAAGGGTCTGTTTTGTAGACCTCCAAGATATCGCAGTGCTTCCCATGGTAAAGACATAACCAGTTTGGGAGCGACCTTTGTGAGGGTCAGAGAGGTACCCTGCATCAGCAAAACCCATCAAGACATCATTGTCGTTTTGATGGAGGGAGATAGGAGAATGCCGGCCACCATGAGCGGTGGCGGCGCCGGCGGCAGCAACATGGCCGGCGGCCATTCCATGGACGGGGGCGTTTTGCCTCTTGGGGTCCAATCCCAATTTTCCGTCATTCCTTTTCTCTCTGTAGGGATAGAATAGGCCCATATCAATCGTACCTCTTAGGTATCGAAAGATTGTCTTTATACCAATCCAATGGCGGCGTGTTGGCGCAGAGCTATGTCGAGCTAACAAGTTCACTGCGAATGAGATATCCGGTCTTGTGCATTGAGCTAAGTACAATAATGCGCCTATTGCACTCAAATAGGGCACCTCGGCCTCTAATGGTTCTTCGTCCTCATCCCTTGGACGAAACGGATCTTTTCCGGGCTCAAGACTACGGCCGATCATGGGAGTACTCGTAGGCTTTGCTTTATCTTCATTAAAGCGCCTTAGGATTTTCTGAGTATATGCAGACTGATGGATCAAGATTCCATCACTACGGTGCTCGAGTTCTAAACCGAGACAAAACCGTGTTTTCCCAAGATCTTTCATCTCAAATTCGGATTTCAAGTATTTAGCAGTTACCTTCAACTCATCTAGAGTTCCAATTAGGTTCATGTCATCGACATAAACTGCTACGATTGCAAATCCGGAACTTGTTCTTTTAATGAACACGCATGGGCATATTTCATTGTTAATATATCCCTTCCCAATCAAGTAGTCACTTAGACGGTTATACCACATCCGTCCGGATTGTTTTAATCCATATAGTGAGCGTTTTAATCTTATTGAAGACGCGCTCCGTGGTTTAGAGCCACTTGATTTGGGTAATTGAAGTCCATCTGGAACCTTCATATATATCTCTGAATCTAGATCCCCATAGAGATATGCTGTAACCACATCCATAAGCTGCATGTCAAGTTTTTCGGAAACTACCAAACTGACAAGGTAGCGGAACGTTATAACATCCATTACGGGAGAATATGTCTCCTCGTAGTCAATTCCAGGGCGTTGTGAGAAACCTTGCGCCACAAGGCGGGCTTTGTATCTAACAACCTCGTTTTTCTCATTACGCTTTCTAACAAAGACCCATTTATGGCCAACAGGCTTTACACTTGGGGGTGTCTGCGTTACAGGCCCAAATACCTGTCTCTTTGTTAGTGAATCCAATTCAACCTGGATTGCATCTTTCCATTTAGGCCAATCCGCTCTTTGTTGACATTCTTCAACAGAGCGAGGTTCGATATCATCATATTCTATGATTCCTTTTGCAATATGATATGCAAATGCATCATCAATCGCCATAGAATTTCTATCCATCATCTCATGTACACTAGTGTAATTTATGGAGATCTCTCTATTCTCTGGAGTTGGTTCTGACATTGGAGCGTCCCCCAATGATGTCTCTTGGACATAACCATAATCCGGAATATTCTCATGAGATGGATTATTTACATCGATGATTAATGGATTATTTTGTGCCGAACTCGCTTTCTTTCTTAGGCGAGAATCCATCGAACCTATGGGCCTCCCGCGCTTCTTGGCGGGAGCCGTGGGCCTAGCCACAACGTCACCATCATTGAGAGATGGGACGTTGGCGCCATGCTCATGCATTCTTGAGTTGGCGTCATGTCCTCTACTTTTAGGGACATCAATCCTTGCAGGCACGTTTGCAGCAGGTATGTGTGATCTCGTCACTTTAGCGATATCAGAAAACGCATCAGGCATCGAATCTGCTACGTTCTGAAGATCGAGAATTCTCCGCACTTCAATTTCTGACTGTGCGGTTCGGGGATCAAGATGAGACAGAGTGGGGACAGACCACGACAATTCCTGTCGTTCCTGTTGAACATTGATGTTCTTATCTCCCCCTAACGACGGGAAGACTGTCTCATCGAAGTGACAATCCGCAAATCTAGCAGTAAAGAGATCGCCTGTCAAGGGTTCTATGTAGCGGATAATTGTTGGAGAATCATATCCAACATAAAGGCCTAATCGTCTTTGAGGACCCATTTTGGTGCGCTGTGGCGGCGCAATAGGCACAAATACTGCACACCCAAATATGCGTAAGTGTGAGACATCAGGCTCATACCCAGTAACCATCTGAGACGCAGAGAAGGGTTGAGTGGCAGCGGGCCTCAAACGAATAAGCACAGCTGCATGCAATATTGCATAGCCCCAAGCAGAAATAGGGAGATTGGTGCGCATCACCAATGCTCGAGCAACCATTTGTAGTCGTTTAATGGTGGCTTCTGCCAGACCATTTTGGGTATGAACATGAGGAACAGGATGTTCAACATCAATCCCAATGGACATGCAATAATCATCAAAAGTCTTTGATGTAAACTCCCCAGCATTGTCTAATCTTATAGACTTAATGGGATGATCAGGGTGGTGAGCCCGTAACTTAATTATTTGTGCTAGGAGTTTAGCAAATGCAGCGTTCCTTGTGGACAATAGCATGACATGTGACCAGCGTGTCGATGCATCAACCAACACCATAAAATATCTAAATGGTCCGCATGGTGGTTGAATAGGTCCACAAATATCACCTTGGATTCTTTGCAAGAATGGTATATTTTCTTTGGTGTCCTTTGCATAGGATGGTCTCGATCCTAACTTTGCTAAAGAGCAGGCTTTGCAGAACGAATGATGGGCTTTGGAAACAACCAATGAGGATTTTGGTTGAGCCATGAAGTCACAATGGACTTTAGAAGTCGAAATTTGAGTCAGAGGAGCAGAGGTGGCGTCAAAGCCACCCTTGAGCCGCAGGGGGATGGCGGCGCCGGCTAGTGGTGGCCGGACTTGAAGGGGGAAGGCACCGTGAGGCGCAGGTGCTCCTCCTTGATCCAAATTTCAAGTTTTACTTCCTTTCGTTCTGAAAAAGGGATGTCCGGGTGAAGTCTTTAATATACGGATCATCATGTCACGACCTGGGTGTCCCAAACGGTCGTGCCAAAGCCTATACGTGTCGGAATCCCATAAATCATCTCTCATGACATGGTTGGATTCAATGACTCGAATAGTGGTTGCATACAACCCACTAGAGCGACACATAAGTTTCTCTAATACTCGTTTATGTCCGTAGTCATTAGAGGTGATGCAAAGGAACTCTTGTCCATTCTCACAATGTGTTTCCACATGAAAACCATTGGCTCTTCTATCTTTGAAATAATAAAGTTCGAAAAACATGTCTACGACATGAGATAAAATAAATCGATACTTTATTAATAATATCCAATGATGACACCAAAGTTTCGTGACCATAATCTAATCCAATATAAAAATCAAATCGTAGACAAATCGTAGTCACTCTATCCGTTCGGCAATTTCAATTTAGTTGTGACCAGGTAAGGTAAGGCGAGATTTTGGTGGAGCGTTGCTCACTTTTAAAACCGTTCTCTCAGATCAAACCTTGCCTAGACATCACAAGTACTCTTGAGTACGCTTAGAGGGAAAGAGTTAATACAATAAGTCATTTTATTGATATAAGGCATAATTGCCATGACATAATTCTTGGAAAAATAAAAGACTATAAATAAAAATCTGCGGTATTTTGTCTTCATCGCCAGATTTAAAGTCTTTGTGAACTCGAAGTCTTGATCACCATGATGCGACTACCTTCGTAGGTATATTGCAAATTCAGGTCCATTGATCAGACGTTCCATATCAGAAATAGACACCATAAAGAGGATTCTCCCTTGATTGAGGCGCATTGGCGCAATATGCATAGTCCCTAGGACTGGTGGCGTTGGAAAGTGGTGCCCATGGCCAACGTTGGCTCCATGGTTTCCAACCCTATTTCCCTCAAAATCACGCCTCCTACGGTCGTGGGATTGTCGCCTTGAGCGATTACCTTCTTGAGCATTTCGATCGTATGGATCATGACGTCGATGGCGACTTTCTCTAGCCATAGGACGATGCTCTTGATAGCTATCTTGAAGCCTATCAAATCTTCTTTTCACAAGTTCATTGCCATGTCTTTCAGTAGTGACCATAGCTTCAATAAGCTGTTGAAAACTTGTGATTCGCCTTGCATTTACATGAGTCCGGAATAAGTCAGAGGACCTCATAGCATAGACGGGGAAGGTATTGAGGGTTTTCTCAATCAATTGGTCTTCTGTGATTGTTTTTCCACAGAGACGCATCATTGCTTTGATGCTGAGAGCTTCCGAATAAAATTGCATGACAGTGTCAAATTCAGAGAAGCGAAGATCGTTCCATTCTGCTTCTGTATTCGGAAGGATGGAGTCACGAACATTGCCATATCGTTCGCGAAGCGCATGCCAAAGCTTTATGGCGCTATCCTCATTTATGAACTCAAACTGGAGGTCACTATCCATGTGACGTTTCATAAAGGCAAGTGCCTTGGAATTATCTTTCTCAGTTTGAGGGTCTGGAGCTGTTTCTATAAGACAAAGCTCTTGGATTGTATGCAATAAATCACGGGCAATGAGGTGGATCTCGACATCAGTGACCCAAATTAAGTACCTTTTGCCTGCATAATCCAATGGAACAAAATCGAGTTTGTTTGTGTTTGACATCCTGAAAGATGAAACAAAAACAAGTTAGTTTCGGAGTCAATGCTTCCACGAAAACTAAATAAGATTTCCGAGCTATGCTACCAAGAAATCGATTTCCAAGAATAATTGGATTAGACCGAAACAATGATGTTTAAATGGTCAAAATCTATGCTCACGAACGCTCTTAGTCCGTAGCTTACGAACGCTCTTAGTTCGTTAAATCGATGCTTACGGACGCTCTTAGTCCGAAGTCTTACGAACGCTCTTAGTTCGTTAATTGCGTGAATCCCCACGATTCCGCTTTTCTCAAAAATCGAACCCACGTTATAAGAAAGGTGGGATGTAGAAGAAGGGAGGTTTTCAAGTCCCCGAGAAAAGAAGAAGAAATATAAATTCTGAAATTATAGGAACTTCAAAACTTACTCTTTTGAATACTTACTTGTATTTGGATCACGCGCGTGTCGATGCAGGCGTGATGGAGCGAAGCAATCCGAGTAGATTCTGTTCTGAACAGCTTGTACCTCGATTGGTGTACAGATCTCAATATGACTCCGATAAGGCTGAAATTCTGAGGTTAGATGGAGGAGACAGAGATGAACAACTTTGATGAAGAAAGTTTTTCGATCTGAGCTTCCGAACTAGATGTTTCGAGGCTTGCAAGAAGACGGATGTGCACAGGAACGGGAAAAAGATGCAGTGGGTGTGCGTTGGCTTGTTTGCGCAGCAGGGATGCTTCGGTGGCAGCAGGCTGGAACGCAGGGCTGCAGGGAGGGGGCAGCAGGGGCTGCTGTGCAAGGTTGCAAGCGCACGGGCGCTCGGGCTGCAGCGAAGGCTCGGCTAGCTCGAGCTAGGGGCTGATTTGTGAATGAGTTTTGGTTTTCTGTTTTGTGGTTAGAGTCGTGCTGATAACGTGTTTAAGTATAATGTATTTGAGAGAGATTGATGAGAGAGATGTGTTCTTATTATTGAGAATAGGAGCCCTATATATAGGGATTACAAAGTGCTAGTTCTAATGTTACAAGGAATACCAATCCGTGTAGGATTGGGAAATCTAGAACCTTCTCTCCTATTGCTACTCCTAGTTTGATAAGGCACACTAAATCGATATTCCTTCAACATTTTTTTCTTTTTTCTGTTAATGCTTATGTCTCTATTACTTTACAAGTTCAGAATTGAAGTACTATTGGAAGATACATTGGTATTAATAATATTGTTTGCTGGACGGATCCAATTAACACTAAAGATATCATTTTGAGAATGTGAAAGAAACTTGTAGGCTGGAAGGAAAGTACATTATCAAGAGGAGGACGATTGACTCTTCTTAAAGCCAAATTATCAGGTGTGTCCAATCATATTTTTTCTTGCTTTAAATGCCCCAATTTATCAGGTATTTTAGACTTGAGACCTCTTCTTCAAGAAAGAATCAGGTGGATTGTTGGAGATGGTACTGAAATAAATTTCTGGCTTTATAATATCCATTTCCTTTGATCAATATTTTATTAAATGATAACCAAAAGACTGATTAATACTAGTGATCTGGTGATAGACTAAATTGAGCATGGTATTTGGGAAACTGATAGATTAAATGGTCTTCTGCCTCCAGAAGTCATAAATCAAATTATTTCTCCTCTTTCTCATTTTAATTTTAAAGATCAGTTTGTCTAAAATCCTACAAGTAATGGCTTTTGTTCTATTAAGTCTGCTTCTGATATGCAAAATAGCAGAATAAAAGATCATTCAAGATCTAAAGTCCTAACTAGAATGTGGAAGCCATCTATTCCTCCAAAACTTAAAGATTCTGCTTGGCAGCTAATGAGAGGGAGATTAAAAACAAGAGACTTGATTTACACTAATCTTTCAATATATAGATCTTTCTTGCCCTTTTTGCAGTTCTGACTTAGAATCTCTCAATCCTCTTTTCTTTCATTGTCATTTTTCTAAACTGATTTGGCATTAATACACAGCTATTAGTTATAACATTTGGTTAATTTGCTCAAAATCAGTATACATTTCGTAATGTACTAGAAGAGATGCTATTTAAATAGCTTATGCTGCTGCCAACATGATGAAAAATTATGATTCCAATATGAAGCATCATAAGATACAAAGAAAAACATAGAACAAATGTTATAAGATGGAAGCCTCCTCTCCAAGACTATGTAAAGTTAAACTTTGATGGCTCAGTTTATTTAGACAATCAAGAAGCTGCATGTTTTGTTATTCGCAATGACCAGGGCCGGTTTGCCCATTTTAGCCTCTTCCACAAAACTAGGTCCTTCAAATGTTCTGGTTTCAGAAGCAATTGCACTCAGAGCATGTCTCCAAGCTATTTGTTGTTCTTCATGGTTTTTCCAGAATAAAAGCTGAAGGGGATTCAAAAGCGCTGATTGGTTGTATTAACAACAGTATTACCATTCCATGGCGTATCAGAGTAATTGTTCATGACATCAAGCATCTTGCAAATCACTTGTACGAAATTGAATTCAAGCATGTGTGAAGAGAAGCAAATTTTGTTGCAAATGTCTTTGCCAATCTGGCGCACTCGTTTGACTTAGCTAACTAGAATGACGGTCTTCCTCTCAATGCTTTTAATGTTTTTAATTTTGATTTTCAAAGTGTAGGTTGTATAAGGGGCTTTATTTTGTAATTTATTTTTCTTTCACCAAAAAAAAAAAATCTTCTTTCTCTTTGAAGAAAATTTCCCTCGGATATGTGTAGGGTGTCGACATTCCCACTTTGAAAAGTAAGTGGTTATGTCAACTAGCTAATCATGGCCTCATGGGTATAAAATATTAAAATGGGTTTCCTTCAATATAAGTCAAAGAGGTAAAGTACTGACTTTATCAAGAAAGTCAACCAGCTAATTTGGAATATTAAAGTGGGTTTATCTTATGCAAGTCAAGGAGGCAAAGTAGGTATCGATTCTATCAAGAAAGTCACCTCGATGGTAGGACTGTTCGAAGACAATCAGGCCAAGGACGAACTAGGCAGTCCTATTAACCCGCAAAAAAGGGGAGCACTCTATCCAAATTGTCTTGAGAGTGAGATCTATTAACATGTGACTTGCGAGAGTTACATATCACTATGCGTACTAATTAAGATATTCGTTCAAGCTCATTTATAAATACTTGACAAAGTGAACAAATGAAGTAAACGATCATATTTAATTTCGTATTTGGAGATGGAGATGAACATCCAGAATTGGTTACATACTTACATGCATAATGCACCTACCTTTTTTTTTCCTTCTCAAATTGTAGGATTTAGTATCTTAATTTTTCATTGGCAGGTTATAAATCTATTGCAAGATCTCTTTGTCCACCTTATGCATCCATTCAACCCAACACCTTCTGATTCTTACTTGTCAGTGGCACTATCACTGCTTGTAGCCAATACTTGGAAGAGTCTTCGGTACACGGCTGAGATTAGACGGTTTTGAGTGATAAATAACGGACCCTACATATAGATGGCTGAGATTGCATAGTTGATGTATGTGGACTTGCACCTCCGCAAAAGGACAAAGGTGTCAAGCCAATATTAATCGTGCTCGGGTCATGTCGGGCCAATTTTAACCATGTCGGGCTCATCCGTGTTTAGGCCTAGCGGCTCGTTTGCCACTTCTAGTTGCGAGGATGTTTCTTGATAGTTTAACACCATTACGAAATTTGCGGTTGCAGAGAATCAATTAATTGGTAAGAAGCAGACCATTATATACTCTGGAATGAAATTTACTAGCTATAGGATTAGGTTAAACCATGCATTGCAAGCAACTGGAACTGTAATTACCGGTTTGACCATCACACAGGGGGGGGGGGGGGGGGGGGGGGGAAGGAAAAAGAACTGAGCATGGCAGGGAAGGGCAAAACACAGAGTTAATACAAAAGTTGAGCACAGATTGGAATAAGGGTACTCATAACTTAAAGGAGCCTTACAATACACTAACAAATTCCTCTGAAACTGTGAATGTCAAGAACTCAAGATACAAAAACAACAGCAAAAGCAAGCTGCAGTAGCTTGCATCGCAGCTTGTCAAATGGGTTAAAAAAGGAACATAAAGACAGATCGAGCCACAAGTTATACATTTTGTCTATAACTCACTCCTTCACCAGTTACAACCTCACCAATGCAATAAGCTCCATTTCCATCTTCAAGTATTCTGTGGGATGCCTCCTTACTCACAACAAGAACCATCCCAATACCCATATTAAAAGTTCGTCTCATTTCAGCATCTTCTACTCTTCCAGCCTAGTGTTAGTGTTGGATAAATAAAATGAGAAAACACATAAGATACTTAAATGCCAGAGAACAGCTCAGAAATCATAAGACGAGATTAGAAGAAATTCTCGTTACCTCTTGGATCCATTTGAAAACAGCTGGGACTTCCCATGAATCATTATAGATGACAGCTCCTAGGCCTTTTGGAAAAACTCTAGGTATATTGTCAGTGAACCCACCTCCTGTGATGTGGGCTACCCCCTTCACACCTCCCTTGCTAACTATGTCAAGCACCTGTTTCAGCAAGCAAAAGCAAAACGCACAAAGCATTTTCAGCAGCTAGTTAAACACAAAACAAGAAAATGACCACAAATTTTTCTCAAAAAAAAAAAAAAACAAGGAAAAGAAAATGAGCACAAATGCAAAATATTTGAAAGCAGGGTTTCATGTTGACCTGCTTAACATATATCACTGTGGGGCCATCAAAGCTTCACCTAAGGTAACAGATTTACCCGGTAGTTGGTCCTTCAGAGACAACCCACTATGAGCTAGAACCCTATAAGGATGCAGCGGTGCAAATTTTATCATGAGTTAGAACCACAGGGTCAGACAAGAAAAAACACAGTTCAAGTTAATTACACATGCGAAACAGGGAAGATGTTTGTTTTTTCTTTCAACAACACGAACCTTCTTACAAGAGAAAAACCATTGGAATGAACCCCACTGGATGGTAGGCCAATGAGGACATCTCCAGCCACAATGTTTTTACCATCAATCACTGATTCCTTGTGCCCAATTCCAACCGCAGTACCACAAAGGTCAAACTCACCCTCTGCATAGAAACCCGGCATCTCGGCAGTCTGAAAATATATGCAATTCACTGAGTGCTACTTATCAAAAATATGAATAACATGTGTTTACAGAGGAAAACAAACAATGTACAAGCATATTAACATAAGAATACCCCAGCCAACAAGACAATTGAAATTGCAAAACTAAGTCATTTGGAATACCTCTCCACCTAAAAGAGGACAGTCTGATTGTTGGCAACCATCGACAATTCCCTTGATAACCTAAACAAAGAAAGGGAATCTAAATAATGGCTTGGCTCTACCTTTTCAGCAAGATCAACATCAAGGCGGCTTGTAGCAAAGCAATCAAGGAAAAATAATGGCTTGGCTCCAGAAGTGACAATATCATTGACACTCATAGCAACCTGAGAACTGAAGTTGATCAGTACAGAAATCAAAACACGTACACTACTACATGACTCATCTTGGGTATTAGTATTACCAAATCAATACCAATGGTCTCATAAATTCCGGTATCAAATGCAAGCTTAAGTTTAGTTCCCACACAATGCATCAGTACCAGCAACAAGAAAATGATCACCTGCATGTTCACCATATAACTTGATCATCCCAAGAAACAAACTCAAACTTACAGAGAACCACAACTGTTACTAATTGCATACACAAAATTCAAAATTTCATACCGAGAGGGAAAAAGCCTCCAAAGCCTCCAATCCCAAGAGCCATCTTGGCAATTCGTCGAACAAGTTCGACCCGGCGTCTATATCAACACCAGCATCCTTATACGTAAAACCACCATTTTGACCAGAGCTTTCACCGGAGTCATTCTTCGAAAGTGAGCATACGCGCTTGCTCTGAGAAATTCCACTTGATGAAGCCATAGAGAGGCCGGAGAAGTTGTTGGGGAGAGACCCCGATGGCAATGTGGATAGCTGGGTATGGATGGAGTTGGGTTTCGAACAAGAGGGTCTGGAAGAAGAGGCAAAGCCAAGAGCAAGCTCTGCGTTTGCTTTGAGGGCGGTGGACATGGCGTGTACCTGGACTTACCATTTGAAAACAAACATACAGCTACTCAATCCCAGCTGATTCAGGAATAACCTATTTCAACATCAAAAAGACTAAAATTTGAGTAAAGCCCATGATTGAATGTAGAACAAACAGAGGTCGTCTAGAGCATATAAATTTTGGAAACTAGAGCAGATTAAATCAATTGAATGGTTGAGATAATCCCTAAATAAAAGTAGGGCGAATTTTAATAACTAAAACCTTGCTAAACCCTAAAATAATCCCCAATTGCGTACATAATCACCTAAAGAAGAAAAATTGAAATGGATACTTACACACACAATCACGTATTCTTATTTCCTTTAATTGGAACAAGTAGTTAAACTAAGCAAGATTCACATTCATTGATAGCCCTTACGATGGAGGCAGGTTGTCTTATATAGCTCTATTTGCTATAACCCTGGATACTTGCTTATGACAAACTTGATTTGGAATAGCGTTGGCGCTGTGAACATCAAATTGATGGGTAATCCTAATTCTTCGAATGCTCTTATCTTTATGTTTAATGGTTTAAAGGTCACTGGCAACTTATTAACCTTCATAATTATTTGTTACTTTGAAAGAACCTAAATACTCCAAAGGCAGCCCTGTGCAAATTGAATCTGTTGCATATATAACCTCTACATAATGAAAGTTTCCGCACTAAAACATGGAATCAGCGATTCCAACTTGGCACTGAAGCAATCATTAAATTTGAAGTATAAATATGATTATATGACAAACAATACACCTAAAAATTAAAGGATCTTGAAAATAATGCGGCTAGCCCCAGGCCGCCCAACACATTCTATAGGGACATCTGAAAATCCACTTCCTGATCTAGCATTACATTCTATTGTAGTCTCTACTATTTGTACACTTATATCGTTGACCATGGCCCCCGAAAATACAATGTCAATGTTAATTCTGTGCATCTTCCACGTTGTGATCGTTATCATTGTCACCGTCATAATATTCGTCATCACGCTGAATGTGCTTGTCTTGGGTATGCTCTGAGGAAACAATTCACAAAAATAGAGATCACATGTTGAGAGCAGATCAGCAGATTTCAAAAGCTAAATATACTACACTAGTGCTACTGCATCCATGTGAGTGCTAATTATTCGAAGAGAAATGTAACTCACGATGCACACGTTCATCAGGGTTCTGCTCATCTTCATCAAAATCTGGAATATAAAAATCAGGTGGAACCTGCAATAGACAAGGCATCGATTCAAGTCAACTCATGATATAGTACTATAAGGAGGTCATTTAACGTGTACCTCTCTAGTTGTCAAGACTCGTTACTGGGGGTGAGCTTAAGCTAGACTAATCTACGGCTATATTTCGGGTGGTGGTGAACTAGACACAAGTTCTTTCATCTGCTTGTTCCCCAACACAATGCAAACCATTTATTTCTCTAACTAAAGAAGAGAGAGCAAGTAACGACAATGAGAGAGCGATAAGCGAGAGAGCGAGGAAGATGAGCGCTCCTGATGGAGAGAGGAACCAAGAGAGAAAGGAGCGAAAAAAAGTTCTGAGCTATGGATCCCCTTCTCAGCCTACTTGGTGTGGGCAACCTAGTGAGACTGTTTTAAAAAGAAATGGTCCTAGTTAGTACCATTTATTGTTGTACCAGGTCATACCAAACATAACCCAAACTCATTTGTAATTCCTATTTAATACAGTAACAGCTAACACTCTGTACCAAAGGGTCCCTAATAGTTCTGTTAGAACTGGAAGCACCCACATGCTTAATCCTACACCGATTAAAAGCTTTTTTGAACTAGCTATAAAAACCCTCAAATAAAGTCTCTTTAGTGACTTTTCAGGATTTCACGTTGATGTGCCAAATGCGTCCTTATATAAATGACTACTCTCTTAAGTTTGATGTCCTGAACAATTAATAAAAATGCCTACCCTGTAAAGCCCATCATCGATCTTGGGATATCCAAATCAACACATTTAACCGACCTTATAGTTTGGTCTCTCGTGCGAGCATAACCACTAAAAACTTCAACTTGTTCTGCTCTTGCTGCACTAGGAATGAGTGATCCATAGTACATCAGAGCATAAATTTTTCTTGGATTTCAGATTATAAATTGACAAGCCGCGAGGTGAGAGGATTGACGTGCAAGTATGAAAATTGATTAGGTGGATTTAATATTATTCAAATAAAAACTATAGTGTCAGAGCATTGACTACAAGACATGCTAGATATTTGGATAATTGATTGCTTTGGCATCTACTTGGTTACTTACCTCTTGCAATTGTACACTAGGAGCATGTTGGATGCAACGAAGATTTTCCAAGACTTGCATTTTAATTGTGCTGAGATATGATTTACTATTTAGGTTTTCCTGCACATCCACAGAAAAAAAAGAAGGAATTATTAACAACGAATACAGTACATTTAGTATCTGCCTACTAAATTGGGGAGCTGATTTTGGCACTCCACTTTACCAATTGCACGGCACTTTTAACCACAGAAGTGAAGTGCAAGTCGTAAAATATATGGCAAAGTGGAGTGCCAGAATCACCACCCTTAAATTGACCCATAAACATCCATCAAATCAATTTTACTAAAGTGAATTGCACAGTTACATAAACTTTAACACATTACATACTATATGGCCATTTGGAATCCTCAACGAGAACTCTGGTGAAAAATACTTAATATACTCATTTTCTGGGATCTCTGCAAGAAAGAAGGCAGTAGAGGTAAATTATATATTCATATTCAGACGAGAATTAAAGTGAAGAGGATTCCGACATCTGTATGAAAAGGGCCAGGCAAACTTGGAGCAACACATGACTATTTAACTAAACTAATTATTTTATCAGTCAAGTGATGTGAAAAGTATGCTTGCAAAAGCAACGTTAACATTTGAGTATATGCACACAAACCAGGACCTCATAGGTCATTGAACCCTTCAATGCCATGACATTTTAAAACAAGGTCATATAAAGATGCATAACAATCCCAAGCAACTTAAAATATCATGCACAATCCAGATTAGAGCAGCTAAAATATAAATCTGGAGACAGCAAACACTATTTTATTTATAAGGTACTGAATCTTGAAATGTCACTGATCTATTTCAATACAATCCTAATATCAAGATGTGCAGCTGAATGCCATGTCACATTCTGATAACCTTCTCGTAAGTAAGTGAATTTAAATATGATAATAGGAGAAACAAGCTCAGCAAAAATTATCCACTGGGATGATTTCAAAATACATTATAATTTCAGAAGTATGAATGTTTTCTTAAATGTTGGACTGGGAATTATATAAATATTACGAGGTACAGGGAGTGAATAAAATGCTTTTATTTATTTCCTGGTGTTTATCAATATTACGAGGTAAAGGGAGTGTATAAAATGCTTTTATTTATTTCCTGGTGTTTATGATATATAAACCAGAACATTGCAAATAACAATCCACTCATAGAAAGTAAACTACACCCAGCATTATCATGACCGTCATATGTAACTCTTTTGGGTAACCCGGAAAGGACAAGGGAATAAATTTAGAACCTATCCAAAAAGCAATGTCCACAATACACATGGTTTATCTTACCAAGATTATACATGTTTTTTTACCTCATCTTCATATTGTCATTCTGTTGCTTTTAAGAAAAGGAGAACAAAAAAAAAAAAAAAATCACAGGAAACTAGCAACAATGTAGTGCAATTGATTGTACAAAAATCATTTGCTATACCATTGGGAAGATCTGAATCCAGAAGAACTCCAGTTTCAACAGTCCAACACCGAGCAACATTCTCTTTTGTGTATCCACCACCTCCTGTGACCTGCAGGCAGAAGATATATTCTTGGTATGCCAGATGTATAACATTGAGAATCTGGTAAGACTTGCTCAAATGAGAAACATACCAGTAAGGGTATATTGAACTTCTTCACGAACCTAACACATTCAGCATGACCTGTAAAAAAGCAATAAAGAGGTACCACATAATAAATTTACCATAAAATGAGCAACAACCAAATTGTAACTATCTTTAGACCATGCTGTAGTAATTTTAAATTAATAATGATAAACTTTAAAATTAGAAAACAATGGAATCCTTTTTAGTTGACAATATTCTATGGAAGAGGAGAAAAAAAAATGCTTCAATTACAATAAGACATGCACCATCAATGGAGAGATTGAAGCAGCCCAAGCGGTCTCCAGCAAGCGAATCTGCCCCACATTGGAGAACTATTGCACCTGGTTGATAAGTTTCAATAACCTTGGAAATAATCTACAAAATTTAAATTTGCAAGAAAAGTCATACACTTGATACCAGCAAGCCAAAACTCAACAGAAATTTCTAATTTTCTGACAGAACTTACAGTCTTGAAAAGTCTGGTGAAGCTAGTATCATCTATTCCATTCTTTAGTGGAACATTGATGGCATAAAACTTGCCTTCCCTTTCTCCTATTTCCTTCAAAACAGAATAACATTACTGAATACAATCACAAATTTCAAATTTATAAAGACTAGCAGTGGAAGATGCAACATAATATACACAAGTCAAGTTTTAAAACGTATATACTATCATGCCAGATCAATGGACCACTGATGCAAGTGTGCTTGTGTGTGTGTGTGTAAAAAGTGCTTGCCTGAGCATTAAAGGACTTCCATGTGACTAAGTAAGCATCCACTAAGACCAACACTAATAGAAACTAAATCGTGCAGTACCTATAATAAATAATAATAATAAATATTTAAAAAAAAAAAAATTCACCATTGCAGATACTAGGTAAACAAACAAAAGGGTGTGAAAAGTTACCTTAACATCACCTGTTCCTGGAAAAAACAGATCCCCAAACTTGTGAAAACTAACAGTCATTACCCTGTCCAAGTCAAACTTCACCAATTGTAAAAGAGGTCAACAAATCAAAAAACCAACATACAGTTCTGTAATAGAAAATTATTTTAAAAAGGAAAAATTGTTATTAACACACCCCAAGGGTTAATTAATACACCCTTTTTGATCCTTGTATTCCTTCAATTTGGGTTTATTTAATAAATTGTTCATAAGAACCTCAATGCAAGAATTGCAAGCATATATATATGATAACATTTTCCTTAGGGTTAGCCCAAGTGGTGAGGGAGAGTAGGGAATTGGGTTTAGGATTAGGCTAGATCAGGGGTTCAATACAAAAACAAAAAAAATAGTCAAACTGAAAGAATAGAAAAGTTGAAAGAATTTGGGTGTGTTGAGAACAAACCCAAATCATTACTTTTGGAAAAAAAAAAAAAAAAAATTTGGCTTTACCAAAATTTTCCTGGAAGTTGGATTGGCAACAAGCAAAGGTATATAGAATATACTTTTATTGAAGTAAGGAACAGATAGATAGGGCATAGAAAGAAGCATATCCCAAGTCTCAAGAAAGATTCCAATGACGGTGAGTGGTATTCATTCATATATGCAGTTATAATCAGCATGGCCCTTGTCTAATTATGGCTTGGAATCACATTATGTTTCTTAATAGAGAACTTGCTGAGTGATTAAAAATGTAAGGGTTCACTGCCTATCAATTCCTAGCTACTATATGCATCAAAAGTGTATTCAAACTTTTAATGTTCATCCAATTATAGTAGATTAGCACACACCACATACAAAGTTTATTATCTTAACCAACAAATCTAATTCACGCTACCAACACCCTTTCCGTTGTAGTTTTAGTATTATAGATGCAACAATTGCAAGTTCAGAATTGTCTGGTTAAAGTCTTACACCTTTTGATTATATCAATACAGTGGAATATTGGTTATCTAGTATTACGTCTGCAAATTTGAGCTATATTTGCTCATAATAAGGTAGAATAGATTTTTCATTATAATAAATTCAGTGTCATTCAGTGATAGAACTCAACCAAATTCATAATAGGCAGGCTTTTTACCTATCAGTAAAATAAAAGGCTTCCTCTACTCCATCACCATGATGCACATCTATGTCAATGTATAATACTCGGGCATGATGTTTTAGAAGCTCCAAGATACCCAAGACCAAGTCATTGATGTAACAAAATCCAGATGCCCCACACTTTTTCGCATGGTGTAGTCCACCAGCCCAGTTTATAGCAATGTCACAGAGCTTATTGTTCAACCTACGTGCAGCATCTATATTGAGATTTCAATCAGTATGGTAGTCACAACTGACAATTACAAACATATAATTTAAATTACCTATTGTGCCACCAGCATAAATTTGACAGAATTCAAACAAGTTATCGAATACAGGGCAATCTTCTCCGAGATTATCTACACAGAAAAGAGAAAAAAACATAAGAATCAGCAAACCAACAACACAATGGGAAGAGATGCCGGGCACTTTGGTCAAATTAGATACAGGTTTCAATTGCTCATGTGGAAAGCTATAAAATATCACTCAAATAGAAGAATAAAGTGAAAAATCAGTGTCGTAGAGCATATCAGAGTTTTAGTGCAGACAGAAATATAGGTCTAACAACCATTTAGAATTCATGGTTCCAAGAACCTAACTTGGCAGTCAATATGCGTCCTCTTTCTTTTGATTCCTATCTAATCCAGTTCTGCAACAACTACTAGCTTAAATTTAACTACGTAACACCCACACAATTGACTTACTGATACTTCATTTTTCTTTTGGTTCACATTTAATTGAATTAAAACATTAACTCAAAGAAAAGCAATAAAGCATTAAAAAAAAATTAAAAGGATTAACAAGAATTGGATTATTCTAGTTCAGTGACTACTGCCTAGTGAAATTGACTATGGCAGTAATCAGATGGAGGGTCAAAGGTCATCCTAAAATTCTCTAGCCCAGTTTAACATGGCAACTGCAGATCAGGGAACAATAGTATCTCCTTATTCAAGTTTCCTATAACACATGTCCCAACATGGCCTCACTAACTTTCTGTTGGTCAAGCTCATAACAAGAACAATCAGGCCATACATCATAGCAGAAGGAACAATAAATGCATAACAGCGTCAGCAAAAACCATACATCTTGCCAATTCAATGGAGAACAAATGCTGCTTGTCAGGGGTAATCCGGTGGAGAAACTCAACATAGTCAGCGGAATGGAATTGCGCAAGCTCCACCGGATATGCCTTGTGGGGCCGCTAAGAACAATCAACAAGGCCATCAAAATTTAATCCAAACCTCGAGAATCCAAATAGAAGCAGAGTTAGCAGTATTATGACAAAAATTAGATAACTGACATAAATTTCCATCTTCTTGTGGAGATCATATGAGAGGACAAGGTGATGGGTCATACATAGCCGGTGTGGCTTCATAGGATGGTTGGGCCCGAAGTAGACGCTGCCCACATCCCCTGCAAAACCCAATTTTGTTTTCAATTTCTGTAATCGAAAACACCAAAAGACATAAAAAGCAACAATCGACTGAGATGTGTACCGTCATAGAAGTAGGAGATTCTATCCTTTGAGCGCATATTTGCAGAAACCAGAAGAGCAAAAATGCCGGGTTTCAGAGCTCCCCAAAACCCTAAAAATTGAATTTGGTCGTCTTCTTCTTAATGCATCTATCCATCTATCTATCTGCATAAAACAAACAAATGAATTCAATAGAGATGTTTATATATGCTGCAAATGGCATAAGCAGATGACTTTCAAGAATCAGAGCAGAGATTGCAAAGTTGAAATAGAGAAAGGGAAAAACCTTGAAGCTTATGGGCGCCCCTTGAAGCTTCGAGAAACAGAAAGCCAAGAAGCCACAGAAAGCCAAGAAGCCTCTTGGTTCTTTGAATCTCTTTCTCTGATTTTCTCACCCTCGGCTGCGATTTTATTATCTCTTTGACTTTATGTATTTTCGATATACAATCGGTGTTGAACTTTAGTTTTATTTTGGTTCCATTTCAAATTCTAGGCCTCAATTTTTTGTTTTTGTTCTTTATTCCAGTTCAATTGTGTTGTAAATAATCTTATATACGATTGAATTTTTATCATTGATGGATTCTGAAATTATCGTGATCTAACAAACTGATACCTGAATTTTAAAAACAACGATCAATTGGGTAACTGTTCAAGTAAACTCACAGTCCAAACTCTAGATTACTTGTGCATGTTGTAATAAGGTTTATGTTAGAGATATTCTCGAAGATATTTGTAGATATTCAATCATTATACGATTATATATGTTTGGGGTAATTCCCGTTTGCCCAAAATTCTTAGGTATTGTTCCCAAATGCACCAAACCTTCCGTATCTTACTATTTGCTTAGGAAAAGACTAAAAAGGGTTTGTTCCTATGCTATTTTGAATTTTTAGAGCTTTTGCCTCCCTTAGAGACACTATTAAAAACAAAGACGAAAACAAAACTAGCCTTCAACATGCCTAATTTTCTCCTAACGGCTTCCTGCCTAACGGATACTTTAACAGGCGGAATCACTGCTGCTTGTTTCAATCTTAGTTTTAAAACTGGTTTCGTCTGTTTAGCAAAAACTTTTCAATTTTCAAAAGGCAAATAGGAAATGGATGGTGATGTTTGTGGATGGTATGCAGGAATGAGAAATAACTATAGATAGAACAAAGACGTAAAATAGAAGTTTAATAAAGGTTTTTGACAAACCGGGTGGGTATCTCTTATTTATTCAACAGTAATACATGCTAATAATTCAGAGCCTCATTCTTAGGTAAACAGCAAAAACTGTTTAGCTAGCCATAAGGATGAGATCAGATACTTACTTGTAATGAAAACACACTATTGCTGAATGAGAAACACACTGCTACTATGGCTGTCGTACTTCTTGAGTGAAGACTCTTCTCTCAATTTTCTGATGCCTTACAAATGGAACTTAACGCTCTATATATAGAGAGCGGAACTCAAACTAGAATTCAAAACATAAAAATGTACAGGACAGCTCCGTGAACAACTTTTGCTTTTCTAAGTGCTCCTGCTGTTTTTCACCCGTGATGCTACATGTTTTCGTCTGTTTCTGAATGATAGCCAAAGACAAAGGAGCTGTTGTCCGCCTGGGCCATTCTAACAGTGGTAGCATTGTCTTCTACGTCAGTATCAACATACATCTTATAGTGGTTGTCAATTTCAAGCTTTTCCACCCACCGCATGCATGCCATAGTTGAATCTATCTCTTTTCTGGTGAGAGATAGGAATAGGTCACTGCTGACTACGTCAGGATGATCGTAAGCAGTGATTATTATTTTTTCTCCTGCTGCCAGGAAGGTGTTGCTGATGTCTTCAGAGATGATCTTTTTTATGTATTCCAGAGCCATGGCTTTCATCCAAGGAATGCTTGAATTTGGCTGGCCATTGTATGCTACACAGGCTGGTTGAAGATATTGTCTTTGAATAATTCGCACATAATGGTATGGAGGAATATATTCAACTTCTCCGTTTGCCTTCTGACTCCATTCTGGGGGAGTAGATCTGAACTTCAGCCGAAGTGTACAGTCATTTTTCCGGATGTTCTTGACTGTGTTGACAATAATAGGTGGCAAACCCTTTAGATCATCATTAGTTTTAGTCCACAGATTATGGACAAAACCATTTTCAACAAGCCAAAGCTTGTGTTCTTGAGGATGTTCACTCTGAACATTTACCAAGTATCTTCCAACGTATGGTCCAGCAACAATGAAGAGTGTTGGAGGAACTAGGTCTTCTGAATTGTGCCTTCCTATCAGATTGTGGAATTCATGCCACTCTGATTCATTAAGTGCCATGATAGGGACTTTAGCACTTTCTGGACTTTCGAGGAAGGAAATTTTTTCTTTTCTTACAGCACTCTGCTGCATATGGATTTCTTCAGTTTGTGGTCTAGCATTCTCATAAAGTTCTTCAGCTAAGGCAAAGAGAGCTGGGAACATTAGACCACTGCTTCTTTCTTGAAAGGCAAATAAAAGATTATCCAGGATTGCCTTCTGGTGATAAGCTAGTCTCCTGCCAGTTCTGAACACAGGAGTATCAAAAGTTCTTAATTCATAATTAAAAACATTTATAACTCCACTAGGAGTTGGTCTGCTTTTTGGCAAAGCAGCAGCCATCAACGGTCTTGACGAGCCTTTACCGTCTGCCGTTTGAGACGGGCTAGCCAATCCTTTACCCTGGGATTGATCAGTTGAGGCCAAGCTTTTTGAGCTTAGCAGAAACCTTTTAAGGATTTTTTCTTTGGTTTCTTTTGGATCTTCTTCAGGTTCTTGTTCTTTCCCAGGCCTTTTACTTCTGGGATTACGACCTTCGTCGTCTTCTCTTTGGCTGAACATTGCCAATTCTCTGGTCAATGCGTCTGGGAGATAGTTCTTGTTTCCTGCAATTAATTCAACAGTATAATCATATTGGTTAAGAAATAATTGCCAATTTGCTAATCTTCCTCTGTCAGCAGCTTTATCAAGTTTAAAATTTTTAAAATTCTTTACTCTGGCACAATCGGTGCGAACAGTAAAGGGTTTTCCAAGAAAAGCTGGAGAATTTAAAATCGTTTTCTTGACAGCTAAGATTTCTTTTTCCCCTGTGGGATAATTCAGTTCTGCAGGGCTGAACTTGCCGCTACAAAATTTGCAAATTTTTTCAATGTTGGTTCCAGGCGCTTTCGCCAAAACAACACCAGACCAGTAATTATCACTCGCATCAGTTTGGAGGATAATCTCATCATTCTCTTCTGGTTGTTGGAGAGGAGGGAGGTTTTTGCAGAGATTTTTTATCTGCTTCACGATCTTTTCATCATCTTCTGTGAAGTTCCATTTTCGTTTGGAGCTTGTCTTGGGAGATAACATTGCTGTTAATCCTGAGATTTTAGGGATGAAATCTCTCCCATAATTTATGACACCAAGGAATCTCTCTAGACTCTTAGCATCAGGAATTCTGTCTGGGAACTTCCAGATCTTTTCAAGAATATGAGGTTGGAGTTTTATTACTCCATTCTTGATGTTTATTCCTAGGAAATCTACCTCATCAAGGATAAAGAAGATTTTCTTTTCTCCTAGGATAATTCCATGCTGAACTATCAGCTTTGTTACCTCATGGAGGTGTTTCATGTGTTCTTCTCTGTTTTTGGAGAAGACCAGGATGTCATCTATATAGACGACGCAGAACTCCGATACATGCTTGAAGATGTTGTCCATCTTTCTTTGGAAGATTGAGGGAGCTTGCTTTAGACCAAAAGGCATTACCAGCCACTCGTAATGACCTTGTGGTGTTCCAAATGCAGTGAGAGGGATACTCTCTGGATGCATCTTGACCTGCCAGAAACCCGACTTTGCATCGAATTTCGAAAAGACTTTAGCTCCTCTGAGCTGGTTGATTAGGACTCTGACTTGAGCGATCTGATATCCGTCTTTGACAGTCTTCTTATTGACATCTCTGTAGTCAATAACCATTCTAGCTTTTCCTCGTAGATTTTCTGCATGATTTCTCACATAGAATGCTGGAGCATGATGAGGGCTAGTGGAATGTTGAATTAATCTCTTTTTCAAGAGATCTTCAATATCACTTCTGAATTCCTTTTGATCTTCCTCTTTATACTGAGGAATGGCTTTGACATGGCAGATAGCGTTCATG
Organism: Rosa chinensis; assembly: GCF_002994745.2. Taxonomy (NCBI): domain Eukaryota; kingdom Viridiplantae; phylum Streptophyta; class Magnoliopsida; order Rosales; family Rosaceae; genus Rosa; species Rosa chinensis. Next base: position 36,489,113 of record NC_037094.1, read on the forward strand.
TCATGCAATCTTAATTCACAGACCACTGGGTCTTTTTCCCAAAACTTCTGAGGATTTGTATCTACATTCTGCTCGAGTAGTTTCTTGATTTTGTCAAGAGTGGGAGTTTGTTGAGACTCAAGCTTGTTCTGAAAGTGCTTGAGGTTATGCTCGAGGATGAAACTAGCTTCTTCGTCTTCACTAGTTTCTTCTTTTTCTTCTTCTGAAGATTCTTCAACAAGCAGTTCTTCTTGTTGTTTAATTTGGAGTATAGGCTCAAATTTGGGTTTGTATGGGGTAAGATCACCACTATTCTGTTGCGATCTCTGATAGTGCACCGTAAAACCGGGACCTACCACACTGAATGCATGTGTGAGCCGGTCTGCCCAGAACACCCGTTCTCCTTTTCTGAAGCCTATCGCTTCTTCATCCTGAATGAAACGTTGTTGGAGAATAAAATCATTTCCCAACAAGAAATCAGAGCCTTGGCCTTCAGATTGCCAAACATTCTGGATGATAAATGTTCCTCCACCAATGGTGATATGAACATTTTTTGCTACTTTTTTCATGGTGAGATGGCTTCCATCAAATGTAACCCCAGTAGCTGATTTTTTCTTATCTTCTTTCCAGAGTTCATCTGGAATTGCAAATCTCTTTGCAACAGTAAATCCTGATCCATTATCTACAAAGGCATGTAGATGATATTTTTTATGATCAGGGAATTTTAGTCCAATCTCTATGTAGTTGCTGTATTTACTTGTAGAGACGACTTTTGACTGATGAAGCTCATTTTCTTGAGCTTGTTCCGTTGGAATGAATGGTTTACATTCTTCTTTCGGAACATTTTCCTGAGTAGATGACTTATCAATATCATCCCAATCTGTAGGAATTATCTCTTGGTTGTCCGAATTTTTGAACCAGGATGGAGGATCATATCTGACTTTATAATCAAACTTGCCAGATGGTTGGCCAAGTAGATCCCATGTGTCAGTAGTCTCCTGTCTTTCCAAGAGATGAACTGTTTCTGGTGGTTTTACCAGTTCAACATTTTCTGGTATTTCAACCAGTTCAATATCCTCATCGATTTTTTCTTCATCGATGGTTTCTTCCTTTTTCAAGGAAGAAGGTTGTTCCATGGTTTCCTGGAACAGAGTTTCTACTTCTTTTGCCTTTTGTTCGGCAAAATACTCTTCATATTCTTGTTCAACCAGCTGGCTGACAAGACCATTCTTGGTTTTTCTTCTTGCTTCAGCTATGAAGCATTCTTTATGATAAGTCTTCTTAGACTCTTCACAGAACATAGGAAGACCATTCTTTTCGTGACAGAAGCAGTAGTCACAAACGAATGAACCAGGGTTCACCTGATAGGAAGACATGAAGGATTCTGTCTTGCTTTCTTCCCAGTTTTTGATTTTCAAAACATTCATTTGTCTGGATTCGAAGTACTCTACTTCAGAATCATTCTCAGACTCTGCTGATGAAGTTTCTTCTTCAGACTCGTCAGACCAGGCAGAATAGACTGACCTGCTATCTTCTTCATCATCAGAATAGGCTATTTCGTAGCCTTTCATATTTGCTACTTCTACTATTTGCTCATATTCTTCAAAGAGAGCTTTAGTAGATCTTTTACCCTTTTCTGGACATTCATTTGCATAGTGTCCTTCGGCTTTGCACAACCAACATCTGCAAGCTTTCTTGCTAGGTTGTTTATGCTGAGAAGAATTCTTCTTTTTCTTGAAGAATTTCTTTTCTGGACCTTCTTTTTGTTGCTTCTGGTAATTGGAACTTTTCTTGAACTTCCACTTCTTCTTCTGATTACTCTTTTTGAATTTTTTAGAGTAATATCTTTCTTTTTTCTTTTTCCTGTGGAAATTGGATTCATGACATCCCCAGTTTGTGGGCATATCAAGTATTCCATAGCAGAAATTTTCAACTCCTTTGAGTTGTTTTTTGGCCATCTTAGCTCTAAGATTGGCTTTGCATTGCTCCTTCAGTAGTTGCCGGATTCTGTCGGCAATTCCTCCAACTGAAAATCTTTCAATTGGTTTTTCAGCTATGCTTTCTCTCACAGCTGTTCTCCATGGTTCAGGGAGCTTTCTGTGCAACAGGTTGACTAGATCAGTATTCTCTAGTTCGCCAATAGTACAGTAATATTCCTGAAACTCATTCAGGTATTCTTCAAAATATCTCATGTCACAGATTTTGAGAGCATAGATATTTGATTTCGCCGTTTCTTTAGCTTTATCACTCAGATTTGAGAGATCTCCACAGAACTGATCGTACAGGGGTACTGCAAAATCATACGGAGATTTTGAATTTTTTATCTCTTCAAGCCAGTCTCTTCCTCTGGCAGTTTCTTTGAAAGATAGGTAATACTTTTTTGCTACTCCAGTGAGAGTAGTTTCATAGTACACCTGCAAATCTGGTGCTTCAAATTTTCCAAGGGTGAGTGCAGAAGCCATCATCAGGCTGTCTACCCATTGGTCAATAGTTTTTCTTTTGTCTAGACTCTTGTCTAGATTCAACCAGATTCCGTAGTTTGTGATAGGAACTCTGGGCAGATTGTCTTCTGGGACAAATCTTTGAGAATTTCTTTCTCCTTTTTTACCCGTGGGGGCTTTTTGGAATGGGAGTTTTGTTTCCCTTGTTTCTTTTTTGATGAAAGTTCTGGAGCTTTCTCCATCTTCCATTTCAATATCTTGATAAGGAAAGACTTTTCTTGTCTTTCTGAATTTGAATTCTTTCATTTCTTCGATTAGTTTTTCTAATCGTTCAGGATTTTCACAATTCTCAGCTTCTTCATAAAGATCATAGAGTCTTTTGGCTCTAAACATATGGACTGGTCTGTTTAGATCAGCTTCCAGATCTTCTTCTGATATCGGCTCTTCTATAGTGGGTTTTGTACCACTGATACTTGCTTCTCTGGTGCTGTAGCTTCTTCTCAGAAGATTGTTGTTTATCCTGAGGTTCTCAGGACAGACATCACTTTTTCTGTGATTGTCGAAGTTGAGGCTGATTTCTCCAGTTCTTCTACTCTCGTAGATTTTTGCTTTCGCTCTTTCCGGTTGCTTTTTTGGACCGGATAGTTTCCATTCAAGAGGAAATGTTACTTCATTCCAAGTAACTTTGTGGATCTGCTGTGAATGGTTCTTCTGATTGGTGAGGAATCCAGTAGTAAGACCTGGGATATTTGTAATCCGTGTCTTAGGGGCTACTGTAGTACTCATCAATTTATAGTATATCCTGTATACTATTGCTAGTTCTTGCATATCTTCTTTCATGGATATGCCATCTGTCTTGACTCTTAGTCTGAGACAATGAGCTGCATCTTTCAAGCTGGTGGTGAAGTTGGGGAAGCAGTTGAAATATGCCACTTGATCACATAAAGATGCTTCGAGTGTTCCCAACAGACTAGCTTGGAAGTCTGTTAACCTGTTGTCCTGTAGCACACAGAGGACTGAACAGTTTATACCTTCTCGAGCAAGCAGATTTATGCCTACTTGGACTGCTCCAATATGCATAAATTGATATTTTTTTGCTTGTGCTCTGGCAACTTCTGCTAGAGTGATCAGTAGAAGATCAGTCTCTCCACCGGCGGTTGCTGGGGTTGTAATCTCCAGTAGTTTAAAATAATGGCTGTCCATTAGATCAAACTTTCCTCTTTTGTAGATTTGTTTGAAATCTAACTTTGGGATTGAGGAATTTTTTACTTCTTGTTCAATCTCATTGAACTCAAATTCTTCGGCATTTAGAAGTTGAACTCCTTTCTTTTTCCCAAAGATGCTTAACATCTTCATTTCTCTTTTTTCCGGGTTTTCATACCGGATACTAGTCTGACTAGTAGATGGTTCCAGAAAAATCATGTTTGGAACACGATTTGTGTCTGGTTTTTCTAATGGTTTGAATCCATTAGTCTTCTTTTTTACTGTAGGCAATTTCTTGTCCTTCAGTATAGAATCCAGCGTTTTTTGCTGTTCTTTGATTTTTCTACTAACACTTGTTAGTTTTTCTTCTTCCGTTTTTGGAAGCTCTTTGATATAATCCAGTTTGTTTTCCAATCTTTCCAATTGGTGGATTATAGCAGGAAATTTTTCTAGAGTCGACTGACATCTAGATATTTCTAGTAACAACTTCTGATATTTCTCATCAGAAGATTTCAGTAGAGAATTTATTTTCTCTAGTAACAATTCTGACATTGTCCCCATTAAGGAGGGGTTCTCCTTGAGCTATTTTACAAGCTCTGATACCAGTGATGTGCGGATCTAACCAATGCTCAAATAATCAAGAGGTTTTTGTTCCTCTTTCAGAACATCTAAGAGATTATCTATCTCTTCTTCTATTTGATAGATTCTAGTCTGTAGTCTATAGATAATATCCCAATAGTTAGGTGATTCTCTATCAAGATTATCTCTATAGGCTTTTAGTTTTCTCAATTTTTCTCTTTCCTTTTGCAGTTCTTTGCTTGTAATTTTGCAGATGGCTATTAATTCGAGTCTATCAACAATCGGAATTATGAATAGTAAAGTGTACTGTTTACCTTTAGGATAGAGGATGAATTCGTATCATGCTTCTGTTTAAAAATAAAAAATGGGCCCACCACGTTTCATCAAAAAAAAAAAAGAAAAACAGAACGTACTATTCAAAAGATATCTTAAAGGATATGATCGGGAGAGAAAAGGAAGAGTTGGGTGAGAAGGAATGAAAAGGACAGAAGTCTGGGTAGAGAGGAACAAAAATAGTTTAGTGGGGTTTTTGGGAAGTATTTTATCAGAAACCGGGTGTATGAGCATTATCCCTATATGTTTCTATGTACAACTCTACCTCTATGCTTGTAATCCTATGTATAAAGAGTCTCCTATTATCAATGAAAGCACAACAATTTCTCCCCCAAATATTGATTCTCCTAAACACGTTATCAGCACGAAGCTCTAACCCTGAAATCGTAATTTCTTAACCCTCAAATCCGAGCAACCACCACCGCACACCTTGAAGCCCCCAATCCCAGGAGCCCAGAACCGGCGGCGAAGTCACAGGAACCGGCCGGAAAAGTACCGAACCGGCTCCCAGAAGAGAACAAATATCCTTGCCCGGTTCGCAACCTTCCAGACTACCTTCTACCGTCAAATTTGGTTACAAACGGCGCCATAACTCCAGAATCCGAGAACCAAAAACATAACTCCCAGAACCGATCGGAAAGTTACAGGACCAGCCTGCAGAAGCGCTGCACATTCTTGAACAATCGAGACTCCCATAATCAATTGCTGCACCTGCATCTGCACCAGTCCTCAGTTCCGACCAACCCATGCCCAACGCAAAGGCAGAAAGAAGGAAAAAAAAATGGAGCGGCCCAGAAAAGAAAAGAGAAGAGAGCGACCCAATTGGCGAAAGGCAGAAAAGAAAAGAAAAAAGGGAGCAGCCCAGCGCAAAGGAGCGGCCCACGTTGGAAAAAAATAAAAAGGAAGAGGAAGGCCCACACTTACGGTCAAAGTCAAAGAGAAAAAAAATGATGAGTAACCTGAACTTTGCTACACTGGAGACAACAAGCACAGGATACCACAAATGGGTCCGTGATGTGCGCCAGCATCTTAAGGCTGAAGGGATCCTAGATACGATCCAAGAGCCAAGTCAGAACGTGTTTACTCCTACACAAGCTGCCGCTTTGCTTACTCCTACACAAGTTGCCGCTTTGGAAGCAAACAGAACTACTTTGGAGGCAAACCAAGCCAAAGCCATCATTCTCATGACAAGGCACATGAATGACGTGCTTCAGAATGAGTACCTCAATGAAGAGGACCCTAGAAAGCTATGGGTAGAACTCAAGCAGTGATTTGACAAAGTTCGTGACTCCCTGCTTCCTGATTTAGAAGTGAGATGGCATAGCCTCCGCTTCTGTGATTTCAAGTCTGTACTTGACTACAATTTGGAAGCCCTTCGAATCAAGTATTTGATGGAGTTCTATGGAAAGAACATTACTGATACGATGTTGATCGAGAAGACTCTCTCTACCTTCCACGTCTCTGCACTGATGATTTCCAAGAATTATTGGATCGATGTAAATGCAGGACGTATCACAAGGTTTCATGAGCTAATTAGATCCATGAATATAGCTGAAAAGCACGACAATATTCTTGTGAAAAACTATAACTCTAGACCCGTGGGAACCACGTCTATTCCAGAGTCTAACTATAGTCGTGCCCCTAAGGGAGGAAGCAAGGAGCGAAACCCCTAAAACTAAGGATAATTCTAGATGTTCTGGTCTGATTTCTCCCCCCAAAGAGGAAGGAAATCGCCAAGATAGGCGTGCATGGAATCGTGGAGGTTAATGTGTGAAGAGAGAGAGGCAGAAACTTCGGCCATAGTGGTGACGCCGCCATAGACAATGGTCATCCAATTCGCACCCCAAAGGCGCCTCAATCAAGGGAGTCTGACCATAATGATGCTTGTCTTCGGTGTGTGGCGTCCGGACATTGGGCCAAAGCATGTAAAGCACCCCAGAATGTTGCAAAAGCATTCAAGACGTATAGTGAAGCAAGGGAAGCAAATTACATGAAGCAAGAAGATCAAGATGACGATCTCGCTTTGAGGGTGGAAGATTTCAAAGGCCAAGAGACTGGCGATTTTGATCAAGTCTTTTATATTTTCCAAAAGATGTAGGCAATTGCCATATTATTTTTGTAGTAAATGTCAGGGTTCTAAAAATCGGCCCAGGCGGCACCTAGGCGCTAGGCGCTACTCCACCGTTCCGATTCTTGCCTAATTGATTGATCTAGGCGTCTGGCTGAAGTCGGCCGCCTAGGCGGTCCTGGCTGGGCGCCGATTAGGCGTTCAGGCTGCATTTCTTTTCTTTTCTTTTGGTCAAATACCCAAATTGGTGAGTCGCTGTCTCGAAGATTAGGGTTCTCCTTCTGCCGCTTGCCATCGCCATCGCCTCTCTTCAGTCTGGGTTCAAATTTCAAAACGCCGAAGTCGCCATCGCCATTGTCCTCTCTGGCTCTCTCCCTCTCCAGGCTCCAGCACGGTCACACATCGACTGAGCAAGTGAGTCGAATTTCTCATGAATCTCGGTTTCTCTTTCTCACGAATTTCTAGGTTTTTTCACTCTTGGTTTGCAGTTTGCTCTCTTCGACTCTTCGGTCTCTTCCTGAAGCCGTCAAGCAACAAAGTAGATTCTGGGTTCGACTCTTCAAGCTCAGTTAGTCGCTGATTTTTCAAGGCTCAAGCTCGGTGAGTCGCTGACTCGCTGATTCTTCAATTGAAAGTTTGAAACTATGAATGTTAGAAACTTATGTTTAAGTTGCTGCCTTGCTGTTGCTGGGCATTCCTATGTTAGATAAGCCTTGATGGTTTAGCATTCCTGTGTTAGATAAGCCTTCATGATGAATGCACTGTAGTTGGATTACAGTGTGTTCGTGGTTTTGCATTCCTGTGTTCGTGGATTACAGTGTGTTCGTGGTTTAGCATTCCTGTGTTAGATAAGCCTTGATGATGAATGCACTATAGTTTCTCATAATATAGTGGAGATTGTGTGTATAGTAACTTGGGGCATGACTTGCATCTCAGTTTAAGTGGATTCTTTTTTTTAATTGTTCCTGCTAAGGAAATTTTCAGAAGATAACCCATCATTAACTTCTTGTTGAATTATTCAATGCTTCAGTGTAGGAGTTTACTACATTTCTATTCACTTTTGAGGGGGGTTTTCTATAATTTATTTGTTACCACTTTTCAGTGATTGATGAGCTAAAAGCTACTGGAAAATTCGAAACCATGGATATTCGTGTTGATGAGGCTGAACATAGCATGGAAATGCATTTACCATATCTTGCTAAAGTTTTTTAAGGGTACCGTTTTCATTTTTGCCTATCTTGATTAATAGAACTGCATCTGTTTTGAATTAATAAAATTTGGCAGTTTTGGATGGGAATTGATTAATAGAACTACATCTGTTTTGGTAAATTGAATTGCATCAGTTGTGGACTTGTGGTAAATTGAATTACGCTCTGTTTTGGTAAATTGTTTTGGTGAAGTAGTCGGAGAGGGATCGGGATTGGGAGTGGATAGTAGTTTAGAGCCTAGGATAAGTTGTAGACTTCAAGAAATTAGAGAGCTTCATGAGGAGGATTTTGTATCAGATGAAGAGGAAGAAGATGAGATGGCTTTTGAGTTGTACTAGAGGGATATGGAGAAGAAGAATTTGAGGATTAGGCTTGAAAGAATCAAATTTGCAATTTTTTTAGCTTTCTAAGAACTCATTGTTGACTTGTTGTTGAACATTTTATCTATATTTTGAGTATTTTTACTATTTTCAAACATTATAATACCTTTTATATTTTTATTTATATAATTATATGTTATAAAATTAAAAATAAAATTAAAAATTAAAAACCGCCTAGTCCCCGCCTAGGCCCCTAGGCGCTAGTCCCCGGCCTTCCGCCCGACTAGCGCCTAGCGTTTTTTAGAACCTTTGTAAATGTCAATGGTTTAGTCTTTCTTCAAACTAGGCTTATCCAAAGTTAGTGTGATGTCTAGGAAGGTTTTGAGATTAGTGGTACTTAAGCGAGTTTTGCTCCACCGACATCTCTCTACTCACCTGGTCACATTTGCTTTAGAGTTACCGAAAAGAGTTGGACGACTGCCATTGTTTTGCATTAGCTAGTTCATTGGATTAGTTTTTCTTTAGTAAAAGAGACAATGATGTAATTCTGTTTGGCTTATTAATAAAAGTTGAACTTTTTTCATTGGGTTAATGCTCATACACCCCAAATCCAGAAGAATACTTCTCATACACCCCAGTGTATTTATTTTCTTCCTCTCCACACAACCTTTTCTCTCTTTTCTTCCTTTCTACCCGTCTTGTCGAAAACCACTACCCTTAGTACCCCTCCTTGCATTTTCCATCCATTTTTCTTTGAAGTCATTGTATGTCAGAGTCAGAGTTTGCATATGCATAACATTGTTGTTGTCTCTTTCATTTAAGTTGCTATCTATTCCATTTTTTATAAAAGTTTTAGAAACGTGGTGGGCCCATCAGAGTTTTGTTTAAATATGCAGAGTTAACAGTCATCCTCAGATTCAAAGGTAAACAGTACGCATTACTATTCATAATTTCGATCGTTGACAGACTTGAGTTGATTGCTATCTGCAAAAATACTAGCAAAGAATTGCAAAAAGAAAAAGAAAAATTGAGAAAATTGAAAGCCTATAGAGATAATCTTAACGGAGAATCTCCCAACTACTGGGATATTATCTATAGACTTCAAACCAGAATCTATAAAGTAGAACAAGATATTGATAATCTTTTATATGTTCTGGGAGAGGAACAAAAACCTCTTGATTATTTGAGCATTGGTTAGATCCGCACATCACTGGTATCAGAGCTTGTAAAATAGCTCAAGGAGAATCCCTCCTTAATGGGGACAATGTCAGAATTGTTATTAGAAAAAATAAATTCTCTACTGAAATCTTCTGATGAGAAATATTAGAAGCTGTTACTAGAATTATCTAGATGTCAAACCCATCTAGAAAAGTTACCTGCTATAATCCACCAATTAGAAAGATTGGAAAACAAACTGGATTATATCAAGGATCTTCCAAAAATGGAAGAAGAAAAACTAACGAGTGTTAGTAGAAAAATCAAAGAACAGCAAAAAACACTGGATTCTATACTGAAGGACAAGAAAGTGCCTACAGTAAAAACAAAGAAAGCTAATGGATTTAAACCATTAGAAAAACCAGATAAGAATCATGTTCCTAACATGATTTTTCTGGAACCATCTACTAGTCAGACTAGTATCCGGTATGAAAACCCGGAAAAAAGAGAAATGAAGATGTTAAGCATCTTTGGAAAAAAGAAAGGAGTACAACTCCTGAATTTTGAAGAATTTGAATACAATGAAATCGAACATGAGGTAAAAAACGCCTCAATTCCAAAGCTAGATTTCAAACAGATCTACAAAAGGGGAACATTTGACCTGATGGACAACCATCATTTCAAATTACTTGAATTCACTACCCCCTCAACAGCAGGAGGAGAGACAGATCTCTTGATGATCACTCCAGCTGAAGTTGCCAGAGCACAAGCAAAGAAGTATCAATTTATGCATATTGGAGCAGTCCAAGTTGGCATAACGCTCTTGGCAAGAGAATGCATCAACTGCTCAGTCCTATGTGTCCTGCAAGACAATAGACTGACAGACTTCCAAGCTAGTCTGTTGGGAACACTCGAAGCATCTCTATGCGACCAAGTGGCATATTTCAACTACTTCCCTAACTTCTCAACCAGCTTGAAGGATGCAGCCCACTGTCTCAGACTGAGAGTCAAGACAAATGGCATATCAATGAAAAATGATATGCAAGAACTGGCGATAGTATACCGAATATACTATAAACTGATGAGCACCACAGTAGAGCCGAAGACACGGATCTTCAACATCCCTGGTCTCACTACTGGATTCCTCACCAGCCAGAAGAACCATTCACAGCAGATTCACAAGGTTGCTTGGAATGAAGTAACGTTGCCTATTGAATGGAAATTATCCGGTCCGAAGCTACCAGCAGAAAGTGCAAAAGCAAAAATCTACGAAAGTAGAAAGACTGGAGAAATCAGTCTAAATTTTGACAATCATAGAAAAAGTGATGTCGGTCCTGAGAATCTCAAGATAAACAGGAATCTTCTCAGAAGAAGCTATAGCACTAGAGAAGCTAGTGTCAGTGGTACAAGACCCACTATAGAAGAGCCAATATCAGAAGAAGATCTAGAAACTGATCTAAACAGACCAGTCCATATGCTCAGAGCTGAGAGGCTCTATGATCTTTATGAAGAAGCTGAGAATTGCGAAAGTCCTGAACGATTAGAAAAACTAATCGAAGAAATGAAAGAATTCAAAATCAGAAAGACGAGAAAAGTCTTTCCTTATCAAGATATTGAAATGGAAGATGGAGAAAGCTCCAGAACTTTCATTAGCAGAGAAAAAAGGGAAACTAAACTCCCATTTTAGAAAGCCCCCACGGGTAAAAAAGGGGAAAGAAATTCCCAAATATTTGTCCCAGAGGACAATCTGCCTAGAGTTCCTATCACAAACTATGGCATCTGGTTAAATCTAGACAAGAGTCTAGACAAAAGAAAAACCATTGACCAATGGGTGGATAGCTTGATGATGGCTTCTGCACTCACCCTTGGCAAATTTGAAGCACCAGATTTGCAGGTGTACTATGAAACTACTCTTACTGAAGTGGCAAAAAAGTACTACCTATCCTTCAAAGAAACTGCCAGAGGAAGAGACTGGCTTGAAGAGATCAGAAATTCAAAGTCTCCGTATGATTTTGCAATACCCCTGTACGATCAGTTCTGTGGAGATCTTTCAAATCTGAGTGAAAAAGCCAAAGAAACGGCAAAATCGAATATCTATGCTCTCAAAATCTGTGACATGAAATATTTCGAAGAATACTTGAATGAATTTCAAGAATATTATTATACAATTGGTGAACTAGAGAATACTGATCTAGTTAATCTGTTGCACAGAAAACTCCCTGAACCATGGAGAACAGCTGTGAGAGAAAGCATAGCTGAAAAACCAATTGAAAGATTTTCAGTTGGAGGAATTGCCGACAGAATCCGGCAATTACTGAAAGAGCAATGCAATAAGCCAATCTTAGAGCTAAGATGGCCAAGAAGCAACTCAAAGGAGTTGAAAATTTCTGTTATGGAATACTAGATATGCCCACAAACTGGGGATGTTATGAATCCAAATTCCACAAAAAGAAGAAAAAAAATTATTACTCTAAAAAATTTAAAAAGAGTAATCAGAAAAAGGATTGGAAATTCAAGAAAAGTTCCAATTACAAGAAGCAGCAAGATGAAGATCCAAAGAAGAAATTCTTCAAGAAAAAGAAGAATACTCATCAGCATAAACAACCAAGCAAGAAAGCTTGCAGATGTTGGTTGTGTAAAGCTGAAGGGCACTATGCCAATGAATGCCCAGAAAAGGGTAAAAGATCTACTAAAGCTCTCTTTGAAGAATATGAGCAAATAGTAGAAGTAGTAAACATGAAAGGCTACGAAATAGCCTATTCTGATGATGAAGAAGACAACAGGTCAGTTTACTCTGCCTGATCTGAAGAAGAAGATTCATCATCTGAGTCTGAGATAGATTCTGAAGTAGAGTACTTCGAATCCAGACAAATGAATGTTTTGAGAATCAAAAACTGGGAAGAAAGCAAGACATAATCTTTCATGTCTTCTTATCAGGTGAACCCTGGTACATTCGTTTGTGACTACTGCTTATGTCACGAAAAGAATGGTCTCCCGATGTTTTGTGAAGAGTCTAAGAAGACTTACCACAAAGAATGCTTCATAGCTGAAGCAAGAAGAAAAACCAAGAATGGCCTTGTAAGCCAATTGGTTGAACAAGAATATGAAGAGTATTTCGCTAAGCAAAAGACGAAAGAAGTTGAAACTCTGTTCCAAGAAGTCATGGAACCATCTTCCTCAGAAATAAAGGAAGAAATCATCGGTGAAGAAAAAATAGATGAAGATATTGAACTGGTTGAAACACTAGAAATTGTTCCAGAAGAATGTAAACCATTCATTCCAAAGGAACAGGCTCAAGAAAATGAGCTCCAACAATCGAAGGTCGTCTCTACTAGTAGATACAGCAACTACATAGAGATTGGACTAAAATTCCCTGATCACAAGAAATATCATCTACATGCCTTTGTAGATAATGGATCGGGATTTACTGTTGCAAAGAGATTTGCAATTCCAGATGAACTCTGGAAAGAAGATAAGAAAAAGTCCGCTACTGGTGTTACATTTGATGGAAGCCATCTCACCATGAAGAAAGTAGCAAAAATGTTCATATCACCATAGGTGGAGGAACATTTATCATCCAGAATGTTTGGCAATCTGAAGGCCAAGGATCCAATTTCTTGTTGGGAAATGATTTTATTCTCCAACAGAGATTCATTCAAGATGAAGAAGCGATAGGCTTCAGAAAAGGAGAACGGGTGTTCTGGGCAGACCGACTTACACAAGCAAAAAGTGTAGTAGGTCCTGGTTTCACTACTCAGTATCAGAGATCGCAACGAAATAATGGTGATCTTACCCCCTACAAGCCAAAATTCGAACCCATACTCCAAATCAAACAACAAGAAGAATTACTTGTTGAAGAATCTTCTGAAGAAGAAGAAGAAGAAACTAGTGAAGATGAAGAAGCTAGTTTCATCCATGAGCATAACCTCAAACATTTTCAAAACAAGCTTGAGTCTCAGAAAATTCCCACTCTTGAAACAATCAAGAAACTACTAGAGCAGAATATCGATGTAGATCCTCAGAAGTTTTGGGAAAAAGACCCAGTGGTCTGTGAATTGAGGTTACATGACATGAATGCCATCTGTCATGTCAAAGCCATTCCTCAGTACAAAGAGGAAGATCAGAAAGAATTCAGAAATGATATTGAAGATCTCCTGAAGAAGAGATTAATTCAACCTTCCACTAGCCCTCATCATGCCCCAGTTTTCTACGTGAGAAATCATGCAGAAAAACTACGAGGAAAAGCTAGAATGGTGATTGACTACAGAGATGTCAATAAGAAGACTGTCAAAGACGGTTATCAAATTGCTCAAGTAAGAGTACTGATTAACCAGCTCAGAGGAGCCAAAGTCTTTTCGAAATTCAATGCAAAGTCGGGTTTTTGGCAAGTCAAGATGCATCCTAAGAGCATTCCTCTCACTGCATTTGGAACACCACAAGGTCATTACGAATGGTTGGTAATGCCTTTTGGTCTAAAGCAAGCTCCCTCAATCTTCTAGAGAAAGATGGACAACATCTTCAAACATGTTGCGGATTTCTGCGTCGTCTACATAGATGACATTCTGGTCTTCTCCAAAAACAGAGAAGAACACATGAAACACCTCCATGAGGTAGTAAAGCTGATAGTTCAGCACATAATTATCCTAGGAGAAAAGAAGATCTTCTTTATCCTCGATGAAGTTGATTTCCTAGGAATAAACATCAAGAATGGAGTGATAAAACTCCAACCTCATATTCTTGAAAAGATCTTGCAGTTTCCAGATAAAATTCCTGATGCTAAGAGTCTGGAGAGATTCCTTGGTGTCATAAATTATGGGAGAGATTTCATCCCTAAAATCTCAGGGCTAACAACAATGTTATCCCCTAAGAAAAGTTCCAAGAGAAAATGGAACTTCACAGAAGATGATAAAAAGATCGTGAAGCAGATAAAAAATCTCTGCAAAAACCTCCCTCCTCTACAGCAACCAGAGGAAGATGATGAAATTATCCTCCAGACAGATGCGAGTGATAATTACTGGTCCGGTGTAGTTCTAGCGAGAGCGCCTGGAACTAACATTGAAAAGATCTGCAAATTTTGTAGTGGCAAGTTCAGCCCTGTAGAACTGAATTATCCCACAGGGGAAAAAGAAATCTTGGCTGTCAAGAAAATAATTTTAAATTCTCCAGCTTATCTTGGAAAACCCTTTACTGTCCGCACCGATTGTGCTAGAGTAAAGAACTTCAAAAATTTTAAACTTGATAAAGCTGCTGATAGAGGAAGATTAGCTAACTGGCAATTGTTTCTTAACCAATATGATTATACTGTTGAATTAATTGCAGGAAACAAGAACTATCTTCTAGACGCTTTGACTAGAGAAATGACAATGTTCAGCCAAAGAGATGACGACGAAGGTCGTAATCCCAGAAGCAGAAGAATTGGGAAAGAACCGGAAGAGGATCCCAAAGAAAAAATCCTTAAAAGGTTTCTGCTAAGCTCGAAAGGCTTAGCCTCAACTGATCAATCCCAGGGTAAAGGATTGGCTAGCCCATCTCAAACGGGAGACAGTAAAGGCTCATCAAGACCGTTGATGGCTGCTGCTTTGCCAAAAAGCAGACCAACTCCAACTGGAGTTATAAATGTTTTTAATTATGAATTAAGAACCTTTGATACTCCTGTGTTCAGAACTGGCAGGAGACTAGCTTACCACCAGAAGGCAATCCTAGATAATCTGTTATTTGCCTTTCAAGAAAGAAGCAGTGGTCTAATGTTCCCAGCTCTCTTTGCATTAGCTGAAGAACTCTACGAAAATGGTAGACCACAGGTGGACAAGCTTCATACACAGCAGAGTGCTGTAAAGAAAGAAAAAATTCACTTCCTAAAAAGCCCTCAAAGTGCTAGGGTCCCTATCATAGCACTCAATGAATCAGACTGGCATGGATTCCATAATCTGATAGGAAGTCACAATTCAGAAGACCAAGTTCCTCCAACCCTCTTCATCGTTGCAGGACCATATGTTGGAAGATACCTGGTAAATGTTCAGAGTGAACATCCCCAAGAACACAAGCTCTGACTTGTTGAAAATGGTTTTGTCCATAATCTGTGGACTAAAACAAATGATGATCTGAAAGGTTTTCCGCCTATCATTGTCAACACAGTCTAAAATATCAGGAAAAATGACTGTATGCTTCGTTTGAAGTTCAGATCCACTCCTCCAGAATGGATCCAGAAGGCAAACGGTGAAGTTGAATATATTTCTCCATATCATTATGTGAGAATTATCTCAAGGAAATATCTTCAACCAGCCTGTGTAGGGTACAATGGTCAAACAAATTCAAACATCCCCTAGATGAAGGCCATGGCCCTGGAATACATTAAGAAGATCATCTCTGAAGATATCAGCAATACCTTCCTGGCAGCAGGAGAGAATATTATTATCACTGCTTACGATCATCCTGACGTAGTCAGCAGTGACCTATTCCTATCTCTCACCAGAAAAGAGATAGACTCGACGATAGCATGCATGCACTGGGTGGAAAAGGTTGAAAATGACAACCACTACAAAATGTATGTTGATACAGATGTCGAGGACAATGCCACAACCACTCGTATGGCCCAGGCAGACAACAACTCCTTTGTCTTTGGCCACAATTCTGAAACAGACGAGAACATGTGAAGCTACAGGTGAAGAATCAGCACCAAACTTGCAACTATAGACCTTTAGACTTTTCTAAAAGCTACTTTTGCTTTTGCAAAAAATTCAAGAAAGAGATGTTTTACCAACTACTTTTCTGCTTTTCCCAACCGACCTCCATCATCAGGAGCACTCAGAAAAGCTGAAAGGTCACGGAGTTGTCCTGTACATTTTGATGTTTTCAATTGTATTTTGAGTTCCGCTCCCTATATAAGGAGATTTAGCTTCTCTTAGAAGGCATTCGAAAATTTCCATATCAGTTCTAGAGTCGAAAAAACAGATTTGAGTAGAAGAGTCTTCTCTCAATTAGTATAGCAGTGTGCTTCCCTTCCTGTCTAAAGTGTGAAGCAGTGTGTTCTTATCAAGTAAGTACCTGATCTCATTCTTATGGATAGCTAAACAGCCTTTTGCTGTTTACCTGAGAATGAGGCTCTGAATGTTTAGCATGTATGTTTGAATAAATAAATTCAGATGGTTGCTCACCCACTTCTTCAACTAATATAGTTGGCATTACATTTTCATAATAATAGTTGTTATTGTCATTGTAATCATCGTTGGCATTCATGTTTCTAAATGCATGCATCCTATAGAAATCCAAAAGTCCTAATAGTATTTTTCTTCTGAAAAATCAGTCTTAGAACCAAAAATTAGACCAAGCAGCAGTGATTCCGCCTGTTAAAGTAGCTGTTAGGCAGGAGCCCTTCAGGTGAAAAACTTGGGCATGTTGAAGGCTAGTCTTGTTTGAATTTTTGTCGTCTAGGACAAAGTTTTTTTGGGTCAAACAATATTGTTAATACCAAGGGACAATATAGGATACAAAAGGCATTTTTTCAGAAACACTATCCCTTTTAGTCTTTGTCTACAGCAATAGTGTAATACAAAAGTTTTGGGCAGTTGTGAAAAATACAGGCGCTTTTTGGGTATACGGGAAAAGACCCTTTTTCATTATGACTCCTTTTTAATTACGAGCTCTTTCTTTTAGGAATGGATTCTGGAGAACTGCAATGTCTTGCGGATGGTGGGACTACGCACACCATTCTCCGCCATAGGCAATTATTCTTGGAAATGTTGCCTACTTATTCCTTTATGACTAAGATGGCTGGGCCATCAGGTTTAGTTCAAGGACATGGAATGTCCCAATTCCTTTTTCCAAATGGCACCTTAATTAATGTCGCAGAAACTCTCTATGCACCTAAGGCAAATTGAACCTTATTGAGCTTTAAAGATATTAGAGCCAACGGATTCCATGCAGAAATGCATATAGAGGACTAAAAATAGTTCTTTTGCATTACCTCTAATGATTATAGACGAAAGCACATCTTAGAGAAGCTTATGTGTCAATCTAGTGGACTTTATGTCACTACCATTCGACCTATTGAATCCAATAATGTGATAAGAGAAGATCTCTTGGATTCAGACACATATTGGCTTTGCCATGACCGACAAAGACATCCTGGTCGTGATATGATGATCCATTTACTTAAGACTTCACAGGGACATCCATTCTTTCGAGCGAAACAAAGCAAGAATCAAAGATTGATTTCCGGACTTATTGTGTAGTCGCCGCAGCAACAGCCTCTGGCACCACCACCTTCGGGCCGCCTCTGTCCCCCTTGACAATGCCATAGAAGGCGTCACACATGGCCATGATGCCATGGATGTCAATCCCCATGGCCATGGCGCCATGGATGCCACTCCTCAGGGTCCTAACGCCATAATGGGTGATATAGTCACCAATTTTGCTTCGAATAGTGCTTCAGACGCTCAGGCCCAACCAAAATCCTCATTGGTTGCTTCTAAGGCCCCTCTCTCATTTTACAAAGCCTATTCCTTAGGGAAATTAGGACCGAGACCGTCCTACGCAAATGATCTAAAAATACTCATTCCATTCTTATAGAGAATTCAAAGAGATATCTGTGAACCAATTCAACCATCTTGCAGACCTTTTAAATACTTTATGATATTGGTTGATGCGTCAACGCTGGTCACATGTCTCGCTGTTGTCCACTCAAAATGCTACATATGCTAAACTCTAAACCCATATTATCCATCTACCGGCTCACTACCCGGACCACCCAATTAAGCCAATTTGACTTGATAATACTGCGGAGTTTACATCGAAAACGTTCGATGACTATTGCATGTCACTAGGGATTGATGTATAGCACCTAGTTCCTCATGTTCATACCCAAAATGGTCTCGCGGAAGCCGCTTTTAAGCGCCTACAAATAATAGCATGGACATTGGTTATGCGCACCAATCTCCCTGTTTCCGCTTGGGAATATACAATATTGCACGCAGCGATGCTAATTCGTCTATGACTCACTGCCACCCAACCTAATTCTGCATTACAACTAGTGACAGGGTACGAGCCTGATATCTCACACTTACGCATTTTTGTGTGTGACATTTATGTGCCTATTACACCGCCACAGCATACTAAGATGGGTCCATAGAGATGAATGGGCATATATGTTAGATATGAAGCTCCAACTATCGTCCGCTACCTGAAAACCTTGATAGGCAATCTCTTTACCGCTAGATTTGCAGATTGTCACTTTGGTGAGATAGTCTTCCCATCGTTAGCGGTAGATAAGAACACACATGTTCAACATGAACGATAGGAATTGTCATTGTCTGTCCTCACTATGTCTCATCTTGATCCCCATATTGCACAGTCCGAACTCGAAGTGCGAAGAATTATCGAGCTCCAGAGCATAGCAGATACTTTACCTGATGCGTTTTCTGATGTTGCTAAAGTGACAAGATCACATATGCCTGCTGCAAATGTGCATGCAAGGATTAACGTCTCAAATAATGGACGAAACACCGCTCCTAACGCACCAGGAGATGGCGCCACTGCCCATATAGGCAGTGATGTGGCGTCTATGGTCACAGGTCCCGCAAGGAAGAGTGGCAGACAGGTTAGTTCGAAAGATTCTCGCCCTAGAAAGAGAGCGAATGAGGCACAGACAAATCCTTTGATCATCGATACTCAAAATCCGTCTCATAAGAATGTTCCGAATTATGGTTATATCTCAGAGATATCTTTGGGGGACATCTCAATGTCAAAACTTATCCCTAAGAAAGTAGAGATCTCTGTAAATTACACTAGTGTACATGGGATGTGGGAAAGAAGCTCCATCACCATTGATGATGTATTCGCGTATTCTGTAGCACGTGAGATTATTGAGACTGATGACATCGAATCACGCTCCATTGATGAATGCCAACGTAGAGCTGATTGGCCAAAATGGAAAGAAGCGATCTAGGCAGAACTTGATTCTCTAGCGAAGAGAAAGGTACTATTTGGGCCAATTGTGCAAATACCACCCAACACCAAACCAGTTGGTCATAAATGGGTATTCGTTAGAAAGCATAATTAGAGAAATGAGATTGTAATATACAAAGCTCGCCTTGTGGCTCAAGGCTTCTCACAACGCCCTAGAATCGACTACGAGGAGACTTATTCTCCCAGAATGGACATCATTACATCCGCTACCTTGTCAGTTTGGTAGTTTTCAAAAAACTGAACATGCAGCTCATGGATATGGTTATTGCGTGTCTATTTGGGGATCTAGATATAGAAATATACATAAAGGTCCTAGATGGACTTCAGTTACTCAAGTCAAGTGGCTCTAAACCACGAAACGCGTTTGTAATAAGGTTAAAATGGATTGAAGAAATCCGGACGAATGTGGTATAACCGTCTAAGTGACTACTTGATTGGGAAGGGATATGTTAATAATGAACTATGCTCATGTGTGTTCATAAAATGAACAAGTTCCGGATTTGCAATATTAGCGGTTTATGTTGATGACATGAACATAATTGGCACCCTTAAAGAGTTAAGGGAAACCATTGAACACTTGAAATCCGAGTTTGAGATGAAGGACCTTAGGAGAACACAATTTTGCTTCGGTTTGGAACTGAAGCACCGTGAAGATGGTATCCTGATTCATCAATCAGCTTATACCCAAAAGATGCTTAACATTTCAATACTGACAAAGTTAAGCCTTTAAGCACCCCAATGGTCGTCCGTAGTCTTGATCTAAAGAAGGATCCATTCTGTCCAAAAGATGACGATGAATATGTGCTAGAGGCAGAAGTGCCCAACCTAAGTGCAATAGGCGCATTATTGTACTTAGCTCAATGCACAAGACCAGACATCTCATTTGCCGTGAACTTGTTAGCTAAACACAGCTCTGCACCAACACGACGCCATTGGACTGGTGTTAAAGATATCTTTCGATACCTAAGCGGTACAATTGATATGAGCTTGTTCTATCCCTACAGAGAGACGATGGATTCGGACCCATCATATGTCAGTGACGCCACCAATAGTGTTCTGCGTTCCCTCTCCCCATCCCAAAATGACATTAGTGTTTTGGCAGGTTTTGCTGATACTAGGTACCTCTCTGACCCATATAAAGGCCGTTCTCGAACTGGTTATGTGTTCATGATGGGTAAGATCGCGATATCTTAGAAGTCTACTAAACAGACCCCTAGTCGCTACTTATTCGAACCATGCAGAGATTATTGCTTTTCACGAAGCGGTTCGTGAATATATATGACTTAGATTCATAGTTACGCATGTTCGATGCAATTGTGGTTTGAAGTTTACCAAAGATGAGCCTACCAGCATTTATGAGGATAATGCTGCTTGCATTGAACAACATTGAACAAAATGAAGTAAGGCTACATCAAAGGCGACAATACCAAGCATATATCGCCCAAGTTCTTCTACAATTAGCAACAACAGAAGTTCAACAAGATCAAAGTGAACCAAGTTCAATCTGAGGACAATGTGGCA
Source organism: Rosa chinensis (assembly GCF_002994745.2). Classification (NCBI taxonomy): domain Eukaryota; kingdom Viridiplantae; phylum Streptophyta; class Magnoliopsida; order Rosales; family Rosaceae; genus Rosa; species Rosa chinensis. The sequence goes on from NC_037094.1 coordinate 36,509,883, forward strand.
GACTTGTTTACGAAGTCATTGCCCAAATCCATGTTCGAGAAACATGTTGCAAGCATTGGCTTGCGGAAGTTATCCGAACTCCCATGATCGTAGTCATCAGGGGGAGACGCAGACATCAAGGGGAGATGTCTACATGTTGATCTCGAAACGTGAAATGTGTGTTATGCTCTTTTTCCCCTTCTATTGAGGTTAATTTTGTCTTATAGGGTTTTAAATACTCAGCAAGTTTTTAATAAGGCAACGAGAGGAGCACCAAGTTTGGGCTACACAAGAGGGAGTGTTCAAGTAAATCCAAAATATGTGTCTAGCCCAAACTCTAGTTTACTTGTGCATGTTTTGTAATAGGGTTTATGTTAGAGATATTATCATTGTACGATTATATTTCCATGTACAACTCTATCTCTATGCTTGTAATCCTCTATATAAAGAGGCTCTTATTATCAATGAAAGCACATCAATTTCTCTCCCAAATATCGATTCCCTTAAACAACAACTAAGTTTTTAAAATCAGAGAAATATCTGTCAAATCTCCGTTCCATTTAGGGGCAAATAAAATATTTCTCTGATTTTGAAAGTTTATATACCTGATTGATCGTTTTTAAAGTCTGGATATCATTTTGTCTGGTCACGAAAAATTAGACTCAACCCATGATAAAACTTTAGGATTTTGCACCCATCTATGAGTTTGATTTGTTATTTTTCGATTTTGATGCTACAAATTTTGAAGTTTGTTGTTCAATTCAATCTGTCAATGTTGAATATCTATAATATCTATGTATTTTAGCTAGCAAAAGTCGTTTTATTGAGGGTCAGTTGTGTCTTAATAAGGGTACCCTCCATCAAAGGTTTGAATGAAACTTAGCCTAATATTGATCAGGCTGTACATTGTCCTTCATGGTCGACAACCACTTATTCGTTGTAGTAAGTGAAGCAAAGACTTAAGGATGGTGTTATCATAAACAAACGTTTAAACTTGTCGATTGCTTTGTATATTTCCTTCATATAGAATTGCACATCCCTTAAGTTAATGTTGTTATCCTTCCTACATATTGCATTCTTTATATCCATCATCTCAGGATGATAGTTTATGAAGTCTTTTAAGAAGATACACAAATCCGCATTATTCAAGCCCATGACATGCTCCAAGTCACTTGCATCCATATCAATCTCTGTTTGTTGCATGGTTACAGTATATGCTTTCGGGTCACAAGTATCAATAACACAAAGTGATGCATTTCCAACAATCTTCAAAAATACCAAATCCCTTCTTTGAATAGGCTGCCTTTTTCTCATCAGTAAAATATGCAACCAAAGCTTTGAAGCATTATGGAGAACTAATGTGGACCAACTCTAGCGAACCTTCATCAGGACCTTCTTCCAAGAATACCGATCAGTCTTTATGTGCTGCTCATTCTCTTCTAATGGAAGCTCCTTCCATTTTTCAGAAATTTTAACCCAGAACTAAAACACAACTAATTCATTGAGTTAGTATCTCATATAATTAAAAAAAGAGCTGATTTCATTTTACCATCATAACCTTTACACGTTAAACCAGTTATGGCCTTACACTTTTAATTTGATCACATATATCCCTGTATTCTCTAATTTAATCAATCATGTCCAATCATTATTTTTTTTTGTCAAGTATTTTTTAAATTGAAAATATAGATCTAATCGGCTCTCATATATGATGATGATTCACTAATGTGGCATGCAAAATAATATTGCATGTTACTACAATTTCATAATACATCAAACAATGGTTAGAAAGAAAACCAAGGGTTAGACAAGATTGATTGAAATTGGTAAGTACAGGGACGTCCATGATGAAATTAAAAGTGTAGGAGCACAAATGATTTATGGTGTACATAAGATCAGGGAAGTAAAATGAAATTTGCTCTTAAAAAAATAGCATGTAACTACACTTGTCTAACCACTTGAAAGGAGAACCAGTAATTGTGCTTGGTATTTGAATGAAAAAACTCACATCCTACGTTAGATTGATTTGTTTATGTTAAGTATTCTTGCACTCAATCTGCCAAGTTAGTTATACACACTCACATAATATGAATATATTAATATGAGTACAAATTTGAGTACTTACAAGTAATTTAAAACGCTGATGGAATGTCTAGAGATCTTTTTCTTGAGCATGAGGAGTCTCTTAGATCCTTAACCTCTATGGACATCTTATCGATTCTCCATCTCTCTGATTTTGTCAATAAGGTGGACGATTAAACCTTTAACTGTGTCTCATCTTTTGATGCAGATGGCGCATCCAAAACATGTTTCGATGTCAGGATCACGAATTCAGGCATGATCTTTTATACTTCCTCCCTTTTTTCTATAATTACAACATGATCAAGAAGTTACCTTCATGGTATCAGAATTCTCCAAATTCTGGCTGGCTGGAAACCTCGGAATCCATCGTGGTTTGCGATGCTTTAAAGTTCATGACTCTGTTAGTCTTTTGACAACCTCCATTTGAAGTGTTGGAGCTAGGTTTGGCCTTTTTGGATAGCCTCTTCTTCGAAGCCGTGTGTAGTTTCCGATGGTTTAAAGTTCACAACTCTATTAGTCTTTTGGGTTCCTATATCAGAAGTGTTGGAGATTGATTTGAGCTTTTTGGATAGCCTTTTCTTCGACGCTATGTTTGGTTTGGAGGAGTATTAGGATATAGGAGATAGGGAAAGAGAAAAAATAAAGAGGAGAGAGAGATAGATGAATTGGAGAAGAAAGAGTAGAGAGAAGACAAAGAAGAGAATGAAGTAAGCGTTTTCTATTTGTAATTCAAAATTCAAATCAAATGATTAGTGTGACTGCTTACATCCACTCGTAACCACACATGATCATTACGTGAAAGAAAAGAAAACAACATTTTTTTTTATATACAAGTGTGTTATAAAAGGTGTGTTATTGCACCTAAGGGGACCCTAACAACAAAATCTTTATAAAACAGAAGAAGTACGTATTGATTTTCCCTTTATCAAACAAAAAAAATTTACAAAGAGTACCCCAAATAAAGTCCACTCATATAGACCAAAAAAAAAAGTTCACTCATCACTTTGGTACATCAATCTTAAATATTATAACCATGGTACCTCAACATTTAAACCCGATATATTATAGATGCACACTGTCAAAAACGACATGAACCTACTAGCACGTGATGTTTTTCCATGATTCATCTCTCCTTGTTTTCCATAGTTATCTGTTGGCACATAAAGCCAAAATCAACGTCTCTCACCATCAGACTCTCACGCACACTTTATGTTCAAGTAGATCATTAAAAAGGCAGAGGAAAAGAGATTTTGCTACAAATCCAGGTCTGGGTAAACTAGATTAGATGCGAGAATCCTACATCCTGAATCAATGGCAAACTATTGGAGGTACTTTCAATTTGATAGAGATCCACCTGTATTTGGAGGTTTGCAAAAAGGATCCCCACATATGAGTTTTTGTTTCCTTTTAGGGTTTTGTATCTCATACATGGTACTATAAATGTTTGACAGGACATGCTCCGGATTTCACCGTAAAATCTAAATTGGCCCCATGAGGTCCACTTTAGGAGAAATTTCACAGAAAATTTAGCAAAATCTCCCCTAAAAATGGACTACTCAAAACCCGTGGAAAACTATATTCATATTTCTAAAAAAATTTCACCACCAGCTCAACTCCTGGAGCCTACTTGCTCCCAATTTTTACATCAAACTCCACAACAATTACAATAAGTCTCTCTACTCAAATTATAAATTACACAAAAAGTTGGCTATCATAGCAATCTAATTCATAACGTACACAAGAACATAAAAGTAGAGCCAATATGCGGAAGCTGTGATGATGACTATGCCTCACCTGAAAATATGTCTGACCTCAACTAATTTAGTCTACAAATTAGGCATTTGAAACTGAAGGGCCTAACTGACAGTATTCGAAAAACACATTTGCGTGAGTGGACAAAAAAAAATGTTCGCATTAATTGAAACTAAAAGAAACTTAAATACTTTCCCTCTTCAATCTCTAAAAATCAACAATGCATTGTCACCAATGAAAACATCATGATCAATAACATCCTCACCAATGAGATTAAACAAACTCGTAAAGGAAATCATGCTCTATAACATAACATGCGAGATTAATAAAAGAAAAGTCATAATTAACATTGAAAATCCCATTTTTGAAAATCATTCGAAAAGCTAACGGTGGACGAATAAAATATAACTTAATTCTGGATATCACCTTGAAAAATAATTTGTCGAAAACCATCATAAATCACACATAATTTCGCCATGCTCCTCGAAAAATGATCCATAAAATGCAAGTTATTACTAAACTCAAATCCCAAATATAATTCGAAAACCATAAATCACGACTAAAATTGTAATTTCAAACCTGAGCATAGGAAATTCATCAAGGTAATTTATTTTCCAAAAACCAACTAAAATCGTAATTTCAAATCCGAGCATAGTAAAACCATACCTGAAAATCATGATGTAAAATTCGATCAATAAACCAAAATATAATCCAAAGCAAAATCATATCCGAAACCAATTCATATCCTCGATAAATAAAATAATATTATGAAAAGTTCATTGCATGCATATTTATCTTAAAACGAAAGTGTCCACTCATGATATACGACATTAAGTAGTCAGGCGCTGGGATCCTTGTTGAGCGATCGCTCAATACATCGTCCTGTACATGATTATAACTCGTAAATGATAATTCAAATATTTAGAAGTTAAATATGACTCTGGAATGAAACTTGAAAATCCATCGTATAAATAATTTGTCGAATATCTGAAATCATATCAAAGTTGGCTCAAGCTTTAAGGGTATCATCATTTTCATTATTTCAAAATCATAACAAAAAACGAAGATGATCTGACAGTCGGATTTTCCTGGATCGTAACCCAAAAATCTAAAATACAGAAATTTTCGATCGGTTACAAAAGTTCACCAATTTCAACAAAAAGCATATCGACACGTTCGTATCGCCAAGCTCTATTTAACAAGCCATGGAAAATTGGAAGAAGCGGCTACATGCGCCACATGCTACTACTCTGACCACCAATTTGAGGTTCAAGACTTGCACCCAAAATGTTCCTCTTAACCACAACAAAGTCTAATTTTGGGCCTAGAAGTTAGAAATTACCTTAAATCATAAAAGGGGCTAGAATCTTCCATGCTTCGATTCTCCTTCATCGTTTCAAATCAGTCCAAGTTTCTTGGTGGGTTTGCTAGGCACCCCAAGAGCTTCAAAACCCAAAAATTTCACCGAAATTGGTGGCTAGAGCTGCGAATTCCGACCAGGTCGAGCTCACGGATCCAAAATGATTTCAACGCCTTGAATCATCTTCCCAAGTGCGACTCGGTGTGACATTCGGGCAAAAGGCGAAGCGAAGTGTAACGATGGTTCCAATGCCATCTGTGCCGCAGCCTGGGATGGCCGGATGCCTGAGAACTCTGTGACTTAGGTTGGGTTGCGTCGTCGGTCAAGGTCAAGAGAACTGATTTAGGGCTTGGGGTAGAAACTGACTTTACTACTTACCTAAAATGAAAACTTACCTATTTATACTTAGGCTTGGAAATAGTAACTCAAAGTTTTTAGACCATAACTTTCTAAAAAAGTAGATGGAATAAAAAGTCAACTTTTGAGTCTACTAAGTGTTCGATAAGAAGGTAAAAAAGTTAAGATTGTTGTCGTTTACCGTCCAGATGACTAGCAAATTGGTATGGTGATAAGACCTGCCCCAGATTTTACCCTGAAATCCGAGGTGGCCCTGTAAGGCTCACCTTAGGAATAACTCTACCAAAAATTCCGCTGAGTCATCCCTAAAAATAGACTACCCAAAACTTGCAAACCATACAAATACACTTCGAGCAAACCAATCTTATTCTCCTGGAGCGACCCTGCTCCCCAAATCACAGCAACTCCAAATACACAATACAGATCTTAACTTAAGAACATTTAGCCCATAAGTTATCAGAGCAATCTAATACACAAGGTATACAAGAAACTCAAAAGAAAGGTAAATATACGGAAGTTGTGATGTTGACTATGCCTCGACTCCAAGTACGTCTGACCTCAACTAATCTAGTCTGCAAACTTGGCATTTGAAATCGAAGGGCTTAGGGGAAAATAATTGAAAATTGCGTTAGTGTGAGTGGACAAAAATAAATAAATAAGTGATACAAACTTTACTACTTTCCCACGTATTTTCCTTTATAAACCAATGCATGCAACATATATAAACATTTGTTTTTCTTGAAATCTAAAATCTCCTAAAAATATACCAACCCTGCTGGTTAAGTAAAATCGGACTAGTCCCGCTAGTCAAAAATAATAAAGTATAAGTAAGGGAAGATGATAATCATACAAGTGAGCCTCTCAGGCTCAGGTGATAGTCTTCAGGCTAAAGTACTCACATACTCCTACGTACCCTTAAGCCACTGAGGCGAATAGGATATTGGGCTTCAGAGTTACTGCCACGAAGGCAGCAACCCAAGACCACAAAGGTGGACAGGACACTGAGATCCAATCACGTCACCACAAAGGTGGACTACATGCTAGCATGATAAAATAATCACCATAGATATGGCATAGGAAAAACATAAGTAAACCTAAATCAGTAAAGCTTCTGCAACTCTCTAGATAAAAGTACGAGTATAGTTCCCAACCGTACTCGGAAAATCTCGTGATAGAATTGTTTGAACCTAAAATTAACATTTTTTCTGACAAATGGTGTCTCAAGAGAAACCGGGCCAATATCCACAGCCCAAGCTATATACTTTCGATAAGTTCGAAATAAATTATTTAGAGGCTAAGTAAAGCCCATTTGGAGATCAAGCAATCTTAAAGCGAATGTAGATGTTCCTTGATTTACTAGTAATTATCAAATATTTGATAATTAATGGTGACTTGTTTGCTTGATTACAAAGGTTGTGGAAGAGGCCGGGAAAGATATGGATTATGCAAGCTGCACTTATGGTTCAAGATGTGAGCCATGCGAATATTCATATATTTCCATGCAATTAAGAAGTATGGCATGGACGTGCAAACATATGGAAGGAATTAACCACCTTTGATTGTGGCCAACAAGGAATATATATCATGTATATAATTGCTTTGGCATGGGAGGCCAATTAAGGAAAGGATAATAACATGATGCATGCAAGTGAGTTATCAAGGGGCCCCACATGTATTGCAATCAAGGGATACTGTAGATCAATTAAGTGTGCCACTAAGCTACAGATTGCTCGCGAAGATATATATGCAATTAAGACGTGCATATCCAACCGTCCGCATCCAAGAGATTGGTTCCCAGAGACAATTAACTTTGCCTAGAAGATAGCTATGTAATAGAGGTAATTATCTATTATAGCCTACAATAGTTATCAAAACTATTAAGGATCCGTTTGGTTGACAATGTTACATTGGGAAAAGGAATTGTACTAATTTTCCTATCAAGGATGGAATGGAATTGATTTAGCATTTCCTTTTGTGGAGTTTGGAAGGATTCAAGACTTAAGATTAGAAAATGGTTTGAGAGAATTGATTTGTTAATGATTTTCGAATAATGCCCAATCAAATTAAATATGGAAGATTAAAAATGAATGAGTGGAGATAGGAATTAGGCAAAATAACCAAATTACCCCCTGACTTTTCCCATGGCTGCCGATTACCCCATGACATTTCAATTTTGATTATCTACACCCTCACTTTTCTAATTGTTGCCGATTTACATCCATCGTTATTTTTTAGACTTTCCATCCAATTTTCCGTTAATTTGGTTAGCACGTCAGGGGCTTTTTCGTCTTTTCAACTATCACCCAAAAAAAAATTAAACAAACCAACACATCATCAAAGATATATAAAAAAAATACAAACTATTCTTCATTAAAAAAGGAAAAAAAAAACTTGCCCTTTGTCGCTTCTTCCTTGTCCATCTCTTCTTCTTCTTCACTCCCTTTAATTCAAAATTGGCCGTTAGCTTGCAACTGATTGTTTAATTAATATTTGCTAGTCACATCAAATGATTGGATGATCATATCATTGAAAGAGAAACGGTCTTTGATCATTTAGGTTTCTGGTTTTCTTTTTCTTTGATGGCCGGACTGGTCATTAATATTTCAAATATTCATATTAGAATTTGATCTTCCATGTTTCTAGTTGGAGGGGTTTGTATTGTGTATAAGATTGAGAAGCCATCGAACTAACTAAAATATTTATATGTATGGAATATGAAAATTAAAATTACAGCAAGCATGTGAAGGTCATCCTGATTGATTCAAGTTGGGATTGTGTTATATTGATCTCGATAAAAGGAACATAGAAGAAGAGGTCATGCTGAGAAGAAGATAATTGAGAGATAGATAGAGAAGAAGATGAGAGGCTGAGGGAAAAAAAAAACCAATTGTGGGAGACGAATAGCAGTATTTTATTTTTGGATTAAATTATGTTTAGTCCCTCTACTTTGTCATCATCGTTTCAGTCCCTGACATTCTAATTTAATCTAAAAACTCCCTGACCTCACAATTTCCCTCCAATAGGTCCATTCCGCATCAAATTATGAGTTGGCCTTAGGTGAAATGTCTAATTTACCCCTTTGTTATTTTTTTTTTCCTTTTTAATTTCTTTCTTTCCTTTTTATCTTTTTTTTTTCCCTTTAATCTTTTTTCCTTTTTTATTTTTCATTTTTCCTTTTTAATTTCTTTTTTTTTCTTTTTTTTTTCTTTTTCCTTTTTAATGACGATCGTATCTTGCTGCATCGGTAGCACCACGTTGGCGAACCAATCCAGATCGACCCGAAACCCCAATTCTTTTTCTCCACGCCGACGACCCTTTTTTTTTTCTTTTTCTTTTTCCTTTTTAATTTCTTTTTCATTTTCCTTTTTTATTTTTCTTTGTTCCTTTTTAATTTCTTTTTTCTTTTTTCTTTTCTTTTTTCTTTTTTCTTTTTCCTTTTTAATGACCATCGTATCCTGCTGCATCGGTAGCGCCACGTCGGCGAACCAATCCAGATCGACCTGAAACCCCAATTATTGTTCTCCACGCCAGCGGCCATTTTTCTTTTCCATCACTATTCTTCTTCTTCACTTCTGGTTTTGGTCAACTTGGCCATCAAAAACCATCATTTCAACCAGACCCAAAATCCAAATCACCATTTTGAGCAAGACCCAAAAACCTCAGGGTCTGAAAAAATGGTAGTTTTCAGTGAAAAGTTTCCAAATTAAGGCTTGACGTGGAGAGAGAAAGTGAGATTTGAGTGGGAGAGAGAGAAGTAGGCTGTGAAAACAAGAGGGGAGTAGTTTAGCGGTGAATTTCAGAGCAAATTGGGATCTGCTTGTGTTGGTGAGATGGCGTCGGCAACGATGGAGGCGAGAGCGGATCCCAACAGAGGGAGATGGCTTCAGAAAAGGTGAAGAAGTGATCGATCAGCTCCTAGTCTCTTACTTTTGCTCGATGTCCATCTCTGCACCGCCAAGCTAGGTTTTTGCTGGGTTTGGTTTCAATTTGGGGAGAGAAACATATGGGTTGTGGAGTTTGATCGGAATGAGATTGGTGGGTTGAGGAATGAGAAAGTAGGCAAAATGAAAAGAAAAAAGAGATTAAAAAGGAACAAGAAAAAAAGAAGAAAAAGCAAAAAAGAAATTAAAAAGAAAAAAGAAAAAAAAGAAATTAAAAAGGAAAAAAAAAGAAATTAAAAAGGAAAAAAAAAGAAATTAAAAAGGAAAAAGAAAAAAAAAGGAGAAAAAGAAATTAAAAAGGAAAAAGAAATAACATAGGGGTATATTGGACATTTCACCTAAGGCCAACTCCTAATTTGACGCAGGAGAGACCAATCAGATGGAAATTTTGACGTTAGGGACTTTTTAGATTAATTGAGAATGTCAAGGACTGAAACGAAAAAATGGTCATAGTACATGGACTAAACATAATTTAATCCTTTATTTTTTATTTTTTAACAAAGTAATTTTGTATTTTTGTCTTGATTTTTTTTTTTGGGTGACAATTGTAATGACGAAAAGGCCCTTTACATGCTAACCAAATTAACGGAGAAATTGGATGGAAAGTCTAAAATTTAACTATAGGGTGTAAATTGGCAACATTTAGAAAAGTGAGGGTGTAAATAATCAAAATTGAAATATCATGGGGTAAATCGGCAGTCACAAGAAAAGTTATAGGGTAATTTGGCTATTTTGCCTAAGAATTATTAATTGACCAGATTTTATGAAAGGCTAAACAAGTAAATTTTCAATTCCATTGAGTGAAGGAATTGAAATACCACACCCTAGATGGTATTTCTATTCCGTCTCTTTTATGGAATTGAACTCCGGTCAACTAATTTATTCTACTTTCCTTTCCAGACTTATGACTTAACCAAACACGACAATTTAATGGAATGGGAAACTATTTCACATTCCATATTTGATTTCCTGGCTAACAAACAGGGCCTAAGTGTTTTGATTTGATTCAAGGCCAATAATTGGAGCCTAAAATATAGTATTTCATTCCTATTAGGAAGGTAAATATGCAGTAAATAGCCTATATATAGAGGCTAAAATGGATAAACAAAGGACATAACTCTCCAATCAACTAATCTATCAGATTATCAAAGTCTCTCCAGAGCAAACTTACCTTCAACCTAGTTGAAACCAGCGAAGCAAGGATAACGCCCTCGCAACCCAGCGAAGCTAAAGTCACGCTTTAGTAAAACTCGTGCTTTCTCCTACTTCCCGGTGATTGCTCTGCTCAACCTACAATGTTGAGTATTGACTCGGTGACGCAAGAGATCACACCCTAAAGTCCTTATTCGTAAGGCGAAAGTCCTTATCCGTAAGGCATAGAAAAGAACCTTGTGATGAGCTTGGTGCTCTCCTAGTCCATAGCGTTTGATAAGAAGTTAGGTCAAGGGACGCCCCGACGACTGCACCACACGGTGTTGGCACGCTCGCGCATGCAAAAGAGATTGAGTTCCATGATCATTCATGGTCAAACAAAGGACGAGTTCTCACATGCGAAGTTAGCAGAGTTAGCTACAGATTTGTCCATTGGTGTTCCATCAGAGTGGATGGTGGTTTGAGGATGAACCAAGGGTTGTATGCTTCGGATCATGTTGACCTCGAGGGAGAGATTCTTCGTGAGGGACATCGATCACGGTATATTGTGCATCCTAGAAGCACCAAGATGTATTAGGATCTATTTGCGAAGGCAATTCTGGTGGAATAGGATAAAGAGGGATGTGGCAGAGTATGTTTCCAAGTGTCTTACTTGCCAACAGGTGAAGACTGAGCATCAGAGACCTACAGGTATGTTGAAGCCATTACCTATTCCAGTGTGGAAGTGGGAGCAGATCTCAATGGATTTTGTTAGTAGATTGCCTAGGTCCAAGTAAAGTCATGATGCATTGTGGGTGATCGTTGACCGTTTATCGAAATCAGCACACTTTCTTCATGTGTTGACAACGTATTCAGTTGACACGTTATGCAAGTTGTATACTAAGAAGGTATTGAGACTTCATGGTGTGCCAGTATCGATTGTTTTTTATCACGATGCACGATTCACTTCGAAATTCTGGGGCGGTTTCCAAAAAGCCATGGGAACTGACTTAGATATGAGTACCGCTTTTCACCCTCAGACTGATGGGCAGACTGAGCGAGTGAATCAAGTGATGGAGGATATGTTGAGAGCGTGTGTGTTTGACTTCAAGGGAAGTTGGGAGGATCATCTACCGTTGATTGAATTCTCATATGACAACAGTTATCACTCTAGTATTGGCATGGCACCATATGAGGCTCTATATGGTAGACCATGTAGATCTTTTATTTGCTGGGCAAAAGCTGGAGAGAAGGAACTATTGGGTCTTGAGATCGTTTAGGAGACTACTGACAAGATTTCGATTATCAGGGACATGATTCGAACTACACAGAGCGAGCAGAAGAGTTATGAAGATTTGAAAAGGAGACAGGTCGAGTTTAAAGAGGGTGATCATGTGTTCTTGAAGGTCTCACCCATGAAGGACTTGGTGAGATTTGGCAAGAAATTGAAGTTATCACCAAGGTTTGTCTGAATTTTTGAAATTCTGGAGAAGGTAGGAGATTTGGCTTATAGGCTTGCCTTACCTCCTAGAATGTCTAGGATGCATAATGTGTTTCATGTGTCCATGCTGAGGAAGTATATCTAGGATGAGTCACATGTGATCAATTATGGTACGATTAAGATGAATGCGGATACGACCTTTGTTATTGAACCTGTTTGTATTTTGGATAGGTCAACAAAGCAACTTCGAAGGAAGAAAGTTGACTTGATCAAGGTATTGTGGAGTCACCATGACGAGGGTGATACTTCATGGGAGTTGGAGTCAGATATGAGAGCGAAGTGTCCACAGTTGTTTGATGATTAATGAGCTTGAATTTCGAGACGAAATTCCTTTAAGGAGGGTAGACTGTGATGACCTGGTTTTTCGTTATTTAATTATTACAGTTAATAATAAACCAGTTATATTAATTATGAATGTTTTTCTTTATTCGTATGTTGTTGTGGAATGAAATTATTTTCGGACGAATAACTATTCAGAAACGTCATTTGAGGGGGTTTACAAAGGTTGACTTTTTATACGTTGGGTTTCTCCAAAAACTTACTTCACGAAAGTCATAGAGCGTGTTGATATGAGTTCGTGAACATGTGTCATGCGTAAATCAGAGTTCGTACGAGAAAATTATGGCGGTTGGAAGTTTCAGATATTTTTGCAAACCACTATAAATAGAAATTTCTGTTTTCAAAAATTTACTATTTTCATTTTTGGAAAGTTGCCTTTTTTGGAAAACCCAAAACCTCTGTTCTCTCTCCTCAACTGTGACCGACCCGACTTGTATCTGAATTTCCGACTTGACCAGCGTTCCTTTTTCTAGCAATCTCCGACGGTGAAACCTACCCAGATCGATTCGTCTCTTCCTTCTGATCCTCCTTGCCACCTCAATAGGCGATTCTCACCCACGGCAGTGCAGCAAAGCTAAGTGCAGTCGAACCTGATCGAAAATCTCAACTCTGGCGACGGCGGAGATTCAAACTAATCTTGTTGAGCTCGTAGCAGCCTCCTCTGTTGATCCTTGGTGGTGGTTTTGATCTATTTTCACCGGAGAATGATTAACTAGAGGTGAACAGTGGATCCCGGCTTGTGAGCTTGATTCCAGCTGATCTAGGCAAACCGGCCAAAACCTCAGGTGCTTGACAGAATGCGTTCTGTAAGTTATCTAGTTGTGTGAAGACGCTGCAGGAATTTCGAGGTGAGTAATCTCACAATGTTCATTTACTAACGGGTTTACCTTATCATTTTGGGAGTTATTTATTTAACTGCAAACTATAGTTGGTATTAGTGGCGTTCCTGAGTGAATGACCATGTATATATATATATATATATATATATATATATTTACGTGAAATATATATGTGTTGGTGGATTTGTTATGATGAAGCAATATCTGTGATAAGGTTCATGTTATTGTTTTTGTATTGACTTTTCGGAAAACAATATATTATGAAAAGTGTTAATTTATATTGTTTTGAAAAGTGTTGAGAATTGTTGAACATTTTTTAATTTTTAGTCATGGGTGACTTATGTAAATGTTGGTCTTTATACCGGGAGTAATTGATAGGGATCGATTACCAGGAATCTTTTGTTTTAGATTTAGGTAACATTTTGGGTCCAATGCAACTCCTTTACATGTTTTGGTATTTATACTGGGGATCCAAAGACCTAAGAGTTGAGGATTGGGGGTCACGAATGTGACCATGGCATGGCCTTTGGCCGGGTTATTGTTTACGATTAGTTAGAGTTCTAGACTGTCTGCCCGGGTTTTAATTGTATCTTATGGGGGTAATAGTTGAGGTTACTTGGGACTCATGAGTACAGGTTTAAAAGAGTATTCTTTCTTTATTGTCCATGGGGGACTTTGGGTTTCATATTCATTTTGTTGTGTGATCAAATGGTATGATTTTGTCACGGAGTGACATATGCATCTCATTTGAGGAAGGGAATTAATGCGTGGGTTGTTTTCATTAAGTTGAAAGGGTGGTTTTCTCGTGGTTGGTGTGAGTTGTTTGATAGTTGTATTTGAGTTACTCATACAAGCTTTCATAAGCTTACTGAGTTTGTTGTGTGGCCCGGTGCACTATTCGAGGGTATAGGGGTAAATCCTGTAGGTCATGATAATCATGGCGGAAGCAGAGCTAGCGTGTTTGCAGCTTTATGGTATGAAGCCAATTTTGTGAATTTACCATTGATAAGACTTCCGTTGTGTAGTAAGATCCGAGGAGCATTTATGTTTTATTTTGTTGTGGCAACTTAATTCGTAAACTTATGTAATATATGACTCTATGGAGTGGGTCTATATTGACATAGTGGGTTCAGGGCATCAATTTGTACTTGGTTTAAAAGGAAACAGTTTTCCAGGTATTTTGTATCGATGGCTGAACCATCACGCATAAATTCTGGGATTATATTGATTTTTAATTATGTTTAAAAATCGGGACGTGACAAGGAAATTGTGGTCATTAGTTAATTAACTTGGTGATCTAAAGATAACTTACTTATAGTTTTCAAATTTATGAATGGCCAAGTCCTTCCAGAAAAAGGTATAGTGTTGGGTTCAGAATTTCTTTTGAAACGGGGATCTCCTAAACAATGGTGATGCTTTGGTGGCCTGAAGTTCTTGTTGTGCTCTGAAGGCTCAGGGTGGATTAGGGATTAAGAACCTATTCACTCTAAACCGTTCTCCCCTAATCAAAATGTGCAGGGATTGTGGAGCCATAAAATACACTAGCTCTTAATCGAACGAATTAATGCTCCGAAAGGACAAAACTATCCTCAAAGGTAACGAAAACGCTCTTATAATAAGCACACATATTTACTAAAAAAAAGAAGAAGAAAAAAAAAAGCAAATTTATAGCTCACATCAGAAAGGAAGAAATATAGAGCAATTCGTTGTTTTAAATAAGGGAAAAATCAAGGATTAAATTGATTATATTAAATTTCAAAGTTGTGGTCATAATTCAAATTCAAAAAATAGTAAACATCCTGCTCCGACTTCAATTAAGGAAGATTTTATATAGATTACATCCTATTTAATCAGAAAAGGCTATTGTTAAAAGACGAGAAACATCTTAATTATAAGCATATACCTATAAGGAATGTTCAATTATGTGAATTAATTATGCTAATGGGTGTAGATTAGAAAAAAAAAAAAATATGGGTGAGTTTTTTCTAATACAAGCTTGGTCTTTTGGGTTTATATCTAATTTTCTAGTTATTTAACCATAAGATTTTCTCCTTTGTCCCAACTAAAGAGCTTTAGAAAATTTATTTGAGATGGCCAAAGCTCTGCCAGTGCTCAGCTTTCTAATCATCTACGTTCTTTTGGGTCCAGGTAATCTCTTTACACATCATTTTAAATGCGAACTTATCTTGATAGAGGATTAAATTGAATTGATTATAATAAATTTCAAAGTTGTGGTCATAATTCAAATTCAAAAAATAGTAAACATCTGGCTTCAACTAAGAAAGACTATGTATAGATTACATCCTATTTATTCAGAAGGGACTATTGTTAAAAGACAAGAAAAATCTTAATTATAGACATATACCCTATAAGGAATGTTCAATTATGTGAATTAATTAAGCGAATTGGGTGTAAATTAGAAAAAAATTTATGGGTCGGTTTTTTCTAAGACTAAATTCAGTTTACCCCCTGAGGTTTGGGGGTAACATCATGTTAGTCATTGTGGTTTAATTCAATCAGTAACACCCCTGCACTCTCAAATTTCATCAACCATGTCCAATTTGAATTCCTCCGTCCTAATTGGACGTTAATTGCTGATGTGGATGTTCACTCTCCCACACTCGGGCCCACTTGAGGGGCTAAATTACGCTTGTAACCCTTAAATCTATTTAGGAAAATTCAAAAAAGAAAAAGCAAATGAAAATACCAAAAAAAAAGAAGAAGAATAATTATGCGGCAAAACATGGGGAGTTAGTTTGCTTTCAATGATAATGGGTAGTTAGTTTGCTTTCCAAATTCCAACCATTACTTGAAGGATGAATGAGTAAACCTGAAATCAAATTCCAACAAATTGAAACAAGAGTTGCAATTGCAATTATCTCTTTTAAATTGCCTAGCCATGTCAGATCAATAAAATTTAGATTTTGCACCATAAATCCTCCAGCATAACCTCTATCGATTTTGCAGATCAAAACATAAACACAAAGAGCAAATCTATGAGCCTACGAACCTAGCTTGAGGACTGCTCTTCTTCTTCTTAAAATTACGAGCTCAAGGCCATACCTAGAAAGGACATTTGCAGCCAGTCGACCAAGTTCGATTGCTTCTCTGCTTCAGAAAGGTGAAGACGACATTGCTCGAATCTGGGTATTTATTTTCACATACCTCTAAAATTTAAGTTCAAAGTCTCATGCTTTTGTGCTTCTGGTGAATTGGGAATTGCATGAATCGATTTCCATTGATGCCCCAACAAAGTGATTAGAACAATTTCCAAATACTAATGAATGTTTGATTTCTCTTTATTATGTGCGGAGGGCAGAGGCGTGGATGGTGGAGGAGGAGAAGTTGAAGAAGAGAGAGAGAGAAATGTGGGTGGCGAGTGGGTGAGTCAAATCGGTAAATAAGTGAGGGTCGACCGGAGCCATCGGAAAATCAAAGCTAGGGTTTTGCAGAGAGTGAAGGCAAATTGATTTTGGGTGAGGAAGAATTCTGGGTTTCTTTTTTTCCCTTTTAAACTTTGGGGTGTATGATATGGAATATGAGGCCGTCCACTCCACCACCTCTTCAGATCCTATAGTTTGATATGGGGTGTTACCCTTTTTTTTTATCGGATGATCTGAACCTAAGTACCACTTTTGCTTTTTTCTTCTTAATCATAATAAATAGATTTTTTCTTATTCAAAAAACAAATAAATAGAATTTATGAAAAAAAAGAGGATTTGATTGAATTGACAATTTTAGCCCTTACTGTGGGCCCCATTAGATTCCACGTCAGCAATTAGTGTCCAATTAGGACGGACGAATTCAAATTGGACACGGTTGATGAAATTTGAGAGTGCAGGGGTGTTACTGTCACGCCCCCTATTTTTAACACAATTAAAAAATCGATATATAATCTCATAATTATACATGCTCATCGTTCAGTCGTCAATACAATATACCTAAAAACTTTTTCCCTTAAACCAAGTACATACTGATGCCTGAACCTTCAAAGTTAATATACACTCGCTCCACAAAGTTATATATTACACAAGCTTACGAATTAAATTGTCAACAACAAAATAAAACGTAAATGCTCCTCAGAGCCCACTACAAGCAGAAGTCTTAATAACAGTAAAATCACAAAATTGGTTTCCTACCGTAAAGCTGCTAGCTCGCTATCCCAGTTTTCAGCCACGATTACCCTGACCTGCAAGATTAACCCCTACAACATTGAATAGTGCACCGGGTTGCCACACAACAAACCCGGTAAGCTTATAAAAGCCCGTACGAGTAACTCAAAACAACTCAAACAAATCACGGAATAAACCCACGCGAATCAAGAGATAAACTCACACGAATCACGAGATATACTCACACGAATCACGAGATAAACTCACACGTTTCAATCAAGAAACAACTCACACAAATCACGGGATAAACCCACACGTTTCAATCAAGAAACGACTCACACAAATCACAGGATAAACCCACACGTATCACGAGATAAACTCATACGTTTCAATCAAGAAACCAAGCACGGCGGACAGACTAGAGCTATAACTGATCGTATTCACTAACCCGACCAAAGGCGTGAATTCCCCATATTTTTTCCACCCACGATCACATTTCGTGATCCACGATCCTCAACTCGTAAGTCTTTGGATCCACGGTATAAATACCAAAACATTAAAGGAGTCGCACTGGACCCGAAATGTTACACGAATCTAAAATAAAAGATTCTCCGTAATTGATTGTCACGCCCCTGATTTTATACACAATAAATCGATATATAACCCCATAATTATATATGCGTGAAATGCTCAGCCATCAATACAAAATACTTAGAAACTTATTCCCTTTTAACGCAAGTACATATTGATGCCCTGAACCCACAAATTCTATATTGACTCGCCCCATAGAGTCACACAACACATGAGTTTACGAATTAAATTGTCAACAACAAAATAAAACGTAAATGCTCCTCAGAGTAACTATACAACGGAAGTCCTTATCAACGGTAAAGTCACAAAGATGGCTTCCTACCGTAAAGCTGCAAAGCGCCACCTCAGCTTCAGCCACGATTTCCCTGACCTGCAGGATTAACCCCTACACCATTCCATTGAATAGTGCACCGGGTTTCCACACAACAAAACCCGGTAAGCTTATGAAGCTCGTATGAGTAACTCAAAACCAATTACACGAATTTACGGGATAAAAGCCCGCACAACTCACGCCAACACGAGGAAAACCTTTCGACTCGAGGATAAGGAAAACATATCATGCTTCCCAAAACAATACTCTTCCCCAAAAAGGAAAACACAAAAGCCACACCGTGACGAAATCATATAAATTGTTAACATCACAATTCAAATCTGATTAATTGATCCAACCTGGATAAAACACACACGCACATCAATCATACCTATCGTTAACCTAACAAATAGCATATGATTCTTAGTCCAACCTGGACAAAATACGTACCCAGGAGTCATAAGTAACCTACTTAGATCCATGAGGTACCATGGCAGACATACTAGCGCTCTAGCTTATTGTAACCACTCGCCCGGCTAACTGCGTGATTCCTTATTTCTTACCTTGGTCATTATCAGCGACCTGTCACCATCTGTGACATATGATCTTCAGACCCCATCCAATCTCGAAATCAACCATTGGTCACCATCTGCGACCTATCACCATCTGTGACATATATAATATGATTCACAAGTCCTCCCAGGACATTTAAAAGAAAGAATCCCCGAAACTCTCTTTTAAAGAAACACGTACTCATGAGCATCAGATAGCTCCCCACTAACCCCATGATGTACCAACAACAAATCAGTCCAACCTAGACACACAACACATCAACACAGATTCACCACGAAGCCACTAGTACATGAATACGTATGTATATATATATGTACACACATAGTCATTCACTCATAAATGCAACCAATACATGAATACATATGTATATATATATACCCCATAATATATATATGTACACACATACTCATTCACTCAGAAATGAAACCAATACATGAATACATATGTATATATATATACCCCATAATATATATATGTACACACATACTCATTCACTCAGAAATGAAACCAATACATGAATACATATGTATATATATATACCCCATAATATATATATGTACACACATACTCATTCACTTAGAATTGCCACAATACATCTATGGTAACTAGACTCAGAACACAGATAAATCATTGGTTACCATCTGCAGCCTATCACCGTCTGTGACTCTTGGTTTTCATACCCCGTCTGGTCTTAGAACCAACCGTTGGTCACCATCTGCGACCCATGTTTTTCAGACCCCATCTGGTCTCAAGTCAACGTTAAGTAAGTCACACCTGACCTAAAAACGTTACGACCATCTAGTTCCGGCTTTCCCATCCCTGCTCACCATCTGTGACCCTTGGTACAAGGACCAATACATTTAAAAAGAGTCACGCTTGACTCAAAAATGTAACATCAAACTCAATACTTTTCAAACAATAGAAAACATCTTTTTCTATAATATTGTTTCCTGAAAAGTCATACTTAACAATAATATGAACACCATCATGCATATTATTATTCATCACAATCATCCACAAGGACATATATATATTTCATCTAAATATATATATGTAGTCATTCGCTCAGGAATGCCTACTAATACCAACTATAGTTTGCAGTTAAATAATTAACGCCAAAACAATAATGGTAATTCTGTTCATAATGAACCTTGTGAGATTACTCACCTCGAAACTCCCGCTGCGTCTTCAATACAGAACAAGACAGCCAATCCACAAAATAGCCGTCCGAGGAGTACTACGTCACGTACCTAAGGAATTACAGCTCTCATTCAGTCAACGAATCACAAGGGATAACGTTCGAAACCCTAAATCGAACCAAAATTCCCAAGGTGACGCCAAATGAGGCGAAACCACATCCGAGACCTCCCAAAGTCCTCGGAATACGTCCACGATCGATGTGACCAAACCACAAGTCGATCGGACTCTCAAATCCTCAAGGATCGAATAAATCGATCGGTATGAAACTGCAAAAATCATAACAATTCCATACGAACTCCAAAATTTGCATATTATATATCGAAACGCTCGTATCAACGAGTAGAACATATATAATACCAAAACCAATTCCTTAAGTGGCCGGAACACCGCCGGAACGCCACCACAGACGGTGGTGCACCGCCGCCGGCCAAAAACACATTATTTCACAAAACTCCCAACATCAAAAAGCTTCATCTAAGCATGCTTGTGAATTCTCATAACTGGATCGAAGTCAGAAAACAAGCCTAAGGGATCGAAAACTACCTCACAAGCCGTGAACAGTGATCCAATCCGAGTTGATCGAAGTTTCACGTGAATCGATCCAAACAACCACCAAGGATCGATCAACGAGGCCGCTCTGAGCTCAACCAAGGAATCGTTGAAGCCATGAAGTCGCCGGAGTTGTGTTTTCCGGCCGGGTCCGAAAACACCAACCTGCACCGCCTTCTACCGCCGCTACCACCGAGAATCGGCGATAGAGAACACCACAGGGACCACCAGACGGCGGAGACGATCCTGTCTGGAAAATTTCGTCGCCGGAGATGGCCGGAGCTCGCCGGAAACGTCGGGTCGGATCGACCGGGTCCGGGTCGGGTCAGTCGAAAAACTTCGACTCAGAAGACGCGGACGAGAGAGAAGAGAGAGAGAGTGTGGTTTCCGGAAAAGGAAAGTGGAAAAAATGAATATATTTTTCTGATTTTTCCTATATATACCAAAATGGAAACTTTTTCCAATAGCCATAACTTCCTCATACGAACTCCGATTTATGCGTTCCGCATGTCCACGAACTCGTATTGACGCGCTCTACGACTTTCGTGAAGGAAGTTTTTGGAGAATCTCAACGTATCAAAAGTCAACCTTGAAACCCCCCCTAATTCCACACTTTACGAATAAAAATTCGTCCAAAACACTTCCGCTCCGTCCACGAGCCACGAAAACGTCCGATACCCACAATTTAAATTCCGGAAAATCCTCGGAAAGTAAATACGAATTTCTGGGGCATCACATTCTACCCCCCTTAAAGAAATTTCGTCCCGAAATTTAAACGTACCACTCCCACAGTACGTATAAATCATCCCCACATCCAATTCTCATTCCTCAACAACCTGTTCTCACCTCGCTGTACAATATCCTAGCTCAATAATGGATACAGGTACCCCACCTAATATCACAACACTAGGAATCTTTACCACACCGCTCGGTGGCAACCCAATCATTTCATGGATCTCATCCTCGTACACTATCCAACAAAGACTCTGTGACTGCAGCACTACACACAGATCACACAAGAGTCCAGAATCCTGTTATCACAACAGTATCTGCATCATATCATCAATAATGCAAACCTTGCATTACAAGAATTGAAAATGAAACCTTCATTTCAACTCACCTCGAACCTATGCATCACAACTTAATAAGTGTCTACCCAACCTGGGAACACAAAATCAAGCTAAGGTCTGGCCCCACCTGACCCGCACACACATCATCACCTGTCATTGTAATTACAATCAAAGTGGTATAGACCTTCTACTACCACAACAATGAAGGATGCATCACATCACATGCCACACTCAAAAGTCTAGCTATAGACAACAGACAAAACTCAACACAACACAACACATGGAAAGAAGTACACAACTATCACACATTATTCTAGCACACAAGCAGAATTAGATAAGGTACTTTCTTATCCGCACACACATCAGCTTGAGGAAACCATGCAACCATGATTCCATCTAGCACTCCATAACCTTTCCATCTAAAGGAAAACATAAATCACCGCTGTGACAATGTTCTATTTGCTAACTTAACCATCAAGAAGCAAATCAAGTCTCATCTAGACAATAAAGGAAGAATACTCTCGGAATTCTCCTATAATTACATACTTATGAGTCTCCAGCAACCTCGACCGTTACTCCCATAAACTATCCTGGCAGACAGACAAGAACTCTGACTGACATCGTAACCACTCGTCCGGCCAAGGACGTGATTACCTATTTCCTGCCTTGATCACCGTCTGCGATCAGTCACCGTCTATGACTCAATATATCACCATCTGTGATCAGTCACCATCTGTGATTCAATATATCACCATCTGTGATCAGTCACCTTCTGTGACTCAATATATATCACCATCTGTGATCAGTCATCTTCTGTGACTCAATATATCACCATCTGTGATCAGTCACCTTCTGTGACTCAATATATATCACCATCTGTGATCAGTCACCTTCTGTGACTCAATATCTATCACCATCTGTGATCAGTCACCATCTGTGACGCAATATCGATCACCATCTGTGATCAGTCACCATCTGTGACTCAATATATATCACCATCTGTGATCAGTCACCTTCTGTGACTCAATATATCACCATCTGTGATCAGTCACCATCTGTGACGCAATATATCACCATCTGTGATCAGTCACCATCTGTGACTCAATATATCACCATCTGTGATCAGTCACCGTCTGTGACTCAATATCGATCACCATCTGTGATCAGTCACCGTCTGTGACTCAATATCGATCACCATCTGTGATCAGTCACCCTCTGTGACTCAATATCTATCACCATCTGTGATCAGTCACCATCTGTGACCTCAATATATCACCATCTGTGATCAGTCACCATCTGTGACTCAATATCTATCACCATCTGTGATCAGTCACCATCTGTGACCTCAATATATCACCATCTGTGATCAGTCACCATCTGTGACTCAATATATCACCATCTGTGATCAGTCACCGTCTGTGACTCAATATCTATCACCATCTGTGATCAGTCACCATCTGTGACTCAATATCGATCACCATCTGTGATCAGTCACCGTCTGTGACTCAATATATCACCATCTGTGATCAGTCACCATCTGTGACTCAATATCTATCACCATCTGTGATCAGTCACCATCTGTGACTCAATATATCACCATCTGTGATCAGTCACCATCTGTGACTCAATATATCACCATCTGTGATCAGTCACCGTCTGTGACTCAATATCTATCACCATCTGTGATCAGTCACCATAACTTAGACACGATATACACATAGCTCACACTTACGGTCATCAATTCCCTAATCTTCCATATCGTGCCTACATAAGTCAACTGGTGACTACATCCTCATGCTTAGATTCTCAACTAGCGTTCCATTACACAAATTAAGCCAACAATCAATCAAATCAACCACACACTACGTCAGAAGATACAATTCTATCCCCTACGTACACAAGAGTTAAATCTAAAGGTCCTCATTCCTCAAAAGACTATAACTCCTAGAAGCTACCTTAAGCTCCTACAACTTATTCACCGAGCCAACACTACCCTGAAGACTCACATTCCAACACTCATTGCATACCCAATGACTATATCAATACCGAAGAGCATCAGATGGGGATCCGCTGCAGACGGGCCATCACTCGAGGAGTATTGATTGTCACCAAATATGCACCTTACGCTCTGATACCAATCTGTCACGCCCCTGATTTTATACACAATAAATCGATATATAACCCCATAATTATATATGCGTGAAATGCTCAGCCATCAATACAAAATACTTAGAAACTTATTCCCTTTTAACGCAAGTACATATTGATGCCCTGAACCCACAAATTCTATATTGACTCGCCCCATAGAGTCACACAACACATGAGTTTACGAATTAAATTGTCAACAACAAAATAAAACGTAAATGCTCCTCAGAGTAACTATACAACGGAAGTCCTTATCAACGGTAAAGTCACAAAGATGGCTTCCTACCGTAAAGCTGCAAAGCGCCACCTCAGCTTCAGCCACGATTTCCCTGACCTGCAGGATTAACCCCTACACCATTCCATTGAATAGTGCACCGGGTTTCCACACAACAAAACCCGGTAAGCTTATGAAGCTCGTATGAGTAACTCAAAACCAATTACACGAATTTACGGGATAAAAGCCCGCACAACTCACGCCAACACGAGGAAAACCTTTCGACTCGAGGATAAGGAAAACATATCATGCTTCCCAAAACAATACTCTTCCCCAAAAAGGAAAACACAAAAGCCACACCGTGACGAAATCATATAAATTGTTAACATCACAATTCAAATCTGATTAATTGATCCAACCTGGATAAAACACACACGCACATCAATCATACCTATCGTTAACCTAACAAATAGCATATGATTCTTAGTCCAACCTGGACAAAATACGTACCCAGGAGTCATAAGTAACCTACTTAGATCCATGAGGTACCATGGCAGACATACTAGCGCTCTAGCTTATTGTAACCACTCGCCCGGCTAACTGCGTGATTCCTTATTTCTTACCTTGGTCATTATCAGCGACCTGTCACCATCTGTGACATATGATCTTCAGACCCCATCCAATCTCGAAATCAACCATTGGTCACCATCTGCGACCTATCACCATCTGTGACATATATAATATGATTCACAAGTCCTCCCAGGACATTTAAAAGAAAGAATCCCCGAAACTCTCTTTTAAAGAAACACGTACTCATGAGCATCAGATAGCTCCCCACTAACCCCATGATGTACCAACAACAAATCAGTCCAACCTAGACACACAACACATCAACACAGATTCACCACGAAGCCACTAGTACATGAATACGTATGTATATATATATGTACACACATAGTCATTCACTCATAAATGCAACCAATACATGAATACATATGTATATATATATACCCCATAATATATATATGTACACACATACTCATTCACTCAGAAATGAAACCAATACATGAATACATATGTATATATATATACCCCATAATATATATATGTACACACATACTCATTCACTCAGAAATGAAACCAATACATGAATACATATGTATATATATATACCCCATAATATATATATGTACACACATACTCATTCACTTAGAATTGCCACAATACATCTATGGTAACTAGACTCAGAACACAGATAAATCATTGGTTACCATCTGCAGCCTATCACCGTCTGTGACTCTTGGTTTTCATACCCCGTCTGGTCTTAGAACCAACCGTTGGTCACCATCTGCGACCCATGTTTTTCAGACCCCATCTGGTCTCAAGTCAACGTTAAGTAAGTCACACCTGACCTAAAAACGTTACGACCATCTAGTTCCGGCTTTCCCATCCCTGCTCACCATCTGTGACCCTTGGTACAAGGACCAATACATTTAAAAAGAGTCACGCTTGACTCAAAAATGTAACATCAAACTCAATACTTTTCAAACAATAGAAAACATCTTTTTCTATAATATTGTTTCCTGAAAAGTCATACTTAACAATAATATGAACACCATCATGCATATTATTATTCATCACAATCATCCACAAGGACATATATATATTTCATCTAAATATATATATGTAGTCATTCGCTCAGGAATGCCTACTAATACCAACTATAGTTTGCAGTTAAATAATTAACGCCAAAACAATAATGGTAATTCTGTTCATAATGAACCTTGTGAGATTACTCACCTCGAAACTCCCGCTGCGTCTTCAATACAGAACAAGACAGCCAATCCACAAAATAGCCGTCCGAGGAGTACTACGTCACGTACCTAAGGAATTACAGCTCTCATTCAGTCAACGAATCACAAGGGATAACGTTCGAAACCCTAAATCGAACCAAAATTCCCAAGGTGACGCCAAATGAGGCGAAACCACATCCGAGACCTCCCAAAGTCCTCGGAATACGTCCACGATCGATGTGACCAAACCACAAGTCGATCGGACTCTCAAATCCTCAAGGATCGAATAAATCGATCGGTATGAAACTGCAAAAATCATAACAATTCCATACGAACTCCAAAATTTGCATATTATATATCGAAACGCTCGTATCAACGAGTAGAACATATATAATACCAAAACCAATTCCTTAAGTGGCCGGAACACCGCCGGAACGCCACCACAGACGGTGGTGCACCGCCGCCGGCCAAAAACACATTATTTCACAAAACTCCCAACATCAAAAAGCTTCATCTAAGCATGCTTGTGAATTCTCATAACTGGATCGAAGTCAGAAAACAAGCCTAAGGGATCGAAAACTACCTCACAAGCCGTGAACAGTGATCCAATCCGAGTTGATCGAAGTTTCACGTGAATCGATCCAAACAACCACCAAGGATCGATCAACGAGGCCGCTCTGAGCTCAACCAAGGAATCGTTGAAGCCATGAAGTCGCCGGAGTTGTGTTTTCCGGCCGGGTCCGAAAACACCAACCTGCACCGCCTTCTACCGCCGCTACCACCGAGAATCGGCGATAGAGAACACCACAGGGACCACCAGACGGCGGAGACGATCCTGTCTGGAAAATTTCGTCGCCGGAGATGGCCGGAGCTCGCCGGAAACGTCGGGTCGGATCGACCGGGTCCGGGTCGGGTCAGTCGAAAAACTTCGACTCAGAAGACGCGGACGAGAGAGAAGAGAGAGAGAGTGTGGTTTCCGGAAAAGGAAAGTGGAAAAAATGAATATATTTTTCTGATTTTTCCTATATATACCAAAATGGAAACTTTTTCCAATAGCCATAACTTCCTCATACGAACTCCGATTTATGCGTTCCGCATGTCCACGAACTCGTATTGACGCGCTCTACGACTTTCGTGAAGGAAGTTTTTGGAGAATCTCAACGTATCAAAAGTCAACCTTGAAACCCCCCCTAATTCCACACTTTACGAATAAAAATTCGTCCAAAACACTTCCGCTCCGTCCACGAGCCACGAAAACGTCCGATACCCACAATTTAAATTCCGGAAAATCCTCGGAAAGTAAATACGAATTTCTGGGGCATCACATTCTACCCCCCTTAAAGAAATTTCGTCCCGAAATTTAAACGTACCACTCCCACAGTACGTATAAATCATCCCCACATCCAATTCTCATTCCTCAACAACCTGTTCTCACCTCGCTGTACAATATCCTAGCTCAATAATGGATACAGGTACCCCACCTAATATCACAACACTAGGAATCTTTACCACACCGCTCGGTGGCAACCCAATCATTTCATGGATCTCATCCTCGTACACTATCCAACAAAGACTCTGTGACTGCAGCACTACACACAGATCACACAAGAGTCCAGAATCCTGTTATCACAACAGTATCTGCATCATATCATCAATAATGCAAACCTTGCATTACAAGAATTGAAAATGAAACCTTCATTTCAACTCACCTCGAACCTATGCATCACAACTTAATAAGTGTCTACCCAACCTGGGAACACAAAATCAAGCTAAGGTCTGGCCCCACCTGACCCGCACACACATCATCACCTGTCATTGTAATTACAATCAAAGTGGTATAGACCTTCTACTACCACAACAATGAAGGATGCATCACATCACATGCCACACTCAAAAGTCTAGCTATAGACAACAGACAAAACTCAACACAACACAACACATGGAAAGAAGTACACAACTATCACACATTATTCTAGCACACAAGCAGAATTAGATAAGGTACTTTCTTATCCGCACACACATCAGCTTGAGGAAACCATGCAACCATGATTCCATCTAGCACTCCATAACCTTTCCATCTAAAGGAAAACATAAATCACCGCTGTGACAATGTTCTATTTGCTAACTTAACCATCAAGAAGCAAATCAAGTCTCATCTAGACAATAAAGGAAGAATACTCTCGGAATTCTCCTATAATTACATACTTATGAGTCTCCAGCAACCTCGACCGTTACTCCCATAAACTATCCTGGCAGACAGACAAGAACTCTGACTGACATCGTAACCACTCGTCCGGCCAAGGACGTGATTACCTATTTCCTGCCTTGATCACCGTCTGCGATCAGTCACCGTCTATGACTCAATATATCACCATCTGTGATCAGTCACCATCTGTGATTCAATATATCACCATCTGTGATCAGTCACCTTCTGTGACTCAATATATATCACCATCTGTGATCAGTCATCTTCTGTGACTCAATATATCACCATCTGTGATCAGTCACCTTCTGTGACTCAATATATATCACCATCTGTGATCAGTCACCTTCTGTGACTCAATATCTATCACCATCTGTGATCAGTCACCATCTGTGACGCAATATCGATCACCATCTGTGATCAGTCACCATCTGTGACTCAATATATATCACCATCTGTGATCAGTCACCTTCTGTGACTCAATATATCACCATCTGTGATCAGTCACCATCTGTGACGCAATATATCACCATCTGTGATCAGTCACCATCTGTGACTCAATATATCACCATCTGTGATCAGTCACCGTCTGTGACTCAATATCGATCACCATCTGTGATCAGTCACCGTCTGTGACTCAATATCGATCACCATCTGTGATCAGTCACCCTCTGTGACTCAATATCTATCACCATCTGTGATCAGTCACCATCTGTGACCTCAATATATCACCATCTGTGATCAGTCACCATCTGTGACTCAATATCTATCACCATCTGTGATCAGTCACCATCTGTGACCTCAATATATCACCATCTGTGATCAGTCACCATCTGTGACTCAATATATCACCATCTGTGATCAGTCACCGTCTGTGACTCAATATCTATCACCATCTGTGATCAGTCACCATCTGTGACTCAATATCGATCACCATCTGTGATCAGTCACCGTCTGTGACTCAATATATCACCATCTGTGATCAGTCACCATCTGTGACTCAATATCTATCACCATCTGTGATCAGTCACCATCTGTGACTCAATATATCACCATCTGTGATCAGTCACCATCTGTGACTCAATATATCACCATCTGTGATCAGTCACCGTCTGTGACTCAATATCTATCACCATCTGTGATCAGTCACCATAACTTAGACACGATATACACATAGCTCACACTTACGGTCATCAATTCCCTAATCTTCCATATCGTGCCTACATAAGTCAACTGGTGACTACATCCTCATGCTTAGATTCTCAACTAGCGTTCCATTACACAAATTAAGCCAACAATCAATCAAATCAACCACACACTACGTCAGAAGATACAATTCTATCCCCTACGTACACAAGAGTTAAATCTAAAGGTCCTCATTCCTCAAAAGACTATAACTCCTAGAAGCTACCTTAAGCTCCTACAACTTATTCACCGAGCCAACACTACCCTGAAGACTCACATTCCAACACTCATTGCATACCCAATGACTATATCAATACCGAAGAGCATCAGATGGGGATCCGCTGCAGACGGGCCATCACTCGAGGAGTATTGATTGTCACCAAATATGCACCTTACGCTCTGATACCAATCTGTCACGCCCCTGATTTTATACACAATAAATCGATATATAACCCCATAATTATATATGCGTGAAATGCTCAGCCATCAATACAAAATACTTAGAAACTTATTCCCTTTTAACGCAAGTACATATTGATGCCCTGAACCCACAAATTCTATATTGACTCGCCCCATAGAGTCACACAACACATGAGTTTACGAATTAAATTGTCAACAACAAAATAAAACGTAAATGCTCCTCAGAGTAACTATACAACGGAAGTCCTTATCAACGGTAAAGTCACAAAGATGGCTTCCTACCGTAAAGCTGCAAAGCGCCACCTCAGCTTCAGCCACGATTTCCCTGACCTGCAGGATTAACCCCTACACCATTCCATTGAATAGTGCACCGGGTTTCCACACAACAAAACCCGGTAAGCTTATGAAGCTCGTATGAGTAACTCAAAACCAATTACACGAATTTACGGGATAAAAGCCCGCACAACTCACGCCAACACGAGGAAAACCTTTCGACTCGAGGATAAGGAAAACATATCATGCTTCCCAAAACAATACTCTTCCCCAAAAAGGAAAACACAAAAGCCACACCGTGACGAAATCATATAAATTGTTAACATCACAATTCAAATCTGATTAATTGATCCAACCTGGATAAAACACACACGCACATCAATCATACCTATCGTTAACCTAACAAATAGCATATGATTCTTAGTCCAACCTGGACAAAATACGTACCCAGGAGTCATAAGTAACCTACTTAGATCCATGAGGTACCATGGCAGACATACTAGCGCTCTAGCTTATCGTAACCACTCGCCCGGCTAACTGCGTGATTCCTTATTTCTTACCTTGGTCATTATCAGCGACCTGTCACCATCTGTGACATATGATCTTCAGACCCCATCCAATCTCGAAATCAACCATTGGTCACCATCTGCGACCTATCACCATCTGTGACATATATAATATGATTCACAAGTCCTCCCAGGACATTTAAAAGAAAGAATCCCCGAAACTCTCTTTTAAAGAAACACGTACTCATGAGCATCAGATAGCTCCCCACTAACCCCATGATGTACCAACAACAAATCAGTCCAACCTAGACACACAACACATCAACACAGATTCACCACGAAGCCACTAGTACATGAATACGTATGTATATATATATGTACACACATAGTCATTCACTCATAAATGCAACCAATACATGAATACATATGTATATATATATACCCCATAATATATATATGTACACACATACTCATTCACTCAGAAATGAAACCAATACATGAATACATATGTATATATATATACCCCATAATATATATATGTACACACATACTCATTCACTCAGAAATGAAACCAATACATGAATACATATGTATATATATATACCCCATAATATATATATGTACACACATACTCATTCACTTAGAATTGCCACAATACATCTATGGTAACTAGACTCAGAACACAGATAAATCATTGGTTACCATCTGCAACCTATCACCGTCTGTGACTCTTGGTTTTCATACCCCGTCTGGTCTTAGAACCAACCGTTGGTCACCATCTGCGACCCATGTTTTTCAGACCCCATCTGGTCTCAAGTCAACGTTAAGTAAGTCACACCTGACCTAAAAACGTTACGACCATCTAGTTCCGGCTTTCCCATCCCTGCTCACCATCTGTGACCCTTGGTACAAGGACCAATACATTTAAAAAGAGTCACGCTTGACTCAAAAATGTAACATCAAACTCAATACTTTTCAAACAATAGAAAACATCTTTTTCTATAATATTGTTTCCTGAAAAGTCATACTTAACAATAATATGAACACCATCATGCATATTATTATTCATCACAATCATCCACAAGGACATATATATATTTCATCTAAATATATATATGTAGTCATTCGCTCAGGAATGCCTACTAATACCAACTATAGTTTGCAGTTAAATAATTAACGCCAAAACAATAATGGTAATTCTGTTCATAATGAACCTTGTGAGATTACTCACCTCGAAACTCCCGCTGCGTCTTCAATACAGAACAAGACAGCCAATCCACAAAATAGCCGTCCGAGGAGTACTACGTCACGTACCTAAGGAATTACAGCTCTCATTCAGTCAACGAATCACAAGGGATAACGTTCGAAACCCTAAATCGAACCAAAATTCCCAAGGTGACGCCAAATGAGGCGAAACCACATCCGAGACCTCCCAAAGTCCTCGGAATACGTCCACGATCGATGTGACCAAACCACAAGTCGATCGGACTCTCAAATCCTCAAGGATCGAATAAATCGATCGGTATGAAACTGCAAAAATCATAACAATTCCATACGAACTCCAAAATTTGCATATTATATATCGAAACGCTCGTATCAACGAGTAGAACATATATAATACCAAAACCAATTCCTTAAGTGGCCGGAACACCGCCGGAACGCCACCACAGACGGTGGTGCACCGCCGCCGGCCAAAAACACATTATTTCACAAAACTCCCAACATCAAAAAGCTTCATCTAAGCATGCTTGTGAATTCTCATAACTGGATCGAAGTCAGAAAACAAGCCTAAGGGATCGAAAACTACCTCACAAGCCGTGAACAGTGATCCAATCCGAGTTGATCGAAGTTTCACGTGAATCGATCCAAACAACCACCAAGGATCGATCAACGAGGCCGCTCTGAGCTCAACCAAGGAATCGTTGAAGCCATGAAGTCGCCGGAGTTGTGTTTTCCGGCCGGGTCCGAAAACACCAACCTGCACCGCCTTCTACCGCCGCTACCACCGAGAATCGGCGATAGAGAACACCACAGGGACCACCAGACGGCGGAGACGATCCTGTCTGGAAAATTTCGTCGCCGGAGATGGCCGGAGCTCGCCGGAAACGTCGGGTCGGATCGACCGGGTCCGGGTCGGGTCAGTCGAAAAACTTCGACTCAGAAGACGCGGACGAGAGAGAAGAGAGAGAGAGTGTGGTTTCCGGAAAAGGAAAGTGGAAAAAATGAATATATTTTTCTGATTTTTCCTATATATACCAAAATGGAAACTTTTTCCAATAGCCATAACTTCCTCATACGAACTCCGATTTATGCGTTCCGCATGTCCACGAACTCGTATTGACGCGCTCTACGACTTTCGTGAAGGAAGTTTTTGGAGAATCTCAACGTATCAAAAGTCAACCTTGAAACCCCCCCTAATTCCACACTTTACGAATAAAAATTCGTCCAAAACACTTCCGCTCCGTCCACGAGCCACGAAAACGTCCGATACCCACAATTTAAATTCCAGAAAATCCTCGGAAAGTAAATACGAATTTCTGGGGCATCACATTGATCCCTATCAGTTACTCCCGGTACAAGACCCACAATTAAATAAACCACCCACGAACTAAAATGTTCCACAATACACAACACTTTTCAAAACAATAGAAATCACCCTTTCACAAAGCATTGTTTCACGAAAAGTCACACCCAAAACAATAAAATCAACGCACCCATAATTATTGTTTTATCACACAAATCCACCTACACATATATATTTCACGTAAATATATATACACGTAGACATTCACTCAGGAATGTTATTAATACCAACTATAGTTTGCAGTTAACTAAATAACTATCGAACGATAAGGTAAGCCCGTTCTTAAATGAACATTGTGAGATTACTCACCTCGAAACTCCCGCTGCGTCTTCAATATGGAACAAAGAAGCCAATCCACAAAATAACCGTCCAAAATACTTCGTCAAGTACCTAATCACATACGGTTTTAACTTAGTAACAATTCACAAACGATTTAAGTCTGAAACCCCTGTTTTGAACTAAAATCCCCAAAGTGGCGCCAATCGAGGCAAAACCACATCCGAGACCTCCCAAAGTCTCCGGAATACTTCCACGATCGATATATCCAAACCACAAGTCGATCGGACGCTCGGATCCTCACGGATAGAATAAATCAACCGGTATGAAACCGTAAAAATCATAACAAATTCATACGAACTCTAAAATTTTTATATTATATATTGAAACGCTCGTATCGACGAGTAGAAAATATATAATACCAGAAATAGTTCCTAATATGGTCGGAACGCCTTCAGAATGCCGCCACAGGAGGTGGCGCACTGCCGTAGGCCAAAACTCAATATTTGACAAAACTTCCAACATCAAAGATGTTCATCTCAGCATGCTTAACCATTTTCATAACTAGCACGAAGTCAAAATCGAAGCGTAAAGGGTCGATAACTACCTCGCAAGTTGTGGATTACTGTTCAATCCGAGTTGAACCAAGTTTCACGTGAATCGATCCAAACAACCACCACAGATCGATCCAGGAGGCTACTACGAGCTCCCCAAGCTTGATTTGAAGCCTCGCCGACGTCGGAGATCGGAGAACTGATCGGGTTCGAATACACAAAACTTCACCTCCTTGCTGCATCATCACCGCTGCGAATCGCCGCTAGAGGACACCACAGGGAGGAGCGGACGGCGGAGACCAGCCGATCTGGAAAGTTTCACATGAAGAGGTCAATCGCGGGTGAAGAGAGAGAACGGAGAGTTTTCTGATTTCCGGAAATGGAAAGTGAGAAAATGAAAATAGTAAGTTTCCGAAAATGGAAACTCCTATTTATAGAACTTTCCCAAAACTTCAAATGCTCATAACTTTCACATACGAACTCCGATTTCTGCGTTCCACATAACCACGAACTCGTATCAACTTGCCTACAACTTTTGTGAAGGAAGTTTTCGGAGAATCCCAACGTATAAAAAGTCAACCTTGAGCCCCCCCCTAAAGTCATACTTTCCGAATAAAAATTCATCCGAAACACTTCCGCTCTGTCCACGAGCCACGAAACCATCCAATAATCATTAGATTCCGGAAAATCCTCGGAAAATAAATATGAATTTTCGGGGCATCACAGCTACTGATTAAATTGAAACCATAGGGACTAACATGATGTTACCCCCAAACCTCAGGGGGGTAAATTGAATTTAATCTTTTTTTCTAATACAAGCTTGGATTTTTGGGTTTATATATAATTTTCTTGTTATTTAACCATAAGATTGTTCTCTTTGTCCCAACTAATGAAATTTAAAATATTTATCTGTAATGGCCAAAGCTCTACCAGTGCTCAGCTTTCTGACTATTCTTGTTCTTCTGGGTCCAGGTAATCTCTTTACACATCATTTTAAATGCAAACTTGTCTTGATAAAGGATTAAATTGAATTGATTATAATAAATTTTCAAAGTTGTGGTCATAAATCAAATTAAAATAGTAAACATCCGGATTCAATTAAGGAAGATTTTATATAGATTACATCCCATTTAATCAGATGAAATATTGTTAAAAGACGAGAAAAATCTTAATTATAGACATATAAGTACCCTATAAGGAATGTTCAATTATGTGAATTGGGTGTAGATTAGGAAAAAAAATTTAGGTGGGTTACAAGATTGGTTTTTTGAGTTTATATCTAATTATCTCGTTATTTAACCATAAGATTTTCTCCTTTGTCCTGACTAAAGAACTTTATAAAATTTATCTGAGATGGCCAAAGCTCTGCTAGTGCTGAGCTTTCTAATCATCCATGTTCTTCTGGGTCCAGGTAATCTCTTTACACATCATTTAAAATGCGAACTTGTCTTGATAAATGATTAAATTGAATTGATTATAATAAATTTCAAAGTTGTGGTCATAATTCAAGTTCAAAAAATAGTAAACATCTGTCTTCAATTAAGGAAGATTTTATATAGATTACACCCTATTTAATCAGAAGGAACTATTGTTAAAAGACTAGAAAAATCTTAGTTGTAGACATGTACCCTATAAGGAAGTTATTATGTGAATTGGGTGTAGATTAGAAAAAAATTATGGGTGGGTTTACTATTGTTAAAAGACAAGAAAAATCTTAGTTGTAGACATATACCCTATAAGGAAGTTATTATGTGAATTGGGTGTAGATTAGAAAAAAATTATGGATGGGTTTTTCCAAATACAAGCTTGGATTTTTGGGTTTATATCTAATTTTCTTGTTATTTAACCTTAAGATTTTCTCCTTTGTCCCAACTAAAGAACTTTAGACAATTTATCTGAGATGGCCAAAGCTCTGCCAATGCTCAGCTTTCTAATCATCCTTATTCTTCTTGGTCCAGGTAATCTCTTTGCACATCATTTTAAATGTTTGGATATGTCAGTATGTCGAATTCGTGAGTATTAAGTTCAAAAATGCTTTCATATTACCCCAAAAAAATGAATACCCAGATATTTCTCATATTAGATCACTGCCACATTATGTTTATGAGCTAATGTGTTACCTACACATTTAACCAACTCCCTTATACATTTTAGAACTTGTTGATTAATATCACATAAATCATTGTAATTGCAAAGAGACCAAGTGCCATACTCAAGTGTAGTTTATAATATTGTCTAAATAATATTCAAATATATTGTCTAAATAATATTTAAATATATATTTGCAGCAACTCATATAATTGCTATACCAGCACCCTGCCCAAAAGTAGTGTTGTATGGTGTCACCTGCACTCAATTGGGGACGAATCCAGAATGCACAAGACAATGTTCGAGGCAAATTGACCCCCAAAGTTTGGCAGATTGCGAAAGCCCCCCTGGTGTTCCCGGTTTAATTGTCTGCACGTGCATCAAGCCATGCTAGAAACTCTTGTCGTAGTTTAGTTGCTAATTCGGTGGCCTTATTGTTCCATCATGGCTTCGTCTCTCCTTATTATTATAAATGAATAATAATAAATATATAACAAAATAAGGGTGCTATAGCACTATTATAAAGTTATTTCACATTTCAAGTTAGAAAAAAATAATAATAAAATTCAGCGTGTTATCATTTTATAAACGTTTCAATAATCTTGTCTCTTTTTGTATGAGTTAATGATACTTACTAGAGATTAATTAATCCATTCCAAGTTCCTTAGTTATGATGACCTGGATTTTCGTTATGTAATTTTGGTAATTAATAATGGACCAGTTGTACGGATATTTGGTATTGTGCTTTATTTTTAAGTTGTATGTGAGGTGGAATGATTTTCGTACGTATAATTATTCGAATTTCACAGTTTAGGGGGTTGTGTGAAGTTTGAATTTTTATACGTTGGGGTTCTCGGAAAACTTCCTTCATGAAAGTTGTAGAGCGCGTCGATACGAGTTCGTGGACATGCGGAATGCGTCAATCGGAGTTCGTATGTGAAAGTTATGAGCATTTGAAGTTTTGGGAAAGTTCTATAAATAGGAGTTTCCATTTTCAGAAATTTACTATTTACATTTCACATTTACCATTTCTGAAAAAATCAGAAATGCTCCGTTCTCTCTCCTCACCCGCGACTGACCCGACCCAAACCCAGTGACCCGACCCGACTTTTCAGGCGAACTGCGGCGGTCTCCGGCGACGAAACTTTCCAGATAGGATCGTCTCCTCCGTCTGGTCGTCCCTCTGGTGTCCTCTAGCGCCGATTCTCCTCCATGGCGGCACTGCAAGGCGGCGCAGTTGGGTGTTTTCAGACCCGGTCGGTTCTCCGATCTCCGACGTCGGCGGGGCTTCATGTTGAGCTTGGGGAGCTCAGAGCAGCCTCCTTGATCGATCCTTGGTGGTTGTTTGGATCGATTCACGTAAAACTTGGTTCAACTCAGATTGGATTACTGTTCAAGGCTTGTGAGGTAGTTTTCGACCCTTTATGCTTGTTTTCTGACTTCGAGCTAGTTATGAGAATTCACAAGCATGCTTAGATGAAGCTTTTTGATGTTGGGAGTTTTGTGAAATATTGAGTTTTGGACGGCGGCGGTGCACCACCGTCTGTGGCGGCTTTCTGGCCATGTGGAGAACTATTTTTAGTATTATTTATGTTCTAGTCGTTGATATGAGCGTTTCGATATATAGTATGCAAATTTTGGAGTTCGTATGAAATTGTTATGATTTTTACAGTTTCATACCGATCGATTTATTCGATCAGTGAGGATTCGAGTGTCCGATCGACTTGTGGTTTGGTCATATCGATCGTGGACGTATTCCGGAGACTTTGGGAGGTCTCGGATGTGGTTTTGCCTCGATTGGCGCCACTTTGGGGATTTTAGTTCAAAACAGGGGTTTCGAACTTAAATCAAATGTGAATCGTCACTAAGTTGGAAATGTATGTGATTAGGTACTTGACGAAGTATTCTGGACGGTTAGATTGGCGGCATTGTGCTTTATTGAAGACGCAGCGGGAGTTCGAGGTGAGTAATCTCACAAGGTTCAATATGAACGGAATTACCATTATCGTTTTGGCGTTAATTAATTAACTGCAAACTATAGTTGGTATTAGTAGTCATTCCTGAGCGAATGACTACGTATATATATATTTACGTGAAATATATATATCCTTGTGGATGATTTCGATGAATAATAATATGCATGATAGTGTTCATAGTATTGTTGAATGTGACTTTTCAGGAAACAATATTGTGGAAAAAGATGTTTTCTATTGTTTGAAAAGTATTGAGCTTGATGTTACATTTTTGAGTCAAGCGTGACTCATTTTAGATGTATTGGTCTTGTACCAAGGGTCACAGATGGTGAGCAAGGATTGGAAAAAACCGAAACTAGATGTTTGTAACGTTTTAGGTCGGATGCGACTTATTTACGTTGACTTTAAGACCAGACAGGGTCTAAGAAGATCTTATGTCACAGATGGTGATAGGTCATAGATGGTGACAGGTTGCAGAAGGTGACCTTGATGTTTGATTTCATGATCAGACGGGGTCTGAAGATCATGTGTCACAGATGGTGACCTTAATGTTAATTTTGAGACCAGACGTGGTCTGAAACCACATGTCACAGTTGGTGACCAAGGCAGGAAATAGGTAATCACGTCCGTAATCGGACGAGTGGTTACGATTTCAATAGAGCTATAGTCTGTCTACCATTATAGATTATGGGGGTAACGGTCGAGGTTGCTGGAGACTCATAAGTGCGTAGTTAAAGGAGAATTCCTTGAGTATTCTTCTTTTATTGTCTAGATGAGACTTGAATTGCTTCTTGATGGTTAAGTTAGCAAATAGAACATTATCACAGCGGTGATTTATGTTGTCCTTTCAATGGGAAGGATATGGAATGTTAGAAGGAATCATGGCTGCATGTTTTCCTTATACTGATTTGTGTGAGTTGTTGATTGATGTTCATGAGTTACTCATACGGGCTTGCAAAAGCTTACCGGGTTTGTTGTGTGGCAACCCGGTGCACCATTCAAACGGTGTAGGGGTTAATCCTGCAGGTCAGGATAATTGTGGCTGAAGCTGAGGTAGCTTGTTGGCAGCAGAACGGGTAGGAAGCAAATTTTGTTGGCTTGGCCAGTGTATGACTTCCGCTATGTAGTAAGCTCTGAGGAGCATTTACGTTTTATTTTGTGATGACAATTTAATTCGTAAGTTTTGTAATATATGACTCTGTGGAGCGGGTCAATATTTGAAATTGTGGGTTCAGGGCATCAATATGTACTTGCTGTAAAGGGAAGATGTCTCCATGTACCTTGTATTGATGGCTGAACGATCGCGCATGTATAATTATGAGATTATATATCGATTTTCATATGTGTAAAATCAGGGGCGTGACATTAGTACACCCACTTACAACATACATTTTAAATTCCTCATCCATTATACAATTACAAATCTAAATGCAACATACTTGATTATTCAAAAATGTGCGATTTCAATGTACAAGTCTTAAAAGCAGGACTAGTACTACATCTTCATGAACCTAGAGTTTACTGACATACTCAAACAAGAATTTGTGCATGGTGTACCTCATGTTTTTTTTTTTTTTAGAGTAATGGTCAGCCACCTTTATTAATGAAAATAATAGAGATTACAGTTTAGAGATGTAGAAACTACATCAAAATGAAAATAACCAAAACAATACTAGATGGGCATCGAAAAGAAAACCTAGCAAGGATTATAAGGGATGCTATAAAGCATTTGATGGAGCACCGGATAGAACCTGGGCTATATAAAGAGTTATTAATGGTATGATCGACCATACTTCCACGGAAAAAAGTACGTCAAATAGAGGGTAATCTTCCATCAAAATAACCAGTAGTATGACCGACCTTGACTATTCTATGCAAAAGGATACGTCGAATAGAGAGCAATCTTCTACCTAACAAATCGAGAAACCAATTCCAAAATGCAGCAAAACAACAGGCCCATAGTAAGTCTCATGGATCCTAAATAAGAAACCAGACATTAGCTGACAGGGCTCCAAAAGACCAGGCCCAAACAAAAGCCCTTCTTGAAGAGGCCCAAGCTCACTTCCTTTGGGAACCTAAATTTCCTCTAGGCACCTAGACAGAGATGATACTTGACCCCAACTCTAGTCGGCGGCAATCCGCCTCAACCCCATCAGCTTGACTCCAAACACCGTCTCCTGCACCGGATTGGCGCCTCACAGTCTCGGATCACTGCGCTGCTGAAACACACCGCCGTCACTCACTGGGAAGGTTCCTTCTGCACAAAACTGGATAGGTCTGCATCCCTCCCTTTAAATCGAGCCTGCCATGGTCGGTCCATGCCGCTGCTGCTCTCCGCAGCCTTCGACCCTCTTAGAAGTTGAATCAACAACCCACACACTATCCAATCTGTCGCACCAAATTGCACCCCGCCGAACACCGTACCTTTCAAATTGGGCCTCAACCGCTCAACCAAGTTCTGATCTGGCCAGTCTCTAACGATGCCTTCAATCCTAGGCCAAAACCCGATCATAATCCACAGATCCCGATCACTTCCTCAGCCAATAGCTCCTGTCGAATGGTAGCACTAGACAACGAGGACAACTGAGGCAGGGGCGAAGACTTTTTGCCGAAAGACAAGGTTATTTCTTGCCTCCCAAATTTTCTAGCAAATCAGAACACAATTTTCAGTAGAAGTTTTTTCATAGCCAGTGTCAAACCAAGAAGAAAACCATTCATCAAAAGTAATACAACCATGAGAAGAGATTCCCGCTGTCCTCCAAACATCCGAAGCGTAGGGGCACGAGAGAAAAAGATGGTTTAGATTCACAACCCCTACACTGTAGAACAGACAAGCACTATCAAAATTAGCATTAAATCTAGCTAATCTTTCTCTAGTTTGTAATCTTCTTCTTGTCAACGGCCAAGCAAAGATTTTTGCTTTTGGCGGGATGTTCAATTTCTAGATTTCATTTAAAATTCTAGTTCTTGCCTGGGGGGGCTCGTGATCACATTGCAACCAGGTTGCTGTTAATAGTAAAATCTCTAGAGGGGGACAGACCCCAAATAAACTCATCATTCATATCAACTGCAGGGAGGGGAATACCAGTAATAAACTTCACAATATCAGAGGCTAAAATCGAAGATAACTTAGCTACATTCCAACAACTGTTGTCAATATAATCACTCACGTTTTCATCCAGATTTAAATTACTTCTAGCGTTTAGAGGAATGAGATTAAGAAGGGGAAATTGATAAGCCCAATTAAAAGTCTAGAATTTAACATGTTGACCATTACCAACAATCCAACGCATACCTTGAGTAATGATGTCTCTACTTTCCAGAATCCCACGCCAAGCCATGGAGTGATAAGATCTAGGCTTAGCCTCAAAGAAAGAATGCTTCCTGAGATATTTCCTGCGAACAATATCAACCCACCAGTTATTTTTGTCTGATATGATTTTCCACCCCAACTTGGCCAGGGCAGCCTTGTTGAAGAAAGTGGCAGGCCTAACACCCAAACCACCAAGAGTTTTTGGTCGGCAGATATCTTTCCAAGCTACTGGAGGGGAATAACTATCCCTTCCCCAGAAAAAATTTCTAGTTTCCTTGTCAATAGCTTTAGATAGCCTAGGAGGACACTTGAAACACGAGAAAACATGGTTCGACATACCAGAAATAGTGGACTTGATTAGAGTCAGCTTTCCAGCTCTAGAAAGCGTGGCATTTTTCCAGCCATTTAATTTGTTTGAGATCTTTTGCAGCAGTTCTTTGTCATTCAAAGGGTCCTTCTAAAACACTATATTATGAATTCCTAAATACTTACCTATCGTGTTCCTCTGTTGTATGTTCAGTCTGTTTGTAATGTCTTATTTAACTCTGTTGGAGATACCTTTAGAGAAGAAGATAGAAGACTTATCATAATTAATCTTTTGACCTGAAGCAGAAACAAAAGAATGGAGAAAATTAGCCAGAAAAGACGATGCCCTGTTTGTATCCCTAGCAAAGATAAGACAATCATCAGTAAAAACCAAATTTGAAATTTTGTAACCATTTGGAGAAGAAAGTAAACCTATATTGTTCTTTGAGTGAAGAGTTGCTGCATTAAGTTTTCTAATAAAAGGTTCCATACAAAGAATAAAAATATAGGGAGAAAGAGGGTCTCCCTGTCTGATACCTCTACTAGGAGCAAAGTGGCCCTCTTGCTTACCATTAACAAGCACCAAAAAAGTAGTAGAGGTGATACAATTCAAGATTAGGTTAATCCAAGCACCGAAAAAGTTCATTTGTTTAGCTTGCTTTTTCACCTTCTTTATTTTAAAGTACTTTTTTACTTTTTTGTATATTGAGCAAGGTGATCTCTTGGATTTGTTTGAACTTTATTTTGTTTTCCTAACCAATCCAAACAGAAGAACTTGTAATTGATGCCATATAATTAATATACCTTCCTGCCCAAAAGTGGTGTTGTATGGTGTCAACTGCACTCAATTGGGGAAGGATCCAAAATGCACAAGAAAATGTTCGGAGCATATCGATCCCTAAAGTTTGTCAAATTGTGAAAACTACCTTGGTGTGCGTGGTTCAATTGTCTGCACGTGCATCACTCCTTGCTAGAAATTGTAATACCCTAGAAATTCTTTATTAATTTTTGATGATTTTTCAGAAATTATTAAGTTGGTCGCTAGTACGATTACATGGTTCGAGGATGAAGTGAAAATGTTTCGGATGAATAATTACTCGAAACGTTTTATTTTTGAGGAGTTAAGGGTGGACTTTTTATTCATTGAGTTTCTCTGAAAACTTCCTTCACAAAATTCATAGAGGGCGTGAATACGAGTTTGTAGACATACGGCACGCGAGAATCGGAGATTGTATGAAGAAATTATGGTCAGCAGAAAATTTTCCTAGAAATAGAAAAATCTGAAAAATATTTTCTTAAATTCCCATTGGTCAGTTTTTAGATTTTTGAAACACTA
The DNA here is from genome assembly GCF_002994745.2 of Rosa chinensis. Lineage (NCBI taxonomy): Eukaryota > Viridiplantae > Streptophyta > Magnoliopsida > Rosales > Rosaceae > Rosa > Rosa chinensis. The sequence goes on from NC_037094.1 coordinate 36,552,738, forward strand.
ATTCTCTCCCAAAATTCTGGTTGACCCAACCCAGACCCTCTTTGCCAGACCCAGCTATATCTTCGCCATCCAACATCTTCTGGCCATGCCACCACCGCAAATCGACTCGCCTCCACCCCGTCATCATCCCTGTTGGTTCGATTTCTATTGATTCACTCCGAAAGCGGCAAATCGAAGCCCGATCTCCACAACGGCGCTGCCCCATTTGGAACTTCTGATTCCGATAGCGGTTGAGTTTAAAATTTATCAAGTTTTGATGCTCTCCTCCTCCTGATCACATCCATACAAGCCTTGCAAGTTGCAACTCGAATCGAAGTGTGGAGCTCAAAATCTCGATTTGAAGTTTTGAGCTTTCAGTGGCAATCTAGGCCGATCCCGGCCGATTCTTAACTCTAGTTATGAAAGTTGCTCATCTTGTTGTCTACATTTTGGACTGTTGGATCAACCTAGTTTTGAGGTTAATCCGGCGGCGCATCCAGCCACTTTTTGGACTTCTTATTTCACAGTTGTCTTTTACTTGTCGATACGAGTAGGTTGATATATTATGGGGTCATGTTATGATCATTTGAAACATGTTAGGTTTAACGTAGTTGCAGTTTACTCGGTTTGTGATCCGTGAGGATCCAACTATTGGATCGTCGTTTAATTTTGAGAAATTGATCCTAGAAGTGTTCGGGAGACCTTGGGAGGTCTAGAAAGAAAATTTGTCTCAATTGACGAAATCCTCGATTTTTAGTTCAAGTGCTCGGTTCGAATCGTAATCGATATCATTTTTAGTCGTGTACTAAGTTGAGATTTTATTTGACTTAGGTGCTTGACGGAGTGTGTTCTATTCATTATCTCGTCTGTGAGAGAAGATGCAGTAGGATTTAGAAGTGAGTAAGTCTCACAAGGTTCATTTACAAATGGTGTCTACTTTATTGTTTTGGATTAATTGCTAAATTGTGAAATCGTTTACGAAAATAAATATATGTTTTGAATTATATGAACTTGATCATTTACAATTCATAGGTAATTTAAAATGACGTTTTTTATAGGCCTGGGCACGGGCCGAGACTGCATGTCAATTTTCTAGGCCCGGGACCAAGCCCATTTTATTCTGGTCAGGCTCAAATAACTTTTTTCAGTTATAGGGACCATGAAGGCCTGAACCGTTCAGTCCCGGGCCAGTCTTGCCGGGTTTTCGGGCCCAAAAGTCTAATTTTGATTACCTTCATTTTGTCCACAGTTTCATCATGTTTTGGGTTTAGAAGAAGAATATAACATCATACACATCACAAACTAAGCTACAAAATGAAGAGAATAACATCCAAACTTCATAGCTTCTTCAAAGTTACAAACAAATGAAGTTTCAAAGTTTAAGTTCGAACCATATGAATGAAGAACTAAGAAGTGAAGTTTCCAACTTCAAAAGTTCGAAGTTTAAATACAACAACCAACTGAAGAATTGGAGTTTCAAACAGATCAAAGTTACAGAACAAATAAAATTCCAAATCAAATAGGCAAATAATGAAATAATTGAAGAAGGCCAGAAGGAATTGAGGGCGAGGGATTGCTGGGTTTCTGGAAATGGGGAAAGGGACAGTACTCGTTCAAATTAGAAATCGGGAAAGTTATGAATCTATTGAGGGCTAAAGAAAATTCTAGTTGAGGGATTGGGTTTTGAAGTTAGTAATCAAAGAAGACCAGAAGGGATTGAAGGCCGGATTGCTAGGTTTCTAGAAATCAGGAAAAACTAGGAAAAACTAGGTACTCGTTCGGATTCGATATCGCAAATGCTAGGGATCGATTGAGGGCTAAGGGAAATTCTAGTGGGTTCGAGTTGCTAAGGGAAACTGGCAAAATTGAAGGGTTCTTGTTACAAAGGGATTCGAAGAACTGAAAGGAAGGCTGCATATGCCAAATTTCCAGTTAAGGAAAGGTTCGAGGTTGAGTTTGGGAAAGGGTCGGGGTTGCAGAAGAATGCTGCTACTTTGAAGCTTTGAATGTTGACTGAAGTCAAGGGTCTTAGTCAAGACAATATGCTTAGGGATGTAGGGTTATTACTCTTCGGGCTTTCAAGCTTATGAATATTAGGGCTCGGGACCGGCCCGTTTAAACACAAATGGTCCGGGCTTTATTTTTTTGTGTATTTTTTCCCTCAAAGCATGGCCCAGACCTGAAGGTCCAGATCGATTTGGTTCGGGTTTTCGGGCTAAAATGCCCAGGCCTAGTTTTTTGTAAAAAAAAAAAAAAAAAAAAGATTTTTCACTGATTTTGTGAATTGTGAATTATAGTTGGGATTAGTGTCATTCCTGAGTGAATGACCGCGTGTGCGCGCGCACGTCTATATATATATAAGTTCCTTTTAGTGAGGTATCATTTTTTAGGCCACTTTAAGGGATCATTCATTAGACCTACTTTTTTTTTTTTTTTTTTATCACATATTCATATCTTAACCGTTCAATTTTTTGGTATATATGAGTAGATCATCTCTGCAAATTTTCAGCCATAATCATTAAGGCATTCATAATTGAGATTTACAATTATGAACACGAATAGTTCAAGTTGGATAGATTCGACTCGTTCATTGATTTAATCTAGTTCAATACCTTAACGATCATCAATTTGGCTGAAAATTTGAAGAAATGATCTATATATAAAAAAATATATATCTTGATGGTGTAGTATTGTGGTGAGTACAACAATGGTGATTTTGTTCATGTTACTGTTTTGAGAATTTACTCTTTTCAGGAAATCAATATATTATGTGTTTGTTGATTTTTATTTTTATTGTGCTGAAAGAGTATTTTGAGTTGTGGTATAACTTTTTGGGTCATGTGGACCTCTTTAAATATTTTGCTCTTAGGGCTGTGAGGTTTGAGGTTCAGAGGTTAAGTGATAACCTCAAGGCAAGTAAATCAGGAACCACGTCTTTGGTTGGGTTAGTGATCAGATTAGTTAGAGCTCTAATCTATCTGCGATTATACTATCCTGGGGGTAACTGTGTGTTATTGCGACTCATGAGTACGTGTTTTTTTAAAAGAGAGTTTCAAGCATATTCTTTCTTTTATTGTCCAAAAGGGACATGGGTTTCATATTTAAATTGTGAGTTGTTTTACTTGAGTTGAAAGAGTGATTTATGGAATCAAATATTGTTGCTTTAATTTATTCTTAAGTTGAGAAGATTGTAAGCATGTGTTGATTGAGTCATTTTATTGGAGTTTACTCATACGAGCTTAAAAAGCTTACCGGGTCTGTTGTTGCAACCCGATGCATTATACCATGGTGTATGGGTTATTTTTGCAGGTCAGGACAACCAAGGTTGAGACCGCGGCTTGTTATTGCAGCAATGTTTGGTTTAGAACCTATTTTGTATTTTACTGCTGTTTTGTAGTATGCTCCTTGTGAGCGTTTACATTTTACTTTGATATTTCCGAGTTTTGTAAACACATTGTAATATAATATGTGACTCTAGAGAACGAGTTGGTATTCACATTTGTGGGCTAAGTTTATTTTATTGCTTAGTTTAAATGAAAAATTCCTAAGCATTGTTTGTGTTACTTGTTGAGTTATTGCGTTTCGGATTTGAATTTCTTTATTCAAAATTCGGGGCGTGACAGAAACTCTTGTCGTGGTTTAGTTGCTAATGTCTAAATTTGGTGGCCTTATTATTTCGTCGTGGCCTCGTCTCTCCTTATTATTATAAATGAATAATAATAAATATAAAACAAAATAAGGATGCTATAGCACTATTACAAAATTATTTTACATTTTAAGTTCAAATACTTTCAGAAAAAATAATGAGTGTGTTATCATTTTATAAACGTATTAATAATCTTATCTCTTTTTGTATAACTTAGTGATAGCAAAAATAGTAATAGCCCTTTGACCCAGTTTGCTCTTCCATTTCTTAGTAGGAGTGCTCCTATGTTAGCAGGACATTTCGTGCAAGAACTAGGTTTGAGTTAGTGCACTAACTAGGTTCTTTTTTCTCCCCTAATGGCTCTATCTCTGAGTTCTTATTTCGCTCACTAGGGCAGAGGAGGGGTCCAAGCTATCTTGTTAATGATAAGTCAGAATCCTTTCTTCTATTGTTTAGGTAATTTCCTCTACCGTTTGGGAGTGAGTTTGAATTACCTTTGCTTCGCAACCTTCTCATACTAGAGATTAATTAATCTATTCCAAGCTCCTCAGTACATCCACTTACAACATTTTAATGTTCTCATCCATTATACAATTACAAATCTGAATTCAACATGCTAGAATATTCAAAGTTGTGCGATTTCAATGTACAAGTCTCAAAATCAGGATTAGTATTACATCTTCACGAACCTAAAGTTTGCTAACGTACTCAGACAAGAGTTTGTGCATGGTGCATCTCATATGGGTAGTCTCAATATGAGTTTAATATATTAACCAATGTTTAAGTAAATCCAAATTGTGTCTGGCCCAAACTCTAGGTTACTTGATCTAGTGGTAATAGAGTTTTAATTAGAGAGAATCTCGGAGAATATTTTAGAGATATCCATTCATTGTATGATTACCTTTCCTTGTACAATTCAGATTCTATGCATTGTAATCCTCTATATAAAGAGGCCCCTATTATCAATAAGAATACACAACAATTTTCTCTCAATTTCTGATTCCCTAAAACACGTTATCAGCACGAAGCCCTAACCCTGAAACAAATAGCCAAACCCTGATTCAAGAAGCTAAAAACCTTGAATCCGAATACAAAAACTTGAAGCCTTTTCTGCCTCCACCTCACACGTTGAAGCACTCGATCCCACGATTCCAGAATCGGCGGCGTCACCTGAAAATCCGACCCGAAACCTACCGAACCGGCCACCGGAAGCTTCATACAACTAACATCAAATATTCCACAGGTCACCATCTTCCGGACCTCCAATTTCCACAAAATTTTGGTAGCAGAAGTCTCTTGATCTGAAGATTCAGGAACTGGAATAAAAAGTCCAAAAACCAGCCTAAAATTTGTTGAACCGGCCGCTTGATCATCAGTAGAAAACCGGCAGAAAAGAAAAGGAAAAGAAAAGAGGAAGAAAGAAGCAGCCCAACCCACTGACATCAGCCTGCCAAGTCAGCATATGGACCCACTACCACGTCATCAGCCGGACCCCATCGCCACGTCAGCAACTGGACCCCATTGTCATGTCAGCAACAGCATCAGCGTGCCACGTCAGCATCCGGTCAACACCGGTCAATGCCAGTCAACCACTTTTCTGGCAACTTTTCAGGCCAATTTCGGCAACTTTTTCTGACCACTTTTCCGGCGACCTATTTCGAGGTATTTTTTTCTAAAAGTTCCCGTTTTTTTAGAGTTTTTACATTTAATTTATCTTCTTTTTCAGGGACTTGCAACCTCCCTTCTTCTACCCCCCTTTCTTCATCATAGGGAAGACTAAATTAAGTCGAATTGTGGGGGTTTGTGTTACTCCAAGCTTAGATCTTGTTGAGATCTCCAAACATGGAGTTTGTAGAGAATTTATGATCGACCACTTACGTCATTGTTTCGATCTAATCCAATATCTCTTGGAATTGAATTTCTTGGAAGCGACTACGCTCAGAAATTCCTAATTTCTTGGAAGCGATTACGCTCATAAATTTTATATGTTTTCGTGGTAGCCTATTTCGCTCCGAAACTAACCCTAATTTCTTGTTCTCCTTCAGGATGAGTAACCTGAACAAATTAGACTTTGCTCCATTAGGAACAACTGGCTCTAGATAACACAGGTGGGTTCGTGATGTCCGCCATCATCTCAAGGCCGATAGAATCCTGGATATGATTCTCGAGCCTAGCCAGGATGTGCTAACTGTTGAGCAAGCTCAAGCTTTGGAAGAAAATAGAGCAGCCTTAGAGGCAAATAAGGCGAAAGCCATCATCCTAATGACTCGTCATATGGATGATTCGCTCTAGTAAGAGTGTATGAATGAAGAAGACCCCAGAATGCTGTGGGTCTCACTCGAAGATAGATTTGGCAACGTCCGTGACTCCTTGCTTCCTGACCTAGAAGTGAGATGACATAGCCTCCACTTCTGTGATTTCAAGTCAGTTCTTGACTACAACTCGGAAGCACTTGGCATTAAATCCTTAATGGAATTCTGTGGTAAAGAGATCACACATGCGATGTTGATTGAGAAGACTCCCTCTACCTTCCTCGTCTCTGCATTGATGGTTGCTAAGAACTGTCGAATCGATGTTGCTGCAGGATGGATCACAAGGTTTCATGAGCTCATTGGAGCTATGAATGTCGCTGAAAAGCATGACAACATCCTTGTGAAGAACTATAATTCGAGATCCGTGGAAATAGAGCATATTCCGGAATCCAATTATAGTCGCGCCCCTAAGAGAAGGCGCCAAGATGAAACTCTAACCTTAGGGATACTTCTGGACATTCTGGTCCCATATAATCGCTCTATTTGGGAAGATAACCGCCAAAATAGGCGAACATGGAACCGAAGAGGTCAACGTGGAAAGAGAGAGGGAGGCAACGCCTCTGGCCATGTTGGTGGCGCCACCAACACTAAGAGCCATCTAAATGACGCTTTCAAAGCGCCTCAATCAATGGAGTTTGAGCAAAGAGATGTATGTTCTCGATGTGGAGTGTTTGATCATTAGGCACACATTGTAGAGCTCGTGAAGAAATTGTCACCGCCTATAAAGCATATTGTGAAGCAAGATAAGCTCATTATGTGGAACAAGAAGATCAAGAAGATGATCTAGAGTGAAGGGTTGAAGACTACAAATCTGGTTGGGATCAATAGATCGCCAATTCTATTTAAGTCTTTATTTTTCCAAGAAATGTAATAGGCAATTGCCATATCTTTTTGTAGTAAATGCCAATGGTTTAGTTTTTCTTCAAAGTAGGCTCACCCAAAGTAAGTGTGATGTCTAGGAAGGTTATGAGATTAGTGGTACTTAAGCGAGCCTTGCTCCACCGACATCTCTCTACTCACTTGGTCATATTGATTTTGGAATTACCGAAAGAAGTTATACGACTACCATTGTTTTGCATTAGCTAGCATTTTGGATTAGATTTTCTTTGGTCAAAGAGACAATGATGTAACTCCGTTGGCTTATGAATAAAATTTTGAGTTCTTTTCATGATGACTCAATTTTGATTATGAGCATATTACTTTTGTGACTACGATGGCTGGGTCATCAATATTAATTCAAGGACATGGAATAACCCAAGTTCCCCCTGCCAAATGGCACCTTGATTACTGTAGCAAAAACTCTCTACGCACCTAGGGTAAATCGCACCTATGAATTGCCAAAGGATTCCATGCGAAAACGCATGTAGAGAACGGAAATGAGTTCCTTTGCAATACCTCCAATGATTGCGAACAAAGGCGCATCTTAGAGAATTTTATGTGTCTCTCTAGTGGACTTTATGTCACTATTTGAGCTATTAAATCCAATAAAGTTATGAGAGAAGATCTCTTGGATTTAGACACATATTGGCTTTGTCACGACATGATAGGTCATCCTGGTCATAATATGATGATCCGTCTACTAAAGACTTCACATGGACATCTTTTCTATCGAGCGAAATGAAGCATGAATTAAAAGTTGATCTCTGGACTAAGTGTGACCGATGCTGCTGCCTAGGGCACCGCCTCCGTCCACCACCAGCTTAGGGTTGGCACAGTCCCTATCCATGACACCATGGATAGCGTCCATCATGGTGATGGCACCCCAGGTGATGCTGCAATCACCAACTTGCTTCAAATAGTGTTTCAGACGCTCAGACCTAACTAAAATTCTCATTGGTTACTTCTAAAGCCTCTCGCTAGTTTTACAAAAGCCGTTCCTTAGGAAAATTAGGACTGAGACCATCCTATGCAAAGGATATGAAAATTCTCATTTTGTTCTTACATAGAATCCGTGGGGATTCTGTGGACTGATTCAACCAACTTGCGGATGTTTAAATATCTCAAGATGTTGGTTGACATGCAAACACGCTGGTCACGTGTTGTGCCATAGTCCACTTGTAATGCTGCTTATGCTACACTCCTGGCACATACCATATGACAACGGGCTCACTCCCCGGATCATCCTATTCAGTCAATTGGATTTGACATTGCTTAAGAGTTTACATCGAAGACTTTCGATGGTTATTGCATTGGGACTGATGTTGGACATCATATTCCCATGAACACACCCAAATGGTCTCTCGGAAACGACTACGATGGTAGCCCAGACATTGGGAATGCGCACCAATCTCCTTATATCCGCTTGGGGTGATGCAATATCGCATGCAACTATGCTAATTCGTCTACGACCTACCGCCACTCAATGTATATCTACGTTACAGCTAGTGACTCAGTACAAGTATTTTGCACTTACGCACATTTGAGTGTGCCCTTTATGTGCCCATTGCGCCACCACAGCGCTCTATAATGGGTATTTATAGAAGAATGGGCAACTACGTTGGATTTAAGACTCCAACAATCGTCCGCCACTTAATGCCCTTGCAAAGCGATCTCATTACCGCTAGATTTGTGGGTTGTCACTTTGATGAGACAGTCTTTCTGTCGTTAGGGGGAGATAAGAACACGGATGTTCAACAGGAACGACAGGAATTGTAGTGGCCTGTCCCCACAATGTCTCATCTCGATCCCTGTTAAAGTGACGAGATCACACAAATATGCTGCAAACAAGCCTGCAAGGAAGGACGTCCCTACGAGAGGACGTAGCGCCACCCTACACGGAGATAGGCATGGCGCCAACACCAAAGAGAGTGTCACTCTGGCGTTACAGGCCATGGCCCCAGCTAAGATGCATGGGAGGCCCATGGTTCAAATGACACTTTGGCACATTCCAATCCTTTGATCATCAAGACTCAAAATCCGTCTCATGAAAATCTTCCGGGTTAGGGTTATCGTTGGGGGACGCCTCAACGTTAGAACCTATTCCTGAGAATATAGAGCTCTATGAAAATTACACTAGTGTACATGAGACGTGGGATAGAAACTCCATCATAATTGTTGATGTAGTTGCGCATTTCATTGCACATGAGTTTGTTGAGCCCGATGATATCGAACCACTCTTCGTTAATGAATGAATGCCAATGTAGAGAGATTTGGCCTAAATGGAAAGATGCGATCTAGGTTAAGATGGATTCTTTAACGAAGAGGAAGGTTTTTGAGCCAGTGATGCCAACACCTCCTTACATAAAACCTATTGACTAATGGGTCTTCATTAGAAAGCGTGATGAGAAAAAGAGATGGCAATCTCGCCTTATGGTGCAAGGCTTCTCACAAAACGCCTTGGAATCGACTACGATGAGACATATTCTCTCGTAATGGATGTCATTGCACTCCACTACCCTGTCAGTTTGGTAGTTTCCGAATAACTGAACATGCAGCTTACAAATGTGGTCACTACGTATCTCTATAGGGATCTAGATACGGATTATATATGAAGGTTCATGGTGAACTTTATCTACCCAAGTCAAGTGGCTCTATACCACGGAGCGCGTTTACAATAAGATTGAAACGCTCACTAAAGTAACTACTTGATTGGGAAGGGATATGCCCACGCGTTTCTGTAACAAGTTTTGGATTCCAACCCGGTTCATGTTGGACATGATCTTCATTAGAAGCCCTTAAAGAGTTAAGAGAAACCGCTGAACACTTCAAATCTGAGTTTGAGATGAAGGATTTTGGGAGACCACGATTATATCTCGGTTTGAAACTTGAGCATCGTGTCAATAGATGCTTAGGCATTTTGACAAGGTAAGCCTTCAAGCACCCCCATGATCGTTCGTAGTCTTGATCCTGAAAAGGATCCTTTTCGTCGAAAGGATGATGACGAAGATGTGCTAGAGGCTGAAGTGCCTTACTTAGTACAATAGGTGCATTATTGTACTTAGCTCAATGTACAAGACCGGACATCTCATTTGCAGTGAACTTGTTAGCTAAGGTATAGCTCTGCGCTAACGCAACACCATTTGATTGGTGTAAAAGATATCTTTCGGTACTTGAGATGTACGATTGATATGGGCTCGTTCTATCCCTACAGAGAGATGATGGATTCAGACCCATCACATACCAGGAACGCCGCCAACACTGGTCTGCGTCCACTATCCCTATCCCAAAACAACATAAGTGTTTTGGAAGGTTTTGCTGATGTTGGGTATCTCTCTGACCCATAGAAAGGTCATTCCCAAACTAGTTAAGTGTTCACCATGGGAAAAGACCTTGATATCTTGGAGGTCTACAGAACAGACTTTAGTCGTTATATCTTCGAATAATGCAGAGATTCTTGCTCTTCACGAAGTGGTTTGTGAATGTATATGGATTGGATCCATAATTACGTATGTTCGAACAATTGTGGTTTGAAGTCTAGCACATATGAGCCTACGAGCATTTAGGATAATGCTGCTTACTTTGAACAAATGAAGCAAAGGCTACATCAAAAGCGACAACATCAAGTATAATCAGCAATAACAAACTCTCCTCAAGATCAAAGTGAACTAGGTTCGATCTGAGGACAGTATGGCAGACTTGCTCACTAAGTCATTGCCTGAATTCCACTTTCGAGAAACATGTTGTTAGCATCACTTGCGGAAGTTATCCGAACTCCAACGACCGTAGTCGTCAGGGGGAGATGTAGACATCAGGGGGAGGTGTCTACATGTATGGTCTCGAAACGTGAAACGTGTGTTGTGCTCTTTTTCCCTTTCGACCGAGGTTATTTTTGTCCCACTAGGTTTTTGTTACTCGGAAAGGTTTTTAATGAGGCAACTAGAGGAGCACCACGTTTGGGCGACACAAGGGGGAGTGTTTAAGTAAATCCAAATTGTGTCTGACCCAAACTCTAGGTAACTTGACCTAGTGGTAATAGGGTTTTAATTAGAGAGAATCTCGGAGAATATCTTAGAGATATCCATTCATTGTATGATTACCTTTCCTTGTACAATTCAGATTCTATGCATTGTAATCCTCTATATAAAGAGGCCCCTATTATCAATGAGAACACACATCAATTTTCTCTCAATTTCTGATTCCCTAAATGATGCAGCTTAAAGCAAGCGCATAATTTAACCCTGAAATGTCATCGTTAGTATATAGTAAATAGGGATCGTTCTATTCCGGGGATTGAGGGTACACCTGTAATTGCAAAAACAAATTAATAAAAGTAAAAAGTATTATTTACAAAATAAAACAAAGAATAAAATATATACAAATGAACACAAAAGGGGGTTTTAGGATTATTAAATTAAAAACTAAAATAAATAAAATAAAGAAAATGTAAAAACATATATACACGGGTGGAATGAGAGAACAAAGATCAAAACCGAAACTATGATAAAATTCGATTAAACCCTAATATTGTTCATCTAAGTCATGAGAAAGGAGTTGATCATGTGAAATATTCGAAAGCAAATAATTTCCCATTTTTTACTTTTCAATGCTAATTAACCTAAGTGAAAGCACAGAGATTAATCCTATCAAACATGTAATCAAGCCCTAGAAAGCTAGTCAATCATGACATGTTTAACGCATGAAACACATGGAAAGGCTATCAACTCAAGTGTGCAACTTAGTATGAAAAAGTCCACCTAATTGCAATCCTCTTTAATTAAATTCGGTTTTTGTCCAAAACCTTTACTACTTCGATTCAAGTTACACAAAACAAAAAGTTGATTTCATGTTCTTAAATCTAGCACCATTCATATCAAAACCCTAAGTGTTTCGAACCACATAAGATTAAAATACAAAAGATATCTATAAAGCAAATTTAATTAAACAAACTCACATAAGCAACTCTCGAATTACAATATAAGAGTCGAAATTCTCATTTAATCATAAAAATTCCAGAAATAATAATTTTGTTCAATCATGAATATCAACTAAAACAAAACCAACGAAATTCAAAGCAAAGGTTACAAAGTAGAGGTCGAATTACACCGTGGATGGAAGATGAGAATGGATGATTTTCGTTGGGATTCTTGAAGCTTGAAAGCAAGTCTTCAATGGTGGATGGTGGAGGAAAAGGTCACGGCTCCTTCTTCTCCCTTCGGCCTTGCTTGAACTCCGTGGCTTGCTTTAGAGGATGGAGAGAAGATGGAAGAAGCTCACGGCAACAATATAATTTTTCTGAATTTTTCTAAGGTGTGGAACCCTTCTCAACGTCAAAGAGGGGAGTATATATAGGAGCACGGCTAGGGTTCACAAAGCAATCAGAATTTTCCACATAGCTTCAACCAATGATAATTCGCCAAGTAAGCTTGTGATGTGGTCCAACCAATCATAGAATGCCAAGTAAGCCTTGTGATGTGTTCCCACCAATCAAAATTCTCTAAAATACCTCCCTAATATTTAATTGCCGAATTTCCTTGAAATTATTCTGATTTTCTTCATGAATTCCAGCTAACATTCCTTTAGGGAATTTAGGGATGCACCTAGACACGTTTTGAGCTTTTCCTTGGTGCACACATATTTTCCTTCCATAAATATCTCCCTTGAATCTCTCTTGGCGTCATCTCCTTGATTATTTCTGATTTTCACGTTGGCAATCACACCAAATTATTCCTCCAACAATATTTCTTTCCATAAAAGTCTCCCAAGAAAATCTCTCCTTGAAATCCTCAATCAATCATCTTTAATTCCCACGTTGTCACCTTCTTGCCATGTCATCTTCATGAAGCTTCTCTTCCCATTTATGAACTCAATTCAGCTTATTTATTCCAAAGACCTGAAAATAGAAGCTTTCTAAAATAAGAAATGGAAACTTTCCTAAACTAAAATGGGAAACTTTCTAAAAATGAAAAATAGAAACTACAAAACGGAAACTTTCTACAATTAGGAACTTTCCCAATCGAAAAATGGAAACTTTCCTAATCAAGGATTCTTTAAGGAAATAATGCAGGAAATGTAGGGAAATAGCAGTTAAAACATCGCATTAAAATGCTCCTATCACTAAAACAACCAATAAATTATTATCTTCTATTACTATAGTTAATAAAGACAAGAATACTTTAAAATGCATCTTTCTTTTCTTCATTTTGGACATAAAACAAGCAATTAGGTTCCTTCTAATAATTATAAAACCATTGATAATGTTAAGCCTATTTGAAACTTGAGAATTGATAAAATGAAGAGATACAAATTATGGTAAGTTTTCATTTTTTTACCCCTAACTTTTACATCATAAATTAGTTTGTTGTTGCAATCCTAATTCCATCATGACCGCATCTAGACTTACCAGCTCAATCAATCTTGTCTAGCTTGTAATGTTCTTGTTGATTATTTTGGGGAGTAATTTTTAATAATCGTTGCCTATCATATGATTTTTTTATACACGTCAGTGACACATCATTATAAAGGGGGGGCCCATCAGAGCTACGTCATCAATTAACAGAACAATTGATGGAAAATGTAACTATTGCCTCCTAGATTATTTCCCTCAACAAAGTACGTTCATTTGAGGCCGCTTTATTACAGATCCTGTAACCTTCACTTCTGAGTGTGTGAACTTCCTTGATACATTTTGTAGGCACTGGACTGGAACTTCCTTCTTTGGGTGCTCAAGAGTTTCAACAACACTTTCGTCAACTATGTTTACAACATTCTCTAGTCCGAATTCATCTCTATCAACGTTAATGGATAAGCTTGTGAGTTTTAACTTGCTTGAGGAGAGTGCGACAAGGTGATCTATTATCTCCTCTTCTTATTTGCCTAGAGGAGGAGGTTCTCAGTATGGTGATCACTCTCTTACCTATCTGGCAGCTGAGGAAAATAAAATAAAGTGCATTGCCGCACTCTCATCAATTAAGTCTGCATCTCATGCACTCTTTGCACTATAGCAAAATTGACGTGCGCTGTAAAATACTGTCATTTACGGCGCACATCTCGTATGCGTGCCGTTGGAATGTCTTCATTCGGGTCATTTAAGGTGTACATCTTATGTGTACCATAAATTTAGTCATCTATTAACATTCTTTTGTTTTGATTGAAAAAAGAAAGAAAAAAAAAGGGATCTCATTTCAATCATTCTTTTTCTGAGATCTAATGGATTTCATCTCAGAGTCCATAGACTCCAACTTTCCAACTCAGTGGTGGTTCATCATTCACTCCCTCACCACTTGTCTCTTTTTTTGGCGACCTCTGTTCTCTCTGAAACCTCTCTCCATCAGCGAAAGATCGACATCCGATTCAAGCATTTTCTTACTCAAATGAGTATTGTCCGATCTTGTATCTCACTTGCAGCGATTTGTGCATAGCTTGATCTTTATGGCCATCAGAGGCGTCGATTTCAAGCAGTCAATACCTTTCTTCTTGCTCCACCTTGGTTAACTGTGCCAAGTTTCTGATTTTGAAGTGTGTATCCTTTATTAGGGTTTCGATTTCATTCTCTGTGATTCGTTTTTCATTTTGGATTATCTGTTTGTGTGGTTTTCCTTAATAAGATTTCTGATAGAGTAACGTTGCGATCAATTGGAAGCGGTACCATACTTGTACATATCCGTTGCATATATGGATCGTGGTAGGTTAATATGAGGTTGCTTTGGATAATATATGCTTCGAATTTCATCTTAGGTGATTATTATCATTAATTTTTACTGGTATCTTCAGGTTGATTACACTATAGGTTAATGTTTATTGGCATCTTCAGGTTGATTACATTGCAGTATTGTATACTCGTGTTGCATATTATGTTGTATGTGCTTTTGAATAGATAGTCACCCTGTTACTGTATTAAATTCAACTCCAGTCTGTTTCACTAGCAAGAGCACTCCCCTTCTAGGTGCTTCTAGCTTTTTCATAATGTTCTTCCTCATTTAGTCACTATTCCTTGTAATCATTTTGGTTCTAATTCTGCTAAAGCAATGCCTCAGACTCTAGTGGGTGTATTAGTTTGTTGTATTGTTTATATACAACTCTTTAATATTCAAATTAGTCATGCTGCTGGTTTGAACTTTTCAATGTTAACAATATACTACCATTGATGGCATTACTGTTGGGGACATCATTGAGTATAAAATAAGTGCAAATTTGGTGTATGATGTCTCCTACTCCCAAGTATAGGAGGTCAAGTTTTAGTAAAGGGAAAAAGTAAGAGTATCGCACCGAAGGGATTGAGTAACTCTACCCTAACTAGATCACCGCGAAAATAAACCTAGAAAACACATGTAAAGTCTACCTTTTTACAAATTCACAACCTTAGCCCTTTGGAAGCTAAAGATCATGAAGATGGTATTTACAATTGTGGTGGTGAACGGTTTGGTTGATTTTAATTTTTATGAAGTAAATTAAGTTGCATAAAATAAAATAAACAAATAAAAATGAAGAGACTAAATCAATGAGAAGAATAGAGACTTAGGCATCACACCTAACCTTACTCATGCAAAAAATGTAACCCATATTTGATGTAATAACATGCTTTGACAAACTTCCCCTTAGTGCTTTGGTGAAGCTACCAAGAAACTAACTAGTCATGAAACCTAACAATCTCTTCCGAAGCAAAGTTAAATTACACAACCTTTATACCATTCAAATCTTCCGGATCCTAAATGACCTATGGTGCCATGAGCCTAAATTCTTCTGAAACCTAAACTCACAACATCATGCTTTAAGTTTAGAGGAAGAAATTCAAGCAACTTAGTTCTTCCCATAGGAATAAGCTAAGCCACCACCTATTTAGCTACACATGCTCACGGAATCAAGAGTTTATCAAGTCCATGTTTCCAATTCATTAATTTCCTAAAGCATGTTTCTAGGTGATAAATCTATAAACACACTTAGGGTACATGAACGTGTAGTAGCCAAAAGATTCAAAACATGCATAAACATCAAACCACATGGAAATTTACATTATTTGCACATAAGTTTGGCTAGGGCTAATCCAACTACTCACAACACATGTTATTACAAATACAAGCCATGAACATCAAATTAAAGAGAGAAGGAGAGAAAGAGAAGAACTACCCAACCTTCCACCTAGCTCTCAAAGATGTCAAATGATGAGAGAATTGCTTCAAGGTATGGGATTTTCGGTTTTTACAACCCAAAACACCATACACATCCACAAAACTTAAGAACAAGCAAGAACAAAGGCTTGGATTTGTGAAAAGCAAGTGTTGTGATTGATTTAGAGTGTGTAGTAACTTCGGTTTTGGTGAAACCCAAGTGCCTACACACCTATTTCTCACACAAACTCAAAGAACTATGTACAAGGTATGAAAAACTAACACATAAACTAAAGAAAAGAGAGATTTTGATGCTCCAAAATGAGAGAGCCAAGGGGGTGCACGGTTTTGGGGAGAGAGGAGGGCTATTTAAAGGCCAAGGCAATCCAAATCAAGGGTGGAGATCAAAAGGAATGAAGGGCTAGATGTGTTTGACAAATTTGTAAGCACAAAATGCGGATCTAGTTTTTGAGTCCACATAGAAATGACCTAGAAAGCCCATAGATATCTTGGTGGAGGAGAAAAAGTAGGGGTAAAAGGGTCATTGTGTAGGGGAACAAGGTAATAAATGGGAGACAAATGTGTAAGGTATAAGAATAGGACCACTTGTCATCTTTCAAATTTTGAATTTCAAAATAACCTACACCTAAAGTCTCTAACCCTAGTCAGCTCTTCCTTGTCCTCCACAAATGTTCTTGGCCTGCCAACTCGGCCGGAAATGTCTGGAATCCAGCGTTGACCACCGTTGACACATTTTTTGTCTGTTTGCGCACTTTCTTCTCCTTTCTTCCTTCAATTGAATATCTACCGAGAGTTTGGAATTGACCTTTGATTTCTTCATACCAAATGTTCCTCCATGAGTATAGATCATCCTGGTAAAATTTCAGATCTTAGTTCACCGTGGTTTGGCCGGAAATGATGCCGGAATTTGTACAGGTCCGGTTTTACAGTTTTCGTCTTTTAGTCAGAAAATTGGACCGATCTTTTGATGTTATTCCACTCCGAAATTTCTCTTACACTCTTCATATGAAATGATCCTTAGGATGTCTAGAATATATCTGGAAATTTTCAACTTATTTGGAGTTTATTTGGTCAGTCTGTCACTCCTCCTTCCTTGCCTAGCTTGGTTTCTCCTAGCCGGAGTAGGAAAATGTGCTAAAGTTGAGTTTTTAGTGCATTTCCAAGCTTCTCCATCATTTCCTAGCATGATAAGGAAAAAATAATAAATATATATAAATAAACACAAAGGCTAAGCAAAAGTACAAGATTAGGGGAATAATTACTAGGTAATTATGGACCTAACAATTACCTACATTTAGCTTACTTTATATCTTTTTTTTTTTTGGCTCTACAAGACTGCTTCTCCAAAAATCAAAAGACGGAAAACATGCTGAAACTGCAGAAGCTGGACCCTCCTCGAGCAAGGTTATTCTACCTTTGATGCATGTAAATGATATATTACCATGGATATATAGCATTGCCTGTAGTTAGCTTAATTTAACTTTTCACTTTCCCAAGATGCTTCTTGTAGTACCCCGGAAATTTGTTATTATTTTTCGTAATTTAATTAGTGGTTATTGGACAATTTCGTGGTTTGTGGATGGAGAAGAAGTGTTTCGGACGAATTTTTATTCCAAAAATTTGGTTTTAGGGAGGGCGCAAAGGTTTACTTTTTATACATTGGGTTTCTCTGAAAACTTCCTTCATGAAAGTCGTAGAGCGCGTCGATATGAGTTCGTGGAAATGTGGAACGCAAAAATTAGAGTTCGTATGAGAAAGTTATGAACGATTGAAAATTTAGGAAAATTCTATAAATAGGAGAAATTTCCGGATTTTTCATTAAATCCCAAAGTTTCCCTTTTTCTTATTTTTCTTCCCCAAATTCTCTCCGTTCTCTCTCCTCCACGTAGCCCAGACCAGACGGGTTTCGGCCGACCTGACCAGACTTGTTCTTTCTCCTCCGGCCACCTTCGACGACGAGACAAGGCAAGGAACGTTCAGACTAGCATTGCAAGCCGCCCTGTGGTGGTGGTTTGCACAGTGGTTCGCCAGAAACAGCAGATCGGAGTCGAGAAAGAATTCACGATCGGGACCCGGTCGGAAATCCACTTTTCCGGCTACATCTCGGCCGATCCTTCTCAATTTTGGAATCTCCTCCTCCTCTTAATCATCCCCATACCCGCCTTGAAGGACGATTTTGTATGTGGAGTGAAAGATCAAGGTTTGAAGATCAGCGGTGCACAACGAATCTGGAGCTTGATCAGACGGCAGTGATTGATCGATCTTGCAAGCGTGATCTAGGACGATCTAGACCGATCTAGGCTTAGCTCTAGGTAAGAAAGTTGCTCTACTCTTCATAATGAACATTTCTGGATGGCTTGATTGTTGTGATTTTGAGTTTGGTCCGGCGGTGATGCGCCACCACTTGTGGCCGCGTTCCGGCCATGTAAGGGACAGTTTCTAGTTTTATATATTATATACTCGTCGAGACGAGCGTTTTGATATATAATACATAATTTTTGGTGATCGAATGAATATGTTATGATTTTTACGGTTTCGAACCGTTCGATTATTCGATTCGTGAGGATTCGAGTGTTCAATCGACTTGTGGTTTTGGCATATCGATCGTAGTAGCATTCTAGAGATTTTGGGTGGTCTCGGATGAGGTTTCGCCTCAATTGACGTTACTTTCAGGGTTGTTGTTCTATTAGGGGATTTGAATTTTAATCACTTGGTGATTCACTGATTTAAGATCATTGATGATTAGGTGCTTCTCAAGGTGATTTGGACGAGTTGTTAGTGTGAGTGTTAGTTCGGTTCTGTATAGAAAATGTAGCAGGATTTTGAGGTGAGTAATCTCACAATGTTCATTTTCGAACGGAGTTACCTTTATTGTTTCGAGAGTTATTTAGTTAATTGCAAACTATAGTTGGTATTAGTAGCATTCCTGAGTGAATGATCACGTGTGTGTGTGTGTGTATATATACACATGAAATATGTATATTCTTATGGGTTGATGGGTGATTTTAGTACTAGGGATTGATGGGTTTCATTTTATTGTTTTGAGGCTTGACTTTTCGAGAAACATTGTGTTAGGAATTGGAAATTTCTATTGTTTGAAAAGTGTCAAGATTTGGTGTGAGTTGCTTTAATGTGATTTGAACGTTTTGATCTAACGACTGGGGGTCTGAAGATCCGAAAGTCACAAGTGGTGATTTCTCCTTTTGATTTGATTTAACATTTTGGGTCCAGTGTGACTTGCTTAATGTTTTAAATCTGATGACCGGGGGGGGGGGGTCTAGAGATTCGGAGGTCACGGGGTGACATATCATTTTGATTTGGTTTAAGATTTTGGATCCAGAGCGACTTGCTTAATGTTTTGATTTGGCTATCAAGGAGGTCTGATGATCGGAGGTCACGGGGTGACATCTCATTTTGAGAGTCGAGTAATATTTGGTCTTGAGTGACCGCTTTTAAATGTTTTGATCTGACGACCAGGGAGGTCTGAGGATTCGGGGTTGCTGGGAGTGACCTCAGGCATATATTGGGACATCACGCTTTTGGGCGGGTGAGTGGATATGATCATGGGGAGTAGCAGGGAGCTATTTGATGCTCATGAGTACGTGTTTTTAAAAGGGGATTTCGGGGATTCTTTCTTTTAAATGTCCAAGTGGGACTTGTGTATCATATTTAAATTGTCAGAGTTTCAGTTTATATGATTTGTCACGGGGTGACTTTTGTTGAATTGAGAACGTATTTTAAAAGGGAGTTTTGGGGATTCTTTCTTTTAAACGTCCGGGGTGGACTTGTGTATCATATTTAAATTGTCATAGTTTCAATTAATATGATTTTTGTCACAGGTGGCTTGTGTGTTCCTTTTTCTCGAGTTGATAGGTTTTCCTGGTTGGGTGAGTTGTGCATGTGTGTTTTGAGTTACTCATACGAGCTTTCATAAGCTTACCGGGTTTGTTGTGTGACAACCCGGTGCACTATTCAATGGTGTAGAGGTTAATCCTGCAGGTCAGGGTAATCATAGCTGAAATTGAGGTAGCATGCTAGCAGCTTTACGGTAGAAAACCAATTTTGTGACTTTACCGTTATTAAGACTTCCGCTTACAATAAGCTCTGAGGAGCATTTACTTCTTATTTTGTTGTGGAAATTTAATTCGTAAACTTGTATAATATATGACTCTGCGGAGCGAGTATATATTGATATTGTGGGTTCAGGGCATCAGTATGTACTTGGTTTAAAAGGAAAAAGTTTTCCAGGTATTTTGTATTGATGGCTGAACCATCACGCATGTATAATTATGAGATTATATATTGATTTTTAATTGTGTTAAAAATTGGGGCGTGACACTTCTCCCAAAAAATCAACCTGTGGAAATGACGCTGAAACTTCAGGAGCTGGACCATTAAGCAAGGTTACTATTATAATCTTAAGGTTACGTAATATATTACCCATTAATAGCATTACATATGTTTACCTTACTTTACTTTATTTTTCACTTTTCAAGGATTTGTCCCCACAAACTGATGCAAGATGTGTAAATGATGTTGAGTCATCAGGAGCTAGACTTTCCTCAAGCAAGGTTATTTTACCTTCAATGCAAACAGTATGTTACCATTTATAACATTGCTGACATTTATCTTAGTTTGTTATTTTTTATTTTCCTAGGTTGCTTCTGTAGAAAATGATCCAAGTGGTGTAACTGAGGTTGAAACATCAGGACCTGTACCCTCTTCCTTAAGCAAGGTTTCTTGAGGCTATGAGCAGAACATTACAAAGCAAGGATGATCTAGCTAGCATCTTCTATATTTGAAAATCAGTTTAATTATACTATGATTTTGTAATATGAAGTTATTTAATCGATATAGTTTACTGCATGAATGCTTTTGTTTACTATGCTTGAATGAAATGGTTTAGTTGAAAGCATTGTCTATTAGAAGTGTGAATGAAGACATCTTTTATGACACGCAAAAGGGTCTTCTACAACACGCAAAAAAGGTCTTTTACGACACACAAAATGGTCTTTTACGACATATACAAAATCAAAGTTGTAAAACATCTTTCACTGCGCACAAAAGAGTGTTTTACAATGCGCAAAAAATATTTTTTACTGTGCATATTTTGTGTGCCGCAAGAGAAATTTGTCTTTTATGACACGCTTCTTTGTGCCGTAAACTTGTCTTTTACGGCACACATTGTGTGTCGTAAAAGACCATTTTTGTTGTAATGTTGGAACAATGTTATGGTATTCTTGCAGGGTAGTGCCAGACATTTAAGAAATCTTATGAGCTACATGGAAGAATCTTAATTCAAGTCGGGTAGTAAAGGAAAATCTCGTCTTGGGGAAGCATACTTTATCAAGACAAGTTCACATTCAAAATGTCTTGGGTATTGCTTTTCTTCTATCTTAGAGTCCCCATCTTTACAAGCTTATCAAAGTTAGAGTTCCTAATGCCTATTGTAGACAAAATTCGATGTAACCTTAGTTATTGAAAAGGAAAATGTTAAGCTATCGTAAGTTAATTAACTTGTTAAGCTAGAGGCAACTTACTTATACTTTCCAAATTTATGAATGACCCAAGTCTTTCTTGAAAAAGGTGCAGCGTTGGGTTCAAAATTTCTTTTGGAGCGGGGATCCCCTAAATGATAGTGCAAGTCTGGTAGCTTGACGTTCTTGTTGCGCTCTGAAGGCTCAGGGTGAATTAGGGATTAAGAACCTTTTCACTCTAAACTGTTCTCTCCCATTTAAAACGTGCTGGGAGTGTGGAGCCACAAAATACACAGGCTCTGAGTCGAATGACACAATGCTCTGAAAGGATGAAACTAACCTCAAAAGGAACGGGCCACGCCTACAACAAGCCATGAACCAACTTTCTCCAGATCATCTAGAAATAATCTCTAGAACATTTCCACGAGACTTGGACTCCAGCCTAAAACTAATCCACAATGGATATGTACCAAGTCCAACAATCAAACACCTCATAACTGAGGAATGACCAAAGTCCAGCACGTTGCCCCAAACCGGACAAAAGGCTCTCAAATGGGTCTGAGCATGTGGTGACTTGCCCACTAATTCTGCTTAGTCACATAAGAAGGCTGATCCTACAAGTGATAAGAAGCTAATTATTCGACTAAGTACACGAGACTGAAAGAACCCTAGAAATCGATTTCGCTGAAATCAAGAACCAAAACATTTATAAGAAAAAAGGATGAAATGAAGTAGTGAATTACCGTGATGTATTGCGCAACACTTGTTAGGGTTAGGGTTGCAAAGTGATTGGGGAAGTTGGTCAAATTTTCAAGCTTTTCTTTGGATTTTGGAATAGAAAGAGAGAAGAATTAGGAAGAACTTGAAAGCGAGTCTTTTTGTTCTGTGTTTTGAAGAAAAGCGGGTTGGAAACGGGAACGAAAACGTAGTCATTTTGAATAATAAAAAGAAATAATTTGCTATATAATCGGTACTTTCTTTTCTATTTTTTCTTGAGAAGTTTTAAATACACACTCATAATTACTTAATACACACTTTATACTTAATACACCACCCATTTAATTTCTCATTCTAATAATTTACTAAATACACAACCCAAAGTACCTAAAATACCCTTAATATCAAAAATCATGAAATATCCTACTTTTTGACTATATTAAGGTTACTATTTAATATGATTAGTATATTCTAGTATATTGACATTTTGCAAATGACCATATTGAATTTTTTTTTTTTTGGATAAAATGGAAACATACCAATAGTATGCCCCGGTTCATAGATCAAGAATAGTACAGAAGACTACTCCAATAATACATTTCTGCTCAGAGTAGGCTATGCCACATAAAAATACCTCGCCTTGCAGGCAATCTAATCTACCTAACCTTAAAACGCCGAGCACGCAATTGTGGTACGCTAAAGCTAAGCACTTCCACAAGACTCATAGAGACATTCTTACTAGCATAGACAATCAAAACTAGGATAACCTACTAAGCAACTATAGGTTCCTTCCCATTAGACGGGTTAGAACCATTGACAATCTCAACTAAAGTAAATTCCGACAAACCATTCACCAACTTTTCCACTTTTTGTGGAGACTTACTCTTCTTGGATGGAGACTTTTTCATAGGAGAAGCCTGAACCACCTTGACCTCCTTTGTTTTGTTTTTTGTACCTTTCGGCCTACCTCTCTTCTTGTATACCTTCTCGGCCGGCTTCACATTGCACAAACCCATGGTCATAGCATCCAGATTAGTTCGTCCAACTGCCAAGCTCAATCTCATTTTCTTTGGAGAAATCCCATCCTCATCCACACGCTTACGACGCATTCCACGACCAGGAGAATGCATTGAAGGATTCGGTGCATGATCTATCGAACTGGTTGCTCCAAATGTCCCCTTACCTGAGCCATCAGACTTTGGCTCACTACCACCATCAAGCTCCGTCGCATTTGAGTCTGTCTGCACCACAGAGCTACCATCTCCACTGCCAACAGAAGGCCTCCGACATATTTCTTTCCTCACTTTAGGTTTAACAGTCGGTAGAAACCTCTCTAACCCAATCTGGGGGTATGCTGTGCCCCAAAAACCAACATTGGCCCAGCCGGCTGTATCACTCCTACTTGGTTCAAAGCACGCTCCAGATTTCGACGTGCTAAAGGAGTATCAGTTTGCAGCTCTGCCGGTAAAGGAGTTTCCGAACACGGTAAGCCAACATGAGTGACAAGTCCACAATCCTTGCACTGCCCATACAAATTTTCGAAGAAGAATTCCAAATCCACTACAATACCATCATCTACCGTGAAGCTACACCGAAAGATGATAGGCTGCAGCAGGTCCATCTCAACCCGAATCTGGATTCTTCCTGCAGCAAACTCTGTGGTGTCTTTCTGCACAAACCGACCTATGGCACTGCCGATCCTCCTAAGACAGCGATCTGTATGAAAGTCTGGCGGTAGTCCACGCACCTTGATCCAGAAAGAAAGTGTATTAAGCGGCACATCTTTGATAGTTCCAACTCCATCATATGGTGCCAAAACCACCGGATCCCTATCAAAACCCCATGGACCACCCCAGAGAATCCGGTTACAATCAATTGGGTCCGACAAGGTGAAGAGAAAACGGTCATCATGCTCCTGGACGGTGTATCGACCATTCAGCCGCCATGCTCGCCGGAACATCCCCATAAAGAATCTCTTGTTGAACGCTCTGGCTGTCAGAAGTTTCCCCACAAGGTACGTCTGTGATCGACGTAGTCCTTCACCACGAGAAGGCCGCAAGTCTACTGGCCGACGTGCATCCACCAATCCCAAGGATGCAGCCAGGCGCACTGCCATCTCGTCGACATCCTCCATGCAACCAACTTAGTGTTTTGGTGAGCTAGTTTCCTCTCTCTCGCTTAGGTGCGGCTAGGGTTTTTTAGGGGAGAAAATTGATATATCAACTCAGGTTTATTCAAACAGAGATTGCAAAAACTAAAAAGACCATATTGATTACTTGTGTTAGTTATTAAGAAATCCATAAAGATTTATTATTGTTTCCTTTAAATAGATGCATATAAATAGGCTTTGTGTTATTTGAGCTCTCATCCACCAAACACCATATTAATCAAGTATAAAATTATGAGTTGAATATTCAACCAAAACTATACCAGTAGTTTCTCCATAGTGGCGGAACTAAATAGTTGTCATTAGAGGGGCCAAACAAATTAAGAATTACAAAATTTTATCACCTATGATGTTTTATATTAGAAAATAAATTGATTAATCATAACTCTTAGAACAAAAAAGGAAATTAACTAAAAAATGGGAGTAAAGCGATTTTTTTAAAAAAATATTGATTTTGAAATTCTAAATATTATGGTCTCTAACCTCATCTAATTATAATTTATTTAAGGAAAAATTAAATTAGATAGTTTCTAACTTTATTCTTGTATTAAATTGGGAGGCCATGTATAGAAATTTGTTGTGTTTATCTAACTATTTATACATAAATAGAATAATATAAGGAAAATATGACTATTTTTTTCTTCTTCTAATGCATAGATGTATGTTTTGGTTATTTAACCTACCTACAAAATCCAATTTGAAATATAAAATAATAGGGATGTGTATTAAGTGATTAGGGGTGTGTATTTAAATTTTTTTTTTCTTCTAAATAATCCGACCCCCATTGTATTAAAAAAAATAAAAAATGTAAATTCCTTCCATGGTACTTGGGCTATGGCCAATTAGACACTTTAGTACCTAGTCTCTAAAAGAGGACAATTTGATACCTAAACTTAGGCACTGTTTGACAATTTGGTACTTCTATTAATTTTTTAGTTAAATATAAAGATAAAATTGATATTTATGTCAAAGGAAAAACATATTATGTGCCTTCGTCAAAGTAACTGACGAAGAGGGAATCAAGGAATCAGTGATTACCAATCAATTAGCATAAAAGATAGATCAATCAGTATTTAATATCATAATTGTAAACATTATTTCCGTTGTAATTTCTTCCCTATATAAAGGGACTATGAAATGAAATGAGTAGACCATTCCAATCTTCATTTACTTTTACACGTTATCAGCACGCTCAGAGCAAATAGCCAAGAAAAAAAAACCCAAACCCTAAAGAAGAAAAAGTTTGCAGCAGCCTCCACGGCCATCCCTCCGCGCGCACAGCCTCAGCTCCCTTCCACAGACCGGCCAGCCAATTGCTCTCCACACCCAACCCAGAGCACAGCCAATCATCGTCCAGACTGGCTGCCCGATCCTCCTCCGGACAGCAGCAGCGCACATCTACCTTGCAGCCCAGCCTATGCGCATCTGCCTGCACGTTCTCCAAGCGGCGAGTCCTTCATCAGACCCAGATCGGATTCATCGCTGTTCATCAGCCTAGCCTCGCCTGGCAGCACCCTTGCATCCCCGTCTGCAGCCCAGTCGCAGACCATCTTGCAGCGGCCCGCCTTCACTGCACAACCCATCTGCCACAGCGCCTCCTAACCCGTGATCTGCACCAACCCAGCACCTTTGCAGCCTTCAGCAGCCCATCTCTGCGCTTCCAGTCCACCGTCGCTCCCCACTGTCGCCGCAACCACAGATCGCAAACGACGTAACAGCCCGGCTCCTACACCAGAAGGAAGGAAAGCCGGAGGAAGAAGAAGAAGAAGAAGAAAAAAAAAGGGGCAACTCGGGCCGAAGTAAGGACCCGGCCCAGAAAGAGAAAAAAAAGGGCCCTGAAAAAAAAAAAAAAAAAAAAAAAAAAAGGGGGAGCAGGCCCTGAAACGAAAAGAAAAAAAAACAGAAAGCTCAGAAAACAGAAGGCCCAGAGAAAAAAAAAACAGAAACAGAAAAAAAAAAAAAACAAAACAAAACAGGCCCTGCGGCCCAGAAAAAAAGAAAAAAAAAGAAAAAAAACAAGGCTCAAAAGAGAGAGGAAGCGGCCCAATTTTTCTCAAGCATACAAACATCGCACGCCTTCATCAACACGCGCGTGCGTTAGGATTGTTTTTCTCGAAACCAAGTATGTTCTCTTTTATTTTCATATTATGGTATATTTAATTATTTATCATTAGAATTTTTTTTTATTTTTGAGCATGCTATTTTATCGCTTGTTATATATGTGATATATATATTCGTGGAATCTAAAGCATGTGAATTTTATTTATATTTTCTATGTTTAAGCATGCTTTATACCTTATTGTTTATACCTTTATATTTTGTTATTACGCATGTTTAATTAGATAATTTTGATCATTTTAAGCATGCCTTGTTTTTATGTTTTATATAATTACCTTTAAACATGATTTATCCTTATATAAATTATTCCTAAGCATGCCTTTATATTATGCTCTCATTTGTATTTTATGTTATGCATGATATATTCTTGCTATATGTAGTATATAATTTGTTGTATATATGTAAAATTTTGAACAAGCCATGTCATTTATTTTTATTTATGCTATGTTTTATTATTAAATGTGTTATAGTTATTTTTGTAATACAACATATACAATTCTGCTTTGCCATGATAATGAAAATTCATGCGCATTTATACACACAACATTACTGTGATAAAGTATTTTCACATAGCATCGAAAAAAAAAAATGTGTGACCATTACGAATCTTGGTCTTGAAATCTAATTCATATTGTTTGGAAAATAATACACGTGGATGTCTTTTGTGACTGCGTAATTTATATCTTCTCTCTTGTTGATGTAGATGGCTGATCCAACTCGACCTGAATTTGACATTTTGGACTCAGAAGGACTTGAGTACCACCGTTGGGTTTCCGATGTAGAAACCGCATTTGTGGCAAAAGAATACACTGTCACCATCAAAACTACCACTGACCCCAAAGACGATGGACTGTCTGATAAGGTAAAAGCAAACGCCTTAATGTTTTTAAGGCGACATATTGATCCTAGCCTACGCTGGGAATACCTCCAGTTGAAGACACCCAAAGAATTGTGGGATGCCCTTAAGGGACGTTTTGGGAACATTCATGACACCTTGCTCCCAGAATTGACTGTTCAGTGGAATGAAATCCGCTTGCTTGACTACAAAAGGGTCAATGACTTCAACAAAGACATGTTGCGCCTAAAGGCACGTCTAAATTTCTGTGGAAAGGAACTCACAGAAGATGATATGATCCAAAAGACTATTTCCACCTTTCCTACTTCAGCAATTATACTAGCGAACCAGTATAGGCTGGAGTATGATAATAAAAGAATCACAACCTTCAATAAACTGATCAACCTACTGCAAGTGGCTGAGAGGCACAATGAGGTTCTTTTGAGCAACAATGCCAGACCCGTTGGGACAAAAAAAATTCCTGAGGCTAATTATGGCAAAGTCAAAGGTGGAAAGAATCCCAATGAAAAGAGGGTTGGACGTGTTGATCCCTACCCACGTGGCAACAATGCACCACGTGGCAAGGGACGTGGGGGTCCTGGTATGGGCCGTGGAGGCCCTCCCAATGTATGGCGCAGAGATGGTGGTGCTGGCCCTAGTGGTCATGGAAACAAGGTGCAAAGGGCACCTAAGAACCCTTCAGTCAAACAGGGTAGAGTTGGCAATGAACCATGCTATAGGTGTGGAGTCATGGGGCATTGGTACAAGAACTGTCAAGCAAGCAACAGAGTAGCAGCCAATTACAAGAGGAATAAGGAGTCTCAAGAACAAGAGGCTCACTATATGGAAGAAGGAGGCAATGACCCAGATGTCAACCTCACAATTGCAGACTTCAATGGCAACAAGGAACTTGCTCAGTC
Organism: Rosa chinensis; assembly: GCF_002994745.2. Classification (NCBI taxonomy): domain Eukaryota; kingdom Viridiplantae; phylum Streptophyta; class Magnoliopsida; order Rosales; family Rosaceae; genus Rosa; species Rosa chinensis. The sequence continues at coordinate 36,580,913 of NC_037094.1, forward strand.
AATGGATGCTTCAGATTTTGACTGATCTGCTTTATTTATTCTATTTTCCAAACACAGTTGTGAAGGCATAATGCCTCATTTTTTTTTAATTAGACTATTACGTAGTCTTAAAGTTTATTTCAATAATTGTTTGAATTAGATTTCTGAATAAGACCTTGATTTGATTATCGTTGGCTTATTAATAAATTTCGGATTTTATTCTGAAGCATTGAATTTATTCGATTTTTATGTAACACACATATTCACATGGTTCGAAAAAGCACTATAAAGATGTAAAGCAATACATCTAGAAAAAAAAAATTATTATTAAAAAAAAAAAAATTTTTTTATCATTCTACTAAAATAGTCATGCTCTAAAGAATATGAGTTATATTTTCAAAATTAATAATATATCCCATTTATTTGTAGGAATGAATCGAGGAGAAATCGAGTGCTTAGTTGATAGTGGGACTACCCACACCATATTAAGGAATAGGCAATTATTTATTGAATTAATAGCCTTTAATTCCTCTGTGACTACGATGATTGGATCATCACAAGTAATAAAAGGGCGAGGAACTGCCAATTTTTTGCTGCCTAATGGCACAACATTTAAAGTCACAGACGCTCTATATGCACCTAGAGCTAATCGAACCTTGTTAAGTTTCAAAGATATTCGTGCCAACGGTTATCATGTAGAAACACACTGTGAGAATGGAATTGAATACCTTTATATTACCTCTAATGAATGTGGAAGGAAACGCATTTTAGAGAAACTTATGAGTCAATCTAGTGGACTGTACCTCACTACGATTCGGATCATTGAATCATATGTTGTCACCAACAATGAAATGTGGGACACTGACTCATACAGGCTTTGGCATGACCGCTTAGGGCACCCTGGTCGTGACATGATGATCCGCATTTTGAAAAACTCACACGGACATCCCTTCTTTCGAGTGAAAAATAAAATGGGAGAAAAATCCGCCACACTGAAAGGTGTCGGTCCTCGTATTGCTCAAATACAACCATTACATTCTAAAGTACCAGAAGCACTACCTCCCTCCCATTATGCCTCATTGACTATTTCAAAGGCACATCGCTCGTTTTGCAAAGCCTGCTCTTTAGCAAAAACAGGATCGAGATCTTCCTATGCTAAAGATACAAAACAAAATATTCCATTCTTACAAAGGATACAAGGAGACATCTGTGGACCTATCCATCCAGAATGCGGACCATTCAAGTACTTTATGGTTCTGGTGGATGCCTCGACACGCTGGTCACATGTCGTTTTATTGTCCACAAGAAATGCTGCATTTGCAAAACTCCTAGCACAGATTATACGCTTAAGGGCTCACCACCCTGATCACCCTATCAAGTCTATAAGGCTTGATAATGCTGGAGAGTTTACATCAAAAGCATTTGATGATTATTGCATGTCTATTGGGATCGATGTAGAGCATCCTGTACCCCATGTGCATACACAAAATGGTCTCGCAGAAGCCACCATCAAAAGGCTACAGATGGTGGCTAGGGCATTGGTTATGCGCACCAACTTGCCTATATCTGCATGGGGTTATGCAATATTGCACGCAGCTTTACTCATTCGTTTCAGACCCACTGCTAGCCAACCATTTTCTGCGTACCAGTTGGTAACTGGATATGAGCCTGACATTTCACACTTACGCATATTTGGTTGCGCCGTATATGTGCCTATTGCGCCCCCACAGCGCACTAAAATGGGTCCTCAGAGACGATTAAGTATTTATGTTGGATACGAATCTCCAACGATTATCCGCTATTTGGAACCCTTGACAGGCGATCTCTTTACCGCTCGATTTGCGGATTGTCACTTTGATGAGACAGTCTTCTCGTCGTTAGGGGGAGATAGGAAAAAGGATTTTCCAAGGGAACGACAGGAATTTTCGTGGTTTGTTCCCACTCTATCTCATTTTGATCCCCGCACTTCACAATGTGAAAGTGAAGTGAAAAGAATAATCGATCTTCAAAACGTAGCAGATTCGATGCCTGATGCGTTTTCTGATATCGCAAAAGTGACGAGATCACATATACCAGCTGCAAATGTGCCTGCAAGGTTAGAAGTCCCCAACAAGGGGCACGATGCTGCAAATAGAGGCACTACAACCACACTTAGTGGAGGTATGGTTGAGGCCGTGGCTCCTCAAAGGAAGAGGGGGAGGCCACTAGGTTCGATTGACACTCACCCAAGGAAGAAGAGGGCGAGTAAGGCACAAACCGATCCATTAATCATCAATGTAGAGAATCCCTCTCATGAGATTGTCTCTGATTATAGCTATGTCCATGAATCAATACTGGAGGATGCTCCGATGTTTGAAATGATTCCAGAGAACAAAGAAATCTCAATGGATTATGAGAGTGCGTATGAGTTGATAGAAAGATCTTCCATACACATTGATGATGTATTTGCATACACTGTTGCTCAAGAAATCATAGAGCACGATGATATCGAACCACGCTCTGTTGCAGAATGTCAACAAAGAGCAGATTGGCCTAAATGGAAAGAAGCAATCCAGGCAGAGTTAGATTCTCTGACAAAGAGACAGGTATTTGGCCCGGTAGTGCTAACCCTACCAAGTGTAAAGCCTGTAGGACATAAATGGGTCTTTGTTAGAAAGCGTAATGAGAAGAATGAAGTCCTGAGGTACAAGGAGGTACAAGGCTCGCCTTGTGGCACAAGGTTTCTCCCAACGCCCTGGAATTGACTATGAGGAGACATACTCTCCCGTAATGGACGTTATAACGTTTCGCTACTTAGTTAGCCTAGTAGTTTCCGAAGGACTGGAAATGCAGCTTATGGATGTGGTGACTGCATATCTCTATGGGGATCTAGATTCAGAGATATATATGAAAGTGCCTGATGGCCTTACATTACCCAAGTCAAGTGACTCTAAACCACAGAGTGCGTTTGCAATTAAGTTGAAACGCTCACTTTACGGATTGAAACAATCTGGGCGGATGTGGTATACCTGTCTAAGTGACTACTTGATTGGGAAGGGATATAAGAACGATGAACTATGCCCCTGCGTATTCATAAAGAAAACAAGTTCCGGATTTGCAATTGTAGCAGTATATGTCGATGATATGAACATAATAGGTACTCTTGATGAAATAAGAGAAACCGCGAGCTACTTGATATCCGAATTTGAGATGAAGGATCTTGGGAAAACTCGATTCTGTCTAGGCCTTGAACTAGAACACCGAGTTTGTGGAATACTAATCCACCAGTCTGCGTATGTCCAAAAGATGCTCAGGCGATTTAACATGGACAAAGCGCATCCTGCTAGCACTCCTATGATCGGTCGAAGTTTGGATGCAAAGAAAGATCCATTTCGTCCGAAGGAAGATGACGAAGAGGTGTTGGGAGCTAAAATTCCCTACCTAAGTGCAATAGGCGCATTATTGTACTTAGCCCAATGTACTCGACCAGACATTGCATTCTCAGTGAACTTGTTAGCTAGATTTAGCTCAGCACCAACGCAGCGTCACTGGAATGGTATCAAGAATATTTTCAGATACCTAAAAGGAACCATTGACTTGGGACTGTTCTTTCCCTACAGAGAGACAAGAGGGACCGCAGATGGAACTGCAATCCCTGAAGGAAATATTGATGGTGAAAGTGCCACACACTACACCAAAACGCCAAATGATGTTTTGGTTGGTTTTGCTGATGCTGGGTATCTCTCTGACCCACATAAAGGTCGTTCCCAAACTAGTTATGTATTTACCATTGGGAACACGGCGATATCTTGGAGATCAACCAAGCAAACCCTTGTGGCTACCTCCTCGAACCACTCAGAGATCATCGCCCTACATGAGGCGGTTCGTGAGTGTGTATGGTTAAGAGCTATCATCACACATATTCGAGGGACGAGTGGTTTGAGTTCTACCACTGAAGAGCCTACTTGTATTTATGAAGATAATGCAGCTTGCATCGAACAGATGAAGATAGGATATATCAAGGGTGATAATACAAAACACATATCGCCGAAGTTTTTCTACAATCAGCAACAACAGGCCCTCCTCAAGATTCAAGTGAATCAAGTAAAGTCTGAGGAGAATGTGGCAGATTTGTTCACCAAATCATTGCCTAAGGCCATATTCGAGAAACATGTGAAAAGCATAGGAATGCGAAGACTTTCCAAGCTCCCTTGATTAATGTAAGTATCAGGGGGAGTCTAACACACACATGTCATTCTCAAATGTAGAAGGTGCGTTGTGCTCTTTTCCTTCGACCAAGTTTTTTTTTTTGTCCCACAGGGTTTTTATTGTTACTTGGCAAGGTTTTTAGTGAGGCAACAACTTATGCACCATTGCGTCTTTGACTTGGCACAAGGGGGAGTGTCAAAGGAAAAACATATTATGTGCCTTCGTCAAAGTAACTGACGAAGAGGGAATCAAGGAATCAGTGATTACCAATCAATTAGCATAAAAGATAGATCAATATCAGTATTTAATATCATAATTGTAAACATTATTTCCGTTGTAATTTCTTCCCTATATAAAGGGACTATGAAATGAAATGAGTAGACCATTCCAATCTCCATTTACTTTTACAATTTAGAATATATATATACACACACACACACACACACACACACACAGATTCGATCCAGAGAGGAGCTCCGCTTTGAAATTAACGTGTGAAGTTCGAGTTTTTGGTAACTTTTCGGTCGCATATCCACATCTCGACCGTTCAGTTTTTAGGTACTACTGTATAGATCATCTCTGCAAATTTTCAGCCAAATTGATGATCGTTAAGGTATCTAACTCGCTTAAACCAATGGATGAACTGAATTTGTCAACCTGAACCGTACCAACTTTAAAGCAGTTATCAATGCCTTAACGATCATCAATTTGACTTAAAATCTGCAGAGATGATCTATACACTAGTGCTTAAAAATTGAACGGTCGAGATGTGGATATGCGACCGAAAAGTGATCCAAAACTCGAACTTCACACGTTAATTTCAAAGCGGAGGTTCTCTCTGGATAGGATTTGTGCGTGTATATATATATATATATATATATATATATATATATATATATAGTCGTTATTCATCATTTTATGGATATGAATTAATGCTTAAGGGCTATGTTGAAGATGAAATAATTAAAAAATATAGTAATCGTGATTTGAACACTCACGAGACTAATCCACTGAATTATGTCAAATCCATCAGAAGTAGTCTCGTAAGTGTTCAAATCATGACGACTAAATTTTTCATACATCAAATTCAATTATGTTATCTTCAACATAATCTAAAAATATTAATTCATATTCATTTTCTCTCAGACGCAAAAAATGATGAAGACCCAGGATCGATGATAAGGCAAATTTTATTTTTATTTTTATACATAAATATTAATAATAATAGAAGTCAAAGTTCAAATATCAAATTATCATCTTTTAAGAACTAAGTATCAAAGTGTCTAATTGTTGATATCTCAGTCATCATAGAATGAATTTAAATAATCGCACAACAGAAAAAAAAATTGGGGTTTGAGTCGAGACGCAGCGGTCTCATCTTCTTGTTTCCGCAGTCTACAACAGAATCGCAGCCGAGGGTGAGAAAATCAGAGAAAGAGATTCAAAGAACCAAGAGGCTTCTTGGCTTTCTGTTTCTCGAAGCTTCAAGGGGCGCCCATAAGCTTCAAGGTTTTTCCCTTTCTCTATTTCAACTTTGCAATCTCTGCTCTGATTCTTGAAAGTCATCTGCTTATGCCATTTGCAGCATATATAAACATCTCTATTGAATTCATTTGTTTGTTTTATGCAGATTGATAGATGGATAGATGCATTAAGAAGAAGACGACCAAATTCAATTTTTAGGGTTTTCAGTTTCGGTGATTGTTAGGGCTCCGGCGATGGATGATTATCAGGAGATGGAGAGGTTCGGAATGGAGAACGATTACGAGGACCTCCAGTGGATCGGTGGCGAGGCCTATTACCGAAACCGCAAGAGTAAGCGCGTGCAGACCAAAGACGATGCTCTCTACGGCTCGTTCGCTGATTCCGATGACGATGAAGACGACGGCTCCAGGAAACGTCGCAAAGAGCGAAAGGCCGACTTCACAAAGCCCGTCAGTTTTGTCTCCACCGGCGTCGTCGTCCCCAACCAGGAAGCCGAGAACGATTTAAAGCAGCAGAGCGATGATAGTAGGCCTGATATTGATCCTGCTGCTATTTCAGGTTCTGGTCTAGGCTTCAATAATTCTGGTCTAGGGTTCAATAATTCTGGTTTAGGATTCGGTAATACTGGTGGTTTAGGATTCAATCATTCAGTAGGCAATGATGATGAGGAAGATGACAGCAGTTTTCTGCCGTCGGCCTTCGGGAAGAAGATAAAGGAGGGAGCTGAGAGGAGACACAAGGAGAAAGAAAAGATGAAATTGCAGCAGCAGAGTAGTCGGTCTCAAAGAGATTTGGAATCTAAAGGAGCAATCAGCGGCGGGGATGGGGATTTGGGGGCCTTTGAGAAACACACAAAAGGCATTGGGATGAAGATGCTTGCAAAAATGGGATACAAAGGAGGTGGTCTTGGGAAGAACCAGCAAGGAATTCTTGCCCCCATTGAAGCCAAGTTGAGGCCAAAAAACATGGGTATGGGTTTTAATGATTACAAGGAAACCAAACAGCCCAGTGTGCAAGAATTGGATGAGGAAAAGCCCAAGAAGCAGTTGCCGGCTGCTACTGCCACCACCAAAAAGAGGAATTCCTGGAAGAAGATGGTTGCCGGCAGGACTAACAAGGAGCGGTATATATCTGCCAAGGAGTTGTTAGCCAAGAAAGAAGAAGAAGGTGCCGAGGTCTTTGTGCAGAAGGTGGTTGATATGCGGGGACCTCAAGTACGAGTTTTGACCAATTTGGAGAATTTGAATGCTGAGGAGAAGGCTAGGGAAGAAAATGTTCCCATGCCTGAGCTACAGCACAACTTGAGGTTGATTCTTGACATGGCTGAGCTTGACATCCAAAAGATTGATAGGGATTTGAGGAATGAGAGAGAGACTGCTATAAGCTTGAACCAGGAGAAAGAGAGATTGGAAGCTGAGGTGACTATGCAGAAGCAGCACTTGGATAGCTTGGATGATATCACAACTGTGTTGGACCGACTGGGAGAAGAGAAAGCCATGGGAATATTGACGCTGGATTCTCTGGCAAAGAGTTTCAGTGACCTGCAGAGGAGGTATGCCGATGACTACAAGTTATGTAACTTGGCTTGCATTGCCTGTTCCTTTGCACTCCCTTTGTTTATCAGGATGTTTCAAGGTTGGGATCCTCTTCGGAACCCCTCTCATGGAATGGACGTGGTATCCACCTGGAAGGCTTTACTTCATGGGGAGGGGGAGTATGAGCGGTGCCTTGATATATGGGATTCTTCAATGTCTCCTTATACCCAATTGGTTTCCGAGGTTGTGGTACCAGCTGTGAGGATTGCTGGAGTAAATACTTGGCAGCCTAAGGACCCTGAACCCATGCTTCGTTTTTTGGAGTCTTGGGAGAAATTGCTGCCGGCTCCTGTTCTTAATAGCATAGTGGATATGGTAGTCTTCCCCAAATTGAAGGAGGCAGTAGACTTTTGGGAACCTCACCGGGACACAGTTCCCATCCATGTCTGGGTGCATCCATGGCTACCACTATTAGGACACAAGTTGGAGGAGGTGTACCACACAATACGCTACAAGTTGAGTAATGTTCTAGGTGCATGGCACCCCAGTGATGGATCTGCTTATACGATACTCTCTCCTTGGAAAAAGGTTTTCGATTCTGCAAGTTGGGAACAGCTAATGCATCGATTTATAGTACCCAAATTGCAGCTTGTTTTGCAAGACTTCCAAGTAAACCCTGCAGATCAGAGACTTGATCAGTTTAATTGGGTCATGAGTTGGGCTTCTGCTATTCCAATTCATCTAATGGTAGATATGTTGGAGAAGTTTTTCTTCCCCAAGTGGCTACATGTTTTATATCACTGGTTAATATCAAACCCGAACTTTGAAGAGGTTTTGAATTGGTATAAAGGTTGGAAGGAACTTATATCTGAAGAGCTTCACGCAAATGAAAGTATCCGCTATCAGCTTAATTGTGGCCTTGACATGATGAATCGTGCTGTTGAGGGTATGGAGGTGGTTCAACCTGGTTTGAAAGAGAATATTAGCTACCTCAGGGTGCTTGAGCAAAGGCAATTTGAGGCACAGCAAAAAGCAGCAGCGGCCCATGCAAATTTGGGTGGCGCAGCCCATATTGATGGTGGTAGTCACGAGATGACCCTGAAAGATGTTATTGAAGCCCATGCACAGCAGAATGGGTTGCTATTTAGGCCTAAGCCTACTAGGACGCATAATGGCCACCAGATATACGGGTTTGGTAATGTAAGCATAATAGTTGACTCTCTAAATCAAAAGGTGTATGCCCAAACAGAGGACACTTGGTCCCTTGTATCCCTTGAGAAGTTGCTTGACCTGCACAATACTTCTCTTACAAGAAGACGCTGACACTGAATCTTTGAGAAGTGGAGAGGAGTTGGTAGGTTTCATATGCAGCATGCATCTCTCAGAGTTCAAAAAATTAAAAGTTAGCTTGTTCATAGTTTTGCAGCTTATCTTTGGATGGAATTGATACTGCAGACTGTAACTTTTTTAATCATCAGCTTAGTTTTGCATCCAGAATCTGGTTGTGTAGAATACATGTGCTACCATACTTATCAATCATTTTGATTATTTTCATATTCTCATAGGACAATGCCCTGCTTTCATTTTAATGCCTACTGATATTCATCATGTTTGAGTTCAGCTCCCTCTCTACGCACTATATAATTTATTGGCTCTCTTGTTCAAAATTCTTGTTGTGCATTCTTTTGATGCTTCACGACTAGAAAGGCTGATCATATGTGTGGAGTATTTGGCTGCGTTTTGAGACCCCCAGTGATGCCATTGAAGGTATCATAGTGTCAATTTGTTTATATGTTCTGAGCACAGTGTTTGGTTTGCCTAAACCTGTAGGAGTATTCATGATCAGTTCTTGATGATTTGTTATTAATATGGATATATTAATGCGTACACTCTGCTTGATTTTTTGTTTGTATGAAGTTTTGTTCGTTGTTATTGGATGGGTTGAATTCTCAGACAATTGCTAAAGGGTCTTTGCTAATGTTCTGGTGCGATATTTGGGCGACCTTATTTGCGATTATTTATTAACAACATAAAAATGGCCTCTGTTGAATTTTTCTGCAGTCAGACTCTCTCATTCACACTTAATGCATAACCTTTTACCTCAATATCCATCTTTTCTTTTGCATATTTCAGGGATGAGAGAAGGTTGTTTTTATATTTGAATGACTGGAGTTCTATCATATGTTAGTGGTTTGGTTGCAAAATCTATCTTCGTGACAGCATTAAGTGTGCTCAAAAGTAAACACAGTTCTTACATGATGAACATGAACAGCATTTTGAGAACTTTTCAAATGCTTGAATCCATTCTTGTATCTTGATGATTCCATACATGTGGGATATGAACAGAAATGACTGTAACCCTGCATAATTGCCCCCCCAAAAAAGAAAAGGTTAATACGGATGGAAAGTTTAATTGCATGGAGCTTGAGAATGTATACCAGCCACACCTATGCATATATTAAAAATGGTGGGGAGGGGGATTTAATACAGATAGATTTTGTTTGTACAGGTTTCTCTTCCTTTTACTCAGACTGTCTTCATTTATTTGTGTGCAGCTCCTTCCTCTGCAGTTTTGCTGAGGTAGTTTTCAACGTCAGTGGTAACTCATTTCGTATTTACATTTGTGGTCATTTTTTGATACATATATTCAAAGCTTCCCCTCATTAATGTAATAAATGCTTATAGCTGCATATTTGGTATTTCTTTTGGAGCGTTGCTTTAAAATGCTTATAACTGCATATTTGCTATTCCTTTTGGACCATTTTTCTTTGAAGTTCACAACATGTTCTGGACTTGAAATGACAGAGATGAGGTTAATGGTGAATTTATCTAAGTGGGATTCTTCCATGGAAAAAACCTCCTAAATAAAATAATGAAATTACTGCATAGATGAATTGGATCGAAATGATCCATTGTGGGTTTGAAACTAATAAATATTTTTCCTGTTGCATTCATGATCCCTGCTCCTCCTGAATTATAATTCCACACCATCCCCTCCCCCCCCCCCCCAAAAAAATACCCCACAAAAAAAGAAAAAAAGAAAAGAAGAATATTGCTTTCCCTGTAGCGTTAGGAGCTAAAAATTGAACTGCATAGTTTGGTTGTCCCAGTTCTTCACTTGCATATAAACAGAACCACAAATCCCAAGTACATCATATAACATCCCTTTTCGGGACTTTGTTTCTGTCTTGCCACTTGATTTTGCTTTGTTTGGGGAACAGTTATGCTTCCTGTTTGCAGTTAGACATAAGTGAAGTGTCTGCAACATGTACATATAAAGAAGTAGTAGTTCAAGTAATCAACCATTTTCAAGAAACAATCCAATTCAGTAATAATTATAGCTAGCTTCATCAATTAGTCCAGCAAAATTGAAAGCAGTAGATGCTGATGACCTGATTTTAATGATGGTAGATGAACTCTGCAAAACTACAGACTAATTTGGCTCAGAAGTCCTCTCTCAAAAGCAACAGAATCACAAGCATGGGCTCGGACATGTTTCCCTTACCACTTGATCAATAATTTATATCCTTTCTCTCTCACTCAATCACTACAATGGTCTGTATATACTTGGTGCTCCCCAAGTATATGTTTTTAGTTTCATAACAATGAAAAGTTTGCATATAGTTCTGTTATGTTTCCTTATTACTGTTTTTGATATCTTTTCCCATAACACTAGTTCCTCTTTTCTGACTTACAATGCATGTAGGAGTCTCAAAAAGTTTATCACTTTCAACTGACATCAAAAATGAAATTGCAGAGAAAAGTGTTGGAAGTATAGGAACAGTGGTCAATGTTGTCTGCTGCCTACAACTTCTACATGTTTTTCCTTATAGCTATTATAAGTTACATAGCTAGGCAGATTTCTTTGAGTGCATCTTTAATGCATTCACATATGCATTAGTAAGTTGTATCAGTTTTACCATAGACGAAGCTTTAATTTTTTTGTCTAGTATTTGGTTGTAAGGTGCCTATATAAGGCCACCGTACCGTATGTTGTATGTTCAAAACATCTCAATGTCAGAAATAAGATCAAGAGGAATGATATTCTTCGTCTCATATTTTATCAAATAGAGTTGTGCGTCTTTTGTTAATCAGCATAGATGTATATCAGTCTCTGCAGGCCCATTCCCTTTTATTAATTACTGAGCTTGATTATTAAACGGTCCATTGTATCATTTGAGCAGAAAAATCATTAATCTGCAAGACTTTTAAAGTCCTCTCCTTCATAGTTTTGGTGTGTTCTTTTCAACCATCTTCTGAGTAGGTTCTGAAACTTTATCGTTTTTTAGTGGCAAGTTCCTGTTAATTTTATTGTGTTATTGAAGCAAGTTATGAACCTGTTGTATTGTTAAAAAGCTTTTGGAAGCTTCATGCAACTATGAATTTGGGAAGTTTGAATGAACTGCAAGTATTGGATTGTCATATTCATGGTCTGATTGTAGTCTGAAATCTGAGTTCGGTTTTTGTGAGCATTGATCAATGAAACTATTCAAATTTGTTTCCTCCAGTATGAAGCTCTTGCAAAAGTTTACACTCAGTCATCATGGGAAAAGTTCTTACTTATTCTTTTCTTAATGGGTTTTGGAAGAAAATTGTTGCAATGTGAGATTGAGGCTTGGTCTGTTTTTAGATGACAGAAAGAAAGTTGCAGTATATTTACGCTTTTGTTGGAAAGCTGCTGTTATCATCTCTTAGTAGAAAATAGGTTGAAAAATTTTGCCTTTTAATGCATCATCTGCCTCAACTTTTGTGTTGGAATAGTCATAGACGTTATGATGTAGGAATAGTCATAGTCATAATGCTAAGAATGATCTAAACCATTTCATATGGAGGGATAAAAGAAGGGCTGAAATTACAGAATGAATATATGTATTTCTCAACTAAAACCACCGATCAATATGTCAACAACTTTAGAAATCAGTCTTAGGAGTGCAGGCCTGTTCGCATCCTAACATAGGATTGCAGTAGAACTTGAGTCCTAATCGAAGATGCAGATCTCTGATGATATTATGATTTATTCAATTTTCCAAACCATCCAAAGTGAAATCATCAGACATAACACAAGATATGTTGACGCAGTAAAACCCTCCAAAGAGGTAAACAACTGCGGGCACTATGCCGGTGAACGATCACTATATGAATATGAAAGTACATAAAGATCTTACACAACTCATCTACTAGAACCAATCTAGTGGACAGCGGTGTCTCCTCGTCTTTGCTACTTCCAAATTAGCCACCTTGTTCTCCTTTGTCAATCTTGAGATGGCACAACTCTCACCTCGGTTGTCAATCACCTCAAGGCACAAATCATGCATGAACTACCAACACACATGAAGCATAAAACTAGAAAACTTTTGATAGAAAAAGTTTGAGATTTGATGATCCTTTAAGAGCTAAACAAGGAACAGCTCGTGAAGAATTCTGAACAACAATTTTGGCTCAATACTTTCTGAGAATGAAATATCAGAAAGCTCTTTATAAACGTAGCAGTGATATCTTTTCAATGACAGAAGGCTTTGGATAAGACTTTTGGCGTCGCTGATCGTCAAGTCGTTGTGGGTACATTATTAGTATTCTGAGAATTGGCAAAAGAAATGGATCAAAAAAAAGGGGGGAACCCTAACAACGTGAAAAACACATATATATAAGATATGAATGAACTAGGGTCTCCTAGGGTTTCTACTACAGAAAAACTTTTCAAAAGAGATTTTTATCCATGGATTAAAATCAGACGTTTGAAAGGAAAAGCCCATAAATCAATTTAAGAAAGTTTGAATGCTTTGGATAAAACCTTCTGAAAATTCGCAGATTAGTACATTAGGATTGAAAAGATTTTCGCATCCTACAATAGGATTTAAAGACAAGTTCAGTCCTAACCACTTGACAAGCATGCACATGTATGCAAGACATACCTGATTGATGACAGTTGTGCCTGAAGCTTGAAGCATTCCATTCTTCTAAGGATCCAAGACTAGAAAGTTATTACATGAAAACATGACTCTTGGTTGTTGTGCTTAGGAAATGCCAATCAATTAAACATTGCACTAACAAGGGCCTTTTGGTTATGGTTTTTCACTTTTGCTACTGACTGGTGTTGAATGCATAATGAAACTAAATTGACAGTTACAATTTTAGACCTCAACAATCAGTAACAGACGAGCAAAAGAGTGCAGTTTCTTGACACTGCTTAATACCATACGGTTATACCATCACCCATATTCAATAGACAGCTTGATGTAGAACGGATGGCAGCCCAATTCGAAGAGTAGTTTGATCGTGCAAAAGGAGAAAAACAAAAAGTTACTAGTAGCCACGACGGAGCTCGGTGTCCGATTGGAGCGCGCCATAGCTTTCCGGAAAGGGAATCGCGCTAGGAACAAAAATCGTCGCTATGCCACGATGTGTGGGCTTTTTCGGCCTTTCGGGGTTGTTTAGGGCCTCAAAACTGCAATTTACTGTTTTTTCGAAATTTCAGTTTCCTAGTTTATTTTGGGTTTGTTTTATTTTACCCATGAGCTTTAGAGTTTCATTATTAGTCGCCCTAGGGTTTCTTTTCTCATATATAAGCAACCTTAAACGGTTGCAAAACTATCTTTTATCATATTTTCAATCAAATTGAGATTTATCTCTTTTATCTTTGGTGGACTCTAGAACCTTTTGTTTTAGGTTTATTACTTGTAAACCTAGGTTACTGTTCCGACTGCGTCACAGCCAAAGGGTGAGACTTGCTTTGGAAGAAAAAGGCATTGGTGACACATCATTCCATCTCGATCCTGTAACCGGCAGAAATATGAATGCCTCATCTCAATCGAATTGCAACACTCCCGGTTTTCCAGAACCGCGACCACAAGAATTTCAATACGATTAAGATTATTTAGTATGTCGCTCCGCTAACACTCCCTATTACAATATAATTGAATATATGAGATTGAGTTTAGACTTTGGAACCCATTTTGATTCGCATGAATCATAATCTGAGCAGTGTTGTGTTGGTTTTTAAAGCATGTTAATTAGGAACAAAGAAAGATTTTAAAGTCCCACTCAGGGACGGAGCCACTTGAAGGGCTGTCTAGGTTGTAGCCCAAGGGAAAAATTGGGCCAAAACTACCAAGTATGGGTATAGCCCAAATAAAAAAAATAAAAAATAAAAACTAATGCTTTGCAATTGTATTTCTGCTTTCGGTCTCGACTCCATACTCTCAGATACTCTACTCCATACTCTCAGATACTCTCACTCTCTCACCGAGGCACCGACTCCATACTCTCAGATACTCTCACTCTCTCCCCGAGGCACCGAGGCTTCAAATCTTCAATCCCTGAATCTCATATTCTAAGCTCTCTGGTAAACACCATATACCCAATACCCATGTTGATGATGTTTGATTGTTTGAATCTCCCTGAATCTCGTTGATGATGTTTGATTGTTTGAATCGTTAATTCGTGATTATGGTGTTTAGGACTTTAGGGTGAGGACCGTGAGGTCGTAATTAAGTAATTGGGAATGACCGAATGGGTTGATGAATGATGACTTGATGTTGATAATTGGGAATGGGTAATGGGTTGATGTCGATAATTGGGAATGGGTTGATGTTGAATACTTGAACTGTTGATAATTGGGAATGGGTAATGGGTTGATGTTGATAATTGGGAATGGGTTGATGTTGAATACTTGAATTGTTGATAATTGGGAATGTGTTGAATCGGTTGATGAATGGTGATGTGGTGTTTGATGTTTGGTGTCTAGATTCCACATAATTGGGATTTTAGTGATGTTTTTTTTTAGATAAATGATAATTATTTATCTAAGCTTAGGCCATTTAATTTTGCATAATTGCATATTTTTCCATCTTGCTTGTTAATTGTTATATTGAAATATATGTATATATATTATAGGTATTGAATAAAATGACGGATCGCCGAAAACCCAAGCGGTATAAAAATATTCTTTCATGGTTTACAAGTGATATTCCATCAAGTGGTAGTGGGAATGAAATCGGGTTTTCGTTTTGAATAATAAAGGCGTGAGGATGAGCCTCCCACTGGGTTCCAAACCTCAAAAAAAAAAAAAGTTCTGCGCAAAATATTTGTTAGGCTAAAATTAGCCCAACCCTCCATACGATCCTGGCTACGTCCCTGGTCCCACTGGTTCTTCCAGGTATGTAGAAAGAATTGTTAGTGTCTCTACTCTACTGGCATGGTGAACATTACCTTCAGTGGCAGAGAAGTCACTGAATGGATGGACAGAATACAACAATGGAACCCCAAGTTTTTCACACTTGACCACATTCCAGACAAGTACTTCCGATCTGTCTCCAAATTCTTGAGGCGTGTGGTGATGGCTCGAATGGAGGAATCTCCTGATTTAGCAGGTGCTTATCACGGTAAGTTGCAAGAAGTATATGGCAGTATGGCACAGAAGACAAGTGGAAAAACTCAAAAGTGTTTTGATACAGGAAAAAGAACATCTAATAAGACTGCTTGATGAAGTCGAAAAACAGCTAAATGAAACGACATATTAGCTGGGGAAGAGTTTAAGCCGTTCTTCAAGTTTGACACCCAACCAGGTTTAATAAAAAAAGAAAAGAAACATTGACTACGTTAGCAAGCAGCTGTTCATATCGACGCCTGACAAAAATCCTAAAAGGTAACTTCACTCCTTTGTTTTAGTCTTTAGCCTAGAGACAAGCTATGGTACTTGTACGAATTTGTTCAAAAGCTTGTAACAATGTCGTAAGAGGTGTAATTACTATTATTAGAACTAAGATTACACAAAATAGGACTCAACATTACAACTCTAACAACAAATTTGTTGTCACTTTTGTAAATGTGGGTATGAGATACCCACAAGTACACTAGAATTTTCCCTTTAGCCTATTGTATTTTGTATATACTGCCTTTAGATGCAAGTAGTCTCTTTCCTAAATGTATTGTGGATTGAATTCAAAAGGGTGCTGTATTTGATTGCAGAGATACTTTAAGAGGAAAATACAAACCTTAAGCTGACAAAGGTTGATAATGAAAATATAAACCTTTAGCTGGAAATTTAAACCTACTTTCATAATGATAGCTGACAAAGTTTTCTTCAATACAAACCTTTAGCATAGAAACCAGCATTAAGGTTGTGGCATCTGATAAACTTCATCAAGCTTTAATATTAGTTGATTCTAGTGAAAATTAGATCCATTCCTGTTTTAAGTTTCCTGCTTGGAAGGTAGCTCTGTTAATATAGTTCATTTTGCATTTGGTTATTAATGATCGTGCACTGGACTTGATAAAAATATGCTGTAGACTGCTAAAATCTTCTCTCTAAAATTAAAGACTTCCCTTTGTCGTAATGTGCATTACATTAAAAAACTGTTATGTTTGATTGCAGACAGTGGCGTAGCCAAAAATCTCTCTTAGGAGGGTCAAACTTTATTAACTAACAAATTATATTCATTTCTAGTCGTCCTCTAAAAATAACACAATCTTTTGCCCAAAAATATATATATATTAGTATAAGTAAGAAAATTTAGGTGTAATATTTCTTGTACTAATGCTGAAATTGAAAGCTCCTTAAATCATGTTGAATAAATTTTAGGATTTAAGATGAATGATAAATATAGAAAAACTTATGTGTTACTTCAATTTAGCATATTAATAAAGAATCATAAATATGCGCATATGGGCATATATTGATCAATAGGGTAAGAAAACCTTGAAAAGATTCATATTAATTAGATATATGTAGTGTATTAATAGTGTAAAATATTATTTCATTCCATTAAAGTTCAAGGATAATTAAAACTAATTAAGATAAATTTGTATTGAATTTTAAAAATTGAGACTAATTAAAGATTTTTCAAAAATTGAGAAGGGTCAATTTTATTTCATTCCATTAAGATTCATAGATCATTAACACTAATTAAGGATTTTCTAAAAATTGAGAAGGGTCAATTGACCCTTCTCGCCCTAGGCTAGCTACGCCCTTGATTGCAGAGATACTTAGGAGGAAAATACAAACCTTTAGCTGGCAAAATTTGATATTGAAAATGTAAACCTTTAGCTGACAAACCTTCAGCTCAAAATATAAACCAACTTTCAAAATGATAGCTGACAAAGCGCATTCATTCTTATATGTCAATCTGGGAGACAAAGCGCATTCATTCTTAGTATACTATATATATGCTTTCTGCTATATACATGCCTTCTGTAATAAATTCACATTGTAGATATACCTCATCAAATCTTTCACCACATTCATTCTTATATGTCAATCTTTCCCATTTTGCTCACTTGACTGCAAGCATTAGCTTTCAATCATACAATTGATGTTAATTTTGTTAACTATTCTTTCTATGTTTGATAACTTCTGTTCGTGTTTTGAATTGGGGGAAACTTGGGCTGCAATTGCATGAAATTAGATTCATTGCAGTGAGGAGAACTTCTAATTTGATTCATAACCCGTTCATTGCAGCTTTATTCATTTTCTCTCCTCTAACTATCCAATATTTCAGTGGCAGCTCATTGCATCCAAGCAGAAATACACAAGAGACGTCAACAGCAGACGAACCAATTGATGATACTTCTGAAGAATTGATGTAAAATAATTGGTTCAAACTACAAAAGTAGGATATTTTTGTAAAAACCAACCACTTTTTGTAATTTGTACATAACGAACTGTTGAGAATATATACATCCCACATGGGAAAAATGGGACCTTGCCTATGGGTTTATAAGGGTTTGGGCCACTCCATCCATTGCCAATTGGTTTTGGATGTGAACTCTAGATTACTTTATCATGGTATCAGAGCGGGTTATCCACGTGTGCATGCCTAACGGCCACACGGGCTCCACGTCACCCAAAAATTGTCCACGTGTATGGCTTGAAAATTCGCCACACGTGCGGGGGCGTGTTGAGAATATATACATCCCACATGGGAAAAATGGGACCTTGCCTATGAGTTTATAAGGGTTTGGGCCACTCCATCCATTGCCAATTGGTTTTGGATGTGAACTCCAGATTACTTTATCACGAACAGCTTTGGTTAGAAAATCCATTTTTTGAAAAATGTAAATAAAAAGCTTTGGTTAAAAACTTAAAATACCAGCTCTTCCTTAGAAGTTGAGGGGGATCCGTAATGATGCACAAACACAGAGTCGTTAAACCTGTCTGAGATTGGAGCAGTGCTAGAGGAAGTCCATTTGCTGATACAAGATTTTGAAATGGTGAACTGGAAGAACGTGCGTAAAAAAGCCAACCAAGTAGCTCATGGTCTGGTCCAATCTATGTTTTGTAAGGAGGTTGGTCCTCCATGGCCTAGTGATTTAATTGAATATGCTAATGATGTAAGGGGCTGATCTCTGGTTGGAGATTGTTTCTGGCCCGTATTTGTACTCTTTGAGAGAGTTTATTAAAATGCATTTTGAATAAATAAAAAGAAAAAAACCAGCTCTTCCTTAGAATTTCCATTTTTGAAATATGTAAATTTACAAGTTTGGTTAAAACACCAACTTTTGTAAGATGTAATAACATCTACGGTTAACGTCTCTAAAATTATTGTTGTTACTCAATATAAAATTCAGAAAAAAAAAAAAATTAAATTTGCAGCATCGCGCGGGCCGAATACCTAGTGCATGCTATTAGACCATTACTTGGATAAGTTAATTACAGTATTTTGATGTCAAAGTTATATTTACACAATTAGATCCCTATGAAAGATGATATAAATTAAATGGCTAAGTGCATCTTTAGCAGACTCTCTATTCTGGCTCCTTAGCTATTTTGGAGAGCATCTTTAGCTTTTTATCAAGGTTCTAAAAATCGCTAGGCGCTAGTCGGGCGGTAACCCGAGGCCTAGCGCCTAGGGGCCTAGGCGGGGACTAGGCGGATTTGTTTTTTTTTTTTTTTTTTAAATTTTATCTATATTTTTATTACATATAATTATATAAATAAATATGTAACCCGCCATCACATTATCTCATTGGTAACTAACTAACTATCACTTCTAATTAAATAATAAATATTAATTTTACTAAGAACCTATGCAACCACCTTTGTTTTAGCAACGTGCTGATCTGATATTCTTGGTTACCTCAATTAGTTTATCATTAGTCTTATGAGTCTTAACCACTCAAGGTCTAGTCTTATCTTTCTCAAAAAAAAAAAAAAAAAAAAAAAGGGTCTAGTCTTATCTTTAAAGTCTATATGCGGTGGTAAGCAGAGAATTGTCACGAATCCCACTTTCTTCACAATTGTTTATTTGGTTCCTTCATCTTCGCTCCCCTTCTTCACTGAATAGCACTTTGCCGGCGAAACCAGAAAAGCATAAACCAGAGAGAGGTGACGAATTTCAACCCCATGAGGGATCTGAAGAGGCCGATCCTCACCGTATCGACATGGGTTGGGCGTCAACTGACAGAGAAGAGTCGAGGACTGCCGCCTTGCTGCTGCAACGACGATCTAGAAGACTGAAAATTTGAGAAAGCCAAGCGCCTAGCCCTCAACGCCTAGCGCCTAGGACCGCCCAACCTCCGCCTAGACCGCCTAGGCGGCCGCCTGAGACCCCAGCGCCCAAACCATTCGCCTAGGCCAAAATCGGATCGGGAAACCCCCGCCTAGCGTCTAGACGCCGCCTAGGCCGATTTTTAGAACCATGCTTTTTATATATTTTAGCAACTGCACCAAACTCCTAAGTTGCTCTCCATTATAACTTTTAGCTATCTCGCTCCTAAATATAGAGAGCGAGATGAGGCTCTCCATAATTTAAAATATTCCTTTTGGGTTATTTTATGTAATTTATAAATACATTTAAACTATTTAATCTTCATTTAAAAAATAATATAAACTCAAAAATATTAGCTAAAATAGAGAGCACTAATACAGACGTATTTCTAAAGTGGCTAGGTAAAATGACTTTTTAGCTACTTTAGCTAAAATTTAACAAAACAATGGCTAGTATTGCTAAAGATGCTCTAAGTGAGTAAAGATTTGTGGCCAAAATTTGTGGCCAAAAAGGTATTTGAGAGGAAGCTCTTAGTAAGGTCGGAGGTAGCGTACGTTTCGAGTAAAGACGTGTTACAGATATGCCTCTGTTTATTTCCTGTCCATATGCATATACTGATTGTCTCTTTTTCATAACAGCATATTGCTAAATGCTATATTGTTCTTTGCTTCCTTAATTTCAGATTTAGGCTTTTGCAGAAATTTGATTAAACAGAATTGGGGAGCTTACTTTGTCTTGTCTACATCGGAAAGTGATGCAGACAGGTTTCCTTCATTGTCCCATTAATTTATACTTATAATTAGAGATTGTTTAAGGAGACCTGTAATAGTAAAAAAAAAATTACTTGCTCTCTGCCATGTTTTTCGCTTCTATCGATTCTATTAATTTTAAGTTTCTTGGATTAGCATTGCTCTTTCATTCCTAAATTTATATTACAGTACAAACTGGTTTAGTGCAGTCCTCAAAGTGAACCTTAATATATATTGCATGCCGAAACATTCTTCTTCCCTTTACTCGTAATAGGCATTTTCTTCGACAACTCCGAAAAAAGTTCTTGAGATTTTAAGTAGTTGCATAGTTCACAGAGTACATATTAAGGTTAATCCTGTCAGTGAACTTTGTTGGCGTCTAATACAACTTTATACTTGCTGCACACCTCAGGTACGTGTTCATTGCATTACAATTTTACATGTCAGATTCTGATCATGTGGTCAGAATATATGGGGTATCTGCTGGGTTTCTGATATGAAGTAGAAGAACTATTTAGTATTTACAGATAATGAATAAGCATTGTATCTGGGGATTGAATGTTATTATAATTTAACAAGTGTTCACTATGCCAAAAAACGTATCAGACGACAGACAGAAACTGTTGTCTGATTTGGAGTGCCACCGTTGTAGAGCGAGCCGTTGTCTGTTGAAAATTAAGACAACGGTGGAACACAGTTGTCTGATAAACAAACAGGCAACGGGTATGTGGTATAACTGTTGTGTGATGGCTCGACAGATGGCTCGGCAGATGCCATGCGCAGCTGCGCAGCAGTTGAAGCGCTTCCTTCAGACAACAGTGCTTGGTTTCAAGCTGTTGTATGTTAAGCATATCAGACAACACATTTTTATTTTTTGTGTTGTCTGATTGATCCTCAAACTTCAGTGCTTGGACTATATCTGTTGTATGATTTACATTTGGGACAACAGAGTTTAGATGCTTCTGTTGTATGAGTTAGTTTTTGGACAACAGAGTTCAATTGCTTCTGTTGTATGATTAAGGTTTAGGACAACTGAGTTTTGTTGCTTCTGTTGTGTGAGTAGAAATTAGAAGACACTGATTTGTTAAAAACCGATGTGTGATATGCATGATTGCAATCAGTTTCTGCCCCATTTTTGGACATTCAGACAACAGGCAGTCGTCATTATATCTATTCTGTTGTGCGATCATTTGAACATCCCATTCCTGAATTAGATTATGCATTCATTTGCTCAATATTTACCAAATGAACAGTACTTCATCAAACACGAATATTGGAAACCATCAAATGAGTAATCTAACCAATACTTTAAACTTCAAAAGCAAAGAGGTGCATTTCCCAAAAGTGAAGAACCCGAAACCTTCCAGTTAATCAAAACTCTGAAATAAAAAGTGAAGAACCCGAAATCAAAAGTGTCATTTGTGATTTGTGAAGAACCCGAAATCCTCCGGTTAATCAAAACCAGAAATCAAAAGTGAAGAATTAGAAATCAAGACCGTGATTTGTGATTTGTGAAATCGAAACTCGTGCATAGTGAGGACGAGAAGACGAGAAACCATAAACCCCCAAATTTTAGGGCTTACCAGATTTGAAGACAAATCTCAGATTTAGGGCTTCAGATTGGTACCAGAGAGTTGGGGTTCAAGGCTTGAGGGCTTCAGAGGCGGTGGATTTAAGGTCGAGGGCTTCGGAGGCGGAGGATTTAGGGTCGAGGGCTTCAGTGTCGGAGAGAGTTGGGGTCGGGCTGGTAGTCTCAGTGGAGTTTTGGAAAGAGAGAGTCGGGGTCTGAGTCTGACCGTGAAGTTTTGGAGTCAGTGTGTCTAGGGCTGGTAGTTGTGAAGTGAATGATTTTGTAGGCTTTTTTTTTTTTTTCCAAGTTGGTCGGAATGTGTAGTGGTCCAGGACACATGGCTAGATAAGCCATTAGTTGATGGATGCACGTACAAGGCATCAGACCATGGTTTTTAACTTATGTGTTGTCTGAATGCAACTTTTAAATTTTCAATTTGCCTCCTCTTGTTGCCTGGATGGGAGGGAAATTGGAGAATGGAGGGAAATATTGGGGTTAGGGTTTGCGACTCAAAGAGGGGTTAGGGTTGCGACTCAAAGAACTGCAGAGAGGGGAGTGAAATCAGAGAGAGGGGAAGTGTGGAAGTTTTTTTGGCTGAAATGTATCTAGAAGAAGATGGGTTTCAAGAAGAAGATGGGTTTGATTCTTTAAGAGAAGAAGACGGGTTCCGCTTTCAGAAGCTAGAAGAAGATAGGCTTTACGGCTTTTCCCGAAGACTGGCTAAGTGGGAGACAATGTGGTAGACAGAGGAGCACTAAGTTTAGTTTTTTTACTTTGTATAATCAATTCAGACAACACATAAATCAATGTTGGTTGTCTGATGGTCTATACTTGAAACTTAGGGACCTAACAAGCAAATCTCCAGCCTATTACGAATCACATACAAACTCACTTCTCCCGCCTAGGATCACCATCTCGCATTCACACAACAAAAATAGATCACTCCGTTGTAGGAGCTTACAATCGTGTACCAGCATTTCACCCAAAAATTGGTCTTTTTGCGGCTAATCACTCTCATTTTAGAGTACATCTGATTTTCTTCCAAACTTGCACAACGGAAAACAAAAAATGTGTTGTATGTTATTTTGCAACTTACTCTCATACAACAGATACAACTATACTGTTGTACAAGGTCAGTTCAAATTTCGACCCAAATTTGAGCAAGGTGAGAGGGAAATTTTTTTTTCATTCAAACAACAGACAAAACCTTATAACTGTTGTACAATAATCTTGCACCCAAAAAAAATTGATTTTTGACCTATTTATACAACTAAATCTCATTAAACGTGTTGTGTGAAGCTGTTTTCGTCAACAGACAACGGAAATTTTTTTTTCGTTGTCTAAAAAGTGTAGTGTGATGAGGATTTTGGCATAGTGGTTTATATATGAAGTTGTTACGTTATCTGTACATATGTTTGCGATAGAGCTTGGAATCTTGATATAGATGGTTTTTACTCAAATAGTGTATTAGGGATACAAACATAAACATATTCAACAATATTGGAGCAACTTTTCAGGTACTGGGAGAATGAAAGTGGCAATCGACAGGTATTGAACTTTGGACACTTGAGAGCGATCTTCTGATCTCCAGGTGGCGTTGGTGGTTTGACTTTGAATTTAGGCCACTAACAATAACAAAGATCGTGGCTCTCTGAAGTAGCATGCATGTCAGTGTACTGAAGCTTGCTGATCAGCAATGCTTGATAGATCTAGCTGTATAAGCTGGGTAGAACAAGGTAGCTGATGAAGACCGGGAAGAGAGAAGTAAAAAACAAAAAGAAAGGCAGAAAAAAAGGGATGGAAAGAGGGGAGAATAAGATAAGGAGGTTTGGGTGATATATATAAGAGAATTACATGGAGACCTAGTTATTAAGCCAGTCGCAAAAATCAATTTCCCTTCAGGAATTGATTTTAGAGCAATGAACTGCTGACTACCCTATTCTATGGCTATAAACAAATTCCTTGATATTAGAAGTGAACTGATTGAAGCTCAAAATTTGCATGCCATGAACTTCACAGAACTGAAACTCGATCTTTACGTAATCTACTAGGAATATTAATCCTGTTAGAATTTGTGGCTTTTATACCACTGTTGGAATTTGATGCGCGGAAGCTTTAGTTAGTAGTGGGTTAGGACAATGTGTTTAAGAAAAGATATTTAGGAGCTAGCTAGAGTTTGGGAAGGAGTTTAGTAGAACACTTTGTAAAAGAGGAGAAGAGATTGGAACAGAGGAGGGAGTCTTTTATTCTTGATTGATTGGTTGATTCAAGTAGAAAATAAGACTTCAAGATATTTGGAATGCTTCAATATTATTCACTTCCCAAGAATAGGGTTTATAAAGTGATACAAGAGTAATCCTAATAGGAAAAGATCTCCTACAATTATACAGAGAGACGTAATCTATATGTACAAGGAAAGTAAATATTTATAGAATATTCTACACTCCCCCTCAAGTTGGTGCATAGATGTCAATCATGCCCAACTTGTCAATCGAGTTGTCAAACACTTTCCTTGACACTCCTTTCGTAAGAACATCTACTAATTGATCTTCTGTATACACAAAAGGGAAATGAATAATTTTCCTGTCCAGATTTTCCTTAATGAAATGTTAATCTACTTCCACATGCTTAGTCCGGTCATGCTGAACAGGATTGTGAGCAATCTCAATAGCAGATGTGTTATCACAATGCAAGTCCATAGCTTTCTTGAGTTTAAAACCCAAATCTTTCAACACATTACGAATCCACAACATCTCACACACTCCATGTGCCATACCTCAAAACTCAGCTTCAACACTTGACCTAGCAACAACCTTATGTTTCTTGCTGCACCAAGTCACCAGATTTCCTCCAACAAATGTAAAATACCTAGACGTGGATCGTCTGTCTGTCTTATCACCAGCCTAGTCTGCATCCGTGTACCCTACAACTTCCAAATCACCCTTTTTTTCAAACAACAAACCTCTTCCAGGTGCCATCTTAAGGTATCTCAAAAATACGATACACTGCATCCATATGCTCTTCATTGGGACAATGCATAAACTGACTAACCACACTCACAGCATAAGCAATATCAGGTCTAGTATGGGAAAGATAAATAAGCCTCCCTCTTAGACGTTGGTACCTTCCTTTATCAGTTGGAACTTGATCTGGATAGATTGCAAGGTTGAGATTCATCTCGATCGGTGTCTCAATAGGATTGCAGTCAAGCATCCCTATTTCAGCTAACAAGTCAAGTACATACTTACGTTGAGACAACGAAATCCCCTTTTTAGACCTTGCAAATTCAATTCCAAGAAAGTACTTCAATTGCCCAAGATCCTTCATCTCTAACTCCTTAGAAAGATAGTTCTGTAGAGCCTCCATCTCTTTTAAGTCATCCCCTGTGACAATCATATCATCAACATATACTATCAGAGCGGTGATCTTACCCTGACTACGCTTGATGAACAAAGTGTGATCCCAATTGCTTTGTCTATATCCAAACGTCCTCATGGACTTGGAGAACCTCCCAAACCAAGCTCTTGGAGACTGCTTCAAATCATAAAGGGACTTCTTCAACTTACAAACCTTGCTAGTATCATAAGGCAAATTTTTGACTCCTAGCGGCATGTCCATATACACTTCTTCCTCCAAGTTACCATTGAGGAAAGCATTCTTCACGTCAAACTGACGTAGAGGCCAATCTTTAGTTGCTGTGAGTGAAATCAATATTTGAACAGTATTGATCTTTGCTACAGGGGCAAACGTCTCTTCATAATCAATTCCATAGCGTTGAGTATAACCTTTGGCAACTAATCTGGCTTTGTACCTGTCAATGCTCCCATCAGCTTTAAGTTTTACTGTAAACACCCATCGGCATCCAACAGTCTTCTTTCCAGCAGGCATAGTCACAATATCCTAAGTCGAGTTTTTCTGCAAAGCCTCTAGTTCTTCATTCATTGCTTGAGTCCACTTAGGGTCTGCCAAACCCTCCTGTACACTACTAGGAATAGATACAGTGGATAATTGATCAACAACAAGTGCATGTGACCCATACAACCTATGGTTAGACATGTAATTAGCTATAGGATACTTGGCTTTGGTTTTGATGTCTGGTTCATATTGTTTCTTAGGAATACCCTTGGTAACCCTCTGTGATTTCCTAGACTCAATATTACCTACCGCAGATAATTTGTTCGAAATTAAAGGTACCTGAGAAGGAACACTCACAACTGATTTTTCAGTTGACGATGTAGAGAGGGGGAAAAACTCTGATAGATGAGGACTAGTCATCACCGCCGGGCTAGTCAATGAGTAATTTGTTGGTCTGTGATGTTCCATATATTCCAGGATGCATTAATTCATCATTGTTACCCTCATTTTGCATATCAGTCTCTTGACGTGTGGGGTCTTGATTTGAGAACTCACGGCCACTTTCAAGTCCACTTTGGTGCCGCACAATAGTAGGTTGGCGTGCTCCATCTATCTTCTCTGACAAATTAGGTTGACTTGCAGCATTCCTCAACTTGTCAAGTTGGTGGCTTAAGCCATATGGCCGGCTGGAGCCAAGCCGTTGGCTGATGGAATCATGTCTAACTGAGGGCCCCACGGACCCATCGAATTGTCTACCTCCAATCAGACCACCATTTTCACTTGGGGACCCCACGGTTTGGTCACCTTTTTCTTCTCCTCTTTCTTTTCCTACGGCAACATGCTCTTTTCCTTTTCCATTTTTTTCTCCTCTTTCTTATCCACTTTCTTTTCTGTAGGTGGAGGACCCCATGGCAGCTTCCTTGTCTTTTTGGTAGATGGGGGCCCCACGGCTGCAGCATCCTTTTCTTTTTTGTTTTCTACTACTCCAGCAGCATCCTATTCTTTTTCGTTTTATACTACTCCAGTTTCTGTTTCGTTTCTAGTTGAAGAATTCCCAACTCCAAATCTCGATTCCAAAGCATCTAATTTTTCAAATTCTTCAAATGCAAATAAATCTCAAGGATTCCCTTCACACACTCTCTCCCCCTGAAGGGAAGACTCCGAACCTCCCCCTGAATAACAAGACTCAGATTCACGAAACGCAACATCAAGAGAGACATGCATAGTGCCAGTAAGAGGATCATAACATCGATAACCCTTTTGGAATTCAGCATAACCAACAAATAAACACTTACGGGCACGGGGATCGAGCTTGCTGTGCTGAGGCTTAGGAATATGAACATAGACTATGCATCCAAACACACGAGACTCAAGATTTGGTAGCGACGGAAGTGACAGAAGTTTTTGAAGTTTCTGCTGAGGATTTTGAAATTCAATTACCCGAGAAGGAGTACGATTAATGAGGTAGGCAGCGGACTTCACAGCTTCTCCCCAATATTCACGAGGTACATGCATGCCAAACAAAGAGGCACGGACAACTTCAAGTAACTGTCGATTCTTCCTTT
Organism: Rosa chinensis; assembly: GCF_002994745.2. Lineage (NCBI taxonomy): Eukaryota > Viridiplantae > Streptophyta > Magnoliopsida > Rosales > Rosaceae > Rosa > Rosa chinensis. The sequence goes on from NC_037094.1 coordinate 36,608,324, forward strand.
CTGCCAATCCATTCTGTTGAGGAGTATATGAGTTTGAAGTCTGATGTCGAATTCCATGAGATTGCATAAACTTCTGCATAGGGCCATTCACATATTCGCCACCATTGTCAGATTGAAAAACTCGAATAGACTGTTGGTACTGTGTGGACACCATTTTATGAAAAACTTGGAATATGGAACAAACATCACTCTTGTTCTTTAATAGAGATACCCAAGTCATACGAGTACAATCATCAATAAAAGTCACAAAATACCGAGCTCCAGAAAAAGAAGGGATCTCAGCAGGACCCCAGACATCAGAATGAATCTTCATAAATGGAATGGGACTTTTATTAAGACTAGGTGAATACGAAATTTGATGACTCTTAGCCAATTCACATACATCACAACGAAAAGCTGAATCACTGACACCCAAAAACAACTGAGGTTGTAGTTTCTTAAGATAACTAGAAGATAGATGACACAAACGACGATGCCACAGCCACACTGTTTCCTTAGCATTCACTAATCCATTGACCTAATTCACTTGTCCTACCAACTGTTGCTCTCCACTCTCTGTCAGGTCCAAGTAATAGAGTTTCCCCCTTCTAACATCATAACCAAGAATCCGCCAAGTCAGAATATCCTGAAACACACAGAAAGAGGGATAAAATGTCACAATACATGCTAGTGCTAGAATAATTTGGCTAACAGATAGGAGATTATATGCCAATGAAGGAACAACTAACACAGACTCAAGGGTTAATGTATTAGACAGAACAACATAACCTTCTCTGATAACCAGAGTTGGAGTACCGTCTGCCGTAGAGACAATGTCTTGAGAGGAGGGTTTCAGCTTTTCTAAGAGACTAGGATCATTAGTCATATGGTCAGATGCACCTGTATCAATTATCCAAGAACTATTCATAGATACCTTACCCTTCATACCTGACTGTGCTACGTTAGCGGAGGCATCAGATAGGTGCTCTTCCTCTGTAGTAGCCACGACAGCTTTTCTGAGGTTCTTTCGCTGTTTCTTGGTGAAATCCCACCAATCAGGGTAGCCAATTACTTCATAGCACCGTTGCTTGCTATGACCCAAAACTTCACAGAGCGGACACTTTATATTTGCATATGGATTTATTTTACTCGGAGGACGACGTGGTGGAGGAGTTAAGAGGCTTGAGGAAGGACCCATTGAGCAGAAAGCAAGGGCCTGCACATGACCAAACAATTGTGCAGCAGGACGTTAATCAAACACTTTAATCAAATAGCAGGAGGTCTTGTTGGCTAGGAGGGCTACGGCTTGGCTTGGAGCAGGAAAGGTTGACGGCTTGTCAACTAGGCTTAAACAATTATGCAGGATGTGGTGGTGATATAAAGTATAAACTTGTCCCCACGTGAAGTTGTCTGGGAAAGAAAAAAGAAAGAGAAAAAATATACTTGTGATGGTGGAAAAATAAATTTGATTGGGTGGTTCGTAGGGTTTTTTGATATGGTGATGATGTGGGCTACTTTTGATGCGGTGATGTCACTGGGGGGGGGGGGTGTAGTGGTGATGGTCAGATTGATAATGATTCAAGAATTGTTTAGAGTTTCGAAATTTAGGTATGTTCTTCGGAATTCGGGTTGGAAATTCAGGTATGTTTTTCGGAATTCAGGTTTTGGGTTTCAACAGAATACGGTGCAAGTTCAAGAATGGAACCTGCTTTGATACGAAGTAGAAAATAAGACTTCAAGGTATTTGGAATGCTTCAATATTATTCACTTCCCGACAATAGGGTTTATAAAGTGATACAAGAGTAATCCTAATAGGAAACGATCTCCTACAATTATACAGAGAGACGTAATCTATATGTACAAGGAAAGTAAATATTTACATAATATTCTACAAGTCATACATCGTACATACATATATAATTCTATATAGATATTGTAAGCCGACATTGTGGCTTACCATTTCGCTGACATTACCTAATGTGGTTAGTTGTTAACCGCACATTTATACACAACACTAGAATTCTCTAGACGTATGATTACATGATCACTGTAAAACCTTTCTACACTAGCTACCATGATTAGTCTAGATTAAGATTTGTACAAGTTCTAGATTAATCTAGATAACTAGAGAATAGTTTAGAAAGTATCGATGTGCATTAATGTTTTAACACTCCTCCTTAATGCACATTGATGATACTCTGAGCAATCTCGTAGTAATTTAAGTCTTGATCTTGGAAGTGCCTTGGAGAATATGTGCTCGCTCTTGCTTTCTTTTTACATAGCCTTCCTTCGGCTTTCTTCTTCCACGGCCTTTCTTCAGCCTTCTTCTTTCGTGGCCTTTCTTCTGCTTTCTTCTTCATTGCAACTTCACAACTTTTAGACTTCGAAGGATTTGAACTTCCTTCTTTATTTGCTTGATGTGGTCGAGTCCCCGGCTGCTTTTTCTCTAGGCCAATATTTTTCTTCTTGACTTCTGCTTTCATGGCCGGCCATTTGTTGCCAATGAATTGGAAAATTTCTATTTTCATCCTTATTTTGAATATCAACCTTCTTTTCTTGTCAAATATTTTGCAGAAGCCTCCATGAAATAATATAGCATAACCATTTTCCATCATTTGTCCGACACTTAGGAGATTATACTCCAAGCTAGGAACTAATGATGTTAATCTTTTTAGTTCCTAAATTAGTTGGGATGAAAATTGTACCATTTCCTTTAGTTTTCACCATTTCTCCATTTCCTAGTTTCACTTGAGACTTGTGAAGCATCAAGTTTGGAGGAAATAGTTTTGTCTCCTGATATGTGATCACGTACCACTTCTTGTTTTTCTCTTCGATCAATCGCCGAGTGACATGCATAGAAGAGCTGCTTATCTTGCTCATTTTCTTCTGAAAAGTCTGCTCGGTGATTTTTCTTGAGGTAACAGTTTTCCTCAATATGACCAAACTTATTGCAGTTTCGGCATTTTGGTTTTCCCCGAACCAACAATCTTCTTCTTGGTGATTATTCTTTTTGCAGATCCCACATGGAGGATAATTTCCTCTTTTCTTAAAACCTTTTTTATTTTCCCAATATTTGAGTCTATCTTGTCCTCTAGAAAATTCTTTAGGACGAAAATTCTTCAAACTTTTTTTCTTTTTCATTTTTCTGAGATTGTAATTGAGTTTAGATCAGAATGCACTTTCTATAGGACTTTCATTCCAACTACTCAATCTTTTCTCATAAGCTTCTAAAGAGCCTATCAATTCTGTCACCGAAAGATTTGATATGTCTTTTGAATGTTCGATGGCAGTTACTATTGGATCATATTTTTCAGTATCATATTTTTCAGTGAGGCTAATGAGTATTTTTTTTCAACTACTCTAGTCTCACTAATATTTTCACCAGAGGCTCTTAATTGATTTACTATTTCCTTTAACCGGGAATAGTAATCTTTAACGATCTCAGAATCTTTCATTTTCAAATTTTCTAAATCTCTCCTCATAGTTTGTAATTTGACGGAACGTACCTTTGTAGTTCCTTGAAACTCCTCCTTTAGTAGATTCCAAACTTCTTTTGATGTAGTAGCTCCCATGATTCTTGAAAAGTTTGTATCATCCACCGCTTGTTGAATGACTCTCTTAGTTTTTCTTTTCTTACCTCAATTGCTCCACCGTTGGATTTTCCGGAGTCGAGAATCATTTCTCTACTACATCCCATAGATCTTGAGACATGAAAAAGGTTCTCATCTTGATACTCCAAAAATCATAGTTTTCTCCCTTGAAGATGGGAAGAGGAATTGATGTTTGGTTGGAAGTGGAGGCAGACATGGTGGAAGACACAAATCAACGCCCCAAATAGATGATCGAATAAGCTCTGATACCACTATTAGAATTTGTGCCTTTGATACCACTGTTGGAATTTGGTGCGGAAGCTTTATATAGTAGTGGGCTAGGACAATGTATTTAGGAAAAGATATTTAGGAGCTAGAGTTTGGGAAGGAGTTTAGTAGCACACTTTGTAAAAGAGGAGAAGAGATTGGAACAGAGGAAGTAAGGCTTTTACTTCTTGATTGGTTGGTTGATTCATACATTGTACATACTTATATATAGATATTGGAAGCCGACATTGTGGCTTACCGTTCCGCCGACATTACCTAATGCGGTTAGTTGTTAACTACACATTTATACACAACACTAGAACTCTCTAGATGTATGATTACATGATCACTGTAGAACCTTTCTACACTAGCTACCATGATTAGTCTAGATTAATCTAGCTGGATTTGTACAAGTTCTAGATTAATCTAGATAACTAGAGAATAGTTTAGAAAGTATCAATGTGCATTAATGTTTTAACACATCCTACTTGAAATAAGTAGTAATGTTATGAAATATTTCTTAGTGAAGTCCTAATAATTCAATTAGGGATTTAAAATCTTAAAGGTGACGAGCAAATTGATTATCTTCTATAAAAGGGATTGATATTGTCAGGCCCACCCGAGAATTTAATATAAAAAAGTGGATGTTGGCTTGGTCAAGCCCATGCAGCCGAACTCCCGAAGACTCTTTTCTGGCTCTCACATTCTCTCACTCCATCTCTTCATCTTCTACTCTTCTTCCTCCCAAAATGCCTCAATTTTAGACGCAAATACAATCGGCGACCACTTGAACTCCTAAAATTGTTAAATATGTATTTTGATATTGTTCAATTCAATTAGGGGAAAATTTTAGGGTTAAGGATTGATTTCGAATTCACTATGGTTAATTGGTTAGTATATTAAGTTCTTGTAATCAACCTAACAACAATTTTGGTGTACAGATATGGCTACAAAAAGCAAAAACTGTATGGAGAAAAAAAGGGCATTGGAGATACAAGACAATGGAGAAGCAGAGCAACAGATGGTGACTCCATGGAGGGTGGAGGCCAAAGATGGCAGCAAAATCGATTACGATAAGCTTATTAACCAGTTTGGTTGCCAGAGGCTCGATCAATCTCTTAACGACCAGGTCCACCAATTCACATCACGTGCTTGGCACGTCTTCCTCTGCCGTGGGGTTTTCTGAGCCCACCGGGACTTCAATGAGATTCTAGATGCTTATGAGAAAGGAGATAAGTTCTATTTGTAAACAAGAAGAGGGCCTTCTTCTGAGTCTTTGCATTTGGGACATCTCATCCCCTTCATGTTCACTAAATATTTGTAAGATGCCTTCAAGGTTCCTCTCACTATGCCAAAAAAATGAATCAGATGACATATTTCCAACGACAGCAAAAATTTTAATTGTCGTCTCTTACTAACAGACGACATCAAGAATTTTTCTATTGTGTGACTTTACTTCAGACAACACATTTAGTAGGATAAGTGTGATGTTGTCCGGATTTTCAATTCAGACAACATAAATTTCATTGCTGTTGTCTCTACATTCAATTCAGACAACAGTTATTACTCTGCTGTTGTCTCTATATTTTTCTTGAGACAACAGTTAATGTCGGTCTATTGTGCAAACTGTATTAAGACAATGCTGGATTTATGATATTGTATATGTTGTTTATATTTATTTGATACAATGTCTTCAGACAAGAGTTTTTCTTTAGTTACAAACTATGTTGTGTGATGTTGACTTAGATAATGCCTTTACATTTATGTTGTCTGAGTTTTCTAACCCTAGCTAGCTAGTTGACTTGGACAAATTAAACACTTGGCCATTATTTCTGCAAAAACATACTTGACCTCATCTCCATCAGCTATAGCAGCTTACTCCGCATCAATCTCACTCAAAATCCACTCGAGCCCTTTGCCATCTCTCAAAATCAATGAAAATTCCTCAAAAGTAATAATTTGAGCCATCTCTCTACTTCGAGCCATCTGCCATCATCGCACTGAAGAGGAAATCCAAGCTTTCAACCATGATGAGTCTCATCAGAGATTTCAAGATTAACTATTTTCGAGGTTCTTGAAGACAGATCGAGCGCTCCTTCTTTCAAGCTAGGTACGAATCTTTCATATTGGTTTGCTAGGGTTTTGCTTGAATTGGAATTGGGGATTAGGGTTTCTGATGAAATGAATTTTGGGTATATATCTGGTTTAGGGTTAACGTGAATTTGGGGATTGGGGATTTCATCGAACTCAAATTGGGGTCTAGGATTTTTATTTTTGAACTGGATTTGGGTATAATGTGTAGTGTAGATAAAGTTTATTCGTGGGTGTAGATTGTGATATTCAGTTCGAAGCTTGCTTTTCTTTTGGTATTTTACTTTATGTTTTTTTCCTTGATTTGTGTATCATACCATTGACATACCTACTTTGGTGTTGAAGGTTTGTCTTTACTAAAGAATTTCAATTGCTAGTTGAGAAAGAGAAGAGTAGTGTTGTGGATACTTTATTTGGTACAGTTTCTGTGATTTCTTCAAAGGTAGGAATTACAGTTCCTTCATTGATTATGAATCTTGTTTAATTTGGGTATCACCTTATTTAATTTCAAAGTTTTCCACTAATGAATCTTATGTTAGTAGTATAAAATCAAGTTCTGGTAGAAATAGAACTTTTGATAAAGATAATACGCAAGGCCTTAGTGAGGTTGTTTTTCAATCTTTTGTTAATCAAGCTCTTGGTATTTGTTATTCTTGTTGTCCATAATCATGAACATGTTTATATTTCTTGAGAACTATACTTTGAAACACTTGGTTAACTTGTGGTACTTTTGGACTCTAAACTGAACTGGTTTTCATCAATGTGAGTTTAATGATGATGGAGCTACTAGGCTGTTCTTGTATACAAGTTGTTGAAGTTGTGAGCTTCCGTATTTTGGGTATATATTTGCATTGTGTTTTCAAATACTTGTACATAATTGAGAACTTGATGAGTTATGTTGTCGAAGCTTGGTTCTTTATTGTTCTTGTGAACAAAAAGATGTTGTTGGTTTTGTTCATAATATGTATCCTATGACAATGAGTAATGACGTGATCAGTTTAGGTATTTGGTAGCCCTAAGCTTTGATATTATTAATGCATCGGGCTAAATGCTCATTTCACAATCTCTTCATCTACCATTTGCTTCATTTACTAATATTTTGGTTTATTGGAAAATCAGAGCAAGCAGTACGTTGACAAACAAGCAAGGAGCATACGTTTTGAAGCTTATGTTTAGGAGTGTAAAAGCAAACAGGTAAGGAAATTGTTTTGGATGTTTGAATTTGTAGCATTATTTTTATGGATATTTGAATCTGGAACCTTATTTTTGATCGATGTTTGGACTTGCTTTCTGTGTTTTGATGGATGCTGTGTAAATAATGATGTGTTATCTGAACCAAATAAATGTTGAATAAATTTTGATGCTTAAAGCTATGAATTCAATTGGTTTTTGTATTATCTGATTATTTTTTTATGTTTGCGTTAGGTATGTTGGTTATGTCTTAGGAATCGTACTAAGTTGTTTTTCTGTTTGATTGTAAGATGGATAAATCTTGGATGCATGCTGATAGAAGATCACGGGCATTTGAGTTAGGGGTTGAAGAATTAATTCAGTTTGCATTAGAGAGTGGTTACAATGTTAATAAACTTTGCTGTCCTTGTATGAATTGTGAACACAGTAAAAGTTTGAAGGCTGGGGTAGTGAAGGATCATCTAGTTGAGTTTGGTATTGATAAAACATACACAAATTGGATATGGCATGGGGAAAATGTGTCAAATGTGAGTGTACCCAAAGAACATTCTGAAACTGTAGAACAGAATCCCATAGGCATAGGGCAGAATGACTACAGTATGGGGGGGTCCGATAATGAGGAGTTTTCAGAAGACTCCGATGAATTTTTAAGGTTTGTTGAGGATGGTGATAAACCTCTTTACCTTGGTTGTACGCATTTTACAAAGTTGAATGGACTTGTTAAAACATACAATCTGAAAGAAAAGCATGGGTTAAGTGATGCTTGTTATTCCGACATGTTGATACTCATTATTGGAATGTTGCTTCCAGAAGGTAATGAAGTCCCCGGGTCTTTCTATGACGCCAAAAAGACTTTATGTTCATTGGGAATGGAATATGAAAATATACATGCATGTCCTAATGACTGTATCTTATATAGGGATAGTAATGTTGATGCCACTACCTGCCCTACTTGTGGTCCCTCTAGGTGGAAGTTGGGTAAGAATGAAATAGAGAAAGTAGGGGTTCCGAGGAAGGTTTTGTGGTATTTTCCACCTATACCAAGGTTTAGGAAGATGTTTCAATCAGTAAGTACAGCTAAAAGCTTGACATGGCATGCTGATGAGCAACTAAATGATGGTAAAATGAGGCATCCTGTTGATTCCCCTACTTGGAAGTTAGTGGACGATCAGTGGCCTGCTTTTGGTATAGAGCCTAGGAATTTAAGGCTAGCGCTATCGTCCAACGGTTTCAATCCCCACAGTTCTCTTTCTAGTAGATACTCTTGCTGGCCTGTCATACTAGTAAGCTATAATCTTCCCCCATGGCTCTGCATGAAGAGGAAGTATATGATGCTAACTTTGTTAATCTCTGGACCTAAACAACCTGGAAATGATATTGATGTCTACCTCCAACCGTTAATAGATGATTTGAAGACTTTGTGGGATGGGGTTCAAGGGGTATATGATAGTTATAGAAAAGATTACTTCACATTGAAAGTAGTATTGTTCTAGACCATTAACGACTTCCCAGCATATGGGAACTTGTCAGGCAGCATTGTGAAAGGTTAAAATGGGTGTCCGGTTTGTGTAGAGCATACCAATCCTCATAGGCTGCCTCACGGTCAAAAGATGTCATATCAGCGACATCGAAGATTCTTACCACGTCACCATCCATATCGAAAGCAGGCAACTGCTTTCGATAACACTAAAGAACATGATCCCCTTCCTACTCTATTAAGTGGACAGGAGGTCTTAAAGAGAGTAGAAGGTTTGAAGCAGGTTTATGGTAAAAAGCATTGTCATCCTCCATCTAAGGGTGTTGACGATCAGAGTAGACCTTGTTGGAAGAAGCAATCAGTTTTCTTTGAACTTGAGTACTGGAAATTTCTTCCTGTTCAACACATTCTCGATGTCATGCACATTGAGAAGAATATTTGTGATGCATTAATTGCTACATTGTTGAACATTCCTGGGAAAACAAAAGATGGGATCGCTTCTTGTTTAGATATGGCTGCAATGGGTATAAGAACTGGTCTGCAGCCAATAACGGGGGGAAAAAAGCAGAAGTTACCATTGGCAAGCTGGAATCTGATGCTAGAAGAAAAGAAAATTGTTTGCAATTCTTTTTTTTGGTATGAAGCTAGCTGATCGTTTTTGTTCTAATGTGAAGAGTTTAGTGTCCATGGATGATCTGCGACTTGTTGGTATGAAATCACACGATTGTCATACGCTGCTCCATCACTTACTCCCTATTGTAATTCGTTCAGTATTACAAAAGCCAGTTAGATATGCTATCATTAGATTCTGTCTCTTCTTCAAAGCCATCTGCAGTAAAGTCACATATGTCGAAAAACTGAAAAAAAATGCAAGCTGACCTTGTTGAAACAGTTTGTGAGCTTGAGAAATTCTTCCCCCCTTCTTTCTTCGATGTTATGTTACATCTTTCGGTGCATCTTGTAAGAGAGGTTGAGCTCTGTGGCCCCGTTTTCTTTAGATGGATGTATCCCTTTGAAAGGTACATGAAGACTTTGAAGGGCTATGTAAAGAATCGGAGACATCCAGAAGGTTGCATTGTTGAGTCGTACATCGCTAAAGAAGCAGTGGAGTTTTTAACAGAACGTAATCAAGATGAACCTACTATTGGACTACCAGTAAGCGACAACTTTGATAATACGGAGACATGCAGACCTTTATCTGGTGCCACAGTGATGATTCCTGATCGGAAGGAGTTGCAGCTAGCACATTTATGTGTCCTGCAGAATACGGATGAAGCAAGGCCTTATTTTGAGTAAGTACGTCTATGTTTTATTTTAAAATATATTGCTTTTGTAGAAATATAAGTGTTCTCTTTACTAACTGTTTTGGATTTTACATTTATTTTGCAATGAACATAAGGTATTGATGAAGCGTCATTTTCCAAATTTCGAAAAAAATGAGAAGTGGTTAAAGGAGAAGCAGAATAAAACCATTGCTAAATGGATACAAGACAAGGTAAGGGCTATCGGAATTAAATAATTAATCTCTATGTCAGTTTGATGTTCTATTAAATATAAATTCATATTGGAATGATAACAATATTATGTCTTTGCATGCAGATTGCAGCTGAACTTATGGATCAAGAAAAATAATGTTTCAGAACACATAAAATGGATTGCTGATGGTCCTAATCCCAAAGTACCTACATTCAATGGCTACAAGATAGATGGGGTTAACTTCAGCACCAAGGATCATGACGATGTCCGTCAATATGGGAGTTAGACTACCATAGTTTTAGGGTACCTATCTTCCATTGTGATTGGGTTGATATTGACAAGGGCATTAGGATAGATGACCTGAGATATACATTAGTCAATTTGAATAGGCTAGGTCATTTCAATGATCCTTTCGTGTTAGGTACACATGTGAAGCATGTCTGCTACATAGATGACCCTCTTAACGCTAATTGGTCAGTGGTTATAAGATGTCTGGATAGGGATTACCATCGTGGTGATGATGAGGAGGTTGGAATCATTGAACTTGAGTGGGAGCCATTTGATGCCATGATGCCAACCATCGATACTACAAATGTAGTTGGTGAACAAACTAGTAGTTATATGTGGGATGGTGACGAAGGAATATGGGTTGATTAATTGATGATTTATGTGTAAAGTAATTGTTTAGTACTATTGTAGCCATTTGCTAATTGGCTTGTTCGATATTTAAATTTGGATTGTGTGACTTTGTGAATCTTTGTTTAAATATAATCTGTATTAATTTTTCCTTAACTGTTTTTACTTCAATCTGCCATATTTACTGTGCTTTTATACTATTTTCTATACTTGTAGTCAGTTTTGCTTTGTTATGCTTTAGATGCTTTAATAATGGTTAACTAACCTATGTGGTTTCTTGGTTATAGGTAATGGCTCCTTCAAAGACTGCCTCTAGAGAAAGGGAAAATATTTTGAAGGCACTAAGAGTGACAAGAGCGAGATCTACACCTACTGCAGCAACTCCAGCTAAATCGAGTGCATCAGAACATAAGCCATCCCCAAATAGAGCAATTTCATTTAATGTCAGAAGGTTAATCGCTAAGAAGAAGCGTAAATCATCAAAGGCAACCAGCCCGATACAAACTGACTTGAAATTGCTGAAGCGTGGCTGTGTTACAATGCATAGGATTGTGAGACGCAAAATACTTAGAATCAAATAAAAAGTCATGTTCAACAAGAAGGGATCGCCTTATGGTGTTGCAGCCAAGGAAATGCAATCATATATCTGGGTGCTAGCACGGACTAAGGCACCAATTTGGAGACCTAGTTGGAAGCAGGTGCCAAGAGATCATAAAAATAAGATTTGGCAATGTGTTGAGATAACCAACTGACCCCTTCTCATATTCATTAATATAGACTTCATGTTAAGTCATAGACTGATTCCAAGTTTAGATGGCATTTGAGGTACCCCCGGAGGCAAGGAGAATGGCTCTATCTTCAGCTTCACATAAGTGGAGAGAATTCAAGAGCAAGCTGACTACACAGTACATCATCCCACATAAGGATGAACCAGAATTGTTAGAGTATCCCCCGGCTCATTACAACTTCATTAAAAAGGCTCATTAGGACATATTTGTAGTTGATCGCTTGTCGGATCAATTCATGGTACTTTTTTGAATATTTTCATGTTTTCACAATTGTGTTAAAGTAGGGATTCTTGTGTTAATTCTTGCATGAAGTACGCTTATGTATCCTTCTATGTTTTATAGGAAGTGCACAAGGTGCAAAAGAGGAAGAGGGAAAAGAACAAGTACCCTCATCAGATGTCGCGTAAGGGATATGCAAATCTGGAGGCTGAACTGGTAAGATGTATACTCATTGATAATATAATTCCAGCATGTTGATTTTTGGTTAAGGTTGAATTGTTAATTATGTTTAGATCATGTTGTAGTCTGAATCTGTCCCTGAATCGGAATTGGACCGTGCAACAATGTGGATTAAGACACGGCAGGATAAACATGGTAATTTCAAAGATTCTGAGGTAGAGCAGAAGGCAACTGAAATTGTAAGTAAACTACTACGCTATGTTGTAGTTGAGCAAAGCCAAAATTTTCACAGATTTATTACAAGATATAAACAATTGTAAATCATAGTACTAATTTTATATTAACAATGTTTTCTTGTTTTAGGACAAGTTGAAGAAGCAGGTGAGTGATGGTGAGGTGACAACTTGTGGCACCGATGATGTATTAACCAAGTGGTGTTAGCTCAGTGGTTAGAGCACCCACTACCTATGTACGAAGTCATGGGTTCGAGTCACCATGGGTGCAGGAGTGAAACCCTTTGATCCTCTTTTAAAAAGAAAAGAAAAGAAAAGAATCAAGGCTCTAGGTATCCCTAAGCACCATGGCAGAGTACGTGGTGTGGGAGGTAATATCAACCCTTCGTCTTATTTCAACCTACCTAAGCATAGAAGGAAGACTATTGAAGAGAGGATTAGGGAAGGCTGCAAGAAATGTATAGAGGAAGAGACCGAAAAAATTGTGGCGAGAGAGAGAGCAATATGGGCTGAGAGGCTGATGAGGTTGGAAGCAAAACTATATGGGACAACCATTCCCATTGGGTCCCCTCCGGCAGGTCACCTTACCAAGTACCTTAGTTCTGGACAAGGTAGTTGCTCCAACTTGAAGGAGAAGACCACAAAGCAAAAGGCTGAGGAGGTTGCCAACCCTGCAAAGAAGCGCTTAGAGTTAGTTGATGACATAGATGAGAAAATAGAAGAACAAAATGGCAGGGGGTTGCCGGTGGAAGTGGAAGTTGGTATAGAAGTAGCAGCTACTATTGAAGTGGCAGCTGTTATAGAGCATGTTCATGCCGCTCCTACAGAGGTTCGTGCTGCTCGTATTAAGTTGGTTGAAGTTACACAGGAGGTAGATGTGAACTGCTTGACTGCATAGTTCATAAGGAATATAGCTTATCCTAATTAGTTAACTTGTTCTAGTTAATTTTGTGTCATAAATTTTATTGGAATTTGTGTTTTGCATAACACAGGAACTGTGGCCGTCAAAGTGCAAATTGGCTTTAGGATCAGTGAACAATATCGTTGCCATTGCAAGCGTTGTTGAAGTCCAAGATGATAAGTGCGCCAATCAGACAGTTCATGGTCGTCCTTTGGGAGAAGGGAATGTGCGGGTGTCGATCATTCGTCCACTTGTTCCTGAAGCCAAGCTTCCATTCCCAGTCAATGATGAGATAGTGTCTGTCAAAGATGCTGTTGGGACTTATATCGCTTGGCCAAGGGACCTCATACTTCAATCCCCTCCCCAAACTGACAAGAAAAGTAGCATTTATGTACTTTTTGTCTATAATGTAATGATAATTTAAAACTGTTTCCATACAGAAACAACCAAATAAGGCCGCAGGTAAGGGTTCGAAGAAAAGGAAAAGGCAAACAGCTAGTGATGAAGAGGAGTGTATTGACTTGAAGAAGCTGCCAAAAGATTACCCTTCACCTTTGAAGTGCTTGTGGTTGTGGGGGAGAGACACACTAGCCGATGGGAAGACAATCTCTTTCATGCTAACAGATAAAGTATTTGGGATCAATAGGAAGCAATATCTGTATAAGGGAGACATTCATGCATTGTGTACCATGAGTGAACTATCAGGTGGCGTCATCTACATGTATATGTGGTAAGAATCATTCATGATATTTATATTGTACTACATTGCAAATTTTGAATATGAAGGTTTGTGTGCTAGTGCAGCTATTTGCATGAAGTATTGAAGAAAGCAAAGATGTTGGACATGGTTGGCTTTGTGGACCCTCATCAGATATGAGCACTTGGATGTGGAAATCCAACGGAAAGGTCGCGTCATTTATCAGTTAGGTTCACAAATGCAAAGAAATGCCAAATTTTTATGTTGCCATATAATAGGGTGAGTTACTTTCTGTAACTTGTCTAATTACTAAAATATGTCATTTTCAAAGTCAAGTATCTAAATAAAAATACTAAAAACTAGACCTCACTTAATTGATCTGTATAAAATTGTCAGTAAGCATTGGATGTTAACTGTTGTCAACCCGGAGGAAGAAATTATCTACTTCATGGATCCACTAAGGCGTCGACTAGTTGGCTTAGAATGACAGATCATTGTGGAGAAGTAAGTGTTCAGCATGAAGGATAGACACATATTGGCTAAGATAGAATTACACCATGAAGGATAGACACATATTGGCTTTGTCACGACAGGATAGGTCATCCTGGTCATGATATGATGATCCGTCTACTAAAGACTTCACATGGACATCTTTTCTATCGAGCGAAATGAAGCATGAATCAAAGTTGATCCCTGGATTAAGTGTGACCGACGCTGTTGCCTAGGGCACCGCCTCCGTCCACCACCAGCCTGGGTTGGCACAGTCCCTATCCATGACACCATGGATAGCGTCCATCATGGTGATGGCGCCCTAGGTAATGCTGCAATCACCAACTTGCTTCAAATAGCGTTTCAGACACTCAGGCCCAACCAAAATTCTTATTGGTTGCTTCTAAAACCTCTCGCTAGTTTTACAAAACCTGTTCCTTAGGGACATTAGGACTGAGATCGTCCTATGCAAAGGATATGAAAATACTCATTATGTTCTTACATAGAATCCATGGGGATTCTATGGACTGATTCAACCAACTTGCGGATGTTTAAATATCTCGTGATATTGGTTGATACGCAAACACGATGGTCACGTGTTGTGCCATTGTCCATCTGTAAATGCTGCTTATGCTACACTTCTAGCACATATCATATGACAACGGACTCACTCCCCGGATCATCCTCTTCCGTCAATTGGACTTGACAATGCTAAAAAGTTTACATCGAAGACTTTCGATGGTTATTGCATTGGGACTAATGTTGGACATTATATTCCCATAAACACACCCAATTGGTCTCGCGGAAACGACTACGATGGTAGTCCGGATATTGGTAATGCGCACTAATTTCCTTTTATCCGCTTGGGGTGATGCAATATTGCATGCAGCTATGCTAATTCGTCTACAACCCACCGCCACTCAATCTATCTCTGCGTTACAGCTAGTGACTGGGTACCAGTATCGTACTTACGCATATTTGAGTGTGCCATTTATGTGCCAATTGCGCCGCCACAGTGCTTTATGATGGGTCATCATAGACGAATGGACAACTACGTTGGATTTGAGACTCCAACCATCGTCTGCCACTTCATGCTCTTGCTAGATGATCTCCTTACTGCTAGATTTGCGGATGTCACTTTGATGAGACAGTCTTCCCGTCTTTAGGGGGAGATAAGAACATAGATGTTCAGCAGGAACGACAGGAATTGTTGTGGTCTGTCCCCACTATGTCTCATCTCGATCCCTACTAAAGTGACGAGATCACACATTTGCTGCAAATATGCCTGCAAGGAAGTACGTCCTTATGAAAGGACGTAGCGCCACCCTACACGAAGATAGGCATGGTGCCAAAGCCAAAGAGAGTGGCACTCTGGCGTTACAGGCCATGGCCCCAGCTAGGATGTGTGGGAGGCCCGTGGGTTTGAAGGATACTTTGGCACAACCCAATCCTTTGATCATCAAGACTCAAAATCCGTCTCATGAGTATCTTCCGGGTTATGGTTATCGTTGGGGGACGCCTCAACGTCAGAACATATTCCTGAGAATATAGAGTTCTATGAAAATTACACTAGTGTACATGAGACGTGGGATACAAACTCCATCATAATTGATGATGTAGTTGCGCATGAGTTTGTTGAGTCAGATGATATCGAACAACGCTCCGTTGATGAATGAATGCCAACATAGAGAGATTTGGCCTAAATGGAAAGATGCGATACATGTTAAGTTGGATTCTCTAACGAAGAGGAAGGTTTTTGAGCCAGTGATGCCAACACCTCCTAACATAAAACCTATTGACTAATGGGTCTTCGTTAGAAAGCGTGATGAGAAAAAGAGATGGCAATCTCGCCTTATGGGGCAAGGCTTCTCACAAAACTCCCTGGAATCGACTACGATGAGACATATTCTCTCGTAATGGATGTCATTGCACTCCACTACCTTGTCAGTTTGGTAGTTTCCGAATAACTGATCATGTAGCTTACAAATGTGGCCACTACATATCTTTATGGGGATCTAGATACGGAATATACATAAAGGTTCTTGGTGAACTTCATCTACCCAAGTCAAGTGGCTCTAGACCACGGAGCGCGTTTACAATAAGATTGAAACGCTCACTAAAGTGACTACTTGATTGGGAAGGGATATGCCCACGCGTTTCTATAACAAGTTTCGGATTCCATCGCGGTTCATGTTGGACATGATCTTCATTAGAAGCCCTTAAAGAGTTAATGACAGGACCCGTCCCGGATTTCACCCTGAAATTCGAGGTGACTCTGCGGGACCCACCTTAGAGATAACTCTACCGAGAACTGGCCGAGTCACCCCTAAAGTGGACTACCCAAAACAGTAACCCACAATAGATCAGAGCCAAACGAAGAAGTGCTGAAGCTATTCGTCAACTATGCCTCGAACCATGTACGCCCGACCTCAACTAATAACCCTGCAAACTGGGGATTAGAAACTGAAAGGCCCAGGGGAAAGTAGATGAAAAATGTTAGCGTGAGTGGACAAAAATAAACAATTTAAAAGAAAAATGATTTCATAATTTCCCACATTTATTCCTTTAAAAACTCGATGCATGCACAAATGGTAAAACACATTTAGCTTTAAATCCAAGGATTTCAAAACAATAAACCGACTAGCCTTGCTAGTCACAACATTCGAAAAATATATTGTAAAACCGAAATCTCGTTTCTCAAGAAGATAAGACCAGCCCCGCTGGCTACAATGAAAATCGGACTAGCCCCGCTAGTCAAGCAACGATAAGATATGGGGAAGAAGTATCACCATACGAAAGAAGGGAGCCTCCCAGGCTCGAGTCAGAGTGTCCCACACTCTGGAGCATCCCATGCTCTGCTCTACTCACCCACGAACACATAGTAAGCAGGGAGGAGTACTAATAGGCTAGCTAGCAATAAAATATAGCGACCCAGGTATGGTGGGTAAAAACCATTCAAATCCAGTAAATCGATAAGGTTTCCCCATAAGTCCCGCGAATAAAGAAAACACGGGTACGATTCCCAACCGTACCCGGAAATTCTCATAGTAAGTCACAAAAATCAACAGCGTGTCCCACACGCTAAAAGAATAATTAAATCAATCGTTTCCTCGACAAAAATTCCATTTAAAATCCAAAAACAATTCATTCCCGAAATCACTTTATAATATTTCATAAATCTCAAAACCCAATCAAATCCGAAATCACTTTATAATCCGAAAACCAAAATCACTGTCGATAGCAAATCATACTTTATTTCGAAATTCGCAATATCCTTTTAAAACTTAGAGCCAAAATCATTCTGAAATTATAACCGAGATAAATCAATTTATATTCTCAAATAAATAAACTTAATAATTAATTACGAAATAATATTGCATGCATCACTTAAAATCAAAAGTCCACTCACAGTACTGGTTGGTGACCACGCAAACGAGTTCCTTCGTCAAGCGGTAGCTCAATATATCGTCCTGTACACAAGTACACTTCTATAAACGACAATTCAAATAAATAATTACGAACCTAAACGAAACCCCAAAATCCCTATCTCTATTGCTTCTCAAATTCAATCCAAATCACACCCATAACACCAATTCCTCAATCTACATATTCCACAATGAAAATGAGGGAAATCCGACGGCCGGATTTCCCACAATTCAATCACAAAACTTCCGAACTTCGGAAAATCACAAACAATTCCAAACTCCTCCAAAATTCACCAAACTTCACATACAAGCTCTACAACATTTATAGGATTTAATGGGCTAAAAACTAGAATAAAAACACTGCCCGACACGCTAAAGCCGCCGCCCACAGTGGCGGCGCTGCCGCCACCGCCACCAGCTCCGATGGCCACCAAATTTTGGTAGCACCATCATCTCATCATTCCAAACACTTTTCTCAACTACCACAACCCGAGAAAACAACTAGACCTAGGTCAACAATTAAGAAAACAGTAAACCCAGATTTATGAATAGTACCCAGAAATTCAAACCTTCGATTCTTCCTCCACGCTGAAAATCGTGGCTCAAGGCTAGGGGCAAAATGATCATTGGCAAAAACCGAACCTTCGACGCCGGTTTGGTGGCCGGAGACTGCCGAAATCCGAAGAAACCGGCGTTGATCACTTCTGCTACAGTAAAGTTTTCGGGCTTGATTCTTCGTTTTCCGGCCAAACCGCCGTGAGTTACCGCCGTGGAGAGGTTGGGTAGGAGTAGAGGAGTCCAACGGTGCCACTCGTTCATCCCCAGGTGGCCTAAATCGTGAGGTGGCCGGAGTTGCAGAGAAGAGGGACACAGACGCGGGGAGGAGGAGAGAAAGAGAGAAATGAAAAGTTACCGGCTGCCACAGTAAAAATTCAAATATATACTACTTACCATGAACAATAATTTTCACATTTTCACTTATAACTTTCGCATACGAGCTCTGATTTTTACGTACCGCACATGCACGCGTTCGGTTTAACGTCCTCTACAACTTTCATGAAGAACATTTTCTCAAATTTTGACCCGAATAAAAAGTCAACTTTTAGGGACACTAAAAGTATCGAAACAAAGTAAAAAGTGAAAGTAATTGTCATTTACCGTCCAAATGACTAGTAAACAGGTAAATTGAGATACGGGACGTTACAGTTAAAGGAAACCGTTGAACACTTCAAATCTGAGTTTGAGATGAAGGATTTTGGGAGAACTCGATTATGCCTCGGTTTGGAACTTGAGCATCGTGTTGATAGATGCTTAGGCATTTTGACAAGGTCAAACCTTCAATCACCCCCATGATCGTCCTTAGTCTTGATCCTGAAAATGATCCTCTTCGTCTGAAGGATGATGACGAAGATGTGCTAGAGGTAGAAATGCCTTACTTGAGTACAATATGCGCATTATTGTACTTAGCTCAATGCACAAGACCGGACATCTCATTTGCAGTGAACTTGTTAGCTAAGGTATATCTCTGCGCCAACGCGACACCATTTGATTGGTGTAAAAGATTTATTTCGGTACTTGAGATGTACGATTGATATAGGCTCGTTCTATCCCTATAGAGAGATAATGGATTCAAACCCATCACACACCAGGAACGCCGCCAACACGTGCCTGCGTCCACTATCCCCATCCCAAAACGACATAAGTGTTTTGGAAGGTTTTGCTGATGTTGGGTATCTCTTTGACCCATACAAAGGTCATTCTCAAACTGGTTAAGTGTTCACTACGGGAAAATATCTTGGAGGTCTACAGAACAGACCTTAGTCGCTATATCTTCGAATAATGCAGAAATTCTTGCTCTTCACGAAGTGGTTCGTGAATGTATATGGATTTGATCCATAGTTACACATGTTCGAACAATTGTGGTTTGAAGTCTACCACAGATGAGCCTACGAGCATATAGGATAATGCTGCTTGTTTTGAAGCAAGGATACATCAAAAGCGACCACACCAAGTATAATCAGCAACAACAAACTCTCCTCAAGATCAAAGTGAACTAGGTTCGATCTGAGAACAATATGGCAGACTTGCTCACTAAGTCATTGCCTAAATTCCACTTTTGAGAAACATGTTGGTAGCATCGTTTGCGAAAGTTATCCGAACTCCAATGACCGTAGTCGTCAGGGGGAGGTGTCTACATGTATGGTCTCGAAACGTGAAAGGTGTGTTGTGCTCTTTTTCCCCTTCGACCGAGGTTATTTTTGTCCCACTGGGTTTTTGTTACTCGGCAAGGTTTTTAATAAGGAAACGAGAGAAGCACCATGTTTGGGCGACACAAGGGGGAGTGTTCAAGTAAATCCAGAATATGTGTCTGGCCCAAACTAGAGGTTACTTGCTCTAGTTGAAATAAGGTTTATATTAGAGATATTCTCGGAGAATCTTAGGAGATATCCAATCAATGTATGATTATGTTTCCACGTACAACTCTATCTCTATGTTTGTAATCCTTTATATAAAGAGACCCTTATTATTAATGAAAGTACAACTCAATTATCTCCCAATTCAGTTTTCCTTAAACACATACATCATTTTTCTTTCTTTTTGACGTAGTTGGGATAGCTAGAACTCAAGACACTAATGTAATCTTTCTATCTTTCCTAAGCCTATGGCCTACATTTCAACAAAAAAATTAAAATGTTACAGGTCATGTTATTTGTGGCCTACGACTATTATCCGGTAAAAATTGTTTGTGGCTTATATACCGCCCCAGCCGAGTCTTTTATATATTGTCGCTTTATTAGAATACGATAAAAGTATTCTATAATAAAAAAATAACAGTGAAATACCTTATGATCTTATGCTTATAGTTTTCAGATAATTGACATAAAGTAATGAAAAATCGAAAAATACCAGACATCACTGTTTTGCTTGAGAGCCTAAGGCTGCCAATAAGTTGTAGGCTTTTGGGAAATAGCTCGACCTTTTCCTCGTCAAACAAGCACTACATTCACATAGTCGCCATCTGTTAATTGAGGAATAAATTGAAGATCGAGGTCCCTACTGTACACTTAGGTCAAGGGAGAAGGTGGAGAAGAAGCATTGTATTTATTCTGGCAAAGCTAGTGTAATCTAGTATAGTGTGGCATCACATTCATCATGCATTATGGTCCAGCTGCAGGGACCTCTCTGGATATCTAGCTTAGGCTTAGCTATATATGCTCTTGGCTTTAACAAATAAAACAAAACGACACCCACAAAAATGCGGGTGGATCTGGTTGACTTGTCAGTAACAAAAACAATAATGAATCTAACCTACTAGCCTACAATACACACTCAATCGCTAGCCCCAATTGATTTTCACTCCCGCACAACTAGTTAGACAATTGTGCCCTAAGAGACTTGAGCTCTACCAGTTCCTTCTGCGAGATCAGATCCCAATGAGAATGCATGCTACCCATCCCTATCCCATCCCATCCCATCCCATCCTCTGAATCTTTATTGTTTGAGAGAGAGAGAGAGAGAGACCAACAGTCTCTGCATCCAACTCCCTAGCTATGTGATCACATGAAGAACAATGTCTCATTCTCCTATATATTTATCATCCATTAATTAGTATGTAGATCCTCGATCACCTTAAATTTTTGGTTTAACTTGCATTGATCCTCACCCTTTAACTCAAGTCAAGCAGTTAGCTAACCGAGAGAGAGAGAGAGAGAGATTTTCTAGGTTAACTAATAGGGCTTTCACATATGTAATATATATATATATATATATATATATATATGTAATATATATATATATATATATATATTTCGTATTTCTTTTTAAGACAATACTCATGGAAAAAATATATAGAAAGACAAAATGCTAGAGCTATGAAGGAAAGATAAGTTATCCATAGTGGTGCAAAGATGTAGGGGAACAAAAGTATGATACACATAAAAACCTTAAGGTCGTGCTCTGTGCGCAGCTACCAAACCCAAACACCGAACGACGTACGTCATTTTTCCTCTTCCTTTCCAATTCTTTTTACCATGTCAACCATTGACGATATTACCTCATCCTTTGCTGCATCTCTTGCACTGGCTAGCAATGAATGTTATCGATCTCTCAAGAACATCTGGAGGAGCCTAGCTAGAGGCGTGCAACACAATCCTATCTGCTTGCATGTCCTCTAGTCAAGAAACCAGCGATGCTCAATGATCTGAGACGTTTTTTCCAGTGAGTTTTGGTCCTTGATAAGGGTTTCAAGATTTAGCAGAGAGAGCCAAACAGATTTGTCCTTGCCTTTGATCTACGTTGGGATCGAAATAAGGTTTTGAAGGGTGGACCATGGAGATTTAATTAAGCTCTAGTGATTCTTCAAGAATATGATGGTGTCACACCTATTCATGAGATTGATCTGACCTCACTATTCTTCTGGGTTTGAATTAGCAACATTCCACCCTTGTTCGAAGAGCCTGACATGATCAGAAACATAGCTTCGATGTCTGCTAAGTTTCTTTAAATAGATGACAAACTTTTTGAGAATGTGAGCAAAGTTAGGGTTCATGTTTCACATGAAATTTCAAAATCTTTTTTTCTTAAAAATAAAAAATAAAAAATAAATAAAATAAAAAAATCTTGAAGCTAGCACCTAGGGTTGAAGCTGAAATCTCTTACTTCTTTGAGAATCTTGTTGGCAAATGTGATCATTGCAATCTGATATATCATGAGGGTGACCATCGTCCTCTGCTCAGTAGTCATGTTGCACCGAGTGTAGCACGGGGTCCTATTGAAGCACAAGAACTCTATTTAGCTAGCTTTTCTTTCCAAACCTCCTAGCCCAACTGTTAAGGGCAAGGAGAAAATTTAAGTTTCTTTTATTTTTCTGAACTTAACCTAATTACTATGCTTTGTTTTCATAGTTCTTAGGATTGCTTTTAAATAAGTGAGCACTAGTTGTCTAATGGGTGGTGCTAGCATACCACGTCCTAAACTTGCCCTAGAGTTGGCAAGGGAATGTATGTATCCGTGCCATTTTGGCTTGAGATGAATGAAATTTAATACTTTGATTCAAAAAAAAAAAAAAGATGTAGGGGAACATAAATTGAAGATTCAAATCCACCATTTTAATTTTTAATTTTTTTAAATATACGCCATTTTACCATCTTAATCATATGGGTGGTGTTATTGACACACTTTTTTTCTTCTATTCACACACCCCTTCTATTTTAATAATTAGTTTAATTCAAATTTTTTTTTCTTCAAATTATCCTAACTGCCCTCCTTTGCAATATTTTTTTTTTTTTCTGATCACCCCAAAATCCTAAACCATATTTTCCCGCAGACACAGACGACTTCAAAACTCTTTTCGATTCCTTCTTTTCTTTTCCATCAAAAACTTCTCTAGCATTTGTACCAAAAAAAAAAACTTTTCTAGCATAGTCATTCTATCTCTCTAATGTGATGCTTTGAAGTTCAATTATGGCAGAACAAGCACCTTTAGACCCATCTTTGGAGAAATTTTTTACATCCAATTTGCACTGGAGACATGGAAGAAAAATATGAGTGTAGTGATCATTGGAGCCCCTTTGAATCCATCATTCTAACTGAAATTATTTGGTGTATTTCTCACCAAGTTGATAAACTCCCTTGAAATTACAGAATATTGCAATTGAATTAAAGAAGCAGCTACACTCTTTAGGCTCTTAAAATCCTTGGAATGAACTATAGTCTTATTTGTCTGTAACTTTTAGTATTTTCAAGATTGCTACTGTTTTGATCAGAATAAGGAAAACTAAGTGGAATGCGCTTGCACACGCTTGGAGAAAAAAGAGCGCTTTTCCTTCCTGTCGGACGGCGAGCCCTTTCGCCGTTATCGGACGGGTTTGTCGTCCCTGCGTGAATGTGAGGCCGGGCTCCTCATTCGACATTCTCGTTTGGATAGAGGAGATTGAGGCAGTGTTGTGTGAGGTGAGGAGTGGGGGAGATCACAGCGGCTATCGGGGGCGGTGGCATGGAGTAGGGTCATGCCTAGGTTCAGACAGCGGCAAGGGTTGTTCTGATCTCAGTGGTGTCCAATCTGGAGTGCTCGTGGTGGCGCGATCTAGGTTGGAATTAGATCCGATCTGGGCAAGGAGCTGACGTGATCTTTCAGTTCAGGCGGTGGCGATCTGTCGGTGGTGGCTGGGTTTGACCTCGGCTGGGCCTTACACATGGGTTGTACTCTCCTTGCTTCCTGGACTGGTGATTAGGTTTGGGCTCACTTCTTGGCCCCAGACTTTGTTGTTTACTTTAATAATGTTTTTCCTTATTGCTGTTATTTAGTTCTGTTGCGCTGTTTGCGAGTAATAAGTCCTTACATCTGTGGAGTAAGGCTAGTCGGGCTATATGCCTGTGTGTGCACTCAAAGTGCCTTAAGGTATGGTATGATTCTATACATGTATCTGCATAGGGTGGTTATAGTTGGACCTCCAAATTTGATATTTGGATCTCCAACTTTTTTCAATTATTAATAGACTTTGTCAAGTCATATGAAAAGATAAATAAGGGCAAAGAGAAAAAAATGAAAAAGAAAAAGAAAAGAAATAGAGAAATTTTAAATACACACCCCCAAACTACTTAATACACTTCCCTATTATTTTATATTTCAAATCAGATTTTATAGGTAGATTAAATGACCAAAATAGACATCTATATATTAGAAGAAAAATAATAATAATAATAATCATATCTTCCTTATATGATTCTATAATTATAAACACAATAAATTTCTATACATGCATCCTCATTTAAAACAAGAATAAAGTTAGAAACCATCTAATTTAAATTTTCCTTAAATAAATTGTAATTAAATGGGGTGAGAAACCATATCATTTAGAATTTCAAAATCAATGGCATTAAATGTTTCTTAAAACAAATCGCTTTACTCCCACTTTTTTTTTCTTTCTAAAAGTTATGATTAGTTAATTTATTATCTAATATAAAAAATCACAGGTATAAAACTTTGTAATTGTTAATTTGTTTGACCATCCAATGACAATTTCGTAGTTCCGCCGTTGTGGAGAAACTACTGATACAGCCTTGGTTGAATGTTCGACTCAAAATTTTATACTTGATCAATATAGTGTTTGGTGGATGAGGACTTAAATAATACAAAACCTATTTCTAAGCATCTATTTGAAGGGAACAATAATAATTCCTTATGGATTTCTCAATAACTAACACAAATAATTAATATGGTCAATTATAAAATACTAATATGTTAATATATACTAATCAAATTAAATAGTAGCCTTAATGTAGTTAAATAATAGTGTATTTCATGGTTTTTTAGGTTAAGGATATTTTAGGTAATTTGGGTTGTGTATTTAGTAAAATATTAGAATGAGTAATTAAATGGTAGGTGTATTGAGTAAAGAGTGTGTATTAAGTAATTAGGGGTGTGTATTTAAAACTTATCAAAAAAATACTCTTCTTACCTCCCCAAATATAACATTCAATTAAATTGCTTTTTTTTTTCCCGAAATTTCCTTATATTACCTATATAGTTTTATAATTTACCTAAAACAATTAAATAAAAATAATAATTTCTATAGATGGCTCATCATTTAATACAAAAGCAAATTCAAAATAATCTGATTTGAAATTTCCTTAAACTAAATTCAATGAATATTATGATATAGTTATTATTTGATCTTCCAACCCAAAACCCTTGAAATCCTTCTTTTAGCAAATTCAAAGGGATTCCAACAACATATCAAGATAGAGAACCTACTCATAAGAGAGCAATATCATGTGATTTTGATTCAGTCTTCTTCTCATGGTTGAAGATACATATAAAAAGTAGAGTAACAGATTGTTGTATCTCATGTTCAAGAGTGTTTTGGTAAAAACTAAGGAGATCTACTTAGCTTTTCAAGTATTTTAAAAAAGAGCAATATCATGTGATTTTGATTCATTCTTCTTCTCGTGGTTGAAGATACATATAAAAAGTAGAGTAACAGATTGTTGTATCTCATGTTCAAGAGTGTTTTGGTAAAAAATAAGGAGGTCTATTTAGCTTTTCAAGTATTTTAAAAAGTAAATTAGAGGTGTATTAAGTATGGGAGATCCAAATAGCAAATTTAGAGGTCTAACTAGAACCACCATACTCACATGCTCTATTGGTCAATATATGTGTTAAAAAGTTTTTACTATTACAAGCCATCGCAACAATGTCAACCACAAGTAGATTAAGTATGACATAGTCGAACAAACCTCTACATCATGTATGCAACCATTACACATTAGATTCTGAGTGTCCATTTATATTGAATAGTATACCATATTCTCAGGTATATATATTGAAGATCATATCATTTACCAACCAACTTCTCAGGGGATGCAAATTGTAAATATACCTCATGAACATTCATCAAAAGAAACTCATAACATAAAACATACCTTATAGCGACGAACAATAGATAACAGCATCTAAAATACGTAACTAATAAATCACATATCAATGAGGTTTCCTCTTGACTAGGCATCCAAAGAAACTTATAGCATTACACAAACCTTATATGACATTAAATAACATACCTCTTTTTTTTTTCTTTAACCCTTAGCCCACCTTACCCTTACATATGTCAGTGAGAATCGAACTCATGACCTTTACAATGTTGGAATTATAACTTACCAACAGGTCACAGATCACGGACAACATACCTCTAGAATAGGTGCCAATAAACCACATACTATGTGGTATCTAAAACTATATACCTTTTGACAAGGTATTGAGCATAAAATGTCACGGCCCGATTTTTAACACAAAAATAAAAATCGATATATATAATCCCATAATTATACATGCGTGATGATTCAGCCATCAATACAAATACCTGGAAAACTTTTTCCTTTTAAACCAAGTACATACTGATGCCCTGAACCCACAAAGTCAATATATACTCGCTCCACAGAGTTATATATTACACGAGTTTACAAATTAAATTGCCACAACAAGATAATAAGTAAATGCTTCTCATAGATTATTACAAGCGGAAGTCTTAATAACGGCAAAGTCACAAAAATGGCTTCCTACTGTAAAGCTGCAAAGACGTAACCTCAGCTTCAGCCACGATTATCTTGATCTGCAGAATTAACCCCTACACCGTTGAATGGTGCACCGGGTTGTCACACAACAAATCCGGTAAGCTTTTACAAGCTCGTATGAGTAACTCAAAACATACACGCACAACTCGTCCAACGAGGAAACCCATCAACTCGTGAAAAAGGAACACACACCCTATTTTCCCAAAACAACACATTCTTTTCCCAAAAGAACACAACACAAAAGCCACCCCGTGACAAAATCATAATAATTGAAACTCTGACAATTAAATATGATACACAAGTTCTCCCTGGACATTTAAAGAAAGAATCCCCAAAACTCCCTTTTAAAACACGTTCTCAAATCAACAAAAGGCACCCCGTGACAAAATCATAATAATTGAAACTCTGACAATTAAATATGATACACAAGTCCTCCCTGGACATTTAAAAGAAAGAATCCTTGAAACTCCCTTTTAAAACACGTACTCATGAGCATCGAATAGCTCCCCGCTACCCCTCATGATGTACAATGGCAACAAACTAGAGCTCTAACTGATCGTATCCACAAACTCTGCCAATGGCGTGAAGTCCCGATATATTTACCTGAGGTCACTCCCAGCAACCTAGAATCCTCAGACCTCCTCGGTCATCAGATCAAAACATTTCAAAGCGGTTACTCAGGACCAAAAGTTACTCAACTCTCAAAAGGAGATGTCACCTCGTGACCTCCGATCATCAGACCTCCCCGGTCGTCAAATCAAAACATTAAGCAAGTCGCTCTGGACCCAAAATGTTAAATCAAATCAAAAGGAGAAATCACCACTTGTGACTCTCATATCTTCCGACCCCCGGTCATTAGATCAAAACATTAAGCAACTCACACCAAATCTTGACACTTTTCAAACAATAGAAATTCTCAATTCCTAAAACAATGTTTCCTGAAAAGTCAAGCCTAAAAACAATAGAATGAAACCCATCAATAGTTCAATACCTATTGCTTAATTCACCCCTCAATCCATAAGAATATACATATTTCACATAAATACACACACACACACACACACACACATGGTCATCACTCAGGAATGCCACTAATACCAACTATAGTTTGCAGTTAACTAAATAACTCTCAAAACAATAAAGGTAACTTCGTTCGTAAATGAACATTGTGAGATTACTCACCTCAGAATCCTGCTGCGTCTTCAATACAGAACCAAACTAACACTCACACCAACAACTCGTCCAAATCACCTTGAGAAGCACCTAATCACCAATGATCTCAAATTAGTGAATCACCAAGTGATTAAAGTTCAAATCCCCTAATCGAACAACAACCCTGAAAGTAACGCCAATCTAGGCGAAACCTCATCTAAGACCACCCAAAGTCTCCGGAATGCTTTTACAATCGATGTGAAAAAACCACAAGTCAATCGAACGCTCAAATCCTAACGGATCGAATCATCAAACGGTCCAAAACTGTAAAAATCACAACACATTCATACGATCTCCAAAAATTAGGTATTATATATTGAAACGCTCGTATCGACGAGTAGATGATATATAATACCAGAAACTATCCAATACATGACCGAAAGGCCCCCACAATCGGTGGCACAACCACCACCGGCCAAAACTCAAAACTAGATTAATCCAACCGTCCAAAATGTCAAGAACACCAAATAGATCAACTTTAATACCTGGGGTTCAAGCCAACACAGCCTAGATCGCTGCCACAAGCTGCCGTGAACTGTTCACCTTGATTTGATCTGATTCCAACGTGAATCGATCAAAACAAACACCACAGATCGATCAGGGAGACTTCTACGAACTTAACCTAAAAAACTTGAAGCCGTGACGTCGCCTGAACTAGGATTTCTGATTGGGTCCAACTGCACTCGAGTTCGATGTGTTGCTGCACCACCGTGACCGAGAATTGATGCTAGAGGCCACCACCAGGAGGACTAGAACAAGGAGGCGAGTTGGCCTTCCTAGGTCCCGCCACTAGAGGTCGCCGAAGATTGTCGGAAAAGCCGGGTGGGGTTTCCGGGTTCCGGTCGGGTTTGACGAAAAGAAGAGAGAGAACGAAGGTTCTGATTTCCGTAAATAGAAACCCAAATGAAAATTGTAAATTTCCCGAAAGGGAAATTTCTATTTATAGTGATTTCCAAAAATATCCAAAACTTCCGCAGACCATAACTTCCACATACGAACTCCGATTTCCTCGTTCCACATATCCGCGAACTCATATCGACGCGCTCTACGACTTTCGTGAAGGAAGTTTTCAGAGATACCCAACGAATAAAAAGTCAACCCTTGCGCCCCCCCCCCCCCCCTAAAATGACGCTTTCTGAATAATTATTCGCCCGAAACACTTCTGCTCCATCCACGAGCCACAAAATCGTCCAATAACCACTAATTAAATTCCAGAAAATCCTCGGAAAATAAATACGAATTTCCGGGGCATCACATAAAACAACGCCACCTCAGAGCATTACACATACCTTATATGACATCAAATAACATACCTCTAGAATATGTGCCAATAAGTCACATAGCTATGAGGTATCTAAAATTAGGAAGAGGCTCTAATGAGGACTGCTATAATGAGAACTAGTTGAGAACTTTTCAATTAATGGTTGTAAGACCCATTTTTCGATTACATTTCGACAAATCAACCATTAAATGTTTAGATATTCATGAGCATATCACTTCTACAAATTTTCAACCAAATTGGAAACCATTAAGGTATCGAATTAAATCAAATATATAGACGAACCAAATCTGTCAAATTTGAGCCATTCTTGTTCATAAATGATAAATCACTATTATAAATGCCTTAACGATCTCCAATTTGGTTGAAAATATGCAAAAATGATCTACTCATGAATATATAAACATCTAACGGTTGATTCGTCAAAATATAATTGAAGAGTGAGTCACACAAAAAAGTCATCAACTAGTCCTCATTACAGTGGAGTTTCTCCCTCTAAAACTATATACATTTTGACAAGGTATTGAAAAAAAAATCATAGCATAAAACAACCTACCTCACAGCCATGAACATTGCAAAAATATCTTACCTTTAAAATAAGTAACTAATGAAACTCATAGCATCAAAATAAAAAATAAAAAATAGAAACAAGGAGGCATTAAATTTTGAGAACTTGAACATATTGTGTAATACATATATATTTTTATTTTATTTTTTCTCAATCATGACCTGAAGTCAGGTGTTTTACCCAACCCCTACAAGTTAGCATGTGTATACTAAGTATGGCATAACCGAAGAAATCTCTATGTTAGGTATACAACTAGTGATTACAAACCCAAGAGAAAGATATGCAAAAGTCTCTTAGTATTTGGTTCATTCAATCAACCCATTTGAATTTGAAAAAGAATCAAAATTGCATGATTCTAGCAATATAATGACAATATTAAAGCTACAATTTTGAATGCAAAACCTACAATTAAAATATTAGTTGTAAAGAGCTTTAATCATGGATACATAACATTACTTTTTTAGCAAGAGCTAGATTAGTGTAGGTTAATAATTTTTCTTCAGTGGCAATTATTATAATTTTGAGAGAAAAAAGGTTGTATTATTTATCCTATAGCGCAACTTTTGGGTCTAAATTGAAAAGAAATAATAGAAGGGTTTTACCTAATATTCTTATAAAAATTGGGCCTATAATGAAGGCAAATGAAAAGGCGTTACCTTATGTGGATTGATACAATTCGATCAAATTTGTATCATTCAAACCAACAACTATATTAATGACTTAATTTGTTTTTCTTTTTAGGAAAGGGCTAACATGGTTGTTTTCAAGTTTTAACCATTAGTATTACAGAATACAAAGGCGGGACATAGTGCCTAAACCCCATATTACAATCAACATCAACAGAATGTCCCGAAATAATATCTGGAATACAAATTTGGATTGTACTAATTGGGTAGGATTGTATCGATTAACTGTGAACAATATTTGCTCAATTCATTATAAAATTGAAACTTATATTGTTATAGGTTTAAAAATTAGATAATGGGAAGACTATTTTTTGTTTTTTGTTTTAGGGAAAAGAAAGATATATTCCTATGATTAAAAGATCATACAACCGTACAAGGTCAATCTAGGGGATCAGAAGATCACCCATTACATTTATGGGAGAATAGTCAATTTGGTCACTCAACTATGACTCATTTGATACTTTGGTCACTTAAGTTTCAAATATATCACTTTGGTCACTCAAGTATTACACTGTCATTCACAAAAGTCACTTTGTTGTGAGAAAAAATGCCCCTTGGGTGACTTTTGTGAATGACAGTGTAATACTTGAGTGACCAAAGTGATATATTTGAAACTTGAGTAACCAAAGTATCGAATGAGTCATAGTTTAGTGACCATTTGTGAAATTCTCCCTACATTTATTGCTCAACTGACTGCACAAATAGTCAGACTAACATCCAAAAAGAAGATGCAAAAAACTAAAATGCAAAAAGAAAATTGCAAAACTAAAATCCAAAAGGAAAATGAAAAGAAAAACTAACAACTAAATTTATTCTAAACACAACCATAACTCTCCGCATTTGCCTTGATTAGCTTGAGGCCTAGAGAGCATCTTAGTGTACCCCTCTACCAGTCATTGCAGTCATAACGGGAAGACTACATCCTCTTATATCTATAAAAGGAGGCTTGAAGTTTGGTGTCACATATTCCACCAAATTATAATATGCCTATAATACCCTTCAAAATAGAAATTAACAACTCATAATAAATAAATAAAATCATCCAAAAGAGTTATTACCAAAAACCCAAAAACAAAACACATGAATAAAAGAATTGAAGAAGTCTGTGGCAAAAAAAAATTCCCTTTTTTTTTTCTTTTCCACAATGACACATGCATCACACCATTCACACGGGTATGAAATTAGTATGACTTAAACGCATAGAGTTTACCAATGTTATATATCCATGAACTAATGAGGATTTGCATCTAATCAAATTAAACAAACGGCATCGTTTGACAACATGATCCACCTCATTACACTCTCGTTAAACCTAATTACTAGATTGAATTTCAATATATCGTTTGACTAAGAATATAATTTGGGGGAGAGTTTCTAATTAATGAGGACCACTAAAATGAGCACTTTCTAATCAAGTGGTTGGGAGACACACTTTTCGATTACATTACGGCGAATCATCAGTAGATGTTTATGTGTGCATGAATAGATTATTTCTGAAAATTTTCTTCCAAATTGCTAATTATTAAGGTACCGAATTAGATCAAGTCAATGGACGAACCAATAGACGTTAAACATGAACCGTTCATGTTCATAAATGATAAATCGTGATTATATCTTAACAATTTTCAATTTGGTTGAAAAATTGCATAAATGATCTACATATGAATGTCTAAACATCTAACGGTTAATTTATAAAAATGTGATCGAAAAGTGAGTCTCACAAGAAATTTCTCATGAATTCCTCATTTTAATGGTTCTCATTAAAAACTCACCCTATAATTTAGTAAACACATAATGTTACTAAGTGATTTTTTGAACATATATAGAGATAAGAGATGCATTGATTAAATGGCTAATATTTACGTTCATATCTTTTGGAGTACGTTTAGGCCCGGCCTTGCCCCAAGGTAGGCTTGGCAACAGCCTAGGGCACCAAGAGAGAGGGGGCACCAATATTTGTTTATATATATAGTTATATATATTAAAAAAAAATTATTACGTAGTATCTATCAACGGTAAACGAAAAGAAAAAAAAAACTACTTTATTCCCAAAGCTGCGTCTCCCTTTCTCGCTTCGAGGTCTTATCTTTTCCTCACTTTGAGAATTGTATACATAATTATAGCAGATGAATTGCAAGATTCTCTTAACTGTCTCCATTCTCCAATAATTTTAAATGAAACTTATAGAGATTCTCTATAAATTTGAGGTTTCAATGGTTATTTAATCAAACAATTTATTCCTATCATCTACCACCTCCTCTCAATCTTTCTCCCCTATATTTTTCTTTTCTTCTATGGTGTTCAGATGCAATTTTTGGCATTCTATCGATGTAGATTGCGATAAAAATCAAAATTGGTATAGTTAAATTGAGTGTTCTTCAAATTTTCTTTTGACAATGGTTGTTCTTCAATTTTCAAAATCGTTGAAATTTTAGATATTAGAAGTTCTTTTGCTGGCTGTTTGTGGTATTTGTTGATTATTCTAACAACTATTGTTCCTTTTTAGGTTGTAATCTCAAAATCTTGGTTGTACCATCACCGCTAGTATCCAAATTGCGACTTTCAACTTCTCTAATTACATGTGCGATCCATATTGAATAATAGAAGACTTTTCTTTTCCCCCTACAATTGAACAGTTTTTTTTTCCCTGTTCTCTTTCTCTTTCTTGATGTATATATAATTTGACATGTTGGTGTAATGTGACATATATTAGGTACACAAACTAGAAGTCGAAAGTTGTAACATGATCTGTTGATGCATACATCTTCACAATTGCTACATCGCAATCCTGGTTTTATTTTTTTTTGCTCAAATTTTTACCGTTTATTGTTTTAATGTTTGGAAATTGAAAGAAATCTATAGTTGGGCACCACCGTTTTTTTTTTTTTTCCGCCCAGGTCATCAAAAACCTCAGGACCGGCCCTGAGTTTTATGTCTCTTAAAGCTTCTAATATTAAAGCACACCGCAAATTACTGTTTCAAAGTTAGTAACTTTACCTAGGTTACTTCATTAATTAGCACAACTTCTAAGTGATGATGTATCGTTAATTAATGAGACAACAAATTAAAGAGTAAACCATATAATTTTATATTCACGTGTTGTACGTGGTACAAACTTTAGTTGATTGTTATTTTTGCAAGATCAAATGTGTAGAAGGTATGACATGTCATCGGTTAACAGTTTCATCGACGATCAAAGTAGCTAGATACAAAATTGTTATTATCTTAGAATAATAGGTTGGAGTTTGTGAAATTAAAAGGACTATGGATAAAACGATGACTTCAAAACAGAAAACAGTGATATGTAATTACTCTTGAATTAATTTATGTACATATAATTGTATGTTGATGAATGTGCTTATGCATATATGTTCGAAGGTACTTAGTACCTAGTAAAAAAAATCAAAACCACAATATTGTTTTGGTCAAATGTTAGGATCGATGTTAATGTTATTTCATGATGAGGCCTAACCGTAAAAACATAAACAGCTCTGGATCGGAAGTAGGCCTGATCAAAAGCCTTAGTTACTTCTAATTGACAACATGAGTAGTACTAGATAGGGGAAAAGCTCTAAAAAAAAAAAGGAAACAAAAAAAAGGAGGAGGAGGAGATGAATTGGATGACCTATGATTGACATATATATGATTTTCTGCAACCCTAATTCAGCACCTTACGTCATGACCTAAGCATGCAACATTGCAATTCAGAATACATACTGGCTAGCTATATTACATGTTACTGCATCACCACAACACAAAAGGGATGAATATAGGATATCACCCCATCAATAACCCCCAGAAAAACAACTAAATGTATGATCGATCAAATATATATGGTTGTATATAAATTCAAAAACATTAGATCGAATAATAGTATCACTTCATTAAAATACTAGATCTACAAATTAAGTCTGCCAGAAAAATGGAAAAGATGTAGAGATCATTAAGGACTACTAGCTAGCTAGCTAGAGAAATCAAATTCAGCAGCAGCTAGAATCAGCTAGCTAGCATAATTAAGTGGTAGTGTATGGATGATGGATCAAATACGTATATATGCAGTTGAGTTTAGTTGATAATATATATATATATATAAATATAAATATATATATATATATGTATATTATTGATTACTTGAATGGATTGGTGTTGTACTGATCGGGCGCCCTGTTTGGTTCTGAGATCGGATTCCAGTCCCAAAGGCGGTCGGAGAAAGCAGTTATTGGAAGTCCGTTGGGGGAGAGCTGAGACTGTGACGATGGAGGAGGTACCAATGGGAAAGGACTGGAGAAATGGTTAACCACGTTGCTAGGTACTTGGTGGTGGTGATGGTGATTATGATTATGAGCATCATAGTATTGTTGTACATGTAGAGCTTGTTGTTGATTGGCAATGTTGGAAACTGCTTGCTGCTGTTGGTAATTCAAGAGTCTTTGAAGATCATCAATCGGGTTAGACGTGGATGAAACAGAAGATCCGGCGAACAGCATTGATTGTGGCTTTGAGTGGTGGTGCTGCTGCTGCTGCAAGAATGTTGACATCCCCTCTTGTTCGGCCTGATCATCGAGGTGTAGGACTCCTCGATGGTGATGGTGATGAGGTTGTAGCCCGAGTGACGATGATGGAAGATGAATTGGAGGAATATTAGGAGCACTACTACGGAGGCCAACGCCAAGCGTGCTTGTCACATCCGAATTCCCGCTACTTCCTTCCGTTTCGTTAATCTTTGGATCCACAGCCACCTGATCTTGATGATGATGAAGTTGTTCTACAGATTGGCCAAGTGACGGCGACCCTCCATTGAAGTTAAAATTAGCTTGGAGTTTTTCCATCAAACTACTGTTAATGCTGTGCTGCTTTTTGTCTAGGGTGGACGAGGAGGAAGACTGAGCCAGTACTGATCTTGATGTGGATGCATTATTAGCATTAGCGGCGGCTCTGGATGACGGCAGAGAACGAGGCAGCGACGGGTGGTCTTCCACTCCGGGTCTCTTGTAAACTCGGCAAAGGGATATTTCTCCCTGCAAATCAATTAAACAAAATTAAATCCAAGTCTCTGCGCGCATGTGGTTCACCTAATTAATTAATTCCAAGGTCACGTTAAATAAAAATCAAAACTACAATAGCAAATGTTGAAATTGATGAACTTCAGTCTTAATCTTGGATATGTTTTCTTAATTTGCTCACAATTGACATGCTCTTCTGCTAATTATCTTTGAGAAACGGAACCAAGAAAAAAGAAGAAGGGAAAATTGACATCTAATTGTTCATGGGTTAGAGATCGAATGAAATACTAGCTAGGTTTAATAACTAAATTGAAAGTTCATTCCGACTCCTCTTCTGTTTTACTGGCTCGATCTTCAGCCCAAAGATCGCAACTTAATAATTAATTTGTCGTTGAAGTTGTAATACATGCATAAGTTGGTGTACCTTTTGATATCGTTCAGTTTCATGATGAGGCAAGCGATACTCGTTCATGATCCAGCTAGTTCGAATGCCTTTGGGGGCTTTCCCAGAGTAGAAAACTAGGGTTTTCTTCAATCCGATTGACCGGAAGTTCTCGCTTCGAATCATCCGATCGGCTCCAGTTGCCTTCCAGTATCCAGATGTGGTCACACGGTTGGGCCTGTCGCCGTTCCGGTACTTTCTGTCTCTCGGGACATAAAAGAACCACTCCTTCTCTCCAATCGCGGCCATAGCTAAACATCATCATATTCATTTCATATGGTTAGTTGTTTCGAATTAGAACACAAAGAAGAAGAGGGGGGTAGGGATTGATCGATGTTATATGATGATGAAGTGAGGGATATGTATATATACCTGGAAGTTCCCAAGGGTCATAGCGATAAAGGTCGAGAAAAGTAATCAGTTCGACATTGAAGCGCTTGCCCTCCACCTTACGGCGAAGGTAAAACTCTATCAGTTCTTCTTCAGTTGGATGGAAGCGAAAGCCCGGCATCACCATGTCATGCTCGTGCTCATCATCAACCTCATCATGATGATTGCCCTGCTTGTTCGACTCGTCTTCTTCGTGGCTCATCCTGCTCGTTGCTGCAATTGCCATAAACTAACTGATGATCGATCCAATATTAGAACTAATTACGATCAGAGTTCATTTCCCAGCTTCTAGCTGCAAGCTACGGAAGCTAGCTCTATATAATTGCTGCAATTTGGTTTGGTTTGGCTTCTCCACTGGCCTCTTTATACCATAAACTCACTAAGATGAGTCAAATTGTACGAACTATGTGCAAGTGGTGGGCAAGATAAGAGATGGCTAATCAGTCGCAACAGTAACTCGCCAGCCCTGAAAGTAACTGGTTAATGAAGATGGAGATAGAAGAAATTAAAGAGGAAATCTAATAAAATGATCGAGGAGAGGTGAGGTGAGGTAGAGGGGAGGAGTTAATTAGAAAGATCTACATAGCTTTCAGGCCCGGAGGGAGGTGGGGCCTACTAATCAGAGGTATGCTGGTAAAGGGGCGTTTAAGATGAGATAGTGACTTTTCGAACAGGACCGGGTGGCCACCCTTAGCGGTGCCCCTGGACCTTTCTTTGTTTCTTGCGTCACAATTCATTTCCAAAATTAATTAAAAATTTTATAATTAACCTACCCAACCCTACACCGTACACCGTATAATACATGTGGACAATTCATTTTGTATTTTGTATTTGTCTCTGTCTTTAATTCCGCATAAATATTTGCAGAAAGGCTTATCCACATGAGATTTATACTATGTTCAATTTATTGCTTTACTTCAGCATCAAGTTTATAAGATCATCATCTATATAATTTCAACACATTATAGCTAGTTTGCTCTTTTATTTCGTGCATCTATCGTGGAAGTCATATTAATTGTTAACTAATAGTTATAACGCATTACTTAAACCATGAGAAAGAGCTCCGTGCACCAATTTTCTTTCAACAACGGTTTGTAACGTAGTCTCCTCCAAGTTTGACCACACAAAAATGTGCTCAAGTAATTCCTCTAATAACACGCAACCACATTGGTAGCTAGGAACTAGTGACACGTTTACTTACTTGGAATGAAAAATAATCATGAATTAGAGACAACTGGAATGGGAGAAGAAAAGAATCGGTATTAATTCCAGAAGAGTTGATTCCTAAACTCATCTCCTCCCTTCGTAATCAAATTCTTGAGTATTCAGGAATCGACTCCTTATAAGGAGGTGGGACCTACACCAATTCTTATTCCTTCGTGTGTTAGTAAACACATGAATACTTTTACTCGGAATCATTCCGATTTCTTTATATGTTAGTGTTTGTAAGAATAGTTTTACCCTGTAATCATTCCCTCCCATTCCAAGTAAGTAAACGTGCCCTAGATGATTGTAGGTTTAGCAAGATTTTGTTAGTCCTTTGTAGGAGGTATAACAAACGAATTACGATTAAAGTGACAAGGAGACAAATCTATCATTATAATAAAGGGAAAATGATCATTTACCCAATTTCGGGGTTAATTAACCCCACTTACCCAAACACTCTAAAAGATTGCCGACTTACCCAAACATTCTAAGAGATCATTTCCCTAATACCCAATTAAATATTTTTTTATTCCTTTTTATTTATTTTTGGGACAATTTTGCCCTCTCCTTCTTTGTCACTTAGAGAGAGAAGTCATCAGAGACCTTGCCGGACTCCCGTGACAAGTGGCCGGCCGAGGACTCCGGTGACAGGAATCCGGCGACCGGTATTCATGTCACCGGTAACGGGTTACCGGAATCTAGCAACCTGTCACCGGAATCCCGAATCCGGCTACTGGACTGGTGACGGAATTCCGGCATATGATTTTATTACCCTCCAATAATACCTAGTAATCATATTATTGCCCCCCAATAACAAGTTTATTGGGGATCACTAATTAGTGAAAAATGAAGATGTTTTTAATTTTGAAAGTTTTAGGAGGTTTATCCAAATAAATAATCTTATTATTGTCCCAATAAACATTTTATTGCCCCCCTCCCCCCAAATAAACTTGCAACAAGACGATTATAACAGTTAAATATTAGTACAGGCAGTCACCAATCTACAAAATCTATCAGACATATGCTATTCTAGTACATAACTGGAATTAAAACATTTTTTCTGCATATTTTCTCATACTAGACATCTCGTGGCATATGGTCTGCAACAAAAACAAAAGGAATGGAGGAATCCTTAAAGAATAAACTAGAAAAATAAAACCCAGCACCCAAGTTCAGACTCTTAGGCCCCCAACCTATTACCCTAGAGAAATAGGCCACAGATCTGCCGCGTGCAAGACACCTCCTGCACCGCCGCTGACGACCCTACACCAGCACAACAGTCGCCATCTTTGAAGTCGTTGGACAAGGGAGTTAGATTGCTATCCCCGCCACACCAAGCCGCAGCCAACCCAAGAGGAGGAGTCGCACTTGTAAGCCCAACACAGCAGTCTTCAAGATCTTCATCCCCCGTTAACACATACAGAGGTAGAAGACCCAAAGCAGTCCACTGTCTGACAACTCGCTCACCGAACCCCTGCAGTCTTGCCCACATAATCGAACTTGGTGGCAGAGGACGTAATCGGAGGGTGTCGACGAAGTTCCTACAATGAGAGAGAGAGAGAGAGAGTCTCAAATTGAGATCGATTAGTTTCAATTTAATTAATAGGGGCAAAACTGTATATAGATGTTAGATTGAGTAAATGCGGTTAAAAAACTCTTAGTGGAGTAAGTGGACAATTTTTAAGCTGAAATTGGGTAACTGGTCACGGACCCTATAATAAATTATAGTAAGATGCAATTAATGTCTATCAAGTAACAATAGAAGAATTATTAGCTAGATATTTCTTTAATCAATTTTAATGGATTTTTTTTGTGTGGTAACAATTTTTTTTTTTGGTCAGATTCGATTATATGTCAAGTTACTCACTTCTCATTCTAATGAGTTTTATAGGTTTCTATTTGAGATTGGTTCTAGAATTGGTAAAACCGCTTCTAAATTGTCTAAAACTCTTTTGATAGTGTTGGAAGTACTTTTTAAGTTATAGAAGCTTATTTTGGTAGTTAAAACATTTGACACCCGCTTCCTAAAAATCACTTGTAAGTGGTTTTACACAAAAGGCTTGTCAAGCAACAATAGAAGAATTATTAGTTAGATATTTCAACTTTAATCAATTTTAATGGATTTTTTTTCTGTGGTAAATTTTTTTTTGTTAGATTCGATTATATGTCAAGTTACTCACTTGTCATTCTAATAAGTTTTATAGGTTTCTATTTGAGATTTCTTCTAGAATTGGTAAAACCGCTTCTAAATTGTCTAAAACTCTTTTGATAGTGTTGGAAGTACCTTTTAAGTTATAGAAGCTTATTTTGGTAGTTAGAAACATTTGACATCCGCTTCCGAAAAATCACTTGTAAGTGGTTTTACACAAAAGACTTGTCAAGTAACAATAGAAGAATTATTAGTTAGATATTTCTTTAATCAATTTTAATGAACTTTTT
This sequence comes from Rosa chinensis, assembly GCF_002994745.2. Classification (NCBI taxonomy): domain Eukaryota; kingdom Viridiplantae; phylum Streptophyta; class Magnoliopsida; order Rosales; family Rosaceae; genus Rosa; species Rosa chinensis. The sequence continues at coordinate 36,648,260 of NC_037094.1, forward strand.
TCTGTGGTAACAAATTTTTTTTTTGTTAGATTTGATTATATGTCGAGTTACTCACTTCTCATTCTAATGAGTTTTATAGGCTTCCATTTGAGATTGCTTCTAGAATTGGTCAAACAGCTTCTAAATTGTCTAAAACTCTTTTGATGGTGTTGGAAGTACTTTTTAAGTTATAGAAGCTTATTTTGTAGTTAGAAACATTTGACATCCACTTCCTAAAAATCACTTGTAAGTGGTTTTACATAAAAGACTTGTCAAGTAACAATAGAAGAATTATTAGTTAGATATTTCTTTAATCAATTTTAATGAACTTTTTTTTTGTGGTAACAATTTTTTGTTTTGTTAGATTTGATTATATGTCGAGTTACTCAATTCTCATTCTAATGAGTTTTATAGGCTTCCATTTGAGATTGTTTCTAGAATTGGTAAAACCGCTTCTAAATTGTCTAAAACTCTTTTTATAGTGTTGGAAGTACTTTTTAAGTTATAGAAGCTTATTTTGGTAGTTAGAAACATTTGACATCCGCTTCCTCAAAATCACTTGTAAGTGGTTTTACACAAAAGACTTGAAATTTTTATAAAAAAACCTTTACATACGTACTTCTAACAAAACGCTTTAATCTCAAACATAGACATAATGTGATTGAATTAAATTGATTATTGACGTTTTCTACTCAATACTAGTAAATTATACTGTATGCTCTAACTTTGACACAAAGACAATGAATCTTGTTTGTTCATTTTGTGGAGAAGGAAATATTACAAATTTTGGACCTAATTCCCTAGTAACTTATAAATGAAAAGTATATATTACCAAATCAACCATGAGTTGGTTCAGAACCATTGAACTAATGTGAGAGCAAGGCACGACCAAAAACATTATCACTAAAACACACTATGCATCCAAGTTGTATGAAAGTAATTGGTAGGGAGGTGGGGGTGTGGGGCTTGAGGGGAGCATCGCATGCATACATTATACATAGGTAGGGATATATTTGATATATATACACTTCATATGACATAATATATGGTGATCGAGTAGTGTAGTGATGTGTGAGTCAAGAGAAACCCGTGACTAATCTTCTTTTTCAGATGGGTGGATTGGGTGATGATGACACCAGCTGCGTTTTCTCCTCTACATGTTTGTTTCTGCATATTAATAATGCATTGGCCCTTTCATTTTCACACATTTTTACCGACCTTCATTTGCTTAATCATTATACGTAACCCTAATTACACTTTATATTAACATTTGACTGTTAAACTTCGATCAAATCTTGTTGAGAATTTTGAGTTCTTTGTTCGGAATTATTCACCACTTGCACCATGATGATGACTTCTCTCTCTCTCTCTCTCTCTCTCTCTCTCTCTCTCTAGTTAGATCAGCAATCGATATCCAGTACTGGTTTAATTGCATAATCCATCCAAAGTTTCCATAAATATCATCATGTCTAAGCTTGTTAGGGTTTTGGCCTTTTTCTTTGCTTTGTTATGTAAAAGCCAAACCGTGTCGTATTAGAGGACTAATATATACCTCAAATTGGGTCCTCAGGGAATCCCAGAATTGAAAATCAAGGCCATGCCAATTGTTAAGCTAGCTAGGTTACTCTGGAAGTACGTCTGGATGGCACTAAAGAAATACTAAGCAGATACCTAGCTAGATAGCTATACAAGTCTAATCATATACAAAATTTAAACGCGTGAAGAAAAATTAATGGAATTTTCTGGCAATTAGCTAGAGAAATATTCTTACAATAATCTGGAACCATGCACAGAATAGAAGTAGTAGAAGTGACTCGCTTAGGTTAGTGATTTGTCATCTTCTTTCCAAGTCTTAGAGGGGTTGAAAGAAAATTTGCATTCGAGAATCGAGAAAGATCAGAGACAGAATTTTCAATGATATTGACAATCTTTAACTTTGTATAATAATTACTAGACTCCAAACACACCATATGCATGTGGATAATTTAGTGGGAAGTTACTCCACAGAATATGGAGAAAATTGCTGCACATATTTTATTTTTTATTTTTTTTGTTAAATGTCTTTTGTTTTTCTTTTATTTGTGAATTTACTATTTTGTCTTTCTCAAATATTTCAGTTCAAATGTTTTTTAATATTTTAGGGATATTTTGGTAAAATTTTTCTGTTTGGCTGACAAATTCTCTTCTCGAAATAATAGTATAGATAACAATAACTAATCATTATTGTTATGAGTGACATCAAATGAACTTGATTTTGTGGTCATAAACTAAATCAAGGAACTTGATTTTGTGGTCATAAACTAAAACCTTAAAACAAGTTAACTTTAAAATCTCATCTAGCATTTCCACAGAAGTGATACTGTCTTTATTTTTTATACATGAAATAAAATCAAGCAATATATGTTATTGTGCAGTGGCGGATCCAGAAAAGTTTCTTAGGTAAGGCAAGATTCAAGGAAAACAAGAAAAACCCAGCCTAGGTAAGGCAAGATTCATCTGGTTTTGCCCTTTTCTGCTATGTTTTAGGTAGCTTCCTTCAGCCAACATATATAAATCAAGGTAAACAAGAAAAACTCAGTCTAGGCAAGTGCCCAATCTGGCCTATATGTGGCTCCGCCCCTGTTACTGTGTATCGTTACATTCCAAACTTGTGATGAGGGTTGTGCACTCCTATTTAAGATTTATTTTTGTGAGAGTTAAACCACGATCGAAATGAATTAATCCAAAGTCGGAAGGCAATGTTTTAGTATTTAGGGTTTATTGTCTTACCGAAATTATATATATAAAAAAAAGAATAAAAGAGGCAAAATTAAGCAAAATAGTACACTACGATCGTTGGTGTATTAGATATAATAAAATATACTAAAAAGAAAAAGACCATTTTTATTCCAGTAAAGCACATCACAGTAAAGGAAGATGATTTGGCTATGATAAGAAAATGAAACAATATTAATAATATTAATTTGATTGCATGGGCACATGAAGCTGATGGAAACCCTAGCAAGGTAACTAGAATGATTGTACCACACAGCTAGTGATATGTGTCCTGTAACTCCAACTAGAATCCATCGCTAGAAAGATTTGGTTACCAATTTGTTAATATAATTGGTTATCCATTGGAGGTAGGTGCTGAGTATTAGCCAAAGTGGTGATGTAACTTAGGCTTATAATTTTCACCCACTTTCATATATCAAACACATCACCAGGCTTATCAACATTGACTTTGTGCATGCATAGTTCTTAATTAAGACCATAATATTAATATAATTTAACCTAATGCATGCTAATTTAACATAATATTAATATATAGATGTAATAGATGGCAGTCATTTTCAGAGTGGACCGACCATTTGGACCCCTACTGAGATAGAGATAAAATCTTTACATTCTGTTAATATGTATGAAAAGTTGTCTTTACTGGAAAGTTGTAGGGCTGAGCTAGAAAGCAGCAGCTGCCCCAAACTTTTAATTTCTTCCCCGTCATTGACCTTCTTAAATTTCCTCTTCTTTTGCTTTTGTTTAGTTTCTCTTTTATTGAAAGATTTGACCTCAAATCTTTCTTTTCCCACTTAAGCTACGAGAGAGAGAGAGAGAGAGAGAGAGAGAGAGAGAGATTGACTGCATATGCAATCTGCATGATGGACGGAATAACACCAACTCCTCCAACACTCCAAATCACCGAATCAGAAAGTTCATCGCTGCCAACTGGGTTTGGATTAAAAAAATAAACTGGGTTTCGATTTATGCTTGTGACTGACTATGTCTATGTGATCAAGAAGCAATGAAAAATATTAGAGGAATAATTAAGATGGAAATAAGAGCAATGAGACAATCATATGCGTGTCCGTCTGGTGCATGCTCCACTGCTGTTTCTCGTGATCGCATACAGCCTAATTTGTTTCCTGAGTAGTCCATATTATTTTCATAGCTTTTATAACTGCCAAAATGCTGCTTCCACCAAATAACATGCTTGAAATTTTAAATTTTAATTAAAAAAAAGAAGTAAGGTTCTAACAGACTACGAGCAAAAAGATCTCTAGAAAATACATTCACACACACTGTAGTGACTTTTATATATTTGTTCTTTTTGTCTTAACAATTGCTATCAAGAACATTCAGAGGGACTACTTCCGAAAGGGGCATGAATACCGCGAAAGGAATTGGAATATATATACTAGGAAGCTGACATACGTTTAAAGTATGAGTGTTTGGGAGCAAGTATTAGCGATCACTCTTATTATAACACTATTTTGCTGGCAGTATATATGTACCAGTGACTATGTTTTCTCGTGACGAAATCTAGAAGCACAACTGGCATATTTCCTGTCAAAATAGGACTCTGGGATTATTTAATCCTGCTGGTAGCTATAACTACGTTTAAAATCTCTCCGAGTGATCGATCACCTCACTCTTTACAAATGGAAATAGATTTTCATGGGAATCATCACCTCGTCTTCTGCTAAAACAGAGAGAGAGAGAGAGAGAGAGAGAGAGAGAGAGAATTCTCTAAGGCGGAAAAGGTCGATGCTAATGAATATAGTATAATCAAGACCCAATTAATTAAAAGGGAATTAGGGAGATCAAATTAAGTGGTAGATAGGCCTGCGCTAGGTTAATTAGCTGCTGCGCCTACATACAGCATTAGTTAGGATTAGCAAGATATGTTAATGTTAATGGTACTAATTAGTTATCAATTAATCAGTGAATCGAGTACTAGAGAGAATAGCTTAAGGAAAAAGTTCTCATGGTTAGTGAAAGAGGGTAGGGAGTTGGGTTACAATTAGACTAGTTCAAGAATTTAATCTCCTCAATATATAAAAAAAAAAAAAAAAAAAATGAGGAACGAGGTAGGTATTTATTATAACAAGTACTACAAGCATGCATCTCGTGGCTTGGGCCAGTTTGGCGGTTGCCAACTCGATTGGCCGATTGCTTTGATGGACATGTGACTGACTAGCTATTCTACCATATAAGCCAATGCGAGAGAGAGAGAGAGAGAGCGTAGCTAATTACAGAATAATAAACAACACAGATAAGAGTCTAGAGACGTTCCTAAGTACAAATATCTGCACACTAGTAATACAAACTCGTTGAATTACCAAAAATCATAAATTTAGAAGTTTGTTTTGTAATCTCTTTTCTAGCTTTCTGATCAAATATATAACAAAAAAATGCAACCCAATTTGTGACAAGCTAGGAATAAGAAGCCATTACATCAACAATAATTAAATAAGAATTATTTTGTTTAGGGATAAAGATGATATATGTTAACCCGGCCAAGTGGTGTGGTCGAGTTGACTAGTCTTGGCCTATTTGCATAGACGGACACTTCTCAAATACTGGCAACAGGTCTAAGATCGAATCTTGTCTTGGATAAAAGCATGTATAGGGAAGGGCTAAAGCTGAAGCCCCGAAGTGGTAGTCTACCAGACCACCATTTTTTATACCAAAAACAAAGATGATACATGTTAATTTCCATATTTTCTCATTAAATACAACTTCCATGCTATCATTTTTTCTCAAGAAAACATACAAATAAACTCAACTTATAAGAAGGTAAAATAAATTTAACTCTATGAAGAGCTAAAATCATTTTACCACTCTAAACTTTACACTTAAAATTAATTGTGTCCCCAAACTTCTAATTTGATAGCATGTGCCCTTATACTCTCCAATTTGATTAATTATGACAATTTTTCACTAATTTATCAATTTGTTCATATATAGTTGTCCACTCAAACTAGTTTTTCACCTTTAATCATGCAAGAAACATATTATTTACAATATCAAGACTAAAAATTGACCCTAAGTGGGCATGCATTGTCACTAATTTATGAAGAAATTGAGGAATTAGTTTGCTAATGATTATGATTGATCAATATTAGAGAGTATAATGGCATATGTGATTAAATTAAAAGTTCGTGGGCACATACGATTTTAGGCATAAAGCTCAAGGAGGTAAAATGAATTTAACTCTATGAAAAACTAGAAACTCGATGAATTCCTGATTGAATTTTCAAACTCCAAATCTTTACTAAACTCTAACATCATCAACAACCCAAAACTATTCTTCAATCTTGTTCGTGAACAAACGGCCAAAGCGAAATTAATAGAGTTAATATCCCGTGTCGATTGGGAAAGAAAGATTAATAGAGATATTTGATGAATACATATAAATAAACATAGACAAGTTGGCTGTGGTCTGTGGGATTGGGGCCCGAAGATTGGGCATACATACATAGCCCCATCACCGACCGTGTCAGGGCGTTGGCATATATACCAGAACTTACTAGTGGTTTTGGTTTTCTATTGAAGCATTATTGGAATTAGAGGTGATATGATTTGTCATTGGTCTTCGACTTCGACCACTCAAAATATATATGCAAAAACCGCCCACTTACAAGTTACAAACAAAACCATTCTTTTCCTCGTCTTTTGTTCCTCAGAAGCAGCCTGGCTAAGATTATACAAAAAAATACAAAGCCTTGCTTTTTCTCTTCGATCATCAACATCAAAGGAATCAATGAAGTGATAAATTGATTGAATCTGCCCTAGCTAGATATTAATAATATCCACCGCGCTTTAAATTTTGATAGCTACAAAAACTTTAACCGTATCGAGCAGGCTGAGTTTGACAACGATTATATGAGATAATGTTATAACGCACCTTTTTCAGGGTGACGCTGCATGGATGTCAGGGTGCACCTTCACACATGATATCAGGGTAGCCTAATTATACTTTTGCTGTTTGGAGCAGGTTTCTTCGCCGGTTCTGTTGGCTCAGGCCTTTTGGCATGGTTGGTCACGTTAGGGTACTCTGCCCCCTGACGACCCCATGTCAAATTTCCTTTATGGTGTTGTGCCACCTCCGAGGTGTGGCTAGTTTTTGGGCTACTAAGAGCAAGTTTATTCGTTGGGTCACCAGGTCACCTACTATTCACTATTTTTTAGTGTATATTTTCATTCTCTGCGTTACGAAATACACTGTGTCCGTGACCCATGGCACAAAATACACTGTGCATGTCACCATGGTGACCCAGAACACTGTACAGGGTGACTCAGGGCACGAAATACACTGTGCCCGTGACCCAGAGGGTGAAATTAACACTAAAAAGTAGTGAATAGTGGGTGACCTAGTGACCCAACGGGTGAATTTGCTCTAACCTCTTTTTCTTTTACTTTTATTTTTTTTTTTATAGGTGAAATGATTACATGGAAAACTCCAGATCCGGAGTTCAAGATTTCTAATTGTAGGATTTAGAGTTTGTCATTTCCCTTCCAGTTGCGTTAGAGAATATTTGAAGTTACTGAAGTGATCTGAAAAAAGTGTGATATCATGTGTTCCGATAAAAAAAATTACTCTTATACTGTAGTTAGCAAAAGTTGACAAGTTTTAATACTCATAATCATGGCTTGTTTTTAACTACGAGTACCCATACAACAAGACAAATCACCAAAAATAATCAGCGCAAGACTCCCTACAATTACTACACAAGAAGCTGACCAAGGTTCCTTTGAGCAAAATACTCGTTCAACTTGACCCAAGAAAGAAAAGGAACTATTGAACCCCTCTACAGAGGATATATTAGTTCACCTGCAAACCAAAATTTTAAACTATATATTGAACCTAGAAAACTATTGGTGCTCTATTGGCGACGAGTGAATGCAGCATCAAAGCTACTCTAGGGTTTGGTCGTTTGGTGGTGGGTCGACGCGGCTCAACAATTTGTCTAGGCTTTTGTTTTCAGGTCTCTCTATGTCCCTTTTTTTATCTCTTTATTTGTTTTTTTTTTTTCGTGCTTTTTTTAGTCAAAGTATTGGAGTAGGCTATGGATCTTGAGTTTAAGTTTTTTCTTGAAATCATTTTCTGGAATGTGTACTAGTTGTTTGTCCTAGCTTGGGCTATCACCAAAATAAACATGTGAATATGTAACTTTTTCTTATGTGCTCCTATGGTTGAATTCTTGTACATAATTTGCTTTTATAATTGAAATAAAACTACCCTTCTCATAAAAAAATAATAAAAAAGGGGAAGAGTATTATCTATGTTGCTTTATTTTATTTTATAGACCAGAATAGGAGGCACATCCCTATCTAGCATTATACATAGCACGGTACGTGTATGGAATCAAGAGGGGTGGAAGTATGCATGCATGGCTGCCCTTAACTCTAAATCAGATAGCTTTCATTATCTGAATAGTTTGATGAAGCTAGGCAAACATCGGTGAAGTTTGGTAACTGACATAATAGCACTTAATATGTGTAAGTTTGGTAGTTTCTGGTTCTAGTTTAGCCAGCTATAGCTGTGTGAGCAAATGAATCGTGCATATATAGATCACAAAATCCAACACCACCGCCGGCCTTACTCTCAATCGATCCCACTGCTAGTACTACCCCACACCAACAATGACCAACCAAGAACATACCTGACCACCCACCATAAAGACCTTGGTCTATCTTGGGAGCAAGAACACAAAGACCTGTCAGTCATATATAATTCAAGCAATTATTAATTCATGGTCAAAGAGATCGTACGTACAAATTGACGCAGAGATGGATCGAGAAAACCCCCAGCATTCTTGTAGTTGGGGATCTTAACTCCAGTACTACTACTGGCAATTGGACTCACAGCATTCAATTTTGTGCGGTGACCAGTGACTAGTGATCAGCATTGTCGATCATAAGATAATTCTAGCTAGCTAGGGTACAGTTTCCAAACAGATCCAAATATACCAATAATTTGCAGCAGAGTACGTATGATATAGATTCGACTTAGCTTGCATCAAAACCCTAAAACCATGTTGCGGAGTACAGATGATTCGAGACCATGCATCCTAAAAGCTTTCGAAGTTTTACTTGATAAAACAATCGGTAAATGACAAACCGATAAAAATTCCGAGATTTTAACTCTCATTGATATCCGATACTTGTTCAATATGCGATACGTAACAAGAAAACAGTGATGAGCAAAGAGTATATAGCGGTACAAATATGACCGGGTGCAGGTGAACATTCTTGTAGAAAGGTTTTAGGGTTCTGTACATTACATGGATGAGCAGTTAAGATGAGGACAAAAGAAACCAGAGACGGGGAAGGAGACTTGACATGGAAGGGTCCACAGGCACCGTTTGATGTATCCATTCCACCAATCCAACCGTCAGTTCATTTATAGTATTTATGAAAGAGTCAAGGGTTGCGTTTGACCGTCTGACCAGAAGAGCCAGACCCTGACATTCTATTGACTCTCTGACACCGCATTTAATCCTGCGTACCTTTGAGCTGGAGCGCTGACCTCCAACTAACTTTGATCCATCATCTTCTTCATCCATCACTCGAACCTCTCTCTCTCTCTCTCTCTCTCTCTGTCTGCATGTAATTATTTGTATATATGCAGCAGCAGGAAACCCGTGAGTCTTATGAAAATAACTCTACGGCTGCAAACGCATCGAAGAAGTTGAATTGAATAGTTCACACTAACTCCTATAAATCCCCAGCTTCAAAAATTTTCACCATATATATATATATATAATACATATATATATATATGTGTATATATATATATATATATATATATATATAATACTTGTGTTATTTTCACTAAATAACAGATATCCTTCGACCAGATCGGAAGATTATCACTGTGAATTTCAATGGGTCGATCCACGACAATTAAAAACAAAGTCTATGGCGTCTAATATAGCCGGCCATATGTGGGAAGAATAGAAATTAAATTTCCCCCACACATGAAAGAGGAAGAAAAATAATAGTATGCTTGCTTACACTCCAAGGATTCTTAGTCACTACGAATTGAAAATTAATTTCTATCTTACAACAACTTTAAATATACAGGAAAAAAAAAACCCAATTCTAATCCAATTTTGTGAGTTGAGGATTTACTTTGAGTACTGGAGCCTCAATCTAGGTCATCTCAATCTCGAAGACTTGAACAACATAGTGTGTGCGCACATGTGTGTCTATATATATATATATATATATATATATAGGGATGTTCTAAAGAGGACCTCCTCATACTTGAAATTTTAGGACCCTCATATGTTCAGCACGTAGTTTAATAATTTGAACCGTTCATTCTCTAGTTACATTTGTATTTTTACAAAAAGTTAGCCAAATTGAAAAACGTTTAACTATTTAATTAATACCATGTTCGTTTCAATTTTATCAGACGGGCTACCTTTGTTTACACATTTTTGATAACCAATTGATTATGGATTATGTTTTGTAGACATTGTTCTTGCATATATAGGAGTTTAAAGAAATACCAGTTGATAGTTAAAATCATTGAATTATGTTGCATATTAGTGAAATATAGTAAAAAAAAAAATCTCAAAATTTGAAATTTAAAGATATTCTTGCTAGAACCGACACACACACATATCTGACTTGATTAAAATATGAAAGCATATGTTATACGATATGGTTTAATAATCATGGGCAAAGAGCATTTATGTACTCTCTCAGCAGCGGTGGTGGTAGTTTCATTTCTTAAATTGATGATGGGCCTAAAATTACTTATGATGTGATCTTGATCAACTTTGTTCATGAGTAATTATTTGTTGATCAGCAATATTATTTACAGATTTTATTAAAATACGATGCCAATTCTTGGTTAATATATTTTTAAACTTTTGGTAATAAACATACAAATGTAGAACTTTCAATGGAAGTGACGAAAGAAATGGATGAAATGGTATAATTACCAGAACAAAGAAATGGAAGAGATGGAGAATGACGTTGCAGTGATCTTAGCTTCAGTGCATGTGGGTATGCGCTGCATATGATTTTTACTTGGATATCAAGTTAGATTTTAGTACGAGGCCCAAGTTTGCAGGCAGATCTCAGTAAGCCAATATCCCAAAGTCACAGGAGAACTTGTTAAACGCACCTTAGCAAGATTTTAAGATTCTTCGGTAATAATTCTTTTTATTTTTTAAATATGTAAATTTGACTCTAATACATCCAATTTGTATGTGTGACTTTAATACACCATCTTGTTTTCTGTGAAAATTGGCTACCATCTATACCACCAAATCCATCGATCAGGGAGGGGAACCGGACAACTGTATCATTCAATAATAGTTCACCATGCTACCAAACGGCTTACACCAGCCACCACCACCTTGCCATGGTCATCTATGTTGCACTTGACCAAAGGCACTCTATTACAGTAAAGAGTACTTCTGGATTTTTCCTTAAACACAATCGATGTGGCAACATGTGATTGAGTCTAACGTGGTAATCCATTGCCGACTATCGATGTGATAACATTTGCTTGGATCTTGCGCAACAATTTATTGCCGAGTAATTGACGTCAGGCCCGGCCTGAGAAATTCAAGGCTCGAGGCGAAAAATAAAATTGGGCCCTTTATATAAAAAAAAACTTCAAAAAATTTTTATATTGATGAAAAAAAATATGATATAACCGGGAGGACATAAAACCAATACCCCAAAAAATAAAGATTACGTCGCTTTATATCAATCAAATCTCATCTAAAATGACTTCTTCTTGCATTTTTAGATGCAAAGTCACACAATTTATTTCAATGTTCTCACTTTTAAGCACATTTGTTTCTTCCATATTTTCCGGTTACCTCATTTTCATTTTCACCTATATTTTCAACTCCTTCGGTTACCTCATTTTCGTTCTCACCTATATCTTGAACTCCTTCGCCTTCGGTTACCTCATTTTCACCTTGATTTTCCAAAGAATCTCCTCTTTTCTTAAAAAACTTATCTAAAGACCCTCTTTGGGCCGGAGCTTATAAAATCTTCTTGCTGTTTTTTTCTTTTTCTTTTTTCACTACCAAAAGCATATTTCTTAGGAAATATTACTCTAACAAAAAATAAAAGGATAAATATCAATCGAATAATAGAACTTGGATATGAGAACTGAGAAGTCTAATATGCTGTGTCGCTGTCTACGACTCTAGGCAAACCTCCCTCAGTCCCTCCTTGAGTCTTTGTTCACAGTTTCACTTTCACACCAATGACACCAAAATGAGACTTGGGAGTTGTGAATTGAGATTTGAGAGGAAGTAGAGAAGAATTAGAAGAGAAGAATCTGCCGAAGAGTGTCAGGAGTAACAGTAACCCAGGCAACCCAGCTATTCTCGCTTATTCTCTTTCATTAACCCCATGTTGTCTTCCTTTTTTTTTTTTGGTCGAGTAGCAGCAGCTCCACAAGTGAACTGCTTGAGAATGGCATGTTGTTATCAGTGTGCAGCAACCCCTATATGTTCCCACTTCCCACACGTCTCAAGAATGGGCATGCTGCTGAAGAATTCTTTTGTCTACTTTCATGACCTTTAATATATTCTAAATAATTGCCCATGAGGGGTCATCAATGCAAAATATGATTAAACTTTGATTTCTTTTGTTTTTTGGTAATAAACTACAGCTCAGTTTTTTTTTTTCATCTACTGCCTCAATATTTGGGCCCTGGGCCAGGGCCGGGCCTGAATGACGTAAAGGGCAAGTGGTGAAAACATCCGTTTAGGCGCGACCTAATACGGATACTTTATTGAGGTTTGATTGATCTGAATGAAGCCTAAGAAATCTGGAGTTGTAGGGATGAGATCATAAGGAATCAATTAATTATCATCAAAAAACACATACCCTATGAATATTTATGCCTTAAATTATGTTTATAACCGTATGATATTCTGTTGGGGATTTTATATATATATATATATATATATATATATATATTTTAAAGGGGTTTGGAACTCAGCCCAATTGGGAGGCTCAGCCCCACGCCCGGTTCCATTTATTGAAGTAATACTTTGCAACCGGGGGGGGACATAAATAGAGTTTATTAGTAAAGGTCAGTTCACGTGGCATTAAATAGAGTTTATCGCACGTTTACTTACTTGGAATAGAAACTAATCATGAATCGGAGACAACTAGAATGGAAGAAGAAAGCAATCGGTATTGATTTCGGAGGAGTTGATTCATAAATCCATCTCCCTTCTTCGTATATTCCGATTCCTTCATGTGCTAGTAAATGCAGGAATATTTTTATCCGGAATCATTCCGATTCTTTTATGTGTTAGTAAACGCATGAATACTTTTACCCCGCAATCATTCCCTCTCATTTCAAGTAAGTAAACATGCCTTTAGAGTTTATTGGACTAAGCGTGTAGAGACACAAAAATGACCAAAGTTACACTATATGAATGAAAGTTTACCTACTTATCAAATCATGCATGTTACTAAGTTATGAATGCATATAGTTTTTAGACCTAAGGGATTGGTGATTATCATATCCTGCATTCATCGACGGGATCTTAACCACACCTCAAAGCTCGTGAAGCGACATGTAGCCCTAAAGTGCATGTGTGGATTGAGATCATGTGTATGCATGCAAATATCTGTGAATGTACCACAATGAGTGTATCACATTTTAGGTAAATAATTAAATATTCAAGAGTCTATCGACGATTTAATGTTGAAAGTCAAAAATTAAATTAGGACAATCGTATAAATATATTATAATTTGACAAAAGTTTCATGCTATCCATATAATTGGAATATTAGTTGACGAGAGAACCAAATTGCATTACAATCATATTATGGTTCGCTATATGTTGTAGATTGATTCAAGGGTGCGGCTATTGTCACCCTACTAACTACTTTGGTCACCTTATAAATTTTTGATTTATTAAAATACTAATATATCCTTACATGAAATTACAATAAGGGACAATGTCTTATTGAAAATTACAATTAGTTTTTCTTATTACCCTTACATAATATGTACTTAAACTTCATTCTTAATCTTTTCATTCATCGTTAAACCTAGTGAGACTGATTGATTAAGACTTCATGAGATTGATTGACTGAGAGAAATGAGGAGGAAGCCAAAAACAATTGAGAGAGACGCGGGGGAAGCCAAATAGAAAAAGAATTCGAGTTAAACCCTACATTGGAAAATGGTATTTTGGGTACTACAAATGAGTGGACAAAGTAAACATGAAATTAAAAAAAATATGTGTAGGGTGAGGGCAATAGCCGCACCCTTGATTCAAACATATTCTAGCTAATCTGGGAAGCCAATAATTTTTTATTTTTTTATTTTGAAAAGAGGTAGCCAATAATTTTTGCTAGGTGCTATCTGGTCTATAAATAGTTTTCTTGATTCAATCCCCTCCCAGTTGAAATAAAATCAATATTAAGTTCTTCGATAATCTTGGCCATTTGTTTTTCTCGAAGAGAATCACGACGTTTGCATGAGCTTCCAGTAACATTCCCCAGACAACCAACAAATATGAAGAGATTTGCAATTAAGATATGATTTTTTGCTATACCCACAATAGCTAGCTGAAGTTGCTGAGCAAAGCAATGAACATAAAAAGCTTACCCATTCTCCTTTAAAATAAGTGCTTTTATACCATTGAATTCTCTCATCATATTACTAGCTCTATCATAACCTTGACCACAAAGGCTAGATATGCTTAATCCATTCTCTGAAAAGAATAGATCAATGACTGCCTTAAGTGATGCAGAAGTAGTATCAGTGACTCGTTAATAAGAATAGAGAATAATGCATCACCAATGTCACTAATTATGACATTGAGAGTTTCAGTTGCAACAACATTGACAATATCATGTTGAATATTAGGTGATGTTAATTGATGATTTCTTGGAGCATTTTTCAAGACAACCTTTTTTATATCATCAACTTTATCAGAATGCCACTTCAAAAGCTCTCTAAAGTTTCCTTGGTTATGTGAATAATCAGATTCATCATGACCACGAAATGACAACCCTTGTAGTAATAGAAAACGAGCACAATCAACTGATACATTCAAACAAGTGCGATAGTTAATCAGATCTTGTTGTGTTTGGTTCACCAAAACTGTATCAACATGTTATTGTTGATTTAATAAAACTTGACACATTCTTTTAGCATTGTTGTGAGTGCTATTGGTCCCTCCAACATGATCTTTAAGCTCATCTTTTTTCTTCAAATTATTAAACTGCGTACCAACAAATACATCATCACCTGCTTGGTCTCCAATATTTGGTTTAAAAATATAACAATGCAAAAAATATGCAGCATCCTTTTCTATACTATACTCCAACCAACTAGGATGATCTTAAACCAATTGATGTTAAACCTTCGCTTAACACTGTTAAATTCTGATTGAGGAAAGTTACAGTTTTTTAGTTGACAAGGACCTTGCAGCAAATGATGTCTTCGCACTCAATCTCGAACATTAGGATGATACTCTAAAATCAGAGTTCAAAGTCCAGGATCTCCAGGAAGGTCTTCTATATTAATCTCATTAACAGAAAGTTTTGACGTACCAATATCTTCACATGCATTACTTATCAGATGGGATTGAGGTGCCAACTGATTTGTCAACTTCAATTTTTCGGGATGATGTTTTGAAGTACCATCATGGGATGTATTTCTTATTTGGAGAGCTTTAGGTGGTGTCAACTGATCTGTTGCTTTTCTCTTATAATATCTCTCTAAAAAGGCTTTCATATTCCAAATTTTTAATTATGAAGACTTCAACTTGCCTTTTGTAGGGAGAAAATCTGAGAATGACAAAAGACGAGATTATGAGAGGAAATGACTTAAGAGAATAACCACATGACAAAAAAAAATGGCATAAGCCTAAATATATATAGACATACATGGCAGAGAACTATCATTGATTAGGAAGATATATTAAAAAAATTAAAAGGAGCGTGGAGACTAGATTTCTATCCAAATTGGGACATTAGATGCATAAAACAATCAATCATTGATTAGAAAAATATATTAAAAAATTAAGAGATAGTGGGAGACTAGGAGTAGGAGTTCTATCCCAAGTTGTTAATTATAATATTTAAAACAAACTTTTTCTCTTTCTTAACAAAAGGGTCAAAGATTAGATTAAAGTATAATATATATATATATATATGTGTGTGTGTGTGTGTGTGTGTGTCAGAATATATGTAATAGACCAATCATGGCTTAGTTTAAAAATTTGTACTATGGCTACGCCCCTGCATACCGAACACATGAGATGATAATCTTTATATATTTTTTTAGTGGTAAAATTTCTTTACACCTAAGGATAATTTGGGAAGAATAAGTGGGTAAACTAAGCAAACTATAACTTCAAAGTTTATAAGTACGGAGAAGAGTATGTAGGATGAAAAAAGAGTTTACTAGGGTTACAATAGTATTAGCCGCACCATTTTGTAAAACAAAATTCATCTAACTAATCATATTATCCACTACAAACTTTAGTTGGAACGTGTGACCTATTGACAAATAGCTTTTGTATTGTTTTACGGGGTGGAAATTTCCGGTGGTAGAAGTAACTGCACACCAATCTTATTCAAGAATTTCAAAAGTTTAGATGTGTAAATCATAATGAAGAAAAAATTAGCACATCATATTTAGCCTGCAAATGATGAATCTACCAGGAACAGAACATGCTTTATAGGCTCAGCTCAATAAGATGGAAGAGACATGCTTTAATAGGACATGTAAATGAATATCTACTAATAGAAGAAGTCAAGCTATGGAGCATAAAGAAGGTACATTAATTCTTGCAGATCTCTTGCCTCGGATAGTTAGATCTAAGAAATCCTATTCCTGCCTAAAATAGAGACATATTTGTTGGGGGTCTATATAGAGTCTTCCAAGAAATTGGAATAAACCATTTATCATTACCGTTGCTTACACAAAGCCATTAACAACAAATGAGTATAGCACTAACCAAAATCATGATTTATATTAAAGTTCAAAACTTGTAGGAAGAAGAATAGAACTAATGGAAACAATTCTTAGGGATTGACATGGTGGTCATTTCACTCTTTGGGTTATTGGCACTCTTTGGGTCATTTCACTCTAGAAACAATTCTTAGGGATTGAATTGCAGAATATTGTGAAACACAAAGTCATACACATGCCAGCACTTGCATACTCGTGCATGTGCGCGCACACACACACAGAGACCCTATATCTAATGGAAAGTAACATTGTCAGCCACTCAGTCATGCAATTGGTGAAGATGTTTTAAAATGACAGGCTTTAGATTAAAACGGTCAAGCTTGATTCTAAGAATACAAATTTGTCAAGATTACAAGATTTACAACAAAGAACACTTGCATTTGGCGACAAAGATGCATCCTGAGAAAACAACAGGTGCATCAAAAGAATAGGGAATGAAAAATAAGTATGCTTGTGGAAATGGCTAGACTCCTCTCTTTCTATTTTATTTCTTCTTTTTTACTTTGGAAAAAAGAGAGAGCAACAACAGGAATAGAAGAAAGTACAGTATGGGCACGACCAAACTCCTCTCAAACAGAAGCTTCTAATTAGTAAAAACAAATTTATCTATTCTATAGGAGGAACTGACCATGGAAATTAGTGGGACTTTGACCCAAAAGCTTGCATGCTGCCTCAGCCAAATGGAAAGCATCAGGTATGTTGTCTCCTTCTGAGCAGTAGCATAGTAAGCAAGTCACCTTCAATTCCATATAATAAAAGCAATCCTAGGATATAATAAAAGCAATCCTAGGATAAGAAATCACCTTAATCTCATGTTCTAGCTTGTGAATCTAAACACTGTCTTTTGATATGTGGTTTTCATTTTTCATGTGGCTCTGGTTGTGGATAGAGGCTAAGCAAGAATTGATTCAATGAGTGGATGATAGGAGCGTAATTGTACATTATTTATATCAAATTCATTTATATTTTCATTTTTAGTTCTTGATATTTTCTAGTTATTTAATTTGTTTATATGTTTTGTAGGTATTTTAGAGCAAAGGAGAAGAAAAGAAGCACAAGAGGGATTAAAAGCCAAAATCAGCAAATCTATCTGTGCAAATCAGTCAAATTCGACAGAGTACTGAGAGTAGTTTAGGACGATCCAGATAATGATGTTTATATTTGGAAAGCCTCGAATGTCTAGTTTCCAAAGCTTTTTACAGTTCGTGAATATCATTTTTCTAGAAGAAGTTATGACCGATTTAGTACAAGAAGGTCATACTGCACGCGAATCTGAGTTCAAAGAGAGAAAGATTGTCTCCTAGAGCTATAAGGGAAGAAGAATTAAAAGTCCTTCTTTAATTAGAGATCAAATTCCTTAATTCTTGGAAGAGAAGAAGTCTTGACGCAATAACTATATAAAAAGGAGTCTAGGGCATCATTGTAGATATCTTTGGACGCGCAACATCAGTCCATTGCCGCCATTCTCTCCTCCCTCTCTTTTCATGTTCTATTTTATTTCTTTTATGTATTGCTAATAGTTTTTGATAGTTAGGGGCTACCTAAGCCTTAGACATGTGTAAACTAAGATTTTGGCGTTAATTTTATAGTTTCTTGGATATTGAATGTTTGTTAATTCATTGGTTTCTCATTGATAAATTCTGGTTTCGTTTATTATGGTTGCAAATGTATTAAGCATGTTAGGATTTTATTGCTATGATTTCGTGTTTAGATCATCATGTCAAGCATGTTATCTAGAGTAGCACATGAGTGAGTTGAACCCCATTCATATGAATTAGCATCTAGGTAGATTAGGACAACATCAGTACCGAAATTGCCTAGCTTTATTCACAACCTTTTTGTTCTTAATGACTTTTGACTAAGAGCTGTGCGAGAACATCACTCTAGGTTCTATGTTAGAAGCTAGGTTAAGGATGCAGACATCATGCACTTAACATATCAAGTATAAAAGTTTAATTGGTTAAGTTCGACACATCATTGGCTTAGCTTGAGTAAAGACATTCAATTAAAAAGAAGCATATAGGTTAACAATTCTTAGGTGAAACATCTAGTAGTGTATGGTTGTTCCTAGCTATTGTTTGTCTCATCTATTTCAAAAACAAAAAACAATTCTCTATTTTCGTCGCTTTCTGTTATCTATTTTGTTTTATTTATTTAGTATAGTAAATCAACTCCGATTCCCCTAAAATTTTGTATTAGTCGTTCTTAGTGTGTCTAGTTCGTGTTTATAAATTTTCATAATTTTTCATTAAGTCTAGATAAGGTTTTTAATTTCTTCTTTTTTATAGGTCAGTTTTAGTGTTTTGTCTATTTTCGAGTCTAGATTTGCATATTAAGCACATTCCTCTACGATAGACCCCTTCTTTCCTATACTACGATTGACTAATATTTGTGATTGCAGGGTTAAATTATTATGTCTATTTTAGGTGTACCAGTGGAAGGGCTACTATTTTTTCCATACATTAATAGGGTGTTCAGAAAGGAGGAAACCAAAAATTAATACTTTTTTTGTTTTTGTTTTTTGAAGTTTCAACTTGTGTAACACCTCAATTACTTTCGGTAAAAAGTATGACTAGGTCCACTTATTGCAATATTGGCATAACTAAAAAAAATACCTTGAAGCAAGAAAAGCGAGCTATGAAAGGGAAGCTTGGGTAGTAATATTCTTCTTCTTCTTCTTCAAATTCACCTTCGAAGGACAAGCTGTCCTCCTGCATGGCATTGCCTTCCGCTAATGTGTTAAGATACTTCCAAGACCTCTGATTTGGGTTATATTCCTGAAGTCTTTTTCACAGTAATTATCTGTTCCATTAGAATTGGTGCTAGACAGATAATGCATCTGCGAACCGCTGGAATGTCACAGAAGGTAAACCAATCAAACATGAGTATGAGAGTACAAATAATTTGGCTACACACAAATCATTTCCCATGCAACAGAGTTAGAGCTGCCTCGGTTCTTTCAAGAGTAGTCTTGCACATTTAAGAAGTTTTCATAGTACATGGTACAATTCAAGAAGTACATAAGCAGATTTTCATTTTAGAAGTTCCAATATGTTTTTATTATCACTAATTCAACTGAAAACGAAGTAAAAGCAAACATAAGATAGCAATAACATTGAAACAAGAAGTGCAGTCAGCCAAAAATCCGTCGAAATTTAGGTGGTTGGAGAAACATGAGGTTGGAGAAACATGAAGGTTTGACTGATGGATTTTTGCTTGACTGCACTTCTTGTTGAAGTAGATTTTTTCCAAAGTATATAGGATCATGTTTGTAAGTTAACTGCTTAACAAATGGTTGAATGCTTATGAATCTCATTAAATTTTCTTTTGAGTGCTTCAACTTTACCTATCCTATAATGTTCGCCTCAACATATCAATGTCTATATATATAAACACTCTTCCATAATTGCTGAACTTAAATATGATGAAATATTTAAACAAAGGTGCATGAAATGCTAAAAAAGAGCTTCAACTTAAAGGAGCGATCATAAGACAGAACTGATGCTATTTGTACCTTGACATATAAATTCTCTACCATTTCCCAAAGTCTAAGCTTGAAAGCACAATGACATGCTTTTTTCCACTGGCAGCGACATAGTCAGCCAAGTTCTTAACAAATTCAATCATCATCCCCTGCTTAGAATTACCATTTTAATGTCAGAATTATTGTGACCCCTCAAATATTCAAAAGTAGCAATTCTACAGGAAAGCAAAACAATTCAAACAATCCTAAGATGTGTAGTAAACCGTCCTACTGTACCTTAACAACAGGGGATCTTTGTTAGATAAAGTCATTGCATTAGAAGATCATAAGCTGCAAACGATAATTTCATTTATTAAAAAAAAGAAACAATAAAGAGGGTAGAAAGAATAGGAAGCCGAAGAAGTTGATTATTGTCTGTTTTTGGTATTGTGACAGGCTTTAAGTCTATCAAAGTACCATATGTATAGTTAAGTTTCCCTTCAAATATTAACTTGCTTACAAGAATTCAATATGTTTTGGAGTCAGTTCTTTGCGATTATTATTGGCCAATGGGGTTGCTTAGTCTGAGTACATAGATAACAGATTAGGGAATAGGGTTCCTTGTTTCTAGCGCAAAAATCAGTCATATGAATTTCAATTTCAGTTTGGTACTAGAAATCCAATGGAACATGAAATCCAATAGGGTAAAGAAACATGAATCAATGCTTACAATCCAATAGGGTAAAGAAAGATGGTAACAGAATCCAATAGCCATAAATAACATATCGAACAATACGTCAATATGATAGTTTTTCTAACAAAGTTGCTAAGGTGCGCCATTGCTGTTGAGAGAGAAGGCTTAGGCAAAACGGAAGGATGTAAATTAAAAAAAAAAAATAAATAAATAAAATAAGCATAATTTCAGTACTTTAAATATACTAGTTAAATACCCGTGCGATTCACGTGTTATTGGTGAAGGGATGGAAAGTTTCCTCATATTTATAATTTTTTTACTTTTTTTTTTACCATAATAACATTTTTTTTTGGGAAATAAAATGACCATAATAATAAGTTTAGATGATTGCATATTGACAACAATATCAGAAAATTGAAATAAATTGGAACTTAAAAAATGATTGGTAAAACAATGTCCTCAAATGAGAAGTCCTGTGTTCGAGCCTCATTAATTATGAAAGATGGGAAGGGGTGAGATTTAAAAAAAAATTATCGTATTATGAGTTTTTATTTTCCATTATAAAAGGCATTTTAGGCACTTCATAATTTGGTGAAGCCTTGGACAGTAATCATCACCTCTATTTATACCAATACATAGATATAAATTCCTTAACTAGTTATAGATATAAATGTTCAGCAAAATTTATACTAGTACGGATGTAAATTCCTCAGCTAGTAATATATATAAATTTTCAGCAAAATTGATGATTATAGATCAAATAAATGAACGATCTGAATCAGTCCAATTTGAACTGTTTATGTTTAGAATCGTAAATCACGATTATGAATGTCTTAACAATTATCAGTTTAGCTACAAATTTGGAGAAATTATCTACACATTGGGACCTAAAAACTGAATGATCTAGGTGCCGAAATGTGATAAAAAAGTGGATCTCACAAGAGATCCTTTAAATTGACCAAAAAAAAAGATCCCTTATTTACAAATTTAGTATTTAATTATTATTATTTACAAAAATACCACTACGTCTTTAAAGCTACTGTCATTCTCCATAATATTACTCTTTCGAAAGAAAAAAAAATATTGCCCTGAAATGAAAAGCTAATAAAAAAGCTATTATTCCGACCTAAAAGCAACTGACCCGTTTTTATGCCAAACAGCCAAACCCTAGATCTTCGCTGTCCGACTACTTTCAATGGCAGCGCCAGTGCAGTTGTGTTCCTACCGCCAGCAATTTACTCTTGCTCATAGATCATCCATCTGATCAATGAAGACAACATATCAAACCCTATAAGCTCATGATTCTCCAAAGATTGTTTCCCGCTTTTGATATGCGTATGAAAAAATACCTCTCGTCATGATCTAAATCCTCTTCCATGGCTCGGATTTCATCTACATACGATTAAATATGCATTACAAAGATAGACAACTAATGAAAACTATAAAGATTTTCCCAACCGTTTTCTCCTTTATCTATCTTATCTAGTAATAATCTGTGTATGCCATGGCGGTTCAAAAGAATTAATAGCATCAATATCATCAACAATCAAGGGCCAGAATTAGTTACAATGATTTAAATTAACAACTTAGTAATATCAAACTATCATCCATCTCGCATTGGTACAATGATAATCCTGTTTACAAACAAGTCAAAGACACATAACCGTACATATCCTTCAACTTTCTGATCCCCAGAAAGCTTGGGTAATCATCAACGGCAATCTACCAAGACCCTACCCGGCGAAAACCATGCCAATCAGCCTCGTTTTACTGGCCTCTGAACATAAGACTTGTTAGGATCTTCAGTTTTCAGTTTGGGAGGTCGAAGTTCTCCTTTCTTGGCCTGAATGCACACAGATGTTAGTATATTGAGGCCATTATCATTTTTTTCTCAACTCAAACTTTTAAGTAAGAAACAGAGATCAATTTCTTTGTTTCATAATTGCAACATCTCACCTTCTTTCCACCCTTCATAAAATCTCTCCAGCTTGAAACCTGATCATGAAGAAATAAAGGAAATCAAACCCAAATCACATGAAGGAGCCAGCTTGGTAGGCAAAAATATAATATGTATGAGATCATCAATATACTATTACTATTATATCCCTGGTAATAGATTTTTTAAATAAAAAAACTTATAATGCAATGTAGAGTATGAAACTTAAGTGCCATTCAAATTGGACAGGTGTTATTGAAGATGAGAGTTAATTGACAAACTGTGTCCTGATAAATATCTGCAAAGGTTTCGGAAGAAAGATTTCTGCATTTATCATGCTCAAAGGCATAATATGGAGTTTTGAAACTGCATAATGTACAACATATATCCATACCTTGTGCACAACGGGAAATAAGATGAATTTTCATAAAATAAAATAAACAAAAAAGAAGGAAGTTTTGCAGCATTGAACAATTAAGTTTAAATTCTAAAAAAATATATTAGATATCTAAACATATTTCAAAAGAGATTATTCAGGACTGAATTAGGTTGCCACAGCACCTTAAAAAAGAATGGCATAAAACAGTATGTAGAATGTGAGGTGATTTAAACTCCCCAAGTGCACAAGGAGACAAACAATGTATGTGGCCCAGTTAGGTGCTTCTATGTGATCTATAACATTTGATTAATATAATTATGTATATATGAGTATATGAATGCTCATATTCCCTGTTTCTCATCAGTTTATTAACTCATCATTCTTTTATATTATTGGTTGATTTTCAAAAGTACAAAACAAGCAGTTCAATTGTCCAGCTACCTTAAGTAGGAAGATCCCATATACAAAATTCAGTTCAAAGAACTTATGAACAGGAAGAATGTTCTGATTCAGCAGAGTATATGATTAAGCAGTTGAACCAATGAGTTACCTTAAAAGGGAAGATCCCTTACCTTTCTACAAAATTCAGTTCAAAGAACTTATGAACAGGAAGAATTTTTGGCAGAGTATTAACCTAGGGATGACAGTGACGTCTTACATTGACCTTAGAGGCTTAAATCGCAGATAGTGTAATCAATGATAACAATCAAGGATCCAACAATAACACTTTGGTTAATCTCTGTAATCCTACTAAGCATATAAAAGAATTTGCAAAATCCTGCTTTAAGGAACCAACTATAATAACCTCACAACAATGAAAATTTAAGCCCATGCCATAGTGTCCTACAGAAAATTGAAAAGGATAGAAAAATACCCTTTTTTCTCTTGTTCCTTCCCATTCTGCCTCGTGATCTCGTTTTCTTTTCCACATCTCTTTAGCTTCTTCTTCATCTTTTTTCAATCTTCCTTCCTCTTCTGATATCTACATGGCAATGAAAGACAAAGGAAACTACTATGAAACCTTAAACAAGTACGGCTCAAGCAAAGAAAACACCCAAATTTCCAGCGTACCCTCATTTGCATTTTTCTCCTCCGCCATTCTTGTTCTGTTAATATTTCTCGAACCTTCATTTTTAGTTCTTGCTGAAACTCTTCTGACTGCTCATACTGTTGCTCATATTTTCCCTGAAAAATATATCAAAGCATAATGTTTACAATTTACTGTGTCGGAATTGGGAAAGCCCAATTTACTGTGTCGGAATTGGGAAAGCCCAATAAAATAAAAACAATTGCATGAACTAGGGACCGGTGTTTCTTGGACCTCCATATTCCCTCCATTAAATGGGAAAAAAATCAATGTAAAATGAATAAAGGTACAAGGAATCATATCCTATGTACCAACACGAATCTTTTGTTTTAGTTTGCAGCAAAACTCAAAGGATAGGGGTTATTAGCTCAGCCCAGTAAAGGGTCAGTCATATCCTTTTGTTTTTTTTTTGAACAAAGGGTCAGTCATATCCTTTATACTGCATGCCTTGTGTGGATTTCTTTTACTATCAGCATCTGGATATAACCATCCTAGTTCTGTCATTTCGTCAGGTACTAACTAATTCTATAAGGATTGTCCAAAAAAAAACTAATTCTATAAGGTCCAAAGCTGGGATACTAATTACAATTTACAACTTACAAGTATGAAGTCCATAATAATGATATCAGATTGGTCAAAACGATGAACAAACATATACACAATCATGTGCAATTATCAAAGATATGGGAACCGAAAATACCTCATCAACCAATGACTTTATTTTAGAAGCTGTATCTTTCTTCAACTGCTTCTTCCTTTTTGCTCTGAGTTCGTCTGTAACCCATATTAAGAACAATGAGTGATCACCAAGGAAGAATTTTACAAAATAAAGTTAAAAGTTTTTTTTTTTGGCCAATGAGAATACTGAAACTTAATGACCAAAAGAAGCTATGTAAGGTAGGTTCTTTATGAGAGACCAAAAAGAGATATATAATCTATTCTTGGATAATGCAATACTTCTACATTTTAAGCATCAAATTTTCATCTGACTCTGTCCATATATAGATTATGGGCACATGAGTAACATAACAATTTTCAGATCTGCAAATAAATGATTCGATTATCTAACCAAGTGATTTTTTTTTTTCATATGAATTTCAGATGAAGGAAGAGTCATCATACATAGGAACATCCAGACACAAGACGATAATAAAACCAAAATTTCTAACCTTTGGCAGCGGTGACTTGGCTAATGATATAGTCCCTTTCTTGTTGATCGAGTAAAAGTTGGTGGGCTTTCGCCAACGCTGAAAATAAATGGACAACCCTATGTTAATTTAAGCATACATTAATAAAGACAAATGGGCATTGATGTATCCTCAATGTATTACTGAGAGATTACATCCATGTTTCCCTTACAAAAACCAACATATTACCACACATCACACTACAGTTGCCAACCAACAAGGACTGTATCTAAGGTGATGTCAATCAGGGAAAATGTTCAAAGTAAAATTTACTAACCTAAAACACAATACTAATAGAATTGATAAGATTGAATATCTCTTTATTTTTCTTTTGAATAGAAAAACAAAGACTTCATTGACAAAATCTGGTAATTAAAAAACATCACACCTATCTATCAACAATCTAAATGTCAACTCTATCGCATCGCAAATACAAACAAACTACAAACACACAGAATGCAAAACTCAGCTTAGATCACAGCTTTACCCCAAAATTGACAGACTGAATATCATCATTAGTATAATGGATTTGAACATTAAATTTCTGAGTGACTAAACAGGTTACCCCTTCTTTGAGTTTTAAAATACAGTATAATCTCATAATTTCTTCATATAAGAATGCCATGCATCAAAATCATAACAAAAATTCTATCTCATTCAATGTGTCCAACAAATCAAGATGAATGTGATAGTATTATGTTAACAATAACCAAGATGTCACCACGTAAGTCCAGAACCTTTTCAGCCTCCCAAAGCCCCCACCTTTGCCTCCCTGGCAAGGCTATTTTCATCAAATAATAGCACCCAATGGTACAGAAAGTTGGAGACTGATAACACGCCTCAAAATGTGGAATTATTTACACTCAGTAAGGATAATTAACTTTTCACCCATTCTGTTACCCCCACACTACTGGATTAAGTGATGTAAGCATAAAGTAGTTGACTATCTCTGCCTGAAAAACTAAAGGACCATAACAAATGTAATAAAAATTAACAACTATATCTTAAATGCAGGCTTATTAAAATAACTGAAATAAAATAGGAACTGTAAAAAATGTATTTAATCCAGTACACAAAGTATCAAAGCACATATTAGTACCTCCAAATGCCTCCTTAGCCTGTGGATGCTTGCATTTATCAGGGTGAACCATCAAGGACAACTGCAAACAATTCCCATAAAAATATGTCAATAAATGATTGGATTATAAGTACGCAAAGTCAAGAAATGGCCCTACCAATCTAAACTTGGATAAACTTACCTTTCGATACTGTTTTTTAACATCTTCTTCAGTCGCATCAAATGGTAAGTTAAGATATTCGAAGGGATTTAACTTGAAGCAGGAGAGGATCCTGCAAATTTTTCACCATGTCAAGATCAATTATATACTGACAAGTCAATATATAAGAAATGTTTCATCATATTTACTGATAACTACAAACATTTAACATTTATGTCTCCATAGAAAAAAATGATACTCATTAAAAAGTACAAACAAACCAAAGAACAAAGAAAAAGCAGTCTCTCAATCCCCCTTGCTGGAAAAAGGCAATCCTCCCATTAACAGATTATGACCTCTCTCAAAGCATCTCTCCAAAGCATTGTCCATCCCTACCAATAACTAGTGATTCTAAAAAAGAAACGACAAAAAGCTTCTTTCAGAGTGCAAAGTACTGAAACTTATCTCTTCCTATAACCGTAAGAAACAACGATGCCTCTCAAATTTTAGTAAAATCCATCCCTCTTCTCAGCTGAAAAATAAAAACAGTATTAAGATTCTCTCTCTCACACACACACACACATGTTATCATGATGTAGATAACAACTTCAATTCTTCAAACCTCAACACTCATCTGCAGGCTGAACTCCAATGATATCAATCCTAAACCTTGTGATCACAACTAGAACGCACACGCACACACATATACATCAAATTTGCAATTGCAATTGCAGTAGAGCATATCCATAATCTCCAATTCGCAGCCAGACCATATCGCAAACAATTCAATTTTGATCATAAAATGAATATATAATCTTAAACCCTAGCTTCCAGTGGAATTATGAGCGTAAGTAGAGGCTCAGGAACAATTCGGTCCTTGTATTTCAATATGTAAATACATAGAGAGATAGAGAGAGAGAGAGAGAGAGAGAGAGAGAGAGAAAGGCATATACGTATAGGAATATAAGAGAGGGAGAAAGTAGGGAGACCTGAGGACTTGGTTATCCCTCTCAACTTCGCTGACTTCGGCGTAGAAGTTCTTGAGAAGCAAATCGTCGTCCATGGATGCCTCTGAAGGAGATTGAAATCTCAATTAGCCTTTCAATTTCTTCTACTAGAACGAAGCAGACTTTGATTTTAGACCCTCTTGCTTTTTCTTTTTTTTTTTCTTTTTTTTTTTCCTCCTTTTAACTTCTTTACCTCCCTCGGACCAAAAACAACCTAAAAAACATAATATACGGTGTGGGTGTGTGAGAGGGTCCTCCCATTAATATTTTTTTGGTCATTTTAAGGGATCCTTTGTGGTACCTACTTTTCGATCGTATTTTGGTATCTCCATTATTTAGTTTTTAGGTTTTAATGAATGGATCATTTCTGTAAATTTTCAACTAAATTGATGATCGTTAACATATCAAACTAGATTAAGGCCTCGTTTGGGATTGCTTCGCTTTTAAAAAAAATCAGCTTTTGTTCAAAATTTTAGATTTTATTGTGTTTGATAAATAAATAAAAAGTAGCTTTAATTGAAAATTATAGGTCACTGGCAGTAGATTTTAGAAGCAGCGTAAAGGTTCTTACTCCTAAATATAAAGAGCAAGAGGTGGCTCTCTATTATTTTTATTAATTTAAAATATTTTTTTAAGTTGTTGTTTGTAATTGATAAATATATTTAAACTATTTTTTCTTCATTCAAAATAATATAAATTTAAAATTAGTTAAATTAAAGAGAACTAATACAGGATACTTTTGTTTTGTTTTAAAGACTTTTGAGAGTGCAGGGTTTCTTCAAAATAAATAAAAAATCTCTTCCTCCGTCTGACGATGCGTCCATGACATTGTCGTCGGATGGGCTTTGTTGGTAGACGACGGTGGTAGGTGGGAGGAGGCAGGAGAGTTTTAGGGCAATAAGAGGTTGGGTTTTGGATTCTACAGGTCAGATGAACACCAGAAGGACTGATGGCGGTCGCTGGGTTAGGATCTAAAAGGGCTGAAGCGAATGGTTGGGTGGCGGTGGTTTTGAGTATGGTCGTCAGCGGCAAGGAATTTTCGGTTCGAAATCCCCGTGCAATGGCCTGTAGATTGTCGTGGAATCTGCTTGGATGTGGATCTGGGGTTAACCTAGGTTCATATCTAGGTAGGTTGATGAGAGTGCCACTGAGGGAGATGGCGGTACGACGGTGGTGGTGGGCCGCAAAGATGATGGTTGCAGGTTGAGGTTGGCTTTGCAAGATCTGGCCCTGCTATCACAACCTAAACATGAGTTATGACTAATGTGGTGGTTTAAAACTGAAATCAAAGTAAGGCCTTTTATTTATTTATTTTTATATCTTATAAGAAGCCAATCCTGATGGTACACCTCCAATCATCACAACAGTCCTTTACAAATATCAATCAGACTACTCATAATTGGTCTTAGTGGGCTTATTCCCTGCCTGAAGGTTGGCCAACCCTTATAGAAGATCGGAAAGCATGGGTGCCAAGAATGGAGTTTTTCTACGCTGACACTTGGCAGAAACTTGGCTTTTACGACGCCATTAAGCTCACGGAGGAAGACATAGTCACTGAGAAGCCCATACTAGCAGTGGCTTTATGTTTTTGGTCATCGGCCACGAACACCATGAACTTGCCACTGGGTCTTATGAGTCCTACAATTATGGATATTTTTGGTCTGCGGCCTATTGGGGTTGAAATCAGCGCGAATCACAATCTTTCAACTGCTTTTAGAGATAACCTGCAAGCTCCAAAATTCAAGGATAAAGATGCACAGGTTCAAGCCACTAATAAATCCAAAATGTCACACAACTATAGCACCTTGTACAAACAGTATGTTTTGCCAAACAAAGAACCAGTCAAGGAGAATGAGCATGCAACATTTCTGTATTATTGACTATGCAAGTATGTGTTCTACTGCAAAGCACGACAATGTCCTCTTGATTTTGTAATACTAGCCGAGGCATTAGCTTCGGGCATCTAATTAGCTCTCGGCCCATTTGTCCTTGTGTACTAGTACAGGTGTCTGTACAAAATTGTGACTAATGACATGGATCCCAGCCTGGTGGACCACTCTGGATGTTCCAAGTTTGGTTGCGGGCCTACTTCCCTCAAATGTCAAAAGCCGTACCCGAATTTGACTATAAGATGTCATATGGGTGGCATCTTATGGCTACAACATCATCTCATATATCAGTGGAGAAGTGTTTTACCATGTTCTACACCCTCAAAAACTTCAAAAACTTTCATGTTTGCTACACCAAATGGAAAATAGCCTTTCTTGCAGACAACGAGGAGTTAGAATAATGCTTGTCTGATGATGAATGGAAAGGAACCTGGGGCACTATGGCCTAACACTCAGCCGTCATTGTGAGCCAGGGATAGAAGTCTATCTTCCCAATTATTTCGCTCGTTAGTTTGGATTTCTTCAGAGTTGTCCTGTTCTTTCAAACAACTCATTGAATTATCTCTACTCATGGAGTCAAAAGCTCAAGACACAGGGTATGTGTGATTCAGTCTCACGACATTACCAAGAACGTGTCTGCCATTTCAAGATGGAACCTTACCAGATGAGTTGTATGGCTATACCTCTTTTTGTCAATTGGTGGTCGAATTACTCAAAGAAATTAGTTGACCCAGATTTAAGGGAATTGTTCACAAAGCAGATTGTCCAAGGAGTTGGTGATCGATGTTTTGAAGAGCCAAGGTGGGCGGAAAAGAAAGCGGACTACTACTGATAGTCATAAGGAAACTCCAGCTTTAGGAAAACAGAGTTCATCCTCTTCTGAAGAAAATTCTCCTGCTAATTCGGACAACAACAATGCCCATACCATTGAATTGATTATTGATGATGAGTAGGCCGAGACTCTTGCCAATAGTGAAGACAATGCTTCAATTGAAGAAACAGTTCATTCTTCCCCTGATGATCATGAGGTACACATTTATTTGTTGGTAGAGAAAATATTATCTCTTTTATCATTTCATCGCGGTCCTTATTTAGTCACGGTGTCTACTTGTTGTCTTGGCTGTTGACTCTTCAATTATATAGGTATACATGGAGGTGCAACAAATGAGAGAGCCATTAAGTGTCGAGCAAGAAATGACAACCATTCAACAAAGTACTTTTAACCAAGTAAGTTGCATGCGATAATTTTTTTAAAATTTTTAATTTTTTTTTGTAATATCGCTGTCCACTATGGTTGAGCTCGTCATGCTAACACTTTTTTTTTCTCTCATAGGCAACCTCTTCTACACCTTTGCTGTCTGCAGAGGCCTTAGTCTTCTTGGACGAGTTTGTTGTGCCAACAAAGATAACACCAAAATAGATTGGCAATGATCGAGAGAAGACGGCCGCCGAGTTTGTAACTGCATATTGCCGCAAGCCCCTTTTGACAGTGGTCAACAACAATCTTTATGACCGTTTCAAACAAGAGATAAGATTCTTAATTTCGGTCAATCATTTCAGTCCCGATCGCATGCAACAATTGAAGATCATCTCAAAGTTACAGATGTCAATGTAATTGCCTATACACATGCTTTGGAAAAGTGGGATGTTGGCCGCACTCTTGAACAAAAATATAGACCGACTGTCGAGCGTCAATCTTCAAGGGCCGCGAAACCCACCCAACTGCTTGATGAGTTCAACAAAGATGCCCAAGAGTTGACCAAGCTAGAAAGTCAAGTGAATGTGATCGGGGAGCGCATGACCACAGCTTCAAACGTTATAAACCAAGAGTATAAAGAACATCATGAAGAGCTCAAGTTGTTTTCCACACATGGCAGGGACACACAAGCTTTTATAGAAATCAAGCATGATCTTGATGAAGCAATGAAGAAGTATGACGCTAATTGGGCTGCGTGAGAAACAATCTTGCCTTGATCGAATGCTGCTTTAGTTTCATTTGATGCTTTCTTAGCTATACTAGGAGATTTCCCCTTCTTTTCCTTTTTTTTTTTTAAGACTTCTGTGTTTGAGCAAACATTCAATAAACTCTTTAGACTTCTGTGCTTCGAGCAACATTCAATAAACTCTTGATTCATGCATCTTAGTCATAATTTTCCACTAGTAGCCGCGACTATTCAATCGTTGGTTCCCAACAAAGCCTACTAAATAATTATTCAACCGCTGTCCATTATCAAGCACGATCATTCGACTGTGGCTCTTCAGCAGCTGCGGTATTTGTGATACTAACTAGTGAACAGCTGTTCACATACCCACTAAACAATTATTCAACCGCAATCATTTGACTGCGGCTTTTCAGTAGCCGCAGTACTCGTGATACTTATTCAGCGGTGGTCTTTCACCGGCTACAGCTATTTATTAAATTCATGAGATGTAAACCCCCCAAGTGAGTCGACTATGGTTTGCCTAGGCATAAAGTCGAATCACTTAACAGGTTCTCAAATATCCCATGTAGATGGATAATAATTTTTCAAGTGCTAGCCATTTATAGGCATGTAATGTAGCTCGCCATCAAGGTCTCGAAGATGATACGCTCCATTACCAAGTATTCGATCTACTGCGAATGGTCCTTCCATTTGGGTGACCATTTTCCGTATTTTGAATCTTTTGCGGTCTCAGGAAGGACCACCTTCCAAACCAAATCATCTTGAGCGAAAGTTTTGCTTCTAACCCGTTTGTCATATGCCCTTGCCATTACACGTTTTTGGGCTTCAATCCTGTTGTAGGAATTTGTTGAGTAAAAATTGCACACAGTGAGCGTAAATGTCACCCAACATAATTTTGCTCGTATTCATTTAGTGAATAGAGTTTTTATTATTTTGAGTTCTACCCATTCAAGACAGAATGTGTCTCTTAATTACAATTCCTTGTTACAGGGAAACACCCTTTGATTCCATTTATGAAGAAACCAATTGATAGCATGTGTGTTTGTTTGTTTTTGTGGCTGCACCCGGATATTTGAATGGGTTGCCTATGTACCCTTGGAGAGGGATCAAGCCACTCGTAGTTCAAGAGTTCCAATGAGTAGATGACTCATTGGAGGGCTGTGATTTTTGAATGAGAATAGTGTTTGGGATGAATTTGGTTTGAGTGGACCAGAGATTCGATTTTTGTGTTTATGACGCATTTGCATCTAGATAAATTTGGTTCTAGATTGCCTACATACCCTTTGCGAGATCAAACCACAAGTAGTTCCGGCATTTGAGATTTAAATGGGTAGATGACCCATTTATTTTGAATTTGTGTTTGGGAAAGTGTTTAAAGCCCTTGAATTTGGTTTGGACTTTATTTGTGTGATTTGGGAATGAATTTGATTTTTCTGGTGTTGGGAGAATTTGCCTGGAGTCAGTGATTCATTTGGGACTGGCTGAATTTGACTGGTGGAGTCAGAGATTCTGTTTGGAGTTGTAGTTGCATCTAGTGGGTCGCTAGACTACCTACATACCCTGTGAAGGGATCAAACCACTATAGTTCATTGGAATATATATTTCTGGGCCTTTAGCTCCATGCTGGGTCAGGCCCGAATGATTTGGACACCCATTTTCTAGGCCTTTACCTTTATTATGCGTTAGGCCCAATTGAAATGGTCCACTCCATCCATGAGACTAAACTGATGAACTCTATCCTTACATCAGAAAAGTGGGATCTTTCGTCGTTGCCTCAAGCCAGTGGAGATCGTATTGGAAGCTAACTCTTGCAGTTCGTCTTGGAGAGGGAAACCTGAAGCCTGGCTCTGCATAAATAGAGGGTTGCATGTCCGTGATGCTGCAACTACGAATTGGGTAAAGCCTCCATATTTCTTATTTCTTCTCAATGGATATATTTCTTATTTCTTCTCAATGGATTTCGATCAACCGAAACACCCACTAAGATTCCAAATTTGTTTCTTTGCTGCTGCAGGTTCAATTCCCTATTACAGCACTTGAGCGATTAGTCAGTGTGCAGGAACGAAAAGTTGGTGCGACTCTTCTTCTGGTACGACCCTTCTGTAAATGCCACAATTTATCAAATATACATTTCTTCCTTTGTTGACCATGTACCACCGCCTCAGATTGAGTATTATATTTGCCATCATCCTTTGTATTGATTCCAGAAAGCAAAGCAATTTGGTTAATTATATTTTGCTTTTGCACACATGTTCACATACTTGAAAAATTAAGCTTGGTCTTTTGTCTTCTTGCTCATTAGACCCATTTGACCACCGTTTGCAATTGTTAATCATGCAATATATATTTGAAGACTCCTGCCATCATTTTTGTCAAAAAGTACAGCATGCCTTTCATGTTTTGAATTATGCCAAATATACTAGAGTCCTTGTCTTTTGCATATGAAAGAAACCTACAACACCATGACTTAATAATCTATTATATATGCTTAAGAGCTTGACTTGCAGCACATATATTCAATTATGTATTTTGAAGGGCTATGACTTGCAGCATGTTTTAACAAGCCCATATTTAAAGTTTTTTGTCATTGCCTGCAGGTACAAGTGGAGGTAGGAACTTTGACAGCGTGATTTCACCGTTGGGATTTGATGGACAAAGTGAGTCCAGATTTATCACATAGAAGTGAAAGGCTTCTGCTTCACAACTTGGTCTCAGGTTTCTGATTTCTTTCCTCCTTGCTTGCAGGTTGTTGGAAATACTCCAAGAGAACATCAAGGGTGAGGTTTCCTCTCCAGACACCAATTTTGATGATTTGTGGTTTGTCTCGCTTGGTCAATTCCTTGTGTGGCTTGTTTGCAAGTGGTGCAAGGCCATTTGTTGTGTTGCGGTGGAAAGGAAGGTAGGAGGTAGAGGACTTTTGGTGGCGACCGTTGTTGCTTCTACAAAACAACACTTGTGGAAGCAAATGGGCATTGGCCTTGTATGATGACACTATTTTCTGCTGCAAAGCACTTGTTGGTACTCAACAAGGCTTAAAAAAATCCCACCGGATTGGTCATACACCCGTTGATACACATGTATCGTAAACAGTATTGCGACTGCTCTGAGGACCTCCATAGCTCCATGGTGACATAGGTAAAAGAGGTGCTGCACAGTAAAAGAAAGTAGCATGGGTGGATCAAAGAGGCCCCAACCTTTGTGTTGTTTGCTTGTTGGCTCCTTGCTTCGATCAAAATTGCTGAACTCTTCCTTTCTCCTCTGTAGTAAGGCTTTGCCTCTTTCTTGATGTATTTCATGTGTCACTTTTGTTGTAGAGAGTGTGCCTTTTTATAGGCAAAAATGGATCACCGTGTGAGCTGAAGATGACAATATCTCTCATTCAAATTCAAATTTAAATATATGATCAAAGCAGCAACTAACTCATATATATTCTCAGCCTTGAAATTTTGGTGGTTTTTGTTATCCTTGTTGGATAGATAATTTAACATCTCTTTGCTTGCCGTTTGAAACCAGTCAAATCTTTGAATAGCAATATATCTCATCTGCTTGCTGTTTGAATTTGGTCAAAGCCAATCAAACTTTGAATGGCAATTATCTTCATTCAAAGCTAACAAACTGTAAGCTTATCAGTAGAGATATATGAATGTGTTCCCCTGTTTTTTTTCTTCTTTTTTTTTTGGTCTCGCAACAGCTTGTACAAGCATATGTGCACCGACATTTGTTGTAATAGGCTCCCACTGTTCTGATTTATTTTGAAAGACCATCACCATGTAATTTTTGGACTCATGATTTTTTTTTCCGGTTTCAACAGAATCCAATCTAGCTTGGTCTAGTTCTTCCAATTCTTGTAGCATGGCTTGAGTGTAGTCACCAACAGTTAGACTGTTTTGTTCTGCTACTCGTAGGGCTTTGATTTTTGTTTCAACTAGAAGCATGGCATCATGGCCACATGTCAAGGAGAATGGTGTTGTACTAGTTGCCGACTACTTTGAGGTTCAAAGGGCCCATAACGTCTCAGACAAAATCTTATGTCAATCGCGCTGTTTGTCTATTATCATTTTCTTTAGTACGTTAATCACCACCTTGTTGGAAGCTTCTGCCTGACCTTTTGCTTTGGGGTAATAGGGGGTAGAATGAATCATTTGTATTCCTAAATCCTTGGCGGCACTATACGCAACATCTGAGATAAAGACGGATCCTCGGTCTACCACAGTTGTTTCTGGGATGCCAAATTGATGTACAATCTCTTGTTTAATGAAGGTAATCACTGTTTCACTTGAGATAGAAGTATACGGCTTGGCCTCAACCCTTTTTGTGAAAAATCCGTCGCGACAAGGATCGACACATGTTGCTTGGATGATGGGGGTTGAATTTTTCCAATAATATCCATGACCCAACTACGGAACGGCCATGGATTAACAATAGGATGCAACAAATCAACCAGTACTTGGTGACGTGAGCTATGGATTTGACATTGTTTGCAGCCACGAGCAAATTCAATGCAATCCTTCATTATAGTCGACCAATAGTAACCTTGTCTACGGATTAACCAACGCATTTTTATCCCTGCTTGATGAGCTCCACAAATATCCTGATGTACTTCACGCATAACTTTAAAGGGCATCTTGTCCCCCAACGCACAATAGAAGCAAGTCATCATGACCACTTTTACGATATATCTGATCCTTGTAGAGTAGGAAGTTCGTGGCTAAATATTGGATCTTATGATCATGTGTACCTTCAATATTGTCATGTAACCATATGGGATATCTCTAATCGGATGGATCCACAGTAATTACAGAAATTTCCACGGGTACGCCACGATCTTGCAAGGCAAGCATTGTTCTCCTCAAAACTTTAATAGTCCGACTTGTCTCATTTTTTCCCATCTTCATACCAGAAGCAAGTTGTGCCATTTCGTTGGCCTCAGAGTTTTCCTTCTACAGTATATGGACGGAAGAAGTCCTATCAAAAGCCTCGACCAGCTAGTCTGCTAATGCATAATAAGGTAACAAGGACCAACTTGTACATTTGAACTCCTTAACTAGCTGATTAATAACCAACTGTGAGTCCCTAAGTATCAGAACATGACGAGCTCCTATCTCTTGTAACATCTCCATTCCAATGATCAGGGCCTCATATTTAGCTTGATTGTTTGTACAAGAAAAATCTAGTTGAAACGCAAATTGGAACACTTTTCCTTCAGGAGATTCAATCATAACTTCAGCTTCGGCTGAAGTGTCCATGCTGGAACCATCAAAATGCAGAGTCCAAAAGTTTTTTTGCATAGGCTTGGTGTCAATGGTTCCAATTTCAACTTCTTCTGTTAGTTCTTAATCTGTGGAAAAATGGTGAGCTAAAAAGTATGCCAATGCTTGTCCCTTAACTGATTTTTGCGCCACTATTTAAACGTAAACTCTGAAAGATGCATAGTCCATTTGCCAATACGACCGCAGATGATTGGTCAAGTAAGCATGTATTTAATCAAATCTGTCTTTGATATAATATGGACTACTAACGGCAACATGTAATGCTGTAGCTTATTGCTGAAAAGTACAATGTTAAACACAACTTTTTAACAGGGGTGTACCTTTCCTATACTGGCGTCAGAATTCGACTCAAGTAGTATACAGCTCGTTTCTTCCCTTGATCGTTATCTTGGGCCAAGAAGCTACCGATTGAATTCTCAGCTGCGGCTAAGTATAGCTTGAGCGGCCAACCTCGAACTGGTGGGTTCGCAAGGTAGTACTTAATGACGTGCACTGTGCGCTGGTGCTCCTCCTTCCAAACAAATTGTTCCTCATTCTTTAACTGTAACAGAGGCCAAAATGGTTGGATCTTTCTTGCTGAATTTGCTATAAATCTTCTCAAAAAGTTAACTTTGCTAAAAAAAGATTGTAACTCCTTCTTCTTCTTCTTTCAAAAAAGGTCGTGCGTTGATGATAAATTTTGCTTTATCCTTGTCCACCTCAATGCCCAATTTATGCATAAGAAAACACAAGAAATTTCCAACTAAAACCCCAAAAAGACATTTTTGTGGGTTCATCTTGAGTTTATGAGCTCGCATCCTCTCGAATGCTTGTCGTAAATCAACAATGTGATTCATTTTCTTGCCATACTTGACGATGACGTCATCTATGTATACTTCTACTGTCCGGCCAATGAGATCATGTTCATGGCCCGTTGATATGTAGCCCCAGCATTTTTAAGGCCGAATGGCATAACAACTCGTTCATATGTTCCAAGTGCACCGGGCCATCTGAAAGTTGTCTTGTGCACATCTTCTTCAGCTATAAAGATTTGTTTGTACCCAGTGTGGCCATCCATGAAAGATAAAATTTAATGGCGTGTTGCTCCATCTACAAGAAGATCGGCCATAGGCATGGGATATTCATCCTTAGGAGTAGCCGCATTCAGATCTCGAAAGTCAATGCACACTCTAATTTTTCCATTTTTCTTTTTAACTGGCACAACATTAGATATCCATTCCACATACCTAGCAGTACGAATGAAGCCAGCATAAGTAATCGTTCTATCTCATTTTTTATTTCTAGCTGTACCTTGGTGGAAAATTACCGCAGTGGCTGTTTATGTGGTTTACAATCATTATACAAAGATAGTTTATGTTCTACAACTCTCCGGTAAACCAGGCATTTCATGATAATCCGAAGCAAAACAATCTTTATATTCCCTAAGTAAAGCTGCTAGCTCTTCCTTAAACTCACTCGAAAGCAGCTTGTTAATGAAGAGCGGCCTCAGATCTTCAGGAGTACCAAGATTGATTTCTTCTCTAGGATCTTCTACCTCTGCTGGAGTATCTTCTAACTAGGCCTGAGCAAGGCCGAGCTGTTCCATTTGGATCTCGTCTTCATATCTGCCTTCAGATAAAAACTCTACCAAGTTAATGGCCGCACCCAAGTGGGCGGCCCTCTTGTGCCAATAGGCCAGCATATTGCATATGTAATTCTCAACTGCGGCCATCTTCTCATCTTCTTTTCTGGTGTCACTCATTAAGAACTAAATCAAAAAGTTTAGCCAAGGCAGGACACTCCGAGTCTTCCAAAACAGTCTTGGTGCCAAGTGAAATCATCTTGCGCATGGTAACACCTGTAATTTTGCTGGTATGGTCTTCCCTCTGGATCTCAGATGGGCCAACCTGTTCATCATGGTATGTAGCCTCTACAACATTAGCTGTGGCCATGAATGACTTATCATCAGCTCTCACGATCTCAATCTCATCTTCATTCCAGAATATGAGCATTTGATGAAGGGTGGAAGGGATGCACATGTGCTTGTGGATCCAATCGCAGCCCAATATGGCATTGTAGGTGGTATCAACATTAATCACATAGAAGCCAGTAACAATGCTTTTACTCCCAACCTTAATCTCCAGTGGAACCACTCCCATAGTCTTCTTTTTGCTACCAGAGAAATCATATACTGCCAGATCAGCAGGTAGAATGTCCTTCTTTGCTTTCTTCAACTTTAAAACTACAATCATCGGAATAACATTCACCGTAGCACCACCATCAACTAGGAATTTAGAAACTGGATATCCTTTAAAACATGCAGTGATATACAATGGTTTGATGTGCTTCACCATGTCCAGAGTTGGTATGGAGAACTGAGCTTGAGACTACTCTTTAATAAGAACTTTCGGTAACACTGTATCCTCAACATCCCCGTCCATTGCAAGTGGCTGGTTAGGCTGTGCTAAGAAGTCCATTGGAAGAACATAAACCATACTTACTGTGACCTCTCCTTTGTCAGTTGACAATGCTATCACCTGATTCTATGGTGATGACTCTGCAATGCCTGCATCTACCTGACCTTCTTCACAGCAGTCGATGATGTCTTCACCACAGCTGCGGCTATCGCCGTTGCCAATGAAGTCTTCTTCACAGTTAACACAAGTTGGCTTCTCAAGTTCTGGTTCTTCTTCTACCTCAATCATTGGCTGCTCATCCGCTGGCATTTGGTTGACTTTTCCATCGCACATAAGAAAACTTGTTTGTTGATGATTTTCATTGCAGTCTATGTCCATGTTTGCTAGTTCCTCTTCCAACTTAAAATCAGAATCTTCTTTGCCTAGTTTTGCAGCATACTCAAGTTCTCGTTGGTGAATGCGTTCCTCCATCTTTACCAACAGTTTCCTCTCTTGTGGAGTTACTCCATATGTACTAATAACCGAATACATTTTATGGTAGTCTTTCAGATACTTGAGATCTCGCTATGATACTGGTAAATCAACAGAGTCTGCCACCAACTCCACACTATCTATTTGTGCTTGATACAAAATTTTCAATCCTGCGCGCACTTGATGTACTTTGCACCATTAAAGGCTCAAGCCCTGGGTTTTTTGTTAAAGCCTTTAGAGTATCAAGTTCTTCCCACATCGGCCCGTACAAAGCTAAAGTCGAATGTGTCCTGTGGTACTCCTTCATGGTAGTCCAATTCTTTGAGGAAAAAGGAGGTAGCTTTCAACTTTCAACTTTCAACTTCAACTTTCAACTTCTCAACTTAAGAGTTCCCCTCGACTCCTGGGGAGTAGTTTGTCAGATGCAGTTGTTGGAGCTTTCTTTGTAGCAGAAACATAACTGGTTCCTTTCTTCACATCCTCTGCAAGTGGCTCTGGGGTTGTTGTTGACATAGAAGTGGATCCTGAATCAAATTTCCTTGTTTGATGACAACTGCCATGCACCTTTTGTTTATTCTCTCTTCCCTGCCATCCACAAAACCTTTGTGTGTTGCCTCTATATTCAATTTTCTTCTATGCCTCTTGATCTTTTCTTTCCAACTCCAACCTTCTAGCTAAGGCAAGCTCTCGTTGCTGTCGGCGTTTCTGGGTTTTGGATAAAGGCTCAATACGGTGATCTCTAGACACTCTGCCATACCACCTAAACCCTTGTATGTCTGTGGCCTTGTTTCATCATATCCCTGGATGCCTCCATTGCTCTGAGTGAAATTTCTGCTGACCCAACTACTGCGGCCAGTTCGGTTATATTCCATTGGAGACTTTCCCTTATCTCGATCAGTCTGACCATGCTTCATTGGAGAACTTGCCCTCTTATTGGTTTCATAAGGAGGGTTATCATAACAAAGCTTTCTACAAACGGGCTATGGCTCAATCTTTGCGGTTGCTGGTCTCTCTCTCTTAGAGTGCTCTTCTATAACAACTTGGTTCTGTAGCAGAGGAAATTCTCTAACCGCATTGCACTTGTGATTAAGACCTTTGAGAAACCCATTGATCAAGCAGCTTACCCATCTCCCTGGCTCTATCATTGTCATAAGTCTTTGGTTGCAGAATTTTATCGAGACCAACCTCCTTCTAGCACCTTCCATACAGCACTGTGGCCACTGGGACTTGAGCAGTTGTTAACTTAGAAGGAGAAAGCTTGATTGAACCCACCATCACTCTTTCAGCCATAGAGAGATCCTTCTGCTTTGCACTCATTTCAGCTGCCATGGGAACCCCGGCACTGATCATATTCACTTTTGTAGTCAGGAAAGGGTCGCTATCCACCTTCATTGTAGAACTTGGCTTATCAGGGAACTTAAGCTTTTCTTGATCGATTAAGTCTTGCACAACATCACGAAACATAACACAATAATTAGTCGAATGTTTCTAGGAATTATAAAACTTACAAAACATTATTCCTTTCATTTGTTTAACATATGGTAAAACATGTCCAACAGATAACTTAATTAACTTCGCGGCTAAAAGTTGATCAAAGATCAAATCAGCCTTACGAATGTCAAACGAATACGTGCGTGGTGGAGGTTTATAAGTGTCGCGTAGTGAACGTGCAACTGATTTCGTTTTCTCTAAAGCCTTGCATATAAAATGCCGTTTCACAATCAACTCGGCCAAATTAATTTCAGCCATATCTTCATCGCTACTTCACTCCTCAATATGGGCCGCGGCTACAGCCTGACTAGTGTAGTATATGCCTTTTGAAGCAAGTCTTTTCTGCACTTCTTCTTTCAAAATTGCATTGTATCTTATGACTCTGGATTCAAGTTTGTAAAGATCTCTGAAGTCAGACCTTCAAACTTTTTCCTGAACTCGAATCCAAGTCCAGCTAATGCCATCTCTACAAACTCGGATTCTGGCAACTGCGCTTTGCATCTGGCTTTTAGGAGTTTAAATCTCCTTATATACTCTTGAGCGGTCTCATTGGCCTTCCGAAATGATTTACCCAACTCAGCTATTGATATGTTCCGCTCTACCTTGTGGAATGCTCGCTCGATATCTTGCCAATTTTGGATAGAATTGGGTGGTAGGTTCACGAACCATGAATTAGAGAATTGACGAACAACTGCATGCGGTTCTCTTCGCTATTCGCCTCACCACATTGTGAAATAAACCACCCGATATGTTCAACGGTGGACTAATAAGCATCCCAAAAAAATAAATGGAAAACGGGAACGCGGTATCAATGCGATAAGGGAACTTGGTCAATATGAGGTGGATACAACTTTGTATAAGTTGGTCTATTTACCCACAGGAGAAATCACCCACCATGCCTTTCACCAGATTCTGAACTTTCATTAAAGAGAATAGGTCTATGATGATAGCCATGCCATTGCTGCATTGGTTGTTGCTGGTTCTGGATAGGCTACCATCGTATTCCATGCTTCGCGTGATGTGGTGCAGGAGAATTTGTTGGCCATATTCTTGATTTGCTGCTGGGGATAGCCATAGCTGTGGACCAGTAGTCTGTTGTTCCGTATATACATGTTGATTGAGAGGTTGAACAGGACGCGCAACATTATTTTGGTTGAAAGCTTGGTGAGCTAGGTGGTTTTGAGGCCGTGGAATCTGGTATACATGATTCTGGTTGCCTGTATTTTTCCCTAAGTGTCCACTTGGAAAAGTTTGTTGAGTTGACACTTGTTGAACTAACTACTATCATGGCTCTAAAAAAGACTGTTGTTGACTGAGAGGATGAACGATTGTGGCTGGTCTTATCGACATTGGTGTAGATTGTCCAGTTGGAGGTGGTATTTGTTGTGTTTGGCTGCTTTGACCTTGCTCAAAAGACCAATTTCTATTACCTTCATTCTGACTACTCTATGGCACATGTGTTCTTGTTCCAATTTGAAACCAACGTAGCCACGCTTTCATCATATCAAATTGGACTCCCATTCTGCGGTTGAGTTGCCCAAAACTATTTTCAAGATTACGGTCGAGCCGAGTGAAACTGTATATACCTCCACTATTATGAAGTATTTGCTATGTCATCAAGCATATGTGACACCCTCTTTGGGGGACCCACAAGCCATGGTGGGACCCAACCGCTACATGCATCCCGTAGCCCGATGTTCAAGCTACTCCACGGTAGTCGGAAGCGGCCAATACCTCGCTAGGAAGCCATCTTCCCGGCCTTGCCAAGTTGCCTTCATAATAAGCCTTTGTACACTAGAATAGTTATCTTTTGCATCCCACATTGGAAAACATGTAAAGGAGAGGGATTCCTTTACCTATAAAAGGGACCCTTCCTCCCACTTAAAATTCATCCCATTACATCTCTTGTAATCCCCTTGGGCCACAAGGCCCAAACACACTAGTTAAGCTTTCAAGTAGACGTAGTCTCCTGCTA
Source organism: Rosa chinensis (assembly GCF_002994745.2). NCBI lineage: Eukaryota > Viridiplantae > Streptophyta > Magnoliopsida > Rosales > Rosaceae > Rosa > Rosa chinensis. The sequence goes on from NC_037094.1 coordinate 36,691,397, forward strand.
AGGTGGGAGACAAACCACTATACTTCTTGTGTCTCATTTACTCTCTCTCTCTCTCTCTCTCTCTCTCTCTCTCTCTTTAACATTAATTAGAGCCTTCGGTTTCTAAACATTAATGAAAAAAATTTCAAGATTTTGGCCTAACCAGCCGATGCCATCATCAACATTGTCAAGATCATGGTTAAGACTCTACCAAGATACATCGGCTCCAGTGGTTGCAGGTGCAATTGTAGGTGCTGGTTCATACAATGGATTAAATCTTGATGGCCACGGAGTCTGACCTGTACTAATTGTTGCAGATACATTAAATGGTTCATACAACGGATTATAGCCTGGAGAGAAATCCCAAGAGAATGATCTGTTAGTGGCTGTAGTTGCTGGCACACTAGCAGACTCGTAAGGAGGGGTATACCCTGGTGGCAGGCCCTATGGATAACCTACAGCATCATATGGTCGAGTACCAGCAGCAGTTGTAAAATCAGCTCTGTTTGTTATTCCTGAGGTTTGGACAATATGTGACTGCGGCTGCTGACTGAAAGATGGATGACTCGCTGTAGTGGAGGCTGACACTAACTTGGCGGTCGCGGCAACTGACAATGCAGGATGTGCCATGACTCCACTTGTAGAGATCCCACTTGACGTTGAAGCTGGTTGAACTGATGCCATTGGGAGACTTGACATAGGTACAATGGGATCTCTTGAGGCAGCTGATCTGTTTGGACAAGAAGAAGAGGTATGGCATTGTTGCCTACACCTATAACAACAATTCCCTCAAGACTTGGCGTAGGAATCTGATAACATTCACCTAATGTTGTCCCACTGGGCATGCCAAAAAATGTTCACTCAAAAATTGTCTCGGCCACATATCACTAGGCCGAGGGCTTCTTTACTTTACACGTGTCCTTCTGGAGTAGTGATGTGTGCGCAGGCGTGCCAATTAAGTGCCAACTCGCGGCTTGGAGGCCAAGCGAGGTTTTGTACTGTTTGTAGATCTTGTGCTGATCTGACTTCTGATCAATTGATTGTGGGCTAAGAAAGGATCAATCTCGACCGTGGGGTTCTCTCTGCCTTGAATACAAGGACTTTAGTACGGATCGACCTTACCTAGCTGGAATGTTCGTGCTATGCAACTCAGTGAGTGAATGTGAAAGTGCGAGCAGTGACAATTGACAAATAAAGTCAAGGCATAAAGTGTAACCTTGATACCTTGATTCAATATGGGTACGAACAAAGAAATGCATGAATGCTAGAAAACTCGTTTACTAGATTCAAACATTCTGGTGATGTCTCTTTTTGGTGATTTTCTTAATGAGTGCAGGAATGTAAATAATGCAAAGTAACCAACAACAATGTAAAAGTGCAGCAAATAAAGATAAACAACAGGAATGTAAACCACGAGAAATAAAGTGCAGACAAAGTAAACAACGAAAAGATAAATTGCATGAATGTAAAGAGCAACAATGTAAGGTGCGGGAAAGATAAATACCTATAAAGAAAGCAATAAGATAAACACATAAAGATTGATAAATGTTGAAATGTATTAAGATAAAATTTGAGTAATTGTGTAGAGCGTTTGGTCGAGGACCTCTAAGAATGAATCCTATGATCCTTTTTACAATGAAGCAAAATTACTGAATGAAGGAAAAGACACAATCTCAGCCTTTACAGCTAAGACGACATTGATTACAAACAAAACAATATTCACGTTTCTGATATATATTTTTGACGTTATCAATGATCGATGCTTTCATGAGCAATTACTCAGGTCTTGCAACTGATGATTGGCAATAAAACCCTTAATGTTCATTCAAGCTAATTAATCCAAGCGTTGGTAAAGTTTTTCTTGTTATGAAACTGATAATCTAGCTCTTTGATGTGTCGCGACTAATTATGCCTTGTGGGTTCACGGTCATTTATTACGCCTTATAGGTCATTTGATCTCTTCAGATTTAGTAATGGTTCTCTGAACACATTATCTTCTGCCATAAATTTGAGAATTAACTTTGTAAATCTTTTATGTACCGTGGCTAATTAGCCGTGGTCATTCATTAAGCCTTATGGGTTAGGCCCATCTATCTGCCACATGGGCCTTGCCAAATATAGGTTCAAACAGTAGTATGGTATGATTCTTTACTTCATGCAGATCTTACGCATTTTAAACAAGACCATTGAAAGCCAAAGGGAATATAGCAATTCAAACATGTTGAAAGCACAGCGCGAAAGCATTCAAACTAGTTACTTGAATTTGAGTATAGTTTCTGATCCCTTGGTATGGCTTTGAAGTTTAGTTTCTGCTATTTCATTTAGTCTAAGAGAATAATTGAGTGAAAAAACATAAAAGCATAGTATAATCGAGAATTAATGAACTATAGTAGTTCCACCAGAACTATAAAGCAGTGGTTTATTTATTTTATTGCTCCATTTGGTAGGCTTGTAGCTCCTGTTACACGACCTAATTTAAATAATTGGTCATGGTGTAGCAACAAAGAAAGAAAAATAGTAGGTGCATGGTTGAAACAAGAACTTTTGTACTTCGCTGCTTACTTCTGCTGTAAGATGGACTGTGATACTTTTGTATCTTCATTTTGAAGAGTTATATTACTTGAAACTATTTACGGTTAATGTAGAGGCATTCCGTTCATACCTTAAAGATTAAGTATACTTGTTACTATCTCTGGTTTAGGCTACCCTATCTCTAGTTTATGCATTTTGCTCCACTGAGTGATACAACACAAATTCCTTTTTGTCCACCTCTAACAACATTCAGTCATGTTAATTTGGGACAGTAATTGCAACAGTTCTTATCATTGATTATAATAAGAGCAGAAAATGTGATTAACATGGAAATAATCAAATGGAAGACAAAAGGAATCTAGGTATATAAAGCACATCTAGAAACGAGGATCTTGACAAATCCTCAAAGGCATTACTTGTTAAATAGTCTGACACAATTGCTACGTTTGATGTGATCCACTAAAAGTGTCTGATATATATAGATATAAAATGTTAGACTATCTATCTGGTAAGAGAACAGTACTTGTTGGTAAAACTATCTGGATTGTTACTACAAATACTTAAACAGATGTAATATTCATCATATGAAGAAGTGTCAACACCTCTTGTGACAGGACCCGCCTCGGATTTCACCTTGAAATTCAAAGTGGCCATGTGGGGTCCACCTTAGAAAAAATTCTACCAAAAATTTGGCGGAACTCCCTCTAAAAGTGGACTACCCAAAACCTGTAGAAAAACATTTACACTTCTAAAATAATCCACCCTTAATCTTCTGGAACCACCATGCTCCCTAAAACATAACATCTCCCAAATCACAAAATAATTTTGAACTTAAAAATATTAATCTCATAGGTTATCAGAGCAATCTAATGTACAAGTGTACAAGAGAATAGAATACAAGATAAAGGACCGATACTTTTATAATGCGGAAGCTATGACAGCTATGCCTCAACCCCATGTACGCTCGACCTCAAGCTAAACTGATCTGCAAACTGGGCATTGGAAACCAAAGGGCCCAGGGGAAAACATTTAAAAACCGTTAGAGTGAGTGGACGAAAATAAGTAATTTCGAATGTATAAGTAAAACTTAATGTTTTCCCAAGTTATTCTCTAAAAACTCGCATGCAGTAACAATCTTGGAAATACTTTTAATCATCATCTTTATTGCAATCTTAATCACGTAAAATAGAACATCTTGCAATCTCTTAAAATCTCCAATCCCTCATATAAATAATCATATTTCAAATATCTTGTAAACAAAACTGACCTGCAATGAGATTTCACAACGTTTCCAACTCAATCCTTCTCTTTTTATTTTTTGAAATATCCTTTTTAGAAAACCTCGTTTGATGACTAGAAAGGACTGCTGTCTAGTCATCTCATGCCATCTAGAGGGGACTGCCGCCCAGATGACGCATCGGAAGGGACTGCCAACCGGATTTAGGAGGCGGTGGTTAGAAGGGACTGCCATGCCATCTGGAGGGGACTGCCACCCAGATGTCTCATCGGAAGGGACTGCTAACCGGATTTAGGAGGCGGTGGTTAGAAGAGACTGCCGACTAACCACAGGTAGTTAGAAGGGACTGCCGACTAACTACCTCATGTCACCTAGGAGGGATTGCCGACTAGGTGACTCAGTGGAAGGGACTGCCGACTAGATAATGTACGCATGCGCCGAAGATAGCCTCCTTAATAAACTGGGAACAACCTCCTCCAATTACTTGCTTTCGGAAAGAACTCGATATTACTTCAATAAATCATTAATAATCCACCGAAAGCATTGCTCAGGATTATCTCGCTAGCCCAAACCTCAATATCTCAATAAATCCTCGAAAGCATAAATCAAATACTCGGTAAATCAATAAATGCTTCCGGAAAGAAATCTCAATCTAACTTCAAAGCTGATAGGTGCGGAGCTCAAAACTCAAGAAATCTCAATAATTCAATCATACTCAAATATCCGATGAAACATTCATACTCGTAAATCCTCTTATAAACCGCTATTCGAAATCAATAATTCTCAGAATATTTTCTTAATCAGTCACTTCCCGAAAATCATTTCCCAACTCAATAACTCATATATAAATAGCTTAAAAATCTATTGAAAGCCCTCGGGAAGGAAATCCACTAAAAATCCCGTAACTCATAGAGCATAATAAATCTCAAGAAATCAAGCTCAAAAAATCATAACACTCAATAATTCAAATAATAAATTAAACCTCAATTAGAAAATAATAATATACTGCATGCACATTTAATTTAAAATAAATGTCCACTCACTGTACTATTTAGGCGACCACACTACCAGTTTCCTATGTGGAGCAGTAGTTCGGCACGTCGCCCTGTATATAATTATAATTTGTGAATAACAATCCGGAAATTAAATACAATTCCCACATCAAATCCTCATAAATTAACATTTCTGTTTCTTATCTGATTAAACCAAGACTTTAACATTTGCACCAATTCTTTAATTGAAGGTTTCTAGGGCAAAACTGAGAGAAATCCGATAGTGGAATTCTCATAAATCAATAGCCAAACTATTCAACTTCGGAAATTCCGATTAATATCCAAACCTCCTCCAATTCCACCAAATACCTATCTATAAATTCGTAACAATATATACTACTCAATAGACCAAAACAACTCACCAGGAACGGTCAGACGAGCCCTCACGTGCCAGCCGCCTGGGCCCCACGCGCAGCCGGTCAACCACCATATCTGGCTACCAAATTTTACCAGCATCATCGTCTTAACATTTCTAACAACTTTCTCAACTGTGACAAAGTCAGAAAATGAGTAGAAGTACCTCAACAATTAAGGAGAAGTTTGAACCCGATTTGTGAATAGTGACCCCAAATTTCAAACCGTCGATTCTTCCTCCACGCTTCAAATCGCTGCAAAATACTTGGAAAGCATCATCTACGTCTCATGGCGCTCTCAAGGACTAAGGTTTGTCGTCTGTTGTGGCCGGATTCTGGAGAAACCGGCGTTGACCTCAATCTGCTATAGTGACCGTCCTCTTCTTCTAGTTGCTGCACCTTCCACAGTTCAAATTAAGCTACCAAACGGACCCAAAAATGAAGAGAAGGAAGAGAGCTTTCCAACGACATCTTAAACATCAAAATCCGTTGCCAAATGAAGGAGTTATGGTCGGAAAATTGTGAAGAGGTCGGAGAAGAAGAGAGAATCGGGGAGAGAGAAAAGAGAGAGCTCGGTAAGTTTCCGAAAATGGAAACTTACCACAGTAACTCGGCTATTTGTAGACAAATTACCATGAACAATAACTTCCATTTTTCGCTTATAACTTTTGCAAACGAATTTTGATTTTTACGTACCACATATACACGCGCTCGGTTTAACGTCCTTTACAACTTTCATGAAGGAAATTTTCTCAAATTTTGACCCGAACAAAAGCCAACTTTTAGGGTCCCCTAAAATATCGAAACGCAGCCAAAAAGTAAATGTAAATGTCGTTCACCCATCGAAAGACTCGTAAACTGTTAAATTTAGGTTCGGGACGTTACATCTTGTGCTAGCTGTTGCTTCAAGTGACCACTTTTTCTTGCAAATGAGAGATGACAGTTAGAAACTTTGTTACACCCCACACCTGTTATACCCTTTTTACTGAATTACATGAAATTCCTTATGGTTACCGTTCGCGGTTATAATTTTAACGTTTAGGGGGTGGTTAAAAATTGACTTTTTTTGAGTTAATAATTTGAGAAAATTTCCTTCATGAAAGTTGTAGAGGGCGTTAAACCGAGCGCGTGCATATGTGGTACGTAAAAATTGGAGTTCGTATGCAAAAGTTATGAGTGAATTATGAAAATTACTGTTCATGATAAATTTTGAATATATATGGAAAGTTACCCGGGTAGGTTTCCAAAACCGGAAACCCACCCCTCTTTCTCTCTCCTCTCCCCCGACTCTCCCCCTTTCTCCTTCGGGTTTTCTTCCTCCCTCCGATTCCTCACTTTCCGGCCACCATCCGGCGTGCAACCGGTCACCACAGGGGCGCCTCAACCCGCTCGTGATACCAGTGACCTAGGATTGGGGAGTTTTGGCCGTGAAAGCCCGGATCGAAGCAAGAAGTGCTCCGGTTGCAGTTTTGGGATTTTGCCGATTCCCGGCCATTCCGGCCACCTCCGACCACCATATTCCCATTGAAGGTTCGGTTTTTGATGGAGATTATTTCCCCTAAGATGGTTCATTCCAATTTGTATTGTAGAAGTCGAATTGACAATTTTTCATTTCTAGGGTTCTTGAAGCTTCGGGGCTTTCCTTCACCGGCTTGATTCGGCCACTTCGAGGTAAAATTGGATGATGTTGTAGTTTGGAAGTTGTTTGGGCTTGTTGTGTAGATGCTAGTGCCGGAGTTTGGTGGTCATCGGAGGAGGTCGCCGCCGGCGTGTGGTCCCCAAGCGCCGCCACTGCAGGTAGCGCGTGGAGGCGCGTAAAGCAGTGTTTTAATTGTCGTTTTAACCCCATATACTCTATAACGATTGTAGAATGTAATGTATGAAGTTTGGTGGAAATTGGAGGAATTACGAATTGTGTTTAATTGATTAATTAACGATTTACGTGAATTTGATCGCCGGAATTCTTTCGAATTCACTCTAGAATTTATTTATCGATGATTGAATATGGATGGAGTATTAAGGATGGATGTTGTTGAGAGTTGAGGAGTCGGATTTTTGGAAGGGGGATGTTATGAATTTCCAATTATAAGTATCGTAAAATAAAAATTTCCGTCCTGTGGATTATATATATATTTATGATTGTTTTTCGTACAGGACGAGAGGAGTCTCCATACGAGGAGAATCACGAGCGACGTCAGGATTGACCGCTTATTGTGAGTGGACCTTTGATTTTAATTGATGCATGCAAATTAAATTCCGCAAGTTTTAAGTTATTGATTTATCAACTTATTTATCGAGCATTTTATTTTGGTTTGGATTATTGAATGATTTATTGGTTTGAAACTTTTGAATTTAGTTTCATTATGCTCGATTTGAGGATTTTGATTTGTGTGGATTTGGAAATCTATACTTATTTATACCCTATTTATATTTGAACCTGAGATGAGCTTGGCGTGCGGGGTCACGTCTTTATTCTTTGGATTCCGACTTTTCGAGATAAGTGGGGAAATTATACAGATTTACTGGCTTTTGACGATCTTCTTCCTCACCATACGCGGGTCATGTGAATAGGTCTCCTCCTCACTTACTTTGTGTTTGTGAGTGGCAGTGAGGTAGCTTTCTCCTCCTCACGTGGGTGGTAGTCGAGGTGATATTCTCCTCCTCACACAATCTATGTGTGAATGGAAGTTGAGGTTATTAGTTCTCCTCCTCGCACAATCTATGTGTGAGTGGCAGTCGAGGGTAGGTTGAGCCTGAGGGGCTCCATTCCCGTATGGTGAACCCATTTTCCCCATGTTCTTTTGTTGTTGTTCTTGACTAGCGGGGCTAGTCGGTCTCTTTCTAATTATTGCATGCATCGGGAGTTTTATTGCGATAAATGTGGAAAAGTATAAAACCCTTTTTCTTTCAATTATTTATTTTTGTCCACTCACGCTAACGTTTTTATATACTTTTCCCTGGGCCCTTCGGTTTCAAATGCCCAGATTGCAGTGTTGTTGCTCGGTGTTCGAGTGTGAGCCATAGTGACCGCACCTGCTTCCGCCAGCACATTCTGTAGGTTACCTGGTTAACCTACTGTATTCCTCGTCTTTTTATATTCCTAGAATGCTCTGATTACTAAGGGATATGTGACCCAACTTTTATGTATTATATTTGAGGCCTATGACCTAACTTTGGTGATTGTAGTAACTTATACCCTTTGGAGATTATGTACGATGATATTAGCTTTGGGATGATTGTTTAATTTTGGGAGCAGGGTGGCTCCAGGAGTCGTGGTTGGATAATTAGAAGTGAATTTTGGTTTTCCGCAGGTTTTTGGGTTAACCATTTTTAAGGGAGGTTATGCCGAAATTTTTTTGGTAAATCTCCTTTAAAGGTGGGTCCCGCAGGGCCACTTCGGATTCCAGGGTGGAATTCTGGGTGGGTCCTGTCAGACTTTGACTAGGAGGAAGTGTAAGTCAATGAGTGCTAAGAGTTTTTGAATTTTTCCTTTTTAAAAATTTTTAAACTCCATGCTCAATTAGTTTCGTCCAAGTTATCATGTTTTCTATCTGTGAGAAAACCCTAACCCTAGCGCAATCATGTTCGTGCGGCCGCAGTCCCCTACTCAGCGTCCCTTTCTGACTCCTTCGATCTCTCTCCATGCAACAATTTAAGACATGACGACAAGTTTTACTTCCTCCGTCGCGCTTGCAGGTGATAAAGTGGTGGATATCACCAAGTTGACAATAGGACCTGTGAAGCGCTCCTCTCATGCATTTCTGCAAGGGAGGTTCTTGACCACCAAGATAGTAGATGTTAGGGAGGTGCGCCGACATTTTTAACTAGTGTGGATTCTAGAGAAGGGGTTTTAGATTCAGGGGAAGCCCAAGGTTGATTTTTGTTTTCTTTCGATGATTGTGGGGATTACAGTATAGTCTTAAAGGAAGGAGCATAGAATTTCAATCGTGTTACACTGATCTTGTATGAGTATGATGGCCTAACCCTGATTGAAAGGTGAACTTGTTGTCAATCATCTATTGGGTATGTATTACTGATATTCCACCATTGCTTAAGGTGAAAGAAATTGTTGTGAATATTGCTTCAGGGAAATATCTTGATATAGATGAGAAGCTTTTTAATTACAAGAAGGAAATTAGGGTTAGGGTTTCACACGAAATCTCTATAAAATAAAAAAATAAAATAAAAAATAAAAAGAGAATATCACAACTGGTCACTCAACTATTACTGACATGTTCAACATTTTACTCACTCACTTTTGAAATATATCACTTTGGTTACTCAACTTTAACTTTGTTATTCACTTAGTCACTCGGTCACTCCGTTAATTTTTCCATTAATTTCTTCTTTTTTTTTGCCACAATATCAAAGATATTTTTGTCCAACCAATCGTGAAAAATTGAGAAGTCTAAATTTGAATAATTGGGAGAAGTGACTAAAGTAAGATTTTGATAATATTACCCTCTAAAAAATGCATATTTACACAAATATCGTCTATTTAACTGAGATTTTGACAAAGTGACTAAAGTGATTGACAGAGTAATAGTTGAGTGATCAAAGAGATATATTTGAAAACTGAGTAACCAAAGTGTCGAATAAGTCATTTTCGAGTGACCGTTTGTAAAATTCTTCCAAAATAAAAACTGAAACTTGCTCAAGGTATTAAGGAGGAAATCTCTTTTTTCTTTGAGAATTTGATCGGTAGGTGCCGTAATTGTGCTTTGGTTTATGATGCAAATGGTGTGTGCACTGTTGTTGCTTTGACTTCGAAGGGGACAGTAAATAGGGCTAGGACTTCAAGGATAAACTTTACTGAGGGTTTCAATTGAGGAGTGCAACTTTCAAGCTTCAATCTTATTTCCCCTATGTTGTGGCACGTTCTCTATTTACAAATATGCAGTATGGTAGGAAGCCTAGGATGGAGAAAGGGAAGGTGGTGATAAGGGATGCAGACTCTAGGTCTGAAATGAGATTCAAGATGGTTTTTTTTTTTTTTTTTTTTTTTTTTTTTTTTTTTTTTTGTGAATGATGAATTTGCATAGTTGTGTAGGCTCTTGAATTAGTGAGCAACAATGTACTAGTGGATGGTACCCGTTTTCTTTTACCTGCTTGACCACTTAGTTATGCTACAAGCATAAGGAGATTATTTGTATGTGTCGTTCTGACCTTGGGATTAAATGAAATCTCTATTACTTTATAAAAACTCCATGATCTAAATTCTAATGATAACATAAGCCATTTATTCAATATCCAATTGCTCTTTTTTTGTTTTTTTTTTTCTCAACAAGATCATAAATTTAAAGTATGAATCATCTTATTGAAGATCTCTTCTCACCAGAAACTAGAGGGCGGCTAGGGCTCCTTCAAGGTTCCTTCAGTTCTCATCTAGTGGCCCCGCGTCGTGCTTGGCTGCTGGCCTTGTTGGCGTGCGTTCTATGCTGCGTGACAAGGAGTTTTGTGGGGGTGGATTGTGGCTCCTAACAGCAAGGTTGTGCTCTAGCTTGGTCGAAGAGGTTTCTTGGTGTGCGGGATCCGATGATGCAGATTCGGGTGGATGGTTTCTGAGCTACGATGGCGGCTGCCTTTGTTCTTGGTTTTGAGTTTGACAACATCGACAGCGGATCCCTATCTATTACTACGGTGATGCTTATGGAATTGACGGCAACATACTGATCAAGGAGCAAGGCATAGATAGTGGCTTTGATGGAGGTGTAGGCAGCAGGGTTTTCAGATGGAAGGTTAATTCACTAAGGGCTCCGGATGGCGGCGTTACGTGATGATGGTGGTGTTCCTCGCAGTAGCGGTGGGGCTGCTGTGTGCTGTTGACAGCTTTGCACAATGGGACAAGTGCTGGCTGGGCTGCTTGCTGTTGGGCTTAGGCTAAGGCAGATTGGGTTATTGGGCTGTGGCCTCTATTTTAGTTTAATGTTGTTTTAGCTTAATAATTCCCTATTTTTTTTAGGGCATTACGATTATTAGATTACTTAATGAGCCGTGTGCTTGTCTATTTGCTTTTTTTTTTCTTAACTTATAGACTTGCTTTTAAGTGAGCGCTAAGTTAGGATACTAGACAGCGGGAGAGTATGTAATGACTTTCTTGACATGAGTTTTCTTGAATGAAATTATCATTCCTTCAAAAAAAAAAATTAAGTAATGAATCAAGACCAAATCAAAACCTCTATTAATTAAAGTTATGGCTTTGGGATTAAATGAAATCTCAATTACTTTATCAAAGAAAAATAACTCCATGATATAAGTTCTAATTATAACAAAAGGCATCTATTCAATATTTAATTACTCTTAAATATATCCTTTAAAGATTGAATTAAACATATATATATGGACTAAATCTTCCAGAGAGCTTTCTCTCCCCAGCGGCGGCGTGTGCGGTAGGCCTTTGTCAGCTGAGACTAGAGGGCACTGGTCTCAGTTCCGGTCTCTTGCTAGGAAGCGGCTGGTACTCGAGCTAGGATTTGCGGATCTAGCTTTTGTTTTAACAGGTTGGGGAGAGAGTGTATGGTGGTGAATGCTTTTGGAGCGTCTGCGTTGGCTGAAGGGTTTCTTGACTGAGATCGTGGTCAGATCGAATCCCAATCCAAGAGGTGGTGGTGTTGTGATCCATTGCTTCTGGGTTGTTTGACTCCGGGATCAGGCCCTTGATTTCAATTGCAGAAGTGAGAAGACCGGTCTTGGTGCTTCCTTGGCAGGTGGGCAGAGACTGAGCTAGCGGGGATGGGTTGGAAATATTGGCCGTCGGAGACAGCGGCGATGAGGAGTCGGCAGGCGGTGCACTATTGTCCTTATGCTAGTTCTCTCTTGGCTTGGGCCTGGGCCTGGGCACAGAAGATCAAGACTCCTAGGAAGGAGGAGAAATTGGTGAATGGTTTACCAGAATTCACCGTGGTGGAAGCAGTTCATGGTTCCGACCCATCAAGGGGTAAGGAGCCAATAGTTGTTTGATAGGTTTAGCCTAGTTACTATTGTCTATGCTAGTAGAGATACCTCTATGAGTCTTGTGGAAGTATTTAGTTTTAGCGTACCACAATTGCGTGCTCGGCGTGTGAAACTAGGTAGAATAGATTGCCTGCAAGGCGAGGTGTTTGTATGGGGCATAGACTACTCAGAGCTTAATTGTGTTATGAGAGTAGTCTTGTACTATTTCTTTATTCTATGAATGGAGCATACTATTGGTATGTCTCATTTGATAAAAAAAAAAAAAAAATTCAATTACTCTTTTTTTTTTTTTGTGGTTTACAAGATCATCAATTTAAAGTAATGAATCAAAACCAAATAGATCAAATAAATCAAGACTTAATCTCTAACGAGGTTTAATTCCGCAAATCAAGATAATTCAATCAAAGATATTCTGTAAATGCCCCTCTCTAATTCTAAGAGGGTTCCTTTTAGGAAAATAGAACAAACCCGGCCGTTGGCTTGTTTACGTTAGTACGTTACACCTTACAGAAGGCCGGACTCGTATCTTTTTGTTCATGCTTAATTGACAGCTCCATCAGTTAAAGCTATACTTTTTCCCCAGTAATTTCTCAAAAAGATAATAAAGTAGTTCGTTCCATGTTTTCTACAATGCACAGTAATTAAAAGCCCCCATAACTTCTCATGCAATATGCAACCCCAAGTTTAAAAGTAACAAAATCTGTAACGCTACAAACGTAAAATCTGTATCGAGATCCTTATATAAACCACACAATAACTCATCGGCCCCCAACAACAAAAGCACAAACACAAAGAGCGAGCAAGATGGAAATGCTCAATCTTCCTTTCATGGTTTTGGCTGCCTTTGCGGTGATAGGAATTCTTCTCTCCAGTGAAGTCGATGTGGTTCTGGGGCAGGCTTGCCAAGGTGACATGCAAGGTCTGATAACGCAATGTGCAGCTTATGTTCGGAAGGGTACTCTATTGCCGCCAACGCCGTCTCAAGGATGCTGCACGGCAATCAGAACGTTAGACATTCCATGCGCGTGCCAGCACATGACGAAGATGGTCGAGCAGCTGGTTGACATGGACAAGGTGGTTAAGGTCGTTAGATCCTGTGGTATCGATATTCCTCGTGGAATGAAGTGTGGAAGTAAGATTCCAAATTAATCTCTTTCTCATAGTTAATATGCATAGGGGATCTGCTGCTTAATTTGACATATTTGATAATGACTCTCATAAGTTTGGCTATCCACCGCAGGTTATACAGTTCCACCGTCAAGTGGTTGAAGTGATACATATGCATCTCATATATGTATCGGAGTTAAATGAAGTGCTCGTTGAAATAAAGACGCAGTTCATCATCCTTATGTAACCTAAAAGACTTCATATGAATCTACTGGAATAATCAATAATCAAATCCATGATATTTACTATTCATAACAATAAATTAAAATCCCCATGTACGTTAGTGTTTGTTTCATGATAGATTGTACGTGCATGATGCAAACAAATTCCCTCGTAATCGTCAAATAGTAAACTCTGGGCTCCTAAATATAGTGAAAGAGTGGTGAGGCGAGGTGGAAAAATAATTATCATTTTTACTAAAAGAAATCGTTAGAGTGAGTGGATAAAAATAAATAAAGTATAAAAATAAAGAGGTTATAAAACTAAAATTTCAAAGATACTTTTCCAATTTGAATTCTCTTTTCTTTTTTTACTACCAAGCATGAAGTTCAATTAAAAATTGATAAAGATCTCAAGTAAAACGAGAATTATCCAGAAAAAACAAACTATAACTGAGCCATCATCTAAATTACCGGGTAGAAATTACGCCATATTATTGCTATTGTACAACATGTAGGTGTACAGTATATCTCCTCGCCAGAATGAAATATCTTTTTTGCCACAAAAGCAAGAATGGGATGTCTAGAAGAGATTGTCCATCAGACATCGTATATCACCTAAAGAGTATTATCGATCAGGTGATGCATATCAATATGAGACGATGACAAGAAGGTCTCACATATATGTCTTTTATTTAGTTTTCCAAACAGGTTTAATTTGGTCTTGCTTTTGTTCATTTTGGTGCGGCCGGCTTTGGTGTATTGGTTAATTAGCTGTTACGGCTACTGTTTCTGCATCTAGGGTTTGTAGCTGGTTTAGCTTCAGCTTTCTACTTCTGTCTGGGGCACTTGTTTGTTTTCCTTTTGACTTCGCTAGTGAATAAAATTTTACTTTTGTTAGACGCAAGTATTGAAAATAATAAGCTTGTAACAATTGTTTCTTCACAGGCAAGAGATTACTAGTTGCAATATACGTAGCACTAGTAAAATTTGAAACCAAACCAAGAAATCTTATCAACATAAATCAATTAAACAAACCCAAATATTATTATGCGCACTTGGGTCTACTTAGATACAGGCTAGCATCTCAGCGCCAATCATCAATAACAAAACATGGATCCAAATTGGTGTATGATAATGATATAGAAGAGCATACTTATTTAATTTTCAATTTGGCCTCAGTAAATAGAACATGAAGTTTTACCCGAGGATCATATTTTCGCAACTCAAGTTTTTCTGTCATTCCGGACGGCTTCTTGGTGACATAGAAATATCCAGTCCTACTAGATGACACAAGTCGGATGAGCATAGTAGCCTTCTTCTTCTTCTTGTCGCCCATTCCTTAATTCCAACAAGAGAATGAATTCCAATCAATTAAGTAATAGTGAATTCATATGTATTTCACTTAAGAATGAAATATCATAGATTGCTTTAATTGTAATCAACCCTGGGAATTTGGCAGTGGAGGGGCCATGACGACCATCGATGGAGGCCATAAACAAAAGAACAAAATCATACATGAATTGATACCTGCCCGGAGAGAGAGAGAGAGAGAGAGAGAGAGAGAGAGAGAGATGATACCTGCCCGGAGACTAATAGACGAGGGAGAAGAAAACTGGTAAAGACTAAAAGAAACCTTTGTTGTTCTTAATTGGTTTCTGCGTGTAAAGATAGGGGACTAAAAGAAACCCTAACACTCCAAATTTTTTTTATTTTTTTTAAGGGAATACCTTTTTCTTTTATACCTTGGAGATTTTTTATTTTTTATATTTTATTTTATCAAAGGAGAAGGGGTACCTCTCAAACTGCATGAATATCGAAAAAGTTCACACAGTTTAAAAGCACATGAACTATTTATCAAGAATCATAAGAAATTGATAGAGGATGCAGAAAAATTGATGAAAAAAATAGCAACTTCTTGTACAGTTGCAGGTGCTGTTATTGTTATAATGATGTTTGCTGCAGCTTTCGTAGTTCTTGGTGGAAATAATGACAAGACAAGCCGGCCTTCCCTTCCAACTAGATAGAAGGTTGTTCAAGGTTTTTATAGTTTCAGATACTATGTCACTTGTTCCTTTCACAACTTCAGTGATTATATTCTTGGGAATACTCAACTCACGTTATGCGGAAGATGATTCCCTCTGGAAAAAAAGGAAAAAAAAAGAAAAAAGAAAAAAAAGGGGTACGGTATTCGAATTTGGTCATCTCCAACATTTTGTTGGAAATAAATGCATTTTTATTTCTTAGACTATCGATGATCTAAGTGTAAACACGAAAATCTTGCAATGCATAAAAGAACATGTGTACAAAATAATATTTTTTATTAGAGCTAATTTCATTTTACCTCCTTGAACTTTACATGTTAAATCAATTGTAGCCCTACACTTTTAATTTTATCACATATACCCTTGTTCTCTCCAATTTAATCAATCACCAATCATTAGTTTTTGGGCAAAATACTGTTTAGTCCCTGAAGTATGCCTTCGTCCTCGTTTCAGTCCCTGCTTTTCTAATTTAATCTGAAAAGTCCCTGAGGTCACAATTTTGTGTCTAATAGGTCCTCGCCGTTAAGATTCCGTCAAGTTGGACCGTTATGTTACTGATGTGGCACTCCAAGCCAGACCACCTCAACATTTGCAGGCCATGCAACCTGTAAATTGTCCAAAATAACCCTTCTTCTTCTTCACGCCCAAACCACCATAACCACCACCAAGCTCTCTCTCCGAGCCCAACCCCTTGCCGCTTTCCTCAACCCCTCGCCGCCTTGTCTGAAACTAAATCAACAAACCTCTCTCCCTCCTCTCTTACTCAAAGAACTCAAACTCGAATTCCCTATGTTGCTGCACCACCAAAACTTGAACAGGAACAAAGTCTCCGAGGGCAGTTTCACAGTCACCATCTCCAAAACCACCTTCTCACCACCACTACTTGTTGCTGCACCACCTCCTACTCCATTTGTCACTACACCCAATCCGACCACCCTTACCCTCCACCATAATCATTCCCAGACCCACTTCTCCAAGCCACTGCCTCTCAACTCCTCGTTTCTAATCCCCCAGATCCCTACCTTCACCACCACCAAAACTACCACAACCGCCACCGAGCTCAACCAACAATTCCATTGCGATTTATTAACAAATTCCAAGAACTACACCTGCATAATCAATCAAACCAACATATCCAACATATGGGTATTTCCAAGTTCATCAAAAACCAAATTCCACCTCAAATTAACCCCAATTCTTTCTTTGAAACCCAAAATTACCAGAAAACAATCAATCCGAAGCACTGAGATTGGGTTACCTATCCCAATCCTCAGCCTACTTTAGTAAAATCGAAACCACATGCAGCATCGCCGCCATCACCAACGGCCTCGTACCCGCCATCACCGTCGGATTCTGTAGTCTGGTTCATCTTCCATTTGGATGGAACCGGACGAAGTCGTGGTCATTAAAGCTCTGCCTCCATGGCCAAACTCTGATAATGAGATCTGAACCGGAGCTCGATTCTTTGAGAAGCTCAACAGTGTTGGTGAATCGGAGGCCAAGGCCCTCGCCGGCCTCACCCCTGACATGAGATCGAGTTCTCAACCACCGCTCCGATCTCCATCGCAGCAGTGACTCCAGGTTTCATCGCCGGCAAGCTGCGCTCCAGATCTGCACCTCGCCTGGCCATCACGATCAGGGAAGGACAGATCGATTTCGATCTGCCCACGCTGAGGACGACCCATCATTCTCCAGCCATGAACTGCGCTTCTGTCGAGAAACCAGACTACAACCCCAGAACAACATCCTCTCCCAAGCCAGAACTTAGCGGTAGGAGCGCCGACGACGTTTGGCCGAGAGAGATCGGACAAACTGAACTGTTTTCCTCTCTCTCTCTCTTCGCACACGTTCTTCTCTATATTTTTTATACTATGCGATAAAGATTAATGTTAGAAGAGGAAGAAGAGATTGGGAGGTTGGATTTGATGAAAGGAAGAAGAAGAGCTAGGATGATGAGGCCCGTGTTTGGGTAAAGGAACAAGAGGAAGAAGAGATTGCAGCAAGAACTAAAAAGAAAAGAATTAAAAAAATTAAAAGGGGAGGCTAGTTATTTTCGACATTTTAACATCCACCATGCTTATGTGGCGCTGAGTTGGCATCTACCGATTTGCCACGTCAGCCAGTTAACGAATCATTTAGACGGCGAGGACCTATTAGACACAAAATTGTGACCTCAGGGACTTTTCATATTAAATTAGAAAAGCAGGGACTGAAATGAGGACGAAGGCATACTTCAGGGACTAAACAGTATTTTGCCCTTAGTTTTTTGTCAAGTATTTTATAAATTGAAAATGTGGATCTAATAGGATCCCATGTATAATGATGATTCACTAATGTGACATGCACAATTATATCGTATGTGACTACAATTTCAAAATACATCATACAATAGTTGGGAAGAAAGCCAAAGGTTAGACAAGATTGATTAAAATTGGTAAGTACAAGGGCACCCGTGATGAAATTAAAAGTGCACGAGCACAAATGAATTAGGGTGTAAAGATCAGGGAGGTAAAATAAAATTTGCCCTTTTATTTATGAACTTGAGGGTTACAATCTCTGTGAGTATTCTTTTACAAGAATTTTCTCTGATTCGATCTCCCACATTGATTTGATCCAAAGGTGGCGAGCACTTGATCTTGAATCGAATGGTTGTATTTTGAACTTTTTGTCATGTTGGAGATTTAAAGATGGCAGTTGATCAAGAGCCATAGAGGCTTGACCTTGATCTGATTTAGCCACAATGGTGTCACATAGTGAGCGTTCTTTAGCTTTAGTAGTAGACGAATCTGCATGTATGTTTGCTTGTTGCATTGACTGTCCACGAGCTTGATGAAGAACCTTGCAAAGAGGATTTTCTTTGTTGGCAACTTGAAGATGATGGTTGATCAAGGGTTGCAGAGGATTAATCTTAATCGGATTCCACGAGTGGTGTCACGTGGTGAGTACTGTTCGGCTTTGATGGCAGATGAATCGACATGTGTTTGGTGCTTGTTGATTCCACAAGTTTGGCAACTTCTGAGCTTGTAGGTCTTTGAGCTTTGGAGAGATTTTTTTTTTGTCTATCTGCTTTGTCTTCTCTTGATTTGAAAAGAGGTATTTATAGTGTCAGCGTCTTTCTCAATTTAGAATGCAATAATGATGCGACATTAATTTCTTTCCTTAATTATGTAATTAAATCAATCAGTTTTAATTGATTGATTTAATTAATTTTATTTAAGGAATATGTACATCTTAAAAAAAAAAACAAAACAAAACCATTAGCCCACCCCACCCTTACATATGTCAGTGAAAATCGAACCTATAACCTTTACAATGTTGGAATTATAACTTACCAACAAGTCACAACTCACGGACGAAATATGTCTACCAAATAAAATCATACTTAATGCATGATATTAATCAAAATATTCCTTAATTGTGTAAGCAAATCATTCTATTTTGATACACTGATTTAATTATATTTGTTTAAGGAATACATCAATCAATGATGATTTTATCTAATGCTCAATATCAATCAAATTCAATCTGATTGACATTTACACTTAATGATTGATTTCAATTGAGATCAACCAAAAAAAAGGGAACTGGTCTACATTAAATTGGTATTCCTACTGGTGGCTCCAACTTAGGGTTTCGCTACCTTTATCTTCATTCTCGTCTGGTGGCTCCCCCGCTAAGCTAGGCCTCTGGCCTCGTTGGAGTACAGTTAGTACAGCCGGGCGGGGTGTTTTTCAGGGGAGCTTGGTGGCTCTTAAAAGAGGCTTTTAGGCATGGACAAAAAGGGTGGTCGAAGCTAGGGCGTTTGGCGATACAGGTGGTGGCAGGCAGCCACGGATGTAGCCAAGATCTACATTTGGGGTGGGCTAATTTAAGGTTTGCTTACAAGATTTTTTGTTTCCTTTGTCGATAATAATTCGATAGATTTTGACACTAAATTTTAAAAGAAAAATTAATGGAGAATGTTGTAAGTAAAGAAAAAAACAAGAACAAAATGTGAAAAGAGCAAAGAAAAAACAGACAAGGTTTGCCTTTAAGCGAAGAAATTAAAAAAAAAAAATAACAAAAGAACCTGGGGGGGGGGGGGAGAAAATGGGGAAAGAGACCCAAAAAAAAAAACAGCAACTAAAGAGAAGAAAATGATGCAAAAAAAGGGAAATTGTTAAAGGAAAAACACATTATGTGCCTTCGTCAAAGTGATTGACGGAGAGGGAATCAAGTAATTAGCAATCAATCAGCATGGATTACAGACCAATCAGTAGTTAATATCTGTTCAAGTAAAACCCTAGTTTGTGTTTGGCCCAAACTCTAGGTTACTTGCTCTAGTGGTAATAGGGTTAAATTAGAAGGATTTAGATTCCTATTCAATGTAAGATTACTTTCCTTGTATGATTGAGATTCTATGCATTGTAATCCTCATATAAAGAGGCCCCTATTATCAATGAGAATACACAGCAAATTCCTCTCAAATTCAGTTTCTCTATAACACGTTATCAGCACGAAGTCCTAACCCTGAAACAAACAGGGCCGGTCTTGAGGTTTTTGATGCCCCGGGCAAAAAAAAATTTGGTGCCTAACTACCCATATATATATATATATATATATATTCATATGTAAAACAGTACAACTTTAAACGATAAACATTCGAGCACAGAACAATAAAACTAGGATTGCGATGTAACAATTGTAAAGACGTATGCATCAACATATCAACCTGCAACTTCTGACTTCCAATTAATGCTATGTTTGTAGAGAAAGAGAGCAAAAAAAAAAAAAAAATTCCATTGTAGGGGAAAAAAAAAGTCGATCTTCTAGTGTTTAGTATAGATTGAACCTGTAATTAACTGATTAAGGATGTTGAAAGCTGCAAATTGAACATCAGCGATGACAGTATAGTCGAGATTTTGATATTACAGGCATAAAAATTTATAATAGTTGTTAGAATAATCAATAATCAACAAATACCACAAAATGCCAGTAATAGAACTTATAATGTCCAAAATTTCAACGAATTTAAAAATTGAAGAACACCCACCATAAAAAATAAAAAAAATTTAAAGAACACCCAATTTAACTATACCTATTTTGATCGATCTCTATTGCAGCCTGAATCGATGGAATGCCAAAAATTGTGTCTGATCACCGTAGAAGAAGAGAAAAATATAGGAGAGAAAGATTGAGAGGAAGTGACAGATGATGAAAATAAATTGCTTGATTGAATAACCATTGAAACCCCAATATTTCAAGAGAAATTTGTTTGTTTTTAAAGTTTTAGAGAGAGTTAAGAGACTCTTGAAATTCGTCTGCTATAATTGTGTGTACAATTCTCAAAGTGAGGAGAAGAGAAAACCATTTCGAAGTGAGGAGAGAAGAGAAGACACTGCGTTTGGGAACAAAGCAATTTTTTTTTTGTTTACCGTCGACATATACTATATATAATTTATATATATATATATATAACCTTATTTAAAAAAAAAATTTGTGCCCCCCTCTCACTTGGGCCCTAGGCCGTCGCCAAGCCCGCCCTTGGGCAAGGCCGGCCCTGGAAACAAATAGCCAAACCTTGAATCCGAAACAAATACCCGAACCGGCCCCCGAAAATACCGAAAGACTCTCTGCCCGGTTCGAAGCCTTCCTCTCCGCCTCCTGCTACCATACTCCACCAAAAGCTGCAACCTGATCCCAGATTACCGGAACTGAAAAATTAATTCTGGAACCGGTCTAAAAATACCAGAACCGCCATCCTGAAGCGGCTGCTTCACCTTGAATCGCTGCCTGCTTTGTCAATTTTAATTCCTCTGTTTCCAGACGAGCCCAGAAGAAAGAAGAAAAGAAGGAGAAAAAAGAGAGAAAGGAGAGAGTCTCGGCCAAAGGAAGAAAAGAAAGGAGGAAGTGGGCCCAGAACAAAAAAAAAAAAAAAAAGTAGCCCACGTGCTGGGCAGAAAGAAGAAGGAAAAAACAAAAGGGAGAAGCGCCCCGTGGTCCAGTCAGCAGAAGAAGAAAAAAAAAAAAAGAGAAGGGTGCAGCCCAGTAGGCCTGGGTCGAAGCATGAAAAGAAAAAAGGGAGAGCCCAAGCCGCAGCTCAAGCCCAGAAGCCCCAGCCTGCCACCTTAGCAGCCACGTCAGATCCGGCGACTTTTTCCGACCACTTTTTTCGGTCAAATTTTCCGACGACCTATTTCGAGGTATTTTTTACTAAACGTTCCCCTTTTTTTAGAGTTTTTAAATTCAAATTCTTTTCTTTTCGGGGACTTGCAACCTCCCTTCTTCTACCCCCCTTTCTTTATCATAGGGGAGACCAAATTAAGCCGAACTGTGGGGGTTCGTGCTCACTCTAAGCTTGGAGCTTGAAGAGTTCTCCAAATTTAGAGTTTGTTGAGATAAAACGATCGACCGCAAACATCATATATTGTTTCGATCTAATCCAACCCCTCTTGGAATCGAATTTCTTGGAAGCGACTACGCTCGGAAATTCATAATTTCTTGGAAGCGATGACGCTAAGAAATTTTATTTGTTTTCATGGTAGCCTTTTTCGCTCCGAAACTAACCCTAATTTCTTGTTCTCTTTCAGGATAAGTAACCTGAACAAATTGGACTTTGCTCCATTTGGAACAACTGGCTCTGAATATCACAGGTTGGTTCGTGATATCCGCCAGCATCTCAAGGCCGATGGAATCTTGGATACGATTTTCGAGCCTAGCTAGGACATGCTAACTGTTGAGCAAGCTCAAGCTTTGGAAGCAAATAGAGCAGCCTTAGAGATAAATAAGGCAAAAGCCATCATCCTAATGACTCGTCATATGGATGATTTGCTCTAGTACGAGTGTATGAATGAAGAAGACCCCAAAAGGCTGTGGGTCTCACTCGAAGATAGATTTGGCAACGTCCGTGACTCCCTACTTCCTGACCTAGAAGTGAGATGGCATAGCCTCCGCTTATGTGATTTCAAGTCAATTCTTGACTACAACTCGGAAGCACTTTGCATTAAATCCTTAATGGAATTCTGTGGTAAAGAGATCACAAATGCGATGTTGATTGAGAAGACTCTCTCTACTTTCCCCGTCTCTACATTGATGGTTACTAAGAACTATCGAATCAATGTTACTGCAAGACGAATCACAAGGTTTCATGAGCTCATTGGAGCTATGAATGTCGCTGAAAAGCATGACAACATCCTTGTGAAGAACTATAATTCGAGATCCGTGGGAACAGAGCATATTCCGGAATCCAATTATAGTCGCGCCCCAAAGAGAGGGCGCCAAGAGCGAAACCCTAATATTAGAAATACATTTGGACGTTCTGGTCCATATAATCGCTCTACTTGGGAAGGTAATCGCCAAAATAGGCGAACACGGAACCGAAGAGGTAAACGTGGAAAGAGAAAGGGAGGCAACGCCTCTGGCCATGTTGGTGGTGCCACCAACACTAAGAGCCATCTAAATGACGCTTTCAAAGCACCTCAATTAATGGAATTTGAGCAAAGAGATGTATGTTCTCGATGTGGAGTGTCTGATTATTGAGCACACATTTGTAGAGCTCGTGAAGAAATTGTCATTGCCTACAAAGCATATTGTGAAGCAAGAGAATCTCACTATATGGAACAAGAAGATCAAGAAGATGATCTAGAGTGAAGGTTAAAGACTACAAATCTGGCTGGGATCAATATATCGCCAATTCTGTTTATGTCTTTGTTTTTCCAAGAGATGTAATAGGCAATTGCCATATATTTTTGTAGTAAATGCCAATGGTTTAGCTTTTCTTCAAAGTAGGCTCACTCAAAGTAAGTGTGATGTCTAGGAAGGTTCTGAGATTAGTGGTACTTAAGCGAGCCTTGCTCCACCGACATCTCTCTACTCACCTGGTCACATTTATTTTTGAATTACCAAAAGAAGTTAGACGACTACCATTGTTTTGCATTAGCTATCATTTTGGATTAGATTTTGTCTAGTCAAAGAGACAAAGATGTAACTCCGTTGGCTTATGAATAAAATTTCGAGTTTTTTATGACTCCATTTTCATTATGAGCATATGACTTTTGTGACTACGATGGCTGGGCCATTAGTATTAATTCAAGGACATGGAATAGCTCCAGTTCCACTTGCTAAATGGCACCTTAATCACTGTCACAGAAACTCTCTACGCCTCTAGGGCGAATCACACCTATGAATAGCCAACGGATTCCATGCGAAAGCGCATGTAGAGAATGGAAATGAGTTCCTTTGCAATACCTCTAATGATTGCAAACAAAGGTGCATCTTAGAGAAGTTTATGTGTCTCTCTAGTGGATTCTATGTCACTATTCGAGCTATTAATCCAATAAAGTTATGGGAGAAGATCTCGATTTACACACATATTGGCTTTGTCACGACAGGATAGATCATCCTAGTCATGATATGATGATCCGTCTACTAAAGACTTCACATGGACATCATTCCTTTCAAGCGAAACGAAGCATGAATCAAAAGTTGATTTCTGGACTAAGTGTGACCGACGCTGTTGCCTAGGGCACCGCCTCCGTCCACCACCAGCCTGGGGATGGCACAGTCCTTATCCATGACACCATGGATAGCGTCCATCATGGTGATGCTGTAATCACTAACTTGCTTGGACGCTCAGGCCTAACCAAAATTCTCATTGGTTACTTCTAAAGCCTCTCGCTCGTTTTACAAAGCCCGTTCCTTAGGAAAATTAGGACTAAGACCGTCCTATGCAAAGGAAATGAACATATTCATTATGTTCTTACATAGAATCCATGGGGATTCTGTGGATTGATTCAACCAACTTGCGGACGCTTAAATATTTCATGACGTTGGTTGACACGCAAACACGCTGGTCACGTGTTGTGCCATTGTCCACCTATAAATGCTGCTTATGCTACACTCCTAGCACATATCATATGACAACGGGCTTACTCCCCAGATCATCCTATTCAGTCAATTGGATTTGACTATGCTAAAGAGTTTACATCGAAAGACTTTCGATGGATATTGCAATGGGATTGATGTTGGACATCACATTCCCATGTACACACCCAAATGGTCTTGCGGAAACTACTACGATGATAGTCCGGACATTGGTAATGCGGGCCAATCTCCTTATATCCGCTTGGGGTGATGCCATATCGCATGCAGCTATGCTAATTAGTCTACGACCCACCGCCACTCAATGTATCTTTGCGTTACAGCTAGTGACTGGGTACAAGTATCGTACTTACGCATATTTGAGTGAGCCATTTATGTGCCAATTGCGCAGCCACAGCGCTCTATGATGGGTCCTTACAGACGAATGGGCAACTACGTTGGATTTGAGACTCCAACAATCGTCCGCCACTTAATGCCCTTGCAAGGCGATCTCATTACCGCTAGATTTGCGTGTTGTCACTTTGATGAGACAATCTTCCAGTCGTTAGGGGGAGAGAAGAACACGAATGTTCAGCAGGAACGACAGGGATTGTCGTGGCCTGTCCCCACTATGTCTCATCTCGATCCCTGTTAAAGTGACAAGATCACACAAATATGCTGCAAACAAACCTACAAGGAAGGACGTCCCTACGAGAGGAAGTAGCGCCACCCCACATGGAGGTGGGCATGGCACCAACGCCAAAGAGAGTGGCACTCTGGCGTTACAGGCCATGGCCTCAGCTAAAATGCGTGGGAGGCCCGTAGGTTCGAAGGACACTTTGGCACATTCCAATCCTTTGATCATCAAGACTCAAAATCCGTCTCATGAGAATCTTCCAGGTTAGGGTTATCGTTGGGGGACTCCTCAACGTCAGAACCTATTCCTGAGAATATAGAGCTCTATAAAAATTACACTAGTGTACTTGAGACGTGGGATAGAAACTCCATCATAATTGACGATGTAGTTACGTATTTCGTTGCACATGAGTTTGTTGAGTCAGATGATATCGAACCACGCTCCGTTGATGAATGAATGCCAACGTAGAGAGATTTGGCCTAAATGGAAATATGCGATCCAGGTTAAGATGGATTCTCTAACGAAGAGGAAGGTTTTCGAGCTAGAGATGCCAACACCTCCTAACATAAAACCTGTTGACTTATGGGTCTTCGTTAGAAAGCGTGGTGAGAAAAAGAGATGTAATCTCGCCTTATGGCGCAAGGCTTCTCATAAAACGCCCTGAAATCGACTACGATGAGACACATTCTCTCGTATTGGATGTCATTGCCCTCCACTACCCTGTTAGTTTGGTAGTTTCCGAATAACTGAACATGAAGCTTACAAATGTGGTCACTACATATCTCTATAGGGATCTAGATATGGAATATACATGAAGGTTCATGGTGAACTTCATTTACCGAAGTCAAGTGGCTCTAGACCACGGAGCGCGTTTACAAAAAGGTTGAAACGCTCGTTAAAAATGACTACTTTATTGGGAAGGGATATGCCCACGCGTTTCCATAACAAGTTTCGGATTCCATCGCGGTTCATGTTGGACATGATCTTCATTAGAAGCCCTTAAAGAGTTAAGGGAAACCGCTGAACACTTGAAATCCAATTTTGAGATGAAGGATTATGGGAGAACACGATTATGTCTCAGTTTGGAACTTGAGCATCGTGTCGATAGATGCTTAGGCATTTTGACAAGGTCAAACCTTCAAGCACCCCCATGATTGTCCGTAGTCTTAATCCTGAAAATGACCTCTTCGTCTGAAGGATGATGACAAAGATGTGCTAGAGGCAGAAGTGCCGTACTTGAGTACAATAGGCGCATTATTGTACTTAGCTCAATGCACAAGACCGGACATCTCATTTGCAGTGAACTTGTTAGCTAAGGTATAGCTCTGCGCTAACGCAACGCCATTTGATAGTTCGATATGAGGATAATGTGACAGACTTGTTTACTAAGTCATTGCCCAAATCCACGTTCGAGAAACATGTGGCAAGAATTGGCTTGCAGAAATTATCTGAACTCCCATGATCGTAGTAATCAGGGGGAGACGCAAACATCAGGGGGAGATGTCTACATGTTCATCTCGAAACGTGAAGGGTGTGTTGTGCTCTTTCTCCCCTTCGACCGAGGTTATTTTTGTCCCACTAGGTTTTTGTTACTCGGCAAGGTTTTTAAAGAGACAACGAGAAAAGCACCGCGTTTGGGCAACACAAGGGGAGTGTTCAAGTAAAACCCTAGTTTGTGTTTGGCCCAAACTCTAGGTTACTTGCTCTAGTGGTAATAGGGTTAAATTAGAAGGATTTAGATTCCTACGCTGCCCAACCACCTGCACCATCTGTAAACCAGAAAACCAAGGAAGACAGAAACCCAGAACGGAGGAAGAAGGAGAGAGGGAAGAAATGCGACGAAAAAAAAAAAAAAAAAAGTGACCCAGCCCAGAGAAAAGGACCCGGCCCAACAATTGTTAAAAAAAAAAAAAAGTAGGCCCTACAGGCCCAAAAACGAAAAAAAACAAACAAAGAAAAAGAAAAAGAGAAGGCCCAAAAAAAAAAAAGATCAAAGCCCACTGCAAGAGGAAGCAGCCAAGCTTTTCTCAAGTCCAAAAACATTGCTACGCACGTCTGCATCAACACGCGCGTGTGCTAGGATTGTTTTATTTTCTCAACAACAAGTATGTTCTCCTTTATTTATTTAATTTCATACTCTGATATATTTTTATAATTAGAACTTTTAAGCATGTTTAATTAGATAATTTTGATCATTTTAAGCATGCCTTGTTATTTTTGATTTATATGATTATCTTTAAGCATGATTTATAAATTTTTACTATTTAGTAGAATTTCAAGCATGTTGTGTAAATTTCATTTACGCTTTATAATTATGCGTACGCATGCATTTTCATTATATTACTGTTTTTTTTTTTTAGCATGTCATATATATTTTGTTATTTTTGCTTATATAATCTTCCTATGCATGCCTTTATTTGCTATGATTTATTATTAAATATGCTATGACTATTTTTAGAATGCAATATACAAAAATTGCGTTTTGCCATGATAATGAAAATTCACGCTCATTATACACACACTTACTGTGATAAAGTATTTTCACATAGCATCGAAAAAAATGTGACCATTACGAATCTTGGTCTTGAAATCTAATTCATATTTTTGGAAAATAATTCACGTGGATGTCTTTATGACTACGTAATTTATATCTTCCCTCTTGTTTATGTAGATGGCTGATCCAACTCGACCTGAATTTGACATCTTGGACTCAGAAGGACTTGAGTACCATCATTGGGTTTCCGATGTAGAAACTGCTTTTGTGGCAAAAGACTACATTGCCACCATTGACCCCAAAGATGATGAACTATCTAATAAGGTGAAAGCAAATGCCTTAATGTTTCTGAGGTGACATATTGATCCTAACCTACGCTGGGAGTACCTTCAGTTGAAGACACCCAAAGAACTGTAGGATGCCCTTAAGGGACTTTTTGGGAACATGCATGACATTTTGCTCCCAGAACTGGCCGTTTAGTGGAATGGAATCTGCTTGCTTGACTACAAAAAGGTCAATGACTTCAACAAGGACATGTTGCGCCTTAAGGCACGTCTCAATTTTTGTGGAAGGGAAATCACAGAAGATGATATGATCTACAAGACTCTTACCACCTTTCCTACTTCAGCATTTATACTAGCGAACCATTATAAGTTGGAGTATGACAACAAAAGAATCACGACCTTCAACAAGTTAATAAGCCTACTGCAAGTGGCTGAGAGATATAATGAGGTTCTCTTGAACAATAATGTCAGGCCCACTGGGACAAAGAAAATTCCCGAGGCTAATTATGGAAATGAAAGGTGGAAAGAACTCCAATGCAAGGGGGTTTAGACGTGTTGATCCCTACTCACGTGGCAACAATGCACCACATGGAAAGGGACATGGGGATCGTGGAAAAAAGATGCAAAAGGAAAGAGTTGACAATGAACCATGCTATAGGTGTGGATTCATTGGGCATTGGTACAAGAACTGCCAAGCAAACAACAGAGTAGCAGACAATTACAAGAGGTATAGAGAGTCTAAAGAACAAGAGGCTCACTATATGGAAAAAGGAGGTCATGACCTAGACGTCAACCTTACAATTGCAGACTTCAATGGCAAAGAGAAACTTGCTAAGTCAATGGATGCTCCCAATCTTGACTGATCTGCTTTATTCATTTTATTTTCCACAGACAGTTGTGAAGGCATAATGCCTCATTTTTAATTAGACTATTATTTTTGGTCTTAAAGAATGGTTTGATGAATTAGATTTCAGAACAAAGACCTTGATTTGATTATCGTTGGCTTATTAATAAATTTTGAATTTTATTCTGAAGCACTGAATTTATTCAAATTTATTTACTACACATATTTACATGGTTCGAAATAGCACTACAAAGATGTAAAGCAATACATCTAGAGAAAAAATTATTAGAATGACAAGATTATCATTCTACTACAATAAAAATACTCTAACGAAGATGAGATATATTTAAAGTCAAAGACGCTCTATATGCACCAAGAGCTAATCGAACCATGTTAAAGTTTTCAAAGATATTTGTGCCAACGGTTATCCAGTAGAAACACACTATGAGAATGGAACTGAATACCTTGATATTAACTCTCATGAATGTGGAAGGAAACACATTTTAGAGAAACTTATGAGTCAATCTAGTGGATTGTACCTCACTACGATTTGGATAATTGACTGTCACCAACAATGAAATGTGGGACACTGACTCGTACAGGCTTTGGCATAACCGCCTAGGGCACCGAGATCGTGACATGCTGATCCGTATTTTAAAGAACTCATATGGACATCCCTTATTTCAAGTGAAAAATAAAGTGGGAGAAAAATCCGTCGCACTGCAAGGTGTCAGTCATAATACTGCTCAAATGCAGTCATTGCTTTCTGAAGTACCAGAAGCACTACCTCCCATTATGCCTCATTAACTATTTCAAATGCACAACGCTCGTTTTGCAAAGCCTGCTCTTTAGCAAAAACAGGATTGAGACCTTCCTATGCTAAAGATACAAAACAAAACATTCCATTCTTACAAAGGATACAAAGAGAGATTTGTGGACCTATCCATCCAGGATACGGACCATTCAAGTACTTTATGGTTCTGGTGGATGCTTCGAAAATCTGGTCACATGTCGTTTTATTGTCCATAAGAATTGTTGCAAAACTCCTAGCACAGATTATACGTTTAAGGGCTCACCACCCTGATCACCCTATCAAGTCTATAAGACTTGATAACGTTGGAGAGTTTACATCAAAAGCCTTTGATGATTATTGCATGTCTGTTGGATCGATGTGGAGCATCCTGTATCCCACGTGCATACACAAAATGGTCTCGCAGAAGCCACCATCGAAAGGCTACAGATGGTGGCTAGGGCATTGGTTATGCACACCAACCTGCCTATATCTGCCTGGGGTTATGCAATATTGCACGCAACTTTACTTATTCGTTTCAGACCCACTGCTAGCCAACCATTTTCTACATACCAGTTGGTAACTGGATATGAGCCTGACATTTCACACTTACGCATATTTGGTTGCGCAGTATATGTGCCTATTGCGCCTCCACAGCGCACCAAAATGGGTCCTCAGAGACGATTAAGTATTTATGTTGGATACGAATCCCTAACAATTATCAGCTACTTGGAACCCTTGACAGGCGATCTCTTTACCTCTAGATTTGTGGATTGTCACTTTGATGAGACAGTCTTCCCATCATTAGGGGGAGATAGGAAAAATGATTTTCCAAGGGAACAATAGGAATTGTCGTGGTTTGTCCCCACTCTGTCTCATTTTGATCCCCGCACTTAACAAAGTGAAAGTGAAGTGAAAAGAATAATCGATCTTCAGAACATAGCAGATTTGATGCCTGATATGTTTATTGATATCGCAAAAGTGATGAGATCACATATACTAGCTTCAAATGTGCCTGCAAGGTTAGAAGTCCCCAACAAGGGGCACGGTGTCGCAGATAGAGGCACTGCAACCACACTTAGTGGAGGTGTGGTTGAGGCCGTGGCTCCCAAAAGGAAGAGGGGGAGGCCACTTGGTTCAATTAACACTCACCCAAGGAAGAAGAGGGTGAGTAAGGAACAAACCGATCCATTAATCATCAATGTAGAGAATCCCTCTCATGAGATTGTCTCTGATTACAGTTATGTCCATGAATCAATACTGGAGGACGCTCTGATGTTTGAAATGATTTCAAAGAACAAAGAAATCTCAAAGGATTATGAGAGTGCGTATGAGTTAATAGAATGATTTTCCATATACATTGATGATATATACTGTTGCTCAAGGAATCATAGAGCACGATGATATCGAACTACGCTCTGTTGCAAAATGTCAACAAAGAGCAGATTGGCCTAAATGGAAAGAATCAATCCAGGCAGAATTAGATTCTCTGACAAAGAGACAGGTATTTGGTCAGGTAGTGCTAACCCCACCAAGTGTAAAGCCTGTAGGACATAAATGAGTCTTTGTCAAAAAGCGTAATGAGAAGAATGAAGTCCTGAGGTACAAAGCTCGCCTTGTGGCACAAGGTTTCTCACAACGCCCTGGAATTGACTACGAGGAGACATACTCTCCCGTAATGGACGTTATAACGTTCCGCTACTTAGTTAGCTGAGTAGTTTCCGAAGGACTGGAAATGCAGCTTATGGATGTGGTTACTACATATCTCTATGGGGATCTAGATTCAGAGATATATATGAAAGTGTCTGATGGCCTTACATTACCCAAGTCAAGTGACTCTAAACCATGGAGTGAGTTTGCAATTAGGTTGAAATGCTCACTTTACAGATTGAAACAATCCGGGCGGATGTGGTATACCCGTCTAAGTGACTACTTGATTGGGAAGGGATATAAGAACGATGAATTAAGCACATGCGTATTCATAAAGAAAACAAGTTCCGGATTTGCAATTGTAGCAGTATATGTTGATGATATGAACATAATAGGTACTTTTGATGAAATAAGAGAAACCGCGACCTATTTGAAATCTGAATTTGAGATGAAGGATCTTGGGAAAACTCGATTCTATCTAGGCCTTGAACTAGAACACCGAGTTTGTGGAATACTAATCCACCAGTCTGCGTATGTCCAAAAGTCAGGAAATTTAACATGGACAAAGCGCATCCTGCTAGCACTCCCATGATCGGTCGAAGCTTGGATGCAAAGAAAGATCCATTTCGTCCAAAGGAAGATGACGAAGTGGTCTTGGGAGCTGAAATTCCTTATCTAAGTACAATAGGCGTGTTATTGTACTTAGCCTAATGTACTCGACCAGACAATGCATTCTTAGTGAACTTGTTAGCTAGATTTAGCTCAGCGCCAACGCAGCGTCACTGGAATGGTATCAAGAATAATTTCTGATACCTAAAAGGAACCATTGACTTGGGACTATTCTTTCCCTACAGAGAGACAAGAGGGACCGCAGATGGAACTGCAATCCCTAAAGGAAATGTTGATGGCAAAAACGCCACTCACTACACTAAATCGCCAAATGACGTTTTGGTCGGTTTTGCTGATGCTGGATACGTCATTGACCCACATAAAGATCATTCCTAAACTAGTTATGTATTTACCAATGGGAACACGACGATATCTTAGAGATCAACCAAGAAAACCCTTATGGCTACCTCCTCGAACCACTCAGAGATCATTGCTCTACATGAGGCGGTTTGTCAGTGATTATGGTTAAGAACTATCATTACACATATTCGAGGGAATAGTGATTTCAGTTCTACCTGTCACGCCCCTGATTTTACACACGTGAAAATCGATATATATAATCCCATAATTATACATGCGTGAATGTTCAGTCATCAATACAATACCTGGAACATCTTTCCTTTATAACAAGTACATAATGATGCCCTGAAACCATCCGAGTTAATATGCACTCGCTCTATAGAGTCATATATTACACAAATTTACGAATTAAGTTGCCATCACAAAATAAAGCGTAAATGCTCCTCAGAGCTTACTACATAGTGGAAGTCATAACAATGGCAAAGCCAACAAAATTTGCTTCCTACCCGTTCAGCTGCCTGTAGCTACCTCAACTTCAGCCACGATTTTCCTGACCTGCAGGATTAACCCCTACACCAAAAGAATGGTGCACCGGGTTTCCACACAACAAAACCCGGTAAGCTTATGAAAGCTCGTATGAGTAACTCATGAACATCAATCAACAACTCACATTAATCTACTTAAGGAAACATGCAGCCATGATTCCTTCTAACATTCCATATCCTTTCCAAAGAAAGGACAACATGAGTCACCGCTATGACCATGCTCTATTTGCTAACTTAACCATCAAGTAGCAATTCAAGTCTCATCTAGACAATTAAAGAAGAATACCATCGGAACTCTCCTTTAAACTACGTACCTATGAGTCTCAAGCAACCTCGACCGTTACTCTCATAAGCTATCATGGCAGATAAACTAGAACTCTATTGAAATCGTAATCACTCGTCTGACTACAGACGTGATTACCTATTTCCTGCCTTGGTCACCATCTGCGACCTGTCACCATCTGTGACATGTGGTTTCAGACCCCTTCTGGTCTCAAAATCACCATTTAGGTCACCATCTGTGCTCTATCACCATCTGTGCTCTGTCACCATCTGTGACACATGATCTTCAGACCCCGTCTGGTCATGAAATCAACGTCAAGGTCACCGTCTGCAACCTGTCACCATCTGTGATATGTAATCTTCTTTGACCCTATCTGGTCTTAAAGCTAAACGTTAAATAAGTCGCAACCGACCTAAAAACGTTATAACATCTAGCTTCGGCTTTCCTAACTCCTGCTCACCATCTGTGACCCTTGGTACAAGGACCAATACATTTAAAATGAGTCATGCTTGACCCAAAAATGTAACATCAAGTTCAATACTTTTCAAACAATAGAAAACATCTTTTTCCACAATATTGTTTCCTGAAAAGCCACATTCAACAATAATATGAACATCATCATGCATATTATTATTCATCACAATCATCCGCAATGATATATATATTTCACGTAAATATATATATACGTAGACATTCGCTCAGGAATGCCTACTAATACCAACTATAGTTTGCAGTTAAATGATTAACGCCGAAACAATAATGGTAATTCTGTTCTTAAAGAACCTTGTGAGATTACTCACCTCGAACTCCTGCTGCATCGTCAAGTACCTATGCACATACGTTTCCAATTTAGTGACGATTCACATTTGATTTAAGTTCGAAACCCCCTGTTTTGAACTAAAACCCCCAAAGTGGCGCCAATCGAGGAAAAACCACATCCGAGACCTCCCAAAGTCTTTGGAATACGTCCACGATCGATGTGACCAAACCACAAGTCGATCGGACGCTTGAATCCTCACGGATCGAATAAATCGATCGGTATGAAACTGTGAAAATCATAACAATTTCATACGAACTCCAAAATTTGCATATTATATATCGAAACGCTCGTATCAACGACTAGAACATATATAATACCACAAACAGTCCCATACATGGCCGGAACGCCGCCACAGGCGGTGGCGCACCGCCGCCGGCCAAAACTCAATATTTCACAAAACTTCCAACATCAAAAAGCTTCATCTAAGCATGCTTGTGAACTTTCATAACTGGATTGAAGTCAGAAAACAAGCTTAAGGGATCGAAAACTACCTCACAAGCTTTGGATTATTGCTCAAACTAAGTTGAACCGATTTCCACGTAAATCGATCAAAACAAACACCATAGATCGATCAGGAAGCCTATTCTGAACTCAACCAAGGAAGCATGAAGCCGTGAAGTCGCCGGAGTTGTGTTTTCCGGCCGGGTCCGAAAACACTAACTGCACGGCCTTGCAGTGCCGCACATGGTGGATCTTGTCGCTAGAGAACACCACAGGGACGAACGGGAGGAGGAGGCGGCGAACCAGCTGACCAAGTTTCACGGCCGGAGACCGCCGCAGTTCGCCGGAAAAGTCGAGTCGGGTCGACCGGTTTCGGGTCGGGTCAGACAGAAATCTTCGATACTGAAGGTATCGACCGAGAGAGAGGAAGGTTTCCGGAAAAGGAAATGAGGAAAAATGAAAATAATTTATGATTTCCCCTATTTATACTAAAACGGAAACTTCTTCTGTTAGCCATAACTTTCTCATACGAACTCCGATTGACGCGTTCCGCATGTCCACAAACTCGTATCGATGTGCTCTACAACTTTCGTGAAGGAAGTTTTTCAAGAATCCTAACATATAAAAAGTCAAACTTCACATGACCCCCTAAAAAGTGAAATTCAAATATTTATACGTACGAAAACCATTCCACTCCACATACAACCTACGAATAAAGCATACTAACAATTATTCGTACAACTGGTCCATTATTAAATACCAAATTTAAATAACAGAAAACCAGGTCATCACAATCTACCCTCCTTAATGGAATTTCGCCCTGAAATTCACGCTTGCTCATCAACAAACAATTGTGGGTACTTCGCTCTCATATCCGACTCCAATTCCCAAGAAGCATCACCCTCGTCATGGTGACTCCATAATACCTTGACCAAGTCAACTTCCTTCCTTCGAAGTTGCTTTGTTGACCTATCCAGAATACGAACAGGTTCAACAACAAAGGTCGTATCCGCATGCACCTCAATCGTACCAAAATCAATCACATGTGACTCATCCTGAACATACTTCCTCAACATAGACACATGGAAAACATTATGCACACCAGACATAGTAGGAGGTAAGGCAAGCCTATAAGCCAAATCTCCTACCCTTTCCAGAATTTCAAAAGGTCCGACAAACCTTGGTGATAACTTCCCTTTCTTGCCAAATCTCACCACACCCTTCATGGGTGAGACCTTCAAGAACACATGATCACCCTCATTAAACTCAACCTGCCTCCTTTTCAAATCTGCATAACTCTTCTGTCTACTCTGTGCTGTTCGAATCCTGTCCCTGATAATTGAAATCTTGTCAGTGGTCTCCTGCACAATCTCAGGACCCAATAACACCTTATCTCCCGCCTCTGCCCAGCAGATCAGAGATCTACATGGCCTACCATACAGGGCCTCGTATGGTGCCATGCCAATACTGGAGTGATAACTGTTGTTGTAGGAGAATTCAATCAACAGCATATGATCCTCCCAACTTCCCTTGAAGTCCAACACACAGGCTCTCAACATATCCTCCAACACCTGATTCACTCGCTCAGTCTGCCCATCAGTCTGAGGGTGAAATGCCGTACTCATATCTAAATCAGTCCCCATGGCCTTTTGGAAACCGCTCCAAAATTTAGAAGTGAACCGAGCATCACGATCAGAAACAATTGACACAGGCACACCATGAAGTCTCACGATTACCTCGATGTAAAGCTCGCACAACGTGTCAACCGAATAGGTCATTAACACCGGAAGAAAGTGCGCCGATTTCGTCAAACGATCCACGATCACCCACACTGCATCGTGACTTCGTTTGGACCTAGGCAGTCCAGTGATAAAATCCATTGAGATCTGCTCCCACTTCCATACAGGAATAGGTAACGGCTTTAACATACCTGCAGGTCTCTGATGCTCAGCCTTCACACGTTGGCAAGTAAGACACTTGGAAACATACTCTGCCACATCCCTTTTCATTCTATTCCACCAGAATTGCCTTCGCAAATCCCGATACATCTTAGTGCTTCCAGGGTGCACAGTATACCGCGATCGATGTCCCTCACGAAGAATTTCTCCCTTAAGGTCAACGCGATCCGGAACATACAACCTATGATTCATCCACAAACCACCATCTGTTCCCACCGACCACTCCGATGGAACGCCAATTGACGAATCCGCAGCCAACTCTGCCAACTTTGCACATGAGAACTCATCCTCTGTCTGACCTTGAATGATCCTGGAAATCAAGGTAGGCTGTACCGTGATACTTCCAAGGAAACTTCCATTCTCAACTCTTGCTTGCACAAGGTCAAACTCAGATGCAGTCTCCAACATAAGCCATTCCTGAACCATAATAGAAGCAACAATACCTCTGGGCTTCCTATTCAAAGCATCCGCCACAACATTGGCCTTTCCTGGATGATACTCCAAGGTGAAATCATAGTCCTTTATGAGCTCCATCCACCTTCTCTATCTCATGTTCAACTCCTTCTGAGAGAACAGATACTTCAAACTCTTATGATCCGAAAAGAGTTCGAACTTCTCCCCATACAAGTAATGCCTCCAAATCTTCAAGGCAAACACAACTGTAGCCAACTCCAAATCATGAGTGGGGTAATTACGCTCATGCACCTTCAACTGTCTAGAACCATAAGCGACAACACCACCATGCTGCATCAACACACACCCCAAACCCTGATGAGACGCATCACTATAGATGACTAAACCACCACCGCTTGTGGGAATAGTCAGCACTGGGGCCGTGGTCAATCTAGCCTTCAACTCATTGAATGCTCGCTCACATTCCTCAGTCCACACAAACTGGACATCCTTCCTGGTCAACTTGGTCAAAGCCGAAGCAATGCTAGAAAATCCCTCAATGAATCTCCGGTAATAACCTGCCAAACCCAGAAAACTACGTACCTCAGTAACAGTAGTGGGTTAGCCCCAGTTCATCACTGCCTCAACTTTAGAAGGATCCACGGAGACTCCATCCTTCGAAACTACATGACCAAGGAACTTGACCTCCCTTTGCCAAAATTTGCACTTCTCGAATTTCGCAAACAACTTCTTTTCTCTCAAAATCTGTAGCACAATCTGCCGATGCTTATCATGATCCTCCAGCGTCTTGGAATAAATCAAGATATCATTCACGAACACCACCACGAACTTATCCAAGTACAGACTGAACATACAGTTCATCAAGTCCATAAAGGCAGCAGGTGCATTGGTTAGACCAAAAGGCATGACAACAAACTCAAAGTGTCCATACCTAGTCCTAAAAGCAGTTTTAGGAACATCATCATCTTTCACCCTCAACTGGTGATATCCAGATCTCAAATCAATCTTCGAGAATACAGTAGCTTCCTTAAGCTGGTCGAACAAGTCATCAATCCTAGGTAAAGGGTACCTATTCTTGATCGTCACCTTGTTCAACTACCGATAATCCACACACAACCTTAGTGAACCATCCTTCTTCTTCGCAAACACCACAGGTGCACCCCAAGGAGAAGTACTAGGTCTAATGAACCCTTGTTCAAGTAAACCATCAATCTGCTCCTTCAACTTTTTAAGTTCAGTTGGTGCCATCCGAAAAGGTGCCATGGATACAGGTGCAGTACCTGGTATCACATCGATAGCAAAGTCCACTACCCTCCTTGGAGGTAACCCTGGTATTTCCTGAAATACATCACTGTACTCGGAAACCACGGCAATCTCTGCCATAACCGCAGTACAACTCACCGTCTCCACATGAGCTAAGAATCCTGCCCTCAAAGCAGTATCTGACCTAAGACACCGATAACGAAACACTGGCTGTCCAGGTATATGAAATGACACTACCATTTCAAAGCAATCAATCATAGCATGATTTGGCCTCAGTCAATCAATCCCCAAAATAACATCATACGTATGATCTGCTAACACAATCAAAGTTGCAGAAAACTCCCTACCACCGATCACAATCGGACATGCATCACAAAACATATCAAGCTCAAGGGAAACACCAAGTGGGGAAATAACACACAAGGGTCTAGCAAGAGGTCTAGGAGTCAATCCTAACATATCAACCACAGAGCTAGATATGAAAGAGTGAGACGCTCCAGTATCAAATAACACTCTAGCAAAGAAATCAAATAAGGATAAGGTACCTTCCACTCCGGTATTCTGCTGACCAATAGCAAACACCCTAGCCTGCCCCTGAGGCTGTTACCTCTGCTGGTTCCCTTGTCCCCTACCCTGCTGGGTACAATCCCTTGAGAAGTGCCCCGTCTGGCCACAGGTGAAGCATGCCAAGTTCTTCGGTTTCGTGCAAGCTCGAGCAACATGGCCCATCTCATTGCAATTGAAACACTTCGGGTTCGCCACCGGCCTATTAGGTGCAACCCTAGCAGGTGCAACTGCAGCCCTAGCTGGTGCCCGCTGATTTGTCCTCTGTCTCTTCCAGAATCCACCTCGATTCCCAAAAGTTTTACTGCTCCCCGCAGTTGCCTTTCCCTTTCTTTGGAAATCCCTCTCAGCTAATTCATGTTCCTGGAAAGTCAAGTTCTCCTGCTCAATGGCCATAGCCTTAAGGAAAATGAGCTCCACCGTCTTCAGTTCCAGAACAGCGACATCGCGCCGAATCGAAGCATTCAGTCCCCACTGAAACTTCATAGCTAAGCTCTCAGCATCCATCTGCCTCACAAAGCGATACAACCTTGAGAACTCAGCCTCGTACTCTCTCACACTTTTAGTCCCTTGGACTAACGAGATAAACTCCCTTTCCAATTGGTCCCTCACTGAAGGCAGAAAGTACTTCTTCCTAAACAGTTCCACAAAACCGTCCCAGGTCATGGCGGACACATCCATCACTCTCTGTGTGCCATTCCACCAGACCCGTGCATCACCTTGGAGCATAAATGTGGCAATCTTCCTCTTCTCAATGTCGTCGCAAACGACCATCTCAAAGTAGGTCTTCATGTTCTCGATCCACTGATCTGCCAACATGTGATCCGTACCTCCCTGAAATGGGACTCCTCCCAATCTCGAAATCTCCTTTGTCAACTTCGACAAACGAGTGGGATCTACAACATTTGCAGCCTCCACAACAGGTGGAACAGGCAACTCAACATTTGATGCCTCCACATCATTCTCAAACATCTCCTCAACAGGAGGAGGAATCCGGCCCCTACCCCTGCCTCTGGGTCTACCTCGACCCCTAGCTCTGCCTCCTTGAGAATCCATCACCTAAGGAGCATAACAGCATGTGGTTAATACATGTATAACTCTCAAACACAAGTATAAGTCAACGCTATGACTCGATCAACCACAATACTACGTCAGAGGATACAATTCCATCCCCTACGTAAATCTTGAGTTAAAACTAAAGGTCATCATTCCTTATAAGTCTTTAACTCATAGAAGCTACATCTAGCTCCTACACTTCATCCCCTGAGCCGACACTACCCTGACGACTCGCATCCTATCGCTCATTACATACCCAATGACTATATCAATACCGAAGAGCATATGATGGGGATCCGCTGCAGACGGGCCATCACTCGAGGAGTATTGATTGTCACCAAATATGTACCTTACGCTCTGATACCAATCTGTCACGCCCCTGATTTTACACATATGAAAATCGATATATATAATCCCATAATTATACATGCGTGAATGTTCAGTCATCAATACAATACTTGGAACATCTTTCCTTTATAACAAGTACATAATGATGCCCTGAAACCATCCGAGTTAATATGCACTCGCTCTATAGAGTCATATATTACACAAATTTATGAATTAAGTTGCCATCACAAAATAAAGCGTAATTGCTCCTCAGAGCTTACTACATAGCGGAAGTCATAACAATGGCAAAGCCAACAAAATTTGCTTCCTACCCGTTCAGCTGCCTGTAGCTACCTCAGCTTCAGCCACGATTTTCCGGACCTGCAGGATTAACCCCTACACCAAAAATTTCCGTTGTAATTCTCTCCCTATATAAAGTGGCTATGAAATGAAATGAGTAGACCAATTCCAATTCCCATTTTACTTTTACAGAAATATATTAGTTATTAGCAAAGTGAACATCTCTGAGACTCGAACCCAGTCTGCATTTTAGAAAGAGTTAAAATTCTTACCACTTTGCCAACTGGACCAAGGTTAGATCCATTGTTAGGGAAGCATACTTATACTATGTAAATTATTGGAAGAATCAGCCCATAAGGTGGCTACGTCCCCGCAGGCAGCGCAGTGGTGCGATCCAATCAAGGCGATCCAATAGGAGGTGTGTTTGACCAGTCAGGCGACCCATTTCTTCAATCACATGTGTAGAATTAAAAATTGAAATTGTAACAAT
This sequence comes from Rosa chinensis, assembly GCF_002994745.2. NCBI lineage: Eukaryota > Viridiplantae > Streptophyta > Magnoliopsida > Rosales > Rosaceae > Rosa > Rosa chinensis. Next base: position 36,731,841 of record NC_037094.1, read on the forward strand.
TTTCATTAATTTTCAACCATTATATTATTCACTTATTCTTTTAAGAGTATAACACACTCTCATGTTACTTTTGTATAATTTTTCCGTTTACTCTTGGTGTTCACTCCCTTTTTTTTTTTTTTTGGTTACAAGGAAGCCCGAAAGGGCCTAAGAAAGAAAGAAACTAACTAGATAATAAGAAGTTAGAGCCTACAACTCTAGTATGGCCACTGCCACTAACATCATCAAGGAGGATCTGAATTGTATGAGGGGGAGGTTGATCCTAGAAAATTGTTCCTCTAGAGAAGTTGATACCATCCTTTGCCAAAATATCCGCTGCAAAGTTCCATTCCCTATGGATGTGGTGGATAGAACATTGATCAAACTCTTGTATTATATCTCTGCAATTGGCAATAAGAGTCCCAAAAGGGTGACTATCAATATTTCCAAAATTTATGAGGTTAACCGCAATGGCCGAATCACTTTCAACTTCCAATATTTTAATGTGGAGATCAAAGGCAAGCTTTAAGCCAATGTAAAGGCCCAAGCTTAAGCTTTGACAATCTCACCAACTCCCATACTATGAGTGAACCCTTTAATCCAAACACCAGAACTGTTCCTAATGAGACCACCAGTTCCAATCACACCTGCTTAAGATCTCGAACCATCAATGTTCAATTTGAAATTGTTTGCAGCGGGTTTCATCCATTGAAGGGTTACAAACTATGAGAATGACCTGTATATTTTGATTCAATACAGATTTCACACTTAGTCATATTTTTTATTGAACATTTTGGCAGCATGCCTAAATTTACCATTCTTTGTAAAGAGCGAAAATTAACATGGGGTAACCTAGAATGCCATAAAGAAGAGGACTCAATCATGTACATAGAAGCAGTGCTAGTGCCTGCATTATTATTATTACTAATAGCATCCATAGTAGGTACAACATTTAGTTTAAAGAGCCCTTCACTAAGGTAACCCTTCCCTACATACACCCCACCTTTGGTGAGTACAAATTTGTCAAATTCGAACACTAGTTTGAATCCCTTGTTGCTTAGAACAGGACCAGACACTAGATTCTTACAGATTTCAGGCACATGAAGTACATTAGTGAGTACAAGATCTTTTCCCGAAGTGAATTTCAAAATCACCTTCCCTTTTCCTTCAACTTTGGCAGTTGTGGCATTCCCCATGAACAGAGGTTCTCCTTCCTTGATTAGCTGGTATGAAGTGAACATCTCCCTTGTAGAGCATACGTGCCTTGTAGTACAGGTATCGATCCACCAATCGGTTGAATTAGTCACCAGATTTACCTCAGAATTGATCTTCAGCAAGGTTTGCTTGGTTGTTGGAATTTCCAGAACCTCCACCTCCTTGATCTTTCTTGAAGCGACACTCTTTTGCTCTATGCCCTGGTTTGCCACACACCCAACAACCTCCAGTTTGTGGTTTTTTGAAGGCCTTGTTCTTTTGTGGGGCAAGTGGTTTTTTTTGCAGCAGCAAGAGTTGGTTTGGTAGTAGCATTCTTGCCCTTGTTTTTCTGAAACTTGGCCTTTGATGGACTCCCTCCAACCATGTTAGCAGTTAGCTCCATAGAGGTAGCATCAGTCCTTTCATTTTTCCGGTGGTCCTCTTCAACACAAAGTTTCAGTACCAATTGCTCAAAATTCATGTCCTCAGTTATATGTTTCAGATAAACTTTGAAATCTTTCCATGAAGGAGGTAACTTTTCAGTAATAGAACCAACAAGAAAATTCGAGTTCAGTCCCATACCTTCTTCATCTAACTCATGAACAATGACTTGGAGTTCCTCGACTTGCTTGACAACAGACTTGGCATCGACCATCTTGTAATTCAGAAACTTGCCAATGACAAACTACTTTGAACAAGCAACTTCAGTCTTGTACTTGTTGTCCAACAACTCCCATAATTCCCTTGCTGTTTTGAATGATGAATAGATGTCATACATGGAATCATCTAAGGCATTGATAATGTAATTCCTGCACAGAAACTCATTACTTGCCCAGGCAACAATGACCCTTTGATTTTTGGCCTTTTGAGCATCAATTGGAACATTCTCTCCATCTCCTTCGGGAAGAGCCTTTGGAGCCTCGGTTGTGAGAACATCTGCCACATGGAGAGTTGTCAAATAGAACAACATCTTCTGTTGCCAACGTTTGAAATCTGAACCCTTGAATTTCTCAGGTTTCTCCACATGATTTTTCACAGCAGATCCTGATTGATCCATCTTGTAATTTTCTGTCTTAGATTATTAAAGCCAATCAGTATATGCATGTACAAACAGTATATAATACGAATATCAACAATTATATAACAACAAATAAACAAATTGAAATCAACTAGTTTCGAACAGAAATTAAATTTACTAACTTGATCAGATAGAGGTTTGCAATGCAGTGACCTAAGACATAAATTCGCCCTTACTTGTGCTGTAGTTTTCAGACGTCAATCTAGAGGATACAACTATCTGGTCAAGTTCTTGCACAAGAACTTGACCCTGACGAATTTTACTTTATGCTTCTCTCATAAATGATTTAGGAGGAAGAAGAAGAAGAGGAATTTTCGATGATGAATGACGACCTTGGGTCGTCCATATATAGAAGCCAAAGTGCACAGTTGCGTCGGTAGTTTCATCGTTGTTTGATTTCATCCGATTGCAACTGTTCGATTTTATCTGAATAATTAAATAAAAATTCAAAAAATAAAATCATGTTAAAGGAAAAACATATTATGTGCCTTCGTCAAAGCAACTGACGGAGAGGGAATCAAGGAATCAGTGATTACCATCAATCAGCACAATTATAGATCAATCAGCATTCAATGTATTTAATGTAATTAATATTTTCGTTGTAATTCTATCCCTATATAAAGGGACTATGAAATGAAATAAGTAGACTAATTCCAATTCCCATTTTACTTTTACACGTTATCAGCACACTCAGAGCAAATAACCAAGAAAAAAACCCTAATTTTCCAGTTTCTTTCTTCTTTCCGTCGAAAAAAAGAAACCAAAACGGAGAACTTTTCTGCCGGAAAAAAAAAACCCCTGCCCACGGATCTTGATCCGGCGCGCCTTGCAGCAGCCGGCCAGACCTCGCTGCCCAGCCCGCCTCACGCCTAGTAGACCTGCAGCGTTGCCCAGCCAGCCCACGCGGGCCTCACCGAGCACCTAGCAGCCTCTAGCCTCTAGCCCACTGCCCCATCAAGCACTTTGGAGCCTCACCTACTCCCCTTCACAGATCCCTGCATCACCAGCCCAGTCGCTCGCCTCCACCCACCTGCAGCGCCCCCGCGCCAGCAGCACGATCTAGCCTTCGATCCAGCCTCTGTGCACACAGATCACCCCACCGGCCAAGACCGGCCCCATCCCCGCACAGCAGGGCCGATCCCTGCAACCCAGCACCAGACCCACAACCCGCCTGAGCAGCCTGCTCCCTACCGGCCTCCAGTGCCAGTTCCACAGCCGGCCAGACCGGCCTCGACCAGCTCTCACGCATAGATCCTCAGTCCCACACCCTGAGAGCCCAGCCAGCTTCCACCTACAGCGGCGCCCACCCACTCGCTTGCCCCATCTCGCATCTGCATCTTGCTGCTCCACTCGAACAGCTCTGAAAAAAAAATATACAGAACACCAGAGGAAAGAAGACGGGAGAAGAAGAGAGAAAGAAAAAAAAGAGAAAGAAGAAAAAAGAAAAAAAGAGAGTGTGACCCGGCCCAAAGAAAAGAGCCGGCCCAAAACAACACAAAAAACAAAGAAGCAGGCCTGTGGCCCAAGAAAAAAAAAGGCAACGGAAAAAAAAAAAAGAGGCCCTGAGGCCCACAGAAAAAAAGTGAAAAAAAGGCCCAAAACAAAAAAAAAACAGAAAAACAGAAAAGAAAAAAAAGAACAAAGCTCATTGCTGAAAAGAAAGACGAAGCAGTCTAGTTTTCTCAAGTCCAAAAACATCGCTACACACGCCTGCACTAACACGCGCGTGCGCTAGGATCGTTTTATTTTCTAGACATCAAGTATGTTTTCTTTATTTTGTTTTTATGCTTTTAATCAAGCATGTGAATTTTATTTATGTTTTCTATTTTTAAGCATGCTTTATACTTCATTATTCATGCTTTATTATATTTGGTTATTAAGCATGTTTAGTTAAGATAATTTTGATCATTTTAAGCATGTCTTATTATTATGTTTAAACATGCTTTATATTTTATTGTTTATGGTTTATTATGAAATTTTGAACATGTTTTTCTTTTTACGCTTATATAAATTATGTCTACGCATGCTTCGTATTATACTATTGTTTACATTTTATTGTATGCATGATATATTCTTGCTATTATTATATAATTTGCTATGATTATGTGTAGTATATAATTTGTTGTATATTTATGAAATTTGAGCATGCCATGTACTTTATTTCTTATATATGTTTTGTGCTATGCTTATTTTTAGAATGCAACATATACAATCCGCTTTGCCATGATAATGAAAATTCATGCGCATTATACACACACTTACTGTGATAAAATATTTTCACATAGCATCGAAAAAAATGTGACCATTACGAATCTTGGTCTTGAAATCTAATTCATATTTTTAGAAAATAATTCACGTGGATGTCTTTATGACTGCATAATTTATATCTTCCCTCTTGTTTATGTAGATGGCTAATCTAACTCGACCTGAATTTGACATTTTGGACTCAGACGGACTTGAGTACCACCGTTGGGTTTCAGATGTAGAAACTGCCTTTGTGGCAAGAGATTACACTGCCACCATTACCGACCCCAAAGACAATGGACCGTCTGACAAGGTGAAAGCAAATGCCTTAATGTTTCTGAGGCGACATATTGATCCTAGCCTACGCTGGGAGTACCTTCAGTTGAAGACACCCAAAGAACTGTGGGATGCCCTTAAGGGACATTTTGGGAACATTCATGACACCTTGCTCCCAGAACTAACCGTTCAGTGGAATGAAATCCACTTGCTTGACTATAAAAGAGTCAATGACTTCAACAAGGATATGTTGCGCCTAAAAGCACGTCTAAATTTCTGTGGATAGGAATTCACAGAAAATGATATGATCCAGAAGACTCTTTCCACTTTTCCTACTTCAGCAATTATACTAGCGAACCAGTATAGGCTACAGTATGATAACAAAAGAATCACAACCTTCAACAAGCTGATCAAGCTACTGCAAGTGGCTGAGAGGCATAATGAGGTTCTTTTGAACAACAATGTCAGGCTTGTTGGGACAAAGAAAATTCCTGAGGCTAATTATGGCAAAGTGAAAGGTGGAAAGAACCCCAATGCAAAGGGGGTTGGACGTGCTGATCCCTACCCACGTGGCAACAATGCACCACGTGGCAAGGGACATGGGGGTTGAGATATGGGCCGTGGAGGCCCTCCCAATGTATGGTGCAGAGATGGTGGTGCTGGCCCACCTAAGAACCCTTCAGTCAAACAAGATAGAGTTGGCAATGAACCATGCTATAGGTGTGGAGTCTTTGGGCATTGGTACAAGAACTGTCAAGCAAGCACCAGAGTAGCAGCCAATTACAAGAGGTATAGGGAGCAAAAGAACAAGAGGCTCACTATATGGAAGAAGGAGGCCATGACCCAGACGTCAACCTCACAATTGCAGACTTTAATGGCAACAAGGAATTTGCTCAATCAACCGATGCACCAGATTTTGACTGATCTGCTTTATTTACTTTATTTTCCAAAAATAGTTGTGAAGGCATAATGCCTCATTTTTAATTAGACTATTACTTGGTCTTAAAGTTTATTTCAATAATGGTTTGATGAATTAGAACAAGACCTTGATTTGATTATCGTTGGCTCATTAATAAATTTTGAATTTTATTCTCAAGCACTGAATTTATTCAAATTTATTTACTACACATATTTACATGGTTCGAAATTGAAATATAAAGATGTAGAGCAATACATCTAGAGAAAAATTATTATTAGAATGGAAAGATTATCATTCTACTATAATAGAAATACTCTAAAGAATCTGAGATATATTTAAAGTCACAGACGCTCTATATACACCAAAGAGCTAATCGAACCTTGTTAAAGTTTCAAAGCTATTTGTGCCAACGGTTATCATGTAAAAACACACCGTGAGAATGAAACTGAATACCTTGATATTACATCTAATAACTGTGGAAGGAAACGCATCTTAGAAAAACTTATGAGTCAATCTAGTGGACTGTACCTCACTACGATTCGGATCATTGAATCCTATACTGTCACCAACAATGAATTGTGGGACATTGACTCATACAGGCTTTTTCATGACCGCCTATGGCACCAAGGTCGTGACATGATGATCCGTATTTTTAAAGGACTCACACGGACATCCCTTCTTTTGAGTGAAAAATGGGAGAAAAATCCGCCACACTGCAAGGTGTCGGATCTAGTATTGCTCAAATGCAGTCATTGCCTTCTGAAGTACCAGAAGCACTACCTCCCTCCCATTATGCCTCATTGACTATTTCAAAGGCACATCACTCGTTTTGCAAAGCCTGCTCTTTAGCAAAAATAGGATCGAGACCTTCCTATGCTAAAGATACAAAACAAAATATTCCATTCTTACAAAGGATACAAAGAAATGTCTATGGACCTATCCATCCAGAATGCAGACCATTCAAGTACTTTATGGTTCTGGTGGATACTTCGACAATCTGGTCACATGTCATTTTATTGTCCACAAGAAATGCTGCAATACTCCTAGCACAGATTATACATTTAAGGGCTCACCACCCTGATCACCCTATCAAGTCTATAAGACTTGATAACGCTGGAGAGTTTACATAGCATTTGATGATTATTGCATGTCTATTGGATCGATGTGGAGCATCCGATACCCCATGTGCATACACAAAATGGTCTCGCAGAAGCCACCATCGAAAGGCTACAGATGGTGGCTAGGGCATTGGTTATGCGCACCAACCTACCTATATCTGCCAGGGGTTATGCAATATTGCACGTAACTTTACTTATTCGTTTCAGACCCATTGCTAGCCAACCATTTCCTGCGTACCAGTTGGTAACTGGATATGAGCCTGACATTTCACACTTACGCATATTTGGTTGAGCAGTATATGTGCCTATTGCGCCTCCACAGCGCACCAAAATGGGTCCTCAGAAACGATTAAGTATTTATGTTGGATACGAATCCCCAACAATTATCCGCTATTTGGAAACCTTGACAGGCGATCTCTTTACTGCAAAATTTGCGGACTGTCACTTAGATGAGACAGTCTTCCCGTCACTTAGATGAGACAGTCTTCCCGTCGTTAGGGGGAGATAGGAAAAAAGATTTTCCAAGGGAACGACATGAATTGTCGTGGTTTGTCCCCACTCTGTCTCATTTTGATCCCCGCACTTCACAAAGTGAAAGTGAAGTGAAAAGAATAATCGATCTTCAAAACGTAGCAGATTTGATGCCTGATGCGTTTACTAATATCGCAAAAGTGACGAGATCACATATACCAGCTGCAAATGTGCCTGCAAGGTTAGAAGTCCTCAACAAGGGGCACGGTGCTGTAGATAGAGGCACTGCAACTGCACTTAGTGGAGGTGTGGTTGAGGCCGTGGCTCCCCAAGGAAGAGGGGGAGGCCACTTGGTTCGATTGACACTCACCCAAGGAAGAAGAGGGTGAGTAAGGCACAAACCAATCATCAATGTATAGAATCCCTCTCATGAGATTGTCTGTGATTATAGTTATGTCCATGAATCAATACTGGAGGACGCTCCGATGTTAAAAATGATTCCAGAGAACAAAGAAATCTCAGAAGATTATGAGAGTGTGTATGAGTTGATAGAAAGATCTTCCATACACATTGATGATATATACTGTTGCTCAAGGAATCATAGAGCACGATGATATCGAACCATGCTCTGTTAAAAAATGTCAACAAAGAGCAGATTGGCCTAAATGGAATAAAACAATCCAGGCAGAATTAGATTCTCTGACAAAGAGACAGGTATTTGGTCTGGTAGTGCTAACCCCACCAAGTGTAAAGCCTGTAGGACATAAATGAGTCTTTGTCAAAAAGCGTAATGAGAAGAATGAAGTCCTGAGGTACAAGGCTCGCCTTGTGGCGCAAGGTTTCTCACAACGCCTTGGAATTGACTTCGAGGAGACATACTCTCCCGTAATGGACGTTATAACGTTCCGCTACTTAGTTAGCTTGGTAATTTCCGAAGGACTGGAAATGCAGCTCATGGATGTGGTTACTAGATATCTCTATGGGGACCTAGATTCAGAGATATATATGAAAGTGCCTGATGGCCTTACATTACCCAAGTCAAGTGACTCTAAACCACGGAGTGCGTTTGCAGCTAGGTTGAAACGCTCACTTTACGGATTAAAACAATCCAGGAGGACGTGGTATACCCGTCTAAGTGACTACTTGATTGGGAAGGGATATAAGAATGATGAATTATGCCCCTGCGTATTCATAAAGAAAACAAGTTCCGGATTTGCAATTGTAGCAGTATATGTCGATCATATGAACATAACAGGTACTCTTGATGAAATAAGAGAAACCGCGAGGTACTTGAAATCTGAATTTGAGATGAAGGACCTTGGGAAAACTCGATTCTGTCTAGGCCTTGAACTAGAACACCGAGTTTGTGGAATATTAATCTACCAGTCTGCATATGTCCAAAAGTCAAGCGATATAACATGGACAAAGCACATCCTGCTAGCACTCCCATGATCGGTCGAAGTTTGGATGCAAGGAAAGATCCATTTCGTCCAAAGGAAGATGACGAAAAGGTGTTGGGAGCTGAAATTCCCTATCTAAGTGCAATAGACGCATTATTGTACGTAGCCCAATTTACTCGACCAGACATTGCATTCTCAGTGAACTTGTTAGCTAGATTTAGCTCAGCGCCAACGCAGCGTCACTAGAATGGTATCAAGAACTTCGATACCTAAAAGGAACCATTGACTTGGGACTGTTCTTTCCCTACAGAGAGACAAGAGGGACTGCATATGGAACTGCAATCCCTAAAGGAAATGTTGATGGCGAAAGCGCCACTCCCTACACTAAAATGCCAAATGACGTTTTGGTCGGTTTTGCTGATACTGGGTACGTCTTTGACCCACATAACGATCGTTCCCAAACTAGTTATGTATTTACCAATGGGAACACGGCGATATCTTGGAGATCAACCAAGCAAACCCTTGTGACTACCTCCTCGAACCACTCAGAGATCATTGCTATACATGAGGCGGTTCGTGAGTGTGTATGGTTAAGAACTATCATTGCATATATTCGAGGGATTAGTGGTTTGAGTTCTACCACTGAAGAGCCTACTTGCATTTATGAACACAATGCAGCTTGCATCGAACAGATGAAGCTAGGTTATATTAAGGGTGATAACACAAAAACACATATCGCCAAAGTTGTTCTACAATCAGCAACAACAGGCTCTCCTCAAGATTCAAGTGAATCAAGTAAGGTTTGAGGAGAATGTGGCAGATTTGTTCACCAAATTATTGCCCAAAGCCACATTTGAGAAACATGTGAAAAACATAGGAATGCGAAGTCTTTCCAAACTCCCTTGATTAATGTAAGTATCAGGGGGAGATGTAGACGTCAGGGGGAGTCTAACACACACATGTCAGCCTCAAATGTAGAAGGTGTGTTGTGCTCTTTTCCTTCGACCAAGGTGTATTTTTGTCCCACAGGGTTTTTATTGTTACTTGGCAAGGTTTTTAGTGAGGCAACAACTCATGCACCATTTCGTCGTTGACTTGGCACAAGGGGAAGTGTTAAAGGAAAAACATATTGTGTGCCTTCGTCAAAGCAACTGACGGAGAGGGAATCAAGGAATCAGTGATTACCATCAATCAACACAATTATAGATCAATCAGTATTCAATGTATTTAATGTAATTAATATTTTCGTTGTAATTCTATCCCTATATAAAGGGACTATGAAATGAAATGAGTAGACTAATTCCAATTCCCATTTTACTTTTACAAATCAGATTTAGTCAAGAGAGCCCCAAGGCCCAAGGCCCATATCTTTGACTTTTATATATATGCTATTCCTATGGGAAACCCAATAGGAAAAGCCCACCAAAGCCCATATCAAGACTTGTCATCCATTTAATTCATTGCAAGGATATGGCCTTATTAAGGCTCTCACCCTTTAACCTTTCTTCCATGTGGGAAGTCCCACAAATTCCAACACCCATGATATTCCAAAATTCGGCTGAGATGTCACGAACCTAATAATGTGAAACTCAGTCAAACATTTTTATCAGCGAAAACTTGGTCAGGTCGTCCACAACTTGTGAGCTTGATCGTGAAGACCAACACCGAAACTTTGGCCGTGACATTCATAATGGGCTGGGATGTCTAATTGTAAAAAGTGATAACTCGGCCAAGGTCAGCCAAATATTAAAATCCTGGTCACAGTTAGTCGAAACCATGAGCTTGGCCGTGCAAAAACAATTATATAATTATTTATGTGTAATCATGAGCATGATCACGTGGACTATGTATAATTATACTATAATAATATAATTATATTATAATAATAATAGTATATGTGCAAATGAATAAACTGAACTGTGTGGTCGTGCTCCTATGCAAAGCCTTTCTCGAAAAATGGAACGCCCAGACCCGAAACCAAAAAATTCTCTCATCCATACTTTCGCAGTCTAGACTCTTTGAAACCTTTGTGGAGATTCATGACTCCTTCCGATCTGGGTACCTAACCCGAAATTTGTGTTTGACGCCGGCAAACCGTGGAGGGCTCAAACTGGGATTGCAGATGACCGATCTGACACCGGCGAGCTTCGAGGTGGGTCACTGGTCCGAATTTGGGGTTAGCGAGCTGCATAATGGGTTGCGGCGGCCTGGATACCACGGCGGTGAGCTGCAAGGCGGGTCGCCGTAGTCCGGTTTCGATGCTGGCGAGCTGTAAGGTGGTTGTGGCTTGAGTTTGACTTCTCCAGCGATCTCAAGAGCGACTAACCGGGTTGATTGAGCAAGGAAAAGCTGTGGTGAACTAGAACTCTTTAGGGAAGTAAGTTGCCTTTATCGATCTTTTTCCACTCTTAATTGTGTGTGACTAATTGCTGAGTACGTACTGGCACATTTGCAGCCTCTAGTGATTTAAAATGTATCTATTGCTTCCTTGCTTCATGTTTCCCCCACAATTCTGGGTGAACCACAACTCTTGCTTACTTTGCCTTGATGAAATCTTGGAGATTGACATAACTGCTTGCATTTGATGAGTAATTCACCCCTGAACCTAGCATTTAACTCCCAGATTATGGCCCATCCTTTATTAATCAAGAGTTTGAAAAGTCAACATTCTTTTAATTATGGTGAGCACTTGCAGGTGACTTCTAAGCTTTGAACATTGTTATTTAAAAAGTTGATTGTTGTGTTGATATATCACTGAAGGCGTAGCCCTTAATTGAACTTACCAATTACCTCTTGCATTTTTGCATTGCTTCTGCTTTTTTGTTGACAATAAAAATCTACACCCATCATATTAGTGCATTCTGATGATAGGACAGAAGCATAGATCCTTGAGTCTTAATTTGAATTGACTGGCCAATGGTCCTGGGCCTGAAGGAGTGAACTCCAAATTTCAAAATTTGAAATTTGAACAAACTTGCAGATTTTTGGTTTCTGTGTCGAACATAGATCGAAATCTGTCATGCACTAATTCTGTGATTTATTGGCAGGTTTTTTTGGAGAAAAGTTTCGTTTGCTAAAACGTACTCTATGGGCGATGATATGTCATAAACCGAAACGGGACTAGAGGACAGCAAAGCAACAAAAGCACAATTGGCTATAATGAAAGCATAATTGGCCGAATTCTCAACCAAGCTTGAAACTACTTTTGGTGCTTCTATGGACAAACTTCAAAGCTTTGTGATATGTCGACTGGCGAAGAACAAATAGCCGCAAAGAAAGTGTATAATAGGACCACATTACAGCTCGAGTATGCCGCCGGCTATCAACGAGGTGCTGGAAAACTCATTGGTGGACACATCTTGCTTGACCGGCGGAGCTAGCTGGTCTAGTTGGAACACAAATTCCAAACAGCCAGAGAGTTGGCCGAAATTGACACCCGAGTGGAAGAAATGGGTGCCACGGATGTAGCACTTTTTTGGCCACTCATGGAAAGAGTTTGGTATTTATGATAGCATTAAAATGTCCGAGCAAGAAATCTACATGAACCGGCCTCTTCTAGTGGCTGCCTTGTGTTTTTGGTCATCTGCTACTAACATCATGAACCTGCCACTTGGGCCAATGAGTCAAACCTTGCTAGATATGGTCGCAATATTTGGTTTTCAGCCCAATGGAGAGGAGATATGTACCTTAGCTGACATTCCTTCCTCTTTTCATGCTAGTCTGAAACCCAAAGTGAACAAGGATGACAAGAAAGCAAAACACAAAGCCGATGTCAAAGCAAGGAAGTTGCTTAACTATAACTCTATGCCGAACATGCTGTTTTGGGTTGTGCCTCTCAACCGTGGACACATCCTCGTCAATTGCATGTTCGGCGTAGAAAGTGCTATAGTTAAGCAGCTTCATTGTTTTGACATCAGATTTGTGTTTTGCTTTCTTGTCATCCTTGTTCACTTTGGGTTTCAGGCTAGCATGAAGAGAGAAAGGAAGGTTAGCTAAGGCACATATCTCCTCTCCATTCGGCCGAAAACTAAATATTGCGGCCATATCTAGAAAGGTTGGACTCATTGGCCCAAGTGGCAGGTTCATGGTGTTAGTAGCAGATGACCAAAAACACAAGGCAGCTACAAGAAGAGGCCGGTCCATGTAGATTTCTTGCTCGGACATTTTAATGCTATCATAAATACCAAACTCTTTCCATGAGTGGTCGAAAAAGTGCTCCATCCGTGGCACCCATTTCTTCTACTCGGGTGTCAATTTCGGCCAACTCCCTGGCTGTTTGGAATTTGTGTTCCAACTAGACCAGCTAGCTCCGCCGGTCAAGCAAGATGTGTCCACCAATGAGTTTTCTAGCAACTCGTTGATGGCCGGTGGCATACCTGAGCTGTAATGTGGTACTAGTATACACTTTCTTTGTGGTTCTTTGTTCTTCGCCAGCCAACATATCACAGAGCTTTGAAGTTTGTCCACAGAAGCACCAAAAGCAGTTTCAAGCTTGGTTGAGAATTCGGCCACTTGTGCTTTCATTACAGCCAATTGTGCTTTTGTTTCTTCGCTTCTAGCCCCGTTTCGGTCCCACTGGGCGTGCCAAAAGATGTTTGCCTCAAAATCGTCTCAGCCGAAATGAGGGCCGAGGGACTTGCGGTTGAATCGTCCTTCTGAAATAGTGCGGGCGTGCCAACTAGTGGCCTATTGGCCGAGCTAGTGGCCTATTGACTTGAATGATATTGTGCTATAATCAATAGAACAACTTAACTATGAAATCACTATATCAAGAAGGACACAGAAATTGCTAACGCAATGTAAACCTTTCCACTGAGGAAACTTCACTGCGTGGCTTTTAACATAGCCAACACGAAAGATCAATCCAATATGAATCAAATGAGTTTACAGTATACAAGTTGTGTTGTTCATAACAAACACATTCACTTAGCAACAAATGCTAACTTGATTTACAACTGATCTAACATTTACTTGATTATCAATCTATCAACTCTAATAAATCAACTGATCTTCCTTGATCTCGACGTCTCACAGATCTTTGAGAATGAATTATGAAAGCAATAGACAATACATGAGAAACACAGACCAAATAATGAGAGTTTTCAGAAAAAGGTTTTAACAAAAACTATTGGTTCAAGAGTGAACAATGTTTATCAAAAACGATAATAAAAACCCTAAACTTTGTATTAGTTTCGAAACCTTTTATACAGGAGGAAAACTCCCCCTCAAACAAATCTTTTCTTTAATCAACAAATAAGTTCAATATGGAAAGATATCAAAAACTGAAATCATTAATGTTTCTTGTTTATTTGTTATGCATGCAAAAAGTCTTTAATGCAAAATGCACCAAATCAATGTAAATCAACTTAAATTATACAACATGATTTAGAATGAATATATATTAAACTCAAGATCAGTGAGACACGTTTGCTTGATCGTATCTTCCTCTTTGATTCCTTGATGCTCCGGTTTCCTTGTGATAATGGGAAATCATGCATTGAATGGTAATAGTCCAATATACTTACAATATATATATATATATATATATATATATATATTTACAATGATGAGACTCACTCTACATGTCATCTTGTGAAAATGTGGTAACTACTGAACTCTGTGATTTTCCATCTCCATATTGTACTTGCTGAGGTTTCTCATCTCCACTGACCCATGTTAATTTCATCTGCACCATAACTCATGTTTCATTCTTTTAGAACTAGCTAAATGCTATCCCAAGTTCATAGTTACAAACTTACAACAGTGTCACTATGTCAACTTGGGTTTCGACCATTGCTTGACACAACTTGAATATGACAATACTCTAAACACGATTGATCGAATTGGTAAATGTCTATTTATTTACCGATGTTCTATGCTCGAGAGATGTCCATACAGTGGCTTGTTTGGATTGGCAAATTTAAGAGGGTTTGCTTTCTTCAAAATGCAAGGGACCTCAAATTCACCAGAAAACAAGACTAATTCAATGTCGGTTCTGATGTTAATAACATGAAATGTTAACGAACCACTGCAGGTGGAGATAGCACATTGACTAGTACCATTCTGATAAATTTTGCATTCCTTCTTCTTGCAACTGAGGTAGTCAGGATCAGTGCTCATGTATGTTGCCTGCAAAGGAATTAATTAAATATGAACGGTTTCCATCATAAAACTATCAAGTGCATGTCGATTCACTAATCACAACTGGAGTTCTTTTGTTAAGAATCAATCACAAGTGGGGTTGAACAAGCATGTTTGTCCTTGGACATGTCCTAAACATTTGTTTTAGGATAACGTACTTGAGAATTTTCCCTTTAATTTTCATGATCAAACTATTCGTGTCGTATAAATTTCCAACCCTATCCAATTTTATTCCTTCCTTATTTAAGAGCATTCAGTTTTCAAATCCAGAAGAGAGAAGAGAGTAGTGTGTGGGGATGTAGCTCAGATGGTAGAGCGCTCGCTTAGCATGCGAGAGGTACGGGGATCGATACCCCGCATCTCCACTTCTACATTTTTATTTTTATTTTTATTTTTTTTGGTTATTTATTTATTTTTTGTTATTAAAAGTTTGGAGAGAGGAAGACTATATCCTACACCTCTGCGCCTACAATCTTGATCATGTATGACTGACTTTTTATTTTTTGTTATAAAGTGTTTGGAGAGAGGAAGAATATATCCTACACCTCCGCGTTAGGGCAGACCTACAATCTCGACCCTAAATGACTTTTTATTTTTTGTTATAAATAGTTTGGAGGGAGGAAGGCTATCCTTCACTTCTGCGCAAGGGCAAACCTACAATCTCAATACTGAAGGACTGACTTGGGACACATACCTGTCTCCACAACTCCCAAGTATGGATTCCCGCAGAAGATTTACAGATCATGCATGCGACTCAACGCACGACTGCTAATAACGAGGATCAAATTCAAATTGAGACTTAACCACAAGCCCGCATTGAATCAAGGCATCAGGGTAACACTTTATACTTTGATTTTGTTTTTACCGTGACTTGTGAGTATCTGCATCCCATAGATTTATCAGTTGTCACTCGCACTTTCACTTTCACTCACGGAGTTGCATAGCACGAACATTTCGGCTAGGTTAGGCCGATCCGTGCTAAAGTCCTTGCATTCAAGGCAAAGAGAACCCCGCGGCCGAGATTGATCCTTTCTCGGCCCACAATCAACTGATCAGAAGTCAGATCGGCGCAAGATATACAATCTAGAACAAAACCTCGCTTTGCCTCCTGGCCGCGAGTTGGCACGCTCGCGCACACGTCACCACTCCAGAAGGACACGTGTAAGCCAAAGAAGCTCTTGGCCCAGTGACACACGGCCGAGACGATTTTTGAGCGAACAAATGTAAACCCTAAAATATATATCGCCAAACGATATTTAACGTTGAAGTCAAAATTTTCTGAATTTGACTTTGTCCTCGTAAAGTGATAGACTTCCTTGCTCACACAATTGACAATTTACAAGATCTATCACTGCGCTATAAAAAAAAATATAAAATAAAAGGAGAGAAAATGGGAAATACAATGACACCTCAGTTGATGAAGCCCTACTCATTTTGAATGTAATCAAACATGTGAACGAGCGGCGACAAAAAGCAATAGTACTCCAACACGTTTCTATGACAAACGCAGAAATGGGTAGTTAGCCACAAGATCTTCCCGCACATCATCAGTGCAGAGCAATTTTATGTGGAACTATTCTATAGATATGATGAAAAATTTGACCCTCTAATATAAATCTATGGAGAATGCACTAGTCCCATGGTTGATTATTGTAATTTCCTCCACTATCCTATACATATCTAAAACAAAAGGACCATGCATGTTCATTTCAAGTTGCTATAGAAACAAGTAGGAGAGAATTAGTTTGGGACAATGACACCTAAATGCAATGAAAATAATACTTGAAAAACATATTTAATTGTACGAGATGATGAGCAAACATGGTATTGTTGCCTACTCTAACCAAAAGTGGACAATTCATTGAAAAAGTGCTAGCACCTCTGTTACTAGTATATGGAGGATGAACTTCCAAAAAAAAAAAATTGCCTTCCAAATCTTCAAAAACTGATTTTGAAAGTATGAATAGATTTTTTTTTTTTTTTTAAAAGAAGGTATGTTATTGATTTTATTGGATGATGGGCATTATAGGAAAATTAGAGAGGTGTAGATAACAAATTGGTTATTTGTAAAAGTAAGTTGGAGGTCTATTAAGTAAGGAGGTCCAAATGCCAAATTTGGAAGTATGAATAGAAGCTCCCCATAAACGAAAGCGCAAGAATGTAAAAATGAAGCAAATAAAATGCAGGAAGATAAAGAACAAGAATGTAATCTGCGGGAAATAAAGTGCAGACAAAGTAAACAGCAAAAAGATAAATTACATGAATGTAAAGAACGACAATCTAAAGTGCAGGAAAGATAAATACCGGTAAAGAGAGCGATAAGATAAACACGTAAAGATTGATAAGTGTTGTAGAAAAGCTTAAATGTATTGAGATAAAATTTGAGTAATCGCGTAGAGCGTTTGGTCGAGGACCTCTAACAATGAATCCTAAGATCCTTTTTATAGTGAAGCTAAACTACTGAATGAAGGAAAAGCAGCAATCTCAGCCTTTACAGCTAAGACCGCATTGATTACAAATAGAAAAGTATTTACGTTTGTGATATTTTTGACGTTATCAATGATTGATTCTTTCATGAGCAATCAATCAGGCCTTATAACTGATGATTGGCAGTAAAACCCCTTAATGCTTATCAAGTTAATTAAACCAAGCTTTGGTAACGTTTCTCCTGACAATCAAGCTCTTCAAAGTGTCGTGGCTAATTAGTCGCTGTCATTCATTACGCCTTATGGGTCCGCGGTCATTCATTAAGCCTTGTGAGTCATTTGATCTCAGTAACGGTTATCCGAACACGTTATCTTCTATCATAAATTTGAGAATCAACTTTGTAAATCTTTAATGTGTCTTGGCTAATTAGCAGCAGTCATTCATTACGCCTTGTGGGTCAGGCGCACCTATCTGCCACGTGAGCCTTACCAAATATTGGTTCAAACAACTACCGCCTAAGAACCGCACCGAACCGCCGGTTTGGTTTGGTTTTCCTGGTTTCCGGTTAAAAAATCCCACCCCTA
Organism: Rosa chinensis; assembly: GCF_002994745.2. Taxonomy (NCBI): domain Eukaryota; kingdom Viridiplantae; phylum Streptophyta; class Magnoliopsida; order Rosales; family Rosaceae; genus Rosa; species Rosa chinensis. The sequence continues at coordinate 36,749,672 of NC_037094.1, forward strand.
AGTTCTATGTTGTTTCAATTCAGTATTAATTTATTTTACCTGGTTTAACAGACAAATTCTTCGCAATCCTATATTTATCTTCCATTAACATGTTATCATAAAGTTCCCTTGATTGCTCTTTTCTTCTGCTTGGTTTAGTCATAAAAAAAGGTCTCTACCGGAGCTTTTAGTAAGGACTCATACATAAAAGTAAAAATGGGAACTAAAACGTACTTTTCTGCAGGGTTCGGTTCTCAAGCAGCTTGCTATAGCAAACAAGAATGTTGGTGGTGGTGTTGTTGTACTTGCTGAAAGAGACAAGGAGGAAATGGAGATAGATATTGCAAAACTTGAATTTGACTTCATGGGACGTACGTCTGTTACATGCAGAAGTGGCAATCCTCTTGTTGACCTAAATAGGGTACATTAGGATAGCTTTGATATTATATATGCTCATGTACCCCTACTACTTTTACTTATGTTTTTAGTCTTGTTGGAGTGTCTAGTTTTATCTATGCCCATTCTTGCGATTACTTGTAGATATTTCTATTGGAACATCATTTTTCAATGGTTGTCAAAAATGCCTCCTATTTTCTCTCTCTCATTTATGTTCCTTCGCTTCTCTCTCGCTCCCTCTCTATTTGTTTTTCTCAATTCATTCCTTTTCATTTTCTTTTTCTTGATTTCATCTCAAGATACTACATTTTGTTGTTCAGATTAGCTTTGTTTTCTCATTTCCAGGTCTCAGTTTCGAAGGCGCGTGCTATCATTGTATTGGCATCCGATGAAAATGCAGATCAGGCTAATTCCTATTTCAAATGCCCTCTTACATTACCCCATGCAAAACTTTAGTCACATGAGGTGTTTATATTTCAAGGTGATTCACGTGCTCTGAGGGTTGTTCTAAGCCTCACTGGGGTGAAAGTGGGTTTGAGGGGACATGTTGTTGTAGAGATCGTGGAGTGACCTGGATAATGAGCCTCTGGTGAAGCTTGTTGGAGGAGAACTCACTGAAACAGTAGTAGCACATGATGTGATTGGGCGGTTAATGATACAGTGTGCTCTACATGCAGCCTGGTCTAGCGCAGGTATTCTTGTTAGCTATATGCTTCTTAAAGGACCTGATAGTCGTAGTAATGGCTAATAAGAGCAAGTGCAGCGGTTGCACTTTGTTCGGGCAAATTGGGGGAATGATGATGTGTTGACTGGCCAAAGTCATTTTGTTGCTTCCACCGATCCATCTTTGACCAAGCAAGCCTTGCCTTTTCATGACCAAGGCCAAAGAAACGGGCAAGCAAATGACTAAATTCTTAACTGGGGGTGAGGGCTGCCAGCTCGGCTGAGGAGAGAGAAGAGAGAGTTTCAGGGGTGAAAGTGAAGAAAAGCAGAAAAATCTGTTCTTATGAAAAAGGATCAGAAATTTTTGCTATTTATAGAAAATTTTCAAATTTTCAAAAATTTATAACTAATTCATACGAACTCCGATTTTTGCATTCCACATATGCACGAACTCGTATCGATGATCTCTATAACTTTCATGAAGGAAGTTTTCCCAAATTATGTATGTGTAAAAAGTCGATTTTCGAGACCCCCCCCCCAAACAATTTTTTCTAACATCTCACACCCAAAAAAATTGTTTTCAATGAACAGTTAAAAAATATAATAATGAACAGTGTTGACCAGGCAAGAAAAACAACGGGTGTAAACCCATGTCCAGTGGCAGTGAATAGTAACTTGACCGGTCGAATTATTGACTTCTCGACTTTGTCTTTTCTTAACTACGGATGAACTTGCTCTAAGAGTAGATTTGACTGTAGGTAAAAAGTTTGTTTTCCCTAAGTTGTATAGATGTGATTTTGTTCCTATTTAAGTAAACTTGCATAGTGAAATAGTTCAGTGGTATGACCACATGTGAAATGGCGTAGTGTTTGGATACTCTGGCCAGGTGGGGCCCATTTTTTTGTGCCACGGATTACATCGATTTGGATTGAAAAAACAAAGAAGAGATAAGTAAAATCAAATAGCAAAGCTTGGAAGCCCAGATTTAAATATTTTGCTTTGTTACTTGATACTAGCTGGATGTTATTGTTGCACTTTGCTATTCATTTCCCTGCTAGTTATGATTATCTCGTATTAAATGTCAATTCTTATAGCCAAACTTTGAAGCAAGGCCTCATCTCTCATTCTCATTCAAAACTAAGACCAAGAAAAATAGAAATATTGTATACCAAAGACAAGAAAATCTTTAGTCAATTCTCTACTCTCAAACAGAAGAAAAGAAACCCTAGTCACGTAGCACCAAGTACAGAGTGGGGAGGCTTCCCCTACTCTCCTTTATGCTATTTCTCTATTCCTTTCTAATTTGGTTAAGCCCCCCCCCCCCTCGTGCTGACTTTATCTGATTTCTTGTCAGATCTTTTTCCCTTCTCAGTGAGTCCGACCCTTCCCCGAAAACCCTCCTTGATCTTCCGTGTCTACACCCGATTTGAAGAATTTCACTCTTATATATATACCTACTTGCTTTTGTTGGGTTCAATATTATGCGCTTAATCTGCAGTTTCTTCTTGGTTGGTGAGATGTGGTGGGTTCTATGCTGGTAGGGGTCATCATTTGGCCTGCGGGCCTAAAAGCCCATGGGCGCCCGCCCGGTCCAGTGGGCAAAAGCCCGGCCCGGCCCGCAGAAAAGCCCATTTCGGCCCTGCCCATTGGGCACTAGGCAGGGCTAGGGCGGAGGGTTCAAAGCCCAGGCCCGGCCCGCGGCCCGGCCCGTTATATGCCCATTAAAGCCCGCCCGAAAGCCCATTCAATTTTTGTATTAATATATTTTTATGTAGTTATATTGAACTAATTATTGCATTAGGCCATATGTTTTTTAAATTTTGTATTTTATTTTGTTCAATAATTAACATATCATCATTTTTTCATAGGTTTTTGTATTTTTTTAACAAAATAATATGACATATAAATATAATGGACTCGGCCCTGCCCAGCCAAAAAAGCCCGGCCCGGCCCGGCCCTAAAAAGCCCGTAAGGCCCTGGGCCCATGGGCGGCCCTGGGCCTTGATTTTTAAGAGAAGCCCGGCCCTGTCCGGCCCGAAAAATAAAAAAAAATGTTTTGGCCCGGCCCGGCCCGGCCCGAGCCCATTAATTTTGGGCAGGGCCTGCCCTGCCCTGCCTATTGACGACCCCTATATGCTGGTAAGGCAATCTTCAGTTTGTGGTGGTAGTCATGGTTTAGGTTTATAAATTGTCGGCTTTTGGTTGTTTTGGTTTTGTGGGCTTGGTTAGGGATCATGCTTAATTTGGAGATGTGGGCTTTGTAATTTTTAGTGCTATTGTGCTGCATCTACCGTAAGTTATTGAATTGATTAAAAAAAAATGATACTTTTAGGGAAGGCACACTACTAGCAAAATAACAACACACACGGATTTACAGTAGTTAAAAGCCACAGATATCCGTGTGAAATAGAAATACGGACAGAAATCCGTGTGAAATGAGCATAACGGGGCCCACAATAATTTATACAATAACAATATCAACAGAAATCCGTGTGCATAAACAACAGTCACAGATATCTGTGTAAAAACTAAAACATTTTCACACTGATATCTGTATGAAAAAACAATTCACACGGATTTCTGTACGTATTATAAATTATTTTATTTTGAAATCATTAATTTTTTATGTTATGTGAATTATGGAGGGACGGATTTCCGTTACAATAAGTATTTGATACAGATTTCTGTGTGAAATAAGTGATACACACGGATTTCCATGTGAAAATGTTGACACAGTAATCCGTGTGAAAAAGGAGACTACACACAGAAATCTGTGTGAATAAACAACAGTAACTAATGTCTGTGTAAAAACTAAAACCTTTTCACACGGATATCGGTGTGAAAATAAAAATTAGCTACAAAATTCCGTGTGAAAAAGTATAGGTGTATACAAGGTTGACCATTTATTTGATATCGAAATAACGGTGGATTGAGTTAATTTTTTTTACACAATACCTATTAATACACTATAAATAGATGGGTAATGTCAAATTTATTGAATTTCAATTTTGATTTATTGGTTTGCACAAAAATTCTTATATGTCTACTAATGTGGTATAACTAGTTTATTAGTTGTAATGAAAAGTATACCTTCCATGAGCAACAATGTTGAGGAAATTGAATTTATCAAAATCGACCGTCGGATGTTGTCATGATTAGAATAAATAGTTATGGACAAAATTTCAGCAATTTTTGTTATCGTTTAGGTCGCGATCTACTAGATCAACCATGAATCCTAAATACCACATAAAACTAATATGCTCATAACCGCTCATTCGCAACTTATTTTTTCGATCTGTCAACTCTCATACTCTCATGAATATGAGGTATACCAAATAATGTAAAAATTTTGCAAAATTTATCTCCTCGTGGTTTAACTCCCCTTAGGGAAGTATCGGTGTATATAAGGTTAACCACTTTATTTGATATTGAAATAATGGCTTTAATTTGAGTTAATTTTTTTACACCATACCTATTAATACGCTATAAATAGATGGGTAATATCAAATTTATCAATTTTCAATTTTTATTTTTTGGATTGCACAAAATTCTTATATGTCTACTAATGTGGTATAACTAGTTTATTAGTTATAATGAAAAGTATACCTTCCATAAGCAGCAATGCGTAGGAAATAGATTTTATCAAAATCAACCGTTGGATGTTATCATGATAAGAATAAATGGTTATTTTCAAAATTTCAGCTATTTTCGTCGCTGTTTGGGTTTCGATCTAGTAGGTCAACTCTAAACCTTAAATACTACATAAAACTAATATGCTCATAACCGCTCACTTGTAACTTATTTTTTTGATCTGTAAACTCTCATGCTCTCATGGGTAGAAGCTATATCAACTAATGTAAATTTTTTTGAAATTTTATCTCCTCAAGGGTCGGCTCCCCTTAGGGAAGTAGAAGCGTTTAAAGTGTTGACCGGTTTTTGGTACAGACATCTATGTGAAATGAGTAACACACACGGATATATGTGTGAAATGTTAACACGGAAATCCGTGTGAAAAGAATCATTAGCTACAGAATTCCGTATGAAAACTCTATTAGCTACAGAATTCAGTTACAATAAGTTTTTAATACAGAATTCTCTGTGAAATGAGCAACACACGAATATCTGTGTGAAATGTAGACACGGATATCTGTGTCAAAAGAAAAATTAGCTACTAAATTCTGTGTGAAAAAATAGAATAGAGATAGAATTCCGTGTAAACAATAATTAACATGACAGTTATATATTACCGAGATAAATACACACGAATATCAGTTGTAAATATATATGTATCTCACACGGATTTTTGTGGTAAATTTTTTCCCGCTCACTTTTTTGGAACAAATTCAATTTCCCTCCCCTAGTAGTATTACACACGGATTTCCGTGGATTACTGAGCTACATACACACGGATATCTGTAGCAAAGATAAATGTATTTCACACGGATTTCCGTGGAAATTCCGCTTATAACCAGCAAATTGATCCAAATCTAGATAAATAAATTCCGCCTCCGCTGCATTCATCGAACACCTTCCGCTCGAGTAGGAGGAGGATTGGGATTTGAACAATATGGAGCAGAGCGTCGCTTTCTATCTTTCGATCCACCGAAAACCCAAGAGATATGCAGAAGTCCGACGCCGACACAAGGACCGATAATGCTTCTAGTCGATGACGGTGAAGAGGAGTAGCGATGTGAGCTGGTCGGTATCGTAAGCCCTCTTTCCATTCATCTAAAAACCCTAAGTCCAACCAATCAAACCAATTGTTCTGGATTTGTAGGTGTGAGCATCGGAAAGGCAGGGTTACCCCAGGGTATCACCAAGGCGGCGGCGACCCGGTTCTCTATGTCGGTGAGGATAGATCAGAAATCAGGGATTCAAGAAGAAGTTCCTCAAGGAAAGTGAAGGATTTGGAACCCCCGAAGAGCAGTCACGAGGTTGAAGTTGCGTGAACTTCACTCTGTTTTTCTTTGTGCTTTTTGATCGAATTTGAATTTGAGCTTTTCTAGAATTGTTTTAGTTGCATTGGATTGAAGTTGATTGCGATTCTGTTTGAATTAAGTACATTACAGAGTTTGATTTGAGCGGCGATAGGGGGACAGAATGGTCTGTGAGGATATTTATCGCCGCTCACCTCTATCGTTGAATTCCTGCAGTATGCTCAAAGCAATTGTGAGCAAATGCACTTCATTTTATTTTTAAAGTGCAGAACAGAAAGTATTGTTAGAATATAAAATGAAACTGACAGAATAGAGGAGGCTTTATCTCCTAATATGATCAAGATGATTTCGTGACTTTTACAAATGCAGAACCAAACGTTAATCTTTTTATCAAATTACCTATAGTTTAATTCTTTGGTTAACTATCAAAGTGAAATTGACCACTTGAGAAGAATTTTGAGACCCCTTGATTCCTTCCAACAGCAAACCTAACTACTTTGAGCCCTGCAATCTAACCCACATTTAACAGGCCACTAACCATATCCCACACCCTGAGATTGACAACCACTTAGGAAAAATAAATTAAAACTATTTACCAGAACCAATTAGACTCACATGACTTAACCAAAACTACTAATGAAAATGTCCTCAGAAATCAAATTTTCTTTGTGTGAGAATAAGTGAAATTTCTCGTGCAGGGTAGAGAGGCAGGAAAGAAAGACCACTTAATCAATTGGCATTGGCACAACATGCTAAGTACTTAGCATATGCTGATGTATGTTGCTTTTCCCCCCTTTTCTGGTCAAGAATTACAGTTCCTCTGTGACACTTTGTAAATAGACACCTAGTAACCGAATTACAATCAATGTCCTTGATTTTAGTTGCCCTACTATTATCTGTTTGAATTGGCATGATGTGAAATATTCATGGGTTGAAGACTTGAAGTAGTGTAGTGCATATCCAAAATGACCATGATTGCATTGCCTAACATACTAAATACCTGGTGTAAATCGGATGAATCAAATCTCTGATGTTTTTCTTTTTGTGTTTAACAGATTCTTTACACTCGGTGGATAAGAAAACATACCGACAACAAAGAAATACTACGCATCTGTTATAGACTTGACTGGGGGGGGGGGGGGGGGGGGGGGGGGGGGGGGGGGGGGGGGGTGCAAGAATATCAAAGCACTTTTGGTATTAACTTGGTGAGTTCTTTCTCTCCCCTCTTGAGGTGCATTAGTTCAGAAATGCTCATCTATATTGGATTGCTTCATAGTGTAGATCATTGATGATCCTGCTTGTACTGAAAACTCGTCTCTAGTTACATTTCTCCTTTTTCTCTTGAAAAGTTTTATTCTTCCTATTCTAGATTATCAGACATGGGCTACTGAATTGTTTTGAATCCCCTCTTTTCTCGGTCTTGTGACAAACTGGAATGACTGAAAGGAAATTTTGGAGGTTGAACCCCCTGAATGGCTTCCTGACGGTTCGACTAAAGTTTGCATGCAGTGCACTTCTCCTTTCACTGCCTTAACTCGTGGCACTATGAGGAAATGGCCAACCTCTTTAAGCACATCTGCTACCTGGTGCACTAAGTTTCAGAGATGATTCCTTTAGAACAGAGTAGGAGCTTTGGGCAATAATCTCTTCAAATGTACAATTGGGATGGATGAAAAGGCCCAACCTTGATCGGATTTTGTGGTTCAACTGTGAAATATGTACTTTTGATTTTCTTTCTTTATGTAATTTTGTGTGAATTGTGGAGTTTCATATATTTGGGGATTTCTGTGGAATGTAAAGAATATCTTGTTATGAATGTAAAGCTTTAATATTTTCGATTGAGTTGTGGATTTGTTCATTTTATTGTAAATATTTGTAGTATATTTATTGCAGAATTTTTTTTTTTTTTTAATATGCTGTTACTTTTACACACAGAAATCAGTGAGAGTTAGGGTATAAGAATTTCACATGGAAATCCGTGACAATAGTTATAAGTTTTGACACAGAAATCAGTGTGAGTGATATTCCGCACAGAAATCCGTGTGAAATACAGTTTACACATTTGACACAGAAATCCGTGTGAAATAGAGTTGTTCACACGGATTGCGTTTTATTCCGGTAATTTATATTTATGGAATTATAGTGGGGTCCACGTAACTTTTTCACACGGACAACATAATCCGTGTGAGATGAGCATTACCCCCCCTCCAAGCCGCACGGTAACACCAATCTGTGCGTGTACTGTGTGTAAAAGCTATCACACACTGAAATCCGTGTGAGAAAGTCTTATTACCCACAGATTAAAATCCGTGGGTAATTGTTGTTTTGCTAGTAGTGGCAGTTCTGAGAACACTCAGAACAGTCTTCTGGTATTTCTCATCATTCTTTTAGCAGGATGGTTTATTTAATGGGCATCCCCAATTTTTTCCTTTGTAGAATTAGTCTTCATAAAGAAAAATAATTTCTGACTTATCACAAAAAAAATAACATTAGAGAAGATTAGGATTCCATTGAGGGATTCCCATTCTAGACGTCTTCTAGAGTGGATCTAGATTCCACTCCTCATTATACCTGAATGATTAAGGCTATGTGTTGGTATATATGTGCTTTGAAGAAAAACTGGTTTCTGCTTATTTCTGAAAATAAGTGGCTGAAAAGCAAAGCAGCTGAGTGTTTAGTTAACTAGCTTTTTATAAGTGTTGTCAGTGGAAAGTGTTTGGTAAACTCAAACTAGCTTGTGCTTTTTGTTTGTGGAATGACCAATTTGGACATGAAAGATTATTTTGCATTGATTATTTGGTAATACAATGTTTTTCAAATGCTCTTTCTATCATTTTCAATCTTTATTATTTCCTTATAAAGTTTTGTTAACTTTCATTAATTTTTATAAATCATGGTGACCATATGATTAATATTAGACAATTTTAAAAATAACTTATACAAATATATTAGTAACATTAATAACAATTGATTTCTGATTGGTATCAAGTAACCACAAAAAATATCATAACATATTCAAATGTCCACGTTATTACGCACACTCATCAAACTCTGAGTAATGCTTTCTTATTGTTTCCATTTCTTGTGCACCATGACCATGATATTCTTCTTCTACATTATCATCCATCTCTATCACACCACTTGACCTATCACCCGAACTTCCTTCACTGCGGACAAAATTACTGTCTTTGCTATCAAATGTAGTCCAAGCTTTAGTACCTATGACAACAAGATACTAAATTAGCTGAAAGATTTTGAAAAGCAAGGACACAAGGAAAAAATAAAATAGCAAACTACAAAGACCCCCCTAGTAGAAGTCCAAAACACAAAGAACTCCTCCACTTTTGATTTTATACATCTAAGGACAAAAGTTTACACTTAAGGACATTTTGTCTTTAGTAAGTCTTTTACTTTCCTTAATAGTTATCTCTTCCTTTGGTAAAAATAAAATTGACTGAGCGTAGTGGGCCCATGCTTTTGAATTTGTTTGTTTAACCATATTGCAGGTATAAATCCATCCTCTATACTCGAAGGTAAACAGTTATTTTTACCATTCATAATTTCGATTGTTGATAGACTTGAGTTGATTGCTATCTGCAAAATTACTACTAAGGAACTGCAAAAGGAGAGAGAGAAATTGAGAAAATTAAAAACCTATAGAGATAATCTTAGTAGAGATTCTCCCAATTACTGGGATATTATCTATAGACTACAGACTAGAATCTATAGAATAGAAGAGGAGATAGATAATCTCTTAGATGTTCTGGAAGAGGAACAAAAACCTCTTGATTATTTGAGCATTGGTTAGATCCGCACATCACTGGTATCAGAGCTTGTAAAATAGCTCAAGGAGAACCCCTCCTTAATGGGGACAATGTCAGAATTGTTATTAGAGAAAATAAATTCTCTATTGAAATCTTCTGATGAGAAATATCAGAAGTTGTTACTAGAAATATCTAGATGTCAAACTCATCTAGAAAAATTACCTGCTATAATCCACCAATTGGAAAGATTGGAAAACAAACTGGATTATATTAAAGAACTTCCAAAAATGGAAGAAGAAAAGCTGACAGTCGTCAGTAGAAAAATCAATGAACAACAAAAAACGTTGGATTCTATGAAAAATATACTAAAGGACAAGAAAGTGCCTACAGTAAAAAAGAAGACTAATGGATTCAAACCATTAGAAAAACCAGACACAAATCTTGTTCCAAACATGATTTTTCTGGAACCATCTACTAGTCAGACTAGTATCCGGTATGAAAACCTGGAAAAAAGAGATGTCAAGATGATGAGCATCTTCGGAAAAAAGAAAGGAGTACAGCTCTTAAATTCTGAAGAATTTGAATATAATGAAATCGAGCATGAGGTAAAAAACTCCTCAATCCCAAAGCTAGATTTCAAACAGATCTACAAAAGGGGAACATTTGACCTGATGGACAGCCATCATTTCAAATTACTTGAATTCACAACCCCCTCAACAATTGGAGAGACAGATCTCTTAATGATCACTCCAGCTGAAGTGGCCAGAGCACAAGCAAAGAAGTATCAATTCATGCATATTGGAGCAGTCCAAGTAGGCATAAAGCTCTTGGCAAGAGAAGGCATCAACTGCTCAGTCCTATGCGTCCTGCAAGACAATAGACTGACAGACTTTCAAGCTAGTTTGCTGGGAACTCTCGAAGCATCTTTGTGCAACCAAGTGGCATATTTCAACTGCTTCCCCAACTTTTCAACCAGCTTGAAGGATGCAGCCCACTGTCTCCGACTGAGAATCAAGACAGATGGTATATCAATGAAAAATGATATGCAAGAATTGGCGATAGTATACCGAATATACTATAAACTGATGAGCACCACAGTAGAGCCAAAGACAAGGATATCCAACATCCCTGGTCTCACTACTGGGTTCCTCACCAACCAGAAGAACCATTCACAACAGATTCACAAGGTTGCTTGGAATGAAGTAACTTTTCCTATTGAATGGAAATTATCCGGTCCAAAGCCACCAGCAGAAAGTGCAAAAGCAAAAATCTACGAGAGTAGAAAGACTGGAGAAATTAGTCTTAATTTTGACAATCACAGAAAAAGTGATGTCTGTCCTGAGAATCTCAGGATAAACAAGAATAATCTTCTGAGAAGAAGCTACAGCACTAGGGAAGCTAGTGTCAGTGGTATAAAACCCACTATTGAAGAACCAATTTCTGAAGAAGAATTGGAGGCTGATCTGAACAGACCAGTCAATATGTTCAGAGCTGAGAGGCTCTATGAACTCTATAAAGAAGCTGAGAATTGTGAAAATCCTAAACGATTAGAAAAACTAATCGAGGAAATGAAAGAATTCAAAATCAGAAAGATGAGAAAAGTCTTTCCTTATCAAGATATTGAAATGGAAGAAGGAGAAAGCTCCAGAACTTTCATTAGCAGAGAAAAAGGGAAAGTAAAACTCCCATTACAGAAAGCCCCCACGGGTAAAAAAGGAGAAAGAAATTCCCAAAGATTTGTCCCAGAGGACAATCTGCCTAGAGTTCCTATCACGAACTACGGCATCTGGTTAAATCTAGATAAGAGTCTAGATAAAAGAAAAACCATTGACCAATGGGTAGATAGCCTGATGATGGCTTCTGCACTCACCCTTGGCAAATTTGAAGCACCAGATCTGCAGGTGTACTATGAAACTACTCTCACTGGAGTAGCAAAAAAGTATTACCTATCCTTCAAAGAAACTGCCAGAGGAAGAGACTGGCTTGAAGAAATCAAAAATTCAAAATCTCCGTATGATTTTGCAGTACCACTGTACGATCAGTTCTGTGGAGATCTTTCAAATCTGAGTGAAAAAGCCAAAGAAACGGCAAAATCGAATATCTATGCTCTCAAGATCTGTGACATGAGATATTTCGAAGAATACCTGAATGAGTTTCAGGAATATTACTGTACAATTGGTGAACTAGAGAATACTGATCTAGTTAATCTGTTGCACAGGAAACTCCCTGAACCATGGAGAACAGCTGTGAGAGAAAGCATAGCTGAAAAACCAATTGAAAGATTTTCAGTTGGAGGAATTGCCGACAGAATCCGGCAATTACTGAAGGAGCAATGCAAAGACAATCTTAGAGCTAAGATAGCCAAGAAATAACTCAAAGGAGTTGAAAATTTCTGTTATGGAATACTGGATATGCCCACAAACTGGGGATGTCATGAATCCAAATTCCACAGAAAGAAGAAAAAAGAAAAATATTACTCTAAAAAATTCAAAAAGAGTAATCAGAAAAGAGATTGGAAATTCAAGAAGAGTTCCAATTACAAGAAACAAAAGGATGAAGATCCTAAAAAGAAATTCTTCAAGAAAAAGAAGAATACTCATCAGCATAAACAACCAAGCAAGAAAGCTTGCAGATGTTGGTTATGTAAAGCTGAAGGGCACTATGCCAATGAATGCCCTGAAAGGGGTAAAAGATCTACTAAAACTCTCTTCGAAGAATATGAGCAAATAGTAGAGGTAGCAAACATGAAAGGCTACGAAATAGCCTATTCTGATGATGAAGATGATAACAGGTCAGTCTACTCTGCCTGGTCTGAAGAAGAAATTTCATCAGATGAGTCTGAGATCGATTCTGAAGTAGAGTACTTCGAATCCAGACAAATGAATGTTTTGAGAATCAAAAATTGGGAAGAAAGCAAGACAGAATCCTTCATGTCTTCTTATAAGGTGAACCCTGGTACATTCGTTTGTGACTACGGCTTATGTCATGAAAAGAATGGTCTCCCTATGTTTTGTGAAGAGTCTAAGAAGACTTATCATAAAGAATGCTTCATAGCTGAAGCAAGAAGAAAAACCAAAAATGGTCTTGTCAGCCAGTTAGTTGAGCAAGAATATGAAGAATATTTTGCTGAGCAAAAGGCGAAAGAAGTTGAAACTCTGTTCCAGAAAACCATGGAACCATCTTCCTCGAAAAAGGAAGAAATCATCGATGAAGAAAAAATCGATGAAGATATTGAACTGGTTGAAATACCAGAAAATGTAGAACTGGTGAAACCACCAGAAACTGTTCATCTCTTAGAACGACAAGAGGCTACTGAAACATGGGATCTACTTGGCCAACCATCAGGCAAGTTTGATTATAAAGTCAGATATGACCCTCCGTCATGGTTTAGTAACCCAGACATCAAAGAGATAATTCCTACAGACTGGGATGGTACAAACCTTCTAGTTTTGATAAATCACCCCCTCCAGAAAAAGTTCCAAAAGAAGAATGCAAACCATTCATTCCAAAGGAACAAGCTCAGGAAAATGAGCTTCATCAATCGAAAGAAGAATGCAAACCATTCATTCCAAAGGAACAAGCTCAGGAAAATGAGCTTCATCAATCGAAAGTCGTCTCTACAAGTAGATACAGCAACTACATAGAGATTGGACTCAAATTCCCTGATTACAGAAAATATCATCTACATGCCTTTGTAGATAATGGATCAGGTTTTACAGTTGCAAAAAGATTTGCAATTCCAGATGAACTCTGGAGAGAAGATAAGAAAAAATCTGCTACTGGTGTTGCATTTGATGGAAGCCATCTCACCATGAAAAAAGTAGCAAAAAATGTTCATATCACCGTTGGTGGAGGAACATTTATCATCCAGAATGTTTGGCAATCTGAAGGCCAAGGATCTGATTTCTTGTTGGGAAATGATTTTATTCTCCAACAACGATTCATTCAGGATGAAGAAGCAATAGGCTTCAGGAAAGGAGAACGAGTGTTCTGGGCAGACCGCCTCACACAAGCCAACACTGTGGTCGGTCCCGGTTTTACTATTCAGTATTAGAGATCGCAACAGAATAGTGGTGATCTTACCCCCTACAAACCAAAATTCGAACCCATACTCCAAATCAAGCAACAAGAAGAATTACTTGTTGAAGAATCTTCTGAAGAAGAAGAAGAAGAATAAACTAGTGAAGATGAAGAAGCTAGTTTCATCCATGAGCATAACCTCAAGCACTTTCAGAACAAGCTTGAGTCTCAGCAAATTCCCACTCTTGAAAAAATCAAGAAAATACTAGAGCAAAATGTGGATACAAATCTTCAGAAGTTTTGGGAAAAAGACCCAGTGGTCTGTGAATTGAAATTGCATGACATGAATGCTATCTGCCATGTCAAAGCCATTCCTCATTACAAAGAGGAAGATCAAAAAGAATTCAGAAAAGATATTGAAGATCTCCTGAACAAGAGATTAATTCAACCTTCCACTAGCCCTCATCATGCTCCAGCATTCTACGTGAGAAATCATGCAGAAAACCTACGAGGAAAAGCTAGAATGGTTATTGACTACATAGATGTCAATAAAAAGACTGTCAAAAACGGTTATCAAATTGCTCAAGTAAGAGTATTGATCAACCAGCTCAGAGGAGCCAAAGTCTTTTCGAAATTCGATGCAAAGTCTAGTTTCTGGCAACTCAAGATGCATCCTGAGAGCATACCTCTCACTGCATTTGGAACACCACAAGGCCATTACGAATGGTTAGTAATGCCTTTTGGTCTAAAGCAAGCTCCCTCAATCTTCCAAAGAAAGATGGACAACATCTTCAAGCATGTGGCAGAGTTCTGCGTCGTCTACATAGATGACATCCTAGTCTTCTCCAAAAACAAAGAAGAACACATGAAACACCTCCATGAGGTAGTAAAGCTGATAGTTCAGCATGGAATCATCCTAGGTGAAAAGAAAATCTTCTTTATCCTTGATGAAGTTGATTTCCTAGGAATAAACATAAAAAATGGAGTAATAAAACTCCAACCTCATATTCTTGAAAAGATCTGGAAGTTCCCAGACAAAATTCCTGATGCTAAGAGTCTAGAGAGATTCCTTGGTGTCATAAATTATGGGAGAGATTTCATCTCTAAAATCTCAGGGTTAACAGCGATGTTATCTCCTAAGACAAGTTCCAAAAGAAAATGGAACTTCATAGAAGATGATGAAAAAATCGTGAAGCAGATAAAAAATCTCTGCAAGAACCTCCCTCCTCTGCAACAACCAGAAGAGAATGATGAAATTATCCTCCAGACAGATGCGAGCGATAATTATTGGTCCGGTGTGGTTTTGGCAAAGACGCTTGGAACTAACATTGAAAAGATCTGTAAATTTTGTAGTGGCAAGTTCAGCCCTGCAGAACTAAATTATCCCACAGGGGAAAAAGAAATTTTGGCTGTGAAGAAAATGATTTTAAATTCTCCAGCTTTTCTTGGAAAACCCTTTACTGTCCGCACCGATTGTGCCAGAGTAAAGAATTTCAAAAATTTCAAACTTGATAAAGCTGCTGATAGAGGAAGATTAGCAAACTGGCAATTATTTCTTAACCAATATGATTATAATGTTGAATTAATTGCAGGAAACAAGAATTATCTTCCAGACGCATTGACCAGGGAAATGGCAATGTTCAGCCAGAGAGAAGACGACGAAGGTCTTAATCCCAGAAGCAGAAGGACTGGGAAAGAACATGAGCTTCAAGAAGATCCTATGGAAACCAAAGAAAAGGTTCTTAAAAGGTTTCTGCTAAGTCCTAAAGGACTAGCCTCAACTGATCAATCCCAGGGTAAAGGATTGGCTAGCCCGTCTCAAACGGCAGACGGTAAAGGCTCATCAAGACCGTTGACGGCTGCTGCTTTGCCAAAAAGCAGACCAACTCCAACTGGAGTCATAAATGTTTTTAATTATGAATTAAGAACTTTTGACACTCCTGTGTTCAGAACTGGCAGGAGACTAGCTTATCACCAGAAGGCAATCCTGGATAATCTCTTATTTGCTTTTCAAGAAAGAAGCAGTGGTCTAATGTTCCCGACACTCTTTGCACTAGCTGAAGAACTATATGAGAACGCCAGACCACAATTTGAAGAAAGTCATATACAGCAGAGTGCTGTAAGAAAAGAAAAAATTCTCTTCCTTGAAAGTCCAGAAAGTGCTAGAGTTCCTGTCATGGCACTTAATAAATCAGACTGGCATGAATTCCATAGTCTGATAGGAAGACATAATCCAGAAGACCTAGTTCCTCCAACTCTCTTTATTGTTTCAGGTCCTTATGTTGGAAGATACCTGGTTAATGTTCAGAGTGAACATCCTCAAGAACACAAGCTCTGGCTTGTTGAAAATGGTTTTGTCCATAATCTGTGGACTAAAACAAATGATGATCTAAAAGGTTTGCCGCCTATCATTGTCAATACAGTCAAAAATGTAAGAAAAAATGACTGTATGCTTCGACTGAAGTTCAAATCCACTCCTCCAGAATGGATGCAGAAGGCAAACGGTGAAGTTGAATATATTCCTCCATATCATTATGTAAGAATTATTCAAAGGAAATATCTTCAACCAGCCTGTGTAGGGTACAATGGCCAACCAAACTCAAGCATCCCGTGGATGAAGGCCATGACTCTAGAATATATCAAAAAGATCATCTCTGAGGATACCTACAATACCTTCCTGGCAGCAGGAGAGAAAATTATCATCACTGCTTACGATCATCCTGACGTAGTCAGCAGTGACTTATTCCTATCTCTTACCAGAAAGGAGATAGATTCGACACTGGCATGCTTACGATGGGTGGAGAAGGTTGAAACTGACAACCACTACAAGATGTATGTTGATACAGATGTCGAAGACAATGCAACAATAGTAAGGATGGCCCAGGCAGATAACGACTCGTTTGTCCTTGGTCACAATTCAGAAACTGACGAGAACATGTGAAGCAGTAGGTGTAGAAAACACCTAAAGTTCTTTTGTATTTTTCCCAAAAGTGACTTTTGCTTTTCAAAAGGCAGGTGAAAAACATTTCACCTAAAGGAATCTGCTTTTTCCCCGGCCGACCTCCACCAGCAGGAGCACTAAGGAAAGCAGGAAATCACGGAGTCGTTCTGTACATTTTGTTGTTTTGAATTGTAATTTGAGTTCCGCTCCCTATATAAGGAGCTTTAGCTTCTCTTAGAAAAAGAAAAAAGAAAACATCAGTCTAATATTCGAAAATTGAGCAGAATCAGATTCTCTCAAAAATAAGAAAGCCGTAGTAGCAGTAGTAGCAGGTTTTCTATAAATCTCTTGATGCAAGTGTGCATCTGATTCCAAGTAAGTATTTGTAATCAAGTTATGAGTAGCTAAGCAGCTTCTAGCTGTTTGCCCAAGAGTGAGGCTCTGGGTTCTGTATCTGTATTTATGTTTGAATAAATAAATTCAGTTTGTGCCCAGTACCCCGTCACAAAAATGTTTTGCTGTTTCTGCATTTATGTTTTGATAACAGTAGCAGTTAGTAAGCAGTAGCAAGCTTTCTATTTTATTTTAAAAGTGACCCTTATCATACTAAGGCAGCAGTGATTCCGCCCTGATAGTAGCCGCTTAGACAGGAAGTCGTTAGGCGAAGTTGTGGCATGTTGAAGGCTAGTCCTTAGGCTGATACTGTGTTTAGTCTGGAAAAGTAAAATATAAGCTGATACTGTGTAAAGAACAAAAAGAGGTAAAAGGAGAATAGTGTGTGTCCTTAATTGTATAAGGGAAAAGGTTGTGGACTTTGTTGTCAAAAAATCTATTGTCTGGTAGTGCTTTGTAGTTAACCCAAAATAAAAAGAGTAAAAAAAACCCGACATAAGAAAGCAAAAGAAGGTAAGACTTTGGTCTGTGGTCTTCCAAGTATGAATGTTTAATTAATCAATCATGCCTAAATCAAAGATTTTGATCTGTGGTCTTCCCCCAAATTCTGCACGTCATATGAGGTATAATGACTAAATCAAATAAATCAACAAGATGAATTTGCAGAGCCTCTTATCAAGGTGTACTTAACCCAAAGTAAAACAAGAATCAATTGAAAATTACAGATTAAAATGTTGTCTACTGATTTTTCTGGGTTAGAGAATCAATGCTACAACCCTAAAACAGGCATTCAAAATTTTTTCCCTTCTTTTGATAAATGTACCGAAGTACGAATATGGATCACTTCACACCCTAATACACTAGAAAGTTTTCACATACATGTTATAGTCCAACTCGAGAAAAAAGCATTCCAAAATATATTGACTTCTTCATCTGGCTCATTAATGAAACACTGGCACACTGCATAGATGCTCTATATTCCATTCAACTGTAGTTTTGTGGAAATACAGGATTTTTCCCCCTTTCCCTTAATTAGACATCTTCATCTAATTTACTCCCTCTCCTAGCATATTCTCTGCGAAAGTTCCTATGTCTCCACTATATCAAGGGGTTGGTAAGCCAAATCATATCAAAGCTTTGAGAAAACCACAGGGCTATATACTTTAGGGTCATAGCTAATCAAACAAGAAGAGTCTGGAGATCCATAAATATGGATTTGCCTAGCCTAGTTCCACTGATGGTAACCACTAAACTAAATTTGTAAAGCATATGAACTATTAGTTCCTATATTAGCCTAGTTCCTTTACCAGTTCTTAAATTGTACACCTCGCAACCTATATTAGCTTCTTCTAAGTTGTTCAATGCAACAATGTGCCCATGACAGCAACCTTGCTAACACATAACTGAAAAAAGAAAAGGTCCGCAGCCTTAATTAGCTTACCCACTCATGAATTCAAAACGAACCAGATGCTTTCAAAACCTCAGGTGCAACAAAAGGGCAGTCAACTTCCAACATGTTCTCTTGCAGCACAAAATGCTGCAAATTGAATCGCATAAGACTTGAAACACCATACTACTCTTCTATTTAACCCTCCAATGTGTGTAGACGCATTTTTTTTTTTGTGTACTTATTTTTTTTTTTCTCAGAATTTTGTTGAAACACTAAAGATATATAGAGAGAGAGAGAGATGTTTTTACATCAATTAATTTTGTGTGGAAATAGAAAACAAATTAAAATTTTTTTTTTTTAAGGAAAAATAACTTGAGCTTTATTAGATTAAGTAGGAGAGGGAGTCTCCTTTTGGACTAAATCCCATACAATCTGCAGTTTATTTTAGCGAAAACATACATTGCTCAGACTCAAAAGCTATGCTAGCTAGTCTATGCACTGCTCTGTTGCAAGTTCGAGGGGCATAGCTGATTCGCACCTGCTGCAGACCTCTTAAGGTAGCTTGAATGTCTTCAATGAGGGATCCATACATTGTAGGCATTGAAAAGTTGCTATAGATATCATGAACTGCAACCTGACAATCAGTTTCAATGATAACAGAGCAATAGTTATATTGTTTGAGAAGTTCCAGCCTTGCATGATATGCTGAACTAACATACTGAGAAACAGAGTGAAAGGCGACTGCTACTGAGCCATTTGATGTTCGGAGAAGTCCACCAATTCCTCCTTTTGTCATGTACGGCACAAAAGCCCCATCAATATTAAGTTTGAACTCGGTAGTACTAGCAGGCTTCCAAGTATGCAGAGTAGATGATCTCGGTGCAGATGTAATAGCTCGAGATTTTTGAAATTCTTCAAGCCAAGAGAAGCACTTGAACAATATATCTGTAGTACTGCTAGTAGTGTCTTGCTTTGTATTCCAATTTGTCCACAGTCCCCAGACCAACATAAGTAACTTCTCAAAAGTCTCCATCTTAAGGTTCAGTGCTTGTTCCAACATCCACTCTTTAAAGTTAATTTAAGGGAGCAAGGAGTTTTGCAGATTAAAAGGAGATTGAGACAGTAACGAAGTGGCTATAGGACACTTACAAAACAAATGAGTTGTGTCTTCAACCATGTAGTTGCACAAAAGGCACTAAAGCTCCCCTTCGTATCCTTTTGTTTTAATTAAGTCTCTCTCTTGTAGGTAATAAGTTGCAGGAGGCTCTCCAAGCACATATTTGGACTTTTCCAGGGACTTGAGCTTTCCATAATTTCCTCCAGAGCTCTTTGAAGGGATCCCCATTAGATGTGGTTACGAGAACATTGTCTAGGACCTGAGTACGAGCGATCCAATAAGCACTCTCCATCGTAAAGCCTCCTTTTCTTTTTAGGTACCAGTAATGCTTATCAGGAGCATTATGTCTACTAAGTGGTATGTTGAGCACTTGGACTGCCACATTTGGATGAAAAACAGCATGGATGATGTCTGAAATCCATTGTCTCGATTGTGAGTCAATAAGATCAGCTACCATTTCAATTGGAGTGTCAACTTGCTTCTGAACCAGATACCGTGGATAGTTCAGTATCCAACTATCTTTCCAAACATTTACTTGAAGGCCATCACCAATTCTCCATTTGGTGCCAACTTTCAAAACCGGACTACCAGCTAGGATACTACGCCAAGAAAAATATGGTGCATCTCCAAGTTCAGCCTGCCAGAAGTCATAATGTGGAAAGTATTTGTCTTTATAGAGTCTAGCAATAAAAGAAGTAGGGTTCGTAACAATCCTCGAACCTTGCTTAGCTAACATAGCAAGATTATAAGCATAAATATTTTTAAACCCCATACCTCTTTATGCTTAGTCAGACAGAGTCTCTTCCAACTTCTCCAACGAATTTTCTTTTTGTCATTTGTGTCACCCCAGAAGAAAGAGGCACAAAGCTTGTGAATATCATCACATAATGTCTTTGGTGGCAAGTGACAATTCATAGCATATAATGGCATAGTTTGAGCCACTGCTTTGATCAAAATCAACTTAATATTTTTGCTTTCCAATTTTCCATCTTGTTGGATAGTTTCTCCTTTATGTATTGGAAAATCTGAGTTTTTGATTTTCCAACACGTATAGGGAGTCCCAGATACCGTTCATGTTCCTCTATGCGTTCAACCTCCAAAATTGTAGCCAATTCACTTTGAACTTCCACAGGAACATTACGACGAAAAACCATACTACTCTTCTGAAAATTCACTTTCTGACCAGAGGCCCTTTCATATGTGTTCAAGATTTGTCTGTAAGTGATACATTCTACAATAGTAGCCGTTCCAAATAAGAGACTATCACTGCAAAAAATCAAATGATGCAGAATTGGAGTCTGTGGACACATTTTTAAGCCCTGAATGGCCCTAGAATCAACTGCTTGTGAAATTAAGGCAGACAAACCCTCAGCACACAATATAAATAAGTAAGGTGATAGAGGATCATCTTGTCTGATACCCCTAGTAGGGTAGATATGTTCAGATGGTTCACCCTGCACAAGTATACTGTAACTGACAGAAGTAACACAACTCATAACCATATCAATCCACTTGGAGGAGAAATTGAGTTTTACTAACATGGACTGAAGAAAATACCATTCAAGCCTGTCATAAGCTTTACTAATATCAAGCTTGAGAGAAAAGAAACCTTCTTCCTGAGTTTTAAGCTTGTGCATGAAATAAGCAACCTCAGTAGCAACCAAAGTGTTGTCTGAAATTAATCTTCCAAGAGCATAAGCGCTTTGAAGTGGAGAGATGATTTTCGGAAGCCATTTTTTCAACCTATTTGCAATGACCTTTGAACTGATCCTACAAATGACATTGCATAGTGCTATAGGCCGAAAATGTTAAGCGACAGTAGGGGCTTTGATCATTGGAATGAGGCAGATGTAAGTGTGGTTCAACTCTTTCCAAATTTCACCCTTTTCCAAGAAATTACAAATAGCAGTGGAGCCTTTCTGCTGGAGCCCCTATAAGGACCTATCGCGGGTCCACTAAAGCTAAATCAAGAATCCGCTTTGAACACTTCCAGTGCCTTATCTTTGTCTTAGGGCAATTCCTCAGCGGAACGAGGATAAGCATACATCAAGACCAACAATATGCCAATATTTTTGAAAGAAGAAAGGAAGCATACCATCCGGCTCGGGACTCTTGGATGGATGTATTTGAAACAAAGCTACTTTGATCTCATCGTCTGAGTAGGGTAAGTTCAAATCATCATTCATCATGGTAGTGACTTTCATTGGAGTTGCTCTGAATATCTCAGAGATGGCATTATCATCTACACCATTAGAAGTGAATGTCATGTTATAAAAATCAAGCAAGAGACGCTTGATCTCTCTAGGATCGTCAATCCACTCTCCGAACTGATTTTTGAGACAACGGATTGAATTCCTGCTTTTCCTATTGGATGCCTTGCGGTGAAAGCATGCAGAGTTCTAGTCACCATCCTTTAGCCAAATAACTCTGGATCTTTGCCGCCAATACTTTTCTTGCTGTGCTAGTAGCTGACTTTGTTGGATATGTAAAACACGCTGTTCTTCATATTTCCAGGGAGAGTAGGGTTGTCTCATAAGATCATACAATTTCTCTTGAATTTGCTGGAGCTCAGCCTTCTTCTTTTAAAACTCTGGTCCATACCATTGCATAAGGTCATTACCAATAATATGTATTTTGGAGCCAAGTTGTTGCAACATGTTGCCGATTAAAGGAGTAGCCCAATTTCGCTTGATAATCTTAGTACACTACTCATTACCATGCCAAATCTCCTCGAAACAAAATCATTTGTTACCTTTAAGCAATGGTGCACGTTCAGCCCTAACCTTTACAAGCAGAGGATTATGGTCCGAGTCCGATAGAGGTAACGTGACTGTTCTGCTTAAAGGGAAGATTTGCTTCCAAGATAGTGACTGGAAGCAGCGATCCAATCTTTCCTTTGTAAATTTATTGAACTAGGTAAAGTGATATCCAAAGAAACCCATGTCTAGCAAGCTTGCAACGTTCATGGTAGATCGGAACTTTGCCATTGGTGCAAACGCCCTAGGAGGGCCACCAAACTTATCAGCCCGTGTCATTAGTTCGTTGAAATCCCCAGCCATCAAACATGGCATAGAACACGCTTTTGCTGCTAGAGCTTCAATCAAGGACCATGTCTTATACCTCTCCTCCCTTACAGCAAAATCATATACACCGGTGAAGCACCATACCTCTTTGGTTTCTAATTTCCTGACTTTAGTGTCAATATGATGTGCAGACCTAGTTCGTAGATCTACATGGAGTTTAGAACTCCACAGCAGAGCCAGGCCCTAAGAATCTTGCTCCTTTGGGAAGCAAATGTTGTCCGCAAACCCTAGGCGGGATGTGAGAGAATTGATAAGTTATGGAGTTGCTAGGGTTTCAGCTAAGAAGATGAGATAGGGCCTCTTAGAATGGACCAAATCAATCAATGCATGTTGGGTTTCGAGGTTAACAATACCCCTGTAGTTCCATACAAGGATATTTCCTTGTAGCAAGGTGGCCGGAAAGGTCGTAGAGGCGTCGCGACTTGGGGGCGGCGCTTGGGGTTTACTCTCTTTTATTTAGGATATGTTGACACGAAAACAAATTTTTCTTTATGATGGGTAAATTTGAAAAAAAAAAATTGTAAATTTGAATCAAAACATTAATGTTATAAATTTGAGTACGATGCAGAATCCATGTGGCAGTTAATAATCGTGGAATATTGAACGAGAAATGTAAGCAATCCAATTCTATAAATAAGGGAAATCATAGTCTTGTTCACATATTCAGTTAGTTCTTTACTCAAATGTGCTCAACTGTCATTTTATTTAGATTCAACGTGTGACCCTCATTATTCTTCACCGTTGGATTTATACCTAATGACAATTTAACAGAATTGAGTAAGAAATAAACTAAGTAGGTGAATATGACTGGAGAAAACCATACATTACTAGAGATGATGAAACAATTGTTGAAAACAAATTCCTATTAGCCAAACAAGGTAATAAAAGAAATGGACGGTGGGAAATAAGATGCAAGAAAAACAACAGTCTGCTACCTAGTGAGTTGCTGCACCAACTTTGTTGACGTAATACTCGTTAGAAATTAATGGAAACTATTCATTACAGTGGAAACTGTTTATGTGTTAAACACTAGGACGATTTTTCTTTTCCAAAAATAAAATTTCAAATAGTTACAATATTGCAATTGCTTGTGGCCCTATGAACAGATCATTGCGATAAAAACTCAAACTACAGGTGCAAATTAACAATCTGTTGGTTTGATTTGGCATCAAACCAGATTATAATTCCGAACGCAGCCAAACTTTTAGAGAGTTGGGTCAACTTTTTGACTTGCATATATACTGGAAGAGTCCTTCTATCAGTAGGAGCAAGTATGGGTATAGCCCAATAAAAAAAAATATATATATACTGATGCTTTGCGGGCTGTAGGTCGACTCTCAGACTCTCCCCTTCTACCCCTGTGGCGGGGACGTCCCCATTTTGCTTCACCAGGCTTCCAGAGTTCCACTTCCAGGCAGGGGCGTATCCAGTCCTAGGGCTGGCCAACCGAAAATGAAGAGTAAAAACCCAAATCTCTCCATTTTGATGAGTTGCTAACATAATGGAATGGTGGGATTTAGACGAGGATTGCTCAAACAAATTGTGGGTGACCTTGCTTTCGTCGACTCCTCACCCTTCGGGAAGCTTTTGGACTCCTGCATTCGTACCAAGTCGGCCCGTGATGCCCGTCGCGTCCACGCCCGCGTCATCAAAACCCAGTTTTCTTCAGAGGTTTTCATCCAGAACAGGCTCATCGACGCGTATGGGAAATGTGGTTCATTCGATGATGCACGTAAGGTGTTTGATAAAATGCCTGAGAGGAACACTTTCAGTTGGAACTGCATCATTACCGCATTTATGAAGTTGGGTTTTGTTGATGAGGCTTTGCAGAGCTTTAGGTCGATGCCGGAGCCCGACCAGTGCTCATGGAACTCGATGGTTTCGGGGTTTGCACAGCATGGTCGCTTTGAACAAGCTTTGGAATATTTTGTTAACATGCATGGGGAGGATTTTGTTCTGAATGAGTACACGTTCGGTAGCGCTCTTAGTGCTTGTGCGGGTTTAAGAGAGCTGAAAATGGGTGTCCAAATTCATGGTTTCATTGCGAAATCTTGTTACTCTTCAGATGTTTATATGGGGTCCGCACTTATTGATATGTACTCGAAATGTGGGAATGTTGCTTTTGCACAAAGGGTATTTGATTGCATGAGTGTGCGAAATGTTGTTTCTTGGAACAGTTTGATTACTTGTTATGAGCAAAATGGTCCAGCAAGCGAAGCTGTACAAGTGTTTGTGAGGATGATGGATTGTGGGTTCAAACCAGACGAGTTGACTTTAGCCAGTATGGTAAGTGCTTGTGCGAGCTTGGACGCAGTGAAAGAAGGTCAGCAAATACATGCTTGCGTTATGAAATGTGATAAATACAGGAACGATGTTGTATTGGGAAATGCATTAGTTGATATGTATGCAAAATGCAACAGAATAAATGAGGCCAGAAGGGTTTTCGATGGGATGTCTATCAGAAATGTGGTCTCAGAAACTTCCATGGTAAGTGGATATGCAAAGGCGGCAAGTGTAGAAGTTGCAAGGTCGTTGTTTACAAAGATGATGGAGAGGAATGTAGTCTCTTGGAATGCACTCATTGCAGGGTACACACAGAATGGAGAGAATGAAGAGGCCCTTGGACTCTTTCTCCTCTTGAAAAGAGAGTCTGTTTGGCCCACCCACTACACATTTGCAAATCTACTCAATGCTTGTGCAAGTCTTGTTGATCTGCAGCTTGGCAAGCAAGCTCATTCACACATATTGAAGCATGGTTTCCAATTCCAGGTTGGTGAAGAGCCTGATATATTTGTTGGAAATTCTCTAATAGATATGTACATGAAATGTGGGTCTATTGAAGATGGCTGTCAGGTGTTTAGAAATATGTTGGAAAGGGATCATGTCTCATGGAATGCTATGATTGTGGGACATGCGCAAAATGGTTATGGGACTGAAGCTCTTGAAATATTTAGAAAAATGCTGGTATCAGGGGAGCAACCAGACCATGTTACTATGATTGGTGTTCTATGTGCTTGTAGCCACGCAGGATTGGTTGAAGAAGGGAGAAATATTTTTTACACAATGAATGAAGAGCACGGGGTGGTACCATTGAAGGACCATTATACATGTATGGTTGATCTACTTGGTCGAGCGGGTTGCCTTGACGAAGCTAAGAATTTAATAGAGGTCATGCCAATGCAACCCGATGCCGTTATATGGGGTTCTTTGCTTGCTGCTTGTAAAGTTCATCGTAACATTAACTTGGGGAAATATGTGGCGGAGAAGCTGTTAGCTATTGAACCGAGGAATTCTGGACCTTATGTTCTTCTCTCAAACATGTATGCTGAGCTTGGGAGATGGAGTGATGTTGTAAGAGTAAGGAAGCTGATGAGGCAACAGGGGGTTGTCAAGCAGCCGGGTTGCAGTTGGATTGAAATACAGGGTCATCTGAATGTTTTCCTGGTGAAAGATAAAAGGCATTGTCAAAAGAATGAAATCTATTGTCTTTTGAATTTGCTCACAGAACAAATGAAGCGACATGGATATGTACAAGATGCTGGTGACTACGAGTCTTATGAAGAGCAAGCTGAATCTCAACTAACTTCATTTTTCGAAATGGATATGTCAGAAGATGTAGCTGTTCTGTAATTTTCTGTACACTGCTTTTTCTGTCAGAAGATGTAACATTGTTGAAATCATAAACTGCAATTGTTGAAGCATGTACTGCTCCCATGATCAAATGCACTTTTTATTTCAATGTGTCTTATCTATACTATTATTAAGAGAAGAGTAGTCAGCTTATTTTGTACCATTATAAGACTCTGGCCTTTCAATTGACTATAATTTTGCACGTTTTCGTCAACGTGTTTAAAATGAAAATGAATTTTTGAAGTGTGTTGCATATGGACTCAAGAAAATGTTTTTGTTATAATTGTGTATGCTACTTCAGTTCATTGCCTTATTGCAATACTGATTTGGGTTTTCTTTCGTATGTTTTTCTAGAGATGGAGGGTGGTTTTGCTGATGAGCTTTACTCAGAAAGTTTACAGCTATCAAAATTGCAATTGGGTTCCACATCGAATGTCACCAGTAAACAAAGTGGTTTAGATGGTAATTCAATTGTTTTTAGATAATTGGTGATTTAAAAGTTTGCCTCTGATATGTTCTTGCAACGATGTGTATTAGATTAACTTCAAATTTTGTCCATCAGGTGATTATTGTAGTTTTGCTGATTTTTGTGTTAAGTTATTTTTTCAACGTTTGGTTTCAGATCATGTTAAGGTTCAGTTGTCGGATGAAGATGGATCTTCATGGTGTGGTTCTGATAACGAAGTGAATGAAGCCTCTGATGTGGACAAGGAATGGCAGAGGAGACGTGACCAATTCCATACGGTTGTTTTACAATTCAAACTTTTGAAATTTTTTCTTTTTCTATGTTCTGTTGTTTTTTTTTATATCAAGTGGTTCTAGTTCATCCTTAATTTTTTTATAATATGCAGATGGGATACCGTGACGGTGTTATAGCCGGAAAGGAAGCTTCTTCTCAGGAGGGATTCAGTATTGGCTTTAAGCAATCAGTCCTTGTTGGTTACAACTGGGGTCTTGTGAGAGGTGTTACAAGGAAAAATTAAATATATGAAGTTTGTATTTCTTATTGTTAGTTCCTCTTTTTTTCCTTTTTTTCTTGTTGTAAGTTCTTCATTCCACACTAAATTTTTCACTTGCAGTTTTTTTTTTGTTCCTCATACCTTATATGTTCTTTTTCTCTTCACTTATTCTGGTCTATCTTCAACCAAAATGAAGTACATTGGCTTCCCTTCCAGATGGTATAAGGGAGAAGTTGATTGAAACAGAAGAACAAAGAACTCGATTCAGGGATTGTATGAATCTGTTCATTCCCTTTCTACAACAGATGCCCTTGGGTTGTTTAACGATGAAATCACAAGTAAAAATGACAGAGAACAAGTTGAAAGTTCAGAGACTAGTTCTTTTGAAGTTGAAACTGGTCTGGAAGAGCAAAGATTAGACCTCAGTGGTCTAGGAAATTACTCTGCAAAGCTCTGTTCTTCTTTTGGAGTCGCCTGGAATCAAAGTCAAGTTCCCCGGCCTAGACAAGAAGTTAGTGCCATAATTTACAAATTTGTAAAAGAAAAATTGAAAATTCTTTGCTGTACTACAAGCCAACAGTAGAGTTCAATTTTTTAAGAATTGTGCATTGAGCAGTGTTGTCAATTTTGTTGATGATTTTTATGTATGATCTTGCTTAGAATTTCAAACTATGAGGAATAGTGAGAACTAGACTTTAGATGATCGCAGTCATCATTTTCTTGCCCTGTTTTTCTGTTAAGATTCGCAGTCCTTTTGACATACAAGATAAGTTGCAACATATACTCACAGCAATTGTGGCATGCATGAACTTTAGATTTGTTTGCTCCATCATTGTTGCTAAATTGCTAACATGAAATAGGAGGTGAACACAGCAGTCATTCTGCACTTGACTTATCATGACTGAAGGCTGCTGAAGATTGCTTCAAACAGGGTTCATATTGCGGCACTGGCATGACTTTCTCAAAAGCTTCAACAAGCAATGCCACCTTCTTCTTCCTAGCTGGAGCAAGTTTGGTTACAGCTTGTTGGATTGCAAAGTCGAGCATCCATTCCTCTGCATTTTTCTTTTCATCTATTATCTGATGCCTCAAGTCAACCTTCTCTGCTTCAGGGCCAGGAATCAACGGCAGGTGATTGGGTTTTCTTTGATTCCATTGTTCTTCCTCATCCTTGATACTTCTCTTGCAATTGATTTTCCATTTCCGGTTTGTGTATTGCAGTTCTTCCTCCGAATTGCTTTCTTGATGGGAAAACTTTCTCTTCATCCCTGGACTGATGCTACTATTGGCCATGGGGAAAGTTTCTGCTGCTTCTGGCTCTGAAGTGTTGTCCACTTCCATTCTATCAATGTCTCCGCCACTGTTTTCTGCTACATCTATTTGCTTCAGCTTTAGATCACTCTGATCCTCACCTTCACTGGAACTTGAGATCTTTTCCTTCTTAAATTCACTTTGATCCTTCTCTGTGAAGATATGATATTCATATTCAGCTTTAGCATTATCCGTGTACTCCCCATTGGCCAGGTTATCTTTACTGTCAACAAAAGTGTTTTCATCAACAATACCTTGGCCTGAATTACAATCTTAACAGTGTCTGCATTATCACCAACCTTACTAGCATCTTCATCATGTACAACCATAGTTTTTGCTGAATCAGAAATCTGGATATATAGAGCTAGCTACAAGGTAGTTAAGTCAAAGACGACACCTTTTCACTTTCATGGTGTCACTACTCCTATTCTACAGCCTGTGAGCAGGGCTCTGTTTGATGGAACTAAAAAGGCCAAGGTACAAAAACCGATTGTAATCAAAAGCACAACTCTAAAACCATCTATTTTCTGATGATAAGCTAGCCCCATTTCCCATTGAGGCTGAACCGTAATCAAAGAGGGAACGTTCATTCCCATATCCAAAGAAGCTTCAATTTCTTATGTCTTACTTGCTGAGGGGAAAACAAGTCTTGTCGCTCCAACAAAGAGAGTGAAAGTGTCGAAATTCTCCTCCAAATTCACGGCCGAATCCGTTGGTCTTATAGAAGCACCATGAGGAATGTTGGTGTCTGAGGAAAGCATGTTGCCGTGAACTGTGCAAAATGACCAATCAAGTGCAAAGAAGAAAATAGGTCGGCCCCTAGGTTCCAAGAATAAGAATCCCTCTAAAGCAAAGAAAGTCCCTACTGAAAAAGTTCTAAATACGCTGTTTTCAGGAAAACCCCCATAGCCCTAACTTGAAGGGCAAGGAGAAAATATAGTTTCTTTATAAATCTATATGCCTATAAACTATATATAATGTTGTTATAGGCTCCCTTTAAATAAGTGAGCGATAAGTTTGAATATAGTTGGTCTATTTCTATGTACCACTGTGGTCTTCACCACGAATCCTTGTTCTATCCATTGCGAGGCAACGGGTGGGGTATGTAATGGCCTTTTTTTTTTTTTTTGATCATGTGAATTATCATTCAATAAAACTACAATTACAACAATGTCGCAATCACAGCACCCAAACTCGGGTTTACAATCTAGTAAAGCAGCAACTGACTATCACCATGCATACTTACTCTAAAGACACTACAATGAACTGTCAATGAATACAAAAACGAAGGTTGAATTGGAGGACTGATCGAGGTAGCAAGGCCAGAATAGGTAGCATTGACAAGGATGGGGTCAAACCACAATAGATAACTATTGAGCGGGCTATCCCAAGACCCCCAGGAAACCTCAGCACAGGCTGATAATAAAATGCACGGCCAAAAACCGGCAAAAGACTGGGCCCTACAAACCCAAAACCAACAATCTAACTCAAACCAAACGCCAGAATTCATGACACTAACCACCCTACCTCGGAGGAGGAAGGACTTATTTGGGGTCATAAAGACCCAAAAACTGCAAAAAACTAAACAACTCAAACCAAAAACTGAAGAAAAAACTAAACACCAAAGCCCAGCCAAACAGCAAGGCCCAAGCACAAGGACCCGGCCCAACCACCACTCCCCACCAAAACTCAGCGCCGCGATCCACCAAGGCAGCACCGCGCTCCACCAAGGCCGCTGCCGGCAAAACGAGCCCCACCGGCAAATCACGTCACCAGCTGCACCTGCACCGTCGCTTCCCCACCACTCCTGCCGCTCCACCACCAGCGTTAGATCCCCAGTACCAGCGCTCCCCTGCCTGTCGGACCTCACGCACCACCGTAGACCCAAACATCCAAAACCCATGGATCTACAACAGAAACCGAAATCAAACAACAAAAGACCACCGTCGATCCACCGATCCGCAGCAGCAAACCGTAGATCCTGCCACACCTTCCGACCAATGCAAGACACCTCCCCAATCCGACTAAGATCCAACGCTGGACCGGACTCAAACCTTAGCCAAGCCACATATCCAGATGCAGCCACCACCGCGCCTTCCTCCATCCTTGAGCTAGACCATCGCCCAAGAACCATGCCGCAGGCCCAAGAAAACATCCTCTCCCGGACCAGAACGCAGCCGCACGGGGCCGGAGGCGTTCGGCCGGGAGAGAGCACTCTCGATCTCCCTCTAGTTTTTCTCCGCGCGTGAGGCGCGTTCTCCTCTCTCCACTCGATATTATTGATTATGTAATGGCCTTCTTAGCATAAGTTTTATGAATGAAATTATCATTAATTCAAAAATTCTATGTCATTTATAATGCATTTAAACTATTTTTTTATAAATAAATAATATAAATTCAAAACTAGCTAAAATAGAGAGAATCAATGTAGACATATTGCTAAATTGACTTTTTAGCTACTTTGACTAAAATTTGATTGAAAATGAATAACATTACTAAAGATGCTCTAAAATTGTGCATCTTTCTTACATTTGTATCTGATTCTCTTGTCAAACAAAATCATAAATGGCAACTCCTTACATTCGATCAATTGAGCAACTCCACTCAAGAAAATTTTTGGTTTTAGTGAATGATAGCGTAAGAGCATCTCCAATGAATTAGTGAAATACCAAAAATATAAGAGTTTCTATCAAAATTAACTCTAACATTTCCCCTATCTCATTCCTCTTTCAAAACTTGTTTATATAGATGCCTTCGCTTTTTTTTTTTTTTTTAACGTGGTTTATTTATTTGATTAGGTTTGTTCCAAGATCAAATAAATTCAACATTTCTTGTAACATAAAGTGGATTATTGTCTCATTTGATTCGAGGAATAGTTAGGGCATAAAAATAAGAAAGCAAATCATTCCAAGACATCGAGCAAAGAGTTTTGTGTTGGTTTTGACAAGTGAATCCACTACTAACAATACCAACATTACTTGCTTCCTGATCGAAGATGACTTTTTGAAACAGTGTCATTAGCGCCCTCTTATGTGGTGGTCCGCAAAGTTATAATCATTATTAACACGCATCATATTGAAACCCGAAAAGACTAATGATGGGAGAGTTGTTTAGAAACTAAGATTGTGCATCTCTCTTTCATTAATATCTGATTCTCTTGTCAAGCAAAATCATAAATGACAGTATTCCGTATATTTGATCAATTGAGCAACCTCACTCAAGGATATTTTCAATTTTAGAGTGATTGCGTAAGCGAATCTTTAATAGATCATCCAGACTTCTTTTTATTTATTTTTTTACCAAAAATTATACGAGTTTTTATCAAATATGAACTCCAAACAATCCCCCATCTCAATTTTAGGGAATGATGGCGCAAGAGCATCTCCAATAAATCTCCAAAATAAATCTTTTTTTTTTACCAAAAATTATACTAGTTTTTATCAAATATGAACTTCAAACAGGCCCCCACGGCGCCATCTCATTTCCTAGTTTTAGAAATCTCTAAATTTCACATTTTCATCACCTATTCCTATATGGAAAGAGAGAATATAGATAACTAATATAATTATGACCACATGTATCTTTTATGTTGCAAATGTAATTAATGACTAAATATATTTATCTTATATATATATAAAAAGACTAAATGCATTTAATTATGTCTTTTGTATTAACCTATGTTTTTCGATGACTTTTGTATTAACCTATTGAAAATAAAATATCCAATTCAAATAAGGCCTTGGCCGCATCACCAATCAGACCAGAAAGAAAAGATTGGAAAACAAAAAAAAAAAAAGGTAAAACCCCTCCAGAGAGAGAGAGAGAGAGAGAGCGAGGTAGTGCTCTGCGAGCGAGTTGTCATTTCCTTTAAATCCTCCCCTCTTCTTCTTCTTCTTCTTCTTCTTCCAATCTCCCATTTTACTCCTTATGCTTGCAATCGCCACACCTATCTCCTTCTTCCAATTACAATTCACAATTAAAATCCCCAATTCATCAAACTAACAAACCCTAATTTCAATTCCCACAATTCAATTGCATCTTCGCCATGCTCCTCTGATTGTCCGATAGGTATCAGTTGACATTGAGATTGAGATTGAACGGTAGAGCCAGAGCGAGAGAGAGAGAGAGAGCGACAATGGAGGGCATACCGCACCCAGTACCTCGAACAGTGGAGGAAGTCTTCAGCGACTTCAGAGGCCGACGCGCTGGTTTGATTAAGGCCCTCACCACCGGTTCGCTCCCTCGCTTTTCCCTTTTTCTCTTCTTTTTTTTTCGCTTTATACCAGTAGTAGAGATTATATCGATTTCCTTCAATTCTCATGGCGGCTTGTTTGCTTTTGTGTGTGTGGTTTTCCAGACGTTCAGAAGTTTTACCAGCAGTGCGATCCTGGTGGGTCCTCTTGTTCTCTTTTCCTTTTTCTCATTTCTGTCTTCATCAATTCAAAATTTCCAATGTTGCCCTCTTGTTTATGATGTGAATTCCATGGCCATGAATGATTTCTCTTACAAATACTTACTCTTCTCGTGTTTTCGCTTGTTCCTGATTCATAGTTACTATTATCAAGTCAAACACGTTTTTTCCAAAATTTACCTGTTCAAAGTTTTTGCATGAAGCCAAATTGCTTCCTGTCATTTCACATTTGGTATTGCAAGCGTGGTATGAGAAGTCAATATGTTTGATTTATCTTACTAATATTGGTATCTGATTGATTAGTTTGAATATATACCCCAAGTTAATCTACAAACTGGGTGGTAATTCTTGGTCGATGCAATCAATTAGGTGAAATTTCTTTCCTTTGATTGTTTCTTATCTTTTTCTTTGGTTCGTTGTTTTTAAATGATCCTGCTTATTGCTGTACTGTTGGCAAGCAAGCACAAAGTTTTTCCTTTTCTTTTGGAGCTTTGTTTGAAAAATACTAGGATTTCTAGTCACTTTGGTTATTAATTGTTATCTTGTTTACTATTTTTTACCTTCTGTTTTTGGAGTTGTAAAGCAGAAGAGTTATTATTTCATGTGGCTATGGCATTGTCTATTTTGTTTTTTTATTCTGTGTAATTAACACAAGTGTTGTGCTTATAGAGAAGGAGAACTTGTGTCTATATGGACTGCCAAATGAGGCATGGGAAGTTAACCTTCCTGTTGAGGAGGTGCCTCCTGAGCTTCCTGAACCAGCATTAGGTATAAACTTTGCTAGAGATGGGATGGCGGAGAAGGACTGGTTGTCGCTGGTTGCAGTTCACAGTGATTCATGGTTGCTTGCTGTTGCATTCTATTTTGGTGCACGCTTTGGGTTTGGCAAAAATGAAAGGTACGTACTACTTTTCCCTTGCCACACGCACATAACAATTTGCATCCAGTAGGCTAGCAAGTTTTCTTAGAGAAATTTACCCCTAGTGCTTATTTTACCCATTGTGAAATGAAATGCATAACCATATTGATATAATGAATTTTAATTTGGTGGTTATCCCATTGGATCACAACATTATCAAATGCAAATTCTTGGTTGCAAATTATTCATCTAATTATCCATTGTTACTCTTCTGAAAACTGTTGAACTATTTTTTTAACGAAATTTATCTACATTCAGTCTAGTGAAGAGAGGACCCTGTTATTTTTCTTGTCCTTTATTCTTTGAAAAAAGGAGTAAGAGGGGCAGGATAAATTTGTTAGAACTTAAATAAATTTTAAAATAATCTCCATATCTGCAAACAGAAAAAGGGTCTAACTTATGAAACATTGAGCAGATTGTGCATTTGTGTGTATCCATTGTTGGTATCTATTTTGCATTTGACATCTTAAGCTTAGTGGGGTGCAGAAACATGATTTGGTGTATTGTTGGAAATTCAGAACCCAAATTAAAAATAAATCATATATGCAACATTTTCCAATACATAGGATACTCCGGTATATTATCATGCTGTATCTATCCATGCTTTTTGATAAATCTAAAGGACTTAGGGTGTCACACATCTTATTCAATAGATATGACTTTTGCAATGCCGTTTGACTTATTTATTAGAAGTTTTTATATAATATTAACTTGATGCCCCCTATCCTTGATGTATTTTATATTATATATGTATTTTTTTTGTAATATGCTGTAACCATGTATTGGGTCTTGTAGTGAATCAGATTGTGTATTTCTTAGCATCAGTATTCAAATATCAATGCTTTGCACATCCTTAAGCTGTTACAGCCTTTGAAAGTGTATTTGTTATTCCATATTCAACAATACATGACATCATAAAGTAAAGACCATAGAAGATCAGAAGTTGAAAGCCTTTGAAATCTCAATGCTTTGCACATCCTTAAGCTGTTGCAGCCTTTGAAAGCGTGTTTGCTATTGCATATTCAACAATACATGACATCATAAAGTAAAGACCATAGAAGATCAGAGGTTTCACTTGTATTCTCTTTAAACTTTATTCAACCCTCCACAAATGCCATGTTATTCTGCTAATTGAAACCTAATTCTCTACCTCCCTCTCTTTTCTGAACTACATTTTATTAGATATGCAAATCAGTAGTTTTCAGTTCCTTGTGGTTGTAGTGCAATGAAGGATCATATACATAGGGCTCCACTATTTCATGTGGTAGAAATACTAAAGGAACATTCTTACATGGAGCGGCTTGAGCTTAGCTGAAAATCTGAAATAGGAGGTCCTTTGGTTGCTTCATATGATTTGTCAGTGAGAAAATCCTAGTTACTCGTATAAAATTACGTTTCTGCCCATAGTGCTTTTGGCATCTATTTTTTTCATGTGCTTTACTGTGTGAGGTCTCGTTTCCATGTTCTTTCTTGTTGCTTGATGAAGTTATTATGTGGTTTAGTGATTTGTAGGAAATAGCCTACTGTATCATGAATGTTACAAGTGTTGACAGGGTTGTTGGCATAAGTCAATGAGAAGGGGGAGTAATATTTCTGATCCTAGTAGCAGTGGTATAGACATGGTAGAAAAGCAACCACAACCGGGCACTTTGCTTCTTGTTTGAACCCTAACCCTATATTGACCCCTCATTTTCCTAAGTGACAAGAAAAGTTTCCTTGAGAAAATTACTAATGTACCCCAAAGTTTTTATTTTTCTTTGTAACTCCATATTTGATCAAGAATTTCTTTGTGTGTGAGGTTGCTTCAAGCTATCCTTTCTTTACCCCCTTTTGATCTAGGATTCTATCAGTTGATAGAGTGAATTTTAATAGTTCTGCAATCGAACCTCTTAGCATAGGTCCTAGTATCATTTCGTTTACAAGGATTTCTTCATTCACCTTTTTGGTTTGGTAATTACACGGGTTTTCGTCATTCATATCTAACTAGCTGACATTTATGGCCGCTTACATTAGTCAAGCCTGCTGACTATTAATAAAAGAATAGTGATCGATTGTTCTTTGACCTATTTAGAGTACCACCTTTTAAGACCTTTCATTACCTTCCTAGAAGAAATGCTCAAGTTTTTTGGAGCCCAAATCTCCTCACACAAAGTGTTGTATATACTTTTTCTTTGGTCTGATGGTATACGCGCACACACACAAGTACACACACACAGACACGTTCATATACATAGATACCGGTCTGGTGTCTGCAGTGCCAACTTCCCTGAAATACAAGGGATGTTGGAAGGTGTATTTTTTTTCTTTTACTGTTATGACGGTGCAGCTGTTTGTTATGCATAGTTGTCAGTTTGTATGTGTATACATAAATATGTCTGCATTACAGACATGCGCACCTGGGCATGAGATTATGATTACAGATGATCATATGTCTACTAATATCCCATTTCTCTCATTTTTGAATATGGGCTTTGGCCTATAAAGCACCTCGCGGGCCTGAGCTTTAATCTTTTCTGAAGAGACATGATACTGACTTATCTCGGTGTAATAAGATCATTATGAAGTCCGTAATCTTAGTATTTACCTCACTGTACTTTTCTGGTGTTTGGCTATCAGCTGTAATTAAGTTTACTACATGCTAATGAAGGGTATGAAGATATCGTAGCAATAGAGAATTTCATAAAAATGGAGTTGGAACTGAGATTGAATGGATGTTGAGATATAAATTGATATGCTAAATTTGTCTCAACAAATTGATATGCTAAATTTTGACAAATTTGTCGAACTCAATAAGACTGAATTTCTTTCTTGATGGGATCAAGAATGTCAGAGTAGAGCCTTTCATGCTGTAGGACAGGAAAAAGAGTCACCTGTGCTATGCAATTTAGTGTATAAGAATATCAAGCTGGTTCTAATCTTTGTTTAACTTTGGAACTTGTAGAAAGAAGCTCTTTCAGATGATAAATGATCTCCCCACCATATTTGAAGTTGTGACAGGCAATGTTAGGCAGCCTATGAACCAATCTGGTATTCATCACAACAGTAGCAAGAGCAAATCAAGTGGGAAGCCGGTAAGCAGACAGACTATTTTGAGTGCTTTTGTTTCCTTTCCTCTTTTAGTTAATTAATAGTAGCTCTTGCTTTGTTGGTGCTGAGCAGTCTCGGCAACCTGAAATCAACCCAAGTAAAGGGGTAAAGATGTCTCCACTAGCCAAAGAAGACGAGGAAAGCGGGGAAGAAGAAGAAGAAGATGATGAACAAGGTGCTACTTGCGGGGCGTGTGGAGACAACTATGGCGCTGACGAGTTCTGGATTTGCTGTGATGTGTGTGAGAGATGGTTTCATGGGAAATGTGTGAAGATTACACCTGCAAAGGCTGAGCATATCAAGCAGTACAAGTGCCCAAGTTGCAGTAGCAAGAGGGCTAGAGTTTGAATCTAGGTTTTGAATTTGGAGACAACACCGATCAAAGAAATCAGATGAGGTGTTTTACAACTATCAGTACATTTTGGAGTAAAACAAAAGTCAGTTGTCTATCTTTTAGTTAATGAATTTGAATGACTGCAGATGGGATTCTAAGTTTTGCTACTTTTGGCTTTTGTTCTGTCTAATTTTAGCACGAATTTGTTTCTAATATGAATAGTCAGTTATAAATATGTCCATGCAGTATCGGTGTTTGACTTTGATACATTTCTAAATGTGGTTATGCAGTCTATTAATCCTGTGGTGTTGCAACTTTTTGTTATTCCATGCTACTGTCTGATCTTGGCTAAGATTTTATTCAAGTGTTATATTAACACCTCTTGCAAGAAAGCACAGATGTTGAACAATTGTTTGTGCAGGCAAGATGCAACTGCTCATGCAAAGGAGGGTTTCAGGTAAGTCACTCAGAGATGTACTGGAAGGCTTTGGTTCTTATTATGGCACCAAGGTTTGGGTGGACAATTGGATATGAGCAACATCTATGACTAATAGAATTTGCTCAAGGCAGGTTTGATTGAAAAGAGGAGGCATCATCAAAGCATGGGAATGCTTTCCATGAAGTTGAAATAGCCTTATATTTACTGGCACTAGCGTCTAGTTAAGCAAAATGTGTGCGCTCAATTTTATTTGTCTAATTTAAACTCCCCAATCTCTCTGTCGTTCAATTTATCAACATATTGTTCAATAGAATTACTGAGGTGCCAAGTAATTATTAATGTTATGCTTGCTTATTTTAGTGCACAAGTGACGTTAAAATTTATTGTCAAAAAATGATACATGTGAATGCACGCAGTAATGATGAATCATAGATCAGATGAGCTCTGGAGGGAAAAAAAGAAAAGAAAAAAAAAGAGAGCTCTGAAGAAAGTTGCTTAAAGAATCAATCTAGGACGTATTCCTTTTTATAAATTCTGTTTTACTCACTCGATCAGTGGCCTTCTTTTTCGCCTTTCCAATTGTTGGTGCTACGACGAAGTGAAATGAGGATCAGTCTCTGACCATCTATAACAGAAGTGCCTGATACACTTTGCAATCTCCTCAACGTTAGGTCAGTTTGTCCATTGATATCACCTTCCGGCTCTTGGGACAGTCACTGCCAAGGCCGAAGCAGCAAGTAATATGATTGTGATCAACGAAGTATTGAATCATGGATTTAGGCCAGTTTGTTAAGGTCACCTTAGGCTTTTAGTCCTTTTAGCTCCTGGTTAATGTTCACTGTTCCATAATTCATGCTCCAGATACATTTGAGTTATCTCAGCAACAGTTCTAACATGAAATTACTTCAATGCAAATCAAACAGCTCATCCATATGTTCACTTCTTCACAAAACAGAAATAAAAAATTGAACAAGCTCAACGGACAAGTTGTGCTTGGCAAGGTCATCAGCAAGTATGTTCCTCTCTCTAGACATGTGCTTCAGATCCACCCTTTCAAACAACTCATTAAAGTGTCTTCAGGTTTTAACCATTAGGCCAAGAGGACGGAGATCATCCAGTGTTAGTCAGCAAGACATTAACTGAGATACTGGAGTCGGATTTAATAGCTAAGTTTTGTTCTGAAATTTTGGAAGACTTGAAAGATTGAAAGTTCTTTTACCTAATTCGAACTGATCTGACTAGGGGTGGGCATTTTGTACCGAAAATGCGGTTACCGACCCGAACCACACCGAACTAAAATGGTGTCGTTTTATGATCACACCGCACCTAACCATATAAAAGCGGTTCGGTTATGGTTTCAGGTCATAAACCACCCAATTTAAACCGACCCACACCGAATTTATTTTAAATACATTTTATTTATTTATTATATCTCTATTGATGGAAATGTTGGTTTTCAATATATAAGAAATCCATTTTTGATTAGGTTAGCCCTCTCTTTCTAGTTGAAATTAATAAATCCCTCCAAACCGAAACCGACCCGATCCGCACCGAAAAATAGTGTAACCGAAATAATCGGTTCAGCCCTTTTGTAATGTGGTTGCGGTTTGACATATAGGCCAACCGAAAAAAGCGGTTTAGTTGCTGTTTGGGTCTCAAACCGAACCGAACTGCACCGCGCCCACCCCTAGATCTGACATTCTTGTTAAAATTGACTCAAATCTCTTAAACACTGTCATCACTAAACAGAATCAGTTGAAACAGCATTAACAGATAAACCCATGCAGACTTATTCAACAAATTCTGTGATGGAGAAAAGATCAACGAAAGTACATCGAAAAGTTCAGAAATAGATACTAGTATTGATTCCAGAGTCATCTCCTTAGTTTTAGGGGAGGCTTGGGTCGGATTGTATTGATGTTAAACAGCAAGAATACAAGAATCCCAAGACCAGAAATTTGTAGTACAAAAGCAGGCCAAAAACAAATGTCACAAAAGATCAAATAGATTGATAACTTGGCCATTCCGTAGAGCTGTGGAAAAGTCCTATTCCAAGGTGCAAGCATCTGCAATCTCTATATAATTTTTGTTTTCAGTGTTCTTTTCCAATAGAAGAAGCTTGCTAGATTATTACTCATTATAAATAGAGAGCAATGAAGGGAAGCAAATTGTTACATATATCTATCACTGACTCCTAGAGTTCAGTGCGACATCACCCCCCACCTGATGCACCAGATGCTATTAGTTCATTAGCATTCACAAAAAATAGTTCCAACTTC
Source organism: Rosa chinensis (assembly GCF_002994745.2). Classification (NCBI taxonomy): domain Eukaryota; kingdom Viridiplantae; phylum Streptophyta; class Magnoliopsida; order Rosales; family Rosaceae; genus Rosa; species Rosa chinensis. The sequence continues at coordinate 36,789,724 of NC_037094.1, forward strand.
CAACAGTGTCCTGAAGTAACCAGTAATAAGAGGTGAACATATTATTAAGCCATACAATCTGCATTTAGAATGAGGAAGAGGCTTGGAGACCATTGTCATACATATAACAGGAACAGATTATCAATGTAACTTTTCCGGAGAAAATAATATGTCAACAACTTTGTTGCTATGCCAAGTGACAACAGACCAGACTAATAAAAGGGAGAAAAAGAGATAAAACTAAAAGAAAGGCACTAATAATATGAAGTGGAAGGGATAAGTAGGAATGGTGCTCTTTTTAATGCCAGCAACACAATTCTTTCCTATTTGTGAAGCCATAGTTTTGAAAACCTGGTTTAAAACACATCCACGTTAAGGCAAGAATGGACAGAAAGATTGCGGTACAGTATGGAGGAAAGTGAATGGAATGATCAGTGTCATTATAATGAAATGTAGACATGTCAATGAGAGAAGATGAATTTAAAGCAATACAGCTTTGAAAGGGAAAGGACTGATAAATTCATTCATGAAAAAAATGATCAAGTAGACCGCGGCGGCTTTCAGCATTCATTTTAGGATACAGTCTGCATGCAGAAAGTTCTCCCTAAATGAACTTGCACCTTTTCCATTGTTCTCTTGTGCTTCCCGTCACTAGCAACTGCTTTGAAATAAGCAAGATCAATCTGATCCCCTCTAAGTAAAATATTTATGGTCGAAATGAAAGTAATATTGGAAAATTTATGATCCCTTCAAGGTCCCTTAAAATTTAAACTAAGTTGTTCTCAGACACAACTCATTGCGATGATACTAATGGTTTATGATTGAGATGATCTCAGCAGCTTCCGAGCTTGCTGTCAAAGCAAAGCCTTGGAACTTTGCCTATTTCTGGGCACCTAATCCACCAGGAAGCTGCTGAGATCATTTATATGTAAATCAATGAGGATCTATTACATCATACACAGTACACTGTAGGGAAAAAAGAAAACAGACCAAAAGAAAAGGTTACCTACACTGAGATAAAGACAATGATTGGAATAAGAAAGCTATACCCATCTGATACATCGGAGGTATTCATCCAAACAGAGAATCCTATTATCTACTATGCCAGTGAAGCAGCCACACCCAGATGGGATCTACAACATATGCATAGAATGAATGACTGTAAAAGTACACTTACGTAGTACCAAAGTTAAACAATTACTTTCTTTTGTGGTGCAATGGAGTCTTAGAATCCCAGACCAGAAAAACTTTCTAGTTCTAGCAATTCCATAGAGATCGTCAAGGATAGCATAAGTGTTGCTTGAGGATGGGGGCTGTGGAGAATCTGAAAGCCAGTGTGCATAGATAAAATGCAAGTGCAGAATCAGTTTCAACCTCCAAAATGGTAATGTTGCAATGCTTACCCATTTTCAGACCAATAAGAAGCTCCCACGCTTCTGATTAGACATGCATAAAACCATTGAGCCAGTCCCTATTATGATCTTTGAGCAATCCTCCAGCTCCTGTTTTCCCCGAATTCATAATCCTAGTCCATCAGTGGTTGCCTTCAGGATGATTTTGCCAAGAAAGGAGATTCAGACAATAACTGTGTGATTTTTACCTAGTTTGAGCATGAATCTCATTCATCAGAAGCACTGAGAATCACATGAGCAGATTATGGCATGCAAAAACCACTATTAAACAACTGTTTGTTCCTCCATTTCCAGATATATCAAAAACAAAGAGATTGCACCAAAGCAGGTCATTAGTTAATTCATTATATAAGGATTGAATAGTTCTAACTAGACGTGCAAAGCAATGGTGATAATATGAGTTGCTATATCATTAAATGTTATGAGATAATCCAAGATGGCAAATTGGGTTTCTCTTGATGAAACCAAGATCAACTTGATGTCCAAACATTCCTCGAATGTTTTCCATCTGGTAGAGTATCATGGCCGGTCTTTCAAGCTAGAGACCCTAGGCAATATCCTCAACATCTTCCAGAACCCCCATAGGATGCAACATTTCTGGCCTGAACATGCCAGAATTTCCAATCTCCACCCACTTCCCAAATGGCCGAAAATCTCCATGCTAGGCTCTGATAAGGATTATAAGCTGGCTTGAATTTCAGCTTGGACATACCCAGCCTCGAGAAGAAGTCTTCAAGGACTCCCATCAAGTCACCAAGAGTAAGGCCTCGGTCACATATACAACCTTCTATCTGGTGAAACTCTGCAAGATGTGTTCGATCTACTGATTCGTTTCGGGAACACACGATCAGTAGAGAAGTACTTTTTGGGAGTAAAGCTTTTCCAATCACAACCATATCCCCTGGACTCAAAAGTCAAAACCACCACACTCATGCACTCAACATAATCTTCTGGAAGCTTCCTGGTAGTTGAAGGGGTTTTCAAGAAGAATGTATCGTGCGAATGACGAGCAGGGTGTTGCTGCGGCTGGAAGAGTGCGTCGAATTTCCAGAAGCTGCTATCGACATAATTGTTAGTAGCCATCTCCTCACGTCCCATCTGTATCAGAATATCCTTCACTTGCTTCCTTACCTTCAAGGCTTCAAGAGTGGATGTAATGCACCAAATTTAGAGGCATACCTTGAGCATTCAAGTTGAACTCTTTGAGTTCCAACTCCTTCCAATCCCCATTCTGCAGATTTTCACGAATCAGATCCGTAACAACTTTCTTACAAAAGCATAATTTGGAGCCTTTTTAACTGGTGAATATCCCTTTCCGAGTCTGCCTCAATTTTAGCTCAGTACGTAGATGGCCGCATTGGCTTGTATTCTCATAAGCAATTCTCTGACATTGTCATCTACATTATGCTGAACCTTTCTCTGACCTTGTTAATCATTGCGACATGCATGACCAAATCTAAATTCTAAATTGAAAGGGTTAGAATAAAATCATAAAAATTTATATCCTCATAATCAACTCCATATGTCTCAGTATATCATAATTTAGCCACTAATCTCGCCTTGTAATTGTTCACAGATCTATCAGCATTGTGCTCAACTGTGAATACCGTCTACACCCTATAGGCTACAGCTCTCTTCTCATTTGGTAAATTGGTAGTGGTACTATTGGTATATATACCTCCCAAGCACAAGTACCAGAAGCACAAGTCAATATTGTGCGACAGCAAAACCCTAGTATTGTCTTCCTATCGGAAACCCTAGCCACGCCGGACTTGTTGAACGACGTTCGTCGACGTATAGGCTTTGACAGTGTCCTCTGCTCACCATGAGAAGATGACTGTCGGGGGTTGGGATTATTTTGGCAGGCTGAAATCCCTGTGCATCTCCGGAATTACTCTGCAAATCATATTGATGCAGAAGTGGGAGTGGTTCCGATGGTGTGTTTCGCTTCACAGGAATATACGGTGTAGCTACAATGGCAAATCGTATTATTACATGGAACCTGTTGAAATAATAGAAAATACTTTAGTACATTAATATACCGATACATCAAGTAGACTAGGTTCAATACAGATGTAGACGAGCTCGGTACAATGGTAGACTAACTCCATACATGTCTACCTATGTACTGAGCTAGTCTACCTCTATATTGAACCTAGTCTACTTGATGTATCAGTACATTAATGGCAATGGACTAGAGCTATAACTGATCGTATTCACACACTCGGCCAAAAGCGTAAAGGCCTGATATATATGCCTGAGGTCACTCCCAGCAACCCCGAAACCTCAGGCCTCCGACCTTCAAATCAAAGCATTTAAAAGCGGTCACTCAGGACCAAAATGTTACTCAACTCTCAAAGGAGACATCACAACCTATGACTCTCAATCCTCAGACCCCCAGTCGTCAGATCAAAACGTTAAGCAAGTCGCTCTAGACCCAAAATATTAAAGCAAATCAAAAGGAGATGTCACCCCATGACCTCCAAATCCTCAGACCCCCGGTTGTTAGATTCAAAACATTAAAATCTCATTAAAGCAACTCACACCAATATAAATGCAGTGAAAAGTCACGTCTCAAAACATAGAAATTCCCAATTTCCAAAACATTGTCTTCCGAAAAGTCACGCCTCAAAACAATATAATGAAACCCATCAATCCATATTGCTTAAATCAACCTTCAATCCATAAAGATATACATATTTCACATATATATATATATATATATATATATATATAACTTTGCTCAGGTGCGGATATCCGCATCTAAGAAAAAAGGTACGGATTTCCAGTTTTGATCCACTTTTCGATCATATTTTCACATCTTAACCATTCAGTTTTTAGGTCCTAATGTATAGATCACCTCTGCAGAATTTCAGCCAAATTGGTGATCGTTAAGGCATCCAAAACTGCAATTTACACAAACGAACCGAATCTGCCGAACCGGAACCGTTCGTGTACATTGTTGTAAATTGTAGTTTTGGATGCCTTAACGATCACCAATTTGGCTAAAATTTTTCAGAGATGATCTATACATTAGGACCTAAAAACTGAACGGTTAAGATGTGAAAATATGATTGAAAAGTGGCTCAAAACCTCAAATCCGTACCTAAGAAAAACTGCGGACGTCCGCAGTGGAGAAGCGCTGTATATATATATATATATATATAATCATTCACTCAGGAATGCCACAAATACTAACTATAGTTTGCAGTTAAATAAATAACTCCCAAAACGATAAGGTAACTCCGTTCATAAATGAGCATTGTGAGATCACTCACCTCGAAATTCCAGTTGCATCTTCACACCACTAGATAGCTTACAGAACGCACTCTGTCAAGCACCTAAGGAAAGTACATTTTCGCTTCAGTATACGAATCACAAGGTGATTAAAGTTTGAGTCCCCCGATCAAACTACAATCCGAAAGTAAAGCCAATCGAGGCTAAACCCCATCCGAGACCAGCCAAAGTCTCCGGAATACTTTTACGATTGATATGACAAAACTACAAGTCGATCCATCAGTCAGATCCTCACGGATCGAAACCAAAATAAATCGAAAACACCAAAAACCCTAACATGCCCTGCAATCTCCAAAAGTTACAAACCATATATCAAAACGCTCGTATCTACGAGTAAATGATAATAGGTGAAAGAAACTACCCTACACATAGTCGAACGCGCCGCCACAGACAGCTGCACGTGCACCGCATGCGCCTCCTGTCCAAAAGCAAAACCAGCACGATCCAACCGTCCAAAATGAGAGAATACTAAGTGGAGAAACTTTAATACCCGGAGTTCAAGCCAACTCGACCTAGATCGCAGCCAATCACCGCCGTAAGCTAGATTCCACTATTCACCTTGTGTTGGAGCTTCTCTAGTGCAAATCGATCAAACCCACCACTATGGATCGAAAGAGGATGCTCCCAACAACCTAACACAACCGGTTTGAATCCTCGCCATCGTCGGAGATCGGAGAACCGATCGGGTCTGACACCTCTCGTCTTCGCGGCTTCGATGCGCCGCTGTGGGAGAGAATTGGTGCAAGAGACCGCCATAGAGAGGACCAGAACAAGGAGGCTAGTCGATTTGGGTTGGTTTCACTACTGGAGATCGCCGAAAAAAGAAACGCCGGCCGAGTCGGAAAACAGGGTCCGGGTCAGGTCTATCGGTTTCGAGGAGAGAGAACAGAGCTTTCCCGGTTTCTATTTTTGGAAGTTTTTGAAAATGTAAATAATGAATTTCCAAAACAGAAATTCTTATTTATAGTAATTTCCAAAATTATCAGAAACTTCTGCCAACTATAACTTTCTTGTATGAACTTTGATTTAGTGCGCTGCAAGTCTACGAACTCGTATTTATGCACTCAACAACTTTCATGAAGGAAGTTTTCAGAGAAACCCAACGAATAAAAAGCCAAACCTTTGACCCCTCGAAAATAAAATGGTTCGAGTAATTATTTGTCCGAAATACTTCCACCTCATCCTCGAACTACGTACTTGTACCAACAACCACATAATAAATTCCAGAAAATCCTTAAAAAATAATAACGAATTTCTAGGGTATTACATATATACAGCTCAGATCCAGATCGTCGATATTCCTGAAGTGATCGGAGGCATCAAGAGCGCGTCGACCTGGAGAAAGGTCGGCGAGTGAGAGATATAGTCGGCTTTGACGTGTATGGTGCTTGTAACGTTGGCAACAACTCCGATAAACCGATGCACACAATGATCATATGCGTCCTTAAGAAAACGTGGATCTTGAGAAGGGTCTGCAAATGCAAGATGGAGTCGCGCAGGGTGGTCCAGACACTCTTAGCGTCGCACGTGGCGGTAATGAATGCAGCGGCGGTAACATGGCTCTGTTTTTCTAGCAAAAGCTAGCTCAGGGTTTCTGGCGGGCCAAAGCATGCTCCTAACGTGCTTGATTCGCTCGTCGCTCCAGCTTTGAGAGGAGGCATCCATTCCCGGGAAGCAACTCGCGTCGCTGGTCGTGGTGGCCACAGTCGTGGCATTTCCGGTATCCATATGATTTACTTGTACATCGCCTTCCATCCGTAACATCATGAGCAATCAACTACAAAGATCATGAACCTCTCCTGCTACCACTCAATTATGTAATTTTCCAGCCTCTTCAATGTGAATATTTTGCTATACTTTTTGATACTGTTGTAGTTCTCAACACTCAAAGTCAGCACAACTTTCTCAACCCTCATCGTCAGCATCACCACAACTTTCTTAACCCTCAAAGTCAGCATCACCACAACCTTCTTAACACTCAAAGTCATACAAATCCTCACAGTCAGCAACATATTTCTCATTATTGAAATTTCTCAGTTAAAGACAAAAACTTTCAAAAAATACTTTCGGGTTTATTAAATATTGATCCGCTTGAACAGTTATTCACATGTCATAATACTTCCTTAAATAGAAAGTTGGTTGTTTTTATCAGATCTTGAGAAGATAGAATCAAGTTGAAGGAAATTCAAATATACTGATTTAAGCTTGTCAGTACAGATGTAGAGCTTACTTTTTTTAACCAAGATATTATTCTTCTAAAAAAAAAAAAAAGTATGACATGTTTGTAACTGAATGACATGAGAAAATGGCCATGTTCAATAACGTTTCTAAAATTATATATATATTTTTTTTAAAAAAGAGAAAACGAAATTGTATTTTTCAAATGTGAATATATGTTCAATAGTTTAGTGCAAAAAAAATTCTCCACATTTTCTAAACTGGGAGAAGGAAAAAGTGAAAACGCCAAATTGTTGTTTTCAGTTTCTCCGAGTAAAAATTGAAAAAAAATATATATATATATATAAGTAAGTCGGCGAACGCATATTTACTCTTTTTTTATTATCAATGAAAATATTGGTTTTTATATTAGGCCCATTTTGGGATTGATTTTGGACCTGCTTTTGGAGTTGCTTTTGCTTTTGGGGTTATGGCTGCTGAGTTATTGCATTCCAAAAGATATGTTTTTTTAATAATGGATAAAAAATAATGATTTATTTTCCAACATCATATTTATAAACTTACACATGCATATCATGAAAGATATTAAGGAGAGGGAGAGCGAGATCGAAACCCTAGTCTTGCGGCGGATTCACGCCGGGTCCAGCGTCACCACACAGTGGTTGACGAGTTGCGGCGGCTCTGGTTTCAGGACTGTTAGTGGTTGCAAGGTGGGTTTTGCGAAGGGAGGTGCAAGATTCTCCAGAGTATCAGCGACCGGCAAAGCAGCAACATCGGAGCGTCAATCGGTTGGGGTTGACATCGATCTGTTGCGGAGGTCGATTCCAAGCAGGCGACGGAGTAGCAATTCCGATCGGTGGGGTCTGCGCGTGATTGAACTCTGGCCGATTTTGGGCTTGGATTGCGTTGTTGATATGTGTTTGCAAAGATAGCAGAGTTACTTTTTGGCGCTTGATGGGCTACTAGCAAGGCTGGCCGCCGGACAGAATGGTGACGGCGGCGATGATAGAGCGGCCTTGGGCTTCTGCTCTGTTTTCTCAGATTTGGGCTGGAGTCTTTGGGCCTTGGCTCAGCCTCGGGTTGTTGGGCCTTAATTCGTGGGTTTGTAAGGAGGGTGCCTTGCCACCCTCACTTGTCACTTAGTGATAAGGGTGGGCCTGGCCTAAGAGCTGGACCTTCTTGGGCATCTGGGTTAGTATATGGTCCAGGATCAATCGTTTTCGGATCATAACTTCTGCTGGAGTTGGTAATTATTTGGAATAAGATTGGCTTTCGAGCGGCTTATGGATAAGGAGTTTGCTCCTATTTGTTGGCTAGGAAGTGGTTTTCTGTTGGTACCACAATTGTGTGATTGGCTAATGGGAGGCTAGAATATGATTTTGCCCTAGAAGACATGGAGTTTCTTTGTTTATAAGTTCGCTCATTATAGCGAGCTTATCTTTGACTTGTAATGAGTTTGCGTAGCTTAGATTAGGGTTTCCGGATTTTCTTGCCGGCTATCTTTTTGTAAGTGCAGCTAGACTCTAGCCATTAGCTGAATGTCGGCTATTGATTCTAATGATATCAATTTCTATTCAAAAAAAAATCATGAAAGATATTGTATTACCATCTGGAATCATTATAGAAGCTGCTGGAAATGCCCTCATAAGAAGCCACACCATTAGAAGGGCTGCAATCACTGCATACTTTGCTGAAAAACATTCACCACCAGTGTTGGAACCAGAAACAATAACTCCAATACGCCTCAACTTGCAGTGTGAATGCATGAAAGAAAGGGGAAACAAAGATTTATAGTCTTTGCATCAGTGCATGGTTGGCTGCTAGCTTGAAGAGACTTTTGCCTTTGCCTGCGGCTGTGGTTTAGATATTTTCAAAAAGATAGGTTCAATCTTGAACTTTTGTGTCCCATTCCTTTCTTTATTTCCCCACTCAATAAGTTGTTTTCACTCTTTAAATTATTATTTTTTTTTAGAGAAATAGTCAACTAGTATTGAAGTTCAGCAAAATTACACATAATGACCTGCTCAGTAGAGCTGTCAGATAGAGTAAATACCAAAGTAATTCAACCTTTTTAGGCTAAGAAGCTTAACACATATCCAGCAACACCCTGCATCACCTAAGAGATTATCAAAAGCAAAGATGCTTTTACTGGCGACTTTCCTCAATCCAAATGAGCACCTGATGCCAAATTGGCGGCATCCTCCATTGTTGCTTGTTCATGGGTTCCTGTTGTCTCCACCTGCACTGCTTTAGGGGAAGAAAAACTTGAACTCCCCGACATGTCTCCATTCTTTGGAACCTCAGTCTTCTTAGGGTGCCTTTTCTTCTTTGGTTTTGGAACCCCCAACGTAGGCCTAGCTATATTCTTGCTGCCTTTAGGGTGACCACGTTTCTTGGGGGATAAGTAAATGACCCCATTAGTATTCGGGAGATCAAACCCCGACTCAAAACTCAGTGGGCCAGATAGCACCCCATCTGCCAACTTGGGCTTCTTTCCAACCTTAGTCAACTCTGACTACACCTCCCGGCGACTACCCGACAACTCTGACTAGGCCTCCCGGAATCATAGACATGTAATTTTGATCAACATCTTCTGATCAAGTCCTTCATTCTATAGCACCGTTGACGAATTAATAAATGGGTCCTTGACCCAAAGCCCCAAAATGAGCAAAAGTTATCCCACTTACCCCAACAACAGATTTTTATTCCCCCTACCCAATTTAAATTGAAATGACCATTTTGCTCACTTCCTAATTAAATAACTACAGCTCCTGCCACTCTCTATCTCTCTCCTCCCTTCTCTCTCTCTCTCTCTCTCTCTCTCTCTCTCTCTCTCTCTCTCTCTCTCTCTCTCTCTCTCTCTCTCTCTCTCCAGACTCTCCCCTTCTCTCTTTATGAAACCAAAACGCCTCTCTCTATCTCTGTGCAAACACCATGAACCAATTGATCCATAGGAAACCAGCGACTCCGATTAGCAATCGAAGCAACTCCCATTCACATCCGGAACGAGAAGACCCGAGGTTTCAGCGATGACCTCTTGCTCCAGAAGCTTTCACCTCTTCGGTACCGCCACGGTGACGCTGTCCTCGGCTCCGTCACCATCATCCGCTCGAATTCGAACGAGTAAGACCATTCACCGATGCACAGCGGCAACCCCAACCACGCCAAACCAATCGTCCTCATCGTCGTCTTCTTCTTCGGATCTGCCACTCAATCCCTCATTCACTCTCAGGTCGAACCCCACTCTCGATCTCTGCCATACCTGCACCATTTCAGAGTTATCAGACCTCTCTCTCTCTCTCTCTCTTACAGACCCATAAAGGTTGTAAAAAGCTCATTTTTCGCTCTCTAGTTCCTTCCGGCGACCCATGTCTCCGCCGTTGATTCTGTCCTCCTTATATGTGATTTTTTGGTGGTGTGTTTGTGACATTTCAGGAGAAATCGAGTGGGTCACAATTGGTGAATATGGGATTGTACAGTGTATGTGAGCAGCCTGTGTTTGGCACTATCGACCGTTGGGTGCCTAGAGCATTTTCTGGGTGCCCATATCACATTTTTTTTTTTTTGGGTAAAATGGGACAGAAGGCCTGAAGGAAAGAAAAATGAAAAAAAAAAAAATTATATTTGGGGGGGGGGTAATAGACGTTTCAAATTGATGTAATATCTCGTTTTTTTTCTTTAATTAATCAAAGTTTTGTTTATGTAATTTTAAGAAGATTAGTTCCCATTTCGCTAATCGAAACGTCTATTGGGGGACAATAGACGTCTATTGCCCTTCTATTAGGGGCAATAGACGTCTATTAGGGGGCAATACATGGCCAATAGACTTCTATTGGGGGGCTATAGACTATTGTGGCAATAGAAGTCTATTGGGGAGCAATAGAGGTTTATTGTCCCTCTATTGGGGGCCAATAGATGTCTATTGGAGGCAATAAACATTTCCGGTGAGGTTTTCAAAAAAGTCCGGTGACTTCGCTGGAGCCAGTCTCCTATGGTTTCTCTCTCTTCCATTCTCTCTCTAAATAACAAAGGAGTGAGGCTAAAATGGTATTAAAAAAAATTTAAAAAAAAAAAAAAATCTTAATGGAGTATTAGAGAAGACCTTCTTTGAGTGTTTTGGGTAAAAGAAAATTAAAAAACACTTAATGGGGTAAGTGGGAAAAAAATCCCTAAAAATGAGGTAAATGGACAAAAAACCCTTAATAAATAATGTTGTCTAAGACATAAAGAAAAGCCACAATAGATTAATGAAAACACGGTTTTTTTTTTTTGAGGAGAAATGAAAACACAGTTGCAAATAAAGTTGAACATAGTTTGAAGTAATGTTGGTGAGAAATGTGACATCATTTTAACAATCTGCTGGTAAAGTCATGAACATCTGAGTGCATCCGTTCATTTTATCCAGCAACGATCATACTTAATAGTCAATTTCATTTTTTTTTTCTTGAAAGAAAAATAAATCAGCAAATCAGAATATTTTGACCGATAAAGTTTAAATCAACATGTTATCTTAGTACTTAACTCACCTTCACATCGCTCCCATTCCCTGCTCCAATTCTCGAATCAAAACCCTCGAGAGGTTCAAACTCTGCCTCACCTCTCTCTCTCTCTCTCTCTACTGTGATATAGGAATGGGAAACGGACATAATGGCACCCTAAAGATGAAATGTGATAAAATGCAAATGACAATGAGACCATTAATTGTGAATGAAAGGTCCAAATGACAGTGAGACCACCAATTGTGAACCTAAAATGACAATCCAAATTAATAATACTGAGATGATGAAATTATTGGTTCGCAAAACAAGAATTAATAGGTGGTGTGTGTGAGTATTTTTTTCTTCTTTTTCCGTAAGGGTTTATCAGACCTTTGTAGTATAAAAACTTCAAGTTATAGCAAAATTCTACTTATAATTGTTTGATGCACTCTATCAAAAATGCAGCTTAATTTATCTTAGCAGTTTGTGAATGTTTTTAAACTTTATTAAGTACATGCTTTGCTGTTACATGAACCCCTTTTATATGTTGATTTACTCTTAGAAGACAATAAGACAATTGTCACATAACATCAAATGACAATAACATCTATATAACCCCTAAAACTAAAGTAATTAATTAGAATCCATGAAACTATCTATGTAAGGCAAAGCCAGCCCCAATAGATGTAGCTACAATTTGAAATAGGGAACGATTTACGATTTAATTTTTTCACCACTTAACTAATTAATGGCAGCCATTATAAATTTAGTCCACAACATATTTGATTGTCAAAGTGATTTATTAAGAGAACGATGAGGTTGCTATTTGACTGTCACTCTAGATAAAATTCCTCAGATTATATACATAGTAATGCAAATTTTTAATAAGGTTGTAGGGATCAATGGCAAAGCTGCCACTACATTAAAGTAACAAATTGATAGGTCAAGGCTAACCCTACTTTGAATATCAACTTGAATTGTTTTTGTTTGCTAAAGAGAAAAAAAAGAATTTAAAAGCAAGAAAGTTCATTTAAAACTCCTAGAAACTGCTGCTCCACCAAGAGCTATGCTCAAAAGAGCAAAAGAGCTAGGTTATGCATGAAGAGAAATTTTGTACACAGTACTCTTAGAAATTCTTATCCATGGTCATTTTAATATTTGTTTTTCATAACAGCCTTCTAATAGACAAATATTGTTGCAGTTCCCTTATTGGAAACCGTTTAACAGTCTATATCTCTGTTAAGATGGTGAAAGTTATTACCCTGTTTGTAAGTTAAATGAAAGATATTTGTTTCTAAATTCTTAATTGATGTATAAAAATTATATAGAATTCCCCCTTTGTTGAAACTGATATTGCATTGTATGGACATCATTTTCAATAGTTTTGCCAGAGTTGGTGTACGAATACGAGAATTGGTTCTGCTTGCTGGGTAGTGCTTTTCAAGATATTGGTCATACAGGATGGTGTTTTACAAAACACCAAACATCATGGTTGTGGTGGCAGGGTTTGATAGTTTATCACTTTATCCTGGGCCTGGTAGCTAGCCTGGTATAGGTTAATATCATTAGGGTTGGAATAAAATCATAAACACCCCCATAACTTTGAAGTTGGAGAATGTGGTGCTTAACATTGATGCAATGCTAGGGCTGTTCTTATTGGTCAAGAAACTAACATGTTTCTTATAACGATGGTGGTTGAAGTTCAAATTAAGCTACTGTTGTCTAGCGTGGTTCTGAAGAAGTGCAAGTTAAAGCTTGCGCATACAATGGAGGTAGAGGTTTCTTTTCTATGTGAAAAGGTTATCGGGGCATGTGTTTAGATGTTTGCGGTTGGTGCATCCATCTAATTAAGGGTTGTCAGTGCACGGGAAATTTAGCAAGCCAAGGATTGACAAGTTTGAGATTGGCGACTTCATCAACGAAGCAAGCTAGACATGGTGCTTTGGTGATGGAGTTTGGGGGTGACAGTCTTTAGGGTTTCTACCCCTACACCACGGGTTTTTGCTACTAGCTGTGACTCCTTTTAATATGGAATGAGCCGGTGTTGAAGCCCGAGTTGTGGATGATTTTGACTTGAAGCTTTTGAGCCCTTTGAAATTCACTGGGATGGGGTGTGACAAATTTTCTATAGTAAAATTACCCATAATTGTTTTTTCTAGAACTTATATTATAAGTTAAGTCACCGTATACTTAATTTAATCCCTCATAAGGCCACTTATGGAGAGAGAGGGAGGGAGGGAGGGAGGGGGAGGGGAGCACATCTGCTCCAGTTCGTTGTTGAAAGGTATTGGGACAGAGATATCTCATCAAAGCCAGATTTGGCTTGAAAAACGGTCCGTAACATTTTGGTACTGTAATAATAACTTTTTAGTTCGTTAAATGTAGTTTTTAGAAAGATGCCAATAGTTTTCCAAAATATTATCGTGAATGACAGTTACTTTTTTGTTCGTCAAAAATAGTTATTTTATTTGTAGCAATAGTTTTTTGAAAGATGGTGGTGACTTTTTCGACGAATGACAATAACTTTTCTAAAAAAATGTTTGGTTTGTCGCCAATAGCTTTTTCGTTCTTTGACCGTAATTTCTTAATTAATAACAATAGCATGCAATGACATTTTCATAAATAATGAAAATTAAAAATGCGGTGGCATTTTGTAAATATTTATGTTTCTTATATCTTGATGACCTTATGAGGAGAAGAGATATTGGGTGACTTAGAGAATAATAAAGTTAGGAAAAGTAGCATTATATGTCATAAGTACCAGGTGAGGTGCATCCGGCCTTGGTTTCTAGAGTGTGTCACACACGTAAGCGGGTCAGACTAAAGTCCATCCTTGAGGAGCCATAATTTTTAGATGGGTCTTTCTAAATGTACCCAGCAAATATCTATCTAGACCCAATAAGTTTTTCACACTCAGTAAAATTATAGAATTTCTAATTACACCCAATAACTTTTCCAATAATACCCTCACTTTTAATTAAACCCAGCAAAACTCACACTTAGCAAATTTCACACCCATAACTCACGCTAGCTGCAAATCTCACACTGAGCAAAACCCACACGCAGTCCCAAATTCAAGAATTTCTCTTAAGACATCGTCGTCGCTACCACCTTCGCTCTTTGGTGGCTAACTACCGAAGTCTTTTGATAAGATTTTGGAGCAGTGTCGACACAAGCTCTCATCACTGCTTCTGCTTCACGAAAGGTTACCTACCCATATATGCCATCATATGTATAAACATCTATCTGCTAGTACAAATTAACCAAGATTAATATCATAATTAATTAAATATATTCATGTATTTGTTTCATCAAGATCTGGCAGAAAACAATTAGTAAGCCATGCATGTAATATCTACAAAATCAACTAAAAGAATTGAAGAAGAGATGGATGAGTGGAAGAGAATGATAGGATGTATTATGTATACACGCATAAATCCATAGCCCTTAGATCTGCCCGTGATGACAACAGCCTCCAAGATGTCGCCAAACTGCTCAAGGTTCAGGGTCTCCTTCTGGGTCTCCCAAGCCAGTCCTCCAACAAACACCTTAGTGTACGTGGTGTCACCAAACTGACCTGCCGCTCCTCCTTCCAAAATAGTTGCTGCTATTGTTGCCGTTGGTGCTGCTACTGCCTGACTCATGTTTCTGATCTTTTAATCCTTAACCAGCTAGCTATAGATTTGACCGATCTTCATTGTCATCGCTACTTCTGAAATCGTAGTTGCACTCGCAACTTGCTAGAGATGAAACAATTATAATGAAAACTGAAATTTGGGTTTGAAGTTTTGCCGGAAGAAACAACGTATTAACTTGAACACAATGAACTGCTATCCAGAACAAAGAATTTTAGATTTTATGATTTTTTTTGTTATTATCTTAATTTACCATGACTTTTAATGTAATTTTGTATGAGGATATAATTGTCTTTTCATATAAAATTAATTTGCTGGGTATACATAGATATTTGCTAGGTACATTTAGAAAGACCATTCTTAGATCTCTTAAGGCGTCAAGAAAGTTCTTTCACTAATTAGGATCCAAGCATTGACTTTTAGCTGAAGCAATTGATTGACCTACTAGTTGCACCCTTTGGAGGCAAACGTCACGGCTGACCCAAAGGCGCAAGAACAAATCCAAGAAAGACAAAAATTGTGAAGCAACTTAAAGCTGAAAGAACAAGTACGTCTCCTGCGCATAAAATCCAGAAACTGTTTATGAGCGAACCTACAACAATTGGGTCGACGCCCTGAGTTCGATAAAAAATTCTTTTTTGTACTATTTCATAATACCTACACCTTTTGTTGTTGGATTAGTTAAAATTTTGGGTCTAACTATTTGTACCTAGCAAATATCTAAATAGACCCAGCAAAATAAATTTTGACTATAACTTTCCAATATTACTCTTATTTTAACCCTAAATTAAAACACACAAGAAAAAAAAATTTCTTTCTTTCTGACGATGGTTTTATGGGCTTCTTCACTCTGCCATTGATAACTGTTGCTTTGTCTTCCATATCTTGGCTTTGTCTCTTTCTTTTGGTCTTCCTTTGGAGGCTACCCATATAAAAAAAAAAAAAAAAAATTCCAAGATTTTGAACTAGCAATATATAAATCTCTTAGATGAAGCACCTTGAGTAATCTAAATCTGCCATTGATAATCTCGTAGATGAAGCACCTTGACTAATCTAAATCTACCTTCACCTTCCCCTCCATCTGTTAGATTTATATCATATGTATATATGTTTTAAATTCTGCAATTTACCATATGATCTGTCCACATTCCATAATCATTCATGAATGATATTTCCATTACTTAAGAGAAAGGATCAGAGTTCAAGTGCTTCTCTACCGTTTTGGAGAAGATCAAAGTTCTTGCTTTGAATTATTTAGTTGATGAGGACCGGGGATCTAAGGAGAATGGGTGAATTGTACGGTGGCAAGTCTGAGGAAGATGAATGAAGATTAATGTGTGCAGTTTTTTATTTTGAACAAGGGTAATATTGGTAATAAAAAATTATTGGGTCTATATAGAAATTTGATGGGTACAAATAGAAACACCCTAAGTAAAAATACTTGGGTTATGACTCTTTCTGTTAATCCAAAATGAGTGAATCATGAAATATAACATTATTCGATAACTTTGGTTCTAATTACATGAGGCTATCTTCAATGAGTACGAGAACTTTTAAGTTCAACATTTGAATAAATATATGATTATTTTAAACATTAATACCTAACCCATTTCAACGATTAAACTTGAAAGTTCTCCATGAGTCCTAATTATTATAAAATATTTATTTAAAATTCTCCTCTAATTACGTTGTCTCCAAAAAAAAAAAAAAAAAAAAAAAAAAAAAAACACATATGGAACATGAAGAATGGTTTTTGGCAACGGATAGGATAAGTCTTACGGCAGAGAGACAGAGAGAGAGAGAGTGAGTGAAGTGAAGAAGAATGGCGTCGTCTGCAACTCTTTCCTTGCTGTGCTCCTCCTTCGCATCCCATTGCAAAATCTCACCTCCCGCCACAACGTGCCTTTCTCAATTCAACTCCAATCTCACCTTCCTATCCCTCTCTTCTTCTTCGTCTTCGCCGCACAAGCTCTCCTCCTCTCCGCGTCCCACATTCCCTCTCCTCCCCAAGTCGTCGGAGATTGACTCCGCCGTCCTCGAAGCCGAGCTTCAAGCTCCCGAGCCTGACGCCGAACCTCTTGCTTCCGAGGAGCCTGCCCCCGCCTTGGAACTTGCTGAATCCGAACCAGCCCCAAAACGCGAGGAGATTTTCGCTGTTGTTCTGGTATCTCTCTCTCTATTCATGAAAAAATCAATGTCAAATTATAATTCAAGACAAAATATCATGCTCGATAAATAAAACGATAATTAAATAAATCAATAATTTCAAAATAAATGCATGCATCATTATTTAAAACAAAAGTCCACTCACAGTACTATTTAGGCGTTCATGCGTACGAGTTCCTTCGTCGAGCAATAGCTCGGTATGTCGCCCTGTACACAAATATATTCCGTGAATAACTATTCTAATTAAATACGATTCTCAAAATCGAATCCTCATAAATCATCTCTCCAATTCTTCTCGGATTCAACCCACATTCTACCACTAATACCAATTCGTTATCTTAAAGGTTCCAAGTCAGAACCGAGAGATATCCGACGGTCGGATTCTCGTAAATCGATAATCGAAATCCTAAATTTTCAGAAATTCATAATCGATTAAAAACTTCTCCAATTCCAACCAAATTCACATATTCAACCTCTACAAAAATTATAGGATTTAACTAGCTAAAAAAAAATAGAATTTAAATTATTGTTTACACGACACCTCTGTTCACGCACCGCATTGTTCACGATTGACACTGTTCATGCGGCGGCCAACTCCTCCTCCGGCCACCAAATTTCAACCACATAATCATCTCAACATTCTAAGCATTTTTCATAACTGTGACCAAGTGAGAAAATACCTTGAAGTGCTCCGATTTTGCCGATGAACACAAACCCGGAAATCTCCAAACCCACCAATTTGGAAATCCTTCAAATTCACCTTCCAAATGTGGAAATTTCAGCTAGAAGTCTTGAGGGAAGATGATCAGTGACTCGAGGTGCTTCTAATAGAGCCAATTTCCCCGCTGGAGATAGCCGAAAACTGGAGAATTTCACCGTAGAAGCAAATTGTTACAGTAACAATGATTGCATAAATTCGGGGTTTTCCGGCCAAATCACCGATATCCACTGATACCATAGTATAGAGGAGGAAGAGACGTTCCAAGGACAACTGGAATCACGTGAATCGGATTAGGGAGGGCGACGCGGGGGAAGAGGGAGAGGAGAGAGAGAGGGTCAGGGTAAGTTTTGAAATGGGAACTTACCTCGGTAAGTTTCCTTATATAGAGAGAGTTACCATAAACAGTAAATTCACCTTTTCACTTATAACTTTCACATACGAACTCCGATTTTTACGTACCACATATGCACAGGCTCGGTTTAACGTCCTCTACAATTTTCATGAAGGAAATTTTCTCAAATTTTGACCGAAACAAAAAGTCAACTTTTATGGCCACTAAAAGTACAGAAACTGTAGTAAAAGTGAAAATAGTTGTCGTTTACAGTCCAAATGACTAGTAAACGGGTAAATTAAGATACGGGACGTTACACTCTGTGTGTGTGTGTGTGTGTGTGTGTGTGACAAAGGGATAGAGGGCAAAATAGTCATAAAAATAAATAAATAAAACAAAAACAAAAAAATAGACTTAATTGGATATTAGGGGAAAAAATGTGTAATCTTATAGGTAAGGTGCAAGCTTATAGACTTGTGTGAAAGTCCTAGAATTAGAATTATAAACTCTGAAATGTAATTTGTTCTTTGTTTTGTTCGGCCTTTTGGTCCCATATATCCCAAAAAACAAAATGCGGGCTTATAATTTGATGAGCTATAGCTCAAGTTATTTTTTTTTTGGTCTGCGTGTAGCTTAAGTTGAGTGTGAATGAACATTTTCCCTAAATATAAATAATGGTATTTGGCAACGGATAGGATAAGTCTTACGGCATAGAGAGACGGTGAGCGAGAGAAAGAGTGAGTGAAGTGAAAAGAAGAAGAATGGCGTCGTCTGCAACTCTTTCGTTGTTGTGCTCCTCCTTCGCATCCCACTGCAAAATCTCACCTCCCGCCACAACTTGCCTCTCTCAATTCAACTCCAATCTCACCTTCCTCTCCCTCTCTTCTTCTTCTTCGTCTTCGCCGCACAAGCTCTCCTCCTCTCCGCGTCCCACATTCCCTCTCCTCCCCAAGTCGTCGGACATTGACTCCGCCGTCCTCGAAGCCGAGCTTCAAGCTCCCGAGCCTGACGCCGAACCTCTTGCTTCCGAGGAGCCTGCCCCCGCCTTGGAACTTGCTGAATCCGAACCAGCCCCAAAACGCGAGGAGATTTTCGCTGTTGTTTTGGTATCTCTCTCTCTCTCTCTCTCTCTCTCTCTATTCTTTCAGCGAGTTCATATATTTGGTAAATCTGTTGTTCATTATTGCTTATAAGGTGATTATAATTGTGTGTTTAGATTGGAGGGCGCCAGTACATTGTTATACCTGGACGATATATCTATACACAGCGCCTCAAAGGAGCCAAGGTCAATGATAAGGTATCATTTTCTTCTCCTTCTTGCTTTATTTTTTGTTCCAATTTAGCTTTGATTTGATTGTTGTTTGTGAATATGGCAATATCTAGCTTTAAGTTTGCTTTAAGCAACACCGGTATACGAAATGACACTAGTTTGCTGCACTGGTGGTAACTATAGGGTCAAATATTGATACAGAAAATAAGCTTGTGATATTAGGTGACTCTCACTGACGGTTCCAGAAAAATGTTAATTGTAGTATTACGACACACCGTTGATAGAAAATGCTGTTGTAAGTGTCTATTATAGAAGAAGTCTTCATTCCATGGTAAGTTACCATAAGGGTTGGATCCTGCCTAGTAATGTTGAGTTTTTGAAACCTGTGAGGGTGTGCATGGGGAGTTAACTCAAATAGTGTTTCGGTTGTGCTCTAACAAAGCCATTGATTTCTGTAGTCTCTCATTATTCGCGCTAGTTTTAAGGACATTGTTGTGAGAAACTATAAGGAACTCTGGTGGTTAACAAAGCCAACAAAGTAGTAGTTAAGATGGTTTGAAAAGGATAAAGTGATTAATGATGGAGGTGGAATAAGGCTGCTTATCTGCACAGTTTTGGGATTCGTTCATCACTTTTCTGGTGATACTCGCATAGTTCTGTTTAGGTAAGCTGAAATTGAATCATGTCTTCTGATATATGGATGCAAGGAGCACATGCAAGATGCTTCACAAGTGCAGAACTCACACCAGGCTTTAATTTCGCTTTTAAATTGCTGCACTGTGCATTTCAAATGTATGTTCAACACATTCCAAGTGTAAGGAAAGAATCAAATTCCAAGTGTTAAACTAAAAACTATGACTGACCAACAGATTCAATATTTGATCATTTCCATTGATATCATCAGAATCCCATTACGTATTGTGGACATTACCCTCACTAGTTCACAATTCAAGTATACCTCAATAGTTCTGCAGAATTAGTAACAGTATGAATAATGTCTTTTTCCTTTTTTGTGGATACATGTTTTTGGTTGGTGGAAGAACATGTTTCTGCTAAAAGAGTTGCATTTGCATTTGGTCTCTACATTGTTCACTTAACCTGCATTGCTACCTTTTTTAAAGAAGAGAAGGTGCTAGATTCTTTACTTCTGTCAGCCACTATCTCTTCAATGACAAATTGACAATATATTTTGCTCCGTTTTACTTACTAAAAATGAAGAAGACCTGTATTTCCCATGGTCGCCAAATCAGTATGTTGGGTAGGTTCGTTAATAGCTATTTTATTGACCTGTATTTCCCATGGTCGCCAAATTAGCTGAGCTTGAAAGCTCATTTTACAGATTGCCAGTGACATATTTGTAATAACTCGGCCAGTTCACTGCATAAACCTTCTAGTTTGCATTATAGACTTGCAATGGGATATGTTGTGGAAATGACCAGCAATGATATGGAGTGGAGGAATTGTACAGACTGTGGAGGAATTAGAGAGGGTTTTTCTGTTTTTGTTTCTTGTTTTTCGCAAAAGGTGGCATCTTAGGTTATCTACAATAGAGAGGTAATTATTGTCTGTCTTATGATGGAATTAGAATGTATTATCACGATTAACTTAAAGAGCTTTGTATGTTGGGGTTTACAATAATCGATGAGAAGTGAACTGAACGGAAAAATTGCATGTCTAAAGGCAAAATAGAAGAGCATCAAGAAGAACAAAGCCAACAAGATAGGGAACCTATGACCTGACTAATGCCTTCTAGGAACCTTAATGTCTCACCTTAGCAAGTAGAATGCATGTAGAGAGTTCTACTAAAAACAAATTCTGAAACTATTATACAAAAATTGGTGCTAATCATGAGTACATCATGAATAAAATCAGGCCCAGACCCAGCTTCTAATCATTCGTTTTTTTTTCTAATTTATGAAATCAGAGGTGCTATCAATATATTGGTGCTTATTTTCTGAGAGTTCATCATAGCGTTGTCCTCATGATGTTTACATTTGATCTTATGCAGGTTGTTCTGAACAAGGTGCTGCTTGTGGGAACAAAAACAACTACCTACATTGGAAAACCAATAGTGACAAATGCTGCTATACATGCTATAGTTGAAGAGCAAGTAATTCACTATATCACAATGTTCTTTTTACTGTAACTAATAATTTGTCTTTATATGTGTTTGTCTCAGAAGTAAGAACCTAAACTAAGAACCTAAACTAATAAGGTTTTTACTTTTTCATTTCTAAATGGTTTCCACCTTTGATGGTTTACCCATTATTATGCAGGGACTGAATGACAAAGTGGTTGTCTTCAAGTATAAGAAGAAGAAAAATTATAGGAGAAACATTGGTCACCGACAGGTATTACCCTCAATTATCTACTTTGTTTGTGTACTAACCAGAACAGAAGAGTTGGTGCAACTATAATGATTGCAATGACTAATTCCTACTTTGTGTTACCTATTTAATTAGTTTCATTGATTTGATTGGATATATGAAACAAGGAAAGAAACAAAGTTTCAATTTTTTGTTTGGGCTAATAGGATGATAGAGACTTAATAAAGCATCCAGATATTTGCATTAAGCATTTTACTGGAATGAGACTTTGCCTGTCACTAATCTATCATCCTCATCTTTTATTTACTGTGACTTAGTCACAGTCCTATTTCGGGAGCAGTCATGCAATTTAGTTCATTTTGACTCAGACAAGATTTAGGAAGCCAAATTCCTCCAAGCATGATCCCTAAACCAATACATTCCCAGTACACCTTAACAGGTATTAGATACTCTAAATATCTTTTTTGCCCTGAACTCTAAATCGCCATAGTTGAAGCTTTTGGCAAGTTTAAGTTTTGGAAGCACACATGGATCCTAGATGTAAAGTAGAGAGGTTTATCCTGAAAAGACACTGAATCTTAAAATGCCTGTGTAATTGAACCTTTTACTAATGGTGTTCCAGTGAGGACCTATGTTGTTCACCAAACAGGTTAAACAGACGATTTTTATCTCACTGTTAAACCAGGTATGGACAATTGAGAGTACAAAGTGTCCTAATGTGTGGGATGCATATCACAGTCATAACTGATCTAACGGTTCAACTTATTACATCGTTTTTATATATCTGTACCTATATATTCCACTAGGGAAATTAGATCATTGTGGTACCCATACCTTATTTGCTAAGGTTTGTCTTATCCTTGCATCCATCGACTTCTAGTTTTATCTTTTTGGAGGGAAAATTGCTTTCTTTGTGTTTCCTTTTTAGAGCTGTTATGTTTGTGATCAAATACTTCATATATCCTATGAATTGCCGATTCCTGCTTTGATGCTTTTGATTTAGCCTTAACTCATTTGTGCAGCCAAATTCACGCATAAGGATAACAGCTATCACCGGCTATCAAGACTATCCAGCAGTTACCCTTGAATCATAGGGGTTCCATTGAGTGGTTATGGTGTAGGATTCGGAGTATTTTGCTTTGTTTCAATGTATTTCTCATTTTTGTATGTAATTGTAAGGTGGTTTCCATTGTAAGGTGGTGTATGGAAACAATATGCTTGTAGCTTGATTGTATTATCAATTCTGTTCCAGTTTATTTCACTTGATAACGAAATTATTTGCTGAATCACAATTCATGATAGGCCAAAGAAAAAACATGGAATCACAATTCCTTAGGCCAAGTAAATGCACAACTGGTACAAACAGAGCCTAAACCTTAAGAGTCATCAGCTTTAACAGGACTCGAGGCAATGGCGATCTTTGAACCAGACGGGCGACCTAAATGCCTGCTGATGAAATCACCAGCCACCAGGAGCTTGGCCAAATCCACATTGGTTTCCACACCAAGTTCACTAAGCATGTATACAACATCTTCAGTGGCAACGTTACCCGAAGCGCCCTTGGCATATGGACACCCACCTAAACCTGCAACAGAGGAGTCGACTGTGCATATCCCCATTTGAAGAGAGACTAGAATATTTGGAAGAGATTGCCCGTACGTGTCATGGAAATGAACAGCTAGCTTCTCAACAGGAACAACAGCCATCACAGCTTCAAGCATTGGCACAACCGTCGTTGGGGTACCGATTCCGGTCGTGTCGGCAAGAGAAATTTCAAAGCAGCCCATGTCATAGAGTTGTTTTGCTACATATGCCACTTTTGATGGGGGAATTGCTCCCTCTTCTGGACATCCAATGGCACATGATACATACCCTCGAACAGGAATGGAAAGCTCCTTTGCAGCACGAGTAACAGCTCGGTAACGAACAAGACTTTCTTCTATGCTACAATTGATGTTCGCCTTCGAAAATGACTCGGAAGCTGATGCAAAGACTGCTACGACCTTAGCACCAGATGCAATAGCTGCTTCAAATCCTTTCAAATTAGGTGTCAGAACAGGCAATGTAGCACTACCCTCGAGATTGCGAACCGCTTCCATTACATCCTTTGCATCTGCTAGCTGAGGAACCCATTTGGGTGATACAAAACTTGTAGCCTCAACAACAGACAACCCAGAAGAAATCAGCCTATGAATCAGCTCAATCTTTGTAGCTGCAGATACGATCTTCTTCTCATTTTGTAGACCGTCTCTTGGACCTACTTCTACTATCTTAACAAACTTTGGTAATCCTATTCGGTTCAGGAACTTACGTGTTGCATCTTTTTCATTGCACTTGGTCTTGGAGTTAAATTGATCATCTGGCAAGAACCATGATTCAAAACCATTTCTGAAAGCCTTGTGATTCCTGCCAAAGCTCAAAGTCTTTTTGCTGAAAGAGAAGTAGTCTCTTGTATACTCTTCTTCGCGGCTATTGGATGTGCTACAACTTGTTCCTTCTTCAACATCATCTGCTCTTCTTGACCTGCAAACACTAGAAGAGAATTCCTGAATCCTATCAAAAACAAGTGGCTTCTCCAAGCTTGACATGGTGCAAGTAGATGGAAAAGGCCAAACTGAAGTCCTTTCGAGAGAAGCAACAATTAGGGTTCCAGAGCCTGAAAAGAGAAACCCTATAAATTAGCCTGAAAAGAGAAACCCTCTAAATTGGGAAAAACCTTCTGGGTTGTTCAAAGAAGGTAACACTAAATAGATGATGGCGTTAATCGTTGTTAGGTTTGGTTTTAATTTCCTTGTTTGGTGAGTTTGAACAAGGACAAAGAGAGAGATGGCGAAAGAATTGGTAGGTAGTTGGAACGTTTACATTCTTGCACCTAACTAATTAAGTAGATGAAGTAATTCTGTTTGAAGAAGGAAAAAGAGAGAGATGGGGATTGAGGAAAGTAGTGGTAGGTATTGCATGTTGGTTTTGCACCTAACCCTGTCGTATGGGTTTGTTTAAACTTTAAAGCAATCTATTTTCCTTAAACCAACTTCGATCTGGGAAGCTGGGTTAGGAACCTTCAATATTATGCGTTGCATAATTTGGTCCGTCATGTGCTTAGAGCAGATACGCATATTGGTGAATGGTGATGGTTCAACTACAATTATATGGCTACGTCTGATCCTTGGCTACTGGATGTTGACCCTACTCCCTTCCATTCACCGCACATTCGTGTGGTATCAGGTCTTATGTTAAATCAGGGACCGCATCGTTGGAAAAATTTTAGGGATATTAATTCCTATGAACGGTAATGCTGGGACAGATTGCTGGATACAGGGAGCTGACAAAAAAGGTGTCAAGTCTGCGTATCAATCATGTGGCTAGATGCTTGGTACTCGTTGAAGTTCCAATTAACCAAAACCACCAGTGAAGTGGTTTGGAGTGGAACTTGGCATGCTTCTATCCCAGCTGGTAATTAAGGTGATTTCTACTTATGCAGCTGGAGCTTTAAACCTGGTGCCACGAGTTCTGACTTCTACTGCTTCACCACAACCCCAAGTTCAACAATGGTTATAGGAACAAGTTCATAACTTCTTACCCTCTCTATCTTCATACCCCTGTACATGCTCCTCTGTGTCTTGCGGTGACATGGGTGGTTTCTATTGACAACGCAAGACACAGAATTATTAACGGCCTTATATGGAGATCAGATTGCCCGATCTCATCATTTTTTTTTCCCTCATTATAGTCCGATTGCTTGGATATTGTTGAAGACACAAATTCAGATCCTGACTTCTCAGAGCTGCATTTTTTTTTTTAATCAAAGGACCTACATCTCGCATTCCAGCAAACCTAGAGCCCCTACAACAACCAACTCCTAACTGATCTAGATAAAAGGCAGACATGGCATTTAAAGGAAGAGAGGGATCCCATGCATGAATTGAAGCCTGTAAAATGACCAACAGCATTGACAGCATCCGCTAGAAAATTTGCCTCCTGATGCAAGTGTTTGAAGGAAATAGAAGAACAAGCAGTGGCAAAATGAAGAATCTCTTTAACCAAGAATTTGATTCTCCAAAGCACTGAGATCAGACAGTTAATGCTATCAATAAGAATTTTAGAATCTCCCCTGTACTTGATTTGATTGTATCCTTGGTTAAGTGCCTGACATAAACCCTCTCTGAGCACCAAAGCTTCAGCTACAAGAACTATAGATTGTCCTAATTTTGTGTTCATCTTGGCTACATCAGACAAATCCTGTAGCAGCTCATTTATTATGCAACACTGAACCATCAAAATTGAGTTTAATAAAATTATGGTCCGGAGGTTTCCATTTAATGATAGGAATTGATCGGGAAATAGGAATAGAATGAATTTTTAAATTAGCATTACAGTAGTTTGTAGTCATTCTAGCAACTGCAAAAAAGATCTGAGGAGGAGGAGAAATCTTGTTTCAAAAAATAGTGTTCCTGGTATGCCAAACATTGTAGCAGAGGACAAGGATATGGGAAAGATGAGAAGATATCCTGACTGGTATGAGTTCTGAAAGTATACAACCAATCTATGAAAGAGTAATTCCAATTCGAAGCATTAATAGTATCCAAGAAAACATTCTAAATCTGTCAGACAAAAGAAGAATGAATGAGGATCTAGATCTATACTTTCGACATCCTAATGACAAAAAGGACAAAGTCTGTCAATGTGTTGATTAGATTTAACAATCACATGGTTGGTTTGCAATTGCAAATTACAGTGAATATCAAAGTAAATTTTAGAAAATAACACCCTATATTCTCATCTTTCTCCATATCCACTTTGCTCAAATGAAAAAAATAAAAAACAAAGAATCAAAGTAAATGCCTTGGTTTCCAGGTTTCATTTTATATTCCTGATTTCTTTTGATATCTCGATGAATGAAACATCTTACAACAGAAATTACTCGATTGGCAGGCAACCGCCATGACTTATTACTTCATGTTCCAGAAGCATTAGTTACGTTCCTATCCTTATTAGCATGAATATGGCAAATTGGTTCTTAAACATTACCAATAGTCCCCGCAAGAACATTGCCCATCACTGAAATGGTGAAACCTGTTATTATCCCTCAAAATAATTTTCCTTCCTTCCAACTTAGATATCATCTTAATAGCTGTATGGCAATCCCTGCATACCCTCAGATTCTTCACCACTCTAATCACTGACTTTGCTTCTGTAACAAGGAGAGCGAAGCATACCGCCAATTTTTCACTATGAGTACCCACCATCTCTTCTTTCTCTTCCTCATCAACATCTCTTAGCACACAGGCCTTATCAGCAATGTAGCCAGCATTCCTCAGCTTCCTCCCTAATTCTGCCAATCGCGTATAAATTTCATCTGACAGTTCGTGTGATCTGTCTCCCGCAATGAACTTGTGCATCTTACCATTGTATTCCACCCAACTCCAACCAGTTGCCTTTTTCACACCTGCATTTCTCATAGCTTCTCTAACTCTCACCACATCGTCCCACCTGCCTGCAGAGGCATATATGTTCGAAAGCAAAATGTAGTTTCCTGAATTATGTGGTTCAAGCTCAAAGAGCTTGCTTGCAGCAAACTCCCCAAGATCAATTCTTTTGTGAATCCGGCTAGCATTTAAAATAGATCCATAAACTCCAGCATGTGGCTCTTTCTGCATGCCATCAACTATTTTTTTTGCCTCATCCACTTTACCCACTCGACCTAATAAGTCAACCACGCATGCATAATGATCTACATCAGGATCTTTGATCGACTCAAAGATCTTCCAACCTTCTTCTAACAACCCAGCATGGCTGCACGCTGTCAGAATACCAATATACGTTTCACGGTTTGGCTCAATAAATTCTTCTTTCATCTTCATCTTTAGCTTGACAGCTTCCATTCCATGACCATGAGCTGCAAACCCTGAAATCAATGTATTGTAGGAAACCACATCTCGTTGTTTCATTTCGTTGAATATTCTCTTGGCATCATCCATGTTTCCACATTTAGAGTACAAGAATATCAAAGAATTGTATACTGATATACTTAGATTGGTATGATGTTTTGTGAGAAAGTTGACGGCCCAATTACCTATCTCCAATGCCCCAAGATGCCCACATGCTGAGATGACACTGACCATAGTGACTTCATTTGGTTTGGGGTTATCAGCAGCAGTCATATCTTTGAAGAGATCAATTGCAAGAGCGGACTGTCCATTCTGAGCATAGCCAGAAATCATCGAGTTCCATGAGACAACATCTCTTTCCGGCATCTTATCAAAGAGCTCTCTAGCTGAAGTCAAATTCCCAACTCTTGCATATGCTGATATCATGGCATTCCACGTCCCAGAGCTCTTATACACCCCCAATTCATCAAAAACTTCTCTAGCACTCTTGATGCTCCCACGCTTTGCATACATATCAAGCATCGCAGTTTTGCCAAAATAACTTAAATGCATCCGCTTCTGGTTGAGCTTTTGGATAAACGAATCTGCAATGGAACTATTACCACATGACGAACACGCTGAAATGACAATTGCCCATGTAGTTTCATTTGGTTTGTCTCCAGAATCCATCATGCCATCAAACAATCTCAAAGCCTCCTCTGGAGATCCATTCTGAGCATAAGCCGAGAGCATTGCATTCCACGACACCACATTTTTCTCCGGAATATTATCAAAATACCTTCTTGCATTCTCCAAATCCTTCATCCTAGCGTACCCGGTAACCATAGCAGTCCAAGTAACAACACTCTTCTCAGGCATCATATCAAACAGTTTACACGCTTCAACTTTATTCCCCCACTTCCAATACCCAGAAATCATGTTGTTCCAATCCACCAGACTCCTCTCAGGCATTTCATCGAACACGTCTCGGGCATGCTCCACCGGCCCATATTTCGAATACACACTCATGATGGCATTGCTTACATAATGATCTGAACCAAGACCCAACTTCACCACATGCGCGTGGAACGCAATGCCGGCACTGCCCGACGATTTGATCAAAACTGGGTACACAAAGGTACCAAGACATACGTCCTCGCAACGCTGCATTAGTTGATATAGTGAAACAACTTGATTAGAGCAAACATTGCCCAAAGGGGCGTAATATTTGAGCATGGAGGTGAAGACATGGATGTTGGGGCGAGGCGTAGAGTCGAAGATGAGACGGGTATAAGGCGGCGGTGCACGGAGGCGCGTGCATTGGTTGATGAGCAATGACACCCATTGGTTTTGGTGGTGGAGGGAATTTTGAATGAGGTGAGCATGGAGCTGCCTTAACTGACTCACATTGCTTATTTTGCATAGTAAGCTATCCAAGTGTAAGACTGACATATATATATATATATATGCCCAAAATCCAAAATGTATTGAGCTTGCTAAATCACCATTCTCAATTCAACCTTGTGTGACCAAACAAGAGATGAGAATACAAGGTAAGGGCTCTTGCTTTTCCAAACCTTCCATTTGATATATAGTCACTATGCAGCTATTTACACTATAGGGCCGAGCACAGAAAGCACCCACTCTGAAACCAAAAATAAAAGGAAAAAAAATTAAGAATTTGTAAGTTATTATTTATATGTTTATGTGATTCAAAAATAAAAAACCAACTCGACACAGATCTTAGTCTCTTAGATGACATATAAATCGTACATCCTTTATACAAAAATCACTTGGCTCTCAAATACGAACTGAAGTAATTATAGACTAAATAGCTTTACCCAAAAATAAACGACCCATGCCCCCTAACCCAAAGTAAACCCGAGCAACTATGTCAAGCAACCAGCGACTGCTAGCACCGCAAAGCACTAGTCATTATTGCCATCAAGTGCAACACCTCCAAAAGTGAAGCCACCAATAGAATCGGCAGAATAGTATTGGCAGTGAAGACAATTGTGCTACGTACATAATTAATATCAAATTGAAATTTTTCTTTTTCTTTTTCTTTTTCTAGACCAAATAGTATTAGCTTTGAATAAAGAGTTAAGCATAAATAAATAAAAAATAACATGCGATGAAAAATTATTACACTATGCAACATTCGAAAAATATCATAGCTAGATTGACGATTGACCTAGTCTGACAAAAAAATCAAGTATCATATTAGCTTTATCTAAATTCATGATGAAGGATATATTCATAAATATTTGAGTATTCATTTCTTGACAAAGATATTACTCATGACCATTGGATAAATGATTCTTGACGATAGTGAGGGGCCCAACATTCTTCTATTCTTGCTAATAACATTTCCTATTGCAATTCATGTATAATTCATGATTGAGTATGCATGTATAGTTTTTGAATGCTCAAAATTGAGAGTATGTATATCTGTATTTTTTGAGTGCTGGTTTATGTATTTATTTATTATTTTTTATTAATTGAGATGTCAATCCTTTAAAAAGTAGTGAGAGGCAAAAATTATATTGGGAGCCCTTCTAAAGAGGACCACTAAAATGATGACTGGTTGAGAACTTTTGTGTTAGACCCACTTTTCGATCACATTTTCGCAAATCAACTATTAGATGTTTAGATATTTATGTGTATATTATTTATGCAATTTTTTAACCAATTTGAAAATCGTTAAGACATTCATAATGTGATTTATTAGTTATAAACATGAACGGTTCATGTTTGACAGATTTGGTTCGTCTATTGATTTGATCAAGTTCGGTATCTTAACGATTATCAATTTAGAAGAACATTTTTAGAAGTGATCTACTCATGCGTACATAAACATCTAACAGTTGATTTGCCGTAATGTAATCGAAAAGTGGGTCTCCCAAACCGTTGATTAGAAAGTCCTCATTTTAGTGGTCCTCATTAGAAGGGCTCCCACATTAAATAATAACCCGCCCTAGCTGGTCAGAAATGAGCTATTGCTAAGAGCCTTAGAACCTAGAACCTTACGTAAAGATGCCTTTGATAGCAACGGAAACCAAGTAACCAGGAGAACCTAACACTATCAGGAGAGGAACCAGACCAAGCCAAATTTTCAAGCCAATTTATTCTTAAAACTTCCAGGACCGCCCCTATGCAGAGGGGGCTTCCCTAGAAGCACCTACAGTATGAGTTAGAGGCCAAAAGCCCAAACCCAAGACAAAAATACTAAACCCACCGGAAAGTAGCCCTAGCAAAGTGCGCACCTGAAAGGCTAAAAAAAAAAATTTAAATTTTTTTTAAAAACTAACTAAAAAACTAAAAACTAACAGCCCACAATGGCCCAAGGTAATAAAACGCAAAGCCGAAGGGATTAGCCCAAATCGATCTCAGCCACCACTACCTTGCTCAAGGGCATTTGAGCACCGCCGCCACTGCGACTCATTGTTCGCTGCCGAAAGGCCACCACGTCGTTTTGACACCATCATTCTGAAGGCATCATCGAAACCCAGTGCAAACAGTTCCCAAATCCAGACGAAATTGAAATCTGCGCATGCAACCGTTAACACCTCCCTTGATGTAGCTTTCGCCGCCGCCGTCGCCTGGAGCAGAGATGGATCAAAATCCGACCTAGCCCCCACCGCCAGTCATTGCTCCTTGCACCGATGTCCAAGTTTGCCTTGCCACTGAGAATCATAGAAACAAACTCAAGGACCAAACACAATTGCCTTCAAGCCATCGATCCTAGAGGCCAAGACAAAAGAACTACAAGTCCTACAACAAAGCACAACAGCAACACAGTAGAACTAGAGCTAGGGCTTGGAGAAGTTGTAGTTTTAGAACAAGCATAACACTACGATGATTCCTTTGTAAACTTACATAAACTCATAAAGAGCTTATTTTTTGGGTAAAGATAGGAAGAGACAACACCTTAATAGTTGCATCTATTACACTATAGCGCCAAGCATAGAAAACACCCACTCTGAAACCAAAAATAAAGGATAATAAAAAATTAAGAATTCATGATTTATATGCTTATGTGAGGGGAGGAGCATAAAACTCTCAATATCCAAAAACCAACTCAACCCATATCTCAGATGACTCATAAAGCGTACATCCTTTATACAAAAATCACTTAGGTTCCCAAACATGAACTCCAGTAATTGCAGGCTAAACAGCCTAACTCAATCAAATATAAACTACCCATGACCCAAAGAAAACCCGTGTAACTATGTCAAGCAACTAGCACCGCAAAGTACTGGTCATTGTCGCCCATCAAGTATAACACCTCTAAAAGTAAAGCCACCAATAGAATCGGCATAATAGTATTGGCAGTGGCAATAATTGTGCTACGTACATATTTAATATCAAATTAAAAAAAAATTCTTTTTATTCTAGACCAAATAGTATTGGCCTTGAATAAAGAGTTAAACATAAATAAATGAATAGCATGCTCATCATTAATACACTATGCAACATTTGAAAAATATCACATAGTGACGATTGACCTAATATGACAAAAAAATCAAGTATCACATTAGCTTTATCTAAATTCATGAACGAAGGATATATTCATAAATATTTGAGTATTCATTTCTTAACAGAGATATTACTCATGATCATTGGATAAATGATTCCTGACGATAGTGACTAGCTTATAGTTTAGGTGGTGTTCATTTTGTGATTGAAGTGTTTGAGTTCAAATATCATTCAATCAATCAATCAATCTAGTAAAAAAGAAAAGGGTTATTATCACAAATGGTACCTGAACTATAGCTCAATCTTATCGATAGTACCTGAATTTCAATTTTGATCACAACTAGTACCCGAACTTTTCGATTTCATTTTAAATAGTACCAAGAGCCATCTCCTGTCACTATTCCGACTAAAAACGGCATGTGAGGCAGTCATAGTGATGATTTTTGATGAGTTCAATGGTTGCGATCATATATAGTGATGATTTATTGGTAATACACTTGCCTTGAACTTATTTTTTTCTTTTATATTTAGCTTTTTTGGCCGGAATAGTGACCGAAGGTGGGCTTAGGTACCATTTAAAATGAAATAGAAAAGTTCGGGTACTGGTTGTGATCAAAATTGAAGTTCAGGTACCATCGATAAAATAGAGAATAAGTTCAGGTACCATTTGTGATAATAACCCAAAAGAAAAGGTTGGTACATATTAATGATGAAATACCAAGGTAGGTTGGTTTAAGCTCATGATCGCAGACATAAAGGAGAACCAATATTTTAACTAACATAACATCAGGGTCTCCAATTCCAATTCCATTGTTAGGTTACTTTAAGATATTGATGTTCAATTCTTATCCTCCTATCTTGGATCTACTTTATCATCTCATCTATGGTCTGTTGATGTTTACAATAGGACATACTACTTTGTGCTTTTGAGAATAATTAATAGATAATTCATATTGGGGGTTATTCTCCAAGAAGATGCAGACGAACCAAGAATGTCCTTGTTGATTTGGAGTCTTGGACTAGGACTTGAAGAAAGCATGAATATGAATTCCCATCAACCTAAACTTGCAACCACAAACCTACCTAATAACTTGGGTTCGTTGTAAGAGGCTTAACATTTATTTCATTTTTATTTCTTTTTTAGAGGACAAAGAGGCTAAATGTTGCAAGATGTCATACATGCATAAACAAAAGAAGAAAAAGGAGATAACAACGTTAACATAATTATAAATTTTCGGCTCAAGTCTCCAAGTTTTGATTTATGAAACTCTAGAATATATTTGGGGGTACACGATGCCAAAAATTCCATATTCTAAGCATTAATAAAGATTTTTGACTAATAGCAAGGGACTTCACTAAACTTATGTATTCAAACATAGGCACCAACTAGTAAAAATTGTTACACTAACTACTCTATTTGTTTTACAGTCGTGGTGGCAACTCATTGTTTTTTTTATGGTTGATTCATTGTCGATTGGGGAGTTTTTTAGTTGGGTCTTGTTGTTTTGGCAGATTTGGGATTTTTTTTGAGTTGGTTCTGAAATTTTCTCAATTGCAAAGTATAGCCTTGCTTCTTCCCACTAACCAATATTAGTGTTGTGTAAATCCACCGAAGCTAGCTAAGCTCACAGGTATGAAGTGTAATCTATGTATTAATAAGATGTAATATTTGTGTGATGATGATCTTGTGCATTAATATAGAAACAGTAATAAAAGATCTTGTATTTGCAAAGAAAGAAAAATATTTCTCTTTTATTGAAGGAAAAATATTTCTCTTTATGAGGAAAGAAAAATATCTCACTACAAAACTGATAACGGTTGTGATTAACTGATTTTTATACTTATTTTAAATGACCATATTGACCTATATAAGACCACATGTTTGAGAATTCGACCAAACCTCAAAAGGGGTAAGGGGAACGACATTGCACCAATTTGGGGTTATGTTCATGGAAGTGGCAAAGATGACAATTACGAAGCGATGCTCCCACGATTTTTTGACACGTGTCTAAATACAATTACAATTATGCCCTTCTAACCCTAAATGTCCTCTTTTCTGTTTCACTATATAACATAGCCTTTCAACCGCACTCTTGTACCAGCCCTGATCTTTCAATTCTTATCTTGCTTGTTTCCAGCTCTTAAACGTGTCCATTTTTTTTTTCTTTTAGATATGTCACTCACTAATGGAGGCAAGAAGTTTCGAATCTCAAGCATCATAACCTAGTCTTCTATTGGATTTCAGCCATCAAAAAACTTAGGTAAAACTGGTTTAACTCTTCTTTTGTATTCAATTGCATTTCGAAGAATTACAATTCAAATTCATCTATAACTTGGATGAATCTACAGTTTTTACTTTCTAATATCATATATGTATACTTCTCTCATGGGCGATTTATTTCTAGATTCTTAACACGTAGTCTATGGTTCAAATATTTCTTTTTACTATTTAAAATTATGTATTAAGGTTTTGTTTGTTGATGATACTGGAATGAAATGATTTACTGTTAGAATCTGGCTAGAGTATCTATTCGACTAAAAATATCATGTAGATCTACCGGATGTAGTCATGATCTAGCCAGATCTAGCTGAGTATAGGTAGGGTTGATGGATCTAGCCTACTATAGGCTAGTTTGGTCTGATTTAGACCAGTTCTACGTTGGATTTGACCAGAGCTGTCATTAGTTCAGTTAGTCAAAGAAGTCAGTGTTGGTGGTTTCGAAAACAGTGAAACCAAAGTTCTTAAGAGTATTTTCACTGTTTCATGATATTTGGATTACAGAGTGTGAGATCTCAAAATTTCAGTTTTGTATTTTAGATAAAAAAATAATTTCGAGCTATTTTTTCTTGGATTTCTCTTACATTAAAGTCTTTTAGCTTTCCAAGATTATTTAAATTTTTTATTTTTCAAAATTTGCCTTTCGAGCCGGTATGATTAAACAATTTAAACTAGACAACGTTTACGATTGTGAGACTCTGAAAAGGATTACAAGATTAGAGCGAGTGAGTTTCTTTTTATTAAAGTTTTGCTATTTCAAATGTTTTAATTTCGACGATTTTTGAAAATGTATTTGGTGTTATTTTAAATTTCAATTTACATTTCTATGGTCGCTCCTCGGATCCGGTGTTAGGTACATAATCTCACATCCACGTGGTTCAGGGCGTGATATAGAGTTGTGTATCAAACTTAGAATCTACCTAACTAATAACTTATGAGCGACTAAACTAACCCATGAATCGGTAAATTCTCAACCGTGTCCATGTTTATGATAAACCCTTGCAAAATTATAGATATAGATGAACATTTGAATTTTCACATGAACACTTAGAAAGAAATAAATTAAAAGCTAACTAAAATGGATTAAAACTGTTTCTTTTTTTTGGAAACAAATCTTATATTGCTTGGTTTTGATTTGATGTTTTCTCTAAAATATTAAAATATTGTAATAAGCAATCAAATATTAACAAAAATAGTGTTTTATTGTTGACCATGAAACAGAAACAGAAATTGCCTTCAAACTTAGAAAGAGTTCAAATTGAAATTTGTCAGAAAGGTGCGACGCCTGGCCTTCCTGCATTGTATTTTGACTATGAAAATGGCTTAGGAAGGATTGAAATTAAAAACTAACTAAAATGGAATAAAATTGCTCCTTTTTTTTTTTGGAAACAAATTCTTTTTTGTTTTTGAAAGGTGGAAATAAATCTTATATTGCTTGGTTTTTTTAGGGTTTTTGTCCATTTACCCCATTTCTAGAGATTTTTTTCCCACTTACCCCATTAAGTTTTTTTAATTCTCTCTTACCCAAACCATTCTAAGGAGGTCTTCCCTAATACCCCATTAAGATTTTTTTTTGTTTTTAATTTTTTTAATACCATTTTATCCTTACCCTTTGTTACTTAGAGAGAGAGAGAGAGAATGGAAGAGAGAGAAACCATATGAGACTTCACCGGAGCCGGTCACAGCCCACCGGAATCCCGTCATCGGCCGTCGGAATCCGGCCAACTTTTGCCGGAATCTGGTCACTGGTCGCCGGATTCCGGTCACCGCCCGCCGCCCATCGGATCTTTCAGAAAACCTCACCGGAAATGTTTATTACCCCCATAGACATCTATTGCCCGCCAATAAAGGGGCAATAGAGGTATATTGCCCCTCAATAGACATCTATCAACTATGTATTGCCCCCCAATAGACGTCTATTGCCCCCCAATAGAACTTTTGGTCTATTGCCCCCAATAGACGATTATCAGTCATGTAAAGCCCCCCAATAGATGTCTATTGTCCCCAATAGGACTATCAGTCACTAGAATAGGAACTAATCTTCCTAGATTTAGACAAATAAAACTTTGATTAAAGAGAAGAAAAAAAAATATTACATCAATTCAAAACGTCTATTGCCCCCCAATAGACGTCTATTGCCCTCAATAGACCTTTAACACACTTCATTTGGCCCAATAAAACCTTTTTTTTCCTTCCCCAATCATTTTTTCATTTTCTTTCAAGCTCCTTGAATTTCTCATAAATTTCAACCCCTCCCAGCTGTGAAAATTTGGTTCGCCCCAACATTTCTCATTGTTTCCTCCAATAGAAGGGTGCTCCAGCCACATTTCAAATCTAAATGGTCTAGGATTCCACTTACCATTACTTTTATGCAGCAAACTGGAAGATTATCTTAAAGCCACCAGCCATTAACTTCCAGAACTGTGATTTTTATACATACCGGAAACATCCCACAACTGAATCCAGCACAGAAACACACCTGATATTCCAAATCCTTACCAGTCCTCCTACTGTTCCAATCTAGAATTGAAGCCCAAAACTGCCCAAAGTAGTATTAACTAGCCTTCTTTCAATTTCAACCTTCTTCGCTTCCTGCAGTATTAGGATATCAGCTCCACTCTCTGCCACCGAAATTCCTCATTGCGAGTCGTTGACAGCTTTGCATCGACCATGGAGTCCTCCATTTCAATTTCATCTT
Source organism: Rosa chinensis (assembly GCF_002994745.2). Lineage (NCBI taxonomy): Eukaryota > Viridiplantae > Streptophyta > Magnoliopsida > Rosales > Rosaceae > Rosa > Rosa chinensis. The sequence goes on from NC_037094.1 coordinate 36,826,840, forward strand.
CGACGAGGCGTCCAGAGGCCATCGACGACGTCGTCTAGTCGTCCTTGTCAGCACGACGACAGTTGGATGCTGTCGAGCTCACCGGCGAGCTACACCGAAATCTGGGATAGAGGTCAAACCGCGCCAGAGTTGGAGATCGGGAAGCGAATCGACGTCGGCCAGAGTTGGAGAGAGAGAGAGAGAGAGGATCAATGCCTGCCGGAGGTGGAGGTTGGAGTGAATCGACGCCGGTAGGAGGTGGAGAGAGAGAGAGGGTGTTTCAGATCGGAGGAGAGAGGGGGGGGGGGGGGGAGAGCGAGAGAAAGAGAGAGAGAGAGATCGCAGGCATATGTGGAGTTTATTAATTTGATTGAGGGTGAAATTGTCTTTCTACATTAAATTGGGTAAGGAGGAACAAAAATCTGTTGCTGGAGTAAGTGGGATAACTTTTGCTTATTTTGGGGCTTTGGGTCAAAGACCTTTTTTTTTAATGTTTTCTCTAAAATATTAAAATATTATAATAAGTAATCAAATATGTATTATCAAAAATAATGTTTTTTTTTTTTTCCAAAATGTGTTGACCATGAAACAAAAACAGAAATTGCCTCCAAACTTGGGAAGGATTCAAAATTGAAATTTGTTAGAAAGGCGCGACGATTGGGCTATATGCATTGCATCTTTGACTGTGAAAATGGCTTAGGAACAATCCAAACTAGCCTATATAACTGTAGCTCAGAGCCTTGGGTCAGCCATCTAATTTTTTGTGTGTCTTCTCTGTTTGTATTTAAAATTGAAAGAGTGTGTCAATCTAGAGTGAGCAAACACATTTTCTTCTCTGTTGATTCTGAAACTAAGAGAAAGAAAGCTCTGAATTTGAGAGGAGAAGTTTCTGAAACAGAGAGAGAGAGAGTTCAGAGTCCTTAGTGAGAGAAATCTATCTATTTTTTCTGTGAAAAATGGCCGGAGAAGGAGTATTCTGTCACCAGGTGATTTATAAAGAAGGGTTTTAGATTGATGGGAAAATTCTCACTCTTTTTCAGCCATTTTCTTTGTTGTTTAATTATGTGAGGAAAAAACTGCATGTGTTTGAATCTTAGAGAAATTCTTGTTTGTGTTTTGGTCAGTTTATTGATTCCTTGATTCCCAGCTTATGAATTGAATTGTATCAGTGCCGCCAAAGGACCATGAGACGTGTGTTCTCATGCACTAGCATTATGGGGAGACGTCATGGCGCCAACAAGATCTGCCAGTCATGCCTCAAGAACAGGTTATAATTTCAAAAAGTCAATTTCCCCTGTTTTTCAAAACAGAGTTTGTAAAATAATTAAATTGCTAATTAATGGGTCTGCCATGCATGCTAAAAATAGGTACACGATAACAGATGAGGTGGCGGCTTCAGATGATTAGAAGTGCCCCAGATGCTGTGGGAATTGCAACTGCAGTGTGTGCTTGTAAGACTAAAATGTGTTGCTTAATTTGCTATATTTGTATTCAATTGGTTTTATATTTGCTGGTGTTTTCGATTGATGGGCTGATTAGAGTAATGTTAGTTTCACAGGAAGCGACAGGGCAAAGAACCTCTCAGTCGTAGTGTGCTTGAACCCGAGAAGCCTGACCAGGTTTGGCATTGCTTGTGTTGAAATTGGAATTGCTGCATATTCATATTGTTCATGTCATTCTAAATTTTGGGTTTATGCTAACTTTGAATTTTAACATAGGAAGAATTGTCTGAGGCAAATGGAGGGGAAGAAGACCTGAAAGAAGACGTTAAGGGCAAGCGGAAGTCCAAGGCTCCCAGAGCCCCGTAGAGTGAAAGCAAAGGAGGATGTACTTAGGGTTGAACTGTCTCTACCTTTGGGGGTGCCCTTAACAACCGTTGCGGGCATTGCACTAGATCCTCAGGATGTTGGACATGCCCTACAATTTATAGAGTTCTGTGACGCCTTCCAAGAGGTAATCTAAATCTGCTTTGAATATTGGACTAAATGTTCCTCTAAATAATCTTCTTTTGTAAGTGGCACTTAACTGCTTAAATGCTCACTAAATGCATGTGGTGTATCATAAGAAATTTTATACTTGGTGTATATTTGATTTTGTTGTGTTAATTTATTGACTTAATGTGTATCACTAGACCCAAATCTCATCTTTTGAGTTTTACTTTAGGTTCTTGAGTTCAGCACAGCAGAAGCTGAATCTCTTCTCCGAGACCTGATGCGTCAAGAATACTCCTCAGTAGTTCTATTTCAAGCCAAACTCCTGCATGTTTCTGATACATAAAAAGATCGGAGAAGAGTAAGACTTCTGTCTACTAACTAACTTTTATGTAGCACTCAGTAGAACATTAAATGAGTTTGTATATGTACACTCAGTCTTGGCTTGACAGTTTTATGATCAAGTTTGTTCATATAAAATATATATAGAATGAAATAAGTGACCATCAATCTTATTTCCTTTCAGGCATTCGGACGAAAATTCATGGTTAGAAGTTTTGAAAAACTGCTTCTCCAAGTCTCAATTCCGACTAAGGGTATTGCCCACAGATTTGTTTAGTAGAGAAGTTGACGGATACGACTCTTTGCACTTCTCCTTGAAGCTTAGAGTCGTAACTCTCCTTTGTGATGAGGCTCTTGACACTACGTAAGTAGGATAAGCATGTAATATTTTCTTTATAATTTCATATATTTCCTCTTATAGAAACTGATAACTCTTGCAATGTCTCATCCAGATCACTGAAAAATTTCATAGACAAAAAAGTAAATGTAATTTCTGAAAGAAAGAAAGAAGCAAATAAAAGATTTTCGGTTGCAAAGGATGAGGTAACGTCAAGTTAGATTCTGAAAAGTTCTTTTGGAGCCTACATGTAGTTTCTGACTTGAAATATCCTTTCACAGGAGATAGGTCTCAAGCGGCAGTTAAAAGTTGAGGTGGCCATGGCCAAGACCATTAGTGCAGGAGACGATGCTGCTTCGAACTTTAGATTGCGAATCTATTGTTTTGCGACTAAAGAGTGAAGTAGCTCAAGTTCATGCAGAGTTGCTTGAAGCAGAAATGTCGAAATCAAAATGTATGTACCATTTTCCAGTATCTTCAGTTCGTACTATTTGTAAGAACAGATGAAATGCCTTTTCGGCTTCCTCATCATGAATGTTTGGTTATCACTTTTGCTAATTGTTGTTACGTTACAGGGAAGCAACAGCCTGATTCTTTTAGAACAGAGCCTTATCTGTTCGACACTGATGGTCATGCCTATTGGAAATTGAAAGGCTATAATGATGGAGACAATGTGCTACTTCAAGGTTTGCTTTACCTTTTTAAGAACGTGTGTCATGTGGAGTTTCAGTCTTGTGAGCATGCATACTAAAATTTTTGGTATCGTGTAGATATGGGAACTGGGGATCCATTTGTATCTTCTGATGAACAATGGTTCTCGTATGGAGCAGAGACAAAAGAAGCAGCTGAGAATTACTACTCTTCTACAAGGTATTGACATTTAACTGTCCCTGATGTAGGACGAGATTTTAGCCAACTTCAACAAAGAATCTCGAAAAGAAAGAAGTGTCTGCACATTAAGAAGAATGATTTGAATATTGAAAATTGGTATTCAAATAGGCTTCTTAATGATGGAATTAATCATAAATTACTCTTTTGGATATACCGGGATTCTCGAGCGAAATCTTGGTTGAGATTCCAAATATATGTTTGCGTAATATTCTTTAATATCTAGGATTTTATTTCCGATTTTTATTTAATTAGGTTTCCTAGTTTTAGTCTATAATAAATTGTTCTTTTTGTTTTTTAGTTGTATTAAGTTTATTCTATGTGCCCTATATAAGGCACCTTTTCGATTGTAATTTTCATTCAAGTTATCAATAAAAACTCAAATATTAGAGAAGTTTCTCTATGTTTCTTACGGCTGTGCCCGTAATTGCTAGTGGATTCTAGCTCATCTCATATGGCTTTCGACGCTTGACGGAGCCCCTTACTATCGTGTTCACGCTTCCCGCATCAGTCCCATATAAGTTTACTTAGTTTTCATGGAAATGTTGGGACAATTGTTTGCTTTCTTTTTTTAGGATGAGAAGTCTTTTGACTCCAACCTTATCTCAAACACTTCCTTCGAGTTCCAAAAGGGCAGCCACCAAAGCAAGCCCACGCAGGGCCCAACAGCTTGGTCAGGTCCAGTCCACATTCTCCATCCCATCCCCACCGCACGAAACAGTCAGGCTGAGCTCCGTCCATCGCACGCCACCACCACCCGAGCCACCTCGATCCATGCTGCATCATTCTCTCACTGCCCGCGACCCAAATCTCCATGGCCCCGCCGCCATGACCCACGCAGGGATTGGCCACTGGCCCTATTTGCACGACCACCAACTCGCCCCAGCCCAACCAAAACCAGCCGCTAAGCCTAGTGCAGCACCGCTCCGATAGAAACCACGAGCACTAGCCGTCAATACCTGTCCGGCAGCAAACCCCTAGACATCAGCGCAACCCGAAGGCCAACCCTGACACCAGGGCGGCGCCGAACCAGCTCGAACGTGCACTCGGAAAAAAAACTAGCCTCTAGGGTTTATAGAGAAGTCGAAGCGCTCAGAGTATTATGAATTGTTGTATTATTTTAGTATTCTATGAGTAAGGTTATTTGAGAAACTTGGTGAGGTTTAGTGAATAAATTTAGTATTTGAAAATTTAATAGGAGGTGTAAAAAGCATAGGAGGTCAAGTGAGTAAAGTTGAAGGTCCCAATAGAAAAACTCATTTTATATGCATTGACAAATAGATATGGTCTACAAAGAGACAGCCAATTCCACAATAAATGTTACAACAAGAAAACAATTTCGATCAGTTATATATAAATCAATCAATCAATCAAACATGTTCACATTTTGCTTCTCAAACGCCAACTTGAATCATTATAGACTATATCAAAAATACATCTGATGAACCACTGCAAGTGGCCTAATGGTTCTTGCCTAGTTGGGTGTGCTCCCCAACCTAGGTTCGAACCCCGAAGCTGTCAAAGTGGCCAGGCACTGTGCTGCAATGTACAGTTGGAGCATTTCACATGCGCCGAAGGGTTTTATCTTGGGCCTAGGAAGCATTTCGGTTCCCCTTGACAAAGTCAAAAAAAAAATACATCTGATGTCGTATTTTACATATATACCAACATTAACTATAATGGAAGCTTAGAGGCCTGAGAGTAAATAGAAAAGATGAAAATAGCCCCTATACGACGATTTCTTGCTTTTTATCGAGATGTAAATGGACAATACCAAATTTTTTTGGCATATCTCATCTATGTTTCAAGATATTCAACACTTCAAAAGAGAAATTTCATAGTATTCACCATGTCTTTCGAGAGGAAAATATGACAGCCAATCACCTAATTAGTACAGCTCGAAAAATCCACAAAAGTTGTATTTGTTTTACAAATTCCATTGTTTCTCTTAATTATATCTTGTACTTATCCTTGATTAGGATTCAAGGGTATTCACATTGTAATGTTTGTCATGTGAAAAAAAAAAAAGTAACTAAATGTAGGTCTCCCAGTCCTAGCAACCTCACTGTTATGCCCCCTACCTAAACTTACCTATTTATGGTCATTCAAATGGTAAATAATTAAGAATCTTACTTTTTAACTTCGTTTCTATCATTTAGGGACCAAAAGTTGATTTTTTTTGTTCAGTTCAGTTTTCGAGAAACTTCCATCATGAAAGAGTAGAGCGCGTTAAAATGAGTCCAAGGACATGCGGCATGCAAAAATCGGAGTTAAGTTACACCAACCATGACTTGGGAGGGTTTTGTGGAACCCTTCTGATACGTGTGCTTTTCTGCTCCAGTGATGGAGAAGCTGGGGTTTGACTTCATTACATTAGTCTTGGGGATTAGGAGCGTTGGAGGCGATAAACTTAGTTTACACAACTGTATCAGTTTCTCTGAATGATAGATGAAGAGAAGTTGGCTCATACGTTTTAAATAAGGACTGAAGAATAAGATCAGAGAGAGAGTAGTTCCTTTTTCAGCTGCCTCCTATGGTACTGATCCTTGCTAGTGCTTTGGCGTTATGCAGGAACTCTAGACGTCTTGGAAGTGGATGACAATTATGGAGAATTCCCAAGAAGATGGGGAAAGATGGTTACAGAGAGAAGTAGTGCGTTAGGTACTCAGGGTGGGTCCTAGAAAGGGCAGAGGACCCATAATTAGGCTTCAACTTGTGCAGCTGCTGAACTTAGTTTAACTATACTCATTGAGCAGGTAACGTCCTTGAGATATTTTGGAATCGGAGGGGCCTAACAATTATTTGTTCTTTGATTTTTGTGGAACATTGTATTTTTGCACATTTGCTTTTTGTTTGGTTAACTCAGATGATTCTAGCTAGATCACTGGGTTACATGTTTTATTGGTGTGCTGTTGAGAATGATTTGTTTTGGTGATACATCATTATGATTGTGTGGTGTTGGATTGCTTGATGTCTATAGTTAGACATGTGGCTTCCTCGTGGAATGATGCATCTCTATTGTTGTGTAGAATATTACATGCATAATTTTTGCTATGGAGGTTCACTGTGATGTTGATTGAGTAGCGAAATACTTTGTGGTAGTGCTTATTGTACTTGTATGCCAGTACAAGGTGACGATCTGTGTGAAAACAATTATATGTGCAATACTATGTGATAAATTATGTGGGTTGGTAGTGTGATGCATATTCTATTGTCTATATGAAAGTTTTCAGTAGGTTGCTTGGTGCATCCTTTGTTGTTGTAACTTGGAGAAATGATGACTGTGAAAGAAGGTTGTGTTGATGATTTAAGTTGAAATGAAGGTTTCATTTTTCAACTCTTATTGTGTTGGGTTTACATTATTGATGAAATGATTTAGTTGTTGTTATGATGTAACTTTATACATAGGGCCGCAGTTTTACTGATCGCTACAATTTTGATAAAGATGGAGATTCGATGGTTATGTTAGCCTTATCTCCTAGAATTCTTGTGGAGCAATTTTTTGCTTGAGCCTATGCTGAAGAAGAAATCTATGATGGAGCTAGTGTAGTCAATCGTGGTATAGTAACTATAGTTGAAGTAGAAATTGATGTGGCCATATTTGGTGTTTGGATGGTATTCTGTATGAACAACAGAGAACCTGAATCGAGAGAAATTGACTTGTGCAACATTGTACGGAGGCTTATTTCTAAGAGCATTACATGTGAGAGAGCGAGGACAAGATGCATGATTGAGATAACCGTAACTAATTTTAGGTGGTGCGTTTAAATCTCGGGACGAAATTTCTTTAAGGAGGGTAGATTGTAATTTCCCGAAAAATCCAAATTATTTTCCGTTGACTTTTAGAAATGATTTCGTTGTCATGGGCACGAGTACGAAGCTTGGAGAGGTAGTGGAATTAGTTCGAAAGATTTTATTTCAAAAACAAACGTTACTTAGGGGGTCTCGAAAAATAGACTTTTTATACGTATGGAATTTGAGAAAACTTCCTTCACAAAAGTTGTAGAGCTCGTCGATACGCGATTGTGTATATGTGAAACTTGAAAATTGGAGTTTGTATGAATTAGTTATGATTTTTGGAAGGAATTTCCATTTTGATATAAATATATTTCCATTTTTGGAAATTTGCAAACGAGGACAGAATTTCTAGAACCCCAGAAATACCTCCCCATTTCTCTCCCGAGCCCAGCCCCCCCCCCCCTCGGGCCTGTAGCTCCCTCCTCTGGCCACGGTTTGCTTCGATTCAAAAGGGGATTCTGCTCGCCTCGACCTCATCTACAAGTCTGTGGAGGTGGTTCATCACGAGTCGAGCTGTAGACGGCGTTGCAAGGCCGAGAAGTGGGGTTGCCAACGTTGAAATTGCCTCAATGGGTTCTCCCTTCTCCGGCCACCATAACTCACGATCCTTGAAGATTTTTGTAGTTCAGAGGACGTACATTCTTTCACCCAAGGTGGCTTGCAACGATTCGATCTTTGGAGATCGAATTTGAAGATTGCAAAACTAGGGTTCATTGGGTACCAAAGCTATCGAGGTAAAATTAGACTTTTTGGCTTATAATATGACTTTGGTATAGTTATAAAAGTTGTAATTGGGGTTGAGATAAAGAACTTTTGTGTTGGGAGTTTTGTCAAATTTTGACTTTGGATTGGCGGCGGTGCCGCCACTATTGTGGTGTTTTCCGGCCACCCCAAGGGTAGTTTCTGCCCCTTTTTGTGTTCTACATGTCGATACGGTCATTTCGACATACAACACTTAATTTTTAGAGATCATATGGATAAGTTGTGAATTGTTCGGTTTTCGATTGTTTCAGTTTAGATCCGTGAGGATGAAACTGTCTGATCGACTTGTAATTCAGATATATTGATCGTATAATTGTCCCAATGATTTTGTGTGGTCACGGGCGAAGAATGGACCGTTGGATCTTTGTATAATGGTGAAATGATGATTCGATAAGCGTTCTATGAGGAACCGGCCGACGGATTCTCGTATAATTTTGAAAGGGTGATTCTAAGGGTGATCCGTGAGGGTCCGATCATTGGATCATTGTATATTTGTGTTTTTAAGATTGTGTGCAAAGTTAAGATCATATTTGTTTAGGTGATTGACAGAATTGATTGGCGAACGATTTGTTAATCGTTATATTTGAGCTGTTACGAAGACACAGCTGGATTAGAGGTGAGTAAATCTCACAGTATTTCGGTTGATAAATTAGTTATGTTTTAATTTAGCAGTTTTATTGTTAGCATGCAAAATCGTATCTATCAAAATAAATTATTTGTTTTAAAATATATGAACTCGATCGACAACGGTTCATGGATAAGTTAAAACTTGGTTTTGATATAAAATGATTTTTGAGTAGTTGATTTGTAAAACTATAGTTGATATTAGTAGTTATTCCTGCATGGATGACTACGTATATATATATATATATATATATATATATTTACGTGGAATATATATTGGCTGGTGTGACATTGGAAGAAATAATAATTGTGATTGCATTGGATTATTATTTCGAGCACATATTTTATACGGAAATACAATGTATCTTGTAATTGTTGATGTTATTGTGAGAAAGCATATTAGAGTGTGTATAACATTTGAGTCATGAGAGATTTTTAAATGTGTTGATCTACGGATCTTGATATATTATTTATGTAATATATATATATATATATATATATGTCACGCCCCAGATTTTTAACACAAATAAAAATCGATATATAATCTCATAATTATACATGCGTGAACGTTCAGTCATCAATACAAAATACCTGGAAACTTTTTCCTTTTAAACCAAGTACGTACTGATGCCCTGAACCCTCAAAGTTAATATACACTCACTCTCCACAGAGTTATATATTACACAAGCTCACGAATTAAAATGTCCACAACAAAATAAAACGGAAATGCTCCTCAGAGCTCACTACAAGCGGAAGTCATAATAACGATAAAGTCACACTTCCTACCGTAAAGCTGCTAGCACGCTACTCGAAATTCAGCCACGATTTCCCTGACCTGCAGGATTAACACCTACACCATTTGAATAGTGTATCGGGTTGTCACACAACAAACCCGGTAAGCTTTTGCAAGCCCGTATGAGTAACTCAAAACACACACGCACAACTCACGCTAAAAATGAGGAAAACCTTTCAACTCGCGAATAAAGAAAACATACCATGCTTCCCAAAACAATACTCTTTTCCCAAAAGAAAACAACGAAAGCCACACCGTGACAAAATCATATAAATCGTTAACCCAACAATTCAAATATGATAAATCGATCCAACCTGGATAAAACATCAAATCGGTCCAACCTGGACAAAACATCAAATCGGTCCAACCTGGAAAAAATATCAAAATCAGTCAAACCTAGACAAAACAGCAAATCGGTCCAACCTAGACAAAACAACAAATCGGTCCAACCTGGACAAAACATCAACACACATCAATCATACCTATCGTTAACCTAACAAATAGAATATGATTCTTTAGTCCAACCTGGACAAAATATGTACCTAGGAGTCTTAAGTAACCTACTTAGATCCATGAGGTACGATGACAGACAGACTAGAGCTCTAACTGAATCGTAACCTGTCACCCGGCCAAGGTTCAACATTACGATATAACATTGTCATGAGGATGCAACCTGCAACCTCGGATCCTTAGGCCAACCTGACCCTCAGATCAAAACGTCAAATCAAATCAAAAGGAGAAATCACAACCTGTGACTCTCAAATCCTCAGACCACCAGTCGTCAGATCAAAACATTAAATCGAACCAAAAGGAGAAATCACAACCTATAACTCTCAAATCCTCAAACACTTTTCAAAACAATAGAAATACCATTTCCCACCATTTGTTTTCCGAAAAGTCACATCACAAACAATAAAACGCATCATTCATGCATATTGTTTCCATAAATCCACAATTCCACCAAAACATATATATTTCACATAAATATATAATTATGTAGTCATCCGCTCAGGAATGCCTACTAATACCAACTATAGTTTGCAGTTAAATCAATAACTCTCAAAACGATAAAGGTAATCCGTTCATTAATGTACCTTGAACCTTGTGAGATTACTCACCTCAGAATCCCACTGCGTCTTCTATACAGAACCGAACTAACACTATCACCAACAACTCGTCCAATTCACCTTTAGAAGCACCTAATCACCAATGATCTCAAATCAGTAACGATTCACAAATGATCTAAGTCTGAAACCCTTGTTTTGAACTAAAATCCCCAAAGTGACGCCAATCGAGGCGAAACCACATCCGAGACCACCCAATGTCTCCGGAATACTTCTACGATCGATATGTCCAAACCATAAGTCGATCGGACGCTCGGATCCTCACAGATCAAAACATCGAACAGTCCGAAACCGTAAAAATCATAACATATTCATTCGATCTCCAAAAATTATGTATTATATATCAAAACGCTCGTATCGACGAGTAGAAGATATATAATACTAGAAACTATCCCTTACATGGCCGAAAGGCTGCCAAAAAGCCGCCATAGTCGGCGGTGCAACCACCACCGGCCAAAACTCAAAACCACAACAATCAAGCCAACCAGAAATGTTCATCATGAAGAATAGAGAAACTTTCATACCTGGAGCTAAGTCTAGTTCGTCCTAGATCAAGCTTGCAAGATCGGTCAATCGCAGCCGTCTGATCGAACCCCAGATTCATTGTGCATTGTAGATTTTCAAACCTTGATCTTTCACTCCACACGCAAAATCGTCCTTCAAGGCGGGTATGAGGATGATCAGGAGGAGGACGAGATTCCAAAACCGAGAATGATTGGCCGAGACGCGCCTGAAAAATGGATTTCCGATCGAGTCGGTCCGCCGTCACTGTTCACGTCTTTGATCTCCTTCCGGTTTGCTCCACTGGTGAAACTGACACCAAGGGCCGACGGAGAAGGGCTGGGCGAATGGATTTGGGCCGGGTCCGCCGTCGTACGTTACCGGAAAAAGGCGTTGGGTCCGGTCGGGTCGGCGGGTTTCCGTCGGGTCTGGGTTGCGCGGAGGAGAGAGAACGGAGAGAAAAGGGTTTCCGAAAATGGAAAATGGGATTTTTGAAATTATTTTCGGAAATTCCTTATTTATACCAAAATGGAAACTTTTTCCAATGGCCATAACTTCTTCATACGAACTCCGATTCTCGGGTTCCACATGTCCACGAACTCGTATCGATGCGTTCTACAATTTTCGTGAAGGAAGTTTTTGGAGAATCCCAACGAATAAAAATTCAACCCTTGCGCGCCCCCCTAAATGACGCTTCCTGAATAATTATTCGCCTGAAACACTTTCGCTCCATCCACTAGCCACGAAACCATCCAATACCCACAATTTAATTTCCAAAAAATCCTCGAAAAATAAATATGAGTTTCCGGGGCATCACAATATATATATATATATATATATATATCTTGGTGGAATTGCCTGTGCAGTTTACTATTGTTGTGCAATATGATGTTAAGCAGTGGTGGAGCCAGGATTAGATTTCAAGTAGGGCACATAACATATTAAAATTCCATAATAAGGAGGGGAAAAAAAGGCATTCACAAAATATCAAAACTTCATAAAGGAAAAAAAAATTACTCAAAATGATATCTTATAAATTGTCAAATGCAATTAGTCAATAACTATATTAAAGTTTTTGAAAAATAATTAACTAGTAGATTAAAATAATGTTAATGTCCAAAACATAATAATATAAACACAAAATGTTCAGACTAACAGAAAAAAGAACTTGGTTTTTTGTCTCGAACCCTTGACCTTCATGTTGCTATCTCATCAGCGATCCACTGCACTAGACTAACATGTTCAATTAAAAGCAAACTAAACTGTATATAACATTACTGGGGCATGGGACCCACTGGGCCCTAATGTGGCCCCACCCCTAATGTTGAGGAAAATAAATGAGTTTCGAAAGAAAAGATGGTTTTGTCAACTTTGAGTTTGAAAGATGTAGGTATAATTGTGGTGATGGTTTTGAGTTGAGAAAACCATAATTCAAAAAAATGATTTATTATTGTTTTAAGGTCGTTGGAGATGAGAAAACAATATTATATGACAACCTATGTGGTGACATGTGTGATGATTTGTATAAAAACCTGTGTGGTGATTTATGTGAAGACCTATGTGGTGATTTGGATAAAAACCTATGTGGTGATTTATGGAAGACCTGTGTGCTGATTTGTGTAAAGACGGGTGTGGTGATTTGTATGATGTCCTGTGTGGTGATATGCGTGATGATTTTGTATAAATGATGTGGGTTGTTGTGAGTGGTTGATGTTGTGGTGATTGATATTATTAATGGATGATTTTGTATTGTTTCTATTTTATTTCTATTATTGAATTGTTTATTTCTTTTGTTATCTCACTATGCCAAAAAAGCTATTAGATAACAGAGTTCAGACGACAGAATGGTGATTTTCGGTTGTCTGTGTTTTGTCAGACGACACATAAATTAAATGTGTTGTCTGAATACAATGAGAAACCATGCTTGTTTCATTTTGAAGATATGGTCAGATTCAGATGACACTTAAATGTTGTCTGAAAAGATGGAAATTTTCTTAGCAGAAAGTTTAGATTTCCCTCCAACAAGATTGAGTCTTTCCCTCCCAAATGCCCAAACCCTATCGTTGACTAGTCAATGGAGTGATATTCAGACAACAGAGCCAAGAAATTTTGTTTTTTGAATAAGGTGAGTTTGACCTTTTTTTATTTATTTTAAGTCTCTTTTGACATAACACAGAACCTTCGTGTTTTTTATTCCCACAAACATTACCTCTATTTAAAACTCTCTTAGCGACCAGAAACTCGAAGCTCACAACATCTCGAGGAAAACTCAGCCATCTATTTCTCTAAAAAATCGGCCATTTCTCAAATCTAAGAATCCTTACCCAAAACTAATCTCTCCTTCAACCCCTACATCCTTGCAGTTTGCATTCGAGTCCGGCTTAATGGAGTTCTCCCAGAGACTCAAGAGATTAGAGGAAGCTTGACTATTCTATTTTGATTGGGTGATTGGTAAGCATTTTGCTTCATTTAGTTTAGAGGTTTCGATTGGGTTCAGTGTTCCATTTTAGGGTTTTTCTGGAAATTGATTTGGGGTTTTTCATTGCAAATTCGATGTAGTTGTTAGGTCTTTCTTCAATTGAGTTTCGATTTTGCTTCATTTAATTTACGGTCAACATTCAAAACGACGAATAAAGAGACTTCGTCTCTCATTATTTAAACGGAAAGTCTGAAACCCAGTCCTCTCTCAATCCCCTTGATTCAAAACTAAAAATCCGACCTCTCACAATCCTCTCTGAAACCCAGTCCTCTCTCACCCAGATTTCTTTCCTAATCTCCTTGACGAATCGACGATTGAAGGAGGTTGCAGGACCGGCAGCGACACATCACTTCTCTCGGTCTCTCCTCGAACGACGGTCTTGATCTATCTCTCTCCACATCACTCGATATCTTAGTCTTTAATTCAAAAATTTGATCAGTTTACTAGGTGAGTTTTGATTTCTAGGATTGGTTTTGATTGATTACTCTGAATCTGGAACTGATTAAACCCAGTTCTTGGCTTATTCTATTGTTCTGTTTATAAATATGATTATATGAATTATGAGAAGTGATGTTATTTTGTTAATCTGTTATTCTCAAAGGGAAGTGATGTTATTACAGAAGCCAGGCAGGGAGTGTTATTCTGTTTTGAACTTTTGATGGGCTTTGAATTGAATCAATCGATTACTCTTGTTGGTTTTCTAGTCCATATATCCACTTAGTCATTAATTCTTCTTCCTTGTTTCTACCTTGTGAGTCCTGACATAGCCGCACGCCCATGTAGAGGCTCCAGACCCACTGACCCACCCATAATTTTGTCCACATCGAATGGAAGTGGAGACAATGAACAAACCACATTTTCCACCCACCCATTCACGTCATCTCCTTCACTTGACATCTTAAATTAGCCTTAATTTATCAGTAACTGTAATATCTGGTGTTGGGTTATGTTTTCTTGCAACTTAGTTTACTTGATTGTTTTCTTTAATTATTTATTTGGGGCTGTGACCACTTACCCAATTTTTGGCCAAAAATTGCCCACTTACTCCACCAAGAGTTTTTTAACCCCATTTACCCAATCTAACAGTGTTTGACAGTATTGCCCTCATTTTAATTAACAAATTAAACTCATATCTCTCTCTCCTCCCCCTCATCGATTTCTCTCTCTCTCTCTTTCTCTAACCTCGTCTCAGGCTCTCTTTCTCTCTCTCTTTCTGAGCCACCACGCCCACCACTCCACCGTCGATGTCGGCCTCCACCGCCGCCGCTCCGTCCCACCGTCGGACCACCAGAGGATGATGCCATCTAACTCCACGATCCCAACCCCTCTGGGCTTCGCCGGTTTTGTTCGTCAGATGTCCGGGAAGCTCTCCAAGCCGGAATCGGGTCTGGGCTTCACCGGTTTTGTTCGTCAGATGTCCGGGAAGCTCCGAAGCTCCACGCCGGAATCGGGTCTGGGCTTCCCTTGCAGGTCTCAGACGACGTCAAAACTGTGGTCTATTGGGGGTAATAGACAGATTATTACCCCCCACTAATTTCTTAACTGTGGTTAGTTAATCACTGAAATTAGAGTTTTGATAAGTCTTATGTTGTTTTGAGTTTATTAAAGTACAATAATTTGTCAATGATAGTTAAGTGAAGGGTTCTGACTTAAAACGAAGACATTATTTGGGGGCAGTAATGTGTCTACTACCCCCCACTAAACCATTAAAACTTGCACCAGTTTCAAGGATTCACAGTGTATTGCACTTTATCACAAACAAATCAACAAGAGATGATTACTGTCTCCTAAGAAAGACATTATTGGGTATCACTAATGTGTCTACTGTCCCCCAATAGACCATCAAACATTACACCGCTTCCTATGTTTCACAGATTATAGAAGTTATTCACACTCAAAACAATAGATAATGTCTAAAAAACCACATTTTGAGGGTCAATATTCTGTTTACTGCCCCCCACTAAACTGACACAAACCACACAATTTTTTTCATTTATCGACTACTGCAATGTAACACTACATTTACTTTGGAATAGCAGTTTTCAGTCCGTCAATAAATAAAGCAGTCATCATTGGCCCCCAATACAAAGTCTACTGAGGGGCACTAATGTAACAACTTTTATGGTTATGACTGCACAATAGCATATAGCAGTTTTCAGTCCCAGATAGCAGTTTTCAGTCCGTCGTCGATTCCTTCAGAAGGTCAACCCCGGCCTCGCCGAGCTTCTAAGCGACGAGGACCGTTGGCTTGGCGTCGAGCTTGGCCGCGCAGAGCACGACGACGAGTTTCGGCGCCGCGATGGCGAGAGCAGGCATCGTGGGCGACCTGCTGGAGGGATGGAGGGAGGGAGAGAGAAATCCGACGTCGTCTGGAGAGAGAGAGAGAGAGAGAGATCGGTGAGGGGGGAGAGGGAAAAAAAGTCCCAAAAATAAATAAAAAGAAGAAAAAAAGAATTAATTGGGTAAATGGGAAATAATCCCTTAGAGTGTTTTGGGTAAATGGGGTTAAAAAACAGTTAGTGGAGCAAGTGGGCAAATTTTAAGCTAAAATTGGGTAAATGAGCATTTTCCCTATTTATTTTTCCTTTTGGTTAGTTCCTTAGAGGCATCTTTTTTTTTTTGACTAAATGAATTATAAATACAATAATCATTTACTCCTTAGAGGCATCTAGGTAGCACTTGTTAGTTATTTATGTGTAAACATAAATATAATTATATATTTATTTAAGTCTTAACTTTACTAAGGGAAAAAGAAATAGAGTAAGTTACTCTTGACTGAAATAGTTTTCACGTTGTAATTGCAGGAAACAAAGGAGATACAGTTTTGGAGAAGGAAAATCTAGAAGTGAGGGATTTAGCTTCAAGAGAGGTAAGGGTGATGTGCTTCATTATGTTTCCTCTACTTGTACTTTAGAACTCCTTAATTTAGCAATGGAATTGAGGAAAATTTTGTCTATGATTTAGGTACAGAATTGATGTGTGTGAAGTTTGGGGGAGAATAAGATTTTGACAAACATTAAGGTATCTCCCTCTTAGGGTTAGTTAGTTTCTCTTGTTTGACTGTTCCTTGTTGGCTTTTGTATCCCTTGCGTTATATTCTGAAAAGAGAATTGAAGTTTGGTTTGGGAGAATCTGAGTTTTCTATTTATACTGTGCTGTACGACCTTTGCGTTAGTGTTCCTGTATAAAAACTTCGTATTTTAGCTTGAAATTTTTATATGTTGAAAAAGACGTCCTAATTGTTCTTTGGTTGAAATTTCATAAAACTCCAGTCCTTTTTGAAGTCTACATGATTTTCTCAATTTGGGATAGAGGTACAGGATTTTCTACCGATAGAATTAAAGAACGCTTTGCTGTCGTCAGTTGAAAGGGCAAATGATTTATTTCAGTCTTCAAATTTTTGTGGGATGTTTATCTTTGTGTTTAGTATCTTTTTACAAATTTTCAAGAATTTATATCTTATAGTTATTTTTATAAAATTCGAAAATCATCTGAACAAAAGATGGATGTGCTTTTGCTATGAAATCATGGAGGTGGGTGATTATTGGGATTTGAGGTTTTGGTATTATAGCTGACGTGATTGATCAAAGAGTCCTACTTGGAGTTCATAGAGGCTATATATGGTTTAGATGGTATCTCAGTCTGTGTTCCTTCTTGTGGTCTCCAACATACTAGATTTCAGGGTTGGCATATCTTTGGAACATTAAAATTTTCCTTTTTTTTTTTTTTTTTTTTTTAAATTGTTGAAAACTTCACCGTCTTCGCATAAGAACATGATACTATTGACTGTTTTTCTAAAAAATTCAAAGCTCTTGTCCTGCTTCTATTCCCGGTACTTACTATTGATAATTCCTTTAATTTCCTATAAGGTTGGTTGTATATATTTAGAGTGGTAGGTAGATAACCTGATATGTTTATATTTCTTATGTAGTTCCCATCTTTGGAGAATGTTTCTGTTTCAGATTTTGATTGATATGCTATTGATGCATTTATATGTATTTGCTATATGATTTGGCAGTAGTGGTATCATGTGCAGTGACCACGCTGGGTAGTTTGAGGTGGTAGTGATTTGACAGCGACAACCATTGATAAAGCACTTGGGTTGCGAGAAATTCAGGTGTCTTGAATTTCTGATGCTTAAGTTTGTTTCGTTTCAAGTAACAAAATGTAATCTAGCTGCCAATTCCTTACAGGTGTGGAAGGATGTAATCTATATGTTCCATTCCATCGAGCTCCAATTTTTTTGTAGTTCTATTAAGAAATTTATTCTTCATGAAACAAAAACATGATTTGAATAATTTTCTATTCTTCTTGCAGGTCTTGCATCCACAGTCCATGAGATTGGCTAGAGAAGATGATATTCCTGTGAGGGTTAAAAAAATTTACAACCCTAAAGCTCCAGGTACATTCATCACCCATGCAAGAGATACGAGCAAGAGCTTTGTTACAGTACATGGAAAACTGAACACCATTGTTATATTTGTGCTTCAGGGTCTAGACTGTATTTATTTATCAGTCTTAACTGCAGGCTATACTAACAAGCATCATATTGAAAAGGAATGTGACCATGTTGGATATTATTAGCACTTGCATGCTTGGACGATATGGTTTTCTTGCTGAGGTGAGCAAGCAAAGTACTTGTTTCTATTGATTTTTCCTCTCAGTACCTCAATAGCTTATATCTATATTATTTCTCATGCAGACACTTACAACTTTTGAAGATTTGGGGAGAAGTCACTATTGGTATGCTTTCTTGAAGTTTCCTTTGTCTACATGCATTTAAGATTTTATAATTAAATCTTTATATCTAGGCATTCAGTACATGCCACGGAAGTATATAGTAGTCAATCCTGTATATTGCTGGATATTGAAATTCTTAAATAGCTCATTAAATATTTCCATCGTGGGGTTGTATCTTGTTCTGAAGATGAAGATCATACTCTTTTGTTAAGAAGTCAACTGTACCTTGCATTAATGCTAGAATTGTTCTGATATTTGTTTACTTGGTGAGTTGATGTGGCTGTTAAGTTTTTGACATTTGGTTCCTTAACTTAATTGTGTGTTTTCAACCATTTATTGATACATATTGTTGACTATTGATCTGTTTCTTTCAGGCCATGACTCCCCGGTCTAACAACACGGCCAAAGCTAAAGAAATAGCACTAAGGATGAAGGCACTACGGATGAAGGCACTACAAATGAAAAGAGGTAAAAAAAAAAAAAACAGTGTCGAAACCAGCTGTTGAAGAGACTGATGCACCACCTAAATCTGCCTTTACCAAACATGATCAATAGTATAAGATATCAGTGTTTCTTGGGTTCCATTTGTTGATCATTCCAACTGCTATGGGTTATTGAACTGATGTTTACTAAGTTTAGCTCCATTACGGATGTATGTATAGCTGCAGTAACAGATTAATCAAATATTGGTATTTTTATGAATGGATTCCATATTTGATGAATGCATTTGGTAGTTTCCAGATTTACATAATTGTGGCGCAATGAGAATACAAATATGTCATCTGAATTAGAAAGCAACAACAAAATGAAATCCAAATATGTTGTTGGACATATCTAAGAACAACAGATACAAGAAAAAATATGTTGTTACTTGTACTCTAAAACAACAGATAAATGTTATTGTAGGCTACTAAAGACGATAGATAAATGTAATCTGAATTGAATGCTAATGACAGTTAACTGTTATTATAAATCCATTCAGACAACAGATAGGATTTCATATCTTCTACTTTGGTGCATTCAAACCACATAAATGACCATTTTTCTGTCTTTGGAATAAGCATTAGATCATAGAAAGAGAAAAATTCAGTCACCGTCCCCAAACTATGCTGCCAAGGCCAATTTGATAACTGAACTTTCAAAAGTATCAATGTGATACCCAAACATGTATTTTGACATCAACGTGATACTTCCGTTAAAAATTCCTAACGGGCCCGTCTATTTGCTGACGTGGCAAGTACGTGGGTCCCCCAAAAAATGTAAAATGACCAATTTACCCTTTTTTAATTCATTTTTTTTTCCTTTTCATTTCTTTTTGTTCTTTCTCTTCTTCTTCTTCTTCTGGGATTTTCCTCTAGCCAAACCGCAGCCTCTTGCCTCACCCCATAACCTTTGCAATTCAATTTCCAAACAAACAACATAAACAAAAATAAATGTGAACACACCCAATCACAATCACAATCACAAACCCAATAACCATAACATCAACCATCCTCAATATCACACACCCATAATTTTACCACAAAAAAAAAAATCTAATCTTTACCCAAGCCGTCGATGAACGCACGGCCACCGCCACCATCAAGGCTGCTTCTCTTCGAGATGAAAGGAAAACAAAAATAAAAAATACAAATCCCAACCCACCCAATAAAGAAGCCACTTCTGTTTTGCAGTTTCATCTTTCCTCTCCATTGCCTTGCATGTACGGTATACTGGTACAACAATCCCCACAGAACAACTGTACCAAAGAAAGCCTCAACATCGAGCAGAAGCCAATCCATAATATAACCACTTCTGAAGTTCAACATTGATGGAAGGAACATTAATCAGGTCTCACCACGCTGTTCGAATAACAATGTTTGAACCAAGAGGACAGAGCAGCAGCCGAAGACCGACCTGCACCCAATTCTCCCAATCATCAATTTGACCATAACTATCATATAGGAAATCCTTTCCAACATCACATGCAACAATGATGCCAATGGTGAAAAAAAATCACTAAATCAGCACTATAATTTCAAATTCCACAATAATCAGCAGTCCTGGAAACCAAAAATTCTAGTTCCGTAAAAAAAAAAAATTTAGAAAAACAAATTCAAGGATCAAGCAAATTGAAACAAGATTGAAATGAAGTCCAGAAAGGTAAACAAAATCGAAGGAGGAAAATAATACAAATCTTTGAAAATGGATTGAGGAGGAGGGGACGAGGTCCTTGAGGGAGGTGTAGGACTCGGAGCTATTGAGGGAGAGAAGCTCCAGGTCGAGCTGCGGCAGCCGATGGCACGGCGTCACGGCGCTGTTTGGGGTTGGGAAGCTGCAGCTATGGCGGGGCTTACTGGTGGGAGTGGTGGATGAGGATAAGGAGGAGAAGATGTGGCTGAGCTTGGTGGGGACGACGACGGAGGTGGAGATGGAGTTGCGAACCGGTCTCCCAGTTGGTTGCGCCGGACATCAGAGCCTCCTCCTTGTCGCCGACACCGGCGACGATCCCCACTGCTCCGATTGTTCTTCATAAGCCACAAACCCTTTGCAGTGGTGCAAAAAAAAATTTCTCCATTTCGACTGGTCTTTGTAAACCCACAAATCCATTCCCAGAAAAATAACCAATTGTGATAGAAAGGAGAGAGGATCAGATTGGCAAAGAAAGAAAGAGAGAGAGACAGAGCTCGATCTCATTTTTTTCTTTTCTTTTTTTTAATTTTTTTTCTTTTTTTAATTTTTTTATAT
Source organism: Rosa chinensis (assembly GCF_002994745.2). Classification (NCBI taxonomy): domain Eukaryota; kingdom Viridiplantae; phylum Streptophyta; class Magnoliopsida; order Rosales; family Rosaceae; genus Rosa; species Rosa chinensis. The sequence continues at coordinate 36,847,865 of NC_037094.1, forward strand.
AATTAATTAGTTGAGAAAGACAATTTTACCCTTGCCACATCAGCAAACAGACGGAGCTGTTAGGGATTTTGGACGGAAGTATCACGTTGATATCAAAATAGGTCTTTGGGTATCACATTGATACTTTTGAGAGTTCGGGTATCAAATTGGCCTTAGCAGCATAGTTTGGGGACAGTGACTGAATTTTTCTCTCATAGAAATTACAAGGAACTGTTATTTGTTTCCAGATCACATCACATTTATTTGTCGTCTGAATTCACTAATATACAGCTAACTCATGTCTTGATTTCATCAGACAACAGACGACCTAACAAATTTCTGTCGTCTGAAAAATAAGATGACAGAAGAAATCTGTCGTCTGATACTCCCAAGAGACGGCACCGTACTAGACAACATAATTTTTTTTTCATCAAACGACAGATCTCCTCTGTCATCTGATTGCTTTTCTGGCATAGTGATGGCATGTGTCATGTGTGCAAGACATATGATTCAAAATAGTCATGTGCAAGGGATGATGTTGAGAAAATATCTCCTAAGTTTTAGGGAATTATTTCCTAAAAACTCTCCTAGTTTGTCTCCTAAATTGTAGGAGTTTCCTTCCTAATTTTTAGGGAAGTTGCCTTGAATTTTCAAAGCATATTTGGATAAGGATTTCTAAGCTGCTTTCAAGAAGGATTACCAAGACTTAAAGGAGACTTACAAGACCATAAATTCAGCCTAGAGAAGTTTTGTCATGAGCTTCATTACAAGAAAACGTCTACGCGTTATGGTGTTGCAATGAAGACCATTTTAGGAGGAATATGATGATTCAAGAAGCTTATAGAACATTGAAGACTAGTTCTAATATGACGAAGTGGTGTTAGCTCAGTGGTTAGATCACCCACAACCTAAGATTGTGGTCATAAGTTCGAGTCACCATGGGGGTAGGAGTGAAATCCTTTGATCCTCTTTGCATTAAAAAAATAAAAAGACTAGTTCTAATCCATTCTAGATTAGGTTTCCTTTCTCTAACTTGTTTAGATTATCCTAAGTTGTTTGAGAGATGGATTTGTAAGGCTAATTACTATATATAACCATTTGATTTCACAATGTACGTAACACACCATCTCCTCCACATCCATAGTCCTCTCTAACTTTTGAAAATACAAGCGTACAAGGCCAAGTTCATCCATCATTGCCGTAACTCACATTGTTCTTGAGACGTCAAGACTTCATTTAATACTTCTTCTTACCCTTTCTCTCTTAATTTCAGTTTTTACTTGTTACATTCATGATTATGTTTTATGTTTTGAAAAGCATGAGTAACTAACTTTCTATGAGTTAGGGGTGTTTCCATGAAGTCCCGTTTTGTGCATGCTTATAATGTTTAACTTAGTAACTATTTGATTGTTTATGTGATTGGTAAATTTTCAATTCGGTTTATAGATAAGTTTTGCATGTTTATGAGATAATTCACCTAATTGTTTTGTTTCTTTTTCCTACCAAGTAGTAACCACTTTGGACAAAGGTTAAATTAGAATTTACTTATATATCTCCTTATGTATTGCGTTTCAGACTAAGGTTAATATAATCAATGAACAAACTTTCTTTGTGCTTAATAATTCTTGCATAACTTATTAGTACTTACGTTACAATGCTAGTTTGTATGTTTAGGAATGTTGTTAACGAAACGTAAAATAACTTAAGGAAAGTAATAAGAATAATTTAAATATTTTTCATGATTATTATTGTTTGTTGTCAATCACATGCCAATTGAATGTTTTAATATCTTTTTCATAAGTATTGTGTACTTGTTCATCTCATCCGTTCATCTTCAAAACTATTTTAAAGCTTTTAACTTTATTATTATCGTTTTCAAATCTAAAAACCTCAATTGTTTTCTTTTGTTTTGTTTCCTTTAAATTACATCATCATCATCATTCATCCCCCTATATTTCGTCATCCATAAATCCACATCCATATAGGACTTGTATTTCTTTGTTTTACGTTTTAGCAGGTAGTTTATAGCTTATGTTTTCGTTTATTTTCTTAATTACTAACGTTTCTAGTGTTTGTTTTGTTTTATAGGTACAACGTGAAAACTAGGAGTGTCCCTCAAATCTTTGGCGCTGAATGATCCCTTTACCGCTTTACTACAATCTAAAGACTACAACGAGGGTTAGATTGAAGTGCTACTTTTAGTGTATCACTGTTAATGTTATTGAGATAAAATTCCTATTAGATCCAATAATATGTTTGCCTATTTTTATTTACATATTTTATTTTAAAATGTTTAAAAGCATAAGAAAAAAGAAAAAAAGAAAAAAGAAGAAGAATGTAACCAAAAAAAAAAAAGGAAACAACACGTGCAGACAAGTAGGAGCACTTTCGTCATTAGACAATTTACAACGGCTAATAAAACGAAACGCGTATGTGTTGCTTATTCTATACGTGAGACGCATAAAATAATATGCGTGTATTGTTACCGCCATATCCCCCGCTTAAATAAGAAGCAGCTAGCCGTTTGTTTAATCCTCCTCAAATTTCAATTAGCTCTCTCTCTGCCTTTCTTGCTTTCTTGTCGCCGTTGAACGCTCTCGCTCTTAGTCTTTGTATCCATTGATTCATTCAATTGCTTCTTGTTTTTTGTATATATTTTGGGCTTTGCTTATTTTCATCTTATTGTTCTTCATACTTTTTGTTGAATTTCATATTTTTAGGTTGTCTCGTTCTAGATTTCACTGTACAATTTACATTTCCAGGTGGTGTATTGTTAAATTGTTCTTCATATTGTTCATTTCTTCTAGATTTTACTGTAATTTCTTCTGGATTGATATATTGTTGCTTACAATTTTAGGGTTTTTGACATGCTAAAAAATTAACCTTGCATCGAATTGTAGTTAGAATAAGTAGGGATGGTTCTAAGCCGGGGATTATTGGGGTACACTTCATGTCAAAAACGTTAAACAAATAAGTATTATTCACAAAGTATGAAACAAAAATAAAACAAAGTACACACACACACACATACATATTTACGAAAATTACAAGATAAGGGGGATTTATAAGAGTTTTTATTATAATCTAACTATATAACCTAAGTATGATCGGTCAAACCATGAATCAAGATAGAGATAAGATGGATGAAAAAGATGTAAGATGTAGTTATCAACCATTAAAACAGAATATCAAATCATAAACTTTAAAAACACGATGAATAGAAATCAATCAAGAATAGAGATGAATGCATACAGAGTCCTTACTACTTCCCTTGATTAATTAACTAGATGAACGCATCATAGTTAATCCCATTAAACATGCATCGCTACTGAGTGGTCAATTCTCTAACTAAACACAGTTAATGCATAAATATCAATGAAAGTTTGATTGATTTAAGCAAAGCACATAAGTTAGAATGCTAATCAAACATGAAAAACTCATAGTTGATTTACCTAAGAAACTATAGGTTTTCCACTTAGCAATTAAGATCTAGAACGCTAGCATATCTTAATCTAAAAACAATTACATGCTCAATATTCTATGTTTGATATCAAAAAACACAAAACATATAAAAGATGGGATTGAAGCACAAAATCAACAATCAAAATTCAACGCATATCATGAAGTCGCAATTAACAATATGAAAATCCTAAAACCTTTTCATGCTTCAAGGTTATTGAAAACTAAACATCAAAACATACTCTTTATTCTTACATTCATCACTTTTGGCCTATAAAAACACCATCCCCTCATTTGGACGTTTTTCATACATTCCTTCATCCATTTCATCTCCTTTCTCTTTCCATTTCCTCTCCATTTTCCATAGTTCTTCATCTTTTAGGTAGTTTAGATAGTTTTGTTTAGCCTTTGTGTAGAGAGAAAGGTATAGCATCTTTGGTTGATAATCAAAACCGGAGATTCTATACCTTTTGATCAATCATACTTGTGGATAGATCCATAATGCCTTGTTCTTCTTCTTCTCTTTGTGTTTGTAGATTTGTATAGTGTTTTGGGGTTTGAGAAAACCGAAAATACTATACTTTGAAGCATCACATCTTCTCGGTTTGCATCTAGAAAGCTTGTGGGGGGATTGATTCATCTCGGTTTGGTATTGACACACCAAACCTATGGGTATTGTGACTTTTTCTCACCATCTTCTCTTTGTCTTTATGATATATTACTCTTTAAGGCTTTTATGTATATTTCCATGAGTTGTGAGTAGAATAAATTTGGGGCTAGGGTTTAGCCCTAGCCGAATTTGTGTACAAACTATGTAGTTATATTTAATATGGATCATGCCATGAATTTCTACTTTGCTAGTTTAATTGTTCATCATTTATGCATCTTAGATTTGTCACCTAAGGTTGGTAAGTGTTGATAATTTTATGGAAGTATGCTAGGCTTGACAAACTTAATAAACTAAAGCATGTTGCAAATGTAGAAATGGTAATCTTATGATAATCAAAAAAGGTTGCTCAGGTCCTTACAATTGGGCTTATCATGTGGATGTGGTTTAGGTGTTCGATAATCAAGGGATCTTAGCTTGCATTTACATAGGTCTACTTGTGTCCGATAATCAAGGAATAGGTAGAAACTAAAAGGTTTGTAGGAGAGTTATGTCCGATAATCAAGGTGTAGCTTAAATACATCTTCTAGTATAATTGTTTCTTGGTTACTCGATAATCAAGAGAACTGAGGGAAATTCCATCTTGGCATGAGCATGTTAGATTTGGTTACTTAGATTTGGCACAAAGGAGGTTAGGTGTGATGTCTTACAACCTATTTATCTCATTGTTCAAAGTCGCTATTATATTTTATTTTTATTAGCTTAGTTTATTTTTGTGCAACTTAGTTTACTTTATAAATAATTAAAATTAACCAAGCCGATTCACCACTTTACCACTGTAAATATCATTATTGATAGTTTTGGCTTCCAAACGGCCGAGACTATTAATTTGTAAAAAGATATACTCGCATGTGTTTTTCTAGGTTTCTTTTCACGGTGATCTAGTTAGGGTAGAGTTACTCAATCCCTTGGGTACGATACTCTCACTTTCCCTTTACAAAAACTTGACCTCTTATACTTGGAAGTAGGGCACATCATCCATAAATTGCATCCACATTCATAGTCGAGGATGCACCCAACAGTTTCCTTCAACACAATACATAAATTCTCAACTTCGATCATTAAGCTTCGGGCTTCCATCGTTGATCAGAGATTTTTCTATGAACAATATGAATCAGAGTTTGAAGAATGGGAAGGGGAAGGGGAAGGAGTCCTCAACTTGCGAAAAGAGGAGGATTTATTCAATCACCTAGTTTGGGCTTCTAGAATGTAGCGCCCTTGGGGCTTGTATTCAATTGTATCGAAAGGCCCAATGAATTGGGATTTCCCTATTGGGTCAGGTTATTTCAAGGCAAGCAGATCATATATGATGAAAATGATGGGCTTCAAGAGAATGATTCGCCATCCCCAATCTGAGAAATGGAAAATTGAGGATCCCAGTTCTCATTACCCGATTAACCCCAAATCACTCCTCCATTGGATTCGAATACCTTATAGGTACCTTACTGTCACGCCCCGAATTTAGAATGAATATATTCAAAATCCGAAACGCGATAATTAAACCAACTCTTAAAATTACAAGAAACTTTTTCAGATAATTCAGAGTAATAACTACAAGTGTTTACAAAAATCCAGAGAATGGATATACAATGTAAATGCTCACTAGGAGCATACCAAAAATACAGCAGCACGTAAACCAAAAATAGTTTATGAACCTAGTGCTGCAGCACTCCTCGCCTCGCTCTCAACCCTGGCGGTCCTGACCTGCAGGAAAAACCACTATACCATAGAATAGTGCACCGGGAATGAACAAAACAAACCCAGTAAGTTTTTTAAGCTCGTATGAGTAAACTCAATTAAAATGACTCACGTCACTCATGCTTATAATTTCTCAACTCGTGAGATAAATTAAAGCAACAACATTTAACTCCACAAAACACAACCAAACATATAATCACACTAGGTAACAATTAGTAATCCCTGCATCGAAACTTTAGTTCAGGAGATCACTAAAGTCATCCAATTCAAATTATAGTAATCCCTGCGTCGAAAGTTTAGCTCAGGAGATTAAAATTAAATCAACAATAGAATTCATAGCATTCCAATTCTCACATATGAATTAAGGAAAGAACACCAGAACATTCTCCGAAATCTACGTACTCATGATGCAGTAACGTCACCATGACGGTACGTAAACACAGACTACACACCCATGATGCAATAACCCAGTTACCATCATGAAACTATGCAAACACAGACTACACACCCATGATGCCATGCAACATGACTAGAGCTCTAACCATACCGTAACCTGTTGCCTCCGTCGAGGTTCAGCCTTACGATGACATTGCACCCAGGTTAACCACAGTAACCTTTAGAATTCAGCAATTTAAAGAAATCCCACCCGACTCTCAATTGTCACATCATAATTTCAATAACTCATTCAATAATATAAGTCCTCAAATATAATTCCGGCATAAGTGGAAGTTCAATTCAATAATGTGAATGAAAACACCAAAAGTCTACATATCACAATGCCACACCATCCAGATATATATATATACCACGTAAATATATATAAACGTAATCATCCACACAGGAATGACCACTAATACTAACTATAGTTCACACACTTTAAAACCAAGAAATTCATTTTATACTTAAATTCATTTTTTTACCTGGGAGCCGTAGCCCTATGAACGGTAGTCGATCGAGTTCATATTATTTCAAACAAAGCATTAAATTTGAAAACGATTTACAATTATCACAACAATTCCAACAATTAAATAATTCGGTTCGTAAATGAACCATGTGAGATTTACTCACCTCCAATCCCGCTGCGTCTTCTCAACAGCCTAAAACCAACGATCCTAAATCGTCCTCAATCGATCTGTCAATCACCTAATCAACACGATCCTAATTTAGTAACCGATTCAATAAACCACACTTAGAAATGATCCAACGGTCGCATCATCGCCCATGACCACACAAAGTCATTGGGACAGTCATATGATCAATATAACAAAATTACAAGTCAATCGGACGGTCCAATCTTCACAGATCATAAATCAAACGATCGAATCGATTGAAATTGTAAAATTCATAACTAAATCATACGATATCCAAAAAATGCGTATAATACATCGAAATGATCGTATTGAGATGTAGAATATAAAAATGTACAGAAACCATATTTTTGACCCCCCGGAGGTGGCCGGAAAGGGCCGCCGGAGTTAGTGGCAGAGCCGCCGCCGACCACCACCAATGGTGTCGGGGCCGGGCTGCTCCTTATCATCTCATCATGCATATCAAAAAACTCTAAAGGCATGACATCAAAAAACATCAGGAAGGGATCGAAATCTACCTTAGAAGCTACGGTGGACGGAAAATTTCCAGAATCCGGCAGGTGCTCCGATCCACGTAAGAACTTCAACAACTCTCTTCGATTCCTTCTGGAGATTTGTTCAGAAACTCAAGGGGAGCTCCCAGTCCAAGAATCACCCAAAACTAAGCTCTACAGCTCGAGATATTCGGATCAAAAGTTTCGTTCGATCCAAATAGGGACTGGCTTCCAGCCGCCACCAAGCGCAGCGCCGTAGTGAAAGGACGATTCTGGGAGCTTCAGGAGGTCGAGGTGAGCTTGAGGATGAAGTTTGGCAAGGATTGGTGACCGGTAGCTCGAGATATTGAGCTTGGAACAAAATCGGGGTTAACCCGAAACCGTGCTGCCGCCGCCGTTTCCAGCCGTGCCGAGGAGCAAGGCTGCCTCTGGCAGCTGCGCAAGGTCGGAGCGGAGCTGTAGGAAGTGGTCCGACGTCGTGGGGTGGCTTGAGGAGGGAGAGATTGATCGGAGAGCCTTTTGCTCTGTTTTTCTGGGTTCGGCCGAGAGAGAGAGAGAGAGAGAGAGAGAGAGAGAGAGAGAATGAACAGTCGTTTCCAAAAAGGGAGGCCGGTTGAAAAATGGAAAGTTTCCAAAAATGCTAGGGTTTTTTTTTTCCTTATATACCCGAGTTGGAAATTTCTTCTAAAAGAGATAACTAATTCATACGAACTCCGATTCTCACGTTCTACATGTCTACGAACTCGTATCGACACGCTCTACAACTTTTATGAATAAAGTTTTCCCAAATTCCGTATGCATAAAAAGTATATTTCTAAAATCGAACGTTTCGAGCTTTCGTTACTTCTTTTTATTTCGACCTCCCGATAAAACATAGAAGAGCTAGTATTCGAGACTAAAATTCGCACAATTGAACTTTATTAATTCCACGCAAAATACATGAAATTTAAATTGGAAAACGAGGTCATTGCACTTGCCCACTGAGAATTTTTGCCATCCCTACATTGGAAATTGTTGCAATATAAGTTTCTTTTGTTCCAAAATCCTTGCCATGTGCTTTTATTTCCTTTATTATTTTGTTGATTGTTTAACTAGTCTTCAATAAGAATCCTCTTTGTAAAATAAAATAATTGATATGTATTGCCAACATGTCATGTCATATTGTAATGGGTAAAAACTCCAAATGGTACCTAAACTATTGCTAAAGGTATTTTTTGGTACCTACAATTTTTTTTTTTACCCCAAATGGTACTTAAAGTATTGCACCGTTACAAAATATAGTACCTCTATTAACTTTTCTGTTAAAGTCACATACGTCGCATGTATTTTTTAAATAAAAACTTCAAATGGTACCAAACTATTGCAAAATGTATTTTTTGATACCTATAATTTTTTTTTTACCCCAAATGGTACCTCAAGTATTGCCCAAAATCTTTAGCTAAAAATAAAAAGTTAATTTGTTGAAATATTAGATTTTGTTTACAACGAAATTTGTATTGTTTCAACCTATTTGTAAAATTTCTTCTGATGAATGAATATCATATTATGATGAAAAAAATAGTAAAGATGCAATACTTGAGATACCATTTGGGGTAAAAAAAAATTTTACAAATACCAAAAAAATACATTGTGCAATAGTTTGGGTACTATTTGGAGTTTTTTTTTTCTAAAAAAATACATGCCATGTAGGCGATTTTAACGGAAAAGTTAATGGAGGTACTATATTTGGTAACGGCACAATACTTCAGGTACCATGCATTTGGAGTAAAAAAAATTTGTACGTACCAAAAAGTATCTTTCACAATAGTTCAGGTACCATTTGAAGTTTTTACTCTATCACTACAAAAAATAATTGCAATGGCCACGGTGCAATGCCGTCGCAAAAGAGTATTGGCGACGGCTCTTTGACGGCAATGCTTCCGACGCCGTTGGTGGCGTCGCCAATGTTATTTGCCACGGCAATTCCCCGTCGCAAGACTATTAGCGACGGCAAACGTTTGCCGTCGCAAGAATTTTGCGACGAAAAAATGCCGTCGCAAATACCAATGGCGACGCCACCAACCGCTACTGAAGTTTTTTGCCGTTGCCAAAAGTCATTTGCTACGGCAAAAATGCCGTAGCAAAAATATTTTTTATGAATAAAAAAAAAATTGACATGCAAATATGCATGCCAATTTTTTATTATTATTATTATTTTTTTATGAATAAAAACTATACAAAAGGAATGAAGCTTATATAAAAAGAAATGTTACATTTTAATTTTCCTCATGAATGTTACAAAAGGAATGGAGCTTCTACCAAAATTTACAAGATTAAGAGTCAGTTATTTTCCTCTACTTCAAGATAAACTTTGCAGGATCTTCCTTGATCTACTTCACATACCAATTACTCTAGTGTTGTTGCAAGCCTCCTATAACAGAAAGTCAGAAATCTTCAAGCAGTCATTAAAGAAACAAAAAGCTAAAAAATTAATGGGAGATGTACATGACACAGATATTGTTCATACCAGTAAATATAATTAATACTTCACTTGAACTCTTAATTACTTTTTGACATTTTGAGTCAGCAAGTGTGTGAATTAGTTCACCTAGTCTTTCTTCGACATTAAAGCTAGAGTAGTTGATTTGAAGAATGCTAAATCCATAGTTCCATACTTACCTCGAAATATATGTCTGAATTTCCATTCATTATCATGAAGATCCTGGGTACCTTAAAATGAACTTGGAGATCGCTGCCACTGGCTTTTTGCAGGCTGATTTATCATTGCAAAACAATAAAACATTAGATTTTCATGAACACTCAATAACTAAAACTTATACTAATTTCTTTAAGGCTATGAAACAAACACGTTAATTAAAACTCATCATAAACCCACATCATATATAAGTGATCACTATAGAAACTAACCCAAAACCAAAACTCATTATAAACCCACATCAACCGAGCTCACAACTATCTTACCCTTCTTCAAATTTAAACACAAAACCCATTCATGGCAATTGTGGAATTCTGTATCTTGGCATATCATATAGTCATTGGATTCATGTTTAGTGTTTATCTAGGATGTGGTTAGTTTAAGAAGTAGGCTGGTCATGGCCAAGTTTACCATTCCGGGAATGCTACTGGAACTATGCTTGCTAGGCCAAAGCCAATGCTTAGAATAAACTGCAATACTTCTGAATTTAATTGAAAACCAGAAGAAAAGAAGAGAAAAGAAATAAGGAATGTTTTGTTTCTTTTGACTTCTGCAATACGTTCTACATAGAAACAAATATGTAATGAACCTTGACATCCGGACAAATATGATTCAATTCATATGCATAAGTCTAAGTTACATACACTGTAAATAGAATTCCAAGTTACATGCATAGGTCTCAAATGACAAACAGGATATGCTCATAATAGTACATGTGTCTCTAGGTTGATGAAAGAAGAGCTAATAGTTTAGTTATCACAACTCCCAATCGTATAAATGCATCAATAGAACATAAGTATTTCATGACAGATATGAATGAACAAACATGTATATTCAAAAAGTAAAAGTGTAAACATCAATTGATCTGTAGAAACGATCATGATAAAGGAGGTATATATTCACCTCTCTTTGATGAGCAACTCCAAATTGGACAGACCAGAGATTCCAAATTCTACAAAAAATTAAAAATTAAAAAAATCCAACAATAAGTATTGTATTTGTATCATAACAAATGTTATATCATACAACCTAGCTCTATTATATCATAATCAAGTGTTGCAAGGATACATTCAATCCGAGACTTAAAATTACAACATACCTCATACTTGTAAGGAAATGCTTACTCTATATTTGAGTACATTGGGTCGACGTTCTGATTTCTAAATTGACTTATCATTCTCTTTTATGATTCCATCTTCATCGAAGGAGGCAGAGTAGAAAGCCTGAAAGAAAAAAATATAGATTGTTTACCTTGGCAACTATAAGATAAATTGAAGGGTCCGGCTCTTTTTCCTTCACATCATCACCTGCATAAAAAACAACATAAATTATTGAAGTTAAATATCTTACTCTCTTAAATAACCAGTTCAATCAAATCAGCTCAATCAGGAAGCGTTATTACTGAAACAAAAAGGTTCCTAAACAGTGTCACAATCCATTAACTGTGGCAGCTAAACTAATCTATAAACAGAATGGTATTTGATTTAGGCTTCTAGGAAACAATGCAGCAAATAATGATATATGGAGCTGGAATATCAATCATGCGTAATGGACGTGATCCTAAGCACATGAGATCATATGCTGATAAGTGGAGTAATAAGTCACAACATGTGTCTCACACAAGGTTTTAACTTTTAACCAATAAGTTATAAAAGATATCACATTTGAAAGTAGTGAACATACCAGCAAGAAAGTAATCAAGTACCTCGAAACCGCTCCTAAAATAAGAAAGTTACATACAATGAATTAATACACACTTTGTAGAAACAAAAAGGTTGATACCACTTCTAACATTAAAAACAATGTTGGAGAATAGGCTTACATTTCCTATAAAGCTTTCAGGACATAATATAACTGAACTTTTAGTAGTTGCAGACAAACAACAAGCTTTTTCACCTACAACAATGAGAGAGACAGAATCACTCCCACAAGAGTTAGAGAGGCCTTCTATAAGCTAATGTAACATAACAGATATTAAAAAGTGTATGCATCAGTGCCATTAATAAGAACGGCATGCTATTAACTAACTATCAGAAGACACTACCCCAGTCTCTTCTTGTGGTTCCCTAATAGCTGCTGACTTGGGTTCTTCACCATCTTCACCAAAGTTTACACAACTAAGCCTAACTCAAAGAATTCAACAAAACAACATAACTGAGACCTGCTCACAAAGACTCAAACAAAGGCTACAAAGGCTACAATTGATTACTCAAGCGCTCCTCCATTGAAAGCCCCACACACGTACACCGCAAGTTCAAAGGAAAAAAATCATATAGGACAGAACTTATCTATAGTCATGTTTTCAGTTCGAGGACCTAAGAACCTACATCAAAGATAAATACAAAATAAAAAAATAGTAGAGTTAAGTAACAAATAAATTACATTGCCCTGAGCTTAATATACTGTAAGAGACAGATAGAAGCACCTTGAGTCCAAATTAATTACATTCCATGAGAGAAGCCTTTGTCACAATAGCAATACTTGTGCAATTGTTATCGAACTTGTGAAATTGTTATCATCGATCACCATGTTCGATAACAATTGCAGCAATACTTGTGATATTAGACTTACATATTGATGTGAATAGCATTCTTCTAGACCTATGGTTGTTGTTTTCTCTACAAACCTGCTTAAGTGTTAACAAGAAATCCATATAAGAATGTTAATATTCAGTCTATTTTAACATACTAAAATTCAAGGACTGACAAAGGTCTGAAAGCCTTTCAAACAGATTGTTTCGTAACAAGGTTGCTGCAAATTTGAGAAAATTTCAGAAGACTGGTAGCAAGAAAGAAAAATTCACCAACAACTACTCTTTCAGTGATTTCATGCAAAACTCTCCAGATTTGAAGTAGACATGTAAAGCTACTATTTTGCAAAATTTCAGGTCATTCGTAGTTCAAATGAGTGGTCAAACAAGAATCCAAAGTAACAGAAAATACTGATTTCTGCAGTAATTCTGATACAGTGCAGTAATTTCAAAATGGCATAAGTATTTCATTTTAACTCCATTTTTCATGAAACCAAGCTCAAAATGATCATTGAAGAGTCTATTTTAAGCTATCAAAAACCGAGAGTAAAACAAGAAGTATAGGGTTTTCGAAAATCATGGAATAGGCCACTGGTTCAGCTTGGGTGCTGTCTTTGAGGCATAACTTCAAACACATGGTGTGCAGTAATTGAACATTCTAAATAAGCAACAAACAAAATTGAAAAGAAAAATACTAGAGGGTAAGACATTATCGGAATACTAGTGGGTTCATGAAAGCCATACCTGAAGCAACAAATCGATATCCCCAGGCAAAGTGGGTTCTTGGCCAGGAAAGTAAGGATATTTACCAGCAGCCTAAAAACCCAAAATCCAATCCCAATTTAACTTACCCAAAAAGAAAAGAAAAAATCTACACTAGAAAAAGAGTAGAAAACTGAGTTGGGTTACCTTCTGAGGAAAAGCCCAAACATGGAGATGTGAATTTATTACTTTGGAGCTCTGGGCTCCCCTACAGCTATTGTTGCAGCAGATAGTCTGGACTGGGTTTTTCATGTGAATCTATGCGAGAATACACTCGACCTAATTCTAATTCATGTGCCACCAAACTGAATTCAGAGGAAGATGAAGATAAAAGGTGTTAACCTAAAAGAAGCTACACTTGACGAACGAGAGAGGAGAGAGGTTACCGATTCGCTGCCAAGCCGGGGAGGGCAGGATATGACATGCACTGTGGCCATGGCTTCCTTTGGTCTGTGAGAGAGCCGCCAAGGAGGTAAAGATGGAGGTCGATCTGAGCCATTTGCAAGTATAGATCTGAGATGAGATGACATGAACCCTAAGGCCAGCGAATCATCAACTACATGAATTTCACAACCTGATTTGGGGTTTTTGATTCAGTTCAAATTTGATTCCGCAATGTAAAGGAAAATTGGTGAGATTAGGGTTTGAAGAACTTACCGGAATTGAATCAACGGCAGAGATTTTTGGGCGGCGGGAGAGAGAGGGCTCCGCTCTACGCCCCTCTCGAAGTCGTCGATCGTATCCAGAGAAAGGAGAAGAGGAGAGAGAGAAGAGGTTTAGAGAGTGACCGTCACACCGATGGGAACCATTTCCTTAATAAAAATGAAAAATAAAAATAACAAAAGGCAACTAATGCACCTGAAGAAAACTAAAAGAAGCTACGGCAACTATAGCGTAGCAAGAATTGGGACAAATTTAACTACGGCATTAAAGATGCCGTCGCAATTGTATCAGTTTTTATGCCACGGCGTTAATTTGCCGTCGCAAACCAATTTTAATTTTGCGACGCCTTATTTCCCGTAGCAAATTTATGACCAATGGCGACGGCATTTTTGCGCCGACGCTAACTGCAGTGACCATTGCAATTTTTTTTTGTAGTGTATTGTAATGAGCAATGTTCTAAAACTCGGCCGCCCAGGCCGCCTAGGCGCTAGGCGGTGCCTCTCTGCCTCGACTAATGAAGAATCGGTGATTCTAGGCGTCAGGATTTTAGGCGGGCACCTAGGCTCCCAGGCGGGCTCCCAGGCGGATTAGGCGGTAGGCACTGCGCTGGGGCGTTTTTTATTATTATTATTTTATTTTTTTTTGTATATTTGTATGCTTATTACATAACATTCTCTCCCTATTTTGATTCTTGAGGACTCTTTTGAAATTTGAATATTCTAGATGCAATTTTATTACTCTTTAAGCCTTATATATTTTTAATTATATAAACAAAAGCTATAAAAATAAAATTAAAATTAAAAAAATACAAAACCGCCTAGGAGCCGCATAGGCACCCGCTTAGGCGCCTGGGCGCTACTCCCTTGGCCACTGCCCGACTAGAGCCTAGCGATTTTCCAAACCTTGGTAATAAGTAGACAATTGCAACAAAAAGAATATTTCCCCACTATAGACTTTAGATCTTATACCGATGAAAAAAGCATTCCTCATTGTTGAATATCTTTAGCGAGAAAATTTTTTCTTGCTGAAGGATACATGTTACAATGAAATAAAATTTCCTCGCTGAAAACAGCTTATAGCAAGGAAAAACTTCCTCGCCCAAAGCTATTTATAACAAGAAAAAAAAAATTAAAACAGTACCCGAACTAAGGGCGACTCCTAATTTCAGTACCCAACTATGCAAAACTATCACTTTGGTAACCCAAGTTTGAAGCCCGACCCAAGAACGGTACACGCCATTCATGACGGTGTTAAGAGCCCAACCACGTGGCATATTTTGAGGGGTAATTCGGTCTAATTTTTTTTTTTTTACTTAATTAAAAAAAATTTATGAGATCAATTTTTTTTGTTTCTTTCTCCCTTTTGTTCTTCTCTTCAAGGACAGAGACTCTCTCTCTCTCTCTCCCCCTCCCCTCGGTTCTTCTTTGTTCTTTACTTCACTCGCTCTCCCCCTCCCCTATGTTCTTCTTTGTTCTTCTCTCTCCCCCCCCCCTCCCCTCTGTTCTTCGTTGTTCTTTAATTCACTTTCTTCTCGTTGCTCAGAGCCATACTTCATAATTGAATACACACAAAGCTAAGCAAGCATCAAACTTGAAATTCAATATTGATTCATAAACTCACAGAAACAAAAATGTTGGATTAAATAAACAAATCACCAGCTTAATTTCATATCATCACCACCAATTCCCCATGGGTCGGCCATGCCAATTTCTTCTTTACACTCAAATCGGTCATGGCTCATATAATTGAATAAGAAGACCACACCACACACTTCCAATTCTTCATCAACACTCAGAAAAGCATGAAGCAATCCAAAATACAAATCCCCAAATTCGAGGGGTTAAGAACAACCCTAGTTAAAAAGGATAAAATCAACCAACAGTAATCAAACAAATTGAAGGATCTCGATGGAAACGATGCCATCGTTGGCCTTAGCCTTGGGTCCCAGTAGAAAAAGAAGAATAAAGAGAGAGAAAGGGAATGAAAAGAGAAAAGGGGATCTGCAAAAGATAAGGGAAGAAGAAGAAGGGATCTGCAAAATAAGGTTTGGGTAACGAAATGACTCAATTACCCATCCAAATTTAGCATGTGGATTGTTAGTTAACACCGTCATGGACGGCGTGTATGAATGTTGGGTCAGGCTTCAAACTTGGGGTACCAAAATGATAGTTTTGCATAATTGGGTACTGAAGTTAGGAGTCAGCGTAAGTTCGGGTACTGTTTGAAAAATTTTCTCTTATAACAACGAAAAGATTTTCGTCCCAAAAACCGTAATTTAAATTTTTATTATTTATAATTTTTAAATTATTAATTATCATTAGCGAGGAAATAATTGATTTAGCGAAAAAATTTAGTTTGTCGAAAAATATATTTAATGACTATTTTCTAATCCTCGAACTTTTTTAATGAGAAAAATATGAGTTTGGGTGAGGGAAAAAAATGTCGCTAAAGAATAACAGCGAGACAAATTAATTTCATCTCGAAAAGGATTTGGCAAGGAAATTATTTTTTCGTTGCTGAAGCTTTTCTTGACGAGTATTCCCCGACAAATTGAAGACGAAAATCAATTTCCTCACAAAAATACTGCAGCGACGAAATGTCGGTTTTCAACGAGGAACAAGTTCCTCGCAAATGAGGTTTTCTATTGCAGTGAAAACACCTGAGTTAGGTGACGATTGAAAAAAAGAGCAGAAGTACGTAGTAGGTATGACTTTCAAGTTCTAAACCTTTAGTGCCTATTATTTTTTTATTTTTTTTTAAGGTATGAATTTATTGCTTACCCACTCCAGAGGTACGGCATTAGCGATGTCTATGGCTATAAGGTAGGTAGGTTCTTTTACGCTATGAGTGTTTTTTTAATACATTGACAAAAGGTATAAAGTTTTAAATACCTCATAACTATGTGATTAATTGTGTGATGACCTGGATTTCTGTTATTTAATTTTGGTAATTAATAATGGATCAGTTGTACGAATAATTGTTATTGTGTTTTATTCGTAAGTTGTATGAAAGGTGGAATGGTTTTCGTACGTGTCACGCCCCGAATTTTGAATAAATAAATTCAAATCCGAAACGCGCTAACTTAACAAGCACAAGAAAAACACATAGAAAATTTTTCATTTAAATTAAGCAACTAAACAAACTGAGCTCACAATGTCAATATCGACTCGTTCTTTAGAGTCACATATTACATTACAGATAGTTTACAAATTAAACTGAATGACAATTCAATAAGTAAACACACCCACCACAACTCACTACACAGCGGAAGACTTAAAACTAAGATTACCCTTCGACGTCCACGCTACCAAACGTACCCCTCCGCTTCGACGATGATTAATCGATATTCTAACCTACACAATAAACCCTACACCATAGAATAGTGCACCGGGTTGAACAAAACAAACCCAGTAAGCTTTTTAAGCCGTATGAGTAAACTCAATTAAAATGACTCACGTCACTCATGCTTATAATTTCTCAACTCGTGAGATAAATTAAAGCAACAACATTTAACTCCACAAAACACAACCACGAAATCATACTTCTTTCCTCTCAACATAAAGCATTTATCACCACAATGACGTGATAAAACATTTCTTGACTCTCTACGAGTCTCAACCACAACTGCACTCACATCATTAAAGTGAATAAAACCAGTAATCCCTGCTTAGAAAATTAGTTCAGGAGATCACTAAAAGCACACAATTCAAATCATAGCAACTCCTGCATATAACTTAGTTCAGGAGATTACATTAAAACAAACAATTCAGAAAGCAGTAGTCCCTGCATATAACTTAGTTCAGGAGATTACAATAAAACAACAATTCAAAAGGCAGTAATCCCTGCATATAACTTAGTTCAGGAGATTACAATTATATCAACAATAGAATTCATAGAAATCCAAATCTCATGTATAAATTAAAGAAAGAACATCAGCCACATTCCTCGAAAACTACGTACTCATGATGCAGTAACACAGTTACCACCATGACCGCACGCATACAACAAACTACGTACCCATGATGCTGTAACCCAGTTACCACCATGACCACACGCACGCATACCACAGACTACGTACTCATGATGCCGTAATCCAGTTACCACCATGACCGCACGCACGCATACAACCCAGTTACCCCACAACACAAGGTACTCTTTACAATACTTGGTTTTACAATCTAAAACCAAATCAAAACTTCAAATACTCTTCCACACAAATAAATCAACAATTCACATTTCCGACAAGAGTAAATGCTCCAATATAATAATCTGAATAAAATCACAATTATTATACTTCACACAATGCCACACCATCCATATATATATATATATATATATATATATATATATATACGAAGTCATTCATCAGGAATGACCATTAATACCAACTATAGTTCATAAATTATACTTCTCAAAAATCATTTTATATCAAAATATTGTTTTAACTTACCCATGAACCGTTGTCGATCAAGTTCATATATTTTAAAACGAATAATTTGTTTTGAAAATGATTCAACAATTAAACAAGTAATTCCGAGTAATAATTAAATCCGTCCGTAAATGAACCACGTGAGATTTACTCACCTCAATCCAGCTGCGTATTCAATACAGCCCAAAATCACAATCACAACCGTCCGCCCAACCAAAACCGTCAGTCACCTAATCAAAATATGATCCTAACTTAGCAATTGATTCATAACACACTTAAACGACAATCCAACGGTCAGATTCTCACGGATTTCCCTTGGGATCATCCTATCAAAATTAGTCGAAGATCCAACGGTCAGATCTTCGCGGATTGCAAACCGAAGATAATGCGTAAAACCGAAACCCTAGCATGCATCAACTTTCTCCAAAATAACCTTATAATATATCAAAACGACTGTATCGATGCGTAGATGAATAAACTGAAAACATAACACAAAAAGGAAGCTGGACGCGCCGCCATGCGCCGTCGGCAGTGGGCGGTCAACGCCCGGTCAACGGCGGTCAACACCGGCCAACCACCTCCGATGGCAAAGTGACCAACAACAAACTTGTTCAAAATGAAGAGATGAGCAACTTTCATACCTGGAGCTAAGTCTGGATCAGCCTAGATCGTCCTAGATCAAGCCTGGAAGTTGGATTAATCTCGGCCCTCTGATCAGATTCCAGATTCGACCAGAACCGTCGATTTATTCAAACCTTGATCTTTTGCTCCGCAGGTAAAATCGTGATGCAAGGCGGGTATGAGGATGATCAAGAGGAGGAGGACATTCCAATACCGGGAAGGATCGGCCAAGGAGTCGCCGGAAACTGGGACATCCAACTAGGTCGGTTCGTCGTCACTGTTCACGTCTCCGATCTCCTTCTAGGTTGCTCCACCGGCGCAACTGACACTAGAGGTCGACGGAGGAGAGCTGGGTGAGTCGATATGGGCCGGGTCCGCCGTCGTACGTCACCGGAAAACGGAGATGGATTCGGGTCAGGTCGAGCGCAACCCGTCGGGTCTGAGGAGAGAGAACGGAGAGAAATCTGGGGAGGAAAATGAGAAAAAGGAAACTTTTGGGATTTAATGAAAAATCCGAAATTTTCTTCTATGGGCTAAATACAGATTACTACCCTGTAGTTTGGGTCCAAAATCAATTCAGTCCCTGAACTTCTAATTTCATCAAAAACACCCCTGCACTTTTAGTTTTGATATAATAGGTCCAATTTGTTAGTTTTCCTACAATTGAGTTATTTAACTTGTTAACGTGGCTCATATATGACCTATGTTTTATAATGTGGTGTCGAGGTGGCCTGCATAGTCAATTTAGGAGTGAGTCCTACTATTAAAAATAAATAGTTTTTCAACGAATAATCCAACTATAACTTGAACCCATAACAAAATATTAACGAATTGGACATATTAGATCAAAATTGAAAAATGCAGGGGTGTTTTTGATGAAATTAGAAGTCCAGGGACTGAATTGGTTTTGGACCTAAATCACAGGGTAGTAACCAGTATTTAGCCCTTCTTCTATTTATAGAAATTTCCCCAAATTTCAATCGCTCATAACTTTCTCAAACGAACTCCGATTCTTGCGTTCCACATGTCCACGAACTCGTTTCGACGCGCTCTACAACTTTCGTGAAGAAAGTTTTTGGAGAAACCCAACGTATAAAAAGTCAACTTTTGCACCCCCCTTAAAGTCATACTTTCCGAATAAAAATTCGTCCGAAACACTTCCGCTCCACCCTCGAATCACGAACTCGTACAAACGAACACTTTATTAATTGCAGGAAACATTTAGGAATTAATAACAAATTTCCGGGGTCTTACAGTACGTATAATTATTCAAATTTCACAGTTTAGGGGGTCGTGTGAAGTTTGACTTTATACGTTGGGATTCTCGGAAAACTTCCTTCACGAAAGTTGTAGAGCGCGTCGATACAAGTTCGTGGGCATATGTAACGCGTCAATCGGAGTTCGTATGAGAAAGTTATGGCTATCGGAAGAAGTTTCCATTTGAGTATAAATATGAAACATCAGAAAATAAAATCATAATTTCCACTTTCCTTTTCCGGAAGCCCATTTCTCTCTCTCTTCTCTCTCGGTCGACACCTTCAGAATCGAAGTTATCCTGCTGACCCAACCCGGACCCGGTCGGAACTCCATTTTCTGGCGACCTTCGGCCTTGAAATCTGAACAGAACGATTCGCCTCCCTTGTGCGGTCGTCTCTATGGCAGCCTCTAGCGACAATTCACGGCGGAGGAGGTGCAGCAAGGCGGCGACTTTTGGAGGAATCTGACCCGATCAGTTCTCCGATCTCCGACGTCAGCGAGGCTTCAAGCTGAGCTTGGGGAGCTCAGAGCAGCCTCCTTGATCGATCCTTGGTGGTTGTTTGGATCGATTCACGTGAAACTTGGTTCAACTCGGATTGAACAGTAATCCACGTCTTGTGAGGTAGTTTTCGACCCTTTATGCTTGATTTTTGACTTCGAGCTAGTTATGTAAATTCACAAGCATGCTTAGATGAAACTTTTTGATGTTGGGAGTTTTGGGAAATAATGAGTCTTGGCCGGCGGCGGTGCGCCACCGCCTTTGGAGGCCTTCTGGTGGCTTTCCGGCCACGTAAGGAACTGTTTTTGGTATTATATATGTTCTACTCGTTGATACCAGCGTTTCGATATATAATATGCAAATTTTGGAGTTCGAATGGATTTGTTATGATTTTTACGGTTTCATATCGGTGAATTTATTCAAATCCATGAGGATCCGAGCATCCGATCGACTTGTGGTTTGGACGTATCAATCGTGGATGTATTCCGGAGACTTTGGGAGGTCTCGGATGTGGTTTTGCTTTGATTGGCGCCACTTTGGGGATTTTAGTTCAAAACAGGGGTTTCGTACTTAAATCGTTTGTGAATTGTTACTAAGTGGAAACCGTATGTGATTAGGTACTTGACGAAGTATTTTGGACGGTTGTTTTGTGGATTGGCTGTTTTGTTCTTTATTGAAGACGCAGCGGGAATTTCGAGGTGAGTAATCTCACAAGGTTCATTAATGAACGGAATACCCTTATTTTTTTTAGAGTTATTTATTAACTGCAAACTATAGTTGGTATTAGTAGGCATTCTTGAGCGGATGACTACGTATAGATATATATTTACGTGAAATATATATGTTTTGGTGGTTTGTGGATTTATGAAAACAATAGGCATGAATGATGTGTTTTATTGTTTTGGGTTGTGGCTTTTGGAAAACAAATAATTGTGGAAATGTTGGTTTCGATTTGTGTTGAAACGCGTTGAGATTTGGGAAAAGTGTTGAGATTTGTGTATGAAAACAATATGCATGGAATGATGCTTTTTATTGTTTTGTGTTATTGCTTTTCGGAAAACAATGATCAGAGAAATGTTGATTTCAATTGTTTTGAAAAGCGTTGAGATTCGTATAACATTTTGGGTCCAGTGCGACTCCTTCAATGTTTTATTCCAAGGGACTGAAAAGTTCGAGGAACGAAGGTCTATGACCTTGGGCAGAATATCAGGTAATCACGTCTTTGGCCAAACGAGTGGTTACGTTTCTGTTAGAGCTCTAGTCTGTCTGCCATATAGGTAATTCATGGGTTAACGGGAACTGGTTATTGATAACTCATGACATTACGTGTTTTTAGGGAACAAGGTGTGAGTTGCTTCCTTATTAACGGTTTTTAAGGGGACAAGGTGCAAGGCGTGAGCCTTTTGCTCTGTTTTTCTAGGTTCGGCCGAGAGAGAGAGAGAGAGAGAGAGAGAGAGAGAGAGAGAGAGAGAGAGAGAGAGAGAGAATGAACAGTAGTTTCCAAAAAGGGAGGCCGGTTGAAAAATGGAAAGTTTCCAAAAATGCTAGGGTTTTTTTTCCTTATATACCCGAGTTGGAAATTTCTTCTAAAAGAGATAACTAATTCATACGAACTCCGATTCTCACGTTCTGCATGTCTACGAACTCGTATCGACGCGCTATACAACTTTTATGAATGAAGTTTTCCCAAATTCCGTATGCATAAAAAGTAGATTTTCAAAATCGAACTTTTCGAGCTTTCGTTACTTCTTTTTATTTCGACCTCCCGATAAAACATAGAAGAGCTAGTATTCGAGACTAAAATTCGCACAATTGAACTTTATTAATTCCACGCAAAATACATGAAATTTAAATTGGAAAACGAGGTTATTACAATCTACCCCCCCTTAAGGAATTTCATCCCGAAATTCAACTACACTAATCAACAAAAAGCTGTGGATACCTAGTCCTCATGTCTGACTCTAACTCCCACGATGCATCACCCTCATCATGGTGACTCCACAACACCTTGACCAAGTCCACCTCCTTCTTACGAAGCCTCTTTGTCGACCTATCCAAGATACGAATAGACTCGACATCAAAGGTTACATCCTCATTTACCTCGATAGTACCATAATCAATCACATGTGACATATTCTGGATAAACTTCCTCAGCATGGACACATGGAAGACATTGTGTACACCAGACATACTAGGAGGTAAAGCAAGCCGATAAGCCAAATCCCCGACTCTCTCTAAAATCTCAAAAGGTCCGACATACCTCGGTGCCAACTTTCCATTCTTGCCAAATCTCACCACCCCCTTCATAGGTGAGACCTTCAAGAACACATGGTCACCCTCCTCGAACTCAACATGTCTCCTCCTTAAATCCGCATAGCTCTTCTGCCTATTATGTGCCATTCGGATCCTGTCACGAATAATAGAGACCTTCTCGGTAGTCTCCTGAACGATCTCAGGACCCAAGAATTCCCTATCCCCAACTTCCGCCTAACAGACAGGAGTCCTACATGGCCTACCATAAAGAGCCTCATATGGTGCCATACAGATACTAGAGTGATAACTGTTGTTGTAGGCGAACTCAACCAATGGCAGATGATCCTCCCAACTTCCCTTGAAGTCTAACACACAAGCTCTCAACATATCCTCCATCACCTGGTTCACTCTCTCCGTCTGCCCATCGATTTGTGGATGAAAAGCTGTACTCATATCTAAGGAAGTTCCAAAAACCCGCTGGAAACTACCCCAGAAATCTGAAGTGAAACGAGCATCTCGATCAGAAACAATCGACACTGGAACCCCGTGAATCACACTATCACATCGATGTACAACTTGCACAAAGTATCACCCGAGTATGTCTTTGACACAGGAAGAAAATGTGCCGACTTCGTCAGGCGATCAACAATCACCCACACTGCATCATGACTTTTCCTGGATCTAGGCAATCCAGTCACAAAGTCCATAGAGATCTGCTCCCACTTCCACACAGGGATAGGTAATGGCTTCAACATACCTGCAGGTCTCTGATTCTCTGCCTTCACCTCCTGGCAGGTAAGACATCTGGACACACACTCTGCCACATCTCTCTTCATCCCATTCCACCAGAACTGTCTTCGAAGATCCATATACATCTTGGTGCTCCCTGGATGTACAGTATATCGAGATCGATGTGCCTCCCGAAGAATCTCCCCTTAAGCTCATCACGGTCCCGAACATATAGTCTCGATCTCAACCTCAACCCACCATCGGATCCCACTGCCCACTCCGAAGGACAATCATCAATCAAATAAGCAACTAACTCTGCCAACCTTGCCCGAGAGAACTCATCCTGCGCTTGACCCTGAATAATCATGGAAATCAAAGTAGGCTGTACAGAAATACTACCTAGGAAGATCTCCCCCTCTTTTCCTAATGGTACAAGGTCAAACTCAGATGTTGTCTCTAACATGAGCCACTCCTGAACCATGGCAGAAGCAACAATACCCCTCTGCCTCCTGCTCAAGGCATATGCCACTACATTGGCCTTCCCGGGATGATACTCCAAGGTGAAGTCATAGTCCTTTATGAGCTCCATCCACCTTCTCTGTCTCATGTTCAACTCCTTTTGAGAGAACAGATACTTCAAACTCTTACGATCAGAAAAGAGTTCGAACTTCTCACCATATAAGTAATGCCTCCAAATCTTCAAGGCAAAAACCACAGCAGCGAGCTCTAAATCATGAGTGGGGTAGTTTCTCTCATGAACCTTCAACTGTCTAGAGCCATAAGCAACAACGCCACCGTGCTGCATCAACACACATCCCAAACCCTGATGAGACGCATCGCTGTAGATGACTAAACCACCACCACTAGCTGGAATAGTCAACACTGGAGTTGTAGTCAATCTAGTCTTCAGCTCAATGAATGCCTTCTCACATTCCTCAGTCCATACAAATTGAACATCCCTCCTGGTTAACCTGGTCAAAGCCGAAGCAATACTAGAGAACCCCTCAATGAATTGCCGATAATACCCAGCCAACCCAAGAAAGCTACGTATCTCGGTGACAGTAGTGGGGCGACACCAACTCATCACTGCCTCAACCTTTGAAGGATCCACGGACACCCCATCCTTCGACACCACAGGACCAAGAAACTTGACATCCTTCTGCCAAAACTCACACTTCTCGAACTTGGCATTCAACTCGTTCTTCCTAAGAATCTGTAGCACAATCCGCAGATGTCTATCATGATCCTCCAAAGACTTGGAGTAAATCAAGATATCATCCACAAATACTACAACAAACTGATCCAAGTACGGCCTGAACATACGATTCATCAAATCCATAAAAGCTGCAGGCGCATTGGTTAGACCAAAAGGCATGACAACAAACTCATAATGTCCATACCTGGTCCTGAAGGCAGTCTTAGGAATGTCTTGATCCTTCACCCTCAACTGGTGATAACCGGACCGCAAATCAATCTTAGAGAACACCATAACCTCTCTAAGCTGATCAAACAAGTCATCAATTCTAGGCAAAGGATACCTATTCTTGATGGTCACCTTGTTCAACTGCCGATAATCCACACACAACAGGAGTGAACCATCCTTCTTCTTCACAAACAAAACCGGTGCGCCCCAAGGAGAAACACTGGGTCTAATGAACTCCTGCCTAAGTAAATCCTCAATCTGAACCTTCAACTCCTGAAGTTCAGCTGGCGCCATCCGATGAGGTGCCATTGATACAGGTGCTGTACCTGGTATCACATCAATAGCAAACTCCACTTCCCTCTTCGGAGGTAACCTCGGTATCTCCTGGAACACATCAATATACTCGGAAACAACAGAAATCTCTGCAATAACCGAAGTACTACTCATGGACTCTAAATGTGCCAATACTCCTGCCCTCATAGCAGTATCAGATCTCAGACACCTATAACGAAACACAGGCTGTCCAGGGATATGGAAAGACACAACCATCTCAAAACAATCAATCATAGCATGGTTCGGCCTCAACCAATCAATACCCAAGATCACATCGTACGTGTGGTCTGGAATCACAATCAAAACTGTAGAGAAATCTCTACCACAAATCACAATAGGGCATGCATCACAAACCATAATAAGATCAAGAGAAACATCTAGAGGCGATGTAACACACAAAGATCTAGCAAGAGGCATAGAAGTCAAACCCAACCCGTCTACCACAGAACTAGATATGAAAGAATGAGATGCTCCCGTATCAAACAATACTCTAGCAAGGTAATTGAAAATAGATAAGGTACCTTCCACCCCTGTACCTCGTTGACCGATAGCGAATACTCTAGCCTGACCCGGAGGCAACAGTCTCTGCTGAGTCCTCTGCCCACCAACTTGAGGTCGGGTACACTCTCTGGCTAAATGCCCTGTCTGTCCGCATCTAAAGCACGCTGCGGTCCTCGGCCTCGGGCACTCTCTGAAAGAATGGCCCACCTCTTTGCAGTTGTAACATCTCAGAGGTGTAGCCGGGGCTACCTGCCTGATAGGTGCAGCCCTAACAGGTGCAGCTGCTACTCTAGCTGGGGCATGATGATAAGTCCGCTGCTGCCTCTTCCAGGACCCGCCCCGATAACCCGTCGAACTCCTGTTCCCGGCAACCGCCTTCCCCTTCCCTTGGGAATCTCTCGAAGTCGAAGTCGCCAACTCATCCTGGTGAAGCTGGGTGTCCTGCTCAAGTGCCATGGCCTTAGCCACGATGAGTGCCACAATAGTCAACTCCAGGGGTACAATAGCATGCCTAAGAGAAGCTTCCAGCCCTCGCTGAAACTTCCCCGCCAAGCTCAGAGCATCCATCGGCCTCACGAAGTGATACAACTGCGAGAACTTCGCCTCATACTCCCTAACACTCATATCCCCCTGAGTTAGAGCAAGAAACTCCACCTCTAATTGCTCCCTCACCGCAGCCGGGAAGTACTTCCCACGGAAGAGTACAACAAAATCCACCCAGCTCATGGTGGTCACATCTCTAGTCCTCTCTATGCCTTCCCACCATACTCGTGCCTCATCCTGGGACAGAAATGTAACTATCTCCCTTTTCTCAACATCGGTGCAGACGATCATCTGGAAGTAGTTCTCCATGTTCCTGATCCACTGATCAGCCAACATGTGGTCTATACCGCCCTGGAAAGGAACCACTCCAAGCCTAGTAATATCCTTCGCCAGTCGCGCTAGCCGAATGGCATCTACTACACCCACAACAGGTGGAACAGGTACAACATAAGGTACCTCCTCATAGAACTCCTCCGCAGGAGGAACCCTGCCTGCACCCCTAGCTCTGCCCCCTCCTCGGGGCCTACCTCGGCCTCGAGCTCTGCCTCTTTGAGGATCCATCACCTAAGAAGCATAACAACGCTTGGTAACTACTTGTATAAAACTTAAACACAAGAATAAGTTGAATACAAGACCATGCATACCAAGACACTAACACAAGGAGGGCACACAAAACTCCTAAGACAAACTAGCGTTCGTGACAACACCAAGCACTCTCACATACCCAACGACTATATCAATACCGAAGAGTATGGGATGGGGGTCCGCTGCAGACGGGCCATCACTCGAGTAGTATTGATTGTCACCAAATATGTACCTTACGCTCTGATACCAAACTGTCACGCCCCGAATTTAGAATTAATATATTCAAAATCCGAAACGCGATAATTAAACCAACTCTTAAAATTACAAGAAACTTTTTCAGATAATTCAGAGTAATAACTACAAGTGTTTACAAAAATCCAGAGAATGGATATACAATGTAAATGCTCACTAGGAGCATACCAAAAATATAGCAACACGTAAACCAAAAATAGTTTATGAACCTAGTGCTGCAGCACTCCTCGCCTCGCTCTCAACCCTGGCGGTCCTGACCTGCAGGAAAAACCACTATACCATAGAATAGTGCACCGGGAATGAACAAAACAAACCCAGTAAGTTTTTTAAGCTCGTATGAGTAAACTCAATTAAAATGACTCACGTCACTCATGCTTATAATTTCTCAACTCGTGAGATAAATTAAAGCAACAACATTTAACTCCACAAAACACAACCAAACATATAATCACACTAGGTAACAATTAGTAATCCCTGCATCGAAACTTTAGTTCAGGAGATCACTAAAGTCATCCAATTCAAATTATAGTAATCCTTGCGTCGAAAGTTTAGCTCAGGAGATTAAAATTAAATCAACAATAGAATTCATAGCATTCCAATTCTCACATATGAATTAAGGAAAGAACACCAGAACATTCTCCGAAATCTACGTACTCATGATGCAGTAACGTCACCATGACGGTACGTAAACACAGACTACACACCCATGATGCAATAACCCAGTTACCATCATGAAACTATGCAAACACAGACTACACACCCATGATGCAATAACCCAGTTACCATCATGAAACTATGCAAACACAGACTACACACTCATGATGTAATAACCCAGTTACCATCATGAAACTATGCAAACACAGACTACACACCCATGATGCAATAACCCAGTTACCATCATAAAACTGTGCATGCAACATGACTAGAGCTCTAACCATACCGTAACCTGTTGCCTCCGTCGAGATTCAGCCTTACGATGACATTGCACCCAGGTTAACCACAGTAACCTTCAGAATTCAGCCATTTAAAGAAATCCCACCCAACTCTCAATTGTCACATCATAATTTCAATAACTCATTCAACAATATAAGTCCTCAAATATAATTCCGGCATAAGTGGAAGTTCAATTCAATAATGTGAATGAAAACACCAAAAGTCTACATATCACAATGCCACACCATCCAGATATATATATACCACGTAAATATATATAAACGTAATCATCCACACAGGAATGACCACTAATACCAACTATAGTTCACACACTTTAAAACCATGAAATTCATTTTATACTTAAATTCATTTTTTTCACCTGGGAGCCATAGCCCTATGAACCGTAGTCGATCGAGTTCATATTATTTCAAACAAAGCATTAAATTTGAAAACGATTTAAAATTATCACAACAATTCCAACAATTAAATAATTCGGTTCGTAAATGAACCATGTGAGATTTACTCACCTCCAATCCAGCTGCGTCTTCTCAACAGCCTAAAACCAACGATCCTAAATCATCCTCA
The DNA here is from genome assembly GCF_002994745.2 of Rosa chinensis. Lineage (NCBI taxonomy): Eukaryota > Viridiplantae > Streptophyta > Magnoliopsida > Rosales > Rosaceae > Rosa > Rosa chinensis. Next base: position 36,876,843 of record NC_037094.1, read on the forward strand.
ATCGATCCGTCAATCACCTAATCAACACGATCCTAATTTAGTAACCAATTCAATAAACCACACCTAGAAATGATCCAACGGTCGGATCATCGCCCATGACCACACAAAGTCATTGGGACAGTCATACGATCAATATAACAAAATTACAAGTCAATCGGACGGTCCAATCTTCACAGATCATAAATCAAACGATCGAATCGATTGAAATTGTAAAATTCATAACTAAATCATACGATATCCAAAAAATGCGTATAATACATCGAAATGATCGTATTGAGATGTAGAATCTAAAAATGTACAGAAACCATATTTTTGACCCCCGGAGGTGGCCGGAAAGGGCCGCCGGAGTTAGTGGCAGAGCCGCCGCCGACCACCACCAATGGTGTCGGGGCCAGGCTGCTCCTTATCATCTCATCATGCATATCAAAAAACTCTAAAGGAATGACATCAAAAAACATCAGGAAGGGATCGAAATCTACCTTAGAAGCTACGGTGGACGGAAAATTTCCAGAATCCGGCAGGTGCTCCGATCCACGTAAGAACTTCAACAACTCTCTTCGATTCCTTCTGGATATTTGTTCAGAAACTCAAGGGGAGCTCCCAGTCCAAGAATCACCCAAAACTAAGCTCTACAGCTCGAGATATTCAGATCAAAAGTTTCGTTCGATCCAAATAGGAACTGGCTTCCAGCCGCCACCACTTGCAGCGCCGTCGTGCAAGGTCGCTTCTGGGAGCTTCAGGAGGTCTAGGTGAGCTTGAGGATGAAGTTTGGCAAGGATTGGTGACCGGTAGCTCGAGATATTGAGCTTGGAACAAAATCGGGGTTAACCCGAAACCGTGCTGCCGCCGCCGTTTCCAGCCGTGCCGAGGAGCAAGGCTGCCTCTGCCAGTTGCGCAAGGTCGGGGCGGAGCTGTAGGAAGTGGTCCGACGTCGTGGGGTGGCTTGAGGAGGGAGAGATTGATCGGAGAGCCTTTTGCTCTGTTTTAGGCGGGCTCCCAGGCAGATTAGGCGGTAGGCACTGCGCTGGGGCGTTTTTTATAATTATTATTATTTTTTTTTTTTGTATATTTGTATGCTTATTACATAACATTCTCTCCCTATTTTGATTCTTGAGGACTCTTTTGAAATTTGAATATTCTAAATGCAATTTTATTACTCTTTAAGCCTTATATATTTTTAATTATATAAACAAAAGCTATAAAAATAAAATTAAAATTAAAAAAATACAAAACCGCCTAGGAGCCGCATAGGCACCCGCTTAGGCGCCTCGGCGCTACTCCCTTGGCCACTGCCCGACTAGAGCCTAGCGATTTTCCAAACCTTGGTAATAAGTAGACAATTGCAACAAAAAGAATATTTCCCCACTATAGACTTTAGATCTTATACCGATGAAAAAAGCATTCCTCATTGTTGAATATCTTTAGCGAGAAAATTTTTTCTTGCTGAAGGATACATGTTACAATGAAATAAAATTTCCTCGCTAAAAACAGCTTATAGCAAGGAAAAACTTCCTCGCCGAAAGCTATTTATAACAAGAAAAAAAAATTAAAACAGTACCCGAACTAAGGGCGACTCCTAATTTCAGTACCCGACTATGCAAAACTATCACTTTGGTAACCCAAGTTTGAAGCCCGACCCAAGAACGGTACACGCCGTTCATGACGGTGTTAAGAGCCCAACAACGTGGCATATTTTGAGGGGTAATTCGGTCCAATTTTTTTTTTTTTTTACTTAATTAAAAAAATTTATGAGATCAATTTTTTTTGTTTCTTTCTCCCTTCTGTTCTTCTCTTCAAGGACAGAGACTCTCTCTCTCTCTCTCTCTCTCTCTCCCCCTCCCCTCGGTTCTTCTTTGTTCTTTACTTCACTCTCTCTCCCCCCTCCCCTATGTTCTTCTTTGTTCTTCTCCCCCCCCCCCCCCCTCCCCTCTGTTCTTCGTTGTTCTTTAATTCACTTTCTTCTCGTTGCTCAGAGCCATACTTCATAATTGAATACACACAAAGCTAAGCAAGCATCAAACTTGAAATTCAATATTGATTCATAAACTCACAGAAACAAAAATGTTGGATTAAATAAACAAATCACCAGCTTAATTTCATATCATCACCACCAATTCCCCATGGGTCGGCCATGCCAATTTCTTCTTTACACTCAAATCGGTCATGGCTCATATAATTGAATAAGAAGACCACACCACACACTTCCAATTCTTCATCAACACTCAGAAAAGCATGAAGCAATCCAAAATACAAATCCCCAAATTCGAGGGGTGAAGAACAACCCTAGTTAAAAAGGATAAAATCAACCAACAGTAATCAAACAAATTGAAGGATCTCGATGGAAACGATGCCATCGTTGGCCTTAGCCTTGGGTCCCAGTAGAAAAAGAAGAATAAAGAGAGAGAAAGGGAATGAAAAGAGAAAAGGGGATCTGCAAAAGATAAGGGAAGAAGAAGAAGGGATCTGCAAAATAAGGTTTGGGTAACGAAATGACTCAATTACCCATCCAAATTTAGCATGTGGATTGTTAGTTAACACCGTCATGGACGGCGTGTATGAATGTTGGGTCAGGCTTCAAACTTGGGGTACCAAAATGATAGTTTTGCATAATTGGGTACTGAAGTTAGGAGTCAGCGTAAGTTCGGGTACTGTTTGAAAATTTTTCTCTTATAACAACGAAAAGATTTTCGTCCCAAAAACCGTAATTTAAATTTTTATTATTTATAATTTTTAAATTATTAATTATCATTAGCGAGGAAATAATTGATTTAGCGAAAAAATTTAGTTTGTCGAAAAATATATTTAATGACTATTTTCTAATCCTCGAACTTTTTTAATGAGAAAAATATGAGTTTGGGTGAGGGAAAAAAATGTCGCTAAAGAATAACAGCGAGACAAATTAATTTCATCTCGAAAAGGATTTGGCAAGGAAATTATTTTTTCGTTGCTGAAGCTTTTCTTGACGAGTATTCCCCGACAAATTGAAGACGAAAATCAATTTCCTCACAAAAATACTGCAGCGACGAAATGTCGGTTTTCAACGAGGAACAAGTTCCTCGCAAATGAGGTTTTCTATTGCAGTGAAAACACCTGAGTTAGGTGACGATTGAAAAAAGAGCAGAAGTACGTAGTAGGTATGACTTTCAAGTTCTAAACCTTTAGTGCCTATTATTTTTTTATTTTTTTTAAGGTATGAATTTATTGCTTATCCACTCCAGAGGTACGGCATTAGCGATGTCTATGGCTATAAGGTAGGTAGGTTCTTTTACGCTATGAGTTTTTTTTTAATACATTGACAAAAGGTATAAAGTTTTAAATACCTCATAACTATGTGATTAATTGTGTGATGACCTGGATTTCTGTTATTTAATTTTGGTAATTAATAATGGACCAGTTGTACAAATAATTGTTATTGTGTTTTATTCGTAAGTTGTATGAAAGGTGGAATGGTTTTCGTACGTGTCACGCCCCGAATTTTGAATAAATAAATTCAAATCCGAAACGCGGTAACTTAACAAGCACAAGAAAAACACATAGAAAATTTTTCATTTAAATTAAGCAACTAAACAAACTGAGCTCACAATGTCAATACCGACTCGTTCTTTAGAGTCACATATTACATTACAGATAGTTTACAAATTAAACTGAATGACAATTCAATAAGTAAACACACCCACCACAACTCACTACACAGCGGAAGACTTAAAACTAAGATTACCCTTCGACGTCCACGCTACCAAACGTACCCCTCAGCTTCGATGATGATTAATCGATATTCTAACCTACACAATAAACCCTACACCATAGAATAGTGCACCGGGTTGAACAAAACAAACCCGGTAAGCTTTTTAAGCCGTATGAGTAAACTCAATTAAAATGACTCACATCACTCATGCTTATAATTTCTCAACTCGTGAGAAAAATTAAAGCAACAACATTTAACTCCACAAAACACAACCACGAAATCATACTTCTTTCCTCTCAACATAAAGCATTTATCACCACAATGACGTGATAAAACATTTCTTGACTCTCTACGAGTCTCAACCACAACTGCACTCACATCATTAAAGTGAATAAAACCAGTAATCCCTGCTTAGAAAATTAGTTCAGGAGATCACTAAAAGCACACAATTCAAATCATAGCAACTCCTGCATATAACTTAGTTCAGGAGATTACAATAAAACAACAATTCAAAAGGCAGTAATCCCTGCATATAACTTAGTTCAGGAGATTACAATTAAATCAACAATAGAATTCATAGAAATCCAAATCTCATGTATAAATTAAAGAAAGAACATCAGCCACATTCCTCGAAAACTACGTACTCATGATGCAGTAACACAGTTACCACCATGACCGCACGCATACAACAAACTACGTACCCATGATGCTATAACCCAGTTACCACCATGACCACACGCACGCATACCACAGACTACGTACTCATGATGCCGTAATCCAGTTACCACCATGACCGCACGCACGCATACAACCCTGTTACCCCACAACACAAGGTACTCTTTACAATACTTGGTTTTACAATCTAAAACCAAATCAAAACTTCAAATACTCTTCCACACAAATAAATCAACAATTCACATTTCCGACAAGAGTAAATGCTCCAATATAATAATCTGAATAAAATCACAATTATTATACTTCACACAATGCCACACCATCCATATATATATATATATATATATATATATATATATATATATATATATACGAAGTCATTCACGCAGGAATGACCATTAATACCAACTATAGTTCATAAATTATACTTCTCAAAAATCATTTTATATCAAAATATTGTTTTAACTTACCCATGAACCGTTGTCGATCAAGTTCATATATTTTAAAACGAATAATTTGTTTTGAAAATGATTCAACAATTAAACAAGTAATTCCGAGTAATAATTAAATCCGTCCGTAAATGAACCACGTGAGATTTACTCACCTCAATCCAGCTGCTTATTCAATACAGCCCAAAATCACAATCACAACCGTCCGCCCAACCAAAACCGTCAGTCACCTAATCAAAATATGATCCTAACTTAGCAATTGATTCATAACACACTTAAACGACAATCCAACGGTCAGATTCTCACGGATTTCCCTTGGGATCATCCTATCAAAATTAGTCGAAGATCCAACCGTCAGATCTTCGCGGATTGCAAACCGAAGATAATGCGTAAAACCGAAACCCTAGCATGCATCAACTTTCTCCAAAATAACCTTATAATATATCAAAACGACTGTATCGATGCGTAGATGAATAAACTGAAAACATAACACAAAAAGGAAGCTGGACGCGCCGCCATGCGCCGTCGGCAGTGGGCGGTCAACGCCCGGTCAACGGCGGTCAACACCGGCCAACCACCTCCGATGGCAAAGTGACCAACAACAAACTTGTTCAAAATGAAGAGATGAGCAACTTTCATACCTGGAGCTAAGTCTGGATCAGCCTAGATCGTCCTAGATCAAGCCTGGAAGTTAGATTAATCTCGGCCCTCTGATCAGATTCCAGATTCGACCAGAACCGTCGATTTATTCAAACCTTGATCTTTTGCTCCGCAGGTAAAATCGTGATGCAAGGCGGGTATGAGGATGATCAAGAGGAGGAGGACATTCCAATACCGGGAAGGATCGGCCAAGGAGTCGCCGGAAACTGGGACATCCAACTAGGTCGGTTCGTCGTCACTGTTCACGTCTCCGATCTCCTTCTAGGTTGCTCCACCGGCGCAACTGACACTAGAGGTCGACGGAGGAGAGCTGGGTGAGTCGATATGGGCCGGGTCCGCCGTCGTACGTCACCGGAAAACGGAGATGGATTCGGGTCAGGTCGAGCGCAACCCGTCGGGTCTGAGGAGAGAGAACGGAGAGAAATCTGGGGAGGAAAATGAGAAAAAGGAAACTTTTGGGATTTAATGAAAAATCCGAAATTTTCTTCTATGGGCTAAATACAGATTACTACCCTGTAGTTTGGGTCCAAAATCAATTCAGTCCCTGAACTTCTAATTTCATCAAAAACACCCCTGCACTTTTAGTTTTGATATAATAGGTCCAATTTGTTAGTTTTCCTACAATTGAGTTATTTAACTTGTTAACGTGGCTCATATATGACCTATGTTTTATGATGTGGTGTCGAGGTGGCCTGCATAGTCAATTTAGGAGTGAGTCCTACTATTAAAAATAAATAGTTTTTCAACGAATAATCCAACTATAACTTGAACCCATAACAAAATATTAACGAATTGGACATATTAGATCAAAATTGAAAAATGCAGGGGTGTTTTTGATGAAATTAGAAGTCCAGGGACTGAATTGGTTTTGGACCTAAATCACAGGGTAGTAACCAGTATTTAGCCCTTCTTCTATTTATAGAAATTTCCCCAAATTTCAATCGCTCATAACTTTCTCATACGAACTCCGATTCTTGCGTTCCACATGTCCACGAACTCGTTTCGACGCGCTCTACAACTTTCGTGAAGGAAGTTTTTGGAGAAACCCAACGTATAAAAAGTCAACTTTTGCACCCCCCTTAAAGTCATACTTTCCGAATAAAAATTCGTCCGAAACACTTCCGCTCCACCCTCGAATCACGAACTCGTACAAACGAACACTTTATTAATTGCAGGAAACATTTAGGAATTAATAACAAATTTCCGGGGTCTTACAGTACGTATAATTATTCAAATTTCACAGTTTAGGGGGTCGTGTGAAGTTTGACTTTATACGTTGGGATTCTCGGAAAACTTCCTTCACGAAAGTTGTAGAGCGCGTCGATACAAGTTCGTGGGCATATGTAACGCGTCAATCGGAGTTCGTATGAGAAAGTTATGGCTATCGGAAGAAGTTTCCATTTGAGTATAAATATGAAACATCAGAAAATAAAATCATAATTTCCACTTTCCTTTTCCGGAAGCCCATTTCTCTCTCTCTTCTCTCTCGGTCGACACCTTCAGAATCGAAGTTATCCTGCTGACCCAACCCGGACCCGGTCGGAACTCCATTTTCTGGCGACCTTCGGCCTTGAAATCTGAACAGAACGATTCGCCTCCCTTGTGCGGTCGTCTCTATGGCAGCCTCTAGCGACAATTCACGGCGGAGGAGGTGCAGCAAGGCGGCGACTTTTGGAGGAATCTGACCCGATCGGTTCTCCGATCTCCGACGTCAGCGAGGCTTCAAGCTGAGCTTGGGGAGCTCAGAGCAGCCTCCTTGATCGATCCTTGGTGGTTGTTTGGATCGATTCACGTGAAACTTGGTTCAACTCGGATTGAACAGTAATCCACGTCTTGTGAGGTAGTTTTCGACCCTTTATGCTTGATTTTTGACTTCGAGCTAGTTATGAAAATTCACAAGCATGCTTAGATGAAAATTTTTGATGTTGGGAGTTTTGGGAAATAATGAGTCTTGGCCGGCGGCGGTGCGCCACCGCCTTTAGAGGCCTTCTGGTGGCTTTCCGGCCACGTAAGGAACTGTTTTTGGTATTATATATGTTCTACTCGTTGATACCAGCGTTTCGATATATAATATGCAAATTTTGGAGTTCGAATGGATTTGTTATGATTTTTACGGTTTCATATCGGTGAATTTATTCAAATCCATGAGGATCCGAGCATCCGATCGACTTGTGGTTTGGACGTATCAATCGTGGATGTATTCCAGAGACTTTGGGAGGTCTCGGATGTGGTTTTGCTTTGATTGGCGCCACTTTGGGGATTTTAGTTCAAAACAGGGGTTTCGTACTTAAATCGTTTGTGAATTGTTACTAAGTGGAAACCGTATGTGATTAGGTACTTGACGAAGTATTTTGGACGGTTGTTTTGTGGATTGGCTGTTTTGTTCTTTATTGAAGACGCAGCGGGAATTTCGAGGTGAGTAATCTCACAAGGTTCATTAATGAACGGAATACCCTTATTTTTTTTAGAGTTATTTATTAACTGCAAACTATAGTTGGTATTAGTAGGCATTCTTGAGCGGATGACTACGTATAGATATATATTTACGTGAAATATATATGTTTTGGTGGTTTGTGGATTTATGAAAACAATAGGCATGAATGATGTGTTTTATTGTTTTGGGTTGTGGCTTTTGGAAAACAAATAATTGTGGAAATGTTGATTTCGATTTGTGTTGAAATGCGTTGAGATTTGGGAAAAGTGTTGAGATTTGTGTATAAAAACAATATGCATGGAATTATGATTTTTATTGTTTTGTGTTATGGCTTTTCGGAAAACAATGATCATAGAAATGTTGATTTCAATTGTTTTGAAAAGCGTTGAGATTCGTATAACATTTTGGGTCCAGTGCGACTCCTTCAATGTTTTATTCCAAGGGACTGAAAAGTTCGAGGAACGAAGGTCTATGACCTTGGGAAGAATATCAGGTAATCACGTCTTTGGCCAAACGAGTGGTTACGTTTCTGTTAGAGCTCTAGTCTGTCTGCCATATAGGTAATTCATGGGTTAACGGGAACTGGTTATTGATAACTCATGACATTACGTGTTTTTAGGGAACAAGGTGTGAGTTGCTTCCTTATTAACGGTTTTTAAGGGGACAAGGTGCAAGTTGATTTCCTTATTAACGATTTGATAGAAACTAAGGATTGAGTTGTTTTCTATGGTACGATTGATAGAAATCAAGGTGTGAGTTGCTTTCTATGTTATATTGATAGAATTCAAGTGTGAGTTTTTTTTTATGGTACGATTATGGCACGATTGATAGAAATCAAGGTGTGAGTTGCTTTCTATGTTATATTGATAGATTCAAGTGTGAGTTGTTTTCTATGGTACGATTGATATAAATCAAGGAGTGAGTTGTTTTCTATGTTTCATTTTAAAAGGAACCAAGGTGTAAGTTGCTTTCTTTTATTTCGATTTTGAAGGAAATTAAAGTGTGAGTTATTCTCCTTTATTTCGTGTTCTAAGGAATCAAAGCGTGAGTTGTTTTCCTTAATTCTGGTGTGAGTTGTGTTAACTGTTTTGAGTTATTCATACAGGCCTGCAAAAGCTTACCGGGTTTGTTGTGTGGCAACCCGGTGCACCCTTCAAACGGTGTATGGGTTAATCCTGCAGGTCAGGATAATCGTGGCTGAAGTTGGGGTTGCATACTTGCAGCTAAACGGTAGGAAGCCAATTTTGTGACTTTACAGTTATTTGGACTTCCGTTGTATTAAGCTCTGAGGAGCAATTACGTTTTATTTTGTTGTTGACAATTTAATTCGTAAGCTTATGTAATATATGACTCTGTGGAGCGGGTCAATATTGACATAGTGGGTTCAGTGCATCAATATGTGAGTAGTTTTAAAGGGAAAAAGTTTTCAGGTATTTGATATTGATGACTGAACGATCACGCATGTATTATTATGGGATTGTATATCGATTTTTATTGTGTTAAAAATCAAGGGCGTGACAAATTGGTTATCTATTCAAAAGAAGCAGTAAAGCTAACACACCAATGAGAAATTAAGCAATCTTTGTTTTTAATTAATTGGTTATAAATCTTGTTTTCCTTACAAATTTGGATTTTAGAAAACTAGTGTACTTGTTAGTCATATTTTACTTTGGTAATATTGTTTTTCATTTGGTGGTGCTATTCACACACCCCCTCTATTTTTATATTACTTTAATCCAATTGTTATTTACAAATTATCCTAACTACCCTCTCTTGCAATTATGTTTCTTTTTCTTTTTTCTTTTTTCTATTTAGCAAGTCAGTCATGAATTAAACATCATTATACAATAAATCAAAATTTTTTTGCTACCAAGATATTATGATTATGTTACGAAGATCTTCCAAGTAACACTAATTTTCAGTAGTAGATATGGTTTCACTCTACACATTCTAATCTCAGAACAATGAAAAATCATCTCGCAAAAATAAGTTTACAGCACAAATACTTCAATTGTGTATATTAGAGCATGAGTTATCCAAATAATTTGGCAGAAGTTAACAAAAACCAATGTACCAATCCAGTGTTGTTTCATAAAAATAAAAACTAATAAGTAAAAGCAACTAGAAACATAAAAACCAATCAACCTCAATAGAAAACACAAACCCTTCCTTTCAAAAAAAAAAAACTTGCTGAGCCAAAATAAGGTTTGGGTAATGAAATGACTCAATTACCCATCCAAATTTAGCATGTGGATTGTTAGTTGTATGAATGTTGGGTCGGGCTTCAAACTTGGGGTACCGAAGTGATAGTTTTGCATAGTTGGGTACTGAAGTTAGAAGTCAGCCTAAGTTCGGGTACTGTTTGAAAAATTTTCTCTTATAACAACGAAAAGATTTTCGTCCCAAAAACAGTAGTTTAAATTTTTATTATTTATAATTTTTAAATTATTAATTATCATTAGCGACGAAATTTAGTGTTACGCCCCGAATTTTGAATAAAGGAATTTAAATCCGAAACGCGATAACTTAACAAGCACAAGAAAAACACATAGAAAATTTTTCATTTAAATTAAGCAACTAAATAAACTGAGCTCATAATGTCAATACTGACTCGTTCTTTAGAGTCACATATTACATTACAGATAGTTTACAAATTAAATTGAATGACAATTCAACAAGTAAACACACCCACCACAACTCACTACACAGTGGAAGACTTAAAACTAAAATTACCCTTCGACGTCCACGCTACCGAACGTACCCCTCAGTTTCGACGACGACTAATTGATATTCTAACCTGCACAATAAACCCTACACCATAGAATAGTGCACCGGGTTGAACAAAACAATCCCGGTAAGCTTTTTAAGCCCGTATGAGTAAACTCAAATAAAGTGACTCACATCACGCATGCTTATAATTTCTCAACTCGTGAGAAGAATTAAAGCAACAATATTTAATTCCACAAAATACATGCTTTCACCATCTTAGTCTAACAAAACAATATGCAATTATCACAACAAAAACGTCAAGTTCAAATTAAACAATAACATGCTCAATAATTTCAACCCAACTAAAAACCCACATGCTCTGTCTCTCAATTCATTTTCCAATCACTACAGATCACAACCCACAACTATACCCATAATAAGAATTAAGCAAAATCAGTAATCCCTACATAGAAACTTAGTTCAGGAGATTAAATTAAAACAAACAATACGAAAGGCAGTAATCCATGCATATAACTTAGTTCAGGAGATTACATTAAAACAAACAATACAAAAGGCAGTAATTCCTGCATAGAAACTTAGTTCAGGAGATTACATTAAAACAAACAATATAAAAGGCAGTAATCCCTGCATATAACTTAGTTCAGGAGATTACATTTAAATCAAACAATAGAATTCATGGAAATCCCAAATCTCACATAAACACTAAAGAAAGAATCCCAGAAACCTTCCCTGAACTATGACAGACTAGAGCTCAAACTGTATCGTAACCTGCCCCCTTGACCAAGGTACAAGCATCTGATAACTGTATCGTAACCTGCCCCCTTGACCAAGGTGCAAGCATCCGATGATTACACCCTAACTGTATCGTAACCTGTCACCTCGACCGAGGTTCAACCTTACGATATCAGTGCACCCAGGTTACCACTGTAACCTTTCAGACTTCAGACAATTCGGCCCTCAGAACAAACCCAGGTTTACCACTGAAACCTTCCGACTCACATTTGTCACATCATAACTCCAAATCAGTCTTTCAACAATATAAATCAACAATTCACATTTCCGACAAGAGTAAATGCTCCAATATAATAATCCGAATAAAATCACAATTATTATACTTCACACAATGCTACACCATCCATATATATATTCCACATAAATATATATATATATATATATATATATATATATAGTCATTCACGCAGGAATGACCACTAATACCAACTATAGTTTTATAAATTATACTTCTCGAAATTCATTTTATATCAAAACATTGTTTTAACTGACCCATGAACCGTTGTCGATCAAGTTCATATATTTTAAAACAAATAATTTATTTTGATAAATATGATTTTGCATACTAACAATTAAATCTACTAAAATAAAGCATAACTAATTATCAAACGAAACACCGTGAGATTTACTCACCTCAAATCCAGCTGCGTCTTCAATACAGCCCAAAATCACAATCACAACCGTCCGCCCAACCAAACCGTCAATCACCTAAACAAATACGATCCTAACTTAGCAATTGATTCATAACACACTTAAACGACGATCCAACGGTCGGATTCTCACGGATCGCCCTTGGGATCATCCTATCAAAATTATACAAAGATCCAACGTTGGGATCCTCGCGGATTGCAAACCGAAGATAACTCATAAAATCGAAACCCTAGCATGCATCAACTTTCTCCAAACTGACCTTATAATATATCAAAACGGCCGTATCGATGCATAGATGAATAATATGAAAACAGAATACAAAAAAGTAAGGCCGGACGCCCTGCCACTCGCCACCACAAGCGGCGGGTTAGCAGATGGTCAACGGCGGCGGTCAACGACGTTTCAACCACCTCCGATGCAAACGTCGTCAACCGCAAACTTGTTCAAAATGAAGAGGTGATCAACTTTCATACCTGGAGCTAAGCGAGATTCGGTCTAGATTGTCCTAGATCAAACTTGGAAGTTGGATTAATCTCGGCCCTCTGATCAGATCCAAGACTCGTTGTGGACCGTCAAAACAAGTCAAACCTTGATCTAGCTCTCTACACCCCAAATCGTGATGCAAGGCTTATATGAGGATGATCAGGAGGAAGAGTAGATTCCAAGCCGAGATAGATCGGCCCAGATGACACTAGAATATGGAAGAACCGGTCGGATCCTGAAAGCTCCAACTTTGGGCATTCCGATCCGCTACTTCCGGCTATTGTTGTCGATGGTGAGCACCAGATAGCGAACGGCGATGCTAGTCTGAGTCCAACACCTGTGGTGGAGTCACCGGTGGGCGTCGGACGGAGAAGATCGAGTCGGGTCGGGAACCAGGTATCGCCTCGGGTCGGGTCGCGCGGAGGAGAGAGAACAGAGAGAGTTCTGGGAGGAAAACATAAAAAAGGGAAAATTTGGGATTTATGAAATAATCCAGATTTTTCTCATATTTATAGAAAATTCCCAAATTTTCAATCCTTCATAACTTCTTCATACGAACTCCGATTTTAGCTTTCCACATGTCCACGAACTCGTATCGACGCACTCTACAACTTTCGTGAAGGAAGTTTCCACAAAATCCTTACGTATAAAAATTCAACTTCGTAACCCCCCTAAAACGTGCATTTCGAATAATTATCCGTCCGAAAATAATTCCACTCTACCCTCGAACCACGAACTCGTACAAACAAACACTTTATTAATTCCAAGAAACATTTAGGAATTAATAACAAATTTCCGGGGTATTACATTTAGTTTGTCGAAAAATATATTTAATGACTATTTTCTAATCCTCGAACTTTTTTAATGAGAAAAATATGAGTTTGGGTCAGGAAAAACAATGTCGCTAAAGAATAACAGCGAGACAAATTAATTTCATCTCTAAAAGGGTTTGGCGAGGAAATTATTTTTTCGTGGCTGAAGCTTTTCTTGACGAGCATTCTCCGACAAATTGAAGACGAAAAACAATTTCCTCGCAAAAATACTACAGCGACGAAATGTCGGTTGTGAGCCTCGGAAAAATGTATCAAGTTTAACGGAGATCGTATGCGAAACTATTCAACGATCTCGATAAAGGTCAAGATGCTCGAGGAAATTTTCAGAAATTTTCATAAAGTAAAATCCTCAATTTAGGAGTTGGATAATAAAGTACATGTCACAACGAGTTTGTGGAAATTTTCGGGGAATTTTCCGGATACCCGAGCCATTTATATCGATTTTTCGAAGTTGTAGATCTTAGAAAATAAATTAAAGAAATAGGATTTTCTGCGGTGCAATCGTGGCCGTTGATCTATCACCGCTTCACCCTGGCCCTTGATTACAATTTTGGTTGAGCAATCTTAGCCATCCATTTTCCCCACCGCTTGATCATGGCCATCCATTGATTAATGGACAAATCTATATAGGCCTTTGATCAGTTGGAAGACCAAGAATGATCGAGAGAGAGAGGGAGAGAACCAGAGCTCTCCGACCCCGACGCCACTGCAACCCGAGAAGAAACCCGGCCGTCGCACCACCATTCGGCCACCCCACGACGGCGCACACCCACCATTCCCTTCGCCTCCGTGTCGTCTACGTCCCTGTGGTTCCAGATCTTACATGCAGCGACTAGAAGCGGGGATTCGACGACGGAAAGCCTTGGGTCTGCTCCGGTGATTTCTGCAAACTCCGGCGACTCGAGCCACCGACAGAGCCGCTTGTGGTATGAAACCAAACCTCCTCGTCATGCTCTACATCCCAATATGATCATTTTTTAGATTTAATCAACTTTTGACGATTTTGCTTCTGGGTTGCTCTCGGCCTTGCCGTGTTCTTTGACACCGGTGGCTTTTCGGGCATTCTTGGGCTCCATCTCTTGCTCAGCTGCACTCCTAGTCTCCAATCGAGAAGTCTATCGAATTTCTGGTGTGAAAATCATCAGTTCATGACCATTTCCGTCTCGGCAGTGGGGTTCTGGGGACTGAGTTTGGCTCGATTGACGTAGATTTCCGATTACAAAGGTATAATCTCAACCTTGAATCAAAGTTTTGTACTTGGAGAAAATCGGAAGTTAACGAACTGGGTTTGTTGGTTAGGTTAGGTTCGGCTTGCTGTGTTCTTCATTGGAAAGCAGACCTGCAATTCGAGGTTCCTTTTCGATCTAGTTGATCACAAGGTGAGTTGGGTTCTGTTGAAGGTCTGAGAATTTACACTTCTGGAAACTGGGCTGCCTTGTAGCATGCATGCTGTGATGTTGTGTTTGAGAAGAGTAAATTGGTAGTTAGTCAGAAGAAATTGAAGGCTATGTTGTGAGCTTGCTGTTTTGTCCATGTTTGCTAAGATTGTAGTTGTTAATTGATTTTGGTGATGGATGTTGTAGTATGTTTCTTATTCTGGTGGAAAATGACAAAGCATAAATATGCAAGCATGCGTCTAGATGAATTGGTTCTGACAAAGTGAAAAAGATCAAGTTATATAGTGGGTGGCCTTAGCAAATTTAGGGTACCCCTAATATGTTTGAAATTAAGTCGTTGCTTGATTTACTTCGACATAGTCGTAATTGGTCGATATCGTGATTTCAAGTAAAACGTTCGGTAATTTGGGTTAATTATCGAACCTATTACGGTTGGTCAAACTGGTCAACTCCTAGTCAAACTAGGAAAAGTTGGTTGGACGATTTATTAATCGTCAAGATTTAAATATATGTTCAATAGACTATTAACTATCGAAATGTCGGAACTTAGGACTCCAAATACCCGAGGAACGGAAGGTTCGCGACTCTCGGAGTACGTGAGAGAAAGCATCGGAATCCAGGTAGGGGACTCGGGACTCTCTATTGGCTAATGGTTTTCCATGTTTGATTCTATTTGATGCATGATGAAAGTATACTGTAGTTCAAATTTGAAATGTTTTTTAAGTTAACGTGCGTATAAGATTGTTGATGGCGGTGTGTGAGAGCGGAAAGGTGGTCGATGACTTCCTTGGGGATTAGCCACCCCTAAACCTCCGGAAGGTTAGCTACACCGGTCGGACGGTGCGCAATCGCAATGACGACTCGGTTCCGTGTGTGTAGCTAGTGTGTTAAGTTTGGCGCTCTGTGACTGGTAAGGTCAGATGTTGGTTCTACGGAACCAGGCCATCAGGTAAATCGCACGTAGTTTTCTAATCATGCATCGGGTTTTAAGATTAATGATATTTTAAGTTTGTCGTTCTTATATATATATTCGCTTTGTTTTCACACTGGGCCCAAATCCAAATTGTTACAAAGTTTTAGTTGATTTTCAAACTTAGCCGGAGTAGGTCCCTTAGAGCAGCGAGGACGAAAGCTCACCCCTACAACAGTGTATGTGCAGGTACTGTGCACTGGTAATGGGATTGTAGCGGACGGAGCTGGGTGCGCGGAATTTGATAACCTTTCCGGACGGTAAACGAGTTTCTGATGTACTCTTGATCTTTATTTCTTGATCCACGCCATTCTGAAACTTGTTGTTGAGTGTTCATTGTGTGGTTAAGTCTATTAGTCCTCGACCATTCGAAAATGACAAGTTCTAGACGAACAAAGTGAATTTGTAATTTCAAAAAGCTTTCACCTCAAAAGTATTTCAAAATCTCCGCTGTTCGTTTTACGAAAAGTTTATCAACAAAAATGCCTTGCGGTTCTCTAGAATGTAAATCGAGCATTTGGTTTATGTTTTAGAGTCTCACGGCACTGTAACGTGCTCAAGCTGGCGAGGTGCAGCTTGGGGCGTTACATGGGTTTTCAACGAGGAACAAGTTCCTCGTAAATGAGGTTTTCTGTTGTAGTGAAAACACCTGACTTAGGTGACGATTGAAAAAAAGAGAAGAAGTACGTAGTAGGTATGACTTTTTTTTTTAAGGTATGAATTTCATTGCTTACCCACTCCAGAGGTACGGCATTAGCAATGTCTATAGCTATATGGTAGGTAGGTTCTTTTATGCTATGAGTTTTTTTTTAATACATTGACAAAAGGTATAAAGTTTTAAATACCTCATAACTATATGATTAATGGATTCAAATTTGCTCACCATCAATACTTTGGTGGTAATACCACCACTCAATACAAAATTGTCACGTGTCATAAAACATAATTATAGTTTATCATGATGTTTTATTAAAAAATTATATTTTAAGTATTCAATTAATTCTATATGACATGACAAGTTTTAATAGGGTGATGATATCACCACAAAATAAAAGTGGTGAGCAAATTTGAATCCGTGATTAATTGGTTATCTATTCAAAAGAAGCAATAAAGCTAACACACCAATGAGAAATTAAGCAATCTTTGTTTTTAATTAATTGGTTATAAATTTTGTTTTCCTTACAAATTTGGATTTTAGAAAACTAGTGTACTTATTAGTCATATTTTACTTTGGTAATATTGTTTTTCATTAGGTGGTGCTATTCACACACCCCCTCTATTTTCTTTAATCCAATTGTTATTTACAAATTATCCTAACTACCCTCTCTTGCAATTATGTTTCTTTTTCTTTTTTCTTTTTTCTTTTTTCTTTTTCCTTTTTTCTTTTTTCTATTGAGCAATTCAATCATGAATTAAACATCATTATACAATAAATCACAATTTTTTTGCTACCAAGATATTATGATTATGTTACGAAGATCTTCCAAGTAACACTAATTTTCAGTAGTAGATATGGTTTCGCTCTCCACATTCTAATCTCAGAATGATGAAAAATCATCTCGCAAAGTTAAGTTTACAGCACAAATACTTCAATTGTGTATATTATTAGAGCATGACTTATCCAAATAATTTGGCAGAAAATAACAAAAACCAATATACCAATCCACAACGTTGCTTCATAAAAATAAAAACTAATAAGCAAAAGCAACTAGAAGCATAAAAACTAATCAACCTCAATAGAAAACACAAACCCTTCCTTTCAAAAAAAAAAAAACTTGTTGAGCCCTACCCCCTCAAGAAAAAGTATTTTGAAGTCCTCTGTTTCTGCGGGAAAATAAGAGTTTAGGATTTGGGGATAATTTACTTGCCAAATAAAAAAAATAAAAAATAAAAAAATTGCAAAGGAGGGTAGTTAGGGTATTTTGTGAAAAAAATTTGATTCAAAGTAATAGATAAATAGAGGGGTGTGTGAATAGAGAAAAATGGTGTGTGAATAGCACTACCTTTTTTATTAATTCAAATGTTTGCAGCGTGAACTAAGAAAATGTTATATTATCTATTATACATGGCAACTTTGGGTGTAAATTGAAAATAAATAATGAATGTGTTTTTACCTAATATTTCTTATAAAAATTGGGCCTATAATTAATGAATTGCTCATTAATTTCTTCTTTTTGGTCCGACAACTATCATCAATCAATAATATCATATGATTTAGAGCATCTTTAGCAATGCTAGCCATTTTTTAGTCAAATTTAAGCCAAATTAGCTAAAAATTCATTTTGGCTAGTCACTTTAGAAATACGTCTGTATCAGTTCTCCCTATTTTAACTATATTTAAATTTATATTATTTATTGAATGAATAAAATATAGTTTAAATATATTTATAAATTACAAAGAATGACTTAAAATGAATGTTTTATATTAACAAAATTAATAGAGAACCTCATCTCGCTCTCTATATTTAAGAGCGAGATAACTAAAAGATAAAATGGAGAGTCTGATGCAGCTGCTAAAATTAATAAAAATTAAACATGCTCTCTAAAATAGCTAAGGAGCAAAAATAGAGTCTGCTAAAGATGCCTTAGTTGGAACATTTTTAAGTAGGCTTCGAGGTTTCTAGGTTTTTGTTAGAATAATGGTGCGTGAATTTCCTAAAAGGTGGGTGTACTCGGGATTTTTTGGGATGTTATTCTTCTAGAATAGGGTTTCATGAGGTTCTAAGGAACAATTCTTTCTGTCGACCCCATAGGGGTATTTCATTTTTGTACTGCTTGCTGAATTTTAATGAAAGGGCTGACCTATTTCCATAAAAAAAAAAAAAAAAAAAAAGATGCTCTTTTAGTAATAAAAAGAAAACAAAACAATCTAATCTAGTCAAATTATTATGGCTAAAGTTCAAATAGCCTGATCTGATTCAAGTGAGTTAAACCCATCAGTTGATAGAAAATAGTTGACTATTTGGCCATACTGTTAGGACTCAAGGATATGTCCTATCATAGTTGGTTATACAACTTAGGCCCAGTTTGGTATTGCTTTTGAAATCTGCTTTTGATTCAAAAGTGCTTCTAGAGAACAGTGAGGTTGTTTGGTAAACTCCAAAATTGTTGCTTTTGTGCGGAAGCGCTTCTATGGGCAGTAGGAAATCACTATATAATGTGTGTCTTATCCCTTATGCAATTCATTTCGGACACATCTAATAAAAGCCTCTCGTTCTTCTTCTTTATGCCTCTCTGCAAATCATAGCACCAGTCACCACTAAACTCATCATGATTCTTGTTATTGCAGTATTACTTTTCTTTTCCTCATCCATCTTTTTAGGCTTTCTTATCCAAAAAATGAAACGAGTAGTACTCCCACCAGTACCACCTCTCCCTCTAGGACCCAGCCCATGGCCGATCATCGGATGTGTACTAGAGATGTGGAGGAACAGACCAGCATACAGATGGATACATGACCTTCTGAAACATCTCAACACTGATATTGTTTGTGTACGACTAGGAAAAGTTCATGTGATCGCAGTCAAATCACCTGAAATTGCCAGAGAATTCTTGAAAAAGCACGACGCAGTTTTCGCATCACGACCCATTACCATGGCTACTCACCACTTTAGTAGTGGGTACTTGACAACAGGTATATATAGACTAAAGTTTCAATATAAATTAAATATGGTCTATCTTGCATGTGTACGTATGTTTAATACCAATCTTTACTACTCGTGACTCCTTACCCGACAGTTGTTGTACCTTTGGGAGAGCAGTGGAAGAAAATGAGAAGAGTTTTGGCTACCGACGTGTTGAATCAGTCCAGACTCCAGTGGCTAGTCGATAAGAGAAACAATGAAGCGGACAATCTTGTGAAGTTTCTCTACAGTCAATGCTCGAACAACGAGAATGGTTCGGTGGTGAATGTGAGAAATGCAACCCAACATTACTCAACGAGTGTGATAAGAAGGATGATCTTCAACACGAGGTACTTTGGCAATGGAAGAGAGGATGGAGGGCCAGGACTTGAAGAAGAAAGACACGTCTCTGCGCTTTTCACAATACTCTTGCATACGTATGCATTCTGTGTATCCGATTACCTTCCATGGCTGAGACCTTTTGACATAGGTGGGCATGAGAAAAAGGTAAGGGATGCTTTGAAAATTATCAAGCAGTATCAAGACCCTATTATAGATGAGAGAGTACGAAAGTGGAGGTGCTCTAATAAGGAAAATAGGATCAAGGAGCCTGTAGAGGAGAATTGCCTTCTCGATGTTTTCGTCTCTCTAAAAGGTGCAGATGGGCAGCCTTTATTATCAGCTGAAGAAATCAAAGCACAAATCATCGTAAGAAATTCTTATCTCTACTATTATAATTGGAGGCCCTCTTTTTGGTGTCAAAGGGCTTCACCAAATTTTGAATTGCCTGTAATACCCTTCAATAACATAATTATCAAATTAAATTAATAAAATATAAATAAATCTCTACTACTATAAATTATTTTTTTTTGATCTGGCTCTACCACTATAATCAGAGGCCCTCTTTTGGTGTCAAAGGGCTTCACCAAATTTTGAAGTGCCTATAATAACCTTTAATAACATAATTATCAAATTAAAAAAATATAAATAAATAAAAGTGTAAATTGAAAAAAATAGCCAAGCCACCATTATTCTGTGTCTAAAAAATAAATAACCACTATTCTTTTTAGTTGATCTATTTTCCATTAACATCACAATATCACCCGCGAGAAACGCGGGCACGTTGCTAGTATAGATTATCAGGCCATAAGGAGTATCGATTTAAAAATATTATAAGTTAGTTAAGTGGTGACATTTATGATTGTATATTCTCAATTCAATGAATCATTCAATATAAAATTTCATTTGCCAATTTTTTCCTTAAAAAAGGTGAAACTAATTCTTTAGGGTTTAGGTTTTGGCATGTTAACATTTCTCATACATGTCATTTTTCATGTAATATTTACCACTTTGAGGACTCATAGTTTAATTATTATTATTATTATTTTCAATTTTTATTTTGAACCGATTCACAAAAGTTCTTTCATTTTTCATATAGGTAGACATAAAAAAGTTTATAGAATCGGACTAGCTACCACTTCACCACTCATGTCGTAAATAGGAAAAAGTCCTTATTAAGACAAATAAGATTGTAGCTTGGGTAAACTAAAATAGGTTCTTGTTTGAGTAATCAAGTCCTAAACGTGGCAATTGCATGTATTTCAATTTTTTTTTTTTTTTGAAAGGCATGTATTTCATATGATAACATAGTGTAGAATTTTTCAAACCAAAAAATTGTACAATATTATAATGAATCCGGATCAAGGGACACAAAATTGTACACATTTTTTTACACTCTTTGTGAGCCCTTCAATTTTAAAACATTCAATGTTCTAGATTAAATGTGAGAATGGCCTGACATAAATAAACAAAATAATAATAATTTATTTTTCAAACAAAATAAATAAAATTTTCTTTTCTGAAGAAAAGTAAAATACAAACGTAAAGAATATATACTGGAAGTAAACAAATAGAGCACAATAAAAAAGAAAAAGAATTAAGGATAGAACAACAAGAACAACGAACACCATATCTCCGTCCCTAAGCTCCATCCCCAAACTCTAAATATTGGAGTTGAGATTCATGATGATCTGAGAATCGCCCCATGTGCACTTTTTTTACGTATGTTGAGAACTCCCTTAACACCAAACAAAGAAGAACACAACAAGGGACAAAAATACCAAATTTCCAATCCCGTACAAGTTGAGGGAGGATTATGGGAAGCATCAACAAAGATTAGAATGAGATATTTGTTTAGCAATTGGGAAACTGATTTCTTCTATTTCACGTACAACAAAATTGGATATCTTGTGATTTTAGTCTATCATAGACAATGAATATCAGGTACATTTGAATATTATAGACCAAATATTTGAGGACTAATTCAATAAGGGAAACATAGTGACCATGGTTTAATCTCAATTGAAGGAGATATTATAATCATACTCAACATGTAAGAGTCTAGATATAGGTTAAAAAAGAAATAGGTAAAATCAAACATACAAGATTGGGACGTTTCTCTCTCTGAGAAAACCCTAAGGAGGCGGCTTCAAGACTCTGTGAGCATGCTCGTCCGACGGCAGCCCTGGCCTAAGCTGGCCTTTTGGCCTCGCCGAAGCCTCATAGCTTTGCTGTTGGGCGGGATTTAAATGATTACCTATGTAGCTCTTGGGATGGAGTGGCTAGATCAAGGTTTTTGTAGGGTTTGTTCTTGGTAGCGATTATGGTGGTCGTCTCTATATTCCGGTAGCCGTGTTGCCCGGAATTGGAGGAACTCGTTTTGACAGCGCCGACTTGCGCTTTCGAAGGAGGCAGGGGCGGTGAGTTGTTGGATCGAGTAATCCAGTGTTAGGAGCGGTATGGGTCATGGTGGCGTGGTCTGGACGATGTTCATTGGGGCGGTGTGGTCCGGATGACGTCAAGGCGGCGAGCGGAAGTGCATCAGAGGCTTCTGGTACAACGGTGGTTGCTGGGTCAAGTCAAGGCTACCTTGATGGGACTTGGTTGGGTCACTCCTCTCTGGGCTGCCTTTTGGGTTTCTATGGTGGGCTTGGGTGTTTGCCCTAGGCCCATCCCTATGTTTTTGGTTTTGTCTAATTACAATAAATTTCTTGTATTTAGGAAACTAAGCACCGTTGTGTACTCTATATATCTCTAGCGCCTCTGGAGTAGTACCAAAGGAGGGTCTCCGCAACCTCTACGTATTTGACTGTATAATGAGTAGGTCTATTTGTATATACCACTTGTGGGTACTACTACTGTCTTCTTGTCTGTCTATGTCCTTAAATGACAGCGGAAGGATATGTAACGACCTATTCTGGCTTGTGATGAATATACTACTTCCCTTAATTAAAAAAAAAAAACATACAAGATTGGAAAAAATTCAATAAAGGGTTTAATAATTAGGAGGAATGAGTTTAAACTGATTTCAGGGCAGGGTATGAAAATTACTAAACGTAGATGAACACCATGGTTTTTTCCTTTTCTTTTAGGGTAATTGGTGTTGCATGTTCTGTTTCTTTAACTGTATTATTTATTTCAGTATTATTTACTTTTGTAAATTACTCTTTATAAAAATAAAAAAGGTTTAATCCACTTTTATTTATTTATTTTTGTTAGAGAATAATTATAATGCCATGTCCTTCTCACATTTAATCTAAATCGATGAATGTTTTAAAATTTAAGGGCTCAGAAGGAGTGTAAAAAATTGTGTACAATTACGTGTCATTTGATATGGATACGAAATATGTGCAATTATTACTTTTATGACATAATTACTCAAACATGAACCTATTTTGCTCTAATGAGAACCTTATTTACCTTTAACAAGAACTCTTTTGTAGTTGTAACATAAATTGACTCGGTGAGCTATGACCTATTGGTAAGTTATAATTCCAACATCGTAAAGATCATGGGTTTGATTTTCACTGACATATGTAAGGGTGGGGTGGGTTAAGAGTTTTAAATTACATGAAATAGAAATAATTCATATGGACATATATAACTATATATGTATATATTTTCTGAACAGGAACTACAGCTTGCCACGGTGGATAATCCCTCCAATATAGCAGAGTGGGCTCTATCAGAAATGCTGAACCAACCTGAGATGCTTACAAAAGCACAAGAGGAACTAAATAGGATAGTGGGAATCGACATGCTTGTTCAAGAATCTCATATCCCGTATCTCCCTTACATAAAGGCTTGTGCAAGAGAATCGCTCAGGCTGCATCCAGTTGCACCATTCAATCTTCCCCATTTTTCCACTGCTGATGCTATAGTAGCAGGCTACTTCATCCCAAAGGGCAGTAGTGTTCTTCTAAGTCGTTTAGGCCTCGGACGCAACCCCAAAGTCTGGGAAAACCCGTTGAGATTCGATCCTGAGCGTCATCTAAATGGAGATGCCAGTCAACAAGTGGAGTTGGAAGAACGTGATCTGAGGTTCATTTCATTTACTACTGGAAGGAGAGGTTGCATGGGTGGTACGCTTGGGACTACTATAACTGTGATGCTCCTTGCTAGGATTCTTCAAGGGTTTACATGGAGCATGCCACCTAAGGTGGTTAAGATTGACCTCACTGAGGCTCAAACCCTTTTCAAGCTCAATCCTTTGTATGCACATGCTAAACCTCGCTTGCCTGCTGCTATGTACCTGATTTAACTGTTCCAGAGTAAACCGCATATAAAACCCTTGGCTAGTTCATAAATAAAGCTAGCCCTATTAAGAATATGATCACTATGATCAAGCAGTACGTACTAGCTAGGAAGCTAGCTATTCCATCATTTTGCATGCTATGATGAAGTAGCTCAGATATCTCTGGCCATGCCAGAGGCTAGCTTCGAACATTTTGCATGTATGTATGGGGTTGAGGTAAGCTTGCTTATATAGACAAATAATATCCGGCCTTATGCTTTCTACAACTAATGTCTACGTTTGTTTTGTTTGCCTTTGGAGTCTCAAACTATGTTTGAGCGCGCTGCAGTACTAATCACAGATCTATAATTTTTCTTCTCCCTTAGGGTGCTATTTCATTTTTTATTTTTTTATTTTTTTATTTTTTTATTTTTTTATTTTTTTATTTTTTTATTTTTTTGCAGTCACGCTAAATACTAATCTTAATTGAAGGAGGTATATATTTGTAGAGTTGGAAAATGATTACAGTCAAGTAATATTAAGTTTGTTGCCAAGCTCTTTGTAATAGAGACTGATTTGGTCTGCCAAAATTTCATTTTCGGCGATTGGAGTTCGTTTGGATTTGTACTTGTTTGGGAGGTATGACATTGTCCCTCTTCTCTTGTAATATTCATTCTTTTCTTCTTCTTTTTTCAATAAATATTCATTCTTATTTATTTTACAAGTTAAGGAGGTTCTTTGCATCTCTTAGCTTCTGGTTTCATGTGAAAAAAAAATGTTATTAAGGTGGTTCAAGATAATTATAACCATGTTTTACAACTTCATTAATTAACTTTGTAATTTTCATGCTCAAGAAAAATTCTCCGGTATATTAATGTACCAATACATAAAGTAGACTAGATTTGATATAGAGATAGACGGACCTCCATGCATAAGTAGACTAGCTTGACTTAATCTAAAATAAGTCTATCTCTGTATCGAGCTAGTATATGTCTGTATCGAACTAGTTTATATCAGTACATTAATGTACCATAGACGAATTCCATACTCAAACATCTATTTGTTTCTTTTCCTTATTAATTTTTTTTAATTAGAATTTGATACTTAGTCAAACTAGGAGCCAGACAAAAAAGAAAAGTCAAACTGGATGAGTCCTATGATATCATACGCTCATATTATTAAGTGGTGAACAAAAATACATCGGTAAGGAGTAAAGACACACTACACTCATATGTTTGACCGGACTTTCTGGATAAGCTCCCTTCTCAAAATCTTTCCGGAAGCCGACTTAGGAACACTGGTTACAAAAGTTATGCTCCACAGTCTTTTGAACGGTGCAACCTGTAGATGTCAGTAAAGCAACCTATCAAAACTCACTATTGATAACGTAACTAAGAAAGCAAGGAAGGAAGAGCGCTTTGAGCCTTGCTTTACTAGCTTCTCCACAAATTTTAGAATGTCTTGTTCAGTTAGCAAGCTATTGGGTTCACGAACAACATAAGCAGTTGGAACCTCACCGGCTTTAGCATCCGGATATCTGCAACAAGAAATCAATGTTCAAAAGGTACAGAAGATTGTATAGCAAAGTAGGGTAAAGCTATGGTATGTTAACATTTCTCATACATCAACTATTTTTACCACTTTAAAGACTCATGTTACCACTTTGAAGACTAGTATTACTATTTTGAGGACTCATATGGTAAACTAAGAAAATTTACCACTTTAAGGACTCATGTTACCACTTTGAGAACTAGTATTACTATTTTGAGGACCCATGTAGTAACTAAGAAAATTTACTACTTTAAGGACTCATGTTACCACTTTAAGGACTAATATTACTATTTTGAGAACTCATTTTACCACTTTTAAGGCAATTGTATGCATGTCATACGTACGTTAACACATTGTAGAATTTTCAAGCAAAGTAAAGCAACAGAAATAACAGTGAATATACAAATAATTCAAGTAAAAATATGCCTACTTACGGGATTACAACTGCATCCAATATTTCAGGGTGAGTAAGTAACAACCCTTCAAGTTCTGTTGGAGTAACCTTAATTTATATATAGTGAACCAGTCTTAATCAATTCCATATCATATATAAGGAAAAAAAAAAACTAAATAAAGAATCATGCATTTTGTTATCAAGGAAGAGCAGGGAGTATATATATAATACATATTGAAATACACCCACGTATGTATAGCAAAAAAAGCAAGGTTATATAACATATACAGATTTTAGATCAATTTTTGAGGATTAGTACTAGCGTCTGAATGAAAAGGATGCAAAAACATGCATGTCCTCCTTATTCTGTTGTTCAATGAAATACCTTCCTTGATTAATATATAAATCTAAATATAAGGCTCGATCGTTACTGCTTTAAGGAAATTAAAATTTACCTAGACTTTAGCAAAACGAGTGCAATAATAAGTTACCTGATAACCATAACACTTGATGAGCTCTTTGAGTCGATCCACAACATACAATCTCCCCTCTTCATCAAAATATCCAAGATCCCCAGCGTACGTGTACCCAACCTTGTTTATGTATATACGGTCAACTTCGTGGGAGTGTATTCCATGCACTGTCAGTGCATGGGTACTTGCAATATGAATGAATGTAATTTTTTTGATATTAAAATATATAAAGGAGTAGATTAGATGAGTGGCTGTTATTTAGAGATTAAAATAACCGTCAGCTTGCACTGACGGTGCATACAATCCTCTCCACAACTTCGTTGCTTCCGAATTATTATAATAACCTGAAATCAATCTATAAATGCATCATGCATGAACCATTCTAATATATGTCAATTTCACAAGCGAAGAAATCGATGATTGAACTAATTAATAACTGATCAATTTCAAAGAAAACATATACAAGATTATATAGGTCAACCTTGCATTATATTTGGCCCTCTAACCCATATTTCTCCCAATTGATTAGGTGGAAGAGCCTTGAGGGTATCTGCACTAACTATCCGAGATTCCATTCCAGGAGCAAGAATGTCGGTTGAACCGGAATATCGAGATCCTTCTATCGGATTCTCTAGTTAAATTACTCCACAAGTTTCCGTCATACCATATCCCTGCAACAATACCACATGTATCTTTATGCACAAATTCAATCATACATCATTAATTCTGTAGCTAAATTACATTAACATTTATCACATGAGGATTATGTGCCAATTAAGAGTCACTCATAATAACTGATGTAATAACTACACCGATCATTTGATTAGTAACATGGCTTCAATTGTATGCTTCCTTACATAGCCTCTGGTTTCAGTTCGATCTTAAAGAAAATAAATGCTTGATCCTCCTGAATTAAAAAATGCTTAATTTCTTAGACCAAACAAATTCTTTCAGAACTTCAAAACGTGACACCCTTTTAGTAGTTCATAGTTGGTGGCCTCAACTTATGGTCTATATTTATCCAACTAAATATTGACATGTCAGACCAAAGCATCCAGTTATTTAATTAGACATCGACGACATGAATCACATGCATGCAGGACAATGATGGAGCCTGGATTCATTCCATTCAAAGTATGACAACTCCTTCATTCATGGAACATGGACAACCAAACTCGGTTTTTGTTTTGCTCTTTAATTTTCATATCAACATAAATACCTAGTTGATTAGTAATTAAATGATGTTAAAGAAGAAACTAAAACTACCTAAATAATAAAAGAGAATACAGTAGGCAAAAAGAATAGTTCTGACAAAAACCCTAAGCACAGCCGGCGGCTTTTTGCACGATCACTTTCTTCGTCCGGTGGTGGCTCTAGGCTGGCCTTTGGGCCTCGCCAACGCCTCTGCCGGACGGGGATTGCACTATACGATCGAACTCTGGGCGGGGGTTGCTCGAAAGTTTTTTGCAGGTGGGTTCCAATTTCGGTCTCTGGTTTGCATCTCGGGTTCTGGTGGCTTTGCGTCTGTGGTTTTGGTGGTACTCGGTTTTGGGCTTCTTCGACGGACGACGGTTGCAGGGATTTGAGACTCAAGATCTGCAGTGGCCTGGGTTGGCGGGGTACTGGATTGAGGTGGCTTCGGTGTGAGGGAGGTAGAGGCGGCACGTTCTGCGGTGGGTATGTTTCGTGGCGGCGGGGATCACAGCGGAGCGGCCTCATGTGAAGCTTTGTTGGAACTGCACGGGGGTCTCAAGATTGGAGATGGATGGCGGGCTGGAGCAAGCTCGGCCTGCTGGGCCTTTGAGTGGGCCTTCCGTTTGGAGATCTTGGATCTTGGCTATTTTGGGCTAGGGTTTTGGCCTAAGCCCAACTCTATGTTAGTAGCTTTGTTTACTTTCAATAATTCCCTATGTATTTCAGGATCATAGTTTTGGTACTTTGCCTACAGAATGATCGGTGATTCTAAACATCTAGGTTCAAAGTTCTTTGGTGTACCGCAATTGAGCCCATTGGCACCGAGAAACTTTGTATGCTATTATTCTAGTTTAGAATTATGTTATTCTGCTAGGCTCCTGCAAAAGGAGCGGAATTGTCTCAAGTATAATGGCACTTATCCCCTTGTTGGGATCTATGTACTAGGCCATTCTTGCCTGTGTTTGCTATGAATGAAATCCATTCTTCTTGTCAAAAAAAAAAAAAAAACTACCTGAATAATCGCAGCCTGAGGAATATTCTTGGCCGTCTCCTCCATCAACTCTTTTCCAAGCGGTGCCACACCAGACCCGATTAACTTCACCGACGACAAGTCGTACTTGTTAACCACACTCTGCTTCGCCAGCGCAATCATCACCGGCGGAACGACAAACAATTGAGTGACCCTGTACTCCTCCATCGCCTTCAATGCCTTGTTAATATCAAACTTGGCCATCGAAACGACTACGTTGCCTCGCCTGAGCTGCGAGTACAAAATCACCGACAGCCCCATTATGTTGAACATGGGAACAAAACACAAAAACACGTGTTTCGACTCCCCGTAACTGTCCTGGTCCGCCGTCACCATCAACGACGCCGTAATGAAGTTCCGATGAGTTAGAATCACTCCCTTGCTTTTCCTGGTCGTACCTGACGAGTACAACAGTGCGGCCACGTCACTCTGTGTGACACTAACCGCCAGTAAATCGGAAATAGTGTCTGATATTCTGATCAAATTGGAGACGTACTTGGTTGGAACATTGAAGCTCTCCATTTTGTGCCAGAGTTCCGGGACGGTGATGATGAGCTTAGGGTCGCAGTCTTTGATTTGGTTTGAGAGCTCGTAGACGGTGTAAATAGGATTACAACTGGTGGCAACGACTCTGATGGCAATGACGGTGAAGAAGCAGACGGGGAAGTGGATGGAGTTGGGGGAGAGGATGAGGACGACGTCGTTCTTCATGATGTTTAGTCGGATTAGGACTTGCACGAGCAGGCAGACTAGGGATTTGAGCTGGAGTAAGGTTAGGGTTTCTCGGTGTTGACATCGGCAAGGGCGAGGCTGTGAG
Source organism: Rosa chinensis (assembly GCF_002994745.2). Lineage (NCBI taxonomy): Eukaryota > Viridiplantae > Streptophyta > Magnoliopsida > Rosales > Rosaceae > Rosa > Rosa chinensis. Next base: position 36,906,257 of record NC_037094.1, read on the forward strand.
GGGAAGAGGAGGAGGTTTGGAAGAGAAATGAGGTAAGAGAGAGGTTAGGGTCTTCGGGGAAATGGACCGGAGGCCTGGGGGACGTGTAGGTTCCGGTTTCGTAGTTGAAGGATGGCTAATTGGAGGAGAGGATCAAAATGTGGATTATTTGTTTCGGTAGACAAGTTTATTGTTTTTACAGATAGCTAGAGAAGAGGTGGATGGTTTATCCCTTGTTGGTAGGTTGCTGAGTGCCGAGGTCTTGCAGGACCCATTTGAACGCTGGTGAAACGTGCCAACTTCGATCATGGGTGTCTAAGTCATCTCGTAGGCTTGATTGCGGATGCTTGCGGGTCCTACCACTTGAAAACTTTAGTGTGGTAGTGTGGGCTTTGGGACATTGCGTGGTCTGTCTACTAGCTCCCAATTATAACCAGCAAGGGGCCCAGATGTTAGTTGGGCTCCTGCCAAGGCCTGCTTCGGGTAATCGGGGCAACGAACGATCATAATGTTCCTGAGCCGAGGGACCTGCCTCCCCCCCCCCCCCCCAAATACTTTATCCGAAAAAAAGAGAAGAGGTGGATGGTGCAATTGTGCAAGCAAGGTGAATGAGTAGTGAGGACGCCGACTGTTGACCTGCCAACTTCTAAACGACATAATAGGTCTGTGCCACACCCGTTGTTTTATTGTGATTAGAGTGCGGTGTACTTCCATACATAATTATTGTCATTTTTGGCCAAGATCAAGAGACTGGTGATTTTGAATAAAGTCTTTATTTTCCAAGATATAATAGACAATTGCCATATATTTTGTACTAAATGCCAGTGGTTTAGTTTTTCTTCAACTAGACTCATCTAAAGTGAGTATGATGTCTAGGAAGGTTTTGAGATAAGTTGTATTTAAGCGAGCTTTGCTCCACCGACATCTCTCAACTCACCTGGTCATATTCATTTTGGAGTTACTGAAAAAAGTTAAACTTCATATTCATTTTGGAGTTACCGAAAAAAGTTAAACTACTACCTTTGTTTTGCATTAGCTAGTATTCGGATTAGAATTTCTTTTGGTCAAAGAAACAATGATTTACACCGTTGGCTTATGAATAAATTTTCGAGTTCTGTTCATTATGACTCCATTTAATTCTAAGCATATTCCTTTGTGACTACAATGGTTGGGCCATCAAGATTAGTTCAAGGTAGAGGTGGCAAATGGGCTGCTAAGCATGAGCACAGCACAGGCCTGGCACGGCCCAAGCTCGTTCGTGGCTTGGCACGACCCGAGCACGTTAGAATAACGGGTCGGGTTGGGCCTAGGAATATTAGCCCATTGGCCCGGCCCGGCCCGAACCCATAATGGACCCGGCACGGCCTGAGCAAGACATATTGTGGGCCGGCCCGTTTCATACATAAAATTTCATATTGTTTTAAAAAAAATTAAAAAACCACAATGATGAAATTTGAAAATTAGACCTCTTTATTTAAAATCTCATGACAATTCTACCAATGCTATTTCTTTTATGTTGTCAAAATAGTGAAATAAAACATTATATCTGTTCAAGGAAAACCTAATTTGTGTTTAGCCCAAACTCTAGGTTACTTGACCTAGTGGTAATAGGATTTAATTAGAAGGATCTAGAATCCTATTCAATGTAGAATTACTTTCCTTGTATGATTGAGATTCTATGCATTGTAATCCTCTATATAAAGAGTCCCCTATTATCAATGAGAATACACAGCAAATTCCTCTCAATTTCTGATTCCCTAAAACACGTTATCAGCACGATCCCTAACCCTGAAACTCAAAATTCGTAGCCTTCAAATCCCAGAAACCTCCGCCGCCCACCTTGAAGCTCTCACCTCCAGGAGTCTAGAACCGGCGGCGCTGTCCCCAGAACCGGCCGGAAAATATACGAACCGGCCCCCGGAAATACAGTTACTCTCTCTGCCCGGTTCGAAGCCTTCCCCCCTGCCCACAGTTACCAAACTCCACCACCAGCTGCAACCGGACCTCAGATCACCGTACCCGAAAAATCACCACCGGAACCGGTCTAGAACGACTCGAACCGGCCGCCGGAACCAACTGAGCCGCTGAACCGCCGCCTGCATCTTCTATCTGCGCTTCAGTCAACCGAACCCAACTCCGGTCAACCCTAGGCCCAGCTGCAATCAGCCCAAGCCCCAGAAGCCAAAGTCCTTGGCCCAACAACCTGAAGCCCAGCAGCATAAAAAAAAAACCCTGACGTCATCTGCCACGCAAGCATCCACGTCAGCCTCCAGTCAGCAGCCACGTCAGCGAGCCACGTCAGCACCAGTGCCACGTCAACAATCCGGTCAACCACAGTCAACGCCGTTCAACCCTCCGATCAACGACCGCCGGCAACTTTTCCTGCCAACTTCCGGCCATTTTTCGGCGAACTTCCGGCCACTTTTCGAGCCATTTTTTCGGCCATTTTTCTGCAGTTTTCCTGCAACTTTTTCCGGCGACTTTTCCTGTCAGCTACAGTAACTTTCCGGCGACGACTTTTCCAACCATTTTTTAAGGTAAACTTTTCTAAAAGTTCCCGTTTTGGAAGTTTTATTTCAATTTCTTCTTCTTTGCTCGGGGACTTCCAACATCCCTTCTTCTACCCCCCTTTTCTTCTTTATAGGGGAGACCAAAAGCCGAACTGTGGGGGTTCGTGCTCACTCCAAGCTTAGAGCTTGTAGAGTCCTCCAAACTTAAAGTTTGTTGAGAAGAAAACGATCGACCAAATACATCGTTGTTTCGATCTAATCCAAAACCCCTCTTGGAACGGATTTTCTTGGAAGCGACTACGCTCAGAAAATCCCTAATTTCTTGGAAGCGACTACGCTCATAAATTTAATAGTTTTTCGTGGTAGCCTTTTCGCTCCGAAACTAACCCTAATCTTGTGTTGTTTTTCAGGATGAGTAACCTGAACAAGTTGAACTTCGTTCCACTAGAAACAACTGGCGCAGGATACCATAGGTCGGTCCGAGATGTGCGCCAACATCTTAAGGCTAATGGACTTCTGGGAGCCATCCAAGAGCCTGGTCAGAACGTGCTCTCCATTGAGCCAGCTACTGCTTTCGAAGCAAAACAAGCTAAAGCCATAATTCTCATGACAAGGCACATGAATGACGCGCTCCAAAATGAATACCTCAATGAGGAAGACCCAAGAAAGCTATGGGTAGAACTTGAGCAGCGATTTGGCAACGTTCGTGACTCCCTGCTTCCTGATTTAGAAATGCGATGGCATAGCCTCCGCTTTTGTGATTTCAAGTCTGTGCTTGATTATAACTCGGAAGCTCTTCGTATCAAGTCTCTGATGGAGTTTGTGGCCAAGCCATAACTAATACGATGTTGATCGAGAAGACTCTCTCTACCTTCCTCGTCTCTGCACTGATGATTTCAAAGAATTATCAGATTGATGTAAATGCAGGACGTATCACAAGGTTTCATAAGCTCATTGGCGCCATGAACGTAGCTGCAAAGCACGACAATATTCTTGTGAAGAACTATAATGCTAGACCCGTGGGAACTAAGCCTATTCCGGAGTCTAACTATAGTCGCGCCCCCAATGGAGGACGCAAGGAGCGAAACCCTAAGGATAGGGACAATTCTGGACACTCTGGTCCATATGTTCGCCCTAAAGAGGAAGGAAATCGCCAAGAGAGGCGTGCACGGAACCGTAGAGGTCAACGTGTGAAGAGAGAGAGGCAGAGCCTCCGACCATGGTGGTAACGCCACCAAGAGGATAGGTCGTCCAAATTGCGCCCCAATGGCGCCTCGATAAAGGGAGCCTGACCATAATGATGTTTGTTTTCGATGTGGATCAACTGAACATTGGGCCAAAGCATGTACAGCACCCCAGAATGTTGCAAACGCATACAAGACGTATCGTGAAGCAAGGGAAGCAAATTACATGGCACAAGAAGATCAAGATGGCGATCTAGATCTAAGGGTGGAAGACTACAAGGATCAAGACCCAGAAACTGGCGATTTTGATTAAGTTTTTTTATTTTCCAAGAGATGTAGGCGATTGCCATATTACTTTTTATTGGATTAGATTTTCTTTGATCATAGAAACAATGATGTACTCCGTTGGCTTATGAATAAAATTTCGAGTTCTTTTCATTATGACTCAATTTTGATTTTGAGCATAGTATTTTGTGACTACGATGACTGGGCCATCAATATTAATTCAAGGACATGGAATAGCCCAAGTTCCACTTGCCAAATGGCACCTTGATTACAGTTGTCACATAAACTCTCTACGCTCTTAGGGCAAATCGTACCCTATGAATAGCCAACGCATTCCGTGCGAAAATGCATGTAGAGAACGGAAATGAGTTCCTTTGCATTACCTCTAATGATTGCGAATAAAGGCGCATCTTAGAGAAGTTTATGTGTCTCTCAAGTGGACTCTATGTAACTATTCGAGCTATTAATCCAATAAAGTTACGAGAGAAGATCTCTTGGATTTAGACACATATTGGCTTTGTCACGACAGGATAGGTCATCCTGGTCATGATATGATGATCCGTCTACTAAAGACTTCACTCGGACATCCATCATTTTGAGCAAAACGAAGCAAGAATCTGATGACGCCATAAAAGGCGCCAACCATGAGCATAACGCCATGGTTGTTCCTTCTTGTGGCCATGCGCCATACATGCTAATTTCCATGGCTCCAATGCCATGATGGGAGATGTAGTCACACATTTTTCTTCTAATAGCGCTACAGACGCTCAGGCCCAACTAAAATCCTCATTAGTTGCTTCTAAGGCCCCTCGCTCATTTTACAAAGCCTGTTCCTTCGGGAAATTAGGACTGAGACCGTCCTATGCAAAGGATATGAAAATACTCATTCTGTTCTTACATAAAATCCGTAGGGATTCTGTGGACTAGTTCAACCAACTTGCGGACGTTTAAATATCTCATGATGTTGGTTAACACGCAAACACACTGGTCACGTGTTGTGCTTTTGGCCACTTGTAATGCTGCTGATGCTACACTCTTAGCACATATCATACAACAACGGGCTCACTCCCCGAATCATCCTATTTAGTCAATTGGATTTGACTATGCTAGAGAGTTTACATCGAAAGACTTTCGATGGATATTGCAATGGGCTTGATGTTGGACATCACTTTCCCATGTACACACCCAATTGGTCTCATGGAAATGACTACGATGGTAGCCCGAACATTGGTAATGCGCACCAATCTTCTTACATCCGCTTGGGGTGATGCAATATCGCATGCAGCTATGCTAATTCGTCTACGACCTAATGCCACTCAATGTACCTCTGTGTTACAGCTAGTGACTGGGTACACGTCTTTTGTACTTACGCACATTTGAGTGAGCCATTTTTGTGCCAATTGCGCCGCCACAGTGCTCTATGATGGGTCCTTACAGACGAATGGGCAACTACGTTGGATTTGAGACTCCAACAATCGTCCACCACTTAATGCCCTTGCAAGGCGATCTCTTTACCGCTGGATTAGCGGGTTGTCACTTTGATGAGACAGTCTTCCCGTCGTTCGGGGAGATAAGAACACAAATGTTCAACAGAAACGACAGGAATTGTCGTGGCCTGTCCCCACTATGTCTCATCTCGATCTCTGTTAAAGTGACGAGATCACACAAATATGCTGCAAACAAACCTGCAAGGAAGGACGTCCCTACGAGAGGACATAGCGCCACCGCACACGGAGGTGGGTATGGAGCCAACGCCAAAGAGAGTGGCACTCTGGCGTTACAGGCCATGTCCCCAGCTAGGATGCGTGGGAGGCCCGTGGGTTCGAAGGATACTTTGGCACATTCCAATCCTTTGATCATCCGGGTTATGGTTATCGTTGGGGGACGCCTCAACGTCAAAACCTATTCCTGAGAATATAGAGCTCTATGAAACTTACACTAGTGTACATGAGACGTGAGATAGAAACTCCATCATAATGATGATGTAGTTGCGCATGCGCATGAGTTTGTTGAGTCCGATGATATCGAACCACGCTCCGTTGATGAATGAATGCCAACGTAGAGAAATTTGGCCTAAATGGAAAGATGCGATCCAGGTTGAGATGGATTCTCTAACGAAGAGGAAGGTTTTCGAGCTAGAGATGTCAACACCTCCTAATATAAAACCTGTTGACTAATAGGTCTTCGTTAGAAAGCGTAGTGAGAAAAAGAGATGGTAATCTCGCCTTATGGCGCAAGGCTTCTCACAAAACGCCCTGGAATTGACTACGATGAAACATATTCTCTCGTAATGGATGTCACTGCACTCCACTACCTTGTCAGTTTGGTAGTTTCCGAATAACTAAACATGTAGCTTACAAATGTGGTCACTACGTATCTCTATAGGGATCTAGATACGGAATATACATGAAGGTTCATGGTGAACTTCATTTACCCAAGTCAAGTAGCTCTAGACCATGGAGCGCGTTTACAAAGAGGTTGAAACGCTCACTAAAGTGACTACTTGATTGGGAAGGGATATGCCCACGTGTTTCTATGACAAGTTTTGGATTCTATCGCGGTTCATGTTGGACATGATCTTCATTAGAAGCCCTTAAAGAGTTAAGGGAAACCACTGAACACTTGAAATCCGATTTTGAGATGAAGGATTTTGGGAGAACACGATTATGTCTTGGTTTAGAACTTGAGCATCGTGTCGATAGATGCTTAGGCATTTTGACAAGGTCAAGCCTTCAAGCACCCCCATGATCGTCCATAGTCTTGATCCTGAGAATGATCCTCTTCGTCGAAAGAATGATGACGAAGATGTGCTAGAGGCAGAAGTGCCTTACTTAGTACAATAGGCGCATTATTGTACTTATCTCAATGCACAAGACCAGACATCTCATATGTTGTGAACTTGTTAGCTAGATATAGCTCTGCGCCAACGCGACGCCATTGGATTGGTGTAAAAAATATCTTTTGATACTTGAGATGTATGTATGATATGGGCTTGTTCTATCCCTATAGAGAGATGATGGATTCGGACCCATCACACACCAGAAACGCCGCCAACGCTGGCCTGCATTCTCTATCCCCATCCCAAAACGACATGTGTTTTGGAAGGTTTTGCTGATGTTGGGTATCTCTCTGACCCACACAATGGTCATTCCCAATCCGGTTAAGTGTTCACCATGGGAAAAGACCATGACACCTTGGAGGTCTACATAATAGACCCTAGTCGCTATATCTTCGAACAATGCAGAGATCATTGCTCTTCACGAAGTGGTTCGTGAATGTATATGGATTGGATCCATAATTACGCATGTTCGAACAATTGTGGTTTGAATTCTACCACAGATGAGCCTACGAGCATTTAGGATAATGCTACTTGTTTTGAACAAATGAGGCAAGGCTACATCAAAAGCGACAACACTAAGCATAATCAGCAACAACAGAATCTCCTCAAGATCAATTTGAACTAGATTCAATCTGAGGACAATATGGCAGACTTGCTCACTAAGTCATTGCCTAGATTCCACTTTCGAGAAACGTGTTGGTAGCATCATTTACAGAAGTTATCCGATCTCCCATGACCGTTATCATCAGGGGGAGATGCAGACATCAGGGGGAGATGTCTACACGTATGGTCTCGAATCATGAAGGGTGTGTTGTGCTCTTTTTCCCCTTCGACCGAGGTTATTTTTGTCCCACTAGGTTTTTGTTACTCGGCAAGGTTTTTAACGAGGCAACGAGAGAAGCACCGCGTTTGGGCAACACAAGGGGGAGTGTTCAAGGAAAACCTAATTTGTGTTTAGCCCAAACTCTAGGTTACTTGACCTAGTGGTAATAGGATTTAATTAGAAGGATCTAGAATCCTATTCAATGTAGAATTACTTTCCTTGTATGATTGAGATTCTATGCATTGTAATCCTCTATATAAAGAGGCCCCTATTATCAATGAGAATACACAGCAAATTCCTCTCAATTTCTTTCTTGTAGTGTTATATAAAAAATTATTAGAAAACTAATCTTAAAAAGCTAAGATTGAGAAAAACATTGTAGAACTTAATTTATTTAAATTTTCTAAATAGTTAAATAAAATTATTTTTTATTTATTCAAATTAAGATTTTAAAATCGTGCTTTATAATGGGTAGGCATGAGCACGGCCCGTTTATTGACCCGGAACGATACGGGCTCGGGCCATGGGCCGGACCAGGCTTAATGTTTAAGTAAATGGGCCAACACGAAGCACGACTAGGCCGGCTTAAAATGGGCCGGGCCAGCCCGTTTGCCACCTCTAGTTCAAGGACGTGGAATGACCAAAATTCCTCTTACCAAATGGCACCTTGATTACTGTCACTACGCTCTTAGGGCAAATCGAACCCTATTGAGCTATTTGAGCCAACGGATTCCATGCGAAAAAGCATAAAGAGAACGAAAAAATAAATTCCTTTACACTACCTCTAATGATTGTGAATAAAAACGCATCTTAGAGAAATTTATGTGTCTCTCTAGTAGACTTTCTGTCACCACTATTCGAGCTATTAAATTCAATAAAGTTATGAGACAAGATCTCTTAGATTTAGACACATATTGGTTTTGTCACAATTGTCACGCCCCGAATTTTCAATAATTCAATTCAAATCTGAAACACGATAACTTAACAAGCACAAGAAAAACATATAGAAAATTTTTCATATAAATTAAGCAACAAAACAACTGAGCTCACAATGTCAATACCGACTCGCTCTTTAGAGTCACATATTACATTACAGATAGTTTACAAATCAAATTGAATGACAATTTAATAAGTAATCACACCCACCACAACTCACTACACAGCGGAAGACTTAAAACTAAGAGTACCATTCGACGTCCACGCTACCCAACGTACACCTCAGCTCCGACGATGACTAATCGATATTCTAACCTGCACAAAAACCCCTACACCATAGAATAGTGCACCGGGATTGAACAAAACAAACACAGTAAGCTTTTTAAGCCCGTATGAGTAAACTCAAATAAAATGACTCACGTCACACATGCTTATAATTTCTCAACTCATGAGATGAATTAAAGCAACATTATTTAATTTCACAAAACACAACCAACATCAAGTTCATATCATATCATATCATATCATCTCAACGACAAATCACACTCACTTCCCCTCAACATAAAGCATTTGTCAAAACGATGACCTCAGAACTCATTCACAACTCACTACAAGTCTCAAACCACAACCGCACTTGCAATTGAATTAAGTAAAATCAGTAATCCCTGCATGGAAACATAGTTCAGGAGATCACATTAAAAACAACAATAGAAATCATATAAATCCCTGCATATAATTTAGTTCAGGAGATTACATTAAAACAAACAATTCATAGGCAGTAATCCCTGCATATAACTTAGTTCAGGAGATTACTTAAGATTCAACAATTAGAAGGGAAAGGAAAATCAATGAAGAAGTCAAACAACCCACACTAAAGTCAATTATCGCCCACCAACTCCAAACTAAAGTCGATAGTCGATGTTCACCCATCGACTTTGACTAAAGTAGGTGATCACCCATCAACAATCTCAAACCTCAATCACTCAACATTAATTCATATCCTCTTCATAACAATCAACACATCAATTATCGCCACTTTGGTACTACTGTATAAACTATCGCCACTTTGGTCGCCACGTTGGTATTACAATATATTTAATCACACTCTCAAACACAACTTTTCCAATGTCACACCATCCAATATGTATATTCCATGTAAATATATATATATATATATATATACACACGTAGTCATTCATGCAGGAATGACCACTAATATCAACTATAGTTTTATAAATTATTCCTCTCAAAAATCATTTTATATCAAAACATTGTTTTAACTTACTCATGAACCGTTGTCGATCAAGTTCATATATTTTAAAACAAATAATTTGTTTCGAAAATGATTTAACAATTAAACAAGTAATTCCGAGTAATAAATAATTCCGTTCGTAAATGAACCACGTGAGATTTACTCACCTCTAACTCCAGCTGCGTCTTCTCTAACAGCCAAGATAAATTACTGGACGTACTGCCAATCACCTAAAGCAAGTACAACCCCGATTCAGTACACGAATTAACAAAAACTATTTAATTCCAAAACTCCCGAAACACACTAAGAATCCGAAAATGACGCCAATCGAAGCGAAACTTCATCCAAGACCACCCGAGGTCTCCAGAATACTTATACGATCAATATACCAAAACTACAAGTCACTCGGACAGTCGAATACTCGCGGATTGTGAACCGAAGATAACGCGTAAAACCAAAACCCTAGCATGCTTCAACTTTCTCCAAAATAACCATATAATATATCAAAACGATCGTATGGATGCGTAGATGCATAAACTGAAAACAGGACCCAAAAATATGGTCTGACGCGCCGCCACAAGCGACGGGTCAGCAGGCGGTCAACTGCGGCGGTCAACGCCGAGTCAACCACCTCCGATGCAAAAGTCGTAAACTACAAACTTGTTCAAAATGAAGTGATGAGCCACTTTCATACCTGGAGCTAAGTGAGATTCGGTCTAGATCGTCCTAAATCAGGCTTGGAAGTTGGATTAATGTCGAGCGTCCGATCACGTTTCCAGATCCAACTAGAACCGTCGAAAGCTTCAAACCTTGATCTTTCGTTCCATACACCAAATCGTGATGCAAGGCCTATATGGGGATGATCATGAGGAAGAGAATATTCCAAAACCGAGAAGGATCTGCCGAGATGTCGCCGGAAAAGTGGATTTCTGACCGGGTCCCGATCGTGAATTCTTCCTCGACTCCGATCTGCTGTTTCCGGCAAACCATGATGCAAACCACCATTACAAGGCGGCTCACGATGCTGGTCTGAACGTTCCTTGCCTTGTCCCGTCATCGGAGGTGGCCGGAGGAGGGAGAACGAATCGGGTAGGGAACTGGGTTTCGTCTCGGGTCGGGTCGCGCGGAGGAGAGAGAACAGAGAGAAATCTAGGGGAGAAAATGAGATTTTCGGAACTTTTGGGATTTATGAAAAAATCCAGAATTTTCTTATATTTATAGAAATTTCCCCAAATTTCTCACTCATAATTTTCTCATACGAACTCCGATTTCCGCGTTCCACATGTCCATGAACTCGTATCGACACGCTCTACTACTTTCGTAAGGAAGTTTCCAAAGAATCCAAACGTATAAAAAGTCAAACTTCGTAACCCCCCTAAAACGTGCATTTCTAATAATTATCCGTCTGAAAATAATTCCACTCCACCCTCAAACCACGAATTCGTACAAACAAACACTTTATTAATTCCAGGAAACATTTAGGAATTAATAACGAATTTTCGGGGTATTACAACAATAGAATAGGTTATCGTAGTCATGATATGATGATCCGCCTAATAAAGACTTCACACGGATATCCATTCTTTCGAGCCAACAAAGCAAGAATCAAAGGTTGATTCCTAGACTAAATGTGAGCGCCGCCGTGGTCACCAGCCCTAGCCCCAAGTGATGCTGCAATCACCAACATTGCTTCCAATAGAGTATCAGACGCTCTGGCCCAACCAAAATCATCATTAGTTGCTTCTATGGCCCCTCGCTCATTCTACAAAGCCTGTTTCTTAGGGAAATTAGGACCGAGACAGTCCTATGCAAAGGATACGAGAATACTCATTCTGTTCTTACGTAAAATCCGTAGGGATTCTGTGGACTGATTCAACCAACTTGCGGAAGTTTAAATATTTCATAATGTTGGTTGACACGCAAACACGCTGGTCATATGTTGTTCCATTGTCCACTTGTCAAGCTACTTATACTACACTCTTAGCACATGTCATATGACGACGGACTCACTCCCCGGATAATCTCATTCAGTCACTTGGACTTGACAATGCTAGAGAGTTTGCATCGAAGACTTTCGATGATTATTGCATATCACTGGGACTGAAGTTGGACATCATATTCCTATGTACACACCTAAATGGTCTCGCGGAAATGACTATGATGGTTGCTCGAACATTGGTAATGCGCACCAATCTATCTATATCCGCTTAGGGTAATGCAATATCGCATACAGCTATGCAAATTCGTCTATGACCCACCGCAACTCAATCTCTCTCTGTGTTACAGCTAGTGAATGGGGTACAAGTATCTCGTATTTACGCATATTTGAGTGATCCATTTATATACCAATTGCACCGCCACAGCACACCATGATAGGTCCTAATAGATGAATGGGCGAATACATTGGATTTGAGACTCCAACAATCGCCTACCACTTAATACCCTTGCCAGCCAATCTCTTTACCGCTAGATTTGCAGATTGTCTCTTTGATGAGACAGTCTTCCCGTCGTTAGAGGGATATAGGAACACAGGTGTTCAACAGGAACGACAGAAATTATCGTAGTCTGTCCCCACTATATCTCATCTCGATCCCTGCTAAAGTGACAAGATCACACATATCTGCTATACATATGCCTACAAGGATGGACGTCCCTATGAGAGGATGTAACGTTATCCTACATGGAGGTAAGCATGGCACCAACACCATAGAGAGTGGTACTCTGGCGTTACAAGCTATGGCTCCAGATAGGATATGTGGGAGGCCCGTGGGTTCGAATGATACTTTGGCATTACTCAATCCTTTGATCATCGACACTCAAAATCCATCTCATGAGAATGTTCCGGATTATGGTAATTGTTGGAGGACGCCTCAACGTCAGAACCTATTTCTGAGAATATAGAGCTCTCTAAAAATGCACTAGTGTATATGAGACGTGGGATAAAAACTCCATCATGATTGATATGTATTCACACTTTTCGTTGCACATGAGTTTGTTGAGTCCAATTGTTTCTGTGGTAGAAACGGGTTGGTCGTGAGAGCTTCCACCTCCGAGATCCGTACCTACCAGCCATGAACAGAGGTCAGAGCAAAGACCGGGCTAGCCGGCCTTCGACCCTCCGATGCCTAAGTCAGATACATGTAAGAATGTAGACTAAGTAGGAGTAAATGGAGAGTGGTGGCTTACCTTGAATGAGTGGAGAGACATGTATTTATAGTTTGGGGATGGGCTTGTCACCCCTTTGTTTCCAATGTGGGACTAGGTGTGGCCTACCCGATACCACTAGTGTATGGTATCGGCATCATGTATGGGCATTATCGATATCATTTTAAGTAGCTAGTGAGCCTTGTGCTTCCGATATTTGTGCCTAGGCGGTATATATACCAACAAGTCCCCCAAGTCCCCAGTAAAGAGTTCTCTTGGGTGGGGAGTTTGTCATGGTAGAAATATTGGAAGTGCAAGGCGAGCATTTTCGGCACGTGACTTCCGTACGACCATTACCCCCAGTCCCCTAAGTCCCCAATTAAGAGGAGTCTTGACTGGGGTGGTGATTTTGTTTTCTAAGTAGAAACGGCGTAGGCCTTCATTGGACAGTTGGCAAGAGTTTCTTCCTTAGGGTGACTAGTCCCCCAGTCCCTCGAGACCGAGGTCAGAGGGTTTAGACCAGGGTCTGCTAGCATTCTGCATCAGGTATGCTCGATATAAGGTGTACTCGATAAACTTGGTGTCTGCAATGATAGCCTTGGCTCTATGTCAGCCCATTTTTTAATATGGCAATAGTAATAATTTTGGCGTGAAGCTGATAATGGCTGTAATGAATGTAGCTGATAGTCGCTAGAATGTACGTGGCGATATCGCTATTGTTAAGCTTGGCACAACCTTTTGTTTTGCATGTAGTGGCATGCAATCATATAATGGAGAAAGATGAGACATGCCGATACTGTATAATGGAGAGAAACCATGGCGATATCGTATCATGTAATGGGGAAATAAAACATGGCGATATCGTATAATAGAGAAAATATAGCGATACCGCGTGTGGGAGAAAGATAACTCATGTTGATATCATATAATGGAGAGATGACATATGGCGATATCGCGTGTTGGAGGGACAACTCATGGCCATATCGTGTAATAGAGAGGTAAAACATAGTGATATTGTATAGTAGAGATAAAGTATGGCGATATCGTGTAATAGATACATAAAACATGGCGATATCGAGTATTAGAGGAAGATAACTCATGCTGATATCAGATAATTGAGAGACAACCCATGACGATATCATATAAAGGAGAGCGTGTCGTAATTATGCATGTGGTGATTGATAAGAGCACAAAGTGTGACGTTTTTAATATGTATTTTTCCTCATTTGGCTAAGTTATTCTCTTAAAATTAATAATTATAACATAGTTTATGTTTTTAGGTACTTCAAGGACTGAAATGGAGAAAATAAGCGAAAAAGAGCAGAAATGAGCGTAAAATAAGGACAAGTCATTTTAGAAACTTTCCTCTTTCAAAATAGGAAATATTTCCTATTTTGTTTTAGGAAACTTTCTTCATTTGAACTTTCCTATTGCTTATTTTCTTGTTTTAATGAGAGAATTAGGAGTCCATCATATTAATAACTCTTGACTGATGAAATCAAGTAAAACTTAAAAGAAAAGAAAACTTGCATAAATCAGGAAGAATTCAAGGAGATAAAATGGAGTGTTATATTCAATATTTATTCTAATTATCTTAATTATCTTATTTCCTATTGATTATAACACTAATTAAATTCTAATTTTTCTTGATTGTAGGAGTTCATTATGTGCACAATTGGAAGAAGAAATTAGTGCAATTCAAAGGAGAAGAATAAGGGATGTATCTGGTCACTATTCAAGGAATATACAATGAGTCATTAAGGGGAAAAGAGATCCGAAAAATCAAGACTTTGTCATGAGAAAATCAAGCAAATTTGGAGGAGAAATCACCTCTAGATGATTGGCTATAATTGCATCACAAGAGACGAGAATTCCACTATAAATAGCAGCCATTCTCTACCCCAAAATCATCACTTCTTCATACAAAATTCAGTTCATTAGCCTAGCTGTCTTCTCTCCAAAACCCTCTCCAAATATTCAAAAAAAGTCTCTTGTCGTGAAGAGGTTTAGGACTTCTCCAAGGCTGTTCGTGTTCTTGAAGGCCAAGCTGTGTGTTCTCTTGACGTTCTCCAAGCTTCCTTGAAGATCAAAAAGTGTAATCCATGACCCTTATTTATGTTTTCATACTCTTTAGTTTTGAATTTCAGATTTTGATTATGAGCTTTATTATTGGAGTTGGATTTTTGTTAAGAATAAGTTTATGTTAGTAATTTTCAGATTCATTTCTTTATGTTCTTGAGTTGTTTATGATATCTTTATAATCTGATTTTGTGCCATCCTTTTATATCTTTAAGCATATGATTTTGGTTGAATACCTATGTTAATCTGCATGTTTATAAAGCCAAATTTGTGTTCTGATTCACCTAATCGTTTTAGGGCATAAATTAAGGTGGTAAAGGCTATGTACAATGGTCGAGATTTTATGCTACATGTTTGTGCGTTTGTAATTTCTTATAGATGCATACATGTTTGAATTCAGAATTCTAATTGCACTTAATGATTCATATTTAATGTTGACGGATGCTCTTCAGTATTAAAGTGATGTTTTATATGAAATATTTTAAGTTATGGACTTTTCCTAACTTAGGAGATTAAAGAAGAATTAAAGTGGTACTCGATCTCTTCAGACTTGTACTTCGAACTCATTTATGATATTTAGTGTTGGCACGATTTTAGGTTGTTTAGATTGAAATAATTCATTGCATGTTGATATGGTTTGGAAATTCTGATTTGAGTGTGAAGAAGTTGATCACATGTATATATTTATCTTTTTGTTTTATTTCGTAGGAACTTAGAAACCAAAAGTTGAATCCCCCCTTTTTATGGTTGTTTCTTGTGTAAATTTGTAGATAAATGTTTCTTTTGTAAATTTGTAGATAAATGTTTCTTTTATAAATTTGTATATAAATACTTGTTAATACTTGTTTTAATAATTACTAATTTAAATTGACCCATCTTTGCAGGAGTACCCTCAATCCCCGGTTAGAACGATCCCTACTTGCTTATATACTAACGAATGACAACAGGGTTTTAAATTGAGTGCCTATTTTGGCCACATCAGTGATATTGGATGTTTTTTAGAACAGTGCTAGGCTACATCACCATAACTGTGCTTGCAGCGGTGTTCAGCGTTGGCTATTTCATCTTGATCACATTGAGCCATTTCAGCTTGATTGTGTTTAGGTATTTCAACTTGATCGCATTGCATTTAGCCATTTCAACTGGATCGCATTTAGCCATTTCAGTTAGGCATTTCGCCTTGATCACCTTTCATTTAGACATTTCGCCTTGACTGCCTTTCATTGATCACCTTCATATAGGCATTTCGCCTTGATCGACGTTCATTGATCGCCTTTCATTTAGGCATTTCGCCCTGACGCATTTCATTGATCGCCTTTCATTTAGGCATTTCGGCTTGATCGCATTTAACTATTTTACTTTGATTGCATTTAGCCATTTTACTTTGATCGCATTTAGCCATTTCATTGTGATCGCATTTAAGCATTGCATTGTGATCACATTTAAGCATTTCAAATTATGATCGCATTTAAACATTTCACGTTGTGATCGTATTTAAGCATTGCATTGTGAGGGCATTTAAGCATTTCACATTGTGATCACATTTAAACATTTCACATTGTGATCGCATTTAAGCATTGCACATTAATCGCATTGGCAATACAAGGGTTTGCGAGTGATAGCACTTATAGTGTTATATCAGCACAACCAGCCATTAGCGATATTATTGATTTGAGCCATTGCGGTTTGGTTATGCGTTAGGTAATAGTTTGGAGTTTCTATACAGCATGCCCATGCCTTTAGCGAGATACAAAATGGCGATATCGAGCCAATTTCATTGAAAACTGCCAAAGGCAGTGACAGAATACACCACGATCGTGGGTGAATACATGGCGATTATTGGAGAATACGTGGCGGTCATTCGAGAATACATGGCGATTATTGGAGAACACATTGCGATCATTGGAGAATACATTGAGATCGTTGGAGAACACATTGCGATCATTGGAGAATACATTGAGATCGTTGGAGAACACATTGCGATCATTGGAGAATTGGTAGAGTTCCAGAGGGGCAGGGTTGTAAGAGTATAGTCCTGAGTGCCGCTAGGGCACGAGCCAGGAGTTAAGAGAGTGCCTGCTAGGGTATAAGCGTGAAGCTAAAGTATGGGCGAGTATATGGCGCTAAGTCATGGCGAGTACGTTGAATATGTCGCTGAGGCATGATGAGTGTGCAGTTGAGGCATGACGAGTGTGTCATTCGAAACATGGTGAGTACGCCGCGTTGAGATATAACTGATGTAGGTCGC
Organism: Rosa chinensis; assembly: GCF_002994745.2. Taxonomy (NCBI): domain Eukaryota; kingdom Viridiplantae; phylum Streptophyta; class Magnoliopsida; order Rosales; family Rosaceae; genus Rosa; species Rosa chinensis. The sequence goes on from NC_037094.1 coordinate 36,923,536, forward strand.
CTGAGACATGGGTGAGATGCCGCTGAAGCATGAATAACATATTGCGGAGCATGTATATAACATCGCTGAAGTATGGATAGTGTATCGCTGAAGCATGGATAATATATCGCTAAGGTCTAGAGAAGATACCGCTGAAGCGTGGAGAACATGTCGGTGAAGCATGAAGGATATATCGCTGATTCATAGATGACGCTGAAGCATAGATAATTACTGCTAAAAGATAGATAACATACAGCTGAAACATAAGGGAGTACCACTGAAGTATAGGTAAATTACTGCTAGAGCATAGATAAGATACTATTGAAGCATAGAGAAGAGATTGCCAAGGCTTGGATAATATACTGCTGAAGCACAGATAAGATATCGCTTAAGCGTGGCGAGCATTGGGTGTATGTCATTACAACATGGCGACTGCATCGTTGAAGCATTGAGAGCCTGTCATTACAACATTGCGAGTATATCGTTGAAGTATTGGGAAGCATTGGGAGTATGTTATTGCATGGCGAGTGTATCATTGAAGCATTGGGAATGTGTTATTGAAGCATTGGAAGTGTATCGTTGAAGCATTTCGAGTGTATCGTTGAAGCATTACAAGTGTATCGTTGAAGCATTAGGGATATGTCATTGAATCATTAGGAATATGTCATTGAAGCGTGGAGAATACAACATGGAGGCATAGATAAGATACAGCTGAAGCATAGAGGAGATACTACTAAAACATAGAGAAGATATCGATGATGTGTAGAGAATATACTACTGAAGCATAGATGAGATATTATTGAAGCTTAGGGAAGATATCGCTGAGGCCTAGATAATATGTTGCCAAAGCATAAATAAGATTCAAAAAATCCATTTAAAACAAGAATCTAGAATGCTAGTATAATTTTTTTAATGTTACAAGGCAAAGAAACCAAAAGAAAAAGATAGAAGGTCATGGTTACACTTTTGAAGAACTTCAAGGAAGCAAAATGATCCTAAAAAGGATGAAGGATGTTGATGAGGACTACAGCAATGAGGTGGAGATGCTTCATGGCTTCAATGCTTGAACAATGAAGAGGGCCGAAATTTAGAGAGTAAAGGGGAGGTATTTATGAATTGATTTTGGGTTTTGATGATGAAGAAAATGTCTACAGCTCTCCCCCTATTTATATTGCACAGAATAGCTTAGTGTCAAAGTCTTTTGTCAGGTCCATAATTACCTAGTAATTATTCCCTTAATCTTTTACTTTTGCTTAACTTTTGTGGTTATTTATATATATTTGTTATGTTTTTCTTATCATGCTACGAAATGATGAAGAAGCATGGAAATACACTAAAACGTCAACCTCAGTATATTTTCCTGCTCCGACAAGGAGAAACCGAGTTAGACAAGGAAGGAGGGGAGGCAGCCTAGCTAAATGAACTTCAAATGAGTTGAAAATTTACAGATATATTCTAGACATCCTAAGGATCATATCTTATAAAGAGTGCAAGAGTTAGTTCGGAATGAAAGGCCTTCAAAAGATCGGTGCAACTTTCTTCATTAGAAGACAGAAACTGCAAAACCATGGTGAACTAAGCCCTGAAATTTTAGCAGGATGATCTATACTCCTGGAGGAACATTTGGTATGAAGAAGCAATGAGAATAACAGAAAAACAAATTGGGAGTTACACAGGTAGCTTTAGTAGTCATAATGGCACTTGAAGTAGCAATGAGAATAATAGAAAAACATAGGCTGTTTTAAAATTTTTCAAAGTATGCAAAGTATCAAGTAATCTGGTGATATGTAATTTTGTGATCTTTGATTGTGCTATGCAGGTTGATGTATGGCATGCATAGCATATAAATCATTGTTTTCATGTAATAGTACATTCAACATTAAGGGAAGGAGGATAGGGTACCAAGGATGAATGGCGGCGGCTGCTGCTAGCATGCTTCAACGAGATGGGACCCTGGAAATGTCATACTTTAGCTATGACATTTTTTGGTTACAATAGAGGTTGCTGCTGACATTTTGGTAATCTGGGTTCACCTTCCTCTTCCATTTCTTGGTAATGAACTGATGTCTTCTCCTGTTAAGGGGCTGCTTCTTATTGTGGAATTTCATTCCATTTTTGGGACTCTGGTGTTGGATTCATGTCTATTTGACTGCTTTACTTATGTTCAGAATTTGATTAGGAGGTTTACATCTTTTAATTAACTTCCTCTTGCTACTGATTCTCCACAACAGATGGTTTAGATCGATCTTTTAATTAACTTGCACTAAAAGCTGAGGTGAAAGAGTTACAGTTGCAAGTGTTGGAAACTTCATAAAAGAATATCTTTATATGTGCAGATGCTTTCTTGTGTTAAACTTTTGGGCATTACACTCAATTTGGATCCAATTCTAGTCCATACCTATGTATTTGTTCATCAACAATTCTCTTTTTTGGAGAACAAAGAAATATCATTCATCTTTCATATAGTTTCATTGTCTATTTTAATTCTTTCTTTCTTCCAAAGAAAAGCACATTTGAAATTTAAAGGGAAAAAAATGTAAACAGTATCCGACTTTGGCCCATTAGTAACTTTAGTACCTAACAAAAAAAAAATATCACTTTGGTACCTGAAGTTCGGACTCCGACCCAACATTAGTACCTAAAATACTGTTGGCCGTTACGGCATTAGTAGATTGACATATATTAAAGGGTACATGGGTAAATTCAGTTTCCATTTTTTTTTATAATTTTTATAATTTTAAATTAGTATTAAGTTTATGATTAAAAATTAAAAAACATTGATGTCTCACGTCTGGGATCAATCCCAAATCTTCATCTTCTTGGTGAATCCACCCTAAATATCACTTAGTGGTGAACCTTCTTCCTCTGCAGTTCCATAAAAGTGTTCTTGCTGTGCTCAGCCGCAGCCATGGCACACGAAGCATTCGGCTGCAAACAAAACCCAACTCTGTCATATAAACAAAGCACCATCTAAACTCTTTTCACCAAACACCAATCAAACAACAATCTGGGTCATGCAAATATACCCACAAAACAATAGATCATAAAGTTTTAAGCTTTAATGTTAACTCAAAGAACAAAAACGAAAAAGCTTTAAGCTTTATTCTACAGTAACCAGATAAATACTGAAAAACTCAGCTAGGTACTTAGAGAAACATGGGTTTCGACACAAAATCTTGAACTCTTCACCAAACCAACAAAGATCAAACAACCAAAGAGAGAGAAAAGCAAATCAGATCACGTCTGGGATCAATCCCAGATCTTCATCCTCTCAAATTACCAGCACAACATCTCCATTCCTTCCTCCTTTCTCTTCCACCTTCTCTTCTCCTCTCATACTCTTCTTCCAACCTCCAAATTCCACCTCTCCTTGAAAACCAAAAACAGATAGAGAGAGGAGCCATGTCTTTCTCTGCTGCCACCACCCAGCCCCTCCACCTCCACACCACCATCATCGCCGCCGCCAGATCCAATGAATTAAAACACGAATGAACGTGGAGTCTAGCACCTGGCCGCTCTACCCGATGATGCTAGAGACCCCAAAGCGCTGCTGGTCCTTCATCTGCAAATTTTGAAAGGCACTTCCATCTGGGGCACAAGGGATTACACCATTGGAGCCCATTTCTAAAGCTCTGCAACTTGTCAGTTACTTCGCTCTTTTGGGTTGTGATCTCAAAGCTAGAGGAGGAGGAGACAGTTTGTTTTGAAGCTTTGACTTCAAATTACGGTGAAGTTTGAGCGGGGTTTACGGCGAGATTTGATTGGTATGGTGTGGGTGGCTGGATTGATCTGGTGATGAGCTTTTGGTTTAAACTGGGGGAAATAGAAGACAAAGAGGGTATGGATTAACAAGAGACCAATTGCAGATTGAGAAATTGGTGATTGTCTCCGAGTTTGGACATTTATTTTTAATTTTCAATTTTGGTGATCAGCCATAGATGTAGAACAAAAACAAAGAAAATTTGGTGATCACCCACAACAATTTTGATTCTTTTTGTTCTGGTTTTGTTTCTAGGTGCCTTTCATTTTGGGATAGTTTCGTTTCCCGCAATTAATCTTTTGGAAATCACTGTTGTAGATGAGAGCTTAGCATCGATGGATTGGAAATCTGAGCTTGAGGAAGAAGAAGAGATGAGAGAAACAAGAAGAGTTGGGAAGAAGAAGAAGACAAAGAAAGAGCGGAAGAAAGATTGAGTGAAGGGACGAGAATACCCCTCAAATTTTGCTACTTGGCTAACGTCGTAACGGCCAACAATGTTTTAGGTACTAATGTTGGGTCGGGGTCCGAACTTCAGGTACCAAAGTGATTTTTTTTTTTTTTTTAGGTACTAAAGTTACTAATGAGCTAAAGGTCGGGTACTGTTTGCATTTTTTTCCCAAATTTAAATGCAAACTAAAAACTAATGTTCAGCTCTTGAATACCACAGTACTTAATGACATTAGGAATGTGAGCCCCATAAAATTTTGTTTGATTTTTTAAGGTATTTTTTTTTCGCCAATAAGATTTTTCGCCAGGTGATTTAAGTGAAGAAATTGACCTTGGAGATCAATTCGGTGTCGAGACTTTGATTTGGGCCTTCTAATTTAAGTTTGGGCCAGAGTCCTTCGTTTTGAGCCCAGAAGGTTACAAAAGTTTAGTGAGGTGACTGTTTGTTGAATTTTCGAAGATGATAAATTGAGTTGTAACAAAGTTTTTGATTTTTATGAGATCGAGTTTTGGGCCTAAGATGGAGTCGAGAAATAACTTAGGAAGTTTCCGACGAAAAGCGAATAAAAGAAAATTTACGAGCCCAAAACCGAAAGCAATTAAGTAGAAGAGTTTCATAATTTGTCGCAAGGGCAAGATGGACGTTTCACATGGGCTATGAATAAATGGGTTAGAAAAACCCCAAAATCTCAAAACTCTCTCTTCCCCTCTCGGCCGCACCTCTCTTCTCTCTTTCCCCGACCCATCTCTTTCTCGTCCTCCCTCTGCCATCGCCGGAAACACAGCGCCCGACCACCGGCTCTTGTCACCGCCACCACCAATCGATCCGACACCCAAATCCGACCCAAGCCCGAGCCTCACCACCGACATGCATCGCCGGCAGCCTCCACACTCGACAACCCATGACTGCAACGCCACTGCTCCTCGAGCCTCGCCGGTTTCCGACCATCCCCTCGCCACATCGACACCACTGTCAGACTCAGCAAGCCCTATAGAGCAAAACCCAAACCATAGCCTCAAAAACTCCTACGCCGGAAAGCGCCGCTCGCCGGAACTCGAAGCACTGCATGCCTTCGTTCTCTAACCTGCAGTCCGAATTGAGCTAAGCCACTACCATAATTGGAATCAGCACCTCTCCATTGACCAAAACCCCATGGCTCCGACTTCTATCTTTGGCCAGAACCACCGCACGCGCCACCGCCGGCGCGTGAGCCAACCTAGCATCACCGTGAGCGCCACCAGATTATTCTCTTCGTTTGGTAAGCTGGATTCTATCCCTTCTTCTTCTTGAGGCTTCTACTTTGATCTAGATTGAGAACCCTAACTCGATTGCTTAATTTGAAGGGTTAACTACAAAGCACTACCAGACAACATATTTTTTGACAACTAAGTCCACAACCTTTTCCACTATACAATTAAGGACAGACACTATTCTCCTTTTACCTTCTTTGCTTTTTACATAGTATCAGCTACAGTACACAGTATCAGCCTATTTCTTTTCCAAACTAACACAGTATCAGCCTAAGGACTAGCTTTCAACATGCCACAATTTCACCTAACGACTTCCTGTCTAAGCGGCTACTACCAGGGCGGAATCACTGCTGCCTTAGTATGATAGGGGTCAGTTTTTATAGAAAGACTGCTACTGCTTACTGACTGCTACTGCTACCAAAACATAGATGCAAAAATAGTAAAATATTTTTGTGACAGAGTACTGGGCACAAACTGAATTTATTTATTCAAACATAAATACAGATACAGAACCCAGAGCCTCACTCTTGGGCAAACAGCTAGAAGCTGTTTTAGCTACTCATAATTGATTTACAAACACTTACTTGTAATAGAAAGCACACTGTGTCCACAGACGGACTGCTACTGCTACTGAGATATGCTGATCTTAGAGATTTTCGAATATAGAACTAATGCCTTTCTTTTCGAATGCCTTCTAAGAGAAGCTAAAGCTCCTTATATAGGGAGCGGAACCCAAATTACAATTCAAAACAACAAAATGTACAGAACGACTCCGTGATTTCCTGCTTTCCTTAGTGCTCCTGCTGGTGGAGGTCGACCGGGGAAAAAGCAGATTCCTTTAGGTGAAATGTTTTTCACCTGCTTTTTGAAAAGCAAAAGTCACTTTTAGGAAAAATCCAAAAGGACTTTCGGTGTTTTCTACACCTGCTGCTTCACATGTTCTCGTCGGTTTCTGAATTGTGACCAAGGACAAACGAGTCGTTATCTGCCTGGGCCATCTTTACTGTTGTTGCATTGTCTTCGACATCTGTATCAACATACATCTTGTAGTGGTTGTCAGTTTCAAGTTTTTCCACCCATCGTAAGCATGCCAGTGTCGAATCTATCTCTTTTCTGGTAAGAGATAGAAACAAGTCACTGCTGACTACGTCAGGATGATCGTAAGCAGTGATGATAATTTTCTCTCCTGCTGCCAGGAAGGTATTGTAGGTATCCTCAGAGATGATCTTTTTGATATATTCTAGAGTCATGGCTTTCATCCAAGGGATGCTTGAGTTTGGTTGGCCATTGTACCCTACACAGGCTGGTTGAAGATATTTCCTTTGAATAATTCTTACATAATGATAAGGAGGAATATATTCAACTTCACCGTTTGCCTTCTGGATCCATTCTGGAGGAGTGGATCTGAACTTCAGTCTAAGCATACAGTCATTTTTTCTTACATTTTTGACTGTATTAACAATGATAGGCGGCAAACCTTTTAGATCATCATTTGTTTTAGTCCACAGATTATGGACAAAACCATTTTCAACAAGCCAGAGCTTGTGTTCTTGAGGATGTTCACTCTGAACATTAACCAGGTATCTTCCAACATAAGGACCTGAAACAATAAAGAGAGTTGGAGGAACTAGGTCTTCTGGATTATGTCTTCCTATCAGACTGTGGAATTCATGCCAGTCTGATTCATTAAGTGCCATGACAGGAACTCTAGCACTTTCTGGACTTTCAAGGAAGAGAATTTTTTCTTTTCTTACAGCACTCTGCTGTATATGACTTTCTTCAAATTGTGGTCTGGCGTTCTCATATAGTTCTTCAGCTAGTGCAAAGAGTGCTGGGAACATTAGACCACTGCTTCTTTCTTGGAAAGCAAATAAGAGATTATCTAAGATTGCCTTCTGGTGATAAGCTAGTCTCCTGCCAGTTCTGAACACAGGAGTGTCAAAAGTTCTTAATTCATAATTAAAAACATTTATGACTCCAGTTGGAGTTGGTCTGCTTTTTGGCAAAGCAGCAGCCGTCAACGGTCTTGATGAGCCTTTACCGTCTGCCGTTTGAGACGGGCTAGCCAATCCTTTACCCTGGGATTGATCAGTTGAGGCTAGTCCTTTAGGACTTAGCAGAAACCTTTTAAGAACTTTTTCTTTGGTTTCCATAGGATCTTCTTGATGCTCATGTTCTTTCCCAGTCCTTCTGCTTCTGGGATTACGACCTTCGTCGTCTTCTCTTTGGCTAAACATTGCCATTTCCCTGGTCAATGCGTCTGGAAGATAATTCTTGTTTCCTGCAATTAATTCAACATTATAATCATATTGGTTAAGAAATAATTGCCAGTTTGCTAATCTTCCTCTATCAGCAGCTTTATCAAGTTTAAAATTTTTGAAATTCTTTACTCTGGCACAATCGGTGCGGACAGTAAAGGTTTTTCCAAGAAAAGCTGGTGAATTTAAAATCGTTTTCTTGACAGCCAAAATTTCTTTTTCCCCTGTGGGATAATTCAGTTCTGCAGGGCTGAACTTGCCACTACAAAATTTGCAGATCTTTTCAATGTTAGTTCCAGGCGCTCTTGCCAGAACAACACCGGACCAGTAATTATCGCTCGCATCTGTCTGGAGGATAATTTCATCATTCTCTTCTGGTTGTTGGAGAGGAGGGAGGTTTTTGCAGAGATTTTTTATCTGCTTCACAATCTTTTCATCATCTTCGGTGAAGTTCCATTTTCTTTTGGAACTTGTCTTAGGAGATAACATCGCTGTTAACCCTGAGATTTTAGGGATGAAATCTCTCCCATAATTTATGACACCAAGGAATCTCTCTAGACTCTTAGCATCAGGAATTTTGTCTGGGAACTTCCAGATCTTTTCAAGAATATGAGGTTGGAGTTTTATTACTCCATTTTTGATGTTTATCCCTAGGAAATCAACTTCATCAAGGATAAAGAAGATTTTCTTTTCACCTAGGATGATTCCATGCTGAACTATCAGCTTTACTACCTCATGGAGGTGTTTCATGTGTTCTTCTTTGTTTTTGGAGAAGACTAGGATGTCATCTATGTAGACGACGCAAAACTCTGCCACATGCTTGAAGATGTTGTCCATCTTTCTTTGGAAGATTGAGGGAGCTTGCTTTAGACCAAAAGGCATTACTAACCATTCATAATGGCCTTGTGGTGTTCCAAATGCAGTGAGAGGTATGCTCTCAGGATGCATCTTGACTTGCCAGAAACCCGACTTTGCATCGAATTTCGAAAAGACTTTGGCTCCTCTGAGCTGGTTGATCAGTACTCTTACTTGAGCAATTTGATAACCATCTTTGACAGTCTTCTTGTTGACATCTCTGTAGTCAATCACCATTCTAGCCTTTCCTCTTAGAGTTTCTGCATGATTTCTCACGTAGAATGCTGGAGCATGATGAGGGCTAGTGGAAGGTTGAATCAATCTCTTGTTCAGGAGATCTTCAATATCTTTTCTGAATTCTTTTTGATCTTCCTCTTTGTAATGAGGAATGGCTTTGACATGGCAGATAGCATTCATGTCATGCAATTTCAGTTCACAGACCACTGGGTCTTTTTCCCAAAACTTTTGAGGATTTGTATCCACATTCTGCTCGAGTAGTTTCTTGATTTTTTCAAGAGTGGGAATTTGCTGAGACTCAAGCTTATTCTGAAAGTGCTTGAGGTTGTGTTCATGGATGAAACTAGCTTCTTCATCTTCACTAGCTTCTTCTTCTTCTTCTTCTGAAGATTCTTCAACAAGCAATTCTTCTTGTTGTTTGATTTGGAGTATGGGCTCGAATTTGGGTTTGTAGGGGGTAAGATCACCACTATTCTGTTGCGATCTCTGATAGTGAGTAGTAAAACCGGGACCTACCACACTGAATGCATGTGTGAGTCGGTCTGCCCAGAACACCCGTCCTCCTTTCCTGAAGCCTATCGCTTCTTCATCCTGAATAAATCTTTGTTGGAGAATAAAATCATTTCCTAACAGGAAATCAGATCCTTGGCCTTCTGACTGCCAAACATTCTGGATGATAAATGTTCCTCCACCAATGGTGATATGAACATTTTTTGCTACTTTCTTCATGGTGAGATGGCTTCCATCAAATGTAACACCAGTAGCAGACTTTTTCTTATCTTCTTTCCAGAGTTCATCTGGAATTGCAAATCTCTTTGCAACAGTAAAACCTGATCCATTATCTACAAAGGCATGTAGATGATATTTCCTGTGATCAGGGAATTTGAGTCCGATCTCTATGTAGTTGCTGTATCTACTTGTAGAGACGACTTTCGATTGGTGAGGCTCATTTTCTTGAGCTTGCTCTTTTGGAATGAATGGTTTACATTCTTCTGAAACATTTTCCTGCATGGGTGATTTATCTTCACTATCATCCCAGTTTGTAGGAATTATCTCTTTGATGTCTGGATCACTGAGCCAGGACGGAGGATCATATCTGACTTTATAATCATACTTGCCAGAAGGTTGGCCAAGTAGATCCCATGTGTCAGTAGCCTCTTGTCTTTCTAAGAGATGTACCGTTTCTGGTGGTTTCACCAGTTCTACATTTTCTGGTATTTCAACTAGTTCAATATCTTCATCGACTTTTTCTTTATCGACGATTTCTTCCTTTTTCGAGGAAGATGGTTCCATGGTTTCCTGGAAAAGAGTTTCAATTTCTTTTGCCTTTTGCTCGGCAAAATACTCTTCATATTCTTGCTTAACCAATTGGCTGACAAGACCATTCTTGGTTTTTCTTCTCGCTTCAGCTATGAAGCATTCTTTGTGATAAGTCTTCTTAGACTCTTCACAAAACATTGGGAGACCATTCTTTTCGTGACATAAGCAGTAGTCACAAACGAATGTACCAGGGTTCACCTGATAAGAAGACATGAAGGATTCTGTCTTGCTTTCTTCCCAGTTTTTTATTCTCAAAACATTCAGTTGTCTAGATTCGAAGTACTCTACTTCAGAATCAATCTCAGACTCTTCTGATGAACTTTCTTCTTCTCCAGACCAGGCAGAGTAGACTGACCTGTCGTCATCTTCATCATCAGAATAGGCTATTTCGTAGCCTTTCATGTTTGCTACCTCTACTATTTGCTCATATTCTTCAATGAGAGCCTTAGTAGATCTTTTACCCTTTTCCGGACATTCATTTGCATAGTGTCCTTCAGCTTTACACAACCAACATCTGCAAGCTTTCTTGCTAGGCTGTTTATGCTGATGAGTATTCTTCTTTTTGAAGAATTTCTTTTTAGGATCTTCATCCTGTTGCTTTTTGTAATTGGAACTTCTCTTGAATTTCCAATTCTTCTTCTGATTACTCTTTTTAAATTTTTTAGAGTAATATTTTTCCTTTTTCTTCTTTCTGTGGAATTTGGAGTCATGGCATCCCCAGTTTGTGGGCATATCTAATATTCCATAACAGAAATTTTCAACTCCTTTGAGTTGTTTCTTGGCCATCTTAGCTCTAAGATTGGCTTTGCATTGCTCTTTCAGTAATTGCCGGATTCTGTCGGCAATCCCTCCAACTGAAAATCTTTCAATTGGTTTTTCAGCTATGCTTTCTCTCACAGCTGTTCTCCATGGTTCAGGGAGTTTTCTGTGCAACAGATTAACTAGATCAGTATTTTCTAGTTCACCAATTGTACAGTAGTACTCTTGAAACTCATTCAAGTATTCTTCGAAATATCTCATGTCACAGATTTTAAGAGCATAGATATTCGATTTTGCCGTTTCTTTGGCTTTTTCACTTAGATTTGAAAGATCTCCACAGAACTGATCATACAGTGGTACTGCAAAATCATACGGAGATTTTGAATTTTTGATTTCTTCCAGCCAGTCTTTTCCTCTGGCAGTTTCTTTGAAAGATAGGTAGTACTTTTTTGCTACTCCAGTGAGAGTAGTTTCATAGTACACCTGCAGATCTGGTGCTTCAAATTTGCCAAGGGTGAGTGCAGAAGCCATCATCAGGCTGTCTACCCATTGGTCAATGGTTTTTCTTTTGTCTAGACTCTTGTCTAGATTTAACCATATGCCATAGTTCGTGATCGGAACTCTAGGCAGATTGTCCTCTGGGACAAATCTTTGAGAATTTCTTTCTCCTTTTTTACCCGTGGGGGCTTTCTGAAATGGGAGTTTTATTTCTTTTTTTTCTCTGCTAATGAAAGTTCTGGAGCTTTCTCCTTCTTCCATTTCAATATCTTGATAAGGAAAGACTTTTCTTGTCTTTCTGAATTTGTATTCTTTCATTTCTTCGATTAGTTTTTCTAATTGTTCAGGATTTTCGCAATTCCCAGCTTCTTCATAAAGATCATAGAGCTTCTTAGTTCTGAACATATGGACTGGTCTGTTCAGATCAGCTTCCAATTCTTCTTCAGAAATTGGCTCTTCAATAGTGGGTTTTATACCACTGACACTAGCTTCTCTAGTGCTGTAGCTTCTTCTTAGAAGATTGTTCTTGTTTATCCTGAGATTCTCAGGACTGACATCACTTCTTCTGTGATTGTCAAAATTAAGACTAATTTCTCCAGTCTTTCTACTCTCGTAGATCTTTGCTTTTGCTCTTTCCGGCTGCTTTTTTGGACCGGATAATTTCCATTCAAGCGGAAAAGTTACTTCATTCCAAGTAACTTTGTGGATTTGTTGTGAATGGTTCTTCTGATTGGTGAGGAATCCAGTAGTAAGACCTGGGATATTTGTTATCCTTGTCTTAGGGGCCACTGTAGTACTCATCAATTTATAGTATATTCTATATACTATAGCAAGTTCTTGCATATCTTCTTTCATGGATATACCATCTGTCTTGACTCTCAGTCTGAGACAATGAGCTGCATCTTTCAAGCTGGTGGTGAAGTTGGGGAAGCAGTTGAAATATGCTACTTGGTCGCATAAGGATGCTTCGAGTGTTCCCAACAGACTAGCTTGGAAGTTTGTTAACCTGTTGTCCTGTAGGACACATAGGACCGAACAGTTTATGCCTTCACGTGCAAGCAGATTTATGCCTACTTGGACTGCTCCAATATGCATAAATTGATATTTTTTTGCTTGAGCTCTAGCAACTTCTGAAGGAGTGATTAATAGAAGATCAGTCTCTCCTCCTGCTGTAGCTGGAGTTGTAATTTCCAGAAGTTTAAAATAATGGCTATCCATTAAATCAAACTTTCCCCTTTTGTAGATTTGTTTAAAATCTAACTTTGGGATTGAGGAATTTTTTACCTCTTGTTCGATTTCGTTGAATTCGAATTCTTCAGCATTTAGGAGCTGTACTCCCTTCTTTTTCCCAAAGATGCTTAACATCTTCATTTCTCTATTTTCCGGATTTTCATACCGGATACTAGTCTGACTAGTAGATGGTTCCAGAAAAATCATATTTGGAATACGATTTGTGTCTGGTTTTTCTAACGGTTTGAATCCATTAGTTTTCTTTTTTACTGTAGGCACTTTCTTGTCCTTCAGTATATTTTTCATGATATCCAGCGTTTTTTGCTGTTCATTGACTTTTCTACTGACAACTGTCAGCTTTTCTTCTTCCACTTTTGGAAGTTCTTTGATATAATCCAGTTTGTTTTCCAATCTTTCTAATTGGTGGATTATAGCAGGTAATTTTTCTAGATGAGTTTGACATCTAGATATTTCTAGTAACAACTTCTGATATTTCTCATCAGAAGATTTTAATAGAGAATTTATTTTTTCTAATAACAATTCTGACATTGTCCCCATTAAGGAGGGGTTCTCCTTGAGCTATTTTACAAGCTCTGATACCAGTGATGTGCGGATCTAACCAATGCTCAAATAATCAAGAGGTTTTTGTTCCTCTTCCAGAACTTCTAAGAGATTATCTATCTCCTCTTCTATTCTATATATTCTAGTCTGTAGTCTATAGATAATATCCCAGTAATCGGGAGAATCTCTACTAAGATTATCTCTATAGGTTTTTAATTTTCTCAATTTCTCTCTCTCCTTTTGCAGTTCCTTAGTAGTAATTTTGCAAATAGCAATCAACTCAAGTCTATCAACAATCGAAATTATGAATGGTGAAAATAACCGTTTACCTTCGAGTATAGAGGATGGATTTATACCTGCAATATGGTTAAACAAACAAATTCAAAAGCATGGGCCCACTACGTTCCGTCAATTTTATTTTTACCCAAGGAAGAGATAACTATTAAGGAAAGTAAAAGACTTACTAAAGACAAAATGTCCTTAAGTGTAAACTTTTGTCCTTAGATGTATAAAATCAAAAGTGGAGGAGTTATTTGTGTTTTGGACTTCTACTAGGGGGGTCTTTGTAGTTTGCTATAATTTGAAATCTGTGAGGATTATGGAATATGTGTTCTGGAGATTTTGGAGGAAATGAGGTCTGCAAAATTGTAAGCTTTCGGAGAAGAGAAGTGCTGGGTCAGTTCCATTTGTATTGAGGAAAGGTAAGGATTCAAGAACTCGGTTTTGGAATGAATTTGGTTAAGAGTTGGACTGTTGATTTTGTCATATCTGTTAGGTGTCCAAAACAATTGTTGGAGCTGGATTGCTGCAATGATGAATTGGCTTCGAGTCTGGAAGAGAAATTGATTTGTGAAATTGATGGTGTTCTGTTTCTAATAGTTGTAAATGGGTGTTTGGAGTTATTTTGGTGGTTGAAGTTGTAAACATCGGCAGAAAGTTGTTTGTAGTCTCATGAATGTGAAAGACTTAAATGGTGAAATAGTGATTTAAACATTTGGTATGTTGACTATGGTAAAGTTGTGATTAAGGAAGATGCTGAATGTTTGTGATTTGGTTTCTTTTAATAAAGAAGACGAAATATAAAGTAGAGAGGGATGAATATGCTATAATTCTGAATTTGTTGTAAATGCAAGGTGGAAAGAGAATGGCTATTTTTGTGAGATACAACTATTGCCTTGGTTAGTCAAGTTGTGAGTATACATAAGTCGGTTATTGTTAAAGAAAGTGAAAATGGGTTAAGTTAAATTGATTCATCCAAATTTGAAAGGTACAATTCAAATTATCCTAAACTTATCATATCCCGGAATGACCAAAAGAAGCGAGGTCATTTGGGAATGGTAACTGTATTTGTTGCTTAAAACAAGAATGTTAGCCAAGCATCAAATACTTAACCCGAACTATATTATTGAAAGAAGTATGATCACCATATCCCGAATGAGCTTACCATTCTAAGTGAATTGTTCAGGAATGGTTTCTAATAATTATCGTTAATGGGTTATTTGGTGAATTTTAAAGTGAGTTATAAATTGATTACTTATCGGATACAATTTTTGTTAAGGGACTCGAGCGTGTGCATATGAAATTGGAAGAAGTATCGAAAGTCGGAAATAAAGTTAAGTTTGGGCGAGCACTCCAATTCTAGGTAGGGTGAGTTGTCCCTTCCTTGTTAGAGGCTTTTCTATACGTGGAATGCTCTAGCATAATAATATGTTGCCTGCAAGTATGCTTTTGGCTGTTCATTAGTCGATGCCTCGTGATATCCGTGTTTCCATAACTGATAATTGCTTATTACGAAAACCGAGGCTAGACTTGCATGTTGAGATACTGTACCCATCGTATGTTTGTACTTGTGACCTGAAAGTGAATGGGACCTAGACGCGTAGATCCCTAGGGATCCCACGGTGTCGATAACCGTGAACCTCCGGAGGGGGCCGTGCTCCTATGTTTGTCGAGGAAGAGTGAGTATAGACAGTGAACCAGTCATAGGAGACTCAGGGCCAGGAAATGGACACTTTCGCTACTTGTAGTTACAAGGACTACAGAGTAGTTGGCCGGTTCTCGAAGGATGACGAACCAAGTCGGTCACCGATTTGTTTGAGTTTAGCTGGCAGGTAAGTATCTCGGAGCTCTAAGTTGTGTGAAGCATGTTGCATATGTTTTATAAAAGTGAATAAATGTTTGTGGTTGCCTCTTTTTAAAGTATTTTCGATAAACGTGCATAATATTATGTAGTAAATATTTTCAAGTATATTATCTTTCAAACCAAGCATGGTTGGGTCGGCCCCTATTGGGCATGCGAGGACGAAAGCTCACCCCTACAACAGTGTGCAGGTTTCGAGCGTGTGGTCGGGGAGCGTGCAGGGGAGGCACTTGGTCCGGCTTGGTGTATTTTTCTTTGACTTTATTAAATTAAGATCTTAGTCCTTTACCGGACTTTGAAGTCTCTTATTTATTTACTTTTATTTGTTTTCCACTCGTTTATTTACAAAATCTCGGGAGACCCGCAACCCTGGGGCGCATCTCTCATACTTGTATTTACTTAGTGATTCGTCATTTTCCGAATTGGGCTCCTATTGCAAGCCCAAAACTCTTAGCCCATTTCAAATTCCGCTTTTGAAAATGGGTTGTTCGGTTGCTAGAATGATTTGTCCAAGAAAGTGTTTTGTAAACCAACAATCTAAACCCAAAAGGCCTTGCAATTTCGGGTTGATGAGTTATCGGGATATTATTCGTGACATGTCGGTTTTTCATTGGCTCGGGGTCGCGGCGCTGTAGGACCCCCCCTCTCCGGTCACCACAAGGAAAAGATGATTGATCAGAATCTTTTCACTATTTTCCATATAACTAGTGAGTCTGCATATTTGTTACTTGTGTTAGGCTCTGTTTGGTCTTCTTTATCACTGAATTTGAACAGAGACTGGAAACCGAAAACTGAAGCTGAAGTTTTGCATTTATCCTCAGTAAATTTTGCCAAAAGATCAAAACAAAGCTGCATGGACTGGCATCTCAAACATCATCTCACAGACTCCAAATCTGTGCTCTGCACTTCGAATACAATTCTAGACTGTAAGTAGACATGTTTGTAATGGAACCAATTTCATCCATGTATCAGATCAAAGAGCTCTAAAAGATAATCTGATTATAGCAATGTGAACGAGTTGATTTTCTTTATCTAGCAATCTTAAGGAGCAATTTGTAAACCAATGATCTGTTAACAATTTGTTGACCTTATTGACAACAGAGGGAATATTGCTATCCACTGGAGTTCTAGTACAATAGAGTTGTATTGTTTAAATTTGACGCAGCCGGAAAGATGACCTAAGGTTTACAAGCAATAAACCTATAACAAAGTTTCTGGAGTCCACCGGAGATAAAAGAGATAAATCTCAATTTGATTGATAATATGATAAAAGATAATTCTGCAGCCGTTTAACGTTGCTTATATATGAGAAAAGAAACCCTAGGGCGACTAACAATGAAACCCTAAATCCCACGGGTAAAATAAAATAAACCAAAAAAAAAACTAGGAAACTAAAATTTTGAAAAAACAGTAAATTGCAGTTTTGAGGCCCTAAACGACCCCGAAAGCCCGAAAAAGCCCACACGTCGTGGCATAGCGACGAGTTTTGTTCCTAGCGCGATTCCCTTTCCGGAAAGCTATGGCGCGCTCCAATCGGACACCGAGCTATGTCGTGGCTACTAGTAACTTTTCGTTTTCCTCCTTTTGCACGATCAAACTGCTCTTCGAATCGGGCTGCCATCCGTTCTGCATCAAAATTCGTCTAGATAGACAGATAAGTAGATAGATTGTTCTTTTCCTATATTATATCTTTGCATATTTATTTCTATACTTGAGAGAGAATAAGGAAAAACAGTTTTTTCAGCGTCAAGACTGCAATAACCTTAGGCTGTTGCGCAACCTAGGTCCCCTCGGCCTCCACCACAAGTTGGTGGTGTGGTTCTAGACTTCTAGCCTTCTAAGGCTTCAAAGGAGGCTCAAGTAGGGATGGCAATGGGGCGGGTTGGGGATGGGGATCACAATACCATCCCCATCCCCGGGGTCATTCTCTACCCCCATCCCCGCCCCAATCCCCAATAAAATTATATTGGGGATTCCCCATCCCCATCCCCACTGGGGACTAAACCTCCAAACCCGCCCCAAATCCCCAATAAGAATTTAATAAATAAAATATTTTTTTTCTCATATTGCCTTTTTTAAAATCAAAATCTACAACCAATAAATTTAAAACATGATTAAATTCATAAATCATAATTCATTGAGTGCAAAAGTCAAAACACCATTAAAGTAAAAATGTAGCCATTAAAGTAAAGTAGTAAATGTATATATTTATGATTTATATTATAAAAAATAAATTAAAAAATATATAGTTAAATATATGTATATATTATTGGGGCGGGTTTGGGGATGGGGATCACAATACCATCCCCGCCCCATCCCCAATCTTAGATAGCGGGGATTGGGGATCCCCATCCCCATTCCCCATTTGTCCCCGAATTCTCCCCCCATCAGGGGCGGGTATCCAATGGAGCTCCGCCCCTCTGGGGATTTTTGCCATCCCTAGGCTCAAGGAGGCCTCGGAAGGTCACAAAAATCCCCTGAAGACTGCTTCCAGTGAATTTTTTCGACCATTATCAATCCAATCACAAGTTTGATCGAGGAAACCTAAATGCTTTGTTTCACCAAAATTCTTATAATTTTAATTGGAAAATTTGTTGAGACTCTGAGGATAGATTCTTAAATAATCAATGGAAGTTATACACAGAAAAGTACTCTCTCACTACCAGTCCAGAATTGATTTCCTTGATATATGCTGTTTGCTTGGTTTTAATTAAATCCGTAATGCTTGCTGCATCGCCATGCATCACAGCTCTCCCATTTTCCATATAAACAGCACCATCTGCATACTCAAGTTCTTCCAGGCGATGAGTGACCCATAACGCTGTAACTTCCCCAGAACTATCCAAGGATCTCCTCACAGCTTTAATCACCCCAACCTTGTTATAAAAGCCAAAACTCAGTAACAATTATAGAGCACAAAGCATAGAGAGTATCTATCGTCTAGAAAATGCTCAACTTATTGTCAAGAAAATATTTCAGGAGGTCAACATCTATATAAAAATAGGAACAAGATGACTGCTGAAGTGACATGATTCTTATTTAATAAAGCCGTATTCTTCACTAAAAGAATAAAAGGCCATATGAAGGTGCCCAAGTGACTTGCAAAAGCCTATTGTCTGGTTATGGGCTCCAGCACCATCATATGGAATTTACCTATGTGTACCCTTTTAGATGTGGGTTCGCATATGATCACGAATTCACAACAGAACGGTGAGAATGGATCAATGGAAGGGGAAAAAAAAACGCCAAAGTATTACCGTATACTGATGGTTACCCACTTTCCCTCTAAATGCAGTTCAATATGTTGCAATTGCGTCCATAATGTAAAACTAATTTACAAACAAGCTCACACAATTACAGGTTCTTCATTAACCTTAGAGGATCAAGTACATACCATTGATGTCCAAAGTAGAAGCCATTGCTGCAGTTGCAAAAACAAGAATGAAGGCGAGGTTGAAGTCTTCTGCTATTCACCAACTATAGCTTCTGAATGGGCAGAACACAATGCTTGTAGAACGGTGGTGATAATAGGGACCCTAACCTCTTATTTATACAAGTTCAAGTCCTAGGAATCCTCCCATAAAGATTTTCCTTGAAGAACAAGACTTGTATCTTAGATTCCTAATGCATCACAGTTTAGGACTTTCTTGTAGTCCAAATAACGGATTCCTAATCCAATGCTAAATACACTATCACATTAGATATCTAGGTTGATTCTTTTCCAGATCCATGTTGTATCCGATTTAATGCATTTGATGGTTTCCTAGTTACTCTAGGATAACTTGTGATGAGTCCACTTTTGATCTAACACATAAGACAACATGATAAAATTGTAGCCCTCATTTCACGCCAATCGTAAAAGAGAAGGGAACTACCTGATCTCTTTCATCCAAAAATGTTGTCAGCTCATCCAATAACAAAACTTTGCATGCTTCAGCTGAAGCACCAGCAATGGCAACCCTTTGCTTCTGGCCACCAGAGTCTGGACTGACCTCTTGACAAATGTGACAAAAGGAAAACCTGTAAAATTTCTTGCTAAAATTGTTGTATATGTTTGAGTAATTTTTGAGTCATAGTTGTCCTTAATTTACCTGTAGGTACTTCGACATGCTAACAGCATTTGCAGCTTTTGACACTCTAGATTTGACTTCATCACTTGTCAAGTTGAACTTACCAAGACCAAATGCCACATCTGCTTCAACTGTAGGCACTACCAATGTTTTAAAAGGCTGAGGAGTAGCCAAAGCGTTTTCAGGAGAGCCTTAGTAAGGCGTTCGCCTTGAGGCGTGAGGCGTAAGCCTTACGTATAAATGAGCTATATTTATCATATTTCTTTGTTGTCTCACTAATACTAGAACATATTGTGCTTGCACTACACAACTTCAAAACTTATATCAATTTAAAGTTTTAAGCAGAACATCTAAGTGCTTATATATATCAAAAACAGAACAACTAACTAACTGAGTACTTTGTATATATCAGCTTATATCATCAACAGAACTTATATCAAGAAAATGTGCTTAGCAATTAACAGAACAATTGCTTAACAAAATTGCATATTTGGCACCTAACAGCCAAAAATACAATACTTATTTATCTAGAGCAGTTAGAACAATTAATATTGCCCTACACACATCAGAACAATTGCACAGGTACATTGCACTATACTTTGCTACTTACAAGAAAAGGACCCATGGCGATATTGATGTTCCGACAATCAGATTTCCAGTGAGCAATAGAAACATCATCCCCACCACATCGAACCAATTCTGCCAAGAAAGAATCAGAGGAACAAAAAAAAAAAAAAAACAACCGAATAAACCAAATGAAAGGACATGTGAGATCCTAAATTAAAGTTGGCCGGGTAACCATTAAAAGAAAAGTAGTTCCTACCTGTTACATGAAAGATGGTGACAATATAAACTTGAACAAGTAGTTCCTTGAGGAGCTCTATTGTAGTGACACAAACAGTAAATTCGTTTTAGTATTCAATTTAACATTTAATTTCAAAAATGTTAAAGGAAAAACACATTATGTGCCTTCGTCAAGGAAACAGACGAAGAGGGAATCAAGCAATCACAAATCACAGCTCAATCAGCATTTAGTATCATCAATGTAATTGGTATTTCCGTTGTAATCCTATCCCTATATAAAGGGGTTATGAATGAAATGAGTAGACAATTCCAATTGCATTTTACTTCTACACGTTATCAGCATGCTCAGAGCAAATAGCCAAGAAAAAAAAAAAAAAAAAAAAGCCAAAACCTAGACATTTTTTTTCTCCCCCGCACCAATCAAAAAAAAAAAAAAGCCATCGGAAGCATCCAGCCGGAGCTCCAATGATCGGAAAAACCCATCCCAGCGTCTACATCACCGATCCCTGCAGCACTGATTCCTGCAGCCCCACAGCCGGCCTCGTCCATATCCTTCTTCCTGCCTCCTTCTCGCCAGCCCACCTGCAGATCCCAGCCTTGCAGCCACACCGATCGCAGCAGCACGCCTCCGATATCGTCGCTGCAACGCGCTCCCTCCAGCCTAGCAGCCCAGTCACAACAGCATCTCCACCGGCACTGCCGCACCGGTCCTTTCCCCTTCACCGGCCTTCATCTTCTTCCATCAACCCTTCGTCCCAGACGACCTGGTGCTCCGACAGACGACACCCGCCCAGATTTTCCAGAATTTCAGCCCACTCGTCCCCCATCCCCAACAGCCCACACGAGCCACAGCCTTCCTGCACAACACCCATCGCTGCAGTACTCACCCACGGGCTGACAGAGCCTGAAACAAACCAGAAGCAGAAAGACAAAGAACAGATTGAGGAAGAAGACGCCAAAAAAAAAAAAAAACCAAGAAGAAGAAGCGAAAAAAAAAAAAACCCGGCCCAAGAAAAAAGTGGTAATTGAAAAAAAAAAAAAAAAAAAAAAACAGGCCTTGCGGCCAGAGAAAACAAAAGAAAAAAGAGAGGCCCCCTGCGGCCCAGACAAGAAAAAAGAAACAGTAGGCCTGCAGCCCAGGAAAAAAAAAAGGCCCACTGCTGAAAAAAAAAAGGAAGCAGCCCAGTTTTTCTCAAGTCCAAAAATATCGCTACGCACGCCTGCATCAACACGCGCGTGTGCTAAAATTGTTTTATAGAAATCAAGTATGTTTTCTATATTTTTTTAGGGGAAATGATCATTTACCCAATTTCAGCTTAAAAATTGCCCACTTGCTCCACCAAGAGTTTAAAAACCTCATTTACCCAAAACACTCTAAGGGATTATTTCCCCTTTACCCAATTAATTCTTTTTTATTTCTTTTTATTTATTTTTGGGACTTTTTTGCCCTCTCCTTCTTTCTCACTTAGAGGGAGAAATCATCCTCCACCTTGCCGGACTTCGGTGACCAGCGGCCGACCGCCGACTCCGGTGACCGGACTCCGGTGACTAGTGGTTGGCCTCGGACTCCGGTGACCGGAATCCGGTGACCGGTGACCGGAGACAGGAATCCGGCGACCGGAGAATATACCCAGTAACCATATTATTGCCCCCCAGTAATCATATTATTGCCCCCCAAAAAACATATTATTGCCTCCCAAATATCATATTATTGCCTCCAATAATCGTGTTATTGTCGTCCAGTGAATTGTATGAACTCTCAAAACCAAAATGAATACACTACAGGCACAATTGATCAATTTATAATCATATTATTGGCTCCCAATAATCATATTACTGCCCCTCAATACAAAGTCCAATGTCTCTACTGCCTCCCAATAGACCACCAAAAATGCACCATTTTGTAGGATTCACAGATAATTTGACTTTAATACACAGAAAACAACAGGTAACTTATCAAAACACCACACTATAGTGATCCCTGTCCCTCGTATCATAGTCTACTGGGGGCCAATAATGTGTCTACTGCCCCCCAGTAGACCATCAAACAAACCCCACAGTTACATTGCAATCTCAGGATACCAAAAAAAAAAAAAAAAACCAGAATGAAAAAAAAAGCCACATCAACGAGAAAATCGTGTTTGATGATATGGACTGTGGTGGCTCCAAAGTAGACGACATCAAAACGGCGTCGGATACCCGCTACTCCTTGGACGCAGCCCATCTAACTTATTTCCAGTCGCTCAAGCAAATCGGCGACGCGCTTTGCAAGTTCGTTGACGAGGACCTAGTCATCGGCGGCGTCGGCGAGTCATATTCGCTACCGGATTCTCCAGTTCTGACATTGCCCTCCGTCGAAGGAAGCCCGGGAAAGGAAAGCCCCAAGGGAAAAGCTCCTCGTCGTCTTCGATTTCACTCTCGCATAGTCACTCAGCCTCAGCATCGTCGGTGACCGGAATGGTGAGTGTGAGTTGCTCGATGGGGATGTTCCTCGATCGCCGGAAAGAGATGAGAGAGAGAGACAAAGACAGAGACGTGGAGGGGGAGGGGAGAGAGAGAGAGAGAGAGAGATCGGTCTGCAGAGAGATAGAGGAGAGAGAGTGAAGCTGTAATTTTTTAATAAATTGAAGGATTAAATTGTCATTTAATATTGAATTGGGTAAAGGGGGTTAAAAAACTCTTAGTGGAGTAAGTGGGCAATGGTAATGCTGAAATTGGGTAAGTGGTCACGGCCCCATTTTATTTTATGATTTTAACAAAGCATGCTTTATACTTTATTGTTTATGCTTTTATTATATTTTGTTATTAAGCATGTTTTGTTCGATAATATTAATCATCTTACAGCATGTCTTGTTATTTATGTTTTAAATAATTATGTTTAAGCATGTTTCAATTATGCTATAGTTTATACTTTATTTTGAACATGCCATATATATTTTGTTATATATTATTTATGCAATTCTGAGCATGTTTTGTGAATTTTATTTACGCTTATATTCCTAAGCATGCCTTTAATTATGCTATTGTTTATATTTTATTTTACGCATGTTATATTATTGCTATTATTATGTGTGGTATATAATTTGTTGTATATTTGTGAAATTTGAGCGTGCCATGTAGTTTATTTTTATATGCTATATTTAAATGTACTATGATTATTTTTTTTAATGCAACATATCAATACCGTTTGGCCATGATAATGAAAATTCATGCGCATTATATACTCACTTACTGTGATAAAGTATTTTCACATAGCATCGAAAAAAAAAAATGTGACCATTACGAATCCTGGTCTTGAAATCTAATTCATATGTTGGAAAATAATTTACGTGGATGTCTTTATGACTGCGTAATTTATATCTTCTCTCTTGTTTTATGTAGATGGCTGATCCAACTCGACCTGAGTTTGACATCTTGGACTCAGAAGGACTTGAGTACCATCGTTGGGTTTCCGATATGGAAACTGTCTTTGTGGCAAAAGACTACACTGCCACCATTACTGACCCCAAAGATGATGAACTATCTAATAAGGTGAAAGCAGATGCCTTAATGTTTCTGAGGCGACATATTGATCCTAGCCTACGCTGGGAATACCTCCAGTTAAAGACACCCAAAGAACTGTGGGATGCCCTTAAGGGACGTTTTGGGAACATTCATGACACTTTACTCCCAGAACTAGCTATTCAGTGGAATGAAATCCGCTTGCTTGACTATAAAAAGGTCAATGACTTCAACAAGGACATGTTGCGCTTAAAGGCACGTCTCAATTTCTGTGGAAGGGAAATCACAGAAGATGATATGATCTACAAGACTCTTACCACCTTTCCTAATTCATCTTTTATACTAGCGAACTAGTATCAGTTGGATTATGACAATAAAAGAATCACAACCTTCAATAAGTTGATAAGCCTACTGCAAGTGGCTGAGAGACAAAATAAGATTCTCTTGAATAACAATGCCAGGCCCATTGGGACAAAGAAAATTCCCGAGGCTAATTATGGAAAAATGAAAGGTGGAAATAACTCCAATGCAAGGGGGTTTAGACGTGCTGATCCCTACCCACGTGGCAACCATGCACCACGTGGAAAGGGACATGGGGATCATGGAAACAAGATGAAAAAGGAAAGAGTTGACAATGAACCATGCTATAGGTGTGGATTCATTGGGCATTGGTACAAGAACTGCCAAGCAAACAACAGAGTGGCAGCCAATTACAAGAGGTATAGAGAGTCTAAAGAACAAGAGGCTCACTACATGGAAGAAGAAGGTCATGACCTAAACGTCAACCTTACAATTGTAGACTTCAATGGCAAAGAGGAACTTGATAAGTCAATGGATGCTCTCAATCTTGACTGATCTGCTTTATTCATTTTATTTTCCAAAGATAGTTGTGAAGGCATAATGCCTCACTTTTAATTAGACTATTGTTTGGTCTTAAAGTTTATTTTCAATCATGGATTGATGAATAAGATTTCTGAACAAGACCTTGATTTGATTATCGTTGGCTTATTAATAAATTTTGAATTTTATTCTGAAGCACTGAATTTATTCAAATTTATTTACTATACACATATTTACACGGTTCGACATAGCACTATAAAGATGTAAAGCAATACATCTGGAGAAAAATTATTAGAATGAAAAGAATACCATTCTACGCAAATAGAAATACTCTAAAGAATATGAGTTATATTTTCTAAATACCTCCCATTTATTTGTAGGAATGAATGGAGGAGAACTTGAGTGCTTAATTGATAGTGGGACTACCCACACAATATTAAGAAATATGCAATTATTCATTGAATCAATAGCCTATAATTACTCTGTGACTACGATGATTGGATCATTACAAGTAATAAAAGGGCAAAGAACTGCCACAAATTTTTGCTGCCTAATGGCACAACATTTCAAGTCACAGACGCTCTATATGCACCAAGAGCTAATCGAACCTTGTTAAGTTTCAAAGATATTCGTACCAACGGTTATCATGTAAAAACACACTGTGAGAATGGAAACTGAATACCTTGATATTACATCTAATGACTGTGGAAGGAAACACATCTTAGAGAAACTTATGAGTCAATTTAGTGGACTGTACCTCACTACGATTCGGATCATTGAATCCTATACTGTCACCAACAATGAAATGTGGGACACTGACTCATACAGGCTTTTGCATGACCGCCTATGGCACCGAGGTCGTGACATGATGATCCGTATTTTTCAAGAACTCACACGGACATCCCTTCTTTCGAGTGAAAAATGGGAGAAAAATCCGCCACACTGCAAGGTGTCGGTTCTAGGATTGCTCAAATGCAGTCATTGCTTTCTGAAGTACCAGAAGCACTACCTCCCTCCCATTATGCCTCATTGACTATTTCAAAGGCACATCACTCGTTTTGCAAAGCCTGCTCTTTAGCAAAAATAGGATCGAGACCTTCCTATGCTAAAGATACAAAACAAAACATTCCATTCTTACAAAGGATACAAAGAGATGTCTATGGACCTATCCATCCAGAATACGGACCATTCAAGTACTTTATGGTTCTGGTGGATGCTTCGACAATCTGGTCACATGTCGTTTTATTGTCCACAAGAAATGCTGCAATACTCCTAGCACAGATTATACGTTTAAGGGCTCACCACCCTGATCACCCTATCAAGTCTATAAGGCTTGATAATGCTGGAGATTTTACATCAAAAGCATTTGATGATTATTGCATATCTATTTGGATCGATGTAGAGCATCATATACCCCATGTGCATACACAAAATGGTCTCGTAGAAGCCACCATCCAAAGGCTACATATGGTGGCTAGGGCATTGGTTATGCACACCAACCTGCCTACATCTGCATGGGGTTATGCAATATTGCACGCATCTTTACTTATTCGTTTCAGACCCACTGCTAGCCAACCATTTTCTGCGTACCAGTTGGTAACTGGACATGAGCCTAACATTTCACACTTACGCATATCTGGTTGCGCAGTATATGTGCCTATTGCGCCCCCACAGTGCACTACATTGGATCCTCAGAGACGATTAAGTATTTATGTTGGATACGAATCCCCAACAATTATCCTCTATTTGGAAACCTTGACAGGCGATCTCTCTACCGCTAGATTTGCGGATTGTCACTTTGATGAGACAGTCTTCCCGTCATTAGGGGGAGATAGGAAAAAGGATTTTCCAAGGGAACGACAGGAATTGTCGTGGTTTGTCCCCACTCTGTCTCATTTTGATCCCCGCACTTCACAAAGTGAAAGTGAAGTGAAAAGAATAATCAATCTTCAGAACGTAGCAGATTCGATGCCTGATGCGTTTACTGATATCGCAAAAGTGACGAGATCACATATACCAGCTGCAAATGTGCCTACAAGGTTAGAAGTCCCCAACAAGGGGCACGGTGCCGCAGATAGAGGCACTGCAACCGCACTTAGTGGAGGTGTGGTTGAGGCCGTGGCTCCCCAAGGAAGAGGGGGAGGTCACTTGGTTCGATTGACACTCACCCAAGGAAGAAGAGGGTGAGTAAGGCACAAACCAATCATCAATGTATAGAATCCCTCTCATGAGATTGTCTCTGATTATAGTTATGTCCATGAATCAATACTGGAGGACGCTCCGATGTTTGAAATGATTCCAGAGAACAAAGAAATGTCAAAGGATTACGAGAGTGCGTATGAGTTGATAAAAAGATCTTCCATACACATTGATGATATATACTGTTGCTCAAGGAATCATAGAGCACGATGATATCGAACCACGCTCTGTTGAAAAATGTCAACAAAGAGCAAATTGACCTAAATGAAATAAACCAATCCAGGTAGAATTAGATTCTCTGACAAAGGGACAGGTATTTGGTCAGGTAGTGCTAACCCCCCAAGTGTAAAGCCTGTAGGACATAAATGAGTCTTTGTCAAAAAGCGTAATGAGAAGAATGAAGTCCTGAGGTACAAGGCTAGCCTTGTGGCGCAAGGTTTCTCACAACGCCCTGGAATTGACTACGAGGAGACATACTCTCCCGTAATGGACGTTATAATGTTCCGCTACTATGTTAGCTTAGTAGTTTCCGAAGGACTGGAAATGCAGCTTATGGATGTGGTTACTGCATATCTCTATGGGCATCCAGATTCAGAGATATATATGAAAGTACCTGATGGCCTTACATTATCCAAATCAAGTGACTCTAAACCACAGAGTGCGTTTGGAATTAGGTTGAAACGCTCACTTTACGAATTAAAACAATCCGGGCGGATGTGGTATACCCGTCTAAGTGACTACTTGATTAGGAAGGGATATAAGAACGATAAATTATGCCCCTGCGTATTCATAAAGAAAACAAGTTCCGGATTTGCAATTGTAGCAGTATATGTCGATGATATGAACATAACAGGTACTCTTGATGAAATAAGAGAAACCGCGAGCTACTTGAAATCTGAATTTGAGATGAAGGATCTTGGGAAAACTCGATTCTATCTAGGCCTTAAACTAGAACATCGAGTTTGTGGAATATTAATCCACCAGTCTGCATATGTCCAAAAGTCAGGCGATATAACATGGACAAAGCATATCCTGCTAGCACTCCCATGATCGGTCGAAGTTTGGATGCAAGGAAAGATCAATTTCGTCCAAAGGAAGATGACGAACAAGTGTTGGGAGCTGAAATTCCCTATCTAAGTGCAATAGGCGCATTATTGTACTTAGCCCAATTTACTCGACCAGACATTGCATTCTCAGTGAACTTGTTAGCTAGATTTAGCTCAGTGCCAACGCAGCGTCACTGGAATGGTATCAAAAACATCTTTGATACCTAAAAGGAACCATTGACTTGGGCCTGTTCTTTCCCTACAGAGAGACAAGAGGGACCGTAGATGGAACTGCAATCCCTAAAGGAAGTGTTGATGGCGAAAGCGCCACTCCCTACACTAAAACGCCAAATGACGTTTTGGTCGGTTTTGCTGATACTGGGTAAGTCTCTGACCCACATAAAGATAGTTTCCAAACTGCTTATGTATTTACCAATGGGAACACGGTGATATCTTGGAGATCAAACAAGCAAACCCTTGTGGCTACCTCCTCAAACCACTCAGAGATTATCGTTGTACATGAGGCGGATCGTGAGTGTGTATGGTGAAGAACTATCATTGCACATATTCGAGGGATTAGTGGTTTGAGTTCTACCACTGAAGAGCCTACTTGCATTTATGAACACAATGCAGCTTGCATCGAACAGATGAAGCTAGGTTATATTAAGGGTGATAACACAAAACACATATCGCCAAAGTTGTTCTACAATCAGCAACAACAGACCCTCCTCAAGATTCAAGTGAATCAAGTAAGGTCTGAGGAGAATGTGGCAGATTTGTTCACCAAATCACTGCCTAAGGCCACATTTGAGAAACATGTGAAAAGCATAGGAATGCGAAGACTTTCCAAGCTCACTTGATTAATGTAATGATCAGGGGGAGGTGTAGACGTCAGGGGGAGTCTAACACACACATATCATTCTCAAATGTAGAAGGTGCGTTGTGCTCTTTTCCTTCGACCAAGTTTTATTTTTGTCCCACAGGGTTTTTATTGTTACTTGGCAAGGTTTTTAGTGAGGCAACAACTCATGCACCATTTTGTCTTTAACTTGGCACAAGGGGGAGTGTTAAAGGAAAAGCACATTATGTGCCTTCGTCAAAGAAATAGACGAAGAGGGAATCAAGCAATCACAAATCACAGCTCAATCAGCATTTAGTATCATCAATGTAATTGGTATTTCCGTTGTAATCCTATCCCTATATAAAGGGGTTATGAATGAAATGAGTAGACAATTCCAATTGCATTTTACTTCTACAAAAAAGGATTTATAAATCTGTTATATTCCATACAAGTTCCTTTTTATTTTAGAAGAAAAAAGAGAACTCTTATTGCAATAAAGAATTGAAATACATCATATGGAACACTATCTGGGCCTTCATGAAAGCAAACAAAAACTAATTACATCTAAACAGCTTGCCCATGCATTAATCTACAACAGCCTCCCAATCTTAGAAGCTTCTTAAAAAGATATATCCCAAGACTACAGAAACTGATGCCCAAGGGGAAGACCACAACCAAACCTGGTCTAATGAACCCTATACCCCTATCCACTAAACCTTCAAATACCTTCTTTTTCTCTCCATCCAGACCATCCAGAGTACAATGAAAACCATGCCCGCAATACATTGGCCTGCTCCCTTCTACCAGATATGCTTTATGCTTCTCAAAAAGAAACAAAGAACTACCAGCCTTTGAAATTAATGGATTTAAAAAAATTTCATGGGCGAGAAAAAGTTAAGTAATTTATTAATTTATTTTTTAGCTTAATATCCAGTCCAAAACCTTCGAAATTTCAAAGATGCTTTTCTTTCCAACTTTCACTCATTCAATGTCCAGATGACTGCTAAAAAAAACCCATAAGTCTTATGCCTTCACCTCTAGGATTCTCCCAAGTGTATTTACCATACCATGAACCAAGCAGGAACCCTCCTGATAATAAGGTAGAGAGAAGCACTCACAAACCTAGAGATATCATATATTTGCATCGTCTTCTTTAGATAGCAAATTGTAATTATCAGATAGAACAATTTGATTAATAAAACTGCTTTGTAAAAACTTAGTATGCACTTTCAATTCAACACAAATATTGCTAACGCAGTGTAAACCTCTCCACTGAGGAAACTTCACTGCGTGGCTTGTAATGTAGCCAACACGAGAAAATCAATCCACTATAAATCAAATGAGTTTACAATATACAAGTAGTGATGTTCATAACTATCACTTTCGCTTAACAACACAGCTAACTTGATTTACAACAGATCTAACTTCTAACTCAATTTCCACACAATCTAAGCAGTGAGCCAATCTTCCAATCTCCCTTGATCTCAACGTCTCACTGACCTTGAGAATAACATATGCAAATGAACATAGTATGCAAGGGAAAACAACCAACAAGCAGAGAGAGTTTTCAGAAAATGATTTGTGAGAACATGCAGCACAACACAAGACAACTTTTAGATGCTCAAAAACTCTACTAATGAAATCAGTTTCAAAACCTTTTATAGGGGAGAGAGACTCCCCCTCAATCAAATCTATCAAATCACTTTTTCGTATCAAATAAGATAAGTAAGGAAAGCTTTTAAAACTGATTTTGATAAACAATCAATACTTCCTAACTGTTTGCAAATCCAATCTATATTTGATATGCATCTCAAAAACCTTTTATTGCAGATAAGTATATATCAAATCAACTTAACCAATATGCATATCAATTCTAAATGCAAAGTGATATGGAACGAATACCACCTTAAACTCAAGATCAGTGAGAATGATTCTCCCGGATTTTCTCTTCAAGTCTTGCACGCCTCTTTGATTCCTTGAGCCACCGAGAAACTTGGAGAAGCCCTTTCCTAGTCTTATGCAACTTATGTTCTCCTAGCAACCTTGGGAAAGTTATGTGTTGAAGGATAATAGCCCAATATCCTTACACAAATAGAAGCTAGGAAACAGGGGTCCCAAAAACCTCAATCAAAAACATTTTACGGAAGCTAATATTTAACTGGGTTAACATATATGGATATACACTAGGAATGAGAACCCGCGCGCCGCGGGTTAGAATTTCTACTTTATGCTTGCTAAATTTTGTATGTTTTGAAGTGATTGATTAGTATGATTAGCATAGATAACAAAGACTTATTTAAATGAAACAAGTTGGTATAACTACATTATGGTCATATAACAATAACCAATTGCTCTCTTTCTAAGTGAACTAATAACTAACAGTAATCAAATGAAGTTCTCAGTTTCATAAAGATTTTTTTGAACACATTTCATACAACCGACCCGAAGCTAATTTGTGCATTGATCAGCAAGGCATTGAGGGTGATTTTGATTCCATAGCAGAATTCTGTGTCGTGCTTGAATGCCTCAACTCCAATAAAAAAATCATGCAATTAGATTATAAGTTTCTACATATTCAAAGCAAAGAGTCTGCAGCCTTAAACACTTTGACAGAAGTGGAAACTGTGTGACAATTGGAATCTATGAGGACTTTAAAGAATCAATAGAAAAGAAAGAATCGAAATTGATCGATATATTTCTCGAAACAAACGAAAGACGAAACGTAAATCGTGGATCAACTAAGTCCCTGAGAGTGTACCTTGTGAAGCAAATATCTGCTTCCCTTCACTTGAATCATGAGATCACTTCAAGCTTCAAAGGAACTGACCTGAATTGAGCAGGGAAAAAAAGAGGGCAAAAAAAACATTTTTTCAGTAACAATCTTCAATTCCTCTCTTCAACCTTATTATTTGTGGTGATGGTTGTTAGAGTGTGTTACAATCGATTGTCGAAACATAAAGCATCTAGTTTTGAGCACTTATGGCCCTAACAAGGCATAAGGTTTAAGACTAGTATAGGGTCACTATGCCAAAAAAGCCTTCAGACGACACAACTGTTCTGTCGTCTGAACGAACAAAAATGTGTCGTCTAGTACGGTGTCGTCTCTTGGGGGCATCAGACGACAGAAGTGTTCTATCGTCTGATTTTTCAGACGACATAAAAAAATAAAAGTCTTGTGTCGTCTGATGAGTTTTGCATTTTGGGAACATTGTGATCTGTATCTTTAAAAGCATTCAAACAACAGTTTTGTATTGTCTGATAAACAAAACAACGACAATATTTTTTAAATACTATTGTGTGAAACATATTTGCAAGACTTATTTGTGTGGTCTGAATGGCCTTAAATAAGAAATATGAAGACTCGTATGTAGTGTCTTCTCTCATACAACAACATTTAAAGGTTGTGCTAATTTACTTTAAACGACAATTATATGTGGTCGTAAAGAGCATCAGAGGACAATTAAGTGTCGTTCTAGGGTACATACATACGACACTTAAGTGTAGTGTGAAAGGTCTTTTATATTTTCTGTGATTGATTCCAACCACACTTATTTGTTGTTATTATACGTTTTAGCCAATACTTTCATCTAACTTATGTTGTTGTTTTGCCCTTTAGACTACAATTTTCTATCGTCCCAATGCCAAAAAGACAATAGACTTCCATTTGATTTTTGTGTTGTTTTTGTTTAGCTGCAACCACACATTTTGGTGTGCTTTTGTTGTAGCTTGCAATTTGAGATAACACATATTAGTAGTCCCCTGTTACAATTGGTATGCATGCATTCTAAAAATTAAAATTGCCCATTCATAAAAGTATGAAACCATAAAATCCACATCCAAAATCATTCATTGCAATTAATCCACCATTGTCTCATGTACACAAACCTAATCATGAACATCAGTTCAAAATGACCCATATCTACTAATCTGGATCTGCAGACAAGTCCAAATGCTTAATGAAGGAAGAATTTCCACTAGACACAAGTTAATAAATGAACTAGCTAGCTGTACTGCTGTACCAGTTTCACAATCTTATCAGAGCTTTTTACCTACTCGGAGCAATCATTGTAGTATTTTCTGCTTGCTTCATGACCTCGTGAGTACACAGGTATATGAGAAGAATTGCATTGAGATATGCCTGATTCATCAAAGGTTATAAAATTAACTTCTTCATAAGAATCATATTCAAACATGAAACTAAGGAATTAAAAAGTGACTGATACTAGAAAGAAAATAGGATAACAACATTAATAATGCAATACCTTTATGTCTAGTACCAAATAATTTGAAATGTTTCTATCAAATAATTTGAAATGTTTCTATCAACCGGTTATGCAGCATCGAACTGAACCACCAGAATAACAGCAAAAGTATTCCTAGATGCATCAAACTCCTGCAGACCACCTGATTGACAACAGAGAAGAACATCTTAACTCCCACATAAACAGAACAAATTGATGTTAACCTTTACTTAAAACTTCCAACTAAGAAGAAAAACATAAGGCAGTAAAATGAGTAAGAAAATGAAACATCAAAATCTATAAAATAGATAAACTCACAGGGGACAATGATAGACC
Source organism: Rosa chinensis (assembly GCF_002994745.2). NCBI lineage: Eukaryota > Viridiplantae > Streptophyta > Magnoliopsida > Rosales > Rosaceae > Rosa > Rosa chinensis. The sequence goes on from NC_037094.1 coordinate 36,956,709, forward strand.
AAGTATAGCAGCCAAAAAGATATATACATGCAACTTCACTAATATTTGAAGAGATCAAATATCTGATGAATGTGACATAATATAACAATTTTGCTTAATTTCTAAGACAAGCAACCAAAAACGGATGTATATTGTACAGTAGTTTCTTCAAGGTTTCATACATCACACACCAGTAAACAAGAAAGTGCACATTGTAGCTCCAAGAGATCATTTGACACTAAGGTGGTGAAATCATCAAAGCCATATAAAATCAACTACCCTTTCTAATGAGTGATCGAGTGTTTTGTCACTCTTTTCACTCCCTCTTTTTCTACCACCTAATAACAAAAGCAAATACAACATGAACCAGGGAAATTGTGAAATAGAAGCAAAGAACTAGAAAGGCAAATAACAACTAATACCAATTGTCCTCTCAATATTGCAATTCAAACAAGATGCTGCCAACCTCCAGATGAAGTTGACATCGAGTCCTTAAAGAACTTGGGCTAGTAGTAAAATAATTACTGCTGTCGATACATGAGTACGGTCACCGGTTGGCCCTTCTGATGGATTACCTGATCAACAAGAAGATACACATTTGAGCCAGCTACTAGGGCCACAACTCTGAATTTTTTCGGGTTCTCTGCAACAATGTCCAATGTCTGTAGAAACAGGAAATTGTGATTTTAACCAACTAATGCAATTTCCATAATCTGTCCACTTACATTTTTATCTTTAATCCCAAAACAAATATTAAATGAAAGAAAGGGATCTCTGCCATACCTGGGTTCCAATGGAACCAGTAGATCCAACAACAGAACTAGGCTTTTGGACCATCTCAAGTCCTCTGGCCTGGCTCCGGAAAAGCACTTCCTAGCCAAGCTGGAGGTGGTGCTTGTGCTGAACACTGAATTCTTCTTCCAATCACTGTCCTGCAATTTTTCTCTTCAAAGCAAACCCACCTATGTACAACAAATGAGCACAACACCATCATTTCTCATTCCATATTTCACAAGCAACTGAATTTTTATACATCAAACAACCATATAATCATAATTCAGAGCTTCATACAAGTAAATTTACAGACTTTTTTACATATATGCACTTTATCATATGAACTTTAATCACCCAATAAAAGTACAAAGACACTATCTTTATACAAACACAGAAATCCCAAATGAAAATTGCATATAATATTCTGTCAAAAATTCAAAATCAACATCCAAACTAACTCAAATTCCCATACTAACTCGTGCAAATAGAGGTTGAGAACTGACCCAAGACGCGAACTCTCCGTCAGCAGAGAAGCGAAAGCATCCGAGTTTTCATTCAAACCGACTGATAGCTTAGTAAGATTGAATCCAAGTTGAGCACAAAGCCTACATATTAGTACAGAATGACAACAATTGATAAGTAACCTTAAACATATTAAAGACCAATATTCTGAATACCACTAATGTTTATACATGATTTCAAATTCTTGTTTCTACTCCAAGTTTAATTGCAATATGTATGCAAATATATATGTATAAACCTCATCATTAGACACTTCCTCATTCAGCACTGCATCAAAAACAAACTCATGTTTCTCCACATATGTTGTCAACCTGCAGAACATAGAGAATGAATTCAGAAACACAAAAATCATCTTAACCAAATATGAATTATGAGTACAAAAATCCTCTTAACCAAAAATCCTCTTTCCATAATCATGAGCTAAGCATCAGACTAAACAGGAGAAAAGAGGGGAAAGGGAAACAAAAATGATCTAGGGTTGCAAAAAATAAAAAATAAAAATAAAAAGAGAAATGAATTAAGGATACCAAATATTTACACAACCATCATTATCAGACTATCAGCAAGTACGGGTATGTAATGATATTTATTTTACCAGTCTTATGTCTAGTGGACCTAGGTTGTATGAAAGTTTTTTAATATACCTCTGATTTTGCATATACAAACTGTTATTTACTTTTTACATCCCAATGGCAGGAAGAAGTAAAAGAAGGAGGCATCATCTGTATTCAGCCGGCTCTAGTTGCAACAAATATACTTGTCTATTTATTTCATCAAGTCGTTGGCAAAGAGTAAACATCTTTTCTCTAGTAAGTTGTTTACCATCAAGTGGCAGTTACCTTGAGCTTAGTCTCATGAACTGTTACAGAGTTGGAAAGTTTGTCTATTATGTCTTCCTCATTCTTTGCCAATTCCTTTTTGTTACGTGGTCTCTTGCGCACCTGCATTCACACCATTACAAGTCTGATTAAAAAACGAAAACAGATTCTGAAAGGCTTGGCAGATACGGAAGTGCAACCATTTTCTCTTTAACCAAATCAAGCCCCTTCATAACTTGAACCAGAAATTGCCTGGTAGTCTCATGGGCATTGCAAATTGTTTCAGGTGAATACCAAAATCATAAGTATCATTGGGATGGGAGGATAGGAGCCTAAGAGTTTATTAAGGAATAGATAGAACATACCACAAACTGGCTTTCTCTTTGTCTGCTGCAAAAATTTTCATCACGAGGTTGTTTTCTGGTAACCGAGCCCTTTCTTCTTTGCTTGTTGTTAATATAAGGTTCAGAATCATTAAAGCTTCTGCCCTGAGAAGGATAATATTAAGGACCAACATCATGCATTCCCGACTGGCATCTATAGATGTGATATAGAATAATTTTAGAAATACAAATAGACAATGCATGCGGATTCATCTCTGTCTATTTCTACTGTAAAAGCAACTCTTGATAATACATGATGAACTCTCAGACTAACATATTTAAAACATAAAGAGAAAATAATAACTATATACATGATATAAAGAAACGCAGTACTGTATTTACACTTCCTGCAAAATCCCAAGACTCAGGTAGTGAAGTTTGAATTATTGAGACACGACATTCATAAAAGAATACCGATGCAATTGCACAGTAAGTACTGAATTACACAGATAATCACATAGTTGATAAAGAAAAGATTTCGCCACCAGAATTACAACATCGAACTATAATGATATAACCATGGGCACACAGACACATTTACATGTATCTCTCTTAAAAGTTTCTCAAAGTTTGATCTACGTACTGCATATATACATATAACAATTTAACTGAGATAATTGAGCATAGATTCTTAAGAAGGGTCTGTGCATATTTGATTTGGTGCTAAACTTATATCCTTGAATCTCTTCCTCTATTAAACTGATTAACTGAGATTAATCTAAGAACCATAGTTCCAACAGAACCCAAATTCATGAGACCAAATTAATGAATCTAAGCACCATAGTTTCAACAGAAAACCCAAATTCATGAGACCAAACCAAGCAATCTAAGCACCATAGTTTCAACAGATAAGCCAAATTCATGAGACCAAACCAAGCAATCTAAGCACCATAGTTTCAACAGCAAAACCCAAATTCATGAGACCAAACTAAGAACTAAAAGTTTCAAAAATAAAATATAATCGACATGAACAACTCAAAAGATCAAAAACAAAAACATTCAAAGCATTTAGAGCTTTAAGCCATTCAAAAACAAACCCAACTGAAATGCATAAGAATTAAACAAAAAAGACCCAAACTTTAGATCAAAACCGGCCAGAAAACCAGCACTAGTGGTGAAGAGAAGAGAGAGAGCGGACCTACGATGGTGGCGATCGGAGAACTACCTCAAGCCGGCTCAAGTCGGACAATGACGAGCTCAGGTGGGAGAATGAGTTCGTGGTCAGGTCATTGAATGAGCTCGCTGAAGGAGTTCGTGGTCGTGGTCGATCGAGGCTGTTCTGGGTCGATGAAGGAGCTGAAGGTGGCTCGGATCGTTGAAGGACGAGGTCGGGTCGGAGAACGAGCTCAGGTCGTACAAAGAGGTCGGAGGAGCTCGCTGAAGGAGATCGTGGTCGTGGTCGATCGAGGCAGTTCTGGGTCGGTGAAGGAGCTGAAGGTGGCTCGGGTCGTTGAAGGACGAGATCGGGTCGGAGAACGAGCTCAGGTCGTAGAACGACGTCGGGGAGGACGAGGTCGGGTAGGAGAACGAGCTCCGGTCGTAGAACCAGGTTGGGGAGAACGAGGTCGGGTAAGGTGAAGGAACTGCGCGAAGTGAAAGTGGGAGAGGCTGCTTTAGCTAGGGTTAGCTTCTGAAAATAGTAAGTGTTGGGGGGAATGAAAATTTAGTCCCCGCGCCTCTCAAATGTTTTAAGTTAGTCCCTCCGCGTTTTTTCAAAATTTTTGAACAAGACTTTACACATCAGTTAATTTAACGACTGATGTTTATAATCACAAGAGAAATCGATTTTTCACAAAGTGATGTTACCATGTATTTTTACATCGCGTGCAATTCCGACCGATTTAATAGTGGTGATGTCTTATGCCATAATTCTAGTAGTGTAAGAACAAGAATCAAGTGAGCAAGAAGACGAAGGAGAGAGTGAGAATCGAGTTCTGAAGGAGCTGAGTGAGAAAGAGAGAGGCTGGTTTGTGAGGTTTTCAGTTTTGCGAGTTCTAGGTCAAGCTGAGGGAGCTGATCGAGTGAGAATGATGATGCGCTTTGAGCAAGCGCATAATTTAACCCTGAAATGTCATTAGTAGTATAAAGTAAATAGGGATCGTTCTATTCCGGGGACTGAGGGTACACCTGTCATTGTCAAACAATTAAACAATTAAAATTAAAACAAAGTATAATATTTACAAAAATATAACAAAATATATACATATTTACGAAAAAGGGGGGATTTTTGATTTTTGGTTTTCTATTTTTAAACTAAGTTAAGAAAATAATTAAAATGCAAAAACATAAAAATATAAATGGGATGCAAGAACAAAGATCAAATTCGAAACTCATGATTAAAATTGATTCAAGTTCATCATTGTTCATCATAGTCATGCAAGAGGAGTTGATCATGTGAAACGTTCAAAAGCAAACAATTTCCCATATTTTACTTTCAATGCTAATTAACCTAAGCGAAAGCACCTAGATTAATTCTATCAAACATGCAATCAAACCCTAGAAAGCTAGTCAATCATGTCATGTTTAATGCATTAAGCACCTAGAAAGGCTATCAACTCAAATGTGCAACTTAGTATGAAAAAGTCCACCTAATTGCAATCTTCTTTGATTAAACTCGGTTTTTGTACAAAACCTTTACTACTTATCGATTCAAGAACACAAAACCAAAAAGTTGATCCATGTTCTCGAATTCGTAGCAACATTCACATAAAAACCCTAAATGTTTCGAACCATTCAAGATTATCATACAAAAGATTTCTATCATGCAAATTTAATCAAACACTCACACAAAAGCAACCATAAATCACAATATATGAATCTGAAAATTAACAATTAATCATAAAATTTCAGAAAACAACACTTGTTCATACATATGTGTCAACTAAGGCAAAACCAACGAAAATACAAAGCAAAGGTACAAGGAGAATTGGATTACACCGTGATGAAGATGAGATGAATGAAGTGATGAATGGACTCTTGAATTTCGAAAGCAATCTCCAAGGGTGGTGATGGATGGTGTGCACGGCTTGTCTTCTTCTTCCTTGGCCTTGCTTGAACTTCGTGGTTGCCCTAGAGGATGGAGATGAACACGGCTAGGCTAGGGAGAGTTTCTGATTTTTTTTCTCAAAGTATAAATGCAAAAGTGTGGAACCCTTGACGTTGAGAGAAGAGAGGAATATATAGGGGACGGCCCTAGGTCTCCATGCCGTCCAAAACCCTAGAAAAGCTCACGGCTATTGCTTGCTTTGTCCACATATTTTCCTCCAATGAATTCTTGCCACATAAGCCCTATGAAGTGGTGCAACCAATCACAAAATTCCAATATTAATTCCCTAAATAATTCTTGCCGAAATATGTAGATAATTTCTGATTTTCCTCATAAATTTCGGCAATAATATATTTAGAGAATAAAGGGGAATGAACCTAGACTCCTTTTTAGCCGTTTCTTGGTTCCCACCTTTTTCTCTTTCCTTAAAACTCTCTTAGAAAATATCTTTGCCGAAATCTTCTAGGTTCTTCTTTGATTCACACGGCAATTCTCTCTCCTTCCTTGTATTTCTCACGGCAATCCCTAGCTTCTCTCTCTCTTTAAACGGCAAAGGCTCAAGATAACTCTTCCAAGAATATCTCATTCCAAGAAAATCTCCCTAGAAAATCTCCACGAAATCTCTTTATTTTTCTGATTTTTCCTCACGGCAAAAACCCTAATTTCTCTCTTCATTATCTCTTGGCCGAATTCCCTAGGGTTTGCACGGCATTCCCTTGTTTTCCTCTTGGCTTGGACGGCTAGGAGTCTTCTAGGGTTTATCTCTTGATTTATTTCCATAAAAATAGCCCTAGAAATTCTCCTTTTAATTTCTGATTTTCCACGTCACCTCCTTGTTTCTCTCTTGCAAATTCACGGCAAAACATCTTTAGGGCTAGGGTTTGCGTCACAAACCCTAGTTCCATGGGCTCTTGTGGGCTTTTATCCAATTAGCCGAAAATCCAACAAGCCTTGAGAGTTTTTGGGCCTCCATGCGTCACCTCTATGCCATGTCATCATCTAGAGTCTTCAAGAAGCTTCTCTCATGCCATGTCACTTCATTAATTCGATCTCCATTCATGGTTGGCTCAAGAGTCTTGTTTTGGCAAGCTTTCCTTTTCTAGACAGGGTTTCCTGGTTGGACCAGGAAAACTTCTTTTCTTCATTTCTGCTCATTTGTGCTTCCCTTTGTACTTCATCTTGTCTCCCTCCAACGTTGGCTATCTTCTCTCTCCATTTGTGAGCTCATTTCAGCTCATTTGTGACAAGGACCTGAAAATAGAAACTAGTAAGAAAAATAGAAACTTTCCTAAAATGAAAAATGGCAACTTTCCTAAACTGAAAATGGGAAACTTTCTAAAAATGATAAATAGAAACTACAAAAATAGAAACTTTCTACAAATAGGAACTTTCCCAATCAAAGAATGGAAACTTTCCTAAACAGGGTTTTATTAAGGAAATAACGCAGAAAATGCAGGGAAAAGCAAGTAAAACATCGCATTAAAATGCTCCTATCAAATTCCCCCACACTTAGCTTTTGCTAGTCCCTTAGCAAAATCACACTAAGACACACACTAAGACTCAACGAAAATTAAAGACTTGACACGAAACAGACTCTATAGCCCTTCAACTTTTTGTCTCAGCAATCTCTTACTTTCACAACACCAAGATTAGCACTTCACCAAGAATAAATGTTTAGGCATTCGAGAGTTAATTGAAACACATAATCTTCACATACACAAGTAGGACTTGGTTGTAACAATGGTGGTGGGTTCTGTTAAGCATGTTTCAGACAAGTATGATTCAATCCTCATAAGGCATATCCACTCTTTCTTCTCTCAGAATTCAAGGCAATGCTTAAAAGCTTATACACTCAAGTATATGTGAAAGATAGCAAGTATATCACATAATGTAAGAAACGAAAGCACATGTATAATTTTCTTTAAAGATCTCATGAAGGATATCAACTACTTGCACAGATGGACCCAAGCCATAGGTTCAACTCTTGTAACTCATCTCCACATCAAGGGCTGTCCCGTCTTAAGGATCAAGAAGGTCTTCTCAAGGGTTGTAATGGGGCCGAGGCTCAAGGTTTAAAGAAATGAAAGGTAAGGATTTATCAAAGTGTCCTAAAAACCTAGCAGAGCACATGTAGATGTAGAGACCTCAAGAAAATCCACCAAGGCATTGCAAAAACGTCACTTTCCCTAGAGGTAACAGAAAAGGGGCCTAATATCTTCATGTTGGGCCCAATCTTCATTGTAAACTTCCCTTGAACTATAGTAGAATGGACAAAGGCCAAATTTTTCTGTAGTGGGCCTTCAGTTCAAAGTAAACTCCAAAATCACTAAGTATAGGGGACTAAAATCCATAAACATACATTTTTCTTTCTTTTTAGCCGTACACATTTTTCTTTCTTTCTTTCATTTTTTCACGGCTTTCACATATTTTTTTTTTCTATGGACAAGTCTACCCCCACACTTGAACTTTCACCTCTTCTCAATCTTCATCCTTAGCACCAAACCCATGTAGTATGTCTCAAAAGATAGCTCCACTAAGTTCTTAGAACAAAGGGTAGGGTTGTAACTATACTAAGCTTCATGGTTAAGGATTTTAAGGGTGATGAATGAAAAGGCTTAATGTAGGCTCAAAGGGGCTTATCTAGGGGAGTCCCACGACGGGCACAAATGGGGACACAAGTTTATATGGCAATGGTGGTAATTCCTAGGATGCCTCTATCCCTTCCAGAATCAAGGCCATGTATTGACATACGTCTCAACAAGCACAAGAGCGAATTCTAGCATTCTCTAGTCCATCAAACTTAATCTATGGCAAGTAGTCAATCAAGATGAAAGAATAATGAGATCATCAAAACATCGCCAAGAAAATAAGAATATATATTTCCGATTCACTCCAAGGAAAAGGGACATGGGCTCAATTATCTCACATGGGTTTATATGAATCAAAACTCATCTTAACATGCTCATATTCTGTACCAAAGTTTCGAAATCCATATCCACTACAAGGCATATATTTTTCATATATCTCAATTACCCAAAGAATACCATTTTTAAATCATCTCAATTTTGTGATCCTCTTTTAATCATGATTTCAGAGATATAGAATCATCCTAGACAGTTGAAAGGGCATCCTAAGACTCAAACAAAAACAAAAGCAACGTAAAATTTTTTTTTTTATTTTTTTGACATTTTTCACTTTTTTTTTGTATTTTTCAATATATGACTCAAGATAAAAGTGTAAATCCCTTCCCCCACACTTAAATATTGCATTGTCCTCAATGTAATCAAGAAAAAGCATGCAATGAAATACTTAAGCATTTAGGGATGGAATTGACGAAAATAACTATAAAACAAAGAAGAATTTGAAAAGTAAAAGGGAGAGAGAAAGCAAATCTGCGTTGACGACTCCTCCACAGCTACTTCAGAATTGGGTTGCCTCCCAAGCAGCGCTTAATGTTTATAGTCTTTCAGCCTAGACTTGTACCTCCTTTTAATCCTCAGGGTTTGGAACGTTTTGGAGGGGTACATCCTCCACTTCATGTTCCACAAATGCCTCATAGTAAGGCTTCAAGCGATGGCCATTCACTTTGAACTCGTTGCCTGTTTGTTCACTCTTTATCTGCACAGCTCCATGAGAGAACACATTAGTGATAACAAAAGGCCCAATCCAACGAGAACGAAGCTTACCTGGGAAGAGTTTGAGACGAGAATGGAAGAGAAGAACTTTTTGGCCCACAACAAAAGTCTTTCTTCGAATCATTTTATCATGGAATGCCTTAGTCTTGTCCTTGTAAATCTTAGCACTCTCGAAGGCATCATTCCTAATCTCCTCTAACTCTTGCAATTGCAACTTCCTATGAAGCCCAGCTGCATCTATATCCATGTTGAACTGCTTCACAGCCCACCAAGCTCTATGCTCCAACTCCACAGGTAAATGGCAAGGTTTGCCATAGACTATTCGATATGGGGACATACCTATGGGAGTTTTGTATGCAGTTCTGTAGGCCCACAAAGCATCCTCTAGACGCAAGGACCAATCCTTCCTGTTGGGGTTCACAGTCTTCTCCAATATCCCCTTGATCTGACGATTAGAGACCTCCGCCTGCCCACTAGTTTGGGGGTGATAAGGTGTAGAAACCTTATGTGTCACATCATATCTCTTCAAGAGAGCCTCAATCGTCCTATTGCAAAAATGGGATCCTCCATCACTAATGAGAACTCTGGGCATTCCAAACCTGCTAAAGATGTTAGACTTGATAAAATCTGCAACAACCTTAGAGTCATTAGTTCTAGTGGCCTTTGCTTCCACCCATTTGGAAACATAGTCCACTGCAAGTAAGATATATATAAACCCAAAAGATGATGGGAAAGGTCCCATGAAATCTATACCCCAAACATCAAAGATTTCAACAGTTATGATATTAGTCAAGAGCATTTGATCTCTAGGACCTAGGTTTCCTGTTCTTTGGCACTTATCACAAGTTAAACAATAGGCATGTGCATCCCTAAACAATGTTGGCCAATAGAACCCAGACTCTAGTACCTTAAATGCAGTCTTCTTTGACCCAAAGTGACCCCCACATGCTTTAGAGTGGCAAAACGAAAGTATAGCATTATGTTCATGTTCAGGCACACATCTTCTAATCAATTGATCAGAACAATATTTCCACAGATAAGGTTCATCCCAAACATATTGCTTAACAGTTTTCTTTAGCCTATCTTTATGAGCACGTGACATGGTATCAGGAATCTTCCTAGACACAATATAGTTCACAATATCTGCATACCATGGTTCACTTACCTGAAGTCCAAAGAGTTGCTCATCTGGAAATGTCTCCACCAGAGGGAGATGATCTTCTGCATGCACTAAGCGACTCAAGTGGTCAGCTACCACGTTCTCACTACCCTTCTTGTCCTTGATTTCCACATCGAATTCTTGCAAGAGTAGGATCCATCTGATGAGCCTTGGTTTCGCCTCCTTCTTGGTCATCAAGTATTTCAAAGCTGCATGGTCAGTAAAGATAGTAACTTTGGTACCAAGTAAATAAGAGCGAAACTTCTCAAGGGCAAAGACAACTGCAAGGAGCTCTTTCTCTGTGGTTGAATAATTCATCTGTGCATCATTGAGAGTCCTTGAGGCGTAGTAGATGGCATAGGGTAGCTTGTCCTTCCTTTGCCCCAAAACAGCTCCAACTGCATAGTCAGAGGCATCACACATCAACTCAAAGGGCAAGGACCAATCTGGAGGTAACATGATGGGGGCAGACGTCAACAACTCCTTAAGCTTGTCAAAAGCTTCTTGACACTCCTTGTCAAAGTGAAAGGGCACATCCTTCTGGAGTAGTTGACATAAGGGTCTCGAAATCTTAGAGAAGTCCTTGATGAACCTCCTGTAAAAACCTGCATGGCCAAGGAAAGAACGAATCTCTCTCACAGAAGTGGGAGAGGGTAAGTGACGCACAATATCAACCTTGGCTTTATCAACCTCTATACCCCTAGCAGAGACAATATGTCCTAGAACTATCCCTTGTTGAACCATAAAATGGCATTTTTCCCAATTAAGTACAAGGTTAGTTTCCATGCAACGTTTCAAAATTATCTCCAGATTATTAAGACAATCATCAAAATTCTTTCCAAAAACTGAAAAGTCATCCATGAATACCTCTATGATTTTCTCAATATAATCTGAAAAGATACTTACCATACACCTCTGAAAAGTACCTGGAGCGTTGCAAAGTCCGAAGGGCATACGTCTATAGGCAAACGTTCCAAAGGGGCAAGTGAAGGTTGTCTTCTCTTGATCTTCATTTGCAATTGCAATCTGGTTGTATCCAGAGTATCCATCCAGGAAGCAGTAGTAGTCATGTCCAGCTAGGCGCTCAAGCATCTGATCAATGAATGGCAAAGGAAAGTGATCTTTCCTTGTGGTTGCGTTGAGCCTCCTATAGTCAATACAAACTCTGTGGCCTGTGACTGTCCTTTGAGGCACCAGTTCATTATCAGCATTCTTGACCACAGTGATCCCAGACTTCTTGGGCACGACCTGAACTGGGGAGACCCACTTGGAGTCAGAAATAGGGTAGATTACCCCACAATCAAGGAGTTTGATAACCTCCTTCTTCACAACTTCCATCATTGGAGGGTTGAGACGACGTTGAGCCTCTCTAGTGGGTTTAGACCCCTCCTCTAGAAGTATCCTGTGGACGCAAGTTGTAGGGCTGATTCCCTTGATATCCGCCAATGTCCATCTTATGGCGGTCTTGTGTTGCTTCAACATTTCCACCAACTTCTCTTCTTGTGGAGTCGTCAGTGCAGAGGACACAATCACTGGTAAGGTTTCCTTGTCCCCTAAGTAAACATACTTCAAATGGTCTGGAAGAGGTTTTAGCTCTAGTTCTGGGGCCTGGACCACTGAAGGTAAAGTCTTGTTAGTGGATAATTGAATGGACAAGGGAGAAACAGACTTACCTAGATAGGGAGATGCCTCAAGGAAGGAGACGTTTTCAATGATTTTCTCCTCACAAGTGTCTCTCAACTTGTCCTCTGGAATGGTGATTCCTTCCTTTGTATAGCCTACCCCACTCTCAAGGGTAGTGACTAAGGTATCCTCATGCATAATGTCAAACATTTTCTGCGCAAGTTCATCCAAAATATCAGTAGAAAAGCAATCATGAACCTCTAGGGGATACCTCATGGCTTCAAAAATGTTAAAGCCAATAATGTCACCATCGAACTCCATTGTAAGAGAACCTTCATACACATCAATCTTCGTCCTAGCTGTCCTTAAGAAAGGACGTCCCAAAAGCAATGGAGTTGAACTTACAGGGGAGTCCTCCATTTCCAACACATAGAAATCAGCTGGGAAGATAAGATGGTTAACCTGTACAAGCACATCCTCCAACAAACCTCTAGGGTATGCATTGGATCTGTCAGCTAATTGAATGATAACATTGTCAGATTTAAGTTCCCCTAGACCTAGGGTTTCATAAACAGAGTAGGGCATAACATTAACAGATGCACCTAGGTCTAGCATGGCATTCTTAAATCTAGAGTTACCAATAGTACAAGGAATAGTAAAGCTTCCAGGATCCTTACACTTTGGAGGAATCTTCCTCTGAATCAAGGCAGAGACGTTCTCACTTACCTTTACCACCTCCTTTTCACGATTTACCCTCCTAGTAGTGCAAAGCTCTTTGAGGAACTTGGCATACTTAGGGACTTGCTTGATGGCCTCTAGGAGGGGTAAGTTTACTTGCACCTTCTTGAAAGTTTCCAAGATAGCTTGGTCACTTTCATCCTTCTTAGATTGGGCGAACCTGCGTGGGAAGGGCATGCAAGAAGAAGAAGGGTTAGCAATAACCGAATTTGATAAGTTAGAGTTACTACCTTGAATTTCCGGTTTTGCCTTTGATGGTGAGGACGCCCTGGTCTCTTCCTTGGACGTTGCAGGTTCCTTCTCAAGACCCAACTTGGTGGGGTCTTGGTCTTTCTCAATTTCTATGCTCACTTGGGCCTTCTTGGGTTGCTTTGGTTGATCCACAAATGGTCTTCCACTCCTTGTAGTAACAACTGATGCATTCTCCACATTAGGGTTAGGTATTGTATTACTAGGGAGCTTGCCAGTCTCGTGGATCTTGCTCATGAAATCCACAACTTGACCCATTTGCTTCTTGAGCTCTGCAATGTCCTTGGTGTGGGTCTGTTGTCCTTGAATCAAAGCCTGTGTAGAGTTTGTCAAGGCTTGGGTAGAACTAGTCAAGGCCTCCAACGTCTTGTCATAGTGAGACATTGAAGATCCTGAATTTTGTTGAGGAGGAGGCATGTAAGGCCTTTGAAAAGATGACCCTTGGAATGAAGGCCCTTGTGGACGTTGGAAATTCCCTCCAAGAGGATTCTGAACGTTATCATTGTTGGTCCACTTGAAGTTGGGATGGTCCCTCCATCCTGGGTTGTAAGTATTGGAGTAAGGGTCATGTCTTGGACGTTGAGGTCCTCCTTGATATCCTCCTTGATATCCTCCAATAGCATTCGCAGATTCCCATCCTCCATTTTCATTGAGTTGAGGGCACTGATCTGTAACATGCCCTTGCATAGAGCACACCCCACAAGCCATTGTTGCACTTGGTCCCTTGGAGCTTACCACTTGGTTCATGAGGAGAGTCAGCTTATTCAGTTGATCTTCAATGGCAGTATTCTTGCTCATCTCATGCACCCTACGAGTAGAGTGTCCTACCCCCTCATATTGTTGAGAGTTTAGGGCACGATTAGCTATAAGTTCCTTCCCAACCGCAGGTGACTTATCCACAAAAGCTCCTCCAGCTGCAGCATCAAGCATTTGCCTTTCCAAGGGCAAGAGTCCTTCATAGAAACATGTAAGTAGGGTCTCATCCTTCATCTGATGTTGAGGACACTGTGCAAGTAGGGAGTTGAACCTCTCATAGTAGGCGGCATAGGACTCATCATGAGCTTGCTCTATTCCACTAAGCTTCTTCCTAAGTGTGATGACTTTTGAAGCTGGGAAGTATTTTTCCAAGAAGGCCTTTCTCATTGTTTCCCATGATGTGATACGTCCTGCAGGGAGTTCATATAGCCAATCCTTGGCTCTATCAGCTAGAGAGAATGGAAATGCTCTCATCTTAAGAAGGTTTTCATCCGCCCCTTGTGGTTGCATGTTTGCACAAACAGATTGGAATTCTCGTACGTGCTTATTAGCATCCTCCATATTAAGTCCATGGAAGATAGGGAGCTTGTGCAACAATCCACTCTTAAGCTCAAACTCTGCCTGTCTTCCAGCTGCAGGGGCAGGGTATACTATGCCTGTAGGGGGTCCTCCTTCCACAGTTGCGGTGGAGAGTTCCCTAATAGATGCCATTCTCTCTTCTTCGACTTCTTCAGGTGGTGGTGAAGGTGGTGTAGAGTTGGAGGAAACCACAGGTGAAGGTGAACGTGAAGGAGGAGATGGACTTGGTGTAGGTGATGTAGACTCCTCAGAACAGTAGGTCCTCTTCCCTTGCTCGTTAAATGTGTACTCTTTGTATGTTGAAGGAGAAGGGCTTGTGAACTCAAGGAGTGAAGGACCCTTCAAACGAGCGAGCCTTGCTTCAATTTCCTTTATTGTAGATGGTCTAAAAGGCTCGGTCATTCATAGGATTCCTGAACATCATCAAAATTCAAAGAAGTTAGCAAAGTATAAAGTAAACTAGTTACAAATTAGTGATTTATACATCAACGTTACTATTCACGAGTCACTATTCACAAGTTACTATTCACGACTTTACTATTTATGATTTATACAAGTATAAAGAGAAGTATAAATTACAAACTATCCACAATCTTTTCACAAATAAACCACGTTAGAAGTTTATACAAGTATAAAATGTACAAAACACATAATTTACAAGTGGAGGTTATGTTCAAGTAACTTATTATCTTTACAAAATAAAGTTAATATCTCAATTGATTACAAGTTGTAAGTCAAGCCCAATAGAAACCACTACTATTGGTGAGATACGATCTAGGGATAGTCGCCTAGACATAAGTCACTTTCCTTTGTTTCAGAAGGCTAGATGGCCAGATTAAGAGATAAGTGAGAGGGAGGACTCATTTTGGTGACACTACGGAGGCTACTCCCTCATTGAGGTTTAGGCCCCTATTGGCTACTCCCACATTGTGGTTTGCGCACAGTCTATAGTATCTCTGAGATCCAATTTGAACCCATCACCCAGGGTCTCAACCTAAGACACCACCTATATGCCCCTTACTCAGCTTGAAAAGAACCCATGTGTTAGACAGTTCTCCAAATGCTAATAAAAGCCGCCCTCAACTTCAAAAGACCTTAGAAAGGCACTAATGAAGGGTTGAGGCCAATATTAACAAAAGGGCCCTTATCTACTCATACGATTTTACACACTTATAACAATCAAGAACTTAACGATATTTATAATTAATTTTGTTTAACTAAATTAGACACATTTTACAAAACTTTCAAACAAACAAACACAACGTCACAATTTTTTCTCTTTTTTTTTTTTTTTTTTTTTGTACGAAAATACTTACAAATAATTGTTTTTCTTCCTTTTCTTTACAATTATTTTCAACACTTAGGTACGGGAACAGGGAGTCTCGATGTGCAATGGGACTGAAACAGCTACCCTTTTCAAAACTATGTTTAATCCAATATACCTTAGTGAATCACAATATTTTCATTTGTTATATATATCATTGATTTCGAATTAAATTCCAAGCGGTAAATCAAGAGGACGTGCGGCCCAAGTATATTCGTCTAGACACAAAGTCCCTCCTACATCCTTTGGGCAACCTTACTGAAATGGCCAGGTAGGGGAGGGCGACCACGAGAGGTAGAATCCATTTTGGCATGAGCTACTCCCACATTGTGGTTTAGGCCCATTTGCACGCACTTCTGAATTCAAGAACCAGTCATGAGCGTTGTCCCCTTCCTAGACACCATCCCACATAGGCTATACTTACTTGGATGAAAAAGATTCTAAGTGTGAAGACAGTTCAATGAATGTTAATAAAGGCCGCCCTCAACCTTAAGGGACCTGGACTAGGTACCAATAAGGGGTTTAGGCCAATATTAATAAACACGACTTCACCTATTCCTTCTTTAATTTACAACTTACAATAAAAATTCGTATTCAACAAATTAAATAGCAACCTAAGTAAGTAATTAACTAACTTTCGACAATTACAAAATAATTAACAAGTAAATTTTTTTTTTTTTTTTTCGGTCAAAATATACAAAACAAATAATATTCACAAAGTGACAAATGATTTTTCAATCCCCGGCAACGGCGCCAAAAATTGATGCGCTTTGAGCAAGCGCATAATTTAACCCTGAAATGTCATTAGTAGTATAAAGTAAATAGGGATCGTTCTATTCCGGGGATTGAGGGTACACCTGTCATTGTCAAACAATTAAACAATTAAAATTAAAACAAAGTATAATATTTACAAAAATATAACAAAATATATACATATTTACGAAAAAGGGGGGATTTTTGATTTTTGGTTTTCTAGTTTTAAACTAAGTTAAGAAAATAATTAAAATGCAAAAACATAAAAATATAAATGGGATGCAAGAACAAAGATCAAATTCGAAACTCATGATTAAAATTGATTCAAGTTCATCATTGTTCATCATAGTCATGCAAGAGGAGTTGATCATGTGAAACGTTCAAAAGCAAACAATTTCCCATATTTTACTTTCAATGCTAATTAACCTAAGCGAAAGCACCTAGATTAATTCTATCAAACATGCAATCAAACCCTAGAAAGCTAGTCAATCATGTCATGTTTAATGCATTAAGCACCTAGAAAGGCTATCAACTCAAATGTGCAACTTAGTATGAAAAAGTCCACCTAATTGCAATCTTCTTTGATTAAACTCGGTTTTTGTACAAAACCTTTACTACTTATCGATTCAAGAACACAAAACCAAAAAGTTGATCCATGTTCTCGAATTCGTAGCAACATTCACATAAAAACCCTAAATGTTTCGAACCATTCAAGATTATCATACAAAAGATTTCTATCATGCAAATTTAATCAAACACTCACACAAAAGCAACCATAAATCACAATATATGAATCTGAAAATTAACAATTAATCATAAAATTTCAGAAAACAACACTTGTTCATACATATGTGTCAACTAAGGCAAAACCAACGAAAATACAAAGCAAAGGTACAAGGAGAATCGGATTACACCGTGATGAAGATGAGATGAATGAAGTGATGAATGGACTCTTGAATTTCGAAAGCAATCTCCAAGGGTGGTGATGGATGGTGTGCACGGCTTGTCTTCTTCTTCCTTGGCCTTGCTTGAACTTCGTGGTTGCCCTAGAGGATGGAGATGAACACGGCTAGGCTAGGGAGAGTTTCTGATTTTTTTTTTCTCAAAGTATAAATGCAAAAGTGTGGAACCCTTGACGTTGAGAGAAGAGAGGAATATATAGGGGACGGCCCCTAGGTCTCCATGCCGTCCAAAACCCTAGAAAAGCTCACGGCTATTGCTTGCTTTGTCCACATATTTTCCTCCAATGAATTCTTGCCACATAAGCCCTATGAAGTGGTGCAACCAATCACAAAATTCCAATATTAATTCCCTAAATAATTCTTGCCGAAATATGTAGATAATTTCTGATTTTCCTCATAAATTTCGGCAATAATATATTTAGAGAATAAAGGGGAATGAACCTAGACTCCTTTTTAGCCGTTTCTTGGTTCCCACCTTTTTCTCTTTCCTTAAAACTCTCTTAGAAAATATCTTTGCCGAAATCTTCTAGGTTCTTCTTTGATTCACACGGCAATTCTCTCTCCTTCCTTGTATTTCTCACGGCAATCCCTAGCTTCTCTCTCTCTTTAAACGGCAAAGGCTCAAGATAACTCTTCCAAGAATATCTCATTCCAAGAAAATCTCCCTAGAAAATCTCCATGAAATCTCTTTATTTTTCTGATTTTTCCTCACGGCAAAAACCCTAATTTCTCTCTTCATTATCTCTTGGCCGAATTCCCTAGGGTTTGCACGGCATTCCCTTGTTTTCCTCTTGGCTTGGACGGCTAGGAGTCTTCTAGGGTTTATCTCTTGATTTATTTCCATAAAAATAGCCCTAGAAAATCTCCCTAGAAATTCTCCTTTTAATTTCTGATTTTCCACGTCACCTCCTTGTTTCTCTCTTGCAAATTCACGGCAAAACATCTTTAGGGCTAGGGTTTGCGTCACAAACCCTAGTTCCATGGGCTCTTGTGGGCTTTTATCCAATTAGCCGAAAATCCAACAAGCCTTGAGAGTTTTTGGGCCTCCATGCGTCACCTCTATGCCATGTCATCATCTAGAGTCTTCAAGAAGCTTCTCTCATGCCATGTCACTTCATTAATTCGATCTCCATTCATGGTTGGCTCAAGAGTCTTGTTTTGGCAAGCTTTCCTTTTCTAGACAGGGTTTCCTGGTTGGACCAGGAAAACTTCTTTTCTTCATTTCTGCTCATTTGTGCTTCCCTTTGTACTTCATCTTGTCTCCCTCCAACGTTGGCTATCTTCTCTCTCCATTTGTGAGCTCATTTCAGCTCATTTGTGACAAGGACCTGAAAATAGAAACTAGTAAGAAAAATAGAAACTTTCCTAAAATGAAAAATGGCAACTTTCCTAAACTGAAAATGGGAAACTTTCTAAAAATGATAAATAGAAACTACAAAAATAGAAACTTTCTACAAATAGGAACTTTCCCAATCAAAGAATGGAAACTTTCCTAAACAGGGTTTTATTAAGGAAATAACGCAGAAAATGCAGGGAAAAGCAAGTAAAACGTCGCATTAAAATGCTCCTATCAAATGACAGAAAATGACTTAATTGCGAGGGATCTATGTCCAACACCACAAGTCAAAATAACTTGGAAAATTTTAAAACCCACACTCAGACAACATTTAAATGTTGTCTGAATGTCACACATTCTAGTCAACTAGGGCGTGGCTATTTGAGAGGGAAAAGACTCAATCAACTTTTGGATATCCCTCCAAAATTACCACCTTCTACAACTACACAAATGTGTTATATGAATGCTCACCATTTATCCAAATTTGAGATAGGAAATCACTACCTTCTACAACTACACAAATGTGTTGTCTGAATGCTCACCATTTATCCAAATTTGAGATAGAAAATCACCACCTTCTACAACTACACAAATGTGTTGTCTGAATGCTCACCATTTTTCCAAAATAAACCAGTATGGTTTTAGTGTATATTCAGACGACAGAAGAAAAAATTATGTCGTCTGAAAAACTCAGACGACATAAAACAAAACTTATGTCGTCTGATGCGTGTCGTCTGAAGGCCTTTTTGGCATAGTGGGTACCCAAAAGCTAAGTGTTCTTTCTTTTCCTCTTTTTGCTTAGGGTTTGATGATAGGAGCATTTTAATGCAATGTTTTAATAGTTATTTCCTCATATTTTATTTAGTTATTTCCTTAAATAAATAAATTTTAATTTGGTTTTTATTTTCTAGGAACATTGGAATAAATGGAGAAGAAATGAGCTGAAATGAAAACACATGGCAAAAAGAGAGGATTCCTTATGGCACTAGGAAACCACATGGCTTGAAGATGACGTGGGAAATATTATGGGAGATTAAATCTGATTTTTGCATGGGAAATGATGGAGATAATGTGAAAATCAAGGAGATTACATTGAGAAAATCGTGGGAGAGTTTCATGGGATTGTGCAACAAGAAAAGGCTCAAAACAAGTCTAGATACGTTCCTAAATTCCCTCAAGATATGTTGGCTGAAATTAGAGAATAAAATCTGTAATTTTAATGTGAAAATCAAGAGAAAATCAAGAGAGGATCAAGCATAATGATGCCATGGAGAGATTTAAGGGAGAAAAAGTCCAAAACAAGTCCATATTCATTCCTATTTTCACTCAAGATTATTTTGGCCGAAAATTAAGAGAAAAATCAGATAAAATCTTGGGCTACATGATTGGTCGAAGCTGTGTGGTGCAACCAGAAAATACTCTGGAAATTAAATTCATGAAGCCTTGCCTTCCCCTATATATAGCCTCCTCTCTAGACGTTACAACACCACACAACACCAACACCATCGAACACAACACACCTCTCTCCATTAGAAAATAAACCTTAGAAAAATTCTCTCCATTCTCTAGTCTTCAGAAGCTCTGCATCTCAACCAAGGAGGAGAAAAAGTCATGTAATACATCAAGATCCTATCCGCCATCCACCCTTGTGTCGTCCCTAGAAGATTGCTTGCTTTCAAGGATCTTCGAGTTCTTCGTCTCAAGGCCATGTCATCCATCTTTCACGGTGTATTTCATACTTTCTTTTTTTTTCCTTTGTTTGATTCGTAGAGTTATGAATTCTAGTTAACATGACGTTAAGGGCAAAGTTTAAAGCCCGTTTATATGTTTTGAAATAAAATTGTGATTTTTATAAGTTGATTTATATGTTGCTTATGTGAGATTGCTTGATTGATTTTGGATTACAGAAAACTTTTGCATGTTTGTGTTCTTTGGTGGCCAACTTAGGATATATGCATGTAATTGGAGCTAGATTTAAGTAGTAAAGGCTTTGGACAAAAGTCGAAATCAATTAAGGAGGATTGCAAATAGGTGAACTTATTCATAACTAGGTTGTGCACTTTGGTTGGCATCCTTTCTTTGTTCTTAATGCATTGAATGTGTTCTTGATTAGCTAGCTTTCTAGACTATGATTGCATGTTCAATAGGATTGATTTAGGTGCTTTCACTTAGATTAATTATTCAAGGAAACTAAAAAATGGGAAATCGTTTGCTTTCTAACGTTTCACATGGTCAACTTCTTTCTCATGACATAGAAGATCAACTGTAGGAATTGTGATTGGATTTCATTCATATGATTGTGGATTTGATCTTTGTTCCTTGCGTTCCACCCATGTATATGTGTTTTTACATTTTCTTTCTTTTATTTATTTTAATTTTCAAAACTCCAATTCTTAAACCCCCCTTTTATTTCGTTATTTGTATATATTCTTTTTGTAAATACATACTTTGTACTTTTATTAATTCTTTATTTGTTTTACCATGACAGGTGTACCCTCAATCCCCGGAATAGAACAATCCCTATTTACTATATACTAACGATGACATTTTATAGGGTTAAATTATACGCTTACTATAAGCGTATCAATTTTTGGCGCGGTTGCCGGGGACTGAAAAATCACTTGTTTTTGTTTATAATTGTTGTATATAAACTGTTTGGAAACTGAGTATAAATTAACTAGGTTGTTTTTTTTATATTGTTGAATACGAGTTTTAATTGTAAGTTGTAAATTGAATGGAATAGGTGAAGTCGCGTTTGTTAATATTGGCCTAAACCCCTTATTGGTACCTAGTTCAAGTCCCTTAAGGTTGAGGGCTGCCTTTATTAACATTTGTTGAACTGTCTTCACACTTATGACCTTTTTCATCTCAGTAAGTATAGTCTATGTGGAATGGTGTCTAGGAAGGGGACAACGTTCATGATGGGTTTTTGAATCCAGAAGTGCTTACACATGGGCCTAAACCACTATGTGAGAGTAGCTCATGCCAAAATGGATTTTTTCTCTCATGTTCGTCCTCCCCTACCTGGCCATTTCAGTAAGGTTGCCCAAAGGATGTGAAAGGGACTTTGTGTCTAGGCGACTATACTTGGGCCGCACGTCCACTTGATTTACCGCTTGGAATTAGATTCGATATCAACAATATTTATAACAAACAAAAATGTTGTGATACACTAAAGTAAAAAAAAATATATATATATATATATATATATGTGAATAGTGACATTTTATTATATAAATCATTAATTTGTATTTCTTTTATTGTATAGTCACTAACTTTATTTAATGGAGATACTGTCTGGCTGAAAGACGTTAAAGTCAAGCGCTGCTTGGGATGCAACCCAATTCAGAAGTAGCTGTGAAGGAGTCTACAAACACAGATTTGCTTTCTCTTTCCCTATTTTATTTTATTTTATTTTTTAATATTTCTTCTTTGTTTTATTTTAGAATTTTTTTTTTTTTTTTGTAAATGCCTTCTATCTATGCTTATTTGTGTTCATTGCATGCTTATGATTGATTACATTGAGGACAATGCAATATTTAAGTGTGGGGGAAATGATTTATACTTTTGTCTTGAGTCATATATATTGAAAAATACAAAAAAAAAAATGTCAAAAAAAAAAAAACAAATTTCGTTGCTTTTATTTATTGAGTCGTAGTCCTTTGTTTTTATTTTCGAGTCATAGGATGTCTTTCAACTGTCTAGGGTGATTCTACATCTCTGAAATTATGGCTAAAAGAGGATCACAATATTGAGATGATTTTAAATGGTATTCTTTGGTTAATTGAGATATATGAAAAATGTATGCATGTGTAGTGGATATAGATTCGTGACCTTGGTACAGAATATGAGCATGTTAAGTTGAGTGTCGATTCATAAAAGCCCATATGAGATATTTGAGCCCATGTCCCTTTTTCTTGGAGTGATAAATGAAAAATATATTCTTATTTTCTTGGCGATGATTTTGTAGATCTCATTATTCTTTCATTTGATTGATTGCTTGCCATAGATTAAGTTTGATGGACTAGAGAATGCTAGAATTTGCTCTTGTGCTTGTTGAGACTTTTATCAATACATGTCCCTGATTCTGGAAATGATAGAGGCACCCTAGGAATTACCACCATAGCCAAAATAAGCCTGTGTCCCCATTTGTTCCCGTCGTGGGACCCCCTAGTTTAACCCATTTGAGCCTACATTAAGCTTTTTCTTTCATCACTCTTAAAATCTGTAACCCTGAACCTTAGTATAGTTACAATCCTATCCTTTGTTCTAAGAACTTAGTGGAGCTAATTTTGAGACTTTACTTGAGGATTTGGCATTAAGGATGAAGATTTAGAAGAGGTGTAAGTTCAAGTGTGGGGGTAGATTTGTCCATATAAAAAAAATGTAAAAGCTGTGAAAAAAGAAATGAAAAAGAAAAGAAAACATGTGTATGGCTAGAAAAAGAAAAAGAAAGAAAGAAAAAGAAAAATATGTCTATGGATTGTAGTCCCCCATACTTGGTGAGTTTGGAGTTTGCTTTGAATTGAAGGCCCACTATTGAAAAATTTGGCCTTTGTCCAATTCACAAGAATTCAAGGGAAGTTTATAGTGAAGATTGGGCAGAACATGAAGACATTAGGCCCTTTTATAAAGACTCTATGGGATGTGACGTTTTTGCAATGCCTTGGTGGATTTCTAGAAGTCTCTACACCAGTATGAGCTCTGCTAGGTTTTTAGGACACTTTGTTAAATTCCTTACCTTTCGGTTCTTTAAACCTTGAGCCTTGGCCCCATTAAAACCCTTAATAAGACCTTCTTGATCCTTAAGATGGGACAGTCTTTGATCTGTGGAGATGAGTTACAAGAGTTAAACATATGGCTTGGATTCATCCGTGCAAGTAGTTGATATCTTTTATGAGATCTTTGAAAAAATTATATTCACAAAGTGCTTTTCGTTTCTTATATATGTGAGCTTTTTGATTGCCTTAAAATATTTTCTCTCACATATAATTGAGTGATTATAAGCTTTTAAGCATTGCCTTGAATTCTGAGAGAAGAAAGAGTGGATATACCTTGTGAGGATATGAATCATACTTGTCTGAAACATGCTGAGCTCCACCCCATCACCATTGTTACAACCAAGTCCTACTTGTGTATGTGTGGATTATATGTTTGAATTAACTCTCGAATGCATAAACATTGATTCTTGGTTGAGTGCTAATATTGATGTTGTGAAAGTAAGAGATTTCTGAGACTAAATGTTAAAAGGCAATAGAGTCATTGTATGTTGTAATGTTTGAGTCCTTCTTTCTTTAAATTTTGTTGAGTCTAAGTTTGTGTCTTTGTTTTGATTTTGCTAAGGGACTAGCAAAAGCTAAGTGTGGGGGAATTTGATAGGAGCATTTTAATGCAATGTTTTAATAGTTATTTCCTCATATTTTATTTAGTTATTTCCTTAAATAAATAAATTTTAATTTAGTTTTTATTTTCTAGGAACATTGGAATAAATGGAGAAGAAATGAGCTGAAATGAAAACACATGGCAAAAAGAGAGGATTCCTTATGGCACTAGGAAACCACATGGCTTGAAGATGACGTGGGAAATATTATGGGAGATTAAATCTGATTTTTTCATGGGAAATGATGGAGATAATGTGAAAATCAAGGAGATTACATTGAGAAAATCTTGGGAGAGTTTCATGGGATTGTGCAACAAGAAAAGGCTCAAAACAAGTCTAGATACGTTCCTAAATTCCCTCAAGATATGTTGGCTGAAATTAGAGAATAAAATCTGTAATTTTAATGTGAAAATCAAGAGAAAATCAAGAGAGGATCAAGCATAAGGATGCCATGGAGAGATTTAAGGGAGAAAAAGTCCAAAACAAGTCCATATTAATTCCTATTTTCACTCAAGATTATTTTGGCCGAAAATTAAGAGAAAAATCAGATAAAATCTTGGGAAAATCAGCAATAATATATTTGGAAAGATTATGGGATTAATTTTGGAGCTTTTTGATTCGTTGGATGACACAACAGAGCTGACGTGGCGCTATGTGATTGGTCGAAGCTGTGTGGTGCAACCAGAAAATACTTTGGAAATTAAATTCATAAGCCTTGCCTTCCCCTATATATAGCCTCCTCTCTAGATGTTACAACACCACACAACACCAACACCATCGAACACTGTAAGTACAAGATTTTGTACATGTTATTTGTTGGCATTCCCATACAAAGCTAGTGAAGTATATCATGACAATTCATCACTGAAGAAGCTGGAAAAGGTCCTAATACTGATCTCAAATACGTTACAGGTAAATGCATCTCATGAGTCAGCATATGCATTGGGATTGCAATCTGTGTTGCAATCCTTGAGTCAGTCCTAGGTTTTAGGAAGTTTGTTTTTGGAAAGTATCTTTCTATTCTTAAATTTTATTATGCAAAGATTTTTTCACCAGTTAAAATCGTCCCATTGAAGACCTAATTGATTTAGGTCTGTTTATTTTAATTGGCAATCTTTTGTTAAAAAGATCTTTCCTAATAGGAATCAATTAGGGTTAGACGCATTGATTGTACACGATTCTTTCTCCATATAATTCTGAAAATATGGTCTAGGTTTAGAGAGCTTTTAATTTGCATATCATATCAATTTGCATGTGATTGATGCATATATTATGGGTCTAAACTCTCCAATTCAAATAGTGTTTAAGGAAAGGAGTTTAGGAAATCTTATCTGCATTTAGAATTGTTTTGAATACATATCAGATAAAAGATTGTGATTGCATATTGTTTTGAAAAACCTTTCCATGTTTATCTCAATCGGTGTTTAATGTGATTGGATTGAGGGGGAGTCTTTATCTTCTATAAAAGGTTTTGAAACTGCATTATGAGAGGTAGAGTTTTCTGATTGAGAATTTTAATTGTGCTGCATAGTCTGCACTAACTGTTTTACAAAACTCTCATTGTTTGTTTGATTGATTGATCATACTGCTTGTTCACTGCATTCATCACTTGCATATGTGATTGAGATCAGTGAGGCTTCAAGGCAAGATTGAATTTGAAGGCTTGTCCAGATTTCTTCATCTATACAGATTGCTTCATAGTTGTTTAGAATAGGTCTTTTACAGTTGTGAGCAAGTTAGCATTGTTGCTAGTCAATGTGGTTGTGTTGAATACCACTACTTGTGATCTGTAACGATTTGATTCATATTGGATTTGATTCTCGTGTTGGCTACGTTAAAAGCCACGCAGTGAAGTTTCCTCAGTGGAGAGGTTTACACTGCGTCAGCAATTCTTGTGTTCTTTTATTTGTGTTGTTGCTTGTTTGAATAACTATCATTACTCAAACTCTATCAATTTTGTTCCATCCGGTAATTACAATTGGCATCAGAGCGGGTTCTAAAGCTTTTTAGTAGATCCGAGGACATGATGGAACATGAATGTGACATAGCTGCTAGTTCGATAAATTGTCCCCCATATTTTGATGGTGAAGATTACTCGCAATGGAAGATCATGATGAGGTTCAAGCCTAAGAAAAAGGTACAAAATTTTGCTATCTCTTCTGTTAAAATGAAAGATGTGGATGATAGTGATTCTGTGGATTTAGCTTTACTAACCAAAGAGTTTAAAAAATTTCTGAAAAATAAAAACTCTTATGGTAGTACTTCAAAAAGTATATCTGAATCAAAAAGGGGGCAATTATCTGAAAAACGAATTGACAAAAACCCAAAAGTCAAT
Organism: Rosa chinensis; assembly: GCF_002994745.2. Taxonomy (NCBI): domain Eukaryota; kingdom Viridiplantae; phylum Streptophyta; class Magnoliopsida; order Rosales; family Rosaceae; genus Rosa; species Rosa chinensis. The sequence continues at coordinate 36,983,060 of NC_037094.1, forward strand.
AATTTTGATAAAGAGAAAAGCGTTGTTGAAAAACCTATACGTTATGAATGTGGTGGTATTGGTCATATCTCTTCTGATTGTGGAAATAGAAAATATAGCTCACGAAATAACAAGGCTCTTAAGTCAACTTGGAGCGACAGTGAGGAAAATTCTCAAACTGAGAATGAAGAAGAGAATATTGCTTTCATCTCCTCACCTTATCATGAGGCATCTGACGATTCCAACAGTAAAGGTAAGATTTTTGATATATCAGATGATGTGACTAATGATAAGTGCAGGGAACTGTATAAAGCTTCAAGAGTGATGTTCAAAAGAAATCTTAAACTTGAGAACGAGATTGAGCAAATCAGAAAAGCAAAGATCAAGGCCGAGTTAAATCTTGAATCATGCAAAGAAAAATGGGAAGGTGAACGCTTTGCTTACACTGACAAAATTGATATTTTGCAGGATAAGATGAATTCCCAAAATTGGGAGGTGGAGCGTATTGAGTTGATTGACAGGACTAAAACCCTTCAGGTTGAAGTTAAAGCCCAATCAAATCTGAATATCTCACTAACCTCTAAAATTGAGAGTTTGCAGGTCAAGCTTGAAGAGTCTCAAGAAATGTTCAACAAATTCTCAATAGGGTCAGATTTGGTTTCCAAAATGATTGGAATTGGAAAACCACACACCAACAAGAAAAGGTTGCGGCATAAAGGTGCAAAAATCAATCGTTCTAACTTTGTGAAAGGTGTGAGCTCAAGTGTGCACTCAAGCTCATCAAATGACCAAGAAACTCATCCCCCAACTCTTCCTCAAAAGCCTAAATTTGATTCAGCACCTCCACCTCATCAAAGGAGAACTCAGGTAAGTTCTGACAGTCACATCTCTGTGCGTCAGCCTAGGTATGTTCATAACTCAAAAAGTTTCACTCCCACTTGTCATTTCTGCGGAAAATTGGGACACATACGTCCTAGATGTAATATGCTCCGCAGGGTCACTCAAAATCAGAGGAAAGCATCAAAAATAGGCTCAACTGCATCGCTGCAAGCAGAGCTGAAAGAGCATCTGAAGTTGATTAGCAGGATTGCAATCCCCAAAGAGCAGAATTTGAAGCAGAAGCAAATCTGGATTAAAAAAGGTTCAAATAATTATTTTTCTGCTCATATGAATAATCTTGATAATATGCTTGAGCTTGCTTTCGTTCCTACGTACTGAACACAAATTGTCTAATTCGTTTACTAGGCCTTTAGACAGAACTCAATTTGAATCACTTAGAAGCACCGTTGGTGGATGCTCTAAGTATTGATACTCTCACTTCGCTTGATCCATTTTGCATGCATTCATGTTGTATGTCTTCATGGTAGTCTAGGTGCATTATTATTTCCGTTTCTGCATTGTTAGGATCAGTTTCTGGAAATTCAAGATTGTGATTTGTATCCCTAAGTGTCTGACAGATTAATTTGAACTTAGATTGACGAGGGCTCTACTCCTTTTCTTAAATCTGTGTGCAATAAGCTGCTTAGCATGTTTTGAATTTGTTCCTGCATCACTCTGTAATTGTGAGCTTGAACAACATATTCTCTATCACCTTGAATCCTCACATGCACACATACTCTAAGTGGTGGTAAGTCATATTTGTTGGTTGGCCTGTTCTCAATACTCTTGTACGGAATATTTCCTTATTTTTGCTGCTCCTTGAAAAAAAAAAAAAAAAAATGTTTTATGGAGCATGGCCAGGCTATTGCCAAAGTAAACAGCCCTCGGTCGTGACGAACGATATGAGGATTGGGAAGAAACGGGAATGGTTTGGTCACCCCGGTGGATTATGAGACTATTGACTCGAGTAGATGTGCTCTTTGGGATGTCCTTGTTACATCTAGTACCCTAAAGTCATCTGACTTGGGAGCTGCTAGCTTAATACTCGTTACATGGGTCGTAGTCTTCTTGAGCAAAAATGTTACTTTGTGTGAAAGGCCAAAAGAAAAATTCAAAATCATGCCCTCACGGTGTTATAAGGGGGAATATAGTTTACGTGCTTAAATTTGTTTCGTATGTGAGGCTTGGTTTTCAGGTTTCCACAAATATTACACACCCCATCTTGAGATATGTTCACTCTTCACAACAAGAGGTATAGAATACTCGATCACCCTCTATCTTACCTTGTGATTGTCGGAATCAATTCACTCGTGTGAACTTATTTTGTTGCACTCTTGTTTATGATTAAATGGTATTGCTCTTGTTGGAAAAGCTATGCAAATTAAATCTGTTCTTAGCATTTGGATACAACCCACTCATTGTGTGTTTGCATTTCATCCTTGCATCTCTCATCACATGATCACACTTAGGGGGATTATTGATACTTGGGCTATCTTTCTCTGATTGATTCTTCTTGGGCTGGTGTCTATTGCGAAACATCTATTGGTGATCCTCCTTCTACATAGCTTCCGCTACATAAGTTGCATTTGTCATAAAAATGTCAATGTTGCATCGCTTTTTTGTGTGTTCCATGATGATATCATATTTCTGATATACATATACCAGAGATGGGTCTATCCCGTGGACAAAAACCGTGTAAATGATTTTGGTTTCAGTGGTGAAGCCGATCAGGTCACCGATCAGGTCATTGAATAGGTCACTGATTACTGAACATGAGAAGTTCAATGAATTTGGAAATGAAAGTGCGCTTGTATGACATGAAACCAAGCACTAATTGGGAGGCAATCCAATGAATGGATGAGGAGATGGCAACGGCATAGGAAACTTTTATGTTAAAAGGGTGTTATAGTTTACCTGAATCTTCTTTTCAATTTCTTTGCTTCTTTTCTGGTTCCTTTTTATGTTTTTAGTGTGTGTGCAGGTCATATAGTTGAGGAAAGATAGAAGAAGATCACTGTTGACCGAAACAGTTTTTCTGGCTCGCGGATCGGTTCATTTTGAACGGCTAGGGTTCACAGCTCACTTGGAATCAGAAGACGTGCCATACATGGATCAAAAGCCCCAGGAGTCTATTTTCCAATGGAGTTGACAGATAGAAATTCTGAGTTCTAATGAGTCTGCAGTCTCCAGTTGAGTACAGAAAGGTCAGGGCAGAAAACCAGAAAACTGGGCAACTGAGCCACATAAAGCGCAAAACAGGGGATAATTCCCTGGGTCCAAATGAGACAAGCCTTATATGTAATTGAAGCCCCAGATGTCTACTTCATTCATACCAAAGGGTTTCTGAATGTGACCCCTGTAGCTTCCGGTATTCAGGTTTGAATGGACAAAGGACATTCTGTCAGCATTCTGACAGTTTTCTGTATTTTTTTGCTAACTTTGCAGGTCTCTAGTTTTCACATCCCTTGGACTTAGAATTCGCGCCACATATGTACGGAAAGCCCTGAATATGAACTTTCATCTCCAAGTAGGATCTTTGGATTCCGATTCTGAATGGATGAGCTATAAGCCTCGGAAGTAGGACTGCTGCAAGGTTTTAGCTGAAATCAGTTTGTGACAAGTGATGTTTCCTATTGTCTTTGAGCATTATTGGAGTACCTTTGGAGCATGTTTGGCATGGAGCTTATGTTAGGAAGTCAAGGCTTAATTAGCCTTGAGGTTTGTGTCTTTAGTTCGTCTCCAAAGGTTGTGTGCATTGGGAGGTCTACAAGAGGGAGCATTCTCTACTTTTCTTAACTATACTTGTTTTTGTTGTTTTCTTTTCTCTCTCTTTCTATACTTAAATCTTTTCATTACATGTGATTATTTGTCAAACATTGAGGACAATATTTGGTTTAAGTGTGGGGGGAAGAAAATTGAAACCTTTTTGCTATTTTTAGGTTGTTAGTTTTGCGTTTTTGATATATATATAAAAATTTAAAAAAAAAATTTTTAAAAAAATAACAAAAAAAAAAAAAAAACGATATTCAGTTTTTGTGTGCTTCATAACCTAGTTCGTTATCTTCCTCTATCTACTTGACAATGAATTCATGGATGGTTCTTGCAAGCTCTGGAGTTGGCTGCTGCATTAAATTTTGGAAAATTGGGAAGGCCATGCACATAGAGATTGATAGAAGTGGGAAGATACCAATGTTGAGGTTCTGAGTCCCATGCAGGGAATAAGACAAAGGAATATGATGATATCGGAATGAAATATTTGAAGTATGTGCTTTTGTTCCTTGTTGCATGCTCCTCTATTTATTCACTCAAGTACGAGCAGCACAAGAGCTGGTATTCTTGGGTTCATTCACAAGCTGTGTCTACATGTTCGGTTTTATTATGTTGTGCTCTCACTTGTTCATTAACTACAAGCTGAAGGTTGCCTTTGTCATTCCTAGACAAAAAGGGGGAGAATATTGGTGAATTTGATCAACTTGTGCTTTGATTGTTTAAATCTTTTGATATTGATCTTGAAATTGCGTTGACATTCCTATGCCTTATCTTTAACTTGCTTTTTACAAGGTGTGTGTGATAAGTGTTACAGGAATTGCAGGCTTCTTCCCAAGTGAGGATCCTCAAGTACTTGTTGAGGGGGAGTTTGTATTAATTAGATGTGTTTTGTATAGGAATGCCAAAGGGGGAGATTGTAAGTACAAGATTTTGTACATGTTATTTGTTGGCATTCCCATACAAAGCTAGTGAAGTATATCATGACAATTCATCACTGAAGAAGCTGGAAAAGGGCCTAATACTGATCTCAAATACGTTACAGGTAAATGCATCTCATGAGTCAGCATATGCATTGGGATTGCAATCTGTGTTGCAATCCTTGAGTCAGTCCTAGGTTTTAGGAAGTTTGTTTTTGGAAAGTATCTTTCTATTCTTAAATTTTATTATGCAAAGATTTTTTTCACCAGTTAAAATCGTCCCATTGAAGACCTAATTGATTTAGGTCTGTTTATTTTAATTGGCAATCTTTTGTTAAAAAGATCTTTCCTAATAGGAATCAATTAGGGTTAGACGCATTGATTGTACACGATTCTTTCTCCATATAATTCTGAAAATATGGTCTAGGTTTAGAGAGCTTTTAATTTGCATATCATATCAATTTGCATGTGATTGATGCATATATTATGGGTCTAAACTCTCCAATTCAAATAGTGTTTAAGGAAAGGAGTTTAGGAAATCTTATCTGCATTTAGAATTGTTTTGAATACATATCAGATAAAAGATTGTGATTGCATATTGTTTTGAAAAACCTTTCCATGTTTATCTCAATCGGTGTTTAATGTGATTGGATTGAGGGGGAGTCTTTATCTTCTATAAAAGGTTTTGAAACTGCATTATGAGAGGTAGAGTTTTCTGATTGAGAATTTTAATTGTGCTGCATAGTCTGCACTAACTGTTTTACAAAACTCTCATTGTTTGTTTGATTGATTGATCATACTGCTTGTTCACTGCATTCATCACTTGCATATGTGATTGAGATCAGTGAGGCTTCAAGGCAAGATTGAATTTGAAGGCTTGTCCAGATTTCTTCATCTATACAGATTGCTTCATAGTTGTTTAGAATAGGTCTTTTACAGTTGTGAGCAAGTTAGCATTGTTGCTAGTCAATGTGGTTGTGTTGAATACCACTACTTGTGATCTGTAACGATTTGATTCATATTGGATTTGATTCTCGTGTTGGCTACGTTAAAAGCCACGCAGTGAAGTTTCCTCAGTGGAGAGGTTTACACTGCGTCAGCAATTCTTGTGTTCTTTTATTTGTGTTGTTGCTTGTTTGAATAACTATCATTACTCAAACTCTATCAATTTTGTTCCATCCGGTAATTACAAACACAACACACCTCTCTCTATTAGAAAATAAACATTAGAAAAATTCTCTCCATTCTCTAGTCTTCAGAAGCTCTGCATCTCAACCAAGGAGGAGAAGAAGTCATGTAATACATCAAGATCCTATCCACCATCCACCCTTGTGTCGTCCCTAGAAGATTGCTTGCTTTCAAGGATCTTCGAGTTCTTCGTCTCAAGGCCATGTCATCCATCTTTCACGGTGTATTTCATACTTTCTTTTGTTTTCCTTTGTTTGATTCGTAGAGTTATGAATTCTAGTTAACATGACGTTAAGGGCAAAGTTTAAAGCCCGTTTATATGTTTTGAAATAAAATTGTGATTTTTATAAGTTGATTTATATGTTGTTTATGTGAGATTGCTTGATTGATTTTGGATTACAGAAAACTTTTGCATGTTTGTGTTCTTTGGTGGCCAACTTAGGATATATGCATATAATTGGAGCTAGATTTAAGTAGTAAAGGCTTTGGACAAAAGTCGAAATCTATTAAGGAGGATTGCAAATAGGTGAACTTATTCATAACTAGGTTGTGCACTTTGGTTGGCATCCTTTCTTTGTTCTTAATGCGTTGAATGTGTTCTTGATTAGCTAGCTTTCTAGACTATGATTGCATGTTCAATAGGATTGATTTAGGTTCTTTCACTTAGATTAATTATTCAAGGAAAGTAAAAAATGAGAAATCGTTTACTTTCTAACGTTTCACATGGTCAACTTCTTTCTCATAACATAGAAGATCAACTGTAGGAATTGTGATTGGATTTCATTCATATGATTGTGGATTTGATATTTGTTCCTTGCGTTCCACCCTTGTATATGTGTTTTTACATTTTCTTTCTTTTATTTATTTTAATTTTCAAAACTCCAATTCTTAAACCCCCCTTTTATTTCGTTATTTGTATATATTCTTTTTGTAAATACTATACTTTGTACTTTTATTAATTCTTTATTTGTTTTACAATGATAGATGTACCCTCAATCCCAGGAATAGAACGATCCCTATTTACTATATACTAACGATGACATTTATAGGGTTAAATTATACGATTACTTTGAGCGTATCATTTGACTACTATTTTATGACAATCAATTTAGCTTTCTTTTCGACCTCTTATTGCTAAATGGAAATCCGACAAAACATTTGAAGTATCATTTGAATTAATCATCGTCATTCCATATGATTTTAGATTTGTGTGGGGAACCTTGAATTCCATGATGACCCTGGATGCGATGCATCCCATCCTTCTATCTATCTTATTTTTAGGTCTTAGTTAGTTAGTTTATTTATCATTTATGAAAATCCAAAAACATTGTGACTTTCCCATTACCATTCATTTGTAAATACATGTGGGCGTGAACATTATAAGCACTTTTGTGTGTTTCACGGCCCTATCTAGACCGCCTATGTGACTTTGTGTGATGCAAAATCATGCTCGAATGAGGCTCGGTGCCTTGTTTAGAATTTTTTCTATTTTTATTTGTTTTTACAAGTGATTTTTGGTAACCTAGAACCATAGGATTCTTAGCTAGCTCGTAATCCCCGAGGTACAACCAGGACGTAAATACTTCCCATCTTTGATGACCGTGTTGATTGTTACGCGATAGGTGAATGAAAAACGCTCAAATCACTTAGGTGGAATCAGAATGAGGCAAGTGTGTCTTTATTGTGATCTAACTATTCATACTTCATAATGACGTCTTAAAAGAATTAACTTCATGTCAGTGCATTCTGATCTTGCAAATTTAATGTAAACAGATGAAAAACAGCTCTGACTATCTCTCTTTGGAGTCTTCATTTTGTTGTTTGAATTTGGGGGATATGTATTGGATTTCAATTTGCAGGTTTTGATTTAGGGGTTTATACACATATTACTCTGATTTTGGGATTTGATCTGTTTACTTTTGTTGTCTTTCCCTTAATATTTAGAAAAATCACAATTATGAATTTAGCAATGGATTTAGAGAGGAGTGAAGTATAAAATTCATTTTGTTAGTATAAATAGAAGTCATAGACTATGCTAAATTATCAGCACATACTCATATATCAACATCTCAGGCCAAAGTTGCTACGGTACACATATATCAGTATCTTTGTTCTATGTTGGAAATTCCACTATGTACTCTAACTGTAGAAATTTCAAGCCAAAGTTCCTACAGTATTCATACATCAGTATCTTTGTTCTTTGTTCTATGTTGGAAATTTCAGCATGTATGCTGATATATGAGTATTGTAGTATGATAAACCATTATTAGCATATACTTATACAAATAGTAAGCATCCACGTTAAGTTGGTGGCAAAAATTTTTTTTTCTATGTTGCATCAGCATCTCACAGAAACATTCAGAATTTTGTTACCACTTATATTATGATGCAAGAATCTTGGCAGATGTAGTTGGTAGTTGTCTGTTTGCTTTGGCAAATTTGTTGTTTGACTAATGGTGCAAGAATCTTGGTAGATGACGTTGGTAGTTGTCTGTTTTCTTAATGTCAATCTTGGCAGATTTCTTGTTTGACTTTAATGTCTTCATTAAATGTGGTAGTTGTTTGTTTGCTTTAATGATTGATGTGTAGAATGGTCTAGGGGATGGCTGAAAGTAGTATAAAGGGGGTTTAGCCCAGACTTGTATAATTCAGTTATGAATTCAGTTCTGAAGTTTTGTTCAAAGTATTCCCATATGGAAATACTTCAAGGTTTTCCCAGATTTCCCTTAAAAATCTAGGCTTCAACGGTGTAATCTTACCTAGCTCTAGGTGTTCAGTTCCACACTTAGTTGCTGTGTTTCTGTTGTCATTTACATCAAGTGGTATCAGAGCTGCTCTAGATCTGTGATTATTGCGAATCTATGGCTACTGGATGAGGAGGTGCTGCTCAAGGAGGCAACAACTCCTCAGAGACTAATCAAGTAGCTGCTGGAAATGCTGTTGGGTGAAGAGGTGTTGTTCAAGGAGGCAACAACACCTCAGAGACTAATCAAGTAGCTACTAGAAATGTGGCAACAAGGGAGGATCTAGAAAACTTGCAGCAGCAACAAAGGCTAGATCAGTCAAATGTTCTTGCTCTTCAAAACCAGGATATGGAGATGCAAAGAGGTCCCCAAATGAATGTATACCAAATGAGGAAGGTGAGGAATCCACCAGCATTTGAAAGGTAATAACAACAACCTTTAGAGAGTGATTCTTCGAATGAAGAAGAAGCTGGAAATTTTCGAATGGGACATCCACCGGTGTTCAATAGAGAGGTTGAAGGTGGAAATTTCTCATTTTCTAGGAAAAGAACAACCAGAGGAAGTCTTGGACTGGTTTAATGAAGTGGGAAGAGTCTTTACGTACTTGGAGATGCCAGAACACAAGAAGGTCAAGGCTGTAGCTGTCAAATTAAAGGGTTATGCTTCTTCTTGGTGGGAATAGGTCCAAATGTCATGGATTCTATCTGGGAAAGAAAAAATCCAGAATTGGATGAAGATGCAGAAGCTGATTCGTTGTTAGTTCCTTCCTTTGAACTATGAAGGAATCTTGTTATAACAATATCAATCAATCCAACAAGATAATCGTTCTGTTCGAGAGTATACAAATGAGTTCTACAAGATGAGAACTCGAGTTCAGCTGCTAGAGACATAGATTCAACCATGCTACAAGATCAGAAATCTGGTTGAGTTACAACCATGGTGGTCATTAGCAACGGCTGTTTAGCTCGCCATGAAGGTTGAAGCCCAGTAAAAATCATCTAACCACTGACCAAGTCAGTTTGGGAAGAGACAAACGCAGTTAGAAGCTGAACCAGTTCAAGGAGATGCAAAGCTGAATCTTAGGGTTACCTCCAACAATTTCTAGAACAATAGGAAACCACAGCATCGAATTTTCAAGGGGGTCAAGCTCTTGGACGTGGAATGGGAAGTGATGTAGCTGGAAGCAGCAATATATCCTCTCAATTTGTAGGGGGAAGGTGATATGTTACAAATGTGGACAAAAGGGACACAAATTCTCCAATTGTAGGAAGACATCAAGCAACCTACTTGTTTGCAAGGACGGAGAAATCAACAATGAAGATGGGCAGTTCCATGAAAGCTTCCTGGAATTCACAGAAGATGAAGTCACATATGAAGATCAAGACCTTCCCAATCTAGTAATACGTCGTACCATGATAACTCCAAAGGTTCCTGAAGGTGATTGGCGGTGTAACAATATCTTTAAGACAAGGAGTTCTTCAAGAAAAGAGGAGAAGTGAAGGTAACATAACAATGCCTTGTCCCTTTCTCTATTGGAAAAGTGACTCCGATAATGTTTTATGTGATGTGGTGGATATGGAAGCGTGTCATATATTATTGGGAAGGCCATGGCAGTTTGATAACAAAACTGTCCACCATGGTGAAAAGAATGTTTATGCCTTTTATAAAATTGGAGTCAAGGTAATTCTAGCTCTAATCAGAGGTGAACGCTTTCTGGAGTCCACCGAAAAGGAGACAAATGCTTGCTTGACAACTCAGTAGTTTATCAATGAATTTGAAGAGAATGGTGTTGCCTATGCGCTATTGATTAATGAAAGAAAAGAGGAGTTGCAAGCTGTAACTGTGGAAATGAATGATTTGTTGAACGATTTTCAAGACATTTTCCCGAGTGAGATGCCCGCAGGATTGCTACCACAAAGGGATATTCAGCATCATATTGACCTTGTACCTGGAGCCAGCCTTCCAAACCTGCCTCACTACTGGATAAGTCCAAAAGAACATGAAGACCTTCAAAGACAAGTGGAAAAGTTATTATAGAAAGGGTTTATTCGAAAATCCATGAGCCCATTTGCCGTTCCTGCACTTTTGACTCCAAAGAAAGATGGGACGTGGAGGATGTGCCTTGATAGTAGAGCTATCAACAAGATCACAATCAAGTATCATTTTCCGCTCCCAAGATTGGTTGACATGCTGGACATGTTACATGGTGCCAAAGTGTTCAGTAAAATTGACTTGAAGAGTGGATATCACCATATCAGAATTCGTGATTATGACGAATAGAAGATGACATTTAAGACAAATGAAGGGCTTTATGAATGGACGGTAATGCCTTTTGGCTTATCAAAGGCACCAAGCACCTTTATGCGTTTGATGAATCAGGTGTTGAAACCGTTCATCATTGCAATATATTTTGACAATTTACTGATATACAGTGCATCCAAAGATTATCACTTGCAGCATCTAAAGAAGGTGTTTAAGGTCTTACGGCGAGAATAGTTATATGTTAACATGAAGAAGTGCCACTTTATCACTGGTTCCCTACTATTCCTGGGGTATGTAATCAATGCAGCAGGCATAAAGGTAGATGAAAGTAGTAAACGTGATCAAGAGCTGGCCAACACCAACAACAATTGCTTAAGTGCAAAGTTTCCATGGCCTAGCTACGTTTTATAGGCATTTCATCAACAATTTCAATAGTATCATTGCTCCAGTGACAGCTTGTATGAAGAAAGGCAGATTTGAATGGCCAGAAAGGGTAGAAAAGAGCTTCCTAGAAATTAAAGACATGCTATGCTAAGCCCGTGTCCTTGTACTACCAGACTTTGAGAAAGTTTTTGAAGTAGAGTGTGACGCCTCTGAAATTGGAATTGGTGCTGTGCTAAGTCAAAAGGGAAGGCCAATAGCATTCTATAGTGAGAAACTGAACGAAACAAGACAGCATTACAGCACTTATGATCAAGAATTTTATGCCATCGTTCAAGCTCTACGCTATTGGTAGCACTACTTGATTCAACGTGAATTTGTCTTATTCACATATTATGAAGTCCTGAAGCACATCAATAGCCATAAAAAGTTAAACGAGAGACATCCTAAGTGGGTCTCTTTTCTCCAGCAGTTCAATTTTAATTGTATTGAAGCACAAATCTGGAGTAAGCAACAAAGTGGATGATGCTCTTAGCAGGAAGACCTTACTATTGTACACCATGTCAACCACTATTGAAGGGTTCAAATCTTTCAAAGAATTTTATCCAATTGACCCATACTTCAGTTTGATTTGGAGCTGGTGCAATGATGGCCAACAATGGGCATTTGTGTTGCACAATGGATTTCTTTTCAAGGATAATCAACTTTGTATTCTAGACTGTTCCTTATGAGAACTGATCATTGAGGATATGCATGCTGGCGGTTTGGGTGGTCATTTTGGAAGAGACAAGACATACGCTATGATTGAGGAAAAGTATTTTTGGCCTAAAATGTGGCGTGATGTTTATAGATTTATCGACATATTCCAAATCTGTCAGGAATCCAATGGAGGTGAGCAGAACACTAGTTTTTATACACCATTACATGTTCCATCGGCACCCTAGGAGGATATAAGCATGGATTTCATAGTGGAGCTGCCCAGGAGTCAAAAAGGGATGAATTCAATCTTTGTGGTGGTTGATCGGTTCTTAAAAATGGAACATTTTATCAGTTGTAAGAAGACGATGGATGCCTCAAATATTACTAATATATACTTCCTAGAAATCATCCGTCTGCATGGAGTGCCTAAATCCATCACTTCTAATTGAGATTCCAAGTTTTTGTCTCACTTTTGGAGAGCTTTATGGAAAAGGCTTGGAACAAAGTTACAATACAGTAGTGCCAACTATCCCCAAACTGATGGGAAAACAGAAGTTATTAATAGAAGTTTGGGTAGTTTGTTGTGAAGTTTAGTTGGAGAAAACCAGAAGCAATGGGAGGCAGTTATTGCATAAGCAGAATTTGCGTACAACTACTCAAGAAATCACACTACTGGTAGAATCCCTTTTGAAATAACATATGGGAAACAGCCAATGCACTTTCATGACTTAATCCATATACCGGAAGTTGGAAAGGGGAGCGTAAAGGGTGAAACAGTGGTTGCAAAAATGCAAGAGCTGCACAATGAGATAAGGCTGAAAATTGAAGAGTCAAATGCTAAGTACAAGGAGTCAGATAGGAAACGACATCCCTGCAATTTCCAAGATGGAGATATGGTCATGGTTCATCTACGTAGAGAAAGGCACCCAGCTGGTTCCTACTCTAAGCTAAGTAAACAAAAGATTGGGCCTTACAAGATTATCAAGAAGATTGGAGATAATGCTTATGAGGTTGATATACCAAAGCACTTGGGTATCACCTCTACCTTCAATGTTTCGGATCTATATCCACTCAACAATGGGGATGTTAAGAAAGCTTTGATTCGCTGTAAACTCGAGGACGAGTTTTTTGGGGAAGGGTAGAATGATGCAAGAATCTTAGCAGATGTAGTTGGTAGTTATCTGTTTGCTTTGCCAGATTTGCTATTTGAATAATGGTGCAAGAATCTTGGCAGATGAAGTTGGTAGTTGTCTGTTTTCTTTTCTTGTCAATATTGGTAGATTTCCTGTTTGACTTTAATGTCTTCATTAAATGTGGTAGTTGTTTGTTTGCTTTAATAATTGTTGTCTAGAAAGGTCTAGGAGATGGCTGAAAGTAGTATAAAAGGGGGTTTAGCCCAGACTTGTATGATTTAGTTATGAATTTAGTCTTGACGTTTTGTTCAAAATATTCCCATATTGAAATACTTCAAGGTTTTCCCAGATTTCCCTTAGAATTCTAGGCTCCAGCGGTGTTTGGAGTAATCTTATCTAGCTGTAAGTGTTCAGTTCCACACTTAGTTGCCGTGTTTCTATTGTCATTTACATCATATTAGGTTTCCATTAGTAATTACTATATTGATTAAAGAGGATTGTAAACTAATCTTGAATTCTAAGCTGAATTTTGTACTGATTCACTTAAGTTGATGTGTTTAAACTACCCATAAATCTTTATCTGGTAATACCTGTAAATTACTTTAACATGGTGGTTATGTTTTGATAAACTATCTCTTCTTCTTTTTTTAATCTTTTAATGAAACTTATTCTATGTTTCCAGAGTAAAGGCTTAGTTTAGAACCTTTATTTCGGAAGGAACCCACCCATATTCACATAGATGAGACTTCTCCGCCATTCTACTGGTGATGACCATTTGGTATGCCTTACTTTCTCCATTGTGTTGGCCAATTGCTTTCATGTGCTTTTTGTGGTTGCAGTGTTAAAAGTTAGAACTCAGCCAAGTTTAAGTATTACAATCTACTAAATGTAGGTTATGGAGTTGGGAATGAATTTTCTGACAGCTATTTACAAGACAAACGAAAATAACAAGTATATATCGACAACAATTCAAAATTTACAAAGAATCCAAGTTAGAGTTAAATTAGGAATCCTACTCCTACTAGAATACATTTTACAAGTCATAGTCAAGTTAGGAAGCCATATACAACAAGGAATACTACTTATACACTAATTAGGAATACAAATACAAGTAGGAAACAAAATCCCTAAAAAACACCAAAGAATCCCTATTTTTTAGCAATCCCTAAAAAACACAATACAAATTCCTAAAATACACCAAACTAATTCCTACAAACACTATTCATGAAATTAAAATATCTTTTCAAATTATTAACATGTTATTTACGATTTAGTATGTCCTAAAACCGATTTACATATTTACAAGAACAAGAAAACATAAAAGATAGGGGGGTTTTAAAGATCAAAATATAAATTTTCAGAAAACAAATAAAAGAATAAAATCGTTTTTATTTACAAAGGTGGGAAAAGAAGAATTTTTGGAAAACAATTCATCAAGAACTAATCAAGATCAATTCATTCATGCAATCTTTAATCTTTGTAGTTACCATGGAACGATATCAACCCAAGAAACAAAGATACAAGCAACCAATGTCCCTTATTTGACTTCCCTTTACACAATTGATCAAACGAAGCGCCTAACCAATATATTCTGAAGACAAGTATCACACAATTGAAGCAACTCATGATCTCATGCATTCGAATCATTAAGAGCAAGTGAAAGTTTAGTCAATAAACATGCAAATTCAAGTACTCGAAGCAAGTCTTTTCATCACATGCATAATCTGATTTCGACCTTTGTACAAAGCCTTTACTACCATATTGAATTAGGGTCACGAAGCATTAACCTAATTACTAGCTCCAATTACATGCAATCATCCTAAGTTGGCCACCAAAGAACAAGAACATGCAAAAGTTTTCTATAAAACAAAACCAGATTATCATTCCATATATTCGGCAACTCACAAGAATCAAACACACATAAACAAACCAAACATTGAAAAGAATATCAAAATTGCATCCAAAAATAAGATTGCATGCTCAAAAGTTTAGGTTCACACATAGAAAATCCAAAGCAGAAATTTTATCTAACAAGTACACCAAACCGTGAATATATGTATGGTAAAGCATATGAACAACCCTTAATTACGTCCCAAAGACCCAAAGCAGCTCCAAGGTGTCGCAACAAGTGAAGAACACGGCAATGGAGGAAGATGGCACGGCAAAGCTCCTTGAAGATTCTGAAAACCTGAAACTAGAGAGAAACCAAGTGAGAAATCGAAATTGTGGAGAAAAAGTGTTCCCTTGAGATGTCATAAACACTAGGTTTATATAGGGAGACGTCCAAAGCACTCCCAATTCGTTCTTACTTGAGTTCACTTAGTTTGTGTTGACTTAGGACTTCGTTGGCACAAAACAGATTTCTGGCAGAATTGACCTCCTTGCACTAAATCGATCATCACTTCTTCTAGAAAATAGATATCGACGAGCCGTAAAAATTTCTGGAAATAGACATCCGTAGCTTTCCAACCATATAAAGATCATAATTTTCTGAGCTCTGAGCTACTTTTGCCACTCCATTGAAGTTGACTGATCTGCACAGGCAGATTTCAGAATCTGTAATGGATTTGACTTTAAAGCATAACTTGTGTCCAATTAGGATTTCTTTGCCGTCACATGCCCTTCACGCAACTTCTAGATGCTTCATGAATACTCCTTTGGTTCTCCTAGCTTCCACAGGTCTCCCAGTATAAGTAGAACTCCTTATGCAATCAGGTTTCCTAGTCAAATACTGCTTCTTTTTGCCAAAAAATTATGTACTCTTCCAGAACCTGTCCTCAAAGTGGTAATATGAGTCCTTAAAGTGGTAAAAATAATTGATGTATAAGAAATGTTAACATACCATAGCTTTACCCCACATATGATAAGCTCAATTAAAATCTTTCTACAATTCTACTTTTCCTACACACCAACCCTGATTGATGTATTCATTTGTCCCTTCAATTAATCTACCAATTCATTTGACAACAAAAAAAAATGTACGTACGTAAATGTTTTTGTTTTTGTTATCGATCAACAGTTTATATGATCCAATTATCAATTTTAATTAAGAATGACACAATGTGTATACTGTACATAAGATTTTTTCTTCCAAGTTGTATATCAAGAAGTTCAAATAATTAGGCCGTCAAAATAAAACTTGTAGTTAAACATATTCTTGTTTAGTCAAGCATATGATCCTAATGAATTCTTATAGCAAGTAACATAATATATTAGATACCTTACAATAAAGCATTAGCCGGAATAGATCACTTACGGATAAGCCGAGCTGTTGAATCAACTTTTCAACACGCTGTTTCTTCTCAGTAGTTGTGACCGGCCCCAACATAAAATCAGCAGCGAACATCAAAGTCTCATAGACTGTAAGGGTTGGGAAGAGCCTATCATCCTGCATAATATAAGCTGAAGTCCTCTTAATTATGCTAGGACTCATTTCCTTCCCATCCAAGGACACTCTCCCTTTAAGACTTCCACCCGCTATTCTCCCAGCAACTCCATCCAAGAACGTCGACTTTCCGGCCCCACTGGGACCCATCACAGCCGTTATGCAGCCCTTGGGTGCAAACCCTGTGATCTTGTGGAGCAAGTCGACTTCTTGCTTCAGCCATTTCCCGTCAAGCTTGGTCTTCTTTGTCACCGTGTATGTACGTGAGGCTCAAAAACTCGAGCCCGCCAGTGAAGTTTGCGGGTTTCCGGAGGCCTATGTCAATCACTGTCTCGCGCCGAGGATGGTCATTGGGACGCTGAGCCATATGTTGATCTGGAGACTATTCCCTCTCACTTGTTTTTCTTGTTTGGGGTTTCCCAATTTTTTGGGGTGAAGAAGTGAAAGGGGAATTAAAAAGGAGTTGCACAGCTGTTTGTAGAATATTGAGGAGGCTGTTCCAAAGTTACAAGAAGTGTCGTCTTTGAAAAATCCATTTTTAGTCGTTTCATGCTTGCAATGAAAAGATCGATGAAAATGCTTTCTTGTTTTCCATCGTTTGGTTTTGACACCAGTGCCTGCAATTTAGTGCTGGAATTGCCTGGGTAATTCAACCTCATTCCTATGGATAATCTACACTTGTTTGCTAAGCACGCAAAAGCTAATATATTGTTGCATGTATATTGATATGAGCAGCTGTTACTACTCCTGACTCTTTTGTTTTCATATGCATGCTTAGCTAGCTTGATCAATTCTTGTTATGTTAACTAGGATATAGACATGTTTTGTTAAGGGTAACTATGAGGTGATCGAATAACACATATATTAGTATATTTGCTTGTTTCTGTTCATGAGAAAATATATAAGACGTCACTCTCATCATGAATGTATTTACGTACGTAAGATTTCCTTTGAATGTACCTAAAGTACATGCATTTACATGGCGGCCTTGTGCTCTTGGACCTTTCTTTAAACAAGTATTTAGTAGTAGGGGATGCATTTGTCAGTTTTAGTTTACTACGGAAAATCAGGCTAAAAGGTCGGGCTGGGCATTTAAGCCCGAAAACCCACAAACATGGACTGGCCTATCAAAGCCTGACCCGTTCGGTCCGGACCCTATATATATTTTTTTTCAACAAACGGTTCGGGCCGGACCTTTATTTTCTAATATACGGTTCGGGCCGGGCCTTGACTTTCAGATAAGGAAAAACTCTTTAGGCCCGTTGTAGATAAAAAAAAAAAAAAAAAAAAAAAAGAGAGAGACAAGTGTCATTATATTACTGGTTATAAGACAAGGCTAACATTCCTTATTGTACAAATGAACTCACAGGATTAGAGTCTCCAGCCTCCAAAGGGGTAACCCTAATTGACCCATTTAGTCTTCACTCACTTCAGACTACCAAAGGGGCCGCCTCCTTCTCCTTCAGTCCTCACTTCTCACCGAACAGATCAGCCAAACAAACTGATCGGAGACGCGCAGACGACCTGAAACGCCTAGCCTAGCGGCGCCGCCTGCCTCTCCTCCCTCTCCTTCTTTCTCGATTTCTCCCGCTCAAATTCTGTTAATTTCTTTCTCTGCAAATCCCCGAGATGCCGACAGGCAACATCTGCAATTTTTCTGGTCATGTAGCCTAGTCACCAGCTGCGATTGTTCTGGTTATCAAGGTTTCTCAATCAAGTTATCAAGGTTTCTCTCTCTCTCTCTCTCTCTCTCTCTCTCTCTCTCTCTCTCTCTCTCTCTCTCTCTCTCTCTCTCTCTCTCTCTCTCTCTCTCTCTCTCTCTCTCTCTCTCTCTCTCTCTCTCTCTCTCACCATATGTGATTTGATTTCCTCTGCGTAGTCTTTTGAAAGTCTGATTACTGATTACCGAATACAACTTTTAGTTTCATACTCCCTGATATTGATTACTAAATGTGACTTTCTGAATTTCCAAAACTGCAGCACACTTCGATTAAGAACAGAGTGCTTGTGAAGATCAACCACAGCCCAGACAAAGCCGAGAGGAGGTGAAGTGGTTGCCGTCGGAGAGGTTTGATTACTTTGCAATGCTTAAGTCTCTTTCTTATTTGTGTGTAATGGTGTAGATTGATCTAATTTTCTCCATGTTTTGGTTGTAGCATGGCTACTGATGGGAATGCTATTGTACCATCGACGACCGCTCCAGTGGAACCAAACCCGAGAGCGCCTGATGCTCCGCCTATAGCTCCGATTGCTGTATTTGAATTAGGACTTTCTATTTCAATTGCATATTTGTATTACAATTTGGACTTCGTATTTAAATTGGGACACTTTGTATTTCAATTGTAGCTTCAATTGTTCTGGACTTATATTTGAATTTGGATTTTATGCATTTTGGATATTTGAATTTTCAACTTGAACTTTGGATCTTGATATTGTGTTTTGATTCAAATGTCAACAGGTTGAAATGAATGAAATCTGGATATATAGCAAAGTAGATATATATCCATATAGCAAAGGTAGAATATAGGTTTTTGGGCCCTAAAGCTCGGTCAGAAATGAAACGGGCTTTGGGCCCAAACAGTAAAAAAGGGGCTGGGCTTAGGCCCAGTGAAATTTTAGTTGAACCCGGCCAGTGCCCAACTCTACTGAAAGGGCGTCAGTTTGGAACTAGCTAGGGTTGTGGTACTCCAAGTCCATTTCAGTTTTTAAATGATACCTACGATTTGCGTATTATGGTTTATTTTAAGACTATACTTGATACAGGAATAATTAATTACTAAAATAAACCTCAATTGCGACGGCAAATTACGACGGACAAATTTTCCGTTGCAAAAAGTCAACTTTTGCTATGGTATGTACTACGTACAACTATTTTTCCGTCGTAATAGGCATTCGTTTTTGCGATGGATATAACATCGCTGTCGTATAATTTAAACCAATTGCCAGAGGAGGTTTCTCCTTATCATTTTTTTTTTTTTGGTTTAACCTTAGGGCTTCAAATTTGGGCATTCGTTTAACCTTAGGGCTTCAAATTTGGGCATTCTGCAACAACCTATCAAATTTGTTGCACTCGTCAGAAATTGGAGTTCATCTCCACATGCAGATTGACTTTCCATGCCGAGTTCAGCCATTGTGATTTCAATTTAGATCGATATAGATCTCTATCCACATGGTTTGTTTCTTTTACTAGTTTGCTATTTGGCTATCTTATTATCTCTTGATTTTATTATTCTGTAAGAATTCGTTATAGACATATTGGACTTTCTGTGCAGCTCTTGCATCTAGCTTTGTATCTGATTATCTTGCATTGAGAAATTTGATATACAATGTCTTGCTTCTAGTCCTTAAGCAATGTTATTGAAGTTTCATCGAAGCAATCAGAAAGTCTTGAAGTTTCTGGTTTATCTTTTGAAGTTTATAGTCAATATATAAATATTTAGCTCTGGAAATCACCATGCTAATGTTCTAGCATTTTAAATTCTGTGTGAAGTTTAGTTCTAATTATGGCTTATAACTAAAAGATTGAAATTTGATGTAGTCTGCATTCACCGGCTTTAACTATCTTTACCACACCTACATAGCTAGGAGATGATTGTATTATCTATGCCTGGAATGTGTTTGCTACATTTGTTATTACTTGAGGGATTTTATGTACCTTCTCTTGTTAACTTGTTTTATAGAAGTTAGTCAAATTACATTTGCATTCAACGTGGAGATTTCTATACAATCTTTGAGATGCTCTTGTGTTTTGTCCCATCTTTTAGCTAACATTTGCATTTCAAAACAACCCTAAAGGATCATGAATTTGAACTCTAGATATAGAACTCTCATTCATTCTCATTTTCTGTGCTTTATTTTGAGAAACAAAACTGTGTTCAGAGAAAGAGAAAATTTAAAATTTCAGCACTCTTGCAATCACTAGAAATCATATCATAGAGTTGTCCATGCCCCAATATGTCCTGCTTTGGTTGAGGTTCTAGAAGAAAAATAAGTTGGTCGTTATTCTGCAAAGTTTATGTGTCTGAATTCTTGTTGCAAAAGAAAAAAATTTAAAAATTAGAGATTAATAAATTCCAGATGGCTAGTTCCTCTACTAGTGTATTACATTCCTTGATATTCTTCTTGTACACTTCATGTGCAAATGGTTCATTCTTATGGCCAAAATTACTTTGGTTGCATGCTTTATTATTTGTCTTCTACATAATTACTAGCAGTAGCAAATGGGGTGGTGCCATAATGACAGTGGTGACATAATGGCTCCAGCTAGCTTCGACTCTTGCAAGAATTGTTCTACCTCTTTGATTGGGAGCTGGAAAAGGGAATTTCTTCCCTCAAATTTCTTCTAGAATATAACTCTAATTAATTACAAAAATTTAATTTGAAGATGTTTTGCAAAAGTAAAGCATAAATTAAAATATACAGACTTTCTATCCATTTATTCTTGCTCTAATTTTTAATAGAAGAGATCCTTAAGAACTTAAGGATCTTTATAAGTTGCTCAACTTGTAGATATTTCTAAGTAAGTGAATTTGTATACATGTTATGGGGACAACACACCAAGTAGTAAGAATGTCAGTCTCAACTGCTTTAGATATGCCTTAATGGAAATGGTTAGCCATTGTGAAGCCCTTCAGATGGGGAAGCAGCAGAAGATGTCTTCTTTCATGGTTGCCCAACAGAGGCAAGAAAGTTTGATTAGATTTTTTGCTCAGGATTCCATTGTAGTAAACGAAGCGCCTTCTTCGGTTGTCCTGGGTGTTCCTATCGTACTTCTTTTCTCTTGGATTGATATTTTAAATCAAAAATGTTGGATTCTAAGTCCTACTATAGCATGCATATTGTTTTTATTTGATCTTGTCTTAGCTCTTAGTGTCTTTTAGCAAAGTGTTCTGAGTTTTGAATCCATCTGGAACTGCAGAGTGACAATCCATTCCTTGATGCAAATGTTGTTCCGGTCAACCAACCTGTGAGCAATGGTCCAAAGCTTTGTGCAACTGAATTCCAACATTATCCCCGCTTTCAGCTACCTACGTCGAGCCCATATGATAACTTTTTAAAGGCCGCTGGTTGCTGATTTGTAGACATAGGTTGGTAGCCATTGTAAGAATTGAGTTTTGCATTGGAGTAAAGGATCAGTCTTAAGTTCAATCACAGAAAACTCCTTAACTGTTTATAGCAACAGCTACATATTTGGTGGACATCAATCCTCTCATTCCAAATTGATGTCTATATATAAAGTTTAAATCAGTTATGACCATAAAAACTGATGTCCACTAAGAGAAATACATCAGTTCCAAAATCAAAATCGATGTCCCATTAACCACAGGAAATTGAATTACTATGGTGGAATCGATGTGCCACAAGCTAGTGCACATCGTGTTTTAGATAGAGATCGATGTCCAATATAAGTATTGCCATCGATGACGACAAGCAAACCGATGTTAAGAAAATCGACGGACATCATTTTTTTTTAGAGATTAGATATATTACAAGGCATTAGACATCGTTGTTTTATCATAATCGATGTAGTATAAGATCATCACTATGCCAAAAATTGCATCAGACTACGCTTTTTAGACAACGAAAAAAAAATTTCCGTTGTGTGTTGATTGAAAATGCTTCATACAACAGATTTAGTGAGATTTTGTTGTATAAGGACGCCAGAAATCAGAAATCTGTTGGTGCATGATTATTGTACAACACTTATAAGAATTTGTCTGTTGTCTGAATGAAAAGAAATTTCCCTCCCACCTTCCTCAAATTTGGGTCGAAATTTTGACTCACGTTGTACAACAGTATAGCTGTATATGTTGTATGAGCAAAATATCATACAACATATTTTTGGTTTGCGTTGTGCAAGTTTGGAAGAAAATTAGATGTTCCCAAAATGAGAGTCTTTAGCGCCAAAATGGTTAATTTTTGGGTGAAATGCGGGTACATGATTGTAAGATCCTACAACGGAATTACCTATTTTTGTTGTGTGAATGTGCCTAGGCGGGAGAAATGAGTTTGTGATTTGCACTAGGCGGGAGATTTGCTTGTTGGATCCCTAGGATGAAGTTTCAGTGTAAACTATCAGACAACAAAATTTCATTTATGTGTTGTCTGAATTGATTATACAAGTTAAAAAAAGGCGGAGAAAATGAAGTTAAAAATTTCGACACAAGGGAAACAAAATTTTCGTTTCCCACACACACACTTGGTTAGTTTTCCCACTCGCTCTGGCAGCTCATTTTCACCTCACTCACTTATCCCTGAAAGAACTAGCACGCGACCCCTCTCTGGCTCTTCCCCGAAACCCTAGCCCTCTCCTCGTTCTTCTCCCGCTCTCTTTTAAGTGAACGAGATAGAAGACGACCCTTTTCGGTACACAACATCAGCTTTATAGATGAGATGGACATTCTGGGCGGCTCTGAAGATGGGGACGGATTGGACCTTGAGGGCCAGTTGGTCGCGGTCTGTCTGGGAAGCAAAGAGATCGAGGTGGAGGAGGTATTGGTTTCTGGGGTGGTAGGTGGCATCGAGGAGGCGTAGGATCTGACCCAAGTCGCCTTTAGACCCGAAGAGGAGGTGGGCCAAGGAAGGAGGGGTCAGATCGGAGGAGTTGTTGTCGTGGTAGATGACGCGGTGGCTCTGTTGGGTCAGGAGAGAAACTGGTCGGGTGGGATATGGGGGTTGGGGGACGAAGGTGGGGGAGGAGGAAGAAGAGGGTGGGGAGAGTGTGGCGTAGGTGAGGGAGGCGGAAGAGGAGGTGAGGGTGAGGAAGACGAGAAGGGCGAAGAGGTAAAAGGCAAAGAGAGCGGGAGGAGAGTGGAGGAGAGGGAGGCGGTGGTGGCCGTGCTCCACGACGCGTCGATTATGCTCCGGTTGTCAACCAATTAGGACTGGTTCGTCAGTCTCACTATTGATGACTACCCTTTTCTCAAACAAGACGGTACTACTTGGATTTCAGTTCATTGTTTCTGGATTGCTGGTGATTTTTGTGTTTTTGATATGCTTTTTTGTTTGTGGGTTGTGCAGATCTTCTTCACATTATGTCATTTCTACCTAAAGATCAGAACTTTGTGAACCATTCATTGGCTGGAAAGAGTAAGGTGCATTTGTTTTTTTTTGTATCTGTTGTTTTCGAGTTTTGTGTTATTGTTGTTTTGAATGTTGTGGTGGATGCTGAAGCATGTGAGGATTTCAATGCTAGAGATTTTTTGTTTGTGACAATTCTTCTAGGATTACCTAAGAAACAACCTTTTGGGACTCCAAAAACAAAA
Source organism: Rosa chinensis (assembly GCF_002994745.2). Classification (NCBI taxonomy): domain Eukaryota; kingdom Viridiplantae; phylum Streptophyta; class Magnoliopsida; order Rosales; family Rosaceae; genus Rosa; species Rosa chinensis. The sequence continues at coordinate 37,006,661 of NC_037094.1, forward strand.
AAAAAATTGCAGATTCCTCTGACCCCAACTCATTCATTATTTTTGTAATGACATTTGTTCACCTCTTTAAGGAATAATCTAGCACCATTCAAGATGGCCCAAGAATACAACCCTTGTTTTTCTCAGAGTTAGGCCACTGCATTGTCCCATTTATCGCTCAGTAAATCCCACAATTTTGCATTGTCCACTGCATTCGAACTCCAATGAAGTAGCATATAACACAAGAAATTCATATATGAATACTAGAATCTGCTACTTTCATGTTCATTGATTTACATTTCCTTTTCTGTATTATGCCAGGCATCCTTTAACCTTGTCATATAATCCCAAGGCTGCAAGTTTTATGATGGTCTTTTGCGTACGGGATACTGTGGAATTTAAATTTTGTTCAACAATAGTTAGGGAGATTGTAGGTCTCAAATGCAGGTTGATCGTTTTATTACAAGAATTTATGATTTGTCCCATGATACTGCAGGCCTTGACACTTTTTAGAGCTTGCAGTTTTTCAGCTTTACTTTGTTGGCCAACAACTACATGTACTCAATAAATTATATACCAGCTTATGCTGACTTTTAATAAAAAACTGGAGTGTTTGTTTCTACAGATTCACTTTAAGTGAATCAAAAAACTGAATATCTCTCTCTCTCTCTTAGGACCAAAACACTTAAATGAAAGTGTTTCAATCCAGAATCGGAGGGTTCAGCATTGACTACTTATACCATCCTAAATTGACATGTTGCAAGTCAAGTTATTAGCAGTCTAATTATCCTCGCAAAATTATTACTAGTATTAATAATAAGAATAGAAGAAACAACAGCTCCCTATTCCTCACAAAATGTTCACATTGATACGTTCATATTACCTAATCTTATGGAAATGTTCATGCAAATGAAATTTGTTTCTTTGATACGCTATTGAGCTATATTTTTAGTCTTATTTGCTGGTGGTTATGCAGAGCTTACGTTGTCACTTGGCTGAGAAGAATGTTTCCTATCTTCCAATTTCATCACCACATGTTCTCTCTATCCATCAGAAACATGATACTACAGGTTCAAATTACTCTCTTTCTCTCATCATTCTCTCAAACTCTCAATATAATAGCATTTGTTTAAGAAATAGGTAGAAAGTACTTTTGCAAATTTCTCATTGGATCTCTTGCCTTACCAGGCTCTGTAGAGTTGCCTCTTTTGCTGCAGAAAAAGTTGTTTTCTGGAGAACATACAAAAGAATGTCTTTCAGCAGTTGAAACGATATTTGGATCAGGCCCAAGCATGGATGGTGATTTCATTGTGATAAATTTCTTTGCTCTGGTACTTTCCTTTGTAATTTTTATTATATTTTTTGAATTTGAATCAAAGTTATCCCTTCCATGGATTGATACGTTAGTGACATAAATGAAGCAAGTATAAAGCATAAAACTTTTGAAAATCTATACTCAAGGATGTTAGATATAAACATGATAATAATTTTTTGTCATTATCTGATTGGTATTACAACTTTGCATTGTCATGTATCAATACAAATGCATAGCTTTCTATGCCTACGTCAGTCAACTTCTTTGGGTCAAACCACAAAAAAAAAAAAGAAGAAGGGCATTTGCATGTCTAGTGTGAATCTCCTTTAAGTTGGAACTTCCAACCCAAAAATCCGTTGTGGTGTTTTACAATAATGGCTTGTGGTGTCATTCTTTTGCAGCAAACAGGTTAGGAAGAACTTAATACGTGCTTTTTCCAAAATAATAGTCTTGAATATTCATGTAGCATCTAACTAAAGCCAGTTTGCCATAATTATGAGAATGTACTAACTGGTCTTTTTATCTATTCATTGGGTTGTTTCAGATATCAGCTTAATATATTACATGATTCGTGGTCAAGGAACAATCAAATTGCTTGTGGTGTACAATGTATTGGAGGTAATTGAGATTTTGAAACTATGATCTAATTTGGGGTTTGTGTGCGTTTGATTTGTATCATTTTCGGCTATATTCTTGTGCAATTTGTCTATTTCTTACTTCTTGTTGTGGAATGTGCTTCAATCGAAGTTGATGTACTCGAATAGGAGTACTTGAATAATAGGTCACTTGCTAGACATAGTAGTTTGGTTATGAAGTTTGCAGTTTTCTGTCTAGGAATTAGGGAAATTTGTAATCCAAGACCTTAGGAACATTCTTATTTTTTTGACTCTAGCAATGTTCAACTAAAAAAAAAAACCCTTGGATTACATTATTTGTAGCGAATAAGTCCGAAATTTTGAGGTTTTGATAGTACTAGTCTTTCAGTGTCTTACTTATCAAAGAGCTTTTACCTTGGTCTCATATGAAAAGCAACCAAGTGTACTGACTAGACTAGTAACTTGCTGTTTGATTCTTTGTACGTACTATACCACTGTCATTCAAGCTTCTGTTATGCAATCTTTGGCTTTATTTCTTAACTTTTTTTTGTGGTTGCAGCGTGACAATATGTTGTTATTGTTGTTTAGATTGGAGTAACCATTTTGTGTCGAAGAGAAATTATCATGTCCCAAGGATGATCGTTGGATTAAGTCTCTAAATGATAGTATCTTAGAAGACACAACACATCTGTTATATGGTATGATACATTGTGATGGGATTGGGCATTTGCTATGCATCAATAGACTTAGAGGGGGGTTCTAAGCATCTTCGCGGCAGAGAGATCATGGATCTTTGGGATCAGATTTCCACAAATCTTCGAACCAGGTAATGGAAACACTTTATTTCTTAATGGACATTGATTTATCCTTGTTTTCTGTTTTTTTTTTTCTTGGTTGAGTATTCCTGTTTGCTAATCTTAATTAAATTGTTATTTTGGCAGTTACTATCAAAGAGCTTGATTACTACACATATCCAATGATCAACAATAGACTCATTGTGCTATAAAGATTGTCAGCAATACAGACTATAAAAACACAGGCAAAGTATATGGGCAAAGTTTCTTGATGCAAGTTAGAATCCGGCACCATGGGCTGAAGAACCAACAACTAAAATATTGGCTGAAGAACCTGCAATATCAGGAGGTGGGAATATTGTGTGGAATGTGAAGGTAGGTTACTTCTCTGACCTTCCTCCTTGCGTTTGCTATTCTTTAAATTGCCCACAAGTTATACGTAACTAACGAGTGTTAATTCCTGGAATAGAGAAATATTTGGAACCTTCTTCAAATTAGAGTTTATGTTCAACATAATTGAAGATTCTAAGCATGATCATTGTCGGTTTTGCCTCTGTGAATACATATATAGGATCCTGACATTGTCTGTTTTCTTTCTATTAATACATAGAATCATATGACTATCCTACTTTTCTATCCCTTTTCCAGATTATCTTGATGAGTGGGATAAGCAAGAATGTTTCAGAGGAGCTGTCATATGAAAGAAGCTCTGATGATCACATGCCTCATATCTACAATATCATTAGGTTTGCCATTCTTAAAAACACTGCTCATTCACGACAATTAGTGGTCCATGGAATTCCACTGATGGCGGTGATCCATCAGTTGATGATAGCTCTTTAATTCAAACTGCAATAAGGTTTGTGCTGCTTGCTATCTATTATTTAGTGGCAAAGACGATACTAATTTTGGTATTATATTGAATGATGTTATCTTTGTAGATATGGAAAGGATGTTGTGAAACATGATCTGCAGAACTGCAAGAACTGGAATCGTTTTCTTAAGGTATAGCTTTCCCCTTATAATTATTACGATGGTTAAGTAGTTGCAAGTCAGTTTGATTTTGCAGGTTTAATTTATGACTAGGTTTTCATTATATGTGGCATGTGCAAATACACTACGATAGGCATGGGAAAGATGGATTCTTTAGCCATAAAGAGATTATTGTCATATTTGTCCCAGATTTGTCTGAGTGTCTTCCTTCATTGGATACTGGTAGTTTAAATTTATAAAAATGGAACATGAACTTCAGTTTATTGAATGTGAACTTGTACTCATAAGACGGTACTGCTTGGATTTTACTTTGCATTTCATAATCTATCAAATTTCCCCATAAAGGATAAATGTTGAAGTCCTAACATGTTCTCTTTGGTACAGTCTACTGCTTTAAGCATGGGGAATAACCATGAGTATGATATGGCAGTTAAAGTTGAAAAGGCTAGGTATGACGACTATGACTATTATTTGTCCTAAGCAATTACTCTATGTTGATATAACTTTCCCTAGTAATGCTTTCTTATTTTGTAGATCCATGATTTAGCATATTATAAAGCTAAAGAAATGCTCCATCGAAATGAGTGGTAGCAGCCAATACACCCAAGCGGATACTGATCAAGTGCGAAATGAGTGGGGGAAGTTTGTTGTCAACACATATGTGCATGAGCCATGAAGGAGCGCGCTTGATGCTGGTCCATTTTTGCTAAGGAAAACATCTTTTTTTGTGCTTCTCTGCTAGTACATTGTCATGCACCATGTGTTGCATGTTTTGGAACAATAGATATATATGTATCAGTTTTTTGATGTCCCAAGTAGATGGGCATGCACTAGAATGCTTCTCTTGTTTAAAATGTTGGGTTCAATGATTAGTGGTTTGCAATGTTTATATTTGATGGTTTGTAATGTTTATATTTGGTATGTAAATGGATCAAATGCACAATTTAATTCAGGAATGGGATATGTTCAAAATAATCAGACAACAAAATAGACAAATGATAATTACCCGTTGTTTGAATGACCAAAAATAGGGACAAATCACACTGCAATCATTCATATCATACATCGGTTTTTAACAAATCACTGTCTTCTAATCTATACTCACACAACAGAAGCAATTAAACTCTGTTGTCCGAGAGTTAATCAGACAACAGTTATAGTTCAAGAACTGAAGTTTGAATATCAATTAGACAACACACAAAATAAAAGTCTGTTGTCTGAGAAGCTCAACATACAACATCTTCAAAACTAGCACTGTTGTCTGAAGGCAGCACCGCAACTGCAGCGCAGCTGCGCCTAGCATCTGCCGAGCCACCTGCCGAGCCATCTGCTGAGTATCACACAACACATTTAACACAGACCTGTTGTCTGTATGTTTCTCAGACAACTGTGTTCCACCGTTGTCTGATTTTTCATCAGACAGCGGTCACCTCTACAACGGTTGCACTCCATATCAGACAACAGTTTCTGTCTGTCGTCTGATACCACTTTTGGCATAGTGAATTAACATCGTTTTTTGTGTAGAATCTGATGTTAATGTAAGTAAATAGATCTGTTCATACAATATTAAATTATGTATATTGAATTTGAAATCGTGGGATATGAGTCAAATTACTCGTCTAAATCATAAACAAGAAGAAACGCTTATAGGAACTGATATGTGAAACAGTATCAGTCATCGTTTTTGAATGAATAACGATGTTAAAATGCATAGTTGTGTTATAGGATCTATTTTCTTTAAGCATTAAAGACAATAAGATAAGGGTTTAACAATATATAAACATACAAGTTTATTATCATTTAAACGTATTTACATCGATTTATAATGAGGAACCGATGTTTATAATGATACTAGACATCGGCTAAAAATCGATGTTTGGATTTTCCGGACCTTTCTCATCACCCACTAAGACATCGGTTGGGATTCTTCTCATCTGTTTTTGGCCGATGTCTAAGGGCATTTTTCTAATAGTGCATAAGTTCAACAATTATAAACTCATCTCTACAGATCAAAGGCTATCCTATCTTAAGGATAAAAAAAGGTCTTAAATAAGGGTATAATGGGGCTAAGGCTTAAGGTTAAAAAAAATAAAGGGTAAAGGAAATAACAAAGGTGTCCTAAAAATAAAGTAGAGCCCTTGAAAACATCTTCATTGTAGTCACCAAGGCAATCTCCAACGTCATAGCCCATAGAGGTCAAATGGAAGGGCCTAATATCATCTTGTTGGGCCTCTACTTCATTCTAGACTTCAAATACATCATGTAAAAATACAAAAGTCCACAAAAACTCATACAATAAAAACCCAAAGCCGTATATTTCATATTCATTTTCTTTCTTTTTTCTTTTCTTTTTTTTCACGAAATTTTTTCTTTGTTTTTTTTTTTTCACGGCATACCATTACAACATATTCCCATGGACTATTATACCCCCACACTTGAATTTCCACCTTTTCTCAATCTTCAATCTTCATGCATTCTTCCTTTTGCAAAGTCTCAAAAATAGCTCCACTAAGTCTTTAGAACAAAGGATAAGGATATAACTATACTAAGGTTAAGGGTAAGGAAATTTAGGGTGATGAAAGAAAAGGCTTAACAATGTAGGTTCAAAGGGGTTAAACTAGGAGATAGTGCACACATGTGTACACAAAAATAAGGACACAGGCTTATTTGGCAATTGTGGTAAAAATCCTAAAGGTGCCTTTACTCCTTTCCAAAATAAAAATTTCGACAAGTATAAAAGTGAATTCTAGCATTCTCTAGTTCATTAAAGAGCTATGGCTTGTAATCAATCAAATGAAAGATAATGAGATTAACTAAACATCACAAAGAAAAATAAGAATATACACAAAGTATAACGTTAACACTCCAAGAAAAAGGTACATGGCTCAAATTCTCACATAGGTTATTTTGAATCAAAACTTGTTTTAGCATGCTCATAATCTGTACCATGTCATCAAATCTATATCCACTATACAGTTATATATCAATATACATCTTATTTAACCAAAGAAAAATAACAAACTTCATCTCAATATTGTGATCATCTTTTAGACATGCTTTCAGAGATATAAACTCATCCTAGACAGTTGAAAGGGCGATTCTAAGACTCAAAAACAAAACAAATTCGACTCCTAAACAAATAAAACCTAAAACGAAAAGTCTCTTCTATCTGACCTTCAAATTTTAGCCCCATTGGAGTCATTCTGAGACCTGTATCCCAATCGAAGTGGGAACTATTCAGAAGCGAATCTGCTCCAAACTTTTGCTTGTTCCTTCTCTTGCTCTACTCGAATCCCCCAGATCTTGTTTGAGATTGATATCAATAATTGGTAAGATCATTGAACCATCAAGATCCTGTCTCTTTCCTCAATTTTTAGGCTCAATACTTCAATCAACTTTCCTACATATTGAGAAATTTTTGTTTCACTCTGCATGTCCAAAATCGAGTAAACTTTTTGGCATGCAACTGGGCTTGATCAAATCAAACTCCCTCAGCTCTCTTTCCAGCTGAAGCTCTCAGTACAACTCACCTCTTTGGGTGGTGTTTGGTGAGTATCATACTTTCCTTAACACCATGTTTAATTTGGTTGTTGTTACGAATCCTTGCAGATTACAACTTGTCATTATTGTTGTTGGTATCTTGCTGATTTTACTTTGATTTCTCATTCATTCTAATGTCTAGAAATTCTGCTAGACCATGACTATACTCTTAGTATTAAAATCATATTTGGTTCAAAGTTTTGTTTGTTGTTTATAGTTGTTCAAAAATCATGTTTCAATGCATCATATCATTGAGCTACAACACTTGCCTATATAGTATCAGAGAGTAACTCAAACTTTAGGTCTTTAGAAGTATTAGACATGTCCCTTAAGTGTGCTGGGTTCTCTTTGACTGGCCATATGGGGTACCAAAAGAGCTTTGAACAAAAGAACAACTTTATGCAGCTTTTCAGTTTTCAGTATAATCTGAACCAGCTGCATTTATTTCAAAAATGGTGCTGAACAGCTGAGAATTTGAGATCAGTTTCTTCTAGAGAAAGATAGTAGACACAAAACTGAACTTTTCAGAATTTGAATCACTCCAAAAGCATTTTTCTAGAATTAGTTATGGATTTTTGAAAATTGTGTATAGAAGCCTATATTTCTGGAAAGGATCTGCACATTGTTTTACTTTAGCCTTTAAGTCCTTTATTCTTTAAATGACTTCACTTGAAATTCAATAACCATTTCAATCTTACTGACTTGGTTGTTAAACCATCCTCCTTTCAAAATTTTCTCAAAAATTTTCCTCTAGTATTTTGAACAATTTTCCGTCACCCTTGGCCGTTCTTTTTAAACTATGTTTCCAGCTTTTAACAACTTGTCTTTTAAAGGTGTTCTTACCACTTTTTCCTGAAAACCAACTCCTTCTTGGAACCCAAATGGTCTGATTATTAGTTAGTAAATTAGATTAAAGGAGAGGTTTTCTTCGGAGAGTATTGAGAGTGAATTGCTAGCCTTGTTTATCTTTGTTTTGTCGCTTATATGATCTAGGCTCGGCATCTTGGTAGGGTCTTGTGAAGTTGGTGGTTGCTACAAGGTTGCATTGAGGCCAAGTACTGCAAAAGAAAGCTCGGATTCCAGGTAGGGGATGCCTTTAAGTCTATCTATGCTTTTCTTGCATAAACTACATTTTATATGAGGCCTCTTGCATGTTTTTGGAAATTATCTGTTTTTACACTTGAAATAGTTTGCGTGGTTGAAATTATGTGTTGGCAATTGATGGGGATGTAAGGAGATGGTTTGTTCCTCCTTGGGGATTGAAAATCCCGAGCCACCGGTGTTGGGCAGTGTGCACCATGCCCTTGTTATTGATTTTGCCCTTTGTCTCTAGCCTTGTGATAATGATTGAATTTCGAAAAGTGATTGGCTAGATTAACAGTTATAATGGAAGTTGTGGAAGGAGATCAATTGTCATGGATTTATAATTACATGGTGACGATCACGTGGAATCGCAAACTGGTTTTATCTACTACCTTTTTATCAAAAAGATAACTTATGTTTTCAAACTTAGATATGGGGACGAGCATGGGCAATGACTGGATGTAGGAGCCTAACCCCTACTTTAGTTTATTTGCAGGCTGTTGTTGTCGAAGCTTGGGTAAGGAGGATTATTCTTAGAGGCCACAAAAGTGTTTTATCTACAGTTTATTTTTCTCTTTATTTGACGTGTTTGATCCCGTCAAATTTTTTGTAAAAATATGTATGGTTGATGATGTGTGTGATTGCTTAGCACCAAAGTGGAACCCTAGAGTTAGAACCTCCACTTGAGTTTAGGTCCTAGTGGGTTAGACCTAGTAGACTCACAGTAATAAACGATGTCAATTATATAAATATAAATCGGAATTTGAGGAATCGATGTTAATGATATTTTTTTACATTGCATGAATTTCTCAGCAATGTAATTGTCGTGATGTCTAAGAGCAAAATTCTAGTAGTGTTACCATTAAATGAACCTAATGTAAACTCGGGCTAAGAACTAAAAATGACGTAGGTTCTAATTTCAACACAACACCATCTTCCTTTTCTCTTCCTTGCCTAGCTCGTAACCTTGTGGTTACGAGCCAAGCCCCTCTGCAAGCCTAAGAATTTTGGGCTTATAGATTTCTTGTTCTCCAACCTAAAGGCCTTGTCTCTTTGGGGAATTCTAGGCCCAAAATACTTACTCCCTAAGTGTCGTGGGTGTAGGGTTCCTTGGGGAGGCGGCGCTGTGGTCATCCGTCCTCTGGGTCGCCACACAAGAAGAGTAGGTGAGTAGCCATTTCAATCTAGAAAGGTTGATTCCTTCTTCCGATTGGCTCAAAGTGGTGAAGAAATTGGATTCAAAATGCATCAGGAATTTTATGAAGGAACACATGCACAAGGTAATAAGACAAACTGGTACTCTCTCTGTTATTGAGAGAGAGATAGATAGAATATTGTATGGTGGTGACATTTGGGTTTTGGTTGGAAGCTTTTCTGAAGGGGTTAACGATTTGGGAATATTTTAGGGTAAGAAAGAGGAAAAACTAAGTATAGTTCCTTTGTTGTTAATGAGATGGTCCAGAAGATATATATGCCAAGTTAAGGTCATGGACTTAATAGTTCTCTAGATTTGTACAGAGTAAACTAATCTTTTTATTTCTTGGTTTATTTTGTATTATATTGTAAGTATACTCTATTGCAATTTCTAATGAAATTACTTTTCTTTTTTTGTTCAATATGTTTTGAGTTGCTAAAATTTTTAAAATCAAGAACAATCTTAATTTTTCATTGATTATTGACTCTCAATAAAACTTTTGTTAATTAGAGGCAATAAAGGATTATTGGGGGCAGTAAAGGTCTGTTAAAGGTCTATTGAGGGGCTATAGACGTTTTGAATTTATGTAATCTCCTCGTTTGTTTTTTCTTTAATCAAAATTTTATTTGTCTAAATTTAGGGAGATTAGTTCTCATTCTGATCACTGAAAGTTCTATTGTGGGGCAATAGATGTCTATTGGGAGGCAATAGACGTTTTGAATTGATGTAATCTCCTCTTTTTTTTTCTTTAATCAAAGTTTTATATATAGTTGTCTAAATTTAGGGAGATCAGTTCCCATTCTGGAACAAGATGGGAATGCCAATTCACCTCCTTCAGGTTATTGGTGGTGGCCTAGTGACTCTGAATTCTCCCCAGATATTGATGATTTTCACCAAGCAAGTGTTCTGTGGATGTGACTGTAGTCTCCTTAGATTGTTTGTGTAATCATTTTAATGCTAGAAGCTGAACTTCCATCATTTTGGCATTTCGTTTAAGCAATTCTAACTGTATTCGCATTATAATGTATGTAACTTTTGACAATTAACCAGTAACCTTATGATGTAGTTCCCTTTTATAAGTAACTTAGATTGAAAATTACGTTGTTTTGAGTTTCATAGGTGGTTCTACTTGTCCAAGCATCTGTGTCTCCCTAATTGTGTAGACTTTTTTGAAGAAATCAGTTTGCCAGAAGAGTCTACTGGCTAGAGGAAGAATGTCTACACATTAGGGAAACAATTTAATGCTCGAAAGGTAAAAACGTTCCGAAAACATGTAGGTCTGTTTGAAGAAATCTGTTTGCCAGAAAGGTCTACTGGTTTATGTATCTCGACTACTTGGTTATCAATAGGTATCCTGATGAAGAGGTGAACCAGGTCTACTTGTATTTTGATCAAATTAGCCCTATCTTGTTGACACGTGGACTACGGTGGGCCACATAATACGAACCATCGAAGATATATTGGTCTACCCTCTTGGCCAACACAACATTGCTTTACACGTAAACATGCTTTCCTTATGATGTAGTTCCCTTCTATTAGGCTCCCCAATGGTGTCTACTTGCCTATCGAATTCTAGATTGAGAATGAGTAACCTAGATTGAAAATTACGATTGTTTTGAGTTTCATAGGTGGTTCTACTTGTCCAAGCATCTGTGTCTCCCTAATTGTGTAGACCTTTTTGAAGAAATCAGTTTGCCAAAAGAGTCTACTGGCTTAAGAAAGAAGGTCTACACATTAGGGAAATAATTTAATGCTCGAAAGGTAAACACGTTCAGAAAACATGTAGGTCTATTTGAAGAAATCTGTTCGCCAGAAAAGTCTACTGGTTTATGTATCACCACTACTTGGTCATCAATAGGTATCTTGATGAAGAGGTGAACCAGGTCTACTTGTATTTTGATCAAACTAGCCCCATCTTGTCGAGACGTGGACTGAAGTGGGCCACAGGCTACGAACCATCGAAGATTGGCCTACCCACATCACACACACTGCATCGCTTTTCACGTTAACATGCTTTCCTTATGATGTAGTTCCCTTTTATTGGGCTCCTCAATGGTGTCTACTTGCCTAGTGGTGTTGTGGAGTGAAAATGAGATACCAAAAAAATTACGTTGTTTTGAGTTTCATATTTAGTTCAAGTACTTGTCCGAGCATCTTTGTCTCCCTAATTGTGTAGACCTTTTTGAAGAAATCAGTTTGCCAGAAGAGTCTACTAGCTTGAGAAAGGAGATCTACTCATTGGGGAACAATGATATTGCTAGAAAGGTAAACACGTTCAGAAAACATGTAGGTCTGTTTGAAGAAATCAGTTTGCTAGAAAAGTCTACTGGTTTATGTATCTCCAGTACTTGGTCATCAATAGGTATCATGATGAAGAGGTGAACCAGGTCTACTTGTATTTTGATCAAACTAGCCCCATCTTGTCGACACGTGGACTGAAGTGGGCCACAGGCTACGAACCATCGAAGATTGGTCTACCCACATCACACACACTGCATTGCTTTTCACGTTAACATGCTTTCCTTATGATGTAGTTCCCTTTTATTGGGCTCCTCAATGGTGTCTACTTGCCTAATGGTGTTGTGGAGTGAAAATGAGTAACCAAAAAAATTACGTTGTTTTGAGTTTCATATGTAGTTCAAGTACTTGTTCGAGCATCTTTGTCTCCCTAATTGTGTAGACATTTTCGAACAAATCAGTTTGCTAGAAGAGTCTACTGGCTTGAGAAAGGAGATCTACTCATTGGGGAACAATGATATTGCTGGAAAGGTAAACACGTTCAGAAAATATGTAGGTCTGTTTGAAGAAGTTTGAAAAAGTTTTCCTCAAATTTTGGTCTACTGGGCCAAGGATTCATGTGTAGAAAACATGTAGGTCTGCTTGTACAAGGCATCTATAGGTCTACTTGTGATCTTAATGGTAAATTGGAAAATAAGTAAAAGACTTGCACAAGTCTTCCACAAAACCACAAAAACCTGCAAGTAAACTACATTGCCTGTCGAATTGCAAGTACAGTAGGGTGTTACATTCTTAGCCTATAAGTGAACTTAACTAGATCCCAAAAACCTGCAAGTCTTCCACAAAACCACAAAAACCTGCAAGTAAACTACATTGCCTATCGAATTGCAAGTACAGTAGGGTGTTACATTCTTAGCCTACAAGTGAACTGAACTACATCTCAAAAACCTACAAGTCTTCCACAAAACCACAAAAACCTAAGTAAACTACATTCCAAAATCACAAAATCCTGCAACCTTCCCTCATCTGCTATGACGGACATTTGATGCCACACCCCTCTTGGATTGAGCTCTAATGTGAGGTGGTTGGACGATTGGGTTCTTCACGGTCCCTTTCTTCGATTCTGCTTTAGTTTCCCTTTGTGCCATCTTAGGTGTAGAACATATTGGTGGTGGCCGAGTTTTGATGGCTTCCTTAATCCATTTCCAGCACTCATTGAATTTGTTCCTTACCAATTCAATGGTTAAGTCCATGCGTACCTCTTCTGAGTTAAACTGCAGTGTTATTTGAATAAGTAATGTTAAGCTAAGTTATTACCAACATGTCATTCAGATTCATACCTCATGCAGATATGACAAACATACCTGATGCCACCACTCATATCCATAACATTGCATGTGTTTGATCACATACACCCCACAGTCAGAACCGCCCTCTTGTTTCGAGCATTGAGCCAGCTTGAATACATGGAAGTCAGAAAACTTCTTCACAACATTCTTGACTTTGAACTCCACATGGTGGTAGATAATGTCCAGTGTTTGCAACTGCACAATTAAGAAAAAATAATGATAAGTACAAGGCTTATAGGGTTTTCATGATCAACACAAAAAGATTCAAATGCAAGAACATCATTTACAACAGCTTTGCACAGATTCATTCATCTCCTGTTACATTGTAAGCTATCTCACACTTCTCTTGTTTGATTATCAAGACGCACAACTAGGAGGTACCAATAATTGATGTCATGCATTGGTATGAAAATCTGTTGAAAATATGAATGTGAGAATGATGTACGATCGAGAGAAAAACCAACAATTATTGCTGAACACAAAGAAAAACTTTTCCTTTACCTTCTCGCACTCAGGTATGCCATTCTCAAATCTCTGTACACCCAAACCCTTCGAAACTGCCCTTGCCGAATCTCCACACATGTCTCTGTCATTATAACTTTTCATCTTCTGACAAAAGTATGTTGTGAAGTAACAACATCTATTGCTTGGGAAGCGTCCTAGAAATAGATAGTCACTAAACAAATTGATAATATCATCTTCAACCCATCCGTTAGGTTTAAGTGACCAAACTGTTTTTCGACTAGTGAAGAAATTTTTACTATCCACAATGGTCTCCTTCTCTTCAGCTGACACATCATAAACAAACTTGAGCACTCCTTTGTCAGCCTCCTCCTGATCTCCCTTAACTTTGAAGTTACCAATCTTCTCTATGTTACTCTTGGTCGTGGGGTTGGCATCAACTTTCTTCATACTTTTCAGTGGGATGACTATAGATGTTGAGTTAGATAGGCAAATCAAAGAGGTCTTTTTTTTTTGTTGCAAGTCTTCCCCATGTACCTATAACACCTACGTGAGATAGAAAGTAGTTGCGTGTTAGTAAACAGAATAGGAAAGTAGATGTATTCATTAACAGTGAATAGAGAAGGGATACATTGAAAAGTAACTTTATTAAAACTCATTCATCTCTTATTACAAGGTGCAATAAATGCACTGCACAAAAGGAAACACCACAGCAACTATAAAGAAATGCAGTGAATGCATTCCTTTATTGATCAACCACAAAGAAACACAGCAACTATAAAGAAATGCAGTGAATGCATTCCTTTATTGATCAACCACAAAGAAACACAACAACTATAAAGGAATGCACTAAATGCATTCCTTTATTATTGATCAACTAACAAGAAACACAACACTTCGTTTCATTCTCCATTCACTACTGCCCACAACTTCATAACTTCATACCTCTTGTTGCTCTCCAACTTTCTTTTTTGAAACTTTCTTGGGGCTTACTTTTTCTGCTAAGCCATCAGTTTGAAGGTTCTGATTGACATTCACATTTTGTGCAGTCAGAGTGTTAAGCATACTCAAGACTTTGTCCATCTTTCCCATCGTATCATCTCTCAGATTGCACATATTATTTTCCAACCCATTCACTTTAGCAGCCAAGTCAGACATTTCTTTCTTAATCACTCCATATGCTTTGCCCTGATCTCCACTACCAACACGATCACCAACCTTTGCCATAAGAACATTTTCATCCAGCAAAACACCTTACTTGTTCGCCCATTTGAGCAGTTTGCCCGTTTCATGGTCCCCCCAAGCTTCAACTGGGTACAAGGACTTATCCACAATAGTCTTCCCATGTGAAACACAATCAAAATAGAACAGTTGCAGAAAAAGGACACAACTGCTACAATAGGACTGAGAGTCTTTTTTGAAACTGATGATGGCCTCCATCAAACATTTGAATGAGTAATCAGCCCAGTTTAAAGAGCTAATCAGACGAGTGTCCTTCAGGGCCAGCAGCCACTTCTTTGGTATCGTCAGTGAGGCAGATGGGCTAAGGATGGTGCTCATTGTGAACAGCATAAACAAGCGCTTGAACTTGTTGTCAACTTCTTCTGTATCCTTCAGGTTGTTCTACACGTCCCTTAAACTGATCTTCTTATCCTTCCCATAAAAGGAGTTTATTATCGCCATCAACTCAGGGTGATCATTAGTGGAACCTTTAAAGTCGACCTCGGACCCAGCATTCTTCAACCCTATCACATTTTCAAAGTCACTTGCATCCATTTCAATCTCCTTTCCGTGCATAGTTATAGTACATGCATTGGGGTCTACGGAGTCCACAAGGACACGCAACATAGAGTGGTGAATTTTCCTTCCTGACATCTTCAACAACACATCAAATCCAATTGCTGAACAGGCTGCCTTTTTCTCATCGCTAAAATCTGCAACCAAAGACCTGAAGCGGTCTGGAGAGCAACGGGTATCAATCTGAACCAACTCAAGCAACTCTTCCTCAGAAACTGATGACTGACCACATCGATCAGTCACTACATACTGTTCCTTCTCTTCAGTTGGAAGCTCTTTCCATTTTTGAGATATCTCAACTCGAAACTGAAACATAAGCAATTGGTTAAATTAGTAGGAATCCCAGTTAGTATTACATGTAATTGCAAAACGAGCATGTAATTTCATCCAATACTCACATCATGGTTTAGTTTTGGGGGATTGATTTGTTTGTGTTGAATGTTCCTGCACTCAATCTAACAATGTCACATAACTTGAGTCATTCAGTCCAAAATTACCAATTGGATGGAAATTTGAATACTTACAGGTAGTTCAAAAAGCTAATGGAACGACCGGAGGCTTTCTTCTTCATCATGAGCTTCTTTCGATCCTTCACCTCTTTGGCTTTAGCAGGTGAGGCAGACAACTCTAAATCCTCTGGTGCCTTCTCTTTTTGCGACCATGTATCATTGGAAGGAGGTTTCTCTGCCTCAACCACCGGTTCATCAGAAGTAGGTTTTGGTGCCTTAATTACCGCTTCATCAGAAGTAGGTTTCAGTTTAGGTACCTCAACCACCGCTTCGGTGCCGTTAACAGAAGCTTTCTTTGTGGACTCCAAAATTGGAGAATTTTGGTTCGAGACCTTAGAGACACTCGCTGAAGCCGATGCTTTAGAGGCAGCGATTCGAGTACTCTTTCGGGGGCCTCCATCGGAGATCATTGTGGAGCTACTCGGTTTAGGGCCTCCATTCCAGAACTCTTTTGGGCACCTCCATCAAAGTTACTGGAGCTGCTCGGTTTCGCCCTTTTGGGTGCCTTCTTTGTGTAGACCTTCGGCGGCATGTTTGGTCTAAGTGATTTCGGAGATGGAAAAAGAGAGAGAGGAATGAGAGAAGAATGACGGTTAGGGATGAGGGTTAGGGATTTGAGGGATTTCGGAGATGGGGGAAGAGAGTGAGAGGAACCAGAGAAGAGAGATTTCTGATTTAGGGTTTAGGAAGAGGATGTGGAGGGATTTCAGATGTGGAGAAAGGGAGAGAAAAACAAGAGATGGAGAATGATCGAGTTGTGAGAGCCTCTTGAAGGAGAAGACGATGAAAGGAGTGAGTGGGCTCGACAGTCGAGGCGCTTGGGAAATTCAAATTCTCACAACCGGTGCAACTGGTTGGTACCGGTCACCAAATGGCATCTTTTTTAATGTATCGGTGTCTTAACTCACCGAAGGGGATCCCTCCCATCTTAGAAAAGATTACAATACTGTGGAGATAATTAGCTCCCACTAATGTGGAAAGTTAATTAGTTGGGAAGTTATTCCACAGAATGTGGAGAAAATTGCTACACATATTTTGTTTTTGATTTTTTTTGTTAAATTTCTTTTGTTTTTCTTTTATTTGTGAATTGACAATTATGTCTTTCTCAAATATTTCAGTTCAGATGTTTTTTAATATTTGAGTGATATTTTGGTAAAATTTTTCTGTTTTGGCTGACAAACTTTATTCTCTTAATAATAGTATAGATATAATGAGCTTTCATATTTGGTGCCCCTTATGCTTTGAGGCCCTGGGCTGTCGCCAAGACCGCCCAACAGTATGGCCGGGCCTGAAAATATATATATATATATATATATATATATTTACTAAAGAGAAAAAGCATCCTTATTGGAAAAATTCAGAAATTGTGTAATATATAAGAAGGAAAATTCCTCATAAAAAACTCTCAAGCAATTTTTTTTTTTTTTGAACCAATGCACCTCAAGGGCATATCATCAAAAGAGGGGTAAGGCCATAATGACCATTACATTTCATTCCGCTATCATCTACAGATAGGCAAGAATTAAGTTGTAATGTATAAGCATTACATTGATACATAGGCTAGGTACATTCATTAAAAAACCAATCATGCTCACTTACTTAAGGAAGCCTACAGACTATGAAATAACATAGTAAATAAGTAAGCCTAAAGTTAAAAAACTTATAGTTGCCCTAAAAACAACGGAAATAGGAAGGGAATTATTGTAACTAGACTAACTAAAACATAAAAAAGGACTCTAGGGTAGACGCAGCCCAAACTCCATCCTCCACTCCACTAGCCGGATGTACAATTCCGGTGCAGTTCCACTGGTCCCTCTGCTGCGGCCCTCATCGCCGTCCCTCCTCAAGCCGCCATGAACCAGCTTCACCACGCCGTCGTGCCCTCCGATCCAGATCTGGAAGACGCTCTTGTACACACAACCCACTGCAAGGAAGATGGCGTCTGGGACTTGTCGCCAAACCCCTCCAACTCAAAACCCAAGTCAAACCTTGTCCAATGAGCCCCCAGGCACGGCATGCAATTGAATAAAACTCGGTCAAACTAAATTTACTATTCTTGCGTCACAATCGAACCTGATCTGCCAAGCGTGGTCTATGGGTTTGTCGGATGTGCCCAACACTACCTTTTTTCAAGGTTCCGCAACAGTTGTAAAATAAATCCAACATTAGGTTTTGCCTCTGGTCTCTCTCTCTCTTCACATGTTCAAAAGCTTGATATAGACTCATACGATGCTTCTTCATCAAATAAGATAATACAATAGTCGCACTTCTCGAGCTTCCTGCAAAGCTATGAACCAACACACCACCCCCTGATGTTTTAGCTTCTTCGATATAATTGAAACACTCATTAAAGTGTTGTCGCAGGTCTGTGGTTATTCTGTCTTCGACATTCAAAACCTTATACACAAAATGGTTTGGATATTTAGGTGGCAAAGAATTGGCCACGGTCAGCATGTGCGTGACATTTAAGTCCTTCAGCTTCTTCCAGTTTTTTGCAGCTCCAACAGAACCCAAGAAGAGGCCCTCTTCAATTTGGCATGGAATATCATCATCATCAATTCCCCACAGAGGATGCACCATTGCGAAATAAATAAATCCCCTCAAATAGTACGTACGCACTCACAAGATCAAATTAATCTCTCACAGAATTTGAGACTACCACTCTCCTCCTCCTAGAGATTTATAGCCAGAGTCAGTTAAAATCCAATTGGTTGTAGGAATCCTAGGACAGACAGGGAACTGTCAATTGTTTGCCTAAGTCATTGATTTTACATACCATATGTAATTAGGATATTCTTAGCTGAGGTTGTTGATTGCAGTTTTCCCTTTTTTGGGTTCATGGACAAAGATATTTTGGCAAATACAGAATATAATCCCCCGGCACTTTCAAACTTGGAGCATGTTTGATTGGTTTGCCTTTAGTTTCAGAAGCAGCAATATGACCTTCGGTTCCAGTTTAGGTTAAGGTTAGGTTAGATGAAGCTAAGATCAAGGTGGCATCAACCAAACCAATTGGGAGGGTTCCCCTTGAGCTATTTCTAAGCTCTGATACCAGTGAATTGCGGATCTAACCAATGCTCAAATAATCAAGAGGTTTTTGTTCCTCTGTTAAGATGAACTTTAATTCTTCAATATTTTTCTCAAGCCATAAATATGTTTTTGTACCATGAAAATTATATCCCAGTATTCTGGAGTTTCTCTACTGAGTCTGGCTCTGTAGTCTTTAGCTTTTCTCAACTTTTCTTGTTCTTCTGCTAGATTTTTACTAAATTTTTAACCGTTTGCAACTAAATCCAATCTTGACACAATGCGATCTAAATGTGCGATTATGGATATTAAAAATTTAACCGTTTACCTTTGAATATGGAGGATGAATTTTAACTGCAATTGCTATCTAAATAAACAATTTCAAGAAATGGGCCCACCACGTTCCGTTAAAAGAAAAGAAAAGGTACTGTTTACTGTAGGAATAGTAAAAAGGAAATGATGGTGAATGAGAAAGGATAGGTAATGGAATAAAAATAGATAAGATGGGTAGGTGAGAAGAAAACGATAAAAAGTTTGTGTGAAAGGGAATAAAAATAAGTTGGTGGTGTGTATGAGAAGTATTGTAGGGGTCGTCAATGGGCAACTCTGCTCAAAATTAATGGGCTCGGGCCGGGCGGGCAGGGCCAAAACATATATTTTTTTATTTTTCGGGCCTGGCAGGGCCGGGCTTCTCTTAAAAATCAAGGCCCAAGGCCGCCCATGGGCCCAGGGACTTACGGGCTTTTTAGGGCAAGGCCGGGTCGGGCTTTTTTCGGTGGGCAGGGCCGAGCCCATTATATTTATATGTCATATTATTTTGTTAAAAAAATACAAAAAGCTATGAAAAAATGATGATATGTTAATGATTGAACAAAATAAAATACAAAATTAAAAAAACATATGGCCTAATGCAATAATTAGTTCAATATAACTACATAAAAATATATTAATACAAAAATTGAACGGGTTTTCGGGCGGGCTTATAAGGCCGGGCCGGGCGGGCTTTAATGGGCATATAACGGGCCGGGCCTGGGCTTTGAACCCTCCGCCCTAGCCCTGCCTCGTGCCCAATGGGCAGGGCCGAGATGGGCTTTACTATGGGCCGGGCCGGGCCTGGCTTTTGCCCAATGGGCCGAGCGGGCGCCCATGGGCTTTTAGGCCCACGGGCCAAATGATGACCCCTAAAGTATTGTGGTGATTTTGGGGTGTATGAGCATTTCCCCTTTTTTTTTCGGATTGGTTTTATCTTGGGGAAATGCTCCAATGAATTGCATAAACTCTCAAAACCAAAATGAATACACTACATGCACATTTAATCAATTTTATATGCATATTATTGCCCCCCAATACTCATATTATTGCCTCCCAATACTCATATTACTTTTATACGTTATCAGCACGCTCAGAGCCAATAGCCAAGAAAGTAAACTCTAGTTTTCTAGTTTTTTGAAAAAAAAAAAAAAAACCTAAGAAGGAAAAATATTTCTTCTTTTCTGCCGCATCCAAAAAAAAAAAGAAATAAAAAATTGTTTTGGCCATGGGCCTCACCGCACCCAGCCAAGAGAAATTGATCTCCGCACCCAACAACAGGACCAGAGCAATTGATCTTCGCGCTGCCCTTGAGACCCGATCTCGACCTTAACGACGACTCCTTTGCACCGTTGCCGCAACCAGATCGAATTCGTCAGCCCCCCACCGTCGCAGCACCCAGATAGGCGACTACGTAGCAGCCCACCCGCCACCTCTCAACCCCTGGCCCCCGATGCCTAGCGTGCTCTGCCTAGCGCCTCTGCACACATCGCCGCCGGACACCAATGCTCCTCCAGATATTGATCTACCCAGCCACTCATCCTGTAGCACCAATCCCAGCACTGGCCGCAAGTCCCAGCGAGAGAGAGAGAGAGAGAGAGAGAGAGAGAGAGAGAGAGAGAGAGAGAGAGAGAGAGAGAGAGAGAGAGAGAGAGAGAGAGAGAGTGTGAACCTGTAATTTTTTAATTAATTGAAGGTTGCAATTGTCATTTAACACTTAATTGGGTAAATGGAGTTAAAAAACTCTTAGTGGAGTAAGCGGACAATTTTGAAGCTGAAATTGGGTAAGTGGTCACGGCCCCAAAAAAAAAAAATATATATATATATATATATATATATATATACTATTATTAAGAGAAGAGAGTTTGTCAGCCAAAACAGAAAAATTTTACCAAAATATCCTTCAAATATTAAAAAACATTTGAATTGAAATATTTTAGAAAAACAAAATGGTCAATTCAGAAATTCAAGAAGAAGAAAAAAAAAAGTTAAAAATATATTTTGTGCAGTAATTTTCTCCACATTCTGTTGGATAACTTACCATGTAATTATCTATGGGTGTGTTTGGAGTCTAATATATATATATATATATATATATATAAATATAAAGTAAAAAGTGCACTTGTTAAAGAGAGAGTTAATAGGAGGTGAAGACTGCAAAAAGCCTTTGAAGTAAAACAGTTGTGTGTACCGTGTACGAGGAGGAGATCAGATGAGCAGTCTGACGGAGGAGCCTTTCTTGGTCGTGATCCTCTGCTTACGGAACTCTTGACCCTTAGAAAACCTCCGATCACTGGTTCTGTTCATTCAGGTACACCACTATCTTGATCTTTTATCTCTCAACTCTCTGATCAGCTAAAGGGTTTTGTGAATTGTGGGTACGTTTTGGTTTGGTTTATCGTCTCTTTAACTTTAGTTTCCTTGCCAGGCAGGGGCGGATCTACATGGTGGGCTATTTGGGCTCAAGTCTAGACAGTTTTTTGGGCAAAAAACGACCAAGTATATATATATATATATATATATATATATATATATAATTTCAGCCTATACCCAAAGAAAAAAAGAAAGAAAAAAGAATAGGGAGGTAAAGCTGCGTTCTCCCCCAGCCACAGCTTCGAGACGTCGACTGCTTCGAGTTCTCTCCTCTCTTCGCCTCCTCAGTCCTCGCCTATTTTTCACTCATTGAGTCATCGGAAAGACGGAAATATCATAGTGTCAGACCCTCCGCGGCCGGCGGCTCCGCCTTTTCTTCTCCAATCTCCACCTCTCCCTTCCATTGCCCGATCTAATACCCAACTGCCCAAGGTTTCTCTCACTCTCCTAGTCTCCTTTACGCCAATTTCGTATCTTGTTCGATTTTCTTAATGTGGGTTCACTGGGTATATTCCATTTCACTGGGTATCTTGTTTCGATTTGCAGAGATTTGCATAGCTTCTTGCAAAGTTACAGACTGGAGTGACCGAAGACTCGAAGAGCTTAGCTGATTGCCTGGGTTTCTGGAAGAGTTCTGGACTTCTGGCCCTCCATGGCTCCATGAATTGTGAGTTGGGATTTTGAGTTTTGGGTATAAGTTGATGATTGAGATTGTTGGATTTTTTTAGGAATTAGGGGATATCGGTTTTGGCCTTTTGGGTTTGTTTCACTCAGCTAACCTGATAATAATATTTGCCGACTTTACTTCTATTTACATTGGTTTGCCTTCTTTCAACCTGAGATCCTTGAGAATATTCGTATCAAAGCAGGTGGCAAAGCATACCTGCATCATAATTCATGATACTCTAGTTAAGTATAAAACCTTGATTATCACAAGTGAAGCATTTGTAATTTTTTCATTTCAAATGCGCGCAAGTCGGCTTAGTCGGCTACTCGGCTATCTCTTTTAAATATGTCTGTCTTGCTTGTGTATGGTGTTTGTGTAGATATTATGAGGCTGAATTGTAGAAAGAAGGAGAGCTATTTGATATTATGAGGCTAACTAATGCAGCGTTTTCGGACTTAATTGACTACTGTTGACTTGTTGAGTGTTGATGCCCTTTCCATCTGAGGATGAGCCTCCCCTGGGTTCCAAACCTCAAAAAAAAAAAAATTAGTGTACTTCTAAATAGCCTAGACAACTCTCAGATCCTGGATCCGCCACTGTTGCCAGGGGAACATTATTATAATGAAATTGTGTCTTCAGGAAAGATCAAGATATAAACTTTTCTATGGGATTAGTCTTCAAAGAACCTTGTTTTTCTTTTTCTTTATTCATTATTCACCCGACGTTTTTTTATATGGGATTGATCTTATTACTGATCATGATGACACACCACTATGCATGTTCTGTTTTTCGTTTTTGGGTAATTAGAAATCCCCAAACCTGCTTCATGGACGCTGGATCGAAACTCGAAACTCTTTCCAGAGCCTACAATCTTTAAAAGGGCAGGCAAATAGGGTAGTGCTGTTTGAGGAAGCCTATTGCCATGAAATGAGGGCCGAATGAACTTTGAGACTGGGACATAATCATGATCAGATGGTTACCCGAATTACTGCAACTCGGTTCTGGAAGTCCCTTCTAGTTGTCCATACATTCAGAGTATAGGAGTCAGTTATAATTGTATTCATTCATCAAGAGTCAAGAAACTGATTGCAGATCAAAGTAGTTTTAAGAATTACTTGCCTAGTCCTAAAAGACTTACCCTTGGTGTAAAGAACTACATATGCTTCCTTAAAACTTAAGCTTTATTCTGAAAAAAGGTGATCAACTTTTGTCATCCAGTAATGGTTCATGGTGAGTTCCGTTTTGGGGCATAATGAACTAGATACCTAGAATTCCTAATTTCAACTAAGGTGGCTCAGCTTGCTGCCTTTCGCGTCACCTGTACACTGTCGCTCGCTGGGGAAGGCTGCTGAGAGAGGGATGCTGAGGAGGGAGTACTAGTGGCATTCAGAAAAACCTGTCTCAAGGAGTCCTCACAAAACCTTAAAAGTAAAAAACGCAAGAAAAGAACTTGTGTGGGTTTGTCTATGTACACTAACAACTATGAGCTTTTGCAATTACGTAGTTACTAATTACATAATATAGAAATGAACTGAATCGAGACAGAGAAAAATAGTTAGGTAATAGTGATGCTTCCTTTTAAACGTAAGTACAGTGGTTTTCAGTTTTCACTTCTATGGCATGTTCTAGTTGTGAGACAAAATTAGAAAATACAAAATACATGTTTCATTTGATAGTGTTGTTGATGCAGAATATAATCAAATGAGGAAAGTACTTTAGTGAGGGTTTTGTTAGAAATCCTCTATTAGTTATTCAATTTAGTGTATTGTTATTAGATATTATGTATCCTTTCTAGAATTATCTTTAGTCCCTATAAATAGAGGCATTGTAGTTGCTAGACAGACCTGCAGACTTGAAGATTGCAGATGATAATTGAATAAAGTTCTTGAATCTTTGCTTTCTCTTCTCTAATTTTTGTTTCTGTCTCCTATTCTATCAATCTATTTCTCCTTCTGTAAACTCTAATTTTCTCCTTTTATCCTACATTCATCAAAGAAAATTCTGTATCATCTCCCCCTTTTCTGTTTCTATTTCCTTAGTTTTCATTCATTTAAAAAAAAAAAAAAAAATCTGTAATGTGGTCATTTTATGCATAGGTATTGATTGATAAAATTGAAGAGTCATGATGGTGACAAGAAGCAAGAGTTCAGGCCTATTAAAGTTAGTGGAGGAGAGGTTATTGAAGAGGAAAACAGAGGAAGAGAAAGAGCAAGCACAAATTTCATATATCCCGAAGGACTGTATCTCAAACATCCTTGCACGACTTCCTGCTGACTCTCTTCAAAGGTCGAGGTTTGTTTGCAAACCATGGTATAATGCAGTTAAAAACCCCAAATTCATTCATGCTCATCTCCAACTTTCTGAATCTGTTTTGAAATGTAAAGGAAAGTTTGCACCCTATTTCTAAGAAGCTAAAAGTGGGAGAAAATGGAAGGTCATATCCTATGGCATCTAACCTACAGGCGAAGCAAAACAAAATTCCAGTTGAATCAAAACTTTTTGACCCAAACATTATCCCCATTTTTGGTCACCCAGCCTTAAATTCTCCAAAAAAATTTGTTCAGTTTCTGGAATTTAAAAATGGTAAGAGTGACATAGGAGAATACTGTTTAAGTTGCTTGGGCAATAATATTAGAGCCACCTGGAATGGTCTAATATTGCTTGACAACAAATTGAAGAAGGGAGGAGTCAAAGTCTTGAATCCTGTGACTAGGAAGGTGATTGCACTTCCTGTGGGTACCTTGTGTCGTCTTCCACATCAAGAATCATATGGTTTCGCACTGAGTGATGTAATTGGTGAGTATAAAGTAGTCCACTTGTTTCTGGATCAGTTGGGGTTGCTGTGAGATATTGAGCCTTAATAAGAAAGCTTGGAGAGAGGTCAGTGGTCCTTCTTTCGGGCTCTTTGGTAATAATGGGTTTGGATATGCACCTGTTTCAGCAGCCGGAGCTTTGCACTGGATTCCTCATTTTAATGTAAGCAATTACGTAGTGTCATTGGAAGTTGACAAGGAGAAGTTTCACCAAATACCATTCCCTAAGAGCTGCAGAACTCATGATTGGATTTTTGAAGCAGAACTCATGACAGGATTATTGAAATTGGTGGCTCTTTAGGTTTTGTCACTCATGAGGACATGAACCACATTGACATTTGGATCTTGAAGGGTTTATCTGGGGAAGGGTGAACAAAGCAGCACAGTATCACAGTGGATTCCAAAATTGACATGGTTCCCCTTTGAAGTTTAAGAATCAAGGGAGATATTATTTTCCGTAGAAACAAAGACGACTCTTTCTATGCTTACGACTTCCAACAGCAACAGATGACAGAGATTGGGAAGATTAATGGACTACCAAGGTGCCTGCCTCATGTCAATAGCCTTGTTACTTGGATGCAAGTGAGTGAGGACATGTTTGACTGACCTGCAGCAATTGAGTGTGATTTTCTATATGCTTGAATTTCTCTTTAGTTTTATATGCTTAGTTGGAAATGAATTTTCTTCTCTTTATATGTATATATATCTTGCGTATAAGATTGAATTGCCCTTTCTGTTTGGGCATAGACCGTTCATTTTCCAATACAATTGCTTATATAAGTTTGCTTATGTGTTGTTT
The DNA here is from genome assembly GCF_002994745.2 of Rosa chinensis. Classification (NCBI taxonomy): domain Eukaryota; kingdom Viridiplantae; phylum Streptophyta; class Magnoliopsida; order Rosales; family Rosaceae; genus Rosa; species Rosa chinensis. Next base: position 37,032,499 of record NC_037094.1, read on the forward strand.
TCCTTTACTTAGGATGAACTGGGGTTGAAAATCCATCAAAACACGTACAAAAGCAGAGCCTACCAGCCTAAATTTTAGAGGCTCGAAGCTTAAATATCTCTGTCCTGTATAAAGATACATTTCAATTTGATGGACGTCCGAGTTTTGCTATTGATTTCAGGAAGAAATAATGATGAGTTCGTGTAGAGATTTGTATCTAGTGAAGGTAAAAAAGTGTGTAAAAAAGTGTACAATTTAGCCTTTTCTATGCATCGTTTTGGACTGGCAAACAGAGAATTGGATTTTGATTATCCCTTGGGTCATGTGTCAATGTGGAGGTCCAAGCTCCAAGGTAAGACATCTGCATCAGTTCATGACTAATCCCCAACCAGCAAATCTAATATAGCATACACAGTATGGTCGTCTGTGTTGGGCTAAACTAAATAGATTTATTTTTTTAATTGTCAAAAATTCATTTATGATTTTAAGAAGCAAGTTCCGTCTGACAAGGAAAAGTGAAAATTAGATACAAATATATAAATACTATATGAAGGATATGATGGTAATCTTGATAATAAATGGCAAACAGAAATTAAGGGAAGAGGATTCTGCGCCAGAAAGGAGAAATTGAAAAAAAAAAAAAAAAGTTAGTGGAGTGTAACCTTTGGGTGCTTCTAAATGTACCTAGCAGAACTCTAAACACATCTTGCACTTTAATTGTTTTTAAATTATTTATCACCTAATTTTTTTATTTTATTTTATTTTTTTGAAAGGAGTACACCTAATTTCAAATGTCCTAACATGTACCAAGCAAATTTATATTCAATTCTTTCTTAGCCCGTCGTTATACTTACTGGGGATTTGTTTGGTTCGGACCAACGAAGGTCTGCTCTACCATTGTTTAATATCAAGGATTTCGTTCTGCCTTTTGAGGTCGCTTTTCAAGCTGTCTCCTTATCAATTGGGCAACTATTATGATTATAAGTTCAGGGACTTCTTATCTACAAAGATTGATCTTGGAAAATCATTTGAAACATCTAGAACTGACTTAAAAATAAAGCCAAAATAATTGACCAAGTAAAAAGGCCTTGTTTTGCCAGATTTTGTTTTTCATGTATGATAAGCGCAGAGCATTCTGCTTCGTTGACATTCAATTCAACACCAACAATGAATCGACGAGGTATTTAGTTATAAAAGAAATTGTATTGCTTTGAACTTGTTTTATTAAGGGCTCTGAAAATACATAGTATCCTCCATCTCTCTAACCTCAGACTGGGATTGGTTAATCAAAATTACCGGAGAGAATTAGTATAAGGAAGCGGGGAAATTTTTATCTCTGTATTTTTTGCTGGGTATTTTGGAAATTTAGATGATTTAATTAGATATATTTAAAAACAAAATAAAACTGCTGGGTGTCTCAGAGTTTTGATTGGTACATTTAGAAGCACCCTAAACTTTTTGGACAAAAATGGTATATTTAAGATTATCATATCCATAAAATTTTGATTTTGTGATAAGTATCTAACAGTTGGTATGAAATAAAATCTATCTCACTAGGTATAGGAGAGAGTATACACTAAAGTTGTCAAGTGGTTCGAGCAAAAAGGCATCAGATCCTCCTAGTCATGTTGTATGGAAACCGCCTCCTTCTGGAGTTCTGGGTGCATCAAAATGAATTTTGATGGTGCATGTGATTCCAAGAATGGGCTTAGTGGACTGGGAGTGGTATTCAGAGACTACCAAGGAGCTTTAAAGGGTGCAACGCAGTCCTACAAATTGGCAATCTCCCCCAAGATCAGAGGAAGCATTGGCTTTATTACATGCCCTTCGATTTGCGCTGCATATTCGATTTGCGCTGCATTTGAAGTGGAAGGTGATGCCCTTTCAGTGATCAATAGTTTCAATGATAGTTTTGATGATTTGAGTTTTGAGGGCTATATTATTGATGAAGTTAAGGCTTTAGGTCAGTTTTTTTCATTCTTGTAGTGGGAGCTTTGTGAGACGGGATGGCAACGCTATTGCTCACTGTCTAGCAAAAGAATCCCTGAAACTTAGTTAAGCTTTTCTTTGTTTGGAACCAGAGCCTGAATAGCTCCATCAGTGTGTCAATATGGACTTTTAATGACAAGACACGACCCGATATTTCACCCTAAAATCTGAGTTTGCCCTACGAGACCCATTTTTCGAGAAAATTCCGCAGAACTTTCCCTAAAAATAGACACCTAACCTGAAAAGAAGTAAAACCACACTTCCAAGTAGCCATCCTTTTACTCCTGGAGCCATCCTGCTCCCTAAATACCAACAACTCCATTTTCACACATTAAACAAAACTCGTAGGTTATCAAAGCAATTCTAAAATAAATATAAAGAAGATAAAGAATTGATATATCCTACAATGCAGAAGCAATGAGCCAATGACATCTATGCCTCATCTCCTTGTACGACCGACCTCAACTAATCTCACCTGCAAACTGGGCATTTAAAACCGAATGGCCCAGGAGAAAGTAATTTAAAAGAAACACGTTAGAGTGAGTAGACAAAAATAAATAATCAAGATAATTTAACTTAAATAAGCTTTGACACTTTCCCACAAATAAATTATTTCCAAAATCTTGATGCATGCAATATTTATAAAATATATTTCTCGCCACACAAAAGTCCGTGAAAACACACCAGCCTCGCTGGTTAGGAGAAATCGGACTAGCCTCGCTAGTCAAATAACAATATCATATGGGGAAAGGAATTGTCACCATACGGGTAAAGGAGCCCCTTAGTTTCTACCCTCGACTGCCACTAACACACCGAGTACGTGAGGAGGAGAACTAGCAACCTCGACTGCCACCCACGTGAGGACAAGAACCAATCACCTCTACTGCTACTCACAAACACAAAGTAAGTGACGAGGAGACACAAATAGAACGACCTAAGTATGGTCAAGAAAACATCCAAATTCCAGTAAATCCATAAATCCATAAGGCTTCCCCAATTTCTCACAAGAAAAATTATATTCCAATCACATGGCCCCGCACTCCAAAATATTGTTGAATTCAAGTCGACGAGAATAATAAGTATAAATAATTTCCTCGAAAATCTCATTTTCGATAATATACCAGAATCTCAAAATCGACGAATAAAATATAATATTAAATTTCAGAAATCACCTCGGAAAATAATTCGCCCAAAATCACATAAAACATAATTTCAAATGACACTCATATATCGGAGATAAACATCAAAAGCTCAATATCCAATAAATAGTATCACAAATCCATTTCTCCAAATCATAATCGAAATAAATCATAATCAATCTCCGAAAATCGATTCATATTCTTGAGAAAAAAAAATCATAAATCCAAATCTGAGCATAATAATTTCATATCCAAAATTCAAATGGAAAATCAATGTCAAAATTATAATCCAAAGCAAAATATTATGCTCGATAAATAAAACAGTAAATAATTAAATAAAGGATTAAATACTTGTTACTCCTCATATTTTTCTCTGAAAAACAATTTGGTCCCTTGCCTTTTAAATTAAATTGAATAGTCCTTATTCTATTTAATTCTCATATAACAGGTCCAAAATGATCTGAAATGACTATTATGCCCCTCATTTTCTCTTTTTATTATTATTTTTATTTTTTTCTCTATTTTTTTAATTTTTCTCCCCTTTTTTTATACTCTCTCTCTCTCTCTCTCTCTCTCTCTCTCTCTCTCTCTCTCTCTACCCCAAGCGGAGGCAATCCAATCCCTCTCCGCCATCCTCCTCTCCCTCATCTATGGCCTCTGCCGCCGCTTGATCGACGCCGCCGTTTGCATCCCCGAGATCTTCCTATCCGAGTCGGCGCTCGCCTAGACGAAATTGGCTCCGGTGCTGTTCGAGGAGCTCTTCCTCATCCACCTCCTCCTGGTTCTCCAGTGGAACAATCGCCGGCGATCGCAGATTCTGCCGTTGTTGTCCCCAAATGTCAGCTACAAAAACCACGACGTTTCGATCAACGACATGTCGGTGGCTTTTCTGACGGGGTCGAATTCGCTATCAAAGATGAGTGGGAACCAGATGGGGGGCCTAAAGGAGATGGAGAGCAGCTATGAGAGGGTTTTGGATGAGAATTGTAGGGTTTTCCGGGAGTATTTCAGGGAGGTTTTGGAGAATAAAGATGGAGGAAGAGTGATTGATCCACCGACCGTGGTGTTGGAATTGAGTGAAGGAAGTGATGAGTTCTGGTATGATGATCGGAGCACCAGAGAAGATGAAGGGTGAGGAGCAGTGGCGTTGGAGCTTGCAGTGTGCGTGTGGGACCGGGATCAACGTATAGTAGTGATTGGCTCGGGTTTCGGTCTGGATTCGACTCACGATGGTGGTGCTGTGAAATGGTGGCCAGAAGTGGTGGTCTTCAATGATGGCAGAGGAAGTTAAGAAGAAGAGAGGTTGAGGGAGAGAGAGTGAGAGACCGTGAGGCTAGGAGAGAGGGAGAGAAATCCTGGGTTGCCAGTCGAGTTGGGGAGGTTGGGGTGGAGCCGATTTCAGGAGCAGCTTGTCGAGGTTGGAGAGACAGGGAGAGGGGGAGAGAGAGAGAGAGAGTATTAAAAAAAAAGGGAGAATTTAAAAAAAAAAAAATAGAGAAAACAATAAAATGAGGGGCATAATAGTCATTTCATATCATTTGGACTTGTTATATGAGAATTAGAGAGAATAAGGACTATTCAGTTTAATTTAAAAGGTGAGGGACCAAACTGTTTTTCAAGAAAAAGTATGAGGAGTAACGAGTATTTAATCCTTAAATAAATCAATCATTATTTCTGAAAAATAATTGCATGCATCATTATTTAAAATAAAAGTCCACTCACAGTATGATTTAGGCGATCGCTCGTACGGATTTCCTCGTCGAGCGATAGATCAGTACGTCGCCCTGTACAATTATAATCCATAAACACATAAATACAGGACGGAAATTTAATTTACAAAAACTAGAAATTGAATTTCTAATCATCTCCTCTACATCCAAAGCCTTCGATTCTCATTAGATTCTATCCAAACTTCACCAAAAATATCGATTCATCGATTTACAATTTGTAGGGCAATTTTTAGGCCCGTGGGCTGGCTACCACCTCTGATGGCCACCAAATTTTGGTAGGTACACCTACTCAACAAGCCCAACACTTTTCTCAATTATGACAAATTCTAATTTTACCTTGAAGTGCTCGAGATTTGCCAGTGAACAAAACCCAGAAATTTCAAGCCCTAGAATTGGAAATTTCTTCGATTCTTCCTCCACACTGTAAATTGAAGCTGGAAGCTTGAGGGGAAATGTTCTACGGCTCAAGGTGCTCTGATTAGACCTGGTTTGGTCGTGGGAAATGGCTGGAAGTGAGAGAATTTGTCGGAAAATGCCAAATTGCTACAGTGATGTTCTTGGCCTCGATTCTCTCTTCTCCAGCCAAATTGCCGTGACCCACAACCACAGCCGTGTTGGGGAGGACGAGGCGAGTCGATTGCCACCGGGGGCTCGCCTTTTGGTGGCCAGACGGCGGCAAATTGGAGAAAAAATGGAAGAGTCCGACGCGGGAAAGAGAAAGCTCGGGGAGGGGAGAGAGAGGGAGTTACCTGTGTGGTAGGTTCTAACCTACTACCGTAACTTTTTGAAATTTATAGAATTTTACTTCAACAGTGGCTTTAGTATTTCGCTCATAACTTTCGCATACAAACTCCAAATTTTACGTACCACATATGCACGCGTTCTGCTTAACATCATCTACGACATTCAAGAAGGAAGTTTCTCAAATTTTTTCCAGAAAAAAAAAAAAAAAAAGTCAACTTTTAGGGCAACTAAAAGTACCGAAAACAATTTAAAACGTAAACAAAATTGTCATTCATCGTTTAATAATAATTAAACATGAAAAATTTTGGTTCAGGACGTAACATTTATTGTGAAGTCTAGTATAGGAAGCCTTTGTGCTCTCTATAACTCATTGTAAATGATTCATAGTCAATGAAGTTCTCCTAATGTCATTGTAAGTGAATTTATGACATAAGGATATCAGTTGATCATATGATTAGCATGAAACTAACTCTTATCTTGTCATATATTGGAAAGTGGGCAAATGGATCACAATAACTGTTATCAAGTGGTTAAAGTGTACAATATAATATCAATTGTAAATGGACCATAAGATGTATCAAGTGTATAATAATTTGGTTAGTTGTGTAAGTCAATTAGCAAAGGCAGTCGTTGGTTGAATTTATACCATAAGACCGATATTTTAAAAGCATCATCTCAATAAATCAAAATCATTCAAACCACGGAAATGTGTGTGACATCGTATAACTAGTGTCACGTGTTTTTTTTTTCGATAAGGACTAGTGTCACGTGTTTGGTTTTTTAGTTGTAGTGATATCAAGACAAGGCAAATTTTTAACATATTATTTAATTTCTTTAGGTAGACTCACCAGAGATTAGTCAAAGGATAATGGTTAATTTAATGTCCAATCGAGAGCAAAATAACAACACTTGCATTTATAAAATTTATCTTGAGATGATTCTTACTGGGAAAAAAAAAAGATTAAAATTTAAAGGAAAAATAAATAAACTACAATTTCAAATATATATATATATATATATATATATATATATAAAGCAACGAATTGCAAAAGCGCGTCGTATCAGCTGGAAGCACGTAAAAGCTGACGAAGTGGTGTTAACTCAGTAGTTAGAGCACCCACCACCTAATGCTTTGATCATCTTTTACAAATAAGGGGAAGAAAAAAAAATGGAAGCGTTCATGGCTGTTGGAAACACGTGGCAGCTGGAAACGCATGAACATCCATAAGGTGCAACGGTCTCATTTCCTCTGGAATAAATATGCGTAAACCCCTGCAGATTTGCTCCCAATCCCAATTGCAATTTCTCTCGCAATCGATTAAATCTCGCTCTCCCCCAAATCTCTCAGTTCTTAGATCTCAAATTAATAGTTAAGGGTTTCGATCAATTGGAAAATAGGATCAGGATCAATCTATCAAATGGGCCTCCCAATGAAGCTTGAGAGGTCTCCTTGTGTTTGGTACCCTCAGATTCACAGCAAGGTACTCCACCACCACTGGAATCGCAACCATCCTCATCACCGATGCCCCCGCACAGAGGCAGAGGCAGAGCCACCTGAAAATGCCAAATCGGTTCAGTCGACGACGATGTCAGGGTTAATCTAGAAAGGGTTTTCGCCCTATCTTGGCTAGACTCCGACTTTATCCTCTAGGCCCTGAGGATAGAACGGCAACAATTCGCCGAGGAATTGCAACACCGCAAGATTCGGATTCTAATGTCTATGCGGTGAGATCATTTTCGCCTTGTTGTTGTGATATATATGGAAACAATTTGCTGTTTAGGTAAATTTTAGGGCACATTTAAGCACTCTCCCATCTTTCCTTAAACCCAGGATTCTGACTCTATATGAGGATCTGGCCCCCAGATTTTAGCTCTTGCGACTCCTCCTCCTCATTCGGCGACAATGCCCTTCTGCATCACTGCTGAAGTTGGTCAAAGCGGCGGTCTTGATTCCAGTACTGACTTGGATGCTTTGTTTACGAGAATTTCATCTACTGTTGAAGGTTCAACTGTTCTAGACAAATTCATGGCTAATAGCTTTGTGGCCAAGAAGAATTCGGATAAGTGCACTCTTTGTATGGAAGACTTTGATGGGACTAGTACTCTCATTCGAACCCCGTGCTCTCATGCCTTCCACAAATCATGTGTTGTTCGATGGTTGGTTATGGACAAGAACACATGTCCCTTGTGCCGCAGTCAACTCCTCGATTGTCTCCATCCAACCACCATATCTCTTTGCTGATTTTAATTCATTCATTCATTCTCTCTCTGTTATTAACGTTGTGCGTTTCTCTGTATAACTAGTTATGCATATTTGTTGTAGGCTGCTCTCTAACTGTGTAAGCTTAGTTGTTCTTTTTAGCAGGGTAATCCAGATATTAGTGTCATCTCTTGTGTGACTGTGCCAATGCTCAAGCCGGTTTCGAAAGCTATTGGTTAATGCAAGGTACTTTCCCTCTCATTTAAATTGGAATGGCTGGATTACTGCTAGTGTATGTCAGATTTTTATGCAATGCATCATCTTCTTCTTTGGAATATAATACTATGCTTATTCTCTGTTGTTGGTTTATCTGGAAGTGGAGGAGGAACAAGGGGATTTTTTTTTTTTTTCAATTCCACTTTCAAAACTCCTTACAATATTGTTGAGATTATCATTGAATATATATGGTGCTTGGAAGTCAACTAGTATTTCTCAGAGGGATGGACTCGCAGGACCGAATTGTTAGCCTGGTCAAAAGTGATACACTCAAAATGAGTGTTAATTTAAACCCTGCATCGAATTGTAGTATGAGTAAGTAGGGTATCTTTCTAAAACGGGGATTGGGGTATACTTCCTGTCAAAAACGTTAAACAAATTAGTATTATTCACAAAGTATAAAAGAAAAATAAAACAAAGTATAAGTATATACGAAAATTACAAGATAAGGGGGATTTCGAAAGTATTTATATTCTAATCTAATTACTAAATATTATACAAGTGATCAAACAAATCTAAATCAAAGTAAAAGTAGATGAATGGAGGAAGTAGAGATATAATTAACAACCATTAACACACTAAGAAGATTATCAAACATAATTTTCGAATCAAACATATCATAGAAAGAAATCAATCAAGAATAAACCATGAACGCATGCATAAGTTCTTATTACTTCCCTTAATTAGATTAACTAGATGAACGCACCATAATTAACCCTATTAATCATGCAAAGCTAGTGAGTGATCAATTCCCCAACAAAACACAACTAACGCATTAAGAACATGTGGAAGTTTGATTGATTTAAGCAAAGACAACAAGTTAGAACACTAATCTTATCATGCAAAGCTCATTGTTGATTTACCTAAGGAATTATAGGTTTTCCACTTAAGCAATTAAGACCTAGAATGCTAGCATATCTTAATTTGGATGCAATTACATGGTTATAATTCTAAGTTGCGCACCAAAGAACATAGACACATAAAAGGTGGGATTGAAGCATAAAATCAACAAACAATTATGGCATAATTGAAATCGAAAATTATAATCTGAAAAACCTAAAATAAAACATGCTTCATGGCTATTGGAAATCAATCTTTAACATCCAAACTTTAATCTAACAAGAATTTGAAACATCCAAAATAACAAAACAAAAATCTGTTTTGAATTACAAGAAAAGAAAACCGAAATTAAACTAGAAAAGGACATGGTTACACTTTTGAAGATCTCAAGAACGCAAGAAAGCTTCAAAGGTGGTGGAGGCAAGATGAGGACCCCGGCAAGGATGTTGAATGGATGATGGAGCTTTGCTTCATGGCTTCTTGACTTGAAGAGAGGATGACGAAATCTTGAGAGAGAAAAGGGGAGGATTGCGTATTTGATTCAGGGTTGTATGATATTTTTGAGTTATGGAAGAGATGGACGTGTATGGAGGGAGAGAGATGGCTGAATGGAGTGAAGGAATATTAAAAACGTCCAAAATAGGTGTGTGTGTGTGTGTAGAGAAGCTCTAGACGTCAAACCCTAGCTCTTTGTCTTCAATTCTGATTCTCCTTCCTTCTTTGTGTTGATGTAGACTTCCTTTTGAATTTTCTCATAGGTCCACATCATCATGGCTGCAATATATCCTCAAAATCAGATCAAATATGGAGTGGAGACCTTCCCAAACTCGTCCCAAAAGATATTCTCATCCGAAACTTCGTCTAGAAAACCGATTTCCGGGCAGATTGACCTCCGTGTACTAAATCGGCCATAACTTCTTCTAGAAAATTGATATTAACGAACTGTAAAAACCTATGGAAACTAAACATCCGTAGATTTCCAATATATAGATAGAAATTTTTGGAGTTCTGAGCTGTCCTCAGAGCTCTGTCGAAGTTGACTGATTTGCATAGGCAGATTCCTAAAAACTCTCCCTTTTTGGGATTTCCGAAATCTTCTTGAATCTTCTTTATTTTTCACGGAAAAACCCAACTAGAATTGATTTAGGACTTCTCCAAGACGTCAAAAAAGGTCTATAAACTCATGTGCAAGTCACATGCTTCAATCTTTGGGCTAGGCTTCTCAATTGGACAACTTCAAAGCCTATTCCTTCAATTGCCGAAATTCCTTGTGCATTCTAGAATATTCTTGAACTATCTTGAAGACTTGAATCATCTTGAAGCCACAACATCTCCTAGCACCACCAGGACTCCTACTCTAACTAGGACTCTGTCATTTCTCATTTCCGAACATCATTTTTCCGAGCCCACTCCTAGTTGTATTAGGATTCCTACTTCAACTGGGATTCCTTTTCCTGGTAGGATTAGGAAAGCTTCATTTCTCCATTTCTGATCATTTATGTGCCACATTTCCTCCTTGCCTTCATTTCTAGCTCTTCTTAGCTCATTTCCTTCATTTAGAGCTCAAATGTACCTAAAAACACAAAACTAAGTTAGAAATGATAATGTTAAGAGAATAACTAAGTACAATGTAGAGAGAAATGCACTAAAAACATAGAAAATATTCGTCCGATCAAAAAGCCTAATGCTCGATCGTTTGAGCTCTATATGGATGGCTCTAGAACTTTGCAGCGTATGGTTGGGGCTAGTGGTGTCATAAGGAATGATTTGGTGAATGCGTTAATGCTTTCATGTACTCTATTGGTAGTGGAGAAGTTCTGCAGGTTGAGGGGCTTGGGGATTATTATTTACTGGTTTGAATCTTGCCATGAGCTCTATATTCTTAAACGTGAAAGTGGAGTCAGATTCAGCTGTCTTCTGAATCTAATTGAAAATGAAGATGCCAGTGTTCATCCTGGCGAGAGCCCGATTTGCATATTTAAGGCTGTTGAGTCTCTCCTCGAAAGTGATATTACCAGGAGGAAGAACTTCGCTGACCAGCCCTGGTCAGGGTGGGCTGACCACAGCCAATAAAAATTTGACAGCTGTCCATTTATAAAAAAAAAAAAATTGCTAATTGAAACCCCAAACAGAGAAAATAGATCTTGTTTACCGTCTTGGATAACCCCCCCCCCCTCTCAGAGACTCTCTCTCTCTCTCAATACGGGTTTTCTTTCCATCGATGGGTATTGGATTCGAAGAGATGGAGCGATGGGTATTGGATTCGAAGAGATGGAGCGATGGGTATTGGAATCGAAGCGAGACGATGGGTACTGGATCACTGATTAGGTGGTATAAAATTTTGTTTCAATGTTCTAATCCAAAGAGTTCGATCATCAATTCTGGGTAATTAGATTTTGATTTGTGTTCTCGTTTAGCTTCTTGAAACTCTTGGACAAAAGTTGGTTACTTGATTCTAATTGAATACCCTGTTGCAGGTTAATGGATAGTGAAAATTGTACTGGATTGCTCTATTGAAGAACAAATGAGTGTGGAACCATTTGTAGGAATTTGAGAGCATTTTGGTCAGTTCAGAAACACAGCAAAATAGTGAATGTGATGTTCAACTATCTGGTGTTTTGACTCAAGTAAGAACATCTTCATATTATGACGTTATAATTTTCATGTCTTATTGTATGTCATTTGTGAGCATCTTTATGGTATATCATGATAAGTTATGCTGTTATAGTCATATTTAAACACTTGCAGTTACCAGTATGAATTGGAACTGAGTTATGCTATTATGCTGATTTGATTCTTTTATGTTCGCTGAGGAGTTTTAGCTCAATTATTTGATTTGCTATAATGATTCTTTTATTCTTTGATTCCTTTGTTTTGTGAAGGTTGCATAACACAAATATGTTATATTAAAGCCCTCATTTTCTTTATCTAAAAGGAGGAAACGAAAAACTTTTCAAGTTAGATCTATTAAGGTCCAGACTTAGAGTCAGAGGGCTTTAATATAACATGCATCTGCTATGTTGCTGATGATGGATGGCTTAGTGCATTAATATATAGCAATATTTCCTTTAGGTTTATTACTGTGCATTACTTTTGGTTGTGTTTTTTCTTGAGCATTACTTTTGTTTTATGAATTGGAAGTTATTCAGTAGCAGCGTCTCTTTAGACCAAAGGAGAAACCAGCAATTACTATCATGCTTTCTTGGAATGCTTAGGCCAATGTCGTTCTCAATGTTGCATTATTTTTCGAGAGAACATTGTTGTTGACTATTCATCTCTTTGATAACTGTGTTTGGGAAGGTGAGATTGGAACTTGGGACCTCAGGCGTGGGGTGAATGCTGAGTCAAGAGGATGAGATTTTGGATGACGACCTGCTGAAGCTTATTTGCTTTTGGATACTGCTGAAGCTTATTTGTCTATAGAAGCTTTAGTCAACAGCTGATATTGTATTGAACTAGCAACCGTTAACTTTTCTAAAGGGTCCTTTTTATAGTTTAAGTTATTTTGGAGAAGACCGTGTATGAATGAATGTGCTTCAGTTTTGCTATCTGATTTTGGTGCAAAAGGTGTTCTGTGAAATGGAAAGTCCGTAAATTTAATAGAATTTGATTGGGATTTTACCCTTTTTCAAGATGATCGATTTACTCTTCAACTGGGTCAATTTGTGCCTTCGGATGTACACCCTTTAACAAGCTAGTTTTTGTGCTTGTGATTTACATTGTAACTGGGAGAATTAATGCTTACTCATTTCCTTTGCAACTCGGCTTTTGTTCATTATTGTTCCACATCCTATACCAATATTTGTGTATGTTGATATCCGTTGTTAACAAGCTAGTTTTTGTGCTTGTGATTTGCATTGTAACTGGGAGAATTAATGCTTACTCATTTCCTTTGCAACTCGGCTTTTGTTCATTATTGTTCCACATCCTATACCAATATTTGTGTATGTTGATATCCGTTGTTGGTTTTCAAGCTTTACAACACTTGGTTGAACTTCTTGTGATTGTTTTAGAGAATGCGATCTTCTTGGACAAGTTGTTAAGCATTGTACAATGATCCTCGTTCAAGCGATATATTTTTGCATTTCAACCCTTGATATACATGTTCCATTGGGTTTTGGTCATTACGGACATTTGGTTCTTCATTTATCATAATCTTTTTTTCAATTTCAATCCTTTGTGAACTTCTACTCTCTGTTTTTGCTGCGGTAGCAAATAATGAATACAATTGGCTATGCAGATTACTGCAACATTCTTACAAGATAACAACCAAAACCGCAAAGATAACAACCAAAATCCCAAAGATGTCAAAAATACATGTAAATCTCTAATAAATCTGAGAGCATTGATACACAAATTGCAAACCAAAATTGAACCATCACAGAACAAACATCGAATTCTACACGCATAGTAGAGACTCATTTGTTCTTCAATAGAGCAATCCAGACTCATTTGTTCTTCAATAGAGCAATCCAGTACAATTTTCACTATCCATTAACCTGCAACAGGGTATCCAATTAGAATCAAGTAACCAACTTTTGTCAAAGAGTTTCAAGAAGCTAAACGAGAACACAAATCGAAATCTAATTACCCAGAATTGATGATCGAACTCTTTGGATTAGAACATTGAAACAAAATTTTATACCACCCAATCAGTGATCCAGTACCCATCGTCTCGCTTCGATTCCAATACCCATCGCTCCATCTCTTCGAATCCAATACCCATCGCTCCATCTCTTCGAATCCAATACCCATCGATGGAAAGAAAACCCGCATTGAGAGAGAGAGAGAGAGAGAGAGAGGGGGGGGGGGGGTTATCCAAGACGGTAAATGAGATCTATTTTATCTGTTTGGGGTTTCAATTAGCAATTTTTTATTTTTTTATAAATGGACAGCTGTCAAATTTTCATTGGCTGTGGTCAGCCCACCCTGACCAGGGCTGGTCAGCGAAGTTCTTTCCTTAGCAGGATTGTTGCAAGTTGGAACAATAGCAAATTCACGAAAAGTAAGATAAGCATGAAAAGCCTCCAAAGAGGAGCCAAACTCATACTCAGACACTCTTGTTTTCAAACAAAGAAAATGAGGATAGAAGCACACTCAGTTTCATGAGATCATTTGGCAAGGGAAGTGGGAATATATATATATATATATATATATATATATATATATATATATATAGACACACACACAGTCCCCTTCCAATGAGGGAAACCTATTTTTGGCCAATTTGAGGGACACACTGAAAGCCGTTGGATCAGTTTTAATGAGCTTGGACACCTGAGATTAAGTCAAGTGATTCACCATTTTCTAAGCCTCCAACCCCCAATTCCCAATCTTCCCGATTCTTTGCAGAGAGTATCAACAACGCTCAGAGAATTCACCCGACCAATTCGCATCTCAAGCACCATCTGTTTCTTCAAGTGGATTTTCGTTTTGTAGTGAGTATATGATTTCTTGAGGGAAATAGTCCACTCCTGCCTCAGTTTTCAATTCAATTGTAGCAATTTCTCAGGTCATTCATGGCAGAACGAACTTTAGAGAGGAGGCCTGGATTGAGAGGGGTGTACTGTCGCAAGATTCTAATAGGTAATCTAATTTCATGAGGGATTCCGTACGTGCTTGGATTTCTATATAATCAATAGTATCGGGGTTGGATTATTGGAATCAGAATTGGTGATCTTGTTTCGTAGAAGCAGGGTCTTCGAACCATGTCCATCTTAATTATCGACTTAATCTGTTAAAACAGTGGTATATAATAAATATGGCCGTGTAATTTGTAAATTAAATTCTGATTATACACCATTAATTGCCTGGGAATTCATTGTTGATGCTCTATCACTGATTTTGCTTTTTCAATTTTTATAGACATTCAAGTTTATAGACTTTCCTTCAGGAAAGGAATGTAGGTGCTTAATTTGATCTCCAAGCAGCAATTTTCTTTATTAAATCCCAGTCTTTTCTTTGTTTGAAGCAATTTATGTCTATTTTTAGGTTGATCATGAGTAAATGGTGCCAAGTTATCTACAGGCTTTTTTCAAAGATGACCAATTTTTGAGACAACAACTTTAATTGGAGATTTGCCATTTCCTTTTTATGATCTGTATGGTCCTAATGACGAAGTGAATGAAGTATCTGATATGTACAAGGAATGGTAGAACATAATATTGACTTATAGACATGATCAATTCCATACGATGGGGTACCATGATGGTCTTATAGCTGGAAAGGAAGCTTCTTCTCAGGAGGGACTTAATATTGGATTTAAGCAATCAGTCCTTGTCGGTTACAACTGAGGTCTTGTGTGAGGTGTTACAAGTACATTGGCTTCCCTTCCAGATGGTATAAGGGAGAAGTTGATCGAACCGAAGAAGAAAGTAACTCTATTTCAGGGATTGTTCCGTTCATTCCCATTCTACAATATATGCCCTATAGTTGAGATTGTTCCTGTTCATTCCACTCATTATCAAATGTTACTCTATAGTTGAGATTGTAAAGTAATGTTCTGAACTAGTGTGTATTTTTAAAAACTTATGAGAATGTATATGTGATCGTTTCTATTTTTGAGAACTTATGAGAATGTATCTACAAACATTTGCAAGCAAGCAAGCATATATAGCATATGCAGGGATATATAACAGATGTAGGGATTGATAAAACTCAATGACTCGAAAAGTAAATGAAACAAACTGAAATTAGAACAGAGTTGAAAGTTCAAAGTAATGCCCCAGTACAGAAAAATACGAATAACTATCATGACAGAATAAGACAATGTATATTTTCATAAATGGAGGCCTATTTATTGAAGAGAAACTGAGTTGAATCAAATCCAAATATTGACCTTGAAGACTTGGACATGCTGTTATGAACAAATGAAAAGTCTAACTGGAGATTTAACTATTCTCAGTCTTCTTCTACTGTTGCTTCAAATAACCAAATTCTGCCTACGTTACAAAAAATCTAGCTTCAACGTTAATGCTGAGAACCAAATGAAAAGTCTATCTTAACATTGATGCTGAGAACCAAAAAGCAAGCACTAGCAGCAGCTAATCAACCACTACTGTCTCCTTCTCTCCAAAATTACTACTGATAAGAACATTCTGCTTCATCAAGCATAGCAGCAGCTAATCATCCTGACCACAACATGTACATGGGAAAAAGGAATATATTAATTCTTTGAGAAAAAGAAAATTGCTGCTTGGAGATCAAATTAAGCACCTACATTCCTTTCCTGAAGGAAAGTCTGTAAACTTAAATGTATATAAAAATTGAAAAAGCAAAATCAGTGATAGTGCATCAACAATGAAGTCCCAGGCAATTAATGGTGTATAATCAGAATTTAATTTACAAATTACACGGCCATATTTATTATATACCACTATTTTAACAGATTAAGTCAATAATTAAGATGGACATGGTTCGAAGACCCTGCTTCTAAGAAACAAGATCACCAATTCTAATTCCAATAATCCAACCCCGATACTATTGATTATATAGAAATCCAAGCACGTACGGAATCCCTCATGATATTAGATTACCTATTAGAATCTTGCGACGGTACATCCTTCTCAATCCAGGCCTCCTCTCTAAAGTTCGTTCTGCCATGAATGAACTAAGAAATTGCTACAATTGAATTGAAAACTGAGGCAGGAGTGGACTATTTCCCTCAAGAAATCATATACTCACTACAAAACGAAAATCCACTTGAAGAAACAGATGGTGCTTGAGATGCGAATTGGTCGGGTGAATTCTCTTAGCGTTGTTGATACTCTCTGCAAAGAATCGGGAAGATTGGGAATTGGGGGTTGGAGGCTTAGAAAATGGTGAATCACTTGACTTAATCTCAACCGTCCAAGCTCATTAAAACTGATCCAACGGCTTTCAGTGTGTCCCTCAAATTGGCCAAAAATAGGTATCCCTCATTGGAAGCTCCGTGTGTGTGTGTACACGGAGCCGTTCGAGTGCGGACGTCGCTGCTCCTGCCTCGATTGAGCTGCGACGGATTGGCGCAGCTTGCCGGAGGGAGGCCAGGGGTCGTGCGGTCTGGTGGAGTCGCCGGAGACGGGTTTTGCGGTGCTGCACAGAACCTGCAGTTGCAAGTGAGGTGGCTGCCCAAAAACCGGTAAGCCCGACCTCTTCCGACCTCGAACGGTGCCTAGAACGGTCCGGGGAGCCTCCGGCCTCCCTCCTGCAAGCCCCGCGCCGCCTGCAAGCTTCTTACTGCGTCGACGTCCGCACTTTAGCGACAGTGCTGACGTCCGCCCTTGATAGGGCCTGTGTGTGTGTGTGTGTGTGTGTGTGTGTGTGTGTGTGTATGTGTGTGTGTGTGTGTACGGAGGTGTTCCAAAGAGGACGTCCGCACTTTCGTTAAAGTGCGAACGGCGCTGTTGCAGCTCAGTTCGGGGAGCGACGGAGCGGCGGGGGTTGCCTAAAGGACGCCAGGGGTCGGGCGGAGCAGACTGCAGTCGGTGGAGTCACCGGCGAAGTCGTTGCGGCGTTGCCCAGAAAACCTGCAGTTGCAGGTCGGGTTGCTGCCCAAAACCTGCAACCCCGACCTCCTCCGACCTCCAACGCTGCCCAGAACAGTCCGAGATGCCTCTAGCCTCCCTCCTGCAAGCCGTGCGCCACCGTCACTGCCTGAAACGCCTCCACTGCATCGCCGTCCGCACTTTAGCGAAGTGCGGACGTCTGCTTTGAAACTGACCTGTATATATATATATATATATATATATATATATATATATATATATATATATTGTTGATAAAAAAAAAAACTATATTTTTTGAATGCCGAAAATAAAAGGACAAGGATGATTCTGTTGTAAACTTACATAAAGAGCTTATTTTATTTTTTGGGTAAAGATAGGAAGAGATAACACCTTAATAATTCCAGCAATTATCAATATAGTGCCGCGCACAAAAAGCACACTCTGAGACCAAAAATAAAAAGAGTATGCATTATGGGACGTCATATTTTACACAACTTTTTACACATATTGTAAGTCATTAGATTTAAAAACGTTTAATAATCTGAATTTGTTGTTTGAATGATATCACCACAGCACCAAGTGAGTGGAAAATGACATAGCATTACATATTTCTAATCAAAAATTATGATTCGATCCTTTCTTTTTTTTTTCTTCTGTAATTCTTAATAATATGTCAGGCAGCCTATTCGCTATTCCTCACTTCACAGTGTCCTGGCAATTAATGAGCTTATACACCTCACAAAAGGAAAGTCCTAAAACTGGATGGTGCTAGACATTGAAATTAAGAATGTTTAAACAATTATCTTCATTTTTATTTCCTTTTTTTTATTCCATGGTAACGTTTCATTTTATTTCTTTATGAAATTATTGGAATTGCAGAGCACCACTATATTAGCCATTATAACTAGTAAAAATGTAAAATGTACCCGCGCTTTGTTGCGGGAATAGTTAATGAATGTCAATGTTTAATCAAGCATAAAAGCTATACTGACTTATTTTGTGTTTTTAGTTTCCATAGTCACAAAATAAGGATTGGCGAGCATCATAGGAATGTGGTTAGGTTAGGAGATTGTTCGAATACAACAGTTATTGGAGCTCCGACACTTTAGCCTTTAGTACTGTGTAATACAATTGGCCTATAGTATCTTTTTTTTTTTAGGCGTATAGTATCTTAACGTTCACAAAGAAATCAAAAGTATTTTGTGAACTAAACAAAAAAGATTGAATTAGTGATGTTATTGCAGATTAATAGGAGAAATCCAATTAAATGCCCAGCAAGAGGTATTCTTTAGCTCTGTTGTTATTAGTGGCATCGATGTTTAAATATGAAATGTCAAGAACGCAATTCCAAAAGCAGGACAATCCTCTAAAATATCATCTCTCCTTTTGATAAATTTTGTTAGGTACCCAACTACAGGTTTTACAAAAATATTATCTCACATATCACTTGGCAAACAAAGGTGAACTATCATAAATATGTTCTGAGTTACTGTGCTGCGGGTTCTCATTCTCTACGTTTTTGAACCAAACGTTCAGATCTTCTGCTGCTGTGATCATCTGGCAGTGTTCAATAATAATAAAAAAGACACTGAATATGTATAGTTTGAGAATGGAATAGACCAAAATGACAATATAAGTAAAAAAATATCAATAAAAATGAAAATAAAAAGTTAAAAACTATATCTGAAGTAATAGTATGCGAATGGTATTGTGTTCCGTGTGTGAATCTCGAGGTAGAGGGACTTAAGGAGGGCCGATATTGAAAGATTTTAGAAAAACTGGTTGCAGGTTCATGTCTGATGAGTGGCAGATGAGATAATGAATAAACAGAAAAAATGAAAATAATAAGAACAGGTTAAATGGAGCAAATTTGAGTGTTTTTGCAGAGCCTTTCACCTGGGGAGTTTTTGTGGAGTGTGGTGACTTTAGTCGTTGTAAATGATAATTCAGGAACTTCCAAATCTGAACTGTGGCCCTATTGATATTACATTATCCAAAATATATCAAAAGCTTTTGCATTATAAACAGTAGTGAAGGCCATTTAAGGAGCATACCCTTCCCACCATACATTTAAGGAGCTTCGGACAGCAACAGACCATTTTAACTCTAAGAACATTCTTGGAAGAGATGGCCTTGGGATTGTATTCAAGGGATGTTTGAATGATGGGACTCTGGTGGCAGTTAAGAGGCTGAAGGATTACAACACTGCTGGTGGTGAAATTCAGTTTTAGACAGAAGTTGAGATGATAAGTTTGGCAGTCCATCGGAATCTTCTGAGACTTTGTGGGTTTTGTTCAACTGAGAATGAGAGACTTTGTTTACATGCCTAATGGAAGCGTAGCATCTCGACTAAGAGGTTTGATTTTTTCATATAGTTACATCTTAATTGGTTGCTGATTACTTTTTGCTACATCTGATGTTAGGATGCTAATTTGTTTGTATCACTACCTTTAAAAGATGATTACCACTTTGATCATGGGACTGGCGAATGACCACACCAGAAACACTACCCTCCTTTACCACTGCTATACTTCTACACACTGTTACTTTACCATTACCAAAAATCACTGATTGATAAATGCTGCATAGCCACTCACATAATCTCCTCTCCTTTCCACTGTTCAGCCCTGCACCATATGTTTACCCATGACCATGGGGATCCTTACCTGTAGCAATAAGCAAGCTGCACAGCTATATACCTTTTCTATTGGTTCACGCATTGTGATTATAATTCAACTAAAAAAAATCTGGTTATAAGTTATAACGTACTATTAGTGTACCTGGAAATAAAAACAAAACAGTTAGTACAGGAAATAGACAAAAAGGAAATGGAAATGAAATCCAAATGGAAATGACTTGACGACAATTCTGAATTCCTCTTTTTCTTTTTTTCACCCAAATCCAAAGCTGCTGATTAGTTTAGCAGAGTTTAGGAGTATATAGTTTGCATTTATATAGTGATACACATTAATACAATATACGATTTGAAATTCTACACAATTACAGTCCAGCTATTACATTATAATGTTATATTATATCTCAGCTGGAATCACAGTCCACCTAGCTATTACATTACATTACATTGTATAGGGAGAGAAAATTATTACATTACATTTACATTTCAGCTGCACAGCATTCTATTTGACACAGTTCAAAAATGGTAGCTGCACAGTATTGCTAGCTGTGTTAATTGCAGCTCTACAAAAAAGGGACAGCTGCATAGTCAGGTTGATTGTCTTAGTTACAAACTTACAAAAAGAAAATTAAACATGAGTTAACATCCTGTTGGAACAACTGGAGTTGGTTGTCAAAACACTTTGTTCAAAAAGCAAAATCCTAGCAGTCCCAACTGTACAGCGTTCTCCAGTTGTTTCGCCGACTGTGCTTGTACACAACGTAGTCAACGCAGGTATGATGGAAGAAAATGAACCATAGCTATACAAAAGAGTGATTTGGATTCAGTTGGCTTTCTGTTGCTGAGATAGTTCCTTGCTTACTGATGATGATGCTGACGATGGTGACACTGTTTCTCCTTGTTTGATTTCTTTGTCACTTCAAATGAAAAAAAATATAATTACAACAGTAGCGAGATAAGTTAAACTATAAATTACGACAGATTTATAAAATTTGTCACAAAGTTGTTTATAAGGAACAATAAGAAAGAGAAATTGAGGTAGATTGATATTTACCTCTTGGCTTTTGTCTCAGTCTCTGTGATGAACAATGTTTTTCCACTTGTTTCAATGCCTCTCTTTTTTTCAGATGAAAGGCGCTCTAGTGTTGCAGTGCTTGGGTTTTGTTCTACCATTGACGCAGATGATTGTTGACTTGGGAAAACATTTTCAACCGCCAGTTCACCATATTGATTGATTTGGATCTGAAATAGATAGGTTTGGCCAACCATTTTCTTAATCTCTTCTGGTAACGTCTGCTCTGTTGGATATAGTCTTTTATTGACCAAATCCTGACAACTGATGCCGAACAACTGTTGTCCTTGCTTCCCCATCAGAATCACTGTTGCTTGTTTATGATCATCGTGAATTGTCACATAAACTTTGTAACTGTATTTAAACAAAAAAAAAAAGAAGGGTTAATTTGCAGTGAAGTTAATTTCGCCTAAAGTTGTAATATTTTCATTAGCTATAGAATTAATATTAATGAATACAGTGGTAGGTTTACCATGGTAGAGGCATTTGTGCATGGTGTTTAGGACAAAAAAATTCCCCACTGTCTTCTTTTACTTTGAGCACTTTAGAATAGCTCGGACAGCCTTTGTACCACCAGCCATCATATGTTGGGAACCGTAGAATGGAAGCAGTGCAATACACTGAATGATTCTGTGATGTAAAATGCAGATTTAGAAATAAATTGTTTTTAGTGAAATATATATATGCAATCACATGAAAATGTAAAGCAAGGTTGTTTTTTTCATACCACATCTGAATCTGGGTCCAGTGTATTCAGATCAAAGACCGATTTTGTCGTTTGGTTCTTCAATTCTTCTGTTGTTGGTCGTTTGAATGGTACAGGAAGTATCTTGACTTTATCGCCAGGTCTTGAAAATCTGCAATTTTTTAGGTTGTTGTGTTAATATTTTTCAAAATCATTAGTAACTATTACAAAAGATAAGAAAAGTACAGATAAATAATTTGAAGTGAAGAATACAGCAATATTACAATAAAACGACTTACTCAGCTATGTATTCACTTGCTGCTGAATTGTGTGGATCGATGATCATGCAAGTATGATTTGTTGCTGTTGCTGTTGCTGTTGCTGTGACTCGCTCTGTAAATTGTAAAAGTAGCTAGGTACACATAATTGTGTTAATTTTAATGATGAATCATGTTTTTTTTTGTAATTGAGGTTTACCCAGAAATTTGCCTATTATTAAACTTGTGAATACAGCGAGTACTGGTGGAGATTTTCTCTGACGCTTTCTATATCAAACTGTCTAGCAGCATGACCCCAAAAGGTGATTCTTAAATTTGAGAAACTCGTTTTTAATTTTTTGTCAGACTCCAATATACGTAATGCATAAAATAATTTGGAAATAAGGTACCTCAAGTTAGTCAAATAGAACAAGGTTGAAAGAATAAATTTTCTGATATATTATTACACCCATTATGTGGTGTATATAAATAGATTACAATCGTACTATAATGCACTACACAACATATACAAGGTAAGTAGTTACAACAATATATTCCCTTGTTAGTCTATTCCTAATAGGGAACTATGACTCATACTAACACTCCCCCTCAAGTTGGCGCATATACATCAACCATGCCCAACTTGCTTAGTGAGACATAAAACGTCTTCCTGGAAACTACTTTGGTAAGTACATCTGCAGGTTGCTCTTCAGTTGGAACAAAAGGAAAACTAATAATTTTGGTATCTAGCTTCTCCTTTATAAAGTGACGATCAACCTCCACATGCTTAGTACAATCATGCTGTACTGGATTTTGTGATATGTCAATGGCTGCCTTGTTGTCACAATACAATTGCATGGTACTCTTGAGTTTGAAACCCAAATCACGTAACAAATTTCTCAGCCACAACACACACTCCGTGAGCCATACCCCTATACTCAACCTCAGCACTAGATCGTGCCACAACTTTCTGTTTCTTACTCTTCCATGTAACCAAATTACCTCCCACAAAGGTAAAGTAACCCAATGTTGACCCTCCTGTCTATAATGTTTCCAGCCCAATCTGCATCTGTGAAGCCACAAACCTCAAGAATGTTGTTGTGTTTAGAAAATAGTACTCCCCTTCCTGGAGTTGACTTTACGTACTTCAAAATTTGCATAACAGCATCCATATGACTCTCACTCAGGTTATGCATGAACTGACTCACCACACTCACTGCATATGCAACATCTGGTCTAGTATGAGACAAATAAATCAAGCGCCCAACTAACCTCTGATAGCGAGCTCAATCAGTAGGTACCTGATCTGGATACTCAGCTAAACAATGATTCTGCTCAATAGGAGTATCAATAGGTCTGCAATCCAACAAACCTGTCTTTGTTAACAAGTCAATAACGTACTTCCTCTGGCACATGTAGATCCCTTCTCTCCTCCTGGCTACCTCAATTCCTAAGAAGTACTTAAGTTCACCCAAGTCTTTCATCTCGAACTCAGAGGCTAGCTGTCTCTGCAGTCTATCCATCTCAACAGTATCATTGTCGGTGATTACCATATCATCCACATAAATAATTAGAGTTGTTACCTTCCCTTGTTGATGCTTGAGAAACAAGGTATGATCTGAGTTGCTCTGTTTGTAACCAACCTTCCGCATGAACTGTGAAAATCTCCTAAACCAAGCACGAGGCGACTGTTTGTGACCATACAGAGACTTTCTCAATCTACATACAAAATCACCAGGAGAAGCAACTACATATCCAGGTGGAAGGCTCATGTACACTTCCTCGGCTAACTCTCCATGAAGAAATGCATTCTTGACATCAAACTGTAGGAGTGGCCTGTTTAAACTAGCAGCGAATGAGAGCAGAACCCGAATAGTGTTCATCTTGGCAACAGGAGCAAACGTTTCATCGTAGTCTATACCATACATCTGAGTAAACCCCTTTATACCGATTCATTGATCCATCTGCATTATGCTTCACGGTAAACACCCAACGAAAACCTACAGTCTTCTTGCCTAGATTGTGGTGGAGGCACAAGTTGCCAAGTATTGCACTTCTGCAATGCCTCCATCTCTTCCTCCACTTTGGATCCTCCAATGCATCCTGCACTTTGTTAAGTACTAATACAGCAGATATTTGATTCACAAAAGATTCATATGACTTAGACAACCTCCTAGTGGACATATAATTGGCTACTGGGTATTTTGATTTGGCAGTAAAGGTAGGTTCATATCTTTTGGCTGATTGACCCCGAGTGGTCCTATTTGGTAACACATATTGCCCAACATTAGACTCATTACTACTAGTACTAGTGGGTGGACATATCTCAAATGAGTGATCTTCAGTACCAGGAAGCTGTGGGTCAGGGGTAGAAGCAATGGTAGGAGGGACAGTTGTGTCTTCAACATCATTTTCGACCATAGAGACTGGTGCTTGGATGTTTGGAGTTGTATCTTCAACATCATCTTCGGCCATAGAAATTGGTGCTTGGATGTTTGGAGTTTCTGCTTCTAGCGGCGAGCTAATGGTCTCAACTGGATCCGTCAAAATACCATCTGTTTCTTCTCCTCCTTCTGATTCCTCCCCCTCTCCATGATACAGCTCTTCAAAAAATGAATCCTCCCCCTGAAGAGCTGTATCTGAAGAGGTGAAATAACTCATGTCCTCAAAGAAAGTAACATCCATAGTGACATAGTACTTCCTGGTAGGTGGATGAAAGCACTTGTACCCTTTCTGATACCCTTCGTAGCCAACAAACACACACTTAAGTGCCCGGGCATCCAATTTAGACCTCTGATTCTTAGGAACATGGACAAAAGCAACACAACCAAAGACACGAGCTGGAAGATTATGAAATGAATGTAAGGAGACATGAGATGCAAGAACCTCAAATGGAATTTTTCCCCGAAGGGTACTAGCGGGAAGACGATTGATAAGATGGGAGGAAGCATATACAGCATCGCCCCAAAGATACTTAGGCATATGGGCACTAAAGAGAAGGGCACGGGCCATATCAAGTAAATGACGGTTTTTCCTTTCAGACACTCCATTTTGTTCAGGTGTTTGTGGACATGTGGTTTGGTGTACAATCCCATGGGTGTTAAAAAACTCTTGGAAAACATGATTAACATATTCGCCCCCCCCCCCCCCCCCACCACCCCCCAATTGTCAGAACGAAGGACTTTAATGGTGCTATGGTACTGTGTTTGAACAAGAGTACGAAAAGTTTGGAAAGCTGGAAAGACTTCATCTTTGCTTTTAAGAAGGGCAACCCATGACAATCTCGTACAATCATCAATAAACAACACAAAATATCTCATACCCGATACAGTGGGCTCTCTAGAAGGTCCCCAAATATCAGAATGAATCAACTCAAAAGGAATAACACTCTTATGAGAAATACTAGGAGAATAAGTAGCACGATGACTCTTGGCCAAAACACATGTTTCATAATGTAAGACAGACTCATCCACACCAATAAACAAAGTAGGCATGGTTTTTCTCATGAGACTAAAAGAGGGATGCCCTAAACAGCAATGCCACAACCAAATTTCACTTAGCTTATCAGAAATAGAAGTCAAAGCGGCGCGAGACTGTGCTCCTGGTTTCTCCCCTGCGTATGTCTGATCCAGATGGAACAACCTGCCCTCAGATACCCTCGACCGATTACCTCCCTGGTGAGAAGATCCTGAAAAATCACATACATAGGATAAAAGGTGACGGAGCATTTAGACTCAATATTCAACTGGGGAACTGATATCAGATGATGAGACAAGTCAGACACATATAACATATTATGAAGTTCTAAAGTAGGAGTAATACGAAATGACCCTGACCCTGACACAGGAAAAGCCTCACCATTGGCATTGGTTACATAGGACACTGGTGGGGGAGACAATTCAGTAAAATATGATTTATCATAAGTCATATGATCGGAGGCACCAGAATCAACAATCAATGTATCAGAACCAACAAAGTTAGAAACTTCTAAAGCCATACCAATCTTACCACGACCAGCTATAGAGGCTGTAGGAGTAGCCCCACCTATCGTACAATGATCATGTCCGGCCACACCATAGAAGTCTGGTTCGTGGACTAGCTGAACCGCAGCTGCCTTCGCTTTTGGACGATAACCCTTCTTTTTAGGGTACCCGTTCAGTTTCCAACAAGTCTCTCGAACATGTCCAAGGTCATTGCAATAAGAGCATTGAGGACGAGGGCGGTTGGTTAAGCCTTGTGGGACAGGAACCTCAACCTTCTGGACCTCATGGATCTTGGAACTCTGACCTTCACTATCATCACCACTCATTTCAATAATACAATAGCCAAAAACACACAAATCCCAAAGTATGCAGCAGAAATAAGAAGAACAGAAGGCTCCAAAACTAATAATAACAGATTTTTTTTTTTTTTTGGAACCTATTCTATGGGCTGACAGAGGTTGACCGAGTGAGCCGGGTTGGAACGGTGAGCTAGGTTAGGAGGGACGCCAACTTAGGCAGGTGACCGGAGAAGAGAGGACGCCGACGGAGAAGAGAGGACACAGACGGTTTGATTTGTGACTCCGGTCTGAACGGAGGATGCTGACAATCTAGGCGACGTTGGCCGAAGAACGATGTTGGCCGGACTGCAACTGGACTGGGCTGTGACAAATTGGACTGAGAAGAGTGACAGCAGTCTCTAAAGACGAAGCCAATCGAAGATGAGCGCCGGCAATCTTGGACTGAAGATGAAGCCAACCGGATTGACTGAAGGATGAGACAACCCAACTGGAGAAGAGGCGACCCGACCGGAGATAGAGTGGACCCGATCTGATAGAGTGACAGGTATGAACTTGCAGCGACGCCGGACGCAAGTCTGGATCCTTGGGCCTGTCACGACCTAGAGTTATGGAGGTCTCGGAAAGGCGATGAATCCAATCTGGAATGGATGAAGGATGACGCCATCGCTTGGAGAGAAGTGGACTGATGACGACGCCGATCTGGAAAGATGAAGGCTGGCGTCAGATTAGAGATAACACCCAAACAAATGGGATTAAAAATATTTTCCTCTAATTAAGAGAAAAATGGAGAAAGAACAAAGAGACAAAGTCTTTTTCGGATCTTTGCTCTGATACCAAGTCAAATAGAACAAGGTTGAGAGAATAAATTTTCTGATATATTATTACACCCATTATGTGGTGTATATAAACAGAATACAATCGTACTACAACTATTGTATACTACTGCACTACACAACATATACAAGGTAAGTAGTTACAACAATATATTCCCTTGTTAGTCTATTCCTAATAGGGAACTATGACTCACACTAACAAAGTTTTTTGTGAAGACTTCGCATTTTGACTCCAGTTTTGTACCGTCCTTCACATTAACTTGATGCTCTGGTAGAACCGATTTTATGCAGCCATAAACATCTTGCATTGGAAAAAAAAAAAGGAGGGAAAGAAACAAAGCATTGTTAATATGATTTAATTTTTAATTTAATGTATGAATGTAGAACTGGTTTATTCAGAGTTAATAAAGATACCTAAAAGTACTTCTTGAGTGTTCACTTGTGCTCCCAACTGATCGAATTCAAGAACATGAAACAAATGCTCTGGTATTAGAGGGAAGGTATCCTAAACAACTTTAAATTTTATTGATTCATCAAAACGGAGTTCTGTCTTATGATCAACTATTTTATATTTCGACATCAGCCGTGGTTTTCGCGTATA
Organism: Rosa chinensis; assembly: GCF_002994745.2. Lineage (NCBI taxonomy): Eukaryota > Viridiplantae > Streptophyta > Magnoliopsida > Rosales > Rosaceae > Rosa > Rosa chinensis. The sequence goes on from NC_037094.1 coordinate 37,060,247, forward strand.
GAAGTTGGTAATCTCATATATCTGTCCTTCTTGCATTTTTTTGGAGATGTAGAGATAATCAGATTCTTCAATTACAGTGTGAATTGCGTCTCCCTACGCATGTTTAGGAAAGAAGAAAGTCATATATGAGTTTTGAAATGATGTAGAATAATCATAAATAATTTGTAAAGAGTTTGCCTCCTTGTCAATTAAGATGTAGTAAAGGCCATCATATATCTCACTTTTAAATCTCTTTGGCCTCCATATTCTGGATACACAAACCTCACTTTGAAAACAAACAAAAGGACATACAAAATAAATAGTATTTTGACGATTCTACCCCTGTTCTGCTTCCTCTTTTACGGAAATGTCCCTCCAGTTTTTTTTTTTTAAATTTTTTATAAAATGTTATACCTTACATTTTTTTTTTTTATTTCCAACTAACACTATCATTATTGAACACTAGATAAATCTCAAAAGAAAATTCAGCTCCAAAACTGATCACATCCCGCATATGACTAATACAAACCCATCCGCCGGCGCTAATAAACCCTAAAACTACTACTTAAGTATAACTATACTAAAACTCATTCACAAAAGGACAAACAAAATAAATAGTATTTTAACCATTCTACCCCTGTTCTGCTTCCTCTTCTATGGAAATATCCCTCCAGTTTTTTTTTATAAATGTTATACCTGTTCAAGTAAACCCTAATTTGTGTTTGGCCCAAACTCTAGGTTACTTGCTCTAGAGGTAATAGGGTTAGAAGGATCTAGATTCCCAATCAATGTATGATTACTTTCCTTGTATGATTGAGATTTTATGCATTGAATCCTCTATATAAAGAGACCCCTATTATCAATGAGAATACACAGCAAATTCCTCTCAAATTCAGTTTCTCTACAACATGTTATTAGCACGAAGCCCTAACCCTGAAACCCTAAATTCGTAGCCTTCAAATCCCAGGAACCACCATCACCCACCTTGAAGCTTTCACCTTCAGGAGCCCAAAACCGGCGGCGCTGTCCCCAAAACCTGCCGGAATCGACCTGAACCGGCCACCGGAAGTGACTAAATTGGCCCCCAAGAAGAATTCGTTGATCTTCTGCCTGATTTCATATCTTTCCCATCTACCAATCACTACCACCTTTTGTTAGAAGCTGTAGCGCCACCCCAGGATCCGGGAACCGGTGACAACTTTCCGGGAACCGGCCATGAAGACCCCGGATAGACCAGTAGAAGACCTGACGTTCTCATTCCGGTCTGCATCTGCCTCCTTCCAGAAAGAAGCCCAGCCCAGAAAGATCAAGCCTCTGCCCAGAAGAACTGTGAAGCCTAGGCCCAGTAGCAGAAAGAAGCCCAGAAGCAGAAGAGGTCCAGCCCGAGCCATGTCAGCATCCAGTCAGCCTGCCACGTCAGCATCAGAGTGCCACGTTAGCAACCGGCCACCACGTCAGCACCTGCAGTCAACCACTTTCCGGCGACTTTTCCAGTCAAGATTTCCGGCAATTTTTCAAGGTAAACTTTTCTAAAGGTTCCCGTTTTTAAAGTTTTCATTACTTTTCTCTTCTTTTTCTCGGGGACTTCCAACATCCCTTCTTCTACCCCCCCCCCCCCCCTTCTTCTTCATAGAGGAGACCAATAGCCGAATTGTAGTGGTTCGTGCTCACTCTAAGCTTGGAGCTTAAAGAGTCCTCCAAACTTAGAGTTTGTTGAGAAGAAAAACAATCGACCACATACATCATTGTTTCGATCTAATCCAAAACGCCTCTTGGAATCGGATTTTCTTAGAAGCGAATACGCTCAGAGAATCCCTAATTTCTTGGAAGCGACTACGCTCAGAAATTTATTAGTTTTTCGTGATAGCCTTTTTCGCTCCGAAACTAACCCTATTTTCTTGTTGTTTTTCAGGATGAGTAACTTGAACAAGTTAAGCTTCACTCCACTAGAGACAACAGGCGCAGGATACCACAAGTGGGTCCGTGATGTGCGCTACGATCCAAGAGCCAAGTCAGGATATGCTTACTCCTCAACAAGCTGTTGCTTTTGAAGTAAATAGAGCTAAGAGATAGGTGAATGAAGCTAAAGCCATCATTCTCATGACAAGACACATGAATGACGCGCTCCAAAATGAGTACCTCAATGAGGAAGACCCAAGAAAACTATGGGTAGAACTCGAGCAGCGTTTTGGCAACGTCCGTGATTCCCAGCTTCTAGACTTAGAAGTGAGATGGCATAGTCACCGCTTCTGTGATTTCAAGTCTGTACTTGGCTACAATTCAGAAGCACTTCGTATCAAGTCTATGATGGAATTCTGTGGACAGAAAATCACTGATACGATGTTGATCGAGAAGACTCTCTCCACCTTCCCCGTCTCTGCGTTGATGATAGCCAAGAACTATCGGATTGATGTCAATGCTAGACACATCACGAGATTTCATGAGCTAATTGGTGCCATGAACGTAGCTGAAAAGTACGACAACATACTTGTGAAGAACTATAACTCTAGACCCGTGGGAACCAAGCCAAATTCGGAGTCTAATTATAGTCGCGCCTCCAAGGGAGGACGCAAGGAGCAAAACCCTAAGAGTAGGGATAATTCTGGACGTTCTAGTCCATATTCTCTCCCTAAAGAGGAAGGAAACAGCCAAGATAGGTGTGCACGGAACCGTGGAGGTAAACGTGTGAAGAGAGAAAGAGGCCAAGCCTCTGGTTATGGTGGTAACGCCACCAAAGGCAATAACCGTCCTCAAAATGCTCCCAGAGCGCCTCGATCAAGGGAACCTGACCATACTAATGCTTGTCTCAGATGTGGATCAACTGGACATTGAGCAAAAGCATGTAAAGCACCCCAGCAAGTTACAAGCGCATACAAGACATATCGTGAAGCAAGGGAGGCAAATTACATGGAACAAGAAGATCAAGATGGCGATCTCAATCTAAGGGTGGAAGACTACAAGAATCAAGACCCAGAAACTGGCGATTTCGATTAAGTCTTTTTATTTTCCAAGAGATGTAGGCAATTGCCATATTATTATAGTAAATGTCAATGGCACTAGTCTTTCTTCATAGAGGCGTACTCAATGTAAGTGTGATGTCGAGGAAGGTTTTGAGATAAGTGGAACTTAAGTGAGCTTTGCTCCACCGACATCTCTCTACTCACCTGGTCACATTTGCATTGAAATTACCAAAAAGAGTTAGACGACTACCATTGTTTTGCATTAGCTAGTTTATTGGATTAGATTCTTTTTGGTTAAAGAAACGATGATGTAATTCCGTTTGGCTTATTAATAAAAGTTGAGTGCTTTTCTTTATGACTACTTTTTAATTATGAGCTTTTCTTTTAGGATTGGATGAACTACAATGTCTTGCGGATAGTGCGACTACACACACCATTCTACGACATAGGCAATTATTCTTAGAGATGTTGCCTACATATTCCTCTGTGACTACGATGGCTGGGCCATCAGGTTTAGTTCAAGGACATGGAATGGCCCAATTCCTATTGCCAAATGGCACCTTGATTAAAGTCACTGAAGCTCTCTACGCTCCTAAGCCAAATCGAACCTTATTGAGTTTTAAAGATATAAGAGCCAACGGATTCCATGCGGAAATGCATAATGAGAACGGAAAGGAGTTCCTTTGCATTACCTCTAATGATTGCGGACGAAAGCGCATCTTAGAGAAGCTTATGTGTCAATCTAGTGGACTTTATGTCACCACAATTTGACCAATTGAATCTAACAATGTCATGAGAGAAGATCTCTTGGATTCAGACACATATTGGCTTTGGCATGACCGACTAGGGCATCCTGGTAGTGATATGATGCTCCGTATACTAAAGACTTCACACGGACATCCATTCTTCAGAGTGAGAAGAAACAAGAATCGAAAATTGATTCCTGGACTTAGCTAGACTGCAACAATTGCAGCTTCTGGCGTTGCAGCCGTCTTGGGGAGCCATAGGGCTGCCCAAGTCCCATGTGATAACGCCACCAATGGCGCCAACCATGAGCATGCCGCCATGGTTACCTCTCCTCGTGGCCATGATGCCACATACACTAATTTCCATGGCTCTAATGCCATGATGGGAGATGTAGTCACACATTTTGCTTCTAATAGCGCTACGGACTCTCAGGCCCAACCAAAATCCTCATTGGTTGCTTCTAAGGCCCCTCGCTTATTTTGCAAAGCCTATTCCTTTGGAAAATTAGGACCGAGACCGTCCTACGCAAAGGATCCTAAAATACTCATTCCATTCTTACAGAGAATCCAAGGGGATATCTATGGACCAATTCAACCATCATGCGAAACTTTTAAATACTTTATGGTATTAGTTGATGCGTCGACACGCTGGTCACATGTCGCGCTGTTGTCCACTCGAAATGTTGTATGCTAAACTCCTCACCCAGATTATCCGTCTACTGGCTCACTACCCAGATCATCCTATTAAGTCGATTCGACTTGATAATGCTGGGGAGTTTACATCGAAAACGTTCGATGACTATTGCATGTCACTGGGGATTGATGTAAAGCATCCGGTTCCCCATGTTCATACCCAAAATGGTCTCGAAGAGGCTGCTATCAAACGATTACAGATGATAGCACGGACATTGGTTATGCGCACCAGTCTCCTTGTTTCTGCTTGGGGGCTATGCAATATTACATGCAGCGACGCTAATTCATCTACGACCCACTGCAACCCAATCTTACTCTACGTTATAGCTAGTGACTGGGTACGAGCCTGATATCTAACCCTTACGCATTTTTGGGTGTGCCATTTATGTGCCTATTACGCCACCACAACGCACTAAGATGGGTCCACAACGACGAATGGGCATATACGTTGGATATGAATCTCCAACCATCGTCCGCTATCTTGAACCCTTGACAGGCGATCTCTTTACCGCTAGATTTGAGGATTGTCACTTTGATGAGACAGTCTTCCCATCGTTAGGGGGAGATAAGAACACATATGTTCAACAGGAACGACAGGAATTGTTGTGGTCTGTCCCCACTATGTCTCATCTCGATCCCCGTACCGCACAGTCCGAACTTGAAGTGCGAAGAATAATTGAGCTCCAGAACGTAGCAGACACTCTGCCTGATGCGTTTTCTGATGTTGCCAAAGTGATGAGATCACACATACCTGCTGCAAAAGTGCCTGCAAGGATTGATGTCTAAATAATGGACATAACGCCACTCTTGTGACACCAGGAGATGGCGCCATTGCCTAGAATGGCAATGATGTGGCGTCTATGGCCGCAGGTCTCACAAGGAAGCTTGGTAGACCGATTGGTTCAAAGGATACTCGCCCTAGAAAGAGAGCGAATGAGGCACAAACAAATCCTTTGATCATCGATACTCAAAATCCGTCCCATGAGAATGTTCTGGATTATGGTTATGTCCAAGAGACATCATTGGGGGATGCCTCAATGTCAGAACCTATCCCTGAGAACGTAGAGATCTCTGTTAATTACACTAGTGTACATGGGACGTGGGAAAGAAACTCCATCATCATTGATGATGTATTCGCGTATTCAGTGGCCCGTGAGATTATTGAGACCGATGACATCAAACCATGCTCCATTGAAGAATGCCAACGTAGAGCTGACTGGCCAAAATGGAAAAATGCGATCCAGGCAGAACTTGATTCTCTAGTGAAAAGAAAGGTATTTGGCAATGTTGTACCAATTCCGCCCAATACCAAACCAGTTGGTCACAAATGGGTATTCGTTAGAAAGCGTAATGAGAAAAACGAGATTGTAAGGTACAAATCTCGCTTTGTGGCGCAAGGCTTCTCACAACGCCCTGGAATCGACTACAAGGAGACCTATTCTCCCGTAATGGACGTTATAACGTTCCGCTACCTTGTCAGTTTGGTAGTTTCCGAAAAACTGAACATGCAGCTAATGGATGTGGTTACAGCGTATCTATATGGGGATCTAGATACAGAAATATACATGAAGGTCCCAGATGGACTTCAGTTACCCAAACCAAGTGGCTCCAAACCACAGAGCGCATTTGCAATTAGATTGAAATGCTCACTATATGGATTGAAACAATCCGGACGGATGTGGTATAACCGTCTAAGTGATTACTTAATTGGAAAGAGATATGTCAACAATGAACTATGCCCATGTGTGTTCATAAAAAGGACAAGTTCCGGATTTGCAATAGTAACGGTGTATGTCGATGATATGAACATAATTGGCACCCTTAAAGAGTTAAAGGAAACTGCTGAACACTTGAAATCAGAGTTTGAGATGAAAGATCTTGGCAAAACACAGTTTTTCCTCGGTTTAGAACTTGAGCACCGTAGAGATGGTATCCTGATTCATCAATCAGCTTATACCCCAAAGATGATTAGGCGTTTCAACACTGACAAGATTACGCCTTCAAGCACCCCAATGGTCGTCCGTAGTCTTGATCCAAAGAAGGATCCATTCCGTCAATTTGATTGATTTTTTACAGAGCTAATCTTTGTATTACGTTATACAACATGAATGGTCGGATTAGAAAATTATAAAGTTATTATGCATTAATCGCAAGAGAGAATGAATATGCTCATTCACCCAAGGAGTGAACCTAAGAATTGTCCTTTGTCAATTTCTTCTCCCCAATTATTTAGTCTCAAAATTCTTGGAAGCATTATTGATAGAAAAAAATTCTATGAGCAATCCCTAAATTAGCCCACCCCAAATTTATATCCGGATCCACCCCTGAAATCATTGTCAATATTTGGTCCAAAAATCACTAAAATACCAATACATGATATGCACATCGATCTTTTCTCGAAAAAGAAAAAAAAAACAAACAGACAGACAAAATTTGCGTATCAATACTCTATCTTTTGACGAAGCAAAGGAAGCGAAAAAGAGGAACCAAACTACTAATAATGAATATCATGCAGATGAGAACCCGAGGATGAAAAAGGCCAACAAAAAGATGACCATGCTATTGAAAGCACTGTTGATATGGTAAATTTACCCATCAACCGAGCTGACCTCGTTGAAGGGATTTATCATGGAAATAAAGCCTAGATGAGCTTGGAGCCTCAAAGATCTACATCAGATGTAGATTTGATCAACTCAAAGATCTTCCAACCTTCTTCTAACAACCCAACATGATTTCATGCTGTCAGATACCGATATATGTTTCACGGTTTGGTTCAATAAATTTGTCTTTCATCTTCATCATTAGCTTGACAGCTTCCATTCCCTGACCATGAGCCGCAAACCCTGAAATCAATGTATTGTAGGAAACCACGTCTCGATTTCTCATTTCGTTGAATATTCTCTTTGCATCATCCATGCTTCAACATTTAGAGTACAAGAATATCAAAGAATTGTATACTGATACGCTCATATTGATATGATGTTTTGTGAGAAAGTTGACAGCCCAATTTCCTATTTGCAATCCCCCAAGATGCCCACATGCTGAGATGACATTGACCATAGTGACTTCATTGGTTTTGGGGCATCAGCAGCAGTCATATGACTCATATCTTTAAAGAGATCAATTGCAAGAGCAGACTATCTTTCTGAGCATAACCAAAAATCATCGAGTTCCATGAGACAACATCTCTTTCCGGCATCTTATCAAAGAGCTCTCTAGCTGAAGTCAATTCCAAACTCTTGCATATGCTGATATCATGGCATTCCTTGTCCCAGAGCTCTTATACACCCCCAATTCATCAAAAACTTCTCTAGCACTCTTGACGCTCCCATGCTTTGCATACATATCAAGAACAGCTGTTTTGCCAAAATAACTTAAATGCATCCGCTTCTGGTTGAGCTTTTGGATAAACAAACCTGCAATGGAACTATTACCACATGACGAATACGCTGAAATGGCAATTGCCCATGTAGTTTCATTTGGTTTATCTCCAGAATCCATCATGCCATCAAACAATCTCAAAGCCTCCTCTGGAGATCCATTCTGAGCATAAGCCGAGAGCATTGCATTCCACGACACCACATTTTTCTCCGGAATATTATCAAAATACCTTCTTGCATTCTCCAAATCTTTCATCCTAGCATACCCGGTAACCATAGCAGTCTAAGTAACAACACTCTTCTCAGGCATCATATCAAACAGTTTACACGCTTCAACTTTATTCCCCCACTTCCAATACCCAGAAATCATGTTGTTCCAATCCACAAGACTCCTCTCAGGCATTTCATCGAACACGTCTCAGGCATGCTCAACCGGCCCATATTTCAAATACACACTCAAGGTGGCATTCCGAACATAATGATCAGAACCAAGACCCAGCTTCACCACATGCGCGTGGAACGCAATGCCGGCACTGCCCGACGATTTGATCAAAACTGGGTACACAAAGGTACCAAGACTTATGTCCTCGCAACGCTGCATTAGTTGATATAGTGAAACAACTTGATTAGAGCAAACATTGCCCAAAGGGGCGCAATATTTGAGCATGGAGGTGAAGACATGGATGTTGGGGCGAGGCGTGGAGTGGAAGATGAGACGGGTATAAGGCGGCGGTGCACAGAGGCGCGTGCATTGGTTGATGAGCAATGACACCCATTGGTTTTGGTGGTGGAAGGAATTTTGAATGAGGTGGGAATGGAGCTACCTTAAGAGCAAATGCACTCATGTACCAAGGGCAATTGCTGATTTGCCTACTAAATTGGTACTTGCTAATTCACTATTCACCCAAAATTAGCAATTACCTTCACTTTGTAAATGCACCAATAAAAGGCAATTCTAATGCTAATATACTATTTGGACTTTAAAATAAATAAATTGACTTTGTCAATCCAATAGAGGCCTTTGAATTAATATCAAAGAGATCTGGCCCTTGATAGAAACTCACATGAGTGTGGGAGCGACAGCCTAAGTTAGACAATTGAGTTGCTAATTCTTGGTCAGCTGATTGCCTGACTTACTGGGACCCACAAATTGGTCTACTGATTAATTGCCGCTGCATTCTTTCTTTTCCTCATTTCCATTTATTGGTCACCCAATCAAACAGCCGGTGCATTTGCTCTAACTGACTCACATTGCTTATTTTGCATAGTAAGCTATCCAACTGTAAGACTGACATGTGTGTGTGTGTGTCTATATATATATATATATATATATATATATATATATATATATATACATACAGTCCGGCTACGGTGCGGACGTCCGTACCATGCAGAAGGTACGGATTTCCATTTTTCCCCCACTTTCCGATCACATTTTCATATCTTAACCTTTCAGTTTTTAGGTCCTAATGTATAGATCACCTCTTGGTGATCGTTAAAGCATCCAAAACTGCAAATTACAACAATGTACACGAACGGTTCCGGTTCAACAGATTCGGTTCGTTCGTGTAAATTGCAGTTTTGGATGGCTTAACGATCACCAAAGTGGCTGAAATTTTGTAGAGATGATCTATACATTAGGAACTAAAAATTGAACAGTTAAGATTAAAGTATGTGATCGGAAAGTGGGTGAAAACAAGAAATCCATACCAAAATTTCGGTGTGGACATCCGCACCTGAGAAAAATCCTATATATATATATATATATATATATATATATATATATATATGTTAATGTCTAAGATTTGGGTGATAGCCTAAACTTTGGTTAACGTGGGTCCGGTGGGCGAACCTCTACTTGTAGTATTCTCAGAACTTCTGCTACCTGTCAAGTAAAATACACAGTGGCGTCAGAGGGAGACCGCATTGGGAGGTCTTCTCTTCTCCGATTGACTAACTTAGTCAATGTATTTATGTTGACAGAATAACAGTAGGTAAGTAGTAAATGCGTAATTAATGAGGAGAAAGGAGTGAAAATTTTATAGGTTTGTTTTCGATGTGGGACTAATATGCATCAGTTTCCAGTTTGTGGAGCTTCTGATGCTGCCTTGGCGAGGAGCGTGGCGGCGAGTCAGCGGTGAGCCGGGGTTCAGGTGGTAGCCTGCTTGGCTGTGTTTCTGTAGGTCACATCGTTGGCAGTATTTGGTACCGCTAGCGGTAGCATGAGTGTGGCTCGATCATTATAGCTAATTATGCTTGCAAATGCTCATGTAAGTACAATACATATGCCCAAAATCCAAAATGTATTGAGCTTTCTAAATCACCATTCTTAGGTCGACCTTGTGTGACCAAACAAGATATGAGAATACTAGGAAAGGGCTCTTGCTTTTCCAAACCTTCCATTTGATGTATAGTCACTATGCAGCTATTTACACTATAGGGGCCGAGCACAGAAAGTACCCACTCTGAAACCAAAAATAAAAGAAAATAAAAAAATTTAAGAATTCATAATTTATTATTATTATTATTATTTATTTTTGAATAAATTTTATTATTTATATGCTTATGTGATTCAAAAATAAAAAACTAGCTCGGCAGAGTTCTTAGATGACATATAAACCGTACATCCTTTATACAAAAATTACTTGGCTCTCAAAAACGAACTGAAGTAATTATACATACATCTAAAGGGCGTCACACTGTTCATTCACGTCACATTGTTCATTCGAGGCCGAAGAAAATGACTCTTTTGCCCTTCTTGTTTTCATAAAATTACTGGTTGCCACATTTCGGTAACCTTCTATAAGTTTCTTCTGAGTGTTTTTATTTTGAGATCTATCTCAAAAACATAGGAGAGAAACAAATTGGAAACGCGAAGAACATAGGAGTTATTGGGTGGTTGTTGTGATTGAAAGAAAGACCAGAGAGACGAAGGTGACAGGAAGTCTTGCGATAGTAGATCTTGCGTTCTTGGAATCAAAAGAAGAAGGGAAGAGGTGTGTAATGGGAGATGGTGTTCTATTGATATGTATGGTTTTATGGTTTTGAATGGGTGATTTTTGTTGATACATACATCTAAAGGGCGTCAACTGTTCATTCGAGGTTAAAGTAAATGACTCTTTTGCCCTTCTTTTTTCATAAAATTACGGGTTGCCACATTCTGGTAACCTTCTATGTTAGGCCCCTAATTTTTAACACAAATAAAAATTGATATATAATCTCATAATTATACATGCGTGATCGTTCAGCCATCAATACAAAATACCTGGAAACTTTTTCCCTTTAAACCAAGTACATACTGATGCCCTGAACCCTCAAAGTTAATATACACTCGCTCACCACAGAGTTATATGTATACACAAGCTAACGAATTAAATTGTGAACAACAAAAAAGTTGCAAATGGCGCTAACTCAGCATCAGCCACGATTATCCTGACCTGCAGAATTAACCCCTACACCGTTTGAATGGTGCACTGGGTTCCCACACAACAAACCCGGTAAGCTTTTGCAAGCCGTATGAGTAACTTAAACCACACATGCACAACTCGCCCAATGAGGAAACCCATCAACTTGTAAAAGGGAACACACACACCTTGTTTTCCCAAAACAACACATTCTTTTCCCAAAAGAAACAACTCAAATCACCCCGTGACGGAAACCATATTAATTGAAACTCTGACAATTCAATATGATACACAAGTCCTCCCCGGACATTTAAAAGAAAGAATTCCCAAAACTCCCTTTTAAAAACACATTCTCAAATCAACACAAGTCACCCCGTGACAAAATCATATAAATCGTTAACCCAACAATTCAAATATGATAAATCGATCCAACCTGGATAATAAAAGTCAACTCACGACAAAACATATCATTTGTTAACCTAACAAATAGAATATGAAACTTCGGTCCAACCTGGACAAAACATCAACACACGTCAATCATATCTATCGTTAACCTAACAGATAGAATATGATACACAAGTCCTCCCCGAACATTTAAAAGAAAGAATCCCCGAAACTCCTTCTTCTTTTTTTAAGCGCCCGAAACTCCATTTTAAAACACGTACTTATGAGCATCAAATAGCTCCTCGCTACCCCCAATGTGTACAATGGCAACAGACTAGAGCTCTAACTGAAATTGTAACCACTTGTCCGGCCAAAGACGTGATTACAGATTTCCTGCCTTGGTCACCATCTGCAACCTGTCACCATCTGTGACATATGATTTTCAGACCCCGTCTGGTCTTAGAATCAAACGTTAAGTAAGTGGCACCCAACCTAAAAACGTTACATAATCTAATTTCGGATTTCCCCATCCCTACTCACCATCTGTGACTCTTGGTACAAGGACCAATACATTTAAAATAAGTCACGCTTGACTCAAAAATGTAACATCAATCTCAATACTTTTCAAACAATAGAAAACATCTTTTACCACAATATTGTTTCCTGAAAAGTCGCCTTCAACAATAATATGAACACAATCCATATATTATCCCATCACATATCACTTACAAGAATATATATATATATATACACACACACACACACACACGAAGTCATTCGCTCAGGAATGCCTACTAAGACCAACTATAGTTTGCAGTTAATCAAATAACGCCAAAACAATAATGGCAACTCCGGTCGTAAATGAACGTTGTGAGATTACTCATCTCAAAACTCCCGCTATGTCATCACACCACTAGACTACTTACAGAACGCACTCTGTCAAGTACCTAAGGAAAACACAGCCTTGATTCAGTCAACGAATCTGAATTAATTACAGTTCAAATCCCCAAATCGAACCACAATCCCAAAGTAAAGCCAATTGAGGCAAAACCACATCCGAGACCTCCCAAAGTCTCCGGAATACTTCCACGATTGATATGACTAAACCACAAGTCGATCGGATGCTCGAATCCTCACAGATCGAATCATCGAACGGTCCGAAACCGTAAAAATCACAACATATTCATACGATCTCCAAAAATTACGTATTATATATCGAAATGCTCGTATCGACGAGTAGATCGAATTTAGGAATATAAACTATCCTTGAGGTGGCCAGAAACCGCTGGAAAATACCACTACAGTGGCGCAGCCGCCGCCGGCCCAAAGTCATAATTTGACAAAACTCCCAACACCAAAGTTCTTCATCTCAACTCCAATTACAACTTTCATAACTAGCACAAAATCTGAATCAAAGCCATATGGCCGGAATTTACCTCGAAAGCTTTGAATTTCGATGAACCCTAGAATCCCAATTTCCAAAATTCAACCTCCACACTTTGAATCGATGCTAGCCACCTTGTTGAAAGCATCTACGTCCTCTAAGCTCCAAAAGCCCTCAAGAATCACCGGCAAAGGTGGCCGGAATCTCCAGTTCCGATGAAGGCTATTTCATCCCCGACGTGTCTTCTTCTTGGCCTTGCAGCGCCCACCACAGCTCGTCCCATGCTCGATGGTTACCACAGACGTGTAGAGGAGGTTGAGGTGAAGAAAGCCTACTTGGAATCGTGTCCGATGGTGACTGGATGGCGAAGAAATCGGTCGGCAAAGTGGAGAGGTAAAACTGGGGTCGGGACCGAAGAGAGAGAATACTTTCCCAAAATGGAAACTCTGATTTTTCTGATATTTTTCCGGAAAAATCTCATATATATACCAAAATTGAAAGTTTTTCCGATGGCCATAACTTCTTTATACGAACTCCGATTTTCGCGTTCTACATGTCCACGAACTCGTATCGATGCGCTCTACGACTTTCGTGAAGGAAGTTTTTGGAGAAACCTAACGTATAAAAAGTCAACCTTTGCCCCCCCCCCCCCCCCCCCAAAACCATACTTTTCGAATAAAAATTCGTCCGAAACACTTCCGCTCCATCCACGAGCCACAAAACCATCCAATAACCACAAAATTAAATTTCGGAAAATAAATACGAATTTCCGTGGCATCACATTCTATAAGTTTCTTCCGAGTGTTTTTATTTTGAGATCTACCTCAAAAACATAGGAGAAAAACATATTAGAAACGCAAAGAACATAGGAGATATTGGGTGGTTGTTGTGATTGAAAGAAAGACCGGAGAGACGAACGCGATAGGAAGTCTTGCAATAGTAGATCTTGCGTTCTTGGAATCAAAAGAAGAAGGAAAGAGGTGTGTAATGGGAGATGGTATTCTATTGATATGTATGGTTTTGTGGCTTTGAATGGGTTATTTTTGTTTTGCTTGGGTTTTAATTGATGTTGGTTTCTATGGGTATTGATTTTGGTTTCCATGTGTTTGGGTGTTGTTCTGTGGCTTTCAATGGGTGGTTTTTGTTGAGGTTTTGATTTTTGGTTGTTATTTGGTGATCGTTGTATTTGAATGATAGTATTTTTGACAAAATATTTGCATAATTGGTGGTTTAAGGATTAGATCTCTATCAAAGTTGAGCCGAAGAAGAAAACAAAAGAGGACACACCACTTTGAATCTAAAAAGGTACAGAGTAACATTTCGACTCTCATTTACCTTCCAAAACGCAAGCTACTATTGATGTTTTAAGTTTTGTAACTTTATCTTAATAGTGATTGATTCCACTTATAATGATTTGAATATCTTTAACTTGATATAATGATTCATTTGTCAACTCAAAATAATGGTGACTCTGATTTAGTTTTCTGTTCTTACTTTGATCATCATTGATTGAAGTATTAATATAGAAAATTAACTTTCCATATATAATCCGTTATCGAAAATTGTATCTCTGTTGTCTATACTTCATACCTTTAGGCTGTCATATGAATGTTGGATTTGTACATATTTAATTTAGATGAATAAAGTCTGGAAGTACTGTGGTAAGGTTAATTCGTTTTGTTTCTTTGCATATCACTGGCAGCTAGACTATTAGATTATTAAGATTGCTTTTCTTTTTTAATTCGAATGAATTTTTTTTTTCACATCAGATCATTTTCAGAGACAGTTTTTTTTTTTCTTTGTTTTTTGTGGGATATGTTTTTATGCAGTTTGTCCTTTGTTTATTACAATATTCTTAATATTGTATGATACTAGCTATATATGTTTGTTAAGTGTTAATAGTTGTTTCTTCCATGTTTCATTTGTCTATTTGCTTCTGAGAATTGTTCTCAATATATCTATATATTATAAAGACAGGACTACTCCATTGGACATTAAGGTATAGAAAGCGTATTCTTTAGACCTAACTAGGTAATATATCTATTCAGCTTGCTGACCAACTACTCTCTTAAAATTGAAATGGACTACCTGTGATTCATTTCTGACCAGCTTATCTCATACTAAATAATCAAATATTGAAATAAATAACTTTTGTCGTTTCAAAATTGTTTCACTTCAACCAGACATGTGGTGCCATAACAATAGCAAACAAAACCACATAGTGACAATTGCAGCAGTACATATCCACAAATTTGATGAAAGTAAATAAGTAGCCATATGAAAGAGATAAAACAGAAACCTAACTTTGATAAAAGTAAAACTGCCATTAATTCTAGACCAAAATAAGTGAAAAAGATAAAGTTACCTATCAACATTCATGAAGAGGCTGACGCTGAGGGCAAAGATACGCACTGAATGCATCCCTGAAAGCATTCTTGTATTTGTGAAGAACTCCCACCACCCACCATCCTAAAACCGCACCACTCACTTTAGGAACTACCTTCAAAGAAGTCACAAAAAATCCCTAATGTACTCCCCAATAATGGAGCACCTGAATAAGAAAACATGGGAATCCTCTGAGGTAAACAGCAAATTGCTCCTTATGCACCATGCCACCTTCTATCTTAGCCAGTCGGTTCGCCGAATATATGGCAAACAAGAGACATCCCATCCAAATGATGAAGTAGGCGACAATGTGAGAGTCCTCATAGATAATCTCAAACACCATGCCCAATATTTCTGAAATCACAAACAATACAATCAAGTTATGCGGCTCCGGGTCCCTATGTTTTCCAGTTTAGTTAGTAGCATAGCTAATTTTTTGTCTTTACGTACAATTCCAGTTATACATTTCTTTTGCTTTGTGAAAATTTTAAAAATGATTTGCTCAGAGACATAAATTAGTTAATAGCATAGCTGACGTTCATCTATCGTTCTTATTATACATGTTGCAAGCTTGAAAAGATTGACTTTACAGTTGATACAAATTATTGAAAAGAAGTAAGTATAGCTTTTATGCTTTGTTAAACATTGGTATTTATGCATGTTTATATAAATTAATTCATATTATATGATTTTTTTATGACAGTGTTTTGCCGAGAGATTAATGAAGAAGATAATCAGTGTCAGAGTGAGACCGAATTCAAAGTTAATGCTGAAAATAGTGTTCAAGGTATAAATGAAAATCTATTTATGATTGAAAATGATGGATTTTTTATATGATCATGATGGAAAATAGTTGATTGAAATACTAAACGATGCTTCTCATGGTGGCGTCTTCTTATATTATTTCTTCTTTTAGTGGTTAAAAAATGATTTGATGCTGTCAATGATTTTACATTTTTGGGACTATGTTGAATGCTTAAACATATTAAGTAAAGATTATATGTGTTGTATGTTTTTGGCATAAAAATTTGGCAAGTATTCAGCAGTTCCAATATCAAATAGTGGAGTTTATAGAAATGAACATTTGAATTTGTAGGGATAGACGTATGAATCAACTTTGGAAATAAAATTCTTCTGTCAAAAATTCTTCTTCATTGAGTTGTGTTTCCCTTTTTTTTTTTTTTTTATGGTTTGCTTTTGATTTTACATATTAGTTTTTGTAAGTAAATAGATAGATGGTAATCTGGCAGATACTATTTTAACTATTACAGAGAAAATTGAACAAAGAAGCTAAAATCATAGTGACTATTTGAAAGTGTTATCAAACTTTAATTAGCTTTACCCATGTTAGGCAAAGTTAAATTCAAAATAGATTGGGTGTTAAGAATCATTGAGTTTGTTCGAAAACGTCATCAAAACTAAATTAGTCACACATTGATTCAGAACACACCGGATTTTCATAGCATGTTTGGTTGGTTAAAAAAGTTTTAGGAATGGTAGATGATTCAGATGTAATGGTTTTTTATTAGAGGTTCACTGTCAAAAACACGATGTGAAATAGCGTTCATTCAAGTGCATACAATTTTGATTTTAGATTGTTAGTTTGTTGTTTATTTGGTAGATTTAAAGATTTAATAGTATTGTTAGTTTGAGTCTAATTTAAAGATTTAATGGTATTAAATTTTTTTATTTTTTTTTATATCTTATTCATAAATCAACGTTCTCGACGTTCGCAACTATTTGGTCAAGCGTCATATCAACAAAGCCAACAAGGTAATTCTTATGAAGTCTCTTTTAATTATAAGTTTGAAAAAAAATGAAAATAATCACATGAAAAAGTTATAATGAATGGGAAAAGTTTGGTTGCAGGGTTAACTATGAAATACGAAGACTTAGGCTAGGGGATAATGTGTACTCATGTAACTATTGTGATGCATGCTTTTGGCTTGGAGAAGTTATTAAAAGATCGACTTCAAATGCATCAATTATCTATACAAATTGTTGTAGAAAAGGCAAAATCAAACTTGAACGACCAAAACCAACACCACCTTTTCTCGAGCATTTATTGAATCTAGATAATGGTTCAAAAAGCAAATCATTCAGAGAAAACATAAGAATTATAATTCAATGTTTGCTTTTACGTCGATGGGAGCAAATATTGACTACAAAATAAATAATGGATTAGGTCCTTATGTTTTCAAAATTAGTGGCCAAGTACATTTAATACAAATTCTTTTCTCCCAAAAGGCTCCAACAAACACGGAGTACCCTAGGTCGAGGTTTTCCAAAATTCTGCTCGTCTGGCGATGCTCGAGATCGGTGGAGGTTCACCTCGCTACTCTTGGGTCGCTGCCGGACGGGTGTTGAACACTATTTGCTCGGGAAGATCAAAGAGGGAAGCATCGGGCTCAAGGTGTTGGACGGGGCTGGGTGGGTTTCCAAACTAAATCTCTGGGTGTGGTCAAGTAGCGTTGTATAGGGATAGAGGTCCGACGTGGGCTCTGCAGATTCGTGCGGCGGCGTGGTTCTGACAGGTGGAGCAGCCGTGTAGTTCTGACGAGTTATGCGGCGGTGAGGATCTGAAGGACTTGGGTGGCTTCTGTTTCTGGTGGGGTGCGCGGCGAGGCCAACGGTGGCTGTTGTAGGCTGGGTCAGGCCGGTGCGACTTGGTTGAGCATGGTTGGCGCGGCCAGTTACAGTGGATGGTGGTGGAGCAGACGGCGCTGCACGAACGCACGTAGGAGATGAAGTTTGGGCCTGCTTCAAATCCTGCTGGGCCTTGTGGTTTGGGCTTCTCTTTTTGGGCTACCCTAGGGCCTTCAATTGGGCTAGGGTTTTGGCCCTTGGTCCAACTCTATGTTTTTAGCTTTATTGTCTAATTACAATAAATTTCCTTGTATTAGGAATCTAGATTTTAGCGCTTCCGGCGTAGTACCAATGGAGGATCCCCGCTACCTCTACGTATTTGATTGTATAATGAGTAGGTCTATTTCTATGTACCACTGTAGATACTACCACTATCTTCGTGTCTGCCTATGACCTTAAATGTCAGCGGAATGGTATGTAACGGCCTATTCTGGCTTGTGATGAATGATATTATTGCCCATCGGGCCGATTCAAAAAAAGTACATCATTTAATGGGTTTTTTATTGATATTCAAATTTGCTCACCACTATCCTTTAAGTGGGGATACTACCACTCAATAAGAAATTGTTATATGTGATAACTCATAATTATGACTAACTATGGTTAACTTAAATATCAAAAAAGAAAAAAAAATTAATAATAATATATTATATTTATTATTTCATTATTCATTAAATAACCGAACCTAAATCCTTTCGTATTCTAATTATACCGACTTATCATCGTCGTCTTCTTTAGTTTTATTTTTGTCTCTAGTTCACTCTCACAGCAGCCATTTCATGGGTCTTGAGTACAGAAACAACGGCCATAACAAGGGGCACTCCCATGATTGATTAAAATTCAAGCCACACCAATTGAAATTTGAAACTATCATATCAACTCAAGCTAGCATCACAACACCTTTCTTTCTGTAATTCATCAACTCATTCTCAGTTTCTCACACCATCATCCCCTCCTTTCCCAAATTCAGACACCTCAGCATTCTCTTCACTACCCACAACTCTCTCTTATTTTTGTTTCGATTGCTGCCCAGTTTTTGTCTCACAAATACTCAAACACCCCACTTGTTCATTCAAAGAACCCCCTACTCCATTCGAAGAACCCAGCTCAGATTTTTTGACAAACCGAGGTTTGAGTAATTGGGCACCTCGATTCCTGGATGCCGACTTGGGATTTATGTGGTTTCTGGGAGCAAAATTGGGTTTATGACTTTGAGGCTGAGAAGTAGAAGGTGTTTGAAGATTTTGGTCCTGATTGTTGAGAGTTAATGTGTCCTCGATTTGGAGAGATGGGTGGTGTTCAGTGCGTAGCCAAAAATTTAGTTAAGAGAGGTCAAACTTATATAGCTAGTCGATTGAGTGAAAAAAATAAAAATAATAACTGACTCGATTTAAAATACTCTTTACTAATCTACAAATAATCACCTAATACAGTTTTTTTTTATCTCCAAACTATTTTCCTATGATGACAAAAAACAAAAAGAAATCTGTACATAAGGATGAGATAAACAAATCAAGGAGAGGAATAGATATACAAAAAGAAACACATTTGTTTGTAAGAATAAGGTGTCATAAACTAGTTAAAAGTAACTATTTTGTTACTTTAGAAGGGGCAAATTGAGTCAAGTAGCTCATATTTTTCTTACATAAAAGCAAACACTTCAGGCAAAATGGAGTTCATCAAGATGGTGAGCAGGGTCAATTGACCCTTCTGATGTCCATGTAGCTACGCCCTTGGTGGTGTTGTTTTCCGTCCTCCTTCGCCTCCTCTTCTCGTCTTTCTCAATGGCTGATTCTTCTGCTTTTTTATTTTTTATTTTTAAAGAAACTAGTATTTGATAGACGTTTAACGAGCAGAATTCTTCTGCTTGTTTGTTATCTCCTTTGTGATAATTATGAATTTTATAAATATAAGAGTTTTATTAATATTAAATCGCTTTTTTTGTTTTTAATAATTAAGTTAACCATAGTTAGCTATAGTTATGAATTATCACATGTGGCAGCTTTTTATTGAGTGGTGATATCACCACTTAAGGGATAGTGATAAACAAATTTGAATCCTTTTTATTGCTCTCTAATGGAGAATCTCCTAAATGTGCTCAATTATATATATATATATATATATATATATATATATATATACGATACGAAAAATGAAGTTTCAAATCGTATTAATGCAATTGATCCGAATCACGATAATGAAAATATCAAATCAAATATAGTTGAAGGACTCATTAAAATGTTTGACCAAAATAATTAATTAGTAAAAGAATTTCGAACTATAAGAGATAGATATGAAAATGGTTTTATTCCTACATTAAATACGACTATACTTAATCGTCAACCTACTGATAGCAAATAATATGAAACACCAACCAGTGAAGAAATCGGTGGTTTAATTTTTGGTGATATTGGACAACATAATTCAAATAAAGATTTAATTATTGAATCAAAAAATGGTTGTTTACAACGTATTTCTAAAATACATCCAAAATATATGTCATTACGGTATCCAATACTTTTTTCATATGGTGAAGATGGATAAACCGAATTTACCAACAGAGCAAATACCTGGAAATTCTAAAAAGAAAAGAAAACGAAAATCTATGCGAGCATACATTGCATATCAAATTCAAGACCGAATTCATGAAGTAAGAACTTTATTAAAAGGTGGACGCTTATTTCAACAATTTTTAGTTGATTCTTATGCAACAGTTGAAGAAGACCGTTTAGATTGGATTAGAAGAAATCAAAAGAATTTTCGTAGTGAAATATATAAAGAACTTTATACTGCAGCTTCAACAGGAGTTAATAAAGCATCCAATTTAGGACAAAAAATAATTCTACCAAGTTCTCATATCGGAAGTCCTAGAGATATGATTAATAATTATCAAGATGCTATGGCAATTTGTAGACAATAAGGTAATCCTGATTTATTTATAACTTTTACTTGCAATGTTAAATGGATAGAAATTGAAAGATATTTTAAAAATAAACCTAAATATAAAATTGAAGATAGACCGGATATATATTTTTTTTTCCTTTAAGGGTTTGGAACCCAGCCAAGCTGGGAGGCTCAGCCCCACGCCCGGTTCCATATATTAAAATAAAGCTTTGCATCGAGGGGGACATAAACCTGAACCCCGAGCTACAGAATAACCAATACATGCAGAACAGTAGACAGCAAAAGACTAGCAAGGTGCACAAAACAATCTTCTACACCATTGCTTAAACAAAACGATAATTACTAGTACGTGAATTAAAATAGACCAGATATAATTTCAAGACTCTTTAAAATAAAATTAGAAGCTATTCTTATCATAAGAATACTAACTTTGCCATTTCTCTGGAAATTTTCATACAGGAACTGCAGAAAATAAAAAAACCACCTCTTTCAAGAGAAAACAAAGAAATCACTCCCGGCCCCCACATATTTTCTGCTGTTAATCTTCAAATATCAATACTTAGAGCTCAGATTGATTACATGCCTCTGCTCCAAGTAGTGAAACAATTTGAACTAGTTCTGACCAAAATATCTCAGGTAAAATATCCTTCTATCAAATTATAACACAAACACCTAATTAAAAAAAACATACTACTCTGATATCCAGTAACTATTGCAGTTCTACAATTTTTTTATTTTTTATTTTTATTTTTTTATGATAAGCGATTGTACATTTTGAATGATTGCTGGTTTTATCAAATTACATATCCAAAGTCATTTGAAAATATTCCCAAAAATGTCCTATGGAGCAACTGTGAGCTATGTACAAACAAGTGTAAGAACGTCTTTCCAACAATTCATACCTAAAATAATTATTATAATCTTTTTTCCACTGTTCTTTACTCAAGCATATTGCATTTGCATTTCCACACATTACTTTCAGCATTTATACAAATAACACTTTCTCCATTATCTGTCTCTCAAGTTATTCAACCTCAATGTAATCCTTAATCCTTTTCTCTCTCCATTCATATGCATGTGTCTGAAATAACATTTAGCTTCGTGCTTCTATCCTATTAGATTGTGTAACGTCCCGTATCTCAATTTACCTGTTTACTAGTCATTTGGACAGTAAACGACAACAACTTTCACTTTTTACGTTGTTTCGATACTTTTAATGGCCTTAAAAGTTGACTTTTTGTTCGGGTCAAAATTTGAGAAAATGTTCTTCATGAAAGTTGTAGAGAACTCGTGCATATGTGGTATGTAAAAATCAGAGTTTGTATGCGAAAGTTATAAGGGAAAAGGTAAAGTTATTGTTCATGGTAATTAGTATAAATTTGAAAAATTTACTGTGGTTAGGTAATTTTCCTCTCTCTCTTCCCCCGCGCCTCTCTCTTCCCCGGTTCGCTCTCTCTCCTCTGCACCTCCGGCAACTTTCGATTCCAGCCACTTGGGGAAAAACAGCGACCACCGTTGGCTTCGCCTCCTCCTCCTAGACATGTGATGCCCTACAAATTCGTATTTATTTTCCGAGGATTTTTCAGAATTTAAATTATGGGTATCGGACGGTTTCGTGGCTCGTGGACGGAGCGGAAGTGTTTCGGACGAATTTTTATTCGTAAAGTGTGGAATTAGGGGGGTTTCAAGGTTGACTTTTGATACGTTGAGATTCTCCGAAAACTTCCTTCACGAAAGTTGTAGAGCGCGTCGATACGAGTTCGTGGACATGCGGAACGCGAGAATCGGAGTTCGTATGAAGAAGTTATGGGCTTCGGAAAAACTTTCCATTTTGGTATAAAAGGACGAAATTTTCCGGAAATTGCAAAGAAGGCCAGATTTCCAAAAACGGAAACCCAGCCCTCTCCCGAGCCCCTGCGCGGCCTCCACTTCGCCGGCGTCGTTCTCGCTCCTCCGGCCACCGTTTGCTTCGATTCAAGAGTGGGTTTTGCTCGTCTCAATCCCCTCTTGATGTCTGTGGATGGATTGAAGAGAGATTCGAGCCGTGGAGGGAGTTACATCGACTGGAAGTGGCTGCTTCGGGGATGAAATCGCCTTGATCGGAGTCGGAGATTCCGGCCACCTTTGCTGGTGATTCTTGAGGGCTTTTGGAGCTTGGAGGACGTTGATGCTTCCCACAAGGTGGCTTGCATCGGTTCAACTCGTGGAGGTCGAATTTTGGAATTGAAATTCTAGGGTTTCAATCGAGCTGTTTTGTTCTAAGGTAAAATTCGATATTGGTTCATATTTAGACTTTGTTGTAGTTATAAAAGTTGAAATTGGGGTTGAGATGAAGAACTTTGGTGTTGGGAGTTTTGTTAAATTCCGACTTTGGTCCGGCAGCGGTGCCGCCACTGTGGTGGTATTTTCCGGCGGTTTCCAGCCACCTCAGGGATAGTTTATGTTCCTGAGTTCGATCTACTCGTCGATACGAGCATTTCGATATATTGTTTGTAATTTTTGGAGATCGTATGAGCATGTTAGGGTTTTTACGGTTTCGGACCGTTCGATGTTTCGATCCGTGAGGATTCGAGCTTCCGAGCGACTTGTGGTTTTGGCATAGCGATCGTAGAAGTATTCCGGAGACATTGGGTGGTCTCGGATGTGGTTTCGCCTCAATTGGCGTCACTTTGGGGATTTTAGTTCAAAGCAGGGGTTTCAGATTTAAATCATTTGTGAATTGTTACTAAGTGGAAACTGACTGTGATTAGGTACTTGACGAAGTATTCTTGGACGATCGTTTTGTGGATTGGCTGCTTTGTTCTGTATTGAAGACGCAGCAGGAGTTTCGAGGTGAGTAATCTCACGATGTTCATTCACGAACGGGTTTACCATATTGTCTTGGAGTTATGAGATTAACTGTGACTATAGTTGGTATTAGTGGCTTTTCTGTGTGGATGGATGACTATGTGTGTATATATATATATATTATGGGATGTATATATATACATATATATTCATGTATTAGTGGCTTCGTGATGAATCTTTGTGATGATTGTCATGTAAAGCTTGTGTAGAAATATCTACGTGGCTTGTGTAGGAATATCTATCTGATGAATCGATGACATTAGTATGATGAATCTTTGTGATGATTGTCATGTAAAGCTTGTGTAGAAATATCTACGTGGCTTGTGTAGGAATATCTATGTGATGAATCGATGACATTAGTATGATGAATCTTTGTGATGATTGTCATGTAAAGCTTGTGTAGAAATATCTGTGTAGCTTGTGTAGGGATGTTTGTGTGATGATTGCTATCTATGTGATGACTAGCAATGAATCTATGTGATGATCGCTATCTATGTGATGACCGGCGATATCTGTGTGATGAATATGTGGGAGGATAGCTATCTGTGTGATGACTGGCGATATCTGTGTGATGATTAGTTAGATGATCGCTATCTATGTGATGACCGGCGATATCTGTGTGATGATTAGTTAGATAATCGCTATCTGTGTGATGATCAGTAGGATGACTGGCGATATCTGTGTGAAGATTTGTTGGATGATCGCTATCTATGTGATGATCAGCGATATCTGTGTGATGATCAGTAGGATGATGGCTATCTGTGTGATGATCGATGAAACCTATGTGATGATTAGTGTGATGACAGCTCGGTAGCGGAGTTGAATTGTTATTAAGTTAACAAAGATCGAGAGGACTGCTGTGATGGTCGGGGTTACCTACAGACGTCTGAGTGTAGGATTACTATGATTTGAATTGTTTGACTTAGTGTGACCTCCTGAACTAAATTATATGCAGGGGTTACCATGACTTGTTTTGCTTGTTTTGAATTGTGATTGCCTTGTTTTCTTCTTGATTTGATTTATTGATGGTTTGATTTATCTTGAAAACCATAGTGGTGAGGATTGTGCTCTGTGTGAGGATAGGAAGGTGATTCATTGTTTTCACCTTGATGTCATGTTGATGACAAGGTTTCCGGTGGGAAGGAAATGAGTGTGATCCTTGTGACTCACCGTTGTGCGTCAAGAGATTTTTCAAACATTATCTAAGGAGGTTTTGTTTGATGGGGAATTTGTGTAATGAGATGCTAGGTTGAGAATCTGAGCATGTAGTTTAGTCACGAGTTGACCTATGTAAACATGAGATGGAAGAGTGAAGCAGATGGCTGTAGGTGTGAGATGTATGCTTATCATTGTTTAGGTTGGGGTGACTTGAGAAATGTGTTTTGCTTTGTGGTTTTGAGTTACTCATACGGGCTTGCAAAAGCTTACCGGGTTTGTTGTGTGGTAACCCGGTACACCATTCCAACGGTGTAGGGGTTATTTCTGCAGGTCAGGTTGATCGTGGCTGATGCTGAGGTAGCGTGCTTGCAGCTTAACGGTAATAAGTCAATTTTGTGACCTTACCATTATAGAGACTTCCGTTTGTAGTGAGTTCTGAGGAGTATTTACATTTTATTTTGTTGTTGTCAATTTAATTCGTAAACTTGTGCGTTGTGTGACTCTGTGGGGCGAGTCAATATAGAATTTGTGGGTTCAGGGCATCAATATGTACTTGGGTTAAAAGGGAATAAGTTTCTAAGTATTTTGTATTGATGGCTGAACATTTCACGCATATATAATTATGGGGTTATATATCGATTTATTGTGTATAAAATCAGGGGCGTGACAAGACACGCCTGCGGTGGTGGCTCGCCGTGACTTGACCGGAAAACCACGAATCGACGCCTAGAACTTTATGGTGGCAGTTTGAGTCAACGCCGATTTCTCTCGATTCCAGCCACCTCCAGCCACAACCTTGGTCCATTGGAAGCGACTTGGGACGTAGATGATGCTCCCCGAACCTTTTACAGCAATTTGACCCGAGAAGGAAGAATCGAAGGTTTGAAATTTTGGGTCACTATTCACGAATCGGGTTCAACGTTCTCCTTAATTGTTGAGGTACTTCTACTCATTTTCTGACTTTATCTTAGTTGAGAAAGTTGTTGGGTCTGTTGAGTAGGTGCTGCTACCAAAGTTTGGTGGCCATCGGAGCTGGTGGCGGTGGCGGTGGCTGCGGGGCGTAGGGCAGCTTTTTAATTTCGATTTTTCAGCCAATTAAATCCTATATTTGTTGTAGAAGTTGAATATGTGATTTTGGTGAATTTTGGAGGAGTTTGACATTGATTGTGAATTTTCAAAGTTTAGAGTTTCAGATGTAGATTTGTGGGAATCTGACCTTCGGATTTCCTTGATTCCTCTATGGAATGCTTTAATCAACGGATTGATATTAGTAGTGAGTTTGGCTTGAATCTGGAAAGAATTGGCGATGTTGATTTACGTGGAGTTTTCGGGTTTCGGTTTAGAATTGTATTAAGTGTCGAATGGTTGTTTACGGAATATAATTTTGTACAGGACGAAGTACCGACCCCTCGCTTGAAGAGGATCCTTACACTTGGGTGCCACATTAGCCGTATACTGTGAGTGGACTTTTGATTTTAAGTGATGCATGCAATATTGTTTCGTAATTAATTATTACGTTTATTTATTTGAGAATATAAATTGATTTATCTCAGTTATAATTTCAGAATGATTTTTGGCTCTAAGTTTTAAAAGGATATTGCGAATTTCGAAATAAAGTATGATTTGCTATTTATTAATGATTTTCGACGAATTATTTTCCGAGGTGGTTTCCGGAATTAAATATTGTTGTCATTCGTCGATTCTGAGATTTCTGAAAGGTTTTCGAAAATGGGATTTTCGAGAGAATTTTATTCATCTATTATTCCTCTCCTATTGGTTTATGAATTCGAGAATATTTTGGCGTGCGGGACCACGTCGTTGGAATATGTATTTTCTCGTGAGATATTGGGGAAGCCTTTTTAACCCACCATACCTGGGTCGTCATATTTATTGCTAGCTAGCCTATTAGTACTCCTCCCTACTTACTATGTGTTCGTGAGTGAGTAGAGCAGAGCATGGGATGCTCCAGAGTGTGGGACACTCCGACCCGAGCCTGGGAGGCTCCCTTATTTGTATGGTGAGAACTTCTTCCCCATATTTGATTGATATTTTCAGCTAGCAAGGCTAGCTCGATTTCTTTTGACCAGCAGGGCTGGAATGTTTTCACGAATTTTCGTGTTGCGAGAAATATGTTCTATCCACGTTGCATGCATCAAGGTTTTTAAAAGATGAACATGTGGGAAAGTATTAAATCTTTACTTTCATTCGAATTATCTTATTTATTATTTTTGTCCACTTACTCTAACGTGTTTTAAATTACTTTCCCCTGGGCCCTTCGGTTTCAAATGCCCAGTTTACAGGCGAATTAGTGGAGGTCGGGCGTATATGGCATTTGAGGCATAATTGACACTACTTCCGCATTGTAGGATCCCTTGATCATTTACTCTTCTTTTTATATCCTTGTGTATTAGTATTGCTCTGATAACCTTTGGGATTAGTATTGTTAAGTTGAGTTTGGTGTTTTGTGAAAGTGGAGTTGTTGTAATTTGGGGAGCAGGGCGGCTCCAGAAGAATAAGGATGAGTTATTAGAAGTGTGAATGTGTTTTCACAGGTTTTGGGTAGTCCATTTTAAGGATGACTGCCGAAAATTTGGTAGAGTTATTTCTAAGGTGGGCCCCACAGGGCCACCTCGGATTTCAGGGTGAAATTCGGGGCGGGTCTTGTCAGATTGCTTCCATTCATGTTATACCCTTAAAAACAAAAATGAATGCATCCAAATGACCTAATAAAATAAGTTCTTTTCTAGAAATATTCTTATCACCCTGAAAACAGCAAAGAATAACATTCATTCACAGAATAACCAAAAGAAAAAATGAATCGATTTGAATACCCTAAACATTCCACGTTTACAAATTTTTTTCTCTCACAATTTTTGTTGGTTGTCTTAAATTATTTGTTCATGTTTAAGTTTTGGGTTTTAACAATTATTCAAAAAGACTTCAATCTTTAAGCCATGTTTTAATGTTTAACAACAACACCACAGAATAACCAAAAGAAAAAATGAATCGATTTGAATACCCTAAACATTCCACGTTTACAAATTTTTTTCTCTCACAATTTTTGTTGATTGTCTTAAATTATTTGTTCATGTTTAAGTTTTGGGTTTTAACAATTATTCAAAAAGACTTCAATCTTTAAGCCATGTTTTAATGTTTAACAACAACACGCTTCAAGGCTTCAATATTTTGCAATGTATGTTATGTTTTTGATTATATAATCATCTATATGATTTTATGAATGCAAAACTCATGCAACACTCATGCAACACTAACTTTGTCCCTTGCCTGATCATTAGACTTTGATATAGAAATGTTAGCTTTGGGGGACGAGACACAAGTTTCTTTACTTCTCTGTCTACTTTTTCAAATTGGAATCCTATTTGACATTCACAGAGTAATTCCTCTTCACTGTTGAAGAAGCTGTACAAAAGTTCAAGTAACAAAAACTTACTCTTTTCTCTATCCAATTTCATACAATTTTAATTACAGTAGATTGATAAGAGAATATATACATTTCTTATTCATCTTAGTTACAGTGTTACTCATGATTTTCATGTTGCTCTGTTAATGCCTACTGCCTGCAATAGCTCTTGATCAATTGATTTTAATCTGATCATGATAGATGATGGTAAACATTAGGGCTAAATAGTAAATATTGTTTAGTACCCTGTGGTATGTGTCCAACATCAATTTAGTCCCTTGACTTTCAATTTCATCACAAACACCCCTACAGTATCATCTTCTCGTCCAATAGGTCATTTCGTTGGGATTCCGTCAATTTCAGACGTTAACTGCTGACAAGGCATTCCAACTCAGCAAAAGTGGGGCCCACATGGAAGTCAAATTCCCAAAATGACCCTGGCCAACTGAATATGGAAAAATCCAAAATAAACTCTAGACTTTGCGGTTAGGGAGACTCGAACCCACCCCAACACACATGCAAATGAAAGTCCCAACCACCAAACCACTTGCAAGGTATTGGTATATTGCAAACAAAAATAATATATATCTGTATAATAGTTTTTTAAAAACACTGTCATCATCCTTCTCGTGTTTTGCAATCTGAAAGTATTTCTTTCTCTCTCTTTCTTCTTCATTCCAGATTTCCAACTACAAAGTTTCTTACTATTAATTTTTCTTTTTAAGTTGCAAATATTAGTAGCCCAAAATCTCAATTGTTCCTCTCCGATTCTTCTATTTCTTCTTTCTTTTCCTCTGTTTTCTTCATCTCTTTTCTTCTCCTCCAGATCTGTTAATATATCAGGAGATCAAACTCCAGAACTCGCCGGCTTTCATGGTGGATTTGCCTGCGGTTCAAACTCAAAACCGATTGAAATCAAACCGAAATCTCGGTTACCAACTAATCCGTATACCGATCATTTCGCCGGCATTAAAAAGGGACTTACGCTACAATAACGACACCATCACCAAACACGTCTTTCCTTGCATATGCAGCACTATCCTCAGCGGCACATGCCGACGCTTGATTGAATAAGCAAGCTAGTTGCCTAAGTCTCAGCAATCAATCAACAATCTAAGGTAGCTAAATTATTAGAAGCAGGAAAGGTCAATGAGAATAGATCAACTGTGAAATGGAATGAAAGAAGAAGAGGCTTACGGAGGGAAAAGAGTCGTCAGAAGAAGAAGAAGGAGGTCGGAGGTGATCGAGGAGAACCTTCTGCCTGTTGATCGCTTTCTCCATATTCTGATTAAGAATTGAAATTAATTTTGGGGAAGAAAGGGAAGAAGGTGAAGGAGACTTGGGGCTCTGATGTATTATAAAATCTCCCACGATGACAAAGTGGTTTTTAAAAAAATAACTATTATACAGATATATATTATTTTTGTTTGTAGAATACCAATACCATGCAAGTGGTATGGTGGTTGGGGCTTAAATTTGTATGTGTGTTGGGGTGGGTTCGAGTCTCCTCAACTGCAAAGTCTAGAGTTTATTTTGGATTTTTCCATATTCAGTTGGCCAGGGTCATTTTGGGAATTTGACTTCCATGTAGGCCCCACTTTTGCTGAGTTGGAAGGACATGTCAGCAGTTAACATCTGAAATAGAAGGAATCCCGACGGAAGGACCTATTGGATGAGAAGATAATATTGTAAGGGTATTTTTGATGAAATTGTAAGTCGAGGGACTGAATCGATGTTGGACCCATACCACAGGTAACTAAACAGTATTTAGCCCTAAACATTATGCCAGTTACATACACACTAAAAGTGTCACATATAGGAGAATTCTCATAGAAGTTTAAGTACTATGTGGATTATCCCGAATAGATCAACAAGCTTTAAAAAAATCCACGCTGAAGTTCCTGACGTCAAGGGTGTTATCATGAAAAATATTGAAAAAATAGAAAAAATTGCTGATAGTTTGTTCTATTTCAAAATTGCAATGT
The DNA here is from genome assembly GCF_002994745.2 of Rosa chinensis. Classification (NCBI taxonomy): domain Eukaryota; kingdom Viridiplantae; phylum Streptophyta; class Magnoliopsida; order Rosales; family Rosaceae; genus Rosa; species Rosa chinensis. The sequence continues at coordinate 37,090,523 of NC_037094.1, forward strand.
TGTTTAACATTTGGAACTTAATATAACTTATTAAGTTACAACCAAATTTTGCATGCTTTTCAAAAATCTTCCAACAACAACTATAACAAACTGCAGTCATAAAAATAATTCTATCATTTATATGCTCTCTTTCAAGTTTAGGTAAAACGATTATAGTTACAATTCATGACCCACATCAAAGCGCGGGCATTCTTACTAGTTATAGACTAAATAGCTTTACCCAAATATAAACGATCCTTGCCCCTTAATCCAAAGAAAAACCCTAGCAACTATGTCAAGCAACCAGCAACTGCTAGCACCGCGAAGCACTAGTCATTCTTGTCATCAAGTACAACACCTCCAAAAGTGAACCCACCAATAGAATCGGCAGAATAGTATTGGCAGTCAACACAATTGTGCTACGTACATAACTAGTATCAAATTGATTTTTTTTTTCTAGACAAAATAGTAGTAGCTTTGAATAAAGAGTTAAGCAAAATAAATAAAAAATAACATGCGATGAAAAATTATTACACTATGCAACATTCGAAGAATATCATAGCTAGATTGACGATTGACCTAGTCTGACAAAAAAATCAAGTATCATATTAGCTTTATCTAAATTCATGAATGAAGGATATATTCATAAATATTTGAGTATTTCATTTTTTGACAGAGATATTACTCATGACTAGGGCTGTCAATTCCGACACGACCCAATAATACGACTCGAAACCCGCACGAAATAAAGCGGGTTGAACCCGCACGATTAAAAAGCGGGTCAGCCATGGGTCAACCCGCCATGACCCATTTAATAAATGGGTTGGCCACGGGTCAACCCGCCAACACGAAGTGAGCCCGTATAACCCGATTATGCTATACTTCTTCTTGAAATTTTGGGCGTTGGGAGTATTTGATCATAGGATTAGACAATTTGAAATATTTTTCTTTATAATTATTGGATTTAATTATTTATGAATATATATATATAATTATTTATATTCTTAGTCTTGTGGAGTTTTTAGTGAATTCAATCAATTTATGCATTTTTTTAGTTAAATGGGTCGCATTGTTAACCCTTAAATGGGTCATTTTGTCTAACATGACACGACCTATTTGTTAAATGGGTTAAGCGGGTTGGAAATGGGTAACCCGTTTAATAAATAGGTTGGGTTTGGGTTTAAATTTTTGACATGATTATTAAATGGGTTGGGTTTGGGTTTGTATATTGCGACACGACAATTACCTTGACCCGACACGAACCCAACCCGACACGACCCATTGACAGCCCTACTCATGACCATTGGATAAATGATTCTTGACGATAATGAGGGGCCCAACATTCTTCTATTCTTGCTAATAACATTTTCTATTGCAATTCATGTATAGTTTTTGAATGTTCAAAATTGAGAGTATGTATATCTGTATTTTTTTAGGGCCGGATGGTTTCTTTATTTATTTATTTATTTTTTTATTAATTGAGATGTCAATCCATTAAAAAGTAGTAAGAGGCAAATATTACATAAGGAGCCCTTCTAATGAGGACCACTAAAATGATGACTAGTTGATAACTTTTGTGTTAGACCCACTTTCCGATCACATTTTCGCAAATCAACCATTAGATATTTAAATATTTATGTGTATATTATTTATGCAATTTTTCAACCAATTTAAAAATCATTAAAACATTCATAATCGTGATTTATTAGTTATGAACATGAACGGTTCATGTTTGATAGATTTAGTTCGTCTATTGATTTGATCTAGTTCAGTATCTTAACGATTAGCAATTTAGAAGAACATTTTTAGAAGTGATCTACTTATGCATACGTAAACATCTAATGGTTGATTTGCCATAATGTAATCAAAAAGTGGTCTCCCAAACCGTTGATTAAAAAGTCCTCATTTTAGTGGTCCTCATTAGAAGGGCTCCCACATTACATAATAACACGCCCTATAAAGAGCCGGTCAGAAATGAGCTATTGTTAAGAGCCTTAGAACCTAGAACCTTACGTAAAGATGCCTTTGATAGCAACCGAAACCTAGTAATCAAGAGAACCTGACACTATCAGGAGGGGAACCAGAATAAGCCAAATTTTCAACCCAATTTATTCTTAAAACTTCAGGGACTGCCCTATGTAGAGGGGGCTTCCCTAGAAGCACCTACAGTCTACGTTAGAGGTCAAAAGCCCAAACCCAAGACAAAAATACTAAGCCCACCCGAAAGTAGCCCTAGCAAAGTGCGCACCTGAGAGGCTAAAAAAAAAAAAAACCTAACTAAAAGCTAATTAAAAAACTAAAAACTAACAGCCCACAATGGCCCAAGGTTATAAGATCCAAAGCCGAAGGAATTGGCCCAAATTGATCTCAGCCACTACTACCTTGCTCAAGGGCATTTGAGCACCGCCGCCGCCGCAACTCATTATTCCCTGCCGAAAGGCCACCACGTCATCTTGACACTATCATTCTGAAGTCATCACCGAAACCCAGTGCAAATAGTTTCCAAATCTAAATGAAATTGAAACCTGCGCACCCAACGGTCAACATCTCCCTTGATGCAGCCCTCAACGCCGTCGTCGCCTGGAGCAGAGATGGATCAAAATCCGACCTACCCCCATTGCCAGTCATCACTCCTTGCACCGATGTCCAAGTTCGCCTTGCATCCGAGAAGCATAGAAATAAACTCAAGGACCAAACACAATTGCCTTCAAGCCATCGACCCTAGATGCTAAGACAAAAGAACTACCAGTCCTACAACAAAGCACCACAGCAACACGGCAGAACTAGAGCTAGGGCTTGGAGAAGTTGCAGTTTTAGAACAAGCATAGCACTAGGATTGATGATTCCTTTGTAAACTTACATAAACTCATAACGAGCTTATTTTTTTTTGTTAAAGATAGGAAGAGACAACGCCTTAATAGTTGCATCTATTACACTATAGCGTCAAGCATAGAAAACATCCACTTTGAAACCAAAAATAAAGGATAATAAAAAAATTAAGAATTCATGATTTATATGCTTATGTAAGGGGAGGAGCATAAAACTCTCAATATCCAAAAACCAGCTCAACCCATATCCCAGATGACTCATAAAGCGTACATCCTTTATACAAAAATCACTTAGGTTCCCAAACATGAACTCCAATAATTGCAGGCTAAACAACCTAATTCAATCAAATATAAACGACCCATGCCCCCTAACCCAAAGAAAACCCTAGTAACTACGTCAAGCAACTAACACCTACTAGTACCACAAAGTGCTAGTCATTGTCGCCATCAAGTACAACACCTCCAAAAGTAAAGCCACCAATAGAATCGGCATAATAGTATTGGCAGTGACAATAATTGTGCTATATACATATTTAATATCAAATTAAAAAAAATTCTTTTTCTTCTAGACCAAATAGTATTGGCCTTGAATAAAGAGTTAAACATAAATAAATGAATAGCATGCTAATCATTAATATACTATGCAACATTCGAAAAATATCACATAGTGACAATTGACCCAACCTGACAAAAATCAAGTATCACATTAGCTTTATCTTAATTCATGAACAAAGGAGATATTCATAAATATTTGAGTATTCATGCATTTATTAACAGAGATATTACTCATGATCATTGGATAAATGAGTCTTGACGATAGTGACTAGCTTATAGTTTAGGTGGTTTTCATTTTGTGATTGAAGTGTTTGAGTTCAAATATCGCTCAATCAATCAATCTAGTCAAAAAGAAAAGGTTGGTACATATTAATGATGAAATACCATAAAGGAGAATCAATATTTTAACTAACATAACATCAGGGTCTCCAATTCCAACTCCATTGTTAGGTTACTTTAAGATATTGATGTTCAATTCTTATCCTCCTATCTTGGATCTACTTTATCGTCTCATCCATGGTATGTTGATGTTTACAATAGGACATACTATTTTGTGCTTTTGAGAATAATTAATAGACAATTCATATTGGGGGTTATTCTCCAAGTAGATGCAGACGAACCAAGAATGTCCTTGTTGATTTGGAGTCTTGGACTAGGACTTGAAGAAAGCATGAATATGAATTGCCATCAACCTAAACTTGCACCCACAAATCTACCTAATAACTTGGGTTTGTTGTAAGAGGCTTAACATTTATTTCATTTTTATTTCTTTTGTAGAGGACAAAGAGGCCAAACGTTGCAAGATGTCATACATGCATAAACAAAAGAAGAAAAAGGAGATAACAACATTAACATAATTATAAATTTTCAGCTTAAGTCTCCAAGTTTTGATTTATGAAACTCCAGAATATATTTGGGGGTACACGACGCCAAAAATTCCATATTCTAAGCATTAATAGAGCGTTTTGACTGATAACAAGGGACTTCACTAATTTTATGTATTCAAACATAGACACCAACTAGTAAAAATTGTTACACTAACTACTCTATTTGTTTTACAGTAGTGGTGGCAACTCATTGTTTTGGTTTTGATGTTTGATTCATTGTCGATTGGGGAGTTTTTTAGTTGGGTTGTGTTGTTTTGTTGGCAGATTTGGGATTTTTTTTGAGTTGGTTATGAAATTTTCTCAATTGCAAATTAGTACAGCCTTGCTTCTTCCCACCACACCAATATTAGTGTTGTGTAAATCCACCCAATTAAGCTAGCTAAGCTCACAGGTATGAAGTGTAATCTATGTATTAATAAGATGTAATATTTATGTGATGATGATTTTGTGCATTAATATAGAAACAGTAATAAAAGATCTTGTATTTGCAAAGAAAGAAAAATATTTCTCTTTTATTGAAGGAAAAATATTTCTCTTTATGAGGAAAGAAAAATATCTCACTACAAAAAGTAAAAAATCATTCAAATAATCTTGAGATAAGTTACCATGAAAATTCAGTAGGCCAATTCGATCATTGCATTGGATTAAGCGATGTTACTGATGTATGTACTCGATTTTGATGTTCTTATAGTTTACCATTATTGTACGAGAGTGTTCAACTATTCGATGAGTCTAACCTAGTGACTTGAGAGCTAAGATGAGACCATCAACCCTCATACCAACTACACAGTGCTATGAAAACCTTATTTGAGACATGAATTAATTGGAGAACACTTATTTTGTAAAATTGGTACAAAAATAGAAAATCAAAGTATATATAAATAATTTTAAAAATTGGTAGACTCTTGTACCTCTAGCTAAAGATGCCCTTCATGTGGCTAACGCTTAATTCCTCAACCCTTCTTGTGCTCAGATTATGATTTAAATGTACCAATTAAAAGGATAGATTCAAAATCAAAATTTAAAGAAAAAAGTTAAGTGAAATATAACCGAATTGATCATATGAATTAAATGATTAAATATCAAATAAAAAATTAATAGTGATGAATGCTGAAATTGGACATGAACAAAATCAAAGGAGTGCCAACAAGTTTCCTAAAATATAAGGTGACGATGGATCTTGTACTTGGGGGTTTTCTTTTTTTAGGATCACAAAATGATTCTCTATTTACTTCCATTTAATTTTTACAAATATATAAAAATCTCAGGCTTAGAACAGAATACGACAAGACAGTCCTCTTCACATTTCAGACAGAGAGAGTGACCCCAGATGCAAATTTGGTCTACAAATTTAAGATTTCATCTGGGAGGCGCCAACTTAAAATCCAAAAACCCTAAACACAAAAACCCAAAAAACCAGATAAAAAAAAGTGTGTGGGAGACAGTGAGAGGTCTGACCAAACATAGAAAGAAAGCATTTTGTCCATTTACCCAGGATAAAAAAAAAAAAAAAAAAGGCAAGGGAAGACATAGAAAGGTAGCGGAGGCAGATCATTTAGCTCTTTATTTTTTTCATCTCATTTATTGTTCCCATTGTTCAGAGAGAGAGAGAGAGAGAGAGAGAGAGGATTTGAGCTCTGAATCAGAGACCCAGAAAAGCTCTCATTCACTCTCCCAACTGTAAATGAAACCTCCCAGATCTGCAAAGTGACTCTCTTTGCTTGCTCTGCTTTCTGTTCTTCTCTAAAGATGCTACATTTGCTGCTTTTTTAGCTGCTTTTGCAAGTTCAGATTAAAGGGTACTTTTTTTTTTTTTTTTCAGTTGAAAATCGGTCATCTTTATAATCATCGTTTGTTTGTGTCGGATTGGCGGTGGTGGTGGTGGTGGGGGAATGAGGTGTATATAAGAGATGTCAGTAGCAGCAATGGGTGTGTCTGATCCAAGCCAACTCCACTTGAAGAAAGAGCTCACCCAGATTCGAAAGGCCGCCCGCGTTCTCCGCGATCCGGGGACCACTTCTTCTTGGCGCTCTCCTTTGGCTTCCTCTAGATCTGCTGCGGCCCCGGGAGCGGCGGCGGTTCCTTCTGCTTGTTCCACTTCCCACAATACCAACAATGGCGGCGGCGACAACAAGAGGGTGTTCCTGTACAACTGGAAGGGCTCTTCCAAATCGTCGAGAAATGATGACTACGAAGAGGATGAGGAGGAGGATGATTATGGTGTTGAAGATGAGGACGCTGCTTCTTCTTCTGTTGCGGCATTCAGTGTGGATGACAGCTTGAGCCACGGAGATTCCAGGAGTGACACTGGTGGTGGTCAGAGCCGGTCGTTGATGATGCTCCGGCGCAGATATCCGAATCTTCTACCGCCGCTCAAAGATGGTAATGGTAGTGGTAATGGTAAGAAAGCAAGTAAGAAAATCGAGTCCCATTCTCATGTTTTGTCCAAACATCAGCAGAAAGAGTTGATTCTTGGTAGGAACTTAAGAAAGGGAGGCCGGGATGAGCAATCTGATGACACTGAGGATTACTCTAATTCTGAGGATCTGAGGCACATTAGAGGGGCTTCCCCATTGCTCTTGAAGCTTAGGCAAAAGCACTGGCCTCCGGCCTCCACTACTGTTAGGAGAAATGATAGTAGAGCAGAGGACTCTTCTTATTGCTATAGCACTCCTGCATTGTCGACTAGTTCTTATAATAGGTATGGTGTTCGGAATCCAAGTACTGTTGGATCTTGGGATGGAACTGCGACTTCAATGAATGATGGGGATGATGAGGTTGAGGACCATTTGGATATTCCGGGTAGCAAAGGATGTGGGATTCCTTGTTATTGGTCCAAAAAGACCCCAAAGCACAGAGGCATGTATGGAAGCTGTTGCTCCCCTTCGCTTTCTGATACTATAAGGAGAAAAGGAAGTGTCCTTTTGTGTGGAAGTCAAAATGTTTATCCTAGACGACGGGGCTCATCTTCAGGTTCTAATAAGCGGAGAATTGCATCTAGAAGTGCGCAAGGTGTTCTGCCATTGCTAAACAATAGTGGTGATGGTAGAGGAGGGTCATCCATAGGAACTGGGAGGAGTGATGACGAACTCTCCACAAACTTTGGGGAACTTGATTTGGAAGCTTTGAGTAGATTGGATGGACGGAGATGGTCAAGCTGCCGAAGTCAAGAAGGCTTGGAGATTGTAGCTCTGAGTGGAGTGGGGGAAGAGGAAAGCACTCCAGATAGTGTTAGAAGTTTTAGCCAGAAGTACAAGCCAATGTTCTTTCGTGAATTGATTGGCCAGAATATTGTGGTGCAATCACTTATAAATGCTATTGATAGGTGTAGGATTGCTCCCGTTTATCTTTTCCAGGGACCCCGTGGAACTGGAAAAACATCTACAGCTAGAATTTTTGCTGCTTCCTTGAATTGCCTAGCTCCTGATGAAACTAAACCCTGTGGCTACTGCAGGGAGTGCACTGATTTTATGTCTGGTAAGAACAAGGATCTATTGGAAGTTGATGGTACCAATAAGAAAGGAATTGATAAAGTCAGGTACCTATTGAAAACTCTATCTGTGGCTCCCTCATCAGCATCATCAAGGTATAAGGTTTTTGTGATTGATGAGTGTCACCTATTGCCTTCTAAGACATGGTTGGCATTTCTTAAATATTTGGAAGAACCACCGCAGCGAGTTGTCTTCATATTCATTACAACTGATTTGGATAATGTTCCTCGTACCATACAATCTCGGTGTCAGAAATATCTCTTCAACAAAATTAAGGATAGTGAGATTGTGGCCAGGTTGAGGAAAATTGCTGTTGAAGAGAACCTAGATGTTGAACCAGATGCATTAGATTTGATTGCTTTGAATGCAGATGGTTCACTTCGAGATGCAGAAACTATGTTGGACCAGTTGAGTTTGCTGGGGAAAAGAATTTCAACATCTCTTGTGAATGAACTTGTGAGTTTTCTCTGGCTATTATTTCCTGACATGGTCTAATTCAGTATGAGTTTAGCATACTAATGCGAGTTCATGGCACTATTATCAAAGAAAAAACAAAAAACACTGACTTCTTAGTCTAGTATTATGTTGGATATGTTCAAACTCATCAACTACTTTATCTTTTGCAGGTGGGAGTTGTTTCCGATGACAAGTTACTAGATCTTTTGGAGTTAGCAATGTCATCGGACACTGCAGAAACAGTGAAAAGGGCCAGAGATTTGATGGACTCTGGGGTTGATCCCATGGTTTTGATGTCTCAGTTGGCCAGCTTAATTATGGACATCATTGCGGGAACCAACGGTACTAATGATGTCAAACATGACTCCTTATATGGTGCTCGGAACCGTGAGTGTGTCCCCTTAACTTTTGATGCAATAAAGTTGTTCATTCTATTTTACAAATGTTAATGATTGATAACTACATGACGAATAAGTAAGTATATAGATCAATATTGGTAAGACCAATGGATTCAATCAAACATGATAAGATGTACAACATGGCCCGTTGGAGAAATGATATTATAAGTACTGAGAAGCATTATGCTGCAATTTGCAAGATCCTGTATGTGGTTGGTTTCATGATCTATCCATCTGCTTCCCTAGAATAGATTCAAGTATTTCCTGGGCAGTACTGGTGATCTCCTTGCCCCAATCCAAATTTAGGAATCTAGCCATAACAAAGAACCAAGTATTGGAATCTTGTATGGAGACTTGCGCATAGTTTCTCATCTCTACAAGAGATTCTGTGGTACAAATATTTTAAATTTTCCTGTTAGTTTAAGATTGGTAGGTTTGTGTAAGAAAAGGTTATGTATCTAACACATAGGTCTTGTGTTGTTATTTTCTTTGCTTAGATGGCAATGTTCCATCTGTTGGCATACTTCTGGTTCTCTCAAGTTCTTCTCCTGAAATACTCACCCGTCTAGATCACGACAAGTACTTGTATATCTTAAGAGTAGTCATTTACATTAATAATCCTGGGGACAAAAAATACTCTACTGATTGTATTTTATTTTTAGAGCAACTGATGCTCCATAATTTCATATGTTATTCTATTTTATTTTCTTTTGGCTATTTTGTCGGTGTAGATGATTTTTAGTCCAGTAAAGATGTTATAATCTTTTTGTTTTGGTTTATTTTTTTATTCAAATTTCCAATTATGGTGATTGTTTTACTTCAGTGACCGAAGCAGAATTGGAGAGATTAAAACATGCTCTGAAGATTCTTTCGGAGGCTGAAAAGCAGCTTAGGGTTTCAAGTGAGCGCTCAACATGGTTTACAGCGACTCTGTTGCAGCTTGGTTCAGTGCCTTCTCCAGACCTTAGTCACTCATGCAGCAGGAGGCATAGCTGCAAGACAACTGAGGATGATTCTTCAAGTGCTTCAACCTCAAGAGAAGCAGCCACTTACAAACGGAAGTTAGATGGTCACTATATACTTCAAAAATCAACTCAACATGCTTCTGTACAAAGAGCACCAAATGACAATTCCAACCATCAGGGAGATTCGTTGTCAAGAAATAATGGTTTCGGTGTGAATACCAAGCCCTCACATGATCAGTTTGTGGGTAATGGGGCCTCAACTCCCTTGTGTGGAAATGTTATGGCTGGAAATATGAACCTTAGATGTGTAAACTCTGAAAAGTTAAATGATGTATGGGCACAGTGTATTGAGAAGTGTCATTCAAAGACATTGAGGCAGCTACTACATTCTCATGGAAAGCTAGTGTCTATATCTGAAGCTGAAGGTAAGCTCTTAAGCTTTTCATTCACTTTTGTTTATTTTTACATATGCACAAAGACCTTATGCACCTTTTTGTAGTCGGAAGTTGCTGCAGCTATTTGTAAAGTTTAAAGTCGTTCTTGCAATGACTAATTAGTATTCTTGACAAGAAAATTATAGTTTATAGTTGTTTCCATTTACATTCGTATCACTGATAGTTTTATATGCCATTGTGATACATGGTGTATTGTCTTCTCACTGGAGGCGGATGTACAAACATGAAAGGAAGGCGAAAAATGAAAACGAAGTAAAGAAGCTACTCATGCTTGATATGATTTTTTTCGTTCTACATATACAACATCTTTGTTAGATGTTCTCAGTAAATGAACACCATATGATGTCATGATGACACTGGATGTAAAATGGTGATTTTTATAATGATGCTTAAGCTATACTTTGCAGTCTCATAGAATAAGGGGCATCCTTTTAGTTCTTAGTTCATAGCTTAAATCATACCTTTAAAGACCCATGATGGACTCTCTCTCTCTCTCTCTATATATATATATATATATATATATATATATAACGTTTTATATATATGCATGTATGTGTAGTGTGTTTATAGTATAAATCCACATATGCATTCGTTTCCTGTTCTTCCTTTTGTTTAAACTGGCATTTTTATTCAGGTGTTCTGGTTGCTTATGTTGCATTTGAAGATGGAAGTATCAAATCTAGAGCAGAGAGGTTTGTGAGCAGTATCACAAATTCAATGGAAATAGTTCTCAGACGCAATGTCGAGGTTAGAATTGTCCACTTGCCAGGTGGGGAGGCTTCTCTAAATGGTCCAAGTCCAGTTCACTTGCTCGAAGGTCTAAAGCAGGCAGGAACTATGGCAGAACTTGTCAGGGAAAGGAAAAGAGTTGGTTCAAATGCCACAGATGGTTATTCCAATTGTTCTCTGTTTCTGGATGGGACCCACAAGTCAACCTCTGATTCATCAGACTTAGTTGCAGATGGCAATGCTCAAACAAGTGATACAAGAGAGAGTGGACAGGAGATCCCAATGCAGAGAATAGAATCCATTATTCGCGACCAAAGGTTAGAGACTGCGTGGCTACAGGTTGCAGAGAAAGGCACCTCTGGTTCTTTGAATCGTTTGAAACCTGAAAAGAATCAGGTCCTACCTCAGGATGGCATTTATTATGAAGATCAGATGGAATCGATGAATTCAATGGGATTATCCTCTCAGCAATGGGATGATGGATTAAACCATGAAGTAAAAATCTTGAGTGCTAACAGTGGGAAGGTCATTCAGCAGGACCAAATAGGTAAAAGGGTTGATCATTATCCTATGTCCCCGAGTTTACTACATGAAAAGGGCAAGTCCGACAAAGATCACCTGTGAGTATTGATTTCTTGACTATTTCCATATTTCTTTATAAAATTCTTTTATACTCCTTAGTCCTTACTTGGCTGAAAACACAAAAAACAGTCTAATGGTGGACAAACTAGATTCCTTGAGATTTGATTAATGTGAGTCATGAGATTATCTTGCACAGGTTTTTATAAGCATTTTGTAGTAGTATAAACACTTCATCTTCTGAGGTTCATAGAACAATGTCTATTTTTAATTATTCAAGGTTAAATAGATATATGGTCACTAAATTTGCTAACTGTAGATAGACCTTTATAGTGGAAAATGGAATGTGCATGTGTAGAGTTGCTCTCCATTTCTGGAAAAGAGCATTTCGGTGCTGATATGTCTCCAGGAAAGTTTTTACCATCTGCATCTTGATGTCACAGCTCTAAATGGGGTATTTTAGTCTAGTGTCATGTTCTTAGGCTGCAGAAAGAAGATTAGAACTCAGTGATACATTTAATCCGGGTATTATAATGTGTTCGGGCCTGTTTAATACAACTGAGAATTAAGCACTATATGTTGTATTTTTAGCATTGAAATTCTAAAACAATCACCTGGTATTGAATGTTAAATTATGGATACTGAAGTTTCAAGCAGAAATTGCTTAACATGAATGTTGTTTTTACTAAAATCGATTAACATGAATGTTGACGTTAGTAACAACAATATTGTTAGTAACAGAAATTATGGATTGTGAAAGTGGATATGATGTTACTGAATAGATTTGGTGACACAATGTTAGTAACAGCAGTGTTATTAGTGGTGACTGTTCTTTAGCCATTAATTAGAGTGGCAATGGTTGTATGTGTTAGCTGGTTTCTTGTAACTGGGAGTGCTAAAAGGGAAGGAGTCAATAAGAGTTGGTAGGGGCTTGACGTAGTATTAAGAGTGCTGGTGGGTGGCGTTCAAGCGTTTGATATAGTAGTGATGGTTTTGGTCTGGTAGATGAGCTGGTGTTGTTAATGTCAACAGTAAGAGTTTGAGCAGTGATATGGGTGATGTTCAGTTTGTGTTTATTATTTGTTGGTGGTAGAAATTTATCGAATTCAGCCTTCAGTATGATAGAGATACTTCATGTTATAGGCAATTTCTTTTCACTATTGATGTTGAATCCTTTTGCATTATCAGAAGTGCTAAAAATATTTCCGAAAACATTCAATACGGTACAAGACATGCTCAAAGTTTTTAGTAGGGCATTCAGGTGCTTAATTCCGGACTATTCAGATTCTATAGTGAAACAGAATCTTAGTATGGTGCAGGAGAACTGTTGTTTCAATTGATAGCACTCTTGTGGCTTTTCTTTTTGTTTCATTTGTTGTCTTTTCTGATATGTCATTGTCAAAATTATATGCATTATATTCATATCCACAGTAATTACTAAATGCCAAGTGGTCATGCATCCACAGTTATTCATATCCATTGTATGCACATTCTCATTCTTAGTTTTTCTATAGGGGCGATGAATCAGGGTCAGGTAGAGGAGGTTGCAGTGGATTTTTTCGTTGCTATAACACTAGACGTCGTAAAAGAGGAAAGGTAAAAAGTTATTACATCTTTATATTTGTCTTAAAATTGGAAAGGTAGCTTGACTTCAGAGCAACTTTTAAAGATTTGTGCCTATAAACAGGTAAAAGGGACCCCTGTTCAACCACGCAAAGGTAGACGGTTTTCATTGTTTGGTGTGTGTGGCAAGTCAAGGAAGAAAGCAGAGAAGACAAGATAAAGAGAGGATTTAGGATTGGAGTTTTGGCTATACTGTTCCATTTCGTTACACATTTTCCTGTATTTATGTTCCCAGTTGAGCCATTCTTCAAAGATGCAGTGATAGGGTGAAACAGATAATGTAAAGGTTTTTCCCTTTTCTTATTCAACTGATTTATCTGTGTCCATCCAATTTTTATTTGATCAATACAAATAAAATGGTAAAACCTTGAATGGATTCAAGTTGCTCCTTTTCATAATTTATTTCACTGGTCTTTGTTGAAGATTGTTGTGCCAAATTACAGGGGGAGAAATTTTCATTCCTCAACTTAAATCATACCCAACCTCGGTCTTGTTCATACACAGCACACAATAAAACATTAAAACCTCGATCATATTCTATGTTGAAGAATTTTGGAAGCAATGATTTGGTGACGTGGGGATGGACGGCGGTGCTGAGTTTTGGGCGGCGGATGGCGGAGCAGGACTTGAGCACAAGAGAGAAGATTTTGCCGTCAAGATAGAGAGCCAGTAACGTCTTGTGTATGTGGTGAAACCTTTGGCATGACTGCCTTGGTTGACGAGGAAAGTCAATTACTTGGGGTTTTTTTTTTTGGTTGTTGGTAAAATTGCTTGGAAACTTTGTTAGGGTGGAATGCTTGGTAAAATTCCTCTAATTTACTGTGTCTACACCCTGTTGGTTTTGGACAGAACCAGCTGATCATCTTTTGAATTTCTGTTCATGTTCACACATTCATCAGGAGAAGACTTCAATGAGTAAAATAAAAATTGTTCCGTTTCATATACTTTCCGCATAGATTTATGATTAACCCCAAGGAAAATTGTTTCTGATAGCCAAGCTACTTGGCTGCATATACAAAAATAGTTTAATACACAGAAATTGTTGTTTGCTTTTCCACACATGGACCTAAATTTTAGACACTTCTGGAGCCGGTTATAATACCATCCGATTCTGAACTCAATAGCTGCATATCTCAGCAAGGGGAGTCTGTTGAATGAGTCATGCTACGTACAAATATTTTCAAAGATCTTCATAGGTGCATCAATGTGATTTGAAGACAAATGACAAGAAGATCATCCTGAAGACTTTTTAGTGTCCATACTCAATATTCTTTCTGCGAGTAATAAATCATCTGGCGTTGTGACCTGCAAAATATTTGTAGTGCAATGAAATGAGACTTCTTTACCTTACAGATGAACTTCCAAATACAGTGAGCAACTTCCAAATCAAAGGATGGGGTGCTGAGTATTGGTTCTGTATTCGTGTAAGTTGCAAAAAATGCAAAGAGTAGGATATTTCACTACCTTGATGTTGGTGTAAGATCCTTCAGTGATGTACACAGGATGTGGAAGGTGCTCAACAATAGACACGTCATCAGTAACTTCAAGGCCTTCTCTGTTGAAATTACAATTATTAAGAAATGAGAAAGATAGAAATAACATTGTTTTTCAATTAAAAATTGCCTGGCAAAACTCATACACACTTTTGTCTCTCTTGATCAGTATTTCAAAGCATTAAGAGTCAACTCTTAAGACTTTCTCTTGGTTTTTTAAATAACAAAACAAGGATCAGGCTCTCGAGGGATAACTAACAGGATTCTGATTTATTCACATACTCAACATTTATCATCATCAACTCATTACCTAATATTTTTATTTTATTACAGCAGTTTGCACTGAACACTGTACAACAAAATCGACATTAATCCTTACGTACCTGTTAACAAGTTCAAAACCCTTTTTGAGCAAGTCAGGTTTGATGACCTGTGAGAATTGATAGACAGTAGCTATTAGAATGTTCCAGAGTCAGGAATTGAGAGATGTAAATGCTGGAAACATTAAACCTGTGGTGTCTGCATTTCCCAAAGTGTTCTCCTGTCCAGAGTTCGGACTACAAAAGACTCATAGTTTGCCTGCATATGAAAAGACAAATTTCTTAGTCACAAGATCTATATGCAGGAATTCATGTTCTGCAAACAGGTTGAAATCCCCCTGATATGTGTTTAAGCAGGGACAAAAACTGCAGAGAGATGGTCTTTTGTATCGACTGCTCAAGTACCTCGAAGGATACATAACTGATAATACAACTAAAGTACAAGGAAACATGGAAACTAGCAGCTACATGATATCCTAATACACACACATATGTTTTGCTGAAAGGGAAACAAGGAGAAACTAAACCAAATGCATCATATAAATTGGTTGTAGTTTAAATATTCATCAACTGCAAGTAGTATAAATCTGAAAGCAAGTCACTGATTAATACGTACCTCTTTGATGGTCGCTTTTACTGGAACCCCAAGTACAGCTGCTCCATTTAACCAACCATCTTTAAGAACCTAAAAGCATTCAATGCTTGCTCTGATTATTCTCTTGAATAGTAATAGAAGAAATCTGATTTGACATAAACCAAAGTAAATAAATAAAGAAACAAATTCACAAAACCACCAAGGATACACCAAAATAACTGAAACAACAACCACCCACCCATTCTGCAGTTGGTGGAAGTGTGCTTTTCCTTGAGGAAAAAGATACATGTGCAAATACCTTTCATTCCTACGTGATGTATTCCATATACTGATGCAGTAATTCACTGCCTAGACACCAGGATCAACAAACTCTAAGGTTTAGGGCTTTAACACACAGGTTTTGTAGGGTAGAAAGTGAAAACTAAGAACTAGGATTCCCTCCCAGGTTTCTCACTCACACATAAGGCTTCACACCAACACTCCAATCTCAGGAAAACTCAGAAACACTCTGAAATTTTTATTCATCAAGACATATCTGGCCACTTGGCACTTACACTTATTTATATTTGAGTAGATAGCTCATATTAACTAGCATTAAAGACTCATTCATAGCTAGGGCTGTTACACTTCAAAACTGAAGCATAAAAGACCTAATAAAGGAATTTAAACTCCTAACTGAAACCGAAATAATAAAGAAGCCTTCAAAATCCCAAACTGAAACTGAAAGACACCTGCCTAGAGACTTCTAGAATGAAAGCAGTTAATCAAACCATATGGAAAGGGAATGACTAGCTGCTCTCTTTTTCCATTTCTTTCGCTTGTAAACCTTAAAAGGTTTGACTATGATGTCCTCATCATATACATGCTTTTGACACATTGACTGGCAGCAAGGAAAGTTAAACAAAACCACTTATTTGGAGAGTTGAAATGATCTTTACATGCTAACAAATGGTTTCACAAATTTCTAGGTCATTTGGCAGCAATTCTTAAGACATTCTAAGATCTTCTTGGAAAAGCTTCATCCCTTAACACAAAGTGGAATCTTCAATCAAAATAGACTCACAACCCCTACATGATACAGTTTGCATTTTATTCAAGAACTCGCCAGTCAGCTACTCATCATTGAGCCTTGTGATAGGGTCCTAACAGGTATGCATCAATACTTATGGGGGGATATTGGTATGATACCCAAGATTGCTCTGCCCTCTACTATTCTTCTGTAGTTTGCCAACAATTAATATACTTAAATAGAAGAGCAGTAGATGCATCTTGATGGAAAAGCTTTCATTAAGTTCCATCATTTGTAGGATATACACTGCCTCATGTTAAGGGATGGCCAAGTTGATTTGGTAATTTCTAGGACTAAATTCTTACAAATTTTCATCGTCTTTGTCATGGTTGTAGGCTGTTTATATTACTATATAATTGAAAAATGTCATCCACTTCTCCCTTTCCAAAAGTTTTCTTTTCAAGCAATTGTAAACATGCCTAGTTCTATGCATTCTGGTGCAAATTGGTTTCTGTGCATGAAAATGTTCAGTCCGACACTAGGGGTGTGTACGGATAACATGTATCTAATACTTCTAGACAGAGATTTCTTTACATAAGAAGCAGCATTGCTCTATATTTAAGACGCAATGCATAATGATACTAAAGACATGGTGATCTATTAATATGTAATGTCAAAACAGAATAAGGCGAATCAATTAGATATATAAGTAAAGAAATTCTAACCTTCTCAACATCTCCTGATGATACCAGAGGTCTTGCAGAATCATGGATGCAAACAAGCTCAGAGGTCAAATCAATAGCCTGTACACAGAAGTTGGATCCAATGATAAGTTATGCAATCGTACTCACACATCCTCATTTTACAATAATGCAATTCAGGAAGGAAAAAAATCACCAATTGAAGATACTAATTGTTTTCCAAAAAGTAAATTAATAACTGCAGTTGACTTGCATTTTGAAAGCTATTGCAACCGACTTTGAGATAAAGCAGAATGAAGACTTTAGACTAATGTGTTAAGTAGGTAGATTCAATACTAGGCTACAACTGAGAGACCTTTCCCAAGAAAACAAAACAAAGAGACATCAGGGAGACTTTTGTTTCTTAAAGTATGGAAAACACAATGATGTGCATGCACCTGGAGTCCACTGTAAACAGAATCTTGTCTTTCCTTCCCAGGCAACGTGAATTTAAGTTCTGTGTGGATCTTATGCTTGGAGTCTGAGAACATGACCGAAACCAAATCAGAATAAATGTGTGTCCTACAGCACTAAACGCAACAGACAAACATGTCAAAGAGGCAAATGCGCATTACAAGGAGAGCAAGAGAGGAATGGAACCTTCAAAAACATCCCTGTAGGAGGGATCACAAACTACAATGATTTCCTTCACTTGAGGCATGCGTGAGAAAGTATAGAAGCTGCACGGAGTTGTACGTCAAATATCCATTCAGAAGAGCACAAACTTTGCATACAGAAAGAAAAAAAAGAAAAAGAAAAGGAAAGATAACTAGAAAAGCAAGTCATATTTCACCATATTGACAAACACAAACAACCTTATGGGCCGGTGACTACACTAAAGGAGTCTCCGTAATTAGGTTCTAAAACTACAACTTAATCAGCATTGATTGAATTAAAAAAAAACAGAATCCATGAGGTCAAAAGATGCAATGTGAAAATAATATAAAAGCATTGACTTGGTTGAATAATAAGTTACCTGTACAATGCAATAGGCTGGCTTAAAAGCGGGAGATACTGTTTCGGCATACTGGCCTAGTTGCACAAACATAACTCTAAAAATATTATTAGTTGATAGATGAAAATGGTGACAATAACAATAATATTATTAGAAGAGGTGGACTTACACCCATCCTTTTACCCTTGCCTCCAGCCAGAAGAATCACTGACACGCTTTTCTCTTTCACAACAGACTCCTCCGGTTTCTGCATTATCCAAGTAACATTTTTGTTTGTTTCAGAATAACAAATTGGCACGACCGAATTGAACGAAGAAGAAGAAGTGCCACATACTTACATCTTCCAGGGCAGAGAAACAAGTGAAGCTGGAGGTTGCAATTCTAGCCTTATGATGCTTTCCCCTGAAATTGAATTGATGACCTGAAAAGGCATGGTAGTGTGAGATAATAGTAACAGAGGGTTGAAGTTGAACGGAAAATTGAGAAATAGAGGAGGTGGGAGTTGCCTGCAAATCGTAGGTTGGAGTGTGAGATTGGCGGAATTCGGAGGTTGTCATTTGAGAAGAGCAGTGAAGAAGAAGCAGAGAGGGTGAAGCCAAGTGCATGAACCAAGAGCCCCATCAGCAGCTGCAGAGAGAGAGTAGTTGGCACTATCTAAAAGGGAGCTCAATTTGATTCGAAATTGTGATGCTCAGTGTTTATTCCTTCGACTTGGAGACAAAAATTGCCTCTTTTGACCTTCCCCGTCTTTTTCCAATTTTTTTTTTTTTTTTACTTTTTACCTATTTCGTCAAATTCCTTTATTACTTTCCAGCACAGAAAAATTGAAAACTAAAATATTTTTACCTTTTTGAGTTCCCTGGACCTGGGTCAACGATGGTCAAACTGCCGCGTGGAGGTGGGACCTAGCACTGAGGGAGGAAAAACACGGCCAAGCGACCGCGACCTGTTATCGGGAATTCGCTCTCTACATTTTTCTTTTGTTTGATCAAATTAGAGAAATAGAGTTTCTTCTTTTTAAAGAAATTCTATCGATTAGAATCATATTTTACCGTTATGACCCATGCTGTAGGTAAATAGTATTGTTATAACTAATGTAGTTTATATAGTCGCCACTGCAAAGTTGCATTTGCGACCACAACAGACTTGGCTTGTATGACCATGTTAAATAATGTTCCGATATAAACCATTCAGTCTCTTTCCTAATTCAACAAGGATGCTACGAAATGTTCGTTTTTTGGAACCACATTACTCAATGTAAGCCAGTTAGTAACCTAAGTTGTAAGCATTCTGGGGCAGATGATTCACATTAATATGAAAGCCAGCGATAGCACCAGCACCGTGACTAATTCCACTGGGATTATTAGGTAAAGCTTTGTTTTAGTCACGCACGTTGCAGCTATACATAAGAGACTACTTGAGCTCGGCCAGGTTCACAAATGTCGTGTCTCATAAATGTGGTGAGCACACCAATATCAAACATGCTCTGTATGGTCATTTCAGAGACGAGATTTGTGGAATTTTGTTTAATGGGTTTTGTGAAAATGTTGGTTCATCTGCTGTGAAAGTGGTTTAAGCCACATATTACCGCGTCTGAGTCACATTGGAAAAGACAGAATTTGTGCCCCGGGTTCAAGGCAATTTCAACCCAGTCCAGAAATGATCTTATTGGCTGTGTTAATGAGAAATGCAACCCTCCTTGAAACAAAAACCAATTATAAGGAATGTCAATATACTTTCTGGACGGGAACGGAGCCTTCTTCGCTATCTTCCACGATAACCATGTTAGAATGGGAGTGTGAAACTCTTTTCCTTTCTCCTAGATCAGCCTAAGGCTTCAACAAAGTCATCATGTGCCCCTTGATTTGTAAGTTTTCATGAAAGTTCTTCCCGGATAAGAAAGAACGCCAAAAAGAATAACATAACTTGTTAACATCCCAAACTCAGAAGCAAAAAAACACATACTTCAACTTGTGCAACTTTCAAATGTAGCCATTCAGGGGTAGAGTAGCAACATGACAAACCTCTACATAATAAAATTCACAGCCTTCAAGTTCTTTAAGGCTCTAGTTAACTGAATACTTTTTATTGAAATACAAACGAGAAAGGGGGCACTGAAAGATGAGAAACTCCATACTTCATTCCTCTTGCTGAGCAGCCAATCTGCAAGAACAGCCAACATCAAAAAGAGAACTTGCTAAACTAAAGATGTTAAATGTATTTGTGAAAACAATAGGAAAGATCTGTGTATCTACTATAGCTTGTATGAAACAGCTTTACAAGGTCCGCTCACGTGCTTGCACCATTCAACAATCAAAGAACTACACAATACTAAGTATTAACAAGCCTATTATAACCACCTCTTACTCATAGAATATAAATTGTCTATATACTCATAGAATATAAATTGTCTATATGCAGTGAGGTTGATTATTATGTAGCTCCCTCAACTTTTTGCCGGATTCCCACTTTAGTCTCCAGTATGTTTTCATAATGTAGTGGTCCTCCAGCTTTTATCAGTGTCTCCTACTCTTGGTGTTTCTGTCCTTTTCTGTCAATTTTAGGCCTTACGGCTCTCCTCCGATGCTCTCTCATGTTATGGCCATGACAACCATAGTTCTTTCTCTAAAGCACAACCAAAAAGCTCAGACCTGACCAAGCTAAGCATACTCAATAGAAAATACTACGGTTTTCATAGCCAAGAGATGAGAGATAAGGGGAACGGAAGGGTGATACTGATTGCTTGGGTCGATGTTTCACCCCTAAGAGTTACAGAACATCTAATGAAATGGAGGAAGGACTACGGTGAGACTGTGGGACACTGACACACTGGTAAAGTTGGAAGAGTACAAAATTAAAAAAAAAACAAATTGGAAGCCTAAACAGGAGTGGGAAAAATCATAGGCATCAAATGCTACAATTGAGTCGCATGCGGTGATATGTCATATGCTTCAATAAGGATTCAAGCCTTGCAAACAATAAGTCAGCAGACTCACTAATCACTAATCAGCAAACTACCAAAACATCCTAAAAGTTGTATACCTCTCAGCTCGGCTCCTCAAATCTGGACCAAAGTAATAGATTTCAGGTATGTATGTACACATATCTAACAATGCAATTACTAAGTTAAACCAAAACCTAACTCCCTCTGCATAGCACATCTTTTAGGGCAAGTACAGAGTGTTCCCAAATTCCAAATCTTGTTCAACTGAAACTCCCAACCCCAATTCCAAACATGAGAATAACACACCACCTAGCCCTCAAAATGAAGGAGGTAAATCATAACGCAAGGATAATTGAAATTGAAATTGAAATGGGAAAGGGAGAGGTTGGGGGACCTGAAATAGATTGATTGAATGAATCCTCTCATCAGTGAGAGGAGGAGGAGGAGGAGTGAGAAGAAGGAGGAGAGATGACGCGGTTGTAGAACTGCTCGCCGACCAAGTAGACGCCGAAGGCCACCAGAGCGATGCCGAGGCCGGGAGTGGCGTGGCGGAGCTGATTCGAAAGCATCGGGTGCTTCCTCCACTCGTCCCTTCTCCTGAAGAACTCCCCTGTGGGTCCCAACGGCTTGCTGCTGCTTCCCATCTCTCTCTCTCTCTCTGCTTCCTTCTTTTTTTTCTGTTCTGTTCTTTAGATTTGCAAACGCGCCTCAGTCACACCCAACAACGCAGGCACGCTGATTTCAGATGTTTACCACTTTGCAGTTTGGCCCTCCAAATAGTTCTGTTCCTACATTTTCCCCTTCTTTTTCTTTTTGTTACTACACATCACCTCTGACTAGGCCTGTCACTTGGTCAATTCGAATCGGTTATAGGTATTACCAACTTTAAAACCAAAGCTTTCGGTTTCAAAATTGAGCTACCAATTACCAACCAAAATTTTCAGTTTTTAATTATAACTACCAAATTCGGTATTTTGGTTTTCGGTATTACTAACTTTAGAACAACTAATTCTTTGTAATTAAAATTAGAATTAACAAAATTAGGTTTTTGTTAAAGTAAAATTGATATTGGAATAGTCTACTCATTTCATTTCATAGTCCCTTTATATAGGGATAGAGTTACAACGGAAATATTAATTACATTAAGTACATTGAATGCTGATTGATCTATAATTGTGCTGATTGATGGTAATCACTGATTCCTTGATTCCCTCTCCGTCAGTTGCTTTGACGAAGGCACACAATATGTTTTTCCTTTAACACTCCCCCTTGTGCCAAGTCAAAGACGAAATGGTGCATGAGTTGTTGCCTCACTAAAAACCTTGCCAAGTAACAATAAAAACCCTGTGGGACAAAAATACACCTTGGTCGAAGGAAAAGAGCACAACGCACCTTCTACATTTGAGAATGACATGTGTGTGTCAGACTCCCCCTGACGTCTACACCTCCCCCTGATCTTTACATTAATCAAGTGAGTTTGGAAAGTCTTCGCATTCCTATGCTTTTCACATGTTTCTCAACTGTGGCCTTAGGCAGTGATTTGGTGAACAAATCTGCCACATTCTCCTCAGACCTTACTTGATTCACTTGAATCTTGAGGAGGGTCTGTTGTTGCTGATTGTAGGAAAACTTTGACGATATGTGTTTTGTATTATCCCCTTGATATATCTTAGCTTCATCTGTTCGATGCAAGCTGCATTATCTTCATAAATGCAAGTAGGCTCTTCAGTGGTAGAACTCAAACCACTAGTCCCTCAAATATGTGTAATGATAGCTCTTAACCATATACACTCACGAACCATCTCAAGTAGAGCAATGATCTCTGAGTGGTTCGAGGAGGTAGCCACAAGGGTTTGCTTGGTTGATCTCCAAGATATCGTCGTGTTCCCAATGGTGAGTACATAACCATTTTGGGAACGACCTTTATGTGGGTCATAGAGGTATCCAGTATCAGAAAAACCAGCCAAAACGTCATTTGGTGTTTCAGTGTAGTGAGTGGCGCTTTCGCCATCAACATTTCCTTTTAGGGATTGCAGTTCCATATGCGGTCCCTCTTGTCTCTCTGTAGGGAAAGAACAGTCTCAAGTCAATGGTTCCTTTTAGGTATCGAAGATGTTCTTGATACCATTCCAGTGACGCTGCGTTGGCATTGAACTAAATTTAGCTAACAAGTTCACTGAGAATGCAATGTCTGGTCGAGTAAATTGGACTAAGTACAATAATGTGCCTATTGCACTTAGATAGGGAATTTCAGCTCCCAACACTTGTTCGTCATCTTCCTTTGGACGAAATGGATCTTTCCTTGCATCCAAACTTCGACCGATCATGGGAGTGCTAGCAGGATGTGCTTTGTCCATGTTATATCACCTGACTTTTGGACATATGCAGACTGGTGCATTAATATTCCACAAACTCGGTGTTCTAGTTCAAGACCTAGATAGAATCGAGTTTTCCCAAGATCCTTCATCTCAAATTCGGATTTCAAGTAGCTCGCGGTTTCTCTTATTTCATCAAGAGTACCAGTTATGACGTATACTACTACAATTTGCAAATCCGGAACTTGTTTTCTTTATGAATACGCAGGGGCATAATTCATCGTTCTTATATCCCTTCCCAATCAAGTAGTCACTTAGACGGGTATACCACATCCGTCTGGATTGTTTCAATCCGTAAAGTGAGCGTTTCAACCTAGTTGCAAACGCACTCCGTGGTTTAGAGTCACTTGGCTTGGGTAATGTAAGGCCATCTGGCACTTTCTTATATATCTCGAATCTAGATCGCCATAGAGATATGCAGTAACCACATCTATGAGCTGCATTTCCAGTTCTTTGGAAACTACTAAGCTAACTAAGTAGTGGAACGTTATACGTCCATTACGGGAGAGTATGTCTCCTCGTAGTCAATTCCAGGGCGTTGTGAGAAACCTTGCGCCACAAGGCGAGCCTTGTACCTTAGGACTTCATTCTTCTCATTACGCTTTCTGACAAAGACTCATTTCTGTCCTACAGGCTTTACACTTGGTGGGGTTAGCACTACCTGACCAAATACCTGTCTCTTTGTCAGAGAATCTAATTCTACCTGGATTGATTCTTTCCATTTAGGCCAATCTGCTCTTTGTTGACTTTTTTTCAACAGAGCGTGGTTCGATATCATCGTGCTCTATGATTCCTTGAGCAACAGTATATATCATCAATGTGTATGGAAGATCTTTCTATCAACTCATACGTACTCTCGTAATCCTTTGAGATTTCTTTGTTCTCTAGAATCATTTCAAACATCGGAGCGTCCTCCAGTATTGATTCATGGACATAACTATAATCAGAGACAATCTCATGAGAGGAATTCTATACATTGATGATTGATTTGTGCCTTACCCACCCTCTTCTTCCTTGGGTGAATGTCAATCGAACCAAGTGACCTCCCCCTCTTCCTTGGGGAGCCACGGCCTCAACCACACCTCCATTAAGTGCGGTTGCAGTGCCTCTATCTGCGGCACCGCGCCCCTTGTTGGGGACTTCTAACCTTCCAGGGCACATTTGCAGCTAGTATATGTGATCTCGTCACTTTTACAATATCAGTAAACGCATCAGGCATCGAATCTGCTACGTTCTGAAGATCGATTATTCTTTTCACTTCACTTTCACTTTGTGAAGTGCGGGGATCAAAATGAGACAGAGTGGGGACAAACCACGACAATTCCTGTCGTTCCCTTGGAAAATCCTTTTTCCTATCTCCCCCTAACGACGGGAAGACTGTCTCATCAAAGTGACAATCCGCAAATCTAGCGGTAGAGAGATCGCCTGTCAAGGATTCCAAATAGCAGATAATTGTTGGGGATTCGTATCCAACATAAATACTTAATCGTCTCTGAGGACCCATTGTGGTGCACTGTGGGGGCGCAATAGGCACATATACTGCTCAACCAAATATGCGTAAGTGTGAGGTGTCAGGCTCATATCCAGTTACCAAATGGTACGCAGAAAATGGTTGGCTAGCTGTGGGTCTTAAACGAAAAAGTAAAGCTGCGTGCAATATTGCATAACCCCAGGCAAATATAGGCAGGTTGGGGCGCATAACCAATGCCCTAGCCACCATCTGTAGCCTTTCGATGGTGGTTTCTGCGAGACCATTTTGTGTATGCACATGGGGTATAGGATGCTCTACATCAATCTCGATAGACATGCAATAATCATCAAATGCTTTTGATGTAAACTCTAGCGTTATCAAGCCTTATAGACTTGATAAGGTGATCAGGGTGGTGAGCCCTTAAACGTATAATCTGTGCTAGGAGTGTTGCAGCATTTCTTGTGGACAATAAAACGACATGTGACCAGATTGTCGAAGCATCCACCAGAACCATAAAGTACTTGAATGGTCCGCATTCTGGATGGATAGGTCCACAGACATTTCTTTGTATCCTTTGTAAGAATGGAATGTTTTGTTTTGTATCTTTAGCATAGGAAGGTCTCGATCCTGTTTTTGCTAAAGAGCAGGCTTTGCAAAACGAGTGATGTGCCTTTGAAATAGTCAATGAGGCATAATGGGAGGGAGGTAGTGCTTCTGGTACTTCAGAAGTCAATGACTGCATTTGAGCAATACTAGAACCGACACCTTGCAGTGTGGCGGATTTTTCTCCCATTTTTCACTCGAAAGAAGGGATGTCCGTGTGAGTTCTTGAAAAATACGGATCATCATATCACGACCTCGGTGCCATAGGCGGTCATGCAAAAAGCCTGTATGAGTCAGTGTCCCACATTTCATTGTTGGTGACAGTATAGGATTCAATGATCCGAATCGTAGTGAGATACAGTCCACTAAATTGACTCAAAAGTTTCTCTAAGATGTGTTTCCTTCCACAGTCATTAGATGTAATATCAAGGTATTCAGTTCCATTCTCACGGTGTGTTTTTACATGATAACCGTTGGCATAAATTGCTTTGAAACATTAACAAGGTTCGATTATCTCTTGGTGCATATAGAGCGTCTGTGACTTGAAATGTTGCGCCATTAGGCAGCAAAAATTTGGCAGTTCCTCGCCCCTTTACTAGTTGTGATAATCTAATCATCGTAGTCACAGAGGAATTATAGGCTATTAGTTCAATGAATAATTGCCTATTTCTTAATATTGTGTGGGTAGTCCCACTATCATCTAAGCACTCAATTTCTCCTCCATTCATTCCTATAAATAAATGGGAGGTATTTAGAAAATATAACTCATATTTTTTAGAGTATTTCTATTTGCGTAGAATGGTATTCTTTTCATTCTAATAATTTTTTTCTCTAGATGTATTGCTTTACATCTTCATAGTGCTATGTTGAACTATGTAAATATGTGTATAGTAAATAAATTTGAATAAATTCAGTGCTTCAGAATAAAATTCAAAATTTGTTAATAAGCCAACAATAATCAAATCAAGGTCTTGTTCAGAAATCTTATTCATCAATCCATGATTGAAAATAAACTTTAAGACTTAAACAATAGTCTAATTAAAAATGAGGCATCATGCCTTCACAACTGTTTAAAAATAAGCCAAGTGTTGGGTCTGAACGAATATGGCAGTGGAGCTGATTCAGGCGTTGGGCGGTGAGAAGGGCTGTGTTGGATGATTTGGGTGCCCTTAGTAATCCGGTCTGATGAGGCGCCGTGAGGCTCGTCGATCTTGAAGTGCAGCTGCGCGCTGGGATGAGCAGAACAGGTGCAGATCTGCTACAAGGCGTGGGTGCGGAGAGGCCGGTGTGGTGGCGGCAGAGAATATTTCTTCTAGGTTTTTTTTTTTTCAATAGAAAGAAAACTAGAAAATTAGGTTTTTTTTTTCTTTGGCTATTTGCTCTGAGCGTGCTGATAACGTGTTAAAGTAAAATTGAGATTGGAATAGTCTACTCATTTCATTTCATAGTCCATTTATATAGGGATAGAGTTACAACGGAAATATTAATTACATTAAATACATTGAATGCTGATTGATCTATAATTGTGTTGATTGATGGTAATCACTGATTCCTTGATTCCCTCTCCGTCAGTTGCTTTGACGAAGGCACATAATATGTTTTTCCTTTAACAGTTTTTCAATTTTATAGTCATAAACTTTGTACTCATCTTCTAATTATAATTTTCTTTTGTATATATGACATCAAGTTTGAGTTATTTTCAATAAAACTAGGTTATTTAACCATCTTTAACTAAGTTACTTAAAATACATGTACTATTAATGTAGTATATGTAGTAATGTTCATGCTATTATGAAATTTTTTATGTTTATTTCTTAATATACATGTATGTGTATTGAAAACCATAGTATATAAAGCTAATATTTAGATAATCGGTAGATTCGGTATTTATCAAAACCAAACCAACTTTTTCAATAATTTTTTATTTCAGTTTTATGGATCTCTGTTACTAAAAAATCAGTTTACCAAACTTAAAATATCGATTGGATTTGGTAATTACCAAACCAAGTGACAGCCCTGCCTGGCTACCTCTGACTCTGAGCAATATTTCCTCCTCTTTCTTTTTGGTTTTCTTAATTTTTTGCAACTGTTCGGACGCCTCTCTCTCACTCACCGCCGGCGATTACAGCAGGTTCAATTTAACTTCTGTAGTCTTTTAAACGCTTCATTGTTTGCTGAGAGGAGTGTGATAAGAAACACAGAGCTGTGGATTGGGCGTAGATTAGCTCTAGGGATTCTTAACTGCTTAGTTTTCGCACATTATGCTCTGATCATGTTCTTCTTAATGCTGGAATTGGCTTTTCAAAATTTTGCACTTTTGTCTGAATCTCTGAGGTGATCAACTACTGTTTAGTGCACTTGTATGTATGATATTTTCTTCAACAAATTGCAAAAGTCGAGGTTTTGGGGCTGCATTTGGGAATTTCAAACAAGGATTCAGATTTCTCGAAGAAACTATCCCTTAATTTATGAGTTGTTGTTTGGTTTTGCTTGGTTTGCTTTGTAAGATAGTGGCATGTCGAGTGAATGGTGATTGAAAGATTGGATATAATTTCGTATAAGGTGTGTTCTGTGTTTTCAAAATAGGAAGACTACTAGAATTTTACTATTCTGTATATGGGTTGGTTAGATTGTAAATAAAAAGGCTAATTAGTAGTCTAGTTAATACGATCTGGTCAATGTCGCTAATAGGCCCATGAGAAGCTTGGGGGAAGGGGTGAAGCAAAAGAAGAAGAAAAAGAAGATCATAACCCTCGCAAGGATTTCTGCTTCTGTTTGTCTACTCCACAGGGGCAATGGGGAAAGAAATATAGATAGGCAATAGGAAAGAATAATAAGGAAGAATGTGGGGGATACAGCTATTTGCCTATTTATAACCTTCCCTGATTCCATAAGATTGTGTTTCAGGTCCAAAGCTTCTGACCAGGATTAGTTTGGGCGAAACCTTGACGGATTGTAGATGGGAGATAGTGAGGTTACAATCAAGTGTAAGAAGACAGTTTTTGTGACTGTTGGAACTACTAGTTTTGATGCTCTAGTGAAAGTGGTGGATACAGAAGAGGTTAAAGAAGAGCTGTCAAGAAGAGGGTACACTGACCTTCTCATTCAAATGGGCCGTGGCTCCTATATTCCCTCAAAGTCTGAAGGAGATGATGACTCCATTGCGGTAGATTACTTCACTTTTTCATCAAGCATTGCAGAGTATCTGAGAGCAGCATCTCTTGTAATTAGTCATGCAGGTTCAGGGAGCATATTTGAGACATTGCAGCTTAGGAAGCCCTTAATTGTCGTGGTTAATGAAGATTTGATGGACAACCATCAAAGTGAGTTGGCAGAAGAACTAACAGACAGGAAGCATCTGTACTATGCTCACCCACAGACACTTTGTCGCATTATAGCAGATATGGAAGTGGAGTCCCTCACTCCATACCATCCAGGTGATGCCACCCCAGTTGCCAAGCATATCAATAGGTTTCTTGGTTTTGCAGAGGATTGATGGAAGTGTATGACCTTTTTACTTGAACCGAATATATCCATAAGATACTAATTTTGCATAATCAAGAATTCTTTCTCGCTGGGCATGGATGTCTAATGGACTATGGATTGATCATCATGGTTTTTCATATACCATACTTGATCTATAGTTTTGGCGGGTTTCTCAGCGGAGCTTTATTCATGCCAATGTTTGGTCTGGTTGTAAATGGCAACTTCATAGATAAGTGGCTGTTTAGTGGTACATTAATTTGAAAGCATGTAACTTCATGATGTATTACCTTATAAGATGGATGGATCAGACATAGATGGATGTAGCAAATGAAAACCTTCCTTGATTCCATGTAATAGGTTGTATGCTTATTTTTCTGGAACAGCAGCTCCCATTATGCTGTCTAGTTATTAGATATATTTCGGAGTTTCTAGTTGCTTATTATTATTCTCTCGCTTTTGATGATTGTCATTTGATGATGGTGAGTTTTCTCTTAGAGCTTTGGTTTGGCCGGCTGTTTAATTTTGACTTATTTCCCTATTCATTTGTTTAAACAAAGAAAATCAAAAATATTGTTGGCCGAGCATTAAATTGAAGTCTGATTCCTTTGTGAAGCGTAACCTGAAGTCCTCTCTTTCGGCTCTTTCCTCTCTTCTCTCTAACAAACACAATGGCCATGACTTGGAAGCTCTTGAAGCAACTCCGAGCACCGTACACCGTCACTGCCTCTACGAGCCTCCACCGAATTCTACCCCCTCGATTGTTGAACTTGCATAATGCCACTAGGCTTTTCTCAATGGGCCTCCGCTGCCTCCTCCTTCTGGAGAGCCTCCTCTGATTCAACTGCTGCAAAACCCTCCTTCTCCGTCTCTGTCGTCGCTGAACCAGGCAGAGCTTGCTAAGTTTGCCACCATTTCCGGAACCTGGTGAGAGAAATTTCCTTGAAGATTTCAATTTATGCATTTAACTGTGGTTTTGATCAAGGAGAAGGAAATTCACTTGTGACATTAGATTCTTTGATGATTTTTATGAAAAAGGTGGGATTTGGAAGGACCATTCAAACCGTTGCATGCAATGAATCCTACAAGGCTTGCCTTCATTCGCTCAACGCTGTGCCGTCATTTCAGGTGAAGCTCAATTCTTTCCTGACTGTAGTTATGAGTTTAGAGAGTATTGAAAATGGGTAGCTGCTAAGTAATTCAGAAGTAGGTCTCCTTGCTTTCTGGTTCTGTTTGCTGAAATGAAATGGTTATAAAGAATCACACCGGAAAACATATATCAGGACTTAATAGGAAGATAGTGGTTCCACATTTCTTATTTTGTGTTTTTGATTTTCAGGAGGGACCCGTTATCTGCTAGGCCCTTTGAAGGGCTCAGATTTATTGATGTTGGCTGTGGAGGTGGGATTCTTTCTGAGGTATGTTATTTCAGATGAGTAATTTAGGCATTCGGCAATAGGGATCAAATTTACTAGTGTTGGTTTGGCTGAGTATCCTCTGATACTTGTCTATTGCAGAGACAGTATCCATCACATTGACATTTCTATTGCCCTACAAAGGCATGTAACTTTATCAACTGCCACATTATATGACTGTAACTCCTATTTGGAGTGCCGGTGCTTTTTGTCCCTTTTAGTCTCTAATTGCATGGACCAGTTTGATCAGATTCTTTACTTTAAGATATGTGTAACTGAACTGATAGTTTACCTGAAAAATGTATTTGGTAAATGGGTTGATGTTGATCTTTAAACTTTTTTCAGCCTTTAGCTCGGATGGGAGCTATTGTAACAGGAGTTGATGCTGTTGAGAAAAACATCAAGATAGCTCGCCTTCACGCAGTATGACCATTCTTTTGAACAATAACTATATATATTCTATGGGTCTGAGTAATTATTTTGTTCAAGTGGGCTCATATACATCAGGATACCTCTAAACATTAATAATTCATGCAGGACTTGGATCCAGTGACCTTAAAAATTGAATATCAATGCACTACAGCTGGTACATGCTAATCCCCTTTTATATTCTACTTAGTAAAGTTTCTGGTTATCTGAGTTGCATTTCATTGGTATCTCTTGAACAATTTCGCAATTTCGAATGCATGTCCACCCTCCCTCCTCCTCCTCCTCCTCTTCTCTCTTCTTCTCTTCTCTTCTTCTCTCTTTCCTGATAAACACAATTAGTGCCTCGTTTTGTTGTGCAAAACTCTCTAAATTTTTTTGGTTGGTTGCCTCAAGTGTAATCAAATCTGGTAAAAAGGATGAGTAATACCAATCTGACAACCACATCAAATATGTTTTCTGAGTTATCCCTGCATAACATAATTGATGTTGTGATTGTTTTGCTTTCCTATCTGTGTCAAGTGTTATTTTGTGGTGACAAAATTTAAATGCTTTTTGTACTAAAATATAGACATAACCTGATTTTGTAAGTGTTTGCTCATGATTTAGTGCCACTTAGTAAGTATTCTTATTTCTTTACTGAAAATTTGAGAGTGCTTTATATTCTTCAATATTCCAATACCTTCTCTTTTCTTAAACTCAAGGTTTGTGTTTTTCGATTATGCGCAGAAAAGCTAGTCGAGGAGCAAAAGAGTTTTGATGCTGTGTTTGCTTTAGAGGTATGCATACACTCTCGACACATCAGCCGCGTATGGTTTTCTTACTGTTTTCAAATTGTCTTGGAGTAAATCCAAATTGTAATAAATTGAAGATTATTCCTTAGGTGATTGAGCATGTGGAAAATCCTGCTGATTTCTGTAAATCTCTGTCAGCCTTAACTGTTCCCAGTGGAGCTACTGTGATTTCAACCATTAACCGTTCTATGAGAGCATATGCCACTGCCATAATTGCAGCCGAGTATCTGCTCCACTGGGTATTTACTCCTTTACACCTGCTGGTTGATTATCTATCCTCAATTTCCATGCAGCATCTATTGCTTGCTGTAAATTGGTCATGCTTCATGTTTTGTTCTAGTCTCAAATGTAGACCGTGGTTGTTTTATATACTTACTGATCATCTGTTCTTATGTGAAGGTACTATTATTGCATCTTGCTATCATAAATACTTGGTATACTTGGTTATCTTAGAAATTTCCCTTGAAAAAAGTGATCATTCTACTTGTTGATGATCTTCACTTTTAGCCTGTTATGGCTAACATGAGATTCATCCATGCAAGTATTGTGTCTTAAACCCAGCAGTCAATATATTGGGATATCTAGAATTCCCCACCCCACCTCCCCAAAAAACCCAGTTTTATTGTATCTGAAAAATCAACTTGTGTAATAGATGTTGACCCTTTTGCATGGGAATCATCAAGAAATGATTCCTGTTTCGTTACACAGAGGACTCGGAAATTCTTTTTATAATGAAACACTATCCACTTTTCAGTTTAAAGCGGTTTAATTGCATAAGTTGTATAAAAAATATGCATCAAACCTATAGAAAAGTTCTATATGTATCCAATTGTTATTATTGAAAAGGACTCGACTGATATTCTCCCAGATGTTAACTGTAAAATATTTCTGCCAAGAAGATAGACTCCTTCTGCACACATGAGTGTTATGCTTTGAAATGATAGTCTATTAGTCTCATTTGTTATTATATCTTGTTCAGTCATAGGTTTTCCTCATGTTGATGACATTTTGAATACAGCTTCCTAAAGGTACACATCAATGGTCAACTTTTCTTACTCCTGAAGAACTAATCCTGATCCTGGAGCGTGCTTCTATTTCAGTAAGCTGAACACCTTATATTAATTACTGTTACATGCATAGAGATCTCTGCCTCAGCACTTCTTAAAAGTTAAAACTAATTGTTTGGTTGGTTTTGTCCAGGTCCAAGAGATGGCTGGGTTTGCATACAACCCTTTGACAGGAAGATGGTCAATATCTGATGATGTTAGTGTAAATTTCATCGCTTATGGTACTAAAACCAAAGCAGGCAATTTAGAAATATAAGGAAACTTTGTCCTTGTTGTCGGTTTTGTTTGTTGAAGGAACATTCTTTTATACCTGTAAATTTCATCGCTTATGGTACTAAAACCAAAACAGGCAATTTATAAATGTAAGGAAACTTTGTCCTTGTTGTCGGTTTTGTTTGTTGAATGAACATTCTTTTATACCTGTATTGTCCATCCTGTTTATCCACCTTATAAACCAAATCCTCGACTTGCTTGTGTACTGGACATTTCTATACATACTCTATGCAGAGCATGAGATGAATTGCTCAGCAGCTGCTTGGCATCTGGCGTCAAGGTAGGAATCTCAGACTTTAAACACAATGAGGCCTCAGAAAACGCAACCTGAATAAAGTTTGGTTTTCTTTTAACACATCTGGCTCTGTATTTGTAGTGGCGTGGATGTGTCCACTGCCCTTGCTGGAGCTGTTGGAGCTCTATATGGTCCACTTCATGGCGGACCAAATGAGGTGAGTGCTTGTATGTTTCATTTTCATAAGCAATGTTTACTTGCTTCAGAACAGATATGCTAAGTTGAAGTCCATTATGCACAGCATTGGGAGATTGGAATTTACAGGTTAATATGATGAGTGTTCTTCTATTCATCATTGTCCTTGTGTTATATGTTGCAAATAGCAATTATCTTCTTGTTGTGGCCTTGATTTGTGCAGCCTGTGTTTAAGGTGCCAACTGAAATCGAATCTGTTGAGAACATTCCAGAGTTCATTAAGGGTGTGAAGAGCAGGTATTGTGCTTACATCTAACTGGTTAAGTAACTGGTGAAGCAACCTTATTTGCATTTTGTTTTTATTTTTAATCTTCTATTTATTGAAACATTGTTTCCTATTTGTCCTTCAGGAAGCAAAAGATGTCAGGTTTTGGCCATCGCATGTACAAGAACTATGATCCTAGAGCAAAGGTCATATACTGGCAGATGAAGTATTTTCCATTGTTAAAAGGGATCCACTGATTGGGGTAATTTTCTGATCTTCATCTTTCCCCCAAGGAAAGGAAGAGAGAGAAGGAGAGATAATCTATAGTTATTGTAATCCTGTTAGGCTTTTGGTACTCTTCTTCGATTTTAATGAATAAACACCATAAATTCTGAGTGCAGTTATTGTATGTCATTTGCAGGTAGCTGTTGCTTTGAAGAAAGCTCAGTATCTGACGAGTATTTTGTTAAGAGAAAGCAGGTATTTTGACGGTTTTATTCCCGATGCTTTTGAATCAGCTCTGCCATGTGACTCCTGGCCTCGGCATCTACATGGTTGGCGAGCAGTTGTACAACTGCGTCATCTCTCCTCACTCCTTTTCTCACTGAATTAATTTCAGGTTAGTCAGATCTAAACCATTCCCTTTCTCACTCACGGCTCTGTTGGAATTTCAATTTTCAATTAATTACGGCACCAATTGAATCTACTAAATACTTAAAGCATTGAATCTTACATCTCATTTCTTGTTTATCGAATTGGTCCTTAGGTTATGGTTTAGGTTCATTTTGAATTCCAAGTCCTATCGCTAGTTGCTGTATTCTCATGTTTGGAATTGGGGTTTCAGACTTTCAATTGGAAAAGGAATCCAGTGGTAGGTAGGTTTGGTTTGACTTAGTTGAGGGATAGTTGCACTTTGAGGAGCCGAGGATGTGATTATACATACCTTGAATCTATTACTTAGCTCCAGGTGTGAGGAGCCGAGGAGGTTTACAACTCCTACAATGTTTTGGTGGTTTTCAAGATGCTTTCCACAAGTGACAGTTTGAATAGGATTTCACCATGTTGATTTTTTATTTTTATGCTAGTGATTAGTGAGTCTGCTTACTATTCTTCGTAAGGCTTGAGTCCGTATTGAAGCATGACATGTCACTGAGCATTGATCCCTGTGATTTTTCCAACTCCAGTTTAGGCCTCCAATTTTTATTTTTTTTTAAATAATATTTTTATTTATAATTTATTTTGTACTCGTCTAACTTTACCAGTGTGGCAGTGTCCCACAGTCCCACCTTAGTCCTTCATTCCATTAGATGTTCTGTTACTTTTAGGGGTAAAACATCAACCCAACTCATCATCCCAAACCCTTTTCTCTCATCTCATGGCCATAAAAACCGTAGCAATTTCTATTGCGTATGCTTATCTTGATCAGTTTTTTGTGTCTGCTTTAGAGAAAGAACTACAGTTGTTGTGGCCATGAGATGAGAGAGGATGGGAGAACCATAAGGCCTAAGTTGGTGACTTGGGTAGGGACCCGTAACAATGACAGACAAGTATAGTAAGTCCTAGAGTAGGACACATGGATTAAAGATGGACGACTACAAAGTTACAGAAACAAATTGGAGGAATAAAAGGGAAATCCAGTAAATTTGAGGGAGCAAGCCAATAATCAACCTCGCCGCATATTATAGACAATGTTATGCATATTTTACGAGTAATTGGTGGTTGTAATAGGCTTGCCAATAGTTAGAACTGGGTAGCTCTTTAATTGTAGAATAGTGCTGGCATTTGTGGAACCTCAGAAAGCTGGTTTGTACAAGATATATTAGAGGCACAGATCTTTCTTATTGTTTTCCTGAATCCATGTAAAATTTTTGGTCCGGTAAGTTCTATTTTTGATGTTGGCTGTTCTTGCAGATTGGCTGCTCAGCAAGAGGAACGAAGTCTGGAGTTTGTCATCTTTCAGTTCCCCCTTTCTTGTTCGTATTTCAATAAAAAGTATTCATTAACTAGAGCCTTATTTGAAGGCTGTGAAATTTATTATCTAGAGGTTTGTCATGTTGCTACTCTACCCCTGAATGGCTACACGTTCGACTGTTGCATAAGTTGAGGTATGTGTATTTTGGCTTCTGTTTTTCCTCTGAGTTTTGGATGTTAACAAGTTGTGTAATTCTTTTTGGCCTTCTTTCTTATCCGGGAAGAACTTTCATTAAAACTTGGAAAATGAAAACTTACAAATCAAGGGGCGCATAATGACTTTATTTAAGCCTTACGCTGATCTAGGATTAAGGAAAAGAGTTCCACACTCCCAGTTTAACAGAGTTATTGCATCCTCTGTGAAAGCATGGGAGAGAGCCAAGAGAGTCAATTGACGTTCTTTATAATGGTTTTTGTTTCAAGAACAGTCAATTATTAGGTTTAAGTTGCCTTCATTTTTTCTTTCTTCTTATTTGCTCCAGAACTTCGATAAGACCATCTCTGAGCAGGGCATGACCTTCAGAACTCCTTGGAATTGCTTTGAATCTTGGGGCACAATTCTGTCTTCACGAATGTTAATCAGACTCCATAATGTGGCTTAATACACTTTCACATCAGATGGCTTTATGAAACAAAGTTCCACAAATCTCTTCACTGGAACCACTATACAAAGCATGTTTGATATTGGTGCTCACCACACTTTTGAGACACCAGATTCAAACGTGGAATTGCATACTCCAAAGTCTCTCATCTACTTTTGGCCTAACCCGGTTTGAAACAGAGGAATTAGGCGCTGGCTTACATTAACATCAATCTGCTCCAGAATGCTTGCAACTTAAGTTACTAGCTGGCTCACATTTCTTAGAGAAAGAAGGGGATGTCTTCGAACATTATTTAACATCGTCACACAGGCCGAGTCTGTTGTGGTCGCATGTGTTAAAGTTGGGGACCATATAAGCTACATAGTTATAACAAAATACTTTGTAATGATGATGGCATTAGCATATATGTAGTGGCAATTATTTATATAGCTATGCAGGTCCTTAATATTATTGATGGCTGGCGATCCAGACAATGAATTATTTTGCAGAATCATCATCCTGCGCACTAGCTAATATTGCTATTCAAATGAAAGGATGTCTTTCGGGGTGTCTTCTTTGAAGTATCAGAGGATATTCTCTCGAGCTATGGTCATTCACATCTATGGTCGGCTTAAAAAAGTTTATAATTATACCCACAAAGAAGACAATTATTTCACTTGCATACATATCTGGCCGTCCCCTATTAAACCTAGGGTTATTAGGCTCGAGGTAGAGTTTCTTATTTTGTATTAAATGTGATTAGAGCATATGCTAGATGTTGGAGGACTATTCTAATGGTTGTTTCAGGCACAACAGGTTTGACTACTTCTTCGATCATCCACGGTACTTCCTTACGAAGTTGGCGATCTCTGGGTTCCGAACCCCGCACCACCAGTTTTTTTTCTACGAGCACCATTAGTGTCTTTCATTTTTTGTCAAAATTGAATCTATACTCTACCCTTCTAGTGTTTTTGCTGTTTTTTTCTTGTATCTCTATTATTGTAAAGGAAAGCCAAAAGTTGGTGTCTTTTTTTATTTGCCATAAATGATCTTTACAATAAAAATAAAAATTCATAATTATTTCATCTCAAAGGTTATTATGGTAATCTACAAAAACACAAAAAAATATAAGATTGAGGAAATAGGTGAGAATAAGACTTTTACATTCTCTTCCTTTTAATTAGGGCCGTCACTCGGTCGGTTCGAATCGGTTATAGGTATTACAAACTTCAAAACCAAAACTTTTGGTTTCAAAACTGAGCTACCAATTACCAACCAAAATTTTTTGTTTTTAATTGTATCTACCAAATTCGGTATTTCGGTTTTCAGTATTATCAACTTTGGAACAATTAATTCTTTATAATATAAATTAGAATGAACAAAACTAGGTTTTTGAATTTTATAGTCATAAACTTTGTATTCATCTACTAATTATAGCTTTCTTTTGTGTGTGTATATATATATATATATATATATATATGACATCAAGTTTTAGCAATTTTCAATAAAACTGGGTTATTTAACCATCTTTGACTAGGTTACTTAAAATACATGTACTATAAATGTAGTATATGTAGTAATGTTCATACTATTGTAAGTTTTTATGTTTAATTATTTCTTAATATACATTTATGTGTATTGAAACTGTAGTATATAAATCTAATATTTAGATAATCGGTAGATTCGGTATTTACCAAAACCAAACCAACTTTTTCGGTAATTTTCGATTTCGGTTTTATCGTTCTCGGTTACCAAAAAGTTAGTTTACCGAACCTAAAATATCGGTTGGTATTCAGTCGGTTTGGTAATTACCAAACCAAGTGGCAGCTCTACTTTTAACAATAACACGTGTATGACACAGGTATGAGGATAATAATTAATAATTTTAGGCTTTCTATCACCATGAATGAAGACCAAAAGCCCAATAGTTAATATTTACAAACAAGAGAAAATTGGAAGAAAAAAAAGAAGACGATAACTTCTTTTTAATGATTTGGGCTTAGTTTAATGGGCTGGAGGCCTATGCGATTAGGCTTGGATCCATTGGTTGGTTCGGGCTTAGGTTCCAACTTTCGTTTTTTGTTTTTATTTTGTAGGCATTTCTCCTTTTATGAGGACGGAATTCGTAGACCTCTTTTAGATATGTTGCCAAGAGTACGTTATTATATCTGTCTAGCCGCTAAACGCGAGAGAGAGAGGGAAGAAAACCCTAGTTCAAAAACTTCAAAGTTTGACGGCGTGGAAGAGGTTGATGAGATTGCTGTCTGACTGGCTGCTTCTCTTGGGCTGGCGGATGTGCGCAGGCCGATGGATCTTCGGTAGTATCGTGGAGAAGGTTTGCGGCGTTCGCAGACGTATCTGGTGGGGAAGTTGCTGACGGCTAGGGCTTTTAACAAAAGATCATTCATGGGCATGTTCCGTCGTGCATGGAGATTGAATGGACGGTACACCACTCAGGAACATGGAGATCGTTTTCTGTTCACCTTGACGGATCCAACTGACCGCAGCCGCATCATTCGAGGTGGTCCTTGGGGTTTTGATAGAGCTCTGGTTGTCCTAGCACCGTATGATGGGGTAGGAGCGATCAAGGATGTCCCACTCTCTACCTTAGCCTTCTGGATCAAGGTACGTGGGCTGCCACCAGTCTTTCATACCGATCGGTGCTTGCGAAGAATTGGCAGTGCTTTAGGGAGGTATATGCAGAAAGACATAACAAAGTTTCGAGAGGGAAGGATTCAGATTCGGGTTGAGATGGATCTTTTGC
Organism: Rosa chinensis; assembly: GCF_002994745.2. NCBI lineage: Eukaryota > Viridiplantae > Streptophyta > Magnoliopsida > Rosales > Rosaceae > Rosa > Rosa chinensis. The sequence continues at coordinate 37,129,442 of NC_037094.1, forward strand.
AGCCTGTGATTTTCCGACGTAGCTTCACTGTGGATGATGGGATTGACGTAGATCTGGATTTCTTCTTTGAAAACCTCTATGGAAGATGTCAAGATTATGGTTTGATTACTCATGTGGGTTTACCATGTGCTGGGCAGCCCTTACCGGCGGAGGTTAAGAGTGAACAGTCGCCGGCACGGCGAAACCTTGATAGGGTGTTGAACCATGTAGATGTGTCTCCCCATGTTGGACCAATGGTGTTTGGAGCATAGCCGAGTCCACAAGTTGGACTCGAGAGATTTCTGCCAGTAGCTAAACCAAAGGGAAGGAAGGAAATCAAGCGTAAGATTGTTACCGGCGGTGGTGAAGGAAGTTCTGGAGTCCGCAAGGCACCTACGACTGAGCTGGTAGAGACTGGCAGTAAACCAACTTCGGAAGGTCCAGGGCAGGAGCTAATTGGCAGTGGTAGTTTTGTGGAGAAGGAGATGTTGGAGGCAGCTCCGAGTTGTGGTATGCGTCGGAAACGTGTGGATAAAGAGGATAGCTCTCCAAAGAAGCTGCGACTGAGTCTAGCTGTAGGTAGGACAAACTTGGATGCTAAGACAATGGGATTGTGTCATGTGAACCCCATGAAGAAAGTATACAAGAAGAGGCCGGGAAGGCCAAAGGGGGCAAAGAATAAGGCAAAGGAGCTTAAGGTAGTGCATGTTTCCCCTATGAAGAAGTCACTAGCAAAGAAGATCAAGACTCCTAAGAAGGAGGAGAAATTGGTGAATGGTTGACCGGAGTTCACCGTGGTGGAAGCAGTTCATGGTTCCAACCCATCAAAGGGTAAGGACCCAATAGTTGTTTGATAGGTTGATCCTAGTTACTATTGTCTATGCTGGTAGAGATACCTCTATGAGTCTTGTAGAAGTACTTAGTTTTTAGCGTACCACAATTGCGTGCTCGGCGTGTGAGACTAGGTAGAATAGATTGCCTGCAAGGCGAGGTGTTTGTATGTGGCATAGGCTACTCAGAGCATAAGTGTCTTATTGGAGTAGTCTTGTACTATTTCTTAATCTATGAACGGATCATACTATTGGTATGTCTCAACTTTGATAAAAAAAAAATTAAAAAAAATGTTGCCAAGAGTACCCGTAGTATCTATGCCCCTTTGACTCCCCTGGTTGTTTGTAGAGTAGTTTTGTCTGGGACTTATGATCTTTAAAAATGTTGAATTGCTTAGATCATGACTCTTTTTTCAGCCCCATTGGAATGAGTCGTTATGTATAATTTTGCCGATCAATGATTCAATAAAATGAGTTGATATTTTTCTTAAAAAAAAAAAAAAACAAAGAACTTATGTTTTTCTCTTCTGTTGTGTTAGCAATGTAACTTTAAGTGTATTTTCTGTGTAATAATTAGCTGTTAATTAATTCAGGTTTAGTTTCCTTGTTAGTTACATTAGTTATTTAGTTGTAATAGATTGTTAAGAGATGAGCTAAACATGATGTACCCCCACCAGTTTGTATAAATAGGATATATGAAGATGTAGTACCATTTTTCTTCTTTTCATTACTTTTCTTTAAGAAAATTATGAATAACTTATCTAAGGTTCACTTTTTTATTATATGTTGACGAATGTTTTAGAAAAACGGGAATTGAGAGAAAATTGTTGTGTATTCTCATTGATAATAGGGGCCTCTTTATATAGAGGATTACAATGCATAGAATCCGAATCATACAAGGAAATGTAATCATACATTGAATATGAATATCTAGATCCTTTTAATTAAACCCTATTACTAGTAGGTCAAGTAACCTAGGGTTTGGGCCAGACACACAAATAGGGATTTACTTGAACACTCCCTCTTGTGTCGCCCAAACATGGTGCTTCTCTCGTTGTCTCGCTAAAAACCTTGCTGAGTAACAAAAACCCAGTGGGACAAAAATAACATCGGTCGAAGGGGAAAAAAAGCACAACACACCCTTCACGTTTCGAGACCATACATGTAGACATCTTCCCCTTATGTTTGCATCTCCCCCTGATGACTACGGTCATTGGAGTTCGGATAACTTCCGCAAACAATGCTACCAACATGTTTCTCGAAGGTGGAATTTAGGCAATGACTTAGTAAGCAAGTCTGCCATACTGTCCTCAGATCAAACCTAGTTCACTTTGATCTTGAGGAGAGTCTGTTGTTGCTGATTATGCTTGGTGTTGTTGCTTTTGATGTAGCCTTGCTTCATTTGTTCAATACGAAAAACATTATCCTAAATGCTCGTAGGCTCATCTGTGGTAGACTTCAAACCACAATTGTTTGAACATGCGTAATTATGGATCCAATCCATAAACATTCACGAACTACTTTGTGAAGAGCAATAATCTCTGCATGATTCAAAGATATAGCGACTAGGGTATGTTCTGTAGACCTCTAAGATATCACGATCTTTACCCATGGTGAACGCTTAACCAGTTTGGGAATGACCTTTGTATGGGTTAGAGAGATACCCGACATCAGCAAAACCTTCCAAAACACATGTCGTTTTGGGATGGGGATAGTGGACGCAGGCCAGTGTTGGCGGCGTTCCTGGTGTGTGATGGGTCCGAATCCATCATCTCTCTGTAGGGATAAAACAAACTCATTTCAATCGTACATCTCAAGTACTGAAAGATATCTTTTTCCACCAAGCAAATGGTATAAGTTCACAACTATGGGATGTTCGGTCTTGTGCATTGGGGTAAGTACAATAATGCGCCTAGTGTACTCATGTAAGACACTTCTGCCTCTAGCACATCTTCGTCATCATCCTTCAGACGAAGAGGATCTTTTTCAGGATCAAGACTACGAACGATCATAGGGGTGCTTGAAGGCTTGACCTTGTCAAAATGCCTAAGCATCTATCAACACGATGCTCAAGTTCCAAACTGAGATATAATCGTGTTCTCCCAAACTCCTTCATCTCAAACTCGGATTTCAAGTGTTCAGTGGTTTCCCTTAACTCTTTAAGGGCTTCTAATGAAGATCCTGTCCAACATGAACCGCGATAGAATCCGAAACTTGTTATGGAAACGCATGGGCAATCTGAAATTTGCAGCATATTTGTGTGATCTTGTCACTTTAATGGGGATCGAGCTGAGACATAGTAGGGACAGGAGACGACAATTCATGTCGTTCCTACTGAACATCTGTGTTCTTGTCTCCCCCTAAAGACGGGAAGACTGTCTCATTAAAGTGACATCCGCAAATCTAGCGGTAAGGAGATCGCTATGCAAGGGCATTAAGTGGCGGACGATTGTTGGAGTCTCAAATCCAACTGAGTTGCCCATTCGTCTGTAAGGACTCATTATAGAGCTTTGTAGCGGCGCAATTGGCATATAAATGGTATACTCAAATATGCGTAAGTACGATATTTGTACCCAGTCACTAGCTGTAATGCAGAGGTAGATTGAGTGGCGGTGGGTCGTAGAAGAATTAGCATAGCTGCATGCGATATTGCATCACCCCAAGTGTATATAAGGAGATTGGTGAGCATTACCAATGTCCGGACTGCCATCGTAGTCGTTTCCACGAGACCATTTGGGTGTGTTCATGGGAATATAATGTTCAACATTAGTCCCAATGCAATAACCATCGAAAGTCTTCGATGCAACTCTCTAGCATCGTCAAGTCCAATTAACGGAATAGGATGATCCGGGGATTGAGCCCGTTGTTGTATGATATGTGCTAGGAGTGTAGCATAAACTGCATTTACAAGTGGACAATGGCTAAACACGTGACCAGCGTGTTTGCGTGTCAACCAACATCATGAGATATTTAAATGTCCGCAAGTTGGTTGAACTAGTCCACAGAATCCCCACGGATTCTATGTAAGAAAAGAATGAGTATTTTCATATCCTTTGCATAGGACGGTCTCAGTCCTAATTTTCCTAAGGAACTGGCTTTGTAAAACGAGCGAGAGGCTTTAGAAGCAACCAATGAGGATTGTGGTTGAGCCTGAGCATCTAAAAAGCTATTTGAAGCAAAGTTGGTGATTGCAGTATCACCTAGGGCGCCATCACCATGATGGGTGCCATCCATGGCTTCATGGATAGGGAATGTGCCAGCCCTAAGCTGGTGGTGGACTGCGGCGGCGCCAGAGGCAGCGGCGGCGGTCACACTTAGTCTAGGAATCAACTTTTGATTCATGCTTTGTTTCTCTCAAGAGAAAGGATGTCCATGTGAATTCTTTAGTAGACCGATCATCATATCATGACTAGGATGACCTCTCCTGTCGTGACAAAGCCAATATGTGTCTAAATCCAAGAGATCTTCTCTAATAACTTTATTTGATTTAATAGATTCTTTAGTAGACGGATCATCATATCATGACTAGGATGACCAATCCTGTCGTGACAAAGCCAATATGTGTCTAAATCCAAGAAATCTTCTCTCATAACTTTATTGGATTTAATAGCTCGAATAGTGACATAGAGTCCACTAGAGAGACACATAAACTTCTCTAAGATGTGCCTTTGTTCACAATCGTTAGAGGTATTGCAAAGGAACTCATTTCCGTTCTCTACACGGGATTTCGCATAGAATCCGTTGGCTATTCATAGGTGCAATTTACCCTAGGAGCGTAGAAAGTTTCTGTGACAGTAATTAAGGTGCCATTTGGCAAGTGGAACTTGGGCTATTCCATGTCCTTGAATTAATACTGATGTTCCAGCCATCGTAGTCACAAAGTAATATGCTTCAAATCAAAATTGAATCATAATGAAAAGAACTCGAAATTTTATTCATAAGCCAACGGAATACATCATTGTCTCTTTTACCAAAGAAAATCTAATCCAAAATGCTAGCTAATGCAAAACAATGGTAGTCGTCTATCTTCTTTCGATAATTCCAAAATAAATGTGACCAGGTGAGTAGAGAGATGTCGGTGGAGTACCACTAATCTCAAAACCTTCCTAGACATTACACTTACTTTGGGTGAGCCTACTTTGAAGAAAGACTAAACCATTGGCATCTACCACAAAGTATATGGCAATTGCCTCTTACATCTCTTGGAAAAATAAAGACTTAAACAGAATTGGAGATCTATTGATCCCAGCCAGATTTGTAGTCTTCAACCCTTCACTCTAGATCATCTTCTTGATCTTCTTGTTCCACATAGTAAGCTTCTCTTGCTTCACAATATGCTTTGTAGGCGGTGACAATTTCTTCACAAGCTCTACAATTGTGTGCCCAATGATCAGACACTTCACATCGAGAACATGCATCTCTTTGCTCAAACTCCATTATTGAGGCGCTTTGAAAGAGTCATTTAGATGACTCTTAGTGTTGGTGGCGCCACCAACATGGCCAGAGGCGTTGCCTCCCTCTCTCTTTCCACGTTGACCTCTTCGGTTCCGTGTTCGCCTATTTTGGTGATTACCTTCCCAAGTAGAGTGATTATATGGACCAGAACGTCTAGAAGTATCCCTAAGGTTAGGGTTTCGCTCTTGACTATAATTGGATTCCGGAATATGCTATATTTCCACGGATCTCGAATTATAGTTCTTCACAAGGATTTTGTCATGCTTTTCAGCGACATTCATAGCTCTAATGAGCTCATGAAACCCTGTGATCCATCCTGCAGTAACATCAATTCGATAGTTCTTAGCAACCATCAATGCAAAGACGGGGAAGGTAGAGAGAGTCTTCTCAATCAACATCGCATTTGTGATCTCTTTACCACAGAATTCCATTAAGGATTTAATTCGAAGTGCTTCCGAGTTGTAGTTAAGAACTGACTTGAAATGACAAAAGCGAAGGCTATGCCATCTCACTTCTAGGTCAGGAAGCAGGGAATCACGTACGTTGCCAAATCTTTCTTCGAGTGAGACCCACAGCCTTCTGGGGTATTCTTCATTCATACACTCGTACGGCAGTGAATCATCCATATGACGAGTCATTAATATGATGGCTTTTGTCTTATTTGCCTTTAAGGCTGATATATTTGCTTCCAAAGCTTGAGCTTGCTCAACAGTTAGCACGTCCTGACTAGGCTCGAGAATCGTATCAAGGATTCCATCGGTCTTGAGATGCTGGCGGACATCACGAACTCACCTGTGATATCCAGAGCCAGTTGTTCCCAATGGAGCAAAGTTCAATTTGTTCAGGTTACTCATCTTGAAAGAGAACAAGAAATTAGGGTTAGTTTCGGAGCATAAAAGGCTACCATGAAAACATATAAAAATTTCTGAGCGTAGTCGCTTCCAAGAAATTAAGAATTTCCGAGCGTAGTCGCCTCAAAGAAATTTGATTCCAAGAGGTATTAGATTAGATCGAAACAATGACACAAGTGGTCGATCATAAATTCTCTACAAACTCTAAGTTTGGAGATTTCAACAACCTCCAAGCTTGAAGTGAGCACGAACCCCTATAGTTCGGCTTAATTAGGTCTCACCTATGATGAAGAAATAGGGGTAGAAGAAGGGAGGTTGCAAGTCCCCGAGAAAAGAAGAGAAAAAGAATTAAAACTTCAAAAACGGGAACTTTTAGAAAAACATACGTATTTGGTCATTGTCGTAGGATTGGAGACGAGCTTCAGTCCTAATGCAAGCAAGCAGACTTGTAGGATTGCAGCGTGGTCTCGAAGTCATGGGGGTCGCGGGGCCGGGTATGCTGCGGAGCCGCTGCGGGGATACTGCAGGTGCTGCAGAGCTACGGGTGGCACCGATTGCACGGGCGCGTAGCGTTGGGCTGGTTGGCACAGGGCCGCGCAGGTGTGCGCGGGGGCAGGCTATAGGGCTGAGGATTGCGAGGGGGCAGACGCTAGCGTGGGCTAGCTGTGTGTGGTGGTTGCGGGGGCAGCGGGCGAGCGTAGGGCTACGGGGGTAGCAAATGCAGGGTGCGCTCGCGGGGAGCAGAGAGCGCAGGGGCGTGTAGGAGCTGCGGGGGATTTGGTGAGAAGAGTTTTAGGGTTTTGGTTTTTAGGGCTAGGGTTAGGGTTATGGCTCGTGCTGATAACGTGTTTTAGAAAAACAGGAATTGAGAAAAAATTGCTGTGTATTCTCATTAATAATAGGGACCTCTTTATATAGAAGATTACAATGCATAGAATCCGAATCATACAAGGAAATGTAATCATACATTGAATAGGAATATCTAGATCATTCTAATTAAACCCTATTACCACTTGATCAAGTAACCTAGGGTTTTGGCCAGACACACAAATAGGGATTTACTTGAACAACGAATTAATTGCTTAAATTTTTGCACTTTATAAGTAGTTTACTTTTATAAATTTTCAGCTAAATTGAAAGTCGCTAAAGCATTCATAGTCATGGTTTACCATTAAAAAAAAAAAAGTTCATATTGGTCATATTTTGTTTGTGTATTGATTTAATCTAGTTTAGCACCTTAACGATTGCCAATTCGGCTCAAAATTTGCAAAATGATCTATTAGCAGAGATCTACAAACTAAAAGGTGATTTTTTCAAGATATAATAAAGAGGGTAAAAGTTATAAATAGTCCTTGTGGTTTGGAATGATGCTCAAAATTAACCTTGTGGTTTAAAAATATTTAATTTTACCCATGTACGTGGTTTGTGAAACTAATTAATATTGGTCCAAATGCAATTTTTGACAAAAACCCCTCACGTACAGGGATAAATTTGTCATTTCAATTTAAAATAGTAAAAGAAATTATATTAAATAGTATTTGAAAAATGAAACTAAAAAAATAGGAGGTTGTGGAATTTTATTTTTTATTTATTTTTAATTTCAATTCCTATAAAATTTCTAATTTATTTTGTTTCGTTTTTTTTTTTATTGAGATGACAAACTTATCCTTACACATGACTTGCACATGGGAAAGTTTTTGTCAAAATTAGCTTTTGGACAAATTTTCATCAATTTCACAAATCACAAGGATAAAATTAAATATTTTGAAACCACAAGGTTAATATTGAGTATCACCCCAAATCACAAGGTCCATTTCTAACTTTTACCCTAATAAAAAAGTGGGTTTCATCAGAATAGCCATAATTTCATTAGACAATACATTAGAATAGCCAATCTTTTTTTAGGAAGCAATAAGAGGATCACCTTTGTCATTTCAAATACATAATAATGAAGCCTGCAACACCTTGTTTGTTATTGTTTAGAGAACCATCGAAGTTTAATTTCACAAAGTCTTTAGTCTTATGAAGAAGGCAATTTCATGCTTAAAGGCAGCCGTACTAGCCCTCTTTCCAAAAAAAAAAAATGAAGAAGGCATTCATTTAGTTGTTTTTTTTTTTTTAATAATTCATTTAGTTGTTTTAAGAGGTGTTAAATGTAGATTATTTTTTCATTTGAATGTATTCTGATATAGGAAGACTAGCATTTCTCCACACATGCTCTGCATGTGCAAGTAATTTTTTTTTTTTTTTGCAGAAAATAATAAAGAAAACGGTTAGCATTACTATAAGTGAACATAGAATAGTCAGAACGTGATTCTTGAAAACCCAAGCTCTCTAAATAATCCGCAAAGCATTGGAACCAAGCCCGTGGAGCTTCTTTGAGACCATAAAGTGACCGTCGGAGTTTGCAGAGGTGATGTGGAAACTGAGGATCAGTGAAGCCTACCGGTTGCCGCATATAAACCTCATCACTGAGATGACCATGAAGAAAGGCATTGTGCACATCCAATTGATGAACATGCCAACAATTACAAACATCCAAAGCAAGAATCAATCGGATGGTGGAGTGTTTAACCACTGGGGCAAAGGTCTCAAAGATATCAATGCCTTCTTACTAGTGAAAGCCGTTGGCGACAAGTCTCGCCTTATATCGTTCAATAGAACCATCTGCTTTCTTTTTTATCTTGAAGATCCACTTGTTGGGAAGGACATTCATGGAAGGACTGGGTGGAACAAGTATTTACAAGTTCCCATGTTTTGTTCTTTTGTAAGGCTCCAAATTCCTCTTGCATCGCAATGCGCCAGGAGGCATGTGTAAGAGAAGCTTGTGTGGCATGGGAGTTCTCGGCAGGTTCCAAAATTTGTAATGATTCTGAATGTGATGGTATAGGTGTACTAGGGAGTGACGCAAGGGAGGTAGTGTTTGATAAGGAGACTTGGCCAGGTGACGTGATTGTTAAGGAAGAGTTAGATTGGATTAATTGTGGGCAAGAGTTTTCAGGTGGAGGTTGACTAGATGAAGGAAGAGGCGGTGATATACTTGAAGGAGGAGACAAAGATGATGTAATCAAAGGTGGAGATAATTGTGGGTTTTGTGGTGGACGAGGACTAGAGGAAGGAAGAGACGAACGTAGACTAGAAGTAGGAGACGAAGATGATGGAAGTAATTGTGGGATTTGTGATTGACCATGATTTGAGGAAGGGAGAGAAAAAGGTGGTGTATTTGAAGTAAGAGAGAAAGGTGGTGGATTTGAAGCAGGAGTAGTTAACGGAAAGAAAATAGGAAGAGAATATTCAGTACCTTGTGATGAAGAGGCGCTGGTGGCGGAAGAAGTAATAACAGTCTCTGAAAAGGGAAAACAATCTTCATCGAAAAGCACATGTTTGGAAAGATAAACACGTCCTGTTTTAAATCTAGACAACGAGATCCTAAATGATTCAAAGAATAACCCAAAAAAACACATCGTTTTGAACGAAATTGTAATTTAGAATTATTATAAGGGCGAATGTATGGAAAACATGCACAACCAAAAACATGTAAGAAAGCATATTGTGGAGGTTGATTAAACAGTTTTTGATACGGGGAGGGATGATCAAGAATTTTAGTTGGAAGACGATTAATGATATAAACAGCAGCATTAAAGGCTTCAACCCAATAGCATGTTGGCATTCATGGGAGAGAAAAATGGATTATGGTTTTTTTTTTGTTTTTTGTTTTTATTAAAAATATATTTTGTAAATGTCATAATTGTCCTCATGATTTAATTAATTCTCAAAGTTTTTTTTTAATTTTCTAGGGTCTTTTCTGTCAAATTTTTTATTTTGGCTAACAAACCCTCTTCTCTTAATAATAGTATAAATATAGTAGCTGATGCATAAATAATTTGTAGAGGGATTTTCATAATGTCTTTAAAAATTAATTGATTTCTAATGGGCCAAATATTATAGCAAGTAATATGATGAAGGAGGATTACTTGGTTAACCAGGACTGGTTAGCCTAAGCTGACCACAGCCAATAAAGGATTGACACATGGCTATTTAAAATATTATTATATACATGATTTCTGTCTTGTTTGATGACCTGCACACAAAACATGACAAAACCTTGTTCAAATGGCCATGTGTCAATTCCTCATTGGCTATGGTCGGCAAGTAATTTTCTTTGTCTTTTTTTCCAAATGCGTTGCTTATAACACAATGAAATATGAGTTGATTACATACAAGTGCATATTTGAATGTTTTTTTAGCTTTAAGGTCACAAACTATTTTTTTTCCCTCATAAGGCCACTAGATTAGAAAGGGTGTTAAACTTTAGATATAAAAACCAACATATTTACATAAATGCCACTATATTAAAAAGTCAACAATCATTCTCTCTCTCCTCTCCAGCGAGGTCTCCGACCAACTCCGGCGGGTCTCCGGCCAACTCCAGCGGATCTCCGATCAACTTCCGGTGGGTCTCTGGCAACCACAAAAGCTACTGTCGATAGCAAGAAAAGCTACTCTTATGAGATTTCCGGCAACCTCCAGCGAGACCACAAAAGCTACTGTCACCAACAATAAAAGCTACTCTGATGAAATTTTTGGAACCTTCTATGAGGTCACAAAATTTACTGTCACCAACACTAAAAGCTACTCTCACCAATAACAAATATTACTGTCACCAGCAATAAAAACTATTCTAATGAGTTCTCTGGCGAGGTCACAAAAACTATTGTCATCAGCAATAAAAGTTACTGTCACCAGCAACAAGAACTACTCTCAGCAACACTAAAAGCTACTCCCGCCAACAACAAAAACTATTATCACTAACATTAGAAAGCTACTGTCACCAGAAACAAAAACTACTGCCACCAGAAACGAAAAACTACTATCACCAGCAACAAAAACTACTATCACCAGAACCAAAAGCTACTGTCACCAACAACAAAAACTACTGTAACCATAAACAAAAGCTACTATCACTAGCATAAAAAACTACTCTCACCAGCATAAAAAACTACTCTCACCAACACTAAAAACTACTTAAACCATCACTAAAATCTACTCACACCAACACGTACATGCAAAACAAAATCTATTTGCAAGAATGAAAAAAACTATTACTAAAGACTAACAAAGCTACTATCACCAACTGAGAAAGATATTACCAACCTACACAAAAACTACTATGAAACATTAAAACAACTATAAATTTACAATGTCAAAAGCTTGCAATGCTCAACCTTGCATGTATTGCACATATCATAATCGATCAACATAACTTGTATCCATGAGCATCATTCACTAGAGTAAGCCGTAAAATCCATAGGAATTACCAAAATCAAACCAAAGCTATTAAATTGAATGACAAATATCAACAAATGAGTTTCTACCTAATCCAAAAACTGTAACAATACATAATTCTGGGTTTTGAACGTGTAACAAAGCTTTGATATCTAAAATTAGTACTCTCGCTTTTCCCTACGCCTGATCTCACCATCGAAGACTCATCGCCATCATCCAAATAACCTTTGCGTGAAAATTCAGCAATCAAAATCAAGATTTTTAAAATAATTTGCACCTGCAAATTCAAATTCAAATCAAATCAAATGAAAAACGCAAATTATTAGGGAAATAATGGAGCAGAGGCTTGGAGATCCAAGTAGGAGCACGAGAACGCGAGGCAACGTTGACGGCATTCGAATCTACACTGAGAAAGCAATTCAAAAGCTCACTGAGCAATCTAAAACGACAACCAAAACCCTGTTTTGAGTTCTAATAGTCTCACTAAAAGTCTAAAACCGAAACCGAACAAAAATGAAGTTTCGTCCAAATTCCAAATACTCCGAAACCAAAACAGAGAATTCTAGGGCTCTGAAATGAGAATCAGAAGCAGACATCGCCGAAATTGAAGAAAAAGCTAGAAGGAGAGAGGTACTACCTGAGTCAGCTCTTGGTGAACAGAGTCCGAGTTGGCATCGTTGAGGCTTTGCTGGAGGAACTGAATCTGGTTCGCAGTGGTCTGCGAAAACTTCAGCATCACGGAGACGACGAAGCCTGGCAGAGGGAGATAGGGTTTGCTGAGCGAGCGAGCGAGATTAGGGAGAGCGCAGTGCCGGTGGTCCCCGGAATTGGAGGAGGAGATCAAGACGTGATATGTGATTGAGGAAAGAGAGGGAGAGAGAGAGCGCCGTGCCGATGGTGGCCGAAATCGGAGGCGGAGATCAAGATGTGATCTGTGATCGAGGAAAGAGATGGAGAAAGAGAGAGAGAGCGCCGTACCGGTGGTCGCTGGAATTGGAGGCGGAGACCAAAGACATGAAAATCTATGGTCGAGGAGAGAGAGACATCGTGATCGAGTAGAGAGAGAGAGATTTGTGATGTAAGGCTTATGGAATTAGGTTTCTTAAGTGAGAGGGTAAAATTGTCAAGAACAAAATAATTTGTGATGCAAGTGGCCTTATGTGTACAAAAAAAATAAGGTGGCCTTATGACTAATTAAAGTTTCAAAAGATCACTTGTGTGTAATTTTCTAATGAAAGAATCACTCCTTAATTGAGAGAATCTTGCGTGGGGCAGCCGCAAGGACAGGTGGTAGGGCGGACCAATCACTGCCCAGTAAGGGGTGTTTTGAGTATTGCACTTTAGAGAGCAGGGGCAGTTTTGGAAAAGAGAGAAAATTTCCTCTCTTCTGATGATTGAGTGGCATTTTCTTTCCCGATCTTCCAAATAGAAATGGAAAATCCTGATCAGATGAATGAGAGAGAGAGATGTAGCAAGGAAACCAAATAACACAAGTAGTCTCAATTTTGGAATGTCAATTTTGGAAACCAAATAACACAAGTAATCTCAACAAAAGCTCTACTTCTTCATTCATCACTTGTCAAGTTAGATACAAAAGAAAGCCCCAAAATTTCACATACCACAGAGAAAAAGCTACAATCTTTGAAGGCTTTTACAGAGCTTAGCAACCTACCTACCTGCTTTGCAATTGGAACTCAACCTAGCTCTACTCCGCTCCTTTCTTTTGCTTCGGCACAACTACCGTCACCATACCATGCTTAACCTTTGCCCTAGCCTCACCGCTCTTGCAACCATTCAGAAGAGGAACCAGGGTTTCGCAGTCGTCTCAAGTCCCGGAGTTTGATGCTAACAGTGTTCTTCTCGACGTCCACTACGACCTTGACGATTTCCTTCCCGAATCCCAGAAAGGCTCTCGTGACGGTGATGCTATCGTCAGAGTCTTTGATCTGGACGGCGGGGAGGGGGCCTTTGTCATTAGGATTGTTCTGATTGGTCATGAAGATGTGGTACCTCATGGCGGCAGAGGCGGTGGTGGAGATTGATGGTTGTGATGGGTGGTCGCTGATAATGGTTAAGGGATGAGAGAGAGAGAGAGAGAGAGAGAGAGAGAGAGAGCTCTAGAAGAAGAGGTAATATATATATATATATATATATATACATACATATAATGAATTAAATATGAAAGGATGAAATTACTCTTCAATATATGCCACATGTCGGACGCCGTTACTGAGTTAACTGCTCCAGGCACTAAAGTGATTTTTTTTTATCAGGTATTAAAGTTATTAATGGGCCAAAGGTCAAGTACTATTTGCATTTTTTTTCCCATCAATCAAAGCCCAGATCAATCAAAATCTGCTTGATTCTCAACTTTATGTTCTACGCCTTGGCGAATTCCTTATCTCAGATTGCCATTCCAGCAAATCCTACCCATAATATACCACCCACCATCTTCAAATCGCTCCACCACTGAAACAACATCTATCTTTTCATCGTTTTGTTTCCATCTTGTTTCATTAGAAACAGAGCAAAAGCTTAGAAGCCCAGAAATATATAAAGGAAATAAGATTAGATCTAGGAAGGAAATAAAATTTGTTCTCTGATTTTATAACATAATTGGGTAAATTGATAGATAAGAAGGATTCATGAAGGTTTTTCATGAGTTGCTTTCGACTGGGTAGGATGAGAGAGAGAGAGAGAGAGAGAGAGAGAGAGAGAGAGAGAGATGAGAACAGAGAAGGGAAGAGAGAGATGAGAAAGGAAGAAACAATAAAAAAATAAAAGACAGAGAGAGTTGGGGCTGTCAAATTTGACAGAATAAAGCTCAGTGTCAAATCCACATGTGTATGACCAATGAGTTGGAGGAGTGTTTCACCAGTCATTTGCTACAGTTGGGCACTCCACATGGATTTAACCACTCCGTTGGAGATGGTCTTAGTAGAGATGTACAAACTAAAAGGTGAATTTGTCAAGATATAATAAAAAAGTGGGTTCCATCAGAATAGCCATAATTTCATTAGACAATACATTAGAATAGCCAATCTTTTTTGAGGAAGCAATAAGAGGATCACCTTTGTCATTTCAAATACATAATAATGAAGCCTGCAACACCTTGTTTGTTATTGTTTAGAGAACCATCGAAGTTTAATTTTCACACTGTCTTTAGTCTTATGAAGAAGGCATTCATTTAGTTGTTTTATTTTTTTTTGAATAATTCATTTAGTTGTTTTAAGGGGTGTTAAATGTAGATTATCTTTTCATGTGAATGTATTCCAATATAGGAAGACATAGTAGCTGATGCATAAATAATTTGTAGAGTGATTTTCATAATGTCTTTATCCAAAATTAATTGATTTCTTACGGGCCAAATATTATAGTAAGTAATATGATGAAGAGTCTTAGGCGGACTAAAGTTCACATGCACCATGAATTAATTCTCGATACTGTTTATAAATAGTATCAGAAATTAATTTATGATGCATGTGGAAATAGAAATTAAAGAGTGATTCTCGACCTTGGTCCATACTAGAACTTTCGGTAATACGAGGAAATTAAAGGGTGATTCTTTCATTGTGTTGCAAGCAAAAGCATTCCCCATCGGAAAAAAACAGACAAAAGCATATTCCCCCCAATGGTTACTCCCAAGATTGACCAAAACCATGTCTCCCATCTCAAAAAGAAATAATAAAAAAAGACGCAAATATCGTGGTCAGACAAAAAAAGCAGAGAGTTGATAGTTGATTAATATTATAAAAGGGGATACGCCATGAGTCAGAACGGGGAACAACCTTCTCCTCCACCTATTCGCCCATTCGAGCAAGGCCCACTGCTCTCTCTCTCTCTCTTCTTCTTCTCCACACAGAGTCACAAACACAAACTCGTTCTCCTTTCTCTCTGGGAGGGTGTGAATGGCGAAGAACGACGCGTCGTCGTTGGCGTTGGGATCGGTGGACGAGTTCCTGAAGCGGTGCGAGCAATCCGGCGATGCCGCGTACTCTGCTCTGAGATCAGTGCTGGAGCGTCTCGAGGATCCGAAAACCCGAACTCAAGCTCGGATCTTCCTCTCCAACCTCCAGAAGCGCTTCCCTACCAAGGACGACTGCGATCACTGCTTCCGCACCTATCATTTCCAGATTGAGGACATCTTCTTCGATCAGTATCAAGGTCTTCATTCCTCTCTCTCTCTCTCTCTCGCACTTTTCTTTCATTGCCTGTTTTGATTTGATTATATCCAATCCAATGCTCTCATTTCTTTACCGTCGTTTTTCGTTCTTTGCTTGCTTTGCGTGTTTGAATTTCTTTACTGTTTTGAAAAATTCCACATGCATATTACCACTGTTCTTGTCACTTACCTCTGCAGCCAATCGCATTATGTGTTTTGTTTCGTTTCGTTTCGTTTCTCAACAAACTCGCTCACTTTTTGCCTAGCCGGTACTGATTTTCGCTTTATTGACTCCACATGTTTGTATATCTACATATACAACTACCAAGATTTTATGAGCTTATGTACACTTTTTCGCATATGATGGCGATACCGTTGTCACATCATATACACATGATTTTTAGTTTTCTTTCTGAATTTTGAGCTTTGTTATCAATCTAATGCATGTATCTCAAGTCATGGCTGGACTTTTAATAATGCAATCAACGATCAATGGTCTATATGGCTAAAAGAGCTAATTGGACAATTAGATGGTCTGATGCCGTTCTCGGGCTATTGCAGGTTACCAGGGTAGGAAGAAGCTGACAATGATGGTTATCCCTAGCATTTTTGTTCCAGAAGATTGGTCCTTCACTTTTTTCGAAGGACTAAACAGACATCCGGACTCTATCTTTAAGGACAAGTCACTTGCTGAGCTTGGCTGTGGAAATGGTTGGATATCCATTGCCATTGCTGAGAAGTGGTTGCCATCCAAGGTACTCTGTTTTTGTCTTCCTTTTAACAATCATGATATCTGCTTCTCCAAAAAGTGGTGAATAAACTCCTCTTTGCAGGTGTATGGACTCGATATCAATCCTAGAGCAGTCAAGATGTCATGGATAAATTTGTATCTAAATGCTTTGGACGAGGAAGGTCGGCCCATCTATGATGCTGAGAAAAAGACCTTGCTGGACAGGGTTGAGTTTCATGAATCAGATCTCCTATCTTATTGCAGAGACAATGATATTCAACTAGAACGAATTGTTGGTTGCATCCCTCAGGTATTGTCAACAATTACAATTAAAAGGGTGCGGCTGGGATAAATCTTTTGCCTGAATCGACTTGTGATATTATTTTTGATAGATTACTTTGCCAAATGGCCATATGAAGATTTAAATTATCCCTTGTTGCTCTTGCAGATTCTTAACCCGAATCCAGATGCAATGTCTAAGATGATAACTGAGAATGCAAGTGAGGAATTTCTACATTCATTGAGCAATTATTGTGCGCTTCAGGTTAGTACATATACTTGATAACATATTTTCCGTTCTATTATAAAATAGATATCATAAAATAACTGCCTTAATGTCTTTTTTAAAAAAAAATAAATAAGGAGAAACAATTACTACCTCATGTAAACTGCTTGTTAGTGATATGTGCTATTCCTTTCTGAGTACTGCTTTACGAATTGTGCTGTTCCAGTTATGTATTATTTCCTTTTCTATGCAGGGTTTTCTTGAGGATCAATTTGGCTTGGGTCTAATTGCTAGGGCAGTAGAGGAAGGAATAGCTGTCATTAAACCTATGGGCATAATGATCTTCAATATGGGGGGTCGTCCAGGACAAGCTGTTTGTAAACGCTTGTTTGAACGCCGTGGCTTCCAGGTTAACAAGCTTTGGCAGACTAAAATTCTTCAGGCAAGTACACCTTTCTTTGTTTGGGTAATTTGATTTTCTTCGAAGTTGAGCTATTTATGAAATGGATTTTACAGGCTGCAGACACAGATATATCAGCATTAGTTGAAATTGAAAAGAACAGTCCACACCGTTTTGAGTTCTTCATGGGACTTTCTGGAGATCAGCCTATTTGTGCTCGAACAGCATGGGCATATGGAAATGCCGGTGGTCGAATCTCGCACGCCTTATCAGTTTACAGCTGTCAACTTCGCCAACCAAATCAGGTATGCACTTCATTCTTCTGGCTTTTCAGAGTAGATCTTTGTCTTCACATATGTGATGTTCATTACACTTATAGAGGGAAATTAAAAGGCCACTGAGTTAAATACACTGACAGGTCAAGACAATTTTTGAGTTTCTTAAGAATGGCTTCCACGACATCAGCAGTTCTTTAGATTTATCGTTTGAAGATGATTCAGTAGCTGATGAGAAGATTCCCTTCCTAGCTTATCTTTCCAGTGTTCTGAAAGGGAGTTCTTTCTGTAAGTATGAACCACCAGCTGGAAGCAAACATTTTCGCAACCTCATTGCTGGGTTTTTGAAAACGTATCACCGTGTTCCACTCACTACTGATGTAAGACAGTATTCATGCTTCGCTTTGGATTATTTTCCCTTTTTGGCATCCTGTAATCAATTAATTAGCAACTCTTATATGTATCATCTGTCTATCCTCTCTCTTTCTCTGTCTCTGTCACTGTCTCTCTCTCGTTTTTCACGTCTTTTGTTTTTGGAAGACTGTATTAGTCTCCTGGTTCTTGTTTTATTTTTGGATAAATTCTCCTATAGTTTGACAAAAAGAAACTAGTATCTCAATTTTTGTTTTTTTTCAAGAAGTAAATCATGTGGAACAATAATTTACAGTCATCCTTTTGCTTTGTACTCCTCACTTGTTAACTGATCTTATTAAAATAAGTTTATGATGCATGAGGACGTCAAGGTGTTAGGTGGAGATATCATTACACATAGCTTGTCTATGCTTTCATCCTAGTTAACCATGATCGTACTTGCAGGAAAATATTGGTGTGTTAAGTTTCTGAGTTCTAAGTGATTGTTTTTATAAATTATGTAACTGTCATGTCCTTGTTTACAATGTGGCGAAGCCAAGAGTGAATTGTGGTGGAAAGCGGAAACATACTTGTGCTTCCTTTGAAAGCTTAGTTTATTTTTTGGCAGAACAGTAGAATATACATCATCTTCATGCTTTTTCCTGTCCTGTACTCTAAACTGCATTTCTGACTCATCTTATCTCATTCCTGTACAAGAATGTTGTTGTCTTTCCTTCAAGGGCTGTAGCAATAGAAAATGCTCTTCGGTTGTTCTCACCTCGTCTTGCAATTGTTGATGAACATCTGACGCGCCACCTTCCAAGGAACTGGTTAACATCTTTAGCAGTTAAGGTAATATATTCGTAATGTTGCTGTACTTTCAATCTTTAGTTATTCATTTTCGTTTTTACTCGGTATTTTTGACCAAAAGTTTGGCCCGTTCATGCTCAAGACAGGATGTATTGTGTATCTAGAAGTATTTGCTAGACAGTGTTAGCATGGATAATGCTATGATGACTACAGTTTAGTGGAATAAATTAAAGTTTATTGGAACAACACCAAGTAGTTTTAGCTGAGTCTTATGGTATTTTCTGATTTCTGAAAGTCAAATGAGCTTAAAGGCTCAAATTTATGTGTTAGAAGAGGATACAAATACATGAAAAGGGAAGCAAGATCCCAACTACTTTTTAACATAAAAGATTTTATGAAGTGGTTTTCGGTCTATGGCTAATGAGTGTCATAGTTCCACTTATTGTTTCCTTTGGTTAGTGGTACATTTGTTTAACTATTTGTATTTCTCAACTGTAGTGCGCAGGAATTGATAATCCTGCAGAGGATTCACTTACAGTTATTGAAGCGCCTCGACAGTCTGATTTGATAATAGAGCTTATAAGGAAGTTGAAGCCACAGGTGGTGGTTACTGGGATAGCGGATTATGAGTCTGTTACTAGTTCAGCCTTTGTACACCTTTTAGATGTTACAAGAGAAGTTGGATCTCGTCTTTTCTTAGACATATCTGATCACTTTGAGCTATCCAGCCTTCCAAGTTCCAATGGAGTCCTCAAATATATAGGGGGGAATGTTCTGCCATCCCATGCAGCAATTATATGTGGCCTAGTGAAAAACAAGGTAGTTTATTCTTTTCCCATTCATTCAGAAAAAATCCACAATTTAGCTAGCTATACCAAGAGAAGGCTTTTCTATGTGTCTAATTGAAATTAAACCATACAATAGCTTTTTTTTGGGTCAGTGAACCATACAATAGCTTGTAAGGCAATATTTTCTCATGAACTGAAGTTGAACAATCTTTCCAGGTTTATTCAGATCTCGAAGTAGCTTTTGTAATTTCAGAGGAGGAAAATATTTTCAAGGCCTTGTCAAAGACTGTTGAACTACTAGAAGGGAGTACAGCACCAATTAGTCAAGGTTATTATGGTTGTCTTTTTCATGAACTTTTAGCTTTTCAACTTGCTGACAGACATCCACCTCCACAGGTATGTCGGTCCCTTTTCTTGTGGAGTTTATCTTCATGAATAATTACATTTTTGATATCTATGAATGTACAAATATACCATGTATGAATCTTAATTTTCCAAAGATATTATAAAATGTTCTGGTTGGATGAAGAAAACCATTCAGCCTATCTGTTGGAAAAGTCAATCTATTTTCTGTTAGTGATATTGGGAGGGGACACGGAATGTTTGATGTTGTTTAGCATAGTTAGATACAGAGTAGTTTTGACTGTCTGCGGTCTACTGTCTGCCCAATGTTTAGCTGGACAACTTCAGAAATTCATAACAACATTCTCATGAAATTTAATGTCAATTTAACTAATATCAGTTTAATGTCTACGGTCTTTCCTTGAAGATGTTTATTTCTGGTTTATCTAATATCAATTATTCTTTTTTACCAGTATGGTTATTTGTTGATTGCTTTAAGAACTTCAACATGCTTTTCTTGTTCATGGATTTGCTTATACTATTGGTTTCATATATATTCATCAGAGGGAATGCACATCAGTTAAATCAGCAGAGATGATTGGTTTTGCTAGTTCAGCAAACTCGGTCCTTAATAATGCTGAGTTGGCAATTAATGAGGCAGGGAACTTTTCCCTGATTCATATGGACGTGGATCAAAGCTTCTTACATGTACCATCACCTGTCAATGCTGCAATATTTGAAAGCTTTGCCAGACAGAACATAGCTGAGTCAGAAATAGATGTCACCACTAGCATTAAGGAATTCATAAAGAGCAATTATGGTTACCCACTTGATAGCAACACCGAATTTATATATGCTGACAGCTCGCTAGCTCTGTTTAACAAGTTGGTTCTTTGTTGCATACAAGAAGGGGGGACGTTGTGCTTTCCTTCTGGCTCAAATGGAAACTATGTCTCTGCTGCAAAATTTTTGAAAGCAAATATTGTAAATATACCTACAAAGATTGAAGAAGGCTTTAAACTGACAGAAAAGGGTCTTTCTGGAGTCCTAGAGACTCTGGATAAACCATGGGTATACATTTCTGGACCAACAATTAACCCAACTGGTGCGCTATACAGCAACAAAGAGATTGAAAATTTACTGTCTACCTGTGCCAAATTTGGGGCTAGGGTTGTGATTGATACTTCATTCTCGGGTTTGGAATTTGACCCTGAGGGTTGGGGTGGCTGGAGTCTGGTGGACAGTTTGTCAAAGTTATATTCTTCTAGCAAACCATCTTTTTGTGTCTCTCTGCTTGGGGGATTGTCTTTGAAGATGCTGAGTGGGGGACTCAAATTTGGGTTTCTGGTTCTGAACCAGTCTGCTGTGGTGGAAACATTTTATAGCTTTCCAGGATTAAGCAAACCTCATAACACTGTTAAATATGCCGTTAAGAAGCTACTGGGTCTGAGAGAGCAGAAATCAGGAGATCTTTGGGATGCCATTGCAGAACAGATAAGAAATTTGAAGAGTCGATCCAAGCGCTTGAAGGAGGTGAACTCTCTCTCTCTCTTCTTTTCCTTTCACTATACATCGATTTTATGTATTCCAAATAAAAGCTAATCTCAAGCTATGGTGTAACATATTGAAGGTATTGAACCATGCAACCCACTTTCAAGTCGATTGTTTATTAGCATATGTCCTTGGGTGCCTTCCTCAAGTGCTTAAAGTATAATTATGTATTCCCTGCAGTATCTCATTCTAATTTCCATTATCAATCTAATTTTGTTACAGACACTGGAGAAGTGTGGATGGGATGTGCTTGAATCTAGTGGTGGTGTTTCCATGGTGGCCAAGCCCTCATCTTATTTGAATAAGACTGTTAAGTTCAAGCAATATAAAGATGGAGGCAGCACTGAAGATGGAACAGTGCATGAAGTTAAGCTTGATGACTCTAATATCAGGGAGGTCGTTCACAAGTCTACTGGCTTATGCATCAATAGTGGCTCCTGGACTGGAATTCCTGGCTATTGTCGTTTCACCATTGCTCTTGAAGAAAGTGAGTTTGAGCGGGCATTGGATTGCATTGTTCAATTTAAGAAGACCATCAGTAACTGAACTTCTGTACCACTCTCACCTAGAATCTGTTTCATTTTTTTCATTACTCGATTGCATTTTTCATTTTTTTACCATCTCATCTTTTATGGATTTGGTCTTGTGTTTTTAATTTGCTTAGTTTTCCTTTACATCGGGTCATCTGGGTATAAATCACCTCCGGCATCAACAAATTGCACAATCTCTATTTTCCTCTTGGTTGTGACTGGTGGACTTTGAATCACAGGTATTGATTCATCTAGGGGATACATGACATTATTTGATTTTCTTCGATTTGGTGGGGAAAAAACTGTTGATGTAGATATTGAGATAAAATAGAGGTTGAGGGAGATGGTGATGGCAGCTACGAAGCCAATGTATTTATCGAATCACCCTCAAAGGCTCAAACTATATCAAGATTACATCACTATACAATCAAATATACAAGTACCATAAACAGAGAGATGATTGCAGTTACCAAGCCAAACCAAGAATCAACTAAATTTTCTGAACAAGCAAACGTGAATGTTAATAACGAAGAAAGGCTGCGTTTCGATAGCTCATCTAACAACAGACCTAATCTATCTCAGAGTTCATTTTTGGAAACATGTTTGTCCAAAAATGCTTTGGCTAGATTACTAAAGCTGACATTTGCTGCTTCAGCAGCAGCATATCTCTTCATGACGTCAACCACTTCTGGCTTTATAATCTCTTCCATATTAGATGTGTTGCAGAGATAATAAAGTGATCCAATTGCATAGTTCACGGTGTTTCTAACCGGGCTTGATAGACATTGAATAACAAGGGGTATCCCGCCACACTGGGTGACAATTGCTGCATTGGCCGGATCAGGGCAACAATTGCAGATTCCGCCTAACCCAAATTCCACAAGCTTCTCATTTGGTTCTGTTATGCAGTCCAGAAAAAGTTCCACCACATTGAGCTGGCGCAAATAGGTATAATTGTAAGGATCATACGCAAAGTTCGCCAGATTAGCAACAATCTTCTCTTTTGATTCTTCACAGGTAGTACTCTGAAATTGAGTCACCAATTCCTGAAGGTATTGCAGCCTTGAAGTACCATATCTTCCGGTTCGCTCTTCTTGCCTCCTATCATTGGTAAACATCTATTGAATTGGTGAACCCTGCTGACCTTTTGCTCAATAAAGTCCTGGCTTAGTCACCTAAGTCTGCTCGTGCGTTGCCTGAAACAAATTAATTTGGTTAGCATGCAAGCCTAACTATATAAAAAGAGCTTTCGAGTCTAGTTAAGGATGAACTCTGCCGAAGTGGATTTTTCAAACTGAAAACATCAAATAGAACAGAATCAACAAACTACATGAGGAGTAATGAAATATAATTTAAATCCAATGATGCGATAACTAAACTGTAATTTAATTAAGTTGTTGCTTCACACTAGTACCTAACTAAAAGACCTTCTATACAATCCAGTATGACATACAGCCCTGATTGGGTAATCATCTTTTTCTACTAAGGTCAATTTTTTGTTTGCATGATATCCGAAAAGAGATTCACCTGTTACAGGAAATGACCATCTTTCACGAAATCTTGATCGGGTTAAAAAATGATGACCCAAAACATGTATGCCATACTCGGTTGTATTGTAGAATTTGCTAATAATATAATTAATTGAAAACCATGAATTGAACTATAAGAACTGATTAAAATGCCTGTTAGTATAGTTACAAGTTCAGAGCACTGTGATTTAAAATAGGCAAAATTTTAAGAACAGTACATGAGGTATAGGCCACTGAGAATTAAGGTTTATATACTTTACAAAAAATCGCAATGGTACATGAGGCTCAAAACCCGACACATTTTTTGTACATGCAGTTAATAACACCGTTAACCCTTGTGCCATTATTAATTTTTCAAAGGGTAATTTAGTCTTTTCACTCACTACTCACCCAATGACGGCCTCTCCCTCCCTCGTCCTAAATTCCAAAAGCTTTCTCTCACCGATATATTATCAGGTAACACTGCCACCCTTCCTCTTCCTCACTGTTTCATACTGATCTTCTTCTTCTACTGAAACTCAATATCACAAACTTCAATTCAACTGAATTCCACACCTTCAATTTGATTAATTCAAATACAGAGTTAGAGATAGAGATAGAGAGAGAAAGAGACCTTGAATTACTGAGATCGATTATGATGCATAGGATCGATTCTAATGCATAAACAATGACAATTCGATGACGGGACCTCTAGCGCCAGAGCTGGTGGACGTCGAGGCAGAGGAGCTCACCGGAAAGCGGACGGTCTTCAACGCATCCTTGTACTTTCTGTAAAGCAAGGTCCGATTCCTCATCACCATGGACGAAAAGCTAAGTTCGATCATGAACAGACGACGATTCGAAAGGTGTGATCTTTGAGCAGAGGAGGAAGATCAGGGACCCAGAGAGGGAGAAAATTGAAGCTCGAGGTATTGGTTAAGAGTGAATACTGAGGGATGGAAGAGTCTGGTTTCGAAGCTGAAGGGAGATGCGACGAAATTCAGCAACAAAAAGGGTTTGGGTTTGATCTTGATGGTGGAGGCGCTGCAATCAAAGTACTAAGATTAAATTGACTAGCTTTTTTTTTATAATTTTTTTTAATGAAGAATTTGCCCTCAAAAGATTGACAGAAAATACATAAAGTAACGGCCAACGAACCGTGCGTATTTATGTTGGGTCGGGTTTTGAACCTCATGTATCATTGCAATGTTTTATAAAGTATAAACTTTAATTCTCAGTGGCCTATACCTCATGTACTACTGTTCTTACAATTTTGTCTTTAAAATAATGCAACAGTTGCATAAATTCATCAGTTATGATGAAACTACATGTACAACTAATGTTAAAAATTTGATTAAATGTCTTGAACTTCACCACAGAGAGTCAGAGACACTGAAAAGGTGCCTGTTTTCAGTGAGCTTATCTCCTGCATGTTCTCGCTTAAAACTTTCATTTCTATCCTAGGCATTTTGCCTGACATATCTCCCCAGATGTCTGTGGGAGGTATCGCCCTAGCAATAACCAGTGCTATCCACCCAACTAAACCCCATTTCTTTTCTAACTCTCGTATTTCACACGGTTTCTTATGTTCACCATTTCCCCTTCCCGTTCTCTGCATACAAGTTGGAAAACAACCCATAAGAACCTGGTTTACTTGGCCCTAGTCCCATCAAAACGTCTGCTGCTCGCTGAACCTAAGACAACTTTGCAACAGAGAACACCCTGTCTGTCCTGGAATCTGACCTACCAAGTTCTCTTCTTTCTCCAATTTCTGCCCCGCTAACACGTCCCCATACCAATAAACTAATGTAGAGGAGATGGTTCTGTCTGATAGTCTTTGGCCATTCATTGAAAGAGCAGATGCAGATGGCCAATCTCAACCACTCCCTTTCTGCCATATGCAGTAACTAGAGAAAGACATGTGACTGAACCAGGTCTCATCCCTTCTTTTACCATCTCCTTGAATATTTCTGTCACTGAGTTATATTCTCCATGCCCAGCATATCCAGAGAGTACTGCAGCCGATGCAAACTGATTTCTATGAGGTGTCACACTCAAACTCTTTGGGACTCACAATTGCTTCCTCACTCTGCATACATATCCAGTCATACTCAAACCTTAGATCAGTCAATAGTCCAAGCTTTATCAGAAAAGAGCGGCATTTGTTGGCTGTATTTCAGAGAAATGACCTGAGCACGACTAATTGCACTTACAAGAGGACCAAATGCATAATTGTTTGGCTTAAGGTCCATAATTGCTAATAAGAATGTCTTTACTGCATCCTGACATAGCCTGTTATAAGCATAACCTGATATCAAAGTATTTGACGGTTTGATTTCTCTTTGGTTCAACTCATCAAAAACCATGACAGAGTCAAGCAGGGACTCAAAATTAGCATATATGGTAAAGCATGGACTCAAAAGAAGCATATATGATAAGCTATTGCAAACATTATGCTTTAGCAGAAAGCCAGTCATTATGCAAAATCCGTAGATCATCTGCCTACTTCCTACAAGTTCCTAGTTGATATAGCATGGATTAGTCCAACATATGTAACCTCTTGTCATTAAATGCAGAGAGGACATCTTCTTCATCTATAAAAATTATAGTACAAGGCACTACACTGTGATCATTTCATGAACTCAAAACCCACCTTGCATCTTAAATAACCTCAAACGTTTAATAGGTCGAGAGTGATCCATTACAAACCAAAACATGATTTCATATCCTGATTTTATGGTCAAGCAAAATATATGTCTCCCAAGGTCCATATTCTTTTCATGACTGCTAGCTGAAATGCACTACTTAATGAGACATGATCAAGTTCCATTCCTTGTTTCTCAATTTCATTGAAGATGAAAATCAGTTCATGCCCATGCTTTCCATCTTGAGAATAACCTGATACTGTATTGCATTCCATAACACCAAATGTTTAGTTGTGAAATCATCATACACACTTGTAGCTTCGATCAAATGTCACCCACCAAGAATACATGCATATAAGTGCATTCCCAACAAAAACTTGACAATCCAAGACAGATTCAAATAAAAGAGATGCAGTTGTAATCCAATATTCCAATGAGGAAATCTTCATGATTCGCAAGAAAAGCAAGGACGGAGTATAAGTCACCGGATCAAGAAAGCCCCATTTGAATTCATCTTAAGAGCAAATATCAATGCGTCCTCACTCTTATGAAATCCCACTGTATTCCTATAAATTGTAACAGTACAACAATATTCTCCAAGGTAAATTGTAACATGTTTACAGTACACTCATCTGGTTTAAGGGCCCCCTTGACAGTAAGGGCAATGGTAACTTGATGGGTGTTCTGGGACAATAAAATAGTTAAAATTTCTTACAAAGAAAGTGGTGAATTGAGGTAGTTTCCAATGGCGGATCCAGGATTCAAACCTTGGGTGGGCTTGGGTTTCTTAACAAATTTTTTTTTTTTTTGGTTTTTTTTGTTTTTGTAAATACACCAATTCAAAAAAGGATTCAACAACCAAACTATAATTAAACGAAAAAATATTTACCAGTTCACACCAGCAATGTTGTTAAACAAATTAATAAAACTATAATTGAGCAAACATTATACACAATTGCATCACCGAAGCGTCCCAATACTATAAAATCTACATACTAAAACACCAACTAGTATTTATCAGATGCCATCAATAGCATTTTTCGAATTACTACTAAAAATAGTGACATGAGAGGTCCTCCCCTCCGGAATTTTAAAGTCAAAGCTCTTTATTCCATCACTGCTCCCAACACCAGCTCCATACCCGTTTCTCTCTTCGTCAGGCTTCTCAGAACTCGATAACTAACTCCATTTAATTAGACTATGGTCAGACATCTTCTAATCTAATAAATCAAACTATAATCAATTAATCAAAGTATCAAACCAACTAACTAAGCTCAGAGCCTCAGTCATCTTCTAATCAAAAGAACAACACGGCGCCACACACAAAAAAAAAAAAGTCACGACTGTATGAAGAATTAAGGAAAAGCCTTTTATTGAACAATCCAAATCTCAATACCAACTCCAATGCAGTTTCTTATCAATTAATCAAGTATCAAACCAAGTAACACAAGAAAAAACACAGCAGAATTGCACAACCCAAGTAAGAAAAGAAAATCCCATGCATTTACCTCTTTAGCACGAATCACGACTCTATGAAGGCAAATGATATGCGATTGAAGAAACGATTATGATTTGTCTATGCCCAAGGCTTGGCTCATGTGTCTGAGATTTGCCCCAAATTGAATTCGACATCAATCCTTAATCCTAAAATTTGTCTCAAATTCAATTTTGATTGAATTGAACACATACTTACAATTTCAAGAATTATAACAGTTTACTGATTGTATTTGAGTCTGGAATTGAGGCCTTTTTAGAAGAAGAACAGTAGAAGACGAAGAGATGAACCGATTAAGGTCTCTGAGTCTCTGCGAGAACGTGAGAGGCTGAGAGCTCTGGGTGGGCTTCACAATGCTAATATACAATTACAATAGCATACATATAGGTTGTTTTTTTTTTTTTTTAAGCCCAAAATTCCCCATCCATATCCATGTACTTGACTCACTAGTTTCTGATTGGGGATTCGGTCAAACTGGTTATGGAAGCCTTTGCTTGGGTATTAGGGTTTTGAGATTCAGGTGGCGGGTAATCTTGAAAAACTAACCCACTAATCAGAAACCAGTCCATCCATTATATTCAATGCAAAATCAGAAATATTTCTCACTCAAGAAACCAATTAATGTAGCTCAATTATGATGTTGAAGATAATCCAATAAGTGTTTTCAGATAAACTTGAAAAATATAATAAAGTTCAATTCAATAACCAGCGAGCAATGGAAGAAACGGAAAACTAGAATTACTAACCTGCCTGTTTGGTTTAGGATTTAGGGTTTACGGGTCGATTCAAACTGTTTGGTTTCGCAGCTCCGGACCAAAGGAGAAGAAAGAGAGCCTGAAGCCACTTCAGGGTTTATATCAAAGTTGCCAAAACGACTGCGTTTTGTTACTTAGTCCCAACCACATTTCAAAACAGGATTTCACATTTTCCCTCTGAAAGATTTTTAAAAAAAAAAAAAAAAAACGGGAAAAAGAAACCACTCACATGACTAGCGAGTTGAACACTTTTTTGTTGGTGTGGAAAAATTCAGTAGAAGATTTCCCTAGACTAAGAGTGAAGACTTCCCATTTAAGAGGTTGTTTCTATGCTTTCAGGATTTTGATCGGCATTAACAAGTTAAGTTGGAAGAGGGAGGATACTTACAAAAGATTCTCTGATGTCTAGGTCAAGGAGTGTTGAAGTTGTAATAAGTGGAGTAGGGATTGATTGCTCACCTCGATTATTCATCTTATCAAGTATATATTGGTGAGTCCAAGCTGATCTTGTTTAGTGCATAGTAGTGTTGTGTAAGTTCCCAAGTCAAGCGTTAGTGGGTTTATTACGCTACTCTTAAGATGATGGGGGCTTCTCGCTTGCCACGGATTTAGTTGAGCAAACCTATTCCACCTTATCTAGATCTACCTCGAGGGGATTTCGCCTCGAGAAGTTTCTCTAATAGGTTGGGCCACCTCTCTATCAATTCATTTCTTGACTTGAACCTGATTCCAAGGACTGAAAAATTGAAAAAATCGGCGAAATTTCGCCTAAAATTTCGGTTTTTTGGAGGCCCGATATATGCATAGCATACCATGACAATTTCGGTCGAAATTTTCGATATTTCCCGATATTTCTCCATACATTCCATCTCCACCAACAATTCTCACATGCAAAGTCAATCTCCGTGGGCCCAGCACGTGTGGTGGATGAGTAGTTGACATAAAATTCAATCCAAAAAACCAACAACAACACCAAGGATCGACCACATCCCACTACCCTTTGAGAGGGTTTGCTAACTCTGTTGTACAAACCTTTATGTATTAATCACAACATTCTAATATATATTCATTTGCCTACGAATCTGAAAACTTAGATACACGTCCAATCAATAACTAACTTGAAACACTTAATTACTATATTGAATTTTTTTTTTACTAAATGTTCAAATATTTTACAACAACATTTCAAAGTATAACTTCTATAAAGAGTTTAAAATAATCTTCATACCTTGCACCAAATAATCTTCATACCTTGTACCTCATAGGTCTTCTACGTGATTCTAAGTTACTCATGTAATTCAAGGTGTAATGTATGATATGTACAAAAAATGTATATAAGGCGTGATGGCTTAGCCTCCTATTGGGTTTCCAGCCATAAAAAAAAAAAAAAAATTAGATGTTTATTTCAAAAAATTTCAGAGTTATCGGCGATTCAGCATTTACCGTTTCATCTTAAATTATTACAAATTACTATATAACAAGGTTTATTCAAGGTTTTCTTTCTATATATAGTAGACAATTGATAAAATAAACATATCTAAAAGTTTCACTTAAAATTTCCATGTTTTTCTTCAAATTTCCATCATTTTTCTTGATTATTTACTGAAATCGATATATCCTCGATATTTCCGTCGAAATTTCCGTTTTCAGGACCATCGATATTTCTTCGAAACTCGATATTTTGGTCCTTGCCCGATTCCACCTTACCCATATTCACTCTGAGTGGATTCGTCCTTGAGAGAATTTCTTAAATAGGTTAGGTTGCTTCTTCTTAGGCCCATATCTTGATTAGGAATCCATTATTTACCATTTCTTGATTAGGACAACAGTCCACTCCTCCTTTTGTCATCGGTGTGTTTATGTTTGTGGCGAATTGTAATAATGAGAGATTGAATTTTGTTCACATAAATAAACCTGCACTAAACTATAGACAATAAAGTGTGACCTGCTCTTTTTATCAATGTTTGGCTTGCATTTCGATCGGCTCGTGGCTAATTGTAAGGAAAATACTTGCAATATTAGAACTAATATGTATGTGAGTATCCAAACTCTCTCGTATTTATATACAGTCGGCAATTTAACTGTTCAAAAGTTAAATAAACATTTAAAGATCATTTCTGCAAAAATTCATTATAAACAAAAATCGTTTACTCATTTGGTTGCATCAAACAAATGAACAGTTATGGTTTGATGCAATCAAATGAGTAAATTGGTTTGATGTCAATCGTCAATTGGTTTGATGCAATCAAATGAGTAAACAATTTTTGTTTACGATGAATTTTTGCACAGATGATCCTTAATGATTAATATAACTTTTGTAATGATCATATTGGATTTCATTTACATTAATAAAGAACAAAACATACTCTTCGTGAATATACGCTATAAGAGTGCTTTTATTCATACCTCCTAAATTGGTATGTTGACCTTTGTTTTTTTTTTTTTGGTTAACTTTTGAAATCCAATTTTGCCCAAAAAATAATTGTTGAAATCATTAGCTTCTTTTTATTTTCTTTTTCTTTTTCCGATTTTCTCTTATTTGCAAATATTAATTACTGAGCTCTTTGTCTTCGTTCATGGTCATAGAAAGCCTAAAATTCGTAATCATTCTAGAAAAAATGGTACTTTAAATTATAGAGAGGTGGGGTGCCAAGGAGAACTAGCTAGTTGTAAGATCTACCATGAAGAACAAAATAGATATATATACACACACACACACACACATACCAGGCAATACTTGCAAAAGGCAGATCATTGTTGATCATTGCCTGATCCTAACAATGTCGTTTGACGCTAATTGAAAATTTTCTAAGGAGGTGGACGACAATGGTATAGAACAAGAAAGAAAGTAAGGGGTTCGATTAGGGGAAAAATATTGAGTTGAGGTGTAAATAACAATTGAGGAGGTTTGAATATAAACACTCTCATTTGTTATTAGTTAGAAGGGTAAAATAGAGATTCAATTTTTATTCTAAAATAAAAGGAGGCCTGCATAGCAATTTAGGAGGTATGAATAAATCTATATTATTATTATTATTTTTACCATATTAACAACTTATATACAACAAATAGTCTATTGTGAGTCATATTTTGGGCTTACCTAATCTAAGTGCCGCCTCTACTTTGGTTCAAAACTTACGAATATTCTCGTCTGGTGGCAGCACCCCATCGTTGGAGGTGGCCTTGGCCACGCTGATGGTGTGCGGTTCGGGCTGCTGGAAGAGTGTTTTCTCTCTATTGCAGGCCTAAGGCTTTTTAGGAGTTTCGGGCTTAGAGATTGCAGCAGAGGTCAGCATGAGTTTCCAGATTTATGGCTTCGTGGCTATGGTGGTTGCAGGCATTGATTCAAGGAGCAGTCTATTCTGTGCCTATCCGAACTTTGGCGGCGACATCGATGGGAGCTGTGGCAGCTTGCGGACTGAGATGTCTGATTCCTTTGGGGTTCGGATATGTTTTGGTTATACCTGATTTCGTTCAATCTCGGCGTCGAGGGGAGGAGCCGGAGATGTTTCTAGTTTTGGTGGCTACAGTCATGGCAATGCCGGCGGGCGGACTAGCTGCGAAGTGGGTGTTTGGGCATGCGCCTGGACCAGTCTGTTGGGTCTTGGGCTGGATTTCCAGTTGGGCTTTAGGGCTGCTGTTTTATTGGCCTGGGCCTTTACTTTGTCATTTGAGCTGAGTGTTTAGACCTAGGGCTATAGAATGTTAGAAGTTTTACTTTCAATAACCCTTCTCTAGGGACTATGCTTGTTAGTTTCTTACAAGCGCTAATGAGTATAGTTTTACACGGCCTATTATTATGTCCTAGATTATCGTAGTTAATAAGCTTGTTTTAATAAGTGAGCACTGAATATCTAATGAATGGTCTAGCACTATGTATCATGTGTTACCTCCACAACCTCTTGTCTATCTTTGAATGGTAGCGCAGGAGTATGTAATTGTCATTCTGGCTTGAGCTTTTAGTAATACAATCATTGATGGATTGATTCAAAAAAATAGTCTATTGTGAGTCGAACTCCTAAACCTCCCAATGGTACTGGGCAGAACTACCTTTATTTTAATATGAATTACTACTGCCAACAAAACATTTTCATTAGGGTTTATGTCCATTCACCCCATTTCTAGGGATTTGTTTTCCACTTACCCCATTAAGTTTTTTTAATTCTCCCTTACCCAAAACATTCTAAGGAAGTCTTCCCTCATACCCCATTAAGTTTTTGTTTTTTGTTTTTTTGTTTTTAAGACTATTTTACCCTCATCCTTTTGTTACTGAGAGAGAGAGAGAAACCATAGGAGACTTCGCCAGAGCTTGTTCGCCGGATTCCGGCTAACTTTCGCAGGAATCTGGTCACCGGTAGCCAGATTCCGGTCACCTGCCGCCGCCCACTGGATTTTTCTGAAAACCTCATCGGAGGTTCCCAAAGAGGTCGTCAGAGATTTCATAGGTCACCAGAAAGGTTTATTGCCCCCCCAATAGAACTTTCGATAACTGAAATGGGAACAAATCTTCCGAAAATTAGAGAAATAAAACTTTGATTGAAGAAAAAAAATGAAAAGATTATATCAATTTAAAAATGTCTATTGCCCCCCAATAGACATTCAAAAAATTTTGTTCTTTCCTTCAACTCTATTACTTAAAAAAAAAAAAAAAATCTGATTTGGGCACCCAGAAAATACTCTCGGCACCCACATCCTCTTCTCCTCCCATCTTCGACTTTAACGGTTGCAAACCTTTCTTCTTCGAGGCTTGAATTCGAAGGTTGAGCGACTATTTTAGGATCAACCTCTTCCTCAGCCTTTGCAGGCTTCTCCGCCTCTTCGACCACGTCCTTGGCTAGCTTGGCCTCCGGCTTCGGCACAGCCTCCTTCTCGGTCACAAATTTCTCTACCGGCGGCGCCTCCGACTCCACCATCTCCACCTCACATAGTGCCTCCACAGCAGAGGCAGCAGGCTTCTCTTGTTCCACAGCCATGTATACGACTATAATTAACTCACTCCAGCGAGAGAGGAGAGAGAGAGAGAGAGAGAGAGAGAGAGAGAGAGAGAGAGAGAGAGAGAGAGAGAGAGAGAGAACACAGATCGGAAAATGAGAGAGAGAACACAGATCGGAAAATGAGAGAGAGAGTGCATATTGGAAAGGAGAGAGAAAAGGAGAAAGAGTTTTAGAGAGAGAGAGAGAGAGAGAGAGAGAGAGAGAGAGAGAGAGAGAGAGAGAGAGAGAGTGACCTGCACAAAAGTTAGTGCTCAATTTAAAACCCTATCAATGTAGTAAAATAAGTAGGGATCATTCTCAACCGGCGATTATGGCCTTATTAATTCCTGAAAAATAAAACGTTAGACAAACAAACTATATATTATATACATTATTTACGAAAAATACAAGTAATGGGATTTTAGGTTTTTATTTTCTAATTTAACAACTAATTATATACATGTGACACATCAAAACACAGAATCAATGTAGAATTATATGAATAGAATGAAATTAAACATAGTTAACTACTATTAACACGTTGGCAAGGTTTCAAAGATCAAATCACGAATCAAAATATGTCAAAGCATAGAATCAATCAAGAACAAAGATGAACGCATACAAAGTTTTTTTTTACTTCCCTTAATTAAATTAACTAGATGAACGCACCATAGTTAACCCTGTTAAGCATGCAATTACTAGTGGCAGCTAATCACTAACAAAAGCACAACGCATTAAACATAATGGAAGTTTGATCAATTCAAGCCAAGAACACAAGTTAGAACGCTAAACAAGCATGCAAGACTCATTGTTAATTTACAGGTTTTCCACTTTAATTATTAAGACTTAGAACGCTAGCACCTTAACATGGATTCAATTACATGTTTATCAATCAAAGTAGGCATCCAAAGATCAATTAACACATAAAAGATGGGATTGAAGCTCGAAATTAACAATCATGCTTACATTATATTTAGGACTAAATATTGTTTAGTCCTTGAGCTTTTGACCATAAAACACTTCAGTCCCTGGCCTTCTAATTTCACAAGTTTAGTCCTTGTACTTCAAAATTTCGGACCAATAGGTCCTTGCCTCTAAAATCTCAGTTAAGTTGCGGCGAAATGTCTATTATGCCCTCAGTTTTTTTTTTAAATAAATTTATTCCTTTCTCTTTTTTTTATTTATTCTTTTTTCTTTATTTTATTTTTTTTTCTTTTTCTTTCTTTTTATCTCT
This sequence comes from Rosa chinensis, assembly GCF_002994745.2. Taxonomy (NCBI): domain Eukaryota; kingdom Viridiplantae; phylum Streptophyta; class Magnoliopsida; order Rosales; family Rosaceae; genus Rosa; species Rosa chinensis. Next base: position 37,163,897 of record NC_037094.1, read on the forward strand.
TCTCCTCGCCCCTACGACCTCCTTTCTTTTTACCCCTAAACAGATGCCCTTCAGTCGATTCCTCACGCTCCGGCGTCATGGCTCCTCGTGGTTCAGCAACTGCCACAGCTGGAATGCGCAGCCGTCGTATCGGTGGAGGTGGCAACTCCAGCTCCGGAGGCATGGGCGGCAGTGGCGGTGGCTCTAGTGCCGGAAACAACATACTAAGGTTCTACGCCGACGACGCTCCTGGCTTGAAGATCTCCCCCACCATCATGCTCGTCATGAGCCTCTGCTTCATTGGCTTCATCACTGCCCTCCACGTCTTCGGCAAGCTCTACCTCCACCGATCCATCGGCGGAGCTTAAATTTCGGATCTTAACACGGATCGTTCTGGATCAGGAGATATTTGGAGAGTAATCAGTAATTTCAATCGACTATTTGGAGTCTTTGATCTTCTTTTTGTTGATATTCATAATTCGTTTTAGCTCTTGAAAGATCCGATCGGATTTGTGTATGGGGGATTTGGTGAATTGGGGATGAATTAAAGGGTGGGGTTTGGAATTTAGGGGTTTTTGAGAGTGGTGGATGTAGATGGATGAAGGTGTGAGATCTGTTGGCCCTTCTGGGGTGTTGGTGAAGAATAGGAATTCTTCGGGGTGTTTAATTTTGTGAGGAAGAAGCCTGGTTAGTGTAGGTGTTGATTCTTCGAGTTCTCAGAAGGTTTTCGATCGAAGAAGGAGAAGAAGAGGTCGAGGTTGGTGATGAGTGATTCAGGGTCGAGAGATGAGCTATTGATGCCGAGGAGGAAAGTTAGGCCGGAGACTATTCGGGTTTGTAATAGTTTGGACAAAGGCATTCTGGAAGGGGGCGGAATGGTTCCTAAGAGGGAGAGACTGGAGCATGGTAGGTGGAATGAGGATGGTATGATTGGTACAAATTATTTGGATGTGGTTGGAGGTGTTTGAGTTCAATGAGTATGATGGGATTGAGAGAGGAAGGAGGAATGATGAAGAAACAAACAGAAAGAAAGGGAAAAAAAAATCCTTTTCCAAAAAAAATAAAATAATTAATTAATTTAAAAAAACGAACTGAGGGCATAATAGACATTTTGCCACAACTTAACGGAGGTTTTAGACGGCAAGGACCTATTGGTCCGAAATTTTGAAGTACAAGGACTAAACGTGTGAAATTAGAAGGCCAGGGACTGAAGTGTTTTATGGTCAAAAGCTCAAGGACTAAACAGTAATTAGTCCTTATATTTATCACTTTGAAAACCTAAAACCTAAAACATACTTCATAGTTTTCGAAAACTACATATCTAAATTCAACACTTCATCCACAAAAGAAATATCAATTCATCGAACAGTAACAAGAATTGAAATCGCAATTTAATCAAAACCCGAAATTGCTTTATAAAGCAAAACCGAAAACATAAAGTGGTGTTCATGGTTACACTTTTTTATCTTTAAGGACGCAAGAAGCTTCAAAAGGTCGTGGAATGGATGAGGATCACGGCAAGGATGCTTGAATGGAGAGGATGATGCTTCACGGCCTTGAACTTTGGAGAAGATGAAAATTGCCGAAACTTTAAGAGGAGAAGGGGACGTGTTTGTGGTATTTGATTCTGAATTTTGTGGTCTGTAGAATATCTTCACAAACCTCTCTATATATAGTACACGGAAAGGGCTAGGGTTTCCTAGGATTTCTCTTCTTCCACATCATTCGGCCAATAAGAAAATACCATGAGAAGTAGAGAGCAAGTCACCTTTGTCATTGCCTAAATCTTCCATGTATCTAGACCCTATTTCGGCCTTCATGGAATAAGAAAACGTAATTCAATATTTATGCTCTTTATTTTCTTTTCCATAATTCACACGAAGTAGATTTTCTCCAAAACTTTCCCTTTTTATGCCTTTGCCGAAATCTTCTTGTATTTTCTTTTAATTCTCACAGCAAAAACAAATGAATATGGGATATGGACTCTTCAAGACGTCAAGAAGGATCTAGAGACTCGTTTGCAAGTCACATGCTTCAATCTTTAGGCCAGACTTATTCAATTGGACTTTTTCAAAGCCCATCTTCATATATGTCGAAATTCTTGTGCATTCTAGAATATTCTTGAACAATCTTGAGTCATCTTCAAGACACAGCATCTCCTAGTCTTCTCAGGTCTCCTAACAGCATCAGGACTCCTAATGTGATTAGGTTTCCTAGTCCAACTGGGACTATGTCATTTCTCATTTCCGAACATCATTTTTCCGAGCTCACTCCTAATTGAGTTAGGATTCCTACTTCAACTGGGATTCCTTTTCCTGATAGAAATGGGAAAACTTTATTTCTCCATTTCTTCTCATTTCTGCGCCATTTCCTCCTTGCCTTCCATTTCTAAATGATAATGTTAAGGAAATAACTAAGTAAAATGTAGAGAGAAATGCACTAAAAACATAGTTGATATTAGTCTCATCAGAGAGAGAGACTGCAGATTGGAGAGGAGAGAGAGTTTTAGAGAGAGAGAGAGAGAGAGAGAGAGAGAGAGAGAGAGAGAGTGCAGATTGGAGGGATGAGAGAGAGAGTGGCATGATAGTAGTTATTTAATTAGGTTGAGGACTTAATAGTCATTTGCTTTTAAATTGGGTTAATGGGAATAGAAATTTGTTGCTGGGGTAAGTGGGATAATTTTGGCTCATTTTGGTGCTTTTGGTCAAAAACCCTTTTCATTAATATTTTTTTAATAAATGAGAATGACTACTGCCAACAACTTTTTGTTGGCAAATGTGTTCCCAACAAATTTTTGTAAATGTGAACCACTTTTTCGATGACTATTTTGTCGACAAAGGTGTTTTCTGAACTTTTATTTTTAAATGTTAATTAACACTACCAAGAATATTTCGTCTATCTTTAAATATTTTTTTAAGTGCAAATTACTATTGCCGATGACGACTTTTGTTCACTAAATGTGTTCCACCAATGTATATATACTATTGACATATGCAAAAATTAATTTAACCATTATGAAATTTGCAAGTATGCAAGTTCATTATATTTTTGATATATTGTTTGAAACTCGTCTATAAGATAATTTTTTAAATATTTTTTAGATGCGAGAGTGCTAAGCAAATGCTGATGAACTGAGACCCTACATGAATATTGATGATCAGTTTCTTTATCGATCTCTCTTTGGATTATGTAGCAGTCGATTTCCCTATTCCAACCTAATTAGTCTCCCCTTAAATCCAGGAATTGTTTCCTTGTTTAGATAGGAATCAGACAATTCAATCGCTGCAAATGCCCTTCCTATTTAAAAAGACAAAGCCAAAATAATTTTTTTTTTAAAAATGCTATCTTATTATTTAACAAATAATAGTAAATAGGGGCGGCGGTGGATTACGCTGATGGAGGCGGCAACATTGTGGAGGAGGCTAGTTTTCTATCTAGGGTTTGCCCTAGTTTGGATATCTGGGCCTGACATTGGGATGCTAGGGTTTCTCTGCATTGAGCCTTGCTGGAAATTGCTTATTTGGGTCAGGCTATGGGTCCATTTAGGGCTGTGTTTTTACTTTTTAGTTTACTATTGGGCTTTTCTCTTTTTGTAAAAAAAGAAGATAAGGTCCAAGCTATTGTGTAGAAGGAGACATGCAAGGATCCTGAGACTGAACAAATGGAGGAGCTGCATGTAGATGCTGGAACTGTAGGGGATGTAGGTGTAGCATCCTCAACTAGCAATGTTTAATTTCCCGTTGGGTCGTAAGATCTAGTTAATTGCTCGGTTGTCACATTTATTTTATTTGCTTTTGAGTTTCTAGGTTTTGTTAAAATAAAGTTGCTTAATTTTTCTTAAAGGTGGGTGTACCCGGGAGTGCAAGGCTCTATTTTCTTAGAATAGGTCCTTTGTATGTCCTAAAGGATGGTCTTTCTGTTGGCCCATCAAGGGTGTGTCGTTTCTAGTACTGCTTGCTGAATTATAAAACTGGCTGACCTCATTGGATTCAAAAAATAAATAATAGTAAATAAAAAAAAGCTCCACGTCTTTTCCTAGGTAAGCTAGGACAATTTAACTAGCTAGGCCTCCCCCTCTTCATCATGAGAGTTCATTTATTTTAAAATCATGTGAGTCCTTTTTTTTTTTGGTATAATGGAGGCGACAAGCCCAAAAAAGAGGAACATTTTCCCTAGGTCTAGCAACACCCAGGATATTTTCAAGGATATCATGAGAGTCTTTACAAGATTAATCACATTTTATTCAATGGCTAAAATAAAGGGTATGTGACCCGAAGCACCAAAATGAGCCAAAATTATCTCACTTACCCCACCAACAAATTTTTATTACTACTAACCCGATTTAAAGTAAATTTGACAACGTTGCCCTCAGACTAATGAATAAACTACAGCATTGTCACACTCTCTCCTATCTTTCCAGCACAACGCCAAAGACGTTGATCCTCTCTCTCTCTCTCTCTAGCAGGACGACCACGACGCCGACTCTCTCTATCCCCGTCGCTACCTGGCTCTGCTGCCATCATCACCTAGTTCTGCCGCCAGCGCCGTGGAGCAAGAAAGAGTGGAGATGGATGACGACGACATTGTCAGTGCCTTCAAGGGAAACTGCAACCGCTTCTAGCTCAATTTTTATGCAATTGAAGTTTCCAATTTCAATTTCTCATCATTGATTTTGTGTTAATGGTGATTCTATGCTTCTGGCGAAGCCGCATGTAAAGAAGGAGGCTCTATTGGACTTGGTTTTGGCCCGCTCCATGACGAAGGCTTCGGTGAGTGCTCGCTTGCCTACAAGGAGTCTATTCTCAGCCCTATTAGCGACTCCTTCAATGGTTTACCTTCTCAGACACTTCTATTATGCTTTTCGCCGACGCGGACCTTACTTTGTTTAGGTGATCGGCCGGAGTCGAATTCGATCTAGCCTCATCTCCTTTTTTTTTTAATAAAATGGAGCTTAAGACCCAGAAAGAAAGAAAAAAAAGTTTTATTGGGGGCAATAAACCTCTTTGGCCCCATATGAGATTTCTGACAACCTCTTTGGGGACTTTCGACAAGGTTTCATAAACTTTTATTGCCCCTAATAAAGGTCTATTTGGGGGCAATAGAGGATTGCCCCTAATAAAGGTCTATTTGGGGGCAATAAACCTCTATTGCCCCTCTATTTTTTTTTGGGGGGGGGGGGGCTAGAGGTTTATTAGAGGGCCATAAAGGTCTATTTGGGGGTAGTAAACATTTCCGGCGACCTATGAGATATTCGACAATCTCTTTGGAGACCTCCGGCGAGATTTTCAGAGAAGTTCGGTGGGCGGCGGCCAATGACAGGAATCCGGTGATCGTTGGGCGGAATCTCGTGGCCGATGACGGGACTCTGGTAAAGTCTCCTATGGCTTCTCTCTCTTCTATTTTTTTCTCTCTCTCTCTTTCCCTCTATGTAACAAAGGGGTGAGGGTAAAACTTAATTGAGTATTAAGGAACACCTTATTAGAGTTTTTATGAGTAAAAGGGAATTAAAAAAACTTAATGCGGAAGTGGGATAAATGACCCTAAAATTAAAGTAAATGGACAAAAATCCTAAAATAAATTTAATTTTTCTGAGTTTCCATTTCAAACCAAAAAAAAAAGAAGAGCTTTTCTCGTTTAGACAAAACAAACAATGACAGAAAAATTAGGTCTGACAAATGTACACAAAGTAGGGTGATCTGTGATTCTGTGCAATGAAATAGATTAATGATTAACTAGCAAGCCATATATACCTCAGACAAAACATATGATTCTATTTCTTTTTGTCTAGTATTAGTAATTAACTAAATGGTGATTCAAATAATTGTATGTTCTGTGTTTGATAGTACCCTTACGTACATTAAAAACCTATGCCTTTTGTTGATGGTCATCAAAATTTACAGTTAGTAGTAATTAATGACTTGAGCAAATAGCTACTTTTGAAACACCAACAATGTAGTGTAAACCAGAAATTTCACAATATATAGGTTCTTTCAAAATGGGTATAAATCAGACACATCATAAACCTATCTACAGCTCTCAATCGGATAGTCCCAGCATAGACACCCAAACAAATTAATAACAATGTCTACAACAATAGATAGCATTACACACTATTTGAACTATGATTCTGGTCGAGATCGGGAAGCTCGAAACACAGGCCACCAGGCCGGCCCTCGATCGATCACCAGAATAAATCATGATGCTGACTCTACCAAGTACCAACAAGCAGGAAGACCTTAAAGTGCCCGCAACTAATGGAACTCACTAACTTGGGCCCTGGGACTTCTTGATATGAATTGACCTTATCCAGGAATTAACTAAGAGCAAGTTCACCCGTTGGGTCACGGGGTCACCTACTATTCACTGATTTTTAGTGTATATTTTCATTCTCTGGATCACGAAATACACTGTGCTCGTGACCCAGGGCACGAAATACACTGTGCAGGTCACCATGGTGACCCAGAACACTGTACAGGGTGACCCAGAGCACGAAATACACTGTGCTCGTGACCCAGAGGGTGAAATTAACACTAAAAAGCAGTGAATACTGGGTGATCTGGTGACCCAACAGGTGAACTTGCTCTAACAAAATACCAACGTAGGTAATTAAGTTTCTTTTATACATACTCTTAATTACTACTTGACCTGGCTCCTCTGGTTTTATCTACATACGTCTTCCTTAATTAAGAGTGGCTTCTATTCATTGTTGATCAATGCTATGTCTCGACCTGGTCAGGACACATTAAATCTAGTATGGTCATGTTGTGGAGGATTGTCGGATGTTTGGTATGAACCTGCACATTTAGCTAGCTAGTACTACGTACTTGCTCTGAAAGACATAGTTTGGACAGAAGACTGCTATGTACGTATTAAAATGTACTTAATAGTTATTCATTGGTTTTCTTTGTTACTTGGGGTTCTTGGATCCTTCTCTTTTCACGTCTCGCTTTAATATAATAATATATATTGGGCGTGAATATTGTCCGAGTTACAATTAATGGATTATAGCATTCCTTTATAAGGTGAAAAAAGAAAAAAAAAGAAAAATGCGCTACATAGAAGAGAAAATTAAAAGAAGAGATGGAGTACGAGGAGCCAAGAAAAAGGTTCCAAGTCCCAAGAGAAAATACAAAACCAAGCCGAATATATAAGTATAGGTAATCCTCCTCCTATAACTTCTTGGGCACAGCTCTCAGAGGTTGAGCCATTTGTAAGGTGAGGCCAAACTTATCTTCCATGTTCATAGTCTCGGGTACAACTCCATCTTCAAGCTCCCAATCAAAACAGTTAATTAATGAACCCAACATCAAGTACAACATTCTTATTGCCAATGGAAGTCCAGGACATATTCTCCTCCCACCACCAAATGGAATAAGCTCAAAGTTTTTCCCCGTAACATCAATTTGGTTGTCTAATCCCAGGAACCTCTCAGGCATAAACAAGTTTGGGTTGTCCCAAGTGATGGGGTCTCTGCTTATGGCCCAAAAATTGATTAGAACTCGTGCACCCTTTGGAATTATATACCCACCAATCTCTATGTTTGCTTCTGCTTTCCGGGGGAGTAGAAATGGAACGGTTGGATGAACCCGAAATGTTTCTTTGATTATTGCTTGTAAGTAAGGGAGTCGCACAATGTCTGATTCCTCAACAAGTTTCCCTTTTCCAATCACTTGCTCAAGTTCTGCTTGAGCTTTCGAAAGGATTTCTGGGTTGCGTAGTAGCTCAGCCATTGCCCATTCCATTGTGGCTGAACTTGTGTCCGTACCAGCAGCAAATAGATCCTATATATTGTTAGATAAAATCAATGGAATGAATCATGATGAACAAGACAAAATCACAGAAACAATCCCAATTATTGTAATAATAGTAAACTTGAAGCAAGTGTATGCTTCGATAAATTCAATTATTTTCACTAGTCAATTCCGTCTTTTTTCATTTATTCAAATCTAATATTTTAACTCTGTATAACTATGCAAGTGTGTGTGTGTGGGTGTGTCAAAGTATTAGTTTAGGAAACAACGGTCAAATTTTTAAACCCAGAAATTACCCTTAACTGATAAAAATGCTTCAACAACCAAAATCACACGTTCCATGGACAATTAGGTAGAATAGCAAAGAAAACATAAAAATATAAAAAAGATAAAAAAAATTGACTGAGGACATAACTTTCCCTGAAAAAAAAATTGTCAAAAGATAAACTCTTTTGAATCGTTTTCTTTTTCTTTTTCTCTTTGAAAAACAAAACCCTGAACAATATTGTTTATTTTTCCGATTGACATTTACATGGTTTTGAACAGTGTGAATTATAAGCATGAGAGAAATCTAATTAACCAAGGACTTTGAGGAAGAAATCTATTATTTGAACGAAAAAATTATTACACACAAAATCTCAAAAGAAAACTAATTTTCATTTAAAAAAAATGTTAATATATAAAGTATAAAATATAAATACATTATATATATATATATATATATTATATTTCGAATAAATACTGGTAGAGGTATGTTTTATTTTGATCAGATTTAGTGACACTAATGACATTTAAGTAACCATATATAAAAATGGAAAACAAAGATTATTATTGACTAACCAGAAATAAATGTTGAGTTTCAGGCATGTCCATATCCTCCATTTTGTCTTCATTGATATTCAGAAGTGTATCCAACATATCATTGGTTGAGATATAACCATCCCGTTTTCTTGATTCCAACCTTTGATGGATCATTCGATCAAACATGTCTACTGTAATTTGGAAGTGATGGGTCAAGCGCCGCCTTATCCCTTGCGGATCAAGCTTCCTAAGAAAAGGAAAATAATCTGCCAAGTTTGGTTTTCCTATCTCTTCCATCATACCCCAAACAGTCTCCTTGAACTCCCTAGTTGTCTTGCTACTCGGGTCAGCTAAATCCACAGAGAAGATAGTTTGTGACAACAAACTGAGTGTGGTTGAGAAAACAGCCCTTCCGATATCCACTGCCTCACCGGCCCTCATGCATTCATTGACATCATCTACGAGCTTTTGCACCTTTACCCGCCGTTTGGCTTGGTTAGCATCAAGAACTTTGGGGGCAAACAATTGCAAGTTGCATATTGTGCGAAGATTTCTCCATCTTGCTGATACGGGAAGCCAAGCCATGCTGTACTCGCTGTGTTTGCAGGCGTGGATTGCCTCTGGGAGAGTTCGGTTGCAGAACACTTGGTCATGGGTTCGGAGGATTTCTTTGGCCAAAGTCGTTGAAGAAACTACGATTGTGGTTAATTGGCCTAGCTGCAAACTCATTATGGGGCCATAGCGCTGGGAAAGCTTAGTGAGGGAGAGATGGGGTTTGTCACCGATCTCAAACAGATTTCCAATCAATGGAAATGGCTTTGGTCCTGGTGGAAGCCTGGTTCTTGGAATTGCTTTGCTTCTTCTGGCAAGGAAATACACGGATTGGATGGTGATCCAAGCAAAGGAAAGACATATTATACAATTCAAGAGATCCATATCTTTTCATCCAACCAAGGAAATACAATGCATACGCATATATAGACTTTCACAAAGAAAAACCTAAAATCAAGTTACCATGAAAGTAATGCCGTATAATATTGCAAAATAAGACTCCCCAACCCACATCGAGATCCGCATAGTCGGGACAAATGTATATTGTCCGCAGTAATAATTATGGGTTTAGTGTCAACTGTCAAGGTGGCTGGCTACCTGTCTCTAATTAGTCTCCACGGACGTAGTCTCATATAGCAGCCGGAGTAAATCAATTTTGATACGTAGTAGGTGGGGAACAATTTTTTTTTTTTGAGTAGGTGGGGAACATGCTAGGAAAGAGTGACATCTCATGCCATTTGCGGAAATAGTAACAAATAAATAAATGAATATCTGATGAGATTCAGCAATTGTGGCTATGTTCCTGAGATAGCAATACTTTATGGGTTACTTTATTCTTTCACTTTGTAAAATAGTGAGATTAGTCAGATTACTATAATGACTAATTTTTTTTTTTTTTTAAGAATAACTATAATGACTAATTAAACTTCAGCACTTCACTAAAGTGGCAAAGACGACTCTCTCTCTCTTGCCATCCAAAAAAAAAGACTGTCTCTTTTTCTCTCATTATTCGATCTCTCAATACCTCTAGACTCGCACTTAATTAAGGCACTTTTTCTCTCAATCTTCAAGTGAGGAACTCTCTCACCAAGTGCAGTAATTGTTTCTGTTTACAAATGATGAACTCCTAAACTCCCTGAGTTTAGTCTCAAACTCTCAGAATCTTGAATGAGTTTTTTTTTTTTTTTTGGTAATGAATCTTGAATGAGTTTGAGCTCTTTGATCTCGAACTTCGACAAATTTGGATGCCTTTGTTCTTGTATCTAATGCTTTTATATATGCATTGCCCTTCATGCATGCAATTCAGCATATGCACGTATACCATGGGAACAAATTCAAACTTCCTCCTTACTTCATGCCCAGTGATAGCATGCATATCAATGCATGTCTCTTCCAACTTTCAACATTTTGCAGCACCAATTAACCTAGCTATACATAATTACATTTAGCTAGCTAGCTAGCCTTTTTTCATAGATCATTAATCACTGGAGGAGTTTAATCAGTTTATCATGTAGTACGTAAAACTAGTACATAGATTCTGAAGGAGGGACTGACCCATCAGAATATGTCAAAGACTGCTATTAACAAATGAACATCCAGACCCAAGTTTCTGTACCAAGTTTGGTTCTCTCTCTCTCTCAACTTTGAATTATGGCGAACCAAATGAAACATTTTTTCGTATTGAATAAGAAAAAGAAAAATGGAACACATTTCATAATTATTGCATGTTATTTTATTATTATTATTATTTTTTAGAAACGTGTCCCTTACTCGAATTGAAAAATTACAAAAGAGAAACAAACAAGAAACCTAATCAGTGATTCAAACAATTGTATATTCTGTGTATGTTATGTACACGTAAGTACATTAGAAACCTATGCCTTTTGTTGATGGTCATCAAAATTTACAGTTTTTTTTTTTGGATGAGAAAATTTGTAGTTAGTAGCAATTAATGGCTTGAGCAAATAGCTACTTTTGAAACACCAACAATATGGTGTAAACCTGAAATTTCACAAGAAATATTTTCAAAAGGCTATAAATTAGACTTATCATAAACCTATCTACAGCATAGACACCCAAACAAATTAATAACAATGTCTATAACAAATTACTATTTGAACTATGATATTCTGCTCGAGACCGGGAAGCTCGTAACACCGGCCCTCGGTCGATCACCAGAACAAATCATGATGCAGACTCAACAACAAGCAGGGAAGACCTTATGCCATAAGGCCTTCTTGATATGAATTGACCTTATCCAGTAATTAACAAAATACCAACGTACGTACGTTTTTGTACTCTTACCACTTGATCTGGCTCCTCTTGTTCATCTACATACGTCTTCCTTAAGAGTGGCTTCTGTTCATTGTTAATCACTGCTATGTCTCGAGCTGGTCTGGACACATTAAATCTAGTGTGGTCATATTGTAGAGGATTGTCGGATCAATGTTTGGCTCATAAACTTGCCCATTTAGCTAGCTAGTACTACGTACTTGCTCTGAAAGACAAAGTTTGGATAGAAGACTGTTAATTAAGATGTACTTTAACATGAAAATTAATTGGTTTTCTTTGTTACTTGGGTTCTCGTATTCTTCTCTTTTCATGACTCGCTTCAAAATAATAATATATATGAGCGTGAAGATTATTCGAGCAACAATTAATGGATTATAACCTTCTTTCATAAGGAGGAAAAAATGCACGCACTCACACATGAGAAAATTAAAAGAGACCGAATATGAGGAGCCAAGAAAAAGGTTCCAATTCCCAAGAGAATACACAAAACCAAGCCGAATATATAGGTAATCCTCCTCCTATAACTTCTTGGGCACAGCTCTAAGAGGCTGAGCCATTTGTAAGGCGAGGCCAAACTTTATATTCCATGTTCATAGTCTCTGGTGCAACAGTTAATTAATTAATGAACCCCACATCAAGTGCAACATTCTTACTGCCAATGGAAGTCCGGGACATATTCTCCTTCCACTACCAAACGGAATAAGCTCAAAGTTTTTTTCCTGTAACATCAATTTGGTTGTCTAATAGCAGGATCCTCTCAGGCATAAACAAGTTTAGGCTGTCCCAAGTGATGGGGTCTATGCTTATGGCCCAAAAATTGATTAGAACTCGTGCACCCTTTGGGATTATATGCCCACCAATTTCTATGTTTGTTTTTGCTTAATGGGGGAGTAGAAAGGAAACTGTTGGGTGAACCCAAAATGTTTCTTTAAATCCCCTGCCCATTCCATTGTAGCTGAACTTGTGTCTGTGCCAGCAGCAAATAGATCCTACATATTTTATGATTACTAATGTTTTATTAGATAAAAACTTGTTAAAAACTTAAACTTGATTTGGTAGGGTGCGCCAAACCTTGCAATAGTGCAACGCAAGGATGACACGTGTGAATCCTAATAGCAAGCTATTGTGGTGAATCCACCCCTTAAAAAAATTAATTTAATATCATGTGAACCATTGATCCACGTATCAGATATTTGGGATGTGGGATCCTAAAACCGACTCCTAACTACAAGGTATACCCACTGCTTTTGTCTCTATCTATTTATTTTGTGTTTCAACTCTTGTAAACTGCACATTCCTTTCGTCTTAAAGGATTTTTTTTACTCTTTATCTTAGCCAAAAGGCCGAGAAAGGTACATGCTTGCATATTTTTTTATTAACGAGGCACAAATTTGGAGAAAATGTATAACATTAACCTGCTTAATTTATGTGTCCTTCTCAGTTTATGACATTGATTTTTGTTCTTCCCAAAAGGTATCGGTTTGTGAACAAACTGCGACACTTAAATTTCTTGTAGACTAAGTATTGAAATCAAAGAAACTAAATGCACATAAAGTTTGCAACTGAACAATAATTATTTGAAGATTCTTAAAATTTTATTGAAAATAGTACAACATATTCAAATTCAATATTCCAACCGAATAAGATGCTTATCAAAAGAAACTGGAAGATCATGAAAAACTGGACAAGAAAAAGATAACAAATAAGTTTAACAGTATTCATTAGGATTAGCCAAGAGGTAGCTTTCAACAAGCTTGAAAAGGTGAGATGCCTTCTCTTTGCCAGCCTTGACATGCTCCTCTTTGATCTCCACGTCACCTTTGGTGTGGTAGTTGCTTGTGCTCTTGATGACGGACCCTCCATCGGAAGATGCCACCAATTTGGTCTCGTAAGAGATCTTCTCAATCTCGTCAGACAAGGCATCTCCTTCGACCAAACTGTAGCTGTAGACAAAGTTGACTTTGTCAATCCCATCGATCTTGTGGGTCACAGAGCCGAATTGGCTGCCTTCACGGCTTCACCGAAGGTGATCTTCTTTATGGTTCCTACACCTCCATCTCCTTCAATGAACACTATTCATTAGAATAGTCAAGAAGGAGATAGAGGTGTAGAAATAATTAATTTATAATACCATATTGGCTGTAGTAGACAAAAGAGAATGTGGTCGTGTTCTAGATGCATTTGAATTTTGATTTGAACTTTCAGTACGTACGTAGCTTCCTTCAGTGTTTTCACATACTAATTTCGCCAAGTTCACATATTAATTTCGCCAAGTCAACATTAGCTATCTTTGATATTCTTCTGTAGTACTTACTTACAACGTTTTCACATACTAATTTCGCCAAGTCAACATTAGCTATCTATGATATTCTTCTTTAGTAGTACTTACAATGTTTGACTTTGACTTGGCTACCTATGATATTCTTTTTTAGTACTTACAACGTTTTCACATACTACTCAACGTAATATGTAAAGTCAGACAGTTCAAGAGAGTGCTCATTTTTCACATAATAATAGAAGGCGGAAGAGTGGTTAGCTATCTGCTCAATGCATACTATAACTTCATTGCTTTATTTTATATGCCTCACACTGGACAGCCTCTGCTGTAAGCAAGGAATGTGGGACTCATGCCTATCATTGACTTATCTTTTTTTTTTTTTGAATTTAAAATAGAGGATTAGGCGATATTAGCACCTCATTAGCGGTAATTGCGTGGAGCGCCTACCCTCCCCAAAAAGGGGAAGGGACCACTACACTCGGAAACCCACCGCCCGTCCCTCTATTTTAGTTTATTGAATAATAATAAAAAATAAAGTGTACAAAAGGGGAGAGGGGGACATAAACCGTAACCCCCTCCCAAAAACAAAAAGAAGAACAACCCGAAACAAAATACGGGAACTGCTAAGGTCACCCAAAAATAAAAAATAAAAACCAACAGACAATAGACCTTTGGAAGCCAAACAACAACAATTGACTGGATCCAGTGCATCTGCGAAGGAGATCTCCATTACTAAGAAGCCTAGCAAGCCAAGCTACTTGTCAATTCCATGTCCCACTGATAATTAAGTCAAAAACTGAAGCGATGGTTGGGAAAACCATTTAAATCACGAGAATAGGCTGCAATTGCACAAGGAGGACATGAATCCCACATTATCCGCACCATAATTTGCTAAGCAATCAGCAACACTATTACCTTCCCGAAAAATATGTGAAACTTTTACATGCATAGCAGCAAGAGTAGCTCGACAATTAAACCAATCAGTAGTAAAACGCCATGCCACATCCACTGTAAATGATGAAAGAAAATGAATAACTAAAGTAGAATCACTTTCAATCCAAATCGAATGCCAACCTCTTTGTGAGGCCAGACTAATGGCATGAATGACTGCAAGCAGCTCAGCTTCCAAAGCAGTAGCGACACCAAGATTACTCGCAAAACAACCAAGAACCCGACCCAAATGATCTCTGAAAATGCCACCAAAACCTGCCAAACCAGGAGAGCCACGAGCTGCACCATCTGTGTTGATCTTGATTTGATGAATAGAGGGAACATGCCACATAACCTCAACAATTCTTGGAGCTTTAGAAGGTCTGCCACTAATACCAATCCGATGCAAAATACAAAGCTCAGTAACTGTATTCTTCATAGTACCCGTACTTAGAAAATTAATTTCATGGAGTTGCATCCGAATGGAATGAAATAACGAACTCGGCAAGAGAATTGAATCCTGAAAACGGATAGCATTCCTAGCATGCCAAATAGCATAAAAGCCAGCTCCAATCATTCCATACCATAACACAGTCAACTGGGAGCTAAAACCTTGACGTACCGGATAAGAAAAGAAAGAGAAAACATCATTGAAAATACTCTGGACCTGAAACAAATCCAAAAGACTCCCCCATATAGCAATTGCAAAAGAACAATGCAAGAAGAGGTGCTCTGCAGTCTCAACACTACAACGACAGAGGGAGTAGACTGATGACAAATGGTGACCACGACGTTGTCGAATATCATCAGTAAGTAACTTCCCATGTAAGTATTTCCATAAAATTACTGAGTTCCTAGGACGAAAACTAGAATGCCAAACAAAACGAGTCCACGGAACACAATGAAGATGTGTGCGCTTCAAATCATATGCAAGAGCAACCGTTAGCTTACCATCCTTTGCAGATTTCCAAACCAACCTATCCTCCATACCATCCTTATAGGGGAGAACAACCTTGACAATTTCGTCCCAAATAGGTGCACAGATGAATTGTAAATTAGTAGGACAAACCCAGCCACCATAGTCAATGAACTCTGAAAGATTTCGTTGAAGTGTTGTAGCTACTGTAGTTGGAATATTCAAACGATCAATGATAGAAGAACCCAGCCAATTATGATGCCAGAAGTCAAGCTTTGTATCAGAACCAATAATCCACTGCGAACCATTCAAAATATCATGAAAAAGAGGACGAAAACCAGGCTAGATGGAAGAACGCTTATAATAAGTACATGGTTGCCCCAATCTATTGAAAAAACGATGATGTAGAAATTTCGAAGCCATGGAAGAAGAGGTTAGCACATCCCAAAATTTCTTCAAGAGAAAGGCTTTATTAAGAACCGGGAAATTCTTAAGAGCAAGCCCTCCTTCATTAACAGGAGAACAACATTTCATCCATGCAACAGTAGAATAACCAATAGTAAGCACATTCCCTGTCCAAACAAAGTTCTTTACCCACCTTCGTAAATCTAACAACACTGACTGAGGCCAGGCATAAATAAAAAAAACTATGAGAGAGCATGCTGGTAATCACTGAATTAAGAAGAACTACCCAACCAGCCATAGAAAGAGAGCTTCCACGCCATTGCGAGAAACGACTCTTCACCTTATCAGCGAGCCCTTGAAAGTAAAGCCTCTTTGGGCGACCAGTGAAAATGGGAACGCCCAAATAAGTAAAGGGAAGCTTACCAATTGGAATGTCTAACCATTTGGAAATCAATGACCACCGACGAGTAGCTGATTTACCCAGAAATACCTGAGATTTTCCCTTATTTACCAAATGCCCCGAATTTAATCCATATTCATCAATAAAATTTAGCAAATTCGAGAGGCCTTTCTTATCACTCTTGCAAAAAATCATTATGTCATCAGCAAATAAGACATGACTAGGAGCTTTCATACCTCGCGGAGAAGAAATAGTCTGAAGCTTACCCGTTAAGACAAGATTAGCAATACCTCTACTAAGCACTTCCTCCGCTAGACAGAATAAAAGAGGAGATGGTGGGTCTCCCAGGCGAACCCCTTGACTACAACTGAAGAAACCCACCGGCGAGCCATTAAATAGAATAGAAAGCTTAGCTGAAGCAAGGATTCTGCCCACCCATTGAACGAATGTAACATGAAAGCCAAAAGCTATCAGAACCCGCTGTAAGAACTCCCAATTTAGAGTATCAAAAGCTTTGGCCACATCCAGTTTAATAGCAATATTTCCATCAACACAAGAGTTATCCATTAGGTTCACACACTCAGAAGTGAGAATAATGCAATCTGAAATTTGACGACCTTTAAGAAAGGCAAACTGATTTGGCAAAATGATGCAAGAAGCAATTGGAGAAAGCCTATTAGTAAGTATTTTTGTGATAATTTTAAAAATAAAATTGGCCATAGCAATTGGACGAAATTGAGTGATCACATCTGCTTCTGGAACTTTAGGAAGAAGAGCAACAAATCTGCAATTAAGATTAGGCAAAATATAACCAGATTCGAAGAAAGTGCGAACATCATTTACCACATCAGGACCAATAAAACTCCAACAAGCACAGTAAAAATGACCATTAAAACCATCAGGACCAGGTGCACTATCTGGATCCATAGAAAAAACAACTAGCTCAACCTCCTCAAAGGATGGAATTGCTGTAAGGCTACCATTTTCCTCCAGGGTAACTAAAGACGGAATGAGTTTTGAAACTAAACCTGTATCCGCTGAGCGCCCATCATTTGTAAATGCTTCAGTGAGGTGATCGACCACATGCTCACGCAAAATATTTACATCATCATGAAGCACAGAACCGATGCGTAAGCGAGAAAGAAAAGACCGAGCACGTCGAACCTTAGCAATCCTTTGATAATAACCAGTATTTCTGTCACCATCTCGCACCCATTTTTCACGTGCGTTGGTAGACCAGAATTGATCCTGAATGAGTAAAGCATGGGTCAAAGCATAATGAGCTTCCACCTCTTTTTTATAGCGATCTTCTGTGAACCCATTTGATGAGATGTCAAGTTGAATTTCCTCAAGGTTTGCACGAGCCAAGTCAGCAACAAGATTCACATTACCAAACGTATTATGATTCCAATCCTTGAGAATGGGCTTCAATAATTTCAATTTTTGTTGTAGAATATATTGAGGGCAGCCACAGTCCTTGAAAGAAGACCACGCTAACTTCACCATTTGAAGAAAAAGAGGATGCTGTAACCAAACCGATTGAAATCTAAAAGGAGAAGGGCCATGTGAAGCAAATTTTTCAAAGACCATAAGAAGTGGATTATGATCAGAAGAATGTTTAACAAGAGTAGAGCAGCTGGTAACCTGCCAAGAATCTAACCAAGGAAGTGAGCAAAAGCACCGATCCAATAACATTTCTATATGAGAAGCAACCCCTCTACCATTTGTCCAAGTAAAAGGATAACCCTTGATATCAATTTGCACCAACCCACAAGTGCTTGAAATTCATCGCAAGACACTCTATGAGGTAAGTTTCCCCCAGATTTTTCATGAGCTCCAAGAACAGCATTAAAATCACCCATTACTAGCAAAGGCCCAGAGAAACCTAAACAAATATGAGCTAGAGAAAGCCATAATGGTCTGCGTTCTGCCACTGTTGTTGCCGCATAAACAAAAACCATTCCATGTGAAATACCACCAGCATTGAATTGGATAAAAATATGCTGGCTAGAAGAAGAAACAAGTACAGGAGAAAGCACATTAAGTGAACAGAAAAGCCAAATATTTGGGAGACGCTGACCAGGATCATTGACGCCAACCAAATGCATACCTATAGACCGCCAGAAAGTTTGCTTGATTTTCGAAATGGCAGCCATTGGTTCTGCAAGACAAAGAAAATATGGAGAATGCTTCTTAACCAAACTACGGAGTGTTCATCTCGTGGGGCTATTAGCAAGACCCCGAATATTCCAAAAAATTGCTTTCATTGAGATGAGGATAAAATGGCATCCCTCTGAGGGGTTGATGAGTCGTTCAAAGTCTCACGAACTTTCTTCCTTAGACGTTTTCTTTGGGACTTCGTTAACACTTTTGAAGTTAACACCTCTTGGGCTTCAAGAGCTAGATTAAAGGAAGCTTCACTAACATTCCCTTGCTCTAAAAAAGCATTAACATGATTTGACGAACGAATAAGAGGCCCCTGTATCTGAGTAGCACTTGAATCACTCAAATCACCCTCTTGTTCCTCCTCAACCAGACGGTGCCAAGGCCTGCGCACCAATGAAGTTGATTGATTGATAAAGGTATTGCTGACATGAGAACCCAATGTGTCAGATATAGTACGTTCATCATCTGAAGAGGATGATGATGAGTGAGACCCCTGCTCCATTCTTCCGGAGGAAAGTTGCTGTAACACAGGTTCTGCAGGTATATCCACATGGTTGACAATGGTTTCATTGACAACCACATCAGCAATACGGTTAAGTTCCTGGTTCACAGCCTCTTGAATAACATTGTTAGCAAACTTTGCAATTTCGGCATCCTTCTTAGAATGATCATCAATAATAGGTTGTTCTGCAATATCAGGAGAACGCAGCTGAACTTGATGTTTGGCCTTGACTCTGTATTCTTGCCGAACCTTGGGCTTTGGGCGTTCACTACCAACAACCCCCTTGGAATAAGTAGAAGCTTTAGCCTGCTCTTTAATGAGGTGTTTACATCGATCCATTGTGTGTCCAACAATCCCACAATTCTCACACATATTTTCATAAATAACCTCAATCGGAAAACAATGAGATTCTCTTCCAACCATCAGTGTAGATGGCAAATCATGCACCTGCTAGATCAACATCCACAAGAACCCTAGCAAAGTAGCCAAATTCTCTTTCTTTAGTTGCCCTGTCCAATTGCAAAGGTGTGCCTACTCCACGAGCAATCTCCATTAGATGATGCGGGTGCCAGTAATCTTGACTCAGGCCATAAAACCTAACCCAGATTTGAGAATGGGTCTGAGGGAGAGTGTCCCCAGGCTTGAAATCTGGCTGCCATTGTGATAGACGACACAAGCCACTAGCCAACGTACAGGTACCTCCACCCCAAACTCTCCGCATGTCTTCCTCTGTAGCAAAGTGAATATCAAAATAGCCCCTCCCTAAAGGAACCAACCGCCATGGTGATGAGGGTTTCCAAAGAGAAGTAAGAGAGGCCTTCAAATCTGAAGTTTCAATGGAGCCGATCCCTTACGCTGAAGTAGTCGACCAATCAAATTAGTCTTGAAAGTTTTCAACTGTTCCTGATACAGCGCTTCATTAATCTTGACGTAAGTCATATCACCACGAATGACTGGAGTAGGTAGTTGGCTAAGAGCCACCGTGGACTCAACAGACCCAGAAAGAAAGGAAGCGAAGGTCTTCTGTGTGGCGGCCTATGCCAGAGGTGGCGAATTCTCCGTGGCCGACGACAGGTTCAGAAAAGGCCAAGGACATTTCGCCCTTGGCTCAGCAGAGGTAGAAGCCGCCATGGCGATCGGCGGCGCAAGGGCGGAAACCCGCGTACGCAGATTTTTTCTTTCCTATTTTCCCGGAATTCAGAGATGTAAATCAAATGAATTTTTTCATCATTGACTTATCTTACTTTCAGCTAACATACCTAAAATCATACCACATTTTGGTCTATTTCAAAACATCTATAAGTCCGAATAACCTTAATAGATAGCGAGCATCAATTTACTTTTAAACTCAAAGAAAACAAATCCCAAATAAATAAGTTGTCGTTTGAAAAGAGCAACCTATGACACTACAAAATACGCACATAAGATATATATATCTTGTTGCCACAATAAAGCAACTCAATCTCATGATTGTTGAAAGGCTGGTCTTGGTTGAATGTTTTTAAAATCTCAACAATTGAAAACTTATTTTTGTTGCTAAGGATGCCAATTACCACGCTTGCAATTTGGGGACATGTATAACCTACTAACCACATCTTTTTTGTGATCTAGTGTTAAATACTTGAAGAGTTACAACTTTAGGATTTTAATTTCCACTAATATCATGTATCAAATATTTCTTAATGATGCATGTTGTCTTTGCCTTTTAGTTGTCGTGCAAGTTTTAAGTCTGTAGTTGAGTCGAGGTTTTTTCTGTCAGTAAGTCATTTTGGAGTTCTAGTGTGAAGTCCAGTGGCCATTTCTGTGTAAGACATGTTGCCCAAAACTCATTGTAACCAATTCATAATTAATGAAGTTTCTTCTTGATAAAAAAAAAAAAGATTTCTTAATGATGTTATTCTTTATGAAAGTAAAAGAAAGAGACCTTTTAAAGACACAGTATTACATAGTACATACTACATGAAACAATATTATAACAACTTAACAAGAAGATCATGAACAGAAGTTTTCCATGATATTGGTATCGAAACCGGACCGTTTTGCATTTTTGGACATTCTAAACCAATTTCATCGAAATGAATTATTAATCAGAAACAAACTACAAAAAGTCATGCATGTTCATTTACTTTTTGTGATTGATGAATCCCACATCTCATCAACAAACTTTTCAGAGACCCACTGAAATAAGCATCTCTTCTTTTGACAGAAATACCAGTTCAGATAAAAGGCTTTTGAATGTTTCAGTGGTAGTCAATCTTTATCAGCAATAGGTTTGGTTCACTTCTTAACATAAACCAAATGGAAATATATATGCATTCCGGCCAACTCCATCGATAGGATGCCAAATCAATTTCAACAGTAGCTAAATATTAATCCAAAATTTTGTAAAGTCCACACAGACACAAACAGAACCCAAATGTATATTAGCATCAGGTTATTATTGTCTCTTTACTAAGGAAAATATGTTGATAGATTGGCTAATGCATTAGAAACTCTTCAGATCAAATTTCAGAGCAAAGCTGCATTGTATAAGGCATTGATCCTAGGTACCAACGTTCAGTTATCAGAGAAGGTATTCTGCATTAACCATACTGGTATCAGGAACTAAGGGTTCCATATATATTAACTATGAAGACATGGATTTTAGGCATAATCGGCACTTGGGCAGGCAACATACCTTGTGTGCAGGATTGTAGTAATTCTCATGCTTGTTCAATTGTCCTGGTCTGCAAATTCATAAAAAACAATACCATTAACATAGCCTATAGTCTATGAAACCAACATATATAACAGAAAAAAATTAAGAATTCAATGTGAAATATTGATGAGTATATTCGATAGTATTGAGTTCTACTCATGAGTTGTTAATGAACATTGTGACGGAAGCCCCAACATGAAATAAAAAAAATAAAAAAAATTCACATAATACATCTTGGCTGGCCATGTTATTCCATAACTTTCTTGAACTTCCATGCAGGCCCCTGAGAGATTTCTTAAGACAAGGAACAGAAGTTCAAGAAAGCCTGTGGAAAAGCATGACCTGAACAAGCTAGTGAGGGATAAACCGAAGTTCTAATTGCAAGTAAGTCAAGAACCAACTAAGCTAGCTCTATTATATTCAGAAATATCATTAAGAGGCCTTGGTTTGTAGATAGGGTCTTTATTAAGTGTACTAGACCACTATAGCAGAGAAAATATTTATGTACTGTACATGTTTCTTAATCAAGGGTAAGAAATAAAAGAAATTATTTAGCATATTCGTGGTGTGAATTTCCAGAAAGGGCAAATGTGCAGGTTGGTGAACGAGAACTATGTCTGACAACTAACAGTGCATGAGTAACTAACTTTCATACTGTATTCTGCATCAATCGGAGAAAAGGATAATCAATGCTAAGTTAAGGTTTTAAAGTCAGAAGGATGTTGAGTGAAAATGTAATGGAATCAGAACAACAATTATTCTTGTGTTGAAGAGAAAGACAATTTTTTTTTTTTTTTGGTCAAAGAAGGATAGTGTGTTTTGGTAATGAGGAATTTAACAAAGCACCCGATTCTTCTTTGTAATTGATAGTTTAGCTATTAGCTGATTGTTTATTTTGATTCTTATATTCTTTACCAGATCAAAATCCTCACTAGCTGTCTAATTAGTTCACAACAGCTGCATATATAATGATCTTTCTAGAAACCATAATATGCAAAAGCAGTGAGCAGATATAACAAGTTTGTCATGAACTCATAACGATCAAAATTTTGGAATTAGATTTGTAGGGCTTTATCCAAACGGGAGCGTGCCCTTCCAAATTCTCAAGGGTCCTAGGCTTAAAGTTAAAGCCAAGGCCGTTGAGGGGTAACCAGCAGTAGACGCACCTCGATCAGGACCTCATTATTACTTAGCTGTCATTTTCCCTAAGCAAAAGACAACTATTTGAAGCCTTGGAGCATGATAAACATAGCCAACCAACTGTACCCCGGCTACGGTTGTGACATTTCCTTGTAGAGGACCACGCAAGGACCAAGAGTCAGTTTGCTCATCTGGCTGGTCAGAATTATATATAATACATACAAGATAGTGATGTTAGAGAAGCAATCATCCAAGATCTGCATAGAAATAGGACAATTTGAACATTGATATGCTACCTGCAATGGCAACAGTATGTTGTACGTACTATAAACTCATTATATACAAGTCATCCATTACAGCAATAATGTATTAATGCTAGCTACAAAAAGAATAAAAGACCTTGATATACTTAATTACTACCTGCATTGGCAACAACGTACCGTACTAGAAGTCTAAAGCTCATTATATATTTAACCAATATCTACATTGAAATAAATAGCATTAAACATCATTCGTTCAAAAATTTCTAGACAACCAAGATAGTGATGCTAGAGAAGCAATTGCCCAAGATCTGCACAGAAATAGGACAATTTGAACATTGATATGCTACCTGCAATGGCAACGGTATGCTGTACGTTCTATAAACTCATTATAAATAAGTCATCCATGTGCAGCAATAATGCATTAATGCTAGCTACAAAAAGAATAAAAGACCTTGATATACTTACTAACTGCATTGGCAACAACATACTGTACTAAAAGTCTATAACTGATCATTATATATCTAACCAATATCTACATTGAAATAAATAGCGCATTAGACATCATCCGTTCAAAAATTTCCAGGCAACCAAAAAGTACCAATAAACCATGTCTTCTACTATTTCCTTCAACTCTTTCTTGTGGTCTCAACTGAACCTTTTGGTCTAGGTAATGATCCAAGTAAAGTGCTAGGCTAAAAGCCTGACAAAAATGAATGGGAGAGGATCCTCTCCCAAAATGAATACATGTCAAGTTTACCTACTAGAGCAAAGTTGCTCCATAACTGAGATTAGATGTCAAAGCTTTCATTCATCCACTCCTTTCACACCACTTTGACTATAAAATTGAGTGTTATTATGAAATATACGAGTATGCAATGAAATTCTATGGAATTATCAAATTTAGTAGACGGCCCCACAACCGGAAGTGCAAAAAGAACAAATAGAATATGCGAAAGAAAGAAGAGCAACAAGGTTTCAGACTATCAACAAAACAAGGTTGAGTGCAGATTGATAATGCTTTTGAGAAAGGAATCTGTCACCAAGACAAATTTTGAACCCATAGGAACTTGTATTTGATATCGGTACTGAAAACTTCTTCTTTTTTTTTGGTCGTGCGGTACTGAAAACTTTGAAACATGTATTGTGGGGGCTGCGCGAACGCAAACCCCCTTGCAACAAATTATGACGTAGGCTCTCCCTCTTGGGGAGACCTTAAGCAAGCACCCCTCCGAAGTGCAATGGAGGTCACTAGCCCAGGCCATGAGTCTTCTTGATCGCCCATTGACCCCGTCCAGGTAAGTATGTTACAAAGCTGCTGCCCCACCTAATTTATACTCTTCACTCATGTTTTTTGGTTTGTTTTTTCGATGTGGATATCTTGCAAGTCTTAAAACTAACAGTCATTGACACTTCTATAACACATTAATATATACAAGCATGTATCATCTTCTCAGTTCCAGTCTGTAACAAAAACTAGCTAGGACTTGTCTTGACAGGTTTAGCCCGTTTAAGCTGCTGCTAGTTACGAAATGCTTGTACATAGATTTTTCTGTACATAGGTGCACAATCCACACGTACTGCACATGAGCACAGGTTCGATTACTATAACCAACTCATGTTTGGCTAGGACAATACACCTTCGATCTGCAACAAAGCTGGACTCAAAAGCTCTCAATAATTAAAGCTTCAATATGCATTTACGTTCATTGATTTAAGATGCAATTTTTCCTACACTGATTTCAACTGGGAAGCTTGCCAAAATTCTCATTTTATCACGTTTGGCGTGCAAGGAATAAACTTATTTTAAAGCAAGTCACCATGCATCCTACTCAAGCAAGTCCTGCAGCTCTACTACTTTCCAATCTTTGCATATTAATTCTCCCAAGCTTCCCTAAAGCGTGTTTCAAGCAAGCTGATCAGATGGCATTCTCAAGATAAGACTTTTAAACTTAATTGATCATCAAGCCTCTGCTGGTTTTGTTCTTCATGATCACCAAGGAAATCTGATTCTAACCTTTGCGTCATTCCTCTGTCCTTGTTGATGAAGCCTTGGCCCTTAGAGAAGGTTTAAGACAACCCTCTATTGCTGGTCGTTCTCATATTTCAGAAGGAGACTCCAAGATTTTTATAAACATCTCAAATCTCAAATGTAATCCCAATGGTTATGGAGAATCGCTCAAGTCACTTTTAGACATCCAGACTCCAAAGGCTAGACAACTACTGCTCTCAAAGTTTTTTCAAACATATTATTAGTTACTGTGTTTGACATAGAAGCCCCTTTGGGACTGTGTTTGAGATAGAAGCCCCTTTGGGTGCTGCTAAGATGTGATTGCCGGTCAAAATTCTTCTTTATTTTCTATTAAGAAACGAAAACCATACCCTTATTTTTTTCTTCAGTTAATGATATGCATCATAGAAAGACAAATCTTGTTAACTAAATTCTGAGGGGCACCCACAGAGGTGCTCCCTTCCAAAAATAGGCGTATGCCACTTGAAGCGCCGCGCACACGGTATTCTTTAGTAAAAGGCGAAAGAATAGTTCGCTTTGTGCTCAACGCATGGCTCCGTGAGTTTTACAATTGCTGAGCTGCTTTGTTATATAACTCTCACACTAGACATACACTGCTCTTCTATGATGTGGGACTTGTAGCATCTATCATTAATATTAATCATAGTTTAAGTATGACAGTGACATGCATTGTCATTGGCATTTCAGAACCTTCCTTTGAGATGGATAAAAATAATAAATGCACCTACTCCATTCCTTGGAGGAAATCTAAAGAAGGAAAAGAAACCGAGCAAAAGCACTGTACATCTTGCCAATCCCACATATTTTCCTCTCAAAGTTCCAACGCTACTACCAAGCAAAAAGTATCGCTCATCGGAGAGACTAGCTTCACCTCACCAATTCACTGCATAGTGTTTGGACAATCATGTCTAGAATATTATTTTGGGCTCTAATAGAGAGCCACAGAGGCTTAAAAGGAAGCTTAATAGTGAGTATGATTCATCATTCATGCTAACCGTAAAAATTTAGCTTACTAGCACTTTCAACTAATAGAGAAGTTAGAATTCCAAACCACAGACAGACGCTGCCAATAAAAAATGAAGCCGCATGTCTGACGTTTTTTTTTTTCCGACCTTGAAAGTAATGTCAAGAAGCTGCATTTTCTGTGGAGGGACTGCAGAGCTGCACGGAGATGTCAATGCAGACTTGAAGTTGCAAGTGACATTCATATTCTTCATGTAAATGTTGCTTGGCTTCAGTGGAG
Source organism: Rosa chinensis (assembly GCF_002994745.2). Classification (NCBI taxonomy): domain Eukaryota; kingdom Viridiplantae; phylum Streptophyta; class Magnoliopsida; order Rosales; family Rosaceae; genus Rosa; species Rosa chinensis. The sequence continues at coordinate 37,190,242 of NC_037094.1, forward strand.
AGGGCTGAAAAGAACAAACAAGAAAAACATCATTAGAATTTAGGGAGCCAATAAAAAGTAAATTTGCAACCGTTAGTGTTGCTACTTACCTTTCTGTAGTGCAAGTACAGCAGATTGTTATGGGGTTTTGTAGCTTCTGCAATGAAAATACAGTCATCACAGCTTCGACGAGCTAATATTGATGTGTTAGCTAGACAGACTAAACTGGATGCCTGCCTTCAATGTTGAGATTCAAATGCTTTTGATCTGTCAATTGTCTGTAGTTGACTATCTAAGAGAAAACTAGAAATCAAGACCTGTACCTTCCTCGCATGAGCCACCTAAGAGCTAAGAGAGAGGCTATGTACATAGAGCAGCAAACAACACATGATCAGAACCCAAGTTTTAACTTGCTGCTGTTTGCCTGCGTTTGTTTGATACAAACTGATTAGATCATGGAAGTCAGTATTGTATAAAAATTACCCCTTTATGGAGATGATGAATGAATTGTGCTTAGTTGCAGACTATGTTTACTGTTCTATTGAGCAGACTGATTAACCAGTATTTAGACATTCTCTTGGTTACATTTTATTCCAGATTACAAGCCAATTGTAGGCTGGATCATCTAGTACAGCTCCAGAAATATGTTGAACAACTGAGGTATCCTGGAGATAAGCCAAGAAGTGAGCAGAGGCCGGATCATCTAGTACAGCTCCAGAAAGATGTTGAACAACTGAGGTTCCCTGGAGATAAGTAGAAAACATGAATTTTAAGATAACAAACTAAAGAAATACAAATTAAATTTGAGAAGAAGACAAGGTAATCCATATAAATTTTCCACAACACCTAGCTGAGAGGAAAATATAACTTGTTCTCTGGTATTCAAATATACATGGTTTATAGACATCCCATTCACTACTTGTTTCCTAACACTCTCCCTTAATTCCCCCAGCTTGGAAGACAAGTAATGAGATTAATATTATTTACTTCTCTGCTGGTCGGAGGGCCGGCTGAGTAAAGGAAACAAAAACAAGTTGGATGCATAAATCTTTACCTCAGGAAGACCATATTTTGCATGCTTCCGCTTTTTATGTTCATCTGAAAGCTGCCTGACAGTCTGCTTAAGCTGCTCCAGGTCATTCTTGAACATTATTTGGTCCTGGTTTAGGAAAAAAATATCACTAGCATCACTTCAAAACAAAAGTATATTGACTTCGGATTTAAACAACCACAAATATGTCATATGTCAGGAATTAATGGTTAGGTCAAATTGTTAAGGAGTCAAATGAGCCAGAAGGTTCAGAAGGAAATACATAAATATAACCAGAAGTGTTAAATTCAACCTGAGAAAACTCTTCTTCAAGGGCATGGTCCCCGGCAGGATCACCAGAAGATCGTTTTACTAATACAAGCAGCAAGAATTATACATTAGGTTATCACGATTGTAAAAAATGAGAAATGAACAGTACATTAAGGGAAAAAGAGCAGTCTTCTTTTCTCTTTCACTACCTTGTTTTTCCTTGAACTGCCTAACAAGGTCATCCCTTTGCCTTTGAAGGTCGTCGCATTTCCTTTGAAGTTCCTCCTTTTCCTTTAAGCATGTCTCATACTTACTCTGTGTTAGAAACGATGGCAATAACCAATTCAGAAAAATAAAATAAAATTTTGTTTATAAGCATGCATGCTCTACATGCCTAAACCATAGTGATGAAGATACTAATAGATGATACTTTTTACTTTTCTGAAAAGCATAACTGAAAGAGGACTTATGAGAACAGATTGAAAATTGGCAGCTTATACATTCTCACATCACTTGGGATTGTTTATTTTAAAAGCAACCACGATCTATTCTAGAATAAAGAAAAATAACACCTTTTGGACTAGCAGTGTACAGAAACACAAATGAAAGCAAAGAGGATTATCAGTTTACATGAAATTCATGCAAGTCTTATAACAGCGAAATGTACCTGCAGCTGCTCATGTTCAGCCTTTGTGCGATTGTGATCTTCAACATCTATATTTCTATACCTCTCAAGTAACTTCAAGAAAGAGAATACATCAAAATAAGGAAGACAAATGCATGTACACAGAAGAAGAATCCAACAACACGCTCTATAATGAAGAGGGAAAAAAAAAAATTACAGGCCCCATAATTCAAGTGGTATCAAGGTCAACATGAGGGTCTCTCCCAGACATAAAGTCAATTGGTCCTTAACAGATCACCCACTGCATCAGTGCGTTAAAAACTCAAGCCGAAATTTCAATAATAAAGGACAATAAATTAGAACAAAGGGATAGAACCAACGACCTCAAGGTGCCAATAGGTAATTAGAAAAAACTACAGATACATCATTTGATTTCAGCCATAAATTGCAGTCACAGCTGGTCTTTTTCTTACAGTCACTGGTTGTTGGATCATTTATCAATGGTAAAGCATAAATGAATATGTGATAAAGTACAGCATAAGTGGAATTAAATGAAGAAAAAGAACTTAGTTGTGATTGCAATTGTAGTTTTTCCTGTTTCAATTAGGAAATCTCTAACTCTGACTGTTAAGTGGAAACGATAAGAAACTCAGACAATACCTATTGATCGGACGAATATTTTCTATGTTTTTAGTACATTTCTCTCTACATTTTGCTTAGTTATTTCCTTAACAATATCATTTCTAACTTAGTTTTGTGTTTTTAGGTAGAAATGAGCTTCAAATGCAAGAGATGAGCTAAGAAGAGCTGGAAATGATGGAAATGAAGACAAGGAGGAAATGAGGAGCAGAAATGCGAAAGAAATGGAGAAATGAAGTTTTCCCAGTTCTACCAGGAAAAGGAATCCCAGTTGAAGTAGGAATCCTAATGCAACTAGGAATGAGCTCGGAAAAATGATGTTCGGAAATGAAGAAATGACAGAGTCTCAGTTGGACTAGGAAACATGATCACACTAGGAGTCCTGCTAGGAGACCTGGTGAGACTAGGAGATGCTGTGTCTTGAAGATGACTCAAGATTGTTCTAGAATAATGAAGGAATTTCGGCAATGTGAAGAATACTTTCGAATTGGCCTATTTTGAAGAGTTTGGCCTGAAGTTTGAAGCATGTGACTTGCACATGAGTTTCTAGATCCTTCTTGATGTTTTTGCCGTGAGAATTACAAAGAAGTATAAAAGATTTTCAGCAATATCTTTTTGGGATTATTTTGGATTTTCTTGAGATTTTATGAGAGAAAATAGAGGAATGAGTATTGATTTATGACTCTACATACAAAGAAGGCCGAATTCAAGTCTACATACATGGAAGATTTCGGCCAAAGAAAGGTTACTTGCCCTCTACTTCATATGCTATTTTTCTATTGGTCGAAGTGATGCAATTCAAGAGAAATTCAAGGGAGTTTGTGAAGATATTCTATACACCACAAAATTCAGAATCAAAAGCCACAACACTCCCCTTTCTCTTCCAAGTTTAGGCAACTTTAAGAAATCCAAAGTTCAAGGCCGTGAAGCTTCCATTCATCCATTCAAGCATCTTTGCCATAGCTCTCATCCATTCCACCACCTTTTGAAGCTTCTTGCGTCCTTGAAGATCAAATTAAAAGTGTAACCATGGAACCTTACTTTTGTTTTTGGTTTTGCTATGTAAACTATTTCGGGTTTTATATAAAATTGCGATTTGGTTTCTTGTTATGCGATTTCTATGGTTGATGAAAGATTGAATTTAGTTATGTGATTTTCGAATACTATGAAGCATGTTTTAGGTTTTCAAAAAGAAAATTGCGATTTCATTATATGCTTGCATGATTGTTAATTTCGAGCTTCAATCCCAATTGTTATGTGTTAATTGATCTTTGGATGCATACTTAGGTTGATGAATATGTAATTGAATCCATATTAAGGTGTTAGCGTTCTAGGTTTTAATAATTTCGGTGGAAAACCTATAAATACTTAAATAAATTAACAATGAGTTTTGCATGCTTGATTAGCGTTCTAACTTGTGTTCTTGACTTGAATTGATCAAACTTCCATGATTCTTAATGCGTTATGAGTGTTTTTGTTAGTGATTAGCTACCACTAGTGATTGCATGATTAATAGGGTTAGCTATGGTGCGTTCATCTAGTTATTTTAATTAAGGGAAGTAAAAAGAACTTTGTATGCGTTCATCTTGTTCTTGATCGATTCTATGCTTAAACATATTTTGATTTGTGATTTGATGTTTGAAACCTTGTCAACATGTTAATAGTAGTTAATTACATATTAATTTCGTTCCTTTCATATAAATTCTATCTTGATTCTTGGTTTTGATGTGTCACATATGTATATAAATACTTAGTTGTTAAATTAGAAAATAAATCTTAAATCCCTCTCTTATATTTTCGTAAATAATGTATACATATATTCTTTAATTTTTTTTTGCTGACGTTTTATTTTTCAGGAATTTATTAGGCCCTAATCTCCGGTTGAGAACGATCCCTACTTATTCTTACTACATTGATAGGGTTTTAAATTGATACACTAATTTGTGTACATCACCTATATATATGCCTACAATTCTGAATAGTGAGTGGTGAGTCCAATGTATGTTTGTGTGACAAAAAGAGTGATAACAGAAGGGAAAAATAACACACCATCTTTTTTTTATTGTTGAATACAACTTACCATAACTTCTAAACCAGCGTCACCAACAGGTTGGGGTTGTTGGATATGAGCAAGATCCAGACCATCATGTGGTTCCTCTTCATTGGGATGAGGATTCCACCAAGAGGAGGATGAGGAGGTAATTCATTTTCTATTGGCTGTGGAATTGGCAGAAGAGGAGGATGAGAAGGATTATCATTTTGTACTGGCTGGGGAATCGGAGCATCCGGGGGCGTAAAATAAATTTTGCAAAGCACATGTCGTTGTACCATGCCTGGTTTTCTTGGAGTGAAAACAACCGGCTCCACCTCATACTCAACCAACCGCTACAATGTTGGAGAAGAATTTGATCGTTGGGTATTACCAGTGTGGTACCTAAACATTTTCTTCCACCCCACTGTTGCGTAATTCTGATTTCTAATGGCTTTTCTATGACTTGCCCGAAACCACCAACCGAATCTCAGGATCTGACTCACTGGAGATACTGCAATAACTGAACGCTGCGGTTGATCACCTTTTCGATAAAAGCGTCTTACGGATGTGTAGATGTAAAACGGTATCTCCGGATGATTTGGTCGGCCGAACATTGCGTGCAACTGCTGCGGGGAACGACCATGAAAAACATCATATGAAATACTCCGCACCAACATAGAAGGTTGGTTAGCCCCTATAACCAACCAGCGTAGAAAATATGTAACTAAATAACGATCAGGTAGGGGGTAATCGATACTGTAATCTGATCATATCGAGAAGAGCAAGACGGTTCTCCTGTCGAAACAAATATGGCTGGACAGGTTCCAAGACAGGATCCGGGACAAGTTCCGGGGCAGCATTCGCCATAGTCGGAGAAATCAGGACAAAGCCAAATTACTGAAAACGAAGAACAGGAAATGATTGGTTAAACTTGTCATTGGCAGACTAAAGCATTGCAAATTTCACTGTTGATAATACTCCTAGAACATGGTTTCAAACCGGAACATGGTGCATCAACTATATAGACTATCCCTTACTTTGAGAGCAGGTTGACTAACTCAAAAGTGAGTTTTCAAAATTAACCTTGTTGACAATTGTTAGTATATAGCAAGTATGGATCGTTCTATTTGGGAATTGAGGTTGCTCCTATCATTTAAACGTCAAAGAAAATAATATTAATCACAAGTATACAATATTTACGAAAATTACAAAGAATTTAGAAGGGGTTTCTAAAATTGTTTATTTACTAACTAATTACATTGACCAATCAACCAAGAATCAAGATATAATGGAAGGATGAGATCCATTGACGAAGTTAACAACCTTTAACTCAAATTCAAGACTAAAATTCATAATTTTCGAATCAAAATATCAACTTGAACGAAATCAATCAGGAACAAACCATGAACGCATGCATAAGTTCTCATTACTTTCCTTAGTTAAATTAACTAGATGAACGCACCATAGTTAAACCTATTAATCATGCAAAGTAAGTGAGTGATCAATTCATCAACAATACACAATTAACGCAAGAAGTACTTTGAAAGTTTGATTGATTTAAGAAAAACACACAAGTTAGAACGCTAATCGAGCATGCAATTCTCTTTGTTGATTTACCTAAGTAATTATAGGTTTTTCACTTTAATTAACAAGACCTAGAACGCTAGCATCTTATTATGGATTCAATCATGCAATTCGAAACCTAAAGTGGCCACGAAAGAAATCGAAAACATGATAGGTGGGATTGAAGAACAAAACCAACAAACATTCAAGAACATATAAAGATTTCGAAAACTACAAATCTGAAAATCCTAAAACGAATTCATGCTTCAAGGCTATTGGAAACTAAACATCAAAACATATACTTTAATCTAACATAAAATTGCAACATCCAAGAAAACCAAAAACAAAGAACGCTAAAGAATTTGATTTTTAAGTTACAAGATAAAGAAAACCGAAAACAAGGATTAAGGTCCATGGTTACACTTTTAAAAGAGCTTCAAGAACGCAAGAAGATCTTCAAAGGTGGTAGAGGACAATGAGGCTCACGGCAAGGATGGATGAATGCAGGATGAACTTGCTTCACAGCTTCCAAATCTTGAACACTTGGAGAGGCTGAAACTTTGAGAGAGTAAAGGGGAGGAATTGCGATTTTGATTCAGGGTTTCATGATAATTTTGCACGGAAAACATCCCTCGTTTATATAGTGGACGGCCTAGGGTAGAGTTTCCTAGGAATTCTCCCTTTGATTGTGACATCATTCAACCAATAAGAAAATACCGTTTGAATTTGAGAACAAGTCACCTTAGTCTTGGCCTAATTCTCCATGTATTCAGACCATATTTTGGCTTCCTTACATGTAGAGTCATAATTCAATACTTAATCCTCTATTTTCTCTCCAAAAATTCCAAAGAAATCCGAAAATAATCCCCTAATATATTTGCCGAAATCTTCTTGATATTCTTTGTATTTCTCATGGCAAAAGCAATTAGAATTGGATTAGAACTCCTCAAGACGTCATGGAAGGATCTAGAGACTCATGTGCAAGTCACATGCTTCAATCTTTAGGCTAGACTTCTCAATTGGACAATTTCAAAGCCAATTCCTTTGTTGCCGAAATTCCTTGTGCATTCTAGAACATTCTTGAACTATCTTGAGTCATCTTGAAGCCACAACATCTCCTAGCCTCACCAGGTCTCCTAGCATCATCAGGACTCCTAGTGTGATTAGGTTTCCTAGTCCAACTGGGACTCTGTCATTTCTTCAACATCATTTTTCCGAGCTCACTCCTAGTTGCATTAGGATTTCTACTTCAACTGGGATTCCTTTTCCTAGTAAGATTAGGAAAGCTTCATTTCTCCATTTCTTTCCCATTTCTGCGTCTCCTTTCCTCCTTGCCTTCATTTCTTTCATTTCCAGCTCTTCTTAGCTCATTTCCTGCGTTTGGAGCTCAAATGTACCTAATTACAACAAAGTAAGTTAGAAATGATATTGTTAAGAGAATAGCTAAGTAAAATGTAGAGAAAATTACGTTAAAAACATAAAAAATATTAGCTCGATCACACCCCCACACTTAGCTTTTTGCTAGTCCCTTAGCAAAATCAAAACAACTTAAGATTCACAACAACACAAAGACATAGAACACACGAAACACTAAGTGTAGAAAACCTAAAACCAACGAAAATAAACAAAGTGCAAGACCTCAACGTTTGACAAACACAAATGACTCTAACGCCCTTCAACATTTTGTCTCCGCAATCTCATACTTTCAAGGCACCAAGAATAACACTTAACCAACAATCACATCTTCAAGATATTCAAAAACTAATTACAAAATATAATCCACATATAAGCATGTAAGACTTGGGAGTAACAATGGTGATGGTTGGGCTCAACATGTATCAAACAAGTATGATTCACCTCACATAGGATATAGCACTCTTTCTTCTCTCAGAATTCAAGGTTCATGCTTAAAAGCTTTTTTATTCACTCAAGTATATGCGGCAGATTTAGCAAAGATATCACATATGTATAAAACAAAAGCACATGTATAATAATTTTTCTAAAGATCTCATGAAGGATATCAATTACATGCACGAATGAATCCAAGCCATAAGTTCAACAGTCATAACTCATCTTCACAGATCGAAGGCTACCCCATCTTAAGGATAAAAAAGGTCTTAAAAAAAGGTTGTAATGGGGCCAAGGTTTAAGGTAAAAAGAAACGAAAGGATAGGGAAATCACAAAAGTATTCTAAAAACAAAGTAGAGCACTGTTGATGTAGAGAGACAAGAAAAACAAGAAATGTTGCTTGGCTTCAGTGGAGAGGGCTGAAAAGAACAAACAAGAGAAACATCATTAGAATTTAGGAAGCCAATTAAAAGTAAATTTGCAACCGTTAGTGTTGCTACTTACCTTTCTGTAGTGCAAGTACAGCAGATTGTTATGGGGTTTTGTAGCATACAGTCATCACAGCTTCAACGAGCTAATATTGATGTGTTAGCTAGACAGACTAAACCGGATGCCTGCCTTCAATATTGAGATTCAAATGCTTTCGATCTGTCAATTGTCCGTAGTTGACTATCTAAGAGAAAACTAGAAATCAAGACATGTACCTTCCTCGCATGAGCCACCTAAGAGCTAAGAGAGAGGCTATGTACATAGAGCAGCAAACAACACATGATCAGAACCCAAGTTTTAACTTGCTGCTGTTTGCCTGCGTTTGTTTGATACAAACTGATTAGATCATGGAAGTCGGTATTGTATGAAAATTTACCCCTTTATGGAGATAATGAATTGTGCTTAGTTGCAGACTATATTTTTTGTCTATTGAGCAAACTGCTTAACCAGTATTTAGAGTTTCTCTTGGTTACATTTTACTGCAGATTACAATCCAATTGTACACTGTTAACATTGTTAAAATTTAGAAGGCTACTGTTAGTCTGTTATGAAAACTTTGATTTGTTTTGGTAGGGTGCGCCAAACCTTGTAGTAGTGCAAGACAAGGATGACACGTGTGAGCCCCAGTAGCAAGCTACTGTGATAGACTCACCCCTTAAAAAAATTAATTTAATATCGTGTGGACCATTGGTCCACGTATCAGATATTAAACTGATAAGAACAGATACTACACTTGATCTTAGCCAAAAGGCCGAGAAAGGTATGCTTATTTGAATATCGTGCCTTGTTTTTTATAGTCTCATGAGCTTCCGTACTTGGTCACGTAAGTGATGTGGGAGAACTACGACAATTAGCAGAGAGCTGCAAAGCTAGGTGTTAAAAGACTCCTCACCTATGAGTCAACCGCTCTTATCAACACAATCGACCGACCTTAGGATTAAATGGTATTCTACACCATGTTAGCATCGTGTTCAAGAGAGATCCAAGGCTCCCATCTGCAAGAACAACTAGAAAGAAGAAGATATATTTGTGACACTAAGAAGTGAGATGCCCACAGACACGAAGTGAGAAGCAACCTAGCTTCTCTTGTTATAATTAGAAGGTAACATACACATGGAATGACTCTTTCCTTCTCTTGTTATAATCAAGACCTGCAGCCTCTTAACCTATGAAATCAATGTTCAAACACCTAAGTAAATTGGAGACAGTAACCAAAAAGAGGGCAAAACCCTTGCTATCAAAGATAGAAAAAATAGGAAGTTCATATTTGTATATGTATTGCCATACAGTAACTTAGATAACAACTAAATCTACATATATCCAGATTTATTCACACAGTATTATGCAACTCCTACAACTCACGCGTTAATAGGTTTATAACATCACCCTTAATATGACACATGCTTGCTACATATTCAGTTGAGCTAACTAATTCCTCCTTATCTAGATCTACCTCGAGGGGATTTCGCCTTACCTGAATTTCTCTGTCCACCAATTTTTTTACTTGAACTCGATTCCGCCTTACCAAAATCTATCTCAAGGGGATTAAATCCCCTCGAGGAATTTCTCAAATAGATTGGGTCACCTCTCTCTCGGAGTCTCGGCTCATTTCTTGACTTGAACCCGATTCTGCCTTACTTAGATCCACTCTGACTGGATTCATCCTGGAGGGAATTTCTTGGATAAGTCGGACTGCTTCTCCTCCACCTCATTTCTTGATTAGGAACTCTTTATTTCACATTTCTTGATTAAGAATCCATTCCAATATTTTACACATGGAGCCAGAAAAAAGTGAATAGAGGTGAATGGGAGACTTAAAGATGGAGCTCCTCAGCAAAAGGTGAGATTAGCTAATGCAGTGTGACTTAAGATTGAGATAAATAAAGACTTACCCAGCCAGCTCAAATTTGAGTCTGTTCCCCATCCGAGCTAATCTTGAGCTTAAAAAAACGACTCAAGCAGAGAGTTTAAGCTTCAAATTTTAAAAAGTAAAAAAAAAAACAAAAACAAAACAAAAATGTTGAGGTTTATTTATTTATTTTTATAGTTTGATTCACTGAGAAGCTAATTTTCATTTTAATGTTAGTTGAGGATATATTTGCATCATTGCATGCGCACACCAAAGTTCCCTGTACATAATGGTGTTCATTGATATTCTCTGTACATAATGGTGTTTAAATTTTGGCCTCTTTATTGGAAGATTAGTAAGAAAAAGCTCTGTTATGTTGACTTTCGACGTCTCATAAAGATGAAGCTCTACAGTTAGGACTTGGCTGGACTCAAGTATTATGTTTTAATCTTGTGATTTGGTATTTAACGCTCTGGATACTTTTACAATGTGAATTCTGTAACAGACTGCTTCAAGGCTATTAGGTCACTCTGGTTTCCCATATTAGTATATTATGAGCACTACAAGTCTTGTTATCTTATTATCTATACAAAAACCTGTATTACAAGATCCTGTATTGATGAGAAAGGAAAAGGAATTTCCCTGATGAAGTGATGATGATATCTGATACATAGAACCATGAAGATGCATAATGGACGATAGATCGAGGATGCTGGTACCATAAAAGCATTCCTAGCAACTCCAACAGCTTCCCTATAATTTTTGTATTATAGAGAAGCAAAAGTCAAACCTTTGGCCTATTTTTCTTCTCTAACTCCAACAGATTCCCTAGTTTACAGTAATCTATAAAATCTCCATATTCTTCTTTAAAATTTTGGAGTTTGCTGTAAATATAGAGAATTTGGTTTTCTCTCTCCTCATTTTCCCTAAAATAGAGATAGTTATAGAGAATCTGTTGGAGCAAAAGAGGCTCATTTTTCCCTAAAGTAGAGAAAAATCAAAATATAGGGAGATACTAGCATCACATGTTTACTCACCAACCAATAGCAAGTGTTTGACACACGCAACGATGCATAATATAGGAAGGATACAGAAATTTCTCACAATCTATTTTCCCTATGTGAGCCACTTTGCCTAGACTTATTTCCAGGAACAATGCTCGAATACAGAAAAACGAAGTACATAAAATATATTTTCAGCAAATCAGACAAATATCACATCAACTAATAAGAAGGGAATTCAACTGTTTCTTAGTTTATTCCCAAATATGCAATGTGAGGCCCTGCATTTTTAGCATACCCCAGACACAACATTAAATTGGTCCTCAGGCACATAGAGCAACGTTGAATCAGATACCATGTTTGCTGAGGAAAGTGAGGATTAGCTCATTAATTTTCTCTGGAAGTTGTTCTTGCACAAAGTGACCCCCTTCTGCAATGAAGGTAATGTCCAAATCAGGCACAACATGTTTCATTACCCCAGATCGTATGTAGTCCTCAGTCCCGGGAAAATTTAAGAGGTAGTCTTTCTCACCCTGGATAAGCAGTGTTGGAGCTGAGACTTTTGGATCAGTATAACCACAATCCACTGTTAAACTCCTACATAAATGAAAACAGTTTCTAATACAGTTGAGTATGCTTATGGAAATATTGTTGAATTAAGAACATATGATACTTTGTGCTGTTTAAGGAGAAAGTGAAAATGGTTGCAAACTGGTGTGGGAGTAGTAAATGCCACAAGTTTGTTTCTTGTTATTAGTTACCTACCTATATGGAACTCTCAAAGGAAAACGGAATCCAGACTTCTCATACAGAGATGCATAGACTGAAAGATCTTCCTCTGAGAACCCTGGCGGTAGAGGAATAGCTGGATCAAACAAATCCATGATTTCTTGATCCTTAGCAGCTATTGGAACCTCACTTCTGGAGAAGAGAATGTAGATGTTCCTTACCACCGACTTGACATCAAAGCGGCCAAAATCTGCTTCCGCCCTCCCTGGCTCCTGTAATTATGTAACAACATTAGTAGCACATGCAATAATGTCATAGCTCATGTTTACAACTGATGCAGGCTACGGAAAAGCGTTGTCGATCATGAAAATGATCATATATACGTGATTTATACCTGCCACCTTGATATGTAGAATCCTTCAGGAAGAAGATGATTTTGGACAACAGTGGGACCTGGAAGCATGAAAGGGATGCCTAGTGATATAACACCAGCTACCCGCTCGGGATAGACAGCTGCTACAAGGTATTCAGTTATAGATCCAAAATCCTTTGCAACAAGGAAAGCCTAGTCATTTATCAGAGCTAGGTTAGAATGATGTATGAATATAATTAATTTCAAGTTCTTGTACCGAAAAGTACTTCAAAAATTACCGTATAAATGCATAGATGATGCACTCATAAAACTGCCACTAAATTTAGTTTCCAAACAGCATTATCAACAGTACAGAGTTATAGCTAGCAAGGAATGTTGTTTATCATGAGTGGGATATAACTGTTCCTATTGATTTGCACTTGCAGATCGATCGACTGTCTTGACTGATCACTGTAGAGTTTGTAATTAGGTATTGTAATTAATATTGTTAGCACTTCTCATTTAGCTTCTAGCACTCAATCTATAGGAAGATATAAGTTTCTCTTGGTTCTAAAAGACAGTTCTTTACTTCATTTGTTCAAAGACAACTGATTAACATAATGACAGCTTAAAGAGTTAATTAATCAAAGGAACTTTGCTTGGTGAATAACATTGTAGGATGAGACTCACACACATCAAGTGCTAGGGAATATGAATGACTAGGGCTCTCTGTAATCAAACTAAAACGCAAGGAAAATATATGTATGTAGTCGCACATATATTAATTACCTTGTCAATTGCCAAAGCATCCAAAACTCCAACAACCTCGTCAACGAGGTCCTTGAAAGTTGCCTTTTCAGGCTCAGCTGGCAGCTCAGAAAGTCCATATCCCCTGCAATCATAGGCAATTGCCCGATAGCCATTGTTGGCCATGGCAATCATTTGGTGCCTCCATGAGTACCATATTTCTGGAAATCCATGCAAGAAAACCACCACCTTTGGACCTGCATTTGGAATTAGTAAATACTTGTCATTACTTATAAATTATCACTTGTAATGAGTGGAAACACTCAAACAGCTGGGATATTTGGACGATGCATGTACATGTACTTACCACTTCCAATTTCAGCTACATGAAGCTTTAGTCCTCCTACCTCCACATACTTATGCTCAATCTTTTCCATGACAGATTAATAAAAAGACTCGAATTTTGTTTGATTGAGCTAGTGCGTAGAAGTGAAGCAAAGGAGATGGAATGCAGTAGAGCAATTGCTTCCTGGATTCAAACTGCTCGCCTCATTTTATAGAGCTTAACTGACAAATAATTTTGTCCTTTATGAATTGATGTATTCTGAAAGAATATGCTGAGACCAAGGAAGCTGGCTACTGCACAATCTGCACACCTAGCTTCTAGCGTATGGTGCATCAAGTCATCCAAAGCTAACTACAAAAGGGAAAATAGAATATATTTAGTACCATATCTGTCATCCAAAAACAACAACAAAAAACAATCTATAATGAACGAAACTGCTTAACAGCATATTTAGTATTTTCTCTCTGGTCTGATAAGAGCATATTAGTTTAGTACACTGGTGGGTGGATTGAGTAAATAATGGTCATTAAAATATTATTTTGGTTGGTGAATATTTGGGTTAAGGCGTTATTTGGCATCCAAAATTATTGGCCGGTTTCTCTTTAAATTAGTCTGTTTACAATGGAGAGGGAGTGGATTAACATTCAAGCTCTAAAAAATTAGTTCCATCACATTGCAGGATATGAAACTTGAAGAGGAAAAAGGAGTGACAGATCCAGGATGAGTATAAAATAAATGAATGAATCCACAAAGGATGCTATTTCTGGCTAGCTGGTAGCGTGGTGATAGCTCATTAACAGTGCTGCTCTATCCTCTGATACAAATATAACATGCTTGAATGAAATCAATGAAAGAAAGAAAAAAGTTAAATACTTGATATATTTAAAGATTTTAAGCTGCTATAAATCTCAGTCTCTTTTCCGGTGGCTAATATATTGTTCTTATATATAGTTGCAAGGTTATCTCAAGGCCATTTATGGTTGGAAAATTGAACCAAATTAATTAGTAGGAGGATATGTGAGTTTAATCTTTTGCAGAACAGATTGATGTTTTGATATATTGAAAACATGGTACTTTTAAATAATACCACAGAGGATATCATTCACTTGAGATGGATTATAATGTTGAAAACAACATTCACTTCATGATAAAGTATCATAAAGGTGACTCCAAATTTAAGAAATTCATTTATTTAAAACATTAGCATATTGCCTTCATAAAGACATTCAAGATTGGATCTCAACCAGATTTCAACATGACATACTTGAGTTCTGATGACCATGCTAAACACATTCATTCTCTAGCATCAGAAGACTGTACTTCCAACTACAGTTGATCGAAGCAATGAAATCTTCATTTAATCCTAACCAGATAATCATATCTAAATCCTCTTTGAGATTTGCGATCTCAAAACATATACTCCAATGTATGTCCTCCGAACTCCCATTTTGGATCAAGGTCATCATGAATGACCAAATCTTCCTTTTCAGGTCCAAATTCAATGCATGCCAACCACACAGTGAAAGCACCAATATGCATTCTAAAACTATTGACTGCATGCATCCAACCTTGCCTAGGTGTGGAATGAGTATTCTTACACACTCCCCATAATGATTCATATCCATAGCCTGAACTTATTCCCCAGGAATAGTGCTCAGATACAGGAAATCATAGTTCATAAACATAGTTTTCAGAACAAGTAGCAAATCAGATGGAGATCACAAGATTTATTAACAAAGCAAGTAGTTTCTTTTTTCCCAAATATTCAATGTAATTAACATACACTAACAGAACATTAATTTTCTTCCTTGAATTCTCCAGGCAGGTAGAGAAATATAAAGTCAGATCCCATGTTTTCCAAGAAAAGTGAGAATTAGCTGATTAATTTGCTCTGGAAGTTGTTCTTGCACGAAATGATTCCCTTCTGCAATGTATTTAATGTCCAAATCAGGCACAAATTGCTTCACTGCCCCAGTTCGTATGTAATCTCCAAACCCCGGAATCTTTAAGATGTAGTCTTTCTCACCCATGACAAGCAGTGTTGGAGCAGAGACTTTTGGATCAGTATAACCGCAGTCCACTGCTAAACTCCTACATCAATGAAAACAATTCAAAAACAATTAATTATGCTGATGGAGATATTCTACTTCATATAGAATTATGATTATATGATTTTATTTGTTTTGTTTTTTGGTTGGTTTGAGAAAATTATGAACTCAGTACACCAAGCGTTCTTATCCTAGGGGCTAAAGGATAATAATTGAACATGATTAGGACTGAGTAAATGCAACAGTTGTGTTTCTTCCTGCTTGTATGGAATTTGCAATGGAAAACGGAATCCAGACTTCTCATAAAGAGATGCATAGACTGAAAGATCTTCTTCAGAGAACCATGGTGGTAGAGGAATAGATGGATCAAACAAATCCATGATCTCTTGATCCTTAGCAGCTACTGGAACCTCACTTCCACAGAAGAGAATGTAGATGTTCCTTATCACTGACTTAACATCAAAGCGGCCAAAATCTGCTTCTGCCCTCCCAGCTGGCTCCTGAATTAGGTAACAACTTAATTAGCATATTCATATGTGATAACTCAGCTTTGGAAATGATCAGAACCGATGCAGATCTAGGGAAAAGAGCTGTCGATCAAGAAAATGACTAGATGTTTTATACCTGCCACCTTGATACATAGAAACCTTCAGGAAGAAGATGATTTTGGACAGCAGTCGGACCTGGTAGCATAAAAGGAACACCTAGTGATATAAGACCAGCTACTCGATCAGGATGGAGAGCAGCTACTATGTATGCAGGCATAGCTCCAAAATCCTTACCAACAAGGAAAGCCTGGTCATTATTCAACTGGGTTAGAATTTTTTTGGCAATATGGATTTGAAAATTCTAAAATTAACTAGGTTTGAACACAAATTAATTCTAAGAAACACTACTAGCTAGACACACACAGAGATACACATTACCTTGTTAATGGCCAAAGAATCCAAAAGGCCAAGAACCTCTTCAACAAGGTCATTGAAAGTAGCCTTTTCAGGCTCAGCTGGCTGCTCAGAAAGTCCATATCCCCTGCAATCATAGGCAATTGCCCGGTAGCCATTGTTGGCAACAGCAACCATTTGGTGCCTCCACGAGTACCATATTTCTGGAAATCCATGCAGGAAAAGCACCACCTTTGGACCTGCATATCAGAGATTAATCAATGCTTATCATTAATTATAATTATTTGTTATACTCGGTGGAAAAAGTAAATCAATTTAGAGCTGATCTGGGAATAATATTGGATCATGTACATACGCACCACTTCCAATTTCAGCTACATGAAGCTTTAGTCCTCCTACTTCCACATACTTGTGCTCGATCTTTTCCATGAGAGATCGATACAGAAACAATCAAATCTTGTTTGATCCAGCTAGAGCAGAGAAACAAAGTAATTAAAGCAAGAATCAGACTTGTAAGGAGATTGAAGCTTAATTAAGCCATTGCTTCTAAGAGTCAACCTGCGGAGTTTACTAGCCTAATTTTATAATAATTTTGCCCTTTATAAAATTCAGTTCCGCAAAGAGATGTATGCTGAGATCAGGGAGCTACAGCACCGCATCAATATGGAACGGTAGCTAGCCTCTAGTCTATGGTAGATGAAGTAATGATTCATAGCTAACAAGAAAAGACAAAATATTTAGAATAATGGTCATCCCAAGATATCAATCTACAATGAAAAATGGCAATTATTTTTCCTTTTAAATTTCTCTTCTGAATGCAGGCCAATACGTGGGTGGTTATTTGGAAATAAGCTTAAACCATATTTCGTATGCAATAGACCAGATATTGACCATAATTAAATACTCTGGCTCTACAGAAATATGGTGTTGCTATTCTATGAAGGTGCTGGGCTTTGCTATTGATCTCCACTTTATAATTAATTACAGTATTTTTCTAAGTGTAGATATGAACTTATTTACTAGTTGTTAGTCTGCACACTCATTTTGGTAATTAGGCTCTTCTTTGTTATTAACCTTGGTATTTTCACTCTGATTTTGAATTTCAGATTTTTTTTCTTTCTTTTTTTTCTTTCATATCAATCCCATACGGCCCTTTACGAAGGGGCAAATGAAAAGAAAAAGTGCACTCACCATCACCAGTGGACAACCACAAGAACCTGGATCACATCAGATCGAGCTTCTCTTGAGAATGCATAGGGCGCTGAAGATTAGGGGTGGACGATTTGACACTGAGAAAAAAACTAAAAATCGGCCATAACTGCACCGGACTGACGAGAAGAGATCGAAATCGGACCGAACCAGCTAATCGGTGTCAGAAACAGGATTGAAACGGTCATCTCGGTGCCCGTTTTCTTTTTATACATTAATGAAACCGGTTCAACCAAACTGAACCGGTTTTTTTGTATTTAGTTAATATTTTAATGGATCGTGTTCAAGGCAGATGTCATACTCAGCAGATGCATGATATAAAGGCTTTGACCCTTCAATTTCATTCGGTAATCTTCCGCCATGTTTGTTGTGAGGCTAATTTTGTTACAGACCGCTTAGCTTTCGTAGCTCAAACTTCTAATAATCCTTCTGTTTACCTTTTTTTCCAGCGTTTCATTTGGATCAACTGGGAGGGGGTGTTTGTTTGTAGAGATTTTGTCTTTTAGTTAGTTTTTCTGTCATAAAAAAAAAAAACATTTAAATTGTTTTTTTTTTTTATGACAGCCAATCACCCATAATTTTTAGACTAATTTTTAATTAAAGCTATTTTTTAATTTACTAAATTTTTTTTTTTTTAGAATAATTTACCCAAAATATTAAAACTTCAAATTTTAGAAAAAAAACTGATTTTTGTAAAAGCAATGAATATAATCCCAAACTTGTCCTTAATCAACAAGTCGTGTCCAATTCAATTTTGTGACCAATTTAAGGCTTTAAACCGTTTTTTATTTTATTTTTTTGGTTGCTGAAAATATCATGTTGATATATTAATACTCAAGCTAGAAATGGCCATTACATATCCTCCATCTACCATTTATGGGTAGATAAAGAGTTTGTGGTAATTATAAAAAAAAAAAAAAAGAGTTTGTGGTAAGAACCACAGCGATACATAGATTTGGTCCAATCATTTAACAGTACCCATGCTCACTTATTCAAATGAGCCTATGAACTACGTAACAAAGACATAGTGATAGGCAAAGTAAAATAAAACTAAATAAAGGATTTAAAGAGCTAAAGACAAGACCCAAATTTTAAGCGCTGAATCTAGTCAGAACCAGATTGACGACGACAAGCTTGGGTAGAGAATTGCGACCCTTCATCACTGGAATCCCAATTGATGGCCCGGCAGCAAGCAGATGATGCCATATCAAAGCCATCCAAGAATGGTTAAGTGCGGCATCCACAGTAGAAAGACAATCAAGATCGTCTTTGTATCCTTTACACATCTTGAATCCGTGGGAAAGGATGCTATCAGCGGCCAAGGTTGGGGTGATCGACTTGAGCCGATGTTGAAAATCTAGTCATACGTGGTGGACTAGAATAAAGAGAGAGCAGCGTGTCACGCCCCGGATTTTGAATAAAGAAATTCAAAATCCGAAATGCGATAACTCAACCAATCGCCGGAAATACGTAGAAACTTTTTCATTTAAAACTAAGCAACAAGTTAACCAAGTTTACAAATGTCAATACAAACTCGCTCCATAGAGTCATATATTACATTACGCAAGTTTATTAATTAAGTTGCATAACAAAATAATAAGTAAATGCTCCTCAGAGCTCACTACACAGTGGAAGTCTTAAAAACAGTAAATCCACAAAATAACTTCCAACCCGTACAGCTGCTACTACAACTCAGCTTCACCCGCGATTACCCTGACCTGCAGGATTAATCCCTACACAATCGAATAGTGCACCAGGTTGTCACATAACAAACTCGGTAAGCTTTTGAAAGCCTTTATGGGTAAACTCAAATACAAAACCACACAACTCACATGAAAAACAAGGCAAACCTTTTAACTCAAAGAAAATAACTCACACCAAAATCACGAGAAATCCACTCATTCCATTTAAGAAAGCAACTCATACATATCCCGAGGAAAACCTTTCACCTCAAGGAAAAGAAATACACACCATGATTCCTTAAAGACCAATATTCTTTTCCCAAAAGAAACAACACAAGTCACACCGTAACAAAATCATATAAATTGTTAACCTAACAATTCAATATGAAACTCTGGTCCGACCTGGACAATAAAAGAAAATACACACCCGAAACTCTTTTAAAAACATATACCCACAAGTGTCATAACACAAAGTTATGCCCTATGACAGTACAATGACAGACATACTAGAGCTCTAACTGAATCGTAATCAATTACCCGACCAAAAGCTTGGTATCCTGATATTCCTGCACTGAGGTTACAACCTGCAACCCCAGATCCTTAGGCCAACCTAACCTTTAGATCAAAATATTAAAACGAGTTGCGTTGGACCCAAAATGTTACCCAAATCTCAAAAAGAAGTTGTGATTTCGACTCCTAAATCTTCAAACACTTTTCAAAACAATAGAAAATACCATTTCCCACAACATACGGTTTCCTGAAAAGTCATACCCCAAAACAATAATATGAACTCACTCACAAATATTGTTTGCATCACAACAATTCCACCAATACATATATATTTCACATAAACACACACACACACACACACACACACACACACACACACACACACACATATATATACACCTAATTATTCACTCAGGAATGACACTAATACCAACTATAGTCCACAATCGCAAAACTCGAGAAAATTTATTTTTATAATAAAACCTCATTTTTACTTACTTATGAACCGTAGATGATCAAGTTCATATAATTTAAACAAATATTCAAATATTCAATTTCGAAAATGATTTCACAATTTATCAAATAATTTTGAAAAATAAAGTGATTCTGTTTATAAATAAACCTTATGAGATTACTCACCTCTAAATCCAGTTGTGTCTTCTCTCACAGCCGAGATAAAGTACAGAACTCTCTCAAACAAGCACCTAAATAAAATAAGGTCTCAACTTAGTACACGATTAAAACGAAAGCGGTTACGGTTCGAATCGCTACTTGAACAAAAAACCGAAGATTTCGTCATTTGAAGCAAAACTTCCTCTGAGATCTCCCAAGGTCTTGGGACTACTTCTAGGATCAATTTCTCAAAATTATAAGATGATCCAATAGTCGGATCCTCATGGATCATAAACCGAGAAAGCCGAAATTACGTAAATCTAGCATGCTTCAATTGATCACAATATGACCTTATGATATATCGACAAGCTCGTATTGACAAGTAGGTCACAACCATGAAAACAGAACCCAAAAATCTGGCCGAACGCGCCGCCAACAGTGGCTCCACCATCGAACAACGAAATCCTACTAACGAACACTTTATTAATTCCAAGAAATTAATAACGAATTTCTAAAGTATTACACAACAACACTCTCATTCTAAGAGAAAGATTAGGGATGGCAATGGGGCGGGTTGGGGATGGAGATCACAATACCATCCCCATCCCCGAGGTCATTCTTCACCCCATCCCCGCCCCAATCCCCAATAAAAATATATTGGGGATTCCCCATCCCCATCCCCACTGGGGGCTAAGCCTCCAAACCTGTCTCAAATCCCCAATAAGAATTTAATAAATAAAATAATTGTTTTCTCATTTTGCCTTTCTTAAAATCAAAATCTACAACAAATAAAATTAAAACAGGATTAAATTTATAAATCATAATTTAGTGAGTGCAAAAGTCAAAACACCATTAAAGTAAAACTGTAGCTATTAAAGTAAAGTAGTAAATGTATATATTTGTGATTTATATTATAAAAAATAAATTTATATATAAATTAAAAAATATATATATAAATTAAAATATATATATATATAAATTAAATATATGCATATATTATTAGGCCGGGTTTAAGGATGGGGATCACAATACCATCTCCGCCCTATCCCCAATCTTAGATAGCGGGGATTGGAGATCCCCATCCCCATTCCCCACTTGTCCCCGAATTTTCCCCCCATTAGGGGTGAGTATCCAATGGAGCTCCGCCCCGCTGGAGATTTTTGCCATCCCTAAGAAAGATATAGGCTTTAAGCCTTATGAACGGGTCACCGTTCAAACATTTTATTAAAATGCTAAATATATTTAAAATTATTTATTTTTGATGGGTGACCCGTTTCTTTTATAAATGAATTACATATTATTTCGTGTTAGTGGAGTGACATGTAAAGAACTTACACGGGTTGCTTTTTAACCACGCGGGTTGAACCCGTTTTATAACGACGGACAAAGCCCCTAGGGGCGGGGTATATCATGCTTTGCCGTTTGTAATGAAATGCAACAAAACCCACACTCCAGTGCAGCGAGAGAGAGAGAGAAGAAAAACCCAATAGAAATCAAATCAGAGATGGAGGAAGAAACCCTAAATCCTGAACCAGAGACCTTGACTTTGCAAGAGAACAACAATGGAGACCAACCCATGCTGGATGCCGCTGACCAAAATCCTAACTCCTCCAGCTCCGATTCTGATTCCGACTCCGGCTCCGGCTCCGATGACGAAGACCAAGCCCAGCAAAACCTGGAGATTCAAACACTCGAAGCCGAGCTCGCAACCAACCCCTCCAACTACGATGCCCATGTCCAAGTAAGCTTTCACATTCTCATTTAGCTATGCGTATATGCGATTTGCCCTATGTTGTAGTTGCTGAATAAACCTGAATTTTGAATACAGTACATTCAGATTCTGAGGAAAATGGCTGACATTGAAAAGCTGAGGCGAGCGAGGGAAGCTATGAGTATGCTGTTGCCTTTAACCCCCTCTATGTGGCAGGATTGGGCTAAGGACGAACTTGCTATGGGCTCCGGGTATGCTATGCGCGCAGCTCTATTAGCTTCAGTTTAGGGTTGCTTAATTTTTGGTAAATCAGATGTTTATCGATGATTTCTCAAATGTGCAGACCCGAGACGTTTTCTACAGTTGAAAAGCTTTATGAGCAAGGAGTCTCTGATTATCTGGTTGGTTCTACTTCTTTACTTTAAATCCGCGAATCAGTGTCTAGTGTCTTTAAGGTTAAGGATCAAATCAATAGTGTCGTGTGGGCTTTTGGTGCTGTATACTGTTTGTGGCAATCATAATCATATAAGAGTTTTGCAACATCTTAAATATGGAATGATAATCTATCCGCTTACTGTGCTCATGTTCTTTAACTATTGAATAATCGCTCGATTGTAATCTTGACTGTCAACTACATTACCTTCAAATGCAGTCCATCTCTCTTTGGCGAGACTACTTAAATTTTGTCCGAGAAAATGATCCGTCAGTAAAAGAATCTTCACCTGCTGGTATTTCGAAGGAAAGAGATTTATTTGAGCGTGCTCTTACTGCAGCTGGTTTGCATGTATCTGAAGGCAATAAGATATGGGAAGCTTACAGGGAGTTTGAGCAAGCTATATGTGATACTATCGATGGGACTGACACTCAGGTTAGTAGGTTGTACTTTTCAGTCTTCTTTTGATCTCACTTGTTGCTTGGTAGTTTTTGTTTGCTGTTTTTATTATAAGATTGACTAGAAAAGAGTTGCTTTTAATTGTTTAAATAGATTCAGAGATCTGAATGCTTCTTACATAGCAGGCAAGAGAGAAGCAAATTCAGCGCATTCGTGTTATATTCCAACGTCAGCTATCAGTTCCCCATGTTAATATGAGATCAACACTTTTGGCTTACAAGGCATGGGAGATGGAACAAGGAACCATTGTTGACACTGGCTTCAGTGATCAGGATGGTATTTCATCTCATGTTGCCGCAGCATACCAAAAGGCATTGGAAATTTATAATGCCCGTGTTCATTTTGAAGAACAAATCAGTCAGCATGATATGCCTGAGATAGAAAGACTGGAAAAGTTCATGGTAATTATCAGTTGAAATTTTTGCTTCCTGGAATGTTAAAACAGAGAGCTGTTAATTTCTGAAACTATATTATACCTTCTTTTTGTTGGTGGGTGCGCCCTTCAATATTCTTGACCTTATCTGATTTTTTTTTTTCCTCTTTTCTCAAAGAGAAATGAAATTATTTCTTAACAAAAATTAGAAGTGCAAATGTAGACGGTAAGACATGACTGAGAAAACAGCAGAAAATACTCTTGGTGTTTTTCCACTCTTTTGTTTAGGGTTGTCAATGTGATGCTCCATTTATTCATTTACTTATCTTTATGCTAAAAGATTCTCAGTTTGGGGGAGATTAATTTATTTTTCCTTTTTTGTAGAACTACTTGAAATTCGAGCAATCTTCTGGAGATCCTGCCCGTGTTCAAGTGTTGTATGAACGGGCTATTGCTGAGTTTCCTATAGCCAGTCAGCTCTGGCTTGATTATACTTCCTATTTGGACAAAACTTTGAAGGTTCTTCTTTATCTCATTATATCTTTCCTGTTCTGCGTGCAACCATTGCTGTCCAAGTAATTATATTTTACTTTTTTCCTTTCAGGTTGGCAGAATTATAAGCAACGTTTATTCTAGGGCTGTAAAGAATTGCCCCTGGGTTGGAGAACTTTGGGTCAGATATTTGCTTTCCTTGGAGCGTGGCCATGCTTCTGAGAAAGAGATTGCAGCTGTATGTTTCAAATGTTAATCTTCTTTGGCGAGAGCATTGTCTTAGGGGCTTCTGTTTGATTAGTTTAATTTCTATATTGATTACTATTGTTGGAAAACTTGTTTCTTATCTGATTATTAAGCTGCTTTAAACATTATATGTCTATCAAATGGAAATTTTTTATAGCTGCCTAGTCATTATAAAGATGTCCCAAGCCAAAAAATAAAAGAAAAAGGACAAAAGAAGAAGATAAAGAAGCTATTATTGAACAGACACTCTGGCTATGTCACTCTTCTTGCTTACGTTGTTATACTACCTGAGCTATATCAATCCTAGATTTGTCAATTTCTATTTGTCCTGGACTGAATTCCTGTTAGGTGTACTTTTTACTCCCTTTTGGGTTCTTCTGTGCTCTCTATGAAATGTTTTCTTCTTTTTAGCCATCATTCCTTCAATCATATACATAGTTTCTAGCTATCACACCCTCAGTTTGATAAATAGTTTCTAGCTATCACCTTGTTGTTTGCATTAGTGAAGAAGGGAAGTAGTTTCAGTTTTGGGTTTCCATTACAAGAATAGATGACCAACATTCTTGATATTAGATTCTGAAGAAATGCCAAAACATTGGACTTTAAAGGCATTGTAGTATTAAATGACTACTGAATTCTTTGAAGTGTAAATGCAATGCTAGTTACACGATTTACTTCTCACTAGAGTGAGTAATTATTTGCATATATAAAGACTATTGGTCCTATTAGCAAAACTAAAATTGAAATACAAAGAAAAAATAGCTACTTTGTTTTAGTAATTATATTGTCCAGTGTCCATTCTGCTTCACTTTTGTGCAGTTCTCCACCTCTTATTATTATTTTTTTCACTCAGGTGTTTTACAAGTCCCAGCAATGCACCTTTTCAACCCTTGATGAGGTAACTGATTTACCTCATGTTGTATTTGAGCTCTTGGTCTGTTTTTTGCAATTAAATATGCTCAGATGTGATAAATATCAATTTGATTATTTGACCTCTTTGCTTCAGTACGTGGAGTTGTTTCTCACCCGCATAGATGGCTTAAGACGAAGACTATCATGCCCCGTTGAAGGAGAGCACGCCTTGGATTATTCATTGTTCAGGGATACATTTCAGGTTTGTTCTCTTTTGCTTATGCAAACAAATAGTTCATTGCTCTAATCTTTAGCACTGAGAGGGATAAGGATCTCAAGTTTAAACTTCTACAATTGCTTATGAGCAAAGAATAATTTGCAGTTCCATTCTTTTCATAATTTCATGAAAGGAAATGGATGGATGTGGGGGTGTTCCTTGTTGTGGTCTAATGATCCAAAGCCTCCAATTTATAGGTTCTCAGGCTAGATTCTGAAACCATTAAATCATCTAACAAGTTGCATTTTCTAGATAGTATTGTTTGTGCTAAGGTTACTTGGGAGGGAGGTTGGTTGTCTACTGTTCTCTTTGATGGTCCACTTCCCCATTTTACATGTACTCTCTTAGTTTCTGCTTATGGTAAACAAAAATTATTGCTTCTACATAAATGTAAATTCTAACAATTTACCTTCCAGTCTGCATCGGATTACCTATCACCACAGATGAAGAACACAGATGTCCTGTTACGTTTGTATGCTTATTGGGCCCGCCTAGAGCTACATCTGGGAAAAGATTTAGTTGCTGCTCGGGGGGTTTGGGAAAGTTTACTGAAGATCAGGTTCGGCCATGCTAGATTTTGGACATTTTAGTTTATTACATTGACATGCTTGTTGAACAATAGCATGCTTAATATTCTATTTGTTCTTTTAGTGGTACGATGATGGAAGCCTGGCTAGGTTATATAGCAATGGAAATTGAATCGGGCCATGTGAATGAAGCTCGGTCCATATATAGGAGATGCTACGGTAAAAAATTTTCCGGCACTGGTTCAGAGGTATGGTCTTATTCTTTCCTAATATGTCATACAAACAAACCTTTTGCATGGCTTCCTTTTGGGTCTTATATTTATTGTGAGTCTTTCTTCATCACATGATCAATTTATTAGGTGCCGGTGTCATGGATGAAAATGTCTTTTAGAATAAATAGTCATTTGGCTTATAGCTGTTCGAATTCTATTTGTTAAGTTACTGAGCTATTAGTTTTGCTGGTAGAGTAGACTTGTTGACTGTGTTTTCATCTAAGGGCTGAGATTAATTTCTGTAAGGGTATTCAAGTTCTTGAAATTTAGATAAAGGGGGCACGGCATATCTATTCTTAATTTTTAATTTTTAATTTATAATTTTAATTTTAATTTTTTTTTTTTTGCAAAGAATTTCAAAAGAAATCCTAAAGATCCTTCTCTCACATGATTTCCTTGTTCTTCATTTGATTTTGATTCTGGGATTTAGTATTAAGTAGGAGTTCAGTTACTTGCTACATAATTTATTTTTGGATTAGATGATGCCTGCACCCTTCTAAAAACAGAATAATTCAGGACATTTGCTACTTGTGGTTGCGCTTTGAGAGGGAGTTTGGGTCGTTGGATGATTTCGACTATGCAGAACGTAAGGTACATCTTCACTCTGTACAATTCAAACTGAATGTTCATGTTGAGATTCAGGCATTTTTTTTAATCACAAATATGATGTATTTCATTGGCAAATTGGATATTAGTTGTATAGAAAATGAAATCATGTGATGATTTGTGTGAAGATTTGCATAGTTTTCCTTTATATATTTCATCTTAGAAATTTTCTTTTATATATGGGTCAGAGATCAGTTTATCAATAAAATATTATCAGCATGTTTGCCGTTGAGGGTTGTGGTTCATAAGGTTTGTGCGACCCACACAGCTTTGGAAACCTTAATGGAGATATATTACTTAACAAATAAAAATTGATTGATTATATTGGAAGGATGAATTCTCTATGAATGATCGAATGCTAGTCAAACCATTACTAGTGCATGTATTTTTTTTATAGACCTACGCCAGAAATTTTAATGAATTACAAAATTTACAATAACCTGTTTTGATGGACCATGACACCTGCAGAGTTTTGTTCTTCAAATGCAACCTTGCTGTATCTTGTCTGCTCATTCCATTGCCCACAGAATACATGAATGAACCTATCATGATAACTGATTGAAGGTATTAATTGAGTGGGTATACTTGACTTCAACCTTTTTTAGGTTGCTCCCCGTCTGCAAGAGCTTCAACTATTAAGGTCCAAGCAAGAATCCAAATTGACTGAAGAGAGGGAGAATTCTCTAAAAAAGAATGTGCGTGAGAAGAGAAAGCAAGCTTCAGATGTAAGTGATGAACAACCTCCAGCAAAGAGGCAAAAGGATGCAACTCAAAAGCAAAAGAAAGTGCATGGGAAGGATTATGAGGTGCAGAACAAAGCTGAACAAAATGAAGGGAAAGAGATGAAAGCCAAGGGGGCCAAAGATGTACAAAATGAGATGAAAGAGCCTGTTCTAGAGAAAACAAAAGTATACGCTGACCAATGCACTGCTTTTGTATCAAACCTTAGCTTAAAGGCAAGCATACACCCCCAGCATCCCTCCTTATTCTCTTTTATTTAGGAGCACATGCATGATCTTAATATCTGTTACTTTTCTTTTGGTTAATGTATGATCTTATACTGTGGGTGATAACTTTTGCAGGCAAATAATGAACATCTTCATCAGTTCTTCAGTGATGTTGGAGGAGTTGTTGCTATTCGAATACTGAAGGACAAGTTCACTGGAAATTCAAGGGTCTCTCTCTCTCTCTCAGCTGTAATTATTTTCCTGTCTTCGTACTTTGGCTTGAAGGTTTTGTACTGATATATTATAATCTAGCACCTAGATGTCATACATTCTTGCATTGGGATGAGTCTTGAGACACATCCACAAGGATTGTCTGAATTATTGTATTGGTCTGATACAAAAGTAGTGGACTGGCCTAGGTGTACAGATCATGATTAGATTAGGATTAGTGAGCTGTAGATCTCCTGTATAAGGGACACATCCACAAGGATTGTCTGAATTATTGTATTGGTCTGATACAAAAGTAGTGGACTGGCCTAGGTGTACAGATCATGATTAGATTAGGATTAGTGAGCTGTAGATCTCCTGTATAAGGGACAAGAGAGCTCAAATTATTATATCGGGCATTATGCTTACATCAAGTTGTAAACTGCAATGCTGAAATTCTTTCTCATTTATCTTACCACTAGAGTATATGCAACGTATCTGTAATACTGAAAACAGAATCAATTATATGCAGGCTATGTTTCTATACTTTTCCTTTTCTCTATAGTATTCATGTTTCCATTATGCTATTTTGTGACTAAAGTGTGTTCTTTGCATTCACATGTTTCTTTTTTGAATTTTTTGTATTTGTTTAATTTTTTTATGCGTAGAGGATTCTGAATTTTTGTTTTCCTTTTAATTGACTTATGAAGGGACTAGCATATGTGGACTTCTCAGATGATGCACACCTTGCTGCAGCCATAGCAAAAAATAAACAGACACTCCTAGACAGGAAGCTGAGCATTGCACGATCAAATCCAAAGCGTGGCAAGAAAGAACATGGTAGGCCAAATGAGTTTTATAATTTCTTTCTATGCACATTTCATGTTCATCTGTGTAGAACCATGCTGGTGAATAGTGTACAACCATGATTTCGTTTTCATATCTAAAACGTTTTGTTTGTACTAGGCTCTACATCTTCGTTTTTCTTGTTTACTTTTTTGGGTTGATGACTTATTTGGACCTATTCATGTCCGGGATCGCAAAATATAGAAGATTTGGATAGTGATGCATGAAAATAATTCTAATATTTAACGGAATCCGTAGTTTATGTAAAAATCAGCATGATTTGGTCTAATAATTAGAATCTACAATGGTTTTGAGGGTATGAAGTTCATGGTTTTTGGGTGTTTTCTGTGTCAGATATGGGAACAGAAAAGCCCTTATCTCTTATATCATTTTCCTGGTAAAGGGATACTCAGGTCTGCATAGTGGTACTCAAACAAAGAAAAAGGTCTCCATTGCGATAGCAGTACAGTTAGCAATTATCAAAGCTAATATGCACCTTTGCAATGGGTTAGGAATTTATTCGATTTATTTTGCTTTTTTTTTTATTGGTTATTTATTTGTTTATTGAGCTAATTTGTGTATGTTTGTTCTGGCTAGAACCTTGTTAGTAAAGGAGTCGTAGTGTTGCTGGTTTGAAAGAAGCTTTCAGTTTCTTTTATTTTTTGTGGATAAGCAATAGAATTTTATTATTATTTTTTTTTTTTACCATAAGCAATAAAATTTTATTAAAACCAGGTAATACCAGTAAGACACACCTAGTAATTACATAATGCCAAGCAGGGGAACAAAGTAAAAAAATGTAAACCCCAGTGCTTCGAGTTCTGCAAGCCACATTTTCATCAGGATTTAGCATTGAAGTTTGGAAAAGGGGACTTTCAGCATCTTCACAAGTGGCTTTCCAAAATTTTTGTCAATTTCATTTTGTTAAACATTACTTGAATAGAGTTTGAGAAATGCAAGTGGGTAGGCACGACTCAACATATTGCCTGTTGATTAGGATTTCATGTTATATTTGAAGACTAGCCTGTTTCTGACTCGACATGCATTTCTTGTAAGCTTGAAGGACTTGTTACCCCGATTTTCAGTGAATTATGTATTTGATTGTTTTTAGCCATATATTTAGGTATATACGTACCTAACCATCAGTCTGATTTCAAATCTTTTGCTGAGATGAGAAATGTATTTGAATTTCTTTTCTGCCTTGTGGTCATGATGTATTTTCCAGTTTCATGCATTTCTTATTATGTTAACTATTTATTCTCACATATGAATACAAACTGACAGGGCACACTGATCAAACTGGGGCAGCCAGTGGATCTGGTGAGACCTCCAATGAACCTAGAGCACGCCAAGGAAGCGACAGTGCGATTAAGAGGAAGAACACATTTGCGGTTCCGAGGAATGTTGCTGCACTTGGTTGGATCACGAATAAGCCAAAAACTCAGGATCCAGATGATGAAAAGCCAAAATCTAATGATGAGTTCAGAAACATGTTCCTGAAAGGTTAGAGATATGTTGTTGGGTTTAGGGGATGTCTGTAATCTGCATCAGAAACATATCAAACCAACTTTTGCCATGCATAGGGATAGTATTGGGATTAAGAGCTTTCAGTTTCTGGATGTATGGAAAAATGAATAGGATCTGTTATCAGCTACAGGATGTATAGGACAAATCTGATTTTGCTAATGCACAATACATGAGATCTTTGTGACTTGTTAATTTTTGACGGCCTTTGGATTTTTGATCTCGCATTTTTATTATATATTCATGCTTGGTGCTATACTATATTTGAAAGAATCCATAGGATAAGCATTTTGTTTCCACCAAGCTAAAACAATTTCTCCATGTCTTTACCAAACCAAAGACATTGTGTAATTATACTTGGAGCATATGATATTGGCAATGGCAAATCAGTAGTGGTAAAATACCTTTTACGACGGCACATTTGGCGTCCAAGTGGCGATGAATTGGTGGAGTGGGGAATTTCCGGGGACAGGGGAAAGGTAGTGGAAGATGTGCTCTTTGTAATGCTAGAGTTCTATTTTTCTAGTCACTGAATAAGTGTGCAATCCGAGTTTGTAATAGTAGAAACGCTCCCGGTCTGACCAGTTTGTGGCTTTGATACTATGAAGGTGTTTATGAGTTCTAGCGTATGCCACTCTAGCGCTGACCTTGTAACAGTGCTACAACTTGAAGGGATCCGGATGATGGTTTAATTGATGTTGCGACTTGCGAGTGACTAGGATGATAAAGCTGACATTTTCAAAGATCTCCCAAGATGTGAAAGCTTTGTTTGAAAATCGTTAAAACTCGACATGTTTGATCATTTATGGTTCAATACTAATGAGCTAATCTAAAATTCAGGTCTCGACAAATGTATCAGTTTTAGCATCAAACTAGGAACAGTTCCCGCGCTATGCCGCGGGGATTTGTTATTATTTACAGTTTTAATAGTAGAAATCGTAATGTTTCTAGAATTTAACAAAATGATGTTAGAACTTAAATAAGTAGTTTTGTCATCTACTTAGCAAGATCATAAGCAAACAGTAATGGCAGTCACTTCCATTAGTGTCTCTAGCGGACTGTTGTAGGCCATAAATAGAATGCTTTCCTGAAAATTTCGTATCCCCGGTTGCAAACATATGCTTAGAAGTATTATAGGAAGACTGGTCCAAAAGCTTTGTCATTAAGTTCTTCAAAACATCATCTAACTGATTCGGATCGATACATTCTTCTCCTGCTTATTCTTTTTAGGATACTTCCCAGCATAGAACATCAATTAAAAGAACATGACAAGGAATAGTGAACTTGATATGGTTCATACCACATAACTGCTTCTTCAGTTTTACAACCATTGAAGATTTCTTGGCTTGCATCATGAGCACAGTTCTGACAAACTGTGGAGTTCACATCCCCTCTACAAAGTGCTTGTCCGT
Organism: Rosa chinensis; assembly: GCF_002994745.2. Taxonomy (NCBI): domain Eukaryota; kingdom Viridiplantae; phylum Streptophyta; class Magnoliopsida; order Rosales; family Rosaceae; genus Rosa; species Rosa chinensis. The sequence goes on from NC_037094.1 coordinate 37,221,889, forward strand.
AGACTCTGTCATTGCTATTGCCAATTGTGTCATTGTACAAACTACCAGGTATTGACTCAAGGAGCAGCTTGAGATTATTTTCAAAGATCTCCAAAGATGTGAAAGCTTTGTTTGCAAAATCGTTAAAACTCGACATGTTTGATCATTTATGGTTCAATACTAATGAGCTAATCTAAAATTCAGGTCTCAACAAATGTATCAGTTTTAGTATCAAATTTGTTATTATGAGTAACATATAGAGCAAATTAGATGAGCTACAAGCATAGTTAGGTACATGAACAGTTTAGGCCTATAATAGTCATATAATTATTATTTATTGCGGTAAGTAAAGGTTATCTTCGTAAATTTAGGCCTAAACCAAATGCCCTAAAAAAAAACCAAGGAAATAATATTACATAATTAATCCTACTAGGAGACAAAAGCTTGCAATACAAATTTCAAAATGGTACTTAAAAAATTCAAACATCATGTGCTAGAGGGAAGAAAAGTCCTCTAGGTTGTAGCACTTTGAGGGATAAAATGACTACTTTTTGTAAAGAAATCTAATGAACTTGGTATTCTCAAAGTGGGGTGGACTGGTTTCGAAATGTATTAAAACTGAATCTGAAATGCACTATCATTTGTCTGAGATAATATTTAGTGCACTGACGTGTATTTGCACGAACAAAAATAGATGATTGGATAACATCTAGTATATTCCTGTTTTATTAACAAAAAAAAAAATTGCCTATAAATATCAAGGGTTGAGATATGCTGAATTTGATGGTTCACTACATAGAAGAATTTTCCTCATTTGCCTATTGTTATTCTTCTTATGTATTTCTCCTTTTGCTTGGCCTCTATATTAGTCCCTTGACAAAACCAGTAATGACTTGAAGTATAATGTATCTTTATGAAAAGTAAAATTACACATTAACAACAACAACCTGAATTTCATCTTTCAAAGTCCGAAATATAAATACGGTAACACAATAACAGAATGAAACCATGAAAGAGTTTTTAAAAGCACTCACAACACAAATAACTTCTGCACAGAATGATTGAACTATTTACCAGTCAAAGAAGACGCAAAAGCATAGTACATTAATTTCATGTATTTCCTCTCAATTTCATGTATTTGATTTTTAAAGATCGTATAGACCTACAAATTATACAAACACGTAAATATTGAATCCAATTCACCATATTGCAATAAATTTGGAACAAGGATGCAAAAATGAAGTTCTTCTAGGAAGTCTAAAATCGAACCCAGCAACGGGTGCATTGTGCCATACAATCTCCCTTACAATCAACATTGTAACCCAACACCCTTGGATTTCGAAGGAGGAGATTTCGAAGAGATTTTCCTTTTATTCCCCATTCCTTTTCCAAAACTTGGACATTGGTTTTCAGCTCATGTTCAAGGTTACATCCAAGAACTTCTGGAAATTTTTTAAGCAACTTACCCAGATCATCGCTAGACAGGTTTAAACTCCTAAGGTAGTCCATCTTTTCGCATACAATCTCAAATTTTGGAACTTTGTTTTTTCTTTCTTCACCCCAGTAGGGTGAATGAATCAGACCAAAAGCTTTCCCAAGTATCTTGTCTCCCTCTTCATTACTGATACTCAATGCAGACAAAGCATCACGACATGCTTCTAATGTCTTCCTGTCGTCATCAGTCAAAGTCACATTTTCAAATTTTGCAGTTGAATGCAATACCCATTTCTTCTTAGAAATACTTGGTGCACAAGTTGCTCTATTCAGATTTTGTGAAAAACAATTCACATGTAGAGATCCGATATTTGGTGCAACACTTATAATATCGGGCTGCAGAGGAATCACAATATATTAAGTAAAGCATGCTGATTACTTAAAGAATAAGAACGGAAAATCTTTAAAGTAAAATTAGAAGCAATGTGTCATTCCTTTGCATACCATAAGCTGACAACTTGAACTACAAATATAATGCAAGTCAAAAGTTAGAATGTGAATCGATCATATCTGTCATGCATGCATACACAAGCAATTTGTTCACATGAGAGAAACATATTGGCTACTAATTGTAAGGCCAAAATTCTTGCCTGGAGGGGACACCAAAGATCTCTACCCTTCCATCGCTTGGATAGTGACAATGTTTGTTTGTTGTGTGCATCCAAAGCAGGTGTTATCTAAGGCTGTCTTCATTACACTTCATAATATGCTTTTGGCACATCTCACAATGTTCCTTTCATTTTAAGGGAAAATCTTATGGACCAAACGAAGTAAGAGATGAAAGCATTATAACCACATGCGGCAGGCAAACCCAAAGGGGGAAAAGTATGACCGGGGAATTGATTTTATTTATTTTTATATCTTTTCTCCCCTAAACACTTCCAACTATCATTTCTATATGGTAGACCACTAAGGTGATAAGCAAATATAGGTTTTTTCTTTTTCTTAACATCACTGGTCTTTACTTTTTCCTGATCAATAATCTAAACAAGCTTCCATCTTAAAATGTACTTACGCCTTCTAAACCATCACATTGGGTTGAAAACTGAAAGAGTTGGATCATAAATCCAAAGTCCAAAACAAGAATTGAAGAGAAGTTCTAGATAACAATATTCCAAAACATATCATCCAACATTCAAATTCAACAACTTCCATGGAAACTGAACAACTTCAAAATCATTCAAGTTTAAGCAGAAACTGAGAACCCAGCCCACCGGAAATGAGGAGCCACCCACAAACTACTATCACATAACATTCAGGGGGAAGAGAAGAGTCCCAAACTCTGTATGTCTAGGGTTATTTCTTTGTATGTCTAACATAAAATAAATACATAAAAGGAAGCAAAACAAGCTGAAGGAGAAGAGGGGACCAAAAAGGGTAAATACAACAAGTTTAAACATTTACCAACATATAAGCCATTAGAGTTTCTAAGCCGTTACAGAGTAAAGCATCTACTATAAGAAGCAGATTTCATAACAAACTAACACTAGCAATGTTCCCTTGAAATTGCACTTACAGTGGTAAAGCAAAAGCGTATTGCAAAATCATGGGCTAGCAATGGAGAGGCTGAGGATCCTCCGAGCATCGTCGAACTATCAAAAAATTAAAACAATACGTCAACAAGGCCAGGAAAACAAAGACACCAGGCAGATAGTTAACCACGTTTATATGTTGAGACAGAAAATTGGAACAAAACAAACAAATATGCCATCTCCGTAACTAAAAGAAAACAAATTTAGTAGACTGAAGCATGAGTAATAGCAATAGCAGAAATATGATGCTAGTAGAACAGTTGTACAGTTAAAGCAAGTAATTCTGTTATGAAAATGCATTGAAAGTCAAATCTCAAGTGTTGTCAGAAGGAAAACGGACAACCCAAATAGCATAATTCAGTAAGCATTTCATACATATAATATACATCTTGAATCGAGACTCTCTCTGGACTAATCTGAGAAAGTCAGCAGCCCAGGGCTTCATTTCATGCATATACAAGTTGGCAAGTAGATGGGTAGCAATGTTTTTGATCAAGTATGAGTAGTGGGAATAAGGGTGATATTTGGATTTGGGATTTGTTTGTTTGAGAAATGAAGCAAGAAAAATACCCGTCGGAGTTTGGTCAGCTCTGCTGTCTCTGCTTCAGAATCTCAGAGGAGACCTGGCCTTCCGGACTCCACACAAATACAAATATGTATGGAATTGAATCGAAACGGCTATGCTCCAGCCACAGAATTATGCTCATTTTTCACTTCCCACATTTTACCCAACTGCACTCGCTGTCATCGTTCATGGACAAACTGAATCCCAGTAATAGCCCCGCAGTAATTCAGTAAAAAAAATAAAAAAATTACACAATATACCACTTCCACTCAACGTTCCACTAATTTATTTTCTCGTTTTAACATTTTACTAAATATACAAGCAAAGTACCTAAAATACCAGTAATTTCAAAAACTATGAAAGATCAAATTATTTGACTATATTAAGTTAACTATTTAATATGATTAGTATATATCTCGTATATTGATGTTTTATAAATGACCATATGTTATAAATATTATATAAATGTGGTTGTCCACTGTAAATATTTATTAGTTATGTCCTTATGGTGTAAACATTACTCCTATATAAAGGGGTCTAATGAGAATAAAATACACACTTCTACCTCCTCCTACACTTTGTTTCTCTATTCTATCTCTCTCTAATTCTCTAGTTTATAACACGTTATCAGCACGAATTTGTTCTTATTTTTTTTCTTCTTCTTCTTTGAACTCCATGATGATCCGCAAGCCTTATGATGCAACATAGTTGCTTATGACCAAGGCTAATGATCTATGAGTTTTTCTTCTTTCTCTCCTAGATAAATATCAATTTTCTTTATGCGATCATTTACATTTATTTGTATGTATCTTTTATATAATATAATTGTTGAAAATTTATATTTCATATACGACAATGAGAACTACATGTTCCATTGCTCAAGACTCGAGTCCTCTGACAGAGTAGCCTTAGAACCTATGGTTCTATAAACATCACACGAATGTTTTTCTCGTGTGTTCCCTATGGGATCCATTGTTCATATTTATGAACTCTTTGAAACATTTGTTTCGTATATGAATTTTTTTCATAGAACATACTGTTCTAATAATTATGGATCTTGATATATCTCCTCTTTTGTAACGTCCTGAACCTAAATTTACCAGTTTACGAGTCTTTCAATGGGTAAACGACAATTACATTTAATTTTTGGCTCTGTTTTGACATTTTAGGGGGCCTTAAAAGTTGACTTTTTGTTTGGATCAAAATTTGAGAAAATTTTGTTCATGAAAGTTGTAGAGGACGTTAAACCGGGCGCGTGCATATGTGGTATGTAAAAATTGAAGTTCGTATGCGAAAGTTATGGCTTAAAATGTGAAATTACTGTTCATGATAACTTTCTATATATCAGAAGTTACTGTGGTAGGTTTCAGAAACCTACCCCCCTGACTCTCTCTCCTCTCCCTCTTCCCCTGTGTCGCCCTCCCTTCTTCTTTTTCCGATTTCTTCGCCTTCCGGCGTCCGATCGACATGATTCCAATTGGTCGTGAACCGTCTCTTCCTCCTCTACACGGTAGTACCAGTTGTTATCGGCGATTTGGCCGGAAAACCTCGAATCCCGGCAATCATTGTTACTGTAGCAGTTTGCTTCTCCGGCAAAATTCTCCGTTTTCCATGATACGCTAAAGGAAAGCGTATAATTTAACCCTGAAAATGTTATTAGTAGTATAAGCAAGTAGGGATCGTTCTATTCCGGGGATTGAGGGTACACCTGTCATTGTACAACAAATAAAGAATTAAAATAAGTATAAAGTATTATTTACAAAAATAAAACAAACACAAGGGGGTTTTACGATTATTAAATTAAAAATTAAATAAATAAAACAAAGAAAATGTAAAAACATATATACACCGGTGGAACGCAAGGAATAAAGTTCAAAACCACAATCATATGAATGAAATCCAATCACAATTCTTATAGTTGATTTTCTATGTCATGAGAAAGAAGTTGACCATGTGAAACGTTAGAAAGTAAACGATTTCCCATTTTTTACTTTCCTTGAATAATTAATCTAAGTGAAAGCACCTAAATCAATCCTATTGAACATGCAATCATAGTCTAGAAAGCTAGCTAATCAAGAACACATTCAACGCATGAAGAACAAAGAAAGGATGTCAACCAAAGTGCACAACCTAGTTATGAATAAGTTCACCTATTTGCAATCCTCCTTAATTGATTTCGACTTTTGTCCAAAGCCTTCACTACTTAAATTAGCTCCAATTACATACATATATCCTAAGTTGGCCACCAAAGAACACATACATATAAAAGTCTTCTATAATCCAAAATCAATCAAGCAATCTCACATAAGCAACATTTAAATCAACATATAAAAATCACAACTTTATTTCAAAACATAAAAATAGGCTTTAAACTTTGCCCTTAACGTTTATTTCAACAAGAAATCAAGTTCATACGAAATCAAAACAAAGAAAACCAAAAAGGTTACAAGGAATAAGATAGAATTACACCATGAAGGATGAATGGTGGAAAGCTTGAGACGTTGATCTTGGATCTTGAAAGCAAGGCTCCAAAGCTTCACGACACAAGATGGATGATGGCGGCTAGGAGGCTTCACGGCTTCTTCTTCTCTTCTTCTCTTTGCTTGAAGACGCAGAGACTTGAAACTAGAGGATGGAGAGAAAGCTTGATGTTATGGAGAGAATTTTCTGAATGAAGAGGTGTGTTTTGTGGTGTAGCATAGGGGGGTTTATATAGGGGAAGGCAAGGCTTCATGAATTTAATTTATAAGGAATTTTCTGGTTGCACCACACAGCTCCAACCAATGAATTAATGCCACGTCAGCTCTGCCATGTCACTCAACCAATCAAAAAGCTCCAAAATAAATCCATAATCTTTCCAAATATATTATTGCTGATTTTCCCAAGATTTAATCTGATTTTATTCACCATTTTCGGCCAAATATCTAGGCATGAACCTAGACAATGTATCCGGACTCATTTTGGACCTTTTCTCCCTTAAATCTCTCCATGGCTTTATCCTTAATGTTCTCCCCTTGATTTTCTCTTGATTTTCACATTAAAATTGCAGATTTTATTCTCTAATTTCAGCCAACATATCTTGAGGGAATTGAGAAACGAATCTGGACTTGTTTTGAATTTTTCTTCCTTAAAATTCTCCCTTGATATTCTCCACGTAATCTCCTTGATTTTCCATGCAAAAATCAGATTTAATCTCCCAAAATATCTCCCACGTCATCATGTTGTCTCCTAATGCCTTCAGGTTTCCTAGCTTCATCAGGATTCCTAGTCGGACCAGGAAAGCACCATTTCTTCATTTCAGCTCATTTCAGATTCATTTATTCCAAGGTACCTAGAAAATAAAAATTACAATAAAATTTATTTATTTAAGGAAATAACTAAGTAAAATATGAGGAAATAACAATTAAAAACGTCGCATTAAAATGCTCCTATCATTCCAGCCACTTTCGGAGGTGAAATTGGTCCTATTAGGAGCATCTCGAGCCACTGATCGTGTTCTATGAAGGCTTCTAGCTGAAATTTCCACGTTTGGTAGGAGAATTTAAAGGATTTCCAAATTGGTGGGTTTGGAAATTTCTGGATTTGTGTTCATCGGCAAAATTGGAGCAGTTCAAGGTATTTTCTCACTTGGTCACAGTTATGAAAATTGCTTAGAATGTTGAGATAATTCTGTGGTTGAAATTTGGTGGCCGGAGGAGGAGTTGGCCGCCGCATGAACAGTATCATACGTGAACAGTGCAGTGTGAACAGTAGTGGCCTTTAAACAGTGATTTAAAAAATTAGCTAGTTAAATCCTATAATTTTTGTAGAGGTTGAATAAGTGAATTTGGTTGGAATTGGAGAAGTTTTTAATTGATTATGAATTTTCGGGAATTTAGGATTTCGATTATCGATTTACGAGAATCCGACCGTCGGATATCTCTTGGTTTTGACTTGGAACCTTCTAAGATAACGAATTGGTATTAGATGTAAAATTTGGGTTGAATCAGAGAAGAAGTGGAGAGATGATTTATGAGTATTTGATTTTGAGAATCGTATTTGATTGTTGAATAGTTATTCACGGAAAATAATTGTGTACAGGGCGACGTACCGAGCTATTGCTCGACGAAGGAACTCGTATGCATGGTCGCCTAAACAATACTATGAGTGGACATTTATTTTAAATTAAATGTGCATGCAGTATATTATTATTTTCCGATTGAGGTTTATTATTTGAATTATTGAGTATTATGACTTTATGAGCTTGATTTCTTGAGATTTATTATGCTCTATGAGTTACAGGATTTTTAGTGGATTTCCTTCCCGAGGGCTTTCAATAGATTTTCAAGCTAATTATTTATGAGTTATTGAGTTGGGAAATGATTTTCGGGAAGTGACTGATTCAGAAAATATTATGAGAATTATTGATTTCGAATATCAGTTTTTATGATGATATACGAGTACGAAGGATTTAGCAAATATTTGAGCATGATTGAATTATCGAGATTTATTGAGTTTTGAGCTCCGCACTTATCAGCCTTGAGTTAGATTGAGATTTCTTTCCTAAAGCATTTATTGATTTGCAGAGTATTTGATTTATGCTTTAGAGGATTTATTGAGATTTTAAGATTTGAGTTAGCAAGATAATCCTGAGTTATGCTTTCGGTGATTTTTTAAAGTTTTATTGAAGTAACAGCGAGTTTCTTTCCGAAAGTAAGTAATTGGAAGAGGTTGTTTCTAGTTTATTGAGGCTATTCAGTTTATTGAGGAGGCTATCTTCGACGCATGCGTATATTACCTAGTTGGCAGTCCCTTCTAGGTAATAGTCTGGTTGGCAGTCCCTTCCAGACTACATCCCTGTTGGCAGTCCCTTCCGATGCGTCACTTGGTTGGAAATCTCTTCTTGATGACATGAGGTAGTTAGTTAGCAGTCCCTTCTTACTAGCTGTGGCTAGTTGGCAGTCTCTTCTACCCACCGCCTCCTATTCCGGTTGGCAGTCCCTTCCGATGCGTCACCTAGTTGGCAGTCCCTTCCGATGCGTCACCTAGTTGGCAGTCCCTTCCAGATGACATGAGATAGTTAGTTGGCAGTCCCTTCTAACTACTTGTGGCTAGTTGGCAGTCCCTTCTACCCACCGCCTCCTATTCCTGTTGGCAGTCCCTTCCGATGCGTCATCTGGGTGGCAGTCCCTCCTAGATGGCATGAGATGACTAGACAACAGTCCTTTCTAGTCATCAAACGAGCGTCATAAAATGGATATTTTTATAAGGATTGAGGATGAGATTTTAAGTGATTGCAAGATGTTCTATTTTTACGTGATTAAGATTGCAGTAAAGATGATGATTAAAAGTATTTCCAATATTGTTACTGCATGCGAGGTTTTAGAGAATAACTTGGGAAGACATTAAGTTTTACTTATTTATTCAAAATTACTTATTTTTCGTCCACTCGCTCTAACGGTTTTTAAATGTTTTCCCCTGGGCCATTCGGTTTTAAATGCCCAGTTTGCAGGCCAGTTTAGCTTGAGAACGAGCGTACATGGGGTTGAGGCATAGCTGTCATAGCTTCTGCATTATAAAAGTATCGGTCCTTTATCTTGTATTCGATTCTCTTGTACGCTTGTACAGTAGATTGCTCTGATAACCCAGGATATTGATTTGTGAAATGGGAGACGTTGTGATACGGGGAGCAGGGTGGCTCCAGAAGAATAAGAGTGGATTATTTTAGAAGTGTAAATATCTTTCTACAGGTTTTTGAGTAGTCCACTTTTAGAGGGAGTTCCGCCAAATTTTGGTAGAATTTCTTCTAAGGTGGGCCCCGCAGGGCCACTTTGGATTTCAAGGTGAAAACCGGGGCGGGTCCTGTCAGTTGGTATCAGAGCACTAGGTTGTAAGATTCTGTAGACTTGTTTCGATCTAGTTACCTTATATACTTGATGTTACTCAGTACCTCCCGAGTGATGGCCTGACTGCAGCGGTTCCCCGTCGTTTACTCTTCGGTGCTGAAGTATTCATCAAGTGTGTAAGGTACATGGTTAGTTGATTTTCCTTCAGGTGCTATGCCTCTTATACGCCAACCTCATAAGGATTTCTCTGCATATCAGATTGTTTACGTGTCTTGCACCTTTTCCTGGTGATGTTGATGTAAGAATACCTTACAGGGTTGAGTTATGCTACGAAATGTGATCCGAAGGAATGTGGTGGTTATCTCTCCCTCGATGCCAACAAGTTTGTTGGGGTAAGGTTTAAGGTGCAAGACTGGAGTTCGATTTCGTGTTTAATTGTTAGAGTTGAGTGGGCATAGCTTAGGGCTGTTTCAGTCTGTTATAAATTGCTTTGGAATCAGAATTGTTGATGGAAATGGAACTAGTAATATTGGTGGTTCTGACGTTGAACCAAGTTTCAAGAGATGTGTTACGTGATGTGATATGGCATGTAAGTGACATTTGTGATATCATTAATAGTTGTTGGAGATTACTTAGAAATCATGACTGATTATCTTTGGCCTTTGACCTGACCATGATATTTGGATCTAGTTTTGTTCAGACGGGAAGAAATTGATCCTAGATACATTGACTTATATTTGATCCTTTTGAAGTTTTGAATTGTATTGAGTGAGGAGATAGACAGAATTTAAGTTTTTGAAATAGTTTTATGTTTGAAACTTGAGTATTCAGTTGGACGCTTAGAGCTTTACAATCGAATTACGATCTTTGGCAGTATTTAATTGAGAGGATTAGAAACAACTTTTGTATATGAGATTGTACTCCTGCGTGTACTTAATTGGTTACCCGTTTTTGGCTGAAATGGTTGTACTTGAAAAAAAAAATTAGAGAATAGCGGTAGTGATATCGTTGGGTATTCATAATGGTGCAAGTGGAATTACTTGCGATACGGAGTATGATTCGAGTTATAAATTGTGGAGTCTTGAAAATTAATTGTGATAGATTCTTGGTGAAGTTTTTGCTAGACAATTGGATTGTGATATTGTAAGAGTGGTTAGTGGAATAACTCTGAGGAAATAAGTCTCCCAATTGGCTCTGGAAATATTTCTAATTAAGGTTTTACCAGAATTCTTGTTATATGTGGGTAAAATGTAATGCGGTTTGTCTGTGTAGTGGCGTATTTCTACGGTAATTAAATGAAGGAATTGGATCGCCATGTGGTTGGATTAAATTTCAGATTCAGGTACCGCTTGGTGTGATACGAGATGTTGGACGGGTGTCTATTTTTCATCAAGGTTGTTGTTCGAGGAAAGACTCTGTGAACGGTGTTTTGCTATCTAGGAAAATTGGTTGTTGCTTGAGTTGAATATGTATATTAACAGTTTGCTTTTGAGGAATTAAGTGAATTTTTCTACCTTGGTACCGTTATTGGTGGTAATGGGTTAAACAGTTTAAGATTTAGTTCTCACTTTGATCGATCTTTCTATAGTATGGTGGCCCTTGATTGGAGAAGTATAGAAAGTTGTTGGTACGATTGATATTCGGTCACCATCACGGGTTTATAGGTACGATGACTTAGCAGGATGTTGGAGTTGAGTTTGAAAATTAATGGTTTGGACTTAGGTTTTATCAAGGGTTTCAACTGACACTTGAAGTACTAAATTGTTGAGCGACTATGATTGAGTTGTGTTGTTGGATTTATGTTTAGCGAGATGAGGATTGGGAAATTTTGGTGCAATCTTAGTTAGCGCATATTTGTTTTTGGAATTGTTGTTTTAGCTGGAATATTATTGAATAAGTGTTGTTAAAGGGCGGATCTTCAGCTACTTCATCCTCAGTTTAGCAATGACAGTGTCGTTTGGGGATATCGGCTTTGAGTCATGCAAGGAGAGTTGGCTATACTCAAATACTTGCAAGTTTGACGTTGATTATTGGAATATTATGGTTTGGAAACGTGGAGAAGAAAGAATGGACTACTTTGCTAGCAGTCTGGTACATAAATTTTGAACATGAACGGGTGTGTGGTACCCGAAGGGTGTCGCCTTGTGGCAATCAAAGAATTTACATGATTAGGAACTTATCGGCTTGATCGAGGCTATCCTATGATACATTTGGTAATTGGAGGATCTTTATGTGGATGACATTTGACCAGAAATCCAAGCACAAATAGACAAGAGAAAGTGTGGTTTTGGTGGTTGCTAAGGAAACTAATTGTTTTGGACTTGTTGGTTCACCACGACTGTCTGGTAGTTATCATCATGTTGTTGGTGAACAAAGTGGATCTTCACTGTACGAGTTATATGAAAAGAGTATGAATGCTACTATTCAAACTGAATAGTTTGTGATAATGATACCATGAATTATCTGGACTGGTATTTGACCTAAATTTCTTGACGCTAGAGTTGTGTACTTGTGAGTATGTACTACTACATAGTTAGGTAAGACAAGGGTATCCAACTTGGAACATTGATTAATTTGGGGTTTTAAGTATATGTTTTTTTTTTTTCTGTTGCTTGTGTAATTGAGATTGTCGGAATTATCAGCTACTCCAGTCGTTAACTTAAGATTGCAAAGGGAAAAAGTTAACCCAAAGAAGATTTGATTTTCGTTATGCAGTTTCAAGGTGTAGTTCGTTCAAGTAACCGACCTTGATTTAGCCTTGAGTTTTTATTCTGGAAATTTTAGTAGGTGTTTCTGCTCATATAGTTGAACCATTTGCAGGTTGCTTCAAACATAATGCTTTGACGATGTTCTCCCTCAGTTGTTAAGGATTGTCAGTAATGAGTGGAAGTCAATCTATCTCCTAAGACACTGAATTTAGTACGAACGTTGTGGGAATTATTCAGATCACAATAATTGGCTAAATTTCAGCTAGAGGATTGTTTCTTATAAGGGTTGATCTCCCTGTTCTAATTGGTCAAGTCTTGGATCAGTTTTGAAGGTAATTTCTACATGATTTGAGCAGACATGCACATCTTTTCTGTGTCTTATCATCGCCACTGTTGTAGGATTGATGTGTTATTCATCTTCATGACTGTTTACTATGGATTGGCGTGTGCACCCATCTCTACTTCAACAGTATGGAATTTCGAGGACGAAATTTTTATAAGGAGGGGAGATTGTAACGTCCCGAACCTAAATTTACCAGTTTACGAGTCTTTCGATGGATAAACGACAATTACATTTAATTTTTGTCTCCGTTTTGACATTTTATGGGGCCCTAAAAGTTGACTTTTTGTTCGGATCAAAATTTGAGAAAATGTTCTGCATGAAAGTTGTAGAGGGCGTTAAACCGGGCGCGTGCATATGTGGTACGTAAAAATTGGAGTTCGTATGCGAAAGTTATGGCTTAAAATGTGAAATTACTGTTCATAGTAACTTTCTATATATATCAGAAGTTACTATGGTAGGTTTCAGAAACCTACCCCCGACTCTCTCTCCTCTCCCTCTTCCCCTGCGTCGCCCTCCCTTCTTCTTTTTCCGATTTCTTCGCCATCCGGCGTCCGATCGACGTGATTCCAATTGGTCGTGGACCGTCTCTTCCTCCTCTACACTGTAGTACCAGTGGTATAGGCGATTTGGCCAGAAAATCCCGGCAATCATTGTTATTGTAGCAGTTTACTTCTCCGGCAAAATTCTCCTTTTTCCAGCCATTTTCGGAGGTGAAATTGGTCCTATTAGGAGCACCTCGAGCCACTGATCGTTTTCTATGAAGGCTTCTAGCTGAAATTTCCACGTTTGGTAGGAGAATCTAAAGGATTTCCAAATTGGTGGGTTTGGAAATTTCTGGATTTGTGTTCATCGGCAAAATTGGAGCAGTTCAAGTTATTTTCTCACTTGGTCACAGTTATGAAAATTGCTTAGAATGTTGAGATGATTCTGTGGTTGAAATTTGGTGGCCGGAGGAGGAGTTGGCCGCTGCATGAACAGTATCATACGTGAACAGTAGTGGCCTTTAAACAGTAATTTAAATTCTATTTTTTTAGCTAATTAAATTTTATAATTTTTGTAGAGGTTGAATATGTGAATTTGGTTGGAATTGGAGAAGTTTTTAATTAATTATAAATTTCTGGGAATTTAGGATTTCGATTATCGATTTACAAGAATCTTACCGTCGGATATCTCTTGGTTCTGACTTGGAACCTTCTAAGATAACGAATTGGTATTAGATGTAAAATTTGGGTTGAATCAGAGAAGAAGTGGAGAGATGATTTATGAGGATTTGATTTTGAGAATCGTATTTGATTGTTGAATAGTTATTCACGAAAAATAATTGTGTACAGGGCGACGTACCGAGCTATTGCTCGATGAAGGAACTCGTATGCATGGTCGCCTAAACAGTACTGTGAGTGGACATTTATTTTAAATTAAATGTGCATGCAGTATATTATTATTTTCCGATTGAGGTTTATTATTTGAATTATTGAGTATTATGACTTTATGAGCTTGATTTCTTGAGATTTATTATGCTCTATGAGCTACGAGATTTTTAGTGAATTTCCTTCCCGAGGGCTTTCAATAGATTTTCAAGCTAATTATTTATGAGTTATAGAGTTGGGAAGTGATTTTCGGGAAGTGACTGATTTAGAAAATATTATGAGAATTATTGATTTCGAATATCAGTTTTTATGATGATATACGAGTACGAAGGATTTAGCAAATATTTGAGCATGATTGAATTATCGAGATTTATTGAGTTTTGAGCTCCGCACTTATCAACCTTGAGTTAGATTGAGTTTTCTTTCCGAAAGCATTTATTGATTTGCAGAGTATTTGATTTATGCTTTACAGGATTTATTGAGATTTTAAGATTTGAGTTAGCGAGATAATCCTGAGTTATGCTTTCGGTGATTTTTGAATGTTTTATTGAAGTAACAACGAGTTTCTTTCCGAAAGTAAGTAATTGGAAGAGGTTGTTTCCAGTTTATTAAGGCTATTCAGTTTATGGAGGAGGCTATCTTTGGCGCATGCGTATATTACCTAGTTGGCAGTCCCTTCCAGACTACATCCCTGTTGGCAGTCCCTTCCGATGCGTCACTTGGTTGGAAATCTCTTCTTGATGACATGTGGTAGTTAGTTGGTAGTCCCTTCTTACTACCTGTGGCTAGTTGGCAGTCCCTTCTACCCACTGCCTCCTATTCCCGTTGGCAGTCCCTTCCGATGCGTCACCTGGTTGGCAGTCCCTTCCAGATGACATGAGGTAGTTAGTTGGCAGTCCCTTCTAACTACCTGTGGCTAGTTGGCAGTCCCTTCTACCCACCGCCTCCTATTCCAGTTGGCAGTCCCTTCCGACGCGTCATCTGGGTGGCAGTCCCTCCTAGATGGCATGAGATGACTAGACATCAGTCCTTTCTAGTCATCAAACGAGTCTCATAAAAAGGATATTTTTATAAGGATTGAGGATGAGATTTTAAGTGATTGCAAGTTGTTCTATTTTTACGTGATTAAGATTGTAGTAAAGATGATGATTAAAAGTATTTCCAATATTGTTACTTCATGCGAGGTTTTAGAGAATAATTTGGGAAGACATTAAGTTTTACTTATTCATTCGAAATTACTTATTTTTCGTCCACTCACTCTAACGGTTTTTAAATGTTTTCCCCTGGGCCCTTCGGTTTTAAATGCCCAGTTTGCTGGCCAGTTTAGCTTGAGGTCGAGCGTACCTGGGGTTGAGGCATAGCTGTCATAGCTTCCGCATTATAAAAGTATTGGTCCTTTATCTTGTATTCTATTCTTTTGTACGCCTGTACATTAGATTGCTCTGATAACCCAGGATATTGATATTCTTAAGTTCAAAATTGTTTGTGAAATGGTAGACGTTGTGATACGGGGAGCAGGGTGGCTCCAGAAGAATAAGGGTGGATTATTTTAGAAGTGTAAATGTCTTTCTACACTACCCAAATTTTAGAGGGAGTTTCGCCAAATTTTTGGTAGAATTTCTTCTAAGGTGGGCCCTGCAGGGCTACTTTGGATTTCAAGGTGAAAACCGGAGCGGGTCCTGTCATCTTTTATCTTTGTAGGAAGATGATGCATCTAACAAAATTGGACTTTGATCATCTTAAAATTTCTGGCAAGAACTATTTGATGATGAAATTCACCTTATGGCTAAAAAACCTTGGAAATGCCATCAAAGTTGACAATAAGTCATCTGTGTAAGATCCCGCCAAGCCTAAGATTTTCTTGCGTTATCATCTTGATAAGATCTTAATAGATGATTACCTTACGGTGAAAGAACCACTTGAGATTTGGCAAGCATTGGTTGATAGATTTGCTCACCTGAAAACCATTGTTCTATCTGGAGCACGATATGAATGGACGCATTTTGCGCCTTCAGAACTTTAAATCTGTCACTGATTTTTAATTCCGCTAAACATATGATTACCTCCCAACTAAAATTATGTGGAGAATCTGTCAGTGAAGATAACAAGCTCAAAGTCTCTGATTTTTTCGTGGACAATGGAAAACATATTGATTACATGATCAGCGACGGTTTTCTTGACACTGATAAATTTTAAGCCTATGTTTAGGCGTTTTTTTTTTGTCTATATTTATTTTGTTTAGTCATTTTAAGCCTATGTTTTGGCACCGATTAAACGTAATTATGTTGTATTATTGTTATCTGTTTAATCACATTTATTATGTTTATATTACCTTTATTACAAATCTTTCATAACTGAATTTGTCATGAGTATTTGTTGCAAGAGCTACAATTATCATGATAATGTTTTTAATTGCCATTATCTTGTAGTTATTGTTATTAATAACTCATTTTATTATCAATTTTATTACCATTCTCCTGTAATTATTGTTAAGTAACTCATTCTATTACCATTATTTGATACTTATCATAGTTATTTATTTTATTCGATCATGATGTCTTATGATTATTTTTGTCATATCTACCTCATATGATTATGTCGTTTGTGAAAAAATAATAAAATTATTTTTCCATCGCTGAGACTTGAACCCAGGTCTTTTTGGATGCGAACCAAATATCCTAACCAACTAGACTACAACAAATTTATGATTATTTTGTTATAATGTTATATTAATGCTTGTATCAATTATTGACTCTAAATGAGTACCCCTCTATTTTTGGCATATGGTACTCACATTTTGGTATCAACAATAACAATTATATTTTCAACAAAATTGAGGTATGTATTTTCATGAGTTTGACAATTTCAATTTAATTTTCTCTTATTATCTTATCTGATAACTCAATATAAAATTGTCACTTTATAATGAGATCGAAACTACATGTTTCTTGATCCAATTACATGTGGACTAAAAATTCTTCCACTGATTGTTATACAATCAAATAGATTGAAACCTCTTATTTCTTGATCTCCAATTATGTCAGGACCTTCGTCCCTTCTCTTTATGAGTACATGTGAACCTCTGTTCACTCCATTTTTAGAACATGCTTCTAATTGTGAAGACTCAAACTAAATGGTTTGAGTATGAGGGCTATGATCCCTAAATCTATTATTTATTGGAGTATATGCTTATACCCATATGGACTAATGTCCCAGACTCGAAATTTGAGTATATAATTTTGACATTTGTTTTTAGTGTCAAACAATAATATGAACCACGTGTTCATTAATAAATTCAATTTGAACCATGAATGTTCATGATAAATATAATGACAAACATAGTTGTCTTGCATGCATATAATGCAACTATGGACAAGATCCATTGCAATTGTTGATAGTTTTTCACAATTGATGCTTAAAAAAGCTAAGGTAACAATCATCTCAAGAGCTGTAGATCTTGATTGATGGCTCCAACTGAGCTCATATTATGTTACATATATGGAACACCACTGCATATATTGGTGATGAAATTTCCACCTACTTTATGTTGTATTAATCAACTATGAGTATACTATTGTATACTATATCATGCATTAAAAATTTCATTGAGCCAAATAAAAATTATTTTGGCGTGACTAGTGTCTCATTGTTTATATCATGTAGACTCATCTACATACTTTACATTGTTGTATAATACAACAATAATTGCAAATCTTTCTAACAAGGAAATTATAATTTATCGCATATTGACGAGTTGTCACTTTAATGGGACAATCCTCCTGCCATTAGGGGGACCAATATTGTTTATGAAAAATGACATGAATTGGTGTGTAATATCTATTCACCATGTCGCATTTTAATTTTGAGAAAAAATCTCAATTCATTATCTTCTTGACCTAAAAATTGGTTTGGGCCCCCCACCCACAAATGGATTTTCAATCCAATATTTATGAACACATATTTTGTGTGGTCAAATCTGATAGTCTTCCCGCCGTTAGGGGGAGGAAAGACTAATGTAACGGCGCAAATTTATGTGGAATATATCTACCAAGTCCAATGTTTCAAGCTCCCTATAAGGGAAGATCATACAAGCCCAATAACGCTCTTCATGAGGTTATACAAAAATCCACATTCTTGAATTAATTTGTCCTTGAGAGACAACAAATGCTAAAAGAGGCATGGGTACCTGATATGAATAAGCTTATTATAGCTAATGCATGCATATATTTTGAATGTGTGATAATCTTTAATTGATGATCATTGATGATATCTCATCTATTGTAGCTACTAAATATCATCAGGGGTTGTATACTACCACGTTTCATTGTGTCGATAAATTATACTATTGGCCAAATTGGAAAGAGGCAATTCCAATGAATTTGAATATTGTAAACGTGATGATATATTTGGACTTTATAACCCCTAAAATACAAGAGGGTGTTCATTCTAGTGAATTAAAATCACTATGACACAAGTCTCTTTACAGAGACATGGGCTTATCATTCTTCTCCAAGTGACAACTTTTCTATCAGTACAGTGTTATATTGACGAGAGACTTATCGCATGTTGTCTTGGATAATATGAAGATCTTAAAGGAAAATTGCTAAAAGCAAATCCCCAAATCCTATGTGTCATTATAAGCATATTGCTTAATCAAATCCTTGACCGATTCATATTGCCAAAGGCAAGTCTATTAATGAATGAGCTTAAAGCTCACTCATGGAATCAAAAGTCTAATGCTCATACATACTCATTCAATTATGGTCAAAGTGACTTATTGCCTCAATGAGTACTATGACAAGACTAAGAAATCAAATTCGAATCATACTCATAATGTTGCAACATATTCTAACTTTCACGAAGTTATGAATTTATCTAGAGCTCATATTGAGCCTTTATGAAATCATCAATTACACTAATTGATATTTATGGCTAAGTATGCCATACTTGAATTTAAATGCTCGGATAAAGGTAAATGTGTCAGTTGTTGTTCCTTTATATTGTTATTCTTTAACTAATATCTTTATCTATAATTTGAGCATATGAAATTGGTTTTACTTGAGGTAAGATTTATTATCATAGTTTATTGGTATTACCCTAACTTTTGCAGGAATTGCAATTCATGATGAGTCCCCTTTATGCAAAGCACACATAGTCTCACCTAGGTGATTGACACACCATATCTAATATACATGGTGCATGTATTTTATTACATACATGACTGAAGCTTGCAACAATCAGGGGGAGATTCTCATCAGGGGGAGCATTCAAAATTATGCTACCTAGGACATTTGCGCGTTGTACTCTTTTTCTCCTTCGACCAGGGTGTTTTTGTCCTACTGGGTTTTTGTTACCTGGCAAGGTTTTTGACGAGGCAACATTAAACGCGTCCAACACCATATCATTTAGTGGTGGACATCCAAGGGGGAGTATTATAAATATTATATAAATGTGGTTGTCCGCTGTAAATATTCATTAGTTATGTCCTTATGATGTGAACATTACTCCTATATGAAGGGGTCTAATGAGAATGAAATACACACTTCTACCTCCTCCTATACTTTGTTTCTCTATTCTATCTCTCTCTAATTCTCTAGCTTATAACACCATATTAATTTTTGTTTTTTAAATAAAACTCAAAAGCGGGTAGCAATTTCACTCATTACAAGTCAGAATGACAATTACATATCATTTCACTGTCATCTATAGAGAGATCAAGAAGTTGTGGTAGCACTAATGATGGTATATAGAAATAGGTCTACATGTACCATATTGATTACTTGTGTTATACGGGGAAATTCATAAAAGTTCATTATTGTTCCCTACAAATAAATGCCTAAAAATTATGATCATGATAGGACCTGCCCTGAATTCCACCCTGAAATCCGAGGTGGCCATGTTGGGGCCACTTTAGGAATAACTCTACTGAAAATTTAGCAGAGGTACCCCTAAAAATGGACTACCCAAAACCTGTAGAAACATAAATACCCTTCTAATAAAGCATCCTTATTCTCCTGGAGCCACCCTGCTCCTCAAATCACAACAACTCTACAATAAGCAATTAAAATCCGAAATACAATATGTTCCAAATACACAAATGTAATTTCGAAACTTTAAAACAATTGTCCCACATGTTATCAGAGCAATCTAAAAGAGGCAAAAAATTCAAGATACAAGTAGGTTCAATATGTAACCTACAATATGAAATACAACAGCGGCATATGCTATGCCCCGAATTCTATTATGTCGAACCAGCTACTCTGCAAACTGGGCATTTGAAATCGAAGGGCCTAGGGGGAAAGCACATAAAAATGTTAGCACGAGTGGACAAAAATAAGTAATTGTAAACAAAAAGGATTTTATACTTTCCCACGTTTATTCCTTTTAAAACCCAATGCATGCAACAATTAAGGCAAAATATCCAAATGATGTTCAGCTCCAGAAAACCGACAAGCCCCGCTAGTCACAAACAACCAAGTAAAAAGGTTGAAACTTCGATACTCAAGAAAATAAGACCAGCCTCGCTGGTTAAACAAGATTGGACTAGTCCCACTTGTCAAGTAACAGAAAGGTACGTATGGGGAAGAAAATATCACCATGCAATGAAGGGAGCCTCCCAGGCTCGGGTCGGAGTCTCCCAGGCTCTATGCTCAACTCACCCACAAACATATAGTAAGCAGGGAGGAGTACTAATAAGCTCGACTACACCCACGTGAGGAGGAGAACTAAATAAATTGACCCATATATGGTGAAGAAAACAATAGAAAACCGAAAACAAGTAAAGTCCCCAAAATCTCGTAACAAGACACGAGTACGATTCCCAACTGTACTTGGGAAATCTCATGAGAAAACAAATGAAACAACGACGTGTCCCACATACCAAGATGTTTTCGAATCCATAAACAAACAAGTGAGAATTAATAGATAGATATCCTTCCCTTGAAAATCTTCCAGAAATCTCAAAATCATCGAAAATCATCATAAAACATAAATTCAAATCCGAGCATCGCGAACTCAAATATGAAAATCATGATGGAAATCCAATTAATAAACCAAATTATAATCCGAAACCAATTCATTTATGAAATCAAGTTATAATCCGAAACTAAGATATTTGCTCAATAATTGAAACAATAAATGACTAATCAATAATTCAGAAAATATTTGCGTACATCATTTAAAATCAAAGGTCCACTCATAGAATACGGCTAACGTGGCACCCAATCGTATGAATCCTCGTCGAGCGATGAGCCGGTACCTGGTCTTGTACAAAGTGATATTCCGTAAACAATAATTCGACAATTAAATATGAGTCTAAAACGAAACTCGAAAACCCCTCATAAACCAATATCTCCATTTCTTTCTAAATTCAACCCAAACTTCACCACTAATATCAATCTGTCGATTAAAGTATTCCATAGCGAAAACAAGGGAAATTCACAATCGATATCAAATTTCTCCAATTTCCACCAAAATTATATTTACAAGTTTTACGACTCACAAGTAATTTATCTAGCTAAAAATAGAAAACCAAAACCTCTCGTACGCACAGCCACGCGCCGCCCACGGTAGTGGAGCGTGGCCCCCATGCGCACGCTCCACTGGCCAACTCCGAACCGGTTCACCAAATTTTACCAGCAAGTTCATCTCAACAATCCAAACAACTTTCTCAACTACAACAAATCTCAGAAATACCTTGGTTGGCCAAAAATCAGCTCGATTGGAAAAGGGTCGATTTGCACAGTGAATTCTTCAATCCTTCGATTCTCCTTCCACACCCCAAATTAGATCATGAAACTTGGAGGGGTTCGTCAGCGAATGATGGGTTTTCGATTAGGATCGGTTTTGTCGCTGGAGGTGGCCAGAATAAAAAGAAATCACCGAAAACTCCGATATACTATAGTGGTATTCTTGGCTTTGATTCTCTCTTCTCAGGCCAAATTGCAGTGACCCACTACCACATACGTATCGAGGAGGAAGAGGCGCGTCGAACAAGCCCGGTGACACGCCGTTAGGTGGCCGAACGGCAGCGAATCCAAGGAAAATAGGGAAATCCCCGAAGGTTGAGGCAGAGAGAGAGAGAGAGTTACCGGGCTGGGTTTCCAAAAATGGAAACCTATCACAGTAAATTTTCCCTTTCATACAAACGTACCATGAACAATAACTTTAGTATTTTGATTGTAACTTTCTCATACGAACTCTGATTTAAGCGTACCACACGTCCATGGACTCAGTTTAACGTCCTTTATGGCTTTCATTGTCCATGGACTTAGTATTTTGATTGTAATTTTCTCAAAAACTGACCGAACAAAAGTTAACTTTTTAGTATACTAAAAGTATCGAAATAAAGTAAAAAATGAAAGAAATTGTCGTTTACCGTCTAAATGACTAGTAAACAAATAAATTGAGATATAAGACGTAACATATCAACAATTTGATTTCAATTAACAAGATTAAGCTTTCTGTCACAGGTTTCCCAGTTCTCTCATAACATAAGAAAGTTTGCTAATAAAATGTATCTAGATAATCCTATGTTTTGAATTTGTTTAAAAATTTTCTGGAAGGAAACAATTACCCATCATATTGAATGGGGGTGTTGGAATTTGATTTTGGTAGCTTCAGATTTGCATTGAAAAGCACAATGGTTTGCTATAATGTTAATCAAGTGTTTGCTATTTCCATGTCAATAAAACAGATATTATGAGAGAGGAGTGTATGAGTAGCGAGTTGGGCTATAAATGTAGCTGCTAGGGTGTCATAGGGATATGTACCCAGTGAGTAAGCTTGGTAAAGAGGTGCGATGTCTGATGGGAATTATGTCAATGAAAGATGTGGAGAAGAAATAGAAAACAACATAGATGTGATTCAATTTTTTTCTTTGTAATACATAGATGTCTATTACTTAGGGATTTGTACTTAAAATTTCTTGAAAAGAAAATAACACACAAACGAAAACCCATACTACAACCTACATTGAACTTATCAAAATTAAAAGCAGAAAGAGCTGAAAGGGACAGTTTCATTCTCCAAATGATGGGGTCCACATAATTGTGAACAAGGTTTGTTACAACATCCATAACAAAGTTAGCTTCACGAAGAACATGAAGAAAATGCTGGAAAAGGATTGCTTCAAAGTTGTTGGATAAGCCTTGGATGTCATTGACAAGAGTTCGAATACGTCAAGGAGGGTAACAAACATTATTGATAGAATCAATCACCAATTTAGACTCTCCTTCCACATAAATCTTTAGGCAGTTGTTTTGCAGTGCATGAAGCAAGTCATCTCTGACAGTGCTACACTCTGGAATAGCCCAGACGTCTAGAACAAGTGATGATAGGGATCTATTATGGTCTCTGATGGCAACACCAGCTACAACCTTTTTGTTGCTGATGACAGATCTATCAAAATTCAGTTTAGCAAAATTATCAGGAGAAGGTGTCCAGCGAATCAGCCCAGTATGCACAAACTGACCTCTTGAGGGAGGAGGGTTGTGTCTTCTACAATGATCTCGAATGGCATTGTATATATGCATGAGTAGCTTTTAAATGCCGTTACTTCCCTTGAGCTTGATATAAGCCCTAATAGTTTGTTAAGTTTGATTCTAGCAACTACCACCATAGGCCATATTATTTTTAGGGATAATGACCACTTACCCATAGAATACCAAATACGACCCCATACACTCCACCAACTTACTTTCAACCCCAATCACCCAAAAGTTTTCTCTTTTTCTCCCAACTATTCCTTTCACTTAATGTTTATCCTATTAATACCCCTCTCTCTTGCTTTTACTATTCTTTTGCTTCCTTTTATTTTCCTTTGATGAAACGTGGTGGGCCCATCTCAAAATTATTTGTCTAGATATAATTACAGCTAAATTGCATCCTCTATTCGACGGTAAACAGTTAAATCTTAATATTCATAATTTCGATTATTGATAGACTTGAGTTGATTGCTATCTGCAAAATTACTACTAAGGAACTGCAAAAGGAGAGAGAGAAATTGAGAAAATTAAAAACCTATAGAGATAATCTTAGTAGAGATTCTCCCAATTACTGGGATATTATCTATAGACTACAGACTAGAATCTATAGAATAGAAGAGGAGATAGATAATCTCTTAGATGTTCTGGAAGAGGAACAAAAACCTCTTGATTATTTGAGCATTGGTTAGATCCGCACATCACTGGTATCAGAGCTTGTAAAACAGCTCAAGGAGAACCCCTCCTTAATGGGGACAATGTCAGAATTGTTATTAGAAAAAATAAATTCTCTACTAAAATCTTCTGATGAGAAATATCAGAAGCTGTTATTAGAGGTATCTAGATGTCAGTCGACTCTAGAAAAATTACCTGCTATAATCCACCAATTGGAAAGATTGGAAAACAAACTGGATTATATCAAGGAACTTCCAAAAACGGAAGAAGAAAAGCTGACAGTTGTCAGTAGAAAAATCATTGAACAGCAAAAAACGCTGGATTCTATGAAAAATATACTGAAGGACAAGAAAGTGCCTACAGTAAAAAAGAAAACTAATGGATTCAAACCATTAGAAAAACCAGACACAAATCGTGTTCCAAACATGATTTTTCTAGAACCATCTACTAGTCAGACTAGTATCCGGTATGAAAACCCGGAAAAAAGAGAAATAAAGATGTTAAGTATCTTTGGAAAGAAGAAAGGAGTACAACTCCTAAATGCTGAAGAGTTCGAATTCAACGAAATCGAACAAGAAGTAAAAAATTCCTCAATCCCAAAGTTAGATTTCAAACAGATCTACAAAAGAGGAAAGTTTGATTTAATGGATAGCCATTATTTTAAACTACTAGAAATTACAACTCCCGCTACAGCAGGTGGAGAGACTGATCTTCTACTAATCACTCCAGCAGAAGTAGCCAGAGCTCAAGCAAAGAAATATCAATTTATGCATATTGGAGTAGTCCAAGTAGGCATAAATTTACTTGCACGTGAAGGAATAAACTGTTCGGTCCTATGTGTTCTACAGGACAACAGGTTAACAGACTTCCAAGCTAGTCTGTTGGGAACGCTCGAAGCATCCTTATGCGACCAAGTGGCATATTTCAACTGCTTCCCCAACTTCACCACCAGCTTGAAAGATGCAGCTCACTGCCTCAGACTGAGGGTCAAGACAGATGGTATATCCATGAAAGAAGACATGCAAGAACTCGCAATAGTATACAGGATATACTATAAATTGATGAGTACCACAGTAGCCCCTAAGACAAGGATAACAAATATCCCAGGTCTTACTACTGGATTCCTCACCAATCAGAAGAACCATTCACAGCAGATCCACAAAGTTACTTGGAATGAAGTAACATTTCCTATTGAATGGAAATTATCCGGTCCAAAAAAGCAACCGGAAAGAGCAAAAGCAAAAATCTACGAGAGTAGAAGAACTGGAGAAATCAGCCTCAACTTTGACAATCACAGGAAAAGTGATGTCTGTCCTGAGAACCTCAGGATAAACAGCAGTTTTCTGAGAAGAAGCTACAGCTCCAGAGAAGCTAGTGTTAGTGGTACAAAACCCACTATTGAAGAGCCAATATCAGAAGAAGATCTGGAAGCTGATCTATGCAGACCAATCCATATGCTCAGAGCTGAGAAGCTCTATGATCTCTATAAAGAAGCTGAGAATTGTGAAAATCCTGAACGATTAGAAAAACTAATCGAGGAAATGAAAGAATTCAAAATCAGAAAGACGAGAAAAGTCTTTCCTTATCAAGATATTGAAATGGAAGATGGAGAAAGCTCCAGAACTTTCATTAGCAGAGAAAAAGGAAAAGTAAAACTCCCATTACAAAAAGCCCCCACGGGTAAAAAAGGGGAAAGAAATTCCCAAAGATTTGTCCCAGAGGATAATCTGCCTAGAGTCCCTATCACGAACTGCGGCATCTGGTTAAATCTAGACAAGAGTCTAGACAAAAGAAAAACCATTGACCAATGGGTAGATAGCCTGATGATGGCCTCTGCACTTACCCTTGGCAAATTTGAAGCACCAGATTTGCAGGTGTACTATGAAACTACTCTCACAGGAGTAGCAAAAAAGTACTACCTATCCTTCAAAGAAACTGCCAGAGGAAGAGACTGGCTTGAAGAAATCAAAAATTCAAAGTCTCCGTACGATTTTGCAGTACCACTGTATGATCAGTTCTGTGGAGATCTTTCAAATCTGAGTGAGAAAGCCAAAGAAACGGCAAAGTCGAATATCTATGCTCTCAAAATCTATGACATGAGATATTTCGAAGAATACCTGAATGAGTTTCAGGAATATTACTGTACAATTGGTGAACTAGAGAATACTGATCTAGTTAATCTGTTGCATAGAAAACTCCCTGAACCATGGAGAACAGCTGTGAGAGAAAGCATAGCTGAAAAACCAATTGAAAGATTTTCAGTTGGAGGAATTGCCGACAGAATCCGGCAATTACTGAAAGAGCAATGCAAAGCCAATCTTAGAGCTAAGATGGCCAAGAAACAACTCAAAGGAGTTGAAAATTTCTGTTATGGAATATTAGATATGCCCACGAACTGGGGATGTCATGAATCCAAATTCCACAGAAAAAAGAAAGAAAAATATTACTCTAAAAGATTCAAAAAGAGTAATCAAAAAAGGGATTGGAAATTCAAGAGGAGTTCCAATTACAAGAAACAAAAGGATGAAGATCCTAAAAAGAAATTCTTCAAGAAAAAGAAGAATACTCATCAGCATAAACAACCAAGCAAGAAAGCTTGCAGATGTTGGTTATGTAAAGCTGAAGGGCACTATGCCAACGAATGCCCTGAGAAGAGTAAAAGATCTACTAAAGCTCTCTTTGAAGACTATGAGCAAATAGTAGAAGTAGCAAATATGAAAGGCTACGAAATAGCCTATTCTGATGATGAAGATGATGACAGGTCAGTCTACTCTGCCTGGTCTGAAGAAGAAGAATCATCAGAAGAGTCTGAGATAGATTCTGAAGTAGAGTACTTCGAATCCAGACAAATAAATGTTTTGAAAATCAAAAATTGGGAAGAAAGCAAGACAGAAGCATTAATGTCTTCTTATCAGGTGAACCCTGGTACATTCGTTTGTGACTATTGCTTATGTCATGAAAAGAATGGTCTCCCTATGTTCTGTGAAGAGTCTAAGAAGACTTATCACAAAGAATGCTTCATAGCTGAAGCAAGAAGAAAAACCAAGAATGGCCTTGTCAGCCAATTGGTTGAACAAGAATATGAAGAATATTTCTCTGAACAAAAAGAGAACGAAGAAGAAAAAGAGGTAGAAACTCTGTTCCAAAAAATTATAGAACCTTCTCCTCCTTCTTCCTCGAAAAGGGAAGAAATCATCAATGAAGAAGAAGTCGATGAAGACGTTGAACTGGTTGAAATACCAGAAAAGGTAGAACTGGTGAAACCACCAGAAACTGTTCATCTCTTAGAACGACAAGAGGATACTGAAACATGGGATCTACTTGGCCAACCTTCTGGCAAGTTTGACTATAAAGTCAGATATGACCCTCCGTCATGGCTCAGTAATCCAGACATCAAAGAAATAATTCCTACAGATTGGGATGATGATGTAGATAAATCTCCCACTCAAGAACATGTTCCAGAAGAATGTAAACCATTCATTCCAACGGAACAAGCTCAAGAAAATGAGCTTCATCAATCGAAGGTCGTCTCTACCAGTAGATACAGCAACTACATAGAGATCGGGCTAAAATTCCCGGATCATAGAAAATATCATCTACATGCCTTTGTAGATAATGGATCGGGATTTACTGTTGCAAAGAGATTTGCAATTCCAGATGAACTCTGGAAAGAAGACAAGAAAAAGTCAGCTACTGGTGTTACTTTTGATGGAAGCCATCTCACCATGAAAAAAGTAGAAAAAAATGTTCATATCACCATTGGTGGAGGAACATTTATCATCCAGAATGTTTGGCAATCTGAAGGCCAAGGATCTGATTTCTTGTTGGGAAATGACTTTATTCTCCAACAACGATTCATTCAGGATGAAGAAGCAATAGGCTTTAGGAAAGGAGAACGGGTGTTCTGGGCAGACCGCCTCACACAAGCCAGAACTGTGGTTGGTCCCGGTTTTACTACTCAGTATCAGAGATCGCAACAGAATAGTGGTGGTCTTACCCCTACAAACCAAAATTCGAACCCATACTCCAAATCAAGCAACAAGAAGAATTACTTGTTGAAGAATCTTCTGAAGAAGATGAAGAAGAGGAAACTAGTGAAGAAGAAGAAGAAGCTAGTTTCATCCATGAGCACAACCTCAAGCACTTTCAGAATAAGCTTGAGTCTCAGAAAATTCCCACTCTCGAAAGAATCAAGAAACTACTCGAACAGAATATCGATGTAGACCCTCAGAAGTTTTGGGAAAAAGACCCAGTGGTCTGTGAATTAAGATTGCATGACATGAATGCCATCTGTCATGTCAAAGCCATTCCTCAGTACAAAGAGGAAGATCAGAAGGAATTCAGAAAAGATATTGAAGATCTCCTGAAAAAGAGATTGATTCAACCTTCCACTAGCCCTCATCATGCTCCAGCATTCTACGTGAGAAATCAAGCAGAAAATCTACGAGGAAAAGCTAGAATGGTTATTGACTACAGAGATGTCAATAAAAAGACTGTCAAAGACGGTTATCAAATTGCTCAAGTAAGAGTATTGATTAACCAGCTCAGAGGAGCCAAAGTCTTTTCGAAATTCGATGCAAAGTCGGGTTTCTGGCAGGTCAAGATGCATCCTGAGAGCATTCCTCTCACTGCATTTGGAACACCACAAGGCCATTACGAATGGTTAGTAATGCCCTTTGGTCTAAAGCAAGCTCCCTCGATCTTCCAAAGAAAGATGGACAACATCTTCAAGCATGTGGCGGAGTTCTGTGTCGTCTACATAGATGACATCCTGGTCTTCTCCAAAAACAGAGAAGAACACATGAGACACCTCCATGAGGTAGTAAAGCTGATAGTTCAGCATGGGATTATCCTAGGAAAAAGAAAATCTTCTTTATCCTCGATGAAGTTGATTTCCTAGGAATTAACATCAAGAATGGAGTCATAAAACTCCAACCCCATATCCTTGAGAAGATCTGGAAATTTCCAGATAGAATTCCTGATGCTAAGAGTCTAGAGAGATTCCTTGGTGCCATAAACTATGGGAGAGATTTCATTCCCAAAATCTCGGGGTTAACAGCAATGTTATCTCTTAAGACAAGTTCCAAAAGAAAATGGAACTTCACAGAAGATGATGAAAAGATAGTGAAGCAGATAAAAAATGTCTGCAAAAACCTCCCTCCTCTTCAACAACCAGAAGAAAATGATGAAATTATCCTCCAGACAGATGCGAGTGATAATTATTGGTCTGGTGTGGTTCTGGCAAAAACGCCTGGTACTAACATTGAAAAGATCTGCAAATTTTGTAGTGGCAAATTCAGCCCTGCAGAACTGAATTATCCCACAGGGGAAAAAGAAATTTTGGCTGTCAAGAAAACGATTTTAAATTCTCCAGCTTTTCTTGGAAAACCCTTTACTGTCCGCACTGATTGTGCCAGAGTAAAGAATTTCAAAAATTTCAAACTTGATAAAGCTGCTGATAGAGGAAGATTAGCAAACTGGCAATTATTTCTTAACCAATATGATTATAATGTTGAATTAATTGCAGGTAACAAGAATTATCTTCCAGACGCATTGACCAGGGAAATGGCAATGTTCAACCAAAGAGAAGACGACGAATGTCGTAATCCCAGAAGCAGAAGAACTGGGAAAGAACATGAACCTCAAGAAGATCCTATGGAAACCAAAGAAAAGGTTCTTAAAAGGTTTCTGCTAAGTCCTAAAGGATTAGCTTCAACTGATCAATCCCAGGGTAAAGGATTGGCTAGCCCGTCTCAAACGGCAGACGGTAAAGGCTCATCAAGACCGTTGATGGCTGCTGCTTTGCCAAAAAGCAGACCAACTCCAACTGGAGTCATAAATGTTTTTAATTATGAATTAAGAACTTTTGATACTCCTGTGTTCAGAACTGGCAGGAGACTTGCTTATCACCAGAAGGCAATCCTAGATAATCTCTTATTTGCCTTTCAAGAAAGAAGCAGTGGTCTAATGTTCCCGGCACTCTTTGCACTAGCTGAAGAACTATATGAGAATGCCAGACCACAATTTGAAGAAAGTCATATACAGCAGAGTGCTGTAAGAAAAGAAAAAATTCTCTTCCTTGAAAGTCCAGAAAGTGCTAGGGTTCCTATCATGGCACTCAATGAATCAGACTGGCATGAATTCCATAGTCTGATAGGAAGACATAATCCAGAAGACCTAGTTCCTCCAACTCTCTTTATTGTTTCAGGTCCTTATGTTGGAAGATACCTGGTTAATGTTCAGAGTGAACATCCTCAAGAACACAAGCTTTGGCTTGTTGAAAATGGTTTTGTCCATAATCTGTGGACTAAAACAAATGATGATCTAAAAGGTTTGCCGCCTATCATTGTCAATATAGTCAAAAATGTAAGAAAAAATGACTGTATGCTTCGACTGAAGTTCAGATCCACTCCTCCAGAATGGATCCAGAAGGCAAACGGTGAAGTTGAATATATTCCTCCTTATCATTATGTAAGAATTATTCAAAGGAAATATCTTCAACCAGCCTGTGTAGGGTACAATGGCCAACCAAACTCAAGCATCCCGTGGATGAAGGCCATGACTCTAGAATATATCAAAAAGATCATCTCTGAGGATACCTACAATACCTTCCTGGCAGCAGGAGAGAAAATTATCATCACTGCTTACGATCATCCTGACGTAGTCAGCAGTGACTTATTCCTATCTCTTACCAGAAAGGAGATAGATTCGACACTGGCATGCTTACGATGGGTGGAAAAACTTGAAACTGACAACCACTACAAGATGTATGTTGATACAGATGTCGAAGACAATGCAACAACAGTAAGGATGGCCCAGGCAGATAACGACTCGTTTGTCCTTGGTCACAATTCAGAAACCAACGAGAACATGTGAAGCAGCAGGTGTAGAAAACACCGAAAGTCCTTTTGGATTTTTCCCAAAAGTGACTTTTGCTTTTCAAAAAGCAGGTGAAAAACATTTCACCTAAAGGAATCTGCTTTTTCCCCGGCCGACCTCCACCAGCAGGAGCACTAAGGAAAGCAGGAAATCACGGAGTCGTTCTGTACATTTTGTTGTTTTGAATTGTAATTTGAGTTCCGCTCCCTATATAAGGAGCTTTAGCTTCCCTTAGAGGGCATTCGAAGTAGAAAACATCAGTCTAATATTCGAAAATTTCCATATCAGTTCATATTAGTTCTAGTAGCAGAGTGATTTTCCTTCCTGTCTGTGTGAAGAAGTGTGCTTTCATTCCAAGTAAGTACTGTAATCATTCTTATGGATAGCTAAACAGCTTCTTTGCTGTTTACCTGAGAATGAGGCTCTGAAATTTTAGCTTTGTAATTATGTTTATATAAATAATTTCAGTGTGTTCACCCACTTCATCAGTTTTTAAGTTAGCAAGTCAAGTTTTCTGTTGTGTTCTTATCTTTAATCATGTTCAGCCAGTATCTTATACTTTCTTTAAGTTCAGAATTCCTGGTTTTTTAGAAAAAACTTGCCACAGCTTAGGATAGAAACAAGCAGCAGTGATTCCGCCTGTTAAAGTAACCGTTAGGTGAAAAACTTGGGCATGTTGAAGGCTAGTTTTGTTTTTCTCAGAAGTTGGAACAAGATTTTCTAAGAAAAAATGAGTTTTGGACCCAAAAGTCAGCATAGGATACACTAGGCACTACTTAGAAAGGACTACCCTTATGAGTCTTTTCACCTAAAAGTTGTGTAAATGGGCAAAATACAAGGATGATGGATTGAATGGGCAAAATACCATGAGTTTTTGGGCAAACGGGCACAACCCCTTATTTTTAAGCTGCTTAATCGATTTACGATGATGTGGCAGATGATGTGATATTTAATTTGAGTGTGGAATTAAAAATCATTGTAAATGAATTGGTACCTCTTATTTGCTTTTTTGAAACTGGAAGTTGAATGCGGTAGGTCAACAATCAGAAAAATGACCAGAGACTACAAACACTTAAGAATAGAGAGATTGATAGGAGAAAAACCAATTCTCTACCTAAGCACCGCAGCTCATTACAGTCCAAGAGAACCTCGCTTAAAAGCAAGACTATATATATTTATTTATTTATTTATTTATTTTTATTATGAAACAAGAAAAGAAGAAAACCAGGCAAACTTCCGTGGCAGTCTGAACCTAACTGATCTAACAACAAAGCATCAGAAGCAGAAGGGCGAAAACAATCATCCCAAGTTTCCAATTGAATGACCCACAGGAGAAAGACGTTCGAATTTTCAGTCAAATGTTTGATTTTTTCAGTTTCTACAAACTAACGACGATTGCTATTTATATTGTCAATGAGTCTTCGAATAACGTTTCTAATAGTTGGTTAACATAATTGTGTGTGCATTGGCGAGTTGGCTAATCATTTTGTTTTGAAGCAAGAAGCTGCATTTATTAATTTATAGTGGTTGTGTTTCAATTTCAAGATTGAATTTTAACACGTCATATGAGTTTTACTTGCGAAAGAAACTATTTAGTATTAAAATTGTAGTCAAGCAAATTTAGAGCGGTTAGATTTATTTCTTTTATTATTATTTATTTATTATGGTAAAAGGCTTTATGTGTTGCTTGGTTACATTTGACTAATTTAATCTAATTCTCCACCCACTTCACCACTTGGGCTAAAACCTAAGGACAATGATGTTAGAATTAAGCTTTGTGTTGTCTTGTGCTCTTGGACACACACATGAATAATTAAAATGAACTCACGCCCCGATTTTTAATTATAAATAATAATACAGTCTAAACAAATACAAATACTCTGGGAGTGATGGTTCAGACATCAACACTAAATACTTGTGTCACACCCTGAATTTTGAATAAAGAAATTCAAATCCGAACGCGATAACTCAACAAATCTCCCAAATGCTCAGAAGATTTTTCAATTAAACTAAGCAACAAAATAAACTGAAACCACAAATGTTAATACAGACTCAATCACTAGAGTCAAATATTACATCACCAAGTGTTTACATAATACTAATGTATCAATGTAAAAAGTAACGCTCGCTAAGAGCATACCAAAAACAGCAGTACGATAACAAAAATAGGTTATGAACCTATCACTGTTGCATTACTCGCCTTGATCTCAACCCTGGAGGTCCTGACTTGTAGGAATAACCCCTACACCATGTAATAGTGCACCAAGTTGCAAACAATAAATGCGGTAAGATTTTTAAGCTCGTATGAGTAAACTCAAATAAAATTACACAACACTGCACACGCTTGACAATTTCTCAACTCAAGAATAAATAAAAGCAATCCGAAACCAACTCCATAATTTTATAAGTACCCTTGTCCCTCAATGGACAACAAAAGAAGAAAACCACCTGAAACTCTCTTTTAAAAACGCGTACTCATGGGCCTCAAGTAACCTACGTGTTATCCTCATGCAATACAATGGCAGACAGTCTAGAGTTCTAACTAAATCGTAGCCGGTCACTCGGTCAAGGTTATGGCATCCGATATACTTGCCTCTGTCACTACTGTGGCACTAGATCCATAGATCCTAAAACATTTTAAAAGTCCCACATAACTCAAAATGTTACACTAATACTCGAATACTCTTTCAACACAATAAAATCAACAATTACATGATATATTGTATTCCCGCAAGGAGTAAATGCCCACAACAGTAAACCGAATAAAATCACAATTTATTACGCATATCACAATGCCACACCATCCAGATATATATTCCACGTAAATACACACACACACACACACGTAGTCATCTACTTAGGAATGCCACTAGTACCAACTATATATAGTCCACAATCGCAAAACTCGAGAAAAATTATTTTTTATACTCAAAATCTCATTTCACTTACCTATGGTAGTCGATCAGGTTCATATAATTTAAAACAAATCTTTATTTCCAGAAAACAATTTCACAATTTAGCGATTAAATCGAACAATAAAGTAACTCGGTTCATAAATGAACCATGTGAGATTTACTCACCTCTAAATCCCGATGCGTCTTCTCTCACAGCTGAGATAAAATACAAAACACTCTCCGTCAAACACCTAAGTAAAATAATGCCTTGACTTAGTACACGATTAAAACGAAAGCGGTTACGGTTCGAATCGAGTATTTGAACCCAAAATCGAAGATTTCTTCAATCGAGACAAAACTTTCTTGGAGACCTCCCAAGGTCTTCGGAACAATTCTAGGATCAATTTCTCAAAATTATAAGATGATCCAATGGTTGGATCCTTAAGGATCGCAAACCGTGAAAACCGAAATTACGTAAATCTATTATGCTTCAATTTTTCACAATATGACCTCATGATACATTGACGAGCTTGTATCGACAAGCAGGTAACAGCCATGAAAACAGAACCCAAAACCTCGGCCGGACGAGCCACCTGCCACCCCCAAAATTGGGTCACAATATCTATGCCAAAATCTTTCCCACAACATGTATAACAACTTTCACAATACACTGAAGTCAGATTGTAAGCCAATTGGCCGGAATTTACTCTTGAAGGAAGAGGGCCGATTGAAACCCTAGAAATTTAAATTCCAAAATTCAATCTCCCACTTCGAATCATTGCAAGCCATTGGGAGGGAAGCATCTACATCCTCTAGGCTCCAAAAGCCCTCAAGAATTGTCGCCTGAGGTGTTCGAAATCACTAGCTCTGACGAGCTCCCGACGCAGCGTTGCCATAGATCTTCTCCGCCTTTCTGCATCTTCTAGCTCGAATCGTGCGATGAGGCTACCACAGACTTGGAGATGGAGGAGAGACGAAGTGAACGAGACCTGTGGCGCGACCAACGGTGGCCGGACCATGGAGGTATGGCCAGACAAAAAATGGAAGTGATTTCCAATTGGGAGGAGAGAGAAGAGAGCTCGGGTTTCCTTTTTTGGAAACCTAGGTTTTTTCCCAAAAATTCTGAAAATTTTATATTTAACCCAAAATGGAAACTTTTTTCGATGGCCATAACTTCTTCATATGAACTCCAATTTTCACGTTCCACATGACTACAGACTCGTATCGACATGCTTTACGATTTTTGTGAAGGAAGTTTTCACAGAATCCTTACGCATAAAAAGTCAATCCTTGAATCAAAGCATTCCAGGCAAATAATTGTTCAAAATAATTTCTAATTCTCGATTAGCATAAGAACAAGGTATCGAAACAATAATTTGTACCAATTGGGACTTTTATTAATTTCACGCAACATTACAAGAAATTAATATGAAAATCCAGGTCATTACAATCTACACTCCTTAAAGGAATTTCTTCTAAAAATTCAAGTACACTAATCAACAAAAAGCTGTGGATACCTAGTCCTCATGTCCGACTCTAACTCCCAAGATGCATCACCATCATCATGGTGACTCTACATCACCTTGACCAAGTCAACCTCCTTCCTACGAAGCCTCTTTGTCGACCTATCCAAGATGCGGAAATGCTCAACAGTAAAGGTCACATCCGCATTCACCTCAATAGTACCATAATCAATCATATGTGACTCATCCTGGATATACTTTCTCAGCATCTACACATGGAAGACATTGTGCACACTAGACATACAAGGAGGTAAAGCAAGTCGATAAGCCAAATCTCTAACCCTATCTAAAATCTCAAAAGGTCCAACATACCTCAGTGCCAACGTTCCCTTCTTGCCAAATCTCATCACACCCTTCATGGGTGAGACATTCAAGAGCACATGGTCACCCTCTACAAACTCAACTTGTCTCCTCTTCAAATTAGCATAGCTCTTCTGCCTACTCTGTCCCGTTCGGATCCTGTCACGGATAATAGAGATCTTCTCGGTAGTCTCTTGAACATTCTCAGGACCCAAAAGTTTTCTATCTCCAACTTCCTCCCAACAAACTGGAGATCTACATGGTCTACCTTAAAGAGCCTCATATGGTACTATTCCAATAATAAAGTGATAACTATTGTTGTAGGCGAACTCAACCAGCGGCAGATGATCCTCCCAACTTCCCTTGAAGTCGAAGACACAAGCTCGCAACGTATCTTTCATCACTTGGTTCACTCTCTCAGTCTGCCCATCAGTCTGTGGATGAAATGATGTACTACCCCAGAAAAGGCTTTCTGGAAACTACCCCAGAAATCCTAAGTAGATCGAGCATCTTGATCTGAAACAATCGATATAGGCACCCCATGAAGTCTCACTATCTCATCAACATACAACTTGCACAAAGTATCACCGAGTATGTCTTCGACAAGGGGAGAAAGTGTGACAACATTGTCAAACGGTCAACAATCATCTATACTGCATCATGACTTTGCCTAGACCTAGGCAAACCAGTCACAAAATCCGTAGGCATCTGCTCCTACTTCCACATAAGGATATGTAATGGCTTCAACATGCCTGCAGGTCTCTGATGCTCTACTTTCACCTGTTGGCAGGTAAGACACCTGGACACATACTCTGCCACATCTCTCTTCATCCCATTCCACCAAAACTGCCTTCGTAGATCCTTATACATCTTGGTACTCCTCAAATGTATAGTGTATCGAGATCGATGTGCCTCCCGAAGAATCTTCCCCTTGAGATCATCACAATCCGGAACATATAATCTCGATCTCAACCTCAAACCACCATTTGATCCAATTGCCCACTCAGAAGGACTATCACTAATCTCAGTAGCTAACTCTGCCAACTCTGTACGTGCGAACTCATCCTGCGCTTGACCTTGAATAATCCTGGAAATCAAAGTAGGCTGCACTAAAATACTACCAAGGAAGATCCCTTGCTCTTCTTCTGATGGTGCGAGGTCAAACTCAGATGTAGTCTTCAACATGAGCCACTCCTGAACCATGGCAGAAGTGAAGGAGTTATGCCCTAAAATAATCATTTTGATGTAATTATTATTAATCAAAAGGGCAAGTTTATTATTCATTGCTTATATTTAATATTTGATTGAACAAGGTCCAAGGAATTTGAGTTAAAGAGATAGTAATCTATAGAGTTAGATGTGTGAGACCTTTACTCTTTTACACTCATATCCAAAAAGGTTCCTAATCATAGGATTATCATTTGGCCCCTGATGATCTGGAAAGACTAGCATATACTATGTATGCTCAATATGGAGGATGATATGTCTCTTGTCATTCGTGTAGAGACACTAATACAAGTATGTGGGCGCTCTTATCTTAAAGAGTACACTGAAGCGATCATTAGAGTTCTTATGTGGAGTTTTACTTACATATCAAACTTGAACTCTAAATTGCAATAATATAAATTAGTCCTTTGACCTGAGACACCATGGTTGTCTTATGAGTGAGTAGATTAACTCTTGATGATGCAATAATATAATATCCCTCAATGGATATGATTGATGCATTCATTGGTATAATCTATTCAATCATAGCGACATGTGAGTGTACAATAAGGAATCTCTATCCTTAAGTAAATAAGGTGTATGTTCAAAGATGTGATTCAATAAGTCTTTGGCCAAAACATTGAATGAGATTAAAAAGGAGTTTCTAATCACATTCTAAGAATCAAATAAGAATGGAAATCACATTAGGGGATTGACATATCAAATCCATACCCCAATGATGTGATTTAGAACATCGTGTTAGAGAATGACTGTATTGTATTGTAATTCCAATTGAATAGGTTATTTGTCATTCTATATTAACTAGGGTAGTCATGATATGTTGCAAGACGTCACTCATGACTTGTGAAGTCCCCGAGGATTGATAAACATTTATGATCCTAATAACAGGGGAGAATCAAAATGGAGTTTTGATTCGTAAACGAAATCAGCTTCCCATTTACACAACATAAACGTCTTAACTCAGTTGTGCAATATCTTTCTAATTTTTTTCTTTCAGT
The DNA here is from genome assembly GCF_002994745.2 of Rosa chinensis. Lineage (NCBI taxonomy): Eukaryota > Viridiplantae > Streptophyta > Magnoliopsida > Rosales > Rosaceae > Rosa > Rosa chinensis. The sequence goes on from NC_037094.1 coordinate 37,259,680, forward strand.
TTGCTTACATTCACACAACAGAAATAGAATTGTATCGTTGTCTGACAGAGTTAGTGTTAACACACAATAACAAATTTCTGTTCTGTTGTGTGTTTCGATTTTTGTAATAGTGATGAATGTGATAGTGAGCAGTTTCTGTCCAGAAATTTCAGTTCATTTTAGGTGATTAGAGTTTCATATCTACATGTTATTTTGAGCTGAATTTTTTTGGAGACATTTTTCTATGTATCTATTGTCTTGTAAATTTCAGTCCCTTTAAATCCCTGGAACTTCAGTTATTTAGTGGTTAATGAATGGAGGTCAGAACAAAGGCAGCTACTATACAGTGACTTTGTGAAGCTACGCCATCTACATATGAAGTAATTTGGAGCTAAAATTTTTCAGATATGTATCTTCACAAGTCATTGGTGTGCGAGTACAACAGTTTTTACTTTTCACGTTCATAGCTTCAGATTTAGTGTTCCAAGTGACAGAGGACAGAAACAGAAAACAGCAGAAACTGCGGAACAGATCAGTAAGTTTGGAGGTCAACCACGTTTGACTCAGAAATGATGTTTCAATGAAATCTTATCAGATCGTTGATATTTGAGTCTACTTTCATATTCAGTTGGTCTCCCCCTCTTTGCACCTATGTAACTTCAGATATTGCAGTTTGGGTGACTGAGGGTCAGCAGCAAAATTTATTACAAGTCGGCAAATTTGACCAGCTTTATTTTTAATCTCAGTTGGAGATAGGTGGCTTACTTTACATGGATACAAAGTTCTTTGACTGAACTTTTCCGTTCGTAGTCTCTTTTCCTTATCACTTCCTGAGTTTGAGATATGAGCATTGATAGGAGCATTTTAATGCGACGTTTTAACTGCATTTCCCTACATTTTCTGCGTTATTTCCTTAGTAAAACTCTATTTAGGAAAGTTTCCATTCTTCGATTGGGAAAGTTCCGATTTGTAGAAAGTTTCCATTTTTGTAGTTTCTATTTTTCATTTTTAGAAAGTTTCCCATTTTCAGTTTAGGAAAGTTGCCATTTTTCATTTTAGGGAAGTTTCTATTTTTCACTAACAGTTTCTATTTTCAGGTCCTTGTCACAAATGAGCTGAAATGAGCTCACAAATGGAAAGAAAAGCTAGCCAACGTTGGAGGGAGACAAGGTGAAGTACAAAGGGAAACACAAATGAGCAGAAATGAAGAAATGAAGCTTTCCTGGTCCAACCAGGAAACCCTGTCCAGAAAGGAAAGCTTGCCAAAACAAGACTCTTGAGCCAACCAAGAGTGGAGATCGAATTAATGAAGTGACATGGCATGAGAGAAGCTTCTTGAAGACTCTAGATGATGACATGGCATAAAGGTCGCACATGGAGGCCCAAGAACTCTCAAGAATGAAGTGGATTTTCGGCAAATGGATCAAAAGCCCACAAAGCCCATGGAATTAGGGTTGTGACGCAATGGATGAAACCCTAGGAAGCCTTTGCCATAAAATCCTAAGAGATAAACAAGGAAGGTGGCGTGAAAATCAGAAATATAAAGAAGATTTCGGTGGAGATTTTCTAGGGAGATTTTCTAGGGCAATTTTAAAGGAAAGATAAACCCTAGGAGATCTTTTGCCGTCCAAGCCAAGAGGAAAAGAAGGAATAGCCGTGTGAATCAAAGAGAAAATAAAAGATTTCGGCAAAGAGATATTCTCTTGAGAGTTTTAAGGAAAGAAAATATGTGTGGAGACCAAGAAAAGCTAAAAAGAAGTCTAGATACATTCCTTAATTCCCTAAAGGAAGTTTGGCCGAATTGAAACAAGAAAAATCAGAAATTATCTCAAGGAATTTCGGCCAAGATTTCTAGGGAATTAAAAGAAAATTTTGGGATTGGTTGAACCACCTCATAGGGCTTATGTGGCAAGCAAGCATTGGAGGAAATTATGTGGAGTAATCATGTTAATTTCGTGGAAAATAAAGGAGAGCACGGCTTGGAGACCAAGTTGGCCGTGCTCCTATATAAACTCCCCCTTTCTCAACGTCAAGGGTTCCTCTCCTTTGACGTTTACACTTTAGAAAAAAAAATCAGAAAAGTTCTTAGCATAGCCGTGAGTTCCTCCATCCTCTAGAGCAAGCTACGAGTTCAAGCAAGGCCAAGGGAGAAGAAGAATTGCCGTGAGCATCATCATCCACCACCATCCTTGAAGCTTGCTTTCAAGATTCAAGAGACCACAACGTTAATCATCCATCCCCATCCTCATCCACGGTGTAATCCGATTTTCCTTTGTAACCTTTGCTTTGATTTCGTTGGTTTTGTTCTAGTTGACATATGTGTTTGAACGAATATTAATTTCTGGAATTTTATGATTAATTGAGAATTTTCAGATTCATATATTGTGATTCGAGAGTTGCTTATGTGAGTTTGTTTAATTAAATTTGCATTATAGATATCTTTCGTATTTTAATCTTATGTGGTTGCAAACACCTAGGGTTTCGATATGATTGGTGCTAGGTTTAAGAACATGAAATCGACTTTTCGTTTTGTGTAAACTTGAATCAAAGTAGTCAAGGTTTTGTACAAAGATCGAATTTAATTAAAGAGAATTGCAATTAGGTGGACTTTTCCATACTAAGTTGTACACTTGAGTTGATAGCCTTTCTCTATGTGTAATGCGTTAAACATGACATGATTGACTAGCTTTCTAGGGTTTGATTGCATGTTTGATAGGATTAATCTAGGTGCTTTCACTTAGGTTAATTAGCATTGAAAAGTAAAAAATGGGAATTCATTTGCTTTCGAATGTTTCACATGATCAACTCCTTTCTCATGACTTAGATGAACAATATTAGGGTTTGAGTCAATTTTAATCATATGTTTCGATTTTGATCTTTGTTCTCTCATTCCATCTTTGTATTTACGTTTTTGCATTTTAATTGTTTTGTTTACTTAGGATAATTTTCGAAATCAAAACCCAAAAACAAAAATTTCCCCCTTTTTCGTAAATAATGTTTATACTTGTGAATATCTTTGTGAATATTATACTTTGTTTTAATTTTAATTATTTAATTGTTTGCCAATGACAGGTGTACCCTCAATCCCCGGAATAGAACGATCCCTACTTACTTTTACTACTAATGATATTTCAGGGTTAAATTATGCGCTTGCTTTTAGCCGCATCAAGCATTTAAAGATAGAAGGGTCATTGTTGGAAGTTTTCTATACTCACTAGTTTTTGTTCACTCGGATTGAGTGGACTTCTTTGCACTTCATTTCATCTTTGGAGGCCATTATAGGGCAGTTATGAGGTGTTTTGGAGGTGGCGAACCTTATGAATCTTAATGGAGAACATTTGTCTTCACTCTTTGATGGGCTATTTTCGACGCATTGCTCTTTGAACACTATATTTCTCAATGGAGTCGATCTTTAATGAGCACCTAGTGCTAGCTTGGAGCACACATTAAGGAAGTCAAGGCTTATGTCTTGAAGTTGGTGACTACTGGTCTTCTCTAAGGGTTGTGAGCAATGGAGGTGTCTATAAAGGAGGTTTTCGCATCTTTTCTCCGCATTTAGATTTTTATTTTCATACTTAATTCTTGTGCCTTCGCCCAGACTTCACTCTCATACCTCAATCCGACATGGATTTAGCTTTCGACCTCACTTTGCAATATTGAGGACAATGTTGGTTTTAAGTGTGGGGGTGAGGGCTCGGGTGCCCTATTTATTAAAAAAAAAAAAAAATTTCCATTTTTAGATTAGCTTTTTTTAATTAGATTTTAGTAGTTAATGCCTTTTTCCAACCCAATGACAAGCCATGGACTTAACTTGTTGTGATTATAGATAGATTGAGCATGATCTAGGACTTTAAATTTGTTTTGTGATTAAGTGTATATATATGCGATCTATGCTTGACTATATGTGTGCACATAGCCTATGGTTAGGTTGGTTCATCATCATAATTAGAGAAGCATATAGATGATTTGATTGACTTGCATGCCCTTATCTGTGAGATTTTGTGCCTATATCTATAGTGTATGCATCGTTCATTCAATTATTCTTTCATGTGTGCACAATTTCATGACATTACGTATCTAGAACTTGCTTGAGACCTCTCGAGGCGACTTGTTAACTTATGACTGGATGGAAAGGATTGAGGCATTAGGGTTAGTTACCACCATGGCCAAAGAAGCATGGACCCAAAAATATTTACCACTAGATTGCCACTTTGAGCCTATTTATATATTTAGCCTTTTTGTTCATTTGCACCACAAATTCCTACCTAGCTTGTACACTTTTATCCTACCCTTCCATGGTAGTTGATGAAGCGATTCGAGAGAATGACTTTATGTTTGAGTGCTTCAAAAGAAAGAAAAAGTCAAAAGTGTGAGGTTACAAAGGAATAAGTGTGGGGGTGAGTGTGTTTAGGAAAGAAAGTTTGAAAAAAAAATAAAAAATAAAAGAGAGAGAGAGAGAGAGAAAAAAAGAAAAAGAAAAAAAATTCAAAAAGAAAAAGGTGATTGAAAAAAAAAAAATAGCTAGTATTATTTTTGTTTACAGTATAGTTTAGTGTGGCTTGTATATTGGAATTAAAGTGAGTGACTTATCATTCGAAAGCATAAGTCATATATCTGTACAAGCAGTGGCGGAGCCAGACTTTTAAACTTACTGGGGCACAAAAAATTTAACATACTATAATATATAACTGGACATATTCATCTTCTCCAACACCCACCATGCATTCAAATATGAATTTAAAGCTAATCTATAGAATCATTTAGCGTCTCCCGCAAGAAAGATATTAACTTTTCCCTTGATCTCTATCCAACTACAGCCCGGATTCTTTTTCAAGCCTCACCGATCAATCGTCTCCCTCAACTTCTTCACCTCTTCCCACTTTTCTGCCTTTGCATAATATTTGCTAGAAGTATATAATACCCAATGTTTTCTGGTTCTAGCTCAAAGACATGCTCTGCAACTTTCTTTGCTAGTTTCACATCATGGTGAATCCTACAACCACAAAGCAAGGAACCCTAGACTCTGGCATCTAGCTCAATTGGCATCATGTTAATAAATTTATATTGCCTTCGTTAGATTCCCAGTACGAGTAAGAAGATCTATCATGCAAGCATAATGCTCCAACATGGCCGGCTCGATTAATTTTGTAATCATTTCCATTAATATCAAAGAATCTCCATCCTTACTGAAATAATCTAGACAGCTTGCAAGCATAACGTATAGAGATGAAGTATGGTGGGTTTTGAAGAAGTCTGAAACTAATCTAAAGCAGTAAATATATATGTGATATAAACAAATATTTTTTGTCCGTTTAGTTAACTAGGGCACAGGACCTAGTTGGTCCCTTGGTGGCTCCGTGCATGTCTACAAGAGATAGTCGCTTCACGTGCTTCTATGGACTTTGTATTTACTTATCCTTTATTTCTATTAGCCATTTTCCCTTAGCCACATTACAACCAAATAAAAGACCTCTTGATCTTGAATGTTGTGAGCTACCTAGTGGACATGAGATCAAAGAGGAAGCATATGGCAGCGTGTGTTGTGAAATTGCTTTTGAGTGAAATACATGTAACCCCTAAACACTTGAGCAGTAATAATTAGTGAACCTATGTGAGTTTAATGGGTTATATCGGGTCTTCTATGTGTCTATTTGATTATGGTGGATTGATTTGACATACGGATATCACATGCATATACTTGAGCATTTCTCATGTGTGCATATTAATTACCTTACAAATTCAAAAATCTTATGTTGTGTTTACATCTACTTCATGGTCATCTACATAATTAGTTTTCCGAGAGTTATGGTTGGAAATGCTAATACTGCACTGTCTTTATGTTTGTGTATTAGTAGATTTTCGGATTATATTTCATTTATTTTGCTTGAGGACAAGCAAACTTCAAGTATGGGGGTGTGACTACACGCATTACACGCATTTATATGCATGTAATTGCATCAAAAATACCAGAAATAAGCTAATCCTTGAGCCAATTATAATGTAATTAATCTAATTTTATTTATTGCGCAGGAAATAAGTGGAATTGCGGAAATTGAGAGAAAATGGTGGAAAATTGGAGCGAATTGAATTTTTCTGACAAAAGGATGAAATAGTGAAGATTAGTCAACTGTAGTCAATGCCATCAAAGAAGCGAAATACAACTGCCTCCAATTATATATGCCAAAGTGGATGGAGAAAGAAGAGAAAAAAGAAAGAAGAAGAGGAAGAGAGAGAGAGAGAGAGAGAGAGAAAAAAAAAGGAATAATGAGCAAATAGGAAGAAAACGGCATGTAGCTCAATCAATTAAGCTTGCAATGGTTCCTTCACTTAATTATAGGAATACCAGCCTCTTCTTTTCTTTGGAAGAACCCACGTGCAGCAAACCTATTTTGTTTGCTTTCTCTCCCACCAATCCGTGCACACCATCTAGACACCACATTTATATTTATGTGCTGCCCTATCTATTCATCGACTCTCTCCTGAACCTCACAATGCCGCACACCCAGGAGGGTAGCCTTTGGGCTGCTCTCATCCCATCTCCTCCCCTCCATTTTCTATAATTTTCTTTAGTTTTATTTTAGGAATTTAAAGAAGGACTCACTCAAGATTCAAAAAATCATCATCAAGAGTTCTATTTTGGGTAGTTGGGTGAAGAAATTACTTGGTTCATACTAGCATATAGCAGGAGTGACCAATTCAACTCTCCCCTCTCTTCCTTATCATCTCTTTCTTATTTTTCTATACTTTTGATGATGTATCAATACATGGATGGTGAGTAGTTTCTTTGGGAAACTAGGGTTTGAGCCTAGCATGGATTTTATGTAATAAATATGTTTTGATTTAATGGTTTTCAGTTTCATGTATGGTATATGTTATAATTTATAATAGGGATAATGACCATTTACACAATTTTGGGGTTAATTAATCCCATTTGCCTAAACACTCTAAGAGATTGCCCACTTACACAATATTCTATATATATTTTGCCCTAATACCCAATTAAGTATTTTTTTTATTACTTTTTATTTATTTTTAGGATAATTTTGCCCTCTCCTTCTTTGTCACTTAGAGAGAGAAGTAATCGGAGACCTTGCCGGACTCCGGCGACTAGTGACCGGATTCCGTGTCCGATTTTATTGCCCCCTAATAATACCCAGTAAACATATTATTATCCCCCAATAAACATATTATTGTCCCCCAATAAAAAAGATATTGCCCCCCAATAAAAAAGTTATTGCCAAGTTTATTGGGGATCAATAATCAGTGAAAAAAGAAGATGTTTTTAATTTTGAAAGCTTTTGGAGGTTTATCCAAATAAATAATCTTATTATTGCCCCAATAAACATTTTATTGCCCCCTAGTAATCTTATTATTGCCTCCCAATAGTCTTATTATTGCCAACCAAATCATAATAAAAAAAAAAACAATCACAACTGGAAAAATTCCCTTCCATTCTCACAGTTCACAGTTTACCACAAAAAATAAAATAAAATAAAATTTGACCACCTAGAAAATGCTGTGGGTAGCAAAGAGTAAAAAGGAAAATTGGATATGATCTTCAACAATATCCGATTCTATCTTTTCGATCTTCATCATCAATGGATTGCAGACCTTTGGAAATAACGGTGTTCGGCGTAAATGACATCAAGGGCATGAACATGTTCTCTAAGATGGACGTCTATGTCGTCATCTCCGTCTCCGGTAACGGTGTCAGAAGCAGAAGCTCCGCACCCCCATCCACAAAGACGCCGGCACCAACCCCAAATGGAACCACACCCTCAAGTTCACTCTCGACAACTCCGCCCTCGACCGCCTCCAAATCAAAATCAAGCTCATCTGTGACCGCACTTTCGGTGAGACCAAGATCGGAAAGGCCGTCGTTCCGGTCAAGGACCTCCTACAAAACGAGATGAACGACAAGCACGTGACCTATCTGGTCATCACTGCCAAGGGGAGACCCAAAGGCAACGAGACGAGAACGACGACGGCGACGGAGCCGCAGATGATGGAGGCCTAGGGCTCGACGATGGAGTAGCCGGCGGTGATGTCTGAGAAGTCGCCAAGGAGAGAGCCGGAGAGGTCAGGGATCGGAGGTGGAGATCAGAGAGAGAGAGAGAAATTGGAGGTGGAGATCGGGGAGAGAGAAAGGAGAGAGAGGGTACTGGCGGCGTGGAGAGAGAGAGAGAGAGAGAGAGAGAGAGAGAAACTAAAGGTGGAGATCAGGGAGAGATAAAGGAGAGAGAGGGTGCCGACGGCGTGGAGAGTGAGGAGAGAGAGGAAATAGTGGCATCTATACAGTTTGTTAATCATACGAAGGGCAAAACTGTAATTAAATGTCAAATTGGGTAAATGGGAGTAAAAAACTCTTAATGGAGTAAGTGGGCAATTTTTAGGCTCAAATTGTGTAAATTGTCACACCCTAACCCGAAAATCTGCAATTTTTTTTTTTTTTTTTTCAGAGTATGGGTGTGAATAGCTTTTAATTGTCAAAAATAAGAAACACTTTGGCAAATAAAAACTATATAAAAAAAATGATAATCAGAAGTGACTTGGTTGTTGAACTCTTTATTACATAAGTAAGTACTTACAAGAGAAACAAAAGCAAGCTTAGGAAATAAGCTTTATTGTACAAAGATAAACCAAAACAGTAAACTAAAAATTTATTTCTCCTTCTCCTACTTCCAGATTTCCAGAAATTAAATTCTAACCCTCAAGAGCATGATCTGAACAATATCATAAAAGGGGTGAGCTTAAAGCTCAGTAGAGCAAACCTCATACATATAATTACTGATGGTGCAAGATAGAAAATAACTCCTTATACTCCAGTTGTTAGTATTCTTGTACTAATCTCGGTCACTAGTGTCTTCTTGCCAAACATTAGATCGTTTTATCAATAATAATTGAAGGGGCTTCTCTCCCCAAGTGTATATACCATTGACTGACATTACTGGTCCCTTACGAGTATTAGACTCAACTACACAACCATTTTCACTCTTTCTTCAAGGATCAGATAAAACAACATGATGATGAACTAAGCATATGTATATATTTTACCCAGCATAAACATCCTAATCAGCAGCAAATGTCACTCAAAATCATATGCATAGACCCATATAATCAAACTTGAGTTTCCCCAAAACTTCCCCTACCTTAAACCTGATTTAGTAAAGCTGAGACTTTGTTTCCAGACCTCTAAAGACTTGTCTCCGGACCCTGCTATTTCCAGATTCTCTAAATTGTTTTTCTGCTCTCTTTTCTAACTTGTGTTTCTTACTGCAGGTAAAAGCCTTTTTTATACTAGAAGATGTAATCATGAGAACCTATATGTAGACTAGCCACCTCCTGTTTAGCTCAGTCAGTTAGATATAAACACTGGGAGCTGCTTACTGCCAGCTCCTGCTTAGAAAAATCATCTGAAGATTATCCCAAACTGCCAGCGCCTGCTTTGAGCTTGTTGCCCAAGTTTTAAGCTGCTCTAAGAGTAGCCACTTGTTGCACACAATTAATTTTATGTCTGCAGGCTCTTAATTGTGGTTAGAAGTGTGTAAACATGTGTTTTCAACAAGCTACTAGGTGACACAGCAGTTAAATAAAACAAAATAACATTCCATATTTTTTTTCTTCTTCTAATATGTTTCTGTGCATGCATTGCAGGTTTTAATAGAACTTCCAGCTAAAGAAAATTCAAGAAGAAGGAGCATAATAAGCTAAGCATTTGCTAGAAATTTTGGTACATTTGCAAGAAGTAATGGCAGCAAGTCAAGGAAGCTATAATTTCAAATCATGAACAAAAAATTGATGTAATGTGGCTTATGGAAACATGTATTAATATAGATGTAATACTTTGCAGATAGCTATGTATGTCTCATTCTTGAAACCAAGCACAAATTGTAGTATCTCTTTTCTTTTTTTCTTTTTGACAAAGATGGTATACAGGTTAAAGTTTATTTTTCTTTGTAAGAAGTACTTGTGTTCTATTCTAGTATTTTGTCAACAAAAGCTAGTTAGTTTTTGACAAAAACTAAAGTTAGTAGAGATCAAGCAATGAACCCATATACAAAGCTGACCTCTATATTTGACCCTTCTTTTACTAAAACAAATAAGTATCTAGCTATAACATAATTTAGTAGTGGTAAACTAGACTTTTATTAACTTAAGCCAAGTCAAGTCTTCACATAAATGGTCATTAAACTCTTTATAATATTTGGCTTAGATGCATGATTAGGAGCTTGAGTAACTCTTGAATGTGTGGATGAGCATATCTAGAACAAATTAGGGAGTCTAATCACCTTTCTAATTTATGGCTAGGCCACTAGTTTAGAACATAATTAGTTACAATACCAATTTCGATTGCCGTATTGGCTAGTTTGGGAACTTCAATTCTAGAATTCTTCGCCTTTTGGTGCAGGTAGAGGTCCTAACAAGGGTCTAGATTATCCCAATTGAGTTTCTGCGACCCTTAATCCAGAGTAGGAATACCCTTTAAGGAATCTATTGACTCATAAGCCTTGAAAATCCTTGGGTGCGGTTCTTGATGCCATTATGAGTTGTTTGACCATTGTTGGAACATACTTGTTCATTGAATTTGGTTAGGAGGATACCGTAGTGACCTAGTTTCCATTTCTTACTTTTCTTTCCTTTACTTAATTTAGTTGTTAATTTTCATTAAAAATTCTTACAATTTAGCTACTAGAAATTCAATTTACAATTTTCGGTGACAATTTCTAACTCATTGTAGATAGTCATCACTAGGCTGGTAGCTTTGATTAGGCTTTGGTGAGAACCAAAGCCGAGCATTGCTAAGGCTTGGTGCCTCAGAATAACATTTTTATTTTTTTATTTTTCTTTTTCTTTTTTTTTAGCTTAGTGACTTTAGTTCTGACTACCCAAGGATTGTAGGTTAGCCACTAATCTGTAGAATCGCTGTAAATCAGTATGTAATTAGGATTCTTATTTAATTAGGATATCTTGTAATTATAGAAAATCCTGTAATTATGGAAAGATTGTTTCCTATTAGAGTTAGACTACTCCTTTGTACTTATATATATACCCCCATTGTGGGATGAATATTATCATCGAATTAACCCTGAATTGAAGTATTCTTTTCTACTTGGTATCAGAGCAAGTTCAATCCTTTGAACTTGTGCTGCATCCTTTGAATCCTGAATCCCGAAGAACACCACAAACCGCTGCGTACCACCACCGTTGAAATCAAATCATCCTGAATTTCAAACCACCATCACCCTATCTTTTTTCTGAAAAAGAAAAAAAAAAAACTTTTTTCCCAAAACATTCATATCCATCTTGAAACCCTAGAAAATCCAATCCTGCAAAAATCCTGAATTCCTTAATGGTGCAATTAGAGAAACAGGCTATGGGGCATTCGGTAACTACCGAATTTTCTGTTATGGCTCAACGCAAACAGGGTCCTCCTCCAAGCTTCTCAGGACCTTCTCCATGCCATCCTCTGGGTAAACCAAATCCATATACAAACAAAAGGTCCATTATCTGTGGGGAATTAGGTCATAGCAAGGAGCGGTGCTATGAAGTGATTGGTTACCCTAATTGGTGGGACTTCACCAAGAAACCGAGAAAGAATATGGGCAAGGCCGCTGTTGCTACTACAGAGGAAGTTTACCTAGACAATGCCTCCGCTAATGTAGCACAATCAGGTATGAAGGGTAAGGTTACTTCTAATAATACATGGCTAATTGATACAGTTGCATCTGACCATATGACCAATGACCCAAGTCTTGTGAAAAACCTTAGACGTTCCCCTCAAGACATTGTCTCTACTGCTGATGGTGCTCCAACTCCAGTCACTGGAGAAGGTTCTATTGCTTTATCTGATACCTTAACCCTTGAATCTGTCTTAGTTGTTCCATCACTAGCTTACACTATGCCAATATCTTTATCAGACGACAGAAGAAAACTGTTGTCTGATTTGCAGTGCCACCGTTGTAGACCGAGCCGCTGTCTGTTGAAAATTCAGACAACGGTGGAACACAGTTGTCTGAGAAACATACAGACAACGTGTATGTGTTAAACGTGTTGTGTGATACTCGGCAGATGGCTCAGTAGGTGGCTCGGCAGATGCCAGGCGCAGCTGCGCGGCAGTTGCTGCGCTGCCTTCAGACAACAGTGCTAGTTTTGAAGCTGTTGTATGTTGAGCTTCTCAGACAACAGACTTTTATCTTGTGTGTTGTCTGACTGATATTCAAACTTCAGTTCTTGACTATATCTGCTGTCTGATTAACTTTGGAACAACATAATTGAATTTATTCTGTAGTCTGATTAACTTTGCGACAACAGAGTTTAATTACTTCTGTTGTGTGAGTGTAGATTAGAAGACAGTGATTTGTTAAAAACCGATATGTGATATGAATGATTGTAGTGTAATTTGTCCTCATTTTTGGCCATCAGACAACAGGCAGTTATCATTGTATCTATTATGTTGTCTGATTATTTGAACATATCCCATTCCTGAATTAAATTGTGCATTTGATCAATTTACATACCAAATATAAACATTGCAAACCATCAAATATAAACATTGCAAACCACTAATCATTCCAACATTTTAAACAAGAAAAGCATTCTAGTGCATGCCCATCCACCTAACACATCAAAAAGCTGATACATATATATCTATCATTCCAAAACATGCAACACATGGTGCATGACAATGTACCAACAGAGAAACACAAAAAAGGATGCTTTCCTTAGCAAAACAAGGACCAGCAACAAGCCTATCTTTTGACAGTTCCATTCCCACAGCCCACAGCCCACAGCACCAATAAGTGAAGGGTCAACAAATGCAAGCATGTCCACCATTTTATATGCCTTCAACCGATCCTAGAGGTACCTAATAACAAAATTTACAGCAAGTCATTGGGTTTCAGCAACTATACTTCTTATCGAAGCATTGGGGGGAGAGCACATATATATAAAGAACTGAATATATATTTTCTACCTCTGGTACATGGCAATGCAAGTTCCAGTGGTCAAAGACTCGCCCATATAATACCTGCAAATAAGAAAGAAAAAAACTATCAGATTGACAGGGCTTATACTCTTAAGGCATGGTAATAATCCTAATTAAACAGACATAACCAAAACCGTCTGTGTTATATCTTTTAAAACACACACAACCTAGCTTTGTTATATCATATTTAAAGTGTTATAAGAAGACATTCAACCCCGGACTTAAAATTACAACCTAGCTCATACGTGTAAGAAAACTGAAGAAACAATCATCATAGAAGCTTACTTGAGAAACACCATATGTGTTCCAATACGTGGTCAAACATGTTGGTGACCTGACCAAACAAAGGTGAGAAAGTTAAACAATGTCTAAATATCTATCATGACTTAAGAACATAGGAACACGAAAATGACAAACAAAAGAGAGCAATGAACAAATACTAGAAACAACTTATAAATACATTAGTCTATAATGAAAATTATTACATTCATAGATTACCGTATATAGAACATGATCTCTTGCATCATATAACGGACTTGTGGTGCAGCTGTACATTCATACAAAAATAAGTATATGTGCTTTAAGCTTTTTGAGAAGTGGTGTTACAATTGGAGATTTCAAAAACAGAGGTATGAAAAATGTACCATTAGGCCGGAAGATATATGCCACAACATTCTACCAAAACCATAAACAAAAACAAACAGCGAATCATAAACAAAAACAAACAGCGAAAACAATAAACATTGAATGTAAGAGGCAGATAAGAGCACAAGTATGCTAGTACTTTCATGAAAAGAATGATACACACATCAGAACCTTAACAAGATATGTGTCAAGCCAAAGAAAAGTTAATTAGCAGGACATTCAAGATGCCCTACAACCCAAATATAGGCAGCCAAACAAATATCGTGCTAATAAAAGAGAATTGAGTGGCAGGTTGGCTAATTAATCAACACAAGTTTCCTACCATGAAACACTTTAGTGACTGACCAATAGCTTGAAATACTTTATTGCCAAACAATCGAAATTAGCAAACTTGTACACAAATCATTGAAAGCATAACAAGACTAGCATGTTTAGGTCAGTAACAAGATTCTATGCAAGGTACACACACACACACGTCTAATGGATGCAATTCCTATATGATAGTAAAAGGCCAGCAAATATGCAGCACAAACTCTGCATATTTATCATCCACCGAAATTATACAAATCATTGAAAGCATAACAAGACTAGCATGTTTAGGTCAGTAAAAAGATTCTATGCAAGGTACACACACAAGTATTAAAATGGATGCAATTCCTATATGATAGAAAATAAGGCAAAAAACAAAGTCAAAACCAACCTTCAACTTATTTATCATCCCATTGTTTTGGTCTAGCTTCCATTCCTCCACTGGTACCTCCAGTCATTGTGCCAGATTTTCACAACATAATTCCATCAATAATTACAACTAATTTAAGAGGGGTAGACAAAAAAGTTAGATATCCAGCTAAATATAAACATGTCCGACACAGAATACTTATCAATAACAAAGTAGAACTCATTACCTTTGAACCTCTCACCACTCCAGCTTAGGCGCTTAGCCTCATCAAGTTCGTCACAAACAAGAGTATTGCCAACCGCAAAAAGAATACCCTTCTCCTAGGCATGATAAAATGTTTGGTTGTTAAGTAGACAAACTAATAGCATCTAATTGGCCCTAATATGTACTAAGTTTTTCTTATAACTTACAATACCTACAGTGAGCAAGCGGTATTGTAGTGCTGACACAATCATCATTACAACTCAGATCTCAAAAGCTACTATGTTCTTCTGAAATGGCCCTCTTCACAGAAGCAATTATATGGAAGTGCAAATTTGATTACTCAATCAATTATCATATGGAATTTACAAATTAAAAACCAACATAAATTCCAGGATAGAATGAAGCAGGGCATTTAGCCAAAGGTGACTTGAGATTGGATGATGCACTTTCATAACTAACAGAATCACCAAGATAAGCAAGTAGAGCATGCAAGAACTGAAGAGGCACAGCCTGCACAATACACCTCCAAGAATCAGGAAGGAATCATCAGTAATAAGAGAACGTATGCCTCACTCGGAAAGTAGCATGAGAAGAAAACAAATTTAAGTAAAATAAAGGCAATAGATGGCCTTGGAACTTATATAGAGAGAGTACAGGAAGAAAATTGGGCAACGCCACATAAATGGAAAACCGAGTACAATATATACTTAATTTCATATCCATATATCCAGTTTTGGCAAATGAAATCAAGTGCAAATGAACACTAATTTAATATCTTCTGTAGTGATCCAAAAATAGGCCTGCACACTCGAAGTTCGTGCAAATATATTCATATTCATATATTTGCTCGATCCAAACCTTCAAAATAATTAAAAATAATAATAACAGCAATAATAGTGGAATTAAATCATGCTTCTGCTAAGCATGCCACTAATTCGTCAGCTTTCTTTTGCTCTAAAATAACCCTCTCCTTCTGAAACAGAAGATCAATACATCAGCTACCACTACATTACTTTTTGGGCCAGAGAGCTCCAATTAACATAGATTAATTTCCATGATTATATCAAACCAAGTCATTAACGGTCCAAGACAACACACACACACACATGAAATGTACCATCATTTTCCTCCAATGAAATATAACACCAGTTATAACCACTTAATTAAACAAGAAGAAAACCTAAGAATATTCATTTTTCTCGGCTTCACTCTTGCCAAGTGCCTTCTTAAGATCTTCTAGTTGAGCTACACTTTGTGTAAGCTTTTCCTTAAGATCTTTCCTTACAGCTCTAGATAAGAAAAATTGTAGACAACAATATTCACCAATTCCTCATATTTAATTCTACAGCAAGGACTGCTTCTATTGATTAAAAGCAATACATGATTTTATGCACGAAATAATATAGCCGAACATGAAATACACCAACATAGAGAGGAGGGACTTCACTCACAGTGGAAAGAAGACGCAAATCTTGGGTTTTCCCCTTCTTCTTGGCTTTGAATGGACAGAGAGTTAGGGTTTTGGCGACAAAATCATTGCCCAATTACATAGAAGCAGTAATCGAGATTGACAGGAACAGCTGCAATGAAGGCAATCCAGGGGCTCTGCAACGACCCCGATACACCTCTCTACTGCATCACTCAACCCAATTGCAATTAAGATCAGCCCAATCTCAAAATTGCAAACAAATTCATAAAATCAAGGACAAATTGAGGAAGGGAGAGTGGTAGATTGTAATTACTGTGGCAGATGTGACCTTTGGGATTTAGGCCAAACCTTTTAAGGGTTCGATGACGAACTGCTTCTTGCCGAGCTGAGGGCGCTGGGCCTTTTTGCTGGACAAATTGTTGAGCTAGGCACTGCGGCCGTCATTGTAATTGTTGGAGTGGTGGTGGCGGCTTTGGGAGATCTAAGGGCAATCCATATCGGTGCAGAGAAGAGAGATTAGTTCTGAGAGAGGTTTACGGTGATGGGCTCCCTTTCTTGTGCGGCGCCCTCCCGAACACCTGACTCTCAGATCTAATCTTGTTTAGGATAACAGAACGAGGGAGATGAGAGGTAGTAATTTGGGCTGATTTGAAAGAGAGAGATGGCTACTGCCTCAAGATCGAAGAACCCTAATCTAATCCAGTAGCCCAGAAGAACCCCATTTTCATTCTCCTAATCTTCAACTTGAATCGATGTTTTGAGAAGATGGTGATGGCTAAGATGGGTTTTGTAAAGATGATGGTGGTTTTTTGTGAAGACAGATTTTGAGAAGAAGATGGCTAAGATGGTGATGGTGTTTTGCGAAGATGAGTTTTGATCGAGAAGAAGATGTTTTGATCGAGAAGAAGATGGTACCGGTGTTTTCCTCCAAGAAGTCGACCAAGTGTTTTGCTCTGTATTAGAAAACGGCTGAGTGTAATATGTTTGCCCTCATGTGGGAGGACAAGGAGCATTAAGTTGTTTTCAATTTTTTATAATAAACTCAGACAACGCATAAATGATGTTGTGTAGTCTGATTGTCTACTTCAGCTGAGGGACCAAAAATTGAAAACTCCCGCCTACTATGTGCAAGCACAAACTCATTTTTGGCGCTAGGATGGCTTTCAAATTCACAAAACACAAATAGGTCGTTCTGTTGTAGGAGCTTACAAATCATTTGCCAAAATTTGGTCGTTTCGGGGGGAATGAAACTCATTTTGGGGCACATTAAATGTTTCCAATATAATCCCTTCAATTAGACAACACAATTAAACTGCATGTTGTGTGGCAATTTCCAAGTTCCAATCCTACAACACATATAAGTATTCTGTTGTACAAAGTAGTACTTTGACAATGCATCTGAGTCAGAAATTGGAGCCAAATATGAGTAAAGGTAGAGGGAAAATAGCCCGCTATTTTTTTTTTCATTCAGACAACGTACATTCTTTATAACTGTTGTGCAATATTCTTCTATCTAAAAAATTCTGAATTGTAACATCTTGCACAATGAAAGTTTCTTAAACGTGTTGTATGAAGCAATTTCCATCAACACACAACGGAAAATTTTTTTTCGTTGTGTGAAAAGTGTAGTCTGTTGAGGTTTTTGGCATAGTGTTATAATCTCTTGTCTGTTGGTCAAATTATTTTAGCTCTTGCATGTATCGTGACCTTCTATCCGTCTTTCTGTGTGTTTCAGGACATTCTAACTCGACGAATACTTGGTTATGGTGTTAGAAGGGGGAAATTATACTATCTGGATCTGACAGAGACTGGAAAGAAACAGAAGCATCTTTTGGGACAAGCTAATCAGATCGACGGGGTAGAGAATGCGAAGGAAGCTGTGTGGTTATGGCATCGCCGTTTAGGTCATCTATCCTTTAGTTATCTTAAGAATCTGCAACCTCATTTGTTTTCAGTTGTTAGTGATTTGGATTTCCACTGTGACATTGGTGAACTGGCCAAGAGTCGCCGTATTTCATATTCACCAAGTCTTAATAAAAGTCTTGTTCCTTTTATGAAGATTCACTCTAATGGCTGGGGTCCTGCAAAAATTCCTTCTCTTTCTAGAGCTCGGTAGTTTGTAACATTTATTGATGATTGCACTCGCATGACATGGGTGTCATTACTGAAGAATAGAAGTGATGTATTTGGAATGTTTACCGAATTTCACAAAATGGTGGCAACTCAGTATCAACAATCCATCAAAGTGTTTCAGTCTGACAATGGTGGAGAGTTTGTGAATGGCCCTATGATTGAGTTTTGTCGGTCACATGGAATTCATCATCAAACCTCCAATTCTTATACTCCTCAACAGAATGGTTTAGCAGAATGGAAGAATAGACAGTTGATGGAAGTTGTTCGTGCTTCCTTGTTTGGCATGAATGTACCTCGGTCTTATTGGGGAGAAGCAGTGAAATCAGCAGCATATCTTATCAACCGTACTCCTTCATGGGTGATTGAGTTTCAGAATCCTCATCAGAAGCTTCATACACTTTTGACCATCCCTTCTATGCCTAATTTGGAGCCCCGAGTGTTTGGGTGCACAGCTTATGTTCATATTCCCAAGCCTCAACGTAGCAAGCTTGATCCCCGTGCCCGTAAGTGTATATTTGTTGGTTATGCTGACTTCCAGAAGGGTTATCGATGTTATGTTCCTCTTACTGGCACTATACATGTCTCTCTTGATGTTGCTTTTCATGAATCCGAGCCTTATTACTCAGGGGGGGGCTTCTCAGTCTTCCCTTCAGGGGGAGAGAGGTTGTGAAGGGAATCCTCGTTCTATTATTGATTTTGATGCCTTTGAAGACTTGGAAAATTTGGAGGAACGATTTGAAGGTAGAAATTCTGAAACAGAAAATACAGTTGCCGAACAGAGTATTGTGAATTCTGAAACAGAAAATGCAACTGCCGAACAGAGAGTTGTGAATTTCGAGACAGAAAATGCAACTGCCGAACAGAGCGTTGTGAGTTCCGAGACAGAAGAGACGACTTTTCTGGATAGTTTGAATCAATATCAAGATGTATTTGAAGCTCACACACAAGATATTCCCCCTTCTGCATCACCAACTGAAGATCCCGGTCAGAATGATCCACCTCAGGTACCCCTAAACTTTAATAAGTCTTCTGGGTTAGAAAGTGTCGAACCTAGGAAATCACAAAGGGTTACCAAGGGAATTCCTAAGAAACAATATGAACCAGATATCAAAGCCAATGCTAAATACCCTATTGCTAATTTTATGTCTAGCCATAGGATTTCTGGGTCACATGCACTTGTTGATCAATTATCTACTGTATCTATTCCTAGTAACGTGCAGGATGCATTGATGGATCCAAAATGGACAAAGGCGATGAATGAAGAATTGGAAGCTCTTCAACAGAATGCAAGGAAAGAAGACTGTAGGATGTCGTTGGGTATTTACTGTGAAGCTTAATGCAGATGGAACTATTAATAGATATAAGGCGAGGTTGGTTACCAGAGGATATACACAACGCTATGAGATTGATTATAAGGAGACTTTTGCACTTGTGGCAAAGATTAATACTGTCCAGATTCTAATCTCACTTGCAGCAAACAAAGATTGGCTTTTGCACCAGTTTGATGTGAAGAATGCGTTTCTTAATGGGAATTTGGAGGAAGAAGTGTACATGGATGTGCCCCCAGGTTTTAAGAATTACCCAAGTGACGTTGGCAAGGTGTGTAAATTGAAGAAATCTTTGTATGGCCTGAAGCAGTCTCCAAGAGCTTGGTTTGGAAGATTTTCAAAGTCCATGAAAGCCTTTGGATACAGACAGAGCAATTCTGACCATACCTTGTTTATCAAACGCAAGAATGGTAAGACTATAGTTCTTATTGTGTATGTTGATGACATGATTGTTACAGAGGATGATCCGAAAGAGATGAATGAATTGCAAAAGTACCTGTCAAAGGAGTTTGAAATGAAATATCTGGGACAACTGAAGTATTTTTTGGGTATTGAAGTTGCAAGGTCTAAGAAGGGGATTTTGCTTTCACAAAGGAAGTATGTCCTTGATTTACTTGCTGAAACAGGGATGTTGGACAGCAGACCAATGGAGACACCCATTGAGATGAATCACAGACTTGCTATTTATCCTAATCAAGTTCCAACTGATAAAGGGAGGAATCAACGTCTTGTAGGAAGGTTGATTTATCTTTCACATACTAGACCAGATATTGCTTATGCTGTGAGTGTTGTTAGCCAGTTTATGCATTATCCTAGTGAAGAGCATATGGATGCAGTCTTTCGTATTTTGAGGTACTTGAAGATGGCGCCAGGTAAAGGGTTACTGTTTGAGAAAAACAATGAATTAAAAGTTGTTGGATATACAAATGCAGATTGGGCTGGTGATAAAACTGACAAACATTCTACATCTGGGTAGTTTACTTTTGTTGGAGGGAACCTTGTCACTTGGCGTAGCAAAAAGTAAAAAGTTGTTGCCAGATCAAGTGCAGAAGCTGAATTTCAAGGTATGGCACATGGAGTCTGTGAAATATTATGGATCTGTAATGTCCTAAAAGACCTAGGATACAAGCTTAAAAGGCCTATGGATTTGCATTGTGATAATACAGCTACCATTGAGATTGCACATAATCCAGTTCAGCATGATAGAACAAAGCATGTGGAGGTTGACTGTCATTTTATTAAAGAAAATCTTGACAGAAAGGTTATTCGCTTTCCATTTGCAAACTCAGAGGAGCAATTAGCTGATGTTCCACTAAAGGAGTGTCCAGGAAGATATTCGACAGCTCGATTGACAAGTTGGGCATGATAGACATCTATGCACCAACTTGAGGGGGAGTGTAGAATCACTGTAAATCCGTATGTAATTAGGATTCTTATTTAATTAGGATATCTTGTAATTATAGAAAATCCTATAATTCTAGAAAGATTGTTTCCTATTAGAGTTAGACTACTCCTTTGTACTTGTATATATACCCCCATTGTGGGATGAATATTATCATCGAAGTAACCCTGAATTGAAGTATTCTTTTCTACTTAATCCCCGTGTTACGATAATTTTGGGCTTAATATTTTCCTATCTTGACAACGATTCGTACGTTTGCGAGAGTTTATGTATCAAGTTAGGGTTATGGCAACGGAGCACTTCAAGTATGAACGGATTGTGGGTTTTGCAGGGTCTCTAGAATGTTGGATGACCCGCGCTCAGGCTTTGTGGGGTTTCTGGATATGGAGGCTGTGAAATTGTGTGCTCTAACCCTAACCCTAATAATGTTGGGGTTTTTGATAGATCAACGACACCATTAGCAGCAGCAATCTCAAGTTTGATGGTGCAGGAACAAGCACCCAATCCTGTTGCGGCAAGGTCGAGGTCCTTCAAGTTCTGTTTCTCAGGAGTAATGGCAGAGGTGATCGCGAAGTTCTAGACGCCTGTAGCTGCTCTTTCTGTTCCTATGGCTGTGGTGGTCCCACCCCCTTCTGCTCCTCTGCAGAATTTGGGATGAGAAATTATTCTTGACAGTTTCCTTCTTTTTTCTGAATGTTTATTTCATTTATTATTTTAATATTTACCATAATATCCTTCATATATAAAAAACTATTTTCATACCTATGGTATAAGGATATTTATGTTATTTCATCACTTTGGATGGTTTCTCTTAATAATAATATACATGTTCAAGTAAAATCCTAATTTGTGTTTAACCCAAACTCTAAGTTACTTGACCTAGTGGTAATAGGGTTAAATTAAAAGGATCTAGATTCCTATTCAATGTACGATTACTTTCCTTATATGATTAAGATTCTATGCATTGTAATCCTCTATATAAAGAGGCCCCTATTATCAATGAGAAGACACATCGAATTTCTCTCAATTTCTGATTCCCTAAAACTCGTTATCAGCACGAGCTCTAACCTCAACCCTAAAAACAAAAAAAAATCCCCGCAGCAGCCCCACAACATCCCCGCAGCAGTCGCATCCCCACAGCAGCCCCTGCACAGTCCCCGCAGCTACCCCTGTAGCGACCTCGCGGCATCCTCGCTGAAGCCCGCAACAGTCCTCGCGGCATCTCCTTAGCATCCTCGCGGCCTCGCGACATCCCCATAGCAGTCCTCGCGGCATCTCCATAGCGTCCTCGCTACATCCTCGCAGCGACCCTGCAGTATCACTGCACAGCCCAGCCAACAACTTTTCCGGTCAAGAATTTCGGCATCTTTTCAAGGTAAACTTTTCAAAAAGTTCCTGTTTTTGAAGTTTTTCAATTTCTTCTTCTTTTTCTCGGGGACTTCAAACATCCCTTCTTCTACCCCCCTTTCTTCTTCATAGGGGAGACCAAAAGTCGAACTGTGGGGGCTTGTGCTCACTCCAAGCTTGGAGCTTGTAGAGTCCTCCAAACTTAGAGTTTTTTGAGAAGGAAACGATCGACCACATACATCGTTGTTTCGATCTAATCCAAAACCTCTCTTGGAAGCGACTATGCTCAGAAAATCCCTAATTTCTTGGAAGCAACTGCACTAAGAAATTTAATAGTTTTTCGTGGTAGCCTTTTTCGCTCCGAAACTAACCCTAATCTTGTGTTGTTTTTTCAAGATGAGTAACCTGAACAAGTTAAACTTTGTTCCACTGGAGACAACTGGCGCTGGATTCCATAGGTGGGTCCGAGATGTGCGCCAACATCTTAAGGCTGATGGACTTCTGGGAGCCATCCAAGAGCCTAGTCAGAACGTGCTATCCGTTGAGCAAGCTACTGATGTTGAAGCAAAACAAGCTAAAGCCATCATTCTCATGACAAGGCACATGAATGACGCGCTCCACAGTGAATACCTCAATGAGGAGGACCCAAGAAAGCTATGGGTTGAACTTGAGCAACGATTTGGTAACGTTCGTGACTCCCTGCTTCCTGATTTAGAAGTGCGATGGCATAGCCTCCGCTTTTGTGACTTCAAGTCTGTGCTTGATTATAACTCGGAAGCACTTCGTATCAAGTCTTTGATGGAGTTTTGTGCCAAGCCATAATGATACGATGTTGATCGAGAAGACTCTCTCTACCTTCCCCGTCTCTGCCCTGATGATTTCAAAGAATTATCGGATTGATGTGAATGCAGGACGTATCACAAGGTTTCATGAACTCATTGGGGCCATGAACGTAGATGAAAAGCACAACAATATTCTTGTGAAGAACTATAATGCTAGACCCGTGGGAACTAAGTCTATTCCGGAGTCTAACTATAGTCGCGCCCCCAAGGGAGGACGCAAGGAGTGAAACCCTAAGAGTAGGGAAAATTCTGGACATTCTGGTCCATATTCTCGCCCTAAAGAGGAAGGAAATCGCCTAGAGAGGTGTGCACGGAACCGTGGAGATCAACGTGTGAAGAGAGAGAAAGGCGGAGCCTCCGACCATGGTGGTAATTCCACCAAGAGCAATGGTCTTCCAAATCGCACCCCAAAGGCGCCTCGATCAAAGGAGACTGACCATAATGATGTTTGTCTTCGATGTGGATCAACTGGACAATGGGCAAAGGCGTGTAATGCATCCCAAAACATTGCAAAAGAATACAAGATGTATCGTGAAGCAAGGGAGGCCAATTACATGGAACAAGAAGATCAAGATGGCGATCTCGATCTAAGGGTGGAAGACATCAAGAATCAAGACCCAGAAACTGGCGATTTTGATTAAGTCTTTTTAATTTCCAAGAGATGTAGGCAATTGCCATATTATTTTTGTAGTAGATGCCAATGGCTTAATCTTTCTTCAAAGTAGGCGTTCTCCTTGTAAGTGTGATGTCTAGGAAGGTTTTGAGATATGTGGTACATAAGAGAGCTTTGCTCCACCGACATCTCTCTACTCACCTGGTTACATTTGCATTGAAATTACCGAAAGGAGTTGGATGACTGCCATTGTTTTGCATTAGCTAGTCTATTGGATTAGATTTTCTTTGGTTAAAGAAACGATGATGTAATTCTATTTGGCTTATCAATAAAAGTTGAGTTCTTTTCATTATGACTCGTTTTTAATTACGAGCTTTTCTTTTAGGAATGGATGAACTTCAATGTCTTGCAGATAGTGCGACTACGCACACTATTCTACGACATAGGAAATTATTCTTGAAGATGTTGCCTACGTATTCATCTGTGACTACGATGGCTGGGCCATCAGGTTTAGTTCAAGGACATGGAATGGCCCAATTCCTTTTGCCCAATGGCACATTGATTAAAGTCACTGAAGCTCTCTACGCTCCTAAGGCAAACCGAACCTAATTGAGCTTTAAAGATATTAGAGCCAACAGATTCCATGCGGAAATGCATAGTTAGAACGGAATAGAATTCCTTTGCATTACCTCTATTGATTGCGGAAGAAAGCGCATCTTAGAGAAGCTTATGTGTCAATCTAGTGGAATTTATGTCACTACAATTCGACCTATTGAATCCAATAATGTCATAAGAGAAGATCTCTTGGATTCAGACACATATTGGCTTTGGCATGACCGCCTCGGACATCCTAGTCATGATATGATGCTCCGTATACTAAAGACTTCACACGGACATCCATTCTTCAGAGTGAGAAGAAGTAAGAATCGAAAATTGATTCCTGGACTTAGCAAGACCGCAACAATTGCAGCATTTGGCGCTGCAGCCTTTTTGGGGCACTACAGGGTAGCCCAAGTCCCATGTGATGACACCATCAATGGTGCCAACCATGAGCATGATGCCATGGTTGTTCCTCCCAATGGCCATGACGCCATAAACAACAATTCCTATGGCTACAACGCCATGATAGGAGATATAGTCACACATTTTGCTTCTAATAGTGCTACAGACGCTAAGGCCCAACCAAAATCCTCATTGGTTGCTTCTAAGGCCCCTCACTCTTTCTGCAAAGATTGTTCCTTCAGGAAATTTGGACCGAGACCGTCCTATGGAAAGGATCCCAAAATACTCATTCCGTTCTTACAGATAATCCAAGGAGATATCTGTGGACCAATTCAACCATCATGCGGACCTTTTAAATACTTTATGGTATTGGTTGATGCGTCGACACGCTGGTCACATGTCGCGCTGTTGTCCACTCGAAATGCTGCTTATGCTAAACTCCTCGCCCAGATTATCCGTCTACGGGCCACTACCCTGACCATCCTATTAAGTCAATTCGACTTGATAATGCTGGGGAGTTTACATCAAAAACGTTTGATGACTATTGCATGTCACTGGGGATTAATGTAAAGCATCCAATTCCCCATGTTCATACCAAAAATGGTCTCGCAGAAGCAGCTATCAAACGACTACAGATGATAGTAAAGACATTGGTTATACGCACCAACCTCCCTGTTCCTGCTTGGGGATATGCAATATTGCATGCAGCGGCGCTAATTCGTCTACAACCCACTGCAACCCAATCTTACTCTGCGTTACAGCTAGTGACTGGGTACGAGCCTGATATCTCGCACTTACGCATTTTTAGGTGTGCCATTTATGTGCCTATTACGCCGCCACAGCATACTAAGATGGGTCCACAACAACGAATGGGCATTTATGTTGGCTATGAATCTCCAACCATCGTCCGCTATCTCGAACCCTTGACAGGCGATCTCTTTACCGCTAGATTTGTGGATTATCACTTTGATGAGATAGTCTTCCCATCGTTAGGGGGAGATAAGAACACATATGTTCAACAGAAACGACAGGAATTGTCGTGGTCTGTCCCCACTATGTCTCATCTCGATCCCCATACCGCACAGTCCGAACTTGAAGTGCGATGAATAATCGAGCTCCAGAACATAGCAGACACTCTGCCTGATGAGTTTTCTGATGTTGCTAAAGTCACGAGATCACACATACCTGCTGCAAAAGTGCCCTGCAAGGATCGATGTCCCGAATACTGGACATCTTGCCACTACTGTGACACCAGGAGATGGCGCCATTGCCCAGCATGGCAATGATGTGGCGTCTATGGCCGCAGGTCAGCGCGGTAGACCGATTGGTTCGAAGGATACTCACCCTAGAAAGAGAGTGAATGAGGCACAAACAAATCCTTTGATCATCGATACTCAAAATCCGTCCCATGAGAATGTTTCAGATTATGGTTATGTCCAAGAGACATCATTGGGGGACGCCTCAATGCCAGAACCTATCCCTGAGAACGTAGAGATCTCTGTAAATTACACTAGTGTAAATGGGATGTGAGAACGAAGCTCCATCATCATTGATGATGTATTCACGTATTCCGTAGCACGTGAGATTATTGAGACTGATGACATCGAACCACGCTCTGTTGATGAATGCCAACGTACAGCTGACTGGCCAAAATGGAAAGATGCGATCCAGGCAGAACTTGATTCTCTAGCGAAAAGAAAGGTATTTGGCAAAGTTGTACCAATACCGCCCAACACCAAACCAGTTGGTCACAAATGGGTATTCGTTAGAAAGCATAATGAGAAAAATGAGATTGTAAGGTACAAAGCTCGCCTTGTGGCGCAAGGCTTCTCACAACACCCTGGAATTGACTACGAGGAGACCCATTCTCTCGTAATGGACGTCATTACATTCCACTACCTTGTCAGTTTGGTAGTTTCTGAAAAACTAAACATGCAGCTTATGGATGTGGTTACAGCATATCTATATGGGGATCTAGATACAGAAATATACATGAAAGTTCCAGATGGAATTCAATTACCCAAGTTAAGTGGCTCTAAACCACGGAGCGCGTTTGCGATTAGGTTGAAACGCTCACTATATGGATTGAAACCATCCCAACGGATGTGGTATAACCGTTTAAGTGACTACTTGATTAGTAAGGGATATGTCAACAATGAACTATGCCCATGTGTGTTCATAAAAAGGACAAGTTCCGGATTCACAATAGTAGCTGTTTATGTCGATGACATGAACATAATTGGCACCCTTAAAGAGTTAAGGGAAACCGCTGAACACTTGAAATCCGAGTTTAAGATGAAAGATCTTGGGAAAACACGGTTTTGCCTCGGTTTAGAACTTGAGCACCATAGAGATGGTATCCTGATTCATTAATCAGCTTATACCCAAAAGATGCTTAGGCGTTTCAACACTGACAAGATTAAGCCTTCAAGCACCTCAATGGTCGTCTGTAGTCTTGATCCAAAGAAGGATCCATTTCGTCCAAAAGATGACGATGAAGAAGTGTTAAAGGCAGAAATGCCCTACCTAAGTGCAATAGCCGCATTATTGTACTTAGCACAATGCACAAGACCAGATATCTCATTCGCTGTGAACTTGCTAGCTAGATATAGCTCTGCGCCAACATGACGCCATTGGACTGGTGATAAAGATATCTTTCGATACCTAAGTGGTACGATTGATATGGGATTGTTCTATCCCTACAGAGAGAAGATGGATTCGGACCTATCAAGTGCCAGGGACGCCACACATGGTGGACTGCGTTCCCTCTCCCCATCCCAAAACGATATAAGTGTTTTAGAAGGTTTTGCTGATGCTGGGTACCTCTCTGACCCACACAAAGGTTGCTCCCAAACTGGTTATGTTTTCACCATGGGAAAGACCGCGATATCTTGGAGGTCTACAAAGCAGACCTTAGTCGCTACCTCTTCGAGTCATGTAGAGATTATTGCTCTTCATGAAGTAGTTCGTAAATGTATATGGCTTCGATCCATAGTTACGCAGATTCGAAGCAATTGTGGTCTGAAGTCTACCACAGATGAGCCAATGAGCATTTATGAGGATAATGCTGCTTGCATTGAACAAATGAAGCAAGGCTACATCAACGGCGACAACACCAAGCATATATCGCCCAAATTCTTCTACAATCAGCAACAACAAAAGCTCCTCAAGATCAAAGTGAACCAGGCTCGATCTGAGGACAATGTGGCAGACTTGTTTACTAAGTCATTGCCCAAATCCACGTTCGAGAAACATGTGACAAGAATTGGCTTGTGGAAATTATCTGAACTCCCATGATTGTAGTCATTAGAGGGAGGCGCAGACATCAGGTGGAGATGTCTACATGTTCACCTCGAAACGTGAAGGGTGTGTTGTGCTCTTTTTTCCCTTCGACCAAGGTTATTTTTGTCCCAATGGGTTTTTGTTACTCGGCAAGGTTTTTAATGAGGCAACGAGAGAAGCACCGCGTTTGGGCAACACAAGAGGGAGTGTTCAAGTAAAACCCTAATTTGTGTTTAGCCCAAACTCTAGGTTACTTGACCTAGTGGTAATAGGGTTAAATTAGAAGGATCTAGATTCCTATTCAATGTACGATTACTGTCTTTGTATGATTAAGATTCTATGCATTGTAATCCTCTATATAAAGAGGCCCCTATTATCAATGAGAAGACACATCGAATTTCTCTCAATTTCTAATTCCCTAAAACAATACATAGATTAACTAAAATGAAAATAATTTATGTATCTTAGCCCTCATCCATTTGCTACATAGAGAGAGAGAGAGAGAGAGAGAGAGAGAGAGAGAGAGAGAGAGAGAGGTCATAGGAGACTTCGTGGGAAGCCGGTCGCCGAACTTCTTTGAAAACCTCGCCGGAGGTCTTCACAGAGAACTCATTGATGGCTGGAGAGGTTTATTACCCCACCAATAAACATTTATTGCCCCCAAATAAACCTTTATTGGGGGCAATAAAAATTTATGAAACCTCGCTGGAGGTCCCCAAAGAGGTCTTAGAAGAACTCATAAATCACCTCAGAGATTTATTGCCCCCTTAATAAACCTTTATTGCCCACTAATAAACTTTTAGGTCGCCAGAACGAGAACTTATCTTTCTAAAATTAGATAAAACTTTAATTAAAGAAAAAGATGTGGAGATTACATCAATTCAAAACGACAACGAAAAAAATCTGCAATTCAAATTATTCAATGTTGATGAAGACAATAAATTGCCCATATTCGTCAATTAACCTCTCAATTTTTTTCAATTCCTCTATTGAAACCCAAAAGACTCTTCAGATTAAAAAATGAAAAAAAATAAAAAATAAAGGGAAAAATGCACTATCAGTGCCTCAACTCTTGTGCACCGGCCAAGTTGATACCCGGACTCGCAGTGCTACCAATGTGATACCTGATCTATGATTTTGCTATCATTGTCATACTTCTGTCAAATTTCTCAGACGGGGACGTTAAAAAAGTCATGTGCCAAGCACATAGGTCTAAAAGAAAGGGCAAACAGTATTTTTGCCCAAAATGCAGCCCAATTTTTTATTTCTATTTTTATTTTTTTACAATTTTCTCTCTCCTCTTCTTCTTCTTCCTCCTTTTAGTTGTTCAGTCCGATGAAGAAGGTAAAGACCAAGTCTTTATGTGGTGAATTGTGTGCCTTATAATTCAATGTGATTTGAATCACTGTTTGTTCTGGTTTTCGACTTATTGGGTTGTTGATATGGTTGCAAAGGAGAAAGCTTTTTCTGGGCTTTCAGTTCCTGGCAGTCGCAGCAAGGCTGCAAATAGTACCATTCTACAATCTGCAGTAGCATCAAGGCTACTATTTGGATATTGATAAGAGGGAATTAGATCGGAGGAAGGAGGAGGAAGAAGAAGAATAGTGTATTTGTGCCCAAAAGAAAAGTTGATTTCAATCCGAACAAGGTTCCCTGTCTTTTCCAATTGAAATCTTACAGCAACTATCACGCTCGCGTTGATTGCATCTGATAATTGGATTGTGAGGTTGGGGAAAACCTAAGCCACGGTGGTCGCCACCTCACAACTCCTGCAGCCCAGAACCCAACTGATTTCTATCCCATAATTGTATTTGTTTTTACAATTTTAGTTTGCTTACATATGTTGCTATGTTTCTGTTCTCTGTTTGAACATCAACTTTTATCGTTTTTTTTTTGTCTTTTCCTCTGGTTCGCATTTCTGCAGCTCTGCTCATGAAGGATTGGGAGCCGAGAGAGAGGCCACGATGAAGAAGAGGAGTCGGCGGCTTGCTAAGGTTCAAGAGGAGCCCATCGAGAATGCTGAAAAAATTACAGAAATTAATGCTAAAGAGTTTGATGAGAAGATGAAGATCAAGTATGGACAGAGGGTGAAGCCTGAGTTTGAAACTTGAGTCTTTGAGTTATTTGTATGGGTCACTGTGGTTGTGGCCATTGGGTTATGTATGTGAAGTAAAGCTTATGAAAAAGAAAGAAAAATGGATTATTTGGATTGGATTCAAGGACATGAACAATTGCTGGGTTTTTGTTTTTGCTATTTTGGCATCTTGGTTAATGGTTATTCTAGGTTCAAGAGCGTGAATAATTGCTAGAATTGAGGGATGAAGTTCTTAAAAACTAAGTGTGAAGCAATCATGATGTGGTAGAAATTTTAGAGAAGAATATTTGGAAGAAGATTGAGCGATGCAGCAACAATTGAACAAAGGAGGAAGAAGAAGAAGAAGAAGAGGAAGAGGAAAGAGAAAATTGTATAAAAAAATTATGGGGCCATTTAAGTCATTTCATGGCATTTCTGGGCCCACGTGCTTGGCACGTGACTTTTTTAACGTCCCTGTTTGAGAAATTTGACGGAAGTATGTCAACGATAGTAAAATCATAGATCAGGTATCACATTGGTAGCACTGAGAGTCCGGGTATCAACTTGGCCGATGCACAAGAGTTGAGCCACTAATGGTGTCGTTGTTGTCGATAATGCTCGTAAAGCCCTCATGGTTCCAGTCCCCATTGGTGTCACTAGGATTGCCAGCTTGGGGGCTACCAGTCGCTCCAGTAAGGACAAGTTTGAACTGTAAATAAAAAAATGAAATTCAATCAGAAATGTCCCCTATTCCACATTTTCTTGAACTAAAAATTACAGTAACAAACGCACCCGAACCTAAAGTTCAACATTTTCTTGCAAATTTAAAAATCCAAAATTAACGAAAATTGAACTGCGTAACAGACCCAAACCTGTTTCGAAGGTTGAAGACGGCTTCCGATCGTAATCCGATGCAGCGCCGTGAGAGAGATTGAGCTGAGAGAGAGAAGAGAGAGAGAGAGAGAGACAGAGAGAGAGATTGAGGTAAGAGTGAGAGGAGGCATGGCCGGCGAGATCGTTCGATCAGTCGGCCTCGTCTGCCATGGGCCAGACAAGACTCTTCTTTCGAAAGGACCAGATCCGGGGATCCTCGCTCCGAAATTGGACCCGAATTGATCAGATTTCACGGGATGGGCTGTAGTGGAATTGAGGCGGAAGAGGTTGACGACTTGAAAGTCGCCAGCCGATCGATGTTGTTGTAAGAGTAGAGATGATGGGAGCAGTCCGCTAAGCTTGTTTCCGATGAGATCGAGGACCTAAAGGAAAGGCAAGTTGGTGATGCACTGGGGAATCTTACTGAAGATGACTGATCTGCGGTGGGGCGAGCAAGGCGCTATTAAAGCGTGGCCAGATATGTCCGGCACCAGAATTAGATTTTGGAGGGGGGGGGGGGGGGGGGGAGTGTGTATGTGTGAAGATCGAGGCGATGAGAGAGAGGCATGATGTAGTTTATTAATTAGGTTGAGGGTAAAATTGTCATTTGTTATTAAATTGGGTTAGTGAGAATAAAAATCTGTTGCTGAGTTAAGTGGGATAATTTTGACTTGTTTTAGTGTTTTGGATCAATGACCCAATATATTAACCGAAATAAAATTTTATTAGAAAAAATGACCCGCCCCAAATGATACAACAAAAAGAGTCAATCATAAGTCATAACCAACCTTGTCTACTCTATTGAGGAAAATACAAATGAAATCAGGCCATACAGATTGGAACCAAGAACTACATTGGAACTCATGGAGGTATTTCTTCCCCCACTAACTTTTTAAATTTATAATGACGTGTGCTTATATCTCTTAATGTGGAACTGCAATAGCAACCTTCATTAGGTTGTATGATTTCTTCTTGCTTCATGACTTACAGGTAAAGAAATCAATTCCAAAGATCCAAACGAGGAGCATGGCCTACAAAAGGAGTTTTATTTTATTTTTTATGAAAGAAAGTAAATTAAATAGAAAAAGCCTATGGGATTACTAGAGTTTACAAGATCAAAAATCAAGGCTCTAGAGAGGCACCCTATCATTTCAAGTAGTACCTATATTAGTGCTATGATCTAAATTAGCAATAGCTTCAGTTGTGAAATTTGCCTCTCTATGAACATGTTTAAAAGAAATTGAAAAGAATCTGGAGGCAATAACCCAAATATCTTGGACAATCTTGATCAATCTCCAAAGGGGATTGGTTCCTCCATTGATTGCATCAATTACAAGCTTGGAGTCGCCTTCCACTTCAACTCTTTTGAAGTCGTTATCCCTTGCCAAAACTAGGCTGTTACACAGGGCAACAGCTTCAAAATATAGCACTGTTGTATTTTCAGCAGATGTAGTAACTGCAGCAAGAGGTTTGCCAATATGGTTTCGGATAACAAAACCTCCGGCTGCAGATTCTCTTGAAGCAGAGCCATCAAATTTTATTTTTACATGGTCATCTTTAGGGTTTTCCCATTTGATTGTGGACGGACGAGTGGCATTTTGAACTCCACAGAGGTTCACATTTTGAACTCCACAGGGTTTTCCTATTCTGCTGCTACAACAGAGGAAGGGTTTGAAGCTATTCCTCTGAAGATGAGATCATTCCTGGCCTTCCAGACCTGCCAACAGACGGTAATTATTTTGGCAAATAAATCACATTGAAAAGGTTTCCTTAGGAAGAGTTCCTAGAACACTTTTAAGTAGCCTTCTTCCCAATCTACTGGGGGGTTGATGTCAGCAAGCTTCCAAATTAACATCTTTTGTAAAGTTACAGTAGCCAAACAGATGATCAGCAGTCTCATTATCATTATTACAAAGAGGACAGGTATTATCATTGATCAAACCAAACATGGAAAGTCTATCCCTGGTCTTCAATCTATCTTTAAGGAGCAGCCAACCAAAAATTTTGGCTTTAGAATGAATGTTTAGCTTCCAAAGTTTTGATCAAATCGATCTGGTCATGATTTTGATAGTCACGAAGCTGAAGCCAAGTAGCTGACTTAATTGAGAAACGGCCATGAGAAGAGGGGCCCTAAATGAAATTATCTTCCTGGTCAGAAACAGGTGATGGGATTCCAAGTATTTGTTTATTAATAACATGCAAGTCTAGTTCCAAGAGCCATCAATGATATAATTATCTACCGTTTTCCCTAGATTAATCATGTGTTTCCTGTCTTCAGGGACATCCAACAAGGGGCAAACAAGCACCCAATTAAACATCCAGACATCCAGAATTTGATGGTTTTACCTCTTCCTACAATCTATCTCATACCTTTCAAAATCAGCTTCTATTTTACCTGAAAGAAGGAGCAATGCCTTGCGCATTTCTTCCTGACAATTTGAGCCGACCAATTGTCCTGGTCATTTAGAACTTTCCATGCAAGTTTATCAATTGCTGCATTATTGAAAAAAAATTCTGATCAGATATATAATTGTGTACCTCTCATGTTTCTCAATGCAGAAACCCCTAAAAGAAACAAGATGCCTATGATGCAATAACCTGGCAAGAAACACTCTCTCTCTGCATAACTCATGCTCCCTTTGCTCGAAAAATTTGTTCATCCGCTTCACTTCTGCCACTACACCATCACCACAGTGAGCTTTGTACACAATTCCAAATCCCCCTTGTCCAATGGTAGTATTGAAATTGTAACTGAATTTTTAAAACATAGATGGAGGACCTGCACATAAGTCACATCCAAGAGACCCCAGTGAAATGATTCATTTACAATCCCCGTTTTCAACAGTTATACATAGATGTTACATAACCTGAAACAAGGATGTAAAGATAATATCAACATGAGGATTGTAAGTCACCAACTCTTCTGTATAGATAGTGAGGTGGATAAAGATATTACACAATTGAGTAATCTCCACCAATATATCAATTTTTTACTTTTCACAAAGAAACACATAACAGACTCTTTCACATAAAAGCAGCAGCAGCTACTTACAATCGAGCTTGTGAAAGCATTTGGTGTATGCCCTTTGAAAGAAACATTTAAATTAGCTGGTGCTTGGATTTGCTGCCTACCGAAAACACATTCAATCCAATTTAACTCAGAGAACACATTAGCCTAGCACACTTTGCAACAATATATAATAAGCACCTATATATATACACACACTTAGAAACCAGTTCAATACACTCAAATTCCAATTCCGACAAATCCAATTCCAGCCAAGTGGACCCAGAAAATAATTCAACACACTCAATCGAACCAAATATTACAAATCAAACAGACACAATCTTAGATTAACTCAAATAACATCAAAACTTGATGTGTTGTTGAGGATACACCACTGGTTTAAAAGAAAGAAAATGTCGCTTGATTAACTCAAATAACATCAAAACTTGATGTGTTGTCTAATGAGCGTCGTGTTATTAACTTTTTGGGGAATTTGATTCTACACCCAAATTCACACACACCTTTTAGATTAAACTCATCTATAAGATTGTTTTAATATACACCAAAACCTATTAATTACGTTTATCTTAAAAAAAACTATGAAATAGGATAAATATTAAAACTCATTGTTGTTAAGAATTACTAAAGCTGCCACCATCCCCAAACTTTCTGCAGATGCAAGTCTTGAAACGCTTGGGCAAGACATCGCCTAGAATTAATCAACTCTTGATTCCAGCAATTGAAATCAATACCTGGGTTGGAATTTATATAATCTCCGCATTCAAAATCTGGAATTATTGGTGGCTAAGTCATTCTCTGAATGATTTAGGTACAAATTGTGAACTCCCTGAATGATAGGTACCTAAATCATTTGCTATGTTAAAACCCACAAGATGTTTAACACCTGAATGATAGACAAAATTATGCAACTTTACCTACGGTTCATTCTACCTAAGTTATTTCCTAATTGATAGGTACAAATTGTGAACTCCTAAATGATAGGTACCTAAATCATTTGCTTATGTTAAAATTCACATGATATTTAACACATGTACGTACTATAGGAAAAATTATACAGTTAGGCCTATGGTTCATCTAGAAATACCAAAATTAGCAAGTGAAAGTTAATGACGAGGATGTTGGATTATTCTATTTCATTTCCGGTAAATGAGGTGAAATGAATATTTTACTAAAAAGTCAACAATTATATTTGAGGAATATTTTACTATTCAATTAGAACGGTAAAATAATCAAACTAAAAAAACATGAAAAATCATAATTATAGACTTAAAACCTATAAAGAATGTTTACTTATGTGAATGGGTGTAGATTAAAAGAAAATATATGAATGGATTTTTCCTAATAGGAGCTTCATTTTTTGGGTTTTTTTTTTTTTAATTTTCTCTAATTTTTTTCTAACAGGAATAAATTTAGGGCCCAAAGGCTAAATAATGACCCCTGCATATATCTATCGAACAATACTGTTAAAGATGGGTGTGGTTTTTCAATAAATGAGGAATAATCAAAGATTAATAAAGTATTATCAAATTTGGACCAAGTCTCAGGCTCCAAGCCGAATACTCTTAAAATGGAAGCACACACGAAGTTAAAGTTCCTTCTTCCTTGCGTAGAAAGATAGACTTCATTTTCTAAGATAATTTAAAAATTTGTCTCCTTGTACGTTCAACCCCTGGGGCCATTGAGACGTGTAAGCTAACTTCTTAATAATTAATTATTGATCTTGAATAAAGTTGCAAACTTACAAAGTTACAATATGTGTCTTTGGACTTTGGACTTTGGACTTTGGATAGCCAATTGATTTTAATACTGGTTGTATGCGCTCCTAGCTTGCTATATAAATTCGTAAGTGCTGATCAGTAGCCATTTGCAAACCAGCAAATTTGGTCTAATTACTTCTTCTTGATGAGCTTAATTCAACTACATTCGTCGTCACTTCTTACTATTAAAAGATATAGTCTAATGTCGTTTCAAAAAAAAAAAAAAGATATAGTCTAATGTATGTGGAACACGTCATGTAAAGACAAAGGATCCCACTTTTTTCCTGATAATCTTTGGAAGTTAAATAAGATTAGGAGATTGGAATTCAAATCTGAAAAATTAATTATCAATTAAGCATTTGATGTTAAACGGCACATCTAGATTCTAGACACAAGACACCTGCACACCTGCACACCAGTCACACCATTGACTTCATCAACCATTGATCTATTTATTTCCTCTATCGTGATCAGTCCATCACTGCAACAAACAGAATATCAAATTATGGAGTACTATGTTCACTTCAAGCCTATTTCTCACCTCTGTCTTCATTTTCTCCTCGTGCTATTTTCATGTATGGGGGCTGGGCTTTCGAGCAATATTGTGAAACATACATGCCTAGAGAAAGAGAGAGAAGCTCTTCTCAGCTTCAAACAAGATCTTGCCGATCCTTCTGGTAGGCTTGCCTCCTGGATGGGTCATGCTTGCTGTCAATGGCAAGGGATTTCATGCAACAACCGAACGGGTCACGTTGAAAAGATAGACCTCCGAAGTACATACCACTCCTTTTTGGTGGGTAAGATAAATCCTTCTTTGATTCACTTGAAACATTTATCTTACTTAGATCTAAGCCAGAATGATTTTCAAGGTATTCAACTCCCCAAGTTCATTGGGCAGCTTAAGAGTTTGAGGTATCTCAATCTCTCCTGTACATCATATGCGGGAGAGATTCCCCCTTCTCTTGCTAACCTCTCAAACTTACATTATCTTGATCTCAGTAATCCTTTTTATGATTGTTATTCCAAAAACATGAATTGGCTTTCTCATCTCCGTTCCTTAAAGTACCTCAATCTTGGAAGTGTGAACCTTAGCAGCACAGGAGTAGGTTGGTTACACGATGTTATCATGCTTCCTTCACTCTTAGAGTTGCATTTGTTTTATTGCCACATTGACAAAAGCCTTTTTCGTCTGTCACCCCTCATGATCAACTTCACATCCCTTTTAGTCCTTGATATGTCCTCCAATTTTCTTCATTCTTCATTTCCCAGATGGCTTTTAAATCTTATTAGCCTCAAGTCCCTCGAACACCTAAACTTACGAGGTATGGGCCTCCAAGGTCAAATTCCTCAAGTCATTGGACATCTGTGCAAGCTAAAGATGTTAAATCTTGGGGGCAACGACTTCAACGGAGATCTTCAAGAGTTTTTAAGTGGTTTCTCAAATTGTCGAGATAATGGGAGGATGGTAAGTGAATTGCAGCATCTTGACCTCCATTTCAACTCTTTTTCTGGATCATTTCCAGAATCTCTTCGACACTTACCATCATTGAAAACACTACACCTCTCTTCTAACCATATGAATGGTTCCATTAATCCTCAAATTTTGGGACAACTCTCTCAGCTAGTTGACCTAGATTTGTCTAAAAATTCATGGGAAGGAGTTTTGACTGAATCACATTTCATGAACCTCACGAGATTGGAAACTTTTAGAATAGGCACAAACAGACCAGCTTTGTCATCATCTCTCATTTTCAATGTGACTGATGACTGGCTTCCCCCATTCAAGCTCCGCACAGTTGACATTCAAAACTGCAGAATGGGTCCTGCATTTCCGGTATGGCTTCAATCTCAAACTCAGCTAGTTGATGTCCTCCTTGATAATACTGGAATTTCTGGTCGAATACCTGTGGATTGGCTCTTGAAGATATCTTCCCATGTTGAATCTTTGCTTTTACCTAACAATGACATTGGTGGAAAACTTCCCTTCCAATTCAAGTTTCTGAAAATAACTGTCATGGATTTGCGTCATAATCAATTTGAGGGCACACTCCAGCAGCTTTTGCCCACTAATGTGCCTCTATTAAGAGAATTGTATCTTTCTGATAATCATTTGAAAGGAACTATTCCACCTTCAATTTGCCAAGTGCAATATATGACAATCCTTTCTCTGAGAAACAATCAGTTTTCAGGAGAGTTCCCTCAAGAATGGAGTATGTGGAGATATTTAAGAGTTGTGGATGTTGGAAACAACAATCTCTCAGGTAACATTCCGAGTTCAGTGGGCATTCCACGTTCTCTTGGTGTATTGAAGATGAATGACAATAATTTCGGTGGGGAAATTCCTTTTGCGATGCAAAATTGCTCTAATTTGACAGGTATTGATCTTGGTGGCAACAAACTCACTGGAAAACTACCTTTATGGTTAGGGTCAAAGCTATCTAAATTGCAAATTCTGCGATTGCGATTCAACTATTTAAGTGGAAATATTCCTCAACAATTGTGCAATCTCAAAGAACTTCATATCCTAGACCTTGGTCATAACGACCTTTCAGGGACCATTCCCAAGTGTCTGAGTAATCTGACTAGTCTCGCATCTGGTTTGACCTCTTGGCATCTTTATGGTGATTACGATGAGCAAACAACAGTTATCATGAAAGGAGGAGAACATACATATAGCAGTGATCATACTCTGATGTGGGTAATGAGCATTGATCTTTCGTCGAATAATTTAAAAGGCGAAATCCCTGAAGAAATATGCGCCCTCATCAGATTGGTTTCCTTGAACTTGTCAAGGAATCAATTAGTCGGAAAGATTCCATCGAAGTTCAGAAACTTAACTGGGTTGGAAACACTTGATCTCTCATTCAATCACCTTTTAGGACAAATTCCCCAAAGCTTTTCTTCTTTGACATTATTGTCTCACTTGAACTTGTCTTATAACAACCTGTCCGGAAGAATTCCTTCAGGCCCCCAACTCCAAACACTGGATAGTTCTTCGTATGTGGGGAATCCATCACTCTGTGGGTTTCCTGTCTTAACCAAGTGCGAGGGAGATGACACATCTACACTACAAACTTTTCTTGGAGGAGACAGTCAAGATGAAGATGAGAATGAAAAGCTTGGTTTCTATATCAGCATGGTCCTCGGGTTCATCCTAAGCTTTTGGGGAGTTTGTGGCACATTACTCATAAAGAAGTCATGGAGGTATGCCTATTTTCAATTCTTTGACAACTTGAAAGATAAAATAGCAGTAGCAATTACACTGAAGGTTGCCCGTTTGCAAAGAAGATTGTGATCAAGAAATGAAACAATAAAAGTTGTCATACAATAAGAATGATCGATGTATATCCTCTCTCAATACTGTAATGTAATTTACCACTTGTAAACAATAAATCAGATGAAGTATAGTATGATGCCAAGTTGATGTTCTCATTTGTTTGCTTTTCTATCTTTGCAACATGTTTCAAATTTGTAATACCAAATTGCATGTTCTGATAACAATGCAAGAAAATTGTTCGAAATTGGCTGTGGATTGTGTGCAGTGACATGCAGCGATCGGATAATTCTATGCCAATAATTTTCCTACTTCCGATTTATCAATATCAATTGTAGATAGGGAAGAAAGGTCTCCTGTAGAGTACTTAAGGAACTAACTGAAGACTTTCCGAGTTTAAAAGTTGATTTGAAGTTGTGAAAATAATTAAAAGTAAATAACAAATAATGAAATTGCTTAAAATTGAGAATCAATAAAGAAACAGAAGTCAGGGAATGCATCCACTACCAACCAATCATGTATGTAAACCATGTTTAACCTAATCTCATCTATTTTTTTTATTTTTTTTTTAAAAGACATAATCTCATCTATTCATGGATGAAGATGCTTAAGTTATTCATGGATGAAGATGCTCAAGTTAACTCACTGTTATAATTACCCTATTGTTTTTCCTTATGTGTATTCATGGATGAAGATGCTCAAGTTAACTCACTGTTATAATTACCCTATTGTTTTTCCTTATGTGTATGCTAAGCAAGAGAAAAGCTCTACATACCTAACATATTCCATAAAATGCAACCTAGGTTAAGCAACTCTAGATTTAACCAAGGTTTTAAATCTCTACGATATTTCCGATATATCCCCCGATATCTCCTTTTTTCGATGGACCGATATATCTAGGGGGTAAATATCTTATCTTTTACCGTTTCTGCGAAATTTCTCCGACATCGTCAAATATCCCCGATATATTAGATATTTGCGATATATCCCCGATAAAGTGAAGAAATATCTGTAAAATTTGAGGTAAAAATAAAAAACTCGATAATTCTCTAAATGAAAATCTGTGTGAAGAGAGATCTCCTAAAGGCAAATCTGACTATCTGAGTGAGGAGAAATCCCTTCAAGGTGAATTTAGGTGAGTAGAAAATCCCCTCAAGGCGAATCTAAGTGAGGAAAAAATCCCCTCAAGGCGAATCTTTACCCCGGAGAAATACCCATAAGGCGATTTTGGGTGAGAAGTAATTCTTTAAAAGTCTAAATGCAAATCTGTGTGAGGAGAGATTTGGTACTATATAGTCTATGACTATGTCTGTAACTCTGTATGTAGTTTGTAACTTTGTAGTTGAATAATAGAAAGAAAATAAAGCCATAAAGGTTCAATTATTCAAATGAAACCAAATGACATTGCAAAAGGAAGTCAAGGAACCATATATGGATGACATGATGAGAAGAGAGTGTAGAGTACGGAGTATTAAATTTTAGCTATGCATCTTGAAAAAGTGAGGAATAATGAAGCTACTGTGTAGTCTATAGTTGAATAGTATAAAGAAGCTAAAAGTTCAAATGCTAAAGTAACTATCAGATGGAA
Organism: Rosa chinensis; assembly: GCF_002994745.2. NCBI lineage: Eukaryota > Viridiplantae > Streptophyta > Magnoliopsida > Rosales > Rosaceae > Rosa > Rosa chinensis. The sequence goes on from NC_037094.1 coordinate 37,300,144, forward strand.
TATGTGAATAGGTATATAGATCTACTTCATGTTGCAAGCGAGCCACTTGATAATGGCATTGATCCACTTCATGATTGGATTATGCCTGCACACCTCGATGATGAAGCTGGAAGACCTCTTCCACAAGTTGTAGAAACTGCAACTAATGCTGGAATCAACGTAGAGAGAGTCTTATCTGAAGAAGTTGTTAAAAACCCATAAGATAATTCAGATAGTGATGATGCGTGGGATGGTACAGCAACTCCAAATAGTTCTGATGATGGTGGAGAGAGGGTGGAAGCGGAACAAGTGGTGGAGGTGAAAGATATGAATATGGACAATCTTTTGTGGATGGAGGATTCCAATTTACATGTGAAGGTAATTTGGATCATGCCACCCAAGATGAAGACCACGGAGTGAGAACAGCTGGTCATGGTGCTCAAGAGAAGACCCAATATGGGAGGAGGACTAGAGGTGCAACTGATGATCAAAGTACTCCATATGATGTTTCTTCAATTGCCTTAAGTTTTGACTCTATCAGTTTAGGCACAGAGCACAGTGAGATCTCAAATGAATCTCATGAAGGCAACAATCAATTTGGTTATGATGCTTATGGATATAATCAATATGGAGAAGTATATGATCAGTCATCCAGTTGGGTTCATCCTTATTATCCCCTTATAGGGGAAACAGTCAGCAGCTCTAAAGAGATCTATAACTATCATGTTCATCACTACAATTCGCACTATATGGGTCATATATCTTGGTCTGATTATTGCATTTTCGTAGACCAGTGAGCGGCTTTTCAACCTCCTAGAGTCTCTTTTTGGATGTAGATGAAGTTGACTTTCATATATATTTATATGTAGTTCTAAATTTCTAATAAATTAACTTTTTTCAAAAACGATATTTTCGTACCCTGTATCCCCGATATATCCCTGGTATTTCTGATATCTCCCTTTTTCAAAGTACCGAAAGATATGAAAATACCGATATTTAAAACCTTGGATTTAACACATGCACAGATTTAACACACATAAATCATTATGCAAAAGATATATATACACACACACACACACACACACAGTCCTTCTCTGCTAAGGATATCCTTAACTTAGCATACGGTAAGGATTTCCATATTTTGACCACTTTTCGATCATATATTCACATCTTAACCGTTCAGCTTTTAGATATATATGAATGGATCACTTATGTAAAATTTCAGCCAAACTGATAATCGTTAAGGCATCCAAAATTGCAATTTACATGAATGGTTTAGGTTTGACAGATTCAGTTCGTTCGTGTAAATCACAGTTTTGAATGCCTTAACGATCATCAAGTTTGTTGAAAATTTGTAGATATGATCTACTAGGACCTAAAAACTGAACGGTTAAGATGTGAATATGTGATTAAAAAGTGGTCATAATATGGAAATCCGTACTGTAAGCTAAGTTAAGGACCTCCTTAGCATAGAAGGATATATATATATATATATATATATATATTTTATCTAGAGCGGAGCTCCGCTTTGAAATTAACGTGTGAAGTTCGAGTTTTCGGTCACTTTTACGTCGCATATCCACATCTCGACCGTTCACTTTTAGGTACTAGTGTATACATCATCTCTGCAAATTTTCAGCCAAATTGATGATCGTTAAGGTCCTCCTTAGTTTAACTAGGTTAAACTAATGGACAGACTGAATCTGTCAACCTGAACCATACTAGCTTTAAAGCAGTTATCAATGCTTTAACGATCATAAATTTGACTGAAAATTTACAGAGATGATCTATACATTAATACCTAAAACCTGAACGGTCGAGATGTGGATATGCGACCGAAAAGTGACCCAAAACTCGAACTTCACACATTAATTTCAAAGCGGAGCTCTGCTCTGGATAGGATCTGTATACACACACACACACACGATTGAAATGCTAAAATATGATCGAAAAGTTGGTCTAATGCCCTATCCCTAAAAAAGACCATAAAAAGGGATCCCTCACTAGAAGGGTCCTGTATATGTGTGTGTGTGTGTGTGTGTGTGTCTGTATATGTGTATATGTATATATATATATATATATATACGGAGCCGTTCGAGAGCGGACGTTTGCAACCCAGAAAAAGTACTGACGTCGCTCTTCTGGCCTCAATCGAGCAGCGACGGCGGCATATCAGTTGCCGGACGGAACTAGGAGCGGTTCGAGAGCGGACGTTTGCAACCCAGAAAAAGTGTGGACGTCGCTCCTCCAGCCTCGATTGAGCAGCGATGGCAACGTTTCTGTTGCTGGACGGAACCAGGCCACGACGTGGACCAATTCAGAAGCTGCTGGAGTCGTCGACGAAGGGTTCGACTTTGAGCTCCATGGGCTTCCATGGTTTCCGATGAGTTCGCAGCACACCGCTGCGTTTCTGATCGCCTTCGCCTTCGCCGCTTGCTTAAGGCCTTCCGGGATGTCTAGAGGGTGCGTTCGGCACCTGCAGCGCAGCGATCGCCGCCTTTGATCTCGATCCGGCCTGTATATATACATATATATATATATATATATACATATATACATATATATATGTATATAGAGAGGACCTCCTTAAACTTGAAAAGTGAGGATGTTTTTATTTTTAGTTTGTATTTTAATAGTCACAACCACTCATTCTCTAATTACCTACACACAAGTCCTACAAAAAATTAGCCACACTACAAAAAAAGAATTCATTTGGCTTCACCAGTTAGCGTCGGTGTGAGAATGCCGTCACCATTGATCTAAAATTCGCTACAGCAAATGCAGTGTCACAAAGAGAAAAATTATTTGTCACGGCATGGCGTCGCCGTTGGATAAATATGCCCTCAATGGCTACGGCATATTCTTTCCGTTGCCAAATTTTTATAATTTTAGCTACGGTAATATGTGCCGTCGTGTATTTCATTTTATACATTTTCTTTTGTTTTATTTTTTTGACGTTTGGGCGGATATAGGTGCCAAAATTAAACATGTCGGCAAGCTTTCAAGGTTTTTGGGTTTATAAACTTTGTTCTTGTTCCCACTCCCTCCACCTGCTATTTCCCGCTCACTCCATCCAATCCCGACAATGAAGTCGACCATAGGAATCCTCGAAGTTGACATCTGCTAGTTCAACTCCATCTCCTTCCTATTTTTCTTCCTCTTTCTGCATATTCAATCAGTCACTCAAACCCTAAACTCTAATACCCAGAAATCAATTAAATATGTCCGTCTCTCGAATTGTGGCTTGCATCTTGTCTTGTGCTTTTGAGTGGGTACGCATATTATCTCCCTTGTTAGTTCAATTTTGTTAGTTTTTGGAATGATGGTAAGCTTGGTATTTGGTATTTGTGATTATATGGAAAGTGTTGATGTAATGAAAATTGCATGGAAGTAATTTTAGTTCTTAATCATCTGACATGTTTCTACTGCATTGAATGAAATTTGGGATATAGTACTGATATATATTGTTTTGTCATAATTTGATGTTTGCAGTTATATACTGTTGGCTTAATTCGTACCCTTGTTGTTTAAAATCACAGTGTTGTTACGTGGTGCAGCAAGCTGAATGCCATAGCTTGTGCCTTAGAAACTTGTGCAAGAATTCTAAGGTCAGTATTGTTTGTCACTCATCACCTTGTAAATCTATTGTCTCACTACCTATTGCAGGATATGTTTGTTTAAGGAAAATATGATTAGAGAGAATTGTGTATTATTATTGATAATAGGAGCCCTTTATATAGGGATTTACAGAGTACATACAAGGTAATAGAATCCGAATATAACTAGGAAATCTAGAACCTTCTCCAATTACAACTCTATAACTAAACCCTAGTTTGAGGAGGCACACTCAATGTCAACTTCCTTCAACACTCCCCCTTGTGCCGCTCAAACTTAGTGATGACGCTTTGATCATTGCCTCGTTAAAAACCTTGCCAGGTAACAAAAACCCAGTGGGACAAAAATAACCCTGGTCGAAGGACAAAAAGAGCACAATACGTCCTTCACTCTTTGAGATCGATCATGTAGACATCATACCTCCCCCTAATGTCGACATCTCCCCCTGATTGCTACAATCATGGGAATTAGGATAATTTTCTCAATCTGAGGCTCTTCACATGTTTCTCGAAGGTGGATTTAGGTAACAACTTAGTAAATAAGTCCGTTACATTATCCTCTTATCATATTTGATTTACTTCAATATATCTTTAGAAGTACTTGTTGTTGCTGATTATAAAAGAACTTAGGCGATATATGCTTGATGTTGTCGCCCTTGATGAAACCTCATTTCATTTGCTCAATACAAGCTGCATTATCTTTATAAATGCATGTAGGTTCATCTGTGATAGACTTCAAACTATAAGTTCCTCGAATATGTCTAATTACAGACCTGAGCCATATGCATTCACGCGCGGCTTCATGTAGAGCAATAATCTCTGCATGATTTAAGGAAGTAGTGACATGGGTCTACTTTGTAGACCTCCAAGATATCGCAGTGCTTCCCATGGTAAAGACATAACCAATTTAGGAGAGGCCTTTGTGTGGGTCAGAGAGATACCATGCATCAGCAAAACGCATCAAAACATCACTTTCATTTTGATGTAAGGGAGGTGGGTGATCACTACACCAAAAACTGCATCACACGACGATGAAAAAACGTCGTCTGATTTGAAGACTCACCGTCGTCTATCTCGATGTTGTCTGATGAAAAATCAGACAACGGTGAATTCACCGTTGTATGATACAAAGTCAGTCGACGTATATTTCTTAACACCGTTGTCCAAGAACTCGACAGATGCCGGACGCACCCATGCGCAACACTTGTGCGCAGCAGTTCACACAACAGAATTTGCTTTTATGCCGTTGTGGGTTGAATTTTCATACAACGGTTTTGTAGTTTAGCTGTTGTGTGATTAAAAGTAAGACAACTATGTTCTAGTATTTTCTGTTGTATGAGCTTAAAACTAGACGACGTTACTTATTGAAATCCATTGTGTGATAGCTATGAATGAGTTAAACTAGACGACGTTACTTATTGAAAACCATTGTGTGATAGCTATCAATGCGTTGTGTGAATACCCAGAATTTTTTTGTTCAGACAACGTTGGTTGACGTTTCTGAAAATCTGTTGTATGATTGCTGCAAACGTCCATTCTCTGAATTGATTTGTGCATTAATTTGGTCCATTTTACCCAATGAACAGTGAATATATCTATCAAGCAATCCATCATAATATCTAACATTCTGTACATAAAACTGCAAAAGGCAGTATTTCCCAAACAAAATTGTCCAAATTTCAAGCCAACAATAAAAGAAGAAAAGCATTCCTAACTAGCTACACATGAATCAAAAGCTGATATAATATCTTTTCACTTCAACAAAACCTTCATGTGTCACTTTACCAAGCATCTTGTGCACTATATTCTTATTTGCATCACCTCCAAGCTTGTTGTGAAGCTTCACAAGTTAGCACATATTGCAGCACCAGAAGGAATGTTCCTATTTATTTGTGGTGTTGAGTAGAACAAATCTGAATGGTTCTTCTAGGATTTGGATATTGGAGTGCGAAGAACTGTTTCCTCTATATCTACATCTTCACCATTCAAAATCCTGCACAAGGTTTCCCATCACTTATCAAACACTAAATTACCAATACATGTCATAATAATTGGATGTCGATAGATAAGTCAGACTGGTGATTGTATCAGCTAAGATAGAGGTACATTTGAACATTATACACATGTAATTAATGAGACAAATAAGCAAATCGTAATCTACCAATGAGACTAAGCAGCTTAAATGATAGAGCAAACCTGAAATGCACAGGAGCATAAGTTTGAAAAAGTACATAAGTATTGCTCATGTTGACTTCACTATCAATCCAATCAATCAAAGTTTCCATTGATCTCTGGTATGCAGTATAACATGAAAGGGTCAAATTAACAAATTAATAATAAGCCTCTAGTTGTGAAGGGTACCAGTTGATGCCGGATGGTTTGTAATCAAAAGCATATTTAAATGTTGTAGCAGCTGCACCATATATCCCAGAGAAAATTGCAAACAATTGACTAACAAGTTAGGTATCTTTCAATATTTTCTTATGATAAAGATATGAAACCAATATACTGAAATGAATTGACTGACAAGTGGATTACCTTGTGAACCCACTCCAACTCCCCGCCTCTAGGATCAAATGTCCCGTGCTGCAGACTGATCAATTTAAGGGTAAAACGAGGACCACATTCCTGAGTGTTTAAGACAGGAAAGACCGTTAAGATCTACATTTATAAATGATACAATAAAAAATAAAGAAATAAATGTAAACTGCATGATATGGTAGATGTGGCAATACCCTGCCTTCCTATGTCACATAAATGGACCAAGAATGAAACATAAGGACATTTCAAGTGGTGGAGGAAATTCAGCCAGGGCCCTGGGCCAAACCAGATCGAGACAAGAAAGCAAATGCAAGAGGAACAAATAAATAATTGACACCAACCTGTAGGCGCACAAATGGTTTTGCTTCAGTAATAGCGTCAGCTTTGGAATCCTTGGTCTTTTTGCCCTTTACTTCAGCCTGTTTAGTCTCTTTGGTTTCAAAAATGTACCTGAACACATAGAAATTAATGATCATCAGTAAACAAAAAGCTCTACAGCAAAGGAAAGTATATAAGATCACAAGTATAAGAAAGGATCACTACAAGAACTAAAAATAGCAAAGGAGGCACACTGATGATGCCGGAAGAATATAAAATCTCACTGGTTGTGGAAAGTTACAACTCGCCGACCACGAAAATTTGGTTCTTGAGGGAAAAGTGACTGTATTAATCTGAAGAAAGCAGGTGAAAGAAGAAAACCATTAGGAGCTTGAAGGTAATCCATCCTTACATAAGAAACCACTTGAAACTAATTGTACAGGGAAAAAAAATGAAATTACCCCACTGTGTGATGAGGTGTATTTGAACCAAAAAGTCCAAAATGCATCCTCCCAACGTGAGAAAAAATTTCAAACAAGTTAAGGATTGCAACCTCCCAATGCGATGACCAAGGCGTGTTGTAAAGTTGTTTAATACAAGCTCAAGCTCATGACTGGTTGGATTTCCATGATTCTGCAGGCATGCCAAATAAAGAATAAGGAAAGAAAATGACAGTTAACACACCCTACATTAATTCCCCAGAGATGAAAAATTAATACTTTGCAGAAATTTATTCTTTTGGACTCTTTCAAGATTTTTAATCTCAATGACTCCTCTTTTCACCAACTGAAGAAAATAAAAACCTTTCATCGCAATATGTGGCAAAACAGTATAAAGATGGTACTGTTTTGATACATGCAACATATAGCAACGAACCTTGATATCCTTCTGTAAAACAAGCTTTGAGAGCTTAAAATGGGCAGTAGGTCCATTAGGTAAGCCAAAAATTAGGAGAGCATCTGAAAAATGATTGCAGTAGTTGAAGTCAGATAAAAAACAACAGGGAAAATATGGGGACGATCTCATTTCACACAGAATTTAGAAGTTAAAGACATCAGAAGCAAAGTCTGAGAGACCAACCTGGTTCCCGGCGATTGGTATGAACAACAATTAAAGAAGTGAATTCCTTTTTATTTGCATACTCTATAATCTGCAACAAGGAAAAAGATTACATATATTAACTGTTTGAACTCCATGTTTGTTACATTGAAAAAGTGAAAAACAAATTGATATAAAAGACAGAAATGGTACCTTTTTCAAGTCATAAGTGCCTCTTTTATAGTACTGCGCATTTGGGATCACCGAAAGTAGTTCCTCTATAAAAGCAGGACCCCTCTGAAAACCACCGAAACAACAAAAAGCATAAACCTTAGCACATATTGGCAATCACCTTGTCATAAAATATATCAGTTCCGTAACCAACAAAAGCTAAAATGACATTGAAAACAAGTAAAAGACCAATACATACAGAAGAGTTAAATCGGCAAGTGGTGATCAATATCTTCGGATTCGATTCACGCTTCAAAACCGCACTAAACTCATCCACATCATTTCTAACAAACAACTGCAAACTCGCTAATAACCTGCCACCATATATCTCATCCTTCTTCCCAATTAGTACTTCCCTCTTCAACTGCTTTTAACATCTTATTCAGTGACCACTTGCTGATTTGCAGGGATAAGAAATCAAAGCGACATTCTTTCATAGTTTCTGAGTTCAGTATTCTTACAATCATCTTCATTGAGCACCATTTCAGCACTTCCTGCAGTCTCTCCCTGAACTTCGAATTTGCTATGATCATCTGCGGCTTCATCGTCTAATAAAAATAAAATTGAGTTAATTGAGTTGAAAGCAGAAAACAATTTTATTGTTGACACCCCCATGGCATTCATGCCTTATTTTTATAACTTGAGACAAGAAAAAAAAGTACAAAACCTCAAATTGCATATAAAGCCAAATATAGCAGATACAGGCAATGGCATAGGAAATTTGAAAATGTTCATTATTCACTACCAAATTTTGTTCACTAGGGGACACCATGAACAGATTGCACAATAAATGAGGTTTATATGCGAGTATACTATGCTACAAGAACAACTAAAGAAGCTTACCATTTAATTAATCAAAACCATCTGTATTAGAGGGATCATCCAAATCCTGATTGTTCTTCACCTTCTTTCCTTTTCCTTTCCTTAGTTTCTTTGTCTTTTTCTTGTCATTGGCCGCTTTGGTCGAGTTATCTAGTGAAATGACAAGAGCAAACCGCATTGAGTTCATTTTGAATGCAAAATTCTGACCAAGTAATTAACAAGTTAACATTTAACAAAGCTAGAACTCCACTTTACCTTCAATAGAGATCTGAACAACTTTTCTCGAATCACCATTGTTTTCTTCTCTCTTTTTCTCTTTCTCATCTCTGAAGGTCCTGAACTTTTATCTGGAAACAATTCAATACAATATCAACTTGTTTATACTTTATTATCTTCTCATCATAAACCTACAGAGCAAAACTTCAACTTTCCAGGCCAAATTATCCAAATGTCTTCTATCTACTACAAAATGGACATCAATTACACACATTCATGTATTGGTTTTTGTTCTAAAATCCAAAACCCTTTCTCTACTAACTTCATTCTACATAATCCCAGAAGCATTCAAGTCAATTCAAACAGCAAAATGAATCAAAAACAAAACTTGAATCAAAGTGCAAGAGATTAAAGTGACGAACCCTCTTCAACAGGCTCCAAATTTCTCTGGGCAAGCTCCTTGTTCTTCTTCTTGTCCTTGACTCCCATCTTTTCTCTGAGTAAATAGCTCAACTACAGAACTGAGACTACCTTATCTTACTTGAAACCAATGCAAGAAGAAGAAGAAGAAGAAGAAGGTATCTAAACCTTAAGGAAACGAACCAAAATATGAGACCAAGTTCAGAACTTGACTGAACTTGACTAATTTCGCAGGTGTTGTGTGTCTTTGGCTCATGGATTGTCTCAGATTCGAGAGAAGACTTCGACCGGGTGCTTCGATGGAGATTCTTTTTAGGGTTGAGTTGGGGTTTGGCCAGAGACGAGTAGACTTTCAAGAACTAGAGAAGACGACGGCATTATGAGGTTTTGATTAGAGTTTGGTGGCTGTGATTGGATTTGTTGGAAGAAGGTGTCGGAGCCAAGGCACGATGTTGAAGCCTTGAAGAAGAGTTGAGGCTTCTGGGAGAGAAGAGAATAAGAGAAGAAGAGAAGAAATACCCCGTCTAGATCTCTGGGCAGAAGAAATACCCTAATCGAGTCGAACCCAACTCGATTGGTCAGAACCCAAATCCCTCATTTCTGCAGAATGAAAAACCCCCAAATTGAACCCAACTCGAACCCTAATCGAGTAGAACCCAAATCGAATAGAATCTAAATCCAAAATTTGAAAGATGGTGATTTGTGATGGCTAAGTGTTTTGAGAAGATGATGAAGAAAAGCTCCAGATTTTGCTCGAAGTGAAGAAAAGCTCGGGGTTTCTCTCTCAGACATGAAAAATGGCCAAGGCATTAAGTGTGCCCTCGAGTTGCCTAAGGCAATAGGCATTAATTTTTTTTTTTTTTTTTTTTTTTTTTTAAGTAAGACAGACAACGTATAGATACGTTTACGTTGTCTGATTTGTTACATAGCTAAGGGAATGAAAGATGGAAATTTCCTTCCTTTGCAATCAAAATATTAAGTTTCGCGCTTAGGCTAGTCATTTCTCATTCACACAACAGAAATAGTTCATTCTGTTGTTGGAACTTGCAAGCGTAACAAACAATTGCAGCCGAATTTTCTCGTTTTGGGGGGAATGAATGTCATTTTGGAGCCATTTCCAAATTTTGGTACTCACTTGCACAACAGAACATTAAAAACCATTGTATGATGATTTGCAGGTATACTCCTACAACGGAAGTAACTAAACAGTTGTCTAATTTAATGGCATCTAGGGTACAATTTGGAGCCAAATTTGACTCAATGGTAGGGGGGAAATACGCCGGTCTTTTTTTTTTCATTCAGACAACAGATAATCTTTCTTTCCGTTGTGTCATCAGCTCCTAACTAGAAGTTTTAGAATTTGAGCATCTTTATACAACGAAGATTTATTAAATGTGTTGTATGATTCATTTGTTGTCAACAGACAACAGAGGATTTGTTCTTCGTTGTGTGATCACCGTTGTGTGATGCAGTTTTTGTTGTAGTGTGAGGCCGACCACCCTTGGTGGCGACGGCGGTGCCAGCAGCAATATGGCCGGCCACAGCATCATGTTGGACGGTGGCGCCATGCCTAATGGGGTCCGATCCCATTCTTTCGTCACTCGTTTTCTCTCCGTAGGGATAAAACAAGCTTATATCAATTGTACCCTTTAAGTAACGAAAAATTGTCTTTACACCAATCCAATGGCGTCGTGTTGGCACATGGCTACATCTAGCCAATAAGTTCACAACAAATGAGATGTATGTCGGCATTATGCTAAGTACAATAATGCACCTATTGTACATAAGTAAACACTTCTGCTATTAACAAGCATGTCTTTGTCATCATCCCTGGGACGAAACGGATCCCTTTTAGGATTAAGACTACAGACGGCCATAGGAGTGCATCTTGACTTTATCAAAATGCCAAAGCATTCATTGACACGGTATACAAGTTCTAAATCTAGACAAAACCGTGTTCTCCCAAGGTCCTTCATCTCAAACTCGGATTTCAGGTGTTCAGCGATTTTCCTTAACTCATAGTTCCAATTATGTTCATCAACATAAACTGCGACAATTGCAAATCCGGAACTTGTCATGGAAACGCACGGGCATAGTTCATCAAATCCCTTTCCAATCAAGTAGTCACTTTAGTGAGCGTTGCAACTTCATCGTAAATGCGCTCCGTGGTCTAGAGCCACTTGACTTGGGTGGATGAAGTTCACGAGAACCTTCATTATATTCTGTATCTAGATCCCTATAAAGATACGTAGTGACCACATTCGTAAGCTGCATGTTCAGTTATTTGGAAACTACCAAACTGACAAGGTAGTGGAGTGCAATGACATCTATTATGAGAGAATATGTCTTCTCGTAGTCGATTCCAAGGCATTTTGTGAGAAGCCTTGCGCTAGAAGGCGAGATTACTATCTCTTTATCTCATCATGCTATCTAACGAAGACCTACTAATGTCAACATATTTTATGTTAGGAGGTGTTGGCATCTCTGGCCCGAAATCCTTCCTCTTCGTTAGTGAATCCAATTCAACCTGGATCGCATCTTTCCATTTAAGCCAATTTTCTCTACGTTGACATTTCTTCGACGGAGTAAGGTTCAATGTCATTGGTCTCAATAATCTCACGTTCTCATGTACACTAGTGTAGTTTGTAGAGATCTCTATATTAACAGGAATTGGTTCTAACATTGAGGCGTCCCCCAAGGATGTCTCTTGGACATAACCACAATCCAAAATATTCTCATAAGACAGATTTTGAGTATCAATGATCAATGAATTAGGTTGTGCCAAACTCGCTATCTTCCTAGGGCTAGAATCCATCGAACCTATGGGTCTCCTACGCTCTCTAGTGGAACCCATAGCCTGTGACGCCATTATGCCACCTTGTGGCATCACAATTCCACCATCTATGGTGATGGTGCCGTGCCCATCTCTTCTGGGTGGCCCCATGTTCTCTTATGGGGACATCAATCCTTGTAGGCATGTTTGCAGCAGGTATATGTGATCTTGTCACTTTTGGGGAATCAAAATGAGACATAGTGGGGACAGACCATGACAATTCCCGTCGTTCCGATTGAACGTTGTCGTTCTAATCTCCCCCTAACGACGGGAAGACTATCTTGATGCTCAACTTATTCGTGATGATCTCATGGGAGATGCCCGGCATATCACCGTAAGACCATGCAAAGACTGCAGCATTATCTCGCAGAAATTGAGTGAGTTCCGCCATTATCTCTGGGGCTAGCTGAGCGCCGATGAAGACTGTCCGCTTAGGGTGCTCGTCGGAGATGCTGATAACCTTCAAGGATGTTTCTGGGTTGACATGTTCCTTTTTCACATATTTCTCCTCGTCGTCTCTAGGATCTTCAATTGCATCTGTCAACGGCACATGGTTTCCCACCGTTAGGATCTCATGGCGACGCATTGACTGTGCCATAGTTGTTGAATAACACTCTCGTGCCAGCTGTTGACTTCCCTTCACACAGCTTGTGCCGTTGGGTGTAGGGAACTTAATGAGAAGTATATAGCCGGCTATGATGCACTTTAGTTTGTTACGCGTCGGTCGACTGATGATGGCATTATATGAACTGAAGCAGTCGACAACGATGAACACTGTATGTATCTCTGCTGTGCATGGGCTAGCGCCGATGACTAAGCGCATATAGTCAGAACCTAGCAATTACGTGACGTCGTTGGAGAAACTGAGCAAGGGCTCGTGATCTTGGAGGAATTTCCTATTCTACTAGAGTTGGTTGTAGCAGCCATTGAAGATGACATTGATAGCAGATCAGCTGTCAACGAGGACCCTTCCCACGGACCATTTATCGAGCATGGCGTGGATAAAGAATGGATCGTCGTGGGGAGGTGTACTCCGAGCTCTTCTTCCTCAGAGAAGGTAATGGGCTCCCACCCAGACTTTGGTAGTTTAGTGGATCTCTCATAGCGGATGTTGCAAATTTCTTTGGGGTGGTTAGCGCGTGCATAGTGCTTTCTTGCCCTATGAGACATGTTGGTGATCGGAGCACCGCCGTCGATGGTGTTGATGTGGTGCATGGGCTCGATGTTAGCAACCACAGGAGGCGGCTAGCGCACTTTGAACTGGTCTAACTTGCCGTCACGATACAAAGTCTCAATTGCCATTTTGAGAGTGTTGCAGTTGTTGGTGTTGTGACCGCTGTCCTCGTGGTTTTTACACCACTTGCCGGTGTTTCTTGGTTTGCCCACTATTGGGTATTTTCTTGGTGGTGGCGGTGGGATCTGGTCTTTGCACTGATCGTACACTATTCCAGAAAAGTAATCAGACGATAGAGGAGATCTGTCGTCTGATTAAAAAAAATTCTGTTGTCTAGTACGGTGCTGTCTCTTGGGGGTATCAGACGACAGATTTCCTCTGTCGTCTGAAAAATCAGACGTCAGAAAGTTTTTAGGTCTTCTGTTGTCTGATGAAATCAAGACATGAGTACTAGTGAATTCAAACGATAGATAAATGTCAGGTGATGTGGAAACAAATAACAGTTCCTTATAATTTGTATGATCTAATGCTTATTCCAAAGACAGAAAAATGTCATTTATGTGGTTTGAATGCACTGAAGTATAAGATATGAAATCCTATCTGTTGTCTGAATGGACTTATAATAACAGTTAAGTGTTGTTTTTGTTTTAGTTCAATAACAGTTAACTGTCATTCGTATTCAGTTCAGAATATAATTATCTATAGTTTTTAGTTGCCTACGATAACATTTATATGTTGTTTTATATGCATCATAGTCACAGATAAGTGTGCATTGAACTTAGTTAATACCACATTTATTTACCAGTTGAGTTTAGTCACAGATGACAGTTAAATGACGTTTAAAAGGAAAAAAAATAACAGTTTTCTGTTGTTTTGATTAACTTATAATAATAGTTATCTGTAGTGGCATATAACCTGGAATTACAATTAAGTGTAATTTAAACGTTGTAAAGGTTACATTTATCTATTGTTGTGGTTTATACTCTACAACAGTTAACTGAAGGTTGAAGAGCACAGACAGGACAATTATTTGTTGCTTGAAGCTAATTTGAGCCACAGTTAAATGTTGTTTCATTTTGTTTGTAACCATAGAATTTTGGTTCCATCTGTTGATTGACTATAATTTGATGTGGTTGTTTCAGTTTTTAGTCAACAAATTTTTTTCAACTCTGTCTTTGTTTTGACCTGAAGACGACAATTATCTATTGTTTGAGTGCATATAAAACAACATATTTGGATTTCATTATGTTGTTACTTTCTATTTTAGATGGCAATTTTCTGTTGTTTGAGAGTCCAAATAAGAATACATTTTTCCTTGTTTATGTTGTTCTTTGATACGTCCAACAACATCATTTTGTTGTTGCTTTCTATTCCAGATGTCATACTCGTATCCCTGTTGTGGAACAATCATATAAATCTGGGAACTACACAATGCATTCATCAAATATGGAATCCATTCACAAATACCAATATTTGATCAATCTGTTCCTGCAGCTATACATACATCCAAAATGGAGCTAAACTTAATAAACATCAGTTCAATAACCCATAGCAGTTGGCATGATCAACAAATGTAACCCAAAAAACACTGATATCTCATACTACTGATACACTGTACTTGCAGGCCAAAAATATATACTTAGACCAACTGCATAACCAGTTAATATGGGTTATAGATGATGCATGTCCAAAATTAGAATCTATCTCAACACACTATCTTTGTTGAAACTGGCTAACATACTTTGCCCACTCAGCTCGGACCTGATCAATGTCTTTTTGTGTGTAGAAGTGATTTGCTTTCCTTTTCCACTGCAAGTTTTTTTTTAAAAAAAAATACAAGTTAATGTGAATGGATATGTTTCACAACATTAATCAGAATTGGAAGGAGTTGATATACACACACACACACACACCTTAGCACTCCACTGTTGATTTTTGTCATCCAATATGTCTTTCATGTAATGCATAATCCACAGTCCACAAGTTTTATCGCCCAACTGCTCCAGAATGCCTTGAAACATCATAAGATTGTTGAATACCTGGCTGATGCTATGGAATAAATAGAACATTTGTTGAAGTAAAATCAAATAGCATATAGTTAGCTGGTTTGCAACTCGTACCGCACAATTTTTCCATTGAACTATTTTTCTGCCTTTCTTATTTTTCTGTGCATTGTATATTCTGACGGAACTAAAACGGCATGACGAGAACAACAATCAACCAGAAACTGAACAACTTACAAAGTAACATTTAGATAGAAATTTCCAGCAAAATGCAAGTATAACAACCAATTTTACATTGGACCAAACTGAATGTAGAAGCCACTTACTCGTCCACAATAGTTTTCCATTCACCGGTGATGAGTCGCCTCTTTAATGGATCCATGAAGTGCACCACTTCTTCAACGGGGTTCACAACCGTCAATATCCAATGACAACTAACATTAAAATGTTCAACTCAATACCCAACTAAATTAATGAAGATAACATGCATATATACTGTAGATATTGGGAGGTAAGGTCTAAATCAAAATTGCTTACCCTGAGTTATAGGGAACTAAAAAAACCTGGCCAGGCTTCCCATTTCTATACCGAACAGCTAGAGAACGAGCTCGTTCTGTTGGATTTCCACACCCAAGTGCACCAGTGTGAGCAGGGTCTATGAAGGCGATCATTTCCAGCATCTTTATTTTCTTCAAAACCTGATAGAGGTAGCTACAAAAACAGCAAATTTAGTTTCATAGCAATTACAACATTGAAGATGGCCACCAAACAACCTAATACAATTTAACATATTTAATGTGCACTACAAACCTCATATACATCACTAATGAGCTGCTCGATATCTCCTTCATGTTGGTCATGGCATACACATCCCTCCTGAAGATAGCTACCTTCTTTGGATGGCCAAAAAGCTCTTCTCCCAAAATGGTGTGGATGGTGAACCCATCCTTTAAGAATGTGTTGGCCCATTGACACAACATCTTTAGGGGTAAAGGCAACTTGGCTGGCAGGTTTTGAAGGCCATCATGATCATCATCATATATGTCTCTATTTCTCTTCTTCACAATTTTGCGCTTTTCTCCTTGCTATATTTGTAAACAATAACATGCATCATTATTAGATAAAAATAGTTTAGGGTTTCTGAAAATGTACTAATTAACAAATGAAATTACCTTTTGCTCAACTGTGGGGGTATAATCAAGTTTTTAGGCCAAGCAACACATGTGCCAATCACATCTTGTATTTTGATAATATCATATTTGATAGGAAATGGTAGCAAAGCATCTTCAACAATAGCTTTGGTCACTGATACGCGCACATTTTCCTCTCCCATTGGAACACCATGGATTGTTTGTTTGCTGGCCTCAATATCAACTTCAACGATGGTTCCAAGAGCAACTACATTATCCAATGAATTTATTGCTAGCTTAAACTCCAACTTTACCGGAACTTCTTCCCAGAATTTAGTCTTGATGAGAGGTCTACCAACTTTCCCAACATCATCCTCAATAACCGATGCAGATTTGCTGCTCAATTTACTATCCACAAGGGGTATAGCAGTCTCCTCTTCAACATCTACTTGTGCAGCATTGTTCAAGATTAACTTCTTCTTGACAGTTCTAGCAAGATCAGTTTTACCAACCTTCATACCCTTGTCATTTTGCCGGGAACAGCTGCCTTATCCAGAACCAATATCATTCAATGGTGTCAAAGTTTTGGGTGAATCATTGTCAACCTCTTTCCTCACAACCTTTTCTTCCAACTTCTTAAACCTATCCTCCCAAGCAGCTCTTTCCTTGGCAATGTGTTGTTCCATCTCCAGCTCCCATTTAGCTCTTTCATTGGCAATGATAGTTTCTTTCTCTTCACCTAATATCCTCTTCACACTCACCCTCAAGGTGTCTTCTACAGATTCCTTTCGGCATTTTGGTATATTAAAGTTAGCAGTCGGCTTGACAAAGCCACCAACACCTCGTACCCTGCCAGGGGCCTCAAGGTTTCCCAATGCCAATGTTAGAATATCATCTGATCCAGAAGTAATCACTTCACCTTCACACAATTTTTGCTTTAGTTTGTCCTGTAAACATAAAATAGAAGCATCAGATGCATGAATGATGCAAATTAATTATAAAAAAATCACAACAAAATAATTACACTTGTAATTGAACTTACAATTTTTTCAACTGTCTTCTTTACTGACGGCCTGTTGAAGTTGCAGGTCTTGTCTTGTCGTGCCTTTACCCACATTGTCACACGATCAAGTTCTTCAATCGGTATTGTTTCAGACTATATGAACATAGAGGGTATAATGATCATTACTCTATCCTAAATCCTAGGAAGAACAATTATACAATAAAGTGCTCTAGGAAAGGCTATACTGACCAGTTCTTCCTGAAGATTAGCGTATCCCTTTCGTGCCATTCGATGAGGGTACTTATTCTCCTTCCACTTTTGTATTTGTGCCTCGCGAAGTTCCTTCAAAAAGTATGCAGAAGTGTCCACAATATTAGAGCATCTTGAAGATTTTAACCGATATAGATATAGAAGAAAAGCATTATCTGTAATTGGACTAAAATCATCTAGTTGGCAAACCTGAAATTTTGCGGTAGTCCTATCAGCAACAAACTTGTCCTAGTCATGCTGGTCAATGGATCGATAATCATCTGGAGGGAACTCCAACAGTTCAAGGTTATCCAAATATGGCACAATGTACCAGTTTGTCAACTTGCTCTTGAATTCTCTCCATTCATTAAGCGACTGAGGTAATAACCAATTTCTTCCACTCCTTAGGCACCACAAATGCTTCCTGCATATGTTCAAAACCATAAGCGGGAACCCTTCAACAATATTTGCTCATTGTTAATGAAAATAAGCAGAATACAAGTAACACAACTATAATAACAACATGATCATACAATTAAATATATAGTCAGATTAATTACCTCAATACTTTCCCAGATTTTGTCTTTCTCATCTAATTTCACTCCTCTCCAATCCTTTATAGATATTGGGATCCTTGTACGTGCCAATACCCCAATACAGAACTGCATCTCCTTAGCTGCCTTTCCAATTGGTTCCCCTTGAGCATTACACTGAACTTTCAGCTTGTTTCCACAAATAAGTCGCCTTGAAATGCGATTCATCGTTACCATCCCATGCTTAGGTAACCTTAGTCCACCGGTTAGGTTGTCCTCTTCATCAGGGGCCTTGCTCTTTCCAACATTACGTGCATATGCTGCCTTCTTGGACTTACCAACTTGCTTGGATACACTTCTCTTTGGGGATGCAGATTTCTTATAGTGTGCAAGTCTCAACATTGTTTTTCTTGATGTCGCTTGAGCTTTCTTGGGGGTTGCAGCTTTATTAGGGGCTGCATCTTGCTTAGCAAAGGCAGATTTGGGTGGTACATCAGTCTCTTCAATAGCTGGTTTTGACACAATCCTTTTACCTCTTTTCATTTGCAGTGCCTTCATCCTTAGTGTTATTGCTATAGCTTTGGTTGTGTTGTTGGACCGGGGAGCCATGACCTGAAAGAAACAAGTAAACAGTTAGCAAGCCCTACATTCCACCATCTTCAACGTCCACCATCAAGGAAGACAAATGGTACACTAGAGAGAAGAGGAAAGCAGTGGAGATCAGCCCTTCCAAGAAAAGAAAGTTGCAGCGCAGGTTTGGAGAAGCCAAGTGGACATTAGAGGCTCTGGATCAGGGCCTGATCAAACCATCGCAATTGGTCAAATCTCCTGAGCAATATCAGAAGGAGATGGAGGCTCTAGTCGCTAATCCATTGGTGGCTCCCCGTAGCTTTCAGAAACACGCGCGCTCAGAATCAGTGGCCTCTAAACTTAGTGTTTTTTGCCGGATTACGAAAGAAAGGACCCCTCCGCCAGCTCAGAAGGAAAATTCGCCAACTAGGCGGCCACATGTCAGGCGCAGGTTGTTTCGCTAGGAACCAGAAGCCAAATCCTTAGTTTTTGAGAGATTGGGGGGCAAAGACAACGCTGCAGAGGCTTTACAGTGGAGACCTAAAACAATCCAAAGTCTGGTCGTCAGGAGATACTTGCAGGGGAACAAAGATCAGACTCACTGTTGCAGATGGACATGCTGCAGGAACAAAAACAGTGTGAGGTGAGGGGCCTTACCGAAGAATCATTAGTAGACCGATTGGCTAAGCAATTCAACACCGACATCCCGGTTGGGGAACCCAAGCTCAATCTGGAGGATAACATAGATGAAGCTGAGGCGGTTGATACTTCCTGCAATATGGTCTATGTACTTCCCGCGAGATTTGCTCTACCAATCGCCGCGCAGGAGTGCGTGGAGAGTGTAGAAGGTATCGATCAGCCTCTGCAGATTACATCGGCTGCAACAACACCTTTGGCAGAGGCAGTGGTTCTTGAGACTGAAGATGTTGATGGTAAAGGCTTCTTTATGAGCTTCACAAGACCAACACCCGCGATGGTCCAGCACATGCGACCTTTATATATAACGGTGGAAATTGCTGGCACTAAGGTCAGCAAGGTCATGGTTGACACAGGGGCCGCTGTCAATGTTATCACCACAAGAACCATGCATTTACTTGGGATCAAAAAAGAGAAGATCTAGTCTACATCCCTCAAGCTAAAGAACTTTGCAGGGACAGTCACAAAAACCTTGGGCTTATTGTTTCTACGTATCAAGGTAGGACCAGTAGAGGGAGTCTATGCTGTCTTTGTGACGGACTGTTACGCGGCCTATAGCGCCATCCTAAGGCGCGACTGGATTCACCGGAGCTATTGTGTTCCGTCAACTCTCCACCAAGATCTGGTAATGTGGAACAGGGTAACAGATAAAGCTGAGGTAATTCAAACGGATCCTCGTCCATTCCCAGTTTCCGCAAACTATGTATATGCCAGGTACTACTTAGAGCCAATCACTATATTGCAGGTTAGTGGCATCGATGATAAAGGCCGCCCCACAGGGGTGACGGCCTCTGAATTGGCACAGTGGGGGCTAACACTCCCAAAGGAAGGCTTGGAAAGGCCTGTCCACCTTGTGCCCAAACCCTTAACCGATTAATGGATTATGACCTTCCAGAGGAAGGGATAGAGGCCTTCCACTCGCTGTACGAAAGACTATCCTCGTACCTGGTGGAAAAAGAGGCCTATGATCGGGTTGCGACCTTAGAAATTGTCAACGAGGAGTTCTCTGACCAAGAACAGGAAGACGAAGAAGAGATTCAGCTGGCTCCAGCAGCGCTGGATGATACCCCTCCAAAAGTCAGGGACCCTACCAAGAAGGTCAATCTTGGAATAGCAAATGAGCCTATGGAAGTGGCTATCAGCGCTTATTTAGAGCCTAGCGAGAAACAGAGGCTTATTGACTTATTATTGGAATTTAAAGACTGCTTCGCAAAGAAATATGAAGACATGACCGGTCTGTCACCGGACTTGGTATGCCATCAGCTGCCAACACTCCCTGACAAGAGGCCTGTGAAGCAAGAGCTGCGACGAATGAATTCGGAGACCCAAGTCCTAGTCAAAGAAGAGGTTGAAAAGATTCACAAGTCCGGCATTATTAGAGTAGCCAAATATAATCAGTGGCTGTCCAACATAGTGCCTGTTCGCAAGAAAAATGGCAAGATGAGGGTCTGCGTGGATTACAGAGACCTTAATGTCGCTACGCCTAAAGATGTCTACCCCATGCCGGTTGCGGATATGTTGGTAGATGCAGTGGCGGGACATGAATTTTTGTCCTTCATGGACGGCACTGCAGGGTATCACCAGATTCCGGTCGCGGAGGAAGATAGACACAAGACTGCATTTCATTGCCCAGGGTTCGCGGGAGTTTTTGAATATGTGGTCATGCCTTTCGGTTTGAAGAATGCAGGGGCAACCTATCAAAGAGCCATGAACCTGATCTTCCACGACATCCTTGGGAAGATCTTAGAGGTTTATATCGATGACGTGGTCGTCAAGTCCAAGAGGTGAGGCGATCACATCACGGATCTCAGAAAAGTGTTCGAGCGCATGCGGCTACACAAACTCAAGATGAACCCCGCCAAATGCGTTTTTGGAGTTCAGGCAGGGGATTTTCTGGGCTTCATCGTCCATCAAAGGGGTATTGAGGTCCCTGAGGATAAGGCAAGCGCAGTCATCAATGCATCTCCCCCGCGAACAAAGAAGGAGCTACAACGATTGCTGGGTAAGATCAACTTTTTTAGACGTTTTATATCTAACTCTACAGGTAAAATCTAGCCCTTTTCCCCACTACTACGACTACAAGGACAGAATGAGTTTGTGTGGGAACCTAAACACCAAGAGGCTTTTGACAAAATTAAGGCCTATCTCGAGAGCCCACCAGTGCTCGTTCCCCTTAGAGCTGGCTTTCCATTGAAGTTGTATATTTCAGCAGCTGAGGCTTCCATAGGCAATACGGCCAGGTTCAGGGTGCAATGCGGCCAGTACCAGAATGATGACATCCTCAAGTGCAGGATATTTGGCACTTCTCTTTCCGGGGCTACCTTTAGATGGTTTTCTAAGCTCCGCCCAGGAACAGTAGCAGATTGGCCCGCAATGGAAAAGCTCTTCCGAGAAACTTTTGGAGCTATAGAGCCTGAAGTCGACTTGGCTTCTCTTACTCAGATGTCCCAACAACCCACCGAATCTGCTGTCGCATATCTGCAACGCTTTCAGATCCAGAAAGCCAAACTGAGTATGATCCTTCCTGAAAAAGAATTAATCAAGCTAGCGATCAAGGGTTTGGAACCATGCCAGCGAAAAAAGCAACATGGCAGCATGATCCAGTCAATGGGAGAACTGATCACAGAGGTGGGTAGCTTTGAGCATCTCCTCAGGGAGACTGATGCTAGGAAAAATGCATCCAAGGGAACATATGTGCCAGGGAAGCATCGCACAGTGGCAGCTTTGGGGTACTTACAGCCCACCTATGATCCTTACTACCACCAGCAAGGGGACGTACAGGTGTGACACGCAGGCGTAAGGCAAAAAGTCCTTTCTCGGAAGGCAGAGAAAAGAGCCTTGTGACGAGGTTGGTGCTCTTCTCATCCACAACGCTTGATCAAGAAGTCAGGTCAAGGGACGCCCCGACGACTACACCCCACGATGCTGGCATGCTCGCGCATTCAAAAGAGACAGTTTGTACCACACATGATTTTCGTGTCAAACAGCATGCAGACAAGTTTAAGTAAGCATATCATGAGGCTATCTTTATTACCAAGAGCTACATTTTTATTTTTTGGATTATATTATACTTACCCTTAATTCTTCCTGGTAGGACTGATAGATGTTGTAAAACGAACATAAAAGTGTTTCAGAAAATGGAGAGAGCTTTGCTTCAAAGAACTTGAGAGAGAGTTTAGATGCAGAGAAGGAGTGTAGTATGTTCTGTTTCATCTTCCAACATGGATGAGAAATGTACTACATATATAGTGGAAGACAAGGAACATGTAGCCGAAAGTCCTCCATGAAACAAGGACCCTTAAAGTCCTCCTTAAAACATGGATCCCCTAAAACTAGGAAGAGAAAGACATCTTCTAATATATATCTATTTACATGATATAGCCATAATAGTTTACAACACTCCCCCTTGGATATTTCATGTCAATAGTGTTGCCTAAGCTGTGCGCTTTTAAGTTGCCTCGTCAAAAACTTTGCCAAGTAAAAAAAATCCTGTGGGAAAAAACAACCTTGGTCGAAGGAGAAAAAGAGCACAACGCACATGAGTGTGGAGTAGTAATATCACAACTTCGGAGATAAGTGGAGTCTTCTTATCAGCATCATAAGTAGGTAGTATGTCTACGAGAGGGATGCATTTAGATTTGCTGCACCAAAACCTTGCCCAGTAAACCCAATGGGAAAAACTCGTGGTCGAAGGAAAAAGATGAGCAAATGCATATATGTTGAATCAAAACATCTTCAGGATGTAGTATAAGTGGAGCGACCATGCTAAAGATGTGTCTCATTAAAACTTTGCCAGGTAATAAAACCCAGTGGGACAAAATAACTCTGGACGAAGGACAAAAGAGTACACGATGGTCAAGTGGGTATGCAATTGGATACTCCCCCTGAAAATTACATGTTAGGTAATTCAGATAATTTACGTAGACCAATACCTTGTACATGCTTCTGGAATGTAGACTTTGGTAGTGACTTAGTGAAGAGGTCTGCATGATTGTCTTCAGATTGAATCTGCTTGACCTTAATTTTCTGATGCTTCTATTGTTGTGGATTGAAGAAGAACTTTGGTGCAATATGTTTGGTGTTGTCTCCTTTGATGAAATTCGTCTTCATATGCTTGATGAAAGCAACATTATCCTCGTGGATATTGGTTGGTTCATCAGTGGTGGAATGCAGCCCACATGTGCTTTGAACATACTTTGTGATGGCTCTCAACCATATACATTTACGTACTGCTTCATGAAGAGCTAGAATCTCAGCATGATTCGAAAAGGTAGCAACAAGGGTCTGTTTTGTAGTAAGGTAGCAACAAGGTTTCCTGAAACACCAAAAAAAAAAAAAATAATAGTCTCAAAAATCCTTGACGCTGAAGCTTGGGGTCTGTACTATGGTCTCAGGATGGCTAGGAACCTGCTCATTTCTAATCTAGAAATTGAGACTGATTCTGCCATTCTTATCAATCTTTTGCAACGATTGGATTCATCTTTGCCCTTTGGCTCTCTAATTGATGGTTGTCATCACTTCATTTCAACCTTAGATAACTCCAGAATCAGTCATATCTTCAGGGAGTGCAATATGACAGCTGACGCCTTAGCCAAGATGAGTATTGAGCATGCTCCTGGTCTTATCATGTTTGAGGATCCTCCTGCTCATGCTGTGCAAGCTTTTCTAGATGATTTAGATGGGGTTTCTAGACCTAGAAGGACTGGGAATACTGTTATTTCTTAGTTAGTTTCTTTCTTCGTTTTCTTTTTGGGCCTCTTTGGGCTCCTATTGTAACCAAAAAAAAAAAAATCCTATGAAGACCCAAAAAGAAATAAAAAAGTAAATCTCAAAGAGAGAACAACATTCTTTGATTCTAAGACGAAAGTAAACAATAATGCAGACATATATACAAAATTCACCAACAAGAAGTAAGAACTACATGAAAAATTAGACACACCTATATATTTTGCATTTGCGTTGTCTAATTAATAATTACTCAATAGAAGGCGACCTTTATCATGCAGAAAAGAAAAAGAAAAAACCTAAACACAAAAATCTCTACTAGTATATATAAAGGGAGGCACTAAATTTGGTATAAAAAGTTCTACCAAAAATGGAACTCCCTTGAATGCCCATGATATAGATAAAAATTAGCAGATAATCAGATATGCAATGAAAAAAAAAATTTAATGATAACATGCAACAAACAAAGAGAAGTACGCGATCTAGCTTCTATTCAATTTCTCACAAAAGCAGTTCAGTTCAGTTTCAAACTCTTCTCTATCCCAGTTTGTACAAAAAAAAAACTAGTGGAGAAGAAATCTTAATTACTCTGCAATTGATTTCAATTTCTAACCACCTAATGAATTAATCTCAACTGTACGTTTTAGAATTTCAAGATAGTTGCATATTTGGAATTTCAATTTTCTACAAAAACAAGATTAATGCAATTATTGGTCAGATATTTTGTAAGTGTTATCTTTTTTTGCAATTTTGGAAAAATTTCAGTCCTTACTTTATAGTAGAGTAGAGGAGATGAAATTTCATTTTCTGATTTTTTACAAAAATACGCCGTGTAATTAGGATATTAAAAAGTACGCGGAGAGACCACTAAATTGCTTAGAAAAAATGCAATACAGACAATTAATACGCGTATATTGTACGCTTCATGTATCTTATATATTCGAAAATCCAAACAATACGCACTACTTCACTTTCTCTGATCATTTCTCTCTCTCTCGACCTCACCAACTCTTTCGCTCTCTCGATCTCCATCATGGCAAAGCTCTCTGATTCCTGCAATTCCAACCGTTCCGATCATCGAAACAAATACCTGAAGCCGAAGAATCCGGGTGACCGGAAATCCGGTGCTCGAAAATTGGTGACTCTATTCCAGGGTTTGGGGCTCCAAGACAAAACCCCTTCTTCTTTCATGTTGTCGCCTACGTCAGCAAAGAGCCCTAGCTCTAACCCTAGATCTGGAATCCCGAGCGCACCTCCTACTCCCAATGCACCGGCGAGGCATGGTCTCCGGCCACCGTCTTGCCTCAATGGCTCGGATATGCGGCAGGTTACAGTTGTTCTCTTCCAGAGTCAGATTTCTCTTTGCAATTTTAAGCTTTCTGCTAAAGTTTTGTTAACTACTAGAATTTTGGCCTTTAACATCGGCCAGAAACCGATGTTAAAAAAAAAACCATCAGATGTCTTAGTGGGTGATGTTAAAGATCAGGAAATCCCAGACATCGGTTTTTAGCCGATGTTAAAAATGATTCTAGACATCAGTTTCTTGTGAGGTCCTGATGTATAAAATGACTATAGACATCGTTTGATTTATAAAAAACTGATTTCATATCCTGCTATGACATCGTTTTACATAAGAAATTGATTTATATATCAGTATTAGACATATGTTCTATAAATAGAACTGATGTCCTGAGTCATTTATAACATCAGTTTGTTATTTCAAATTGTTGTGTCTTCATTCTTTTTGCTTCAATTTCTAGTTTAGAAGTGATTACCAAATCAGTTTCTTCACTAGAAAAGTATCACAATGAGAATATCAATGGTAAGCAAAAGAAAATTCTCATTAATATTATTGATAAAAACAGTACAAAGAGTAGGGAGAAGGGGACATATGGCCTAAACTTCTCCATGTACAATAGCAAAAGAAAAGAACAAGATTAAAGTCTCTTAAATAAACCATATGAAGACAAAAACGGTTTGTAGATACAGTAAAAAGAAAAAGAAAAAGAAAATAGCAATTTGTTATAAGATAAAAATACTTGTAACTTGAATTTTCAGTCCTTGGTGTAGCTGCGAATGAACCTAGCAAAAACATGTGCCAATGAGCTGAGAACTAGTTTCACAGATATCCACTTAAATTGCAACTTCAAATCACAAAAAGTAGTTAAAGTAGAGGGCAATGACTTAACAATATCATTAATCTATAGCTAAAATATAAAGTACAACAGGGGTGACATAGGCCAAAGTCCACACCTGCATTAAAGAACAGGTAATCTGAAACATTGAGAAGATGTTTGCCTGTACAAAATATTAAGGTGAAAGAGCTAAATGCAAGTTGTTATGAGAGACCCATACCAGCTGTATATATTGATATACTCTTTATTCAAGCCGTTCATTTGTAAACTAACTCACCAATTAAACAGAAAACATAGACGATTATTCGACAGATTCTATCTTCCAACAATAACAAATCCATACTAGTATGCAAATAGAGTAATTTTGAGAAGAGAATAAGAAACTAAACGTGCAGACTAGACCGTGCATGCTACTACTATGTTATCTGCATTTCCAGAAAACTTCAACGTAGGTAGATTTAATTTAAAGCAAGATCAGGGACAGCTATAAATTGAACTTCACCTCTCTCAAGAGTTGTGTAGCACTACCTATCTATGACCCAAACTGAAATTATCTTGCTGTTTTACCACATGATGACATGAACAAAGGGCCAAGATTGAGTTCATTATACTAAGAAATATTGTATAGGAAAGGTCTCCATAACGGCTCTCCTGTGTTGCTACATATTCAAAGTCAAAGGACAACTTTGAATTTAATCTTGATATGGAAAATGGAACTTTACAAGTGAACGCATAAGCATCAAAGCCTTAAGGTATTTACCTGTCAACAATGAGAGTAGTTGCAGAAGTCCCATCAATGGCAATGGAAGCAATCAGTTTACGAAGATGAGATGGAATGTCTCCGAGAAGTGAGAAGAGTGTGGCCTTCCATGAACGGGCCCAATCCATTTTTTCTTCACTCTTTCTAGACAATGGAAAGAAAATATCAGTTACTTGGGCAAGCAAAATTAGTGAAAATATTCAGAAAAGCAATTGATTCTTCTTGTTAGGTCCACAGTACTTAATTAACTCCTTGATCTTTTAGTTATCCTTCTGTAGATTCACAGAGAGAGAGAGAGAGTTATTAGAGTTTCTCACAGAATAAAAATCAAAATCATATATGTGTGTGTATATATATATATATATATAGACACACACGCTTACTTTGATTTTAACCACCTGATTCATTTACTTAAAGTTAGAATTAGAAAACAAACTTACCATGTGAGCTAAGATTTTACTTAGACACACACTCATTCTACAATCCAATCCAACCACCACTCCCTGATAAAAAAAAGATAAACTCAGACACATACACAGGTTCGCCAATCCACAAAGATTAACATCAATAGTTTAGAAAAAAAGTTTAAATTTAAAATTAACATTACATTAACTCGAGCCTGTATATGCAGTGAAGCAATTCTCTCATAACCATTCAGATTATTAGAAAAGTCCCATTGTAGGTTGTAAAAGCTCATACAATAATAGAATATGGTGTCTATAACTTATGCATGTGCTTTCTGTTTATATTCTTGAAAGATATCTCATGAATCAATAGAAGGTAGTAATCCCTCATGACTCAAAGGTCTGCAGCATTTACAGAGCATGATAGGGAGGTTGAGAGTCTCTACAAATTACAAGATTGGTTAATCTTATCTTCATAATTACGTTGAGAATAATCATTCTTAGATTTTACAATCACATTGTACCTGAAACATTCATTTCTTTATTTGCTAATAAAAATAGTAAGCTGAGGAGGAAGTCAAAGACGACAAGATGCATAAAATCTGAAACATTTATTTCTTTATACATGAACAAATGGATCCAAAACAGCACATGATCATAATTAGAAAGTTTAGAAAACATAAAATCTGAAAAGAGGGAATACCTTAGCAAAGCAGATGTGATCACTAAATCAATTTTTTTTGCAAGTCCACATGCTTGTGCAGATTATCAACCTGTAATGAGACCAAAAGATCATTCTGCATAATTTGTTGATTTGTTTTGGAAAAAGAACACATAGAACCAGACACAAACTTTAAGATGAAAGAATCAAATAAAATTATCCTGGTTGGCAGTCCATTGGTTATTGTGGTACCTGGTACCCTGTTTTAGCTAGACTTGAAGCTTAGTTTCCTTGTTTAAGATCGTCTGTTAATCTGTTATAGTGGACTATTTATATTAGCTTTTATCATATCAATACACAATATCTGTTCCCAATCAATTGTACACTATAATTCAATGTCATATAACAACAGAAATTGGAAAAAGGCCTTAATCCTCACTTATGCTATTGTTTGGATTTTAGTAAAAAAAAAATACACCACATTAACAAAAAGCTACAGAAACCTTCATAGGCAGAGAACACACGAATTGAATGTGTCTTGACCAGCACGAGAGCAAGCATGGAGTCTCCTCTGCAAAACCCAAAACCTAAAACTCAATAATAGTCCAAAACTTTCCCAAATCAATCACAAAACAATGAGAAGAATCGAGAGAGAGCAAACCAGAGATGGAGAATGCCAAAAGAGCTCAGAATATGAATGGCAATTACATGGCCACAAACTTAGAAAGCTCAAACTTGCCTAGAAACATCAACGAAGAATGCTTGTTTCTCCGATATATGAAACACAAATCGTTGTAAGAAAATTAAGAAACAAAAACTCAGATCAGTGAATTAAGAATTCTCAAATCCTTCGAAGACAAAAACTGAACAGATTTGTGAATTACCTATAACACAAAAGCTCACAAATCCCTCGAACTCTGATTCCATTCACCGTTCACCGTCTGAGGTGGAGAAGAAGGAGGAGGAGGAGGACTGGGTTCTGGTCGAAGGTTGAGAACGAAGGATGAGGGTTCTGGTCGGAAGCGGAGGTGGAGGCCGAGGAGGAGAGGAAAGGGAGGTTGGGTGCTAATCGAATAGTTAGGGCAAATATCTGAAGTAAATTTGAGTCGTCCAAATATGTCGTGTGGGAAACAAATTTTACGTTTCTTTAAAAAATTTAACTTAGCCGCTCTGCGTTTTCACAAAAATTTAAATAAAACTTTTGAATCGATGTCAGATATATACATATAAATCGGAATTTGAGGAATCGATGTTAATAATATTTTTTTACATCGCGTGAATTCCTCACTGATGTAATTGTAGTGATGTCTAAGACCAAAATTCTAGTAGTATACGTTCTTTGAGGTAGAGGTGTCTGAGGCGCGTGTTTTGTTTAGTGGGTTAAGCCTAGATTCGTGATGGGTCCATTGCTGTTCTTGATTGTGTTGTTCTTGGTGAATGAAATTAAACCAGTCAAAAAAGAAAGAAAGTAAAATTAATGTTTTGGTTAGTTGTGTTTATGGGTTTAAAGTCTTTAGGGGATCCAAATATCTCTATGTTGTTGTGGTCTGGATAGGGAGTATGCAGTTTTAGGAAGTCTCATGTGAATTAGGTGGCAAAAGAATTATGATCATGACCTTCTAATGGCAATGTAAATTTGAAAAGTGATTGTCAGTGCTTTTTCTCTGGTAATGATTGTAATTGGCAGCGTTGCTTCGTATGGAGACTCCTAAAGTTTAGAACTTGTTCTTATGGATTGTTGTTGATGGCAGGCTTTTCGCCGATGAATGCAGAATGCACAAGCAGTGTGGCAACCGCCGCACTCTCTGTTGTGCTAGGTGTACTAGCTTCTATATATTGATTATCGTTTCAAAGGATGCAGGCATCCACGACAATTTGGGCTGCTTTCTGACTTACCTGTGACTCTGTGAGTTTTATTCCTCCTTTTCTATGATTTTTAATGGTTTCTTGCTTTTAAACTTGAAATCCATTAGTGTTCTGCATTTTGGGTAATGCTGTTCATGTGGAAGCCTAGGATAATATTCGGATAAGGTTATGGTTACTATGAAACCAATAAGGCTGTGAATGCAAAACTTGCAAGAAATGTTGTGCAGCTTAGTTGGAGTTTTGCTGCAGATGATTGGTGGCAGAGTCACTCTACTTATGGTGTATTACAGAATGATTGTAGTGTTTCATTGAAGGGGATTCTCTACCATGCTTGGAGTTGGTCAAGAGTTGGAGGCGGAGCTTTGGTGCCGTCTCAAGGGTTTGGGATTGATTGGGTCGCAGGTCTCAGCTTGATTCCAACCTATTGATATACTTCATCCTCTCTACGTTATTGTCAAGAATTTTCAAGTTATTGAAGAAGGATTTGCTTTATGGAACCAAACAAGCTTGGGTACAACTTGGCTGGGATTTTTCCATGTCCGTATTTCTGTTAGAAAGTGATTTCTCCAGCTCTGCTGATATTAGTTAGTTTTTCCCCCCTTCTTCTGGCTTTTGCGAACCCGTACATTTCCTCATGTATTGGTAGCAGTTGTTTTATTAGCTATCTGTACTATAGTAGCAATAGTAGTCATATGTAAATAGCTTCAACTTTATAATATTAATTTTCTTTTTCTGAATTCTGAAAAAACGAAGTTATGCTAGCACTCTTTACTTTTTTGTTTTTGATTTGGTGTACACTTGTACTGAATTAACAAACTCGGTTACTAGAGAGATGGATCAAACAAAAAAGACCAAAGAGGAAAACTGAACCAGCAAAGCAAAGAAAAATTAATGCTGGCAATTCATGGAACAAAACTAATAAGGTAAATAAGACGGAGCAAAGTAAGGACTAATGCATAGTTGCACTGGTGCAAAATGAACATCACGACATTCCTTTGTAGAATTTATGAATAAATCGATGAGAACTAGAATGGTTCTTTTAAGGTCAGACGTCAAACAGCAATAGCTAGCAGCTTTTCCAAACGAGTATCATGGATTGTTGGCATCATAAGAAGGTCGTCCATTTGAAGAAGTAGAAACTCACCAACTCACCAATCCCATCATCACCTCCAGATTTTGATGTCAACGTGAATGAGATCTCAATACCTGCGCAGAGATTAAAAACTTCAACAGTTCGAATTAAGAAGCTGTACTGGTTTGTTAATCAACGTTTAATTAGTTCATCCTAGTTATAAATCTCCATAATGATATAGTAATTATTCAATGGTCACATTTTGGATGAAGAAAAATTCAATGGTCTTTAGTAATATTCTAACAGCAGAGCAAATTAGCAATGCATATAGAAGATTGGTTGATGAATATGTTAGTTTAAACAAAAATATTAGATTACTTCACAAAACAATATAAATACAATTATATAAACACAAAATGAAGAATTGTAATTTGATAAATGGATCATGAACCATAACCTGAATGGTCACTCAATCCAAGCTTAAGTCTTCTGCGCTTCTCTCATGTGGTATTCTCTTATGGGGCAAGAAAACTATATTACCGATAATTAGAGAGCACAGGGACCTAAGCCTTATATAGAGCCTTGGATATTATGTATCCTCCCATAAAAGAAACAAAATCATATTCCAACTAAATCTCTATTAATACATATCCATTTTGACTTACTAACTTTTATTAATAGCCAAGTCATATATTAGATTTCCTACACTTTATTTATTCAGAATCCACATAAATAAAGTCTCTAGGAGTTAGATTCTCAATGATTCTCTAATTACTTATTCTGCAAATAATAACAAGTTGTTGTACCGAACGTGAACTTAGGATATAGTCCAAATATTCTTACAGAATATTGACGATACTGAACATAATATATAACATCCTCAAAACAAAGTTACTCTTTCTTTAATGTACTAGAGATCTCTGCAGATATTCTCCAATTTGCATAGTATTTAAATATCGGCAGTTTGGAAGTTCACCCTACCTCTGTAAACTATATATAATCCGAGTAAAATAGAGGTTACATAGCACACCATAACGATTCAGCTTCATTTGGCCAACTCAATGGAGCTTCATCTACCAGCTTATGTGCATTTTGCTCTATATACCCTCATGTGATCACCATTGTTCTTTTGATTACCTTTTCCCAACCTACCGTCGCTGTAAATGTATTGAGCAACGAAACTAACTGAGTCACCCTGTTCAAGTTCAAAGAATGAATCCCTTCACTTCGGCAATTGGCATGGAGTTACTTGTGGCACAAGGCATCAAAGAATATATAACAGCCTTGAAACTATGGCGGTTCTGACAAGGAACCATATCATCTTACATTTGCAACCTCTCTTTTCTCAGGTTCATCAGCCTTTGAGATAACAGCTTCTTTGGCAAGATTCCACTGCAAGTTGATCATTTGTTTAGATCCGGCATCTAAATCTCAGTAAAAACATGCTGAAGGGGTAAAAACATCTAAACCTCTCTTTATAATTGAGAAATTTAATACTCGACCTCCTCCTCCCCAGACTCGTTGAATTGAATCTGAAATCTGTTTAGTCAGGGGAAAAGGAACCGATGAAACTATTTCCAATCTGTTTATTGAGTTGAAACGAATTTACTTAGTTTCATCTCGATTTTGTCCTAAGGTTTATGTAGATTTGTAAAATTGGGGACGAATATACCACTCATTTATCAGAAATTACTATGCCAAAAAGGCCTTCAGACGACACACTTCAGACGACATAAGTTTTGTTTTATGTCGTCTGAGTTTTTCAGACGACATAATTTTTTTTTCTGTCGTCTGAATATACACTAAAACCATACTGGTTTAATTTGGAAAAATGGTGAGCATTCAGACAACACATTTGTGTAGTTGTAGAAGGTGGTGATTTCCTATCTCAAATTTGGATAAATGGTGAGCATTCAGACAACACATTTATGTAGTTGTAGAAGGTGGTGATTTCCTATCTCAAATTTGGAGGGATATCCAAAAATTGATTTGGTACTTTTCCCTCTCAAATAACTAAGCCCTAGTTTACTAGAAAATATTGTGACATTCAGACAACATTTAAATGTTGTCCGAGTGTGGAGCTTCTTTTAAAATTTTCTAATTATTTTGACCTGTGCTTATAGAGATCGACCTCAACCCTTCACCCATTCTCTCTCCTTCTCACTCGGGCTCTCTCAGCTCGACCTAGAAACCGTGAGGAAAACTCAAACACGAGCTCTCTCTCCTTCTCACTCAGCTCTCTCAGATCTCGATTCTCACTCTCTCGATTCTTTGTTGGCTAAGATTGAACTTCTTCATCATATTTCTATCAAATCTGGCCACTTCAGTAGAAGATCTACCAACTCTCTTCTCCTTCTCTCTCGTGTCTTTCCCAACCCTACTCTCCCTCTCCCTCTCCCTCTGTCTGTGTCTCCGAATATCACATTCTCTCTCTACAATCCTCTCCGTCTCTCTCTGAAATTGATGGAGATGAAGTCTATCTGCGCCACAATTTCTTACGGGAGACGATGGAGCCGCCCCAGTAGGGTCTGGCAAGCCTCCGTGAAAGCATATAGCCGCCAAGGAGAACGAGTCTCCGCCTTCAGATCTCCTCTATATGGCCTTGGATTTGAAGCCTTCGCCAGCGGCCAAGTTGAATAGTCTGTTGCCGCCACGGCCTTGAGATGCTTCCTGAGAACTCCGTCCATGGAGCCTTTGGAGAAAGTTGAGAACTTTGGCCGTCTTGCTCATTGGTTTTTTTCTCTAGCCAAATCAAGGTACAATTTTATTCACTTACACTGTGAATCTAGGGTTCTATGGTTGAGTTTTTCGTTTTTTGATCACTAATTTGGGCGATCTATGGTTATTTGTTTATTATACTTGAAAGTTCTTCAATTCTTCCCATGCTTTTCTTTATCAATTTTGATGCGATTGTTCTGGGTTTTCTGGGTTGTGTTTGAGGGTTCGTGTGTATTGCTATTGATCAAAACAGAGCTGTAACTATCTATAGTATCTATAATGGGTTTGCTTTCCATTGTTTAGTTTTGTTTTAGTTTTAGTTTTAGCAGCACTGCATAACTGGGTTTGAGTCTCTATATTTTCATATCTGTCTTGATATTGGTTTACGGAAAGTTAAGAATTGAGATGGGTATTTGATGGGTTTGGGCTGAGTGTGAGTATTTCTTGAGATTGAAATACATATGCATTTGTTCTGATCCTTTTGTCTTTGCTGATTCATCTAGAATGGCACAAAAGACTCAATCAGCAAGCTAGTGTCAGACTCAATTTTCAGTAGATTTACTAGACTGCACTGGTAATCTTCTCGCTCTGTAGTGAAATCCATACGTTTCTGAAAAAAAGATAGTGCTACTGTCTACATTTTGGTTTAAATGCTTTTCAATTTCTGAGTTCATTCTCGACGAGGTATGCGTAATTTAATCAAATGTATAATCGAGAAAAAGAATTAGAATACATATGAGTTGCTCATATGGACCTAACTCTTCATAGTCTTTTCATGTCTTTTTGTTTAATTGTATTCTCATTAACATGGGAAGGTGATTAACTAGGAGACTCGGTCTATCAAATTTCTTTTGCCTTCTTATGGTCTCAGATTCTTCTTAGTGGGTTCTGAATGGGAAAACTTAAGACCACAAATTAAGCATCTTATTTGAGCCGAGCAGGTTTAGGTGTGTGTGTGTGTATTACAGAAATTAAGATGCTTGTAACATATATAAATGTATATAGAAGTATTGGCTGTATTGGCTGTGTGCTTGCCTTGGATGAAATTTGAATGATTAGCTTTTTCCTTGTGCTGTATGGAGTTCTTGTGTTATGTTCAGTCATAGCTTTCTACATTTTTTGCCTGCTTTTCTTCTTGTGATGCAACTCAGTTAGCAAGAACTAAATTAATGCAATTCTGATTCACAAAAAGCATTAGACTTTGTGAGTTTCCAAGGATTAGTCTCTGACTTTTCTGTTTCACATCTCTGATTGCATATTTCTTTGGTCATGATCATTATTTCTTTGGTCTTTTAATTGTCGTAGACATTGATTTTAGGTAGCAGAAGAGCTTTACCAATCTGGTATAAACTGGATGTTGTGAGTGCTGGAAAGAATTTTACACAGATCAGGAAGGCAATTACGGCGGGATTTTTCTTCCATGATGCTAGAAAGGACCCTCAGGAGGGGTATAGAACCTTAGTGGAGAACCAGCCAGTTTATATCCATCCAAGCAGTGCGCTCTTCCAGAGACAACCAGATTGGATCATCTACCATGAGTTGGTTATGACTACGAAGGAGTATATGCGTGAGGTAACCGTCGTTGATCCCAAATGGCTTGTGGAACTGGCACCCAGGTTCTTCAAAGTGGCTGACCCTACCAAGATGAGTAAGCGCAAGCGTCAAGAGCGTATTGAACCGCTATATGACAGATACCATGAACCAAACTCTTGGCGTATCCATTTTGGGGTCGAAGAAGAAATCACAGCTCCAGCAGTCTCCATCTGGCTCTCTATTTGGAAACATATTTGCCTCTGCACATCTGGTGCAGAGGAGAGAGAAACAAAGGGCCATTTCTTTTGCAAGGGGCAGAAATTCAATTCCATAAAGTTCCAGTGTTGTTTATTTCTTCACAACCGCTTCTGTTTCAACTCATGAAAAAATCTTCCAAAACCTTTTGCACCATATCAGATTGGAGATTGAACGAGGTCTGTTTACTTACATAATAACAATGATTTTATCCTTTATTGACATATACCTCCTTTTTTTTTTTTTGAGGTTTTATTTTGGTACTAATTTTCTTTGACTTCGGTATATCTTTTATTGTTATGCTGTTCAATTAAAGTATCTAGAATATACTTTTTTCATGCCTACAACTGTGTTTGATGGGTGGCTTCAGTGGGCTGCTGACATCCTACAGTACAGTTCCAAGTCCAGGTTCATTGTTGTTTTAATTTCCTGAAGAGGGTAGTATTGGGAACCAGGGAATTTGATTAGAGGATTTAGAGAAGTTGAGAAGATTTCTTATATCTGTCTTTTGTCAGAATGGTCATTTGATAATTGCTTTTCAAGTCCGTTGCGCCAAGCTAACCTAGGTCTTTCTGGGACCTAAACACTACTTATAATAGGAATTCTTTATGGAAAATGGTTGACAGGTTAGTCTGTATTCAACTGTATATTTACTTTTATTGTAGGTGTTCAGATTGCTTTTTGATGTTTACAGCAAAGAATGGAGTACTTAATTGTTTTAGGTTCCATAATTCTTGAGCTGCTTAAGGCTCGTTAAGTTAATGGAAACAATATTATTCAGTAACTTATTGGTATAGTTGGTTCACATGGAGAGGCAAAACAGAGTTATAAATCGTTCTGGATGACCTTTGCTTTCTTATGTTTGGGAGTGGAGGGTTATGGTGAATTAATAAACACTTGGTTGTTTGAATAACTTTTATTTTGATGCTTATTATTTATCATATACACGAAACGTCTCCTGCGTGTGTGAACTTTGAACCATTATGAGTGTTTGGTTAAAAGTTCAAATATGTGCTTTATATTACCTCAAAACAAACCTATATTTTTCTTCAGGTCCCTAAAAACTGCAGTTTTTCTTCATCGATGTCAGGAAGGTCCCGCCCAGCTGCTTTAGCGGTGTCTTTCTCATGTTGGTGTGAGGCTTTGAGCTTTGACTAGTTTCACTTTGCTCTGAAAGTGAAGGGCCGCTGGACATTCTTTTGAGGTTTGTTAGAGGCTAATTTTCTAGTGACTTCTTTTCCCCTCTCGAGTCTGCGCCATCTTGGTTGCAAGAATAGTGAATTTTATAATTTGCAGTTAAGTTGTGTTTCAAGATCTACCATTTACTTTGTATGGATGCGGTTTTTGTATACAAAATGCTCTGTTTTTGTATCACAGTTTTGTTAAAAGAAGTAAATTATTTTGGATATATGGCCAAGTAGGGTACCTAGCCATACTTAATGGTATATAGTGTCATTATATGATGAACTAGATTTACATAGTTGATCAGAAGTTGGGATTTTTTGTCTAATTCTTCAAGTCAATTACCAGCCTTAAAGTACTAATTCGGGTATTGCTGTTTTACCTCCACAAATGCAAATGTTTATGGGTTTAGTTATGCAATATGAAGTTTTCACTGAAAAGGGTTGTGACAGGAAGCAAATTAGTAAACCTGTATTGGTGATGGTAGCTTAGCTTTTTGGTTTTAGATAACCTCGGAAATGAGCTAGCTTTCAGCATTCTTTTTGGTCTTTCTATCATCCATCTTCCCCTAGATTTACTTAGTAATTCCTACAGTACCTCAAAACCTTCAGATAAGCACTTGTAATTGTAAAAGGCATGTTAGGCTATGTTAGTTTTGACTTGTGTAGCAACTGCAGCTTATTTAGGCTTTAAGGAAAATGGAATTGTCTTCAGAAATCGAAGACAATTTAGGTAATTCAGCTTTTCTTTTACTTGTATTGTTCTCTTTACAGATGAGGACCGAGTTCTAGCAACTGTGAGGGTTCAGCCATCTCATGGTTAACTAACGGCATTTGTGGAACATCCTAGAATGAGCAGGCTGATCCCCAACTTCTTTTCCATTCAAATGGTAATTTATTTTCCACCCACTTTATTAACTGATCAGTAAAACTATACATTTCTACCTTAGTTATACCATGCTGGCCTTAATTTTCACTACATGCATATGGTTCTACCCTAGAGGCACATGATTTTGAATACAGGTATCTTAGATTTTAGTCTTATGAGGTGTTAGTGGAGCTTATTGAGATGTGGTTATGTCTTCTGAAAATACTGGTTCTTCCCTAACTTTATGTCTTTTATATGTCTGTAACTTGTCTGAGTTTCTTTTTACGTACCATTTGGCTGTACTTGTTTGAAATTGTTTTTGGTTTTGATTATGTTTGTTGAAGTTTGCTGCAATTAGTAGATTTTTGTGCTTTGTTTTGGTTGTTAGGTGTAGTTTGCTGAAACTATTTTTGGTTTTGGTTATGTTCGTTGGAGTCTGCTATTTAGTTTTGGTTTTAGTTAGTACTGACTCTTGAGTTTAAAGAGTCATTTTTGTCAGAACCTGCTGGGTTTTTTTTTGTTTTGCTTAGGTGGTGTTTTGTCTATAGCATCACCTCAGTTATTTCCTTTTACTGAAACTACACGTGTGAAAGTTTATCTAATTATATTTAGTGTGGCTATACTAACTCATAGTTTAATAACATCAATAGCTCAGAGTATGTGATAGTTATCTAGACATAAATGTACTAAAAGCACTAGCAAATATAACTTCATTCTATGTGCATATTATCTGCAGGGTTATGCATATATACTCACGCAGCCCGGAATACCTTCCGTTTTCTATGACCACTTCTATGGTTCGGGTGATTCAATTCATGATCAGATTGTGAAACTGGTACAGTAGTGTAGCTAGGTAGTTCCTGTATTAACTTGTGTCTAGTAGATTCTTCATTCATTAAGCATTTGGACTTGTCTGCAGATTCAGATTAGTAGATATGGGACATTTTGAACTGATCGATGCTCATGATTAGGTTGTGTACATAAGACAATGGTGGATTAATAGAAATTGCAATGAATGATTTTGGATGTGGGTTTCATACTTTCATGAATGGCCAATTTTAATTTCCAGAATGCATGCATACCAATTGTAACAGGGGACTACTAATATGTGTTATCTCAAATTGCAAGCTACAACAAAAGCACACCAAAATGTGTGGTTGCAGCTGCACAAAAACAACACAAAACCCAATTGGAATTCTATTGTCCTTTTGGCATTGGTACAATAGAAAATTGCAAGCTACAACAAAAGCACACCAAAATGTGTGGTTGCAGCTAAACAAAAACAACACAAAATCAAATAGAAGTTTATTGTCTTTTTGGCATTGGGACGACAGAAAATTGTAGTCTAAAGGGCAAAACAACAACATAAGTTAGACGAAAGTGTTGGCTAAAACGTATAATAACAACAAATAAGTGTGGTTGGAATCAATCACAGACAATATAAAAAGACCTCATAAAAGACCTTTCACACAATACTTAAGTGTCGTATGTATGTACCCTAGAACGACACTTAATTGTTCTCTGATGCTCTTTACGACCACATATAATTGTCGTTTAAAGTAAATTAGCTAGCACAACCTTTAAATGTTGTTGTATGAGAGAAGACACTACATAAGAGTCTTCATATTTCTTATTTAAGGGCATTCAGACCACACAAATAAGTCTTGCAAATATGCTTCACACAATAGTATTTAAAAAATACTGTGGTTGTTTTGTTTATCAGACAATACAAAACTGTTGTTTGAATGCTTTTAAAGAAACAGATCACAATGTTCCCAAAATGCAAAACTCATCAGACGACACAAGACTTTTATTTTTTTATGTCGTCTGAAAAATCAGACGACAGAACACTTCTGTCGTCTAATGCCCCCAAGAGACGACACCGTACTAGACGACACATTTTTGTTCGTTCAGACGACAGAACAGTTCTGTCGTCTGATGCACTTTTTGGCATAGTAACCAAATACAACTTTACTTTACTGTAAAAGATTGGCTGTTTTTGATCTCGAATTTATATGCTACATTTGTTACTTATGTTAAGGCCTTTTTTATGTATGTGGTGAATGAAGATTCTTGTGAATTTTGTTTGAGAAAGAATGGCATCTCGATTTTGGACCCAGATATTTGTTCTTTCTCGATTGAATATCTTTTTTAAGTGTTTGCTTAGTTTTAATGGGATCCTGAGAATGATTTTGACTTAATTTATATGTTCTTTCTCGATCTGAAATCGAAGTAACCCGTCCTAGGGTTCATGGAATAAATCCCTTCACTTCTGCAACTGGCATGGAGTTACTTGCGGCACAAGGCATCAAGGAGTAAGAGCCTCGAAACTACGGGGTTCTGACTTGCAGGGAATCATATCACCTGACATTGGCAACCTCTCTTTTCTCAGGTTCATCAGCCTTCGAGATAACTGCTTCTCCGGCAAGATTCAACAGCAAGTTGATCATTTGTTCAGACTCCGGCATCTAAATCTCCGTAAAAACATGTTGGAAGGGGAAATTGAAGAAAAATAGAGAGAATTGGAAAAGAGAGAAAGCTCAAAGAGATATTTTCATTTCATTCTGCAAATCTATTACAACCTGATCGTATTTATACACAAATATCTATATCTTAATTCCTGAAAACTAGGAGAGAATCATTTACATAATTCTAGAAGATATAATAGAATTGTTATGGTTTTCTAGAAGAGATTATAACAGAATGGCTGGAGCTGTGATTTACGTTTTCTTTGCCTTCATGAGGAGTGATCTGGTGTGGCTGCAGCTTATGATCAATAGAAATTCCAGTCAACCTGACCTTCTGCCAGGAACTGATCATCATAAGTTTGGGATCAAACCACCTTACCGGTGACTTTTGATCAGAGATTGGCTCACTGTTGAAGCTGGTGTACCTTAATCTTGAGACAAACAATCTGACAGGAGGCATCCCACAGTCCTTCGGAAATCTTTCATCAACTAAAGTACTTTGCTTAATCGGCACTATTGCAGAGGAGATGGGCCAACTGAAAAGTTTATCTACTTTTGCAATTGGTCCCAATAATCTCTCTGGTACAATGCCTCCCTGCCTTTTTAACATGTCATATACATGAATGCCTTCGCACTTGGAGCCTTGGATAATAAGTTCAAAGGGCACTATTCCACCTACAATAGGCCTCAATATGCCTAGTCTCCAACGGATAATCCTTAGTGGAAATGAATTCTCTGGGCCAATCCCATCTTCATTTTCCAAAGCTTCTCAGTTGAAGTAGTTGATTTGATCGAAAATAATTTTGTGGGGGCAAGTTTCTAAAAGTCCTGGAAGTCTTCCGGATCGATCTAAAGTGGCTCGGTTTGAGTAACAACTCCCTGGGAAATGATTTGGGTTTTAATATACTACACATTATTTATAAGTTCAATAAGCATGTTTTATACACACTTCCCTATTTGAAAGAATGAATTCATAAAGCGTGAAAAAATGCAAACAAAGAAGGAAAAAAAGAAGTTATCTCCCCCATAGAGTTCCTCAAAGGGACATGCACTATGCCAAAAAGTTAATCATACGACAGACATCAGACGACAGAAGTCTAATTTTCTGTCGTCTTAGTTTTTCAGACGACATAAAAATGTATCTCTGTTGTCTGAATATGCACTGAAACACACTTTTTTCATTTTGAATAGAAGGGTGGCATTCAGACAACATAATAACGTTGTTAGCTCAAGATAGAAATATACCTATAATTTTCATTCATCTGAAGCCAAGAAGGTAGTCATATTCAGACAACAGTGATAAGAGAAATCTGTTGTCTGAATATAGATGTTGAAATTTTGGAATTCTCCCTCCACAATTACCCTCTCAAAATGGTCAAACCCTAGCTGGTGTTAAAAGAAAGGGAACATTCAGATAACAGATAAATGTTAGTCTGAATATACTGGAGTAAATTTTTTTAATTTTTATCTTTTCTTTTCCCTTTGAAAGCCCTCTGTCTTTAAGCCTGATACTTCATTCATTCGGTCAAACTCTGAGCTTTCTCAAGTCTCGAGCAGTTCACCCCTTCTCCATCACCCCTCATCAAATCTAGGAACTAATGTAGCGTTTGGGTACTCGAATCCAAAAACCCCAACCACATTTTGTTTCTCTTTACTCTCTAGGTCACTCGTTCGTCCAACCCTAGAATCGTATAAAACTAGAGCAGTTGCAGAAGCCATGGACCCAAAAGCTGTGAAATCGGACCTAGTCCTCATCCTCGACTACGGCTCCCAATACACCCACCTCATCCGATCCCTCTCCGTCTTCTACCTCACCAGCCCCCTCAAGCCCATCACCGACCTTAATCCTCCCCGAGAGCCCCACTCCATCCACACCGAGGTTCACCTTCAGCCATCATTTCCTTTGACTTTCCGTCGCAGTGTGCAGTTCTCAAATTGCCGAAGTTATGACAGCCATGGGAGATTGGAGCCAGCCATGTCTGACCAGGAGCACCACATGGAGAGCCATCCACAGCAGCCTAGCCAGAGCCCATCCATGGAGAGAAAAAAATCATGTGGTTTTCGTTAAGGAGATGATCCAGGGACCGATTCTCCTTCAATGAGCTCAGGTTTGCAAACCCCGTATTCAATATGCTCAATTCAGTTCTGATAATTATAAATTTCATTGTTTTTTTACTTTTATTATTTATTAAGTTGATGTTAATGGTTAATTAGGGCTGTCGGGCTATTGAGTTTGCTACATATTTGCTTCGATTGAGTTGATTGTACTGATATGGTGTAGTCAATTTAGATTAGAGAATCTAAATTATGGAGCAGTGTTGATTCCTTTTTGTGTTGTTGATGGTTTTTGAGGACTTAGATTCCTATTGGGACGTGTCAATTCTTTCATATACCGTGGGCATAGTCTATACTCTGTTTGTT
Organism: Rosa chinensis; assembly: GCF_002994745.2. Lineage (NCBI taxonomy): Eukaryota > Viridiplantae > Streptophyta > Magnoliopsida > Rosales > Rosaceae > Rosa > Rosa chinensis. Next base: position 37,342,581 of record NC_037094.1, read on the forward strand.
CATTCGTGCAAATACGATTGCATAATTACATCTTTGTATTCTAATGATTTTGATATACCGTGGGCATAGTCTATAGATACTTGGAGTAGTTTACTTGCATAATATATGTACTCTAGACTCTAGAAATCATCTGAAATATGGCTCCTGGATAGAGATGAGTTTTGTATTGAAAATGATATTTTCTTGGGCAGGGAACTTATGTTGAAGGAATCAAAGAGGAAGTTGTGCAGTCTCTTGCTCATGCTCTTTGCTTGATAGCAACCGTAGAAGGTATATCTACATCTTTTAGTTTATCTATATATTATTTTGCTTGTTTGTTTTTCACTTTGGTCTGAAAAAAAAAATGAAAAAAAAAAAAAAAAGTTTTCTGGAAGAGTGTGGACTGTGGGTGCTCTTTGTTGCTAGAAGAACTTGTGTTTAAAAAGACAAGAAAATTAGACTTTTCTTGTGTGATGATGAGGGATCTTTTAAGCAAGTACGGTGTGAGAGAGAGACAACTTGAGAGTTTGGGTTTTTTATCAGAGTTCTAAGGTCAATTTCTTTCAATCTAATTTCTTTTCCTTATTTCCTTATTTCCTTTTTATCCGACTCACTGAAATGAAGAGATCAGTTGTGGACAAGAATCTTGGTCCTTTGGTCAAGACTGTCATGACTCGGTGTATTCAATATACAAGGTCAGAGTGGAATCTTACTTCTTATTCCCCTCTTATGTGTTTTTATGTATTTACTACAATTCTCGTGAGTTAGAAGACAAGATGGATATGCTTAAATGCTCTTTTTGGGATTAGTATATTGTTTTGTTGGTTACAAATTGAGGTACTTACTTCCTTTTATTCATTGTTTCAAAGAATGAAGAGATTTTTATTGGCTACTTAATTTTGATCTCTAAATGTTCTACCCGGTTAGCATGTACTGACTTGGTCTCTTTCCTTTTATCTTGTTTCTGTAGATTGTGCCAGCAATAACTGAGCTTCTGGTTGCTCAGTTTATGTGGATGGATTATGATAACCCCTCGAAGACTATATATCTGTACATAAATTCATTTGGAACACAGGTTAGTGTTGGAATTATTAGTAACTGTAATTCAATCTACTTAATGAAGAGTGAGATACAGTTTGAAGGTTGCCTGTATCATATTCATTATTTGATAATGCATAAATGAAAGTGATCCTATGAGAAAGTATATTGAATTTGAGTTTCTATATGTTCAAACATTAGGACCACAGATGCCATGTTTGGTTAAAATCATAATTCTAGTTATTGTGTTTTCTTTTTCTCTGGCTCAATCCATTACTTAACTTTTGCTTTTTCCTCTTCATTTATAATTATAATTAACTTTGATACTCAAGGCAGGCAAAGAACTATGAGACAAACAAGAGGCCATCTAATCCATATCAATCTAGTTGACCCTAAATTAATTATATTACTTGTCTTACCACAATGCTGAGAGAAAGAAACATAAGGTGGCTTTATAACTTGATGAGTTCATGTCTTTAGTATTTGTTGTGGTTGGAGCATCTCGGCTGAGAGTTTTTCCATTACGGTAGCTATGTAAGCGAAACACTTATCATCATCTAGTAAGCAAATTTACTTGAAATTTTTTTCGTTCTTGACTTGTTCCCTTTTAGAAAATAATTGACACAGCTATCAATACTAAAGTACTGTCTGCAAGAATTACCAATTAACAGCTGGAACTTTAAGCTGTTTCTATGGAAGGCAGAGTTGGATAGCTTTCACAATTTTCTCCCAGTTTTACCTTCAGTAGTTCATGTCCATCTCCTAATATTCATTCTTCACAACTACTTGGCATTATTTTTCAGAAAAGATATATCTTTGTTATATTTAGTATTTCTTACACACCTCAGGTTCTGTAATCACAATTTGAGTCGAATGACCATGCCACTGAAAAACATTCTTCCCTACGGTAAAAGTTAAAATGTTTATAGAATTTGCTGTGTAACAACATTTTAATGTATGCCGACTCATGTGGAGAAGTAAGTTTTTTTTTTTTTTTTTTTTTAAATGTAGGGCCATGGGGATCCAAAAAGTCAACTTAGTTTGTGTTTATTGTGAGCTAGAATCTAGGTATAAACATTTCTGCTGGCCCCAATTATATGTCGCCATTATAGCTAGAATCTAGGTATAAATACTTTTGCTAGCCCCATTATGATCAGGCCCTGCTATATATGTTGTATAGCAAACTGATAATCTTGGATTTGCATGAATTGTGTTGTTCTTGTTCCTATCTTTGGTCTGGAGGAGATTCTAGCTGTAATTATTTGAAATCTGTTGGGGTAACATGTGGATTAATTGGTTAGCAGCCAGCAGCCTATAAAACTCTACTTTAACTCTAAGCTTATTTGTAACAAACAATTCTGAAAAATATAGAAACTTTTCTCTTAATTTCTCTCAAATTGTATATTGTTCTTCATAATTCATTAAACTCTTCTTAAAATTCAATGTTGGTATCTATGATGCACGGATACGGCAATTTGGCCTCGTATCCCGTATCGATCCGGGATACGGGTACGATACGGCTTGGATACGCTCGGATACGCTCGGATACGCGGACCCAGATTGGATACGGTTTGGATACGTCAGTATCCTTTGCGGATACGTAGTATGTAAATAAACCGGATACGCCGCTTGGTCATTCACTTCTCTTCTCATCTTCTTCGCAAGTCACAGACTACAGATCAATCAGACTTGTTCTTCTCTTCTCCTCTTCTTCGATTCACCTGGAGCTTGGAGGTTGGAGCTTCAATTAGGCTCGCTTCGTTACGTTCTCCCCTCTCTTCTTCTTACCCATATGAATTTGATTGCTTCTGTGATGGTACAAGTTCTTCGATTGGTTTTAAGGGTGTGATGCTTTCATGGGTTTGATGATAAAAGGATAAGGATGAAAGGATTTATGGGTTTGATTTCTTTGATTCGACCAGAAAGGTCTGATGCTTTGGTTATATGGGTTTGATTGCTTCGATTCGACTAGAAAGGTCTGATGGTTCTGGTTTTTTTTTTTTGATGACAATCTGATGGTTCTGATGGTTTTATGGGTTTGATGCTAAAAGGATAAAGGATATTTTAATACCTTTTTAAAAAATATTAGTTGTTGCCACTCATAGTGATGTTAGGATTCGGAAGAAGATAAGTATAAAATATATATATATATATATATATATATATATATATTATTTAATTGACGTATCCTTCTCGTACCCGTATCCAACTATATTTCAGATTTGCCGTATCCACGTATCCGATCGTATCGTATCCAGATACTCGTACCCGTATCAGTGCTTCTTAGGTTGGTATCATAGCTGAAATAGCTTGTGCTACTGATCATATGGCCATGTTCAGATATTTGTTTCTTCTTACAGTGCTCGATTTAAATTTTCCGCAAGTTTTGATTGAGATTTGGTTCATTTTTTTCATTGCCTCACCTTGATTCTTGATCTTGATCCTTTGCTGCTTTGTGTTTGAGCATTTTGTTGAACACTAGTGCTTGGAAGCTCAACTTGAGCATCATCATAAATCTCCTTAGTTTTTTTATTTGAGTACTAGAATCTGCTTTGTTCATGACTGTAGAAAATTGTAGCGTGTCACTTTCTTGCTTGGAGTGTGTACCCCCAGTAAACTTGATCTGTGAGTTTATGTGAAAATTTGACAGAAATGAAGTGAGAAGCTGGTTTCCACTTTAATTGCTTTATTGTGCATATTTGCTGCATAGCTGTACTGCTGAATCAATTTGCAACATTCTGATCATTTAGAAATTACAGAAATTTAACTAGAATTATGAAAAACAACCAAATCCCCAGTCTCAAGTTTAGATAGATCACATTTTACACTTTTTCTTATACATTCCAATTAATATTAACTTTCATATTTTCTGTTGTTGCAGTGAGACAGAAAAGCAAGCAACATGTACACACATTGATATTGATAAAGGTTCGGGTCGAGTGGGCACATTATGTTGCCCAATTTCAAGAAAGCTAGTGCCTAACTCTTTCATATATATCTGCTTTTGGACATGCATCACCTATATAACCCAGATTAGAAAGCTATAGGGACTAGTTTTTTGCGTTACATGCTCGATACTGTGATGTTTGTGGGTTGTCTTTATCGATCATGTCTTTTGTTTCATGGATGGGTTGTATTGAACTGATGCATAGCAGGTTGTGTTATATATACTGAATGATGAAATGACATTTTCTGGGTTTCCAGATTACCTAATGAACAGTACATAATGATTTTTCAGATTACCAAATGAACAGTAATTGTGTCGTCTGAACTACCATTCAACAACTCACTCAAAGCCAAAAGTGTGTTGTTGGATCAAACGGAAAACAATAGAAATGTGAAAATTCTATTCTTGTTTACCAACTTAGACGACAGAAAATTGTAGTTTTAATTTCACCATGTAGACAGATATATGAGAAATTATGTTGTCCATTTAATTAAACAACAACAGGACTAGGAAAATTCTGTGATCTTAGTAGCTTAATATCAACATAATCATATGGTCTTAATTGATATCAGACGACAAATAATTGTCGATCAATGTTACATACAACCACAAATAATATGTTTCTAATTGATATCAGACGACAAATCATTGTCGTTCAAAGGTACATACAACCACAAATAATATGGTTTTAATTGATATCAGACGACAAATAATTGTCATTCTAATTGATTACAAACAACAAATAAGTTCTCAACACTTAATATTCAGTTCATTCATACCACAGAAATATCATGAATACTGTCTTTGAAATAACTATTAAACAATAGAAGATAAAGATTGCTGATGTCTGTTTATATATAAGGTAACACATTTTTGTCGTCTGAAATCTTCATAACACACACCTGTACACATGAGGAATCAATCAGACAACAGAAGACCAAAAACATGTCTGTCGTCTGAGTGCAATCAGACGACAGAGTTTCTACGTCGTCTGATTGCACAAGAGACGGCAGCGCCTCAGACGACAGAAAATCATGCGATTAACTTTTTGGCATAGTGATGTGGCAAGGAATATTGGAATCCCACAGTGAAATATCATCCTCCCCCATAGTCTCTTATCCCCCCCCCCCCCCCCCAACATAGAGTCCCTTATCAAAACACACGCCTAACAGATGTGCATTTGTTTTTATGTTCGTCTACAAAACACCAAACAAGACCGGCCGATCTGTAATGGACCGATATTATATTGGAATCCCAGCGAAATGTCATCTCCGCCCAATCGAGTCCCTTATCCAAATACAGCCTAAAAAAATGTGCACTTATTTTTAATTGGGTCTCTAAAACATCAAACAAGACCGGGCAATCTGTAATGGACTGATATTTGGATACATCGATGTATCTTTAATTACAGATCGGCTGATATTTGGATACATCGAACATAAAATTAAAGATAATAATATTGGAGGTTCTGTGATATTATTATCTTTAATTTTCTGTTGGGTACATCGAAAGGTTAGGTCATACACTCTTTGCCTTCGAGCTACTACACGGTGATCAAAGATGCTTGCTTCCTATATAAGAGAAGCTCATTTTTGTCTAGAATATGCAAAAGTCTCTTCTCCTAAAACGTCTATCAGCCACCACTCCTAGAACCTGATCCATCTTCCTTGTTGGTTTTTTTTTTTTTTTTTTTGCAGTTTCTTCTTTCCTTCCTTTTGTTCGCTGCTTGCCTTTGTTTTCTCTTTCGGTCGTTTTCAATGGCATCAAGCTCTAAAACAGCCTCTCCGTCATCATCAGCTCGTCAGTGGAAGTATGATGTGTTTTTGAGTTTTAGGGGTCCTGACACTCGCAAGAGTATCACATCCGAAATATATGATCGACCGCAAAACAGGAGAGGAATTAAAACATTCCTGGATGATCAAGATCTCGAGGTAGGGGATGCTATTTCTCCCAGTCTCCTAACAGCAATTGAAGAATCAAGGTTTGCAATTGTGATTCTCTCGCCAAACTATGCTTTTTCTACTTGGTGTTTGGAGGAACTTTGATGTAGGACGAGAATGGACCCAGTTTAGCCGAAAAACCATAAAAGTAAAGAAGCGGCGTAGAATCAAGAAAAGTGATTGGAAAATAGGTAACTCACGCATAATCAGGTTACTAGCCGCTGAAATATTCAAGAAGATTTGGTTTTGGACTTTTCGGGTTTCTCGTGCGAAAAGTCATGTTTTGATTTTGAATCAAATTTGACTAACTTTTTGCCAGAATGTCCGTTTGAGACGCATGATACCTTTCCAGAATGGGAACGACGAGATCTTCAAGACTCACTTTAGTGAGCCCTATCAGATTTAGGCCAAAATGTATCGTCTTAATTATCCGATTCGTAATTTAGTATTTTTTTAGGCTAGTTTTGATTCTTTTTATTTTAGGTTTTCTAGTTTATTTTGGATTTGTTTTGTTTTAATCCATGGGCTTTAGGGTTTCATTGTTAGTCGCCCTAGGGTTTCTTTTCTCATATATAAGCAACCTTAAACGGCTGCATAACTATCTTTTATCATATTATCAATCTTGCTATGTTGTACAGTGGTAGTGCTGCTATTGATATGGAGTGTCCTTCATTGCAACACTTGTATGTGGAAGACTGCCCTCATGTTCCGGCCTCTGCTTATGACTTCGGGAGCAATAACCAAGTCATACTGAATGATCCTCTGCATTACGCATCTCAGCAAGCCACGAAGTACTTTATCTGTCTTTATCTATATCATTTAACTTTTCTTTATTTTTATTTTTTTTAATTACATGGGGTCATGAGCCAAAATAAAAACGAAAAGGATAAATAAACGGTGGAAGCCTTTTTTTTTCCATTATTAAATACTTATTTTTCTTTGTTATCATTTGTAATTATTGATCATTCCTGCTATTTTATTATTTTTATATGGTTAATCAACCAACTGTGGACAATTGATTTGTAGGAAGGAGGGAAAAAAAAAAATTTGTTCGTTATGTTAGCTAACGAAACCAGAATCCAGCCGGAATCAATTATGTTCATTCCATCTTGATTTCTTTAATCTGAATTTGCATCTTAGTTTAGAGTTTAGATTGAGAAGTGTTCTATTAAAATTTGTGAGAGACTTATTAATTTGCTGACTTTGTGAGAGACTTATTAATTTGCTGACAAATTTAATTTTCTCTTTCTTTGATTTCAAATTTGACCGGTAGATTTTGCACACCCCTATCAGCATGGGATACTCTCAAGTCACGTCTCAAGGTCAGGGAAAAGATCTTAACATCGATGGAGCCTGAAATGATGCAGAGGGCGGTTGAATTCACGGGGAAGATGTCTCAAATCATACAGACGAAGCCCGAATTTTTAAAGAAGTTTTTACCTAGTTCGTTAGCGAAGCCTGAATTGTTGGAGATGATGCCTAGACTAATGGAGTTGCTGAATGGAATTTTGATAGAGAAGAATCCTGAATCGATGGAGAATCTTATAGCATTGGCGAATATCACTCTTGATCTTATGAATCATATACCTGCTGAGATTAGTGAGATGATGGATCTGATGACTAAATTGATGGAGGATACGAACTTTATCAAGTCCTTGCCTGGAATCGTGGAGAACATCCCTGGAATCATGAACTTGCCTCGAATCATAGAGGACTTTCCTCGATTGTTTGAGATTTTGCCAATGACTGGATCGGTGGAGAATATGCCTGGAATCATGGAGGACTTTGCTCAATTGATTGAGAATTCACCTCAGATGGTTGAATCATTGAAGGACTTTGCTCAATCGGTTGAGAATTTTCTGAATTTGCCTCAAATGATTGAATGCATAGTGTACTTGAGAACTCTCGACCCAACAGTACTTCGGCTGAACAATAATGTTAAAATCAAACATGGACTTGTCACACGTTAACATATAGTAAATTGATAATTAGCTTAATGTCAAAAGTAGTTCAACATGGACACAAACTGTAAATCAATATTGTAACTTAATGAAAGAGTGTATCTATTCATTAAGGTAAGTAATCCTATTCTTAGTCTGCAAGAAAGACTACAATGAAGTGTTACATTAGGAATCTAATAAGGAAACCTAAACCAACAAGGAATGCTTTAATGGGAAGTTTCTTGAGGTTTAAGTCTCATATATATATATATATATATATACAGATGAATTGGTCCCTGATTACTACCACGTTTTGCATATTGTTCTGTCCATTGAGAAGCAAGTTGGTAAGTAAACAGAAGACCATATTCACTGATCGAGTTAAGCAGCTGCATAAGATGGAATCCATGCCAGTAATTGCTGAAGGTAAGTCTTGATCCTTTTGTGCATATGTTGTGAGCATGTATATGGTTTTTACAATTGGTATCAGAGCATAGGCTCACAAATATGAATTCAGTTTTTGCTTAGCATGAAAATCGTTATAGGGTTTTGCAAAACAAACACAAAAAATAAAAATAAAAACAAAAAAAAAGAGGATTTTTGCTCTACGGGGCAGGTAACTGATCAGGTACCTGACCAAGTACGTAACTGACCAAGTAACTGGTCAGGTACCTGATCAAAGTAAGTTACTTAATCTCTTGAACCAGTCATAGCAAACACAAGAGCCAGGCCCAAAACCCGACCCGAAGCCTTAAGAACAAAGGACCGTTGTTCTACAGCGATCAGTTTCGATCAAGAAGAGGGTATGGGACTGGATTCGGAAGTGTTTGAGGTGTTTTTTCATCTCAGAAGGGATTCAAACCCCGATTGCTGTGAATCAAGATACCAAGAGAATTGTTTTGCTGCATCTGGATAACAAATTCAAGCTTTCGCTGTGATTTTTAGCAGCAATTTGGGGAAAAAGCAAAAACAGGTTTTTCTGTGAAATTGATTTCGATTCATAGCATGATTATTATTTTTTGATTGTGCCCAAGAACCCGAGTTGCATTCCCGGCGTGCGTTAGGCTAGAGTAGATGGTGACCGGATGAAATTTACAATTTCTTGATTGTTCTGTGGTTTCTTAGAATCGAACCAATTTTGGTTATGCTTGAATATGCATGTTGAATTGATTAATGATATGGTATTGTATCTGTGATTGTGTAAAATTGTATGAAGAACAAAAATCTCCAAGAAATTGTTTACACATTGTTAAAGTTGACAGATACAAGAGCTTAATTTTCTTACAAGGATGAATCTGGATAGAATATAAAGTAAAAGAGCTCATATGTTTTGTGGTTTTCTGTTGGCAAAAGTGATTATGGTGCACAAAGCATTCTTCATTGATGTTGGCAGAAAACACTGATCAGGTAACTGACCAAGTAACTGGTCAGGTAACTGACCAAGTAACTGGTCAGGTAACTGATCAAGTACCTGATTGAGTAACAAAACTGAAATTGTGTTTTGTGTTTTAAAACTATGCTTCAGGTTTATCTTCCAAAGAAGTGGTCAAGTATGGTTTGAGAATACAAAACAGTAGTATGCATGCTTGATGAAAATAAATACGGATACTTAGAAATTTTTCTTCTGTCTAAAGATGTGGATAAATTTCTTTGGATAACTTGTTTTCATTGAACATGGCAGATTGATAAAGAACTCCAGGATGTTATGCTTCTGCTCAAAAGTGTTGCTTAACATTAATTTTTGTTATGGACTGACATGAATGCAAGTATGGATTGTTTAGGTTTTCTGTATGTTCTTGTTTTGGTTGCTTAAAGCTTAATAAAACACAGAAGACTTAAAGTTATTTTCTTTACAAATTGAGAACTCACTCGAATTTTGTTTTGCTCCTTAGGTGACCCTTACATGAACTTGAACAGTGTCTTAATGCTAACTGGAACCAACTATAGAGCTGTGCTAGATTCTGTAGAGAACTATATGGGAATGCATGAGAATATAAACTATTGCTTTACTGAGGATAAGCCTGAAGAGTTGGATGAAAAGAGCACCAAGAAAGAAACTGACCTTTACAAGAAGCAGTGGCATAGATCCAATAGAATGGCTAAGAACCTCATTCGTACCTCCATGTCTAAAAATGTCAGGGGAAGTATAGAAGAGCCTCAGCTAGCATCAGATTTTTTGGAACTCATAGGTGCTAAGTTTAAAGAAAGTGAAAAAGCAGAAGCAGCTAGGCTTACCAAGGAGTTTCATGATTTAAAGTATATGGGTTCAGGGGGAGTTAGAGAGCATATTATGAAGATGATCAATATAAATGGCAGACTCAGGGAACTCTTGATGGGGGTTAGGGATGAGCAGGTAGTGCATTATGCACTACATTCCTTGCCTAACAGTTTTAGTCATCTTAGGACCAGTTACAACTCTCAAAAGGGAAACTGGACTCTAGATGAACTTATATCCATCTGTGTGGATAAGGAATCTAGGATCAAGGAAGAAAAGGAACCTGCTACAACCATTAACCTCATTGAGAAGCCTAAAAGGAAAAAGTCCCAGAATAAGCTCAAGCCTACCAAAGCCATAACTAAGAGTTCAACAACTGCAGTGGCCAAGGAAAACATCAAATGCTATAAGAACTGCACTGGCTATTTTCATTCAGGTTCAAGTGCTACTTTTGCAAAAGAGTAGGACACATCAAAAAGGACTGCACTGGCTATAAGAACTGGTTAGCCAAAAAGGGTAAGATTTTTTCTAATACAGTTTTTTTCCTTAGAAATTAATCTTATAAATGTTGAACCACAGTCTTGGTGGATAGATTCAGGCTCACCTATTCATATTACTAATTCCTTGCAGGGATTCATAAGGAGGAGAATCCCAAAAAGTGATGAAGTGAACCTGTGTGTAGGCAATGGCATGAGAGTGGCAGTCAAGGCTATTGGAACCTTAAAGCTCGATTTAGGATTAGGAAAATTGTTAGTTCTGGACAATGTTTTTTATGTACCTTCCATGAGAAGGAATTTGGTTTCAGTTTCTGTTTTAGTAAAATCTGGTTGTAGACTTGTTATGGATAGTAATGGAATTCTTATTTCTAAAAATTCTGTTCAAATTGGTTCAGGTGTTATTATGAATGATTACTTACAGTTAAATTGTTCAATGGCTCAACAAGGAATTTTACTTGTTGAAAATAACACTAACAGTACTAGCACTTTAACAGGTGTTAAAAGAACCAAACTAAATGAAAGGTCTGCATTTTTATGGCATAGAAGACTCGGCCATGTTTCAAAAGAGAGACTGAAAATTTTGGTGAAAAACAACATCCTAAATGAGCTTGATTTTTATGATCTAACAGACTGTGTTGAATGCTTTAAGGGAAAAATAACTAATACTACAAAGAAGACTGCATATAGAAGCCAAAATTTATTAGAACTCATACACACTGATATATGTGGACCATTTAGGCATCAAACTATCTGTCGGAATGTGTATTTTATCACATTCATTGATGACTTTTCTAGATACAGTTATATTTATCTACTTTCAGAAAAGGCACAAGCATTGAAAGCCTTTTAAATCTTTAAGTCTGAGGTAGAAAATCAACTAGAAAAGAAAATCAAAACAGTCAGGTCAGATAGAGGTGGTGAGTTCTATGGAAAGTACATTGAATCCGGCCAACAAAAGGGTGCATTTGCCTTGTTTTTGCAAGACAATGGAATTAAAGCTCAATATACAACACCCTATAACCCACAACAGAATGGTGTTGCAGAGAGAGAATAGGACCCTTTTGAACATGGTTAGATGCATGATGTGTACAACTGGTTTGCCTAAATTTCTGTGGGGTGAAGATTTAAAAACTGCAAATTATATTTGCAACAGGACACCTAGTAAAGCCATATAAAAACTGCTTTTGAGCTTTGGTGTGGCAGGAAACCTAGTCTTCATCACTGCCACATTTGGGGATGCCATGCAGAAGCTAGGATTTATAATCCAAGCTTGAATAAACTTGAACCTAAGACGGTTAGTTACTATTTTATAGGTTATCCAGATAAATCTAAAGGCTATAAATTATATTCTGCTCTTCATTCACCTAGAATTTTTGAAACACATCAAGTAAAGTTTCTAAGTGAAAAAGTTCACAATACAAACCTTGAGGATTTATCCTCAGATTTTGAGGAAATTGTGTCAGATGAGAATATAAGTGTAGCATTACCTTTAGAACAAGAATTGTACATGGTTAAGTAACTGGCCACATAACTGTACCTGGTCAAGTAACTGGCCACGTAACTGGTCAAGTAACTGATCAAGTACCTGAACAAATCCCTAATGAAGAACCTCAAAATCCTCCAGTAGCTCAGCCTAGAAGATCACAGAGAGCAAGAAAACCAACTTATGGGGGGGAAGAGAGTGACTACATTATTTATCTGCAAGAAGCAGAAATTGAAATGGATTGTGCAGAGGACAATGATCCAACTACATTTAATCAGGCCATTGAAAGTAGTGAATCTCATCAATGGCAGCTAGCAATGGAAGCAGAAATTGATTCCATGAGCCAAAATGCAGTTTGGGAATTAGTTGAACCTGACCCCAAACAGAAACCTATAGGTTGTAAATGGGTTTTAAAAACCAAAAGAGATGCAAATGGCAATGTAGAGAGACATAAAGCAAGATTAGTTGCCAAGGGTTTCACACAGAAGGAGGGCATTGACTATACTGAGACTTTTTCTCCAGTTTCTACAAAAGACTCGTTTAGGATAATCATGGCTTTAGTGGCTCATTTTGATATGGAGCTGCACCAGATGGATGTTAAAACAACTTTCTTGAATGGTGAACTAGATGAAGTGATTTATATGAGGCAGCCAGAAGGGTTTGTACAAGCTGGAAGTGAAAACTTAGTGTGCAAGTTAAAAAAATCAATTTATGGCCTTAAACAAGCTTCTAGACAGTGGTACAAGAAATTTGATTAGCAAATTACCAATAACTACAATCTCAGCCCATTTATTACCAATAGCAGGCCTGTTTTTTTCTAATTCCCTTGCGGTACTGTAGCTAAATCCAAATTACCAAAATAACCTCTATAGACTTAATGTACTGGGCTTCAGTATCATTCGGAGGAATTGCAGATTTAATGTACTGAGCTTTAGTATCATTCTGACATACACAACTTGCAGTTCTTTCCAGTTTCTAGAGGCAATTCTAAATGATTAACTGATTGAATTGTTTGTATACACATAAAAGAGCAAACGTTATGTGACCTTGCACCATTTTTTTGTTTGTTTGAAACTCAGTAATAAAATCGATCCATTAACATTAACCAATAAAGAAGACTTCAAAAAGCTTGCATCTCTGTCGATTTACTTTCATCAAAATCCTATCAACTCATAAACACAAATCCATATCTGCAAAAGATCAACATTTTGCTATTAATCTCACTTAACAAAACAAAACGATTCAAAATGATCAAATGTAAATCCTAATCCTAATCCAATCCAACCCATGGTCTTTGCTTGCCTTCAATTATCACATACTTTCGAATACCAGCTCTTGTCAAGGTGAAGAATCTCTCCACCATGGTTCTTCTCATGTTCTTCAATCGGTACATCCTTTTTGTCTTTTGTAGTAGCTTTCCTCTTTGCCATTTGCGATTAATCTGTGTATATGATAAATGCAAATATATGAGTACTGATCCTCAATAGTGTACTAACCCTCAATTTGATTAAAAAACCATTGTAGTTTATAAGAATACAAAAGATCTAATTAAAAGATCCTCACAGTTGCAGCAGATCAATGACCAGAATTTCAAGCAAAAAAAAAGGAAGACTAACAATAGTAATAAGATCAAACATCCATAGAGTCTATAAGTAGACATAATTTCAATGACCCTTCCATAAAGTAAAGCTAACAAATCTGTCCAAAATTGCAAGCTCAACTGAACCGATAATAGATTTGAGTTGAATACCTCATGCAATCAAGCGAATGTACTCATGAAGCTAAACCTATTGATCCTCATATATAAACATCAAATGAGGTTGCAATACACATAGGGTTCTTGACCCTCAATAGCATACTGACCCTCAATACACATGGTTTTCTAAGTTCATTTATACCATTCACAATCTCAAACCTCTTAAATCAACCATCATATACATAAAGGCACATATGTCATCATTGCATATTAGAAACTTAAAGATGTCACTCAAAGAATGATCTTGACATGTTAATGAAGTAATCATTATGGAACATAAACTCGATACAATTCGGCACCATTTTGTATCCAAACATTTTAAGACCCCCTGTCTAAGTAACACCAACTGACTTACAACAACATTCTCCAACAGAGCATGTCAATTATGAAGATCACAAAAAAATAGAATGAATCAGCCTCTCTATTCTACAAAGCTCCAGCAACATCATCATACCAATTCGAAACACTCATAGTTATTCTCCTAACACAAGTTTGAGGACAATAAACAGAGTGTTAGTGAAATCATGAAGCTAAGGCTACTAACCCTCTGAAACTAAAGCTCATACAATTTCTTTTGTACTATTGAGTCACAAAATTCATCATTTTCCATCAGAACAGGCAAATCTCAGAAAGCTACTGACCCTCAGAAACTAAAGTTAATGATCTTTAGAAGGTCCATAAAATCATAGCTTGCACATACTGCAGCATTTTAGTGCTATTGACTCTCAATAATCATAGATTGCACATATTGCAAGCATTTTAATGGTACTGAGTCTCAATAAGCTCATACAATTCATCATCAGTCACATAACATCAAGTTTCCCTGCTTAGCAACTCATCTCAATTGATACTGACCTCGCTCTTCGGTGGATTTGCAGGCTGAGAACAAACCCTAGCTTCATCGCGTTCCTTGCCGGTAGATTTGCAGGCCAAGACCAAAAAATAGGTTCTCCGTCTAGCTTCGCCGCCTAGCTTCACCATCTCGCTTCACCACCTTGCTTCTCCGATCTCATCGATGCCTCGCTTCTTTGCCCAGCTTCACCGCTTCGCTTCTCCGATCTCAATGCGAATCTAGATATTGATCTAGATCTCTTCTCCCCCTCTCTCTCATTTACTATTCAAAATTCCAGTTTGAATGAGAATTTCAAATTCATCGTCTTGATTGATTTTGATCTTGATCTCGACCTCAATCTAGATCTGTTATCTCTCTCTCTCTCTCTTTCTCTCTCCATCTCCATCTCTATCTTTATCCGTCTCGTTATTGATTATATTCCTCTATTAATATGTTTAGGGACATTTTCGTCAGGAAATAGGCCGCACGGGGTTTGGGCCTTGCGCATGGGTCAGAAACAGTACCGCAAGAGAAATATAAAAAACAGGCCTGTTAATGATAAATACTAGACTAAAAGTGCAGTTAGTGGTAATTTGCTAAAATTTGATTATGTGATTTCTACTTTTGGATTTACAGAAAATCTTGTTGATTAGTGTGTTTACTTGAAGACAGTTGGGAACAATTTTATTTTCCTAGTACTCTATGTCGATGATATACTTTTGGCTAGCAGTAACATTAAACTGCTTAAAGACACTAAGAATTTTCTGTCAAAGAATTTTGACATGAAAGACTCAGGAGAAGCATCTTATGTACTAGGTATTGAGATTAAAAGAGATAGGGCACAGAGACTACTTGGTTTGTCTCAACAGAATTATATTACCAAAGTTTTGAAGAGATTTGGTATGGAAAAGTGTGCAGCTGGAGAAGTTCCCATGTCCAAAGGTGACAAGTTAACCAAGAAGTAGGGTCCTAATAGTGATGTTGAAAAGGAAAATATGGAGTCAAAGCCTTATGCTAGACTTGTAGGAAGCCTCATGTATGCACAAGTCTGCACTAGGCCAGACTTGTCTTTTGCAGTAGGGATTTTATCAAGATTTCAATCTAATTCAGGCCATGAGCATTGGGTAGCTGGGAAGAAAGTGTTGAGATACTTGCAGAGAACTAAAAGCCACATGCTAGTTTATAGGCAAGTGGAGGATCTGAAACTCATTGGATTCTCAGACTCGGATTTTGCAGGGAATTATCCAGACTCCAAGAAGTCGACTTGTGGATATGTATTCATGCTTGCAGGAGGTGCTATTGCTTGGAAAACCATGAAGCAAACTCTTGTTTCAACCTCTACTATGCAAGCTGAATTTATTGCAGTATATGAAACTGTGTGTGAAGGACTTTGGATTAGGAATTTTCTCATGTAGACCAAAGTATTGAGTCACATTGTGGTTGGCACACTTGTGATTTATTGTGACAATGAGGCTGCAGTTTTCTTTAGCAAGAACAGTAAAAGGTCAAATAATTCCAAGCATATTGATCTAAAGTATTACAGTGTTAGAGAAAGGGTAAAGCATGGTGAAATAGCTGTTTTGAGTATTGACACAAATTCATAGCTAGCAGATCCTTTCACCAAGGCATTGTCAGTGGCAGCATTCCAGAAGTATACAGCAAGCATTGGAGTTTTAGCTAATTTAGATGCTTAGGTTCAGTAGAGAGTTAGTCCAGTTGGAGCATTTAAAATTCTACGGGTTTTTGAGTTCTTGTATTTTCAGTTGTGATCTTTTGACTTTATTTATCACAACTTATTTGTAATGGTAATTTATTATTATCAGTAAAATTTTGAGGTATTTCCAAATATGTTTTTGCTGCAACTTTGTTGTTTTATTTTGGAAATTATCATCTTGTTTTGAATATCATACTTGTTATCAGATGGCTGAAATCATGTAAAGCATGATGTTAAGGTTCAAGCAATAATTTTAAGCCATCAGTGTTCAGTAAATTTGCTTGAGTTTCTGGTTTAAGAAACATAAAGTAGGACCTGGTATATGCCTTCTTGTTGATACACATTAGCATATATCGTATCACTTCTGGATTAGTTAACATATGTGGATTGCAGGAGCTTATGTTGTGGTTTTGAAACTCTGCGTTTTTGTTAAAATGTATACTGTTTCTTGCTCTGCATAAGTAATTGTGATCTGACCATGTTGGAATGGATTTATGATTCAAATTTGTTGTCTGGCGCGCACTACAGTAAGTTGAGTAGTTTCTAACATTTTCTGGTGCAAATTATCAAGCTTAATATGTGTCAGTCCAAGGGGGAGATTGTTAGAATCAAACATGGACTTGTCACACATTAACATATAGTAAATTGATAATTAGCTTAATGTCAAAAGTAGTTCAACATGGACACAAACTGTAAATCAATATTGTAACTTAATGAAAGAGTGTATCTATTCATTAAGGTAAGTAATCCTATTCTTAGTCTGCAAGAAAGACTACAATGAAGTGTTACATTAGGAATCTAATAAGGAAACCTAAACCAACAAGGAATGCTTTAATGGGAAGTTTCTTGAGGTTTAAGTCTCCTATATATATACAGATGAATTGGTCCCTGATTACTACCACGTTTTGCATATTGTTCTGTCCATTGAGAAGCAAGTTGGTACGTAACAGAAGACCATATTCACTGATCGAGTTAAGCAAGATTAATGCAATTGTTATTTAAAAAAAAAGAAAAAAGATTAATGCAATTTTGGAAAAATTTCAGTCCTTACTTCATAGTAGAGTAGTAGAGATGAAATTTCATTTTTTTGATTTTTAACAAATACGCCGTGTAATTAGGATATTAAAAGGTACGCGTAGAGACCACTAAATTGCTCAGAAAAAACGCAATACAGACAATTAATACGCGTATATTATACGCTTCACGTATCTTATATATTCGAAAATCAAAACAAACGCTTGGCTTCACTCTCTCTGATCATTTCTCTCTATCTCGACCTCACCAACTCTTTCGCTCTCTCCATCTCCATCATGGCAAAGCTCTCTGATTCCCGCAATTCCAACCGTTCCGATCGCCGGAACAAATACCTGAAGCCGAATCTGGGTGGCCGGAAATTGGGTCCTCGGAAATTGGCGACGCTATTCCAGGGTTTGGGGCTCCAAGACAAAACCCCTTCTTCTTTCATGTTATCGCCTATGTCAGCAAAGAGTCCAAGCCCTAACCCTAGATCTGGAATCCCGAGCGCACCTCCTACTCCCAATGCACCGGCGAGGCATGGTCTCCGGCCACCATCTCGCCTCCGTGGCTCGGATATGCGGCAGGTTACGGCTGTTCTCTTTCAGAGTCAGATTTCTCTTTGCAATTTTAAGCCTTTGGCTAAAGTTTTGTTCTTCGAGGAAGAGGTGTCTCAGGCGCGTGTTTTGTTTAGTGGGTTAAGCCTAGATTCGTGATGGGTCCATTGCTATTCTTGATTGTGTTGTTCTTGGTGAATGAAATTAAACCAGTCAAAAAAAAAAAAAGTTAAAATTAATGCTTTGGGTAGTTGTGTTTATGGGTTTTAAAGTCTTTAGGGGATCCAAATGTCTCTGTGTTGTTGTGGTCTGGATAGGGAGTATGCAGTTTTAGGAAGTCTTATGTGAATTAGGTGGCAAAAGAATTATGATCCTGACCTTCTAATGGCAATGTCAATTTGAAAAGTGCCTGTCAGTGCTTTTTCTCTGGTAATGATTGTAATTGGCAATGGTGCTTCGTATGGAGACTCCTAAAGTTTAGAATTTGTTCTTATGGATTGTTGTTGATGGCAGGCTTTTCGCCGATGAATGCAGAATGCATGAGAGGTATGGCAACCGCTGCACTCTTTGTTGTGCTGGGTGTACTAGCTGCTTTATATTGATTATCTTTTCAAAGGATGCAGTGCATCCATGAAAATTTGGGATGCTCTCTCTATGACTGTGAGTTCTATTCCTCCTTTTCTATGATTTTTATTGATTGGCTGCTTTTAAACTTGAAATCCAATACCATTCTGCATTTTGGTGTTCCTTGGCAATGCCTTTTTGCTGCTTAGCATTTAAGGAAATGCTGATGCAAGATTTTTTTGGGTAATGATTTTCATGTGGAAGCCTAGGACAATTTGCAGATAAGTTTGTGGTTACTATGAAGCCAATAAGGCTGTGAATGCAAAATTTGCTAGAAATGTTGTGCAGCTTAGTTGGAGTTTTCCTGCAAAGGATTGGTGGCAGAGACTCTCTGCTTCTGGTGTATTACGGAGTGATTGTAGTTTTTCATTGAAGGGGAATCTCTGCCATGCTTGGAGTTGGTCAAGATTTGGATGCAGATCTTTGGGGACTTTTAAAGAGATTGGGATTGGATTGGGTTACAGGTCTCAGCTCGACTCCAACCTATTCACATGCTTCATCAGAGGATTTGCTATACATAACCAAAAAAGCTTGGAGACAACTTGGCTGGTTGCAGATTTTTCAATGTCCCTATTTCTCTTAGAAAGTGATTTCTCCAGGTCTGCTGATATTAGTTAGGTTCTTCTTATCTTTTGGCCTCTGCGAACCCATATATTTTCTCATGTATTGGTAATAGTAGTTTTCTTGGCTATCTGTACTACAGTAGTTATAGTAGTCATATATGTAAACAGCTTCAACCTTATAATATTATTTCCTTTTTCTGAATTCTGAAAGAAGTTATCTTAACACTATACTTTTTTGCGTTTTGTTTGTTATACTGAACAGAACAGATTAGAGAGATAGATAAAACCAAAAAGACCAAAGAGGAAAACTGAACCAGCAAAGCAAAGAAAAATTAATGCTGACAATTCTAAGAACAAAACCAAACAGGGTCAATAAGACGGAGCAAAATAAGGACTAATGCACGGTTGCACTGTTGCAAAACGAGCATCGCAACATTCCTTCGTAGTTTATACATAAATCGATGAGAACTGGAATGGTCCTTTTGAAGTTAAACGTCAAACTGCAATGGCTAGCTTTTCCAAACTAGTATCATGAATTGGTGGCATCATAAGAAGGTCGTCCATTTGAAAAAAGTAGAGATTCAACAACTCACCAATCCCATATCACCTCCAGATTTTGATGTCAATGTCAATGGAACATGACTTTGTTAAAAATCATAAAACCAATCAAATGAAGTCATCACCATAAATGACCTTCCATGTAATTGCCTCTAGATTATGTTACTACGCTTACTTTGGTAAAAATCATAAAACAAAGCAAACGAATTTCATTTGCTTTTTTTTTTTTCTGCCTTTTGATGTTATTACTTTTACTTTTTTCTTGGGTGAGTGTGAATAGAAAAGATAAAGAGGGCTCCTTTTGCTACATTTGATAGTAGCCATGAGTCGTAAAGTAGTAAAGCAATCGAGTTAGGATTCCATGTCTCATAAAAAAAAAGTTAGGATTCCATGCTTAAAAAACTATGAACTCAAAAAAAAAATGAAGGACCACTATGCCAATAACCTCATCAGACGACAGAGCTCAGACGACAGACAAGTTGATTTCTGTCGTCTGATATATTTTAACGACAGACAATGAAAAAACTGTTGTCTGAATATAGCAACATACCATGGTAAGTTAGTTTTGAGAATTAGATTTGTCTTGACACAACATTTATCTGTCGTCTAATCAAAGGAGATAAATTTGATTTCAGCTCATGTCGTACCTGTTTATTCTATTTTTTGTTCAGACGACATTTATCTGTCGTCTCATCAAAGGAGATAAATTGACCTTGAATTTTGTCTTGGCTTTTTTTTTTTGGGCACAACGTGAAGCGATATATGCAGAATTTTAAAGTCATTTCTCTGTCCCCGACAAATTTATCAAACTCGATCTAAACCTTTCCCAGCTTCTTCTTACACAACACTACCTTCTCTCACCCAAATTGAACCCAAGTTCGTGCCGCCAAATCGAAGTTCTCACCCAAATCAAAAATCCAACTGAATCAAAACCTAACCCTCCGATTCATACCCCTCTTCGAGAAAGAAAGGAAACCTTAATCTGCATCTGATCCAGACTTTGTTTCAAAACCTAACCCTCCAATTCATACCCCTCTTCGCGAAATCATCCAAACCTCATTGCTCATTTCATGGGTGTCAATCAGTAGTTCTTTATCTATGCTAGTAAGCCCTTAGATTCTGGGTTTTGGTTTTGGGGATTTAGGGCTTTAATAGGAAATTTCCTTTGAATCTTGATTTTTTTTTTTTCTGGGTTATATTCGAATTGGGGATGGAAGGTTAACAAAGCAGATATAAGTGTTAGGGTTTTTTATTGAAGTCGAATTTGGTGTTAAACGTCTGTTTAGAAATTAGGATTGCTTGTGTTATATCAGTAAATATGCATAGAATCAACTTTGAATTGCAGTATTAGATTTGCACTTGTTCTTCCTCTTTTGCAAGCTTTTCTTTATTACTATTAATTAGACCTTCATAGACCACTTTCATGAACATAGGTCTTTGCACTTGTTCTTCCTTACTTTGAGATTTCGTGTAATGGCTTTGTATTTGTATTGTTTTGCTGGTATATTTTTGTGTGGCTTTCAGATTTCGTTTTAGTTTGATGCTACCTAAACAAGGTACCCTATTGCGTTAAGCACTCTGAAACACTGCAGCGATTTTTGGATGAGATTTTTTTTTTTTGGTTTGATTACAGTTTAAAGGTGGGATTTTGATTTATGTAGAAAGAGGAGAAAAAGCGATTTTGAAATAATAGCTAAGAATGGTGTTAATGGGTTTTAGTCCTCTGTTCATCATTTGCATTATAAGGATGGCCTCAGTTAGTGTTACTCTTGTCTTTTGGAGCTCAAGTAGGTGATATTGTGTTTGGGCTAATAGAGTTATGGATCTGGGAAGATGTTATTTTGTGTATGCCTTTGCTGCTTTAGACCCTATATCATTAAACTATGGACCTTCTGGTCTGCTATCAACCTTTGTGCATGATGTGGTAATTGCTATGAACCTTTCATATTGTACGCTCCAGACCTTAATGATCTCTATTTTAACCAGATTATAATACGAAAGGTGCCTTTTGTCTTTTCAATTTTCACGGTTTATTGGGATATTGTCATCTATTTTTCCTGTACATGACTGTTGAAATATAAGATTAGTGTTTTGACAAGAACCCGCATCTGAAAAACTAGTCTTTATAATTCTCCTGTTGCTGTCTTCCTCAATTATAGCTCTTTGCTATTATCTGTTTAAAACACAATTTTAATTTTGTGTAAATGGACATTCTTGAGAGTGAAATTTGTGATAGTTAATGGTTTCAAGTGCGTAATTGACCGAGTGTAATGTCTATGATTTCTAATTACTTTGTTTCTCTGCCAGTAGCCGAAGCAAATCCATGAGATCAAGGATTTCCTCCTGACTGCAAGA
This sequence comes from Rosa chinensis, assembly GCF_002994745.2. Lineage (NCBI taxonomy): Eukaryota > Viridiplantae > Streptophyta > Magnoliopsida > Rosales > Rosaceae > Rosa > Rosa chinensis. The sequence continues at coordinate 37,364,593 of NC_037094.1, forward strand.
AGGAAGGATGCCCGTTCTGTGAAAATCAAGAAGATGAAGGACGCAATCAAGTTCAAGGTTTGATGCAACCTTTTCTTTATTACTATTAAGGAAGCTTTTGCAACTCGTATTTCTAGATCTGCTGACCTTTACAAAGTAAGCATGGCTGTTTCATAAATTATTGTTGAATAGTGACTATTACCCTTAATTTCATTTCGTGTTTTATGACTGTCAAACTTGTTAAGCTATCTTGACTAAAACTGGCAGAACACCAGATACCCCTCTTTACTAGGATGCTTTTATAGAGATGCACCCTCATGCTCATGCTTAACATTATTGACCGTGTATTTTTCTCTTCTAGTTTCTATAGGACCCCTAAATATAATGTTTAAAGTTTCTCTTTGTATAATTGAAGGAAGTAGGTACCAATGCTGCAACCTAGAATTAGTAATATTATTTCTTTTATCTATGATGCTACCTATCAATTTCATAACGTCGATGTTGGATTATTCTACCTGAGAAAGTGTTGGCTTCTCTATTGTTATGGATTTTCCTTCTATGAAACTTAATGAACTATAGCTTTGTACTGTGTATATGTTTGCTTAATGTCACTTGTCTTTGTTATGTGTTCACTTTCGGTTTCGCTAATGATATTTATTCTCTTTTGTATTACCTCTTTTTCAGCAGTGCATGGGAATTTGCCTTCTCAAAGCCAGTTAGCGGATTAGGAATTCGTTGTTACTCTGCATTCAACTGTACCAAAGGGGATTTTGGTGAGCTTGTCTTTCTTTGTTTTTGTAGAAATTATGAGACTATTTTGGAAAAGAATTTAAACTATTTTCTGTGAATAACTGATTATGTTTAGAAATTGTGATTGCTTGTGTTATCAGTCATTATAGCGATTTCACTGCTGCTGACTTTGTGGACCATCCACCTCGACTTTCAGTTCTGGAGACTGTAGCTACTGTGTAATGGTTGCATTATAGTTAATACAGAGAGGAATTCTTCATTTTAAGATCTTGTCAATATATATTCAATGACAGAATCTAAAGAAAGAGACAAGATGAAAGGCATGTAGCAAATCAACTACGCGCCAGTCAAAGAACAAACCACCGGTCATTTTGGAATGATATTGCCACTCCATTTTTGCTTCTTGCAGAAACTAATCCCCTATAGTCAAAGCCTCAAAGGCTAATCAAGTGCTTCACATTCCCTGGAAACATCAAAACAGATCCCACAATAGTATGTCCCTGGTATAACTTCTCTCATTGATTCTCATTATAGTGCCTTTGCTTGGTTTTCACTTAATTTCAAACTGATAAAAGTCTCTCCATCCTTACAACCTGTGGTTGAGAAATTTGATCATGTAAGCGATTATGGCAAGAACAGGCAATAAGAATATACAAGCCAAGCTGATGGGTATGTCTTCCTTTTTTTTCTTTCATTCATTTGTATGCATGAATTGGCCTAATACTGATTGGCAATCTATTCTTGTTTAATATATACATGATATGTTTGTTTAGGGAAAGCAATCGAGTTCTGTGAGGATCCATGATCAAATTATGTTCTCAAGTTACCTCTTTGACTACCATTTAGGAATTCAGAATTTTGTCTATGCCCAAAAGTTAGTTTCCTGTGGAAAAGCACTTCCCTTTGTATTGTTACATTTTGTGCTTTAAAAATTTAGTATTGAACATCAGCAAGAGGAATAGATGTTGGTTGATTCACTATATTATGGATTTCGCAGGTTCTTCTTGGGACATTGGAGCTGGGAAAACAAGTTTGGTATTGAGATTTGTCACAGGAAAATTTTTGGAGTACCATGTTACTTTTAACATCAGACCATCAGAGTCTTTGTTATTGTATAATGTTTCATTATTCGTGCATGTTCTTTCGCATCAGCATTATAGTATAATTCATTGCTTCTAACATGTGTAAGCTGCAGGAATCACCAATTGGAGCAGATCTCTTCACTCAACTTCTGTCATTGAATGAAGCTACCATAAAATTTGACTTGTATTAAAAGTTTTTTGACTTGTATTTCATTTGTTTAGTCCAATGGTAACTGAAATAATGTTGGTTGATGTTGTCACAGAAAAATGGTCCTCACTTAGGAAGCAGAGATCTATCAGGGCAGAAATGGTCAGGAAGCAGAGATGATCCTTAGACTGCAGAAGGCAAGTAGAAAACAAGTTGTGATGTCTTTGACCAAGGCAGTAGATACACTGCTGATTACTCATGGGACAAGTACACCCTTCATGAAGGACCTTTTGAGGAGGTTGGAGCAACCGTGCTGAAATTTTTATCAATGGAGTATATTAGTTTATACTGCTGTTAACAGGCTGTATTTTATGATTTGAGTATGACTTTTTCATCATTGGGATATATGATAGTACTTTGGAAGTTATATATATGTCTTTTTTGATAATATTAAACAATAGAAAGTTACCAACAACTGTTGTTTGAAACAAGTACACACAACAGAAAAGACCAAAGACACTACAAGCATCTACACATTCAAAGGACATTTAACTGTCTTTTTACAACAAGAGATACAATAGATAACTAACAGCGGATGTTGTTTCAATAAAGTTCACACAACAAATTTAGCAAAGGAACATTGAAATTCTACACATTCAGACGACATTTTATTGTCGTCCCAGATTAAAACAAACAACAGATTATTTGTAAAGTCTGTTGCTAGAGTTTGACAACAACAACATTTGACTGTTGTTCTATTTGATATCTAACCACATACTTACAATTTGTGCATATTTAAGCACATTCAGACGACAGATTTTTTTTAGGTGTCTGTCGTCTGAGTGAACTTCTGACGTCGGGCTTTACCCGTCGTTTGAACGTCAATCAGATATCAGCTTAATAGACGACAGATTTTCTTCATATCAGACGACAGTCAATGTCTGTCGTCTGATGGGTTTGTTGGTATAGTGGACGCTGCGAAAGGTGTTGTGGCTACATATACTTAAAGAATTTGTTTCGGTAAGTTTACTTAATTAAAGTCCTTGGTTTATGCATCACTTTGATAAAATCTGGATCGATGTTTGGATTCCACTACCAAATAAGACCGCGTACAGTCTCTTTACCTTAGAGCTACCACACGGTGATCAAAGATGCTTGCTTGCTATATAAGATGCTCATTTGTCTAGAATCTCCAAACCTAAAACATCTATCAGCCTCCACTCCCATATAGAAGTATAGAACCTCCATCTTTCTTGCTGGGTTCTTTTCAGTTTCTGTTTTCCTTCTTCTTGTTCGCTTCTTGCCTTTGTTTTCTCTTTCAGTCATTCAATGGCATCAAGCTCTAAAACAGCCTCTGCATCATCATCAGCTCATCAGTAGAAATATGATGTATTTTTAAGTTTCAGGGGTGCTGACACTCGCAGGAGTATCACATCCGAAATATACGACGGACTGCAGAACAAGAGAGGAATTAAAACATTCATGGATGATCAAGATCTTAGAGTAGGGGATGTTATTTCTCCCAGTCTTCTAACAGCAATTGAAGAATCAAGGTTTGCAATTGTGGTTCTCTCGCCAAACTATGCTTTTTCTACTTGGTGTTTGGAGGAACTTACAAAGATTTGTCAATGCATGGAAGACAACAGAATTCTTCCACTTTTTTATAATGTCAATCCTACTGATGTAAGATATCAGAAGATGACCTTTAAAGATGCTTTCACCGAGCATGAAATCTCTGGGAAATACGAATCAAAGAAGTTGCAGCAATGGAAAGATGCATTAAACAAGGTTGCCACTTTTTCTGGGTGGCATGTGTTTGAGCCCAAAAGTAATTTGGGCAAGATCCTTTAGTGGATTTAGCATAGTAGGCCGATACCTGCGGCCCAAAAATAAGTCTACTTGGGATTGGGTTACAACTTCACCCATTCCGAAACCCATAAGGAAAACGAGCCCTTATTGGAGTCAGGTAGCGGAGATTGAATAGGAAACTTCAATCAATAATCCTTCTATGGCAAGGAACAGTCGAAACCCTAGGTATAAATACCAGGTTTCAGGGACAAATCAAGGAGAATTCTCTCCAATTAATCTTTACGATTATCAAAGCCTCCCCGAAGCAACCTCTCTTACCGGTGACCACACTCTAGTCCCAGTCTCTTCAAGAGCCGACTGTCAGTGCCACCAAACCAACCCGGCGACCGTGCTTCCAGTCCTAGTCTCTCCAAGAGCTGACTGTTAGTGTTACTACCACCGATACTACCAGTGAAGCAAGGGTAACGCCCTCGCAACCCCGCGAAGCTAAAGTCACGCTTTAGCAAACCCTATGCTTTGTCCAAACTTCCCAGTGATTGCTCTTCTTAGTCTACAACACTAAGTATCGATTCGGTGTCGCGAAGATATCACAACCAAAGCCCTTATCCGTAAGGTAAGAAGTCATTTCTCGGAAGGTAGAGAAAAGAGCCTTGTGATGAGGTTGGTGCTCTCCTCGTCCACAACGCTTGATCAAGAAGTCAGGTCAAGGGACGCCCCGACGACTGCACCCCACCGTGCTGGCACGCTCGCGCATTCAAAAGAGACAGTTTGTACCACACAGGATTTTCGTGTCAAACATTTTGTCACGCCCAGTGGGACCTTTATAGCGTTTCTTCGTGATCGCAACCATTGGGAAGTCGAGCGAAAACCCTTACCAAAAGGTTTACGCTAACTGCCCGAAGCACAAGACCTCTAGTCACAGTCCGCATTCTCGTGCAGACTGTAGTGGTCTATCTGACGAACAGGTGATTCAAAGGTTTTCAATCAGCCCACGATCATCAGACATGTCAGCTGAACAGGGAGGAACTCCACAGCCTATCACTGAGGGCAATGAAACCCCTGTCATCCAGCCTGGAAAGGCTGGAAAGGCGTCTGACGCCACCCAGGTAGTCGCAAGCGAGGATATGATCGAGGCATATGTGCTGATTCTTGTCCCAAAAAATGCGAGCCTTGAAGAGCGGTTTGTTATCTTTCTGCGGAATTCCACTGCGATCGACGAAAGGATGAGGAAGGTACTAGCGGCACAGCATAGGAAGATGGAAGAACAACAAAAGAAGAACGAGGAGTTCTCACAATCGGTCCTAATACAGTCGAACCAGATCCAGGAACAGCTGGATGCCATGGCAAAACAGAATCAAGACAACTACAAGATGCTCATGGATACAGTTAATGGTCAAACCAAGTAGACTGCGTCAAATATGGCAGACCTTCGCAAGGATGGTGCTAACCTTGCAACAGAGGTCGCCATGCAGAGGGCCGGGTTGAATCAGACTAGAAAAGTCCTGAATAAGGCGTTGGGCGACCCCAATGCCATCCTCGGGTCGCTTGGCCAACCTTCAGGGACTGGTAAATATATACCTCCTAATGCTAGTGACAAGGGTAGCAGCAGTACGGCTACACCTTTCGCAACGACCCCTGCTGCGACAGCCAAGAGTAAGGAAAGATCCCTGGTAATCGGCGGTAGCAAAGAGAAGATCACGCAGGGTAGACAAGCTACCTCCCCTGTTGGACAGAAAAATCAAACCTCGAAGGCCAGTGAGCGCATCTCGTCCGATTCTGCCGCATTCGTGCAATATGACAGTGATGGGGCAGAAAATATATACGAGGAGCTTACAGGAGATTACTATGGCATTGATCTGGTTGGCAATCCGGTCAAGATAACAGCTCTAGTCAAAGAGGCAGCCGTGTCGGCAATGACTCTTCAGCAGTCCGCGAACCACCGGACTAGTCGTCTAGGGGAGCGAACAACAATTGCTAGCCAAGCTATACCCTTGTAGGTTGCCCGCCAGACTGCGTTGAACCCTCCTCCTGGTCCAGAATATGTGAGACGTGAAGAGGTAGAGGAGATGATCAGGCTGGCTAACCCTAGAACCCAGATGGATGGGGTCTACGAGGGACCTTTCCCGCCGCATATAATGTTTGCGCCTTTTCCTAGAGGCTACAAGAATATTATATTTTCTACTTTTTCAGGAGAAGACACTGAAAACGCTGCCACTCATCTGGCCAGGTTCAGGGTGCAATGCTGCCAGTACCAGAATGATGACATCCTCAAGTGCAGGATATTTGGCACTTCTCTTTCCGGGGCTACCTTTAGATGGTTTTCTAAGCTCCGCCCAGGAACAGTAGATTGGCCCGCAATGGAAAAGCTCTTCTGAGAAACTTTTAGAGCTATAGAGCCTGAAGTCGACTTGGCTTCTCTTACTCAGATGTCCCAACAACCAAATGAATCTGCTGTCGCCTATCTGCAATGCTTTCAGATCCAGAAAGCCAAACTGAGTATGATCCTGCCTGAAAAAGAATTAATCAAGCTAGCGATCAAGGGTTTGGAACCACGCCAGCGAAAGAAGCAACACGGCAGCATGATCCAGTCAATGGGAGAACTGATCACAGAGGTGGGTAGCTTTGAGCACCTCCTCAGGGAGACTGATGCTAGGAAAAATGCATCCAAGGGAACATATGTGCCAGGGAAGCATCGCACAATGGCAGCTTTGGGGTACTTACAACCCACCTATGATCCTTACTACCACCAGCAAGGGGAAGAGGTTTTTCAGGGTAAGGATGAAACTGAAGAAGAGGAGATTGACGTCTCCGCGTTGGAGTTAACAGGTAGGAAGAACTCAGCCCTCAAGCAGTTAAAGATATCTAAGGAACCTGTCAAACTCAAGTTTGTGGCTTTCACCAAACCTGAGTTCGCGACATATACATATGATGCCAATAAGACACGTGATATTTTAGATGAGATGATCGCCGCGAAGATGGCGAAGATAGACTTTGGCCCTTTCCCTCGACCGGATCAGCTGAAAGGAAAGAAGTACTGCAAATTCCACAACTTGTGGAACCATAACACAGCTGATTGTGTGAAGCTAAAGGATTAGATTCAGGTATGGCTCAATAATGGTAGTTTGCAGGTGGAACCTTCGACAACCGCGGCAGCGCTTGTGGACCTGAACCATTTCCCTAACACCGGGGTCAGTATGGTTGACGTGAACTGGCCCAAGAAGAACCAGAGGAGATCGACCTTGGATTTGACTACAACGGGGAAAGAAGAGAGGGCTGAGGTTGAAGAAACTCATGTAAAGAGGAGAGCTAAGCCCATCACTGAAGCCTCACCAGTGGTCCTCTGCTCGCGATGCAAAGAACAATGTGGCATCCAAGTGTCGCATGAAGAAGTCGAGCAGACATTCCGCTTTGGCTCTCTCCCGCCAATCAAATGGGCTTCGCCATCACGAAATTATCAGCCTTCTAGCCCAAAAGCCAGAGATGAGGTAAAGTCACCACCATCCCCAGAAGATTCCAACTTGTTCAAGAAATTGAAAGCGGCCGCGGCCGATCAGAGACAAGAAGGAATGGCTAAGAGTGAGCACAAAGATATCTGGAGATTAGTGAGAAATCCTAACTCACTGATTGCAAGACTCTATAAAGCTATTTATTTTCCAAATAGTGATTTTCTACATGCAGAAATTGGGTGAACAACCTTCGTCCCCTTGGCGGAGCATATGGGAAGGTCGAGCAGTCCTATCACAAGGTCTACGGTGGCAAGTAAGCAATGGGGAGAATATTGATATATGGAAGGATTGTTGGCTGCCAGACTCTTATCCTCGCTGCCCTAGTTCACCACAACCCCGAGATGCTCCAAAACGAGTTTGTGAACTAATTTGTCCTGTAACAAGGAGATGGGATGTTGAAAAAATTGAGCAGTGGTTCTCACCGGTGGATAGGGATTTAATCCTAAGAATTCCACTTAGTAGAAGAGCTCCAAGAGACAGAATGGTTTGGCACTTTAATAATAAAGGTTTATTCACAACAAAAAGTGCCTACTACATTGCAAGAGATATAGCTTTGGGTCTGGTCCTTGCTCCTCCACCAGAGCCGGATATGTATGGCAAGCTATGGTCAGCTATCTGGAATACAAAGGTTCCGAACAAGGTAGCATTACAGGTGATGTCTTATGTTAATATCCTTCCAAATCGATGCTGTTTGAGCACAAAAGGATACATGGGTGACTTGGTGTGTCCAATTAGTGCAAATGGGTTAGAACTTAGAAGACAACATACATGTATTTACTAGATGTATACATGCCCAAGAAGTGTGGGCAGCAGCTGCTATAAATCAACCCCAAGGAGGAATTGATGATTTGAAGGATTGGCTACTTCACCTGGTGACCAATATAAGCAAAGAAGATTCTGCTAAAGTCATGATGCTAATCTGGGGAATATGGAAGAATTGAAACACCCAAGTCTCGGAAGGCAGGAAACAACACCTTCGTGATGTTGTACTGATGACTATGGGATGGTTAGAAGAATTTGTCAAAGCTAACACTATAGATACTCAACAGAGAGCAAGAGACCAAGGATGGGTGAAGCCACCAGATGATTGGCTGAAATGTAACATTGATGGTGCCTTTGTAGCACAAACTGTGTAGAGTGGAGCTGGCATGATTTTCCGGGATACTAGAGGGCAAGTTAGGGCAGCAGCTATTTGGCCATTGCAGTCAATAACCACATCCTTTCATGCTGAGCTACAGGCCTTGTTCGAAGCAATTCAAATGGCAGAAGGTATGAACTATCACAAGATCATTTTTGAAACTGATTGCTCTATGTTGGCAGCTGCAATGAATCAAGAAGAAGGGGACCTCTCCGTGTAGTTTTCTTCTTGATGATGTGAAGGACCGTTTGTGCACTCATGCGGAGTGCGGAGTTTGAAGTAGCTTTTGCTTCGCGTGAGGCCGATACGGTGACTCATAAGTTAGCAAGAAAATCATGTAATAGTGTTGACCAAAATTGGTTTGGTTCTGCTCCTAAATTTATAAGGAATGTCATTATAAACTAGTGTGCTCATTGATTTGTTTCAATGAAATCAATTTCAACAAAAAAAACAAAAAATCAAAATCAATCTAAAAATCCATGCAAATGATGTACATTTAGAGGAGCAAAATAAAAAAGAGAGAGAAAACATGGTTCCATGTACAATTTTCTTTTTTGATTATTCACAAAGTTATTTACAACAATATCAGGATGAAGCATAAAACTGCTTCTAATTCGTTCAGCATATGTACATCCAAGAATCACATCCAAAGGAAATTCATACATTCCACCCTTTTGTCTTTTTTTTCTTTTCCCTTTTTTTTTTCATATTTTTTAATAACTTACAAAAGCAGATTTTTTTTTTTTCCCTTTTCGTTATATTCAGTAGACTTATTTCACAGTACCATCAATTTTGAACGGCAAAGAAAGATGGCAACAGCAAGAAAGCAAGTCCTCCATGGTCTGCCATATCTGCTGATCAAAGTTATAGTAGCTTTGACTAACTTTGGCCAGTCCTCTTCTACACTATCAAGTAATCGATATACTATCAACAAACTAGGCCAATTTCGATTTCATCTTTTTCCCCTTTACCTAACGGATCAGCTGTTCCTTAGAGAAGAGAGCCATTCTTCCATAAATTTCTTGCTCTCTGCACAAAGAAGCAAAATGCAGACAAATAGTCAGCTTACGTTATTCATTTAAATTGAAACACATGCAGTAAGTTGCAACTGGATTTTAGTAAGGAAGCTTAACTGAGACAACAATCCAATCAATACATTAATTCGATAATTCTATTCATCCCACAATGAGGGTATATATACAAGTACAAAGGAGTAGTCTAACTGTAATAGGAAACAATCTTTCCATAATTACAGGATATCCTAATTAAATAAAATCCTAATTGCATACAGATTTACAGCGATTCTACACTCCCCCTCAAGTTGGTGCATAGATATCTATCATGCCCAACTTGTCAACTGAGCTGTCAAATACCTTCCTGGACACTCCTTTAGTAAGAACATCAGCTAATTGCTCCTCTGAATTTACAAATGGAAAGCTAATAACCTTTCTGTCAAGATTTTCTTTAATAAAATGACGGTCAACCTCCACATGCTTTGTTCTATCATGCTGAACTGGATTATGTGCAATCTCAATGGCAGCTGTATTATCACAATGCAAATCCATAGGCTTCTTAAGCTTGTAACCCAGGTCCTTCAAGACATTACGAATCCACAATATTTCACATACTCCATGTGCCATACCTCGGAACTCAGCTTCTGCACTTGATCTGGCAACGACTTTTTGCTTTTTGCTACACCAAGTGACAAGGTTCCCTCCAACAAAAGTGAAGTACCCAGATGTAGAACGTCTGTCCGTTTTATCACCAGCCCAATCTGCATCTGTGTACCCAACAACTTCCAATTCATCTTTTTTCTGAAACAGTAACCCTTTACCTGACGCCCTCTTCAAGTACCTCAAAATACGAAATACTGCATCCATATGCTCTTCACTAGGACAATGCATAAATTGACTAACAACACTCACAGCATAAGCAATATCAGGTCTAGTATGTGAAAGATAAATCAACCTTCCTACAAGACGTTGATACCTCCCTTTATCAGTTGGCACTTGATCAGGATAGATAGCAAGTCCGTGATTCATCTCAATGGGTGTCTCGATGGGTCTGCAGTCCAGCATCCCCGTTTCAGCAAGTAAATCAAGAACATATTTCCTCTGTGAAAGTGAAATCCCCTTCTTAGACCTTGCAACTTCAATACCCAAAAAATACTTCAGTTGTCCCAGATCCTTCATTTCAAACTCTTTTGACAAATACTTTTGTAATTCATTTATCTCTTTCGGATCATCCCCTGTAACAATCATGTCATCAACATACACAATAAGAGCTGTAATCTTACCACTCTTGCGCTTGATGAACAAGGTATGGTCAGAATTGCGCTTGATGGATTGTTGATACTGAGTTGCCACCATTATACATACCATCAATTACCACATCACAAGATGATCAAGATTGAACTATGTAGGTCAAGGTGGGACGCAGGAAACAAACAAACATGATACACAATTCTATGTCCGTAATAAGAAAAACCAACCATAACTGAAGCCCACAAATTCCTGGCTACCACCACACATTGGAAATAATCCCAACGGATTCATGATAGCAACTCTCAATTCAATCTATCTATAAAAAACTCTATCTTTGAGATCTCTTGGCATCAATGCAAGGAATTTATTCAAACTAATAATTTATTCTTTAAAGTTTGCCCATCAGTTTTTACTTTTTCCTTCCTTTTAAAACTGCCGACATTTCACTTGAGAAGGTGTCAGAGTTTTGCTTGAACTGCAGCATAGACAAATATACCATGTAAAGTTGATTGAACATAAGATGCATGAAAATCTAAACAGAACTATAGGAAAGCAAAAGGGTAGGTCGAGATTCACCAAGTTCAGAGAAATATCATTCCATTACGACATACACCAATTCTAAGCTGACATTAAGATCCCGAATTGTATATTGCCTAGCACTTTCAATGGTCACAAACAAATTAAGGGGGAAGACATTTTCCTAAAACTCAACCACTTATTGCCTAGTGCTTTCGAGGTGTTACTGGCAATCAAGGGGAATCATGTCAATGAACTTTTCCTAAAACTGGTATCCCAACCATTTCCAGTGGACTCTACATTTCTACCATTGCATAGCATGTCCCCGAATTTATCCAATTTGCCTCCAGTCATGTTAAATTTGAACAGACTAATTGTTTATTCAGAAAAAAGCGGTAACAGAAAAAAGAAGGGAAAAACTTTTCGGTTTACAGTCAATGGCCCATCAAATCAAACTTGTGATTCTCACTCAAATTACCATCAATGACATAAATAACTAAACCATCTGTAGTTAACATTAATGGTAATGACTGACGTATGAGAAAGAGCCCTTGCCACAATTGACAGTAGAGGTATTGTAAAATGACTAAAATCAAATTAACAGAACCAAAAGCCTGTTTTTAAAACGCCGTGAAAAATCAATAGTATTAAACATTTAACATTAAGGTTTGATGCAAACATTTCATATAAACTATAATAGGGAAAAATTCACCAACGGTGTCTGGACACTTAAGGGACTTTCAGAATGATACCTGAACTTACAAAGTTATCAATGTGATACCTGAACTTACAAAGTTATCAATGTGATACCTGGACTCATTTTTTCGTATCAATGTCGTACCTATGACCAATTTCCGTAACGGCTCCGTGACGGAAATTGGCCGTAGGTATCATGAGTCCAGGTATCACATTGATAACTTTGTAAGTTCAGGTATCATTCTGAAAGTCCCTTAAGTGTCCAGACACCGTTGGTGAATTTTTCCCAATTTTGCACTTGAGTCACTTAATGAAGACAAAATGACCGATTTACCCTCAAATTCTTTCTTTCTTTTCTTTTCTTTTTTCTTTATTCTTCTTTCTTTCTTTCTTTCTTTCTTTCTTTCTTTCTTCTTTTTCTTTTCTGGTTTCTTCTTCCCCTGATTTGAATCATCAAGATTCAAATCATCTTGCTCGTCCGATTCCCACCGCCACTGCGTCTCAATCCACCTTCATGCACCACAGATGTTTCTGGTTCCCCCAACTTCAAATCCTATAGCAAATTGAAATTGTGCATTGAGGCTTCACCGCACACTCCGAGTTCATCCCCGCCGCCGTCGCCAATGACTTGACCACAACAACCTCCACCACCGCACAACAACGTCATCCTCCGCTGCTTCTCGATTGGGTTTGGGGATAAGGACTGCTTCTTCCTCCACCGCTAGCGAAATCGTGGAGGCTCAAGGCCACATTCTAAGGGCCACCGGCCGGAAGGACAGCCACAGCAAGGTTTGCACCACCAAAGGCCCCAGGGATCGCAGTATCAGGCTCGTCGCCCACACCGCCATTCAATTCTACGACATGCAGGACCGGCTTGGATACGACCAGCCTAGCAAGGTCATCGATTGACCGCGCAGGACACGCAGAACGTGAGCCTCAATTTCTCGATGGTGGAGGCTCCGAGTCCTTTGTTTACTAATCGGCGAGGCACAATGGTGGGTAGCAGCGGAGTGGCGAAGCTGGTGAATAAGAACAGCTCGAATTTTCTGCAGGTGAGGATGGTGTTGAGGCCGAAGTTGTTAATGTTTGTCTGCCTAAAATTGCCTCTGATCGAAGTTGGGCTAGAGGCCGAAGTTGTCGGCTAAACCGATGAAGTTGCAAATGAGGATGGTGTGGAGGTGGTGTTGCATGTCGGGAAGAAGGAGAGGATGGAGGGGTGTGATTGGAGCTGTGATTTGAGAGTGCAGGGCTGGCGGGGTCTGAGTTTCTGATCAATGGTGTATAAAAGGGGGTAAGAGGAGAGAACAAGAGTGGTGGTGGTCAAGTCATTGGCGGCGGCGGCGGGGATGAACTCGGAGTGAATGGTGAAGCCTCAATCCACAATTTCAATTTGCTATAGGATTTGAAGTTGGGGGAACCAGAAATATCTGTGGTGCATGAAGGTGGATTGAGACGCAGCGGCGGTGTTTGATCGGCGATCAGCGGTGGGAATCGGACGAGCAAGATGATTTGAATCTTGATGATTTAAATCAGGGGAAGAAGAAACCAGAAAAGAAGAAGAAGAAGAAAGAAAGAAAGAAAGAAGAATAAAGAAAAAAAGAAAAGAAAAGAAAGAAAGAATTTGAGGGTAAATCGGTCATTTTGTTTTCATTAAGTGACTCACGTGCAAAATTGGGAAAAATTCACCAACGGTGTCTGGACACTTAGGGACTTTCAGAATGATACCTGAACTTACAAAGTTATCAATGTGATACCTGGACTCATTTTTTCGTATCAACATCATACCTACGGCCAATTTCCGTCACGGAGCCGTTACGGAAATTGGTCCTAGGTACGATGTTGATACGAAAAAATGAGTCCAGGTATCACATTGATAACTTTGTAAGTTCAGGTATCATTCTGAAAGTCCCCTAAGTGTCCAGACACCGTTGGTGAATTTTTCCCACTATAATATGTATTGCACAGAGCAGGATAGAATTGATGGGAAGGGGAAAAAAAAAAACGATGAACAGAGAATAACCAGGTACAAAAGAACACTTACCATCTGAATAACCATCTGGGATGCTCCCAATAGTATTCTGATCTTTGTTCTTTGATTTCCCCACCATATCATGAATAGCATGCCCATAGCATGGAACCAGCACAGCGAAACTATCGTCTGCATCATCTTCACTCTGGAACCCAGGTCCATGAGGCTCCAACCATCCAATTGACCAATCCGAGTCATCAGATTCAGAACCAGAAACACACTCCATCAGATGGAACGAGAACACCATCATATTCCCTATCAATTTTCCTTTTTTCCCGACTATGCCATTTCCGCTTCACCTTTCTAGATGCAGCCATATTGGCCCCTTTAACAAAAGGAAACTTTAATGCATCAGATTCCCGCAAACCCGATTCAGGGGAAGAATTTAAACAGGTTCCATTAGAGATTCGAGGCTCCTTCTGCTTTCCACTCCACAACCACCACGAAAGATTGGTAAAAGCCAAAGCCATTTTCAGTCAAAGATCTTTTGCTCGTTCTGCCGAGTTTTCGTTCTGCCGAGTTTTCACAATAAATATAATTTCAACCAATCTGTACGGGAGCATTCCAGGCCAAAGCAGTGGGAGTGTGTTAGTATAGTGTTGGCATTCCTTCTTCACAAATCTCTACTCCTTAAGAAGCTCAGGGTTGCAGCCCAAGCCCATACATGTTTAAATACATTTGTTGTAGTTGACTTTGTTGTGTTGCTGTCAAAGACCCATGTGAAGACTGGAAGATCAGTTTTGCTGTCAGCTTCCCCATCTTAGCATAATTGTTTAATTGCAATTGTTTCTTTTGTGTGGCTGCCTTGCTCTCGAAAGCCAAAGACCATCTTTGAAGAATATAGTTCAATTACAACTTGCAACCTCATCTCAGTTTGCTGCCTTATTGTCGTGGTTCCCAATCCCATCTCATATTGCTGTCTTGTCCAAGATCAAGCTTAAATCTTGAAGATCAAAAGAAGACCCATCTTCATCTTGGCTCCGGTAAGCTCATGCATGGCATCTCTTTCACAAAACCATGGGTTTTTCATGGGTTCCCTTCTAGTGTCAGTTTTGATTATGGAGCTTGAGTGTTTTGGGTTCTTGAATTGGTATTCCCAATTGAAATTAGGAGCATGGGTTTACATGGGCAATCTGAAATTATATATATGGGTTTACCTACTCCAATTGAGATTAAGGGGTTTTTTTGAGTGAACCTACCTTCCTCTTCATACTCTATATATATGGGTTCTCTGTTCCTATTCGGTGATTTGAAAATACTTTTGTGTTTCAGTCCCTTTGTTTATCAAGAGTTTATCTCTTTGGTTTTCTGCTTTTCAAAGATGTCTTGTTCCATGTTGAAAACAATTTGAAAAACACAAAACCATTCATGCATATTCATTTCTTGTATCCCATGAGTTCAGTTGGGTATTGCAAACTTCAAAGGTGAAATCTCCAAGGACTTGCTGCGTTCATAGCTTGTTTCATAGTTGGGATTTCAAAGTGTATCACTTGTATAAACAATTAGCAAGGAGTTATTACCACAGCCTAGTGAGTCAGTCTAGGAAGGATTGCCGCGTCCAGTTCAATCCCTGTGTTGTAAACTTGTAATTTGTTTTTCTTTAGTGATTTGGTTTTGGTCTTTCAAGAGTAAAGGCCACGCAGATGTTTCTCCCTCGATAGGGTGTTTATTGCGTTAACAAAAATCTGTGCTCTTTAATGCTTTAATTGGTTTGTTTGATTGTTCAATACATTCTGTTCAATATCAGCTCTCAGGATTGATCACCCTGTTGCAATCCCTGAGAAAGTTTTTGAACGAAAAAATTGGTTGTGAGCCTATTCACCCCCCTCTAGGCTCCCTCTAGGATCCTCAATTGGTATCAGAGCGGGTCACTAACCTGTGTTAGTGTGTTCCTCTGGCCTCCTAGAATGGACCGTGATAGAGTCTCTAGTTCCATTAACCCTCCTCCATATTTTGATGGGAAAGATTACTCTCAATGGAAAGTAATGATGATGGCTTTCCTGCAATCTCAAGAGGATAAGTTATGGAACATTATGGAGAAGGGTTGGATAGAACCAACTAAAAAGGAAACTGAAACTTCAAATCCTATTCCTAAACCAAGAGGTGAGTGGACTGTTGCTAAGCAATCTGATCACAAATGTGATACTAAAGCTCGCTATAGCCTTTTCGCTGCCTTGTCAGATAAGGAAAGAAAAAGAATTACAAATTTTCCAACTGCTAAAGCTTCTTGGGAATTACTTCAAACCACTCATGAGGGTAACAAAAAGGTGAAGGCACAAAAACTTCAAAGCCTTGTGCTTGAATTTGAAGAAATGACTATGAGAGAGGATGAATCTGTTGATGACTTCCATAGTCGCCTCATCAATGTTACCAATCAATGTCATGGGTTGGGTGATCCTATTTTAGAGCATAGAATTGTGAAAAAGTTTCTTCGTGCTCTTCCTCCTAGTTTTGAGGCTAAGCAAATTGCCATTGAGGAAGCTCAAGATCTTGATTCATACTCATTAGATGAGCTTGTGGGAAATTTGAAAACCTTTGAGTCAAAAAGGAGAAGGGGTCAGAAAGAAAAATCAATTGCTTTAAGCACTTTGAAAAAAGAAGAAGACCCTTCTGATTTTAATCTAGAAGAATTTGCTCTTCTCACAAAACAGTTCAAAAAATTTCTTAAATCCGGAAAGTCACCCTCTTCTAGCTCTAGAAATTTTCTGGTGCTACTTCTTCCAAAAGAAATCAAAATGATGATGTTTCAATGACAAATACTCAAAGTCCTCAAAGTTTTTTCAAAAGAAGTCTTTCGGTGAAAAACCAAAATGTTTTGAGTGTCAAGGATATGGTCATCTTGCTGCTGATTGTGCAAACAAAAAATTTAAGTCTCAATCAAATAGAGCTTTTAAAACCTCTTGGAGTGATAGTGAATCGGAAACTCAGTCCGACCATGAAGAGGAGAATGTTGCTCTTGTTGCTACCACCCAAAATGAGTCCTCAAATGAATCTGATGATGATGAGCACTCTGAGGAGGTAGCCACTAACAAGTTCCAGCAGCTGTACAAAGCCTCAAAAATAATGATTGGAAAGACTGAGGAATTGAAGGATCAACTTGCTTCTTGTGAAAAAGAAAAAACTGGGATAGCAGAGAAGTTGCAATCCTGCAAGAAGAAGTGGGAATTTGAAAGAAATGCCTTGGTAAGTCAAGTGGAGACTCTGCAAGAGAACTTGAATGCTCAAATCAGGTTAGTCAATTCTCTAACTTATGAAAAAATCTCTCTTGAAAAATCTTTACGTGATTCTCAAGAAAAGTTTTCAAAATTTTCTATTGGATCTGATAAAGTTTCCAAAATGATTGGAATGGGCAAAGTTGATAGGGATAAAAAGGGTCTTGGTTTTCATTCTGGAGAAAGCTCCTCAGAAAGGCCAACTATTTTTGTGAAAAGTAAATTGTTGCCTAAAGAAAGTGTCCCTAAGTCATCCAAAAGATTCATTCCCATTTGTCACCATTGTGGTATCTCTGGACACATTAGACCAAGGTGTCATAAACTCAGAAATGGTCCTCAAAAGTCTACAAAGTCTCATGAAAACTCTTTGTTTCTTTCTTTACAGTCAACTTTGGAAAAATCTTTGAAAGAATTTGGAAGGATTGCTAAACTTGTTGCAATCCCGAGAAAAGAAAAAGTTGTTTGGGCAAAGAAAAATAAGTCATTTCATCCACTTGCCTCTATTGATTTTAAGCCCTTTGACATTTGTGGAACTGATTTTGAACCTTCTGAAATGTGTCTTCTATCCTCTTGTTGTTTCTCACACGTTGAAGAAAATGACTCCATTGCTACATGTTTGGTTGCTCTTACTGCTCTTTCGTCTAGAAGAGCTGATACTTGGTATTTGGATAGTGGGTGCTCTAGGCACATGACAGGTGATAAAAACTGGTTCTCATCCTTCTATGATGAGGCTATCAGTGGTTCTGTCACTTTTGGTGACGGAAAGAAAGCAAAGGTTGTGGGAAAAGGGATTGTAACTGCTCCAGGTATCCCAAATTTAAAAAATGTGTTGTATGTTGAAGGACTCCAAGCTAATCTTATTAGTGTGAGTCAATTGAGTGATGACTTTGAAGAGGTTAGATTCAATAAGCTGAGATGTCTTGTTCTCGATGGTAAGGGTAAGAGTGTTATGGGTGGACTACGGTCCAAAGATCATTGTTATTGTGTTAATGCTAATGATTCTGCTTCTTCTCAGATTTGTCTTAGTTCCTCCTCGACTGAAGATACTCTCAATCTTTGGCATAGACGGCTCTGCCATGTGAACTACCAAGACTTGGTGAAGCTCTCCACCAAAGAAGGGGTAAGGGGTTTGCCCAAATTGAGTGGGAAACCAACCGGTATGTGTGAGGGTTGCAAGCTTGGTAAGCAAACTCGTTCCTCACATAGGGTCATTAATTCTATGTCTACTTCACATCCTTTGGATTTAATGCATATGGATCTGGTTGGACCTGTTCAAACCAAAAGCTTAGGTGGTAAGAAGTACTTGCTTGTTCTAGTCGATGATTTTTCTAGGTTCACTTGGGTGAAATTCTTGAGTGAAAAATCTGATGCTTTTGACAACTTTCAAAACTTGTGCAAAATGATTTCAAATGAGCAATACTCTTCAAATAAATGCATTGTAAGACTTAGAACTGATCATGGAACTGAATTTGAAAATGCTTCATTTGATGAGTTTTGTAATGATATGGGAATTAAGCATGAGTTCTCGGCTCCCATAACTCCTCAACAAAATGGTGTTGTGGAAAGGAAAAACAGGGTTTTAATTGAAATGGGAAGAGTTATGTTAAACTCTGCTGGTCTTGCTCATACTTTTTGGGCAGAAGCGATTAGCAATGCTTGCTATACCATCAATAGAGTCATCTTTAGACCGGGAACTGAAAAAACTCCTTATGAGATTTTGAAAGGAAAGAAACCAAATGTGAGCCATTTGAGAGTGTTTCGTAGCCCTTGTTACATCTATAGGGATAGAGAATATCTTGCCAAATTTGATGCTAAAAGTGACAAAGGATTCTTTCTTGGTTACTCATTGAATAGTAGAGCTTATAGGGTGTATAACAAGAGAACTTGTTCTGTGATGGAAACCATTAATGTCTTTATTGATGACTCAATTGTGCTCTCACATACTCCTTGTATAAGTTTTGATCAGGTACTTTTCGATAAGGAAAAGAATGATGAAGTTATTGTTGAAGGCCAAGAAGATGAGGAAGCTTCAGTAGGGATTGATGATACCTCTGCAATCCAGCCTGTTTACAGAACTGGACAGCAGCAAGTGCACAAGGATCATTCCTCTTCTGACATCATTGGTGATTTGAATGATGGTTTAAAAACAAGAAGACAAGCAAGAAGGGCTGTAAGCAATCTCTCTATTCTTTCATGCTTCATTGCAAAGCATCAAGAAGATATTAGCATCATTACATTTTATGGTTTTGTTTCTGTTATAGAACCTAAAAATGCTAAAGAGGCTTTGTGTGATGTTAATTGGATAAATGCCATGCAAGATGAATTGAGTCAATTTGCTAGAAATGATGTGTGGTATTTGGTTCCTAGACCGAACTCTTCAAATGTCATTGGAACAAAATGGATTTTCAAAAACAAATCTGATGAAAAGGGTCAGATTACCCGCAACAAAGCAAGGCTTGTTGCTCAAGGGTATTCTCAAGTTGAAGGTCTTGATTTTGATGAAACCTTTGCCCCCGTTGCAAGGCTTGAATCTGTTCGTCTTCTCTTTGCCATTGCATGTCATTTGAGGTTTACTCTTTATCAAATGGATGTGAAAAGTGCGTTTTTAAATGGTGTTCTTCAAGAAGAAGTGTATGTTGAACAACCTGCAGGATTCATAGATCCTATCCATCCCGACCATGTGTATAGACTTAAGAAAGCTCTCTATGGGCTGAAACAAGCCCCTAGAGCTTGGTATGAGAGACTTTCCTCTCATCTTTTGGATAAAGACTATGTTAGAGGTTCAATTGACAAAACTTTGTTTGTAAAAAGAACTTCTCATCATTTAATTCTTGCTCAAGTCTATGTGGATGACATTGTTTTTGGTTCAACTTCAGATTCATTGATTGAAGAATTCACTAATATCATGAAAAATGAGTTTGAAATGAGTTTGTGTGGCAAATTGAATTATTTTCTTGGTCTGCAAGTCCAACAAAGGAGTGATGGTCTCTACATCTCTCAAACCAAATATGCCAATGACCTTGTGAAAAAGTTTGGTTTGGATGCTGCTACTGCTGTCCGAAATCCCATGGGAACTAGTTCAAAACTTGATGTGGATTTGACTGGAATAAGTGTTGATCAAACCTTGTATAGAAGCATGATAGGAAGCTTGTTGTACCTTACTGCTAGTAGACCCGATATTTCTTTTAGTGTTGGTGTTTGTGCTAGATATCAAGCTAATCCTAAGGAATCACATCTAAAAGCTGTTAAACGCATCATTAGATATGTTTCTGGAACTTCTAACTATGGGGTGGTGTACACCTTTGATTCCAATGTTGAGTTTGCAGGTTATACTGACTCAGATTGGGCAGGAAATGTGGATGATCGAAGAAGCACCTCGGGTGGATGTTTCTTTGTGGGAAACAATCTTGTTTCATGGCATAGCAAGAAGCAAAACTGTGTGTCTCTCCCAACTGCCGAAGCCGAGTACATTGCAGCTGGTAGTTGTTGCACCCAAATGTTATGGATGAAACAAATATTGAACGACTATGGTTTCCCTCAAGGTAAGTTGTCAATCTTTTGTGACAACACTAGTGCCATTAACATCTCTAAGAATCCTGTTCAGCACTCACGCACAAAGCATATTGATATTCGATATCATTTCATTCGTGATCTTGTTGATGCAAATATCCTTGAGTTGGAATTCATTCCCACTGAAAATCAATTGGCTAATTTGTTTACAAAACCCTTAGACAACCTTCGTTTTGAGTCTCTTAGGAAGTCTATTGGTGTATGTCCTACTGCCTGAATATTCTCACTCATATACGCAAGTTGTGTGTTGTATATTTTGTGTGCTACATTTAATATAGGTTGTGAAAAATAAGTGTTTAATTTCCTTTGGGGATTGCATGCATTGTTTCAATCCTGGAAAATACTGATCATGTCTTGATCTAAGATCAGAGGATAGTTTGTTCATCATTTCTTCTTCCTTGGTCACTCAAGGTTCTCAAGACTCTTTGCATCAGCTTTCTATTGTTCACTGCTCATTTTTGTTTGAAAAGTCTATTATCTTAAACTCTTGCACCAAAATCTCTTGTGGGGTTTTATTTTGTGCTCAGTTTTTATGATGGTTTGAGATGAGTAGTTTATGCTTCTTCATGAAAATGTTTAGAGAAGCTTGGCCAGGCTATTCCCAAAGTAAACGGGCCTCGGTCGTGGTGAACGATATGAGGATTGGGAAGAAAAGGGAATGGTTTGGTCACCCCGGTGGTATTTTCTTGTTTGACATCCTCTTTTTGACTCGAGTTGATATGTCCTTAGGAGTGTCCTTGTTACACTTAATGCCTTAAAACCAACTGGTTTGAGAGCCATTGACATAAGACTTGTTACATGGGTAAAAAATATGGTTTACTTCGGAAAGCTCAAGCTTAACAAAGCCAATGATTATGAGCTAAATAAATAAAATAAAATAAAAAATAAATAAATAAATCTGGAGTGATAAGGATCAATAAACTCAAATAGGATTTCATCTCATTCCTTTGTAATCTCTTGTGTATCAATTCTTATCCCTTGGATGTTTTAGCTCAAGTTTCTCAACTATTCAAGAATCATGAAATGCTACAAGTCATCTTTGAGCTGTGTTTACAAAAAGGAACTGTCAAATTTTCTTGAGTTTCTTTGTGGGATCTGGAGGGATTCAAATGTGCTCTGCAATCCTCTGTGGCTCTTTGCCTGACTTGTCAAGAAAAATCTAGGATTGACTATGTCCTTCATCCTTGCTTGCTTGCATTTTTAAATTCTCAATAATCCGCTGCATATATTGAGGGGGAGTATTCATTGATA
Organism: Rosa chinensis; assembly: GCF_002994745.2. Taxonomy (NCBI): domain Eukaryota; kingdom Viridiplantae; phylum Streptophyta; class Magnoliopsida; order Rosales; family Rosaceae; genus Rosa; species Rosa chinensis. The sequence continues at coordinate 37,386,543 of NC_037094.1, forward strand.
CATGTGGTCTTCCTTGAGCTCTTCAAAATTGAAGGTTGTTAGTTCAAAAATGTTATCCAAGTTGGCCATTTGCATTTTTCTGCAGATTTTGTACTCTTGAATGGATGTTTTCTGTTCTTGTTGATAGCATTTTCCCTTTGTCATTCCTAGACAAAAAGGGGGAGAAGTATTAGGTGCCTTTGTGGCTGTTCCTTATTGCTAATGCTTCATGTGATCTTAAAATGCTTTGCTTGGCTGCATTGTTTTTCTTGTGCCTTAATTGCCCATGCTTCACTTGGTATTTCTTGTGCAATTGTTTCAGGCTCGGTTTGCAGCTGTTGTCTAAGTATTAGGCTAGTCTTGTGTTGCAAAGTAATGCTTTGTTTAGGAATGCCAAAGGGGGAGATTGTTAGTACAGTGTTGGCATTCCTTCTTCACAAATCTCTACTCCTTAAGAAGCCCAAGGTTGCAGCCCAAGCCCATACATGTTTAAATACATTTGTTGTAGTTGACTTTGTTGTCTTGCTGTCAAAGACCCATGTGAAGACTGGAAGATCAGTTTTGCTGTCAGCTTCCCCATCTTAGCATAATTGTTTAATTGCAATTGTTTCTTTTGTGTGGCTGCCTTGCTCTCGAAAGCCAAAGACCATCTTTGAAGAATATAGTTCAATTACAACTTGCAACCTCATCTCAGTTTGCTGCCTTGTTGTCGTGATTCCCAATCCCATCTCATATTGCTGTCTTGTCCAAGATCAAGCTTAAATCTTGAAGATCAAAAGAAGACCCATCTTCATCTTGGCTCCGGTAAGCTCATGCATGGCATCTCTTTCACAAAACCATGGGTTTTTCATGGGTTCCCTTCTAGTGTCAGTTTTGATTATGGAGCTTGAGTGTTTTGGGTTCTTGAATTGGTATTCCCAATTGAAATTAGGAGCATGGGTTTACATGGGCAATCTGAAATTATATATATGGGTTTACCTACTCCAATTGAGATTAAGGGGTTTTTTTGAGTGAACCTACCTTCCTCTTCATACTCTATATATATGGGTTCTCTGTTCCTATTCGGTGATTTGAAAATACTTTTATGTTTTAGTCCCTTTGTTTATCAAGAGTTTATCTCTTTGGTTTTCTGCTTTTCAAAGATGTCTTGTTCCATGTTGAAAACAATTTGAAAAACACAAAACCATTCATGCATATTCATTTCTTGTATCCCATGAGTTCAGTTGGGTATTGCAAACTTCAAAGGTGAAATCTCTAAGGACTTGCTGCGTTCATAGCTTGTTTCATAGTTGGGATTTCAAAGTGTATCACTTGTATAAACAATTAGCAAGGAGTTATTACCACAGCCTAGTGAGTCAGTCTAGGAAGGATTGCCGCGTCCAGTTCAATCCCTGTGTTGTAAACTTGTAATTTGGTTTTGGTCTTTCAAGAGTAAAGGCCACGCAGATGTTTCTCCCTCGATAGGGTGTTTACTGCGTTAACAAAAATCTGTGTTCTTTAATGCTTTAGTTGGTTTGTTTGATTGTTCAATACATTCTGTTCAATATCAGCTCTCAGGATTGATCACCCTGTTGCAATCCCTGAGAAAGTTTTTGAACGAAAAAATTGGTTGTGAGCCTATTCACCCCCTCTAGGCTCCCTCTAGGATCCTCAGAGTGGAAACAAATAATATGATGGGTAGCTTCAGCATGTCCATGAAATGTTTATAAGAATAGAATTAGTCGACGAAAATCATAATCTAAAGGCATACCAACCTCAATCACTACTGCAAAAAGAGAAATCGCTCAGGTTCATAACATATTGCAGAACAAACAAGAAACTAACAAATGCCCAGGAATTGCTTTAGCTTTATAGACATAACATAAGAGAAGTTTGCTTTAGCTTTAACAGAAGCACTACCCTTTCGTTTGGTGAACCTCGCACGTGCCAAAAATTTGGGTTTTGGGATCAGAGTGAGGAAATTTGGTTAAAGAGGAACCCGGCTCAAAAATGATCTTGCAACGCCACTCCCATATATGCCAGAAACTGCAGGAAATAAACAATACAAAGGAACTCATACTTCTCAGTAGACTTGGACTTGAAATTGTGATGAACCCATCCCAAAAATCAAGAGACGTGAATCTAGTAAAATCATTTTTCACCATGGAAATCCCTAGTTCTCATAGACACACTGTAGCTCTTTAAAAGATGATCGAGCGATTCAGTTGGAGCAGCATCTGAGACAAATAGCATCACAAGCCAACCCTCTTTGCATTCTAGCTTTAAAACTCAACAATCTATAATGGTAGAGAAAGTTTTAAACTTGGGGTGAAGCTGCAAATGCCAAATAAAATAGCATTTCCAATACAGCACATTTATAACAGGACATTTGTAGGCTGAACTTACGGAAACTGCCCTTAGAAGATAAACCCCAAGTAAACTCTAGTTGGGTCACCAGCATTCAATACCCAATATTTTACAATGATGTCATCAGAGAGGAGCTCCTGAATCATTTGTAAATCCCAGCTAGCATCGTGCCAGAAACTCAGAAATATTGATTTATAGTAGTGGCAAATTGAGATAAAAGCACCTATACCTGTCAAATAAAGTAATCAACTCTCACCTCTCCATTTAAGGCCTCCAGGTAAAGGCTTAGCCGTATAATGAATCCAAACACCAGTTACTTGAGCTTATAGAAAATTCAGATCTGTAAAGGCAAGAATGCCTCTGCTTTTTCGTGCACTTCCCGTTTAAAAGTTGATCCTAGAGGCCTTTTAATTTTGCAAAGGCCTACCCAACTAGACCCAGCATACTAAGCCTGCTTCATCATAGTAGTATTCTTTAGGCCTAGCATAAACCAACATGACAATTTGGTCTGCAAACGGAATTCCATTAAACAAGATCAATCTTTCTTTTCTCCTCATTGTGTCCCCAAGAGAAGTTCTTGTTCCACATATCCACTTGTACCTGCCATTGAATGAATAGGGCTCTTCCAAGAACCTGCCATATGCCTGCCACATTGACAACAAACTAATGAGAAAAGTGAACAATGAACAAACCCCACTGATTCCATGAGTTCTACATAGGGGTCGTCAACGGGCCGGGCTGGGCCTTGCTATATTTTTAAATAATTGCGGGCCGGGTCGGGCCGAGCTTTATTAAAAATCAAAGGATCCAAGCCCGTCCATATAAAGCGGGCCTTGCAGGCTTTTTCGGGCCGGGCCGGGCTTGGCCTTGCGGGATTTTTTGAGCCGGGCCTTGCGGGTTTTATTTATAAATAAATACTTAAAGACACAAGTTTTTTTTTTTAATCAAGCTTTGGAAATTCAATGGATAATGATCAAATACAACCAAAGATAACAGATCTATATAACTATATTGTACCCAAAAAAATCTATATTTATATATAGATACTAATTTGTTGATAAATAAATTTTTAAAGGCACTAATTTTTTATAAATCTATATTTATACATCATACACTCCAAAGAGCTACATATAGCAATTCAAAGAAAATGAGAAACCGACTGTTGGATGAGTTTATTACAATAAATTATGAGTGTGGTAAAAAATTTAGCCAATTTCACCATATTTTCGAATCCGATCGGATTGGTCAACCGTAGTCACTTATATGTTTTATTGGTTGACCGATGGGGTGGCAACCTCGAAACGTGCTTATTTTTTCACATCACGTTTGTATATATTCCATCGATGGATGTGCGTGGACATAAGACAAAAAAAAATTAATTTTAATTACAAACACATTGGACTATACCAATTTTATTCCTAAAGTTATATGACTTATACATTGCATTTAAATTGTTTAGGTTCATTCTAAAGCAACCATGAAGTGGAAAATGAATTCGGAGAAATCAACCGCTCGATGGAGAGATTGTAATGTTTTATGGTGATTGTAGAAAATCCAGCCAATTTGGTTCTCGTTTCGAATTCGATCAAATAGATCAAACCTAGTTACTCTTATAAACCTATATTTATATATCATACACTCCAAAGAGCAACCCCTATCAATTCAAAGAAAATGGAAAAACCGACCGTTGGATGAGTTTATTACAATAAATTATGAGTGTGGTAAAAAATTTAGCCAATTTCACCATATTTTCGAATCCGATCGGATTGGTCAACCGTAGTCACTTATATATTTTATTGGTTGACCGATGCCGTGACAACCGCGAAATGTGCTTATTTTTTCACATCACGTTTGTATATATTCCATCAATGGATGTGCGTGGACATAAGATAAAAAAAATTAATTTTAATTACAAACACATTGGTCTATACCAATTTTATTCCTAAAGATGTATGACTTATACATTGCATTTAAATTGTTTAGGTTCATTCTAAAGCAACCATGAAGTAGAAAATGAATTCGGAGAAACCAACCGCTCGATGGAGAGATTGTACGTAAATTTCAGCAAATGTAAACCAACCCTTCCTAGACACCATCTCACATAGGCTATACTTACTTGGATGTAAATCTCAGCAAATTGAATCCAACATCTCTTAAAGCCCCAAAAGCATGTTATTATGTAACTATGTTTTTTCTAGCACTCAATGGTGCAATACCTACCGGAATACCGGCAATCAATTAAATAAGAACACTTAAATTGGTAATTGTAATTTCGATTATTACCTGTTCAATTGGATCGTTGTTGGGTTAGTAACCTGCAAAAACACATACCCCAAACACAAAGAAGGATTAAGAAAAACACATACCCAACACATACCCCAAACACAAAGAAGGATTAAGAAATAGAAAAGAAAAAAAATCAAAAAATCAAAAATAGAAAATGTAAGCCAGAAGATCACCGCATGGACATTAGAGTACGGATCTTCTGGCGTTGCAATTTCACCTCCACCACCCTTGGTATCGCCGCAATCCTCATCACCGATTTGTTTCCGATTACCGGGCAGAGTCGCCTCAAAATCCAAAATCAGTTCTCTCGATGACATCACGGTTAATCTCAATAGGGTTCTTGCCCTATCTTGGCTAGACTCGGAGTTTGTGTTTGAGGCTCTGAGGAGAGAACGCAAGAATTTGCGGAGGAGTTGCAGCGCCGCAAAATTCGCACTTTAATGTCTATGCGGTGAGTTTGTGATCTCTGCTTACATTTTCTTAAAAATATATATATATATATATATATATATATATCTGCATTTGTTTTACATTTCTATTTCAAGTTTGTACTTTTTAAAAAGTATCTTAAGATAAAATGGATAAAATGTCTGCTCCTCCATAATGGGAGCATGCCCAACGTTCGTAACACAATTGTGTCTCCATTTGAATCAAAATTACAACATTGAGAACAAAGTTACCATACTCATTTACACAATTTACATATAGTTAAACAAAAATTACAACATTGACAACAAATTTGTTCAACAGCTTATACTTTTCAAAAAGTAACTTAAGATATATATCTCAAAAAGTATCTTAAAAAGTATATATTTTTTAAAAAGTATATAATTTTCAAGTTTATACGTTTTAACAAGTATACACGTTTCAAGTTTGTACTTTTTTAAAAGTATACACTTTTCAAGTCTATATTTTTTAAAAAAATATAAAGTTTTCAAGTTTATACTTTTCAAAAAGTAACTTAAGATATATATCTCAAAAAGTATCTTAAAAAGTATCTTATATACTTTTTATATCTTAAGATATGTTTTAAAAAGTATATAATTTTCAAGTTTATACGTTTTAATAAGTATACACGTTTCAAGTTTGTACGTTTTAAAAATATACACATTTCACGTTTACACTTTTTAAAAAGTATACACTTTACAAGTTTAGACTTTTCAAAAAGTACCTTAAGATATAAACTTAATATGTATATATCTAAAAACAAACTTAAAAAGTATATACTTTTCAAAAAATATTTTATGATATATATTTTAAGCATAAACTTTGTAAGACCTCGGAAATTTATTATTAATTCCTAAATATTTCCTGGGATTAATAAAGTGTTCGTTTGTACGATTTCGTGGTTCGAGGGTGGAGTGGGATTATTTTCGGACGAATAATTATTCGAAGTGCACGTTTTAGGGGGTTCACAAAGGTTGACTTTTTATGCATTTAGATTCTGTGAGAACTTCCTTCACGAAAGTCGTAGAGCGTGTCGATACGAGTTCGTAGACATGTGGAATGCGGAAATCGGAGTTCGTATGAAGAAGTTATGGCCTTCGTAAAAAGTTTCCATTTTGGTTAAATAGGAAAAAAATCCGAAAATATCAGAAAAATACCAACTTTCCATTTTCGGAAAGTTATTCTGTGTTTTTCGGCGATTCAAGCTCAGGCTGGCGATGAAAAGGCCGGATATTCATCTTCATCCTCTTGTTGAGTTATACTTTTTGGTGTACTTGAATTCAAAAGGGTCGTAAATTATTGTAATTACTCTGAACCCATGAGGGCAATATTAGGCACTTTAAATTTTTTATTAAAACTCAACTTGAGAAGCTGCTTTTATAAAGGGTCTTGCCCAACTTCTTTTTTTTATTCCGAAAAAACCATTTGCCTAGTAAAAAAGAAAAAAAGGGAGTTTAAAAATAAATACGCGTGTACTGAAATTCACGCGTAGCGTAGAAAAAAAGCAATACGCGTCTATTATACATTTCGGAAAATTGAAACAAAAAAGGTTCACTTTCTGTGATCATTCCTACTACTGGAGATGGGCCTTAAATAAGAAGTAGCGGGACTCTCTCTCTCTCTCTCTCTCTCTCTCTCTCTCTCTGTGACTTCGCTCTCTTTCTCAAACACGCTTTCTGACTTTGATCCCTCAGTTCTCACTTGTTGGGGTTCAAAAGCTCTACGGTTGCAACATGTCTTATTCTACATTTGGGGAGCAACATGATCACTTGGCTACTCCACCTCCACCACCCTTGGTATCGCCGCAATCCTCATCACCGATTTGTTTCCGATTGCCGCGCAGAGTCGCCTCAAAATCTAAAATGAGTTCTGTCGATGACATCGCGGTTAATCTCAATAGGGTTCTTGCCCTATCTTGGCTAGACTCGGAGTTTGTGTTTGAGGCTCTGAGGAGAGAACGTCAAGAAGTTGCGGAGGAGTTGCAGCGCCGCAAAATTCGCACTTTAATGTATATGCTGTGAGTTTGTGATCTCTGCTTACATTTTCTTAAAAATATATATATATATATATATATATATATCTGCATTTGTTTTACATTTCTATTTCAAGTTTATACTTTTTAAAAAGTATCTTAAGATAAAATGGATAAAATGTCTGCTCCTCCATAATGGGAGCATGCCCAACGTTCGTAACACAATTGTGTCTCCATTTGAATCAAAATTACAACATTGAGAACAAAGTTACCATACTCATTTACACAATTTACATATAGTTAAACAAAAATTACAACATTGACAACGGATTTGTTCAACAGTTTATACTTTTCAAAAAGTAACTTAAGATATATATCTCAAAAAGTATCTTAAAAAGTATATATTTTTTAAAAAGTATCTTATATACTTTTTATATCTTAAGATATGTTTTAAAAAGTATATAATTTTCAAGTTTATACGTTTTAATAAGTATACATGTTTCAAGTTTGTACGTTTTAAAAATATACACATTTCACGTTTACACTTTTTAAAAAGTATACACTTTTCAAGTTTAGACTTTTCAAAAAGTACCTTAAGATATAAACTTAATATGTATATATCTAAAAAAAAACTTAAAAAGTATATACTTTTCAAAAAATATTTTATGATATATATTTTAAGCATAAACTTTGTAAGACCTCGGAAATTTGTATTGATGACTGAACGTTCACGCATGTATAATTATGGGATTATATATATCGATTTTCTTGTGTGTAAAATTAGGGGCGTGACAGGTAAGGTGAATTGGTTGAGTTGGGAAAAGCTTGGATTGCCTAAGGAGGAGGGCGGTATGGGTTTCAGGTGTCTGCGAGATTTCAATTTAGCCCTCCTTGCCAAAGTAGGGTGGAGAATTATTCAACAACCTGAAGCTTTATGGGTTCAAGTGCTCAAGGGATTATATTTTCCTGATTGTGATTTCTTGTCAGCTTCTAAAGGCCCCAGAGCTTCGTGGGCTTGGAGTAGCATTCTGGAGGGAAGAAATTTATTAACTGATCATGCTTTGTGGCAAGTACTCAATAGGGAGTCCATTAGTACTTGGGAATAAGATAAATGGATTCCAGGGATTTTAGGTGGGAGACTGCGTGCTGCTCATCTGTATGCTTATGAGTTTGATCCTTTTCAGAGGGTTGCAGACTTGGTTGATTGGTCTTCAACTTCTTGGAATCTGGATCCCATTGCTCAGCATTTGACACCTGCTGAGGTCGTTGCTATTGAGTCCATCCCATTGTCCTCTACTTGAGAACCTGATAAGTTAGTCTGGCCTTTTGAGAAATGTGGTTCATATTCAGTCAGGTCTGGGTATCATGTGCAGCATGGAGGGAGAAGTAAGGCATCATTGAAATTAGCTCACTCTTCACATATTGTTGCTCCTATAGTTTGGAAACAATAGTGGAACGTTTCTTCTACCCCTAAAGTCAAGCATTTTCTTTGGAGGGCTTGTACTAATGCACTTCCAACTATGGCTAATCTTTTTATTAAAAAGGTGACCCCCTCTCCTCTTTGTCCGTTTTGTTCGGATCATATAGAAACTATTGAGCATTTGTTACTTCAATGTCCATGGACCATAGGAGTGTGGTTTGGTTTGCCTGTTAATTACAAGGTGGATCTAGCAGCTATTACTACTTTTGATGCTTAGTTTTCTGGTGTTTGTGAGATGATGAAAGTAGTTCATAAAAGCAAAACGATTCTCACTTGTTGGATTTCCTTTGCTCTCTGGATCATCTAGAAGGAAAGGTGCGCAGCTATTTATGATCACCAAGAACCTAGTCCTTGGGGGGTAATTGCTCAAATCAAAGCTGCTGTTTCAGAATATTGTGGCCTGCTTGTCTCTGGTTCATCAAATGGCTGTGGATCAATCTGAAGTTCTTCTATCGAGAGTCTGAAGTGGTATGCTCCTTTGTTTCCTACTGTAAAGCTGAATTGTGATGGGGCTTGGAATTCAACAACCAAAAGAGCTGGGATTGGACGCATTATCAGAGATTTTACTGGTACAATTATTAATGGGAGAGTTGAAACCTGCTTGGCAAACTCTGCTTTGCATGCGGAAGCTATTGCTGTCTTAGAGGGATTGACTTCAACTAGAAATCTGGATTTCCCTTCGGTAAGTGTTGAAATGGATTCTGAACAATTGTTTTCTACAATTGTTTCGAAGCCTTATACAAATTTATGGCATAGCTATCCTCTTTTGAGAGACATTAGGAAGATTAAGCTTGAGAAGCCTATGTGGATTTGGAGTTTGGTCAAGAGAAAGTGTAACGCTGCGGCGGATTGGCTTGCTACGCGAGCTAAAATGGGGGTGGATTTGGGAGATTGGATCAATCAACCTCCACTTTCATTGATGTAGGTTCTTAAAAGTGACGGCTTACCTGCTCCTCCTTTGTTAGTTTAGTTTCTAGCTTCAGTTAGTTGTTTGTTTGTTTCTTTTGCTTTTGTATCTTCTTTTATTTCGTTTGCTGCGTTTGCAGCTTTAATGAAGTATTCATTGCCCAAAAAAAAAAAATTCAAACACAAATTTAAGCCACTTAATAAATTAGGTTGGAAATGTATCTTATTCATTAAACAAGTGACTATGCTGAGCTGCCTAACTTGTACATCTAAGATGGTAAAGACACTTAAAATTACTTATTTTTAATGGCTTATGTGTGCTAGTTATATGTAGCCCAATCTAAAGTTCTAGAATTAGTTTTGATGGGTTGACATACAAATAATCCGTTTATTAAATGAGATTTGTACTAAAGATGAGCTTTTTAATTCTTTTTGAGTAAAAGGATCATACAGATTTTCATTAACATAAAAGTGAGGCAGAATAACCATTATATATCTTTCCGCTGCCATCTACTGATATACAAGAAGTTGTAGTGAAAAAAACACCACAGTGATACATAGGATATAACTATTCATTCGACAAGTCATGCCCACTTATTCAAAGCATGCCTATTCAACTATGACCAAGTAATGCATACTGATAGGCTAGTAATAGAAACTAACTAAAAATTGGATATAGAAATCCAATAGTTATCTTAGAGAAATCTCTGTCATTGTTTTTTTTTCTTTAATAAAATGAGCTTTTTAATCGTATGAGTTGTACTTATTTTATTCCTTATAAACTTTGAATTGTATTATTGGATTAATATCGATATGGACAATTTTAGCTGAAAATCTAAATATAAATTGACTATCCTACCAAAATTTTACAGCTCTAATTCAAACTCTGAATGCAAGTTGACCATGTGTATGCTAGATATTATTGACTACACGAGAACTTTCTCTGGTGATTTCTAGTAAGACTCCCCAATTCTACCCTGTCCTAATTCCCAGTTAACTACAACATTTTACTACTCGAATTCACTTCGCCAAAAAAAGAATGATAATCATGGCCTTCGTCCCGCAAAAAAACAGTACAACAAATTCTCGTTTATGAAACAGAGTCATTAAGAAGAAGACCCAGTTGGCCTTGCTCTGCTTCCAATGCCTGAACATTTCTCTCTACCCAGTAAGTTTCTTTCTTTATTCCTTTGATGCTTGCTTCCCAAAAAACTAGAAACACCCACATTTTCAGAGTTCCATTAATGCTCTCCTCTCTCTCTCTCTCTCTCTCTCTCTCTCTATTAAATCCATTTGGGTTTTCTTCATTCTTGTAATTTATAGTGAGCGAGTGAGTTACAGAGTTTGTGGGTGTCCTTGATTCTCACTCCTACTTGCTTCAAAGAAAAAAAGGGGACCAAACAGATAGAGAGGACTAAAGAATTGAAGCCATCAATCAGTGAGACCCACATGGTAAAAAACCTAAAATCTTTAATCGCATTCTTGGTCTGCTCTCAATTTTCACTCTTCTTTGTACTCCATTCTTCTTTAATCAGTCCCTGCATTTGTCATTTTTCAATGTTGTGTTATTGTTTACCGTATTTCTTTTGGTAGATGTTGTTTTATTTTTTATTTTCTGAAGGAATAGTTTTTATTTCTGGGTGTTTATGATTTTTTTTTTTTTAGTTTTTATTTTAGCTGAGTGGTGATTATTGCTTGTGAAATGTGATGGTAGTTAGGCCTCATCAAAAAGCCCGCGGATCAAGTGGGCCGATAGAGGCCCACCGACCCTGAGGGCTAAAAGCCCGGCCCGGCCCGTTAAAAAGCCCACAAAAGCTCGCCTCTGTGGGTAGTGGGCAGGCCCGCAAAAAGCCAGCAAAAACCCGGCCCGGCCCGCCAAAGATCCGCTAGGTCTGGCCCGTAAAATATTATATATATATATATGTGTGTGTGTGTGTGTTTATATATATATGTAGATATGTGTGTGTGTTTATAAATATATATATATATATATATATAGACACATATAGATATATATTTGTGTGTGTGTATTATATATATATATATATATATATATATCTATATAGATATAGATATATATATATGTGTGTGTGCGTGTGTGTGTGTGTTTATAAATATATATACACACACACACATATAGATATATATTTGTGTGTGTGTTTATATATATATATATATATATACAACCTTGCTCAGGTGCGGATATCCGCACCTAAGCAAAACGTACGGATTTCCCATTTTTACCCACTTTCTGATCATATTTTCACATCTTAACCGTTAAGTTTTTAGATCTTAATGTATAGATCATCTCTACAAAATTTCAGTCAATTTGATGATCGTTAAGGCATCCAAAACTGCAATTTACACAAACGAACCGAATCTGTCTAAACGGAACCGTTCGTGTATATAATGGTAAATTACAGTTTTGGATGCCTTAACGATCATCAAATTGGCTGAAAATTTGCAGAAGTGATCTATACATTAGGATCTAAAAACTGAACGGTTAAGATGTGAAAATATGATCGGAAAGTGGGGAAAATTGGAAATCTGCACCTTTTGCTTAGGTGCGGATATCCGCAGCCAAGAAGGGCTGTATATATATATATATATATATATGTGTGTGTGTGTGTGTGTGTGTGTTTATAAACATATATATGGAAGGTTGTAGAATCAGTGAGAAAAAATGGCTAGTTGGGCCTTCTATTACTATCTTCTTCTCCTTGAGCTTGCTATTCTTTTTTGCAATATGTGAAGCTTCCAAATGTATATATATAGAAAAGATATATATGCATTACCGCATAATTAATATATATATATATATATATATGTATGTGTGTGTGTTTATATATATATATATATATGTGTGTGTGTGTGTGTGTAGAAGTTCTTATACTTCTATATAAAATATGTGCTAATGTGCATATATATATTCTACATATCGGTTTACCAATCCGATCGGATTCGAAAATATGGTGAAATTGTCTAAATTTTTTACCACACTCATAATTTATTGTAATAAACTCATCCAAGGTCGGTTTTTCCATTTTCTTTGAATTAATAGGGGTTGCTCTTTGGAGTACTGTATGATATATAAATATAGGTTTATAAGAGTAACTACATTTGACCTAGTTGATCGAATTCGAAAAGAGAACCAAATTGGCTGGATTTTCTACAACCACCATAAAACATTACAATCTCTCCATCGAGCGGTTGGTTTCTCCGAATTCATTTTCTACTTCATGGTTGCTTTAGAATGAACCTAAACAATTTAAATGCAATGTATAAGTCATACAACTTTAGGAATAAAATTGGTATAGACCAATGTGTTTGTAATTAAAATTAATTTTTTTATCATATGTCCACGCACATCCATTGATGGAATATGTACAAACGTGATGTGAAAAAATTAAGCACGTCTGGCGGTTGTCACGGCATCGGTCAACCAATAAAACATATAAGTGACTACGGTTGACCAATACGATCGGATTCGAAAATATGGTGAAATTGGCTAAATTTTTTACCACACTCATAATTTATTGTAATAAACTCATCCAACGGTCGGTTTTTCCATTTTCTTTGAATTGATAGGGGTTGCTCTTTGGAGTGTATGATATATAAATATAGGTTTATAAGAGTAACTACGTTTGACCTAGTTGATCGAATTCGAAACGAGAACCAAATTGGCTGGATTTTCTGCAACCACCATAAAACATTACAATCTCTCCATCAAGTGGTTGGTTTCTCCGAATTCATTTTCCACTTCATGGTTGCTTTAGAATGAACCTAAACAATTTAAATGCAATGTATAAGTCATATAACTTTAGGAATAAAATTGGTATAGTCCAATGTGTTTGTAATTAAAATTAATTTTTTTTTTATCTTATGTCCACGCACATCCATCGATGGAATATATACAAACGTGATGTGAAAAAATAAGCACGTTTCGCGGTTGCCACGCCATCTGTCAACTAATAAAACATATAAGTATCTACGGTTGACCAATCCGATCGGATTCGAAAATGTGGTGAAATTGGCTAAATTTTTTACCACACTCATAATTTATTGTAATAAACTCATCCAACGGTTGTTTCTCATTTTCTTTGAATTGCTATATGTAGCTCTTTGGAGTGTATGATGTATAAATATAGATTTATAAAAAATTAGTGTCTTTAAAAATTTATTTATCAATAAATTAGTATCTATATATAAATATAGATTTTTTTTTGTACAATATAGTTATATAGATCTGTTATCTTTGGTTGTATTTGATCATTATCCATTGAATTTCCAAAGCTTGATTAAAAAAAAAAATACTTGTGTCTTTAAATATTTATTTATAAATAAAGCCCGCAAGGCCCGGCCCAAAAAGCCCGCAAGGCCCTCTTTATATGGACGGGCTTGGATCCTTTGATTTTTTAATAAAACCCGGCCCGGCCCACAATTATTTAAAAATATAGCAAGGCCCGGCTCGGCCCAGCCCAAACCCGCTATGAATGGGCCGGGCCGGGCCGGTTGACGACCCCTAATGGTAGTTTTTCATTTTATCTGGTTGTATATTGTGTTGGGATTTCTTTTTTATTATTGGATTGACTTTTGTAAAGTGTGATATGTTTATTGTTTTTTCACACCATTGAGCTGGGTGAGTCATTCTTTTTTTCTTTTTCGTTTTTCTCATTACAATATGTAATGGGTGCATTGGAGTAATAATCAAATTACCACGTTGAATTTTTAATATCTGTTTCTGCAAATTGGATAAGCTCACAAGCATTAAGAAGAGGAAAGGTAGAAAGATGTTGATTCTGTTTGGTACCCTTGAGTTTAAGAACTACATCAGGGTACAAACTACAAAGTTGATTAGATTATTTTACGTGTATATGCTCTTAAGAACCTGTGCCTCTGTTTCTAGTGACAACTTTGTCCAATTTTGTTCCCACAGCCACTAATTTACTTCTTTCTTTTTATTTAGATGATTATGGTGCTAATCTCATGATTATCATTAGCGAAAGACCTATTGAAATTCGAAATTATGGAAATTAGTGAGCTGACTGTTGCTGTGTAATTTTGAATTTTATGTCTTCCAATTCTGATTGCTCTTGCCACTACCACAATGCCCAGACGTGTTCATTTGGAAGGTGGAGCAATTAGTAAACTCCTTAGGGTTTTTTAATTGAGAGTTATTCGGGACTCTTGGGGGGAAATATGATTTTGTCAATGTGCAAGTACTAACATGGTAAGCTCCATATATAGAAGAACATGAATGTGACTTAAAAGACAGAAATACAAGAAATTAAAGGTGATACCCTGTCCTTGGTTGCTCAATGTACTATGAGCAAGCTCATGTAAAACTTAAACTATGCTTTATCATACATGTGTTTCATACAGTCATACTACTACCTTGTCAAACACGAGACTAATTGTTAGACTGAATTTAGCTGTAAGTTGCGCTATGTCACTTCCTAGTACCCCCCAGATTTTAATTTTCAAAAGCATAGTTGTCACACACGAGACTAATTGTTAGACTGAATTTAGCTGTAAGTTGCGCTATGTCACTTCCTAGTACCCCCAGATTTTAATTTTCAAAAGCATAGTTGGTAGCATGTGTTGGAGATGCATGGCCAATATATAATACATATTGAGTTGAGTACAGGTTATACACAATTTGAAGTTTCAAGAGATGCAACATTTTTGTAGTATCTGAAAAAATGAAAATTTTGAATATATGCATAAGAGATTGTGGAAATTCCATGTCAAATTGGCAGAATATCAGTGTGCATACCGTCCCTTTCAGAAAAAAAAACCCTGTGATATCCATTATATCTTTCGGGTTTTCTTTCCTTAATGTGTATCTCTTCTAATTTTCAGGACAAACCCTGTGATATATGTGCTGGATTTACTGATTGAGGCATTGCTTTTAAAGAAGTGATTATAACATGCTCTAAATGCAGAATACCTCGTGAACATATATCTATCTCCCCCCCCCCCCCCCCCCCCCCTCTGTTAGAGAGACTAAATCTTCTCCTGAAATCAAGTCATCTAATTCTTCTCCATTGATTTGTTCATAGGCTGTTTTTATACTGAGCTATAATTGCTTATCAGTTTTTATTCTAGCTGTAAATATAGTTTAATGCCTGCATTGTAACAGCAGTTTATTACTGCTATATATGTGTACAATTGTAAACATCAACTCAATGAAAATCACTTTCTACATGTGCGTTAAGCAAATCTCATCAGTTGCCTTTTCCATCTAATAATGCAGCTGCAACTACTCTATTTCACATAATTCATAGTGATGTTTTCTACTTATTCTGTCAGTGGTTTTAAATATTATGTGCTCTTCACTGATGAATTTTCTAGGTACACTACAACAAAAAACCTCATTTGCGAGGAACAAATTCCCCGCTAAAAACAGACATTTCGTCGCGGAAGTACTTCCACGAGGAAATTCTTTTCGTCTTCAATTTGTCGGAGACTGCTCGTCAAGAAAAGCTTCAGCTACGAAAAAACAATGTCCTCGTCAAACCCTTTTCGTGATGAAATTTATTTGTCTCGCTGTTATTCTATAGCGACAATTTCTTTCCTCACTCAAACCCATACTTCTTTCTCGTTAAAAAAGTTCAACGATTAGAAAATAGTCGTTAAATATATTTTCCGACATACTAGATTTCGTCACGAAATTAATTATTTCCTCGCCAATGATAACTAAAATTAGTATACGTATACTTGGATTTATCCCATGCATCGCAAAAATGAGGTTCTCACTAGGCTAAAAAAGCAAACAGACAACGGACCAAATTCGTTGTGTGATTTGGACGATCTCCGTTGTGTATCGGAGCGTTGTGTGATTAAAAATCGCATAACGGTGGAAACCCGTTGTGTGAATTACAAATAGACAACACTTATGTGGTTAAAACCGTTGTGCCCTCTCTCGGCAGATGGCAGCCACAGTTGCCGCGCAGTCATGCTGCACATGTCATTGGCATCATTCACACAACGAAAGTTATTTCCGAGCTGTTGTATGAAAGGCAATCAGACAACTGCATTTTATTTTATCTGTTGTATGAGTTATCCTCACACTTCACTTTTGGAAATTTTATTGTTGTGTGTTAGTTTTAGATAACGTATTCTAGTTATTACAGTTGTGTGATTGTAAATCAGACAACGTATGTTTGTTAGAACCGTTGCATGTTATATAAGGATTCATTGTGTGAACATCCAAATTGTTACTTCAGACAACATTATTAACTTCAGAAATTCTGTTGTGTGATAATCATCTTTTCTAGATTTTGTGCATTGATAATAATGCTCCATTTTACCTAATGAACAGTGACTAACTGTAAAGAAAAGACATTGGAATCTATAAAATAAGTAATCCAACTCATACTATTTGAAGAAACGCATTCAAATGTGAAAAGGGAGAATTTCTCAATCATCCAAGCCAACATTGAAAGAAGAAAAGCATTCAAATGCATGCCCATCTACTTGGGACATCAAAAACTGATACAAATACAAACTATTTATTACAAAACATGCCACACAGTGCATGAATATTGTGCCAGCAGAGAAGCACAAAAATAATGCTTTCCTTCAGTAACAACCTACTTCCTCTTATGCTTTCCTTTAGCTCCTACACATACGCCTTCACGACATACTTTGCCCATTCATTTCGCATCATATCTATGTCTGCTTGAGTATATTGACTGTTGCCTCTCCTCTCCCACTGCATGGACATAAAAGAGTCAATATAAACCAAGTTAAAGTGACTACATTTATAAACTACACTTGTACCTTTCTTGGAAACAATGTCAGGTCTTTATCCTCAATGATGTCTCTCATGTAATTAGAATTTAACATAGGAAAATTTACCATAGTATTTACTCCGCATTACCACAGATTCAATTGGAAGAGAATCTCAAACCCAACTTCTACTTTTTTTTTGGCTGGAGTGACAACTTATTATACTGTTTTAACATGTCCTGTTACTATAACGTCCCGAACCTCAATTCACCGGTTTACTAGTTGTTGGACAGTGAACGACAATTTGTTTTACCTTTACTCTTTTTCGGTAACTTTAGTGGCCCTAAATTGTTGACTTTTGTTTGGGTCAAAATTTGAGAAAGTTTTCTCATGAAAGTTGTAGAGGGCGTTAAACCGAGCGCATGCATATGTGGTACGTAAAAATCGGAGTTCGAATGCGAAAGTTATCAAAGAAAAGGTAAAGTTACTGTTCATGGTAGAAATTGGTATAAATAATGAAAATTTACTGTGGTAGGTTTCCAAATCCGGAAACCCACCTTTCTCTCTCCTCTCCCCCTATCTCTCCCCTTTCCTCTTCGGGTGATTTCTTCTCCCCTTCGATTCGCCGCCGTCCGGCCATTAACCGGTGGGCAACCGGCCACCACGTGATCGCCTCTTCCTCCTCTTGACGCTACTGTCCTCTTGACACTGTAGGTGGCGCGTGAAGGCGCGTAAGGCAGTGTTTTAATTCTGGTTTTTAGCCCATTAAATCCTATAAATTGTGTAGAGTTGTATGTGAAGTTTGGTAATTTTTGGAGAAACTTGGAATTATTTATGAATTTTGAAGTTTAGGGTTTCGATTATCGAATTACGAGAATCCGACCGTCGGATATCTCTCGGTTCTGCCTTGGAACCTTTAAATTAACGAATTGGTATTAGTGGTATAATTTGGGCTAAATCCGAGGAGAATTGGGAGGTGAAATTATGAGGAATTGATTTTAGGAATTGTATTAAATTATTGAAGAATTATTCACGGAATATAATTGTGTACAGGACGACGTACCGAGCTATTGTTCAATGACGGAACACGAATGCGTGATCGTCGGAATAGTACTGTGAGTGGACTTTTGTTTTTAAGTAAATGATGCATGCATTTATTTCTTGATTATGCTCTATTTATTTATCAATTTACTTTTTCGAGCATATGGTTATTTTCGAAAATGGATTTGGATTTATGATTATTTGAAGATTTTATGGCGTGCGGGGTCACGTCATTGGAATGCTTATTTCCCTCATATTTATTTTATTAATGAGATTTTTAGAAAGATTTTCGAAATGGGATTTCGATGAAGTTAATGCTTATTTATTTATCGACTTCGGTTTTGGCATTGGGAATGCCTTGTTGATGATTTTGGAAATTGATTTTGTTCCGGTTTACGAGTAATATTATTTCTTCCTATTTACTTTGAATTTGAGATTATCTTGGCGTGTGGGACACGTAGTTGGAAATTCATTTACGAGAGATGGGGAAGCTTTATGTACTTATAGATTTACTTGGTTTTCGGGTCTCTTTTGCCATACTTTGGGTGACTTATCATTGCTAGCATTGATTTTCCGCCTTTGTGGCGCGGTGATGGGATCACCGTAGCCCTCCGCCTTTGTGGCGCAGGTTACTGTCTCTGTGACAGTAATTCTGTAGCCCGGTATCCTATCGCTACACTTAGTGGCGTAAGGATATATTACGGGAGTAATGGGAGTACTTTAGCCTGGGAGGCTATCACCCGAGCCTGGGAGGCTCACTGGTATGGCTATCGTCTTCCCCTACTCATTTTACTACTTTTGACTAGCGGGGCTAGTTCAATTTCCGTTTTACCAGCGGGGCTGGTCTTATTTTCTTGAATACCAGAGTTTCAATCTCTTCATTTAGTTTGTGACTAGCGGGGCTAGTCGGTTTTTCTTGTATAGAACTTCTCTGGTTTTGCTTGCCTTAAACATTGCATGCATCGGAAGTTTTTAGAGAAATAATTGTGGGAAAGTATAAAATCCATTTGGTTTAAAAATTGTTTATTTTTGTCCACTCACATTAACGTGTTTTTATGTACTTTCCCCTCGGCCCTTCAGTTTCAAATGCCCAGCTTGCAGGCGAATGATAGGAGCATTTTAATGCGACGTTTTAACTGCATTTCCCTACATTTTTCTGCGCCATTTCCTTGAAAAATCTCTGTTTTGGAAAGTTTCCATTCTTTTTGATTGGGAAAGTTCCTTATTGTAGAAAGTTTCCATTTCTGTAGTTTTCATTTCTCATTTCCGGAAAGTTTCTATTTTTCATTTTTTAGTAAGTTTCTATTTTTCATTTTTAGAAAGTTTCTATTTTCAGTATAGTTTCTATTTTCAGGACCTCCGAGCTAAAAAGTGGAAATGAACGCATGAATGGAAAGAGGAGCTTGCGAACATCAAGACGAACGAATATGAGAGAAATCGGGCCACAGAAATGAGCAGAAATGAAGAAACAAGTTTTCCTAATCCAACTAGGAAACCCTGCGAAATGGAGGAAGGCTTCCCTAGCAAGTTTCCAACGCAACCATGAAAAAGAAATGGAAAAATAATGTGCTTTGCGTTGGAAAATGAGAAGGCTTGAAGATGAAGCGACATCAATTTTTGGCGCCGTTGCCGGGGATTGAAAAATCACTTGCTAAATATGTGAATATTTATTTTGTTCATATGTTGTGTTCGAAAAAAAAAAAGAAAAAAAAAATTTACTTGTTAATTATTTGTAATTCTCTAATTTGTTAGTTTGTTAGTTAATTAGTTAATTAATTACTTAGGTTGTTATTTATATTATTGAATACGAATTTTAATTGTGAGTTGTAAATTAAAGAAGGAATAGGTGAAGTCGTGTTTATTAATATTGGCCTAAACCCCTTATTGGTACCTAGTCCAGGTCCCTTAAGGTTGAGGGCGGCCTTTATTAACATTCATTGAACTGTCTTCACACTTAGGATCTTTTTCATCCAAGTAAGTATAGCCTATGTGGGATGGTGTCTAGGAAGGGGACAACGCTCATGACAGGTTCTTGAATCCAGAAGTGCTTACAAATGGGCCTAAACCACATTGTGGGAGTAGCTCATGCCAAAGTGGATTCTACCTCTCGTGGTCGCCCTCCCCTACCTGGCCATTTCAGTAAGGTTGCCCAAAGGATGTAGGAGGGACTTTGTGTCTAGACGACTATACTTGGGCCGCACGTCCTCTTGATTTACCGCTTGGAATTTAATTCGAAATCAATGGTATTTATAATAAAAGAAAATATTGTGATTCACTAAGGTATATTGGATTAAACATAGTCTTGAAAAGGGTAGCTGTTTCAGTCCCATTGCACATCGAGACTTCCTGTTCCCGTACCTAAGTGTTGAAAATAATTGTAAAGAAAAGGAAAGAAAAACAAATATTTGTAAGTATTTTCGTACAAAAAAAAAAAAAAAAGAAGAAAAAGAAGAAAAAAAAATAAATAAAAAAAGTTTGTGACGTTTTGTTTGTTCTTGTTTGAAAGTTTTGTGTAAAATGTGTCTAATCTTGTTAAAGGAAAGAATTAATTATAAATATCGTTAAATTCTTGATTGTTATAAGTGTGTAAAATCGTATGAGTAGATAAGGGCCCTTTTGTTAATATTGGCCTTAACCGTTCATTAGTACCTTTCTAAGGTCTTATGAGGTTGAGGGCGGCTTTTATTAGCATTTGGAGAACTGTCTAACACATTAGTTATTTCCAAGCTGAGTAAGGGGCATATAGGTGGTGTCTTAGGTTGAGACCCTGGGTGATGGGTTCAAATTGGATCTCAGAGATACTATAGACTGTGCCCAAACCACAATGTGGGAGTAGCCAATAGGGGCCTAAACCTCAATGAGGGAGTAGCCTCCGTAGTGTCACCAAAATGAGTCCTCCCTCTCACTTACCTCTTAATCTGGCCATCTAGCCTTCTGAAACAAAGGAAAGTAACTTATGTCTAGGCGACTATCCCTAGATCGTATCTCACCAATAGTAGTGGTTTCTATTGGGCTCGACTTACAACTTGTAATCAATTGAGATATTAACTTTATTTTGTAAAGATAATAAGATACTTGAACATAACCTCCACTTGTAAATTGTGTTGTTTTGTACATTTTATACTTGTATAAACTTCTAACGTGGTTTATTTGTGAAAAGATTGTGGATAGTTTGTAATTTATACTCTATTTATACTTGTATAAATCATAAATAGTAAATTCGTGAATAGGAACTTGTGAATAGTGACTCGTGAATAGTAAAGTTGATGTATAAATCACTAATTTGTAATTAACTCACTTTATACTTTGCTAACTTCTTTGAATTTTGATGATGTTCAGGATTCCTATGAATGACCGAGCCTTTTAGACCCTCTACACTAAAGGAAATTGAAGCAAGGCTCGCTCGTTTGAAGGGTCCTTCACTCCTTGAGTTCACAAGCCCTTCTCCTTCAACATACAAAGAGTACACATTTAACGAGCAAGGGAAGAGGACCTACTGTTCTGAGGAGTCTACATCACCTACACCAAGTCCATCTCCGCCTTCACGTTCACCTTCACCTGTGGTTTCGTCCAACTCTACACCACCACCTGAAGAAGTCAAGGAAGAGAGAATGGCATCTATTAGGGAACTCTCCACAGCAACTGTTGAAGGAGGACCTCCTTCAGGCATAGTATACCCTGCCCCTGCAGCAGGAAGACAAGCAGAGTTTGAGCTTAAGAGTGGATTGTTGCACAAGCTCCCTATGTTCCATGGCCTCAATATGGAGGACGCCAACAAGCATATCAGAGAGTTTCAGTCTGTTTGTGCTAACATGCAACCACAAGGAGCAGATGAAAACATTCTGAAGATGAAGGCATTTCCATTCTCCTTAGCTGATAGAGCCAAAGATTGGCTATATGAGCTTCCTGCAGGACATATCACATCATGGGAAACAATGAGAAAGGCCTTCTTGGAGAAATACTTCCCAGCTTCTAAAGTCATAACACTCAGAAAGAAGCTCAGTGGAATAGAGCAAGCTCATGATGAGTCCTATGCTGCCTACTATGAGAGGTTCAATTCCTTACTTGCACAATGTCCTCAACATCAGATGAAGGATGAGACCCTACTCACATGTTTCTACGAAGGACTCTTACCCTTGGAAAGGCAAATGCTGGATGCTGCAGCTGGAGGAGCTTTTGTGGATAAGTCACCTGCAGTTGGGAAGGCACTTATAGCTAATCGTGCCTTGAACTCCCAACAATATGAGGGGGTAGGACACTCTACTCGTAGGGTGCATGAGATGAGCAAGAATACTGCCATTGAAGACCAACTGAATAAGCTTACCCTCCTCATGAACCAAGTGGTAAGTTCCAAGGGACCAAGTGCAACAATGGCTTGTGGGGTATACTCTATGCAAGGGCATGTTACAGATCAGTGCCCTCAACTGAGTGAGAATGGTGGTTGGGAGTCTGTGAATGCTATAGGAGGCTATCAAGAGAACCAAGGGGGTCCCCCACGTCCAAGGTATGATCCATATTCGAATACCTATAACCCTGGATGGAGGGACCACCCCAACTTCAAGTGGACCAACAATGAAAATGTTCAGAACCCTCTTGGTGGCAGTTTCCAACGTCCTCAAGGACCTCCCTATCAAAGACCTTACATGCCTCCTCAACACAATGTAGGGAATCCCAATTCTCACTATGATAAGACGATAGAGGCATTGACTAATTCTACTCAGGCATTGACTAGTGCCACACAGACTTTGCTTCAAGGACAACAGACCAATGCCAAGGACATTGCAGAGCTCAAGAAGCAAATGGGACAAGTGGTGGACTTCATGACTAAGTTTCATGAGAGTGGTAAGCTTCCGAGCAACACAATTCCAAACCCAAAGGGAGGCTTTGAAGGTTCCACCAACTGAGGAGAAGAGGAAACCACGTCTAGGCTGAGAAGACGTTAAAACCAAGCGCTACTTGGGAGGCAACCCATGCAAATCAGATTTGCTTTCTTTATCCTTATCTTTTATTTTTCGTTTTTGCTTTTTGAATTTAGTATTATTTTCGTAAATTTCATCCCTATATGCTTAAGTGTTTCATTGCATGCTTTTAATTGATTACATTGAGGACAATGCAATATTTAAGTGTGGGGGAAGGGATTTATATTTTTAGTCTTTTATTTTGAGTCATATATTGAAAAATAAAAAAATAAAAAAAAATTGAAAAATGTCAAAAATTCAAAAATTTTCGTTGCTTTTGTTTTTGTTTTTGAGTCTTAGGATGCCCTTTCAACTGTCTAGGATGATTCTATATCTCTGAAATCATGACTAAAAGAGGATCACAAAATTGAGATGATTTAAACACGGTATTCTTTGGTTAATTGAGATATATGAAAAATATGTGCCTTGTAGTGGATATGGATTTCGAAACTTTGGTACAGAATATGAGCATGTTAAGATGAGTTTTGATTCATAAAGCCCCTGTGAGATAATTGAGCCATGTCCCTTTTTCTTGGAGTGAAATGAAAAATATATTCTTATTTTCTTGGCGATGTTTTGATGATCTCATTATTCTTTCATCTTGATTGACTACTTGCCATAGATTAAGTTTGATGGACTAGAGAATGCTAGAATTCGCTCTTGTGCTTGTTGAGACGTATATCAATACATGGCCCTGATTCTGGAAAGGATAGAGGCACCCTAGGAATTACCACCATTGTCAAATGAACTTGTGTCCCCAATTGTGCCCGTCGTGGGACCCCCCTAGATAAGCCCCTTTGAGCCTACATTAAGCCTTTTCATTCATCACCCTTAAAATCCTTAACCATGAAGCTTAGTATAGTTACAACCCTACCCTTTGTTCTAAGAACTTAGTGGAGCTATCTTTTGAGACATACTACGTGGGTTTGGTGCTAAGGATGAAAATTGAGAAGAGGTGAAAGTTCAAGTGTGGGGGTAGACTTGTCCATAAAGAAAAAAAAAATATGTGAAAGCCGTGAAAAATGAAAAGAAAAGAAAATTGGGTACGGCATAAAAAGAAAAGAAAGAAATATTTATGGATTTTAGTCCCCCATACTTAGTGATTTTGGAGTCTGCTTTGAAATGAAGGCCCACTAAAGAAAAATTTGGCCTTTGTCCATTCACTATATTTCAGGGGAAGTTTACAATGAAGGTTGGGCCCAACACGAAGACATTAGGCCCCTTTTATGTTACCTCTAGGGAAAGTGACGTTTTTGCAATGCCTTGGTGGATTTCTTGAGGTCTCTACATCTACATGTGCTCTGCTAGGTTTTTAGGACACTTTGATAAATCCTTACCTTTCATTTCTTTAAACCTTGAGCCTTAGCCCCATTACAACCATTGATAAGACCTTCTTGATCCTTAAGATGGGACAGCCCTTGATGTGGAGATGAGTTACAAGAGTTGAACCTATGTCTTGGGTCCATCTGTGCAAGTAGTTGGTATCCTTCATGAGATCTTTAAAAGAAAATTATACATATGCTTTCGTTTCTTACATTATGTGATATACTTGCTATCTTTCACATATACTTGAGTGTATAAGCTTTTAAGCATTGCCACGATCTGAGAGAAGAAAGAGTGGATATACCTTGTGAGGATTTGAATCAAACTTGTTTGAAGCATGCGCAACAGAAACCATCACCATTGTTCCAACCAAGTCCTACTTGTGTATATGTAACTTATGTGTTTTAATTAACTCTCGAATGCCTAAACATTGATTCTTGGTGACATGCTAATCTTGGTGTTGTGAAAGTAAGAGATTGCTGAGACAAATTGTTGAAGGGCAATAGAGTCTGTTATGTGTCAAGTCTTTAATTTTTGTTGAGTCGTAGTCGTGTCTGTGTTGTGATTTTGCTAAGGGACTAGCAAAAGCTAAGTGTGGGGGAATTTGATAGGAGCATTTTAATGCGACGTTTTAACTGCATTTCCCTACATTTTTCTGCGCCATTTCCTTGAAAAATCCCTGTTTTGGAAAGTTTCCATTCTTTGATTGGGAAAGTTCCTTATTGTAGAAAGTTTCCATTTCTGTAGTTTTCATTTCTCATTTCCGGAAAGTTTCTATTTTTCATTTTTTAGTAAGTTTCTATTTTTCATTTTTAGAAAGTTTCTATTTTCAGTATAGTTTCTATTTTCAGGACCTCCGAGCTAAAAAGTGGAAATGAACGCACGAATGGAAAGAGGAGCTTGCGAACATCAAGACGAACGAATATGAGAGAAATCGGGCCACAGAAATGAGCAGAAATGAAGAAACAAGCTTTCCTAATCCAACTAGGAAACCCTGCGAAATGGAGGAAGGCTTCCCTAGCAAGTTTCCAACGCAACCATGAAAAAGAAATGGAAAAATAATGTGCTTTGCGTTGGAAAATGAGAAGGCTTGAAGATGAAGCGACATCAGCGAATTGGTTGAGGTCGGGTGTACACGGAGTTGAGGCATAGTCAACAACATGGCTTCCGCATCTATCTTTGAATTAGGTTTTCCTCTTATACCTTTATGTTAGAATTGCTCTGATTACCTATGGGATTTATGCTATCCGAGTTGAGATGTGTATTTGTGAATTGGAGACTGATGTTGATTTGGGGAGCAGGGTGGCTCCAGGAACATAAGGATGAATTGATTGAGAAGTGTAAATGTTTTCTACAGGTTTGGGTAGCCCATTTTAGGGGAAGTTCAGCCAAATTTTTGGTAGAATTTCTTCTAAGGTGGGCCCCTCAGGGTCACTTCGGATTTCAGGGTGAAATCCGGGGCGGGTCCTGTCAGTTGGTATCAGAGCATTAGGTTGTCAGATTCTGTAGACTTGATCATATCTTGTTACCGTATATGCTTGTTGTTACTCAGCACCTCCCGAGTGATGGCCCGACTGCAGCGGTTCCCCAACATATACTCTTCGGTGCTGTTGTACTCATCAAGTATGTACGGTACATGTCTTGTTGGTTTTCCATGGATTCTATGCCTCCTGTACGCCGACCTCATAGGAATTTCGCTACGTATCGGATTGATTCATGTCATGCACCTTTCCCTAGTAATGGTAGAGTAAGGCTACTCTACAGATTCGAATTGTGCTATGTAGTAATTCGAGGAAATGTTGTGGTTATTTCTTCCTCGATGCCGGTAAGTTTGTTGGAGCTGGGTTTAAGGTGCGAGAACGGAGTTTGATTTCATGTTCGAGTATCTGAGACGAGCGATTATAGCTTTGGGCTGTCTCTGAATACTTGGAATCAGAATTGTGGTTTGATGTGAGACTAATAGTAATATTGGTTCTAACCTTGAACCGAGTTACGGGGTATGTGTCATGTAGACGTGGTTGGTGTTGTGAGAGTCATTTTGGAATGATACTTTGCAATTCACAAAGAAAATCGGATTGGAAATTTCCTCTAATTGGACACCTTGGTCTGTTGACCTGACCATGACTTGTGGACATAGTTTTGTCCAAGTGAAGGATATTGTCCGAGATTGAGTGTTTTTGGTTATTGATTACAGTGAAATGGTTTAATACAACTTCGGGGATTGACGGTAGTGACACCGTTGGGTATCCATAGTGGTTCAAACGAATTACTATGTGATACGAAGTTTGATTTGAATTCTGATTCTTGGGGTCATAGGAATTGAAATGTAGTAAGTTCTTGATGGAACAATTGATAGATTGAATGATGGAGATTTTGTAAGAGTAGTAAGGACGTGGATTTTCCCAGCGGATTCATGAAGTAATTCAGGTCATAGATTGACCAGAGTTCTAGTTATATTTTTGAGTCAAACCTCTTACGGGTTGAACTTGGAATTTGATTGGAAGAGTGGTGGGACCACCTTCGGATCTTGGTATCTCTGAGAGCGATACATAATGTTGGACGGGTATCCATCTTATGATGGGTGATGTTGCCAGGGAAGGATGACCGGTACAGCAAAATTTAGGAATTCGCAATCGATTAAAAGCAAAAGTGAGAATTGAGGATTCGAAAGGTTTCAGAAATCAAGGACATTCGAATCGTCTTCGACGGTTTTGATCACTTTTATTGTGTATGAAGGTACTACTTGGTATCATTGGATATCTGTGTGGGTGAAATCATTGAACTTGGGATCAAGAATGGGTCGTAATAACCCCACGGAGTGTCCGTAGTAATGCAAGTGGAATTCCTACGTAATGTTGTAATGATCAAAGTTTTGAATCTTAGAGTAACGAAGAAGGTTTGGTGATAGTTTTCCTTGCGGGGCGATGCTAGTCAACAAGTTTTGGGATTCCGCCAGCATTCAATGATGGTTTTCTAGATGAGTTCTTTGGGGACTATTAAAGAATTTCTTTCCTGCTTGTGGATTTCATTATAGCTTCGATATTTTTCCTTAATTCGCGAGTCGATTATCTTCTTTGCAATATTTGAGGTGCTTTACGCTCACGTAATACGATGCACTTTTGCTTACCTATCGAACTATTTACCGGTTGCTTTGCACATGGGGTTTTTCAGTCACGAATGGAGGTAAACCTTTCTTTTGGTATGTTGAGTTCGGCGGGGTTGCTATGAAATCGATCAAATTATAATGTCTGGCAAGGTTTCAGTTTGAGAATCGTTCATTTCAAGAGTTGAATTTCTTTTATAGTTGGTTAACTCTTGGATCGGATTTGGAACATTTATAAGTGTTGTTGGATACAGTGTAGTCCAGTAAAGGAGTTGGTACATACAGGGTTAGGAAAAATTTCCACAATGTTGTATCTGTAATAAAATTGTCATGAGGTTTTGTCAACTGGTTTTAGATGTTGCTATTTGGGCTGGTGAAGTAGTTATAAGAGAGAGTTTTCCTAACTAATTAAGAAAGCTATTCTATTTTGGATTGATTAAGATTTGAGTCTAATATCTAGTAATTCAGTTTGTGGTGCTCTCGGTAGTGAGAATTACTGAGGTATATGAATTAAGAATATCATTTGGGCCAATAGAGATCAACGATAATGTCATGGATTCAACCAGATTTCCGGCCTATGACTATTAAAGAAGTGCAGCCTCGGCTAAGAACAACTCGAGTGGGATGCATCTTCTTCCGAATTTAATTCGTTAAGCTGGAGTAGAGTTGGTAGTTATAATTCTTGCTTGCACTGGTACATGACCTGGTAGTTAAGTAAGTACTAACTTGTGGAGATAGTAGTGGATGATTGGAGACATTAGTAATTAGTAAATTCCTTGTGACACATTTGATTTAGAAGAGTTTCCACATTATCATACTTATAAAGGTTTTGAGGAAGGTATTTATGTGTGGCTAGTAAGGTAGCTATCAAATGATTTTTCTTAGTCGACTCAGAACGTCATCTCATGGGTTTGACCAATGATTTAGTCAGGTGTCAGAGTAGCGCAGTGGAAGTGTAGTGGTCCCATAACTTACTTGATTAAGAACTTTTGGGTTCGTTCGAGGTTAACCTTTGTGTGTTGACAACTATGGGACCTTTATGTGCACGACCTTGATTAGGAATTTGAGCACAAACAAACAAGGAAGGAAGGGATGTCTTGTGGTAGCCAAGGAAGTCCTTTGTTTTGGAATTGTTAACTAACAATGACCATCTTCTGGTTATCACGATATTGATGGTGAATGGGTTCGTTTTTCACTAAGTGACTTTTTGAGGAAGTTTTGGATGCTATAATTTTAATAGGGTGGTTTGTAACGCCATTACCATGTGTTATCTCAGGTATGAGTATTTAAAGGAGGAATGATCAAGGTTGAAATTGCGGATCTCATTATTTCTTGTCTAGTTTGATTTGTTTTTCAAGGAAAGATTTGAGGTGAATTGCACACAATCCAATATTCTTCGAATTTCATACCTGGGCATATACCTACGATTTGTTTGAAATTAAATTGACAACAGAAATGTGAATCCTCAGTTGCCTATGATTTAAATTGTGTGGTAGGCAGCGTTTGAGAAATTGTGGTGCAATATTTGTTCACGTAGTATGGTCTTTGAAATTGTTGCGGTAGCTGGAACCATATTAAATCAGTGCTGTTTAGAGAGCAGATTTTCAATAGTCTTATCCCTAGCTTGGTAAAGGACAAGTGTTGCTTGGGAATCACTATGCCAAAAACTGCATCACACTACACTTTTTAGACAACGAAAAAAAAATTTCCGTTGTGTGATCACTGAAACTGCTTCACACAACAGGTTTAATGAGATTGGCGTTGTATAAGGAGGTCGTACATCAATTTTTTTGGGTCCAAGATTATTGTACAACAGTTTTAAGGATTTTTCTGTTGTCTGAATGTAAAAAAAATTTCCCCCTCACCTTGCTCAAATTTGGGTCGAAATTTGAACTGACCTTGTACAACAGTATAGCTATATCTGTTGTATGAGAGTAAGTTGCAAAATATTTCCCTCCATTCTCCCATTTCCCTCCCATCCAGGCAACAAGAGGAGGCAAATTGAAAATTTAAAAGTTGCATTCAGACAACACATAAGTGAAAAACCATGGTCTGATGCCTCGTACGTGCATCCATCAACTAATGGCTTATCTAGCCATGTGTCCTGGACCACTACACATTCCGACCAACTTGGAAAAAAAAAAAAAAAGCCTACAAAATCATTCACCTCACAACTACCAGCCCTAGACACATTGACTCCAAAACTTCATGGTCAGACTCAGACCCCGACTCTCTCTTTCCAAAACTCCACTGCGACTACCAGCCCGACCCCAACTCTCTCCGACACTGAAGCCCTCGACCCTAAATCCTCCGCCTCCGAAGCCCTCGACCTTAAATCCACTACCTCCGAAGCCCTCAAGCCTTGAACCCCAACTCTCTGGTACCAATCCGAAGCCCTAAATCCGAGATTTGTCTTCGAATCTGGTAAGCCCTAAAATTTGGGGGTTTCTGGTTTCTCGTCTTCTCGTCCTCACTATGCACGAGTTTCGATTTCACAAATCACAAATCACAAATCACAAATCACGGTCTTGATTTCTGATTCTTCACTTTTGATTTCTGGTTTTGATTAACCGGAGGATTTCGGGTTCTTCACAAATCACAAATGACACTTTTGATTTCGGGTTCTTCACTTTTTATTTCAGAGTTTTGATTAACTGGAAGGTTTCGGGTTCTTCACTTTTGGGAAGATGGAGTATTGTGGTGGAGATGTTCTCAGCTCCGCCCCCGATATGTGCTCACAGCCGGCTTAATCAGCTTCAGGCAAGGGAATTCTCAGTTAGGCTAGAAGCTAATGAGAGCTCGTGTGGTTGTCCACAGTAGCACTTATGGTTGGCACCGCATACTACTACGGGGAGAATCCATGGAAGAAAAGTTAAACTATTGATTTCTATTGTTTCATTCCTTTTATGATGTTGCTAGATGTTGTTTCATTCTTGTTGAAGCAAAATTTGGTAGTACCAGAATTAAAAAAAAAAAATTTAGAAGGTAAAGTGAATTCCATTTTAGAATTGAGGGCTGACCAGAAGGAACAAGGCTCAAGCGGTGAAATAAGGCAAAGTCTTTCTGTTCTGATTTTAGTACATCAGTATTACTTACTAATCTTGAAAGATGTAGGGACAAGGGACTGGTGTTATCGTACATACTATACTGGTGTCTGGTTTTTGGTATCGATCCTACAATGAAGGATGTTGACAAGTATCCTTGCATTGCATCTTTCAAGCTCATTCTTTTGTAAAAGATGCACATGCATATTTACCAAAACACAGTCTTGTTCCTAAACATTGAATTATATAGAAAATTTCAAATATGGGAACACTTCACAACTCAGCATAGTCCAGCTCTTCTTTTATATTGAACTCATTTCTATATTAGTTGACCCGTATTCTAATTTGTTTAGCTTATAAACTATCTTCTCATTTCGCAGCTATGATCAATGATTCGTTTTTTAAAGTTTCTAGTATGATAATCTTTACAGGTGTTTCTAGCTATGATTTACTTAATTGTATACTTAGGTAATTACGAAAAGAAGGCTGCATCACTATTAACTAATACTTGAATAACGTTTTTCTTGAATGTAGAAACTGCTGCTTTTCTTTGATTTTTCCAACTATGGATGTGCATTTGATTTATCATGTTTCTACATCTCATTTTCTTTGAATTTATGTTATAATTTTTGGTCCTCTGTTCAAGTTATGAACATCTTGTTCGATTATGTGCGGCGTCTAATCTCGCTGACAAACATGTCTGGAGCTCACAATTTCCCTTTGTAGTGAAAATAAAATGAAATTGGGAAGCACCTAGATTTTGAAGAAGAAAAATTGAGCCAAAAAAGAAATTAAGGATTTTTGGATGATGTTAATATGGGAAAATATTTCTTTTTTCTTGGTGATGTTGCTCTCGTTGTTAGTTGTGGCCCCTTGATGAATTGATCTTATAAATTATACCACTTTGCAATTATTGATGAACATATCTGATACAAAAACATATTTATGACGTTAGTGCTAAAACTGTTTAAGACTGTTGGTTGGAAACGTTGCTTTCATTTGCATGGCTATTGCTCTTGGCAATTTCTCTGGAATTAATAAGGCTCTAATTTTGTTTGAACTTGCAGTGTACGTGTGTAGGGCTTTCAATGGAGGAGCCCTTGAGGAATCTATTATAGCCCTTGTTTGAGTCTTTGTGAGCAGGTCTCAGTTCTACTGTTTTGGTCGAATTCTTTGAGTTAGGCTTAGTTGTGTGAACTTTGGTAATTAATTTTTGGTTTTCAATCTCTGGGCGGTATTGCAGATGGCGAAGAACCCAAATCAGCAGCTGTTAGGGAACTACAACAAGAGATTGGGGTAATATCTGCTGACAATTAATGGCATGTTGTTCTTATTAATGGCAATGATGCACACACTTTATATAAGACCTACCTTTTTAAGCTCATAACTTGTTTGTCAAAACTCCTTTCTCTACTTCTGTGTGTATTATAACAATAAATGTCTGCAGCCAACTCATTTCTGCCATTATGAAACATGTTCCCAAGTTGTTATGTTCTTTAATTTCTTTATATGTACTCTGCTGTTTATCCTTGTGTGATATAGATCATTTAGGTTTCTCTGGCTTTAGTCACATCTAATAACCTATGAAACATGAGTGTAGCAGACTATTAATTACATTTTTCAAAAACTATCATAAGAGCAACAATTTTCTAGTATTTTCTAGAGTTTGGGTCTTTACGACTGCTGATATACATGTTCAACATACTTGCTGACTTCTTTCCTGCCTTGCAAAAAAAAAAAAAAAAAAAAAACTGATTTTTGATTTACCCTACACTACGTTTTGAAACAAAGCTTCTCAATTGTTGAAATCACTTGAAGCAAAGCTTCGTTCTTTGACTACAGCTACATTGAAGTTACGAGTTTACGAACTCAAAAATAGATCACTCAATGAAGGTCTGCCTGTATTAAGAACTAATAGATGCTCTTGGCTTTTAAGTACTTATGACGTTTTAGCCTTCGCCATTTACCAAAAGCCTTTGGCAATGACTTTCTGATCTGAACAAAATCTTTTAGCTGTGCACAGTTGGTCAAATTTCCCTTTTTTTTCCTACAAGAGTTTGCTTACAGTAAAGAGACTTTACATGTTAAGTTGATGCCAATTTCAGTTTTGCTAATGAAAAAGCTGATCTCTCATACTTTCGAATCAAAGTATGGGTAAACTTTTCATTTGTTTTAAATCTAATTCTTTTATCTGATTACTCTTTTACTCATGGTTTGTGAACTTGAATTTGTATGTTGTCGAAAGTCTAGCTATGCCTATGAAAAGTGAAAACCAACCATTACTTCAATGTACAAGGTTTATATATATGTTTACTGATTTGGCTTTTCATTAAATTTTATATGGATTATTTACTTGAGATCAAATTTTACTCCCTGATCATGCCCCTTGTTATTCGCAAAATGATTAACTAATTCTTTTGATATAATAAACTGATTTCAGTGGGACAGGAGAGGCAGCAACCAATACACCCAAGCGGATATTGATCAAGTGCGAAATGAGTGGGGGAAGTTTGTTGTCAACAAATATATGCATGAGCCATGAAGTAGTGCCCTTGTTGCTGGTCCATTTTTGCTAAGGAAAGCATCTTTTTTTGTGCTTCTCTGCTGGTACATTGTCATGCACCATGTGCTGCATGTTTTGGAACAATCGATATATATGTATTAGCTTTTTGATGTCCCAAGTAGATGGGCATGCACTAGAATGTTTTTCTTGTTTAAAATTTTAGGTTCAATGATTAGTGGTTTGCAATGTTTATATTTGATGGTTTGCAATGTTTATATTTGGTATGTAAATGGATCAATGCACAATTTAATTCAGGAATGGGATATGTTCAAATAATCAGACAACAGAACATATATAGTGATAACTGCCTGTTGTCTGAACGGCCAAAAATGAGGACAAATCACACTGCAATCATTCATATCACACATCGGTTTTTAACAAATCACTGTCTTCTAATCTACACTCACACAACAGAAGCAATTAAACTCTGTTGTCGCAAAGTTAATCAGACAACGGAATAAATTGAATTATGTTGTCCCAAAGTTAATCAGACAACAGATATAGTCCAAGAACTGAAGTTTGAATATCAGTTAGACAACACACAAAATAAAAGTCTGTTGTCTGAGAAGCTCAACATACAACAGCTTCAACACTAGCACTGTTGTCTGAAGGCAGCGCCGCAACTGCCGCGCAGCTGCGCTTGGCATCTGCCGAGCCACCTGCCGAGCCATCTGCCGAGTATCACACAACATGTTTAACACATACACGTTGTCTGTATGTTTCTCAGACAACTGTGTTCCACCGTTGTCTGATTTTACATCAGACAACGGTCACCTCTACAACGGTAGCACTCCAAATCAGACAACAGTTTCTGTCTGTCGTCTGATACCACTTTTGGCATAGTGAATGTCAATTTTGAGTCAAGGGAGAAAAGTTGACTATATTTAAGTACTTTGTAGTTTGATATTGATTGTTGGAATATTACCATCCCGGAACATGAAGAAAAGAGTGAAGTATTATGATAGTAGTACACGTGCAAGGATTTGAACATGAACAGGTGAGTAGTACCTGAAGGGTGTTGCTTTATGGCAGTCAAAGGTTATACGATTAAAAATTGATCGTTTTGAGCGAGCTACCCTTTGATACTCGTGGTCACAGTGAGACCTTTACGTGAAATGACACTTGATCAGAAATTTAAGTACAAACAGACAAAAGAAAGTGTTGTTTTTGTGGTAGTTAAGGAACTACTTGTTTTAGGCCTGTAGTTAACAGTGATCACCTAGTGGTTTCGATCACGTTATTGGTGAACAGAGTGGATCTTCACCATACAAGTTATATGAAAAGATTATGGATACCTCTTTCCAACCGAATGACTTGTGATGTCAATACTTTGTGCTGGCTGAGCTATATACATGTTGTGATTTGCTGGAGGGGTTGGGATGGTCGGAGACTCTATGGATTGTTAAAGCCTTACCATCCCCACTGTAGTAAGATTGGTGTGTACTCCTCAGCGGTATGAAATTTCGAGGACGAAATTTTTTTTAAGGAGGGGAGATTATAATGTCCCGAACCTAAATTCACCGGTTTACTAGTTGTTGGACAGTGAACGACAATTTGTTTTACCTTTACTCTTTTTCGGTAACTTTAGTGGCCCTAAATTGTTGACTTTTGTTCGGTCAAAATTTGAGAAAGTTTTCTTCATGAAAGTTGTAGAGGGCGTTAAACCGAGCGCGAGCATATGTGGTACGTAAAAATCGGAGTTCGTATGCGAAAGTTATCAGAGAAAAGGTAAAGTTACTGTTCATGGTAGAAATTGGTATAAATAATGAAAATTTACTGTGGTAGGTTTCCAAATCCGGAAACCCACCTTTCTCTCTCCTCTCCCCCTATCTCTCCCCTTTCCTCTTCGGGTGATTTCTTCTCCCCTTCGATTCGCCGCCGTCCGGCCATTAACCGGTGGGCAACCGGCCACCACGTGATCGCCTCTTCCTCCTCTTGACGCTAGTGCCCTTCTGTTTCGGCGATTTGGCCGGAAAACACCGGATCGAAGCAAGGAACCTCACGGGGGCAGATTGATCTTTTCCGGCGATTCAGCCATTTCCGGCTGTCTCCGGCCACCAAACCGGCGTCGAAGGTGGGGTTTTTGCCAAGGATAATTTCCCCCTAGCCTTGAGCCGCGATTTACAGCGTGGAAGGAGAATCAAGGAAAGCCCGATCCTAGGGTTTGGGATTTTTCTGGAAATTTTTCACCGGCCGAATTGGAGCTCTTAAAGGTAAAATTGGATTGTGTTGTGGTTGAGAAAAATGTTGGGTCTGATGAGTAGGTGGCGCTGCTGAAATTTGGTGACCATTGGAGGTGGTGGCCACTGGCGCGTGAGCCCCACGCGCCGCCACTGTAGGTGCCGCGTGAAGGCGCGTAAGGCAGTGTTTTAATTCCGGTTTTTAGCCCATTAAATCCTATAAATTGTGTAGAGCTTGTATGTGAAGTTTGGTAATTTTTGGAGAAACCTGGAATTATTTATGAATTTTGAAGTTTAGGGTTTCGATTATTGAATTACGAGAATCCGACCGTCGGGTATCTCTCGGTTCTGCCTTGGAACCTTTAAATTAACGAATTGGTATTAGTGGTATAATTTGGGCTAAATCCGAGGAGAATTGGGAGGTGAAATTATGAGGAATTGATTTTAGGAATTGTATTAAATTATTGAAGAATTATTCACGGAATATAATTGTGTACAGGACGACGTACCGAGCTATTGCTCGATGACGGAACACGAATGCGTGATCGTCGGAATAGTACTGTGAGTGGACTTTTGTTTTTAAGTAAATGATGCATGCATTTATTTCTTGATTATGCTCTATTTATTTATCAATTTACTTTTTCGAGCATATGGTTATTTTCGAAAATGGATTTGGATTTATGATTATTTGAAGATTTTATGGCGTGCGGGGTCACGTCATTGGAATGCTTATTTCCCTCATATTTATTTTATTAATGAGATTTTTAGAAAGATTTTCGAAATGGGATTTCGATGAAGTTAATGCTTATTTATTTATCGACTTCGGTTTTGGCATTGGGAATGCCTTGTTGATGATTTTGGAAATTGATTTTGTTCCGGTTTACGAGTAATCTTATTTCTTCCTATTTACTTTGAATTTGAGATTATCTTGGCGTGTGGGACACGTAGTTGGAAATTCATTTACGAGAGATGGGGAAGCTTTATGTACTTATAGATTTACTTGGTTTTCGGGTCTCTTTTGCCATACTTTGGGTGACTTATCATTGCTAGCATTGATTTTCCGCCTTTGTGGCGCGGTGATGGGATCACCGTAGCCCTCCGCCTTTGTGGCGCAGGTTACTGTCTCTGTGACAGTAATTCTGTAGCCCGGTATCCTATCGCTACACTTAGTGGCGTAAGGATATATTACGGGAGTAATGGGAGTACTTTAGCCTGGGAGGCTATCACCCGAGCCTGGGAGGCTCACTGGTATGGCTATCGTCTTCCCCTACTCATTTTACTACTTTTGACTAGCGGGGCTAGTTCAATTTCCGTTTTACCAGCGGGGCTGGTCTTATTTTCTTGAATACCAGAGTTTCAATCTCTTCATTTAGTTTGTGACTAGCGGGGCTAGTCGGTTTTTCTTGTATAGAACTTCTCTGGTTTTGCTTGCCTTAAACATTGCATGCATCAGAAGTTTTTAGAGAAATAATTGTGGGAAAGTATAAAATCCATTTGGTTTTAAAATTGTTTATTTTTGTCCACTCACATTAACGTGTTTTTTTGTACTTTCCCCTGGGCCCTTCGGTTTCAAATGCCCAGCTTGCAGGTGAATTGGTTGAGGTCGGGTGTACACGGAGTTGAGTCATAGTCAACAGCATGGCTTCCGCATCTATCTTTGAATTAGGTTTTCCTCTTATACCTTTCTGTTAGAATTGCTCTGATTACCTATGGGATTTATGCTATTCGAGTTGAGATGTGTGTTTGTGAATTGGAGACTGATGTTGATTTGGGGAGCAGGGTGGCTCCAGGAGCATAAGAATGAATTGATTGAGAAGTGTAAATGTTTTCTACAGGTTTGGGTAGCCCATTTTAGGGGAAGTTCAGCCAAATTTTTGGTAGAATTTCTTCTAAGGTGGGCCTCGCAGGGTCACTTCGGATTTCAGGGTGAAATCCAGGGCAGGTCTTGTCAGTTACCAAGCAATTATAAACGACAATACAAACAGATGGGAGATACTTGATAAAGGTTCCCTATTTTAAAAGAGTGCAAGGAGAAGTGTTTCCAATTTGAAGCAACTAAATGTGCTTACTAAAGGCTCTGTCTTTATGTCCAGTGCACCATTCCTCAGAACCATCAATGAATCACAAGCATCGGGAAAACCCTTAAACAGCATCTGTGCAGATTACCACACCAATATTACACTAAGCGATAGTCAAAGTTAGAAAGCCATTAAGTAACAAATTGAGTTAATTGCAGTGGTTGGTCCATGCATATTTGTTCTATCTATTAACCACCATGAAATGAGAAGAACAGACCGTCAAGGTCAGTGTAAATATATGAAAGCTTATAAGATGCCTAGGGTATATTATTAATTACCATCTATTAAAGGGAATAATACCGAAGACTAAAGATAATGCCTAAGGATGCCTTCCTATATAGAAAAAGCAGTCAAGAAACAAAGTTTTGTATTATAGATAATTAGATATCCAAAGACCAAATTACTAGGCTAAAGTTTCTAATATAGTGCATAAGCTAATCAAAAAAGATATTAAGAATTCCACTATACTACCTTCAGCTTAATGCACCATATGTGCAAGTTGGAGATGGCACAAGTATCAAGGTACAATGGAAAGCTGATCTATTTCACATTTAGAGCAGACAATACCTTTTGAAGAGATTTGTTCTCAGCAATGAAACATTCACCATAACGATCATCAATGACTCCTTCATAGACCCACCTATAAGAAGTTTCATTTCCAAACATTGAGATCAAACCCACCACAGATCAAATGTACCACATACAGAGCACAGAGAAGGTAAAGGTTGATAGAAGAAATTCTCAGTTTGTTTAATTTAAACAATATCAAGCATAAGATAGCAATTAATTGTCTAACCTGCAAATCCTCGGAAAGAGCCTCTGAAACTGCAAGTGTAGCAAACGGTTCAACCAAGCAGAAATTGGAGAATAGAACTGTACAAGTGTTAATAGAATCATAAGAAACAAAAGATTGAGATATTTGACAAGACAAACAAAGCATATAGTAAATAAATAAATAAAAAAGAAAACAGATTGTTTGATGCAGATAATTGTTTACTTAACTAACTTTCTATCATAAAACTGTAAATTGGATGTGTTTGACTAGTCGCAAATCTATGAACTTAAGAAGTTTGGAACATGTGCACAATTATTGAAATATGGGGAATAACAAAAAGCAATATCACGGAGTTTCGGCTATCTGCCTCTTTCTAAATTATCTCAAATGAACCATATTTATCTTGCAAGTAGAAACTAGAAATCACAAGGTTATGATGACGCTTCATTCAACACTTCTAACAAATTCAAACGGAAAAGTTCAGAATCTTGCTCATATAGTACTACAGTCAAGAACACAAACATCTAACTTCATTTATTCGCAAGCAATCAATCATATAATGCTGGAAACAAATTATTCACTGGGACATCTAATAAAAACAACATCAAAACAAAGGTCATTTCCAATTAATCTTGGACTTGGACTATTTTCAAGAGCTGCCCAGCCACCAAATCAAAAGTCAAGTTCATTGGAGCTCATTTCGCAGCTTGGTAAAATGCCAAAGCCAACACCCAAATATGCTTAACACCTCAAACAACCAATTATTCAAACTTTGCAAACAAATCCCAGCTAAGAACAAGAACATGTTCAAGAATTAGTACTACCTTGACATTAGTGTTTCTGAGCCTAATTGCTTCCTCAGCATCAGTAAGAGCATGTCTGTAATTACCAAGCTCCTTCGATAACATCAACACATCACAGGAAGTCAGGAACCACGCTACAATAACACAACCAAGTTGAACACACCCAGATAATAATAATCAATCACTGGAACAATCACTTCACCAAACACCATACAACTGTTCTAAGACAAAGTCAACTCAAATACACAAGCAAACTACATGGGAGACGTATGTTCAGACCCAACAAAGCATCTCAGTAATTCAAATCTCGGTACGAAAACCCAGAAATACAAACACGAAATAAAGAACATTACCTTGATGGAGACCTTGCTCTTCACTTGGGTTTCCAGAGCCTCACTCATAGACTAATGCAAACCCCCACAACCCCATCAGAAAAAAAATTAATACACAAATAAAATATCAATTAATTCAAAAGGGCAAACCCAGTTCCGTAACACAACCAAATTCACATTCAACTCGTGTACTAACAATATGCCATTCAACTGTTAAGTCAATCAAACTCTAGGACATAATTAAATCAAAGAACAATTCCACCCAGAACCTCTAATTTTACCTTTGATGCTTGTCAAATACCCAACTGAGTCTACAGCTTCTTCGACATCAAATTAACTCAATTTGAGCTAACATAGATCTTGAACAAGCATAACTTGCAGCTACTATACTCTGTGATTGTCGAGCAGAGCCCATCCAATTCCTCTTATTCAGTTCGGTATCCGAGCTCACCACTTTACTCAATTCAATGAATTGAGCTCCACTAGCCATCAATCGGTGTTCCACGACTTCATAAACGAACCCAGCAGCCTAGACTCGCCGCTGGAAAACGCCATGAACTGCCAGAAACAGAAAACTCCATTAAACCCCGAAAACACCCAAAACCAATTTATTCAAAATTCAATCAAAATCGAAAACTATGTACACCAACGTGTAGAGCGTGGAGAGGAGATCGATTTCTATACCTCAAGCATCGACAATTGTGACCAGAGTCGCCGGAAAAGCTTCAGGCTTTTGGGTTTCGAATCTCTCCCCACTATGTGTGCATGTATGGTCCACCACCATAGGCATGTTGGCACTGAGGAGAGGAGTCGAACGCCGGTGGTGCGCCGCCGAGAGATGGCTGGACGGAGGAGTTATGGCCGGGTCTCCTTTTTCGAACTGAACCAGAACCTGAATGGCAAGCTCAGGACTGAGAGTCCTGTTCTGAACCATCTCATCCAAAGTCTCAGTTAGACACATTCCGACCTCATGTAGAGCTCAAATGTCACCATTTTCTTCGATCTGTCACGAAATTCACACAAAGAAACGAAATTGAGAACGAATTCGTTGAATCCCAAATATGAAATTGTCGGGGATCTTTTAGGGCTTGGGATAAGATTAGGAGCAGAAGAAGAAATTTAGAGGGGAAAAGCAAAAGCAGATGAAGAATTGAAATTGAGAGTAAGGGGAATTAGAGTTACGGATTGGTGGCGACGCTGTAGAGGAGATTGTTGGGGGTCTGAGTCGAGCTCTCTGTGAATGTTGAGCTTCAGAAACTTTTCTAAACACAGGTTGGAGAAGGAGATGAGGTCGGGGACGCGAAGGAGGAGGCAATCAAAGTGAGAGTCTATCGATTAGGGTTCGAAAGTTTCAGAAAAAGTGACCAAGTGTTGGGGGGGAATTAAAACTTTAGACCCCGCGTTCCTCAAACTTTTTAACTTAGTCCCTCCAAGGCGGGAAAATTCCCGCGCAGCCGTGCTATGTACAATGGTTTTGGTGCTACTATAAACAAGTTTCATTCAGACAACAGAAATAAGGTTTTTACGTTGTGGGATCCTCAAACCATGACGTATATAAGTTCTCCGAAATTGTACGTTTTGGGGTAGAAGGAGTAGCATTTGGGGGCACATTCAGAATTGCCAATAATATCTAATTTAATCATACAACACAAGTCAAAAACTGTTGTATGATAAATTGCAACCTAGTATCACACAACAGGTATAACCATGATGTTGTACAATGTAGTACATATTTGGACACAAATTTGTGTCAAGCTAGGCGGGAAATCTCCCACCCTTTTTTTAATCTTTCACACAACAGAATACTCTTGCCAGCGTTGTGGAATCACCTTTTCCATAAAAATATCAAAATTTTTATGGCCTTATACAACGTATGGTTCTTAGTCATGTTGTGTGATTGACTTTGCATCATCACACAACAATTTTTTTTTTTCGTTGTGTAAAAAGTGTTGTATATTGAGGTTATTGGCCTAGTGTCTTACTCATTTTCAAACCTTTGTTGCTATGATCCAAAATCTGTTCCAACATTCCATCAAATTTCTACAAAGCGATAATGGTACCGAATATGTCAGTTATGCTTTCTCTAACTATTGTAACTCCTTGGGAATCCAATAGAGGTTTTCTTGTACTCGTACTCCACAATAAAATGGCCTTGCCGAGCGTAAACACCGCCACATTGCCACCATGGCTCGTGCTCTTCTTCTTACTTCGGGTACTCCACATAATCTTTGGGTTGAGACCGTCTTAACATCCGTTTATCTTATTAATCTTCTTCCTACACCTGTCCTTGATTGGGATACACCACATAGTCGTCTCTATGGTACTCCGCCATCTTATTCATCTCTTAAGGTGAAAATCACTTTCTACATAGGGCCATCAAAGATTTAGGGCCACTACACTACTTTCTTGGTATGCAGGTTCACACCTTCTCTCATGGGCTTCACCTTAATCAGGTCAAATATGCTCATGATCTCCTTTCTAAACATGATATGTTGCTTACCAAGCCGATGAGTACCCCTATGTCTGCCAAGGATGCTCTCACTGCCACTGATGGTGCGTTACTTGGTAATCCCACAGAATTCCAGACACTCGTCGGTGCTTTACAGTACCTCACGATTACACGTCCGGATATCGTTTTTGCGGTCAACTCGGTTTCTCAGTTTATGAGTCAACCTCATCTTCCTCATCTTGTTGCCGTGAAGCGCATTCTTCACTATGTCGAAGGAACACTTGGTCATGGTTTATCCTTTGCTCCTCAACATCAGCCAGTACACCTCTCCGCCTACTCTGATGCGGATTGGGCAGGCTGTCCTGACTCCCGCCGGTCCACGTCAGGTTATCTTGTGTATCTTGGTTCGAATTTGATCTCTTGGTGCTCCAAGAAGCAGCCCACAATTGCCCGCTCGAGTGCCGAGTCGGAATATCGTTCTCTTGCTCATGCCTGCGCTGAAA
Organism: Rosa chinensis; assembly: GCF_002994745.2. NCBI lineage: Eukaryota > Viridiplantae > Streptophyta > Magnoliopsida > Rosales > Rosaceae > Rosa > Rosa chinensis. The sequence continues at coordinate 37,428,845 of NC_037094.1, forward strand.
CTACTTGGTTGGGTTATCTGCTCTATGAACTTGGTGCTCGCATTCAGTTTCCCATCTTATTGCATTGTGATAATCTTAGTGCTACCTACATGGCGTCCAATCCTGTGTTTCATGCTCGAACTAAGCATATTGAGCTTGATTATCATTATGTCCGCGAAAAAGTTGCTCTTGGCAGTCATCAAGTCTGCTTCATTCTCTCTGTTGATCAGCCAGCTGATCTACTCACTAAACCACTTCACAAGTCACGTCATCTTCTCCTTTCAGGCAAACTTGTTCGTCCGGAGCCGCCAAGTTTTGGGGGGGGGGTTGTTAGAGAGACTAAATCTTCTCCTGAAATCAAGTCATCTAATTCTTCTCCATTGATTTGTTCATAGGCTGTTTTGATACTGAGCTATAATTGCTTATCAGTTTTTATTCTAGCTGTAAATATAGTTTAATGCCTGCATTGTAATAGCAGTTTATTACTGCTATATATGTGTACAATTGTAAACATCAACTCAATGAAAATCACTTTCTACACTCTCTCTCTTTCTCTCAGCATGTTTTTTTTTTTTTGGCTTTGTCTGTCTGTTCCAGCCACTGTATAATGTCTTTGTAATCGTCGTTAGTCAGTCAAAATAAAGTTTGATCATACCTTTTGCTTGCTCTTTTATTCGAAAGACAATGAGAAGTTATGCATAAAAATGCATAGAAGTACATTGAACGCAAAAGAGTTGTTCAAAATCTCCAGATATAATTTTAGCAGGTAACTATCATAAAGAAGCAGCTATAAGAAAGCAATCTTTTAAGTGACAGCAGCCTTCTAATCTGCATTGGCAGAAAAAAAATACTATTTCATAAAACTCAGTTGAAAAAAAAAAAAAAGTTTACCATGTATGAACTTATCTTATAAGTAGTCATTCTAAAAATTGTTTCTGCTAGCTTGTTGAAATATACAGAATCTTCTTGCCATGTGCATCTTCTTTCATGACTCTTGCGTATGTTATCTGTTTCAAAACTTGAACTTTGGCAGTGTGATGTCTTGTTCCTAGCCAACTTATTCAGTTGCTCACTTATTCATAAATACATTGACATATCCAAAAAGTTTAAATAAAGAAAATAGCTAAGCTGGAGGGCTGAATTCAGAGTTGCAGTTGTTGATATCCTTTTAATTTAATGCTCCATAAAGTAACGGAGTTATTTTCTTTTTCCTAAGATCCCTGTTTTATCTTCATAATCATCTTACTATAATTGTTTCTGCTCGCTGTAACTATTTTCTGCACTTTCCTGACCGTATCATGCATGTTGTATTGTGTTCTCCTAATATTCAGTTATTGCATGCGAGTTAATCTCTCCTTGGTTGAGGACTGGGATCCGGACAATTGGGTATGCGAATCATGTGAACAGGACAATGGGATGCTTTCTCCAAACTCTGGTATTAAGGAAGACACATTAGAGTCATCAACTGGTAGAGGCCACTATGATGGCATGCATTCAGCAGGTCCCAGCAGAAATTGTAATGGTTCAGGGTGGCAAGCTCACTCTAAGAAGCAAAAGCCTGTTGGGAATAGAAAAGTTAAGTTCATTACAAATGAAGAAGTCAGGAGGCTATATTTGGCAAACCCGCCTCAGAAGACTCCTGTTGGGTACAAAACTATTACTCCAAAGTCTCCTGTTTCCGGGGTTAAAGCAAATCCTAGCTTTATACATTCAGAAATTGCGATGCCTCGTAGCCATTGTAGGCCCCCCAAGATGCAAAGCATCTCAAAGATTAATCAGCAAGCATGTCAAAAATTAAAACATTCACAAGGTGATAGATCATTTTAACTCTTGCCTTAATAATATGTATATAATTTTGCATAGTATGCCTAAAGAGAAAGGGGGATAGAGGTGTTCATATCACTTGAACTGTTAAATTTTGGGTTGTGTTTTCCCTTGAATTGTTGAAGATGACCCTATAGGACATGGAAACTAACACAACCCATACTGTGCACGTTGTTTTTTCACTGTTCAGCATTTTGTCTCATAGAAGACGGCTACCTTTTAACTTTTTTGAAAGGATCGAGCTACCTTTTAATTTTGATGGTATAAGATGGTCCTAAAATATGCTTGACAAACTCCTCCGCATTACCTTTTAATCTTAGAGGTATAAGATCCACATAATATGAGTAGCAGTTAGTTACATAAACTTTGTTACTGATAGTTTTGAGACTATTTGTTGTACCTAGTCCCCCTTGGTCAAAATATATAGATGATTGAGTAGTATTAGCTGGTCTTTATAGAATCTGAGATGTAATGTGTTCAAAGCTTATGATCTCTGATCAGACTAATCTCACCTACAGCTGATGTCTTCATTCCTGCAACAGATGCTGAAACCTGGAAGAAGAAAGAGACTGCTAGCTTCAGAAAAGAAGTCATCCACAGTTACAACATTGAGGAACTTTTCACCTATAACCAGTACAGGCAAGGGTTTATAAGTTAACAAAATTTAATGAATCTACATAATTGATGTGCTTAAATGATAGGTTTGATTTGGTCAATTGAACTGTAGTAAATGGGACTATAGTTTGCAGCAAGGTATTATAGTAGTGATCTTATTGTTATCATTTCAGAAAAAAGGGCTCCTGGAACACCCACAAAAGGGTATATTATAAAAGAACAACCAATTGATGCATCACTACTTTCTCAGGGAGTTGAAACTTCTAGTAGGATGACAGTAGAGGAACAGACCAAATTCTCATGCACACCATCAACATCAAGACATTCACCATTTAATAATAATTATGGTCAAATAAGTTTTCTTATTGTTTTCTACATTTTATTGACTTGTATCAAGTTTTTGTTATTCATTAGTGCACGTCTTTAGGGGTAAAGCTATCGTATGTTAACATTTCTCATACATCAACTATTTTTACCCCTCTAAGGACTCATATTATCACTTTGAGGACTAATATTACTATTTTCATGACTCATATGGTAAACTAAGAAAATTTACCACTTTAAGGACTCATGTTACCACTTTGAGGACTAATATTACTATTTTGAGGACTCATGTGGTAACTAAGAAAATTTACCACTTTAAGGACTCATGTTATTACTTTGAGGACTAATATTACTATTTTGAAGACTCATTTTACAATTTTTAAAGCAATTGTATGCATGTCATACATTAACACATTGTAGAATTTTCCTTTATTTAGAGTATAGAAAGTAGAGAAATAAAAGAGATTTTTGAAATTTTTATAACAATTTCTTTTATATGAAGGCGCACTTTAAGAATTATTGGGATTTTGGAGTCGGTGATTATATTATAAAAGTAAAATGCATTTGTGAGTGTTCAGTTTTTTCTAAGCATTAATATCTTCTGAATCAATTGAAATCGTATCGCAATTGTTAATCCAGTTGGGTAATTAATTGTCTTACTAATTATTTAACCTGCTTGACTTCAGGAGGCAACACTTCTGCTGCTGAACATAATCATTCAGATGATAGGGAGAGAGAGATCACCTGAATAAGTTTCCTAGTGGCCACTCATATTCTTCTGCTCTTTATGCTACTTGAAAGTGAGTAACTTGTTCCATTAAGTTGTTGCATATTGTCTATTTATGATCTTGCAAAATCGCGTATTGAGTTGAATACCAAGAATAATTAGAGGGATCCTGAGTTTCAGTTTTAAAAACAGTACTTTCCAGGGCCTCTTGGCTACTGTATTACATATAGAGATCTCCTAAAGTTGCTTAAAAACTCTTTTGTGAAGCTCTATGATGTGTGTGATATCAGGTTGTCACCTTGGAACTAATCTATCCAACCATCACCGATTTCTTTTTATTTATTTTGTGTTTTTAATATAAATTTCTGGTAGTTTTATCCAATGAGCTAAGGCATACCAATTAAAAGAATGTTCCTACTACTATTTTCAGGTCATCTGGATATATACAAGATTTAATATTGTATCATTTCCATTTTTCAAAAGCTTAATTGGTGTTTCTTTCTTTAGAGGAGGCTTCATCATTCTCGATTCAGAAACACCTGCTCAATTCATTGGTGGATTCCAGGCACAACCTCCCTGTACTGTACATAATAAAGCCTATGAGTTTTCACGAAAAATGCCCTGTCTTACGGGCCAATTTGCTTCCTAGATTGCTTCCTTGGGCTGATCCCTTCCGAGAGGAATGTCCTGATCTTCAAGATGTTGGACTTTACTTTTTCCCTGTTGATAACATTGCCAGGTCTGTTTTGGCTTCGCATTGCATGGTTGTTACGTATGAAATATTGTCCATAGAAGTATCTTATGTGAGCATATTTTTTTCCGGCTGATTTGCAGATCAAGAGAGACCTATGCTTTGCTGTTAGAGGTCATGGATACCCAAAATTCAGTGACGAGGATTTACTTTAATGGAGTGGATGCTGTGGATTTGTTGATATTTACATCTAAACAGCTGCATTTGGAGAGTAAGCTTTCTTATAGAATGCCTCTTCTTTTGTAGAGATTTCGTCCTTCTAGATGACTTTTAGGAATTTTTATGGTTCTTTATTGATATCATAGATACATTGCTTATCAACCATCAACATATTGGTTAATTATAACTGTAGCAAGAATATTTGTGGAGTTTCAAGGAAGCTAGGGGCCAAGTCACAAACTTTGTGTCTTAAATATAATTAACTAGGATGACTTCTTGCGTTGTGAAGTTGGTGTCTTTAGTAGCTTTTATGCATCTAGTTGCATGCCACAATACTGTGTGTGCTTCTGATTGTAATTTTTTACTTAGTGCCCTAATACAATTGCCTGGAATTTTGTTCTTGCAGATACCATGACAAGTCCAAGTACAGAAAATTTCTTATGGAGAATTTTTGGTGACAAGAATCATTGTCGAGCTGACATGGATGACAATGGTACTACTGTTGATATGGAAGTTGACATGGCAGGTGGAAAGATGTTGGGAAACGTTGATATAGTCGTTCCGAAAGGTTCATCCACCCCTTGTAGAAGGCCTGAGACTATCATGAAAGCAGTGCAGCAACTTTTGACTATTAAGAAGGAGGAGCATTCTTCATACCAGACCAGATTAAGAGTTCTAGATTCTACTATTAAACAATTGTTGGCATTTAACTCAGATATCATGAAGGATGAGCATTCTGCATCATTGGTTTAAACTGTCATTATATTTTTTCATAAAAGGGAACTTCCTCATGGTCTGTCATATTGATGCATATCTTCCACCTTGATCCTTTTATAAGAAATGAAGACGGCGTGTTGCATGCAGGTGAAGTTGGAGAAAGATGAGGATGAAACCTACCTTAAAACTCAGTTTGCCATGCTTTCCTGAAAGGCTGAACCTAGCCCTCAAAGTGTTGCTCGCTCAACTGATGAAATGGTAGAGACAACTTCAACTGTAGACGAGATAACCATACTCGGGATACTTTGCAGCATAGATAACCACACCAGAATACAGCTAGAAAGAAAATACAGAGACAGTGTTCGACCCCATCACTTCCAAAGGTATTCAAAATTTCCGCAGTGTTATTCACAAGAAACAGAGAGTTAGAGCTAGTCTGCTACAGTTGTGAGCTGTTTAGTTATAGTGGTATCACCGGAGTGAGCTCTTTGTATGTAGCTCATGTTGCTGGTATTTTATGGATCTCTTTTGTTGGGTCGAAAATCATTCATTTATAGGCTAGTCCCAAATTATACTAAAGTGAATGTGTCCCTTGGAAAAAAGACCAATTCATTTTACCTGCATAAGCAAATTTGCTTCAGACAATGGCTTAACAGCGAATGAAAGTTTATTAAGTGGGACGTGCTGAAAGTTTTTAGCTGACTCTACAAAAGAAATATCTGAAAGTTAGGCGGACAATTAAATAATTTTTTTGTCAAAGTTAAGTGGGCTTTCAATTGGGAATGCTATGTGGACAAGATAATCTAATGGGAAAAATCTAGGGCTGGCAAATTCTCCCGAACCAAACCGTACCAACCGCATCTGAGCCGAACCAAGTGAATTGGTAGCCGAAAATTCGGTAACCGAAGTCTTGGTAAGGTACAACCGTACCGACTCTACATACACGGTACGGCAGTGGTTTTGATTTTCATATATACATGGTATACCGTACCGTACCGTACCAAACTTATGTATAATACTCATATTTTTTTAATATTTTATTCTTCTCTTCTTTCTGACGCGTCTTCAGTCTTCAGTCTTCTCTTTCTTCTTTCTTCTTTTTCTTTCTTTTGCCATCTCTTTCTGTCTCTTCTTGTCTCCTTCTCTTTATTTTTTTATTCTTCTCTCTTCTCTTTCTTCTTTTTTATTCTTCTCTCTTCTCTTTCTTCTTTCTTCTTTCTTTCCCCATCTCTTCTGTCTCTTCTTCTTCTTGAAAAATTCTCTCTTCTCTTTCTTCTTTTTTATTCTTCTCTCTTCTCTTTCTTCTTTCTTTCCCCATCTCTCTTCTCTTTCTTCTTTCTTCGTACTTCTTCTTCTTTCTTTCCTCGTCTCTTCTGTCTGTCTTATTCTTCTAAAAAAATAGCAACCTGTAAAGTGCTTCTCCCTGCTCTCTTCCCAGAATCTGAATCAAACTCGGCCTTGGATCTCTCTCTTACTTCAAGTAAGTTTCTTTTCTTGCTTATGTTGATTTTCTTTACTGGGAAGAAAAATCTGGTTTTGGGTGTAGTTGGTGTTGAATAAAATCTAAAACTTTTGTTTGATTTTAGCAGAGGTTGCTTCTTCCTTCACCACAATCACTCTTCCATCACTGTGTGTGGTATGGAGACTGGAGAGACCCATAACCATGTGGGTCGAAAAGTTCTCAGAAGGAGAAAACAGAAGAAGAAGAGATCGGTGATGTACTGGTGACTAGTTTGTGGCCCAATGTCAAACTCGGTTACAAGCCCAACCGTATCGAACTGACCGATTAAATCGGTATACCGACTTCTCGGTATACCGGATTTTGTGGCCGGTAGTGGTATAGTTTTTTGCATGCCAATATAAGTTGGTACGGTATATGGTATCGGCCCGTAAGCTTCGGTACCGAACCGAACCCAGCCCTAGAAAAATCCTCTATTATTACGAAACTGTATGGATAGGGCAACAATATCAAACCACATGTTCTCTCTCCTTAATTAAAGATCGAAGCACAACGTACACAAAGACACATAACACTGCTAGGCTGCTTGATACAGAGAAGATCACAAGAAGAACCTACAGTTGAAGACACTAAACTGTGATTTTCTAACCTACGTATACACAGGCCACTAAATAATTGGCCTTTTTTGTTTTAGATTAAATAAAGAGAAACGGTATGGTGAAGAATTGTATTGAATTGTGTTATCTGAATCTTTACATGAATGGGTGAATATATAGAAAAAGAGAAAGAAGACTAAGAGGATTCTCCACATGCACAAGATAACCGTATCTTGACTATTTGTGGCATGCTCCAGCAGCTCCACATGCAAGGATTCTCACACAAATACATATGCAACTAACTGTCAATATTTGACTGAATCAGTTTGCAGATTTGGTGGGATTCTGTCCTTCAACACTGCCCCTCAAGTTGGAGTGTATGTTAATTACACCCAACTTGCTAAATAGTGTATCAAACTGTATCAAACTTAGGGGCTTGGTAAACAAATCTGTCGGTTTATCTGTAGTTTGAATATAGGTTGTTCGAACCACTCCTCTTTGGATATTTTCAAGCACCAAATGACAACCGATTTCTATGTGTTTTGTGCGCTCATGAAACACAGGGTTTGAAGCTATATGTATGGCAGCTTGATTGTCGCAAAACAGTGTAACTGCTTGTGTGTGATTCACTTTCAAGTCCTTCAATATACTTAGTAAACAGGCTACCTCACAACATGTAGTAGCCATAGAACGATATTCTGCCTCCGCACTTGAACGAGCCACTGTGGTCTGTTTCTTCATCTTCCATGAAATTGGTGCGTGTCCAAGCAGGAGGCAATAACCAGTTACAGATCTTCTTGTGTCCTTGCAACGAGCCCAGTCAGCATCACAAAATGTCGTCAATTCCAATGATCATGTAGAAGGTAAAAGGATTCCTTATCCAGTTGCTTGTTTGATGTATCGCAAAACCTTGTGTGCAACTTTAAGATGTGGTTGTCTAGGCTTGTCCATGAACTGACTTAGTAAGTGAACAACATAAACAAGATCTGGCCTTGTGATGGTGAGGTATATCAGTGGACCTATAAGCCTTCTATATTGGGATGTGTCATTCAGCAGATCTCCGCTTGTTTGTGTAAGTGACAAGTTTTGATCAACGGGAAAACGTGAGGGTTTGGTACCCGGAAAACCTGCATCCTCCAAGATTTCTAAGGCATGCTTCCTTTGACATAACACAATTCCTTGCTTTGATCTTGCAACCTCTATCCCCAGAAAGTATTTCAGTTGGCCCATGTCTTTCAACTTGAATTGGCTTGAAAGAAACTGCTTCGTTTCTGTAATATCTTTCAAGTTGTTTCCTGCGAAGATCACGTCATCAACATAAACCAACAATGCAATGAAGCTACATGGACGATTTCGGACGAACAATGAATCGTCTGACCAAGATTGATGGAACCCAGTAGACTTAAGAGCAGTTGACAGCTTAATGAACCACTGGCGTAAAGCTTGTTTCAAACCGTAAATGGATTTGTGCAGCTTGCAGACCCTAGTCTCCCCCTTTCGTCCGAAACCAGGAGGAATGTTCATGTACACTTCCTCATAGAGATCACCATCTAAGAACGTATTATTAACATCAAGTTGGTGTAAGTGCCATCCTTTTAGAGTTGCAATGCTAAGAAGTACACAAACTGTGGTTAATTTGGCTACTGGAGCAAAGGTTTCCCAATAATCAACTCCTTCAATTTGGCTGTATCCCTTGGCGACTAACCGGGCTTTGTAGCGTTCCACAGTGCCATCTGGATTGAGTTTGATCTTGTATACTCATTTACAGCCTATAGATCGTTTATGTGGTGGTAAAGAGACTAAACTCCAAGTGTGGTTGGCTTGGAGAGCTTGGATTTCTTTGTGCATGGCATCTTTCCATTTCGGATCTTGAATTGCTTGGGAAAAACTGGTTGGCTCTTTCTGGAGTATAAGTTGGGTGGTGAAGGCTTTATGATTATCTGAAAGACGATCATAGGATAGAACATGTGAATGAGAATGAGCAGTACCTGAAGTGGTCACCAGGTTCGTTGACGATGATGGTGCTGGCCTTGAAAGGAGGGCTGCCTCAACATGAAAGTCCTGTAAAAATGTTGGAGTTTTGGTAGGCCTTGTGGATATTCAAGGTGGTGGTGAGGTCGTAGGAATCACTAGTGGAGGAGTAGATATGTCAAGTGATGAGGTAGGATGATCTGGTGAAGGTGAAGTAATTGAGATAAGGTCAACTGGTGAGTTGGTAGCGGAAGAAGTGTCACTTAGGGAGTTGTCAAGGGTTGAAACTCTGGAATTGGAGGAAGACTAGATTGTTGACTCTATGTCAAGAGATGAAGGCTATGTTTGTGGCTGAAAGATAGGTGTAGCGTGCTGTGAAGTAGATTGAGATATGGATTGGAATGGGAAGGTGTCCTCAAAGAATAGGACATCTCGTGAGACAAAAACTTTGTGCCGTGTGAGATCATAGACTCTATAATCTTTCTAACCGTGGGGATAACCCAGAAAAACGCATCTAATGGCACAAGGATCAAACTTGGTGGGCTTGGTGGAATGTGTGGATGTAAAGCACAAACAATCAAAGACTTGTAAATGAGAATAATTTGGTGCCTTGTTGAACAGTTTTTCGAATGGTGTCTTGCCTTGAAGAAGTGGTGTAAGGGTGCGATTAATGAGGTAGGCCGAGGTGAGTATGGCATCCCCCCAAAAATGTTTAGGTAAATTGGCTTGAAAAAGGAGGGCTCGAGCAGCATTGATTAAGTGCATATGCTTGTGTTCAACGACACCATTTTGTTGTGGTGTGTTGACGCAACTAGTTTGATGAATAATCCCCTTTGATGAATAAAAATTTTTGAGTTTGAACTCGGGACCATTATCACTACGCACAACTTTGACCTTCTTATTGAATTGGTTCTTAATCATGTGAATGAAATTGAGTAAAAGAGTTCGTGTTTCTGACTTGTGTTTCATCAAATATATCAAAGTGTTTCTAGTATGATCATCAACTATGGTGAGAAAATATTTTGCACCAGAGAATAAAGGCACATGGTAACCACCCCATATATCAACGTGTGTCAAATCAAAAGATGACTCACTTGAGATAGTACTTAAGGGAAAGGATAATCTGGTTTGTTTGGCCAAAGGACAAATGGAACACTTGCTTGTATCACAAGATTTATTTGTAGAAAATGGAAATAACATAGAAAATTTACTGGAAGGGTGGCTGAGGCGTTGATGCTAGAGGCTGAAGGTGTGAATGCGAACAGAATTACATGTTCCTTTCTTTATTTGGTCGAGGCAGTAGAGTCCCTCCCGCTCAATTCCCATCCCAATTATCTTCCCCGATCGTTGGTCCTGTATGACACAAAATTGACTGAGAAAGATGGTGATGTAGAATGAATCTAATGCCAACTTGCTAATGGAAATCAAGTTTAAATAGAAGAATGGCACACATAAGACATTATGGAGGATAAGAGAAAGCAACTTTGCCAATGTGAGTGACCTAAGCCGAGGTACCATCTGGCAGTTTGACAAAACGATTATCAACTGATTTCAGAGAAGTGAGAAGAGAAGGACTACAAACAATATGATCACTAGCACCACTGTCTAATATCCAAATGTTTTCTTTGCCATTTTGAGAGAAGGAGAAAGCTTGACCTGAGAGCTCTTCATAATTTGGAACATTACCAACTTGGTTAGCGGTGGCAGTCTTGTTCTTGCTCAATATGCTCATGATTTGTTGACATTCTTCTTGAGAAAAAGGGAAATTGGTTACAACCTCCCTTTTGTTATTCATAGAAGCTGCATGGTTTCCTTTCGAACGTCCTTGTCCTCCCTCTGCAGCAGCTTTTCTCTTGCGACAGTACTCATATGTGTGACCCTTTCAATTACAAAAAGTACACCTGAGGTGTGCACGACAATTCTTGGTGCTATGATTTATTTTGTGGCATTTTTCACACTTGGTTTCACCTTCTCCGAGATCAAGATCACGTGTTTCTTTCTTCACAACAAAGGCAGCAAGAATTAGTAATTTTTGGTTTCGTGAAAAAATTAATGGTTGGTAAGAGTAAGGATTTTATTATGAGTTTTTAACCATAACAGAATAGGTGAAGGACTTTGTCTTTAATGTTAGTCATATGACTAGTTTTAAGGGTAGAGCCCTTGGGCCGCACGTCTAAACTTTGGTTAAAGGTTCATAATGAGATTCAAGCTTTTGGTAACTATGTGACTCACCCTTGACTTGTAAAAAATTGTGACGTTTGTTACTTGTGTCTTGTGTAAAAATATGTGTCTAATTACTAGAATAAAAGAATAAAAAAAATAAAAATAAAAAATATACTAAGAGAAAAATAAAATAAAAAATTTATGAATGTCGTTAAATACTTAATTGTTGTGAGTATGTAAAATCGTATGAGTAGACAAGGGCCCTTTTGTTAATATTGGCCTTAACCCTTCATTCGTACCTTTTTGAGGTCTTATGAGATTGAGGGCGGCCTTTATTAGCACTTGGAGAACAGCCTAACACATGAGTTAATTTCCCAGCTGAGTAAGAGGCGTATACAGATGGTGTCTTAGGCTAAGACCCTAGGTGATGGGTTCAATTGGATCTCAGAGATACTATAGAATATGCGTAAACCACAATGTGGGAGTAGCCGAAAGGGGCGTAAACCTCAATGAGGGAGTAGCCTCCGTAGTGTCACCAAAATGAGTCCTCCCTCTCACTTACCTCTTAATCTGGCCATCCAGCTTTCTGAAACAAAGGAAAGAGACTTATGTCTAGGCGACTATCCCTATATCGTATCTCACCAATAGTAATGGTTTCTATTGGGCTTGACTTACAACTTGAAATTAATTGAAATATTAACTATGTTTATAACTAAAGAAAAAAAAAATTATACTTGTACATAACCCTCACGTGTAAATTGTTTTGTTTTGTACTTTTTATACTTGTACAACTTTTTTTTTACGTTTCTTTTTAATTGTATATTTGTGAATTTTGTGAAAGTTCTGTAATTATACTTCTAATTTTATCTAAATAAATAAATAAATAAAAAGTGAATAGTGACTTTTTGTATAAATTATTTTGTTTATTGTATAGTCTACTAACTTCTTTTATTGTTACTGTTGTTCAGGTTTCCATGAATGACCGAGCCTTCTAAAATCCCTAGTGCACGAGAGATTGAAGAAAGACTTGCTCGTTTGAAGAATCCTCCACAACTTGAATACAGAAGATCTTCTCCTTTGTGATTCAAACCATACATATTCAATGAGCAAGGGAAGAGAATCTTATATCCTTCGGAGGAATCCACATCACCTACACTAACTCCATCTCCACCATTACTTACACCATCACCTTTGGTCTCGCCCAACTTACCATCACCTCAAATCACACCACCCCTTTCACCTTCACCACCACTTTCACCACCCCCTGAAGAAGAAGAGGAAGAGGAAATGGGTGGAAACGCAAATCAGTCCATTAGGGAACTTTCCTCATCAGTGGTCCAAGGAGGACTTCCCACAAATATTGTGTACCCTGCCCCTGCTGCAGGGAGGACTGCAGACTTTGAGCTAAAGAGCGGACTACTTCATAGGCTCCCTATGTTCCATGGCCTTAGTATGGAGGACGCTAACAAGCATATCCGAGAATTCCAGTATGTGTGTACAACCATGCAACCATAAGGAGCAGATGAAAACATCCTTAAGATGAAGGCTTTCCCCTTTTCCCTAGCTGACCGAGCCAAAGATTGGCTATATGAGCTTCCACCTGGGCGCAACACATCATGGGATGCTATGATGAAGGCCTTCTTAGAGAAATACTTCCCAACTTCCAAGGTCATTACGCACAGGAAAAAGATAAGTGGAATAAAACAAGCTCAATATGAATCATATTCCGCTTATTATGAGAGGTTTCAGTCCCTGATTGCTCAGTGTCCTCAACATCAAATGAAGGAAGAAACCCTACTCACTTGCTTCTACGAGGGTCTCCTACCTCTGGAACGTGACATGTTAGATGCTGCAGCTGGAGGAGCCTTTATGGATAAGTCCCTTGCTGCAGGGAAAGTCATGATTGAAAATTGAGCCAAAAACGCCCAACAGTATGAGGGTGTAGGACTCACAACTCGAAGGGTGAATGAGATAGGTACTAATTCCGCCATTGAGGACAAGCTGAACAAACTCACCCTTCTCATGGACCAAGTTGTAAGCGCCAAGGGACCAAAGCAAGCTTGTAGGGTGTGCTCTATGCAAGGGCACGTGACGGATCAATGTCCTCAACTTAGTGTGAATGGTGGGTGGGAAGCTGTGAACGCCATAGGAGGATACCAAGGGATCCAAGGGGGTCCCCAACGTCCAAGGTATGACCTATATTCGAATACATATAACCCTGGATGGAGGGACCACCCCAACTTCAAGTGGACTAACAATGAAAATGTTTAGAACCCTCTTGGTGGCAGTTTCCAACGTCCTCAAGGCTTCTATCAGAGGCCTCAGGTCCCTCAAAACTTTGCTTCTAGTTCAAATAATTTTTCCAATCCACATTATGATAAGATTATTGAGGCACTAACCAATTCCACTCAAGCCTTGGTTCAAGGACAACAGAACCATACCAAGGACATTGCAGACCTCAAGAAGCAAATGGGACAAGTGGTGGACTTCATGACCAAGATTCATGAAACTGGTAAGCTTCCGATCAACACAATTCCAAATCCAAAGGGAGGCTTTGAAGGTCCAACCAATTGAGGACAAGAGGAAACCACGTCTAGGCTGAGAAGACGTTAAAACCAAGCGCTATTTGGGAGGCAACCCAATCCAATCAGATTTGCTTTCTTTATCCTTATCTTTTATTTTTCAATTTTGCTTATTTATTTTAGTATTTATTTTCGTGAATTTCATCCCTATATGTTTATTTGTTCATTGCATGCTTATGATTGATTACATTGTGGACAATGCAATACTTAAGTGTGGGGGAAGGGATTTATACTTTTATCTCTAGTCTTATATATTGAAAAATTAAAAAAAAAATTTCGTTGCTTTTATTTATTGAGTCATAGGATGCCTTTCAACTGTCTAGAATGAGCTTATATCTCTGAAATTATGGCTAAAAGAGGATCACAATATTGAGATGATTTTAAAATGGTATTCTTTGGTTAATTAAGATATATGAAAAATGTGTGCATGAGTAGTGGATATGGATTTCGTGTCCTTGGTACAGAATATGAGCATGTTAGGACGAGTTTTGATTCATAAAAGCCTATGTGAGATAATTGAGCCCATGTCCCTTTTTCTTGGAGTGAAAAATGAAAAATATTCTTATTTTCTTGGCGATGTTTTGATGATCTCATTATTCTTCATTTGATTGATTGCTTGCCATAGATTAAGTTTAATGGACTAGAGAATGCTAGAATTCACTCTTGTGCTTGTTAAGACTTTTATCAATACATGTCCCTGATTCTGGAAGGGATAGAGACACCCTAGGAATTACCACCATTGCCAAATAAACTTGCGTCCCTATTTGTGCCCGTCGTGGGACTCCCCTAGATAAACCCCTTTGAGCCTACATTAAGCCTTTTCTTTCATCACCCTTAAAATCCTTAACCCTGAACCTTAGTATAGCTACACTCCTACCCTTTGTTCTAAAAACTTAGTGGAGCTATCTTTTGGGACTTTACTTGAGGATTTGGCATTAAGAATAAAGAGTGAGAAGAGGTGAAAGTTCAAGTGTGGGGGTAGACTTGTCCATGAAGAAAAAAATATGGAAGCCGTGAAAAAGAAAAAGCAAAAAAAAAAAAGTTTATGGATTTTAGTCCCCCATACTTGGTGGATTTGGATTTGCTTTGAATTGAAGGCCTATTACAGAAAAATTTGGCCTTTGTCCAATTCACGAGAGTTCAAGGGAAGTAGAATGAAGATTGGGCCCAACATGAAGACAATAGGCCCTTTTATTTTACCTCTATGGGATGTGACGTTTTGCAAATGCTTTGGTGGATTTCTAGAAGTCTCTACATCTACATGAGCTCTGCTAGGTTTTTAGGACACTTTGTTAAATTCCTTATCCGTTCATTTCTTAAAACCTTGAGCCTTGGCCCCATTATAACCTTTCAGAAGACCTTCTTGATCCTTAAGATGGGACAGCCCTTGATGTGAAGATGAGTTACAAGAGTTGAACCTATGGCTTGGGTCCATTCGTGCAAGTAGTTGGTATCGTTCATGAGATCTTTAAAAGAAAAAAAATATATGTGCTTTCGTTTCTTCATATGTGATCTACTTTGTTTATCTTTCACATACACTTGAGTGAATAAGCTTTTAAGCATTGCCATGATCTGCGAGAAGAAAGAGTGGATATACCTTGTGAGGATATGAATCATACTTGTCTGAAACATGCTGAGCTTAACCCCATCACCATTATTACAACCAAGTCCTACTTGTGTATGTGTGGATTATATGTTTTAATTAACTCTCGAATGCTTAAACATTGATTCTTGGCTGAGTGTTAATCTTGGTGTTGTGAAAGTAAGAGATTGCTGAGACAAAAAGTTGAAGGGCAATAGAGTCATTATATGTGTAGAGTCTTTAAATTTTCGTTGAGTCTTTGTGTGATTTTGCTAAGGGACTAGCAAAAGCTAAGTGTGGGGGAATTTGATAGGAGCATTTTAATGCGACATTTTAACTGCTATTTCCCTACATTTCCTGCGTTATTTCCTTAAAGAAACCCTGTTTAGGAAAGTTTCCATTTTTAGTTTAGAAAAGTTCTATTTGTAGAAAGTTTCCATTTTGCAGTTTCTATTTCCCATTCTTAGAAAATTTCCATTTTTAGTTTAGAAAGTTTCCATTTCTTATGTTAGAAAGTTTCTATTTTCAGGTCCTTGCAAAAATAAGCAGAAATGAAGAAAAGAAGCTTTCCTGTTTCAACCAGGAAATCCTGTCCAGAAGAGGAAACCCTGCCAAAAAAAGACTTTTGCATCAATCAAGAAAAGTGAAGTGTCATGACGTGAGAGAAGCTTTTTGAAGACCTTAGAAGATGACATGGCAAGGAGGTGACGCAAGAAGGCCCAAGAACTCTCTAGAATAAATTGAATTTTCGGCAATGGACAAAAGCCCATGAAATTAGGGTTTTGTGATGTCAAGAGATATTTTTGGGATGCCTTGAGTTGTTTGCCGTGAAATCCTAAGAGGAAGAGAGAGAGTTGGCGTGAAAAGCTAAGAGGAAATCAAGGAAGAGGAAATCAAGGGAGAATTTTAAAGGAAAATATATTTTCCTTGGGGATTTCATTTGCCGTGAATTACCTAGAGGAAAAGGAGGAGCCAACGTGAAAATCTGAAAATATAATTGAAGATTTTGATTGGAGTAATTCAAGGGAGAATTTTATGGAAGGAAATATTCTTGGAAGAGTTAATTGTGTGATTGCTAAGAGAAAGAGAGAGAGACCAACGTGAAAATCAAAGGGAAATCAAGGAGATTACGCAAGGAGAAGAAATAGGTAGATTTTTAAGGAAAGAGAAGTGTGGACACCAAGAAAAAGCTCAAAACGTGTCTAAATACATTCCCTACTTTCTCTAAAGAGTTTTGGCCGAAATTGAAGTATAAAATCAGAAATTATCTTATATATTTTGGCAACTAAATATTAGGGAGGTATTTTAGAGAGTTTTGATTGGTTGGACCACATCACAAGGCTTACTTGGCGAGTAATCATTGGTCGAAGCTATGTGGAAATTTCTGATTGCTTGGAGAGCCTTGGCCGTCCCCTATATATACCCTCCTATTCTTGACGTTAGGAGGTTCCACACTTTACAATTTTCAGAAAATTACTCTCTCATAAACGTCTAGCCTCTCCTCCTTCTCTCCATCCTCTAGTGCATCCCACGAATTTCAAGCAAGGCCAAAGAAGAGAAGAAGGAGCCGTGAGCAATCCATCCATCAACCACCATTGAAGACTTGCTTTCAAGCTTCAAGGATCCAAACGTCTACATCTCCATCTCCATCATCCATCCACGGTGTAATTCGACCTCTTCTTTGTAACCTTGTTTTGAATTTTCGTTGGTTATGTTCTAGTTGACATTGATGTTAGAACAAAGTTCTTAATTCTGAATTTTTATATGATTGAATGAGATTTTCAGATTCCTATATTGTGATTCTTGGTTGCTTTTGTGAGATTGTTTAATTAAATTTGTTTGATTGAAATCTTTTATGTATTGTTCTTATGTGGTTTGAAACATATAGGGTTGATATATAATTGTTGCTAGATTTACGAACATGATTCAACTTATTGTTTTGTGAACTTGAATCAAAAGTAGTAAAAGTTTTGGACAAAAACCGAATTTAATTAAAAAGGATTGCAATTAGATGGACTTTTTCATACTAAGTTGTACACTTGAGTTGATAGCCTTTCTATATGTTCTTCATGCGTCTAACATGTTATGATTGCCTAGCTTTCTAGAACTTGAATGCATGTTTGATAGGATTAATCTTTGTGCTTTTACTTAGGTTAATTAGCATTGGAAAGTAAAATATGGGAAATTATTTGCTTTGAATATTTCACATGATCGACTCTTTCTCATGACTTAGATGAACAATATTAGGGTTGAATCAAATTTGATTATGACTTTGGTTTTGATCTTTGTTTCTTTCATTTCATTCTTGTAATTATGTTTTTGTGTTTTATTTGTTTTCTTCACTTAGTTAATTTTCGGAAACCAAATCTTAAAACCCCCCCCTTAATTTCGTAAATTTGTATATACTTGTAAATATCTTTGTAAATATTATACTTTGTTTTATTTTAATTCTTTATTTGTTTGACAATGACATATGTACCCTCAATCCCCGGATTAGATCAATCCCTACTTGCATATACTACTAATGATATTTTTAGGGTTAAATTATACGCTTGCTTTGAGCATATCAATTTTCGGTTCCTTTTTTCAACACTTAGGTATGGGAACAGGGAATCCCGGTGTGCAATGGGACTGAAACAGCTACCCTTTTCTAAGATTATGTTTAATCCAATATACCTCAATGTATCAAAATATTTTCTTACATTTTCTTTTGTCATAAATATTATTGATATCAAATCTAATTCCAAGCGGTAAATCAAGTGGACGTGCGGCCCAAGTATAGTCGCCTAGACACAAAGTCCCTCCTACATCCGTTGGGCAACCTTGCTGAAATGGCCAGGTAGGAGAGGGCGAACACAAGAGGCAGGATCCATTTTGGCATGAGCTACTCCCACATAGTGGTTTACGCCCATTTGTAAGCACTTCTGGATCCATAACCCGTTATGAATGTTCTCCCCTTCCTAGACACCATCCCACATATGCTATACTTACTTGGATGTAAATCTCAGCAAATTGAATCCAACATCTCTTAAAGCCCCAAAAGCATGTTATTATGTAACTATGTTTTTTCTAGCACTCAATGGTGCCAATACGTACCGGAGTACCGACAATCAATTAAATAAGAACACTTAAATTGGTAATTGTAATTTCGATTATTACCTGTTCAATTGGATCGTTGTTGGGTTAGTAACCTGCAAAAACACATACCCCAAACACAAAGAAGGATTAAGAAATAGAAAGAAAAAAAATCAAAAAATCAAAAATAGAAAATGTAAGCCAGAACATCACCGCATGGACATTAGAGTACGGATCTTCTGGCGTTGCAATTCTTCTGCGAATATTTCGCGTTCTGTCCTGAGGGCCTCGAGAACAAACTCAGAATCTAGGACAGAGAGTACGAAAACCCTACTGAGATTGACGGCCATGTCATCGAGAAATCCGGGTTGGGATTTCAGGGCAGGGGCAGTAGCTCTGCGCAGTCGGAAGCAAATCGACGAATTTCTCCGATTAAACGGAGACGGAGTACCCGATTGGAGACAACCCGTCATCAACCTTACTCATGACGCAAGCAGATATCATAGGGCACAGAAAAGCAATGCAGAAATGGGTCGGAGAAACTGAGAGAGAGTCAGAGAGGGTGAGAATTGTGAGAAGTGGAGGAGTGTGATGCCCCGGAAATTCGTATTTATTTTCCGAGGAATTTCCGGAATCTAATTTATGGTTGTTGGACGGTTTCGTGGCTCATGGATGGAGCGGAAGTATTTCGGACGAAATTCTATTTGAAAAGTGTGACTTTAGGGGGGGGGCTCAAGGTTGACTTTTTATTCGTTGGGATTCTCCGAAAACTTCCTTCACGAAAGTTGTAGAGCGCGTCGATACGAGTTCGTGGATATGTGGAAAGCGAGAATCGGAGTTCGTATGAGAAAGTTATGGCCATTGGAAGGAATTTCCATTTTAGTATAAATAGAAGTTTCCCAAGTTGGAAACTTACTATTTTCATTTCTTCCATTTTCGGAAGTTACTTTCTCTCTCTCTCTTCTCTCTCGGCTGCTACCTTCAGAATCGAAATAATCCGACTGACCCGACCCGGACCCGGTCGATCCGACCTGACGTTTCCGGCGAGCTCCGACCATCTCCGGCGACGAAATTTTCCAGACAGGATCGTCTCCGCCGTCTGGTGGTCCCTGTGGTGTTCTCTAGCGCCGATTCTCGGTGGTAGCGGCGGTAGAAGGCGGTTCAGGTTGGTGTTTTCGGACCCGGCCGGAAAACACATCTCCGGTGACTTCATGGCTTCAACGATTCCTTGGTTGAGCTCAGAATAGCTTCGCTGATCGATCCTTGGTGGTTGTTTGGATCGATTCACGTGAAACTTCGATCAACTCGGATTGGATCACTGTTCACGGCTTGTGAGGTAGTTTTCGATCCCTTAGGCTTGTTTTCTGACTTCGAGCTAGTTATGAGAGTTCACAAGCATGCTTAGATGAAGCTTTTTGATGTTGGGAGTTTTGTGAAATAATGAGTTTTTGGCCGGCGGCGGTGCACCACCGTCTGTGGTGGCGTTCCGGCGGTGTTCCGGCCACTTAAGGAATTGGTTTTGGTATTATATATGTTCTACTCGTTGATACGAGCGTTTCGATATATAATATGCAAATTTTGGAGTTCGTATGGAATTGTTATGATTTTTGCCGTTTCATACCGATCGATTTATTCGATCCTTGAGGATTCGAGCGTCCGATCGACTTGTGGTTTGGTCACATCGATCGTGGACATATTCCGGGGACTTTGGGAGGCCTCGGATGCGGTTTCGCCTCATTTGGCGTCACCTTGGGAACTTTGGTTCGATTTAGGGTTTCGAACCCCTTGTGATTCGTTGACTGAATGAGAGCTGTAATTCCTTAGATACGTGACGTAGTACTCCTTGGACGGCTATTTTGTGGATTGGCTGCCTTGTCCTGAATTGAAGACGCAGCGGGAGTTTCGAGGTGAGTAATCTCACGAAGTTCATATCACGAACGGGCTTACCTTTATCGTTTTGAGAGTTATTTAGTTAACTACAAACTATAGTTGGTATTAGTAGGCATTCCTGAGCGGATGACTACGTATATATATATATATTTACATGAAATATATGTGTTTTGGTGGTTTGTGGATTTTGAAACAATATGCATGAAATGATGCTTTTTATTGTTTTGGGTTGTGGCTTTTGGAAAACAAATGATTGTGGAAATGTTGATTTCGATTTGTTTTGAAAAGCGTTGAGACTTGTGTATTTGAGGAACATTTTAGTTCGCGGGTGGTTTATTCAAATATGGGTTTTTACCGGGAGTAATTGATAGGGATCAATTACGGGGAATCTTTCATTTTAGATTCGTGTAACATTTTGGGTCCACTGTGACTCCTTTAATGTTTTGGTATTTATACCGCGGGTCCAAAGACTTACGAGTTGAGGATCGTGGGTGGGAAAATCGGGACTTCACGCCTTTGGCCGGGTTAGTGAATACGATCAGTTAGAGCTCTAGTCTGTCCGCCGCGTTTGTTTATTCATTTAAACGTGTGAGTTATCTCGTGATTTGAGTGAGTTTATCTCGTGCTTTGTTTATTGATTTAAACGTGATTTGAGTGAGTTTATCTCGTGCTTTGTTTCTTGATTGAAACGCGTTTGTTTATTCATTTAAACGTGTGAGTTATCTCGTGATTTGAGTGAGTTTATCTCGTGCTTTGTTTATTGATTTAAACGTGATTTGAGTGAGTTTATCTCGTGCTTTGTTTCTTGATTGAAACGCGTTTGTTTATTCATTTAAACGTGTGAGTTTATCTCGTGATTTGAGTGAGTTTATCTCGTGCTTTGTTTATTGATTTAAACGTGATTTGAGTGAGTTTATCTCGTGCTTTGTTTCTTGATTGAAACGCGTTTGTTTATTCATTTAAACGTGTGAGTTTATCTTGTGATTGGTGTGAGTTGTGTGTGGTTTGAGTTACTCATACGGGCTTGCAAAAGCTTACCGGGTTTGTTGTGTGGCAACCCGGTGCACCATTCAAACGGTGTAGGGGTTAATCCTGCAGGTCAGGAGAATCGGGGCTGAAGTTTGGGGTTGCATACTTGCAGCTAAACGGTAGGAAGCAAATTTTGTGACTTTACCGTTATTTGGACTTCCGTTGTAGTGAGCTCTGAGGAGCATTTACGTTTTATCTTGTTGTTGACAATTTAATTCGTAAGCTTGTGTAATATATAACTCTATGGAGCGAGTGTATATTAACTTTGAGGGTTCAGGGCATCAATATGTGTGTAAGTTAAGGGGAAAAAGATTTCAGGTATTTGTATTGATGACTGAACGTTCACGCATGTATAATTATGGGATTATATATATCGATTTTCATGTGTGTAAAATCAGGGGCGTGACAAGGAGATTCTCTCTCCTCAGAATATATTATATATAGGTAAGCATCAATATGCCAGCTGGCATGCCAGATGGATGCTAGCTGGCATGCCAGATAGATGCCAGTTGGATATTCTGTTTTCTTTTTAGAAAAATTGGATTTTTTTTTTTTGAGGAGAAATTGGATATTTTGTTTTCTTTTTAGAAAAATTAAATTCACAAGATTAAAAAGAAAACTACCCCTTCAAAAAAAAAAATGTACACGAAAGCCCGTGGATTAGCAAGGGAGGGGGAGGAAATGAGTTTCCTCCTCCTATATAACCAAAATAAAAAAATTTACACTACAAAAAAAATCATTAAATAGTCTAAAATATAAATTTCGCATCTTTTTTATTTTCCTCTTTAACCAAATTTCCTCACTCTGTAATACTTTAATTTTTACCATTTAGTTCATTTTTTCTTGCTAGATTGGTTGATTTTCCTTCATACACTATCAAAATGACATATGGGAAATTATCAAAATAAATAGACTAGATTTTCATTCTTGTGAAAAGGGAAAAGAAAAAGAAAAAAAATAAAATAAAACTCCATGTTAGTTAATACAAATATTCAAAATGATTAAAATATCTTATTTGGCTGTGCACAGTGTTGTTTTTCTATAAAAACCTAGAGGGCGAGACTCTGGTATAGCGCTGCCGGTAGGGACTGAAGGCGAGATTACCGGCAATTAGGAATGATGGCTCTGCGTAGTCTGGCGTGGAACTGTCGAGTAATAGTTAGCAGTACAAGAAGACGAGCACTTATCGATTTGATACAACAAGAGAAACCCAAAATCCTCTTCCTTTCAGAAACCCTCTGCAACAAGAAACAATTGGAAACCCTACAAATTAAGGTAGGGTTTGATAACTTGCTCACCCCCGTGTAAGCTCTCTCTCCCTCTCTCAACAATTTCACATTCGGCCAAGTTTCTGAAGAGCTCTAAGGCTTTGGGTTTGTCTGAGGCTGAGACTGCCACTTAAACGACGTCACTTCGTTCTCTTCTTCTCCTACCTCATCCTCTCTTTTTCTCTTACCCGAATTCCGACCCGAAACGTCGATTTCAATCTTCGGATTATCCGACCGGCCACAGCTCAGCTCGTCGCTGACGAACCGGCACTCTAAGCTTCAAGGAGAAGTGCAAAGAGTCGTATCCGTCAACTTCTCTACTAAACAAATCTGTGGGCAATACCCTTAGTCGGAATTGAGACTTGGAGAAGCAGTTTTTCAAAACTTCTAACCATGAATTTTCGTCCGAATGCCTGAAAGGAAATAAGATTGATGGTCACTTATTTCATTCTATATATATTTTATATGAACAAACTTGACCATAAAACTGTCAAGCCAATTAAGACTGAGTGTACATATACGTACAAACTCATTTAATGTTCTACTGAGTGCTACATAAAAGTTAGTTAGTAGACAGAAGTCTTACTCTTCTCCGATCTTCTTTTTATGTATCAGAGACAGGAGTTTGGCTTGAAATAGAACTACTGAGGAGTATTCTTGACGCATCAGGTCTCGGAGAAGAGATTCAGCTTCTGCTGTGCTGAACTCAAGAACCAAAAGTAAAACTCAAAAGATGAGTTTTGGGTCTAGTGATACACATTAAGTCAATAAATTAACACAACAGCAAAATCAAATATACACCCAGTATAAAATTTCTTATGATACACCACATGCCTTTAGTGAGCATTTAAGCAGTTAAGTGCCACTTACAAAAGAAGATTATTTAGAGGAACATTTAGTCCAATATTCAAAGCAGATTTAGATTACCTCTTGGAAGGCGTCACAGATGACAGAACCCTATAAATTGTAGGGCATGTCCAACATCCTGAGGATCTAGTGCAATGCCCGCAACGGTTGTTAAGGGCACCCCCAAAGGTAGAGACAGTTCAACCCTAAGTACTTCCTCCCTTGCTTTCACTCTACGGGGCTCTGGGAGCCTTGGAATTCCGCTTGCCCTTAACGTCTTCTTTCTGGTCTTCTTCCCCTCCATTTGCCTCAGACAATTCTTCCTATGTTAAAATTCAAATTTAGCATAAACCCAAAAAATTTAGAATGACATGAACAATATGAATATGCAGCAATTCCAATTTCAACACAAGCAATGCCAAACCTGGCCTGAAGGCTTCTCGGGTTCAAGCACACTACGACTGAGAGGTTCTTTGCCCTGTCGCTTCCTGTGAAATTAACATTACTCTAATCAGCCCATCAATCGAAAACACCAGCAAATACAAAACCAATTGAATACAAATATAGCAAATTAAGCAACACATTTTAGTCTTACAAGCACACACTGCAGTTGCAATTCCCACAGCATCTGGGGCACTTCCAATCATCTGAAGCCGCCACCTCATCTGTTATCGTGTACCCATTTTTAGCATGCATGGCAGACCCATTAATTAGCAATTTAATCATTTTACAAGCTCTGTTTTGAAAAACAGGGGAAATTGACTCTTTGAAATTATAACCTGTTCTTGAGGACTGGCAGATCTTGTTGGCGCCATGACGTCTCCCCATAATGCTAGTGCATGAGAACACACGTCTCATGGTCCTTTGGCGGCACTGATACAATTCAATTCATATGCTGAGAATCAAGGAATCAATAAACTGACCAAAACACAAACAAGAATTTTTCCTCACATAATTAAACAACAAAGAAAATGGCTAAAAAAGAGTGAGAATTTTCCCATCAATCTAAAACCCTTCTTTATAAATCACCTGGTGACAGAATACTCCTTCTCCGGCCATTTTTCACAGAAAAAAATAGATAGATTTCTCTCACTAAGGACTCTGAACTCTCTCTCTCTCTGTTTCAGAAACTTCTCCTCTCAAATTCAGAGCTTTCTTTCTCTTAGTTTCAGAATCAACAGAGAAGAAAATGTGTTTGCTCACTCTAGATTGACACACTCTTTCAATTTTAAATACAACAGAGAAGACACACAAAAAATTAGATGGCTGACCCAAGGCTCTGAGCTACAGTTATATAGGCTAGTTTGGATTATTCCTAAGCCATTTTCATAGTCAAAGATGCAATGCATAAAGCCCAGTAGGGGTGAGTTCGGTTCCGAGCCTAAACTGAAAACCGAATCGAAATAGTAATCGGTGCGGTTTTTGCGTTTTGGAAAGTTGGCACCGAAAACCGAACCGAACTGTTCGTTCGGTTCGGTTCGGTTCGACCCAGTTTCGGTTTTTTTTTTTTTTTTTTTTTTTTTGAAAAACAGATTTTTACCAAATATACTCCTTATACTCCTTTGTTATTGTAACTTGAAAAGTTTTTGTTTCTTCAAACCTGTAATAATAATCTATAACAAGAAGTTTACAAGTTTACCAATGCATGTTTTGTACTTCACTAGACAATAATCTCTAATTCGATACTCCATAGTCCATATAATTCAATTCATATAGTCCATCAAATTCTAGCATCAAAATATGAAACTGTCAAAAAATATAGAGTCCAAAGTTTATAAAAGTCCATTACATCAACATTAACCTCACAAATTAAAAATTTATAAGTTCACTAAAAGATTAAACATAAAAAAAAAGAATGAACCAACATCAACATATGAATGAGGGCAATGGCATGATCTCAAGCTCGGAAAGATGAAGTCTTGGACTTTGGAGGTAACATTCTGCTCCGACTACTCCCCACTGCAGCTCCACTTGGCATCTTAAGCATCTCTACATTAGTATAAGAGAATAATAAAAATAACATTAGAAAAGAAATACATACAATCATTTATAACAAAAATATTACAACTTCATTAACCCAAAAAACTTTAACTACGAAAATAGAAACAATTACCTCTTTCCGCTTCTTCACACAACTCCATCTCCTCAATAGTAGGCGTATGATGTAGATACACATTTTCACTCCTAAGCCAATTTTGTGTACATATCAGGGCCTCCACCATTCTAGGACTTAGGGAGCTATGGTATGGACCAATAATCCTCCCACTCATGCTAAAGGAAGATTCCGAAGCTATGGTTGACACCGGAATAGCTAGAACATCCCTTGCAATGCGGGCCAATATAGGATATTTACAAACTCCATTCACCCTCCACCAATTCAACAAGTCAAAGCCTTCACCATCTCCTTGATCTCCAAGATATCTATCCACAACGTTGTTTACGATCCCGGCTTTCATTGCTCTTCTCCTTTGCTCCTTCTCTTTCAATCTCTTTTCTAACTCCATTAGACCCTTACTTGAACTAGATATCCCCTCACTTGATACTTGAGAACCCACAACCTCACCAACACCACTTTCCCTTCCCTCTTCCTCATACACCTTGTAAAGGTCATACAAGAGATCCTTCACAGTCTTTGTGTTAGCTTCCACATTTTCATTCATATCCCCATCATCAAGAATCTCAAAATAGTCAACAACTTTCTCAAGTTTATGACGTGGATCAAGAACAATAGCAATGAATAGATAGTGATTCAACTTATCAAAGCTACCCCAATACTTGAGAAACTTGTCTTGCATAGGTGATGCAATCTCACACAAACATGGGTTCTTTTGTTCTTGCAAGAGACCATAAATAGAGAGTATATCACCAAAAGTACTATGAACGGTAGGAGAATTAGAACAACATACCTTCAAAGTGAT
The DNA here is from genome assembly GCF_002994745.2 of Rosa chinensis. Taxonomy (NCBI): domain Eukaryota; kingdom Viridiplantae; phylum Streptophyta; class Magnoliopsida; order Rosales; family Rosaceae; genus Rosa; species Rosa chinensis. The sequence goes on from NC_037094.1 coordinate 37,455,320, forward strand.
TTCATAAAATGGTCTCAAGAAATCCATAAATTGCTCTCCATATTGCCAATCAACACTTGCCGGTGGCCCTTCTTTTGGCTTTTCACCTTTGGCACCTTCAAGCCATGCACAAAAATTACCCGCATCTTCTTCCACCATTCTATCAAAAGCTTTTTGGAATTTCAAAGCTCGTTCCAACATCAAGAATGTGGAATTCCACCTAGTAGGGACATCTAAAATCACAAGCCCTTTGCACTCTAGTTTTACCCTTTCAACACATTCCTTAAAAAAATCAAGCCTTTGTGGGGGAGGATCTAACATACCTCACCGCATTCCGAATGGCACCAATGAATATCTTCATCACACTCAACCCATCATTGACAATCAAGTTCAGAATATGGGCTACACACCTCATTTGCAAATTCTTCCCTTTATGAAAAAGTGCATTAGGGACACCCCAATCACCTATCCTCCTACTCAACTCCTTCAATGCAACATCATTTGACGAAGCATTATCAACGGTGACCGTGAGAATCTTCTCTATACCCCATTCCAACAAACAATCCTCCAATAGCTTAGCTATAGCCTCTCCCTTATGACTAGGAATCACACAAAAATTTAAAATTTTCTTATGCAACACCCAATTATCATAAATAAAATGTGCAGTGAGGACCATATAATTAATGTTTTGAATAGAAGTCCAAGTATCGGTTGTAAGAGACAACCTATATCTACTCAATTGATCCATCAATTTTTCCTTTTCCCCCAAATAAAGCTTAAGGACATCCTTTGCTATTGTCATACGGGAAGGAATTCTCCAATAAGGAAGAGCTCTACCCATAAAACGCCTAAACCCTTCTCCCTCAACATGAGAAAATGGTAGCTCATCTAATATAATGTACTCCACACATAACATAGATAGCTCTTCTTGAGTGCATTCTACAGTACACAACTCAGTAGTTGGTTTTTTAAAAGAGAAAATCTTTTGCCTTTTAGCTTTCATCATCTCAAGATTAGGGGGATACTTTGGACACTTGTCCATATGATTATTAAGGGAGGTTGTACCATTCTTCCTAGGATCGGCATAGTAAATTTTTCCACAATAATTACATTGACCCTTAATTCTACCATCCACCATATCCCTCTCAAAATGATTCCAAATATCTGACCTTTCTTTCCGTTTCAACGCCTCAAGGATGCTTTCCACACTTCCATCATCTTCAAGCTCGGTTGCTTGAGTTCCTTGAACTTTCGGAGTTGCAGTAGAAGTTCCTTCATGGGGAGTTATTGGTGTTGTAGATTCACCAACACTAGTGTTGATCTGCAAAACATAACAGAAACTGCAATAAGAAACAAAAAACTGAAACTGCAAACATAAACAAAATACAAAAACTGCAATAAGAAACAAAGAACAGAAACTGCAGTTTTAGTGCTCAAAACTCAAACATAAGCAGTTTTGATATATAAGAAACTGTAATAATACTAATACCACAAAACAGAAACTGCAGTTTTAGTGCTCAAAACTCAAACATAAGCAGTTTTGATATATAAGAAACTGTAATAATACTAATACCACAAAACAGAAACTGCACTAATGACAGCAGAAAACAAAAAGTAGAAAACAAAAGGCAGAAACTGCAATAATGCCAGCACAAAACAGAAAAACAAACTGCAGAGTGCAAACAGTCCATATATATACTCCTATTCTCCTAATGCAGCATAAACATGTGTAATGTGATTATCTCAAATCCAATTTCCAGAAAATCCAAATCCCATAGCACTTAAAAGAAACAAAATTGGTACCTGAGATGAAGAAGTTGATTTCGGATTAGCACCGGAACTAGTAGCAGCAGATTTAGATTGCCTCTTCATAATGTTTGCTACTGATCACTCCTCTTCAAATTCAAGGAGTTGCAATTTCAATTAGCTTACTGCATATAAAAACAGTAATATATAGTCTAGTATAAAAATTGCAAAATCACATCAGAACATCATTACACAATATTATACTAATACCACATTATACATAATAAATCAAGTACTACCTAAAATTGTAGAACATCACTATAGAACATGAATAAGAGTATGAAACTATGAAATATGAATAACGTCTGGGAATATCAATATATGTATATATAATTTCGATTCATTGGTAGCACAGATGAATCAACTAAACCTTAGTAAGAAGAAATGATGAACTAGTTTAAAATGATCGATGGACCAATTAATTTATATTACAAATACAAACAATAAGTAACTAGCTTGTTAATTAGATGGGTGCTAGCAAGAAACTTCTACAAGGACTATGCCCTCTTCAAAACATCAGCCTCCTCATTTAATCAATTAGACAGACATAGTTAATTAATATTAATAGCTAAGCTGCAATATACATATGTATCAAATCTTAGCTGCACGACAGGTAAGGGAAGAAATACAACGCTTTCAACGTACAAAAGAGATAAAAGATGATAGATTGCAATAGCTTCAGAAATACCAAACCTATATCCCAATTCCCAACCTCTACAAGCAAAAGAAAGACATTTTGGAATCCCCTAGTACTCAAAACCCTAATAAGTACTCCAAATGATCGATTCTATACACAAATGAGCAAAAATGAATCACACCCATCGATTCAAGATTATGCAATCCAACCCTTACCGGCGTAACGATTCGGATGAGTGTACTGAGGTGGAGGTGGCTTGCTCGCTTGCTGCTGTGGAGGAGACCGAGCCCAGAACTCCAGACAGAACGAGCCCAGAACTGCTGTGGAGGACTCGAGGATGCGAGCTGGTGACTTGGTGACCAGAGAACTGGGGGTTGAGTGAATCAAGTCAATCAGAAACTCAATCAGATCGATGAGATAAACTCAGAAACTAGCCCTAAATATCAGATGATTCAGATCGATGAGAGATACACAGTGCTTACCGGCGATATCGATGAGAGCTTCAATTTTCGGAACGTGATCGGGAGAGAGGTCGGTCTGAGAGAGAGGTCGGGAGTCACCGAGTCGGGAGAGCTTCGATTTCCGGAACGTGATCGGGAATTCGGGAGAGAGGTCGGGAGTCGCCGAGTCGGGAGAGCTTCGATTTCCGGAACGTGATCGGGAATTCAGGAGAGAGGTCGGGAGTCGCCGAGTCGGGAGAGCTTCGATTTCCGGAACGTTATCGAGAGAGAGGTCGGTCTGAGAGAGAGAGGTCGTCGATCTGAGAGAGTTAGAGGCTTAGAGGAGCGAGTGCGATTTGCGAGGGTTAGGCGAGACTGGCGAGTAGACGACTGGGTGGATTAGGGTAAGTTAAAAACCCTATTAAAAAACGACGCCGTTTTGACGTTCGGTTGTGCGGTGCAGTTTGCGGTTCGGTTCGGTTTTGGCCGGACTGAAACCGAAAACCGAACCGAACAGCTTCGGTGCGGTGCGGTTTTTTCCAGTTCGGTGCGGTTTTTTTCGGTGAGGTTTTTTTCGGCTACTGTTCGGGTATCGGTGCTGTTTTTTTTATTTTCGGTTTCGCGAGCCCACCCCTAAAGCCCAGTCGTCACGCCTTTCTAACAAATTTCAATTTTGAATCCTTCCTAAGTTTGGAGGCAATTTATCTTTTTGTTTCATGATCAACACATTTTGATAAAATAAAAAAAAACACTATTTTTGATAATACATATTTGATTACTTATTATAATATTTTAATATTTTAGAGAAAACATTAAAAAAAAAGGTCCTTGACCCAAAGCCCCAAAATGAGCAAAAATTATCTCACTTACTCCAGCAACAGATTTTTGTTCCTCCTTACCCAATTTAACGTAGAAAGACAATTTTACCCTCAATCAAATTAATAAACTCCACATATGCCTGCTGTACCTACACACGCATTTACAAGCATAATTAGCTATAAAAAGCCACGCTCATTGTACCGTAAAAAAGTACCTACTCCCACCAAATGAATGACCTACGGAAACACGGCCAGGCGGGCTGTTGCCTGAGCCCCAGATCACCGCTGACGCGCCGCCACGCGCGGCGCCAAGATAGCATCAGAAGCTCTAGACGCTGAGAATCGAAGCACATCAGTCCCACATCGAAAACAAGAAGAAGATCAACCTTCTCCTCACCTATAAAAGGTTCTCTCCTCTCTCCTCATGAAGGACGCATTTTATTACTACTCATGTATTGTTATGCCGTCTGTATGCATTGACTGACTTAGGCATCGGAGAAGTGAAGACCGCCCAACACGGTCTCCCTCTGATGCCCTGTCTCTTGTGTGACAGCTAGCGGAGGCCATCAAGTCCTCAGAGTAGCGGTCCGCCCACCGGACCCGCATTAAACGAAAGATCGGCTACCGCTGGACTTTGAGCATTAACATTAGCGCCGTCTGTGGGAATTCCTTGAACAAAAGGCCATCCCACCACAATCACCATGACTAACGGTAGCGGGGGAAACGCTGAAGAGTAGGCAGACCAGTCCGCCATTCCCCGACCCACCAACCCAGTGGTAAGCATTAATCGCGCACTATTTAGCAGCCCGGCGACGAGACAAACCCAAGTAGCAGCCGCCCACCAGGCCAAGACCTCACCTCTCTATATGAGCTGGCACTGGCGGATCTTCACAAGGCAAGCAGAGAGCGTGAACAAGAGCTCAAAGAAAAAGCCGAGGCCCAAAAATAGGTGGCCACGCTGGCGTCTCGTCTTGATGAACTAGAAAGAACGCTGGAGGCAACCGCCAACCCGGCACGAAGCGAACAATCGCGGAGCATCAGACACAGCCGGCCTAGTACCGGCGCATTAGTACCAACACCAGTCGTGCATTTGCAAGTCCCGCTGAACCCTCCAGAGCTATTGGGAATGGGGCCGCCTCCCTTGCCCCAGCTAATGTTGGAGCAGGAGGCAGAATCATCGCTGCACACCCACCGCTCTAGGGCTAGGGAAAGAACCGAGGGAAACCCACCTACCACCAGGCGAGGATCAGTCCAGCGGAATGCCCGGCCAGGCCACGCTGGCGACGCAACCGCTCAAATACTGGAAGGGATGCAGCATTAATTGGAACAAAGGTTAATCCGGGCGAAATCAGGCGCCCCAACGCCAATTTCAAATCAGCTTTTCGCATCCAGGCTAGAACCATTCACCGTTGCGATCCTACAGGCTGTCAGGCCGGTGTACGCAAAGACTCCAAAAATGGCCCATTACAGCGGTAAGACTAATCCCTTCATCCATATGGACACCTTCAAGAAGGTCACCAACAACAAAGGATTCGATGACGCCACCCTGTGCCACTTGTTCAGCGAAACGCTGGACAATGAGGCAATGAACTGGTTCTTCGAGTGCCCGCCGGGATCCATTGACTCATTCCAGGCGTTATCACACGCTTTCCTTTCTCGGTTAGTCCTACTGTCCGCCGGACACCACAATACAAGCCAGCTGTTCAACGTCAAGCAGGGTACGGAGGAAACACTAAAAGGCATTCGTCACTAGGTGGCGGGTGGCAGCTTCTCAATGTCGCGATCTTGATAAAACAATGGCTTCGGCGGCTTTCAAGTAGGGACTCCTCAAAGGGCCATTCCTCTATCACCTCAACTACAATCATCCAAATGCGGTATACGATCACCTCATGAGTGAAGCGGTCATTCATGCCCAAGCAGAATTCATCACATATGGAGAAACCCCACCGCCACCAGCAACACCAACAAAATCAACACAACCCTCCTCCAGTCATCAGGAGACCGCTAGCAAAACTCCCGCCGTATCGCCAACTGACAAGAAGAGGGAGTGGCAACAGGGCCATTACCAGAACAAGCGGCAAAAGGACCAACACTACAAGGGAAACCGCCCATCCCACAGGGACAACCGCAACAAACAAACGGAGTCCCCTCAGCGGTATGCAGTATTTACGGTCCTCACGGCCTCGCATGAAGAGATATACAATCAGTGCAAGGATCAGATCCTACCGCCACCCCCAGGAAGATACCCAAAAACGGGCAAACCAAGAAACACCGGCAAGTGGTACAAGTACCACGAGGACAGCGGTCACAATACCAACAGCTGCAATGCTCTCAAAACGGTCATTGAGACCTTATACCGTGAGGGCATGATGGAACAATTCAAGGTGCGCCAACCGTCACCTGTGATCGCCAACATTGAGCCCTTGGGCCGCATCAACACCATCGACGGTGGTGCTCCAATCACCAATATGTCTCACAGGGCAAGAAAGCGGTATGCACGAGCTAATCAGCCAAAGGAAGTCTGCAACATCCGCTACGAAAGATCTGCTAAACACCCAAAGTCTAGTTGGGAGCCCATTACCTTCTCAGAGGAGGAAGAACACGGAATACATATGCCCCATGACGACCCATTCTTAATCGACGCCATTCTCAACAAATGGTTAGTAGGAAGAATCCTGGTGGATAGCGGGTCCGCTGTCAATGTCATATTCAGCGGTTGTTACAACAACCTTAAGCGAAACAGAAAACTACTCCAAGATCATGAGCCATTACTTAGCTTCTCCGGTGACGTCACGCAACCGCTGGGTTCTGATTATATGCGGCTAGTTATCTGCGCTAGTCCATGTATGGCGGAGGTACATACAGAGTTCATAGTTGTCGATTGTTTCAGCTCATATAACGCCATCGTTGGCTGGCCAACACTCAACAAGCTCAAATGCATCATCGCCGGATACATGCTTCTCATGAAATTCCCCACACCCAACGGCACAGTCTGTGTCAAGAGAAGTCAGCAGTTGGCACGAGAATGTTATTCAACTACTATAGCACGATCAACCCGCCGCCATGAGATCCTAGCAGTGGGCAGTCAGGCACCGCCACCAAATATCTTTGAGGATCCTAGGGATGAAGAGAAGAAGTATGTCAAGAAGGAGCCAATCAATCCAGAAACGTCATTAAAGGTTGTCAGCATCTCTGACGAGCACCCTGAGTGGACAGTCCGCATAGGTGCTCAATTAGACCCAGAGGTGGCGGCGGAACTCACTCAGTTCCTACGTGACAACGCTACGGTCTTTGCCTGGTCATATGCAGACATGCCAGGTATCTCCCCTGAAATCATAACACACAAGTTGAGCATCAAACCATCCTTCTATCCTATCAAACAAAAGCGGAGAGCATTCGACAAAGAGAAATACCGTGCGATAGGAGAAGAAGTTGCCAAGCTCCAGGGCATTGGGTTCTTCCGCCAAGTCATCTACCCCCAGTGGATTTCCAACCTGGTTATGGTCAAAAAGCCTAGCGGCAAGTGGCAGATGTGTGTCGACTTCAAAAATCTTAACAAGGCATGCCCAAAAGATAGTTTCCCGCTACCCCGCATTGATCAACTGGTTGATGCAACCGCCGGACATGAGCTCCTCAGCATGATGGATGTGTTCTCCGGCTATAATCAAATCAAGATGCATCCCGGCGACCAGGAGTGCACCACCTTCACCACCGACAAAGGTCTATATTGTTACAATGTTATGCCTTTTAGCCTGAAGAACGCAGGCGCAACTTATCAGCGACTGATGAACACCATGTTCGCGGAACATCTGGGCAAGATAATCAAAGTCCACGTGGACGACATGTTGGTCAAGAGCGTAAAGGCCAATGGACATGTGGCAAACCTCAAAATCATAGTAACCATCCTTTTGGCCTATGGTATGCGCCTCAACCAAGAAAAATATTTCTTTGGCGTCACCGCCAGCAAATTTCTGGGTTATATCGTTAGTAAACGAGGCATCGAAGCAAACCCTGACAAGGTGCAAGCCATCCTAGACTTGAAGGACCCAGAATGGAAGGTGCACGTTCAAAGCCTCCAGGGCAAGCTAACCGCCCAGTCTCGATTCATCTCCAGACACACTGACAGGTGTGCTCCATTTTTCAAAGTCCTTAAAACGACTCACAAGAAAGTCATCAACTGGAACCCAGAGTGCCAGGCGGCGTTCCAAGGCTTGAAAGAGTACCTGGCGGCAGTTCCACTCCTTTCCATTCCTATGCAAGGAGAAACATTATACATATACCTAGCGGTATCACAATCGGCGGTGAGCTGTGCCATCATCCGGCGGGAGAATCAGGATGAGCTCCTAGTGTTCTATGCCGACAGAGGCATGAACGGAGCGGAAACAAGGTATCCTCCCTTGGAGCAACTTGCCCTTGCACTCATCATTGTCTCCAGATGCCTCTGCCAGTATTTCCAAGCCCACACAATCCATGTGTTAACCAATCAACCGTTGAGACAAGTATTGCAAAACCTTGAATATTCGGGGCGCCTAAGCAAGTGGGCCATTGAACTCAGCGAGTTTGACATTGATTACAAACCACAAACTGCCATGAAGGGCCAGGTAGTGGCAGACTTCATTGCTGAACTAACCGAGCGCCAGCCCGAATCCAAAATCAAAGCAGAGCCCGGAACGGAAATGGTGACAGCTGAAGAGCCAGCTCCCCAGCAGTCAGACTGGAACCTGCATGTCGACTGCTCCGCTAGCGCCAAGGCCAGCAGCGCCAGAGTCATCCTAAAAGGGCCAGGGGGGCTGAGCGTGGAATATGCACTGAAATTCAACTTCAAAGCCTCAAACAATATGGCGGAGTATGAAGCACTCATTGCCGGCCTACTCCTCTCCATCGATTCAGGGGCTGACAGTGTCAACATATTCAGCGACTCTCAGTTAGTCGTTAACCAGGTCAACGACAGCTTTCAGGCCAAGGACCAACAATTAGCGGCATACTTAGTGTACGTCAAGACACTACTCAAAAAATTCAAATTTCACACCATCACACAAATCCCCTGGGAAAAGAACGCCAAAGCCGATTCACTGGCAAGACTGGCAACTGCTCAGCCACATCAAAGTCCGGCAGATACAAGAGCAGAGTGTCTCGACAAACCAAGTACCACAAAAACCCTAGCGGAGATCTTCAACATTGAGGTCAATCCTAGCTGGATGGATGAGATTATTGAGTACAAGCGCAACGGGACATTGCCAAAGGACAAAGTCAAGGCGCGACAGCTCAAGCGGAGAGCAACCCGCTACAACATCCAGAATGGCAAACTTTACCGCCAGGGATTCACTCACCCCAACCTCCGCTGTCTAACCCCAAAGGAAGGAAAGGTCGTGCTAGCAGCGATACACAACGGAGAATGTGGAAACCACTCGGGCACCAGATCCTTGGGTAATCGCACAATGCGACAAGGCTACTTTTGGCCTACACTCGGTGATGACGCCCGGCGGGTATCGAGATCTTGTCACAAATGCCAACAATATGCTGATCTACCACATGCGCCGGCGGAACCACTGTCGGCCATCATCAGTCCATGGATTCACTCAACGTGGGGCCTGGACTTGATGTGAAAATTCCAAACCGCCAAAGGCCAGTTCAAATACATCATTGTTGTTATCGACTACAACAGCAAGTGGATAGAGGCGGAGCCCCTAACGGAAATAACTACCGCCAAGGTAATTCACTTCCTCTGGAAGAACATCTACTGCCGCTACGGTGTCCCGCATACAATCATCACAGACAACGGAACACAGTTCAATAACAAGGAACTCATCTCTTTCACTGCCAACTTGGGTACCAAGATGCGTTTTGCATCTATCGCTCACCCCCAAACCAAAGGCCAGGTCGAAGTAGCAAACAAGATAATCAAGAAGCTGCTAAAAAAGAAACTCGACAAAGCCAAGGGTTTATGGGCGGAGAAGCTCCCAGAAGTTCTATGGGCCATCAGGACGACCCCAACTTCCGCCACTGGTGAAACTCCTTTTTGTATGATGTTCGGAACTAAGGCCGTCCTGCATATCGAGGTAACTCAACCTACCGCTAGGGTCGAAGGCTACTGCCCAGAGACCAACAGCGATGGCGTCAACCTCGACAAGGACCCCCTAGAGGAAAAACGACACAAGGCCCATCTACACAACCTGCAAAACAAGCAGCGGTTATCGCGTTTCTACAACGCCAGGGTCAAAGCCCGGAACCTCCAACTGGGGGACTGGGTAATGAAGGAAGTCATTCTACCACCAACAAAACTCCGCCCAACTTGGGAAGGTCCATACAAAATTATAGAAGTCGTTAGCCCAGGCACCTTCTACTTGATGGACAAGGATGACGTCACAACCACCCACCCTTGGAATACTGAACACCTTCGGTATTACTACAAGTAGTCATGCCGCTACCCAAGAGTATCTTGACTTAGCTAAATTTTTGCTCAATATTTAGCTAAGGGAAGCTACCCAACGGGTACTACCCCGCTTTTGTAAACGCTGATCATTCAGCTATCAATGAAACGAGGAATTATTCAAACCATTGTTACCAAGTCTAGCACCGGAGGCAACTGGCAACGCCAGCAATAGTCAGTGGACAACGTCCACTACATTGTGCACTTGGACCAATCTTAATTCCTTTAATGTTTCATTGATGGGCAAAAGCAAAATCTTGGTCAAAACTCTAGCGGTACAGACATAACATGACAAACACCAAATTTTGAAATTTCATATATATAGGGCTGGGACTCCCCACCCAAAAGAGTTCTTTACATCAAAAGAAAATTACGCCTCAGCGGCTACAACCAAAAAAAAAAAAAACTTTATCCTTCAAGGGTTGGCTCGGCTGCCATCAGCATCTCCACCTTCGGCATGCGGCAGCGGATGAAGGCGGCTTGTTTGGTCAGACCCTCGGGCAGTGGGACTTGGAGTCTTTATTGTACCATCCGCCCTAGTATGGGCTGCCAAGAACCCAGCACGGGACGCCTCCGACTGGGTAGGGGGAGGAGTCCGCTGGGAGTCATCCGCCGGGTGTGTGCCACTTTCCCCACTATCCGAGCAGGCACCGTCAATCTGAGCAGGGGTCGTACCCTTTGCTGGCAGAACATCCTTAGCTGGCGGCACGACGGGCATAGATGCCTTCGTCCAGTCAATGGCGCCTTTCTGCTTCAACATCTCCACATTGGCAAGGGCACCAACCTTCGCTGCCTCAGTCAGCGCCTTCTTATATTCCGCCGACTGCTTGAATGCCTCCACAGCAGCGGCCGTAGCACGACTTCCCTTAGCCCCCAGGCGAGCAACTTCAGCCTCCAGCCTCTTCACCTCGGCCAGTCTAGCGGCAGACTCCCGCTGCAGGATCTCAGCTTTCTTCTCCTTGGAGGCCACCCGATCCTGTAGCAGGGACATGTCTTGCTCCAGCTTAGAGACATGATCATTCCGTTCCACGTCCCGCTGGACGGCCACTGCCAGGCGCCACAATCCGCATTGGTCAGGCGCCGCTCCACGTCCGCTAGCCTCCCCCAGCTCTCTCTAGAGACCCTCGATCTCCTCTCGGAGCTCCCGCTCAACTCCAGGCCGCTTAGACGCCACCATGAACATTTCGTGCAGCCCAACTGACAGATGAATGAAGGCCGAGCTGAAGGGCGACTGGTCAATAGCGGTTGGGCGCGAAATCCCCGCTAGCCCGCCAAATCCGAGCCGCTAGCAGAGATGGTACAGAAATTCCCGCTCACCGTCAGTCATAAACTTTACGTACGTGGAGAATGAATCCAAGTCGCTCGCGGGCACCTCTCTCTCAGCAGCCACTGGTGCCTTGGGCGGAGCTTGTCTAGCCTTCTTCTGTTGGCGGGCACTGATGGTCTTCGCATCGTCCCCTTCTTCCTCATCAGCGGAGTCATTTTGTTGGCGCTTCCGCTCAAGCACCCTTGTGTTCCCAACAGTAGGCCTTAACCCATTCGATGGCTGCTCCGACCCCGTGACGGTGATAGTCTCCGCTGAGTGTAACACTAACAGGACCCGCCCCGGATTTCACCTTGAAATCCAAAGTGGCTGTACCTACATGTATGTTTGCAAGCATAATTAGCTACAATGAGCCACGCTCATTGTACTGCCAGAGGTACCGACACTCACCAGGGGGTGACCTGCGGAGACACAGCCAGGTGAGCTACCGCCCGAGCCCGGGATCGCCCCCAGATCACAGCTGACGCGCCGCCACGCTCCGCGCCACGGTAGCATCAGAAGCTCCAAACGCTGGATATCGAAACACATCAGTCCCACATCGAAAACAAGAAGAAGATCAACCTTCTCCTCACCTATAAAATGTTTCCTCCTCTCTCCTCATTAATTACGCATTTACTACTCATTTATTGCTATGCTGCCCATATACAGTGACTGACTTAGGCATCAGAGAAGTGAAGACCGCCCAACGCGGTCTCCCTCTGACTCCTTGTCTCTCGTGTTGCAGCAAGCGGAAGTCATCTAATCCTCGGAGTAGTGGTCCGCCCACCGGACCCGCATTAAACGAAGAGTCGGCTACCGCCGGACTTGAGCATTAACATTGGCGCCGTCTGTGGGAACCCTTGAACAAAAGGTCACCCCACCACCACCATGACTAACGGTAGCGGGGAAGACGTTGACGAGCAGGCAGATCAGTCCGCCATTCCCCAACCCACCAACCCAGCGGTAGGCATCAACCGCGCGCTATTCACCATCCCTGTAAACCCCAGTGGTGAGACAAACCCAGGTAGCAGCCGCCCGCCAGGCCAAGACCTCGCCTCTCTATATGAGATGGCACTGGCGGATCTTCACAAAGCAAACAGACAGCGTGAACAAGAACGCAAGGAAAAGGCCGAGGCCCAAAAGCAGGTGGCCACGCTTGTGTCACGCTTCGACGAGCTAAAGAGAACGTTGTAGGTAACCGCCAACCCGGCACGAAGTGAGCAGTCACGGAGCACCAGGCACAGCCGACCTGGTACAGGAGCATTGATACCTGCACCAGTCATGCATGTGCAGGTCTGCGCCAACCAGAGCTAGCGGGAATGGGGCTGCCCCCTGTACCCCAGCTGATGTTGGAACAGGAGGCAGAGTCATCACTGCACACGCACCGCTCGAGACCTCGGGCAAGAACCGAGGGAAACCCACCCGCTCCCAGGCGAGGATCAGTTCAGCGGAGTACCCGGCCAGGCCCCACCGGTGATGCAACCGCTCAAATACTGGAAAGGATGCAGCAATTGGAACAAAGGTTAATCCGAGCGGAATCAGCCACCCCAGCGCCAATCTCAAATCCACTTTTCGCATCCAGGCCAGGACCATTTACTGCTGGTCTGGGAGGGACTGCCACCCAGATGACGCATCGGAAGGGACTGCTAACCGGAACAGGAGGCGGTGGATAGAAGGGATTGCCAACGAACCACAGATAGTAGACGGGACTGCCGACTAACTACCTCATGTCATCTGGAAGGGACTGCCAACCAGGTGAAGCATCGGAAGGGACTGCCAACCGGGCTGTAGTCTGGAAGGGACTGCCAACCAGACTATTACCTAGAAGGGACTGCCAACTAGGTAATGCATGCATGTGCTGACTGATAACCTCCTCAATAACTGGAAACAACCTCTTTCAATTACTTGCCTTCGGAAAGAAACTCGATATTACTTCAATAAATCATTAACAATTCACCTAAAGCATAACTCAGGATTATCTCACTATCTCGCTAACTCAAATCTCAATAAATCCTCGAAAATATAAAAACAAATACAGTGTAAATCAATAAATGGTTTTGGAAAGAAATCTCAATCTAACTCAAGGCTGATAAGTGCGGAGCTCAAAACTCAATAAATCTCGATAATTTAATTATGCTCAAATATTTGCTAAATCCTTCGTACTCGTATATCTTCATAAAAACTGATATTCGAAAACAATAATTCTCATAATCTTTTCTTAATCAATCACTTCCCGAAAATCATTTCCCAACTCAATAACTCATAAATAATAGCTTGAAAAATCTTTTGAAAGCCCTCGGGAAGGAAATCCACTAAAAATCCCGTAACTCATAGAGCATAATAAATCCCAAGAAATCAAGCTCATAAAATCATAATACTCAACAATTCAAATAACAAATTAAACCTCAATCGGAAAATAATAATATACTGCATGCACATTTAATTTAAAATAAATGTCCACTCGCAGTACTATTTAGGCGATCACGTATACGAATTCCTTCATCGAGCAATAGCTCGGTATATCGCCCTGTACACAATTATAATTCGTGAATAACGATTCGGCAATTAAATACGATTCTAATATCTTATTCTCCTAAATCAAACTTCAATTTCTTTTCCAATTTAATCCAAACTTCACCATTAACACCAAAACTTTATCATTTGCACCAATTCTTTAATTGAAGGTTTCTAGGGCAAAACTGAGAGAAATCCGATAGTGGAATTCTCATAAATCAATAACCAAACTATTGAACTTCGGAAATTCCGATTAATATCCAAACCTCCTCCAATTTCCACCAAACATCTATCCATAAATTCGTAACAATATAAACTACTCAATAGACCAAAACAACTCACCAAGAATGGCCGGACGCGCCCTCACGGGCCGCCACAGACGACTGCAGGTGGGCCCCACGCGCCGCCGGTCAACCACCATGTCTGGCTACCAAATTTTACCAGCATCATCAACTCAACATTCTAAGCGTCTTTCACAACTACTACAAATCCAGAAAACGACTAGAAGTACCTCAACAATTAAGGAGAAGCTTGAACTCAAACCGTGAATAGTGATCGTAATCTTCCAGCCGTCAGTTCTTCCTCCATGCTTCAAATCGCTGCACAAGATTCAGGAGGTAGCATCTACATCCCAAGGCGCTTCCAAAGAACCTAACTTTATCATCTGGGGTGGCCGGAATAGGAAGAAAACGGCGTTGACTTAAACTGCTACAGTAAACTTCCAACGCTCGATGCGTCGTTTTCTGGCCAAACCGCCGTGAGTTACCACTGCCAGCGTCAAGAGGAGGAGGAGATGAGTCTACTGATATCAACCTTGCACCACCAGGTGACCGGAGAACGAGGAAGTGCCGGAGCTGCAGATCGCCGAAGGGAGAGAGAAAAACGCGGGGGAGGAGGAGAGAGAAAGGGAAAAGAAAAGTTACCGGCCAACAGTAGAAATTCAAATATATACTACTTACCGTGAACAGTAACTTTCACATTTTCGGGTATAACTTTCGTATAAGAGCTCCGATTTTTACGTAGCACATATGCACGCGCTCGGTTTAACGTCCACTACAACTTTCATGAAGGAAATTTTCTTAAATTTTGACCCAAACAAAAAGTCAACTTTTAGGGCCCCCTAAAATGTCGAAACGGAGCAAAAAAGTAAATGTAAATGTCGTTTACCCATCGAAAGACTTGTAAACTGGTAAATTTAGGTTCGGGACGTTACAAACACCGCTAGCAGACTTCTTTCAGCAGAGGGATTCCCACCATCGGCGATGTTACACCCCGTATCCAATTACTTTTTTCTGAGTCTAAAGGAATTATTATACGTTTTACCGTCTTTGATTTCAGTTTTTATCAATTAAGGGGTTGCTAGAAGTTGACTTTTTATGGGTTAACAATTTGAGAAAATTTCCTTCACGTAAGTTGTAGGGGACGTTAAACCGAGTCCGTGGACATATGGTACACTTAAATCGGAGTTCGTATGTGAAAGTTATAGCTTAAAATGTGGAAGTTACTGTTCATGATAATAAAAATATATATATGGAAAGTTACCACTGTAGGTTTCCATTTTCGGAAACCCACGGTAACTCTCTCTCTCCTCTCCCCCGACCTCTTCCTCATTTTAACCGATTTCTTCTTCCTCCGATTTCTCCCTTTTCCGGCCGACCCACGACAGAATCCGGGCACGGGCAAGCTCGTCTCCTCCTCCTTTTCATGCCTGTGGTGGTGTTTTGCGGTGGCTCGATCGGAGGAGCTCGGATTTGAGCCGTGAAGTTCACGGTAGCAGTTTGGGAATTTTGTCAATTTCAGGCGATTCCGGCCGTCTCCGGCCACCAAACCGGCGTCGAAGGTGGGGTTTTCGTCAAGGATCATTTTCCCCCTAGTCTCAAGTCACGATTTGCAGTGTGGAGGGAGAATCGAGCAAAACCTGATCCTAGGGTTTTGAATTTTCTGGAAATTTTTCACCGGCCGAATTGGAGCTCTTCAAGGTAAAATTGGAACTTGTTGTAGTTGTGAAAAGTGTTGGGTCTATTGAGTAGGTGGTGCTGCCAAAATTTGGTGGCCATTGGTGGTGGTTGCCGGTGGCGCGTGGGCCCACGCTCGGCCACTGTGGGTGGCGCGTAGAGCTGCGTTTTAATTACCGTTTTGGTTCCATAAATCCTTTAATGATTGTAGAAGTTTATACATGAAGTTTGGTGGAAATTGGAGGAAATTACGATTGAGCATGAATTGTTGATTATCGATTTACGTGAATTTGATCGCCTATTTTCTTTCGAATTCACTTTAGAATTTATATATCGATGAATGAATATTATTGGAGAATTAAGGATGGTTTCGATGTGAATTAAGGAGTTAGAGTTTGAAGGGGGACGTTTTAAATTTCAATTTCTAATATTCGTAAAGTTAATTTATGTCCTGTAAATATATTTTTACGAGTGCTATTCATACAGGACGAGAGGAGTATTCGTATGAGGAAAATACCGAGCGACGTCAGGATTGATCATACTATGAGTGGACTTTTATTTTCAAAGAATGATGCATTCATTTATTTATTTGTTTCTGAGATGATAATTTGTTTATCGTATTACTTTCTCGAGCATATGGTTATTTTCGGAAATGGTTTTGGATATTTGATTATTTGCAGATTTTATGGCGTGCAGGGTCACGTCATTGGAATATGCTTATTTTCTCTTATTTATTTTTGAATTTGAGTTTATCTTGGCGTGTGGGACACGTCATGGGAATTCTTTTGCGAGAGTTGGGGAAGCCTTATGTATTTATGATTTTACTGTGGTTTTCGGATTTTCTTTTGCCATACTTTGGGTGACTTATCATTGCTAGCTTTGATCTTCCGCCTTTGTGGCGAGGTGATGGGATCACCGAAGCCCTCCGCCTTTGTGGCGCTGGTTACTGTCTCTGTGACAGTAATTCTGAAGCCCAGTATCCTATCGCTACACTTAGTGGCGTAAGGGTATATTACGGGAGTAATGGGAGTACTTTAGCCTGGGAGGCTATCACCCGAGCCTGGGAGGCTCACTTGTATGGCTATCGTCTTCCCCTACTCACTTTACTATTTTTGACTAGCGGGCCTAGTTTGATTTCCGTTTAACCAGCGAGGCTGGTCTTATTTTCTTGAGTACCGGAGTTTCAATCTTTTTATTTAGTTTGTGACTAGCGGGGCTAGTCGGTTTTTTCTTGTACAGAACTTCTCTTGTTTTGTTTTCCTTAAACATTGCATGCATTGGGAGTTTATAGAGAAATAAATGGGGAAAGTATAAAATTCCTTTTGTTTAAAATTGTTTATTTTTGTCCACTCACGCTAATGTGTTTTAAATTACTTTTCCCCTGGGCCCTTCGGTTTCAAATGCCCAGTTTACAGAATTGCTACTCTGCGTTCAGGAGTGAGCCATAGTGACCGCATCCGCTTCTGTCATCACATTTCGTAGGTTACCTGTTTAACCTACTATACTCTATGTTAATTTACATTCCTAGAATTGCTCTGATTACTATGGGATTTGTGACCCAGACTTGTAATGAATTATATTTGAGGTCTATGACCTAACTTTGGTGAATTGTGGTATCTTAAATCTTGGAGTTTCTTAGACTTGAAGTATTTGATATACTATTATTATCTTTGAGTTTGAGTTGGTTGAATTATGGGAGCAGGGTGGCTCTAGGAGTATGTGGTTGGATTTTTTTTTTTTTGGAAGTGAAATTTGTTTTCCACAGATTTTTGGGTTGTCTATTTTTAAGGGAGGTTATGCCAAAATTTTTGGTAAACCTTCTTTAAAAGTGGGTCCCGCAGGACCACTTCGGATTTCAGGGTGGAATCCGGGGCGGGCCTTGTCAGTTGGTATCAGAGCACTAGGTTTCTAGATTCTGTAGACTCCCTTACTTCCTTGCTACTTTATATGCTTAATGACGCCTAGTACCTCCCGAGTGATGGCCCGACCGCGGCGGATCCCCATCGTGTGCTCTTCGGTACTAGTGTGTTATTATGCATGTAAAGTAGATACGTTGTTGTACTGATCCTTGAACTTCTTAAATACTCTTTCTTTAGGTACTATGGCTCGTAATCGCTGAGCACGTGGGAGAACTCCGATTGAGGAAGATGAGCCGATACCTAGGGGGTTTGCGGATACTTTTGTGTAGCTTTCAGCAGATTGCTACAGCGCTCCCCGGGTCACGTACCGACTATACTGTGGAGCGTGCTAGGAGGCATGGGGCTCAGACTTTTGCTTCTGCCACCTCACCTGTAGAGGCTCAGCGGTGGCTTGATAGGATGGAGAGAGTTTTCTCCCAGATGGACCTTCCAGAGGACAGGAAAGTGAATTTGGCGGTAAAGTTCCTTGAGGATACCTCCTAGCATTGGTGGATTGGTGTTGTCAATGACCCTGCAAATGCTGGTCCGATGACATGGGATATGTTCAAGGCCCATTTCTATGGACGTTACTTTAGTGATGCCCACCTTAATCGGATGCAGGACCAGTTCTTGAATTTAGAGAAGAGAGATGATCAGTCAGTGTTGGAGTTTGAGCAGAAGTTTCTCTCCTTGGCTCACCATTTGCCGGACTTGGTTCGTACTGAGCAAAGCAAGATCCGTAGATTTGTTCAGGGACTTGGAGGAAAGTTTAAGGATAAGATGTTGGGCACACCGTACCGAAGTTTTGCTGAGGCAGTATCTTATGCCATGGAGATTGAGTCGGACTCACCTGTCGGATTTCACCCTAGGGATCCTGGTGGCCCTAGCCAGGGTCCATCTAAGAGGGCTACTTCCACATCCGGTTCTGGTTCTTCAGTTGGTAGTGGAAAGAGCAGTGGTTCCAGTTCGAGGTCCCGTACTAGATTCAGGGGACGTGTTAGGAGATTCTCTTGGGGTTAGTTTAGTGGACGACAGTCTGGGCAGCTTGAGAGGTCCAAGAGTTATCATGGTGGTTCGAGTGGGGCTTTGACTAGCCAGTCAGCTCAGTTTGGGCAGTATCAGACAGTGGGATGTTTTATGTGTGGTCAGCAGGACCACTTCAGGAGAAACTGCCCTTTTTTGACTCAGGGAGCCAGATCTACCCCCACTCAGACTGTTGGTCAGTTCTCTGCCGGCGGTTTGACTAGCGGTGCCCATACTAGCTCGGTAGGCCGAGCTAGTTCTCAACAGGGCAGGGCTCAGCGAGGTCGTCCTGTGACACATGCTAGACTGCACGCCATGACCCAGCAGGAGGGCCATGATTCACCAAAGGTTATCGTTGGTACGTTGTTTATTTTTAATCAACCCGCTTTAACCTTGATTGATCCCGGTTCGACGCACTTTTTATGTCAAGTAGATTAGCATGTTTTGCAAATGTGCCGTCATCACTTCTTATAGGCGAGTGGTATGTTTCTTTACCTGCGGGAGAAGCACTTAAGATAGAATGGGTTTTTAATAATTGTGGTGTAATGGTTGATGGTTTTTGCCTGGAGGTCAACCTGATCCCTCTAGATCTTGTTGAGTTTGATGTAATTTTGGGGATGGACTTTCTGGAGACACATGGTGCATTGGTTGATTGTTTCCGTAAAGAAGTAGTGTTTCGAAGTCCAGGAAAACCGGAAATCACTTCCCGTGGCGAGCGGAACATTCTCTCCTCTTGCCTGATTTCGGCCATTACAGCAGAAAAGCTTTTGAATAAGGGTTGTCAGGCTTACTTGGCACACATTATGGATACAAATAGGGAGGTGTTGAATATAGAGGATATTTCTATGGTCAGGAAGTTTCCAGATGTGTTTCCCGATGAACTACCTGGTTTGCCTCCAGTAAGAGAAATAGACTTTACCATTGAATTGCTCCCTGGTACTACACCCATATCTCAGGTGCCTTACAGAATGGCCCCAGCAGAATTAAAAGAGTTAAAGACCCAGTTATAGGAGTTGTTGGATAAAGGTTTCATTCGGCCAAGTGTGTCTCCTTGGGGTGCTCTGGTGCTTTTTGTTAAGAAGAAGGATGGCACCTTGAGATTGTGTATTGATTATAGAAAATTGAATAAGGTCACAGTGAAGAACAAGTATCCATTACCACGAATTGATGATTTATTTAATCAATTGCTGGGTGCCAAAGTCTTTTCTAAGATTGATTTGAGGACCGGTTATCACCAATTACGGATAAGAGAGTCCGACATACCCAAGACTGCTTTCCGATCATGCTATGGTCACTACGAGTTTGTAGTGATGCCTTTCGGGTTAACCAATGCTCCTGCAGCTTTTATGGATCTCATGAATCGAGTATTCCGCCCATACTTGGACCGTTTTGTGATTGTGTTTATTGATGATATTCTGGTTTACTCCAAGAGTGATGAGCTTCATATTAAGCATTTGAAGCTAGTACTTCAGACTTTGAGGGAGGCTAGACTATATGCCAAGTTGAGTAAGTGTGAATTCTGGCTTAACAGCATAGGATTCTTGGGTCATGTGGTGTCAGCTGAAGGTATTAGTGTGGATCCTCAAAAGGTGGAAGCAGTTTTGAATTGGGGAAGACCCACCACCGTGACGGAAATTCGTAGTTTCTTGGGTTTAGCAGGTTATTATCGGCAGTTCGTTCAGGATTTCTCTAGACTTGCGGCCCCCCTCACTAAATTGACCAGGAAGGGTGCTAAATTTGTTTGGTCGGAGGAGTGTGAACAAAGTTTCCATGAACTCAAAGGACGTTTAACTAGTTCCCCAGTTCTGGCATTGCCTGATGATAGCGGGGAGTATGTGATTTACAGTGATGCCCCAAGACAAGGCTTAGGTTGTGTGTTGATGCAGCATGGAAATGTGATTGCCTATGCATCTAGGCAGCTGAAACCTCATGAAATGAACTATCCTACTCATGACCTTGAGCTTGCTGCTGTAGTACTTGCACTTAAGTTATGGAGACACTATCTTTATGGGGCACGATGCCAGATTTTCACAGATCATAAAAGTCTCCAGCATCTACTTAACCAAAGGGACTTAAATTTGAGGCAAAGGAGGTGGTTAGAGTTGATTAAGGATTATGATTGCACTATTGAGTACCATCCAGGAAGGGCCAATGTGGCAGCTGATGCACTTAGTCGAAAGCCCTTTAGCTCTTTAGCCCATTTGAAGGCAGTTCGAGTTCCTTTACTTTATGAATTACGATCTACAGGGGTTAATTTGACGATTGAGAAAGAGTCTGGAGCATTGATAGCTAGCTTCCATGTGAGGCCGATTCTCATTGATAGAGTGCGGGAGGCACAAGATGAAGATGACTATCTGAGACAATTAAAAGAAGCAGTGAGTAGTGGCACTAGAACAGACTTTACTCTCAGAAGAGATGGAGCCTTAATGTTTGGAAATAGAATATGTGTACCTAATCTTCATGATATTAAACGAGAAATTTTGGAAGAGGCTCATAGTTCTGCTTACGCTATGCATCCCGGCGGGACAAAAATGTACCGAACTTTAAAACCATACTATTGGTGGCGAAATATGAAGAGGGAAATTGTAGCATATGTGAGTAGGTGCTTGGTGTGCCAACAGGTAAAAGCAGAAAGACAGAAACCTTCGGGATTGCTACAGCCGTTGCCTATTCCGGAGTGGAAGTGGGAGCACATCACCATGGATTTTGTTTCGGGTCTTCCGCGAACTCGTAATGGTCATGATACTATTTGGGTGATTGTGGATCGACTCACTAAGTCTGCTCATTTCTTACCTGTCAACAAAACTTACGGGATGGACAAGCTAGCGGAACTTTATGATAATGAAATCGTAAAACTTCATGGGCCACCCGTTTCTATTGTCTCCTTTGGCGGAAGTGGGTCCCGCAGGGCCACTTTGGATTTCAGGGTGGAATCTGGGGCTGGCCTTGTCAGGCGATTCCAGAGGCAACACCTCACATGGACAACGACCGCCACGCGGCGTTGCAGTCAAACCATGGTCCTCCGGGACAAAGTAAGGGGACACGTCAACAGTCTTCGACGACCCTGATCAGGCATGTTGACCCCCGCCACATGGGTATCAAATATTGGGCTTGCTACCCAACACCCTCTGCTCAATGCAGCTCCCCTCAACAAACAATACACCGGCCAAACGGAGGTCTATCTTAGCCGGGGAGTGGGGGACTCCCTGGGGGCCTAGCAGGGGCCCACCCGAAAGGGTATAAAGCGTTTGCTCAGTAAGTCCATGGTTGACAACACACTGACGCTAATTATGTTTTTGCAAGTCTAGCAGAAGTAAAGCTTCGAACCGCTAGGCAACTCCCCAACCAAGATTGCCCTCCTTGACTGGGGACTTGGGGGACTTGTACTTACATGAGCATTTGCAAGCATAATTAGCTATAATGAGCCACGCTCATGCTACTGCCAGGGGTACCAACTTCTTCCAAAGGAGTAACCTACGGGAACGCAGCCAAGCAAGCTACCGCCTGAGCCCCGGCTTACCCCCAGATTAGCGCTAACGCGCCGCCACGTGCCGTGCCAAGATAGCATTAGAAGCTCCAGAAGCTGGGAACTAAAGCACATCAGTCCCACATCGAAAACATGGAGAAGATCAGCTACTTCCTCACCTATAAAGGTTTTCTCCTCTCTCCTCATTAATTACGCATTTACTACTTACCTATTGTTACTTTGTCAACATAAATACATTGACTAACTTAGGCATCAGAGAAGAGAAGACCGACCAACGTGGTCTCCCTCTGACGCCCTCTGTATTTTACTTGACAGGTAGCGGAAGTTCTGAGAATATCACAAGTAGCGGTCCGCCCACCGGACCAGCGTTAACCAAAGTTTAGCTACCGCTGAACTTTAGACATTAACAATGAATAAATAAAACTTGGATGCAGTGCTAGTACTATTTTGGTTGTTCTAGTTATGATGCATGTAGTGCCTAGAGGAGAGGTGTCAGCTGGGGTATTGGTATTCCAATATAGAATCAATCGGTGAATCCTTCAAATGTGATTCAGGAATAAGGAATTGTCAATTTCATAGGGGGCAGTGCGCAGTTGCATTTATATTCCACAAATGCAACGGCCAATTTAGTGCATGTCAATTTGTTCTCAACCAGGTAAATGTACTCCCTTCACAAAGAAGTGTGTACTGCCACTCTAAACTGGAATTCCAATTTAGGGCTTGCAATGCTTGTAGAAACCATGCCAAGACTGCTCAGGGGGTCTCGGTAGGGATGGCCAAAATCTCTAGCGGGGTGGAGCTCCATTGGATACCCGCCCCTAATGGGGGGAGAATTTGGGGACAAATGTAGAATGGGGATGGGGATCCCCAATCCCCGCTATCTTGAGGATGGGGCGGGGATGGTATTGTGATCCTCATCCCCAAATCAGCCCCAATAATATATACATATATTTATTTTATGTATATTTTAATTTATTTTTATAATATAATCACAAATATATACATTTACTATTTTACTTTAATGGCTACACTTTTACTTTAATGGTATTTTGACTTTTGCACTCATTGAATTATAAATTTAATCATGTTTTAATTTTATTTGTTATAGATTTTGATTTTAAAAAAGGTAATATGAGAAGAAAAAAATTATTTTATTTATTAAATTCTTATTGAGGATTTATGATGGATTTGGAGGGGGGATGGGGACAGGGAATCCCAAATATATTTTTATTGGGGATTGGGGCAGGGATGGGAGTGGAGAATGACCCCGGAGATGGGGATGGTATTGTGATCCCCATCCCCAACCCGCCCCATTGCCATTCTCGGTTAAGCTTTTAATAGCAATCAAATCCAATAATCCTCTCTCTATCTAGTTCCCATGGAGGTGTGGTATGGTCGACGGCTCAATGAAAGCATCTCTATAGTCGGCAATACAGTCGTTTGCTCATTAAATATTTCGGCTTTGAGTTCGAACCAGGTCAGGCCAATTTAGAACCTGTATAGTGCAACAATCTTGACTGAGTTCCAAGTATGCCTAAGCTTTACTCCACTCATCCCAGGTTCAGACGTGACCCAAAGAACTCTTGAGTGTGACTAACATCATCCCCAGCCCATAAAAGCCTTCTAACAAGCAACTAATGTCGGCAAGAATTTTTTTGGGAGGAACAAATTAGATGGCCAATATTCTTCAATACTGTACCATACAGCTTTAACGTTTGTTCTCCTGAGAGCATATGCGAGTCCCAACCTCGTCTGATGGCATACAAACCCGGCAATTCGGCTTAGTGGAAGCATCACGTCTGATAGGCAAGGACCTAAGGACATTGCCAAAAATGAAGGGAAAAAGAAAAAAAAGAAAAAAATGAAGATCACGACTTCAGCAACCAGGGGTGGCTCTTAAAAATGGTTGGCACTAATCCCAGAGAACCATGCATGCCTGTGCGAGAGACTTGATTTTTTGAAACAGTAGAAAAATTGCTATATGCACTTGGAACGTATAGTTTTCCCAGCTCAACATAATGCTGTCACACAAACATGAATAAATATGCTGCCGCACATGATTTTATGCTCTACTTGTTCTACCGCATAATATGTTAATACGGTTTTGAGATGAACTTTTGCAACCAAAGTTACAAAGATGATGGATATAGCAACTCACGGCATAACGGCCAACAATATCAGTGGACGGAGTTACCACTGCAACCGTAGGCTATATCAACAAATAATGAACAACAAAAAGTTCCATCCTCTAATCTTATGATCCAGTATTTACAGGTACGTCAACAAGCCTGAGTCTTATTACTTCGTGTAGCAACTTTGATCTCTCTCTAAAGTGACTTTTATGCCCGCAATATGACGCATAAGAAAACTACTCATATTCTAGTCATTTAAGTATCAACAAAATTACAGTTTGCTTGAACAGTCCAGAGCTCACCAACAACTATTTGACAGTTCTTATTCAAGGTTACTCAGGGTACTCGCTCCATCTCTATCTAACATAACTCTGTTACCCTCATCTGATAGCAGTCAGAGACTCACAGCACTGCATGGAAGTGATGGAACATAGTACAATCATCAGAAGGAATAAAAGACATGACATTGATTACCATGTTTTAATCCAAATCCAAATTCAGATGAAGTATGCTCCTACCTTCCTTAAGAGTCCTTCAAAATATCCAGTCCACAAAAGTTCATGAACTTCACAATGACCTTATCCTCGACTTACAAAACAAGCTCAAAAGCGATAAACCTTCAATGATGGCTAAACAGACCCCGAGATTTCACACACCATTTCTGCGTAAAAGCAAACTTCAACAATAAAGATCCAAGGGCATACAATAAACAATGTACCTTAATGCAGTACCTAAAAAGCGCATATAAGTCAACCTTATATCAGGTTCCACTCACTTCCCAGTTCCCAAGTAGTATACTCAAAGTCATCGATTCCAAGACAATATGTGTATAATCTCTATATCAGACATAGAAGTGACCAGATAAGAGTGTCTCAAAAGACACAACTAAATTCATATCGACATAAGACAACAGATCCGACTCCTTATGATTTACTTCTCTAAAGTGGAGGTAGAAATAATGCCCCCCTAGAATCTTAACACACACACACACACACACCCTTTTGAATTATGAATCTACATCTACTTCGATTATATCCCCTTGGTTAAGGAAAAATACATAGTTATCAAGGCAGCAAATTTCCCATCAGTAAGGAAATATTCTCAAACATCAACTCTTTAAGTCGAACTTAAATCAAATATGCATGTTACTAATATTTAATTTACATGCTCAGCAACTGCAAAGTGCTCCACCAAGAATTGTTTCAATGTTAGAGAACTGATGTAACATCATACCTCATCTCTGACAGAGCCATACGTTGTCTAATGGCTTCCAATGTATTCAGCGATATAGAACCGAAGCATTTAAGTACGGCAAACCAGGCACCCTGCCCATTTGGTTTCCTTTTATGAGCAGTCAATTTTCACCACCATCCTACAACAGAAACTGCAGCCCAAGAAAGCCATAATCTAAGATTAAAAATCTCTTCTTTTTCTAAATATTATTGTTCTTTTTAAGCAGAATTCTTTTTTTTTTTTTGTTTAAGTTAACACCTGCAAAATAAGTACTTCCTGATGAAAGAGTGTGTACTCATACTGAAGAGGACATGCCATCTGAAGATCAGAAAAACCCCTTATTCAGACTATGAGTAGAGACCAACTCAAAACAGATTGAAAACTAAAGATTCCACAACATACCAGAAAAATCTTCAATAATCGTATCCCGCACATGAGAACTTCAAGGTATATCCATAGCAGCTGGCACTGACATGGTACAGTATACTATATATTTGTAGAAGGGTTACCCAGCAACTGTATGAACACAAGTCCCCTATGTCTGACTTGCAGGGTAAGCGACATGTGAGAGATATCCCCAGAAAAACGTAATAACATAGACTAAATATTTCTTCCTTAACTTTCAAAATTAGATGTACCAAGTGTTGATACCCAAGATACTTCACACATGTATGAATGATGCTTTAGTAGTAGAAATTGAGAAAGTTCATCTCCTGGCAGTTACTATATGCATTTTTCTTCTTCTTTCATCTAAGGGGGGGGGGGGGGGGGGGGAGTTTTCAACCCACAAATGCACTCGGAAGAGCATGAAATCTTAATCTCTTATTGTCACCCCTCAATTTGAAACCATCATCCGTAAACAACACCAGGCAGCATAAATAGGATAAAGAATTAACCGTATAAAAGCTTCATTACAACAGGCACATTAATATGCAATGGCTGTAGGGCGTCACTTGAGGTATAATATCAGCAATATGTTCCTAAAAAAGCTAACCATAGCCACAGTATGGTAGAAAAACATTAACAAATAATACAAAGCACTGCAGCACTACCAGTGGCCACGATTTCTTTACAATGCCATTTTAGAGAATATGTGTGTATAATTACTATCAGGGTTTAAGAAAATTGTTACAACTTATAATAGACTTTACCAAATGTAAAAAAAATTCGATCCTTTACAGCTAAGGAATTCTAAAAACCAGTATCACATTCAGCAACTTGGTATATGCTATATCAATGTGAACCACTTGATCAAAGTCACGGTGATATTTGACTCCAACATGATGGCATCTGGCTATATAAGTATTTCTATACCGTATGTACCTTCTGGGTCCACTTAACTTCCCAAGTTTGTAGAATCAGTCCCTGAACCTCTTAATCAAAGTTATGCTGATATTTGACTCCAACACCATGTGCGTAATCTTTACACACACTAGGGTCATAGAACAGAAATGACCCGATTGGAAATAGAGAACAGAGAAAATGGATGTCAACAAAAGACCATGGTCAGACTCCTTAAGGGGCTAGCGAACAAAGGCTCCCTAAATTTCTGAACACCGTAGCATTAATATTTAGGAGACGCAAACGCACAGAGAGAGAGAGGAACATCATGTAAAAAGTACAATTGCTATAGAATATCCTTGAATACTTGGTTATAGACTTTGAAATCCCGTGTAACTTAATATTCTTCTTCAAAATACTTGAATATAGAGAAAGTAATATGTATAAGAATATGGCATTTACCTCCCCTTTTTTTTTTTAAGAAAAAGAGATAACTTCATTCAATTTATCTATGGCCAGAAGGCTCGTACATCCAATACTATCTTACACCAAAATCATAAATGGTCTAAGCTATCAAACAAAGGACAGGTGACCTTCACTGTTAACACATTCGCTCACTTATGGAGCCTAACCACAAGAAAGAAAATCCTCCCTACTGATGCGGGAAGCGTGAACACGATAGTAAGAGGCTCCGTCAAGCGTCGAAAGCCATATGAGATGAGCTAGAATCCACTAGCAATTACAGGCACAGCCGTAAGAAACATAGAGAAACTTCTCTAATATTTGGTATTTTTATTGATAACTTGAATGAAAATTACAATCTAAGAGGTCCCTTATATAGGGCACATAGCATAAACCTAATAAAACTAGAAAACATAAAGACGAATTTATTGTAGACTAAAACTAGGAAACCTAATTAAATAAAAATCAAAAATAAAATCCTAGATACTAAAGAATATTACGCAAATAAGTATTTGGAATCTCAACCAAGATTTTGCTCGAAAATCTCGATATATCCAATAGAGTAATTTATGATTAATTTCATCATTAAGAAGCCTATTTGAATACCAATTTCCAATATTCAAATCATTTTTCTTAATGTAGAGACGCTTCTTTCTTTTCGAGATTCTTTGTTGAAATTGGCTGAAATCTCGTCCTACATCACCTACCAACTTCCTTTTGCTAGTAACCTAGTCGCCTAGAGACCTCAATTGGTGTACAACTAGAGAAACTAAGATGCAAGTAGTAGAAAATTAAAACTTCTAGTAATAGGCAGAGAAATCTGGAAAGACTAAATCTTTCCTTTGCCCTTGTCGCTAGGGCTGGGAACTGTTCCAATGCTAGTAGGATAAGTGATCTTCAGAGGAGTACCACCAAGCTTCTTATTGACACTCTGAGCTTTATTCTTACTTCCAAGAGGCCTACCCGACCTCTTTTTCAAAGTGACCAAAGTAAGGTCACCATCCTCTTCAATAAGGCCAAGTGCCTCCGCCTGCAGTGTAGGAATCTTGCCACCCAAGATTGTTTTGAACTTCTTGGGAGAAGGATGGTTAGCACCGCTCCGTTCCCGTTTCTTGGAAACCAGATCAATCTGTGTCTTCTGCATACCTGTAGGGACAACAAGATCACAAGAAACGTCCATAACAGGTTCCTCACCTGAGGCCCTAGTACTCTCCAACCTGTGCTCCAAATGACTACCCACAGAAGTAGGACTGATTTCACTTGGAACCGGATCAAGGGGAGAAGGAGGATCAGAGCTCAGACGCTCCACTCGGCGAAAAGCAGGTCTCTTCTTCTTTGGAATGACCGGGGAAGGATAGAGAAGGTCACCCTTGCTCTTGGCAGAAAAGGCAAAAGAATTCCCTGAGGTCGAACCTCCTGGAAAGTGAAGAACCCTAGGAGTAGGGTTGACTGCAGTTGGCTCCTCACAAGCAATTCCAGCATGTGTGACCAAACCACACTGAGAGCATCTCCCCCACAGATGCTCGAACTGGAATTGCAACACAGGTTCAACTCCGGTATCAAGAAAGACTCTTCTTTCACGCAGGATCGGTTTGGATGTGTCATGGGTGAACAAAACCCTATTCACCCCCTTCTTAAACTCCTTCTTGTCATAGTCCAAGAATCCACCCAACAGATTACCAATCAACATGAGATTCTCGGGTTCTTCATACAGAGGAGGTATACCAGCAACTTTAGCCCAGATTCGAAGATGCTTAAAAGGAATCTCATGCAATGGCTTAACGCCATCATATTCTTCAAAGCAGACAGGGGCACGATCAAAACACCATACTCCCCCCCGAAGAATTTTGTTACGATCACGTGCAGAAGCAAAGGAGAACAAGAAAAGATTACCAGCCTGTTCTTGTATCCGAAACTCCTTATCCACCACCCAGGTTCGATTGAAGTGAGACATGAATGCCTTTGGGTCGATAGGTTTTCGGGTCAAAGGCTTGCCAAGGAGAAAAAATTGGGAAGACTTGCGAACAGGACCTCCACCGATCTTCCCCAGATCTGGGGCACGACCCCCATCAGCAAGAGCAAGCGAGGCAGTGAAGCTCGCTGTTACTGCATCAATGGAGGCCATAGTCAAGAGAGAACGTAGGCGGGAAGAGATAGGGACGAAACAATTGTTAGAGGAGGCAAGGAGCCCGTAGACAACTAGGGTTGAGAGAAAAACTCTCCTAGGGTTTTACTAATTGAATCCTTTAGCATATATAAAGTTATTGGCATTTACCTCCCCTTAATTACAGAATATCTGTATATAATAGAACTTATACCGGTTATGCAAGAAACATAAACTTCCTATCAATGGGAAATAATAAGGTTGTCATCAAACTCCAATCATGATTGTTTTAAATCTGAGATATTAACTTGAACTTGCAAGCAAGCTCATATGTAAGCTTCATGTCTGATCATAACAAATGGATCTTAGCAGATAGTCACTAGAGAAATTAAGAGCATGTCAGCAAGAACTCACGAACATAAAAAATAAAAAAATAAAAAAATAAAAAAATAAAAAATTCATAGATAAAGGTGTAGCTACAAGGTGCAAAGCTGTGTAAGCCAGGTTGCATCACATACCCAGAACATCATTACTAATAAAAGTTGGAAGCATATTTGCTACATCATTGATATGGTGAACCAAAAGAACAAAAACAGAAAAAACAAGGAACCCAAAAGAAACAGTTTTCGCTATACTGTATTGTTAATCCTAGTATGACTTATAAGAAACGAGATTACACATGCTCTATCAATTTCCTAGACCATGACAAACACATTTCTATATGCCCACCTAGAAAAATAAAACCTAAGTAGAACCTTGTTCCGAGCCACGCATCTCAGGAATTGCAGAACGCAGCAACCGCTCCCCAACAACTAATCGAAACTGCCTGCAGAAATCATTTCTTGCTAACTTCCCAGCCTGTATCAAGATTCATCATAACATTCAGGTTCCCCAACACTTAAATTGGTAATTGTAATTTCGATTATTAAGAAAGAAGGATTAAGAAATAGAAAGAAAAAAAAATCAAAAAATCAAAAATAGAAAATGTAAGCCAGAAGATCACCGCATGGACATTAGAGTACGGATCTTCTGGCGTTTCAATTCTTCTGCGAATTTTTCGCGTTCTGTCCTGAGGGCCTCGAGAACAAACTCGGAATCTAGGACAAAGAGTACGAAAACCCTACTGAGATTGACGGCCACGTCATCGAGAAATCCGAGTTGGGATTTTAGGGCAGGGGCAGCAGCTCTGCGCGGTCGGGAGCAAATCGACGAATTGCTCCGATTAAACGGAGACGGAGTCCGATAAGACTCCGACCCGATTGGAGACGACCCGTCATCAACCTTACTCATGACGCAAGCAGATATCATAGGGCACAGAAAAGCAATGCAGAAATGGGTCGGAGAAACTGAGAGAGAGTCAGAGAGGGTGAGAATTGTGAGAAGTGGAGGAGATTCTCTCTCCTCAGAATATATTATATATAGGTAAGCATCAATGTGCCAGCTGGCATGCCAGATGGATGCCAGCTGGATATTTTGTTTTCTTTTTAGAAAAATTGGATTTTTTTTTTTTTGAGGAGAAATTGGATAATTTGTTTTCTTTTTAGAAAAATTAAATTCACTAGATTAAGAAGAAAACTACCCCTTCAAAAAAAAAATGTACACGAAAGCCCGTGGATTAGCAAGGGAGGGGGAGGAAATGAGTTTCCTCCTCCTATATAACCAAAATAAAAAAATTTACACTACAAAAAAAATCATTAAATAGTCTAAAATATAAATTTCGCATCTTTTTTATTTTCCTCTTTAACCAAATTTCCTCACTCTGTAATACTTTAATTTTTACCATTTAGTTCATTTTTTTCTTGCTAGATTGGTTGATTTTCCTTCATACACTATCAAAATGACATATGGGAAATTATCAAAATAAATAGACTAGATTTTCATTCTTGTGAAAAGGGAAAAGAAAAAGAAAAAAAATAAAATAAAACTCCATGTTAGTTAATACAAATATTCAATCTGATTAAAATTTCTTATTTGGCTGTGCACAGCGTTGTTTTTCTATAAAAACCTAGAGGGCGAGACTCTGGTATAGCGCTGCCGGTAGGGACTGAAGGCAAGATTACCGGCAATTAGGAATGATGGCTCTGCGTAGTCTGGCGTGGAACTGTCGAGTAATAGTTAGCAGTACAAGAAGACGAGCACTTATCGATTTGATACAACAAGAGAAACCCAAAATCCTCTTCCTTTCAGAAACCCTCTGCAACAAGAAACAATTGGAAACCCTACGAATTAAGGTAGGGTTTGATAACTGCCTAGGCTGGCCCAAGGGAGACGATAGCCAAGGTATAGCTTTCTTGTGGATGAACGACGCACAAGTACGAATCAGATATTACTGTGCAAGACATGTAGATGTGGCTATAGGAGTGAATGGGGTGGCAGATGAATGGCGGCTCACTGGGATCAACAGCTATGCGCAAATGGCAGATCGACATAAGACCTAGAACTTGATGATACAACTTGCAGCCCAATCAACGCTACCATGGCTGATTGTAAGCGACTTTAATGAGATAGCGGATAATTCTGAGAAGACGTGGGGACTGAAGGCGAGATTACCGGCAATTAGGAATGATGGCTCTGCGTATTCTGTCGTGGAACTGTCGAGGAATAGTTAGCAGTACAAGAAGACGAGCACTTATCGATTTGATACAACAAGTGAAACCCAAAATCTTATTCCTTTCAGAAATCCTCTGCAATAAGAAACAATTGGAAACCCTACGAATTAAGGTAGGGTTTGATAATTGCCTAGGCTGGCCCAAGGGAGACGATAGCCAAGGTATAGCTTTCCTGTGGATGAACGACGCACAAGTACTAATCAGATATTACTGTGCAAGACATGTAGATGTGGCTATAGGAGTGAATGGGGTGGCAGATGAATGGTGGCTCACTGGGATCTACGGCTATGCGCAAATGGCAGATCGACATGAGACCTAGAACTTGATGAGACAACTTGCAGCCCAATCAACGCTACCATGGTTGATTGTAGGCGACTTTAATGAGATAGCGGATAATTCTGAGAAGACGAGGGGTGTGCCTAGAAGACATGCTCAAATCCAAGAGTTCAGAGAACTGATGATGGATTGCTCTCTGGTTGACATGGGATACTGTGGAAGCTCCTATATATGGTCTGATCACCAAACGAAAGGGTTACTGGATAGAAGCTTGTGGACAGTAGAATTGGAAATTTAGATGATTTAATTAGATATATTTGAAAACAAATAAAATTGCCGAGTGTACTCAGAGTTTTGCTTGGTACATTTAGAAGCACCCTAAACTTTTTGGACAAAAATGGTATATTTAAGATTATCATATCCATAAAATTTTGATTTTGTGATAAGTATCTAATAGTTGGTATGAAATAAAATCTATCTCACTAGGTATAGGAGAGACTATACACTAAAGTTGTCAAGTGGTTCGAGCAAAAAGGCATCAGATCCTCCTAGTCATGTTGTATGGAAACCGCCTCCTTCTGGGTGCATTGGGTGCATCAAAATGAGTTTTGATGGTGCATGTGATTCCAAGAATGGGCTTAGTGGACTGGGAGTGGCATTCAGAGACTACCAAGGAGCTTTAAAGGGTGCAATGGCAGTCCTACAAATTGGCAATCTCCCCCCAAGATTAGAGGAAGCATTGTCTTTATTACATGGCCTTCGATTTGCGCTGCATATTCGATTTGCGCTGCATTTGAAGTGGAAGGTGATGCCTTTCAGTGATCAATAGTTTCAATGATAGTTTTGATGATTTGAGTTTTGAGGGACATATGATTGATGAAGTTAAGACTTTAGTTCAGTTTTTTTCATTCTTGTAGTGGGAGCTTTGTGAGACGGGATGGTAACGGTATTGCTCACTGTCTAGCAAAAGAATCCCTGAAACTTAGTCAACCTTTTCTTTGTTTGGAATCAGAGCCCGAATGGCTCCATCAGTGTGTCAATATGGACTTTTAATGACAAGACTCGACCCAATATTTCACCCTAAAATCTGAGTTGGCCATGCGAGGCCCATTTTTCGAGAAAATTTAGCAGAACTTTCCCTAAAAATGGACAACCCTAACCTGAAACGAAGTAAAACCACACTTCCAAGTAGCCATCCTTATACTCCTGGAGCCATCCTGCTCCCTAAATACCAACAACTCCATTTTCACACATTAAACAAAACTCATAGGTTATCAGAGCAGTTCTAAAATAAATATAAAGAAGATAAAGAATCGATATATCCTACAATGCAGAAGCAATGAGCCAATGACATCTATGCCTCATCTCCTTGTACGACCGACCTCAACTAATCTCGCCTGCAAACTAGGCATTTAAAACCGAAGGACCAGGAGAAAGTAATTTAAAAGAAACACGTTAGAGTGAGTAGACAAAAATAAATAATCAAGATAATTTAAATTAAATAAGCTTTGACACTTTCCCACAAATAAATTATTTCCAAAATCTCGGTGCATCCAATATTTATAAAATATATTTTTGTGGCGGCCACACAAAAGTAACCTCGACTGCCACCCACGTGAGGACGAGAACCAATCACCTCTACTGCTACTCACAAACACAAAGTAAGTGACGAGGAGACACAAATAGAACGACCCAAGTATGGTCAAGAAAACATCCAATTATTCCAGTAAATCCATAAGGCTTCCCCAATTTCTCACAAGAAAAATTATATTCCAATCACATGGCCCTGCACGCCAAAATATTGTTGAATTCAAGTTGGCGAGAATAATAAGTATAAATAATTTCCTCGAAAATCTCATTTTCGATAATATTCCAGAATCTCAAAATCGACGAATAAAATATAATATTAAATTTCAGAAATCACCTTGGAAAATAATTCGCCGAAAATCACATAAAACATAATTTCAAATGACACTCATATATCAGAGATAAACATCGAAAGCTCAATATCCAATAAATAGTATCACAAATCCATTTCTCCGAATCATAATCGAAATAAATCATAATCAATCTCCGAAAATCGATTCATATTCTTGAAAAAAAATCATAAATCCAAATCCGAGCATAATAATTTCATATCCAAAATTCATATGGAAAATCAATGTCAAAATTATAATCCAAAGCAAAATATTATGCTCGATAAATAAAACAGTAAATAATTAAATAAATCAATCATTATTTCTGAAAAATAATTGCATGCATCATTATTTAAAACAAAAGTCCACTCACAGTGTGATTTAGGTGATCTCACGTACTGATTTCCTCGTCGAGCGATAGCTCAGTACGTCGCCCTGTACAATTATAATCCATAAACACATAAATACAGGACAGAAATTTTGATTATAAACACATAAATGCAGGACGGAAATTTAATTTACAAAAAATAGAAATTGAATTTCTAATCATCTCCTCTACATCCAAAGCCTTCGATTCTCATTAGATTCCATCCAAACTTCACCAAAAATATCGATTCATCGATTTACAATTTTTAGGGTAATTTTTAGGCACGTGGGCTGGCTACCACCTCCGATGGCCACCAAATTTTGGCAGTTACACCTACTCAACAAGCCCAACACTTTTCTCAACTATGACAAATTCTAATTTTACCTTGTAGTGCTCAAGATTTGCCAGTGAACAAAACCCAGAAATTTCAAGCCCTAGAATCGGAAATTTCTTCGATTCTTCCTCCACACTGTAAATTGAAGCTGGAAGCTTGAGGGGAAATGTTCTACGGCTCAAGGCGCTCCGATTAGACCTTGTTTGGTAGTGGGAAATGGCTGGAAGTGGGAGAATTTGCTGGAAAATGCCAAACTACTACAGTGATGTTCTTGGCCTCGATTCTCTCTTCTCCAGCCAAATCGCCGTGACCCACAACCACAGCGGTGTAGGGGAGGAGGAGGTGAGTCGATCACCACAGGGGGCTCGCCTTTCGGTGGCCGGACAGCAGCAAATTGGAGAAAAAACGGAAGAGTCTAACGCAGGAAAGAGAAAACTCGGGGAGGGGAGAGAGAGGGAGTTACCCGTGTGGTAGGTTCTAACCTACTACAGTAACTTTTTGAAATTTATAGAATTTTACTTCAACAGTAGCTTTAGTATTTCGCTCATAACTTTCACATACAAACTCCAAATTTTACGTACCACATATGCAGGCGTTCTGTTTAACGTCATCTACGACTTTCATGAATGAAGTTTTTCAAATTTTTTTCCGAACAAAAAGTCAACTTTGAGGGCAACTAAAAGTACCGAAAACAATTGAAAACGTAAACAAAATTGTCATTCATCGTTTAATAATAATTAAACATGAAAAATTTTGGTTCAGGACGTAACATTTATTGTGAAGTCTAGTATGGGAAGCCTTTGTGCTTTCTATAACTCATTGTAAATGATTCATAGTCAATGAAGTTCTCCTTATGTCATTGTAAGTGAATTTATGACATAAGGATATCAGTTGATCATATTAGCATGAAACTAACTCTTATCTTGTCATATATTGGAAAGTGGGCAAATGGATCACAATAACTATTATCAAGTGGTTAAAGTGTACAATATAAAAATCAAGTGTATAATAATTCGGTTAGTAGTGTAAGTCAATTATCAAAGGCAGTCATTGGTTGAAATTTATACCATAAGACCGATATTTTAAAAGCATCATCTCAATAAATCAAGATCATTCAAACCACAAAAATGTGTGTGACATCGTATAACTAGTGTCACGTGTTTTTTTTTTCTTTCGATAAGGACTAGTGTCACGTGTTTGGTTTTTTAGTTGTAGTGATATCAAGACAAGGAAAATTTTTAACATATTATTTAATTTCTTTAAGTAGACTCACCAGAGAATAGTCAAAGGATGATGGTTAATTTAATGTCCAATCGAGAGCAAAATAACAACACTTGCATTTAAACCACTGCAAGTGGCCTAGTGGTTCTTACCTAGTTGGGTGTGCTCCCCAACCTAGGTTCGAACCCCGAAGCTGTCAAAGTGGCCAGGCACTGTGCTGCAATGCACAGTTGGAGCATTTCACATGCGCCGAATGGGTTTATCTTGGGCCTAGGAAGCCTTTGGGTTCCCCTTGACAAAGTCAAAAAAAAAAAAAAAAAACACTTGCATTTATAAAATTTCCCTTGAGATGATTCTTACAGGGAAAAAGAAAAAGATTCAAATTTAAAGGAAAAAAAAATAAACTACGATTTCAAAAAATATATATATAAAAAGCAAAAAAAAAAAAAAAACTGGAAGTGCGTCGTGGCAGCTGGAAACGCGTGAACCGCCGTAAGGGTGGAAACGCGTGAGGAATAAATATGGGTAAACCCCTACAGATTCACTCCCAATCCCAATTGCAATTTCTCTTGCAATCGATCAAATCTCGCTCTCCCCCAAATCTCTCAGTTCTGCAAATTCGCTCCCAATCCCAATTGCAATTTCTCTCACGATCGATCAAATCTCGCTCTCCCCCAAACCTCTCAGTTCTTAGATCTCAAATTGATAGTTAAGGGTTTCGATCAATTGGAAAATAGGATCAGGATCGATCTATCAAATGGGCCTCCCAGTGAAGCTTGAGAGTTCTTCCTTGTGTGTGGTACCCTCAGATTCACAGCAAGGTACTCCACCACCGCTGGAATCGCAACCATCCTCATCGCCGACGCCCCCGCACAGAGGCAGAGGCAGAGGTACAGCCACCCAAAAATGCCAAATCGGTTCAGTTGGCGACGATGTCAGGGTTAATCTAGAAAGGGTTTTCGCCCTATCTTGGCTAGACTCCGACTTTATCCTCGAGGCCCTGAGGACAGAACGGCAACAATTCGCCGAGGAATTGCAACGCCGCAAGATTCGGATTCAAATGTCTATGCGGTGAGATCATTTTCGCCATTGCTTTCTAACTGTGTAAGCTTAGTTGTTATTTTTAGCAGGGTAATCCAGATATTACTGTCATCTCTTATGTGACTGTGCCAATGCTCAACCCGGTTTCGAAAGCTATTGGGTAATGCAAGGTACTTTCCCTCTCATTTAAATTGGAATGGCTGGATTACTGCTAGTGTATGTCAGATTTTTATGCAATGCATCATCGTCTTCTTCTTTGGAATATAATACTATGCTTATTCTCTGTTGTTTGTTTATCTGGAAGTGGAGGAGGAATAAGGGGATTTTTTTTTAATTCCATTTTCAAAACTCCTTACAATATTGCTGAGATTATCATTGAATATATATGGTCCTTGGAAGTCAACTAGTATTTCTCAGAGAGATGGATTCACAGGACCGAATTGTTAGCCTTGTCAAAAGCCTAATGCTCGATGATTTGAGCTCTATGTGGATGGCTCTAGAACTTCGCAGCGTATGATTGGGGCTGGTGGCGTCGTAAGGAATGATTTGGTGAACGCGTTAATGCTTTCATGTACTCTATTGGTAGTGGAGAAGTTCTGCAGGCTGAAGGGCTTGGGGATTATTATTTACTCGTTTGAAGCTTACCATGAGCTCTATATTCTTAAACGTGAAAGTGGAGTCAGATTCAGCTGTCTTATGATTCTAATTGAAAATGAAGAAGCTAGTGTTCATCCTGGCAAGAAGCCCAACTTGAATATTTAAGATTGTTGAGTCTCTCCTTGGCAGTGATATTAGCAGGATTGTTGCAAGCTGGAACAATAGCAAATTCACGAAAAGGAAGATTAGCATGAAAAGCCTCCAAAGAGGAACCAAATATACAGAGAAAATGAGGATAGAAGCACACTCAGTTTCATGAAATCATTTGGCAAGGGAAGTAGGAATATATATATATATATATATATATATATATATATATCTAAGACCAAATAAATCAGCTTGGTAACAGTCAAGTATGGGGTTACCTATCATGATAAGTTTGCTGTTTCCACCAAGTGAATCCTGCCAAAATGCAAGATTGAACCCAGAGGGACGTTTGATTTCATTTGTCTAAAGCATATTATTCACAGGGAAAGAAAATATGCTGCTCATATTTTTGCCAAGTCCGGCTTGGTTAATTCATGGGACTCTATCTATACTTCTCCAGACCTGCTCCTGAAGTCACTCAAGCTCTCATAGGTCATAGCTGATATTGCTCTTGGCCAGGCCTAGAGTTATTTTTTTTTTAGCCAATTTTGCTAGGCTGTGTTGTAGGAGAATGGAATTGTGTGTTATCATTGATAATAAGAGCCCTTTAAATAGGGAGTTACAAGGTACCCAAAAAGGTAATAGAATCTGATTACAATTGAATACCTAGAACACATTCCTATTACAACTCTAAACCCTAGTTTGTAGAGGCACACATTATGTCGATATCCTTCAACACTCCCCCTTGTGCCCCTCAAACTTGGTGATGACGCTTTGATTGTTGCCTCGTTAAAAACCTTGCCAGGTAACAAAAACCCTGTGGGACAAAAATAACCCTGGTCGAAGGACAAAAAGAGCACAACACGTCCTTCACTCTTCGAGATTGAACATGTAGACATCATGCCTCCCCTTGATGTCAATATCTCCCCCTGATTGCTACAATCATGGGAGTTTGGATAACTTTCTCAATCCGATGTTGTCCACATGTTTCTCGAAGGTGGATTTTGGTAACGACTTAGTAAATAAGTCCGCTACATTATCCTCTGATCGGATTTGGTTCACTTCAATATTTAGAAATGCTTGTTGTCATTTTGATGGAGGGGAGGAGGAGCACGGAAGGTGGCATTTTGCCTTGTGGGGTCCGATCCCACACTTCCGTCATCTCTTTTCTCTGTAGGGATAGAACAAGCCCATATCAATCGTACCTCTCAAATATCGAAAGATTGTCTTTATACCAATCTAATGGAGTTGCGTTGGCGCGGGGCTATATCTAGCCAACAAGTTCATAATAATTGAGGTGTCCGATCTTGTATTGTGCTAAGTACAATGATGCGCCTATTGTACATAAGTAAGCACTTCTGCTATTAACACGTCTTCGTCATCATCCCTGGGATGAAACGGATCTCTTTTAGGGCCAAGACTACGGACGACCATGGTGCATCTTTGACTTTATCAAAAATGTCTCTTGACACG
Source organism: Rosa chinensis (assembly GCF_002994745.2). Lineage (NCBI taxonomy): Eukaryota > Viridiplantae > Streptophyta > Magnoliopsida > Rosales > Rosaceae > Rosa > Rosa chinensis. The sequence goes on from NC_037094.1 coordinate 37,494,803, forward strand.
GTATACAAGTTCTGAATTTAGACAAAACCGTGTTCTCCCAAGGTCATTCCTCTCAAACTCGGATTTCAGGTGTTCAGCGGTTTCCCTTAACTCTCAAGGGTTCCAATTATGTTTATCAACATAAACCGCGACAATTGCAAATCCGGAACTTGTCATGGAAACACGTGGGCATAGTTCATCATATCCCTTCCCAATCAAGTGGTCATTTTAGTGAGCATTTCAACCTCGTTGCAAATGCGCTCCATGGTCTAGAGCCACTTGACTTGGGTAAATAAAGTCCACAAGAACCTTCATTATATTCCGTATCTAGATCCCCATAGAGATACGTAGTGACCACATTCGTAAGCTGCATGTTCAGTTATTTGGAAACTACCAAACTGACAAGGTAGTGGAGTGCAATGACATCCATTACTAGAGAATATGTCTTCTCGTAGTCGATTCCAGGGCGTTGTGAGAAACCTTGCGCCATAAGGCGAGATTACCATCTCTTATTTTGGTCACGCTATCTAACGAAGACCTATTAATGTCAATAGGTTTTATGTTAGGAGGTGTTGGCATCTCAGGCTCGAAATCCTTCCTCTTCGTTAGTGAATCCAATTCAACCTGGATCGCATCTTTCCATTTAAGTCAATTTTCTCTACGTTGGCATTCTTCAACGGAGTAAGGTTCGATGTCATTGGTCTCAATAATTCCACGTCCTCATGTACACTAGTGTAGTTCGTAGAGATCTCTATATTTTCAGGAATTGGTTCTAACATTGAGGCGTCCCCCAACGATGTTTCTTGGACATAACCACAATCCAAAATATTCTCATGAGACGGATTTTGAGTAACAATGATCAATGGATCAAGTTGTACCAAACTCGCTCTCTTCTTAGGGCGAGAATCCATCGAACCTATGGGTCTCCTACTCTCTCTAGCGGAACCCATGGCCTATGACGCCATTATGCCACCTTTGTGGCGTCACCATACCACCATCCATGGTAGTGGTGTAGTACCTATCTTCTCTGGGTGGCACCATGTCCTCTTGTGGGGACATCAATCCTTGTAGGCATGTTTGCAGCAGGTATATGTGATCTCGTCACTTTTAGGGGATCAACATGAGACATAGTGGGGACAGACCACGACAATTCCTGTCGTTCCTGTTGAACATTGACGTTCTAATCTCCCCCTAACGACGGGAAGACTGTCTCATCAAAGTGACAATTCGCAAATCCATTGAAATAGAGATCGCCTGTCAAGGGTTCTACATAGCGGACTTATAGTTGGAGACTCATGTCCAACAAATATATATATATATATATGCATTCGTTGCAATGACTCATGTTGATGCGTTGTGGCGGCGCAATTGGCACATGAACCGCACGCTCAAATATGCATAAATACGAGATATTAGACTCGAACCCAGTCACTAGCTATAACGCAAATAAAAGTTGAGTGGCTGCTATGAGTCGTAGACGAATTAGCATAGCTGCATGCGATATTGCATAACCCAAGCAGAAATATTGGTGCGCATTACCAATGTCTGGGCTACCATCGTAGTCGTTTAATGGTGGCTTTTCCGCGAGACCAATTGGGTGTGGACATGGGAATATGATACTTGATATCAATACCCAATGATATGCAATAGTCATCGAAAATTGTCGATGTAAACTCTTTAGCATTATCAAGTCAAATTGACTGAATGGGATGATCTGGGTAGTGAGCTCGTAGCCATATGTTATGTGCTAGGAGTGTAGTATAAACAACATTACGAGTGGATAATGGCACAACACTTGACCAGCGTGTGTGCGTATCAACCAACACCATAAAACATCTATATGGTTCGCAAGTTTCTCTAATACTCGTTTATGTCCGTAGTCATTAGAGGTGATGCAAAAGAACTCTGTCCATTCTCATAATGTGTTTCCACATGAAAACCATTGGCTCTTATATAATAAAGTTCGAATTAAGGTATGTCCAAGACATTAAGTAAAAGAATTGACACTTTATTAATAGCCAATGATTACATCAAAGTTTCCAAAATCTAATCCAAAATAAAATCAAAGTAAGACACATTGTAGTCACTCTATCCGTTTGGTAACTCCAATCAAATATGACCAGGAAAGTGGAGAGAGACGTTGGTGGAGCGAGGCTCTCTTAAGTACCAATAATCTCAATGACTTTCCTAGACATCACATTTTATTGGGTTCGCCACATAAGAAAGAGTTAATACAATTGTCATTTATTGACTAAGGCAAATTGCCATTACAAAAGTTCTTGGAAAAATAAAAGGACTAATCTAATCAAAGTCTGCTGCATCCCTGTGCAATTCATCTTCAGCTTTGAAGTCCTCTATGGTGAGATTGACATCTCCACCATCTTCTTCTTCTTCTGCAAGGTACACTTCTTGCTCTCTCAGGTCCCTATGTGCCCTGTATCTTTCAGCTAGTTCCTCGCTTGCCTTGCATTGCTTGAACCAATGCTCAATTGATCCACATCGATGACACTCATCATTGTGGTTGCCTCCCTTTAATTAAGGTGCACATTGTGCACGTTGCAGGCGTTCCCTAAGAGGGTTGGTGCCACCACCACGACCCATTGAGCCACCATTACGGCTAGGGATACCACGACCTCCTCTCCCACGTGTGGCATTACCACCACGTGTATCCACACCAAACTTGCGGTTTCCTTCCTGGTTAGGGCTGTTATATGGGCCCATACATCCCTCATGTCCCCCATTCTTAGGGTACCGCTCCTTGCGCCCTCCTTTGGGTGCATTATAATTCGCCTCATGAACGCTCTTAGTTCCAATGGGTCTTGAATTATAATTCCTCACGAGTATGTTATCATGTTTCTCAGCTACAGATATAACATTGATAAGCTGATGAAACCTCGTGATCCGTCCAGCATTGACTTCAGTACGGTATTGCTTTGATACCACAATGGCTGAAACGGGGAAGGTGGAGAGAGTTTTCTCAATTAGCTCTTGCTCTGTGACAGGTTGTCCACAAAATATCAACATGGACTGTATGCGAAGAGCTTCTGAATTATATTCAGCAACAGACTTGAAATCAGCAAAGCGCAGGTTGTTCCATTGAACCTTCAAGTCAGGGAGGAGGGAATCTTGGACATTGCCAAAGCGCTCTTCTAGCGCTACCCATAGCTCTCTTGCATTCTTGATCGACATATACTCCAATCTGAGTGCCTTGTCCATTTGGCGTCGCATCAAAATAACTGCTTGAGCATGCTTTGTAGGTGTTCGCACGAACACAAGATCCGGGTTAGGTGCCTGGATTATGGGTAATATTCCCTTTGAAGTGAGATGGTTCTCAACATCGGTTACCCAACTGTGGTAATCCGAGCCTGTTAAGTCAAGCATTGGAAAGTCGAGTCTAGGTTCATTCGATATCATGAAAATAAGAAGAGAAGATATATTAGTTTCAGAGTTAAACTTCCACGAAAACTAAAACAATAAGATTTCCGAGCACAGATTCCTTAGTTTACAGCAATCTCTAAAATCTCCAAATTCTTTCTTAAAATTTTAGAGATTGCTGTAAATTTAGGGAATTTTGTTTTCTCTCTCCTTATTTTCCCTAAAATGGAGATAGTTATAGGGAATCTGTTGGAGCAAAAGAGGCTTGTTTTTCCCTGAAATAGAGAAAAACTAAAGGATTAATTTCAGTTTACCCCCCTGAGGTTTGGGGGTGAAATCTTTCACCCCCTAAACTTTCAATTTTGAATTTTTACCCCATAAACTTTTCAATTTCAATCAGCCGTGTCCAATTTTTACTGTTCTGTCCAAATTGGACGTTAAGTTTGACTTTTGAGGGTTAAAATAGTCATTTCAACATAAAAAAAAATAAAAAAATTTCTGTTTTTTTTTTTCTGTTTTTTAATTTTTTTTAGTTTTTTTTTTTTTTTTTTTTTTTTTATAATAATTTGTCTCCAACCTATATACCACAAGTTATAATAGGTTTATAAAAACAAAAAAAATACTCTAGGTAGTTGAAAGCCGCTCGCTGGTCTACGATATTTGTGACATATCTCCGATAAAGTGAATAATTTAGGATATATCCCAAATAAAGTGAAGAAATATTTGTAAAAAATAATTTTACTCTTTATCTGTAAATAAATATCTGTATATTCCCAATAAAGTGAAGAAATATCTGTGTAAAATCATTTTTGGTCTACGATATTTGTGATATATGTCCAATAAATTGAAGAATTTTAGGATATATCCCCAATAAAGTGAAGAAATATCTGTAAAAAATGATTTTACACTTTATCTGTAAATATCTGTATATCCCCAATAAAGTGAAGAAATATCTGTGTAAAATCATTTTTTACAAATATTTATTTACAGATAAATATTGGATATATATCACAAATATCGTAGACCAAAAATGATTTTACACAGATATTTCTTCACTTTATTGGGAATATACAGATATTTATTTACAGATAAAGTGTAAAATTATTTTTTACAAATATTTCTTCACTTTATTTGGGATATATCCTAAATTCTTCACTTTATCGGAGATATGTCACAAATATCGTAGACCAGCGAGCGGCTTTCAACTACCTAGAGTATTTTTTTTTGTTTTTATAAACCTATTATAACTTGTGGTATATAGGTTGGAGACAAAATTATAAAAAATAAAAAATAAAAAAAATAAAAAAAACAAAAAAGCAGAAAAAAAAAAAAAAAAAAAAACAGAATTTTTTTATTTTTTTATTTTTTTATGTTGTAATGACCATTTTAACCCTCAAAAGTCAAACTTAACGTCCAATTTGGACGGAACAGTAAAAATTGGACACGGCTGATTGAAATTGAAAAGTTTGGGGGGTAAAAATTCAAAATACCTCAGGGGAGTAAACTGAAATTAATCCAAAACTAAAATATGGGGAACCTGTTGGAGTTGCTCTTAGTATAGGTAACGAGACGGTTTGCTCGCGCGATGCTACGGGTTTGTATTTTTTTTTTCCTTGAATTTTAACAAATGTTTATCAAATATGTTGTCATTTTACATATTATAAAATCTGATATTTTAATCAAACTGGAATATATACATATTTAAAAAATGGAAGTATTGGAGCTGGTATTATATTACACTCCTCTTTCAAGTATTACATCATACAGGTCACAGCCTTTTTGATACTCATTCACATAGAAGCAGTAGGAAAATATCCAGATTCTTTCATGCTATAAAAACAGATCAACTCTAGAAACATCATTCTTTCTCAAGTAATAATCCCATAAACATTCTTATCAACAAAATCTCTTTTTTTCATAATATCCAAAATCTCCAAAGCATCTGCAAATCTATTAGGCCTACACAGTCCTTTCACCAAAGTCTCAAAATACTTGGGAAGAAGCATAACCTCTTTATTCTTGAGCTTGCGAATATGTTCCAAAGCTTCTCTGATTCTACCAAAGATTCAGAAATAATTCAGGACACAACCATAAACCAATGGAGCTAATTGCATTTCAAACTTCCCACTGCTCCCTGATCCTAACCAAACCAAAACAATCATGACTAAGCTCCGGAGCAGTACAAATTAATGCCATCTTTTCAAAACAGAAAACAAAAAATGCTTTATTTGTTTGCTGCCAGAGGCAAAGAAGAAAAAGCATCTCAAGGTTTAAAATTTTCCAACTTTAAGACATTAGGAAGCTAATTAACCCAATCTTAAAGTAAGCCAAGTACGGGATGGAGATTAGTGTATACTAAAACCATACGGCAATGACATGTATTTGGATCATACCCAAGAAGATTGCTTTACAATCAAATAAGATTGCACATAACTGAAAAATAAGAAAGCATACATCAAATCAAAAACATTCTCAGCAAGGTCTTCATCACCAACAAAAGCAATCGCAGAGCCCAACCCCTAATCAGTAAGATAAGAAGATTTACGCTGATTTAAATAAATTTTTTTGAAGAAACCAAGCAAAATACCTCTCAAAATAAAAACCCCTCTGCTGTCAGCCCACCTCCATTTTGATTGGTCATACCTGCAAAATTTGAAAGATGATCTTCAGAAATTTGGGGCTGAATCAAAACCTAACAACTAGAAATTTGGGGCGGTAATCAAGACACAGATCCCTCTCCCACTTCTCGCTGTGTATCTATCTGCTCAGTCTTGAGATGATAAGATGAAATCTCATATTTCCCGAATATCACCCCTCTCTCTCTCTTTGTGCGACACGAAGAAACACCCTGTGACCCTGGCTCTCTCGATCCTTCGACACATCACCATGGCATAGACGTAATAAAACAAAAAATCAGAGCAAATAAATAAATCAATATGGCCGGTACTGTTCACGGGGAGATAGCGCTTTAGTATAGGTAATTAGTTATAATGTCGTCCTTAGTACCAAGGACAAAGTCCAGTTTGGAACTATGCCTCATGCAATGGCATACAAGTGTTTTAAAGTTCCATGTGAGGGCATGCTCATCTTTCTCACAAGAGAGATCCACCTAAATAAAGAGAACATAAACATTTTTTTTTTTTTTTTAAAAAGAAGAAAACATAAACTTAGCAAGGAGAGCTTTATTGATTCCCATGACAACTTCTTTTCACTGCCCCAACTCCAACAGTCGGCAGCTTTAACATGTACCATTACAAAAGTTCATACAGTTCAACAAGCACAGAAACTACACGTATACAACATTATCTGGAATCAGCTTTACAGAGAAGATGAACTTGAAACCCATGTCAGCAGTGATTGCTATAAATGACACACCACCGCCAGCACAAAAATTGTTAGTAGAAGTCTTGGCTCATCACAAGTATGCCATAATTGCTTAGGGGCTGCTTTGCTTTGTAGCTCCAGTACTACCTGTTGTCATAAAAGATTCACCACAGCCGCATTGTCCTTTTGAGTTGGGATTGATAAATATAAACTCAGACCTGCCAAAACGTAAACTTGAGTGTGAGCAAACAAGGAAGGGAAAATATAACTGGAGCAAAAATTTATGTTGATTAACTAAATTGAAGTGCAATCGCCTGGTCAAGAGATGGAAAATAGCAGTTAAAATTAAAAAGTTTTCATCAAACCAACAAGGAATTGGTCCACCTCCTTTTTAATTCAGACTAGTCAACGTCCCAATAACATCCATAATTTATGTGGTCTAAACCATCAGAATAACTAGTAAAGTCCATCTTTCTTCTGAAGAATAAACGAACCTGAAATCCCATCAGCACAATTTCTTAATTCTGAAGAATAAACCATGAGCACAATTTCTTAATTCTGAAGAATAAACGAACCTGAAATCCCAAAACTAAAATCACAGGTGATCATTTCTCGTTTTTCTCAATTTCAATCAACCCCAAATGAATTGAGGAGGGGAGGCTAACCTGAGTTTGTCATCCACAAAATCCATCTTGGTTCCAATAACATGCATCAGAGCCTTTGGATCGATCAATATCTTCAACCAACTCATCGAACTTTCCCTTATCATCTACACATCAAACAGAAATTAACGAAACTATGAACACCAGAATCACCAGAAACAAAATCCAAGCACAGAAAATCACCGATCATGATCGGACCGGCATTCGGCAAGCCTCACCTGCGTAATTGAGAGTGTACGACAAGCCGTTGCAGCCACGCGCCTTAACCCCGAGCTTCAGATACGACCGCTGGCGCTGCTCTAGCAGCCGCCGCATCCGTCCAGCTCACCGCTTGCCGCCTCAGCCAGAATCTGCGAAGCCATCAACACACACCGTCCTCCGCAAATTCCAGCCAAAGCGTATAAGGGCTCAAAGAATCAAGGCTAGTTCAGTCATTTCCCCTAGGATCCGCGTGGCATCCCACAATTGCATCTATCATTTCCCACGTGCCGCAATAGGACTCGGCTGTGAGAGTGCAGCCATACAAACGCAGTACGATTAACATGGGCAGGCGATTCCATTACGCCTTCGCAATAGGACTCGGCTCTGGGTGTCCTCATTCTGCTCCTTGCAAGCCCTAAACCCGCAGGACGGCAGGAGGTGATGGCCTTCCTCTCTTTGCAGTCTTGTTATGAAACTAGTGTCACTTATATGGTTCATAATCACATACCTTCATTATCGAACTTGCCTCTAGTGCTGTTGTTTAGTTGTAAAACAAGTAACGCTATTTTGGAGTAAAGTTCACTCTATTTTTGTATATGCCTCTCTTTAATGCCATTCCTTCGTCTGGCATTTTCTCTCTATATAAATATTTCCAACGGGACATGAAAAACTTGGTCAAGTTTTATGTTTCAACACTATTTATTTGGTTCATAACTGCACTGTGTTTACGAAACATACGTTTTGGTTCTATCACTCTGTGTTTTCATTTACGAAACTAGCATCTCTTATTTATTTCCATAATATGATTTATTACCAGCCACTATGGATCTATAGCGTATGTTTAATAAGTGCCTTGCACTATGTACTTTCTATTCAGGCCATTGAGAGGAGAAGAGCTCGCTTGGGTGAGGAGAATGGCGAAACTGCAGAGGATCAATTTCCATCTCTACAAGTTCAGGATGCTTCTCCTGAGCATCAAGTTCTCGCTGCTACTCCTTCAACCATTAAGAAGAGACCTTGCCCACCTAGTTCTGTTCTTAAAGTGCACAAAATTCTGCTAGAGGTGGCTAATCAGCCTGATGAGGGAGAGTTCGTTACACCACAGAAGAAGCTACTGAACTCAATTGACAAAGTTGAGAAGGTTGTCAGGACCCACCCCGGAATTACCCCCCTAACTCCAAGATGGACCTGCGGGGCCCACTTTTCAATCCTCTGGGCAATGAATCTGAGTAAAGATCCTCTCCATTTTATTCAGCCAATTTTGAGCATCCGGGGCATGGAGCTTATAGCTTCTCCCATGCTCCGGATGCTATGGATGCTCAAAATTGGCTGAATAAAATGGGGAGGGTCTTTAGTCTTTACTCAGATTCATTGCCTAGAGGACCGAAAAGTGGGCCCCGCAGGTCCATCTTGGAGTTAGGGGGGTAATTCCGGGGTGGGTCCTGACAAAGGTGGTGTTGGAAGAACTTCAGAGGCTGAAGAGGACCCCGAGTGCTAAGAAGGCAGAGAGGGAAAGAAAGGTTCGAACTTTGATGTCAATGCGTTGAGGAGAAAAGTAGTTTGGACAGAAGACCGTCTACAGTGAAAGTTATCACCTTCTGTCCTTCTGGTGATACATTTTCTACCCTATGTACTGATGACCATAAACACCTTCTGGTGATAATGTGCAGTGAAGCCATCACCCTCTGATGATAATGGTAGTGAAATTATCACCTTCCGGTGATACCATCTTGGTTCAGGCCAACTTATCTTTTGCTGACTGCACTTCACATCTCGCTAAGGTGTCTTTAGAATTAGGGTCATCATCACTGCCGAAGTTCATTTTTTTTGGAGTTAGTTTAGGGTAGTAACTATGGTTGAGTTTCGTTGCATCATTCTTTGATGCATCAGGCCATATGACCTCTACTTTAGTTGAACAATATAGTCTGTATTGTAGTCGATAATTCTGGGGAAATGTATATAAAGGCTGTATGGCAAGGACTCCACTTTTGTAGCATTTGTTTGGATCCTTTTCTAACGCTGATAGTTGTGGAAGCAAGGACTTCTGAAGAAATCAGCTTGTAGAATATGTGGTGTGCTTTCATTTTTTGGATCATCTCCCTTTATGCTGTTCTTGTCCAATGTTTTATATTTCACTAGCAGAATGCTGATAGTATCCTGAGCTATGTAGGGTAGGCCCTGGCAACATGAGGCAGATAGTTTCCATCTGCTGCCTGAAACCCAGTATTTCCAAAGGTTAGGTGTGTACTTGATGAAAATCCTTGGCTGCATTTGGAATCCCCAAAAGTCAATGGTCAGTTACCCTTTTTGATCTAGGACCCCTAAAAAGTGTGGCTGGATTATTAGGAAACCCAATCTTTCTCTTCCAAATAATTTGAAAGATTAAGAACGAAAAGCAAATGTTGCCCAACCTTCAATATCACTCGGATGAGAAGCAATAAGAGCACCTTCATTCTAGCCTTCAATCGCTTTGGTGGAGAAGAAATGGACATATTTGAAAGCATGTATAACCCCAAATATGTAACCGATTTGGGGTCATGTTCATGGAAACGGCAAAGATGACAATTACGAAGCGATGCTCCCACGATTTTTTGACACGTGTCTAAATATAATTACAATTATGCCCTTCTAACCCTAAATGTCCTCTTTCCTGTTTCACTATATAACAGAGCCCTTCAACCGCACTCTTGTACCAACCCTGATCTTTCAATTCTTATCTTGCTTGTTTCCAGCTCTTAAACATGTCCATTTTATTTTTTCTTTTAGATATGTCACTCACTAATGGAGGCAAGAAGTTTCGAATCTCAATCATCATAGCCTAGTCTTCTACTGGATTTCAGCCATCAAAAAAATTAGGTAAAACTGGTTTAACTCTTCTTTTGTATTCAGTTGCATTTCGAAGTATTACAATTCAAATTTATCTATAACTTGGATGAATCTAGAGTTTTACTTTCTAATATCATATGTGTATACTTCTCTCATGGGCGATTTATTTCTAGATTCTTAACACATAATATATGGTTCAAATATTTCTTTTTTACTATTTAAAATTATGTATTAAGGTTTTGTTTGTTGATGATACTGGAATGAAATGATTTACTTTTAGAATCTGGCTAGAGTATCTATTCAACTAAAAATATCATGTAGATCTACCGGATCTAGTCATGATCTAGCCAGATCTAGCTGAGTATAGGTAAGGTTGATGGATCTGGCCTACTATAGGCTAGTTTGGTCGGATTTAGACCAGTTCTACGTTGGATTTGACCAAAGCTATCATTAGTTCAGTTAGTCAAAGAAGTCAGTGTTAGTGGTTTCGAAAACAGTGAAACCAAAGTTCTTAAGAGTATTTTCACTATTTCATGATATTTGGATTACAGAGTGTGAGATCTCAAAATTTCAATTTTGTATTTTAGATAAAAAAAATAATTTCAAGCTATTTTTTCTTGGATTTCTCTTACATTAAAGTCTTATAGCTTTCCAAGATTATTTAAATTTTTTATTTTTCAAAATTTGCCTTTCGAGCTGGTATGATTAAACAATTTAAACTAGACGACATTTACGATTGTGAGACTCTGAAAAGGATTACAAGATTAGAGCGAGTGAGTTTCTTTTTGTTAAAGTTTTGCTATTTCAAATGTTTTAATTTCGACGATTTCTGAAAATGTATTTTGTGTTATTTTAAATTTCAATTTACATTTCTATGGTCGCTCCTCGGATCTGGCCGGTTTACTTTCAGTGTTCACAAAGGGTATTGCAAAGATTTTGATGAAATTAACACTAATGATCATGTGAATTGAATAATGAATTAACGATGAGGAGGCAACAAAAAGACAAAAAAAAAAAATCAAATTTGGGTGGAAAATATGAAGATTAATGTTATCCAATGAGAAATTAAGCAGTCTTTGAATTTAATTAATTGGTTATGTATATAGTTTTCCTTACAGATTTGGATTTTAGAAAATTAGTGTATTTATTAGTCATTTTGCACTTGGGTAATACAGTCTTTCAGTAATTCAAATATTTGTAGGGTGAACTAAGAAAATAGTGGGGTGACAATAGCCACACTTTAGAACTATACTTCTTCCTTATAATTTTATAAGATTGTCATAACATCTGAAAACTATAAATTTAATTTGTAAAATACTAGCCTTTTAACAAACGCTTACGCATGTAGAAATTGGTTTTATTTTATTTTCTATTCATTTAAGAATAATTATTTAATTTTTTAAATAATTTTTTGTGGGATAAACTATTTTCTTTTTTCCAACTGCAATTCCAGTCGAGAGGAGTTGCAACTCCATTTTGCTATGCCTTTTGCTATTCTCTTTTTCTAATATTTTGTAATTTACCATCTTAGCCTTTGTATATAAGATTTTTTTTTTAATAAATAAAGACCTATTAAAAAAGGATAGTATTGACAGTTTCAAAAATTGAATAATGTTAACAAGAACTAGCTTAATATATAAGACGCACTTACTATTTTTTATTAAAAATTTGGTATATATTTCGAAAACTAATTTTATTTATTTATTTAAATTTTAAAGACCCACCTTATATCAATTTTTGGTTCCGCCTCTGGGCCTGCCTGAGCAATTAGGCATTACGCCCTTCCGCACCGCCTACCTATCACCAGCAATTTTTAGAACATTCAGTCCAGATAGTTGTTGATATTGGATAACCGCTTTCTTCTCAAGTGTTGCTTCATTTTGGAGGACGGCCTCATGCTCAATTCTACCTTTAGGTTTGAGAATCTCATGGGGAGATGTTCAAGATGCGACTGATCACTCATGTGGGTTTGTCATGTACGGGTCTGGCGTTGCTTGTAGAGGAACCTATGGAGTTGGTGTTTAGGGCGGCTTAAGCGCTCAGTGTATAGTTAAGGTTTCATAAGCATATCAAAGCTTCTCAGACTATGGTGCCTTTAGTGCCTTTTCATGCCAATATTACTGCACCTATGCCTCAAATCTAACTTCAGTAGAAGATAGGTACATGATGACTTTTCCATGAGGAGTGAGGTGTTCTATTGATGTTAGGTCGCATTGAAGCTCTTAATTGGTGGTGTTTGTCTAAGTGTAGGATCTGTCTAAGTTGGAAGAAGAGGTTCTATTGCCTTTTCTTCTGTTTTTTTGATAACAAAAGACTTAAATTAAATATGGAAGTCCCTAATGCAACCAGTAATTGCGGAGTCAAACAGTAAGGCATCGTTTGGATGGCAGTAAGGCATCGTTTGGATGGCAGTAAATCATGGTATGGAATGGAAATTAAATTCATTTTCCATTCACATGTGCAGTGCAGTTTGGTTGTAATTAGAGATTGGAAAGGAAATAAAAAATGAGATCTGACTAGAAAGTGACTCCATCATAAAGCCTGGATAGAATTGCCTAGTCAGGAGTGCTATTCTAATTCCATTTCCCACTGTCAAAGGCAAAATTAATTAATTATTCGTCTAAAATTTTTATATTTCCCCACAAATATTCCATATAAATTGATGTCATATCCTTACTTTAATTAGTAAAAGGGCATTATTGAATATTATAATTTTATAATTCATTCTTATGACTTACCAAACACTACAATAGGAATGAAAAATTAATTTCAGAATTTAATTTCTAATAATGTTCCAAACACCCACATGGAAGTACCAAAGCATATTCCATTCCATATCAGTCTGGAAAGGAAAATAAATCCTTTTCCTATTTTGACATTCATGCTAACCAAACGGGGCCTTAGTGTTTTTGGTACACCTGGGCTTGTAATTCGTTGAGCGAGACCTTTGGCAATTGCAGTCTTCCCAACACTAGGTTCTCCAATAAGACAAGGATTATTCTTCATCCGCTTGTCCAAAATTTAAATATTCTTTATCCGCTTGCCCAAAATTTAAATATTCTTGCCCAAAATTTGAAAATTCTTCATCTGTTTGCCCAAAATTTGAAAAATCTTCATCCATTTGCCCAAAATTTGAAAATTCTTCATCCGTTTGCCCAAAATTTGAAAATTCTTCATCTGCTTGCCCAAAATTTAAAAATTCTTCATCCGTTTGCCCAAAATTTAACAATTCTTCATCCACTTGCCCAAAATTTGAAAAAAATTTCATCCGCTTGCCCAAAACTTGGATAACACATTGAATTATTGGTTCTCTAGGGTTTAGGATGAAGATTTTGAAAATTCTTTATCTGGTTGCCCAAAATTTGACAAATCTTCATCCGTTTGCCAAAAATTTGAAAAATCTTCATCCGCTTGCCCAAAACTTGGATAAAACGTTGAATTATTAGTTCTCTAGGGTTTAGGATGAAGATTTTGAAATTTTTTTATCCGTTGGCCCAAAAATTGAAAAATCTTCATCTGTTTGCCCAAAATTTGAAAAATCTTCATCCGCTTGCCCAAAACTTGGATAAGACGTTGAATTATTAGTTCTCTAGGGTTTAGGATGAAGATTTTGAAAATTCTTTATCCGTTGGCCCAAAATTTGAAAAATCTTCATCCGTTTGCCCAAAATTTGAAAAATCTTCATCCGCGTGCCAATACATACCGGAGTACCGGCAATCAATTAAATAAGAACACTTAAATTGGTAATTGTAATTTCGATTATTACATGTTCAATTGGATCGTTGTTGGGTTAGTAACCTGCAAAAACACATACCCCAAACACAAAGAAGGATTAAGAAAAACACATACCCAACACATACCCCAAACACAAAGAAGGATTAAGAAATAGAAAGAAAAAAAATCAAAAAATCAAAAATAGAAAATGTAAGCCAGAAGATCACCGCATGGACATTAGAGTACGGATCTTCTGGCGTTGCAATTCTTTTGCTAATTTTTCGCGTTCTGTCCTGAGGGCCTCGAGAACAAACTCGGAATCTAGGCTAGGACAGAGAGTACGAAAACCCTACTAAGATTGACGGCCACGTCATCGAGAAATCCGGGTTGGGATTTTAGGGCAGGGGCAGCAGCTCTGCGCGGTGGGAAGCAAATCGACGAATTGGTCCGATTAAACGGAGACGGAGTCTGATAAGACTCCGACCCGATTGGAGACGACCCGTCATCAACCTTACTCATGACGCAAGCAGATATCATAGGGCACAGAAAAGCAATGCAGAAATGGGTCGGAGAAACTTAGAGAGGGTCAGAGAGAGGGTGAGAATTGTGAGAAGTGGAGGAGATTCTCTCTCCTCAGAATATATAGGTAAGCATCAATGAGCCAGCTAGCATGCCAGATGGATGCCAGCTGGATATTCTGTTTTCTTTTTAGAAAAATTGGATATTTTGTTTTTTTTTTTTTTGAGGAGAAATTGGATATTTTGTTTTCTTTTTAGAAAAATTAAATTCACTAGATTAAGAAGAAAACTACCCCTTCAAAAAAAAAAATGTACACGAAAGCCCGTGGATTAGCAAGGGAGGGGGAGGAAATGAGTTTCCTCCTCCTATATAACCAAAATAAAAAAGTTTACACTACAAAAAAAAATCATTAAATAGTCTAAAATATAAATTTCGCATCTTTTTTATTTTCCTCTTTAACCAAATTCATCCGCTTGCCCAAAATTTAGATATTTTTCATTCGCACTTGCCCAAGATTTGAAAATTCTTCATCCGGTTGCCCAAAATTTGAAAAATCTTCATCTGCTTGCCCAAAATTTGGATAACACGTTGAATTATTGGTTCTCTTATAAAAAGATGATCCATCTTTCCCTGAAAATGCACAAATAAGATAAGATGGTGCTATCACCAGATTATCCAATACGGTAGGGATTATTCTTCAATATTTGCAGGCTCTATTATTGGCCACATTTGGCAACACCCACACACAATCAATCAAACCCTAATTCAATAACAATCGGTTCAGAACCCCAATCAACGAAATCGACACATCCTGACTAGAATCGAACCACACCTGATCTACCTTCTTGTTGAAAACCCCGAGCCCTAACACCGCCGCTACTGCCACCACCTCCGCCAACCCCTCAGCCTCCAAAGACCTAATCAATGCTAGTCTTGTTGTCCTTGGACAAGTTCGGATTACTCTGATCCCCTTTCTTCTTCTTCTTTCCACACACCAACTGGAACCCTCGTCTTCCTTCTCCTTGCTACTGCTGCTCCTCTTAAACTCGTCCACCGACATGTCCACCCTCTCCAGGACCTTGTCGTTGACATTAACCAGCCAATCGCAGGTATCCTCCAAATCCAAATCCTGCGGGAAAAAACTGAGGCTTGCCGACGACTCAATCAATGGGAGCATCAACTGAGATTGCTTTGCCATTTCTTCGATTGGGACTTTGAATTCGTCGAAATTGTAGTAGTAATAGAAGTCCTCTCCAGAAGGTATGGCTCGCGAGGACCCCGAGAGGTTGGATGTGGCTGCCACTAGGGAAACATAAATGGGTCAGGTTCAATCTGCCAGATAATTTTGGGAACTCGCGGGTCTCCATCTCTGTCAAATTCGAGGCAGCAAGCAACTTGGATTGTGTGAATAGGGATAAGAATTTGTGAGAGAAAGGTCGAGACTCTCCCAGAGAAGAAGAAGAAGAGATGGAGATGAATAGAGAGAATGAGGGTACGGGGCTCGGTGATCGGATTCGAATTTGAGATGGAGTGAGAGCTGGAATTGTTTTTAGAAGAAGAATATCTGGAGATGGAGATAGAGCTAGGTTAGTTTTTGGAAGAAGAATACGAGATAAACAGGAGGAGAGAGAGCTGGAAGAAGAAGAGTTGAAATGAAAAAAAAAGAAAAAGAAAGAGAAAAAAAAAATTTTTTAAAAATGAAGTGAGGGCATAATAGACATTTCCAACAATTTAACAGACAATTTTGACGGCAGGGACCAATTGGGAGGAAGTTGGGAGTTCAATGACTTTTTAGGTGAAATTCAAAGGTCAGGAACTGAAACGATCAAACTCTATAAGTATGGGGAGTAAACAGTAATTAACTCATTATTCTTCATCTGCTTGCCCAAAATTTGGATAACACGTTGAATATTTAACGAAAAGCTCACACACACACACACACACACACACACACATATATATATATATATATATATATATATAATTTTTTTTCAAACAATCTCATGAAAGATATCAATCACTTGCCAAATAGACCCAAGTCATAGGTTCAACAATTATAACTCATCTCCACAGATCAAAGGCTGTGTGATCTAAAAGGGTTGTAATGGGGCCAAGACTTAAGGTTAATAGAAACGAAGGGATAAGAGAATCACAAAGTATCCTAAAAACCTAGTAGAGCTCTTGTTGATGTAGAGAGACTTCTTCGAATCTACCAAGACATGCAAAACGCCATGTACTCCATAAAGGCATTATAAAGTGCCTAATGTCACCATGTTGGGCCTCAACTTCTTTGAACACTTGTGAATTGGACAAAGACCAAATTTTTCGATAATAGACCTTCACTTCAAAGCAAACTTCAAATCCATAAAGTATGGGGAACTAAAATTCATAAAACATTACAATTTTTTTTTCTTTTGTTGTACACTTTATTTTTTTTCCTTCGGTTTCAATTTTTTTTTTCTCACTACATATACATACAATTTTTCTCATGGCACTACGAGAAATTTGGGCTAACACAACGAATTGATTTGCAAGGACTTGAAAATTCGTTGCATTTGGTTAGGTTATACAAAGAATTATACAAGTCTTTGCTTTTGGTTTGAAGGATATGCAAGGAATGCATAAAGTCTTTGCATTTGGGTAACTAAAATAAGAAAAAGTATAAAGTTGTTGTATAAACTTTTCATTTCCTTGCATTGATCGGGCGGGATCTTTGGCGCTCAGATTATTTGTTTTTTTTTTTTTTTCTTCTCTCTATCTTTTACTTCCTCATCTCTCCTCCAGTCTAGCCACCCTAAAAAACCAGATCGAAAAACATACCAAACACCAAACAACCAAATCTGAATCGTACCTTCGCCATCCGTTTCGTCATCCTTCTCTCTCAGCCTCTCACATCCTGCTTCATTTCCTATTAAACCAATCTTGGCCCAAAATCCGTACCCAAATCAAAAAACCTTAGCCCTCAGCCCCAAATACCTCCTCCAATCTCATGTGCTCTCTCGACATCTTGCTTAGCAATCAGTTGCTTGTCGCACTCGATTTCTGTTTAGCAATCGAAATCTTGTCCCTCGTTAGGTATTTTTTGCTTTTTGGTATATGTTTGCAGTCTATTTTCGGTAAATTGGAGTTGATTTTGGTTAGTTCTTTGGTTTTTGAATGTGATTCTGTCAAGAAATTGAATGGGTACCAGGCTTCGATCAAATTTGTAGGTTGCAAAGGTCTTCGTTTTGAGTTATATTTGCAGGTCTCCCATTTGTTGCATTTGCGTTTGGGTCTTAAAGGTATATTTGTTTCTTCTGCTTTTTCCTTGCTAGTTTTATGATTTTCTATACTGTACATTACACATTAAGAATACTTTCATATGAGTTGTAGTAAACACTAAGAATCATACATTAAGTTTTCTTAAAGGCACATTAGAAAGATATACAAATAAGTCTGCATCATTATTAGTCGATAAACTCTCTAAGTTCAAACAAGATTGAGCTTGTTGCCTATTACCTGGAAAGATATAATACGGAAGTGATGTTATGATACCATTATAGTCTAGCAACAGATGTTTGTTAGTACATTTTAAGTTAATGAAGCTCACAAATGGTAATACTTTTATAGTTATTATCGTGTAAATTCATCTATTGCTACATTTTCAATGGTATTAAGAATGCTGTTCTTTTACTTAAAACTATAATTGGTTGTATCATATCTATAAAATATTATTGCTTTATATGTTTGTTTTTGTTCCAGGTAGAGATCCATATGAAAAAAGTAAGGAATGCAGAACTAAAAAGACTAACATTACGAGCCTTCAGAACATAGACAAAGTTATCTGAATATTGTTAAACTACTGGCAACTATAAAATTGAATACTTCTCTGAAATCAAGTATTGAAATTCACCTACTTTCAGTATTAGGCTCAGCTTGTGTATTTATGACTGCATATATTGATCTTGGATATCTTTCTTGATCAAATTACTTAATTCACTTTAATCTTTCACTATAATCTTTGAACAAATTCCTGCTGCAGGATAGTGACTAAGAAGAAGTTGAGGCAGAAGATATTGAACCTGACAAGGACATTTAGTTGACTGGTATGTGATTTTCTTTTTGCAATTTTTTTTCTTTTCAATTGGTTTTGGGCTTAGAGGGAGGTATATTTGTTTCTTCATTTGCTGGTAATTTTCTTTACCGTCAATGACACACTAAGAGTGCTTTCATAAATGAGTTGTGCTGAACACTTTAATGATCACACTTTACCGTCAATCACATTAGATAAAGTGATAAACATACAGATATAAATTTGCATCATCTATTAGTACATTCACTAAACTCTTAGTCCAAATTGGCTTTGGGGTTACCTTTATTATCAGCTTTGAATATCTTCTCTTCCTGCTTGTCATTTTTAGCGCTCAACCCTTTGCATGATGGGCAAGTTACCTGACCCAGGTGATGCTATTATGTGCTTGTTGGATTATATTGTCAGTCAATACCAGTAATCTAGTAATTCTTTCCAAGCGACCAAAATTCTCATCCTTACAGGTAACCAGTAAGAGTGGGGCTGCTCCAGCTAGAAGTGTTTGAGGTTATCTCAACGCCGTTGACATAGATCTTTGAACCAAATCCTGCTGCAGGATGGTGAATAAGAAGTAAAGGCAGAGGATATATGTGGAACCTGAGAAGGACTGTGATCCTTAGAACATAGACAAAGTAAGCTAAATACTGTAAAACTATTGATAACTGTTGGGGAAATTAACATCTAGATGCAGGTTTGATCTATCTTTACAACGTCACTTTCAGATGCTATATGTTAGATTGGTGGGAGCATTATCTTTTTAGTATCCTATTTACATATAATGCACTTGCATTTGCTGTCACGCCCTTGATTTTACACACATGAAAATCGATATAAAATCCCATAATTACATATGCGTGAACGTTTAGCCATCAATACAAAATACCTGGAAACTTTTTCCCTTTTAACCCAAGTACATATTGATGCCCTGAACCCGCTATCTCAATATTGACCCGCTCCATAGAGTCATATATTACATAAGCTTACGAATTAAATTGTCAACAACAAAATAAAACGTAAATGCCGCTCAGAGTTAACTATATAATGGAAGTCCTTATCGACGGTAAAGTTATAAAAATGGCTACCTACCGTAAAGCTGCAAAGGCGCTACCTCAGCTTCAGCCCCGATTATCCTAACCTGCAGGATTAATCCCTACACCATTTGAATAGTGTACCGGGTTGCCATACAATAAACCCGGTAAGCTTTTGCAAGCCCATATGAGTACTCAAAACACACATGCACAACTCACGCCAAAAACGAGGAAAACCTTTCAACTCGCGAATAAAGAAAACATACCATGCTTCTAAAAACAATACTCTTTTCCCAAAAGAAATAACGAAAGTCACACCGTGACAAAATCTTATAAATCATTAACCTAACAATTCAATTATGATAAATCGATCCAACCTGGATAAAACAATAATTAGGTCCAACCTGGGCAAAACATCAACACAAATCAATCATACCTATCGTTAACCTAACTAATAGAATAAATAGAATATGATTCTTTAGTCCAACCTAGACAAAACAACAAATAGGTCCAATCTGGACAAAACAGTAAATCGGTCCAACCTGGACAAAACAATAATTAGGTCCAACCTGGACAAAACAGCAAATCGGTCCAACCTGGACAAAACAGTAAATCGGTCCAACCTGGACAAAACATGTACCCAAGAGTCTTAAGTAACCTACTCAGATCCATGAGGTACGATGGCAGACAGACTAGAGCTCTAACTGAATCGTAACCTGTCACCCGGCCAAGGTTCAACCTTACGATATAATATTGCCATGAGGATGCAACCTGCAACCCCGGATCCTTAGGCCAACCTGACCCTCAGATCAAAACGTCAAATCTAATCAAAAGGAGAAATCACAAGCTGTGACTCTCAAATCCTCAGACCACCGGTCATCAGATCAAAATGTTAAATCAAACCAAAAGGAGAAATCACAACCTGTGACTCTCAAATCCTCAAACACTTTTCAAAACAATAGAAATACCATTTCCCACCATTTCTTTTCCGAAAGGCCACACCCCAAAACAATAAAACACATCATTCATGCATATTGTTTCCATAAATCCACAAATCCACCAAAACACATATATTTCACACAAATATATATCTATATGTAGTCATCCGCTCAGGAATGCCTACTAATACCAACTATAGTTTGCAGTTAATAAATAACTCTCAAAGCAATAAGGGTATTCCCGTTCGTGAATGAATTTCGTGAGATTACTCACCTCAGAATCTCGCTGCGTCTTCTACATAGAACCGAACTAACACTATCACCAACAACTCGTCCAATTCACCTTTAGAAGCACCTAATCACCAATGATCTCAAATCAGTAACGATTCACATTTGATTTAAGTTTGAAACCCCTGTTTTGAACTAAAATCCCCAAAGTGGCGCCAATCGAGGCAAAACCACATCCGAAACCTCCCTAAGTCTCCGGAATACGTCCACGATCGATGTGACCAAACCACAAGTCGATCGGACGCTCGAATTCTCACGGATAGAATAAATCGATCGGTATGAAACTGCAAAAATCATAACAATTCCATACGAACTCCAAAATTTTCATATTATATATCGAAACGCTCGTAACAACGAGTAGAACATATATAATACCAAAAACAGTTCCTTAAGTGGCTGGAACACCGCCGGAACGCCGCCACAGGTGGTGGCGCACCGCCGCCGGCCAAAACTCAATATTTCACAAAACTCCCAACATCAAAGTTCTTCATCTAAGCATGCTTGTGAACTTTCATAACTAGCTCGAAGTCAGAAAATAAGCATAAAGGGTTGAAAACTACCTCACAATCCGTGAACAGTAATCCAAACTGAGTTGAACCAAGTTTTACGTGAATCGATCCAAACAACCACCAAGGATCAATCAAGGAGGCTGCTCTAAGCTCAACCAAGAAGACTTGAAGCCTCGCCGACGTCGGAACAAGGATTTCCGACCGGGTCCGAAAACACCAATCTGCACCGCCTTCTACTGCTGCCACCACCGAGAATTGGCGCTAGAGGACACCACAGGGATGACCAGACGGAGGAGACGATCCTATCTGGAAAGTTTCATCGCCGGAGACCGCCACAGTTCGCCAAAAAGTAGGGTCGGATCGTCCGGGTTCGGGTCGGGTCAACAGGATATTTTCGATTCTGAAGGTGCAGCTGAAAGAGAAGAGAGAGGAAGTGAGTTTCCAGAAATGGAAGAAATGAAAATAGTAAGTTTCCAATATGGAAATTCCTTCCAATGGCCATAACTTTCTCATACAAACTCCGATTCTCGTGTTCTACATATCCACGAACTCGTATCGACGCGCTCTACAACTTTTGTGAAGAAAGTTTTTGGACAATCCCAACGTATAAAAAGTCAACTTGGCAACCCCCCTAAAACCATACTTTCCGAATAAAAATTCATCCGAAACACTTCCGCTCCATCCACGAGCCACGAAACTATCCAATGACCATAATTTAGATTCCGGAAAATCCTTGGAAAATAAATACGAATTTCCTGTGCATTACATTTGCTGACTTCAAACTTTAGTTTTTTATGACAATATTGATAGGTAATTTTGGTATAGGGTTGTCTTATTGGTTAATATTGACTGAAACTTAAGCTTCTTCTTTCCTCGTGTATTATCTCTATGCAGTATTCAACCAAGATTGTCTCATGCAGTTAGGTGAGTAATCAAAATTTACGTCATATATGTATACATGAGTGAGTCTTGATTGAACTGTAGGAAACTGATAATCATGTTACTGGTATGTAGATGAGCATAGGTTTTTCTTTACCAGCTGTGCTATTTAGGATTGAGATTTATCTGCAAACAAGGAAAAATGTTTATGAAAAAGAACTGAATCTCATATTTAACTAGTACATAAACTCTGTCATAACTGGAGAAATATCTAATTCATGATTCTTTCAGTAATTACAGTTGAGAATAAATTTTCCATGAGCCTAGTCAACTAACCAAAAAGTAGCCATACTTGATTGGGTGAGCAAACAACACAAATCCTGTATATTTATTATGAAAATAGTACTAAATAGTAACTGATTAGTCCAATTTTTTATGATTTACATTTGAGATTTATTTGATCACAGGTTAAAAAGCTGCACCAGGAAAAGAAGCTTGAAATGCTAGTGGACAAGGATATTAATACTAACTGTGATCGCATTGAGCTTGAAGAAATGATTCAAGTTGCACTCGTGTACTCAATACCTTCCTGGTCATAGGCCCAAAATGTCTAAAGTACGTGGTCAGAATGCTAGAAGGTGATGGACTTGTCTCAAGTTTCTGTTTCAAACGCCTCTAAGTGTTGTTTGTCTGCATCTGAAAGTAGAAGTTCTAGGTTAAGTGAAAGACTGTTAAATCGCAATTTTTGATGTACAAATGAACTAGTTGTTTTTAATTCAAGCATTAAAAGAAAAGTCTGGAATGAAATTGGGGTATTTTATTTTATTCAGTTTTGTTTTTGTTTTTTTAAAAAAAAAATAAATGCAAGGAATGATATACAAGTTCCTTGTATATCAGTTAACCATAGTTAACCCCATGTGTTTAATTCCTTGCATTTGAGATGAATAATTCCTTGCATTTGTGAACTCAAATGCAAGGAATTTTCAAGTCGTTGTATTTGCTCTTTTGCAAGGGCCTCTTTGCAAGGACCCAAATGCAAGGAATATTCCTTGCATTTGGGTTAATGCAAGGAATATTCCTTGCATTTGGGTTCATACAAGGAATTTCCAGTTTTTTATATTTTTTCTTGCAAAAAGTCATTTTTCTTGTAGTGTGGACAAGTCTCTCCCCACACTTGAACTTTCACCTCTTCTCACTCTTCAATCTTGACGTCAAAACTCCAAGTAAATTCTCAAAAGTTAGTTCCACTAAGTCTTTAGAACAATGGTAGGATTGTAACTATACTACAGTTTAGGGTTAATGATTTTTAGGGTGATAAAGAAAAGAGTTAATGTAGGCTCAAAGGAATTTATCTAGGGGGGTGAACATCATATGTACACAAATGGAGACACATGGAAATTTGGCAATGGTGGAAAATCCTAAAGTGCCTTTATCCTTTCCAAAATCAGGGACATATATTTATAAAAGTTTCAACAAGTATAAAAGTAAATTCTAGCATTCTATAGTCCATTAAGAGCTATGACAAGTAATAAATCAAATGAAAGAATAATGAGATCTTCTAAACATCGCTAAAAATTTAAGAATATATTTTTCATTTATCAATCAGACAGAAGAGCGCATTAGGCTAAAAGCCGCTCGAAGTGAATTAGAATCCAAATTGAAATAGATTCAAACAAAATCTTCCCCTTCCCCTGGCCCCGGCCCCGTCTCTCTCTCTCTCTCTCTCTCTCTCTCTGCAAAATTCTTTTGGAGGATATCGACAAATGGGAAAAAAAGAACCTTGTTTTCATTGTGAAACTAAATGTAAGTTCTCTTTTCAGTAGCATATAATCTGTTTTTTATTATTTTCTTCCACTATCTCATTTCAATGTACTTTTCAGCATTTTAATCATCCTCATCCCTCAATATGAAAATAAAATAGTTAATATAGTGCTTTCTTCAATCAAAAATGATAATTCACAATTGAAATATCACTGCAGAAAAGAGAGTGAAAGTGTTGTGCATACGAACATGCTATATATGCAAATTATCCTTTTTTGAGTATAAAAATTAAATCATGTTTGTGTAAATAATTAAACTAAAAGGTAGATACATATATGAGCAAACCAGGTAGAAAATGCCTAGCTAACAAAGTTGGATAAGGAAACAAGTATTAGTTGGTGCAAACAAGTACATATATAGTCAATAAAACTATACGTAGATCTATACATATAATAAGATAGCATTAATAATTAAAATATCTACCACATTTGAAGAAAAAAAACTTATGTAAGAGTGTTCTTTTTTTTTTTTTTTTTTTAAAAAAAAAAACCCCACCCCATTCCCACCCTTGATGGGGTTCGAACTCCTGACCTCTTATAAATGAGACCAAAGCCTTACCACCCCACCAAACACACACACCCAAAAAACTTATGTAAGAGTGTTCTTAAATTGACTTGCTAAATCTTTCTTACTAAGGGTGTTCTTATCAATGCACCCAAATTGTTATCAACACATCATTTTTATTTTTTAATTAATTTTTATTATCTAACCAACTTGTGCGATTTACTAATGTTAATCATATGTTAGAAGAAAAAATGGATTTACCCAAACTCATTTTTAACTTCATAAAGATCAAGTTGATAACTTTTATTTAATATGAGAGGATCAAGGACTCATATTTAGTTTGGTTCCTTTATTAACACAGGCATGAATCTTCACTTGATAGTCCTCATTAATCTGCAAAGATGCATTTCTCGGCTCTTTTCAAAAATTGGGAAATCTTGAAAGCCATGCTCTAATATATGCATCAAGATTTTTCCTTATTTCTTTTTTAAAAAAATGTGGTATTGTAAGAAATCTAATGTAGAAATTAGCCATTACAAAAAAAAAATGATCAACAATTAACTAATTGTAAGAAAACCAATATATAAAAGACAAATAAATAACAAGCATGGAGGAAATTTGGGACTTGCACTAAATGCGATAAAACTCACTAAAGCAACAATGATGACAAAATATTAGGCAATCGTAGTGTACACTAACTTATAACTGAAGAATGATCTGCATGAAACTGCTTCGTTTATAGTGTTACTACAAAAGTGCAAAACACTTGTAAACTTCTAAGAGAGTCGTAATTGAAATGAGAACTTCCGAGGTTATAAACTATGTATTATCAAATCTCGAAACAAGTTATCTGAGAGACAATAACCAAACCACAATCACTTAATATAAGATGATCTAAGTGATCAAGAGAAAATCTGTCCTCTAGAAGAAGACCCAGAACAAAATGAACTAATGCTAGAACAACATTTGCATGGACCAAAATAATTTGATCAACTCTGATATGATATTATAATTGTTGCACCAAAGCAAAGACATTGCTGAAAAATTGGATTACACAAGATCTAACAAGTGAAGATGGATACATCAAATAACAACAATAACCAATATAAGGCAACTTGTTCAATTAATATAAGGCAACTTGTTCAATTTCATGTTTAACAAGTTATGCTTGGTTCTCTAGAAGCCTCATATGGTATAAAATTTGTCCACAACTGACCATTTACATAGTTATGCTCTAAGTTTTCAATTGTATTTTCTACAATATTTGGCCATCCTAGTTTGATTAATATATATAACCTCGTCTTCAAAAAAAAAAAAATATATATATATATATATATATGTATATCTATACTATTATTAAGAGAACCTACTTTGTTGGCCAAAATGGACGTGAAAGACAGGAAGACCCCCATACCGTATATTATTTTTAGGGAGAATGTCCATTTATCCAAATTTGAGCTACACTAACCCCATTTACCCAAACTTATAAAATTGCCCACTTACCCAACAAATTACTTATTTTTTGCCCTAATACTCAATTAAGTTATTTTTTTTATTAATTTTTGTTTATTTTTGGGACCATTTTGCCCTCTTTCCCTTTGTCACTTAGAGAGAGAGAGAGAGAGACTTCACCGGCCCCCTGAATCCGGCGACGGTGTCCCGTTTTATTGCCCCCCAGTAAACTTTTTATTACCCCAATAATGCCCAATAAACTTTTTATTGCCTCTCAAATCTCAATGAACTTTATTGCCCCCTAATAAACTTTTTATTGCCCTCCAATAAACTTTATTAGCCCCTAACAAACTTTTTATTGCCCCCCAATAAAAATTTATTGGGGATTAATAAAAGTCTCCGGCGACCTCTTTGCGAACTTCCGGCAACCTCCGGACCGGTGATGGGAGTCCGGCGTCCTATTTTATTATTCACCCAATAAAAATTTTATTGACCCCCAATAAACTTTTTATTGCCCCCCAATAAACTTTATTGCCTCCAATAATACCCAATAAACATTTTATTGCCCCTAATAAACTTTATAAAAATTTATTGAGGGGTAATAAAAGTCTCCGGCGACCGATGATAGGATTCTGGGTGACGGGATTCTGGCGGCCGGTGACCGGAGTCCCACGACCGTCGATCGGTGATCGGAGTCCGGCAAGTCTTCAATGACTTTTTAATTATTTAAAGGACAAACTTGTCTTTTTACATTTAAATTGGGTAAGTGGGCACACAAATCTTTTAGTGGAGTAAGTGGGCATTTATTGGGCCCAAATTGGATAAATGATCAAGAGCCCTTATTTTTAAATAATTTCTAATATTTAAAGAGTATTATAGTAAATAATAAAATATTGATAAACAGTTAAAAGAAAAAAGTATGTTTCCACTAACTCATTTTGCACGTGGATAACTTCGCACTACCCTATTATACAGATAACTTCCCACTGCCATCATCTGCACATAACTCCCTATATTTCTCTAACTTCAATAATTTCCAAGACATAAATATTACAAAAAGAAAATTTAAAACAAAAAATATGTTTTACATATGCATAGCATATATATGTGGCCAAGACTAGTATATATAAAATCTTGGAACACTAAATAATATATATTTATATTTTCAAAAAAAAAAAAAGAGATATATTTATGACTAGAGACAAAAAAATTGTTAGTTAAGAGTTTAGACAACCCGACCCTGGTAGCACCGAGTACCGAAACCTAAACAAAATGAAGTCCTTGGGAGTTTTGGCTAAGCTCAAAGGATCACAGCAACCAATTTTAGTTGTGAAGTTGAGAGGATACACAGACTTGAAGACTTGATATTTCTGAAAATGATGTGCCAAACGTCTTCTTCTTGCTTTTCTTGGTTCAGCAGCACAAGAGATGTGCAATTTCTTCAATCTAGCTACCACTCTTGTTGTTTTCATCAACAATTCCATGAGCAGAATGATAGGAGCATTTTAATGCGATGTTTTAATAGTTATTTCCTCATACTTTACTTAGTTATTTCCTTAAATAAATCAGTTTTAATGTAGTTTATATTTTTAGGTGCACTGGAGAAAATGGAGAAGAAATGAGCTGAAATGAAGACACGTGGCGAAAAGAGAGGAGTCCTGATGGCACTAGGAGACTACATGGCTTGAAGATATATGACACATGGAGGCCCAAGAATCTTCTAGATTGAAGTGGAGTTCGGCAAAATGGTGAAAGCCCATTGGATTTAGGGTTTTGTGGACGTCAAAGAGAGATTCTTGGAGAATAAATCTTTAATTCCTGTGAATTATCAAGAGAAGATTATGGAGACAATGTGAAAATCCAGGGAGAGTCATAAGAAGATTACGTTGGAGATATTATTGGGGAACTAAATCTAATTTTGCCATGGGAAATTATGGAGTTAATGTCAAAAATCAAGAGAGGATCAAGGATAATGATGTCATGGAGAGATTTAAGGGAGAAAATGTCCAAAACAAGTCCAGGTTCATTCCTATTTCACTCAAGAGTATTTTGGCCGAAAATTAAGAGAAAAATCAGATAAAATCTTGGGAAAATCAGCAATAATATATTTGGAAAGATTATGAAGTTATTTTGGAGCTTCTTGATTGGTTGAGTGACATGGCAGAGCTGACGTGGCATTAATTCATTGGTTGGAGCTGTGTGGTGCAACCAGAAAATTCCTTGGAAATTAAATTCATGAAGCCTTGCCTTCCCCTATATAAACCCCCTATGCTACACCAACACAACACGACAACACACGACAACAACAACACCAATTCTTTCATTCTTTTTCACACATCAGAAAAATTCTCTCCATTCTCTAGTCTTTAGAAGCTCTGCGTCTCAACCAAGGAGGAGAAGAAGTCATGCAATACATCAAGATCCTAGCCACCATCCACCCTTGTGTCATCCCTAGAAGATTGCTTGCTTTCAAGGATCTTCAATTTCTTCGTCTCAAGGCTTTGTCATTCATCTTTCACGATGTATTTCATACTTTCTTTTGTTTTCCTTTGTTTGATTCGTAGAGTTATGAATTCTAGTTAACATGACGTTAAGGGCAAAGTTTAAAGCCCGTTTATATGTTTTGAAATAAAGTTATGATTTCTATATGTTCATTTATATGTCGCTTATGTGAGATTGCTTGATTGATTTTGGATTACAGAAAACTTTTGCATTTTTATGTTCTTTGGTGGCCAACTTAGGATGTATGCATGTAATTGGAGCTAGATTTAGGTAAACAATTCATCTAATAGTTTTGTGAACCTATTTCATTAGTAGTAAAGGCTTTGGACAAAAGTCGAAATCAATTAAGGAGGATTGCAAATAGATGAACTTTTTCATACTATGTTGTACACTTTGGTTGACATCCTTTCTTTGTTCTTCATGCATTAAATGTGTTCTTGAGTAGCTAGCTTTCTAGACTATGATTGCATGTTCAATAGATTTAATTTAGGTGCTTTCACTTAGATTAAATATTGAAGGAAAGTAAAATATGAGAAATCGTTTGCTTTCTAAATGTTTCACATGGTCAACTTCTTTCTCATGACATAGATAATCAACTATAGGAATTGTGATTGGATTTCATTCATATGGATGTTGTTTTGATCTTTGTTCCTTGCGTTTCACCCTTGTATATGTGTTTTTACATTTTCTTTATTTTATTTATTTTAATTTTCAATTTCAAAATTCTAAAACCCCCTTTTTACGTTAACTTGTATTTTTTTATTCTTTGATTTATTTTTGTAAATAATACTTTTTACTTTTAATTATTTATTTGCTTTCGCAATTACAAGTGTACCCTCAATCCCCGGCTAGAACGATCCCTACTTATTCTATACTAACAACTACATTTTGCAGGGTAAATTGCGCGCTTACTTTTAGCGTTGTCACAGAAGAAGAAGAAGAAGAAGAAGAAACCCAGCAAAATCAAGAGAAACCCATCGAGGGAAGCTCTGTGCCCAAAGTCAGAAGTCTTGAACATGCCTTGAAAGGTGTTGGATAAAATGCTTCAAAGGCGTCCTCTGTCAACTTGTCAATTTTTTTTTTTTTTTGATTAAATGGGGGCTAAAAGCCCAGCAAAAGAAAACAATAAGAAACTAGATAACAAGGTATGCTCTAAAACAAAGAGTTTCAGACAAATCATCCAACAGAATAATGATAACTTATGAAGGAGGCTGCATCATGAAGTGCACTCCAATCTCAGAATCCAATCCGATCTTGGACAACACATCAGCAACCTTGTTTACTTCCCTATAGATATGCTTTATTTCACACCTTTAAAACTGCCTTTGAAGAGCCTGACAACTATTAATCACAGACTTCAAAGGGTGCAAAGCATCCACACCATCATTCATCAACTTGACAAGGACTTCAGAATCAAATTCAACCAACACATGTTGATAATGGGCATCAATAGACATTTTGAGACCAAGTAGGAGGTGTACATACTAGGGAAGTCTTAACCAGGTTTGGCATTATCGGCTGGGCCCCATCGGTACTCCCAGGTACTATGCCATGGGCCGGGTTCACGAGCCACCATGGCGGGACTCATATGGGATGTCACCCTGGGCACCCAGGGCCCGGGGTAAGGCCAGCACAACCCATCTGATTACACAGCAGAAGGTTGATGAGGCATCAGGAGAACAACCTGCGTCCCACATCGAAGATAGGGGAAACTCCTTTCCCATGCTCGAGTATTAAAGCATCAGTACAACTACCTTTTACGGGTAATAACTCCTTCATCCACTATTTACTTGATACACTTATATATTAGTTTCTCACTAGGCATCGGAGAGGTGTAAACCGTTCAGTACGGTTTACCCCTCTAACGCTGTGTTCTTGATTCAGGATCTAGGAGTTGGATCGGTACCCCATACGGTACAGCATTCTATGTGAGGTACCCAGAGAAAGCCACCAGAAACAGGAGGCCCCAGAACAGCTTGCAGCACAGTACCACACCTTAGGAACTGAACAAATTGGAGGCCTTAAAGAACATGACACAATGGAGATGTAGATAGGGCCTCCATGAAAAACGGGAACATGACCCGAAATTCTCCCAGTCTCTACGGAGATGTAGATAGACTCATCTTGAACATGACAAACAGAGCACAGAGGGTTATTAATTAATTTTCTTTTCATTCTCTCCACGTTTGTAAGAATCTTACCATGACACAAAAACCAGCAAAAAGACTTTAGCTTGCATGGAATAGGGAGCTTCAACAAAAATAACCAAGGAAAAGTAGTAAAACTCTCATCCTTAACAAGAGTAAGATAGGCAGATTTTTCAAGTGCATACCGCTTTGAGGGAGGGAGGGAAGGTTGTTGGCAATGATGCCATGTCTATATCTTCTTCATGATACTCATCTTCTTCTGTACTTTTTCTCTTTCTCATTCCTCTACTCTTTGCTGCCATCTTCTTATGTAACAAAAAAATGGAACAAATCATTAGGGACAAGTCATTTGCAAAGATTTACTTCAAGATACATTTAAATTAAGTTATAAGTAGTATTTATTACCTGAGTATTTGTTACCTGAGACTCTACTGGAAAAACTATAAGGTTTTGAGGCCAAGCCACATAAGTCCCAATAGCACCACGAACCGTCATTATTTCATCTTCGATTGGAAATGGAAGCTTAGCTTCATCCACTAGAGAGCGTACAATCGATACACGCATGTTTCCCTCGCCCAATGGAACCCCATGGATAAGCTAGCTGTTGTTTTCATTATTGACTTCTATAACTGTTGCAATAGCTACAACGTTATCGGTTGAATCTAAAGCTAATTGGCACTCTTTCCTAATTGTCTGTGCCTAAAAAATGAAAAAGTGCATTTAATGAGACACTATATAAAATAATTGAATGTATAACCTGGCAGCATAACACATCAGCTAACTTAACAATATAATAAATTTACAATTACTTGAAATTCAACCTTCTGGATTTCCAGATCAACAACGACGGGACCAATTTGCTGACCCTTCTCAGTAGCATTCAAATTCACACCATCAATGAGATTCACAGCTTTCACAGGCTCCTTATCATGAAGTTCTAAATCCAAAGACTTTCTAACAGTGGAGAGAATCAATTTTTCAATTGCTTTGGCAGCCTTCTCATGCATATTTGAACAACTTCCTTGTCCAGAACCAACTTGCCTCTCAATGGTGGAAACTTTAGGGGATTCAGTTACCAAAGGCTTCCCTAACAGCGTAGCTTCTAACTTCTTCAACCACTCCTCCCAAACTACTCGTTCTTTTACTAGTATCTTCTCCCTTTCTTGTTCCATTATTTTCTGAACACTCAACCTAACAGTCTGTTCAACACTTTGCTTTCGGTGTTTTGGGACGTTAAAGTATGTAGCTTGCGTCACATTTACCCCTACACCTCTTATTATTCCAGTATGTTCAGGATTTCCTAATGCTAAGGCAGATCTGCCCAAAGGCGAGGCCAAACTCGGACACCAGGATTTGGAGATTTGGCAGTAGCGGGAATGTCACTCCTTGGAGGAAGATCGCTTCGTGCAAGGTGGCAAACCCCGCTGGAAGAATCGAGGCCTTCTCGTCCACCGTCGGCGGACGCAGCTTAACCACTCCTGGTAACCGATACATCCGCTTCAATCAGTTGACGGGGGCAACAGTCATCCGCCCTCCCGCCTCGTCAACAGGGGTGCAGTCTGGAAGGACCCACGCTGACTCGGTATCCTCCCCCGTCAGCGGAGCCGCTGGCAGCGCTGTTACTTGCTAACCGCTTGTCACGCCTATTTTGGGCAGCGGCAGCCTCCCCTGCCCTAGAGCTCTCTGGACGCGAAGCACAACCCATAGCTACTTCCCAGGGTATGGTTTGTAGCGGCTCAACCTCTAACGGTTCTGGCAGTGAGGTTCCTGCAAGGGCAGACGGACGCAACGAGTCAATAAAAGTTCTATCCGCCATGTGATCTGGCTGGCAATCTGGTCAAGATAACAGCTCTAGTCAAAGAGGCAGCCGTGCCGGCAATGGCTCTTCAGTAGTCCACGAACCCCCGGACTAGTCGTCTAGGGGAGCGAACAGTAACTGCTAGCCCAGCTATACCTTATAGGCTGCCCGCCAGACTGCGTTGAACCCACCTCCTGGTCCAGAATATGTGAGACGTGAAGAGGTAGAGGAGATGATCAGGCTGGCTAACCCTAGGGCCCAGATGGATGGGGTCTACGAGGGACCTTTACCGCCGCATATAATGTTTGCGCCTTTTCCTAGAGGCTACAAGAATATTATATTTTCTACTTTTTCAAGAGAAGACACTGAAAACGCTGCCACTCATCTGGCCAGGTTCAGGGTGCAATACGGCCAGTACCAGAATTATGACATCCTCAAGTGCAGGATATTTGGCACTTCTCTTTCTGGGGCTACCTTTAGATGGTTTTCTAAGCTCCGCCTAGGAACAGTAGCAGATTGGCCCGCAATGGAAAAGCTCTTCCGAGAAACTTTTGGAGCTATAGAGCCTAAAGTCGACTTGGCTTCTCTTACTCAGATGTCCCAACAACCCACCGAATCTGCTGTCGCCAATCTGCAACGCTTTCATATCCAGAAAGCCAAACTGAGTATGATCCTGCGATCAAGGGTTTGGAACCACGCCAGCGAAAGAAGCAATATGGCAGCATGATCTAGTCAATGGGAGAACTGATCACAGAGGTGGGTAGCTTTGAGCATCTCCTCAAGGAGACTGATGCTAGGAAAAATGCATCCAAGGGAACATATGTGCCAGGGAAGCATCGCACAGTGGCAGCTTTGGGGTACTTACAGCCCACCAATGATCCTTACTACCACCAGCAAGGGGAAGAGGTTTTTCGGGGTGAGGATGAAACTGAAGAAGAGGAGATTGACGTCTCCGCGTTGGAGTTAACAGGTAGGAAGAACTCAGCCCTCAAGCAGTTAAAGATATCTAAGGAACCTGTCAAACTCAAGTCTGTGGCTTTCACCAAACTTGAGTTCGCGACATATACATATGATGCCAATAAGGCACATGAGATTTTAGATGAGATGATCCCCGCGAAGATGGTGAAGATAGACTTTGGCCCTTTCCCTCGACCGGATCAGCTGAAAGGAAAGAAGTACTGCAAATTCCACAACTTGTGGAACCATAACACAGCTTATTGTGTGAAGCTAAAGGATTAGATTCAGGTATGGCTCAATAATAGTAGTTTGCAGGTGGAACCTTCGGCAACCGCGGCAGCGCTTGTGGACTTGAACCCTTTCCCTGACACCGGGGTCAGTATGGTTGACGTGAACTGGCCCAAGAAGAACCAGAAGAGACCGACCTTGGATTTGACTACAATGGGGAAAGAAGAGAGGGCTGAGGTTAAAGAAACTCATGTAAAGAGGAGAGCTAAGCCCATCACCTAAGCCTCACCAGTGGTCCTCTGCTAGCGATGCAAAGAACAATGTGGCATCCAAGTGTCGCATGAAGAAGTCGAGCAGACGTTCCGCTTTGGCTCTCTCCCACCAATCAAATGGGCTTCGCCATCACGAAATTATCGGCCTTCTACCCCAAAAGCCAGAGATAAGGTAAAGTCACCACCATCCCCGGAAGATTCCAACTTGTTCAAGAAATTGAAAGTGGCCGCTGCTGATCAGAGACAAGAAGGAATGGCTAAGAGTGAGCACAAAGATATCTTGACCAATATGTATAAATAAATGGCTGAAAACAAATATCACATCGCAGTATACAAAAGTACACAACACATTAGCAGCTAAATTGAACCCAGTACTAACAAAACAACTAACATATTAAAAGGGTTCATATATTTCATCAATAATCACACAGTACAAAGACGCCTGAAGCAAACAAAAGTGCAAGGAAACAACCCTATTATCTAATCCTATAAGCGACGATGACTATTGACATTCTCAACCCATATGGCTTCATCTCCAGGTCGCATATAATTGATGTGATCATCACCAACTATGTCATCAAAAGTCTCAACAGATGGCAATGTGGCATTAAATGGCTGCTGTTCCACTTCAATATCTTGTAGCTCCTCATCATCATTAGCCTCTTCGTAGTCTTTATCTGGACACCTTACTACCACTGACCATTGCATATCAAGGGGGTCTTGTATGTAAAATATTTGCTTAACATGGGTAGCTAAGACAAAAGCATCATTTAAGTGACCTATCCTATTCAAATTTATCAAAGTAAACCCAAGTTCGTCTACTTTGATGCCCCTAACATTCTCTACCCAATCACATTTGAATAAAGGTATCCTAAACTTGTTGTAGTCCAACTCCCATATATGCTTAATCACACCGTAAAAGTGCATATCATCTACTCTAGGGTTTTTATTTCTTGCATTAGAAATCTGCATTGCATCAGTAAGCAAAAATACCTCACTGTTTTGAACAGATCGAAGATTATCACGCTCCTTGGTGTTGAAATCAACACCATTAACCTGGTATCCACTAAATGTTGGCACTTCATTCTTTGGTCCACCTGCCATCCATCTCATTGTTTGTGAAACATTATTGTCAGCAAACATGAGTTCATTTGATACCTGCAAACAGTATATACATTACATAGCCATCAAAAGATAATATTTTGATGTTGCAAATGTATCAATAATGAAGAACTTACCCTCTCTTTTAACCAGTCTGAAAAGGTCTGATTCTATTTATTCTTCAACCACGTTTCATTTTTAGAGAACTTAGGATAAAGCAACTTTAATAACTCCAAATGTTCACTGCATGGAGGAGAAAAACCAAACACTTAGCAAGATAGGAAATAATGAAGGGAAATGTTGACATTATAATTAAAAAAAAAAAAAAAAGGAAAATGAAATAAGTAATGACATACAGGAAATATGGCAATGCATCCTCCGTATTCTGCAATACACAAAGATGTGCTTGATGCATTTCTTTTCCATAAACAGAAATCATGGAAGCACCTGATAGCGGTTTGGATGCATTTCGAAATTCTGCTTTGCTACTGTCTGGGATTCCAGCAGTACCAGCATCATTAAGCATACGTTCAGCACAAAACTCAACAGCCTCTTTGACAATGTAACACTCTGCTATGCACCCTTCAGGGTGCCTACGACATCTCACCCATCCTTTGAACACTTTCATGTATCTCTCAAAGGGATACATCCATCAAAAAAATATTGGACCACAAAGCTCTACTTCTCTCACAAGATGCACAGTCAAATGAATCATGATATCAAAAAAGGATGGTGGGAAGTACTTCTCAAGCAAGCAAACTGTAATAACTAGGTCTGCTTGCATTTTTTCTAGCTTGGAAACATCAATCACTTTGGCACATATAGCCTTGAAGAATAAGCTAAAGCGAATGATTGCATACCTAACTGGCTTCTCAAGAACATATCGTAAAGCAACAGGGAGTAGAATTTGCATGATAGTGTGACAATCATGCGATTTAAGACCAACAAGTCTTAAATCATCCATAGAGATAAGGCTCCTAACATTTGATGAAAACCGCACAGGCACTGTCATATTGAAAAAAGAGTTGCAAACTATTTTCTTTTCATTTAGCAGCAAATTCTAACTAGCTAAAGGTAACTTGTCTCTTTTGGCACCAATTTTGGGATTCAAACCAGTCCTAATGCCCATTTCAACCATGTCTAAATGAGCAGCAACCCCATCCTTTGTCTTCTCGGGAATGTTTAGCAACGTACCAATGATGGCATCACAACAGTTCTTCTCAATGTGCATTACATCGAGATTATGTCGTACATGAATATATCTCTAATACTCTAGTTCAAAGAAAACTGACTTCTTCTTCTAACAAGGCCTGCTTTGGTCTTCAACACTCTTTGCAGGACGACACTTTTTGCCAAATGCACAGTTCATACCCTCTGCTCTAGCAAACACCTCTTCTCCGGTTAATGGTATAGGAGCAAGCTCCTCCTTTACTGTATTGTCGAAAGCAGCACGCTGTTTTCGATAGGGATGATGTCTAGGTAGGTATCGACGATGCCTCATGAATGACATTTTATTACCTTTCTTCAACCTATATGGTCGACTCTTATCAACGCATATCGGACAAGCATTGTATGACAATGCTACCTGACAAGTTCCCATAAGCGGGAAAATCATTAATGGTCCAGAGGAGTATTGCTCTTAGTTTAAAGTAGTCCCCTCTGAAGGCATCATATACTCCCTCAACCCCATCCCACAAGACTTTTAGATCATCTATTAAAGGTTGCAGATATACGTCGATATCATTACTAGGTTGTTTTGGTCCGGAGATCAGCAGCGTTAACATCATATACTTCCT
The DNA here is from genome assembly GCF_002994745.2 of Rosa chinensis. NCBI lineage: Eukaryota > Viridiplantae > Streptophyta > Magnoliopsida > Rosales > Rosaceae > Rosa > Rosa chinensis. Next base: position 37,531,692 of record NC_037094.1, read on the forward strand.
CTTCATACATAGCCATGGCGGAAGATTATATGTGACAAGTATAACAGGCCAGCAAGAGTACCTGCTACTTAGAGAACTATGAGGATTAAACCCATCAGATGAGAGGGCTAGTCGAAGGTTCCTAGGCTCACTTCCAAATTCTGGCCATTTCTTGTCAACTAAATCCCAAGTCGGGGAATCAGCTGGATGCCGCATCATTCCATCTTTCTTTCTCCCATAATCATGCCAAGTTAGATTCTTAGCTGTATTGGCCGATTGGTAGAACCGTTTGAACCTCGGGATTGGTGGAAAGTACCATAATACCTTGGCAGGTATCCCTACTTTTCAGTTTTATCCTTGCCTAATTTCCACCTTGAAGCACCACAAGTGGGGCAGATAATAGCATCTGCATGCTGCTGTCTATACAAGACGCAGTCATTTGGACAAGCATGAATCTTATGGTACTCCATAACTAATGCACGAAGTGATTTTTTTGCCTCATATAAAGATGCAGGAACCTCATTTCCTTCAGGAAGCAAACCCCCGATCATTATCAGCATGTCAGAATAGCAGGAATCAGTCATTCCATGCTTTGCTTTCAGATTGAATGTCTGAATCAAACCATTTAACTTGGTTGTCTTGGTACAACCAGGGTACAAAGGCTTATCGGCATCCTCCACATACTTCAGAAACTCATTTGAGTCTTCTGAAATATCCTCATCCTCACTCTCTCCTTCTACATCATTCTCCCCAATCCTACTACCCCCATCCCAATCAACAGTTTCAGATTCCCCTCTTCTATTGCCAGAAATGGCAGCTGTACTAGGTTCTCCATGCCACCTCCAATGCTTATAACTACTATCAATACCATTCCAAAAAATATGGTCCCTAACAACTCCAATGGAAAATCCATCAGTATTGCAGCATTTTAGGCAAGGACAACGTATTTTTGTTTTGTTGTTGGCATTAGCAGAGGCAAACTTTAGAAACTGTCCTACTCCTAACTCAAACTTGCGTGACCTTCTATCAGCATGCATCCATGATTTATCCATCTTATACAGAAAAAGTAAAATAATCAATATTTGTACTTTTTCCTACATACATTTATATATCCCAAACACAATACATGTTATACTGCTCAGTACATAACTTTCTATAAGTTTAAAGACTTGCATTATATTCACAAAAACAATATTGTTTTCAACAATTGAAATGCAGTTACTATTGTACTCATTAGTAATTGCATTTCATTAAAACTCTAAGCTTTACAAACATACTCACATGAGCCAAAAGCCTCAAAACTAACTATAGCAGTAAAAAATAAAAATGTACAAGATCAATCCTGCTCAATCGTCTATATTTAATGAAAAAACTATACCAGAGCTGCAAGTCATGCATTGAGATACTATGTTAAGAAAAACTTACTTGCAATTGCCTGACGATATGCCAGAACTACCTTGCTGGAATACCAGAACCCTTCACAATGAAGTTAGCAACAATCTCAGCAACCTGTACAGATGTATCAAAACATTAGATAAGCCACACAATGTAATTATCAAAGATAAAAGAAATATTAATATCATTTAATAATTGCATTAGGCTGCCAGAGTTGCCAGAACATACTCAAACAAGAATTAAATCATTTAGTGACATCCATAATGAATTGGTTGATAAGTGTTTCATTTGATAAGTTTGTTTAGGTCATAGGAAGTGAAAAGACACCAATGCAGCCATAAGCATTACAACATGGAATATCCATCTTATGGAAAAATCAAAAAGAGCAATCAAGTAGTCTTCAAAGAGAACACCTCAAAAAGACCCCCCCCCCTTCTTGGATGGATGGTTAATCCCTCTTCCTTAATATAGACAAGTTCCTTCAACCCCCAACCCACAATGCCCCATCTCCCTCTCACTCTCACTGAATGCACATTGCACATATATATCACACATATACCTGCAACATATATTTCAGATATGTCGCAATGCAAGACAACTGACACATTAACAAGTGTTGGCATTCTAACAGATATAAGATTTAAAGAAGCAAAAGAAATAAGTCAGTAAACAGGCAAGTTCTCCAAATTGATGATAATAGCAAACTGACTAGAATAAGCACGATTGAAGAATATGACAGAATACCAATTCAGTTATTCGAAACAATATTACAAATGAAATCTCCCACATTGAAATTCCAAATGAGAAAACAAAAACCCGTCAAAGATAATACCAGAATGCTAATTTCATTAGCAAATGATGCCTTTTTCCTTTTGCAGCAATATAGGATATAAAAATATATAAAGTCCTACTAACCTTCTTCAGAAACCCGGCTACTGCTACCGTTCAACAATTCTGGTGTCATCTATGGAAGCTTTCCTCACACAGAACCAGATACCAAAGTATTGTGATTGATTCTTGATATTCCACAATCTCCAACCTAAAGAGTAAATAATTCCAAGTACAGGTTAAGAACTATGAATCAATAATTCTAAGTACAGGTCAGTAACAACTAACAACAACACATGACAGCGTCCAATTTGAATCCATAGAATTGAGGTAAGAATGCACAAAATAATAAGAATGCTTTGTCTTTTGGCACTCTCAAGCTGCTGCCTAGATGGCACATAAGAGGGTCTGTGCTGCATTTATATATACTGCCAGTGCTTCTGAATATCAGTTTATGGAAAATCAGAGAATTGGTAATGTCATTTTTTATAATGTGTGACCTAAGAGAGAGAGTTTCAGGACTAAATTAAGAGAGATGACACACTTTTTAAAAATTTAAACTTAAAAAAAAACAAAATAGCATAGAGTTGAAGAAAGATGGGATTTGCCTCAAATATATCTGTATATGTATACACTGTGTACGTATATACATCTACTTAGTTTCATTACCGACTAGGAGTTTACACAATGGTATACATGCATAAACATCGTACATATAAACCACAACAAGACAATAGCACATATATGTTTATTGTGTTCCCAGGAAGAGTCTAGAATTACTTACCTCAATTAAAAAATTCTTGAAAATTTGTAAAAACAAACTAAACACAAATATAAACATCACACAAAAATTTGATGACTGAAATCAATCATTTGGCCTTTCAACTGACGACTACAAGGCATTCTTTAATTTTGTCGGCAGAAAATCCTGTACCTCTATCCCAAATTGAGAAAATCATGTAGACTTCAAAAAGAACTGTACTTTTATGAAATTTTAATAAAAGAACGACTAGGACGTCTATTTTAACATATAAAAAATTCAAGCCAAAATACGAAGTTTTTATACAGGAACACATTGGCAAAGTTCGTACAGCACAATATAAACAGAAAACCAGATTCTCCCAAACCAAACTTCAATTCTCTTTTCAGAATATAATGCAAGGGATACAAAAGGCAACAAGGAACAATCAAACAACATAAACTAATTAACCCTAAGAGGGAGATACCTTAATGTTTGTCAAAATCCTCTCCTCCCCCAAACTGCACACACATCAATTTTGTACCTAAATCACAGACAAAGTTTTCCTCAATTCCAATATTGCTAAATTAAGGAGTTCTAAAGTACAAGTAGAGGAAACATAATGAAGCACATCACCCTTACCTCTCTTGCAGCTAAATCCCTCACTTCTAGGTTTTCCTTCTCCAAACTGTATTTACTTTGTTTCCTGCAATTACATCAAAACTATTTTAGTCAAGAATAACTTACTCTATTTCTTTTTCCCCTAATAAAGTTAAGACTTAAATAAATATATAATTATATTTATGTTTACACGTAAATAACTAAGAAGTGCTACCTAGATGCCTCTAACGAACTAACCAAGGAAAAATAAAAGTCATAAAGAAAACAAGCAAATAAACTAAGTTGCAAGAAAACATAACCCAACACGAGATATTACATTTACTGATACAAAACACTAGGAAGAGAAGAATTAAGGCTAATTTAAGATGGCAAGTGAAGGAGATGACGTGAATAGGTGGGTGGAAAATGTGGTTTGTTCATTGTCTCCACTTCCATTCCATTTCATGTGGACAAAATTATGGGTGGGTCAGTGGATCTGAAGCCTCTACATGGGCGTGTGCTATGTCAGGACTCACAAGGTAGAAGCAAGGAAGAAGAATTAATGACTAAGTGGATATATGGACTAGAAAACCAATAAGAGTAATCAATTGATTCAATTCAAATGCCATCAAAAGTTCAAAACAGAATAACACTCCCTGCCTGGCTTCTGTAATAACATCACTTCCCTTTGAGAATAACAAATTAACAAAATAACATCACTTGTCATAATTCATATAATCATATATATATTTATAAACATAACAATAGAATAAGCCAAGAACTGGGTTTATTCAATTCTAGATTCAGAGCAATCAATCAAAACCAATCCTAGTAATCAAAACCCACCTAGTAAACTGATCAAATTTTTGAATTAAAGACTAAGATATCAAGTGATGTGGAGCAAGAGATCAAGACAGTCGTTCGTGGAGAGACCGAGAGAAGTGATGTGTCGCTGCCCGTCATGCAACCGCCATCAATCATCGATTCGTCGAGGAGATTAGGAGAGAAATCTGGGTGAGAGAGGATTGGGTTTCAGAAAGGATTTTGACAGGTCAGATTTTTAGTTTTGAATCAAGGGGATTGAGAGAGGACTGGGTTTCAGACTTTCCGATTTAAAGAATGAGAGACAAAATCTCTTTATTCATCGTTTTGAATGTTGACTGTAAACTAAATGAAGCAAAATCGAAACTCAATCGAAGAAAGACCTAACAACTACATCGAATTTGCAATGAAAAACCGCAAATCAATTTCCAGAAAAACCCTAAAATGGAACACTGAACTCAATCAAAACCCCTAAACTAAATTAAGCAAAATGCTTACCAATAACCCAATCGAAAATAGAATAGTCCAGCTTCCTCTAATCTCTTGAGTCGCTGGTGGAGAACTCTATTAAGCCGGACTAGAATGCAAACAGCAAGGATGTCGGGGTTGAAGGAGAGATTAATTTTGGGTAAGGATTCTTAGATTTGAGAGAGGGCCGATTTTTTAGAGATATAGATGGCTGAGTTTTCCTCAAGATGCTGTAAGCTTCGAGAGTTTTAGACAGAAGTAATGTTTGTGGGAATGAAAAACACGAAGCTTTTGTGTTATGTCAAAGAGACTTAAAATAAATAAATAAAGTCAAACTCACCTTATTCAAACAACAGAATTTCTTGGCTTTATTGTCTGAATATCAACCCATTGAGTAGTCACCGATAGGGTTTGCCCATTTGGGAGGGAAAAGACTCAATCTTGTTTGAGGAAAATCTAAACTTTCAGCTAAGAAAATTTCCATCTTTTCAGACGACATTTATGTGTCGTCTGAATCTGACCATATCTTCCAAATGAAACAAGCATGGTTTCTCATTGTATTCAGACAATACATTTAATTTATGTGTTGTCTGATAGCTTTTTGGTCATAGTGGAATATCTCTTCATACGAGGCCGTGAGGACTGTAAACACTGCGTACTGCTGGGAGGACTATGTCTGCTTGTTACCGCTATCCCCGTGGGATGAGCGGTTGCCTTTGTGGTAATGCTAGTCCTTCTGCCGCTTGCTCTGGTAGTTACCTTGTTGCCACTCTCTCTTCTTATCAGTTGGCGGCATAGCAGAGGTTTTGTTAACGGTCTCCTGCTGGCTGGAGGAGGGCTGAGTGGACTTTGCTGGAGTTGGCTGTGGTGGTGGGGTTTCTCCGTATGTGATGAACTCCGCCTATGCATGGATGACAGCCTCGCTCATGACGTGGTCATATGCATCATTTGGATGATTGTAATTGAGATGATAGAGAAATGGTCCCTTTAGGTGTCCTTACTTAAAGGCTGCTAGTGCCTTGTTTTATCAAGATCGCAGCACTGAGATGCTGCTGCTCTCCACCTAGTGACAAATGCCTTCAATGTTTCCCTCTGCGCCCTGTTTGACGCTAAACAACTGGCTTGTGTTGTGATGTCCGGCGGCCAATAGGATGAACAGTGACAAGAAAGCGTTTGACAGTGAGTGGAACGAGTCGATGGATCCCGGTGGGCACCCAAAAAACTAACTCATGGCCTTACTGTCTAACGTTTTGCTGAACAAATGGCAGAGGGTGGCGTCATCGAATCCCTTGTTATTAGTGACTTTTTGAAAGTGTCCATATGGACAAAGGGGTCATTCATGCCGCTGTATTGTGGCATCTTTGGCGTCTTTGCATGCTCTGGTCGGACTGCTTGCAAGATCCTGGCGGTGAATGGCCCTAGCCTAGACGCAAAGAGGGGATTTAGAATTGGTGTTAGGGCGTCTGCCTCTGCCAGGATTAGTCTTTGTTCTAATTGCTGCATTCTTTCTAGGATTAGGGAGGTTGCGTCGCCAGCGGGCCCAGCTTGGAGGTTCTGCTGCACCAGCTCCCACCTAGGGGCAAGCAGATTACCTTCAGTTCTAGCCCTGGCTGCGGAGTGTTGGTGTGCGGTTGTGCTTCCGCTTCTTGTTCCAACATTAGTCGGGGTGGGGGAGGTGGACCCATTCCTAATAGCTTGGATGGGTTCAGCGGTACTTGCATCTGTATGATTGGTGCAGGTACCAATCTTCTAGTATTGGGTCGACTACGCCTGGTACTTTTCGATTGCTCACTCTGCGTTGGGTTAACGTTTGCTTCCAGCGCCTTCTTCAGCTCGTCGAATCTTGACATCAGCGTGGCCACTTGCTTTTGGGCCTTGGCCTTTTCTCTGCACTCCTGCTCACGCTCCCTGTTTGCCTTATGGAGGTCCGCCAATACCAACTCATACATGGCAGCAAGGTCCTGGCCTGGTAGGCGACTGCTGCCTGCTCGAGCCTCCGCTGTAGTTTGAGTTAGCAAGATCTGGGGAGTGTCCTAGGGTTCTACATTGGGGTTGACCGGAGTGTTAAATAGTGCATGGTTAATGTTAACAGTTGGGTGAACGTTAGTCGCGGGGTTGGTGGAATGGGGGTTGGCGGATTGGGCCTCCTCCTCTTCGACGTTTCCCCCGCTACCGTTAGTCATGGTGATTGTTGTAGTGGAAAGGCCTTTTGCTCAAGGATTCCCACAGATGGCGCCAACGTTAATGTCTGAGATTAGGTGGTGGCCAAATCTCGGTTAACGCTAGTCCGGTGGGCGGATCGCTACTTGTGTGTTCTTAGAGCTTCCGCTATCTGTCAAGTAAAATACAAAGGGCGTAAGAGGAAGACCGGGTTGGGCGGTCTTCTCTTCTCCGATACCTTAGTCAATGTATTTATGTTGATAGAATAACAGTAGGTAAGTAGTAATTGCGTAATTAATGAGGAGAGAGGAGAAGACCTTTTATAGGTGGGGAAGAGACTGATCTCTTCCTTGTTTCCGATGTGGGACTGATATGCTTCAGTTCCTAGTTCTGATGCTACAAAGAGGTGCGAGTGGCGGCGCGTCAGCAATGATCTCGGGGTGAGCCGAGGCTCAGGCGATAGCCTGTTTGGCTGTGTTTCCGTAGGTCACATCGTTGATGGTTGTCGGTACTGCTGGCGGTTATATGAACGTAGCTCATTATAGCTAATTATGCTTGGCAAATGCTCATATAAGTACACGATCCAGGCTAAATTGGATTCACTAACAAAGAGACAGGTATTTGGGCCTATAACGAGGACACCCCCAAGTATAAAACTTGTTGGCCATAAATGGGTGTTTATTAGAAAGAGTAATGAGAAAAATAAGGTTATTAGGTACAAAGCCCGCCTTGTGGCACAAGGTTTCTCACAACGCCCTGGGATCGATTACGAGGAGACATATTCTCCCGTAATGGACGTTATAATGTTCCGCTACCTTGTCAGTTTGGTAGTTTCCGAAAAACTTGACATGCAGCTTATGGATATGGTTACAACATATCTCTATGGGGATCTAGATTCAGAGATATATATGAAGGTCCCAGATGGACTTTAATTACCCAAATCAAGTGGCTCTAAACCACGGAGCGCGTTTTCTATAAGATTGAAACGCTCACTATATGGATTGAAACAATCCGGACGGATGTGATATAACCATCTAAGTGACTACTTGATTGGGAAGGGATATGTCAACAATGAAATATGCTCATGCGTGTTTATTAAAAAGACAAGTTTCAGATTTGCAATTGTAGCAGTTTATGTCGATGACATGAACCTAACTGGAACTCTAGATGAGTTAAGGGAAACTGCTAAGTACTTGAAATCGGAATTTGAGATGAAAGATCTTGGGAAAACACGGTTTTGTCTCGGATTAGAACTCGAGCACTGTAGTGATGGGATTATGATTCATCAGTCAGCATATACTCAAAAATTACTAAGGCTCTTTAATGAGGATAAAGCAAAGCCTATGAGTACTCCCATGATTGGCCATAGTCTTGAGCCCGAAAAAGATCTGTTTCGTCCAAAGGATGAAGATGAAGAATTGTTAGTGGCAAAAGTGCCCTACCTAAGTGCAATAGGCGCATTATTGTACTTAGCTCAATGCACAAGACCGGACATCTCATTAGCAGTGAACCTGTTATCTCTACATAGTTCCGCGCCAACACGCCGCCATTGGATTGGCGTAAAAACAATCTTTCGATACTTAAAAGGTACGATTGATATGGGCTTATTTTATCCCTACAGAGAGAAAAGAAATAACAAAAGTTTGGGATCGGACCCCATAAGGCAAAACGCAAATTTCCGTAACGTAGCTGTCGACGCCACTGCCCAAAGTGGCCTGCGTCCTACTCCTCCTCCCCTCCATCAAAATGACAGCGATGTCTTAATGGGTTTTGCTGATGCAGGGTATCTCTCTGACTCTCACAAAGGTCGCCCCCAAACGGGTTATATCTTTACTATGGGAAGCACTGCGATATCTTGGAGGTCTACAAAGCAAACCTTTGTTGCTTCCTCCTCGAATCATGCAGAGATTATTGCTCTACATGAAGCTGTACGTGAATGTATATGGCTAAGGTCTGTAATTAGACACATTCGAGGAACTTGTGGTTTAAAGTCTACCACAGATGAACCTACATGCATTTATGAAGATAATGCAGCTTGTATTGAGCAAATGAAATTAGGTTTCATCAAGGGCGACAACACCAAGCATATATCGCCTAAGTTTTTTTACAATAAGCAACAACAATCACTTCTAAAGATTGAAGTAAATCAAATCCGATCAGAGGATAATGTAGCGGACTAATTTACTAAGTCGTTACCTAAATCCACATTCGAGAAACATGTGAAGAGCATCGGATTAAGAAAGTTATCTGAACTCCCATGATTGTAGCAATCAGGAGGAGATGTTGACATCAGGGGGAGGCATGATGTCTACATGTTCGATCCCGAAGAGTGAAGAATGTGTTGTGCTCTTTTTGTTCTTCGACCAAGGTTATTTTTGTCCCACTAGGTTTTTGTTACCTGACAAGGTTTTTAGTGAGGCAACGATCAAAGCGTCATTGACAGGACCCACCCTGAAATCCGAAGTGGCCCTGCAGGGCCAACCTTAGAAGAAATGCTACTAAAAATTTGGTAAAACTTCCCCTAAAAATGGACTACGCAAAACCTGTAGAAAGACATTTACACTTCTAAGCAATCCATCCTTATTCTCCTGGAGCCACCCTGCTTCCCAAATCACAACATCTTCTAATTCACATTACACAAATCTCAACTTAATAACATTAATCCCACAGGTTATCAGAGCAATTCTAAAACAAAAGGTATAATAGATATAAAGGTAAAGAGGGTGAAGGATTGATAGATCCTAAAATGCGGAAGCAGTGACAACTATGCCTCAACCCGTGTACACCCGACCTCAACCAATTTCACCTACAAACTGGGCATTTGAAACCGAAGGGCCCAGGGGAAAGTATTGAAAAACACGTTAGGGTGAGTGGACAAAAATAAATAATCAAGATAATTTAAATGAAACAAACTTGAATACTTTCCTACTTATTTAAATTTATAAAACCTCGATGCATGCAACGTTTATAAAACATATTTCTTTAAACTCAAAATCTCGTGAAAACATACCAGCCCCGCTGATTAAGAGAAATCAGACTAGCCCCACTAGTCAAGTAATAATAGGATATGGGGAAGAAATATCACCATAAGGGTAAAGGAACCCCTTAGGCTCTACCCTCGACTGCCACTCACACATAGATTGTGTGAGGAGGAGAACTAATAACCTCGACTACCACTCACGTGAGGAGGAGAATAAATCACCTCGACTACCACTCACAAACACAAAGTAAGTGAGGAGGAGACACTAACCGAACGACCCGAGTATGGTGAGGAAAACAATCGAAAACCAGTAAATCCATAAATCCATAAAGCTTCTGTGACGTCTCGAACCCGAATTCACCGGTTTACTAGTCACTTGGACGGTGAACGATCTTTACTTTCACTTTTACTATCGTTTTAGTGAGTTTAGTGGCCCTAAAAGTTGGCTTTTTGTTCAGGTCAAAATTTGAGAAAATGTTCTTCATGAAAGTTGTAGAGGACGTTAAACCAAGTCTGTGGACATGTGGTACGTAAAAATCGGAGTTCATATGCAAAAGCTATAACCGAAAAGGTAAAGTTACTGTTCATGGTAATTTTCTATAAATAGTCGAGTTACTGTGGGAAGTTTCCATTTTTGGAAACCTACCGGCTTTTCTCTCTCCTTCCCCCAGACCCTTTCTTCCTCTTCTATCTGGTTTCTTCTTCCTCTGATTTCTCCCTTCTCCGGCCAACCCACGACAGAATCTGGGCACCGGCAAGCTCGCCTCCTCCTCCTTGTCACATCTGTGGTAGTGTTTTGCGGTGGCTCGGGCGGAGGAGCTCGGAATTGAGCTGCAAAGATTACTGTAGCCGAACGGAGGTTTCGTCGATTTCCGGCGATTCCGACCATCTCCGGCCACCAAACTGACGTCGAAGGTACAGTTTTTGCCAAGGATCATGTTGCCCCTAGCCTTGAGCCACGATTTGCAGTGTGGAGGTCGAATCGAAGATTTGAAATTCTGGGTTACTATTCATAATTCGGGTTCAAACTTCTCCTTAATTGTTGAGGTACTTCTAGTCATTTTCTGGATTTGTTGTAGTTGTGAAAGATGCTTAGAATGTTGAGATGATACTGTGGATGAAATTTGGTGGCCATCGGAGGTGGTGGCCGGGGGCGCGTGGGGCCCACGCCTGCCACTGTAGATGGCTCGTGGAGGCGCGTATTGCAGGTTTTTAATTCTTGTTTTTAGCCAATTAAATCCTATAAATATTGTAGAGCTTGTATATGTGAAGTTTGGTGGAAATTGAAGGAGTTTTGTATCGATTGTGTAATTCTGAAGTTTAGGTTGTCGATCATTGGATTATAAGAATCCGGCCGTTGGATTTCTCTCAGTTCTGCCCTAGAACCTTTAAACTAATGAGTTGGTATTAAGGGTGAAGTTGGATTAAATTGAAAAAGAAATTGGAAGTTTGATTTAGGAGAATAAGATATTAGAATCGTATTCAATTGCCGAATCGATATTCACGAATTATAATTGTGTACAGGGCGATATACCGAGCTATTACTCGATGAAGGAACTCGTATGCGTGATCGCCTAAATAATACTGTGAGTGGACATTTATTTTAATTTAATTGTGCATGCAGTATATTATTATTTTCTAATTGAGGTTTAATTTATTATTTGAATTATTAAGTTTTATGATTTTATAAACTCTGGTTTATTGAGATTTATTTATGAATTACGAGGGTTAGAGTTGAAATTCCTTCCCCAGGGTTTTAGTAGATTTTCGAGATAGTTAGTTATGAGTTATTGAGTTGGGAAATGATTTTGGAAAGTGATCAATTAAGAAAATATTATGAGAATTATATTGATTTCAAATATCGATTTATATGATGATATACTAATATGAATGATTTATCAAATATTCGAGCACAATGGAATTATCAAGATTTCTTGAGTTTTGAGTTCCGCACTTATCAGCTTTAAAGTTATATTGAGAATTCTTTCCGAAAGCATTTATTGATTTATCGAGTATGGGATTTATGCTTTCGAGGATTTATTGAGATATTGAGGTTTGAGTTATCAAAATATTCTTGAGTTATGCTTTCGATGAATTATTGAGGATTTAGTGAATTAATATCGGGTTCTTTCCAGAACCAATTACCTTAAAGAGATTGAATCCAGTTTATTGAGGAGGTAAATAAGTCAGCGCATGCATACTTTACCTGGTCGGCAGTCCCTTTCAGGTAATAGTCTGGGCGGCAGTCCCCTGCAAACAATATTCTGGTCGGCAGTCCCCTCCAGAATATTCCTGTTGGCAGTCCCCTCCAGAATATTCCGGTCGGCAGTCCCCTCCGATAAGTCATTTGGTCGGCAGTCCCCTCCAGAATATGCCGGTCGGCAGTCCCCTCCGATTAGTCATTTGGTCGGCAGTCCCTTCTAACTACCTATGGTTAGTCGGCAGTCCCATCTAACCATCACCTCCTCGTCCTGTCGGCAGTCCCCTTCGATGCGTCACTGGTCGGTAGTTCGCTCCAGGAGGCATGAGATGACTAATCGGCAGTCCCCTTTAGTCATCGTCCATTTTGAGATATGATTTGAGATATGAGTAATTTAACAAGATGTTTGAAATATCATTATGTATTTGAGGGATTTGAGATCTTAAAGAGATTTCGAGATGCTCTATTTTACGTGATTGAGATTTCAGTAAAGAGAAGGATTAAGAGTGTTTTTAAGATCTTACTGCATGCTTGGTTTTTAAGAGGATAATTTGGGAAAGCACTAAATCTTATAATTATTTTCCTTCGAGATTGGTTATTTTTCGTCCACTCACTCTAACGGTTTTTAAATGCTTTTCCCCTGGGCCCTTCGGTTTCAAATGCCCAGTTTGCAGGCCAGATTAGCGTGAGGTCGAGCGTACATGGAGTTGAGGCATAGTCGACAGCGTGGCTTCCGCGTTTTCCTTGTTTACCTTTCTATTAGAATTGCTCTGATTACCTGTGGGATTAATGTTATTCAAGTTGCGTTTTATGTTATGTGAATTGGACGATGTTGTGATTTGGGGAGCAGGATGGCTCCAGGAGAATAAGGATGAGTGATTTAGAAGTGTAAATTTCATTTCTACAGGTTTTCGATAGTCCATTTTAGGGGAAGTTCTTCCAAATTTTTGGAAGAATTTCTTCTAAGGTGGACCCCCTCAGGGCCACTTCGGATTTCAGGGTGAAATCCAGGGCGGGTCCTGTCAGCTTCCCCAACATCTCACGAGAAAAATAAGTATATTCCAATGACGTGGCCCCGCACGCCAAAATATTCTCAAAATCATAACAAATAGGCGAGATCAAATTATAAATCGTAACTCAGAAACAAAACCAAATCCACAATCATCAATGAGGCATTCCCAATGCCAATAGCGAAAGTCGATGAGTAAATAAAAAAAATATCTCCATCGAAATCCCATTTCGAAAATCTTTTAAAAATCTCAAATCGACAAATAGAACTATAATATATAATTCCAGAAATCACATCGGAAAATAATTCGTCGAAAAATCATTATAAATCATAAATTCAAATTCGAGCGTAGAAAACTCTCGTTCTAAAATCATGATGGAAAATCCGATCAATATTCCAAATATATATTCCAAAACCAAATAATATCCGAAACTAAAAATAATATGCTCGACAAAATATTATGATAATTAAGTCAAGCATTAATTCAAGAAACAACGCATGCATCAACATTTAAAACAAAACTCCACTCACAGTGTACGGCTAAGTTTGCCGTTTATTCGAAGTTTCCCCCCGTGTGGTTCCTCCTCACGTCCTGTATAAAATAACGCTCATAAATAAATAAATACATAACGGAAATTTAAATTTAAAATAATTAAGTCAAATTCCTAAATGTCTCCTTTAATCTTAACTCCCTCAATTCTCCTTGATATTTATCCAAACTTCACCAATAATTTATATTCATCGATTTACAATTTCTAAAGCAAATTCAAAAGAAATCCGATGGTTGGATTCTCGTAAATCGATAATCAAAATTTCAAAAATTCATAATCGATTCAAAACTTCTCCAATCTTTATTAAAAGAGAAAAACTCAACTACCGTCCCCAAACTATATTGCCAAGGCCAATTTGATACCCGAACTCTCAAAAGTATCAATGTGATACCCAAAGACCTAAATTGGCATCGACGTGATACTTCCGTCCAAAATTTCTGACGGCGCCGTTTGTTTGCTGACGTGGCAAGCAAGTGGGTCGGAAAAAAAAAATGAAATGACCTATTTACCCTTTTTTTTTTTTTGTTAATTCATTTTTTTTCCTTTTCTTTTCATTTCTTTTTCTTCTATGCTTCTTCTCTGCTTCTTCTTCTGGGATCTTCTTCTTCTTAGGGTTTCGCGGCACCAAGGGGCTGAAGCTCCCAATCAAACCGGTCGAAGAACCTGCTGGTGCCGAGAGGATCAACGACCCGTCGGCGTAAATTGGGGCCGCCGAGTTTTTGAGCGAGACGAGGCGGTCAGCTGTAAGGTGCCGTGAGAGAGTGGCCGTCGAGCATGGTAGCGATATTGGCGCCGAACGGGAGGGACTTGAGTGATCGGACAGGGAAAGCGATGGGAGGAGGTGGTTGGTGGAGCTGGGTTCGCCGGAATTTAGTGTGCAGCGAACCGGTGCCTTCTCTTGAATCCGTTTCTTTTCTTCGGCTTGGGTTTTGTTGGGCTGTTCGATTTTTCCTCAAATTGCAGGCGTTGCTTACTAATTTGGGTCTTGGTACAACGTCTCTCTCTCTCTTTTTCTGCAAATTTTGACGTCTCTCTCTCTTTTTCTGCAAATTTTGGGCATGTTAATTTGTGATTTATTTAGTTAGTTTCTGTATTTAAACTCAGATGGTTGAAGAATTCAGAGTTAAGAAGATGGTTGAAGATGTTAGAGTTGATAACATGGTTGAAGATGGTGGAGTAAAGATGGTTGAATTTGATCATAGGAATGAAGATAAAGCTTCAGGATTGAGTAGGGGTGAAGATGATGAACTGGAGAAGGGTGAAAATGATCAAGATTATGATAGCAGCTCCACATAAAAACAAAGCTGTTCAGATAAGTAGATAACCACATAAGAGAGCATAGCACCTGTATCGAATCTTGATGCAATTCTGCAAATACTAATAGAGGAATGACTGAATGAGGAATCAAACTCTCATGAGAGCATAACCACAGTCTCTTCTTTTTTTTCCCCTCTGTTCAGCTATTCATCTTAATGGGATTGAATTGATTTTGATCAGATTAAACAACCCCTTGCCCCTTTGTATAATTGTATAATTGATTTGATTTGATTAAACAAGCGTGCTCTAGGGTGGCGTTCTCCAAATACCAAGGTGCAACAAGCATGCTCCAAATATTCTTCTACTCATGGTTCTGCTTCTAAAATCCAAGAATTCTTTATTATTTACTATTATTCCAAACTAACCAATCAAAAGATAGGTGAGATATATTATATTTTCATGTGAAGCCAATCACGTGGAGAACTAGGGGGTGCCAATATTAATAATTGTGTGTGTAGAAACTCAAGTCAACTAGATTGCAAGCAACAATTACATATGCAGTCAAAAAGTTTAGGGGTGCCACAGGAGTGCGAGGGAGATGGATTTGTGGCAGGAACTGGAGAGGATCTCGGGGGCGTTAGTGATGATTTGGGCGGAGGAGAAGAAGAAGAAGAAGAAGAAGAAGAAGCTATTTTTCTTTGATTTCTTCGGAGAGAGTCACCATCGTCATCGGAGTGGCCTTGGGCTAGAAGAAAATCCCAGACGAAGAAGAAGAAATGAAAAGAAAAGAAAAATAAATTAACAAAAAAGGGTAAAAAGTCGATTTTGCCCTTCTTTTTTTTGCCACATGTTTGCCACGTCAGCAAATAGACTGCACCGTCAGAAATTTTGGACGGAAATATCACATTGATACCAATTTAGGTCTTTGGGTATCACATTGATACTTTTGAGAGTTTGGGCATCAAATTGGCCTTGGCAACATAGTTTGGGGACGGTAGCGGAATTTTTCTCTTATTAAAATCACATATACAAACTCTACATCAATTATGTGATTTAATTAGCTACAAATAGAATTTAAGTTACTGTTCAAGCACCACCAGTATTCAATCAGCGACACTGTTCATGTGGCGCCCAACTCCTCCTCCGGCCACTAAATTTCATCCACAACATCATCTCAATATTCTAAGCATCTTTCATAACTACAATATTGATCCATTTTGAGTGTACAGGGTCGATTTTACTTGAAAACCCAAAAACCCTCAATTTTGCTCAAATCTCCGATTCTCCTTCCACATCTCAAACTTGATGATGAAACTGTGTAGGTTGGTAGAACATGGTAAGAGGAACAAAGCCCAATTAGCCTCAACATCCTATTTGGCCGGAATTTGAAGAAATAGCCCAAAAACCCAATTTATTCTTGGCTTCGATTCGTCGTCTATAGTGCATGATAGGATGCAAGGCATATAGTGATGGAAAGCTTGTTTCAAGACAAAGAGATAGGTACTAATTTTATGGCCATAGGTAGTCGGATGAAGCGGTAGTGACGTCGGGAAGTTAGGTCGGCGGGAGAAGCAAATCTGGAAATTTTCTGGGTATTTCCATAAAGGGAGAATTCCAAAAATGGTCACTCAACTATGACTCATTCGACACTTTGATCACTGAAGTTTCGAATATATCACTTTGGTCACTCAACTATTACATTGTCAATCACTTAAGTCACCCAAAGAGTATTTTTTATAATTTTTTTAATGAAAAAATTAACAAAGTGATTTAAGTGATTGACAATGTAATAGTTTAGTGACCAAAGTGATATATTTGAAACTTTAGTTACCAAAGTGTCGAATGAGTCATAGTTGAATGACCATTTGTGAAATTTTCCCTTCCAGAAATGGCAAATCAGACTTTATTTTGAGAATACGTTTTCAGTGAAATTACAAAAATGCCATTGACTTGAAACCCTTATAACTTCTTCGTTGTAACTCCAATTTTAGCGTGCCACATGTTTACGAACTCGGTTTAACGTCCTCTACAACTTTCATGAAGAAAATTTTCTCAAATTTTGACCCAAACAAAAAGTCAACTTTTAGGGCCACTAAAAGTATCGAAACTAAGTAAAAAGTTAAAGAAATTGTCGTTTACCGTCCAAATAACTAGTAAACTGATAAATTTAGGTTTGGGACGTAACAGTCATCACCAAGTTTGAGCGACACAAGGGGGAGTGTTTAAGGATGTTGTATTCTAATGTGCCTCTTCAAACTAGGGTTATTTCTAGAGTTGTAATAAGATAAGGTTCTAGATTTCCTAGTTATATTCAGATTCTATTACCTTCTATGTACCTTGTAATCCCCTATATAAAGGGCTCCTATTATCAATAATACAAGACACAATTTCTCTCAAATCATATTCTCCTACAACAATTCATTATATTCATAAAATCTTACTTTGTTTTGAACATTTTTCTTTTAGAAGCCAAAGGCCCCATTTTACCCTACTTACGAAGTAGTGAGTTGGTTGTATCTTTTTCCCTACACCCAACATTCGTCATTAAGTTTGAGATTATTATTTATTGAGATATTTTGATCCAAGTCCTTTTTGTTATATAAAAGTTGGATGTAGTCCGTACATATTTTCTTGTTAATTGCGGTCCATTTATTTTTTTTAATAGTCAATTTTACCCTTAGAACCAAATAAGGTAAATAATTCTAAATTCACTAATTGAATCACAATTTCAGCTCAATGTTAAATTTCAAATTCAAATTCCATAATCTACAATTCATCAATGAATAATTTTCAGATATACACTAAATACATTTCTATGACATTCAATATACCTAAGATGTAGGTATAGAAATATCGAATACTTATATACCTATACTATAGGATGAAAAAAATCAGAACAAAAATTCAAACATTATTGCTTCAATTGTATCTCTATAGTAGGTATTTAAAGTTGTATGAGATTTGACCTACCTAGACATACGAAGCAGAAAATATATATATATAATATATTACCAATCTAAGCAAAAGGTACAAATATGTACATATAGAACCTATACCTAATTAAAAGATAAAAAGTGTGAAAGAGAAAGTGGGAGATAATGAGAGAATCTTAGATATAGAGATATTGAGAAACTTGTGAATTTTTACCTATACATAAGGCATGTAAATGAGAAACAAAAATGTCTAATCAAATTCTAGGACAAATCTTACCTATACCACCATAATTGATTCTATATCAAAGGTAAGCAAAAAATTCTGATCAAGTTTATAATAAAGGTAATTGCGAATTGAAGAAGTCACGTTAATAAGACTTGAAAAAATGAACTAAGAAGGAAGAAGCTAGACAAAAAATATAGATTCGAGCTAGAGAAAAAAAATGAGAATTGTGTGTTGGAAAGAAGATGCATGACAGAAGGAGAGGAAAAAAGAGATGATTTAGTAGAAGAAGAAGAACTACCTATATATGAGGTATACTGAAATGATGAACTTTTGAGCTCTTAATACATCTACTACAAAAAATTGCATAATATTTACCTTAGAATAAGGTAACAATAGTGGTTAATCAACCAACAAAATACACACACACACACATGTTCCTTTCTAGGTTAAAGGTAAGTTAAGAAAGAAATGTTAAAAAAAAAAATGAAGAAGAAGAAGAAGAAGAATATCTACCATCCATGGAATGATTTACATGAAAAGGATCACAATCGTATAGGGCCAATAAGAAAATAGCTTGACCAAGAAAGCTTAATGTTAAAGAAAGAGAACGACGTTCATATAAAACTTGACACTATGAACAAGAGCCATAACCAGAGAAGCTTTGGTGTTGAAGAAAAACATTATCAAAAAATTGCTTTAGAAAAGATTCTTAACTTATAGAAGACATCTTTTAAATTAGAATAATTTTAGGATGATTTACAATAAATATAGTATTCAATGTCATATCAATTCCATGATTTTATACCGGATCAATAACAATAATTTAAGAAAGATACACATCAAATATGATATTATATTACTAATCAAATTGCTAATTTTAATATGATTAATTCTTTCATTTTATGTGCAAAGACATTCAATAAGGGCATATTAGTCATGCAAAAAAAAAAATTAATGAGGATTGAGTCAGCAAGATGGAAAAGGAAATAAATCCGAGGTGGCAACTGAGTCATTGGACCGCAATTAACAAGAAAAATTGATGCGGATTACAATTAATATGAGGTCTAAATTTTGGACTTTAATCTAATTAACTCTTATTTATTTTACTTTTATCATCCATATTATTTTTGTGCTAATTATTGCCAACACATACTTGCATTTAAGAGAGAAATAGCAAGAATCATTTACTTGTTATTTGAGGTACAAATATATATCACACACACACACACAATCAAAATGTCAATATGTATTTGTAGCTAGCTGATTTCTTTTCAACCCCTTTTACTGTTTGTTTTTCCTTGTGAACAATTATCCTAACTAACTAGACTAGCTATCAACTCACTTTAATACTTGGTCTTGGAAGTCAAATAAGATGATTGAGAATTGATTTCTAGTGCATGTTTCTAGCCTATATAAACATATGATCTGTAACATATTTCCTTCAAGCTTCAAGATCAAATGCAAAGCTAATTAGAAGCTCCCTTAGTTGAAGAGAAAACTCGACTAAAATTCCTCACACAAATCCTTCACCATTTTTCTCTTGAGAAGTTCTCTTTTCTTTTTTTCTTTTTTTTGTCAAAGAAGTCCAAGCTTGAATCCATGACCAAAATCTTCACTTCACTTATGAGTTTCTTAAGTAAGTACATGAATACATTTCTATACTCTTTTGTCTTTAAGATATATCAAAATGCGTAACTGATGATAAAATGGAAAAGTATACACTTTGCTGCAAAAGTTGCATTTTTGTAAATAATAAAATTTGATTTTGTAAAAATTAATCATAGTATGCTTCAGTTTAGGCTTTTGAATCACTAAAAAAGGTTAAGAAATGAAGAAGTTATGGCTAATCAACGTTCTCAACTAGTAAACTCACTGGAAATCTCACACAACTATCATAACTTCAAAAATTCATATATCCCTCAGCTCTTAACCATTTTCTACAAACTTTATATCAATTTGAAGTTTAGGACCTCTATTTTTATTCTGGAAAGTTTGACAAGCAATAGTGAAATATACAGCATGTAAAGACTTAGACATCAAAGGTTGATATCAAAAATATCAGTTTCTGCGCTGTTCTGGAGTTTCAGCATTTCTGGACAATCTCACTTGGAACTAGATTACATGACTTATTCCAGTAAATTCCTTACGAAAAATCCTTTGACATGGTATCCTCATTTGCCTAATTCAGACATAAATTGAACAAGTTATAGAAATGGAAAGTTGACGTATGGTTTTTGATACTATTATGTTGTTAGACGAATGGACATTTTGGACTAAGATTTCCAATACTATGGGAAAAAGGATTACTAATTCTTTGACTACTAACTAATATTCTCTTACTACTTTTAATTTAAAGTACCTTTACTTATTTTATTGCACACTTAGTTTCAAGTTTAATTATGTGTGTGTATTAATTTGCTCACTCTAATTGTGTATTGACAATTTTCAATTATATTTACTTATGTAAGCTTGCTTATATGCTTTGTTAGTGTTTAAGTAATTGTCTTCTTTACTACTTAAAATTCGCTATACTCTATTGACGTAATTATTCCTGGAGATGTGAAGCTGGGTGATTAGTACTACCCCGTGCTTAAGTGAATTACTGGTAAAAGTGTTTTTTGTGATATGTGGAGTTAGCCTGGGCCCTAGTCCCTACAGATAATACTCATAGGAAGGAAGTGCCAACCTTGAGTATACATACTTTGGTAGTGTCCTCGGTATGCCGCAGCTTATCTGTGCTTTGAGTATAGTGGACTCTAGCACGTGACTTTGTTATTTATACTAGTCTCATAAACATTCACGCAGATGAATATTTAAACATATATGTGTGTTGTGTGTATATATATACATATTTAAGAATTGCATAGCATGAACATATAAATGGTTCTCGGTACATTTTTACTTGGTACGTTGTTCAAATTTGATTTCTTATGACATATTAATATAAGACTATAGGTTGTGTACTTATTGGACTTGTGTTGCTCATGATGCTACACTTCTTGTTTTTCAGGTAACGAGTAGATGTTGTTTGGCTCCAGTTTTGCATTTTGGGTTCAAACAGATGTTTCGGGAAATGGGATGAACCTACTATGTAAAAGAATGTTTTTCTACTACGTACTATTTAATGTTTTGAATTTTGCTAAACTTTGGTTTTTTAAAGATAATAATGATTTTGTTTTCTAATAAAAGTACGATTCAAACATATATATAATTTATTTCGCTTTCTGTTGATTTATTCAAGAAGAAGTTTTATTTGTTTTAACTTACGTCACAAATCCACGAGCCATATTTCAGTACGATATTGGTCTTGAATTTGAGGGCGTGACACTTTTGTTCTTTACAAGTGCGACATAGACAATAGGTTAAAGTATGTTGCTAGTTATTCTTACGTTGATGAATATTGGTTAGA
Organism: Rosa chinensis; assembly: GCF_002994745.2. Lineage (NCBI taxonomy): Eukaryota > Viridiplantae > Streptophyta > Magnoliopsida > Rosales > Rosaceae > Rosa > Rosa chinensis. The sequence goes on from NC_037094.1 coordinate 37,553,248, forward strand.
TGAGACTCCTATTATTATTCAGGACGTTCTTGATGAGGATATTGTTAGAATGTAACCTCATTCTGGATGAGAATAATGTTGGAATGTAACCCGGAATACCCCTCCAAGGTCTAATGTTTCTTTTACTCTTATGAATAATATTGATTAGGGGTGTTTCCCCTATCTTCCCCTAGGAAAAAAAAATGCTTACTCTCGTATTATTTGACATCTCAAAGCGGCAGAAGTTGTACGCGTATGAATCCAAAACAAACGCAGCCCCAAACAAGGAAACAAACAAACAAACGCAGAGAGAGAAGCCGAGGCATGGCGATCCCAGCTGTAGTGGCTATTGTTCCGGTGGGCATATTGTTCATTCTCTCAGGCCTCATTGTTAATCTCATGCAGGTCTCTCTCTTACGTTACCAATTATATATGAACCATCATGCACATTGCCATTATCATCCTCTGTTATCCACGCGCTTTGCTACTCTATTTGCGTCTTCACGTCATTGTCATCATGAGGCTTAATTTGATTGTTGTAATGAGATTGAATCACCTCCCGATTGCATGTTTGTTTATTACGTGAGAATGTGACCAACAAACAAACTCAGGGTTCAAACCCACCAGCTATTTCTGATTGTTGGGATACTAGTAATATTAAAATTGGTGCAAGGAAAGCTGTCAATCTGAAAGCTCTAATATATGATTTGGATTCATTAGTCCATGATTTTCTGTAATATCTCCGTTGGCTCAGAATAATTTGGTCGTAATATTAAACACAGTGGTAAATTTAGTATGTATAGTTTTGATTCAATAGAGTTCTGTGGCCACCACAACTCTATTGAATAGAATTTGTATGTCAGCAACAAGTGCCGAAGATGAATCTTTAAAAAAAAAAAACAAAAAACAATGTTAAGATTCATTGATTCTACTTCTACTTGATGACAATGTTCTGCAAATTTTTGTGGAACAGATTTAGTTTTATATATTACTTAAACCTCCATCTATTAATCCTTTTCGGAATGAATAATGCCTTGCGTTAGGTGCTTCATTCAAAAATGAATTTTCTAATGTTTGGCTTCATGTAATGGTCTACTAGTTGTTGCATATAACACTCACAACCTGCAAATAATATTTTTTGAATTACTAGATATCCAGATTGATGTAATGGTTGTTTCAAGTGTTTATATCTCCAGTTCATGCAACATACAAGAATGTCAAAATGCATACTGTCAACACAATGGATTAAACTCCAATCTTTAATGAGAAAAAATTCATTTACTAGAGTGCTCTAAGCCTTGGTCATCGTCTGACTTTCACCAAATGACTTGGAGTGCGGATTTACTATACTAATAAAACAAACTACTCAACACACGGTATGTGGTATCATTTACTGATATACTTTCAGTCCCGGTTCACACCATATCATGCATCTTTGCATATACCCTTGCACTTGCATACAATATATGGATTAGTCTTCTGGTAGTTTGTTATATTTATCATTCAACAAATGTTATCAGATATCTCAATTAGTCTGCAGAGCTTTTTTGGGCCAACTATTATCGTAAACTCTGTGCACATATCATGATTTGGTTCTTATAGCTATATATGCACTTTCAGGCAGTTCTTTTCATCCTTATTCATCCTATATCAAAGAAATTGTACAGAAAGATCAACAAAGTAGTTGCAGAATTGCTGTGGTTGGAACTAATATGGCTAATTGATTGGTGGGCGGGCATCAAGGTGTGCGTTAATTGAAAAAGTTGTATAAGCTATACATATTCATTTTCAGCCTCCTATATCATAGATCTGTTTCTAGCATTTGTAATATTGTCTAGAGAAATGCACTGTGCCACTGATAGAAGTATTAAATCCTCCCAGATGTATTAAATGCACTGTAATATTGTCCAAATTAACCCTCCAATTATTAAATCCTCAAATTAGCAGCAAAGTAGAAAATGACTTGCACCTTCGGGATAGAAAACGATAGAAAATCTTCTTCCCTTTTAAATTTTCAATAGGTCAATGCCAATCATGTTCTACATTCCCAACATAGACTACTTATTTGTTTATTGAAACAGACTCCAACTTGCGTTAGTTGGCACTTATACTCGGGTGCTTGGAACTTCAAATTCAATCTGTTTCGTTTATAGATCAATCTATAAATAAAAGTATTACTATGTTCAGGTTTTTAGCATATTGATCTTTTAACAACTATTGAATTTCAAACATGATTGTTTCGATTGAATGGGTGTACTTGGCTCCTTCGATCATAGTCATGATCTAACTACTTTGCACTTCGCTGCAGGTTGAGTTGTATGTAGACTCAGAAACTTTTAAATTAATGGGTAAGGCAAAAACTATTAATTGGCTGTATATCTTTCATTCCCAAGCAAAAATTAGGATTTTGCTAGCCAAAAATTTAGGTCTTGTTTATGTATACAAATCTCTTATGTTGAGGAATTTTCAGGCAAAGAACATGCACTTCTCATTTGTAATCACAGAAGTGACATTGATTGGCTTGTTGGATGGGTCATGGCTCAGGTGCTTATCTTTGTGAACTTATCTCCAGCCGTACCACTTGTATGATAGTAAAGATGCAAACTTGTTATCAGTGTTCTAATTAATTGTATTACATCATAAAATACCTGAGTTACCTTCATAAAATCTGCTATCGTCCTCCCTCCCTTTTGTTTTGCATCTGTTGACCTCCAGTCTCAACAATACCTTCCACAGAAGTGTCCAAGTTCACAAAACCATTATCTTCTACAGCATCTTTCTTACAGACTTGTGTCTACTTCTTAATCATACCTTCATTAGTGTTCTTTCAAGTTCACTAATTCATTTTAATCTATTAATAACAGCGCTCGGGTTGCCTTGGTAGCGCACTGGCCATCATGAAGAAAGAAGCAATGTTCCTCCCAGTGAGTTTTCACTAAACACGTATATGGCTTTATTTTATATATACACACATACATATATACCGAGCTCTTGCACTACTAAGGGATTCCTTTCTATGTTTGCTTTAAGGGATTTGCATGTGGAACCCACTATGCATCCCGTCTTGAGTTTTTGGCTCCCCATATTGATCGGATCTGCAATAAATGGTACATTTCCAGGTCATAGGTTGGTCAATGTGGTTTTGTGAATATGTTTTCTTGGAAAGAAGTTGGTCTAAAGATGAAAGCACGTTGAAGGTACATGTATATATGTGCATATTCATATGTTGAGACAGTCTTATTTTCATCAATTATATGCTCATAGAGTTCTGCAATACAGTCAGGTTTTCGACGGCTAGAGGATTTCCCTATGCCATTTTGGTTGGCTCTCTTTGTAGAAGGAACACGGTTTACACAGTCAAAGCTAATGGCAGCTCAAGAGTATGCTGCTTCAAGAGGATTGCCTATTCCTAGGAATGTCTTGCTTCCACGTACGAAGGTATGTACATCAGTTACAATTTATTCATGTATACCAATTCATTATCCCTTCTTTTATGTCAAATTGGAGTATGTATTCTCCTTTTTCAAATTAAGTAGATATTCCTTACATTGGAATTAGATGTTCCTTTCTCCCTTGATTCATAATGTCGCACATCAACTTAGTTCATCCATAATTTCTACTGTTTTGTGTGTCCATTTTGTTTTGAAAATGAGTATTATAGCACTTAAACCTCTTCTAAAAAAAAAAAAAATAGGTTTTTAATGGAGACATAGCTTATAATAAAGAGAATGAAATGCGAGAACTGATACGACCAAACCCACTGTGTGATATCAGGATGATGATATCCTGCTTGACATAAAGTCTTTAGCTGCACTAAGTACAGTTTATCATTTTTAATGTAATTGGGACACTTGCAGGGGTTTGTTTCATCAGTAAGTCATATGCGCTCATTTGTTCCAGCAATTTATGATTGTACATTGGCTATCCCCAACAATCAGCCACCACCTACACTATTGAGAATGTTTAGAGGTCAATCTTCTGTGGTACGATGACAAAACTCTTTCTGCCTATGCTAATAGAGCTGCTGTATTAACCTTACTTTTTTCTACTGCGTCCAATATCTACCTATACTTCCACATATCATTCATCAGTTTTAAGATTTTCTTCAATACACACTCGTGTACTGTACTAGTTTAAGAACAAAAACCAGGACAAGAGGATTATCAACTGGAGCTGTTACCATGTAGGATTTGTGGCCTTGTGGGAAAAGGTCAGATAACTATATGAATAATTTACTGAGGTGCAAATGGCTACAGATAAAATTACAAATCAGGAGACATCCAATGCAAGACTTACCAGAAACAGGCGACGGAATTGGACAGTGGTGTAAAGATGTATTTGTTACCAAGGTATAATAATAATCATTGCTGCAATCTTTCTTTTCTCTCATCTTTCAACGTCAATAGTCTTATGGTTGAAACTTTCAAGTAGTTGTGTGGAGAAATTACCAGCCTGCTTAAGCAATTACTAATATTGGATACAGCTACACAGCAAAGGTGATGTGCTTTGTATCTTGGACTTGATCCATGATAAAGCACTTCCACTACCTCTCATTCTTAACATGCAGTTTGAATCTTGGAGTTGATCCAAGATGCTTTCATATTTGGCTTATTACTTGTACCTTTCGGTACAGTTGTTTTTCCTTTGGTTCTCATGCATGTCCTATCTAGTTGGTTCATGGTGCAAAGATTGCAATCATACCATGACAGCCAGCTGGATCTTCTTCAGTTACCATATGAGTTTGATGGTGTTTGTTTTTATATTTCGAACCACTAGGATGCCTTATTGGAGAAGTATTATACTAAAGCCACATTCAGTGAACTGCAACTTCAAAACATTGGCAGACCTATAAAGTCCTTGCTTGTAAGATCTCATTTCAATTAGAAGCAATAACTAACCAAATTACTATCGATCATTTTCTTATTTCTCATGGTTTTTCCATTTTCTTGCTGTAATAGGTTGTCATAATTTGGTCTTGCCTCCTCGGCTATGGAATTTTCAAGTTCATTCAGTGGTCTTCCCTACTATCCACATGGGAAGGCATTGCATTTTCAGTGACTTTCTTGGTCCTTGTTGTAATTCTTATGCAAATCCTCATCCAGTCATCTGACTCGGAGCGTTCTACACCTCTCAAGGTGCCCCCAAAAGACTCGGTGACGGAGCAACTCATTCAACAATGATCCTGAGATTTTGATCTTACAGTAGGCAGTCCACAATAGATCAGAAATTCTTTGTTGTATCCTCATTCGCTTACGACTGGGGTTCAATGGAAACTCCTTCAAGGCAACTAATGGAGCTTCAGCCAAGGACCCTGCCCTAGGGAGGGGCAATGAGGGCGACCGCTCCAATCTGCAGTGAGCACCAAATTGTTTATTTGTACAAACATATGTATATATATGTTATAGTTTATAAAGTAAAAGCATATATATACATGTTATATTTATCTTCTGTGCGAGAACCTTAGGTTAGTAGCGCTAGCATCCTCCCAGCTTCTGATCGATCAATTCCAGAAATTGTCAGCACATTACACAAACCGGGTTATGTGCCCTTACGCATTAATGCAGATTCAACCGTGCTGTGAAGCAGTTTAGAAAAGTACGTGTCTGTGCACAAGAGCATACATCAACAAAGTAGTAACAAATGCTAATTCTACCACCATCGAACTAATCCTATATTACAAATAGCTGCCCAAATCTTGCAAAAAAAAAGGTTAAGCAAACTGGCTAAATTAAGCTAAGAACTAATAACTTAAAGAAAAACATGTTCCAGACAACATTAAGGATACACAAAGTGGAAACAAAGTAAAAAACATGATGAGGAAGCCCAAGCGCCTTATCAGAAAATCCAGGTTTTCTCATATAGAGGACGAGGCTGACTGCAACTTCTTATTACCGAGAGCTTTGTTCTCGTCATCAAAGAAGTCCTGAAGAGCAATCATTTTAATGGAGCTGGACTTTAGACTCTTTATTGCTTCTGCAGTGGCCAATGCTCCGGCAACTGTGGTAATTACTGGAATCTTGTAAGCAAGAGCCATCCTCCTTAGCTGCCGTCCATCAATTTGATCATGTGCATCCCCAGAACTTGTGATCACCATCAACTGGATTTGTCCATTTGCAACCATGTCACCAGCATTAGGTCGCCCCTCATGCAGCTTCAGCACTCGTTCCACGGGAATTTTCGCTAATTCTAGAAAATGAGCTGTCCCTGAAGTTGAGACAATCTTAAATCCAAGGCCTAAAAATGCGGTTGCAATCCTTTCAAGATGAGGTTTGGTTAAGTCATTTAAGCTCAAGAACACAGTGCCAGAAAGTGGTGGCTTCTGTCCAGCAGCAATCTGCGCCTTGGCAAACGCAATGGGAAACTCAAAATCAATACCCATCACCTCACCAGTGCTACGCATCTCGGGCCCAAGCAGTACATCACAACCTTGGAACTTCTCAAATGGAAGAACAGCTTCCTTTACTGACACATGGGCAGGAATGACTTCTTTTGTGAAATTAAGGTCATGAAGAGACTTCCCAGACATAACCAGGGAAGCATATTTAGCCAATGGATGTCCAATTGCCTTGGACACAAATGGGACTGTACGGGAAGCACGAGGATTTGCCTCAAGTAAATAAACATCACCAGACATTGTAATTGCATACTGACAGTTCATCAGCCCGCACACATTCAGCCTCTTGGCCAATTTTATAGTCCATAACCTGATTGTATTCAAGCAAGAAGCTGGGATGGTTTTTGTCGGAATTGAGCAAGCAGAGTCACCAGAATGGACCCCAGCCTGCTCAATGTGCTCCATTATCCCACCAATGACAACATTCCCATGAGAGTCAGCAAGTGCATCAACATCAATCTCAATGGCATCTGACAGATACCTGTCTATCAATACAGGGCGTTCTGGGTCCACCTCAACAGCAGTTTCAAGGTAGGTCACAAGTTTTTCATCACTATAGACTATCTCCATGGCACGGCCGCCTAATACATAGGAGGGTCGGACAACAACAGGGTAGCCAATGTCTGTTGCAATTGCAAGAGCATCTGCTTCGCTCTTTGCAATTCCTCCTTTTGGTTGTTCAATCTTTAACTCATTAAGGATTGCATTAAACTTCTCCCTGTCCTCAGCAGCATCTATGGAGTCAGGTGTTGTACCCCAAATGCGCACATGTCCAATCCCACTTGCACATCTCGGCTTGTTTTCGTCTAAATACTGCTGGAGGGGAAGTGCCAGCTTCAGAGGTGTTTGTCCTCCGAACTGCACAATGATCCCATCAGGTCTTTCCAAATCAATTATGTTCAGCACATCTTCAACAGTCAGTGGCTCAAAATATAGACGGTCGCTCGTGTCATAATCAGTAGATACTGTTTCAGGATTTGAATTCATCATAATTGTTTCATATCCTGCTTTCTGCAAAAGAAAAATGGAGAAACAGGTGAAACATAACGAAAGATACGAGCAAAAGTAACATATCAAAACAAAAATGCAGGTTTGCAATTATCAATCTTAGGCTCTACCAATATACCAACTTATACAAATGCTGAGTTAACTTCTAGGGAGTGCATCTTCAACAGAACAGATTAAATTATGGCAGGCCACAATGTGGAACAATATCTACATACATATAATGATCTAGGCAAGTTCATATAACCTATGACTTAAATAGTAGAGATATACTTGCATATTTGGTCCAGTAGATCCATTAATATGTAACTTTCTATTACTCTACAAGCTACAGGAATCATCTTAGGCACCACAGGCCCTCTCATGTAAATCCTATAGGAATCTTGACTCTAGTTCTCAGAAGAGAAGAAAACGTCCAACACATTGCTCGATTTGTAATTATCTAAGTTCTGAGATCCAACTGCACAGGTGACAGTAATATATTATCGATGATTAGGATACATCATGCTTTAGGGGTAAAAAGGAAAAATTATCATTAATTCCAGTCGGCAGATCAACTCACATACCATCTTTAATTTTCAAGTTAATATAAGATTTCAAAGTCTCATGCATAATTTTATCAAAAAACAAAAATTGTAAAGGGGTTCAAGATGGTAAGGTAGACAAATAGCCAGTAAACAGATGAGGCACAAACCTGAAGGGCAAAGGATGTATGGCAACAGCAGTAGTCAAATTCAATACCCTGACCAATTCGATTTGGTCCTCCACCTAAAATCAAAACCTTCTTTTTTTGGGTCGGAACTGATTCACACTCAAAGTCATAGGAAGAGTACATATAAGGAGTATTGGCCTCAAACTCTGCAGCGCACGTATCTACCCGCTTATATGTTGGAGTAACACCTAACAATAGTCTCTTCAACCGCACTTCATTTTCAGAAGATTTAGTGGCAAAAGCTATCTGTTTGTCACTGAAGCCTCTTTTCTTCACTTCGTAGAACTCATCCTTTGTTAGATCAGACAAGTTTCTAGCCAGGAGGAATTGCTCTACATCTACCAACTCCTTGAGCTGTGTGAGGAACCATTTGTCAATGAAACTCAGCTCATGAATTTCATCTACCTTCATCCCCTTCTTCATTACAGCATATACGGCATGGATTCGATCTGGGTTAGGGACTCGGAGGCTATATTTCAACTTGTCCCAACCCCAGTCCAGTTCCTTAATTTTGCCACAGCCCCATCCAGAGAAACCACATTCCAAAGATCGAACTGCCTTCTGAAAGGACTCTTGAAATGTACGACCCAGAGCCATTGACTCACCAACAGATTTCATCTGGGTCGTCAATATTGGCTGTGAACCAGGAAATTTCTCAAAAGCAAACCTGGGAATCTGCATGATAAATATGATGGAAATATGTAAGAAAAACTAAGAGAAAGCAAAACAGATTCAAATGCATGGATTAAGAGATATAAATTGTCATCAGTTAGATGATAACTGATATTCCTTCCTGCATAAGTAATAGTAATTAGCAAACCATGCCAGAAGCTAATACACAATGCTACCTAACAATTCACAGTCACACAAGTCCTGTCCATGGTCTGAGTCCTGAACATTACACCAGACAGATAAAAATCAAAATTGTACAACCTTAAATGAACACAATCTAAGAGCAAGGGAACGAACACAATCTAGAGCAGGGGAAATGAAGAACCACTCGCCTTTGTTACCACATAGTCTATGGAAGGTTCAAAACTAGCCGGTGTCTTCTTTGTAATGTCATTGGGAATTTGATCCAATGAATACCCAACTGACAACTTGGCAGCCATTTTCGCTATCGGAAATCCAGTAGCTTTGGATGCGAGAGCCGAGGACCGCGACACCCTAGGATTCATCTCAATCACCATAACCTCCCCATCTTTGGGATTCACCGCAAACTGCACATTAGAGCCACCACATTCCACTCCAATCTCCCTTATTATAGCAATGGAATAGTCTCTTAGCCGCTGATACTCCTTATCAGTCAAAGTCTGCGCAGGCGCCACGGTGATAGAATCCCCAGTATGAACCCCCATTGGGTCAATATTCTCAATGGAGCAAATAATAACCACATTGTCCGCCAAGTCCCTCATGACCTCAAGCTCATACTCCTTCCACCCCAACAATGACTTCTCCACCAAAATCTGAGAAGTCAAGCTCGCCGCCAGCCCCGACTTACAGATGGTCTCAAACTCCTCCTTATTATAAGCAATTCCACCCCCTGTCCCTCCTAGAGTAAAAGCCGGCCTAATGATCAAGGGAAACTCACCAATCTCATTGGCGATTTCGACGCATTCCTCATAAGTGTTGGCAATTCCAGACGGCGGCGTTTTGATCCCAATGTTGTTCATGGCCTGCTTGAACAAATCCCTATCCTCTGCTTTCTTTATGGCCTCCAGCTTGGCTCCGATCAACTCCACCCCATACTTTTCAAGCGCACCGCTCTCGGCTAACGCAACGGCGAGGTTCAACGCCGTCTGGCCTCCCATGGTGGGGAGGAGAGCGTCGGGGCGCTCCTTTTCGAGGACTTGCTCCACCAGCTCCGGCGTCATCGGCGTAATGTAAGTCCGGTCGGCCAAATCGGGGTCGGTCATGATGGTGGCCGGGTTGGAATTGATCAAAACGACGTCGTATCCTTCTTCTTTCAGAGCCTTACAAGCTTGAGTCCCTGAATAATCGAACTCGCAGGCTTGGCCAATCACAATGGGGCCGGCGCCCAGTATCAGAATCTTCTTCAGGTCGGTCCTTTTCCCCAGCTGCCGCTGCTGCTTCTTGGGCGGCGCTGATTCTTCTTTGGTGGCGCTCCGAACCGAGGTGGCTACTCGGAGGCTCGGCGGCGTTGAAGTGGGCCATGAGCGGAGTCTGAGAGAGGGAACGGCGGCGTTTCGGTGGGTCTTGGAGTAGAGGAAGAAGCGGAAGGGGTTTGGTTGCGTGGAGAGATAGGAGAGGTTGGATTGAGCAAAAATGGAAGAGAGAGCAGTGTCGGTGTGATTCATGCAGCAATGGCCCATTGCTGCTTTCCCTCCCCTTGTGGATTACACACGGAGACTCAGAGTAGGGTTTTAGGACGTTGAAAATGGAGAGGGTAGGTTTCAAATGGAACGCTGGGGACACGGAAACGGGGAGACAATGGAACCAGACCAAAAGAGTGGAACTACGAAAACCTAAACTAGCCAGCTTGTCAGCCACAAAGTTGGCTTCACGAAAAACATGTCGAAATCTAATGAAGTGGAACTTGGCTGCCAGATAAGCAATATCATCCACTAGAAGCTTGATCCGCCAAGGAGGGGGGTCTTCTTGAGAATGCAGTCAATAAGCAGCTTACAATCACCTTCCACCCAAATACTGAGATGTTGATTCAAAAGAGCGAAGCTCAAACCATCTCTTAAGGCAGTAGCTTCTGCAGTGAGAACTCCAGCAGGACCAATTTGTCGAGCAGCCACAATAATAGGATTACCATTAGAATCTCGAATACAAAAACCAATCGAAGCAACACCATGCTTGACCGAACCATCAAAGTTAAGTTTGACTTGATTATCATCGGGAGGCTTCCATTTGATATGAAAGGATCAAGAGATTTTCTGTTTCGGAACTAAACAATTAGCCAGCCAGTAGCTAGTTCCAAAATTAGCAGCCCCATAACAAGTTTGAGAAGGGGAAGGAACTTGCCACCGAAAGACGATTCCTAGTATTCCAAATAGACCAAGAGAGTACTAAAATTTGTTCAATAGTAGTAGTCTCTATATTAGGATTATCAAAAAGATACTGAATCCAGTTTACAAAAGAATCTTGCCAAAAAAATAGGAGTAAAGGGAAGCCGAGAGAGATTCCAAACATAAGAAGCAAAGGGACAATGCATAAAAATATGATCTAACGACTCAAGCTGGGAGAAACACAGAGGGCAATCAGGAGGAATATTTGGATTAAAAGTAGAGAGTTTGTCTCTAGTTCTAAGCTTTTCTCTAAGTAAAATCCAACAGAAAATTTTGACTTTTGGAGGGATTCTAAGCTTCCAGATTCTATTAAGGAGAGGAGCTTTCGAATGAACAGGACAATGCTGAGCCTGTAACCAAGTTTTTTTTTAATGAAAATCTCGCATTTAATTTATACCATAAAAAAACTATAATATATTAAAGCTTCCTAACAAAATCAGAATCTAATTTACTTCCATTTTAAAAAAAATTATTTCTGCTTCAATGTTCATCTATTTCAATCTATGTCAAAAGATTAGTAGTTAACAACTATGAGCAATGAAGAAGATATTGAGATTTTTACTTCCGATGTTCACAAAAGATATTGCAAAGATTTTGATGTAGTTAACACTAACGATTTGTGAATTAAATAACGAATTCATGATGAAGAGGTAACAAAAAGACAAAAAAAATAGTAATAAATTCAAATTTGGGTGGAGAAGATGAAGATTAATGTTATCCAATGAGAAATTAAGTAGTCTTTCTATTTAATTCGTTGGTTATTTATTTATTTTTCCTTATAAATTTGGATTTTAGAAAATTAATGTACTTAATAGTCATTTTATATTTGGATAATATAGTCTTTCAATAATTCAAATATTTGTAGGGTGAACTAAAAAAATTGTAGGGTGGCAATAGACGCAGCCTTATAAAAATCTTTTTTTTTTTTGGCAAATCATTATAAAAATCTTTGATACATGATATTAGTGGAAATTAAAATCGTAATAAAGTTGTAACTCTTCAGCTTATTAACACAATCGACCGAAATTAAAATTAAAATCGTATTAAAATCTTTGATACATGATATTAGTAGAGCAGGTTTTGGCTAATGGGCTGGAGCAGTCCGTATGGGGTCTGGGCTTGGTCTTGGGCCTGGATTAAGGTATTGGGCTGCTTTTTGTTTGATTGGTTGGTAGGTGGAGATCGTGGTGGATGGGGCGCCGCTGGTGGTGGTGAGATGGTGGATCAGGTTTGCCATGGTGGCGGGCTTGGTTGTTACTAGTGTTATTCGGGTCTGGTTTTATTTTATTGTTGGTAATAAGACACTACTAAAGGTGTGGCAGAGACGATCTTCTCTGTCGCGGTCTCGGAGATCGTTCCTGTTCTGGAGTTGGGTCAGCAGCGGTGGCGAAACAGTCTAGCTAGACAATCATCCTTGGCCTTCTAGTGGGTCCTTCCTATCTGGGATCGGGTTGGAGGCGATGGTGTTTTGGAGCAGTGGTGGATGGATGGTGTCGACAATATGGTGGTGATGGTGTAGGGTTTTCTTTAGTCCCAGGTCTGAAAGTCCGGCAATCCTTTTGGTTGAGTTTAGGTCACAATGAGTGTTGGCTTGGTCGATTAAAAGCTGGTCAGGAGAACTCTGGTGGGTGAGTTTAGTGTCGACACAAGTGAGTTGTCTAGTTTTAGAGTTCTTACTGGCTGGACGAGAGGTGAGATGTCAAGGGTTCACTGCTCCTGCGCTTTTGTCTTTGTCATACAGTTGTAGTGCAAGTTTAGAGTCAGTATATAGAGTTCCAGTGGGAAGTCTAGAGGCCATTTCTGAATAAGAGATGTCGCCTAAAACTCGTTGTAAGCAGTTCATTATTAATGAAGTTCTTATTTGATCAAAAAAAAAAAAAGTTGTAACTCTTCAAGTATTTAACACTCGATCACAAAAAATGTGGTTAGTAGGGTATACATTTCCCCAAATTAATTAGCAGTGGCACAAATTGGCTAATTAATAAGCTTGTTGACTAAACTCATAGTCTTAGTTTAATTGCAAATGTAAGAACAACTTCCAGAGAAAATTAATGAGGTAATCCTCACTTTCCTCAGCAAATTCAACGTTGCTCTATGTGCTTGAGGACCAATTTAATGTTGTGTCTGGGGTATGCTAAAAAGGCAGGGCGTCACATTGCATACTTGGGAATAAATTAAGAAACAGTTTCCCTTGTTATTAAATTTTGTGATCTTTAGCCATATTTGGTTCACAGATTTGAGGAATCAGGAAAGGAAAATTGTTCATTTCCTTTGTTTGATAGGCACAAACTGGGAACTATTTTCCTGACAGATGGGAAAATAGGGTGGAAGATGGTTCCTTTCATAATCCATGGGATTGATTTTCCCTTCTTCTTTCCAAGGCCCATCATTTATTATGAAAATTTAGGACTACAATATCCATACTCAAATGTGTTTTTGCCAATTTCACCCATGATGATAAATTTTAAAATACAAGGGTATCATTGAAACATTGATATATTTTTTCTTTCCTTTCTTGAACCAACCAAACAATGGAAGAGAAATCAAATAATCTTTCTTGAATGTTTTCGCTGCTTTACCAAACACTGAAAAGGAAACCTGACAAGAATTTTAATTTCTCATCCCTATTTCGACAAAGGAATTGATTTCCTTTCCGTGAACCAAACGAGGCATTTGTGTGATTTGCTAGTTGTTGTGGAAGTATATGTTATGAACTTCGATTTTCTGTATTTGAGCATTGTTCTTGGGAATAAGTCCAGGCAAATTGGTTCACATTGTGAAAATAGGTGGTGAGAAATTTTTGTATCCTTCCTACATTATGAATCATTGCATGTGTCAAACACTGGCTACTGGTTGGTGAGTAAATATGTATGTTATGCTAGTATCGATCCTTGGGAATACTTCTATGGTACCAGCATCATCGATCTATCGTCCAATATGCATCTTCATGATTCTATGTATCGGATATCATCATTAGGGAAATTCCTTTCCCTTTCTCAGAATCTCATCAATACATGATCCATCTCGTATTACACGTTTCGGATAGATAAGATAACAAGACTAGTAGTGCTCATAATATAGGAAACTAGAGTGACCTAGCTAATAGCCTTGAAGCAGTCTGTTACAGAATTCAAATTGTAAAAGTATCCAGAGCGTTGTGTATACCAAATCTCACAAGGTTAAAAGTTAAAACATAATACTCGAGTCCAGCCAAGTCATAATTGTAGAGCTTCATCTTCATGAGACGTCGAAAGTCAACATAAACGGAGGTTTTTCTTACTAATCTTCCGATCAATGCAAGAGGTAAAAATTTAAACACCATTATGTACAGGGAACATCAATGAATTAGAAATAAATGAAAAGCTTATTTCTCTGGAACTCTGGTGCATGCAAATGTATCCTCAACTAACGTTAAAATGAAAAGCTTCTCAGTTAATCAAACTATAATAAATAAATAAATAATCACACTCAATTGAGTTTTTTTTTTTTTTTACTTTTTAAAATTTCAAGCTCAAACTCTCTCTCGGCTCGAGTCATTTTTTTAAGCTCAAGCTTAGCTCGGATGGCCGGGGAACAGACTCGAATTTGAGCTGGGTGGGTAAGGCTTGTTTATCTCAATCTTAAGTCACACTTCATTAGTTAATTTCACTTTTTGCATGAAGAGCTCCATCATATGTCTCTCATTCACCTCTAGCTATTCACTTGTTCTTGGCTCCGCGTGTAAAATACTGGAATGGATTCCTAATTAAGAAATGAGAAATAATGGGTTCTAATCAAGAAATGAGGCGGAGGAGAAGCAGTCCGACTTATTCAAGAAATTCCCTCCAGGATGAATCCAATCAGAGTGGATCAAAGTAAAGGCAAAATCGGATTTAAGTCAAGAAACGGGCTGAGAGAGAGGTGACCCAACCTATTTGATAAATTCCTCAAAGGGACTTAAGTCACTTAATCCCCTTGAGGTAAATCTGGGTAAAGCGGAATCGAGTTCAAATCAAGGAATGGGCCGACAGAGAGCTGGCCCAACTTATTTGAGAAATTCCTCGAGGTGAAATCCCCTCGAGATAAATTTAGATAAGGAGGAATCAATTAGCTCGACTAAATCTGTAGCAAGCGATTGCCATATTAACTTATTAAGAGTGACGTGATGGACACATTAACACGTGAGTTGCAGAAGTTGCACACCACTGTGTGAATAAATTAATCTGAATGTATGTAGATTTAGTTGCTATCTAAGTTACTTTGTGGCAATATATAAAAATATGAACTCCCTAGTTTTTCCATCTTTGAGAGCAAGGGTTTTTGCCCTCTTTTTGGTTACTGTATCCAGTTTACTTAGGTGTTTGAACATTGATTTCATAGATTAAGAGACTGTATGATGTTTGAAACAAAGGAAAGAGTCATTGCATGTGTATGTTACCATCTGATTATAACAAGAGCAGCTAGGTTGCTTCTCACTTTGTGTCTGTGGGCATCTCACTTCTTAGTGTCACAAATATATCTTCTTTCAGTTGTTCTTGCAAATAGGAGCCCTGCATCTCTCTTGAATATGATGTTGAGATGGTGTAGAATACCATTTAATCTTAATGTCGGTCGATTGTGTTAATAAGAGCTATCTATATTTTAAACATGGTAACAATGTATAATTGGCTTGTAATTTGAAATAAATGTAACCAACGTAACCAACAGAATCTCTAATAAATACTAGATAGTAGTTATAATTTCTGCTTTTATATTTAATACATGTAGTTGAGATGCATTTGTCCTTATCCCTTAAAACTGTCCCTTAGGTGAGCAAGCTTGTATATTCATTATCTCCATACAAAGGGGTAATATTTTTCATACAATACCAGACTTCCATGATCTAATCAGATTGTATCAAACAAACGCAGGCAAACAGCAGCAAGTTAATTTTGGGTTCCGATCATGTGTTATTTGCTGCTTTGTTTACATAGCCTCTCTCTTAGGTGGCTCATGCGAGGGAGCTGATACAGGTCTTGATTTCTAGTTTTCTCTTAGATAGTCAATTACGGACAATTGACAGAGCGAAAAGCATTTGAATCTCAATATTGAAGGCATCTAGTTAAATCTGTCTAACATATCAATATTAGCTAGCTCCTCAACCGTCGAAGCTGTGATGACTGTATTTATTGCAGAAGCTACAAAACCCCATAACAACCTGCTGTACTTGCACTATAGAAAAGTAAGTAGCAAGTAGCAACACTAATGGTTGCAGGGAATTACTTTTAATTGGCTGATTTGGCTCCCTAAATTCTAATAATGTTTTTCTTGTTTGTTCTTTTCAGCCCTCTCTAGTGAAGCCAAGCAGCATTTAAGTGAAGAATATGAAAGTCACTTGCAACCTCAAGTCTGCATTGATATTTCTCTGCAGCTCTGCAGTACCTCTACAGAAAATGCAAGTTTCCTCATACGTGTTGGTGCAGCTTCATTTTTTATTGGCAGCGTCTTTCTGTGGTTTAAAATTCTAACTTCTCTATTAGTTGAAAGTGCCAGTAAGCTAAATTTTTATGGTAATTAGCATGAATGATGAATCATACTCAGTATTAAGCTTCCTTTTAAGCCTCTATGGCTCTCTATTAGAACCCAAAATTATATTCTAGACATGATTGTCCTAACACTATGCAGTGAATTGATGAGGTGAAGCTAGTCTCTCCGATGGGCGAGACTTTTCGCTTGGTAGTAGAGTATTGGAACCTTGAGAGGAAAGTACGTGGGATTGGCAAGATGTACAGTGCTTTTGCTCGGTTTCTTTTGCTTGGATTTCCTAGCTCCAAGGATTGGAGTAGGTGAATTCATTATCCATCTCAAATGATGGATCTGAAATGCCAATAATAATGCATGTCACTGTCATACTTAAACTATGAGTACTTAATATTAATGATAGATTCTACAAGTCCCACAGCATAGAAGAGCAGTGTATGTCTAGTGTAGGAGTTATATAACAAAGCAGCTCAGCAATTTTAAAACTCATGGAGCCATGCGTTGAGCACAGATCGAACTATTCTTTCGCCTTTTACTAAAGAATACCGTGTGCGTGGCGCTTTAAGTGGCATACGCCTATTTTTGAAAGGTTGCACCTCTGTGGGTGCCCCTCAGAATTAATTCTGACTGGCAATCGCATGTTAGTAGCACTTGACTTATATCTTAAACACAGTAATGACAGTAGCTAATATGTTGAAACTGACTTAAGAGCAGTTGTTGGCTTTGCTTGTGTACTTCATCAGTCTGTTTGATTTCATCATCTTCATACCGGAAACTATGATAACATGATTAGTTTTCCATTGATGCTAACAATGATTTATCTCTTGTTGAAGCTAATAGCAAATTCTTTCTTAGAAGATGGAATTAGTTGTAGCTAAGTAAAAATTAATTGTTTGCGATGATATAACACAATTTGATACTTTCAGACGAGGTTCATCACATGCAAGTTTGATTTCATTTGCCTAACGTTGGTTGAGGATAAGAGAAAGTGAGAAACAAAGCAAACAAGAAATAAAATAAACCTTAAAACTGTGATGACAAAAATATAAATATAATTCACAAAAATTTCAAGTCCCGTTGAAGGGTTGGGTGTAAAATAATGTCCTCGATTAATTTTAGTTGAACATATAAGGTAGAGGCCTCACTGCCATAAATGCATCTAC
Source organism: Rosa chinensis (assembly GCF_002994745.2). Taxonomy (NCBI): domain Eukaryota; kingdom Viridiplantae; phylum Streptophyta; class Magnoliopsida; order Rosales; family Rosaceae; genus Rosa; species Rosa chinensis. Next base: position 37,571,035 of record NC_037094.1, read on the forward strand.
CATTTCACCAGTCACAGCAGCCCTAGCTTGACGATGTCTTTCTACTATCTCAGTCAAAACTTCAATAAGCCTCTTTTTTACTTGACCAGTTAACATGCGCGCGTCCCGCACCATACTCTTCCTTTATATAATTGAGGTCACTGTCATCCTCTAGGAAATTGAAGGTATTTGTACGGTATATCTACGTCGAGCCTTGCTCCCTTCTGTCTGTGTTCCTCTATTGAGTCTCGTCCCCCTGAAAATGCAAACTTGTTTATCTTTCTCGCAATATCCTTTGAGGAATCAGTTACATATATGGCAGATTTTGGATCACTAGCTGACATTTTTCCCGTTTCTCCCTGTAGGGCAGGGAAGAACTTGTTGGTGTGAGTCACTCTCCATAATTGTAGGAATTGTAGTATAATTAGAATTGTATAGTTAAGGAGGATATCATGTAGTTAAGGGGGAGAATATCACGGTGTAATTAGTTTCCTATTATGAATGTGTATACTTTGTATATGTACTCCATCTTTAGAGAAGATCAATACATCAGAAATTCCCAAACTTTCCCTTTGTCTTTGTTCTGTTTGACTTGGTATTAGAGCAGAGATCTATCTGGACTCTGTTCGTTTGTTTCCGCTGCAAATTTGTCTTTGTACTCTTTAAGAGTTTGTCCTTTGTCTTCATCCTCTGTTCCTTTTTCCCTAAAACCCTAAATTTTGTAATACCTTGCCGTCAGCCTCTCCTTCCTTAGCTGTGTCAAATTTTATGGTTTGTGTTGCTGCTTGAAGAAGAAGAATGGCAGATTTGTCCCTTAGTTCGTTGTTCAACAGTCAGGTGACTTGCAACTATTGTAAAACTGTTGGCCACTGCAAGAGTCAATGCCCCAAGTTGCTAAGACTCAACTCCAATAACTCTGGTTGGAAAAGAAGTAACAATGGTCAGAAAAGCAAGGCGGCAATCCAACTGGTGCAGGAGCAAGAACCTGATTTCTATGATGTGGAGGGTCAAGATCAAACTAAGGGTAATGTTTCCATAACTCAGGAGAATCGAGGTAAAATTGGTGTCGCTTTAAATGTTTCTGGCTTTACTGGTAGTAATACATGGATAATTAATTATGGTGCGTCTGATCATATGACTTATGATAAGTCTTTCTTCGTCACGTTGTCCTCCCCATCCATAACACATGTCTCTAATGCCAATGGTGAGTCCTTTCCAGTCTTAGGAATTGGGTCAGTCCAAGTTACACCGTCCATTACTCTTTATAATGCCCTTTATGTACCCTCTTTATCTCATCATCTTTTGTCTATGTCTCAATTAAACACACAAAACAAATGCTCTGTCACCTTTTATCCTATGTATGTTATCTTTCAGGATCTGTGTACTCGGGTGATAATTCGCAAGGGAGATCTGAGGGAGAGACTGTTTCACTTAGATTGCATGTACGGAGGATCGACACAAGCACCATCAAGTCCACAAGGTCTTGTTGCCCTGACATTGAGTTCTGATCGGATGAATGAATTGTGGTTGTGGCATCGCCGTTTGGGTCACCCATCCTTTGGTGTCATGAAGAAGTCCATGCCTTCCCTTTTTTTGGAATAAGTGATTCTAGTCTACATTGTGAAACCTGTTCTTTAGCCAAGAGTCATAGGTCTAGTTATCCTTCTAGCTTTCAGTCTAATACAATGCCTTTTGAATTAATTCATTCCAATTTATGGGGACCTTCCAAAAATTCAACTCTTTCAGGAATGCATTATTTTGTTTTATTCATTGATGACTTCACCAGATTAACTTGGGTTGTTTTGCTTAAGTCAAAAGATGCAGTTTTCTCTACCTTTACAGCCTTCCATAATCTTGTTCATACCCAATATGATGCTCGTATTAAGGTCTTTCGTTCTGATAATGGGGGGAGTTTGTTAATCATTCATTTCGTGATTACTTCCAATCTCATGGAATTGTTCACCAAACCACTTGCCCACAAACACCAGAATAGAATGAGGTCTCTGAGTGGAAGAATCATCATTTGTTAGACATGGGTCGCACCCTTCTCCTTAGTGCCAATATGCCTAAATACCTTTGGGGAGAGGCAGTGTTGTGTGCCTCCCATCTTATTAATCGACTCCCATCTTCCTCTCTTCAAGGTCGTATTCCATTCGAGGTATTGTCTAGTTATGTCTCTATCCCATCTCTTAATACCCTTCCTTCTCATGTTTTTGGTTGTGTAGCCTATGTCTATCTCTATAAGAACCAACGTTCTAAGTTAGATGCAAGGGCTCTTAAGTGTGTCTTTATTGGGTATGGGACTCAGCAGAAAGGATACAAGTGTTATTGTCCTCCCTCTCAACGATTTTATGTCACCATGGATGTAACATTCAGTGAGGATACATGTTATTTTTCACCTTCTACGACTTATAGTCAGGGGGAGCAGGGTGTTTTTTATGAAGGACAGTGCCAAACAGGGCCAACGATCGATCGCTTTGTCTCAAACAATTGATCGGTTAGTAAAGAGGAAGTATCCAATGCCCCAGAAACTAACGACACTCCTGCAGAAATAGAAAAGGCAATTGCCAAACAGAGCGCTGCGAGTTCCGAAATAGAAAAGGAAATTGCTAAATCGTCTTGCCTTCGCCATGTAACTGCCGAACAGAGCATTACAAGTTCCGAAATAGAAAAGGCAATTACTGAATCGTCTACTCTTCGCCATGCAACTGCCGAATAGAGCATTGTGAATTCCGAAATAGAAAAGACAATTGCCGAATCATCTACCCTTCAAGAAGAAGCTCCTAATCATTCAGTCTCTCCCTCTCCATCAGTGGTCTCCCCTGTTCAATCTTCATCTGAGGTACGTAGTAGTTTGCCTTTGTTCCATGACCTTTGTCTAATAGCGTTACTTCTTTAACTGATTCTACACATGTTCCAACACGAGTCTTATCAGAACGGTCCAATCGTGCCCAGTCTGCCAAGAAATATGAACCAAGTTTGTGTGCTAAGACCAAATATCATGTAGCTAATTATGTGTCTACTCATAGGTTGTCTAAACCATATGTGGCCTTTATGAATCAATTATCTTCTGTGTCACTTCCTAGTAAAGTGCAGGATGTAATAAAGGACGAGAAGTGGGCAAAAGCAATGGCTGTGGAGATGGATGCACTTGAAAAAAATCAAACGTGGGAGTTAGTATCACTACCTCTTGGAAAGAAAACAGTTGGGTGCCGATGGGTGTATACAGTGAAGCACAATTCAGATGGTTCGGTGGACAGATATAAGGCAAGGCTAGTAGCGAAAGGTTATACCTAGAAGTATGGTGTGGACTATGATGAAACTTTTGCACCAGTAGCAAAGATCAATACAATCCGGGTACTTCTGTCTCTAGCTACTAATCTTGATTGGCCTCTGCAACAATTTGATGTTAAAAATGCCTTCTTGCATGGTGATTTGAATGAAGAAGTATACATGGATTTGCGTCCGGGATATGGTACTTCCACTGGAGTCAAGGTGGTGTGTCGTTTAAGGAAGTCCTTATATGGTCTCAAACAATCTCCAAGAGCTTGGTTTGGTCAATTCATGACATTCATAAGGAGGATTGGGTATAGGTAGAGCAATTCAGATCATACCCTATTCCTTAAGCACCAGAAGGGTAAAGTTACAGCTTTAATTATTTATGTGGATGACATGGTGGTGATAGGTAATGATCTTGAGGAGATTAAGAAGTTGCAGAGTGCATGGTCAGCAGAATTTGAAATGAAAGACTTGGGGAGTTTGAAATATTTCTTGGGAATTGAAGTTTCTAGAGGAAAAGATTGTATTATGTTGAGCCAGAGAAAGTATGTCCTTGATTTATTAGCAGAGACGGGTATGCTCGATTACCAACCAGTTGACACACTCATTGAGCAAAACCATCGGTTAGCTAAGTATCCAGATCAAGTATCCACGGATAAGGTAAGATATCAGAGGTTAGTTGGAAGATTAATTTATTTGTCACACACTAGACCAGACTTAGCTTATGCAGTTAGTGTTGTGAGTCAGTTCATGCATAATCCTAGTAAGGCTCATATGGAAGCTGTGGTTTAGATCTTGAGGTACTTGAAGTCTGCTCCTGGAAGGGGGTTGGTGTTTTCTAAGCATAGGCATTTGGATGTTTTAGGATATACATATGCAGACTAGGCAGGTTGTATAATTGATCGACGATCCACTTCCGGATACTTTACTTTTTTAGGTGGGAATTTAGTTACTTGGAAGAGTAAGAAGCAGAAAGTGGTGGCTCGTTCTAGTGCTGAAGCAGAATATAGAGGAATGGCTCGTGGAGTTTGTGAGATGTTGTGGTTAAGGCACTTGTTGAGGGATTTGGGGTTCAAGCAGAAGAAAGCCATGCCCTTATTCTGTGATAACAAAGCTGCAGTTGAAATTGCTCATAATCCTGTCCAACATGATCGCACAAAACATGTGGAGGTTGATAAACACTTCATCAAAGAAAAGCTGGATCAACAAATCATCTCTTTTCCTTTCGTACCTACTGAGGTGCAGTTGGCTGACATTCTTACAAAGGTAGTTTCTAGCAAGGTGTTTTGTGACTCACTTGACAAGTTGGGCATCCGTGATCTGTATGCTCCAACTTGAGGGGGAGTGTTGGCGTGAGTCACTCTCCATAATTGTAGGAATTGTAGTATAATTAGGATTGTATAGTTAAGGAGGATATCATGTAGTTAAGGGGGAGAATATCACGGTGTAATTAGTTTCCTATTAGGGATGTGTATACTTTGTATATGTACTCCATCTTTAGAGAAGATCAATAATTCAGAAATTCCCAAACTTTCCCTTTGTCTTTGTTCTGTTTGTCTGAACTTAGACTCAATCAAAGTAGGTTTCCGATATCCAATGCGTGCAGCAACTTCTCGTGTCATTCTAAAATAGGGGTCTTGGTTGATCGCACAGGGTATTAAGCAACGACGGTTTCTTGACCGGAGAAAAGATGTGGAAATGAACTACGAAATGACGGAACCGCCTTTATTGGTGGAAAACTAACTTTTCCTATATGATCTTCACCAGTGAAACCAAATATGCCAGCAACCTTATTGTAGGTCACACACTTTCCCACCTTCACCATGTTTTTGTGGAAGTCACCCCCAACATAATCAAAATTAGAGAAGATGAAGGTTCTTGTTATGTCAAAGCCACAAGCAATAATGTCTTTAGCATTCTCCCTAGCAAGTCTCTGGCTTTCTTCCACGGTGAGATTTTTCCACATGCACTTCTTGTCATCAGTGAGTTGTATAACGAGTGGAACCTTGAAGGCATCTTGCAAATATTTAGTGAACATGACAGGGATGAGATGCCCCAAATGTAAAGACTTAGAAGAAGGCCCTCCTCCTGTGTACAGATAGAACTTCTCTCCTTTCTCATAAGTATCAAGAATCTCATTGAAGTCTCGGTGAGAGAAGAAGACCTTGCGGCGGAGGAAGACGTGTGGCGCACGTCAGGTGAGATGGTAGACTTGGTCGTTAAAAGATTGATTGAGCCTCTGACAACCGAATTGGTTAATAAGCTTATCGTAATCGATTTTGCCACCATCTTTGGCCTCTACCTTCCATGGAGTCACTATTGGTTTCTTTGCTTCTCCATTATCTTTTTCTACCTCTCTATTGTCTATTGGTGTGTTTTCTTTATGCAAACTTTCCGTCTTAACAAATCACTAGCAGCGTGGAAGATTTCTATCCCTCAGCTTTCTCTGCCCCTTGTTTGTTTCTAGTTTATGTGTAATTTCTATGAATACCCTCAAGTGTATTTATAGAATAGGGGATTCCTAAAACTATTAGAAATTGGAATGAGACTCTGCTAGTTTTTTTTTTTTTTGGGAAATGGATAATTCTCATTAAGGGCAGAGCCCAAGCAAGAGCCCACAACAAAGTAGCCGTTGCCCAGGAAGCATACAACTAAGAAAGGAATGATTGCCAACTAAGTCCGACAAGGACATAGAAACTGGAAGCAAACCCAAAAGAAAAAAAATTAATAAATAAAATAAAATAAAAGGGTTTTTGTCCATTTGCCCCATTTTTGTTTTTTTTTCTCACTTACCCCATTAAGTTTTTTTTTAATTCCTTCTTACCCAAAACACTCTAAGGAGGTCTTCCTTAATACCCTATTAAGATTTTTTTTTTTTTTTTAAATTTTTTTTTTTTAATATCATTTTACCCTTACCCCTTTGTTACTTAGAGAGAGAGAGAGAAAAAAAAAAAAAACCATAGGAGACTTCGTCGGAGCCCGGTCACCGTCTGTCGGAATCCGATCAATTTTCGCCGGATTCCAGTCACCAGCCGCCACACACTAGACTTTTCCGAAAACCTCACCGGAAAGGTTTATTGCCCCTAATAGACGTCTATCAGCCGTGTATTGCCCCCCAGTAGACTTCTATTGCCCTCCAATAGATGTCTATTATCCCCAATAAAACTTTCGGTTGCCAAAATATGAATTAATCTCCTTAAATTTAGACAAATAAAACTTTGTTCAAAGAAAAAAATGAAGAGATTATATCAATTTAAAAACGTCTATTACCCTCCAATAGACTCCTATTGCTCCTCAATAGACATTCAATTTTTTTTCATTCTTTCTGTCCCATTACTTAAAAATATAAAAAAATAAAAAAATGATTTGGGCACCCAAGTTAAGAGCCGGACAAAAACCACCGTATCGAAGCACCTTCGGAGCTCACCGCCGACGTCTCTCACTTGTAAAAAAATGATTTAGGGGCCGCAGCTTCTCTTTCTCCTTTTTCTCCTTCTGAACAGATTCTCGGAGCCGAGCACAACTTCTCACTGTTCAAGGAGGAGAATTGGTTCGGGGAATATCTAAACCACACCACTAGCCCACAGTCGAGCTTGCCGGACATGAAGAGACCAGGGATCCCCATTTTGAAATTTCCTAAAATCGGACCCAAATCTCGCTGAAGATTATTGTTCTTCGAGGTTGGCTCCGGCCTCCTCTAGAACCTGGACGCAAGGCTCGGATCCCAGACCGGCGATGAACAGAAGAGCCGTGCGGCTGCGGAGTCAATTGTGTCAACGTCACAGTCTCCGCCGACGGGGAAGGCTTTGAAGCCGTCTAATGCAGCTCCACCACTCACCAGAGATCGAAGGATCAAAATTCCAGCGGCACTCCTTAACTCACCAGATCTGATTCGAATTAGAGAGGAGGCGTTGTTCGAGGAGGTGGAATCAGAATCAGATTTTGGAGGGGAGAGACTGGAATCGGATTTTGAAGGGGGGAGAGAGAGACTGATAGAGATCGGGGAGAGAGGAGAGTGGCATCAAGTGTAATTTATTAATTAGATTAAGGCTAAAATTGTCATTTTGCTTCATTTTGGGTTAGTGAGAATAAAAATTTGTTGCTGGGGTAAGTGAGACATTTTTTGTTGATTTTGGTGCTTTGGGTCAAGAACCCAAAAAAAAAGGCCGATGAAACCAAAAAAAAGAAACCAGTTACAGCTCCGCTGTGTGAGGACATGGGAGGCCATCATTGCGTAGAACAAGAGAGAGGGAAGGTGGTGGCTGATCAGCCCATCGCAGAGGACCCACCAACCAGATGGCAAGCGAAGCTATTGAATGAGCGGCATGGTTCACTTCACGGGGAACACAGTCCCAACTATAATCATCAAAACCCATACAACGCCTTCTAATTTGTGCTATAATCGGGTAAATTCTCCAGTTTTTGCAAGAACTAGAAGAATTCAAATCTGAGATAACTTTTTTGGAGTCTGATTCAATCTTTACTTTTTTCAGACTCGGCTAGTTTTCCTATTCTCCCTTTACTACTTAATTTTGATTTGCGTACGAGATAGAATAGGAAAGCTAAACATAGAACGAGAATCCTAATCAAACCAAACAATAAAGATTATAATTAATATATATCCCTGATCGATATGTGTATTAGATGGTATAGGAAACACGATTTGATGTTGGATTTGATAATTGTGATGGTTTAAAATAACTTAGACCTCAGGTCAAATGGACGAGTTAGAAAGAAAGCGAGAGCAGCGTCAATATCTTGGAAAATTGGGCGCTCTTTTTAGTATTTGTTCTTTTTGTCCATGTTGCTCCCATTGACCAACGATTAATCCAAGAAATTTCAACCCCATCTTCTTTAAGAAGTAAGAGCATGGTTAGTGAACTCTTCTCTCTAACCTCACGAAACCCTAAGGTGGCCTCCGGTTGAAACTTTATTCTCGTCCAGCAACGCCCGGATGTCAGGGCTGGTCTCCAGCCTCACTGTCATCATAGGGTTTGCTGCCGGATGGGAGACCTACTATCCATGGGGTTGTCGAAGGGATTTTGCTTAGGTTATGTCTGTGCTTTCGGCTGGGATGGTCGCGAAGGAGGGATCGTGCTTTATGGTCTGATTTGCCGATCCCCGATGCTGGGTTTTGTTGGATCGACGGTGCCATGGATTGATGGCAGAGTGCAGTTGCAACGCCTGGCTCAGGGATGGATGTTCTGTGCTAATGCAAGTCACGGTGGCGGCCTAGACTCAGGACAACTGCGATCGCTGGGATGGTTGTTCTGTGCTGATGCAAGGCGCGACAGTGGCGGGGCGGATAGGGAAAACGTGGGTCGGGCGGAGCTTGGCCGAACGGTGATGTACGACAGGGATGCGAGAGACGGGGGACTAGCTCGAACCAACATGACGGGCCTGGAGCCTTTCCCCTTGGTGGACTACCCTATTGGGCCACGAACTGTTGGGCTGGGGCTCTGCCCTAGTCCATTGCTATTTGGGCTAGGGTTTAGGCCCTTGTCACAACCCTATGCATTTAGTTTTTATCTAAATTCAATAATTTCCTTATATTAGGAACTTAGATCTCTAGTGCCTCCGGCGTAGTACCAAAGGAGAATCTCCGCTATCTCTACGATCTGAAATGTATAATGAGTGGGTCTATTTCTACATACCATTGTGGGTACTACCACTACCTTCTTGTTTGTCCATGTCCTTAAATGACAACGGAAGTGTATATAACGACTTATTCTAGCTTGTGATGAATATACTATTTCGCCCCGTGGGCTTGATTCAAAAAAGTAAGAGCATGGTTAGTAATATTTTGATTCTTCTAAACACTATATTTAAAAATAAAAATGAGAAAATGAAATCGTATTTTTCATTTTTGTGAATTAAAAAAAAAGTTTAAAATGAAATCATATTTTGCAAATTAAAAAAAAAAAAAAAAGGTTTTAGTGACACCTCTATATTTAATTTTTTTGACCTCCATCTTTTTTCAATTGTTATTGGACTTTGTCAACTCATATGAAAAAACAAATAAGCCTTGCAAAAAATACAAATAAAGACATAGAGAGAGAGAGAGAAAAAAAAACATATACTCTAGCTTCTTACCTCCACGACAAATCTCGTCAATTTTTCTTCTTTACTTTCAGAATATATTCTCCCTTCAATCTCTCATACTTGGATGCGAGATGATACCTTGATAGAAATTTTTAATGGTTTGTTGAGTCGTTAACTTCGTAACTTTGTCTAACCTTTTACACTACAAGTCTGCAACACTTGTTCTTCTTTTTGTTCACTTTTCATGACCTTAAATTCCAAAGAACTTAAATCTGAAGTTTCCCATCTATTTTGTTTCATTGGAGTCTGAGTCTTCGCTATCTACAATATCTTCCATTTAGCATAAATTTTAAATCTCTATTACTACGGTGGTTCTAGTTGGACCTCAAAATTTGATATTTCAACATCTCCTACTTATTAAACCTCCAGTTCATTTTTTTAAGGATTAAATACTTGTTACTCCTCATACTTTTCCCTGAAAAACAGTTTAGTCCCTCGCCTTTTAAATTAAACTGAATAGTCCTTATTCTCTCAAATTCTCATATAACAAGTCCAAAATGATTCGAAATGACTATTATGCCCCTAATTTTCTATTTTTATTATTATTTTTATTTTTTCTCTATTTTTTAAATTTTTCTCCCCTTTTTTTTATATATTTTCTCTCTCTCCCTCCCTCTCTCCCTCTCTCCTGGCCGCACAGTCTCTCTCTCTCCCTCGACCTCTCTTCTTCTTCTTCTCTTCCTCTGCAACCACCGGAGAACCTCGACCTCTCTTCTTCTACTCTTCTTCTCTTCCTCTCTTCTTCTTCTCTTCCTCTGCCATCACCGGAGACCACCACTTCCAGCCACCATCTCACCAAAAACCTAAACTCTCCCTTTCTCTCTTCTTCTTCCCTCTGCAACCACCGGAGAACACCATCTCCGGCCACCATTTCATCACCATCCAAAATTAAACAACACAATTAGGGATTCAATTTCTCGTCAACCCAGAAGCTCCAATCAAAGGAAAAACATGAAGATTACCTAATAGAGGCGGTCTGAAGCTCCAGCAGCCATGAGCGGCGGAGCTATCTTCTCCCACGCACCAGCGGTGGCGCGTGAAGCACGTGCGGCGGCTTTGGTCAGAATCGGAGGTCGGGAGTTTGGGGTTTCGAAAGATAGTGCAGCTCCGACTTCGTTTATGGAGGTGTTGAAGCTCGATTCGAGCTGGAGACTAGAAATCGAAGGCATGCAGAGCCGAGAGCTCCGGTGATTCTCGAACGGCGTCATCAGGCGTCGGCTGGCAGAGGGGTTTCTGGGTTTTGCTCTCTAAGGCTTGCTGAGTCTGACGGTGGTGTCGATATGGCGAGGTGATGGTCGGAAATCGATGGAGGTAGAGAGGCGGTACCATCGCAGCCTTGGGTGGTCGCGGGTGGAGGCCGGAGGCGGTGCATGTCGATGGTGAGGCTTGGGCTTGGGTCGGATTTGGGTGCTGGATCGATTGGAGGTAGCGGCGTGATGAAATGGTGGCCGGAGATGGTGTTCTCCGGTGGTTGCAGAGGAAGAGAAGAAGAAGAGAGGTCGAGGGAGAGGGAGAGACTGTGCGGCCAAGAGAGAGGGAGAGAGGGAGGGAGAGAGAAAATATTAAAAAAAAGGGGAGAAAAATTAAAAAAATAGAGAAAACAATAAAAATAATAATAAAAATAGAAAATTAGGGCATAATAGTCATTTCGGATCATTTTGGACTTGTTATATGAGAATTTGAGAGAATAAGGACTATTCAATTTAATTTAAAAGGCGAGGGACCAAACTGTTTTTTAGGGAAAAGTATGAGGAGTAACAAGTATTTAATCCTTTTTTTAAATACTTAAAATGCTAAGTACATATTAGTACGTTGCAGCATTTCAAAAACATGCAAGAAATATGGACATTTTGTCTGCATTGGAAGCTTGAGTTCAATGGGAGTCGCCACTAGATTCTGAAAATCTAAATTATGTGTTCTATGTTCCTTAGTTCAGTTGTTTTTATTGTAATTTTTCCTTTTGCAAGTTATGAACAAAATTGAGGAAATTCAAGTTCTCTATTCTTGATACCAATTTTGATTTTCTGGAATGATTTATTAAAATAAAAAATGTCTGTGTGTTTTGTCAAGTGGACTGTTGTGCTATGCATGTATTTACATGTTAAGAATTAGACGACCAAGTTCACTGACGTACAAAGTTAGTGTGATTTTGAGCTTACAAAGTCAATGCAGTTGGACTGAGAGCAAAATGACCTTGCAGGTAGATATAAAATTCATTTTGTTCTTACTGTTATCATATTATAAGCTTATGTAATTTCACTACTAGAATTTTCCTCATATACATCAGCCAGAAACCGATGTAAAAAAAAATTTGTACACATGTGTTAGTGGGTGATGTAAAAGATCGGAAAAAAATAGACATCGGTTTTTAACCGATGTCCCATATAATAATAAACATCGGATTATGTTCCAGAATCGATGTTAAACTGCTATTATGATCACAAATTGGTGTTTTTAGATATTGTTAAACCTTCATATTTATGCATTTAATGCTTAACAAAATATAGGTCCAACAGCACTAGTATTCATTCTAACAGCGTTACTCATTCTAGAAACGATGTGTTATATTCTCTTACACATCGGTGTTTTTAAAGTTTGCCTGCTGTTTATAAGCTCTACGAGTACTTGTCATATATCACACTATTTAAGATTGAATCTACATTCTTTTATATTACGCGACTGATGTTCATTATTCTATTAAACATCGTTTCCTTTTATGAAGTGATGTCCAATTTTCTATTAAACATCAGTTTTTGAGATTGGCACCGATGTTCATACTTATACTAAACATCGTTTTTCATTTAATAAATCGATGTCCATTGATTTGTTTTACATCGTTTCTTACACAATGTCGATGTCCATTGCGTTGTTTTACATCGTTTCTTACTTAATAACTTGGTGTCCATTGGGTTGTTTTACATCATTTCTTACTTAATAAGTCGATGTTCATTGGGTTGTGTTACATCGTTTCTTACTTAATATTTTGTTATCCACTGGCTTATGGGACATCAATTTTTTCTTTTAGAACTGATGTATTACTTCTTATATGACTTCATTTTTATAGTATAAACTTACTTGTAATTATCGCTAGGAAATCTAATGAGAATACATATCGTAAGTAAATAAATTTTGATTAATATTGATGCTCAAAGTACATAACAACATCCCAAGTATTTCTATGCATAACATGTCGAAATAAAACAAAAATTTAGGTGTAAATGGTACATAAACGAAAGCAAGCCTCGCCGTACTTATATCCCATTTATTCTTCTGTTTTCACCTGCAAATAAAATGAAATGAACAATTAGCTATAACAAGAAAAACATAAGGAAAGAAAAGAAAGGAAAAGGGAAGGACAAAAAGACATTGAGCTTACAAGACATTCCTATCCTAGCATCCATAACACAATCTGTTGGTTAACTTAACTATACGTTTCTGGGATATTTAAGTCCTTAATTATGATTAATCGAGTCAAAGGTCAACAATGCTGAACAAGTTACTATAAAAAAACTAGGCACAGACAGATTGCATGAATATATTTGTTGTAATACTGTGACCAAACTAGAAAAAATATATAAATAGATAAAAGTATGATAAAGCCTTAAGCTAAAACAGACCTACCAATTGGAATCCGTCAAAACATAAAGCATGAAAAGTTTTGTTCGAGCAGAGTCATTGCAACATATAATAGGCGTCTTTCCTCCTACCATTTAAATGAGACAGATTACTTGAGGAGAGAGCTATAAAATCATATATATATATATATATATATATATATATATATATATATATATATATATATATATATATAAGAAATGTTGAGCTTACTACATACCTCAATGGACATCCATCCCACTCTCTTTTGCACTACCACTGAATTCATGCAACAAGGGTATCTCACATTTAGGCAAAGTTCTGTTTACTTGCTATTTTGTTAATGACTTGGTTTTTCAAATTGATTATTATTTCATACAATTGAAGTGGAGCGCAGAAAAAAAAATTGAGTAATAGGAAAAACACCTGTATCTTATATTCTTATATGTTAAGCCAACAAGGCTTATTATGGTTAAGCTTCTGAAGGCCCCAAAAAGCCCTTTGTTAGACATACATGTTTATTATATGAGGGTAATATTGTTAAAACATTCTTTTTGATAAAATAAAGGTAAAAATAAAGCCAAATATATCAAAACTACCCCAATCAGTTTGCATCATACTATGGACAAAAAGAAATACCTCTCCAAAAAGCTGCTCATTCATTTTAATTTTTTTTTGTTTTCTTTTTTCAAATTTTTTGTTTTCTTTCTATATTGTTATTGAAAACAAAAGTGCTGGCTCGCACGAAGTGCATGTTGCTAATGTAATTAAGCACTAACAAAAACAAGAAACAAAGGATCCAACACCTCTAACGTATTGCTAAGAGTAAATACGTGCTAATAGTTTACATCCTAAGCTTACATTGGTTAGATCTATCTGTGGATCTTCCATAGACTTGTATAGAGTGCCTTTAAACTCATGCATCACTTTCTCAACCTCTTCAAGAACATGTTTCAGTATTCCCACCTGCAGTTGAATGACAGAGAAGTGTGATTCAGAAAATAGTACTCCAAAGCAAATGATTCAACATATTGAGAAATAAATAAACAGTATTCTGCCTAAAAAGCCTAGATTACAAAAGGAGGTTTTCCAACAATCATTATCAATAGTGTGAAAAAAATTTCACTAGTGAGCACAGAAAAAAGACAAAGATTCGAAAGAAAAAAGACTAAGACCGCTTTAAATTGAGCAATTAGAACAATGTCTGAACCATTATCTGATTTGTTTCCTTCCAAACTACGGCCTGACTAAACAACAAAAGAAAAAAAAAATACAAACATATAAGATGATTCACCACAACATGGACTCCAATTTAGCCACCTTCATACAATAAAATTAAAGAATAAGAGAGGCAGTGACTATTGAGTGAAGGATTTTAAAATGCAATCTTCCCATATCAAATGATGCTATATATTATATGTATAATAAGAGAGAGATAGAGACCTGACCAGGGTAAATAGTTCACTCAACCAGACAAGAAGTAGGACCATGAAGGCCAATAGTTGATCATCGTAAAACTCGAACAGAAAAAACAATATGCCAATCATAATCTGCAGAACCCAAGATCATGTTATTTGAAAGTGAAGCATATGTCAAAAACGAGCATTAAGTGTACACACACACACACACACACACACATATTCTATTATGGTAAAGGCAAACCAAAAGGATGTATACTCACCGGGACAAAGACAAGTGATTCAATTACATGCACAAAAATCAATTGAAATGTTGGAAGCTGATGACGAGCATGGTGTTGAAGCTGCACTGGAATAATTTGACAAATGTAAGCACCAAATTATAGAGGCAGGATAGGAGAATGAATAACACAAATACTTATGCAGTCTTCTCAATTCATAGTCAAGGATATACTCATCATTCCAGGAAAACAGTTTATTAATATTGTTTTGGATCAACCGGACAAAAAAAATAATTCATAGTTCCACAAGGAACTTATACTACTACTGAATATTGAAAATATATGAAAGTCAATAATGCATTGTTTCATCCGCTTAAGACAGAAGAAGATACTTAGTGGAAATAGCACAATACAATAAAACAAACCTGTGAACTTCAGCATCCGAGTCTGCGTCTCTCTCAAAGTAAATGACACAGACATAGTGGTTGTAAAGAACACAAACAGAGACATCATAAGAACGGCACACTTTGTCACCATCATAAGAAAACAACAAATAGAATGCCACCCCTATGGCTTACAGAATGCCACCATCATAAGAACGCCACCCCTATGGCTTACTGAATGCCTCTGAAAATGAGAATAATAGACAAGAGGAAACAGGGGAAATAATGTTTGCCAAAATAATTTTTCAATCACAAAAATGCATTGACCATGAAGATGCAGGGCAACTGTATTGACCCTAACAAAATTAAAAGCAAGTACTCATTTGACCATGGTCACTACACCAGAAGATAAAAATACAGTTACTCCATACACAATGGCAACATTAAAACACATGATGCAATCACTCCACACCAAATACCACAGCTGAGGGAACCACATTCACCATAGCAAAAAAAAGGGACATTCTTCAAAAGCAGTGAATCATTGCAGACACATATAAACTATATCCAGGTGTCAAGAAAATCCTCAACTTAAATCAATAAACAGAAACTACTATCATTTTACCGAATGCAACAGCATTTTACAGATTGAAGAAAACTCATGTACAAACTGATAAAACTACTGCCAATTTGAAACTCAAAAGCAACATAAGTCAATTACACATCAGTATTCAAGCTACAATTATTTACAAAAGCTTATGCCCTTTATATATAAGAAAACATACAAATCAGCTACCTGATATCCATGAGAGTAAAAGATAAGTTAAGAAACCCAACTTAAACCATGCCTACAAAATATGAAGCAGCAAATAGATCAGAACAAACCAAGAGAATTAAAACCCAGATGTCAACATTCAAATTCAAAAGGAATACCATTCGATGATCAGCTCAAAGGTTCAAATTCATCAACCTGATTAAAACCCATCAAATTTCAAAAACCTAACAATGGAGAAATTGAAAATTCGAAGCTAGAGGAGAAAAAGTGAGTCTTTTCAAAAGACTAGTTGTGAGCTTACCCATTTTATCATGTGATTGTATTGGGCTCCCAGTCTTCTTCAGGGAACGTAGGAATCCCCAAATCTCCACCCATCTATAATTAAAACCCTAAAATTGAAAACCCCCAAAATTCTCAGGACCCAAACAGAAAACAAAGAATTCAGTCGCAGTGACTCACCATTAACGCGATTAATTCAAATTGAAACCTGTTGTAGAGGGTGCTTTGCCAGGTTGAAATCTTCTGAGATCCTAGAAAGCTTGAGAGAGAGAGAGCTTGCGGGTGGAGGCGATAGCACTGACGAGGGGTTGGAGGTGGTTAAGGAAAGAGAAACAGTAGCGGGAGTGAGCGGAGAGGAAGGCGATGGTGGCCGTAGAAATTAAGAGGGCGGGAGAGGAAGGAGGAGAGGGCTAGAGTTTCGGGCAAGAGCGAGAGAGAAAACGGTGAAAGTGAGTGAGATAAAAGTAGGAAAAATAATAAAGTGTGGGGGGAATGAAAATTTTGTTCCCCGCGTACCCGAAAGTTTTCAACTTAGTCTTTCCGCGTTTTTGTAAATTTTTGAATCAAACTCTAGACATCGATCAACAGTAATAACCGATGTCAATTATATGCATATAAATCGAAATTTGAGGAATCGATGTTAATGACATTTTTTTACATCATGTGAATTCCTCACCGATGTAATTGTCGTGATGTCTAAGAGGAAAATTCTAGTAGTGTTTGCAGCAAGTGATGTCGATCAGTGGTCATTAACTAATGTGGTTTAAATTGACACATTTAGAATATAATAGCATCTTTAGAGCATTTTTAGCAGACTCTCTATTGTGGCTCCTTAGCTATTTTTGAGAGCATGTTTAGCTTTTTATCTATTTTAGCAGCTGCACCAGACTCCTAAGTGGCTCTCTATTATAACTTTTAGCTATCTGGCTCCTAAATGTAGAGAGCGGGATGAGACTCTCTATAATTTAAAGCATTCCTTTTAAGTTATTTTATGTAATTTATAAATACACTTAAACTATTTAATATTCATTTAAAAATAATATAAATTCAAAACTAGCTAAAATAGAGAGCATTAATGCAGACGTAATTCTAAAGTGGCTAGCTAAAATGATTTTTTTGCTACTTTAGCTAAAATTTGACTCAAAAATGGCTAGCATTGCTAAAGATGCTCTTAGCAGACTCTCTATTTTGACTCCTTAGCTATTTTAGAGAGTATGTTTAGCTTTTTAGATCTTTTAGCAACTACAATAGACTCCTAAGTAATTCTCCATTATAGTTTTTAGTTATCTCGCTCCTAAATATAGAGAGCAAGATGAGACTCTCTATAATTTAAAACATTCCTTTTGAGTTATTTTATGTAATTTATAAATATATTTAAACTATTTAATCTTCATTTAAAAATAATATAAATTCAAAACTAGCTAAAATAGAGAGCACTGGTGCAAACGTATTTCTAATGTGGCTAGATAAAATAATTTTTTAGCTACTTTGGCTAAAATTTGACTAAAAAATGACTAGCATTGCTAAAGAAACTTTAAGGCAAATATATGTTCCACTATATAATTGTGCATTTTTGGATTGGAAATGCTCATGGCGGTGTTGTTGCCACAAACCCAATTCAAGCATCGGTTGGAAATGCGCATGGCGGTGTTGCTGCTACAAACCCAATTCAAGCATCGTTTGGAAAATTGGTCAACAAAGACAATGCCATAAAGGTTGAAAAGCTCCGCCCAGACATGTCGGATGTCACTCTCACTGTAAAGGTTGTTAGTACTAAGATAGTAGGTATTCAATTTGCTGAGTGCTTGGTTGGCGATGAAACTGGAATGATAATCTTCAGAGCTACAAACGATCAAGTGGACTTGATGAAAGTGAGTTTGACTGTAACTCTGCAAAATGCCAAAGTTGACATGTTCAAAGATTCAATGAGGCTTGTTGTCGACGAAAGTGGCAGTGTTCAAGTTGCTGAGCCTGCCGGTTTTACTGTGAAGGAAGATAGCAACCTCTCACTCATTCAAGCATCATTTGGAAATGTCAACAAAGACCAAAAAAAGGAGGGGCCACGTGAACTGGAGGTGTACGAGCAGGGTATGCCCAAGACTCAGCTTTGCTTGAATTGGCAGGACTCTGGTTACTGCCGTTGCAAAGACCACTGCAAATTTGCTCACGGCATGGAGGAGCTGCGCCCGGTGAATCGCCACCCGCTCTACAAGACCAAGGTCTGCAAATATTGGCTTGCCGGTGTGCCCTGTGGATTCGGCCATCGCTGCCATTTTCGCCACACACTCACTTGAGGAGGAAAGAAGCTGGTGACAATAATAAACCCAGCAGGCCAATCAGGTAGAATATGATGAAGAAGATTTAGTAATAAAAGAGAGAGTTGGGGTAAAATAATGTTCAAATATATAGTGAGAATAATTAGTATGTTACATGCTCTAGGCTCTAGCAATAGTCCAGAAGATGGAGATGAGATAAGGTTCCCAGAGATAGAGATCTCTTGCTTCTTTTGTACGTAGATAAGATGTTTCCGTAGGTGGATGAGATGTTTGGTGATGTCAAAGCAAGCTAGCTACCAACCAAGAAGAAACTCTCTTTGGTTGATCCATGTTAATATGTTTTCTGTTTGGACTTGTTATTCAAATGCATACTCTCATTTTGGTTTCAACAAAAAAAAAAAAATATATATATATATATATAATTGTGCATTTTTAAATATCAACTAAAATTCCAACATTCTCTGTGCAGCGTATCTAATCCTAGATATTCAAAGATCTTAGTGTGTAAACAAAAAAAGAAAAGTCTCATGCGAGCTACAATTGGCAATAGAGCTTGGTTTCTCAGCTTGAACTGGAATTAGATGCACAAGAAGTCATTAAGGAGCTAGCTTTTTAGAAGGAGCTAGAGAAAAGTCTTGCAGCTAATGGGCACCTTGTGGAGGAATTTCAAAAGACAACCGGGGCGTTTGAGCGTTTCAATAAGGTAACCTGCTCTTGGGTACCTCGTATGTGCAACTGAGATTACTGGTTTCGTTGCTAAGCGTCATACGTAGTGTACTTAATTATTGGGATAGGAATTTTCCGTTCTAGCTGGTTGGTTCATAGAGCTCAGGCTGATTTACAAACCAGTTGATAATATGGGTGAATGTTTTTCACGATCATGTAATAGCGTTGTTTATGACTTCTAGTCTTCAAAAAAAAAAATTAATAATAATAATAATAATAATAATAATAATAATAATAATAATAATAATAATAATAAAGAAATAAACTTAGAGTTAGTTATCTTTAATTAACTCCTAAACATCATTTAGACACAAAATCTGACGAAAGATTATTAAACCACATAGAAAATTACTCATAAGTGTCATTTTAAAACTTTAATTAACCATAAGACTACCTAATTTTTCTTGTGCACATAAAACCACCTGCATTCACAAACATGTTTAAGTTCGAAAATAAATTCAATGCACTGCATGCAACTTCTAAAGTGCTTGTCATGAACCAGTTAATGCGATAATCTATGCCCCCTTAAGGGAGCCCAAAAACAAAAAAAACAAAAAAAAGGAGGAGGAGAGATGATTACCCACATGCTTAAATGTTGTCTTTGAAAGCAACCTACATATGTACCACTATTATCAAAAGAAGAACCCTACATATATACGATTCTGATCGACACAATAACAAAGCCGCCAAATTCTCAAGTGCCAATAGCAAAGTTAAGAAAAGGTGCGGCTTGAACTTGATTCAAACTGGAAACACATGCACTAGTTAATCATCACAATGATTTGAAGAAAATGTCAAATTTGTTAAGACAATGAATGAATGATAGCAATAGGCAACACTAAATGTAAAAAGCACATCTAACAAAATTCAACTACATTTTCTCATCAAATTCTATAATGTAATGTAAAAATCCCATTTCTCCCCTTGATTTTCTTTTCTGGTTTTGAAGCTATTCCTCAACCTTCGATGGAGGTTTTAGTTTAGAATTAGACGACGTAGTTGATTTCCTTGGCCGTGTGGCGGATCTTGCTATAATCCTTGGCTTGTAATTAAGTCTGTTACTGCATGTTGTGTTATAAGAGTAACAATTAGGTTAATAATGTGTATATTTTCGTATGAATTCGAACGTACTTATTTTTCTTTCTTTTCAATTTTGAAGTTTAGCATAGAGCAACCTAATTGATAGGGCCGACCTTAACAATTAGGTTGCTCTGTGTCAATTGATAGCTACATCTCAATGAAAACTATAGATCGAAAAGATCTTATTCAAGTAGTAGATGTAGCTCTAGATACCTGCCTTTGAAGCTTTATGTACAAGAGATTGCACTTACTGATCGCTGCCTTTATTTGCATCACATGTCGTTTAGGGTATAAGTGAATCAAAGGCATGAAAGTAGTAAATGCGGCTGGTTTAAGAAACCTAGGCATTATTGTAGTACCATAGAAAATTTGAAAAGAGAATTGCAGGATAAACAAAGAGAATGCATTTGAGTGCAAAATGAGATATATTTAGGGATTGAATGATGGTCTCTGTGTAAGTTTGGGATCCTGAACAGCTTAAAGTTCATCTCGAGGAAAAGCAATTGCTATTTTCTGCCCTAATGGGAACCAAACAAATTAAAAGAGCTAGTTGGAGCTGCTGTATGTACTTTAGGAAGATTGAATCCCATGCATGCCATATCCTTAAGTTGGACGGTGACAAAGAAGAAGCAAAGCAAAGAGAAAAAGTGATGGAGAGCATGAGTATGAAGTTAGCAAGCTTAGAATGATTCATATGTTAGTTATAGTACTAGTTACTGGATCAAGGTGTGGTGGTGGTGATCGATGGTGGTGGTCACCTTCAGTTTGGGCAATGCATTGATTTCTAGTGCAGAAGTATAACATGTATTAATTTGTTGGATGCTTGTCCATCAAAGGACAAAGCTGCCCTTTCGGTTGGTAGTAAAAAAGACTAGCTAGTTTTGGTGATGCACAAAATTAGATGGAGAAGTTTTTAAATTCTATGTATTGTAATTAAGCTTATATGCTATTCTCTTTCTAATGTCTGCATATATTGTCTGTATAACCCATTAGGGTGGAACAGACATGTTAGATCAAAACTCTCTTCTCTTTTTTCTTTTTTATTTTAAAAAAAGAAAAAGAAAAAGAGAATTAAAGAGCCAGAATAGCTGACGTAAACTAGATATTGCAGTTGATTACCCAAAACAAATGCACCAGTTGAAGGCTCTAGAGACTAAAAAAACAGAGAGAGCTTAAGTAGCCAAAAAGAGGTATAGCCTACAAACATCCTAAACTACCGACGGGAGGGGAAATCCAGTTCCACCAGTCAATAGACGTCCAACTCAAATGAATTGATTTTGGAGTCGCTCAGGTAGGCACTAAATCGTCGAAATGATCTAATGGCTTGCCCACTACACACACTCTTCACACACTGCCTGCCACCACCAGAACATCGCCTTGACCAGATCAACCCGACTACCTCGGAACAAAGACTGTTCGATTCATTAGTGCCTCTGACCGCCAGTAACGGGTCACCAAAAACATCATCCATCGACCATAACAAACTACACCAATGAAATTCCGTAACGACAACCCCAATGTGAGGACCAAAACCCTAGCCACCGCTCTTGAAGAGAAAGTACCCATACCACGAGGTTCTCTACTTATCATAATCATAATGTGTATACTACAAATTTAAAGGAGATGATAGTGTACATGTCATGTCAATCTATCCTTTAATTGGAAAAATAGGTAATCACAAGGTTGGTTGTCTTAATGATGAGGAGCATCTCTAAGCGGAGAACCGCGTAATTTGATCGATTTGGAAATCAAAATATGATTGGCTTCCTTGTTAAAGCAAAGGCTTTGGTTTCCTAAGACAAAGCATGCAAGAACCTTTGGAAAGAGTAGAGACAAGTGATGAGAGATTATTAGAATAAACCATAAAGTTTTGGTATCTTAAAAAGTAAATTTGTGAGGGACAGCTCGTGTTTTATTATATGCATGATGAGGATGAAATCCAATCTAGTTGACCCAGAATAATTTGCTTTTAATATAACAAAAAGTTTAGTGTTCATTTGAGATAAACTAAAGTGAATATTAGAATCATCTTTTTCCATGATTTCTCTTTAGTTCTTTGTTTTGTAGCTATGGAAAGCAAAGCACAGATAAAAAGAAGTTAGGGTAGAAGAATTATAAATGAAATTCTCTAACTCACTTTGGACCATATCATCCCCACATAAATTCCATTCCAAAAAAATAAAAATAAAAGATAGAATAATATCTTTTATTCTTGACCAAATGAATGGATAAACGGGTGTTCAGCTTTGTCTTTTGCTCTTTAGACATTATAGTCTAATTGTTACATGTTTATTTATGTTGTGTTTATTTTCATGATGTTGAAATAATAGTGTGCTATTTATTTTACAGATACATCTACGACTATGATTTGTAAACGTTTCTTAAAAGGGAAAAAAAAAAAACATCACGCTTGTAGTTTTTTCTTTTTAAATCCAATTCCTGTATATAATTCTAGTAAATATCTCAAAAAAAAATTAATCCATATAATTTGCTCCATCTTAAATGGAAAAAATGTAAAAAGTGGGTGAGGGTTCAAAATGAGGCCAACAGTGATAGAGATGGGATGGACGGAAGCATGTGTTTTTCCCAAAAGAGAAGAAAAGAAAAGAAGAGAATTTTTGGGGTCCGAAACGTCTTGAAAATTGTGATCAAGGCAAGACAAGGCTGTCATGTATTCATCAACTCCATTTACTTTTGTGGACCAATTTCCTGCCATAATTAATCCTTCTGCTTCTGCTTCTCTCTTCCTCTTCCTCAACATACTCAATTAATTTTCAGAGTATGAATTTTAAAAATTCTTTTTCTTTCATATACATGATTGCCAACTGAAATGGAGTTGGGACAAAGTCATGTAAAAAGTTTTTTTTTTTTCCTTATTAATAACATTTTTATGATAAATAGTCCAACATAGAGTTCAAGCGTGCTAGATTTTCCGCGACTTTTCTATGAACATGAGAGGCAATTGCAAACTCGTAAAAGAGAAGACAAAGCAAAAAAAGAAGAAAAAGTAATGGAAAAATTACCAGAGCACGAGACAACAAACATAAAAACAAAATAGCTAAAGATCGATAAAGTGTGTAGAGTGAGGAATAAAGAAGCGATAATAAAAGAATAAAGTGCTTTGGATATTCTAATTATGAAAATATTTATATTAATTTTACACTGAGTTTTGATCAAGTTCAGAATCGAAGTCTAGAGTTGAAACAGAAACTGCTACCAAGAGCCTTGGGATCATATTGGGGATAGCCCAGACCTAGATTTGATGAGGGTTCCCTCCAAACCGAGCTAAGAAAACTATGATGAGAGAGAGAGAGAGAGAGAGAGAGAGATGAGCTCTATGTGTTTGGTACTTTGGTCAACACCTTTGATGAATTCTTGAGCTAAAGGCTGTTTACGAGTCTATTATCGAATTATGTGAAGATTTGTCATCTACCTTTATTTAGAGAGTCAATTAAACTATATACTTAAATTCAGTACTAAGATTGATTAATTAATATCAAAACGATAGATTAGGCAATCATGAAATTACTAAGCTTGATGGTACTACACTTGCACTGTTTGATTAGATTGATGAATTATTATGAACAAGTGTTTACTCTCTCACTCTCTCGTTTCATGTGATTGTGATGAATCTGAGTGAAATGAAATGGCATCCTCACGTCTCCTTTATTTCCCCTGGGGAACATCATTATTGCCATATTGAGTAATCCCTTATTTGATGCATGATCCATCACTTGTTTCAAGGGTTTCTTGTGAAAAAACACAAACCATAAGGTCTCTTGTGAAAAAATATATTAACTTTTGGAGCATGGTAGTTTTACTTTCCCTCCAGGGTAAGGCTGGACCGTGAAGAATTACCCCACTAACCAAAGCTTCCCCTGATCTGGAATTACCCCATCAATTTTCTTTGACCTTTAATTATTGCACCTCCCAAGTTTTTATTTATTTTTTATTCCACAAAATTTACAGGAGACTTAATTCTCAAGTACATTTCATAAAATATAAACATAAACTCACTCATATATCTTGACATATCTATTTTTCAAAACCAAGATTGAGCTATGGTTTTCTCACTAGGATTTCCGCTCGTTGAAAACTTACTTTGTCAAATAGTCGCAACCTCCTAGAGGCATGATAAATTAAGTGTAACATGATTCATTTTCTGCTGGCAACATGTTGAAAAAACTTATCGTATTAGTATATTATGGCTTCAAGTACGCATTTACTTTTCGATATGTCACCACCTTTGTAAAGCAAATGAAGTAGCCATAAATATACTATTCACTAATTGGTGCATGTTAGAATACATACTTTTTTGTAGAGACTCTTTATTATCTCGGGATGTTCCCTTTATATTTATTGTAATTTGGAGTTCAGATATCATGTGTCTTATGTATTCTGCAGTTTCATTAATGTCAAGACTTAAGGACGGCCGTTCTAGCCCTCTTTCATACTAAAAAAAAATTTGATAAATCTATTTCGACGCTACATTTTTAAACATAAAACTTTGTAAATCTCATTCATGAAGAACTTACTTTGCTATTTGTTGTATGGAGAGAACCTAATCCTATGGCCATGCATCAACACTACACTGCATAAAAAGTGAGTTCCCTTGATCTCTGTCCAGTGCCCACTGTTTTCATTTTTGACTTAATTCCATACACATAATTAAATCCGGATTATTGCTCTTAATTATATTATTTTTATTTTATAATAAATTTATATATAAATTATTCGATAAAATATCTCACCCACATTTAGACAAAACAGACTATCAGCTCATAAAATAGAATAGCAGGTTTTGCTAATATATTTCATTAAGTGGCTCATTTATTTTCATAATTCCTTTTGAGAGGGTCTCTCTCTCTCTCTCTCTCTCTTCTCTGGCATGCAGATGCAATGGCTTCCTTTGTCCTCTTCCACTCTCTGACACACTCAGTATTGCTGTGGATGCGTAAACTTGCCTGATAGTGCAAGCAAAGCAAGCACCCCACTTTTTCCTCTTGACTCTTTCAACTCACTAGCTAAGCTTCTTCCAAAACTCACTGTGTTAATCTCTCTCTCCCTCTGTAAAAAAAGCTTGCTGCTTTAATCTCTCTCTCTCTCTCTCTCTCTCTCTCTCTCTCGTCTTTCTTAATTGGGCCCCCCGTCACTAGCTAGCCCTCTGTAAGCTCGCTCTTATTTAGTGCTTCACTAGCTAAACCCACCTTCAAAACTCTCTCTAGCAGCTACCTACCTTGCTCAACTCTCTCCAGACCCTCTTCTCTTTTCTTCTTCTTCACCACCTATTAACACCTAATCACCTCTCCATCTAAATTTAGCCAAACACTATCTCTGTGCTTTTCCTTCAGACTTGTCCTTGATAATTAGTCTGCTATGAAGGTGTTCAGTAATGTTTAAGGCCCCTGCTACGTTTTCAAAGGGAAGTTGACCTCCTTCTCATCCTGCTTTCTTCTTTCTTTCTTCCCTTCTCTCCATTTCCATTTCTAGTTTTGAAAAAGAAGAAAAAAAGTTTTCTGCTACTGCTACTGCTACTGCTACTGCTACTGCTACTCCTACTAGTCATAGATCCATCTTGTTTTAACCATCATTGCCTTTCTTTATAGAGATGTGTAAAGAGAAAATGGGTTTATTTGCTTGAATTGGGTTTCATTTTTGTTTTTTTTTTTGCCCAGTTCCTCCTGGGCACAGTAGTATTGTTCATTCTTTGAGCAAAGTAGAGGTGGCTGAAGACGGATCCTTTTGGTGTTTTGGCACTTTGTTCTTTGATCAAAAGCAGTATTAATTGGCCCCATATATAGAGAAAAGAGGAGGTTAATCTCCTAGGTTTGAGGATATATATATATAACCATCAACCACTTTTCAGTTTTAATCATTAATTTAAGCCTCCTGGTCCTGCTTAATTTTTTTTGTCTCTGTCTTGTTCCTAATTCTCTTTTGGTCCCCAACCAAACATACAAGAGTCAAGTCTCACCCAAATAAAATAATAGCTTGAGAAAAAAAGGATGGAACTTTCAAGTCATCAAGAAGGGCAGATCCCAATCTCAATCCCAATCCCTATCCCAATCCCAATAAATTCTTCTTATGGTGCTGGTGGACATGGGCATGGACACATGATCCATCATCATCATCATCATGAGCCTGCAGCGCCCCACACCCACACCCTCACCCACAACAACCACCTCATTACCTCTTCAGCAGCAGCAGTAGCAGCACCACCTCCACCACAAAATCAAATCCCTGCCTCCATTAACAATAATGGGTCCTCCATTCCCAAAACCGCTAGCCTAGATCAGGAGGAGGAGGAGGAGGAGGATGAGGAGCATGTCAATCATGTCAATGTGGCTTACAACAACAACAACAACAACAGCGGCAGCAACAATAACAAGAAAGTGGTGAACAGCAGCATCAAGTACAAAGAGTGCCTGAAGAACCATGCAGCAGCCATGGGAGGGACTGCAACTGATGGGTGTGGTGAGTTCATGCCCAGTGGAGAAGAAGGCACCATTGAAGCTCTCACCTGCTCTGCCTGCAACTGCCACAGAAACTTCCACAGAAAAGAAATTGAAGGTGATCATGGCATGTCCTCATGGGATCTCAACAGCAACACTCGGGTTGGTACTGGTGGGAGGAAAGTCCTATTAGGCCATCCCAATGGGCACAAGAACATGAGTATACTAGCCCCTGATGCCTTGGGTTTCCACACAGCTGCTAATCCCACAGGAGGCTTCTTACCCTCAAGAACTGCACCACATCATCCTCACCACCACCCCCACCAGATGATAATGTCGTACAATAACAACATGGCCATTGGTGGGTTGATGGGGTCCCAGCTTCCTTCAGAATCTGATGAGCAAGAACAAGATCAAATTCATCATCATGGCCATGGTGGTGGGGTTAATGTGGCCAGCAGGGCACCAGTACAGCTTGTGAAGAAAAGGTTCAGGACAAAGTTTACTCAGGAACAGAAGGAGAAAATGTTCAACTTTGCAGAGAAAGTTGGGTGGAAGATTCAGAAGCAAGAGGAGTCTGTTGTACAAAACTTCTGCCATGAGATTGGTGTCAAGAGAAGAGTTCTCAAGGTTTGGATGCACAACAATAAACACAATCTGGCTAAGAATAAGTCCCAACCCCCACCTAGTACTGCTGCTTAGTTATTTGATAAATTAAACCTGGTAGATATATTTAATTAATTAATTACTATCTAGCTTGCATGTGCTTAGTTAGCTTAATTGAAGTGATCATCATCTCTAGTTTACACATTCTCTCTACTTCGATTTTGTTTTTTCCTTGATTCTGTTAGTTATATCAAATAACATGGGTTATGCAATGTAGTTTAGGAAATTAAACTGGGTTTGGCAGTGAGTTGTGGGTCATGCATGTTCTTGTACTCCAGTCCATTTACCATGGAAATGGATTAGTTAAGACTTAAGAGTTGAGGTACTGCAGTCTTTGTTCTAAATTTGGAACTTCAATAATATTCCTATATCAAAGGGCTTTTAATTTTAGGCAAACAAGGATTCTATATATGAACTTTTCCTGTTTCTTAATTATTTAATTTTTGTACAGAATATTAGTCATTATCCGGGCGACTAAAATAAGTTCTACGGATCGATATTTTGTGTAATTTATTCTTCACCAGAACGTACACTACTACTTAACTGCTAATATTGAAAATTTATTACATAAAAAATAACATATATGAGAAATGAGCTTGTATGAATTCCAGCTTATTCTTCTTTTTACATCTGGGGAAGAAACAGATACAGTAGTTTACAATAACTATACTTAATTGCAATATTGGTTTCTGCAATATTAATTTTAGACAATTGTCAGAGTTTCTTTAAGATCACAATCAGTGTGGTAATTAACTACTACCCTTTTATCGTCAAAAAAAAAATTAACTACTACCCTTTACTTTAATACGATGCTGACAAAACAATGTGTTGAATTTTGTTCTTTTCTCCCATAACTTTGGATTCTATATTCTTAGGAAACGAGTGTGTTCGTACTTGACTCTTGCAACCAAGAAGCCAGTTTATCCATTCTTTGTAGGTGTATGGTGTCCTCTTTATTGCCATGCTAAAAGTTTTGGTCCATGTCCAGGTTCTTCTTAATTAATCGATTATTGCTAATTTTTTCGTAGAAATGATAACTTTATTAATTAATGTTAGCATTACAAAGAGACGTATATGTCACGTAGTAACCCGTAAATATACATCTCTCTCACATATAACACTGCACTCATATATGTATGTTCGCTTATAAACACATACAAATTTACAGAGTACAAAGCAAATAAAATCATGAACCTCCATATGCCTACGTCAAACTGTGTAGTCATCATGACTACGTCAAAACTACTAAATGATGACTACGTCAAAACTACTAAATGAGTTTTCCCATTCAGTTTAGGTCTTCCTAATCGATCGGTGAAAATTTAATGTTTGAGATTCTTTTTTCCTTCTATGTTTAGATTTATTTATCAACTATCAAATTTCACAGTTTTAACTTAAAGTAGGCAAAAAATCATTAATGTTACCATTGAGCTTTGACTGTTCAACACTTTAACTTATGGACTTTAATTTAAAAAACTTCACTTCAAGTCACTGTCATTAAGTCTTCCATTAGAAACTATTGATTTTTTTTTTTTTTTTAAGTAGAAAAGGCCATTCATTCATTATAATTCATCAACCAGTACAAAAACGACATATCCATATGGGGTCATCATAAAACGCCGTGTACAGAGTACCCTAAAACCCTATTCTAAAAGCAGAATCAAAAACCAACATACCCCAAGTACACCCACTTTTTAAAGTTACGTACTTTTATTCTAAACAAAAACCAAGGATTGCGAGGGGTTAAAGAGACAACAGAGTTAATGATTCTTCTGACCTAAAAACAAAAACTGAAAAACAGTAGGAGTAGAAAGTAATCCTACACCCTACACTCCTTCCTTAGATAGCAACACCTTACTTAAAATAGAAGGCTCTACCTCTTTCAAGTACAAGCTAGTACAACTAAGGAGACTAAAAAACCAAGTCATGGGAAGCCCTAGACACCCAAGGCCACCAAGCCCTGTTAAGTGGGATATTAGCCTCCTTCGCAGTTAAACTGCCGTTGTCGTAAATGGACGTACCTCCATTAGCATGAGGGACAAGATTAGCACCACTTCCACCATCGGTGCTTAAGAGTTGGAACTAATTTTGAGTTCGAGCCCTAAACCTGTACACCTGAGCAGGCCACGATCCCAATCACGAGCCCAAAATACCTGCCTTCAAGAACATAAGCCAATCCAGAGCCTGCTCCCGACACTTGGAGTCGATCCCAATTCGATGCTCAAGAGCATGAAGTAATCCCAATCCTAAGCCCGACGCTAAGGAAAAAGACTTTGTTGCGGTGGTCCTATGACCCGAACCTGAATCAAAGTCACATCTATCCACCACCAAACCAGTACCAAAAGAAGACAGCGCCCTAAATGGTGCTTAAAACAAAACACCCTATCCAAAGATCAGAATGACATTGAAGACGAGAAGTAAGCAGAACAAAAAAATCTAGAAAACACGTCGAAAGAAAACTTCATTGCTGCGATTCTCAGACCAATCTAGAAAAGATAAGGGAGGAGATCCCTGCACTCATAGTCACAGTTGCATCACCAAAAGCCATGATGAATTTTTTTTTAAAGGACGGAATTAAACCCCTAGCAGAGCTAGGTCCTGGTATGTTTATGTGTATATATATATAGCCCTTCCACTAAGGGATCCCTATGGGACCCACTTTTCTATCACATTTGGCATCTCGACCATTTAGTTTTTAGGTCTTAATGTATAAATCATTTCTACAAATTTTCAGCCAAATTGGTAATCGTTAAGGTATCGAACTAGATTAAATCAATGGACGAACCAAATCTGTCTAACATGAACTGTTCGTATTGATAATTGTAAATCGCAGTTATGAATGCCTTAATGATTATTAATTTTGCTGAAAATTTACAGAGATGATCTACTCATATATACCTAAAAACTAAACTGTTGAGATGTGATATGTGATCGAAAAGTAGGTCTAATGAGAGATCCCTTAAAATGGCCAAAAAAAGGGATCCCTCACTAGAAGGGCCTTGTATGTATATGTGTAGACACACACACACAATTGAGAAGTAACTATGGTTAAAAAAAAGTAACTGGAGTTTAACTTACTATAGTTGCAAAAATAACCTAACTATGGTTACAAATGATCAAATCACTAACCTTGGTTAGGTTAAAGTGACATTGATACAATATCTACAAACATCTACCTCCTTTGAAGTGACTGTAGAATTTTTATCTTGTCGTTTAGAATTTTCAATATTTCTATCTATTATAAATAGAAAGTAATTTGGTTTGATGTTAAACCAAACTATTCCATTTACTAGATTAGATTGAATTCCTCCAATCATTCACTGAAGTGGATTATTTAGTCTTTTATCAAAGACTACAACAAGTATTGGCGTATCCAAACCTTGCCTAAACAATGCAGTTATAGTAATTTGGATTAGACCAATATGAACATATCTTATATCTGGATGTCTTTTCTTCTATCTTTCTATTCTCTTTTTATCAAACCACGGGATTTCCATTGTTCCTTCTTCAATACATTGAGCTGTGGTGTTTCCACTGAATTGTTCAAATATTCTATAAGAAAATATTTGAAATCTAGAATTTTTATAAATAGTTTATTTATTTATAGAGTATTTAGCTTTTTCTAAATTATGCAGCTGTTTATTAGAAAAGCTTATTTCTTCTCCAATGACATCTTTTAATTTTATATTCTGAAGTTCTTCCTCAGAATTTTCTTCAATATGCTCTCTTAGCATAAAGATAAATTCTTCTTCATCTGAGCTATCACTTTCTGTTTCTAGCTCATAGAGAATGTCTTCATCGTCAGAGATTTCTTCTCCTAACAATATCTCTAGGTTGTTTTCTTCAACCATTTTTACCATCTTTTTGGTATTCTTTCCTTTTCTAGGACATTCTAGAGCATAATGTCCTTCCTCATTACAAATGTAACATCTGCATTTTTTATGCTTAGGATTTTTTCCTATCTGCTTTTTCTTTCTGATATACATTTTGTTTTTTGAAAATTTCTTCTTTTTAAATGGTTTCCATTTATATCTTCTCTTTCCCGAAGATCTTGGTTGTGGATTACAACCAATTTTCCAATTTTCTCTAAGTATATTATCAGAACATTTTCTGCCTCTTGCATCGTTGCTAATTTGGCTTTGTACCTATTTTTTAGCTTTAACTTCCACACATCTATCAATGATAAGTCTCAGAACAAAGTTTATCCTGAAACCTAAATCTTCATTTTTATTTATTCTGTTTAGGAAGTCAGGATAACTTCTTAATGCTAATTCATCCCATGGATTAGGGAGTTTATGAAAAAATTGCGTTAACCATGCCAGTATATGCTTGATTCTGATCTTACTTTAAAATAGTACTTTTTATACATTTGAGCATATTCTTCAAACCGACAATATCGCAAAGTTCCATCTTTGACAATATACAGTCAACATCTTCATGGATGATTTTTTCATCCGTTGCCCCACACAAATGTTCTTTTAATATTTGTGTAAAGCCATGTAGTATTGAGTCAATGTCTTTAAAGTTGGTTAGTAAATTTAATTTTTGTAACTTTCCTTCTGGGGATCCTTCCCATTATTTTAACCACTGCAAAGGGTCTCTTTACAATGTTACTGCTATGTAATCTAAGAATCTTTCTTTTGTCCATATGTTTTTATAATTAGTTATTAGAATGAACATGGATTGTGTCCAATCTTCTATTTCTTGATCTTTAAAAGATACATGAGTTAGATCAAGATATGTCCCATTTACTGATGTAGGACGAGATTTTAGCCAATTTCAACAAAGAATCTCGAAAAGAAAGAAGCGTCTTCACATCAAGAAGAATAATTTGAATATTGAAAACTGGTATTCAAATAGACTTCTTAATGATGGAATTAATCATAAATTACTATTTTGGATATATCGGGATTCTCGAACAAAATCTTGGTTGGGATTCCAATTATATATTTGCGTAATATTCTTTAGTATCTAGGATTTTATTTCTGATTTTTATTTAATGAGGTTTTCTAGTTTTAGTCTATAATAAATTATTCTTTTTATTTTCTAGTTGTATTAGGTTTATGCTATGTGCCCTATATATAAGGCACCTCTTAGATTATAATTTTGATTCAAGTTATCAATAAAAAACCAAATCTTAGAGAAGTTTCTCTATTTTTCTTACGGCTGTGCCCGTAATTGCTAGTGGATTCTAGCTCATCTCGCATGGCTTTCGACGCTTGA
This sequence comes from Rosa chinensis, assembly GCF_002994745.2. Taxonomy (NCBI): domain Eukaryota; kingdom Viridiplantae; phylum Streptophyta; class Magnoliopsida; order Rosales; family Rosaceae; genus Rosa; species Rosa chinensis. The sequence goes on from NC_037094.1 coordinate 37,603,488, forward strand.
CGGAGCCTCTTACTATCGTGTTCACGCTTCCCGCATCATTGGGCCACTGTTTGTTTATTCATATCAACTCTTTTGGTATAATCGAACTTGGTTGATACGTAACGTAGGTTCATTTTTTATTCCAGAAGTTGAAGCATAATTTGTTGTTTTAATAAAATCATCATATGTGTCATCTTGAGTGTTTCTCAAGTATTCTTCAAAAGCTTCTTCGTTAGTAAACTCAGAAAGAGATTCTTTAGCTTTTCTTTTCTTTTGAGTTTCAGAAGTTTTTTCTTATGTATTTGTTTATATATATATATATATATATATATGGATTAAATACTATTTAGTCCTTAGATTTTTATCCAAAAAACACTTCAGTCCCTTGCCTTTTAATGTGGCATGTTTAGTCCTTATACTATCAATTTTTGAACCAATAGGTCCATTTCGTTAATCTTCATCCAAAACATCCGTTAAGCCGCTGACTTTGACATTTTTTCACGCTCAAATGTCTATTCTACCCTTACCCTCATTTTTTTCTAAATTTATTTGTTTATTTTATTTTTTCTGTCTGTCTCTTCTTCTTCCATTACTCTCTCACATAATAGTTTTCCTCGCCGAGCTGTGAACCCCAACCGACCTCGTTGGGCTAGAAGCCTTAGCCCAACACCGCCAAACTCCAAACGGCGTCGGTGGAGGAGTGCTCTATGGTGGAGCAGCTGTTTGGAGTTCCGATTCAAATCCGAAATCGAGGTCGAGAGAGAAGATGATCCGGTCTGGGGAAAAGACGATGAACGTCGGCCCGTGGGCTTGGGGCTTTTTCCGGTGGCGGTTGAGCAAAGATGATAGCGGGGATTCAACCCTGGACAGCGTTTCGAGGACTTGCTTTCTGAAGAGGAGTACATGGCTTTCTGTCTTCTCTTGCTTCTGTCTTCCTTTGCTGTCTTCTCCCTTCTTCAATTTTGAAAATTGAATCAATTTCTAATTCATCGAATCGAACAAGAAAGAATGGCAATCTTCGGTCAAGCATAGAATTCCTTGAGTCCCAGAGAAAGCATTGAAAACCATATACATACGGCTTCCAGACTCTTCCTCTAATTGTTCGTCTTCCTTCGTCTCTTTTTGCCGCTCCAAATCCCTAAATTTCTACCATGGCTTACGCAGCTCAGGAAGCCAGTCTCTTCTTTCAGATCTCTCCACCATTTTCTGTATATCAAACCTCCTTTCGGATTATTCTTTTGTATTTGATTTTCTCTTTCTTGTGTTAATTTCTGGGGTCTTTGATTTACCCAGAACATGGGAAACTTTTTCATACATAATTGTGCAGATGTTTAAGTTGTTATCTGATTAGGGTTCGCGGTTTGAAATTCCAAGGGATTAGGTGATCTTAACACCATTGCAGATTGGTGCGGTGTGCTAGACTTACTGCGGCGAAGCTCTGAGCATTCAGAGAGGCAGCAACATATGAAGAAGTGAGATTTTGTGCATAGAATTAAAATTGAAAAGGAAATCGGAAGAGCGATGTGGACGGTTGGATTATGGGATTCGACGGAGGAATTGGTGTAAGCAGAATTTTGAAACTTTGGTATAAGCTATGTCACGCCCCTGATTTTATACACAATAAAAATCGATATATAACTCCATAATTATATATGCGTGAACGTTCAGCCATCAATACAAAATACTTAGAAACTTTTTCCCTTTTAACCCAAGTACATATTGATGCCCTGAACCCATAATTCCAATATTGACTCGCTCTACAGAGTCACATAATACACGAGCTTACGAATTAAATTGTCAACAACAAAATAAAACATAAATGCTCCTCAGAGCTCACTACAAGCGGAAGTCCTTATAACGGTAAAGTCACAAAATTGACTTCTTACCATTAAGCTGCAAGAACGCTACCTTAGCATCAGCCACGATTAACCTGACCTTTAGAAATAACCCCTACACCGTTGGAATGGTGTACCGGGATGCCACACAACAAACCCGGTAAGCTTTGGCAAGCTCGTATGAGTAAACTCAAAACCACAAAGCAAAACACATTTCTTAAGTCACCTCAACCTAAACACGATATGCACATATCTCACACCTACGGCCATTAATTCCATAACCTTCCATATCGTGCCTACATAAGTCAACTGGTGACTAAACTTCATGTTCAGATTCTCAACCTAGCATCCCATTAGACAAATTCAATCAAACAAGACTTCCTCAAGCAATGTTTGACGCCATTCTAACGCACTACGGCAAATTCCAAATCACACTCATTCCCTCCCCCCCTCGGAGCTTTTTGTAATCAACATGACATCAAGGTGAAAATAATGAATCACCTTCCTATCCTCACACATAGCACAATCGTCACCACTATGGTCTTCAAGATAAATCAAGCCATCAATCAATCAAATCAAGAAGAAAACAAGGCAATCACAATTCAAAACAAACAAAACAATTCATGGCAACCCCTGCATATAATTTAGTTCAGGAGGTCACACTAAGTCAAGCAATTCAAATCATAGTACTCATCGTAATCTCACACTCTGACGTCTGTAGGTAGCCCTGACCATCACAACAGTCATCTCGATCTTTGTTAACTTAATAACAATTCAACTCCGCTACTGAGCTGTCATCACACAGATAGCCATTATCTTACTGATCATCACACAGATAGCCATGATCCTACTGATCATCATACAGATAGTCATCATCTTACTGATCATCACACAGATAGTCATCATCTAACTAATCATCACATAGATTAGCCATCATCCTACTGATCATCACACAGATAGCCATCATCGTACTGATCATCGCACAGATAGTCATCATCGTACTGATAATCACACAGATAGTCATCATCTAACTAATCATCACATAGATTAGCCATCATCCTACTGATCATCACACAGATAGCCATCATCGTACTGATCATCGCACAGATAGTCATCATCGTACTGATAATCACACAGATAGTCATCATCTAACTAATCATCACACAGATATCGCCGGTCATCACATAGATAGCGATTATCCAACTAATCATCACACATATATCGCCGGTCATCACACAGATAGCGATCATCGCACATATTCATCACACAGATATCGCCGGTCATCACACAGATAGCGATCATCTAACTAATCATCACACAGATATCGCCAGTCATCACACAGATAGTGATCATCCAACTCATCACACAGATTCCACCAATACATATATATATCACGCGAATACACACACACACACACACACACACATGATCAACCACTCAGGAATGTCACTAATACCACTATAGTCACAATTAATCCCATAACTCTCAAGACAATATGGTAAACACGTTCGTGAATGAACATTGTGAGATTACTCACCTCGAAACTCTTGCTGCGTCTTCAATACAGAACAAAGTAGCCAACCCACAAAACGACCGTCCAAGAATACTTCGTCAAGTACCTAATCACAATCGGTTTCCACTTAGTAACAATTCACAAACGATTTAAGTCCGAAACCCCTGTTTTGAACTAAAATCCCCAAAGTGACGCCAATCGAGGCGAAACCACATCCGAGACCACCCAATGTCTCTAGAATACTTCTACGATCGATATGCCAAAACCACAAGTCGATCGAATAGTCGGATCCTCACGGATCGGAACATCGAACGGTCCGAAACCGTAAAAACCCTAACATGCTCATACGATCTCCAAAAATTACAAACAATATATCAAAATGCTCGTATTGACGAGTAGATCGAACTCAGGAACATAAACTATCCCTGAGGTGGCCGGAAACCACCGGAAAACACCACCACAATGGCGGCACCGCCCCGGGCCCAAAGTCAGAATTTGACAAAACTCCCAACACCAAAGTTCTTCATCTCAACTCCAATTTAACCTTTCATAACTAACACAAAGTCTAAATCATAGCCGTTTGGCCAGAATTTACCTCGCAATATCTGAAATTCGATGAGCCCTAGAATTTTAAAGCTTCGAATTCGTCCTCCAGAAGTGAAATAGTCCCAAACCGCTTTAGGAGAAGCATCAACGTCCTATGGGCTCCAAAAACCCTCAAGAATCACCGACAAAGGTGGCCGGAATTGGAAGTTCCGATATGGGTTCGAAGCATCGCCGCCACCAAACTTCCCGGCCTTGTAACGCCGTCTACGGTGCTTCCCACGACGAATCACCACCACAGACGTGTAGAGGGGACTGAGGCGAGCAGGATTCCCTTTGGAATCGCGCCGATTGGTGGCTGGAGGATGGAGAATGAAGCCGGCGAAGGGGAGAGGGCGAAACCGGGTCGGGACCGAAGAGAGAGAAAAGTTTCCCAAAATGGAAACTCAGATTTTTCTGATATTTTTCTGGAAAAATCCCATATATACCAAAATGGAATCTTTTTCCGAAGTCCATAACTTCTTCATACGAATTCCGATTCTCACGTTCCGCATGTCCACGAACTCGTATCGACGCGCTTTACAACTTTTGTGAAGGAAGTTTTCAGAGAATCTCAATGAATAAAAAGTCAACCCTTGCGCCCCCCTAAAACGACGCTTCCTGAAAAATTATTCGCCTGAAACACTTCCGCTCCATCCATGAGCCACGAAACCGTCCGATACCCCTAATTTAAATTCCGAAAAATCCTCGGAAAATAAATACGAATTTCCAGGGCATCACAAGCTGGACGCTTTTGGGTTCTTGGGTTGTGGGTATTAGTGTTGATTTTGTAAGTGTTGATTATGGCGCCTTTGAAGATCACAATACTGGGAGTTTGATTTTTTTTTTTTTTTTTGGGGTGAACTGGAAGTTTGAATCTGGGAATGAAGAACTGAAGAAGGAGAAGAGACGACGAAGGGAAAGTGAAAGGTGAAAGGTGAAAAAAAAAGAAAGAGATAAACAAAAATAAAGGGAAAAAAATAAATTTAGATAAAAAAGTGAGGGTAAGGGTAGAATAGACATTTTAGGGGGAAAAAAAATGTCACGTTAGCAACTTAACGGATGTTTTGGATGGAGACTAACGGAATGGACCTTTTGGTCCAAAAATTGAGAGTATAGGGACTAAACATGTCAAATTAAAAGGCAAGGGACTGAAGTGTTTTTTTTAGTAAAAGTATATACATATATATATATATATATATATATATATATATATATACAGATCCAATCCAGAGCGAGGCATCGCTTTGAAATTTCAGAGCGAGGTTAGGGTTTAGGGTCACTTTTCGGTCGCATATCCACATCTCAACCGTTCAGTTTTTAGGTACTAATGTATAGATCATCTCTGCAAAATTTCAACGAAATTGATGGTCTTTAAGGTATCTAACTCGCTTAAACCAATGGACGAACTGAATCTGTCCAACCTGAACCGTACTAGCTTTAAGGCAGTTATCAACGCCTTAACGACCATCAATTTGGCTGAAATTTTGCAGAGATGATCTATACATTAGTACCTAGAAACTGAACGGTTGAGATGTGGATATGCGACCGAAAAGTGACCCTAAACCCTAACCTCGCTCTGAAATTTCAAAGCGATGCCTCGCTCTGGATAAGATCTATATATATATAGATCCTATCCAAAGCGGAGCTCCGCTTTGAAATGAACGTGTGAAGTTCGAGTTTTGAGTAACTTTTTGGTCGCATATCCACATCTCGACCGTTCAGCTTTTAGGTACTAGTGTATAGATCAACTCTGCAAATTTTCAGCCAAAATGGTTATCGTTAAGGCATTGATAACTGCCTTAAAACTATTACGGTTCAGGTTGACAGATTCAGTCCGTCCATTGGTTTAAGCAAGTTAGATATCTTAACTATCATCATTTTGGCTGAAAATTTGCAGAGATGATCTATACAGTAGTACCTCAAAACTGAATGGTCGAGATGTGAATATGCGACAGAAAAGTGACCCAAAACTCAAACTTCACACGTTAATTTCAAAGCGGAGCTCCGCTCTGGATAAAATCTGTAGACACACACACACACACACACACACACACACACATATAGAGGCCAATTCCAGAGAGGACATCCTTACTTTGAGAATTTGAGAATTTTTACTATTTTATACTAGTATATGACATAATTCAGTGATTTCAACCATTGATCCTTTAGAGCCCTATGCAAGATTTGCGTCTACAAAAAATCAACCAAATCTATAATCATTTGGTCATTAAAATGATTATAAACAAATGTGGTCCGTTAGATAAAATTAAAATGAATATTGTGCTAATCAAATGGTTAAACGTTTTCCGATTTGATTAATTTTTTGTAGGATTCATATGTGTATATGTAACTAGAGGATGAATGGTTTAGATTTTAAACTACAAGCTAAAAGTTAAAAAAAAAAAATCCTCACTTTTCAAGTTTAAAGAGGTCTTATATATATATATAGCGGACGTCCGCAACTGATCCAAAAGTGCGGACACCACTCAAGGAGGTTCGGAGCAGCGACGATGGCGGCTCTGGTTCTGTCCTCTATGACTAGGGATACCCGGGACACACACACACACACACACACGTGCGTGTGTATATATAAATACTAAAAAAATACATTTTCAACTTGCAAAACATATTTTCTTTGAAGAAAAAATATGATTTGATATTTTTTTCTTTTCAAATAAAATGTTATTTTTTTAACAAAATTTATTAGTATCATAAAATTATAAAATAAATTGGAAAAGATCTAACTGTTTTAAATAATAAATAAATGTGGTTTTTCATGTAAATATTTAATAGTTATGTTCTTAGGATGCAAACTCTAACTCTTATATAAAAGAGTCTAATGAGAAATCTTTTAACTCCCTCATACATTGTGTTTTTTTTTTTTTGGTGAATAAGGGCCAATGTGGTTGCCCTCAAGCCTTAGTTAATGAAACCTTATAATACATGGGGGGACATAGTGCCTATACCCCATATTACAATAAGCATCATGAGAACTTTCTGAAATAATAACAAGAGCCTTAACTAAAACAATGTCTTCTGACAAACACCAACTAGCGAAGAGTGCTCTACGTACTGGCTACTGCATTCGTTTTACAATTGCGGTGACATACCGGGAAGATAACTCTATTTCGAAGAAGTATCATTACAAATAACACAGCTTTCTCACTATGTTACCACTAGAATATACATCAAGTAACACTTAGTTTCATCATGCCACTAGGCGGATGCGACCATTTGACCAAGCAAGGAACTCACCACCTACCTAGATCAGACATGTTACTGCCACTAGAAGATTGCCACCATTTGCCAATGCAAGGAACTCGCTACCTACCTAAAACAGATAAGGCACTCAAGGTGCATATACCGAGACCAAGCCCACATCGTTTCACCAAATAATGGTAGCAACTTATAAACTCAACAACTAACAAGTAAAAATAACAATAACTAAAATATTTAACATAAAAATCAAATTCTAATGGACCTAGAGTAAAATCCCAGGCCCAAGAACCACTAGGCCCGTGACAGGCCCACCATTGGATTAAGGCCAGAAGGTTCCCAGCCTTGGACCCAGCCCAGGCTGATTGCTGCATAGACAGTCCCGCCACCACTGCCCCCTTGTCCTTCACTCTACCTTCGGATCCCTACCGTCGTAGAGCAGACACTGCTAGCAAAGCACCAACAGATTTCCTAATCCTCAAGGCTGCAACCTAGAGAGCGAAACCAGCATTGAAACTTCCATTGCCGCCCTTTGCTGCTTGATCCCAAACCAAGCCATCTATCTTTACCAGATTTACAGCGAGATCTGAGTGGATCCATCCACAAACCCACGATCCAGATCTAGTGCACACCCCATCTACACCGCAGATCACCCTCTGCCTCGAAACTAAAACTTGTGCAGCCACCTCCGTCAACTGGAAACGAGGCAAAAGAAAACCTCCTGACCCCAAAATCTAACTATTTACACCAAACATCTTGTTCAGCCACACTCGGCAGATGCTGGTGAGGCCATAGGCCAGCACAGGTATGGTGGCGCAGCCGGACTAGTAGATTTTCTCTGTTAGGGTTTTTCTTTATTCTCTCTCAGTGGCTTCTATCAACTGGTTTATTAATATTGTGTCTCTCTTTATTATTCTCTAATTTATAACACATTATCAGCATGGTGTGCTTTAATTTTTGCTCATTAGTCTTCTTTATTTTTCTTATAACTCCATGATGATCTAAGAATTTTCATTTGACCATAATTCTTGATCTATGAGTTTTAGTTGTTGTGCTTAATCAATAGGGTATTCTTCTATATTATGGGAAAACCACAATGACCCTTGACAACTTGAACAATAGGGTACATATCGCCTATATCACACACCGCTAGGCATAAGCAACGACCTCTTAGATAGCCTGCACAATATGGTGGGTGTACATACATGACACTAATTAGCACCAATTGAGGTTTGCCTCCCATAGTCGAAATGGTTCAACAAGTATGAGGAACGGAAACACTGCAAGCCAAGCTTTTGGTTGAGTCAAGCCTCAGGCCAAAACATGCTTTGACATGCCGTCACTAGCCTCACAAAGCCAAAATAGCTTTGACATGCTGTCACTTACCTTGCAACAATAGGCTCTCAAAGAGGTCTAAAAGCACTAAACTGAAGCATATCTGTCTCACATCGAAAATAAGACCACGGCCAACCCTCATCTTATCTATAAAAGGTATTCCGCTCTCTTTATTCATTACACATATAACACTTACCTGCCACTACTCTGTCAACATAAATATATTAAATGACTTTAGCATCGAAGGAGCAAAGACTGCCAACCGCGGTCTCCCCTCTTGATGCTGGTGTATTTTATTTAACAGGTGATGTTAATCTTTACCTCACTGAATCTTTTGAGACTCTAGGCCCCTTTTCGCATTAATGAGATCCGACATCCTCTGAAATCCTAAACATTAACAGTGAGTTTTATAAAATATTGTGTCTTCTATCAACTGGTTTATTAATATTGTGTCTCTCTTTATTATTCTCTAATTTATAACACATTATCAGCATGGTGTGCTTTAATTTTTGCTCATTAGTCTTCTTTATTTTTCTTATAACTCCATGATGATCTAAGAATTTTCATTTGACCATAATTCTTGATCTATGAGTTTTAGTTGTTGTGCTTAATCAATAGGGTATTCTTCTATATTATGGGAAAACCACAATGACCCTTGACAACTTGAACAATAGGGTACATATCGCCTATATCACACACCGCTAGGCATAAGCAACGACCTCTTAGATAGCCTGCACAATATGGTGGGTGTACATACATGACACTAATTAGCACCAATTGAGGTTTGCCTCCCATAGTCGAAATGGTTCAACAAGTATGAGGAACGGAAACACTGCAAGCCAAGCTTTTGGTTGAGTCAAGCCTCAGGCCAAAACATGCTTTGACATGCCGTCACTAGCCTCACAAAGCCAAAATAGCTTTGACATGCTGTCACTTACCTTGCAACAATAGGCTCTCAAAGAGGTCTAAAAGCACTAAACTGAAGCATATCTGTCTCACATCGAAAATAAGACCACGGCCAACCCTCATCTTATCTATAAAAGGTATTCCGCTCTCTTTATTCATTACACATATAACACTTACCTGCCACTACTCTGTCAACATAAATATATTAAATGACTTTAGCATCGAAGGAGCAAAGACTGCCAACCGCGGTCTCCCCTCTTGATGCTGGTGTATTTTATTTAACAGGTGATGTTAATCTTTACCTCACTGAATCTTTTGAGACTCTAGGCCCCTTTTCGCATTAATGAGATCCGACATCCTCTGAAATCCTAAACATTAACAGTGAGTCCCCCCCCCCCCCAATATGAGATGCATGGCCTCTTTGACATGATCTCGGTGCCTCCGGACTCTACAAGATTCAGGCCCTCATGTACGAGATGCATGGCCTTGGTATGATCTCAGTTCCTCCTCAATGGGACTCACCTCTACTAATCATTTGGACAGTAAACGACGGTCATCTTTACTTTTTACCTTCATTTCGGACTTTTTAGGGGTTTCAAGAGTTGATTTTTTCTTTGGATTAGGAAACTTCCTTCTAGAAATTTGTAGAGCAAGATAAACTGAGTTCGTGGACACGTGGCATGTTAAAATCGGAGTTGTAACGAAGAAGTTATAAGGATTTAAATGTAGTGTCAATTTTGTAATTTTGGGGGGTCATTGTAGTATATTGGGGAGTTTCCCGAAGGGGAAGCTTACTATTTTCAGGGGCTTCTGTTTTGGGAAGTCACAGAGAGAGAGAGAGAGAGAGCGACAGTTTCGTAATCGGACTTCCAAGCCTCGCCGGCGCCGATTTGGGCCCCCTCTAGTCGTGAAACTTGTCCCATCTGGACCGTCTCGACTTCCTCTTCCTATCTATTGGTGGTGGCACATTCTAATTCCAGAGATAGGACCGTAGCGAGCAAAAACTCGGCGACGTCAATTTCAATTTTCCGGCCAAATCTCCATTTTTCGACCACCTCAAGCCGCATCACCACCCATATCTTGAAGCTCTATTCTTTGTGGTTCGAACCCAAGCAGTGGGTAGCTCCAATTTTGCTGAAGGAAGGAAAATAGACTACTAGAAGAAATTTAGAGTTTTCGAGGTAATTTCCGAGCTATACACTTGAAATTGATCAATGCTGTTCTTATGAAAGATGTTGGAATGTTGAGACGATCTTGTTGATGAAATTTGGTGTCCAAATTTGGGGTTGGAACCTCCTGTTGTGGCGGCGCGTAGGGGCGCGTCCAGCCATTCCCGGTGTCCTATTTTGGTTTGTTGGGTTGAGCATATTGTTACGAGCGTGTAGATATGGATTTGTATAAATTGAGGCACATTTTGAAAATGATAGGAATTTCCAAAGTTTTTGGAAGTTCGGGTTTTAATTTGGGAAGATCCAACCAATATATTGACCCTAGCTTTTGCTAGTCTCACGCCCCTGATTTTACACACATGAAAATCGATATATATAATCCCATAATTATACATGCGTGAACGTTCAGTCATCAATACAAAATACCTAAAATCTTTTTCCCTTTGACTTACACACATATTGATGCCCGGAACCCTCAAGTTAATAGACACTAGCTCCATAGAGTTATATATTACACAAGCATCCGAATTAAATTGTCAACAACAAGATAAAACGTAAATGCTTCTCAGAGCTCACTACAACGGAAGTCCAAATAACGGTAAAGTCACAAAATTTGCTTCCTACCGTCTAGCTGCAAGTATGCAACCCCAACTTCAGCCCCGATTATCCTGACCTACAGGATTAACCCCTACACCGTTTGAATGGTGCATCGGGTTGCCACACAACAAACCCGGTAAGCTCTTGCAAACCCGTATGAGTAACTCAAACCACACACAACTCACACCAATCACGAGAATAACTCACACGAATCACGTTTAAATCAATAAACAAAGCACGAGATAAACTCACTCAAATCACGAGATAAACTCACACGTTTAAATCAATAAACAAAGCACGAGATAAACTCACTCAAATCACGAGATAAACTCACACGTTTAAATCAATAAACAAACGCGGTGGACAGATTAGAGCTCTAACTGATCGTATTCACTAACCCGGCCAAAGGCGTGAACTCCCGATTTTCCCACCCACGATCCTCAACTCGTAAGTCTTTGGACCCGCGGTATAAATACCAAAACATTAAAGGAGTCACAGTGGACCAAAAATGTTACACGAATCGAAAATGAAAGATTCTCCGTAATTGATCCCTATCAATTACTCCCGGTAAAAACCCATATTTAAATAAACCACCCGCGAACTAAAATGTTCCTTAAATACATAAATCTCAACTCTTTTCAAAACAAATCGAAATCAACATTTCTACAATCATTTGTTTTCCAAAAGCCACACCCCAAAACAATAAAAAGCATCATTTCATGCATATTGTTTCAAAATCCACAAACCACCAAAACACATATATTTCACATAAATATATATATATATATACGTAGTCATCCGCTCAGGAATGCCTACTAATACCAACTATAGTTTGCAGTTAACTAAATAACTCTCTAAAGATAAAGGTAAGCCCGTTAGTGAATGAACTTCGTGAGATTACTCACCTCGAAATTCCCGCTGCGTCTTCACACCACTAGACTACTTACAGAAAGCACTCTGTCAAGCACCTAAGAAAAGTACAGCCTTGATTCAGTAAATGAAACACAAGGAATAACGTTCGAAACCCTAAATCGAACCAAAATTCCGAAAGTGACGCCAATCGAGGGGAAACCACATCCGAGACCACCCAATGTCTCCATAATACATCTACGATCGATGTGACCAAACCACAAGTCGATCGGACGCTCGAATCCTCACGGAACGAATAATTTCACAGACATGAAACGGCAAAAATCATAACAATTCCATACGAACTCCAAAATTTGCATATTATATATCGAAATGCTCGTATCAACGAGTAGAACATATATAATACCAAAAACAGTTCCTTAAGTGGCCGGAACGCCGCCACAGAGGGTGGCGCACCGCCGCCGGCCAAAACTCAATATTTTACAAAACTCCCAACATCAAAGTTCTTCATCTAAGCATGCTTTTGAATTCACATAACTAGCTCGAAGTCATAAAACAAGCATAAGGGGTCGAAAACTACCTCACAAGCCATGAACAGTAATCCAATCCGAGTTGATCGAAGTTTTACATGAATCGATCCAAACAACCACCAAGGATCGATCAACGAGGTTGCTCTGAGCTCAACCAAGAAGACTTGAAGCCTCACCGACGTCGGAACAAGGATTTCCGACCGGGTCTGAAAACGCCAACCTGCACCGCCTTCTACAGCCGCCACCACCGAGAATCGGTGCTGGAGGACACCACAGGGACGACCAGACGGAGGAGACTAACTGATCTGGAAAGTTTTGTCGCCGGTGACCGCCGCAGTTCGCCGGAAAAGTCGGGTCGGATCGTCCGGGTTCGGGTCGGGTCAGCCGGATAATTTTGATTTTGAAGGTGCAGCCGAGAGAGAAGAGAGAGAAAGGAAATAGTTTTCCGGAAAAGGAAACTTATGAAAATAGTAAGTTTCTCCTTCGGGAAACTTCTATTTATACCAAAATGGAAATTTCTTCCAATGGCCATAACTTTCTCATACGAACTCCGATTCTCGCGTTCCACATATCCACGAAATTGTATCGACGCGCTCTACAACTTTCGTGAAGGAAGTTTTTGGAGAATCCCAACGAATAAAAAGTCAACCTTGAGCCCCCCCTAAAGTCATACCTTTCAAATAGAAATTCGTCCGAAACACTTCCGCTCCATCCACGAGCCACGAAACCGTCCAACAACCATAAATTAGATTCCGGAAATTCTTTAGAAAATAATTACGAATTTCCGGGGCATCACAGTTAGGTTGTTATAACTATTGAGTCAATGTAACGTATGAAATTTGGCTCATTCTGTTATGATTTCAAGCATCCGATGATTTATGTTTTAGGGTTTCAAATTTATTATCGTAAATTTATTTTCGATTCTTGAGAAATAATTATTTATTACATTGATTTGTTTAGGGCGATGGGTAATTCGAGTTCGAGGAAGAAATATTTGGACGACCGTCGTAGCAGCAATCTGTGAGTGGACATTTGTTTTTAAATTAATGATGCATGCAGTATTATATTTTAAATATTAAATTATCGTGTTGATTTACGACTTACTTATAATTTATCGGGATTTCTTGACATTATATTTCCGACGAGTTATTTATGAGTTGTTGAGAATTCTTGATGCTATGTTTTTCGAATTTCAATTTATATGATGGTATATGAGTATGAATGATTTATCGAGTATTTGAGCATGAATGTATTATCAAGATATTCTTGAGCTATGCTTTCAATGATTTATTGATGATTTACTAAGTTAATATTAAGTTTCTTTTCCGAGAGCATTTATTAATGAGATTGGTTTTAGTTATTCGAGGCATTTATTAATGAGTTTGATTTCAGTTTATTCGAGGAGGTAAATATGTTAGCGCATGCATAACCTGGTCAACAGTCCCTTCCAGATAATATTCTGGTCGGCAGTACCCTCCAGAATATTCATGTCGGTAGTACTGTCCAATGCGTGCGTCATCTGGTCGGTAGTACCCTCCAGATGACATGAGATAGTTAGTCTGTAGTACCCTCTAACCATCATTTCCTCTTCCGATCGGTAGTACACTCCGATGCATCCCTGGTCGGTTGTACCCTCCAGGTGGTATGAGATGACTAGTTGGCAGTTCCCTCTAGTAATCGCCTATTTTGAAATATGAGTTTTTTAACAAGATTTATGAGACTACGAGATTTTTGAATGATTTTGAGGTATTTATCATATGAGATTTTAAAGAGATTTTGAGAACGTTTTCGAGATGTTTTCAATACTTGTTTGAGGTTTTAGTAAAGAGGAGGATCAAGAGTTTTTCGCGAGACCTTACTGCATGCTTGGTTTTTAAGAGAATAATTTGGGAATGCATTAAAGCTTATACTTGCTTTCCTTCGAGATTACTTATTTTTCGTCCACTCACTCTAATAGTTTTTAAATGTTTTTCCGCTGGGCTCTTCGGTTTCAAATGTCCAGTTTGTAGGCTAGATTAGTTGAGGTCGGGCGTACATGGTGTTGAGGCATAGCTATCACTGCTTCTGCATTGTAGGACTTATCGATCATTTACCTTTCTATTTTATTTTCTTGTATACCTGGTGTATTAGATTGCTCTGATAACCTAGTGGCTAAATGTTCTTAAGTTGAGATTTGTGTTGTGTTGTGGAGTTTGTTGTGAATCGGGGAGTAGTGTGGGTCCAAGAGTTGAGGATGGTGTTTGATTTTAGAAGTGTATTGTTTTTCTATAGGTTTTGAGTAGCCCATCTTTAAGGGTGACTCTGTCGACTTTTCAATAGAGTTATTCCTAAGTTGGGCCCCGCATGGCTACCTTGGATTTCACAGTGAAATTCGGGATAGGTCCTGTCATGCATGATCTTGGTGCCTCCTTAACAAGCTTCAAGGCCTCTCTCGGATCCATGATCTCGGTACTTTGCAATGGAATTCTCCTTTAAATGATCTCGATACCTTCTCTATGAATATTCAGGTTCTCTCGTACTAGATGCATATCTACCTTGACATGATCCCATTGTCTCTTTAACGTGATTCACCTTTTCATGATCTCGGTGCCTCCTCTATAGAATTTAAGGCCTCTTACTTTTACATGATCTTGTTGATGTCATAATTTAGTCAACAAATACTTTTGACTTTTCAACCCATTCTACGTGGGATGTGTTGAAATGTCAAAGAGTCCACGTAGGATTTTGACCTTTCAACGCACTTAAACCTTTCATCTAGAAAGAAAATGAATCCTTAGACATAAATAACCATGACTAGTGAGATGCCTAACCATGGTATGCCAAGTTTTTGACCTTGGACCTCCACCTCTTAGGTCTTAGACAGTCACCATGTTATTGACTTGTCGTCTTAGATTGCAAGGTCAGAGCATATTCTGACTTGGCTATTAGAATAGGATAGTCCGAATGAATCAGGAGCCTCAACCCCAAGGCCAAGAATTCAACCCCCAAGGCTTAGAAGCCTCGACCTCTAAGGATCATGGGCCCGACTTCCAAGCCTAAAGCCTCGACCTTCAAGCTCACACTTAGACACAGTCAAGGAAACATGGTAGTACAAATCAAGGACCAACTCTCACTAACTTTTCCACGTGTTAAGCTTCGACACCAAGTATGGCTCTCTTGTCATGTCAACAGCGATTCGAGGACAAAGGGTGGTTTATGTGGTGACACCTATCACCAACTCTATCAAACCCATCCTGGAGTGTCAGTGAGCAGAGAGTAGGGGCTGACACCCCCGATTTTATGGGATTGAGACCATGCCTTTCTCTTTCCACCTCAACCCTTTTCTCCTATAAATACCCAGCCTTCACAAGGCTGAAGAGACAACTTCAGCTCTCTCTTCTCTCCCAACACTATGCCAAAATATATATGATATGAAGCTCTGCCAGTTGGAGGCGATAGAGGCCCAACATCAGATGAAGGAAGTCCAAGACGAGCTTGGAAGCCCAAGACTACCGAGGCTGTATCTTCAGTAATTCAGTCACAAGAGGTGGATGACCAAGACTAAGCACAAGACCATTGAGGCCATGCCTTTAGTCACACAAGGTAGAAGACCAAGGCTACTTATGTTGTCAAACTAATCGAAGGAAGAGATAAGCCCACTTGAAGAAAACAACCTTACCACTTTACACTTGGATTTCAACGGAACTTCCATTTTTGATGCCGAAATTGGCACCAATAGATCTCATGGCTTTCCATACGAAATTCACCTTTGCATGATCTAATTGCCTTCTAGTTGAGATTCATGGTCTCTCGATCACCTTGGCACGATCTCATTGTCTAGATTTCTGGCCTCTTTCACCTTGGCGTGATCTCTCGCTCTTGCAAGTAACTTCTTGATCATCTTGGCATCATCTTATGGCCTCTTGTATGAGATTGTCGGCCACCCGTTCACAATCTCATGGCTTTCCATCCAAGATCTCATGGCCTCCCGTATATGATGCACAACCTCTTTGGCATGATCTCGCAGTCTCCCGTTACAAATCTCACCATGCTCCAACATGAAATTCACGGCATATGCATGATTCATGGCCTCCAGTACGTGATGCTCAACACTGTAGTATGAGATCCAGGCCCTCATTTGCATAATCTCATAGCATCCCGGTCAAGATTCATTTCTCCCTGGTCTAGATCCGTGGCCTCCCAGTCGAGATCTATGGCCTTATGATCACCTTTGCATGATCTCCTGGCCTTCAAGATCGAGATTCATGGCCCCCAGGTTGAAACCAGCCAAATACAAGCTAAACTGGGCCAAGTTAAATTAAAACCAATGCTAAACTGGATGTCAGGCTCAGCAAAACCGAACTAACAGACTGAGTTCGATTATGTTTCAGTTGAGAAAAACCTGAAGTCTAATTAAGACTGAACTGACCGAAGTAGGGTATTTGTAATCAAAATGACTTCAATCCCCTTTATGAGGTGTGGGATCAAAATTGATGGTATAACTTGATATTCAAATCCCAATTTTATGTTCTTTGAGATTTCAACTAGTATTATCCGAGTACAAAAAAGAACCGATGCAGAATATGTGAGAGGTCTAACTCTACTAGTTCTCAGCTGACGAGATACATTGTTTCTTTATCCTTCTCAAGTAGGCTATAATTCATTTAGTGTTGTTGGGATTGAAATATTTTGTGGCCTCAAATGTAGATGGTTAACGATTTCTTGATTTATTGTATTTTCTTTTTAGCAAGGTTTTTTTGTGTCCTTGATCGGTTCCCTATTATCTTGATGAGTGAATATGGCTGTCAATTCCGACACGACTCGAAATCCAAACGAAATAAAGCATGTTGAACCCGCATGATTAAAAAGCGGGTCGGTCGTGGGTTGACCTGCAATGACCCATTTAATAAACGGGTCGGCCGCGGGTCAACTCGCCAATACGACATGAATCCTTATAACCCGTTTATTAAATGAATCGGGTTATATATTATATATTACCCACGTAGACTACCCATTTAAAAAAGTAATATTATATATAAGGGTTGAATAATTCTTTTTCTCACTTTAAACTAGGATTACTACTTCACTGTTAATACTATAAATTTTCTAGTGAATTTAATCAATTTATGAATTTTTTTAGTTAAATGGGTCACAATAATGTTAAACCTTAAATGAGTCATTTTGTCCAACACGACATGACATATTTATTAAATGGGTTAAGCGGGTTGGAAATGGGTAACTGTTTAATAAATAGATTGAGTTTGAGTTTAAATTTCTGACATGATTATTAAATGAGTTGGGTTTGGGTTTGTCTCTTGTGACATGACAAATATCTTAACCCGACATGAACCATTGACTCTACGGGGCGTCGGGGTGAAGATGGGAAGGTTTTTGATTGATTTTAATTTGTCATCCATTGAAATTTGTTCTTCACCATGCTCAAGGTGGATTGCTTCTACATAATACCTAGGCTCTCAAGTCATTTAGATTTAAAAGATGGGAGAGTCTTCGGTACACAGCGTGAAGATACACGCACTTTTGAGATTGGACAATTTTGAGTGAAAAATAACGGACCCCACATATGTACAACTGAGATTACTTAATTAGTGTATGTGCATTTGCACCGCCGTGTATAAAAGAATTTTCGTTAAAAGATGGTACATTATTTAATGGACCAACTTACAAACTTCCCAACGAACCAAATTTCAAAAGAAAAGTGATTACATGGACAAAGAGGACAAGACGAGAGCAAAGAAAGAAAGAAAAATCCAGGTATTTCATAAATGATAGGTTCCAAAGTAAAAATTTCACCGCATCCAAATAGATAGCGCAAGTCCACTGAGGGACTTGCAGCTGCTTCCATTGGTCTTTTGTTGCCCCAACAGTGACTGTCCCAGGCCACTACCCAGGTCAAGATTCTGACCCAAAGTGACCCAGGCCTCTGGCGTGGCTGAAGACAAAAACAAGACACGTAAGGGCAAGTCCACCGATAACAGTATTGCCATGGCCCCAAACTTTAAATCTTCAAAATGTAATCCAAAGTAGTTACACTAGCATGTAGAGCACGAAGAGTAGATCAACTTTTGTATCTCCTGCACCACAAACCGTCGCCGGAGCCGTCAGACTCGCCGCGTCACGTACTTTATTATTGGACCCTTCGGTGTCTTTCTCAAAACCTTGGCTTCTTAAACTAAATCCATGGCTTCTCAATGAAAGCATCAATCTGGAAATCATATTTCTGATAGATCAATTGGCAATCCAGGATATGTATGGTTTTGAGGCTTTGCCCACAGCCAAAACTGCTGAACTTGCAGTGCTACGCCAAACTCCTTGGCAGCCTCCTCCTGTGGATAAAATCAATTTATGAAGAATAAAGAGAACAGTACTAAATAAGGAGAACAGTACTCCTTGCAACTAGGAAAATGTTTTGAAACAATCTTATATTCAGACTAGCATCAGAGTAGGTATTGTAGTCATCAATCATTATAACTTTCAACTTGGCTGATATTCCTCTGTCATTAACTCATTATGCTAAAAAATTTTGATTGAATTACCACCATATATGTGATAATGCAAAACAAAAATCCCCTTTTTAATGTTTCCTTTACTTCTGCAGATTCATCTGCAAGTAAAACTTTTCCCTTCAGATGCTTCTGCAGAGGAATTCACAGATGTTATGATTGTTATCACTAAACACATATGTTTCCCAAACTACCTTTGCTTGTAAGAAAAAGCAACCTACAATAAGGAGCGGGCTAACCTATAATTCAGTCACTATTTAAAATTAGTTTCAAGAAAACCAATTGTAGACACAACAAATGTAAACCTACAGTCGACCTATCATTCCCGTAATTTATTGGTAAAAATGCAAGTTTTTTGCTTATATGCTAACTAGCATCACATGTTTATCACTGTTGAATGACATTAATTTCTATATTTTCACTACCCCTGATTGTCCCCAGTAAAAAATATATGTTTCTGCCTGTGTAGAATCCTTACAAGCAATTTACCATATGCAAATTTAGTTCACACAATTGAAACAATACTACATTCCCGACATATTTCTCAAAATCTCAAAGCACAATCCATGGAGTTTATATAGCATCATAATAATGAAGTAAACACTAACTGATTCCAAATTTCTCAACAGAGTAAATAAACTCTGACCTGTGTTAATTCTATCTTGCTGGAAACACCTCATGGTGCTCAAATTTGGGACCAATTTCAGCTATATTCAATTCATCCACCTGCAAATTCTGTTCCATTACACCCACAAGTAAAGAAGTTACAGTCAGCAACGATGGAGTTGGCAAGAAATAGTATACTTACATCATGCAAGTTAAGCTTTGATACTTAGAAAACAACCAAAATACACATCAAGGTCAACAAGCATAAAAGCTGCTTATAACTCTTTTTTTCGTCCATTTTTAAATATTTATTCATATTAGACAGAAGTATTCTCTTGGATATAATTGTATCTTTACTACTACCAATCACTTGTGTGCATGGATACGTGAAAATGGCTTCGTATCCCGTACCGATAAGGGATACGGGTGCGATACGGCTGGAATACGCGTATCCTTTTCTAGCTCAACCCCAGTGCTCTGCGTCTGATCTGATGGGTTGTGATAATATCATCTAAATCGTCCACCATGGTGATAGAGAGAGATGAAGGGACACACACTGAGACAGAGTTTTGTGGGGTTGGTTTTTTCTTCTTCTTTTTTTTTTTTTTTGGGAGAATGGTTTTTTTGTCTTTTTATTATAATTACTATTTTATTTTATTTTTTTGTTTCTTAACTTTCTTTACACGGAGAGAACAAGAACGACGCCGTCTTAGTCCTTCTTTTAATTTTCGGGGTTCACAGAATAAAAAAAATCTGGCTGTCACTAGTCCCACTCTTTCTTCGCTGCGGCACTGGGAGTCTCTAGTCTCTTGACTCTTGGAATTCTGCAGTGCAGGGTAGGTTTTCAGATTTGATCAATCCCACAGAGTCCTACTTCATTACACACATACACACACACAACCCACCCTTTCGCTGTTTGGTTTAGATTTGGGGTGTGTTTCTGCTCTTGCTCTTTCTATTTTGTGAAGCACTAATTTTACTATTAGGCTTCGTGTTTGGATAAGGAATTATATGACATTTTACTGGGTTCACTGCTCCCAATTTTGATTTTGTCTATGAGCTATGAGCTATCATCTTAACTTCGTCATCGTCTTCATCACTCAGAACTAACACCAATCGTGTTGGGTTGAAGGATTTCACGAACCCACTGTTCTCCTCTCTCTCTCTCAGATTTGATCGCAAGCAAATTGGGTTTTGGAAAATTGAAGCAGAATCTTCGAATCGAGGTAAAATCTGAATCTTTTTTAATATTTTTTTTATCCTTAAGCAAGTAAATGAGATTGAGTAAATTTATCCCTTACCCAAACACTACCTTAGAGTTTGTTTCATGTACTACTTTAGATACACATGAGTTGGGATTCAGGTAGTTCAAACCTAGGGGTATTGTGTTTAAAGTCTTAGAAGGGTCAGGTTTAGGATTATCATCTGTTGGAAAGGTGTTGTGATTAACGAGCTAGGAACTTTTTGTCTTGTTTATTGCTTTCCACCAATATTTTCATCTTCTACTGTTATGCAGGTCTCCTTCATAATGCACACAGCTTTTTCTGTGGTTTTAATATTTGGATTGAATCTAAATTATGCATCAAAAGTTGTTTTTTGGTACTACAAGATTAATAGTACGTGTGATATGATGAATTGGTGATTTATTTACTTCTCTGTGTAATGACAATTCGCTGCAGTGTCATAACGGAAATCAATGAAAAATAACACTTGGAAGATGTGATTTGAGACCATTTGTACAGTCATTCATGAATCTTACCCCTAATCACAATTACAGTATGAATAAGTTGACAGATAATCAATGAAACAATTTTTCTCATGCCCCGTCTGGCAGGTGAACATGTAAGGATTATGTCTTTTGAATTGTGTGTCTTGGGATTTGTTAACTATATCTGGTGCTCCACACTATTTTTCCTGTTTACTGCATAAATTGCATGCCCTAATCTTATCTCTCATATTCAAATGCCAAATCTTCAATCTGAGTTCCTAATACCCTGTCTCTGTCTCTCCTTAGGGTGATTGTTTGCTAATTGAATTCCGTTTGTTCTTGAAACATCCCAAAGGGTCTCAACTTCAGTTAAGAGGCCAAGGTTCACTGTAAATTAAACTCGAAGTCTCTTAAATTCCCATAAGAACATGGAAGGATTCGAAGAATGGAAGAAACAGGCAGAGCAATGGTCATCTCAAGCATTGCAACAATGGAAGAAACAGGCAGAGCCATTATGGTCTCAAGCACATGAGTACATTCAGCAGGTTCCGCCTACTCAGATCTATGCTGCTCTTGCCATCTTGCTAGTAACCTCAGTTTTACTCTTATTAGGTATTTGTCCACGTAACTTTGTTATCTTATTTTTCTAGTACTTCCAAGATTGATATTTATTCGTTATACCTTTTGTGATGTAGGTAGGTTGTTGAAACGGCAAAAAGCTAATACCATATTGCTGAGTGGGCTTAGCGGGAGTGGAAAGACTATTCTTTTCTATCAAGTAAGCACAGACCTTACCGGCTATTGTTCTTCTTAAACATATTGTATAGGTCCATATTAGACTCACCAGTTGTTTGAATTTTCTAAACCGCTAATGCCATTTTGTTTTTTGGTCGCTAATGCCATGTGTAGCCCATGATAAGTAATGCAAACAAAATGTATTTAAGTTATTTGGCTTTCTTGTTATTTTGGTTGGGTGAATTAAGAAAGTTAAAAAGATTCTCCAAGCTTTTTACTAATTGGTTGTCATATGGGCACCAGTCTTGTCTTATTTCTCATCTTCAATGTTTGCCCTTTGCTTATATATCTTATATTTCAGCCTTTTATATTTTTATCATCTTGTCAAGTCAAGTTTCATGCCTGTTTTCAGTAAGATGCTTTTTATTATCTGAAAAATAAGCAATATCTGGGTAAAAAGTTTCAATGACTTTTTTATTAACTTATGTGTGTGTGTGTGTGTTTTTTTTTTCCCCTTCTATTCTGGCTTTCTTAAACTATTCATTGAAAAATGTTGATTTGATGTTTCTGACATGATTGGGTTCATGTTCCAGCTTCGGGATGGGTCTGCTCACCAAGGTACTGTGACATCAATGGAACCAAATGAGGGAACTTTTGTGCTCAATTCTGAAAAATCAAAGGTGACATATAAATTCATCATGTGCTTATATGTATCCTTTTCAGATCTAACTTATCTAGTCACTTTAGTTCTGTGTAAAGCATCACTACCTTCTATGCCTTCTTAAGAAACATTCATTCCTTCGGTTTTTGATGTTGTTTTTGTAATCGACTTTGCGGACTTTAACATGTTCTATGCTTTTGTTTGTCTTCTCCTGACAGAATGGAAAGTTAAAGCCTGTGCATCTTGTTGATGTTCCTGGACATTCTCGTCTCAGACCCAAACTAGATGAGTTCCTGCCTCAAGCAGCTGGTATAGTTTTTGTGGTGGATGCTTTGGAATTCTTACCAAACTTGCGTGCTGTTTCAGAGTAAAATTTCCCTACTTCCCATCTGAGCTATATTTAGATACTTTAAAAGTGACTATTTCTCTTGCCTTATTTTGGCACCTATTTTACCATGATTAAGTGTGCCAGCCTGATTGTGCAACTAGCAAGTGATGAAAAATTCTTGCTACTTTAATTGCAACAGGTACCTGTACGATCTTTTGACCAAGGCAAGTGTGGTGAAGAAGAAAATTCCCATTCTTATTCTCTGCAACAAGACAGACAAAGTAACAGCACATAGCAAGGAGTTCATTCGCAAACAATTGGAGAAGGAAATGTAAGATTTGAATTCTTATAAAAAAAAAAAAAATTAAGCACTGTTACCTTTTGTGTGATAACATATTGTAATTTTATGGAAAGTTTTTGAGAATGACTTGATGGGATATGGTTAGTTAAGTACTTATGCACTTACCACTTGATGTTTTATCACTGTTCAATTTTTGAGTAGAGATGTGTGCTTTCATATTTTGGAGAAAGATATTTCTTCTGATAATAGCAGTGTCTTCATTTATGTGGTTTTCTATTTATGATCCTTGGCGTGTCCAATTCAAGATTTTGCATTGAATTTTGCTTTGTTTATTTCTTTCAAGTCATCAATTCCTCCTGGCTCACTGTAGACTGCTCTGTGGATATATCATTATTCTGTTTATGAATTATATGTTTATTTAATTATACATTGTTGCCTGATATTTTTGTCTCCTAACATTTTTCAGTGACAAATTACGGGCATCAAGAAGTGCAATATCAACAGCTGATATTGCAAATGACTTTACTCTTGGAGTACTTGGTGAACCATTTTCATTCACTCAGTGTCAGAACAAAGTTACAGTTGCAGAAGCTGCGGGTATTATAGGCGAGGTAGCTGAGGTGGAACGGTTCATCAGGGACCATGTAAAGTCTTAGGATGTTTGATTGGATTTCATGAATTTGTGGTGGTTCTGCTCTGATAGAGTTAGACGGTCTGAATATGGTGGTTCGATCATTGAAAATCCTCAAAAAAGATGCCTGAAACCAATTAACTTTTCAAGGAAGGATTTTAGAGGAAAACGGAAGAGACACTAATCCATGTTTGTGTTGTAGTGGGCGACTGAATATGATACCAAGAACAGCTTGTGGTGGGTTTTATTACTTGCATTTTAATTCGAGAAGTCTTATTACTTGCATTGTTACTGGGTTTGCGATGATACGTTCGTCAAAAACATCCTTGCAGACGAAATGTCCAACTAGGAAATCTCATGAGAACTAGTGGAGACTAATTCAATGCGGCTGCGTAGTCGAGTGGCACTGTTTCTACCGAGTAATTGAGAATGAGATATATATGCATTGGTCCTCTACCTCTAGGCGTGCGTTCCTGGTCGTCTCATTCATGTCACTTTCCACATTTGGATGCCGATTTGCAAAGGAGGCTACAATGTTGACCTTCTTTGTATGTTTGACTATGCAATTTTCACATGTTATGTTATTGGTTTGATGTCCATAGAGGCTGGATCACAAAGTCCAGAATAAATGGATGGAGAAAATGAATAATTGGCACAAGTCAGAAGTCTCCCCTTTGATCACTTCCATCACGTCTAGAAAGTTGGTTCTATGTAGGTACGTCCCCACCACTAATTTCGAGCTCTTAACAGTAGCCCATCTATTCCTTCATAAATATTCCACTATAAATAACCAACCAACGCTCCACCTTAATTCATCTGCAATATCCGATCACCCCTCTTCTTCATTCTACCCAGCTCTTGGCTACCACACAAATCAACATGGGTTCACCTGCTTTCTTTTGTGCAATACCGAAAAACTTACGGAAGCAGCAGCAGCTTGTCATTGTGGCAGGAATAGCTCTGGTGCTAGTCCTATGTGTAAGTGTAGTTGAGGGTCAAAATTGTGGTTGTGCTGCGGACCTGTGCTGCAGCCGATACGGCTACTGTGGCACCGGCGACGACTACTGCGGGACGGGATGCCAAGCGGGGCCTTGCAAAACGGCGCCTCTACCTCCCAGTACCAGTGATGTTCCGGTGGCCGACATCGTGACCCCGACATTCTTCAACGGGATAATTGATCAAGCGGAAGCAAGCTGTGCCGGAAAGGACTTCTATTCTCGGGCTACGTTCCTTGATGCTCTCGAGTTGTTTGATCAGTTTGGTAAGATTGGTTCCCTTGATGATTCTAAACGGGAGATCGCCGCCTTCTTTGCCCACGTCACCCATGAGACTGGACGTAAGTCATTTTTCTCTTATTCTTTTTTCTAAATTCAGAAAGAAAGGTACGTACGTGGTGAATTAACATAGCAATATGTATGGTGGTGGTTCAGATTTTTGCTACATAGAAGAGATAGACGGAGCATCAAAAGACTACTGCGACGAGACTAACACGGAATATCCATGCAATCCGAACAAAGGTTATTACGGCCGGGGACCCATCCAACTATCGTGGAACTTCAATTACGGTCCGGCCGGAGAAAGTATTGGGTTCGACGGACTAAATTCCCCTGAAAGCGTGGCTAATGACCCACTCATTGCTTTTCAGACTGCATTGTGGTTTTGGATGAAAAATGTTCGCCCGGTCATTGTTGAAGGGTTCGGGGAAACTATCCGAGCCATTAATGGTGCGCTTGAATGCGATGGTGGAAACCCTACTACTGTACAGAAACGCGTCGACTACTACATTGATTATTGTAACCAACTTGGTGTTGCCCCCGGTGACAACCTTACTTGCTAGCTACTTAATATGGTAGTTAGTTTAGTAGTAGCTAGCTAGGGCCATATATAACATGAAAAATAATAATAAACTGCATGAATAATACAATCTAAATTACAAATACTTTTTATTAGTGTGCATATTTTTCTATTTTCTATAATGGTGTGAAGAGAAAAAGCGGGGAGAGGGAAAATCATCAATTAAAAGTTGAAGTTCTGCCGAGATAGAGAGTGACATCAAGCCAAGCTCCAAGGGAGAAGCTTAGGTATCCACCACGCCCATGCTATTCTTGTCCTCTTTGGCAGTGAATACAAGCTTGTTTCAAATAAAAGGGAGGCCGTTTTGTTGAGTTTCAAGCTATTGGAAATATGGATGGTCGTTCATGAACGGCCGAGCTTCATTGTGACCACCTCTACTGCATTAAGACAAATATATATGGTCGTTCATAAACGGACGGGGTCTTGCAATCCTGGTTGCTGCGGATTCCAGCATTGGAACATAGGGTCATGAGTGGCCGAGTTCCAATCACATTCATTCTCCACATTCACCCTCTTTGAAAATCAGAAATACCAGCCACAACTAAAGAGCTTCCTAGTCTTCTGTCTTCCATCCACCATAAACCACCACTTCCGAAACAAACCATACCAAGTACCAATCACATCGCAAAATGATAGAAGCCTCACCCTTGATTGTTGTCTTCGTTTCTTCTATGTAACCTGCAAACTAAGGGAAGTCAGAGAAACTTAAAGCAAAGCTAAGGACACAAAAGAAGATTTTCTCTGAGACTCTAGACTCGCTTTGTCAACAGAGATGATCGAGGTGCCCTTTTGCTAAATGAACACAAAGGCAGCGGTGGAGAAGCAATTAAGCCTGCGTTCAAAGGACAGAAAGCCTTAACACCAGTTAAAGAGAACTTTTTATTTGGAGCGGTGGTCTGAATAACAAAAAAAAATAAAAAAAATGACGAGATGTGACGAGCTTAATTGTTTACTTGAAGCAGCAGTGGTGTACATATGGTAAACAAAACAAAGTAATGGAGGCAAAGCTTAATTGAATAACTAGAACAAGAATTCAAATTTGGTTGAGATGGTGCTGTACGTGTTAAGCAAGAAGATAAAGTCAACAAAAATTGAAAAGCCTCTGTCAGCAAGAATTCTAATTAATCAAGGCCCCGTCAAGAAGGGATAACAAAGTTCAAGAAATGAGGAGTTCCAGGGTTTAACCCTGCGCTGAAGACAACGGATGCAGAACCAAATGTTGAAGCAGAAAAACTCCTCCTATGGAGAATACAGTGACGTGTTCCCTTCTTCAAATGTACTAAGGATGTCGATCTCCATCTCTTACTTTGGTCTCTAATTCCAACCGATAACCATCGAATTTGCTAGGTCATTGATTATATTGAGAGCTGGAGGTCAGAAATATAACTGGGCTTGATGACTGGGCCTGGTTTAAGCCCGAAGAAAAAATATGGGTGTCCAGATCACTATATGTTTACTGGAGCCCTTTTACCACAAAAATTTGGGTCTATTTGAACTTCCCGAATATGAGGTCTATTTCAAATCTCAGACCCAACTAGAAGGTCGGCATGATGGGTGCCCAAATCAAATCAACAGAAACTCTACCATATTGGGGTGTCCCCATGAAAAAATATTTGTTTGACAGATTCAAAATATATACATCCGTTTAAACCTAAAATTGGTACAAAACCACAAATTCTTCTGAACTACAATGGTTTGATCCCTTTACAGGGTATGTAGCCAATCTAGCGAGCGACTCACTAGATGCAACCACAATTTCAAATTGAATCCCTGACTTCACCAGTCAAATTCACCCACAAGTTCAAATCGAATCCTTGACTTTTCCAGTCAAATTCATCCAATCCAAATCCCTGACTCCGCTAGCCAAATTCACCCAAACACCACACATCCAAATAGAATCCCTGACTCCACCAATCAAATTTGACCAATCCCAAACTAAATCATTAACTCCTGTCAAATTCTTCCAACACAAAATTCAAGGGCTCTAAACCCTCACAAATTTCCCAAACACAAATCCGAATTAAATGGGTCATCTACCTATTTAAATCCCAAATGTCAGAACTACATGTTGTTTGATCCCGCAAGGGTATGTAGGCAATCTAGAACCACATTAATCTAGATGCAATTGCATCCAAAATACTATTCCTATTCCAAAAGAAATACCTTCCAATGAGTCATTCACTCATTGAAACTCTTGAACTACAAGTGACTTGATCCCTTTCCAAGGGTACGTAGGCAACCTATTCAAATATCTGGGTATAGCCACAAAACAAACAAACACACATCCCTACAATTGGTTTCTTCATAAATGAAATCAAAGGGTGTTCCCCTTTAATAAAGTACTGTAATTAAGAGACACATTCTGTCTTGAATGGATCAAACCTGAAATCATGAAAACCTATTCACTAAATGAATACAAGCGAAATTATATTGGCTGACATTTTCATTCTATGTGTTCAATTTTACTCAACATAATTTTTTGGCACGCTCGGTGGGACACATTCTCCTTTTCATCTCCATTTATGATAAAACTAATCATATATGTGACTTCTTTGCCTCAGGATACAAGAGGGCACCACAAGTGACAATGACCTTCCAAGAGCTCAAAGCTACTAAGTCAAAGGCTGGACATGCAAGATGAGCTAATCATCATGGTTCATTCATCATCGATCAAGCTCTAATCACAAGCGACTTCCCAAAGTTCAACCATGCACCCGTCACAATTCAGATAAATGATCAGTTCTATTCTAATCAGCTTAGTCGTTATACCATATGAGGTTCCAACAAGGCCTGAAGCCCGGTCCCTCAAGTCTCCGCAACAAGTGCACCTGTAATCGATGATAGTTAATATAGCTTCCAAACTTAAGATAGCTAAGTTCACTTCAACATCTAATGAGTCATTTGACCAAGAGAAAAAAGTGGTTAAGGTACACCATCGCCAAAGTCAAACAGTGGTCAACAAAACAACTTTTAAAACTAGCAAGTCCAAGCAACGAGTTATGAGACTCCCATCTTATATACCAATAGGGGCATTCCAACCACATAAATCACAGGGGTCATTGCTAGCTAATGTACCGCAATAGGCATTCTCGGATTCTTCAATAGAATCAAGACTCATTACTTTCTAGTCACCAGTCCCAGCTTTGCGAGTCCATATCTGCAACTCTCCACCTCTCTCATATCTCTCAAGTACCTTTCTCCTGCTACTACAATCTTAATCTTTTTCACATCTAATTGTGTTTGTTTGCTTGTTGGGAGGGGTATGATCTTAATTTTTTGCATATGCATTATGCTTTCATCATGTTGTCAATGCTGGAATCGGCTTATTATTAGGAAGAAAGGGAGAGCTGCACCACGTGAATGTACAGAACCCTTTCATTTTACACTTTAGAACAGTACGTCATGGCAGGGAATTTGACCAACACTTACAACTTTGGTTTTGGCCACTTTTTTATTCATGCGAATTGGGGGTTTCTGTTTGTTAAAGTTTCAGGTTTTGCCAAACCGGTGTTCATGTTAGGATTTGGTTGAACGATCATTAGGAGTCCTTGTTTAAGTCAAGTTGTTAGGGCTTATTTGTTCCAGTCAAAATAACTCCTATTTATTAGGAGAAGTTTGTTTAATGTTGTTTAATGCTGTTAGGGTTTGTTAGCGTTTAACTATTCTCTAGTTACTCTACCATGATCTCAGGAATGTTGAGAAGTGTGCTGCATTATTGCTTCCTGTACTTGTAATGGCTTTATAAGCCAATTTGCTTTCATTCAATAAACAAGAATCATTCACCATACTTGGGAATTCTATTGTGTGTGCTTTGGTTTTTCAACAATCTAGTATCAGAGCTCCTTATTAGGGCCTAATTGTGAGAGAAGAAGAGTGTGAAAGAAAGTTAGAGAAAGAGAGAAACACGAGAGGGAGTGAATAAGGAATGACTTCAGAGAGCAATTCTATTCAGCCGACCATTCCCAAGTTTAACGGCCATTATGATCATTGGTCGATGTTAATGGAGAACTTCCTTCGATCGAAGGAATACTGGAGCCTAGTTGATGGAGGAATTATGGTGGTAGAAATGGTGTGGTGCCAACAGAAACTCAGAAAAAGACAATGGAGGAACAAAGGCTAAAGGACCTCAAGGTAAAAAATTATCCATTCCAAGCAATCAGTCGTACCATTATGGAGACAATATTCAACAAAGACACCTCTAAGAACATCTGGGATTCTATGAAACAGAAGTACCAAGAGAGCATGAGAGTCAAAAGGGCACAACTCCAGGCTTTGAGGAAAGAATTCGAAGTGCTCCAGATGAGAGAAGGAGAAAATGTAGATGATTACTTCGCTCGCATGCTTACAATTGCTAATAAAATGAAGGCTCATGGAGACAAGATGGAGCAAGTTGTCACTACTAGAATTATGCTCATAGACATCACGACAATTAAATCGGTGAGAAATACACGCGATGTAAAACAATGTCATTAACATCGATTCCTCAAAAACCAATTTATATGCATATAACTGACATCGTTTTTTACTGTTGACCGATGTCTATATTTTGATTCTAAAATTTTCAAAAACGCGGAAACACTAAGTTAAAAAATTTCAGGAACGCGGGGAACAAAATTTTCATTCCCCACACTTAATATTTTTCCAACTCACTTTCTCTCCTCTTATTCCCCGAACCCTAGCCCTCTCCTCCTTCCTCTCCCACTCTCTTTCCATGGCCACCACCGCTTCCCTCTCCTCCGCTCACTCCCGCTATTATCTCTCTCTCTCTCTCTCTCTCTCTCTCTCTCTCATTAACCTCCTCTGCCCCCTTGCCGGCGCCATCACCTCCATGAGCAAGCTCTCTCTCTCTCTCAGATCTCAGATCTCGGAAGACTGAAAGAAGGCAAAGAACCCTTCAGTTTCAGTTCTCAGTTACCGACATTCAGAAACCAGGATGGGATCTGGTGCTGGAAGTTTCCTTAAAAACTTCAATGTTCTTGCTGGGTATCAACTGCTATTACCCACTTTACCAAAACCTTTTTTTTTTCTTCTTCTTTTTTTGGTTATGTAATCTGATTTGGGGGTTTGTTTCTTGCAGGCCTGTGGTTAGTTTGGTTTAGCCACTGTAAGTTTTGGTTCAAAGATTATAGCTTTCTGAATTCTGATCCTTTATTTTTTCTTATGCATTGTTCTGTGTTCATGTTAAATCCTCTGTAATCTGGTTAACTGATTCTGGGTTGTTGTGTAGGTGTGCCTCAATTCGGGTTATAGAGACCAAATCACCAACTGATGATCGCCAATGGCTTACGTATTGGATTTTCTACTTTATGATTACACTCTTTGAGCTCACTTTTGCCAAACTTATTGAGTGGTAAGTTTTTTCTTTGTTTTTCTTTTATTGTTCGATTTATTTCATTGATTTGTAAGCTGAATCCAGTTGATGTGCTCTATATGGGTAGCATAAGACAATGGGGGTAGCATAAGACAATGGTTCATTGAATTTTAGTGTAAGATGCATAAAGAGGGATGCTTGTGGCTCATCTGTCATAGAAACTGAGAAAACAACTCTGTTTGCAGATCATAATACGTACCTAATTGGAGATGATGAGCACTGCTACAGTGACAATCATGTGTCAAACATTGAAGGTGGTTGCTATGCTAAGTGCATTGATTTGTCAAAAGACAAGCAACCAGATATTTGGAATTCTATCAAATTTGAGACTGGTAAAAAGATGATACTATGGACCATTGTTCTTTAAAAAGATGAATTCTTGATATCTGACCTACAAGATTATTAAAACCAAACCTCACAGATCAATATAGATGGGTCGTGTTATTACCTTTTTATGTATGTAGAGTGCAGCTTTCTTCTAAAGCCTGAATTCTTTGTCTGACATTTCCATTTACTTTATTGTGCAGGCCAAATAAAGGAGGTCCTTCTAAGCTACACTCAAAGTTCATTTGATTAACCCTTCAGTCAAGGTTTAGTTACTTTCTATTTATTTTCGTTGTTAATTTAGTTATATCTCTGCATTTACCTTTTATGGTTTGTGTGTGAATTTCATTGTTGTTTTCTTTTTTCAGATCTGACCTTAAAATAAAAAGGTTTCTGTTGTTTCCTGTTGTTGATTTGTTTTCAGTTTTGAAATATTATTTCCTTAATGATTGGATTCAAGTTAATCTGGGATTTAGAGGTTGATCTATGGGTTTGAAATAGAGTTGATGTTGGTCATAGCTACAGAAAACAGCTTATGAGATATTATTGTATAGGAATTTGTATATGATGTGAAAAAAAAAATTCAACTATAAAAATCTATACTCGGTTTTAAACTTGGGAGAACTACAAACTTCCTTCTGCCATGAAATTACAGTGGAGATTACAGGTTAATGTGAAATGCAATTTTTATATTTCTATTGAGTTCACTCTGCACGTGAAGGGATTGCTGACATTTTATATTATGTACAGCAAGTATTACCTCTAAAACTGTGTTGATTGTTGTATTTGGAAGATTCAAGGGCAAGAGAACTGTCTTCTTGAAGTATTTGTTTTTCTCTTTCTTAACTGAATGAGAAATTCTTTTTGCTTTTAGTAACCAAGTACTGCCTTTTGTGTTCATGTCCACTGGCATTGCTGCTTGATTTTGTTTTGGGACAGTATGTTACAAAATGTGCAGTTATAGGTTTAGGATTTTAGTGTTTTTATTTAGAAAGACTTACAGAAGTGGTCAGTTTAATCAAATATAGGCCATTTCAAAAAGAAAAGGGTTTGCTATGTAGTAGCAGCAAAATCTTATTGAACATAGTTTTCAATATAATAGGATTTTTCTAATGCAAACTAACTTAAGAGTAAATCATCAATTTCATGTTCAAAATAAAAAGTGCTAAATGACCAATATAAACACAGCGGGGAAGAGTAATCTAGCTGCTAGAACTTCTGCTGTGGATTGAAATATGGGTTGAAATATAAAGGGATTCAAGCTAGGCTTTTCAGTTTCATTGCGATGGTTGTACAGTTTAACTCATGTGGGTGGGTTGGTTAGAGTATGTTTTGAAAGATGATTATTTTCTAATGCAGGTTCTGTTGTGTGTCTTGGACTGTTTGGCTTTGGTCAAAGGAGTTTTGTGATAAGCAAATTATAATTTGAAAACAGGTGAGAACATTGCTCTATTTGTCATTTTTGTATATCAATTATAATCGTTAAGTAATTTTTTTTATTTCTTTTGATTGACTAATAGTATTAGGTAGGAACATGACTTGCAGGGTCTTCAAAGTTTGTTAACATAAATTGGTATTTAGCTTTCTGTCAGTTTCTAAGGTCAAGTTAAAACTTTTAACAATATGATATAATGGTTTAAGTTTCATAAATTAATTTTTTCAGTTGTCTTTATTGAATTTTACCCTTTGATAATATATTAAGAATGCAGCAACAGTCATAGCAGTAATCGAATTGAAATTCAACTCTCAAATGTTCTTGTTCTTTGTCTGAATAATTTTCTCTTTTCTTCTTTAGTATATATTCTTTGAAAAAATAGTTACATGATCTTTTGGAGTAAAACAGAGCCAGCTAAGCCCTTAACACAATTAATAGAACT
This sequence comes from Rosa chinensis, assembly GCF_002994745.2. NCBI lineage: Eukaryota > Viridiplantae > Streptophyta > Magnoliopsida > Rosales > Rosaceae > Rosa > Rosa chinensis. Next base: position 37,636,919 of record NC_037094.1, read on the forward strand.
TTGTTTTAAAGTTGGAGAAAACTTCAGGAAGCTTGAAGTTAACTGATTGCATGTCATCAAAATAATTGAGAATCATAATTAGGATCTAAGTCAACAAGTCCAATCTTTGATAACATCTAATTAACAGCAACCATAAAGGCCATACATAGTAAAGATTCAGTATTTTATAAAGAAACTCACGTAGCATAGCAGCCTAGATCCACTTATCATTGGTGTGTGCCACATAATTAGTATTTTATCTCATAATGAGTCAATTAATGAAAGCTATGGCAGCTTGTAGGTGGTATATATGACTATTTAGAAATAATTGAAGGAAGTTTCATTGTGATCTGCTATTGGGTTTCTGAAACAAGTTGAATAATTCAAGACACAGAATGAATTAGAGGTTTCAGGCTAGGGTTTATGAAAAGAGATTAATAGCCAATCATGAGGTTGCTGTTTATAGCAGAAAAGCATCATTGGTAACCTTTCTTTCCTACATGAATACTTTTTAAAAATTGATTTGTTTTTGGTTGTATGGCATGCAAGGTATGTGGTTTGTTACATAGCATGGTGAAGTCTGGAAATAAAGACAAGAGTTATGGATAATTCAAATGGAAATTACTAATCACTTGATTTTCAACTATATGTAATCATGTATCCCAGTTTCTTCATTTTTCTTTTTAAATAAGAAATCAAATTTCTCATGAACAAATGGACTATCATTAATTTAAGTAGGGGACTTAGCTCCTTATTCTCTTTACATCTTTTGAAGCTAAAACAAGGCTGGTCTCCTTCTCATCTAAACTGTGGATCGAGTTGGAATTGCGATGGGAGAAATAGATTCTTCCTTTTGGTTGGTGTTGGCCTTGTCCGAGAAATTCTTTAAGATCGTAATTACGTTGGGGTTGAAGAATAGGGGAATTGATTAAGGTCTATCTATGCTGGCATTTTTTCCAATTTAATGGAGTTTGTCTGTCTTTAATTGAGGGTTTAGTACTTTACAACTACTACAAAAAGGTCATCAGACGACGGTGGATTTGTGTTGTGTAATGACCAAGCTCACCGTGGTCTAAGTGAGTGTTGTGTGATTGAAAAATCAGACAACAGTGATTTCACCGTTGTGTGATAATAGTTTTCTCAACAGAAATGCCTATTTCCGTTGTGTGAGTTCTGCGCAGCATGTGCCTGGCATGGCATGCACGGCGATGCCTCGGCACATTCAGACAACAGAAGATGAAATTTTGCCGTTGTCTGAGATTCATAACACACAACAGGTATGACTTATTTTTTGTTGTCTGAGATTCATAACACACAACGGATATAACTCATTATTTGTTGTCTGAGACTAATAACAGACAACGGATATAACTTAATATTTGTTGTCTGAGGTAAGTAACACACAACTGAAGTAAAATTATCTCCCTTGTCTGTTAATTACTTAGACAACAGTGATCATTTTGTTTCTGTTGTGTGTTATGAATCTCACACAACAGAATTTTGTTTTCTTTTGTTGTTGGTTGTTAGTTCACACAACAACTATATTTCGTTATCAGTTGTGTGAATATTGTAATCAATTGGGTACCAACCAGTGATTGTTGTAGGAGAAGCCTCAATTTTGAACTCTTTTATCATCATACAACACATGGTTTTGCATTAAAGAGTTGCATGACTGAATATCAGATAGTAATTAACACATAAACAGTACTCTAATCCATATCATTCAATCACCATTTTTCAAACATCCATACATTGAAGATAGATAATGTACCAAACAAGAAATCATTCCTAACTACCTATACATGAAACAAAAGCTGATATAATATCTTTTCGCTTCAACGAAGTTTCCTTTTGAAGAAGAACAAGGGCAGTCACAAGAGACTTGGCATTTGGCCTCTCACGAGGTTCATACTGCAAACACCATAATGCTAACCGCACCGGCTCAATTCCTGGGATCACTCTTTCTGCCAGAGAAAAGATATTAACATTCAGATCAACTAAAAAGTTTCACCTCAATCAAGAAATGTGTTCAAAACTCATCCATACAAATTGTACATAATTGTAGCACATCTACAAGTGCATAATTGTACACACAATAAACTCGAGTATGATTTGAAATGGTGGTCACAATTTGAAAATGACTTGGAGAAAAGGCTATAATCAATTGACAGCCGTCCAACTATATCTACTTCCCTTGTTTACCAGATCAAGCATCAATCCAATATGACTACAAAGAATCTCAAACATCATAGAACAACTGTGAAAAAACAGAAAGGACAAAACTATTACTACAAACATTGACAGAAAGGAATCATATATATCATGAAACAGCAGCCCACCATCATTCACATGCATAAAGCAGTATAATTTCAAAAGATCAGAAGGTGGCAATCAAGAAAAAGATAACTATTACTACAAACATTGACAAAATTATTGCTAGAGGTATGGTGATGAGAAATTTTAAATATTAGTCAAACTTTGCCCATAATCAGAGGCTCATGGTTCTGATGAGATTACTTGCAAAATTACACAACTAGTTCGCAGAAAAAGAACAAAGACTATCCTTGCAGTTATACTACTAGTAAATGTAAGTTTTATGAGGATAAGGATGAGAAGATAATATGTTATCTTCTCATTTGCAATGGCTGGATTACGTACCATCACTACTACAAAAATTGAATCAGACGACGCCTCTCAGACGACGCATTATAGTTTTCCGTCGTCTGATTGATTTTTATTTTTTTGGACGTTGTTTTTAAAAAATCCGTTGTCTGATATGGAATTATGAATTAGTTCAGAAGACGTATAAGGATAGAACCGTTGTATGACTCTAAAAAAATTAAGCGCCAAGTTTTCCACCATGTCATGTGGTGCCGAACCGCATCTCAAACCCCAAATTTTCCCCAACATGTATTAATCATACGACGATAAACAATAAAACTGTGGTCTACTTAAAATTTTCGACAGAAAGGAGGGAGATTTCCCTCCACAATTTTTCTCCAACTCCCCATGGAGGGAAGTCCAATTAATAGGAGACAACCCCTAAATTTAAATTGCTACATTCAGACCGCGTTCTTACACAAATCTGTTGTGTGAGTCCTTGTCCAAATTGATAGGGCCTCACAAATCTGGCTGAAACCCTAACACTTGGAGCAAAAAACATAACAAAAATAGCAAAATCTCTCGACAGCTAGTGCCTCGCTCTATTTTGACTCGTCTCACTATCGATAGATCCCCAGAAACAAAACCCTCTCTTGGTCGCCTCACTCTCGAACGACCCAAACCAAAACCAGAATCCTTACTTTCCCAAACCCTCATTCTTCTCTCTATCTCGACAGACCCAAACCAAAACGAAAATCCTCACTCTCTAGCCAAAACCTCACTCTCCCAAACCCTCATTCTTCTCTCTAACCAATCTCATCTCTCTGCGAATGGGATTGAGCCGATTCCCTTGGAGCGAAGCATTGTTGGCCAGTTTAGCCTCTCCGACTGGTTCCCGTCGCACCGAGCTGCAGGCCGAGACTGAGTTGTTTCTTTTTCCCGTCGCACCCAGCTGGGAGACCGAATTGCAGGTATCAAAATCATTTCTTTCTGTTGATTCTCTTCTATTCTGTAACTGGGTTCCGATTATTGCGTCTTGTTTTCACTTGGGTCCTCTCAAGTTTTGATCTTTTTGTTGTAATTATGATGGGGTTTTCTGGAATGGAGAAGGTAAAGTCAACCCAAGACAGAAATTGGTATCTGGAATACCCGGCCAATTGATGAAAATAGAATAGAATAGATTCTTTCTACTGTTTGATTGTGGGTCTGTTGTGTGCTTGATTTTAATTAGTTAGATATGATGGATGTTGTTGTTCTTGATTCTTTCTGTTAATGTTTATATAATTATTAATATTTCTGTTGATCATATTCAGTTTGGATTGATGTTTGGAAGCTCATTTCTTTGTTCATCTTTTGTATTTGATATCAGATATGCCTGCAAATGACTGGTTTAGCTGCAATAGTGGAGCATCTATGGGTAAGTTGGTTTACATCCTGATGAATATTCCTCATTGCCTATTTGATTGTGAGCCTTTCAATTTTGATCCTCTAGGGTATTCAACAGTTGTTCTTGTGCTATACTGCTCACGTATTTGTTTATATGTTGGGCAACCTGAAATTAAACACTAAGTTTCCATTAGTAAGATGTAGAGGGGGTCTATTATTGGATATTGAATATCTTTTATGATATTTTTGCTGGGTTTGTGTCTATTTTGGTTATGGATTTTGTTGGGATTGTTGCTGTTTTCATTAATTTCAAGTGTTTGTTCTGTTTCCAAAGGTGAATGTCAATCTGCTCTTTGGGACCAATCTCATGATACAGATGAATGCGAATCTGCTCTTGAAGCCCGGTATCAAATAGGGTCATGTAAGTAAGCATTACTTGCTCCTTAAGAACTCAATACTTATAGCTGTTGTTTCTGGATGCTCTTACCAATGCAAGGAGCACAATTGCTACTGTCAAGCTCACCACCAACTGCAAGACTTGTTATCTATTCTGCCTTTGATAGTCAGGGACATGGCAGACAACTAGTTAGTGCTTTAGTATCTGTTTCAGCAAAAGAAAGTTTGGAGCCACAAGCTTTAGGGATTAAGTTCTAGGGATTCAGTTCTATGACTCTCCCAACAGGTTTCTGTTCTTGAAAATGTGTATTGGAAGCAACTTGGAATTATTGCTATTGAGTGGCTCATAATACTCAGGTAGCTTAATTAATAACTTTCTTATTTTCAACATTTTATGTGATGATAAGCTGGATTCAATTCTATTCAAATTCAAAGTTGAATTAGTTTGGAAGACACATTCAATCAATCTTACTCGATCTTTCTGTTGAGAATACCTATTGAAGATATATTTTTTTGGTAATTAAGAACTATTACATATGTAGGTGTCAAGTGCCACAGCCACCTTCATCATGACATTCTCTTCATCCATGTCAGTGGTAGAATACTACCTCCTGAAACGATTTCCGATTCCCTATGGTAACTATCCTGGCCTTTTGACCATGTTTTTGTTAATGCATTGATGAATAATATAATGTTTTGAATACAACTTTATGTTTTCAATATAATATATATATATATATATATATATATATATATATATATAAGAGCATTTATAAAGTTCAAGACTTGGAAAATGATGTCTGATGACATTTCTAAAACAATTATTTTTTTGCTGAGTGCGCTCCAACTTTTTTGATCTTTGTGCAATGATTTGGTTTACAATTATCTTAGTGGTACAATACCAGCAAAATGGGGTTCAATGCAGTTAACTTCAATTTGAGCTCTCTCAGTTTTGTTGATCATATACTTTGAGTTGATTGTTCTTGTTCTACCCATTAATTAGAAGGCCTGTGCAGCTCTCTTCTTGTAAATCACTTATTAGGGGAGATTCCAATGGAGCTGGAAAATATTACCACTCTCACATACCTGTGAGTTTTATGATTTTTCTCAGTTATTGATCTTGTAGATTGGGTCGTCTACTGTCATCATCTGTTTCTAGTATCAACAATGTTTCTTTTGTTTTGAAATAATCAGGAGTCTTGAAGCAAATCAAATCTCTGGAGTTGTTCCTCCTCAGCTTGGGAGTTTAATCGACTTGGAAGGTTTGCAAGGAACATTTTTCTTTCTGGGGGACTTTGAGTCTTGACTTTTCAATACTTCGTTACCATTGTGGAATGATGAATGATAATTAAAAGTTGTTGTTGCTTTTGTATTGTAATTTCAGGATATTGTCCTCCAATTATTTGATTGGAAACATACCAGAGACATTCGCTGGGCTAAGAAATCTAATAGACTTGTAAGTTTTTTCTGCATTCGAATTGCTTTTCTTATAATGTGCAAAAGTGGTTTACATGCCAAAATAAGTAGGCTCACATCAAGGAGCTTGAGGAAGAAGTGAAGCCTTTAAAGAATCTGTCTCACATCAAGGAGCTTGAGGAAGAAGTGAAGCCTTTAAAGAATCTGTCTCATCCATACATTGTTGTGAGTATAGGACCACCTTGTATCTATTTCAGCTCTTGAGTTTATCACTTTTCTGACTTTGTACTTCCTTTGGTTCTCTTAAAGATATCTGCGTACAGTGAGGGAGGAGGAAACATTGTTGTCGAGGTTTTGCACTCTCCTCCAGATAAATCTATCTGGTCAGGTACTTTAACTGATGGATGGTTATACATTACTTAATTTGAATCTTCTTTCAGCATGAGTCTTGATGTTATTTGGTTAGATGGTTGTTGAAGGAAAGAGATATGACATTGATTATGATTTTTTGTATATATTGCCACACAAGAATGAGATTTTTGGGGACTGTTTTCGCAAAGTGAAATTATTTCACCACTGCTCAGGTACAATTTTAATCGACCAATCATGTCTTTCATTTACTCAGATATATTGTTAGACAATTCATTTTAGTACTTGTGATTCATATGAGTTAGTAGAGGACAGAAGTTTACATAGTCGCTGATGGAGTACTTTTCTGGAAATGCATAATTTACATTAAAGTCTGTGCATTGTTTGCAGGACAAATGGGAAACTTTGGTTCCCACAGCACAAATCTCTTCTCGGCAAAGAAGGGAAGAGCCTGTTCCCCAAGTGCTTTTGGATAGAGTATTATTGGCTGCCCATTCTTACTGGTGCCAACACCAGGCTAAGCAAGATGGCAAGCACTAGGCTTGTGTCCCAAGGATCACAGAGAGTGCCTCGACTTGTAGACATCGAGCTGCAAGGTACTCGTCATTGTATGATGTAGAAAATAGCAAAAGTTGACAAATACAGAGAAAGAAGACAAATGTACAAATGACCCTCCTAAATTTGTGATATTTGGGAATACTCCCTATTTGATATCAATTTACTCAATTCATTTTACATATGGTGGGATTTGAATTTAATTTAATTTTTATATATTTTGTAACTATTAGACAACAAGAATAAATGAAAAGCATTGTCCAACATGTTATAGCATAAAGACAAAAGCTCAATGTGTCTCTTCATACCACATTTTTTGTCTAAAGAACTCTCGAATGTATACAATAGTCACGATGGCTACAAAATAAAAACTGTCGTCTGAATAAAAGTCACACAACGGTTATAAAATAAATCGACGTTTTAATTGCAATCACACAACGGTTGCGAAAGCTGCCCGTTGTCTGAATAACAGTCACACAAAGTTAATGCTGTCGACATGCTGCCGAGCCCTTCACACGACGGTTCCCTACAATCGACCTTCATCAGACGGCGCCTCGATATACGACGGTTTGCCTCTATATCAGACGACGGTTTTTAGCCGTCGTCTAATTCAATTTTTGTAGTAGTGCATATACACACAACCATGGCACAGATGAAAAAGATTCTCGAGTATATGTTCATAGCTTTCACTAGTCTTAAGATTGGTAGCACCTGGCATCCCTTCCCTATAGCATGATAAGCCAAAAGTCAAGTTCAATTACAATAAGCAACCAATAACGCACACTTGAGAAACTCCTAAGATAGAACAATGCAAGTACAGATAGATAAAAGGCTTCCTCCATTCTTATATGTTGTGGATTATATCAAACTATATGCATAGTTCTATCAAAAGACATGGGCTCATCTGAGGATAATAACAATAAAGAAACTGTTGGTTGCTTAAGAATGATAGAATCAATTTCCTCAGACAGTTCCATACAAGGTATCCATCGATGCCTTGAATTTCCCCGATGGCAGCTTTCCATTTAGTTGATTATTAACTTTTAACCACAAGCCGGCTACAAACCACAAGCCAAAATTCAACAAAGCTAAATACAGCTGCCCATTTATTGGCGTACCAGTTCCATCAACGCCTCCAGGCCCTCATGGTTAAATATGCTTAATTTGGTCGATGAAACTCTAGGAATTAAGAATATTCTCTTAAAAAGATAATTAGTACGCATGATTACTTTGGGAAATAAAAAATAAAATAGATCAGAGGAGCCTATGGCCTTTTGTTACCCTTAATTTGTTGTTTTGTTGCTGCTATTTGTTGTTTTGTTGTGTCCTGTATCCATAGAAGCAAAGTCTGGACCTTGTCATTATCCACGTGTTGGATCTACAGCAAGCACAAGGAGAATATTATGATAAAAAAAAAATTAAAGTAATAGATAGACAAAAATGAAACAAAACATGACAACAGATAGTGCCACCAAACATTTGAACAACATTTGTGGAAATCAAATACACCAGAATCTCTAACATAAAAAATTAAAAAAGAACACAGATAGAAAGAGAATGAGCAGACCCAACATAAAATAAGAAAAATGAATGATTAGAAATACCAATGAAACCACACAATAAACTCGGCAGCAACAGAGAGAAAAATTAATACAAAATAGAAACAGTCATTAGATTTTGCAAGTATCAGATTTTAGTTTGTTTTTCCTAATGCCAAGTTCTTTGGGTGGATCTTCATCAATCAACATGAAGGACTCCTAACATTAGAGGATGAAGTATATATTCCAAGAGCACCAAATCAAAAAAAAAAAAAAAAAAAAAAAAATCTTCATTATTTCTAAGCAAACACATACAAGTATCACCCATCATCCTATATAAAGAAGGCTAACTTCTGTTAATAAATTGAAACACATCACTGGATTAGGTTTAATTCCATGAAATTCATAGCCTCTACATGCCGTACAAAAAAGAATCTAAAAGATACTAATGTGCAGTGAGATTTCTAAGTAAGAGGTTACCTTTCTGGTCACTAGTTGCTTTCCAAAGTCCACCCATTTATTCTTTGCAGCCTGGGCGCAAGCTTTTTTGAAAACCGATGCATCAAACTTTTTCTGCATTAAAACATCCCACCAGGAATGGAATGAAAAAGTGGAGATGGGGGAATGGAATGAGATTGGCAGCCAACTTTCTGAGGTCAGAGTTGAGTTGCCCAGGGAACCTCAAACAGCAAGTCACACCAGACATGGTAGCAGAAATCAAATGGTTCAAATCGCCAACTGTACAAAACATAATCAATAATCAGAACTCCAATCCGAATATCAAATGACATCAAAGTATGTATAAACATGTTTATATATCAAAATACCAATTCAACAATTAAAGCATATCAGTCTGTACCAACATGACCATATATCAAACACCAATTCAATAATAAAAGGATATCACAATTTATACAAAGATAACCACATATGAAATAGCCATCCAACAATCAAATGATATCACAGTTTGCACCAACATAAATATATACCAGAAACCTAATTCCACAATCAATAGATAGCACAGTTGTACCAACATAAACATATATCAGAATTTCAATTCGTTAATAAAAGGATATCACAGTTTATACCAACACAAACATATTCCAAATCTTCACAGTTTGTAGCCACATAAACATACATCAGAATCCCAATCAAGATTAAAATAGAATCAGAATAGGATCTTACAGCTTGGGGTACTGAGCTTGAGTGTGCGGAAGCAAATGTCATAGAGAGCTTCGTTATCAAGAACCATACACTCATCCGCATTCTCAACAAGCTGGTGCACAGACAAGGTAGCACTATAGGGCTCAACCACCGTATCGGAGACTTTTGGTGAAGGAAACACAGAGAAAGTGAGCATCATCCTGTCAGGGTATTCCTCCCTGATTTTCAAAATCAACAGAGTCCCCATACCAGATCCGGTTCCTCCACCAAGCGAATGGCACACCTGAAACCCTACAATACAAACAACCAAACCCTAAGCACACCAATCCAAACAAGAAGACCACAAAAAGAGAGAGAGAAAGTTCAGTGAGGAATTTGATCGAATACACAATCCAGGAAGCTCAGTGTTGAAAAAGTTGGCTGTCAATCTCATTCCATTCCCCCGTCTCCTGCAAAATCGACAAGTAGCAAGAAGTAATCAACACACCATTACACAATCCAGAAATAGGAAATTGGATTAATCTATAGCTAAATTTCTTCGCGCATTGTCTATGTGCCTAATTCTAACAAGTGTGTGAATCCAGTAGTGAAGTTAAAGCCACACCAGAAATTGAACATGAACAAGTTGAAATCTCTGTTGAAGAAAATCAAACTCTTCGTGTTAAAGCATGAGATTAGGAGGTTAGGGAAGTTGAAGTACTTAAGAGTCAACGTATCTGTGACCGGTGAGACTCTTAATAGCATTGGCGATGTCGTCGTGGTTGAGTTTAGCTTGGTCTACGAGAGCGTGTGGGTGACTGGGAGGGCGAGTGTGATGGAGACGGCGAGAGCGAGTGGGAGGGCTGGACCGGGTTGGTGACGGTGACGGCGGCGGCGTCGTCGTCGGCGGCGGCGGCGTCGGCGTTTTCATTGTCCAAGAAAGTGGAAACGACGGCGTCGAGGTCGTAATTGTGGAATTCGAGGAAGAAGAGGGCTTCTTGTTTGGAGGCGGAGGTGATCTCGCAGAAGGAGGTGATGACGGCGTCGTTTTGGGGGCTCGATTCTTGAGCTTCAGCTTCCATAGTGTTCCTCTTCTTCTTCTTCTTCACTCTTTTGATCGGATTCTTGAGCTTTGGCCATGGTTGCAGACTTGCAGATCGAGATTGAGAGAGCTTTCACGAGAGATAGGGGTTTCGCACAGAGATAGAGAGAGAGGATGGTGAGAGAGATCCAAATAGACTTAGGGTTTGTGAGAGAGGATTGAGAGCGGACTGAGATTTAGGGTGTGTCTGAGAGGAGTTTCATTTCATTTTGTCGAGAGAGTTTCAAGAGTGTGGGAGGTATAATTAAACTTCAAATAAATTCTAAAGTGACTCACACAACACAAACCTAACAAACTGTTGTAAGAGTGCACTACAAAAATCAAAATGCCAAACACATGCAGGGAAATATACCGCGCCCATAGCATTTTGGCTTAAAATGTTGCCGCCTATATTCCAACTTCACACAACAGAAAAGTATAACTTCTGTTGTCTAATTTCTACAACTTGCACTAGGTTTACCTTGTGGAAGACATTCAAGCAAGCTTCCTCAAAATTTGGCATCCAGTTTTCAATCACACAACGGAAACCTCAAGCACCGTTGTATCAAGTAGCCCAAATTTCAGATTTCAAGAGGCAACCAAGACTCGAGAGTAGAGGGAAATCTGCCGCTCAATTTTTAAGGCTCAGACGACGGACCATGCTTAATTCCGTTGTGCAATGTAGTTCCGATAAAAAAGTTATCACTTTGTTGGCATTCACACAACAGAATATAATCAGCACCGTTGTATAATAAAACTGACTTCAACACACAACAGATGATTTGTGTTCCGTTGTGTGATTAACTTTTTGTAGTAGTGATGATAGTATTACAAGTGATGAGTTGGAATAGCGGTACTATATCCCTTTTGGTGTTTGAGGTAGAGGTATGGACTTTTAAGTTGTATTATGGTGAGTCTATAGTTATAAGTTTTATGATCTTGTCTAATTGGAGCAAATTTATATTGATATATTTTCTTGCTAAATTGAAATTGTGCTGCATAACCTCTAAGATGTAGAATTTACTTATTTAAGAGTTCAGGCAGTACCATTGTCAGGCATTGCATACTTGAAAGTTAAAATTGGTGTCAAACAATTATTTATGTACGTCGGTAATCATTTTCTTGTACTATGAAACAATGGCTAAACCTCCAGCTAGAAAATTTAAATTCCATCTAATTAATATATACATATTATGCAGGAGCATTAGAATGGGGCTGCTCCAAATAGAAGTGTTCCGGCATGGATCCTAATATAAATTTGAACGTGTCTTTATATGTGCAGGTCTTTCAACATGACATGCCTTTTGGTGAGGAATGTTACAAGCGAGGATGTTAGTTATTACCACACATATGGTTCAGAAGTTTTGGTCACTATCTTTGTGTATAACTCTTTAAGTTCAACAAGAAGCTTAGTAGTTTTAGGTATTTTGATGCTTATAATTTTGTAAAACCTTTGGTTGGTGTTACAATTGTGATTGTTGGTTTGTAATTGAAATGAGTTCATATTGGTATCTTACCAATTTTCAATTTATAAAGGACATGATGTATATACATGTATTTCAAATTAGTATTAAACTACAAAAACGATGTCATTAAAGAGATAATACATCTATTGGAAACAAAAATCGATGTCTCTTTATTCAGTGCATATCGACTTATTAAGTAAAAAACGATGTAAAACAACGCAATGGACATCCACTTTTTAAGTAAGAAACAATGTAAAACAAATCAATAGACATTGATTTATTAAATGAAAAACGATGTCTAGTATAAATATGAACATCGGTGTCAACTTCAAAAACTGATGTTTAATAGAAAAATGGACATCACTTTGTAAAAGGAAACGATATTTAACAGAATAATAAACATCGGTTGAGTAATACAAAAGAATGTAGATTTAATTTTAAATAGTGTGATAAATAGCAAGTACCCGTAAAGCTTATAAACAGCAGGCAAATTTCAAAAACTCTGATGTCTAAAAATATATTACACATCGTTTCTAGAATGAGTAACGATGTTAAAATGAATAATAGTGCTATTGGACCTACATTTCGTTAAGCATTAAATGCATAAATATGAAGGTTTAACAATATCTAAAAACAACAATTTGTGATCATAATAGCAGTTTAACATCGAGTCTGGAATCTAATCCGATGTTTATTGTTGTATGGGCCATCGGTTTTTAACCAATGTCTATTTTTTGGCGATCTTTTACATCACCCACTAACACATGTGTACAAATTTTTTTTTACTTCGGTTTCTGGCCGATGTATATGAGAAAAATTCTAGTAGTGTGTGATCATTGAAAAGATTTTGAGGTCCATGACTTCAAAGTTTGATTATGTAGTCAGCTCGATAAAGGAATCAAATGATCTTGACACTCTTACAATAGATGAGCTTCAGAGTAGCTTACTTATACATGAGTAGTGGATGTGAAGTCACAATGATGAGGAGCAAGTGTTGAAAGTTACAGCTTAAGATAGAGGTGGAATGAGAGGAAGAGGAATGGTGCGAGGAAGAGGCAGAGGCAGAGGTAGAGGCTTCAATAAGGCAACCATTGATTGCTATAAATGCCATCAGCTAGGGCATTTTTAGTATGAGTGTCCCATGAAAGTTTGAGTATTTGCTTCAGAGAGAAGAAAGAAATCTCTTGAGTAAAATATCTGAGTTTGTTATATAAAATGATTCACTTGGTTACAGATCGAGGAGCTGTGTCTATTTATACAAGAAATGGATGTATAGATGAACGCCACGCGTCAAGCATCTATGCCAATGCAAACTAACTAACTAACTTGACGTAACAGAAGACTAATTAACATCACTAATTAACTGGAAGACTAATTACTACAGCTAACACCCCTCCTCAGCTTGATGAGGGGAAACAATCATCAAGCTGCTGCAAAGATAGGTATGTTGAGGAGAACATAGGCCTTTTGTGAAAACATCAGCAAGTTGATCATGAGTAGAGACAAATTGAACCCGTATAGACCCAGCCTTTACTTTTTCCCTTGTGAAATGCACATTAACTTCAACATGTTTCAGCTTGGAATGATGGACTAGATTTGAAGCAAGAGCAAGAGCTGAAATATTGTCACAGTGAAGAACTGGAGTGGAAGCTAAATCAACATGTAGATCATGAAGCAGATTAATAAGCCATTGAAGTTCAGAAATGGTATCAGCCATGCTTCGATACTCAGCCTCAGTGGAGGAACGAGAGATAACATTATGTTTCTTGCTACATCAAGATATAGGGGAATTGTTAAGGAGAATAACAAAGCCTGTTGTAGATTTTCTGTCATTGGGATCACCTGCCCAATCTGCATCACAATAAGCCTGCAGTGTAGCTTGCACATGATTGAATTTGGAAGAAAACATATCACCCTTCTTGAAAAGAATGCCATGATCTATAGTGCCTTTGACATATCTCAAAACTCTCTTGGCAGCATATAAATGTTCTTCGGTAGGAGAATGTAAGAATTGGCATATAGAATTCACACTATATGCTATATCTGGTCGAGTAAAGGTTAAATACTTTATACAACCAACCAAGCTTCGAAAATGAGTGATATCAGATTGTTGAAGTAGAGTACCAGAATCCTTAAGGAGCTTAACACCTGACTGACAAGGAGTGATATGAGAGTGACAAGCATCCATACCAGCCTTGTGAATAAGATCTCCGGCATACACTTGTGTTGAGACATAAAAATACCAGTTTGCAAGTACTTGATTTCCAATCTTAGAAAGAAATGTAAGTCACCTAAATCTTTCATATCAAACTCAGATTGAAGAGCAACCTTAACTTCTGAGAGATCCTCACTATCTCCTGTAAGAATAATATCATCCACATATAACAAGAGATAAACTCTAGCAGTACCAGAAGTTTTGACAAACAAAGATGGATCAGCATAGGAGTTCTTGAAGCCGATTGAAGGTAAGAAATTGGTAAATCGCTCATTCCATGCTCTGGGGGCCTGTTTAAGGCCATATATAGATTTGTGAAGTTTGCACACTAAGGATGATCCATTTTCAAAGCCACTAGGCTGAGACATATAGACTTCTTCATTAAGAATGCCATGCAAGAAGGCATTTTTAACATCCATTTGATGAAGCTTCCAACTAGAGTTAGCAGCCAAGCAAAGAATGAGTCTAACTGTAGTATGTCTTACTACTGGGGAGAAAGTCTCTTCAAAATCCACTCCATATTCTTGACTGAACCCTCTAGCAACTAATCAAGCCTTATGTCTTGCAATTGATCCACCTGAATTTCTTTTAATTTTAAAAATCCATTTGCATGAAACTAGATTTTTATTAGGAGGTAAGGGCACAAGAGTCCAGATATTCTGATGCATAAGAGCATTATATTCCTCCTGCATAGCCTGCTTCCAAGCTGGAATTTTTAAAGCAACTTGGAAGTTTGAGTATACAAGGATCGAAACCTGGCTTTGATACCATGAAAGTTTGAGTATTTGCTTCAGAGAGAAGAAAGAAATCTCTTGAGTAAAATATCTGAGTTTGTTATATAAAATGATTCACTTGGTTACAGATTGAGGAGCTGTGTCTATTTATACAAGAAATGGATGTATAGATGAACGCCACGTGTCAAGCATCTATGAAAATGCAAACTAACTAACTAACTTGACGTAACAGAAGACAAATTAAGATCACTAATTAACCGGAAGACTAATTACTACAGCTAACATCCCAGATGGGAAAAGGCAGCCAATTATGCTGAATTGGATGAAGAGGAAGAGCTACTTCTGATGTCCTATGTGGAGCGCAATAACTCAAGTCGAGAAGGTGTGTGGTTTCTCGACTCAAGCTGTAGTAATCACATGACGGGGAACAAGCAGTGGTTTACAGAGTTGGATGAGGAATATAGGCACTCGGTGAAGCTAGGGAATAACATGAGGATGGCCGTGACGGGTAAAGGAAGTATCAAGTTGCAAATCAGAGGAGTAAAGCAGGTGGTGTCTGATGTTTATTACATTTCTGATTTGATGAATAACCTGCTTAGTATAGGCCAACAACAAGAGAAGGGTCTAGCCATTTTAATTCGAGATGGAGCATGCAAGGTTTATCACAAGAGAAGGGGACTTATCATACAAACACAGATGACAACCAATTGTATGTTTGTGTTACTTGCAATTGTGACATCCCAGTCATCAACTTGTCTCAAGGCAACTACTGAAGATACCACAGAACTATGGCATCGAAGGTTTGACCACTTAAGTCACAAAAACCTTTGAACCTTGCATTACAAGAAACTGGTGAAGGGGCTACCTCAATTCAAGTCCACAAGCAAGGTATGTACTAGCTGCATGGTGGGAAAACAACATCGTGATGCAATACCAAGAAAAAGCCAGTGGAGAGCATCAGAGAGACTTCAGCTCATACATGCCAATATATGTGGTCCTATAACTCCAATTTCAAACAGTGAGAAGAGGTACATCTTAAGTTTTATTGATGACTATAGTAGAAGAATATGGGTGTACTTTCTTACTAAAAAGTGTGAGGCTTTTTCAACATTTAAATTTTTAATAAGCCTTGTGGAAAAAGAGCTAGGGTTGTATATTTGTTGCTGAAGAACATATACAGGTGGTGAGTTCACCTCAAGAGAGTTTAACGACTTCTGTAAAGCTCATGGAATCAAGAGGTAACTTATTGCTACTTACACACCCCAGCAGAATGGAGTAGCAGAGCATAAGAATCATACTTTCATGAATATGGTACGATGCTTACTCATAGAGAAGAAGATACCAAAGATTTTTCTGGCCAGATGCAATTAGATGGACGGTTCATGTTCTCAATAGAAGTCCCACCGTGGCTGTGAAAGACAAAACCCCAGAAGAGAGTTGGAGTGGTGTTAAGCCAAATGTTGATTATTTCAGGGTTTTTGGGTCTATAGGTCGTGTACATGTCCCAGATGCCAAAAGATCGAAGCTTGATGATAAGAGTTACAAGGCTGTGTTGCTTGGAGTGAGCGAAGAGTCAAAAGCCTACAAACTCTTTAATCCCATAATCAAGCGAGTTGTGACCAGTAGGGACGTGGTATTCGAAGAAAATGAGAGCTGGAACTAGCTTATTTGGAGGCTCAAAGAGGGTGGACTGTGTTCTAGCTTGATGTCAAGAGTGCTTTCTTGCAAGGAGAATTGAGTGAAGTAGTTTACGTTGATCAACCTCTAGGCTATGTAAAAGAAGGTGAAGAAAATAAAGTCTACAAGCTCAAGAAAGCGTTGTATGGATTGAAGCAGGCACTGAGAGCATGGTACAGCAGGATTGAAGGATATTTTGTCAAGGAAGGCTTCGAGAGATGTATGTATGAGCATACACTCTTTGTGAAGATTAAAGGAGGAGGTAATTTTGATCGTAAGTCTCTATGTTGACGATCTAATTTTTACAGGAAATAATGTGAGCATGTATGAGAATTTCAAGAGTTCTATGATGCATGAGTTTGAAATGACTGATTTGGGGGAGATGAAATATTTTTTGGGGGTTGAGATTCAACAAAGTGCAGAAGGTATTCATATGTATCAAAGCAAGTATGCTAGCTAGAGAAGTCCTTGAAAGATTTGGAATGGGAAAGAGTAATCTGGTGAGAAATTAATTCAATTGTTCCTGGTTCTAAGTTGTCAAAGGAAGGTGGCGGAGCTAAAGTTGATGGTACATTGTATAAGGAGCTTGTTGGCAGTTTCATGTACTTAACTACTACCAGACCTGATCTAATGTACGTGGTATGTCTCATTAGCAGATTCATGGCACATTCTAGAGAAGCACACTTGTTTGCAGCTAAGAGAGTGCTGCGTAATCTCAAGGGTACAACTGAGTTGGGAGTCTTTTATAGAAGAGGAGTTGGTTATGAGTTAGTGGCATACACTGATAGTGACTACGCCGGTGATATTGATGATAGACGGAATCCATCTGGCTATGTGTTCATGTTGAGTTGTGGTGTTGTGTCATGGTCTTCACGAAAGCAATCTGTGGTAACACTATCCACTACAGAGGCCGAGTATGTGGCTGCTGCTGCCTGTGGTTGCCAAAGCATATGGATGCAGCAAGTGCTTAACAAGCTTGGTTATTCTCAATGTAAGTGTGTTACTTTGTTTTTGCGATAATAGCTCTACTATTAAGTTATCCAAGAATCCTATTTTACATAGAAGAAGTAAACACATCGATATAAGATTTCACTTCTTGCGTGATCTTACAAAAGATGGAGTTATGGAGCTTAAGTTTTGTGGCAGTCGTGAGCAAATTGCAGACATACTAACCAAACCCTTGAATCTGGAGACATTTGAGAAGCTTCGTGGATTGCTTAGAGTCAAGGCTAAGGTTGAAGTAAACTGAGTTGCTTTTAGCAGCTTCACTTTAGGGGAGGGATTGTTAGGATTTGGTTGAATGATCATTAAGAGTCCTTGTTTAAGTCAAGTTGTTAGGGTTTATTTGATTCAGTCAAAAAAACTCCTATATATTAGGAGAAGTCTGTTTAATGTTGTTAAATGCTGTTAGGGTTTGTTAGCGTTTACTTATTCTCTAGTTATTCTACCACGATCTCAGGGATGTTGAGAAGTGGGCTGCATTGTTACTTCCTGTACTTATAATGGCTTTATAAGCCAATTTGCTTTTAGTTCAAACATTGCGGCTATGAGTGATTTTTCTTTTATTTTGATTTTCTCTCTATGTTTTTCATTTATGTGTTTTCTATTTTGATTATATTGATATTGCTGCTATGTGGTTTTCATATCTTTGTTCTAAATTGATGTTGGAAGAAAACTTGATTTCCAAATTTTTATTACTTTTGCATAGTTAACTGAAGGTCAATAGGTGTGTTGTTACTTTGATTCTTATAGCATGCACAGTCTTGTAACTCTACTTTCGCTATTGCTGATTATACTTTGCACATAATAGTATGCTTGTGAGTTTTGGTTTATGATAATCTGACCAGTCGTGAAACAAGTAGAACACTTTGTTTTTCTTTCTCCCAACTTGATTTTCACCTTCTGCTCATGCTTTTACAAATATTGTATGTTAAGAGCTTTTTGACAACCCTCTTACCTAATATCAAATACTTTCAATCAGTGTGTCAGTTGCATCAGTTTTGTTATTCTCGGTGTATGGTTTCTTCTGATTGGTGTTCTGGGTTTTAATGCTTTTGAAATGGTTTACGTGTAATTCTTGTTTGCTGAGAGAAGTATGGAATAGAGTGTATTACAATTCTGGACTTGGAAAAAAAAAGTAAATTTGAATATATTCTCAGTTTTTAACCGTCTTGTTCAGAAATTCAGAGTTGTTTATTAGGCATAGTTGATTGTAGATTAGCTCTAGGGATTGTTAAGTGCTTAGTTTTGTCAAAAATGATTGTAAATATTTTGCAAATGATTATGTAATGGGTTTGTCTTGGCATGTTGAAATTTGTTTTGTAGGTTTTTCTTATCTGAGAGATGGACAAAGATCTTCCAAGTATAAAGAAATGGATTGTGCTTTATCCATTTTATATCAGCTCTAAGAAAACTATGGTTGAAGGGAGGAGAATAGCTCGTGAGAATCCTACTTGTGCTAAGATTGGTGATTGCTGCAGCCATTTCAAAGTTCTATTTGCAATTGACTTTTGTTTGTATTACGTTCCCACCATTTTTTTATTTATGCTTTATGCGTATTGAGCCCAGCCTAATACTGGGTGTGAGTTGAACTGATCAATTGTTGTGTGTTCGAGTGTTGTAGATAGATAACGCTTTATCCACGTGATTTCTTTCACGGAGAATTTTAAAAACAGTACATACATGAACTATTGCCCATTGAGAATTAAGGTTATTATACTTTTACAAATTCAACACATTTTAGTATATGCAGTCAATGACACCGTTAATTATATATATATATATATATATATATATATATATATAGGGTTAAATACTGTTTACTCCCTGAACTTTCAGGGAAAAAAACAGTTCAGTCCCTCCCTTTTTAGTTTCACACGTTTACTCCCTTATCTCTCAATTTTGGATCAATAGATCCATCCGTTGAGATTTGACGTCAAATCAAGTGTAAAAATGTCTTTTTCCTCTCTTCTCTCTCTCCATAAACAAATTCCCAATTATTTTTTTGGTCTTATCCCAATAACCCATCGAATTTTGCTTGGACGCCCTTGCTTCTTCATTCATGGAGTCTCTCACAACCTCCTGGTTGCCCAAAACCCCAATTCCTTCTCCTCAAATCCCATCGAAATCCCATCAATCCTCACAACTTATGCTTGTAAATTAGTGCCGTTTAACTCCTCAAAGAAGGATCTTGGGTTCCGCCATTAGAGAGTTCAAGCTTCCCCACCGACCTCACCGCCACCGGCGGCGACTCCGCTCTCAAAGCCACTGATTGGATTCTCAACTGCAATTCCTCCACCGCCACCTCTCAACCCAAACTCGATCGCTTCTTCCTCTCCCAATCCACAAATTCACAATCTCTAGACAAACAAGAACCAGAAGAACAACAGTCCACCCCAACTCCCCAAGCGCCACAAACTTCTCATCCCGGAAACCCCGCCGCCTACTACCTCCGATAAACCCGCAACCACCAGCCTTTGTTGGAGCGCATGCAGCCCAGGACCCTAAACGACGTCATCGGTCAAGACTTTCTCTTGCTCCTCTCTGATCTCCTCTCTCTAATTCGACCTCTTCAAGCTCAACACCAAAACCAACAACATCCACATCGTAGTACTCGACCCACTTTCTTAACGAAATCACACAACCCAAATTTTGTACTACATTTTTGGCCGGAGAGCATCGTCGAAAGACAGCGTTGAGGACGATGACGACGACAACTGGAGCGGAGATTTCTCCAAGTCGAGATCTGGATCAGGCTGGACCGATTCGTGAAGGTAAGAATCTGAGGAGTTGTAAAGATTTGGACTTTGTTGGAGGCAGCATTGGTTGTCGTTTTTGAGCTATAAATTGGTCTCGGTGAATTGACTAGTCAGAGAGAGAGAGAGAGAGAGAGAGAGAGAGGAAGATGAATGTTGCTCTTTATTTTTTTCTTTCTTTCTGTAGAACTTGTTATGAGCTTGAGGCAGAGATGCTAATTTTGTTTGAGTGATGATAGGTTGCTTAGTAGTGAATTGCAGAAACAGAGGAGTATAGAATTAGATGGGGAAATGAGTAGGAAGAGAGTGAGGGGAGCGATGAAATCGAAATTAAAAATTGGGATCTCCAAAATCTGAAATTGATGAAATCGATTTGACAACAGTGGTGTTGGTTGAAATGGAGTCGAGGGGTTGGATCCTGGGCCGAACAAGGGAGGTCAGAGATGGAGATTGGAGAGAGCTGTGGGGATGAGTTACTAGAGTTCTATATGGGTTTTGGTAGAAAGAGAGAGAGGTAAGAAAAGGGGGTACAGGAAGTGTTGGAGGTAGTGTTGGACAAGTCTCAGACTTGAAGAAGAAGGGGAAGGTTGCGGAGGAGATGGAGGGAGGTATCTGGAGTAGAGAGAGCTAAAAGAAGGAAGAAGAAGAGATAAAAAAATATATGTAAAAGAATAAAAAGAACTAAAAAAAATATAAGGGTATAATAGACTTTTGACGCGGAAGGATTGCCACGTCACCAATTTAACAGAGTTTTTGGACGGAAAGTTAACGGAATGGACCTATAAGTCCAAAATTGAGAGATAAGGGAGTAAATGTGTGAAATTAAAAAGGGAGGGACTAAACTGTTTTATCCCTGAAAGTTCAGGGAGTAAACAGTATTTAACCAAAAGAAAAAAATATATATAAGAACACAAGTTGAAACACAAAACAAAAGTAAAATTTCTAGCTTCCCCGAAGGCAAACCGAGCTAGGAATCGGATTTTACTCCAATCTCCGGCAAAGGCGCCAATAACTTGTTAGCCAAATAGCCACCCTCAAGTATAAGGGGTACAAGTAATAGTATAGAGATTTAAGAAAGGTTGTCAAACCTACGAGGATTTGATTCCTTTCACTAGCTAGTGTGTTAACCTAAGGAGAGCTAGAATATGCAAATGTACAATCACAAACCTAAATTCACAAAAAAATCTAGGCTTATGGTGAGTATGTGCATTGTGGTGATAGTGAAATTATTTGTTGGATAGAGTGGTGCACCAAATTAAAATAAATGCTCAAATGTAAACTAGACTACTCTAAACTAAACTAGTAATATAATGAATGAAGTTAGGGGTTGGATTGTCTACCATTAACCTCCCTTGCAAGTATTGAAGTTCAAATACAAGTGATGCTATTTTAATTTTCCAATTACCCTCTTTGCATCCGGATAAGACTACAGAGGCTTAAACTCCTTTAATGTTATTAATTCCAACCGGATAAGTCTAGAATTAACAACCTAAGAACAGTTTCTATTACCGGTTAAGTCTCAATTCATTGTTCCTAGATGCATAAAGCTTTGAGTTTATATAATCATGCAAGCAAACCAATCCTAGATCTAGGTGATTTTAACTCACAACCTTCATATGCACATAGAGGATGCTATCATGCTATCAATGCTCAAGGTTAACTACTCCCTAAACATTTTTCATGAGATGACAAATACAACACATTCAAAGTAGTTAAGTTTGATGAATGCATTCACTTCTTGAATTAGTATATGAAGATGAAAATCACAAATAACATCAAGTGTAAATTAAAACATCAATTCATACAAGTTTGAAAGCCCTAGCCCCAACAAAGTAACTACTCACTCATAATCATACAAATTAGCATCAAATCTATAAAGTACATCAAGGTAAATTAAAGAGTTAAGGAAAGAATGAACTAGTTGAAGCTTGACAAATCAATGGCTAGCTCCTTCTTTGTTTTCTTCCTTCAATGCTCCTTGAATCCTCCTTGATGGTGGAATGGATAGATGATTAGCTTCTTGATGGTGATGATAAATGGAATGGTGATGAAAATATGATGCTCATTTGGCCAACTTTGAGTGGTAGTGATGGAGGTTGAGGAGTATGGATATTATGGGTTTGGATTTTGGGAGGTAGAGATGGAGGTTTTGTGAAGGAGATGAAGAGAGAAAGAAGATGTAATGGGGTGGAATGGGTGAGATGTTGAGAGTAAGAAGAGAAGGTGTTTATATAGGGAAGAAAAAGAAGAGTGAAATAAAAATAATGAAAGTGAAGTATGGAAGTGGTTTGTAAAATATGGAAAAGATAGAGTAATGATGAAATGAAAGCAAAGCATGAAGGTGCAGAAATATGGAAGTGATGATGATATATTAAAGAGAATGGAGTAGAAAAATATATCCAAGGAAAAAGAGAAAAGCATCTAGCTTTATTTATGTGGGTGGGAAACATGAACATGATGAATGTTGAGCTGGTTTTAGGTCACTTTCTGCTCCTTTATTCCTTCAATTATATCTCCACCAAGAATTCAGAATGGGCTTCTTACTTCTTCATATCAAATGTTCCTCAATGACTCTAGATCATCCTGGTAAAATCTCAGAATTAATTCACTGTGGTTCGGCCGTAAATGCTTCTGAAATATGTACAGGTCAGATTTTCCAGTTTTCGTCTTTCAGAAGATTGGACTGACTGTTTGAAGGCTTTCCACTCAAAACTAGCCTGGCACTCTGCATAATAAATGATTCTTGGGATGTCTAGGATGAAACTGGAAAGTTTCAATTCATTCGGAGTTCGTTTGGTCATGCGGCTACCCCTCCTTTCTTGTCTAGCTCACTTTCTCCTAGCCGGAGTAGGAAAATGTCTAGCTCACTTTCTCTTCTCCATTATTTCCTAACATAATAAGGAAAATATATATATATATATATATATATATATATATATATAAACACAGATTAAGTAAAGTACAAGATTAGGAAAATCATGAAATTGGATTAGTCAACATTAAATTGGACTTTAGAACAAGTAATTTTCATGTTTTAGGGCACAAATATGTGTATGAATTATGATCCAACAAAATACCCCCAAACTTGAACTTTGCTTGTCCTCAAGCAAACTAACCGAAATCCGACACTATGACAACTACCTAATCCTTCTAACAATTTCCTCAAAGAACACAATATTGATAGGGCTTAGAAATCAAGTTAAGTCTTAAAGCTTCATGGATCATGGATCAAATACTTGCATTTTGAAATGTGTAACATGTCTCTAATTTGTCATTTCAGTGTACCAAAATGGAGAATGCATGTCAAACCATGTTAACCATAAACTCACAAGATATTCACTCTATTTTTCACACAAGTGTTTATGGGTTAACTAATCTACACTCAAAACAATCTCATGCAATTCCACCATATGCTTGCTCTTCAATCTTATCTCCACTTATAAATAAAATCACATCTTAGATAAAAAATGGCTTTTATTGGATATAATGAGGCTCAAGGTGAGGGGTTAAAGAAATGAAATGGAATGGAATAACAATTTTCAAGCAACTTAATAAGCAACAATCCTTTTGAGATTAAGAACTTTAAGAACTAAAGATGCTCAAAATTTCCACTTTCTCATCACTCCTCCAAACTTAAACAAAAACTAATTATTGAATTGAAATGACATTCTTTTGAGATTTTTTTTTCTTTCTTTTCAATTTTTTTTATGCTACTTTTTTTTTTTTCTTTCACTAATATAAAGTAAATTTGCAAAACAAAGAATATCCCCACACTTATTCTTTTCCGAGTACCCCCAAACTTGTTTCTTTTAGCATTATAACATAAACAATCTCGTATTGCTCATTAAGAAAACTTGAAAGGGTATGGCAAGTGTTTAAGTTAAAGGGACAGACATTTGTAGTGTGAAGAATTGAAAGGCTAATTACACAAAGGCTCAAAATGGCAATCTAAGAATATTCAATCTTTTGGGACATACTCATTTAGCCATGGTGGATTCCTAGTTGCCTAAATCATTTTCAAGATGTAAAATTGAGACAAAGAGTTTCGAAAGATATGGAGCAAGTTCTAGAGATGCAAAGCAAATGAGATGTCCACTCATGAAGAAATTAGTGCTTAGAACTATGTATGCACTTCAATTAAGCTCAAATCTTACTATATGGCATGTAATAGCTCCCACAAGTCTCACCATGCCTCTCTAGCTCAATATATTGATATGACAAATATGGATATAAATGAAATCAAACACTTGATCCATAATGGTTTATTTTGAAAAATAAAATTCATAGGACCCAACCATGCTTTCTAGCCCATATTGATATTAAGCTTAAGTTCATCATTGATATTGGAAGGAACCTAAAAGAAACACAAAAAGTACTAGAAAAGAAAATTCTATTTTTTTTCTTTGAATATAAAACAGTAACACATTCCCCCCACCCTTAAATCTAACATTGTCCTCAATGTTAAAATGATGCTCCTAAAAGTTTCTCAATGAAACATTCAAGCATGGATAGAGTAAAACTACACAACTTAACATAATTACTAAAACAAAATAAGTAAGCACAAACTAAATGCAAGAGTTTAGAAAAGCTCCCCCTTGAAGACCATAATACTCTCTACAAGTCACCAGTAAACAAGGCATCAAAGCCTTGCAATCCAAGCTCATGAACTTTGGTGTTGCTTCAAAAATGACATCTTTCCTTCTTCATCGTCATCTCTTATTCAAAAACTTTTTATTCATGCTTGGCTACCTCCAAGTAGGGCTTTGTTTTTTGAGGACTTCTAGCCGGTCCTTAGAAGTTACCACTACTTATTAGGGAGGATACTTCTTGTGCAAGACCACCGTACTATTTGGAGCCAAAGGACTTCTTGATTTGTCATAGAGACAAGAACAAAAGCAACCCATGAATTCTCCAATGTTTGACCAAAGGAGTGGCTTATTTCTTCTAGTCTTCCTCTTCTTTGCAATGGATCTTCCAAGTATCTTTCTTGACTCTTCCTTCAAAGTTGATGTGGACTTGATACTTGGAGAAGGAGTAGGTGGTAGAGGTATGTGGGAGTGAGGTGGAAGGTTGTGAACAAGTGTACAACTTCCTTTCCAATCCTTCACTTCATCATAGAAGCATTGAGCACTAAATTATGGATTGAGAGGTAAAAGTACCTTGATCTCAATACTCTCATTGTGAACATGGGTGCTCAATGTTCTATATTGCTCATTGGAAATTTATTGATGGTGCTCCTTGGATGGTGGAGGAAGGAAAATCCTTAGTTCTTCAACTTCTTCTTCATGACAAGGCATAGAAGGACTTTCTTCATCTTGGAGAGTCTTGACCTCATTGGTGGAGGGATCATGGGGCATGACTTCAATTGTTGCATATTTCTCCTCAAAGTGGTCATCATCTTCTTTAAGATTATCTTTAACAACAAGCCCCCTTGCTTTCCAAAATTGCACAAAACCATCAATGTTTTGCTTCATTTCTTCTTTGCTCACTTGATGGCTCCCATAACCAAGTGGTTCTTCTTGTATGTCTACATCATCATCTTGAACTTGAATAGAGAACTCTTGCTCATGATGCTCAATATACAATTCTTCATTTGAGGTTGGCTCCATTTGATCAAGGAAAACTTGTGGCTCTTGAAAGGTTGTAGATGGTTGCTCTAATGCATAATGAAAGGTTGTAGATGGAAGCTTTCATCTCGGCAATGGCTTCTTGAAGTAGAGATCTTAGAGACTCATCTTTTTCTTCTTCTTGGGGATATGCTTGGGATGCCATAGTCTCTTGATGTATGCTCATTTCGTACTCATACTCTTGCATGAACTTCGGGTACTCAAATCTCAAGACACAATCAAGAGGTGAGTGTTGTGGAGATCCACACAGAGCACAAACTTTTTATTCATGCTTGGCTACCTCCAAGTAGGGCTCCCATTGTTGATAAAATTCACCATTATAGCTTTGTTGCTCAAACTCTCTTGGATCATTCCATCCTTGGTTCCATCCATCCATAGCTTGAAGAAATTATATATGTACCTATAGGTTCCCAAAGGATTAGTAACTAGAAATATAATAAACTGCAAGGTATATACAAAAATTGAAAATTGCAATTTTTTATTATTATTTTTTTTTAAGTTCTATTTTTTTTTTTCACTAAGTAAAGAGAAGAGGAATCTGATCTTTGGGTGTTGCCTATCGCACAACAGTTCGCTATACCACTTTCTGTAACGCCCCAAGCTGCACCTCGCCAGCTTGAGCACATCACAGTGCCGCGAGGCTCTAAAACGTAAACCGAATGCTCGATTTACATTCTAGAGAACCGCAAGGCATTTTTGTTGATAAACTTTTCGTAAAACGCACAGCGGAGATTTTGAAATACTTTTGAGGTGAAAGCCTTTTTGAAATTACAAAATTCACTTTGTTCGTCTAGAACTTGTCATTTTCGAATAGTCGAGGACTAATAGACTTAACCACACAATGAACACTCAACAACAAGTTTCAGAATGGCGTGGATCAAGAAATAAAGATCAAGAGTACATTAGAAACTCGTTTACCGTCTGGAAAGGTTATCAAATTCCGCGCACCCAGCTCCGTCCGCTACAATCCCGTTACCAGTGCACAGTACCTGCACATACACTGTTGTAGGGGTGAGCTTTCGTCCTCGCTGCTCCAAGGGACCTACTCCAGCTAAGTTTGAAAATCAACTAAAACTTTGTAACAATTTGGATTTGGGCCCAGTGTGAAAACAAAGCGAATATATATGTAAGAACGACAAACTTAAAATATCATTAATCTTAAAACCCGATGCATGATTAGAAAACTACGTGCGATTTGCCTGATGGCCTGGTTCCGTAGAACCAACATCTGACCTTACCAGTCACAGAGCGCCAAACTTAACACACTAGCTACACACACGGAACCGAGTCGTCATTGCGATTGCGCACCGTCCGACCGGTGTAGCTAACCCTCCGGAGGTTTAGGGGTGGCTAATCCCCAAGGAAGTCATCGACCACCTTTCCGCTCTCACACACCGCCATCAACAATCTTATACGCACGTTAACTTAAAAACATTTCAACTTTGAACTACAGTATACTTTCATCATGCATCAAATATAATCAAACATGGAAAACCATTAGCCAATAGAGAGTCCCGAGTCCCCTACCTGGATTCCGATGCTTTCTCTCACGTACTCCGAGAGTCGCGAACCTTCCGTTCCTTGGGTATTTGGAGTCCTAAGTTCCGACATTTCGATAGTTAATGGTCTATTGAACATATATTTAAATCTTGACGATTAATAAATCGTCCGACCAACTTTTCCTAGTTTGACTAGGAGTTGACTAGTTTGACCATTGTTTGACCAACCGTAATAGGTTCCATAATTAACCCAAATTACCGAACATTTTACTTGAAATCACGATATCGACCAATTACGACTATGTCGAAGTAAATCAAGCAACGACTTAATTTCAAACATATTAGGGGTACCCTAAATTTGCTAAGGCCACCCAATATATAACTTGATCTTTTTCACTTTGTCAGAACCAATTCAGCTAGACGCATGCTTGCATATTTATGCTTTGTCATTTTCCACCAGAATAAGAAACATACTACAACATCCATCACCAAAATCATTTAACAACTACAATCTTAGCAAACATGGACAAAACAGCAAGCTCACAACATAGCTTTCAATTTCTTCTGACTAACTACCAATTTACTCTTCTCAAACACAACATCACAGTATGCATGCTACAAGGCAGCCTAGTTTCCAGAAGTGTAAATTCTCAGACCTTCAACAGAACCCAACTCACCTTGTGATCAACTAGATCGAAAAGGAACCTCGAATTGCAGGTCTGCTTTCCAACGAAGAACACAGCAAGCCGAACCTAACCTAACCAACCAACCTAGTTCGTTAACTTCCGATTTTCTCCAAGTACAAAACTTTGATTCAAGGTTGAGATTATACCTTTGTAATTGGAAATCTACGTCAATCGAGCCAAACTCAGTCCCCAGAACCCCACTGCCGAGACGGAAATGGTCATGAACTGATGATTTTCACACCAGAAATTCGATAGACTTCTCGATTGGAGACTAGGAGTGCAGTTGAGCAAGAGATGGAGCCCAGGAATGCCCGAAAAGCCACCGGTGTCGAAGAACACGGCAAGGCCGAGAGCAACCCAGAAGCAAAATCGTCAAAAGTTGATTAAATCTAAAAACTGATCAAATTGGGATGTAGAGCATGACAAGGAGGTTTGGTTTCATACCACAAGCGGCTCTGTCGGTGGCTCGAGTCGTCGGAGTTTGCAGAAATCATCAGAGCAGACCCAAGGCTTTCCGTCGTCGAATCCCCGCTTCTAGTCGCTGCATGTAAGATTTGGAACCACAGGGACGTAGACGACGCGGAGGCGAAGGGAATGGTGGGTGTGCGCCGTCGTGGGGTGGCCGGATGGTGGCGCGACGGCCGGGTTTCTTCTCGGGTAGCAGTGGCGTCGGGGTCAGAGAGCTCTGGTTCTCTCCCTCTCTCTCTCGATCATTCTGGGTCTTCCAACTGATCAAAGGCCTATATAGATTTGTCCATTAATCAATGGATGGCCATGATCAAGCGGTGGGGAAAATGGATGGCTAAGATTGCTCAACCAAAATTGTAATCAAGGGCCAGGATGAAGCGGTGATAGATCAACGGCCAGGATTGCACCGCAGAAAATCCTATTTCTTTAATTTATTTTCTAAGATCTACAACTTCGAAAAATCGCTATAAATGGCTCGGGTATCCGGAAAATTCCCCGAAAATTTCCACGAACTCGTTGTGACATGTACTTTATTATCCAACTCCTAAATTGAGGATTTTACTTTCTGAAAATTTCTGAAAATTTCCTTGAGCATCTTGACCTTTATCGAGATCGTTGAATAGTTTCGCATACGATCTCCGTTAAGCTTGATACATTTTTCCGGGGCTCACAAATTCCTTTCAATGCGACCAGGTAAGGAGGGAAAAGATTTTGGTGGAGCAATGCTCGCTTCTCAACCTTTACCTTTCTCTTATTTGATCCTTGCCTAGACATTGCATTAATTGGGTAAGCCTACTTATGTTGAGCGAGTAAGCTCGACGTTACAAAGATAAAATTCATAATCTAATTTACTCTAATTAATATTTTATTTATTTATTTATTATTATTATTATTTTTTTTTTACAAATTTCTACCAACTTCTAATCCAAAAGAAATAAATCTAACTATCAAATATTTAATTTTGCAACTAAAAAGTGAAATTGCAATAAGTAATAAGCAAATAGCAACTAGCAAATGGACAAGATTAAATTTTTTAGTTTTTTTTTTTTTTCAACATGCTCACACTTTATCCTTTTCTTATCACAATTTACTAATTTACTTATGAAAGTACTTACCACAAATTAGAAAATAAGGTGACTACCACAAAAATTAATATAAAAAAAAAGGACTAAATACTGTTTAGTCCTTAAGCTTTTGACCATAAAACACTTCAGTCCCTGGCCTTCTAATTTTACACGTTTAGTACTTGTACTTCAAAATTTCGGACCAATAGGTCCTTGCGGTCTAAAACCTCCTTTAAGTCGTGGTGAAATGTCTATTATGCCCTCTTCTTTTTTTTAATTAATTAATTATTTTATTTTTTTGGAAAAGGATTTTTTTTTTCCCTTTCTTTCTTTCTTTTTGTCTGTTTCTTCATCATTCCTCGTAGAGGGTGGAGGAGAAGAGATAAAAAGAAAGAAAAAGAATAAAAGAATAAATAAAAAAAAAAGAAAAGAATAAATTTATTTAAAAAATAAAAACTGAGGGCATAATAGACATTTTGCCGCGACTTAACTGAGGTTTTAGACGGCAAGGACCTATTGGTCTGAAATTTTGAAGTACAAGGACTAAACGTGTGAAATTAGAAGGCCAGGGACTGAAGTGTTTTATGGTCAAAAGCTTAAAGACTAAACAGTATTTAGTCATATATATACATATATATATATATATATTTTTTTTTTTTTCATTTTTCAAAGAAAAAAAATTAGTATTTTTGTTCTCTCTCTCTCTCTCTCTCTCTCTCTCTCTCTCTCTCTCTCTCTCTCTCTCTCTCCAATGAATGCATCATGAATAGAGCTCCTTGCATCAACATTGTGTTTGGACCTGAATTTAGCTACTCTCGTCTACAACCATGTTTAGAAGAAACGGGACTGAGTTGGCACCCATTCAAGGCAAATAGTTTGTGAAGTCATACAACCGAGGAAAAAGGGTCGGTCGGTCACCCAGCTTGATTTGAGGTTTTAGGAACGGACGACCCAAAGAAAATCAGTGAGTTGGACCATGTGGCCATATGTTTGGTTTAGTCTAGGTTCAAAAGGGTGGTTACTCATGTGGGCCAAAATGAAAATTAATGTTCGGCCAAGTTTAGGCAACTATATTGGATGAAGAGTCCTCACAAGGAAGGAGTTCAAGTCGATCTGTGATTTTAATTGTGAAGATTTCGGATATCAACCAAGTTAGAGTCTTACGAAACGAATAAATCTTAAAAGGAAGGGGAATCCTACTTAAATTCCACGTCTTGGAAAACAAGTTAGCTAGGGTTTTTGATTTGTATATATAGCACCTTGTAACTCATTGTAAAAGGTCCTACACCACACAAACAGATCAATATACAACTTTTACTCTCAAACTTTTCTCTTGCTATCTCATAGGTACTTTACCTTCGATTCAACTTTCACAACTCGTTTTCATTTCTAGTTTTCTATTTCAATTCAGTACTTTACATTCAAGCACTTTACTTTCTTGTTTATTTACTTTATTGTCACTTTACTCTTCGCACTTAGGAGTAGTTTGTAACATAGAATTATCGTCCATTGATCTCTTTCGGCCAGTCCGGATTGGGTCGATGCATTTCGCTGTTCACACACATATCATCTCACAACGCTTTGAAACCAAGTCCACTTCACCTTTGTCTTCACCGTGATTTGCGAGTACCTTCACCCGATAGATCTCTCACTTGTCACCCGAACCTTTGAGTTTACCCAAGAAGTGAACGTGATAGAAGATCCCGGTCAGGATTGACGCCTAACCGAAGTCCCTGCAACAGAGGCATTAGAACCTAATGACCAAGAGGGTTCCTTCCTCAGCCTACAATCACTTGAAAGCGGTCAGATACAAGCGCAAATCACATCTAAACCTCGCTCCGCCAATAGGCGGCTAGTTGGCACGTCCACGCTATTTCAGAAGGACGATTCAACCATAAGTCCCTCGGCCTTTATTTCGGCCAAGACGATTTTGAGGCAAACATCTTTTGGCACATCCAGTGGGACCCAAAATACTAAGGCATCATTTTTGGATACACTCCAATCCATACTCAGTATATCAGGGAAATACTTGTCTTAAGTACAACGAATCGGCCATACCACGGCCGAGTGTCTGAGGCGAAAGTATACAAGAACAACTTCAGCCATAAGTAGTGGACCAGGGACTTTAGGTAGTGTGACACCATCGCGTACCTCAACCTCGGTCACTTCTACGGTCACGACTGGTCATGGAACTACGGCCGCAACCTAAGCCGTCCTAGGGGCTACCAACGCCTCAACCATAGGAGTGCCAAGTATGACCATGATTGTACCAAGCATTCAGACCGAATCTACGCCTATGACACCATTTGGAATGTCTTCCGGACAAATGGTTCTTTTACATCAAAACTTATCACAGTCTGGACAAAATCAATTGTGGATTTATCCAAATTTCAACCCTTCGGCCGAGGAGATAGCTCGAATGATAGCCGACGAGTCTAGGAGGACTGTCCATGAGTTAAGGCTCTCAGTAGATGGTTTGGGTCGAGACTTGGCAGCAAGCATCAACAATAATACCAATACCCAAATGGGAAATCTCAATAACACCATGCTCCTCATCTACCAATAATTGTTGGCTAACGGGAATAATGGAGCGCACGAAATCGTGGGACAGCATAACATGCAGGCTCAAATCCAACCCAACCAAGTCAACATGGCTGCTACAAACCAGATGAATATGCAACAGCAGCCAAGGATGCCGTATCCACTTTATGGCATGCCACCCGAAATGGGATTCGGCCAAGGATTTATCCCTTAGCCGAACCAAGTAAATAACAAAGTGGCTCAAAACCATCAGCATAATAATCATCAAGGAGGAGGTCAAGACCGACCGGTTCGGCTCAATGAGTTTCAAAATTTAGTTGAAGATCTTATGGGAGTCTTACCGAGACGGGTGGAAAGACCAAGTTATGCTAAACCGTATCCTACATATATTGATACCATCCCGTACCCAGCAGGATATCGCATTCCCTCATTACATTGTTCTCTGGAGATGCATATCAATCCACTGTAGAACACATTAGACCATTTACAGCCCAGTGCGGAGAGGCTAGCTCTGACGACAACAAGCTAAGGCTATTCGTCCATTCCCTCACGGGACCAGCCATCACTTAGTTCATCAATCTCCCACCCAACTCAATCAATAATTGGAGGGAAATGGAACGAGCTTTCCATGACTAATACTATCGAGCGCAACAAGAGATTTGGGTGGCTGACCTGGCCAAGACGTCGCAGACGAGTCATGAGACTGCACAAGAATACTTAAGCAGCTTCAAATTAGCTAGAGCACGATGCCGAGTAAGACTGCCTGAATCAATGTTTGTAGACATGGCGGTGCCTGGTTTGAGCTTCAAATTCAAAGAACATTTAAGGGTGTTACCTTCAATGATCTATTCGAGCTAGAGACAAGAATCGATCGGTATGATGCCATCTTAAGGGAGGAAGCTCAAAAGCAAGCAGCATCAAAGGGTACGTATTACAAGAATCAGGCCGTTAATGCGGTCGACAAGTTTGGAGTGGACTTAAACGAAGATTCGGTTGAAGTGGATTCTGTCGAAATGGTGATTAAGCAGCCCCGTGTGTGCAAAGCTTTAGAACGGGTTGACCTAAAGAAAACCAAACCACCACCAACCCAAAGCACAAACACAACAAAAACTAATGCACACACTTACACTTTCAATATAGCTAAGGCCAACTTGATCTTTGATCAACTCTTGGCCGAAAAGATGATTCAACTTCCTTCCGGCCATACACTCACCAAGGCCGAAGAAATCAAGGGGAAGGCTTTTTACAAGTATCATAATTCATGGAAACATGCAACTAACAATTGTGTTATTTTTCGTGATATGATACAGGATCTCATTGACGCAGGAACTCTCAAGTTCCCTGAAAGTAAGCCAGCGATGAAGGTTGACACCAACCCATTTCCTGAAGCTCAAGTGAACATGGTGTATGTTAGAGCCCCCAAGGATGGGGATGCTCCAAGCAAAACAGCAGATGCTAGCAAGACTACTGGTAAGCCCCAATCATCGGCCCAGTCAACGGCCGAAGGACTCACTATTGGGAGTATCAAGCTTGAGCCACCAAAAGTAGCTGTTTTATGCACTCGGTGCCAGGAAGAAGTCATGCTTGAAGGGGTTTTAAAAATCCAGAGGCCAAAGCGGGTTGTTAAAACTTCTAATTCAGCTCAAAAGGCAGAGAGTGCACCAATACGAACCAAAATAAGGGATACACATGAAAAGGTGCCTTCCAAACTAGAACCTCGGGGCAAAGGAATTATCTCGGCCGAGGTAGGTAAGGCCAAGGCGGATAAACAGAGATTCAGGTCTCAGGTCACCACAAAGCGACCATTGACCCCAGATGTATCAGACAAGTATGGTCCGCACAGTCCAAGGGGAAGTCTAAAGGGTGTGTTCCATCGTCTTGATAAACTAGACAGAAGATTTTCAGAAAGGGAGCCAGTTAGGCGGTGCCTAAACTTCAATCGATCATTTTATGATGAAGAATATTACGGCCGAAACGAAAGGGACAAAAGAAGTTGTCATAGAGATGAGGGTTGTAGCCATGATAGCTATGACCGTGATGGAAACTCCCGGTCACTAAGGACTTTCAAGCCTCCTTTGGTTTCTGACAACCGTTGGTATGGCCGTATTTCAAGGGACCAGCCGATTGCCCTCATGACGAAAACACAATTGAGAAGACATCAAAGGCAAGTAGCCGAGGCTAAGAAAGCCCGACTGAGCGAGACAACCAGAACTTCACCTCCACGACCCGTTAAAAGGTCCGGATATGAAACAACACCGAGAAGGATTAGAACATACGAGAGAAAGAGCAATGATCCTCCTGTGGATAAATCAACTCGGAATACTGAAGATATGGAAATCGACTCAAGCAGAAAGGGGGTATTGAAGGTTCACATCAAAGAGGCCCCTCACCCAAAACCGTTGGTTATAATGGATAGGAGGCGAGATCCACCCTTTACTGCCGAGAGACTCTTAACTATGCGAAACTATCATCTTTTGCATTCGGCCATCGATTGGTATGGTTTAACTAAGGAGGAAAAAAAAAATTTAAGCGAGGTGCGTAG
Source organism: Rosa chinensis (assembly GCF_002994745.2). Classification (NCBI taxonomy): domain Eukaryota; kingdom Viridiplantae; phylum Streptophyta; class Magnoliopsida; order Rosales; family Rosaceae; genus Rosa; species Rosa chinensis. Next base: position 37,671,657 of record NC_037094.1, read on the forward strand.
GGATTGCAACATATGCAAAGAACTGTGGGCGCCTGATGTGAGAAGAGGCGTGAGAGCCAAGTATCAAGCTTATTTAGAAGATTAGGAAATAAAGGCTGATTATAATTCTCTTCCCATTTCAAAAGGTGACCTACAGTATTTGAGGGAATACTTTAGTATCCTAGTTAATTCCAATCTGCAGTCGAGATGTACAGGATGACTAATCAGGAAAGAGAGCTGATGAAACGTTTCGACCACCATGTTCGAGAAGAAGAAAATCGTCAGCAAGCTCATGCAAACCAAGACTTGGCCAAATGGTTAGAAGACACTGACACAAATGATAAACAAGACCAGTATTTAGATGACTTGGATCTTGAAGTCGATGGTCAAGGTGATAGGGGCATATTAAAGGACGATGAAGGCCTATTGGATGAGGATAAGGGGAATTATGATGACATGGGGGATTATAAGGAACAGGTTGACTACGATGATGCTGATCAGGTTCCTGACATCCTAACCTCCAATCCACAGGTTGATACCACCATGAACACTTTGACCGAGACAAGTGTACAACCTTCGGCCAGGGAGGCCGAGGAAGCTACTATCCCAACGTCTCAGGACATCAGTGACTTTATGCTGAATATGATTAGGCGTTCGGTCAGCAACTAAGAATGATTTCTACCTGGTGCAGGAAGAGAGAGATTCGGCTGGTGTATATTTTTCTCGGCCGAGCAAATCCGTGATCCAAGTCAAAGATCCCATCTTCATTGATGCTTGTATAGGTGGATACCGATTTTCGAGGGTTTTAGTGGATGGGGGATCAGCTGTCAACATCCTTGCTTGCTCCATTATACGTCAACTCCACCCTACCAGGTACGGCTTTATTCCAACTGATATTTCTGTTTACACTATACAAGGGAAGAGGCTGAAGTCAGAGGGGCATTGCCATTGACAGTAACTGTAGGAAGGAAAAGCTCAACAACTTGTTTCTTTGTCATCCCCACTGATAACTCATACACTGCCATATTGGGTCGTGATTGGATCCACCAGAATACTTGTATCCCATCTTTAGTACACTAACTTCTTGTTTTGTGGAATGGGAATAAAGTCGAGGTCGTACGATTAACTCAGACAGCAGATAAAGGAGAAACAGCCATCGATATGGTGTATGTGCTTCCATCCGAGTTTCAAGCTCAGCCAGGACAAGTGAATGGAATGGAAGGGGATGTGCGAGAAGAAGTTGAGTGCCAAGCTTCAGTACAGGACTTAGCCAAAGCCTAATTTCCGAAGCCAACACCAGCTATGTCCAAGCATATCAAGCCATTGTATATCACGACTCATTTTGAGGGATATCCGATCTCTAGAGTGTTGGTAGATGGTGGAGCAGCCATGAATGTTATTCTTACTTCAGTTGCTGAAAAGTTGAAGAAGACCGACAAAGATATATGGGTCGTGATTGGATCCACCAGAATACTTGTATCCCATCTTTAGTACACTAACTTCTTGTTTTGTGGAATGGGAATAAAGTTGAGGTCGTACGATCAACTCAGACAGCAGATAAAGGAGAAACAGCCATCGATATGGTGTATGTGCTTCCATCCGAGTTTCAAGCTCAGCCAGGACAAGTGAATGGAATGGAAGGGGATGTGCGAGAAGAAGTTGAATGCCAAGCTTCAGTACAGGACTTAGCCAAAGCCTACTTTCTGAAGCCAACACCAGCTATGTCCAAGCATATCAAGCCATTGTATATCACGACTCATTTTGAGGGATATCCGATCTCTAGAGTGTTGGTAGATGGTGGAGCAGCCATGAATGATATTCTTATTTCAGTTGCTGAAAAGTTGAAGAAGACCGACAAAGATATTGTAGCATCTAAGATCGCCATCCGAGATTTTTCAAGTGGTAAGAGGCAAACCAAGGGAATTATACCTTTAGAGGTCATAGTAGTCAACAAGAGCATGATGACCGGTTTCTTTATCATAGACTCCAAACCTTGTTATAATGCTATCCTTGGGAGGGACTGGATACATCAGAGTATGTGCATCCCATCATCCTAGCATCAACTTTTGGTATTTTGGAATGGGAACACTGTGGAAGTAGTGGAAGCTGATTCTTAACCATCGAAAGCTTCAGCCAATGCAATTGATGCCTAATACTATGAGGAAGAGATTGGTTGTTCTGAAATTCAGAGAGAAGATGGTACTGGCCGAATTACAAGGATAGCGATGCGAAGAGTACTGGCCTTAAGCGTCGAGAAAGTCCACGAGGACTCGGAGCGGCCAACATTGGCAGACCTATTTGATCCCATTATCCATGGATAAAGATCTAGAGAAGGAGACACCATCGGCCGAAGTTGAATCAACGATGAGGAAACTACTGGCCCATTGGGCCGAAAACTCTTTTCAGAGTGATTCAGCCATGAATTTGTTAGAATTTATCACAGAAGGAGCACCAGAGGATGAACTGAAGGTAGAAGACATCGGCCCTACACCGGCTGAGTTGGAAGAGGACCTTACTGAAACTCAAGACCCACTAGAAGACCTGAATTTAGGGACCACCAAGGAGCCTCGGATAGTCCGGATCGGCAAACTCCTACCACCAAAGATGAAGGAAGATTTGAAGGCTCTGCTGACTGAGTTTCAAGATTGTTTTGCATGGAGTTACCATGAAATGCCAGGTTTAGATAGAAGTATAGTAGAACATAGGTTGCCTATACAGACCAGTTGTAAGCCTTACAAGCAACCTCCTCGGCAATGTGCCACCGAGGTTTTGCCTAAAATTAAAGAAGAAATGGAACGTTTATTAAAGGCCGGTTTCATTCGAACGGCCAGGTATAGTGAATGGTTATCTAATATTGTGCCAGTAAGGAAAAAGAATGGCAAAATGCGCATATGTGTTGACTTTCGAAATCTAAACTTGGCCACACCCAAGGATGGGTGCCCAATGCTCGTGGCCGACTTGCTTGTGGATGGTGAGGCCAAACATGAATTCTTTCTTTCATGGATGGGCCGGCAATTTTTATAGCTGAGGAGGATGTTCACAAAACGGCGTTCAGGTGCCCAAGCGCAATAGGAACATTTGAGTGGCTCGTTATGCCGTTTGGACTCAAAAACGTCGGTGCAACCTATCAAAGGGCCACGAATATGATCTTTCACGACCTTATTGGCCACACAGTTGAAGTATACATTGATGACATTGTGGTAAAGTCGGCCAAGACACAAAATCATTTGGCCGACCTTCGACAGACATTCGTACGGATGCGAGCCCACAAACTAAAAATGAATCCTGACAAATGCCTTTTTGGAGTATCGACTGGTATGTTCCTTGGTTTTGTAGTTCATAAAAAAGGATTTGAAATTGACAAAAACAAAGCCAAGGCCATTATGGATGCACCTGCTCCAAGCACAAAGAAGGAACTCCAATCATTCCTGGGGAAAGTAAATTTTCTAAGGTGTTTTATCTCTAACTCGGCCGACAAGATTTAGCCATTCTCTTCACTTTCTAGAACCAAGGCCGAAGATGAGTTTGTTTGGAGAATAGAGCACCAAGCGGCATTCGACCAACTCAAACAATACTTATCAAACCCACCGTCTTGGTACCCCCAGTACGTGGGAAGCCTTTGAAGTTATACATATCGGCATCAGATAACTCAATAGGAAGTCTACTGGCGCAAGACAATGATAATGGCAAGGAATATGCTGTGCATTACCTAAGTCGGATCCTCACTGATGTGAAAACTCGGTACACGCCTATTAAGAGGCTTTGTCTTGCATTATTCTTTTCAGTAATCAGGCTTCGGCACTACATGTTGCCCTCGGTCGTCCAAGTCATATCCAAAACCAATTTATTAAAGTATATGCTGACTCGACCTATCATACGAGGCCGAATTGGAAAATGGACCGTGGCATTGTCTGAGTCCACGTTTCAATATGTGGCTCAAAAGTCAGTCAAGGGCCAAGCATTGGCCGATTTTCTAGCTCATCACCCTTCGACCGAGTTTGAGGGAGCTGAGGAGGTTGATATTGGGATGGTATAGGCTTCCATGATCAACAACCACTGGACCATGTATTTTGATGGGTCTAGTGCTGAGTTTTCAGCCGGAGCTGGTGTTGTTGTTGAGACGCATGAAGGACAAAAGTTCCAGTTCGCCTTCCAATTACACTTTACATGCATGAACAATCAGGCAGAATGTGAGGCTCTTATTGTTGGCTTGGAGATTCTCCAAGAGTTGGTGGCACGGTGAGTTTTGGTGTTCGGAGATTCTCAACTTGTCATCAACCAAATGAATAAGGAGTTCAAATGCACAAGCTGGGGGCTTTTATCTTATCATGCTTTAGTTGGCAACCTAGCCAACACGTTCTACATAATCTCTTTCGCCCACCTCCCAATGAGATGGCCCAATTAGCCTCAAGGTTACGAATTCCCGAAGGAGACAACTCACGAGTCATCAAGATTGCCAAACGTACCCTCCCAGCTTTAGAAGAAAGAGGAGTCTCAGAGGACGTTTTTGATATCGACATCGAGCCAAATAATTGGTGACTCCCCATTATCAAATTCCACAAAAATCTTCAAGGTAATCATGATCGGAAGACTCGGTACTTGGCTGGACACTTTGTTATATACAAAGAAGCAGTATACCACAAAAGCTCCGATGACTTACTCCTTCTTTGTATAGGGGGGCAAGAGACTTTGGAAGTCATGAGAGATGTCCATGAGGGGATATGTGGTGCACACCAAGCCGGAATCAAAATGAGGTGGCTAATTCGAAGACACGGCTTTTACTGGCCGATAATTCTAAAGGATTGCATTGAATTTACAAAAAGCTGCAAGAAATGTCAAGTTCATGCACCAGTTCAAAGAGTTCCGGCAGACGTCCTCCATCTAATTGTTAATCCATGGCCGTTTCGAGGTTGGGCCATGGAGATTATAGGGAGTATTAGACCACCATCATCAAAACAACACGTATGGATTTTGGTTGCCACTTATTATTTCACTAAATGGGTAGAGGCCAAACTATACGTTACTATTTCGAGTCAGACAGTGATCAAGTTTGTGGAGGAGAACATTGTACACAGGTTTGGGATACCTGAAACCATAACGGCCGACAGGGGTTCGGTTTTCATAGCCGAAGCAATGCATGAACTCACAGATAGTCTGGGTATCAAGTTAACTCACTCAAGTTAACTCACTCAACACCTTACTATGCCCAAGAAAATGGTCAGGCTGAAGCCAGTAATAAAGGCATTATAAATATACTCAAGAAGATGGTTCAAGAGAATCCAAAGATTGGCACAATCTGCTATCCGAGACATTGTGGGCTTTTCAGACATCCAAATGTACAGCCACAGGGACAACGCCTTTTGTGCTAACGTATGGGCACAATGCTATGTTACCTATTAAGGTGAAATTGAAATCACTTAGATTCGCTGTTCAAAATGAGATGGTGGCTGACGACTACACTCAAGAAATGATTCAGGAACTTGAAGAACTCGACCAAGAGCGAATGGACACTTACAACCGAATGGAAGCACAGAAAAAGGCTGTGGCTCGTGCATACAACAAGCGACTTAAGTCTAAGTCATTTGCCGAGGAAGATTTAGTTTGGAAAGCCGTTTTGCCTATCGGAACTAAAGATAGACGTTTTGGAAAATGGTCGCCAAGGTGGGAAGGCCTGTTTATCATCGATCAAGTGCTAGGAAAAGGTGCATATCAACTTAGGGATCAAGATGGAGAGCTGCATGCAATGCCTATCAACGGGCAATTTCTTAAGAAATATTACCCCACGACATGGGAGATGAGGGTGCAAGAATTGTAGTGTACTATCTATAGAACATCGGCCGAGTTTTTGAATTTGTAAACTCGGCCTCCTTTGTTGTTTTGATGTTTTTATATAAACAACATTTTAGTGTCTTTTTTTACATCCCTTTACTCACATTTTTGAAATTTACCTTTACATTCGTTGGCTAAAGCTAAATAAGAGGTATCGGCCGAACCAAACATAATTGTGTTGGCTGAAGTCAAGTAATTATTTGGCCGAGTTAAACAAGAGTTGTTGGCCGAGACGACTGAGGTAATCTCGGCCGAAGTGAACATGAGTTTTAGCCGAACTTGAGTTGTTGATTTGGTTGATTAAAATGTTGAGTCTTTCATTGGCCAAAGCTAAATAAGAAGTATCGGCCGAAACAACCATAATTGTGTTGGCCGAAGTCAAGTAATTCATTTGGCCGAGTTAAACAAGTCGGCCGAGTCGGCTAAAGTAATTTCGGCCGAGGTGGACAAGAGTGCCATCCGAGCTTAAGATGTTTATTTGACCGAGCTCAAAGTAAGGTGCAAGACAAGCAATAGGACCTAGTTGGCTGAAATATATGAAGTCAAAAGTGGTTGAATCAATTGACAAAATATTGGCCGATGATCAACCATTCACATACGCAAAATTAGACTATAAGTCGTACAAATAAGGTCAGTTAGACTCTACAAAATTGAGGCAACTGGCTGAGTTATGGTCCTAGGGCCATGTACAAAATATAAGCCGAGTTGAATATCAAATCCCACTATAACTACATGTCAGGGGGTAGAAAAGACCGAAGAACTTCGTTAACATTTTCCAACTCTTTCATACCTTGATGGACCTTTAACTTCAAGATATCTCTTCTTTTGTTATACGACTTGACCAATGACAAAATCGAGCTATACCTGTTAAGATCTTGTTAGGGAACGATGGTTCGGATGGTGGCTGAAGTAGCTTTGACTTGTTCTTCAGCTTCGGCCAACTGCTTCTTTAGATCAAGCACTTTTTGCCTTCCCTTATCCAAAGAAGTCTTCAACTTGTGGAGTTGGCCAAGATCGGTAGACTGGGGAATGTCTTCATACTCACTTTTCAATTTCTCGCTGGCTTCAAACTCTTTTTGGGCTTCTAGACAAGGAGAGAGACTAAAATTCACAACAACCAAACGAGCATGAACTTCATAAGCTTCTACCTGAGATAAATGATTGGCTGAAATAAGTACTTCAACCGCCTCCTTGAAGGCGAGGAATCCAGTCTCGGTTATTGCTCTCGTATCACAACCCAAAAACTATATGACCGACTCAAGTGCCTTTTTGGTTTAGGTTGTTTCAAGCTTTTCTTCTATTGGGCTCGTGTTGTTGTCTAGCGTATCGAGAAATTGAAGTAACTCCAAACCAAGATCACCTGCTGTTTGGTCCTAGAAAAATACGAGATTGATTTAATTCAGCTAGGGTGAACAAAACCTAAAGTTGTTGAGGCACTCACCATAAGCTCAGCCGACGATGGAGTGCAAACGATAGCTTGATCGCTTTGAGGCAGCCCTTTAATAAGAGGAGAGGTAAGCGTTCCGAACATAGGAGGATTTGGTTCAGTTAGGTTGAGAAGAGCCAACTCCAGGGTTGAACCGCTTCGAGATTCTCCTACCTGCATAAACATTAAAGGTTCAAGTTGTTTCTATAGTATGGGAGCGATAAACACGAAGACAGATTGAAATATCTCACCTGGACAAGTGTTTGGTGGTTAAGCAATGCTTCTCGGTCAAGTACACCGATATCTTCAACATCCTTGGCAAAGTTGGCTGGCTTTGCGAGTTGTTGGCCGATACTTGTTGTATTAGGGAGTTGGTTCTCACCCAAGTCCTGCAAAAGAGAAGAGTCAATAATCACAGACAAGCAAGATATAAAATCCAAGAACGGAATATGAGAAACTTACGTCCATGTCAATTTCAACTAGGGAGCTCTCAGGAGGATGCAAAGAGTGATCAATGCGGCCATCTCCCTGATAGGAGCATAAAATGCGACAAATTTATAGTTTTACTCTTTGCAGTCAGAAACAAGAAGGAAAGCTTGTGGAAAAATTGGTGCAAAACAGTTACCGAGAAGCAGAAAACAGAGTACTAGAGAAGCTGCCTTATTTTCTTCTGTATTAAGAAGCTGTTTTGAAGAACTTTTGAGAGGAATCATGAAGAAAAGCCTAGCAATATTTGAAGATCACATGTTCTACTATTACTATAGGCAAATATTTGGTCCAGAATGATAAACAAGAAGCCGGAGGCTGTGCTCAAAGTTGGTACCTCGAGAAGACTGTTTCTATCAGCTTTTCAGGAAGCTTTTTCAAGGGCTTTTCTACTAGACTTAAAGCATGATATGCATAAAGTTTCCCCCCAGATTTGAAGATTAGATGTTGTACAACATTTTAAAATCAAGAATCATCCAGAAAGGTGGTGGAATGTATAAGTTATGATGCTGCAAAGATGAGCAGAAGATAAGAAAAATCTGGAATTTCTGACAAGTCTTATCTTCGAAGCATGTTTGAGCAGTCTTTTGGAGACTTTATTGGAGTTTGCTTTGGAAGATTATTGTTTGGACATCAATAAATGATGCTATAGGGTATTATAGGCCTGAGAAATATACAGAAAATTTGCTACAAAGTCGTTCTACAAGCCCATAAATTTGACCCAACAATAAGGAAAATCTGGAAATTTCTGACAGATTTGATTGTGAAGACTTTTCAAGGCTGTTTTTGGGCAACAAGTTGAAGGGATTTTGCCTGCCTGAAAATCATGTTCAAATCTGAGATGGAACCTAGTTAAAAGAGGGGCTAAAAAGGCTATCCTAAGTGAGGCAGATTCTTTGTATCTCTTGGCAGATTCTTTGCATCTCTTGGCAGATTGTGTGTATCTATTGGCAGATTGTTTTGAGGCTTCTTGGGGACTCTTTGCTGAGTTGTTAATGAGTTGTATACATTATATAGGAGCTGTGAAGGATATAGAAGTCAAAGATTTCAGCCCAAGAAGAGGAGTTCACATTGGAGAAGTAAAAACTCAATTTAACTGCAAGAATACCCTTGAACTTGTAACTCCTATATAAAGGGCCTCCTTCCACATTTTTCACCATACAAACAAACATAGATATACACACACCATCTACTGCCCTAAATCAGAGACCACAGCTCCATACTCTCCCCTCATCATAGTTCACGAAATCCCTACTCCAAGGAGAAGCCGTAGCCACCATCTTCCATCAGATCATCTTCCATCATCCTGTCGTGCTCTTGCTTTGAAGACGCCTCAAGCTTTCTTGGAGAATATTCAAAGTGAGATCGTGATATCTACTGCCCTCTACGATTTATTCCTTTTGTACTTTTCGAATTCAATATGTATATGTCTTCGGATTTCCAAACTATGAGCGAGTAATTTTCTATGTTGAGAACTAGTGTGAAACCCTAGTTATGTGATGGATTTTTAGCTTTTGAATCTCTTTCTCAATTACAAGGTTTTGTGAATGCTTTGTTTGGTTTTGTTTTATAAAATCTTTTATATGTTTATGTCTTAGATTGATCACCTAAAATATGAGCATGTAATTGGAGCTAGTTGATAGGAGCATAAATGCCATGTTTATAATGTTTAAACCCTATATTTTGCTAAGTTATTTCCTTTAACTTGATCAATTTAACTTAGTTAGTGTTTTACAGGTGAAAATGGAGTCTCAAGGTCCAAAAATGACAAAGGAAAGCACAAGTGGCGCAAAGATGAAGAAATGGAAGTTTTCCCAGTTTAACTAGGAAAAGGAATCCTAGATGGAGTAGGAGTCTGAAGCTGACTTGGACAAGGAAACCCAATTCTATTTAGATAAGGAAACCTAGTTGATAAGGAGTCCCTTTTGAATAAGGATTACTCAAGAAGGTTCCAGAAGAGTCCAGAATATTTCGGCAAAAGGAAGCAATATTTGACTAGGAAACCTGATTGCATATGGAGTTCTACTTGTACTAGGAGACATGTGGAAGGTAGGAGAACCAAAGGAGTATTCATGAAGCATCTAGAAGTGGCGTGAAGGGCATGTGTAAGGCATGTGACGGCAAAGAAATCCTAATTGGACACAAGTTATGCTTTAAAGTCAAATCCATTACAGATTCAGAAATCTGTCTGTGCAGATCAGTCAACTTCAACTTAGTGCCAAAAATAGCTTAGAGCTCAGAAAATTATGATCTTTATATGGTTGGAAATCTATGGATGTCTAGTTTCCACAGATTTTTACGGTTCATCGATATCTATTTTCTAGAGGAAGTTATGGCCGTTTTAGTGTACGGAGGTCAATTATGCAGGAAATCTGTTTTGTGCCAACAAAGTCCTAAGTCAACACAAACTGGGAGGCTTTAGACGTCTCCCTATATAAACCTAGTGTTTATGACGTCTCAAGGTGATCAACTTTTCTCCACAATTTCAGTTTCTCACTTGTTTTCTATCTAGTTTCAGGTTTTCACAATCTTCAAGGAGCTTTGCCGTGCCATCTTCCTCCATTGCCGTGTTCTTCACTTGTTGCGACACCTTGGAGCTGCTTTGGGTCTTTGGGATGTAATTAAGGGTTGTTCATATGCTTTATCATACATATATTCACGGTTTGGTGTACTTGTTAGATAAAATTTCTGCTTTGGATTTTCTATGTGTGAACCTAAACTTTTGAGCATGCAATCTTATTTTTGGATGCAATTTTGATATTCTTTTCAATGTTTGGTCTGTTTATGTGTGTTTACTTCTTGTTAGTTGCCGAATATATGGATTGATAATCTGATTTTGTTTTATAGGAAACTTTTGCATGTTCTTGTTCTTTGGTCGCCAACTTAGGATGATTGCATGTAATTGGAGCTAGTAATTAGGTGAACGCTTGTTGATCCTAATTCAATATAGTAGTAAAGGCTTTGGACAAAGGTCAAAATTAGATTATGCATGTAATGAAAAGACTTGCTTTGAGTACTTGAATTTGAATGTTTATTGACTAAACTTTCACTTGCTCTTAATGATTTGAATGCATGAGATTATGAGTCGCTTCGATTGTGTGATACTTGCGTTTGAAATATGTTGGTTTAAGTGCATTGCTTGTCAAATGTGTAAAGGGAAGTAAAATAAGGGACATTGGTTGCTTTGATCTTTGTTTCTTGGTTGATAACGTTCCATGGTAACTTATAAGATAAAAGAATTGCATGATTACGTTGATCTTGAATTGTTCTTGATGAATTGTTTTCCAAAAATTCTTCTTTTCCAACCTTTGTAAATAAAACATTATTATTCTTTTATTTGTTTTCTGAAATTTTCAAATTCAATCTTTAAAATCCCCCTTGTTCTTGTTTCTTGATGTTCTTGTATATTTGTAATTAAATAAAATCAGTTTTTGGATTTTTAGGTTGCATGCACACATAAATAACTAAGTGTTCAAGTAAACCCTAATTTGTGTTTGGCTCAAACTCTAGGTTACGTGCTCTAGTGGTAATAGGATTAAATTAGAAGGATCTAGATTCCTATTCAATGTACGATTACTTTCCTTGTATGATTGAGATTCTATGCATTGTAACCCTCTATATAAAGATATTATCAATGAGAATACAAAGCAAATTCCTCTTAAATTCTGTTTCTCTACAACACGTTATCAACACGAAGCCCTAACCCTGAAACCCTAAATTTGTAGCTGTACATACTGCCTATATCACATACCGCCAAGCATAAGCAACGACATAGTATGTGGTCCCCACGACATGGTAGGTCCCGCTTACAACATACATTCTGTAGTTCGACACCCAAGCTACCTTGCTATGGTGGAGGTCGACCGGTACCTCATGGGGAGGCCACCCTCCCATGATCTTCAAGAGGCTTCAAGAGAAGCAATATGTGTATTATGTCCCACATCGGAAATGCAAACTAGATGGGGACTTCCTTTAGCTATAAAAGGAAGTCCTCCCCTTCTTAGAATGGAGGGATCCATGATCCCTATACTTGTATCACTACAAAGGTCACTTGGCCTCAATCATAGTAGAAATACCTAAGTGGACGTAGCCTTGCCTCAAGGGCAAGGTGAACCACTATACATGCTTGTGTCTCTCTCTCTCTCTCTCTCCCCATCATGATCCACACTTAGTTCCCGTTCCATATTCTTCAGTAGAAACATTGGCGCTAGGTGGAGGGTACCTATGTTTGGGTATGAATCTCCGACCTTGAAGACAAGCCATCCGGGTACATGAGCCATCCAGGTACTCGCAGGACACCACCTCACCTTCCTCACCCATAAGGTTTTAAATATCGGTATTTTCATATCTATCGGTATTTTGAAAAATGGAGATATTGGATATATCGGGGATACAGTGTACGAAAATATCGTTTTTGAAAAAAAGTCAATTTATTTGAAATTTAGAACTACATATAAATACATATGAATGTAAATTTCATCTACATCCAAAAAGAGACTCTAGGCGGTTGAAAAGCCGCTCGCTGGTCTATGAAAATGCAATAATCAGACCAAGACATATGACCCATATAGTGCGAATTGTAGTGTTGAACATGATAGTTATAGATCTCTTTAGAGCTGCCGACTGTTTCCCCTATAAGGGGATAATAAGGATGAACCCAACTAGATGACTGATCATATACTTTTCCATATTGATTATATCTAGCTATAAGCATCATAACCAAATTGATTGTTGCCTTCATGAGATTCATTTGAGATCCCACTGCGCTCTGTGCCTAAACTGATAGAGTCAAAACTTAAGGCAATTGAAGAAACATCAGATGGGGTACTTTGATCATCAATTGCACCTCTAGTCCTCCTTCCATATCACCATGACGAGCTGTTATCACTCCGTGGTCTTCATCTTGGGTGGCATGATCAAAATTACCTTCACAGGTAAATTGGAATCCTCCATCCACAGAAGATTGTCCATATTCATATCTTTCACCTCCACCACCCGTTCCGCTTCCAACCTCTCCACCATCATCAGAACTATCTGGAGTTGCTGTACCTCCCCATGCATCATCACTATCTGAATTATCTTCTGGCTTTTTAACAACTTCTTCAAATAAGACTCTCTCTACGTTGATTCCAGCATTAGTTGCAGTTTCTACAACTTGTGGAAGAGGTCTTCCAGCTTCATCATCGAGGTGTAACTTGATGACCAAATTATTATTCAAGTCTCCCACCAATAATTTCTATGGGAAATTGGTAGGAAATTTCTATGGGAAATTGGTAGGAAATTTCCTTCCCTGATCAATTTGGGGCCCTTTGTATAGTTTTATAAACATTGCACTAAATAAAATAAAATCAATAAAAAAAATGAATTACATTTAACTATTTAACCGTTTGTAGTTTGCTTCATATCATATATCACTTTCTATTTTTAATTAGGGTTATTATTACAAATGCTACTTGAACTATACCTCAATTTCATTGATGGTACCTGAACTTCAATTTGGATCACAACCAGTACCTGAACTTTTCGATTTCATTTTAAATGGTACCTAGAGCCACCTCCGGTCACTATTCCAACTAAAAACGGCATGGGGGGCGATCATAGTGATATTTTTGATGATTTCAAGGGTTGTGATCATATATAGTGATGATTTTTTGGTAATAGACTTGCCTTGAACTTGTTTTTTTTGTTTTTTATTTTTTTAGATTTGGGTTTTTTGGCCGGATTATACCTTTCTGCATCCAAATCTTCAAGTAGACTCCAAACACCTAACAAAAAAAATGCACAGCAACTATATCTTCGAACTAGATGTTTGCACCATCCAAATCTTCAAGCAGTAGTTGTCGTAGACGAGTTCGCACCTCCCAAATGCAGAGCAGCATTTTCTTCAATGTTAAAACCACAAAAATTATACAAATAGCCAAGTCAATATAGAAATAAGTTGATGCATTAATAAAAAAAAAAAAAATCAAGTAAGCTAAAATTTCCAGATTATACCTTTCTGCAATTCTTCTAGATCGTTATACAAGGACATCTCATCCGTTGTTGGTTCTGAATAGAAATTAGGCTGCTCAGATCTTAACCAATCATTAGTGCAGACTAGTGCCTCAACCATTTGAGGAGTGAGTGAACTCCTAAAGGGATCAACTTCATACTTTGCAATCATGTTCAGTTTATAGTTTATACTTAACTACAGTCCTTTTCAGTACAAGCAGAATAGATACTTCAAGCAGAAATATATACACACAGAAAGTCACAAAATAATTAATAAGAGAACAAGCAGAAACTTATTCACACAAAAAGTCTCAAAGTCACATACTAATTAATAAGAGTACAAGCAGAATAGATACTTCAAGTTCAAAGAATTTTAGCATCCATAAAACATAATTATACACAAGAACTGGTAAAGTCATAATCAAAAACACCCATACACAAAGTCACAAGCAGATATTTCAAGTTCAAAGAATCAAAACCCAACCAAGCACACACAAGTTTAGACGTTTAGTTACCTAATCAAAGACCTCGATCACCTCTCTGCCTGAGGATAAACTGATAAACCCTCAACTGAAATCCATGGTCAATACCTTCAAGCTTCAAAAGACTTTCCTACCAAAACACATATTAAGATATATGTTAGATAACCACGATCAATTTCAACCATGAAATTAACAAAATCAACAACAGATTCCATTTTTTTCATAGAAATTAGAGCAAAAGGAGTAACAAGAGTACAAAACTAAAAAGAAAATGATTTTACCTAATTATTTGTGCTCGGAAACACCACTTGAACACTGTATAAGCCTCCGAGCAACCACTTCAACCAAGCAACTGATTTAGGGTTGGTCGAACGATTTGAGGATTACAAAATCAAACGATATCTGGGTTGAAACTTATGTTAGTGAGGTTCGCATCAATGATCGATTGTTGTTTTTGGGATTGGATTGGGGCTGGGTTGGTTCTGAGAGGAACTGAGGAAGAGAAAGGAAGAGAGGGTTGAGACTCGAGAGAGAGAGGTTGCGGGCACAAGTCGCAAATGACCTAATCTAACTAACCCCTCTTAGGTTACCCCAATCTCCACTAAGATCCAACGGCTGTCATTCATAGATGCTAGAAATCAACGGCTTAAAACATACCTAGTATTCAAATAAATAGAAAATAAGAAAAGTATACATATACGGTTGGTACGGTAATATCGTATAAGTAGAATTGGCATACCGCTACCGAGCCGCGTATGAATATACAGTACGGTAAAACCGAACCGAACCTTCTGTTACCGTTTTTGTCGGCACCGACGGTGGCGGTTTGGCCGGTTTTGGCAAGTTTGGCAATTTAAGCCACCCCTAATCCGTGGCACCCATTTCTTCCACTCGGGTGTCGATTTCGGCCAACTCCCTGGTTGTTTAGAATTTGTATTCCAACTAGACCAGCTAGCTCCGCCGGTCAAGCAAGATGTGTCCACCAATGAGTTTCTAGAACCTCGTTGATGGCTAGCGGCATACCCGAGCTGTAATGTGGTCCTAATATACTCTCTTCGGGTTCCTTGTTCTTCGTCAAACAACATATCACAGAGCTTTGAAGTTTGTCCTCAGAAGCATTGAAGGCAGTTTCAAGCTTGGTTTAGAATTCGGCCAGTTGTGCTTTTGTTGTGGCCAATTGTGCTTCTGTTGCTTCGCTGTCCTCTAGCCCCATTTCGGTCTCTGATGTGTCATCGGCCATGGAAAGCTTCGTTTATCAACAGTGGAGTTTATTCAAACCTGCAAATAAATCACATAATCAGTGCATGATAGATTTCGATCCTTGTCTAACACAGAAACCAAAGTTTGCAAGTTATTCAAAATTCAAATTTTGAAAAATTGGAGGTTATGCCTTTGGACTCAAGATCATTGTTCAATCAATACAAAAAAAAAAAAAACTCAAGGATTTGCTCTTCTATCCTATCATCGGAGAATGCTATCAGGTGAATTTAGGCTTCTACCATCAAAAGCAAAACAATAGAAGTAGTACAGCAAGACCAGAGGTTGTGGGAAAGCCTAATCACAGCAACAATAAAGGTTATGAAAGAAAATAGGGAGAGGACAGAAAGCATTCTCAATTATTGACAAGAGATCCCAGCAAGTGCTAGCTTTAATTATGGAGTTTGATTTTCAAAACTCTTAATCAATAGGATATTGAAATCTTAGCCTGGGGTTTTTCAGATGCCAAAGTCAAACCTCCTCGAAGGAGAAGAAGGAAGAAGAATAAGGAGGAGGAGAAGAAAATTAGATTTTAGGTACCTAGATTTAGGTGTCCAAATCAAACCGGGGAAGGAGGGAGGGAGGAAGAAGAAGAAGAAGAAAGAGAAGGTGTTGATGCTTAAAGTTCAGCGGTAGCTAAACCTTTGTTAACGCTGGTCCAATAGGCGGACCGCTACCTATCAAGTGAAATACAGAGCACGTCAGAGGGAGACCGCGCTGGGCTGTCTTCACTTCTCCGATGCCTAAGTTAGTCAATGTATTTGTGTTGACAAAGTAACAGTAGGTAAGTATTAATTATGTAATTAATGAGGAGAGAGGAGATGACCTTTTATAGGTGAGGAGAGAGCTGATCTTCTCCATGTTTTTGATGTGGGACTGATATGTTTCACTCCCAGCTTCTGGAGCTTCTGATGCTGTCTTGGAGCGGCGTGTTGTGGCGCGTCAGTGGTGATCTAGGGGCAAGCCGGGGCTTAGGCGGTAGCCTGCTTGGCTGTGTTCCCGTAGGTCACTACTTTGGTGGGAGTTGGCACAACTAGTGGTAGCATGAGCGTGTCTCATTATAGCTAATTATGCTTGCAAATGCCTATGTAAGTACAAGTCCCCTAAGTCCCCAGGAGGGCAATCTTGGTTGGGGAGTTGCCTAGCGGTTCGTAGCGTTGCTTTCGCCAGTCTTGCAAAAGCATAATTAGCGTCAATGCGTTGTTAACCATAGACTTTCTGAGACTTTCTGAGCAAACACTTTATACCCTTCCGGGTGGGCCCCTGCTAGGCCCCCTAGGGAGTCCCCTACTCCCCGGCTAAGATAGACCTCCATTTGGCCGGTGTATTGTTTGTTGAGGGGAGCTGCACTGAGCAAAGGGTGTTGGGTAGCAAACCCAATCTTTGATACCCAAGTGGCGGGGGTTAACATGCCTGATCAGGGCCGTCGAAGACTGTTTGACGCATACTCCTACCTGTCCCAGAGGACCATGTTTTGACTGTAACGCCGCGTTGCGGTCGTTGTCAAAGTGAGGCGTTGCCTCAGGAATCACCGCTGGCGAAATTCCCTCCGTTGATGATATGTGGTCGGTAATGTCGCAGGGACCTGCCTGGCAGCAGCCTGGTACATGGCTTTACGGTCAGCAGTGACGGTCTTCCTAGGTGTTGAGGGAGAAGTCTCGCTAGCGGAGTTGTCCCTATCGGAGACTAGCCTAGCTTGGCAGATGATATGTGAGAAGTTCTGCTAGAGGAGTTACGCTTAGCGGAGACTATCTCACTTGCAATATGAAAGAGAGAAGTTCCGCTAGCAGAGTTGCGCCTGGCAGAGACTATCTCGCTTGCAATACGAAAGAGAGAAGTTCAGCTAGTGCAGTTGCGCCTAGCGGAGACTATCTCACTTGCAAGATGGAAAGAGAGAAGTTCCGCTAGCGGAGTTGCGCTTAGCGGAGACTATCTCGCTTGCAAGATGAAAAGAGAGAAGTTCTTTTTCGATGGTTTCCCTGTACAGACTCTTCATGTGATGGTGCTCGACACGTGGCCTACATGTATTAGATTAGCATGTGCGATAACGTCTCCTCAGCACGCCCGTCATCTCGTCATTAATGCGAGTAATTATTGATTTTGTAACCGAGGCGTCGGCTCGGTTAATTAAGAAAGTAAGTGCGTTTGCGGGGCACGTGTACGGTTGTGGTGCGATGTCATTTTTTCAGCGGATAACGTAGATTAGTTTGATGTTGACATAAAAGAGAGGGAAACCTTGTGTTTTTGGCACTTTGCACCTTGAACTAGTATCGTCGTCTTCAAGCTGGTTTGCTGCATTTCGAGAAGAAGATTGCTACGGTTTCGTGAGGTTGTCGATCCTTGAAGCACGAAGATCTCCTATAGTGAAGAGAAGCGTCGTCGGTCGCACCAAAGTCTTCCATCCTTGAGGTTGGTATTCTGAATCCCATCCCTGTTTTATTGGATTTCTGTGTTTGTTTTTTGTCGGTTTCTGGGTTTTTTCCGATTTGGGGTGTTCTGTTCCTCCCCGGTGTGCTCTGAGGGTGTAAAGCGAGCTTTGGGGATGGGTTTTGGTGTTTTGGTAGAGAGTTGGGGTTTTGGGGTTTGTTGGATGGTTGAATCTGGGTTTTTGAGTATATGGGTGCTTCTGTTCTTGTTTTGGTATTTGTCGGGCAATTGTTCTTGATGTTCCTGGATGTAAGTGGTAAAGGGATAGTCTAGATCTTTTACGAATTGACTGGTTTGGGTTTTTAGGGTTTTGGGATGGCTAGCATCATAGAGATTTCAAGCAGTGAGGATTCCGGGTCTGACGAGTCGCTCAACGTGGCGGATAGGGTTTTTATTGACTCGTTGCGTCTGTCTGCCCCTGCATGAACCTCTCGGTCTGAACTGCTAGACATTGAGCCGGTACAAACCATACCTTGGGAAGTTGCCATGGGTCTTGTTGGTCGTCCTGAGAGTTCTAGGACAGGAGAGGATGCCGCTACTCACAAGAGGCGGGAGGAGAGGCTGGTGAGCAATAGTGCCGCTAGCGGCTCCACCGATGGGGTGAGAGAGCCTGGAGGGGAAGAGGTTGAGTCGGCCTGGGTTCTCCGCGACGGTACTGCGGTGGACAAGGCTGGAGGACCGATGACGGTGGCGACCGTCAACAGTGTGAAGCAGGTGTTCCACTTGCCAGGTGTTGTGAAATTGCGACCGCTGCTGAAGGATGAGAGAGTGTTGTTCCTGCCAGCGGGGCATGCCGCCGTGCACGAGGCGATATTCCGCCAGGGAGTGACATTCCCGCTACTGCCAAACCTCTGTATTTTGGTCTGTGAATTTGGCATCGCTTTTAGGCAAATTTACCCTAACATGTGGCGGTTGCTGATGGCGCTCAACTCACTTTGGCATCTGTCCGATTGTGAGGGTCCAACCGTGGCGGAGGTGCTGCACTTCTACGAGTTGGTGTACGTGAAGCGCCAAGGATGCAGCGGACAAGTGAATCTGAGTAGCTGCCAGGGGGCGCCCAAGCTAATCGAGAATTTGAAGGACTCATGTCACCTTGCCAGGAGACCTTCTGCGTTGCCACCGATGGATGGGAGTACCAAGCAGGGTCGAATGCGGGGGAGCAGACATTCAGGATTAAGTCAGAATTCCAACATATCCGAGGTTGTCAGTCTGCCGTTGTCTAGAGTTGATTTTTGTTGCGTGATACGTCCGTTGTACTAACCGCTTCGTTGTTTTTTTTTGGTAGCAGGCCTGCACTATAGCCTGACGCGAGATGAAGAGTACCGCCTGGCAAGGATCCGCGGCTGCTGGCAGAACCGTAATTTGCTAGATCTCCGCCTACTTACACGTTGGGAGCTGTTGGTCGATCAGTAGTTGACACGAGCCCTTGGTAAGTACCTTCTGCTGGTGTGCCTTTGTTCAATTGTTGTCAAGCTAACCCGTTGTTTTTTGTAGACTCTCCGCCGGGTAACAAAGCGAGCCGCGAGGCGTTCCAAAAAGCCATGGACGGTGCAAAGATAAACAATTTCCTAGAGAGTATGTATGCCTCTGGGCTAGAGGCTCAAAAGACCAACATTGACCTTTAGACATTGGCGCTGAGCCCATCTGAGGTTCCCGTGGTGTTGCCGATGCCGCATCACTCACACCTCGGCCCCAAAAGCTCACCTGTTGTGCAGGTGGAGGTTGGAGGAGGCAGTGCCCCTGCTGCGCCAGTGCAGCAGAAGGAGAAGGTGCCCGCCGTTAGGCGTGGATCAAAGGAGAGAGTGGCACCTACAAGGGAGCCAGTGACTATTACGGGGCTGGAACCGCCGATAGGAGCGCTCCCTGTCGCCGCTGGTGTGACACAGGTGGTGCACCAAAGAAAGCAGCAAAAAAATGACCCAGTCGACAAGGATGATGCGACCAATATGGAGACCATTGGGGTCCGCCAGCGGAAGAAGGCAAGAAGGCAAAGCAGACCCTGTCGAAGGCGACTGTGACCTCTGGGCCGGAGGTGCAGACAAGCGACCTTGACTCGTTTGCCGCATATGCTTAATTCCTAACAGAGCCTGAGCAGGAGTTCATATTCTACCTCTGCCAGCGGCTGGGTTTCCGCGGGTTGGAGAGAATCGTGTGCTCAAACGCCATTGAGCAGTCGCCCTATAGCTTGGCCTTCGAGCATTTGTCGGTTGGGCTACATGAGATGTTCTTGGCAGCCTCAAAGCAGCCCCGGGTGGAGCGGCAGCTTAGGGAGGAGGTCGAAGGTCTCTAGAGGGAGTTGGCGGAGGCCAAGGACAGGTTGGCGAATGCGGAGCGACGCCTGACAAAGGCAGAATGTGATGCCGCTGATGCCCGCGGCAAGCTTTCTGTCGCCGTCGAGTGGGACATGGAGCGGAATGACCACGTCTCCAGACTAGAGCAAGAGATAGCCCTGCTGAAGGATCAAGTGGCGGCAAAGGTGAAGAAGGTTGAGATCCTTCAGCGGGATTCTGCCGCGAAGTCCGCTGCGGTGAAGAGGTTGGAGGATGAGGTTGCTCGTCTGGGAGCGGAGGGGAATGGTGAGGCGTCTGCTGCTGTAGAGGTATTCAAGCAGTCGACGGAGTATAAGAAAGCGCTGACTGAGGCGGCAAAGGCTGGCGCTATGGCCAACGTGGAGCTGCTGAAGCAAAAAGGCGCCATTGACTGGGTCAAGGCGTCTCAACCAGTAGGGTCATCAAGTCAGAATGCACCGCCGGCGCAGGGTGTGGTTCGCGCCGAGGCTGAGTGTGCCCGCTCAGGTAGTGGGGAGAGTAATGTGCGTCCGGCGAACGACTCTCAGCAAACCCCTCTTCCTACTCAGTCCGAGGTTTCTCGTGCAAGCTTTCTAGCGACCCACACCCGGGCAGATGGTACCATTGTAATGCCTAGCCCTACAGCTCCTAGGTCCGATCAGGCGAGCCGTCAATCCGAGCAACAACCGCCACCAGAGGGCGAGACTGTTGCTGATGCCCCTTATCAATGAAGCCATCTCCACAGCCTGAAGTAGTGCCGCTGAGGCCTTTGTTTTTTTTTTTTTTTTTTTTTTTTTTTTGCGCCGCTATGCCCTTTGTAATCAACAATATTCTTGGGCGGGGAGTCCCGACTCCTAAAGTGCAATTGGTAGTTTGTTTTTGAAATTTTTCCAAGTGTGGATGTGTTTGCTGATTGCATTGTTTGAATATGTCTAAACCGCTAGAGTTTTTACTGGTTGTTTTGTGGCTCAATGAAACATTAAAGGGATTAAAATTGTTCCAAGTGCATGATGTAGCGAACGTAGTCCGTTTAATATTGTTGGCGTTGCCAGTTGATTCTTGTGCTTGGACTTAGCGACAATGGTTTGAATAATTCCTCGTTTCATTGATAGTTGATATGTCAGCGTTTACAAAAAGCAGGGTTGTACCCGTTGGATAGCTTCCCTTAGCTAAATATTGAGTCAAAAATTTAGCTAAGCCAAGATATTGTAGGGTAGCCGTATGTCTACTTGTAGTAATACCGAAGGTGTTCAGTATTCCAAGGGTGGGTCGTTGTGACCCCATTTTTGTCCATTAGGTAGAAGGTGTCGGGGCTAGCGACTTCCACAATTTTGTATTGACCCTCCCAAGTTGGGCGAAGTGCTGTTGGCGGTGGCATGACTTCCTTCATTACCCAGTCCCCCAGTTGGAGGTTCCGGGCTTTGACCCTAGCATTGTAGAAACGTGATACCCGCTGCTTGTTTTGCAAATTGTGCAAATGGGCCTTGTGTCGTTTTTCCTCTAGGAGGTCTCTGTCGAAGTTGACTTTCTCGCCGTTAGTCTCAGCGCAGTAGCCTTCGACCCTAGTGGTAGGTTGAGTTACCTCAATGGGTAGGACGGCCTCAGTTCCGAACATCATGAAGAATAGTGTTTCACCAATGGCGGAAGTTGGGGTAGTTTTGATGGCCCACAGAACTTCCGAAGTTTCTCCGCCCATAAACCCTTAGCGTTGTCGAGTTTCTTTTTTAGCAGTTTCTTGATTATCTTGTTTGCTGCTTCGACCTGACCGTTGGTTTGGGGGTGAGCGACAGATGCAAAACTCATCTTTGTGCCCAGGTTAGCGGTGAAAGAAATAAGTTCCTTATTGTTGAACTGTGTGCCGTTGTCTGTGATGATTGTGTGGGGGATGCCATAGAGGCAATAGATATTCTTCTAGAGGAAGTGAGTTACCTTTGCGGTGGTGATTGCCGTCAGTGGTTCCGCCTCTATCCACTTGTTGTTACAGTCAATGGCAACAATGATGTATTTGAACTGGCCCTTGGCGGTTTGGAATTTAGCCATTAAGTCCAAGCCCCACGTGGAGTGGATCCATGGACCAATGATGATCGACAGTGGTTCCGCCAGGGCATGTGGGAGATCAACATACTGTTGACATTTGCGGCAAGATTTCGATATCCTTCTGGCGTCGTCGCCGAGCGTAGACCAAAAGTAGCCTTGTCGCATTGTGCGATTGGCCAAGGATCTGGCGCCCGAGTGGTTTCCACATTCCCCGCCGTGTATCATTGCCAGAACGACCTTTCCCTCCTCTGGGGTTAAACACTGGAGGTTGGGATAGGTGAACGTAAAGCTTGCCATTCTGGACGTTGTAGCGGGTTGCTCTCCGCTTGAGCTGTCGTGCTTCGAACTTGTCCTCTGGCAATGTTCCATTGCGCTTGTATTTGATGATTTCATTCATCCAACTGGGATTGACCTCAATGTTGAAGATCTCCGCTAGGGTTTTTGTGATGCTAGGCCTGTCAAGATACTCCACCCTTGTGTCTGCTGGACTTTGGTGTGGTTGAGCGGTTGCTAGTCTTGCTAGTGAATCGGTCTTGGCATTTTTTTCCCTGGGGATCTGTGTGATGGTGTAAAATTTGAATTTTTTTAGGAGCGTTTTGACGTACCGCCAACTGTTGGTCCTTGGCTTGGAAACTATCACTGACCTGGTTAACGACAAGCTGGGAGTTGCTGAATATGTTGACACTGTCAGCCCCTGAGTCGATGGCGAGGAGTAGGCCGGCAATGAGCGCTTCCTAGTCCGCAATGTTGTTTGAGGCCTTGAAGTTGAATTTTAATGCGTATTCCATGTTCAGTCCCCCTGGCCCTATTAGGATGACTCCGGCGCCGCTTGCCCTGGCACAAGTGGAACCGTCCAAGTGTAGGTTCCAGTTCGATTGCTGGGGGGCTTGTCCTTCAACTGTTATCATTTCTGTGCTAGGCTCTACCTCGATGTTGGGCTCAACCTGCCGCTCAATGAGCTCAGCAATGAAGCCCGCCACCACCTGGCCCTTCATGGCGGTTCTTGGTTTGTAGTCTATGTCGAACTCGCTGAGCTCGATGGCCCACTTGCTGAGACGTCTCGAGTGTTCAAGGTTCTGCAGTACTTGTCTCAGCGGTTGATTTGTTAAGACATGAATTGTGTGGGCCTGAAAATACTGGCGGAGGCCCCTAGCGGCGACGATGAGTGTGAGAGCGAGCTGCTCCAAGGGGGATATCTTGTTTCGGCCCCGTTCATGCATCTACCGGCGTAGAAGACGGAGAGCTCATCCTGGCCGTCCTGCCGAACAATGGAGCAGCTTACCGCTGACTATGATACCGCTAGGTATATATACAATGTTTCTCCCTGCACTGGGATAAAGAGGAGCGGAACTGCTGCCAAGTACTCCTTCAAGCTTTGAAATGCTGCCTCACAGTCTGGGTTCCAGTCGATGACCTTCTTGTGGGTTGTTTTCAGGACTTTAAAAAATGGGAGACATTTGTCATTGAGTCTTGAGATAAACCGAGAGAGGGCGGTTAGCTTTCTCTGGAGGCTTTGAACGTGCTTTTTCCACTCTGGAGCCTTCATGTTGAGGATGGCTTGTACCTTGTCAGGGTTGGCCTCTATGCCCCGCTCGCTGACTATGTAACCTAGAAATTTACTGGCGGTGACGCCAAAGAAGCATTTTTCTGGGTTAAGGAGCATACCGTAGGCCAAGAGAATGGCGAATATAATTCTGAGATTTACCACGTGTCTGCTGGCCTTTATGCTTTTTACCAACATATCGTCCACGTAGACCCCGATGATTTTTCCCAGATGCTCAGCGAACATAGCGTTCATCAGCCGCTGGTAAGTTGCACCAGCATTCTTCAAATCGAAAGGCATGACATTGTAGCAGTATAGGCCCTTGTCGGTGGTAAAGGAGGTGCACTCTTGGTCACCAGGGTGCATCTTGATCTGATTGTAGCCGGAGAAGGCATCCATCATGCTGAGTAGCTCGTGGCCAGCGGTTGCATCGACTAGTTGGTCTATGCGAGGTAGCGGGAAACTGTCTTTGGAGCATGCCTTGTTGAGGCCCTTGAAATCGACACACATTCGCCACTTTCCGCTGGGTTTTTTTACCATGACCAAGTTGGAAATCCACTGAGGGTAATTTACTTGGCGGATGAATCCAATGCTCTGGAGCTTGGCAACCTCTTCCCCTATTGCACGGTATCTCTCCTCGTCAAAGGCCCTTCGTCGCTGCTTGGCAGGGTAGGCGGATGGTTTGATACTTAGTTTGTGTGTGATGATCTCGGGGGAGATGCCTGGCATGTTAGTGTAGGACCATGCAAAGACGGCGGCGTTGTCACGTAGGAACTGGGTGAGTTCAGCCACTACCTCTAGGTCTAGCTGAGCGCTGATGCAGACTGTCCGCTTTGGGTGTTCATCGGATATGCTGATAATCTTTAAGGATGTTTCTGGGTTGACAGGCTCCTTTTTGACATACTTCTTCTCGTCATCCCTGGGGTCTTCAAAGATATCTGGTGCCGCTGCATAATTTCCCAATGTTAGGATTTCATGGCGACGTGCTGATTGTGCTACAGTTGTGGAATAGCACTCCCGTGCCAGTTGCTGACTTCCCTTTACACAGCCTGTTCCGTTGGGGGTGGGGAACTGCATTAGGAGCATGTACCCGGCGATGATGCACTTGAGTTTGTTGAGTGCCGGTCGACCAATGATGGCGTTATATGAACTGAAGCAGTCCACAATGATGAACTCTGTATGGATTTCCACCATATATGGACTGGCGCCGATAACTAGTCGCATGTAGTCGGAACCCAATGGCTATGTGACGTCACCAGAAAAGCTAAGTAGTGGCTCATGCTCATGATCCTGCAGTAGTTTTCTGTTTCGCCGAAGTTTGTCGTAGCACTTGTTGAAGATGACATTTACAGCGGAGCCGCTGTCGACAAGGATCCTTCCCACTGACCATTTATCGAGTATGGCATCGATCAAGAATGGATTGTCGTGGGGCATATGTACTTCGCGTTCCTCCTCCTCTAAGAAGGTAATGGGCTCCCAACCAGCTTTAGGGAGTTTAGCGGATCGCTCATAGCGGATGTTGCACACCTCCTTGGGGTGATTAGCACGCGCATAGAGCTTTTTTGCTCTGTGAGACATATTGGTGATTGGAGCACCACCGTCAATAGTGTTGATGCAGCCCAAGGGCTTAATGTTAGCGAACACGGGTGGTGGTTGGTGTACATTGAATTGTTCCATCTTACCGTCTCGGTATAGAGTCTCGATGGCTGTTTTGAGGGCGTTACAATTGTTGGTATTGTGGCTGCTGTCCTCGTGATATTTGCACCACTTGCCAGTGTTTCTGGGCTTTCCCACCTTTGGGTATTTCCTTGGGGTGGTGGCGGTATCTGGTCCTTGCACTGGTCGTATATTTCTTTGTACGAGGCCGTGAGGACTATAAACACTGCGTACCGCTGGGATGACTCCTGCTTATTACGGTTATCCCCATGAGATAAGCTGTTGCCCCTATTGTATTGTTGGTCCTTCTGCCGCTTGCTTTGGTAGTTGCCCTGCTGCCACTCTCTCTTCTTATTAGTTGGAGGCGTGGCGGAGGTTTTGCTAGAGGTTTCCTGATGGTTGGCGAAGGGTTGGGTGGACTTTACAGGCGTTGGTAGTGGGAGGGGGGGCTTCTCCATATGTAATGAATTCTGCCTGTGCTTGGATGACAGCCTCGCTCATGACATGGTCGTAAGCGGCATTTGGATGGTTGTAATTGAGGTGATAGAGAAATGGTCCCTTGAGGAGTCCCTGCTTGAAAGCTGCAAGAGCCATTTTTTTATCAAGATCGCAGCACTGGGACGTTGCCGCTCGCCACCTGGTAATAAACTCCTTTAATGTCTCCTCCGCCCCCTGCATGAGGTTGAATAGTTGAGATGTATTGTGGTGTCCGGCAGCCAATAGGATGAACCGAGAGAGGAAAGCATTTCATAGTGCATTGAACGAGTCGATGGACCCTAGCGGACACTCAAAAAACCAACTCATTGCCTCGCTATCCAGCATTTCACTAAACAAATGACAGAGGGTAGCGTCATCGAAGCCCTTGTTATTGGTGAATTTTTTGAAGGTGTCCATATGGACAAAGGGGTCAGTCATGCTGCTGTAATGTGACATCTTTGGTGTCTTTGCGTGTGTCGGGCGGATGGCATGCAGGATCCTGGCGGTGAGTGATCCTGGTCTGGACGCAAAGAGTGGATTTGGTATTGGCGCTGGGGTGCCTGTCTAGGCCCGGATTAGCCTCTGCTCTAATTGTTGCATCCGCTCCAGTTTAGAGCGGTTGTGTTTCCATCGGGTCCTGCCTGGATGGTCCACTAAACCAGCTCTCGCCTGGGGACAGGTATATTACCCTCTGTTCTGGCCCTGATTGTTGAGCGGCTGGTGTGTGGTTGTGACTCCACCTCCTACTCCAACATTAATCGGGGTTCAGGTGGTGGTCCCATTCTTCATAACTCTGGTGGGTTTAATGGTACCTGTATCCTTACGATTGGTTTGGGTACCAATCCGCCGGGGTTGGGTTGATTGCACATGGTGCTCCGCTATTGCTCGCTTTGCGCTGGGTTGGCGTTTGCTTCCAGCGCCCTCTTCAGCTCGTCAAATTTTGACATCAGTGTGGCCACCTGCTTTTGCGCCTCGGCCTTTTCTCTACACTCTTGCTCCCACTCTTGATTTGCCTTGTGAAGGTCCACTAGTGCCAGCTCATACATAGCGGAGAGGTCCTGCACCGGAGGGCGGCTGCTGCTCGACTGAGCCTCCGCCGTAGGTTGGGTTGGTGGGACCTGGGAACTGGCCTGTGGGACCTGGGAATTGGCCTATGGTTCCCCGCCGGGGTTGACCAGTGTGTTGAATAGTGCACGGTTAACGTTAACCGCTGGATTGACATCGATCACTGGGTTGGTGAGGTGGAGGTTGGCGGATTGATCCACCTACTCAGTGTTTTCCCCTCTACCGTTAGTCATGGTGGATGTGGTAGGATGGCCTTCTGTTCAAGGGTTCCCACAGACGGTGCCAATGTTAATGCTTAAAGTTCAGCGGTAGCTAAACCTTTGTTAATGCTGGTCCGATAGGCGGACCGCTACCTGTGATACTCAGAGTTTCCGCTACCTGTCAAGTGAAATACAGAGGGCGTTAGAGGGAGACCGCACTGGGCGGTCTTCACTTCTCCGATGCCTAAATTAGTCAATGTATTTGTGTTGACAAAGTAATAGTAAGTAAGTATTAATTGCGTAATTAATGAGGAGAGAGGAGAGGACCTTTTATAGGTAAGGAGAAAGCTGATCTTCTCCATGTTTTTGATGTAGGACTGACATGCTTCAGCCCCCAGCTTCTGGAGCTAATGATGCTGTCTTGGCGCAGCGCGTGGCAGTGCGTCAGCGGTGATCTGGGGGCAAGCCGAGGCTCAGGCGGTAGCCTGCTTGGCTGTGTTCCTGTAGGTCACTCCTTTGGCGGGAGTTGGCACCGCTAGTGGTAGCATGAGCATGGCTCATTATAGCTAATTATACTTGCAAATGCCTATATAAGTACAGAAGGGTACCCATATTTGGGTGTCCGTATCAGAGAGAGGGGGAGAGAGAGAGAGAGAGAGAGAGAGAGAGAGAGAGAGAGAGAGAGAGAGAGAGATGAAAAAAATTACCATTTGAAAATTAAATAATTGCATAGGTTTAACAGTGTTATTGACGCCATATACTAAAAGTGGGTCGAGATTGCAACTTCATGTACCGATCATAATTATTTGAAACCTGATGTGCCGAACTTCGGAATGGCCGATATGTCATATATTGTTCTTAAAATTTTTCCATTATCAAATGCTTCTTCAGTATATCAATTTAATCTAATCATGCAACAACAGTTTGAGACATCTATAGTAGTTTTAACTTATGTGGTCCTAGTGACAACTTGTAAATTTGAGTTCCAGTAATCTAAACCTAATTAATATGTCATAATTTGGGTATCCCAACCCCTTTTACTCTTGTTTGCATTTGCTTGTATCCATTGGTTCAGTGTTATGGCTGACGCCAATGTTCTGTGCTTAGAGAGGGAAAGTTGGTTAAATTTTTCTATTGTGAGTCAGGATACTTGGTCAATAATCATTTATGGTAAACCTTCATGCTAGTAATGCATCAATTAATGAAATAATTTGGGTGTGGATAGTGAAGTAACTCTGTTACTTTTGCTGGATGAACCAATTTTCTTTACCCAATTGCGTGATCCATTAATAGTAAGGCAACAAACACGAGAGAGAAATAATCATCGTTTTTCTTTGGGCCTTTGACCCAAAGTACCAAAATAGACCAAAATCATCCCACTTACCCCACCAACAAATTTTTGTTCCCACTAACACAATGTAAGAGAAAAAGACACTTTTAGGTTTAACTTAATTATCCAATTACCCCATGCCACTAATAATCTCTCTCTCTCTCTCTCTCTCTCTCTCTCTCTCTCTCTCTCTCTCTCTCTCTCTCTCTCTCTCTCTCTCTCTCTCTCTCTCTCTCTCTCTACTTTCTCTAGGTGTAGTTCTGAGGCGCCGATGAAGAGCTCCGATGACGCTGTCGGCGACGAGGTCAAAGAAATGGTCTCTCTCTCCTCCCAGCCTTCATCTGCGACCATTTCTCCGTCGTTGGCCAGGTTCGATGGCCTTAAGATGGAAGGTCCAGCCTTCTTCCCTACACTCATCCCTCTGTCGGCCTTTTCCCCTATCGTTTTCGAGCACTGACGTCGTACGTCGTCATCTTCGGCATCGCCGGTGTCATGTTCTGCGTTTGTACTTTCTCTCTCTCACTCTCTTTCAGTTGCTAATTCCTTTCGTTTTTAAATCTAAGGCTGTGATTGAACGATTTTGTGGGTGCAGATCAATCAAAAGAAATTATGATAGAAAAAATTTCTGAAATTGGGAAAAACAACGAAGAAGAAAGGGATTTGATGGTCTACAACCGGGAAAGGAGGGAGAAGAAGAAGACTGGGTGCCCAAATCAATTTTTTTTTTTAAGTAATGGAACAAAAGGAAAGAAAATAAAAGTTTTGAATGTCTACTTAGGGGGCAATAGACGTCTATTAGAGGGCAATAGATGTTTTGAATTGATGTAATCTCCTTTTTTTTTGTAATCAAAGTTTTATTTGTCTAAATTTAGGGAGATTAATTCCCATTCTGGCGACTGAAAATCCTATTGGGAGGCAACAGTCGTCTATTGGGGAGCAATACATGGCTGATAGTCATCTATTGAGGGGCAATATGGGCCAATAGAGGTCTATTAGGGGCAAAAAAACCTTTTCGGTGAGTTTTTAGCAAATTCCGGTGGGCGGCGTCCGGTGACCGGATTCCAGCAGCCTGTGACAAGAATCCGGCAGGCGGTGTCAGGAATCCGGCAAAAGTTGGCCTGATTCTAGTGGCCAGTGACCGGATTCCAGCTGCCGGTGACCAGATTCCGACGAAGTCTCCTATGGTTTCTCTCTCTCTCTCTAAGTAACAAAGGGGTGAGGGTAAAATGGTATTAAAAAAAATTAAAAAAAAATTTAATGGGGTATTAAGGAAGACATCCTTAGAGTGTTTTAGGTAAGAGGGAATTAAAAAAACTTAATGGGGTAAGTAGGAAAAAAATCTCTAAAAATGGGGTAAATTGACCAAAACCCTTTTTTCTTTTTTATCCTTATTGTACACACTACTAGGTAGTTCACTATGTTTGGCAGTCAACTGGGGCCCGTAGTAAGACCCAGGTACCAGGACACGGCCCGGGTTCACAACCCACCATGGTGGTTCGCGTTTGGGACGGCACCCTTGGCATAGAAGGGTCCAGACCTGATCAGCACGGTCCACCTAAATACGCACCAGAAACCTGTTATAATTACAAAAGGGACAAATGTGCATCCCACATCGAAGATGGGGGAAACTCCTTTCCCATACTGGAGTATTAAGGCATCAGCACAACTACCTTTTACGGGTAATAACTCCTTCATCATCTATTTACATTGTTCAGTGATATATTGATATCTTACTCAAGCATCGGAGGGGCATAAATCGTCTAGTACGGTTTATCCCTCTAATGCTGTGTTCTTTGTGTAGGATCGAGTTAGATCGGTACCCCAGGCGGTATAGCATTCTGAGTGAGGTACCCAGAGAAAGCCACCATAAACACTTATTATTGAGGTTAAATTCACCTTGGTAGCCGCATTGTTTCTAGGTACAATTACACACACACAGACACACACATATATATATTCTACATTATGATAAAAGTGAAATATGACATTTTTTAGGTATTCTTTTTCTTTGTATACACTTCTTATTGAGTTCCATCTAGTCACGCTCAATTTTCTCTCATGTTGTACCATAAGCTCTTAATGATTTGAAACTCAAGCTCTGTTACCCTGTTGAGTTCTTCCACAGTAGGGTGAAGAAGATGACAGCAGGCATAACAAGTCACTATCTTTATATTTCTCGTTTCTGGCCAAATGATTTTAGTATTGTCAACATTTAGAAAGAGAGTTCAAGTGAGAAATAACTTGTTCAAATTTATAGAAAAGTGTGGTCTTAAGTTTAAATGTTTAATAAGTAGACATTGCTTGAAGTTTTCCCTTTTAGCCTTTGCAAGTGATTACAAAATAAGAACTGTGTTACTGTTAGACTTTTTCATTAATCCTAGGAAGAATGTTGCCACATTTTTTGGGCTGAGATGTTCTTATTTTTTTGTGACTATATTTTAGGAAATAACTAATGCTTTGAATTGCTGAGTTGGTTCCTAGACATCCTAGTAGGACCAAGAAGCAGGAGCCAACATCCACATCTACTGCTGGGCCTTCCAAATTTGGGAAGCATGGAAAGAAAAAGAGATAGGGTCCTAGTTTTCATGTGTTCACTTTGGTCAGCTTAGACATTCAAATAGTATAGCTAGTTTATGTTGAAGATACATGGACAACATGTCCTATTTGTTGAGGATGATTTATTTGGTTTGGCTAAAACATTTCCCTTTAATGGGGAAGTTAATTAATGATACTGTTTTGTCCATTTTTTATGTCCATCAACACAAGAATAGAGGAGTCACTTGACTACCAACACTCTTGAAATTTTTGAATGATATTATTGACCTTGTGAAAGGATCTTATTTTGTGCCTTGCGAGAAATTGTTTCTTTTGTGGTAGTGAAGGTTAGTATGAGATTGTTCAGGGTTCCGCTTGTCACGCCCCTGATTTTTAACACAAATAAAAATGGATATATAATCTCATAATTATACATGCATGATCGTTCAGCCATCAATACAAAATACATGGAAACTTTTTCTCTTTAAACTAAGTACACATTGATGCCATGAACCCTCAAAATTAATATACACTCGATCCACAGAGTTATATATTACATAAGCTTACAAATTAAATTGTCAACAACAAAATAAAACGTAAATGTTCCTCATAGCTCACTACAAGCGGAAGTCTTAATAATGGTAAAGTCACGAAAATGACTTCCTATCGTAAAACTGCAAATGGCACTACCTCAGCATCTGCCACAATTATCCTGACCTACAAGATTAACCCCTACACCGTTTGAATGGTGCACCGGGTTGCCACACAACAAACCCGGTAAGCTTTTGCAAGCCCGTATGTGTAATACAAACCACACAACTCATGCCAAAAATGAGGAAAACTTGTCAACTCGAGAATAAGAAAAACATACCATGCTTCCCAAAACAATACTCTTTTCCCAAAAGAAAACAACGAAAGTCATACCGTGACAAAATCATATAAATCGTTATTCTAACAATTTAAATAGGGTTATTATCACAAATGGTACTTGAACTTATCCTCTATTTTATCGATGGTACATGAACTTCAATTTTGATCACAACCAGTACCTAAACTTTTCGATTTCATTTTAAATGGTACCTAAGGCCACATTCGGTCACTATTCCGGCCAAAAAAGCCAAATCTAAGAAAACAAAAAATAAAAAAAACAAGTTCAAGGCTAGTCTATTACCAAAAAATCATCACTATATATGATCGCAACCCTCGAAATCATCAAAAATCATCACTATGATCGCCTCCCATGTCGTTTTTAGTCAGAATAGTGACCGGATGTGGCTCTAGGTACCATTTAAAATGAAATCGAAAAGTTCGGGTACTGGTTGTGATCAAAATTGAAGTTCAGGTACCATCGATAAGATTGAGGTATAGTTCAGGTACCATTTGTGATAAAATAAATCGATCGAACCTGGATAAAACAACAAATCGGTTGAACTTGGACAAAACAACAAATCGGTCCAACTTGGATAAAATAACAAATTAGTCCAACCTGGACAAACATCAACACACCTCAAGCATATCTATCGTCAACCTAACAAATAGAATATGATTCACAAGTCCTCCTCGGACATTTAAAAGAAGGAATCCCTGAAACTCCCTTTTAAAAACACGTACTCATGAGCATCAGATAGCTCCCCGCTACCCCCCATGATGTATAATGGCAACAGACTAGAGCTCTAACTGATTGTAACTACTCGCCCGACCAAAGGTGTGGTTCCCGATAACATGCCTTTGTCACCATCTGTGACATCTGAATAGACCCATCTGGTTTTCAGACCCCGATCTCCATAGATCAAAACATTTTAAAGAAGTTGTACTAGACTTAAAAATGTTACACCGATTATGATCACCATCTGTGACCTAATTCCAGTCACCATATGTAACTCAATCTCGATCACTATCTGTGACAAAGATTAAAACACTAAGCGAGTCGCACTGGACCCAAAATATTACACCGATTACGATCACCATCTGTGACCTAATCCCAGCTACCATCTGTAACTCAATCGCGATCACCATCTGTGACAAAGATTAAAACATTAAGCGAGTCTCACTTGACCCAAAATGTTCCACAAATCTACTTAAAGATTTCCCAATCTTGCTCACCATCTATGATAAGATTAAAACATTAAGCGAGTCGCACTGGACCCAAAATGTTAAATCAAATCAAAAGGAGAAATCACCACTTATGACTCTCAGATCTTCCGACCCCTGGTCGTTAGATCAAAATATTAAGTAACTCACACCAAATCTTGACACTTTTCAAACAATAGAAATTCCCAATTCCTAAAAAAATGTTTCCCGAAAAGTCAAACCTCAAAACAATAGAATGAAACCCATCAATACCTATTGCTTAATTCACCCACCAACCCACAAGAATATACAAATTTCACGTAAATATATATATACACGTGTTCATTCACTCAGGAATGCCACTAATACCAATTATAGTTTGCAGTTAACTAAATAACTCTCAAAACAATAAATGTAACTTCATTCATAAATGAACATTGTGAGTTACTCACCTCGAAATTCCTGCTGCGTCTTCACACCACTAGACTACTTACAGAAGGCACTCTGTCAAGCACCTAAGGAAAATACAGCCTTGATTCAGTCAATGAAGCACAAGGAATAACGTTCAAAACCCCAAATCAAACCACAATCCTAAAGTAACCCCAAATTGAGGTGAAACCACATCCAAGACCACCTAATGTCTCCGGAATATTTCTACGATCGATTTGCAAAAACCACAAGTCGATCGGACTCTTGAATCCTCACGGATCGAATAATCAAACAGTCTAAAAACTGTAAAAACCCTAACATGCTCATACAATTTCCAAAAATTACATATTGTATATCGAAATGCTCGTATCGACGAGTAGATCGAAATCAGGAATAGAAACTATCACTGAGGTGGCAGGAAACCGCTGGAAAACAACAACACAGTGGCTGCGCCGCCGCCGGCCTAAAGTCAGAATTTGAGAAAACTCCCAACACCAAAGTTCTTCATCTCAACTCCAATTTCAACTTTCATAACTACATCAAAGTCCAATTATAAACCAATCAATCGAATTTTACCTTAGAACAAATCAGACCTTTTGAAACCCTAGAACTTCAAAGCTTCGATTCGTCCTCCACAAATGATATCGCTCCAAGCCACTTTGGGAGAAGCATCTACGTCCTCAGAGCTCCAAAAGCCCTCAAGAACCACAGGCTATGGTGGCCAGAATCGCTGACTGCGAACAATGCGATTTCGTCCCCGAAACGGCATCTTCTCGGCCTTGCAGCACCCACCACAGCTCGACCCACGCTTGATGGCTTCCACAGACGTGTAGAGGAGGATGAGGCGAAGAGAACCCACTTTGAATCGCGTCCAGAGGTGGCCGAACGAGGGAGAACGACGCCGACGAAGGGAGAGAGGCAACTCGAGCTCGGGGAGACAGAAAGAGGAACAGGTTTCCCAAAATGGAAATCTGATATTTTTCCAGAAATTCCTCTATTTAACCAAAATGCTTTTTCCAATGGCCATAACTTCTTCATATGAACTCCGATTTCCACGCTTCACATATCCACGAACTCGTAACGATGCGTTCTACGACTTTCGTGAAGGAAGTTTTCAGAGAATCCCAACAAATAAAAAGTCAACCCTTGCGCCCCCCCTAAATGACGCTTCTTGAATAATTATTCGCCCGAAACACTTCCGCTCCATCCACGAGCCACAAAATCGTCCAATAACCACTAATTAAATTCCGAAAATTCGTCAAAAAATAAATACAAATTTTCAGGGCATCACATTCTACACCACTTAAAGAAATTTCGAGACTACACGTACCACGCCAACAAGTACGGATAAATCATGCTCATATCCAATTCTCATTCCTCAACCGCCTATTCTTGTCTCATTGTGCAACATTCCTAGATCGACAATAGATACGGGTACCCTACCAAGTATCACAGCACTAGCAATCTTTACCACACCACTTGGTGGTAACCCAATCATTTCATGGATCTCATCCTCGTACACTACCCAACTTGAGACACAAAATCAAGCTAAGGTCTGGCCCCGCCTGACCAGCATATAAATCATCGCCTGTCATTGTAATCAGGATCTAAGTGGTATAGCGATCAGATACCTCATGGATCGAATCATCAAACGGTCCGAAACCGTAAAAACCCTAACATGCTCATACGATCTCCAAAAATTACATATTGTATATCGAAATGCTCGTATCGACGTGTAGATCGAAATAATGAACAGAAACTATCATTGAGGTGGCCGAAAACCGCTGGAAAACACCAACATAGTGGCGGCGCGGCCGCCGGTCTAAAGTCAGAATTTGACAAAACTCCCAACACCAAAGTTCTTTATCTCAACTCCAATTTCAACTTTCATAACTACATCAAAGTCCAATTATAAACCAATCGATCGAATTTTACCTTAGAACAAATCGGACAGTTTGAAACCCTAGAACTTCAAAGCTTCGATTCGTCCTCCACAAGTGAAATCGCTCCAAGCCACTTTGGGAGAAGCATCTACGTCCTCAGGGCTCCAAAAGCCCTCAAGAACCACCGACTATGGTGGCCGGAATCGCCGACTCCAATCAAGGCGATTTTGTCCCCAAAGCGGCCTCTTCTCCACCTTGCAGTGCCCACCATAGCTCGACCCATGCTCGATGGCTTCCACAGACGTGTAGAGGAGGATGAGGCGAAGAGCCACTTTGAATCGCGTCCAGAGGAGGCCAGATGAGGGAGAACGACACCGGCGAAGGGAGAGAGGCGACGGGGGCTCGGGGAGAGAGAAAGAGGAACAAGTTTTCCAAAATGGAAATCTGATTTTTTTTTTCCGGGAATTCCTCTACCTAACCAAAATGGAAAATTTTTCCAATGTCCATAACTTCTTCACATGAACTCCGATTTCCACGGTCCACATATCCACGAACTCGTAACGACACGCTCTACAACTTTCGTGAAGGAAGTTTTCAGAGAATCCCAACGAATAAAAGATCAACCCTTGTGCCCCCCTTAAATGACGCTTCCTGAATAATTATTTGCTCGAAACACTTCCACTCCATCCACGAGCCACGAAATTGTCCAATAACCACTAATTAATTTCCGGAAAAACCTCAAAAAATAAATACGAATTTCAGAGGCATCACACCGACAATATCCTATCTGAAAGCAGATCTTAAGATCATCCTTCTCTAAAGATAATTTGGATTGACAATCATTCTACAACTGTTGTTGAACAGCTTTCTTCGGTTGATATTTAGTGATGCACATCTAGCCAATGTGATGGTGATTGTACGGATTGCAAGTTTACTCGACTTGACTGCAAGATATAATTGTCACTTAGCATAAAAGGTAGAACCCTATCTTATAGGTCAGGTTTGGGCAGGACAGGCTTGTTCTCAACACCTTATTTGTTGTTATAACCTAAGACTTTTACAAAAGCACTAGAAAACAGAAAACCAAAAGTAGCATCCAAGATGGCCATAGAGGCCCACCTCATCTTTTTCTTATTAGAGGACAACAGACCACGTCGGATTTGTACAAATCCATTTCCCTTTTTCCATCTTGTATTGGTGGTTTCTATTTCTCCCTAATTTGTATTTGGATTTTTCTCTTTTTTAAATATTTAAAAATCTTATTCTCATTAGGGGTTGCCATAGTAGACAATAAATGATGTTGTTGGAGATGAATGTGAACGTAAAGGTGTGGAGTTATAGAGGTTACAAAATGTTAAAAAATGGTAGGCAAAACATTACTAAGCTCGTTTTAGAACTACCTTATATTTTTTAAACCTAGTAACAGAAGCGACATGTTTAGTATGTGAGATAACTGCAACGTCCCTTATGGTGCAAGTTACGAAATGTTAAAGAATGTTTTGGAAACCTACATTAAAAGCAGTTTGATACTTTCACAAGTCATTATTGTGTGGACCAAGAGCACTGCTTGTCTGTGATTCTGAACAATACAATAGTGTCCCAACTTTTACGTTATAATAGAATGACAACAAATAAAAAAAAAAATTTTAATCAATTTAACGTATTAATACGTTACATACACCAAGAAGATCATCTCAAAACACAAACACGTGATAGTCTGAAACTACCTTATAATTTTTTTCGGTTTAAGATGTCATCTTTCATCTTTGTTTTTGTAAAATTAAAACTTGGTTCATGACTCCAATTTATTTCAAGGTTTTTTTTTTTTTTTTGGTATTCAAGGCATTTTTGGTAACTAATCTATTTCTACTTACATGTATAATTTGATTCTTAATAACATGTAGTGTAAACACAAAGGACAAAGCCAGATCCATTGACTCTAGCCCACCTCTCCCGCTCTCATTTATTCTTTTCCTTTTTTTTTTTTTTGATGAGATTTATTCTTTTCCTTTCTTTCTTTACAAGTGCCTTCCATACGCATCGCTTTCCATCCCTCCCTTTCTCTTCTCTGTCATACAAACCTCCATTCTCTTCTTCTTCTTCCCCAGTTTACACCTCCCCTCTCTCTCTCTCTGGAGACCGCCTGAAACCATTTCTCAGCTTATTGCTTCATTTGTTGATATAATCGATATCTTAATCGAAAAGAAAATGAATCTTGATCGATGATGGCTATGATATTCTCGGAGCTGTATTGCTTTGTTTTTTCTGTTTCGGCGGCATTCACAGTCCCTGGCTGATGAAATCTAGGGTTTGTGTGAGCTTGTTTATTAGGCGCCCATGGCTGAGATGAGAAAATACATCCCCAATCAGCAACTAGGTCTGCTTCTTCACCTGGCATTTGTTTTTCTCTTTTTCCATAAATTTGAGGTTTTGATTTTATTGCTCGTCTGATTAGGAATCGGATTCTTATATGGAAATGCGTGTCTTATTTTGGAAAATGTTTATTAGGCGTGATTGTTAATTAGCAGCTCATGCATGCTCCTAACGCTCCTACTCTCAGGTTTTGAATTAATGTAAGAATTAATTTAAATGCATTGAATGGTTTAAATAATCTAGTCTATGTAAGGTGCATTTGCATATATGCATTGTTGGTGCATTGAGTTGTATGACTCTTATTATGTCAGGGGTGTGCTTGTAAAATTTTATGCTCTCGTCGTATGTGCATCCTGTGCACTTGTCACCAAATTGGGATGAAAGTGTCCTCTGCGAATTTTGTTCTCACATTTTGGTGGTCCCCTGTATTTTGTTTTGGTTATTTTGGTATGGAGATATTTAAACCTTTTCACTACTTTTTGGAATATAACAGACCTTGTCCAGATATTGCAAGAATCACAGCAACGTTGGCTCCGGCCGACTGAAATTTGTGAAATACTGCGCAACTACCAAAGGTTTCAGTTAACCCCAGATCCACCCGTGAGGCCTCCAGGTTGTCCATGGCATATTTTCTTCTATCGCTACATTTGGATTTTGGGTGCTTGATCACTTTCTGTTCTGTCTGAATATATTGATTTTCATCTTCAGTTAGTTAGTTGTGATTTCATAGTTGTTTCTGTTTTGAATTTGTTAGGAAGCCCATTTATTAGGTTTCGGGAGGTGTACTTCATTTACTGGTAGAATATGAGAGGTGTGAGAAATTGCCATAACAACCATTTTTTTTTTATCCTTGCAATTAGAGATGGAACAGTAGTCATTCTCATTTATGATTCTTTTTATTGCGTTGGAACCTTGTAACTCATGAAAATGATTAGAAACCTACAGAAATTTTATGTCATAAATGAAATAGAGAAGAAGTCACTTAACTATACAACAAGCACGTATGCCATTTCAATTTTCAGGATCCCCACAGTTAAACATAGAATAAAAAGAAAAAAAGAGGTCCAAACAATTGAGTCATTGCTTTTTAAGAAATCTTCAGAATCACAAATTTCATGTGTTAGATTAATAAAATTATTAATTGAGAAAGAGAAGAAAAGGAAAGCTGAATTTCATTTTAATTTTTATTATGCCCTCTGTTAACCAAGGGAAATAAAAGAGTATAACTGTTGATCATCTCCCAAAGTACTACTTTTATCAGCATTGGGATAAAAGAGATCGCATATACTAGTGCGCTGCTATTTGTCCTCCATACAATCTGAAACTATATGTTTTTATTTTTCCAGCTGGTTCTTTGTTCCTCTTTGATCGTAAAGCACTTCGGTATTTTCGTAAAGATGGTCACCGCTGGAGGAAGAAAAAGGATGGAAAGACTGTCAAAGAAGCGCATGAAAAGTTGAAGGTGTGCTGTTCAATCTATTATTAGTAAGTTCACTTTTTTGTTGGTCCTAAGAGATAGAGTTGTGTTGTTGCCTGGTTATTGTCTTTCGGTCTTGGCCCTCTGTCTTTAGCTGGTAGTTTGCCAGGCAACGCAGGAGTTATGGAGCACTGGGTTCCCAATAGGTTTCTTAGCTCATGTTTGTGGGTCCAAGGATGCTCAAGTGCTTTAGTGAACTCTTTGGAAGTGCAAATTTGATTTCTTTATTTGGATTGTCTAGTTCACGCATTAAAATAAACATTTATTTCTGCCAATTGGTCTAATAGAGTTTAGATCATTATGGACCTTCACTTTGGGTTACTTGAGCATCCTGAGTTTTCATCAACCCATTTCTTGGGTTTGATCATTAGCTGTTAGTCTTTCTTTTCAGTAATTATGAACTAGAAATGAAACTTATTGTGGAGTAAATGATCCTGTATTTGTATGCATACTTTTCTCAGATCCAGTGCTGGGATTTGCAAATATATCATGAATAGTAAATTGTCAATTTGTATCCGCTCTGGCAGACTATGCCCGCGTTTTAACATTCTTTTATTTTCTTTTTCTCTTTGCCTTTTGTATTTTGAGTTGGTTTGCATGTAAGATAGACTATTTAGTTTCTTCTCTCTTCACTAGTTTAGATATCAATAAATGTCTTTCTTTTGCTCAAATCTTATATCTCTAAGGTCTTTGTCAACATTGGTTACTATCTGACATTTCCAATTTGATTCACTAGAAATTTCTTATGTTGTGAATGAATTCAGTTAAGTTTTGTTGGCACATATCGTATCATTGCTAAGGCGTGATAAATGTCTGTTGGTTTTTGGTATGCTGTAGGCTGGTAGTGTAGACGTTCTTCACTGTTACTATGCCCATGGGGAGGACAATGAGAATTTTCAGCGGAGGAGTTATTGGATGCTTGATACGTGAGTTTCCTGTTTCTGTTCTTGTTGTTGAGGGTGCAATGTTTAAATAGCCTGTAATATAAAGTATGGTCTGTAGGTGTAAATTGCTTAATGGCCTATTAGATTTGGAATTGTAAGAATCGTTAGAACGTATGGTATTCAATACTGGGGGTTATGTACAATGACAGAGAAATTGTTTCTTCCTTATTTTTTGAGTTTTGTTTGCAAATGCTGCAACAGCTGTAAGTTATTGACCTATTAAGTACTTTCTCTTTTCCTTTGTTCAGATTTTGGTATCACTTTTCTGATCATTTTTTTTTCTCTTGCTTGCTTTTCAGTCATTTACAACACATTGTTCTTGTGCATTACAGAATGGTTGAGGTAATGTATATGTGTCTCGCAGATGGGAAACAAAATGTTCCCACAGCTGTAATTTATTAAGACTCGATGTCCTCATCTTCAGTGGAATGACCGAATTCTACTTTTACATAATATGCTTATGTTCTATGGTTTAATGTGATGCTTTGCAGGGGAGCAAGTCTGGTGTCTCCCGTTTGCTGGTTGATCCAGGATCACAGGTTGGAAGCCCTCAAACTGCTTCAGCACCTTGCTCTGCACAAGCAAACTCACCTGCCCCTACAGTTCAAACATCTTTTGCTTCAAGTCCAATCAAAGTTGACTGGAATGGACAAACATTATCTACAGAATTTGAGGATGTGGATTCTCGGGGTGATGCTGGAGCTTCATCTCTTGCTCAACCTATACCGGGTTCTGTTTTGAACAATGCTTGTCTACAGTTACCAGAAGTTGGAAGTAAGATTATGCAGTATATGTAATTCCAAATTTATCTCTAATACATTGAAACAGCCTATCATATTTTTTAAATTCTTGTAGCATCTTTGTTGTTTTGCTATTATTACTTACCACTGGATTTGTACAATGATTCCATTTTTTTTCCCAAAATGATAACACAGTTGCTGTTTGGTTTGTGCAAGCATGGGTTACTCTGTCTATGGTCTCTTAACAGGAACCTGTACCTTCTATTTTGCTGCTCTATGTTTTGTGTCTTTCAGTTTTTTCCTTTTTGTTCTCTTCCTTTTAAAATTTTTGTTTCAATATTGATTTTCCTATTGCCATTATAATTTTCAAAGGTACAATATGTGATCAGTCTCTCTGGTGCTTTTCAGGACTTTCTGAGTCATTCAGGAATCCTTCTGGTACATGGTATGCCGGACCTAAAGATTATCAAAGTGCTGGTTCATCTGACTGGGCGATGAACAGATCAACAAGAGAGTCCAGCCTGCATGACCAAAATCTTTTTGTTGAAGACATAAAGAAAAATTTCTTTGAAGAACTTAATGGATCGGACTCCATAACTCATAAGCTAACAGACGCTAGACTGGATAGTAATAGGAAAGGCAAAGATGTAACTTGTGAAGATAGGTTGACCAATGACATAGATGTGCAGGCTGTCACAACCCCTTCCCAGAGAGAAGCACAGGTCTGTGTTCCACGATCAATTTTTATATGCTTCTATTTTTGTGTCATCTCTCTTATATAGTTTCATTTTCTGAAGCAGCTTATAATATATTCACTTTTTTGTGATATAATGTTTTGTGAAAAATGTATGTGTAACTTTCCTGTGGTGTAAATTTCCTTGTGATACTCAAACCTTCTTGCAGGTTGCAAAGGAATTTGACTTCAGTCTGTTTCATTCCCAGTTTCAGGGCCATTCTGATCCTCACACAGTAGCTTTTTCTACTGCCCAAGTTGAGAAGAGTTCTGGAGATGGTGGTGTGCGTAGAGGTGAACCAGTAGAACTGAAAAAACTAGACAGCTTTGGTAGATGGATGGATAAAGAAATTGGTGTGGATTGTGATGATTCGTTGATGGCTTCAGACTCTGGAAATTATTGGAATACACTTGAGGCTGAGAATGGTGATAGGGAAGTTTCCAGTTTATCAGGCCATATGCAGCTAGATGTTGATTCACTTGGCCCTTCTCTTTCCCAGGAACAACTATTTAGTATATGTGATTTTTCTCCAGATTGGTCTTATTCAGGAACTGAAACAAAGGTATATATTTTATAGTAGAGTTTGTATACTTTTATAGAATACAGACATCTTTCCTATTAACTATTGATGTGTGACTATATTAATTTCTTCATTTCTTCCCCATTTTCAGGTTTTAATAGTTGGAAGATTTTTAGGAGGCAAGAAGAATTTTACTGAGACCAAGTGGGGATGCATGTTTGGTGAAATAGA
Source organism: Rosa chinensis (assembly GCF_002994745.2). Lineage (NCBI taxonomy): Eukaryota > Viridiplantae > Streptophyta > Magnoliopsida > Rosales > Rosaceae > Rosa > Rosa chinensis. Next base: position 37,714,066 of record NC_037094.1, read on the forward strand.
GGTTCCTGCTGAAGTTCTGACTGATAATGTTATTCGATGTCAAACTCCTTTACATGCTCCTGGGTGTGTTCCATTCTATGTGACTTGCAGAAATAGGTTGGCCTGCAGTGAGGTGAGGGAGTTTGAATATAGAGAAAAACCTATCGGGATATCTCTAAACAGCTCTAGAGAAGATGAGTTGCGCTTTCAGATTCGTCTTGCAAAATTGTTGAACTTGGGATCAGAGAGGAAGTGGTTGGAATGTTCTGCTTTGGATTGTGATAAATGTAAGCTCAAAAGTTCCATAGGTTCAATAAGAAGCAACAGCGGGAGTGATTGGATGATAGCTTATGGAGATTCTATGGCATGCAAACGTGGTCAGTTGACCCACATAGATGTATTGATTCAGAATTTGTTGAAGGATAGACTTTTTGAATGGCTGGTATATAAAGTTCATGAAGAAGGTAAAGGACCACATGTTTTAGATAATGAAGGCCAAGGCGTTCTACATTTGGCAGCTGCTCTTGGTTATGAATGGGCGATGGGTCTCATAGTTGCTGCTGGTGTCAGTCCTAATTTCAGAGATGCCCGTGGAAGAACGGGACTTCACTGGGCATCATATTTTGGAAGGTAAAGTTGTGGTTTATACGTTCTTCTCTTTCTATACTATTATACTCACTATATAATAGTAAACGTAATAATGTTAATCATCTTCTTTTATCTTTCTATGGAGGAATTAATATTCCTTCAATTCTTCATTTGTAAGTTTGTTCTCTTATTTACTATATTGCATGAATTTCTTTTGGCAAGAATGCTCTGCATTATTGTGAAACTTCTTTCTCTTCAGCATTATGAAATGCATATGAATTGCTTTCCTGTGTTATGAAGATTTTATTTATACTAGTATATTTTAAGATTACTGTGCCTGTATGTAAATCTAAAAATTTATGGTTGAAATGAATCTGTGCCTGTAATATGACAACACTGCTGTCCCTATGCACCAGGCCTTGTAATATTTTGCCTGATGATTTCTATGACTTCTATTTGCAAGGTTAATAATCTGTATGTTAACTAGTCCATTGTTTTCTGATCCTTTTCCAGAGAGGAAACAGTGATCACATTACTTGGATTGGGTGCTGCTCCAGGTGCTGTTGATGACCCAACGCCAGCATTTCCTGGAGGACAAACAGCCGCTGATCTAGCCTCAAGTAGAGGCCACAAAGGGATTGCTGGATATTTGGCAGAAGCTGATCTAACCAGTCATCTGTCATTGTTGACCGTCAATGAGAAAACAATGGATAATGTTTCCGCAACTATTGCAGCTGAAAAGGCTATCAAGATTTCAGAAGCTATAACATCTGATGTGACAGTAGATGATGAAAATTCTCTGAAAGGTTCTCTAGCAGCAGTTAGGAAATCAGCCCATGCAGCTGCTCTGATTCAAGCAACTTTCCGTGCTCGTTCATTCCGCCAGAGACAATTAACTCAGAGCAGCATTGATATTCCTGAAGCTTCTATTGACCTAGTTGCACTTGGTTCCTTGAAGAGAGTTCAAAAGTTCAGTCACTATGAAGATTATCTCCATTCTGCAGCAGCTCTGAAGATACAAAGAAAATATCGTGGTTGGAAGGGGAGAAAGGAATTTTTGAAGATACGTAACCGTATTGTCAAACTTCAGGTACCTTCATTTATTACTTTCTTTGAAATGCTTACGTCAGTTTCCAGGCCACTGTGCACTGCATCATTGTTGTCCATTGTTTTCTTGAATTGTTATATTTTTTTACTTTTGCTACTTATTATTTATCCAAACTATAGTTCAGAGGTTAATTCTGTTTGTCATTTTTAGGCTCATGTGAGGGGACATCAGGTTCGTAAGAATTACAAAAAGCTTGTTTGGTCTGTTGGTATAATGGAGAAAGTAATATTGCGTTGGAGGCGGAAACGGCCTGGTTTGCGAGGATTTCGGGTGGAAAAGGCTATTGAAGATGTATCTTCAGAGAATAAAAGAAATGATGACTATGAATTTTTGAGTGTTGGGAGGAAGCAGAAATTTGCTGGAGTTGAGAAAGCTCTTGCAAGGGTACAGTCCATGTCTCGTCACCCTGAAGCACGTGAACAGTATATGAGGTTACAGTCAAAGTTTGAGAAGCTTAAGGTAATTTTACATTCTATTTCCAGCTTTTCACTTATCAGGAAAAAAAAAAAAAATACTTGCATTCATGTTTGAACGCAATTATCTCTTCCACGTAGGATGAATGTCCTCTAAGAAAAGTGGATTTTCGTGCAACAAATATTAGTGGAATATTAACATATTGAGAAAAAAAAAGGAAGAAAAAAGAAGAAGAGAGATTTCTGATTGGTTTTGATAATTCATGGTGGATATTTCTCCTTCTATTTTTTTGGTGTCTGAGGTTTCTTCTATTATCAACAGATGGCTGATGGGAGTGGTGCCCCAAATAAAATTGAAGGTCAATGAAAACGATAAAAGAGGAAGACCTTGTTGCATTCACTGAAGGTCACTGATCAACTCCATCCTGTCACAAGTACTTCAATGGAGTTGAGCTTTTTGGTACTTATCAGCCTTACCCATTAATATTTGCCTGTAATAACTCATGCTTTACTCAGGAGGTTCTGTCAACTGCAGAAAGGAAAAGGGGAAGGGCGACATTAACATTCATACAGACTGAGATTTTCTTCTTCTCTTAGTATGTCCTGTTGTATAGTTTTGTTTTGTCTGACCTAGGTGTAGGATTCTGTAAATTGGGCAGCTCACAATTTGAAACTTGAGAACAGTTGACATATATACACTTATTCTTGCCGCTATTATTTGCACACCTCTGCCTTCACTTTTGCTTGAAACTTGTTTATTCTATTTTATTCTCTAGTTTATTTTAGAAAGAGTCTTTGAATAAGGGCTTATTCCATGGTTGAGGGGCAATCATCTGAAAAATAGAAAGAACCTTTTGATTATATCAGTAAATACATTTTAATTCAGCACTTGCTGAAGGGCTTCAGAGTTTGTTCAGGATCAAAGTAATCACTGATGCCTACTTTGCCTGGCAAAAACCTGCTGATAATTTCTACAAGTTTGATGTTGATGGAACTAGGAGCTCTTCTGGAAAAACTGGTGCTGGGGGTGTGATCAGAGATCAGTTTGGAAATTGGATTGCTGGGTTTCAAGTTAATTTAGGTATTGGAGAAATTTTGGATGCTGAGGCCTGGGGTCTATTTTTTGGGCTTAAAATAGCTGCAAACCTGCATTTTCTAAAGCTTGAAGTGGAGTCTGATACTGCAGTTTTAGTGCAGTTGATGCAGAGAGCTGATTTTGACACTCACCCTCTTGGTTCCTTGTTGACTGGTTGTTTGAACTTCATGAATGGTATGGGGAATGCTCATATTAGTCACATTTTCAGGGAGTGCAATATGACTGCTGATGGCTTAGCTAAAGACAGTATCAATCATGAGCTTGGGTTCATTGCTCTTGATAACCCTCCCATCCATGCTGCTCAAGTTTACCTTAATGACATTGCTGCTGTTTCTAGAGCTAGGAGATGCTCCCACTTTAATTCCTAGTCTTTTTTTTTTTTTTTTTTTTTTTTTTTCTGTTTGGGTCTCGCCCCGTTTGTAACCAAAAAAAAAAAAATGTAATCGCTGGTGCCATTTGACCAAGTTGTACTGGGTACTTCATTGTTTATAGACAATACAATGTTGTCAAACAAAGGGGCTCTATCCAGACTCTGAAAGTTCTTCTGCTTGATACTTGAAGAATGTGTGTTTCATGCACCTGTACGTGCAGCAATCAACTGTTACAACTCGCCTGTAATTTCTGATCATCACCCGATTTGAAATATTTAGCAAGTGCACCATTGACGCGAGAGAAATGCTAGCATCTCAGACTGTTCCAGTCTCCTGGTGGAATCACCATCATGTAATTTGAAATTCTACAAATTTTTTAACCTAGTACTGATTTATCAAGTCCTAGATGATACCAAAAGAAAATGAATCAAGTGAGAATTGCAGCCATATGAAATGCTTAAAAGAAAAGTGAATGGGTGCCTCTAGTTCCTCCTTTTGCCAACCGGCATCCAGTGCCTCAATCCGAAGCATGGCTGTAGACAATTCCTGATCATTGTCCATATTCATTTGCTGAACCAAACTTGATATGCAGTTCAAGGGTGAACCGGAGCCCCTTGTCCTGATTGAGCTTCTCTCAGAGTTGTTTGATGTTGCAACTGTGGTTGGTGAATATGTCTCATCCACTTTTACTTCACAAACCATGGCCTCAAGAGTCGTGCAACAGCATAAGTTTTAGGTAGTTAATTAGTTACTGTTATACATCCCTGAACCAAGTGTACCACCTTCTGTTAGGCTACAAACACTGGTTACTCTAATGAAGAGTATGGAGTGTAGTACATGCAACAAGCTAAAAATGAACCAAGACTAAAAAAGAAGAAACAAATATCACTTCTCCTCTAGGCGTCGAAGCATAGACTAGGCAAAACTTTGTTGTCTGCAAAGAGAAGATTACTAATAAGCTCCATGATAATATGCGGCTTCTGTATATAAAATGCAAGTAAAGATTGCAAATGAAAGTAGTTGCTTTAAAATTTTCTTTTCAATTGTCTACTTACTTTTGCTCTCTGTGCTTTGGGCTAGGACGGGAGTATTTCAGATACCCATCCCACAGGACCTTATTAAGTCCTGCTAGAACAGAAATTATGTCCCTGACCCTGCAATGAAGTATCCAAAATAGTAGAGATAAAACAAATCAGACCGACCTGGAGCAAGGCACTTTGTTCTTAATCACGAGCCCAGGAAAGACTAGTTACCTCTCTGCAAATTCAATGGCAGTCTCCCCAGACTTGATATTTTCGGACTCCAAATACCACACATCACAAACAACCGCCCATGATGTCATAAGCTGTAGCAGATGCATTGTGAAGGATTGCCTGCACCAAAACCATATTATATAAACCATTTACAGTACGATGGACAGCATGACAACAGCCCAAGCATGTTAAATGCTTCCCAAATCATGAATCCTTCATGTGAGGCATAAAGAGAGAGAATATTCAGTTTGATTTTATCTTTCTCCAATAAAATGAAAATCATAAGGACCCCATTTATTATATGCAAAATGCAAACTTAGATTTTTTCCATTCCTGAATCACTGAATGTATATTATTTGTGGTAGGGGTGGGCGCGGGTCGGGTCGGATCGGTGTTGGGCCCAAATCGTTTCTGAACTGCCCATTACGGTTGGGCTAAAATTCAAACCGCAGCCCTATTATTTCTTAGATGTACCGATATTTTCGGTGGGCCGAACCTCACTTTGGTTATCCTTTTTTTAATGGGCTTAAATTTTTTTTTTTTTAACAAAATTCTTTGAGTCAATTATCCAATATCCAGGCCCAACTTCAATTTTCTGTTTTACACTTCAACAATAGATTAATTTAACACCAATTCTTCGGTAATTATTTGTTTAGAACAATCTGGGCAAACTTGTGCAAGAACAAATTAACTTATTTCACAAATCAAAGGATCATAGTTCATTAAAACAAAGGATTAATTCTTGTTTACCCAGAAATCACATGTATTGTGCCCACTTGCACAAACAAGTTTGTATTGTGCCCCTTTACACAAATCTTAGGGGAAAAGCTCTATAGGGGTAGTCTTTTCTAAACTTAGTGCCTAATATGTCCTATGCTGACTTTTGGGTTTAACCTTTGCCTTTTCATAGAAAAATTGTTCACACTTTTGAAAAAAAACAAAACTAGCCTTTAACATACCCAAGTTTTTCACCTAACGGCTCCCTGCCTAACGGTTACTTTAACAGGCGGAATCACTGCTGTTTGTTTCTATCTTAAGCTGAGTCAATTTTTTTCTAAAAAAAAAGGAAAGTCTAAGCCTAAAAATAGTACAGGAATAGGGGCAGAAACAGATATCAATATTTTAAACATCAACTAAAATAAAATGACAAGGTGGATGAGCACTCTGAAATTATTTATTCAAACATAATTACAGACTAAAATGCAGAGCCTCATTCTCAGGTAAACAGCTAAAAAGCTGCTTAGCTATCCATGAGAATGATGACAGATACTTACTTGTAATGAAAGCACATTGCTTCACACTAGACAGGAAGGAAAGAGCACACTGCTACTATGGCTTTCGTACTTTTGAGAGAATATGATTCTTCCCAATTTTTGAATGCCTTACAACTGAAACTAAAGCTCCTTATATAGGGAGCGGAACTCAAACCGAAATTCAAAACATCAAAATGTAAAGAACAACTCTGTGATTTTCTGCTTTCGTGAGTGCTCCTGATAATGGAGGTCGGTTGGCAAAAGCAGATTCCTTTAGGTGAAATTTTTTTCACCTGCTTTCTTTTTGAAAAGCAAAAGCAGCTTTTGGGAAAAGTCCAAAGTTGCTTTCGGTGCTTTCTACACCTGCTGCTTCACATGTTCTCTTCCGTTTCTGAGTTGTGGCCGAGGACAAAGGAGTTGCTATCCATCCTGGCCATTCTGACAGTAGTTGCATTTTCCTCGACATCTGTATCTACATATATCTTGTAGTGGTTGTCGTTTTCAAGTTTTTCAACCCACTGTAAGCATGCCAGTTTCGAGTCTATCTCTTTTCTTGTGAGCGATATGAAGAGGTCACTGCTGATCGCTTCAGGATGATCATAAGCAGTGATAATTGTTTTTTCTCCTGCTGCCAAGAAAGTATTTCTTGTATCTTCTTGGATGATCTTCTTGATGTATTTGAGAGACATGGCCTTCATCCATGGAATACTTGAATTTGGCTGGCCATTGTATCCAACACAGGCGGGTTGAAGATATCTTTTTTGAATAATTCTCACATAATGATAAGGAGAAATGCATTCAACTTCACCGTTTGTTCTTTGAATCCATTCTGGTAGAGTAGATCTGAACTTCAGTCTAAGAGTACATTCATTTTTTCTGACATTTTTGACTGTGTTGATGATGATAGGGGATAGGCTTTTGAGATCATCATTTGTTTTGGTCCATAGGTTATGGAAAAAACCATTTTCAACAAGCCAAAGCTTGTGTTCTTGAGGATGTTCTCTCTGAACATTAACTCCGTACCTTCCAACATAGGGTCCTGCAACAATGAAGAGGGTTGGAGGAATACAGTTTTCAGAATTATGGCTTCCAATCAGATTATAAAATTCAAACTAATCTGATTCTTTTAGTGCTATGATAGGAACTCTAACACTTTCTAGATCTTCAAGATAGTGAATTTTTTCACTTCTAACAGCACTCTGATGTATATGAATTTCTTCATGCTGTGGCCTAGCATTTTCATGGAGTTCTTCAGCTAATGCGAACAGAGCTGGGAACATAATACCACTGTTTCTTTCTTGAAAGGCAAATAAGAGATTATCCAGGATTGCCTTCTGGTGGTAAGCTAGCCTCCTGCCAGTTCTGAACACAAGATCAGCAAAGGTTCTTAATTCATAATTAAAAACATTTATTACTCCAGTTGGAGTTGGTTTGCTTTTTGGCAAAGCAACAGCCATCAACGGTCTTGATGAGCCTTTACCGTTTGCCGTTTGAGACGGGATAATCAATCCTTTACCCTGGGATTGATCAGTTGTGGATAGTCCTTTTGAACTTAGCAGAAATCTTTTGAGGATTTTTTTTCCTTTAGGGTCCTCATTAGTTTCATGTTCTTTCCCAGATCTTCTGCTTCTGGGGTTGCGACCTTCGTCGTCATCTTTTCGGCTGAACATTTCCATTTCTCTGGTTAGGGCGTCTGGAAGATAGTTCTTGTTTCCTGCAATTAATTCAACATTATAATCATATTGGTTAAGAAATAATTGCCAGTTTGCTAATCTTCCTCTATCAGCAGCTTTATCAAGTTTAAAATTTTGAAATTTTTTACTCTAGCACAATCAGTGCGGACAGTAAAGGGTTTTCCAAGAAAAGCTGGAGAATTTAAAATTGTTTTTTTGACAGCCAAAATTTCTTTTTCCCCCTGTGAGATAGTTTAGTTCTGCAGGGCTGAACTTGCCACTACAAAATTTGCAGATCTTTTCAATGTTAGTTCCAGGCGTTTTTGCCAAAACAACACCGGACCAGTAATTATCACTCGCATCTGTTTGGAGGATAATTTCATCATTTTCCTCTGGTTGTTGTAGAGGAGGGAGATTCTTGCAGATGGCTTTTATTCCTAGGAAATCAACTTCATCGAGGATAAAGAAGATTTTCTTTTCTCCTAGGATAATTCCATGCTTAACTATCAGCCTTACAACCTCATAGAGGTGTTTCATGTGTTCTTCTCTGTTTTTGGAGAAGACAAGGATGTCATCAATATAGACGACACAGAATTCAGCCACATGCTTGAAGATGTTGTCCATCTTTCTTTGGAAGATTGAGGGGGCTTGTTTTAGATAGCTCATATATATTTCACTTTCCAGTTCATTCTTTAAGTGCGCTTTGGAGTGACAATTGCTTTTTGTTTTTTAAATCGTTAATGGAACCCTCTCAACCAATACCGCAGACATTGTGGTAAGTTTTGATTACTCTTTCATCAATTCTTAAAATGGTGCTTTTGCTAGTGACGAGAAGAGAAGTTGTTTTCAATCCAATGTGTAGTCTCCGGTCTCATTTTGTCAAACAAATTGCAGTTGCATGACATGGAGCAGACACGAGATCTAATCTATGGGAGTTTGGGACCCTTGCGATTGCTCCGTTGTTGTTGAGGTCAGTACCGCCATATGACAATGTCATTCTGATCTTGGCAAGGGAGAGAATTGTTGAGTTGAATGCAGAGTTGGAAAAGATTGGACAATACAATTTCTGCCGATAATATTCCAAAAGTAATTCAATAATTGAGTTGGAAACTTGTCTTGTTGTCCGTATTGGAAGGTGCATTGAAAGTTCAGTTGGCAGAGTATTTGGTTCCGTTGTAATTGGATGCTCACAGTTGATTGATGTCAAATGGTTGCGAATAAAACGTCAAGAGAGTTATTGCCAATTTATCAGTTTGCTGTATACGAATATCCTTATCTTTCCTTGGTTGGCATTTGTAGGCCTCATCAAAAAGCCCGCGGATCAAGTGGGCCGATGGAGGCCCGCCGGCCCGCAGGGCTTTTGGCCCGGCCCGGCCCGTCAAAAAACCAGCAAAAGCCCGCCTTGGTGGGCCGATGGAGGCCCGCAAAAAAGCCCGCAAAAACCCAGCCCGGCCCGCCAAAAGCCAGCTAGGCCCGGCCCGTAAAAGCCCGCAAGATATTATATATATATATATATATATATATCTCTGTGTGTGTGTGTGTGTGTGTTTATATATATATATTAATATATATATATATATATATATGTATGTATGTGTGTGTGTGTGTTATATATATAGATATATCTATATGTGTGTGTGTGTGTGTTTATAAATATATATATATATATAGACACATATAGATATATATATATATATATATATATATATATATATATATACAGATCCTATCCAGAGCGGAGCTCCGCTTTGAAAATTAACTTGTGAAGTTCGAGTTTTGGGTCACTTTTCGGTTGCACATCCACATCTTGACCGTTCAGTTTTTAGGTACTAGTGTATAGATCGTCTCTGCAAATTTTCAGCCAAAATGATGATCGTTAAGGCATTGATAACTGATTTAAAGCTAGTACGGTTCAGGTTGACAGATTCAGTCCTTCCATTGGTTTAAGCGTGTTAGATATCTTAACGATCATCAATTTGGCTGAAACTTTGCAGAGATGATCTATACATTAGTACCTAAAAACTGAACGGTCGAGATGTGGATATGTGACCGAAAAGTGACCGAAAACTTAAACTTCACAAGTTAATTTCAAAGCGGAGCTCCGCTCTGGATAGGATCTGTGTATATATATATATATATATATATATATATATATCAATATATCATATATGTGTGTGTGTTTATATATATATATATATATATATATATATATATACACAGTCCGGCTACACTAAGGATGTCCTTAGTTTTTCTTATGGAACGGATTTACTGTTTTCACCCACTTTCCGATCACATTTTCACATCTTAACCGTTCAGTTTTTAGGTCCTAATGTATAGATCACCTCTGCAAAATTTCAGCCAAATTGGTGATCATTAAGGCATCCAAAACTGCAAATTACAACAATGTAAACGAACGGTTCCGGTTCGACAGATTAGGTTCGTTCGTGTAAATTGCAGTTTTGGACGCCTTAACGATCACCAAATTGGCTGAAATTTTGCAGAGGTGATCTATACATTAGGACCTAAAAACTGAACGGTTAAGATGTGAAAATGTTATCGGAAAGTGGGTGAAAACAGTAAATCCGTTCCATAAGAAAAACTAAGGACATCCTTAGTGTAGCCGGACTGTATATATATATATATATATTAATATATATGTGTGTGTGTTTATATATATATATATATATATCTCTCTCTCTCTCTACACACTCACATATATATTAATATATATATTATATTAATATATATGTGAGTGTGTAGAGAGAGAGAGAGATATATATATATATATATATATATGTGTGTGTGTGTGTGTGTGTGTGTGTGTTCTTATACTATTATACTTCTATATAAAATATGTGCATATATATATATATATATATATATATTCTACATATCGGTTGACCAATCCGATCGGATTCGAAAATATGGTGAAATTGGCTAAATTTTTTATCACACTCATAATTTATTGTAATAAACTCATCCAACGGTCGGTTTTTCCATTTTCTTTGAATTGATAGGGGTTGCTCTTTGGAGTGTATGATATATAAATATAGATTTATATGAGTAACTACGTTTGATCTAGTTGATCGAATTCGAAACGATAACCAAATTGGCTGGATTTTCTACAATCACCATAAAACATTACAATCTCTCCATCGAGCGGTTGGTTTCTCCGAATTCATTTTCTACTTCATGGTTGCTTTAGAATGAACCTAAACAATTTAAATGCAATGTATAAATCATACAACTATAGGAATAAAATTGGTATAGACCAATGTGTTTGTAATTAAAATTAATTTTTTTTATCTTATGTCCACGCACATCCATTGATGGAATATATACAAACGTGATGTGAAAAAATAAGCACGTTTCGCGGTTGTCACGTCATCGGTCAACCAATAAAACATATAAGTGACTACGGTTGACCAATCCGATCGGATTCTAAAATATGATGAAATTGGCTAAATTTTTTACCACACTCATAATTTATTGTAATAAACTCATCCAACGGTCGGTTTTTCCATTTTCTTTGAATTTATAGGGGTTGCTCTTTGGAGTGTATGATATATAGATATAGGTTTATAAGAGTAATTACGTTTGACCTAGTTGATCGAATTCGAAACGTGAACCAAATTGGCTGGATTTTCTACAACCACCATAAAACATTACAATCTCTCCATCAAGCGGTTGGTTTCTCCGAATTCATTTTCCACTTCATGGTTGCTTTAGAATGAACTTAAACAATTTAAATGCAATATATAAGTCATATAACTTTAGGAATAAAATTGGTATAGTCCAATGTGTTTGTAATTAAAATTAATTTTTTTTTTGTCTTATGTCCACGCACATCCATCGATGGAATATATACAAACGTGATGTGAAAAAATAAGCACGTTTCGCGGTTGCCACGCCATCGGTCAACCAATAAAACATATAAGTGACTACGGTTGACCAATCCGATCGGATTCAAAAATATGGTGAAATTGGCTAAATTTTTTACCACACTCATAATTTATTGTAATAAACTCATCCAACGGTCGGTTTCTCATTTTCTTTGAATTGCTATATGTAGCTCTTTGGAGTGTATGATGTATAAATATAGATTTATAAAAAATTAGTGTCTTTAAAAATTTATTTATCAACAAATTAGTATCTATATATAAATATAGATTTTTTGGGTACAATATAGTTATATAGATTGTTATCTTTGGTTGTATTTGATCATTATCCATTGAATTTCCAAAGCTTGATTAAAAAAAAAAAACTTGTGTCTTTAAATATTTATTTATAAATAAAGCCCGCAAGGCCCGGCCCATAAAAGCCCGCAAGGCTAAGCCTGGCCCGGCCCGAAAAAGCCCGCAAGGCCCGCTTTATATGGACGGGCTTGGATCCTTTGATTTTTAATAAAGCCCGGCCAGGCCCGGCCCGCAATTATTTAAAAATATAGCAAGGCCCGGCCCGGCCCGGCCCAAGCCAGCTATGAATGGGCCGGCCCGGCCCGTTGACGACCCCTAGGCATTTGGTAGTGAACTTGCTGTAAATGTTATAATTATTGAGAATGGAGATGAATTGAAATTGGAGTTTTTCTATTGGAACCTCCAAATTTACTCACTTGACCTCTATGCTTTTTACACCTCTTATCAAATTTTCAAATACTAAATTTACTCATTAAACCTCACTAAACTTCCTCAAATAACCACACTATAGAATTTGCAAACAAATTATTATCTTTAAAATAAAAATTTAGTCATTTAAATGATTTAATCACTCTATAAATCTTAACTAAATACACATTTCTTAATCAAACTTGAGTTTCAAAAATTAATGTCTAATCAATAAGAAAATGCCATGAATTATTATGTTTTTTTTTCTATTTTAGCTGTGCAAAAAAAAATGAAGAAACCATTTGTTTTTATTCTCAAAAAAAAAAATCATTCGTTTTTTAATGTTTTTTTTTCCTGTATTTTTTGTACCACATGATTAATTATTTAAATATTTTTTAAATTTTTATAGCAAATATGATGGATTGACTTAGATTTAGGTCATAAATCATAAGAGGATTTATTTTGTTTTCCCTCACCAATATGCGTTCAACATATATATCATACATTTTTATGTCACATGATTTTAATCATATTTTTAACTCTTATTAAATATATATGAATGCTTTAATGAGTATGTGATGAAATTGGAATATGAAAATAGATAAGGAAAATAATAAGGAATACATTCTAATATTATTGAATTGGAAAGTCTACATAAAATAATATAATATTTTTTTGGTATAATTATTGTCCTTAATAGTCATTTTATAATAGGTTTTATATGTTATTTAATAATTCATAATAGAGTGAGGTCAAATGAGCAGATTTGGAGGTCCTAATAGAAACTCTCTTGGAATTGACATAAGGTTTTTAATTGAAGAACGATTGTCAAACGATAAAATATCTAAGAAGGGTCAAAGAAATGACGTCTTGGTTACTTTTAATAATTAAGGGAATTCCTTCTTTTTTTTGAGAAGGGAAGAAAATTGCATTACACAATTGAGATAGTTATAGGGGAAATTTTTACTTACGAAAAATCCAATAAGTGTTACTGTATGAGGAAAGTGTTGTAGCAGTTGGATTCTTGCCAAACTAGGGTCTCCAATTACTTGAAACGTGAAACGTGGTGGGGTTGGCCTAAGAAAGCAAATGGTGTCAAAAGTGCAATAATTTTTTTGGGTTAATAGTTTTTTTTAGTGAAGGTCAATAAAATTTTAATAATATAGAAGCAGCAAAAATGTGAAAATACCAACAGTACTAATAACCAAAACCCTAAAATCAACTCCAAATTTGGTTTCTTCTCTTCTTCTTCATTAATAAAAATTGTGTTGACTCTTAGTAAAATTTTAGTAATAATTGAGGGTCAATAATTTTTTTATTGAGGATCAATAAAATTTTAGTAACCCAGAAACAACAATAATTAATATGAATATACCGACAACACCAATAACGAAAGCCCCAAAATTACTTCCAAATTTGGTTTATTCTTATCTTCTTCCTGAATAAAATTTTTAACCCCCAATAAAAAGAAATTTGACTGTCAGTCAAATTTTTTTTTTTTTATTGAGTGTCACAGGGTCATCAGTGAAGAAGAGGACTCCAGTAATAATTATGGTAACAATTAGGTTGCCTTTGTTAAAAAAAAATTCTCAGGTACCCTCTCAGATTTATCTCCTAATCCCATTTCGTAACTAAAACAAAATCTAGAACCAAAGACAATTAAATAAAAATTACTTTCACGAGTAGCAGCTCAATCATTTTCACCAAATCTTCCTTTATTGAAAGCCAGTCTATTCTCTTACCCTCCTGACCTCACCAATTTTCTGTACCCAACAACCCCAGCTGTCCCTTCAAGCCCATCGTCGCAGTCCACGCAACAGACCCTATAAAGAATCCAGGTGAGTCTACCAAGCAATAGCAAACAATGTCAGAATTGCCATCAACAATGGCGTCTAATGGTTCTTCTTCGACAACACGCCAAAATGTGGTGCCGGCAAATGGAATGTAGACACGTGGAAACCTAAGAAGATATTGTAATTGCCCGAGTACCCGAATAAAGAGCATTTGGACTCGGTACTCCAGACGCTGGAGTACTCTTTCCCTCCCATCGTCTTTGCCGGCGAGGTTCAGAGTTTAAAGGAGAGTCTCGCCAAGGCGTCCATGGGAAACACATTTCTCCTTTAAGGTGGGGATTGTGTGGAGATCGAGCTTCAAGGAGTTCAATGCCAACAACATGTGTGACACCTTCAAGGTACTTTTAACACACACACACACACACACACACATATGACCCTTCTAGTGAGCGATCATTTTTTGTTGTTGTTATTTTAAGGGATCGCTTATTAGACCTACTTTTCTATTACATATCGGCATCTCGATCGTTTTCAGTTGTTAGGTCTATATGAGTAGATGACTTCTGCAAATTTTGACCTAAATATTGATAGTCGTTAAGACATTCATAACTGTGATTTACTATAATAAATATGAACGGTTTAGGTCGCACAGATTTGGTTTGTTCATTGATTTACTGTAGTTCGATACCTTAACGATTATCAACTTGGCTGAAAATTTACAAATGTGATTGACACATTTGGACCTAAAAATTGAGTAGACGAGATGCCTAAATGTCAAGGTTCAAAAAAACGCTAGGCGCTAGTCAGGCAGTGGACAGGGGACTAGCGTCCAGACCCGCCTCAGCGGTGCCTAGGCGGTTTTGTATTTTTTTAGTTTTTATAATATATATATATATATATATATATATAGGAAAATAAAATAAGAGGAGGAAAATATATATGTATATATTATTAAACTTTTGTTTAACTAAACACTTATTTAATTGAATATATATATTTAATTAAATGATAAGCAGTATTCAATTATGAAGCCCACTTGCCCATCTATGATCTATCCCTTCTCTCTCTCTCGACAAACAGCAGCCACATTTTTTATTATATTCCAATCTTCATGTTGTGTTGATATGATCCTTTTTTCTTCTTTTCTCTCTCTCTCGACAAACAGCAACCAAGTAACAGCCACCACCCTCCACATTCTCTCTCTTTTCTCTCTTCATCAATTTTTCTTTGTTTCTTCATCGTTCAATCACCGAGTGAGTAACCCCACAAAAAGAAGGTCGATCTCAGTTCTTAGATTTCAAGACTTTGTGGTTTTTCAATTGCTCTTATTAGAGGAATTATCCTGGTTTTCAGTTTTGAATCAACATGACTGAGAGAGCTGGATTTTAGTTTTAAATTAAGGGGACTGAGAGAGGTGGCAAGAGATTCAAAGGACGAGGTTTCAATTGTTTCGAATGAGAGATGTGGTCTCTTTCTAATCCTTGTTTTGATTTTGACGAGAATAAAAAAAAAAAAAATATATATATATATATATAGACGTTTGAGAGCGGACACCCGCAACCCAGAAAAAGTGCGGACCTCGCTCTTCTGGCCTCGATCGAGCATCCACAGGGCGCCGCAGCTTGCTGAATGGACGCTGGGGGTCTGCGAAGCCGGTCTGCGGTCGGATGGAGTCACCGGTGACCGTTCTGCAAGTCTGCACAGAACTTGCAGTTGCAGGTGAGGTGACTGCCCAGAAACCGGCAACTTCGACCTTGATCGCTGCCCAGAAGAGGTCTGGGAGTCCTCCAGCCTCCCTCCGGCCAGCCCGGCACCGCCGTCGCCGCCTGGAACCTCCTGTTGCGTCGACGTCCGCACTTTAGCTAAAGTGCAGACATCCGCCTGTGATTGGGCCTTATATATATATATATATATATATATATATATATATTTATTCAACACCCAGCGCCTAACGGCCAAGCGGAGCCGCTTAGGACCGCCCAGCCTCCTCCTAGACCGCCTGAGAGCCCAACTTTCGCCCATCCCTTACTCGCCTTCGTCTGCTGCAGCACAGCGCCCAGGTGGCGCCTAGGCGGCCGTTTTTTAGAACTTTACGAAATGTAATCGAAAAGTGTGTCCCACAAGGAATCCCTTAAAATGACTAAAAATGGATCCCTTTCATGGTGACAGTCTTGTAAATTGATAATTGAGCATATTATAAAATCGTAATTTTACTCTTTGTTGGGTTAAATGGGCTGAATGGTAACCTGGCCTTTTTTTTTTGGTTAGGGTGATGAGAAAAGTTTTTGCTATAATTGAACTTATGGGTCAAAGACCCTAAAATATTTATGTATAAGATAGATCGTACAATATGCAAAGGTAAATTTATATTAATTTAGACTTATTCTAAGGAGTTGTCGCAGATTATATTTCTGAAAACAGAACCCACAGAACAAGTTCGTTGGTGAACCGTGACGCAATGCAGCAGTGTCCTCCATGTTAAATGCATGTATCTGTGTGCGTATAAAATATGAGGAACTACAAAGTAGTAGTGATAGTTGTGTTCTTTCTTTGGGTTAACAAAGTGCTCTTTCTTGAATTCTTATATCTTCTGCTTTTATAATTTGCTTGGCAATATTACTTTTTAGTTGAAACAAGATGCAAAGGTAAATTTTAAATTAATTTATACTTATTCGAAGGAGTTGTCGCAGATAATATATTTCTGAAAACAGAACCCACAGAACAAGTTCATTCGTGAACTGTGACGCAATGCAGCAGTGTCCTCCATATTACATGCATGTATCTGTATGCGTATAAAATATGAGGAACTACAAAGTAGTAGTGGTAGTTGTGTTCTTTCTTTTGGAACAAAGTGCTCTTTCTTGAATTCTTATATATTCTGCTATTATAATTTGCTTGGCAATATTACTTTTTAGCTGAAACAAGATCAAGATGAAGCTTTTCCAGCTCTTTATCACTGCATCGATTCCAGTCTTGAAAACCCTATTGATTACTGCCCTTGGCTCATATCTTGCAACTGAACGCGTCAATATTCTGGGGGAAGACAGTAGGAAGCACTTAAACAGTGTATGTATACTAACCTACTTCTCTTTGCTTCGATCTCTCTTACTGAATGAAGTGGAGTAATGAGTATTATATTGATATCGTGTTAATGATGAACAGGTTGTATTTTTCGTGTACAATCCAGCCCTGGTTGGTTCCAGCCTTGCCCAGACCATAACATATCACAGTATGATTAAGCTGTGAGTTCAAGTCTCCTCTGTTTAGAAGTACTACTTAATTTTTACAACTTTAAAATGATTAATGAGTAATAAATACTATTGCGTGTGTACATGACCTGTATATTTGCATGTATGTATATATAGGTGGTTCATGCCTGTGAACGTCGGCATGACCTTTATTGTTGGTTCAATATTTGGATGGATACTCATCCTGTTAACAAGAACTCCTCGACGTCTTCGAGGTCTTACTGTGGGTTGCTGTGCTGCTGGTAAATTTGAATATTCAATAATATGAAATGTCTGTTAGAAAAGAAAGACAGAGTACGTGAAAGGTCCAGAAAAGATGAATGGCGAAATTTTAATACATCCAAAATCGATCAGTATCCACCAATTAATATTTCTGTAATTTCTGCTTGTGAATTCGAGCAGGAAATTTAGGGAACATGCTCCTTATTATAATCCCAGCTGTTTGTGAAGAAAAAGGGAGTCCATTTGGAGCTCCTGATGTTTGTTATGCTTACGGATTGGCATATGCTTCACTTTCAATGGCGGTACTTCTTTATTTTTCTTTATTTATTTTACCTTTTTTTTTTTTTGGTTTATCATATTTTTAATTTCAATCGCTTTTGTTCGCCAGATCTCGGTTGTTTATTTGTGGTCCTATGTTTATCCATAGCTGAATTGTTGTAACTACGCTAAAGAAGAAAAGTACGCCTAGTTACAACAATTCAGCTATGGACCACAAATAAACATGGTCTACTTTTTTCTCCTATGTTTATTCAACAATTCAGCCACGGTCTGGTTGTAAACATGGTCTGGTCCTATGTGAATTGTTGTAACTAGCTGAGCTACTTTTTTCTCTAATGTCAACTATTTCCAACTACATTCTTGTTAGTAAAGTTTCGAGTCCTTTCCAAACAGTAGGCACGACATTAATGTATTATCATCGCATGCTAGATATTATTTGGTAATACTATTACTGTTAAAAATTGCTAATATATAGCATATAAGCTTGTTATTTTTCATGACAGCAGATCATGACACCTCCGGGCAAAATAATGAACCGTATAATGAAGGTGGTCAAAAAGCTCAATCTAGAAACGATCTTTTCCCCCTCAATAGTTGCAGCGGTATTACCTTTTGGCGATGCAAATATGTGTTTTCTTTCCCCCATTTCTATGTTTATTGACTCATTGATAGAATTTACACTTTTTTTTTTAATATATAGATCGTTGGCTTTGTTATCGGAGTCATCCCTCCAGTTCGAAAAGTATTCATAGAAGATGGCGCTCCTCTACGGGTGATTAATGACACTGCTTCCTTGTTGGGGTATAAAACTTAAGCAAAAACTGTGTCCAACTCCACGGGTTTAGCCCCTTGATGTTTTATGAACCAAAAATATAGCTCAGCTAGCTCCTAGCTCCTAGCTCCTACTGTAAGATTACAGAGAAAATGTTTACTCGATCAAATATTCAAATGCTGACGAACACATTCTTACTACATTTTAGCATAATGAGAGTCTTGATGGTTCATTATCTGGTGCTGATTGAAATTGTGTTCATTTATTTGTTACTTTTCAGTAACATTTTAGTCTTTGAACTAATTCTCTCTTAATGATCGTGGAGGTGGAGATATCCCGGCTGTCACTCTTATAATAGGAGGAAACCTCCTTAAAGGTAATAATAACTGCATCGACAAAGTCTTCCTTTCTTAATTAGGCATACTTAGTTTTGAGTTCAATTGACAAGTTTCACTATGTTCTTTCAGGCCTGAGAGGGTCTGGGATACAGACTTCTCTCGTTATCGGCATCATCATTGTTCGTTATGTTGCCCTGCCTCTTGCAGGCATATTGATCGTTAAAGGGGCAATGAAATTTGGCTTAGTACACTCTGATCCATTGTATCTGTTTGTGTTCTTCTCCTTCAATTTGCACTCCCACCTGCAGTGAGCATAGGTATTATATACACACACACACACCAGAAATTGCAATGTGCGACTGTTTCTCAATGCATGCTTTCTCTCTTAACATTATCCTTAATGTTTTGGCAGCAACCATCACTCAATTGTTCGGAGCAGGAGAGAAAGAGTGTTCAGTTATCATGCTGTGGACTTATGTTCTTGCTTCGGTAGCGCTTACTTTTTGGTCTGCCTTCTTCATGTGGCTTGTCGCCTAAGTGTGCAATTGCAATGAATTTTAAGATCGATCACTTTGAAAAACTAGATGATCGAACTGTAATTCAATCTACGTACGTACCTTGTAATATCTTTGTAGGGAAATTGTCACATAAAGAAAATTAATGCAAATTTTAAGAAACTGAACTTTGGTTATGCAGTTTTTTTTTTTTTTGGTTATCATCTAAAGAGAATCAAAATGTGCATGTTACCTACAGTAGCGTGTAACTCTCAAGTGAAATGGAGTATCAGTCTAAGAATTCAGGATCTTCAAGTAATGTAGGAAAAAGAATTAGGAAAATTCTAGTGTACTTGTGGGTATCTCATACCCACATTTACAAAAGTGACAACAATTTTGTTGTCAGAGTGGTAATGTTGAGTCCTATTTTATGTAATCTTAGTTCTAATAATGGTAATTACACCTCTTACGACATTGTTACAAGCTTTTGAATAAATTCGTTGTCAATGTTGTAATTTTTGTTTAACTATATGTAAATAGTGTGAATGAATATGGTAACTTTTGTTCTCATGTTGTAATTTTGGTTCAAATAATTGTAATTTTTTGTTCAAATAGTTGTAAATGAGTGTATGAGATACCCACAAGTACCATAGCTTGTCTCAAAGAATTAAGCTAATAAGCTCTGAACAAGTGCTTTGGAGCTGGTCTTCATGCCGCTTATGTACATGGATATACACACACACACACACACACACGGAGATTCTAAACTGTTGTAGACAACATCAACGCCAAAATTTGTACACCATGGCGTTTCAAGAGCATTCATGTTAATTTTTCAAAATCTAGCTACATCATATATAGATATAAGGTTAATTTTGACTATGGGTGGGGAGGGAGGCAGGGGCGCACTGGGTCAGTGCCCCAGTTATGATTTTCAGAAGGTATATATTATATATTACTAGTTGAGTGAATGAAAGATGGTTTGGTTTATTAGTTGGGTAGAGCATAAGGCTTTCAACTTTGTTGTTGCGGGTTCGATTCCCACCTTGGGCGTCTTCTTTAGTTTTGTTAGATTAAAGTTTGGATGTTAAAGATTGATTTCCAATAACCATGAAGCATGTTTTGTTTTAGGTTTTTCAGATTATAATTTTCAGTTTCATATATGTCATGATTGTTTGTTGATTTTGTGCTTCAATCCCACCTTTTATGTGATTATGTTCTTTGGTGCGCAACTTAAAATTATAAGCATATAATTGCATCCAAATTGAGATATGCTAGCGTTCTAGATCTTAATTGCTAAGTGGAAAACCTATAATTCCTTAGGTAAATCAACAATGAGCTTTGCATGATAAGATCAGTGTTCTAACTTGTCGTCTTTGCTTAAATCAATCAAACTTCCACATGTTCTTAATGCGTTAATTGTGTTTTGTTGGGGAATTGATCACTCACTAGCTTTGCATGATTTATAGGGTTAATTATAGTGCGTTCATCTAGTTAATCTAATTAAGGGAAGTAATAAGAACTTATGCATGCGTTCATGGTTTGTTCTTGATTGATTTCTTTCTATGATATGTTTGATTCGAAATTATGTTTGATAATCTCCTTAATATGTTAATGGTTGTTAATTATATCTCTACTTCCTCCATTCATCTACTTCTACTTTTATTCAGATTTGTTTAATGACTTGTATAATATTTAGTAGTTAGATTTAGACACAAACTTTCGAAATCCCCTCTTAATTCTTTGTAATTTTCGTAGATATTGTATTTCTATAATTAATATTCTTTTCTTGACGTATAAATGACAGGAGCACCCTCAATCCCCGGATAGAACGATCCCTACTTGCTATATACTAACAATTGTCAACAGGGTTAATTTTGAGAACTCATTTTGAGCTCATCAATTTTTGGCACAAAAACTGCAATTTACCGTTATAAATACGAACGGTTCCGGTTCCTCCGTTCGTGTAAATTGCAGTTTTGGACGCCTTAATGATCACCAATTTGGCTAAAATTTTGCATAGGTAATCTATACATTATGACTTAAAAACTGAACGGTTAAGATGTGAAAATGTGATCGGAAAGTGGGTGAAAACACCAAATCCGTACCTAAACCTTAGGTAAGGACATCTTTACCTGAGAAAAATCCTATATATATATATTCTTCATATTTTCAAGTCTAATGCAGAAATTATTAAAAAAATATTTTATTAATATTAATAACAATTGTTAGCAAATTCTTGTGTCAATTATAAACTTTTCTTTAAAAGAGATGTTAAAATACTTGAAAAGAAAATTAAAATTAAATCCTATTGCAGAAATCGTCGTGCCCTAGTACACTTAAATTTCTGGCTCCGCCATTGCCTGGGAACTTGGCACTATGCCAATCTCCACGTCAATGAATCGTTGGCCAAAGTCCCTTGCATGTACTTGAACATCATCGCCCCAGAACAAACCAAAGTCCACCTGACTGCCTTGCACTAGAAACAACCTCATGGTGTGGGAAACCTAGGGCACGATGCAATTTTTCAAAATCCCTCTCATACCGTATTTTCGTTTCATAAAGGGAAACGATGGACGGCCGGTTTTGAGCCATCAAATGCTTCTGCGCTCTCCTAGTAGCATCATTGCAGATACCTATGCAATTCCAACTTGGCATATCCATAACAATGGACACAATTTCTAGATTGAAAAAACCCTAGAGCTTCAATCTTATCACCCTAGCAAAACACCTAGGAGTAGCTCGGAGCAACAGACGTCGCCGAGAATTGGAGACGACTGCTGGAAATGGTATCTTAAATTCTAAGTGGATATGTAATTGAGACATTTGCAACAAAAAAAAAAAAATGTTTATACAGGGCTAACGGGTAAGTAAGTTACTATTATTGAATATTGTAGAACGTTTGATATATTTTGCATTTTAATTATATTCGACAGTCTGAAATATTCAAAAAAGTTAATGTATGACATACTTTAACATACACTATATATATATGATGGAAAAAAGAAAAAAGAAAAAAGGTAAAACAATATATTTTTTTTAGAAGAAAACCAAAATAATTTAGAGCCATTAGATTTTAGAAGGGCTTTGCCGTGTCTTCTCTTTCGCAGGTTTCTCCTGCGTCATCATGGCTAATAGGACTGGGGATCTGGTCTTTTCTGGAGCAATTGGTATTTGTGGTGCAGGACTGTGTAGTCTCGGGGGTGCCATCAAGTTATATATGGTGGCTCGTCTAGGCCATGGCGTGCGCAGCTCAAAGGATCTGAGGTGCAGGCAGAACTGGTTCAAGCATGGAAAATGCGATTGAAGGGTTGGGTTTTGCACGGGTCGGGTCAGATCATGTTCAAGTCCCTTCATGGTTGCCTTCCGGCTGATCGGCGGCTACTGGTAGGGGGGCATCCTGTGGCTCCATCTCCGTTTTGCTCGTATGTTTTCCAGGTTGACGACGTTGGGCTCCGTCTTTTGGTTCCTCGTCATCGGTAGGTTGAAGGCACGGTGATTGACGTTCTCTCTCTGCCTTGGTCGTCTGGTTGTATTGGTGTCAGGAGTTTTCTGGTTCCTTGGAGCAAGTTGACCGGAGGTATGGTGGCAGGAGGGGACGGCAGTGGTGGCAAAACCAGAGCCACTATTGTGTTGGCTACAAGGGCAAACCCTAATTGGGTTTGGGCTTGGCTCTACTTTCCTGATTTGGGCTTGGGCTCTAATGGGTTGACTAAGGCTGCAGAGTGTGGGCTTCTGCTGTTCTGGATTCGAATTTGGGATCTCGGTGGATTTCTTATAAAGATTTGGGATCCAAGACGACATTTCCAATTGTTATTTAATTTTGTTTGATCGCAAATATCATAATCTCTGAGGGTTTTTTTGTCTTGCTTCGGAGATTACTGATTTTTGTTTGGATTAAAAGTGCGTGAACTATCTAAAAGGTGGGTGTACTGGGGGTATAGTGGGTTCTTGTTCTTGTTTAGAATAGGAGTCTCAGGATACTCTGAGAAGCGATTCTTTCTGTCGACCCCTTAGGGGTGTTTCGTTTTTGTACTGCTTGCTGAATCTATACAATGGGCTGACCTCTTTCCATCAAAAAAAAGATTTTAGAAGGATAAGATAGTTTTATTGAGTAAAAATTACATGACATGTTTTGGCAAATAGATTATGGGTGTAGGTGATATGACATGACACATAAGAATGAGGCCACAAATCATTTTCCCTATACAAACATGCTCGCCTACAAACCTGGATGGTGTATATAGTCCAGTTTCATATTCAATAAGCCAACATTGCTATGTCCGCAAAAATCAGATTCAAGCGGCGGAGATACAGCCTGAGTAGTACGGTTCGCTCCCTCAAACATCCACCTCTTCATTCGTGTAGGTGAATATAAACTAACTACGCGAAATATTGCATACCAACTGACCAAGAGCCACCATGCATTGACCTACTTTTAACTAGATATCAGGTTATTTTACTTGAACTTATCTTCTTAGATGCAAGAGGACAAAGAAACAAAGCTTTGAAGTCTCTAGTACATCTCGAGACAACAGAGCTGACCACCAATTTAGTGAAGTGTCAAATAAATTGGTAGAACAAACCCGACGTACCATCTTAGCTATGGCTCAAGATCCCATAAAGGAAATATCATGCTTAAACCCTCTCCATTTTATGAATCCTGACTAGTGAATACATCGTTAACACTTCGTGATAATACCCTCTGCCCAGACTCCGAGACCGAAGTCACAGTGAGCATACAAACTTAGCAACCAATTTGCAGAAGCTAACTACAAAGGCAATATCCAGATCTTTCAAACAGATTTCAACTCACCTTGTGATCAAACTTGATCAAGATCAAAACTCCATATTTGCAGGTCTGCGTCCGACGAAGAACACAACAGCCCAATTTCCTCACTGCGGCCACCAACCAAAAATGTCCGAACTTTACTCCCAAATCAAGGTCAGCCCTCACCTACCGACGCATACAAGCCAGAAGCCAAGCCAAGGAAAACCTGAAAAGTCGCCGGCGGTGAAAAATCACGACAAGGCCGAAACTATCCCAAAATCGAAAATCACTAAAACTCGATCAAATAGAAAAAATAAGTATATCAACGCGTATAGCGTGACGAAAGGATCAATTTCCATACCGGATTCACGTCAAACGGCGACCGGATTCGCCGAAAAATGCAAAATCCACCGGAGTAAACTCGAAGCTTCTGGTGGTTGATTCTCCGACCACGATCGATGCATGGATGATCCAAGGCCACAGGGTTGTCCAATATGAGACAGATGTTTCTAAACAGATGTGCCAAACTCATTGAGGTTCCAGGCTTGGATGAATCTATGAAAAGCTCCATGATCAGGCTGCTTGTAATGGAAGGGTGCATCAAAATCACTGCCACCGGAGAAAATTCTACAGGTAGGTCGGTCCGTCTGTCAGTCTCTCTCTCTCTCTCTCTCTCACACACACACACACACGCTAATTTAAATATCATATTTTCATTTTCATTTTCAATGGAAAGATGAGACCGGTGACAGGTCGTCTTTCAAATAAAAAAGCCATGAATAGGTTTTCAGTTTTCTATTAAAAAAACACTTGCCCTTACACAAGTTTTCCAATAATGAAACTATATTAAAGGAAGCATATATACAACGGATCCTGTTTGCACCTGTATATTGAAAACTTGCATTCCCGTATGAAAAGATATTAGACAACTATAAACAGAATTCGTACAGTCATTTAGAGAGACCAGAATAAGCAACAGATTTAAATTGAGAGCATTTAGTCAAATTACGTATGTCTTGCATAAGAGAGAGTTTGCATATAATGTTGTTTCGTTGATTCCTGTGGATCATAGTTATCCTTTCGAAAGAGAAAAGAATGACGTTGTTGCATCGTGGGAGGCCAGCATGGTTAAGTTATGAGCATCCATGTGAGGCATAAATCTTTAGGACATGGTGTTCAATACAAGCCTCAACTTTGTCTTATTTGCATTTATTTGGCATTATTTGTGCATTTGATTCCGCATTTATGTTAATAGTAATTAAAGCTCTCAGAATTTTCAATTAGCAATTAGATTTCTAAGAGCAACTCCAACAGGTTCCCTATAATTTTTGTATTATAGAGAAGCAAAAGTCAAACTTTTAGCCTATTTTTCTTCTCCAACTCCAACAGATTTCTTAGTTTACAGTAATCTATAAAATCTCCATATTCTTCTTTAAAATTTTGGAGTTTGCTGTAAATATAGGTAATTTGGTTTTCTCTCTCCTCACTTTCCCTCAAATAGAGATAGTTATAGGGAATCTGTTGGAGCAAAAGAAGCTTATTTTTCTCTAAAGTAGAGTAAAATCAAATTATAGGGAATCTGTTGGAGTTGCTCTAACAGACGCATGCTTATACAAAATCTTGGTGTACATGGGACAGGGATGGAATTTCATAGGACCTGGTGGCATATATTTCCCAAGGAATGATATTCCGAAGTGGTTGACGTGGGCCAATGATGGTGCCACAGTCAATTTTCAAGTACCTCAAATTAGCAACTGTAATGTAGTAGCGTTGACTCTTTGCTTCACTCTTCTGGACAATGGTGTAGATCAAGGTCGTCTTGTTCCTGATACCTTAGGGCTATGGGTTACAAATCATACCAAACGCACTAGCTTCTTCAACCATTCAGAGAATTATTATGAAGAATCTTCCAGGCTATGCGAGTATCTTTGGCTAGGACATATTTTAAACAATAAGTTCAATTTCGAAGGTGGTGACTTGGTTGAAGTGTTTGTAAGAGTTAAATTCGAGTATGTTAAGGTGGAGAAAACAGGGGTCAGTCTTGTATGGGATACCAGACAGGCTGATTTTAGAGTTGCTGCGCACAGGGAAGATTGGATATTTTATTCTTGTAAATTTGCATGTTAGAGACAATTATATAATGGAACGCAGGCCTTGCTGATAATATATTGAGAAGAACTCATCTGACAGGAATCGACCTCCGACAAGATTCAGGCATGACCAGAAGCCATGTATGAACCGAAAAGACCCATTTGATTTGGATTTGATCAGGGGTTTTTGATGTAATGCAATAGGTCATTCCTTCTGATATATGTATGAAAGAGACCTTAGCAAAGACTTATTACGCACAAAAATAAATAAATTAGAAACTGCTCAGTTCTTAAGTCAATGGTTGCACACTGGCTAGGTGGATTATGTTTAATTTTTAGCCAGACCCATTCTAATCATGTGTTTTTGTAGTTGAAGGAATGGTAGTTTGTATTTGTATGCTTTCATACGTCAAAATTTGATTTGACCTGAACTGAATACAGCGATAACTTGATTCCGAAGGTATCTCATTGAGATGGTTATAGAACTAATTAACATCATTAGTTTCAATAAGTTTAATAAAGAATTGATAGTAAATTGAGTGGTTAGCTCTAGGGAATGGGAAAAAAAAAAAAAAAAAACGAAGCCGGTACAACCCTTGAAGGCTCCTCTTCATCATCTTTCCCCTCCTCACAACATCGGATCTACGAAGTGTTGTTGAGCTTTAGAGGTGAAGATACTCGCAGAAGCTTCACATCCCCCCTCTACGGCTCTACATGTCACTGCTTTATGGATGATAACAAAGGAACATGAGAGTTTTAGTATTTTAGGTACGGTTCAGTTTATAAGTCATTATTAGTGTTGTTATATTTTAATATTTTATTTATTATTGAAATTAAATTTGGGTGAATTTATTTTGTGTTTAATTTCTGAATTTATTTGTGTGTTTAAATTCAGAATTTATTTTGAATTTTATTTTGTAACTTATGGTGTTTTATTTTGATTTATTTTGGGTTTTAATTCTTGTAACCTATGGCTTTTGGTTACTACCCTATTAATGGTAGGGAGTGTCCTAGCAATGATATGTTACAACATATCATTGCTTTTACGTAATACTATTACGATACACTTCTATTCACCCATAAACTTTCTTTCCAAAATCCCCCAAAGTGTCTTGTATGTTTTTTGGCCAAAGAAATGTGTTCTTTTGGTGGAGCTTTGGGTTCCTCCAATTTGTGCAGATTAGTGTGAGCCACACAACTTGTTGTTGGGCTGTTGTATCCTGGAGGGGACAAGTCAAGAGATTTCTGGTGCATCGGCATTGTTCCGCAGAGGGCTTGAATCTCCTTAAAGAGAGCGAGATACCCGCGCATCAGCCTTTTGTCAACGAGTTTCTCAAGAGAAATTATAATTATTATTGTAATTTCACCAACAATTTTAAGGAGATTCAGTAAAGATGGAGCGTGCACAAGAGAAACCGTTCGACAATATGGGAGATCTCAATTTGAGAAAGATGAGTATAACTATTATTTTTTATCTCTTGACTTATTTCTCATATAATGTTTTTTGACTATAATGAACTACTCATTGTTATTCAAAGAAATATTGAGAAGTTTTGTAGATTAACTTGGAGAGAGTTCCAAAAATCCATGCGTCACAAACAAAATGAGATTTCCTTGGAGACCTTGATGACTTGCATCCGCATTGAGGAGGAAACAAGAGGTCAAGATGTTTTTATGCAACATACAAACAAAGATACCTCCAAGATAAATTTAGTATCTTCCAATAATAATATGCCCAATGGTCATTTTCATAAAAATTCTCTTATGCAGCCAAAGAAGAAAAATATGAAAAAAGTTGGTAAACCTCACCAACAGAATAAAGGCAAACCAAGCTATGTGAACAAGAACCAATATCCTCCTTCAGAAAATAAGCAACAATATACTTGTTGTTATGTTTGTGGCAAAAGTGGGCATATTGCTCGAAATTGCAATTACCGAAAACGTGAGGCTGTTCCTCAAGCTCACGTCACTGAAGAACCATATGTGGCAATGATAACTGATGTAAATATGGTTCAAAGTGTTGAAGGATGGTGGGCAGATTGTGGTGCTAATAGGCACACCTGCTATGATAAAGATTGGTTCAAGAAATATACTCATTTTAAGGAGCCCAAAACGGTTATGATTGGAGATTCACATACTACTCATGTGCTTGGAACTGGTGAGGTGGAACTCAAATTTACTTCTGGTAGGGTGCTAACTTTGAAAGATGTGTTGCATACACCCTCCATGAGAAAAAATTTGATGTCTAGTTATCTTCTTAATAAGGCGGGTTTTAAACAAACTATGGAATCTGACCAATATGTGATCACCAAAAAAGGTGTATTTGTGGGCAAAGGTTATGCTTGTGATGGCATGTTCAAATTGAATATTGAGAATAATAATAAAGCATCTACTTAAATTTATATGCTCTCTTCTTTGAATTTTTGGCATGCACGTTTATGTCATATAAATAGTAGATATGTGGGAATCATGAGTAGCTTGGGTTTAATTCCTTCAATGCAAAAAGATTTTGAAAAATGTGAGACTTGCAGTAAAGCAAAAATGACTAGAAGGCCTCATAAAAATGTTGAAAGGCATACCGAGCTATTGGAATTAATTCATACAGACTTGTGTGAATTTGAGGGAGTTTTAACTTGTGGAGGTAACAGGTATTTTATCACTTTTATTGATGGTTGTTCCAAATATGCTTATGTCTATTTGTTGAAAAATAAAAGTGATGCTTTTGCCAAATTTAAAGAGTTCCTCCTTGAGGTTGAAAATCAATTTGGTAGAAAAATTAAAAGGCTCCGAAGTGATAGAGGGAGATAATATGATTCTTCTGAATTCAATTCTTTTGTTCAATCTTTAGGGGTGATTCATGAAGTTACTCCACCTTATTTACCTGCATCTAATGGTGTGGCAGAAAGAAAAAATAGAACTTTGATTGAGTTAACAAATGCCATGTTGATTGATTCAGGTGCTCCCTCTAATCTTTGGGGTAAAGCAGTTTTAACTGCTTGTTATGTGTTGAATAGAGTGCCACATAAAAATACAAAAATTACACCTTTTGAGGTGTGGAAGGGGCATAAACCAAATTTGGGTTATCTTAGAGTTTGGGGTTGTCTAGTCTTTGTGAGGTTAACTGACCCTAAAAGACCAAAATTGGGTGCTAGAGCTATTACTTGTGTTTTCGTTGGATATGCTTTAAATAGTACAGCCTATAGATTTCTTGATGTTGAAAATCATGTTGTGATTGAATCTAGTGATGCAATTTTTCATGAAGAAAAATTTCCTTTTAAATCGAAAAATAGTGGGGGTCAAGAATCTAGAGAAAATATTTTTACACAACCTAGTTCTTCTTCTTCTAATTTGCATATACAAGAAACTAATGAAAATGAACCTAGAAGAAGTAAGAGAGCTAGAGTTGAAAAAGATTTTGGCCCTGACTATTATGTTTATAATGTTGAGGAAAATCCTACTTCTTTGCATGAAGGCATGAAGCTTTATCATCACCAGATGCAATTTTCTGGAAAGAGGCTGTGAATGATGAAATGGAGTCTCTAATTTCTAATAATACTTGGAAATTAGTAGATTTACCAACAGGGTTTAAAACCATTGGGTGTAAATGGGTCCTTAGGAAAAACCTCAAACCGGATGGAAGTGTAGACAAATATAAAGGTAGACTTGTTGCTAAAGGCTTTAAGCAAAAACCTGATCTAGACTTTTTTGATACTTTTTCTCCGGTTACAAGGATTACATCCATTAGATTGTTGATTGCCATTGCTGCAATTCATGATTTGATTATTCATATTTGGATGTGCAAACAGCTTTTCTAAATGGTGATTTAGATGAAGAGATCTATATGGACCAACCAGAAGGTTTTATAGAACCTGGTCAAGAGCACAAGGTATGTAAGTTATCTAAATCCCTTTATGGTTTAAAGCAGGCTCCTAAACAGTGGCATGAAAAATTTGATTCCTGCATGATTGAAAATGGTTATAAATCAAATGAATGTGACAAGTGCATATATTATAAATCTTGGAAAAATTCACATGTTATTATTAGCCTCTATGTGGATGATCTGTTAATTTTTGGCTCAAATTTGCATGTAATTGATGAGACAAAAACTATGCTTAAGAGCAATTTTAATATGAAAGATCTTGGTGAGGCTAATGTTATTTTGGGCATGAAAATAACAAAAACATGTGACGGTATTTTTCTTGATCAGTCACATTATATTGAGAAAATTTTGAAGAAATATGATTATGTTGGCCACAAGCATGTGTCTACTCCTTTTGATTCTAATGTTCACTTATTTCCTGTTGAAAGTGAAAGTGATGTGATTAATCAAAAGGAATATGCTAGCATAATTGGCAGTTTGCGCTATGCAACTGACTGCACTAGACCTGACATTGCATATGCAGTTGGAGTACTTAGCAGATTCACAAGTAAACCAGGTAAAGAATATTGGCATGTAATTGAGCGTGTTATGAAATATTTGGTTGGTACTAAAAATTATGGATTATTTTATAAAAAAAAAAAAGCACTATATTTTCTTACTCATCCCTGTGATGTAAGTGCATTAATCTTGTAACGTATATGAAGGTTGAGTTTACTTAAAACTCTTAATAAAATCTGTAGCTCATATGAGTGGGATGTCATAGTTACAAGAGCATCCTTGACGGATTTTACCTATATGAGTGTGAGAGTGGAGCCGCTCTCTATGAGAATTGGGCTTATTCTTGAAATACACTCATGAAAACCGGGATAAGCACAAGGCCGTAACGTGCTGGCTAAAAAGCTCATATTAACACCTGAATTATTATGTGTGGGCAGTAGTTCTTATTTCCCCTTAAGCAGTTGTAGTTCCAGTCTGAGACCACTATCAACTTTGGAGTAGGGATTGTTGTTTCACTAAGTGAAGGTTCAATGCAGAGCACACCTTCATGAAGCATAATGGTTCGTCTTTGGCCGGTAACTTTGGTTTAAATTTGTTTTTAAAATATTAAAATGAGTGGGAGAATGTTGTTACATTTTAATATTTTATTTATTATTAAAATTAAATTTGGGTGAATTTATTTTGTGTTTAATTTCTGAATTTATTTGTGTGTTTAAATTCACAATTTATTTTGAATTTTATTTTGTAACTCATGGTGTTTTATTTTGATTTATTTTGGGTTTTAATTCTTGTAACCTATGGCTTTTGGTTACTACCTTATTAATGGTAGGGAGTGTCCTAAGAGTCTATAAATAGCTCCATTTAAATAGCTCCATTTGTTGCATGTTCAAACATATCATTTCTTTTACGTAATACTATTACGATACACTACTATTCACCCATAAACTTTCTTTCCAAAATCCCCCAAAGTGTCTTGTGTGTTTTGGCCAAAGAAAGGTGTTTTTTTGGTGGAGCTTTGGGTTCCTCCAATTTGTGCAGATTGGTGTGAGCCACACAACTTGTTGTTGGGCTGTTGTATCCTGGAGGGGACAAGTCAAGAGATTTCTGGTGCACCGACATTGTTCCGCAGAGGGCTTGAATCTCCTTAAAGAGAGCGAGATACCCGCGCCTCAGCCTATTGTCAACGAGTTTCTCAAGAGAAATTATAATTATTATTGTAATTTCACCATCAATTAGTACTATGTTAATCACAAGTCTACTTAAGAATTCTCATTTTTGTGGAGCTTCCGTTTTTGCTTTACTCTTCCTCTTTAGCTAGATCCCCTTTCTCACGCTCAATTATCTGCTCCATTTAAAAAAAAGGCGTTCGTCCCGTGGAAAATTAAGGCCCACGCGCTATATAAGTGTCTTGCACTTCTTGTTTGGAAATTGCTTCTGTATTTCATTAAGCTTAGCGCTGGAGACTGGATTGTTTCTAATATTTTTCAGCCATTTTTGGGTACAGATATATTGAGCCTGCCTTTAGTAAGTTGAATTACCAAAAGGAAAATACAACTGTTAGTCATCTGAGCCTTCCTCCCTTCTGGCCAATTTCCATTTTGCAGTCCATGCTACCAGTGGCTACCAGCAGGAAAGCCGAAGAATCCCAACCAAGAAAATGGAAAGCCGATGAAGCCTCCTCTTCATCCTCAAATCATTGGATTTATGAGGTTTTCTTGAGCTTCAGGGGTGAAGACACGCGCAACACCTTCACGGGCCATCTCTACCTGGCCTTAAAGGAGGCTGGAATCAATGCTTTCATCTGGAACGTTCGATCAGCCTTTCTCCTATTTATAGTCTCCCTCTAATTAACTTCGACAGCTCGGATGAAGAGACACTCATATGATTTTGCAAGGAAAAAGAAAAAAAATATAGAAAAAGAAAAATGAATTAAAACATGAAGGGACGAAAATACCCTTCAAAATATGTCACGTGGCACGCACCGTAACGGAGCTAACAGCTCTAGATACCAAAATTGGGTCGGGGTGAGAACCTCATATACCAATTTGATAGTTTTAAAAAGCTGAGGTACTAAAGTTTAGAATGGCAAAAAAAGTAGGACACTGTTTGGGTCATTTTCCCATTAATATATGTTTGTTCTCTAAGCATGCTTTAAGCTCAAGTCTAGACTTGATGTGATGCCCCGGAAATTCGTAATTATTTTCCGAAGATTTTCCGGAATCTAATTTTTGGTTGTTGGACGGTTTCATGGCTCGTGGATGGAGCGGAAGTGTTTTGGATGAATTTTTATTCGGAAAGTATGACTTTAGGGGGGGTTGCAAAGGTTGACTTTTGAAGCGTTAGGATTCTCCAAAAACTTCCTTCATGAAAGTTGTAGAGCTCGTCGATACGAGTTCGTGGACATGTGGAACGCGAGAATCGGAGTTCGTATGAGAGAGTTATGAGCGTTTGAAGTTTTGGGAAAGTTCTATAAATAGTAGTTTCCATTTTCGGAAACTTACTATTTTCATTTCTTTCACTCTTCTTTTCCGGAAATCAGAAGCTCTGTTCTCTCTCTTCTTTGCGCGTGACCCGACCCGAACCCGGCCACCCAAACCGGATTTTCCGGCGATCTCCGGCCACCTCTAACCTTGAAACCTGCACGGAACGATTCGCCTCTCTCGTGCGGTCGTCTCTGTGGCAGCCTCTTGCGGCGATTCGTGGTGGAGGAAGTGCAGCAAGGCGGTGCAGTTTGAGGATTTCGGACCCGGTCGGAAATCCTTGTTCCGACGTCGGCGAGGCTTCAAGTCTTCTTGGTTGAGCTCAGAGCAGCCTCCTTGATCGATCCTTGGTGGTTGTTTGGATCGATTCACGTGAAACTTTGATCAACTCGGATTGGATTACTGTTCACGGCTTGTGAGGTAGTTTTCGACCCTTTATGCTTGTTTTCTGACTTCGAGCGAGTTAGGAAAGTTCACAAGCATGCTTAGATGAAGAACTTTGATGTTGGGAGTTTTGTGAAATATTGAGTTTTGGCCGGCGGCGGTGCGCCACCGCCTGTGGCGGCGTTCCGGCGGTGTTCCGGCCACTTAAGGAACTGTTTTTGGTATTATATATGTTCTACTCGTTGATACGAGCGTTTCGATATATAATATGCAAGTTTTGGAGTTCATTTGGAATTGTTATGATTTTTGCAGTTTCATACCGATCGATTTATTCTATCCGTGAGGATTTGAGCTTCCGATCGACTTGTGGTTTGATCACATCGATCGTGGACGCATTCCGGAGACTTTGGGAGGTCTCGGATGTGGTTTTGCCTTGATTGGTGCCACTTTGGGGATTTTAGTTCAAAACAAGGGTTTCGGACTTAAATCATTTGTAAATCGTTACTGATTTGAGATCATTGGTGATTAGGTGCTTCGAAAGGTGAATTGGACGAGTTGTTGGTGATAGTGTTAGTTCGGTTCTGTATAGAAGACGCAGCGGGATTCTAAGGTGAGTAATCTCACGAAGTTCATTCACGAACGGGAATACCCTTATTGTTTTGAGAGTTACTTATTAACTGCAAACTATAGTTGGTATTAGTAGACATTCCTGAGTGGATGACTACATATAGATATATATTTGCATGAAATATATATGTTTTGGGTGGTTTGTGGATTTATGAAAACAATATGCATGAAATGATGCTTTTTATTGTTTTGGGGTGTGGCTTTTGGAAAACAAATGATTTGTGGAAATGATTGATTTCGATTTGTTTTGAAAAGCGTTGAGATTTGAGAAAAGCGTTGAGAATTGGGTATGAAAACAATATGCATGAATTGATGCTCCTTATTGTTTTGTGTTATGGCTTTTCGGAAAACAATAATTATGGAAATGTTGATTTCGATTGTTTTCAAAAGCGTTGCGATTTGTGTAACATTTTGGGTCCAATGCGACTCCTTTAATGTTTTGCTCCAAGGGACAGTGCGGCCCGAGGATCGAAGGTCTAAGACCTTGGGCAGAATATCAGGTGATCACGTCTTTGGCCGGACGAGTGATTACGTTTTCAGTTAGAGCTCTAATCTGTCTGCCATATAGGTAATTCATGGGGTAACGGGAATTGGTTATTGACAACTCATGACATTACGTATTTTTAGGGAACAAGGTGTGAGTTGCTTCCTAATTAATGGTTTTTAAGGGGACAAGGTGTGTTACACCCCACATCCGATTTACCCCTTTTACTGAGTATCACTGTATGTTTTACCATTCGCGGCTATAGTTTTATCTTTTAGGGGGGTGGCTAGAAGTTGACTTTTTATGGGTTAACAATTTGAGAAAATTTCCTTCATGAAAGTTGTAGAGGACGTTAAACCGAGCGCGTGCATATGTGGTACGTAAAAATTGGAGTTCGTATGTGAAAGTTATAGCTTAAAATGTGGAAGTTACTGTTCATGGTAAAAAAATATATATATATATATGGAAAGTTACCACTGTAGGTTTCCATTTTCGGAAACCCGGTAACTCTCCCTCTCTTCTCCCCCGACATTTCCTTCCTCTTCGGCTCGATTCTTCCTCCTCCAATTTCTCCCACCTCCGGCTGACCCACGGCGAAATCCGGCTATCCCCAAGCTCGTCTCCTCCCCCTTGACGCATCTGTGGTGGTATTTTGGGGAGATTTGGCCGGAGGAGCTCGATTTCTTGCTGGGAAGATTACTGTAGCAACTTGCGAGTTTTGCCGATTTCCAACGATTCCGGCCATCTCCGGTCACCAAACCGGCGTCGAAGGTCGGGTTTTTGCTGGAGATCATTTCCCCTAAGGCCTTGCATTCCAATTTGCAGTGTGGAGGTCGAATCGATCAAACCCGATCCTAGGGTTCTTGAATTTTTCTGGAAAATTTTCACCAGCTTAATTGGAGCTCTTCCAGGTAAAATTGGAACTTGTTGTAGTTGAGAAAGAGATTGGGTCTGTTGAGTAGGTGGTGCTGCCAAAATTTGGTGGCCATTGGTGGTGGTTTGCCGGTGGAGCGTGGGCCCCACGCGCGGCCACTGTGGGTGGCGCGTGGTGGCGCGTAGAGCTGAGTTTTAATTACTATTTTTGGCTCCATAAATCCAATAATGATTGTAGAATTTGATACATGAAGTTTGGTGGAAATTGGAGGAATTTCGAATTGAGTATAAATGAATAATTATTGATTTACGTGAATTCGATCGCCGAAATTCTTTAGAATTCACTTTAGAATTTATATATCGATGAATGAATATTGTTGGAATATTGTGGACGGATTCGTTGTGAATTAAGGAGTTGGATTTTGAAGGGGGACGTTATGAATTTCAATTTCTAATTATCGTAAAGTTAATTTCCGTCCTGTAAATATATTTTTACGAGTGCTATTCGTACAGGACGAGAGGAGTCTTCGTACGAGGAAAATACCGAGCGACGTCTGGATTGATCATATACTGTGAGTGGACTTTTATTATTTTCAAAGAATGATGCATGCATTTATTTAATCGATTCCGAGGTTATAATTTATTTATCGTATTACTTTCTCGAGGGGATGGTTATTTTCAGAAATGGTTTTGGATATTTGATTATTTGAAGATTTTATGGCGTGTGGGGTCACGTCATTGGTTTTGCTTATCTTACCTTATTTATTTATTTCCGATGTGATTTCCGGATTTATACTATTTATATTATATTTATACTCGGCGAT
This sequence comes from Rosa chinensis, assembly GCF_002994745.2. NCBI lineage: Eukaryota > Viridiplantae > Streptophyta > Magnoliopsida > Rosales > Rosaceae > Rosa > Rosa chinensis. The sequence continues at coordinate 37,750,461 of NC_037094.1, forward strand.
TTGAGATTTTTATGAGATTTTCGAAATGAGATTTCGATGGAGTAAATCTTTATATTTATTTTCAACTTGAGATTATCTTGGCGTGTGGGACACGTCGTTGGAAATTCATTTACGAGAGATGGGGAAGCTTTATGTACTTATGGATTTACTTGGTTTTCGGGTTTTCTTTGCCATACTTTGGGTGACTTATCATTGCTAGCATTGATTTTCCGCCTTTGTGGCGTGCTGATGGGATCACCGTAGCCCTCCGCCTTTGTGGCGCAGGGTACTGTCTCTGTGACAGTAATTCTGTAGCCCGGTATCCTATCGCTACACTTAGTGGCGTAAGGGTATATTACGGGAGTAATGGGAGTATTTTAGCCTGGGAGGCTATCACCCGAGCCTGGGAGGCTCACTCGTATGGCTATCGTCTTCCCCTACTCACTTTACTACTTAAGCTAGCGGGGCTAGCTCGATTTTCGTTTAACCAGCGGGGCTGGTCTTATTTTTCCTTGAGTATCAGAGTTCCAACTTTTTCTTTTAAATCGTATGTGACTAGCGGGGCTAGTCGGTTTTCATGAGCGGAACTCCTCTTGTTTTATTTTCGTTAATCATTGCATGCATCGGGAATTTTTAAAAGAAATAAATGTGGGAAAGTATAAAATCCCTTTTGTTTGAAATTGTTTATTTTTGTCCACTCACGCTAACGTTTTTATGTACTTTCCCCTGGGCCCTTCGATTTCAAATGCCCAGTTTTCAGTGTTGCTGCTCGGCGTTCAGGAGTGAGCCATAGTGACCGCATCCGCTTCCGTCATCATATTTTGTAGGTTATCTATTTAGCCTACTGTACTCTATGTTAAATTTACGTTCTTAGATTGCTCTGATTACTATGGGATTTGTGACCCAGACTTGTATGGAATTTATATTTGAGGTCTACGACCTAACTTTGGAAATTGTAGTATCTAAATCTTGGAGTTTCTTAGACATGAAGTACTTGTTAAACTATTATTATTTTGGACTTGAGTTGGTTGAATGTTGGGAGCAGGGTGGCTCCAGGAGTTTGTGGTTGGATTATTAGAAGTGAAATTTGTTTTCCACAGGTTTTGGGTTGTCCATTTTTAAGGGAGGTTATGGTAAATCTTCTTTAAAAGTGGGTCCCGCGGGGCCACTTCGGATTCCAGGGTGGAATCCGGGGTGGGTCCTGTCAAGGTTCAAGTTGTTTTCCTTATTAACGATTTGATAGAAATCAAGGTGTGAGTTGCTTTCTATGGTACGTTTATGGTACAACTGATAGAATTCAAGGTGTGAGTTGTTTTCTATGTTTTATTGATAGAAATCAAGGTGTGAGTTGCTTTCTATGGGACGTTTATGGTACAACTAATAGAATTCAAGGTGCGAGTTGTTTTCTATGTTTTATTGATAGAAATCAAGGTGTGAGTTGCTTTCTATGGTACGTTTATGGTACAACTGATAGAATTCAAGGAGTGAGTTGTTTTCTATGTTTCGATTTGAAAGGAAATTAAAGTGTGAGTTATTCTCCTTTATTTCGTGTTTTAAGGAATCAAAGCATGAGTTGTTTTCCTCGTTTTGGCGTGAGTTGTGCATGTGTATTTTGAGTTACTCATACGGGCTTGCAAAAGCTTACCGGGTTTGTTGTGTGACAACCCGGTACACTATTCAAACGGTGTAGGGTTAATCCTGCAGGTTAGGATAATCGGGCTGAAGCTGAGGTAGCGCCCTTGCAGCTTTACGGTAGGAAGCCATTTTTATGACGTTACCGTTGATAAGGACTTCCGTTGTATAATTAACTCTGAGTAGCATTTACATTTTATTTTGTTGTTGACAATTTAATTCGTAAGCATTGTAATATATGACTCTATGGAGCGGGTCTATATTGATATAGTGGGTTCAGGACATCAATATGTACTTGGGTTAAAAGGGAAAAAGTTTCTAGGTATTTTGTATTGATGGCTGAACGTTCACGCATATGTAATTATGAGATTATATATCGATTTTCATGTGTGTAAAATCAGGGGCGTGACACTTGAGCTTATATAATGTACCATTCTATTATGCAGTTATGCATGTAATCAATTCGGAAAGGGTTTTTATCACCATTAGGGTCAAAACTTTCTTGCACCGGACAGAATGATACCCAACTTTCAAAAGTGATCAAAGAGGTACCGAGACCTATAAAAATTGATCAATTTCATAACCTACTTTCAAAAGTGATCAAAAAGGTACCTAGACTTATAAAAATTGATCAATTTCATACATCTGTCCATTTTCCATCACATCTCCGTTAAAACTAAGGGTATATACAACCTTCCACTAAATATTTAGTTGGAATGTCATATTATCCTCTAATTTTTTCTCTTTCTCTTTTTTTGTTCTCATTCTTCCTCATTCTTTTGCAATCTGCATATTGCATCTAGTCATCTACAACCAAACTATCCAAGCTTAATTCTTTTTTACTTGTGATTGCGTGACTTTAGTTCAATCATCTTCCTTATGCATATTCCATCTATAACCCAAGATTTTTTCTTGTTTATGTAAAAGTAGTTGGATCAATATGGTCTCGTCGCCGCCGATGACACCACAAAATTATAATTCAAATTCAAAAATTTTGCAAAATTGGAATCTGAAACTGAATACAGAGATGCATAGATTGATACGTGCAAAAGTATTCGCCAATTTAAACCTTGAAAAGAAACATTGTTAGTATAAAATAAGCAGGGATCGTTCAAACTGGGGATTGAGGGTACAACATGCAATCAACGAAATCAAAGAATCAAAGAACACATATCACATGAAATTTACAAGAACATATACAAGTTTACACAAAAATTAGAAGTTTACAAGTACAAGCATGCATCAAATTCGAACAACAAAGAACTAGAGAGAAAGCAACATACATTCTCACGAAATTAGAGAGCAACCAACACTACAAGCAACAAAATTCTATACACACACACACACACAATCCGAAATTTAGAGAGAAATACAACATAGAATGGGTTTTGGAAATCCTACTCCTACTTATATACATTTTACAAGTCATAGTCACATTAGAAATCCACATACAACAAGGATTACTAGTCATATTCTAATTAGGAAACCAAATACTAGTAGTAAACAAATTCTAAACCAAGTCAAACAAGGAATCCATGTACAAAAAATGAAAATACCTAGTGCTCTGCTAGGGTTGGGAGAGAGACGCTCGTGGCCTCTCTGTACCTTCCTCCATCGTCGATGGAGCAAATTTCTGGCACTGTTCTCGGTGCCGTTACCTTGGCTCACGACTTCCATCGTGCGTGCTTACCAGTTGCGGCAAGGATGCGTCCCGGCGGCGTCTTTCTGGTCCCATCCTCAATCTAATCGTGGTTGGTGGGGAAAAGCAAGGGTCGTGCCACCTTGCTGGGGTGGAAAGGCACCGGCTGTGAATCGTCTCCGACCGAGTCGGGCAAGGCTGAAAGTGGGTCTCTTGGATAGATCTGGTCCTGCGATGGTGCGGTGTACGGCATATGGTTGCTTGACCAAGAGTACTAATGCTGGGACGATGACGTATCGACGGCCGGAGTGGGCGTTTGGCTTCGGTGATGGCTTTTCTCCAGATCTGACCAGCGGGGCTTGGGTCTGGTGCAGAAGCTTTCCGGTCATCAATGGGCATCACCATAAGAGTGGTGAGACAGGCGGCAACGCCTTGATTAGTGCGAAAAGGTCCGGGACGAGGTACCTCCGGCGAGGTTTGGTGGCGCAGCGGCTGGGGTCGAGGACAAGGCAAGTCTGGGTGTCCAGAGAGATTTTAGGTGCCCACCTATGGATATGGACCTGGGCTCCTCTTGGTTTGGGCTTTTCAAGATGGGCCTTTGATTGGGTTCTGTCTTCTATTTGGATTCATATTTGGGGTCCAGGAGACTTCTTACGGATTCCTGTTTCTGCTATACTCTAGATTTGGAATTTTGGCTACCTAGGTAGAAGATTGCTCTCTACTCGTCGCATTAATTTTTGTGGAGTGGGTAAGGTCGGTCACACTACCGGCGGTTACCTTGATAGAAGGTTACCCTCTATTCGACGTATTTATATGCGTGGAAGTATGGTCGGCCATACTATTGGAACCGTTTTACATAGCCCGGACTCTGTCCTGGGCGTCATCAAATGCTTAATTGTATCCCTTCTTACTTTTGTTAGGTTTTATTTCCGATGCTTTATTGTATTTAGTATTTCCCTTATTAGTTTATATTTTGATGTAGTTTCTACATTTTTAAGTTGTAATTTTTCTTATGTTTATTATTAATAAAATGGTTGACTATTATTCTCAAAAAAAAAAAAAAGGAATCCATGTACAAAACTAATTCTAACTACTTTTCCTAAAAAACACCAAGAGAAACCCTAAAATTTAGCAATCCCTAAAAAACACAAAACAAATTCCTAAAAACCACCAAAACACCAAGGTAGTTTTTGGCCAAGAATTGATTCCTAAGCTATTATTTACGAATTAACAACATTATTTTCAGTTTATAACTTGATTATTTACGTTAACATGCATCCTAAAAAAAAACCTAAAACCGATTTACATATTTACACAAACAAGAAAACGCTAAAGAAAAGGGGGATTTTGAAGATCAAAGTATAAATTTTCAGAAAATAATAAAGAAAGAAAACATTTTATATATATAGGTGGCAAAAGAAGAATTTTCGAAAATAATTTGTCAAGAACCATTCAAGATCAATCCATTCATGCATTCCTTAATCTTTATTAATTACCATGGAGGGTTATCAACCAAGACACAAAGATCAATGCAACCAATGTCCCTTTTAACTTTCTTTCTTTAATCAATTGAATTAGCAAAGCACCAAGACAATCTATTTCAAAAAGTAGACATCACACAATCAAAGCAACTGCATTGAAAATCCGTTTTCAAATCATTAAGTTCAAGAAAGAATTGATAAACATGCAAATCCAAACACTCAAAGCAAGTCAATTCATCACATGCATAATCTGATTTTGACTCAAAGCAAGCCTTCACTACTTATTCGAATTAGGGTTTACAAAGCATAAAACCTACTTACTAGCAAATTACATGCAAGTCTTCCTATGCTTGCAACCACAAGAACGTTCCATATAATGAAGCACAAAATCAGATTATCACTCCAAGGTTTCGGCAATTAATTAAGAACAAGGACACACAAACACATCAAACATTGAAAAGAACATCAAAATTGTATTAAAAAAATCAGATTATTAACTCATAGTTTCGGTTTACACAACAGAAGTTCCAAAGCAGAAATTCTAACTACAAGACAAAACCGTGAGAATACATGGAAAATGTGGTATGAACAACCCTTGATCACGTCCCAAAGATCCAAAACAGCTCCAAGGTGGTGCACAAGTGATGATCACGGCTAGGCTCCTTGAAGATTGTGAAAAAAAACCTGAAAACTAGAGAGAACAAGTGAGAAACCGAAATTGTGGAGAAAATTGTTAACCTTGAGATGTCATAAACATTTTGCTTATATAGGAGGACATCCCAAAGTTCTCCCAATTCGTTCCCAACTTGATTCTCCAAGTTCGTGTTGATTCGGGATTTCCTTCTAATTTTCTGATTGGTTGACACATCCCTTGACCAATAAAATAAATCCACATCATCAAAGTGGCGTCACAATCCTAATCCGTGTCCTTCTAGCCTTTGTTGAAGTTGAGACGTGAAGAACCATGTAGAACCTTCATGAATATCACGACATTCTTCAATCCTTGTCCATTTCGGATTCCAACTCCATTTTCTTCTCAAAACCGAATCCAAAGTGTATTCTTCTTCATGTGCACGGCATGTGATCATTCAAGAGACTTCTAGACACTTTTTGGACATTCTATGGTTTCTCCTAGCTTCCACAGGACTCCTAGTACAAGTAGAAATCCATATACAATCAGGTTTCCTAGTTGAATACAAACTTCTTTCCCGAGATGCTTCTACACTCTTCTAGAACCTTCTTGAGTAATCCATATTCAACAGGTACTCCTTTTGTGATGCCCTGGAAATTCATATTTATTTTCCGAGGATTTTCCGGAATCTAAATTGTGGTTATTGAACCGTTTCGTGGCTCGTGGATGGAGCGGAAGTGTTTCGGGCGAATAATTAATTGAAGAATATGGTTTTAGGGGGGTTGCCAAAGGTTGACTTTTTATACGTTGGGATTCTCCAAAAACTTCCTTCACAAAAGTTGTAGAGCGCATCGATACGAGTTCGTGGACATGTGGAATATGAGAATCGGAGTTCGTATGAGAAAGTTATGACCATTGGAAGAAGTTTCCATTTTGGTATAAATAGGGAATTTCTGAAAAATCATTTCATATTTTCACTTTCATTTTCCGGAAAGCTTTCTTCTCTCTCGGCTGCACCTTCAGTATCTGAGTTTTTCGACTTACTCGACCCGGACCCGGCTGACCCGACCCGGCTTTTCCGGCAAACTGCGGCGGTCTCCGACGACGAAACTTTCCAGATAGGATCGTCTCCTCCTTCTGGTCGTCCCTGTGGTGTCCTCTAGCACCGATTCTCGGTGGTGGCGGCGGTAGAAGGAGGTGCAATTGGGTGTTTTCGGACCCGATCGGTTCTCCGATCTCCGACGTCGGCGGGGCTTCAAGTTGAGCTTGGGGAGCTCAGAGCAGCCTCCTTGGTCGATCCTTGGTGGTTGTTTGGATCGATTCACGTAAAACTTGGTTCAACTCAGATTGAATTACTGTTCACGGCTTGTGAGGTAGTTTTCGACCCTTTATGCTTGTTTTCTGACTTCGAGCTAGTTATGAAAGTTCACAAGCATGCTTAGATGAAGCTTTTTGATGTGGGAGTTTTGTGAAATATTGAGTTTTGCCCGGCGGCGGTGCGCCACAGTCTGTGGCGGCGTTCTCGCGGTGTTCTGGCCACTTAAGGAACTGTTTTTGGTATTATATATGTTCTACTCGTTGATACGAGCGTTTCGATATATAATATGAAAATTTTGGAGTTCGTATGGAATTGTTATGATTTTTGCAGTTTCATACCGATCGATTTATTCTATCCGTGAGGATTCGAGCGTCCGATCGACTTGTGGTTTGGTCACATCGATCGTGGACGTATTCCGGAGACTTTGGGAGGTCTCGGATGTGGTTTTTCCTCGATTGGCGCCATTTTGGGATTTTAGTTCAAAACAGGGTTTCGAACTTAAATCAAATGTGAATCGTTACTGATTTGAGATCATTGGTGAATAGGTGCTTCTAAAAGGTGAATTGGACAAGTTGTTGGTGAGAGTGTTAGTTCGGTTCTATATAGAAGACGCAGCGGGAGTTTCGAGGTGAGTAATCTCACGAAGTTCATTCACGAACGGGAATACCCTTATTGTTTTGAGAGTTATTTATTAACTGCAAACTATAGTTGGTATTAGTAGGCATTCCTGAGCGGATGACTACATATAGATATATATTTACGTGAAATATATATGTTTTGGTGGTTTGTGGATTTATGAAAACAATATGCATGAAATGATGCTTTTTATTGTTTTGGGTTGTGGCTTTTGGAAAACAAATGATTGATTTCGATTTGTTTTGAAAAGCGTTGAGATTTGGGAAAAAGCGTTAAGATTTGGGTATGAAAACAATAGGCATGAATTGATGCTCCTTATTGTTTTGTGTTATGGCTTTTTGGAAAACAATGATTATGGAAATGTTGATTTTGATTGTTTTCAAAACCGTTGCGATTTGTGTAACATTTTGGGTCCGGTGTGACTCCTTTGATGTTTTGCTCCAAAGGACAGTGCGGCCCGAGGATCGAAGGTCTATGACCTTGGGCAGAATATCAGGTAATCACGTCTTTGGCCGGACAAGTGGTTACGTTTTCAGTTAGAGCTCTAATCTGTCTGCCATATAGGTAATTCATGGGGTAACGGGAATTGGTTATTGATAACTCATGACATTACGTATTTTTAGGGAACAAGGTTTGAGTTGCTTCCTTATTAATGGTTTTTAAGGGGACAAGCTGCAAGTTGTTTTCCTTATTAACGATTTGATAGAAATCAAGGTGTGAGTTGCTTTTTATGGTACGATTATGGTACAACTGATAGAATTCAAGGTGTGAGTTGTTTTCTATGTTTTATTGATAGAAATCAAGGTGTGAGTTGCTTTCTATGGTACGCTTATGGTACATTTGATAGAATTCAAGGTGTGAGTTGTTTCTATGTTTTACTGATAGAAATCAAGGTGTGAGTTGCTTTCTATGGTACGATTTTGAAAGGAAATTAAAGTGTGAATTATTCTCCTTTATTTCGTGTTTTAAGGAATCAAAACGTGAGTTGTTTTCCTTATTTCTAGTGTGAGTTGTGTTAACTGTTTTGAGTTACTCATACGGGCTTGCAAAAGCTTACCGGGTTTGTTGTGTGACAACCCGGTACACTATTCAAACGATATAGGGGTTAATCCTGCAGATTAGGATAATCGGGGCTGAAACTGAGGTGGCGCCTTTGCAGCTTTACGATAGGAAGCCATTTTTATGACTTTACCGTTGATAGATTTTCCGTTGTAGTTAAACTCTGAGAAGCATTTACGTTTTACCTTGTTGTTGATAATTTAATTCGTAAGCTTATGTAATATATGACTCTGTGGAGCGGGTCAATATTGATATAGTAGGTTCAGGGCATTAATATGTGTGTAAATTAAAGGGAAAAAGTTTTCAAGTATTTGTTATTGATGACTGAACGTTCACGCATGTATAATTATGGGATTATATATCGATTTTTATTTGTTTAAAAATCAGGGGCGTGACACCTTGTCACACTAGGTTTCCTTATCTAAATAGAATTGGGTTTCCTTGTTCAAGTAGAACTCCTAGTCCAAGTCAGCTTCAAACTCATACTCCAACTAGGATTCCTTTTCCTAGTCAAACTGGGAGAACCTCCATTTCTTCATTTTCCTTTATTTCCAACGTCACTTAGTCATTTTTGGACTTTGAGACTCCATTTTACCGGTAAAAACATTAACTAAGTTAAATTGATCAAGTTAAAGAAAATAACTTGGCAAAATATAGGGTTTAATCATTATTAACGTCGCATTTTATGCTTCTATCACAGATGCAAAATCAAACCCATAAATTGAAGTGATTTGTGGTCAGAAGGATCATCAAACATCTATAACCCAATATTCTTCTTCTAGAGAATTAAAATCTTCCATTCAATTTCAATTCCACCATCTTAGAAACAAATAAGGTTGGGATGTTTCCCGCCTTCTGAAAAAAAAAATAAAGAAAAAGGAGGGGGAGAGAGAGAGGTAGATGATAGAAGAAAAAGAAGAGAATCAACAAAATAAAATAAAAACTAATTAAAAATTAGTTTTTTGTCAAAATACTATTATAACCCCCAAAAAACACCTCACATGCACCACACGTGATCAATTTTAACAGAGAAGTTATGAAAATTAAGCCAAGGTATCAAGTTGATTTGTTTTTAAAAGTTTAGGTATTATTTTGATTATTTTTGAAAGTTGGGTATCATTCTGTCCAGTGCAAAAGAGATTAGACACTGTTGGTGATAAAAACTCTTATAATAATGTCAGTGACCTTTTATCTCGAACCTGGACATGAAACCTTTTGTCTTGAACCTGGATAGGTTTTCATGGATTGTTGAGAAGAGATTACCTGCACGGTTTGTTTTGAAGGATCATGCCTCCAATACAGTGGTCTAGGTGCCGCCGATGACACCCTAAATTGTAATTCGAATTCAAAAGTTTTGCAGAATTGGAATCTGAAACTAAATACAGAGATACACCGATGCAAAATCAAACCCATAAATTGAAATGATTTGTGGTCAAAAGGGTCATCAAACATCTATAACCCAATATTATTCTTCTATAGAATTAAAATCTTCCATTCAATTTCAATTCCACCATCTTAGAAACAACTAAGGTTGGGATGTTTCCCACCTTCTGAAAAAATAATGAAAAAGGGAGAGAGACAGAGAGGTGGACGATAGAAGAAGGAGAGAATCAACAAAGAAAATGAAAATTTTGTACAAGTTATACCTTTCATCACCATTTTGTGGAAAATCGTTAGCGCCTGACCCTGAGATGTGGATCATCCAAGGCACATTAGCATGGCATACTTCTCCTGTTTGATTAAAATAAAAACTAACTAAAAATTAGTTTTTTGTGAAAATACTATTATAACCCCAAAAAACAACTCACATGCACCGCATGTGATCAATTTTAACAGAGATGTGACGAAAAATAAGCCGAGGTATCAAGTTGATTTGTTTTTAAAAGTTTAGGTATTATTTTGATCACTTTTTAAAGTTGAGTATCATTTTGTCCGGTGCAAAAAAGTTTAGACACCATTTGTGATAAAAACTCTTATGAAAATGTCAGTGACATTTTATCTTGAACCTTGACGTGAAACCTTTTGTCTTGAACTTGGATAGGTTTTCATGGATTGTTGAGAAGAGATTACCTGCACAGTTTGTTTTGAAGGATCATGAGACTTGTGACGTTTGTGCTTACCTGCTGGATTGTCCTTGATATAGAACAACATGACTGAGACTAATCAGACTTCATATGGCAATGGAAAATTCTGAATAAGTGAGATGGGATTCGTTAATGTCTAAGATTGGGCGGTAGCCTAATCTTGGTTAATGCGGGTCCAGTGGGCGGACCACTACTCGTGGTATTCTCGGAGCTTCCGCTATCTGTCAAGTAAAATACAAAGTAGCGTCAGAGGGAGACCGCGCTGGGCGGTCTTCTTTTCTCTGATGCCTAAGTTAGCCAATATATTTATGTTGACAGTATAATAGTAGGTAAGTAGTAAATGTGTAATTAATGAGGAGAGAGGAGTGAACTTTTTATAGGTGGGGAAGAGGCTGACCTCTTCCTTGTTTTCGATGTGGGACTGATATGCTTCAATTCCCAGTTTCTAGAGCTTTTGATGCTGTTTAGAGCGGCGCGTGGCGGCGCGTCAGCGGTGATCTGGGGGTGAGCCTAGGCTCAAGTAGTAGCCTGCTTGGCTGTGTTTCCGTAAGTCACACCATTGGTGGTAATTAGTACCACCGGCAGTATCATGAGCATGGCTCATTATAGCTAATTATGCTTTGGCAAATGCTCATGTAAGTGCAAGTCCCCCAAGTCCCCAATCAAGGAGGGCAATCTTGGTGGGGGAGTTGCCTAGTGGTTCGAAGCGTTACTTCTGCTAGGCTTGCAACAGCATAATTAGTGTCAGTGCGTTGTCAACCATGGATTTACTAAGCGAATGCTTTATACCTTTTCGGGTGGGCCCTTGGTAGGCCCCCCAGGGAGTTCCCCACTCCCCGACTAAGATGGGCGTCCGTTTGGCCTAAATATTATTTGATGAGGGGGATCTGTACTGAACAGAAGGTGTTGGGTAGCGAGCCCAATCTTTGATATCCAAGTGTCGGGGGTCAACGTGCCTAAGCAGGGCCGTCAAAGTCTGTTGATATGTCCCCTTACTTGGCCCGGAGGGACGTAGCTTGACTACAACGCCGCGTGGCGGTCGTTGTCTTCATGAGGAGTTGCCTCGGGAATCTCCGTTGGCCGAAGTCCCTCTGCTAATAAAAAGAGGTAAGAAGCGTCGCAGGGACCTTCTGGCTTGAAGCTCAGTATGTGGTGTTACGCTCAGTGAAGAATGTTGCAAGATGAAGTGAGACATTCAGCTAGCTTGAAACTCGGGGAGCGGTGTTACGCTCAGCGGAGACTGTCACTTGCAAGATGAAAAGGGAGAAGTTCCGCTAGCGGTGTTGTGCTTAGCAGAGACTCGCTTGCAAGATGAAAGGGAGGAGTCCCGCTAGAGGTGTTGCGCTTAGCGGAGACTGTTGTGACGATTGGTATGTTTGCCCTTTTGACGGTTACTTCGGATAGACGCTTCGTCTGACAGCTCCCTACACGTGACCATCATGCATTGGGTTGGCGTGTGGGTGTACGTCGCCTCAGCACGCCCGTCTCTTAGCCATTAATGTGAGTAATGATCGATTTTGTAACCGAGGCGTCGCCTCGGTTAATCCGAAGAGTAAGTGCGATCGTGGGGCACGTGTATGGCTGTCGTTTGATGTCATTTTTTAGCGGACGGTTTAGATGTGTTTGATGTTGACATAAAAGAGGGGGAACTTAGCGAGATTTGACACTTTTGCGAAAACTTCAAACTTGAGTTGTCTTCTTCAAGCCTTGTTCTACGAGAATCTGAAGGAGTGAGTGTTGTAGTTGAACACTGGGGCATTGATTTTTCTGTTGAGAGTACAATCCTAGCATCTAAAGCAGGAATTCTCCTAGCGCAGACGTTCAAATATTTCAGGTTGGTGTTTTAGATTCTTGCCTTTGTTTTGTCGTTTTGGACCTCTGAAGCCATTTGCGTGTGACTACGTTCTTGCTCTTCGTCATGATAATGTGTTTTAAGGGTCTAGAAATGCTTGTGGGTAGATGTTGGCCTTTTTGGCATAGTGCTAATGGTTTTGATTTTTCTAGATGATCGAAGGGTTTTAGGGGGGGGGGGGGATATGTGGTTCTTGTTTTGGTATTTTCTGGGTTTTCTTTAAAGTTATGTGCTTGGTGTTCTTAGGTAGAAACTGACATAGGCGTAGTTTAGATCCCTTTGGAACTAACTGATTTGTTAGGGTGTTTGTGATGGCTAATGTCGTAGAGATCTCGAGCAGTGAGGATTCTGGGTCTGACATGTCACTCAGCAGTTCAGATAGGGTTTTATTGACTCGTTGCGTCCTTCTGCCCCTGCAGGAACCTCACTGTCCAATTCGCTAGACATTGAACCGTTGCAAACGATATACCCGACAATGGCTAAGGGACCACTGGAGTCCTCTGCGTCGGCCGGGGAAGACACGGCGGCTAGCCAACGGTAAGGGGAGCGGTTGGCTAGTCACGGCGCGGCCAGCGGTTCACATGAGGAGGGTGACAACGCCGCTGATGAGAACGTTGTCGTGTCGACATGGAAGCTATCGGACGGAACGCTGGTGGACGAAGCCGTTGGACCGATGTCCCAAGTGACGATCAACCGGATAAAGATGGTATTTAAACTTCCCGAGGAAACGAAGCTAAGGGCGCTGTTGAGGAACGAGCCCGCATCATCCCTGCCAACGGGGTACGCGGCTGTGTTCTGTCAAGGGGTTTGGTTTCCGCTGTTGCCGAATCTCCAAATAGTGCTATGCGAGTTCGACCTCGCCTTTAGGCAGATATGCCCCAATATGTGGAAGTTGTTGATGGCGTTGAACGCGCTATGGAGGATGTCCGGATGTGAAGGTCCGACGATGGCCAAGGTGTTGCACTTCTACGAGTTGGCGTATGTGAGAAGGAAAGGGTGCAACGGCCAAGTGAACCTGAGTCGGCGTACCGAGGCGTCGCGGTTAGTTGAGAATCCGCCGGACTCCATGTCCTTCTAGCGGGCAACTTATAGCGTCGTGATCGACGACTAGGAATATGACGCGGGTTTGAACCCACAGGGACCGACGCATAGGATGAAGTCAAAGTTTCAACCCATTCGAGGTTGCCGTTGTTTGCCTTGCTTTTTTACCTTTCGTTGTTTCGATATATGCAGGTCTAACGCTTTTCCTCTTCTTAGTGTGTGTAGCGGGGTTGCGCTTTGTGTTGACGCCGGAGGAGGAGTGTCGTATGGCAAGGATCAAAGGTTCCTGGGAAATCAGCATCTTCTCGACCTGCGACTACTAACTGGTTAGGAGTTCCTAGCAGAGTTGAACCTAACTCGCATTCTAGGTAGTTATTGTTGAATATTCTTCGCTGCTTCACTATTTTTCATGTTGGGTTAACTTGACGTGGGTTTTGCAGATCCGGTGCCTGGCAATAAACTAAGTCGCGCGGTGTTCAAGAAATCGATAGATAATGCCGGATTGAACAACTACTTGGAGGGTATGTTTGCGGCAACGCTGAAGGCAAAAATGACTACAGTCGACCCGGAGACAAAGGAGGTCCGACCGACCAAGAGGTTGTGCTGGAGATGCCTCACTACTCCCATCTCCCTCCCGTCGGGGAAACAGATGTGCGGCCGATCGTCTCCCAAACTGAGGGTCCCGTGGATGAGGGTCGGCGCCATGAGAAGGCTGTGGAGAGGCCTGCCAGATCAATCAGTATGGCGCAGAAGGAAAAAGTTGTGCCACAAGGAAATTCTGGCAGTGGCGAGGCCGTTACCAGAGGCAGCCTAGAGCTTCATGTGTCGGCTGGAGCGGCTGTCCCTGTTGCCGTCCCGACTGCCCCCCTACAGAAGAAGAGGCGGCAGAATGACGCTGAGGACAAAGAGGGAGAGGTGGATAATATGCCGCTCTCCATGCGCCAACAGCAAAAGACGGCGAGGAAGGACAGGAAGGCTGTGGCTGCCAACATCGGCGGGGAGGCGCCCACCGACGATCTTAACTCCTTCACCTCGTACGCTGAATTTCTTACCAGCAGCGAGCGGGAACTGCTCTTCTGCATATGTGAGCAGTTAGGATTTGGTGTCATGGATGGCACCATATGGGACACTCCGCTGCAACGTTCGCCATTTAGCTCGGCCTTTGGCCACCTTACCGTTGGGCTGAATGAGCTATTTCTGGTGGTCTCCAAACCATCCGCCGCTGAGGAGGAACTCCGCACCGAGGTTGACGGTCTGAAGCAGGAGCTGGCGGCTGTGAAGAAGCAGTTCCAAGAGTGCGAGCAACAACTCTCAAAGGCTGAGGTGGATTTGTTTGACGCCCAGGAAAAGCTGGATGTTGCCGTTGGTCGAGACGTCCAGCACAATGCTGAAGTGGCTAAGCTGCAGTAAGAGATTGCCCATGTCCAAGAGCAGTTGTCGGCCAAGGCTAAAAGGCTGGATAACGTTAAGCAGGAGTCCACCGCTCGCTCAGAGGAGATAAAGCACCTACAGCTTCGAGCTGAGGTTGGGAAGCGGAGAAAGAGGCGTTGGCTGCTGCTGTCGTCGAAGCCTTCAAGTTGTCAAAGGAGTTCAAAGATGCACTGACGCAAGCTTGCATAGCGGGTGCCACCGCCAACTTCGAGAAGCTTAATGCCAAGGGGCTGATTGATTGGAAGAAGGCTACGTAGATGCAATCGGTCAAGCGAAGGACCCCAGCAATCGCCCATGCCAACGGCCTCCAATGCGTCTCACGTCCCCTTCATGGCGGCCAATACCCGTGAAGGTGGGATAATGATTACGCCAAGTCCCACCGCTCCTGGCTCATTTCAGACCTGTCGCTCGATTGGGCAACCGACGCAGGTGGACGGTGGCCTTATTGTAGCCCCGCAAGGAAAGTATCAGGAGACTTACGGCTTTTTATTTTGTTTGGTCGCGGAGGCGTTTCACAAATCGTAACATAATTATTGGTTTTTTAATGAAGTGAAACTATTTCTTTCTTGCATTTTGACCAAGTGTTGGATTGCCGCTAAAGATATGTTGGCGTTGTTTGGATATTTGTGTGCCGCTAGAATTTTGACTTAGGCTTTTCTTAATCAATGAAACATTAAACGAATTAAAATTGTTCCAAGTGCATGATGTAGCGGACGTCGTCCGTCGAATGTTGTTGGCGTTGCCAGTTAACTTTTAATTTGTGCTGGACTTGGTGACAATGGTTTGAATAATTCCTCGTTTCATTGATAGCTGACAGATCAGCGTTCACAAAAGCGGGGTTGCACCCGTTGGGTAGCTTCCCTTAGCTAAATATTGAACAAAAATTTAGCTAAGTCAAGATGCTCTTGGGTAGCGGCATGACTATTTGTAATAATACAGAAGGTGTTCGGTATTCCATGGGTGCGTTGTTAGAGACATCATTGAGTATGAAAGTGTGTGCAAATTTGTGTATGATGTTCCTTACTTCCAAGTGTAGAAGGTCAAGTTTTAGTAAGGGAAAGTGTAGAGTATCGTACCCAAGGGATTGGGGGAAACTCCACCCTAGCTATATTACCGCAAGAGAGCCTAGAAAAAAAATATGCAATCTACCTTTTTACAAAGTCACAACCTTAGCCCTTTGGAAGCTAAAGATCATGAGGATGGTATTAACAATTATGGTAGTGAACGGCTTGATTGATTTTAATTTTTATGCGAACAAATTAAAAGTACACAAAAATAAAGTATGCAAATAAAAATAGAGATTTTGATATAAGAGAGAAATAGAGGCTTAGGCATCACACCTAGCCTTACTCATGCACACAATATAACCCAAATTTAATTTAACAACATGTTTTGATAAATTTCCCCTTAGTGCTTTGATGAAGCTACCAAGAAACCAACTAGTCATGCAATTTTAACAATCTCTTCCGAAGCAAAGCTAAATTACACAACCTTTATACCATTCAAATCTTCCGGATTATAAATGGCCTATGGTGCCATGAGCCAAAATTCTTCCGGAATCTAAACTCACAACATCATGCTTTATTTTAAAGGTAAGAAATTCAAGCAACTTAGTTCTTCCCGTAGGAATAAGCTAAGCCACCACCTATTTGGCTACACATGCTCAAGGAATCAAGAGTTTATCAAGTTCATGTTTCCGATTCATTAACTTCCTAAAGCATGCTTCTAGGTGATAAATCTATGAACACACTTAGGATACATTAAAGTATAGTAGCCAAAAGATTCAAAACATGCATAACATCAAAGAACATAAAGATTACATTGTTTTGTGCACAAGTAAGCCCTAGCCCCAAATTCAATTACTCACAACTCCTATTTACACAACTACAAGCCATAAACATCATAAATAACAAATAAAAGAGAGCAAAGAGTGGAGAACAAGTGATTTACCCACGGGTTTGACTCTTTTTGGAGCCAAACCAATAGAACAAGATGTCTCCCTTGTCTCCTAGATGCTATATGAGAAGAGAAAAGCTTCAAAGTATAGGGATTTCGGTTTCTAGAACCCAAATCACTATACAAATCCACAAAATCTCAAGAACAAAGTAAGAACAAGGCTTGAATGTGTGAGAAACAAGAGAAGTGATTGATCAAAGTGTGTAGAAACTTCGGTTTTAGTGAAACCCAAGTGGCTACACACCTCTCTCTTACACAAAATCAAAGAACTATGAACTAGCTATGAAAAACTAGAGAGAAACTATGCTAGAACTAGAGAAAAGAGAGATTTTGATGTTGCAAAGTGAGAGAGTAAAAGGGTGAACGGTTTTGGGGAGAGAAAATGGGCTATTTAAAGGCCAAGGCAATTCAAATCAAGGGTGGAGATCAAAAGGAATGAAGGGCTAGATGTGATTGACAAATGTGTAAGCACAAAATGTGGATCTAGTTTTTAACTCCACATAGAAATGACCTAGAAAGCCCATAGATATTTTGGTGGAGGAGAAAAAGTAAGGGTAGAAGGGTCATAGTGTAGGGGAACAAGGTAATAAATAGGAGACAAAGGTGTAAGGTGTAAGAATTGGATCACTTGTCATCTTTCAACTTTCGAATTTCAAAATAACCTAGACCTAAAGTCTTCTCACCTAAAGTCTCTAACCGTAATCAGCTCTTTCCTGTACTTCACCCATGTTCTTGGCCAGCCAACTCGGCCGGAAAAGTCGGGAATCCGGCGTTGACCACCGTTTGTGCATTTTCTTCTCCTTTCTTCCTTCAATTGAATCTCCACCGAAGGTTCCGAATTGGCCTTTGACTTCTTCATACCAAATGTTCCTCCATGAGTTTAGAACATCCAGGTAAAATTTCAGAGCTTAGTTCGCCGTGGTTTGGCCGGAAATACTGCCGGAAGACGTACAGGTCCAGTTTTGCAGTTTTCATCTTTTAGTCAGAAATTTGTGCCTATCTTTTGAAGCCCTTCCACTCCGAACTAGCTCTTTCACTCTTCATAATAAATGATCGTTAGGATGTTTAGAATGGATCTGGAAAGTTTCAACTCATTTGAAGTTCATTTGGTTGGCCTGCCGCTGCTCCTTCCTTGCCTAGCTTGGTTTCTCCTAGCCGGAGTGGGAAAATGTGCTAAAGTTGATTTTTTAGTGCATTTCCAAGCTTCTCCATCATTTCCTAGCATGATAAGGAAAACATAATAAATAAATATAAATAAACACAAAGGTTAAGTAAAAGTGCAAGATTTGGGGAATAATTAGTAGGTAATTATGGACCTAACAAAATACCTCACACTTACACTTTGCTTGTCCTCAAGCAAAAACATAAATTAAACTAGCATGAACAAACTAAAAGTCTCACTTGCATTCATGATGAGTTTAACCATTTTCCCTCAGAGAACCATGACTTAGTGATTTGACTTTCAATTGAGCAAGTTTAGAAACCAAATTTTCAAAATGCAAAGCTAATAATTGGATTTGGAAAGTCGTGCTCAACATAATATATTGAATGCATATGCCATGTGTGCCACCGTAAATGATTCACATGAGATTACCTTGAACCGCATTTGTCTAACCATCAAACTCACATGGATATCACTCATTTTCACTCAAGTGTTTAATGGTTAGTGTTTGCACTCAAAAACAATTCAATTGACATGGTTTCCATAGGCTTGCTCTTCCATCTTTTCTCCACATGATCATTGCATGAGTTCTCTTGGATCACAAGGTCTTTTATTTAGGTTGTAATGGGGCTTAGGTGAGGGGTTAAAGAAATGAAGGGAAAGGTAAGTACAAATTCTAAGCCTCCTAGTAAGCAATTCTCTTGTTGAGTACCTTTTTCTCTTGGCTCTAAATGCTTTGTAAAACCTCCTTTTCTTTTCCACAAACCCAAAAATTAAAGGACTCCAAAAAACTATTATTCCCCTTTTTGTACAACCCACACTCTTTTTGTATTTTTTTTGTATATATATTTTTTTACTCACTATTTTTGCATAACACTTTATTTATTTATTTATTTATTTTTTATTTTGGCTACAACCCATAGCTCACACAAACAAATATTCTACCTCACCTCACACTTATTCTTTTGTAATATCCTCCAACCCATTTACAAGCACCAAACTAATAATAGGACTCACATTGCTTATCACTTGTCTTAGAAAGGTCATAAAAGTGTTTAAGTTTTTAAAAGGTAGACATTTGTGGTGGTAAAGAAATGAAAAGGCTAACACATATTTACAAAGGCTCAAATTGGCTAACTAATGGATTTTTAACATTAAGGACAAAAGCTATTTGGCCATGGTGGATTCCTAATGCCTTGGTCTTCCCAAATAACAACTCATGCTTGATATAAAGTCTCGAAAGATTGGAGCAAGTTCTAGATTACACGCACAATGAATTGATCACACAATGAAAGAATTAGTGCATTTTGACTATGTATGCACTCTTTTAGGCTCAAAAGCTCACATAATTAGGCATAGATAGTTCCAACAAATTTAGTCCTCATCTTTCCCACATGAATGCATCTAAAATGACATAGGCAATATGAGTGTGAATGCATGTGAGCACAAAACGCCAAGTCCATTTATTAAATAAGCATTGATCTTCAATCGCTAAACATGATCAAAATCAATCAATCCAATTAGACATAAGTTCGCTCTCATCCTCAGGGGTTATTTCGGTTTAGGAACCACGCAAGCAAGCCAAAATCTTTTTGTATTTTTCAAAAAATTTCAATTTTTATGGATTTTTCAATAAGAAAATGAAAAGAAAATAAAGGATTAGGAATGAAATTACTTAGCCTTACACCTCACACTTAAATCACACATTGTCCTCAATGTGCCGTTATGAACAATTGTGAAACTCGTGTGAAGCTTAAGACCAAATAAAACTTTCTAATGATAGTCGACACAATTTGTTAACAATTGACAATGGCCAAACAAGCACCTCACACTTAAAACATCATATAGTCCTTAATGTATAATGAAGCTATTAAGATCCTATCAACATTTTGGGGAGCATGCATCATAGAGGCCAAGACTATCATCAAAACAATTAAATTAATTACATGGCAAGAGAATAAGGGTAGCCACCTCACACTTGAACTTTGGATAATCCTTTCAATAAAAGCTAAATCTTTTATGTCTTATCCTTTGACCAAGGGTGAAATATCTATCCAAACCTCTTGAAGCCACAAATTTATTAACATAAAAACACACAAACACAACTAATCATGCTTAGGAAAGATAAAAGTGAGAGATTAGAAAGTGCAAACTCTTTGAAGATCCCCGTTTTAGCTCCATAATGCAAATAGATGATAACCAAACAAGGCCAAGTTAGGCACTTGCCATCTATTAAGCTCCATGCATATAGAACCAAAGGAACTTGGAGCCTCACATTTAGACTTGAGCACACTAACCATGCTCTCGGCCACTTCACCCTTCCAAACTCTCAAGCTTCATCTTAGTTTATTTTGTCTTTATTTTGGAGTCCGCCAATCCGGGTTTAAGTTTAAGGACATTAACAAGGTCCATAGTGCTTCCTCAAATGGATGGAGGATCCGCAAAGAACTTCACCTCCTCATCAGTATCCTTAGGTGCACTTCCCAAGTAGGGCTTGACTCGATGCCCATTCACCTTAAAGGTATTACCATTCCTCAAGTTCTTCAAAGTCACCGCTCCATGTGGGAATACTTCAATGAGCTCAAATGGTCCAATCCATCTTGATCTTAGCTTGCCCGGAAACCATTTCAATCTTGAGTTGTAGAGAAGAACAAATTGACCCATTTCCAAGTGCTTGGTCTTGAGTTTTTGGTCATGGAAGGCTTTTGTTCTTTCTTTGTACAACTTTGCATTTTTCATAAGCCTCCATTCTAATCTCATCTAGCTCACAAAGATCAAGCTTTCTCTTCTCACCACACTTATTCATCTCAAAATTCAAAAACTTGATAGCCCAATATGCCTTGTGCTCTAATTCAACCGGTAAATGGCATGCTTTCCCATAAACAAGACGGTAAGGAGACATACCAATGGGAGTCTTGAAAGCGGTCCGATAGGGCCACAAGGTATCATCCAATTTGTTAGCCCAATCCTTCCTTGTGGTGGACACTACTTTCTCTAGAATGCCCTTTATCTCGTGGTTAGAGATCTCGACTTGACCGCTTGTTTGAGGGTGGTAAGGAATGGATATTTTGTGCTTCACCCATACTTCTTCAATAGTGCCGTAAACGGTTTGTTCACAAAATGAGTGCCTCCATCGCTAATGATAGCTCTAGGTGTGCCAAATCTTGTCAAGATGTGCTCTTTAAGGAACTTTAACACCACCTTGTGATCGTTAGTTCTTGTGGCTTCGGCCTCCACCCACTCGCTAACATAATCAACCGCCACTAGAATGTATGAGTTGCCATTGGAGCTAGGAAATGGACCCATGAAGTCAATGCCCCAAACATCAAACAACTCAACTTCAAAGATATTGTTCAAAGGCATTTGGTCCCTTGATGAGAGATTCCCAACTCGTTGACATCGATCACACAAAGACACATACTCATGAGCATCTTTAAATAGGGAAGGCCACCAAAATCCACAAGTGAGCACCTTTTGTGCCGTCCTTTTCCCTCCATGATGGCCACCACATGCATGACTATGGCAAAAAGAAAGAACACTTTGAACTTCATCTTCTAGAATGCATCTCCTCACAAGTTGGTCTTTACATTGCTTGAAAAGGTAAGGATCTTCCCAATAGTAGTATCTTGCTTCCTTTTGTAGTCTCTTTCTTGCATGAAAATCAAAGTTCAGAGGAATTGACTTGCCACCACTAGCTATATAATTCACAATAGGTGCATACCAAGGAAGCTCTTTTGCTTGAATGGAAAGTAGTTTCTCATCCGGAAAAGAATCAACTAAAGGTACCTCATTGCCGCTTCCACAAGTAAGTCTAGAGAGATGATCCGCAACCAAATTCACCTTGCCGGGCTTGTCCACAATTTCTAAGTCAAACTCTTGAAGAAGTAGAATCCACCTTATAAGCCGAGGCTTTGCATCATTCTTGGATAACAAGTATTTCAAAGCACTATGGTCCGTGTGCACGATCACTTTAGAACCGAGTAAGTAGCTCCTAAATTTCTCCAACGCAAACACAATAGCCAACAACTCCTTCTCGGTAGTAGTATAGTTCACTTGAGCATCATTAAGAGTGCGGCTTGCATAATAAATGGCATGAAGAAGCTTGTCTCTTCTTTGACCCAAAACAGCGCCCAAAGCAAAATCACTAGCATCACACATAAGCTCAAATGGAAGTGACCAATCCGGTACACAAATAATAGGTGCATTAGTGAGCAACTCTTTGATCTTCTCGAAGGCAATAAGGCAAGCATCATCAAATAGGAAATGAGCATCCTTAGCAAGAAGGTCACATAGAGG
Organism: Rosa chinensis; assembly: GCF_002994745.2. NCBI lineage: Eukaryota > Viridiplantae > Streptophyta > Magnoliopsida > Rosales > Rosaceae > Rosa > Rosa chinensis. The sequence goes on from NC_037094.1 coordinate 37,772,658, forward strand.
CTTACTTATCTTGGAGAAGTCTTTGATGAACCTCCTATAGAAACCGGCATGGCCTAGGAAGCTTCTCACGGCTTTGACACATGTAGGTGGAGGCAATTTCTCAATAATCTCAACTTTGGCTTTGTCCACTTCAATCCCTCTAGAAGAAATCACATGACTGAGCACAATACCTTCTTGAACCATGAAATGACACTTCTCCCAATTGAGCACAAGGTTTGTCTCTTCACATCTTTGAAGCACTAGAGAAAGATGGTGTAGGCAAGCATCAAAAGAGTCACCAAAGACCGAGAAATCATCCATGAATACTTCAAGAAACCGCTCCACCATGTCACTAAAGATCGCCATCATACACCTTTGGAATGTGGCTAGTGCATTGCATAACCCAAATGGCATTCTTCGGTAAGTAAAAGTGCCATACGGACAAGTAAAAGTCGTCTTCTCTTGGTCCTCGGGGGCGATAGGGACTTGATTATATCCGCTATAGCCATTGAGAAAACAATAGTATGCATGTCCCGCAAGCATTTCCAACATTTGATCAATGAAAGGGAGTGGGAAATGGTCCTTTCTTGTGGCGGCATTCAACTTGCGGTAATCGATGCAAACCCTCCAAGTGTTTGCAACGCTTTGTGGAACCATCTCACCCTTCTCGTTTTCTATCACCGTCATTCCCCCTTTCTTAGGCACCACTTGTATTGGAGAGACCCATTTAGAATCGGAAATAGAATAGATAATCCCATTATCAAGAAGCTTAATGATCTCCTTCTTCACCACTTCTAACATATTGGGGTTCAATCTTCTTTGAAGTTCCCTCCTTGGTCTTGCTTCATCTTCCATGTAAATATGATGCATGCAAAGAGTGGGGCTTAAACCCTTGATGTGACTAATCTTCCACCCAAAAGCACCCTTATGCCTCCAAAGAACATCAAGAAGCATGGACTCTTGATCTCGTGATAAACTCGAAGAGATTATGAGAGGCAAAGTGTTCGCATCATCAATATAGACATACTTCAAGTGTGAGGGAAGGATCTTCAACTCAATAGAAGTCGAACTTACAACTGGAGGCGTGGAATCAATGGAAAGATAAGTATTAGAGGTATGAACCTCATTAGTCTCATGCCTTGTGTAATAACCATTCTCAAGTGTCGTTCTACCGATAGAAAGATAAGAATCAAGGTTCTCAATGGCTTCCATATTACCCTCTTCACAAAAATCCATCCTAAAGTGTGCTAATGCCGCTTCTATGGCATCGCTCGATGAAGTCTCACGAAAAGTGTGTTCCACCAAGTCATTAATGTTATCCCCCACTTCAATAGAATAAACTTTTTGTAACCTCATAGGCTTCCTTAATTCATCAAAGATTTTGAACCCAATAGTGGTGTCATACACGGTCATGGTGAGCAAGCCCAATTTGACATCAATCTTTGTCCCAGGCATGGCCATAAAAGCTCTACCAAAGATGATAGGCAGATCATCTTGATAGACTTCCTCCATATCAAGAATAACGAAATCAGCCAGTATGACCAATTCGTCCACTTGCACTAGTACATTCTCCACGACTCCTCTCGGATACACCACACTTCTATCGGCTAATTGGAGAGAAATTTGGATAGGCTTGATGTCGCTTAACCCAAGCTCCTTGTAAACTCCATAAGGAATCAAATTTATACTCGCCCCCAAATCCATAAGTGCCTTCTCAAATGGCCTCTCACCAATGCAAGAATAGTAAAGGATCCCGGATCCTTGAGCTTGGGAGGTAACCTTCTTTGAAGTACGGCACTAATTCTCTCATTCAAGCATACTTTGTCATCCTTCATCAACTTGCTCTTGTATCTCTTGTGTGTGCACAAATCTTTGAGAAACTTGGCATAAGTAGGAATAGTCTTGATTGCATCAAGAAGAGGAATATTGACCTCCACCTTCTTGAAAACATCAAAACACTCCATGGACTTCTTCTCCTTTTTGCTCAAGGCTTTCTCTTGATACACCGCTTGTGGAAAAGGAAGTGACACTTCTTCTTGCAAGTCCTCAACACTTGGCTTAGACCCACTTACTCCCACACCATTATTCACAGTCTTGGTCTTGTCTTTGCTCTTCAAATATTCATCACTATCCCCCAAAATGGCCCCATTATTCCCCAAATTATCCTTCATGCCCTTAGACTTCTTATCAAACCCGGGAGGTACTCTTGGAACTTTAGGAGTTAACAAAGGTTCCCTGGGGGCATCCATCTCCACATCATCATTATTAAGAGTAACCTTGTTGTCATATGCCTTCCCACTTCTCAAAGTTGTGATTGCCTTGCTTGGTTGACTCGTGGGTTCTTCTTGGTCATGGAAGGCAACTCTCCTTGCTTCCTTTCTCTCATCTCACTAGCCAATTGCCCAACTTGTGCTTCAAGCTTATGTAAACCTTGGGTAGTGGATGCCACCTCATTTCGAACACTTTGAATGATCTCATTTTGATTTGCTAGCACTTTGGCAAGCATCTCCTCTAGGCTAGACTTTGGTGCTTCCCCTTGAGGTGGAAGAATAGGTGCTTGTACTTGAGGAATAGGAGCTTGGAAGGGAGGCCTTGCTTGATAAGGTGGCTTAGGATAAGCACCACCACCAAGTACACCCTTATTTCCTTGAAACCCTTGGCTTCCACTAGCCCCTCCATAATTACCGCCACCATAACTTACTCCTCGTGTGCCTCCCTGATTGCCACCTTGATTTCCACCCCATGAAAAGTTAGGGTGGTTTCTCCACCTGACGTTATATGTGTTGGAGTATGGATCATTCTTAGGCCTTTGGTACCCCATTTGTTTGCACTCTTCGATAATCTCCGGGAAAAAATCTCCATGTGGACAAGAGAGAGTATCATGGTTCACCCCCTCACAAATCAAGCATACTTGTGGCCCTTGAACCTCATTGACTTGCTCACGGACCCCTTGCTTGCCTTGCTTCAAAAGCATATCAAACTTCTTGTTAAGACTATCTTCCAACCTCTTGAACTCATGATGTACATCCAAGTTTGATGCTTTGATTTCATACATGCCACCGGTTTTTGGTTGAGTCGCTTCCCTTAGAGACACATGTGAGGTAGAAGGCTTGCGACCTTGTGGGTTATTGTCCCACAATTGAGATCTCTCGGCTAGTTTCTCTAACACTTGATGTGCTTCTCTTGAGGTCATATCCATGAAGTCACTGCCACTTGCATTATCAACTTTCCTTCTAGTTTCCGAAGACAATCCTTGATAAAAAAGGCTCATCAACATATCTTGACTTTGACCATGGTTAGGGCACCCAAGCTCAAGGTCCTTGAACCTCTCCCATGCTTCATGAAATAACTCATCTTGATCTTCCCTAAACGTCATCAAAGCAGTCCTCCTCTCATTTGCTTTTCCGGGTGGAAAGTACTTAGTGATAAACTTCCTTTGCATTTCTTCCCAAGAGTGGATACTATTAGAAGGCAACTTGTTGAGCCACATCTTTGCTTTCTCCTTCAAGGAACATGGAAATAACCGAAGCTTCAAAGCATCCTCCGTCATTCCGTTGAGCTTAATGTTTGCACAAGCCTCCTCAAACTCTAGTAGATGGTGATATGGATCATTGTTTGGCAATCCATAAAAGGTTGGAAGTGTTTGCAAGAAACTTGGCTTTATCTCAAATGAAGAGGCACACGGTGGTAAGACAATGCATCTTGAATGTGTAGACAATGATGGTAAGGCACAATCCCTTATTGGCCTTTGCTCTCCCCTTTCCTCTCTTTCCTCTTTGCCGGCCATCAAAATATGGTACTTTCTCGGTCCAAGACTTGGATTTGCAACCCTTGCTTCTTGGTCTAGCTTGAATAATCTATCCAAGGTGGCTAGATTATTAACAACTAGAACCGGACTTCCTTTCTCCGAATTATCACTTAAACTACCTGAAACTTCCTCGGATGATTGAACCAACGGATTAGAATAGATAGTAGATGAAGAAGGGGCTGTGAGCTTAAGTGATTTCCCTTGCGGTGTCTCTTGATCGTTAGGCTCTAGAACGGTGTGTAAACCACTTCCAAATTGAGGGGACAAAGTCATATACACCTATGAATCAGACAAGTCAAAACCGTTAGTAAATAAGAATACAAGAAACTATACAGATTAACACAATTAAAAAGAGTAATCGCACAAATCTTTCTAACTTTTGCAAATTGCAATTGTTAGAGCTTGCTTAACTATTTACGCTTTTTACCCAAATATGTACAATTTTCTCAAAGACTTGTTTATTTTCAACCTCCCTTCCTTTATCAATAGAACTTTAATAGCACTTCTAAGAGGATAAGAATTTAGCCAGAACTTGTTAGTAGAAAAGCAAATGGAAGAAGGATTTCAAATTTGGCGTAGTTCCAAATTAGGTGTAACGAGCTTGGCGTAGTTCCAAGCTAAGTGCAACGCTTGGCGTAGTTCCAAACGTAAGCGCAAAGTTCGACACTTCAACCTTCGGAAACACTTATCGAAGTACGACTAGGTAAGAGTAGGTGCGGTTTTGGTAGAGCGAGGCTCACATAGTACACGGCACAACACCCGGGATAAATCCCTAGCCTCTTACCTAGACATCGCCTTCTTAAGGTGAGCCGAGTGGTGAAAAGTGATGAACCAATCCGTCACAAAGGTAAAATCCCGATCCAATTTACTTAAAAGGGGAATAGGAATCCATCTTTGGGTGTTGTCTAACACTCAACTTTTCGGTAACTCCTCATGAATTAATTCAATCGGATGACCCTACTTGTGAAGAGTGAATAAACTCGACGGTACAAAGATAAAATCCTACTCCACAAGTTCTAATTAAATTCAAACCTTAAAGAAGTGAAATTAAAATACCTTGACAAATTCAAAGAAATTTTAAACTTACAAGCTAAAAGCGAAATTGGTACAAGTTTTAAGTAAAAAGAATGAGTAATTAAGACTAACTTTCACAAGTACAATATGCTCCAATTAGTCCAATTTTACCGCAATTACAACTTTTTACTTTCAACATAAAATTTCAACATACTAAAAGGTGAACTTGCAATAAGTAATAAGCAAAAAGTAAATAGGCAAGACTATTTTTTTTTTTTAATTTGACATTCTCAATTTAATCTTTCTTACCACAATTTACGATTTACTTACCCAAAGTACTTGAACAAATTCGAAAATAAGAGAACTACCACAAAACCTAATAAAGTAAAGATAAACTACACGGATTCTCTAGTCCCACGGCAACCTATTAGCTAGGGATTGAGTTTTACCTCCATCCCCGGCAACGGCGCCAAAAACTTGTTGGTGACATCATTGAGTATGAAAGTGTGTGCAAATTTGTGTATGATGTTCCATACTTCCAAGTGTAGAAGGTCAAGTTTTCGTAAGGGAAAGTGTAGAGTATCGTACCCAAGGGATTGGGAGAAACTCCACCGTAGCTAGATTACCGCAAGAGAGCCTAGAAAAAAAATATGCAATCTACCTTTTTACAAAGTCACAACCTTAGCCCTTTGGATGCTAAAGATCATGAGGATGGTATTAAAAATTATGGTAGTGAACGGCTTGATTGATTTTAATTTTTATGCGAACAAATTAAAAGTACACAAAAATAAAGTATGCAAATAAAAATAGAGATTTTGATATAAAAGAGAAATAGAGGCTTAGGCATCACACCTAGCGTTACTCATGCACACAATATAACCCAAATTTAATGTAACAACATGTTTTGATAAATTTCCCCTTAGTGCTTTGATGAAGCTACCAAGAAACCAACTAGTCATGCAATTTTAACAATCTCTTCCGAAGCAAAGCTAAATTACACAACCTTTATACCATTCAAATCTTCCGGATTATAAATGGCCTATGGTGCCATGAGCCTAAATTCTTCCGGAATCTAAACTCACAACATCATGCTTTAATTTAAAGGTAAGAAATTCAAGCAACTTAGTTCTTCCCGTAGGAATAAGCTAAGCCACCACCTATTTGGCTACACATGCTCAAGGAATCAAGAGTTTATCAAGTTCATGTTTCCGATTCATTAACTTCCTAAAGCATGCTTCTAGGTGATAAATCTATGAACACACTTAGGACACACATTAAAGTATAGTAGCCAAAAGATTCAAAACATGCATAACATCAAAGAACATAAAGATTACATTGTTTTGTGCACAAGTTTGGCTAGGGCTTAGCCCTAGCCCCAAATTCAATTACTCACAACTCATATTTACACAACTACAAGCCATAAACATCATAAATAACAAATAAAAGAGAGCAAAGAGTGGAGAACAAGTGATATACCCACGGGTTTGACTCTTTTTGGAGTCAAACCAATAGAACAAGATGTCTCCCTTGTCTCCTAGAAGCTATATGAGAAGAGAAAAGCTTCAAAGTATAGGGATTTCGGTTTCTAGAACCCAAATCACTATACAAATTCACAAAATCTCAAGAACAAAGTAAGAACAAGGCTTGAATGTATGAGAAATAAGAGAAGTGATTGATCAAAGTGTGTAGAAACTTCGGTTTTAGTGAAACCCAAGTGGCTACACACCTCTCTCTTACAAAAAATCAAAAAACTATGAACTAGCTATGAAAAACTAGAGAGAAACTATGCTAGAACTAGAGAAAAGAGAGATTTTGATGTTGCAAAGTGAGAGAGTAAAAGGGTGAACTGTTTTGGGGAGAGAAAATGGGCTATTTAAAGGCCAAGGCAATTCAAATCAAGGGTGGAGATCAAAAGGAATGAAGGGCTAGATGTGATTGACAAATGTGTAAGCACAAAATGTGGATCTAGTTTTTAACTCCACATAGAAATGACCTAGAAAGCCCATAGATATTTTGGTGGAGGAGAAAAAGTAAGGGTAGAAGGGTCATAGTGTAGGGGAACAAGGTAATAAATAGGAGACAAAGGTGTAAGGTGTAAGAATTGGATCACTTGTCATCTTTCAACTTTTGAATTTCAAAATAGCATAGACCTAAAGTCTTCCCACCTAAAGTCTCTAACCCTAATCAGCTCTTTCCTGTCCTCCACCCATGTTCTTGGCCGGCCAACTCGGCCGGAAAAGTCCGGAATCCGGCGTTGACCACCGTTGACCTATTTCTTTGTCCATTTTCTTTGTCCATGTTCTTTGTCCTATTTCTTTGTCCATGTTCTTGGCCGGCCAACTCGGCCGAAAAAGTCCGGAATCCGGCGTTGACCACCGTTTGTGCATTTTCTTCTCCTTTCTTCCTTCAATTGAATCTCCACCGAAGGTTCCGAATTGGCCTTTGACTTCTGCATACCAAATGTTCCTCCATGAGTTTAGATCATCCAGGTAAAATTTCAGAACTTAGTTCGCCGTGGTTTGTCAGGAAATACTGCCGGAATACGTACAGGTCCAGTTTTGCAGTTTTCATCTTTTAGTCAGAAATTTGTGCCTATCTTTTGAAGCCCTTCCACTCCGAACTAGCTCTTTCACTCTTCATAATAAATGATTGTTAGGAGGTCTAGAATGGATATGGAAAGTTTCAACTCATTTGAAGTTTATTTGGTCGGCCTGCCGCTGCTCCTTCCTTGCCTAGCTCGGTTTCTCCTAGCCGGAGTAGGAAAATGTGCTAAAGTTGATTTTTTAGTGCATTTCCAAGCTTCTCCATCATTTCCTAGCATGATAAGGAAAACATAATAAATAAATATAAATAAACACAAAGGTTAAGTAAAAGTGCAAGATTAGGGGAATAATTAGTAGGTAATTATGGACCTAACATGGGTCGTTGTGACGCCATCCTTGTCCATTAAGTAGAAGGTGCCGGTGCTAACGACTTCCACTGTTTTGTATGGTCCTTCACAAGTTGGGCGGAGTGCCATTGGCGGTGGAATAACTTCCTTCATTACCTAGTCCCCCAGTTGGAGGTTTCGGGATTTGACTCTGGCGTTGTAGAAACACGATACCCGTTACTTGTTTTGCAAGTTGTGCAAATGGGCCCTGTGGTGTTTCTCCTTGAAGAGGTCTTTGTCGAGGTTGATGCCCTCGCCGTTGGTCGTGGAGAAGTAGCCCTCGACCCTAGCGGTAGGTTGGGTGACTTCAATGGGTAGGACAGCCTCAGTTCTGAACATCATACAGAATGGTGTTTCACCGGTGGCAAAAGTTGGGGTAGTCCTGATGGCCCACAGAACTTCCGGGAGCTTCTCCGCCCATAAACCCTTGGCGTCATCGAGCTTCTTTTTTAGCAGCTTCTTGATGATCTTGTTTGCTGCTTCGACTTGGCCGTTAGTTTGGGGTGAGTGACAAATGCAAAGCTCAATTTGGTGCCCAGGTTAGCGGTGAAAGATATGAGCTCCTTGTTGTTGAACTGTGTACTAACTCACTTCTTCTAGAGGAAGTGAGTTACCTTGGCGGTGGTTATTGTCGTTAACGGTTCCGCCTCTATCCATTTACTGTTGTAGTCGATGGCGACAATGATGTACTTGAATTGACCCTTGGTGGTTGAGAATTTGCCAATCAAGTCCAGGCCCCACGTGGAGTGAATCCATGGGCTAATGATTATTGACAAGGGTTCCACCGGGGCATAGGGGAGGTCAGCGTATTGTTGACACTTGTGGCAAGACCTGGATACCTTCCTAGCGTCGTCACCGAGCGTGGGCCAGAAGCAGCCTTGTCGCATTGTGCGATTGGCCAGAGATCTGGCGCCGGAGTGGTTTCCACATTCCCCAGCGTGTATCATTGCTAGAACGGCCTTTCCCTCCTCTGGGGTGAGACACCGGAGGTTAGGATGGGTGAAACCCTGGCGGTAAAGCTTGCCATTCTGGATATTATAGCAGGTTGCCCTCCACTTGAGTTGTCGTGCTTCGACCTTGTCTGTTGGCAGATTTCCATTGAGCTTGTACTCGATGATTCATCCATCTAGCTGGGATTGACCTCAATGTTGAAAATCTCCGCTAGGGTTTTGTTCATGCTTGGCTTGTCAAGGCACTCCACCCTTTTGTCCGCTGGACTTTGGTATGGTTGATCGGTTGCTAGTCTTGCCAGTGAATCAGTCTTGGCGTTCTTTTCCCTTGGGATCTGTGTGATGTTGTGAAATTTGAATTTTTTTAGAAGCGTCCTTACGTACCCCAAGTATGCCGCTAACTGTTAATCTTTGACCTGGAAACTGTCATTTACCTGGTTAACGACTAGTTGGGAGTCGCTGAATATGTTGACGCTGTCAGCCCCTGAGTCGATGGAAAGGAGTAAGCCTGTGATGAGCGCTTCATACTCCGCCATGTTGTTTGAAGCTATGAAATTGAATTTTAACGCGTATTCCACGTTCTATCCCCCTGGTCCCATCAAGATGACTCCGGCGTCGCAGGCGAAGCCGTCCACATGGACGTTCCAATCAGACTACCGCTGGGGGGCTGGTTTCGCAGCGGTTACCATTTATATGTTGGCTTTTTCTGCCCTTAGGTTGGGTTCATCCTGACGCTCAATGAGCTTAGCGATGAAATCTGCCACTGCCTGGCCTTTCATGGCAGTCCTTGGCTTGTAGTCAATGTCGAAATTGTTGAGCTCGATGGCCCACTTGCTAAGGCAGCCAGAGTGCTCAGGGTTTTGCATTACCTGCTTCAGCGGTTGGTTTGTTAAGACATGAATTGTGTGGGCCTGGAAGTATTGGCAGAGGCGTCTAGCGGTGACAATGAGTGCGAGAGCGAGTTGCTCCAGGGGGGTATACCTTATCTCAGGCCCGTTCATGCCTCTCCCGGCGTAGAACACTGGGAGCTCTTCTTGGGCTTCTCGTCGTACAATGGCACAGCTTACCATTGATGGGGATACTGCTTGGTAGATGTATAGTATCTCACCCTGTACTTGGATTGAAAGAAGTGGGACTGCTGCCAAGTACTCCTTTAAGCTTTGGAATGCCTCCTCACAGTCTGGGTCCAGTCAATTACTTTCTTGTGGGTCCTTTTTAGAACCTTGAAGAATGGGAGACATCTGTCGGTGAGTCTGGAGATGAACCGAGAGAGAGCGGTAAGCTTGCCTTGAAGGCTCTGCATGTGTACCTTCTACTCCGGAGATTTCATGTTGAGGATGGCTTGCACCTTGTCAGGGTTAACCTCTATGCCCTGCTCGCTGACGATGTAACCCAGAAATTTACTAGCGGTAACGCCAAAGAAACATTTTTCTGGGTTAAGGCACATACCATAGGCCAAGAGAATGGCGAATATGATGCGGAGATTTTCCATGTGTCCACTGGCCTTTACGCTCTTGACCAACATGTCGTCTACGTAGACCTCTATTATTTTGCCAAGGTGTTCCGCGAACATGGCGTTCATCAATCGCTGGTATGTTGCCCCAGCGTTCTCCAAACTGAAAGGCATGATATTGTAACAGTATAGGCCCTTGTCGGTTGTGAAGGTAGTGCATTCCTGGTCGCCGGGGTGCATCTTAATTTTGTTGTACCCTGAGAAGGCATCCATCATGCTGAGCAACTCATGTCCCTCTGTAGCGTCAACCAGTTGGTCGATGCGTGGTAGCGGGAAGCTATCCTTGGGGCATGCCTTGTTGAGACTCTTGAAGTCAACACACATCGATCCGCCACTTTCCGCTAGGTTTCTTAACCATGACCAGGTTGGAAATCCACTAAGGATAATTGACTTGGGGATGAACCCAATGCCCTGGAGCTTGGCAACTTCTTCCCCTATTGCACGATATCTTTCTTCATCAAAGGCCCTTCGCCGCTGCTTGACAGGGTAGAAGGATGGTCTGATGCTCAACTTATGCGTGACGATCTCAAGGGTGATGCCCGACATATCAGCGTAGGACCATGCGAATATGGCGATGATGTCTCGTAGAAACTGAGTGAGCTCTACCGCTATCTCTGGGGCTAGCTGAGCGTAGATGCTGACCGTCCGCTCAGGGTGCTCATCGGAGATGCTGATAACCCTTATGGATGTTTCTGGGTTGACAGGCTCATTATTTACATATTTCTCCTCGTCATCCCTAGGATCTTCAAAAATATTTGTCACTGGTACATGGTTTCCCACCGTTAGGATCTCATGGCGGCGCGTCGACCGCGCTATAGTTGTGGAGTAACATTCTTATGCCAATTGCTGACTTCCATTCACATAGCATGTCCTGTTGGGTGTGGGGAACTTCATGAGAAGCATGTATCTGGCTATGATGCACTTTAGCTTGTTGAGCGCTGGTCAACCGATGATGGCATTATAGGAACTGAAGCAATCGACGAGGATGAACTCCGTATATATCTCCGTTGTGCATGAGCTAGCGCCGATGCCTAGGTGCATGTAGTCAGAACCTAGCGGCTGTGTGACATCACCAGAGAAACTGAGCAAGGGCTCGTGATCTTAGAGTAGTTTCCTATTCCGCTGGAGTTGGTTATAGCAGCCATTGAAGATGACGTTGACAACGGATCAGCTATCAATGAGGACTCTTCCCACGGACCATTTATCGAGCATAGCGTCGATCAATAATGGATCATCGTTGGGTAGATGTACTTCGCGCTCTTCTTCCTCCGAGAAGGTAATGGGTTCCCAACTAGACCTTGAGAGTTTAGCGGATCTCTCATAGCGGATGTTGCAGATTTCTTTGGGGTGGTTGGCGCGTGCATAGCGCTTTCTTGCCCTGTGAGACATGTTGGTGATCAGAGCACCGCCGTCGATAGTGTTGATGTGATGCATGGGCTCGATGTTGGCGACCACCAGTGATGGTTGACGTACCTTAAATTGTTCAAACTTACCATCACGATACAACGTCTCAATAGCCGTTTTGAGAGCGTTGCAGTTGTTGGTGTTGTGACCGCTGTCCTCATGGTACTTGCACCACCTGCTAGTGTTTCTTGGTTTTCCCACCCTTAGGTACTTTCTTGGGAGTAGCGGTGGGATTTGGTCTTTGCACTGGTCATATATCTCTTCATACGAGGCTGTAAGGACTGTGAACACTGCGTACCGCTGGGAGGACTCCTTCTGTTTGTTACGGTTATCCCCTTGAGATGAGCGGTTTCCCTTGTGGTAATGTTGGTCCTTTTGCCGCTTGCTCTGGTAGTTGCCATGTTGCCACTCTCTCTTCTTATCAGTTGGCAGCGTGGCAGAGGTTTTGTTAGCGATCTCTTGATGGCTGGAGGAAGGTTGAGTGGACTTTGCTGGTGTTGGCGGCGATGGTGGTGTTTCTCCATATGTGATGAATTCTGCCTGTACGTGAATGTCTGCTTCGCTCAAGACATGGTCATATGCAGCATTTGGATGATTATAATTGAGATGATAGAGAAATGGTCCCTTTAGGAGTCCTTGCTTGAAGGCTGCCAGTGCCATTGTTTTGTCCAGATCGCAGCACTGAGACGCCACTGCTCGCCACCTGGTGACAAATGCCTCCAATGTCTCCTCTGCACCCTGTTTGACGTTGAACAACTGACTTGTGTTGTGGTGTCCGGCGGCCAACAGGATGAACCAAGAAAGGAAAGTGTTTAATAGTGTGTGGAATGAGTCGATGGATCCTGGTGGGCATTCAAAGAACCAGCTCATTGCCTCACTAATGAGCGTTTCGCTGAACAAGTGGCAGAGGGTGGCATCATCAAATCCCTTGTTGTTAGTGACTTTTTTGAAGGTGTCCATATAGACGAATGGGTCAGTCATGCCGCTGTAATGTGACATCTATGGTGTCTTTCCATGTGCTGGTCTGACGACTTACAAGATCTTGGCGGTGAACTGCCCTGGCCTGGATGAAAAGAACGGATTTGGGATTAGCACTGGGGCTCCTGCCTCCGCCCGAATTAGCCTTTGCTCTAATTGTTGCATCTTTTCTAGGATTAGGGCGGTTGAGTCGCCAACGAGCCCCGTCTGGCTGTTCCGCTGTGCTAGCCCCCGCCTAGGGGCAGGTGGATTTCCTTCAGTTCTAGCCCTGGCTGCGGAGCGGCTGGTGTGCAATTGTGACTCCGCTTCCTGTTCTAGCATTAATCGGGGTAGGGAAGGTGGTCCCATTGCTAGTAACTCAGGTGGGTTCAGTGGTACATGCATTTGTATGACTGGTGCGGGTACCAATCTACCAGCATTGAGTTGACTACGCCTGGTACTGTGCGATTGCTCGCTCTGTGCTGGGTTAGCGTTTGCCTCCAGCACCTTCTTTAGTTCGTCAAATCTTGACATCAGCGTGGCCACCTGCTTTTGGGCCTCAGCCTTCTCCCTGAGCTCCGGCTCGCGCTCCCTGTTTGCCTTGTGGAGGTATGCTAATGCCAGCTCATACATAGCGGCGAGGTCCGGCACTAGTGGGCGACTGCTACTTGGTCGAGCCTCCGCTGTAGTTTGAGTTAGCGGGACCTGGGGAGTATGTTGGGGTTCCATGCTAGGGTTTGACCGGAGTGTTGAATAGTGCACGGTTAACGTTACCCGTTGGATTAACATTAGTCGCGGGGTTGGTGGGATGGGGGTTGGCGGATTGGTTCGCCTGCTCTTCAGCATTTCCCCCGCTACCGTTAGTCATGGTGATTGTTGTGGTGGGATGGCCTTTTGTTCAAGGATTCCCACAGACGGCGCTAATGTTAATGTCTAAGATTTGGCGGTAGCCTAATCTTGGTTAACGCGGGTCCGGTGGGCGGACCGCTACTCGTGGTATTCTCGGAGCTTCCGCTATCTGTCAAGTAAAATACAAAGTGGCGTCAGAGGGAGACAGCTGGGCAGTCTCCTCTTCTCCGATGCCTAAGTTAGTTAATGTACTTATGTTGACAGTATAACAATAGGTAAGTAGTAAATGCGTAATTAATGAGGAGAGAGGAGTGAACCTTTTATAGGTGGGGAAGAGGCTGACCTCTTCCTTGTTTTCAATGTGGGACTGATATGCTTCAGTTCCCAGTTTTTGGAGCTTTTAATGCTGTTTTGGCGCGGCGCGTCAGTGGTGATGTGGGGGTGAGCCGGGGCTCAAGCGGTAGCCTGCTTGGCTGTGTTTCCGTAGGTCACACCATTGGTGGTAATTAGTACTACTGGCGGTATCATGAGCATGGCTCATTATAGCTAATTATGCATTGGCAAATGCTCATGTAAGTACAGATTGAGATTGTATCAGCTTTGTCGTGGGCATGAGGCCACCTCTCAAAGGTGACAAAATAGAGTGATACCTCCAATGAATCAAAATGATATCCCTTCCGACCCTTCTCTTTTGTTAAAGACAATATATTATTGGTATGTTGGGGCAGAAGTATAATTTATAAGTTGGGTGGGTTGAGAAGTAAAAGTATATTTAACTATATAGATGGTAACAAGTTTAGTACCCATTATTATTTCTATTTTTGATGTAAGGTACTGTTATTAATTGGCAAAACTAGGAAGTTTTTATATATAAACTTTTCTATATAGAATTTTTTTTATTGAATACTAGAAATACACTAAGAGCATCTTTAGCAACGCTAACTACTTTTTAATCAAATTTTTGTCAAAGTAGTTACAAAATCATTTTGGCCAGCCACTTTAGAAATACGTCTGCATCAGTGCTCTCTATTTTATCTAGTTTTGAATCTATATACTATCCAAGCTTAATTTTTCTTTACTTGCGACTGCGCGACTTTAATTCAATCATCTTCCATCTACATATTGCATCTGTAAGTAAAGCCTTTTTTTTTTTTTTGTTTAGGTAAAAGTAGTTTGATCAATGGTTATTAAGGAATAGAACTGTGTGAAAATACGGTGGTCTAGGCGCCGCCGATGACACCAAAATATTGTAATTCGAATTTAAAAGTTTTGTAGAATTGGAATCTGAAACTGAATACAGAGATGCACAAATGCAAAATCAAACCCATAAATTGAAGTGATTTGTGGTCAGAATTAAGGTTCATCATACTTCTATAACCTAATATTCTTCTTCTACACAATTAAAATCTTCCATTCAATTTCAATTCCACCATCTTAGAAACAAATAAGGTTGGGTGGGAGAGAGAGAGAGAGAGGTAGACGATAGAAGAAGAAAAAGAGAATCATCAAAATAAAATAAAAACTAATTAAAAATTAGTTTTTTGTGAAAATACTATTATAACCCCAAAAAACACCTCACATGCAATGCACGTGATCAATTTTAACAGAGAAGTGATGGAAAATAAGCCGAGGTATCAAGTTGATTTGTTTTTGAAAGTTTAGGTATTATTTTAATCACTTTTGAAAGTTGGAGATCATTCTATACGGTGCAAAAGTTTAGGCACCGTTGGTGATAAAAACTCTTATAATAATGTCAGTGACCGTTTATCTTGAACCAGGACGTGAAACCTTTTGTCTTGAACCTGGATAGGTTTTCATGGATTGTTAAGAAGATATTACCTGCACGATTTGTTTTGAAGGATCATGAGACTTGTGACGTTTCTGCTTACCTGCGGGATTGTCCTTGATATAGAACAACATGACTGAGACTAATCAGACTTCAGATGGTAATGGAAAATTCTGAATAAGTGAGATGGGATTGAGATTGTATTAGCTTTGTCGTAGGCATGTGGCCACTACTCATTCCCCTCTCAAAGATGACAAAACAAAGTAATGCCACAGATGAATCAAAATGATATCCCTTCCGACCATTCCCTTTTGTTAAAGATAATATATGATTGTTTTGTTGGGGCACAAGTAGAATTTATAAGTTGTGTGGGCCGAGAAGTAAAAGTAAATTTAACTATATCGATGGTGCCAAGTTTAGTACCTATTATTATTTCTATTTTTGGTGCAAGGTACTGTTATTAATTGGCAAAACTAGGAAGTTTTTATATATAAACTTTTCTATATATAGAATTTTTTTTATTGAATACGAGAAATACACTAAGCGCATCTTTAGCAATGCTAACCATTTTTGAATCAAATTTTTTTCAAAGTAGCTACAAAGTCATTTTGGCTAGCCACTTTAGAAATACGTCTGCATCAGTGATCTCTATTTTAGCTAGTTTTGAATCTATATACTATCCTAGCTTAATTCTTCTTTACTTGTGATTGCGCGACTTTAGTTCAATCTTCTTCCTTCTGCATATTGCATTTATAACCCAAGTTTTTTTTTGTTTTTTTTTTATGTAAAAGTATAGTTGGATCATGGTTATTGAGCAATAGAACTGTGTGAAAATATAGTGGTCTAGGCGCCGCCAATGACACCAAAAAATTGTTATTCGAATTCAAAAGTTTTGCAGAATTGGAATCTGAAAATGAATACAAAGATGCACATATGCAAAATCAAACCCATAAATTGAAGTGATTTGTGGTCAAAAGGATCTAATACCCAATATTCTTCTTCTATAAAATTAAAATCTTCCATTCAATTTCAATTCCACCATCTTAGAAACAAATAAGGTTGGGATGTTTCTCACCTTCTGAAAAAAAAATAAAGAAAAAGGGGGGAGGGGGGAGAGAGGTAGACGATAGAATAAGAAGAAGAGAATCAACAAAATAAAATAAAAAATAATTAAAAATTAGTTTTTGTATGAAAATACTATTAGAACCCCAAAAAACACCTCACATGCACCGCACGTGATCAATTTTAATAGAGAAGTGACGGAAAATATGCTGAGGTATCAAGTTGATTTGTTTTTTAAAATTTAGGTATTATTTTGATCACTTTTGAAAGTTGAGTATCATTCTGTCCGGCGCAAAAAAGTTTAGACTCAGTTGGTTATAAAAACTCATTCGGAAAAGCATAACAACAAGTTGTCATCTTCTTCTTCTTCTTGAAGAAACCTCTGCAATTATATGCTATTCTTTGTCTTCAACCCAATTTCTCCAATCCTATCTTGATTTTCAGCAAGTTTTCGTCTTTATCTTGGAAAAAAGATACCAAAACGTTGGTATAAAAACTACACTCAGCTCAAATTTCACGTGTCACTCAAATTTTAGTACAACTACTACCCTCAGCCTAGATATTTCCCTCTATCTGGCTCTGTGAACTTTATCTCTACAATGGAATTTGAGAGCATTTCAGGAAACTTGAAGGACAAGAATATCTTAATCACTGGAGCTACCGGCTTTGTAGGAAAGGGTACTATTTGTTTGACTCTCCCCCTTCCTTCTCGCTCTCTCTCTTGATTGTATGTTTACATAGCTATTTTTTAGAAAACTCAAGATCTTAGGATCTCTCAGTCTCTCTCTCTCTCTCTCTCTCTCTCTCTCTCTCTCTCTTGTTTGCATGTTTACACAGCTATTTTCTAGAAAACTGAAGATCTTAGGCCAACAATTGTCATATAAACTCTAAGAGCTGTTGTTGATTTTTACTGCTATTCTCAAAAACTTATGTCAGGATGTGACCAGCAGTTAATTTGTACTTCTAACAGCTAATTATAATTGTAACACTTATCATGCAGTCTTGGTAGAGAAAATATTAAGAGTTCAACCAAACGTGAAAAAGCTCTATCTTCTTTTAAGAGCTTCCGACACCAACTCAGCCGGAAAACGCATGCATAATGAGGTTTGTGGAAGAAAAATCCAAACTTAACTTTCATAAAAGTTGAATTGACACTTATTTTCACGTAAATTTTATTAATTAACTTGTTTTTGTTACAATTATTTAGATCACAGGGAAAGAGTTGTTTAGGGTTCTGAGGGAGAAATGGGGTGCAGATTTTGATTCCTTCATATTAGAAAAAGTTGTTCCTCTGTCTGGAGACGTAATTTTTGAAGACCTAGGAGTGAAGGTAATCAAACAAAAGGAAGAGATATGCAATGAAGTACATATCATAATTAATTCTGCAGCAACCACCAAGTTTGATGAAAGGTAATTATTGGTTATACATTTAGTTCAATGAGAGAACAAAATTTTCATTTTAAATTTAAGTAAGAATGTCCTCACCAATTTAATTGCAATATAATTAAATCATATGAAATAGAAAATATTTTTTCAATTACACTAATTAGTAATTGATTTGCTATTTTTAAAAGGTTGCAAGCCTCTTATTTCAGCCAATGATGACTTCAATATGAACTTGTTTGTTCCAAAAATCCAACTTAAGAAAAGTGTCAAAGACAACCGTCAATACGTTGTTTTTTTTATTTTTTAAATATTATAATCGAAAAGTAAATTTATATACATTTGAACACTATTTCTTGATTCAGGATTAATAGTTCAGATTCTTTTCTTATATATTAAGCGTCTTGATTCAGGATTAATAGGTTGGATTATATATTTTCTTATATATTAAGCGGAAACGATGATCTTTAATGATATATTATATGAATAAAATTACACATAATGACCCTCACTTCTTATGAGCATACAAAAAGATCTATTATCGAAGGAGCACCACCAAATCTTAATATTATGAGCATGTGACATAGAAAACACTAGATCTAGAACTAGACAATATGTAAGAGAAAGTCAAATTCCTTCAACATTCCTGACCTAACCCGACCCAGTTTTTGAAGTTTTATACAAAATCACCTGGGTTCCGGACTTGAACCAAAATAGCTGCATGCATGCCCAATTACTATGAAATTCCATTTCAACGATCCAAACCACTATGGCGCTATAGTTTTGTTTCCACTCACATATCATATGTCATATTTGTAAACTCAGCAAAATTAGATATCATTTTGTTATTCCTATTCAAACAGTCCATGCCATTTAAATCAATACACACACATATACGTACTCAAACAAAATAACACGTCTTTAATATGACATGATACTAAGTGTTTTTAAATTATTTAATGTCAATACATAGCACAATATACATATCTAATGTGCAGGTATGATGTTGCATTGGAAGTGAATACATTTGGAGTTTTGAATATGTTGGACTTTGCAAAAAAATGCTTGAAATTGGAGATGGTTGTCCACGTGTCAACAGGTTAGTTTTTATCTTTAGCTTTGCTATTGTACTAATGGATCTTCCAACTCATCTGCGCCTGCTTATGCTTCTTGAATTTGCTTGACCTGTGTTGCATGTTTTCCAGCCTATGTGTGTGGTGAAAGGGTAGGGCTGATACTAGAGGACTCCTCTTCAATGGAAGAGATGGCGAAAAAACCCAGTAAATTTTACTTGAAATCACAGGAAAAAAAAATAGTGGAGAGCAAATTGAAAGAACTACAAGCACAGAATGCTTCGGAAGAAGTTATAACAAATGCAATGAAGGACTTAGGCACTACAAGGTTTTAGAGTTTGACTAACACTACTCCCTATCAACTTTCAATTAAAGTTTTGTTGGACTTTGTTTATTATTGTTTGTCTATTTTCACCTTAGGTCTAAGTTGTACGGGTGGCCAAATACCTACGTTCTTACAAAGGTGATGGGAGAAATGTATCTAGGGCATGCAAAAGGTAATCTATCCATTGCTATTATACGTCCAACCATGATTACAAGTACATATAAGGAGCCATTTTCAGGCTGGATCGAAGGTTTCAGGTAATGAGCATGTAACCCTCATTATTTTATTTAATGAGATATATGTTTGACTAAAAATGATCGGTTTAGGTGTCTAAGGACTAGCATTTTTCTTTTCTTTTTTTCTATTTGGTTTGTTGGTAAAAGATGAGAAATTGTAATAGAGATACATATTTATCTCAGCATCAGTTTCAATGATTACAAGAATGGGATACATATATATTTGACCAAAAAAAATAAAAAATTCATGGATAATGTATATATTAACTATTGATGATTATGTACAGGACCTATGATAGTCTAATTGGTGGTTATTGGAAAGGGAAGCTCACAGGCATACCTGTCGATCCTATGTCAGTAGTGGATATGGTGAGTTTAAGCTATTTGCATATTATTAACGTACCTTGTTTGATCAACTGCTTCTATTTAAAGAATCAATAGTGTGAACATATTTTTACTTGAAGTTATAATACGAAAATGTTTATTGAAATTCAAATTCATTCTCGAGCAGGTGTTACATAATAATTGTTGAATTATGTATGCAGATTCCAGTTGACATGGTGGTAAATTCGATAATTACAGCAATGGTAGTTAATGCGAATAAATCTGGCAAAATCATTTACCACGTGGGAACATCATTGCGAAATCCCTTAACATTTTCTGATTTTAACAACTTTATGTTCCAATATTGCACCAAAAATCCGTGGCTTAACAATGATGGAAGCCCCGTCAAGGTTAAAAAGTTGAAAATGTTGAGGAGTATGGACGCTTTTCACTTGTACATGCAAATACCATTGCAGGTTTGTTTGTTTTTTACTTTTTTCCTTTCTACCACAACATACACTAATTCATTTATATTCTTGTAACCATGATCTTCATTGACTAGTTTCCTTCCATTCTTTTAAGGCATTAAAGTTCATGAACAAGGAATTTGACCAATATTTCCAAGACGTATACGTTAACTATAACAGGAAAGTCAAATCAGTGAAACGGTTGGTTGATCTCTACAGAGCATATTTGCTATTCAAGGGCATGTACGTATGTTTTGTTTTGCTAATATTTCAATGATTAAACATAGATTGAGTTGTCTAATTATGTACATCAAGGTTGTATATTTGCATCAATGTGATGTTTGTCCACATTTTCGCTTGTAGCTTTTACGACACTAATACAGAAGAGCTGCGAAGGATAGCAAGTGAGAACTACACAGATGCAGAAAATTTTAATTTTGATCCAAAATGCATAGATTGGGAAGACTACTATATGCATACTCATATTCCGGGCTTTGCACAGCATGTTGTCATCAAACACAGCCGAAGTCGACTCTGAATGAACAAATTATTTCTTGCGCTGATATTACTGGGAGGAGAATAATTAATGGCTGCTAAAGAGTTCAACGAGTGTTGTATTTTACAAAAATAAAGATCTAGCGATAATATGTTTTATTTATGATATTTTATGTGTACTTTTACATATATTACTTATCCATTGGAAATGCTTGAGAGTATGGATCCCACAAGAAAAAATGGGGAGCTTGCAAATTAATTTATAAGGGTTTGGATCATACCATCCATTGTCAATTGGTTTGGATGTAAACCCCATATTATTTTATCATAGTATCAGAGTGGGTTATCCCACGTGTGCAAGCCTTGCAGCCACACCGGCTTCACGTCACCCAATATAAATTGTCCACGTGTATGGCTTAAAAATTTGTCACATATGCGGAGGCGTTGAGAGTATGAATCCATATGAAGAAATCAGAACCTTGTAAATGAGTTTATAAGGGTTTGGACCACTCCATCCACTGCTAATTGGTTTTGGATGTGAACCTCAGATTATTTTATCAGGAAAATGCTTTTGGCCTTATTAAGGGCTAAGTTGTTGAGGAGAAGGTAGTTTGTCAAGCCTGTAGCCTAACCAACAGACTTATTTGACCAGCCATAGATTATCGGGAAGTATATCGATTACATGAGACAAAACATTTATATATCCAACAGATTTATTCTACCAGCCATAGATTACCGGGAAGTCTATCGATTACACCAGACAATATATATATATACACACACACACACACACACATAAAGCATCTAACCTGGCTAATTCTAAAGCAATACGTCATTGTACGTACCAAGTTATAGGACTGGAACAATTTTATGGCAGTTCTATTAATAGCAACAATACATAAATGGTAACATCCCTACGAGCTTATGATGGTAGGTATATCCATCATCATGTTGCAACAGAAAAGAAAAAGATTTAGAAAGTTGCACCAATGCAAGTGTTGACTTATGAATCATAGCTTGTAGAAGAAGTTTAGTTGAAGAAGAATGAAACTTGTACTTGAAGGAGAAGCAAACTTGGAGAACAAGATGACTTGGAGACCAAGATGTCTTGTGTTATACAACATGTAGTAGTGTAGGGCTTGTATATATAACCTCATATACACCATTGAATGAATATTAGAAAATTCATCACTCACAAATATTTCTTCATTTCCATTTCATAATTTGACTTGGTATCAGAGCAAAGATCCTAGAGGACTTTGTTTCTTTATTTTTTCTTCATTGTTCTGTCCTCACACTCTGAGGTTAGATCTATGCTCCTTCCTCTAATCTGGAGGTTAGGATTATTTTTCTGTCTTTCAGGAGGTTTCATGCGGCTTCCTGACTAGTCGATCAATATCTCTCGATCAGTCGACGCACCTTCTGTCTCAATTCGATTGCATAATCAAGTTTTTCGTTATGGCATTCTCTCAATTGTTCTGCAACTACTGCAAGAACTTTGGACACACCAAAGAAACATGTTACAAATTGGTTGGTTGCCCACCTGGCGACCTTAACAATTCGAAAATCTGATGGTATGATCTCTACATTGGTTGTTCACAAAAATCGGGGTAAGGTTGGTGTTGCCTTACAAATATCTGACTTTATTGGTGGAGATACTTGGATAATTGATTCAGGTGCCTCAGATCATATGACTTATGGAAAATCCCGTTTTTTCAATTTGTCACCCCCGCCTGTATCTAGTGTTATAAATGCTAATGGTGAGTCTTTCCCTGTAATGGGGATAAGAAATTCAAGTCACTCCTGCTTTGGAACTCCATAATGTTTTATATTATCCAACTTTATCTCATCATTTAATATCCGTACCACAATTAAATGCTCAGTCTAAGTGCTCAGTAACATTCTTCCCTATGTATGCCATTTTTCAGGATCTTCTCAATAGGGAAATAATTGGTAGTGGATATTTGAGGGGGAAACTGTTCCATCTTGATTGCATGTACGGTGGAGAGAAGCCAACAAAGACAACCCGAGCTGCTTTAACAACAAGTTCTGGTCAAATTAGTGAGGTATGGTTGTGGCATCGCTATCTTGGGCATCCTTCTTTTAGCAATATGAAAAAAAACCATGCCTTCTTTGTTTATTGGGATAAATGAGTCTACTTTACGTTGTGAAACTTGTGTTCTTGCTAAGAGTCATCGTGCTAGTTATCCTTCAAGTGTTTCCAATAAAAGTGTCACCCCTTTTGAGATTATTCACTCTGATGTGTGGGGACCTTACAGAGAACCCACTGTTTCTGGAATGCATTATTTTGTCTTATTTATTGATGATTGCACTCGATTATCATGGGTAGCATTTCTTAAATCTAAGGATGTTGCGTTTTCTGCTTTTCAAGCCTTTCAAAAAATGATTCAAACACAGTTCAATGGTCATATCAAAGTTTTTCATTCTGATAATGGGGGAGAGTTTGTTAATCATGATTTTCATAAACATTTCTAAAAGCACGGTATAATCCATCAAACCACTTGTCCTCAGACACCTGAACAAAATGGTGTGTCTGAACGTAAAAACCGTCATCTTTTAGACATAACACGAGCATTGTTATTTGGTACTCATATGCCCAAGTATCTGTGGGGTGAAACAGTTCAAACTGCCTCATATCTTATTAATCGTCTTCCCTTTAGTGTTCTTCAGGGGCATATTCCCTTTGAAGTCCTGTCAACCCATGTCTCTATTCTGTCCTTCCATAATCTTCCTACCCGTGTCTTTGGTTGGTGTTGCTTTTGTCCACATACCCAAAAATCAGAGGTCAAAGTGATACAACTAAAATAGGCGTAATAATTTAACCCTGCAATCACAAATATTAGTCAATCGTATTATAGAAAAAAAGGGGTCTCCCGCAGAGGATTGTGCTTAATATGCAAATCTAGACTTGAAAACAGACAAAACACTAAAACTGACCTCTAATAAAGACGAAATTAAAAACCCTATCTAGACTCAACGAAAAATTATAAAAATTTACAGACACGAACTAGACACGCTAAGAAAGATTCACAAAAAATTTCAAGGGAATCGGAGTTGAATTACTATAATTATAAATAAAACAAAACAGAGAACAGAAACTGACGAAAATAGAGAATTGTTTTTGGGTTTTTGAAATAGATGGGATAAACAATAGTTAGGAACAACCATACACCACTAGACCATGATTCACCTAATATTTGTTAACCTATGTGTTTCTTTTCAATTGAATGTCTTTACTCAAGCTAAGCCAATGATGTGTTGAACTTAACCTATTAACCTTTCATACTTGATATGTTAAGTGCATGATGTCTGCATCCTAACCTAGCTTCTAACATGGAACCTAGAGTGATGTTCTCGCATAACTCTCATGTCAAAAGTCATTAAGAACAAAAAGGTTGTGAATAAAGCTAGGCAATTTCGGTACTGATGTTGTCCTAATCTACCTAGATACTAATTCATATGAATGAGGCTCAAGTCACTTGCTTGACATGATGATCTAAACACGAAATCATAGCAATAAAATCCTAACATGCTTACTATGTTTGCAACCATAATAAATGAAATCAGAATTTATCAATGAGAAACCAATGAATTAACAAACATTCAATATCCAAGAAACTATAAAATTAACGCCAAAATCTTAGTTTACACATGTCTAGGGTTTAGGCAGCCCCTAACTATAAAAAACTATTAGCAATACATAAAAGAGATAAAATAAAACATAAAAAGAGAGGGAGAAGAGAATGGCGGCAATGGACTGATGTTGTGCGTCCAAAGATATCTACAATGATGCCCTAGACTCCTTTTTATATAGTTATTGCGTCAAGACTTCTTCTCCTCCAAGAACTAAGGAATTTGATCTCCAATTAAAGAAGGACTTTTAATTCTTCTTCCCTTATAGCTCTAGGAGATAATCTTTCCTTCTTTGGACTCAGATTCGCGTGCAGCCTGACCTCCTTGTACTAAATCGGTCATAACTTCTTCTAGAAAAATCATATTTATGAACCGTAAAAAGATCTGGAAACTAGACATCCGAGGCTTTCCATCAATAAAAGATCTGGAAACTAGACATCCGAGGCTCTCAATACTCTATCGAAATTGACTGATCTGCACAGGCAGATTTGCTGATTTTGAATTTCAATCCCTCTTTTGCTTCTTTTCTTCTTCTTTGCTCTAAAATACCTATAAAACATATAAACACATTAAATAACTAGAAAATATCAAGAACTAACCATGAAAATATAAAGGAATTTGATATAAATAATGTACAATTACGCTCCTATCAAATACCCCCACATTTAGACTTTGCTAGTCCCGAGCAAACAAAAGAAACTAAACTAAACCAAGGACACTGACCTAATGTACGTCTTCCAAACATCCTAGAGAACGTACAATGCCCACACATATGGTCAACAAGAATCAAGCAATCATATATCAAATCACAACTTCACTTAAAAGCTAATTTATTTTGATAACCATTATGCTCAAAATTTAACGCAAGGATAATCAAACCAATGCAACAAAAGAAACTCAACCTCCTCATGTGTCGAATAAGTGTCAACTCAATTTCTCACAAGGATGCACTCAATTTCTTTTCTCTCATGATTTTCTGACTATAGCATAAGCTTATATTTCACTCAAGTTATATGTGAGAGGAATGATCAATAAAGGCAAACAAATAGCTCACATATGATAACAAGAAAGAAAAGCTTTTCTGAATATATTTTTCAATAAGGATCTCATGAAAGATACCAACTACTTGCACAAATGGACCTAAACCATATGCTCACTCCCACACGCAAATCTCCACAGATCAATCGCCGTCTCCAATGATCAAATAGGTCTTCAATTAAGGTTGTAATGGGGCCAAGGGTTAAAGAAAAAAAGGATAGGAAATAACAAAAATTCTAAAAACCTAGTGAAGCATGTAGTGAAGTAAGAGATGAAAAATCTTTGAAGTCCTCAAGATATAATGTCTAAAACATTAGTGAAGTAGGACAAAGGCCGAAATCTTCATGTTGGGCCTTCACTTCCAAACAAACTCATTTTCACTTGGGGAATCAGATCTAAACTTTGTATTTATTTTTTTTAATGCCGAATACTTGCTTTTCTTCTTCTTCTTCTTTTTTTTTCTTTTTTTCAAAGCAATAAAACTTTTTTCTTATCTTTGGATCATAAATATGATTCCCCCGCACTTGCTCTTTACAACAATCACCTTGAACAAATACATCTCGTGAATATAGCTCCACTAAATCTTTAGAATAAGGGTAAAGGAAAAACTCTACTAGGCTCAAGGTTAAGGATTATGTGGGTGATGAAAGGAAAGGTTAAATGTAGGCTCAAAGGGGTTAACTAGGGGGTTGCACATCTTCTGTGCATAAAAGGGACACAGGTTAATTTGGCTATGGTGGTGATTCCTAGTGCCTTCTTCCCTTCAAAGGTTCAAGCTTAAATTGATAAAAGTTTCGACAGGCATAAGAATGAGTTCTAGTAATCTCTATAGTCCATTAAAGAGCTACAGCAAGTAGTCAATCAAGATGAAAGAATAATGAGATCAACAAATTCCACGCCAAGAAAATAAGATATTTAAACGCTCAGAAAAGAATAGCACATATATAGGCTCAAAAGCTCACAAAGGTTCAAATTAAATTTAGCTCATCCTAGCATGCATCAATTGAATGTCAATCAATACACCAATATAACTATCAATGCAAGACAAGTTAAGCATAATAATCATAAAAATCTATTAACAATTACTTGAAATCATGAATCAATACATGCTTGCAATCATCTTATGACCATAGTATTTATCCGTAAAAGTTCTGCTCATCACAGTGTTGGAAGACTCTTAAGACTCAACAGAAAATAAACTAAGACTAAACGTTTTTTATTTTATTTATTTTATTTTTTTATTTATTTTTTTTATATCGACAACACAAAACTAACAACCTAAAAAGCAAAAAGTTTCAATTTTCTTCCCCCACACTTAAACTAAACATTGTCCTCAATGTTTGACAAATGATCACATGCAATGAAAAGATTTAAGTATAGAAAGAGAGAGAAAAGAAAACAACAAAAACAAGTATAGTTAAGAAAAGTAGAGAATGATCCCCCTTGTAGACCTCCCAATGGACACGACCTTTGGAGACGAACTAAAGACACCAACCTCAAGGCTAATTAAACCTTGACTTCCTAACATAAGGTCCACGCCAAACATGCTCCAAAGGTACTCCAATAATGCTCAAAGACAATAGCAAACATCATTTTTGACAAACTGATTTAAACTAAAACCTTGCAGCGGCCCTTATTTTGATGCTCATAATTCACCCAGCGAGGAATATCCAGCGAGGTTTTCAGAGAAGTCCCGTTGATGGCGGTCAGTGATCGGATTCCGACGACCGATGGCCGGATTCCTACAGCCGATGGCCAGATTCCTACTTCTGGTGACCGAATTCCTACAGCCCGTGACAGGAGTCAAGATGCCCATGACGGGACTCCAGCGAAGTCTTTTATGGCCTCTCTCTCTGTCTCTCTTTATGTAATAAATGGGTGAGGGTAAAATAGTCTTAAAAAAAAAAACTTAATTGGGTATTAGGGAAAACCTTATTAGAGTCTTTATGGGTAAAGGGGAATTAGAAAAACTTAATGAGGTAAGTGGCATAAATGGACAAAAATCCAAAAGTAAACTAAAACTTCATTCATTTCAAGCTTGAGAGTACAGAATGAGATACTGAGTTATATAGTTCCATACAGTCGACTCATCTCTTGACCAAAACGACACCGTCAGATTGCATAAGTTAGTAACAGGTCATAAGGATGGGCTGGGTAGTCATAGTAAGCCCAATAGAAATTGGGGTCCTAACATCATGCTTAGGGGTCATCATGGGCCGGGCTAGGGCCGGCCCTACCCTAAATTTTAGGGCTTAGGGTAGGGCCGGGCTGGGCCTAGTCAAAGTCAACAAAATTTAGGGCCGGGTAGGGTAGGGTCGAGACTTAAATATGTTAACCCTTACCCGCCCAAAAAGCCCGAGTCACTAGGGCCAAAAGGGCCGGGTCGGGCCGGCCTTCCAAATAGGGCCGAAATGGGCCTAAAAGGGCTTTAATTTATTTAACAAAAAGAAATACATTATTCTTTTTTCCTTAAAATGTGGCTTCATGGTCATATAGGCAATATAAAACTCATTGTTTTTTGTTGATCATATTTAATATATATATATATATATATTGAGATTAACTTATAAGTTATAACATTTATAAATATTAGTTAATGAGGTTATATTTAATTAACTATCTCTCTAAATCTCTAAATTAATTTTTATTTAACAAAGGAAACAAGAATTAAAGAAAATAAAGCTTAGGAAATCAATTACCAAAAAAGAGATAAGTTGTATGCTATAGAAAAAAGAGAAATTTATTTTTAAAATAGAAAAAATAGAAAATATTAGGGCTTAAACGGGCAGGCCTAGAGGGCCAGGCCGGGCTTAGCCCTAACGGGCTCAAACGGGTAGGGTCGAAGGGCCGGGCCAGGTTTCAATTGCATGGCCCTTACCCTACCCTATTTGAGAAAGGGTCGGGCCGGCCCGCCCTAATGGGTAAGGCTTCGGCCCTATGGGCCGGGCGGGCTTAGGGCCGAAGGGCCAAATGATTACCCCTAATCATGCTTGTTCAAGATCTGAAATGGCAATCTCAAATGTTTAAGTCACTTGCTTCTTTCAGATGTTTCATTATGTTAGAGGCCACTTGGTATACTCAAATTCATCGATGGTCTCACCCTTGTCCATCGTAGACAGATAACTGCTGGAATATTAACTTACTCTTGGAATGCCAAATAAACGATGAAAATCTGAGAATAGAATCTGAATGGATATTACGGTTCTGGAATAAGGCCTCAAGCCATAGTAAGAAGGAACCATTCCGTTTTAAAGGAATAGGAATATTACCAGCTAAATACCAAATAGATAAAGACATAGGATAATGCATAAAAAAATGATCTGAAGATTCATTAACAAAGTTACAAAAAGGCACAATTGATCTGAAGATTCTTTAACAGAGTTACAAGGCAGAAATATTATGATTATAAATAGACAAACCATGTTTACTTCACATACATTGGAATGAGATTTTTGACTCTTATGGCATGTTTACTGCCCTAAATGGAGATGGAAGTAAATGAAACAATACAAATACAAGTAAACCCCACGTACAAAAAAAAAAAAAATTCCAATGTGAGAGATGTGTAACTGGAGTACCGGACTCCATTATTTGTTCTCATTTATCTTATCTTCATTTTATGCAAGTACATGTGTCATGAAAATACCTCCATCTATTTCTTTTCCCGTCCTCATTCCATCTGATTTTTAAAAATAAAGATCATTTCTAAAAACAAAGGCCCTCTCCATCACTGGCCAATACAAAATTATATTTAAAGATAATATGCCGGGATTCTGCAGTAATACAGAGCAATCGTGACCCGAAGAAAAAAAAAAAAAAAAAACATAACAAAAGCCCTATACGAAAAAGGAGTATGCAGTCACCAGTTGCCTCTGCATTAATCCACTATATACTAAGACTCATTTCTATCACATAAAACGGTCTTCACCAAGCATGCCAGCCATTGAGTCTGGGAGCAGAGAACATTTCGGCATCTGTCACGAATGGTTTCCATGGTCCCGGTGATATCACGCAAAGCCCTTTCTTTTTTCTTTTTCCCTCTTCTCTTGTTTCAAATTTCTGTTGGTATAACTGTAATAAGTGTTGAAGCTGTTTGGACTTGGGAGTGTGAAAGCTAATTTTGCAGGGAGATTGGGTTCCATAAAACTGATCACTTAATAAGACGAGCCCGGCCAGGATTCAGATGCGCTTCTGACATCATCCACCCCTATAAGAATATAGATTGTAATTTTGTTAGAAAGGCATTCTACTGTTTGCAGGGGACTCAAATATTATATGCCTGCTTCACTAACCAAACTCAACGTCACAAAATCATAAGTAAACAATGTATACCTGCTCTGCTGCTTTACTCTTAAAAATTCCATATGAATGTGAGACCATTTTACATGACTCAACAATATATGCCTCCAGATCTTTCGCTGTAGGAACAAAGTTTGAATATCCATCTTTTATCTGTTTCTGAGACGGAGGCTGAGCATCATAGGATAAACGCATGAAATGCAAAAGCACCTGGGCCTGTAATACAAAATGAAATAAGTTCTTAACTTCATATATGAAGAAAATGCTTTTCATCAGAACCACTGGCCCAGAAGAAAGCTATATATCTCACATGAAAAGCTGCTTTTAGAATGTCGTCCGACTTCGCTTGATCCTTTAGCAATGCATATACTTTACCTTTTGAAGGATTGTACGTAACTACATATCTCTCTTTCTGTATCAATCAACAAAATATGTAATATTAATGAGATAAAAGAGAAAGTTGACCAAAAGAGACATATCCGAAAGTTTGCCCCTTCAAAAAGCGCTTACCTCAAAGAAGGGCTCTAAGGCAAGATATACACTTGGTTCTTGGAACGCATCTTTAAATCTTGGCCCTGCCAGTCAGTGAAATAAATTAAAAATTCAAGTTGAACTAAGAAACTAGACTATCACAGTTAAGTAAAAAAACAAGATGATAACAGTTCGTATATGGACACATAAAAAATCAATGCACACATACCGAGAACAACAGGCCCATCTTTCACCCATGGAAAACTGAATACATTCTCATTCACGTTTCCCTCCTGCAATGAGGGAACTGTCCCTAGAAATTGAAATAAAGCACGATGGCAATCATTATAATAAGGCTAGCTGTTACGAATAATTCGCAAGACATGCAAAGATGTATGAAAAGAAAAATAATGAATGAGAAAAATAATTGATGGAGAGTTTCTATAAGACTAAGAATATTGATGCTAACCTGTTTTAAGAAAGGCATCTACAGCCATGCTGAATCTTGCTCGGTTTAAGGTGTGCAACACTACAGATTTAACCTGGGAAACAAAATTACATCCATTAAATAATGTGAACTGGAAACATGCAAAAAAAATTAATCTTCATTACTGCACACAACCTCTTTGTAAGAGCTGAGAACATATCCACAGGAAAGGAGGGCAAATGTGGTCACTAATGAAGGATTTCTTTTTGAGATCAATATGCTCAGTCCAGTTCCCAGCTTCACAAGAAAAACAGTTCACAAACATCAACCTCAAATGATTAAAGATGTGAATTAAAGTATATATCAAAATATGTAGAACAGTTATACACTGCATATATGAAGGATAATACCCACTATGAAGAATATTTTCTTTTACAGGGAACAAGAAAATTATAGATGAAAAACACAAAATACAAAACACATGGGCAATACCACAACTACAACATACAAGTATACAACACCAACCCATAAACATAACGATGATTTGTTTCTCTCTCTCTATTTCTCTGTCTTAGAGGTTCGTGAGGATCAAAGATGGGATTTCTTCATTAAATGCTATCTCTCTTCCCCAATCTCTCAGTTCTCTCTCTTTTCATGTCTTCAATCAACGCCTTAGATCCAGGCTTTTATTTTAAATAAATATCCACACTCAAGGGAAGATCCCAAATGCAATTAGACAAAGATGAACGATGCTGATGCAAGAACTTTTTTGTTTTCCACAGTAATTTAGAATTAATTATCTTGGGAAGTGTTACAATCAGAGGGATTTGAATTCAGGATCTCCTAGATTTATGATAAGTTTCATCGGTTTACAAGCGGGGCCGGTCTTGACATTTGAAAGGCCTCAGGCGAATTATTAGAATGTGGCCCCACATAAATTTAGCAACTATTACTCGTACAATTTTTTTTTTCAAATAGGAATATATTCATAGGTTAAAGGTCTGTGTCTGATTTTCACCCAAAAAAAAAAAAGTGTCAGTAAATAAAAGCGCAAAAGGTCTATAAAACCCCAAAAAAAAAAATAAATAAATAAAAATTGATTTTGAGCCCAAGGAGAACTACCGATGGCAACTCAAAGCAATTGCCGCTCGATTGTGAGAGCATCATATCATTTATTATGCAAAGATTATATTTAACTACTATAACATTCTAATATTGTCAAAGGCCCGCTGGAGGTCGGTGACCTGAGACAGCCGCCTCAGGTTGCACCCCTCAGGGCAGGCCCAGTTTACCAGCATTCTCAAAAATCTTTAAGCTATTATAATGTAGACTAACAAATACTTTAGAATGGTCCCAAGCAGACTCAATTCTCCTCTTCTTCTGTTTATATATAAATTTTTGTGTTCCCAACCCTTACTCCTACGATAGTACCACAGAAGAGATCTTCCTGTATGACGCTACAGAAAGATGCATTCAGTGTCCGCATTACGTAAGTGGAACTTAAGAATAAATGCTTGATATGGAGGAAGATTTATCATACATTTCAGTGTGGCTTGGGATAAGAAATACAGGTATAGGGTTCTGGATATGGCTATAATTCTAAAATATGTTTGCCGAAAAATTGGATTACTGTCTGATATTTAGGAGTATTCGTGATTTATAGCATCAAGTAACAGGGGAAGAGGGAATCCTACCCGTGTTCCTGGAAAAAGTTACATTGCAAAGGTATCCTCAGTACAGGTCAAATAAGACAAGGTCTAGCAGTTTGAATCAAGTAAGAGGGTATACTAACCATTCTACTAGATTTAAAACTCTTTTACATGCACATACCATATGATAAATTATTATCATTTCTCACTACCCAACTGTCCATAGCTAGTATTCATACTCTCAATTTATTTTATTCAGAGCGTTGTCTTTTCTAAAAACCTATCCATTTAGCCATAAAACTAAGAGGAATAACAGAGCATTCAGATTATTCACGATTTAAACTAGTGCTAAAATCCAGCAATATCTCAAATTTTCAATGACCACATTTCCCAGATGTCAGTCATATCTTGCTTCTACTTATCAATCTAGATGGCTTCAAAAACGGAACTATCAATCCTAACAAGCATTGATCCTCCCATGCTAAGCAAGTACCAGAACTTTACAAGGCGCTTTGACCTTCCAACTCTGTTAATGTCATTCTGTTTTAAATGTTGGACCACAGTGCACATCATGTTAGTAGAGATCTGAATTATAATTCCACTTCCCTACTAGGCAATTTTGTAAACTTAACTCTGAGATGTATATCACCAATTTGACAAGTGTACTCATCTGGTTTGAAGGGACCATGTTTGACATTTTGCAACACACAAACCATCTTAAGGAAAAAAGAGAAGTTGGATGCGCATACCAGATCTGCAATATTGCCCACACATTCTCCCTTAGCTGTCACATCCCCAATATTTTCTCCTTTAGCAAACGCTTTATAAATTGGTGTACGAGTTGATGTTGACGTTACAGCAGCAACATTCTATGAGATAGAAAAAGAATAGGGATCTTGTGAGACACACTAAGGTTTATAAGATGTGGGAACTTAAAAGAAACTTCATAAACCTTTGCCACATTAGCTGCACAAGCCAAAGGAAGAAAAAGGTGCGGCACAGCTGCAGTTGCCAACTCAACCCCAGCACCCAACTCCATAAGAAGATCACCCGCAAAGCGTAACTGTAACACATTGAGATTGAAAAGAGAAGCAAATATTAAATAGGCCATTTTTGTTTACAACTATTACATGCCCATTTTAGGTAATTTTCCATGTTACAAATGGAATATTCAGTACCATGACGTTTATGACATGTGAATGTATTTACCTGTTTTAGATCATAGTCAAACTTCTTTCCTTGTCGGGCAAAAAGCATTTTTCCAACACGACCAGCACCATCCTAGAAATAAAAAGTCAAGTACAGTTTTATCAAATTGTTAGATTACACCATCTTGATATTCAGAGAAGCAACAGGTACAGAAACTAAAGGAAGTCCTTACTACACACTGTCAAAAGCGCAAAAAAAGACAAAAAAGAAAGTTAAGCAACTGTATTTCTTCATAAAGATACCCAGTTCCACCTTTAATATTTAAAACATTATTTTGACAGTTGCAACAGCCAAAACCAAAAGAAAGACCAGCAACCAAACTGTTTAGCATACAGCACTGAACCACAAGAATTCAGATTCTAATGATGACATATGGGCAGTGGGAACCACTTAGTTCAAGACCAAGCCTATCATTGTCAAGGATATAATTTGGAGGTCCTCTACTTCACTGACACATTGCTAGACAAGGATATAGTTCGTGGTAGTAACATTGTCAAATGGTATAAGCGTGATCAAATTATTGAAGTTGGTTTTAGGTTGTCTCAGAAGCACTCCATATTATTAAATGTAAGTACCCTCTGTCAACTCCTAGTTGCAAATAAAATTCCAAAGGGGCAGTAAATTTACAAGGGAATTGAGAAAGAAGAATTAGAGGCCAAAAAAAAAAAAAATTAATCTTATCTAAAGTGATGAAGAAAAAATTGATATTTCAGTGGATCCTAACAATTCCTGTTCATGTAGTTTTTTTTTTTTTTTTTTTTTTTTCATTTTCTATTAAAGCTCTTGCATCAATATTTCTGCAATCCTAAGACTAAGAGTAAGAAGACACCTCATGTAAAGTGAAAAGCTATTTAAGGCAGAAATGTCCATAAATATATGAAGCATTTGTTTTAGCTTGTTTCCAAACATATTAGCAACTATTCATTTCACGTGGCAGACAACACAGTTCATATTTTCGCACAAACAATAGAAAATTCTCAAAGCATCATTCACAACAAAGAAAAACACAAGGGATGTTACACCCTATCATTGAGCTTAAAATGCTGTTAAAAACTATGGAACTCACAGTTTAGACATGTCAGAACAACATTCCTGAGAAAAAGAAACGTTATGAGAACAATAATGATAGAGTAATCTTATTACCTTGAGAATCCAGTTAATAGCAACAGCCCCAGAAGCAGATGTGTTTCTAGCAATTCCAACTGAACTCAGGAGGGTCTGCGTTGTGAAAACGCCCATTGCCCCTCCGAAGAAGTGCTACAACAAATACATCAATTGTGTAAATAGCATTTACCTCGACCAAAGTGATCAAAACCAAGCAAATACGTCTGTGTTATAATCAGTGGATCATAGAGTTAAGTACATACCTTGAGAGCTCTCCACGTCATATACGGTACATATGAAGGGATCACACTATCCGGAAATCCTTCCGGAACAACATAGGATGTCACAAATGACTTCAACACCTGCACCAGAAATTCAACCCTCCATATTGAGAAAAATACTGATCAGAGTTGTCAAAATAAACTCAGACACGAAATGTGAATGCTCAGTAAGCAATTTTCAGCATATGATTCTCACTTGTAAGTTCAAAATTAAGCTCAGCATGAGGTAAAAGCAGAAAGTAAATAAAATTGAGCGCAATGAAGATGATTACTGACTTCAAGAGGAGGTTGAGGACTGTGCAAGCTGAGGGCACGGAAGGAGCCCTTCTTGAAGGTTCCGGTGGAAGAATCAGGTTCGGCCACGTAGTTCCATCTGCGTCCGTCGATCTCCTCGCAGCAAATCAATCTGAAGCTGGAGCCGACGAAGTCGTCGCCGAGCCGAAGCTGGTGGTGGTTGCGGTTGTCGAGAGGCAGAAGAGGCTCGGCCGGAGGAGCAGAGGGGGAGGATGCGAGGGTGGCGCTAATACGGAGCGTTTCGCGGACGAGAAGTCGCGCGTCCTGTGCGGTGGTGGTGGTGAGGGTTTGATTCGCCGGCGAGTTTTTGCCGCCGAGGGGAGACATTTTGTTCGGTGGCGATCAAAAGAGAGAAACGGGTGGGCGAGATTTATAGGAGGAGGAGAATAATGCGGGGCTTTGGATTTAACGAAGGCATTGTTGGCATTTGCGATTGGGAATGGAATTCCAATGAAGGAAACAATGAATGAGGGGAATGAGAGAAGGGGAGGGCAGGTGGCCTAACTTGGAGGTTTAGCGTTTAGAAGTTAGAACAACGTCGACAGCTAATTGGACGACATGTCGTCATTTACTGCAACCGTTGCGGACTAGCTGAGACGTACTCTTTTTTTTTTGTTTGAGAAAATAGCTGAGACTCACTCTGAGGGGAGCGTTTGTGGAGACTGGACTACGTGGCTCTCTCTCTCTCTCTTTTGTATCAAAGCATGTTTGGACTCATTATGTCACCATTTTCGTACTCATCCGTTTGAGGCAATAAAATAATATAAGTCCAGAATCCAAATGTATGTAATAGACAAAATCCCAAGAGCTGCAACAGTCGCTGCGAAGTCAAATAGTTTTGAGAGCCGGAAATGGTAATCTGCACACCGACTCACTCTCAAGAAGTCGTGCAAAAGAAGAGCCTCCCATTTTTTTTTTTTTCCGATAAAGGAAGCAAAGTTACACAACAAACCCTCTACAACACCGATGAGCCTCCTACATTGGTGCTAGACCGCTAGCTAGCACGGCCACATTATGGTCTAGTTTTCAAAGTCTTTTGATTTATATCCGGCATATTTCTAAGTAGATCTAGTAATAATATTTTATTTCTAACTCTTCCAACTTTGTCCTTGTACAAGTGAAAAAAATAAAAATAAAGAATTGCACCACGCTTGTAGTTTCTCAAATGAGCCGAGCCGAGCCAGAACCAATCCTACCCTAAATTTTAGGGTTTAGGCCAGGGTAGGAACAGACCTAATCAAAGTCAACGAAACTTAGGGCCGGGAAGAAGCTTCAATAAGTAAGCTTTACCTGCCTTTAAGGTCCATTCCATAAGGGTCAAAAGAGTCCGACCGGATTAGCCTTTCGAATAGGGCTAAATAGAACAAGTGCGGAAAGGTCCTTACTTTGTTAAAAAAATTAAAAACCCTTCTTTTTTTTTTGGCAAAATGTGGCTCAATTCAATACTCATTTTTTTTATTTACCTTGTTTGTTGCAAATATTATAAATATATGATTATCCACGTAAATTCTCATATTTCATGTCCTTGAGATGTAAACTTATTTCCTATTTAAAAGGGTCTATGAGAATTAATAAGATACACACATCTAGATTTCCTCCTTACTATCTCTCTATATTCTCTGATTCCTACTAACGTAAGTTTTTAGTTTACAACACGTTTTCAGCACGCATTTGCTCTTCTTTTTTTTCCCCTTCTTTTTTGAACTCCATGATGATCCGCAAGTCTTATAGTGCAACATAATTGCTTATGACCAAGGCTAATGATCTATGAGTTTCTTTTTTTTTCCACTATAGATGATTTTTTTTGCGATCATATAATTGTTGAATGTATAATTGTTGAAACTTTACATTTCATATACGATAATGAGAACTACATGTCTCATTAGTCAAGACTCGAGTCAATGACCAAGTAGTCTTAGAACCTATGGTTCTGTAGACATCACATGAATGTTTTTCTCGTGTTTTCCCTATGGGATCCATTGTTCATATTTATGAACGCTTCAAAACTATGTTTCGTATACGAATTTTCTATCATTGTTCATAGAACATATAGTTCTAACATTATGGATCCTGATATATCTCGTTTTTTCTCAATGTAGAAAGATGACGCATCTGACAAAATTGGAATTTGATCCTCTTGAAATTTCTAGTAAGAACTATTTGAGTTGGGTTCTTGATGCTGAAATTCACCTTATTGCTAACAACCTTTGAGATGCTATCAAAGTTGGCAATAAGTCATCTATGTAAGATCGCGCCAAGGCTATGATCTTTTTGATTCATCATCTTCATAAGAGCCTAAAAGATAAGTACCTTATAGTGAAAGACCCGCTTGAGCTTTGGGAAGCATCGGCTAACGGATTTACTTACTAGAAAACCATTGTTCTACCTAGAGCACGATCCGAATGGAAGCATTTGCACCTTCAAGACTTCAACCCTATCAATCATTGCAATTCTGCTATGCATCGGATTACCTCCCAACTAAAATTATATGGAGAATCTATCAGTGAAGATAGCAAGTTCAAAAAAAACTTTTTCAACTTTTCATGCCACAAACTTGGTTCTACAACAGCAGTATCAAGAGAGAGGATTCAAACATCCTGTAGATCTCATCTCATGTCTTTTAGTGGCGGACCAAAATAATGAGCTCCTAATGAAAAACCACCAGTCTCACCCTACCGGGTCTCAACCCATACCTGAGGTGAATGTTATTTTCACTGGTGGTCATGCCAATAGGCATGGCAATACTAGTGCTTGTGTTAAGGGACGTGACCATCAGCGACCTAATGTTCAAGGTGGAAGTATCAACTAACGGTTGGGTCCAAAGAACAATGCCACAATCCACAAAGGCAAAGGTTAGATGAACAAAGTCCCCAAGAATAATGAAAGTTTTTACACTAGATGTGGTTGCAATGACCATTTTTGGAAAACTTGTCGCATGCCCAATCATTTTGTAATGCCCCGTACCTTAAAATTTTTCCTAGTTACATTTTACCATTATTGACCGAGGAGTGACTTTTTCTTGAGTTTGGTAAATTAGGGAATTTCTTTGTGAATGCCGTAGTATACGAAAAATCGAGTTCGTGGACATGTAGTTTGTTCAAATCGGAGTTTTATCGGGAAAGTTGTGACAAAAAAGGGAAGTTACTATTCATAATGATTATGTTTAAAAGAATTTCCATTTTGGGATTGAGGAGAGAGAAGTCAAAGCTGCCAAATCGGGATAGACCCGACCTCCCCCTCCTCCTTTCTTCTCCTTTTCGCCGTTTCTGGTTTTCCGGAGGAGCAGAGGGGGAGGAGGCGAGGGTGGCGCTAATACGGAGCGTTTCGGGGACGAGAAGTCGCGCGTCCTGTGCGGTGTTGGTGGTGAGGGTTTGATTCGCCGGCGAGTTTTTGCCGCCGAGGGGAGACATTTTGTTCGGTGGCGATCAAAAGAGAGAAACGGGTGGGCGAGATTTATAGGAGGAGGAGGAGGAGAATAATGTGGGGCTTTGGATTTAACGAAGGCATTGATGGCATTTGCGATTGGGAATGGAATTCCAATGAAGGAAACAATGAATGAGGGGAATGAGAGAAGGGGAGGGCAGGTGGCCTAACTTGGAGGTTTAGCGCTTAGAAGTTAGAACAACGTCGACAGCTAATTGGATGACATGTTGTCATTTATTGCAACCGTTGCGGACTAGCTGAGACTCACTCTGAGGGGAGCGTTTGTGGAGACTGGACTACGTGGCTCTCTCTCTCTCTCTCTCTTTTGTATCAAAGCATGTTTGGACTCATCATGTCACCATTTTCGTACTCATCCGTTTGAGGCAATAAAATAATATAAGTCCAGAATCCAGATGTAGGGGTCATTATGGGTCGGGCTAGGCCTGGCCCTACCCTAAATTTTAGGGCTTAGGGTCGGGCCGAGCCAGGCCTAGTCAAAGTCAACAAAATTTAGGGTCGGGCCGGGGCTTAAATATGCTAACCCTTACCCTCCCGAAAAGCCCGATTCGTTAGGGCCGAAAGGGCCGGCCTTCCGAATAGGGCCAAATTGGGCTGAAATGAGCCGAAAATGACCTTATTTTGTATAACCAAAAAAAGAAAAAAAAACATTGTATTTTTTCCTCAAAATGTGGCTAAATGATTATATAGGTAATACAAGACTCATTGTTTTTTGTTGATCATATTTAATACATATATATACACACACACACAAACACACACACATATAGAAATTAACTTATAACATTTATTAATTTAGTTAAGGTGGTTATATTCAATTAACTATTTCTCTAAATCTATCAATATTAATTGGACGACATGTCGTCATTTACTACAACCGTTGCGGACTAGCTGAGACTCACTCTGAGGGGAGCGTTTGTGGAGACTGGACTACGTGGCTCTCTCTCTCTCTCTCTCTCTCTCTCTCTCTCTCTCTCTCTCTCTCTCTCTCTCTCTCTCTCTCTCTCTCTCTCTCTCTCTCTCTCTCATATCAAAGCATGTTTGGACTCATTATGTCACCATTTTCGTACTCATCCGTTTGAGGCAATAAAATAATATAAGTCCAGAATCCAGATGCATGTAATAGACAAAATCCCAAGAGCTGCAACAATCGCTGCAAAGTCAAATACTTCTGAGAGCCGGAAATGGTAATCTTCCCGGGAATGAGTTGAATTCCAACCGACTCACTCCCAAGAAGTCGTGCAAAAGAAGAGCCTCCCATAATTATTATTTTTTTTTTTTGATAAAGGAAGCAAAGTTACACAACAAACCCTCTACAACACCGATGAGCCTCCTACATTGGTGCTAGACCGCTAGCTAGCACAGCCAGATTCTGGTCTAGTTTGAAATAGGGTCTTCTGATTTATACCCGGCATATTTCTAAGTAGACCTAGCAATAATATTTTATTTCTAACTCTTCCAACTTTGTTCTTGTACAAGTGAAAAAAATAAAAATAAAGAATTGCACCACGCTTGTAGTTTCTCAGATGGGCCGAGCCAGAGCAGATCCTACCCTACCCTAAATTTTAGGGCTTAAGCCAGGGTCAAAACAGACCTAGTTAAGGTCAACGAAACTTAGGGCCGCGAAGAGGTTTCAATATGTAAGCTCTTATCCGCCCTTAAGGCCCATTCCGTAAGGGTCAAAAGAGTTGGACTGGTCCAGCCTTTCGAATAGGGACAAATAGAACAAGTGCGGAAAGGGCCTTACTTTGTTAAAAAAATAAAAGAAAAACTTTTTTTTTTTGGGCAAATGTGGCTCAGTGGTTGTATCGGTGGTTAATTCAATACTCATTTTTTTTATTTACCCTGTTTGTTGCAAATATTATAAATATATGGTTATCCACGTAAATTCTCATATTTCATGTGTCGCACCCCGGAAATTCTTTATTATTTTCTGAGGATTTTTCAGAATTAATTTTGTGATAATTGGAAGGTTTCGTGGCTCATGGACGGAGCGGAAGTGTTTCGGGCGAATAATTATTCATGAAGCGTCATTTTAGGGGGCTCGCAAAGGTTGACTTTTTATTCGTTGGGTTTCTCCAAAAACTTCCTTCACGAAAGTCGTAGATCGCGTCGATACGAGTTCGTGGACATATAGAACACGAAAATCGGAGTTCGTATGAAGAAGTTATGGTCATTGGAAAAAGTTTCCATTTTGGTTAAATAGGGAAATTTCCCGAAAAATATCATATTTCCGTTTTTGGAAATATTTTTCTCTCTCTTCTCTCCCAAGCCCGAGTCGCCTCTCCACTTCACTAGCTTCGTTCTCCACCTTCCGGCCACCATAGGACATGAAACCTAGTGGGCTTTCTTTGCCTCAACCTCTTCTACAAGTCTGTGGAAGTGGTTCTTCATGATTCGAGCGTAGGAGGAACAGCAAGGCCGAGAAGAAGCCGTGCCGGAGCTGAAATAGGCTTGATCGGAGTCGGCGATTTCGGCCACCATAGTCGGTGATTCTTGAGGGCTTTTGGAGCCCAGAGGACGTAGATGTTTTTCCACAAGGTGGCTTGCATCGATTCAAAGCGTGGAGGTTGAATTTTGGAATTGAAATTCTAGGGTTCATCGGAATTCAAAGCTTTCGAGGTAAATTCTGGCCAAATGGCTTTGATTCAGACTTTGTGCTAGTTATGAAAGTGGTGATTAGAGTTGAGATGAAGAACTTTTGTGTTGGAAGTTTTGTCAAATTCCGACTTTGGGCAGGTGGCAGCGCCGCCACTGTGGTGGTGTTTTCCGGTAGTTTCCGGCCACCTCAGGGATAGTTTCTATCTCTGATTTTGATCTACTCGTCGATACGAGCATTTCGATATACAACACTTAATTTTTGGAGATCGTATGAACATGTTAGGGTTTTTGTGATTTCGAACCGTTCGGGTTTCGATCCGTGTGGATCCGACTATCCAATCGACTTGTGGTTTTGTCACATTGATCGTAGAAGCATTCCGGAGACTTTGGGTGGTCTCGAATGAGGGTTTGCCTCAATTGGCGTTACTTTCAGGGTTGTTGTTCGATTAGGAGTTTCAAACTTTAATCACTTTGTGATGCGTGCACTGAATTGAGACCTTATGTGTTTAGCTGCTTGTCAGACTTGTGTTGAACGGATTGCGGCGATTTATGCTTATTTTGGTTAGCGTGTGAAGACGCAGCAGGATTCAGAGGTGAGTAAATCTCACGATATTCGTTATGAGCATGATTGATATTTGTTATGAGCATGATTGATATTCGTTATGAGCAAGATTACCATATTGTCTTAGAGTTATTAGGTTAACTATGACTATAGTTTGGTATTAGTGGCATTTCTGAGTGAATGACTACGTGTGTGTGTGTGTGTGTGTCTATATATATATATATATATATATATATATATATATATTTACGTGAAATTATAGACACCAAAAATTTAATGAAAATGAAATTCATTAAATAATTCGGTTAACACTTGAAATTATGACCAAACAAATTTAGTAGGGATGTGGGTCCCACAAAATATGCACGTGGCTTGTGAGTAAGCAAAACCAAGCAGACTCAGGGAATGACACTTGGCGGCGTACGAAAAGCCCGACGGCAATGAATAAATCTGTTCCAACTTAATCAGCTGAAATTTAAGCGGATCAATCAAATTAAATCAATTGATTCCGAGTCAAATCAAGTATTAAATTTCGTCTGCTGATTAGATGTCAATTTATTTAAATTGATAATCAAGATGAAAATCAGCCATCAAGTTAATTGGCTAAATTTCTTAATAGTCGTGATTAAGTTGATTAATTAAAGCTGATTGATTTGATTATGCTATTAATGAAATACAATTAAAATCAGCCATCAAATTGATTGGCTAATTCCTTAATGGTCGTGATTAAATCATTAATTAAGGCTGATTGATTTGATTGTGTTATTAAGAAAAATGCAATTAATTACGTGTCATCAAGGCATTCCAAATTGAGAGAGACGCCGACACTATAAATACCCCCTCTCAAATCAAGAGAAGGACTTCAGGCAAAAAAGAGAAGAAAACACTCTCAAAATTTTTGAAGCCTCCCAAGTGTGTGAAGAACCCTCAAGCTGCCAAGTAGCCGGTTCCTCACCAACCTCAAGCCAAAGCGTTCGTCACGTGTCAACTCTCGTGACCATCGTACGACTTAAGATCAAGCGTCAAGCCCTTAAGTGAAATACATCATCGAAGATAGAATCAGAGGATTACCAAATATTGTAACCCGCACTCAAATTCTTAATAATAATAATAAAAAAATTGTACATGTGTCTGCATTCTATTTGTTTTCAGATTCCCGTGTTTACAAATTGGCACGCCCAGTGGGACCTCTTTGCCTCTCATCTCCTTCTTGTAAGACGATTCCAAACAAATCCGTTCGAGCAATGGCTTCCAAGAACACTCAAGTCATCCCGAAGAACAAGTCCAAGACAACGACCTAGAAATCGAGCAGCAGCTCATCTAGTCACGTTAATCGAAGCATGGCAAAGGTTCAGCCTACAACATTTATGGCTTTGCCTTCTAAGCCTCGCCAACCAATCATCACCCTAGAAAGTTTTGGGGGCAAGGAAAAATGTCCCTCGAAGTGAAGAGAGACAAGCTCCAACTGCAAAATCAAGGGAGCGGTCGTTCTCACCCGCCTCTGATGACAATTCAAGCACCAGATCATACCATGGAAGTCCTGATTCTGAAGAAAATAACACTTTTGGGATGCAGTCAGACAGTGCATCTCACCCCTCAGCAATGTAAGTCATGATGACGGGAGTAACC
The DNA here is from genome assembly GCF_002994745.2 of Rosa chinensis. Classification (NCBI taxonomy): domain Eukaryota; kingdom Viridiplantae; phylum Streptophyta; class Magnoliopsida; order Rosales; family Rosaceae; genus Rosa; species Rosa chinensis. The sequence goes on from NC_037094.1 coordinate 37,815,871, forward strand.
ACGCACGAAAAGCAGATAGCTAATCTGATGGAGGCGGTTCAAAAGCTCATTAATACCGTCAAAGAAAAACATATGCAGATTGCTCAATTTTGGAGCAGGCTCGAAAAACAAAATGATGAGGATTCTGCTAAGATTCGATACAAGAATGACAAAGAGAAACAACAAGAAACTTCAAAGACAGTGAAAGTCTACTTGGTTCTTTGTCCGTCTAGTAGCTACAAGACATGATCAATAACTCCATCAGAGCTCAATATGGAGGCCCCTCTCATGATTCTCTCACATATTCCAAGCCGTACACAAAAAGAGTAGACAACCTGAGGATGCCATATGGGTAGCAGTCGCCCAAGTTTCAGCAATTCGAGGGCAAGGGCAATCCAAAACAACATATTGCTCATTTTGTCTAGACGCAACAATGCTGGAACAGAGGGAGATCATCTTGTTAAGCAGTTTGTACAATCATTAAAAGGCAACACCTTCGAATGGTACACAAATCTGGAACCTGAGTCAATCGATGTTGGGATCAGATGGAGCGTGAGTTCTTGAATTGTTTCTATAGCATGAGACGCACAGTGAGCATGATGGAACTTACTAGTGCCAAGCAATGGAAGGATGAACGCGCAGTTGATTACATCAATAGGCGGCGTTCGTTGAGTCTCGATTGCAAAGATCGACTATCAGAAGTATCTGCAGTGGAAATGTGCATCCAAGGCATGCACTTTGATTTGCTATACATCATGCAGGGGATCAAGCCCCGTACGGTTAAAGAGCTGGCTATGCGAGCACACAACATGGAGTTGAGTATAGCTAGTCACAAAGGGAAGAAAGAGTCAATTGTTGACTAAAGGAAAGATAAGGTCTTCGGAAGCAAGATTGATAAGGCACCGAAGAAATCTGCAAAAGAATCGAAGACCGTCAACATTGCCCCAGTCAAAATCTCGACACGAGATAAGGAGGTTAAGAAAGCAGAGCCAACTTGCACCTACGACAGAACAAAGTGTTCGTTGAAGGAATGACAACAAAAGACATATCCCTTCCCAGATTCTGACGTGGCAATCGTGTTGGAAGATTTACTTGAGAAGAAGGTGATAGAGCTCCCAGAATGCAAGCGGCCAGATGAAATGCATCGTGTCAAGGACCTGAAATACTGCAGGTACCACTGGATTGTCAGTCACCCAGCTGTTGAGAAATGCTTCCTTCTGAAAGATTTAATAATGAATCTGGTCAAGCAAGGAAGGATTGAGCTGGATGTCGATGATGTTGCTGAGGTAAACTGCACTACCATTGTGTTTGGGTCATTCGAGCCAGCCCCATTGCCTTCTTTTCCAATGAAAGCACCATATAAGCTTTCGAGAAAGCCATGCATAAAGTCAAAGTTAGAGAAAGTCAAGCCAATCCAAAAAGCAAGTCTTGCACCTATTGCTACCCCTAACGTTGACTCAATTGTTGATGACGAGGGATGGATACTTGTCACTTGAAGGAAGGCACGCAAGACCCCATCGCCATGTTTGCCTATCACTCAAGCAAAATGCAAGCAATCACAAGAAAGTCATCGGTGTCTCGAGAAAGGAGGGACAAGATTTGTCAAAGAGAGGGGCAATCCTTTCGTTCGAAGACCCCATGGTGTGGCTTCATCAATAAGAGCCTTTCCCAAGAGAGGCAACGAACAAGAAAATGTGAGAGCTGCCCACATGACAACAAGCTACGAAATTGGTTCGAAGGATTTTGCTAAGGCTGAGTCAAGCACGGTCAATACGAACCAACCGTCAGAGGAGAACGAGGTGTTGAAGTAGCTAGAAGACCTGCCATTGTACTTCAACATTTTTGATCTACTACAATTGCCAAAATCGGCGAGATGTGCTTTGGTACAGGTGATGATCGACATAGGCAAGTATTCCATAGAGATTAACAAGGTGAAATCGAAGGAATGCGTCACGTGTGTTGTAGATTGTGACGCCATTCACTTTACGGATGAAGACCTTCAGTTAGGCTCTAAGCCGCACAATAGACCTCTCTTCGTGACGGGGTATGTGCGAGATCAAAAGCTAAACTGCATGCTTGTAGACGGAGGGTCTGCTGTAATCATAATGCCTAGGTCAACTATGAAGCAGCTTAATTGGCATCAATGTGGAAGAGTTGTCTCGAAGCCTTCTCATGATTCAAGGCTTCAACCAAAGGGGGCAAAGTGCCATAGGGATGATCAGAGTAGATATGACAATTGGATAAATGAAGTCGAACACTTTGTTCCACATGATTGATGCGAAGACCTCCTACAATTTATTGTTGGGACGACCATGGGTTCACGAAAATTGTGTCATCCCCTCCACTCTTCATCAATGCTTCAAGTTCTACGATGGTTGAGTAAAAACAGCAGCAGGTGATACTAAACCATTCACTGAAGCTGAATCTTACTTTGCGGATTCCAAGTTCTACATGGATGATGAAACAATAAAGGAAGTTCTCTCAGTTGGAGTACCCTCTACAGGGAAGACTGCAGAAGTGCCCAATAAGGAAGTGGAATCCAGCATGGCAAGAAATCTCAATGAGGAACCACATAAAGTTTCGTTGGAAACTAATGTGGCAGCTTCAAAGAACAAAATCAACTCCTCTACTCCAGTCCTTTGTTATGTGCCAAAGTCTAGGCGAAAAGAAGGGGAATCTCCTTTTATGGAGGCAAATGAGCAAGAACGTCCACGAAAGTTAGATGAGAATGATGTAAAATTACTAAAAGAAACATCAACCATACCGTTGACAAAGTTGAGCAACGCAACGCCAACCAAGCAGCCGCTAAAGGGGTTTCTGAAACCAATTCAAGGTAAGACAGAGCATGGGACACTTCATGACAAAAAGGCAAAGGAAGGATTTGACCCTAACCCTTACAAGCTGCTAGCAAAGGCTAGATATGACTTTGGTTCGTCAAGCAAGCTAGGAAGGTGGCCAAGTCATCCCTGGTAAAAAGGTGCATGAGCTTAATGAATCTCAAAGGAGATTGAGAGAGCAAGGATGCACAGCTGACCTTGCTAAAGCAGGTCTTGGTTTTGTACCAGGCAAACCAATCAAAATTTCAAGAAGAAGCAAAGTTGTGAAGGCAAGCACGCAACATGTTGTATTTTAAATGATTACTCTCAAGTGCATGAATCGATTGTAGTATAGTTAATTAGTGCAAGCACGAGGTCGTTCCAACAAGGATTGAAACTCAAATTGATTCTAACTCAAATAACCAATTGAACACACAAATAAACAAGCATTTGGGAAGATTGTGATGATTGAAATTATAACTAAACAACTAAAAATAGAAACAAAAGAATTGAGAGAATGGTTTTTTAGAAGGTTGAAAAATATGAGAGTTGAATGCTAAGACTTTGAATCCACCACCTAGTACTTCTACTCTATTGCTAGCTGACAACCATTGAATTCCCTAGATTTTATGCTAATGATTCCCATACATAAGCCTTATTGATCCCGGACATATGCCAAAGTTCTTCTAACTTATGAATTCTAACTTATTGATCCCGTATAGAACTCAAGTAGCCAAACTATAATTTACTCCACTTAATGATCAGGTTCAAGCAAACATGTTCAACTCCATTAAGCACAAAAGAACTAGGAAATCATGCAAACAAGAATATCGACTATGATCAAGCACTTGTATTCTCAATTCACAACTCTTTAATCACAAGATTGAATTATCTTTAGGCACCCTAGAAAACATCTACTCTTTGATCAAGCATCATGTTCTCCAACCAAATAACTCATAAACAAAACCTAGGTCTTATTGATCCCGAGCAAAGATTTTGAATAAAAGTTCTATTGAAACGGTGATTAAGAGTTTAACATAGAAATCAGAAATTCAATAGCAAACCAACTAAACAAATAGAATAGTCATACTAGGGGCTTCATCTCAGCCCTAGCTTAGAAGTTTAGCAAAAAGAAACAATAAAAATAACTAAGAAAAACATAGTAAAAGAGGAATAAAGATGGAGGTGACTCCTCTTGCTCTTGTTGCCTCTCAATCTGCTCTCCAGGCCACCTCCTGTCTCTAGACGTCCTCCCTTTCTGCCTTGTATGTCTCTTTTTAATTCCTACTTGACTTGGGCTTCTTAAGTCTTCTAGTCCAACTTGGAATAGATTTCTTCTCTCCATAGAAACACAAGGTTATTATAGTCAACGCAAGAAATTACTCCAAGTATGTCAGATACGTTCAGTCTTGTTCCATTCGAGTGCTAAGAACAACGGACTTAGGCCTCACAAGTCAGATTCTGAAAAGATATGCAAAATCCGTCAGAATCTGCCTTCCCAAACTAGGTTCACTTAAATCATCATAACTTCCTCCAGAAGAATGCGAATCCACTTCCGTAAAATTCCTCAGAAAGCTAACATCCGTATCTTTCCAGTGATATAAGGCTCGCCTGCTAATTCCTTGTGAGAAGGTACAGTTTAATCCGTGAAGTTGACGCACAGCAGAGCCAATTCTGGACGCTCAGGATAGCAAGCACCTTTTCAATCCTGCGTCTGACTTTAAGCTCCAAATCTTCTTTTCTCCAATTTAACCTACAAAACACAAATAAAAAGTAAATGACTCAAAGATGACAAGTTCTAAGCCTAGAATCCTACATTTAACAGTATAAAAATGTATGAAATTATGAACTTATCACAACACATCAGTGTCGAAGTAATAGAAGAAGAGACTCAAGAATCTGAATCTGCCACTCGCGTTTTGGCATTTGATCGCATTCATCCTAATTCTCAAGCTGCGGTGCCTGAACAAGTGGATGAATTGGCGCCTCAAGTTTCTGTATTTGATCATGTCGACACATCAACAAGCCGAAACTCAGTTTTCAATCGCATCACCCAAACGACCACTCGAGCTTCCGTGTTCAATAGGTTGTCATCTTCCGATGAAGGAAATAAGAAATCTGAGTCAGCCCCTTGAAAGTCAGCACTTGAAAGGATACAAGAACCCAAAGAGCAATAAAAGCAAAAGAGAAAGAGGATCGATGACCAAGGAAACGACAAAGAGATCTAAAGTCTCATCCCGTCACGTATGAAGCGACACTATGTTAGAGGTGAGCTCAAGCGAACAACTCAAAGTGAAGGAGCACACCATCGTACTCACTGGCCAAGTCAGAACGAGTAATGTTGATGGCAATGGCAAAGATGAGATTGTTCAATTTGTCTATCATATCACGATAGCAGAAGCAGAGGCTTTTGAAGAAGATGGCCATGATCATTCTAAGGATGAAGTAGATGAAGCTCCTCCAAAACTTGAAGGCGCAAGCTATTGTCGACGAGCTTAAAGAGCTCAACTTGGGAACTGATGAAGATCCAAGACCAATCTTCGTGAGCGCTTCGCTGAGTCCTGAAGAAGAAAAGGAATACTATGATCTGCTGCTTGAATATAAAGACGTCTTTGCATGGACATACAAAGAAATGCCCGGCCTTGACCCAAAGGTAGCGTTTCATCGTCTCGCAGTTAAACTTGAGGCTCAACCGATCAAGCAAACACAATGACGCTTTCGGACAGAACTCCTTCCTCAAATTGAAGTTGAAGTTGATAAGTTGATTGTTGCAGGTTTTATTAGAGAGGTTCAATATCCTAAGTGGATTGCAAATATTGTTCCTGTCAAGAAAAAGAACGGACAACTCCATGTATGTGTGGACTTCTGCGACTTAAATGACGCGTGTCTGAAAGATGACTTCCCTTTGCCCATCATTGAACTCATGGTGGATGCAACAACAAGGCATGAAGCTTTATCCTTCATGGATAGGTCATCTGGATACAATCAAATAAGGATGGCCATAGAAGATGAAGAGCTTGCTGCATTCCGCACTCCCAAAGGCATTTATTGCTACAAAGTCATGCCATTCAAGTTGAAAAATGTTGGTGCAACATATCAACGTGCTATGCAGAAGATCTTCGGAGACATACTTCACAAGTACGTGGAAACTTACGTAGATGATTTGGTGGTCAAGTCAAAAAAGAGGACGGATCACTTGCAAGACCTAAGAAGGGTGTTCGATAGACTACGCAAGTACCAGCTCAAGATGAACCCTCTCAAATGTGCTTTTGGCGTCAATTCAGGCAAGTCTCTTGGATTCATTATGAAACATCGTGGCATTGAAGTGGACCAGTCAAAGATTAAGGCCATTCAAGACATGCCTGAGCCAAGAAATCTACGCGAGTTAAAAAGTTTCCAAGGACGACTCGCCTTTATTAGATGGTTCATATCGAACCTCACAAGCCGTTGTCAGCCTTTTAATCAACTTCTGAAGAAGGATGATGTACCTTTCGTATGGGATGAAGCTTGCCATAACACCTTTGAAAGCATAAAAAAGTACTTGGAAAACCCTCTAGTGTTAGGTGGGCCCATCCTTGGGAAGCCGCTTATCCTATACATTGTTGCTCAAGAGCGATCACTTGGAGCACTCCTAGCCCAACAAAATGAAGAAAAGAAGGAGAAGGCATTGTATTACTTGAGTCGAACTTTCACCGGACCTGAATTGAACTATCCACCGATAGAGAAAATCTCTCTCGCACTCGTCTTCACCATCCAAAAGTTAAGACATTATATGCAAGCTTACACAGTGCATCTAGTGGCGTGAGTTGACCCAGTCAAGTTTGTTATGTCACAACCAGTCTTGACAGGGAGAATGGAAAAATGGGCACTACTCCTCAATCAGTATGAAATCATCTACATATCAGCCAAAGCGGTTAAAGGACAAGCATTGGCTGATTTCCTAGCGGACCATCCTATCCCTGTGGATTGGGAGATTCCAGATGACTTGCTGGATGAAGAAGTCTTTAATAAATGGATCCTCCCTACTTAGCAAATGTTTTTCAATGGGTCTTCATGAGCAGATAGGGCAGGAGCTAGTTTGGTCTTCATTTCTTCGTAAAGGCAGATATTGCCTTGTGCCTTTACTCTTAGTGAACTATGTTCCAATAATGTTGCTGAGTACCAAGCGCTAATTATGGGAATGCAAACCACGGCTGAAATGAAAATCTCAAATCTAAAGGTGTATGGAGACTCGAAGTTAGTAGTTGATCAATTACTAACTATTTATGAAGTGAAGAAAGAGGACTTAGTCCCTTATTTTCAGCTCACCACACAACTCTTAAAGGGTTTTGAAGCTGTCACACTACCGCATGTGCCAAGAAGAGAAAATCAAACAGCAGACGCTTTGGCCAACTTAGCAACAACTTTGGCATTATCAGAGGATGAACTTATACACCTTCCAATCTGCCAACGGTGGGTCATATCGACTGACAAGACCCGCCCCGGATTTCACCCCTGAAATCCGAAGTGGCCCTGCGGGACCCACCTTAGAAGAAATTCTACCAAAAATTTGGCGGAACTTCTCCCAAAATGGGCTACCCAAAACCTGTAGAAAGCATATACACTTCTAAATCAATTCATCCTTATGCTCCTGGAGCCACCCTGCTCCCCAAATCAACATCATCCTCCAATTCACAAAATACAAATCTCAACTTGAATAACATAAACCTCATCGATAATCAGAGCGATTCTAACGGAAAGGTATATAAGGAAAACCTAATTCAAGGACAGACGCGGAAGCCATGCTATTGACTATGCCTCAACTCCAATGTACGCCCGACCTCTACAAATTTCGCCTGCAAACTGGGCATTTGAAACCAAAGGGCCCAGGGGAAAAGTATTGAAAACACGTTAGTGTGAGTGGACAAAAATAATCAATTTTGAACAAAATAGATTTTATACTTTCCCACATTTAATTTATTAAAAAAATCTCCCGATGCATGCACTGATTTAGGAAAACGAAACAAAAGGAGTTCCGCTCAAGAAAACCAACTAGCCCCGCTAGTCCCAAACAACTGAAAGGAAGGATGGAAACTTCGATACTCAACAGAATAAGACCAGCCCCGCTGGTTAAACGGAAATCAGACTAGGCCCCGCTAGTCAAGTAATGATAGGATATGGGGAAGAAATATCACCATACGGGTAATGGAGCCTCCCAGGCTCTACCTACCCTCGACTGCCACTCACACATAGATTGTGCGAGGAGGAGAACTAATAACCTCAACTTCCACTCACACATAGATTGTGTGAGGAGGAGAATATGACCTCGACTGCCACCCACGTGAGGAGGAGAATAAATCACCTCGACTGCCACTCACATACACAAAGTAAGTGAGGAGGAGAATAAGCTATCTCAACTGCCACTCACCAACACAAAGTCGGTGAGGAGGAGGCCTAATCACATGACCCGCGTATGGTGAGGAGAAACCATCGAAAACCAGTAAATCCGTAAATGCATAAGGCTTCTCCAAAATCTCTCAAGATAAAATCCATGTATTCAACGACGTGACCCCGCACGCCAAAATAGTCTCGAAATCATAAACAAATGGGCGAGAATTAATAAATCATTATAATTTCTTTAGGAAATCTCATTTCCGATAATATTCCAGAAAATCTCGAAATCATCATTAAGGCATTCCCAATGCCAAAACCGAAAGTCGATAAATAAATAAATATGAAGACTAACTCCATCGAAATCTCATTTCGAAAATATCTTAAAAATCCCAAATCGACAAATATAAATATAATATAAATAGCATAATTCCGGAAATCACCTCGGAAATAATTCGTTGAAAATCAACATCAATTATAAATTCGAATCCGAGCATAACAAATTAATATCCGAAATTCACAACCGGTATAAATCATAAATACTTCATGAAAATCATTATTGAAAGCAAATCCACGAGATAAATCGAAATCAAATTCCGAAATCAATTCATATGCTCGGAAAGTAATATGTTAATTAAATAAAGCATTAATTCAAGAAAATAAACGCATGCATCATTATTTAGAACAAAAGTCCACTCACAGTACTATTCTGGTGATCACGCATATGAGTTCCTTCGTCGAGCAATCGCTCGGTACGTCACCCTGTACATAATATATTCCGTGAATAGTTATTCCACAAATTAATACAATTCCTCAAATCCATTCCTTATAATAACATCTCCACTTCTCCTCGGATGCAACCCAAATTATACTACTAATACCAATTCGTTAATTTAAAGGTTCCAAGGCAGAACCGAGAGATATCCGAAGGCCGGATTCTCGTAATTCGATAATCGAAACCCTAAACTTCAAAAATTCATAATTAATTCCAAGCTTCTCCAAAATTCACCAAATTTCATATACAAGCTCTACAATATTTATAGGATTTAATGGGCTAAAAACTGGAATTAAAACACAGCCCAACACGCCTCCACGCGCCGCCAACAGTGGCAGCGCGTGGCGGCCACTACCTCCGATGGCCACCATATTTTGACAGTAGCACCTACTCAACACACTGATCGATTTTCTCAACTACAACACAACCCAATTTTACCTTTAAACAGTCGAAATCGGCCGGTGAAATTTTTCCAGAAAATCCCAAGAACCCTACGATTTGAAATCTTCGATTCGACCTCCACACTGAAAATCTTGACTCGAGGATAGGGGCGAAATGATCCTTGGCAAAAACCGATCCTTCGACGCCAGTTTGGTGGCCGGATATGGCCGGAATCGCCGGAAATCGATGAAACCTCCGTTCGGCTACCGTGATCTTCGTGGCTCAATTCCGAGCTCCTCCGGTCGAGCCGCCGCCAAACACCACCACAGGCGTGACAAGGAGGAGGAGACGAGCTTGCCGGTGCCCGGATTCCGTCGTGGGTCGGCCGGAGAAGGGAGATATCGGAGGAAGAAGAAACCGGACAGAAGGGAAGAAAGGGTCGGGGGAGAGGAGAGAGAAAGAGCAGGGTAGGTTTCCAAAAATGGAAACTTACCACAGTAACTCGGCTATTTATAGAAACTTACCATGAACAGTAATCGTAAACAGTAACTTTAATCTTTTGCCTATAACTTTCACATACGAGCTCCGATTTTTACGCACCACATATGCACGCGCTCGGTTTAACGTCCTCTACAACTTTCATGAAGGAAGTTTCCTCAAATTTTGACCCAAACGTAAAGTCAACTTTTAGGGCCACTAAAAGTATCTAAACAAGTAAAAAGTGAAAGGAATTGTCGTTTCCCGTCCAAATGACTAGTAAACGGTAAAATTTAGGTCCGGGACGTTACACCGACAATCTCTGAGCTTTGGCATGAAGACTCCAATGTTGTCTCTGTTTACGTGATTGATGTCGATGACTGGAGGTACCCGTTGATTGATTATTTCAAGCGAACTAAGATTTTTGATGACCCAAAGTAACGCTCGGACATAAGACAAAGAGTACCACGCTTCTTCTACTACAAGGAGACTTTTTATCAATGATCATTCAATGGATTGCTCCTTAGATGTCTGGGGAAAGAGAAAGCGGCTAAGGCTATGGAGGAAGCTCATTCAGGAGTATGCGGAGCTCACCAGTCAGGTCCAAAGCTCCATTTTCAAGTGAAGAGGATGGGTTACTGTTGGCCCACCATGGTTAAAGATTGCATGGAGTATGCACAAAAGTGTCAAGCTTGCCAGTTTCATGCAAACTTCATCCATCAACCACCAGAGCCATTGCATCCAACGATTGCTTCCTACCCCTTCAATGTGTGGGAGCTTGATGCTGTAGGGCCCATCACTCCAAAATCCTCCACCGGTCATTCATACATTCTAGCAGCAACGGATTCCTTTCCAAAGTGGGCAGAGGCAGTGCCGCTTAAGGAAATAAAGAAAGAAAATGTTATAGACTTCATCAAAGGGAATATCTGTTATGCCCCGTACCTTAAAGTTTTTACTAGTTACTTTTTACCGTGGTTGACCGAGAAGTGACTTTTCTTTAGTCCAGTAAATTAGGAAATTTCTTTGAGAATGTCGTAGAATACGTAAAATCGAGTTCGTGGACACGTAGTTTGTTTAAATCGGAGTTTCTACGAAAAAGTTATGATCAAAAATAGAAAGTACTATTCACAGCATGGTTTTTTTTTTAGGTGAGTTTCTAATTGTGGAAAGGAGACAATAAAAACAGAAAAGGAAGAGAGAGAAATCGGGAAACCTGATTCCAGCCCCCCCCCCCCCTTTTCCTTCTTCCTTCTTTCTTTTCTTTCTCTTTTCTGCAAACCGGAACCCCTTTTTCCGGTGAAACCACCGCCACCGGCCGCACCACCGGCCATTAGAGGATTTTCTCTTCCTCCTCTTGCATCTAAGGTAAGATTTCTGACTTGGGTAGCTTTGGTTTTTGAGATTTGAAGAGGAAATTTCCAGAAATGAGAAAAATTGGTTTTTGCTTTGATCTTCAGTTTCCGGCGAGTTACGGCCGGATTCTTTGGGGGTTTTGGTTGTTGGGGAAGTGCTGAACGTGTTCCTAACCTTGTTGCAGCTCGTTTTGATCGGTGGAGGAAGATTTGAAGGTGTTTGAGACTGTGAACAGTACCGTGAACAATAACTATCGAATTCTTGGGTTCTTGTTTGATTTTTCCAGACATTTCTACTTGAATTTGGATGTTGTTGCAGGTATAGGAACTGTTAGATTTAATCTATGAATTTTGTGTTAGATTTAAGGTTGTTGGATAGTGAGTTTCCTTGGAGTTTTGATGTTGGTTGTGGTTCTAAGGGTGTTAAGATTTTAATATTGGGTTGAGAACTTGTTGTCATATTTTTAGTGTTGAGTTGAGATTGTTGAGAGGTTGAAGAAGTAAATTGGGTTTCGAATGTCAAAAGAGAAAATGGAATTTTGGAAGAAAATGTTTTGTTGTAACCTTGTTGGCTAATTGTTGGTGGAGAAATTGAAGAATGAATTTGGAAATTTTGAAAAGGGATAATTTTATAATATGGTGGTTAAGTATAGTTCAGGAGTTGGAATTAAATTGGCCAAGTTGTTGAGCGATCCTTGTGAAGGTTAAAGGAAATTCTAAAATTGGAGAATTTGATTGTTAGAGGAATTATGGGTAGTGAGTATTATTTTTCTCAAAGGATTAAGCTTTGTTTATTAGATCACTTCCTTATTGAGGTTAACTTTATCCTATCAATTACTACAGGACGTGCTGAGCCCTCGAGTGAGGAGAATACAGGCAGATAGCAGGGTTAGCTGCGAGACTCATCTGTGAGTGGAATTTTATTTTTATTTAAATAATGCATGCAGCATGGTATTAAGTTTTTAAATTGATTATTGTTTGAGTAAATATGGTTCATGGAAAGAAATGAATGTCAAGAAAAGATTTGGTTAGGAGGCTATTTCCAGCGCATGCGTATATTACCTAGTTGGCAGTCCCTTCTAGGTAATAGTCTGGTTGGGAGTCCCTTCCAGACTACAGCCCGGTTGGCAGTCCCATCCGATGCGTCACCTGGTTGGCAGTCCCTTCCACATGACATGAGGTAGTTAGTTGGCAGTCCCTTCTACCTGTGGCTAGTTGGCAATCCCATCTACCCACCGCCTCCTATTCCGGTTGGCAGTCCCTTCCGATGCGTCATCTGGGTGGCAGTCCTTCCCAGATGACATGAGATGATTAGGAAGCAGTCCTTCCTAATTATCAAATGAGTTTTCTTGAAAAAGGATTGAGTTGGAAATAGTGTGGAATCTCACTGCATGTTGGTTTTGTTGAAAAGAGAAATGGGGAAGCATTCCATTTATTGTTTCAGATTTTGTTTCAGTTTTGTCCACTCACTCTAATGGATTTTATATGTTTTCCCCTGGGCCCTTCGTTTTCAATTGCCCAGATTTCAGTTTGGCAGAGATCACGTCCAGGAACTAGAGGCTTTGGACTTAGCGCTTCCGTTTTGTCCGTAGGTTATTAGTTAACCTACCTTGTATGATATCGGCTTAGTTATGTAGAGTTGCTCTGATAACCCTTTTAAATTTGGAGGCTGTGATGGAATTCGTACTTTCTGAATGTAACATATACGCTTGAAATGTAAATATTGTATTGTGTGTTTGGGTAGAAGTTTAAATTTTAAACATGTCCAGGTTTTGTGATTATTTGGGTAGCCTATTTTAGGGGAGGTTCTACCAATTTTTTGGTAGGATTTCACTTAAAGTGAGCCCCACAGGCTCGTATCCGGGTTTCGGGGTGGAACTTGGGTTGGGCCCTGTCAATATCATTCAACGATATGGTGTTCTGCGCTGCATCATCACAGACAACGCCAAGTACTTTTCCAATAGTGCCATGGAGAAACTCTGTGAGAAATATCACTTCAAGCTGCATTTTTCTTCTATGTACAATGCCCTCGCTAACGGGTTGGCTAAAGCATTCAACAAGACATTGTGTAATATTTTGAAGAAAGTTGTCAGCAAAACAAAAGGGGATTGGCATGAAAGAATGGGTGAGGTGCTCTGCGCCTATAAAACGACATATAGAACTCCCACGAAAGCTACACCTTACTCCCTTGTATATGGTGTTGAAGTTGTCTTACCCATGGAGAAAAAAATTCCATCTCTGAGGATTGATTTGCAAGAAAGACTGACTGATGAAGAGAACGCCAAGTTGGAAGCCTTAGATGAAAAGAGACTTGACGCGCAACAGCACTTGGAATGCTACCAAGCTCGAATGTCACGAGCTTTCAACAAAGGGGTTTGACCCCGATCCTTTCAAGTTGGTGACCTAGTGCTTGCTGTTCACATACCTATCATCATGACACACAAGACTGGTCCTAAGTTCAAGTCAAAGTGGGATGGACCTTATGTCGTCAGCGAAGTCTACACCAATGGAGCCTACAAAATTGTGGCTGAAGATGGCCTGAGAATTGGCCCATAAATGGAAATTTCCTGAAGAGGTACTATGCTTGAAGAAAGTAAGAAGACGCTCCTAGCCAACACGAGCCTAAACTGCACATGGCACACACAAAAAAAAAAAAAGAGTTCGTTAAGTTGAAAATCCGAATGGGCGGCTCAAGCAAAAAAAAAAACCCAAAAAAAAAAATTCACTTCATCCATAAACCCTTGAACTACGTGATGACTTGATTCCTTCATTAGAAGGATACGTAGGCAGCTTGGGAATAACAATCTCAAGTTCAGTCAAATCAAATAAAAATAAAGGGTTTGTTTACCATTCATAAAGTAAATAAATAGAAGGGTACTTTATTTCCATAATAAGTTATGTCTGTCAAAGTTTGACTTATTACAAGTAATAAAGGAAAGTGAAAAAATCATCATAGACTACAAAGTGGAGAACAGGTCTTCACACCCAAGTCAAACCCTTGAAGCTATTGCGGTGGCTCTCAAAAATATCTCGCAATGATTTTGTCTTCTCAAGCTCTGCAGTGGTCACCTCGGGGGTCTCTTGGATTTGAGTCTTCTCTTTTTCTAGGTCGACAAGCTTCTTCTCTTGTAGAAGAAGTCCCTCGTCTAGTAAAATCACTGTTTGCTCCAATTTTTGCGGCTCCTCCTTTAATTTCTCCAAAGACTTGAGTGCATATTGGCGATGATCAAAGTCAGCTTGACGAATTGAAGTGACCTTCGCAATTTCTGACTCTGTGTCAGCCAGACGTTGATTACGTGTGCCTGGAGTAGCCGTGCCAGGTTGTATTGGTCAGCACTAGTCAACAATCCCTCAACTTTTCCCTTTACGGATGAAGGATCAATCCCATAATGGCTAAGCTCAGCTATCAGCTTGTCAAGTTCCCCCTTGCCAAAAAGAATGATCTTTGAGGAGTGCTTCATTATCATATCCTCAATTTGTTCACAAACGCTGTAGCAACTTGTTGACGAATATCACGAAGTCTTTGACTAGCATCTATAATAGTAGCTCCACCAAGAGAGGCCTAAGAAAAGGCTATGGTGTTTAGAGGCTTGGGAGGATGCACCTTGGTAAGTGGACCTATACATGCATCATTAGTTAGAAAAAAAAAGGCCAGGGGCCTTAAAGTGCAATGAAAATACACAAGAGTTCAGAATTGTACCTGTAGGGTCAATTTGCTGTCAATCATTCTTTGCATTGGATGTTCCTTTCGTGGGTAAAGAGTAAGCCTCAAGTTTCGCTGCAGAAGGAACACGTATAGGGTCTGAAGAGGCGTCATCGTTCCCCCAAAGTGGATGACCATCAATCTCTGCACCCTGAAAAGATAGGAAAAGAACAATTCAAGTTAAAAAAAAAGACCCAAAAAAAAAAAAAATCTCTTACACAAGTCCAAAAAAGGGGTTACCTCGTTACGTTGCTGTAACGCCCCAAAATGCACCTCACCAGCTTGAGTAAGTTACGATGCCGCGAATCTCTAAAATATAAACCGAAAATTCAATTTACAATCTAGAAATTCGCTAGGCATTTGTTCGAAATAAATTTTGACAGAAATTCGCAACGGAAGCTTTTAAATTCTTTTGAGGTGAAAACCTTTAAATTTAAATTCAAATGTTCGTCCAGAACTTAACATTGCAAACAATCGAGGAATAAAGGATTAAGCACGCAACAAACAGTTTTCAACAAGTTCCGGAAATACAATTTTTAAGGAACAGGAATAAGATTGGAACCCAGAACCTGATTTCTATTTAAATATGCACACCCAGCTCCGTCCGCTACAATTCTGTTACCAGTGCACAGTACCTGCATCCACACTGTTGTAGGGGTGAGCTTTCATCATCGCTGCTCAATAGGGGCTTCACCTAACTAGGTTTGAAAACCGACACATAAGATAATAATTTGGGATCCCAGTATGAAAAAGTTAAACCATTTCTTTAAGGAACGACAAACTTTAAATATCTTTCGGACTCAAAATCCAATGCACGAAACTCAAAGAAATGCATAATACCTGATGGCCGATCCCATGGACCAACTACACGGCCTTACCTCAAATAAAATCATCACCAGGTAAGCGTAGTGAGAGTGTCCACTTACGCCATATCACCTAGAAATAGTGCCACACCTCAGCGAATGTCAGACACCATTCCGTCCATTCGGCCCCTCCGGAGGTTTAGGGGATCGAAACCCAAGGAATCGCTATGTTCCACTCACTCTCAAGCCATCGATAACCAAACCATGCAACTCAAATATGCATAAACATTTAATTCAAAACGGAAAACAACTAACCGAATGAGTCCCAAGTCCCCTACTTGGATTTCGATGCTTTAACCTTTTACGTTGTCCAAGACTCACGAACCTTCCGTTCCTCGGGTAACTGGAAATCCTAGATTCTGACATAAATAACGTTAATATCTTTTGAACAATTATATGAAATCTCGACAACTTTTCCTGGTTTGACCAGGAGTTGACCAAGGTTTGACCAACTTTCCTGGTTTGACCAGGAGTGACCATTTTAACCATTGTTTGACCAACGTTTGACCAATTGTAATAGGTTCGATAATTAACCCAAATTACCGAACATTTTACTTAAATCACAATATCGACCATATATATTAGGTGCACCCAAATTTTACCAAGGCCACCCAATGTATACACATTTCTTTTCTTTACTCACTATCATTTTTACAAAATGCTTTATTTAAACCAATATTATAACAAATTCCCAACTTCATGAACAAATAAATTCAAGTATCCTTAGCAATTTCGTCACATAGTAATCAGAATTACTATGGACACCCAACCAACCTTATTCCATTCTCAATTAAGGTGTGCTCAAAATACTAAGGACACCCAAGATCACATTTGACCAATCTCACTCTTCACAACCATTTCCTTAATAGGGATGGCAAAAATCCCCAACGGCGCGGAGCTCCATTAGATACCCGCCCCTAATGGGAGGAGAATTCAGGGACAAATGGGGAATGAGGATGGGGATCCCCAATCCCCGCTATCTAAGATTGGGGATGGAGCGAGGATGGTATTGTGATCCCTATTCCCAAACCCGCCCCAATAATATATACATATATTTAACTTATATATATATTTTTTTAATTTTTTTTTATAATATAAATCACAAATATATACATTTACTACTTTACTTTAATGGCTACACTTTTACTTTAATGTGTTTTGACTTTTGCACTCACTGAATTATGATTTACGAATTCAATCATATTTTAGATTTATTTGTTGTAGATTTTGATTTTTTTTTTTTTTGAGAAAAGTAGATTTTGATTTTAAAAAATGCAATATGAGAAAAAATTATTTTATTTATTAAATTCTTATTGGGGATTTGGGGTGGGTTTGGAGGTTTAGTCCCCAATGAGGATGGGGACGGGAATCCCCAATATATTTTTATTGGGGATTGGGGCAGGGATGGGGGTAGAAAATGACCCTGGGGATGAGGATGGTATTGTGATCCCCATTACCAACCCGCCCCATTGCCATCCCTATTCCTTAATCACAACAAAACTCAATCCACAATTGCAATAGGACTAAATACTGTTTAGTCCTTGAGCTTTTGACCATAAAACACTTCAGTCTCTGGCCTTCTAATTTCACACGTTTAGTCCTTGTACTTCAAAATTTTGGACCAATAGGTCCTTGCTGTCTAAAACCTCAGTTAAGTCACGGCGAAATGTCTTTTATGCCCTCTGTTCTTTTTTTTTTTTAAATAAATTTATTCATTTTTTTATTTTATTCTTTTTTTTTCTTTTCTTTCTTTTTATCTCTTCTCCTCCACCCTCTACGAGGAATGATGAAAAAACAAACAGAAAGAAAGAAAGGGAAAAAAAAATTTCCTTTTCCAAAAAAATAAAATAATTAATTAATTAAAAAAAAGAACTGAGGGCATAATAGATATTTCACCACGACTTAACGGAGGTTTTAGACGGCAAAGACCTATTGGTCTGAAATTTTGAAGTACAAGGACTAAACGTGTGAAATTAGAAGGTCAAGATCTGAAGTGTTTTATGGTCAAAAGCTCAACGACTAAACAATATTTAGCCCATTGCAATATCAACACAGAATTAACAACTCATTCACAAGCTCCAAACACCTAGAGTAAGACAACATGACAGATTCACAGAGAGACATCAACATCACAGTACCAAGCCAATTTCAATTCCCTAACTTTCGATTACTACTCCAAGAGCAAAACTTGATTCAAGATTCGATTTATATATACCTTCAAAGTTCCATTGCTATCAACTCAGTTTCTCCAAAATCTTGATCGAACTCGCAGAATAGGTACACCAACGTGTAGAATACAAATAGTGAATCATCTTTCACACACCACCTAAGCTAGAAGCGTTGGAGACATTGCTGGACTCGAAGAACACGGCGGAGCCGTGGCTACCCAAAACGCAAATCAGTCAAAATCGATCGAATGGAAGAACTAATTACACAGACGTGAAGAGCATGAAGAGGAGAGGAGGTTTCATACCCCAGGTGGCCTGAACGGTGGCCGGAGTCGCCGGAAGTTGCAGAAACTCGCCGTTGATTCTCCGTTCACGATCGTTGCATGTATGATCCGAGAACACAGGAACATAGGCGACGAAGAGATGAAGGGAATGGCACTTGGGCGCCGTCATGGGGAGGCCGGAACATGGCTCAATGGCAGGATCGCGCTGTGTCTCGGGTCAGAGAGCTCCCAACTCTCTCTCTCTCTCTCTCTCTCTCTCTCTCTCTCTCTCTCTCTCTCTCTCTCGTTGCTTCTGGTTCTTCTCACTGCTCGAAGATTGATATAGAGTTGTCCCATTCAACAATGGACGGCTAGGATCAAGCAGTGGAAAATGGAATGGCCAGGATCGCTCCACTTGTTTCTTATTTCTTATTTCTTAAATTAATTTCTATAATCCTATAACTTCGAAAAATCGATATAAATAACTCGGGTATCTGAAAAATTTCTCGAAAATTCCCACGAACTCGTTGCGTCGCGTACTTTATTATCCAACTCTTAGATTGAGGATTTAACTTTATGAAAATTTTTGAAAATTTCCTCGAGCATCTTGACATTTATCGAGATCGTTGAATAATTTCGCGTACGATCCCCATTAAAGCTCGATATATTTTCCTGGGCTCACAGTTGCAGCATCGGTTGTGAAGAAGTTGGAACATCACCAAGAAAGTAAGTATTCAGAGTGAACTCAGCATTGGGATCGCAATAAGTAGGGCCAAGACTGGTGTCAGTTTTCCAACGCTTAAAGTGCTCTTCACTATTTTTGCTACCGCTGCTTCCACTACGCCTTCTTTCTTTGATGGCAGGTCTTTTCAGCTTAGGTGGATGAGCCAAAGCAACGTGAGAATCTAAAGAGTCCCTATCATCTTCTAGAATCTAGAGTGTCGAGCGGGTGAGTCTGACAATCACTACTAGGAAGCAAAGTCCTATTAGGAGGCACAAGGACGTTGGTACTACATTCAACTTCACAAGGAATCACATTTTTGCGATGAGGCGGTGCTGCATGGGTGAAGTTCTTGTCTTGTTTTGCTTTCAGAGGCTTGTGCAGGGATTCATTAGTAGACGCCACTTTGGTCATCTTCACTGGGGTAGAACGATACACTTTAGACCACCAATCAACATAGTCTCGGGTAACCATATACTCTGTGATGGCACTTTGGGTCGGCAACGTTACCACACACTTGGTGTTCATTCTGGTGCAAGAATCCCAATGCTTATAAATCAAATCCAATATACCGATGCAAATGTCATTCTTAAGGCTGCCAAGAATGTCTTGGACGTAACCAAACTGTCGACTGAACCGATGTGGATTGTATGGCTAAATGACTCGTCGATTATCCTGTCTAAGAGAAAGATACCCGGATCGAAGGCTGATGAGATATATGAAGTCTAAATGGGAGATGTTATCGCAGTTGGTAATCACTCTGCTCTCCGAAAATACCCTGGCAAATGCACCCATCCTCACATTGTCACATGCGTTGAACAAAGAAAGAGCCTGTGAGTCTCCAAAATGCTTAGCTGAAAATTCTCCGGAGAAGCAAACCATACGGGGCCTTAGGTAGTTGGGAAGTGGATTGAAGTGGATGCCGAAGTACTCTGCTAGCCATGCATATATATAATGAAAAGGAAGAGCAGCCGAGCAATTACCTAGATCGCTGGAAACAAAAATCTTGTTCAAACCCTGATAGATGCTGGCCAGCACTGGTACCGCTAGGCAAAACTGTACACCCTGTGACATTTTGCCGGCAACTTTGAATACTCCCGGAAGAATCAAACTGGTGTTGTCTCTGGGTAAAACAAACAAGCACAACCAACAAGCAAGAAAGGCAGCCAAATAGGTGGGCTCTATATCTTCACCCTCCATGCCTAAGTCATCAAATATTGCAAGGTCTGCAGAAGTTCGTTGTCGGATCTCATGGATCTTGCCAGATGGATTAAACTCATTCAGGGGCAGATCTCTTTTGTTCTTGTTGCTTTTGTTTGGAGGCCTCTTATAGCGCAAAGCTCCTCTATATTAATATCGTATCCATGAGGTTATCTTCACTTTCTGCCCTTGACCTTCCTTACAAAGTTTGTGGTAGGCGAGAAACAATAGCGGCAGCTCTGTTGACCCCTTTTGATTGTCGCAAAAAGCTCTTCAGCAGCTGGAACCACTTCATCATAAAACGGTCCAGCAATGGGCAAACCTCCAAGTTGGTCCAAATCCCAGAGGGACATGGACATTTACCCTCTAGAAGTGTGGAGGGTATTCGTCGTAGGACACCAATACTCACAGAAAGCCCGTATGACAGGTACAACACGGTCATAGCTGAATAGTGAGGCGAATATCGCTCGATAGAGTCCGGCCTCCTGGGTAAGCTTGTCATTCCTGTTTAAGATATCTTCTACCCATTCCCAGTAGAACTCTGTGTAAGAAAACCCCCCGTTTGCTCGAAATGCACTGCTCCACTGCACTAAACCGTTGCATATACGATCGCTGAGAAGCGTGAACAGGACCTGAGGGTTGTTCTGATCATGATGCGAAGACTTCAGCAACAACACGTTTGAGCTTTGCTTGTCGTGACCATATCTCTGTTTAGCTAGTTGGCGAGGTGCCACATGAGTCCACTGGAGGATGTGAGCTGAAGGGTCATAAGGAGGGACATCGATTGCTTGAGGCCCAGTCAACGATGGATACACCTCTAGAGTAGTGCCATCACTTTGAGTGTCCTCCGGATCCTCGAGGATGGTGACTGTCCCTTTCTTGAAGCACTTGAAGAAAGCCATGGCCACAAAAGGATGAGAAGCGCGATCACGAGTGCCTGACAATGTACGCAAAGCCTAACAGCTTTTGGTGGACCCTACCACGCACAAAAGTGGAGGAATCCAAGCACTTAGGACGTTCATGTTCTTCTCTTCGTTAACCACTAAAGACGTAAAGCCTAACCGCATTTAGTGGACCCTACCACGAGCAAAGGTGGAGGAATCCAAGCGCTTAGGACGTTCACGTTCTTCTCCTTGACCTCAACAGACACACAAAGCCTAACTGCTTTGAGTAGATTTTCCCACAATCAAGAAGTGGAGAAATCCAAGCACTTAGGTCGTTCGCGCTCTTCAATTGTCACCAAAGTCCTGAAAAGAAAGAGGAAAATATATATATTTAAAATAACTTTCAGAATGCAAGGTGCAAGAAAAGAAAAGAAAAGAAAGAAAAAGAAAAAAAAGAAGGAAAAAAGAAAAGAAAAGAGGGCAGCGGCATCATGAGAAAAGAAGAGTATGGGGGTATGTGGCAAAGCATGATTTAGGAAAAAGAGAATCATGTTTTGAAATCAGACAAAAAAAAAATCATGCTTTAATTGCACGTGCATGCATATATATGCATTGTTAGAAGATGGATGATTGAACAAAGATCAAGAAAGGTTATTACAATAATAAAAATAAATAAATAAAAGAGAACAGAAAGCTATACCTCCTATCAGTAGCAGCAAGCCATGTCAGTAAATAGAGAAAGCAGGAATGGGGTTCTTCAATTGTCACCAAAACTCTGAAAAAGAAAGAAGAAATAAAATTAAAAACAATTTTCAGAAATACATCTACTGTGCGCCATCTAAAGAGAGAAAAAAAAAAGGAAATTAGCGTTGACGACAGACTAGGTGTGGACAATGCTCACTATTATTTCTCTGTCTACTGTGCGCCATCTGAAGAGAGAGAGAGAGAAAAAAAAAAGGAAATTAGCGTTGATGACAGACTAGGTGTGGACAGTGCTCACTATTATTTCTCTGTTTGGGTCGAAAGAAAGAAGGAAATTGGAAATATATTGAATAGTGTCTGATTATCCTCGATTTCCTAGTCTACGGTTTGGCTGACAAATAGTCTCCCTGTTCCAAAAGTCATTGTCTTCCTTTTCTTTGCTACTGTCAAAGTTTCAAGAAAAAAAAAAATAATATCATGCTTGGCTGCACGTGCATATGTCTATATATATATATACAGATCTTATCCAGAGCGAGGCATCGCTTTGAAATTTCAGAGCGAGGTTAGGGTTTAGGGTCACTTTTCGGTCGCATATCCACATGTCAACCGTTCAGTTTTTAGGTACTAATGTATAGATCATCTCTGCAAAATTTCAACCAAATTGATGGTCTTTAAGGTATCTAACTCGTTTAAACCAATGGACGAACTGAATCTGTCCAACCTGAACCGTACTAGCTTTAAGGCAGTTATCAATACCTTAACGACCATCAATTTGGCTGAAATTTTGTAGAGATGATCTATACATTAGTACCTAGAAACTGAACGGTTGAGATGTGGATATGCGACCGAAAAGTGACCCTAAACCCTAACCTCGCTCTGAAATTTCAAAGCGATGCCTCGCTCTGAAATTTCAAAGCGATGCCTCGCTCTGGATAGGATCTATATATATATATATATATATATATATATATATATATATATATATATATATAAAGGATGGATCATGGCTGAAGTCACGGTATGCATGAAAGAAATCATAATCGAATAACTAAAATTATGCTATCCACCTAGGTGAGGGTTACCTAGGGACGTGGCCGAACGGAGGGGTGACGTGGCAGAACGACATAGGCCGAATGAAAAGTTGTAGGGTCCGCTCTTACCCAATCTGACTCCCACCGTTACCGTCTTCTTACAAACGGGTTTGGAGAGACCAAAAAAAAAGGGGTAAGTTTGATTGAGAGAGAGGGGGGACGGGTAAAAAATAGGTAGTGTCAAACATCATCCTAGGTACAATGCCAAACATCTCGGGTCTGATGTGAGGCTTGGGTCATCGGCTGTGATTGGTGGCGGTGTGGGAGTTGAGGGAGGAGGAGATTGGAGAATTGGCTGGGTGTGGAATGAACGGAGAGTGGCCCGGTGCCTGGTGGGGATGAGATTGTGCCGGTGCGGCTTAGATCCGATCAATTTGATCTGGATTGGCCCAGGTCGCATGAGTCCGATCTGGGGAAGGGATGGGATGGAAAGGTTGTCGCTGCTCCATGGTTAAATGGTCGACAACGCGATGGGAATGCCGGTGGGATGAAGGCGACGGTCGGGCGAGGGTGGCTGTGCAGCGCTGCAAGGTTGAATGGTTTGTTGAGTGCATTGAGATCATAGGTCTAAATGGGCCTGGACTTGGTGGTTGGGCCTGGGCGTTTGCCATGGCCTTGGGTCTTTTTTGTTTTAATTATTTTTGTACGTATGCCATTTATTTTGTATGAATTGTTTTGTGATCATTTATTTTAATAAAGTACACTTTATTATCTGAAATTTGTCCGTCACATCAAATTAAAATGGTAAAAAAAAATGAAGAATTATGAAATTAAGCTCTCTAAGTGGACGTTGAACGGTTGAAGGAATCTTTTTTTTTCTACATTTTGTATACAAGTCACCAAGCTAGAGCTTATGCAAGATGATCATGAGCACGATCCAGATAGACTGAAAACTTGTGGTTTATGTTTAGTTATCGAAGTTAGTATGGTTGATTGAGTGGATAGATTTTGAAATAGAGTCGAAAGTTGTTAATATCTTTACCATGAGTCAACACAGTATGTACAAGGCAACTTCTATAAGGGGAGCGGCACCATGCGGGGGAAAAATCCCGGAATTTTAACAACAGTTGATAGACCCCCTAAGGCACCCAACAGAGAGGTCAACGCTTTGCACACGCAAACTTGCCCAAGGGGAGGGGCACCGTCAACGAACAGAAATCCTGAAATTTTTACATCTGTAGGTAGACCCCCTACCCACGAGAGTGTGGGAGCTGAGAGATAAAAAGAATGAATTGGCAAGGAGCGGTTGCGAGCATATTTTGTTTTATGTTCTATTTAGGGTATCGAGTTGACCGTGTAGATCGATGCCCAACCGAAGGCGAAAATGGCCGAAATTTGTACCACTACCAGATATTCGTATGCGGACAACATCTGACGGTGCATTTTAAAAAATTCCATGTCCTCCTCCATTTTGGTTTTGGGAGGGTAACAAGCCTAATTAACAAATTAAACTACATTACTAGGCATATAAGGATTATGTGCGATCCAAAAATTTTGAAATGGAAATTGATCAATCCAAAAATTCCCTTATATTTATAAAACAGTGATAGGTATTGAGTTAGAAAATAAGGCCGATACGCCATGAACAAGGCACCCAATAGAGCGGTCAACGCTTTGCACACGCAAACTTCCCCAAGGGGAGGGGCACCGTCCGCGAACAGAAATCCCAAAATTTTTACATCCGCAGGTAGACCCCCTACCCATGAGAGTGTGGGAGTTGAGAGATAAAAAGAAAGAATTGGCAAGGAGCGGTTGCGAGCATATTTTGTTTTATGTTCTATTTAGGGTATCGAGTTGACCGTGTAGATCGATGCCCAACTGAAGGAGGAAATGGCCGAAATTTGTACCACTACCAGATATTAGTATGCGGACAACATCTGACGGTGCATTTTAAAAAATTCCATGTGCTCCTCCATTTTGGTTTTGGAGGGTAACAAGCCTAGTTAACAAATTAAACTACATTACTAGGCATATAAAGATTATGTGCGATCCAAAAATTTTGAAATGGAAATTGATCAATCTGAAAATTCCCTTATATTTATAAAATAGTGATAGGTATTGAGTTAGAAAATGAGGCCGATACGCCGTGAACAAAGCACCCAACGGAGCAGTCAACGCTTTGCACACGCAAACTTCCCCAAGGGGAGGGGCACCGTCCGTGAACAGAAATCCCTAAATTTTTACATCCACAGGTAGACCCCCTACCCACGAGAGTGTGGGAGTTGAGAGATAAAAAGAATGAATTGGCAAGGAGCGGTTGTGAGCATATTTTGTTTTATGTTCTATTTAGGGTATCGAGTTGACCGTGTAGATCGATGCCCAACCGAAGGCGGAAATGGCCGAAATTTGTACCACTACCAAATATTAGTATGCAGACAACGTCCGACGGTGCATTTAAAAAATTCCATGTCCTCCTCCATTTTGCTCATGGAGGATTTACGTTTTGAATGCCCCTAATTAAGAAGTTAACATTACATTGGTAAAAAGGTTTCAACTCGACCAATTGATTAATTTTAGTTATGTTGATTTATTTCAAAATTGGTATTACATGAATATATTGTCCAATTTGAAATAATAGCTTTGTAATTATTACAGTTAATTAGTTAACAGTAATTATTGGTAAAATATTAAAATACCAATAAGATTATATTAAAACGGCGGCGTTTTTGCAGAATTAACCTATATACGAACATGGGCTGTCCTGGCAACCAAAACCACTGTTCATAATTCGGTGGAACCGCTTTTGGGCCTTGCCTTCGTTTTCCATTTTCAAGTTTATCTTCGAGTTTTATAATAGCCGATTTGGTGTATGCGTCTTTTGGCATTGGAAGGGGCTGAAAATACGTTTTCGTCCTTCCGTTTTCACTTGAATTTATGTTGTTTTTGTTCTTCTTTTGGTGCTTTTAATGCGGCTGGGCATATGTGTCTTTCCGTACTTGAAGACAGCCTCATGTTTAGAAAATCAAACGAGAATGAGACTGACTGGTGGATAATTTTTTCGTTGTCGGTCTTCTTCCTCCTTCATGCGAATCAACCAAAAGGTAGCTTCAAGGGTTTCCCTTTTCCTTTTATGTTGGTTGTTGTTGTGAAATCTCTTCTGTTAAGTTGAATGGTTGGATACTCTTTAAATCAAGTTATGGGTTGAGGCTTTTGGGTTAGATCTTACTGTAAGATCGAGAACTGTGGTTTAGGGTCCAGGTTTGCTGAGTTGTATATTGGTTTGATCAAGAGCTGTGGTTTCGTTGGGTTTCGAGGGAGTGTGGATTGGTAAATGGCAGTTTTGTTTCGCTATACTTTTTGTTAGTTGTTGTCTGTTTTCATTTCAAGGGTATATGGGTGTGCCAGTTTTTGGGGTTTTGATTTTGTGTCGGGTTGGGGTTTCATAGTCGTAATGAAGGAAGTTTGATGCTATGTTTGTCATGTAGTCGTGCTAATCTAATGTTTGACGCTATGTTTGTTTTGATTATTGTTGATTGGGGAGAGTTATAAATTGTCGAAACCGGTGATTGTGAGGATTTGTTGAGATGTCGGTTCAGACAAAAGGATAGTAATAGACTTTATTAAAAATTAATTGAGTTAGTTATTTTGTTGTTCTCCACCTTTGTGAAGTTATTAAAGCTGTCTTATGGTTAACCTGATGATAATGTAAACGAATTGTGGGAATTGAATGGAAACTACTTGATTCATGTGTGATTTTCTATATTGGTATTGATTGCTGATATGTGGGTTCCAATTTTATATTTATATTGTTGTTTTCTTTGTGCTTTGTAGATTCTCGACAAAAACGTGTAGGTATGATTCTGCAGCTGCTGTTCCTCTGTAGATTGTTTACCATTATTTTAACGTTGTATACGTCTTTAGGTTTGTGGTTTAATTTTTTTTTTTTTCATTGACCTTTAGTCTAAAGCGAATAAGTTTGTAGTTGTATTTGGTCATTTGCAAATCAAATATCGGATTCACCCTCACCAACTTCGCCAAAGTTTAACATCATGCATGCATCTTCCGTGCATTAAGGCAGCAAGAAAAGCTAGTATGGAGTGGTTGAAATCCTGTGGGCTATGTCCTTTCTCGAAGTTATAATAAAGTTAAGGTAGAAGACAACTTGGTGACACATTGAGTTGTCATATAAGGCCAACCTACACAAGTGAGAATCTATGTTCCAAAACACTACACAATGTGGTGTGATCATACAATGCAGCTTTGGACTTTCATGTACATGGTAAGGTTGTGAGCTATATGTCCATGGACCTACATGACCAAAAATTTCAGAATTATACTAGTACACCTATCGGCATCCATTGTCGGTTAAGAGTGAGTATGTTTAGTAAGGATTTTACAACCACGAGGATATGAGAAGTGGCCAATTTAGTCCAGAATTTAGAATACACTTTTATATGCATCACCTTCTACTGCCTCACCCAAAAATAATATTTAAGACATATTGAAAAATTATCCAACCTATCCCTTTATATGAAGACATACGCCATCACCAAAACCTCCCATTATGTGGTTCATAGCAACGTCTTCAAAGTTGTAATTATTTGAACTTATTGTGCCATTCTTTGTAGCTCCAAATGAGCAAATTCGCTGGTTCTTTAGGTCAACAAGATGACATTGATGATGTTTGGACGCCCAATTTAGCTGCAAATCTCCGGGTTTTCTTGAGTTGTGACAAGGATAAAGCCCCGCCAAGCAAAGAGGTGAAACCAAGATGTGCCAAGAAACTAAAGACGGCTTTAATGTCGGTCAAATATGATGATCCTGTTGCAGAGACCGATCAGGCAAAAGACAAGGTCGGCCGCAGTTATGAGGATGGTGTTCATGAAGGATTCAACATGTTCAAGAAATTTGCTGCGAATAAAAATCCACGGGAGGGTTGGGGCAATGTTACAATTGAGCAAGTAAGGAATGCCATTAGTAAGGAAGTCCGCGGCCGTTATAAAGACAAATAATTAATTAGGGACTTCAAACCATTTGTCAGATGCCATCAGTGGCCTTCAATAGCTCCTTCAACGAGTTCCTCTATGCCATCAGTGGTACCAACTACGTATCAAGGACTTGCATCCGAAACACCGCCAGTGCAAGGATTAGGTTGGTTAGGAGGGCCACTCGAAGGCGTAACTACGTCCCCTGTCTCGCGATCAAATATTATAGCTAAAATTGATTTGCCTTCAAGCAACTTGAACTTAACACATTGTGCAACCGTCAACGATGTGTCGGACACAAACGTTGCCCACCCAAAATGGAATTGTGCTCCATGTTTGCCGTAGTATGCCACTTTTATTACCCAAGACATGTCAGGGTTGGTTTCAAGTTTCATTGTAAAGTAATCTGGCATGCCAGCCGCTTGTAACTGGTCACGAAAAGGACCCCTGATGAAAACCTACATGAAAATCACCATGTCATTATACAACAACAAAGTTAATATTCATAACATGGTCATGTTACTTTTCCAAATGATGTAAGACCATATTATTCCCCATGTAATTAGCTTCCGCTCGATATATCTCCCACCCTCAGGACTTCTGCACTCAAACAAAAATGTACCCATAAATGGCATACATATTTTTTTATCTAATTGTTCGTATTTGCCCCCAAAGCAAAAGTTCCAACACCGTACTGTTTAATTCCATTGCAGCCCTTCTTTATTTGCAGCTCCTACTTTTTATGCATGTTGGGGTTGAATCGTTGAATTATATAATGGGTAAAGGGTTACCTTTCAACACTACAAATATGTGACCAACATTTAGCAGTTATGCCACAATATTATATTATATATATATATATATATATATTTGTGTGTGTATTTATTTATATACAAATTCTATTTGTAGTGTACATGTATGTGTGTGTACAAATTCTATGTATATAAATATATATATACACACACACACACACATACATTTTCAATTGATACATAATTGGCCAGTATAATCTAAATCCTTCCTAATCGACTTTTACGCAATATGTTCCTTAATATCATGGTACATGCTCTAATCAACAATATGGCTTGTCAGAACGTATGCCTTAGGGTTTCATGCAATACTTGAAGCATGCATTTTTTGAATGTTTATATCAATAGTTAATACATAATCTAAATATCGTTCAAGTACATCTTGCCACGTTATCAGTGACCTCACTACCCCCATAATATAAATGCTCTGCGCGCAGCCGTTCCATTTCAAAAATATACGCAGGCTGTGTACCCCGGCTTCGGTATGGAATAGATCGCATCATATTGTCTTCTTCGTCAAATCTTGTTATATAAAATCTTATTGAACCAGCCTTGAACGTGAAAACCAAATTTAGGAAATCATTTCCCTCCCTAATATAGTTAAGACAGTTACTCCAACCATTACCCAAGTAATACTTCGTACCTTGTTGACGAATGGAGCATCCGAATGATGGGTTAGGTATCCCATTTAGAAACAACAAAACCGACCATATTATTTCGTCGCTTTCCAAGTGTTTTGTTGCAAACAGTTTTGGAATGTACTACAAATATTGAAACACATAATCAAGCATGTTGACTATAGGTGACCATCCTTAAGTAATAATTGACAATAATAAACGTCAAGCAAGAAGGAAAACAAACATTTATATGTAACATACCACCATTTTCTTGTTCGTAGCAAGGTTGATCTGGGCTAGAAACAAAGACAATTCAGATGTTACAAGCAGGCTGTTGTTGGTAGTTGCCATAGAACCTACCAAGTACATTGCGTTGTCAATTATTCATAACCACGTACATATTCCATGCAACGAATTTACTCTGAAAAATGTTTTGGGTTTCTTACCGATATCTTGGATATTTCCAACTGTGGAGAATAACCGGGGCTATGTTTAGGAGGATGAGACTTCAATTGCGTTGTTGCTTTCTATCTCGATGGGTGTGGTGGTTCTAAATAGATTGACACGTTCCATTTGAGATCTTCAATACTTGGCGTTAACTTAAGATGAAATGTTGTGGTCCACTAAATTGTCTTCAATCACTAAGGGAAAACATGGCATGGTGTGGAATTTTTTTTTTTTTTTTTACTTCGTCTTATCAAATGGGAGCTGGGTTGTCAATTGGGCTATTTTGTCCATAAATGGGATGTTACCCTCATAATTGTAAAATTGATGCTAACGTTCATCAGGGAAAAGACAAAGTCACACTGTTCATTCACATGCTTACTTTTACTTTCACTTCATCTGACTCTTAGTTTTTCTTACGGCATTGACAGTGGAATGTGTCGAAAAATGATGAAATGAATTTAGAAAGTGATCTTCACCATCCACTCGTATTAAAACCACAATGCAATAATAATATTCCACGATGTAAATAAATTAAAAAATCAACATCATAATAATTAATAACACTTTAACTTCGAGTCATATCATTCACAATTGGTTAGAAGAGCAGGTTGATTATACAACAATCTTATTTAAATTAACAGATCCAACACAAATTACACGATATGCGTGACACAAATTTAAATGCTGTTTTTTCCACATTAATTCAACGGAAATTTTGTCGTAATCACACAACATGGCAACATTACAAAATTCGGGAAACCTCTCTAAGCTGTAAACTAAGCATAACAATGTAGTTTTAACCGGAGTTTTAACATACATATTAGTACACCCCGTGTGGCTTCACCCCAACCACAAACGTCAACTTCTACTAAAATAACGCTATAATAAATAAAGTTTATACAATGGGTAAAGGGTTAGTCTGGATCAGATAACCCACATGGGCACAATAATTTTTCATAAAGAGCGGACATGTCCATCTTTTTGTATTGCCATATCTCTTACCAAAACGATGCATGTTGGAAAAGGTCTCAATTCATGACCAATTTGACCATGAAAGTGGAGATGTTGGGAACCGTGGAAGAAGTTGGTCATTGTCTTTATTTGGTCAGCATTCACGTGCAGGTGGGAAGAAGGTTTCAATCCAATTAGTTGTATAAGGTCATTATCCAAAAAAAAGGTAGTTGTATAAAGTCGGGTCCGATCATCGTGCCAACCAATTAATATAGGAGATACCACAAGTTTCACCATCACCATCCATACAAGTCTCCAGCAGACGAGCAATTTGTTTCTGTGATCCAAACCGATCCGCCAAAAGTTTACCCAGAAGCTGAAATTTTCAACAGTACTCCACTATTTTAATATCTATAACCTTACCCATATTGTATAAGGATCGTGTTATGCAAATATAATCATGTTCGTTTCATTATCTTTTATCCTCCAATTTATTGGGAACATTGGTTGCTCAAATTGTTGTTTTTTTTTATGTTTTTGCATATGATGGAAATTACAACGGCAATGTAGAGGGTGATTGATGGAATCCAATAACACTGCAGTTATGATACAATGTGAGTTGCCGTATTTCCACGCACACATCAGTCCAACTAAAGATTATGAAAGGCTGGTAAGTTAATCTTCCATGAAATGATTTTTTGTACTCGATTTGTTACTTGATACATGGGTTACACAAATATGTATTCTTTATATTACATAGAGGAGAAAAGTTATTGTTAATATAAATCGTGCAAACATATAGCATATATTTCGGTTACAATGTGTGCAGGAAGTTCCTAAAAATTTTAGGCTCAAATATTTGAGAAATGACCGAAGTCCTTTTGCCTCTCTCGTTCTAACTGGATCATGTAGTGATATGGAGATGCGCAATTCGGCGCGAGGGGATTGAGATGTATTTCGAAGAAGGTTGGGATGAATTTCTGGCGACCATTAATGAAGGGAAGCCGAGCATAGATCTCATTTTCAAATACCCAGGGGACATTATGAACTTCCAGGTCACAAGATATGATGGAAAAGGAAAACTAATGCGACCCCCTCAGTTGGCCCGGGAACACAATTACCCCCAATATTTCTATGTTATTAGGGAAACTTTCAATGACCATGTGGTACACTCTATGTCAATAAATTGTTAGGCATATTTTGAAGTACATAGACAGTCTGTAGTTGAAGTTAATAAAACATAAAATGATCAATAGCCTTTTTATTAGAGTTTGATTGACCTTCTATTTCAAATGACTTGTTACAGATTAATAGAATTAGATTGACCTTCTATTTCAAATGACTTGTTACATAGTAATGGAATGACGGTGACATATTGCTTACTGCAGAATATTACTTGCAGTCAATTTGCTAAAGCATTAAGGGATTATGAAATACCCGCGGAGTACGAACTGTTGCTTGAAACCCACCCAGGAAAAAACCTGGATAAGTACGGTGGGCGCCGGATTGGGGGTGGGAGGTAGAAATTCGATCCAGTTCAAAGACGGTTTGTGGGATTTTGCTTCTGAATGTGAACTTAGTGAGGTTAACTGTGCCCTGTTTAAGTTGTTGGAGGAAAAAGTGATGTCGGCGTTAATATTTAACCATGACAGTGCTGACTTGGTATTGCCTTCACTTGGGTTTCATTATGATTAAGATGATCCGTTTAAGCCTGGTTATATGTACCTTGTTAAAAAATAACGACAAATCTTTATCCTTAATGATATCCCTTATTTATCACAACACAAAGTATCCACACTCTTTGTTGCTCGATTGGGGAGGAATGCCATGAAAATAAATGATGCCTAAAGAAGTCAAAACAATGAACAAAATACAGTTTTCTCAAGACAACTAAATTTGTAGAATGAGGCTGTTGTCCGCGATTTGACAAATTGAGACCAATGATATACATTTGGAGGATACTTCAGCTCTTCAGGGTCATCCAAATAGGAAATAAGGTAATTTGAAGTTAGTCAAGACTTGAATTCCCTCCACTTTGTTGTGACATATTTTAAAATTATTTTCTTATTTTCAGGACCAAGCGCAAATGGTACATGTGTAAAAGTAGAGTTGTAAGTATTCGTAATAAGGTTCATACATGAAAACAATGTATGATGAATACTAAGATAATCTTAGCAAATTTGTACCTGAACACATGACCATATTTTTCCTTTCTCATCAATCGTTGCCACTTTCCATGTTTATCTTATTATTGGTATCTTCTTTCGTACCAACACACCTATGTATGACTGCAATTCCTGAGCCACCTTCCCACAGAGAGTGTCTTTTTGGTTAAAAAGTATTATCTTCTTTTGTCTACGACTCTTACGACTTGTAATGCATGCAGGAGCAGAACCGTCATTCGGTCTGACGGGTCCGGACCCCCCCCCAACCTTTTTCAAAAATGGTAAATTAATATGTAAAATAGTATAGAATTAGTTGAATAACCTATTATATAATAAAGTGGACCCCCCCTCCAATCTCCACCCACGTGATAGTGCATGTGTATGGAAAGAAAAAATCAACATAATTAGTGTTATGTTTTTTTTATCTAAACAGTAATAAGTACTAGTCTGAATTGATTGGTTTAAATAAGTAGTGTAATAAAAGAAACAAAAGTCAAAATAATTAATTTTTATTATTCCAAATAGACTATTTCTTTTGGCCGTTTTAGGCAAATCTTTTTTATGTACTCTATTGCGATGGTAAGATGGTTCCCCGTGACACTTATTTTTTTGCAATTCAAGCAAACAAACCTATATAATTTCATCAGAATTTTATTTTTATAGATATAACTATCATGATTAGGGCTATAAATAGTCTCGATACAGCTCGTGTTCGACTCATATTCGGCTTGATTTTAGCTCGTTCGACTCGTGTTCATAAGATAAATGAGCCGAACTTGAGCTCAAGAATAAGCTCAACAAAATAACGAGCCGAACTTGAACAATAATATATTCGGCTCGTCTAACTCGTGAGTAGCTCGAGTTTGTTAAAACTCAACGTGTATTAAAACTCGACTCATGAAAATTTATAATATGAATAAAAATATAATTTTCTAATCTCCAATCTTTAATTTCTTTTTATTATCTTCCTTTTAAATTGGAAAAAAAATCTGAGCATTTAAGTATAACATATTACAATAAAGTCAAAAGAGATTTGTGTGATGATTAGTCATCAAATTTGGATTATTATTTTAAATTTACTTTCTTCCTTTTTTATTTATTTTTAATTTAAAGTCAAATGAGCCAAGACAAGCCTGTTCAAACTCGAGCTTGTCCAATAAATTGAGCCGAGCCGAGCCTAGCTCGAGCTTAAGAAAAATATTCAAGCCAAGCCGAGCTTGAGCATGGAAAAAAAATTTCAAGCTTTAGCCCGACTCGAGGTCGATAAAAAAACAAATGAGCCGAACATGATCACCTTGATATTCACTCCGGCTCGGCTCATTTACACCCCAAATCATAATTTTTCTTGATTATATTTTAGTTGTATTGATCAACAGTCGATTAAATTTGTTGGTTAATTTTTTATTTTACAGTGAGGAACAAGTACCCTCTTCCCCCCCCCCCCCCAAAAAAAAAAAAAAAAAAAACTTAGATCCTAGTTCCGCCCCTGAATGGATGACATAGTCACTGCATGCCGCTTCAACAACTTAAGACCCTTAGTTGATTCAACTTCTTTCTTCTTAATTGATTTCTTCGAATTAGATCCATCAGAAAATGTTGTTGATGTTGAAGACTTCAAAGACCTTATCTTCTTTGCTACACATACAGATTGTGATGAGTCCATATCTATACAAATACAAGGCGCATTAGACAATAAATATATGCCAAACAGTACATCAAAATAGAAAATAAGTGTAATTAAAACACGAACTACATAACACAAAAGCCAATATTCAACTGCAACCAATCATAAATTCAGAAACAAATATAGGCCAAACCACCAAATAACATTAAGATAAATAGCAGTTTAGTTTGCGCAAGACAAAGTTACAAGTACACACTTAAACACAACTCTAAAGTACCAAAGCCAAAAAATAAAACAGCCGAAGCTGGTACATATGAATAAGAATGTTCAATTCTCCATCAACTAATATATCATTGTCCCCCATATGCATGTAACCCTTCTGTTCCTCATCGGTCAAGTGATTGGATAGATGGCATTGAAGTTGCGATGGGAGGGTGGGAAATGATGGTGTCCCCAAGCTCATCAACCTGAACAAAGTCGTTGTAATCTTTCTTTAGGAATCTGAAGATGCCCGACCACCTACAATCTACAGGGTCATCAACATAAAATATCTGCTCCACACATTTTCCTAAGACAAAAGTGTCTTTTAGATGACCTTTCCTATTCAAATTCACCAAAGTGAACCCAAAATCATCTACTCTAACACCTTTTTTATTCTCTACGTAATCACACTTAAAGATAGGAACCCTAAAATGGTCATAGTCAAGATCCCATATTTTGGTAATATTCCCATGTCATCAATAACCACATTTTGATGCTTAGCACTAGCTACTTGGGGTGTTTGAACAACCAAGTAAGCCACACTACTTTGTGTCATCGAAGATCATGGCGCATCTTTGTGTTACATTACATTGCCTCTATTCTATAACCACTAAATTTTGGTACTTCATTCCTTGATTTATCTGCTAACCACCTCACAATCTCAAGGATGTCACAACCAGGTTCACTGAGCTTAGTAGCAACCTGCAAAATAAAATAAAAGTTTAAAAACAAGTTATTCATCATCAAATTGAAACTACTTACCTTCTCCTTCACTCAATCAGCAAAAGTCTGGTTTTATTTCTCAACTAGCCACTTTTCATTCTTTTTGTACTTTGGAAACTCCCTCTTCAAATACTCCATGTGTTCCCTACAAACAAAGTAAATGTTAAGTATTAGCATAACCAAAACAAGCAAAAAATACGCAGAATTACAAACAAAAGGACAACAACTTACACAAAATAGCTTCTGAATTCATTGATGTTTTGAAGAACACACCAATGAGCTTAGTCATTGATAGGAGCATATTAATGCGACTTTTTAACTGCTATTTCCCTACATTTCATGCGTTATTTCCTTAAAGAAACCCTGTTTAGGAAAATTTCCATTCTTCGATTGGGAAAGTTCCTATTTGTAGAAAGTTTCCGTTTCGTAGTTTCCATTTTTCATTTTTAGAAAGTTTCCCATTTTAGTTTAGGAAAGTTGCCATTTCTTGTTTTAAGAAAGTTTCTATTTTTGGTAATAGTTTCTATTTTCAGGTCCTTGGAATAAATGAGCTTAAATGAGCTCATGAATAGAAAGAGGAGCTAACCAACGTTGGAGGGAGACAAGATGAGATACAAAGGGTTGCATAAATGAGCAGAAATGAAGAAAATAAGCTTTCCTGTTTCAACCAGGAAATCCTGTCCAGAAGAGGAAACCCTGCCAAAACAAGACTCTTAAGCCAACCAAGAATGGAAATTGAAATAATGAAGTGTCATGGCATGAGAGAAGCTTCTTGAAGACCTTAGAAGATGACATGGCAAGAAGGTGACGCAAGAAGGCCCAAGAACTCTCTAGAATAAATTGAATTTTCGGCAATGGACAAAAGCCCATGAGATTAGGGTTTTGTGACGCAAAGGAGTATATGTGAGATGTTTGCCGTGAAATCCTATGAGGAGGAGAGAGAGTTGGCGTAAAAATAAAGAGGAGAATAAAAGATTATGCCAAGAGATTTTCTAGGGAGATTTTTAAGGAAGGAAATATTCTTGAAGAAGTAATTTTGTGTGATTGCCGTGAAAAGAAAGAGAGAAAGGAGGAAGCCAACGTGAAAATCAGAAAAATATAAAGGAGATGAGAGAGATTCAAGGGAGATTTTTAAGGAAATAGGATATGTGTGCACCAAGAAAAGGCGTCTAGATACATTCCCTAATTTCTCTAAAGAGTTTTGGCCGAAATTGAAGTATAAAATCAGAAAATATCTTGGATATTTCGACAACCATATATTAGGGAATTAATTTGGAGTTTTGTGATTGGTTGAACAACAAAGAAGGGCTTACATGGCATCATACCATTGGTTGAAGTGATGTGGAAATTTCTGATTATTTCTTGGAAATTAAAAGAAGAATCAAGAAGCTTGGAGAACCCTAGCCGTGCCCCTATATATACCCCTTCATATTTGACGTTGGAGACACACACTACACTTTAGAAATTCAGAAAAATTCTCTCCACAAACGTCTAGCCTCCCTCTCCATTCTCTAGTTCATTGTTGGCGTTTCAAGTAAGGCAAGGAAGAAGGAAGAACAAGCCGTGAGCATCCCTCCACCATCCACCTTGGAGCCGTGAAGCTTGAATATTTGCTTTCAAAGTTCAAGTTCAACGTCCAAGTTCTCATTCGCATCTCCATTCACGGTGTAATTCAACCTTGGCCCTTGTTATCACTTTTTATTTTTCCTTGCTTGAATTCGTTGGTTATGTTCTAGTTAACGATAACATTTGAAATAAGAGTTTAATTCCGAATTTTATATGATTGAATGAGAATTTCAGATTCCTATATTGTGATTCTTGGTTGCTTTTGTGAGATTGTTTAATTAAATTTGTTTGATTGAAATCTTTTATGTATTTATCTTGTGTGGTTCGAAACATATAGGGTTAATATATAATTGTTGCTAGCTAGGTTTAAGAACATGATTCAACTTGTTGTTTTGTGAACTTGAATCGAAAGTAGTAAAAGTTTTGGACAAAAACCAAATTTGATTAAAAAGGATTGCAATTAGATGGACTTTTTCATACTAAGTTGTACGCTTGAGTTGATAGCCTTTCTATATGTTCTTCATGCGTCTAACATGTTATGATTGCCTAGCTTTCTAGAACTTGAATGCATGTTTGATAGGATTAATTTTTGTGCTTTCACTTAGGTTAATTAGCATTAGAAAGTAAAAGATGAGAAATTATTTGCTTTGAATATTTCACATGATCAACTCTTTCTCATGACTTAAGATGAACAATAATAGGGTTGAGTCAAATTTGATTATGAATTTGGTTTTGATCTTTGTTTCATAGTTCCATTCTTGTATTTGTGTTTATACATTTTCTTTATTTTATTTCTTTTAATTTTCAGAACCCAAAAAATCCAAAAACCCCCCTTAACTCGTAAATATGTTTATACTTTGTTTTATTTTTGTAAATAATTTACTTTGTACTTATTTTAATTCTTTATTTGTCTTACAATGACAGGTGTACCCTCAATCCCCTGATTAGATCGATCCCTACTTGCTTATACTATTGATGATATTTATAGGGTTAAATTATATGCTTGCTTAGAGCGTATCAGTCATAGTTCTTGTCAAAAACAGACATAACAGTAGCACCTGAGATAGGCTTGTCGAATGTGTTAAGGGCTTCTGGAATTCCATGAGGTAGGCTTGCCAAAACAGACACAACAATAATTTTATAATTAATTCCATGATTTGTGCATCTATAATTTTAATATCATTTATCTTCCATTTCAATATGTATGTATATGTAACGTATATGGTACATATGTAAATATCTCGATCAATAAATCTTCCAAAACTTCATTCAATTTACAGTGGCTTCATCACATCTTGATTTGAGGTAATTGTACTATACTCTTAATATTTGTCTACCATATAGGTATGGGTTCAATGTTAACTACCTTTTGATTAGGAACAATGTTATAACTACTTTGATCTCTTTTTCATTAATTACGGGTAGATACGTTTGTAAATTTGATACCTGGTACAAAAGTATATCTAAAGGAAAAGGTAAGTTGCAATAGTTATTTTTTTCTACCTATTTATTAGGAACAATGTTAAAGCTACATTATGCTTTTCTATGACATTAGAAAATTCTTTTACAAGTAAATTAGAGGTAGAACCAAATACAATATCATCAACATAAACTTGTGCAATCATCACATGGTTTTTATGACTTTTCACAAACAAAGTCCGATCAACAGCCCCTTTAACATATCCCTTACTTACAAGACTTTCTTAAGTCAGTACACCTGATCGGGATTGTAGGGGTCTTTGAATCCCTGAGGCTGTTCAACATAAACTTCCTCTTGCAAAACACCATTCAAAAATGCACTTTTCACATCCATTTGGTGCAGTTTAAAGTGAAGATGACAAGCTATAGCAAAGAAGAAGTCTAACAGATTTGAGCTTTGCAACAGGAGCAAAGGTATCATCAAAATCAAGTCCTTCAACTTGAGTGTATCATTGTGCAACAAGCCTAACCTTGTTCCTAGTGATATTACCATGTTCATCACTCTTATTTCAAAAAATCCATGTGGTACCTATTACATTGCACTCACTAAGTCTAGGCACAAGATACCAAACATCATTCCTATAAACTGATTTAACTCATCTTGCATGACATTGTTTCTATCATCATCAATCAAGGCTTCTTTAACATTTTTTTGGCTCAACGAGTGATACAAAACCTTAATGTGAAATTATGTTAATGTTCACTTTATTATCAGTCAAGAAACCTACAAGTGCAAAATCATTACTTACCTCAGTTATAGTTTGTCTCCGACTTCGAAGCCCATCATTCACATCACCAATGATGTCTTGAGTGGTCTTTTTGGACTTGTTTAAAGACTATTCTCAAGACTGGTGGAGGATCAAAGATAAGATCTTTAGGTAAGTTATCTTCTTCCTCTTTTACCTCCAAAATCACTTTGCTTTCAGAAGGTTGAACTTCATCATCAATATTCACATCAAATGTACTCACAATAAAATCATCTATAGACACATTATAGGACTCCATAACAGACATGGTTCATTTATTATACACCCAATTTTTTTTTTTTTTAAGATTATCATTTCTATATATTAATACTCATGATAGAAATGACCATTACATATCCTCCCTCTACATTCTATGGGTAGATAAAGAGTTTGTGGTAAACCACAACGATACATAAATTAGGTTCGATCATTTGACGGTATCCATGCTCACTTATTTAAGAAATCCTATAAACTATGCAACCAAAGGCAAGTAAATAGGCTAAATAAAAAAAACTTAACTAAGACCTAGCCGTAGAAGTTTGACCCACTCCTCATGAGGCCCAAGATAAGGCCCAAAGACCATGCAGCGACCAAGCCTCACCATAGCACCGCCGCAAGGCTCTGTGAAGACCACCATAGTGAAATAGCTCTAGCACTAATAGCATCAGGAGCTGGCCACCACTTTGCATCCCCGCAGCTACAGGCTGTCCTGTAGATCTCTGTCCTAGACCACCGACTGATCCCTGCAATAGTCGTAGCCTCAAGCAGATTTCCATCCTGCAGATTTCTGCCCTAGACCAAACTGCCCACTTTGCCGAGCAGTCAGTAGCCCAGAAGTCCTTGAAGCCAGGAGTGAATTGATTCACATTCCCCATCAATAATACCTACATCAACATCAAATTGAGACTGAGAGAAGGAGGCCATGGTAGGTAAAAGGCCTAGCCATGGCCACTTGGAGGAGACGGCAGCAGTCATGTTCAATGAGTCCGATGAAGTATAAATCAGAATAGATTTCCATCGATGATGGAGGAAAGGCCAAGAGCGGCGGGAGTGCAACCCTAGTAGTATTATACACCCTATAATTTCTGTTGTTTGGTAAATAACCAAGAAAGATACATTTATCACTTCGATGTTAAACAGCGACAAGCGTGGCCCATGGCCCACCATTGTACCGATACTGTCCCAACTTAACCACCCGTTAGGTGTTGGGTTTTAATCACAAAAAGCCTCGGTACAATTGGGTGAGATTCACCCACTTATAAGTTATATTTCATTTGTCACTTTTCCAATGTGGGATCTTTCCTCTCCAACACGCTCCCTCACGTGCAACCTAACTCTAGGTCTGCACGTGAAATTAATTAATCCAATTTCCACATTAGAAATTGGGACACAAGTCTCATATCGGAGACTTTGTCGATACAATCCAAGGCCCACATTGGACACTTGGTAATTTCAATGGCAATACAGGGAACCCCAATTTGGGTTCATGATACGTGTCTACGTGGAGACGCAATTGGAGAAGGACCCGCTCTGATACCATGTAAACAGCGACAAGCGTGGCCCATGGCCCACCATTGTACCGATACTGTCTCAACTTAACCACCCGTTAGGTGTTGGGTTTTAATCACAAAAGGCCTCGGTACAATTGGGTGAGATCCACCCACTTATAAGTTATATTTCATTTGTCACTTTTCCAATGTGGGATCTTTCCTCTCCAACATTCGAGAGTCAAATTTTTAAAGATATTCTCTATCTCGATAAATATAGCATGGACTTCCAAAGATACTAAAGTGACTTACATTTGGTTTCTTACATTGCAATAGTTGATATGGAGTTTTGCTGCTACCTGGTCTTAGGAATGCATAATTTGTAGTATAGCAAGCAGTGCTAATAGCTTTGGCCCAAAAGTTGGGTGTAAGTCTAGCTAAGTGTTGCATCACTCTTTCCATATCCAGCAAAACCATGTTATTCTCTCAAGAACACCATTTTGTTGTGGAGTAATAGGAGTTGAAAACTCATGTGAAATACCATGCTCATGGAAAAACTCAACAAAAAATGCATCCTTAAATTCAGTAGCATTATCTGTTCTAACCCTAACAATGCATAAATCTAAAGATTGTTTTTCAGTTGAAATTCTTTTGCATAGTCCTTTAAAACTTTCAAAGGTATCACATTTTTCTCTAAGAAAATTTACCCATGTAAAACAAGAAAATCATAACCACAAACAAAACGTACCGTTTTCCAACAATACTTTTTGGTTTATGAAGGTACAACAAGGTCCATGTGCAAACCCTAAAAGAATGGCCCATTTCGTTGCAATTAAAACATCTCAAGTGCCATCTGCCCGAAATGTGTAGCTCCAACAGGTGCAACTGCTACCTTAGATGGTGTCTGCTGATGGGTCCCTCACTTGTTCAAGGACCCACCCTGATAGTTCATCCCATCACTGCTCTGAGCCGCCAACTCATCCTTAGCCAAGATGAGTGCTAAAGTAGGCAACTCCAGAATTGCCACATCATGTCTGAGAGAAACATTCAGTCCCCGCTGAAACTTTTTAGCCAAACTTAGGGAATCCATTGGTCTCAAAAATCGATTCAACAATAAGAACCGAGCCTTATAGTCTTTCACACTCATAGTCCCTTGGGCCAGCTAAAGGAATTCTATCTCCGACTGCACAATTACCGCAGCCGGAAATACTTACCTCTGAAGAGTTTCACAAAACTCTCCCAGGTCATGGTGGACACATCTCCAGCCCTCTGCGTGCACTCCCACCATACCCATGCCTCATCTTGAAATAGAAAAGCAGTGATCTCTCTCTTCTCATTGTCAGTACAGACGATCATCTTAAAATAGTTCTCCATGTTCTTGATCCATTGATCTGCCAACATGTGGTCTATACCTCCCTAAAACGCCACCGCTCCTAGCCTAGTAATCTCCCTTGCCAATCTCGACAGACGAGTGGCATCTACCACATCAACCACAGGTGGTGCAGACTGCTCAATGTGCGACTCCACCACCTCATCCTCGAAGATCTCCTCAACAGGAGAGATCCTGCCCTTGCCTCGGGCTCTACCCCTACCTCTAGGTCTGCCTCCAGCTCCTAGCTCTGCCTCCTTCTTAATCCATCACCTAAGGAGCATAGCAACACGTGGCTAATATTTGTAAATCTTTAAACACAAGTATAAGTCAAACACTATGACCGCATCAACCAAACCACTAATGTAAAAGGATATAATTCCCAATAAAATCCTCTGTGCAAGTAAGAGTTTAATCTGGAGGTTCCTATTCCTCAAAAGACTAAAACTCAAAAGAACCACCCAAAAGTGTGTGACAAGGTGAGGTTTAGAGAGGAGCAAGCCAAGATGGCGATACAAGTGATGCTGAGTCGACGAATTAGACCCTATACGAGGGCATTGCCAAGATCAATTAGGGGAGGTTTGTTAAACCTTGAAGGTTAAAAGCACTAAGCGTTGGCTTGTCTTGTGCAAACCTTAGGTGCTGATGGGCAGCAGGGTTGCCTACGTAAAGACAAGACCAACAAAATTAGATGTGCGAGAAAATTAGCCTTGCTAGGCATAGGAGGTGCAAGACATTAGCCTTGCTAACCAAGCATGTTGGAAGCAGGCAAGCCAACACTTACACCATTAGTAGGCAAGAAGTTAACCTCGCTAAGGTTGATGGCAAGCCCAGGCAGCAATGCATGGCTTATGTGAGGGACTGCAAGGGTAGCACATAACAAGTAAAATGTGGAATATATAGTGTGAAAATAAGACATATATATATATATATATATATATATATATATGCGTGTGTGTGTAGTGAAAGAAAGAACAGCTAGCTTTAGCTACTAGCTGTTATTATTTTATATGAATGATGAAACTTGTTGTACATTAGGTTCAGATGAAAACACCTTTCACTATTGGAATTGGTTTTCATTTTGGTTTGAATGGATTTGCTTTACTTGTTTCAATCTTTCGGACCCTTTAATTGAAACGAAACAAGAAAATTTAGTTTGGCAACTCAAGCATCCTAAGAGATTCACAAAATGAATCAGTATGTGAAAAATAAGCTTGACCGGTACAATCACGTGTCTGTCTGAAGTAGGGGTTTGCTACTTGGACATGGTCTAACATGTGGAGGAACATGTGTCGCCTCATCCACTATCGGAGTCTGAAAATATCATCACCGTACACTGGATTCTCAACGAAGTAATCAGTCAACAATTTTTGGTTGAATAATTCACGTTATTGATTTGAATAAGTTCGATATATAACCAAGCCACCCAATTGTGGTTGTTATAGGAGTTACTCATTAGCCACCAACTTGTTGTGACTATCACCAGTTATGTTGTATCTCTTCACCTCGCATTAGCTTCTTCCTCTTCTTCTTCTTCCTCTTTTTGTAGTCTTGTCTCCTACTTGGCATTCTAGTTAGAATCCATTGGAGAAATTAATAACAAAACTAAAGGTAATGAAAGTAATTGGAGAGGAAGTAGATGAGAATGTGAGATAGGTAACCCAAAATACCCCTTTTATTGAGATTTAAGACTGAAGATAAAAATTGCTATATAGAAATCAAATATAATCTGAATTCCATATAAATAGTTACGAAACGACAAGTGCTATGTAATATCCTATAAGAAAATTTAATAAGATTCCATGAAGATAAGAAATGATTTGTACAAATAAAAATCTAATAGATAATATGTAGAGTTATGTATGAACCGACACGTGAACTCAAAAGTCTTATCTAACAATATAGTAAGATTCCTTCAATTATTAAAACTATATTTTTATCTAAAAAATAAATTCTAAATAGACTTGAATTTATCTCAAAATACCATTTTTCAATGTAGGATTTAACTCGAATTCTTTATTGATAAAGATTGAATTTCATCTTACTGAACCAAATATCGAAGGACATGCACCAACAAAACTCAAGTCACTTATTGCACATTTTATTGATAAAGATTGATCCTTAAATAAAAGAATAATATGCTTCAAGATGATTGAGTACCCTCACACGGGAGAGTCACTTGCAAATCATAATATGAAGAGTTGTTATC
Source organism: Rosa chinensis (assembly GCF_002994745.2). Lineage (NCBI taxonomy): Eukaryota > Viridiplantae > Streptophyta > Magnoliopsida > Rosales > Rosaceae > Rosa > Rosa chinensis. Next base: position 37,859,994 of record NC_037094.1, read on the forward strand.
TTGGCGTATTCATAATAAAATATTTTCCATCTCTTTAGATAATGCTACGAATAATGATGTAGTTGCGTTCATTTTTCCAGAATTTCTTATGATTGATGTTGTGCCTAAAAGGTTGTTTCATGTACGTTATTGTGCTCATATTTTGAATTTGATTATGCAAGATGGTTTACATATTTTAGGTCCATCTATTGATAAAATAATCAATGTTGTTCGAGCATGAATTATTCTAATAAGATACATGAATTGTGGGTGTGTTGTTGTAATGATTTGCAATTGCATGTCAAAAAAAAAATATTGATAATGATGTGCCTCATAGGCGGAATTTCACTAATGAACTTTTAGAAGTAGCTATAAAGTAAAAAGGGCATTTGAATATGTATGTTCTAAAAGTAAATAAATCACAGTCTTGCAATTTAGATGTTCCATCGGAACAAGATTGGTCAATTACTCAGCTAGTTGATGGTTTTTTAAAGGATTTTTGCATCCACAACTAAAATATTTTCTGATGTCTTTTACCCTACATCATGTCATGTTATTAATTGCTTGATAGATATCTATTTTGCATTTGTGGCATATTATGATATTTCTATTTTTAAGGATGCATTGGCTGCAATAAAGGAGAAATTTGATAAGTATTGAGGTACATTTACCAAAGCCTTTTGCTTCGCTATAATTATGGATCCTAGATTTAAGTTATTTGTTGTTGGAGAATGGTTAAAATGCATGGGTATTGATCAGCTTGATATTGATACAAAATTATTAACTTTAATAACTGAATTGCAAGCTCTTCATGAAACATACAAGAGAAATATTGTGGCAAGTCACATGTGATTTTGTTTGACGTATAATGAATGCAATGCAACCGTTAGAATATATGCCATGTAGTAGTTGTCCAACTTTAAGTCACAGTCGGATAAAATAAATATTCAGCCTTAAAGAATCGTTGTCACATTAGAACTATCACTGCTCTTTATAGTAGGGTGAATAAAGTCCTATACAAAATTAATTTCGAGAAAACACAACATGAACATCACTAGAACTTTCGCTGCTATTTGTTTATTGGTTTCACTTTCTCTTGACTTCCAACTCATAAAAATTTACTTTACCAAGATGGGGAATATGATATTTTAAAGAAGTTTATAATAAAACATACATTATGTAAAAAAGTGCTAATGTATGTTAATTAAAACATATTAACGTAAAAAAACTATTTCAAAAATAGATAAGACATAAGATTGAAAATTGCATCAACATTTTCCTCAACCATCACTTTATGACCATTCAAGTCAATTGTTGCTTTCAAGTCATTAGCATTTGTGTGTTGGTGAGAAGATTCCGATTCTTCTCCAAACATTAACAATATAACTTTCTGAGGGAACATCATATGTCCAAGTTGGTGGCTTTATCATAGGATCATGGCGTGACGATTTTTTAATAGCATCCACAGCTTCCGCAATGGTGTTATATCCCTTAAATGTAGCATTCCTCACCCTTCTGTGAGGTCCTTGCATTATGTCCAAATACAAAAGATGCCAGACTTTTTTCCAACCCAAATAACATAGTAGTTATAATTCTCCATCACCTATCCTATTGAATATAATGTTGATTGTGAACTTTTCAACCATCTTAGATAATTTTCTAACTTCACTAATCAACTCCTCACTTCTGGAAGAAGGCTCTTTAACTCAAAAAAAAAGATAAACACAAACCTAATTACTGGTTGATCACACACACTTCTATAAAAGCAACAAACTGATCACATTTTAAGCAATACCAATATAACCTATTAAGATTGTTTGTTGATCGGAAGACCTTTCATACACATAGGAAGGAATTTAACTTTAGTGTTCAATGACTGATCAGAAATATTAGATGCTTCTAACAACACCCCAATACTTATACTGAAGAAAACCAAAAAAGAAAAAGAAAAGGAAAAACGCTTGGTTACCAAAGGACTAAAAAATCGAAATTATCGCGATATTTCGCCCATATTTTCGTTTTTGGGAAACCCGATACTTTCCTTAGTTACCAAACGAATTTCAACAGAAATTTTGGGAATTTCGCGATATTTTCGAACTTTTTGCGAAATATTCGAAATTTCCTGAAATTTAGGGAATATCTTGCAAAATTCTGACTACGTATATATATTTATGTGAAAAATATATATCTTGGTGGAATTGGGCGTGGTGTTCACTTTTGTTGTGTAATGTGATGTTGGGGAAAATAAATGGAATTTGAAAGAAAAGAGGTTTTTGTCGGTTTAAGCTTTGATTGAAATGTGTACGATTTTGATGATGGTTTTGAGATGAGAACATGTTGTTTTGGAATTGATTTCGCTACATTTTTGAGGTTGTTGGAGATGAGGAAACAATATTATGTGATAACCAGTGTAGTGATCTGTGTGATGATTTTGTGTAAATGATGTGGCTGATTTCGTGTAAATTATGTGGATTGTTGTTGAATGATTAATGTTGTGGTGATTAGATTTATAAATAGATAAATATGTATTGAATTATTTGTTTTCGTTTGTCATGCAATGTGATGTTGGGGAAAATAAATGGAATTTGAAAGAAAAGAGGTTTTTGTCGGTTGAGCTTTGATTGAAATGTGTACGATTTTGATGATGGTTTTGAGATAAGAACATATTATTTTGGAATTGGTTTCGCTACTGTTTTGAGGATGTTGGAGATGGAAATGATATTATGTGATAACCAGTGTGATGATTTTGTGTAAATAATGTGGCTGATTTTGTGAAAATTATGTAGATTGTTGTTGAGTGATTAATGTTGAGATTGATGTGGTGGTGATTAGAGTTATAAATGGATAAATGTGCATTGATTTCTAGTTTATTTCTAGTATTGAATTATCATAATACTAATACCTTCTCCAGTTTTTTTGATTCAGTTAATTTTCTGTCAGATTATAGTGAAATTTCTTTTTTTGACAAACAGTTGGGCTGCGTTCAAGCCGCATCTAGCAATCAAGTTAAAGTTACTTTTTTGAATGAATAATTACTTTTTTATCACCTACGTGTATTCAAGTCCAACATCCATCAGAAAATTTTCATACACCAAGTTTGATGAAAACTATATTTGTACATTTTGAGGAAAACAATTAGTCTTCAGCGATATTTTTATGTATAAAAATAATTACTAGATGAATAAACTTTAGTTATTCCAATCATATGTAATAATTTTTTTTTCCCATTACATATTTTTAATTCCTTATTCATTGAAAAAGGTAAATCCCACAGCAAAGCGTGGGCAAAATTTCTAGTCTGTAATAATCAACAAGATAGCAACTCTCACGTCCAAAAAAAAAACAAGATAGGAAATCTAGCTCCGACTCCAGCATTTTGTGCAGCTGCAATGATTGCTAGTAAAATTGATAATATGATCTTTAAACTGACTCTAATATTTTTTTAGCCAACCATTACCACTTTTCTCTTGCTTAGTGTTATATTTGAAGCCAAGAACTATAATGTTATCTTTTTTAAATTAAATTAAATTTTTTTTTTCCATATTTCAAATGCAGGTTTAAATCCTGAGTTGAGCCTGGATTCGAACCTGTGCAATTCCCTCCGCCCTGCCTATATTCAGAGCCACCGATATTCAAAGCGCTAGGTGACAATCTACTCTTGATTGACCATTTCTTTATTCAATTGTAACATTTTAGTGAGCTAGCTTTGGTATTTTGGTGAAATTGAGTCTAACTGTTTTGAATAATGGTCTGCTATGTGTTGATCATCGCAAAATAAAAACCATAGATATTGTTCCAGACGATCTACTTAATAAAAAAAAAACAGCATAGCCAAACTTTGCTTAGATATTGTTTCGTGTTTTAAGCATTTCAATGGAATTCTCAATTTTATCATGTTGATGCCTAAAAGTCCAGCGATAGCTGGACCCTAGCTAACGCTGATCCGGTGGGCGGATCGATACTTGTGTTGTTCTCGAAGTTACCGTCACCTGTCAAACGAAATACAATGGGCATCAGAGGGAGACCGCGCCGGGCGGTCTTCTGCTCTCCGATGCCTAAGTTAGTCAATGTATTTGTGTTGACAAAGTAACAGTAGGTAAGTATTGAATGCGTCCTTAATGAGGAGAGAGGAGAGAACCTTTTATAGGTGAGGAAGAGGTTGATCTTCTCTTTGTTTTCGATGTGGGACTGACATGCTTCAGTTCCCAGTTTCAGAAGCTTCTGATGCCATCTTGGCGTGGCGCGTCGGCGGCGATCTGGAGGTGGTCCGACGCCGAGGCCGTAGCCTGTCTGGCGGTGTGTCTGCATGTCATTCCTTTAGTTGGAATTAGTACCTTTGGCGGTACAATGAGCGTGGCCCATTATAGCTAATTATGCTTGCAAATGTACATGCATGTACAAGTCCCCCAATTCCCCAGTCAAGGAGGGCAATCTTGGTTGGGGAGTTGCTCGGTGGTTTGAAGCGTTTTCTTCCGCTAGACTTGCAAGAGCATAATTAGCGTCAGTGCGTCGTCAACCGTTGGTTTTACTGAGCAAACGCTTTATACCCTTTCGGGCGGGCCCCTGCTGGGCCCCCCCAGGGAGTCCCCCACTCCCCGGCGTAGATAGACCTCCGGATGGTCAGCAAATTGTTTGTTGAGGGGGAGTTGCACGGAGCAGAGGGTGTTGGGTAGCGAGCCCAATGTGACACCCAAATGACGGGGGTCAACGTACCTGATCAGGGCCGTCGTAGACTGTTGACTAGTCCCCGTGTCCCGTAGGGATGGTCTGACGGTAACGCCGCGTGGCGGTCGTTGTCAGAGTGAGGCGTGGCCTCGGGATTCGCAGTTTGGCGGATATCCCCCCACTAAATGTAGCAGGAAGCAGCGTCCGGTAGACGCGGCTGTCGGTATTTTGTTGAACGATATTGCGTTGAACAAAGTACGCAGTTTGCAAGGGGGTTCCGCCGAAGATGTATAGCGGAAGACACCCCGCTTGCAGGATGGCCATGGAGAAGTTCGGCTGACGGGGTTCCGCTCAGCGGAGACTTCCTCACTTGGAAGAGGACAAGGGAGAAGTTCTGTTGGCGGGGTTTCGCTCAGCGCAGACTTCATGACCTGGAGGATGACAAGGGAGAAGTTCCGCTGGCGGGGTTTCGCTCAGCGGAGACTTCATCGCTTGGAATAGGACAAGGGAGAAGTTCCGCTGGCGGGGTTTCGCTCAGCGGAGGCTTCGTCGCTTGGGGGATGACAAGGGTGAAGTTTCCGCTGGCAGGGTTTCGCTCAACGGAGACTTCATCACTTGGAGGATGACAAGGGAGAAGTTTCTGCTGGCGGGATTTCGCTCAGCGGAGACTTCATCACTTGGAGGATGACAAGGGAGAAGTTTCTGCTGGCGGGATTTCGCTCAGCGGAGACTTCATCACTTGGAAGAGGACAAGGGAGAAGCTATCGCGGTGGTTACTTCCACCAGACGCTTCGTCTGGTGGTAGTAGACACGTGTCCAACCCGCAGGGGGTTAGCGTGCGGAGGCCTGTCCCCTAAGCCTGGCCGTCTGCTTGCCATAAATGATAGTAATTACGGGTTTCGCAATCGAAGCGACGCCTCGGTTAATCCGGGTATTAAGTGGAGGGCTGTGACACGTGTACGGCTGTCGTGTGACGTCGTTTTGCAGCGGACGGCGGAGGACGCGCTGATGTTGACATAAAAGGGGGGGGAAAGGTAGCGAGATTTGACACTTTGGTAAAAGCTTCAAAACCACAGCCGTGTTCTTATCGCTCTACTTGTCCGAGACTGAAGAAAGAGGTTGCCGGAGCTTGGAGATATCGTTCCCGGAGAAACGGCGATAGCGGTCCCCTAGGATTACCGTGCATCATCGTATCGTAGGCTTCACCACCGAGGTTGGTTTCTGGATTTACTTTTCCTGTTTCATTGGATCTGCTACTTTCTGGGTTTTGTTGTTTGTCTTTCTGGGGTGACTGCTGGTTTTGTTGGGCGTGTTCTGAGGTGTAAAACGAGATTTGGGGGGGGGGGGGTTGAATTGCGGTTGGCCAAGCGTTAGTGGTTAGGGATTTAGATGGTCGAATCTGGGTTGAGTGCGTTTGTTCGTGTTTTGGCATTTTCTGGGTTTTTTTTTTTTGTTCTTGATGTGCTCGGCTATAACTGATGTGAGAATAGGCTAGATCTGTGTTTGTGCTAACTGATGTGGGTTTTAGGGTTTTGGGATGGCTAACGTCATAGAGATTTCGAGCAGTGAGGATTCCGGGTCTGACGTGTCGTTCAGCGCGGCGGATAGGATTTTTATTGACTCGTTGCGTCCGTCTGCCCATGCAGGAACCTCACTGCCAGAACCACTAGAAGTTGAGCCGCTACAGACCATCCCCTGGGAGGTAGCAATGGGTCGTGGTTCGCGTCCAGAGAGCTCTAGGGCGGGTGAGGCCGCTGCTGCCAACACTAGGCGCGACGAGCGTTTGGCGAGTAATAGCGCTGCTAGCGGCTCTGGTGGAGAAGAAGAAGTGGCGGGTGAGAATGCTGAGTCGGCGTGGTTTCTATCTGATGGCACCGCCGTCGACGAGGCAAGAGGGCGGATGGACGCCGCTGCCGTTAACCGAATGAAGCAGACGTTCCGGTTGCCGGGCTCGGTAAAGCTGCGCCCGCCGACAGCGGATGAGAAGGCCTCGATTCTCCCAGCGGGATTTGCTGCCGTTCATGAGGCGATATTCCGCCAAGGAGTGACATTCCCGCTGGTGCCCAATCTCCAAATCCTGGTGTGCGAATTTGGCCTTGCCCTTGGTCAGATTTGCCCCAACATGTGGCGGTTGATGTTGGCCATGAACTCACTCTGGCGGTTGTCCGGGTGCGAGGGGCCTACTGTGGTGGAAGTGCTTCACTTCTACGAGCTGGTGTACGTGAAGCGCCAAGGTTGCAAAGGGCAAGTGAACTTGAGCCGCCGGCAGGGAGCCCCCAAGCTGATCGAAAATCTAAGGGACTCAATGTCCTACTGGCGAGGGACCTTCTGCGTCGCCACAGAGGGTTGGGAGTATCACGCCAGGTCGAACGAGGAAGGGCCGACATTTAGGATTAAGTCGGAGTTCCAACCCATTCGAGGTTGGTAACCGGTTTCCGCTGAACGTAGTTGGCGGGTTTACGTATTTGCATTTGTAGTCTCACTAACGAGTACCGTTTTTGTGCAGCGGGACTGCGGTATACGCTAACGCGCGAAGAAGAGTGCCGCGTAGAGAGGATCAGAGGTTGCTGGCGGAACCGCAACTTGCTTGATTTCCGACTTTTGACCGGTTGGGAGTTGCTGGTCGACCAGCGGCTAACGCATTCCATTGGTGAGAAATCTCCGCCACACCGTTTTTTTTTTTTTTTTGTGCGCGCTCTGGAATGACTGGTACCCTTTTTTTTTTTTTTTTTTTTTTTTTTTTTAGAAACTCCGCCGGGTAATAAATCAAGTCGCGACGCTTTCGAAAAGGCCATGGACCGCGCGGAGATAGACGACTTTCTGGAGGCCATGTACGCCGAGGGGCTGGCGGCTCAGCAGACGCTGGTGAACCCCGAGACACTGGCACTGAGTCAGTCGGAGGTTCCCGTGGTGCTGCCTATGCCGCACCACTCCCACCTTGGTGAGGATGGTCTGCCGGTAGTGCAGACGGGGATCCAAGCGGCTGGCGGGGATAGGGGAGGCGTTGCGGCTGGGCAACAGAAGGAGAGGATGCCTGCTCAGAGGCGTGGCCCTCAAAAGGGGAAAGTGGTGCAACCGGCGGAGCCGCCAGCGAGGGTGACGAGGACCGCCGCCGCGAACCAAAGGGCGCTGGAGAGAAAACGCCGGCAGGTTGATTCTCCTGACGAGGAAGAGGAAGAGGAGGTTGAGGTAATCGGGGCCCGCCGGCAGAAGAAGGCTCGCCAAGCTCCTTCGAAAACTGTTGCGGTGGAGGGAGAGGCGGCCGCCGGCAGTGATCTGGACTCGTTTGCCGAGTACGCCGCGTTCATGACAGATGGTGAGCGGGAGTTCCTCTTCCATCTATGCGAACGGCTAGGGTTCGGCGGCCTAGCGGGTATCTTGCGCCCCACGGCAATGTGACTATGCCGACGTCCGCGGTAAGCTCAACGTAGCCATTGAGCGGGATTTGGAGAGGAATGAATATGTCTCCAAGTTGGAGCAAGACATCGTCCTGCTGCAGGAGCGGATAGCCGCCAAGGATAAAAAACTCATTATTGTGCAGCGAGAGTCCGCCGAGAGAATGGCTGAAGTGAAGCGGCTGGGGGGTGAGGTTACCCGGCTGAGGGCTGAAGGGAGTACCGCTGCGGTTGCCGCCGTTGAGGCGTTCAAGCAGTCAGCGGAGTTTAAGAAGGCAATGACAGAGTCGGCGAAGGCTGGGGCCCGAGCAAATATAGACATGCTGAAGCGGAAGGGCGCCATCGACTTCGCCAAAGCGTCACAGCCTAACGTGCCGCCGACTGAGAGTATCCCGCCGGAGACAGACGTGCATGCCCCAGCCGGTGTCTGCTCGGACAGCGGAGAAAGTGGCGCTCATCCGGCCGAAGGGTCCCAACAGACTCCCCACCCCACCCCGTCGGAGGTTTCACGTGCCGGATTCCTGGAGGCACACACCCGGGCGGATGGTACCATGGAGACCCCCAGTCCGACGGCGCGAGGGTCCGACCAAGCGAGTCGATCGATCGTGCCGCCGCCCGCCGAAGCAGAAAATGTCGAAGGCAACCCCTGAAGCCGGCCGAGGCCGCTGGAGACCTCCCTAGTTTTTTTTTTTTGTGGCCGCTGAGTCACGACAGCTTGTAAAGAATATTGAAAGTGAAATAAATTTCTGACTTGGTTTGCCATGATGTGTTTGCAAGTGCTAGTGTTTTGAGTTGTATATATTTCTTCTGTCGATCAATGAAACATTAAAGGAATTAAGATTGGTCCAAGTGCACCACGTGGCGGACGAAGTCCACCGACGATTGCTGGCGTTGCCAGCTGCCCTCAGTGCTAGACTTGGTAACAATGGTTTGAATAATTCCTCGTTTCATTGATAGCTGACGGATCAGTGTACAACAGTAGGGTAGTACCCGTTGGGTAGCTTCCCTTAGCTAAATATTTGAGCAAAAATTTAGCTAAGTCAAGATGCTCTTGGGTAGCGGTTTGACTATTTGTAGTAATACCGAAGGTGTTCAGTATTCCAAGGGTGGGTCGACGTGACGCCGTCCTTGTCCATTAAGTAGAAGGTGCCTGGGCTAACGACTTCCACGATTTTGTATGGGCCTTCCCATGTTGGGCGGAGTTTTGTAGGTGGCGGGATGACTTCCTTCATTACCCAGTCCCCTAGTTGGAGGTTCCGGGCCTTGACTCTGGCGTTGTAGAAACGCGATACCCTTTGTTTGTTTTGCAAGTTATGCAGATGGGCCTTGTATCTTCTTTCTTCTAGGAGATCCCTGTCCAAGTTGACGCCGTCGTTGTTGGTCTCTTAGCCGTAGCCTTCGACCCTAGCGGTAGGATGAGTTACCTCCATAGGAAGGACCGCCTCTGTGACGAACATCATACAAAAAGGAGTTTCGCCGGTGGCGGTAGATGGGGTTGTCCGGATGGCCCATAGGACCTCTGGAAGTTTTTCTGCCCACAAAACCTTGGCGTCGTCGAGCTTCTTTTTTAGCAGCTTCTTGATTATGTTGTTTGCTGCTTCGACCTGGCCGTTGGTTTGGGGATGGGCGACAAATGCAAAACTTAACTTGGTGCCCAGGTTGGCGGCAAATGAGATGAGTTCCTTATTGTTGAACTGTGTGCCGTTGTCTGTAATGATTGTATGTGGGACACCATAGCGGCAGTAAATATTCTTCCAAAGGAAGCGAATTACCTTTACGGTAGTTATTGCCGTCAGTGGCTCCGCCTCTATCCACTTACTGTTGTAATCTATGGCAACAATGATGTATTTGAATTGACCCTTGGCGGTTTGGAACCTTCCCATCAAATCCAGGCTCCACGTGGAATGAATCCATGGGCCGATGATGACTGACAGTGGTTCCGCCGATGCGTGGGGGAGATCTGCAAACTGTTGGCATTTGTGGCAAGACCTCGATGATTTTTCCTAGATGCTCAGCGAACATGGCGTTCATCAACCGCTGGTACGTTGCGCCGGCGTTCTTTAGACCGAAAGGCATGACATTGTAGCAGTAGAGGCCTTTATCGGTGGTGAAGGTAGTGCATTCCTGGTCGCTAGGGTGCATCTTGATCTGATTGTATCCGGAGAAAGCGTCCATCATGCTGAGGAGTTCGTGTCCGGCAGTTGAATCAACTAGCTGATCGATACGAGGTAGCGGGAAGCTATCCTTTGGGCATGCCTTGTTGAGATTTTTGAAGTCGACGCACATCCACCACTTGCCACTGGGCTTTTTGACCATTACCAAATTTGAGATCCACTGGGGATAGATGACTTGGCGGATAAATCCAATGTTCCGTAGTTTGGCGACCTCCTCTCCGATTGCCCGGTATTTTTCCTCATCAAAGGCCCTCCGCTTCTGCTTGATAGGATAAAAGGAGGGCTTGATGGTCAGTTTGTGAGTGATAATTTCAGAGGAGATACCTGGCATGTCCGCGTAGGACCATGCAAAGACGGCGGCGTTATCACGTAGGAACTGAGTGAGTTCTGCCTCCACCTCTGGATCTAGTTGGGCGCCTATGCGGACTGTCCGCTCAGGGTGCTCGTTTGAGATGCAGACAACTTTCAACGACGTGTCCGGGTTGACCGGCTCCTTCTTTACATACTTCTTCTCCTCATCTCTAGGATCCTCAAAGATGTTTGGTGGTGGTGCCTCGTTACCCACCGTCAGAATCTCATGGCGGCGTGTTGACCGTGCTATAGTCGTTGAATAACATTCTCGTGCCAGCTGCTGGCTTCCCCTCACACAGCCCGTGCCGTTGGGCGTGGGGAACTTCATGAGAAGCATGTACCCGGCAATGATGCACTTGAGCTTGTTAAGCGCTGGTCGACCAATAATGGCGTTGTACGAACTGAAACAGTCGACAATAATGAACTCTGTATGCACCTCCGCCATGCACGGACTAGTGCCAATAACCAAGCGCATGTAATCCGACCCTAGCGGTTGTGTGACGTCACCGGAAAAGCTGAGCAGTGGCTCGTGATCCTGGAGTAGTTTTTTGTTCCGCTTGAGATGGTCGTAGCAGCCGCTAAAGATGACGTTGACAGCGGACCCGCTATCCACTAAGATTCTCCCCACCGAGAATTTGCCAAGAATGGCATCAACCAAGAATGGGTCGTCATGGGGTAAATGGACTCCGCGCTCCTCCTCCTCTGAGAAGGTAATAGGTTCCCAACCTGATCTTGGGAGTTTGGCGGATCTTTCGTAGCGGATGTTGCAGACTTCCTTCTGATGATTAGCGCGTGCATAGCGCTTTCTTACCCTGTGGGACATGTTGGTGATTGGAGCACCGCCATCGATGGTGTTGATGCGGCCCAAGGTCTCGACGTTGGCAATTACTGGTGGTGGTTGGCGCACCCTGAACTGTTCCATCTTGCCGTCGCGGTACAAGGTCTCAACGGCTGTTTTGAGAGCATTGCAGCTGTTGGTATTGTGGCCGCTGTCCTCGTGGTATTTGCACCACTTGCCGGTGTTCCTGGGTTTACCCGTTTTTGGGTACTTTGGAGGAGGTGGCGGCGGAATCAGATCCTTGCACTGATTATAGATATCTTCATACGAGGCCGTTAGGACCGTGAAAACTACATACCGCTGCGAGGACTCCGCCTGCTTGTTGCGGTTATCCCCATGGGTTGGGCGGTTTCCCCTGTTGTAATGCTGGTCCTTATGCTTCTTGTTCTGGTGGTGGCCCTGCTGCCACTCTCTTTTCTTGTCAATTGGTGGTGCTGAGGGGTTCTTGTTAGCGGTTTCCTGGTGACCGGAGGATGGCTGTGTTGACTTTGTTGGCGTTGCTGGTGGTGGTGGGGTTTCTCCATATGTGATGAATTCCGCCTGAGCGTGAATGACCGCCTCACTCATGACGTGGTCATACGTCGCATTGGGATGATTGTAGTTGAGGTGATAGAGGAACGGTCCCTTGAGAAGTCCCTTCCTGAAGGCCGCCGATGCCATAGTTTTGTCTAGGTCGCGGCACTGAGACGCTGCCGCTCGCCACCTTGTGACGAAGGCCTTCAGTGATTCGTCCTCCCCCTGCTTAACGCTGAATAGCTGGCTCGTGTTGTGATGACCGGCGGACAATAAGATGAAGCGGGAGAGGAAAGCGTGTGATAGTGCATGGAATGAGCTGACAGACCCCGGCGGACACTCAAAGAACCAGTTCATTGCCTCGCCATCCAACGTTTCGCTGAACAAGTGGCACAAGGTGGCGTCGTCGAACCCCTTGTTGTTGGTGACCTTCTTGAAGGTGTCCATGTGGACGAAGGGGTCGGACATTCCGCCATAATGCGACATCTTTGGGGTTTTTGCATGTGCCGGTCTGACAGCCCGCAGAATTGCAGCGGAGAAGGGTCCCAGTCTGGAAGTGAAGAGCGGATTCCGAGTTGGTGCTGGGACGCCTGATTCCGCCCGGATCAACCTCTACTCCAGCTGGTGCATCCTTTCCAATATCTGGGCGGTTGCATCGCCGGCGGAATCGGCCTGAATGTCCCGCTGGGATGACCTGCGCCCTGGCATAGGCAGATTGCCTTCAGTCCTTGCCCTGGCTTCCGAGCGGTTGGTGTGCGGGAGTGATTCCGCCACTTGCTCCAGCAATAGTTGAGGTATGGGCGGTGGTCCCATTCCCAACAATTCAGGTGGGTTCAACGGTACCTGCATCTGTATGGCCGGCCCTGGTACCAATGTGCCGGTGCTGGGTCGACTATGCCTGGTGTTATGTGATTGCCCGCTCAGTGCTGGGCGGGCGGTGGCCGCCAGCGTCCTTTTCAGTTCCTCAAAAAGTTCCATAAGCATAGCCACCTGTCTTTGGGCCTCGGCCTTTTCCTTGCGCTCCTCCTCAAGTTCCCTGTTTGCCTTATGGAGATCCGCTAGTGCTAGCTCGTACATAGTGACGAGGTCTTGGCCAGGCGGGCGACTGCCGCTTGGATCTACCTCACCACCAGGGTTGACCGGGGTTGTGAATAGTGCGCGGTTAACGCCCACCGCTGGGTCGGAAGATTGGGGGATGGAGGGATGGTCTGCCTGCTCTTCAGCATTTCCCCCGCTACCGTTAGTCATGGTGAGTGTGGTGGGATGGCCTTTTGTTCAAGGATTCCCACAGACGGCGCCAATGTTGATGCCTAAAAGTCCAGCGGTAGCTGGACCCTAGCTAAAGTTGATCCGGTGGGCGGATCGATACTTGTGTTGTTCTCGAAGTTACCGTCACCTGTCAAACGAAATACAATGGGCGTCAGAGGGAGACCGCGCCGGGCGGTCTTCTGCTCTCCGATGCCTAAGTTAGTCAATGTATTTGTGTTGACAAAGTAACAGTAGGTAAGTATTGAATGCGTCCTTAATGAGGAGAGAGGAGAGAACCTTTTATAGGTGAGGAAGAGGTTGATCTTCTCTTTGTTTTCAATGTGGGACTGACATGCTTCAGTTCCCAGTTTCAGAAGCTTCTGATGCCATCTTGGCGTGGCGCGTGGCGGCGCGTCGGCGGCGATCTGGAGGTAGTCCGACGCCGAGGCCGTAGCCTGTTTGGCGGTGTGTCTGCATGTCATTCCTTTAGTTGGAATTAGTACCTTTGGCGGTACAATGAGCGTGGCCCATTATAGCTAATTATGCTTGCAAATGTACATGCATGTACATATCATCTATTGGATATAAACATGATTGGAAACCTACAAGCTTCTGTCATCTAAAGCCCTTTTCTTTTTCTTTTTGGTTTTCCTTAGTACAAGTATTGGGGTGATGTCAGAAGCATTTAGTATATATAATCAGTCGTTGAACACTAAAGTTAAAGTCCTTCCTATGTGTATGAAGTGAAATTTCAGAGATGTGGAGTGTAGAAAGGTTTTCCGATCAACAGACGATCTTAATAGGTTATATAGGTATTGCTTGAAATGTGATTAGATTGTTGCTTTTATAAAAGTGTGAGATCAACTAGTTATTAGGCTTACATTTATCTTCTTTTAGAGTTGAAGAGCGTTGTTTTAGAATTGAGGAGTTGATTAGTGATCGAAGTTAAAAAACTATTTAAGATGATTGAAAAATTCACAATCAACAATATAACGATTGTGAATGAGCTACAACACAACAATGAAGCATTAGTGATGAAGCTCCAAAAGATCCGTCAAGCTCTCAATTGTTGTTCAATTGTTGTGGCCCTATTTGTATTACTTTTTGGGTTGATTTTTTTTGTTATTCTTAAGGTTGGTGATGAGTTTGGCTAGAAGTATATGTGTTTGGTTGGAAAGAATGATTAAGAAACTGATAGGGGATCAGTTTAGAACTTTCTATGTAATGTATGTTTTATTTAGAACATCTCTATGTAATATAAATAAATAAATATATATATATATATATTTTAGAACTTCTTTATTTATTATATGTATTTTTTCCTCCCATGGCTGAATGGTGCGGAAGTGAATTATGGATGCTATTATCAATTTGTTTAATATTAATGTGATTTTTACTAATTGTTCATTATATTTAATAACCTATGTGATGGGGAATTATAACTACTATGTTATTTGGATTGGAAAAAAAATCGGGTATCTTTTGTACTTGGACAGAATACAAGGACCTCACAAAGGGGGTGATGAATGCTACATTCAAGGGATATAACACCATTACGGAAGCTGTGGATGCTATTAAAAAGTCGTCATGTCATGACCCTATGATAAGGCTACCAACTTGGCCATATGATGTTTTCTCAAAAAGCCATATTGTTAATGTTTGGAGAAGAATCGAGATTTTCTCACCGACACACAAATGTTAATGACTTGAAAGCAACAATTGATTTGAATAGTCATAAAGTGATAGTTGAGGGAAATGTTGATGCAATTTTCAATTTTATGTCTTGTCTATTTTTGAAATAACTTTTTATGTTAATATGTTTTAATTAACATACATTAGCACTTTTTTATATAATGTATGTTCCATTTACTTTTTTACATAATGTATGTTTTATTATAAACTTCTTTAAAATATCATATTTCCCATCTTGATAAAGTAAATTGTTGTGAGTTGGAAGTCAAGGGAAAGCGAAAGCAATAAACAAAGAGCAGCGACAATTATAGTGATGTTAATGTTGTGTTTTCTTGAAATTAATTTTGTATAGGACTTTATTCACCCTATTGTAAAGAGCAGTGATAGTTCTGATGTGACAACGATTCTTTTAAAGTTAAAGTCTTATTTTTTAATATTTATTTTATCCGATTGTGACTTAAAGTTGAACAACTCATTGGTTAAGAACTTCTGACCTAAAGTTAGACAAGTACTACAAGACATATATTATAACGGTTGCATTGCATTCATTATACGTCAAATAAAATTATATGTGACTTGCCACAATATTTCTCTTGTATATTTCATAAAGAGCTTGCAATTCAGTTATTAAAGTTAACAATTTTGTATCAATATTAAGCTGATCAATACTCATGCATTTTAACCATTCTTTAATAGCAAATAACTTAAATCTAGAATCCATAATTGTAGCAAAGCAAAAAGCTTTGGAAAATGTACCTAATATTTATCAAATTTCTTCTTCATTGCAGCCAATGCATCGTTAAAGATAGAAATATCAGAATATGCCACAAATGCAAAATGGATATCTATCAAGCAATTAATAACATGACACGATGTAGGGTAACAGACACAAGAAAATATTTTAGTTGAGGATGCAAAAATCCCAAAAAAACCATCAACTAGATGAGTAATTGACCAATTTTGTTCTGATGGAACATCTAAATTAATTGCAAGACATGATTCATTTACTTTTAGAGCATACCTATTCAAAGACCCTTTATACTTTATAGCTACTTCTAAAAGTTCATAAGTGGAATTCCGCTAATGAGGCATATCATTATCAATATATATATATATATATATATTTTTTGGCAATTGAAAATCATTACAACAACGCACCCACAATTCATTTATCTTATTAGAAGAATTCATGCTTAGAACAATATTGGTTATTTTATCAATAGATGGACCTAAAATATATAAACTCTTGCACAATCAAATTCAAAATATGAGCACAACAACGTACATGAAATAACCGTTTAGATATAGCATCAATCATAAGAAATTCTGGAAGAATGAATATAACTATATCATTATTCGTAGCATTATCTAAAGAGATGGAAAATATTTTAATATAAATACGCCAAGACAACAATTCTTCATATTATGGTTTGCAAGTGACTCTCCCGTGTGAGGGTACTCAATCATCTTGAAGCATATTATTCTTTTATTTGGAGACCAATCTTTATCAATAAAATGTGCAGTAAGTTACATGTAACCCATTTTTTGATGCGACCACCAAAAGCTCATTTTTCAAAAAGATCGACTTAAAAGCTCATCTTTACCCTTTTTAAATAGATCCATCACATCTCTTTCACATGTTGAGGCTGAAATTCCTTGATATGAATCATTCATTTAGAATAATGTTTTCCAACAAAACTAAAAGACAATTAAGCTCTAATAACATAATCAACAAGTTCTTTAAGTGCAACATTCTTATCGAAAGCAAAAGCATTTACATTTCCAGAAATATCAGCACCTATTTTTTCTGCCCTTTCTCATGAATCAGTAAATGTCTTCTTAAATGACTAGTACCAGCACTAGGACCACCTCTAAGCAAAGCCTTACAAACCTACATTTATATTTTGGTACCATAATTCCATGCTCTTTAATTTCAACTCTTTCAAAAAATGCCCAAACATCACTAGTGAATCTAGAATTCTTAGAAGATGCTAAAATAGATGAATCTCCCGTTTCAGTCATATTATCAGCATTAATATTATCCATTTCTAGCCTGAAATAAACAAAGTTAAAATGTTACTTGAGACTTTGAGAGTTAGGAATGAGCATGATAAAACAGTCAAAACCTGACTTAGTTCGCAGAGATGCATTGTCCATTCCTTGATTTAATCTTCCTTGTCCTACAATATCAGAGATTACAATCAAAACAAGGGAAAAAAAAAGAGTATAGACAAAAGAAAAAAAAAAGAAAAAAGAATCCTAGCTTCAACTTCAAGTTTTTATTCTTTGTTTTTAAGCATAGTCAGAAGTAGATACAACACTCATGATGATTATCATTATGACTATCAACATACAAGTGGGTTGGGAAGTGAGGAACCGAGAATTGTCAAACATCATTATAACTTCGAGCTTACCTCATGTCACTTCAATCTTCTCTTCTCATGAACCTGAATCATTTGCTGAAGCCTTCAATCATTCTTGCTGGAGAGATGCTATGCAGGAAGAAATCAATGCAACCACCCCGTCTTAACTGCTTTTGCCATGGGCTAGCTGGATGTGGAGCTATATCTGCTACTAGCGGATCAATAAAAGCAAGCCCTAGACTAATCAAACATAATGTAACCATGAGATGAAGCTCAAATGATGCAGAAAAAATCCGACACTACTAGGAAAGCTTCTGAAAACAGTCAAAAAGCTACCTAAATTTATTTATGTTCTCACAAAACTACCCAACTCTAGGGCACCCATTAGAGTGCACTCCTTCAACCCGGAACCCTTGCTGGAAGACGAATTCTCCACCACAACTAGAGAATGTGCTTCTACTGTGTCTGTATCATGCTTCCCTCTCCCATGGGAGAAGAGAGCTCCGCTGCCTTGAAGGTCTTCTTACGTTGAGGAATGTGGTCCTCAGACTTTAGCTTCCTAGGCTTCAAACCCTTAGGTTTAGGGTTATTCTTCCAACCCATAGGGCGTCCAACCTTAGCTTTCGTGGTTGGGGAAACTAGAATGACTCCATTGCTGCTTTTTAAGGAAGTTCCAGTTGAAATTCCAGAGTAACAGTTTCAGGGAGAGGATCACAGCCACTACTTTCTTTCTCTTGGTATATTGCACTAAGTCCATAGAAAGCAGGTCTCTTTTTCCCAATGGTAAGTGAAGCAAAAGCTATCATCAATCTGCATGGGCTTCATTACAGGTGTAGAAATCAGAATCAGAATAATCGGGGCAACCAACGCTGTAGTAGAGATACCCGGAAAGGAGCGAGTAAGCGACCTTAGCATTGATGAAAACAATTTCAGCGCCGGGGACTATGCTAGCACCTCCACAATGCTTGGAGCCGGCTGACTGGTATTCGTTAAACCCTAGCTGTATTAGGGTTAGGGTTAGGACTAACAGTGACCACCACCGCTTTCAGTGGCCCAATGCAGCTTGAACATTGATGTTTTATCATTCCATAGACCCGACAAAAGCCGACGAGCCTTTCATACTTAAATCTCACCGCTGCTGACACACTAGAAGCAAAATGAAAGGTAAAAGGTGGGAAAACATGTTTCACCAGCAACGATTGCAAGTGCTTAATCCGAATCCACGCCGTCGTGCCCTTCTTGATCCCTTGCTTGTCCGAATGCACGATCTCACCTAGAGTGGCTCTAAAGTGCGCCACCGCCCCTTCTATGGATAGAGCTAGGGGTAGCCCCATAATCTCGACCAAAATTGAAACAGAACGGATCGGAACCACAACCACATCATGCAAACCATCAACCTCGGCCATAGCAAGAGCCCACTTACCGAAAACCCACGGGCCTCCCTCAACGATCTTCAGCTGATTCTCCGTTGTGGATAATTAAAAAATTCCTCATTTGCCCGGACAGACAAGCAGTCATTGAGTCCCTAAAGAGAAGCTATTGTCCCCATGAAAGCTTCGGGGTTGGCGAGGCGCTTGGGCGTAACAAAGAGCCGTTTTTTTTTCTTGGATCCAAAGGTAATAAGAGTAGTTTAACTGTTTAAACATTTACTGTTGATATCTGAAAGTCCAGCGGTAGCTGGACCCTAGCTAACGTTGATCCGGTGGGCGGATCGGCACTTGTGTTGTTCTCGAAGTTCCCGTTACCTGCCAAGTGAAATACAACGGACGTCAGAGGGAGACCGCGCCGGGCGGTCTTCTGCTCTCCGATGCCTAAGTTAGTCAATGTACTTGCGTTGACAGAGTAATAGTAGATGAGTATTGAATGCGTAATTAATGAGGAGAGAGGAGAGAACCTTTTATAGGTGAGGAAGAGGTTGATCTTCTCTTTGTTTTCGATGTGGGACTGATATGCTTCAGTTCCCAGTTTCAGAAGCTTCTGATGCCATCTTGGCGTGGCGCGTGGCGGCGCGTCGACGGTGATCTGGAGATGGTCCGACGCTGAGGCTGTAGCCTGCCTGGTGGTGTGTCTGCGTGTCATTCCTTTAGTTGGAATTAGTACCTTCGGCGGTACAATGAGCGTGGCCCATTATAGCTAATTATGTTTGCAAATGTACATGTATGTACAAGTCCCCCAAGTCCCCAGTCAAGGAGGGCAATCTTGGTTGGGGAGTTGTTCGGCGGTTTGAAGCGTTTTCTTCCGCTAGACTTGCAAGAGCATAATTAGCGTCAGTGCGTTGTCAACCGTTGGTTTTACTGAGCAAACGCTTTATACCCTTTCGGGTGGGCCCCTGCTGGGCCCCCCAGGGAGTCCCCCACTCCCCGGCGAAGATAGACCTCCGGATGGTCAGGAAGTTATTTGTTGAGGGGGAGCTGCACGGAGCAGAGGGTTTTGGGTAGCGAGCCCAACGTTTAGCACCCAGATGACGGGGGTCAACATGCCTGATCAGGGCCGTCGTAGACTGTTGACTAGTCCCCGTGTCCCGTAGGGACGGTTTGACGGTAACGCCGCGTGGCGGTCGTTGTCAGAGAGGCGTGGCCTTGGGATACCCGTTTTGGCGGATATCCCCCCGCTAAATGTAGCAGGAAGCAGTGTCCGGCTGACGTGCCTGGCGGTATTTTGTTTGAACGACATTGCGTCTAAACAAAGCACGCAGTTTGCAAGCTAAAAGTGGGTTCCGCCAGAGGTGTACAGCGGAAGATACCCAGCTTGCAGGACGGTATAGGGAGAAATTCCGCTGGCGGGGTTTCGCTCAGTGGAGACTTCATCACTCGGAAGATGACCAGTGAGAAGTTCCGCTGGCGGGGTTTCGCTCAACGGAGACTTCATCACTTGGAAGATAAGCAGTGAGAAGTTCCGCTGGCGGGGTTTCGCTCAGCGGAGACTTCATCACTCGGAAGATGACCAGTGAGAAGTTCCGCTGGCGGGGTTTCGCTCAGCGGAGACTTCATCACCTGGAAGATGACCAGTGAGAAGTTTCGCTGGCGGGGTTTCGCTCAGCGGAGACTTCAGACGGTATAGTGAAGTCGTCCCCGTGGTGGTTAACACGCGTCGAACCCATAGAGGGTTAGCGTGCGTAGGCTTGTCTCCTAAGCCTGTCCGTCTTCTTGCATTTAATGACAGTAAATGTGGGTTTCGTAACCGAGGTGACGCCTCGGGTACTCCGGAGAGTGAGTAGAGGGTTACGACACATGTACGGCTGGTATGTGATGTCGTTATGGAGCGGACGGCTTAGGACGCGTTGATGTTGACATAAAAGGGGGGGGGGAACTTTGAGAGATTTCATCACTCTGAAAATTTGAAAACCTAGTCATCGTCTTCAAGCTCCGTTTGTCCGAGACCGAAGAAAGAGTTTGCCGAAGCTTGGGGATACCGTTCCCGGAGAGACGACGATCGCAGCCCCCTAAGAGTACCGTGCACCACAGTGTTGTAGACTTCATCACCGAGGTTGGTACCTGGATTCCTCCTCTTTTATTTTTGTTTCAGTGGGTTTGCTATTTTCTGGGTCTTGTTTTTGTCTTTTTTGGAATGATTGCTGGTTTTGTTGGGCGTGTTCTGAGGTGTAAAATGAGATTTTGGGGGGGGGGGGGGGGGGGGGAGGGGGGGGTGTTGAATTGCTGTTGGGAAAGCGTTAGTGCTTAGGGATTTAGATGGCCGAATCTGGGTTAAGTGCGTTTGTTCGTATTTTGGCATTTTCTGGGTTTTTGTTCTTGATGTCCTTGGCTATAACTGATGTGAGAATAAGCTAGATCTGTGTTTGTGCTAACTGATGTGGGTTTTAGGGTTTGGGATGGCTACAGTCATAGAGATTTCGAGCAGTGAGGATTCCGGGTCTGACGTGTTGTTCAGCGCGGCGGATAGGATTTTTATTGACTCGTTGCGTCCGTCTGCCTATGCAGGAACCTCACTGCCAGAACCGCTAGAAGTTGAGCCACTCCAGACTATCCCCTGGGAAGTAGCTATGGGTCGTGGTTCGCGTCCAGAAAGCTCAATGGCGGGTGAGGCCGCTGCTGCCAAAGCTAGGCGCGAAGAGCGTTTGGCGAGCAACAGTGCTGCTAGCGGCTCCGCTGGAGAAGGAGAAGCAGCGAGGCAAAATGCTGAGTCGGCGTGGTTCCTCTCGGATGGCACCGCCGTCGACGAGGCAGGAGGGCGGATGGACACCGCCGGTGTAAACCGAATGAAGCAGACGTTTCGGTTGCCGGGCTCAGTGAAGCTGCGCCCGCCGACAGCGGATGAGAAGGCCTCGATTCTCCCGGCGGGACTTGCTGCCGTTCACGAGGTGATATTCCGCCAAGGAGTGACATTCCCGCTGGTGCCAAATCTCCAAATCCTGGTATGCGAATTTGGCCTTGCCTTTGGTCAGATTTGCCCCAACATGTGGCGGTTGATGTTGGCCATGAACTCACTCTGGCGGTTGTCCGGGTGCGAGGGGCCTACTGTGGCGGAAGTGCTTCACTTCTACGAGCTGGTGTATGTGAAGCGCCGAGGTTGCAAAGGGCAAGTGAACTTGAGCCGCAGGCAGGGAGCGCCGAAGCTGATCGAGAATCTAAGGGACTCAATGTCCTACTGGCGGGGGACCTTCTGCGTCGCCACAGAGGGTTGGGAGTATCACGCCAGGTCGAACGAGGAAGGGCCGACATTTAGGATTAAGTCAGAGTTCCAACCCATTCGAGGTTGGTAACTGGTTTCCGCTGAACGTAGTTGGCGGGTTTACGTATTTGCACTTGTATTGTCACTAACGATTGCCGTTTTTGTGCAGCGGGACTGCGGTATACGCTAACGCGCGAAGAAGAGTGCCGCGTAGCGAGGATCAGAGGTTGCTGGCGGAACCGCAACTTGCTAGATTTCCGACTTCTGACCGGTTGGGAGTTGCTGGTCGACCAGCGGCTAACGCGTTCCATTGGTGAGAAACCTCCGCCAGACCTTTTTTTTTTTTTTTTGTAAGTGTGATCTGGACTGACTAAAAAAAAATTTTTTTTTTTTTTTTTTTTTTAGAGACTCCGCCGGGTAATAAATCAAGTCGCGACGCTTTCGAAAAGGCCATGGACCGCGCGGAGATAGACGACTTTCTGGAGGCCATGTACGCCGAGGGGCTGGCGGCTCAGCAGACGCTGGTGAACCCCGAGACACTGGCACTGAGTCAGTCCGAGGTTCCTGTGGTGCTGCCTATGCCCCATCACTCCCATCTTGGTGAGGATGGTCTGCCGGTAGTGCAGACGGGGACCCAAGCGGCTGGCGGGCAGAGGGGAAGCGTTGCGGCTGGGCAACAGAAGGAGCGGATGCTTGCTCAGAGGCGTGGCCCTCAAAAGGGGAAGGTGGTGCAACCGGCGGAGCCGCCAGTGAGGGTGACGAGGACCGCCGTCGGGAACCAAAGGGCGCTGGAGAGAAAACGCCGGCAGGTTGATTCTCCTGACGAGGAAGAGGAAGAGGAGGTTGAGGTAATCGGGGCCCGTCGACAGAAGAAGGCTCGCCAGGCTCCTTCGAAAACTGTTGCGGTGGAGGGAGAGGCGCCCGCCGTTAGTGATCTGGACTCGTTTGCCGAGTACGCTGCGTTCATGACAGATGGTGAGCGGGAGTTCCTCTTCCATCTATGCGAACGGCTAGGGTTCGGCGGCCTAGCAGGTATCTCGCGCCCCACGGCAATTGACCAATAGCCCTTCAGCTCGGTGTTTGGTCAAATATCGGCGGGATTGCACGACATGTTCGTGGCGGCGTCGAAGTGGCCCCTGATTGAGGGGGAGCTCAGGGATGAAATCCAAGGTCTCCAGAGGGAGTTGGCGGAGACGACGGAGAAGCTGGCGGAGGCGGAGCGGGGGTTTGCCAAGGCGGAATGTGACTATGCCGACGTCCGCGGTAAGCTCAACGTAGCCATTGAGCGGGACTTGGAGAGGAATGAATATGTCTCCAAGTTGGAGCAAGACATCGTCCTGTTGCAGGAGCGGATAGCCGCTAAGGATAAAAAACTCATTATTGTGCAGCGGGAGTCCGCCGACAGAATGGCTGAAGTGAAGCGGCTGGGGGGTGAGGTTACCCAGCTGAGGGCTGAAGGGAGTACCGCTGCGGCCGCCGCCGTTGAGGCGTTCAAGCAGTCGGCGGAGTTTAAGAAGGCAATGACCGAGTCGGCGAAGGCTGGGGCCCGAGCAAATATAGACATGCTGAAGCGGAAGGGCGCCATTGACTTCGCCAAAGCGTCACAGCCTGACGCGCCGCCGACTGAGAGTATCCCACCGGAGACAGACGTGCCTGCCCCAACCGGAGGTGCCTGCTCGGGTAGCGGAGAAAGTGGCGCTCATCCGGCGGAAGGGTCCCAGCAGACTCCCCACCCCACCCCGTCGGAGGTGTCACGTGCCGGATTCCTGGAGGCACACACCCTGGCGGATGGTACCATGGAGACCCCCAGTCCGACGGCGCGAGGGTCCGACCAAGCCAGTCGATCGATCGTGTCGCCGCCCGCCGAAGCGGAAAATGTCGAAGGCAACCCCTGAAGCCGGCCGAGGCCGCTGGAGACTTTCCTACTTGTTTTTTTTTTTTTTTTTTTTGTGGCCGCTGAGTCACGACAGCTTGTAAAGAATATTGAAAGTGAAATAAATTTCTGAATTGGTTTGCCATGATGTGTTTGCAAGTGCTAGTGTTTTGAGTTATATATATTTCTTCTGTCGATCAATGAAACATTAAAGGAATTAAGATTGGTCCAAGTGCACCACGTAGCGGACGAAGTCCGCCGACGATTGCTGGCGTTGCCAGTTGCCCTCAGTGCTAGACTTGGTAACAATGGTTTGAATAATTCCTCGTTTCATTGATAGCTGACGGATCAGTGTACAAAAGTGGGGTAGTACCCGTTGGGTAGCTTCCCTTAGCTAAATATTTGAACAAAAATTTAGCTAAGTCAAGATGCTCTTGGGTAGCGGTTTGACTATTTGTAGTAATACCGAAGGTGTTCAGTATTCCAAGGGTGGGTCGATGTGACGCCGTCTTTGTCCATTAAGTAGAAGGTGCCTGGGCTAACGACTTCCACAATTTTGTACGGGCCTTCCCATGTTGGGCGGAGTTTTGTTGGTGGCGGGATGACTTCCTTCATGACCGAGTCCCCCAATTGGAGGTTCCGGGCCTTGACCCTGGCGTTGTAGAAACGCGATACCCGTTGTTTGTTTTGTAAATTGTGTAAATGGGCCTTGTGTCTTTTTTCCTCTAGGAGGTCCCTGTCCAAGTTGACGCCGTTGCTGTTGGTCTCTGGGCAGTAGCCATTGACCCTAGCGGTGGGCTGAGTTACCTCAATAGGAAGGACAGCTTCTGTGCCGAACATCATACAAAAAGGAGTTTCACCGGTGGCGGTAGTTGGAGTTGTCCGGATGGCCCATAGGACCTCTGGAAGTTTTTCCGCCCACAAACCCTTGGCATCGTCGAGCTTCTTTTTTAGCAGCTTCTTGATTATCTTGTTTGCTGCTTCGACCTGGCCGTTGGTTTGGGGATGGGCGACAGATGCAAAACTTAACTTGGTGCCCAGGTTGGCGGCAAATGAGATGAGTTCCTTATTGTTGAACTGTGTGCCGTTGTCTGTAATGATTGTATGTGGGACGCCATAACGGCAGTAGATATTCTTCCAAAGGAAGCGGATTACCTTTGCGGTAGTTATTGCCGTCAGTGGCTCCGCTTCTACCCACTTACTGTTGTAGTCGATGGCGACAATGATGTACTTGAACTGGCCCTTGGCGGTTTGGAACTTTCCCATCAAATCAAGGCCCCACGTGGAATGAATCCATGGGCCGATGATGACTGACAGTGGTTCCGCCGGCGCGTGTGGGAGATCTGCAAACTGTTGGCATTTGTGGCAAGACCTCGAAATCCGCCGGGCGTCATCACCAAGCGTGGGCCAGAAGTAACCTTGTCGCATTGTGCGGTTAGCCAAGGATCTGGCGCCCGAGTGGTTTCCGCATTCCCCGCCATGGATTTCTGCTAGGACGACCTTTCCCTCCTCTGGGGTTAGACAGCGGAGGTTGGGATGGGTGAATCCCTGGCGGTAAAGCTTGCCGTCCTGGATGTTGTAGCGGGTTGCCCTGCGCTTGAGCTGTCTTGCATGGACTTTATCTTCTGGCAATGTGCCGCTGCGCTTGTATGCAATGATTTCGTCCATCCAGCTGGGATTGACCTGAATGTTGAAAATCTCCGCCAGGGTCTTTGTGATACTTGGCTTGTCAAGGTATTCCACCCTTGTATCCGCTGGACTCTGATATGGTTGGGCGGTTGCCAGTCTCGCCAGTGAATCAGCCTTAGCGTTCTTTTCCCTGGGGATTTGTGTGATGGAGTGAAATTTGAACTTTTTTAGCAAGGTTTTGACGTACCCCAAATATGCCGCTAACTGCTGGTCCTTGACCTGGAAGCTGTCGTTGACCTGGTTAACGACTAGTTGCGAGTCGCTGAATATGTTGACGCTGTCAGCTCCTGAGTCAATGGCGAGGAGTAGACCGACGACAAGTGCCTCGTATTCCGCCATATTGTTTGAAGCTTTGAAGTTGAATTTCAATGCATACTCCGCGTTCAGTCCCCCGGGTCCTATTAAGATGACTCCGGCGCCGCTGGCCTTGGCGCAAGCGGAGCCGTCCACGTGCAGGTTCCAATCTGACCGTAGGGGAGTTGCCTCCTCACCGTTTACTATTTCTGTTCCGGGCTCTGTTTGAGTACCGGGTTCCGGCTGACGCTCAGTAAGTTCAGCGATGAAGTCCGCCACTGCCTGGCCCTTCATGGCGGTTCTTGGCTTGTACTCTATGTAGAATTCGCTGAGCTCAATGGCCCACTTACTGAGGCGCCCCGAGTGTTCAGGGTTCTGCATCACTTGCCTCAGCGGTTGATTGGTTAACACATGGATCGTGTGAGCCTGGAAGTACTGCCGGAGGCGTCTGACGGCAACGATAAGTGCGAGGGCCAGTTGCTCCAACGGTGAATATCTTGTTTCTGCTCCGTTCATGCCTCTGCAGGCGTAGAACACTGGGAGCTCATCCTGGCCCTCCCGCCGGACAATGGCACAACTTATCGCCGTTGCCGAGACCGCTAGATAGATGAACAGTGTTTCTCCTTGCATAGGGACAGAAAGGAGAGGGACTGCCGCCAGGTATTCCTTTAGGCCCTGGAACGCCGCCTGACACTCTGGGTTCCAGTCAATGACCTTCTTGTGAGTTGTTTTGAGGAGTTTGAAGAATGGGGCACACCTATCAGTTAGTCGAGAGATGAATCGAGAAAGGGCGGTTAGCTTGCCCTGGAGGCACTGGACGTCCACCTTATACTCAGGGTTCGCCAGGTTAAGGATGGCCTGTACCTTATCCGGGTTAGCCTCGATACCTCGCTCGCTGACGATGTAACCGAGAAATTTGCTAGCGGTGACTGCAAAGAAACATTTTTCTGGGTTGAGGCGCATATCATAGGCCAGGAGGATGGTTACTATGATCCTGAGGTTTGCCACATGTCCACTGGCCTTTATGCTCTTAACTAGCATGTCGTCCACGTAGACCTCGATGATTTTGCCCAGATGCTCAGCGAACATGGCGTTCATCAACCGCTGGTAAGTTGCACCGGCGTTCTTCAGACCGAAAGGCATGACATTGTAGCAGTAGAGGCCTTTATCGGTGGTGAAGGTGGTGCATTCCTGGTCGCTGGGGTGCATCCTGATCTGATTGTATCCGGAGAAAGCGTCCATCATACTGAGGAGCTCGTGTCCGGCAGTTGAATCGACTAACTGATCGATACGAGGTAGCGGGAAACTATCCTTTGGGCATGCCTTGTTGAGATTTTTGAAGTCGACGCACATCCGCCACTTGCCGCTGGGCTTTTTTACCATTACCAAATTTGAGATCCACTGGGGATAGATGACTTGGCGGATGAACCCAATGTCCCGTAGTTTGGCGACCTCCTCTCCGATTGCCCGGTACTTTTCCTCATCAAAGGTCCTCCGCTTCTGCTTGATAGGGTAAAAGGAGGGTTTGATGGTCAGCTTATGAGTGATAATTTCAGGGGAGATACCTGGCATGTCCACGTAGGACCATGCAAAGACGGCGGCGTTGTCACGCAGGAATTGGGTGAGCTCTGCCTCCACCTCTGGATCCAATTGGGCCCCTATGCGGACTGTCCGCTCAGGGTGTTCGTCTGAGATGCAGACAACCTTTAACGACGTGCCCGGGTTGACCGGCTCCTTCCTTACATATTTCTCCTCTTCATCCCTAGGATCCTCAAAGATGTTTGGTGGCGGTGCCTCATTACCCACCGTCAGAATTTCATGGCGGCGCGTTGACCGCGTTATAGTCATTGAATAACATTCTCGTGCCAGCTGCTGGCTTCCCCTCACACAACCCGTGCCATTGGGTGTGGGGAACTTCATGAGAAGCATGTACCCGGCAATGATGCACTTGAGCTTTTTAAGCGCTGGTCGACCAATGATGGCGTTGTATGAATTGACACAGTCGACGATAATGAACTCCGTATTCACCTCCGCCATGCATGGACTAGTGCCAATAACCAAGCGCATGTAATCCGACCCCAGCGGTTGTGTGACGTCGCCGGAAAAGCTGAGCAGTGGCTCGTGATCCTGGAGTAGTTTTTTGTTTCGCTTGAGATGGTCGTAGCAACCGCTGAAGATAACGTTGACAGCGGATCCGCTATCCACTAAGATTCTCCCCACTGAGAATTTGCCAAGAATGGCATCGACCAAGAATGGGTCATCATGGGGTAGATGCACTCCGCGTTCCTCCTCCTCTGAGAAGGTAATAGGTTCCCAACCTGATCTTGGGAGTTTGGCGGATCTTTCGTAGCAGATGTTGCAGACTTCCTTCGGATGATTAGCGCGTGCATAGCGTTTTCTTGCCCTGTGGGACATGTTGGTGATTGGAGCACCGCCATCGATGGTGTTGATGCGGCCCAAGGTCTCGACGTTAGCAATTACTGGTGGTGGTTGGCGCACCCTGAACTGTTCCATCTTGCCGTCACGGTACAAGGTCTCAACGGCTGTTTTGAGAGCATTGCAGCTATTGGTATTGTGGCCGCTGTCCTCGTGGTATTTGCACTACTTGCCTGTGTTCCTGGGTTTACCCGTTTTTGGGTACTTGGGAGGGGGTGGCGGTGGAATCTGATCCTTGCACTGATTATAGATATCTTCATATGAGGTCGTTAAGACCGTGAAAACTGCATACCGCTGCGAGGACTCCGCCTGCTTGTTGCGGTTATCTCCATGGGTTGGGCGGTTTCCCCTGTTGTAAGGCTGGTCCTTCTGCCGCTTGTTCTGGTGGTGGCCCTGCTGCCACTCCCTTTTCTTGTCAGTTGGTGGTGCTGGGGGGGTTTTGTTAGCGGTTTCCTGGTGACTGGAGGATGGTTGTGTTGACTTTGTTGGCGTTGCTGGTGGTGGTGGGGTTTCTCCATATGTGATGAATTCCGCCTGGGTGTGAATGACCGCCTCACTCATGACGTGGTCATACGTCGCATTGGGATGACTGTAATTGAGGTGATAGATAAACGGTCCCTTGAGAAGTCCCTTCCTGAAGGCCGCTGATGCCATAGTTTTGTCTAGGTCGCGGCACTGAGACGCTGCCGCCCGCCACCTTGTGACGAAGGCCTTCAGTGATTCGTCCCCCCCCTGCTTAACGCTGAACAGCTGACTTGTGTTGTGATGCCCGGCGGACAATAAGATGAAACGAGAGAGGAAAGCGTGTGATAGTGCATGGAATGAGCCGACAGAACCTGGCGGACATTCAAAGAACCAGTTCATTGCCTCGCCATCCAGTGTTTCGCTGAACAAATGGCACAAGGTGGCGTCGTCGAAACCCTTGTTGTTGGTGACCTTCTTGAAGGTGTCCATGTGGACGAAGGGATCGGACAATCCGCCGTAGTGCGGCATCTTTGGGGTTTTTGAATATGCTGGTCTGACAGCCTGCAGAATTGCAGCGGAAAAGGGCCCGGGTCTGGAAGTGAAGAGCGGATTCCGAGTTGGCGCTGGGACGCCCGACTCCGCCCGAATCAATCTCTGCTCCAGTTGGTGCATCCTTTCCAATAGCTGGGCGGTCGCCCCGTCGGCGGAATCGGTCTGAATGATCCGCTGGGCTGGCCTGCACCCTGGCACAGGCGGATTACCCTCTGTCCTCGCCCTGGTTTCTGAGCGGTTGGTGTGCGGGAGTGATTCCGCCTCTTGCTCTAACATTAGCTGAGGTATGGGCGGTGGTCCCATTCCCAACAACTCAGGTGGGTTCAGCGGTACCTGCATCTGTACGACCGGCCCTGGTACCAATGTTCCGGTGCTGGGTCGACTACGCCTGGTGCTACGTGACTGCTCGCTCTGTGCTGGGCGGTCGGTGGCCGCCAGCGTCCTCTTTAGTTCCTCAAAACGTGTCATTAGTGTAGCCACCTACCTTTGGGCTTCAGCCTTTTCCCTGCGCTCCTCCTCACGTTCTCTGTTTGCCTTGTGAAGATCCGCCAGTGCTAGCTCGTACATGGTGACGAGATCTTGGCCTGATGGGCGGCTGCTGCCTGGATTCGCCTCACCGCCGGGGTTGTGAATAGTGCGCGGTTAACGCCGATCGCGAGGTCGGAGGGTTGGGGGATGGTGGGCCGTTCTGCTTGCTCCTCCGTGTTTCCCCCGCTACCGTTAGTCATGGTGATTGTAGCGGGATGACCTTCTGTTCAAGGGTTCCCACAGACGGCGCCAATGTTGATATCTGAAAGTCCAGCGGTAGCTGGACCCTAGCTAACGTTGATCCGGTGGGCGGATCGGCACTTGTGTTGTTCTCGAAGCTCCCGTTACCTGCCAAGTGAAATACAACGGACGTCAGAGGGAGACCGCGCCGGGCGGTCTTCTGCTCTCCGATGCCTAAGTTAGTCAATGTACTTGCGTTGACAGAGTAACAGTAGATGAGTATTGAATGCGTAATTAATGAGGAGAGAGGAGAGAACCTTTTATAGGTGAGGAAGAGGTTGATCTTCTCTTTGTTTTCGATGTGGGACTGATATGCTTCAGTTCCCAGTTTCAGAAGCTTCTGATGCCATCTTGGCGTGGCGCGTGGCGGCGCGTCGACGATGATCTGGAGATGGTCCGACGCTGAGGCTGTAGCCTGCCTGGTGGTGTGTCTGCGTGTCATTCCTTTAGTTGGAATTAGTACCTTCGGCGGTACAATGAGCGTAGCCCATTATAGCTAATTATGTTTGCAAATGTACATGTATGTACATTTACTGATAATATTTTCTTTTTTTCCTCTCCTTCTGGAACCCATCGGTAATGGGTTCTTACTTTAGAAGTCTAGTAGAGGGGGATGTAGTTATGCCTTAAGAGAGGGGAGTGCTTTAATTTTACCCAACAGCATTCGAGAAACAAAAAAAAAAAACAAAAAACAAAACAAAACAAAACAAAAAAACAAAAACAAAAAAGCAGGTCATCAGGTAATTGAGCCTTAAGATGAATCCAATGGTCGAAATATTTGCTGACTCAGCTGAGTATTGATACTAACAACACTAGGAAAAGTTTCGAAAGCCAGCATTTGGGTCGGGCCCAACCCTGTCGGCCCAGCCCAACGTCTTATGAAGCCGTCAAGCCTCTCTTCCCAAAACCCTGAACCCTGTCCTCCCTCTTTCACGAAGCAACCTTAAAGGGGGGAGATAGAGAGAGAGAGAGAGAGGCAAGCAGAAATCGAGTAAGCAAAAGATGGGTAAGAGAGGAAAGAGTAGTAGTCAGAGAAAAGGCAATGAAAACCCTACTAAGACAAAGTTCCATGCCGTTGAAGACGACATGGATGATGAAGTCGATGCCTGTATGTTACTTAACTTAATTCATTCCTTTTCTGCTACAAGGAGGCAAATTTCTTTGGGTATAGTTGTGTAAAGGAAGTGATGGGTTTTGCCTTATTGTTTTGTTGCAGTTATGAAACAAAGAGATATTGTTCCCCTCGACCTTGATCAAGACGTTACAGATTCCGATGAAGATAACGAGCAAACAGTTTTCGATCTTCAGGTCTTTATTTGTTTTTTTGGTGATGAATTTGAGTTCAGTTTTGCATTTCCAATTAACCTCATTTTCAACTCCTTTCTCTAAGCTAGTTTTGTATGTTTAATTTTTTCTCAAGCTAGTCTTGCTATTACTGTTTACAGAATGTTAATGGCGACGAGGAAGAGGAAGACGACGATGACATCCCCGATACTGGAATGGCTGCAAAAAGTAAGCAATAATTATTCTGTTTAATTTCATATTCCTTTGTTGAATATTACTGCGATTATATAGCTCGGCTGTGTTGCTGTAGATTCTGGCAATTTGTCCTTGGTGGTTCTGCTTTAGTTTGTTTTTAAAAATTCTGTTTGTTACCAAGAGGAAGAATCATGAATTATGTGAAACAGGGTCTGTACTAGTGGAAGTCTCGAACTTTGCTACGTTACCTTATAATCTTTCAGTCTAGATTCTTTCTATGCATAAACCTCTGTCATCTGAAATTTTCAAAATAATATTATTCGACCCAAATTAGGTGAACAGATCAGCATATACTTCTCGTGCATGTCATTTTGCTCCTACAAATTATATATGAGCACTGCTGGTTTGAAGTTACAAACTTCTTGTTGCTTATTTATGTATTGTCTGAAGTTGTTAGGCAGCAGAAGTTTATGAGGGCGAAGTTTGGCGGAGTTGAGGATGAAATGCTTGATGAAGAAGAAGAAGAAGAAGAAGAAAAGCCGATATGGGGTGGAAGGAGACCTGGTTATCATGGTGGCGATAATCGTGATTTTGAGGTGATGACCTGCACTTACTAATGTCTCCTCCTTTTCTTTAACTGTTTTCATGTTTGTATGTGTTACAGTTGTGTTGCTCCTGAGTATTTTATTTATTGTTATGATATTGGATACGTATGGACATTTATTAATTTTGGGTCCTTTTTTTTTTTCTCCCTTTGGACTGATAAAGGAAAAATCAAGCGACGATGACTCTGCTGAAGAGGAAGCGAGAGAAGCGGAGAGGATTCGGAGAGAAAAGGCAAAGTCATCAACACGAGAAGACTTTGGGCTTGAGGATGATAGTGAAGATGAGAGTAATAGGGAATCGACTTTTGAGGTGAGGTTTGCAGAAAATGTGATTTTGTTAGGTGTTGGATTCTCTTGAAGCTCACCTTGTGATTGGGAGTGATCAGTGAACTCAATTAAATGTTTAGAAAATAATTATCATGTCCAGATTCTTTCAAATGGCATGTCATACAAATTCCTTTATTTCTATAGGAAATGTCAGTTCATGGAAAAAGTGAAAAAAAGTCTCGAGTGATACTAGAAGTAGCAGATGACATGGGTACAGCTTATGAGGAGGTCAAGAAAGATTTGAATGCTTTGTCAAAGGAGGAACAATTATCTGTTTTAAACAAGTATGGTTTTTTGTTTTTTTTACCGTAATAATTCTAGTATATGTGCTTCCTATAATTGTATCTGTATATGCATCCTAATAAGTTTATACAAGTGCTATATCTGTTCAGCTGGCTAATTTTCTGAGCATGTATTTTTAGAGTAGTCCTTATGTCTCACATTGGATAAATTGTTGCCTGCATTTAGAATTAGCTGTGTTTCCACTATATTAGGCTTTGTTGTTGGAGTCCTTGGGTATGGGGATTGAGAAGAGAGATCTTAGCATTTGACACTGGGTAGTTTTAGCCTTTTAGGTGTTATTTGTGTGGTGTGGCAGGGAATTGTACATGTGAATTCTGTGGGACAAAGGAGGTCCTCAGGAATAGTTTGTGTTGTCAAAAGAGGGAAAAATGATAATAAATTGGGGGTGACATAATAACAAAGGTTGATATTTGGAATAAGACAGAGGGGAAGGCTTCATACTTGCTAATACGCTGTGTATGAGGAATATGTGCTTGTATTTGATGCCTGCAAAATGTGCTACTTTACTAAGCTCAATTGATTGCCTTAGTGGGTAAGAGTACAAATGGACATTTATTTTAGTTTTACATTGTCTTATGTGCTGCCTGAATAATTAACATTTTTGCCATACAGTACTGCACCAGAGCTGGTTGGTTTGCTGGCAGAGCTGAATGATGCACTTGAAGAGCTTGAAAACAGAGTTGATCCAATTTTAATCAAGGTATTGTTCATATTTAATTAGCATTTTGTTTATAACTTTGGGTTTTATTGCATGCTTCTTTTGGTAGCATTTTGTTTGCCTTCCCTCTGTTCTCATCTTCGCATGGAGCATTTGCTAGGAAAGAGTAATCAGGAAATGTTCTTAGGATAATCTATCTGATTTTGTATAGACAGAGATGACTGGTGGGTATAAATGGACAGATCATTCTTCTTTTGACACTGAAAGAACGTTTCTTAGATTGTCAATTTTATGGATAATGACATCTGCTTTCTATGTCCTGTTGGGGTTAATATAAGTTATTAAAGATTGGTTGTTTCATGTCTGCAATTTGAACCTATGTAAATAGAACAGCCTATTCATTTTTAGCTTTACTCCCTGGTGGTGTCTTACTGTTTTCTTTTGGCTTTTATAAAAGAAAAATGGTAGTATTGTTGCTATTCTCCCCCCCCCTCCTCCTGCTGCAGGCCTTACTTCTCTGTGCTGGCGTTGTCCTGTTTTTTTATAAATTTCTGAATTTTGACGGTTGTTTTTTTTTTTGCTAGTTAGACCATGATGCTATATTTGGTAGACACTGACACTGTTAATAATTGTGAATTTTTTCATGCTTTATGAAGGTTAGAAGGGGTGAGGTCATGATGGAAGGAGGAATGCGCTATTTAGAGGTGAAGCAGCTTCTTCTGCTGGCGTATTCCCAAGCAATAACGTTCTACCTTCTTCTCAAGTCTGAAGGCCAACAAGTTCGTGATCATCCTGTACTTGCTCTCCTTGTAGAGATCAAGAGTTTATTGGATAAGGTTATCTTTATTCCTTTAAGCCCCCTCCCCTCCTCTTTCCCCCATCCATGTGTTTTAATTTTTAATTCTTATTGAATAACCATTTATTGGACATGGTTTTCCTTGGACATGTGTTTTCCTTGGGACGCATAAAGCCTTTATTAGCAGCATGCTTCCCTATTTGTTTGTAGAGTCCGTTTTAGCAAGAATCTTTTTTTCTTTTTTCTTTTTTAAACCAAATGGGGTCGTATGTGGGCCCAATCTTGGCCAATCTGATGATCTGATCCTGATTATAATGAAATGGTCAATTTTTTTCCCATTTTGTGAGTGTGTGTGTTCTTTTTGGGAATCTAAACTTTGAAAGTTCAGATCATTGGATGATGGATGACCGGAACAATCCCTTTTGCTTCTTATCAGAATGGTTCCTTGCTTAGAAGGGTTCTGTACATATTACATGGAATGCAGTGTGCTCTTGCACCCATCTCCCAACTTTTTTTTTTTAGATGGAATTTGCACTATGTGATGAATATATGGAGCATAATTGTGTCCCTTCTCTGGAGACTAAGAAACTCTTCTCTTAACCATTCATTACATGATTTGTCATCTCTTCTGCTGTTTTGAAATCATGATAGCAGATCTGTAGTAACTTTTTTAATATTCACCTTATCAAAAAAAAAAAAAAAAAATTTGTTTTAGTATTCACAAAGCTCGTTAGTTGTGATATCTGTAATTCTGATGGAACTTTTTTTATAAATTAATTTGGTATTGTTTATAATTGGTTGGTGGCAGACCCGCTTTGGTTGAACTTCTGCTTATCCATAATTGGTAGTTTTACCTTTGTATTATAGAAGTACAGTTTTTCTTTTCGTTTTGCTTACAAGCATTCATAGTGCTGGTTTTGTTGTTTAAAGATGGGGCTAATGTGTTTCACTTGATAGATGAAGCAACTGGATGAGAATCTTCCATCTGATCTCGAGGAAATCATAAACAAATATAATGGGATGGAAGCGGTGGTGAAATCGGTTAAAGAGAATGCTGCAAAACCATCGGATACTTTTGCTAAAGGATACAGGTCCCAACTTGTCTCACTTGAACCAAAAGAAGCAGCTGTGGTACTGCATCTTGTCTTTCAGCAGTATATAATATGTACTTTCCAGGTTTTGTACCTGAATGATTCATACATAAATATTGCAGTCACATAACACAGTCCAGATGGAAAAGGTGAAGTCTCTGAAGGATGATGAAAAAGTGGGAAAACGTAAACGTCAGGTAAGTCATACTGGGCAATGCTGTTAACTACTGTTAGATCCTCATTCCATTTCTTTTGAAACCTTTTATTATCTTTCATTGGGGGAGAGAAGTTTTCCATTTGTCTGATGTAGATCTCTTACTACGTGGCAGAGTGATGAAGTTGGTTCACAGAGCATGAAAATGTTGAAAGTAAGAGCTGCCCTTGAGGAAAAATTGAAGCAGAAGGGTGTTTTCAATTCCATCACTCCAAGAACTGATAGACCCCAGAAACATCTGAAGCCATTAAATGGGTATGACTTTGCTCTTATACATTGTAATTTAACTCATTCCTCCATTGTGCCAACTAATTCAACCAACTTCGAATTGAACAGGAAGCTTGAATCGTATGATGATTTTGATGATGACCCTGTAAATGCTGAAGGCGCTAACCAGGGTCGTGCAAGTTCATTGAGTGCTAGTAAAGTTTCCCAACTTGTTGCTGCTAATCGACATAAGTCAAAGGTTTGAACCTCAGTACCTGTTTTGTAAATGGCAAAACCTAGTTTTCTTAAGTGCTCTTTCTTTGAACATGCACCTTAATGGAATTTATATAATTCATTGAAATTATTTGCCCTTGTTTTGGATGAGAGATTCCTATAGAAAATAAATCTTTGCTTTACAAGGCCCAACTTTATATGTTTGGTATACAGGGGTTTTGTAGAATGCAATTCGAACATTAGTTTCCTAGTTATATGCCTGCATGTGAACGTATTAATCAGAATTCACATGACTCAGGAAAATCTTGATGTGGTTATTTTGAAAGAACCAAAAATAAAAATAAAAAACTGATGTGGTCGGTCATTATGCTCAGACTAGCCAACATATGATTGTTAAAATAATATTTTGATGTTTCTTCTCTCTTTATGAGAAGATTGTTTCAGGTGATGATGACTTACCTCAGAGAGATGATATCGGGGAAAGACGGAGAAAACATGAGCTCCGAGTACTGGCAGGAGCTGGAATCAGGTCCGAGGATGATGCTGGAGAAAATGACACTATTTCAGATGATGGAGACATTGAGATGGAGGATAGTGAAGCTGGAGATTCAGAAGATGACTTTTACGAACAAGCAAAACAAAACCGAGCTGCAAAACTCGCTGCCAAAGCTGACATCCATTCTAGGTTTGTATTGAACTGTGGTTAATTGCTACTTTTTGCATTGTGTGCCAACTATTAGTTTACTTCACTCTTTGATAGGCTCTGGATTTGTAATGCATTTTTGTTAGGCCATCTGACTCATCCAGACTGTCATATTTTGCTTGTTAATATGGGTTCAGCATTAAAAGACCGACAGTGTCGAGTTATTGTTGCATGTTTAGGTGTTTATTGGTTTTGAGTTGTTATCGGTTATCATGCTTTTGCAGGTCCTCCTCAGTTCCATCTTTGCCTGAAACTGTGGATGGCAAACGTCATATTACTTATCAGGTAAATACAACCCGGTTTTCACTTTGCTCATATGATCTTTGATTTTTATAATTTTTATGATTCTTTTCTTTGGCTGATCATATTCTTGTTGTCCCAATTTACTGTAGATGGAGAAGAACAGAGGACTTACTCGCGCTCGAAAGAAGCTGATCAAGAATCCAAGAAAGAAATACAAGGTAATTTGATCAAAATACTTGTACCTTTGATGTTGCAAGTTGCTAAAATTGCTCTTTATTAACTCGTCTCTCTTTCTGAACAGTTGAAGCATGAGAAGAAAATGAAGAATCGGAAAGGACAGGTACGGGAAGTCAAGAAGCCTATTGGTCCATACGGTGGGGAGACATCTGGAATCAATCCGAGAATCAGTCGGAGCACCAGATTTAAGAACTAATTTGTTGCTGCTCTTTATATCTTGTTCCCTCCCCCCGCCCACCTGGATGGTAAGCTTCATGTTGGAGCATTAGGAGTGTATTCTGTTATTAACTTGAAACCTCCACTTTTGATATAATGATGTAATTCATTTTGGTGAAAAATAGTTAAAATACTGAAATAGTCGGTAGTTTAATTATGAGATGTGATGAGTTACTGTTGTTAAGACTTGAGGCGCTAACTAATCAAGTTTGTAGACCCATGTTTTGGTTATTGTTTTCCTTTATTAATTATAATTATTTCCTTACTTTGGCAAGTTACATCATTCGTTATTTTGGTGAAAGAGAGGCGCTTTCTTTTGTGTTCAACCAGATTCCGAGTTTGTTTCTCTGAAAGAAAATTCTCTTGCAAAGAATATCTAGAATTTACTAACCGGATTTACCTTCTAATTATGAAATTTCAAAATCAGAACTTATTTCCAGAAAATTAACTCATGAGTAAAAATTGCGTGACGGATCCAATAAATTTTTTGTTTGAACACAAGATAAAAAAAACACCAACTGGATTTACAAGAAAATTGTGTGAAAACATTCTAGATGTGACTATTTAGTCCTAAATGATAATTGACAAGGTTGATTCTAGGTAATTATACATATTCTAAAGGTCCTGTTCAATGAACAGTGATGAGCAGTACTTCAGTGTTTTAGGGCAATAGTTTAGGGAAAGAGAACATGGACACATAGACCTTAAAATAATTTGGCTTTAAGTTTCAATTTGAATGGAGATCAAATTAATGATGTCCCCTGATGCTAAGGTCTTCTTTAGCTCAATCAAGGCTTCTAATTCATTGATAACACTAAATCCCGGGGCAAAGCGCGGGCAAAGTTTCTACTTTCTAGACATGCAGAAACACTCAATCAAGGCTTCTCATCAGTTATGGCATCCAAAGACAGCCAAAACACTTTGCATTTCACCATTAAGAAAACCATTCGCAAAAGGTAGAGGCAAAAGGAAAGGGAAAAATATGTGATTGATCGATTGAGACACTGCTGGTTTGAGACACTGCTGGTGTGGTTGTCTCTTTGGCCACTTCTCATACCTTGCCAATGAATTCCACATCAAACAAAAGAACTGAATATGGAGGAATAATACACGAACCTGCACCGTACAGGGGTAACCAATGAGAAACATAAGCTTACCATCTCAGTAAAAGGAGCTATACAGTACAAACTGAAGGAGCTAGCGAAAAGAAATGGAAGGGAAGTGTTCAAGGAATGAAGAACATGAATACTTTACCTCCTCTACACCCAGCTCCCCGTGCACCATATGCAAGTTCTGCAGGGATCTTCAAGGTGCGCTTTCCCCCTAATAGATTTGAAAGAGAATGAACTTTATGTAGTGCATTATAAGAATATGGATCCAAGGTTAAACACTACATTCATGGATTTACTATACCAGCAAGCATGGGAGGAATTCCATCGCCACCAAGAATACCTTGGTCCCACCCTTTGATTACCTATGAGATGTCCAAAGCACAATACTTAGTCTAACTTAGAAGGCTAAAAGAGTAATGCTAGCTGCTATACTGATGTGATTAGTAATGTGACTAGTAGATGTGCTGCAAATAATTTCTCATGTTCAAATCTTAAACCTGGAAAAGTTCAGAAATTTCATTCAGGAAGAGAAATATATACACAAGGCTTTAGTAGACAAGAATTTCAGCCAATGATCACAAACAAAGACCCTAAACCAGTTAACTGAAGTTCATGAGTTGCCGAATCAATATACTTGAGACGAAGAACACCACCTGGTTTGGGGAAGTCCTTGGCTCAAACAACAAGAAGATTCTTTAAGTTTAACTTTGGGCAGAGGCAAAGCACACCAGTAGCTACAACTAATGAACATCATTCATACCTCACCAGCACCAATTCGGAATGTAAGGGGCTTCCCACGATTATAGCTACTATCGAACACCTTGCCATTCTCCAATTTCCCAGTGTAGTGTGCCTGTGCATTTGTATTGCAAAATTAAACTATCACGCATGAAATGCTTGCAGAACTCAATGCCACGTGAACTATGATTTCTTAAAAATTTCTTGTTCTAAGCAGAAACAACAAATAAGCAAGGTAACCCTGTTGAAGAATCAAATACTAGGCTTTATATTTGAAACAACACATCATTGGTCTTGTTTAATACCTTAATCATCTGTCCCTTAACAGCCTCAGCTCCCTTCCCTACTACTTTGTCACAGAAAGCTAGTCCAGAAGGAGCTACAGTAAATTCACAAGGAGCAACTTCAGCTGCTTCAGTGGGTTGACCTGGCAAGAGCACATCAACAAGGCCAAAGCAGAAGCCAAAACCAATTGCTTCTCTTCTCCTTAATAAACTTGGCTTCTCATTATTTAGCTGCAGAACCTGTCCAGAAGAAGGTGAGCTTTTCTGGGCCTGGCTTAAGGTTTTTATTCTTGACGTTTCAGGTGCATTGAAATCCTTCGATGGTAGAGTACCGAGTGTTCTGAGCTTTCTGGGATTGCAAGTGCCAATGCAAGATGCCACCGAGCTCATTTCGACCACCAGTGTAATCTGAGAGAGATAGGTGCTGGAATTTGGAGAAAGCTATTTCCAAACCAAAAATAGGACCTTACATGGGCTTGTCTGTGACCAACTCAAAGCCCAATCAGGCCCAACAAATTTTTTTTTTTTGGTTTCCAGGCCCAACAACTTTGAAGATTGGCAGCTTTCAATAAAAGGAGCTTTACATTGATACAAATTTAGATAACCTTCAATTATGAAAACTAGCCTACAAATTTAGTATTGTTGTTCATCATTGTTCCTTGGCTAATCTTTCTCTCAAGTAATATAGACTTGATTGATATTCTCGCCTTGGTATCCACACACAGACACACTCCAATAATATCCGGCAACCATTCGTCCATTTTCTTTTTTAATATATAGAGGAAACAAAGTATAATAGAAGAGGAGGACATCAACCTTACCTCTTATGAAAGACAAATTACAATGAACATAAAATTGAAACAGTAAGAGCACAAAACAAAGTGCAAATACAACTGAAAAACATGCTCTAGAAACCCAAGTAAAGATCCAAAATGGAAAGAAGCACATGAACCTGAGAAAATAAGCAGCAACCATAAGAAGCTTAAGTAATTCAAACATGGGCAAATATGCACACGGATTCTAAGTAGATTAAGGCTGCAAAGGCTAGCAGCTAATGTGTCAAAGATAACCTAAACAGACAATTAAGAAAAAATATAGTAGTAAGAGTAAAGTATTTAAGAAAACCTGGAACTTATAAACTTTTATCATGCTTTAGTAGAAAAGGAATTATTATAGGCACCGAATTCACATGGGCACATGAAACTTGATTTCCCATAAAGTCGGGAAAACTAATCATCAACCATTGTCAACTACATCAAAGAGAACAAATCAAAACTTTGAAGTTGCAGTATGCATTACAAAATCTCCAATTGTAATAAACAGCCTTTGTAATTAAACCAAATTATATCTTTCCATACTCCATAGAGCTTGTGGACTTTGAAAGCCAAATGATTCTGCAGCAACAAAGATGTATTAAGAAGCTAACTACAGAAAAACATGATCTCTTACAAAAAGCTGATTAGTCGTCATATTATCGTTATGAACAAAGCCAGTAAAAGAAAAAGAACAAAAAAATTAACTCACTCTACTTCTATGTGAACAATATACAGAAACATAAAAAAAATTAAGATACCTTCAAATGCACAGACTTGATCTTCAAGGCCTATTCTGTGGCAGATAGTAATTCACCCTTTGAGTACCTCAGAACCAATAGTAGAGATAAATAAAGATGACACACACGTACACAACAACAACAACAAAAAACTGAAATTTGCAGAACTATTGACAGAAACAAAACTCACCAGCTAACAGTAGGTACAATACCATTCAACCAAATTAAGAGATTCATTGCCTCTCCATAGCACAAGTCTTGTGTTTGTTCTCTGATCTATCTCTTCCCCTTTTTTTACTGAAATTGTGAAAGGCAAACATCCCCATAAAAAGGAACCGTTTGAACCTCACTGCTCTCTTTTATATGCCTCATAAACAGCCAAAATAAAAAGTAAAGAACAACAATCAAACAAATATAATATAGCTCGTGCTTCAATAATGAAGATGACTGCCATTACTTATCTTTACATATCACCAGAAAAGTACTTCTTTTCTTCTTCTTCTTATGTCATTCAGCCCTCTTCCATTGCAGCATAATGTCCCTTCTCTCCCCTCCCCCCCCCCCCGGCGGACCTGTTCCTCACTCACTCCACTTCCTA
Organism: Rosa chinensis; assembly: GCF_002994745.2. Taxonomy (NCBI): domain Eukaryota; kingdom Viridiplantae; phylum Streptophyta; class Magnoliopsida; order Rosales; family Rosaceae; genus Rosa; species Rosa chinensis. The sequence continues at coordinate 37,901,515 of NC_037094.1, forward strand.
CACTCTGCATTCATCTATTTCAAATCTGTTGAAACAAAGTTAATAACATCCTAACAACACATTAGCCAATGCTATACATTTGAAAAAGAGATGTAAAACTAAGTACAAACCTTTTTGGAGGTACTTGCATTAATGAAAGATAGAGTATACCCAAAGAACCAATTAAAAAAGATGAAAGGGTAACAACACCTCTGCTGTTCATTTGAATAAGCTTATATCTTTCCATACTCCATAGAGCTTGTGGACTTTAAAAGCCAAATGATTCTGGAACACCAAAGATGTATTAAGAAGCTAACTACAGAAAAACATGATCTCTTACAAAAAGCTGATTAGTCGTCATATTATCGTTATGTTGTGCCAGTAAAAGAAAAAGAACAAAAAAATTAACTCACTCTACTTCTATGTGAACAATATACAGAAACATAAAAAAAATTAAGATATCTTCAAATGCACAGACTTGATCTTCAAGGCCTATTCTGTGGCAGATAGTAATTCACCCTTGAATCTGCTAATGCTTCAGCCATCCTCATCTAAGGGGTTCTCCATACATTACCAATCAAGTATATAGCAGCATATATTCGTTCTTGTGCTCGTATAGAATAATTCACATATGCATCTTATCCCCCATACCACCATGAAGAATGGTACTACTTCCTGAATGACACAGAAAAAGAAAAATGCTCATCTAGGCTTGAACTTATAATTTCAGAAAATATAAAAAGACTGAGAATAACAACCAATATCTATTAAAATCCACCAAACAAATTAATATGATATTACAGATTACAGGATTCATATCAGAGGTAGGTATTGTATGATTTCAGTTTGAATTTCTAATATCTTTCCAAGACTCGTAGAAGTAAAGTATATCAAACAATTTTGCATTCTTTGTTCCAAATCCTGAAAATATTAAAATGGACAAAGGAAACACACAATAAATACAAAAGTAGAGGAATGAATGGGAGAAAGGATTTGATTTCGTGGTTTTTTTTTTTTACGGGAACCTATGATGACAAACTGACAGATTTGAATATACTTGCATAGCAGACTGGATAAACTTCTACAATCACTGCATCTTTTGTGTCAATGGAAACAATTATATATCTGCGTGGTCTAAACGAAATCATTCTTAATGCAATTCATTTAAAACCCCGCTCCAACAAACATTCAAAATACTAATAATTAACCTCTTCTCAAATCCTAGAAAAAGAAAATCAAAAATAGTTTAATTAATCTGGATAACCTTACCTGGTCTCTTCGTTTTCTTGTTCGATCAGCCAACTTCTCTTTCTGTCTTCACTATTGGCTATTTCTATGAAATGAATGTGATTGCGTCAGTTGAAGCCAAACCGCTTCTGAACTTGGCTCCCGTACTGCAGTTTGATTTTCTCCAACGTTTCCCCTTATTCTTTTTTCTTTATTTTTTTTTTTTGTACTTTACTATACTGACTCTTGTAGATATTTTCATCTGAGTCAATTGTTGTTTCACCATGAATAATATGGGCACTTCCAAAAATTGGTGAAGCCTTTGACCAAAAGAGGGCCTGACTTTATAGTAGTAGAGATATGGGAGAAGGGAGGGTGAAACAAGACGGCCACTATGATGAATCCTATCATACATTGAGGAGAGAAACCATTGGTTTGCACTTGATACAGCTTTGATGTGATCCATGTCAGAAGACGATACCTCTTCCTCCTCATTCTTGATAGTCTTCACCTTACAATCTGTAAAACTACTTAAAACGAAACCTTATAACAATTGAAGCAACTAAGGTTGTAATTCTGATAGATGTGTTGTTCCTTTTTGTAAACAGCCTTCTGCAATTTACAGAATTAGAGCCTTTGCACAATATGCTTCTGATCTCGATAAAGCTACTGGCCTGCTGCCACTGAGGTGCCTCAATATAATTTCTCGCCTAGGATAAATCATTCAGGTAAGCTTTATAAGTTGGGAGCGGCATATAAAATTGGTTTTATCTACCATCCACTTGAATAAAACTAGAGCCCCTGACCTTCCTCACCTTGTGGTTCACCATCAGACTCCTCACTCTTTCAGCATCATTCCACTTCCCACCCAAAACATACAAATCGGCAATAAGAGAGTAAACCCCACTATCATTTTCTGGTTTCACCATCTTCATGACCTGCTCAACTACTCTTTCGGCCATCTCAAACTGCTTATGCTCCTTACAAGCCGACAAAAAGGCTCCCCAGACAGCAATATTGGGTTCAAGTTTCATGTTCTTAATAAAATCATACGCTTCCTCTAACAGCCCCACCTTGCCATACAAATCGACCATGCATCCATAATGCTGAATCCTAAGCTCCAAGCCACTTTCTTCAATCAGGTTGAAATATTTTCGACCCTCATCAACTAGTCCCGTGTTCACACAAGCACTAAGAACTCCTGTAAAAGTCAGTTCATTAGGTCTTACACCAGCTTTATGCATTGTCTCAAACAAACACAATGCTTCTTTGCTGTAGCCATGTTGTGCTGATCCACAAATCAATGCAGTCCAAGCCATCACATTCTTCTCTTGCATCAACTCAAAAACCTGTTCTGCTCCCTTTAAAAACCCACATTTCGCATACATGCTGATCAAAACTGTACCGAGCTCCGCATTCATCTCCCACCGATTCTTGACCATCAACCCATGAACTGACTTCCCCACCAACAACCCAACAGAGCCCAAGTGAGCACAGCCAGATAAAACCACTACTGCAGTCACTTGGTCAGGTTTCACACCTTCTTCAGCCATTACCATATCCCGAAACAGTGATAACCCAAGCTCATGTTTGCCATTGTTCACATAGGCTGCGATCATTGCACACCATGATGCAACATCTCTCACTGGCATTTCCTCAAACACCAGTGTTGCTCTCTCTACATTCCCGGTCCTCGAATACCCAGAAATCATTGTGTTCCAGGTGACCGTGCTCTTCTCAGGCATTTCGTCGAACAGTTTACATGCATCCACAAACGAGACGACGACGTAAGCATGGAGAAGGGCAGTGGCCACGTATACGTGAGAATCAAACCCGAGTTTAACGATATGGGAATGGAGGTGTTGAATGGTTGCGTGGTTATGCAATTGGGTACATGATTTTAGAGTAAAGAGAATGGAGAAGCTGTCGAAAGGTACACACTGCCGGTGCATTTGAGAATAGATATGCAGAGCTTTATGTGAGGAAGAAGAGCTGCGTATGGCTGCAGCCCATGAGTTGTAGCTTTTGAGGCACCAATAGAAGGCGTGGTTTGTGGGTTTGATAAGATGGTTTGAGAGTCTTCTTGATAGAAACCACATCATTGTTGTAATATAATCTTAATTACGAAGCTATCTTAGATCGAGATTATGCTTTTAAGACGTGTAGGCAGGGGCGGATCTAGTATGTACCTGGGGCGGGCTATAGCCCGTCCGAAGATTTTGGACAAAAAAAAAAACCTAGATGTATATATATATATTTTAGTTGGGTATAAGTGTATTGTCTATAATTCCAGCCCGTTCGAGTCGACTAACTCGCCCTTCATCACTTGGTCAGTCCCTCTCCTCCTCAGTCCTCATCAGTCATCACACCGTACAAGTCGATTTAGCTCCCAGGCTCCCAGCCTCCTCCTCCTCGGCTCCTCAATCCTCATCACTTCGATTACGCTCCCAGGCTCCCAGCCTCCTCCTCCTCTGGACCTCTTCTAACTTCTGCAAATCTGCAGCTCTGGCCTCTGGGCTCTGGAATTCTCGGCTTCTCCAAGACATCAACATCAATTTGAGGCAATGATTCATTGATTCAATGTAAGATTTTGTTTAATTAATTGAATCAATCCAATTTGGGGCAATTTATAGGGTTTAAGGATTGATGTGAAATTCATGTTCCTGGGTTGTATTCAGGTGAAGATTTCATGGATTGAACTCATTGAAGAATGAAGATTTCATGGATTGAACTCATCTTCGTCTCATCGTCTCATCGTCTGGTATGCAAATCTGCAATTTAACATTTTATTGTTTAATTGTTGTGGACTGTGGATTAAATGTGATGTGATTAAGTTGATTAATTGATTAACTGTCAAGCGGTTCTACAAATCTGAGTTGCTTTTTTCTTTTCCTTTCATAGTTTCATTGTGCATCAGTGCATCAGTGCATATAATTGTGACTTGTATTGTGGTTTTTTATTTTTCTTAAATTAGTTATTATGAAAAGTAGTTGATTCAAAGTTAATTTCTTGGTGAATAGACTTAGAATAGACTTAGAAATAGACTTAGAAACAAGATGGAAGATGAGTTTCTTGGTGATTGTATGGTCCTTCATATTGAGAAGGAATATGCTGAATCTATTGACAATGAATCGGTGATCAAAGAGTTTGAAGCTTGTGGAACTCGTAGAGTTAGATTTAGTTAGTTCAGGTTCTTGTATTGCATTGCACGTTTATTTTGTTATTGATTTTGTTTTTTAGTTTTGTATAGATATGCATTTGAAGGGTAAGGCTCACTACATCCCCCTTGACTAGGTGTATATTTTTCTTAAATTAATAAAATTCTCTCGCACCGTCGAGATTCTCTATAATATATATATATATATATATATATTTTTTTTTTTTTTGTTGAAGAAATTCCAGCCCGTCCAAAGTTTCAATCCTGGATCCGCCCCTGCGTGTAGGCATGCATGATACTATTTCTTGTAATATAATTCGTCCTGGGTTAGAGACGGCTCAATTGATCTCCTCATAAAGTATTCTACTTTCATTAAGTAACAAGCACTTGGTAAAATTTGTTGAAGCACAGACTATGCAAACACAAGAACACAATAGTATTTGGGAGTTTGAAGCTTATTCGTTTAATGCATCAATGTTTGCTTATAACCAAGCCTTTTACAACTAGAAAGAAACATGACAGCCCACGTTATCAACAACCCTAAGAACGTGGTACATGGATAGGAATAATTCAAATCTAAGCAACTGAACCCTATTAACTAGGGATTATTAACCAGAACAATAAATAACCAAACATTAAATGTGTTTAACCTCAGTTTAACACAACAAACCCTAATGCTCCATCAATTCCTCCCTTAAACTGTATTGCGGTTAGCAATCAGTTTATTCACAAGGCACCTTGCATATTCCAAGCAGCTCATGCATCCTTTCGAAAGTATCCAGCTTAAGAGGTTTGGTCATGATGTCTGCAATTTGACTTTGAGAACCACAATGTACTAGCTCCACTAGAGATCTCTTGTAAGATCACGTAGGAAATGGAACCTAACATCGATATGCTTGCTTCTTCCATGCATAACTGAGTTTCTAGACAGCTTAATAGTGGAACTGTTATCACAAAAGATAGTCGTGCACTTACTTTGATTGCAGCCAAGCTTATCAAGAATTCTCCTCATCCATATTCCTTGGCATGCACATGAAGCTGCTGGAATGAATTCAGCTTCGGTAGTGGATAGAGTGACTACATGTTGCTTTTTTGAGGACCATGACACAGCTCCTGAGCTTAGCAAAAATACATACCCTGAAGTGCTCCTCTGGTCATCAAGGTTTCCCGCGTAGTCACTATCTGAATAGGCTGCTAGCTTCCCATCATCTTCCTTCTTGTAACAATCTGAATAGGCTGCTAGCTTTCCATCACCTCCCTTCTTGTAACAAATTCCCAAATCAGTTGTTCCCTTCAAATATCGAAGAATCCTCTTAATGGCTTGCATGTGTAACTCCGTGGGTCTCTCCATATATCGACTTACTAAACTCATCACATACATCAAATCCGGTCTAGTGGCTATTAAGTACATGAGGATCCCCACTATTTGCTTATACGTCGTTGGATCAACCCTAGCCCCTCCTTCATCCTTCACCAACTTACACCCTGGAACAATTGGGTTCTTTACTGAGTTACTTCATTCTCTCCATGCCAAACCTTTCCAACACTTCTTACGCATATTGCTTCTGGCTGATGTATATTCCTTTAGAATTTTGCACAACTTCCGCACCAAGAAAGTGCTTCATCATGCCCAAATCTGTCATGTCAAACTCCATCTCCATTGAAGGTTTAAACTTTCCAAACATAACTTCATCATTGCTTGTGAAAATTAGATCATCTACATACAGACTGACAAACAACATCTTACCTCCCTCTTCGGATTTTATGAACAGAGTGTGTTCACATTGACATCTTTCAAAACCCTCTTTCACAAAGTAAGCTTCAATCTTACTATACCAAGCTTGGGGAGCTTGTTTAAACCCGTACAATGCTTTCTTCAACTTGTACACTTTATGCTCTTCTCCCTTCTTCTCATATCCCTGTGGCTGCTCGACGTAAACATCCTCATATAACTCCCCATGCAGAAATGCACTTATAACGTCTAACTGATAAACACACCAATTCTTTTGTGCCGCAATTGCCAAGGTCATTCTGATTGTGTCCCATCGAGCTACTGGAGCAAATACTTTAGTATAATCAATGCCATATTGTTAAGCATACCCCTTCGCCACAAGCCTAGCTTTATACTTATCAACTTCTCCTTTCTCATTCAACTTTGTTTTAAAAATCCACTTTACACCAATTTTTCTTGCTTCAGTTGGAAAAACAGTCAAATCCCACATTCCATTCTTTTCGATAGCACTGATCTCCTTGTCCATAGCTTCTCTCCACCTTGGACTTTCATTAGCTTCTTCAAATGAGCTCGGATCTCCAGTAGATATATACATGGCCAAATTATGCACTTCTTCCTCTTCTGACAAACCCTCGCCTGTTTCGTAATCTTGCATCCACCATGGCCTCTTTCTACTCCTCCCTTCTCGTTCATTTGGTGAAGCCCTTTCTGAGGAATCTATGAGTGGTGTGCTGTCAACTCCACTCCCATCAATTTGTTCTACTTCTCCTCCATTAGTTTGCACATTTTCTTCATTCTCATTTTCACTTTCAACCTGCTCCTCATCCTCTTCAATCTCTGATTCATCACCCCATTCTAAGATATCATTCTTCATCTCTTCTGCACTCTTATTCCAGTCCCACTTCGCATTCTCGTCAAACGCCACATCCCTACTCACCACAACCTTCCTCAAAACCGGATCATAGAGCCTGTACGCCTTAGACTCCTCACTTAAACCAAGAAGCACACACTTGAAGCTCTTGTTATCCAATTTAGTCCTCTTATTGTCTGGAATGTGAACATGGCCAATACACCCAAAAACTCGAAAGTGATCCACTGTTGACTTGATTCCACTCCATGCTTCCTCAGGAGTCATGTCTTTGACAACTAGGGTTGGGCTTCTGTTAAGTACGTGAACTGTCCAGTTGACAGCTTCGGGCCATAACTCCTTTGGAATTTGCTTCTTTGACAACATACTATGCACCAAATTCATAATCGTTCGGTTCTTTCTTTCGGCCACCCTATTTTGTTGAGGGGTGTAGGCTGCGGTGAGTTGTCTACGTATGCCATGTGTGCTACAAAACTGATTAAACTCATGTGAAGTATTCTCCGCCTCTATCCATACGTAAACAGCAAATGGTCTTCCCAGTTTCCTTCTCAACCAAGTTTCTAAACTTCTTGAAGATGACAAAAGCTTCAGATTTTTCAGACAAATAATACACCCACGCTTTCCTACTGAAGTCATCAATAAAACTAATCAAGTACCTTTTCTTGCTGTTCGATTCAGGCTTCACAGGTCCACAAATGTCAGCATGCACCAATTGTAGTTTTTGAGTGGCTCTCCATAAACTCTTCTTAGGAATAGAGTCTCGGTGTTGCTTCCCTACCAAGCAATCTATGCACAAATTGGATGGAGCTTTAAGTAGTGGTAGACCACTCACCATTCTTTTGTAATGAAGTGTCCTCAATCCCTTGAAGCTAAGATGTCCATACAACCGGTGCCACAAGTGCGTTTCATCCTCAGAGACAATTTGAAGGCAGGTTGACACTTTAGGTTTTTGTGCAATGGATGCTAGCAGCACAAACATTCCGTTAGCCGACATTGTAGTCTGCATAATTAGACCTCTTGTGGGATGGTATAGCTTGCACAAACCATGCTTAATTAAAATGGCTAATCCCTTCTCTTGGAGTTGACCAACACTCAATAAGTTGTTCCTTAACTCAGGTATATAATAAACTTCACTGAATACCTTAGTTATTCCACCAACTTGTAGCCTGATATTGCCTTTCCCCATCACAGCCATTCTTGAATTATTTCCAAGTTTTACTGAGTGCCTAAACTTCTCCTCCAAATCCAAAAACCAACTCTTATTACTACTCATGTGGTTACTGCAGCCAGAGTCGAGAAACCATGCCTCTTCTCTCTTTGAGTTGTGGAGTTCTACATATGACATTAGAAGCATCTCCACCTCCTCATCAAACTCTGTGTAGTTGGCCCCTTTTTCCAAGTCAGGACACTCATATTGAAAGTGTCCTAACTTATGACATTTGTAACACTCAATTGTAGCCTTATTGAAAGGTATTCTGCCTCTCCCTCGACCTCTTCCTCTGTAGCCACCACGAGTTATTCCTCTCCCTCCAAACCTCTCTTCCTCTCTTCCTCCAACCCTTACCGCATTTGTGATCTTCAAGGCATGTTCATCCTCCCTATGACCTTGCATCCTTTGCTCATGTATGAGTAGACTACTCTGTAATTCATCAGTGCTCATTGTTGTAAGGTTGTTTGACTCCTCGATAGAACATACTACATAATCAAACTTCAGAGTCATTGACCTTAGGATCTTCTCTGCTATCACGATATCTTCCATCCTTTCACTGTGAGCCTTCATCTTGTTGGCAATGGTGAGAGTCCGAGAGAAGTACTCATTGATTGTTTCTCCCTCTTTCCTTTGAAGTATCTCAAACTCCTTTCGAAGTGCTTGTAACTGACCTCTTTTCACCTTGGTGGAAACCTGGTATTTCTGCCTCATTGAGTCCCATATGCTCTTTGCTGTTTCTTTATTAAGGATTGTCTCCATAATTGTCCTATCGATGGCTTGGAACAAATAAATTCTTGACTTTCAGATCTTTCAGTTTGGCATCTTCAATTGCTTTTCGTTGTCCCTCAGTGAATTCAGCCTTTCTACTGGTATTCCATCCTCCACTAAACCCAGTACTCCTTTGATCTAAGGAAATTCTCCATCAACATAGCCCAATGGTCATAGTGACCATCAAACCTTGGTATTGCCGGCTGCACAAAGATGTTCTCCGTTGCCATCCTTCGATTACTCTTCTCTCTTTGTTGTTTTCCTCTGTTCTCTCACTCTTTCTTCTTCTCTAAGAAACTGCAGTTTCTTAATCACTCTCAATCAGGCCCCGTGATGGGGCTCTGATACCACTTGTTGAAGCACAGACTATGCAAACACAAGAACACAATAGTATTTGGGAGTTTGAAGCTTATTCGTTCAATGCATCAATGTTGGCTTATAACCAAGCCTTTTACAACTAGAAAGAAACATTACAGCCCACGTTATCGACAGCCCACGTTATCAACAACCCTAAAAACGTGGTACATGGATAGGAATAATTCAAACCTAAGCAACTAAACCCTATTAACAAGAACAATAAATAACCAAACATTAAATGTGTTTAGCCCTAACAGTTTAACACAACAAACCCTAATGCTCCATCAAAATGTGTAATGTTGTAATGGCTCGCATGCCTGCTTAGGGAATTTGGGCGCGGCCCATTCCAGGTTATGGTATACGATTTTGGCCCTCAAAGGTTGGGCTAGTGACATTAGACTATTGAAGTTGTCTACTGGTAGTTACATTTTTTTTATTCAAAGTGATAAATTTTCATTATAATACTTATAATGGTCGTTGCATACCATTCTGCTGCTATCATTGGCATACTAGAAATTGTGGTGATTCAACGGTGGTACATAGGGATAGGTCTACTCATTAAAACATCTATTACTCATTTATTAAAGTCAGCATATTCAACTATGAACTAGACAACATATAGTAATACGCTAAATTTAAACAAAAACTAAATTTTCTCATTACCCTTAAAATTAGGGTTAGGAAGTCTAAAGGTTGAACATTGACAGAGAAAAGTTGCAGAGGAAACATATCACTGTGTATAAACAATACAGTTTCGGTATTCTTTTCTATTTGAGCCAAGAACTAGCGTTCCTTGTAACAAGTTTATACCAGTGGCCATCAAGAATAATGGGTAAACACCCTTTCCTTTTCTCTTTCTTTAGTTTCGGGATCCTATATCACTTTTTATGCTGGAAATACTAGTATTCGACGGACACAGATTTTTTTTTTTTTTTCCCACAAGCTTCGGTCAGATTTCAGAAACTTCACACTTCTGTGTTCCTGTATGTAGTTTTGTTCTGCGAGGTTTCATCATTCTGAAAGACCCCCACACCGTACGTTGTAGTGACAAGAAATTAAAGCAACACATAGGTCCATGACATGACTGAATAATGTAAGCACGGTTCACACATTTCTGTCCAAATCCATCACCAACAAGAAATGTACTACATCGTTTCTAATCATGATGTTTCCATATATATGTTTATGGAATTGCCATCGAAAAATAGTTCCTTTCTGTAGACCACATCAGTTCACCACCACTGCTGCAGAGCTCAAGCATTTGGGGAAAAATGGCACTATTCCCACTCGATAGTTGAAGGAGGCTTTGATGTAATGTCATAAACTACTCTGTTCACACCACGGACACTATTGCAAATCTTCCGTGACACATCATCATAGAACTCATGTGTAAAGTAGTACCTGAAAATTTCATCACAACAATATGATTATTAACTTTTTACTACTTTATTAAGAGAGGGGAAACAAATTGGCATATGCCCAACAAACAAATGCAACAAGATAAAGGTGAGAAAACATAAAAACAACAATTTGTAGCACAAATGGAGGCATACCATTCGGCTGTCATCCCATCTTGACTTGTTACAGCTCTAAGACTAACAACATGAGAATGTGTCCTTTGATCACCTTGAACTCCAACTGATCTTACAGGCAGAAACACTGCAAATGCTTGCCAAATTTCATCATATAAGCCAGCATCTTTGATTGATTGTATAAATATCTCGTCAACCTGGAAAGAATTAGGTTTCAGCAAATGTTAATATAATTCCAAGAAAACCAAAGTAGTCACGGATTTAACTCCATGGACAAACATATATACCTGGCGGAGGACTTCTAAAGCATTGCCTGCAGTTACATCACCCAAAACTCTTACGGCAAGGCCAGGCCCAGGAAATGGATGGCGCTTTAGGAATCCCAGAGGAACATTCAAGATCTTCCCCAATTGGCGAACCTAACAAGATGCAAAATCAATAATCAGCACTCTACCAACAGAAGATTAATGCGTGATACATGCAAGATAGTAGGAAGCTGAGAGCTAAAACCTCATCCTTGAATAGAAGTTTAAGTGGTTCGATAAGCTTCAATTTCATGTCCTTGGGAAGCCCGCCAACATTATGATGGCTCTTGATTGTGTGGGAATGAGTCCTTCCACTTCCAGGTGGTGGACAAGATTCAATCACATCCGGATACAGGGTACCTTGGACTAAGTAAGAAGGTTTCCTACCTAATTTTTTCTCGAGTTCATGCGCAAAATCATCGAAAATGCAGATGAACTCTTTTCCTATTATTTTCCTTTTCACCTCAGGATCAACAACACCTTTAAGCTTACTAAGAAATTGTTCTGAGGCATCCACACAAGTGACAGGCAAATGAAGATCTTTCTCAAAGGTTTCCATCACACGTTCTTGCTCCTTATATCTACAGGAGAGAAGAAATTACTATTAGGGAAGCATAAGAGACACAAGTGAAGCCTGCAACATATAAAAAAATGATAATAATAATAATAAGATAAAAAAATTAATCACTTTCCAAGTCAGTTAAACTCCTAGCTCTTATTCACCTCAACAAACCATTGTCGACAAAGATACAATGAAGCCTATCACCAATAGCCTTATGAACAAGCGTTGCGGCCACTGTGGAATCAACACCTCCTGATAATGCACATATGACGTGATCTTCAGGCGCTACTGTGCTATTTATCACTTTTATTTCTTCCTCCATTACGTTTTCCATCTTCCATCCTGCACTGACTCCACAAACATCAAACAGGAAGTATCGAAGTGTCTCCATCCCTCCTGGCGAATGTGTCACCTACACAAGATTTCCAAATCTCATTCACTGAAGCAGTTATAATTGCCAATAACAGTTGAAATCTACAATCAAGGAAAACTTAAAAGCAAACAAACACTTAACACTAGAGCAACTGCTAACATTCATTTCCATCACATTATAACTCACAGAAGGTAACACACTTCGAAACAGAAACAGAGATTTTACTACATTGGGAAATCAGGAAGAACCAAAAAACATTCATAGATACTAGATACGAAAGTCAAAGCAAACATTGCAGGTTCCATCAAAGTCCAATTCAGCAACATACATAACAAAAATGTTGAAAGCACATGATAACGAGTCCACTGAAATAATACCTCAGGGTGGTACTGCAGCCCATAGAACCTCCTTTCGGGGCTTTCGATGGCGGCCACCACTCCCTGCTGGCTCTGCGCCACCACCCGGAACCCCTGGGGCAGCTTGGCCACCTCATCCCCATGGCTCATCCACACCACCTGCCTGTCCCCAACCCTGTTGGACCCGAAAACCCCTGAATTGCTCTCCACCACAATCTCCATCTTGCCATACTCCTGCTTCTCCCCAACCCTAACCACCCCGCCGAGCCGCTGCACAATCAGCTGCAGGCCGTAGCAGATTCCGAGGACGAAGACGCCGTTGGCCTCGGCCCACTCGGTGAAGCCGGGCGGGAAGCTGGGGGAGTCGTCGGTGTGGACGGAGTGGGGCCCGCCGGAGAGGATGACGACGCGGGGGTTGAGGTCGGTGATGGTTTTGAGGGGGCTGGTGCCGGAGATGGTGAGGGAGAAGACGGAGAGGGATCGGATGCGGCGGGTGATGAGGTGGGTGTATTGGGAGCCGTAGTCGAGGATGAGGACCAGGTCCGATTTCACTGCTTTTGGGTCCATGGCCGCAGCGCTGGCTTGTGGTTGGCTAGGGTTTATGGAGGGTTTTCGAGTTTTGAGTTTTGTTTTTGTGTGGGAGACAGAGCGGGTGGCTGTGCTTTAATATCACACGAGTCAGGGTTTAAGGAAAGGGACAAATTGCAAGAGCATTTAGGGTTTTGGACGTTTGGCGGGAAGTGCACTTTAATCGAGATTGGTTCTCTTATGTATACAATCCTACTCGGATTCTACGATTAGTGCAATTCTGTATATTAAGTCCAATTTAATTGAAAGTGCAAAAATAAAATAAAATAATAATAATAAAAAAATAAGAAGTTTATATTGAACTTTACATATGTATTCTATGGGAGTTGTGATATGAATCTAGCATAAATCTAAACACACTCTACAATTAAAAATTATGTTGAGAATAGTGACATTAGAGAAGAATTGCTTTGGCTTCGACACGCAAGTAAGTTTAGAAATCATTCTTGTTAGGAGAAACAGAGCTACTTAGAAGGAGGCAAGTTTTGTAACTGTTCGCTTGACATAGGCTCATTCTCCACCTGTTTAGCCTTGGTCTAGGACTTTAGTCCTTACGTTAAAAATAACTCAACTAAACTTCATTTCCAAGCTCCAGCTAACTATGGTGAGATTTACTTTGGAAGGGCTTTATTATATAAACTTCAAAGGTGGCATTGATAAAAGAATGTATAAGAGCATCTCCCATGGTAGGCTAAAAGCCAAATAGTTTTAGCCTACCAAAAATAGAATATTCTCTATAATATGTTTTTTTAGCCTACTAAAAAAAAATAGTGCTGCCACCGGAGGCTAAATTTTGTAGGCCAAAGTCAAATTTCATCACATCTAACGGCTATAATTTAATTTGATAATGACAAAAAAAGGGCTATTTTTCTAATCAATGATATAATGATAGTTGTAAATAACGGTAATAAACGGCTATAATTTGAAAATGACAAAAAAAAGGGCTATTGACAGGACCCGCCCCGACTTTCACCTTGAAATCCGAAGTGGCCCTGCAGGGCCCACCTTAGAAGAAATTCTATCAAAAAATTTGGCAGAACTTCCTCCAAAAGTAGACTACCAAAAAACCTGTAGAAAGACATTTACACTTCTAAAATAATCCACCCTTATTCTTTTGGAGCCAGCATGCTCCCTATATCACAACATCTCCCATTTCACAAACAATTCTGAACATAAGAATATTAATCTCATCAGTTATCAGAGCAATCTAATGTACATGCGTACAAGATGATAAAATATTAAGTACCGATACTTTTATAATGCGGAAGCTATGACAATTATGCCTCAACCCCATGTACGCTCGACCTCAAGCTGATCTGGCCTGCAAACTGGGCATTTAAAACCGAAGGGCCCAGGGGAAAAGCATTTGGAAACCATTAGAGTGAGTGGACGAAAAATAAGTAATTTCAAATGAACAAGTGAAACTTAATACTTTCCCAAGTTCTTCTCTAAAACCTCGCATGCAGTAAAAATCTTAGAAACACTCTTAATCATCATCTTTACTGAAATCTCAATCACATAAAATAGAACATCTCGAAATCTCTTTAAAATCTCAAATCCCTCAAACACATAATGATGTTTGAAACATCTCGTTAAATTACTCATATCTCAAATCATATCTCAAAATAGACAATGACTAAAGGGGATTGCCGATTAGTCATCTCATGCCACCTGGAGGGGACTGCCGACCAGTGACGTATCAGAGGGGACTACCGACCGGACGAGGAGGATGGTTAGAGGGGACTGCCGACTAACTACCTCATGTCATTTGGAGGGGACTGCCGACCAGACTATTACCTAGAGGGGACTGCCGACCAGGTAAAGCATGCATGCGCTGACTTATTTACCTCCTTAGTGAACTGGAATCAATCGCTTTAAAATAATTGCTTTCGGAAAGAAACTCGACATTAATTTAATAAATCATCAATAATTACCGAAAGCATAACTTAAGAATATCTCGATATCTCAAACCTCAATATCTCAATAAATCCTCGAAAGCATAAATTAAATACTTGGTAAATCAATAAATGCTTTCAGAAAGAAATCTCAATATAACTTCAAAGCTAGTAAGTGCGGAGCTCATAACTCAAGAAATCTCAATAATTCAATCATGCTCAAATATTTGATAAACATTCGTACTCGTGTATCCTCATATAAATTGATATTCGAAATCAATAATTCTCATAATATTTTCTAATCGATCACTTCCCGGAATCATTTCCAAACTCAATAAATCATAAATAACTATCTCGAAAGTCTACTAAAAGCCCTCGGGAAGGAATTTCAATACTAACCCTCGTAATCCATAAATAAATCTCAATAAACTAAAGCTCATAAAATCATAAAACTCAATAATTCAAATAATAAATTAAATCTCAATTAGAAAATAACAATAATACCGCATGCATAATTAATTTAAAACAAATGTCCACTCACAGTACTATTTAGGCAACCACGCTACCGGTTTCCTACGTCGAGCAGTAGTTCGGCACGTCGCCTGTACACAATTACAATTCGTGAATAACAATCCGGAAATTAAATACAATTCCCACATCAAATCCTCATAAATCAACCTTTCCATTTCTTATCCGATTTAACCAAAACTTCATCATTAACACTAATTCTTTATTACAAAGTTTCTAGGGCAAAATTGAGAGAAATCCAACGGTCGGATTCTCGTAAATCGATAATCGAAATTCTAAATTTTCAGATATTTATAATCGATTCAAAACTTCCCCAATCTTCACCAAACTTCATATATAAGCTCTTCAACATTTATAGGATTTAATAGGCTAAAAATTGAAATTAAAAAGCTGCCCTAAGCGGCGGAGGCGCCGCTGCCACCAGCTCCAATGGCCACCAAATTTTGGCAGTAGCTTGGTCTCAACCATATGAACAACTTTCTCAACTACAACAAATCCAGAAAACGATTAGAAGTACCTCAATAATTAAGGAGAAATTTGAACCCGAATCGTGAATAGTGACCCGTAGCTTCCAGCCGTCAGTTCTTCCTCCACGTTTCAATTCTAGGCAAAAGCTTTGGGGAGGATGGTCTGCGTCTCAAGTCGCTTCTGATCGGCCAAGTTTGGCTAGTTTTGGTGGCCGAAAACTGGAGAATGAAGCGTTGACCGAAATAGGTACCGTGGTGTTCTCGGCCTTAGGTCTTCATTTTCCGGCCAAAACACCGTGATATACCACCATGGGGAGGTTGGGTACGGGCAGAGGAGTCCAAAGGTGCCCACCTCACGTTCCCAGGTGGCCAAAGGAGGAAGTTGCAGAGGTGAGGCCGAAGAGAGAGAGTGATGCGGAAGGGGAGAGAGAGAGAGAGAGAGAGAGAGAGAGAGAGAGAGAGAGAGAGAGAGAGAGAGAACGCAGGGAAGGAGAGAGAGAAAGAAAAAGTTACCCGACCACTGTAGAAATTCAAATATATACTATCTACCATGAACATTAACTTTTATTTTTCGCTTATAACTTTCGCATACGAACTCCGATTTTTACGTACCACATATGCACACGCTTTGTTTAACGTCCTCTACAACTTTCCTGAGAAAATTTACTCAAAGTTCAATATGAACAAAAAGTCAACTTTTAGGGCCTCCTAAAAGATCGAAACGAAGCCAAAAAGTAAATGTAAATGTCGTTTACCGATCGAAAGACTTGTAAACGGGTAAATTTAGGTTCGGGACGTTACAGCTATTTTTCTAATCAATGATATAATGATAGTTGTAAATAATGGTAATAAACGGCTATAATTTGAAAAAAAACAAAAAAAAAATGGCTATTTTTCCAATCAATGACATAATGATAGTTGTCAGTAACAACTATAAAAGGCTATAATTTGTGTACATACTAGGGAAGTCTCCACCAGGTTTGGCGCTATCAATTAAGATCCTTCAGTACTCCCCAGTACTATACCATGGGCCAGGTTCACGACCCACCATGGCATGACTCATATGGGATGTCACCCGGCCACCCAGGGCCCGGGGCAAGGTTGGCACAGCCCATCTAATTACACAAACAAGAGAGCTGATATGGCATCAGAAGAACAAACTATGTCCCACATCGTAGATAGGGGAGACTCCTTCCCCATGCTCGAGTATAAGGGCATTAGCACAACTACCTTTGACGGGTAATAACTCCTTTATCCACTATTTACTTGATACTCTTATATATTAGTTTCTCACTCAAGCATCGGAGAGGTGTAAACCATCCGGTATGGTTTACCCCTCTAACGCTGTATTCTTGATTTAGGATTTAGGAGTTGGATTGGTATCCCGGACGGTATAGCATTCTGTGTGAGGTACCCGGAGAAAGCCACCATAAACAATTTGAAAATGAAAAAAAAAAAACGACTAGTTTTTCAATCAATGATATAATGATAGTTGTCAAAAATGGCTATAAACGGCTCTATTTGATGCAAAAAAATTTCTATAAAAACTTGGACATTATTATTGTTTTCATCACAACAATTTTCACCCAACTCTCTCTCTCTCTCTCAAATTAGTCACTACAATGGATTCATCCCAAATATCATCATCCTCTCTTTGTTCAAATGGAATCGTTGAGTATTGCAATTTTGCCTAGGCCGCATTTGATCGGGAGCAAGATTTGTTACTTCGTATGTGTGCTAACAACAATCTCCTCTTAGTAGAAAATCTCGACAGCGAAGAAGATGATGCTCAATCATGCCGGAGAGGTGCAATTCCTGGTCACATAGTTGTTTATCGTGATCGAGAAGCTGCTGCACACAATTTGATTACAGATTATTTTGCAGAGGTCCCCCAATTTGGTGAGCTAAAATTTCGCAGAAGTTTTCGAATGAGTAAAAGTTTATTTTATCGGATTGCTGATGCGGTCAAAAATCACGACAATTTCTTTATGCAACAACGCGATGGAATTGGTAGGCCCGGGATTGTCATCATTTGTAAAAATCATAGCTGTTTTTTGAATGCTTGCATATGGTGTACTAGCTGATTCTCTCGATGAATACTTAAAAATTGGTGAGTCCACAGCAATTAGATGCATGAAAAAGTTTTGTCGGGCTATTGTAGAAATATTTGGAGAGCAATATCTTAGAAAACCAACAGCTATTGATGTTGCAAGACTCCTTCATATTGGTGAAGAATGTGGGTTTCCAGGAATGTTAGGAAGCTTAGACTGCATGCACTGGAGGTGGAAAAATTGTCCAACAGCTTGGGCAGGTGCTTATGCAGGGCGTAGTGGATCGCCAACAATTATTCTAGAAGCAATTACTGATTATGATCTTTGGATATGACATGCATATTTTGGTTTACCAGGCTCCAACAATAACATTAATGTTTTGGAAGCATCCTACTTATTTGCGGAGCTTGCTGCAGGTAAATCACATCCATGTCATTATTTTATTAAGGATAAGGCATATGATGTCAGTTATTACTTAGCTGATGGTATATATCCCAAGTGGTCCACACTTGTTCAAACAATTCACGATCCTCAAGGAAGAAAAAAACAATTTTTTTGCCACAAAGCAAGAATCATGTAGGAAAGATGTTGAACGTGCTTTTAGAGTTCTTCAATCACGTTGGGCAATTGTTAAGGGTACAACACGTTTTTGGGATAAACGTTTTTTACATGATATAATGACTACATGCATCATTAAGCACAATATGATTGTTGAGGATGAGCGTGATTTGACAGCTCCGATTAGAGAATTTAATCAAGCGCCAGCCCCTACTGTTGAGATGATCATTGATGAAGATGCACGATTTAATCATTTTCTTGCTCGAAATAGGCAAATCAAAGACAAGACGGCTCATTTTGAACTTCGGGATGCATTGATTGATCATCTATGGGAACGTCATGGCAAAGATGAAGCTTGAAGTAGTTGATTAATGTTTTCTTTTGCGTTAATTTTCTTTTAATGTTGTCTGTTTCTCTTAGTTCTCGTGTATTACATTTATTACTTAATTGTATTTTCTAATTGTAATGAAATAAATAATTGTATTGCCTTTCTAAACAAATTCTACATGATTCATTTTGCACACATTTCAAAATTATGTATTGGACGAAAGTTATTGGAATTCATACAGAATCACAATAATGAACTAGATAACATTATTTCACATTGTCCAATATGGTAAGATAAGATACGAATGATTCATTTTGCACACATATCAAATTTCAAAATTATGTATTAGACGACAATTATTGTACTTCATACAGAATCACAATAATGAACTAGATAACATTATTTTACATTATCCAATATGGTAATAAACATGTCCCATGAGCCTTCATAACTTGCAGAAGGACTCGTACCAGTAGATGATGAAAAGGAGGCCATTGCTTAAGAAACAAGAACTTCTGTGATCCTCTCTCTATTTACTCGCAACTATCTATGGGGCTAGATTTCTGAAAGCTCGTATCTTGAGAGGTCACAGGAACCTTGTATTTATAGTGATCATTGTCAATAGAGTCCTCCCCATAAGAGGCATATGAATTATATCGAAACTGATCTACTACAATTAATCTGATGGTTATTACTTGGTTTCCAAGATATTTAGATCTCCTATTATGAAGTGTGATTCTTATCACAACATAATTATACAAGGACTAGGAAACGTGTTCTATCTCGGATTGTTTATTTCTGCAATCTATGATAAATTATCAATCATAATGCAAATTATATTTATGTTCAATAAGATACGATTGTCTTCGATGACAACCATTGGATTAGATTATGTAAATGCATCAACACCGTTAGATTCATTTATTTAAAATGACTATTTATCTACATGAAGACCATAAATACACTACTTCTCCCACAATACACAACACACCAATTCTTCTACTACTTCAATGTCTTCTTCTAAGCATGGGTTGAATTTTACCGTAGAAGAAGATCTACAATTGTGCCATGTTTATCTTGATATTTCTCAATGTCCAATTAATGGTATTAACCAGAAAAAGGATGCACTATGGGAGATGATTGTTGTTATCTACAATGAAGGCAAGTCTGAGGAAATGAGTCGATCTAGTGAGTCGCTTCAAAGTTGATTTTCTGATCTATGCTTACCGGTCAGTAAACTTCGTGGTCATATTCGACAAATTGAGTACCAAAATCCAAGTGGTGCATCAGAGTCCTATATTGTAAGTATCGCATATCCATAAGTTGTAGTATAATTAAATCTTAGACTATCTGAATATAAATGGTTTTTTACATTTTGTTTGTTTATTTTTTGTTGTTACATTTTAATATTTTATTTATTATTGAAATTAAATTTGGGTGAATTTATTTTGTGTTTAAAATCTGAATTTATTTGTGTTTAAATTCAGAATTTATTTTGAATTTTATTTTGTAACTCATGGTGTTTTATTTTGATTTATTTTGGGTTTTAGTTCTTGTAACCTATGGCTTTTGGTTACTACCCTATTAATGGTAGGGAGTGTCATAAGAGCCTATAAATAGGACCATTTGTTGCATGCTCAAACACATCAATGCTTATACGTAATATTGTTACGAAACACTTCTATTCGCCCATCAATTTTCTTTCCAAAATCCCCTAAAGTGTCTTGTGTGTTTTTTGGCCAAAGAAAGGTGTTCTTTTGGTGGAGCTTTGGGTTCCTCCAATTTGTGCAGATTGGTGTGAGCCACACAACTTGTTGTTGGGTTGTTGTATCCTGGAGGGAACAAGTCAAGAGATTTCTGGTGCACCGGTATTGTTCCGCAGAGGGCTTGAATCTCCTTAAAGAGAGCGAGATACCCGCGCCTCAGCCTTTTGTCAACGAGTTTCTCATATAGAAATTATAATTTTATTGTAATTTCACCAACAATTTTAAGGAGATTCAAAGAAGATGAAGCGTACTCAAGAGAAGCCGCTTGACAATGTGAGAGATCTCAACAAGCCTTTCCGCTTCAAAGGTGCACATTTCAAGAGATGGAAGGGAAAAGTTCTCTTCTACCTTAATCTTCTCAAAGTTGCATATGTGCTAACGGAGAAGAATCCATCAAAGAAGAGTACCGAAGGCATGAAGGATGATGAACTCCTTGCTCATGAAGAAAAAGTTGAAAATTTTCAAAAAGATGAGTATAATTGTCGGTACTATCTTTTGAACTGTCTTGCTGATCATTTTTATGATTATTATGATACAACATACTCTTCTGTCAAGAAAATTTGGAAAGCATTACAGAGCACATATGACACCGAGGAAGCTGGTGCGAAAAAATATGCTGCAAGCCTTTTTTTCCACTATCAAATGGTGGATGGCAAGTCGGTTACGGAGCAAGTCCAAGACTTTCAAATGATTGTAGCTAAAGTTACATCTGAAGGTGTCAAAATTGGTGAAAATCTAGTGGTGGCTGGTATCATTGATAAACTTCCACCTTCATGGAAAGAGTTTCAAAAATCCATGCGTCATAAACAAAAGGAGATTTCCTTGGAGACCTTGACGGCTCGCATCCGAGTTGAGGAGGAAGCAAGAGGTCAAGATGTTCTTATGCAAGATACAAACAATGACACATCTAAGGAAAATTTAGTATCTTCCAATAATAATATGCCCAATGGTCATTTTCATAAAAATTCTCTTATGCAGCCAAAGAAGAAAAATATGAAAAAAGTTGGTAAACCTCACCAACAGAATAAAGGCAAACCAAGTTATGTGAATAAGAACCAACATCCTCCTTCAGAAAATAAGCAACAATATACTTGTTGTTATGTTTGTGGCAAAAGTAGGCATATTGCTCGAAATTGCAATTATCGAAAACGTGAGGCTGTTCCTCAAACTCACGTCACTGAAGAACCATATGTGGTAATGATAACTGATATAAATATGGTTCAAAGTGTTGAAGGATGGTGGGCAGATTGTGGTGCTAATAGGCATATCTGTTATGATAAAGATTGGTTCAAGAAATACACTCCTTTTAAGGAGCCCAAAACAGTTATGCTTGGAGATTCACATACTACTCATGTGCTTGGAACTGGTGAGGTGGAACTCAAATTTACTTCTGGTAGGGTGCTAACTTTGAAAGATGTGTTGCATACACCCTCCATGAGAAAAAATTTTATCTTCTTAATAAGGCTGGTTTTAAACAAACTATGGAATCTGACCAATATGTGATCACCAAAAAAGGTGTATTTGTGGGCAAAGGTTATGCTTGTGATGGCATGTTCAAATTGAATGTTGAGAATAATAATAAAGCATCTACTTCAGTTTATATGCTCTCTTCTTTGAATTTTTGGCATGCACGTTTATGTCATATAAATAGTAGATATGTGGGAATCATGAGTAGCTTGGGTTTAATTCCTTCAGTGCAAAAAGATTTTGAAAAATGTGAGACTTGCAGTAAAGCAAAAATTACTAGAAGGCCTCACAAAAATGTTGAAAGGAATACCGAGCTATTAGAATTAATTCATACAGACTTGTGTGAATTTGAGGGAATTTTAACTCGTGGAGGTAACAGGTATTTTATCACTTTTATTGATGATTGTTCTAAATATGTTCATGTCTATTTGTTGAAAAATAAAAGTGATGCTTTTGCCAAATTTAAAGAGTTCCTCCTTGAGGTTGAAAATCAATTCGGTAGAAAAATTAAAAGACTCCGAAGTGATAGAGGGAGAGAATATAATTCTTCTGAATTGAATTCTTTTGTTCAATATTTAGGAGTGATTCATGAAGTTACTTCACCTTATTCACCTGCATCTAATGGTGTGGCAGAAAGAAAAAATAGAACTTTGATTGAGTTAACAAATGTCATGTTGATTGATTCAGGTGCTCCCTCTAATCTTTGGGGTGAAGCAGTTTTAACTGCTTGTTATGTGTTGAATAGAGTGCCACATAAAAATACAAAAATTATATCATTTGAGGTGTGGAAGGGGCATAAACCAAATTTGGGTTATCTTAGAGTTTGGGGTTGTCTAGCCTTTGTGAGGTTAACTGACCCTAAAAGACCAAAATTGGGTGCTAGAGCTACTACTTGTGTTTTCGTTGGATATGCTTTAAATAGTACAACCTATAGATTTCTTGATGTTGAAAATCATGTTGTGATTGAATCTGGTGATGCAATTTTTCATGAAGAAAAATTTCCTTTTAAATCAAAAAATAGTGGGGGTCAAGAATCTAGAGAAAATATTTTTTCACAACCTAGTTCTTCTTCTTCTAATTTGCATATACAAGAAACTAATGAAAATGAACCTCGAAGATGTAAGAGAGCTAGAGTTGAAAAAGATTTTGGCTCTGACTATTATGTTTATAATGTTGAGGAAAATCTTATTTCTCTACATGAAGCTTTATCATCACCAGATGCAATTTTTTGGAAAGAGGCTGTGAATGATGAAATGGAGTCTCTAATTTCTAATAATACTTGGAAATTAGTAGATTTACCAACAGGTTTTAAAACCATTGGGTGTAAATGGGTCCTTAGAAAAAAAACTCAAACCGGATGGAAGTGTAGACAAATATAAAGCTAGACTTGTTGCTAAAGGCTTTAAGCAAAAACATGATCTAGACTTTTTTGATACTTTTTCTCCGGTTACAAGGATTACATCTAGTAGATTATTGATTGCTATTGCTGCAATTCATGATTTGATTATTCATCAAATGGATGTGAAAACAGCTTTTCTAAATGGTGATTTAGATGAAGAGATCTATATGGACCAACCAGAAGGTTTTATGGAACTTGGTCAAGAGCACAAGGTATGTAAGTTATCTAAATCCCTTTATGGTTTAAAGCAGGCTCCTAAACAGTGGCATGAAAAATTTGATTCCTGCATGATTGAAAATGGTTATAAATCAAATGAATGTGACAAGTGCATATATTATAAATCTTGGAAAAATTCACATGTTATTATTAGTCTCTATGTGGATGATATGTTAATTTTTGGCTCAAATTTGCATGTAATTGATGAGACAAAAACTATGCTTAAGAGCAATTTTGATATGAAAGATCTTGGTGAGGCTAATGTTATTTTGGGCATGAAAATAACAAAAACATGTGATGATATTTTTCTTGATCAGTCACATTATATTGAGAAAATTTTGAAGAAATATGATTATGTTGGCCACAAGCATGTGTCTACTCCTTGTGATTCTAGTGTTCACTTA
Source organism: Rosa chinensis (assembly GCF_002994745.2). NCBI lineage: Eukaryota > Viridiplantae > Streptophyta > Magnoliopsida > Rosales > Rosaceae > Rosa > Rosa chinensis. The sequence goes on from NC_037094.1 coordinate 37,925,608, forward strand.
TTTCCTGTTGAAAGTGAAAATGATGTGATTAATCAAAAGGAATATGCTAGCATAATTGGCAGTTTGCGCTATGCAACTGACTGCACTAGACCTGACATTACGTATGCAGTTGGAGTACTTAGCAGGTTCACAAGTAAACCAGGTAAAGAACATTGGCATGCAATTGAGCGTGTTGTGAAATATTTGCTTGGTACTAAAAATTATGGATTATTTTATAAAAAATATCCTGCTGTACTTGAAGACTTTTGTGATGCCGATTGGAATACTCTGTCAGGTGATTCTCGCTCTACCACTAGTTATATTTTTACATTAGGTGGATGTGCTATTTGTTGGAAATCAAAGAAGCAAACAATAATCTCTAATTCAACCATGGAAGCTGAACTTATTGCTCTAGCTTCAGCAAGTGAAGAAGCAAATTGGTTGAGAGATTTATTGCATGAAAGTCCCTTGTGGGAAAAACCTATACCACATATATTAATTCATTGTGATAGCACTGCAGCTATTGGTAGAGTAAATAACCGTTATTATAACGGTAAATCCAGACTTATAAGAAGAAAGCACAGTACTGTGAGATCATATTTGAGTGATGAAATTATTAATGTGAATTATGTTAAATCATGTGATAATCTTGCAGATCCGTTAACTAAGGGCTTGGCAAGAGAAAAGGTCTGGAATACATCGAGGGGGATGAGATTGAAGCCCATATTGTCATGAGCCATATATGAGGACACCCAACCCAGTGATTAGAGATCCTAAAAACTGAGTTCAATGGGAAAAACGAATCATAAGGTGGCCGTAAGAAAAATGCACTATATTTTCTTACTCATCCCTATGATGTAAGTGCATTAATCTTGTAACGTATATGAAGGTTGAGTTTACTTAAAACTCTTAATAAAATCTGTAGCTCATATGAGTGGGATGTTATAGTTACAAGAGCATCCTTGACGGATTTTACCTATATGAGTGTGAGAGTGGGGCCGCTCTCTATAAGAATTGGGCTTATTCTTGAAATATACTCATGAAAACTGGGATAAGCACAAGGTCGTAACGTGCTGGCTAATAAAGCTCATATTAACACCTGAATTATTATGTGTGAGCAGTAGTTTTTATTTTCCCTTAATCAGTTGTAGTTCAAGTCTGAGACCACTATCAACTCTGGAGTAGGAATTACTGTTTCACTAAGTGAAGGTTCAATGCAGAGCACACCTTCATTATGCATAATGGTTTGTCTTTGACCGGTAACTTTGGTTTATATTTGTTTTTAAAATATTAAAATGAGTGGGGGAATGTTGTTACATTTTAATATTTTATTTATTATTGAAATTAAATTTGGGTGAATTTATTTTGTGTTTAAAATCTGAATTTATTTGTGTGTTTAAATTCAGAATTTATTTTGAATTTTATTTTGTAACTCATGGTGTTTTATTTTGATTTATTTTGGGTTTTAATTCTTGTAACCTATGGCTTTTGGTTACTACCCTATTAATGGTAGGGAGTGTCCTAAGAGCCTATAAATAGGACCATTTGTTGCATGCTCAAACACATCATTGCTTTTACGTAATATTGTTACGAAACATTTCTATTCGCCCATCAATTTTCTTTCCAAAATCCCCCAAAGTGTCCAAAGAAATGTGTTCTTTTGGTGGAGCTTTGGGTTCCTCCAATTTGTGCAGATTGGTGTGAGCCACACAACTTGTTGTTGGGCTGTTGTATCCTGGAGGGGACAAGTCAAGAGATTTCTGGTGCACCGGTATTATTCCGCAGAGGGCTTGAATCTCCTTAAAGAGAGCGAGATACCCGCACCTCAGTCTTTTGTCAACGAGTTTCTCATATAGAAATTATAATTTTATTGTAATTTCACCAACATTTTTTAACTCACCAACATTTTTTAACTTTGTAGTTCAAGAAAGCTAAGGAATCTCTCCTAGATGATTCAACTTATAAGAAGAAAAAGTTTCAATTTGACCATGTGTGGCCCATTCTAAAAAATACTAAGAAATGGCTTGATAATGCTGCCATGACCGTTCCTAAACCTCATAGAAGGAAGGAGTCATCTGAAGGATCTCAATCAGGTTCTCGCACATTAAGGACATCTGATACTCCATCGTTTTCTATTGATTTAAATGCAGATGAAGATGAGCAAGAGTACATCAACGATGAAGTTGCTTCACATGATCGTCCCATGGGAATGAAGATGAAAAGGAAAGCCACTGATGAGAAGAAAAAGAATTATGATAAGATCATGGCCGATAACAAAGCAATAAAACAGTTACTTGTAAAAAGTATGCTGGAGAGATCAAGGTTCGCTTCCAAGTTTGACCATTACACGTCAAGCAAATTGGATATTCAACGTCAGTGCGAAGAGAATAAAATCATGCTGACCAATTTGGATTCCATAACAGATCCAACAGACCGTGAATTCTTAAAGACGAGGAAGGCAGAAGTTATGCAAAGAAGAGCTCGTGAGACTCAATCACAAGGATCACCACCTACTACATTTGGCTATGGTAACTTTAGTAACCTAAATCAGTTTCAAAGTGGTTCTGAAGCTACATTTCATTATGGAAATTTTGGAGTCCTTTACAATTTTCAAGTGGATTCGGAGGAAGTGGTGGGAGTGGAGGAGTACCACATGCTGGAGGAAGTAGTGGGTTTGGAACAAGTAGCGGTGGAGGAGTGCCTGAGTACAATGAAAGTGGTGGATTTAGAACAAGCGATGGTTATGGAGGAAGTGATGCTAATCTACCGGAATACTAGCTAATTTTAGTTTTTTATGTGTAATTCAATAATTGTTAGTTTCGTTGTTTTACTTTATGTTGTTGTCTGTGTTTTAGTATTTCACATTCTAGTACTCTTTTTCCCAGCTCAGAATATATTTCCGAGTATGGTTTTGACGAGCCTATTAATAAAACTAGTTGATTTAGTTAAATGAAAATAAGTATATCATAAAAATTAATTGTTACACATTTATTTTAAAAATTCTAAACATATCAAATATTCGGCTCATATTGAAGATCTCAACAAGATATTTACAATGATGTAATTTTAATATTTAGTAACATTATAAATAACCCATGTATATAGGAAAAATGATTTTTCTTAAATGTAATATTCATGTTCTTAATGAAACAAAAAAAAAAAGTCAGCAGGGCCCACCATTTGGCTTACCAAATCTGAGCCCAAATTTGAGAAGGCCAAATTTTTTTTCTTAATCCTTGGGATATAGCTTACGGTGGGAGCATGTTACAGGCCATAAATAGGATTATAGCTTACGGTGGGAGATGGCCTAAGAAGAAAGTACTCTAGTACTGAGAGTCAGGGAGCAAGAATTGACCCATCACATTTGCTTTTGATATGCTTGACCTATTATTCAAATAGGAGAGAGACTTCTGCAGACCTCGGTGAAATCCGGCAAGTGAGCATCACACCAACCATGGGTTAAAGGATGGGTTAGGCAAAGTTAGGGGTTCATGAGTTGGGTGGCGTTAGTAAAGGTAGAAGTCACATGGGTATCCTTCTCATTGTCATCTCTCTCATCGTTATCCTTCTCCCCCAATTTGATTTAATCGTCTAAGAGGCATTTAGAAATAGAAACAAAGGCGATCGAGGTCTCAACCCCTCCAATTTGATTAAGCTCCCCCAACCCAAAAATAGATCAATCATAAAGCCGATATTGTTAATTCAATCGATTAGCGGCTTATTGTTTGAGTAAGCTTTACTTTACTATGTCAATTAGAAGCTGTTGATACTAGGGTTTCAAGTAAGTTTTTTGAAGTCATTATCTTGATTGCATCAAACGCCTAGTTACTTAAGAATACAAGAGAAGCAAGTCTAATGAACAAGATTCTTAAACCATTAGACCCTTAAAACCATGGTCTTATATTTCTACCATCAGAGAAGCAATCAAGTTCATGGCCTTAGGTCGATCTCTTAAGTCTTTTGTTTTGTATTTTTTTTATAGGCTAAAAAGTCAGTATTACCCCGCGTATCCAATTTATTTACACAATTACGTATCTGCATAGGATACAGATTTATCTATACTGTATCCAAATCAAGATCCACATATCCAAATCAGGATCCGCCTATCTTTGCCTTATCATACCCGTATCCCGGATCGGTACGGGATATGAGAGCAAAATGGCTATCCGTGCATTGTAGGATTGAAGTGAAGAATAAACAAATAATGGTAGCAAGTACTCAGTATTTGGATGCTAGTTTCATTCACACTCATTCTGGAATTGGTCTTTGGTTCTTTATTTTTTTGTTTTTATTTTTTATTCTAATTTTTTCTTATATAATATAGAATGAGTTTCGCATAATTTCTGATTTCAGTTCACTAATACAAAAAAGGCGTAAAGGGACATATCATATGTGTGCCTTTTGATACTTATAGGGACAAATATGTGTCCCCATGGAGCTATAGAGACATATATCATATGTGTGCCTATTGCTAGTGTTCCCAGGGCTACGCACGGGCCTGTTATATGTTGATATTGAGCCCAATACTGGAAATATTTTTCGGGACGGGACTTTGATTTTGTAAAGATGGTACCTACAACACCAAAACCATTTAGGATCAGATCGGGCCTGGGCCTATTTCAGGATCCCAGACTCCTTTCTTTTTCCTATCAATTCACTTAAGGATAATTGATTTTTCAGATTTTACTCATCACAGAATGTAAAATATAGATTTTTAGCAGTCCTAACACTACAACCAACAAGGTTGACACATTCAATCTTGCCTTCAAACAAATCACCAATGTAAAACACTAAAATGAATTGAAGACTACCATGAAAAGAAGAATTGAAGAATGACAACAATCACAACATGTCAATATCTACACTTCTGCAAACAACCAAGTCAAAAATTTGCCACTGATTTATTTGCATATTTCACTTATTTCAGTATGCAGTATGCAGTTATGCACTAAAACAATAAAGCCTACAACTTTGACACACTTGCACTATTTCAAAATCTATATATCAACTAATCAACAATGAAACACAATGAAACACCCAGAAAAATTCAAATTAACAAATCAGAACTTGTGATTCCACATTTCCACTCATTCTAAATCTGAAAATCAGAAATCACATTATCAAAACAACACTATCAGGCTGTGTTTGTTACGTGGGACTATCATCCCCCACCTTATTTCCTATAGTAGTCTAGGACACTTTTAGCTTGGGATATGCTATGTTAATACAAGACCCATGTTTGGTACTGCTTAGGACTAAAGAGTAAATAGTCCTATCCCATGTTTGTTTGTGTATTGGACTAAAAGTTGGTAATTTCCAGAAACGTGAACGATTTTCTGAATTTGTGAGAACAAAAGAAAATTGGAAGGTGAAAATTGAAGACAATTCTTACGCATAACACAACAACATTAGTTACACAGTGAAAACCTCAATCGAGATAAAAAACAATGAGGGGCTCTAACTCTTGAGACCCAATGATTCACTAATAAATTCAGATTACACATTTAACTCTGGGATTGCAATGACAGCTGCAATCCTTACTGGACAGACTTAGTTGTTTTACAATCTGTTTTCAACATAGAACAAAACAGAGCAACAAAGAGACCAACTCTTTTACAACCAAAGGATTGAAAATCAAACTATACTCAATAGCAAGAAGAACCACAGAACCTGTATATATATACGAGGAAGAAATCACCAAGATTGCTTCAGCTTGGTTGAAGTATGGTGACGAGGTGCAAAGGCACTTGCTTCCCACTTCCATCTTAGATAGCAAGGTCTTCATGATTGCATCGAGTGGACAACAAGACGAGATGGAAATTTGATACAGTTGCTTTCTCCTTTCTTCTTTGACAACAAGGTTTCCATGAGACGAAGATGGAGAACCTAGTTGCCATGTTCTTCCTTTTCTGTTTCGATAGCAAGTTCTCCATGAAAGAGAAAATGGCCACACATTAAAGTGAAGAAGAAGACCACCACACACAAACTACAATATTCTTCATACTTGGTCTTTTGACAGAAAGACCACCACAATGCAATTAAACAATCTTTCATTCTTGTTCTTCGAGTTCATGCTTAAAAAGCATGTCTCCCACATTTGCAAATAAACTACTCTTTTCGAGTTCATGCTCAGAAAACAAAGCTGCCATGCAAATAAATTATTATCTCCAAGCTTAAAAAGCAAAACCATACTACAACACTTCATGCTTGGTCTAACGTCTTGACAGCAAGACCACCATACTTGCATTTAATCAATTTTACCACCATGATTAAACAATTTATCGTGGGCTGCACATGACCTTGGGTAGAGTTTTTGTGTTTAAGTGGAATGCCAACACTTTTGATACTAACAGTGGTTCCCTAAATTTCCATCGATTAAATGCCTCCAAAATATCAGCTACAGCCAATATCAATACTACAAGTTAATCAACTATGCTAGACACAAACATGCATCAAGATTTCTGTATAAAAATCATAAAGGGATGATCCATTTTCAAGACAACTGAACCAAACCAATGTTATAATTCTTGGGCTCCCATAAATAATAAATAATAATAATAATAATAATAATAATAATCACACTCCTAGGTTTTGCTTGTCCATTGCAAGAATAACATCGAAATCTCGAAAATCAGGCAGCTTGATTGGCCTGGACAAAGATGTTATCTCAATCCCATGCCTTTTAGCTGCTGCCTTCATTCTTGGGTCCGCTTGATTTCCCTTTTTTAACACTAACAAACACAACTACCTTAAACAAACTGACTCCAACAAACACTTGCAGCATCAGAAACTAAAACAGCAGTTATAGTCGAATCTAAAGTCATACCTCATGGTAATTAATGGTGCCAGTAGAGTCAATCTTGAACTTGGAATCTAGACCCCTTTTCTTGACCAAGTCCTTGAAGACTCCTTCAGCAGCTGGAATCCAGACCTCATGGTAAAAACACAAACGTTGTTAAAAGAAAAAAAAAACCCAGTCTTGAAATTGATCAATTCTTAGCAAATCAAGCTACCTAGATACCAATTGTTACAACCCATAAACAATTGTTAATAGAAAATCAATCTATAGTCTTTAATTTAACAAATCACAGTAGATACACGAGAAGAAGAAGCTAGACGGGGTCGAAGGAAAGAGGGAATCAAAATCAAAGCAAAAGGAGCATCAGAGAGACAAGAAATTGAACTAGGAAGAGTAGTTCAAGCAAGATGAAGCGCGATCGAGAGTGGAGAGATGAGGCTTTACGCGAAAGATATGGAGAGATGAGGCTTCGTGCGAAAGAGAGGAGAGACTAATGAGCGTTGTTGAAGCCCTGCCTTCCACAGTCCCATGAGTTTTGGGGGGTCTATGTAAGAAGGCCGGGAGCTAATGCGGGGACTCTAGTATCCCATTTAATTGAGTCCTCATGTGTGCCAAACGTGGGATAAGTCTAATTTTCTTACATAAGCTACTCCAATCCAGTCCAGTCCCACCAAACAAACACAGCCTCAGAGTATCAGATGGCATATATTAAAGGATTACATACTGCTTACTCCCTATACTTATAGGTGTAAAATATTATTTGGACCTAATATTATCTACATTAAGTAAATAACAAATTGATTAAGCTTATTACAATAAATAGGAAATATATATGAATTATCTACCTAGACACCTAATGAGCTTTGGTATGTTACTCATATGGTTAGGAATCCATTTTGATAAAGATAAATATCTAATTAGTTGATATGATAAATTATAGCATCTGTCAAATAACTCATTGGCTAGAATCAAGGATTCTTTTATGAGAAGACCTATGTAGCTTGTATATATAGGTGCTTGAAGTCCCTATTCACTGTGTGACGAAACATTCAGTCCTGCCCCATAGAGAGGAGTTAAACACATAGTTGAGTAGAAGATTTCTTGCGCGTGGCTGCTTGAAGTTTTGGAGCTCGGATTATTTGTGTTGAATAGCTGTGCTGCTCCTACTGCTTTTGAAGGAATGGTTGTTATGCATGAAGCAGGTGATGCATCTCCTCTTGTTGTATTCTAACTCATATTGTATTGATCATTTGGTTGTGTTTATGCATTTTTGTGAAACGATCTTGGTTTGCTCATTAAGTTAACAAGTGGTATCAGAGGCAAATTTCACAATTCATAAATCACTTTTAGAAGATCAATTCATTGTATTTTGAACTAGAGTTTTGTGTTATGTTGAATTGCAAAACGTTTTGGGAAATTAGAGTTTTGGTTAACAGGCCAAGAAAAAAAAATTAAAATCGGATAAAGATCGTTCTTGGGGAATACAAGTATTGGGAATTATTGCTTCCGCTAAAATTGTTGCAGAATTGCAGTTGCAAAGGTTAGGTCTTCTGAGAACCATGTTTCGATTCAAAGCTTTAATTCGTTTTCTGTTGAATTACAAGAACAATAGAAGCATTCCCGGCGTGCACCTAGGCTAGAGTAGATGGTGACTGGATGAAATTTAAGTTTTGGTGTGCTTGTGTCTCTGAATTGAATTGAGTTGAATTGAAACGATTTTGTACTTTCTCTGTGATTGCTCATGGATGGTTGTGCTTAATATTTTGCATTCTGCTAACATATATCTGTGATTGAACAATGATTATATGATAAATTGATGAATGTTTGAGTTAAGAAGTTCACTGTCTCCCTGTCAATGTTGTCATATTTTCATTGAGAAAATTACAGATTGAGTAAAGTTTATTTTCAAGTGCCTTGATGTCTTGAATTGAATTTAGTTAAACTTTATTTAGGTCACAGGTTGTTGCAAATAAAAATAGGCATGTTGCACAAAGCAATTTATGTTATTATTTGCATTTGATCATTAAGAACAAAATGACCTGGAAACTTGTGTTAATTGTTTTCAAACTATGCTTACTTGTGTCTTCCAAAGAAGTGTTAATATAGCATAGTTTGGTGACAAACAGCTTCACACATGATTTTGAATTCATATTTTGATACTTAAAGACTCTTCTACTGTCATAAGATGTTGATTGTCTTTTTGGATAACTTGAGTTCTCTAATTATGGGGTGAAGATTCAGAAACTTAAGTACATTATGTCTACTGCTACAAAAGTGTTGCCTAATGTGAAATTCAGATTTGGGGTATTTTCATTGACATAGTATCTTGTGGTACTTGTTGCCATTATGGTTGATATTTTGTTTTGGTGTTTTATGTGTTTTTTGAACTGCTTTTGGAACTAACACATAAATCTGTAGAAATATTGCTAAATTGAAACTTTGTATTTTTTGAGTTTTGAAACTGAAACTTACAGAATTTTTCTTTTTGACTTTGCTCATTAGGAAGTATTTACATGAACATCAACAATGTTTTGATGCTCACTGGAACAAACTTTAGAGCCTGGAGAGATTCGGTAGAGCGTTATATGATGATGCATGAGAATATAGACCTAGTCTTTCATGAGGATGAACCTGAGGCATTAACTAAAGATAGTTCAGCTGAGGAGGTTAAGGCATTTAAAGCCTGGCACAGGTCAAATAGAATGGTCAAGAACACCATTAGGAACACTATGTCTGACACTGTAAGAGGTAGTGTAGAAGAACCTGACTTGGCTACTGACTATATGGAGGCCATTGAGAGAAAATTTAAAGAGAGTGAGAAAGCAGAGGCTGCAAGATTGTCTAAGGCTTTCCATGAGCTGAAGTATGAAGGATTTTGGGGAGTTACATAGCACATAATGAAGCTAATCCACATTAATGCTAGGCTCAGGGAGTTACTGATGGGAGTGAATGATAGCCAAGTGGTGCATGTTGCACTGTATTCTTTGCCAAATACCTTCAGTGGGCTTAGAACTAGCTACAATGCTCTAAAGGGTACCTGGACCATAGATGAGCTCATATCTATCCGTGCTGATGAAGAAGATAGAATTAAGAAAGAGAGAGAGCCTGCAACCTATGTGAACTTGGTGGAAAAGCCAAAGAAAAAGAAGAACAAGCTTAAGGTCACCAAAACCATCACTAAGCCATCTGGAAACACTGCAGCACCTAACACCACCAAAACTTTTAAGTTCAAGTGCTACTTTTGTAAGAAAGTAGGACATATGAAGAAGGACTGCTCAGGTTTTAAGGCTTGGTTGGTGAAGAAGGGTAAGAATTTCTTAAGTACTACATAAACTTTTTCTTTAGAAATTAATTTTGTCAATATTGAACCTCACACTTATTGGTTAGATTTTGGCTCACCCTTGCATATTACGAATTCTTTACAGGGATTCATAAAGAAGAGGGAACCAAGAAGTGAGGAAACCAATGTCTGTGTGGGAAATGGCATGAGAGTTGCAGTGAAGGCTATAGGAACCTTAAGACTAGATCTAGGTTTTGGAAATTTTTTAGTTTTGGATGATGTTTATTACATTCCCTCGATTAAGTAGAATTTGCTTTCTATGTATCTTTTCATTAAGACTGGTTGCTGTTTTTACATTGATTTGGATGGAATAAAAATATCTAAAGGTTCCTTGTTATATGGTTCTGGTGTTATTTTGGATAATTATATGAAATTGAATTGTTCAATACCTCAACAAGTAATCTCACTTGTTGAAGACAGAAATAACACATTAAGTAACAACACCATCACAGGTGTTAAAAGGACCTTGTTCAATGATAAATCAACTTACTTGTGGCATAGGAGAGTAGGCCACATTTCAAAAGAAAGACTGCAAATATTAGTAAAGAACAAAACACTTCTAGAACTAGACTTTTCAGACCTAGCAGACTGCATTGAATGTTTTAAGGGTAAAATGACAAACTTAAGAAAAAAGACTGCTAGAAGAAGTGAAAAACTGCTAGAGTTAATTCATACAGATATATGTGGTCCCTTCAGGCATAGAACAATATGTGGAAATGTTTATTTCATTACATTCATAGATGACTATTCAAGATACTGTTACTGATAGGAGCATTTTAATGCGACGTTTTAACTGCATTTCCCTACATTTTCTGCGTCATTTCCTTAATAAAACTCTATTTAGGAAAGTTTCCATTCTTCGATTGGGAAAGTTCCTATTTGTAGAAAGTTTCCATTTTTGTAGTTTCTATTTTTCATTTTTAGAAAGTTTCCCATTTTCAGTTTAGGAAAGTTGCCATTTTTCATTTTAGGAAAGTTTCTATTTTTCACTAACAGTTTCTATTTTCAGGTCCTTATCACAAATGAGCTGAAATGAGCTCACAAATGGAGAGAGAAGCTAGCCAACGTTGGAGGGAGACAAGATGAAGTACAAAGGGAAGCACAAATGAGCAGAAATGAAGAAGTGAAGCTTTCCTGGTCCAACCAGGAAACCCTGTCCAGAAAAGGAAAGCTTGCCAAAACAAGACTCTTGAGCCAACCAAGAATGGAGATCGAATTAATGAAGTGACATGGCATGAGAGAAGCTTCTTGAAGACTCTAAATGATGACATGGCATAAAGGTGGCGCATGGAGGCCCAAGAACTCTCAAGACTTATTGGATTTTCGGCAAAATGGATCAAAGGCCCATAAAGCCCATGCAATTAGGGTTTTTGACGCATGATTAAACCCTAGGGAGAGTTTGCCGTCCAAAGCCAAGAGAGAAACAAGGGAGATGGCGTGAAAAATCAGAAATTAAGAGAAGATTTCGGTTGAGATTTTCTAGGGCTATTTTTATGGAAAGAAAATATATTTGGAGACCTACCTAGAGAATTTGCCATGAAAATACAAGGAAGGAGAGAGATTTGCCGTGTGAATCAAAAGAAAACCCTAGAGATTTCGGCAAAGAGATATTCAAGGGAGAAATAAAAGGAAAGAGAAAAAGGTGAGACCAAGAAAAGCTCAAAAGAAGTCTAGATACATTCCTATATTCCCTAAAGGAGTTTTGGCCGAATTTAAAGTATAAAATCAGAATATTATCAAGGGAATTTCGGCCAAGATTATTAGGGAATTAAATGGAATTTTGTGATTGGTTGAACCACCTCATAGGGCTTATTTGGCAAGATATTATTGGAGGAAATTATGTGGAATTTTCAGATTAATTCCATGAGGTTTACACGGCTTGGAGAGCAAGGAGGATGTCCCCTATATATTCTCCCCTTTTCTCAACGTCAAGGGTTCCTTTTCCTTCACAATTTACACTTTAGAAAAATCAGAAATTTTGCTCTTGTTGCCGTGAGGTTTTCCTCTCCTTTCTCCATCCTCTAGTCATCTCCACGAGTTCAAGCAAGGCCAAGGGAGAAGAAGCATAGCCGTGAGCATCCATCATACATCTCCAACCTTGAAGCTTGCTTTCGAGATTCAAGAGACCACCACATCAATCGTTTATCACCATCTCCATCTCACGGTGTAATCCGATTCTCCTTTGTAACCTTTGCTTTGAATTTCGTTGGTTATGAACTAGTTGACATATGTGTTTGAACAAATATTAATTTCTGGAATTTTTATGATTAATTGAGAATTTTCAGATTCATATTATTGTTCTTCGAGAGTTGCTTATGTGGGTTTGTTTAATTAAATTTGCGTTATAGATAACTTTTGTATTTTAATCTTATGTGGTTGCAAACACTTAGGGTTTTGATATAATTGGTGCTAGGTTTAAGAACATGAAATCGACTTTTCATTTTGTGTAAACTTGAATCAAAGTAGTAAAGGTTTTGTGCAAAGACCGAATTTAATTAACGAGGATTGCAATTAGGTGGACTTTTCCATACTAAGTTGTACACTTGAGTTGATAGCCTTTCTCTATGTGTAATGCGTTAAACATGACATGATTGACTAGATTTCTAGGGTTTGATTGCATGTTTGATAGAATTAATCTAGGTGCTTTCGCTTAGGTTAATTAGCATTGAAAAGTAAAAAATGGGAATTCATTTGCTTTCGAATGTTTCACATGATCAACTCCTTTCTCATGACTTAGATGAACAATATTAGGGTTTGAATCAATTTTAATCATATGTTTCGGTTTTGATCTTTGTTTTCTCATTCCATTTGTGTTTTTATGTTTTTGCATTTTAATTGTTTTCTTTACTTAATTTATTTTCGAAAAACCAAAAACAAAATCCCCCCTTTTTCGTAAATAATGTTTATACTTGTGAATATCTTTGTGAATATTATACCTTGTTTTAATTTTAATTGTTTGTTTGTCCTACATTGACAGGTGTACCCTCAATCCCCGGAATAGAACGATCCCTATTTATTACGTACTACTAATGACATTTCAGGGTTAAATTATGCGCTTGCTCAGGGCGCATCAGTTACATCTACCTATTGTCAGAAAAATCACAGTCACTTGAGGCATTTAATATTTTCAAAACTGAAGTTGAACATCAACTAGAAATGAAAGTTAAGACTGTGAGGTCTGATAGGGGGGGTGAATTTTATGGTAAATATACTGAGCAAGGACAACAAAAGGGTCTATTTGCTTTATATATGCAGGATGTAGGTATAAAAGCTCAATATACAACACCATACAATCCCTAACAGAATGGTGTTGCAGAGAGAAAGAATAGAACTCTGTTGAATATGGTAAGAAGTATGATGTGTATTTCTGGGTTGCCAAAAATGTTTTGGGGATAAGCTTTAAGAACTGCAAACTATCTTTGCAATAGGTCCCCAAGCAAATCTGTGGATAAAACACCATTTGAGTCTTGGTGTGGTAGGCAACCTAGTCTGCATCATTCCCATGTATGGGGTTGTAAAGCTAAGGCAAGAATTTACAATCCCAATTTAGGAAAACTTGACCCTAAATCTGTAACTTGTCATTTTATAGGCTATTGTGAAAAATCTAAAGGTTATAAACTCTATGCACCTCACTACTCACATAGAATTTTTGAAACTCATCAGGTTAAATTTCTGGGGGAGAGTATTTGCAATACTAAATTTGAAGATTTAACTGATGATTTTGAGGAAATTGCAGAAAGTGAGGATACAGAAATAGAAATGTCAAACCTTAAAAATAATGCAGAAACTGAAAATGAAGTTCACAATGCAGTAGGTGGTGACTTAGAACTTGAAAACCAAAATGTTGAAGTGGCTGAACCTATATCAGATCAAAATGTTCCTGAACCTCAACAAAATGCAGTTGAACCTAGAAGATCATAAAGAACTAGGAAGCCAACTTTTGGTGGTCAAAATCATATTTATGAGGTTTATTTGCAAGAAGTTGAGAGCACTTTAGCAGATGATAAGGACCCTATAAATTTTAAGCAAGCTGCAGAAAGTAATGAGTCAAAACAATGGAAGAAAGGCATGGATGCAGAGCTTGAATCAATGTATAATAATGAAGTGTGGGAGCTTGTGAAGCCAGATCCAAATCACAAGCCTATAGGCAGCAAGTGGGTGTTCAAAACTAAGAGAGGTGGCAAGGGAAACATTGAGAGACACAAAGCAAGATTTGTAGCTAAAGGGTTCACACAAAAGGAGGGTACAGAAACATTTTCACTAGTTTCAACTAAGGACTCTTTTAGAATCATAATGGCTCTTGTAGCTCAGTATGATATGGAGTTACATCAAATGGATGTAAAAAAAGCCTTCTTAAATGGTGAATGGTGAACTGGAGAAAGTGATATACATGTCACAACCAGAAGGCTATATTGAAACTGGAAAAGAAAACTTAGTCTGTAAGCTTAAGAAATCTATATATGGACTTAAACAGGCATCTAGACAATGGTATAGAAAATTTGATTCTATGGTTGCATCTTTTGGTTTTACATAAAATCTAGTAGATGAATGTGTTTATCTTAAAGTTGTTGGAAACCAGTTTGTTTTTCTTATCCTATATGTAGATGACATTCTCCTTGCTAGCGGTAACATTAAGTTACTGAAAGATACCAAAATATTTTTGTCAAAATTTTTTGATATGAAGAATCTGGGAGAGGCTTCTTATGTATTAGGAATTGAGATAAAGAGAGACAGAGTACAAGGTTTATTGGGATTATCTCAACAAGCCTAAATTTCAAAAATACTTCAGAGATTTGATATGGCTAGTTGTGCTCATGGGGAGGTTCCAATATCTAAGGGAGATAAATTAAATAAGGATCAATGCCCTAAAACAAGTGTTGAGAAAAGGGAAATGGAGTCTGTACCATATGCTAGATTAGTTGGCAGTCTCATGTATGCACAAGTGTGCACTAAGCCAGATTTATCCTTTGCAGTTGGCATGTTGTCTAGATTTCAATCTGATCCTGGACACAAGCATTGGACTGCTGGGAAAAAGGTATTGGGATACCTACAGAGGACTAAGAGTCACATGCTTGTGTATAAGCGTGTGAAGCGTGTGAAGAAACTTGAACTTGTAGGCTTCACAGACTCAGATTTTGCAAGCAATTATCCTGCATCAATGAAGTCTACTTGTCGCTATGTATATATGTTGGCAGGTGGTGCAGTGGCTTGGAAAACAAAGAAACAATCATTGATAGCCACATCCACCATGCAAGCAGAAATTATAGCCATATATGAAGGTGTATGTGAAGGCCTATGGATCAGAAACTTTCTTTTGGAAACAAAAAATTTTAAGTAATCTTGTTGATGGAAAGCTGAAAGTTTATTGTGATAATGAAGTTGCTGTACGTGTTCTTCAGTAAGAATAGCAAAATATCTAATAATTCAAAACATATAGACTTGAAGTTCTACAGTGTGAGAAAGAGGGTAAAAGATGGAGAGATTGAAATAGCTGCCATTAGCACAGATGCACAGCTTGCAGACCCTTTTACCAAGGCATTACCAGTTTCAGTTTTCAAGAAGCATCTTGAAAATATGGGAATTCTCTCTAGTTTAGATTCCTGAGTTCAGAAAGAGCAAAAGTCATAAAGATTATGTTTTCAATTTCTTAGTTTGAAAGTTTCAATTTTATTTCAGTTTGCAGTTCATGTCAGAAACAATATGAATTCATATTTTGGTCAAATGAATAAAGCTTGAGGTATTTCTAGATATATTGTTTCACAGCTTGATCTTATTTTGAAAATATTTGATTGCTGCTATTTTAGTTTTGTTGATTATCAGGTGGATGGAAATATGCATATATTCAGTAAAAGGCAAACATGCAATCCACTGGTGCTTAAGTAAATAATGTTTGCATTATGATTTTGATATTCAAAATTTTTAGTTGGACTATAATCAAGTGTTTACTGCAGAATGACATACTTTACCACTTGATTTCATCATATCAGTTTTGTAGTTCATTTGAGATGCAGAGGTTATTATTGGTGATTTGGAACAAATATGTTTACACAAGCATGTTTATTTCCAAGTTCTATTTTAGCTGCTGCTTTCTTGACGGAACTGAATGAATCTTAAGAAACCATATATTTCAGTGCACACTTTGGGTATTTTCTGAAATGATTTTGGTTCAGTTGTTATGTAGACAATATTGGTCCAAGGGGGAGATTGTAAAATATTATTTGGACCTAATATTATCCACATTAAGTAAATAACAAATTGATTAAGCTTATTACGATTGTACATACTAGGGAAGTCTTCAATAAGTTTGGCACTATCGGCTAAGGCCCATCGGGACTCCCAGGTACTATGCCAGGGGCTGGGTCCACAACTCACCATGGCGGGGCTCATAGGGGATACCACCCCGGGCACCCAGGGCCGGGGGAATGGCTAGCACAACCCATCTAATTACATAACAGTGGGCTGATCAAGCATCAGGAGAGCAGCCTGCGCCCCACATCGAAGATAGGGGAAACTCCTTTCCCATGCTTGAGTATTAAAGCATCAGTACAACTACCTTTTACGGGTAATAACTCCTTTATCCACTATTTGTCTGATCCACACACACACACACACACACACATATATATATATATATATATATTAGTTTCTCACTCAGGCATCAGAGAGGCGTAAACCGTCCGGTACGGTTTACCCCTCTAACGCTGCGTTCTTGATTCAGGATTGAGGAGTCAGGTCGGTACCCTAGGTGGTATAGCATTCTGTGTGAAGTACCCAGAGAAAGCCACTAGAAACATTGGCGTGCCAGATAGGGGAGACTTATGACAGAGCCGGAGGAAACGGCAGGTGAAGGTAGAAGTGTCGCCCGGTCACTGATATTCTCTCCAGGTACTTCATCAGCAAGCGCACTAGGTGTCGGAGAAATGGCGCATGGTTTCGGATTCTTGAACTAGTAGAGCGCGGATGACCCCCCGGGCATCCAAGACCAGGTGGCCCTGGTATCAGAATTGGAGTCCATGCGGGCAGAGATCGCGGCCTTCCAGGAATAAGCCCGGATCGATCGGGAACAACAAAGAATCGATAGGGAAACAAACTTCCTTTCTCAACAGAGACTGCAGGAGCTGGAAGATGAAAACACTGCGCTGCCTCAAGCACTGGATAGAAGGCACCAGCATAATGAGGCACTCACCCAGACCCTAGCCAGAGCTTCCCGGGTAGTAACAGATGTAAATGCTGCCCCGGTAATGGGAGGCACTGCCTCGCTCCAACCCCGTCTATGGAAGGCGGTCTCTGGATAATCCAGGTGCCGGTAGACTTGTTCCCAGAGAGCCTGAGGCATTTGCCACCGCCACCATTGTCGCAACCAGTTCAAAATGACCCACTGGTAACTTATCCAAACACGGCGTTACTCTTACAAATGAGCAACTCCTTGCACGCCCTTCAGGCAAGGGTAGAGGTAGCAGAGAATAGGGACACCTGGCGACCCCTGACCACTTACGAGGACCGTCCGGGTCCTTTCACCCAGCAAGTTATAGGCGCTATTCAAGCGGACATATCAAAGCTGTTGAAGATTGACTATACGGGAATTGGGGACCCATACCAGCACCTGCAGGCTTTCCGCTCACAAACAAACGCCAAGGGATACACGGATGAGGTGTGTTGTAATATGTTCCAGGAGATGTTATCAGGGGAAGTTTTGAGTTGGTTCTACGAACTGCCGGCCGATTCCGTAGGGAATTTCAAAGAGCTCGCGGACAAGTTCGGAGCTCGATTCATAGATCAAGAGAGTAAGTCAAGGAACATCTTGGAGGGTGATCACCTCCTCTTGAGAGTCAAAGGTAGAGTCCATATAGGGCTTCAATCGGTGCCCATTTACCTTGAAGGGCTCTCCACCATTTAGATTCTTGATTGCTATAGCGCCATGTGGGAAAACTTCAACTACTTCAAAAGGACCGCTTCACCTAGACCTCAACTTCCCGGGAAATAACTTGAGCCTAGAATTATATAGGAGAACTTTTTGCTTGGGAAGAAATGTCTTCTTCACTAAGTGTCGGTCATGTATCACCTTGATCTTCTCCTTAAACAATTTGGCACTTTCATATGCCTCTTCCCGAATCTCCTCCAACTCACAAAGATCAAGCTTCCGCTTTTCACCACTTGCTTCTAAGTCAAAATTCAAAAATTTGATCGCCCACATAGCTTTGTGCTCAAGCTCGACCGGAACGTGACAATTCTTTCCATAGCATAAACGGAAAGGAGACATGCCAACAGGAGTCTTATATGTGGTCCGATAGGCCCATAAAGCATCATCAAGTTTAATGGCCCAATCCTTTCTAGAAGAGTTGACCGTCTTTTCCAATATCTGTTTAATCTCCCTATTTGACACTTCCACTTGACCAGAGGTTTGAGGATGGTAAGGTGTGGCAACCTTATGCTTGACCCCGTATTTCTTCAACAAAGCATCAAAAGTCCGGTTGATCAAATGTGTCCCACCATCACTAATGATAATCTTAGGAGTCCCAAATCGAGAGAAAATATGCTCCTTTAAGAACTTAGTGACTACCTTGGAATCATTCTTCCGTGTGGGCTTGGCTTCAACCCACTTTGAAAACGTAATCAACTGCAACTATGATATATTCATTTCCATGAGAATTCGGGAAGGGTCCCATAAAGTCAATGCCCCAACAATCAAAAATCTCAACTCCCATAATGTTAGTGAGAGGCATTTGGTCCTTGGATGATATATTCCCGATCCTTTGACATCTATCACATTGAAGCACAAACGAATGACAATCCCGAAATAAAGTAGGCCAAAAGAATCCGAATTGAAGGATCTTGAAAGCATTCCTCCTCCCACCAAAATGACCTCCACATAAAGATGAGTGACACAATGATATAATCTTTGAGGCTTCCCACTGAGGAATACAACGTCTAATCACTTGGTCTTTGCCCACCTTCCACAAGTACGGGTCGTCCCAAATATAAGATCGAGCATCACGAAGAAACTTCTTTCTAGCTTGTGTATCATAGTGATTCGGAATGAAAGTGCAATTGCTAGCCCAATAATTCACAAAGTCCGCAAACCAAGGCGTCTCAATATCAACATGGAATAGGTACTCATCAGGAAAATGCTCAACTAATGGTATATCAGAAGAATCTCTACCATACTCAAGTCTAGACAGATGATATGCAACAAGATTTTTCCGACCCAGCTTATCCTTAATCTCTAAATCATACTCTTGGAGTAATAGCACCCAACGAATCAAACAGGACTTGGCATCCTTTTTGCTCAACAAATATCTCAATGCCGCATGATCCGTATGGACTATCATTTTTGAACCCAAGAGATAGCCTCTAAACTTTTCAAGAGCAAAAATCACCGCTAGTAGTTCTTTCTCAGTAGTAGTGTAGTTCATTTAAGCCTCATTCAAAGTCCTACTAGCATAGGATATAGCATGCAAGTGCTTTTCTCTCTTTTGACCAAGCACGGCACCCAAGGCAAAATCTGATGCATCACACATAATTTCAAATGGGAGTGACCAATCGGGAGCAACAATAATAGGTGCTTGTGTCAACCTCTCCTTAAGAAACTCAAAAGCACGGAGACAATCGGAGGTGAACTCAATTTTAGAATCTTTCGCCAAGAGATCATATAGAGGTTTAGAGATTAAGGAAAATTCTCAATAAATCGCCTATAAAATCCCGCATGTCCCAAGAAACTCCTTACACCCTTCACACTAGTCGGAGGTGGTAACCGTGCAATCAAATCAATTTTTGCCTTGTCAACCTCAATGCCTCTTGATGAAACAACATGCCCTAATACAATCCCCTCATTTACCATGAAATGACATTTCTTCCAATTCAAGACCAAATTGGTCTCCTCACATCTTGCAAGTACAAGTGATAGATGGGCAAGGCAATCATCGAAGCTATCTCCATGTATGCTAAAATCATCTATAAACACCTCCATAAATTTTTCGGTCATATCATGAAAAATAGACATCATCAACCTTTGAAATGTAGCGGGGGCATTGCAAAGCCCAAATGGCATTCTCCGATAGGTAAAGGTGCCGAATGGACAAGTAAAGGTGGTCTTATCTTGGTCTTCAGGGGCGATTGCTATTTGATTGTACCCGGAGTACCCATCCAAAAAGCAATAATGAGAGCGCCCCAATAAACGATCCAACATCATGTCGATAAAGGGAAGGGGAAAATGATCTTTTCGAGTAGCGGTATTCAACTTCCGATAATCAATACATACACGCCACCCGATTTGTACCCTTTGTGCTACCTCTTCTCCTTTTTCATTTGTCACAACCGTTACTCCGCCTTTCTTAGGAACAACTTGCACTAGTGAAACCCACTTTGAATCACTAATCGGATAGATCACACCTACATCAAGTAACTTAAGCACCTTGGCTTTTACCACCTCCATCATCGGAGGATTCAACCTCCTTTGAGCATCTCGCACCGGTTTTGAGTCCTCATCTAAATGAATACGGTGCATACACTTAGAAGGACAAATGCCCTTAATGTCGGCAATTGTCCACCCTAAAGCATTCTTGTGCTCCTTCAAAAATCCGAGAAGCTTCTCTTCCTCCAACTCACTAAGCTTTGATGAAATTATAACTGGAAGGTTATCATTGTCTCCAAGAAAAAAATACTTCAATGTGGGCGGCAAGGGCTTTGATAAGCTCATAAATGTACATGATTTTGTGTTGATTTCTTCATGTTTTCTTAGCTAGTTTTCCATCTATTTAAGTCATTTACTTTATTTTTATGTTTTGTAGGTGTTATGGAGCAAAGTAGAAGAAAGGAAGCTAAATCAGTAAATATGCATGTTCAGATCAGTCAACTTTGACATGAAACTGAGAGAAGCTCAGAATGAACTAGATAGTGAGCTTTATATGCTTGGAAAGCCTTGGATGTCTAATTTCTAGAACTTTTAACGGTTCATTCATATCATTTTTCTACAAGAAGTTATGGCTGATTTAGTACAGCAACGTTGGGCAGTCCGAGAATCTGACACTTTGACGGAAATCCATAATTTGAGCCCCGAATTCCTTTTAGAAGCCCAACAACGAGTATTAACTGAATATCTCTATTTATTAGAGATATATGACATATTTTTATGGGTGAAAATTATTAGAAATCTTAGAGGAGATGCTACTTGATTCCTAAAAGGAAAAGAAGTGAAAATCTCCTAACCTAAGCAATAAAGAAGGGACGTCTAGAATAGACGTGGGGAGAGGGCCGCACAAGAGAAAGAAAGAACGACATCTTCATCATCTAGCCGTGATCTCACCACCTTCTTTCATCTCTATTTTTCTTTTCAATTCTCTTGATGTATGCTTTCAGCGAATTCATGA
This sequence comes from Rosa chinensis, assembly GCF_002994745.2. Lineage (NCBI taxonomy): Eukaryota > Viridiplantae > Streptophyta > Magnoliopsida > Rosales > Rosaceae > Rosa > Rosa chinensis. The sequence goes on from NC_037094.1 coordinate 37,947,092, forward strand.
CTAAGACTAGCTAAATACTTTTGTAGCTAGGGGCGATTTCAAAGCCCCAAACATGTTCAATTCATATTGATGACAATTCAGTTTTTGGTTTTCTATATTATCAATTGAGAGTTTGTTTCACTATGTCTACAAGATGAATCTTTGCTTGTTTGTTTAGGTGCGCAACTAAATGAATAGGTTAGGGTTCTAATGTCGTGTTGATTCCAATTGAGTAGCAAAATGTTTTCTTGAATTACATGTGACTCAAACCCTAGGTTTAGCAAGACTTCCAATGTACTTGTGATTGATTTATCCAAACCCTTTTCTTGCTTAATGATTTTGATATGTTAAACTTAGCGAGCTTGTGTCTAGGTTGCATAATCGGAAATAGATTAAGTGGTGAGCTTGTATTCACTTAACGAAGAACTAAGAAAGGGTAATGGGTTAATTCGAGCTTATGAGTTAACTTCGAGTAAATTCAATTGAGAATTAAGATTCCATAACTGAGATTTGATATGATTGAGTGTGTTTGGTGGTGGAGAATGAGTCCTTCGCTTTGTTTCTATCAATAGTTTAAGTTATAAAATCTGTTTCTGCTTTGTTATCTTACTGTGTTCAGTTTTACGTGAATTATTTCATATATCAAATCAACTCCGATTATTCTAAAATTTTGTATACGTGTTATTCAATGTGTCTTTAGTGTCCTGTAAACTGAAAATTCCGTCTAGTCTAGGTTAGTTAAATAATTTATTTTCATTAACTATTTAGTAGCATAGTTTAGAGTAGTTTGTGACATTTGATTAGCAGTTTAGGAACAATCTTCAGTGGGTAATGACCCTTGCTTGATCACTATATTACCAACGATGATATTTGAGTGCAAGGTTTAAGTTGTGCATCTTTTAGACGTATCAGGCTTCAACTCAAGTGTAGGTGGGATCTCAAGAGAATGTACCGCTCTAGTAGCAATAGGAGGTAAAGGCACTACATTGGGCTTGTATGCCTTTTGGAATGGCATTATAGTCTCCATGTGATTCACGTCCTCCATTATGTCATCATCATTAAATCTCAAGCTAGACTCCTCAACAAAATCATCAATAATATCCATCATCTCAACTCGAAAGCAATCTTCGAGATACACCGAACTCTTCATAACATCAAAGATTCGAAACCCAATAGTCGTGTCAAACACAGTCATAGTTAAGATTCCCTTTTGAACATCAATCTTGGTGCCGGCGGTTGCCATGAATGCCCGCCCCAAAATAATGGGGAGCTCATCACTATCATTACTCAAAGGCCCCATATCCAAAACCACAAAGTCGGCGGGTACCAATATTTCATCAATTTTCACCAAGACATCCTCTACCATTCCTCTTGGATAAACCATGCTTCGATCCGCCATTTGCAATCTAATCTTGACCGGTTTAATGTCCTCCAAAGCAAGTGTTTTGTAAACTTCATAAGGCATAAGATTGATACTCGCTCTAAGATCTAGAAGTGCCTTATCAAAATTTCTCAATCTAATGGTACAAGGGACGGTAAAGCATTCGGGATCTCCAAGTTTAGGAGGAAGCCTTCGTTGAATCACGGAAGAGGCCTTCTCTCTAAGAAACACATTTTCATCATCCCTAAACCTTCTCTTGTTTGTGCACAATTCCTTCAAGTACTTGGCATATGAGGGTACTTGCTTAATGGCATCCAAAAGTGGAATATTAATATTCACCTTCTTGAACAATTCCATGAACTCCACATTTTGACGCTCTTTCTTCTTCTTGAGGTCTTGCATTCTCTTCACATTAGGATATGGCAAAATCGGCTCTTGAGAGAAAACTAATGGTGGTGTAAATTTCAAGTTACCCATGGGACCCTTAAGGGTGCTCACGGTCCCACTAGGATCCCTAGCCAACACGGCCTCCCCTAGTGAAGAATAGACCGGAGTACTCCTATCCTTAGGACCTCCACTAGTTATATGAGAATCTTCCGCCTTATTTCTACCTTTTGATGTAGACTCCGAATTTTGAGCATGAGGCTTCCTTTTAGAAGAGTCTTCCACCTTATTGCTCCCCATATGATCACTAGAAGATGATGCAATAGTAGTGGTAGGCCCAAAGTGAACATGCTTAGGTGGTGCGGATGAAGTAGGTACATGAGACTTTGAAGATGTAGAATGAGATAACGAAGTCTTCCTTCCTTGTGCACCTCCGGGAAGTACATTTTCTTCCTCCCCTGCTTCCTTATCCTCCCCCTTATTTCTTCCTTTTGGATGCAAAGCCACATCACCCACTTCCATTTCCGGGGGTACATTTTCTTCCCCCTGGTTCCCATCCGCCTTTGAATTAAACTCATGCATATTTAAAGAATTTCCAACATTGCCACGAGGTACATTTTCTTCCCTCGTGACACCATCAATCAATTCAAAATCACTATCACAAAAGCAATCTTCTACTTCAACATACTCATCACTAGAATTTGAAATGGGGGAGTTGGGAGCATGCATAGGAGAGGGAACATAACCATTATAAGAATGGGATGAGGAGGAATAAGGGTCATACATATTATCATACACATACAAGGGAGTATGAGATGAAGTTTGTGGCATATATACCTTATTTATCGTAGACCTTTCCGCTTGTAAGAATAGATATAGCATTTGCTTGCTCATTGTGGCGAGGATTAGGCTCCGTATTGCTAGGAAGAGACACTTGCGGTCTTGAGTGCATAGAAGAGGCCATTTGCCAAACTTGAGTCTCCAATTTGTGCAAGCCCGCTTGAAGAGAATTAATAGTTTGCTTGTTGATCGCATTTGTAGAATTTTGAACTTCTATGAGTTTACTCATCAACTCTTCAAAACCGAGTTTGCTAGGCTCACTAGAATGCAAAGGAGCATGTGACATGATTGTAACTCCCGCCTTGGTTGCCTCCATGAAAAGCATTAGAACCACCTTGAAACTTGTTGTTTCCATAGCCACCACCTTGCACAAACCCGGGAGGGCCATTTTGAACATTCGAACCATAAGGATAAGTGACATTCCCATGTGTACCAAGCATAGGTGAAATCTGCCCTTGATTGTTGTGAGGGCCAAAAGATGAAGAACTTGAGCCATTTTGGCTATGCAATGCACCATAGTAACCTCCTTGACCTTGGGGTACAAAACTTGAGCCACTCGAGCCTCTTTGAACATAGTTAGAACCTCCTTGACCTTGATGACTATAAGAACCACCACCTTGTGAACTTGATCCACCTTGGTTGCCTCCCCATGAAAAATTTGGGTGATTCCTCCACCCCGGATTATATGTTGGAGACTAAGGTCATTCTTTTGTTGCCTTCCTTGAAAATTATTTATTACCCTTGCTTGCTCCTCCACAAAATCGGGATATTGATGTGCTAAATGGCATTCTTAAGTAACATGGCTAGGAGACTCACATAAAAGACAAGTAGAAAGAGTAGAATGCATGGCCTTGACTTCTGAAATGTGTGGCTCATGGTCTTGCTTCTCAAGTAATTGCTCCATCTTTTTCTCAAGTCTATCTAACTTTGAACTCATCATTCCATCACTTGGCATAGACACCTCATAAATCCCACGACCTCTAGGTCAAGGCTCTCGGCCTCTCACATCATTAACAACATGCTCACGAGTCTGTGGCTCATCATACAACTCACGGCTCCTCCTTGAATCATCAAGGGTGTCACAGCCTCTGTAAGGCTCATCATAGGAATCTCGACTCTTATGCTCATCATACAATTCACGGCTCCTTGGCTTCTCAAACTCATCTCTTGGTCTTCTTCTTCGGTCATGAGAGTCCCACCTTGCACTTTGTTTAGATAAGTCCTCAATGATACCCCAAGCTTCCGTAGCATGCTTATTTTCAATGCTTCCAAGTGTGGCATTATCCACACATCTTCTAAATTCTAGTAGCAAGCCTCTATGGAATGAATCAATAAGTAACCACTTATCTAGGCCATGGTGAGGGTATCCAAGGTCAATGTCCTTGAATCTCTCCAATGCCTCATGCAAAGTCTCTCCATCAAATTGAATAAACCTCAAGATATCATCTCTCATACTTATAGTCCGGTAGGGAGGAAATAATGCATTCAAAAATTCTTCTTGAAGTTGACGACATGATCGTATACTCGCAAGAGGTAGTCTATGTAACCATTCTCTTGCTCGGTCTTGAAGTGAAAAGGGAAAAAGACGCATCTTCAAGCTATCTGGTGTAAGTCCTCCCAATTGTAGTGTACCACATACTTCTTCCAACATCTTCACATGAGTGTAAGACCTCTCTTGACTAAAGCCATTGAACTTTGGCAAAATTTGAAGAGTAGAAGACTTGATCTCAAAAATGACTCCACAAGGTGGCAAGACAATACAAGAAGGTTGGTTGACAACGGTAGGACAACTATAGGCTCTAATTGGTCTCTCATCATTCTCCGCGTCACCCATTGCTACCTCTTCAAATCTTGGACTTAGTGATCTCTCTTCTAAAATAGGTGAAGTAGTCCTCGGTGGTGCAAAAGATTTAGTCCTCGGATTTCTCACCCTTTTTCTTGGTCTACCTCTTCCTCGTTTATTAGGAAATTCACTAATGCACCTTCAAAAGAAAACTATGAAAATGATTAGAAACTAGAATACAAGGAAAAAAAAAACACAAGTAATTCAAACAAATAATTAAACTCTTTTTTTTTTTCTTTTCTACTACAATAATAAAAACTCAACAAGTAACCAATAACACAAAAACAAAAATCTGGAATTTTTTTTATGGCAATAAAAATTACCAAAATATATTTTCAATATTTAACACACACAAATCAAAATAAAGAAAAAGCTAGAAAAATATGCAACGTGCCTAAGAATCCAAACACCAAGGGTACCTTCTTTAACTGGATCTGATTACTTTTGGGAAGAACCAAATCATGTACCATTTAAGAGTACCTTCTTTAACTGGATCAACTACTTTTTCTTTGAGACAACCCTGACTTTTTAACTCACTTTCCCCACATACTGAACTAAAAACATGCCGCCACCACTCATGAATATGTGTGAAAGTGCAGATACAGTTTTACTGATTGAGTGCCATATAAACGTTCAAAGTCATTGTCCAGAATAAGACATGAAAACAGGTCATATACTACTAAACATATATGCAACCAACATAAATCGAGTCCAAAGGGAGCTATGTTCAAATTATGTCTCACTTATGACTAGACAGAATACTAAGACAACTTAAAACTTTGAACAAATACTAAGAGCATTTCTCAAAGATTCAAACCTAGCAGTGTCTAGAGGCTTGGTGAACAGGTCAGCTAGTTGACTATTAGTAGGCACAAAACTCAGCTCAAGAATATTCTGGTCAACTAAGTCTCTAATAAAATGATATCGCAGATCAACATGCTTTGTTCTAGAGTATTGAACAGGATTCTTGGTGATATTGATGGCACTAGTATTATCACATAAGATAGACAACTTATCTTGAGGTATGCCATAATCCTTGAGCATTTGCTTCATCCAAAACATTTGAGTGCAACAACTACTAGCAGCCACATACTCAGCTTCTACAGTTGAGAGAGATGTGTAATTTTGTTTCTTGTTATGCCAAGCCACTAGATTATTCCCTACAAAGAAACAACCTCCTGAAGTGCTTTTTCTATCCTTAAGATTACCTCCCTAGTTTGCATCAGAGTAACCCACAATTTCCACATTAGTGTTAAACGTATAGAAAATGCCACATGCAACAGTACTTGAGATGTATTGAAGTATTCGCTTAACCGCTTCCAGGTGTGACTCTTTCAGATTTTCTTGAAATCTGGCACACACTCCAACACTGTATGAGATATCAGGTCAACTAGAAATGAGATATAAGAGACTGCTAATCATGCTTTTGTAGAGGGTTGGATCAACTGATTTTCTATCCTTATCTTCACTTAGCTTTGTAGTGGTACTCATAGGATTGTTTACCACTTTCTTGAACTCAAGTCCAAATTTTTTTATCAAGTTCTCCACATATTTAGTTTGAGAGAGAAACATTCCTGTGGTAAGTTGTTTAACTTGTAATCCAAGGAAAAAGGTTACCTCACCACACATACTCATCTCAAATTCATTTTCCATGACAGATTGAAATTCATTGACAAGTAAATCAGATGTAGATCCAAACACAATGTCATCAACATAAACTTGAGCAATAATAATGTCATCTTTGAATCGTTTCACAAACAATGTTTTGTCTACAGATGCCTTAATGTATCCCTTACAAGATGAGCAGATAGCCTCTCATACCAGGCTCTAGGTGCCTGCGTCAGACCATATAGTGCCTTTTTGAGCCTGTAGACATGATCCAAGTTGTATGGATCTTTGAACCCTTGAGGTTGCTCCACATATACCTCTTCCTATAAAATCTCATTCAAGAAAGCACTTTTGACATCCATCTGAAATAATTTGAACCTTAGAGCAAGTGCAGCGGTTGCTCTTTGACTAGGCACTAGTAGAGATTTGCTGATGTGTTGACCAGGTAATTGAATTTTTTGCTTCCACCGGTCACAAAATTCCAATTTGCAAGTCTTTGCACCCTTTAACAAACCTTGCTTCACTAATCCCTACATTGCTTTCTCACCAGCATGTCCAAGACACATATGCCATAATCTGGTAGTATCTGCATCATCTGTAGTCTCAGAAATTGCTGTTTCACTTGTCACTGTACTCCCTTGTAGAAAATACAAGTTTCTATCTCTTGTACCTCTCATCATCACAAGTGAACCATAGACAACTCTAGCAACTCCATGCTTCAATGTAATTGTGAGACCCTTTGATTCTAAAGTTCCCAAAGAGATAAGATTTTTCTTCAAGTTCGGAACATACCAAACATTTGTCAATTCTCTAACAACCCCATCATGCATTTTGAGACGAATTGTCCCAATCCCTCTAGTTCTGCAAGGACTATCATCTCCCATCAAAACTACTCCACCATTTACTTCTCTTAAAGTAGAGAACCATTCCTTGTTCGGACACATGTGGTGTGTACAACCCGAATCCAAAATCCATTTCTCAGAGTAATCAAGTGCAGATGAGCTTGCTAAAGCAAAATCAATCTTATCCTCTTCAAAAACATCGAAGGTAGAAGAACAACTCAATGCGAAACCAAAGTCATCATCATCTTCAAATTTTGCAACATTCACTTCAGAACCCTTCTTGTCTCTAGTCTTCAACTTGGGACAATCTTTCTTCCAATGCCCCTTTTGGGGACAAAAGGCACACTCATCTTTTGCAGGAAATTTGCTATGATCATCTTCCTCTTGCTACAAGTGCTTCACCTATCACTTTTTGCAATTGCTTCTCCTTCTTTCGACAATCATTATTTATCAATGAATTACACACATCATCAAATTTCACAAATTCTTTTCCATGCAACAAAGTTGTAATCAAATGCTCATACTCGTCAGGAAGAGAATTTAGCAAACACAAAGCCTTATCCTCATCACTAATTTGCACATCTAAATTAACCAAGTCTGCAAGTATCTTATTGAAATCATTGATGTGTTCAGACATAGAAATACCTTGTCGATAATTGAATCGGAAAAGCCGCATCTTCAGGTGAAACCGGTTTTCAGCACTCTTGATCATGTATTGGTCTTCCAATTTCTTCCACAGCTCTTTTGCCGAAGTTTCCTTCATGATAAAGAACTTCGTATCCTTTGCAAGACACAATCTGATAGAACCACAAGCCCACTTATTAATCTGCTTCCACTCTTTCTCACTCATATCTTCTGGTTTGTCTTCAAGAGCTATATCCAATTCTTGTTGACACAAGACATCCATCATCTCACACTGCCACATGCCAAAATTGTTTGTTCCATCGAACTTCTCAACTTCAAATTTGGCATTGCCAATTGATGGCCTAGTAGTCGACGATGAACCCGAACTCGAATTTTTCTTTTTGTCTGCCATTGAATCCAATCAATACACAACTCCCAAATTCAGAACCGGAGCTCTGATACCAGTTTATTGTGTGGAAGCGTAACAAACAAGGTATTGATATGAATTCAACAGTAACAAACAAAGCAAAAAGAAAACAACTAATAAACGAACTACGAAGAACACCAAGATTTATAGTGGTTCACTCAATCAGTGTGATTGAGCTACATCCACTTTCAGAGCCGGCAAGATATTCCACTATGATCAATATAGAGAAACATACAACTAGAGTTTGTGAACAACTCTCTCTACCCAAATCCCCAATACACCCAAAACCTATTAACTCTCCTTTGATTCAACTAGAGAAGAAGAAGAATACTTACTTCTCATATACAATACATAGCAACACCAACAACTAAGCTTAAGAAGCTTCAACTATGGAGTAGCTAAGTCACCAACAAAGAGAAGAAGGCTCTATGAGTATTCAAGGATGGTTTCTTATGTTTCTCTCCACTTCTAATTGATCCCTGTTTTCGGCTGCCAACTTCAAAGGCATATATATGTCTATAATTGTGCTATTAACCTAGCACATGCAGCTCACATGAGAAACCAACTTGGGCCAAGCCCATCAAGTGAAAGCCAACATCAACAGTATCAGTGTGAAGGAAAAGGATTCTGGTTTTGGGGAGGAAGAAAGTTATGAATTTTGAGTCTGTGACCGAAAGTACAATAGATTAGAGGAACTCAGTTAGAGTAGATTTGGATTTAATAGCAATTATTTTAACTTTTATATGGTATACATAAATAATGTTGGGATAATAGATCTTTTGCACAATTGTGTTTCTGAGTTTGATTTTGTTGTTACTTTGTTTGGAGTAGATGAATCAGGTGGTAAGCATTGCAAGGAGAGAATTTGAGGAAATGAGGAGAAGGTATCCACCACCATCGGGAGCCAGCAGCGTTGCATCATCGTCAGCAAATCCAGAAAATAATCTTTAAGTTTGTGATCGGATCAGGCTTGGACTTTTTTTGGGCCCGGGTTTCTGGATTTTCAAGCCCAATTTTATTATTTTAGAAAATTGATGAAAAACTGAAAAAAAAAAAAAAAAAAAACAAAAACAAAAACAAAAACAAAACAAAACAAAAGTTTATTGACTGACCTACGCTGTCCTACACCACATTTCTTTTCAACGCGGGGTCATTATTCTCCCTCGTGGTATTCTTATCTAGGTACACACCGCCCACTCCGCGAGTCGGTAGAATTCATTTCTCTTACTGCATCCAACTCCCCTAGTCAGTTTCTTTCATCTCCTTTACTGCTCTACATATCTCAGTCGACACCCCCTAAGCCCCAGTCAGTTTCTTTCATCAATAACAACCCCGTGCATTATTTGATGATGTATAAGCTAATTCTGCAGGTTAGGGTAATCGTGGTTGAAGGTGAGATCTTGTAATTGCAGCAGTACGAGTAGAAAGCTAATTTTGTGGTCTTGCTATTGTTAAGACTTCTGCTATGTCGTAAGATCTAAGGAGCATTTACTTATCAAATTGTTAATGCAACTTAATTCATAAACTTGTGTAATGTAATATGTGACTTTACGGAGCAAGTCTGTATTGACATTGTGTGTTCAGGACATCAGTGCATACTTGATTTAAAAGAAGAAGAAAAAATTCAAGTATTTTGTATTGATGGCTGAACATCACATCCAGTATATTTGTGAGATTTATCTTAATTTTTAATGAAGTTTAAAAATCGGGGCGTGACAACAGAGTTGGAGAACTTTGAGTATCATGTTAGTGGATTTACGTTGAGAGAATTTTATTAGATCATAAGTTTTTTGTCTAAATTGGTGAAGATAGATAGATGAATAGTAGTTGGTTGAATATGAGGTCATATAGGATTTGAGGATTAAGGTCCTCTAAATTTCGTACATGAAATTTCTTTTTAGGATGGTGGAATAGTGTGAGCTTCCGAATTTTCAAATATGTACTTATATGCTAGTATATATTATCTTAGCAACTTTGTTTATATGTATATTATGTGTGTTATACACATTAGAGATAACGATTTATTGAATAAGACTAGCAAATACAGGATGGTGAGAATAAACATTCTCACATAGAGAAAGTAGACACATGTTAGCTTGATTACATTCAATTAATCACATATGCAAGTTCGCAGCTCGCTTAGTAACCAAACAGTGTCTTGCTGCTTGTCCCGCAAGTTCGTGTACAATTTATATGTTCTCTAGGAACATAAGTACTCAGTTCAATATTTTGATCCCATCTAAAATGTACACATCAAATGCAATATGTGTCATCACCTTTGAGAAGTGCATAAATAATTGTTTGCGCATCCATCTCCAACTCAAGATGAAGAAAATCTCATTACAACTTTAACTGTAGAACACATGATATCACTAAGATCTCAGCATATCTAGGAGTGGTAACACCAAAAAAGGGAATGGTTTTGCCACTATTATTTCCATTTTATCACTATGTGTGATGACATTGACACCACTTTCTCGCTTATGTCACAAAAGCACCATCAAAAATCAACTTCAAGAAATCATTGGAATGAGGTTTGCATATTTTCTTATTCCACTATTTGCCATGATTGTTTTATATTCATTATAGCTATGTATTATTGCTGCACTTTAAAGATCTTGTTGTCATGCACAGTTTTGTTTTTATCATGCCTATCCTTTTTTACAACAAAACCAAGCAATTCTAACTTTTCTGTTGATAGAACCCAACTTGCATTTTCTAGAACTTTAATAAAGTTGCTTTTCCTCCGTGCATAGATGACACGTAGAAATATATTCCTGATTAGTTTGTTTGTACTCATATTGAAATAAGAATTCGATTCCATATATATGTTTTTCTAACTGATGACCTATTAATGAATTGATCTGTTTCCTTTAAAAAAAATCTTTCACTAGTATGTTTTGCCTAAAGCAGTAAAGGCGTATCACAAGATGGTCTTAAATGTGTATGTCATTGGAAAACAATTAATATAAAATTGTTCAGAGCTATCACAATATGGAAAATTTTACAATAAGTTAACATATGACATATATGTAATTACCATTTTTAGAACTTAATTACTCAATTAGAAATTATTTTACTCTTTCAAGACCTTATTTACCTTTATATGGTCATTTTGCTACTATGAGTTGTCGAGGTGGTAAAATATATAAATTAATGCATGTGTGAGAAAAGTTTACATACCATAAAGTTACCCATCATAATATTATTTAGGGTTTAATAAAATTTCATTCCTCAGTACGAGCAGAAGAAACTACATTACATGTTAAATTATTTCAAACATATATACCTAATTCAGACACCTAAGAGCCACTTCTAGACATTACTATCTAGCTTATGGATTTTTTTGAAGGAAGGTGAGTGGCAATCCATTAATGATACCATATAGATTACATCACAAAGAATTAGCTCATGGAAAAGCTGGGCTACAACAAGATTGAGTCATTCTTTGATAGCCCTAAAGTAACCAAAAATGCAATATTACCCTAAAAATGAGTCCAATAAAATAGTAACCTGACACTACTAGGGAAATCTCCAAAACAGCTCAAAAACTATCCCTAATTTATTCATGAAACTCTAAGACCACCCTACACATAGGGGCATCCCTAGGGACAAAATTAAAAATAAAAATATAAACAGACTGAGCCTAAGGAAATATAGGCCCAGCTCCTAAACATCTCAGTACAATATTTAGGACCAATAAAATAGAGAAACCTAAGTTCAAAAGGAAAACCAAATGAGCTTAGACTTGGAAAAGACACGTGCTATGCATAAGTTCATGTCATTCATACCAAGTTTTACTCTAATTAATGGATGCTGACCTATAACTAGTTTTCGGAAGAAAATAATCAAGAAATCACTTAATAATGAATATTTCCTCCAAATTCAAGGATTCGATCTATATAAGGCCTTGATTTTCTTGGATTAATTAAACTAAAGTACATTTCTATTTCAAAAGTGAATCCTCAAGAAAGCAACCAACTTGCGCTTCACAATCCCTAGAAGCCAAAACTATCTAACGAGTTTGGCTTAGTTTGGGATTGTTGTGCTGTGAGAAGTACTTTCGAACTTGCTATGAGAGGAAGCACTTTCGAACTTGTTATAAGAGGAAGCACTTCCGAACTTGCTGTGAGAAGAAGCAGCTGAGATGTTTGGTAAACTGTTTTGAAAAGTGTTGCGAGAACGAAAAACAATTTCTAGGTGTTTGGTGAGTTGCAAGGCAAAAGTGCTTTGGCTGGGTATAATTACCAAAATGGGCATACATGCTAAAATATGCTACTAAAATATATAATTTTGTTTTTTGATTATGTAACCATACCAAATAAAAAAAAAATTCTCAAATATTATTCTTCTACCCTTGGTTGGACCAAATAAAAGATTTACTTTAAACCCTTCAATATGCATATTATGTTTTACTATTACACAAAATAAGTCTAGAATATTTAGATTAATTTCCCAACCATAGTTCAATGGGAACCATTACACAAAATAAATTAAAGTCACTTGAAATTTGCAACTAAATGCAACTAGTAGATGCATTCATTAGACTTTGTGCAATTGCATTTCTTAACACCTCCATTTTTTGTCTTCCCAGACCATCTCCATCATGTTCATTATTCTCTATCTCTTCACTTGAGTAATTTTCACTTTCATCAAAATCAATATCTCGTTGAACATATCTTCTTATGTAGTTATGAAGAGCCATAGCAGCAATAACTATCTTCACTTGTTTTTCATAAGGAAAGTGAGGCATATCACGTAAAATACTCCATTTCTTTTTCCATACCCCAAAAGAGCGCTCAATAACACTCCTAAGTGAAGAATGTGCCTGATTGAATATTTCTTTATAACCGGTTGGTTCATCACCTCTACGAAAATGTTGAAGGTGGTACCGCTCGCCTTTATATGGTCATAAATAACCCTTCATTTGTGGATATCCGGCATCCACCACATAGTATTTTCTTGAAATTAAAAAGTACAAAGAAATATCTAGCTCGGTAAAATAAAAGATTATAAGTTATTATTTGTGTAATTTCGGGAAAAAAAATATATCATTTGGGAGTTTAGGAAAATTCGATTGAGGATTGCGTAGAGCTGATAAGAATACTCTACTATCATGGGCGGTGTCTTCCCACCCTGCACATACAAATGTGAATTGCATGTTGAAGTTGCATATAACCAATACATTTTAGGTGGGTATCCCTTTTCTTCCAATGTATGACACTTGATTACATGGAAATATCAAAGCTTGAATATGAACACCATCGATAGCGCCAATGCAATCCTACAAATTAGTTTATAATAGACTTGAATAAAAAAAAAATGACTTTATAGAAAATAGCAAATTGTCTGGCATTTATATAAGGATAACATTTTTAAAAGAATAGTATATTATACATACCTTAAAATGAGGCATGTATCTTGAATCGGTTAGAATTTCTTGTGGGATGCTCCTAAATTCCGAATCCAATGGCTTTATGAGCACTTTTGTCATATTATAGAAAATCTCTAACATAATATCAAAATATCTACTAGCCGTCTCACCAGAATGTTGAAAACGTTCTTGTGTATTCCTATTTGTTTGACCTTATCCCAAAATATAAAGAAACATGGCCAACATTTCAACGGTACTCATATTTCTTGAACCCTTCACTATCTTTTCCAAATCATTTACAAGCATCAAGAACACTTGTTTATACATCCTAAATTGATTATAACACCTACTTTCATTGCCTTCTAACACTTCCATTAACCAAATGTAACATGTTTGGGAGCTTGTCATACATGGAGTATTCTGAATGTACTTTTCAAGATAGACTTGAATAAGACAAACACATACACATATAATTTGATCTATCTCCTCCTCATCTCCAGAATCATCCATACTTCACAAAACAAACTTGTCAATGTTTACTTGTTTATCAAATTTCAAAATATAAAATGGCTGTAACAAGACAAGCATGTATATGTACTGGAGCAGCAAGATAAAAAGGGAACAGGAAGATAAAAACTAATCATGAGCAAGATACGAAATATAATATGCGTTGGAGCAGCAGACTCCCTAAACTAATCATTCACATCAAAAACAACTTCAAAGAACCAAACAGCTATCAGTAATAATAAAAAGATGCATCAATATCACTTTCAGCTAGCTTAGTAAAATAAAGTAGCATTAACAATGAACAACAATCAATCTTTCAAACCCGGAAAATCACAAAAATAGAAAGGAGCTCAGCTTAGGTCTAAACGACAAGGAACACGCATTTTGTTACAAAGTAGGATCAGTCTACTTAATTTTCAGCTTTTTTCTGATTAAGAATAAGAAAATGGAGCTTGAGATCAGTATCTATCATAATAGAAAACATCTCTCGCTTCTCTTGAGAGCAGAACAACTTCGTTGCAAATCATCAGAGCTTGGTATCAGTTTCTGCTCTTGGTAATGTTGCAACAACTCTCATCACCTCTTAAATACTAGTTCCTTGTGAGGTACCATTATCATGGATAGATGTGGCTGAACTCCTACTTTCGACTACATCAACAAGATGACTGATTTGTTTAGACAATTTCGCCGCACCTCCCACCTTTTCTTTCTTCCCCTTTGGCCCTCCCATAACTCATTTTCCATTTTTTCTTTATCAGCCTCTGTTTGGCGCTCCACATTTGTTCTCTTTTTCCCTCTTCATCATCTCCAAAAATTAAATTATGCTCATAATCCTCCACAACCTCTTCAATATCTATAGTAGCTGAGGGAATCATGACATTGTGACCTAGGGCTGTGCTACCTTTGAACATGTTATCATAAACAGCCATCAAGTTAGGACTAACTCCTACATTACAAAATTTGCAATACTCTAGATTGATCTACAAAATAAGAAGATAATAAAGGAGTTACTTATCACAAAATATAGATCACAAAGGTTTCTAGCAACCGAAAGTTAAAAACACAAGCAGAGAAGGAAAAACACACCTGAATTTTGATTTCCCACCATTCAGCAGGTGCATTGATAGTCTTCCTAGCCGAATCCTATCCAATACCAGTTTCCTTATGCAACAGCGAACTCCACAATTTCCAATCATTTTTAAGCGAATTCCATTTAATTTTCAATTGCTTTTTATCATAATCCCTTCCGGTTAACTCCTTAAAGGCTAACACAACATTTGACCATCCCTTTTTATCAAAATGTGTACCGGACCTGTTTCCCTTGGCCACTTCCTTAACAGTTATATAACAAAACATAGCTATTATCTCATCAGGCCATGTGGCTTTTGGTTTTCCAGATCCCTCAGTTTCAGTATTGGTGGATTTCTTCTTTCCCATCTAAAGATAAAACATGCTTAGTACTAAACAAACAATTGTTATAAAGTACCATGTCCAACACCTAACATGATTCTCACAAACCAAATATGTTGACCATAATCTAAAGAGCTACTTTGTTTGAACAAGCAATCTTTCAATTTGACACTAATATAGAGAAGTAGTAGCCACTCAATGAAAAAGTTCTCTAAGATTCCTTTATGCTAGCCTTTCCTAATTATTGACTATCAAAGAAAAACTAAATAGTGTAATAACAATTGGATAATAAATGGAAATCAAAATGGCAGCCAAATACTCTAAGGAATCAAAACACAAATAGTGTAATAACAATTTTCCAAATTCTATTTGATCCAAAACAACCTAAGATGTTAAACAAAATAGACAGACCAGTGTCCAATTACCAGATATTTGGTTAGATAAGTGAAACAGATGTAATTGGTGTGTCAATATAGACAGACTAGAGTCCGATTGCAGAATATACAACACCTGGTATCGGGTACAGACCGGTGAAGCTTCATTTGGATATGGGTAACGGTGTGTCAAAAAAAGACTATACTGAGTACATAAGCCAAATCTCAATCCCCTACCTATTTGGATACAACAATTCTCATGCACTCAATCTAAAAGTTGAGTAATCTATTAGGAGGTCAAAATATGATCAATAAAGGCAAAAGTTGATCATATTAGTTAGGCAAAAAAACCCTCCATAATCTAGCTATGCATTTAATGTCAATATGCACAAAAACAGCTAGCCCTAACTACGCATATACCACAGACACTCTTTGTGCGCACTACACTTGTGCAAACTTCATAACATGCTTTGCTCATTCAGTCCGAACTTCATCAATATCTTTTTCTGTGTAAACAAGATTTGTTCTTCTATCCCACTGCAAAAAAAAAAAAAAAAACACCATAGTATATATGATATATGAAGATTATATTTATTAAACCATGAAATAAAGTATATTATGGTATTGGAAGCTGCTGAAATACCTTAATAGTAAACTCCAAATTCGTGTCTTCCACTATCTCGTTCAAGTAACACATGTTCCAATAACCACAACTCTTGCCACCATTTTGCTCAGGAATGCCCTGAAAATAACACAAGGCACCATATCAGAAGAACTACTTGCTACGTAAAACATTAAGAGGCTGAGATACTTCAAATCTCTCTATCAACTTACAGCAAAATTTTTTCATTGGATTAATTTCTTCCCTTTCTTATTCTTGTTCGCATTGTAGATTTTGATATATACTTAAACTAAGAGGAAAATACATATCTGTTAGGAACTTTAACACATTTTGTATACCATATATTTTTCAGTTGCATACTTTCCTGGAATTATACATTTCCCAGATCTATCAAGAATATTAATATTCTTTGTTAGCAAAGAAGACCATTTTAGACAAAGCAAATTAGAAACACTACATGATCTCATAATTCCTGAATTCATTTTAGACAAAGTCAATTTATGATTTAAGTCACTTATATCTTTAACTTGAAAAAAAATAAATGCGGAAAGATTGTAGGGTAGATCAAATAATCTCACCTTGTTTGTTTCTTGAAGCTTTCCAACAAGACTAAATTTGTCAAGTATCAAATAGACCTGCATACAAGAACTGTCACGCCCCTGATTTTTAACACAAATAAAAATCGATATATAATCTCATAATTATACATGCGTGATCGTTCAGTTATCAATAACAAAAACCTGGAAACATTTTTTCCCTTAAACTAAATACATATTGATGCCCTGAACCCACTATGTCAATATTGACCCGCTCCGTAGAGTCATATATTACAAAATCTTACGAATTAAATTGTCAACAACAAAATAAACGTAAATGCTCCTCAGAGCTAACTACACAACGAAAGTCCTTATCAACGGTAAAGTCACAAAAATGGCTTCCTACCGTAAAGCTGCAAGGATGCCGCTACCGCTTCAGCCACGATTATCCTGACCTGCAGGATTAACTCATACACCGTTTGAATGGTACAGCGGGTTGCCACACAACAAACCCAGTAAGCTTTTGCAAGCCCGTATGAGTAAACTCAAAATCACAAAGCATAAATACATTCTTAAAGAACCCACATAAAGAAACCAAGACACACAATAACTAATACATAAGGAAGCATGTGATGCATGAAAACAACCAACCAGGGAGTCGAGTAATGCATGTGATGCATAAAAACAAGCAGGACAGAAAATACATATAAAGCAAAATCTGCAATTATTCCATGCCCACCCATATTGGCCTTTTCTTGTTCTCTTCCATAATAACTATATTGAGTAACAGTCTCTCTAATAGAACAAATTCACACATGCCTTCAAGGCGGTCATATCTTTCAAAGGGAGAGCGAGAAAGAGACACTAGAGAAAGAGAGAACAAGAGCACAGCGGCCATCATGCAAGCAAGAGACTAGGCAAATATTTCCTTGTAGACTCTGTGACCATAGTTACGGCTACACTAAACATGATCTTACTTCAAGAGACTCAGTGTTATAAAAGAAATGCCAAGTACATGTGCAGAACGCTCCACTAAGAAGGGGAACCTGTACCAACCCAATTCAATCACACAAACTTTAATTAAGAAGACACAGACATTGAAATAGTACTAAAACTAGAAAGCAAGGTCAACATAAAGTTCCTCCACCAATCCATCTTTTCTAAGGGCTATTTTCAAAACTCGGAAACCTAGCTTTGCAACTTATGGCTAAATCAAAATCCACAATCTAATCGCAATTCAAAAAGACCATTGAATGACACCATTTCAAAGCACAGCTGAATACGATCAAAGATTTGATGGGAGACCTAACAATGATGTCCACTATGTTGTTCCAACAAGTGATTTCCCAGCATTGAAACTGCTTTAACTTTTGGCTGGAGTAGGATGATGCAAGTTGTTAAAATTATTTTATTTTCAGTTTCTTAACGAAATAGAAAAGGCCAAATGACAAGCACTCCCAATCATGGATTCTCCTAATACATTTGAGCAAAATCTAATACTCACGATCGAACTCCGACTAGTATATTAAACTCTTAATGGCTACATTACCAACATTTCATGCTCTCCACAACTCAATTATCAAAACTTAATCAAGTTTGCCTGATAATCAAAATAGTTCATACATTACCAACAGTCATACTGTTGACAAATTCTAAATGAAATCCAACCCAGCAACTAAACAAATCACCTGAAAATCAACCCAGCAACTAATTTATAATGATATACTATAATGACCAGATAAAACTTTTTCCACTTTTTCATTGGCAGAAACAAAGAGGAACTTCATATAGATCGGAGGTTTCCCATTCATCAGTAAAAGGATAGCAGCTGGAATACCCCACAAAGATTCCCCAGAAAAGCATAGACACTTACTCTATATGATTGTCCAAACGGAACAACTCAAACCCAGATTTATAATGAAATCAATTGGAATCATACCTTCAAATGGCCTGCTGCGAATCGAACTCCAATACCTTCAAATTGACTGCTGCGAATCAAAATCACTACCAGATTTCAAGCCAAATCACTACCAGAAGCCTATAACTTATCTTCACTGCTTTACTGGACCAAACTTCATTAAAGGAACAAAATTTAAGTGAAAGAAGTACGAGCTTTTAGATGAAGACCCCAAATTCAAAATTAGAATACACAAAACATTTACAAATTCATCTATTGAATACCCATCTCTTCATGAGTGGAGAAAACACCAAGCAACTGAGACCTTGCAAATAGATATAGAAATAGAGGAAAAGTGAAATAATGAGAGAGAGATTGAATTACCATCTCTTCGTGAGTGGAGAAGTCGCAGTGACCCGTGGGCTTGCCCTTGAACTTTCCTCTTCTTATTTTGGATTAAAGAGATAACAGCCTCCGCCTGAATCGCTTGTGCTGCTACCCAATGCAATCGCCTAGCTAGGCAATGACAGGACCCGCCCCCCGGATTTCACCCTGAAATCCGAAGTGGCCCTGCGGGGTCCACCTTAGAAGAAAATTCTTCCAAAAATTTGGCAGAACTTCCCCTAAAATGGACTACCCAAAACCTGGAGAAAAGAAATTTACTCTTCTAAATTACCCATCCTTATTCTCCTGGAGTCACCCTGCTCCCCAAATCACAACATCTTCTAATTCACAATACACAAAACTCAACTTAACAACATTAATCCCACAGGTAATCAGAGCAATTCTAATAAAAATGGTAAACAAGGAAAACCTAATTCAAAGGAAAACGCGGAAGACATACTGTTGACTATGCCTCAATTCCATGTACGCCCGACCTTAACTAATTTCGCCTACAAACTGGGCATTTGAAACCGAAGGGCCTAGGGAAAAAGTATTGAAAACACGTTAGTGTGAGTGGACAAAAATAAACAACTAGCTAAATAATTTAAAAGAAGTAAAGTTGTAATACATTCCCGCATTTATTTAAATTTATAAAACTTCGATGCATGCAACGTTTATAAAACATATTTCTTTAAACCAGGAAACTGGAAACTGTAATTCAAACCTGCTGAGTATCGTATCATCGGACTAGACCCCGCTAGCCCAGAAGTAATATAAAAGTAGGGGAAGAAAATAGTCATACGAATGAGCCTCCCAGGCTCGGGTGATAGCCTCCCAGGCTAAAGTACTCCCATATACTCCCGTTATATACCCACACGCCACTAAGTGTAGCGATTAGGATACTGGGCTTCAGCATTACTGTCACAGAGACAGTAACCAGCGCCACAAAGGCGGACGGGCTTCGGTGATCCCATCACCTCGCCACAAAGGCGGAAGATCAATGCTAGCAATGATAATAGTCACCCAAAGTATGGCAAAAGAAAATCCGAAAACCACATAAATCCATAAAGCTTCCCCAACTCTCGCAAATGAATTTCCAACGACGTGTCCCACACGCCAAGATAATCTCAAGTTCAAAAATAAATAGGAGAGAATAATAATAAAACATAATCTCCATAAATCGAAACAAAACCAATTCCAAGATCATCATCAAGACATTCCCAATGCCAAATCCGAAAGTCGATCAATAAATAAGAAATATAAATAAACCAACGGCGTGTCCCACACGCCAAAAATATTCTCGGGTCAATGATGAATAAGCAAGGAAGTTCAATAATGAACTAATATTTCATTTTGGAAAATACCATGGAAAATACTTTGTTGAAAAACAACATAATTCAAAGTTTCGAATCCGGGCATAACAAAATTAATATCCAAAAATCACAACCGGAATAAATCGTAATCACTTCATGAAACTCATCAATGAAAGTAGTTCCTCGAGATAAATCGAAATCAGAAATCCGAAAACAATTATATGCTCAAAATGTAATATGATAAATAACTAGAGCATTACTTTAAGAAATAAATGCATGCATCATTATTTAAAAACAAAAGTCCACTCACAGTACTATTTAGGCGTTCACGCGTACGAGTTCCTTCGTCGAGCAATAGCTCGGTACGTCGCCCTGTACACAAATATATTCCGTGAATAACTATTCTAATTAAATACGATTCTCAAAATCGAATCCTCATAAATCATCTCTCCAATTCTTCTCGGATTCAACCCACATTCTACCACTAATACCAATTCGTTATCTTAAAGGTTCCAAGTCAGAACCGAGAGATATCCGACGGTCGGATTCTCGTAAATCGATAATTGAAATCCTAAATTTCCAGAAATTCATAACCGATTAAAAACTTCTCCAATTCCAACCAAATTCACATATTCAACCTCTACAAAAATTATAGGATTTAACTGGCCAAAAAAAAAAAGAATTTAAATTACTGTTTAAACGCCACCACTGTTCACTCACCGCACTGTTCACACGTGACACTGTTCATGCGCGGCCAACTCCTCCTCCGGCCACCAAATTTCAACCACATAATCATCTCAACATTCTAAGCATTTTTCATAACTGTGACCAAGTGAGAAAATACCTTGAAGTGCTCCAATTTTGCCGATGAACACAAACCCGGAAATCTCCAAACCCACCAATTTGGAAATCCTTCAAATTCACCTTCCAAACGTGGAAATTTCAGCTAGAAGTCTTGAGGGAAGATGATCAGTGACTCGAGGCGCTCCTAATAGAACCAATTTCACCGCCGGAGATAGCCGAAAACTGGAGAATTTCACCGGAGAAGCAAATTGCTACAGTAACAATGATTGCATAAATTCGGGGTTTTTCGGCCAAATCACCAATACCCACTGATACCATCGTATAGAGGAGGAAGAGACGGTTCAAGGACAACTGGAATCACGTCAATCGGACGCCGGACGGCGAAGAAATCGGAAAAAGAAGAATGGTGAGCGACGCGGGGGAAGAGGGAAGCAGAGAGAAATCTCGGGGGTAGGTTTCCCGAAATGGAAACTTACCCTGGTATATAGTAACTTTAGTATTTAGGCTATAACTTTCACATACAAACTCCGATTTTTACGTACCACATATGCACGCGCTCGGTTTAACGTCCTCTACAACTTTCATGAAGGAAATTTTCTCAAATTTTGACCCGAACAAAAAGTCAACTTTTAGGGCCACTTAAAATATCGAACCGATAGTAAAAGTGAAAATAGTTGTCGTTTACTGTCCAAATGACTAGTAAACGGGTAAATTAAGATACGGGACGTTACAGGCAAAGTGAGATGAACACTTAATCGAGAAAACCCTAAATACCCAATCCAACAAAAAGCTTAAATCTATTAACACTTAACCAAGGGGATTACCAGTGATAGATGCGAACTCAGACTGAGACCAAGATACGGATTGAGATTGAGATCGACATCGTTTGGCTGGAATGGGGTTTTCTAGTTTGCGAGGTGAGATGGTTGAGATGATTATGGGTTTTCAACTTCCATGTCAGATTCGAAGAAATTATGTTGGATTGGGTTTTCAGTTCGAACATTTCTGTTGGGTGAGAGAATGAAAGCGAGAGCAAGAGAGGAGTGGGTTTGAGAGTGAGAGCAAGCTGAGAGAAGGTTTTTAGGTTTCTTTCAGTTTGATAAATTTGTCGGGCCAAAAATTTTTTAAGTGTTAGACGGATATATCTTTACGTTGTGCCAAAAAACCAAACTGAAAGGAGGGGAAAAAAAACCAAAGTCAGTTCAATGCACAACAGAAATCTGTTGTCTGAAACATAACCCTTTCCAAACAAATGTAATGCACAACATAAATCTGTTGTCTGAAATAGAACCTTTTTCAGAAAACTGATTCACAATGATATACACTATATTCAGACAACATAATTTTTTCATTCTGTCGTTAAAATTATTTAGACAACAGAAAACAATCATTCTGTCATCTGATAAGTTTATTGACGTAGTGATGGGACGACTTTACCATTGTTTTTTTAAGTAAAGCTTGAAAGTAAAGATGGTAGTTAGATCAATCAATATATCAATATGATTGATTCAAATGCAAAATTTCATAAATGATGAATTATGGATCGTTCATGCAAGTTATGTAGGAATTTTTGGAAATTTATTGAAAAAACTCATATTCCCATTACTGTATATCTATGGATAAACAACTCATAGATGAAGTTCTCATGGCAATTTGTGAATATCTCACAAAGTGGATAATCTTCAAGTATTGATTATATTGGTCGTAGTCCAAAAGCATACTTCAACCAGTGTAAAGTTAATTTAGCCATTCTTCATAAAGTCGTTGATGTGTTGTCGGTTGAATTTTCTCAAACCGTATAATTAAGGAATAAAAGTTGTGGAAATGAAGACAAATTAAGTGTAGTGGCACACATACATTTTCTCTAACACAATGTTTATTGATGATAAGTCTACTAGTCGAAGAACTTTGGAGTGCATATCATCATTTAGCCGGAAAAAAATAGGACCAAACAAAGTTCGAAATTGACTCCCCCTCTCCCAATCCTCCAATAATAGAAAAAAAAAATTAAAAGAATAAAATTTATTGAATTAGATTTGATTATATAAAGAAAATTAATAATGAAAAGAAAAAGAAAAAAAAAAAGGCTTTAAAGCCATAAAACCCATCTCCCAGTGTGTTTTGTTTGTTTTGGGTAAACCCAAGTTGGTCTTGTCTTCCAATGTCGCCTCTGAAACTGTCCTGTTTCTGATTCCAACTCTTGAACAAACGGCAGAGTCGTCGTCTTCTTGCATGTGTTGGGCATTCATGGTATTAATCTCGCCTTACTCTTCCCTACTATTTCATTCGATTAATTGCAATCCAGTAATGTCATTTATTGTTGAATTTTGGAATAGGGATCTCTTCTGGGTTTGATCTAATGCACTAGTTGCTTTACTTTTGATATAAAAGAGAATACAAAGAGAGACCTTGTTGAATCTCAGGTAGTTCTTTCGAGTTATATCGATTTCCCCATCCACCCCGGTTAGGAATTGTTCAATTCTGCAAACATGGCCTATGATTAGGGTTAACATGTCTTTTTTGTGATTAGGGTTAACAAAGTTCTAATAGAATTGTCATTGAATGTATTTATCTACTTTACAGTCCACACTTCCGTATTTTTTTTTTATCATTTACATAGTTTCTGTGTCAGTAGTTTTCCTTAAACGTAACGAATCTGAGTTCTACGATGTAAGAAAGATGGGCATCTAAGAATCAGCAGGAAATGTATGATGGATGTTTGATTGACCATTTCCTTGTTGGATGAAAGGTTGAAGCAGTAAGATGGAGAGAACATAACATATGAGAGAGGGAATAAGCGTCTCATTTGGTTTGGGACTTTAAAGCAACATATATAAGTGAGTTTGTTTCAGGTCAAAATGTTGATAGAAACTTTCCTTTCCAGTTCAATTGAAGCTGCTCTATTTTGTCTATCTAACTTTGGGTTACAAGATGTCTTATGTGATTGGATGCCTGGTGCTGAAACTTGGCAGATGTGTACAAAATGCGATGATCGTTGCAGTTGCAGAGATGCTCAACTATCTTCAGAGGAAAAAAAGAATGCTGAGGATTCAAACAACTTAGTTTTTCCAAGAAGCTCTTCCCAGCTGTCAGCAATTAGTTTAATGTCTGAAAGTTCTGCACCTGATCTTGTATACAAGAGGAGGAAGTTACAAGAAAACTCTGAGACCATACTTTCAGCATGTGATGTGAAATACCCAAGAACTGGTGATTGCCTTTCGTGTATACATTCTGATACTCCTTCACTTGCTGGTAAGGACCAATATGTTCATTCTCAAAAAGGGGAACTGTCAGCAACTAGTTTAATGTCTGAAAGTACTGCACCTAATCTTGTATACAAGAGGAGGAATTTACAAGAAAATTCTGTCACCATACTATCAGCATGTGATGTGAAAAACCCGAGAACTGGTGATTGCCTTTCGTTTATACATTCTGATGCTCCTTCACTTGCTGGTAAGGATCAATATGTTCATTCTCAAAAAGGGGAACTGTCAGCGATTAGTATAATGTCTGAAAGTACTGCACCTAATCTTGTATACAAGAGGAAGAAGTTACGAGACCCGAGAACTGGTGATTGCCTTTCGTTTATACATTCTGATGCTCCTTCACTTGCTGGTAAGGCATATGTTCATTCTCAAAAAGGGGATCAGAATGGACCATGTTTATGCAATAGAGCATCTGCTGTTATAAAATCAAAGTCTTTTCATGGGTTTTCTGTTGATGAGGAATTAATTTCTAATGAAGCAACTAAAGCTAGTGTTCCAAAAGGTTTAGAGGTAGACAGTGTAAACGATAGTTGCTCGTCATCAAAATCAAATATGGAGAATGTTTCCACCTCCAATAAGACTGAAGTAGATGAAACAGCTGATTGCTCCTCTTCTAGTGCAATCGTTATGGAAGCTGTGGGAGATCTGTCTGAAAAGGATCTCTGCATCTCTATTCTCAGAACCCATGGGCTGCTCGGGGAAGTTCGGATAACTAGGAGCTGTGGTTCTGCTGATGACATTAATACCAGTAGCAGCAAGAGCTGTCGACGGTCATGCAAAATTTGTAATCGTTCAGAAACCGCTCTGAAAATGCTGATTTGTGATAATTGTGAAGAGGCATTTCACATGTCATGCTGCCAGCCACGAATAAAGAAGGTACCTATAGATGAATGGTTCTGTCATTCCTGCTTGAGAGAGAAACATACAATTCTAAAAGACAGAGTTACTAGAAAATTTCCGAATATCACTAGTGTCATGAGTAGGAGTGCGTCATCTAAGGATGAGGTGAATCCCATACTATTGATGCTGAGAGACACTGAGCCATATAGAACTAGTGTTCGGGTTGGCAAAGGTTTTCAAGCGGAAGTTGATGACTGGTCAGGTCCAATAAACAAGTATGTTCATTCTGTACTTCATTTCTCCGTTTCTGAAAAGTAATATTGAAAAGTATGTTTGTTCTGTACACTGCCTTCGTCCACAGTGTCTCTTCTTTTCATTCTAAATTACAGGTGAATTGGTTTGAAAAAAAAAAAAAAACACCCATTTTTCATCTTTCCACATTTTTTTATTAACAATCTCTCATACGAAAAAATAAAATAAAATAAATCTTGCAAATTAGTTAGGCACAATAGGTTGGAAAGTTCTTGCCTATCTTTCTGTCTTTGTGCTCAATTGTATGTTGGTTGGCCCGCATAAAGTTCTGTGTGGGAAACTTTGTTTCCATGCATGTTGTAGAAC
Organism: Rosa chinensis; assembly: GCF_002994745.2. Taxonomy (NCBI): domain Eukaryota; kingdom Viridiplantae; phylum Streptophyta; class Magnoliopsida; order Rosales; family Rosaceae; genus Rosa; species Rosa chinensis. Next base: position 37,972,965 of record NC_037094.1, read on the forward strand.
ATAAATTTATTTCATCATCTTCCTTTCTCTGTATCCTTGTTTTCTTTTCACGTGTTGCAAGTTACAGCTTTTGTTATTGTCATTTGATACAGTGATGGCATTGGTGAACCGTTGGAATTACATCCTTCGGAGTATGCTAGACTGCATGTAAGGCCTCGATGTGTCTGCTAATTTGTAGTCCACATTTCGATTTGGGATGGGGGGTTTGGAAATTTCATCAAGTACTGACACATCTTTTCTTTGTAGGAGTTGAATTCCAGCAAACCCTCAAAAATTAACTCTATAAGTAACTGGATCCAATGCCGAGAAGTTGTTGATCCTGAAAATGGAATAAGATGTGGAAAGTGGCGCAGGTGATTTATCTACTCTTATATTTCTATTTAATTGGAATTCATAAGGATGCTTGATATTTTTGGTTGGAAAATTTTCTAGTAATAAGGATTGAATCACATGTAGTATATTGAGAAGTTACCTTGATACTGATATGAATGAATGGAAGTGATAATTGTAAACTTAATCACCAGATAATCTGATCTTTTCCATTGATATTTTACAAACTGGGAGATTGAACAAAGTTGAAGCAGCCCTACTCTCCTTGGTCTAGGGGGATGGTTTGTTCAGTCTGTCTTGGGTAGTGTTTTCGGGTCTCTGTTGGGTGGGTGGGGCTTTGTGCTCTGCCTCTCGGGGTTTCTATTATTCTTGTATTTGCAGTCCCTTTCTCAGGGATGTTTGTGGTGTTTTTATGTAGTCTTGGCCTGATGATTTGAGTTGTGATGTACGAAAATCTGTGTCTATATGAAGCTGTTTGGGTAATAACAGAGATAAAGTCATTTCTAGATTACTTCTTAAATAATTGGGCACAGATACAGAAGTCAAAAGAGTATCAGGTACAAGTCATTAAAAATTTATCAATCTTTACAGTAGGGCACAAAAGCTTTTGGGTCATAGCTTAAATAATATGGTATGAAAGGATGAGGGTGGAGAACATATGTTCAAATTTTCATGTAAGAAAAGGAGAGAAATAATTGGCATGATCAATGCGAAGTACAAGAACTGGCTAAGTTCAAACACAGAAAACTGAAGATTTCAATTATTGTAACTGCAAAAAGTTGTTCTTGAGAGGTACTAAATGGTGATTAAATAAGAGGTTTAAGGTTAGAAAGAGGAGATGAACAAGAAGTCCATTTGAGGCTATTTGAAGTGAATACATTGTTCAAAAGAGATTGTCCTTGAAGTGCTTAGATCATGAACTCCTCTACTTGGGTGGCTGTGGGAACTTTTCTACGTAAATACATTGTCCAAAAGAAAAGCATTTACTTAGAGAAATCTGATTTATTTATTAGCTCTGTGTTCTTTTGAACCCTGTATAATTCCACAGTGACAACCATCTGAGTTGATAAGTGTAAGTTGGTCGCTACAAGCTGTTAAGTATCTCTTTAAGTGTGTCGGCAGGGTTATGAAAGCTAAAGCCTGGTGGAGTTGAAGAACGTTGGCTTTTTTTTAGGTCATTTGGCAAGAGCAGAATAGGAAGATTTTCGAAGACTTTCCTGGTTTGTGTGTGGAAGAGCTTTGTGTTCAAGTGTATTTCTGGTCTGTTCTATGGGCATCAGTCACCTTAGAGTTTAGAAAATTTTCCCTTTCAGCCTTACTGCTAATTGGACAGCTGCACTAACATGATTAGTGTATTTGTTTTGAATTTTTTTAAGCTCTGAGGGCTTCTCGTTCTCTTTCGTACTTGATCTTATTTGTATAAAATAAATGTTATCTTAAAAATAAAAAACACCATCGAAGTAAATAATTACTAAAAAAATTTGGATTAGTAATTTGATATGTGATGGAAACGAGTGGTTTAAAGTTCTGTTATATCTATGAGATATTTAACATACTGAGATAATTTCATAAAGCAGGGCTCCTCTTTTTGAAGTCCAAACTAATGACTGGGAGTGCTTCTGCTCTGTTCTGTGGGATCCAAGCCATGCTGATTGTAATGTGCCTCAGGTATTCATATCATTTGCAGTCATCATATGTCTATATTAGATAGTTGTAGTTCAATATTCATGTCATATTATGAAGCTCTTATACGAAGAAGCACACTCACCTGCACACACATCTCTGCCTCTTCAGGATTAGGGACTTGTGTGTAGTTAAAGAAAAAATATATATTTAACAAATAAATAGATGGTATAAAGAAATTCACTTTTGTATTGTCGTCAAATAAGTTTTATGTTGCATTGCTTACACATCCATTTTATTTTGTTATCCCTATCATGCTATTTATTTATTATTGTTTTTTTTCGTGTTGTTGGTATTGGAATTTTATTATTTTTATCTAATTTAATCTCTTCTCATTTGTGTCTGCCTCAGGAATTGGAAACAGATCAAGTTCTAAAGCAACTGAAGTATGTTGAGACGGTATGTTTTAGTCACTTCCACTTAACTTCATTGCCAGATAACTCTGCCCCTTTTTCCGATGCACCCAACATATTTTAATTTCTTCAGTATGAGCTAATTTTAACACATTACCGGTGCAGTTATGGTTGCTCTCTTGGTTCAAATATCTCTTTTTCTGTACTAAATTATATTCTTATTGTTCCTGGTCTATCTTTTGTATAAACCAAGTTTATTATTGTTATCAATTATGCAACAAAGTCATTACTGAAGAGATAATAAATTTGAGATAATTTATTTTCCTTCCCCATCGATAAGATAGGGAACTGAATACTGAATGCAGAACAAAGAAAAATGTAAAGAAATGACACATGAGTGCATGACATCATATGCAACTGAAAGAAAATACACATTGCCGTGTATTGATATGATACAATGACTAAGTTGTGTCCCAAAGAAAAGAAAATATTTGTCCTCCTGTACTTACCTTTGGGTACCCAGTCTGACCAGCAAGCATTTGGAGTAGATTCTCCATAAACCATTTGAAGATATGGGAAAAGCTTTCAATGGAATAATAAACCACGTAGCGAAATTAAAAGAATTTTTTATCTTGAAGTGTGGCTATATGAAGAGTCAATGGTCAGTACATTTGTGGTAGTGAATTTCTCGCATATCTAATACATTTATGTAATGCTGCATGGTTTGAAGTTCATTTGTTTATATCCAAAGAAGATTCTGCAACATCCGTTCTATATCTCAGTTTGTTTGCTTTGTACTTTCTTGCTGATTTTTGTTCCTCAAATGGTTTGCAGCTAAGGCCCCGGCTATCTGCTCAACAGCATAATTTGGGTCGCGCCAACAGCACTGGTGATTTACAAAACTGCAGAATAGATACAAAAAGTATACAAACTCTCTGATATGGTGAGAACTCCTCGAGAGCATTCAAAATCTGCCTTGTCATTGTACATTCATTTCATATATATATATCAAATGGAGCTGGCTTTCACCACAGTTAACTGGACTAAAAATTTTGTAGTCAAAGTACAATGGCTTATGCGCCTCCGCCCTTTTTTGTGTTGTTTGATATTCATCTTTTAGTGGGCAAACTATATGTGCAGTAGATAGTGACAGAACAATGGAATGAAAAATTGTGCTTGACTTGTGCTTGAGGAATTCAAAATTGAATGCAGTATACTCTGCATGGCTGCATCCAGGTGACCCAACAACAATAAACAGATAAAATTGACTGGTAGAGGGGTAGTGTGTGGTAGACTAGTAGTCTTGCTTTTCTTGAAAAAATATTGAGGCTTGTCTGGACTAACCAGATATTTTCAAGGAGACCAGTACGGCAGTACCTGCAATTGCCTCATTTTTATTCTCATTTTCTTTTCTAGTCTAATGAGTCATTGAGGGGCAAAAAAATTAGAAGAATCTAACCACAGGTGGATGGTTTTCAACAAACCCATTAATAGTGCAGCTTTAGCTAAGCAAGGATGGAAATCCTAATGAACTTGAACAACTGGTGGATGCAACTTGTTGGAGATGTTTGTAAGCCTCTCGTCCTGGCGAATTGATATCTAAGATGGATTGTAGGGGAATTATTATTATTATTTTTGAATGAATGATCCTTCTTCTGTCTAGGCAAGATATTGAAAATTTAGATCATCCTTTTGTTCAACCCCCTTTGTCAGGGAGTTCTGAAGATGTTCTAATCTTCCTAGACACCCTAATCATTCTTATAAGCTTGTTCATGAAGTTGCTCTCTTAAGTTATAGAAAGATCAATTTGTCCAGCACCAATATACTAGTTAAGGAAACATATCTATTTATTTTATGTTTTGTTGCGATTTGTTCCAGCCATTCTACAGACATGTTGATACTTGTAGAGGGAAATGGTCCTAGTGTGAGGAACTAGGACCTGTAACTTTGAGTGCTAATTAACCTAGTACTTTCCTCGGAGCAATTTGGCAATAAACTCAGTAGTTAGAAGCACTTTTAAAACTCCAGACATTCACTAGGATACTAATAGCAACATTCAAGCAACATCTGTAGTTCTGCGGAAACGCAATAATATGCTTTGAGTGCCAAAGCCAGTCACAATTCTAAAACAGCTGTACAGCGAATTATTGGTCTTGGTAGCACAAGGCAGACAATAGCTGCTCACTTGTGTTGGAAGGCAAACCAAGAGTTCATTTTCTAACTGCTATATTTATATGCGCATATATTTCATACATTGCAACAGAGATATCATAAACCTAAGGCTCTTGATTGAAGCTCCAAAACTTCTTGCGAACATTCGCCTTCAGCAGGCCCCTGCTTTCCCTGCAAGTTCAGGCTTAGCCACTATTCAAACAGTATACCACATTTTAACAAAAGTACTACACTATGCTGTTATGAAAGCATATGGAGTTGGTTTCTCTCTTTAAGCTGTTAAAAAGCATTATCACTACAAGTAACATGGCATGGGTGGAATACTTTTATATTGCTATCATTGTCACTTGGTTTAGCACTTTAGCTTTACTCAAAATCATTTTCAAAATTCTCATACTCTGATAACATACAAAAAGAAAAATGGTGTGAATGAAGTCTCTGACCAATAAAAAAATAAAACATATTGCTCAAATCATTTATTTATTCTTAAGATACCTTTGACCTAATTCTATTATGTTTGTTACTCTTTTAACCCTAGGTTTGGGAAGAATGGCATAACTCATTCACTTGGTCTAACAATGATATTCTACTGTTAAAGTCAGCTGTCCAAATATTTGTGGATTTTACTAATTTCCTGAGAAAGTGTAAGGGAACAATAACAACTAATCAAGCAGAACAAGAATGAGAAAAGAAAAAAAAAAGTAATCTACAACACGATAAGTTTCCTGAGACAGAGGGGCTTCAGAGAAGCATACCATGTGCTTTCTTGACTTTGTTTCATGAAGAAATTGCTCCACTATGCCTTCACCACTAAGAATTTTTGCTCCTCGTCCTGGAGCATCCACTGACCCAACAGCTTCTTCATCAACCAGAACTGCATGTATACTATTGGTTTCTGTCTTGATGTCTGGAACCTGCACATAATGATAACAAGCTAGTTTCATAACCTAAATACTGAACCCAGGATAAGGACTGAATATATAATGTACAAACTTTATTATTTGATGGGTAAGGGAGTAAGAAAGTCTATATAAGCTGGGGTTTAATGGGCAAACCCCAGCTGTTTTTTCTTTTCACCCATTCAAATATAAGTTACCAATTTCATTGAATGGGGAGGGATTAAGCAAGTCTATATCGCCTCACATCACAGAGAAGGGTGATACAACCACCAGTGTAAAACAGGGAGTAACATCGCTGGGGTTTCTAACTTCTCTAGTATGGGCAAAAAATTGATCAGTTAATCCCTACTGCAGATTAAGAAATAGTGTCCCTACGTGATAATTGGCTTGAATGTAATCAATACCATCCCTGAACAGCTGAGAAGCATAAAATCCATGTAAATTTTTCATAGACACTGCAATGACTAACAGATGTCTATTTACCTCGAACATTGCTTCTGTAAGAATATTCTCCAATATGGCTCTCAAACCTCGAGCACCAGTGTTCTTTGCCATTGCCTTCCTTGCAATCAATCTCAGTGCATCGTCAGTAAAATGTAATTTGACCTGAAAAATGTCATACAAAATAAGAAGTTACACACTAAGATTATCAAGTCTTGCAGGAAAAAAGAAAAATAAACAACTAATGGAAGATATGGAAGTGAAATTTTTGTGACTGCAAGATGCAATGGTTCAAAAGCTTACATTGTTCATGTCAAACATCATCTTGTACTGCTTACCAAGAGCATTTTTAGGTTCTGTGAGGACCTAAGACAAAATATAAAAATCTTTCAATATCATTAATAACAAGTAAAAGTAAAAGTGCAGTCAACTATACCTTGTTAATTTCTACTATCAAAGGAGTAGGAATTTTTATCTTCTAGTTTTAAAATGACTTTTACAAAATATAATTTTTAATATTAATTTTTATTTCATTCTACTAAAAATGGGAGTAGCCATCATATTCAGTACTTGTATACATAGAAGAACATTGAGCATACATAGAAGTAGTACAATAAATAACAACTAAAAAATAAGATGACAATAATCGGATTAAAGCTCATAATTGTTGGTCTGTTAGTGGAATTATGTCCTAGAGTTTTTAACAAGGCCACCCATAGTTTGTCAGGCCGCATGGAGTCTACAATGGCCACTCTTGGTTGGAGGTTAAGCGTCCTCAACTCACTTCAATTCGCCAGTTATAATTAAAATTCATCTTTCCATTCAAAAAAAAGAAAAGAAAAGAAACAATAGGATTAGATACTATAGAAAACATAAGCACACCTGAACAAGTTGATCCTCGTTTAAAGATGACAAACTCACTAAAATAGGAAAGCGCCCAACAAATTCAGGTATCAGGCCATAAGCAATAAGATCTCCACTTTCTACCTACGGAACATTAGAATTATTAAAATCCAGTGCAAAAGCAATTAGAATATAAATTTGTGTGGAAGATAAAGAAGGAAATCTCAAGTGAAGAAATTGATAATGCACAGCCCCAGAACGAACAGCCATAAAGTAATGATGGAATATACAATTTCCTAGACTATGCTGAGTTTTCGTTCTCACAGATTCCAACAAGGATGAGGTCACTATGGCATCAGTCAATCCACTGGACCTCATATTTGCACGAACTGGTGCTCCAAATCCAATGGAAGAATCTTGGTGTCTGGAAGAAGAAAAGATTTGCACCTCTGAAGCTCCTTCAAAGTAGAAATATGCAATCAAATAATTTCTGAGTGCATTACCTTTCTGAAATAGTCTTCTCCAAACCAACAAAAGCCCCACCACATATGAAAAGGATATCCTTTGTATCCATCTGCCAAAATTCAGAATAAAGTAAATGGATGTACTGGAATGGGATGCCGACATTTTTGAACACCGACTCTTGCAGTAGTCAGACTTCCAAGTCCAAAATGTATGATTAAATGAACAGTATCAAACTTTCTGTTTCACAGGAGGATTAGGGGAGCGTGATAACCACTCCCCTGAAAAAACCCTCTAAAATGAGGATGTAGCGGAAATGAGCAGAGACATTAAATACCTGTATACTATCACCACGAGGATGCTTCCGAGCTCCTTTATCAGGAACATTAACTACCTGAGGGTCAGCGAAAAAAAAGGAAATAACTTTAATAGTTTAATTTTGAAGAGAAGAGAATATGATTCCTATATAATGAGTTCACAACCTGAGAACCATATGAGAGCATCATAACTGATGTCTCTGAACGATATTTAAGTAAAAATCATTATCAGCAATCACATACAATACTAAGGAATTAGTATTGTAATTTTCCCTGCATTTCTTCAGGATATTCAAAATTTAGAAGAACTAATCGAGGGGGCCCTAGACCAGTTGAAAAGAGCCCGGGCCCGCTCACAGAAATTAGAAATGTATCATATGTGTTTTGCTCAATGCATATGCAGATGCAATCTATTCCAATGGTATGATATCAAATTAACACAAATGGTATCATTACAAAGACTTCTACATACAGACTTCTGCACTGAAATAATCAACTAGAGGTCCATTAAATGACAGATGTTAAGATCATTACAGAGCTGGAGGACTACATAAAAACTGAAAATGAAATATGCAGCTCAAGTTTTACTGCAAGAAGGTATTTTACAAAGGAGACTTGCCCCTTATCAGCCTTATTGTTAGACTGGAGAACTGTAGTGTCTTAAAAAATCAGTTTTTTAGCTCTTTTGTTCTTGTTGTTCATCGCCTAGGTTGTTTTGAGGACTACTTGTCCTCAGTTGTTCTGTGTTTCTTTGGCTCCAAAGAAAAAAAAAAGCCAGAGAGAGAGAGAGAGACTTGCAAGTCTCAAATGAGTACAAAGTAGATACTTCAAATTTACAGACTCAATAGCGCACAAGTATTAGTACAGGCAATACCACAAACTAATACCACTGGAGAAACAAGAAATTCCACTATAAGCATGCAGGAATGCTTCAATTGTGCAGTTCTTTAAAGTAGAAAAAGAAAGTATTTGGTAAAGTATCCATAGTAGTGTTATACAAATTACAAAAATGATTGCCACTGTGGATCAATTAAGAAAACAAAAACGACTGCTTTCTAGATTTATGGCAGTTATAAATAAACTTAATCTAAGAAGGTACAACAGGAATTAAGCTAGCAATCCCTTCATGTTTATGTTCACAAGTGATAGTGGAACAGGGATAATGCTGACAGATTAACTTAAACTATAGATGGTTTGCTTACGGTTCCTTCCAACATTTTCAGCAATGCCTGTTGGACGCCCTCTCCAGACACATCTCGGCCAATATTTAAGCTCTCAGCCTGTAAAAAGAGCACCTGTATTATTATAACTGAGGAAAAAATGACAAAATCATTTGATTTAATCCTTATCTTTTTACCAGACCTTCTTTATTATCTTATCAACTTCATCAATGTAGACAATCCCTTTCTGAGCCGCTTCCACATCAAACTCAGCTTCCTAAACAAATTGAAATAATCAGATTGTATTATAGTTAGAAGATCACAGAGGTAGAAATGCACATTTTCAATGATTGTATAAGAAACACATGAGATCATCAACCATACCGTAAGAAGTCTATACAATATTGATTCCACATCTTCTCCAACATAACCTGCCTGCATATAGGGGGGAGAAAGAGAGAATCAGTGAACCTTTCCATGCAACAGAACTAGTATGAAATACAGCCCTTATCAGGTCATCAACGCAAGAATGAAATTTCAAGATCATGAGAACAGTAAAGCATGATTTTAAATGTTTCTTGCATTAAATCAGTGTACTAAAATCACCTAAGCTTGAAGTCCTTTTGCTGTCAAAATACTAACAATTTCCTTTTCCCCTTTAATTTTCTTGCTTACTCCACAAGTCTCTTTCAAGTTGGTACAATTATGGTAATGAAAAAGGAACTTTAAATCCAGTATTTTTGATCCCACAAGGGATACTTCTAAAGTTTACTTTGAATGACAGTGAGTACAAAGTGTAGGAGCGCTAAGTGAGCCAATGCTTTAGAGCTCTTTAGGACATCCGGTAGAACACGGAAAAAGCCTGTGTGGTGGGTCACAGGAGCCTTCACGAACACACACACATCATTAATTAGAGAGGCGATAACCTTTTAAGGTTGAGAAACAGAAGCAGATGTTTGGATTTTTATATGAGATCCTTCTAAATCTATGTCTGCCTGTATGATCTATCCTCATTTGTACATTCTAATACTCAAACACTGATTCCCCTTTGCCAATTACAAAGGATACAAGATTCCCAACAACATTTAATGCTTCTTTTTCAGGGAAATGATAGCCGTAAAAATAATAGGATGAAGAAGCTGAGAACATCATTTGCAAAATAATATTGAACAGTGCAACTTGCCTGTGTTAATGTTGTTGCATCAGCAATGGCAAATGGAACATTCACAACACGGGCTAGTGTTTTTGCAAGTAAAGTCTTCCCTATCCTTGGTCGAAATAAAAAAAAATAATGAAATGAGGATAAAATTCTATGTAAAACTGGAACTTGTCACAAAAATAATGGTGATTCTACCTGAACCAGTGGGACCCATCAATAATACATTGCTCTTCTCCAACTCAACAGAATCAGTATCAACACTGTGAGGCTTACAATCAACTGAATCTACACCGGACCTGGTATTCCGATAGCAAAGTCAATCAACACAGGTGGACATCCATCTCAACAATAACGATATCCAAGTTCGAACTAACCTTCTCTGTTGGGAAGAATGCCGTATTCTTTTGTAGTGGTTATAAACCGCAACCGAAAGCACCTGTCAAAAAGACGCAGCAGCATGCATTGCATTAGAATGAAGAATGAAAAACGAACACTAACGTATATCAAAGTTTGAAAATCCAAACCTTTTTGGCTCTTTCTTGGCCGATGACAAAGTCATCAAGAGCCTTACATATCTCCTTGGGAGTCAAGAGGTCTTTCTGGCCGGAACCGGAACCGGAATCGGAATTGGAATTGGAAGTGGAATGAGGGGAGGCATGAGTGGGCGGCGCCTTAAGCCTGCCAATCTCGACGAAAGTGCCTTGCAAAGGGAGGAGCTTGGATGGCCTGAAATAGAAGGCGGTGTTGCAATTGGGGCACAGATTCACGGCCTGGTAAACCCCCGTCTCTCGGCCCGTAATCGACAGCGGTCGGGTCGAGAACAGGACCGCCATTTGCTTCGAGCATCGGGGACAGTTCACGTCCGCCCTTATGTTCTCGTACTCTCCTCCTCCTCCGACTTCACTGCACTTGTGCCGCCGCTGCTGGGGTTGTGCTGCTTCTGCACCACCACCACCACCACCACCACTAGCAGTGACAGCAACTCTTCCGGATACGGAGATTCCGGTGGTTGCGGTGGCGCTTGTGCCGGCGGCGGCGATTAGTCGTGTGAGGGAGGACCTGGTGCTCAATCTGAGAGTGTGAAACATTGTCTATAGAGAGTGGAGGATGATTCTGACGATGAGTCGGTCATTGAATGAATGAATCAACAGTGGTGGGTCACCTCTCGTACACTCCTCCACTGTACTGGGATCTTCTGCTCTCGCATACTAATATCCCCGTTTCTCCATGTTATTGAATCCGAACCGTTCAGAAAAGATAGAGCAAAGTCTCGTTTTAGGATCAACCGATCAACTACTTAAAAAGGTGTCATAAAATAAAATATAAAAAAAGGCGATGTGGCTGTCCTTAAGCCTTGATTAATGAAACAGAATGATACATGGGGGGACGTGGTGCCTTAACCCCAACTTATAATTAGCGTCAAGAGAATGTCTCGCAATAATAGCAAGAACCTCTACAAATATAATGTACCCTAACATGTACCAAATAGCAATGGTTGCACCTTTGGCAACTGCATTTGCTTTATGGGGACAGACTGGCAAGATTACTCTCACGAAGAGGATCAGTAGTTGACAAATAAAATCAGCTGTCTCACTATGTTGCCAATCGGAACTAAGACTGATGGCACTCTGTTTCATGCTGTCACTAAGAGGTTGCGTCCAGTCAACTACGACACATCTCCTCACCAAGGCAGACAAGGCACACTTAACGTGCAAGCCGGGATAAATCCCACCTAATTCTACCAGAGAATGGCATAAATTTATCTGAAAAACAAACATACAAGGACTGAAATTAGCAACAATACTTATAATACCTAAATTCCAGATGTAAACATTAAATAATAGAACACTAGCAGCCCGCCAACAAAGGCCCAAAGACAAAAACCCAAACCAGTTTGTCGTTATCCTTGCAACGAATGGCAGCAGCCTGCCGACCCAGCCCGTGCGGGTCAGAACCGCTGCCAGATCAGCATGCTGCGATCGACAATGAATTCCGGCAAATGAGGGTGGCCTGACCACGAACCACAGCATATCCAAATCGGATCCAGAGCGTACTTCAGGTCCGGAATTCATCCACCCATCATGTCTCCACGAATCCTTCGTAACGACGACGAACAACATTGCAGATGACTTCCAGTCTGGCGACCATCGACCCACTCGCCGGTGATCGACCATCAAGCAACAATTTGAGTTTAAGCACACGCGTGATCGGAGATCGAATCTAAGAAGATCGGTACCAACCATTGCCCGCAGCCCAACCCCTCCGAATTGCTCTAGCCTATGTCGATCAACCTCTCCGGCGAACCTATCTACTGTACAGGGCTGGCCAGCGACGTCACAACGACGCACCGCCAGACGGAACATCACAAGCCTTCGAAGCACCAAGCACGTTCTCTGTTTTTTCTGTGCGGCGGTTATTTTTTCTAATTTTACCATAAATAAAAACTACTTAAAAAGGTGAAAACAATTAAATTTAAACTATTTTTCATTCAAATGATACCCCTCAACGGGGCAAGGATACATCATTTTAAAGCAGTTAGGAATGAGTCCTGACACAGGGTTGGGCAAAGAGGCTCGAAAATTGGCTTGGACTGACCGGTTCAATCAGTTCTGTTCTAATTTTTTTTTTGGTTAATTTACTAAATTTGTCTAGGTTGGGATCGAATTGAGTCAGACCCGGTTTAATTCCTATCCTGCATTTTACAAAAAGAAAAATTTCGAAGGGCCCGATTTTTTTTTCCTTCCTTCTCTTCTACTTCTCTCTAGACATTTCCCTTCTCATTCTTTGTTTTTTCCTTCTCTTCTTCTTCTTCCTCCTCTTCTTCTTCTTCCTCCCTCCCTATCAAATCAACACCGCCCTTCCTCTCCTAAACCCAACTTTCTCTCATTTCTCTTCTTGAACCACCACCACTACTTCCTTCGAGCCCTCATTGCAATTCTGCACCAAAAACCCCCCTTTAGACTCCCGAACAACCTCATCGCTTCTTAAACTCACCGAAAAAAAACCCTGGGAGTAGGATTCTGGAAATTTGGCTGTAGCTCTGGGCTTGATCAGCCACAGATACTTGGGATTAGTTAGATTCTGCTACGAGTCTAGGGAGAATTCTTATTGCACCACTCGGTGGAGAACTTCGACTGCTCAATCGAGAGGCTTGGCATGGTCGTTGGCTTTGGTGACGGTGAAATTATCGAAATTGACCTCGAGCTTCTCCTGTGAGGCCTCATCGTCGGGGACGAAGATGTCAGTGGCTCCCCAGTCGGCACCGTAGAGGACGCTGGTGGAGCGAATGTAGAGGAGGATGACGGCGTCACCAAGGCAGAAGCAGCTCTGGATGGCCCACTTGATGGCGAAGGCTCTCTCGTCGTTGAGATCAACGACGATCCCGATGTGGCTTGCTCACTATGCATAGGAAGGTTCAGTCACCGTCGTGTTGGATCCAGATGAGGAGATTTTTTTTTTAAGGTCCGTTGGGCCCACAAACTTGGGAAACCGACCCAAGTTTAATTCGTGCCCAGACTTTGGATTACCCATTTTGTGCCCGACACTAAAAGTTCGAGCTCGGTCCCAATATCAGCTTACTTACATACGAGCCCGGCCGGTGCCCAGCCCTAGTCCTTAGCTCTTTGCAGTTCATTATAGGTGGCTATGGACCGCTACTACTGTGATGCCCCGGAAATTCGTAATTATTTTCCGAGGATTTTCCGGAATTAATTTTATAACTATTGGACGGTTTCGTGGCTCGTGGATGGAGCGGAAGTGTTTCGGGCGAATAATTAATTGAAGGATATGGTTTTAGGGGGGTTGCCAAAGGTTGACTTTTTATTCGTTGAGATTCTCCGAAAACTTCCTTCACGTAAGTTGTAGAGCGCGTCGATACGAGTTCGTGGATATGTAGAACGCGAGAATCGGAGTTCGTGTGAGAAAGTTATGGCCATTGGAAGGAATTTCCATTTTGGTATAAATAGAAGTTTCCCAAGTTGGAAACTTACTATTTTCATTTCTTCCATTTTCGGAAGTTACTTCTCTCTCTCTTCTCTCTCGGCTGCTACCTTCAGAATCGAAATAAACCGCCTGACCCGACCCGAACCCGGCGTTCCGACCCGGCTTTTCCGGCCAACTGCGGCGGTCTCCGGCCGTGAAACTTGACCAGCAGGGTCGTCTCCTCCGTCTGGTCGTCCCTCTGGTGGTCTCTATCGCCGATTCTTCTCCACGGAGGCGCTGCAAGGCGGTGCAGCCTTGTGTTTTCGGACCCGGCCGGAAAACACAACTCCGGCGACTTCATGGCTTCAACGATTCCTTGGTTGAGCTCAGAATAGCTTCGCTGATCGATCCTTGGTGGTTGTTTGGATCGATTCACGTGAAACTTCGATCAACTCAGTTGGGATTACTGTTCACGGCTTGTGAGGTAGTTTTCGATCCCTTAGGCTTGTTTTCTGACTTCGATCCAGTTATGAGAATTCACAAGCATGCTTAGATGAAGCTTTTTGATGTTGGGAGTTTTGTGAAATAATGAGTTTTTGGCCGGCGGCGGTGCACCACCGTCTGTGGCGGTGTTCCGGCCACTTAAGGAACTGGTTTTGGTATTATATATGTTCTACTCGTTGATACGAGCGTTTTGATATATAATATGCAAATTTTGGAGTTCGTATGGAATTGTTATGATTTTTGCAGTTTCATACCGATCGATTTATTCGATCCTTGAGGATTTGAGCATCCGATCGACTTGTGATTTTGACATATCGATCGTATAAGTGTTCCGGAGACATTGGATGGTCTCGGATGTGGTTTCGCCTCATTTGGTGTCACCTTGGGAATTTTGGTTCGATTTAGGGTTTCGAACGTTATCCCTTGTGATTCGTTGACTGAATGAGAGCTGTAATTCCTTAGGTACGTGACGTAGTACTCCTTGGACGGCTATTTTGTGGATTGGCTGCCTTGTCCTGAATTGAAGACGCAGCGGGAGTTTCGAGGTGAGTAATCTCACAAGGTTCATTAATGAATGGAATACCTGTATCGTTTGGTGAGTAAATCTCACGATATTTGTTATGAGTAGGATCTATATTTGTTATGAGCAGGATCGATATTTGTTATGAGTAGGATCGATATTTGTTATGAGTAGGATCGATATTTGTTATGAGCAGGATCTATATTTGTTATGAGCAGGATCGATATTTGTTATGAGTAGGATCGATAATTGTTATGAATAAGGTTGATATTTGTTATGAGTATGATTACCCTATCGTCTTGGAGTTATTAGGTTAACTACGACTATAGTTGGTATTAGTGGTTTTCTGTGTGGATGGATGACTATGTGTGTATATATATATATTATGGGATGTATATATATACATATATATTCATGTATTAGTGGCTTCGTTGTGAATCTATGTGATGATCGCTATCTATGTGATGACCAGCGAAATCTCTGTGATGATCGCTATCTATGTGATGACCAGCGAAATCTCTGTGATGATCGCTATCTATGTGATGATTGGCGATATCTTTGTGAATCTATGTGATGATCCTTGAAATCTAAGTGATGATTAGTAGGATGATGCAAATCTAGGTGATGATCGGTGGAAATCTGTGCGATGATCAGTGTGATGACTGCTCGGTAGCGGAGCTGAATTGTTATTAAGTTAACAAAGATCGAGAGGACTGCTGTGATGGTTGGGGCTACCTACAGACGTCAGAGTGTGGGACTTCGATGACTACTTTGTCTTGAATTGTTTGACTTAATGTGACCTCCTGAACTAAATTATATGCAGGGGTTACTATGAATTGTTTTGCTTGTTTTGATATGTGATTGCCTTGATTTCTCCTTGATTGTATTGATTGATGGTTTGATTTACATTAAGAGCCATAGCGGTTATGAACTGTACTCTGTAGTGAGGATAGGAAGGTGATTCATTGTTCTTCACCTTTGATGTCATGTTGATGACAAAAACTCCTAGGGGGGGGGAAATGGGAAATGAGTGTGATGTTGGAATTCGCCGTAGTGCGTTAGGATGGCGTTAAACATTTCTTGAGGAAGTCTTGTTTGACCGAAATTTGTGTAATTGGATGCTAGGATTGAGGTTATGAGCAGAAGGCTTTTGTGAAATTTGTGTAATTGGTTTTGAGTTACTCATACGAGCTTCATAAGCTTACCGGGTTTGTTGTGTGGAACCCGGTGCACTATTCAATGGAATGGTGTAGGGGTTAATCCTGCAGGTCGAGGAGATCGTGGCTGAAGCTGAGGTGACGCCTGAGCAGCTTTATGGTAGGAAGCTATCTTTGTGACCTTACCGTTGTTAAGGACTTCCGTTGTATAGTTACTCTGAGTTGCATTTACGTTTTATTTTGTTGTTGACAATTTATTTCGTAAGCATTGTAATATATAACTCTATGGAGCGAGTTTATATCAACTTTGAGGGTTCAGGGCATCAATATCTGTGTAAGTTAAAGGGAAAAAGATTCCAGGTATTTTGTATTGATGACTGGACGTTCACGCATATATAATTATGGGGTTATATATATCGATTTTCATGTGTGTAAAATCAGGGGCGTGACAACTACTAGGCGGAGATAATAATGATAACTAACATTTAAGGGGACGTACAGCTTGTGGTTGTGCTGGTACTAATTCGACATAAGATACTTGTATTTGTACTTGTACTATGCCATTAAAGCTTGTTTACAAACATGAGTTTGTGGGTTGAGAATGTTGTTGGGCATGGATTAGGGATCTGGTCCTAACAAATCCCACTCTCTTGTGACAAAGTTAATCCTCGAGGTTTGGGCCTCTTCCCATTTGGCATCTTCTTGAGAAAGCTCAACCCATATATGCATTGAACCAACCATTTGGTGATGTGTCTATTGCTTTTGCGTATGCTCATCATATCGAGTACTTTCGATGGAACCAAGCCATGGAGCCGTCTTCTTCCATAAGAAGCAGTGATGTGCATACAAAGATGTTATACCCAATTTTCCTTTTTAGTAGAGACACATGGAAGATCGGATGAATCCGGGTGTAAGGTGGAAGGCAATAAGCCACCTATCGATTTTGGAAGTGATTTGAAAGAGCCTATATAATTTGGCTATTAACTTGTTCAATGAGCACTTGAGCAAGGATTGTTGGGGATACAAGTGCACTTTGAGGTAAACCTAGGCTCTGCTTTGAATTTGCGCTCAATGCGATTCACACCAACATGCTGTTTAATACTAGTCTTAGCCAGAGTCCAGTTAGACTGGAGGAGATGAAAGATGTTATCCCTGTCCTTGAGAGCAAGATCCATTATGTGCATAGTTGTGGTGCCGGGAGTATACATGGAGATGGTAAGTGGAGGCGACCATTATATAGCTTGGAAAGTGATCATTTTAATGGCGCTATGATAAGAAATGTTGTACCAAAACTCAACCCAATGTAGGAGAGAAGACCAAAAATTGAGTTTACCATTAACAAAGACTCAAGAGCGCAAGTAATGCTCCAAGTACGGTTCAAGACTTCGGTTTATTAGTTCGTTTATGGTTGATATGTTGAACTATGACAAATCTTGCAAACATGGAAAGTACTAGGTTCGAGCAAACATGAATATTGTTATAAGCCTCCCTATAATTGAGGAATAGGCCTTTTACACACTTGTTGTTCAAAGGTAGAGAGCAGTCTTGGCAGCGATTGGTATGGGTGGAAGATTGAAATTTGAGCCGGTGATGAGTGGTGGTGGTGACTAGTGTATTGGTGATAGGAGCATTTTTATGCGACGTTTTAATAGTTAACTCTTCGTATTTTGCTTAGTTATTTGCTTTACTTAATCATTTTTAATTTAGTTTTTATTTTTTTAGGTACATCGGAGAAAATGACAAGGAAATGAGCTTAAAGACACATGAGAAGGATGTGAGACGTTGGAGATGACAAAGGCAAGGCACAAGGGATGCAGAAATGAGCTGAAATGAAGAAATGGAGTATTCCTGGTTCGACTAGGAATCCCAGTCAAAGTAAAAATCCTGATGAGGCTATGAAACCTGAGAGCACTAGGAAACTATGCAGCTTAAAGATTACTCAAGAAGCTCAAGAATATTCTAGAAACTTGGGATATTGCGGCAAATAAAGAGACCTAAGTATACTAGGGTTTCTTGGATGCAAAAGGAAGGAATTCTAAGTGAAATAAGTGTTTTTTCTGTAAGATCTTCAAGGGATTCTGGAAATTGATGTTTTTGAAATTTGAAGTTATCATGGAGAGTTTTAAGGGATTTACAATATTCAGAAAGGTTGAAAACAGGTCCAGATACATTCCTTGAGCTCTACACTCTATCCTTGGCCGAAATTAAGGAGATAAATAAGAAAATAATCATGCAATTAATGCAAAATTATTCTCCCTAGAATCAAGGTGATAATTTGAAGACCTCTTATTGGTTGGATGACACAGGAAGGATGATGTGGAATTATCTGATTGGATACTGCTGTGTGGATTAATCAGATAAATCCTAGAAAATAAAAAGAAGAATTTTGAAGGCTTGGAGACCAAGTTGCCATCCTCCTATAAATAGGAGCATTCACAACACCACTTACCACACCACTTCTCCCATAATTCTAAACACCAAAAATTCTCTCCATTCTCTAGTCTTCAGAAGCTCTGCGTCTCAACCAAGGAGGAGAAGAAATCATGCAATACATCAAGATCCTAGCCTCCATCCACCCTTATGTAGTCCCTAGAAGATTGCTTGCTTTCAAGGATCTTCAAGTTCTTCGTCTCAAGGCATGTCATCCATCTTTCACGGTGTATTTCATACTTTCTTTTGTTTTCCTTTGTTTGATTCGTAGAGTTATGAATTCTAGTTAACATAACATTAAGGGCAAAGTTTAAAGCCCTTTTATATGTTTTGAAATAAAGTTGTGATTTCTATATGTTGATTTCTATGTTGCTTATGTGAGATTGCTTAATTGATTTTATTGATTTTGGATTACAGAAAACTTTTATATGTATGTGCTCTTTGGTGGCCAACTTAGGATATATGCATGTAATTGGTGCTAGATTTAGGTAAACAATTCACCTAATAATTTTGTGAACCTATTTTATAAGTAGTAAAGGGTTTGGACAAAAGTCGAAATCAATTAAGGAGAATTGCAAATAGATGAACTTTTTCATACTAGGTTGTGCATTTTGGTTGACATCCTTTCTTTGTTCTTTATGCGTTGAATGTGTTCTTGAGTAGCTAGCTTTCTAGACTATGATTGCATATTCAATAGGTTTAATTTAGGTGGTTTCACTTAGATCAATTATTGAATGAAAGTAAAATATGGGAAATCGTTTGCTTTTTAACGTTTCACATGATCAACTTCTTTCTCATGACATAGAAAATCAACTATAGGAATTGTAATTGGATTTCTTGCATATGGATGTGGTTTTGATCTTTGTTCCTTGCGTTCCACCCTTGTATATATGTTTTTACATTTTTTTATTTTATTTATTTTAATTTTTGACTTTAATCTTAAAAACCCCTAATTTCAATCTCATGTAATTTTGTTTATTTTTGTAAATAATATTTTATACGTATATTAATTCTTTATTTGTTTTTACAATTATAGGTGTACCCTCAATCCCCGGCTAGAACGATCCCTACTTATTCTACACTGACAACTACATTTTACAGGGTTAAATTGCGCGCTTGTCCTTAGCGTATCAATTGGTTGATATGGTGGATGTAGCAGAGTGGGTGGCTTGGTGAGGTGAATGGGTGTAAAACTGGGAAGAACCCCATTACAAGTGGGTTCTAACACTACTACACAAAACGGATACGGAAACACCCCATTATTTTTATAAGGACGTTTTTTATTTGAAATGTCCTAATTAAATAGCATATAAAGACATGCTTAGTACTGTAGTAGTTATTTAGAAAACAAAAGGAGAGAAAAACACGCTATCACATTTCGACCCATCCTTCACAACTTCAAAATTCCTCTTCTCAAAATCTTGTAGTCAAGTCCTTCTTCAACTTCTCACCCAACCTATCCCTTTTGTGGTGTCACCACCCTCTCTCGGTATTGTAGGGCAAAAAGCTTAGGATCGAAGAGTTTAATATTTTCAGTGCATCTGATGATACGCCCCATATCTAGTTCACCTCCTTACTGTTTTCAGGTCATTTACTTTAAGTTTTACTTTCCTCGACTAATGTTTTAACGATTAGGGGGCCGAAGAGTTGACTTTTTATAAGATAACAATTTTTTTCTTGAGAGTTGAAGAGAGGACGTTAAACCAAGTCCGTAGACACATAGCACGCCTAAAACGGAGTTCGTACGTGAAAGTTATGGTTAGAAAAGAAAATTACTACTTTAGACAAGAGTATAATAGGAACTTATCAAAAATTGTAAGACATTTTTACCTCAGCCTGAATCAGAAACCTTAATTTTTTCTCCCCAGCCCGCCTGTGTAACCGACTCGACTTGAAACCTAAACAAAGTCTTACTGTCCAGCGACCAAATCAAATGAGACCAATGCCGTTTAAACCATCTTTCCCTCCTTTTTCGATCCATGGTAGTGGTGTAAGACGATTTGAATCGTGGAGTGCAGCAAGCCAAGGAAGAGCTCGGCCATGCTATTCAGGTGATCTGGTCGGAACTTCCGATTGCAGCCACTATAATAGTGGATGAGACGATCTGGATTTTGAAGCACTTCCCTCTCCTAACAATCCCTCTAAGTGGCTTACTCGACTCACAATGAGCGAGCAGAATAGAAGCCTTGAATAATTCGGTTGTAATTTTCTTTCGAGGTAAATTATGGCTGTTTGGTCAATTTTCTGACTTAGTTATAGTTTTATAAATAGAAGGGGACGTTGTAATGAACAATTTGGCATAGGTGCTATGACCCAAATCTGGGTCGGAAGCTGGTGGCGCTTGGGGGCGCGTGCGACCTATTTTGGCTTTCTGGTTTGGCATTTTATGTTGAACCCAATGTGAGGATCCAAGAAAATATAATTTATTCTAGGATTAGGATAGTTTGAATTTCGTTCATAAATTTGTGTGATTCTGGGTTCTTTGGTGTCGATTGATGAGAATCCGACCTTTGAATTTCTGTCTTTTCTATTCTAGCATGCTAGAATTAATGACACGCGCGATTGTGAAGTTTGGGCTAATTCAGAGGAAAACTTGAGTATTAGGTTCCAGAGGGTTAACGTTTTAGGATTTTTGGTTTCTATTTAATGTAAATTTAATTTGAATCTTTCAGTTGGTTGTTCATGAGTGCTACTTTTGTTAGACTCTGTACCCAGAATTACCCGTTTACTAGTTAATTGGACAGTAAAAGATAAGAATATTACTCTATTTTCACCTTCGTAACATCATTTAGGGGACCCAAAAGTTGACTTTTTCTTCAGCTATGTTTTTGTGGAAACTTCCTTTATGCAAGTGGTAGATGACGTTACATCGAGTACGTGGACATGCGGCACGTTAAACCAAAAGTTGATATTTCGGGAAACCTACTATAAATAGCGTTTGTAGTTGTCTATTTTAGGAAGGTTTCCATTTTGGGAGTCAAACCCTAAATTCAGATTTCTCTCAAAATAACCCGGGTCTAACTCGACCCATATCATGACCCGAATGGTGACTTGACTTTTTCGCCATCCTTCGGCCACCAAAGCTCACCCCACCGGTCGAAAATGGAGCGGCTCTTCACACTAATAAGATATATGCCCTTGGGTTGAATCAACTAGTGGTAGAGAGAGAATCGAAGCATTTTTCTAGCCGCCGGTCCGTGCGGCTCAACTGAGTTCCTCAGTTGTGGTCCGGCCATTTCAGGTGGCGCCGCTACATGGGTCTGAAAGCTCCCAACACCCTCAATCTACTTACACAGTCTCATCTATCGATTTGGCTTGAGGGAGAAGAATCGAAGCATGGACCCAAAATTTTCGAGGTAAATTCCGAGCCTCTCATTCATTTTCTGACTTTGTGATAGTTAAAGATGCTTGTGCTTGTGGTTATGAACATTTTGGTGTAGGTATCGACCCCCGAATTGGGGTTGAGGTGCTGGAGCGTGGGGCCTACTCGTCGTCACTTCTGATGACACGTGGAGGCATGTGTTTTAGTTTGTAGATAGAGCTTAATGTTATGAGCATGTTGATATAACTTTTGTGGAATTTGGTGAATGTTTAGTAATCGATTGGAAATTTCAAAATTCAAAATTTAGGGTTTCGATTCCTGACAATCTGACCGTTGGATTGTTGTGATTTTTCTTAAGGATGTTAGAAATATCGAGTTTACGAGACCCTTGAAGTTTTAGCTAATTCAGATGTGAGATCGAATTTTCAGGATTTATGATGAATTTATTGATGACGTTATAGAGATTTGTATTGAACTCAAATTTATGGTTTATAGTTTATTTCTGATAGGAATGTCAGATTTGAGTATTATTTTATGATTTGAGACATACTCAACACATGAGTGGACATTTGTTTTTAAGTTAAATTAGGCCAGCAACATTATTTTCTGAATATTAATTTATAGTATTGATTTATGGTTAAATGATTTGGGTTTCATAAATTATGCTTTCAAAGAAATATTATTGATTATTGATTTCATAAAATTAATGAGTTATTGAAATTTTTATGATGATGCTAATTTCATCGCCTCCTCGTATTCCGGACGGTAGTACCCTCCGATGCGCCATCTGGTCAGCAGTACTCTCAAGATGGTATGAGATGGTTAATCATGTATTATTGAAATACTTCAGATAGAATGAGAAGAGTATTTTGGACGGTAGTACCCTCTAGATGGCATGAGATAAATAGTTATATGTTATTCAGATATTTTAGATAGAGTGAGAAGAGTATTTTGGTCAACAGTAAACTATAGATATTCCAATTAAAGTGAGTAGTTGTATAGTGTAATAAGCTCTTCCGGTGCTTTCTTTTTAGTGGCCGCCTAGTGAGTACTATTGATGAACTAATCTTAGTAGCCATCGAGTGAGTGCTACAGGTGACATGATCCTAGTGACTGTCTAATGAGTGCTATGAGTGACATGATCCTCGTGGTCATCTTATGAGTACAGCTGAAGACATGATCCTAGTGGCCGCCTGGTGAGTGCTGCGAGTGAGGTAACTTAGCTGGTAACTACTTGGTGGTGTGAGCTATGTGTGAAGTGCTAAATATTTATTTTGTATTATCTATTTATGGTTTAAAATAGATTACTTTAATTAGTAATACATGTTTTGTACTAAGACTTAAGGCAACGAACCATATATATTTTGGGTGGAGTTAGTTGTTATTATGGGAGCAGGTAGGCTCCAGGAGTTGGAGGTTGGATTTGTGCATTTGGAGTGTTAAGTTACATGTTTGGGTAGTCCATTTTTAGGGGAAGATCTGCCAAATTTTTGGTAGAATTTCTCCTAAGGTGTGCCCCGTAAGGCCACTTCAAATTTCAGGGTGAAATCCGGGGCGAGTCCTGTCACCTTTGTATAGGACGTGAGGAGACTCCACTTGAGAAGAGTTCTGATCGACGGCAGGGTTAGTCCTATACTGTGAGTGGACATTTCGTTTTAAATAAATAATAGCAATGGTACCCGTAGGATTTATTGTTGCTTACAATTAACAATAATGACATATATGAATGAAAAAACTTGATTCTTAATCAAAGTGATAAATTAAGAGACAAAGTTTCTTGCCTCTGAAATTGTTTGAGTTTACAAAGAACGGAAGATCAGTCATTTATAATGTAGTATTTTTCACGTAGCGACATACTTTCCGGGGATATGAGACAAATGATACCAAGAACCACTACAATCAATAATCAAGACTGGTGATCAACGTGCATCATTGTGTTCTAGGTCAGCCCTGCAAAACACCTCAAGAATTAGTAACACTAACATTAATTATTATAGTAGAGGTTAGCGGATTCGAGGTTAATCTATGTGTATGTACTATAGTGACAAAGAAAATCTGGCATCATTAATGATGAGCTTTCAGTCTTGCATCGCAGAAAAATTTACTATTTAGATCCAAAAATGGTTTGCAGAACTCCATCACTTCCTGCATAATTTTAAAATTCAAGAGGTAGATTTGTAATATATATATATATTTATTTATTTATTTATTTATTTATTTTAGTTGAGATAAAGAAAGGCAGGAAGATTTTATGATAGCTAATGGTCTTAATCGAAGGAAGGCTCATTGTCTTCCGACTTTCATTTAGGCATGATAGCTAATTATTGATAAATTTTTCAATAATGAAAATAGAACCTAGCGTCAGCAATCAAAGTCATTCTTGTCAAGCAATGCTTGTTAATTAAGAGATCAATTTGTGGTTTTGACTAAAAACCAAATGGGCAGAGTATGGTGAACCTCAAAGAAACTTAGTAAACGACATTCCAAAGAAACAAAAAAACACAAAATAGAAGAACATTAAAAGACAAAAATTATTGAATACAATTAAGGGTGCGTCTAGGCTACGCCAGGAGTAAGTTAGGCCCAAGTGGGACTAGGAGACGTGGCAGCACGTTGTCCAGTGAATTTGAAATCGAGGACAGTTGTGAAATTACATGGGAGATATGAACGTTAACCGATCAGCCACTTCCGTCAGTGTGAAAAATTAAGGGCAGCAACGTAATTAGACATGGAAGAGGTAAAAGGTGTAGTAAATTTTGTAGTGAACGAGAAGCAGCCACGTCGTTAGAGTCTTGCTTACAGTGGTGAGAGGAGCTAGGTAAGGAGGCTACTCTGACCCGACATCGATGAATTTTTTTCCGAGCGCCGCCAGACCGCAGAACCTAAGGATTTATAGTTCTATGGTTTTTTTTGGATAATATCATGTCACTGTAACCAATATCAAATTTCGGAGGGGTTTAGATCCTGTAAGTAAGAAACCTTTATGTCAATGCATCCGGGGATGATGAAAGTGAATCTAGATTGGGCAGGTGTATATACTAATGAGATGCATACAAGGGATTAATTGCATGTATTTGCTTTGTCTGATTGATGGGTCGCTTGATTTACTAGGTGTATGCATTATGTGGTTGAATTAACCCTTAGCTCATTTGTACGGACTCTGAATAGCAGAATTTTTGTGAAGCAATATGTTTCCAAGCAATAAGCATGACTGCAGTATCAGAATGTTTATTGGGTGAATGAATTAGTGTTTAGGAGAACCTCCTAGTAATATAAATTTCAGAGCAGGGGATTTATTTTTTATGTTGGGGGTGTCTGCAGATATGTTTTGGTTGATGCTGTTATTGTTGATAAGATGATGCTGAATACAACTGAAGACAGATAAATGCAATTTATTTTGTTGCATTGATTGTTTCCTATTTTTATGGCTCAAGTGATACAGGTTCAGTGATACAAGCCACTTCCATCATATAATTACTGAACATCACCCTTTGATTATAGGACAAACTTTGATTTAGAAGAGCTGATACGAAAGCATACCGATACCGAAAGTGTGGAGTAAAGGAAACATTGCTGTTTTTGCAAAATTCTTTGGTTCATTTGAACAGGTGAGAGTCACAGCATTCCACATCTTACAGTTGAAATGTCAGTCCAATTTTATTATTATGCATTAAGTATGCATTGTTATTGATCATGTGGAGGCATGTGTTTTAGTTTGTAGATAGAGCTTAATGTTATGAGCATGTTGATATAACTTTTGTGGAATTTGGTGAATGTTTAGTAATCGATTGGAAATTTCAAAATTCAAAATTTAGGGTTTCGATTCCTGACAATCTGACCGTTGGATTGTCATGTACAATACATGAAAAAGGATAGCAGTAGTTGTATAGCAGTTATAGAAGATTAGTAATTGTTTTGGTTGAGACAGAATAATTTGTATAAGTTACAACCGCCATTAAGTTAACTGACTGAAGTACATGTTATAACTGGTCTACATTGTGAATCACAATTTGGTTGAAGTAGGTAGTGAAACAGGATAAGTACCTATACTAACCTGTTGCTTGTTCGGAACATGCATTTCAAAGTCCTACACTGTGTGTGTGAAGTACAGATTAGCATGGAGTCAGACGAAGGGGGGCTTCGATACTCTGACCATCTATATTTTGATTACTCCACATCGGACGGAGAGGAATCAGAAAATGAATTGTCTAGTCAGTTCGGACATGCATATGAAAGAGCACATACAGATGTGGCAAACTTGAGCGAAAGACTGACAGAACCAGGTGGCCCTTGGACTGAATCAGCTAACCACACAGACTCTGCGCAGCATAATGAACCTGGTGAACTAAGGACATCACCTGGTAGAGAACCAGATAAAGTAACATCACCTGATGTAGCCGTTGATGGGACTAAGTTTGTAAGCAACACGGGGTCTGTGCAGCTTAAAGAGAAGGATTTTGAAGACCTGACAATGGATGATATGAAGGCAATATATTTTCCAACCGTAGAAGAATCAGAAAAGTTCTACAGACTGTATTCACGAACAGTCGGTTTCGGCATACGGAGGGACATGCGTGAGATGGAAAATGATGAACTGGTTGTGAGGAGGCAGTGGGTCTGTTAAAAAGAAGGAATGTTAAGGATTAAGCCGAGGAAGGAAAAAGGTATGGAGAAGGACAGAACCCCCAAGAAGCAGAACATCGGCGAGGCGAATAAATAGAGGAGGAATACGATACCGCGGGGGAGGAGATACACTGTCAACTGCCCAGCTGCATTCAACGTATGCTATTGCAAGGATAGGCAGCTATACAAGGTCACCAGGTTTGTATGCGAGCACAATCGTGATCTTCCCATAGCCCATGAGCTGTAGTTCTTACGGGCAAACCAAAAGGTTGAAGAGAGAGTTGTTAATTAAGCAGGTGGAAGACCTGCGTTGCGCACAAACTTACACTAGTGGGGCTTATGAGCACTTGGTAGAGCAAGCTGGGGGGCATGAATTTGTTGGGTTCTTGGTAAAAGATCTGTACAACATTCTTGATAGGAAGAGGAGAAGGGAGCAGGTCGATAGAGATGCACAGGCTGCTTTGACCTGGATGAACATGAGGGGAATGGAGTCAGCTCAATTATAGTGCAAGTATAGCACGGATGAAGAAGGCAGACTAGCCAATTTGTTTTGGAGGGATGAACAATCACTTTTGGACTACAGCGCATACGGTGATATGTTGGTTATGGACAGCACGTACAAGACAAATCTATATGGGAAGCTGCTTGTTGTATTTGTTGGCTGCAACAATCACAGAGCTATTGTTGTGTTCGGGTTCGCCCTTATACTCGATGAGTAGGAGGAAACATACACATGTGTGTTCAGGAATTTTCTCGAGTCAATGAACTAGAAACTGTTACATCCCGAACCTAGAATTAACGATTTACTCACTATTTGGACGGTAATGGTCGAATACTTTCAATTTTTACTTTTTATCGATATTTTAGTGGCCCTAAAAGTTGACTTTTTGTTTGGGCCAAAATTTGAGAAAATGTTCTTCATGAAAGTTGTAGAGGACTTTAAACTGAGCACGTGCATATGTGGTGCGTAAAAATTGGACTTAGTATGTGAGAGTTATGGCCAAAATTGTAAAAGTTACTGTTCATGGTAATTAATATATATATGGAAGTTACTGTTGGTAGATTTCCATTTTCGGAAAATCTACCTAGCCCCCGGTAACTCTCTCTTCTCCTTCCCCGACCCTTCCTCCCTTTCGGCCCGAATTTTCTTCCTTTGATTTCTTCCCCCTCCGGCCGACCCACGATGAAATCCGGCTATCCCTAAGCTCGTCTCTTCCCCCTTGACGCATCTGTGGTGGTATTTTGTGAAGATTTGGCCGGAGGAGCTCGATTTTGAGCGGGGAAGGTTACTATAGCAGTTCGCCATTATTGTCGATTTCCGGCGATTTCGGCCATCTCCGGTCACCAAACCGGCGTCGAAGGCTCGGTTTTCGACAGAGATCATTCGCCCCTAGCCTCGAGCCAAGATTTGCTGTGTAGAGGCCGAATCGACAACCTAGGGTTCTTGAATTTCTGGGTTATCTTCGCCGACCGAATTCGACCATTTCCAGGCAAAATTGGGATGTGTTGTAGTTGAGAAAATTAATCAGTGGGTTGAATTGTAGCTATACATGGAATTTGGTAGCCGGTGGTGGAGGTTGGTACTGGCGCGTGGGTGCCACACGCCGCCACTGTTGGTGGCGCGTGAGACTGTATTTGGCCAGACTTTGACTTCTGTTGTTGAGATAATTAGTCAATTATACATCTAGTTTCATAATTGCAGCTTTGGGATAGAATTGGAGATGGAATGAATATGAATTTGATGTTTGTTCAAAGGTGGAAATTGTTAATTGAATTGCGAGAAATCCACCCATCGGATTTCCTTGTTTCGGCCTTAAAGCCTATACCTTAAGGGAATGACATTAGTGAATAAGAGTGGGAGGTTTTAGGCATATAAAGATAATGTTAGGGTTTGGTTTTACTTATCGTAATTTAGTTTCCATCCTGTAATTATGGGTTTACGGACGTTATATTGTACAGGACGTGAGGAGGATTCCCTCGAGGAGGGTAAGGATCGACGGCAAGCTTAGCCGTACACTGTGAGTGGACTTTTGTTTTTAAATAAGTGATGCATGCATTTATTTACTAAAGTACGTTCTATTTAATTAACATATTATTTTCCGAGCATATGAATATCATTGCGATTTATCTCGTGGATTTGCTTTCAATAATGATTCTCATGAAATAATTATGATTTATACCGGTTGTGAGTTTCGGTTATTAAGTTGTTATGCTCGGATTCGAATTTATAATTGATGTTGATTTTCGACGAATTATTTTCGATGTGATTTCCAGATTTATACTATTTATAATATTTATATTCGTCGATTTGAGACCTTATTTGCGAATTGAGTTTTGTTGGAGTAAATTTTCATGTTTATTTATCGATCTACGATTTTTGGCATTGGGAATGCCTTATTGATAATCTATTTATCCTTTTAGCGTGTGGGACACGCTGTTGGTTTATATGACTTTTTACGAGAATTTTCGGGTACGGTTGGGAATCGTACCCGCGTTTTCTTTATTCGTGGGGCATGGGGAAGCCTTAAGGATTTATTGGATTTTAATAGTTTTTACCCACCATACCTGGGTCGTTATATTTTATTGCTAGCTAGCCTATTAGTACTCCTCCCTGCTTACTATGTGTTTGTGGGTGAGTAAGAGCAGAGCATGAGATGCTCCAGAGTGTGGGACACTCCGATCCGAGCCTGGGAGGCTCCCTTCTTTTGTATGGTGAAATTTCTTCCCCATATTTTATCATTACTTGACTAGCGGGGCTAGTCCGATTTCTTTTAACCAGCGGGGCTGGTATGTTTTTCGCGAGTTTTTGAATTTAAAGAAATACGTTTTATAAACGTTGCATGCATCGAGATTTTATAATTGAAATTTGTGGGAAAGTATAAACTTGTCTTCCTTTATACTTATTTATTTTGTCCACTCACGCTAACGTTTTTATGTACTTTTCCCCTGGGCCCTTTGGTTTCAATTGCCCAGATCGCAGCGTTGCTGACCGGCTTAGGAGTGGAGGCTAGCACCACCTTTGCCATCTATCCTCAGTAGGTTATTTATTAACCTACCATATGTATTATATTTCGAGTGTGTTCTATAGATTGCTCTGATTACCTTAAAAGGTTGGATTTATACATTTGTATAATTATGAGTGTATGGGAGTTGTATAACATTGGAGGAAGTTGAAAGATTTGATTTGCTGGGTTGTAATTTATATAAGTGGTATGTTTGTGTAGTACGATGTTTATACTTGGAAATTTGCGGATTGTTGCTAGGAAGCAGGGTGGCTTCAAGCATAGAAATTTACTATACTTAGAAGTGGTTTCAACAGGTTTAGGGTTGTCCACTTTTAGGGGAAGTTCTGTCGAATTTTCCCGAAAAGTGGGCCCCGCAGGTCCATCTTGGAGTTAGGAGGGTAATTCCAGGGTGGGTCCTGACAGAAACAGCCTGTATCAGTCCTAACTGATGGTGACTAGTCGGTCAGAAATGTAGTAGTGCGTTTGATGCTAGGAGCTCGTCACAGGCTATGTGCGTGGCACATTGGAAGAAACATAGGGCAAAATGTGAAGGATGATGGCAGCTCAAAAATTTATTGGAAAAATGATTTATTCGTCAATGAGTGTTGGTGAATGGGAGGCCGCCTGACATTCAATGGTGGCTAGACATGGCTTGTCTGACAATGTATGGGTGGCTAGCTTGTATAACAAACGGGAAAGGTGGGCGGAGGTATTCTTCAGAGAGCACTTTTTTGGTGGAATGTGCAGCACCCAGCGTGTGGAAGGCATGCATTCAAAACTGAAAAAGCAGACTGGGAGGTACACCAGGCTGTGTGAAGTAATGCCAAGAATGGAGAGGACACTGGGGCGAATCCGGAACTGCGTTCTCTATGACAACTTGTCCAAAAACAGCGCACCCTTGTACGAGACGCACATGAGGGGCATTGAGGAAGATGCAAGTAGGCTGTTCACACATGACATATTTATCATGATTAAATCTCAGATCATCTTTGAGATGAAGTTTGTTATGGATCATGAAATAGCCTTCAATATTTCAGACTTTGTGATGTTCTACCTTCGGCAATATGACAGGCCGGAACAAAGGTGGTGTGTTGAGTTCCGTTCAGACCAGGCTAATCCGAAGTGGCTCTGCTCCTGCAAACTGTTTGAATTAGACGGAATTCCCTGCGATCACATTTTCAACATACTGAAGTATCCAGCTTATCTCTAGATATCCCAAAAGCCTGATATCCAGGCGGTGGACCAAGGCTATGAGTGAAACGACATTTGCACTAAGACTGAAGGGTCGAATTGATGATAAGTCGCAAAGGTTACACGGTATTCTACCCTCATATC
The DNA here is from genome assembly GCF_002994745.2 of Rosa chinensis. Lineage (NCBI taxonomy): Eukaryota > Viridiplantae > Streptophyta > Magnoliopsida > Rosales > Rosaceae > Rosa > Rosa chinensis. The sequence continues at coordinate 38,003,601 of NC_037094.1, forward strand.
AGAAGCCTCGAAAGCATGCCTAAATTATGCATTTTCTGTCGAAGGATTCAAGGTGGGAATGACTGAATTTGCGAGGCTCATTCAAACTTTTAGCGAATTCTGTGTGGATTTACCAATGGACACATAAAATGTGCCTCCAAGCAGCAACATTGTGAGGGACCCAACAGTATCCTGTACGAAGGGGCTGCCTTCTAATCCTTTCACAAACACTGAAAATGGAACCACTGGACAACGCGTCTGCCGATTATGTTTCATGCCTGGTCACAACAGGCGCACATGTCTTGGTCGGGATGAATTTGCTCCCGCTCGTGAAGATATGCCTCCGACGGGTTCAGTACCTCACCCTGCAGATTGAGTCAATCAGTACACACATTTAGTACCTGATCCGGCATGGTCAGTCCCTCATCCAGCACGGTGAGTCCCTCAGCCAGACCATTCCTTCCCGCAACCTACACCCCTAGTTGAAGCCTACCAACCCATGGAAGCTGATACTGACGGGAATGGCAGTAGCCAGATGTGTGATTTCGCTGAATTCCCACCCTTCTTTGCTTCCCAGCAGTCATCCTCACTTGGTTTTCCGCATCTGCCCTTGAATCCTCAACAGTCCTCAAGCGTTCGTATCCCGCCAGTCTTCTTTAACCTGAACCAGATTGCCGCAGATGAAAGTGGTATGGAGATGAACTTCATCGATGGATCATATCCACCCACCAACTGATTGTCCTGAGGTACAATCTTGACAGTGAGACCTGAACCATGCTGTGCTATTTTCTGCAATTTGATTGTGCATGTTTCTGATCTGCCTTATGCAGTGTTCCATTCTCAGCATTAGTGGAGTTCTTTCTTACCTGTCATACATATGCTGCATTTCCCATCTCAGAATACGGTATTTTTGTTTTACTTATCCTACTGGTTTAATTACTGTCCATTAGTTATATGATGCAGTCAGTTTACATATATGGCATTGGCGCTACAATGTTGTTACGTTACTTCTGATTCACTAACTTGGTACACATGATAGTAGCTAGGAAGCATTTCACTTAAAATTTTTATATTAAGCTACGTACTATTTTATGTTCTTCCATCCAATGAAAAGTTTGTAGATGGTTGAATAACAACTGTGTTTAACTATATAGCAGTTCAATTAATGTGGACATGTTGTCGTCTTAATGTGGAAGATTGCGTTGTATGCAAAACTGTTATCTTAGGTTCCTCGTTTCGCTGTTGTATTCCATATTTCCATGTGCTTAATTATATGTGCGTAAAATTTGAAAGGTGGGGTCCAATTCAAATGAGTTTTACCTTTTTTCAGAAAACTGAAGATTCACAGACTGATCAACTGAAAGGAAGTCGGTGCACCCTTCCTTAGGGTATAGGCGACAACATACAGAGAAGCTCAAGAATGTGGATGTACTTGTGATCAGAACATTTTGAAGCCAGGTAGGTTGAAACTTTGTACCTTCGGGGATAATCATTTACAATTATGATTCATATGTTGTAGCATTAAGGTTCAAAATAGGTAAGTACCCATTGCAGTGAAGTTAGGTTGTGGAGAATTGATGAGTTTTGTTCCTTTATCCCTAAAGTTTTTGTTGTATCGGAACCTGAATATTGATCATATTGCATTAACTTAGAAGTTATAATTCATGCCATCTGTGACTCCACTTTTGATATAGTCTCTGGTATGGCCGATTAGAAAAGTAATGGGATGCATGAACATTATAAAATCGAATGATAGATTTACCATTTCTCGGAATGTTACTACTTAATACAAACCAAATAGTTGTACGATCTAATCAACGACATGCATGAAAACAAGAACTAGGAATTACATATACTAATGACCCTGCATATACATATCCCATTAGCTGCTTGGCATTCATTGTTCTTGTGCCCATGTTCTCCTCCAGCTCTATTGCAGCATCCTGCACCGACTTCTCATTTTTCCTATCGTCATTCCTCGGCGGCGTCCACACCGGGACAGAGTGAAGGTTGGAACTGTCCCATCTTTCGGACAGTACTTTCCGCGTCTCACGCCTCACCATCTCTGCAGCTTCTTTCTTCCAGCTACGTAACTGTTGTGATATAATGTCCACTTTCCTTGTCAGCTCGGCCATGTCACGCTGCAGCCTTCCGACAATCCCAGTAAGCCTGTTGATGATTGATAAGATTGTCAAAATCAAATTTAAATGCATTCATTATTCTGAGTCATTTGTTGTTTGCAATATCTTTTTTTTTTTTTTATAAGATGATAGAATCTAGAGGCTTTAAAGTACGTAAAACATTTTGATGCAGCAGGACTATCCATAATCTACTTGACTATAAAGCATTCCAGTTTGTGTAAACTTCGATGAAGGAAACATTTAATTGATTGTATTATCTTCATTTTGTAGTTATCTGCTCTTGAAACTTTTCATTTGTACGAGTGTCCATGAAGTTGGTGGGAGGATTATCTATAAAGTGGTGAATATTGAGGTATTCTTCTTTCATGAACTACTTTTCCTATTAATCTTCAAATTGCATCATATGCAAGAAAGAAGATCAGTGATGATTTTTGTATCATCACATAGGTGTATCCTTTTTGAAAAGTTTTGGGTGTGAGCAATGCACAAAAATATAATTCTGAGGCTAAATGAGTTAAAAGTAACAAGCTAATGTATTTGAAAAATTAGAAAAGTTATGATGAAATTAACACTCATCCGCAATTATGGAGCAAAATAAGAAAACAATAATGTAAATTTGGTAAAACATATAACACTAGAATATGAGTCATAAAAGTGAGTCAATGCACAATTGTAGCACAAAATAGTTATAAGTCTTTCTACACACTATTAAGATAGACTCATATCACTATTCTAGCCAAACTAGAATCAAATGTAAGTGCAATATTTAAGTATCCACTACTAATGCTCTTGCAATAAACAGTCGTGATATTTAAATTACGTTTTTTTTTTTTTTAAAAACAAAAATGCGTAACCTCTTATAGAATCATGTGTACCACATGAATGACGAAACATAGTCTATGAAGACCTTCATTCATAAGATCAAAATGATCCAACGGGAATTCAACCAAGTCATACTAGCTACCATTACCACAAGCTACCTCCAGTAAGTCACATTCATACATGTCATACCAATGGGAGTCCATACAACTATAACGGAGTTATGAACCACCCAACTATTAATCACCTGCCATTGCCAAACCAAAGTGTGACGACCCACAAGCAAATAGCAGTGATACTAAGAAGCAATACGAAATGCATGTAAAACGAAGTTGAAATTCCAGCCGCAATCAACAAGATTTAAAAGCAAACTTACAATGAAACCCACGAGAGTACTGTCGACAATATATATATATATATATATATGTATATATATGTATATATATATGTTTGTATATATATATGTATATATATAACAAAGAAAGAAATGAAAAAGAAAGAAATGAAAATAAATAAAGAAATAATAATTTTTTTTGAAATGTATTACATTCCAACCGGGAATGAAGATATTCTTTTTGCCCCCAGTCAAGGGAAAAAGAGATATACATATGTTTTAGGAGAATTTAAATTTACAGGCTATAAATCATATAGTCTTTGTTCATTAATCGATACGGGAGCAACAGTCTGTGCATGCAGACCTAATGCTCTACCATCAGAAAAATGGACATTAATGAAACACCCCATTAATGTCTCGGGTATAAAAGGAAAAGATATAAAAATTGAGCATAAAGCTAAAAAAGTAGCAATATGGTTAAATAGTGTTAAATATATAATACCAAAAATTATAGCTTTTCCATAAATGAATGGAGATGTGATATTAGGTAATAACTTTACGTTTGCCTACTATCCTATTCTTCTCGACATAGGATACATAGCCCTTAATGTAAACAACATTAAAGGTGAAATACACAAAATTCCATTTCTACCACAACATAAATATAAATGTCACAAAGGTTTCGCGCCAAGCCAGCGTGGTGACCAACAAGAAGTAATCACCGAACTTGAAAAGGCAAGTCATGCAAGCCCTACTATTGAAAAAATAGACCATACTAAACCTACCAAACTTACTAATTCTACAAAACCTGTAGAAACAAAACTTCACGTGCTTAGTGAAACACACTGGGTATACAAAGTCTTAGAAGAAAACTTTAGTGAAGATCCATTAAAGCTCTGGATAAAAAGTCCAAGATATTGTGCACTTAAACTTCGAAATCCTGAAGTGATAATACGGGTCAAACCAATGATCTATACCAGACAAGATATTAATGAATTTGATATTCAAATAAAAGAGTTAAAGGAAAAGAATCTCATAGAAGAAACTATGAGCCCACACTCTAGTCCTGCATTTATGGTAAACCATGCAGAAATTAAAAGAGGAAAAGCACGTATGGTAATCAACTATAAGCGGTTAAATGAGCAATTAGAGTTTGATGGATACTTTATCCCTCGAAAAGATGTTTTAATCAATCAAACCAAAGGAGCTAAAATCTTTAGTAAATTTGATTGTAAGTCAGGTTTTTGGCAACTAAAACTAACAGAGGAGTCAAAACCATTGACTGCCTTTAGTACTCCATGTGGACACTACCACTGGAATGTTATGCCTTTCGGGTTAAACATTGCCCCTCAGGCATTCCAAAGATGGATGGACAGTGTCTTTAAAGACCTTAAAGATTTCTGTGTTGTCTACAAAGACGATATCTTGATTTTCTCTAAAAACAAAGAAGATCATAAGAAACATCTTCAAATTATGTGTAGTAAATTCCAAAAACATGGGATTATACTATCACCCAAGAAAATTGACATAGAACAAGAATCTATAGACTTTCTTGGGATAACTCTAAACCATTCAGGAATAAAGCTTCAAGAGCATATAGTTTCTAAAGTGAGAGACTTTCCTGAAGAACTAACTGATAAAAAACAATTGCAAAGTCTATTAGGAATTTTAAACTATGGAAGAAGTTTTATCAAAGGATTATCTCAAAAAGAGATCCCTTTAATAGAAAAGTTAAAGAAAAATAAAGAATTTTGTTGGACAGAAAAAGATAAAAGAATATTGAGGCAAATTAAACAGGATTTAAATCAAATTCCTGAAGTTTATTTCCCAAAATCAGGAGATAAACTAATCCTAGAAACCGATGCTTCAGATAACTGTTGGGGATGTGTATTAAAAGCAATTCCTGCAGAAAAATGGGAAGAAAATAATCCTCCCATGTCTGAAAATAAAATAAGGGTTAGGAAACAGCCTATTCCCAAGAAAATTCAAAAGGAAGAATTAATATGCGGATATAATTCAGGAAAATTTAAACCAAATGAGATTAAATACATAATCTTCGAAAAAGAGCTCTTAGCCATAAAATTTGCTTTAAAAAGATTTCATATTTACCTGGCTCCTGAGAATTTTATCATAAGAACTGACAACCAAGCAGTTCGTGATTTCCTTATTAATAAAAGAAATATTCTAGAAGGAAGAAGATTAAAATGGTACAATCATATTGCAATGTATACTTTTGAGGTAGAACATCTCAAGAGTTCTAATAATTTTCTTGCTGATTATTTAAGCAGGTATGGATAAAAACAAGGAGATCATAGATGCATCTAACACAGGATGGATTACTATTGCTAAAAAGGCACCAGCTCAAAGTTCTTCCAGGCCAACCCAGCCTCAGCAAAGGCCAAATCAGCCTTATTTTCATAATAAAGCTAAACTAGCTTATATATGTTATGTTGTCTTTGAAGGATTCCAAACAGGCGTCTTTCACAGTTGGGCAGAATGCTGTGCTGCAATAACCAGATATCGTGGAGCATTCTGGAAAGGTTATACTAATGTTGATATTGCTGCATTAGAATATCAAAAGTATATTGCAGCAAAATTAAAATGTCAAGTGCAAAAAACACAAGACATTGCGGCTCAATCATCTCAATCAGAGGTGAAAGATTTCTACAATCCAGGCCTTCCTGGAGAAATTTATAATTCAGTAAATGGAGTATGGAAAGCTCATATTTCAAGAATCAAAAAAATTTCAGAGTACAGCTAACCCAGCTGACAACTCAAGTATCAGATCTAGTAGCACAACTAGATGCTGAGAAGGTAAAAAACTTTAAATTCAAACATGCCAGCCTCCAAGTATTAAAACAAATAAATTGGAATGAAGATTTTTCACTTGAGAAGATAACCAGTTTTCTCCAGTTGTCAGAACTGTTGGATGATATTATTGATCCAACATTTGAACAGATTAAAAGGATCTGTCTTTTTAAAAAAACAAAAAGTCATCTTCCTGGACATATTTTTTATGATATTTATAACAAAATCCATGATCACGAGCAGATAATTCAAGATCTGTTTATGGAATATTCAGAATCACTGAATATGAAAGAATTTAACATCCCAAAACTCAGTTTCATCATAAATCATGATGACTGGGAACTAGCAGCAGTTGAATGAGGAATAGTTAACCAGATTATTTTCCAAAGCTTAAATACTGATTAAATTAAAAATTTTCCTCAGTTCATTAAAACAATGGTGTATCACGTAGCCAAAAGCTACCGGCTCTCCAAATATTTAACCTTCAGCATCGTAAGTACAATTGGATGGAGAGAAAGAGAAAAGTTCTTCCAACCATACCAAATATGGTTGTTGACAGAGACAGAGGATCATCAAGTTAACCAAGCTATGGTCCCCAATGAAGAAGTTAATAGGGTAATCAGCACCCTAAATTTAGAGCACTACGCAACTAAATGTGGAGCTCAACTAAAGCAAGTTGCAGAAGAGGTCAGACAAAGTAATCTGCTTAAATTGACCGATGGAAAAAGAATTTTTGTCACCCATATGGCAAGCAGCTATCAGCCAACTCCTGAACAACAGAAGGAGGCCGAAGACCTGTTGGCTACTATAGCCACAGATGTTACACAATTAGACATCCCAATAATGCTGACACATGAGATTGAAGAACTAGCATATCTGCAGCACCCAAACGATGCCAATTCCAGCTCAAACCAGAGTTTGGGATTAGATGACGTGGGCTACCACAATCTGGAAAATGCTATGGAAGCATAGTGGGACCCACAGATCCATACCGACAAAAACGACAACAAGATAAAAAGTCTACAGTTGCTTTGAAGGCGGTAGAGGTTTGTAGATATTGTATACGTGTCACTATAACCTAACCAGGGTTAGTGACTTGATAAATTGTAACTATAGTTAGGCTATTTTTGTTAACCATAGTTACTTCTCAATTGTATATATAGGAGTGATGTTGTAAGTTGGGGGACACGGTCCCCTCACAGGAATACTTCCCTTTGTAGTTAGCTGCTCTTTGATCAAACTCTTGTAAACATTTCCGCTATATAAATAAAAATTTTCCGTTTTGTGTAAGTGATATCAGAGCTAGAACTACTCAAGATCTAGTTTGTATATAGTGATCAAGCTTCAAGCTTGAGAAAACTCAAGCAGCATATCCATCCAGTAAGTGTTCTTACTATGTAAATTACTTTTTGTCTATTATCTTGTTATTACCTTGTTCATTTGTTAGAACTAAAATCTTGTTATAGAAAGATTTGTCACTCATATTTAATAGTAAAACCCATACTCTCTCAAAGCTCATATCCCTACATAGCCGTATAAACCAAGTGGTGGTTGTCAGGCTTTCTGGGAATCGGTCTTAAGCACCTGAGAGAACCGGTTTTAGGTACCATCTATGAAATATTAATGGCGAAACTTTTTGTAACAGAACCTTTAGAATGTTTATATGATGAACAAAATTTTGATCATACTTTACATATTCCAAAAAAATATAATAAGGATATTTCTGTTGTTAGTAGTACTGTAAATTCTATTTGTGATATGTTACATATGCAATCAAAAAATCAAAAAACACATAGTGAAAAAGTTGAACAACAACTTTCTAATCTAAGTACTACGACAAGCAAGATTAAAAAAAAAAAAAATTCAATCTCTTGCTCAAATTGTAGACATAGATCTCAAAACAGAGACTAAAGAACAAATACAAGAGTTAACTAAAACAGTTAATACTCTTATTTTGCAACAAGATGTGATGAGTTACCCTGGAGATAACCAAATCCCCAGACTGTTTTACGGAACCGAAGAAGTAATGGTTCTTCAAAACAAAGAACCAAATCAAGAAGAATATAATAATATAGTTGAAATTTTAGACTATTGGAAAACGATCTATAAAGATCCTCAATCAACAATTGAAGAAAGAAATCATATTTTAAACCAAATAAGAACAACTTGTTTAGAATATGAAGACTTGCTCTCTTATTTCAACTATAACATTAATATGTTGTCAGAAGATGAAACAACATCTTCCGAGTCACAAGAAGATGAAAATGAAATAAATACTTTAAGTGATGAAGACACTGACACAGAAGAAAAAACTTCTGGCACTCAAAAGAAAAGAAAGGCTAAAGAATCTCTTCCAGAGTTTACTAACGAAGAAGCTTTTGAAGAATACTTGAGAAACACTCAAGAAGACACCCATGATGATTTTATTAAAACGACAAATTATGCTTCATCTTCTGGAATAAAAAATGAACCTATGGACCACCCAAGTCCAACTTATACCAGAAGAGATGATATGAATAAACAAACAGTGGCCCAAAACGGGACATATTTTGATCTAACTCATATACCTTTTAAAGATCAAGAAAAAACAATAGAAGACTGGGCACAATCCATGTCCATTCTAATAACTAATTATAAAAACACATGGACAAAAGAAAGATTTCTAGACTACATAGCAGCAACATTGCAAGGAGACACTTTGCAGTGGTTAAAACAGTGGGAAGGATCCCCAAAAGGAAAACTTCAGAAATTAAATTTATTAACCAAGTTTAAAGACTTTGACTCAATACTACATGGCTTTACACAAATAATAAAAGAACATTTGTGTGGTGCTACGGATGAAAAAATCATCCACGAAGATGCTGACTATATATTGTCAAAAATGGAACTTTGCGATATATGTCGGTTTGAAGAATATGCTCAAATGTATAAAAAGTACTATTTTAAAGTAAGACCAGAATCAAGCATATACTGGTTAACACAATTTTTTCATAAACTCCCTAACCCATGGGATGAATTAGCATTAAGAAGTTATCCTGACTTCTTAAACAGAATAAATAAAAGTGATACTTTAGGTTTCAGAATAAACTTTGTTCTGAGACTTATTACTGATAAATGTGTTGAAGTCAGAGCTAAAAAGCAGGTAAAAAGCCAAATTAGCAATGATGCAAGAGGCAGAAAATGTTGCGATAATATACTTAGAGAAAATTGAAAAATTGGTTGTAACCCGCAACCAAGATCTTCGAAAAAGAGAAGATATAAATGGAAGCCATTTAAAAAGAAAAAATTTTCAAAAAATAAAAAGTATATCAGAAAGAAAAAGCAGATGGGGAAAAATCCTAAGCATAAAAAGTGCAAATGTTATATTTGTAATGAAGAAGGACATTATGCTCCAGAATGCCCTAGAAAAGGAAAGAATACCAAAAAAATGGTCAAAATGGTTGAAGAAAACAACCTAGAGATATTGTTAGGAGAAGAAATCTCTGACGATGAAGACATCATTTATGAGCTAGAAACTGAAAGTGATAGCTCAGAAGAAGAAGAATTCATCTTTATGCTAAAAGAACATATTGAAGAAAATTCTGAAGAAGAACTTCAGAATATAAAATTAAAAGATGTCATTGGAGAGGAAATAAGCTTCTCTAATGAACAACTACAGACTTTAGAAAAAGCTAAATACTCTATAAATAAAGACGCTATTTATAAAAATTCTAGATTTCAAATATTTTCTCATAGAATATTTGAGCAATTCAGTGGAAACACCACAGCTCAATGTACCGAAGAAGGAACAATGGAAATCCCATTATTTGATAAAAAGAGAATAGAAAGATGGAGGAAAAAACATCCAGAAATAAGATATGTTCATATTGGTCTAATCCAGATCACTATAACTGCATTGTTTAGGCAAGGTTTGGACACACCAATACTTGCTGTAGTTTTTGATAAAAGACTTAACAATCCGCTCCAGTCAATGATTGGAGGTATTCAATCTAATTTGGTAAATGGAATAGTTTGGTTTAACATCAAACCAAATTACTTTATTTCTATAACAGATAGAAATATTGAAAATTCAATAAAAATAAAAATTCAACTTAAAAATTTAAGTATGGATCAGAACTCCCAGGATTTAGCAATCCAATGGAGAACAATTCATGAGCTAACAAGGCTCCCTCAAACATCAATAAAAGAATTAGATAGAAATATTGTTGAATTGTTCGAACCAAGACCCTTCGACACTGAAATTCAACCAACACTATTATGTTGGAAAGATTTAGAGGTACCAAAACAATGGTTATTTAACAACTTTGTAGGAGAAAGTCTTAGTAGTAGCAAGCCAGCTACTATATAGTTTTCATCCTCCGGGAACAATCTCTACTTTAGAGACAAAAGAACACAAAGTCAAAAATGGCTAGAATTTCCCCAAAAGGGAAAGTCAAAATTGCAAGAAAATAAGCCACTAGTCATAAACAATGATAGTGACTTAACAAAGGAAAAAATAAAGAAGAAGAAGAAGAAGAAGAAGAAGAAGAAGAAGCAGCTATTGCACTAAAACAAGTGCAAATTATATGTATATATATGTATATATATATATGTTTGTATATATATGTGTACATTTATATATATATATATATATATATATATAAACAAAAACAAAAAAACATCCATGGAAATTGTATCATAAAACCCTAGGGACAAGTGATCAATCATCATATGCGGTTACCATCTGAATCACCAGTAGCAGGAGGGGTATCATCCATAGCATCACCGGTTGGCACATCTTCATCAGCAACATCATGAAACTCAAGAGTACTGGCATTCGTTTCAGCATCAGAGGTCACTACATCATCATCATCCAACCCAAGATCGTCGTCATCATCAACAAAAAAGTCTTCCACTTGAAAGTAATCAGTTTCATAATTACTATCAAGGAAGGTGCCATATTGATCAAAGAAAGCATACTCCATATGTGAACTTGGGGAGACAAGATTGTCAAACTATCCATCATAGGCAATAGTCTCCTGCAGATATCGATACAAACAAGCGAAGCTAGGGTGGACTAAGTAGTTTTAGAGACAGAGAAATGGTTAAGATATAATATTACCAGTTCTTCATCAACGTTGCAGTTACAAAATGGATTGGTCAAATCGTCTGCATGAAGAGGAAACAAAAGATGAACATGGACTTCCACCATACTAATCGGTGAGTTCGGAGGAGCCGGAGGGACCTCAGGCGGTTCATCCTACATGGGGGTTCCACAGTTGCCTACCGGAAGGGTCGGTCATGTTCATGATGTAGAATAGCGAGAGAGTGGATTTAGGGATGTAAGCAGCAGTGAACCAAACCCGAAAGAGGAATGTGGGATGGCGTCTTTAGGGCGGAGAGGAAGTGGGTGGACTAAGGGGCTTCCAATGGGAATTAAATTAATCCAGAACAGGATTGGAACTAGGGCCGACATAATTAATAAGTACAACGGTGGGTAATTGAGTTGAATACTGACCATCACGCTACATCTCGAACCTTAGGGCATTCAATTTGTACCATTAGTCGCCAAATGTCACTAGCCTCAATGGAGTGGGATAAGATCCATGAAATAGGGTAGCATGCACATCGAAGACGGACCTCGATTGGAATGGCCGCTGCATTAATGGTAAATCAGTAATCAGAACGACCAAACGAACGTATAATGATTGTTGGGGGGGGGGGGGGATTGCGTACTTCCCTATATTGGCTTGGGATGATGAGCTATTGCCAGGAGTGGAAATTATTCTATGCACCGACGGTGTAAGTGACCCAACACTTATAAAATAATCTCAACTCTTGATATTTATTATCAACTTTATTTTTAATAAACAAAAAGTGTATTTAATGCAATCTAACCATTCATTTATGTTGGTGCAAGTGCACGGCGGTGCTCTGAATAATCTCTCTGCCAGGAGATAAAATTCAAAGTGGAAACGGTTGGGGCCTTGGTAGATCCATGCACGAGCAGCAAAGAATTAATCAACAATTTTCACTACTAGAAAATGAGCTAATAGCCACACCACTATTAGACACACTTTTGTAATGGCATCCTTTGATAGAGCAAATGTCAGTTTCATTTGTTTAATAGATACAAATAACTGTGACAAGTGAGATGATAAAATTGGTATATGAGAATGTATGACCTTATTAGATACCAATATCAGTATGTATATTAAAAAAATATAGAGTCAATAACATTTAATATATATATATATATATATATATATATAATTGATAGATCACACCCTTAATCGTATGTTTTGTTTGCACACTGTTCTTACAAATGTGTCTTTCCCGCTGAAAATCATATTAATACTCACATTTTTATTTTTATTATTTTTTTCCATCGAAACCCACATTTATTTGATAAGCTTTTCTTGTTAATAAAAAACTAATTAATGTATTGTTAAACCAAAAATGTTTATTTAATGTTAATCTAATATATATCCACGTTTAACAAAATGTTTGTTTAATGTTTATCTAATATATATCCACCGAAAGATGTATTACCCCTTTAGGTTACTTAACTTTTCATATATGTATTGGTTTTTTTTTTCCCTCTATCTTTTGCATTAGAGATTTATCTGTACAATGCTTCCGAGTTTTTTCATCCTAAACCAAAGAACAGATCTATCACTCTTGATTTACAAGTTGATTTGGGAAGCAAAGCTAGCTGCAATCTCCTTCATCATCAGTTATTACAACCATGTAAATTCAATCTTGATTTCTTTATCTTAAGATACAATCAATAATCATATAGATGTTGATCGAATTATTGTCTACAGATTAGTTTGAGATTAGCGGCATCAGATTGGCTTGCATGATCGATCATCCATGGTGGGTTGATGTATAATTTCTTTCTCCTTTCCTATTTTCATATGTTGTGACCTTAATTGTGAATGAAAATTGATTGCAGATCTTCTGTGAATACTATGAGGAGAAAGAGAGAGAAAAAGAGGAGGAAAGAGTGATGATTTGGTGTTTGAAGACGGCGGCGAGTTATTGCTAGACTTTGGAAATCACATTACAGTATAACTAAGCAAATCAATAAAAACAAATACAGAGTATAATTACTTCAGTATTGGTCCTACATAACCGTGTTTGTTTATTATTACTTCAGCATCGGACGAAGTACGCATACGTCTAATTAAACCACCATGCATGAAGAACTAGTTACCATGTTTTTAAGGGACACCAAATTGGCCGCATCTATAATCATTGACATCTTTTGTGATATACATTTGAAATTATATGTACATGAAATCCTTTGATCCTATTTATAAAAAGTAAAAAAAACAAATATCCTAATTTGCATGTTTTCCTTTTAATTGATCAAACTCTAGTACAATCATTTTACTGGTGATGCGAACTTACGGTTAAACTTTGGGGAAGGATCTAGTGTTTGTATGTGTAATCGTCCCAATATGTGGTACGGGGGGCGCCCTATTTTTGTTTTTTGTTTTTTTTTTTTTCACCCACTCTATACTTATTGTTGGTGGAGTTGAACTCGATACGCGAAAACACCAAACTAACCCTCATGCTACCCCATGGGAGGTTAGCTCTATTTGGAGGGACACTGCGGTCATTTCAACTAAATATACTGTGATTAAATTTAAAAAAAAAAAAAAAACCGCTGGAAATAGACGGTGAGGTTTTATGGTGACGTTTCCCTAGACAGTATCACACTGATATCAAATCTCTTAGGCAAGTGTAAAGGTTTCTCTCTGGATAGCCGCTGTAGATCAACCTCATAGTGAAACGAAGCTGCCCGTGGTCTTCATAAAACTTCAGCAGGAATGGATCATCACCTCGACGTCAACCACCCATACTTCTCCGTGATAGTTCGGTTGCCGACTCAGAACGTGGAAAAGGCGGTGAGTTCTTGGACATTTGAATTCGCTTATCTGTTTATGATGTTTATCAATTTGTATTCCTGTCCTTGTAGAAAATTCCTCCGGCGTTTATGGAGAGGCACGTGAAGGACTTTAACCGGATAGGCGTCCAACTAACTTTGACCGGACTGCTTGGGGTTCCGTACCACATCGGCCTGACAGCACAAGGGGATCACCGCTGGATGCAAGGAAATTGGGAGTCCTTCATCGAGAAGATTCATAACCACGAAGGGATGATGGTGTTGGTTTTCTGACACCGCAGTGATGGCCGGTTCACAATACACCAGTTCTGATCAGATGGGACTATGATGTACAGAAACCCAAAACCCCCCAGGCAACCTAATAGATCAGACCACCGACCTTGAAGTGCCTTCCACTCCTTCGTCTCCGACATCTGGGCTGGGCATGTCACTGTGGTAAGCGTATATACAGGTGACGTCAAACTAATTTCTGTAATGGTTTTCGATGATTTTACCTGAGTAATTTGGCATGTATTATGAATTAAATCTACCAACATGTCACGCTCCGAATTTCGAATAAAGAAATTTGAATCCGAAATGTGATAACTTAACCAACTTTCCGAAAATGCAAAGAAACTTTTTCCATTCCTACCATCTCATAACCAAAATCATAGTAAGATTTAGCCTCGGCTAACCTACACATAAGTCATCACAAGGCATTCCACAAACACAATCAAAATTGCAAAAATCTCTACCACAACAAAATCAGAGAAGCATCACTCCGCAATCATTCTCAATACCATACCAAGAACTCAAATCACACATAAGGTCAGCATAGATACCTCAGAGTCACCTTAAACACATAATAGTATGCTGAATAAAATGCTCCACTAAGACACCACGCAATTAAACAAGATGACTATCCCCTGATAAGCACATTCCACCCAATACCTCTGCCGATCCAATTTAGGAAGACACAACTACACTCGATCAAATACTTGTACCGACTTTAGATACAAACATTGGTCAAACACCATGACCCCAACAACCAAACGACTACTCCACACAAAAGGATACGATTTTCCATGAAAACCATCCTCGAAAATTCCACCAGAGTTTAATCCAGAGGTTCCCATTCCTCAAAGACTACAACTCAAAGAAGCTACACAAAGCTCCACCACTTCTCATACAGAGTCAACCTATTATATGACAACTTAATGCTCTAGACGACACCTAATACTCCCACATACCCAATGACTATATCAATACCGAAGAGTATAGGATAGAGATCCACTGCAGACGGGTCATCACTCGAGTAGTATTGATTGTCACCAAATATGCACCTTACGCTCTGATACCAAACTGTCGCGTTTCGGATTTTGAATTTATTTATTCAAAATTCGGAGCATGACACAACATGTGTTGTCCTCAATCACAGCCCGCCATCCCAAGCGGTCGCCTATACTCTGCCATCTGTAATGATGGTGGTCCAAGACCTAGTCTCTTAAGGTGGGATTCAAGGGAGGGGTTGATATTCTGGCATGTTGAGATGACTCAAGGAGTAGGTTGCATGACTTTTGGTCAAGGCTGGAACAGATTTGTGGCCCACAATCGGCTGCTTGATGGAAAGCGCTTTTGTGTCTTCACTTACAGGGGTGGCCTTGAGTTCTCTGTCCTTGTTTTCCAAAAACGGAGTGGTACCTTGATGATGAAGGTCAGCCAATTCGCTGCTATGCCCCCACCACAAGTTCCAGAGTTGCAGCAGGTCGATGAACATGCAGCGAATGAGCTGGGGATGCAGGAGGTAAATGCTGATATGGACATTGGCGGTGTAGAGGGGGCCGATTTGGGGGCTGCTAATAATGGGCCTATGTACGAGGAGGTTGTCTGTGGCTACCAACGCATCCGTTATTGTGATGTCAGGATTCAGCAAGGTCATGGAGTAAGTTTAGTTGCTCTCAAAATATTCTAGTACTTGTCCTTTCCATTTTAAGTTCCTGACTTTGATCCACTAAATTTAAATCCTTGTCATGGTATAGATTATGGAAATACCTGGTATGCAGATAGACTACTTGGTCAGTGTTTTTGTTTTCTGTCAAACGATGATAGCACCTTATATATTGATTTTTCGTGCAGGCGTTTCTCACAAATGATGCTCGTTCTCTGCTTCCTAGAAAGGGTAACGTATGTGTTAAGCTGCAAAGGTCATAGGGAGCCTTGTGGGATATCGGGGTCGCGCCTAGCAATGACACTCACTTCCTCACTAGGGGCTACAGTAAATTCAAGGAGGCAAACGGACTTCGCAGGGGTCAGCTACTCCGACTGTATATCGTCTCAAGATGGAGGTTTGTATTCGAGATATGATGTAATGGTAAGCATGATATTTGGACTGGAACTTGTAATGTTGATGTGTTTTTTGTTGGACTTTAATAGGATTTGATCATCTAGTTTCTTGTGCTTTGTAGTGAAATGTAGGGCATTGAACTTATATCATGGTTGTGTGGTTGGGTTTGGGTATGATGACCCAGTGTTGATATTTGTTATTAAGTGACATGTTTGAATGGATCCTAATGGACATTGGTTGTTGGATCCTAGGTGATATGTAATATGTGGGGATTAAAATGTTTCATGTACTTTTTGTGCGATGGTGTGCTTGGATTCACAAGCTCATCGACTTTTGGTTGAACAGTAAAGCATCAGTACTCGAGTCAGTGGTTCGTACAATTCTTTATATATAGCCGGGACAAGTTAGACTGATCATGAATAGAGAGGATTACCTAGGGCGTTCGACAATCTTACATATAGTATATTACTTACAATGGGTTACTATAATTACGTTGATTCATTTTTGGAGGCAATTTTGGAATGCTAATAGTTTATCAGTTATTCATGTATAATTGGAGTGGAATGTGTTGTCTGCTATATCTCCATGATCCGCAATTATATTTCCGTTTTGTAGGCTACCTTACTTATGAAGCAGTACGTTTTCCCGAGGGTTTACGGTTGCGATTCTTTTTAAGATTTATGGTTTTCGCTATGAGGATATGGGGCTTCATTTCTAGGCATTAGGTGGTCAAGTCTGATGGGGTCCAAATTTGGGGCTCAAGGTCTTCATGAAGGAGTTTAGGGTTTAATAGGATGAAGGGATAGGGTTCTTCATATCAACGGTTTAGGGGTTTAACTTTTGAACTGGGTTATACTCATTTAAATTTATATCGTTAGGTTCAGCGGGTGAAGTTCCAAGGTTTCATGATAGAGGTTATGGATATAAGGGCATATGGGGTTTCATGTTCCGGTTTAGGGTTCATGGCTAATTTCATCATTACCTTAATTCAGGTGGCTCAGGGTTTAAGGTTACAACGGATTTAGGGTTTGGGGTTTACGGTGTGGAGTTTAGGGATGTTTAGGGTATTGGGTTTAGGGCCATCCTTTCGGGTTGAGGATATATACACGTGGGTGGGGTTGGTGTGTTGGGTTTAGGAGAGGGGTGATGGGAAGGAAGTGATTTTGGTAATCGAGCCGAGGACCGTGAAGGATGAGAGTGAATGAAATATGTTTTCACGCTAGTGACATAATTAGCTAAGCTAGTGGATATGACGTTGCCATGCTAGTGTCGTCACAACCAGAGAACTAAATAAATGTAATGACGACTCTGTGTTGTGGCGTGGTTGAGCAGACATTGAGCCGGGGTCACGTGGGGTTTGTGCACTAATTCTGAAACACGAATGGTTGAGGATCAAAGGTATTAAAAGGTGGTATGTTGCTTAAAGGCTGGGCTTTAGGGTTTACGTTACTAACCTCTCTCAACTTTTGTTTCTTAGATTTAGGATAACATCCCCAAAACAAACGCAAACGAATAAACAATGTTTCACAATTTATTTCCAATTTAGGGGTAACGGGAATGCATGGCATATCGAATGATACAGTTAGGATATGAATCTAGTGTAGTTAAATTTGTCGTCTTTGTAACACTTTTAACAACAATTTTACTTCCGTATATGATAATATATCGAGGAATATTCGGGTAGGAAGAAACATTCTTTACTATTCATCAGGTCGACCTTCATACATGGGAAGCTCACATTTCGCATACGTGTCAATGGTTCGTAGGACTCCATGACTGTTGATTTTACATGGTTGATTGACCCGGGTCATAAATTATGTCGCAACATCCATGTGCAGTTGTTGTGGATGATAGCTTTGTCCACAGATCAACGCAGTTTGCGAGCAGCTTCCTCGCAAACATACACATCATGCATAGTTCGTATTGCACATCACTATTTTACGTATCAAATGAAAAATGTATACAGTGTGGGTGTGGTACCATAGCCATTTGATATGGGATACGCCCGTCTCAAGTGCGTGAATGAGAAATCAAAGGAGGTGTAATTTTGAGAAAATTAAAGAAAAACCCAAAAAATGAAGCTCCTAAAAGGTGTGTGTGATTTTGGGTGTAGAATCAAATTCCCCATTTTTCATTCAAACTTATCACCGAAAAAATGGACGATATCACATTTAATAATAATTACAGATGGGTTATATTAAGAACTTGCCAATACTCATACCAAAACGTCGTCGTATGCTTGGGGGTCAATGGAAACCAGCGGATGCATCATCAATGGTGTGATCTGCGTAAAGAGGACCCACATCCCCATGTTTTACTGAAATTAGATCTGCAGAAGTAGGGTTTCTGCTTCGGTTATCAATTGGCTCGAAACAGGAGCTAAATATTTTGGGGAACGCGCCGAGTATCACACTGATGTCAGCGATTCATTACACAGATATTTCTACACAAACTTTACATGACAATCATCACAATATTCATCACACCGATTTTAACGATTCATTACATAGATATTCCTATACAAGCTTTACATGACAATTATCATAATATTCATCACATTGATTTCAACAATTCATTACACAGATATTCCTGCACAAGCTACCATATCTTAAATCACCAATTAAGATGGTCATACTAGACCCATGGTACCTCAACAAATGAAATTCTACAATCACAACTCAATACACAATTTCACCATTCTCGAGCAATAATGAACTCATTTCAGTTATTGTTCACATCACTACGAAGCCACCAATACATATATATTTCACGTAAGTATATATATACGTAGTCATCCACTCAAGAATGCCACTAATACCAACTATAGTCATAGTGCGTCTGTGATGAGGGAGAGAAGTTGATGCAGCGTAGGGGTATGAGAAGGGTTTCATTGCAATGAGTAATTGCTTCAACCAATGAAGGGTAAATACTGGTATTATAGAAATTTCATTAATCTACAGTCACTAGCGCCACAGTTCACTTCTGGCTTCTGGCTTCTAAAAGCTGGGTTGATGCTGCTTCTGCTTTTCGATGGAAGCCACATCAGCTTCTGGAAAAAGCTGCTCACAAGTTCGGTTACCAATTGCTTATCGTCTTCCGCTTATAAGCGGGGGAGCAAAAAAGCCCCCCCAAATGCAGCCTTAAAAGGAAAAAGACAAAGACAGTGAAAAATGAACACAATCACATATGCCTTTTTGCACAACGCAGGGACATCCTCTTCAATAACATGACTATCTACTTCTTTGTAAGGTTGATATAATAGTATATTACGATTTCAAAACATTCAAGAATACAGCACATCCCAAATATTACAATTAGTTTGATATAGAGTAGTAGCTAAAGATATTACTAGTTAAACTAAAAACAAGATATTTCTTGGGAATGAGGAAATTGTAAGTTGAAAGTTGAAATGTTGAAAAATTCAATTCACAACTTTTCAACTTTCAAGAAAAATCGAAATTTGAAGAGTTGTTTTTTTCCTTCAAAGAGTGCAACTTAAATATTATTTAACTTTATCGTACCCCCCTCTCACTTCAACACTTCCTCAGTGACTGGTTTCAGGTTCAAGCTAAGGTATTGTTCCTTCAACTCTTTAATGGTGCTCTTGGTTTCCAATTCTGCTGCATTTCAATTTGAGTTTAATTTCTCTCTTCTTTTTAATCATTTACAAGTACAGATTCCTAGTCTAAATTGAATCAAAGCTTTTCTTCTCATTCATTTTGTGCTTGATATCAACTATGTGATGCTTAGCATGACATGCCTGCCTTGAAATTAAACTCATAAGACTATAACAGTTCCGATAAACAATCACTCACTTTTGACAGTTAAACGACATATTCATGAACCTTCCATTTTGATACAACTTGATGATCAGTTATACATTCTATTTTAATGTATTTAAATTTAAACTAGTGTGTAGTTTCAATCCTAAATTAGGAGTTTAAGACATATCATTTTCAAATCCTCGGATTGATGGTGATAGTGAATTCAATAACTGTGATATGCAAACCTGGAATGGGTGATAATGCTTGATCCTTGATCCTTGATTATTATTATTATTTTTTTCTTCAGAAAAGTTTGAATTTGAGTTTTATAGCTTCTGTTTGAACTCTTGGTAATGGTGAATTACTGAATTTGTGATCCTTGAATTTTGTGTTCTATTGTAAATTGTGATGCCCCGGAAATTCGTATTTATTTTCCGAGGATTTTCCAGAATTTAATTTGTAGTTATTGGACGGTTTCGTGGCTCGTGGATGGAGCGGAAGTGTTTCGGGAGAATAATTATTTGAAGAATATAGTTTTAGGGGGGTTGCCAAAGGTTGACTTTTTATACGTTGGGATTCTCCGAAAACTTCCTTCACGAAAGTTGTAGAGCGCGTCGATACAAGTTCGTGGACATGTGGAACACGAAAATCAGAGTTCGTATGGGGAAGTTATGGCTTCGGAAGAAGTTTCCATTTTGGTATAAATAGGAATTTTCCGAAATTATTTTCATAATTTCCAAGTTTCCATTTTCAGAAACTCTCTTTTCTCTCCGTTCTCTCTCCTCAGCCTCCGCCCGACCCAAACCCGGTGACCCGACCCGACTTTTCCGGCCTTTCTTGACGTCTGCCGGCGACGAAACCAACGCAGACGTGATCGCCACCATCTTGCCGTCCTCCCTCTGGTGCTTGACGGCGACGGAGACCATCGGAAAGTGGAGATCGGAGGAGCTACAGTTGACGTAGTTGGATCCTGTCGGATTTTCTCAGTTTCCGGCTACTCCTCGGCCGATCGTTCTCAGTTTCGGAATCTCCTCCTCCTTCTGATCATCCTCATACCTGCCTTGAAGGACTATTTTGCATGTGGAGTGGAAGATCAAGGGTTGAAGATCAGCGGTGCACAGTGAATCTGGAGCTTGATCAGACGGCAGCGATTGGTCGATCTTGTGAGCTTGATCTAGGACGATCTAAACCGATCTAGGCTTAGCTCCAGGTATGAAAGTTGCTCTACTCTTCATGATGATCATGTTTGTTGGCCTTGATTTTCCAGTGGTCGAGTTTGACCCGGCGCCGGTGGCGGCGTTCCGGCCATGTAAGGGATAGTTTCTGGTATTATATATCTTCTACTCGTCGATACGAGCGATTCGATATATAATATGCAATTTTTGGAGATCGTATGATTAAGTTGTGATTTTTACGGTTTCAGACCGTTTGATGATTCGATCCGTGAGGATTTGAGCGTCCGATCGACTTGTGATTTTGACATATCGATCGTATAAGTATTTCAGAGACATTGGGTGGTCTCGGATGTGGTTTCGCCTCAATTGGCGTCACTTTGGGAATTTTGGTTTGATTTAGGGTTTCGAACGTTATCCCCTTGTGTTTCATTGATTGAATCGAGGCTATACTTTCCTTAGGTACTTGACGAAGTATTCTTGGACGGTTAGTTGGTGGTTAGGCTGTTTTGTTCTGTATTAAAGACGCAGCGGGAGTTTCGAGGTGAGTAATCTCACAAGGTTCATTAATGAACAGAATTACCTTTATTGTTTTGGGTTGTGGCTTTTGGAAAACAAATGATTGTGGAAATGATTGATTTCGATTTGTTTTGAAAAACGTTGAGATTTGGGAAAAACGTTGAGATTTGTTTATGAAAACAATATGCCTGAATTGATGCTTTTTATTGTTTTGTGTTATGGCTTTTCGGAAAATAATGATTATCGATTATTTTCAAAAGCGTTGAGATTTGTGTAACATTTTGGGTCCAGTGCGACTCCTTTAATGTTTTGCTCCAAGGGACTGTGCGGCCTGAGGATTGAAGGTCTATGACCTTGGGAAAAGTGTTGATATTTGTGTATGAAAAAAATATGCATGAATTGATGCTCTTTATTGTTTTGTGTTATGGCTTTTCGGAAAATAATGATTATGGAAATGTTGATTTCGATTATTTTCAAAAGCGTTGAGATTTGTGTAACATTTTGGGTCCAGTGCGACTCCTTTAATGTTTTGCTCCAAGGGACTGTGCGGCCCGAGGACTGAAGATCTATGACCTTGGGCAGAATATCAGGTAATCACGTCTTTGGCCGGACAAATGGTTACATTTTCAGTTAGAGCTCTAATCTGTCTACCATATAGGTAATTCATGGGGTAACGGAAACTGGTTATTGATAACTCATGACATTACGTGGTTTTTAAGGGGACAAGGTGCAAGTTGTTTTTCCTTATTAACAATTTGATAGAAATCAAGGTGTGAGTTGCTTTCTATGGTACGATTATGGTACAACTGATAGAATTTAAGGTGTGAGTTGTTTTCTATGTTTTATTGATAGAAATCAAGGTGTGAGTTGCTTTCTATGGTACGATTATGGTACATTTGATAGAATTCAAGGTGTAAGTTGTTTTCTATGTTTTATTGATAGAATTCAAGTGTGAGTTGTTTTCTATGTTTCATTTAAAAAGAAATCAGGTGTGAGTTGCTTTCTTTTATTTCGATTTGAAAGGAAATTAAAGTGTGAGATGTTCTCCTTTATTTCGTGTTTTTAAGGATCAAAGTGTGATTTGCCTTCTTGATTGAAACGTGCGGGGTTTATCCCGTGATTTTTGTGTGAGTTGTTTTGAGTTACTCATACGGGCTTGCAAAAGCTTACCGGGTTTGTTGTGTGGCAACCCGGTGCACCATTCCAACGGTGTAGGGGTTAATCTTACAGGGTAGGATAATCGGGGCTGAAGCTGAGATAGCGCACTTGCAGCTTAACAGTAGGAAGCCATTTTTGTGACTTTACCGTTGATAAGGATTTCCGTTGTAGTTAAACTCTGAGGAGCATTTACGTTTTATCTTGTTGTTGACAATTTAATTCGTAAGCTTATGTAATATATGACTCTGTGGAGCGGGTCAATATTGATATAGTAGGTTCAGGGCATCAATATGTGTGTAGTTTAAAGGGAAAAAGTTTCCAGGTATTTATTATTGATGGCTGAACGTTCACGCATGTATAATTATGGGATTATATATCGATTTTTATTTGTGTTAAAAATCAGGGGCGTGACATAAATGGAGGTTTTATTGTTTTAGTGTTCTACTTGAATGAATGAATGAATGAATGAATGCAGACTTGTTTGAAGTTAATTTTTGGTTCAAAGGCATCGATTAATTAGGAGTTTGTTTTGTTGAATTGTTCAAATGAGCTGAAGGCTTCAAGAGGTCAATTTGGAGAATTGGAGGAAAACTTTAGAATTGTTGGTTTTGGGAGTCTGTTAGTTTTGGATTCTTACAGGTAACGAATGAGTTGAAAGAAGAATACAGTTTCCATTTCTTTTTTTGGCTTTTGCTTTTCCCTTTGTCTTTCCTTGTCTGTACACACGCTCCTTCCAAAATGAGTGACCATGATGAATGATATGGATTGAAAATGATATGGAAGTTTAGGCAGTGATTCAAATAGTTTTCTTTTGTTTTAGACTGAGACTAATTCAAATAGTTTTATTTCCTTTTAGAAGTTGGAGTCTCTGGTTGTTAGATCGACTCTCTCAGATATCTAAGTCTTTCTTATTTTTCTTTTCTTTTCAGGATCTAAGTTTTTCTCCCTGATCTCTTTTGTCCTTATTTTTTTGTAATGGTGATATTGGGAATGCAAGAAATGAGCAAATGAAAGGGTTTCTGATAGGAGCAAAAAAGTGTGACGATATTATTAATTATGTGCCTCATTTTAGCCTTATTTCTCCCTTAGTTTAGTGTTTTGAGTCATTAAGTCATTTTGAAAGTCTTGTTGAGTGTTTGGAGTGAAATAGGCGGAAAAAGTAAAATTCATGAAAAATCCTAGCTGGATCAGGATTCCTAACTGTCAACTATTTTTGCGGTCTTTACATTTTAATTTCCCTTTATTTTCTCTAGAAAATTCTGATATTCTCCTGCTTGTTGTAGGAAACGTTGCCTGGTTGAACTCTTGGAAATAGCAATGATGGAGTCATAAAATAAAGCATTAAGATATTTGACCAAGCAATGAAGAAGGGAAATAAAGGAGAAAAGATGTTTCAGTTGGAAAATAAATAAGAGAAAGACGTTTTCAGTTGGGGAATAAAGGAGAAAAGACGTTTTCAGTTGAGGAATAAAAGAAAAAGATGTTTCAGCTGGAAAAATAAATAAGAGAAAGATGTTTCAGCTTGGAAATTAAAGGAATTGCCCCATTATGAGAGGAGTTAAGGCCATAAAGAAGACGTTTCAGTTGGGAAAGCCAACCAATGCTCCCCTATAAATAGGCAACGTCCAGAACTGAATTTGCATCACTTCCCAGCCAAGATCACTTCCCAGCCAAGATCATTCCAAGACTACCCAATTCACTCCTCAAACCTCCATATCTTACAAGACCGTGACCACCATCCATCCATCAATCTACAAAGCTCTAAGGCGCTGAGTCAAGGACGCTCCACCACCATAGTAGAGACAAGTTCATCACCTTGTTGCTAAGCCGCTGAGGAAAGCTTCAAAGTGTAACTATGACTCTACTTATAATTTTTGTTTCGGTTTTGTGTGTTTCAATTTGCGAGTTGTGTAATTGGAGACATGGAATTTTCAGAATATTTTTATTAATATTTTTGAGATTTTCAGTTTATTATTGAGTTAATTTCGAGAATTCTTTTATGATGCATGTTACAATCTTGTGCCCTTTTACGTGTTTAGGTAATTTTCAGAGTTAGGTTAATAAGTTTGCATGCTAGAATAATGGTGAGAGTTCTTGTGTGTTTTCTTAATTTGCCAAGAGTAATTGTTATTTGTTAAGGCGCTGAGTTAAACAAGTAGCAATTAGTTCTAAAAAGTGGTAAAAACTATGTTCAATGGTTAAACGATTCTGGAAATTACGTGTTAAATTCTATGTCTAATGGTTAATTTGCACGTGTGAGTTGATTCGAGGGTTAGATAATACTACTAGTTAAGAGAATTACGCTGAGTGTTTTCGAAAATTAGTAGTATTAGGCTTGGTAAGGACTTTTCCGATTCAAGCCTACATTAGAATGAATCAGATAAGTGGATTGATCCGCTGAGGCTTTTCATTTGAGCTCTTATCTAGGCATTTAAGGTGGGCACATTTTTGTAGCATGTTGAAATGGATTTTCTGTTTTTACACTTAGTAATTTCTGAGTGGTATTGGTCAAGGTTAGGGAAGTCGATCATTGTATATAGTTTTATTTGTTTTGTTTTTATTTTAAGTAGATTAGGAACCAAATTTCAAAACCCCCCATTTTATTCTTTTATTTGTTAATTGACATTTTTGTGTAGGTGTACCCTACAATCCCCGGACTGAACGATCCCTGCTTACCCTATACTAACAACTACATTTTGCAGGGTTAAATTGTGAGGCTATTTCAGCCGCATCAATTTTTGGCGCCGTTGCCGGGGATTGTTAAAATCCCTTGCACTTAAAGTGTCATCGATTTTGTTGTTTATATAGAATGCATGCTAAATTTTTGTTGTACACATGTGGAATGGTGACAAATTGCAATTTTTGTTAGGCCAAGCTTTAATTGTGATTTAGTTAAAGTTTTATGAGTGTTACGAAATTGAGCATGTCTTTTATAATTGTTGTACAAACTGTAGAATGATTTTTTATTATTATTATTATTATTTTCTTTTACGCATGTTGTAAATTGTATGTTTTTCACTTAGAGTAAGCTTGTTGTAAATTGTATGTGTTTCACTTAGATTAATATACTTAGGTTTTGAATTTAGCTAAATACTTAATTGTTGTAAGTGTGTAAAATCGTATGAGTAGACAAGGGCCCTTTTGTTAATATTGGCCTAAACCCTTCATTAGTACCTTACTAAGGTCTCTTGAGGTTGAGGGCGGCCTTTATTAGCACTTGGAGAACTGTCTAACACATAAGTTAATTTCCCAGCTGAGTAAGGGGCGCATACGGATGGTGTCTTAGGTTGAGACCCTGGGTGATGGGTTCAATTGGATCTCAGAGATACTATAGAATGAGCCTAAACCACTATGTGGGAGTAGCCGATAGGGGCCTAAACCTCAATGAGGGAGTAGCCTCCGTAGTATCACGAAAATGAGTCCTCCCTCTCACTTACCTCTTAATCTGGCCATCCCGCCTTCTGAAACAAAGGAAAGAGACTTATGTCTAGGCGACTATCCCTATATCGTATCTCACCAGTAGTAGTGGTTTCTATTGGGCTCGACTTACAACTTGGAATTAATTGAGATATTAACTATGTTTATAACAAGCTCAAAAAAAAAAAAAAAAAAATTGTTGTGTGACCTGCTTAAGGTATATTGGATTAAACATGACCTTATCGAGGGTAGCTGTTCTATAGTCCCATTGCACACTAAGGTCCTCTGTTCCAGTACCTAAGTATGTAAATGTAAAAGTAACTTAGAAAGTAGGAAAGACATAATGTTTGTATTCCTAACCTTGTATATGTTACTAACACTTGATCTGGTGAATCCTTTGTGGAGCACACATTGGAAGAGATACCCCTCCAGGAGGCACCTGAGGAATGAGAACGTGTGAACAAGGAGAAGAGTCCTGGCTGAAGGACTATAAATATTAAGCGCTACATGGGAGGCAACCCATTTCAACCGAAGCTGTGGAGGAGCCATCAACGAGAGTTTGACATTTCTATCCCTTCACTTGCTTAGGTTGAATTGTACTTGTGTCTTTGTTTGTTTGTTTATTTTACATTTCCCTTATTTTCGTAGCCCCCCATATTTAGGGTCTATATACCATATTTTTTGCCTACATTGAGAACCATGTAGATTCTAAGTGTGGGGTGGGTTTACACCTTTATTTTAGTTTTTTTTTAAATAAAATTCAAAAAAAAAAAAATTTGTTGGTTTTATAGAGTCTTTTTGTGTGTTTGAGTCTTAGGATGCCCCTAAGGTCTAGGATGAACATGTCTCTGAATTCATGGCTGAAGGTTTTCACAATCGAAATAGGACTTAATTGAATTCTGTGGTTAATCGACATTGTAATGCTTGTATGAAGATTTGAGATAGGATTGTAACTTGGTTCATTAAGCATGCTAGGATTAAGTCTGATTCATTTTACCCTAAGTGAGCTGTTGAGCTAAAATACTTTCTTTTCGAGTGCTTATTGATAAATTCATAATTTCATTGCTATATTTGCAAAACCTCATCATTCTTGGAAATCCAATGATCATGTGCCATAGATTTTAATGGACTAGAGAGTACTAGAACTCGGCTGTTGTGACTGTCAAAACTTGTATGCCATAATATGCACTGATCCTGGATAGGATAGAAGGCTTTTCGCTCTGAAATTGGTCTAATTTGGTCTATGTTTCAACCCCGATCCCTAAGTTAGCCGAATAAGACTTTATAACCAACCACACCCTTCAAAAGACAAGACCATCAACGGATACAAAAATTGAGAAAACGACCGTTGGATATGAGAATTACATTATTTTAGGCTTTTAGTCCAAAATTGATCTAATTTGGTCTATGTTTCGACCCCGATCCTCTAGGTCATCCAAATAAGTCTTTATAACCAACTCCACCCTTCAAAGGGTAAGACCGTCAATGGATACAAGCTTGGGAAAATGACCGTTTGATGTGATAATTACATTATTTTATACTTTCGGTCCAAAATTGATCCAATTTGGTCTATGTTTCGACCCCGATCTCGGTCAACCGAATAACACTTTTTAACCCTATTTCTATTAACTCTACTCTTCAAATGGCAAGACCGTCAACGGATACAAGACTTGAGCTACCAACCATTGAATGTGATAATTACATTATTTTGGATATAAAAATTAAATTATTTTTAACTACCTATGTACAAAAATTGGGGAAAGATCATACTTAAAAATATGCATTTTTTTTTATCCATAATTTTTAGAGGGAAGGAAAAGAAAAAAAAACATAAGTTTGATTACTAATTCAGGTAACAAAATGTAGTTTACAGTTTATTAGGGAAAAAAAAGTATAAAAATAAAATATTTAAAAAGGAAAAAAAAAAAAAAAAAACTGGAGGTGGTTCGAACTTGGCCCCCATCAAGTCTATTAACCACATTCCAACTAATGTCAAGAGGAACGCTTACTTCCGCTTTAAGAAATTTGTATTATTTTACCTGAGCTAGGTTACCCAGAACATTCGCTCATTCTTCGACCTCCTTCAAATCAACTTCATATTCAAATTTGGGTTTTGGATGGTTATTTTAGAATCTTATATTCAAACTTCCATCTTACCACGCAATTGGCATAAAATTAAGGAGAACCCAATTGTATTACTATCAGTTAACCTGAGAATTCGAGTAGAACTTTTAATTCAATTGTCTGGTATTCGTACCAACATCAATTTAGGTTTTTGATGTTGTTCAATACAAGAATTTGATAAAAGTTCATACTTAATATGAGCGAGGAGATGTTTGACTGATCCAAGATCAACGCTGATAGGAGCATTTTTATGCGACGTTTTAATAATTATTTCCTCATATTTTTCTTAGTTATTTCCTTTATTTAATCATTTTTAATTTAGTTTTTATTTTATAGGTACATTGAAATAAATGGAGAAGAACTGAGCTGAAATGAAGAAATTGAGTTTTCCTGGTCCAACTATGAATCCCAGTCAACGCAGGAATCCTGAAGGCATTAGGAGACAACATGATGACGTGGGAGATATTATGGGAGATTAAATCTGATTTTTGCATGGGAAATCATGGAGATAAGGTGAAAATCATGGAGTTAATGTCAAAAATCAAGAGAGGATCAAGGATAATGACGCCATGGAGAGATTAAGGGAGAAAAGGTCCAAAACAAGTCCAGATTCATTCCTATTTTCACTCAAGAGTATTTTGGCCGAAAATTAAGAGAAAAATCAGATTACATCTTGGGAAAATCAGCAATAATATATTTGGAAAGATTATAGATTTATTTTTGGAGCTTTTTGATTGGTTGAGTGACATGGCATTCTGTGATTAGTCGAAGCTGTGTGGCATAATTGGATAGTTATTTGAGGAGATAAATCAGAAAATAATCATGCAATTAATTCAAAAATAATCTCCCTAAATCAAGGTGTTAAATTGGAGGTTTCTTATTGGTTGGATGACATAGCAGAGCTGACGTGGCGTTCTCTGATTGGCTAATGCTGTGTGGATCAATCTTGAAGACTTGGAGACTAAGTTGCCATCCTCCTATAAATAGGAGCATTCTCTACACAATTTAACACACCATCACACAACAACACCATCACACAACACACCATCACACAACAACACCACCACAACAAACACCTCTTCATTTAGAAAATTCTCTCCATCCTCTAAAGCAAGCCACGGATTTCAAGCAAGGCCGAAGCAAGAGAAGAAGGAGCCGTGACCTATTCCTCCACCATCCACCATTGAAGACTTGCTTTCAAGCTTCAAGGATCACAACGAAAATCATCCATCCTCATCTTCCATCCACGGTGTAATTCGACCTCTACTTTGTAACCTTTGTTTGAATTTCGTTGGTTTTGTTTTAGTTGACATTCATGATTGAACAAAATTATTATTTCTGGAATTTTTATGATTAAATGAGAATTTCGACTCTTATATTGTAATTCGAGAGTTGCTTATGTGAGTTTGTTTAATTAAATTTGCTTTATAGAGATCTTTTGTATTTTAATCTTATGTGGTTCGAAACACTTAGGGTTTTGATATGAATGGTGCTAGGTTTAAGAACATGAAATCAACTTTTTGTTTTGTGTAACTTGAATCGAAGTAGTAAAGGTTTTGGACAAAAACCGAATTTAATTAAAGAGGATTGCAATTAGGTGGACTTTTTCATACTAAGTTGCACACTTGAGTTGATAGCCTTTCTTCGTTCTTAATGCGTTAAACATGTCATGATTGACTAGCTTTCTAGGGCTTGATTACATGTTTGATAGGATTAATCTTTGTGTTTTCACTTAGGTTAATTAGCATTGAAAAGTAAAAAATGGGAAATTATTTGCTTTCGAATATTTCACATGATCAACTCCTTTCTCATGACTTAGATGAACAATATTAGGATTTAATCGAATTTGATCATAGTTTTGGTTTTGATCTTTGTTCTCTCATTCCACCCGTGTATATATGTTTTTTACATTTTCTTTATTTTAGTTTTTAATTTAATAATCCTAAAACCCCCTTTTGTGTTCATTTGTATATATTTTTATTCTTTGTTTTATTTTTGTAAATAATACTTTTTACTTTTATTAATTTGTTTTTGCAATTACAGGTGTACCCTCAATCCCCGGAATAGAACAATCCCTATTTACTATATACTAACGATGACATTTCAGGGTTAAATTATGCGCTTGCTTTGAGCGCATCAATTTTTGGCGCCGTTGCCGGGGATTGAAAAATCACTTGTTTTTGTTTATAGTTGTTGTATATAAACTGTTTGAAACTTAGTTTAAATTAACTAGGTTGTTTTTTTATATTGTTGAAATACGAATTTTAATTGTAAGTTGTAAATTGAATGGAATAGGTGAAGTCTCTTTTGTTAATATTGGCCTTAACCCCTTATTGGTGCCTAGTTCAGGTCCCTTAAGGTTGAGGGCGGTCTTTATTAACACTTGTTGAACTGTCTTCACACTTAGGATCTTTTTCTTCCTAGTAAGTATAGCCTATGTGGAATGGTGTCTAGGAAGGGGACAACGTTCATGATGGGTTTTTGAATCCAGAAGTGCTTGCAAATGGGCCTAAACCACTATGTGGGAGTAGCTCATGCCAAAATGGATTTTTCCTCTCTTGTTCGTCCTCCCCCACCTGGCCATTTCTGTAAGGTTGCCCAAAGGATGCAAGAGGAAATTTGTGTCTAGGCGACTATACTTGGGCCGCACGTCCAGTTGATTTACCGCTTGGAATTAGATTTGATATCAATAATATTTATGACAAAAGAAAATGTAACAAAATGTTGTGATACACTAAGGTGAAAAAAAAAAAAAAAACATTTGTGTAAATATTTTTCATGTTTTTTTTTTACTCACTTGTGTACTTACTTGTGTCTTTTGTACAATATACTTGCTAATTATACTTGTAGTTTGTAATTCATAGTTTTACTTGTTTTTATACTTTGTATTTCTTTGTTAATTATAGTTACTAACTTTATTTAATGGAGATACCATCTGACTGAAAGACGTTAAACTCAAGCGCTGCGTGGGAGGCAACCCAATTCAGAAGTAGCTGTGAAGGAATCTACCAACACAAATTTGCTTTCTCTTTCCCTATTTGTTTTTATTTTTTTTTAATTTTTCTCTTTTGTTTTGGATTTGTTTTCGTAAATGCCTTCTATCTATGCTTATTTGTTTCATTGCATGCTTATAATTGATTACATTGAGGACAATGCAATATTTAAGTGTGGGGGAAGGGATTTATACTTTTGTTTTTTATCTTGAGTCATATATATTGAAAACTTTTGTTTTTTTTTATCTTGAGTCATATATATTGAAAAATAAAAAAAAATTGAAAAATGTCAAAAAAAAATAAAAAAAATTTATTTTTGTTTTTGGTTTTTGAGTCATAGGATGTCTTTCAACTGTCTAGGATGATTCTATATCTCTGAAATTATGGCTAAAAGAGGATCACAATATTGAGATGATATTAAATGGTATTCTTTGGTTAATTGAGATATATGAAAAATGTATGCATGAGTAGTGGATATGGATTTTGTGACTTTGGTACAGAATATGAGCATGTTAGGATGAGTTTTGATTCATAAAAGCCCATGTGAGATTTTTGAGCCATGTCCCTTTTTCTTGGAGTGATAATTAAAAAGAATATATTCTTAATTTCTTGGCGATGTTTTGATGATCTCATTATTCTTTCATTTGATTGACTGCTTGCCATAGATTAAGTTTGGTGGACTAGAGAATGCTAGAATTCACTCTTGTGCTTGTTGAGACATTTTATCAATACATGGCCCTGATTCTGGAAAGGATAGAGGCACCCTAGGAATTACCACCATTGACAAATAAGCCTGTTTTCCCTTTTGTGCCCGTCGTGGGACTCCCTTAGATAAACCCATTTGAGCCTATATTAAGCCTTTTCTTTCATTACCCTTAAAATCCTTAACCCCCGAACCTTAGTATAGTTACAATCCAACCCTTTGTTCTAAAAACTTAGTGGAGCTATCTTTTACTACTTTACTTGAGGATTTAGCGCAAGGATGAGGATTGAGAAGAGGTGAAAGTTCAAGTGTGGAGGTAGACTTGTCCATGAAAAGAAAAAAATATATGTGAAAGCCGTGAAAAATGAAAAAGAAAAGAAAAAAAATTGTGTACGGCTAAAAAGAGAAAGACATAAAGAAAAATGTTTATGGATTTTAGTCCCCCATACTTGGTGAGTTTGGAGATTGTTTTGAATTGAAGGCCCACTAATGAAAAATTTGGCCTTTGTCCAATTCACAAGAGTTCAAGGGAAGTTTAGAATGAAGGTTGGGCCCAACATGAAGACATTAGGCCCTTTTATTTTGCCTCTATAGGTGTGACGTTTTGCCTTGGTGGATTTCTAAAAGTCTCTCTACATCAGCATGAGCTCTGCTAGGTTTTTATGACACTTTGTTAAATTCCTTACCTTTCATTTATTAAAACCTTGAGCCTTAGCCCCATTACAACCCTTAATAAGACCTTCTTGATCCTTAAGAAGGGACAACCTTTGATCTGTGGAGATGAGTTACAAGTGTTGAACCTATGGCTTGGGTCCATCTGTGCAAGTAGTTGATATCTTTCATGAGATCTTTTGAAAAAAAAATTATTATATTCACAAAGTGCTTTTTGTTTCTTATATATGTGAGCTATTTGATTGCCTCAAAATATTTTCTCTCACATATAATTGAGTGATTATAAGCTTCTAAGCATTGCCTTGATCTGAGAGAAGAAAGAGTGGATATACCTTATGAGGATATGAATCATACTTGTCTGAAACATGCTGAGCTCCACCCCATCACCATTGTTACCACCAAGTCCTACTTGTTTATGTGTGGATTATATGTTTGAATTAACTCTCGAATATCTAAATATTGATTCTTGGTTGAGTGCTAATCTTGATGTTGTGAAAGTAAGAGATTTATGAGACAAAATGTTGAAGGGCAATAGAGTTTTCGTGTGTTTGAGTCTTTCTTTCTTTAAATTTCGTTGAGTCTAAGTTTGTGTCTTTGTTTTGATTTTGCTAAGGGACTAGCAAAAGCTAAGTGTGGGGGAATTTGATAGGAGCATTTTTATGCGACGTTTTAATAATTATTTCCTCATATTTTTCTTAGTTATTTCCTTTATTTAATCATTTTTAATTTAGTTTTTATTTTATAGGTACATTGAAATAAATGGAGAAGAAATGAGCTGAAATGAAGAAATGGAGTTTTTCTGGTCCAACTACGAATCCCAGTCAACGCAGGAATCCTGAAGGCATTAGGAGACAACATGATGACGTGGGAGATATTATGGGAGATTAAATCTGATTTTTGCATGGGAAATCATGGAGATAAGGTGAAAATCATAGAGTTAATGTCAAAAATCAAGAGAGGATCAAGGATAATGACGCCATGGAGAGATTAAGGGAGAAAAGGTCCAAAACAAGTCCAGATTCATTCCTATTTTTACTCAAGAGTATTTTGGCCTAAAATTAAGAGAAAAATCAGATTAAATCTTGGGAAAATAAGCAATAATATATTTGGAAAGATTATGGATTTATTTTGGAGCTTTTTGATTGGTTGAGTGACATGGCATTCTGTGATTGGTCGAAGCTGTGTGGCATGATTGGATAGTTATTTGAGGGGATAAATCAGAAAATAATCATGCAATTAATTCAAAAATAATCTCCCAAAATCAAGGTGTTAAATTGGAGGTTTCTTATTGGTTGGATGACATAGCAGAGCTGACGTGGCGTTCTCTGATTGGCTAATGCTGTGTGGATCAATCTTGAAGACTTGGAGACTAAGTTGCCATCCTCCTATAAATAGGAGCATTCTCTACACAATTTAACACACCATCACACAACAACACCATCACACAACAACACCACCACAACAAACACCTCTTCATTCAGAAAATTCTCTCCATCCTCTAAAGCAAGCCACGGATTTCAAGCAAGGCCGAAGCAAGAGAAGAAGGAGCCGTGACCTATTCCTCCACCATCCACCATTGAAGACTTGCTTTCAAGCTTCAAGGATCACAACGAAAATCATCCATCCTCATCTTCCATCCACGGTGTAATTCGACCTCTACTTTGTAACCTTTGTTTGAATTTCGTTGGTTTTGTTTTAGTTGACATTCATGATTGAACAAAATTATTATTTCTGGAATTTTTATGATTAAATGAGAATTTCGACTCTTATATTGTAATTCGAGAGTTGCTTATGTGAGTTTGTTTAATTAAATTTGCTTTATAGATATCTTTTGTATTTTAATCTTATGTGGTTCGAAACACTTAGGGTTTTGATATGAATGGTGCTAGGTTTAAGAACATGAAATCAACTTTTTGTTTTGTGTAACTTGAATCGAAGTAGTAAAGGTTTTGGACAAAAACCAAATTTAATTAAAGAGGATTGCAATTAGGTGAACTTTTTCATACTAAGTTGCACACTTGAGTTGATAGCCTTTCTTTGTTCTTAATGCGTTAAACATGTCATGATTGACTAGCTTTCTAGGGCTTGATTACATGTTTGATAGGATTAATCTTTGTGTTTTCACTTAGGTTAATTAGCATTGAAAAGTAAAAAATGGGAAATTATTTGCTTTCGAATATTTCACATGATCAACTCCTTTCTCATGACTTAGATGAACAATATTAGGATTTAATCGAATTTGATCATAGTTTCGGTTTTGATCTTTGTTCTCTCATTCCACCCGTGTATATATGTTTTTTACATTTTCTTTATTTTAGTT
The DNA here is from genome assembly GCF_002994745.2 of Rosa chinensis. Taxonomy (NCBI): domain Eukaryota; kingdom Viridiplantae; phylum Streptophyta; class Magnoliopsida; order Rosales; family Rosaceae; genus Rosa; species Rosa chinensis. The sequence continues at coordinate 38,038,741 of NC_037094.1, forward strand.
TTTAATTTAATAATCCTAAAACCCCCTTTTGTGTTCATTTGTATATATTTTTATTCTTTGTTTTATTTTTGTAAATAATACTTTTTACTTTTATTAATTTGTTTTTGCAATTACAGGTGTACCCTCAATCCCCGGAATAGAACGATCCCTATTTACTCTATACTAACGATGACATTTCAGGGTTAAATTATGCGCTTGCTTTTAGCGTATCAAACGCCCCTATTGTCTACAATCTGGTCCCGCTCCACAACTACAGCCTCTCCTCCTCCCAATCTAAACCTTCTTCACGACCGTTCAGGACCTCCCAATCTACAGTAGTGTAGTAGTTTTCTCATGTTGTCTTCTCGTACCTCGCTTCTCCAGTTCACGATCTCTCTACACATGTAAGCAAAACAATAGGTTGCAAACTGTAACTCTTTTTTTCACCTTTGTAAATTTATCGTGGGACCCAAATATCTTCCTAAACTTTAAAGGAAAAATGGCAAAATTACCCCCTAACTTTTCTCATAACTGCCGATTTACCCTATAACGTTTCAATTTTGATTATTTACACCCTCAGTTTTCTAAATGTTGCCAATTTACACCCTATAGTTAAATTTTAGACTTTCCATCCAATTTCTCCGTTAATTTGGTTAGCATATGAGGGGCATTTTCGTCTCTGCAATTGTCACCCAAAAAAAACAAAAAGAATACAAAATTACTTTGTTAAAAAATAAAAAATAAAATATTGTTATTCGTCTCCCACAACTGTTTTTTTTTCTTCTCCCTCAACCTCTCATCTTCTTCTCTATCTATCTCGCAATGATCTTCTTCTCAGCATGACCTCTTCCTCTATGTTCCATTTATCGAGATCAATATAACACAATCCCAACTTGAATAAATCAAGATGACCTTCACATGCTTGCTGTAATTTTAATTTTCATATTCCATACATATAAATATTTTAGTTTGTTTGATGGCTTCTCAATATGAATGGAAGCATGGAAGATCAAATTCTCATATGAATGTTTGAAATACTAATGACCAATCCGGCCTTCAAAGGAAAAGAAAACCAGAAACTTAAATGATCAGAGACCGTTTTTCCTTCAGTGATATGATCATCCAATCATTTGATGTGACTAGCAAATATTAATTAAGCGATCAGTTGCAAGCTAACGACCAATCTTGAAATAAAGGGAGTGAAGAAGAAAAAGAAGAGATGGACAAGGAAGAAGCGACAAAGGGCAAGTCTTTTTTTTTCCCCTTTTTTTAACGAAGAACAGTTTTGGATTTTTTTTCTTTGACAATGTGTTGGTTGTATACTTATTTTTTTGGGTGATAGTTGAAAAGACGAAAAAGCCTCTCACGTGCTAACCAAATTAACGGAAAATTGGATAGAAAGTCTAAAAAATAATGATAGGGTATAAATCGGCAACAATTAGAAAAGTGAGGTGTAGATAATCAAAATTGAAAATCATGGGGTAAATCGGCAGCCATGGGAAAAGTCAGGGGGTAATTTGACTATTTTGCCAACTTTAAAAACTCTTGTTGGTAACCAGTTGACACAAATGGGCGGACATGATTGTTGCAATCAGTTGGACGGACAAAAAGAGTGCTGATGTGGACAAGCACTCTATGCTCGGAGCAGGTCAGAATTTTCGGGAAGATCTGTAGAAAAAGGTACTGTCTACTTCGTCTTTGTTAATTAACCTGATAATGTTCCGTGGAAATAGTCAGGGACGTAGCTGTGCCTAGGGCTACTTGGGCTGTAGCCGAAGGGAGATTTTGGGCCAAAAGTTGCCAAGTATATGTATAGCCCAAATAAAAAAAATTATACTAAGTCTCAACACTTTGTGTCTCAGACTCCAATCACCGTTTGTCGGAAAAGTGAGAATCAATTACGCAATCGCCGAGCCATCTCCCTCTGAGGCTTAGTCTTGCCAATTTGACTTCCTCAATCCCTCATCGCGACTCCCTCAGACGATGATAGTATTGGAAGGGAGCAGTGGAGCAATTTGGTTGGGGATTTTATATCTTCAATTCTTCATCTTGTGAGTTTAATTGGGTTCTAATCTTCTCCTATGATAGAGTTTCATCTTATATTAATGCTATGTCTATATTGATGCCTTAATGTCTATGCTATGCTATGTGCCTATGTCTATTTTGATGCTCTGTGCCTATGATTGTAATTTTTAATTTACAGGGTGTTGGTTTTATGTCTCCCCCCACCCCAATTGTATGTTTTTTTAATAATGAAAGCGTGAGGATCAGCCTCCCAATGGGTTCCAAACCTCAAAACAAAAAATGAGTGCTTCACAAAATTTTTATATAGCTAAAATTAGCCAAACCCAAACTCAATTCCTAGATACGTCCCTGGAAATAGCATGTCGATTTCTGGATGAATTGTTCATCTACAAATCACTAATAATACCAATGGTTCTCTTCCAACTTTCTATTGTTTTCTTAAGTTTTCTTGTTGAGTGAGTAGTTTGAGGTGAATTTCTGGTAATTAATTTTAGCCTTGTTTTATACCATTTGTTTTCCAATATAATTAAATTAAAAACACGTAAAGAGCTCCCGCTGAAAAGGTTGTCATCAAATGTTGTTTTCTGTTTCGACGTAAATGAAAACTCAAACAACCTATGGCGTGGTCGCTGAATGTTCTTCCAATACAATTATATAAATTTTGTGAAGACCTTTGCTGACAATAAAACGTTGGCACATATATTAGTTTTAATAGATTAATACTTGATGAATCGAACCAAGTTTTTAGATACCACATACATCTCACCTTATGTGGCTGATGGTGCTTGGCGTAGTTCTTCTGGTCATGCGGGTTATGATGACATCTTTAGAGATTTGAGCGGTGGTATTATGGGTGCCTTTTGTTCTAATCTTAATATTCGGAGCTCTGTGGCAGCGAAGGTTATGGTAATCATTAAGGTTATTGATCAGTTAGCTTGGGTACGGGATTGAAACATATATGGTTACTACTTACAAGTTGACTTGGCTCTTGTTCTTTCATTTCTTCATTCTCCTCAAGTGGTGGATGTCCCCCAAATCTTATTCACTCTTATTGTATAAATGATTATATGGGGCTGCCCAATTTTCGATTTCATTAGTTTCACTTTCTTCTTGTATTTCTCATTTGTTTTATTTTCTGATTGCTTTCTCTCGAGGGATGAGCCAGGTCTAGGCTATTCCTTTATTTGTAAAAATGATTACTTGGGAGTTGGGACTGCCCGATGTCTGAAAAGTTAATTTTTCAACATAATTAAAACAAAAGGTTTGGAAGACTGTTGTCATGACCTTGCCTGAAATAATTAAAATAAAGCTCGTAAGAAACCTCCCTGACAAACAATTCGTTTGATAAAACTTGTTTTCCAGTATAATGAGAAATAAAAAACTTTAGACGATCTTCGGTAAATGCAAGCCCGCCTCCCAAAGGTCTCCGGCATGTGGACATTCATAATGGTGGTGGTGATTTGAATTTTTTTTGATCAAATAATTGCATTCATACGGAAGAAGTTACAAGCTGTATGAATAATACAAACACGGCCACTAATGGACCACTTATAACAAGGTCAAACCAAAAGGCCTGAACATCACTTCCAAATAGAGCTACCAGATCTACGGTACACCATGAGACACAGAAAATGGTCATACCGACCAAGAAGACTCAAATCTGTCGAAGTGCCAACATCGTTGGTAAGGAAATGTCGGTGTACCAACTGGGTAGTGGCTCTAACCCAAGAAGGAATAGCAAATACTGGAGTCAGCTTCGCCTCCTGAGAAGTGAATACTCATGATAAAAGCGGGTGACCAACGTCATCACTCGGTCAGTGGTGTTTAGTAATGAGGCACCAACTAGACCACAAAGGGTCAACAATAAACCAAACAAGAAAACAAAACAAGAAACAGAACAAGTTAAAACAAAATAGAAAAACAAACAACAGGAGATGCCACAGCTCAGGCATGACCACCACGACCCGACCCACGGCTAAAAATAGGCCCATATAAGATCCCCCATATCCGAAACCCACCCTAGCGCAGGCACAGTCCGTAGCCCAGGACCGCTTCACCACCTGCTTCCGTTGACAGCTGCCATTCCGTAAGAATCTCCGCCACCTTGCAACAAGCAACAGATCGAGGCCACCACACTAACCCGGACCATAGACTTCATTGAGACCGCCACCTTCAGATCCGTGGCTCCACCGCACCAAACTCTAGGGGAACCCCCTGAGACAACTTGACATAACCCGATCAGAGCCCTGATCTGACCTCAGATCTGTGATGACCTGGTTTTCTGTTATTTAAATTTGGTATTTAATAATGGACCAGTTGTACGAATATTTGTTATTATGCTTTATTCAAAGGTTGTATGTGGAGTGGAATGATTTTCGTACGTATAAATATTTGAATTTCACAGTTTAGGGGGTCGTGTGAAGTTTGACTTTTTATATGTTGGGATTCTCGGAAAACTTCCTTCATGAAAGTCGTAGAGCGCGTCGATACGAGTTCGTGGACATGCGGAACGCATAAATCGGAGTTCGTATGAGGAAGTTATGGCTATTGGAAAAAGTTTCCATTTTGGTATATATAGGAAAAATCAGAAAAATATATTCATTTCCTCATTTTCCTTTTCCGGAAACCGCATACCCTCTCTCTCTTCTCTCTCGTCCGCTCCCTCAGAGTCGAAGATTTTCGACTGACCCGACCCGAACCCGGCATTCCGACCCGACTTTTCCGGCGAGCTCTGGCCATCTCCGGCGACGAAACTTTCCAGACAGGTTCGCCTCCTCCTCCCGGTCGTCCCTGTGGTGTTCTCTAGCGACGAGATCCACCGTGTACGGCGCTGCAAGGCTGTACAGTTAGCGTTTTCGGACCCGGCCGGAAAACACAACTCCGGCGACTTCATGGCTTCAATGATTCCTTGGTTGAGTTCAGAATAGGCTTCCTGATCGATCTATGGTGTTTGTTTCGATCGATTTACGTGGAAATCGGATCAACTCGGATTGGATTACTGTTCACGGCTTGTGAGGTAGTTTTCAATCCCTTATGCTTGTTTTCTGACTTCGATCCAGTTATGGAAGTTCACAAGCATGCTTAGATGAAGCTTTTTGATGTTGGGAGTTTTGTGAAATATTGAGTTTTGGCCGGCGGCGGTGCGCCACCGCCTGTGGCGGCGTTCCGGCAGTGTTCCGGCCATGTAAGGGACTGTTTGTGGTATTATATATGTTCTAGTCGTTGATACGAGCGTTTTGATATATAATATGCAAATTTTGGAGTTCGTATGAAATTGTTATGATTTTTACAGTTTCATACCGATCGATTTATTCGATCCGTGAGGATTTGAGCGTCCGATCGACTTGTGGTTTGGTCACATCGATCGTGGGCGTATTCCGGAGACCTTGGGAGGTCTCGGATGTGGTTTTGCCTCGATTGGCGCCACTTTGTGGGTTTTAGTTCAAAACAGAGGGTTTCGAACTTAAATCAAATGTTAATCGTCACTAAATTGGAAACGTATGTGAATAGGTACTTGACGAAGTACAGTGGACGATTATTTGTGAATTGGCGGCTTTGTGTTTTGTTGAAGACGCAGCAGGAGTTTCGAGGTGAGTAAATCTCACAAGGATCTTTATGAACAGAAGTACCATTATTGTTTTGGCGTTAATTATTTAACTGCAAATTATAGTTGGTATTAGTAGGCATTCCTGAGCGAATGACTACATATATATATTTAGATGAAATATATATATCCTTGTGGATGATTGTGATGAATAATAATATGCATGATGGTGTTCATATTATTGTTGAATGCGACTTTTCAGGAAATAATATCATAGAAAAAGATGTTTTCTATTGTTTGGAAAGTATTGAGCTTGATGTTACATTTTGAGTCAAGCGTGACTCATTTTAGATGTATTGGTTTTAGTATCAAGGGTCACAGATGGTGAGCAGGGATTAGGAAAACCGAAACTAGATGTTGTAACGTTTTTAGGTCGGATGCGACTTACTTAACGTTGACCTTAAGACCAGATAGGGTCTAAGAAGATCTTAAGTCACAGATGGTGATAGATCATAGATAGTGACAGGTTGCAGACGGTGACCTTGATAGTTGATTTCATGACCAGATGGGGTCTGAAAATCATGAGTCACAGATGGTGATAGATGGTGATTAATGGTTGAGCTGAGACCAGATGAGGTCTAAAGATCATACGTCACAGATGGTGACAGGTTGCAGATGGCTACCTTGATGTTGATTTCATGACCAGACGGAGTCTGAAAACATATGTCACAGATGGTGATAGATCGCAGATGGTGATCAAGGCAGGAAATAGGTAATCACGTCCTTGGTAGGACGAGTGGTTACAATTTCAATAGGATTCTAGTTTATCTGCCATGATAGCTTATGGGAGTAACGGTCGAGGTTGCTTGAGACTCATAGGTATACAGCTTAAAGGAGAGTTCCGACGGCATTCTCCTTTAATTGTCTAGATGAGACTTGAATTGCTACTTGATGGTTAAGTTAGCAAATAGAGCATGGTCATAGTTGTGACTCATGTTGTCCTTTCTTTGGAAAGGATATGGAATGTTAGAAGGAATCATGGCTGCATGTTTCCTAAAGTAGATTGATGTGAGTTGTTGATTGATGTTCATGAGTTACTCATACGAGCTTTCATAAGCTTACCGGGTTTTGTTGTGTGGAAATCCGGTGCACCATTCTTTTGGTGTAGGGGTTAATCCTGCAGGTCAGGAAAATCGTGGCTGAAGCAGAGGTAGCTTGTTGGCAGCTGAACGGGTAGGAAGCAAATTTTGTTGGCTTTGCCATTGTTATGACTTCCGCTATGTAGTAAGCTCTGAGGAGCATTTACGCTTTATTTTGTGATGACAATTTAATTCGTAAATTTGTGTAATATATAACTCTATGGAGCGAGTGTATATTAACTCGGATGGTTTCAGGGCATCAGTATTTACTCGTTATAAGGAAAGATGTTCCAGGTATTTGTATTGATGACTGAACATTCACGCATGTATAATTATGGGATTATATATATATCGATTTTCATGTGTGTAAAATCAGGGGCGTGACAAGATCACCAAAGAGCTCTGATACTACGTCGAGTAGCTCAGACTGAACCGATCCGAAACAAGAGAAGATGGATCTGGGACAAAAACCTCCATTCCTCCCTCCAACCACGAGACAAATCCATAGCAGCTGTTTGGCTCCAATTTTGTTGCAGCTGGTCAACAGTCTCTTTTCTTGCGCGGGCGTGCCAGCACCTTTCGGGTGCGGTCGTCGGGGGTGTCCCTTGACCTGACTTGTTTCAAGAGATTGTGGACGAGGAGAGCACCAACCTCGTCATGGGATTCTTTGTGCCTTGTGGCGAGGACTTTTGCTGAGCTTCTTGAAAATCACAATCGATACTCGATGTTGTAGATCGAGCAGAGCGAGAACCACTGGGAAGTGAGGAGAACTTGCTAAGGCGTGACTTTAGCTTGGCTGGGCTGCTAGGGCATTACCCTTGCTTGGCGGGTTCTGTAACCGTTGTGGTCGCGGCACTACCGTCGGCTCCCGAGGAGACTAGGACCGAAGTACGTTGACAGAGGGTTTGGTGGCACTGAAAGTCGGCTTCTGGGAAGACTAGGACTAGGAGTGTGATCACCGATAAGAGAAAGAGAAGGAGAGGAGTTGCTCTTAGAGAGGTTGCTCTAGAGAGAACTTAGAACATCTTAGAGATGTTGTTGTTGTGAATGTGTGTTTTGTGATGAATTTGTAACCTCTATTTATAGGCTACCATGCCAACTACTTTGGCATTAAACAAATGAAAGTGGAGCACTAATTGGAGATAAGGGAGGTGGAGATGGAGCATTAATGGAGATAGAAATGATGAATTTCGGAGATAAGGAGATAAGGAATGATGAATTTTGGAGATAAGGAAGCACTTTCGGCTCCTTTATTCCTTCATGTATATCTCCATCAGGAATTCATATTTTGGCCGTGACGTCTTCATAACAAATGTTCCACTATGAGTGTAGATCATGCTGGTAAAATTTTAGAGCTTTTAGTATAGTAGTTGGGCCGTAAATGCTGTTGGACCCCTTACAGGTCCAGTTTTCCAATTTTGCTTATGCAGAACAATGGACTGATCTTTTGAAGGCCTTCCACTTCTATCTGGATCTTGCACTTTTCATAAGAAATGTTTCTTAGGATGTCTATAATGGATCTGCAGAGTTTCAGCCCATTTCGAGTTCATTTGGTCAGGCGGCCGCTCCTTCTGTTTAGCTCGGTTTCTCCTAGCCGAAGTAGGAAAATGTGCTAAAGTTGACTTTCCATTTCCATGCTTCCACAGTAGGCTTTATTTAGCCTCTAAATATATATTTCGAACTTGTCGACAATATATAGTTTGAGCCACTGACATTGGCTCAATTTCTCTAAGACGTGCCTTGTCAGGCCAAAATGCTCATTTTGGGTCCAAACAGCAGCACCCGGATCTGAACCCCCCCTCGCTCCCGTCTGTTGGATCTGCATCTCCCCACCCAACCATTCCCTTCCTTCCTACTCAGCCACCCAAAACCAGGATGAAAGAACAGAACGATGAAGGTAAACAAAAGGGGGCGAGCAATCCATCAAAAACCACTTCCTCTCCTGGACCGAGACACTGTGGCGGTGTCACCGACCAGAGACGAAGAGAGGCAGGGGCCCAGTGGGTCCCGTGCCCCACTCACATTTTCACCAAAAAGTTTATATATATATATATATAGTATTACTATTATATTAATATCAAGTTTTTAATATATATTTTTATAATTTTTTTTTTCACTTTTAGAAGCACTCCATGTTCTCTTCTTTGTTTTCTTTGTTGGGATTGTTTTGAGGAAGAAAACGTGGGCTCCCACGTGTGATATAAATCACATTTTTCTTTTCTCAATTTTTTTGACATCAATAATAAAATTGATTACAATTAATGATTCTTATTTCCTTATTATTTACAGATTTATAAGTCTAATAGGAAAATGATTAAAAAAAATTATTATTACATTAATAACATGTATGTGTGTGTGTGTATATATATAGTCAAGTAACAATTCTCAATCAATTGTTTTGTAAAGAGCACTTCTTTTTATTCGTACTACTACTCTATTCTTCATTCAAATATGTTAAGATAATTTAGAAGAAAAGAAAATCCTGGTACTGAGGAGTCGTCGGGTATAAATACCTCATTAGATTCATCTCCCGCAAAAAAAAAAAACAAAGAAGAATGATAGTAATTTAGAGAAGCCTTGTCCTGAAATAATGAAAAATATCCTTCTGATCATGGAAATTGTCATCCAATTTCAACTTATCATCCTAATGTTCAAAATGAAGTACGCAGATATTATCTACAAAAAGGTCCTTGTCAACCTAGAGCTCACGAGTTTACTGATGATTGCTTGATTTCATATATTGAGAAATACATTTTTACTAGCATAGATAATGAGAGTATCATGCAAGGATTTCAAAATATGAAATTTCATCGAGAGCAATTACCATTGTAATAGATAGAAATTACATTTAAATATTTTGTATTTTTTTTTTTGGTGCCCCGGTAAACCTAAATTCCTGGCTCTGTCACTATGCCGACAGTGTTCGGCCGGGAGAGAGGAGAGAGGATTCTCTCTCTCTCTGTCTGTGTTTTTCGCTGGGCGCGTGTGGTGATTTGGATTAATCAAGGTACTCCTGGGGAGCTACCAATACCACAAAAAGCAATACACAGCAAGAAACCAATCTTGTCCCACGAGAGTCAGCAAATCAGGAATTAACAGGGTCTTTTACAACAAATTTATTGAACCACCAATTCCAAAAGACTGGAAACTGAACACGGAGAGCAATACAACAAGAAGGAAAAAGGGCACCAAATTACACACAATTTTCAATGGCATAAACCTTATTTGTTGGATACTTGGATCATAAACTAAGTGAACTTCCCTGCCTCGTACTCTCTGGGACCGCCATTTTTCATGAAGTCCAAGAGCAATGAGGAGCTTTCAACAATTCCCTTATTATACTCATTCCACCATTTCATAAAACTGCTCTTCTTCAAGAAAATCTCAGGTGACACTGCATAATTCTTGAGAGCATTCCACACGTAGTCCTCAAACTCTTTCAACTTCCTCTTGTCATCAGTAGTTAGTCCTCCATTCTCCAACAAGATGAGAGCTTCCTCAACACGCGCCCAGAAACAAGAATCATCATTCAAACTAGAACCCACGTTCTCTCTTTTCGATTTGCTTGGGCCAGATTCTGGTTTTTCTTCTTGTTTCTGTGTTTCCTGCTTCTTCTTCTTTTCTTGCTCCTGCTTCTCCTGAAGCCATTCCTCCAACAGAGTAAAATGTTTAGGTCTTTTCCCAGCATCAGTTTGGTAATTTTTGCCCCCATCCTTATAGTAGTCTGCAATGTGAAGTGGTTCAACCATTCCTCTGTAGTTTCTGCCTGCATAAAGCCAACGAACCCGAAAGTGAGCACCTTCTAACTGGGGCTTGTTCTCTACTTCTGTGACAGAGTCCTCCCAGTAATTCATGAGCTTCTTCTTATACTCGTTAACCTTAATGTCAGATTGATGGCCCATCTTTCTGTACAAGTCATAGTATCCAATATTTTGACGTTTGGCGTCCTTCTTGTACCACTCCAAGTAGGCCATGTGAATTTTCATGTCATTTAATTTCTTGTCAGAATCTGAGTTCTTCTTCTTCTGAATTAATAACTTTGTTTCATGTTTTTTCATCTTCCTGACCAGATTGTCAGTATCCTGGGACTGTTGCTGTTGCAATGATAACATTTTAGTAATAAGTTGAAGAAAAAGTTTAGAAATGATTCTTATCATAGTTTGATTTTTCTTCTCTATCACTCCACACCAAATATAGAAATACGTAAAGAATGATGATATTTTCTGTAAATTTCAGTGAGATCATATGTTACCTGTGAGACTACTCCAATTGCTAGGAGTTGTGCGATTATGCTAGCTTGAAGCGGATGGCTTTGCCCTTCAATGGACTTGAAAATATTACATAATGCCTTCCGCTTGAGATCCTCCAAAATTTGTCCATAAGAAAACCCCAAATTAGGATCTTGAGTTTGAGCACTGGGAGAATTGGTTGTCACAAATTGTTCTGAAATGAAATCCGGGTCCTCAGAGCAAGCACAACCCGAAGCCGAGCACAACAAGAATGTTCCAAACGGCTTAGAAGCACCAGTTGTATTTTGGGACATAAAGATTTTCGGTGTATGATCTTGATCGGAGACTATATGCAAGAAGCAAGACTTCCAAGTTGAGAATTCTAGCACACATTTTTGAAGGTGTTCATCACCAACAAGTGGAGAACCGAAAGTAATGCAAAGCGGGCGTTTGGTTTTCGACAAGTTGAGGCCTTCTAGCAACCATAAGGTGAAGAGTGTAGCCACACTACCTCCCAAAAATTGTCCAGTGATGATTATTAATGGTGGGGTTTTGCTCTTGCTGTTCTCTACCAGCTGAAACGTCAGAATGATAATGAAGCATAACAAGAGGCAAGCAAGTTATGTTGAATCTTTACAAATACTTGTGAAACTAACTCAGATAACTAATTTAGTTGTTAGCTTCTCGCAACCAACCTTATTTTTCAGGAGAAGGAGGTCATTATAATGCGACTGAAATAGTTTGATGGCTGCTTCATTGATGGAGAAAACTGGATTGCTTTTGTTGCACAAAAATTCAAAGTGAGCAAAATCTTTTGACGAAACCAAGCCCTCTTGTCCATGAAGAGAGCCAGGTGGAGTGCCAAAAGCTATGACGATTGGATTTTCTGGTTGGATTATTTCATTATACAAGGATGGCTCTGCATTTGGATTAACCTGTCTTTGTTGCTCAATCGCACACCATGCCTGGTGTACCGGATCAGAGTTCACCACAAAATTCCCCGATTCTAAGCCGCTGCTAAACCTACCATAATCAAGAACATAATTAGTTAAACATGGTCAATATGGGAAGTGAAGACAAAATAACAGGACCCAGCAAAGAACCGGTGGTCACTACTACAAGAAAATCGAAGCACAGTGGACTCAGATATGGTGAACAATCACAAAAACCAGCTTGAAAAACAAAGGGAAAACAAAAAAACAAAAATATCATCAATGGACATTACGTACTGGTTTTGGATGGTCATCTTCAAGCTTTCTAGGATATGCTTAGAGAAACAGCAGAATGGTTTTGGATGAAACTTACTGAAATGTACGAAGCACAGGAAGTCTTCGTCTTCGTCAATAGCAACAATTCTTTTTTTTTTTTCGTCAATAGCAACTACTCTTTCTTTATTATTTTGTGTCTGAAACCAAGAAATTTCATGAAAGCATCCTAGGAACAAGATGCTTCCCCTGTCCGTATCTCTTTAACTTATTAGTTAACGTCTCCGCATACATGTTCGTACGCAAATCACCATTACTTTACAGAGAAATTACCACATTTGTTATTTTTTGCTGGAACGACTTTTGTCACAGAAGAACATATTTTACTCAAATTTCGAAGACTTCTTATATAAGCACTTTCAGATGTAAGCACAAGGCAATTACTTCTTCAAAAACCAATTTGATTGTCTTAAACAGTTAAAAATCCCAGGTCGTTTTGGTCCTTAAACTACATTTTCCTGACCATAAATTAAATTTAATTACAGATCGATCAATGATCTGTAACGAATATAACTGGTTAAACTAATTAATCAACTCGTATTTAAGGGTGTGCCAAAATTTCCATCGAATTTGTACAACCTTTGGGGAACACTTGGAAAATCCCCTTGCTCTGAATATCGCAGATAGCAAAGCAAGACCAATTATCAGAAAAAATGAGAAGCTGCTGTTGGAGCTGTAACAGGTGGCCTTCAAACATAAAGCTCAGCTTTAAATTGCTTTCCGAGAAGATATCCTTCGTGTATACGTTTGTGAGTGCAAAAAGCAACAGAACAAAGACAACTTGAGCACTCATGATTCCAAAATGGCTGATGCTGTTACCAATTTCCATCCAACTTCCTGTATTCTGGACCTGTTACCGATCAAAAGTCAGCAAAGTTTGTAAATTAACAGAGCCTTCATCTAAGAAATTAGTATCTTTATCTGTTTAACCATTACTTTATTCAGGAAATTCTCCTACATTAAGATACAAAAATGCAAATGACATTTCATGTCAAGGAACTGAAGACCAATGAGACGGCATAATTTTATTTGAAGAATATAGTAACCCTACCAGGAAGAAGAAATGCATAGTCATAACGTCTGAAAAAAATAGAACGAGAAAATAGCATCCCAATCGTAGAAGTCGGTTCAGCTTTGTTATTGCATTGAATACGCATCTGCATTTCAATCCACCAAAAATAAGGTTAAAAATTTTCATTCATAGAAAACCAATTCAGCATTCTCACACAATAACTATGTAACATTAAACCATATAATAACAGGGTAGCTCAAGCCAGGAGAAAATACAAGTACAAGCTATAACCATTTGATAACTTGCTCACATTTTCTTATGGCTCAATGCTATTATAACCAGTCGTAAACACCTATCACACACAAAATTGTGATTGTACTTACATGACAAGCAGAAATGGAATGAATAGCTTGAAGATGAGTAACGCTGCCATAAGAAAAGGCTGCAATAAGAGAAAACCATATCAGCTAAGTAGCACAACTCTGCAAATAATTTGATTCAACAAAAATTCAATCTTCACTTATGCTGAAGAGTGAAGACAGTAATGAACCGAAAGACTGATGAGATTTCGAAACTTGCGATACTTGCAAAATTTCCCGTTCCGAAGAAGGCAACATTAAACAAGACCATCTAAAGACACAAACTCCATTAGCAACATACTTATCAAATCACGAGTCATGACCAGTAAAAATATGAAAACCACTATGCGACGTAAATGAATTCCACTTATACAACAGTCAGATACTTTTTATCAAACCTTTGAGGTCAATCATCAGCGTAATGAGTTTGAATCGTTTGATATGATTCCTTCAACAAGACTATCAGTACTAGCTAAATTTATTTGTGCAAATTAATAATTGATAGGTGGCAACAAGCCTTACTTTTCCAATTCACAGTTTTCTCAATATATATTGCCACTTTCACAAGATCTTATCAGACTTAATTCATAAGAAGCAACGTCACAGAGATCACTAATACATGTAAGGGTCTGTGAAACTTCATTTGGAAAAGCAAATTGGAAAAAAAAATTCAAAATTCATGAAGATATAATTTAAGAAACCAAAGCACCATACAAATATTAAAGGAATTCTGATGTCAGACAGCTCCAAGTATCGACCATCAACTATGGCATCGTCCTCCATATTGTTAAAGGAACTTGACAACCTTTTCACCTTACTTGAGTAAATAAGAGTGTTTTCAAATAGTATCCAAGCCATGAGTACAAGAGCAAAAGCACCATAGAAGACAGCTTCATATCTGCATAAGTTTTGAGAATTAACCAAAACATTAAAACAAATCCATCCTAACATCATGCATATCACAAAGCTGTTGAAGACAAAGATGAGAGGTAACAAATAAATCGCCTGTACCCGATAGATAATAGAAGAAATGTGGGCGCAAAGCCAAGAAATATGGACGTAAGCCGGGACAAGAGACCATTTGCTGAAAATAATGGAAGTACCATCGAGGGACCTATGAGAAGACAAAATAATAGATAAGTACAATATGTCGGATTCACTTTTACTGTTACTCGGGCATTGAAATATATCAATTAGTATACCAACCACACAGAATCGATAAAATAAATATAATAAATTATAAAATAATTATAATAAACTAAATTTTGAAAAAAAAAATTGTTGAGCAAAAAGTATAACGTGACTTTTTAGGAGCTTAAAAGGAATGAAAAGGAGAAAAGAACAAAAGTTAAATGTTGGATGTATAGTAACGCTCAAAACTATAATGTAAAACACCAAAATGCTACTCTAAGAGCATACCGGCACGCAATTCTTTGTTCTCTGTTCTATGAGATGTTGATATTGACACCATCACATATGATAATCCAACCAAAAGAACCTAATTATATCCAAGAGTGAAAAAAAAAACAGAAAAAAAGCAAATCTTTAGATCAGTGGAGTTACATTAAACATTAAATTCATACCAACAGAGGGCTGAGACAAGTGAAGCACCTGTAATTGAAAGAGCATGGGGAACTTGGATTTCTTTGCATTACTATTACAGATAGTGAGCCAAAACTTGTTTCCTTCAGTATGCTGATCTAGAAACCTCCCAGCTGCTCCAATCAAAATAATCATAACCCCACTCCAAATTCTGCAGACATGATATTTCACAAACACAGACATAATTGTTATGGCCAACCCAAATGCTACTAATATGCATCAAACTCAAGATAGTTAATACAGTAAAGTTGTCCATTTATCTTAACAAGCTCAAAATCTTATTGAGTAGTTACATGGCAATCAGATTCAATTCTTACCTTACTTGTGTATTAAAGTCCTATATTTTGTAATTTAATACTTTTTTTTGTGTAAATCTCATCATCCATGAGATAATTACTCGTTTGACAATGCATTTTACTATAAATTACAACAATTGAGGTGTAACGTTGTAATTATGATTGTTTTCATGAAAATTACTTGAAATATGATCCTATTAACAAAAAAAAGCGATCACTTTATCACTGCTACAACAAATGCTTTGTTTATATGGTAAATAATCATATTAGACCTAAAACTTTTCAAGTCCTTATTCTTGTAATCCAGTTGTTCTTTTTGTAACCAGAGTTCTTTGTTTTGTGAATTATATCATCGATGAGACATTTTACAACAAACAACCCCATTGGACGTATTTAGTGATAATTATAGTTGTAATCAAAGTAATTACTACATTTACGATATTCATTATAAGTTTTTGAACGATTTACGTATAAAACAATAAATGAGTACTTAGTATGGTAATTTTTTTTTTTAAGTACACATGTCAAATTATAAGTGGATAACCTGTTGACCTGTATAACAAGTTTCACCAACTAATTTAATTTAATATTTATTTATTAAAAAGTTGATGTATGACAAACATCAACACACCTTAGACTTCCCCTAATAAACATTAAATTCATACCAACGGAGGGCTGAGACAAGTGAAGCACCTGTAATTGAAAGAGCATGGGGAACTTGGATTTCTTTGCATCACTATTACAGATAGTGAGCCAAAACTTGTTTCCTTCAGTATGCTGATCTAAACCTCCCAGCTGCTCCAATCAAAATAATCATAACCGCACTCCAAATTCTGCAGACATGATATTTCACAAACACAGACATAATTGTTATGGCCAACCCAAATGCTACTAATATGCATCAAACTCAAGATAGTTAATACAGTAAAGTTGTCCATTTATCTTAACAAGCTCAAAATCTTATTGAGTAGTTATATGGCAATCAGATTCAATTCTTATCTTACACAAACCTTTAGCATACCATAGCTAATTTAAGTTCTTGAAACTAGTTCATTTTGCCCATAAGCTGATGTGAGAAAGGCATTGTTTGAATTCAAAATTGTGCTAACTTTAATTCTTTGTCAGTTAATAAGTCTGCAACTATTTGAAAACTCAACTGTCACAAGCACAAACGCTGAACAAACATTCAACAAGAGCTCACTTACACTAGATTATTATTATCCAGAATTTCCGCTGGCATCAAATGTCAGATACTGATAAGAACCAGCATGCACCACACACAAAGAATGGAATCCCAGATCTCCATGGAATTGACTTGAAAAGATAAAGAAAGGCTATGACCCCCACAGTCAGAAAACACCATGTGTAGAGCTTCCTCTCGGTGAGGCTATTCAACTGCAGAAATTACCAACTTATGGTTCAGAATTTTAAAATACCACTTTACTAGGGCTTGCAGCAGTATGATTAATAAGTTTCACTTCAATACCAGATATTCAAGTATGAATACTGAGACAGCACAGGCGGCTCCAACTTTTGTGAAATAATTTATTTCTCTTCCATGTAACTGTTTCCATAATGCTTTTATGAACCGATATTCACTAGATATTTGTGTCCACAAAAATACTGTCATTGTTGTGTATGCATGGTAAAGAGGAGGAGCCTGCTCCATGAACAGTATGACGCTAAGTAGTCCCAGAAACAAGCATCCACAAAGTTGTACCTGCCAAAAATAATGAGATACCGAGTGAATCAAGAGATGAAGAAAGATGAAAGAAAAGAAGAAATTATGCAAGTGTTCTTCTTTCCTTTAGTTTTTTAATGGACCAAGGGAGAACTCTCTCTCTCTCTCTCTCAAATCTTAAATAATAGTGTGGAGACACACTTATTATTATGTCTATGCTTTTCCCTTTTATATAATAGGAAATAACTCCAATTACTAAAAGAAAAATATTGACTTTCATAAAGCCAATATGTTGGCTGGTCCATACATGTTATTGGGCACTAAAAATGTGTCTTGGGCTTTCATTTAAATCTCACTTAGTGAAGCCCAAGTCCACACCAAAAAAACCCGACAATCGTTTAGGCCCAATAGGTTCGGTTTTACCCGAAAATCCTAATTATGTCCAAATAATAAATCTAATTAATTATTTGGTCATAACCAACTCTTGTTTAATCTTCTTCATATACAATCTCAAGGATCCACTTATATGGTGTGCGATCTCTTAGGTTCTAATTAACAAGGCTGTGAAGTTTATAGAAACCATTCTATTTTGTTTACGAATCAAAAACTCCATTTTTGATTCTCCCTTGTTATTAGGATTATAAATGTTTATTAATCCTCGGGACTTCACAAGTCATGAGTGACGTCTTGCAACATATCATGACTACCCTAGTTAATGTAGAATGACAAAGAACCTATTTAATTGGAATTACAATACAATACGGTCCTTCTCTAACACTATGTTCTAAATCACATCATCGGGGTATGGAATTGATATGTCAATCCCTAAATGTGATTTTCATTCTTATGTGATTCTTAGAATGTGATTAGAAACTCCTTTTTAATCTCATTCAATGTTTTGGCCAAAGACTCATTGAATCACATCTTTGAACATACACCTTATTTACTTAAGGATAGAGATTCCTTATTGTACACTCACATGTCTCCATGACCGAATTGATTATACCAATGAATGCATCTATTATATCCATTAAGGGACACAATATTATTGCATCATCAAGAGATAATCCATTCACTCATAAGACAACTATGGTGTCTCAGGTCAAAGGACTAATTTGTATTTTTGCAATTTAGAGTTCAAGTTTGACATGTAAGTAAGACTCCATACAAGAACTCTAATGATCGCGTTCAGTGTACTCTTTAATTTAAGAGCACCCACATACTTGTATTAGTTCTCTACACAAATGATAAGAGACATATCATCCTCCATATTGAGCATACATAGTATGTGCTAATCTTTCCGGATTATCAATGTCCAATTGATAATCCTATGATTAGGAACTTTTTAGGATAAGAGTGTGAAAGAGTAAAGGTCTCACACATCTAACTCTTTAGATTACTTTCTCTTTAACTCATATTCCTTGGACCTTGTTCAATCAAATATTAAATATAAGCAATGAACAATAAACTTGCCCTTTCGATTAATAATAATTACAATAATAATTACATCAAAATGATTGTTTTAGGACACAATTCCTTCACTTGAATCATAATATCAATTGAAGCCAAAGACATTGAAGCTAATAGATAAAATTAAAGGAAGTTTGCTATTTTGTAGTGATTGGGAGGGATAGATGAAACCATGTGAACTGATTCAGTTTCAAGAAAGACGAAAAGAAACAGAACAGCGAGAATGTCTTTATTTCTAAAATTTGTTCAAGATGGAGCATATATAGCTTAAAATTAACCAAGATTAGTTTTAAAATGACTGTTGAAATATCTAATTCAATATAAATGAAAACCAGAGGTTAAATGATTCAAATGGGAGTTCAAATCTCAGAAGTTCAGTGCATGTATTCACAATTTTGGAATGTTTCCTTCTCACGCCCCAAATTTCGGATTATAAATAACCAATGAGTTTTTAACAATAAAATAAATCCGAAACACAAAGGCTGATATGCTCAAAGTAAGCACTCAATTTAAATCCTCTTGTGTAGTTGTGGTATGCTTCGGAAGTAGGGATTGTTCATGCAAAGGATTGAGAGGGGGCTCAGTTTTCAAGTTGAACCTACAAAACAAACAAGAAAAACGTTAGAAATAAAGAAAAAAAACAAATTAAATGAAATCACCTAAAAGAATTACGAAAATTAAAGGAAGGAAAGTAATGAAATAGATTTAGGGATTTTATAATTTGAAAACAAAAACAAGATGGAACAAGACTTTAGAATTGTTTTATGAAGCCTTCTCTAGCTGAGGGTTGCAAAAAAATGTTCTATCCAAGAAAACACAACACCATTTGATTCTATTCATATAAGTAGTAGGTTTTATAAGCAAACGAAATCCAACCAACAGGTTCTATAATTTAAATCTTAGAATATTTAATTGTTTTCAATTGACATCTTCATATCTATATTTTCTCTATTATATTATATTTACTATATATGATGAGACTAATATTTCCTATGTTTTTAGTACATTTCTCTCAACATTTTACTTAGTTATTCCTTTAACAATATCATTTCTAACTCATTTTGATGTATAGGTACATTTGAGCTCCAAACGCAGGAAATGAGCTAAGAAGAGCTGGAAATGAAAGAAATGAAGGCAACGCAGAAATAAGGCGCAGAAATGATACAGAAATGGAGAAATGAAGCTTTCCTAATCCTACCAGGAAAAGGAATCCTAGTCGAAGTAGGAATCCTAAGTCAACTAGGAGTGAGCTCGGAAAAATGAAGTTTGGAAATGAGAAATGGAAGAGTCCCAGTAGGACTAGGAAACCTGATCACACTAGGAGTCCTGATGCTACTAGAAGACCTGGTGAGGCTAGGAGATGCTGTGGCTTCAAGATGACTCAAGATTGTTTAAGAATATTCTAGAAGGCATAAGAATTTCTGCAATTGAAATATGGGCTTTGAAATTGTCCACATGAAGAAGCCTGGCCTAAAGATTGAAGTATGTGACTTGCACATGAGTTTCTAGACCCTTCTTGATATCTTGAAGGAATCCTAAACCAATAATTATTGGTTTTTGCCGTGATATATACAAGAATATTCACTGGTGAATAAAGAGTACAAATATCAATTTCGTATGGAATTTGGAAAGGAAAATAAAGAGTACAAATATCAATTTCGGATTCCTGATTCCATTCTACATACATGGAGGCCGAAATATGGTCTAGGTTCATTGGTGAATTCAGAAATGAGGAGTTTACTTGCTCTCTAATTCTCATGAAATTTTCTCATTGGTCGAATGATGCAACCAAGAGGAGAATTCCTAGGAAACCCTAGCCTAACCGTGCACTATATAAGGAGGGGACTTGGAGATGTGAAAACCATTATCAAAACCCAAAATCAAAGTCGAAAATCCTCCCCTTATTCTCTCATAGTTTAGGCCTCTCCATTGTTCAAGACTTGAAGCCGTGAAGCAAAGCTCCATCCTCCATTCACAAGCCTTGCCGTGAGCCTCCTTTCCGTCCACCATCTTTGAAGATTTTCTTGCGTCCTTGAAGCTTCTTTAAAAGTGTAACCATGAACCTTAATCTTTTGTTTTCTGTTTCTTTGTTTTGTAACATAAAAATCAGATTCTATAGCGTTCTATGTGTTTGGTTTGAAAGGATGTTTTGATTCTTTGTTAGAATAAAGTATGTGTATTGATGTTTAGTTTTCTTAAACCTTGAAGCATGAAAACATTTTAGGATTTTCAGATTATATGATTTTCGATTTCTTTGATAGCCAACTTAGGTTTTGAATTGCATGACTGAATCCATAGTAAGATGCTAGCGTTCTAGGTCTTAGTAATTAAAGTGGAAAACCTATAATTATTTAGGTTTAATTCGTTGGTGATGGTGTTTGATAGGAGTAGAGTTTAATTGTGAGTTTAAAATCATAACGGAATTGGTGCAGGATTCTCTTGTTAACATTAGTCGCCCCACCTCTTTTCTTTCAAGTAGGCGCACCTTAGTAGCCCATGGTGTCTAGGTTGATTGGATATGAGAATTGCTAGCTAAGGGTCTCGTCCCCTGCTAAACAAGTGAGCTGAGCCCCGCCAAAATCATCCCTCTACTACTTGGCCATGTGTGAAAAGAGTTACCTTAAGATTGGAAGGAGGAGACTTTTGTTAAAGCTAGAACCCTTGGGCTGAAAATTCTAAACCTTGATTTTGGATTTATGATTGAATTTTGATTCTTATTAGATGCTTAAAGTGATGAAAATACACATGATAAATATTAATGGAATTTTATTATAAGTTTAAAATCATTTTGGAATAGGTGAAGTCTCTTTTGTTAATATTGACATAAACCCCTTATGGGCACCTAGTTCAGGTCCCTTAAGGTTCATGGCGGTCTTTATTAATACTTATTAAATTGTGTTTACACTTAGGACCTTTCCTATCTAAGTAAGTATAGCCTATGTGGAATGGTGTCTAGCTAGAAAGGGGACAACGTCCATAACGGGTTCTGGATCCAGAAGTGCTTTCAAATGGGCCTAAACCACTATGTGGGAGTAGCTCATGCTAAAATGGATTCTGCCTCTTGTGTTTACCCTCCCCCACCTGACCATTCCAATAAGGTTGCTCAAAGGATTTGAAAGGAAGTTTGTGTGATGATGAATATACTTGGGCCGAAGTTCTGAACATTGATTTTGGGCTTATAATTGAATTCTATTCCTTGTTAAATAAATAAAAATACACATGTAAAAATTATAACAAAATACTTTCAAATTCATGTGACATATATACTTGATAGGAGCATTTTTAATGCGACGTTTTAACTGTTATTTCCTCGTATTTACTTAGTTATTTCCTTGAATAAATCCTTTTGGTTTAGGAAAGTTTCTATTTCCTATTTTTTAGAAAGTTTCCATTTCTTATTAGGAAAGATTCCATTTCTTATTTTTAGAAAGTTTCTATTTTTAGTAATAGTTTCTATTTTTAGGTCTTTGGAATAAACAAGCTGAAATGAGCTCAAAAGTGGAAAGAGGAGCTAGAAAACGTTGAAGGGAGTTAAGACAAGACACAAAGGGCTGCATAAATGAGCTGAAATGAAGAAATGAAGTTTTCCTGTTTCAACCAGGAAATCCTGTTCAGAAGAGGAAACTTTGACAAAGCAAGACTCCTATGCCAACCAAGAAGCATGATCGAAATAATGAAGGGAAATGACTCTTGGAAGCACTAGGAGACCTTAGGGCTTGAAGACGATGCATGAAAGCCCAAGATCCTTCTAGATTAATGTGAATTTCGGCAAAATGGATAAAAGCCCATTGGATTTAGGATTTTGTGACGTCAAAGAGATATTTTTGGAGGACTTTATGTGTTTTGCCGTGATATACCAAAGAAAAGAAGAAGGAAGCAACGTGATAATCAAGAAGAAATCAAAAGATTGCGTTGGAGATTTTCTAGGGAGAGTTTTAAGGAAAGAAGAAGTGTGTGCAACAAGGAAAATGTCCAAAACAAGTCTAGATTCGTTCCCTACTTTCTCTCAAGATATTTTGGCCGAAAATGATGAAGAAAATAAGAATATATTCATGAAAATTCGGCAACAATATATTAGGGACTTATTTTGAAGACTTTTGATTGGGTGGACAACACAATAGGGCTTACATGGCAATTCGTGATTGGTCGGAGTTATGTGGCATTTTCAGATAATTCCTTGGGAAAATAATAGAAGAATCATGAAGCTTGGAGAGCACTTTGCCGTCCCCTATATATACTCTCCCTAGGCTTGACGTTTTACACACTTCTCCCATTCAGAAAATTCAGAACGTCAAAGCTCTCTATCTCCCTCTCCATTCTCTAGTCCACTTTCTGCGTTTTCAAGCAAGGGAGGAAGAAGAAGAAGGAGCCGTGAAGACCAAGCATCCATCATCCATCAAATGGCAACTTGATTACTGTCACAGAAACTCTCTAAGCTCCTAAGGCAAATCGTACCCTATGAATAGCCAACGGGTTCAGTGCGAAAACGCATGTAGAGAACGGAAATGAGTTCCTTTGCAATACCTCTAATGATTGCGAACAAATGGGCATCTTAGAGAAGTTTATGTGTCTCTCTAGTGTACTCTATGTCACTATTCGAGCTATTAAATCCAATAAAGTTATGAGAGAAGATCTCTTAGATTTAGACACATATTGGCTTTGTTACGACAGGATAGGTCATCCTCTACTAAAAACTTCACATGGACATCCTTTCTCTCGAGCGAAAAGAAGCATGAATCAAAAGTTGATTCCTAGACTAAGTGGGACCGCCGCCGTTACCTCTGGCGCTGCCGCCGTCTACCACCAGCCTAGGGCTGGCACAGTCCCTATCTATGACACCATGGATGGTGTCCATCATGGCGATGGCACCCTGGGTGATGCTGCAATCACCGACTTTGCTTCAAATAACGTTTCAGATGCTTAGGCCCAACCAAAATCCTCATTGGTTGCTTCTAAAGCCTCTTGCTCGTTTTACAAAGCATGTTCCTTAGGAAAGTTAGGACTGAGACCGTCCTATGCAAAGGATATGAAGATACTTTCTCTGTTCTTACATAGAATCCGTGGGGATTCTGTAGACTGATTCAACCAACTTGCGGACGTTTAAATATCTCATGATGATTGGTTGACACGTAAACACGCTGATCACGTGTTGTGCCATTGTCCACCTGTAAATGTTGTGTATATACACTCCTAGCACATATCATATGACAACAGTCTCACTCCCCTGATCATCCTATTTAGTCAATTAGACTTGACAATGCTAGAGAGTTTACATCGAAGACTTTCAAAGGTTATTGTATTGGGACTGATGTTGGACATCATATTCCCATGAACACACCCAAATAGTCTCGCAGAAATGACTACGATGGTAGTCCGGGCATTGGTAATGCGCACCAATCTCCTTATATCCGCTTGGGGTGATGCAATATCGCATGCAGCTATGCTAATTCGTTTACGACCCACCACCACTCAATCTACCTCTGTGGTACAGCTAGTAACTAGGTACAAGTATCGTACTTACGTATATTTGAGTGTGCCATTTATGTGCCAATTGCGCTGCCACAACGCTCTATGATTGAGAATAAAGCAAACTTGCAGGATAAATTCCTTTGAGGAAAATGATTGATATGATTGCCACCTCTAAGAACTCAACCGGAATCTAAGCGGTTTCATCTGTGCAATATTCAATTTGAAATATAAGCACAAAGAAATAAACCCACTAAAACAGAGAAGAAAGAGAATTACTTGTAAGAGCAAGAGGTGCAGAAACTAACCTTGACTGTGTTGCCGACGCCAAATCGAAGTAGCCCAGGCCTAGCTACGCCGTCCATGGCATGGTGGAAGAATTGGGAGCGCTAGGGTTTGGGAAGTTTGGCCCGGAATATTTCTGCCGTCCATATTGGCAACTCCACCTGCAGGAGCAGAAAAGAATTGAAATTAGACCAAAAAAGCTCTAATCTCAACAGCCAGATCGACTAGGCCTCTTTCCCGCCGTCCTTCACCGGCGACGACTTGTCGTTCAGCATAAACTAGCGGAGCTTGGACGACGAATGGCACGGAATGAATCTGCTGCTGCACGTAGAGGTCTTCGACAGCGACGACCAGAGGCTTGAGATTCCCAGAAACTAGTTGGAGAACGAGTCGAGTCGCAGAGTCCAATCTTGTTGGCCATCGTTAAACGTTTGTAGATGACTAGACTTGATGGAAAGAGAGGTTCACGAAAGAGAGAGACATGACTGAGAGAGAGAGAGAGAGCGAGGAGAGAGAGAGAGAGAGGCTAGGTTTCGTGGAGGCTATTGTAAAACTGATGTCGAGAGAGAGGGTTGAGAGGGTCGAGAAGCTAGCTAGGTTTTGTTTTCATTGTTTTTTTCTTTTGGACACTATGTGGCATGACAATTAAACCTAGCAAAAAATTCGAAGTTACTCACACAACAGAAACCTCACCAAACTGTAGTATGATGCACTACATAAATTCAAAATGTGGAAGCATGGAGGGAAACATGCCGCCTATAGCATTTTGGCTCAAAATGTTGCCGCCTATGTTCCTACTTCACACAACAGAATAGCTTAAATCTGTTGTCTGATGACCACAGCTTACATTAGGAGTATCTAGGGGAAGACATTCAAGCAAGCTTACTCAAACTTTGGTGCTTAGTTTTTCAATCACACAACGGAAATAATGAAACCCATTGTACCTAGTAGGCCAAATTTTAGTGTTTCAAGAGCCAACCAAGACTCCGAAGTGGAGGGAAATCTGCTGTTAAATTTTTTAACACTCAGACGACGGACAATAGTTACTTCCGTTGTGCAATGTAGTTTTGATAAAAAAGTTATCACTTTGTTGACATTCACACAACAGAATATCCCTAATACCGTTGTGCAATCGAGCTTACTTAAACACACAACAGATGATTTCTGTTCTGTTGTGTGATTAGTGTTGCGTGATTAACTTTTTGTAGTAGTGATAATTGTGGTTGAAGCTGAGGTAGCGCCTTTGCAGCTTTATAGTAGGAAGCCATTATTGTAACTTTACCGTTGATAAGAACTTCCGTTGTATGGTAAGCTCTGAGGAGCATTTACGTTTTATTTTGTGTTGACAATTTAAGTCGTAAGCTTATGTAATATATGACTCTGAGGAGCAGGTCAATATTGACATAGTGGGTTCAGGGCATCAGTATGTACTTGGTTTAAAGGGAAAAATTTTCCAGGTATTTTGTATTGATGGCTGAACGATCACACATGTATAATTATAGGATTGTACATTGATTTTTATTTGTGTTAAAAATCAGGGGCGTGACAGATCTACACATAAATATCTAAACATCTCATGGTTGATTTCTGAAAATGTGATCGAAAAGTGGGTCTGACACAAAAGTCTTCAACTACTCCTCATTTTAGTGGTCCTTATTAGAATGGCTCCCTTAAATATGTAAATTTAACAATACACAAGCCTAAAGTTATTGAATACTACACGTAGTAACACAATGAGATATTAATGACTCAACAAACCAAGATTGTCACTTGCCAAATGTGACTGAATGCAGCTGAAATTCAACAACCAAAACACACAATCAATTTTCATCACCAAACAAAGCCATGCCATTGAAAATTGAACCAACAATCCCTTCCACTACCCAAATTTAACAAAATTAACCATATCAAACACCCAATAATGATTAACCCCAAATCATTCCGAATGCCCATAATTCAGGTACAAAGAAAATTATCAAAGAAAATCATACATGTAGAAGGAATCTGGCGGGGGTGATGAAGATGATGATGAGACTATTCAAATTCGCTGAAGTAGGATTTAGGTGGTGGTCATATCGAATTTGGGTGACTCTGAAGATTGGGTGTCTTGGGCGGGTATGAGAAGAAAAGAGGAATTCGGCTATATTTTCAGAGGAAAAAAAAATTACATATTGAAAACAATCATTTTGATACAGTTTGAATACACAATTGGTTCAGTTGATACAGCTTGAATAAAAGCACATTGATACATTTTGATACAACTTGGATAAAAGCAAGTTGATACATGCATCTTGATACAGCTTCGATACAAACATGTTGATGCAGTTGTTGAATAAAAAAACAAACCAATTTGGTTGACAAATTTTTAATTTAAATTTGGTTATTTTTTGGTTGACGATTTTTTATATAATTCCATGTAATTTCCACATCGTAAGGGAATTTAATCAGGACCATTGAATTGAAAGAATACCGTGACTTTTACTCCTCCTCTCTCCCGCTCTGCTAGGGTTATTTTGAGTATTTTCAAGTTGTGCGGCGTCCTACTTTCATGGCTGTAGCGATCGCATCTATGACTACCAGACTTGCGACCAAGTTGTCGCTCAAGGAAGGAGAATAACCAGTGGACTTGGGGAATCTTAGGATTCCGGGGAAGGAGTTTTTGGCTCGTAATTTCTATTTGGTAGGGAGGCTTAACACTTGTCGGGCGGTGGTGTTGAATTCGTTCCGCAGTGCTATGAGATCGATGTGGAGGTTTTCGGGGACCGTGGAAGTTCAATCATGGGGAGAACATTTCCTATTTACATTCACCCATGAAAGGGATGTTGTTCGCGTGAAGAAGGGAGGTCCATAGGGTTTTCAGCGTGCCATGCTTCTCCTGAATGATTATGATGGCTGCTCGGAGATCTCTACCGTGAAGTTGGACTTTGTTTGGATCTGGGTTACGTTGGAAGGCATACCTCCAGGTATTTTGACTGAACCTACTGTCCGGTTGGTGGGTGGGACAATTGGTGAGGTTATGGAGGTGGATCATATGGCGGTGCGTAGGGGAGAAGCTCGAGCCCGGCTTGTTCTCTCTATCAATGATCTAGTGCGTCTTGACTGTCGAGTTAGGGTTTCCCCTGTTGACGTTCTAGCCCTAAGTTTCCAGTATGAAAGGCTCCTAGGGCGTTGTCACTCCTGTTCTATGTTGAATCATGGTGGCCAGCATTGTCCTAGGGTGGATGACTCGGAGATTGACTCTGTGGTGGAGATGGGTTCGCAGCCGGTAACAGGGCCGATCGTTCCAGCCCTTGTCTTTAGGGAAAACGTTCAGCCCGCTATTTCTTCTTCACTGCTTTCTGCCTTCAAGGTTCCCAATTTACTGAAGAAGAAATCTGTGCAGATTTGAGAGCTTCCAGAGTAAGTGATTTCTAAGACTAAGGGTACCTCTGCTCAGGCTCAGGTGGTGGGGATGCGTCATCCCAGAGATGAGGACGTTCCTGAGGATGGTAAGCGTGCCAAACATAGCTTGGCTTTGGTTTCGGTCAACCTGCAGCCGGAACACCTGGGCCTCGAGTTTTCTGATGCAGGTCTGATTGGTACGAAGACTCCTCTGGCTTCTAAGGTATACAAGAAGAAGGGTAGGCCTCGTGGTTCGAGAAAGAAGGCCAAAAATGCACTGGCAACGTCCACCTGTGATGGGTCTGAGTCCATGGCGTCGGGGTCTCCCGACGGAAGAGTTGTTGGTGTGAATGGGATGCCTGTTTGTCACGCTCCTGATTTTTACACAAATAAAAATCGATATATATATAATCCCATAATTATACATGCGTGAACGTTCAGTCATCAATACAAAATACCTAGAATGTTTTTCCCTTTAAACTAAGTACATACTGATGCCCTAAACCCTCAAAGTTAATATACACTCGCTCCATAGAGTTATATATTACACAAGCTTACTAATTAAATTGTCAACAAAAAAATAAAACGTAAATGCTCCTCAGAGCTCACTATAAGCGGAAGTCTTAATAACGGTAAAGTCACAAAATTGGCTTCCTACAGTAAAGCTGCTAGCTCGCTGCCTCAGTTTTCAGCCACGATTACCTTGACCTGCTGGATTAACCCCTACACCGTTTGAATGGTGTACCGGGTTGTCACACAACAAACCCGGTAAGCTTTTGCAAGCCCGTATGAGTAACTCAAACCACACACAACTCACGCCAATCACGAGAATAACTTACACGAATCACGAGATAAACTCACACATTTCAATCAAGAAACAACTCATGCAAATCACGGGATAAACTCACACGAATCACGAGATAAACTCACACGAATCATGTTTAAATCAATAAACAAATCATGTTTCAATCAAGAAACAACTCACACAAATTACGGGATAAACCCACACGAATCACGAGATAAATTCACACGAATCACGTTTAAATCAATAAACAAATCACATTTCAATCAAGAAACAACTCACACAAATTACAGGATAAACCCACACAAATCACGAGATAAACTCGCACGTTTCAATCAAGAAACAACTCACACAAATCACGGGATAAATCCACACGAATCACGAGATAAACTCACACGATTCACGTTTCAATCAAGAAACAAAGCACGGGATAAACCCACACAAATCACGAGATAAACTCACACGATTCACATTTCAATCAAGAAACAAAGCACGGCGGACAGACTAGAGCTCTAACTGAACATATTCACTAACCCGGCCAAATGCGTGAATTCCCGATTTTCCCACCCACGATCACATTTCGTGATCCACGATCCTCAACTGGTAAGTCTTTGGATCCACGGTATAAATACCAAAACATTTAAACGAGTCGCAGTGGACCCAAAATGTTACACGAATCTAAAATGAAAGATTTCCTGTAATTGACCCCTTTCAATTACTCCCGGTATAAAACCCATATTTAAATAACCCACCACGAACTAAAATGTTCCACAAATACACAAATCTCAACGCTTTTCAAAACAAATCGAAATTAACATTTCCACAATCATTTGTTTTCCAAAAGCCACAACCCAAAACAATAAAAAGCATCATTTCATGCATATTGTTTTCATAAATCCACAAACCACCAAAATATATATATTTCACGTAAATATATATATATATGCCTACTAATACCAACTATAGTTTGCAGTTACTAAATAACTCTCAAAAATAAAGGTATTCCGTTCATTAATGAACCTTGTGAGATTACTCACGTCGAATTCCCGCTGCGTCTTCAATATAGAACAAAATAGCCTAACCACCAACTACCCGTCCAAGAATACTTCGTCAAGTACCTAAGGAAAGTACAGCCTTGATTCAGTAAATGAAACACAAGGAATAACGTTCGAAACCCTAAATCAAACCAAAATTCCCAAAGTGACGCCAAATTGAGGCGAAACCACTTCCGAGACCTCCCAAAGTCTCTGGAACACTTCCACGATCGATGTGTCCAAACCACAAGTCGATTGGACGCTCAGATCCTCACAGATTGAATAATTTCACCGATATCAAACGGTAAAAATCATAACAAATCCATACGAGTAGAACATATATAGTACCAGAAACAGTCCCCTAGATGGCCAGAACACCACCGGAACACCGCCGGCCAAAACTCAATATTTCACAAAACTTCCAACATCAAAGCTATTCATCTAAGCATGCTTGTGAATTTTCATAACTAGCTTGAAGTCAGAAAACAAGCATAAAGGATCAAAAACTACCTCACAAACCGTGGATTACTTTTGAATCCGAGTTGAACCAAGTTTCACGTGAATCGATCCAAATAACCACCACAGATCGATCAAGGAGGTACCTTTGAACTCACCCAAGGAAACTTGAAGCCCCGCCGTCGTTAGAGATCGGAGAACCGATCGGGTCCGACTGCAAGAAAGTTTGCCGCCTTGCTGCACTATCGTCGCTGCGAATCGATGCTAGAGGACACCACAGAGAGGATCGCATGGTGGAGACGAGCCTATCTGGAGAGTTTCACCGGTAGAGGTCGCCGGAATCGGAAATGGCGGCCGGGTCGGGTTGTCGGGTCCGGGTCGGGTCACGCGGAGGCTCATAAAGATGAAAAATCAAAAGAAAAGAAATGAACTAACTAGCCACTACATCCATTTCCAGATCTTTTAATTCTTGAAACTTCATTTATATGAGCAAGGTAAAGCTTGAGAAGCGTAGACAGGGCAATTTTGAGACCAATGTGAGTACCCCAAGGTAATCACCTCTCCCAATATTGTGCACATATATTGCTTAAAGATGTGGTTGAAACCATACAGCAAATCTTAAATCGATATAATCCATTTATGCAAACATTTCTTCATCAATCTCAATGCCAAGATTTGGAAACTTGCAAACTCATCTTTAGAGAGTAACCTGTAAGCCAACTTCAATATAGTTTGCCTTTAGAGTCCCAGGTTGCTGCAATAATAGTGGGTTCAGATGATGCTAAAATTTGAGAGGTCGTGATATAATGGTACAGAGAAAGCAAGATCAACTTTTAAATGTCTAAGAATGTACAGGCTATTATGATCCTTTACAGTATCCATTGTTATTACCTTATGGAATATATGGATTGGATGTGAATAGTAAACAAATCATAGTAAAAAATTGTTGTGTCGTGACTATTATGCATATATTCTGCATGGGGGTAACTTTGTGTTATTGTGACTCATGAATACGCTTTTTTAAAAGAGAGTTTCGAGTATATTCTTTCTTCTAGTTATTCGAGGAGGGACTTGATTTCATATTTAAATTGTGAGTTACAATAATATGATTTTGTCACTTCAGGGACATGTGTTATCCCTAAGAGGTATCGATATCGAGTTTTGAAAATGAATCATTATTTTTTGATTGTTTTACTAGAGTTAAAAGGGTGATTTTTTGGGTTTAGCGTGAGTTGTTTGATGGTCTTATTAATTTCTTGTTTTATTCAATTTTTTGGGTTTTAATGTACCCTCCTGAACTAAACTATAGGCATGGGTTACTAAGATTTGAATTGTGTGATTTTATGTAATCTCCTGAACTAATTTTCTATGCAGGGATTACTAGTTTTATTTAGTTTAATTTGTGAGTGTAGTTGTGGTTGAGACTCGTAGTGAGTTGAGAAATGTTTTATCATGTCTGATAGGAGCATTTTAATGCGACGTTTTAAGTGTTATTTCCTCATATTTACTTAGTTATTTCCTTAAATAAGTTTCTTTTTTAGGAAAGTTTCTATTTTTAGTAAGTTTAATAAAAGTTTCTATTTCTAGGTCCCATGGAGCAAATAAACTGAAATGAGCTCAAAGGAGGAAAGAGAAGCTAGAGAACGTTGGAGATAGCTGAGATAAGGCACAAGGGCTGCAAAATTGAGCTGAAACGAAGAAATGAAGTTTTCCTGATCCAGCCAGGAAATCCTGTTCAAAATAGGAAACTTTCTCAAAGCAACACTCCTGAGTCAACCAGGAAGCATGGTCGGAAAAATAAAGACAAATGGCGTTAACAGACGAGTCCTAAAGGCACTAGGAGACAACATGGCTTGATGATGATGCAAGAAAGCTCAAGATTCTTCTAGAATAATTGTGATTTTCAGCAAAAAGGAAGATACC
Source organism: Rosa chinensis (assembly GCF_002994745.2). Lineage (NCBI taxonomy): Eukaryota > Viridiplantae > Streptophyta > Magnoliopsida > Rosales > Rosaceae > Rosa > Rosa chinensis. Next base: position 38,070,689 of record NC_037094.1, read on the forward strand.
TAAGTATACTAGGGTTTCTTGGACACAAAAGGAGTGAATTTTAAGTGAAATAATTGTTTTTGCCATGAGATATATAAGGGGTAATAAAAAGTGAAGTTTTTGGGACTAAAAATATGTCCAGATACATTCCTGGAGAATTTCAAGGGATTGCAACAAGAAAAGATCCAAAACGAGTCCAGATTCATTGTCTAGGTTCATTCCTATTTCTTTGGCCGAAAATAAAGAGAAAAATAAGATAAATCCTTGGAAAATTCGGCAGTAATATATTTGAAGGATTATGGACTTTATTTTGGGAAAAATGCACGAACAGTGTCTGGAGACTCTGAGGACTGTCAAAATGATACCTGAACTTTTAAACGTATCAATGTGATACCTGGACTTATATTTTCTTGTCAACGTAGTACCTACATCAACTTTCCGTTACGGCTCCGTCAGTTCGAGTCACGTGTGACACATGTGAGGCCGAAAATGAGGGCAAAAAAGACTGTTCAACTCCATCAAATCCTAAAGGGAAAAATGCACGAACAGTGTCTGGAGACTCTGAGGACTATCAAAATGATAGCTAAACTTTCAAACGTATCAATGTGATACCTAGACTTATATTTTCTTGTCAACACATCAACTTTCCGTCACGACTCCATCAGTTCGAGTTACGTCTGATGCATGTGAGGCCTAAAATGAGGGCAAAAAAGACTTTTCCACTCCATCAAATCCTAAATGAATAAATTTAAAATTGAAAATAAAAACATAATAATTTATTATATTGAAAATAAAAGATGATTAATTTTTTTTGCTTTTTCTATTAACCACGATCAATCCAATATATTCTCAAAAAAAAAAAAAAAAAATCCCAATCTGATAAGTATGAACCTAACATTTCTTCATCTTCATCTTCTCCAACCCAGCAAAAAGGCAAAAAAAAGAAAAAAAAAATCTCAATTGTTCATGTTCTTGAACCCATTCTTGTTCATCTTCTTAAACTCGACAAACCCATTTTGAAAGAGAAATGAAAGATCTGGAAACTCCAAGAACAAAAAAGAATGAGAAATAATTTTTTTAGCAAAGCTTCTCCCTTGTTCGATTCACTTCTAAAACACAAAACCAAGTCCAACTTGTTTCTGCAAAATCATTCAACCCTATTCAACTCCCAAGTCTGCCTTAATTGGTGGCAACACCAGCAGCCGAAGAAGATGGCCGAGCATTGGATCTAGGAGAAGACCCGCTGCCTTATCAGCCTCCGCTGCGAGGTCGATGGCCTCTTCAACACCTCTAAGTCCAATAGAGAAAGCATGAAGACTTGGATTACAAAACAACCAAAACAATCACAGATGTATCAGATTGAATTAACACAAAATTTCATTCCTCCTTTGAAATCGCCTCAACAACATCAATGCAGACCTGTTGTGAAATGGGCAATGAAGAAGAAGAACCAAGAAGACGTTGCAGAAACCCTGAATTTCATTTTTCGTCACCACCCACACCCACACCTCCACCAAAACTCGAACTCAAACTCAAACTCAAAATCCATTAATATCAAGTTATTAACTACAACAAAAACACCAGCAAGTAATGATATAGATGATCTCTCCGCCCTCCTCCTTCCTCGATCTCAAGTCCCGCTTTAAGTACCGTCGAAGTTTCCAAAGTACCCAATCCAAATCCAAATCCCAATCCCAATCCCAATCTCAATCCCAATTTCAATTTCAATTTAGTCCTCCAAAATGAAGGACGTACATAGTCTTCTTGAAGCCTCGCTTGTCAAAGATCTGAAATCGGCGATGAAGTGTGCCACCAATCCTTTCTTCAAGGTCAACAGCGTCAGCGCTGTGTGCCTGAAATCGAGGAGTACTAAGGTGTTGTTGCGGGAGGAATTGGCGAGGACAACTAGTCTTTTTAGAGAGTGGTTGATCGAGGGGAGAGGAAGAAGACGAGAGGTGGAGGGGTGAAAAAAATTAATTAAAAAAAATTAAAGGTAAATCAGTCTTTTTACCAAAAAAAAAATATTTAAAATGTTTTTACCAAAAAAAATATTTAAAATTCCAATTATAGGGCAAATCAGTCTTTTTACCTTTATTTTGTACCTCACGTGCCTCACACAGTCACACGTGGTAAATTTAACGGTGCTGTGACAGAAAGTTGATGTAGGTACTACGTTGACAAGAAAATATAAGTCCAAGTATCACATTGATACGTTTAAAAGTTCAGGTATCATTTTGACAGTCATATGAGTCTCCAGACACTGTTCGTGTATTTTAAATGTCAGTTATAGGGCAAATCAGTCTTTTTACCTTCATTTTGTGTGTCACGTGCCTCACACGTGGTAAATTTAACAGTGTCGTGATGGAAAGTTGATGTAGGTACTACATTGACAAGAAAATATAAGTCCAGGTATTACATTGATACGTTTGAAAGTTCAGGTATCATTTTGACAGTCCTCAGAGTCTCCAGACACTGTTCGTGCATTTCCCCCTTTATTTTGGAGGCTTTTGATTGGTTGGATGACACAACAAGGCTTATATGGCATTATTTGATTGGTTGAAGCTGTGTGGAGCAACCAGATAATTCCTTGGAAATTAAAAGAAGATTCATGAAGCCTTTGTTGTCCCCTATATATACCCCACTCTCTCGACGTCTCACACCCCCTCTCCTCTCAGAAAAATTCCAACGTCCAAACTCTCTCTCTGCATTCTCTAGTTTCAAGTCTCTGCATTTTCAAACAAGGAGAGGAAGAAGAAGAAGAAGTCGTGAAGCTCCTAGCCGCCAACATTCACCTTGAAGACGTGAAGCCTTGAAGACTTGCTTCCAAGATTCAAGAGTCCAATGTCTCAAGCTCTCCATCTCCATCTCCATCTCCATTCACGGTGTAACCTTTTTGGTTTCTTTGTTTGAATTCGTATGAACTTGATTCTAGTTAACCTAACGTTTAGGGAAAAGTTTAAGCCCAATTTTATGTTTGAATAAAAATTTTGAATTCTATAAGTTGTGATTCTAAGTTGCTTATGTGAGTTTGTTCAATTGATTTTGCTTGATTGATATCTTTTATGTGTTAATCTTATTTGGGTCGACACTTATAGGATTTGCATGTAATTGGTGCTAGATTTAGGTTAATGATTGAACTAATAGTTTTGTAACCCTAAATCAAAAGTAGTAAAGGCTTTGGACAAAAGTCAAAATCAATTGAAGAGGACTGCAAATAGATGAACTTATTCATACTAGGTTGTGCACTCAAGTTGATAACCTTTCTCTATGCTTATTGCGTTGAACATGTATTGATTAGCTAGCTTTCTAGACTTTGATTGCATATTTAATAGGATTAATCTAGGTGCTTTCATTTAGATTAATTAGTTAAGGAAAGTAAAATATGGGAAATCATTTGCTTTGAATGTTTCACATGATCAACTTCTCTCTCATGACTTAGATGAACAACTATAGGATTTTAATTGAATTCAATCATATGGATTTGGTTTTGATTTTTGTTTCTTACATTCCACCCTTGTATATATGTTTGTACATTTTCTTTGTTTCATTTATTTTAATTTTTGAAACCCTAATTTTAAATCCCCCTTTATTTCGTTACTTTGTATATACCCTTCATTTTATTTTTGTAAATATTATACTTTGTACTTTTATTAATTCTTTATTTGTTTTACAATGATAGGTGTAATCACCGGTTAGAATGATCCCTATTTACCATATACTAACGATGACATTTTCAGGGTCAAATTGCGCGCTTACTTTTACCATATCAATGTCATTGTGGTGATAAATGCTTCCTATCAAGAGGAAAGAAGAGTGATTTCTTGGATTGGTTGAGATTACAAATGATTTGATTTGTCGTGGTTTGGATATTGCGTTTAGACTGCTGTTCGATTTGCAAACCCTTGCATCAGAAATCAGTGACTCCGATAATGGTTCATTTGCCTATTCGAAAGGTTTACCCTCTGAGCTTTTTTACGTGTTCAATCCCCTAACAGTAGAGTATATATGTCTGCCAGAACTCCTTAAAATGCTTCCCAATGTATTTTTTATGGCTTTGGGTGTGCGTCAACCTCAAAGGTGTATAAGATAGTGATTGGTATACCTCAACCAAATGAGAATTTGGAAGTTTTGGTCCATCCAATTCGGACTGATGAGTGGAGAAATGTAGCTACTACATCAATGCATCTCCCTACCCTTGAGGAAAGAGATGATTGCTTTGGAACATATGAAAGTGGGACTATCTATTGGTTAGGAAGTAATAGTGTGTTGTGGGGTTTTGATGCTGAGGAAGAGACTGATAGAGCCTTGGAACCTCCTACCCTTTTTGATATTACAAAAGAAGGAGATGTGGACTGTAAAAATATATATATATATATATATATATATATATTATTTCTGCATCTTGTATTACTCTTTTTGCATTGGACTTCATTTCAATTATTAGCACCTTATTTATTTCAATCATATTGTAGGAGAACTCATGTAAAGGAAAAATAACATTCTCTGCTATTGTACAACAACAAATCATTACAATTTACAGATAAACAATCTATGATGTATAACCAACCTGGACTAAGTAGGCAAGTAACAACCAAAATATTGTAGCCCCAACTTATTCTTTAAATGAACAAATCTAATCCAATCCTATACCCTATATTGTGAATAATTGCTCTCTAAAGAATCTCAAATATATAAAACAAGTGAAATCGGATTGGTTTGCAACCCAATCTCCCACACCAAAATAATCAAATCTATCACGCCCCGATTTTTAAACACAAATAAAAATCGATATATAACCCAATAATTATATATGCGTGATGGTTTAGCTATCAATACAGAATACCTGAAAAACTTTTTCCTTTTAAACCATATACAAACTGATGTCCTGAACCTACTATGTCAATACAGACCCGCTCCACCAAGTCAACTATTACACAAATTTACGAATTAAATTGCCACAAAAAAATAATAAGTAAATGCTCCTCAGAGCAACAACAACGGAAGTCTTTTCAACGGTAAAGTCACAAAATTGGTGCTACCTCAGCTTCAGCCCGATTTCCCTAACCTGCAGGATTTACCCATACACCATTGAATAGTGCACCGGGTTGCCACACAACAAATCCGGTAAGCTTATGAAAGCTTGTATGAGTAAACTCAAAACCACAAAGCAGAAACACATTCTTAAGTCACATCAATCTAAACAACAATAAGCACATAACTGACAACTACAACCATTTGTTTCATAACCTTCCATAACATGCTTACATAGGTCAACTCATGACTAAAACCACATGCTCAGATTCCTAACCTAGCATCCAATTACATAAATTCCAGTCAAGTGAAACCTCCTCAAGTAATGTTTGGAAATCTTTTGACACACAACGGCGAGTCATAAAGATTACACTCATTTCCTTCCCACCGGAAGCCTTTGTCATCAACATGACATCAAAGGTGAAAACAATGAATCATTTTCCTATTCTCACCAAAAAGCACAATCGTCACCACTATGGCCCTTAAGATTAATCTAACCATCAATCAATAAAATAAAGAAGAAAACAAGGAAATCACAATTCAAAAAAACCGAAACAATTCATAGTAACCCTTGAGTACAGTTTTAGTTCAGGAGGTCACATTAAGACAAGAAATTCAAGTCATAGTAATCATCATAACCCCACACTCTGACAGCTTGTAGGTAGCTCCGACCATCACAGCAGTCCTCTGGATCGTTGTTAACTTAATAACAATTCAACTCCGCTACCAAGCAGTCATCACACAGATTTCACCGGTCATCACACAAATAGCCATCATCCTACTGATCTTCACACAGATTTCGCCGGTCATCACAAAGATAGTAATCATCCAACTAATCATCACACAGATTTCGCCGGTCATAACATAGATAACAATCATCACACAGATTCATCACACTGATGTCATCAATTCATTACACAGATATTCCTACACAAGATTTATATGACAATCATCACAAAGATTCATCACACTAATGTCATCGATTCATTACACAGATATTCCTACACAAGCTTTACATGACAATCATCACAAAGATTCATCACACTGATGTCATCGATTCATCACACAGATATTCCTACACAAGCTACCATATCTTAAATCTCAATTAAGACTCATGGTATCTCAACACATGAAATTCTACAATCAAAACTCAATACACAATTTCACAATTCTTGAGCAATACTGAACTCATTTTCAAATATTGTTCACATCACAACGAAGCCACCAATACATATATATTTCAAGTAAATATATATATATATATATAATATATATATATACACACACATGTAATTATCCACTCAGGAATGCCACTAATACCAACTATAGTCATAGTTAACCTAATAACTCCAAGACAATATGGTAATTATGTTCATAACGAATATCTTGAGATATACTCACCTCTGAATCCCGCTGCATCTTCACACGCTAACCAAGAGAAGCACAAATCACCACAATCCGCTCAACACAAGTCTGTCAAGTACCTAAACACATACAGTCTTGATTCAGTGCACGAATCACAAAGTGATCAAAGTCCGGAACCCCCGTTTTGAACTAAAACCACAAAAGTGACGCCAATCGAGGAGAAACCACATTAGAGATGACCCAAAGTCTCCGAACACTTCTACAATCGATATGACAAAACCACAAGTGGATCGGATAGTTGGATCCTCACTGATTGAATAATCGAACAGTTCGAAACCGTAAAATCCCTAACATGCTCATACGATCTCCAAAAATTAAGTGTTGTATATCGAAATGCTCGTATCAACGAGTAGATCAAAATCAGGAACAGAAACTATCCCTGAGGTGGCTGGAAGACGCCAGAAACACCACCACAGTGGCGGCGCCGCCGCAAGCCCAAAGTCGAAATTTGACAAAACTTCAAACACAAAAGTTCTTCATCTCAACTCCAATTATAACTTTCATAACTACACCAAAGTCAAATTATAAGCCAAATTGTTGAATTTTACCTTAGAACAAAAAGGAGCCGATTGAACCCTAGATCTTCAAAGCTTCGATTCGTCCTCCACAAGTGAAATCGCTGCAACCCACCTTGAGAGAAACCTTCCCCAGCCTCTGGGCTACAAAATCCCTCAAGAAACATCAACTATGGTGGCCAGAATCGCCGACTCCGATCAAGGTGATTTTAGCTCCGGTGCGGCTTTTTCTCGTCGAAGATTCTCCTTCCACAGCTCGAATCTTGGTGAATTTCTTCCACAAACTTGTAGAGAAGATCGAGGCGAAAAAAAAAAAAACCACTTTGTTTGACATCCTATGGTGGCCAGACAGTGGAGAACGAAGCCGGCGAAGTGGAGAGGCGACTCAAGCTCAGGAGAGAGGAGAGAGAAAATATTTCCAAAAAGGGAAACTCTGATATTTTTCCAGAAATTTTCCTATTTAACCAAAATGGAAACTTTTTCCAATGGCCATAACTTCTTCATACGCACTCCGATTTCCGCATTCCGCATGTCCACGAACTCGTATCGACGCGCTCTACGACTTTTGTGAATGAAGTTTTCAGAGAAACCCAACGAATAAAAAGTCAACCTTTGCGACCACCCCTAAAATGACTCTTCCTGAATGATTATTCGTCCAAAACACTTACGCTACGTCCGCGAGCCACGAAACTGTCCAATAACCACAAATTAGATTCCGGAAAATTCTCAAAAAATAATAACGAAATTTCCGAGGTACTACAAAATCAAACACTACACATTTGTTATTCCCTAAGCAAACAACAAGATGCACATAACATTCCATTGATAAATACGAAAATACCTGCATTCACCCAAGAAATAGACATTATGTTTCATTCAGTCTAGTCATATAATTTTGCACTAAACATGAAAGGTTCAAAGAATTGTAGTGATTGCTAAATCAAGAAATCGATATGCAAAACAACAAGAGTTGAAGTTTAGATTGAATATGTCTTCACAAAAGAATCCTTTTAGAATTCAACTAAATGATAGAACCAGAGCATCTAAATGTTACTAGTAAAAAAAAAAACTGGAGTTTAGATTTAATATGTCTTCACTAAAGAATGCTCTTAAAATCAAACTATTTTGTTTGAATCATATTGTTCTTCTAAATAATAGAACCAGAGCATCTAAATGTTACTAGTAAAAAAAAAAACTGGAGTTTAGATTTAATATGTCTTCACTAAAGAATGCTCTTAAAATCAAACTATTTTGTTTGAATCATATTGTTCTTCTAAATAATAGAACCAGAGCATTTGAATGTTAATAGTTAAAAGGCACATATTTATGAAATTCTCAAATTAGAGAAACAAGTTACCTATGCAGTCATGTAACCTGCAAAGTTTAAATAAGGAAAACTATCAAAGAAGAAGAATATGGTGAAGGAGATAAATCAGGTGCTCTAGAAACACAAGTTTGTTATGCATGCTAAGATTGATTATACTACACAACCATTGTTACAGTTGTTGATGTTTCATAAAGGTTATTTGCCTGCTTTCACTCATGGGCTTATAAAAAATGTGCTTGGTAACATGACAACATCAACTAATGGAGCATTTGTCCATTATTCGATTTTTTCTTCCCTTACTGATGGTCTCCACGAGTTAAAGCCCCTAGTTGTCAAAACTACTAAAACGCTGGAGTACCCAGCTCAATCAATGTGAGGATTGACTTAAGATTGCATTTGACAAGGACCACAATGCATGTTTCTGCAATGAAATGTTTGCTGGAAAAGAGGGAGGTTGAGCACAAGTTTTTTAGTTTCGTATTTTGACACATTAGCTATAAAGCTTAGTTGTCTTTTATTTTTTTATGTTTCAACTAGTTTAACACCCAGTATGGCTCAAGTATTTGTACTGTATCTTAGAAGTTTGATGCAGGTGGATTGAATTTTAAATAAATAGAAAAAGATCATTTTATATTTAAAACAAATTTAAATAATGGCTAGTTTTTAATTGCTATTTTCTAATAGTTAGTTCTAACGGCTAGTACTTCTTCTATAAATATGAACAAATCATTAACTGCTATTTTCTAACTGCAAGTTTCCAACGGCTAATTTCTAATTGCTAGTTTACAATGGCTATTTTCTATAACGACTGGTACTTCTTCTATAAATAAGAGAAAATCATTCATCACTTTCTCTATCTCATTCTCATATTATCGATTTTTTAATTCCTCATTTATTTCTCATTTTGAAGCTATTTTTATGGCTCATCGTTCTATGGCTAGTCGCTATTTAGTTAATATGTACATGGAATAATGATGATGATATTGATGAAGAATATGAAGAATCGTTACTTGTTCGTATAGAAGAACATCTTCCCAACAACAGTAAAAAAGGAGAGGTTGTTAGGGTTCCATTATGGGCCATGGTATTGTTGATCGTGTTTTAATCCAGGGTCACGAAAGACTTTATCGTGACTACTTTGCCAATCCTCCAAAATATAGGGCTTGTCTCTTTTGAAGGAGGTTCAAAATGAAGCAAGTTTTTTTCTTTAAATTCATGATGTTGTGGTTGCACACGATATTTATTTTGTTCAAAGAAGGAATGCTGGTGAGCGTCTAGGTTTATCATTGCTTTAAAAGGTACAGCTGCTTTTTGAATGCTTGCTTATGATGTTCCAGCTGATTACATAGATGAGTATGTGCAGATTGGTGAAAGCACAGCTATAGAAAGTCTAAAAAGATCAGTCACATCAATTGTTGAAGTGTTTGACAATGAGTACATAAGATCGCCAAATAGTAATGACTTCACTAGGTTACTTGCAAAGGACGAAGAGCATGGCTTTCCTGGGATGTTGAGAAGCATTGATTGTATGCATTGAACGTAAAAAATTTTGCTTGGCATAGTATGTATACTATACATACCAAATTCATGAACCCACTATTATCAAGAAGTTGCAGCTTCACATGATCTTTGGATATGGCATATGACATCAATGAGTTAGAATGCTCATTTGTGTTTAATGTATAATTGAAGGACATGCTCCTCCTATTTGTTATAAAGTCGATGATAGATCATATGATATAGGATATTATCTTGCCAACAGTATATATCCATCGTGGGCAACATTAGTGAATATTATTCTCACAAGTAAATAAGAATGAACATTTTGCTAAGGAAAGATGTGGAGAGTGCATTCGGGGTGCTTCAAGTGCTTTTTGCAATTTTTGGGGGCCCAAAAAGATTTTGGGAGAAGGATACCCTAAAAGATATTATGAGCATGCATAATATGATTATTGAAGAAGAGCGTGACTACCCACCAAGATGTAGCACAAGGTAAGAAAATGCTTCCAAGTATCATATTAATGGTTCTAACAAGGGAAGAACACCATGAACACTATATATGTCCACACAATCTATGAAGAACAAGGCTTGAAGTATGAAACAAGAGTAGAGGATGAAGAGAAAGTGAAGTGGGTGTGGTTTTGATAAAACCCCCAAGCTTTCTGGAAGGAACCTAAGCTAAAAGAAGAGAGAAACTAAAACTGAATCATGAAAAATGAGAGAGAAGAGTTTCGTTCATCCAAAATGAGAGATGGGGGTTTTTATAGGATTAGGTCACTTGAAATGAAGGGTGGAAATCAAAAGAATTGATGGTTAGATGTAATGGACAAATGTGTAAGCATAAAATATGGATTTACTCTTTAACTCTACATAAAAATGACTTAGAAAACCCATATTTGGTGGAGGAGATAAAATAAGGGTAGGAGGGTCATTTAGCAAGGGAACAAGGAGAAAAGGGTCAACATCAAGCACATGGGTTTGTCATCTTGTCTTTTAAAATTCAAAAATCATAATCATCTTTCCCTCTAAGCATTAACCTGCTACTCTTTCATGTTAACCATCATGAGCTGCCATGCCAACCACATGCATGTCAAAAAGTGGCCAGGATTCTAGTGGTGCTGATTTTTGTCATTTTGCCCATATTTTTGCTCCCTTCTTCCTTCAATTAGATCTACCCAGACTTCAGAATTAGTCTTTGCCTTCTTCATACCAAATCTTCCTCCATCAGTGTAGATCATCCTGGTAACATTTTAGAGCTTAGTTCACTATGGTCTGGCCAAAAATGCTGTCGGAATCCGTACAGGTCCAGTTTTGCAATTTTCATCTTTTAATGCAGAAACTTGCACCAATATTTTGAAGGCCTTCCATTCCAAATTAGCTCTTGAACTCTTCATATGAAATGATCCTTAGGATTTCTAAAATATATCTCTAAAGTTTCAACAATTTGGAGTCATTTGATCTTGCTGCCGGCCCCTCCTTTCTTGTCTAGCTCGGTTTCTCCTAGCCGGAGTAGGAAAATGTGCTAACGTGACTTTTTAGTGCATTTCCATACTTCTCCATCATTTCCTAGCATGATAAGAAAAACATAATAGATATATATAAATAACCACAAAGGTTAAGAAAAAGTGAAAGATTAGGGGAATAATTACTAGGTAATTATGGACCTAAGAAGTACTTATGAGTTGGAAGAGTTTAGGGCAAAGAAATTAGAAAGTGAACACATAAAGGTAGAACAATTTATGTTGCTACTTGCCACTAAGCAAAAGCAAGTTATTCTTAGAGAAAAGGGAATTAAAATTCAGGCTTGAAGTGAGGATGCTAAAATAAGGGCCATGGATACTAGCGTCATGCCTCCAATTCAAGCAGAATACTTTATCAATCTTCATAAGGAAATCTTGGCAGAAAGAGCTGGTAGTGGTGGAAATCAATAGTCATTTGTTTTTGTTCTTTATTTTCAGTATTTCAAAATGCATTATCTTTTAGTTTTTCTTTTCAGTATTTTCAGTATTCCATGATGTACCTTGTTTATTTCAATTCAAATCTTTACTTTTGTTAAGAGACTCCAAACCTGAATATTACATCATGTACAAACAAAACCACATGCAAGTCCAAGAAGTATGCTGCTCATTAGTTCATTCTTTATGACAATTTACAATTATGGTTAAACAATTAAATATTGGAATAAAAGGTGTATCACATATTCACTTGAAATGAAATTCAATTAACTAGGACAAAGTTATTAGGTCTAGTTGGGCTGAAAAATTCATTAGTGATTGTATTGCTCAGAGTGTGCATTTTCATTTCAGCAACATAATTTGAAAACTTAAATAATAATAATTTGGAAATTTAATTGAGATCATTGTTACATGAACAAGAACTCAAATTACGAAATAGAACAGAATAATAATTTGAAAATTATTGCTTTCCATGTACTTTCTATAGGTGCTTGACAAGATCCTCTTGGAGTTGAATATGCATTTGTTTCTCTCTAATCCGATGATGATTTTCAATGAACTCCATTAGTGTTAGTGTATACTAAAGTGAAGCTAATATACATGAAATGCCAGCAACTCTATCATATAATTTTTTAATTTCATGCATTTGTCTTGGTCTACGAACACGCTCCCTTTCAATGAGTTTGGTACGGTTTGGTATTTTTTGTACCAAACCCATGGTAATCTTCCTCTCTCCTTACTCTTTCCTCTCTTTTCGTTTGATGTTTTATAAGTTTATGGGTTTGATGTATGTAAATATGAGTAGTACGTGAGTAGTGGATTTGGGGCTAGACCTAAGCCCTAGCCGAAATTGTGTATAAACATTATGTTTTGATGTAATTCATGAGCATGCTTTTGTATTTTTATGATGCTAGTTTACTTGTTCTTCATTTATGCTATTAGGAATCATGATCTATGTGTATGAATGTTGAAATCTCATGAAATAGGAGTTGTGAACTTAGCTTACTAAAAGCATGTGCAACATAGAAATGGTGATTTTACAATAACCAAGTAAATTGCTTGATTTCCTTTCAAATAGACCATAATGCATGTTTATGTGAACTTTGGTAAACCGATAACCAAGGAACGTTAGATTACATTTACATAGATTTTACCTTTAGCCGATAACCAAGGGATGGGTAAAAGGCAATGAGCATGTGGAATTGCTATTTCCAATAACCAAGGGTAGTTTAGTTCACATGTTAAAGCATATTTTTTTCTCGGTATCTCCTTGTTAAATCCGAGAAGGCCGGATTTCATCAAAAACATGACTATTTTGCATCTTATCACAAAGTTTGACATAATGGAGGCTAGGTGTGATGCCTTGGCTTCCCTCTTCATTCTTATATTGAAATCTCTTTCTTTATTTAGTTACTTTACATCCTTGTTCTTACTTTAATTTGCTGCCACTTTGAACCATTAAAAAATTGAATCACTACACAAACATTGTAAATATCATCTCCAGGAATCACAACCTCCAAAGGGTTTATGGTTTTTAGGCTTGTAGAAAGGTAGATGGCATGTGCTTTCTAGGTTTATTTTCGCTGTAATTTAGTTAGGTTGAGTTTCCCCCAATCCTTTAGATACGATACTTTACTTTTTCCCTTTACTAAAACTTAACCTTCTAATCTTGGGAGTAGGTAACATCACACAAATTTACACTTATTTTCATACTCATGATGCAACCAACAGTATTTTTTGAAGGTGTCTCATTTTTATTAACTTGTTCTTTGAATTTTTCCTTTTTGATCACTTCCTTTGCAGCCTTTCTCCCAATTGGCCTCTTCAAGGGTACAGGTTCAGGACCTTTTACATCATCATCTTCTAAATTGATTGAATCTGAAGTCTTACTAGAATGAGCCTTGAACTCTTTTCTTTCTTCGATTTCAATTTCGTTTGTTTTTTTTTTTATCCGATTTTGCTTTCGTCTCGATTTCTTTTTGTCTCGATAAAATCTGAGTTTGGTTTTCTGTACAGTTTGTTATTTCCGAATCATTGTGTTAATTTTGATTTGTGCTTCGTGAATTTGAGCTTTGATTATGTTCGATTAGCTATATTTTCTTGATTCTTAGTTTGTTGTGCAAAATTTGATCTATTTTTCGTTGTACTAAGGTTATATGATTCTGTTTTGAAATAATTTGATTCGTTTTTCTAGATTTTGATGAATTGATAACAAATTTAGGTGTGTTGGTGTGGATCAAGTTCATATTTGAGTGACAACTAGATATTGCAGATACTCGGATTTTGATCCTACATTATTCAACTTAAATTAATAAGATTTATAACTTCATTTCTTGAGGATCTGAAACCGGGATAGTCATCTATTTTTATAGAGTATATTTTATATACTGGAATGCGTTGTTAATCCTTCTTCAATTATGAATGCATTATTTCTATTATTTGGTCTCTATTCTTATCTTGTCACTTCTGCTGGATTTCATTCCCATACGCTTTTGTAGTCGTTTCTATGCAATTCCTTAAAGCTTTCCCTAAATTGTACTAAATTCTTAATGGTGTGCTATATTTTGTTGTTTGATGCACAGATGAGTACTATTTTTTGTGAAATTTCTTCTAAAAGGGATCGAACGATGTCGATATTGGAGGAATTCCGTGTAATGGTGGAAAACCTTGAGAAGTGGATACCACCATATACGATTATGAATTTTATCCATCAGCTAGTTTCAATCTCGTGTCAAGTAATTGTTTTTCCAGCTTTGTTGTCGGAGGCATATACAAGAGGAACCATCACTGTGAATAGTAGGAAGAATCTGGACAAGTTGTTCGAGTTTTTGGAGAATCCAAATCACATTGTCATTTCCTTAAGTGAAGGTATTTGTTTGTCAAGTTGTTTTAGATTTCTGAATTATTAGGTTTATTTATTGATTCGTTAAATAATAGTCCATCTGTAGTTCTCTGCAGGCCTTCAGTAATTACTGAGAAAAGGCCAGCATTGGCTCCAATTCAAGACTTCATGGCTAACTATCAGTATCACGTTAGTTGCGTATAATATTTTCAAGTTTTCTGTGTTTATGGCTATAAACTTATGAAATGTAGTTCCATATGTTAGAAAATGTCTACCCTGGACAGAATTTTAAATACTTTGTATAAAACATCAACTCTCCACTTAAACTACCCTTTTTTTTTCTTTTTTTTTTCAATTGGTAAGACTGTTACAGAGTAGAAGAGCTGAAAATTGCAATGAGTTGAAGGTTGTCCATTCTGGAAGTGAAGAATACGATAGATCTAAGTTGCTGAAGGATTTAATTTGGGAATTTATTAATAATCAAGCTCGACTTCACTAAAGGTTACTTGCTGAAGAGGTAAAGATCTGTCAGCAATTCAATGCAGAAGAGAGTGATGTTTCTAAAGCTTAGTTAGTTATGATGACTGATAAGTTATGCAGCCTTTTTTTTTTTAAGAATGAAGTTATGTTTCCTAAACAGTGAAACCTCCATGTAAAGCTAGTTATATTTCGTGCGTGTACTTCAAACTTGCCTAATTCTCTAATTTTAGAAAGGTGACACTGAGTTTTCTCGGGTTCTCAACACCTGATCTTCTATTGGTTTATGCTATATGTCCAATTCTTGTGAATTTGATGGAGACTCAATTTTGGCAGATGTTTATTTGTTAGTTATCAGCTTGCATTTGTTGATTTTTAACTTTTTTCTCACTGCACGCATAATCATCCACACACAAATAGATAAAATAACATAGATAAAAAAGCTGAGACTACCCAGCCAAATTTCAATATTAACATAGCAAAGCCCAGCACAAGGTCATTGTTCCCAAAAAAAAAAAAACCAAACAAAAACAAAGAAAGGTACAGAAACACATATCCCTAACAAGTACATCATAGCTTGGGGGAGTATTGCGCCAATTTCGCCTCTTGTCCATTGGTGAGCAAATTATTGATATAATTGTCTACTCCACTATTGTCTTCCATTGCTCGTGTGAAGGGGGCCTCCAATTTCTCGTTAAGGGTCTCTGGGTAGCTGCAACGAAACAATGGTCAAACAAATTCAAGGCAAGAACAACGAAATGGGAAAGAAAAAGAAAAAGAAAAGAAAAAATTCACTAGGAAGATGTGCTAACTTTCAATGCAAAACTTATTTAAATATATTTGTGTAATATTTAATCGGATTTTCATTCGCTAGTGTAATGATGCTACTTAGATTGGCTATTTCAGAGTTTAATTTATTTTAGTTTGTTTGTTTTTATTGATCTTTAAACAAAATGAAGCATCAATTATAATGTGAAGAAAATATTAGCCAAAGTAAAATGAGCATCTGGTAAAATACAAGGACCAAAAGGGTCAAAGGGATTGGCATGAACCATTTGACACGATAATGCCCTAGCGTCGCGGGGGGTTTCATGATCAGCATGATAATTTGATTGTCCTTGTTAACAAATTTGACTTTAATTGTAAAATTGCAACTCCATACAGTTCATCGACAAAATCAGTAGATATTAGTCATTAGGCACACTTATAACACCGTATACAAAAATTTACCAAACAATTTAGCAATGTTTTTATTAATCACAACATTTTTAAAGCACTATTTAACAAACATTGAGTTTTTTTTTTATAATTGATTATTCTCACAGCTAAGATTTTTCACCACTGATTTTTCTCACAATAATACTAAACTAAGCCTTCGAGTTAGAAAAGAAAGCCAAAAAAAATTTTCAAAAAATTCCATAAACAAACTAAGTCCATGAAAAATCTAAAGTCCATCAAAAATCTATATGTGGAAGGTAGTCGGGATTGTACAGGTTTCACGGTAGACCGGAACCAATACCTCGACTCTTCATGCTGCTGGTCCTGGATCGGAACCACATCTTCCTGTGAGTTCGAAAGCTCCCACCCTCCTCATACTGGATCAACTGTGGGGACAAACTATCATCATACTTCATATCTACATCATGATCATCATCATCATATACATATGAGCTGTGGACCGAATCATCATGTTGATGAGTAGGTTTCTCGATAATATGATTGTTGATCCCATGTTGCAGGTGCGCTAAAGAGCATCATCCAATACAAGTTCAAAAATGCCATGTTAGCAGTTGCAACATATTCCTGGAAAGGAAACTAGCCAGCAAATCGTAAAAAAAAAAAAAGACTTACCTCTTCTGCCATCACCATCATCGGACTCCCTATCTTTTAGAGAACTATCGATATCATCAACATACACATAGAAGCTATGGACCAAAGCATCATGATGATGCACAGGTATCTCGATCATGTCTTCGCTGATCCCAGTTTGCGGTTGCAATGAAGAGCTGACATCTAATACTAATTCAAAAATTTCATGTTAGTAGTTGCCACAAATCCCTACAAGGATACTGCCCATAAAATCAGGTATTTCGGTCAGAAAGCAATTCTCCAAGTCATCCAACGCTTCCAAATTAGGATCCCACTTTCTTTTTTGATTTTGAAGCAAGGTACGACAACTATTTACATCGAAACTTCTAAATCCAAGTTTGAATGGGCAAATATCAAGACAATGGTATACGAGGGGCTACCTGTGAAGCAAGTGAACCAAAATCCCCTGATATGTCCCTATCCGCTGCTGGTTCTTAATCGCCTCGGCGAGAAAGTCCTGAGAAAGCCTAAGGTAAGGCCTTCAAATAACCTGCAAAATACATATATTAAAAAAAATTATTATTAATATAAAAAATTTGTAAGTTAAAAATTTACAAGCTATAGGTAAGAAAGGTTTACATTGTCTGCATCATCCCAAAGTTCACCCATGAGCTCGTGGTACTTCTCCTCCTTGTTCTTGTTGCTAAGCATTGTGGAAATCGATGTTGCCCAGCCTATAGATAGAGGGAAACCCAAAGGTCTCTCAACATCATCGGGCTTGAACTGTTCCTTTCTAAATGTAGTGAGATGCTCTAGTGCCCAAACCATCAAAAAATACAAGTGGCCTTCTATTACCTCCTTCTTTTTGTCATGTTTACCCAAACAATAGTGCAAGTGTGCAAGCTTGCAAGCAACTAAATTTCCCATGCAAGGTTCCTTATTTCCCCAATGTCTGACAAATCCTCTAAATAGCTTAAAGTCGCAGTTTCATGCTCTATGGTCTGTAATAGTACCGTCCCTATGACATAGAGGACAAAGGCTTTAACATATTCACCAAATCTATCGTTGTTTACCTCTACATCATTGGATATAGTTTGGAATGCCTTTTGTAACCTTTCAAGCTTCACAGACTCACATGTTACCAAGTCGATGCCCCAACCCTTGTATGATAATGGACTGGTTGTTCTCTGGGTCTCTTTCAATTTTCACGTCTCCCTTTACCCTAGCTTGCCTTCTACCCAAAATCTAGTGATGTAAATGATGTCTTCTAAACCAAAAAATAAGGATTATTTGTTCCCAACTTTAAAACACATGCTTTCTTTGTCATATTATCTAACAAGAGCATCAAGCATTCTATTGTCATGGTGATTTCTGCCCAAAGTTTCTGCTAAACTATATAATTCAGGGAGCATCGTCCCCTCTAATGTCTCAAGGACCCTACGGTCAATATTCCATGCCAACAGCTTGCTAAATATTTCGTAGCAACAACTATTCTGTAAAAAAAAAAAATAATAAAAAATTACAATATAAGAAAAAGAACCTTGATATAACAAAAACAGTTCAAAATAAAGTAGACAATAATATACAAGGCTCATACAGTAAACTATGACCATATTACTTAGCCATTTACACAAGAGAACAAAACAAGAATCATAAGCCTCCATGTATATCCCACAGGTAGGGGTACTTAGATCACATTCAATCTAACCCTATCTATTTGAGAAATTGGAATCAGCTTAACATTGATGAAGTTGGAATCAATAATAAAGGTATAGTCATATATTTGTCTTACCAAACCACACCAAAACATTGTGCTGTAGAAAGGACAGATATCCTCTATAATTGACATAGCTTCATGAAATGATACAAGTTTCACAATACCACTAAGTAAAAAAATTTCTTAAATCTGGGGTGACTTAGGCTATGTTTGGTATGGCTGTACTTTTCAGAAAAGCTGGCTTCTGCTTATTTCTGAGAATAAGTAACTGAAAAGCAAAGCAGCTGAGTGATTGGTAAACTGGCTTTTTATAAGTGTTGTCAGTGGCAAAAGCAGTGGCAAAGTGTTTGGTAAACTCAAACTAACTTGTGCTTTTTGTTTGTGGAATGACCAAATTGGACATGAGAGATTATTTTCTTTGATTGTTTGGTAATACAATATTGTTCAAATGCTTTTGTTATTATTTTTAATCTTTTTGATGTCCTTATTAAGTTTTGTCAACTTTCAATTTTTATAAATCATGGTGACCATTGATTAATATTGGACAATTTTAAAAATAACTTATACAAATATATTATTAACATTAATGACAATCGGTTTCTGGTTCGCATCAAATAACCACAAAAAATATCATAACATATTCAAATGTTCACGTTATTACGTGCACTCATCAAACTTTGAGTAATGCTATTTCTTATTGTGTCAATTTCTTGTGCACCATCATTATGATATTCTTCTTCTACATCATCATCCATCTCTATCCCACCACTTGACCCATCACCTTCTCTTTCTTCACTGCGGACAAAATGTCTATCACGATGTGCATGTCTCCGTATATAATTATGAAGTGTCATGGTGGCAATAACAATCTTCACTTGCTTCTCAAATGAATAACCTTGCATGTCCTTTAAAATCTCCTTTTTTTTTTTTTTCCAAACTCCAAATGTGCGTTCTATAACGCTTTTAAGAGAAGAGTGTGCTTGGTTAAATACTTCTTTTTCATTTCTTGGTCTTACCTACGGTATTCTTGAAAATGTTGTCTTGGACCTTTGTAAGGTCCCAAAAACCCATTCATTTGAGGGTATCCCGAATCTACAACATAATATTTTTCTGCCAAATAAAGAAATATCAAAATTTTAACAAAACTTCATTCAAAACATCATAAAATTTGATCTAAAAATAACTATAATTAGATATAGTTACAGGGTGGAAGTTTCGGAAAATTCATTTCGGGATTTCGAAGAACCAATAGAAACACTCTTGTATCATTAGCAGACCCTTCCCATCCCGCACATGCAAAGATAAATTGTATATCAAAATTACATACCGCCATAACATTTTGTGTTGGTATTCCTTTTCTACCAATGAACGGTATTTGTTTTTGATGAGCTATTGAAGCCGGAATATGCACTCCATCAATAGCCCCGATGCAATCCTGTAAATAATTACGATATTTGTCAATTAATATAAGTAATTAAATTGTGAAATAATTTACAAGTAACACATGACAAATACCTTAAAATGAGGCATGTATTTGTTATCCCTCATTATCTCTGGTGCAGCACCATTAAATTCATTCTCCAACAACTTGATTATTTATTTACCTAGTTTACACAAATTATCTAGTGCTTGTCCAAAATATCTACAAATGGTTTCACCGGAATGTTGAAATCGTTCTCCTATTGACCTATTTCCACATCTTTATCCTAGGCACCACAATAACATTCCCACTACTTTAATATGACTTGTTCTGTTTGAACCCAACACCCCAAATTTAACTTCCAAATCACTACATAAACGATAAAATATTTCCTTTTGCATTCTAAAGACATTGTAACACTGACTGTCATTCCCTTATAATACTTCCATCATCCACTTATTACCTGTTTGAGAAGATACCATACACGGAGTTTTATGAACACAGTTCATGTAATAATGTTGAATGAGCATAGCATTAAGTTTTACACTTCGTAAAAATATCTCCTCCTCAACTTCATCTACTTTCGAATTGTTCATATTTCAATCCAAAAACCTGCAAATTTAAATGACTAAATTTGTAAATATGATAAATATAAACTAAATCATTAAAAAGCAGTAATGAACAAAAGATGTAAAGTACATTTTTATAATCCACATGCAGTATAATAATGTAGACTTTCAAACCAACCAATGAATATCCACATGATGAAAAACATGTAATAAAGTTCAATTCTCATAATTAAAAACATGTTGAAAGAAACACAAACATAAAACCTCAAACATAACATAAGACTATTTTTCGTTCACCTCAAATTTCAGCCACTCCAACTTCAAGTTAGGATCTTCCACAATACAATAAATCTCCCTCTTCTCCAGACTTAAAAACAGTCGAGTGGCAAAAAACCTGTCACGCACCGAATTTCAATCACAATAATGGGAACAAAATCAATCAAACACCAGGACTCTAAGCGTGATGGTTCGAACATCAAACAAAACAACTAAGAAAATTTTCCTTTAAACAAAGGCAACTAGCTATGTCCCAAACCCACAATGTAAAAACAGACTCTTTCTTTAGAGTCACATATTACATTACACAGAATTTGCGAATTAAATTGCGTTAACAATATAATAAGAAACCGCTCCTCAGAGCTTTCTACAGAGCGGAAGTCTTAACAATAGTAAAGCCACAAAATCAGCTTCCTACCCGATCAGCTGCTACAGAAGCTTCAGCCACGATTTTCCTAACCTGCACTATCAACCCCTACACGGTAGAATAGTGCACCGGGTTGCCACACAACAAATCCGAAAGCTTGTAAACTTATGAAAGCTTGTATGAGTAAACTCAAAACCACAAAGCAGAAACACATTCTTAAGTCACCTCAACCTAAACAACAATAAGCACATAACTCACAACTACAACTAAAACCGGTCTCTCTCCCCTTCAATTCTTTCCATAATTTCCAATGATCTTTGAGGGAATCCCATTTATTTTTCAGTTGTTTTCTAGTATATTCTTTTGTCGTTTCTTTAGTGAAATTACTGATTATATTCTCCCATCCCGCCGGATTAAAATGAGTATGTGGATGATTATTGTTATCCAACTCCTTGATACATAAGTCACAAAATACATCTACTAAACCCTCATTCCAAACAGCAGACTCTTTTCCCATCTAGCACAGATAAAAAGCATAATAAATGTTATGAAGAAAAGCTTTAGATGCATATAACAAGTACAGGTTATAGTATCTATTACTGCCCTACTTATGTTTTGGAATTTAACATGGAATCCTACAAGGTTTATCATGGATACTTTATATATAACAAGTACTGCCCTACTTCTACATATAACAAGTACAGCTCATGCATACAAGTAGAGAGAGAGAGAGAGAGAGAGAGACCGGGATGACCAAAGGAAGAGGGTATCAAATGTCATGGAGATCTCTAAAAGAAGCAGGAGAGACACATTTTCTCCCTCGGCATCAGAAAGTACAAGGGAAATAGCAATAAAGAGAATTAATTTCAGCCTATTCCTTTTTGTGAGTTCATATAGAAATCGAGATGACCAACAAGACCAATTTACAATGTTGATAATGTTATCTTTAAATACACTTCAATTAAGCCAACAATGGTAATTCCATCATACATGCTAAGATAACTTAGAATTCCTAGAATGTGAAGCAGGCATCTCAATCATCATCCCAAGACATATTGAAATCATGATGAAGTTACAACTTTCTGATATGAAGACTGGATTTATATATTGGAGGAAACATAGAAGTCAAGTAACCTAACCTCTTTGCCTAAATAATGTGTTGTATTCAAACTTATGAAATATCCCACGTCAAAGAAGTTTATGAAAGTATATTGTGCGCAATAAGTAGACAATTATGACTAATTGAGTGGCTTCATTGATAAGGCACTATATATATACAGAGACCGAGAGAGAGAGAGAGAGAGAGAGAGAGAGAGAGAGAGAGAGAGAGAGAGAGAGAGAGAGAGAGAGACAGAGAGAGAGAGACAGAGAGAGAGAGAGAGAGACAGAGAGAGAACCTCTAATTGTTCACTTTCAGCCTTTAGAACATCAATTAAATGTCGCAACTCCTTCACTTTAGCATTAGCTCTAGAAAATAAGGACTGCACCCAGAAACAAATGATTAGTAAATATCCACAAATGATATGATAACTATGCAGGATCTGCTGGCTACAAGATGCACTATAATACATAAACACAATAAATACATAATCTCAACTAGGAATATTAAGCAAATAAGATCCAGCTGTACAACATCTCAACTACTGAGACAACAGCATCCAAACAATAACATACATGCAGATCATCAATGTATTTGATATATGTTACACAAGCATTGCCTATTAACTTTAGTAAGGATCATGGCACAAAAATTCAATTAATGTTTCATTGAAACTGTAGCTACAAAGTTTAGACCTTGATTTAGAAGTTCTGTTACTCAATGGAGATGTTCCAAGTGTTCCCTTCCTATATGCTGACACTAAACAAGAGACCCTTTCCATGAAACTCCTGTAATATGGCAAAAGAGTTGAAAAGACAACAAAACTCTACTCTAAGACCTTGTCTTACTATGTGATACTGATGAACTCTCACAATTGAATAAGAGCATATGTCCAGTTAGTGCTACATCCAAAGTCTCACAAACTTGCTCACCGACTTGTTAAGTTAGAAGTACCGTACTTCTATAGATTTCTCAGCATGGCTTCTATTTTACAGTATAAGCTAACATCTATAGAGATTTAAGTTGTGTAAATCAAATAGATTACCAAGCTATGTCAGAACACATAAAATGAGGAGTTTTCATTTTGAAGTTACGTCCCAAAAGAAATTAGGTATTCTTCTCCAAGAATTGAAATGTATTTGGACACCCAACGAGGTAAAAAGGCGAGCTAGATGATTATAAGCCTACTAAGACCCTACTCCAATAAAGCCCAATGCCTTCAATGAGGCTTCCTTTTAGTGAAAAAAAAAAAAAGGAAAAGAAAAAAGGCAATAAAGAATGAACAAGTAAGGAAATATTCCCAATTCACTGTTCTAAGGCTACTCATACATTTGTGCTTAATGAAATTGTAAAAGATAGTTACTCTTTAACAAAATTCACCAAAATTATAGTATTGTAGCAAATATCATAATAAAAACGACCATTTCTAATAACCTGAACATAAGAGTTTTGGATAGTGATTGTTAGCTAGAGCAAATAATCCCTCTAGTTATAAGTTAGAACCAGCAAAGAATTCATAGAGACAAGAAGCAAAATCGTTTATAAAGACAAAATGAGATTAGTCTAAAGATGCATTCTTTGAAAGTAACATGAGCAAGCTAAGTAGAGTGCAAGTAATAGATAGCTGATTGGGATAGTAGTAATTTGCTCGTTTATGCAAAACATAATGAAGATGTTTGGTGATTAAGAACAACCCTCAGTAGATCTAGGAACAATACTCTATTCTACATAACCTTTTCCATCTTATTAGTCATTTTGATAGTTACAACTTTGTTTAAAAGTATATAAAATAAACTTTCATTTTATTCAGAGATAGCATTCTTAAGAGGAGCTCTGACACTACTACAAATCCAAATCTAATGATTTTCTTCTACTCACAAAAACATGCAAAACCCCGTCGGATCCACCCGCCAGATCTCAGCTAAGTCTTATGATTCTTTTCTCTCCTCTTGATTCTCGTCAATTTCAATTGCTACACATCACAATACCTAGTACACACACACACACACACATATGCTACAAATCACAATCTCTACCACTCATATTCGAAACTCAAAACGAAATTGATCTCAATTCAACAAAATCATCAAACTTTGAAACTGAAATAGATTAAAAATGAACCTGAATCAAATTGCCAAGGGGCCTTGCTTGATTGAGGCTTCGGTTTCCAACCCGAAATCCTGATGAGAAGCTACATAAGGCTGCGTCAGAGGGAGAGAGATCATGCGGCGTCTGTGATGAGGGAGAGAAGTTGATGCAGCGTAGGGATATGAGAAGGGTTTCATAGCAATGAGTAATTTCTTCAACCAATCAAGGGTAAATATCGGTATTATAGAAATTTCATTAATCTACAATCACTAGTGCCACAGTTCACTTCCGACTTCTGGCTTCTAAAAGCTGGGTTGATGCTGTCACGCCCCTGATTTTTAACACAAATAAAAATCGATATACAATCTCATAATTATACATGTGTGATCATTCAGTCATCAATATCAAATACCTGGAAACTTTTTCCCTTTAAACTACATACATATTGATGCCCCGAACCCACTATGTCAATATTGACCCGCTCCACAGAGTCATATATTACATAAGCTTACGAATTAAATTGTCAACAACAAAATAAAACGTAAATGCTCCTCAGAGCTTACTACAACGGAAGTTAAAAATAACGGTAAAGTCACAAAATTGTCTTCCTACCGTTAAGCTGCAAGCACGCTACCCCAACTTCAGCCACGATTATCCTGACCTGCAGGATTAACTCCTACACCGTTGAATAGTGTACCGGGTTGTCACACAACAAAACCGGTAAGCTTGTGAAAGTTTGCATGAGTAACTCAAAACAATCAACATAGCTCACACAGGAAATAAGGAAAACAACTCACACTTTGGTTCCTTAAAAACACACAACATAAAAAACAACTCACTCCTTGGTTTCTACCAAAGCGTAACATAGAAAGCAACTCACTCCTTGGTTTCTATCAAAGCATAACATAGAAAGCAACTCACACCTTGAATTCTATCAATCGTACCATAGAAAGCAACTCACACCTTGATTTCTATCAATTCGTTAATAAGGAAAACAACTTGCACCTTGTCCCCTTAAAAACCGTTAATAAGGAAGCAACTCACACCTTGTTCCCTAAAAACACGTAATCTCACGAGTTAGATATAACCTAGCACCGTTACCCCATGAATCACAAATGGCAGACAGACAAGAGCTCTAACTGAATTCGTAACCACTCGTCTGGCCAAAGACGTGATTACCTGATACTCTGCCCAAGGTCATAGACCTTCATTCCTCGGACTTCTTAGTACCTCGGAATAAAACATTGAAGAAGTCGCACAGGACTCAAAATGTTACACAAATCTCAACGCTTTTCAAAAAAAATCGAAATCAACATTTCCACAATCATTTGTTTTCCGAAAAGCCATGACACAAACAATAAAAAGCATCATTCATGCATATTGTTTTCATAAATCAACAAAATCCAACAAAACATATATATTTCACGTAAATATATATATATATATGTAGTCATCCGCTCAGGAATGCCTAGCTACTAATACCAACTATAGTTTGCAGTTAATAAACAACTCTCAAAACGATAAGGGTATTCCGTTCGTAAATGAACCTTGTGAGATTACTCACCTTGAAACTCCCGCTGCGTCTTCAATATAGAATAAAGCAGCCAAATAACCGTCCAAAAATACTTCGTTAAGTACCTAAGGAAGTACAGCCTTGATTAAGTCAACGAATCACAATTAAATAAAGTTTGAATCCCCAAATCGAACTAAAATCTCAAAGGTAAAGCCAAATTGAGGCGAAACCACTTCCGAGACCTCCCAAAGTCTCCTGAATACTTCCACGATCGATATGTCCAAACCACAAGTCGATCAAACGCTCGAATCCTTATGGATCGAATAAATCAACCGGTATGAAACCGTAAAAATCATAACAAATTCATACGAACTCCAAAAATTGCATATTATATATCGAAACGCTAGTATCGACGAGTAGAAGATATATAATACCAGAAACAGTCCCTTACATGGCCAGAACGCCACCACAGGCGGTTGCACACCGCCACCGGCCGAAACTCAATATTTCACAAAACTTCCAACATCAAAGATGTTCATCTCAACATGCTTATCAATTTTCATAATTAGCATGAAGTCAAAATCGAAGTGAAAAGGGTAGAAAACTACCTTGCAAGCCATGGATTACTGTTCAATCCAAGTTGAACCAAGTTTCACATGAATCGATCCAAACAACCACAACAGATCGATCCAGGAGGCTGCTGCGAGCTTCCCAAGCCTAGTTTGAAGCTTCACTGACGTCGGAGATTGGAGAACCGATCGGGTTTGAATACACATATCTTCGCCGCCTTCTAGCGCCGCCGTGGGTGAGAATCGCTACTAGAGGATGCCAGAGGGATGACTAGAGCAAGGAGGCGAACTGATCTAGAGAGTTTCACCTCCGGAGACCGCCAGAAAAGTCAGGTCGGGTTGGCCGGGTCCGGGTAAGGTTATACGGATATCTTCGATACTAAAGGTGCAGCCGAGAAAAAAAAGAGAGAGAAGAGGGCTTTCCGGAAATGGCAAATGGAAATTATGAAAGAATTTTCGGATTTTCTCTATTTATACTAAAACGGAAACTTTTTCCAAAAGCCATAACTTCCTCATACAAACTCTGATTGATGCGTTCTGCATGTTCACGAATTCGTATCAACGCGCTCTACAACTTTCGTGAAGGAAGTTTTCTGAGAATCCTGACGTATAAAAAGTCAAACTTCGCACGACCCTCTAAACTGTGAAATTCAAATAATTATACGTACGAAAACAATTCCACTTCACATACAACTTACGGATAAAGCACAATAACAATTATTCGTACAACTGGTCCATTATTAATTACGAAAATTAAATAACGAAAATCCAGGTCATCACAGTCTACCCTCAAAAGGAATTTTGTCCCGAAATTCACGCTTGCTGATCAATAAACAACTGTGGGTACTTCGATCTCATATCCGACTCCAATTCCCAAGAAGCATCAGCATCGTCATGGTGACTCCGCAATACCTTGACCAAGTCAACTTCCTTCCTTCGAAGTTGCTTTGTTGACCTATCCAAAATACGAACAGGTTCAACAACAAAGGTCGTATCCGCATGTACCTCAATCGTGCCATAATCGATCACATGTGACTCACCCTTGACATACTTCCTCAACATAGACACGTGGAACACATTATGCACACCAGACATACTAGGAGGTAAGGCAAGCCTATAAGCCAAATCTCCTACCCTCTCCAGAATTTCAAAAGGTCCGACAAACCTTGGTGATAGCTTCCCTTTCTTGCCAAATCTCACCACACCCTTCATGGGTGAGACCTTCAAGAACACATGATCACCTTCTTTAAACTCAACCTATCTCCTTTTCAAATCTGCATAACTCTTCTGTCTACTCTACGCTGTCTGAATCATGTCCTTAATAATCAAAATCTTGTCAGTAGTCTCCTGCACAATCTCAGGACACAATAATATCTTATCTCCTGCTTCTGCCCAGCAAATAGGAGATCTACATGGCCTACCATATACTCATATAGCGCCTCATATGGTGCAATGCCAATACTGGAGTGATAACTGTTGTTATATGAGAATTCAATCAATGGTAGATGATCCTCCCAACTTCCCTTGAAGTCCAACACACAGGCTCTCAACATATCGTCCATCACTTGGTTCACTCGCTCAGTCTGCCCATCATTTTGAGGGTGAAATGCCATACTCAAGTCTAAATCAGTTCCCATGGCCATTTAGAAACCGCTCCAAAATTTTGAAGTGAAACGAGCATCACGATCAGAAACAATTGACACAGGCACTCCATGAAGTTTCACGATCACCTCGATATAAAGCTCTCACAACGTGTCAACCGAATAAGTTACCGACACAGGAAGAAAGTGCGCCGACTTTGTCAGACGGTCAACGATCACCCACAATGCATCATGATTACGTTTGGACCTAGGCAGTCCAGTAACAAATCCATTGAGATCTGCTCCCATTTCCACACGGGAATAGGTAATGGCTTCAAAATACCTGCATGTCTCTGATGCTCAGCCTTCACACGTTGGCAAGTAAGACACTTGGAAGCATACCCTGCCACATCCCTTTTCATTCTATTCCACCAGAATTTCCTTTG
Source organism: Rosa chinensis (assembly GCF_002994745.2). NCBI lineage: Eukaryota > Viridiplantae > Streptophyta > Magnoliopsida > Rosales > Rosaceae > Rosa > Rosa chinensis. Next base: position 38,099,193 of record NC_037094.1, read on the forward strand.
CAAATCCCGATACATCTTGGTGCTTCAGGATGCACAGTATACCGCGATCGATGTCCCTTACAAAGAATCTCTCCCTTGAGGTCGACACGATCCTGAACATACAACCTATGTTTCATTCGCAAACCACCATCTGTTCCCACCGTCCACTCCGATGGAACACCAATGGACGAATCTGCAGCTAACTCTGCCAACTTCGCATGTGAGAACTTATCCTCTGTTTAACCCTGAATGATCCTGGAAATCAGGGTAGGCTGTACTGTGATACTTCCAGGGAAACTCCTATTCTCAACTCTTGCTTGTACAAGGTCAAACTCAGATGCAGTCTCTAACATAAGCCACTCCTGAACCATAACAGAAGCAACTATACCTCTGGGCTTCCTACTCAAAGCATCTGCCACTACATTGGACTTTCCTGGATGATACTCAAAGGTGACATCATAGTCTTTTATGAGCTCCATCCACCTTCTCTGTCTCATGTTCAACTCCTTCTGAGAGAACAGATACTTCAAACTCTTATGATCCGAAAAGAGTTCCAACTTCTCCCCCTACAAGTAATGCCTCCAAATTTTCAAGGCAAAAACAACTGCAGCCAACTCCAAATCATGAGTGGGGTAATTACGCTCATGAACCTTCAACTGTCTAGAGCCATAAGCGACAACGCCACCATGCTGCATCAACACACACCCCAAACCCTGATGAGACGCATCACTATAGATGACTAAACCACCACCACTCGTGCGAATAGTCAACACTGGGCTGTGGTCAATCTTCTCTTCAACTCATTGAATGCCCGCTCACATTCCTCAGTCCACACAAACTGGACCTCCTTCCTGGTCAACTTGGTCAAAGCCGAAGCTATACTAGCAAACCTTTCGATGAATCTCCGACAATAGCCCGCCAAACCCAGAAAACTATGTACCTCAGTAACTATAGTGGGTTGACCCCAGTTCATCACTGCTTCCACCTTAGAAGGATCCACAGAGACTCCATCCTTCGAAACTACATGACCAAGGAATTTGACCTCCTTTTGCCAAAATTCACACTTCTCGAATTTCACAAACAACTTCCTTTCTCTCAAAATCTGTAGCACAGTCTGCAGATGCTTATCATGATCCTCCAACGACTTGGAATAAATCAAAATATCATCTACGAACACTACCACGAACTTATCCAAGTACGGACTAAACATACGATTCATCAAGTCCATAAAGGCAGCAGGTTCATTGGTTAGACCAAAAGGCATGACAACAAACTCAAAGTGTCCATATCAGGTCCTAAAAGCAGTTTTAGGAACATCCTGTTCCTTCACCCTCAACTGGTGATATCCGGATCTCAAATCGATCTTCGAGAATACGGTAGCTTCCTTAAGCTGGTCAAACAAGTCATCAATCCTAGGTAAAGGGTACCTATTCTTGAACGTCACCTTGTTCAACTGCCGATAATCCACACACAACCGTAGTGAACCATCCTTCTTCCTCGCAAACACTACATTTGCACCCCAAGGAGAAGTACTAGGTCTAATGAACCCTTGCTCAAGTAAACCATCAATTTGATCCTTCAACTCTTTAAGTTCAACTGGTGCCATCAGAAAATGTGCCATGGATACAGGTGTAGTACCTGGTATCACATCGATAGTGAAATCCACTACCCTCCTTGGAGGTAACCCTGGTATGTCCTGAAACATATCACTGTACTCGGAAACTACAGCAATCTCTGCCATAATCGCAGCATAACTCACCGATTCCACATGAGCTAAGAATCCTGCCCTCAAAGCAGTATATGACCTAAGACACTGATAACGAAACACCGACTGTCCAGGCATATGAAATGACACTATCATTTCAAAATAATCAATCATGGCATGATTTGGCCTCAGCCAATCAACACACAAAATAACATTATACATATGATCTGCTAACACAATCAAGGTCGCGGTAAACTCCCTACCACCAATCACAATTGGGCATGCATCACAAAACATACACAACTCAAGGGAAACACCAAGTGGGGAAGTAACACACAAGGGTCTAGCAAGAGGCCTAGGAGTCAAACCTAACATATCAACCACAGAACTAGATATGAAAGTGTGGGACGTTCCCGTATCAAACAACACCCTAACAAAGAAATCAAATAAGGATAAGATACCTTCCACTCCGGTATTCTGCTGACCAATAGCAAACACCCTGGCCTGCCCCTGAGGCATTTGCCTCTGCTGGTTCCCTTGTCCCCTACCCTGCTGCTAGGTACAATCCCTGGAGAAATGCCCCGTCTGGCCACAAGTAAAGCACGCCAAGTTCTTTGGTTTTGTGCAAGCCTTAGCAGTATGGCCAATCTCTTTGCAGTTGTAACATCTCATGGGTGCTCCCTGCCCAATAGGTGCAACCCTGGCAATCCTAGGAGGTGCAGCCCTAGCCGGCGCCTGCTGATTAGTCATCTGCCTCTTCGAGAATCCACTTCAAATCCCAGATGCCTTACTGCTCCCCGCAGTTGCCTTTCCCTTCCTTTGGAAATCCCTCTTGGCCAATTCATGTTCCTGGAAAGTCAGGTTCTCCTGCTCAATGGCCATAGCCTTAGCGAAAATGAGCTCCACCATCTTCAGTTCTAGAACAGCGACATCGCGCCGGATCGAAGCATTCAATCCCCACTAAAACTTCATAGCCAGACTCCCCGCATCCATCTGTCTCACAAACCTATAAAGTCTCGAGAACTCCGCCTTATAATCCCTCACACTCATAGTCCACTGGACTAACGAGACGAATTCCCTTTCCAACTGCTCCCTCACCAAAGGCGAAAAGTACTTCTTCCTGAACAGTTCCACAAAACCATTCCAGGTCATGGTGGACACATCCATAAGTCTCTGTGTGTCATTCCACCACACCCGTGCATTACCTCGGAGCATAAATGTGGCAATCTTTCTCCTCTCAATGTCGTCGCAGACGACCATCTCGAAGTAGGCAATCTTTCTGCTAACATGTGATCCGTACCTCCCTAAAATGGGACTCCTCCCAGCCTCAAAATCTCCTTTGCCAACTTCAACAAACGAGTGGGATCTACAACATTCGCAACCTCCACAATAGGTGGAACAGGCAGGTCAACATTGGATGCCTCGACCTCATTCTCAAATATCTCTTCAACAGGAGGAGGAATCCTGCCCCTACCTCGGGCTCTACCCCTACCTCTGGGTCTACCTCGACCCCTAGCTCGGCCTCCTTGTGAATCCATCACCTTAGGAGCATAACAACCTGTGATTAATACTTGTACAACTTCCAACCACAAGTATAAGTTAATGTTATGACTAAATCAACCACAACACTACGTCAGAAGATACATGTCACGCCCCTGATTTTACACACATGAAAATCGATATATATAATCCCATAATTATACATGCGTGAACGTTCAGTCATCAATACAAATACCTGAAATCTTTTTCCCCTTAACTTACACACATATTGATGCCCTGAACCCTCAAGGTTAATATACACTCGCTCCATAGAGTTATATATTACACAAGCTTACGAATTAAATTGTCAACAACAAGATAAAACGTAAATGCTCCTCAGAGATCACTACAACGGAAGTCCAAATAACGGTAAAGTCACAAAATTTGCTTCCTACCGTTTAGCTGCAAATATGCAACCCCAACTTCAGCCCCGATTATCTTGACCTGCAGGATTAACCCCTACACCGTTTGAATGGTGCACCGGGTTGCCACACAACAAACCCGGTAAGCTTTTGCAAGCTCGTATGAGTAACTCAAACCACACACAACTCACACCAATCACGAGAATAACTCACATGAATCACGTTTAAATCAATAAACAAAGCACGAGATAAACTCACTCAAATCACGTTTAAATCAATAAACAAAGCACGAGATAAACTCACTCAAATCATGAGATAAACTCACACGTTTAAATGAATAAACAAACGCGTTTCAATCAAGAAACAAAGCACGAGATAAACTCACTCAAATCACGAGATAAACTCACACGTTTAAATGAATAAACAAGCACGGCGGACAGACTAGAGCTCTAACTGATCGTATTCACTAACCCGACCAAAGGCGTGAAGTCCCGATTTTCCCACCCACGATCCTCAACTCGTAAGTCTTTGGACCCGCGGTATAAATACCAAAACATTAAAGGAGTCACAATGGACCCAAAATGTTACACGAATCTAAAATGAAAGATTCCCCGTAATTGATCCCTATCAATTACTCCCGGTAAAAACTCATATTTGAATAAACCACCCGCGAACTAAAATGTTCCTCAAATACACAAATCTCAACGCTTTTCAAAACAAATCGAAATCAACATTTCCACAATCATTTGTTTTCCAAAAGCCACAACCCAAAACAATAAAAAGCACCATTTCATGCATATTGTTTCAAAATCCACAAACCACCAAAACACATATATTTCACGTAAATATATAAATACGTAGTCATCCGCTCAGGAATGCCTACTAATACCAACTATAGTTTGCAGTTAACTAAATAACTCTCAAAACGATAAAGGTAAGCCCGTTCGTGAATGAACTTCGTGAGATTACTCACCTCAGATTCCCGCTGCGTCTTCTATACAGAACCGAACTAACACTATCACCAACAACTCGTCCAATTCACCTTTAGAAGCACCTAATCACCAATGATCTCAAATCAGTAACGATTCACATTTGATTAAAGTTCGAAACCCCTATTTTGAACTAAAATCCCCAAAGTGGCGCCAATCGAGGCAAAACCACATCCGAGACCTCCCAAAGTCTCTGGAATACGTCCACGATCGATGTGACCAAACCACAAGTCGATCGGACGCTCAAATCCTCACGGACAGAATAATCGATCGGTATGAAACTGCAAAAATCATAACAATTCCATACGAACTCCAAAATTTGCATATTATATATCGAAACGCTCGTATCAACGAGTAGAACATATATAATACCAAAAACAGTTCCTTAAGTGGCCGGAACACCACCGGAACGCCACCACAGACGGTGGTGCACCGCCGCCAGCCAAAACTCAATATTTCACAAAGCTCCCAACATCAAAGTTCTTCATCTAAGCATGCTTGTGAATTCTCATAACTAGCTCGAAGTCAGAAAACAAGCTTAAGGGATCGAAAACTACCTCACAAGCCGTGAACAGTAATCCCAACTGAGTTGATCGAAGTTTCACGTGAATCGATCCAAACAACCACCAAGGATCGATCAACGAGGCTGCTCTGAGCTCAACCAAGATGACTTGAAGCCTCGCCGACGTCGGAACAAGGATTTCCGACCGGGTCCGAAAACGCCAACCTGCACCGCCTTCTACCGTCGCCACCACCGAGAATCGGTGCTAGAGGACACCACAGGGACGACCAGACGGAGGAGACGAACTGATCTGGAAAGTTTCGTCGCCGGAGACCGCCGCAGTTCGCCGGAAAAGTCGGATCGGATCGTCCGGGTTTGGGTCGGGTCAGCCGAATAATTTTGATTCTGAAGGTGCGAACGAGAGAGAAGAGAGAGAAAGGAAATAGTTTCCGGAAAAGGAAATTATGAAAATAGTAAGTTTCTCCTTCGGGAAACTTCTATTTATACCAAAATGGAAATTTCTTCCAATGGCCATAACTTTCTCATACGAACTCCGATTCTCGCGTTCCACATATCCACGAACTCGTATCGACGCGCTCTACAACTTTTGTGAAGGAAGTTTTTGGAGAATCCCAACGAATAAAAATTCAACCTTGAGCCCCCCCTAAAGTCATACCTTTCAAATAGAAATTCGTCCGAAACACTTCCGCTCCATCCACGAGCCACGAAACCGTCCAACAACCATAAATTAGATTCCGGAAATTCCTCGGAAAATAAATACGAATTTCCGGGGCATCACAATACAATTCTATCCCCTATGAAATCAAGAGTTAAATCTAAAGGTCCTCATTCCTCAAGAGATTATAACTCCTAGAAGCTACTTTAAGCTCCTACACTATGTTCACTAAGCCAACACTACCCTGAAGACTCACATTCCAACGCTCATTGCATACTCAATGACTATATCAATACCGAAGAGTATACGATGGGGATCCGCTGCAGACGGGCCATCACTCGAGGAGTACTGATTGTCACCAAATATGCACCTTACGCTCTGATACCAAACTGTCACGCCCCTGATTTTAACACAAATAAAAATAGATATACAATCCCATAATTATACATGCGTGATCGTTCAGTCATCAATATCAAATACCTGGAAACTTTTTCCCTTTAAACTATATACATATTGATGCCCCGAACCCACTATGTCAATATTGACCCGCTCACAAAATCATATATTACATAAGCTTACAAATTAAATTGTCAACAACAAAATAAAACGTAAATGCTCCTCAGAGCTTACTACAACGGAAGTTAAAAATAACGGTAAAGTCACAAAATTGTCTTCCTACCGTTAAGCTGCAAGTACGCTACCCCAAGTTCAGCCATGATTATCCTGACCTGCAGGATTAACCCCTACACCGTTGAATAGTGTACCGGGTTGTCACACAACAAACCCGGTAAGCTTGTGAAAGTTCGTATGAGTAACTCAAAACAATCAACATAGCTCACACAGGAAATAAGGAAAACAACTCACACTTTGGTTCCTTAAAAACACGCAACATAGAAAACAACTCACTCCTTGGTTTCTATCAAAGCGTAACATAGAAAACAACTCACTCCTTAGTTTCTATCAAAGCGTAACATAGAAAGCAACTCACAGCGTAACATAGAAAGCAACTCACACCTTGAATTCTATCAATCCTACCATAGAAAGCAACTCACACCTAGATTTCTATAAATTCGTTAATAAGGAAAACAATTGCACCTTGTCCCTTTAAAAACCGTTAATAAGGAAGCAACTCACACCTTGTTCCCTAAAAACACGTAATCTCATGAGTTAGATATAACCTAGCACCGTTACCCCATGAATCACAAATGGCAGACAGACAAGAGCTCTAACTGAATTCGTAACCACTCATCCGGCCAAAGACGTGATTACCTGATATTCTGCCCAAGGTCATAGACCTTCATTCCTCGGACTTCTCAGTACCTCGGAATAAAACATTAAAGAAGTCGCACAGGACTCAAAATGTTACACAAATTTCAACACTTTTCAAAATAAATCGAAATCAACATTTCCACAATCATTTGTTTTCTGAAAAGCCATAACACAAACAATAAAAAGCATCATTCATGCATATTGTTTTCATAAATCAACAAAATCCAACAAAACATATATATTTCACGTATATATATACACACACACACACGTAGTCATCCACTCAGGAATGCCTAGCTACTAATACCAACTATAGTTTGCAGTTAATAAATAACTCTCAAAACGATAAGGGTATTCCGTTCGTAAATGAACCTTGTGAGATTACTCACCTCGAAACTCTCGATGTGTCTTCAATATAGAACAAAGCAGCTAATCCACAAAATAACCGTCCAAAAAATACTTCGTCAAGTACCTAAGGAAGTACAACCTTGATTTAAGTCAACGAATCACAATTAAATAAAGTTCGAATCCCCAAATCGAACTAAAATCTCAAAGTAAAGCCAGATTGAGGTGAAACCACTTCAGAGACCTCCCAAAGTCTCCGAAATACTTCCACGATCGATATGTCCAAACCACAAGTCGATCGAACGCTCGCATCCTCACGGATCGAATAAATTAACCGGTATGAAACCGTAAAAATCATAACAAATTCATACGAACTCCAAAAATTGCATATTATATATCGAAATGCTTGTATCGACGAGTAGAAGATATATAATACCAGAAACAGTCCCTTACATGGCTGAAACGCCGCCAAAATGTCGGTACAGGTGGTGGCGCACCGCCGCTTGCCAAAACTCAATATGTCACAAAACTTCCAACATCAAAGATATTCATCTCAGCATGCTTATCAATTTTCATAACTAGCATGAAGTCAAAATCAAAGTGAAAAGTGTCGAAAACTACCTCGCAAGCCGTGGAATACTGTTCAATCCGAGTTGAACCAAGTTTCACATGAATCGATCCAAACAACCACCACAGATCGATCTTCCCAAGCTTGGTTTGAAGTCTCGCCGACGTTGGAGATAGGAGAACTGATAAAGTACGAATACACGAATCTTCTCCGCCTTCTAGCGCCGCCGTGGGTGAGAATGGCTGCTAGAGGATGCCAGAGGGACGACAGGAGCAAGGAGGCAAACTGATCTGGAGAGTTTCACCGCTGGAGCAAGCTGGAAAAGTCAGGTCGGGTTGGCCGGGTCCGGGTCGGGTCGGGTCGTATGGATATCTTCGATACTGAAGGTGCAGTCGAGAGAGAAGAGGGCTTTCCGGAAATGGCATTTGGAAATTATGAAACAATTTTCGGATTTTCTCTATTTATACTAAAATGAAAACTTTTTCCGAAAGCCATAACTTCCTCATACGAACTCCGATTGACGCATTTTTCATTTCCACGAACTCGTATCGACGCGCTCTACAATTTTTGTGAAGGAAGTTTTCTGAGAATCCCTACGTATAAAAGTCAAACTTCGCATGACCCCCTAAACTGTGAAATTCGAATAATTATACGTACGAAAACCATTCCACTTCTCTTACAACTTACAGATAAGGCACAATAACTATTATTTGTACAACTGGTTCATTATTTATTACCAAAATTAAATAACGAAAATCCAGGTCATCACAGATGCTGCTTCCGCTTTTCAATGGAAGCCACAGCAGCTTCTGGAAAAAGCTGCTCACAAGCTTGGTTACCAAACGCTTATCGTCTTCCGCTTATAAGCGGGAGAGCAAAAAAGCCCCCCCAAATGCAGAGTCAAAAGGAAAAAGACAAAGACAGTGGAAAATGAACACAATCACATATGCCTTTTTGCACAACGCAGGGACATCCTCTTCAATAGCATGACTATTTACTTCTTTGTAAGGTTGATAGAACAGTATATTACGATTTTAAAACATTCAAGAATACAGCACATCCCAAATATTGCAATTAGTTTGATATAGAGCAGTAGCTAAAGATATTACTAGTTAAACTGAAAACAAGATATTTCTTGGGAATGAGGAAATTGTAAGTTGAAAGTTGAAATGTTGGAAAATTCGATTCACAATTTTTCAACTTTCAAGAAAAATCAAAATTTGAAGAGTTTTTTTTTTTTTCCTTCAAAGAGTGCAACTTAAATATTATTTAACTTTATGGTAACCCCCTCTCACCTCAACACTTCCTCAGTGACTGGTTTCGGGTTCAAGCTAAGGTATTGTTCCTTCAACTCTTTAATGGTGCTCTTGGTTTCCAATTCTGCTGCATTTCAATTTGAGTTTAATTTCTCTCTTCATTTTAATCATTTACAAGTACATATTCTAAGTCTAAATTGAATCAGAGCTTTTCTTCTCATTCATTTCGTGCTTGATATCACCTATGTGATGCTTAGCATGACATGCCTGCCTTGAAATCAAACTCATAAGACTATAATAGTTCTGATGAACAGTCACTCACTTTTGACAGTTAAAAGGCATATTCATGAACCTTCCATTTTGATACAACTTGATAACCAGTTATACATTCTATTTTAATGTATTTAAATTTAAACTGGTGTCTGGTTTCAATCCTAAATTAGGAGTTTAGGAAATATCATTTTCAAATCCTCGGATTGATGGTGATAATAATTCAATAACTATGATATCCAAACCTGGAATGGGTGATAATAATGCTTGATCATTGATCCTTGATTATTATTTTTTTCAAAAAAGTTTGAATTTGAGTTTTATAGCTTCTGTTTGAACTCTTGGTAATGGTGAATTACTGAATTTGTGATCTTTGCATTTTGTGTTCTATTGTAAATGGAGGTTTTACTGTTTTAGTGTTCTACTTGAATGAATGAATGAATGAATGCAGACTTGTTTGAAGTTAATTTTTGGTTGTTTCAAAGGCATCGATTAATTAGAATTTCTTTTGTTGAATTGTTCAAATGAGCTGAAGGCTTCGAGAGGTCAATTTGGAGAATTGGAAGAAAACTTTAGAATTGTTGGTTTTGGGTGTCTATTATTTTTGGATTCTTAATTGCAGGTAATGAATGAGATTAAAGAAGAATGCATTTTCCATTTCTTTTTTTGGCTTTTGCTTTTCCCTTTGTGTTTCCTTGTCTGTACACACGCTCCTTCCAAAATGAGTGACCATGATGAATGATATGGATTGAAAATGATATGGAAGTTTAGGAAGTGATTCAATGCATTCAAATAGTTTTCTTTCCTTTTACACACGCTGTCCCTTTGCTTTTGCTTATGGGTGCTGCTATTGCCACCCTACTATTTTCTTAGTTCACCCTACAAAAATTAGAATTATTAAAAGACTATATTACCTAAGTGCAAAATGACTAATAAGTACACTAATTTTCTAAAATACAAATCTGTAAGGAAAACTAAATACATAACTAATTAATTTAAATACAAAGACTACTTAATTTCTCGTTTGATAACATCAATCTTCATCTTCTCCACCCAAATTAAAATTTAGGGTTAAAGACTTGTTACTCCTCATACTTTTCCCTTAAAAACAGTTTAGTACTTATTCTCCCTAACACTCACACAACAGGTCCTAAAATGACTATTATACCCTTCACTTCCTTTTTTTAAAAATTTTTCTCTCTTTTTGTTTTTAAACTCTCTCTCTCTCTCTCTCTCAAATCTCGAAATACAAAGGGTTTAGTTTTCTTCCAAATCAAGATCAAGAACCAAAGAGCATTACATACACAAACTCAATATAAAAATCCAAAGCGGAGAACCAAAAATCCATCAATCATTGTCCGAAATGTCTCATACCCAGTAAACGAAAATGAGTGTTCTTGAATACCTAGAAAAATTAAAAACAAAAAAACAAACAACAACAAAAAAAAAAAAAAAATTATAAAAATTAAAAATTATAAAAAGAGGAAGTGAGGGGTATAATAGTCATTTTAGGACCTGTTGTGTGAGAATTAGAGAGAATAAGGACTAAACTGTTTAATTTTAAAAATTTGAACAAAACTGTTTTTAAGAGAAAAGTATGAGGAGTAACAAGTATTTAGTCCTAAAATTTATTACCATTTCTTTTTGTCTTTTTGTTGCCTCCTCATCGTTAATTCGTTATTCAATTCGTAAAACTATTAGTGTTACTTTCATCAAAATCTTTGCAATGCCCTTTATGAACGCTGAAAGTAAAAAAATTTAAAACACGAAAAAAAAAAATCAATCTTTTTTTCATTGCTCATAGTTGTTGACTTACTAATCTTTTGACATGGATTGAAATAGACGAACATTGAAACTAAAAAAAAATTTAAAAAAAATGAAAGTAAATCAGATTATAATTTCATTAGGAGACTTTAATATATGTTAGTTTTTTTTATCGATATAAATTGTACTTACATAAGCATTTGCAAGCATAATTAGCTATAATGAGCCATGCTCATGATACCGCCAGCGGTACCAACTACCGCCAACTGTGTGACCTACGAAAACACAGCCAAGCAGGCTACCGCCTGAGCCCTGGCTCACCCCCAGATCACCGCTGACGCGCCGCGCCAAAAAAGCATCAGCAGCTCCAGAAGCTGGGAACTGAAGCACATCAGTCCCACATCGAAAACATGGAAGAGCTCAGCCTCTTCCCCACCCATAAAAGGTTCTCTCCTCTCTCTCCTCATTAATTACGCATTGACTACTTACCTACTGTTATTCTGTCAATATAAATACATTGACTAACTTGGGCATCGGAAAAGTGAAGACCGCCCAGCGCGGTCTCCCTCTGATGCCGCTTTGTATTTCACTTGATAGGTAGCGGAAGCTCTGAGAATATTGCAAGTATCGGTCCGCCCATCGGATCAACGTTAACAAAGACTTGGGCTACCGCTCAAATCTTAAACATTAACATAAATTAAATAAGAGATTTTAGTTTTAAAAAAATTTAATTGGATATGTCATAAAAGGATATTTCTAGAAACAAAAATGGGTTAGTTAAGTAAATTTAATCATTGAAATTAATATATAGGGTGTAATGAGCACGTATGGTGAACAAAGAAAATGGTAGGGTGGCAATAGCCGCTCCCCTTTCTTATTTTTCTTTTCTTTTCAAGATCTAAGTTTTTCTCCCTGATCTCTTTTTCCTTATTTTTTGTAATGGTGATATTGGGAAGGCAAGAAATGAGCAAATGAAAGGGTTTCCTTGAATTTCTTTGAGCGATTTCAACTGGCATTGCATCACTGAACTTTTACCTTTTTTTTTGGCGTTCAAGTAGCCATGAAACTTTGATCCATTTTCTCATGTTTCTCCTCTAGGCTGCCTGTAATGAAGAAGAATGAAATGATGCAAAAAACAAAAGTTTGGAAGTGGAAGTGCAAGCATTGAGTGAGAACTTCAGAAAACTGGAAGTGGAAAATGGTGAAACAGAAAAAGGTGCAAATGAAGCGAAAGAAAGTGAAATAGAAAAGGATGCAAATGTCGTGATCTATTAGACTCAAGCTGACAAGTATAATACACCTCTTAATGAGAGGAACATAATGCGGTTGAGAAAGCATTTTCTTCAGCAGATGAGTACGTAGTAATGCCTATGTTGTTTCCTAGTAAGTTAGTATATTTGAAACTCTAATATTCTTTGGGTACTTCCATGCAACGAGGTCCTGGCATGGTAACTTATAAGCACTTAAAAGTAGAAATCACTAGTAAAGATTTGCAGTGCCTTAAACCATGCATATGGTTGGACGATGAGGTGATTTTAAATCACAATCTATCAAATTACTATGGGTTATTATTATTAATAACAACAAAGATGTGTCTTTCTTCGATACATTTTGTTCTTGATAGTGGGTAGATACTTTAACAGCTGGTGTTATTAATTGATCCATGTATACTTCTTTTCTCTAGGTCATAAATGTCTACTTTCAGTTGCGGAAAGAGAGAGAGAAAAGAGATCCCAATAAGTTTTTGAAATGTCATTTCTTTTGCACGTTTTTCTACAACAAGGTTTAAGACACTACCACTTTTTTTTCTTCTTCTTCTTCTTCAACATGTAATCTCATTTATCACTCAATTCAATAGCCCGTTTATATACCACAAATGGTTCTCTCTCCAGTGGCTCTATGCATAGACATTTTACTATAACTTCTTGTGGACTTTATATTGCAGTTAATCAATGGGGAAAAGGGCTATAACTCTGTTCGAACATGGACTAGTAAAACATAATCTGGGATACAGCCTCATCGATTGTGACAAAGTAATTCATTTTACAGTCTCTTGCTATATATATATATATATATATATATATATATATATGCTGGAGTTACATTGTGGAGGAAATAGAATCTATCAAAATCGACTGTAGGATGTTATCATGATAAAAATAAATGATTATGGTCAAAATTTCAGCTATTTTCGTTGTTGTTTGGGTCTTGATCTAGTAGTCAACCTTAAACCCTAAATATCACATAAAACTAATATGCTCATAACCGCTCATTCGAAACTTCTTTTTTTGATCTATCAACTCTTACAATCTCGTGGGTATGAGCTATATCAGCTTATATAAAAAATTTGGAAAGTTTATGTTCTCATGGTTCAGCTCCCCTTAGGGAAGTATAAGCTTATAAAGGATTGACCGCTTTGTTTGATGTCAAAATGACGGCGGATAGGAGTAATTTTTACATAGTACCTATGAATACGCTATAAATAGATGGGTAATGTCAAATTTATTGATTTTCAATTTCAATTTTATGAATCGTACAAAATCTTTTTACTAACTATACCCTTTAAAGGACAAGACAGTCAATTGATACAATGCATGGAAAAACAACCGTTGGATGTTAAAATTACATTATTTCAATTTTCCAGTCCAAAGTTGATCCAATTTCATCTATGTTTTGACCTCGATCCCCTAAATCAATCTGATACATCTTTATAACCCTATTTTTATCATCTACACTCTTCAAAGGGCAAGACCATCAACAAAAATAAAGCTTGAGACACTTATCGTTGGATGCGAGAATTACATTATTTTAGGCTTTTTGCTTCGAAATTGGTCTATGTTTCGACCCCAATCCCTAAGTTAACCGAATAAGCCTTTATAACTAACTACACCCTTCAAAAGACAAGACCATCAACGGATACAAAAATTGAGAAAATGACCGTTGGATATGATAATTACATTATTTTGGGCGTTTAGTCCAAAATTGATCTAATTTTGTCTATGTTTCGACCCCGATCCTCTAGGTCAACCAAATAAGTCTTTATAACCAACTCCACCCTTCAAAGGGTAAGACCGTCAATGGATACAAGGCTTGGGAAAATGACCGTTTGATGTAATAATTACATTATTTTAGACTTTCGGTCCAAAATTGATCTAATTTGGTCTATGTTTCGACCCCGATCTCCTAGGTCAACCGAATAACACTTTTTAACCCTATTTCTATTCACTATACTCTTCAAAGGGCAAGACCGTTAACGGATACAAGACATGAGCTACCAACCATTGAATGTGATAATTACATTATTTTGGATATAAAAATTAAATTATTTTTAGCTACCTATGTACAAAAATTGGGGAAAGATCATACTTTAAAATATGCATTATTTTTTTTTCCATAATTTTTAAAGGGCTGATGTGGTTTTTCAGGAAAAAAAAAAACATAAGTTTGATTACTAATTCAGGTAACAAAACGTAGTTTACAGTTTATTAAGAAAAAATATATATATAAAAAATATTTAAAAAGGAAAAAAAAAAAAAACAAAGGAGCTGGAGGTGGTTCGAACCTGGCCCCCATCAAGTTTAGCTATGCCTTAACCACTGCACCAACCAATGTCAAGAGCAACGCTTACTTCCGCTTTAAGAAATTTGTATTATTTTACCTGAGCTGGGTTACCCAGAACATTCGCTCATTCTTCGACCTCCTTCAAATCAACTTCATATTCAAATCTGGGTTTTGGATGGTTATTTCATAATCTTATATTCAAACTTCCATCTTACCACGCAATTGGCATAAAATTAAGGAGAACCCAATTGTATTACTGTCAGTTAACCTGAAAATTCGAGTAGAACTTTTAATTCAATTGTCTGGTATTCGCACCAACATCAATTTAGGTTTTTGATGTTGTTCAATACAAGAATTTGATAAAAGTTCATACTTAATATGAGCGAGGAGATGTTTGACTGATCCAAGATCAACGCCGCTATTGTCTGCAATCTGGTCCCGCTCCACAACTACAGCCTCTCCTCCTCCCAATCTAAACCTTCTTCACGACAATTCAGGACCTCCCAATCTATTGTATTGTAGTAGTTTTCTCCTGTTGTTTTCTCCTACCTCGCTTCTCCAGTTCACGATCTCTCTACACATGTAAGCAAAACAATAGGTTGCAAACTGTTACTCTTTTTTTCACCTTTGTAAATTTATCGTGGGACCCAGATCTCTTCCTAAACTTTAAAAACTCTTGCAGGTAACCGGTTGACACAAATGGACGGACATGATTGCTGCAAGCAATTGGACGGACAGAAAGAGTGCTGATGTGGACAAGCACTCTATGCTCGGAGCAGGCCAGAATTTTCGGGAAGATCTGTAGAAAAAGGTACTGTCTACTTCGTCTTTGTTAATTAACCAGATAAAGTTCCGTGGAAATAGCCAGGGACGTAGCTGTGCCTAGGGCTACTTGGGCTGTAGCCCAAGGAAGATTTTGGGCCAAAAGTTGCCAAGTATATGTATAGCCCAAATTAAAAAAATTACACTAAGTCTCAACACTTTGTGTCTCAGACTCCAATCCCCGTCTATCTGAGAAGTGAGAATCAATTACGCAATCACCGAGCCATCTCCCTCAGAGGCTCGGTCTTGCCAGTTTGACTTCCTCAATCCCTCACCGCGAATCCCTCAGACGATGATAGTATTGGAAGGGAGCATTGGAGCAATTTGGTTGGGGATTTTATATCCTCAAGTCTTCATCTTGTGAGTTTAATTTGGTTCTAATCTTCTCCTATGATAGAGTTTCATCTTACATTAATGCTATGTCTATATTGATGCCTTAATGTCTATGCTATTCTATGTGCCTATGTCTATTTTGATGCTCTGTGCCTATGATTGTAATTTTTAATTTACGGGGTGTTGGTTTTATGTCTCCCCCCCCCTCCCCCCCCAATTGTATGTTTTTTTAATAATGAAAGCGTGAGGAACAGCCTCCCAATGGATTCCAAACCTCAAAACAAAAATTGAGTTCTTCACAAAATTTTTCTATAGCTAAAATTAGCCAAACGCAAACTCAATTCCTGGATACGTCCCTGGAAATAGCATGTCGATTTCTGGATGAATTGTTCATCCGCAAATCACTGATAATACCAATGGTTCTCTTCCAACTTTCTATTGTTTTCTTAAGTTTTCTTGTTGAGTGAGTAGTTTGAGGTGAATTTCTGGTCATTAATTTTAGCCTTTGTTTTATACCATGTTGTTTTCCAATATAATTAAAATAAAAACACGTAAAGAGCTCCTGCTGAAAATGTTGTCATCAAATGTTGTTTTCTGTTTCGACGTAAATGAATGCTCAAACGACCTATGGAGTGATCGCTAAATGTTCTTCCAATACAATTATATAAAACTTGTGAAGACCTCTGCTGACAATAAAATGTTGGCACATATATTAGTTTTAATAGATTAATACTTGATGAACCACGTTTTTAGATACCACATACATCTCACCTTATGTGGCTGATGATGCTTGGCATAGCTCTTCTGGTCATGCGGGTTATGATGATATCTTTAGAGATTTGAGCGGTGGTATTATGGCTGCCTTTTATTCTAATCTTAATATTCGGAGCTCTGTGGCAGCGAAGATTATGGTAATCATTAAGGTTATTGATCAGTTAGCTTGGGTACGGGATTGAAACATATATGGTTACTACTTACAAGTTGACTTAATTGGCTCTTGTTCTTTCATTTCTTCATTCTCCTCAAGTGGTGGATGTCCCCCAAATCTTATTCACTCTTATTGTATAGATGATTATATGGGGCTGGCCAATTTTCAATTTCGTTAGTTTCACTTCCTTCTTGTATTTCTCATTTGTTTTATTTTCTGATTGCTTTCTCTCGAGGGATGAGCTAGGTGTAGGCTATTCCTCTGTTTGTAAAAATGATTACTTGGGAGTTGGGACAGCCCAATGTCCGTAAAGTTAATTTTTCAACATAATTAAAACAAAAGGTTTGGAAGACTGTTGTCATGACCTCGCCTGAAATAGTTAAAATAAATCTCGTAAGAAACCTCCCCGACAAACAATTCGTTTGACAAAACTTGTTTTCCAGTATAATGAGAAATAAAAACGTTAGACGATCTTCGATAAATGCAAGCCCGCCTCCCAAAGGTCTCCGGCGTGTGGACATTCACAATGGTGGTGGTGATTTGGATTAATCAAGGTGTAGTTGATGGTGCTGTTTATAATAATACTCCTGGGGAGCTACCAATACCACAAAAAGCAATACACAGCAAGAAACCAATCTTGTCCCACAAGAGTCAGCAAATCAGGAATTAACAGGGTCTTTTACAAGTTACAACAAATTTATTGGACCACCAATTCCAAAAGACTGGAAACTGAACACGGAGAGCAATACAACAAGAAGGAAAAAGGGCACCAAATTACACACAATTTTCAATGGCATAAACCTTATTTGTTGGATACTTGGATCATAAACTAAGTGAACTTCCCTGCCTCGTACTCTCTGGGACCGCCATTTTTCATGAAGTCCAAGAGCAATGAGGAGCTTTCAACAATTCCCTTATACTCATACTCATTCCACCATTTCATAAAACTGCTCTTCTTCAAGAAAATCTCAGGTGACACTGCATAATTCTTGAGAGCATTCCACACGTAGTCCTCAAACTCTTTCAACTTCCTTTTGTCATCAGTAGTTAGTCCTCCATTCTTCAACAAGATGAGAGCTTCCTCAACACGCGCCCAGAAACAAGAATCATCATTCAAACTAGAACCCACGTTCTCTCTTTTGGATTTGCTTGGGCCAGATTCTGGTTTTTCTTCTTGTTTCTGTGTTTCCTGCTTCTTCTTCTTTTCTTTCTCCTGGTTCTCCTGATACCATTCCTCCAACAGAGTAAAATGTTTAGGCCTTTTCCCAGCCGCAGTTTGGTAATTTTTACCCCCATCCTTATAGTAGTCTGCAATGTGAAGTGGTTCAACCATTCCTCTGTAGTTTGTGCCTGCATAAAGCCAACGAACCCGAAAGTGAGCTCCTTCTAACTGGGGCTTGTTCTCTACTTCTGTGACAGAGTCCTCCCAGTAATTCATGAGCTTCTTCTTAAACCCGGTAACCATATTGTCAGATTGATTGCCCATGTTTCTGTACAAGTCATAGTATCCAATATTTTGACGTTTGGCGTCCTTCTTGTACCACTCCAAGAAGGCCATGTGAATTTTCATTTCATTCAATTTATTGTCAGAATCTGAGTTCTTCTTCTTCTGAATTAATAACTTTGTTTCATGTTTTTTCATCTTCCTGACCAGATTGTCAGTATCCTGGGACTGTTGCTGTTGCAATGATAACATTTTAGTAATAAGTTGAAGAAAAAGTTTAGAAAAATATATCATATTCTTATCATAGTTTGATTTTTTCTTCTCTATCACTCCACACCAAATATAGAAATACATAAAGAATGACGATATTTTCTGTAAATTTCAGTGAGATCATATGTTACCAGTGAGACTACTCCAATTGCTAGGAGTTGTGTGATTATGCTAGCTTGAAGCGGATGGCTTTGCCCTTCAATGGACTTGAAAATATTACATAATGCCTTCCACTTGAGATCCTCCAAAATTTGTCCATAAGAAAACCCCAAATTAGGATCTTGAGTTTGAGAATTGGTTGTCACAAATTGTTCCGAAATGAAATCCGGGTCCTCAGAGCAAGCACAACCCGAAGCCGAGCACAACAAGAATGTTCCAAACGGCTTATAAGCACCAGTAGTTGTATTTTGGGACATAAAGATTTTCGGTGTATGATCTTGGTCGGAGACTATATGCAAGAAGCAAGACTTCCAAGTTGAGAATTCTAGCACACATTTTCGAAGGTGTTCATCGCCAACAAGTGGAGAACCGAAAGTAATGCAAAGGGGGCGTTTGGTTTTCGACAAGTTGAGGCCTTGTAGCAACCATAAGGTGAAGAGTGTAGCCACACTACCTCCCAAAAATTGTCCAGTGATGATTATTAATGGTGGGGTTTTGCTCTTGCTGTTCTCTACCAGCTGAAACATTGTAAAGGTTACTTACACGTCAGAATGATAATGAAGCAGAACAAGAGGCAAGCAAGTTATGTTGAATCTTTACAAATACTTGTGAAACTAACTCAGATAACTAATTTAGTTGTTAGCTTCTCACAACCAACCTTATTTTTCAGGAGGAGGAGGTCATTATAATGCGACTGGAATAGTTTGATAGCTGCTTCATTGATGGAGAAAACTGGATTGCTTTTGTTGCACAAAAATTCAAAGTGAGCAAAATCTTTTGACGAAACCAAGCCTTCTTGTCCCTGAAGAGAGCCAGGTGGAGTGCCAAAAGCTATGACGATTGGATTTTCTGGCTGGATTATTTCATTGTACAAGGATGGCTCTGCATTTGGATCAACCTGTCTTTGTTGCTCAATCGCACACCATGCCTGGTGTACCGGATCAGAGTTCACCACAAAATTCCCCGATTCTAAGCCGCTGCTAAACCTACCATCATCAAGAACATAAGTTAAACATAGTCAATATGGGAAGTGAAAATAAAATAACAGAACCCAGCAAAGAACCGGTGGTCACTACTTGAAAATGATAAGAAAATCGAAGCACAGTGGACTCAGATATGGTGAACAATCACAAAAACCAGCTTGAAAAAGAAAGGAAAACAAAAACAAAAATAGCATCAATGGACATTACGTACTGGTTTTGGATGGTCATCTTCAAGCTTTCTGGGATATGCTTAGAGAGACAGCAGAATGGTCATATATATATAGTTATATAGTTGGATCATTTACCTAAACCAACAACCCCCATGAAACTTACTGAAATGTACGAAGCACAGGAAGTCTTCGTCTTCGTCAAGCACGTCAAAAGTTCTTTATTATTTTGTGTCTGAAACCAAGAAATTTCATGAAAGCATCATAGGAAGACGAAGACCGAAGACCTTAGCTAGATACAAGATGCTTTCCTTGGCTAGATACAAGATGCTTTCCCTGTCCGTATCTCTCTCTAATAAGTTTACGTCTCCGCACACAAGTTCGTACGCAAATCACTATTACTATACAGAGAAATTATTCTATAGTCTTAGACGGTAACATCTGTTATTTTTTGCTGGAACGACTTTTGTCACAGAAGAACATATTTTACTCAAATTTCGAAGACTTCTTTATATAAGCACTTTCAGATGTAAGCACCAGGCAATTACTTCTTCAAAAACCAATTTGATTGTCTTAAACAGTTAAAAATCCCAGGTCGTTTTGGTTCTTAAACTACATTTTCCTGACCATAAATTAAATTTAATTACAGATCGATCAATGATCTGTAACGAATATAACTGGTTAAACTAATTAATCAACTCGTATTTGGGTGTGCCAAAATTTCCATCGAATTTGTACAGCCTTTGGCGAACACTTGGAAAATCCCCTTGCTCTGAATATCGCAGATAGCAAAGCAAGACCAATTATCAGAAAAAAAATGAGAAGCTGTAACAGGTGGCCTTCGAACATAAAGCTCAGCTTTACGGAAAACTGATGAGCGCAATATCCTAATTTAACATGCTTTAAATTGCTTTCCGAGAAGAACGCTCCACAGAACCAATACAGATATCCTTCGTGTATACGTTTGTGAGTGCGAAAAGCAACAGAACAAAGACAGCTTGAGCACTCATGATTCCAAAATGGCTGATGCTGTTACCAATTTCCATCCAACTCCCTGTATTCTGGACTTGTTATCGATCAAAAGTCAGCAAAGTTTGTAACATAACAGAGCCTTCATCTACATTGAGTATGTATAGAAATGCAGTGTCTTGCCCACAGATTTATAACTAAGAAATTAGTATCTTTATCTGTTTAACAATTACTTTATTCAGGAAATTCTCCTACATTAAAATACAAAAATGCAAATGACATTTCATGTACAAGGAACTGAAGACCAATGAGATGGCATAATTTTATTTGAAGAATATAGTAACCCTACCAGGAAGAAGAAATGCATAGTCATAACGTCTGAAAACAATATAACGAGAAAATAGCATCCCAATCATGGAAGTCGGTTCATCTTTGTTATTGCACTGAATAAGCATCTGCATTTTAATCCACCAAAAATAAGGTTAAAAATTTTCATTCATAGAAAACCAATTCAGCATTCTCACACAATAACTATGTAACATTAAACCATATAATAACAGGGTAGCTCAAGCCAGGAGAAAATATAAGTACAAGCTATAACTATTTGATAACTTGCTCACATTTTCTTATGGCTTAATGCTATAACCAGTTGTAAACACCTATCACACACAAAATTGTGATTGTACTTACATGACAAGCAGAAATGGAATGAATAGCTTGAAGATGAGTAACGCTGCCATAAGAAAAGGCTGCAATAAGAGAAAACAATATCAGCTAAGTAGCACAACTCTGCAAATAATTTGATTCAACAAAAATTCAACCTTCACTTACGCTGAAGACAGTAATGAACCGATAGACTGATGAGATTTCGAAACTTGCGATACTTGCAAAATTTCCCGTTCCGAAGAAGGCAACATTAAACAAGACCATCTAAAGACACAAACTCCATTAGCAACATACTTATCAAATCACGAGTCATGACCAGTAAAAATATGAAAACCACTATGCGATGTAAATGAATTCCACTTATACAACAGTCAGATACTTTTTATCAAACCTTTGAGGTCAATCATCAGCGTAATGAGTTTGAATCGTTTGATATGATTCCTTCAACAAGACTATCAGTACTAGCTAAATTTATTTGTGCAAATTAATAATTGATAGGTGGCAACAAGCCTTACTTTTCCAATTCACAGTTTTCTCAATATATATTGCCACTTTCACAAGATCTTATCAGACTTAATTCATAAGAAGCAACGTCACAGAGATCACTAATACGTACATGTAAGGGTCTCTGAAACTTCATTTGGAAAAGCAAATTGGAAAAAAAAATTCAAAATTCATGAAGATATAATTTAAGAAACCATAGCACCATACAAATATTAAAGGAATTCTGATGTCAGACAGCTCCAAGTATCGACCATCAACTATGGCATCGTCCTCCATATTGTTAAAGGAACTTGACAACCTTTTCACCTTACTTGAGTAAATAAGAGTGATTTCAAATAGTATCCAAGCCATGAGTACAAGAGCAAAAGCACCATAGAAGACAGCTTCATATCTGCATAAGTTTTGAGAATTAACCAAAACATTAAGACAAATCCATCCTAATATCATGCATATCACAAAGCTGTTGAAGACAAAGATGAGAGGTAACACATAAATCGCCTGTACCCGATAGATAATAGAAGAAATGTGAGCGCAAAGCCAAGAAATATGGACGTAAGCCGGGACAAGAGACCATTTGCTGAAAATAATGGAAGTACCATCGAGGGACCTATGAGAAGACAAAATAATAGATGAGTACAATATGTCGAATTCACTTTTACTGTTACTTGGGCATTGAAATATATCAATTAGTATACCAACCACACAGAATTGATTAAATAAATATAATAAATTATTAAATAATTATAATAAACTAAGTTTTGAAAAGAAAAAAAAAATTGTAGAGCAAAAAGTATAACATGATTTTTTAGGAGCTTAAAAGGAATGAAAAGGAGAAAAGAACAAAAGTTAGATGTTGGATGTATAGTAACGCTCAAAACTATAATGTAAAACACCAAAATGCTACTCTAAGAGCATACCGGCAATGGACCAATTTATAATCTGGTGCCAGACATGCAATTCTTGGTTCTCTGTTCTATGAGATGTTGATATTGACACCATCACAGATGATAATCCAACCAAAAGAACCTAATTATATCCAAGACAAAAAAACAGAAAAAAAGCAAATCTTTAGATCAGTGGAGTTACATTAAACATTAAATTCATACCAACAGAGGGCTGAGACAAGTGAAGCACCTGTAATTGAAAGAGCATGGGGAACTTGGATTTCTTTGCATCACTATTACAGATAGTAAGCCAAAACTTGTTTCCTTCAGTATGCTGATCTAGAAACCTCCCAGCTGCTCCGATCAAAATAATCATAACCCCACTCCAAATTCTGCAGACATGATATTTCACAAACACAGACATAATTGTTATGGCCAACCCAAATGCTACTAATATGCATCAAACTCAAGATAGTTAATACAGTAAAGTTGTCCATTTATCTTAACAAGCTCAAAATCTTACTGAGTAGTTATACGGCAATCAGATTCAATTCTTATCTTACACAAACCTGATAAAGCATACCATAGCTAATTTAAGTTCTTGAAACTAGTTCATTTTGCCCATAAGCTGATGTGAGAAAGGCATTGTTTGAATTCAAGATTGTGCTAACTTTAATTCTTTGTTAGTTAATAAGTCTGCAACTATTTGAAAATTCAATTGTCACAAGCACACACACTGAACAAACATTCAACAAGAGCTCACTTACACTAGATTATTATTATCCGGAATTTCCGCTGGCATCAAATGTCAGATACTGATAAGAACCAGCATGCACCACAAACAAAGAATGGAATCCCAGATCTCCATGGAATTGACTTGAAAAGATAAAGAAAGGCTATGACCCCCACAGTCAGAAAACACCATGTGTAGAGCTTCCTCTCGGTGAAGCTATTCACCTGCAGAAATTACCAACTTATGGTTCAGAATTTTAAAATACCACTTTACCAGGGCTTGCAGCAGTATGATTAATAAGTTTCACTTCAATACCAGATATTCAAGTATGAATACTGAGACAGCACAGGCGGCTCCAACTTTTGTGAAATAATTTATTTCTCTTCCATGTAACTGTTTCCATAATGCTTTTATGAACCGATATTCACTAGATATTTGTGTCCACAAAAATACTGTCATTGTTGTGTATGCATGGTAAAGAGGAGGAGCCTGCTCCATGAACAGTATGACCCTAAGTAGTCCCAGAAACAAGCATCCACAAAGTTGTACCTGCCAAAAATAATGAGATATTTTAGTTAAATTTTATAGTTAGAAAATTTAAAATTTATAGACCTTCAAGTTTGGTATATTCATAAAATTTTTCGAACTTTTTTTTTTTTTTTGGAAGGAAAATATATCCCTGTTTTTCTGTGAACTTCTTCAATTAATAACACAATTACTGGTTACACAAGATCAAGCTTACACAAACATTACTTTTCTGGTATAATCTGTCAAGTGATCTGCTTGCTCCTTTGTCAATATATCCCCTGCCAATGACGTGTAAGATTGCAACACATGGAGAACAATATAGGTCATCCAACCAATATACCCAAGAATAATTACAGTCATGAGCATCAGCCAATCATAAGTTTGAAAATAACGAAGTCCTTGCAGTGCCAAGTCTCGGAGATTTTCAGATAGTTTCCTTGCAGCTTCATAGTCTCCATTAGATATATGATCCTCAATCTGATCCAAGAGGGTTGAATAATGGCCCAATGGTTTGAAAGGCTTAAAATATAATGAAGTTGCCTCCTTGGTTTCTAATTTTGTCAAGAAAATCAACATCAATAAAAATTCAGTACCACCTCCTCTCCTTCCAAAGATCCTCAGTGGAATCAGATATAGTAAATAAGGCCTAGTTGCAACCCACATCAGTTATCTAAATAAAGATATAAAAAAAGGATACGTGATTTCCGAACAAATTGATTGAGAACTTGCTTTGTATTGGCTAGAACAGCTTCAACTTCATCTGTCTGGATTATGAAACAAAAATAACAATAATCTATCAGTATTCTACCCAATTATAATCTAGTTGGACAAATCTAACTAATCAATAGAATTACATAGCCCAAATCACAAGAAGATGGGGAGAAAAAATAGTTGGACACTGCTTTACCAGTAGGACAATGGAATTGAAGATATGTACTTTTACTTCTTTTTTTCTTTCTTGATAAGTTATACAAATACAAGAACAATGTTGGCAAAGATATAAGAGGTAACACTTTTAACCATTTACAACAAATAGAAAAAGTCCTTCGAATAGACTGACTAACCTTTTTCATGTCTATGTAATCAAGGGGTAAACTCCCGACCGAGTTTACAGGACATGGCAATCCAAGAAGTGTTGACTGCAAGAAAAAGTGAATCAGCAAATAAGAGTGATAAAACTTGAGGTTAGTTCAAATGGACAACAAAAATAGGGGAAAAACAAATTGTACAACCATGAGAGGTGCGATATCAGTTTGATTGACATCCACCCTTTCAATGCCATGAAGGCCCCATTCTTTAGGCGTTGGCGTGTCATGCATATGGTCATCAACAAAACGAGTACCACAATCAGAATGTCCATCTCCATGGCTGCTGCTGGAAATAGGCTTTGGGTGTTTAACACCTGCTCCCCAAACAACAAGGGGAGTATCGGTGTTTGAAGGATGTCCATCTCCGTGGCTACCTATGCACAAAATTAAAACACATAAGAACGTTATGAGGGGAAAACCAGCACAAAGAAGAATCCTTTTCTGGGGTTGGAGAAGTTTATTATATAAGTAATGCAGAATCATAATAATAATAGCTTGGGGAGAACAATGAAGCAATACACTTCTCTAGCAAAAGCTTCCAACCTTTATCATGCATTCCATGATCAGCAGTAAATACGTATGCTGTACGATTGTCCTTGTAGTAATCTTCAAGAAGATTATAAACCCTTTCAGCTATACTGTCAACAACCGCAACATTATTGAGATAGATGGAGGAAGAGGGGGCGATGTGCATGACCATTTGAATCACAACCAAGTAGGTGCAAAAACACTAGAAGATTATCCTGTAAAAGTAACTCCTTCAACTTTGGGTCCTCTTGGACCTAATCATTAGGCTCTGACATTGATCAAACGACCACTCATCCAGAAAGGAGGCATCTGCATCAACACGTCTAAATTAATAAAGAGCAAGAATCTGGTGCCTGTATATGTAAACTCCTATCATTTCTACACTTACAATCACACCTACATCATCATTTCGGTATTTACTTTAAACATGTTCGAAGACAGAATGATAAGTAATTAACAAAAATGTAACTTTTACTACTAAATGAACTCAATTGCAAATTCAAATAACTCGAAAAGTAAACACAATGAGCTCAAGTTACGAAATCAAACCAGTAGCAAAGTCTTCGAAATCATGAGGATAACTGTTCCAAGTAGTGTGAGGCAATGCAGCACAGAAAATTGGAACTATATCCGGACTACCATACGAAAACGTATGCCAGCTCCGGTTAAACACCGAATCAAATTCAACAGGAAACAACTCCTACATCTCATCAACACCTACATCTCCTGCAAAACAACTCCTACATCTCATCAACACCGCCATTGTTATCTCTAACAAAAACACTGAAACAACAACTAGGTCATACCTTTCGTAACAGCACTCGGATCCTCATAGAAGCCAGCAATAATCGCCACGTGTCCCGGCCTGGACTGAGTCGGCGGCCGAGCATGAGAGACTCCCCACCGGCCTCTCTCCTTGACCACGCTCCTCAGAAACGGCGCTCTGAACTTTCCGGCCGCGAAGAACTTATCCGCTCGGAGACCGCCAGCTTTGAAATTCCGGAAAACCACTCGTCAAAATCCGCAACTCAAAAAAATTGACTGAGAAGAAGAAGAGAGGTGAGAAACGACGACGTACCGACGACAAGCCATTTCTCTTTCGTCTTCAGCCATTTTCTCCTGACGCTCAAGTTCACTACTTTCCGGCTTCTGCTGCTTTCTTCTACCTCTCTCCCTCCCATTTCTCTGAGACTCTTTGCCTCCGCCGGCGTTCAACAACTCCTTTCCGTTTGCGCTCTTTTTTTTCTGGAAAAAAAGGAAAGAAGTAGCGGGCCGGGCCTGGGTCGGGTGGTTTTTCGGGTCAAGGCCCGGGATCTGATTGGGTATTAATCTTATAGGGAGAGGTTTTTTGCTTGGTCAAAATAGAAAATTTAGGTAGGAAGAAAGTTGAGATTGAAGAGAGGCATTTGCTCCTACATTTTGGGGAGAGAGAGTGGCTTCTTGTTCTCTACTTTTACTGTTCTGAGCTCCATAGATCTCAGTTTATTACACTAGATTTGAGTTTCGAATGACGTAACATCTGTTTTGAACTTTTGATAAATCATACACTATTTATTTTGAATTAGTTTATAAATATGCTAAGTTATTTAAAAATAAAAATGAGGACATAGTATGTGAGAAATATATGACTTGAATTTGCAATTGTTAGCATTTTCTTTCACCATGTAATTTTTTTTCCCTTGAAAATATGATAGAAAATTACAAAGAGCTAGGATTCCCTTGGATTTTATATGAGACTTTAACGAAAAGTTGTATCCTTGTTATACGAGGAGAGAAATGATTACACCACATACTGCTTTGGGAATAAGTTTGGCTTAATTTAGCAAAATGATATGCTACCATACATTTTGGTTTCTCTGTAAATACGATGAAAAAAAATGGTTGTAAAACTTAAAGTCAAGTACTAATATCTTGCAAAAGTGTGGACAAGAAGAGATGTCCTTCTGTAATCAATAATTTTGGTGTTTTGAAGTAAAAAGTTGAGGATTAAATTTAGCAACTAAAATCGCAAAGACCTAATACGTACAGTAGTGGAACTCTATTTATAACTTAGTTAAATAACGTACACTTAACAACAATCAACGGACTCTTAGTCATATAATAAGATGTTGCTCATTTAATACGTACACAATCTCAAGTTTTATAATATGTATACTTTTATTAATGATCGATCGACGACATATACTCAACTAATCAGTAGTAAAATGAAATGCTTTAGTTAATTGATATCAATCATGGGCACTTATGGCCGTGATACTCCATATCAGTATAGCACTTGCCACACTTATCCATGTTGGCGCCATATTCTCCCGGTGGAACACATTTGCACCGGCTACAGCACTTCATACACAACCTCCTGCATATCTTCCTGTGTGGTTCTACTCTACACCTCGCTGCACACAACGGCATGCAATCTGCAACAAAATTGAACTAAATAAATTGGAACTTGAAAAAATAATTACAACTGTTAAAGTGGAGATGGTATTTTTGTTCATATAGGTACCTCTATGAGTATTCACAATGGGAGTGGACGATGTTGCGGGTGGTGTTGCTTGTGCACAAATGACTGGCGAGGGTGCTTCGGGAATGCCCGGATATAGCCACATACTTAATAAACTTTGGGACTGGTGACTGGCGGGTGGTTTTACTTGTGCACAGGTAACCGGTGTGGGCGACCGTGGTAGAGTAGCAATGGGCTGATTTAGCAGTAACGGTGATGATTCGGGTGCTTTAGGAACATTGCGCGGATATAGCCACGTACCGAGTAAACTTTGGCGTTCACTTTGATCCTGTTCGAACGCAACACAAAAGGATATAATTGATCCAAACATATTGAATAGGACTAACTGAGAATAAACGAAAGATTAATAATAGGGTAAAATTATATTACGATATGCCTACCTTCTTCTTGACTTTCTCGTGATCATCATAGCATGAGACCTACGAAAATGATCGAGGATATATATCAAAGAACCGCAACACTAATTGTAAAAGGAAGAATGAACACGAAAATATAACGAAAGATTAATTACCCTAGTAGCGACAAGGAGAACAGAGGCACAAAGAATAAGCATAGCTTTGAAAGCCATTACGGAGAAGACGATGAGAATATGTGTGCGCCTTTATATAGTGTCGAAAACTAGAAAATAAGGAGCAGAAAATCCGGTAAAGATAAGCCCCATGCCAGCTGATGATTCATGAATTGTGAAACATAAGTCATGGCTTGCTGTCCAAAATCTGACTTAAGAGTTTGAACCTTAATTTTTTCTCCATATATGTATGCACTAGACTACATGAAACATCTACATGCATTTCTTATAAGAGTATGTCTCACTAAATCAATTGGTACCAACATTGTACCCGAACCTAACTAAATTGCATCAAACTTTCACATTTTCATTTGCAATTGCTTGCCTAGCTATTTGACCTTCCTGATTTTTTGTTTATGGGAGCTTGCTTTTCCTGCTTTTGTTGCAAAAGGCCAATACAAAGTTAAGAACCTTTTTGGGGCAGGAGAAATGAAGATCGACCTTGAACAGCGTTATTATCCACGGAGATTGCAATTGGTGCAAATTCTAGCATAATTTTGTTTCTTTCAACTTCCATGTTTGGATTAATCCAGTCCATTTTTTGCTATAAAATGTACCGATATCCTTATATTCATTTTAACTTCAACAAGCAGGATAGCATCCACAGTGCTGTGGGTTTGTTTGTTTGATGCAGCATTTTCAATCTAACATTATTACGTTTTGTTTGAACTTTTAATGACCCAGACTATAGCTTAAAGAGCTTCATATTAGAAATTTGTAATAACTATTATCCCAAATTGATGCTCAGCACACATTATATTCTTTGCGGCAGGTAATTAAATGTTCTTATTCAGAATGTAGAATGTACTAACAAATAAAGAGAGATAGGAAGAACACATAAATCAACACTCCAAAGCAGTTGGCCATCCTAAATTGGCATTCAAAGGACATGCAAGCTTAAAGCTGGATTGCACACAACTGTGCAACCAAAATTTTTAGGTTGAATAAACATAATTGAAACATATATAAGAACATACCTTTTTTTTTTTTCGTTCTAAAACACTCACGGTGGGCAACAATATCACAAATCACAAACATAGTTCTGTTCAAAGCTTCTTGCAGTTATGCCACTCCATGACACTTATTATGCAACCAAGTGATTTCCAAACCAACCAAAACTTAATCCTAAGGCCCTAAACCATTCATGTAGAACTCTCTTGCTAGCCATTTTAGTCACTACCCTATACTGTAATCATGCCTCCCGTAAACGGGACAAGTTATGGTACCGTGATGTTTATCATGCAATCACTTTGCATCTACTTTAGCAAAAATTACAACCTTGAGAACAAAATTATCATATGCATTTACACTATTTAAATATAACTAAACCAAAATTACAACATTGACAACAAATTTGTTCAAAAACTTAAAACAAGGTCATAGGTGGTATAATTATCATTAATAGAACGAAGATTATATACAAAATATGACTCACGTTACCACTCTGACAACGTACCAATTTGTTCTTACATTTATAATTGTTTGTATGACATACATGTACGTATCATAAAAATTTTCCCCGTGAACCATTCAACTGAAACAAAAAGGAGGAAAAAAGCTATAGCAGTTGATAAAATTGCTTCAAGAATCAAGATGTTGTCATGAACCGCTACCATAACCACCCACCCCTCATTAGAATTACCTGCATTGATCGTAATAATGCCTTCAGATCAGCATTCTCAGCCGTCAAGTCTTGATTTTTGGCCTCATAAGCATCCACTCCCAAACTAAAGAAATCGACCAAGCTGCGTACAATCTTTTTATAAAAATCATGATTAGTCTTCTTTTCGGTCCATGTCCCCCGCTGCTAGCTCTCTTCTTTATGTTTTCATGTAATATTAGGAAAAATTAGGTGGATGAATATGAAATTGTGTAGGCTTGTACGAAATTCAGCTAATTAGTACCTGAAGCAAATTCATTATCTCCATGCCTGATCTAGATTCCTTCTTTTCCTTCATCAACACTTGGTTTAGCCTCTCCTGATATTATAAAAGCATGACTAGCTCATACTTTTCAAATCATGTAATCAGTCATGTATGAAATTCTTTTTTGAAACATAAATACCCAAATGTTGTCCTAAAAGTAGATAATAGATTTAAAATATAAAGTACCTACAGCTTCACGTACTCCTTTTCTTGTTTCTTCTTCTCATGCATTTGTTGTGTCTTTTAATCACTTCTCAAGATCCTAAACTATATCATCTTAACAACAAAAACTCATTTAACAAATTCAAAGGCAACCAATTTGGAAGCGATTAGAAACACGATAGAAAAATTATAAGGATTTTATGTTTTGAGTCTCTATAATAGAATTTTATTTTTTATTTTTAGAAGAATTGTTTTTTTTAAAAAAATTATTATTATTTTTTATGATAAAGCAATCTAGGGTTCACATCCAAAACCAATTAGCAATGGATGGAGTGACTCAAACCCTTATAAACTATGACGACCTAAAAATTTTAACACTTTCTAAAAAATAATAATAATAATAATAATAAGTTTAATTTTAATTATTGTGCTAAACTATTTGTTTAAATATTGTTTATATATATATATATATATATATATATATATATATATAGTATAGAGCTGAATTTTACTTGTTTGGGTTAAGTAAATAGAGTTTAGCCCAAAAGATTTGGCCCAAAACTCAAACCCAAGTAGCTTAACAGCTGATAGAATAAACTCCACAACAAAACCAAATCAAACAACGCCTAAACTCAAAGCATTGTCCCGTCTCTTCATCGGCTTCCTCACCCCCATATTCTCCTCCATCTGATATACCAGCCACCGCCTTAGGAAAGTACAAAGGACATAGCCGCCGCCATGGGTAAGTAGGAGGTGTCAACAGCCTTGGAAATCAAGTTTCAAATTTGGTGATTCCCCAAAGCTATAAAGCTAGAGCTGGAACCCTAGAATTAGGAGCTGGAACTCTAGAAATCTGGAGGTGGCAAGTCTAGTACCTATATGGGTAAGATTGCAATTAGAATATCTATCTTGCTTTCTACGTTTTCACCTCCTTTCCAGACACTATAAATAGGCTAAACCATCTATGCTTTCCATACAGTTCCTTGAGTTGCTAGATACATAGATAAACCAGGGAGAGAGAGAAAAAAAGAGGGTTTTGGTATCTTAGAAGTGGAGGAGTAAAAAGTCAGGTGTGATTCTTTTATTTTTGATTTGATGAGTTCTTTGTGGTTTTGATGGTTAATGCAATTTGGAAATTGGGTTATGTTCATAGGTTATTATAAGACCTGGGGATTCTTGATGATAGAAGAAGTTACAATAGAGATGAAGTTTAGTTAGGAATAAAGTTGTTGTTACTGGAACAACTAGAACTAATTATTTTCTCATCTTCTATTTGATTTCACTAGTTTTCTGGAAAATAGTTTATATCTTTTGTCTTTGAATTGATCCAAATTAGAATTTGAAATCACTTTGTATCTGGTTTGTTGTTTCCTTTAGTCATTAGAATTTTTGGAAGACATAGATTAATAGAATCTGATTTGAGAAGAGTCAAGAACCAAGTAGGAAACATATGCAGTTTTAAAGTTGAATTTAGAAAGCCTTCACTCATCCTTTAAAGCTTTGTTGTAAGTGTGGTTTCTTTTCTTTGACACTTTAGAATGTCTATTTTCAGTATTGAAAGTTTTGCACAAATTGGTGTTGTACAAAGTACATTAAAACTGATGAGTTTAGCACACAGTAGCAGTTTCTGCAGAAAAATGTGGGACTGTAGCTGAACTTTAAAAATTCATAACTAATTCTAGGAAAATTGTTTTCAGATGATTCAAATTTCGAAAGTTTCTTTAGGATGTCAGCTACACATCGTTAGAAGACCTTGAAAGCAGATTTTAAACATATTTTTACAGTTTTAAACATTAAGGTGACTGGGTCAGAAAACTGCAGTATTTCAGTTTGTCAAGTAAAAACATGTTTTGGTCAAAATAACTCACTGCTAAGATTTTCATAGTATGTTAGCTGAGTTTTGCTTTAATTCTTTGTGTGTGGAACTAATGAATTCTATCCTTGCAATAGGAACTTGTTTTCATCCGGATGCTTAACGTGAAAATCAATCGAGGTAGGGGAAAAACTTGGGGAGCCTCTATGTTTGACAGGACCCGCCCCGGATTTCACCTTGAAATCCGAAGAGGCCCTGCGGGGCCCACTTTAGAAGAAATTCTACCAAAAATTTGACAAAACTTCCCCTAAAAATGGACAACCCAAAACCTGTAGAAAAACATCTACACTTCTAAATCATCCATCCTTATTCTCCTGGAGCCACCCTGCTCCCTATATCACAACATCTCTCATTTCATAAACAATTCTGAATTTAAGAATATTAATCTCATAGGTTATCAGAGCAATCTAATGTACAGGCGTACAAGAGAATAGAAAACAAGATAAATGACCGATGCTTTTATAATGCGGAAGCTATGACAGCTATGCCTCAACCCCAAGTACGCTCGACCTCAAGCTAAACTGGCCTGCAAACTGGGCATTTAAAACCGAAGGGCCCAGGGGAAAACATTTAAAATCCGTTAGAGTGAGTGGACGAAAAATAAGTACTTTCAGATGTATAAGTAAAACTTAATGCTTTCCCAAGTTATTCTCTAAAATCTCGCATGCAGTAACAATCTTGAAAACACTCTTAATCATCCTCTTTACTGAAATCTCAATCACGTAACAAGAACATCTTGAAACCTCTTAAAATCTCATCCTCAATCCTTATAAAAACATCCTTTTCATGAGGCTCGTTTGATGACTAGAAAGGACTGCTGTCTAGTCATCTCATGCCATCTAGGAGGGACTGCCACCCAAATGACGCATCGGAAGGGACTGCCAACCGGAATAGGAGGCGGTGGATAGAAGGGACTGCCAACTAGCCACAAGTAGTAGACGGGACTGCCGACTAACCACAGGTAGTAGACGGGACTGCCGACTAACTACCTCATGTCATCTGGAATGGACTGCCAACCAGGTGACGCATCGGATGGGACTGCCAACCGGGCTGTAGTCTGGAAGGGACTGCCAACCAGACTATTACCTAGAAGGGACTACCAACTAGGTAAGATACGCATGCGCCAAAACTGGCCTCCTTAATAAACTGAATAGCCTCCTCAAGAAACTGAAAATAACCTCAAAATCTCAATAAATCCTCGAAAACATCCTCGAAAGCATAAAATCAAATACTCTGTAAATCAATAAATGCTTTCGGAAAGAAAACTCAATCTAACTTCAAAGCTGATAAGTACGGAGCTCAAAGCTCAATAAATCTCGATAAATCAATCATGCTCAAATATTCGATGAAACATTCGTACTCGTGAATCCTCATAAAAACCGATATTCGAAATCCAAAAATTCTCATAATATTTTCTGAATCAGTCACTTCCCGAAAATCATTTCTCAACTCAATAACTCTTGAATAACTATCTCAAAAATCTACTAAAAGCCCTCGGGAATGAATTTTAATACTAATCTCGTAATTCATAAATAAATCTCGATAAACTAAATCTCATAAAACCATAAAACTCAATAATTCAAATTATAAATTAAATCTCAATCGGAAAATGCTAATATACTGCATGCACAATTAATTTAAAATAAATGTCCACTCACAGTACTATTTAGCTGACCATGCATACGAGTTCCTTCGTCGAGCAATAGCTCGGTACGTCGCCCTGTACACAATTATTTGTACATAAATAATTACCGGACGGAAAATAATTTTACGATAATCAATAATTAAGTCTTAAAACCCAAAACCTCAACTTCTCCAATTCTCTTCCACATCCAACCAAACTTCACCAACACTGCCCACTCGTCGATTTCAGACTATATAACAATTATGGAGGAAATCCGACAACCGGATTCACGATTAACATTAATCGAAATCCAAATCTTTAGAAATTTATAACCGATTCAAAACTCCACCAATCCTCACCAAACTTCATATATAAGCTCTAAGATAATTATAGAATTCAACTAGCCAGAAATTGAAATTAAAAAGCTACCCTAGCCGCCGCTACCGCCGCCCACAGTGGCGGCGCCGCCGCCGTTGCCACCAACTCTAATGGCCACCAAAATTTGGCAGTAGCACCTTCTCAACACACACATTAATTCTTTCAACTACAACAAAGCCAGAAAATGGCTAGAACTACCTCAACAATTAAGGTGAAGATTATACCCGAAACGTGAACAGTGTCAAGAATTTCAAACCTTTGATTCGTCGATTTTTCCTTTGATTCGTGGAACAAGGCTTGGAGGAATATCATCCACGTCTCGAGGCGCATCGATCAAGTTCAAAAATGCCGCCGGAGATGGCCGGAATCTGGAAAATTTTCCAGAAAACCCGAGCTGCTACAGTGAACTTGTTGGCTTCGATTCGTCGTCTATGGTGAATGATAGGGTGCAAGGCATATATAGATAGAAACCTTGTTTCAAGACAAAGAGATGGACACCAATTTCATGGCCATAAGTGGCCGGACGAGGCGGTAGCGACGCCGGAAAGTTACGTCGGCGAGAGGAAGAAAACTGGAAATTTTCGGGGCTTTCCCGAAATGGAAAGTCCAGATTTCTATTTATAGACATGAATTCCACAAAATTACAAAACTACCACTAACTTAAAACCCTTATAACTTCTTCGTTACTACTCCGATTTTTACGTACCACATATGCACGCGCTCGGTTTAACGTACTCTACAACTTTCATGAAGGAAATTTTCTCAAATTTTGACCTGAACAAAAAGTCAACTTTTAGGGCCCCCTAAAAGCATTGAAACGACAGTAAAAGTGAAAGTAAAAGTTGTTTACCGTCCAAATGACTAGTAAACCGGTGAATTCGGGTTCGGGACGTCACAATGTTTGCATTGGATGGTTGCTTACATGATTGTATTGGATGGTTGTGCACATGATTATATGCATTTATGTCCTCTGTTTCTGTTTGTTTGGTATGGCTGAATAGTGAATACACTTACATATTCAAAGTATTTGTGCATCAATAAGACATGAAGTATAAGGGTGGTGATGGTAATGTGAATATGCTATTAGAATGAGTATGTTGGTTTATCTTTTGCGTAGTTGAGTCTATAACCTCAGCAGGTACCAAATCTCAGGTATGCCCACTTGTTAATGTGCACTTAGTATAGGATATTGAAAGGGTAATTCGGGACTGGCGAAAGGGGAATAGACAAGATGACTAGCAAAAGAGGGTTAGGGGGATTGATTTTGGGTGGGGGTTAGTTCACATTGTTGAATACTCTGAGTCACCTTCGTGGTAAAATACATGGTATGGGACATGTAGGTTCAGTTTATTTTACAATGTGGATTATCGGGAATAGATAGTAGTTGCATCCATTCATTATTGTTATTCTAACTATGATTTTCAAAGAGGTTTATTTCTCCTACTGGGCAATGTTTGCTCACCCCTTTTTATCTTTTGCAGGTGATGAATAAATAAGTTTGAAGTTATTTTAATGCAAGGGTGTTTTTTTTATAGTGTAATATACATGTGTGTTATTGTAATCATGCTTGGGTTCCTAGACAAGAACTTGGAATATAGTTGACCTTTTGTTGTAAATGTTGGTGTAACCCCTCTTGTAATAAATGTTGTGTTTCAATTTCGGAAACTCGTCTAGTATCGTTCTTTTCCAATTATTCATATTTCGATCTCGGAAATTTATTTCCATGATTGGAGTATGAGTTGCATCTCAAAAAAAAAAAAAATTGGGATGTGACATAAACCCATAAGCAAGGTCCCATTTTTCCCATGTGGGATGTATATATTCTCAACACGCGCCCCGCACGTGTGGCGAATTTTCAAGCCATACACGTGGACAACTTTGGGTGACGTGGAGCCCGTGTGGCCGTTAGGCATGCACATGTGGGTAACCTGGCTCTGATACCATGATAAAGTAATCTGGGGTTCACATCCAAAACCAATTGGCAATGGATGGAGTGACCCAAACCCTTATAAACCCATAAGCAAGGTCCCATTTTTCCCATATGGAATGTATACATTCTCAACATAACCCCCAAATTCAGTTTCTCCCTCTACCATGGATCCTTGCTCGAAGCTTGAGTTTTTTGAATTTGCAGTTGTTCTGTTCCGGAATCTGAAAGTCATCGATATTAAGCTTCCATTTTCCAATTCGAGTGCGGACAAGCAATTCCCTCCACTGGAATTTGAGTGCGGATTCATCTCCATGGTTTGATACAATCACAGAGAGTTTGGTAATCTCTTTCTGATTCACTCATCTCTACTCGTTATTCATCTGCTCTCTGCAATTGTTGTTGCTCCGATTCACTATACTGCTGATGTGCTAGTCTATTATAGTATTATGGGATCTTGCCTAAGTCGTTTTTGTTTCATCCGTCTACTTTGCACATCATTATGATGAAGTATATTGATAGAATATTTGAAGAAGAATTGAATTTTGAAGAAAAAGAAGAAGAAGAATTGATTGGATTTTGAAGTAGAAGAATTAGTTGTAAATATGTGTGAAAGAACAATTGAGTGAATTTTGCAGAAGAAGAATTGGTTGAATTTGAAGAAGTAGATGATTAGTTGTACATAGTTTGAAGAATGAAAGAAGAAGAGTTGAGTTGAATTTTGAAGTATTGGTTGAATTTTTGAAGAAGAAGAATTAAGTGAATGTTATAGAATAAGATTTAGTTGAATATTGAAGTTTTTTTTAAATCTGGAACAAGAATCTTTGAAGAAGAATTAAGTAAATGTTACAGAAGAAGACTAAAGTTGAATATTGCAGTTTGTTTTCTTTTCTTGATGGATGGTTCTGACTTGACAAGTTGGATGGTAGAAGATGTCAGCTCATGGTGTTTTGGATTGTGAGAATGGCTCTAGTGTGAAGGAAGTCTCTGAATTGAAGATTTTGGTGAAATTGATTCTGGGTTTGTAAGTGATGAGATGCCTAAATCTGGGTTTGTGTTGTGGTAGTGAAGAATTGGATGTGGTAGATAAGGCTGAGATTTATCTCACTAACAAAAGAAAAGTAGTATGGAGGCATCTTTTTTTTTTTTTTTTTTTTTTTTTTTTTTTTTTTTTTATGGTGATCAATCTATGATGCAGTATAGATCTAATGATGGTGTATTTCATTCTGACCTGGTGGAGATATCACTATTGGTGAGTTACTTAAAAAGAAAGCTTGATGATGCTCTAATCATGATACTTGAATTTGAAGAATGTCTTTAGAAGTGTTAAGGTAAACAAATTGGATTAATTAATACCAAGAGAAGTTGTGTCTAGACATATGAATAAAATTTATTTTAATATTATTAATTATTTTTATAAGCTCAATAATAGTATTGTTTAGCTTGATGAAATATGAATTCCTAACACGGAAGCTCTACTTTCCCTCCTTGGTCCACTTAGTCATCCAGCATCAATTTTGACAATTGCGTTGCAAAAGACTTCTCGAGGAGGATGAGGGAAGACCCAAAGAAGGCACGCACAATTAATCCGTCTTTTTCTGAGCCAAATGACGTTGAAGGCCCAAAAACTCCACCTCTTCAGCCTCTTACTTCTAATTTCGAACTAGGTCCTGTTAATCAGGTTGCATGAGTCCGCACCAGAGCCACTTGTGGACGTGGTCTGCGCGATAGTCCGAGTCGGGGCCGTGGTTTGGGTGCTTCCTTTGCTTTACTAGATCAAACTCAACAGGTTAGTAATGCTTTTGAGTTGCTTGGTACTATTACTATGGTATCTACTTTGGTGCATACTTCCACTGAGCCTCCCCACTCTCATCAATCACAACCTCGGCTAGTGGAACCTACTGGACTCTCTACCTGTAGAGGCAGGGGACAAGGACGTTGAGGTCGTCCTAGACGGGGAAGCAACATCAGTTCCGATGCCATAGAAAGAAATGTCACTACATCCTTGGGAGATGCATGAGTACCTATGGTGACTACAACTCCTCAAGTTTTCGTTCTGGGAACAGCAGCAACTATGTCATATTCAGTCGTTCCTCCCACTTTGGTAGCTCATCCATCACCTGAGCAATCTAATTGCTTTGGTGGCTGGCAAGAAGCCACAAGATCCCCATGAGGGTGTTGGCCTGGAATTGTCAGGGCTTGGGGCAGCCACTGACTTGTAAAAACTTAAGACGTTTGTGTAAAAAACATGCCCTATCCCTCCTCTTTTTTATGGAAACCAGGCAATCTGGAAAAAAAAAAAAAAACATGGAGTTTTGGCGTGTACAGTTGAAGTTTGACCATCTTTTGACTGTAAATCCAGTTGGACCTGGGTCTGGGGGGATTAGCTTTGTTGTGGAATAATGATGTTCATGTGTCTGTAATATACCAGTCTAAATACTATGTACATACCTCTGTGTCCTTTGTAAGCTTGTCTTTTCAATGTAATATAACTTGGCTCTATGGTACTCCTCATGATAGTGAAAAGGTTTGGTTTTGGCAATCCATGATCAGAAAGTTTGAAGCTTCCACAGTACCTTGGTTGTGCATTGGGGAATTCAACAAAATACTCTCCTCTCAGGAAAAATGGGGTGGCAACCCACAGCCACAATGGAGACTGAACCTTTTTCAACAATTTGTTTCTCACACAGAATTAACAGACCTCCATTTTCATGGCCCTCAATTCACATGGTATCGTATACAACATGGTGATGTATTCGTTAAAGAGAGAATTGATCGTTGTATGGCCAATTCAGCATGGCTCTCTGCTCAGTCTACATCTCAAGTTTTTCATCTTCCCAAGGTGGGATCAGATCATAGACCATTATTGATGGATATCAACCCATCTTCCTCTCCTCGAATTAGACTCTTTAGATTTGAATCGATTTGGTTGACCAATCTCGAATGTTTTTCCCTGATTGATCAAGCTTGGCAACCGGATACTGGGAGTGATCCTCTACTACAGTGGGTCCGAAATCTTCGACGTTGCAAATCCACACTCCTCACTTGGGCAAAGACTGGTTTTCCCAACTCATCACAACAAATCAACACTCTCATGTCAGAACTTGATCATCTGCATCAGTCAACCTCTCCAACGGCTAGTTCTGAAATACATCAGCTCAAGACCCAAATTGATCATCTTTGGCATCAACGATCTAGAATCTCTTGGTTAACAGCTGGTGATCAAAACACCAAATTCTTCCATCAATCTGCTATTCGAAGAAGACATATCAATACCATTTTGAGATTACGTAATGCGACTGGCAAATGGCTTTCCCAAGAGACTGAGATCAGAAGTTCATTACAACAATACTACCAATCTCTTTTCACTACATCGGGTCCCCGTGATTGGAATGGTATACTCTGATAAGTCAAAGGAAATTGATAATGCAGATCTTACATCAATATCAGCTCTTAAAGAGTGAATCATTCTCTTAAAGGCTGTATCAATGTCTTTATTTCTTTTGTATTAATTAGCTTGATTCTAGTTCTCTGATTTTATAACCGTTACTATCATTGATGTATAGAAACTCAATTTGTATAATCACACATTCATTGTATATGGACACAACTGTAATATAAATAGAAAAGCAATCTCAAGTTTGAGGTGTGCAATCCAATTACAAAATCATTGTCTTTCATGGTATCACAGCCCTAGTCTAATGACATAAATATTTTTTTCCTTCCTCCCATTCTCTTGTTACGATGACTACAGCACTAGTTGCTACTCCACACCGTGTTGGCCACGATGGAGGTCATGGTTTTCCTTTCCCACCCTCTACTCATGGTGCCCTTACTCGTTGTGTCTCTGCATCCCTCCCATCATCATCTTCCTCTAATGGTCGTAACTTTGGGCACGGTTCCTCTATCCTTGGACAACCACCTTCACATGTTCCTACAATGTCTCGTATGGGCTCCCCTTCTCAACCTCACTCCACTACTACCACCCGCTACTCTTGTCAAATTTGTGGAAGGGCTGGCCATTCCGCCATTGATTGCTATAACCGGATGGATCTTGCCTATAAGGGTCGTGTTCCTACTTAGCGCCTTTCTACCATGGCGGCTCATGCTTCCCCATCTGCTTCCAATAATTCTTGGCTATTAGATACTGGTGCCAACACTCACATCACTTCAAACCTGGGCAATCTAGTCCACCCTGTGGAGTATCATGGACATACAACACATTGGTTCATCTTCCTTCTCTACTCCCTCTACTTCCTTTACATTACATAATGTTTACCATTGTCCTCAAGCGTCAACAAATTTGATCTCTGTTAACCGGTTTCTCAATGATAATAATTGTTATATGCTTATGCCTTTTATGTGAAGGACTTAACGACGGGGAGGACCCTTTTGCACGGGGCGAGTAGTAATGGTCTCTATCCTATCAAGTTTTCACCAAATCTTCCAAATAATCGTGCTTTTGCATTTTTTAGTTTTCGGGTCAATGCACAGTTATGGCATTCACGCCTCGGTCATCCAGCTTCACCGGTTTTGAAGCAACTTCTGCATAATGGCAATTTGCCAATCTCAGGGTCAAATAATATTTCCTTTTGTGAGTCATGTCAATTGGACAAAGCTAAACACTTGCCCTTTCATATGTCAGAGTCTATTTCCCTTTTTCCATTTCAATTGGTTCATTCAGATGTGTGGTCTTCTTCTTGTCTATCAATTCAAGGATTTAAATATTATATTGTGTTTGTAGATGATTTTTCTCGATATTCCTAGATCTTCCCAATGAAATTTAAATATGACGCCTATTCTATCTTTGTTGACTTTTATACTTACATTCACAATCAGTTTAATTGTTCAATTAAATCTTTGCAAACTGATGGTGGTGGTGAATATGTTAATGGCAATTTAAAAAAGTTTTTGGCTTCCAAAGGATTTCATCACCGCCTTTCTTGCCCTCATCACCATCAACAAAATGGACTTGCTGAACGCAAACATCGACATCTTCTTGATACTGCCCTTACTTTTCTTGCTCATGCATCAATGCCATCCCAATATTGGGTTGAGGCAATTAATACTGCACTTTTTATTATTAATCGTTTGCCCACTAAAGTCCTACAATTCTCTTCTCCTTATGAAAAATTATTTCAGCATTCGCCTACATATGACTTCTTTCGTACATTTGGATGTGCTTGCTTCCATGTTTGCGTCCCTATAATACACACAAACTTGCTTTTCGGTCCAAACAATGTGTTTTTCTTGGTTATTCTTTAAGTCATGGTGGGTATAGGTGTCTAGATCCAGTCACAGGAAGAGTCTACTTGTCTAAAAATGTTATCTTTAATGAAACTTGTTTCCCTTTTCGTGAGAACATTACTACTACTGCTCTTGCACAAGACTCCTCGTCAGCATTCCTAGAGATTATCCCATCTACTTCATCTCCTCCACAAACTTCAAATTCTAATAGATGTGTTAAGTTGGACCAAAATGATTTTCTTAAGTCCTGAACTTATACTTGACATTTGAATTCAAAACTAAATCATATATGAATATATACTTAGGTTCTACACAATGTCGGGTTCATTAAGTTTTTCTTACAATCTCCCACTGAACTTGACATTGTTTAGAAACTAAAGTATATATGATTTAGCTACTAAAGTGTGCGCACTTTGAATTCAACTCACATCAAACAATCTGTTTCAAAATTCTGTCAATTATGGTCAACTACAAGGAATCAAAGAATGTCATGATGAATTAGAAAAGCATCAGCATTCCAAGATCACAATGCAGCATACATAATCACATGAATTACCTCAAAATATAGTAACATAACATATGCCTAATCCATAATCCATAACGATCGTTCATAATATAAGCATATGTTGTCCTGCCAGAATTTCTAATAACATAGAATTGGCAACCATATATTTCACACTACTTAATATTGTCAATCTGCAAGATTTGCTATTCATTGGTAGCTTGCTGAATTTGTACAACTTGAGTATGCTGAAAGATAATAAGGTGAATTTCCATAAATGTAGGTGAACTTTACTGATCAATTTAGTCTAAATAATGAAAACAACTCTATACAATGATAAGTAAGAATGATAAACATCCAACTAACCTCGTATAAGTTATATTTTCCATGCTTTTCTTCAGAAAAGCATTCTTGGGGCACTAGTCTTCATGAAACTAATCTGCTTTAGACATTGTTGACTCTCCTTTTGTTTCCTTCAAATACCAAATGTTGTTGCTAGAAAACAACATATCATCAACATTCATGATCAGAAAATGAAGTTTCTCCCATGGGTCTTTAGAGATATACAATCATCCAAATTGTTTTTGGAGAACCAAACTCAGTGATCATCGATCTTCCACAAAAACTTCAAGCTACAGCATTTTAATTTCTGCATTTTCCATTATTCATAGACTGCATTGCATACTTAAATTTTTCTCCATTGTTTAGGACTGATCTATTACTGCAGTCCTGTGCTAGGATTGATATATTGCTGCAATCCTAATCTGGAACTAATACGCTGCTGTCTTGAAAGATAAACCACTTCTTCATTTCACTAGCTACTTGTGATGAGGATATGGAGCTCAGCAATAACACCCAATATGCCTAAAGGCTCTATTTCTATATGAGCTGTTTATGCCTCCATCTGATGTCCTTTCACCCTTGAGATCTTCTTGTCAGCATAGCTTCAGCATTAATTGATCCTTCAGAGCTTTCTTCCTCCCTTTTTTTTATCAATGAATTTAACCACCAAAATGACTCTTAACTTAGCAATCCAGCTTTGCTAAATAGGGTTGTATGATCATTTCTTTGTATCATTAGCTACTTGTGTCTATTCTGCATCCATTTATGAACCATTTGCTGCTATAATATCCTCCACCAAACTATTATCAGCCTAGGAGTAGTTTGATCCAACTTGATCCTCTTCATGGAATATCTCTTATAGAATTTTCATCTAATAAGGGTCTTTTACCATCCATGCTCTCTGCCAAAGATACAACATGTACATAAAAGAAGAATTTAGATGAGAAGGTTTGCTCAAAATCTCATTATTCTTCAGTACATTCACCTTCTGGTTCTTTCTTTGCTACTTCCCTGTATCCAATCTAATCTCTTCAAAGTATTTTTCCATCAAGTGTTTCTCTTGCCCAAATTTCACACTGGATAGAATCTTCTATGACAAGTCAATAGCCTGATCAAAACCATTCTCTCCTCCACAGCGAACACTCACCACATTTATTATTTTGGCATACAGACATTGATCGAATTTTTCTGACCCACCAAGCACAGTTTTGAAGTCCGCTGATCCTGTCAGTATTAATCTTGCAACATTAGGTTGGTTGGTGGCAGGGTTAGTAAAAGTCTTAGTGACATTTTCTGCTGCTACAACAATATAGTTGTGGCATGCCCCCTCTCTAAGATTATCAAAACAAAGAGATGATTGCCCCTTCTTGCCTGTTTCTTTGGGAGATCAACATGAGAATCTTCCAACATATCTGTTGATATAATTATCTTTTCTCATCACTGGTTCCACTAACAACAGTCTTGATGGTTGTCTTGAAAATTGCTTCACTCTTATGCTTAGAGTTAGGCTCCAAAGACAACTATGTGAAGTCTTGAAAATAACCAAATAACCACCAATTCAAAGCCAAAATAGTATGTGTATTCCCCACTTCTATTCTAAATCTAAGCTCCCAAGAACAAATAGAGAAAACCAACACCACCAATGAAAATTGTCGAGACTATTAATTTGCTAACTTGAAAAGCCTAGATAACAAGCTGAAACATGAACTCATTTTGATGACTTCATAAACATACTGAACAAGAGCACCACAAGAAGATTTATGTCTAGGAAATTATCAACGCATGATTGATGCCTGAAGAAGGAGGAGTCAGAAACTGAAATCTAGAACTCTCAATTTCCATATGTCCCACAAAATAAGGTTCATAAGTCCTCCATCATCTTTTTAGTTACTCTAGACCTCTATGCTCTTCTTACTCAAACTTTGGACCCTTCCAAACGTGTACCTTTTCTT
Organism: Rosa chinensis; assembly: GCF_002994745.2. NCBI lineage: Eukaryota > Viridiplantae > Streptophyta > Magnoliopsida > Rosales > Rosaceae > Rosa > Rosa chinensis. The sequence goes on from NC_037094.1 coordinate 38,144,005, forward strand.
TCCTTGATGAACTCCCCTAATATTGCCTTGTTCTTTCAAGCTATACTGAACACTAATATTTCTGTGCAAAATATAACTAGGATATTGCAATCCCAGAATTCCAGAAAACAAAAACTTGAAGAACAACAAACTTACTTGAAGAACTGGATTCGTTAATTTTTAATGCATCTCCTTTCTGTTATTTGCTGCTCTCAGATGGATTTCCTTCAACGCATGATCATAATCTTGTACTCCCAAGTTCAGCTCAATGTCAATTTACCATTTTCCGAAATTTTAGTCATCCTATAGTTCAACCTGATTGATGCTCAAAGGAAAATGTCTATATGTATATGAAGTTGATCAGTAAAATCATTCTAGTTTATCATAATACTAGAACTGTTTGTATGTCCCAAATAAAATGAAAATTCATGATTTGAACATTCATTTCACACCAAATACATATGTTTAGAAAATAGAACTCAACCATTTTCAAGATTTTGACATCCTTTGAAGTGTACTAATCTCTAATGGTATCTGAATGTTCAATTTTCATCATATACAAAATCAAGAACCAAATGTTTGATACCAAACTTCTTTGGAAATAGGGATCAAATTAAATTTTAAGTTACTTGATTTTATTGTTGAAAACCAAACAAGACAGTCAATCTCCTTTACACTAAGCCATTTACACTAAGCCATTTTGACAGCATTTAGCATCTAAGAAGCTTTAATTGACTTTATATCAACAATGTGATCATGACCAATCTGAAAGCCATTTACTGAAATATGTATGTATATATGCAGAAAATGAACTGTTCTATTTTCGAGATTTGACATCCTTTGTGGAGTACTATTCTCTAATAGTTCTGAATGTTCATGCACCTATAATATACAAGATTATAAAACCAAATGTTTGATGTAAATTTCTTTGGAAATTATACTCAAATTTAATTTTAAGTCTCATAATCTCATTCTGATGAAACTGAATACAATGTAATTGCTATATATTGGCTACTTTGACAGCACTTTATTATGCAACATATAACTGAATTCATACTATATATTGCATCAGCATGTTTGAACCTTTAGAATCTTCATATATGAGACCACTTTGGCAGCACACCACATATGAAGTTTTCAAGATCAATATCAGAAATTTTAAACATGCATATCCATTATTCAACATTTCAAAATGATATGGAAAACATAAATATGCACTGAGATGAATACAATGTAATCTTCATATGAAATAGAAGTCCTATATTGAATCAAAGGTGCTATAAGAGTCTACCTTTGGCTAACCTTAATAAGCTGATATCAGAAAAATTCTGTGACTGACTCATGAATTTGGAAATTCATAACTAATCCCTGAAAATTCCGTTTTGGGTGATTCTAGTTCCAAATGACTCTTTAAGATGTCTACTAAAACTCTTTAGAAGAAATCGACTCCAAATTCCCAGTGGATCAATACAGTTTTGCAAAAGTAAGTGACTGAGTTGAAATTCCAGAAAATCTGAAAGTGGCTAAAATCTTTTTCATTGTGAGAGGTTACACAAAATGACTGCAATGAAATATCTCAGAATAAGCACATGTAAACACATATATTATAATTGGCATATTAGAAGTGCTGTAGTAGTCGCATCCTAGCTTAGGACTACAACAATGGATCTAACCTAATGTCTACAAGTTTACATGAACAAAAGATCGACTATGACAAATATAGGATTGATATAGTATTCCGATCCTAAGTTAGGATGCGTAAATCATTGCAATCCTTCAACACAATAGTCAAATACAAGATTGTTATTAAACAGCAACACGAATCATAAAAGATAAAGATAATCTGTAGTAGAATAAGTGTAAATTTAAGGCAAGATTTATAAAAGCATGTGATACTAACAAGATGTAGTTCCAGAATCTATTGATGCTTCTCCAAGATCCACTCATCAATTAAACAAATGAAGGACTGTTATTTTGGATATATAACTCATCTGCTCATTAAGCAAGGCCTGGATCGATACCAATTTGGTAGAAGACATTATTTGGTGATCAACAGGAGTGATAGAGGTTGGTGATTGCCTTAATGGCTCTCTGGTCATTTTCTCCTCCTTTTCATTGACATCAATCCAGAGCAAATAGGATTTGCAAAGATGAGAGCGTGCATGTGTGGATAAATGCATCAGATATGCAATATATATGTATATAACTACATGCGGATTATGTGAACACAAATTCCCAAAATTCGTTTCAAAAGAAATTGGTTGAACATCAATAACATGTATTCATCTAAGTATAGATCGCTCTGATACCAATTGTTAGAACTTGCTCCATTCTATTGCTGTAAATCTATCTTAGCATGAACACAAGTAAACAAACATTTCTATGTAAATATATGTGGGAGTGCAGCAATGATCGTAATTAGCATTTAGGATTGATATGCCAGTCGTATCCTAATAGAGGACTGAAACATCATATATATCCTGATATCTGCAAAGTATATAAATTGTATGATATGTAAAGCAACATAAATGAAATCACAGTGCACCATTAGATTCTGCATTTAGGTTTGGGATTGAAGTCGCTATATCAATCATGTATTTGCAGAATACATAAACACCAAAAAACAGATAGAACTGACCTTCTTGACACAGTTGAGTTTTCCATCTTAGTCTTCTCCTGATTTCACCTTTAGCATCCTCTTAGTGATGAGACTAATTGATGAGAATGATTAGTGCATCAAAAGGGACCAAAATATCTGATATATAAAGCATTTTATTGTCAGTTTCTTCCATCAAGAAACTGACAATGCATCCCAACTACTTTTTCAAAAAACCAGATAAACTCTCATGAGTCATAACTGTATTTATGAATTTCAAATTCTAACAGATGTGATAAGTTGGACCAAAATGATTTTCTTAAGTCCTTAACTTATACTTGACATTTGAATTCAAAACTAAATCATATATGAATATATACTTAGGTTCTGCACAATGTTGAGTTCATTAAGTTTTCTTACAAGAATTTCAGTTAATCAAGACCCCCATCAAGAAGAGATGGCAAAGTTCAAGAATGGAGGAGTATCTGGCTCTAAATCTGGGCCAAAGATAATGGGTACAGAACCAAGTGTCAAGGCAGATTAACTTCTCCCTTTTATGGATAGTACAGGGATGTGTTCCCTTCTCCAATTTGGACTCAGGATGTCAATCTCTATTTCGTACTTTGGTAACCTTTGAATATACCGGATTGATGTTATTAGATATATTGAGGGCTGGAGGCAAGAACGTTGGAGGCAAGAAATACCACTGGGCTTGGCGACTAGGCCTGGTTTAAGCCTGAAGAAAGAACATGGGTGTATAAATCACTTTCTTACACAGGCCTGCACAAACGAAAGCCGGAGAATAAATGTGGGTGTCCAGATCACTTTTCTTTTGAGCCCTTTCATCTTGGAAGCTCGGGACCGATTAATTTGTTTGTCGACAAGGGCATGTGCAGCACAAAGCCCATTTCAAATCATGGGCCCACTGCAAAGCTTAACACATCAGGTTCCCAGAAGCTCGATCAGTATGACGGGTGTCCAATCAAATCAGCGGAGACTATACCAAATTGGGTGTTCAAAAGAAATACATTTGACCGATTCAAAAATATACATACATCCGTTAAACCGAAAAGTTAGTACACACCCAAGAAATACAAATTCATCTGAAGTACAATGGTTTGATCCTTGTACAGGTTATGTAGGCAATCTAGCGACCTACTAGATACAACCACAATTTCAAATTGAATCCCTGACTCCACCAGTCAAATTCACACACAAATCCAAACAGAATCTCTAACTCCACTAGTCAAATTCAGCCCGTCCTAAATTGAATCACTGACTCCAGTCAAATTCTTCCAACACCAGAAATACAAATTCATGTGAACTACAATGGTTTGATCCCTCCTTGAGGATATGTAGGCAATCTAGCAACCCACTAGATGCAACCGCAAGTCCAAATAGGATCCCTGACTCCATGGTTCATCCAATCCGAATTCCTGACCTCACCAGTCAAATTCATCCAAACACCAGAAAAGTCAAATCATCGAATCCCTAGTTCATTCATATCAAATTCGTCCAAATACTACTCTCATTCTAAAAAGCAATACCTTCCAATGGGTCATACACCCATTGAAATTCTTGAACTACGAGTGGATTGATCACTCTCCAAGGGTATGTAGGCAACCCATTCAAATATCTGGGTGCAGCCGCAAAAACAAACAAACAAACACACATCCACAATTGGCTTATTCATAAATGGAATCAAAAGGTGTTTCCCTGTAACAAGGGAATATAATTAAGAGACATATTCTGTCTTGAATGGGTCGAACCCGAAACAATTAAAACTCTATTCACTAAATGAATACGAGTGAAATTATGTTGGGTGACATTTAGGCTCATTGTGTGCAATATTTTTACTCAACACAAAGTTGTTTTTCCACCATGTTTAGAAACATTTTGGGTTACCTAGTTCTATCATTTCCGATCGAGATAGCAGATTTCTTGGTCACTTTTAGAAGTCCTTATGGGGATTGATGAACACAAAGCTAAAACATAGTACTGCTTTTCATCCTCAAACAGATGGACAAATAGAGGTGGTAAATCGGACCATGCATGGTACATCTCCTGAGAGGATATAACTATATGCATCGTTGTACTTGGGATGCGAGTTTATCATATTTACAATTTGCATTTAATAGGGCAATTCATAGTTCTACTTCAAAGTAGTATTGAACGTTCAAGTCCATTTGATATGGCCTTCTCATTTGGTGACAAGCAAAATGGAGAAGAAGAAGAGGAAGATAAGTTAAAAGCACAACGACTCTTGGAGTGCATTTCAAAGATTCACAAAGAAGTTAAGGAGCAACTACAAAAGTCACAATAGCGATACAAAGCTCGACATGACAAACATAGGCTCCAACATGACTTCAGTGCAGGTGATATGTTTCGGTTAAAGCTTAGCAAGGAAAGATTGCATGGTGTCGGAAAGAAGTTAAAGCCAATTCGATATGGGCCATTCAAGATCTTAGAAAAGATTGGAGATAATGCATTTCGACTTGAGCTGCCATCTTACATGCAAATGTACTCAGTAATAAATGCTGAGTATTTAAAACCCTTTGAGCCATCATTATTGGATGTTGATGAAGATATTAAGGATTCTCAACTTCCCCCACTTGACGATTTGTGGTTTAAGAGGGAAGTCTTGTTGGCGGCAGACTGCATTCTCGAGAAGAAAGTCATCAGGACTCGACGTGGTCAGATAGAATCTTACCGCATTGTATAAAAAGGACAATTTCCAAGTAAGTCAAAGTGGTTTCGCAAGGAAAAAGGAATTCAAGAGTTCCCTCATTTACAATTCTAGCTTTTGCAGGAGCTTCAACTTCTTCAAAATGGGGAGCCATGATCCAGGAGAATCTTTAGACTAATTATAATTAATGATAATAATAATAATAATAATAAATTATTATTATCCTTAATTGGTTTTAGCCGTGCAGGAGCTTATGATTCAAGTACATACGATTTCTAAGCCATTCAAATTTGACAGTTAGAAATCCTTTTGTTATATTTAGTTTTCTATTTTAGGAAGTCATTTTTGTATATAAACCGTAATCGTTGTATGAATTAAGCAGGCAGTTGAATACAATTCCTATTCTATAAATCTTTTCTTTTGTGCAAGACAAAAGGGAGGTATTTTCCATAATGTATTGAGTTCTTTTAGGTTCTTGATTAAAAGTTCCACAAGAAACCTTTGATCAAAAGAGGGAGTAGGGCTTGAGAATGCTCATTGTATTTTGTAACAACTCTTGGACCTGGCTTGAGTTTTGTAATGCTCTATGGTTAATTAAAGAGTTTCACTTTCCTCTATTTAACATTTGGGAATACTGCTACTGTTAGTGTTCAAGCATATAAAGTTCTATCCCTTTCACTTTAGCTAGGTGGATGTGAACACTCGTAAAATAACACAAGAAAAGAACTAAGAATAGGTATTTCACCTAAGAATCTAGTCAATACATGCAATTGTTTTCTTACCTGCAGATTGCAGGTTTTTCTTTTTTCACTTCAGTGGAAAAAGTTTGTCTTAGTTTGCAATAATTTCCCATCAAAGAGTTTTGAGTGCTTTCACTCCATTATTCATTGTCTACACCAATATGTGTATATACTAGATAAATCTGGAAAAGAACATACATGATGCCAAGATTTTTTTGCATGTTTTGTGTGGCTTTAATGCTTCTGTAGATAAGAGAACAGCTACTGAAATGCATATAATGGTCTTAGGTCCTAGTATCATGACAAGTACTAGGTAATGAAATGCGAGAGCATCTTGATCATATATTTTTGCGTTTTATCTGTGCTAGATGAGAGGCACACACATTTGTCTACATTTGAGAAAGTTCGGGTGACGTGTCAAGTGGTGGGATAAAGATGGATGATGATGCACATGAAGAATATCATGGTCATGGTGCACAAGAAATGAAAACAATAAGAAATAGCATTACTCAAAGTTTGATAAATGCGCGTAACACCGTGAATGTTTGAAGATGTTAAGATTTTTTTGTGGTAATATGCCAATGAAAAACCACTTGTTATTAATGTTTAATCATATATTTGTATAAGCTATTTTTAAAATTGTCCAATATTAATCATATGGTCACCATGGGGATAATGATAAAAAAAATGTCATTTTGAAGTGTCTTATTATAATTTAAACACCACAAATGTCCCCATGATAATTAAGGTCACCTGTTCAGAACCTACCACTACAGTTCAACTTAATTACAATACTGCCACCATCAGTTTGCTTTGGCAGTTTGTGGGACATAAACTAAAACCGCACTATTGTTCATCTTCTCCACATTATTTCGGAATTTCAAAACTCAAAAAACCGCTCAAACCTACTCCGAAATAGAGAATTCTCAATCCTCTTCACCTCTGGAGGCCACATTCTGAGACGCGTACATTTTCCAACGACTGTTTTCCTCCACGGTGAAGCAGTGCTGCCTCTACAAAAGTACTTCACAGAAAAAGCCCCAAATTTTAGGGTTTTGAAGAATTGCAGACCTTCAGTCATCTATCTCGACCCGGTAATCTTTCAGCCTCGATTCTCAGAAACTTCTCTTACTTAATTGCGATACATTGAGATAGTGTTTAGATTTGGAATTATAAGTCGAATATGATATAATTATTTTTGCATTTGATTATGAAACAAAACAATTAGATTCCAATTTTTGGTTTGACTGGAGATTTAAAGCTCTTTTGAGTGGAGATGATAAATGACTGTCTTTAAATTTTAGTTTCATTCTGTAACATGGCCAGTGACATAGGCTACTGTGTGGGTGTGATTTGATTTTGGTGTGGCTGTGTTTTCATTTTGGTTTGATACATAGACATGAACAATAACGTACATAGCCATTTATATGGAGATAATGAATGTGTGTGATGCTGATTAGGTTGTATGCTTTACTAAAATGGAAGTGCTGCTAGTTCACATACATACTTTATAGGATTATATAATGAAGCTGGCCAGTGAGGTCACTGGCTAGGTCGCTAGACAAGTCATTGGCCAGAGAAGTCACTGAAAAATGCCAACTCCTTGGCAACGTGTGTTAACCTCATGTCACAGATTATGTAACTAATCATGTAACTGACCATGTCACTTACAATGTATGTAACTGACCATGTAACTAAACATCTAACTGATTATGCCACTTACAATGTATGTAACTGACCAAGTAATTGAACATGTAACTGATCATGTCACTGACGTTGTCATTGACATGACCTGTTACTTCACTGGCCAGATCACTAGCTGGCTAAGTTACTGATTATGTAACTTGCAAACTTAATGCTAACCCTCTAATTTTAAAAAAATTCAACAGAATTTAAACATCAGAAATGGCAAGACCAAAAAGAAAAGAAAGGGAACCAAGTGATGATGACGAAGACTATCGACAGGTGGAATCAGAAGATGAAGAAGATGATCGAACGATACAGAGAAAGAAAAATTCAAAGAAGAGTTTGAAATCAAAAAGAAAAAGACAGGAAGAAGTAGAAGATTCTTAAACAGAAGAAGAAGAAGAAGAACCATCACCAAAGAAGATTTCCAAGAAGCATTCAAAAGGAAAAAGCAAAAAACAGAAAGTAAAACATATAGAAGATTCAGACACAGGAGAAGAACCATCACCAAAGAAGGGTTCGAAGAAGCATTCAAAAGTAAAAACCAAAAAACAAAAAGTAAAGCAAGCTAGTAGAAGATTCTGAAGAGGAAGCAGAAGAAGAAGAAGAAGAAGAAAAACCTGAAGCTGGGCGAAAGAGGAAGAGACATGTGCACATTAATAAGTTTCTTGAACACAATTACAGATAACAAGAAGAATCTGAGTCCAAGAACATTAGATTTGCTCAGGCAGACACCATTTTGAAATATTGTCGATGCATTCCATGGTGGCTACATAGAGGAGAAGTCAGCCAAGAAATCTGATGATTTCATTACCCTTCTACTGCAGGCCTACAACCATGAAAAGGACCTTTTCTTCTTTGGAAAGAAGAAATTCAGGATCTCGTCAAGAGATATTTCAAAGATCCTAGGACTGCCAGCAAAATGTTGAGTTGGTCCCAAAAACTTTTGAGGGTGCATATTAGTCTGAATTTTTCGAGAAGATTTTTGCAAAGACAACGAGAATTAACAAGAAAGCTATGGAGAAAGCTCTGCAAGATGCCATCAAAGACAAGCCAACAACAGAGGAAGAGATTGAGAAGAATGACAAAAATGTAGCAAGGTTAATCTTGCTGGACTTGTCAATCAAGTTTTTGTTCCCAAACACAGGGGGAACAATTTCATAGGACTGCATTAGAGCATATGAAAATTTGGATTAGATTGGATCTTATGACTGGGCAAAGGAAGTTGGAAGCTTTTTAAAAAAGTCTATAGGGGCTTTGAAAAAGAAGAAGTCAAGCAGCTCATATGGTAATACGGGGGGCTGCATTCTAATAATACTGGTAACTTACTGTCAGACTGAAACGTCACTGGTCAATTCATTGATCAAGTCAAACTGCATGTCACTGGCAGACTCAAATTTCAAATTGATTGGCACTGGCTAAGTTGTTATGCTATTTTTTTTTTGTGCATGCAGTATTGGTTCTGTCAAAAGACTAGAAAAATCAAGTCAATATCTGGAAGGGAGAAGGAAGAGCATGAGATGAGAAACTGGGACATCCAGAGGCTGATGCAGAATTGGATAAGCTTTAACAACTTGAAAAAACTAAATGTAAGTTGTTCTCTGTCAATGAAGTTGTAACTGGCCAAGTCATTATCTTGGTTAAAAGTCACTGATTAAGTCACTGTCACACTGAATGTCAATAGCCAAGTGACACTTTATGTCACTGGCCTTTATAACTATTGTAAACATGTCATTGGTCATGTCACATAGCATGTCACTGACATATGGAATATGTTTCTTTCATAAAATCTTTGAAATTGTGAAGGAGGATAGAGATGAATCAGAATCCGAAGAATAGGAGAATAGTATAGATGAAGCAAAGACAGCTTTAGAATGAGAGGAAAAAGGAGATGATGATCAGGAAGTTGAGGTGGCTGAATAGGAAACAGCTTCAGAAAAAAGCAAATGGGAGAAACAGCTTCAGAAAAAGGAGGGGAAGATAAGATGTCTGACTATGGAGAAAGATCATTTGCAACAAAAAATGAAGGAAAAGGAACTGAAACTAAGGAAATTCGCGGAGGACAAGATGAATCTAGAGGAACAAAATGCTACACTTGTGACAGAGAACTTCTGCCTTGCATCATCGGTGAAGGAGATAGAGGAAAAAGTGAAGAAATTGGAGCAAATTTTGAGCCCAAAGACTCACACCTTAATAGCAGAAGAATCTGCAGCCACAGCAGCTCAATCTCCACCTCCATGCACAGTGGCAGAAGAAAGTCAATCGACACCTCCATCACACAAGGACTCACTATTCCAAAGCCCCACAGTCCGCTGATAGGAGCATAAAATGCGAAGTTAATAATGTTTAACTCCCTATATTTTGCTAAGTTATTTCCTTTAACTTGATCAATTTAACTTAGTTAGTGTTTTACAGGTGAAAATGGAGTCTCAAGTTCCAAAAATGACTAAGGAAGGCACTAGTGGCGCAGAAATAGAAATAAATAAAAAAATGGAAGTTCTCCCAGTTTGACTAGGAAAAGGAATCCTAGTTGGAGTAGGAATCAGAAGCTGACTTGGATTCAAACTCTTAAGTCACGGAAATTAGAAGTTCTACTTGGATAAGGAAACCCAATTCTACTCAGATAAGGAATACTAGTGTGACAAAGAGTCCCTGTGGGATAAGGATTACTCAAGAAGGTTCCAGAAGAGTCCAGAATATTTCAGTTAAAGGAAGCAGTATTTGACTAGGAAACCTACTTGCATATGGAGTTCTACTCATACTAAAAGACCTGTGGAAGCTAGGAGAACCAAAGGAGTATTCATGAAACATCTAGAAGAGGCATGAAGGACATGTGAGACGCATGTGATGGCAAAGAAATCCTAAATGGATACAAGTTATGCTTTAAAGTCAAATCCATTACAGATTCGGAAATCTGCCTGTGCAGATCAGTCAATTTCAACGGAGTGTCAGAAATCGGTCGGAGCTCAGAAAATTATGATCTTTATATGGTTGGAAAGCTACAGATGTCTAGTTTCTAGAAATTTTTACAGCTTGTCGATATCTATTTTCTAGAAGAAGTTATGGCCGTTTTAGTGCACTGAGGTCAATCCTGCCGGGAATCTGTTTTGTGTCAAAGAAGTCCTAGTTCAACACAACTTTGGAGAAACCAAGTAGAAACGAATTGGGAGTGCCTTGAGATGTTCTCCTATAAATACCTTGTGTATTTGAAGTTTCAAGGGGAACAATTTTCTCCACAATTTCGATTTCTCACTTGTTCTCTCTAGTTTCAGGTTTTCACAATCCTCAAAGAGCTTAGCCGTGCCACCTTCATCCACCACCGTGTTCATCACTTGTTGCGACACCTTGGAGCTGCTTTGGGTCTTTGGGACATAATTAAGGGTTGTTCATATGCTTTACCATACATTTACTCACGGTTTGGTGTATTTGTTAGATAGAATTTCTGATTTGGATTTTCTATGTGTGAACCTAAACTTTTGAGTATATATGCAAATCTATTTTTGGATTCGATTTTGATGTTCTTTTCTATGTTTGATATGTTTATGTGTGTTTGATTCTTGTTAGTTGCCGAATATATGGATTGATAATCTGGTTTTGTTTTATAGAAAACTTTTGCATGTTCTTGTTCTTTGGTGGCCAACTTAGGATGATTGCATGTAATTGGAGCTAGTAATTAGGTGAACGCTTGTTGATCCTAATTCAATATGGTAGTAAAGGCTTTGTACAAAGGTCGAGATCAGATTATGCATGTAATGAAAAGATTTGCTTCGAGTACTTGAATTTGCATGTTTATTGACTAAACTTTCACTTGCTCTTAATGATTTGAATGCATGAGATTATGAGTCGCTTCGATTGTGTGATTCTTGCATTTGGAATATGTTGTTTAGGCGCTTGTTCTAATCAATTGTGTAAAGGGAAGTCATATAAGGGACATTGGGTGCTTGTAACTTTGTTTCTTGGTTGATATCGTTCCATGGTAACTAAAAGATTAAGGAATGCATGAATGGATTGATCTTGAATTGTTCTTGATAAATTGTTTTCCAAAAGTTCTTCTTTTCCCACCTTTGTATAGAAACGTTTTTAATCTTTATTTGTTTTCTGAAAATTTATGTTTTCAATCTTTAAAACCCGCCTTTTGTTATGTTCTTGATGTTTTTGTATATTTGTAGATAAATCAAATTAATTTTAGAATTTTTAGGATGCATGTTCTTATAAATAATAAAGCAAATAATCTTAAAATAATTAATTAAATTCGTGAATAGTGTCTCCGTGAATAGTATTGTGTGTATATGTGTTTGTTATGTGTTTCCTAATTTTTAGGGATGTTTTCCTACTTTTTAGGGTGTGCTCCTATTTTTTAGGGATTGGTTCCTAATTTTTAGGAAAAGTAGTTAGAGTTAGTTTTAAACTTGTATTCCTTGTTTGACTTGGTCTTTAATATGTTTTCTTGTAGATTAAGTAATCCTAATTAGTGTATGACTAGTAATTCTTGTTGTATGTGGATTTCTAATATAACTATGACTTGTAAAATATATTCTAGTAGGAGTAGGATTTCTAATTTAACTATAACTTGGATTCTTTGTAAATTTCGAATTGTTGTCTATATATACTTGTTATTTTCGTTTGTTTTGTAAATTCTTTCTCTTATTTTCGTGTCACATGTAAGTACCCTGATGCTCACAATCGAAGAAATTGAAAAACAACCTGGCATGTTTCAGATAGTGAAAAGTCCTATAGTTGCGCATGCCTTTCCACTTCGTACGTTGAGTCAAGAGAAAGAGCATAAGACACCGAGAACAAAAAGGGCAAGTTAACAATGCGCCTTACAGACCAACATTCCGGTGAAACGGTATCATCAATGGGTCTCTACTCATATGTCGTGAGATTGAAGAATAGGAAAAGAACACAGAAAAGGACAACATTTACTGGTGGGGGGATGTGAAATCAAAAAGAGAGAAAAAAGCAAAGGAGATGCAGGAGAGATTGAGAGATGCTGAAAAGAAAGAAAAAGTGACAGGACTCGCCCCGAATTTCACCCTGAAATCCGAGGTGGCCCTATGGGGCCCACCTTAGGGATAGCTCTACCAAAAAATTCGGCAGAATCACCCCTAAAATGGACTACCCAAAAACCTGTAAAACACACAAAAACACTTCAAGCAAACCAATCTTATACTCCTGGGGCTACCCTGCTCCCAATTACCAACAACTCCACTTTCACAAAACACAAAACTCAATAATACTAATCCCAAAGCTTATCAGAGCAATACTACTATACACATGGATATAAAAAGAAGAGTAAAGGATCAAGGGATCCTACACTGCGGAAGTAGTGACAATTATGCCTCAAATGTCATGTACGCCCGACCTCCACTAATTCGCCTGCACACTGGGCATTAGAAACCGAAAGGCCCAGGGGAAAGTAGACGAAAAACATTAGCGTGAGTGGACAAAATAAACAATTTAAAAGAAAAATGATTTCATACTTTCCCACATTTATTTCAATAAAAACTGATGCACGCAACAATTAGAAGAACACATTTAGCTTTAAATCCAAGAATTCCAAAACGATAAATCGACTAGCCTCGCTAGTCACCACATTCGAAAACTATATTGTAAAACCGAAATCTCGTTTCTCAAGAAGATAAGACTAGCCCCGCTGGCTATAGTGAAAATCGGACTAGCCCCGCTAGTCAAGCAACGATAAAATATGGGGAAGAAGTATCACCATACGAAAGAAGGGAGCCTCCCAGGCTCGGGTCGGAGTGTCCCACACTCTGGAGCATCCCATGCTTTGCTCTTACTCACCCACGAACACATAGTAAGCAGGGAGGAGTACTAATAGCTAGCTAGCAATAAATATGACGACCCAAGTATGGTGGGTTAAAATCATACGAAAATCAAAAATCAGTAAGGCTTCCCCATAAGTCCCGCGAATAAAGAAAACACGGATACGATTCTCAACCGTACCCGGAAATTCTCGTAGAAAGTCACATAAATAGACAACGTGTCCCACACGCTAAAAGAATAATTAGATCATCATCAAGGCATTCCCAATGCCAAAACCGAAGGTCGATAAATAAATATGAAAACTAACTCCATCGAAATCTCATTTCGAAAATCTCTTATAAAATCTCAAATCGACGAATAGAAACATAATATAAGTAGTATAATTCCGGAAATCACCTCGGAAATAATTCTTCGAAAATCATGCTTGCAAATAAAAGTCATATATCGGAGATACTTATCGAAGGCTTAAAATCCATTTCCGAAATTAAATCATAAATCCAATTCCGAGCATAATAAGTTCATATCCGAAACTCAAGAAAAATCAATGTCAAATTATAATCCAAGACAAAATATCATGCTCGATAAATAAAATGATAATTAAATTAAGGCAAAATAGCCAAATTACCCCCTGACTTTTCCCATGGCTGCCGATTTACCCCCTGATATTTCAATTTTGATTATCTACACCCATACTTTTCTAATTGTTGCCAATTTACACCCTATCATTATTTTTTGGACTTTCCATCTAATTTTCCGTTAATTTGGTTAGCACGTGAGGGGCTTTTTCGTCTTTTCAACTATCACCAAAAAAAAAAACCAACACATCGTTACAGAAATAAATAAAAAAATACAAAACTGTTCTTCGTTAAAAGAAGGGAAAAAAAAATTGCCCTTTGTCGCTTCTTCCTTGTCCATCTCTTCTTCTTCTTCACTCCCTTTATTTCAAGGTTGGTTGTTAGCTTGCAACTGATCGCTTAATTAATATTTGCTAGTCACATCAAATGATTGGATGATCATATCACTGAAGGAGAAACCATCTTTGATCATTTAGGTTTCTAGTTTTCTTTTTCTTTGAAGGCCAGACTGGATTAATATTTCAAACATTCATATGAGAATTTGATCTTCCATGTTTCCAGTTAGAGGGGTTTTGTATTGTGTATAAGATTGAGGAGCCATCGAACAAACTAAAATATTTATATGTATGGAATATGAAAATTAAAATTACAGCAAGCATGTGAAGGTCATCTTGATTGATTCAAGTTGGGATTGTGTTATATTGATCTCGATAAAAGGAACATAGAGGAAGAGGTCATGCTGAGAAGAAGATAATTGAAAGATAGACAGAGAAGAAGAGGAGAGGATGAGGGAAAAAAAAACAGTTGTGGGAGACGAATAGCAGTATTTTTTTTATTTTTTAACAAAGTAATTTTGTATTTTTTTCTTGATTTATTAATATATGAGGGTAATATTGGAACATTAGAGGCAAAAAAATTATAGTTGGCCGGGATGTACTAAGATTTTTGTTCAGTACAAATAGCGACACTCTTTTTTTTTGGGTGACAATTGCAGAGACGAAAATACCCCTCACGTGCTAACTAAGTTAACGGAGAAATTGGATGGAAAGTCTAAAATTTGACTATAGGGTGTAAATTGGCAACATTTAGAAAAGTGAGGGTGTAAATAATCAAAATTGAAATGTCAGGGGGTAAATCGGCAGTCATAAGAAAAGTTAGGAGGTAATTTGACTATTTTGCCTTAAATTAATCAATAATTTCAAGATAAATGCATGCATCATTATTTAAAACAAAAGTCCACTCACAGTACTATTGGGCGACCACGCAAACGAATTCCTTCATCTAGCCGTAGCTCGCGACATTGCCCTGTACACAATTATATTTCCGTAAATGGCAATCCGATAAAATAATTACGAACCTAAACGAAACCTCGAAAATACCTATCTCCATTACTTATCAAATTCAACCCAAATCACACCCACAACACCAATTCCTCAATTTACATATTCCACAATGAAAACGAGAGAAACCCAACGGCCGGATTTCCCACAATTCAATCATAAAACTCCGAACTTCGGAATTTCACAAACAATTCCAAACTCCTCCAAAATTCACCAAACTTCACATATATGCTCTATGATAATTATAGAATTTAACTAGCCAGAAATTGAAATTAAAAAGCTACCCTAGCCGCCGCTACAACAGCCCACAGTGGCGGCGCTGCCGCCACTGCCACCAACTCCAATGGGCACCAAAATTTGACAGCAACACCTACTCAACACACTGATCATTTTTCTCAACTAGAACACATCCCAATTTTATCTTTAAACAGTCGAAACCGGCCGGTGCAAAAATTTCCAGAAATTCCAAGAACCCTAGAAATTGAAATTGAAATGAAAGACCGAAGGGGAAATGATCTATGTCAAAAACCGAACCTTCGATGCCGGTTTGGTGGCCGGAGACTGCCGAAATCGGAAAATATCGGCGTTGACTCAAAACTGCTACAGTGACCGTCCTCTTCTTCTCATTGCTGCACCTTCCACAGTTCATATTAAGCTACGAAACGAACCTAGAAATGAAGAGAAGGAAGAGAGCTTTCCAACGACATCTTATACGTCAAAATCCGTCACTGGATGGAGGAGTTATGGCCGGAAGAAGGTGAAGAGGTCGGAGAGGAAGAGAAAATCGGGGAGAGAGAAGGGAGAGGGCTCGGTAAGTTTCCGAAAATGGAAACTTACCACAGTAACTCGGCTATTTATTGAAAATTACTATGAACAGTAACTTTCACATTTTAGGCCATAATTTTCGCATACGAACTCTGATTTTTACGTACCACATATGCACGCGCTCGGTTTAACGTCCTCTATAATTTTCATGAAGGAAGTTTCCTCAAATTTTGACCCAAACGAAAAGTCATCTTTTAGGGCCACTAAAAGTATCGAAACAACGTAAAAAGTGAAAGTAGTTGTCGTTTACCGTCCAAATGACTAGTAAACAGGTGAATTTAGGTTCGGAACGTTACAAAAAGAAAAGCAGGAGAAGGCATCACAAAAACTGCAACCTGCTAAACATAAAAACTAGAAGAGCTGCAAGCACAACAGAATTTGGACGGTTTACCAAAGGACGTTCTGAAAGCGATAAGAGAGATGGACGCCGAGGAACAAGCACACATCAATGAAGTGCCAAAAGAAAAAAAGCTCCCTCCTGAGGTCGTAGACTGGGAGAAGAGCAAAGTGTACAATTATATGGACCAGGACATCAAGAGGAGAGTTCAGAGATATTGGCAAAATGCATCATCAGGGTAATACTTTAATTAAGTTAAAATTCTATATTAAATTTATTGTCACTAGCCAAGTCACTGTTCATGTAATTGGCTAAGTAACTGGCCAAGTGAAGTCGCCGGCCAAGTCTTTGTTTATGTAGCTGGCGAGGTCACTATCTATGTAACTGTACATGTAGCTGGACATGTGCAGTC
Organism: Rosa chinensis; assembly: GCF_002994745.2. Lineage (NCBI taxonomy): Eukaryota > Viridiplantae > Streptophyta > Magnoliopsida > Rosales > Rosaceae > Rosa > Rosa chinensis. Next base: position 38,160,968 of record NC_037094.1, read on the forward strand.
ACTGGCAAAGTCATCGTCCATGTAGCTGGCCACGTGAAGTCGCTGGCCAAGTCATTGTACATGTAGCTGGCAAAGTCATTGGCCAAGTAGCTAGGCAAGTGAAGTCACTGGCCATGTTATTGTCAAGTAACTGCATATCACAGTACATGTTAATTATACTATTCATTTTGTGCATATCACAGTACATGTTCATTATACTATTCATTCTGTGTAGAGTATTCTTCTAGGTAGGTAGGCGCTATGGAGCAGAGGTATCCAGACAGGATTTGAAGGACACATGATCATGAATGAACCTATTGCAAGCAACTGCATAGAATGCTATGGGATTCTATTGACTGACCAACTATCGGACAAAGTATCACAGGGTCTGGAGGTGCCATCTTTTATGAATCCCTTATGCTAGGTAAGTAGTGGAACGATTAATCTACATTCAAAGCAAATCATTTGTAATTGATAATAACTTGTCTTCTATTTGTCTTTGAAACAGCAATCGGCAGAAAATTTAACGGTGTATTCCGTACATCTCTACCTCTGCGAACCACTGTTCCTGAATCTAGCAAGGTCCAGCTATATATTCTTCCCAATTTTGCATGAATCAGGATTTCATAATACACTGCTGATTTTTGATAAGGATTTGAAGAAATGGTTCCACTGTGATTCAAGGAAACCAAAAAACCATTAAGTGGAGATGAGGATAATGGCAGAAATTAAACAAATGTTTTAGTTACAAATTATCTCTTTCTCAAATTCAAACAAGTTGAATGATTGACCAAGTTTCAACAGGAAAAAGCTACAAAAACAGAAAACAAAAGAAAGCATTCAAATTGTGATTCAAATATCTCAAAGTGAGATAAGAAAAAAGTGGCAGGGGGTGTCTAAGTTCAATATCGGAGTTAAGGAGGAAATCTCTGTTCAGCAGCTTATCCACGTGAGCCTCGGGAATTTCAAATTTCAAACGAGCGTTTATCCAGCCTCTAGAGCCTTCGCTGCCTCCTATATAAAGAACACAAAGCTGCACAAGAAACACACGGAGGAATAGAGAGAAGAGTGAGTTATATTTGTGCATCAGAGTGAGGCAGCGTTTGAGAGGAATAAGTAGTGAGAAATTTCTAGTTACCTGGAGACAACAAATTGACAACAGGAGAGCTTCATATTCAGGTATCATGCTGGTCCTTTCTTCATGGTATTCGTTGCTATTTTTCCTCTATTATCGCTGATGTCTTCGTGAGTGCAGACTTGCCTATACTTCTAAGCACCAGAAACAGTCCCTCCATTCCCCAAACAAACCACTCCGGCCAAATATGCCAACAACACCATCACAACTCTCAAAGCCTCAAATCCCTCATTGTTGCCCACCAAAATCAGAAAACAAAACAACCAAATACACCTCCATTTGCCTTTGTGTTAACAAACAGTGCAGGTCCAAGGAGACAAAAAAAAAGAAGCACGTTCACAGAGATGAAGGAGGAGAAGGGATTTCAGCAAGGGAAGGGGCTCACCTGTGTTTTCGGCCTTCTTTCGATGCCTATACTGCGGAGCATCCTGCGTATGGGTGGCGGAAGCAAGGTCCAAGATAGAGGGTACATTGCACTTGTTTTTGATGCCTGTATCGCGTGTGCGTCCTGCATATGGGTGGCAAAAACGAGTGTCAAATGAAGGCTTGGGGCTGCCAGTTCACACCAACTACGAGTCTGCAAAGTTCTTGGGCTCACAAAGTGAAGAAACTGCTCTGGAGGAATCTTTGTGCAGCACCAAAGCCAAGATGTTACGCTGCCTGCATCAAAGTCATCATCAGAAAAGTGTCCCCGAAGGCAAAATGGCTATCTTTGGCAGAAGGGTATTCGACTTAGCTCACCCTTGATCACAAAGTTTGCGGCGTGTTCAGTTGGCTCACCCTCGAATCACTAGACTGCAGCCACAAAATGGAAGAGAGATGGGAGTCATCCGATTCCGGTTACCTGGCACAAGATAATAGCAGAGATGTTTGAGGGGCGGACCAGCTTCTATGAAGGATGGAACATGCCTATTCACTCCTAAAAAAAAAAGGTGGCCAAGCTGCAACATTTGATCAAGTTAAAAATTACCTCTGTAAAGCAATGGTTCGAATACCGCCTGCAATGTTTTCCTTCAAAATGATGTGTGCAAGATGGAAAAGCAATCTCAAGATCAGCAAGAAAGGAAAAATTGAAGTCCTCGCTTTTGGTTTCATGGTCACGGCTACACCAAAAGAATGGAAGCTTAATTCCACCTATTGGCAGCAGAACAGAAGCTTCAGAATATGTATAATTGAGGCAGCCAGGCTACAAGTCTCTTCCAGGACAAGTCAAAAATAAAAGATCAAGAAGCATGCGGCAAGTACATTTAATTCAAGAAGCAGAAAACACTTTTCAAGTAGCCACGAAACTTGGCGGTGGAGGAATGTCTAAAACATGCAGATAGTTACAAATGGCTTCACACATATGTTTGTCAAAGTCAAAGCTTTTAAAATATGTAATTGAACACATTTGCTGCAGCTAAAGATGGGGCTACTGTAACTTTTTCTGGGAACTAAAGGCAAAGAGATTTAAGATATACATATCCAAGCCATCATTGTCAAAGTTGCTGCGAAATTGCTTTGAACGTGAGAGGCCATGGAGAATCATAATTTAATTATGCCTTGTTCCTCTCTCTCATTTTGACCATAAAAAAAAAAGGGAATAATGATGCAAGAAGACAAAATAGTGATTAACTAGCAGCCATGCCATAGCCCATAATGATAACGTTCTTTCCTTTGCTTGACGGTGGAAAATTGAGAAGAAGACAAGAAACATTGATTGGAAGTATTCATGCTAACTATGGGGTAAAAGAAGAAGGTAAATTGGTACCCGATTTGGTGCGCAAGCAGAGAGAATGGGGAATCTAAAGACTGGAGCCAACCCATTTATATGGACTTCAGCGACATCACTTCCTGTCCAGATCGAATTGCGATAGCTAATCCTCATCTTGAACTCGGTCTCTATCTTAAGCTGATGATTACGCCAAAGAGATTGCTCAAGGGATTTGACACTTATCGAATAGAGATGGCGTCTTGTTTTGGGGTTCATAATCTTGAGCTGGGCTCAATGGGGCTATATAAACGGGTGTCCAAATCAGTTTATGCACCGGCAAGTTTTTGGGCTCTACCGAATCATTTGTTTACAAGTTTGGAAGCTCTACAAGGCCCACTTCAAGAAATTCGGGTCCGGCTGAATTATTCATCGACGAGTAAACAAAAGGCGACACAAAGCCCACTTCAAATTCGAGGGCTCATTATGAAGCTCGGCACATTCGGGTGCCCAATTCAAATTAGTGGACACTCTATTAAAATTGGGTGTTCATCAAAATATGTTTTTTCGACGAGTTCAAAATACATACCCATTGAGTAAAAGTTGGTATAAAACCAAAAATCCCAAATGTTAAACTACAGTGGTTTGATCCCTTCATGGGGTATGTAGGCAGTCTAGATTTAAATCTGGATGCAACAGCGACCTTAACCGAATCCCTGGTTTTCTCTAGACCAAATTCACCAAATCCTTGTGACCACAAAAGTCATCCAAATTTCCATTCCAAATGACCTTAAAGTCACCCAAACACTTAACCAAAATTCTTTGGTGGGTCATTTACCCATCGAGGCATCCAAACCTTCCCAAAAATCTGAACTACGAGTGGCTTGATCCCTTCTCGGGTACGTAGGCAGCCTGATAAACACTCTGGATGCAGCCGCGAAATCAAACAAAAACACTCTTCTCCATTAAATTTTGTCTTCGTATTTGGAATCAAAGGGTCTTCCCTTGAAGCAAGGGATTGTAATTAAGAGATGCTCTTTATCTCAAATGGGTCCGAACTTAACATAATAAAAACTCTATTTCCGTTAATGAAATAGAGTGAGATTGTGTTGAGTACATTTTATTTACATTTTTTGCTCAACAGAAGATATGCAAGCAGAGCCGCAGAAGTATCAGATCATTATATCACCAGAGGTTCAGCCTGTTTTTGACATTGAACCAGTCAATTACATTTCTCCTACAGAACAGATGACAAGAGCTGAGTTCACCATGGCAATTTTAGAGGACATATCAGGGCATAACTTAGAATCTATTGGCCTCTATTCTTATGTAGTTAGGATGAAGAAAAATGAGAGAGTGCAAAAAAAAAAAGACATTTTCTGGTGGGATGAGTTGAAAGAGAAAAGGTAGAGGGCGAAAATGACCATAATCACAGCAGTCAAAAAGAAAAAAGGACAGACAGCTGAACAGCAGCCAGAGGAGGAAGTGATACATGATTTGATGATTCATGTGGATGACGAGGAAGAAACAGAAAAAAAAAATGAAATTGAAGTGATAGATTGGCAAAAGCTCCAACTATACAAGATCCTTGACAGCCCAACTAAAAGCAAATTAGACAAGTACTGGAACAAGGCAGAACAAAGGTAATGTTCCATGTTACGGCTCACTAGCTAGTGACTTCGCTACCATGTAGCTGGGCTAGTCACTGGCCAGATCATTGGCAAGTGAAAGTCACTGGCTAAGTCACTGGACTAACACTGTTCTGTGTTATGCAAGGTATTATTCTGGGAGGGAAAAGAGGCTGGAAGCGAAATCACAAGGGCGGATGTCAAAATGTTCATCAGCGATCAATCAATAGCAAACAACTGGATTGATTGCTATGGGGAAGTGTTGAAGGATGAATTGCAAAACGAAAATTCACAAAGTTTGGGAAGATAAGCTTTTATGCATGGCATGTGTTGGGTAAGTATGACGACAACTTTCTATAAACATTGAATGCTTATCTCTCATTCTTTGTTTATTTATAACTCGTTCTCTGTTTTGTTTAATTTTTTTTTTCTTTAAATAGTATTCGACAATACATTTAACTTTGAGAAACTTGCATCAATACTTGTGTGAGCCGCTGTTCCAAAACCTGGGAAAATGCAGCATGCTTTTCTTCCCAATTACCCATAATGAAGAATTTCACCACACGCTCTTGGTCTTCGACAAGGACATACCGCAATGGCTGCATTTTGATTCGATGAAACCAAGAAGAGCAGGAACAGGGGAGTAATGCTTTAAAAATATAAAAAAATTTGTAAGAAACTTCTTACTGACCATGTAACTATGACTAAATGACCTGTACTGAACAGAGATAAAATGAAGTGACATAACCAGTGACTACACTGGCCAGCGAGGTCACTGGCAATGTCACTTCATTTTATCTCTATAATTAATTCAAAGAAAAGGCATTATGCTCATAATGTTGGTCTGTTGAAAAATGTAGGTTGAAATGGTCGAGCTGTGGATGAGAGCAGTCAAAGATCAATTAGATGATATGCTACGGCAAGGCTGCAGAATGCAAGTTGACAAGAATCAAAGCACTCACGCAAAATTGAACATGGTTGAAAGTATTTTGAGCGATGACGAGATAAGAACAATAAGTTGGATAAAGGAAAATTATGAGGGTGGAAGGATCCCTTTGAACCACGCCAGAATCTGCCCCCAACAAGAGGAAGGATCGTAAGTCTATATTCAAAAATTTAAAATGATAACTTTACTGTTACTAAGTTGGTCAAAATCATTAACCTGAAATTTTTATTTGCAAACAGATTAGATTGGGGACCTTTTGTAATGTATTACATGGACAGAATGGCGAAAGAGGAGCAGATGCCAAACAAAGTCAACAAAGCTCAGATGTTGAAATTCAAACCTCAAATATTCAAAAAATTTGCCGAACACAAGCAGAGCTGGAACTGGGCAAATTAAGAATTTTAGAAATTTGTTCGTTTAGTTCAAAATTTTAGAAATTTGTTGTTTAGTTCAGAATTCAGAATTTTAATTAATGAAACATGACTTGTATGAATCTTTTTATTCAAGTTTAATGCAGCTTCCGAATTCATAGGCCAAGTAACTGACTATGTAAATGTCATTGTTAAATTTACTACTGTAAGACTTATGTAACAGCTTAAGTCACTGGCCAAGTAACTGGAAAACTGAAAGTCCTTGGCAAAGTCACTAGGCAAGTTACTGTAAAGCTCAAGTAACTGACCAAGTCACTACAAAAATCAAGTAAAGTCACTGGCCAAGTCACTGGCAGAGAAACTATAGAACTCTAAGTCACTAGAGAAGTCACAGCCAAAATGATATTTATATTTTAGTTTGCAGCGTGCCGCTGCACCGCAACAACCAACCAAAGTTTTCACAGCTACTTCTTTTTTTATTTTTCATTAACATTAGCAGCGTGTCACTGCACCGCAACGGCAGTGTTCCGCTGCCAATGACCAAATCAATATGTAGCAATCCAACTACAAGTCATTTAACAAGTCACTGCCAATATAACTAAAAACTAATGTCAATGGACAAGTCAATGTAAATCTAAAGAAAATAGTTATGTCACTGTACATGTAACTATTAAAAACATGTAGACACAAAGAATACTAATGATTTATAAAAGAAGGAAGCAGATACACAGTCTCATAGTAAAAAAAAAAAATCCAATGAGTAAGCACCTTACAAGCACTTCTTATCATTTATTGAAAAAAAATGAAAAATGAAAAGGAAATTTCAAACTGTATTGGAGTCACTTGCTATGTCACTGTCTATGTCACTTGACATGTCACTGTTAAAGGCATGTAGGCAGACTTGAACCTATATCGGAGCTGTACAACTCTTTCTATTGTGACCATCACATTTTCCGCACCTACCACACTTGATCACCCTGGTTTTTTCGCTCCTTTTTCTGAACCTCTTCTTTCTAGGACTTACAGGTGGTCTTCTAGTCAAATGCGGCTGCAATATCACAATCTCTACCAAAATCACGCACTGGCTTCGAAATAGAGGGAAGAGATTAATTGGGAAAGAATAAGTTTCTCGGTATTTCTCCACCTTGTACATCTCATTGACATACGAATGGGGGGAAGAACCATGTTGTTGGATCACTACAAGGGCATGGGAACATGGGAACCCGTACAGCTACCATTCTCCACACGAACAAAAGCGAGTTTCCAAATTTACCATGCTATTGTACTTCTGGCGGTGAACTTCATACACATGGGTATCAGACTTGCTCACTCTCCAATGTCTTCCCACTTCCAAATTCTCCTTCAGGTTCTTTTCAATCACCAGGCACAACTCAGAGAACCATTCCTGCCCATCCTCCTTCCGAGCAGCAATTGACGCTGTGGACTTCACTCTAATCCCATTATTAATATCAAGAATAGGAAGACTCTTCAAAGGCAAAACACCCAATTGTTGAAAGACTCAGCCAAGTTATTTGTCATTTCACCAAATCTTTTGCCATTAAAGTAAGCCATACACCAGTTCTCCTTAGGGAGATCCTCCAGAAATTGAGCAACTATGTCACCGCCTTCACTCCTCAAGATTTCCATGTTGAACTCATACATCTCTGGTATGCAAGAATAAGCACAACACATAAACAAGTAAAGAATCCAATCATTGAGGTAAGATCCAGCTGGAAATTTGTCAGAAATGTTAGACTTCAGGTGTCTGAAACAAAACCCATGTGGATTATTAGGAAACACTCTAGGGAAAGCATTGACAAGCCCAACATTAAAATCAGAAATGAATGCCACCCTCCTCATAGGGTGTTTTGCCAACTCTTTAGCCAAAACCTCAAGAAAAAAATCTCCAATTACTCTCATTTTCAGAATCCACAATAGCATAAGAACCTGGATACAAACCTGAACAGAAAAACAATATGATGTCACTGTCATGTAACTGTAAATGTCACTGATCATGTCGCTGACATAACTACACATTACTTGACAGTGACATTGACAGAACCCGCCCCAGATTTCACCCCGAAATCTGAGGTGGCCCTGCGGGGCCCACCTTAGAAGAAATTCTGCCAAAACTTTGGCGGAACTTCCCCTAAAATGGACTACCCAAAACCTGTAGAAAGCATATTTACACTTCTAAATCATCCATCCTTATTCTCCTGGAGCCACCCTGCTCCCCAAATTAACATCAACCAAATTCACAACACACAAATCTCAACTTAACAACATTAATTCCTCAGGTAATCAGAGCAATTCTAATAGAAAGGTAAATAAGGAAAACCTAATTCAAAGGCAAACACGGAAGCCATGCTGTTGAATATGCCTCAACTCCATGTACGTCCGACCTCAACCAATTCGCCTGCAAACTGGGCATTTGAAACCGAAGGGCCCAGGGGAAAGTACATAAAAACGCGTTAATGTGAGTGGACAAAAATAAACAATTTTAAACAAAAGGGATTTTATACTTTCTCACATTTATTTCTTTAAAAACTCCCGATGCATGCAATAATTAAGGAAAGCAAAACCAGAGAAGTTCTATACAAGAAAAACCGACTAGCCCCGCTAGTCACAAACTAAATGAAGAGATTGAAACTCTGGTATTCAAGAAAATAAGACCAGCCCCGCTGGTAAAACGGAAATCGAACTAGCCCCGCTAGTCAAAAGTAGTAAAGTGAGTAGGGGAAGACGATAGCCATACGAGTGAGCCTCCCAGGCTCGGGTGATAGCCTCCCAGGCTAAAATACTCCCATTACTCCCGTAATATACCCTTACGCCACTAAGTGTAGCGATAGGATACCGGGCTACAGAATTACTGTCACATAGACAGTAACCTGCGCCACAAAGGCGGAGGGCTACGGTGATCCCATCACCACGCCACAAAGGCGGAAAATCAATGCTAGCAATGATAAGTCACCCAAAGTATGGCAAAAGAAACCAGAAAACCAAGTAAATCCATAAGTACATAAAGCTTCCCCATCTCTCGTAAAAGAATTTCCCATGACGTGTCCCACACGCCAGGATCATCTCAAATTCAAAGTAAATAAGAAGAAATAATATTACTCGTAAACCGGAACAAAGTCAATTTCCAAAATCATCAACAAGGCATTCCCAATGCCAAAACCGAAGTCGATAAACAAATAAGCATTAACTTCATCGAAATCCCATTTCGAAAATCTTTCTAAAAAATCTCATTAATAAAATAAATAGGAGGGAAATAAGCATTTCAATGACGTGACCCCGCACGCCATAAAATCTTCAAATAATCATAAATCCAAATCCATTTTCGAAAATAACCATATGCTCGAAAAAGTAAATTGATAAATAAATAGAGCATAATCAAGAAATAAATGCATGCATCATTTACTTAAAAACAAAAGTCCACTCACAGTACTATTCCGACGGTCACGCATTAGAGTTCCGTCATCGAGCAATAGCTCGGTACGTCGTCCTGTACACAATTATATTCCGTGAATAATTCTTCAACAATTTAATATGATTCCTAAACTCAATTCCTCATAAATTACATCTCCCATTCTCCTCGGATTCAGCCCAAATTATACCACTAATACCAATACGTTAATTTAAAGGTTCTAAGGCAGAACCGGGAGATATCCGACGGTTGGATTCTCGTAATTCGATAATCGGAACCCTAAACTTCAAAAATTCATAATTAATTCCAAGTTTCTCCAAAAAATTACCAAACTTCACATACAAGCTCTACACAATTTATAGGATTTAATGGGCTAAAAACCGGAATCAAAGCACTGCCCTACACGCCTCCACGCGCCACCCATAGTGGCGGCGCGTGGCGCTCACGCGCCGGTGGCCACCACCTCCAATGGTCACCAAATTTTGACAACAGCTCCTACTCAACACACTGATCATTTTTCTCAACTACAACACATCCCAATTTTACCTTTAAACAGTCGAATCCGGCCGGTGAAGAAAAACCCAGAAAACTCAAGAACCCTAGGATCGGGTTTTGATCAATTCTCCCTCTACACTGCAAATCGTGGCTCAAGGCTAGAGGGGAAATGATCCTTGGCAAAAACCGCACCTTCGACGCCGGTTTGGTGGCCGGAGACGGCCGGAAATCGTCAAAACTCCCAAACTGCTACAGTGAACTTCACGGCTCAATTCCGAGCTCCACCGGCCGAGCCACCGCAAAACACCACCACAGGCGTGACAAGGATGAGGAGGCGAGCTTGCCGGTGCTCGGATTCCGTCGTGGGTTGGCCGGAGGAGGAAGAAATCGGAGGGAGAAGCAATCGGGTCGAAGAGGGGAAAGGATTGGGGGAGAGGAGAGAGAAAAGCCCGGTAGGTTTCCAAAAATGGAAACTTACCACAGTAACTTGGCTATTTATAGAAACTTACCACATGAACAGTAACTTTAGTATCTCGCTTATAACTTTCGCATACGGACTCCGATTTTTACGTACCACATATCCACGTGCTCGGTTTAACGTCCTCTACAACTTACATGAAGGAAGTTTTCTCAAATTTTGACCCGAACAAAAAGTCAAATTTTAGGGCCACTAAAAGTACTTAAACAACTGTAAAAGTGAAAGTAAACAACCGTAAAAGTGAAAGTAACGGTCGTTTACCGTCCAAATAACTAGTAAACTTATAATTTAAGATACGGGACGTTACAGACATAGCCAGAGACATGTCATTCAAATCACAAGACATTTAAGTCACTGGATATGTCACTATCAATGAACATGTAACTAAGCATGTCAGTAGCTATGAAACGGACCACGTCACTTACATTACAAAAAACAGAATGTTACGCCCCGTATCCGATTTACACTTTTACTGAGGCTAAGTGAATTACTATACGTTTTACCGTCCTTGGTCTTAGTTTTTATCATTTAGGGGGTGCTAGAAAGTTGACTTTTTATGGGTTTACAATTTGAGAAAATATCCGATTTACACTTTTACTGAGGCTAAGTGAATTACTATACGTTTTACCGTCCTTGGTCTTAGTTTTTATCATTTAGGGGGTGCTAGAAAGTTGACTTTTTATGGGTTTACAATTTGAGAAAATTTTCTTCATGAAAAATGTAGGGGACATTAAACCGAGTCTGTGGACATGTGGTACACTTAAATAGGAGTTTGTATATGAAAGTTATAGCTTAAAATGTGAAAATTACTGTTCACAGTAACTTTATATATATAGAAAGTTACTGTGGTAGGTTTCCGCAAATGGAAACCTACCCTGATTTTTCTCTCTTCTTCTCCCTCTCCCCCGCGTCGGCCTCTGTTTTTCTTCCTTCGATTTCTTCGCCATTCGGCGACCAATCGACGCAACACCGGCTGGGCTAGGACCCCCTCCTCCTCCTCCTCTACATGATTGTGGTCGTGAGTCACCGTGGTTTGGCCGGAGGAGATCAAATCCAAGCTTAGAAGTTACTACCGCAAATTGTCCTCTTCACAGATTTCTCCCAATCTCGGCAACCACTAACCAAGAAATCAACTTTGATCGAAAACCCATTCCTTGTTGATGAATCTCTCCAAGTTTCAAGATCCAATTTGAGGTGTGGAAGGAGAATTGACGATTTGAAGTTTTCACTGTTCATTTTGGTGTTCTTCGGATTTTGCTCCGATTCCAGCAATTCTAGATAAAATTAGGCTTAGGTGTAGTTGAGAAAAATGTTTGGACTGTTGAGATGTGTTTGTTGATAAAATTTGGTGGCCTGTGGTGGAGTTGCCGACGGCGCCCACGTGCCGCCACTGTGGGTGGCGCGTGGTGGAGCGTAGGGCGGAGTTTGGTTTCAGTTTTTAGCTAATTAAATGGTATTTGAGTTGTAGAAGCTGTAATTGTGATTTTGGTGTAGTTTGGATGGAATCCGATGTGGATTGAAGGAGTTGGGTTTAAAGGAGGAGTTTAGATTTTCAATATCTAATTATCGTAAATTTAAATTCCCGTCCTGTAATTATATTTTTACGAGTGTTATTCGTACAGAACGGGAGGAGTCTCCATACGAGGAGAATACCGATCCACGATAGGACTAGCCTAATACTGTGAGTGGACTTTTGTTTTAAATTGTGATGCATGCAATTATTTTCCGAAGTGATGAGTATTGCTTTATTTATTTATCATGTTTCTTATCGAGTATTTTACTTTGGATCATAATTTTGGATTTTTGAATTGTTTTCGGTAACATGATTTGGTTTTTGGGAAATTAAATATTATTGATTTATATAATTTTTCACCGATTTATAGTTATCTTTTATCGCTCGGCTTTTTATTATGAATTTGAGAGTATTTTTGGCGTGCGGGGTCACGTCATTGGATTATATTTATTTTTTTCTCTCGTGAGAAATGTGGAGAAGCCTTATGGATTTACTGGTTTTCGAATGTTTTCCTCACCATACTTGGGTTGTTCCATTAGTGCCTCCTCCTCACTTACTTTGTGTTTGTGAGTGGCAGTCGAGGATTCTCCTCCTCATGTGAGTGGTAGTTGAGGTTATTAGTTCTCCTCCTCACACAATCTATGTATGAGTAGCAGTCAAGGGTAGAGTCTAAGGGCTCCTTTACCCATATGGTGAAATCTCTTCCCCATATTATTTATTTATTTACTTTAGCCAGTGGGGCTGGATCATTTCCTTTCTAACGACGCTCCTTTGCAGTTAAGGAATTAATAACTTTTTTTCTAACCTTGCATGCATCAGAATTTCTATTAAAGTTAAATGTGGGAAAGCATAAAGTCCATTTTCTTTACAATTATTTATTTTTGTCCACTCACTTTAACTTTTTAAATGCTTTTCCCCTGAGCCCTTCGGTTTCAAATGGCCAGTTCATAGCGTTGCTGCTCGGCACATTAGGAGTGAGCCATAGTGACCGCACCTGCTTCCTACATCTAGTATAGTAGGTTACCTGTTTAACCTACTGAACTTTATATGAATTTCTGTTTTAGATTGCTCTGATTACTATGGGAATTGTGACCCGGACTTGTAATGAATTATATTTGAGGTCCATGACCTAACTTTGGTGAATTGTTGTATTTTAATTATGGAGCTTCGTTGGACTTTAAGTATTTGAAATACTATTATTATCTTTGAGTTTGAGTTGGTTGGAATATGGGAGTAGGGTGGCTCCAGGAGGATACGGTTGGGTTATTAGAAGTGTATTTAGTTTCTTACAGGTTTGGGTTGCCTACTTTTAGGGGAGGTTCTACCGAAATTTTCGGTAAATTCTTCTTTAAAAGTGGGTCCCGCAGGGCCTCTTCAGATTTCAGGGTGAAATCCGGGTGAGCCTTGTCACAGAACATGGCAGGAAATAGAGAAATAAGAAAAATACAAAACTAGAAATAATGAAGGGGATTCAACCTTGATTGGCGTCCTTTGCCGATGCAGCAATAATCAGCCCCTTGTACTTGTTGGTAATGAATGTAGCGTCAATGAAAAGAATAGGTCTACAAGATTGAAAACCCTTCATCCATGCACTGGTCACAAACATACGCTGAAATCTGTGTGTTTCTCGATGAAACTCAATCACTATCCTAGAGTCGGGGTTTGACTTCATAACACACTCACTGAACTAAAATATCTGAGCATAAGACTCAGCTTCATCACCATGTACGGCTGTTTTTGCCAACTCCGTACCATACCAAACTGTACGATAAGCAATATCCAAACCATAATCACTCTTGATCTCATCAGCTATATCAATTGCCTTTTTTTTTGGATTGGCACGAATCTTATCAAGCACAATAGACTTGACAACCTTGGATCCCATCATCTTACTCTTCTGCAAACGAATCACACCATGACATGTGTGAACATTAACCAACCTTTTAATCATAAAGAAACCATTAGCCTTGCATAAATGAGCCTTCACAAGCCAATTGCAGCCCTGAGAATGTTTCTTAGAACACTGAGCAATAACACGAACCTTGTCATTTCTAACAAACTCATATGAAAAGCCAATTTCTATCGCATACTTACGCAGCTTATCCCTAAACTCAACAACCCCACCCTCAAACTTTTGGCCTTCAGAATGAATATAACTTTCCCAACCTTTTGTCATATAACTCTTTGGTGCCTCTGCCCTATAACACCCCAAATAATCATTCTCCTCAAGCATGGTATTAGAATCCTCACACACTGTATTACTCACCACACTTTCACTACTCGAAGGCAAATTAGTCACAAACACTTCAACAAATCAGAATTGTAACGAACCAAATTCCTAAAAATCATTATCATATCAACTTCACTCTCTAGAAAGCATGAAGTAGAATCCGGAGGAATAATGTACCTCAACATGAACTTGCCTTGAATCAAATCCGGAAAACGAGAGCGTATGGAATTGCATAGGTCAAGAAACGACCAATTCTGCAACAATGGACTAAATTAATATTACTAATAATTCACAATGGATCTTTTTATCAAGTGAGAAACTAGGTGACTTTTTTATCATTTTACTCTCTAAAGTGACATTTTCCATCATTTCCCTTTATAAAAATTGGTAGTTAAGAAAAATTTGTAAGGACATAATAAAGATTAAACTAAGGATAACAAAAGCATTTAAACTACATTGTATTACCAATCAATCAAGGCAAAATAATATTTCATGTCCAAATTGGTCATCCTACAAACATAAAGCACAAGCCAGTTTTGAGTTTACCAAACACTTTGCCACTGCTTTTGCCACAGACAGCACTTATAAAAAGTCAGTTCACCAAACACTCAGTTGCTTTGCTTTTCAGCCACTTATTCTCAGAAATAAACATAAGCCAGCTTTTCTTAAAAGCACAAATATACCAAACACACTCTAAATCTTTATTACCCACCAATAACCCCATAATGTACATTTATTGCCCCCCAATAAACCTCCATAAAATCTTCAGTTTTAACCATTCACAGGTTATTGATGCTTAAAAACACAAAATATACTTAAGACGTTCAAAATCAAGCTTTCTATGCTTATTGACCCCTATAAATCCCTATTGGGGGCAATAAGCGTTTTGATAGGAGCAAAAAGTGTGACGATATTATTGAATATGTGCCCCATTTTAGCCTTATTTCTCCCTTAAGTTTCGTGTTTTGAGTCATCGAGTCATTTTGAGAGTCTTGTTGAGTGTTTGGAGTGAAATAAGCGGAAAAAGTACAATTCATGAAAAATCCTAGCTGGATAAGGATTCCTCACTGTCGAATGTTTTTGCGGTCTTTACATTTTAATTCCCTTTATTTTCTCTAGAAAATTCTGATATTCTCCTGCTTGTTGTAGGAAATCTTGCCTGGTCGAACTCTTGGAAACAACAATGATTGAGTCATAAAATAAAGCATTAAGATATTTGACCAAGCAATGAAGAAGGGAAATAAAGGAGAAAGACATTTTCAGTTGGGGAATAAAGGAGAAAGACGTTTTCAGTTGAGGAATAAAAAAGAAAGATGTTTCAACTGGAAAATAAATAAGAAAAAGATGTTTCAGCTTGGAAATTAAAGGAATTGCCCCATTATGAGAGGAGTTACGGCCTTAAAGGAGATGTTTCAGTTGGAAAATTAAAGGAATTATGATGCAATCTCATCCGTCCAATGATGAAGGGTATGATTGACAAAAGCCAACCAATGCTCCCTTATAAATAGGCAACGTCCAGAACATGCATCACTTCCCAGCCAAGATAATTCATTGCCTATCACTTCCTGGCCAAAAACTTTTCCGATACTCTGCCCAATTCACTCCTTAAACTTCCATCACCTATAAGACCGTGACACCATCCATCCATCAATCTACAAAGCTCTAAGGCGCTGAGTCAAGGACGCTCCACCACCATAGCAGAGACGAGTTCATCACCTTGTTGCTAAGCCGCTGAGAAAAGCTTCAAAGTGTAACTATGACTCTACTTACAATTTTTATTTCAGTTTTGTGTGTTTCAATTTGCGAGTTGTGTAATTGGAGACAAGGATTTTTCAGAATATTTTTATTAATATTTTTGAGATTTTCAGTTTATTATTGAGTTAATTTCGAGAATTCTTTTATGATGCATGTTACAATCTTGTGCCATTTTACGTGTTTAGGTAATTTTCAGAGTTAGGTTCATAAGTTTGCATGCTAGAATAACGGTGAGAGTTCTTGTGTATTTGCTTAATTTGCCAAGAGTAATTGTTATTTGTTAAGACGCTGAGTTAAACAAGTAGTAATTAGTTCTAACGAGTGGTAAAAATCATGCTTTAATGATTAAACGATTCTGGAAATTATGTGTTAAATTCTATGTCTAATGGTTAATTTGCACGTGTGAGTTGATTCGAGGGTTAGATAATACTACTAGTTAAGAGAACTACGCTGAGTGTTTTCGAAAATTAGTAGTATTAGGCTTGGTAAGGACTTTTCCGATCCAAGCCTACATTAGAATGAATCAGATAAGTGGATTGATCCGCTGAGGCTTTTCATTTGAGCTCTTATCTAGACATTAAAGATGGGCACATTTTTGTAGCATGTTGAAATGGATTTTCTGTTTTTACACTTAGTAATTTCTGAGTGTTATTGGTCTAGGTTAGGGAAGTTGATCATTGTATATAGTTTTATTTGTTTCGTTTTTATTTTAAGTAGATTAGGATCCAAAATTGAAAACCCCCCATTTTATTCTTTTATTTGTTAATTGACCTTTTTGTGTGGGTGTACCCTACAATCCCCGGACTGAACGATCCCTACTTATCCTATACTGACAACTACATTTTGCAGGGCTAAATTGTGAGGCTATTTCAGCCGCATCACGTTTATTGATCTACAATAAGCTCACCATACATGTCCATTTTCATTCACTTTTGCAATTTTTTGTTGCCCAGTTAACACAAAACATTCAATAAGCATCAATTTATAACAGATTTGAAACACAAACCCTAGATTTTATAGATTTTCACACATGCAAATCCTATTCTTCTCATTTACCAACTCGATTAACCAAATCTAGGCTATTAACAAATTTAAAACACATATTCAATTTCACAGAAACTTCAGAATCTAAAAACTGAAATCGGAGATTGAATTTTTACTTACTTTTGTGAATCCCTAGGCCAGAGAAATGCCAAAGTTGATATCTTAATCTGAACCGCCGACAATGGTTGAGTTTCTTGTTTTTGCCGGAGTGATAGCTCGAGAGTGAGAATCTGAGAATGAAGAGTGAGAGAATTTTCGAAAATTGAAATGCAGAACTGTATCGCGTAGTGGGTTTAGTGCAGTGGCAGGGTGTAATTTTTCAATTTTCCGTGGCCAAAATCATCTTTTATATTTGTTTTTGGGTTAATGGGAACAAAATTCTCTTGGTGGTGTTAGGCCATCTCCAACCCACAAGACTAAAAATAGTCCAGGGGCTAAATTTTAGCCTTGATTTGCTTTACTATTCATCGATGTGACATCAACCGTCTCAAACTTGTCAAGGTTAAATTATAGTCCTAACATATATTTAAAAAATTTAAATATGTTATATATATATATATATATATATATGCGCTTATTTTTTATCAGATTCTTACTTATAGTAATTGAAAATTGAGAATAGAGAGATACATATGAGGAAGTATAAGGAAGATGTGAAAAAATAAAGTTGAGGTGATATATATTTATAGTGTAGTAAAAAAAAAAAAACGACTAGATGACATTAGCACAACTAGTCGTTGTTGACGTCATCTGGCCATTTATAGCCATAAGATTATGCCATTAATATAGACCATTGATTTCATATTTTGAATGTACACTCACAAATGCAATGCATGATAGGAGCACAATGTGCGACGATATTAATGAGTATATGTCCCATTTTAGCCTTATTTCTCCCTTAAGTTTCGAGTTTTGAGTCATCGAGTCATTTTAAGAGTTTTGTAAGTGTTTGGCGTGAAAAAGGCAGAAAACGCAAAATTCATGAAGAATCCTAGCTGGATCAGGATTTCTCACCGTCATGCTAATCTATGGGCCTTAAGAGAGAATTTATAGGAGTATTTTTCTGAAATTAAATGGTTTTAATTCTTTTTATTTTCTCTGAAAGAATTTAATTTTGTGCCCTTTATTAAATCAGGTTGACCAAGCAATGAAGAAGGGAAATAAAGAGAAAGACGTTTCAGCTTGGAAATTAAAGGAATTGCCCCATTATGAGAGGAGTTAAGGCCATAAAGGAGACGTTTCAGTTGGGAAATTAACTGAATTATGATGCAATCACATCCGTCCAATGATGAAGGGTATGATCAACAAAAGCCAACCAATGCTCCCTGCTCTCCTATAAATAGGCAACGTCCAGAACAGAATTGGCATCACTTCCTGGCCAAAAACTTTTCCGAGACTCTGCCCAATTCACTCCTTAAACTTCCATCACCTACAAGACCGTGACACCATCCATCCATCAATCTACAAAGCTTTAAGGCGCTGAGTTAAGGACGCTCCACCACCATAGTAGAGACGAGTTCATCACCTTGTTGCCAAGCCGCTGAGGAAAGCTTCAAAGTGTAACTATGACTCTATTTACAATTTTTGTTTCGGTTTTGTGTGTTTGGATTTGCGAGTTGTGTAATTGGAGACAAGGATTTTTCAGAATATTTTTATTAATATTTTTGAGATTTTCAGTTTATTATTGAGTTAATTTCGAGAATTCTTTTATGATGCATGTTACAATCTTGTGTCATTTTACGTGTTTAGGTAATTTTCAGAGTTAGGTTAATAAGTTTGCATGCTAGAATAACGGTGAGAGTTCTTGTGTGTTTGCTTAATTTTCCAAGAGTAATTGTTATTTGTGAAGATGTTGAGTTAAACAAGTAGTAATAAGTTCTAACGAGTGGTAAAAATCATGCTTTAATGATTAAACGATTCTGGAAATTACGTGTTAAATTCTATGTATAATGGTTAATTTGCACGTGTGAGTTGATTCGAGGGTTAGATAATACTACTAGTTAAGAGAATTACGCTGAGTGTTTTCGAAAATTAGTAGTATTAGGCTTGGTAAGGACTTTTCCGATCCAACCCTATATTAGAACGAATCAGATAAATGGATTGATCCGCTAAGACTTTTCATTTGGGCTCTTATCTAGGCATTTAAGATGGGCACGTTTTTGTAGCATGTTGAAATGAATTTTCTGTTTTTACACTTAGTAATTTCCGAGTGGTATTGGTCTAGGTTAGGGAAGTCGATCATTGTATATAGTTTTATTTGTTTTGTTTTTATTTTAAGTAGATTAGGAACCAAATTTCAAAACCCCCCATTTTATTCTTTTATTTGTTAATTGACCTTTTTGTGTAGGTGTACCCTACAATCCCCAGACTGAACGATCCATGCTTATCCTATACTGATAACTACATTTTGCAGGGTTAAATTGTGAGGCTATTTCAGCCGCATCAATGCATATGCATGTAAAATTTATCACATGAAGTGGGCCTTCCCACTTTCTGATTCATTTTTTTTTAAGAGCTATATCGCTAAATGAAGGGGTATATTTAGCCCTTAATCTTGCACTTTAAGGTTGTGTTTGTTACGTGGGACTATTATCCCCCACCTTATTTCCTATAATAGTCTAGGACTCTTCTAGCCTGGGATATGTTATGTTAATACCTGACCCATGTTTGGTACTGCTTAGGACTAAAGTGCAGAATAGTCTAAATAGTCTTATCCCATGTTTGTTTGTGCATTGGACTAAAAGTTGGTAATTTGTAGAAACATTCACAAGTCCACCTATTAATACAACACATGCTAATAAAGTTCCATGCTTGTAGTTAATTTTTACACATTCACAAGTCCCTAATACACAGATTTAACATTCACAAGTTCCATCTATCAATTACAAAAATGAATGTTGATCTAGCAAAAGAAGGAGCTTGTCCAACATAAGCTACTGCAGCAACTCTTGTAGTTTTCCAAACAAAAAAAAAAAGAACATATCCTCATGCAGCAGTTAGGTAGATCCTCTAGCAGTGCCCGCAAGCAAGTTATCCACATACACTTTTCTCACTTCATCATCTAAGGACATGAACACAGAGATATTTTGGGGCTTATCCAAAATGATTTTCAATGCCTCAATTTGGTCTATAACAGAAAGTCCCATTTTCTTAAGTTCCTTGGCAATATCAGATCGATCTTCATTACCTTTCACTATAGCATCAGTCACTGCTTGCATTCTTTTTCCAGATTCTTCAAACAATTTATCCAATGCAATCATAATTTTATCTTCATCATTTCTTTTCCTCTTTTTCTGACTAACCTGAGATTGTCCTGTGCTCATTGACATGGGGCTTGTGTCATTCTCAACTTCAATGCCATCTTCATTGTTGCTCTGCTCCTCCATCATATCAGCAGGGACCTCAGCTCCAATTCCAGTCGCACGGTCACTCCCAAAGATGGTAGCTAGTCTATCAAATAATGGATACTTCTTGTTTCTCCATCCCTTTGCCTTTTTGTTATGCTATGACAGAAAATGCATAGGAATCACCATCACAGTGCAGCAATGAAACCAGTTAGATTAAAATGAAACTTAATGAAACTTCCTCATTACCTGCAAATATGTATCTCATACTTCATTACTATCAACTTCAATGCACTTTTTGATATCATTCCATGCAAATCCACTCTTGTTCATCATGTCATAGATTATGCTATAATCTTTCTTCAGTTTCTTCAACTTTGACTCAATATGTGGACTTGCCTTCAAATTGGAATTGGGACATAAAAGATTTAAAGCATTCTCGATTTTCAGTAAAGTACCAGATTTGAAACTTCCAGTGTCGCAGCGTTGTCCTCCAGCAATGATTCCGTCAAGAACATTCAACAAAGATTCTTCTTCAAAGCTGGTCCATACACGCCTTGACTTCCCTTGCTCTGTATTTTCATCACCACTTTCCATTTTCTGCAAAAAAATCAGCATCTCATGGTTAAAGAAGCATAAATATGATCAAACTGCAACAATTTTCTAGTTCCAGTTTAGTCTCCACTCACTATCAACTTTTCTGCTTTCCAAAACTAATCCTAATCTCTTCAGAGTATTTTACTAATTTTCTTTGGCAAACTGCACATTTTCTCGGCCAATCTGCAATGTTCCCAGTTTAACAAACTGCTGCCAATACTTGATCAATTTTAAATGGTTTCAGGTGCTGCTGCAAGGGCTGCAAGAGCTGCAAGGAATGCAAGAGCTGCAGGGGATGGAAGAGCTGCAAGGGCTGCTCCAGCTTCAAGAGAATAAATGATGCAGTTTCTGCTTTATAAGCCTTTTAGTACTAAGGATAATTATTTATGTAGCTTTTGATTTGTTGTATGAATACATTAATGCATTTTAATGCTTAGGAGTGTAAAGACCTAGTCTTAATTTGTGTAGAAACGACTCGATTATGTTTCACACTTGATCATTATGAATTGATTCTAGAGTGTTTATTGATATATTGCTCTGACATCTTGGCTGGCTTGGATGACAATGGGAATGCATTTTAACTTTAGAAGAGTCATTCGTCTTTTTTTTTTTTTGGTTCTTGTGATCTGTTCCTTTGGTTTCAGCCATTTAATATGTTCAAACCATGGGTTCCCTTGATCATTTGGGAATTGAACTGATTTAAGATTTTTGATGTATGGTAGTTTCTTTTTAAATTTCTTTTTTGGTGGTGCTCTGCTCTGAAATACTAGCTGAAAGAAACTGTATATGATTTGAGAATGGTCTTGTATTGTATTTTAAAAGAAGTTGAGAATGCATTTTAATGAGATTAGATTAAAATGCCTTCTTTTTCCCCCTTTTGATGTTGGATTCAACGAGGTAGGGACTGTGTATGTGCGTATATATGTTTCCCTTAAAATCTAGTAATTTGTTTTTGCCATTCTTTTAGATTTTCTGTGAATTTCCTTGCAGCATGAACCCAGTTGGCAACTAGCAGTCTAGACTTCCAGACTTATTGAAACCTTATTATTGTTTGTCAACCTTTATTATATAATGTGACTATCATGACATTACCCGCTGAGGCTCTTAAAATGTCATCTTGACCCTTTTTTATTGTCTATGACGCTGAGATTCACTATTCATCATGTTGATCGAATGTGTCTCGCTCTCTAAGTGGCCCTCTTGTTTCCCTCAGATGCTCTTTTAGCTGATGTTTATGTTTTTCAAGTGGTAAGATCCCTTCACTGGATGGGACTTACAGTACTGTCATTGAACTCTAGAGTAGACAAAAAATATTTAGGAATCCTTAAAACAAAAAAATTCTAAGCATGATTGAATGAGAAGGAAATGGTGCGAGGTTGACTAGATGAAGTGAGCTTAGAAACGAAGTTGATTGCCATGAAAAAGTTCTCGAGCTTTATTTTTCATTTTTGTTTGGAGCTGTGGTTGCCCTTATATTAAAGTGATATGTTTTTGCCTTTCTGATTCAATGTGAATTTCCTTGCAGCTTCAACCCCGGTTGGCAAGTCTACTGACCGTGGTGCTTTGCTTGAGTGACAATCTATAAAACTAACTATGAAGGACTTCCAGACTTATCAGTACCTTCTTATGGTTTTAGGATATATTTGGCCTTTTGATTTTATGGTTTCATGATTTGTGAATTTGTGTTCTTTTGTTATGAGAATCAAGTTGGAGGGTGAGAAAGTGTGGGTTTTTCAGTTTTGTTTTCTTGCATTGGATGATTAGTTTACGAGTTTTCTCTTGGATTTTGGTTGCATTACAGTTTTGGTTGCATTTTTGTTGCATCACAGTTTTGGTTACAGTTTTGGTTGCATTACAGTCTTGAATTTTGGTTGCATTACAGTCTTGAATTTTGGTTGCATTACAGTTTTGGTTGCATTACAGTCTTGAATTTTGGTTGCATTACAGTTTTGGTTGCATTAGTTTACAAGTTTTCTCTTTTGTGGGTAGTATCTCCGGCAGCCCTTACAGCCCTTCTTCCCATCCATTCATTATGCATTTGTAAAGCTAATTCATTCCTCCAAGTAGTCCATTGATTAGATGCTTCAACCGTGCCAACTACATCAGCTTCTTCCTCATTTTGTGCATCTAATTCACATACTGCATACTCCATCGAATCAATGGACATCTCTCTCCTAATAAAATTATGCAAAAGACAACAAACCGTAATTATGCGGCATTGTGTCTTTATTGGATAAAATGATGGACTCCTTAGTATTCCCCACTTTCCTTTTAGCATTCCAAAACACCGTTCTATCACATTTCTTGCCTTGGAATGCTTCATGTTAAAATATTCCACATGATCAGTAGGCATATTTCTTTCATCCCATTCCGACAAATGATACCTTGTTCCTCTATATGGTGCAAGAAATCCCTCACCATTTGTGTAACCACCATCGACAAGGTAATAATAACCTAATAGCCAAAATATAAATTCCTATTAGTGTGTGAAATGAACCAAAACTGCAGTAATTGAATGTGCAGTGTTTATCCAATAACCTCACCAGTGGGAACTCTTAACCCATTCGGCCTAGTCCCTGCATCGTGAAGAACTCTAGAGTCCGATGCAGATCCCTCCCAACCCGGTAAGACAAATATGAACTGCATATCACGAGAACAAGCAGCTAACACATTTGTAGCGACTTCACCCTTTCTTGTGCGGTATCTTGGCTTGTCAATTGTAGGTACACGCACTCTAATGTAAGTTCCATCTAGTGCCCCCAAGCAATTCTATTAATAAAATATGTATATTCATGAAGTTTATAAACTGCACATATAGATGAACATGCTAACAATCTGAAACAATGCAAATAAACTGCAGTCTCTACAAAAAACTAACCTTAAAACACTTCCATCTACGATCTGTGCAGTCAGCAAGTACCGGATCAGGTACCCTCAACAAACTACCTTGCAATCGTAAAACACCTTGTAGTATAGAATGGAAATACCTACTAATAGTCTCTCCGGATCGAAAAAATCTACCTCTAATAGTACGATTCTTCACATGATGTGAAAGTATATGTAAAAACATACATACTTGCTCTTCCACAGACACCAAACCATCACTCTTTATATTTCCATCTGAGCGAAGCAGTTCACACAAAAGGCCAAAAGTCCTTCTATCCATTCTTAATTCGTGTACGCATTCGGTGTCACTATTGCCTATAATACTATCTAGATAACTCAAACGAGTCTCACGTCTAACGAATGAACGATTATTTAGAGCATGTCTTTCAGCACGTCTTCGTCTCAAATTAAACATCAGTAGCACAAGCATAGTACAAGCACACATTGTCTCTAGGTGCCACAACTCCACCAATAAGAGCAACATAATTTGCCTTCGATCCATATCT
This sequence comes from Rosa chinensis, assembly GCF_002994745.2. Classification (NCBI taxonomy): domain Eukaryota; kingdom Viridiplantae; phylum Streptophyta; class Magnoliopsida; order Rosales; family Rosaceae; genus Rosa; species Rosa chinensis. The sequence goes on from NC_037094.1 coordinate 38,184,992, forward strand.
AAGATTTCACAGTAACATTCAAAATCAATGAAAACAACCAACCAAAGAAGAAGATAAAAACACAGACGTTGTTCAAAGAAAAAAAAATCCAGAATTGATCAACTTCCAAAATCAAAGAACACAACCAACCAAAGAAGAAGATAAAAACACAGACATTGTTCAAAGAAAAAAAAAACCTAGAATTGATGAACATCCAAAATCAAGGAAAACAACCAACCAAAGAAGAAGAAAGCAAACACAGACGTTGTTAAACGAAAAAAAGGAAAAACCCAGTCTTGAAATTTATCAATTCTTAGCAAATCCAAGCTACCCAGACACCAATTGTTACAACCCATAAACAATTGTTAATAGAAAATCAATCCATAGTCTTTAATTTAACAAATCACATTAGATACAGGAGAAGAAGAAGCTAGACGGGGTCGAAGGGAAGAGGGAATCAGAATCAAAGCAAAAGGAGCATGAGAAAGAAACGAAATTGAACCTGGAAGTTGAAGGAGGATGAAGCGCGATCGATAGTGGAGAGACGAGGTTGAAGCGCGAACGAGAGGGAGAGACGAGGTTGAAGCGCGAACGAGAGGGAGAGACGAGGCTGAAGCGCGTGAAATAGATCGAGAGACCCACGAGCGTTGTTGAAGCCCTTGCTTCCACAGTCCGATGAGTTTTGGGGGGTTTATGTAAGAAGGTCGGGAGCCTGACGCGGGGACTCTCTTATCTCATTTAATTGAGTCCTAGTGTGTGCCAAACGTGGGATACAACTAATTTTCTTATATAAGCTACTCCAAGCCAGTCCAGTCCCATGAAACAAACACGGCCTAACTCTCAAAAATAGCCGTTTAACCTTTAACAATTTGGGTTGGACATAAACAAATTTTAGTAATTTGGCCCTTTAAACCTTTGGTTAGAGAAAGTCTCAGTAGACTAATTTTAGCCTATTTTAATGCTATACTGTCAAAGACGTAGGACCCAATAATAAACTTACCAAAGGATTTTTAATTCATTTTCTTTTTTTTTCCTTTTTTTTCTCCCTGAACTAAGTAAAATATAGAAAACAAAAAATAATAAAAAACTTAGATAGTATTGGTCATCGTCCTCACCAAACTACCCCAGGTTGATTAAGTGGAAAACCAAAACTTGGTTTGCAGATGAAACTTTTCTTCTACTCTGGGTTTTGAATTTGGGTGAGACAGAATCCCTCCGTCAATTTCGCTAAACGGTGTGTACCTTGGTCTGGCACCGAATTCTCCAATCCCTCCATGATTTGAAACATATAACTAGAATGAACGGTGTCTGAGGACAAGAGCATCTTCGCGAGGTGTTGTGCTTTTTTCTTCATTTCTCTGTGTTTCATATCATCTTATTTTCTACATTTAACGTTGTATCGGTACATTATGGTTTAGGGTTATGATGTTCCAAATTTGGTTCATCTTTTATCGGAAATTGAAATTCATGTTGCAGGGACGAATTTGAACCTAAGAAGCTCAAATTGTTTGGTCTGGATTTGGCTATTGCTTTCTGTTCTTTGATGCTCAGAAATGGCCTAGTATGGAAGTAAGTGACTCACTGATTTAGTTATAGGCTTTTCTGGTATGTCATTGAAAGATTTGTAATATCATCTATCGGATTTTTGTCCCTTGAAGCCTTGAAACTTGGTCTTCAGTATTGGAGCTTTTGAAGCCGTTCTCTCTCAGTTTCGGTAACACGCACTTCCTTAGCTCTCTCTCTCTCTCTCTCTTGTTTCTCTCAGTTTCAGTGTTGGTCTTCTGTTCTTGGATTTGATCGCTCCGATATGTGCTGACGTGGGGAACTTGCTTGTCATTGCACTCTGTTAGGTGTTGCACATTCAGGAATATCGGATGAGAAAGTGGCTTACTGAGAATTTGGCAATTGGATTTCCATCAGAAGAAGAAGGTATACTTGTTGTTTAAATGGAAGTAATTAGCCTCCTGTTTTTTCTTTTTTGAATTATTAGTCTGCTAAAGCAGAGAAAACAATTGAAGTTTAGGTCCAGCAGAAGAAAGGAATTTGCCTAATTGTCATTTTTATTTTTAGCATGCTAGCTGCTTTACCTTTTGTCTATGTGGGATCAGACTTATATTGATGTCCAAATTTCAGATCTTGGGATAATCCAGTACTTAGTCGTTTCCAATCTGACATTAATTAGATGTTTTGCTATTTACAAACTCTCAGTTTGAAATTCTTCAGGTTGTTGACAATGGGAGAGCAGTGATTGACTATTTGCTTCAATAAGTCCACATGATTGAAGAAGGGTAAATCTAAACTTGCACTACATTTCGGTTACTCATTTCCAAGCTTGACAATGGATTTCTGTTGTATGGCCTTGGTTTTTATTCTTGGTATCAGTATCTTGATCATTTTTGTTGTGGAAAACAGTAGGGAACCTAATTTACTTGTTCACCATTGGTACACCTTGTCTTGTTGAAGAGTTGAATAATGTAATGGCATTGGCAAAGGATGAAAAGGTTAATGAGATGTTTCGTTTACATTTAGTAATTTGTTATACATACTACGAGTGTAATATGAATGTGACATTGGAAAAAATGGATTCTTTATCTTCTTTATGTTTATTTTATTTTATTTAAAAAATTTTTTTTTTATAAAAAAACCCTCAATTATGGCATGCACTGTATGGCTTAAATAGAAATTAAGTTACTCTTTTACGGCGCACATTGTACCCCTTAAATGTGACGTCTTTTACGGTGTGCAAGATGTGTCATAAATGACGTGAATGAAATATGTGGAATTATTTTTACGCCATGTAAGTTGCTTATTTACAGAGCATTTTTGCGCGAGGACATACCTCTTTTACGGCGCGGGCTTTTACAGTGCATTTTTGTACACTGTAAATGTACATTTAGGGCGCACATTGTGGGCTGTAAAAGACCATTTTTCTTGTAGTGGTTCTTTCTTCTTTGCTTTTTATTTGTGTGTTGAAGGTCAGTTTAATAAGTTTCTGTATATTATGTCAAAATGGCCTGTTTACTAAGTTTTCATGGTTTAAAATGTATCCATATTTCTGCTCCGTGTATTCAGTCATTAATACGTGTTTTGCTTACAATATCAGATGCAGCTCATAGAGTCATGTTAAGCACAAAAATGGGAGTATAATGTCTGAAGAGGCTGGAGTAATGTTAGTGGTTTATGATGATCCCTCAGACCAACGATCTTTCTCTTTGGATGATACCAGCAGCAGTGAGGAATCACTTGATGAAACTAGGCTTTCTCTAGAGACCACAAACGATGTGATTCCGTATATTGGAAAAAGGTTTGCTACTCACGATGCAGCTTATGAGTACTACAGTGAATTTGCAAAGCAATGTGGATTCTCAATCCGGCGACACCGTACGGAGGGAAAAGATGGGGTGGGCAAGGGACTTACAAGACGCTACTTTGTCTGCCACCGTGCTGGAAACACTCCGAGTAAAACCTCCAACGAAAGTAAGCCTCAAAGAAATAGAAAATCCTCCCGGTGTGGATGTCAAGCATACATGCGGATAAGCAAGACAACAGAATTGGGTGCATCAGAATGGCGTGTCACGGGTTTTGCGAACCACCATAATCATGAACTTTTGGAACCAAACCAAGTTCGTTTCCTTCCTGCATACCGAACTATATCCGAGTCTGATAAGAGCCGGATCCTTATGTTTGCCAAGACAGGAATTTCAGTACAGCAAATGATGAGGCTCATGGAGCTTGAGAAGTGTGTTGAACCAGGTTATTTACCCTTTACTGAAAAGGATGTGAGAAATTTGCTCCAGTCATTTAGGAAATTAGATCCGGAAGAGGAAAGCATTGACTTATTAAGAATGTGCAGAAACATCAAGGAGAAAGATCCGAACTTCAAATTTGAGTACACAATTGACTCAAAGAACAGATTAGAGAATATTGCATGGTCATATGCATCCTCAGTACAGTCATATGAGATATTTGGAGATGCAGTAGTGTTTGATACCACTCATCGCTTAACTGCGTTTGACATGCCACTTGGGATATGGGTTGGAATAAATAATTATGGTATGCCTTGCTTCTTTGGCTGTGTGCTTCTACGAGAGGAAAGTGTAAGGTCATTTTCATGGGCATTGAAGGTGAGTCACAATATATATATACACACACACATGTGTGTGTGTGTGTTATTTTGCTTCAATCTATCGCATCACCTTATATTGCAAGTGTGTGTATGTGTGTTATTTTGCTTCAATCATCTATTCCATCACCTTATATTGCACATATGGTATTTAAAGTAGTTAAGTTTAACTTGGACTAATCAGTTAATTTTGATAGGGGAGCATGTCAGAATGTAGAATATTCTGATTAGGATGGGGGGTTAGATAACTTTAAATTGGCAGGTAGTCTCTTAAGGATTGGCCAATCAGGTTTTGACCATGCACAAAGGATTTTGGCCGAGTGATTGTGATTCAAAATTTGAAATGGACTCTTCTCTTTTCTTTTTCTTATTTTTTTTTCCATTTTTTTTCCCTTGGATTGAGTAATTTCTTGAAATTTCATATTACAACTGTTAGAGTACTAGGGAGCAGGTTGTGTATCAGATTTATGTAGTCCAATTCATATGAATTGGGAACTTTTTCTTACCGCTTAGTAAATGCAGATCATACCCTCTTATGTTTTCAATGTCTGTATAGGGTATTTTCCAGTTAGCGAGTTTGAAATAATATTTATATGGTTGGAATCTTCTTTTACTGTTGGTATCTAGCACATGCAGCATGTATATCTTCATGAATAATTCTATTGTTCCCAGATTTACTGTGGTCTTCTGTTTTGTATTGAAATCTATTGAAGGCATTCCTGGGGTTCATGTATGGGAAGGCACCACGGACCATATTAACTGATCAAAATTTATTTCTGAAAGAAGCAATAAGTGGAGAGATGCCAACAACTAAACACGCACTATGTGTATGGATGATAGTTGCGAAGTTTCCTTCCTGGTTCAATGCTGTTTTGGGTGAACGTTACAATGAGTGGAAGAGTGAGTTTTATCGCATTTACAATTTGGAGTCCATAGAGGATTTCGAACTAGGGTGGAGGGACTTGGTAAATTCTTTTGGGCTTCACTCAAACAGGCACATAGTCAACTTGTATGGCCTACGCTCACTTTGGGCTCTGCCATTCTTGAGAAGCCATTTCTTTGCAGGAATGGCTACAATTGGTCAGTCGAAGTCAATTAATGCATTCATCCAACGATTTTTGAGTGCACAAACTCGGCTGGCACACTTCATTGAACAAGTATGTTGTCCTCTCTTTCTATCTACAACCAAGTACAACCAAGTGAGATTAATTTCTGTTTTCCACTTGCTTTCAAAACACTCTTATATACCATTTAAAGATTATAATATAGCTTATACTCTCTATGCAACCTCTTTTGGTTTTTGAAAATCTCATGTTTTGCAGCATGTAATAACATGGATATCAATGTGTATTGCCCTATGTGGAAAACCCAAGCCCGCACCCGCACCCGCACCCTCACCACACACACACACACACACACACACACACAAACAGAGGCACAATTTGTAAGTTAAACAAAAGCAGTAACAGTGAAGGAGAAGTGTAGAGCTGCAATAACTTCTTGTGGTCAATGGGATATCTACTTTTTTATTCTGAAAATGCAAAATATTTAAGCTTGCTTGGTGAACCAGCCAATGAAACGGCCAAATTGTCAGCTAATTTAAATCTTTAAAGGACAGCTACCAAGTATGAGGGACCATAAATGGACATTGATTTGAATTGAATTTTTCCTGAGAGTCCATGCTTGGGTGATACATGGAAGTGATGGAACAATATCCGACCATCCAAGTTCTTTCTGATTTTTTCCTTCCCACACTGTAGTGCTACCCATTCATTTTGCAAATCACTATTTGAAATCATCTCCACTAAAGAAAAAGAAAAAAAAGAACATAATTAGTAAGTTTGGAGTTACTATAGTCATCTACTGTATCAACAAACAGATGGCTTGTCATGAAAATCTACACACTTTGAAACTGTCTATTTGTCTGATCCAGTTGGATGACTAAACACTCTTAGATTTGATTGAGTATCTACAGAAATGAAACTATCATAGGGGGGTGGAATAAGGAAGAGAGAATTTGAATGTCCCCATCCAACTTAATTTAGAGGCAAGTATTGTATTTGTATGTTTCTTTCAATTCCCTCTTTGTAACTTCTCGTTTCTATAATTTTGCTGGTTAATGGTTGGTTCTTTTGTGGACCAACGGTACATTAGTGTTTATACTTTTTTCCTTTTTAATACAAGTTAAACAAAAAAGAAAGAAAAAAAAAATCAGCAACAACCTCAAGTAGCACATTTCTCCAACGTTGTATATCACTCCAAACCACAGTGACTGTCCATACCTTTGAACTAAATTTCCTTGAAGGTAGTTTTTCTTATATTTTTTATTTTGAAAAGATATAAATATATATGTATATATATATTCTACTTGTGGATAGCCTATCTTGTTGGAACCTGGACTATGAAACTTATCTCATATATGTTGTTGGTTAGTGTGCATTTAGTATATACATCATAAAAGTAGCAACTTTGTACGGCCACATCTTTCTCTGAAGAGGAGCTCTCAAGTTCATAAGTCCACTAATTTTATCTTAGCTTCTGCATTTCTCATGATGTAGAGCGCGAGGCATTTCCATTCTTTGGTGGAAAAGCTTCTGTCTAATATTAATTAGTGTGATTTGCATGAGCAGGTGGCTGTTGCTGTGGATTTTAAAGATCAAGCTGGAGAACAACAAACAATGCAACAGAATCTCCAAAACATATGCCTGAAAACAGGAGCACCGATGGAATCCCATGCTGCCTCAGTTCTTACTCCTTATGCATTCTCTAAGCTTCAAGAACAACTTGTTTTGGCTGCTCACTATGCATCTTTCCAAATGGATGATGGTTTTCTTGTTCGACATCACACAAAAGGTGATGGAGGCCGAAAAGTGTATTGGGTTCCTCGGGAAGGCATCATAAGTTGCGGTTGCCATCATTTTGAGTTCTCAGGGACCCTTTGTCGGCATGCACTTCGAGTTCTCTCAACGGGAAATTGCTTTCAGATTCCGGATAGATATCTTCCTGTCCGTTGGCGTCGGATCAGCATGCCTTCTGCAAAACTCCTTCATAGTTTTCCAAGTGATCATGCAGAAAGAATACAGCTGTTACAAAGTATGGTCTCAACTCTGGTAACAGAATCTTCAAAGTCTAGGGAGAGGCTAGATATAGCAACTGAGCAGGTCTCGATCCTCTTATCTCAGATAAGAGAGCAGCCTGTTTCATTACAAAGTACGAGAGACATTACACCGAAGAATAGGAATATATGATGCATACCCTTAAGAAGGCTTCGTCCGAAATTCTCACGGAAAGTGGAACTTGTCAGTATTTGAATGAAGTCAAGACTGGCAGGCATGAAAGCTATACTTGGCATCAGACTGTTGGGAGCTGGGACGTGGGAAGAAGTGTTGTTTGTTGGATGTTTGTAGCTTTTATGGTAATTGGTGTAATAGTTATACTGGAGGAACGGCTACAAGTTTTGAGGAAGGAAACTGGTGAGATGCACTGAATAGAACAAGTCTTTGCAAGCCTAATGGCAAACTAAGAGACCCTATTTAGTGAAAACAAATGGTCGTTTAACCAGCAAATATTGAATATGATGAACTATAATGCACTGCGTTGCTACCACATATCGGACAGATGATCGAATGCAAGTCCAAATGTCCAATGCCATGTTGTCGATGAAGAGATTTCTTTTGGTAGAAGTTGGGATAAAACTGGGTTATGGCTTCAAGGATGGAGCACTTTCTCTATGTACCTGTCGTCATCATTGTCAAGAGTGTGAATTAGCTTTTACATGAGAATGCTTGTCCTAGGTTTTTTTGTTTTTGTTTCCAAGAAGAGAGAGACTATGAAAAGTACACAGGAGGACCTAACTGGGACACCAAATACAGACAGAAACAAAACCAAGGCTATAAAGGCCCAACGAAGCAAAGGAGAAATCAAACTAAGCAGGCATGTAGGTGAGCCCACAACTTAGGCCACCCAAGCAACAACCCAACAATAGTGAGAAGAACGTAGAAGCATCATCGGCGCCGCCGTGAAGAAAGTTGCCAATAGCATCATGATTTGGCAAGAGATCGAGAGAACTCGGAGTGGGAGGTCCACAAAGGGATTGAAGAGACAGCCGGACAGGTACCCAAAAGGGTGTTCAATCCCTTGTTGCACCACTGAAACGAATTTTTGTGCACTAGTGGGCAAACGACAATCAATGGCAGAAGGAAAATGTTAAGAGTCGGCCGAGTCGGCAACAAACAAGGCCAACAAGTGGTTTGAGATGACGAAGGATAGAACTGGGAAAAGGAGTTTTGGGGGAAGAGGAACACACTAGAATTCAAACCAAAAAGGGAAACACCAAACAGAAAGGGAAAAACAGGAAGGGCAAAATAGAGGTAAACAACCTCAAATTGGAGACGAGCTCGGGGCAAAATCGCCCATGAGCGGGAAAAAACACCACCGACTCTCAATATGAATGAGAGAAAACCTCCCCGAGTGGGTTTTGCTTTTTATTGTAAAATTAACCTATTTGCTTATAATGTTGTGGGGGAGGGAATTTGAACTTTGTAACTAGTGCCATAATCTCATTGGGTTTGCATTTCATTTGCATAGGGATACATACACACACGCACGCAACTTTGGACATGTTGAGTTGAGTTACTATGATCATGAAGTAGAAGCATTGATGGTTTTTTTTTTTTTACTCCACCCATTTCATAATGTTAATGAGATTTAGATTTGTAAATTTCACGATATTAGTTATTACAAATAACTAAACTGTCACTCCTCTTCGGCAGTAGGCAGTAGAAGCGTTCATGCCTATACATGTGCAATGTGCTGATGGCCAACATATATTTTGCTTTACTTGGGCAGCTAGTTACACAATATACATCAGTTTTTGGCTTCTTAATAAATGTATCTGATGATCGAATAGGAATGGTCGATTCCACAATTGATTAAAAGATGTTGTTAGAGAAGTTAAGTGAGTGGAAACTGGAAAGCATCGAAGAAATTGCTTCTCCTCTCCAATAAAAGGGGGGCCGGGATGGACAATGAAGAGCCCTACTTAATTCATGTCCGGTAGTGCTTGCCGACCTAACAGTAGATTTTGAAAATAGATTGGTGCTTTGAATCCAGCTCTCTCCTTTTTTCCTATGTTGGTCCAAACTCCATTTCTGTCCATCCAAAACCCCAAAAGTAGTATTAGGAGTGAGTGCATGGCCTTTTCATATATATTGAAAAAGAGACATGTCCAAGTTCATGCTAGTGTTGACTTAATTGAATCAATTAGTGGATGTAGGTTGACCTAATGCCATATATATGCACAGTTTAAAAGCACAAACATGAATTACAGAGTCGAGAACAATCCATATTATTTGCACCATATGATATATCGACCAACAGACGACTTCAATTCATTTCTTCTAGTTTACTGCTGCAAATAACTTGTTATCTACCTCTATGGTGGAGGATCACATTAGTTCGTGGACGTGTGTGGCGACAAAGCCAATAACGCCTTTGATAAAAAGAAAAACGAACAAGCGAAGCAAAACCATCCGTCACAAACTTTGTTTCTCCTAAAGCATGATGAGAAAGCTTTGTAGTGATCGTTCTTACTACTCGTAAAAAAATTGGAACGCCATTTAAGTACACAATATATATATATATATATATATATATATATATATATATATGAGCACCTTGAAATTGTGAAAAGGGTAGTCGGCGTGAAATTGATTTGCTTATAAAAACCGGCCACTTTTATATTTGGCACGAGAAAGGATCATTAGATTCTTTGACTGGAAAATAGGGGCTGGTTTTTATAAGTTACAAAATAAATGAACCAATTTCCTCATCACTTCTCTATTGTCTTGACTATAAAATTAAGAGGGGTATATATTTATGCACGAGCAAGGAAAAAGTTCATCCTAAATTCAAAGTAGTCTACAAATTTAGAATTGAATATTCTTAGGGTCGTAAAGAGATATACATAATTACATATAGTAGTGTGGCTTCCTATGACAACCCCGAAACTCCCAAACCGAAAGGTCCCAATTTTTCTAAACATTGTGACTTTCTCAGTTTAGAGTCCCACATGATTAATCTCCTTTTCCATTTAAATCCACCTTAATTGCAATAGCAATATTGAGGTTGACTACCCCGGCCATCATCATGTCAATTGAGCAATATCGAACTCCACTATTAACCTCAACTTTTTCCATAAATCCTGCGAGTTCTTGTTCATCAATAGGCTAATGTATTTGACCTAATGGCTTCACATTAACTTTTACGAGTCAACTTATCTTATCTATAACCCTAGTATTAGTAGTTTTGTGCACCTCATATTCTTTTAGCACCCTCTTATTCTCCCCAAGTTTCTCTCACATTTGAGCAGATACATTAATTGCCGGTCACCATGAAATAGTTTACCTGACATGTGTATTTGAGTGATGAAAATTGCCTTCATTTACTTTCACTTAATCCCGTCTGAAAGAATTTGGTGAAATTCTTGTATATTCATTGGATAGAGACACTGACAATTTATACAATACATAAGGCAATTGCACCGACATAAATGGATGGTTAGATTATATTAAGGATTAAATTCAGTTTACTTCCCTTAACTTTAGGCCTAAAATCAGATTGGTCCATCTTTCTGAAAATCGATTACGTTGGTCCTTATACTCTCAAATGACATCACCCGAGTCTAAAATTTGAACTTGACTCGAAACATGACATCATGTGTTGAGTTGGAGCCAACATAGGGGCCCACTTTTCAGAATTTAAACCCTATAGTGAGGGCAAAATAGATATTTCTAATTTTTTGTTTTAACTCTCTCTCTCTCTCTCTCTCTCTCTCTCTCTCTCTCTCTCTCTCTCTCTCTCTCTCTCTCTCTCTCTCTCTCAAGGCCGAAGCTCCACTGAGCCTAGAAGGAGTCTTAGCCTAGAAGGAGTCTTAGCCTCACCCCCATCGCCAAATCTACTAGCGTCGCCACCATGAATGCCACCGCCACCGCTTGCTTGGTCGCCACCTCTACTGCCACTTTGGTCGTCGCGCTCACCATAAAACCTGCCTCCGAAACTAGGACCACCACTCCAGTCACCAAAACCAATCTGCGAAAACAAAGGACGATCTGGGGAAACCCAAACACTCTTCTGCCACCAACCATCATCATCATCCCCGACAGTGATACCACCACCAACGACATCTCCCATCGTATGGAGAACAATCTCTAGCACTAGCCGAAAACCTGAGAACCCAATTCTCTGATCAGACTAACCCGACTCGGACGGGGAAGAGAGAGAAGCGTAACAGTGTTTGTGGTGGCTGTGATTGAAGAAAGATAGGTGGCGATTGTCAGTGAGAGGGAATAAGGCCTTGGGATTCGGCGGAGGATTAGGTGGCAAAGAGGCAATTGGGGCTGCAGAAGGTGTGGAGGAGCAAGATTGGTAGAGACGATTTGGGGGTTTAGGGTTTTGAAGCAGTGGTCGGAATAAAGGGGAGGAGAGGGGTTGAGGAGAGGAAGAGTGGAGTAGAGGACGAGAGGAGAGTTGTGGAGAACGATTTGGCTGCCTTTGAGCTCGATGAGGGGGAGGAGGAAGAGAGAGAGAGAGAGAGAGAGAGAGAGAGAGAGAGAGAGAGAGAGAGAGAGAGAGAGAGAGAGAGAGAGAGAGAGAGAGAGAGAGAATATAGAGAAAAATTAGAAAAGAGAAAAAAAATTAGAAATGTCTATTTTGCCCTCCTTGTAGGGTTTAAATTCTGAAAAGTGGGCCCTTATGTCTGCTCCAACTCAGCACATGACGTCATATTTCGAGTCAAGTTCAAATTTTGGACTCGGGTGATGTCATGTGAGAGTATTTGGACTCGGATGATGTCATTTGAGAGTATAGGGACCAACGTAATTGATTTTCAGAAAGAGGAACCAATCTGATTTTAGGCCTAAAGTTCAGGGGAGTAAACTGAATTTAATCCTTATATTAAATACACTCTTAGGTTATTAATAAAAATATTAATTATAAATATCAAGGGTTGAGATCATTTTATAAGTGTTGGGTCATTTGCACCGTCGAAGCATAGAATAATTTCCAAAGGCAATTAATATTCTAAATTGGAGCCCTATACAATTGTTTCCTACTTTACATTCATATACATATGGAAAACTAATTAATCAGAATAACTATGCAAGAATCAAGCTGATCACAATATTCAATGCCTTACTTGACTTTACTTTCCTTAACACTCCCTCTCAAGTTAGAATGTATGTTAATGATTCCCAACTTGCCAAGTAAAGTCATGAACTATGAAGAACTCAATGATTTTGTGAAAATGTGAGCTGTTTTGATCATCCCTTCTTGAATCTTTTCTCGTACAATGTGACAATCAATCTCGATGTACTTTTGTTTGCCTCAAAATCGTCTTAGCCCAAATTAGAGTCCGAGGGATTTGAAGTCCAATTGTCCTTCTTGATATGCAGGCGTGCCAACTCGCGGCCAATTGGCCAAGCGAGGTTTTGATAAGATTTGCGCTTGATCTAACTTCTTTCAAGTGACTGTGCGCTGGGTTCTCTTACCTTAGTTGCAAGGACTTTCGGCGTCTTCACTGATGTTGCTTCTCTTTTTGATTTTTTTGATATAGGTTGCAGAAAGTAAAGTGCAAAAAGTGAAAGAGCAAGAATCTAAATGCATATTAATTAAATTGCATGAAATTGAAAGAGACTGAAGAGTAAATTGCAGGAAAGATAAATTGCGGAAGGTAAAGAAAGCGATAAAAATTAAAGTAGGCTAGAGAAAGAATGAAAAGATTGATATTGTAGAGAATTTGATGTATTGATTTTGAGTTGTGTTGGTCGGGGACCTTTTACAATGAGCTAGATGCCTCCTATTTATACAATTACATACATGATATTTAGGAAGGAAAGAAAAATTAGATTAAATGAATATTTCAGAAATTAAATTAAATGAATATTTCGGTCTTAATGACCGAAATGAAGATATGTTCCATATTGCTTCACTCCTTAATCGAAGCATAATAACCTTCTTCTTGTGGCGCCATTAGAATTAATTTGCTCTTAATTGTGCAATGTTGTCTCCAATGCCCTCAAACTCAATAAAATCTCGACATTAATTATTCTAAACAATAAGTATCACCGTTATTTTCTTTCCTTCTCATTTCTTCTCCAAAAGTTAATATCTAATAAAATCTCATAAATATGAAATTTTATTGAGTATCAACAATAAAAGCACCATATTTTCTTCATTTATCAGCCAAAGATTTAAGGGCCGATTTACCAAAATCAGGTACAAACAACTTTGTCTGTTCATGGAAAACTGGATTGGAAGCAATGTGGAGGGTTGCTTGGTTGTCGCAATATAACTTGACAGGATGTGAATGCTTGATGCCTAAGTCTTGCAAAAGATACTTCAACCAAGTAATCTCACAACAAGTTGCAGCCATAGATTGATATTCAGCTTCCGCACTAGATCGTGACACTGTAGTTTGCTTCTTGGTTTTCTAGGAAACTAATGATTTTCCAAGAAATATGTAATATCCAGTAATGGAGCATTGAGTGTCTCGACATCTAGCCCAATCTGCATCACAAAAAGCATTTAATTGAATTGGACTAGCTGAAGAAACAAAATTCCTTGACCCGGAGTGTTCTTAACATATCGCAAGACTCGATGAACTGCTTCTAAGTGTGGAACTCGTGGATTGTCCATGAATTGACTAAGAATATAAACTACATATACCAAGTCAGGCTGTGTGATGATCAAGTAAATTAGTCTTCTAATAAGCCTTTGATATGAAGAAGGATCACGAATGTAATCACCATCATATTTGCTAAGAGACAAATTCTGCTCCATAGGAAAGGTGGATGGCTTTGCACCAAGAAAACCAGCATCTTCAAGAATTTCAAGGGCATACTTTCTTTGTGAGAGTGTAATACCCTAGAAAGTATTTTAATTGACCAAGATCTTTCAATTTAAAATACTTTCTTAGAAATAACTTGGTGGCTTCAATGTCTTGTAAGTTATTTCCTGCAAAATAACATTGTCTATATAAACAAGTAGAGCAGTGAATTTACCATCTTGGGATCGGACGAACAATGAATAATCTACTTTTGATTGTTGATATCTAGCTTGTTTGAGAGCTGAAGAAAGTTTAATAAACCTTTGGCGAGAAGCTTGTTTGTGCCCATATAATGATTTGCAGAGTTGGCATACTCATGTCTCCCCCTTTCGTCCAAAACCAAGAGGTAAAGACATGTAGACGTCTTCATCAAGATCACTATGTAAGAAAGCATTATTGACATCAAGTTGATGAAGATGCCAATTTTGGGTAGAGGCCACAGCAAGAAGGAGACAAGCAGTGACAAATTTAGCAACTGGAGTAAAAGTTTCACGATAATCTATCCCCTCAATTTGATTGTAGCCTTTAGCTACCAACCGAGCTTGTAGTGTTCAACAGTTCTGTCAGGGTTGAATTTGATCTTGTACACCCATTTTCACCTAACCGGTTTCTTGCCTGGAGGTAACGGCTGAAGAGACATGTACCATTAGGTTCAAGAGCAGCAAGTTCTTGTTGCATGGCAAGGTGCCATTTTAGGTGACAAACTGCTTTTGCAAAAGAGCATGGCTCTTTTGCAACTGAAATGGAAATGGTGAAAGCACGGTGTTTGGGTGATAACTTATCATAAGAAAGTACATCTGATAATGAGTAAGTAATACTTGTAGATCCAGCCAACACCGAGTGAGATGAGGGACTGGCCTGTGAAGGAAGGGAAATACCTACATGAAACTTGTGAAGGTAGTTAGGGACATGTGTAGCACGTGTTGGTCGCGAAGAGGCAATTGGTGCAGCAGGAGGAACAGGAGAAAGGATTGGGGATTGAGGAGTTGATGTTGGAGAAGCAGTGTCTACATTGATAGGTGGAGATGAAAGAGCCTTGAGAGAGGGTAAACCCGGCGATGGAGGAGAAGTATTTGTGTTAGAAGGAATAGAAGTAGGGATGTCGTCATCATAAGATGGTTCTTGAATTTGAATTTGAGGAAGCACAAGAAGGGAATCTGCAGTGGAAGATGAGAAAGGAAAAATAGTTTCATGAAACAAGACATCACGAGAGACAAATACTTTACCCGTTGCGGTGTCATAAACTCGATAACCCTTTTGGCCATATGGATACCCAAGGAAGATGCAACGTGTGGCTATTGCATCAAATTTTGTGGGACGATGATGATGTGTGGAGGCAAAACATAAGCACCCAAAAGCCCACAAATGACTATAAGTGGGCTGTGTATGGAAAAGTAACTCAAATGGTGTTTTACCTTTAAGGATTTGTGTTGGGGTGCGATTGATACACTACTAGAATAATGCTAATAGACATCATGTCTTTTAAATTAGTTAAGATTTCAACTGATGTAAATTATTTTTATAACATCGGTTCTAAAAAATCTGATTTCTATCATATAATTAACATCGTTTCTTATACTTGACTGATGTCTATACTTTTCATCCAAAATTTAAAAAAAAACTCGGAAATATACCAAGTCTAAAGTTAAGTAAGCGGGAGCCAAAATTTCACTCCCTCCCAACACTTAGTCAGATTTCCACGACTTATTGACTAGGTTTCCCCACACCGCGACACAGGGACACCACGACACCGCCCCGTCCAGCAACCGACGTCCACTCGATCTCCTCCTCCTTGTCCACCTCCTTCTCTCTCATCTCTCTTCTGAAATCCAGTGAATCTCCCAATTGCGGAGATCGAGAAGCCGAAGCCGGAGCTGCAGTCGCCGTCTCTCCTTTCTCTTTCCATGGGCCTCCCCTTCTCAGCCCCTCTCTTCGACCGTCGAGGCGGTGACAGCCATCGCTCTCATCGACTGTAACTCGGTAAGAAGTTGTCTGGGTTTTACTTTCTAGGTTTTCAATCGATCTCTCTCATGAACATCTCCATGAATTTCTGGGTTTTCAGATAGCCTTGAACTCTGGGTTGCTTTCTTCCTCAAGTAGCAAAGCTGAAAAGTTTCCACATATTCGATTTCTGATTCTTCAAAGTCTATGTCTTGGGTATGTTCTCAATCTCTTTTTAATTGGTTTCTATTTTGGACTCCTACTTTTGATTTAATTGGTACTGCATTCTAGAAATGAAGTCTTAGCTTTTGATTTACTTAACTCTACTTGTTGTAGATCCTAGAGTGCGTAGATCTCGAAACCAGTCATTTAAAGGGTAAGGCAAATTTATTTTTCGTTTGCTACATATGTATTTGTGTTTAAGACTAAGTATATATTATTATTGTGAAAGGTGGGTAGAACATGTTATTTATCTGCTCGTGTTTCTTATGTATAAGTGAAGAACATGAACTTGTCATATCCAATGCTAGAAATGGTGCCGATCCTCTTTTTGAACTGGTTCTCGCTCAGGTACTCAGTTCACATATCATGTTTTTAATTTGCGAGGCATGCTTTGATGTACTTTATCAGATGTGTGAATACAAACACATTATTAGTTTGTCTGTTTTCATGCATAGGTATGATGCATACACAGTTGAATCAGTTCTTGCTCAGGTACTCACTATATGAATAATGGCTTGGGGGCAACCAGCGAAAGCACAATACTATAAAAGCATGACCATTTATTTGATTGGGCACATGATCTGTCTAAGTTATATTGCTAATCTTGGCAAGCTACTGATGTAGGACAAAGCAATGGTGCTGTGAGAATGGTTATGGTGGCTTAGAAAGATAAAAATTTTAAGAAATGGAAGATAAGGTTTTTATAGCTGTTGTGAGGACAATAAGAGTAAGATGGGAGAATGTAACAATACTCAACTTTCATCCAATTTGATATGAATCACAAGAGAGCCTGATATAGGTTTCAGATAACCGACATTGTACTTAGAATCCCTGTAGATCGATTTTTGTTTCTGTCAGCAGTCTCTTACTACCAGAGAGACTTCTCTCTGGACCAAAAGGGCCTTAAAAAGCCGGGTGGGCTTTGTCTGGTGCTTCCATATTTTCTAAACATTGTTGCTACTGCATTGATTACAGTAGTTTTTATTTGCATGCACCTCTAATTGCTTCATACTGCAACTTCAATTTTTTGATTTGTTTTTTGTGGTGTAGTTGACGATGGTTGATGATTAGTTTTCCCGACTTTATGGGAAATCAAGTTTCATGTGCCCATGTGAACTCAGTGCCTATAATAATGCCTTTTCTACTAAAGCAAGATGTTGGTTTATAAGTTCCAGTTTTTCTTAACTACTTTACTCTTACTACTATATTTTTTCTTAATTGTCTGCTTAGGTAATTTTGTCACATTAGCTGCTAGCCTTTGCAGCCTTAATCTACTCAGAATCCGTGTGTGTATTTGCCCATTTTTGGTTTAGTTAAGGTTCTTATGGTTACTGCTTATTTTCTCAGGTTCATTGAAGGAAAATTCGGCATTAAAGGAAGGGTCTAAGGGTAGCAGCTCTGATCACATTGCAGCACATACATTTACATTTCGCGAATTGGCAGCTGCAACAAAGAATTTTAGAGCAGATTGTTTTGTGGGTGAAGGAGGTTTTGGTCAAGTATATAGAGGGCACCTGGAGAGTTCTAATCAGGTTATTCCAAACCTATACCATTTCATCTGAATGAAAATTACTGTTTTTATGACTCATTTCCTGTGTTCAACAGGTGGTTTAAGTGTTTAACAACCTCACCTTCAGATTTTTTGTTCTTCTCATTTTATGTTGTTAGTTTTAGAAATTAGAGTTCTAAACAGTTTTGGGGCTCACTTTAAACATTTATAAATATCTGTTCAGTATATGTTTTGTACTGCATATAAATATATGTTCAGTATATGTTTTGTACTGCCATATTAGAACACGCAGATATAATTCGTTTGTCTCTCTCTCTCTCTCTCTCTCTCTCTCTCTCTCTCTCTCTCTCTCTCTCTACAGACACACACACACACTTATAAATGCCCCTGTTTCTTGGTCTTTGTTTGTATGATGTGTTTTTCATTTGCTTACTCTTTGCTAATTTGCCTCTATCTCCGTTTGTATGAAACATCAAAACAAAGTTTATGCTTATGCTTCAACTTTTACATTAAGCATATTGCTGGACCATCTTCCTTTAATTACAATGGTTTGCTATTGGTTTATGAAATTAGTATGTTTCTATTCAGTGAGTGAACTGGCTATGTACGCTGATTATTCTTCAAAAAGATAAAAAAAAAATATAAACCTGCTGCTGGCACATCCCCTGTGGATGTGGATGTTGGAAACTAAACAAAGGGTATTATCCTTTTAAGTACACCAATTCCCAATTTCTTCGCATTCAAGTAGCGAATCTCCTGGGAATGACATGAAGAAGAAGTTCAGTCTCACAATCCTTCCACATCGAGTTTGGGAGTGTTTGCATTCATGTTTGAATTTGCTGTGTGGCTTGGTGTTTGACTATTTGCAGACTTGGTGGAATGGTGGTGGCTTTAAAGTGTGCAACTTGCTTTCAATTTTTAGGTTTGCTGTGTTTTTAGATTTGCTGTGTTCTTTAATAGAGAAACTGAGAAAATTGTTGAACATGATAGTGGCTGGGAAGGTGGGAAAAGGGATAGCGTTGCTGCTGTTTTGCACTTTTGCTATGTGTATAGGAATCGGTTAGAAACAGTAACCGAACCGAACTAAACGGTTCCGGTTCTAAGTCGGTTCCGGCGAAAAAAAATAACAACACCGAACTGGAAAAACATTGTCGGTTTCGGCAAAAAAATCCAAAAACAAAACCGATCCCAGCCCTACTTTTGGTAAGTAATGATATATGTGGTTGATTATCAAATTCAATAATGCATTTCTAATTCAATAATCCTAATATATAGGGCTTACCTAAACAACCGGATGAAGTTGAGTGGCTATTATGTGATGTGATATATGAAAGATATTATAAATGATGACACTCTTTCATTTTCAACCAAGGTAAATGCATATATTATAGTTTGACAAGCAGTTTGATTTAAATAGCTTCAATGATTATGACTTATGTTGTGCTATACATTTCTAGTGGGTGGCAAAGAGTCGGAACTCATATACCCAAGAGCAACTTGATGAGGTGCGCATTGAAGCGGTTGACTACTTGCAGATTTTGCTATAGCTAGATCTTGACAAGCAATATGATTTTGAGTAAGGCTAGATTTTGCTGACCATTTTGTAGTAGATGTAGTGATATCAGGATGAATTGTGAACAAATTATGCTGCATGTAGTTATTGCAGTAGTGGTATCTTCTACACTAGCTTTAAAGTAGGTTAGGGTTTATTGTGCAAAACTTTTGAAACTACCTCAAGCTCTAATTTTGTATAGAAATTAATATTCCCTAATATTTAAAGTACATTTGAATTTCATGTTATTTTTGGATCAGCTTTCTAGTACCAAATACAGCAGCAAAAGGGATATATAACAGCAGTTTGAATTCAAAGACTGATGTCAAGAAATGAAAAAAACATCAGTTACTGATGAAGAACTGATGTCAGAAACAGAAATTACATAAGTTTGAAAACAAAAACCGATGTCAGAAAAGAGAAAATACATCAGTTTGGAAACAAAAATCGATGTCTAGCATTACTATGAACATCGATATATAAACAAAAACGATGTCTAATATAAACATGGACATCAAGATATAAACAAAAACTGATGTCTAGCATTACTATGGACATCGATATATAAACAAAAACGATGTGTAGTATAGATATGGACATCGAGATATAAACAAAAACCGATGTCTAGCACTACTATAAACATCGATATATAAACAAAACCGATGTCTAGATTACTATCTACATCGATATATAAACAAAAACCGATGTCTAGAATAACTATGGACATCGATATATACACAAAACCGATGTCTAGCATAAATATGGACATAAGTTCAAACTATACTACAGAATGTAGATTGAATATCTAGTGAAATATTATGTACCAAACACACGAAAAGCTTATGAACCACAAGCAAAAATTAATGAGAACCGATGTGTAAAATATTACCAGACATCGTTTCTAAATCAGAAACGATGTTAAAATGGATAATTGTGTTGTTAGACCTATATTTCATTAAGCATCTAATGCCAAAATATGAAGGCTTGACAATAGCTAAACACACCAAAATGGTGATCACATTAACGTTTTTACATCAGTTCTGAACCTTAAACCGATGTCTCATCGCAAACTAGACATCAGTTGTGAATCGATGTCTTAGTTTTGGCGATCTTTAACATCATCCACTAAGACATCGGATTTTTTTTTTTAACATTAGTTGTGAACTGATGTCTATGAACTTTATCTTAGGAAGGTTGGCTTAAAATAATAAGGCTTAGGCTACATTGAGGAGATGGTGATGTTTCCTCTTAGCTACTCCATTTTGTTGTGGAGTAGAAACACAACTGGTTTGGTGAATGATGCCTTTGTTGAAATAAAAATTTATCATTTTGAATTCGGGGCCATTATCACTGCGAAGAATTTTAACCTTGAGAGAAAATTGTGTTTCAATAAGATTAATGAATGAGGTGAGATATTGATGTGTGTCTGATTTATGATACATCAAATAGACCCATGTGCAACGTGTATAATCATCAACAATAGTGAGAAAATATTTTGCTCCAGTGATGGTAGGAACATGATACCCTCACCAAATATCAGCATGGATTAGTTCAAATGGTGCATGAGTATTTATGGAACTCAATGAAAACTGAGAACGACTCTGTTTAGCTAATGGGCAAACCAAACGATCATCAATATTGTAAAAATTTATGTCTTTAACAGAATGAGAAATTGAATGAAAACTTTTATTGGAAAGATGACCAAGGCGTTGATGCCAGAGTCGAGGAGAATGGGTTGTGGTAGCTGAATTGCATCCTTTCTTGTGCGAGGTATCAAGGTAGTAAAGTCCCCCTTGTTCAGTTCCTATCCCAATCACTTCCCTGATCATCGGTCCTAAATCATTCAAATATCATCATCAAAGATGGCATGGCAATGTGAATTTCTGGTAAGCTTGCTCTGATACCATGAAAGAATTTGGTAAAATTTTTGTATATTCATTGAATAGAGACACTAACAATTTATACAATACATAAGGCAATTAAGATCCTAAATTGGAGCCCTATACAATTGTTTCCTACTTTACATTCATATACATATGGAAAACTAATTAATCAAAATAACTATTCAAGAATCAAACTTATCACAATATTCAATGCCTTAGAGCATCTTTAGCAGACTCTCTATTTTGACTCTTTAGCTATTTTAGAGAGCATGTTTAGTTTTTTATCTATTTTAGCAGCTACACCAGACTCTTAAGTGACTCTCCATTATAACTTTTAGCTATCTCGCTTCTAAATATAGAGAGTGAGATGAGGCTCTCTATAATTTAAAATATTTATTTTGAGTTATTTTATGTAATTTATAAATACATTTAAACTATTTAATCTTCATTTAAAAAATAATATAAATTCAAAACTAGCTAAAATAGAGAGCACTGATGTAGATGTATTTCTAAAATGGCTAGCCAAAATGACTTTTTTGCTACTTTAACTAAAATTTGACTCAAAAATAACTAACATTGGTAAAGATGCTCTTACTTGACTTTACTTTCCTTAACACCATCGACCACAACAACTCAATTCTTCCAAAAGTTAATGATCATTAAACAATATAATTTATCCAAGTGATAATATATACTGTTTACAGTTAATTGAGGATTACGATAACTAGAGAAAATGTTTTTAGCTTGCCAATTTGGTCTATTGACATATGATTTGGAACAAGAAAATACTAAGACCTTTCCATCCAATATGGATTATATCTGGCTATAAAGTGTGTCATAGTAAAAATAAGCCACCAAATACATTAAAATGTGTGTTGTGTTGGGATCCACTTTGGGATATATATATATATATATATGTTGTGTCTCCACATTGTCTCCCACTTTTTACTCGTGACAAACTCGGAAATCAAAGCATAGCGGCCTATTAGGTTGACATGTATTAGAGCATTGACTTTCCTTTGCCGGCATACCTATAATTTATTTCCATGGCCTATAGGGTCAAACACTGGGACTCTGGGAGGAGAGGAGGAGCTCTCCCTTCACTCTAAAATCAAAATCAGTCTCCTCTACACTTAGACTAGACTTATAAGTGGACCGGGTTTAGAGAGAATTGACTTAAATCTGAATTCATTTGTTAATAAATTTTTTTAATCCCGCAGTTTGTTGATAACTCAATCCAAATCCGTATCCGGCGCATTAACTGATACCGGATTCACTAATCCGATCCATTTATAATAACAAATATTTTTAATTTTTAAATAATAATATTAAATTTTTATTATGATACTTCATGAAACATTAATAAAATATTAAAATAAAATGAAGAATATCGCCAAAAATTGAATTACATATTAGTTTAGAGAACCTTAGTTTATAATACTTATTATTTTGTTCTCTTAACCAAAGCAATACTTCATTGATGTTTGTGGGTAAGAGAACAAAAAGAACATAGACATCAATAAGCTTCAACTTCATATTCTTATATTCCGATAGTACCCTTATTTATCCCATATTTCCCATATTGGAAGCTTAACGAAGAAGACTCCGTCTTTTAGGTTTCCGCAAAAAGTTTTTTTAATTTTTTATTATTATTTTTATATAATATATGTATATTTATTATTATTTTATATTTAAAACTAATACTTATTCTTAATATTTTATATTTAATATTTTGAAAATAATATTTTATTGATTCAAAAAATAATATTTAATTATTATAAAAATGGACCGGATTATTAACAGATCGAATCAACCTAAATCCGTGTTTGATCGGTTAAATAAATAGATTAATGAATCTGAACCATTAGCAGATCAAATTTTCTATCTAAATCTGTTTAATAACCACGGATGCGGATCAAAATATGTTCTATTTATAGGTCTATATACACTTAATCCACTTCAAACTCAGATCTACATTGTCTTGCGAGCCCATATCTAAACTTGCTCTGGCAATATCTAGATCAGAGGAAGGGCATAGCGGCCTGAGAGTTGGAAGCAAGTACTAGTTCAATCCAATCTCCATACCGACTATTTCCTTTAGTGTTATTAAAAGTAATCAGAAGTGTCAATTTAAGACTCTAATTAGCCATTAAGCCACCAAACTCTTTTTATCTTCATAAGGCCTTTTTTTTTCCTTTTGTTTTTTTCGAGAATTCACAAGGCCAATTGACAATGAGAAAACGCACACGTCATCTTGAAAATTTTTCATTCCTGACGATTTTGCCATTTCACCTAAGAAAACGAGTGCATCAGCTTTGCAAATCAGATCTATCATTCTCAATTGAATTTCGAAGGTGCTAGAAAGGATGAGCTCGCTTTTATTCTTCTACCCCTTTTTCATTTTTGCCCTAGGTGAGCTTGTCTATTTTCTTCCATCGATGAGTTTGCAGATTATTGTTCGTTTGTGGACTCTAAAAATTCATCCCATTTCTTATTGCTAGAGGTTATTTGTGTTTCCTAATATGGCAACAATCTTAAACTAGTCTTTATTTTTGGGTGCATCTATTGCCACCCTACCATTTTTTTAGTTCACCCTACAAACATTTGAATTATTGAAAGACTGTATTACCCAAGTGTAAAATGACTAATAAGAACACTAATTTTCTAAAATCCAAATATGTAAGAAAAATAAATATATAAGTAATTAATTAAATAGAAATACTACTGAATTTCTCATTGAATAACATTAATCTTTATCTTCTCAACCCAAATTTGAATTGATTACTATCTTCATCGTTAATTCGTTATTCAATTCACAAAACCATTACCTTTAATTTCATCAAAATCTTTGCAATATTCTTTGTGAATATTGAAAGTAAAAATTTTAAACACCTAGAAAAAAAATAAATCCCTTCGTCATTGATCATAGTTGTAAATTTACTAATCTTTTTACATAGATTGAAATAGAGAACATTGAAATTCCTTATCAAAAAAAAAAAAAAAAGAACATTGAAATTGAAAGAAATTTTTTTTAAAATGAATCAGATTATGATTTTATTAGGAAATTTTAATAAATTTTAATTTTTTTTATGAGTATAAATTAAAAAAGATATTTTCGTTAAAAATATTTATTTTCTAATTGGATATGTCATATAAGGATATTCTTGGAAAGAGAAATGGGTTAAATAAGTAAATCTAATAATTGAAATTAAAATGTAGGGTGTAATGAGCAAGTAGGGTGAACAAAGAAAATGGTAGGGTGGCAATAGCCGCACTCTAATTTTTTCTTTTTCGGGTCAGGGTATTTGAATGTATCTAACATGCCTTTCCAAATGATTTCCAATCTTCTCTCACCTAAGATATTGAGCAACCTTGAACCTTCTTTTTATTTATTTATTTATTTATTTTTGAGTGTCACATAAGTACAACTTTTAAGCATCAACAACATAACTTTTTCCTTGTCCAAATAATAAGTGAATATTTACATGTATTATGATGAATTTCAGAAGGGCTAGTTTGGGATTGCTCACCTTTAAAAAAAAAAAAAAAAAAAAAAAAAAAAAAAAAAAAAAACTGCTGCTGCTGCATTGTGAGAATAATCAGCTGTGAATTAAAACAGTTTCGTGTTTGGTAATCGATAATTTTAAAAGTGCTGCAGTACATAAAACAACTTCAGAGCGTGTTTTGATCCACAACAACTTCTAAAAGTAACCTTTAGGTTGCTTCTAAAATCTACTGCCAGTGACTTATAATTTTTAATTAAAACTTTTATTTATTTATTTACCAAACACAATAAAATCTAAAATTTTAAATAAAAGCTGATTTTTTAAAAGCGAAACAATCTCAAACGAAGCCTGAGTCTCATTCGTAAAGGAATAGATAGATTAATTGTATAAATGAAAAAATGAAGGCTATAAACAAAAGTGCTCCGCGAAATGTAGCACCCTTACATTAGCAAAAAAGAACATCGTGTACAAAAATTCCACTGTGGACCAAGGTCCAGGTACACCAGAGGCAAAATTAGGGGCAAAATGGGGCATTTGAGTGCAAAAAATGCTGATTTTTTGCCTTGGTGCAGGTGGACCAAGGTGCACACAAGACTCTTTGCATCGTGTATGATATGTACGGCTGATATCATAAATACAAGGCCATATTAGAAGATTACAGACCGGCTGATCTATAGTATTGCATTCTCATGTCTCTGGTTGCCTAGACTTACTCTCATAACAATATATTTGATGTGATGTGAAGAATTATTTCTTGAGATGTAGAAGTTGTGTCTTCCCTACTCCAAGATGCTTTCTGCAATTCTTGTCTCAACCTAATAAAGTTTTATTAAATGGGCCAAAAAATAGGCAGCTCAGCATGTCAACTCTTGAAGCTGAATTTATAAATGTCTAGCTATGACTCTTGTAGTCTATAGGTTCAATTAAAATGAAATGCAGGCTTGTTAATTTGATGCCTAGTTGACCAGAAGTAGTGGAGGTTGAAAGAAAGGATGAATAGCCGAAATGGATTTGCAAGTTCCAGCAGCACACATAATTGAGATTAACCTTTTTCCTGGTGGAAGTGTTATCCACGTGGTAATAGTGCGTGTGGATTTAAAACTTTCTTTCCTCTTCTTTTCTACGTTTACAATCCAACCCAATTAAGGAGCGGTTGGCCTATAAATTGAGAACAACCCCTCCCCTCAAATTCAGCAATATTACACTGAGAGAGAGAGAGAGAGACTGAGAGAGTACAAATTCTAGTGTTCATAACCCAACAAGAAGTAACTGCAGGCTAGGGCCTCCTTCACATGTCCTTGTCTCTCTCACTATCTAGCTCTCGCCCGTAGCTAAAGTCCATTTGTTCCACCTATATATCCAAAGTGCTATAGAAAGCTAACTAGCTAGCTAAGCTTTGGCATAATAGGCCGTACGTCTTAGACAGACATATGGCAGAAGATAGGAGACTGCAGAGTAATAATCTCAAGGTTGAGAGCCTGGAGAGCGGCATGAATGATCATCGTCATCATCATGAGTTAATGGGCGATGAAGAGGTAGTCGTCACTGTGGATTGGAGAGGCAGACCTTCTAATCCTGCCAAACATGGTGGAATGAAAGCTGCTGCGTTTGTTCTTGGTACGTATACATACACCCATCGCTTTCTATATATCCAGATAATGTTCACATATAATTAATGAATATTAATTCCTCTTGCTTTTTGCTCTAGCTTAGTCTTCGATCGATCTCTCTCTTTGGTGTTATTTTCCAATTTTTGTCGTTTTGCTTAGAAATTTTGACGACAATAATTCCGATCACAATCAAAGGAATAACTCATTCCTACATATATATATAACTCTATGTTCGGACGTGGGCTCGTCACTTTGAAACATTGCCGGAGTATGCCATTCGGGTTACTCGTTACCAAAGCAACCCAAAAAGAATGATTTTCTATAATTGGCGTGTTACAAATTTAAGGGTTCGCATTTCATATATTTCAAGTAGTCCCAATTTTTATACGCTTATACAGTATATTTATACTCAAAAGGTCGATATCCGGCTGAACCCTGTTAAAACTACCACCATATTGTACCCTTTAATTAATTGTTTTGAGGTTTTAGTACACAATATAGGTTGGTAATTGACGTAGGTAATTGGTTGGTGTCATATTAATTTCAGGGCTTCAATCATTTGAGATAATGGCAATAGCGGCAGTTGGGAACAACCTGATAACATATGTGATAAATGAGATGCACTTCTCATTATCCAAGTCTGCCAACATAGTGACAAACTTCATTGGAACCGTCTTTCTCTTGGCCCTTGTTGGTGGCTACCTCTCTGATTCTTATCTTGGGAGTTTCTGGACCATGCTTATCTTTGGCTTTGTTGAACTTTCGGTAACACACTCTCTCTCTCTCTCTCCACACACACTACACTGTGACTCCCTCGCATTCAAATAACGAGAAGATTTATCTCTTGAAACAGTCACTAAATATTGATTTAGACTTTGGACCAATTTTTCCAGTTGGCCGGTTTGGACCAACTTTTTCAGAAAAACAGCGATCTGTAGTGACTGTCATATTTTATTAACTTGACGGTTTTAGCTAAGAAGATAGCGACACCAATTTTCTGTAACTAAAATCATTGATCAGCTGTTTCATTTTTTTTATTTGTTCGTAGTATGAAATAATTTGCTTTCAGTCACGGACTTGCACTTAAACATTAGTATATATTTGACATTACTTCTTTTGCATACTATTACAGTATAATTGTGGCTTTAACAGTATACATTATTGATCAATCATAGCCCAACAGCCCTAATTGTGGAAACTAAGGATTAGTTTTTGGGATTAATACTTTAATTTTAATGAATAACTTCATTATTGTTTAAGATTCATATTCGTTCTTAACACATTTGCAGGGTTTCATATTATTGTCAGTCCAAGCTCATCTTCCGCAGCTAAAGCCACCACCATGCAACAGCAACACAGCTGTTGGAGAAGACTACTGTGAAGAAGCAAAAGGGTTCAAGGCATTGATCTTTTTCGTAGCTCTCTACTTGGTGGCATTAGGGAGTGGGTGTGTCAAACCCAACATGATTGCTCATGGAGCTGACCAGTTCAACCCTGCAGATAACCCAAAACAATCCACGAAACTCTCCACCTACTTCAATGCTGCTTATTTTGCCTTCTCCGTGGGAGAACTCATCGCCCTCACGCTTCTTGTTTGGGTCCAAACTCACTCCGGAATGGATGTTGGCTT
Source organism: Rosa chinensis (assembly GCF_002994745.2). Lineage (NCBI taxonomy): Eukaryota > Viridiplantae > Streptophyta > Magnoliopsida > Rosales > Rosaceae > Rosa > Rosa chinensis. The sequence goes on from NC_037094.1 coordinate 38,212,831, forward strand.
CGGAGTCTCTGCGGCTGCCATGGCTCTGGGACTCATCTGCTTGGTCTCCGGTACCCTCTATTACAGAAACAGGCCACCTCAACGAAGCATTTTCACCCCCATTGCTCAAGTAAGATTTTTACCACTTACCAAACAGGAATGTAACTTTGTTATAATTTTTTCTTGTGTGCCAAACATCAATAGGATATTTAGTTTGTATATGATTGGTTTGTACTATTCGGTTTGCATGTGTAGGTAAGCAATTTTGTTTGCTCACGAATATAACAGGGAAATTATAACATTGGTTGTTGAATAACATAATCTTCTTACAAGTAGACAAAATAATGAGTATACTATTGATGTTTGCTGACTCATGCATGACCATACCTTGTCTAATTTCTTTTATTTCAGGTTTTTGTGGCTGCAATACTAAAGAGAAAGCAAGTTTGTCCATCCAATCCTCACTTGCTCCATGGAAGCCAAAACAATGTGCCAAATGACAACTCCGCTTTCTCTTCTGACGTTGGCCCTTTTCTTCACTCTGAAAAATTTAGGTAAATAAAAATATTAAAAAAAAAACAAAAGAACAATGATTTTACAGCTACATTCCAGCTCTTCTTCTCATCCTAATTTGAGATTCCTAAGTTAACTATATTGACAATAATAAATATATCAGGTTCTTGGACAAGGCGTGCATTAAGATTGAAGATGGCACAAACACAAAGGAAAGTCCATGGAGATTGTGCACAGTTACACAAGTGAAGCAAGTGAAAATACTTCTCTCAGTGATTCCAATCTTTGCTTCCACAATAGTTTTCAACACCATTTTGGCTCAGCTCCAAACTTTCTCAGTCCAACAAGGAAGTGCTATGGACACCCAACTCACCAAATCTTTCCATATCCCTCCAGCCTCACTTCAGTCGATTCCTTACATCATCCTCATCTTGCTAGTCCCTGTATACGACGCTTTCTTTGTCCCTTTCGCAAGACAGCTTACCGGACACGAATCAGGAATCTCCCCATTACAAAGAATAGGGGCCGGCCTGTTCTTTGCCACGTTTTCCATGATCTCAGCCGCTGTCATGGAGCAGAAGAGAAGGGAAGCGGCCGTGACGTCCAACAAGACATTGTCAATTTTCTGGATCACGCCGCAGTTCTTGATCTTCGGGTTATCGGAGATGTTGACAGCAGTCGGCCTCATTGAGTTCTTCTACAAGCAATCCTTGAAAGGCCGGATGCAAGCATTTTTAACAGCAGTGACATACTGCTCGTATTCATTCGGGTTTTATCTAAGTTCACTGTTGGTCTCTCTGGTGAATCAGATCACCTCTTCATCTTCATCATCGGGTACTCATGGTGGTTGGCTTAGTGATAATGATCTGAACAAGGACAGATTGGATCTTTTCTACTGGCTGTTGGCAGGGCTTAGCTTCCTCAACTTCCTCAACTATCTGTTTTGGTCTAAGTGGTACTGTCACAATCCATCTTCATCATCATCAGGGGCACAACAACAAGACCATTATAGATATAGCACTACTACTGCTACTGCTACTTCTGCGGATCATGATCATAATCTACCATAAACTGAACAATCAATATGGAGTTGTTAAGAATATAAATGTGAAATAGGGGATTTAAGGGCTCTATATTGAGGCTCTCTGATGTACTCCATCTCTGTAATATGTATAGAACACACTAGGAACAGTTCCCGCGCTATGCCGCGGGGATTTGTTATTATTTACAGTTTTAATAGTAGAAATCGTAATGTTTCTAGAATTTAACAAAATGATGTTAGAACTTAAATAAGTAGTTTTGTCATCTACTCAGCAAGATCATAAGCAAACAGTAATGGCATTCACTTCCATTAGTGTCTCTAGTGGACTGTTGTAGGCCATAAATAGAATGCTTTCCTGAAAATTTCGTATCCCCGGTTGCATACATATGCTTAGAAGTATTATAGGAAGACTGGTCCAAATTCCAAAAGCTTTGTCATTAAGTTCTTCAAAATATCATCTAATTGATTCGGATCGATACATTCTTCTCCTGCTTATTCTTTTTAGGATACTTCCCAGCATAGAACATCAATTACAAGAACATGACAATGAATAGTGAACTTGACATAGTTCATACCACATAACTGCTTCTTCAGTTTTACAACTCTTGAAGATTTCTTGGCTTGCATCATGAGCACAGTTCTGACAAACTGTGGAGTTCAAATCCCCTCTACAAAGTGCTTGTCCGTAGACTCTGTCATTGCTATTGCCAATTGTGTCATTGTACAAACTACCAGGTATTGACGTATTGAAAGACAATGACTCAAGGAGCAGCTTGAGATTATTTTCAAATGGACTATTGGCAGTGTAGGTTGTGGATGAACAAAATTTGTAAAGAAGATCTGCACCAGAAATGGTAGTAGGCACCAAAAGTAGTATAATTATGCAAACCATAACTTAAAAGTGGATCTCTATCAATTTTTCAGGAAAAGGTTTATGAAAGGCTGAAACATATGCACATTTAGCTCTCTCTAACTTTTCAATTCTGGCAGCGTCGTAAGTTGAGAAAAAATAAAGGGCAAAAGCGTCATTTTTCACCCTCAAGATAAACAGTAAAATAAATAGTGCAGGAACTTTAGTATATAGTAAATGTTATCCTATGAAATGAATGTTGTATCGGGGCATATGACGCTTCCAAATCCACGATTGGTAATTTGGTATTTTGGTATATACACTTATGTCTTAAATTATGTTATTTGAGACTTTATTTCTTTATATGTCCATATTATACTTAAATGTTAAAAATGCCAAACAGTCTAAACTTGGAATTCATATATGATCGGTAGTGCATAACTAAATGACCAGAGAAAAGACTATGATCGGTAGAGGATCTAGCTTCTTATTGTAATTACTCCATGACATACGTAGTTACGTGAGGTGCCGAAAGTTGATGGTCCTCAATTAAGGGTTGAGAATGATTGCATTGATCTGAAAATTAAATACATAAAACATTTTGAAAATTAAACAAACATGCATGAAACATTCCTAATCTGTAAACAGATTAAATAGGAGTAGACACACAACAGAAAACAGATTGATGAACTTTATAGAACTAGCTAGGCTTTCCAAGAATGACTTTGATGAGTTGGTCCCAGCAAAAAAAAAAAAAAAAAGGAACAGGGAATTTTCAGTTGATAATCAACAAATTAAAAGGCTGGAGGAGGTTTGTGGCTGGCTTTATGTTTTGAATGTCATAAAGGGCATGAATAGCAAAGTGATGGGATAGCTAGGGATCCATGATGTATATGTTACTTGAAATCAGGAGGGGGTGGGGGGTCCTTTGCCCTTTTAAAGGAGATTTGACCACCCATTAGTATTTTGATGCATGCATATGGAATAAGCTTCTTATCAATAAAGTCAAAAAGAAAAAAGTGAATCTTAGAGAGAAAGATAGAGAAGGGCAATCAATTAGAAAGCATACTATAGGAAGCAGAGAAGTTTGTTCCCATTTTGTGTTGTCAAGTCAATCATAAGACCTTTCTGAAGAGACATGTCTCAAACATGTTTTGAACTTCTCATGTTGGAGGATGCCATGTATAGGTCCCCCCTCGTATCCCTTGTTATTAGACCATTCGCAAAATTGTACATGAATGAATCCAGATGTTGTTAGCCAAAAGATAAACAGGTTGGAGGTGGGTAATCCCTATTCATGATAGGTGATTCCAAGATCTAATCGTCATATTGATAAAATAGTCGATCTGCTATAAAATCACTGTGAAAGTATGAATAAAGTTCTGTTTATTCCAATGGGAAAACATCACTAATGGTCACTGAGTTATGACTTATTCGACACTTAACTCACTGTATTTTCAACAATATCACTTAACTCACTCAGTTTTACAACCGTCTTTCACTTAACTTACTGCCGTTAATTCTACCGTTAGAAGCCGTCAAAATTGAGGGTATATTTGTCAAAACACTTAAAAATCATTTTTAATTTAAAAAAAACTACATTTATTAGACTTTTTTTCAATTTTTTTAAATTTCTGAAATTTCTAATAAAAAATAATTTTTTTTAACTTACATATAATTTGAAAAAAAATTGTCTTTTTTAAAAAAAAAAAGTTAGAAATGCATTTTTTTAGTGTTTAGACAAATATACCCTCAATTTACATTTATTAGACTTTTTTCAATTTTTTAAATTTATGAGATTTCTAATAAAAAATGATTTTTTTAACTTAAATATAATTTGAAAAAAAATTGTCTTTTTTTTAAAAAAAGAAGTTAGAAATGCATTTTTTTAGTATTTAGACAAATATACCCTCAATTTTAATAGCTTTTAACGGCAAAATTAACGACAGTGAGTTAAGTGAAAGACAGATGTAAAACTGAGTGAGTTAAGTGATATTGTTGAAAATACAGTGAGTTAAGTGTCGAATAAGTCATAACTCAGTGACCATTGGTGATATTTCCCCTATTCCAATAGCAAATTTTATATTTCTCTCAAACTGTTCTCCGATATTGTGCTCTCTTCGTGGGAACGGCAACTAGGGTTGGCCTTAGATCCCTTTTTTTTAAGATCAGTATGTCACACTCCACAAACTGTACCTTACCAGTTTGAGCACATCACAGTACCGCAACTTCGTAAAATATAAACTGAAGATTCAATTTACACTCTAGTCATAAAACGCCAAACTTAACACACATGAAACTGGGTCGTCATTGCGATCGAAAGCACCAGGTCGACCGATGTAGCTTAACCTCTGAAGGTGTAGGAGTGGCTAATCCCTCAAGAAGTCATCAAACCTTTCCGCTCTCACACACCGCCATCAACAAACTTATACGCATGTTAACTTAAAAACACTTATAAATTTCAATTAACAATATTTTCATCATGCATCACATATATAATTAAATATGGAAAATCACTAACTAAGAGTGAGTCCTAAGTCCCATACTTAGATTCTGAAGCTCTACCATTTCACGTTATCCAGAATTCACGAACTTTCCGTTCTTTAGGTAACTGGAGTCTTAATTTCCTTCAAGAAACTATCCTCCGGATTTAAGGAAACTTTAAGGATCAATTATCGTTTGATTATTTCCGCTATTTCCGTAACTTTGACCAATCATGACAAATTTGAAACTCTTTACCATTGGCTTAATTTACATATACGAATTAAACAAATACCACCCTAGAAACCTTGTTCTTTAGGAATCACTCTGTCGAAGTTCATTAACACAGAATTTGTAACCTAACAAGGTACTACTTCATAGTTAACATAGCCGTGCTAACCAAGTACTAGTAAACATAATCAAAACACCATCTAAATTCAACGTTGGCCATAATTAACCATATTTCCATGATAACTTTAACGTCATCAGCAACCATTTAAAGTTACTGAACATTGTTTTATTGTTACCAAATTCCTTGTCCACTAAATATTCAACTCTTTTCCCATTAAGGATAACCACACAACTATTTCCAAACTCAATAATAGAATACCTTATCAAAATGAATTGTAGGTCCCACGAAGCAATGAAGACGAAAGCTCACCTCTACAAAAATGTGAATGCAGGTACTGTACACTGGTGATGGGATTGGAGGACGGAGTTGGGTGTGTGGAGACTTTTCAGACAAATTGTTGTTCAACGAAAAGGGAGTTTCGAGGGTTCTACTTTACTTTTTTTATGTTGAGTTGTTGTTCAGAACCTATTACTCCTTAGTTTGTTTTTATTGATAATCTGCTAAATCTAGACTTCTTCAACTTAGTAATCAAAACGAGCTTTAGATGGACAACTTAAAAATTAATCTTATAAAGTTTTCACCTCAAAATTTTTAATATGTTTTCGTTGTGCGTTTTACGAAAAGTAATTTAATAAAATGCTTTGCAGGTTTCTGAAGTGTAAATCGAACCTTCAATTTATGTTTTAGGAACTTATGGCACTGTGACGTGCAGTTTGGGGCGTTACACAGTATGTCGATCTTCTACTTGAAAACGTTGGGTATCTTCACAAGTTTGTTGGCGGAAGTCAATGTACCTTGTGGTCTTCTTCTAACGCCAATTCTCCTCATCTTCTCAAGGTGGGTGCGCTTTTTCCGACCACATAGATTTGGTCTCTTCAATCTTTGGGAGATCCTATAAATCGGAGCAGTGAAACATCCTTGGGTTGTGTTTGTGATGACCTAGATTTTCATTATTTAATTCTTGCAATTGATAATGGACCAGTTGTATGAATTATTATTTTTATACTTTATTCGTATCTTATTCATGATTTGGAATTATTTTCGGACAAATAAATATTCGGAACGCATTGTTTTAAGGAGTTTGAAGGTTGACCTTTGTGATGACCTGGTTTTCTGTTATTTAAATTTGGTATTTAATAATGGACCAGTTGTACGAATATTTGTTATTGTACTTTATTCGTAGGTTGTATGTGAAGTGGAATAGTTTTTGTACGTATAATTATTCGAATTTCACAGTTTAGGGGGTCGTGTGAAGTTTGACTTTTTATATGTTGGGATTCTCGGAAAACTTCCTTCACGAAACTTGTAGAGCGCGTCGATACGAGTTCATGGACATGAGGAACGCGTCAATCGGAGTTCGTATGAGAAAGTTATGGCTAGCGGAAGAAATTTCCGTTTTAGTATAAGGGTTAATGCTCATACACCCCAAATCCGGGAAAATACTTCTCATACACCCCAGTGTATTATTTTTGTTCCCTCTTACACAACCTTTTCTCACTTTCTTTCCTACCTACCCATCTTTTCAAAATCCCTACCATTGATACCCTTTGTTCCTTTCTCTAGCAATTTTCTTTGACCTCTTAGTTTGTCAGAGTCTGCATCTGCATATGTCTCTTTCATATAGTTTGATATATAATTTTGTTTATTTAAAGGTTTTAGAAACGTGGTGGGCCCATCAGAGTTTATATTTGAATATATATATGAAATTGACAATCATCCTCTAAATTCGAAAGGTAAACAATACAAATTACTATTCATAATTCCGATTATAGACAGACTTGAGTTGATTGCTATCTGCAAAATTACTACTAAGGAACTTCAAAAAGAGAGAGAGAGAAATTGAGAAAATTGACAACCTATAGAGACAATCTTAGTAGAGACTCTCCCAATTACTGGGATATTATTTATAGACTACAGACTAGAATCTATAGAATAGAAGAAGAGATAGAAAATCTCTTAGATGTTCTGCAAGAGGAACAAAGCCCTCTTGATTATTTGAGCATTGGTTTGATCCGCACCTCACTGGTATCAGAGCTTGTAAAATAGCTCAAGGAGTTCTCCCCCCCCCCCCCTCCTTAATGGGGACTATGTCTGAATTACTATTAGAGAAAATAAATTCTCTACTGAAATCTTCTGATGAGAAATATCAGAAGCTGTTACTAGAAGTATCTAGATGTCAGTCGACTCTAGAAAAACTACCTGCTATAATCCACCAATTGGAAAGATTGGAAAACAAACTGGATTATATCAAGGAACTTCCAAAAACGGAAGAAGAAAAGCTGACGAGTGTCAGTAGAAAAATCAATGAACAGCAAAAAACGCTGGAAAAGATACTGAAGGACAAGAAAGTGCCTACAGTAAAAAAGAAGACTAATGGGTTCAAACCATTAGAAAAACCAGACTCAAATCGTGTTCCAAACATGATTTTTCTGGAACCATCTACTAGTCAGACTAGTATCCGGTATGAAAACCCGGAAAAAAGAGAAATGAAGATGTTAAGCATCTTTGGAAAAAAGAAAGGAGTCCAACTCCTAAATTCTGAAGAATATGAATACAATGAAATCGAGCACGAGGTAAAAAACGCCTCAATTCCAAAGCTAGATTTCAAACAGATCTACCGAAGGGGAACATTTGACCTGATGGACAGCCATGATTTCAAAGTACTTGAATTCACAACCCCCTCAACATCTGGAGAGACAGATCTCTTGATGATCACTCCAGCTGAAGTTGCCAGAGCACAAGCAAAGAAGTATCAATTTATGCACATTGGAGCAGTCCAAGTCGGCATAAAGCTTTTGGCAAGAGAAGGCATCAACAGTTCAGTCCTATGTATCCTGCAAGACAACAGAATGACAGACTTCCAAGCTAGTCTGTTGGGAACTCTAGAAGCAGCACTATGCAACCAAGTAGCATATTTCAACTGCTTCCCCAACTTCACCACCAGCTTGAAAGATGCAGCCCACTGTCTCCGACTGAGAGTCAAGACAGATGGAATATCCATGAAAGAAGAAATGCAAGAATTAGCAATAGTATACCGAGTATACTACAAGCTGATGAGCACCACAGTAGAGCCAAAAACACGGATCTCCAACATCCCTGGTCTCACTACTGGATTCCTCACCAGCCAGAAGAATCATTCACAGCAGATCCACAAGGTTGCTTGGAATGAAGTAACTTTTCCTATTGAATGGAAATTATCCGGTCCGAAGCTACCAGCAGAAAGTGCAAAAGCAAAGATCTACGAGAGTAGAAGAACTGGAGAAATCAGCCTCAACTTCGACAACCACAGAAAAAGTGATGTCGGTCTAGAGAAGCTCAGGATAAACAACAACCTTCTGAGAAGAAGCTACAGCACCAGAGAAGCCGGTGTCAGTGGTACAAAACCCACTATTGAAGAGCCAATATCAGAAGAAGATCTGGAAGCTGATCTGAACAAACCAGTCCACATGATCAGAGCTGAGAGGCTCTATGATCTTTACAAAGAAGCTAAGAATTGTGAAAGTCCTGAACGATTAGAACAACTAATCGAAGCAATGAAAAAGTTCAAAATCAGAAAGACGAGAAAAGTCTTTCCTTACCAAGATCTTGAAATGGAAGATGGAGATAGCTCCAGAACTTTCATCAGCAGAGAAAAAGGGAAAGTAAAACTCCCAGTTCAGAAAGCCCCCACGGGTAAAAAAGGGGAAAGAAATTCCCAAAGATTCGTCCCCGAGGACAATCTGCCAAGAGTTCCTATCACGAACTACGGCATCTGGTTGAATCTAGACAAGAGTCTAGACAAAAGAAAAACCATTGACCAATGGGTAGATAGCCTGATGATGGCCTCTGCACTTACCCTTGGCAAATTTGAAGCACCAGATTTGCAGGTGTACTATGAAACTACTCTCACCGGAGTGGCAAACAGAAAGCTCCCTGAACCATGGAGAACAGCTGTGAGAGAAAGCATAGCTGAGAAACCAATTGAAAGATTTTCAGTTGGAGGAATTTCCTACAGAATCCGGCAATTACTGAAGGAGCAATGCAAAGCCAATCTTAGAGCTAAGATGGCCAAGAAGCAACTCAAAGGAGTTGAGAATTTCTGCTATGGAATAATGGATATGCCCACAAACTGGGGATGTCATGAATCCAATTTCCGCAGAAAGAAAAAAGAAAAATATTACTCTAAAAAATTCAAAAAGAGTAATCGGAAGAAGGATTGGAAATTCAAAAGAAGTTCCAATTACAAGAAGCAGCAGGATGAAGATCCTAAGAAGAAGTTCTTCAAGAAAAAGAAGAATACTCATCAGCATAAACAACCTAGCAAGAAAGCTTGAAGATGTTGGTTGTGTAAAGCTGAAGGACACTATGCCAATGAATGCCCGAAAAAGGGTAAAAGATCTACTAAAGCTCTCTTTGAAGAATATGAGCAAATAGTAGAAGAAGCAAACATGAAAGGCTACGAAATAGCCTATTCTGATGATGAAGAAGACGACAGGTCAGTCTACTCTGCCTGGTCTGAAGAAGAAGAATCATCATCTGAGTCTGAGATAGATTCTGAAGTAGAGTACTTCGAATCCAGACAAATGAATGTTTTGAGAATCAAAAACTGGGAAGAAAGCAAGACAGAAACCTTCATGTCTTCTTATCAGGTGAACCCTGGTACATTCGTTTGTGACTATTGCTTATGTCAAGAAAAGAATGGTCTCCCTATGTTTTGTGAAGAGTCTAAGAAGACTTATCACAAAGAATGCTTCATAGCAGAAGCAAGAAGAAAAACCAAGAATGGTCTTGTCAGCCAGTTGGTTGAGCAAGAATATGAAGAGTATTTTGCTGAGCAAAAGGCGAAAGAAGTTGAAACTCTGTTCCAGGAAACCATGGAACCTTCTTCCTCGAAAAAGGAAGAAATCATCGATGAAGAAAAAATCGATGAAGATATTGAACTGGTTGAAATACCAGAGAATGTTGAACTGGTGAAACCACCAGAAACCGTTCATCTCTTAGAACGACAAGAGACTACTGAAACATGGGATCTACTTGGCCAGCCATCTGGCAAATTTGACTATAAAGTCAGATATGACCCTCCGTCATGGTTCAGTAATCCAGATAGAAAAGAGATAATTCCTACAGATTGGGATGATGGTTCTGACAAATCACCCACTCAGGAAAATGTTCCAGAAGAATGTAAACCATTCATTCCAACGGAACAAGCTCAAGAAAATGAGCTTCATCAATCGAAGGTCGTCTCTACCAGTAGATACAGCAACTATATAGAGATTGGACTAAAATTCCCAGATCACAGAAAACATCATCTACATGCCTTTGTAGATAATGGATCGGGATTTACTGTTGCAAAGAGATTTACAATTCCAGATGAACTCTGGAAAGAAGACAAGAAAAAGTCAGCTGCTGGTGTTACATTTGATGGAAGTCATCTCACCATGAAGAAAGTAGCAAAAAATGTTCATATCACCATTGGTGGAGGAACATTTATCATCCAGAATGTTTGGCAGTCTGAAGGCCAAGGAACTGATTTCTTGTTGGGAAATGATTTCATTCTCCAGCAACGATTCATTCAGGATGAAGAAGCGATAGGCTTCAGGAAAGGAGAACGGGTGTTCTGGGCAGACCGACTCACACAAGCAAAAAGTGTGGTAGGTCCTGGTTTTACTACTCAATATCAGAGATCGCAACAGAATAGTGGTGATCTTACCCCCTACAAACCCATATTTGAGCCCATACTCCAAATCAATCAACAAGAAGAGTTGCTTGTTGAAGAATCTTCAGAAGAAGAAGAAGAAGAAGAAACTAGTGAAGATGAAGAAGCTAGTTTCATCCATGAGCATAACCTCAAGCACTTTCAGAACAAGCTTGAGTCTCAGCAAATTCCCACTCTTGAAAAAATCAAGAAACTACTCGAGCAGAATGTGGATACAAATCCTCAGAAGTTTTGGGAAAAAGACCCAGTGGTCTGTGAATTGAGATTGCATGACATGAACGCTATCTGCCATGTCAAAGCCATTCCTCAGTGCAAAGAGGAAGATCAAAAAGAATTCAGAAGTGATATTGAAGATCTCCTGAAGAAGAGATTAATTCAATCCTCCACTAGCCCTCATCATGCTCCAGCATTCTACGTGAGAAATCATGCAGAGAAACTACGAGGAAAAGCTAGAATGGTTATTGACTACAGAGATGTCAATAAGAAGATTGTCAAAGACGGCTATCAGATCGCTCAAGTCAGAGTACTGATCAACCAGCTTAGAGGAGCTAAAGTCTTTACGAAATTTGATGCAAAGTTGGGTTTCTGGCAGGTCAAAATGCATCCTGAGAGCATTCCTCTCACTGCATTTGGAACGCCTCAAGGTCATTACGAGTGGCTGGTAATGCCTTTTGGTCTAAAGCAAGCTCCCTCAATCTTCCAAAGAAAGATGGACAACATCTTCAAGCATGAGGCGGAGTTCTGCGTCGTCTACATAGATGACATCCTGGTCTTCTCCAAAAACAGGGAAGAACACATGAAACACCTCCATGCGGTAGTAAAGCTGATAGTTCAGCATGGAATTATCCTAGGCGAGAAGAAAATCTTCTTTATCCTTGATGAAGTTGATTTCCTAGGGATAAACATCAAGAATGGAGTCATAAAGCTCCAACCACATATCCTTGAAAAGATCTGGAAGTTTCCAGACAAAATTCCTGATGCTAAGAGTCTAGAGAGATTCCTTGGTGTCATAAATTATGGGAGAGATTTCATCCCCAAAATCTTAGGGTTAACAACAATGTTATCTCCTAAGACAAGTTCCAAAAGAAAATGGAACTTCACTGAAGATGATGAAAAGATCGTGAAGCAGATAAAAAGTCTCTGCAGAAACCTCCCTCCTCTTCAACAACTAGAAGAGAACGATGAAATTATCCTCCAGACAGATGCGAGCGATAATTACTGGTCCGGTGTTGTTCTGGCGAGAGCGCCTGGAACTAACATTGAAAAGATCTGCAAATTTTGTAGTGGCAAGTTCAGCCCTGCAGAACTGAATTATCCCACAAGGGAAAAAGAAATTTTAGCTGTCAAGAAAACGATTTTAAATTCTCCAGCATATCTTGGAAAACCCTTTACTGTCTGCACCGATTGTGCCAGAGTAAAGAATTTTAAAAATTTTAAACTTGACAAAGCTGCTGATAGAGGAAGATTAGCAAACTGGCAATTATTTCTTAACTAATATGATTATACTGTTGAATTAATTGCAGGTAACAAGAATTATCTTCCAGACGCATTGACCAGAGAAATGGCAATGTTCAGCCAAAGAGAAGACGACGAAGGTCGTAATCCTAGAAGCAGAAGAGCTGGGAAAGAACAGGAACCTGAAGAGGATCCAAGAGAAACCAAGGAGAAAATCCTTAAAAGGTTTCTGCTAAGCTCAAAAGGCTTAGCCTCAACTGATCAATCCCAGGGTAAAGGATTGGCTAGCCCGTCTCAAACGGCAGATGGTAAAGGCACAACAAGTCCGTTGATGGCTGCTACTTTGCCAAAAAGCAGACCAACTCCTAGTGGAGTTATAAATGTTTTTAATTATGAATTAAGAACTTTTGACACTCCTGTGTTCAGAATTGGCAGGAGACTAGCTTATCACCAGAAGGCAATCCTGGATAATCTCTTATTTGCCTTTCAAGAAAGAAGCAGTGGTCTGATGTTTCCAGCCCTCTTTGCATTAGCTGAAGAGCTTTACGCAAATGGTAGGCCACAAGGGGAAGAGCTTCCTACGCAGTAGAGTGCTGTCAGAAAAGAAAAATTTTCCTTCCTTGAAAGTCCAGAAAGTGCTAGGGTCCCTATCATGGCACTAAATGAATCAGACTGGCATGAATTCCATAGTCTGATAGGAAGGCATAATCCAGAGAACCTAGTTCCTCCAACTCTCTTTATCATCGCAGGACCATATGTTGGAAGATACCTGGTAAATGTTCAGAGTGAACATCCCCAAGAACACAAGCTTTGGCTTGTTGAAAATGGTTTTGTCCATAATCTGTGGACCAAAACTAATGATGATCTGAAAGGTTTGCCACCTATTATTGTCAACACAGTCAAAAACATCAGGAAGAATGACTGTACACTTCGTCTGAAGTTCAGATCCACTCCTCCAGAATGGATCCAGAATGCAAACGGTAAGATTGAATATATTCCTCCATATCATTATGTGAGAATTATTAAAAGAAGATATCTTCAACCAGCCTGTGTAGCATACAATGGCCAACCAAATTCCAGCATCCCTTGGATGAAAGCCATGGCTCTTGACTACATCAAGAAGATCATCTCTGAAGATGTCAACAATACCTTCCTGGCAGCAGGAGAAAAGACAATCATCACTGCTTACGATCATCCTGACGTAGTCAGCAGTGACTTATTCCTATCTCTAACCAGAAAAGAGATAGACTCGACAATGACATGCATGTGTTGGATGGAAAAGCTTGAAAATGACAACCACCACAAAATGTATGTTGATACAGACGTCGAGGATAATGCAACAACAACTCGCATGGCCCAAGCAGACAACAACTCCTTTGTCTTTGGCCACCAGTTTGAAACGGACGAGAACATGTGAAGCTACAGGTGAAGAATCAGCACCAAAATTGCAACTGTAGACTTTTAGACTTTTCTAAAGCTACTTTTGCTTTTTCCTTTTCAAAAGAAAAAGGACAAGTGAAAAACATTTCACTTCTCACCTTTTGCTTTTCCCTAACCGACCTCCACCAGCAGGAGCACTCAGAAAAGCAAGAGCTCACGAAGTTGTTCTGTACATTTTTGTATTTTGAATTCTAGTTTGAGTTCCGCTCCCTATATAAGGAGCTTTAGCTTCTCTTAGAAGGCATTCGAAACTTGAGATAGAAAAGATTCTCTCAAACAAGAAAGCCATAGTAGCAGGGTACTTCCTTTCCTGTCTAGGTGTGAAGTAGTGTGCTATCAGTACAAGTAAGTAACTGTTCTCATTCTTATGGATAGCTAAACAGCTTTTGCTATTTACCTAAGAATGAGGCTCTGATTGTTTAAGTTCTATATGTATATTTGAATAAATAAATTCAGATGGATGTTCACCCACTTCTTTAACTTATAAAATCAGCATTATGTTTAAGTCTAAATGTCATTATCATACTCATCTTTGTCATTCATAGTTTACTATGTAGAGTTTAACATTCGAATGCATGCATCTCATGGAAATCTAAAGTCCTAAAGCTTTACTGTTTATCCGAAAGAATCAGTTTTAAAAACAGAAAAAATTAGGACAAGCAGCAGTGATTCCGCCCTGTGAGTAGTCGCTTAGACAAGGAGTCGTTAGGCGAAATGTGGCATGTTGAAGGCTAGTCTTGTTTTTGTTTTGACCTTTTTTTTACTGTTCCTTTTTGTTAAATAGAACTGTAGAAGAACCTAAAGGTCAACATAGGATACAAAAGGCATTTGTTTGTTTAAACCATCCCTGATAGTCTTTGTTTATCAACAACAGTGTAATACCATAGTGTTGGGCAGTTGGGAAAAATACCAAGGCTTTTTGGGTATACGGGAAAAGACCCTTAGTATAAATATGGAAAATCAGAAATTATTTTCATAATTCCCACTTTCCTTTTCTGGAAGTTTTTTTTCTCTCCCTTTTCTCTCTCGGTCGATACGTTCAGTATCAAAGATTTTCGACTGACCCGACCCAAACCCGGTGACTCGACCCGGCTTTTCAGGCGAACTGCGGCGGTCTCTAGCCGTGAAACTTAGTCAGTTGGTTCGCCTCCTCCGTCCGGTCATCCCTGTGGTGTTCTCTAGCGACGAGATCCACAGGGTGCGGCGCTGCAAGGCTGTACAGTTAGAGTTTTCGGACCCGGCCGGAAAACACAACTCTGGCGACTTCGTGGCTTCATGCTTCCTTGGTTGAGTTCAGAATAGGCTTCCTGATCGATCTATGGTGTTTGTTTTGATCGATTTACGTGGAAATCAATTCAACTCAGTTTGAGCAATAATCCAAAGCTTGTGAGGTAGTTTTCGATCCCTTAAGCTTGTTTTCTGACTTCGATCCAGTTATGAAAGTTCACAAGCATGCTTAGATGAAGCTTTTTGATGTTGGGAGTTTTGTGAAATATTGAGTTTTGGACGGCGGCGGTGCGCCACCGCCTGTGGCTGCTTTCCGGCGGTGTTCCGGCCATGTACAGGACTGTTTGTGGTATTATATATGTTCTAGTCGTTGATATGAGCGTTTCGATATATAATATGAAAATTTTGGAGTTCGTATGAAATTGTTATGATTTTTATAGTTTCATACCGATCGATTTATTCGATCCGTGAGGATTCGAGCGTCCGATCGACTTTTGGTTTGGTCACATCGATCGTGGACGTATTCCGGAGACTTTGGGAGGTCTCGGATGTGGTTTTGCCTCGATTGGCACCACTTTGGGGGTTTTAGTTCAAAACAGAGGGTTTCGAACTTAAATCAAATGTGAATCATCACTAAATTGGAAACGTATGTGAATAGGTACTTGACGAAGTACAGTGGATGATTATTTGTGAATTGGCGGCTTTGTGTTTTGTTGAAGACGCAGCAGGAGTTCGAGGTGAGTAATCTCACAAGGTTCTTTATGAACAGAATTACCATTATTGTTTTGGCGTTAATTATTTAACTGCAAACTATAGTTGGTATTAGAAGGCATTCCTGAGCGAATGTCTACGTATATATATATTTACGTGAAATATATATATCCTTGTGGATGATTGTGATGAATAATAATATGCATGATGGTGTTCATATTATTGTTGAATGTGACTTTTCAGGAACAATATTGTGGAAAAAGATGTTTTCTATTGTTTGAAAAGTATTGAGCTTGATGTTACATTTTTGAGTCAAGCGTGACTCATTTTAAATGTATTGGTCCTTGTACCAAGAGTCACAGATGTTGAGCAAGGGTTAGGAAAGCCGAAGCTAGATGTTGTAACGTTTTTAGGTCGGTTGCGACTTACTTAACGTTTAGCTTTAAGACCAGATAGGGTCTAAGAAGATTACATATCACAGATGGTGACAGAGCACAGATGGTGACAGGTTGCAGATGGTGACCTTGATGTTTGATTTCATGACCAGACGGGGTCTGAAGATCATGTGTCACAGATGGTGATAGAGCACAGATGGTGACCTAAATGTTGATTTGAGACCAGACGGGGTCTGAAACCGCATGTCATAGATGGTGACAGGTCGCAGATGGTGACCAAGGCAGGAAATAGGTAATCACGTCCGTAGTCGGACGAGTGGTTACGATTTCAATAGGGCGATAGTCTGTCTGCCATTATAGATTATGGAAGTGACGGTCGAGGTTGCTGGAGACTCATAAGTATGTAGTAAAAGGAGAATTCCTTGAGTATTCTTCTTTTATTGTCTAGATGAGACTTGATTTGCTTCTTGATGGTTAAGTTAGCAAATAGAACATTGTCACAGCGGTGATTTATGTTTTCCTTTAGATGGAAAGGTTTTGGAGTGTTAGAAGGAATCATGGCTACATGGTTTCCTTTAGCTGATGTGTGTGAGTTGTTGATTGATGTTCATGAGTTACTCATACGGGCTTTCATAAGCTTACCGGGTTTTGTTGTGTGGAAACCCGGTGCACCATTCTTTTGGTGTAGGGGTTAATCCTGCAGGTCAGGAAAATCGTGGCTGAAGCTGAGGTAGTTACAGGCAGCTGAACGGGTAGGAAGAAAATTTTGTTGGCTTTGCCATTGTTATGACTTCCGCTATGTAGTAGGCTCTGAGGAGCATTTACGCTTTATTTTGTGATGGCAACTTAATTCGTAAATTTGTGTAATATATGACTCTATGGAGCAAGTGTATATTAACTCGAATGGTTTCAGGGCATCATTATGTACTTGTTATAAAGGAAAGATGTTCCAGGTATTTGTATTGATGACTGAACATTCACACATGTATAATTATGGGATTATATATATCGATTTTCATGTGTGTAAAATCAGGGGAGTGACAACCTTTTATACGTTGAGTTTCTCCAAAAACTTCTTTCCCGAAAGTTGTAGAGTACATCGATACGAGTTCGTGGACATGCGGCACGTGTAAATCGGAGATTGTATGTCAAAGTTATGGTCAGCGGAATTATTTCTATTTTCAAAATTTTTTGGTATAAATAGCAAGTTTCTAGAAATAGTTCAAACAAAACGAGAATTTCCATTTTGGGCGATTCCTGAAAATTTCAAAAAACTCAAACTCTCCCTAGCTTCTGGTTGACCCGACCCGGACTCGGTTTTTGGATCCAATCTTTCCGGAGAATTCCAGCAACGGGACTGCTTAAAACCGGTCGATTCATGTAGCCCACATCGTCCTCTTTCGATCCTTAGTGGTCTTGTTGATCGATTTGTATCGTAGGATCTCCGATCCTCGATGAGAAATTTATCTCAACTTTTGTGGCGATTAGCGGAGATCTAGGCCTAATTGGCTAAAAGTCTCCGGTATTAAAGTTGATCCTCGTGATGTTCTCTACATTTTGGACAGATGGATTAAGCTGGTGTGGAGTTTGGCACGGTGGCTCATAAGGCTCACGCCAGCCGCTTGTGGCGGCGAGCGGATGCACGTCTGGCTGGGTTGGAACAGATTCTTGCTCCATTATCATCTACTCATCGATACAAAAATTTTGATATATGGTTTGTAACATTTGGAGATCGTTTGAATATGTTAGGGTTTTTTGTAGTTTCGATTTGTTCGGTTTTCGATCCATGAGGATCCAACCTTTGGATCGACTTGTCATTTCAACATATCAATCCCAAAAGTGTTCCAGAGATTTTGGGTGGTTACAGATGAAGTTTCATTTCAATTGGCGTTACTTTTAGGTTTTAGTTCAAATGGGGGATTCGAACTTTAATCGTTATGTTTAGTGTATTGATTTAAGACCGTATGTTCCTTAGGTACTTGATAGAGGGTGTTCGGTAAGTTGTCTCGTTTGTGTGAAGACGCAGTGGGAATTTCAAGATGAGTAAATCTCACAATGTTCATTTACGAACAAAGTTACCTTATCGTCTTAGAGTTAATTATTTAACTGTGACTATACACTACTACAAAAATTGAATCAGACGACGGCTAAAAACCGTCGTCTGATATGGAGGCAAACCGTTGTATATCGAGGCGCCGTCTGATGAAGGTCGATTGTAGGGAACCGTCGTGTGAAGGGCTCGGCAGCATGGCAGCAACATGTCGGCAGCATGCCGGCAGCCTATCGACAGCATTAGCTATTGCGTGACTATTCTTCAGACGACAGGCGACTTTAGAAACTATTGTGTGATTGCAATTCAGATGTCGCTTTATTTTATGCCAGTTGTGTGACTTTCATTCAGACAACAGTTTTTCAAAATATCCATTATCTATTTTAAATTCAGACGACAGTTTTTATTTTGAGATTGTTGTGAATATTGTGTACATACAACAGTTTTTTTGTGGTTATTGTTGTCCTAATAGAATAATTCAATGTATTATATTTGCTGGATGTGGAATCAAAAAGGACCAAATTAACAGTAACTGATCAATATATACATATAAAAGAAACTGTCATAATCCACATCATGCACCAAAATGAATTGTGCAAAGATAATCTTTTGTCCACAAAAGGAATACATCTAATAATAGTCTCCTAGCAAAATACATCGAGAAATTTACTTAGAGTGTCTAGCCACGACCTCATTGGAGTCTAAGGAGCTTGAAGTTTGAGGAGCTCCACACCCTTAATATCTTCTGGAGTTTCTTCAATAGCATCAGAACTAATATAGGAGGGTCATTTGTACATTTGTCTTCTCTCTCTTTCTGTCAACTTTGACTGTTTTCTATATCATATAGTGGCTGGGTACTGTACAGCTTCTTAATATAGTCAGTTGTCCATTGCTTGCTATTGTCACATCCTTAATATAATCACAGTGTGTTCATTGCCTGATATAGTCAGTTGGAATCAAGAACCCAATCAATTTAATAACACAAATTCACAGAAAAATGAGAAGAATGTTAGCAATTAGAGAGAACACCATGAAAACGTAAAGAAGCTGAGAAGTGGGTCAGAGGGTGTATAAACCATGTAATGCACACCATTCGGCAGCAAAGAACCACATATTAACCATCAACACAACAATGGTTAAGCAATGGTTAAGGACATACAACATTACAACTTCTTGTACTTGATCTCATGAAATGAAATTTTAAAACTATTTACATTCAATTGATCCAGTCCAAAAGGTACTAAACCAAAAGAATCTATACTGGAGACTCTGCAGTAACATGTAAGTGAAAAAGGAGATGGGAAGTTCTATTTCTCCAGACTATAAGAAAATAACCTTAAATCAAGATCACTTTATCAAGCAGTGAATAACCTCTCCTAAAATGACGACACCTCAGGTTTGAATAGACTTTGTTCAGTGACTTTGTTATACTTACATAATATATTTCCAAGTCCACACACATTTCTTTCTCTTTACTGTTATCATCCATCTTTAACTGTTTGACCTCATGAGTAAGGAGAAATATATAACATGAAAATTCATATATTGTCGAGACTCACCAGCAGTGTCGATCATATCATCTACCATCACAGCAACTTTTCCTCTTACATCGCCAATCAAGTTCATCACCTGGGAAGGTAAATATTAAATGTGCTACAAATCTTTGCTTGCCATTTTTCTAAACTAGTACTCATACAAAAAAGAATATTCAAGATTTCTATCAGCTAGTAACATTGCTGTGACCATAATGTTGAGACCCATGTTGATATGCAGCTGCCCCAAACAGTCCTAACATAATATAATCCCAAAGAAACTAATACGTAGTACAAATTGGAAGAGTAATGAAAGGCAATAACATTGCTGAAACTATTTCTAAGAGGATGGATTAAAATGTGTGGAAAGACAAGGCATTAACAAAGACACTAGTTAGAGAGCCCGCGCTTTGCTGCGGGTAATATAACTGTATTCTAGTTGTATAACAATTATCAATTAATTTCTTTCTAACTGAACTCTCACATATAAGGTCATGGTGTTCTATTATATATGATCCGAAGAAACATGTTTCTTTGCTTGAAGCTGCTCTTTGCCCATGTTTTCTGTGCCTTCCTTGCTCGTGCTACCCACTCCTTGACCTAAAATGAAGATTAACACTGAATTTAACAATAGTTGGGATATTCTGAGTTCCATCTCTTCTATCATCTAAACTCTAGAGTATATATCAAATCAGGCACAAAATGAGAACAAAATCAATTGTATCACCTTAACATCATTATTAAATGAACCCATCCATTTAGAAGTTAGCAAAGACTTCATAACAGAGTAAGCATAGCACAGTTACAGTTAGTGAATTTGCCACCTGGTTAAAGGGTTTTGGTGTTTTGTTGATGTGATAAGTCTTGTAGAATAAAGCTGCTGGTTCGTGTGCTATCTGTTGAAGATGACGGTAGTGAGGCAGGTATATACATATACATATCTATGATTTTGAATCCATAACCTGTGTTTCCTTTTACTGTCAAATTCTTACACAAACAGTTGGGTAAATCTACCCAACAAAATCTTCACATACAAAACAATTGAAAGAATCAGAAAAAAAAAAAAAAAAAACAAAACAAAACAACTAAATACTAGACTCTCTACAAAATGCGCTGGAGAACCAAAAAGCAGCCTCAAATAAACTTCTGTTATTATCCTCCTCAGTTTACAGTATCCAAACAAATAAAAAAATTATTAGTACCTGAGCTGCATCAATTTCTATGGTTTGCTTTGATATGGCCTTGAGAGTTGCTCAAAAAACAGAACCATCTTCAGAGAAGAAGAATTTGGTGTCAATTTCTCTCTTGAAACCACCATACTAAATCAGTATCTCCTCAGCTGGAATTTACCTAAAAATATACACAATTTGTTCATTTCGCAAATGTCAAGTTTATAATGGAGTCAAAATCAGAACTTTGATGGCTAATAATGAAGGGAAAAGACTTACTTGAGAAGGGTCTCAGGGACCACAACAAACTTGCTCTTGGTTGGTTGAGTCAAGAGTGGAGACCATAGTACCAGAATGGAACATTGATGAAAATCTACAATAAAAATGTTACAAAACCCATCACTTTAGAACCAACATACAAGACACAGGTCTTCTGGCACTCCATCTCTATTATGGAATTGGTGAAGTTAGTGATCTGTGAAGCAAAAGTATTTTTCCACAAAATTCATGAATGCTACAATTTCAAAGTGGCAGATTACTATATGAAGAATGCACATCAGTAAGTACTGAATGTACTGTCATCATTTTGGAAAGAAAAAAAAGGGCTCATTTTTACAGCCTCTTCTATTAAAATAGTAGATATGAGTTAGGCATAATGGAATACGAAAAAAATTCATTTAGACATAATTCAGCCTCTTGTATTAGAATTAGACATAACTCAGCCTCTTGTATTAGAATTAGACATAATGGAATTAAAAAAAGTTTATCATCACATTCCACTTAAACCAATATAAGGGCCGAGGCTGACAAAAATAGTCATACGCATTTCGTCAATCTTAATAAAGCAATTTCAAACAGGCATTTTGTAGTTTGAGGGTTATGTGCCATATGCATCAACTGTTTAAGTCATTATCGGCTCAAAGATACACCATTATTCGTTTGTGACAGCAACTAAAATACAATGCAGAAAACTTACTTGTTGAACAACTCAACCCTGTATTCCATCTCCTTCTCTGCCATACCAAAAATCTGCACACAGTTATTTAAAAAACATGAGTTCCAGGACAATAACTCAATAGCAAAAGAGTACCAATCCATCTCTAAGAGTAAAAACAAACCATCTTGTCGCCTACTAAACTCTCAGGAAATACCTTTGTTTCATTAAGATCAAACACTCATCACTGACCAATTAGACAATATGCCAAAATTGATTGCACCCAATTTGACAGAAAATAGAGGTTCCAAACAGAGGTTGCCAGAAAGAATACAAAGCGACTCTGTATCAACTGCCCGACTCACCCTGCAAATACATCACTGTTCAAATTTTCAAGCGTAGCTGAAATCAATAGCAATAGTAAAGTAGCTGATTTTACCTGAGACCGCGGTCAATAACGCGGCCAAGCTCGATGACGGACTCGCCAGGGCGGCTAGGCTCAAAGGAAGGGTCGGCCATGCGAGAGAACTCGGTGAGATGGAACCCACATCCATATCTCCAATGTTCGAATCCAATACTGAAGCCACAAAATTCAAATCCCAGTTACCCATAGCTGAATTTCATAATAAAATAACTTACCAAAAAATCATCTCAACCTGAATGGCGACCAAAATCCTGAAGCCTCTTGAAAATCAACACAGATCCCCAACCCTAATTAATCCGGCTCCTATTTTGAAGCCCTAGAAGTCTGGCATCTTCTTTCTCCGATTCAACTCTAGGTTTTCTTTCAAAATTGGTCAGCCCTAAACCCTCTGCACTTGCTTTCAAAGTTATAACCACCGACGAAAGCAACAATCACTATCGCCGAAAGATCTGAAGAATCCTAGAGGCTACCCATTAGGTTTTCTTCCCTAAACTGTTTCCCAGATCGAATAACCTTGCTAGAGGCAGAGTTAGTTTTGGTCGGGGTTTGTCGAAGAGAAAGAGCTTTGGTTGGGGTTTGTCGAAGAGAAAAAGAGGGTTTGGGAGACGCTGTCGAGAGAGTGAGGAGCTTTGAGTTTGGGTTTTGGTTTTGGTTTTGAGCCTCTGTCGAGATGGTTTTGAGTCTCTGTCGAGAGAGAATGGCGCGCTGTCGAGATATTTGGGTCTTTTGTTATTATTTCACTCAAGTGTTAGGATTTTATGCCTCTGGCCTATGTAAATTTGGACAGGCCCTATCAATTTAGACAAGAACTCACACAACAGAAATTTATAGAAATGTGGTCTGAATGCGACCATTTTAAATTTGGGATTTGTCTCTTATCAATTTGACTTCCTTCGTTGGGGAGTTGGAGAAAAATGATAGGGTTTGGCACCACTTATATGGTGGGAAACTTGCCGCTCATTTTTTTTTTAGCTTCACACAACGATTTTATCCTTAAACGCCTTCTGAAATAATTCATAAGTCTATCAGAAGACATATTATGTAAAAATGATGTTTGCAAAAATAAAAATCAACCAGACGATGGAAAAGTATAATGCGTCGTCTGAGAGGCGTCGTCTGATTCAATTTTTGTAGTAGTGATAGTTGGTATTAGTGGCATTCCTGAGCAAATGACTATGTGTGTGTGTGTGTGTAAGGAGCGGTTCAGAAGTGAACGTTCGCAAGACAGAAAAAGTGCTGACATCCATCGTCACAACTACATCAAGTGCGACAGGCACCGCTACTCTTGCCGGATGGAACCAGGCCTCAATGTCGAGCCTCTTCTTGTTGCTGGACTCATCAATGAAGAGTTCAAAGTCGACCTTGATGGTGGTTCCATGGTTTCAGGCGAGCTCGCCATGCATCCCTTCTAATTTCAGGCGAGCTCGCCGTGCACCTCTTTTAATCCGATCAACTGAGCCTTCGCATTGATAGCGATGCCATCCGGGATGTCCAGAGTCTTCGTCCGGCAACACCAACACCGCCATCGACGCCTGAGGATGGACGTTCACACTTTTGCATATGTGCGGACGCCCGCTTCTAATTCGGCTATATGTATGTATATGTATATATGTATAGTGTGATGTGTGATGAAAGTAATATGCATGACTGTGTTCATATTATTGTTTTGAGATCTGACTTTTCAGGAAACAATATTGTGGAAATGATGTTTTCTATTGTTTTGAAAAGTATTGAGATTGGCGTTACATTTTTGAGCCAAGCGTGACCTATTTTAAACGTATTGGTCTTTGTACTATGGGTCACAGATGGTGATTAGGGAAGGGAAATATTTTATTTAGATTTATGTAACATTTTTAGGTCTTGCGCCACTTATTCAAATGTTTTGTTTGAAGACTAGATGGGTCTGAAGACTAGATGTCATAGATGGTGACCAAGACATGTAATCGGGAACCAAGCCTTTGGCCGAGTGATTGGATACGATCAATTAGAGCTCTAGTCTGTCTATCATTGTAGTTTATGGAGGTAATGGTAGAGGTTGCTTGAGACTCATGAGTACGTATTTTAAAAGAGAGTCTTGAGGATATTCTTTCTTTTATTGTCCATTAGGGACTTTGAATTTCATATTGATTTGTTGAGTTATCAAATAATATGTTTTTATCACGGCGGTGATTTATGTTGTTCCTTCTGAGAAAAGGACTTGGAGTTTGAAAGAAGTCATAGGTGAGTTGTTTTCCTTAGGTTGATTGGTGGTTTTCTCGTGATTAGTGTGAATTATTTTTATTGATGTATTTGAGTTTACTCATATAAGCTTTCATAAGCTTATTAGGTTTGTTGTGTGGCAACCTGGTGCATTACTCGATGGTGTAGGGGTTAATCTTGCAGGTCAGGGTAATCGTGGCTGAAACTGAGACATTGTATTCGCAGATGTACGGGTAAGAAACAAATTTTGTTGGCTTTGTCATTGTTATGACTTCCGCTATATAGTGAGTTCTAAGGAGAATTTACGTTTTAATTGTTGTTGCAACTTAATTCATAAACTTGTATAATATATCACTATGAGGAGCGAGTCTGTACTAACACAGTAGGTTTAGGACATCAGTATGTACTTGGTTAAAAGGAAAAAGTTTTTCAGGTATTCTATATTGATGGCTGAACCATCACGGCTATATAATTGTGAGAATTATCTTGATTTTTGATGATATTTGAAAATCAGGGCGTGACAGTGTCAGATCCAACCTCCTTCTTCCTTTGCGCAACTCTTTATCAACGATTGGCAGTGACTGGTAATGGTGCAAGTTCAGACAAGGGCAATATTCCTTCAAGATCGGCCTTGTTTCAAACTCATTTTCAAGTAACTTCAAACTCCACCCAGTCTTGTGCTACTTGTGGCATTGGATAATGAAACTAATGCTCATGTGGCCTCAAGTTTTGGATCCATCACAATCGCAACGAATGTCATGGTTTTTATCACAAGTATGGTAAAGGTAAGAAGTAAACTCTATTTTAGCATTGTAACTATTTGAAGAGCATGTTTATATTTTTTAGATCTTTTAACAAGTCTAAGGAGCCTCTTAATTGTCTTTCCATTTTAGGTTCTAACTACATGGCTCCTAAATATAGAGTGGCTCTCAATTTTTTTTTTTTTTTAATTTAGAGCAACTCCAATAGCTTTATGTAAAATTTTCTTATTTTATTCCAAATATACAAATGCATGTGTGTTTTGGCTACCAACTTTCAGAAGTTCATTCTAGCAATTTTACTTAAAATTTAGTTAAATTTACTCCCTTAATTTTTTAATTGATAAATGAAAGAGAAGTCAAGTCTTCTCATTAATTGCATTTTAACATGGGAGAGGATCCTCTCCTAACCTCCTTATCTACCTAACCTGCCTAAGCTTTCAATGACAAAGCGACACGTGTACAAAATACATCCAATGGCTGATATTGATTTCTCCACTATACTTTCAATCCTTTCTTCTATTCGCGACAAAGTATTGAAGCTAGCTTCAGCGTTTTAGACTACAACAAAACCAAGGACTCCTGCTTCGTCTTCTTCATCAAGCTCAAAACCTAAGCGTTTTTAACCCCTCCACACAAATGTATCATCTTCATCTAAAACATGGTCATTCTTGCCTTTGCTTTTCTTTCTTGTTATTATTTGATGTTTTTAATCATTGTTTATTTGGATGAACGAGGATTTAACATAACCTTCATTGATTCAGATCTGAAGCTACTAACATTGAAGCTTTAAGCAACCAGTTAATTACAGAAAGATTCAAACTTTGATGAGAATCAGAATGAAGTTCGAAGACATGGGTGTGAATTATTATAAGTTTTTACAGGTCGAGAAGAGCCCATATACGATGAATTGAAGAAAGCTTATGGAAAATTGGCTATGAAGTGGCACCCTGATAATAACCCACTAATAAGAAAGAACCTGAGACCTAATTCAATCTTGGAAACCAAAGGTTGGGCTTGAAGAAAAGACGGAATTCAAAGCTTTGATTTCCATCATGAAGATGAAATTCAAAGGTTTGGTTTCCATCCCAGCAAGATGGGTTCATGATGGGACTATACAATCGAACCAAATTATACACACTTCAAAGGTTGATAGAATTGAAGATTTCAAGCATAACAAATTTCATTCCAAAGGGAGAAACAAGATCTGGAAACTGGCAAAGAAGAAACAAAAGAGAGAGAGAGGGACCATGACTTATTTTTTGCCACAACAGGGATTAAAAAAAAGATAAATCAGTAGGTAGTTTCGAAAATCAGTATGAGCCGTTGGATGTGCTTTTATACATGTGTCGCTTTATCAGTAAGGGAGAGGATCCCCTCCTAACCTCCTTATCTACCTAACCTGCCTAAGCTTTCAATGACAAAGCGACACGTATACAAAATACATCCAATGGTTGATATTGATTTCTCCACTATACTTTCAATCCTTTCTTCTATTCGTGACAAAGTATTGAAGCTAGCTTCAGCGTTTTAGACTGCAACAAAACCAAGGACTCCTGCTTCGTCTTCTTCATCAAGCTCAAAACCCAAGCGTTTTTAACCCCTCCACACAAATGTATCATCTTCATCTAAAACATGGTCATTCTTGCCTTTGCTTTTCTTTCTTGTTATTATTTGATGTTTTTAATCGTTGTTTATTTGGATGAACGAGGATTTAACATAGCCTTCATTGATTCAGATCTGAAGCTACTACCATTGAAGCTTTAAGCAACCAGTTAATTACAGAAAGATTCAAACTTTGATGAGAATCAGAAAGAAGATCGAAGACATGGGTGTGAATTATTATAAGTTTTTACAGGTCGAGAAGAGCCCATATACGATGAATTGAAGAAAGCTTGTGGAAAATTGGCTATGAAGTGGCACCCTGATAAGAACCCACTACTAAGAAAGAACCTGAGACCAAATTCAATCTTGGAAACCAAAGGTTGGGCTTGAAGAAAAGACGGAATTCAAAGCTTTGGTTTCCATCATGAAGATGAAATTCAAAGGTTTGGTTTCCATCCCAGCAAGATGGGTTCATGATGGGACTATACAATCGAACCAAATTATACACACTTCAAAGGTTGATGGAATTAAAGATTTCAAGCATAACAAATTTCATTCCAAAGGAAGAAACAAGATCTGGAAACTGGCAAAGAAGAAACAGAAGAGAGAGAGAGAGAGAGAGAGAGAGAGAGAGAGAGGGACCATATGACTTATTTTTTGCCACAACAGGGATTAAAAAATAGATAAATAAGTAGGTAGTTTTGAAAATCAGTATGAGCCGTTGGATGCGCTTTTATACACGTGTCACTTTATCAGTAAAAGCTTAGGCATGTTAGGAAAATAAGTAGGTTAGGAGAGGATCCTCTCCCTTTTAACATTGGTTATTTATTTTATTTTATTTTTCAGGAGGGGCAATCAGCCCAAAAAGAAAACAACAGAAAGGAAACTAGCCAAAATTGCTGGCACTAAAATTTCTAGCTCTAGGAGCTCCAACAATATCATCCAGGAGAGCTTCAGTGACTAAAGCAGGAGGATCATGGAGGGTACAGACCCCTTTAGCATGAAGAGTGTTGTTCTTAGCTAAGAGATCAGCAATTGAATAGCGTTCATAATGGTTATTGACATTACTTATATATATATATATATATATATATATATATATTCCATTCAATATATGAATAGGGAGTAAATATTAGGATTACCACGTATCTATGGTCTCGACTACTATGATGCCAACTCACGCATGCAAGGTTATAAATGTCGACACATGCAATTAGGCCTCACCATTTGGCCCTTCGGCCCTAAACCTACCCTAAGCCCGCCCGGCCCGTAGGGCCGAAGCCCGACCCGGCCCAACCCTTTTTAAAATAGGGTAGGGTATGGGTTATGTAAATGAAGCCCGGCCCTACCCTACGGCCCGGCCCGATTGAGCCCGTAAGGGCCAAGCCCGGCCCAACCCTAAAATTTATATTTTATTTATATTTATTTTCTATATTACATCTTTACATAGAAAGAAAATAAAATCTGATATTTTAGAATTTAGAGGATGGGTAATATTTTGTCTTCTGTCCCAATTAATTTATGAGGCCCGTTTTGCCTAGACTGAACCCAAAGCCCAAAGCCCCAAAGTGTCGTCAACTAGGTCATTGACTACACTCGACCTCTTTAGTTCTGACTTCCCATTCATTATCGCGTATTCGCATATATCATTCTTATCCATTTGAGAGAGACTGAGAGAGAGAGAGAGAGGTAGGCGGCGGTGCAGTCCGATCCGTCGCCGCCGTTAGCCGACCCCGTCGCCGCACTTCACAGATCTGGCCACCCATCCTCCTTCTCCGATCCGTAAAGCCCTCTTCCTCCGCCTGCAGTCCAATCGCCGATCTCAAGAGCCGTCCTCCTTCTCCGATCAGTATACCATTCCTCCTCAGCCTGCAGTTTAACCCATCGCTGCAGTTCAACCCGCCTGCAGTTCACACATCCGTCGCCACCCTCCACAGATCCCGAGACCCAGTCGTCGTCCTTCCCCG
Organism: Rosa chinensis; assembly: GCF_002994745.2. Classification (NCBI taxonomy): domain Eukaryota; kingdom Viridiplantae; phylum Streptophyta; class Magnoliopsida; order Rosales; family Rosaceae; genus Rosa; species Rosa chinensis. The sequence goes on from NC_037094.1 coordinate 38,241,609, forward strand.
ACTGAAGCTTTTACTTCTAGGTAGCATGATGGAGATTGGAGACCCATCCTCCTTCTTCGATCCGTAAAGCCCTCCTCCGCCTGCAGTCCAATCAGTCGCAGACCCCGAGACCCATCCTCCTTCGCCGATCTCAAGACCCGTCCTCCTTCTCCGATCAGTATACCATTCCTCCTCCGCCTGCAGTTCAACCCGTCGCTGCAGTTCAACCCGCCTGCGGTTCACACATCCGTAGCCACTGTCCACAGATCCGGAGACCCAGTCGCCGCCCTCCCCGACGCCTTTACCAATAAAGACTGAAGCTTTTGCTTCTGGGTAGCATCATGATGGAGATTGGAGAATAAAGACTGAAGCTTTTGAGTTTCACAACCGTGGGTAGTGAAATAACCCGATTGTTTGTCTAGGTACGCCAATTAGCTACTCAAATTAACATTTCCTTTGGTTTTACAGCGAATTTTTCTAGTTACTGTTCAAATTTGATGACCTACTTGTTGGTGTTTTCTGGTGTTCTATTTGGGTTGAGAGAGAGAGAGAGAGAGAGAGAGAGACAGAAGAAGAAGACTCGCATATTTTAAGAAGAAGACTCTGTGGTTGGGTTTAGCTCTCAGATGCCGGCAACGGAATAAGACGGTGAGTTTCTGTTCCGTGCAAATTTCTTTATATTTGGTGGTTGAAAAATGAATTACTAGCCAATTTGTATGCAGTGGGACAGTGGTTTAGTCTATATAGAGATTTTTTTGACCGTTGTTCACACACCCCCAAAAAATTAAGTTACCGTTATTCTAAAAAAAAATAATATTAAGTTACCGTTAGACAGAATATGGCCATTGCAATCCTCTTTTTCTTGTCTGATCTCTATAAATAAACATAAGCGTCAACTTATTTTCATATTCCAAACATAAACATCAATTTAGTATCCAGCTCTGAACTACTGGTAAGAGTATCAGTATTTTCAACTAACCTATTTTTCTCTTCATTACAATTTAGTATTCAGTATTTCAGTATCCTTATCAAGTTTTTTGTGTGTGTGTGTTTTACAGTGATGGAGCACTAGCAGACTTGCAAGGAGGAGGGGGAGGGCTTTGTGTATTTTGTTCAAGCTTTCAGAGTGTCTCTTCAATTTGTTATAAAAGCTTCCAGTAAACTCTAAACCTTTCTATAATTCAGTGCACTTGTTGCTGTGTTGTGTGTTATTGTGTGTGATATTGTGTTATTGTGTGTGAGTCTAGACGTCTAGTTGTATTGTTGTTCCACTTAGTGTCGTTTTGTTAACTTAAGAATTCTCCCGAGTGTGATGGAGGAAATGGCTGAATCAGTAACTAGTCCTATGAATGTTGCTTCCACAGACCCAACAAATTCACAACCTCCTTTACCTAATCAACAAACTTCTGAAAAACCTCCTATACATAGAAAGCAAATAGATAAAAAAGAAACTGTTTGGAACTTCTATGAAAAGGTTGAAGTCACTGAGGGTAACCTTGCTGTGAAATATGCTAAATGTAGTATTTGCTCTCAATTGTTGGTACGTGGAGGAACTTATGGCACTAGCCATTTACGTAGGCATTGGGAGGGTCATATTAGTAGTCAATCAGTTGATATTAGGACTCAAATGCAATTAGGATCAGATTCTAGTGGGAATGTGTTTAATTGGTCTTATGACAAGGATGTTGCTAGAAAGGAAGTTGTAGACTATGTCATTAGGGCTGAACAACCTTTTACATTTGTAGACAAACATGATTTTAAGGGACTGATACAAAGAGCATTTTGTCCTCAATTTGTGGGAACGTCAGCTTCTACTTGCAAAAGGGATGTCATGATGTTTTTTGTTGAAGGAAAAAAAGAGTTGCTGAAATTGTTTGAAAGTTTTCAAGGAAAAATTTGTTTGACTTCTGATTGCTGGTCGTCACGTCAAAAGATGGGATATATGTGTCTTACTGCCCATTTTATTGATAAAAATTGGAATTTGAATAAGAGAATTATTACTTTTAAAATGATAGAGTACCCACACAGTGGTGAATCACTTGCTAATCACATAAATGAGGAGCTGATTTGTTGGCGCATTCATAGAAAAATTCTTTCAATATCTTTAGATAATGCCACCAATAATGATGTTGTCGCTGAATTACTCCCTGAGTTTCTTATGCTGAATTCTGCCTTTAAGAAGATATTTCATGTGCGATGTAGTGCTCATATTTTAAATTTAATTGTTCAAGATGGTTTGACTTTGTTATCTCCATCAATTGAAAAAATCACAAATATTGTTCGTAGCCTGAATTCATCTATTAAGAGGCATGAGTTATGGGTTAATTGTTGTACTGACTTGAATATGCCAAAGAGGAATATCGATAATGATGTTCCTCATAGGTGGAATTCCACATGTGATCTGTTGCAATTAGCTGAAAGGTATAAGATAGTTTTGAATCGATATGTTCAAAAGCTAAACCAATCTACTCGTCATTCCACTTTAGTACCTCCCACTGATGAAGATTGGTTAATAGCTACAATTGTGTGTCGTTTTTTAAAAATTTTTGATTCTTCAACAAAAAACTTGTGTGGTGTGTATTATCCGACATCATGTCGTGTTATTCCTTGCTTAGTAAGTGTTAATGCAGCCTTTAATAAATATTCTCGATATGCTGTAATTGCTGCTGCTTTGACTGCCATGAAGGCAAAATTTGCTAAGTATTGGAAAACATTTCCTACTGTATTTTGTCTTGCTGCTGCTATGGATCCTAGGTATAAGTTTTTTGCAATTGGTCAATGGATGAAAAGTATGAATGTTGAGGATTGGGAAATCGAAACTACTATATCTTCTCTAAAGCATCAATTAGTTGAATTACATGATCTGTACAAGGAAAATATAGTGCCTTCGGTTCCAACCTCTAGTGTAACCTCTCAATTACCTACATCTTCTGATTTTCTGGTTTTACCTATTGATGAAGATGAGGACTTTGCTGAGGAGGTCTTAAAAAAGGCTAAGACAGCAAGTTCTACTTCCAGCTCTTCATCAAATTCTGATTTACAATATTATATTGATATGCCTCCACTTGAAATTGCTGATGGACAAGAATTTAACCTTTTAGGTTGGTGGAGATCTCATGAAGAAGTGTATCCTGTCCTATCTGTGATAGCTCGTGACCTACTGTCCGTTCCAGCTTCAACGGTAGCATCAAAATCTGCTTTTAGTGCGGGGGGGAGAGTCGTATCGGAGAAGAGAGCAAGTTTGAGCCCAAACACAATTGAAGCCTTGATTTGTGTAAAAGATTGGAGGCTGGCAGAAGCAAGACAGCAAGACAGGGAGCAAGATGAGCAGCGAGCTGAAGAGATACGAAATGCACAGTTAGCAAGACCGGAATGGATGCTTGCCCTTGAACGTGCTCAATCAAACTCAGCTGCGAACGAGTCAATCACAAATATTGAGTAAAGGTTGGTGTTGTTTTGAACTGCACATTACGGTTCTTATAACTATGCCTTTTTGTTCTTGCATGCAACTGAAATTTCTTGCTGCATTGTGTGGTTGTTTGCTGCATTTTATGGTTGTGGACTTGTGGTGTTCATTTGCTGTCAGAAACTCAGAATAATGTGCTATCATGAACTGAAATATTGTGGGAATAAGTAATGATGGTCTGCTGTAGATGGTTTATAGGTTTAATGTATTGTTTTTTAACATTTTTTTGTGTTGTGCTTTAACAGACTCATCACTCATGGGGAGAGAGGATTTTTGGATCTTGACTACGGAAGTCTTCAAGAATGACTTTCCAACGGAAGAGAGGATTTGAATGCTTTAATGTATTGTTTTTAACCTTTCCTACTATTTTTTTTCTTGGACTGATTATGTAATATTGTTTTTAACATCATTCAGTAACTTTAGTTTATTGTAATCATCATATGGACTATGGAGTTTTTGTCGTCAGTCATATTGTAATTGATGATATAGAGATTTCAGACTACAATATTGAAATCATTCTCATTCAGTAACTTTAGTTTATGTAATATTGTAATCATCATATGGAGATTTTGTCTTCAGTCATATTGTAATTGATGATATAGAGATTTCAAACTACAATATTGAAGACATTCAGTGATGTTATTCAAATTTGATGTTATTCCTTGTGAGTTTGAGTTAAAAAGTGTTAAAACAGAGAAAGGCCCGGCCCGACCCTATTTGGAAGGGCCGGCCCTTTCGACCCATGCAAAATGGGCCTTAAGGGCGGGTAAGGGTTTACATATTGAAGCCCTGGCCCGGCCCGGCCCGACCCTAAGCCCTAAAATTTAGGGTAGGGCCGGCCCTAGCCCGGCCCATGACGACCCCTACATGCAATCATGTATGCAAGGGTAAAAAACAAATGGAACTAATTACCATTAAGGCAAGGCCATATGAATTAATTAAATTATTTTGGAATACGGATGTGTAGTAGTCTGCGACTACTGAATAATTTCTCACTTACATTAGAGATCTCATAAAGTAGGGAATGAGATAATTTGCTGGAACTGAAATGTAAAAAAATCCCGGTCTTTTTTGGTTATCTATACTATTATTAAGAGAAGAGAGTTTGCTTTCCAAAATAGAATTTTTTTTCCAATTTAACTTTTATATATTAAAAAATTATGAAATATAATTAATCAATAAGGATAATATGGTAAATTGTAAAATAGAAAGAAAAAAATTAAAAAAGCAGAAAATGTGATAATTGTAAGGGAGGTTTTTGGTAAAGCAAGCCCTGCTGAATGTCATCATATAAAAGAGGTGTTGTTGGATTATGAGTTGGTGTCAGGTCAACAAATTAATTTTGCTAAGAGCAGTATTGTTTTCAATAAGAAAGTTCCTGAGGATGATAAAGTGGCCCTTGCAGCTTTGTTGGGTGTAATGACAAAGGAGAAGCATGAGAAGTACCTAGGGTTGCCTACATATTTGGGTAGACACAAGACGGAGTCTTTTGCCTATATCAAAGAGAGATTGAGCAAGAAACTTGCTGGTTGGCAAGGCAAGCTCCTTAGTGGAGCTAGAAAGGATCTCTTGATAAGGGCAGTGGCACAGTCTCTTCCTTCTTATTCCATGCGTTGTTTCTTACTTCCTAAAGATTTTTGTAATTCTTTGCATCAAATGTGTGCTAGATTTTGGTGGGGTAGTAAGGATGCTAATCGGAAAATCCATTGGTTGTCTTGGGAAAAGCTTTGTTTGTCTAAAGATGAAGGTGGCATGGGTTTTCGAGATTTGCATGCTCATAATCTAGCACTACTCGCTAAGCAAGGTTGGCGTATACTCAAGAACCCCAACTCTTTAGTGAGTCGTTTGTATAAAGTGCGATACTTTCCCAATACTTCTTTCTTACAGGCCCCGAGTCCACGTTCTCCTTCCTGCTGGCGTGGGATTTTTGGTGCTATTAAGGTTATAAGGAAGGGTATACAGTGGCAGATAGGAGATGGATCCTCAGTTCGCATCTGGGAGGATCCCTGGATCCCTCGGCCTCACCTCTTCTGGCCTTTACGTTTCCATGACTTGCCTTACTCTCAGGTTAGCGAATTGATACAGAATGGGGAGTGGAATAAACAATTGGTCCATGCTGCTTTTAGTCCTGAGGATGCTTTGATAGTTCTTTCCTTGCCTTTAAGTAATAACAGGGTGGTTGATCGAGTCATATGGCATTACGATCCTAAAGGTCGATTTACAACTAAAAGTGTGTATCATCTAGCCTTTAGTTCACTACATTCTGCTTTGGTGAAGGCCTCTAGTTTATCTGAGCCATCTAACTTTTGGAAGTGTGTTTGGGCTGCAAAGGTACCTGGAAAGGTCAAAGTGCATGCATGGAAGGTGTGTCAATCCATTTTACCTATTTTATCTCAACTTCGTGGTAGGAGGATGCCTTTGGTGAGCGGTTGCTATTTCTGTAAGGGCTAAATACTAGTTAGTACCATGTGGTTTAGGTCCAAAATCAATTCAGTTCCTGAACTTCTAACTTCATCAAAAACACCCCTACACTTTCAATTTTGATCTAATAGGTCCAATTCATTAATATTCTGTTATGGGTTCAAGTTATAGTTGGATTATTTGTTGAAAAACTATTTATTTTTAATAGTAGGACTCACTCCTAAATTGACTATGCAGACCACCTCGACACCACATCATAAAACATAATTAAGCTATATATGAGCCACGTTAACAAGTTAAATAACTCAATTGTCGGAAAACTAACAAATTGAACCTATTATATCAAAATTGAAAGTGCAGGGGTGTTTTTGATGAAATTAGAAGTTCAGGGACTGAATTGATTTTGGACCTAAACCACAGGGTAGTAATTTGTATTTAGCCCTTTCTGTAATGAGGAAGATAAGTCTATTGCACATCTTATGGTGGACTGTCCTATTATACGGGATTTGATCATAATGGTGCTCACGCTGCACGGTGTGCTATCGATTATGCCCTCTGATTCCCTACTGCTTTGGCTGCATGCATGCAATTCCTCCCTCACTTGTGAGAATTTTTCTCTTCTATTAATTCTCCTTTGGTCAGTGTGGAAAGAGAGGAATAAGAGTATGGAACAACAAGTTTCACTCCCTTTCTCAGGTTTATTTTCAGGCTATAAGTCTCTTTCAGTCTGTAAAAATGGTTCTTCCTATTAAAACTCAGAGGGGAGGACGTCGTTCTAGACCGTGGAGTCCACCACCAGCAGGTTGGCTTAAGGTTAATATGGATGGGGCTTTTGATGCAGTAGCTCACAGAGGTGGTCTGGGGGTGGTAGTCCATGATGATGATGGCCGGATTGTTGTTGGGGCTTGTGCCAGGGTAAGTATAGCTCTCTCCCCTGCATTGGTCGAAGCTTTTGCTGGGCGTCTTGCCTGTCAATTGGTGGAGCAGTTTAGTTTAGCTCCGGTTGTGTTTGAGACTGATTGTCTTCAGCTAGTTAATGTTATTCAAGCTGATGGGGAGGACATTTCGGAGTTTGGTAGAATGGTAGACGACATTTCTCATGCTCTCTCTATCTTCCAGAATTGCCGATTCACTCATGTAGTTAGGGAAGCTAATGTTTTAGCTCACAAGTTGGCCAAGTGTGCTCTAGGCACAGGGTTGGTAATCTCGTGGTGTGGATCTGTTCCCACAATACTAGAGGAACTCCTCTGTACCTAATGTAATTCTCTTGCTTTACATTAATATAGTCAATCGTCTTGCGCTCGAAGAAAAAAAAAAAAAAAAAAAAAAAAAAAAAAAAAAAACTTCTCTCCACACACATAGTGGGTGAATTCTGCTAGTAGAATCTATTAGACTCATCAAATATTTATTTTACTTTATTTAAATCTTTAAATGATTTTTTTCTTCATTTAAAAATTAATTTAAAATTATATAAATAATTAGAAAAACAGATGGAGAGCACTAGAGTACGTGTGATAAATTTGGTGGTGGATTCATTCTAATTCCATTTCTCTTGTCAATTCCTATCCCAGCTATTCCATATGCAAGGCCATATAGACCAATGTCCTGCCATTTGGCGATGATCCGTCCTGGGAACCAGAGTAGTACCAACAAAGATGGCTCAACAAGGAAAGCTCTACCTAAGCCCCTAAAAAATCTCTGACCTCTGGTGATATGAAACCGTTCATTCATTTATAGACAAAAACACATATTCAATAGGAGAAGCAAACTATTACAGCAACAATAACCACGGTCGTAAGAGCATTACAGGGTTTAATACTACCAAATGTTTTTAGCTAACAAGCTCAGACTGGACCTTTTTGACTAGGTACAGGGAAGGTAGATTTGGAGCTAAGGAGCCTCATCATCATTCTCAGCTGCTCCCCCTTTGAGATGCAAATGCTTTTCCCTCTTTTGAAAGTCTGTCAAACCCTTCCCACTGCCAGTCACCCCAACCTTTCCAAAAGGATCGTCAGGAGACTTGAAGATGCTCTCCCGCTTGCGTCCAGATAAATAACCACTCTGAAAAAAAAAAACAAGTTACAAATCTAGAATGTGCAATCAGTAGTAGTAAATGAAGGTTTTTTCTATTGCCTTGTATTCTTTTTTCCTTTTTTTTGTCAAAATAGAGTATACTTATACTTGATGCATAATGTCTAGACGACCATAGCAAAGTTATCTTACAATTAAAGTTAAGCACTGCAGATTTACGTTTATTTTAGATATATACTAAATTGTAGACCTGAAACAACACTAAAAGGAGTAGATGAAGCAAACTAAGGACTGTAACTTGATAAAGATCAGAGCAATTTTGCAAGCAGAATGAAACGCATAAATACCAACTTACCTTCTTAGTCTTGCCTTTGGTAGTTTGGAACTGCTGCCAAGCATTTTGACGCTTGTTCTGAGTGACTTCCAACTGCTCCATCCTCATTTTTGACTTAAAAGCATGTATCTTCTTGCGTTTGGCAATTTTCTGCAGATTTTGGAGTTGGCAAGCATCAGTATAAAAAGAAAAGTCAGAAGGATGTTCAAAAATTGTACCATAACTTCTGGTATTGTAGGAAATGATAGATCAAAAAATAATTTCAATCACCCTACGAACTAGTTTGGTGACTCAACCCACCAGAAACTTTCTGAATTGTGAAAAAAAGAAAAAAAAAACCTAAATTGCAAGGATCCAAACCAAAGTTGCTTTTAGTCAGATTAGTACTTAATAGTGAACTACCGAACATTGTATTATTCCCATATTACATAGATGGGGTAGAGTGCAAACTTGCAAAAGGAATGCTCTGTGGGTCATTTTTTTGGCGAGAAAAGTTCTGGGAGGCTTGTCAGCAGATAGAGGGACCCCATTAGAGCTACCATTACCACACCCACACATCTAGTTTATTATACAATGATAGAGATGGAAAAATTACCACATCCTCAGGATCATCCGGTTCTATACGAAGCTTTGCCGGTAGGCTTCGTGATTGGAAGTCAACAGAAGCAGCTTGTGCAATTTTCCTTTTGATTGCTTGTTTTGTAGCTTCAGCAACTTTTTCCGCTTCCAACAATGCATTGACAGCCCCTTCTTGAATTGGCCTTACATTGGCTGGATCCACCTGAGAGGAGAATCGTCAGTGACGAATAACATTTGCAAAATTTAATAATACACATAAAAGGAGTAGATGAAGCAAACTAAGGACTGTATGTGATTTAAAAAGGAATGAACAGTTGGATCCCTTTCCAAACCTCGGATAATAACTAGACAAACTCTTGAGGAGAAAATCTATGTTATCTAAAACTGCATTCTAGGTGATATAACTTTGAAGAACCATTTAACAAATCATTGGCTCGTTAGTTGAAAATCATTATAGACCAGATGAAAATTCACTGCATATATAGAATAATATGAACTTCAGGTAAACAGGTTTCAATTAAACAAAACTATGTAATCATAGATCACAACTTCATAACCTAAAGACCCGATTGTACCAACCCTGTCAAAGGTGGGCCTCTACGTCACTGGGTCTTGGTATAGGCCAATTAATAATTCAACCATAAGAAAATTACGTACGGTTGTTCCATACACCCTAGACCAGCACAGAGCTTAGCTGCTAGATGTACCCACTCATTCCAATGCACCTTTTATCATCTTTTGGATATTTTTTTTCTCAACGTACTTCTTTACAATTCAAATTGCAAAAGTCCATTAACAAGACAATGCTGACTTCCATTCTAATAAGGAAATTATTAAGGATATGGTTCATTAAAGCTGATACTGCATTAGCAAACAAGGCAGAAGAGGCAGTTGCCTAGGTGGCATGGCAGCCCATATAAATGGACGTCACATAGATATGCAATGCCAATACACAACCAACAAATACATAGCATGGTAGCAGAGTTAAAAGAGGTGGGTTCTGTCAATCTGTGATAGTAGTGATCATTTTTGGCCTATCTGCTAGCTTGCATCCCTAATTTGGCTGAAACTGTCAATTTGCACCCCGTTCCACCCTTTTCTTTTATGAACTTGTCAATTATTCAATTTCTACCCTTTCCATTACATCAACCATTTTTTTGTCACATGCCAATTACATAGGGGTATATTTGCCACTTCAAGGGTCAATCAAGGGTATGCCACTTTCAAAACAGAGGAAAGTTGGTCTTGAAATCAGTTTTGACATGTCGTTTTGAAAATGCCCATGAAATGAAACAATGCCCTGCAAATTCACAATTTCAACCCATTTACTTATGAGTACAAATTATGGATTCCAGTGAATGACAAAACATCTTCAACTACAGTATCCTTCCTGAATTTTTCCATGCATAGTACACAAGGAAAACAGAGAAAGCATTTTGGGAAGAAACCTTTACATATGACACCAAGTGGAGAAAGTTGTTCATGGTTATGGCTGTGTATTGCAAGTGATACACAATATGCCATTAATTCCATGCCTTAAACCCTAAAGACAGTTTTAACTAATAATTATTCTTAGTCTAAACCAGTCATCATGGATAACTTTTGGGGAAGGATGTCTGGCCCATATATGTATATATAAATGTGGCTTAACAATGAATATAACTAGGAGAAGGATGCATTGCTAACTTAAAACCATTAGGATTCAGTTATCTAAGAATACATACCTCTTCTTTATTCCCCCAGCCATCATATGTAACATAATACCCATTTGGAGTAAGAGAATCAATTGTTGCTTCATACCTGTACATTCAACTAATCAAGCACGGAAAAAAGAAAAAGAAAAAGTAAAACAAATGTATAAATTTGTAAAGTGTAAAAAAAAAAAAGGTGAAATTGAGATCTTTATTTTTTTTTCCCCACATACCACTCCCCATCTTCACTCCAAACAGCTTGAACTTTTGTACCAGGAGCAAAGTTGTTATGATAATCAGAAATGCTCCCTGCATCCTACATAAGAAGAGAATATAAAGTGACTACAACAGAAGACGAGTGGAAGATCCAACCGCAGTAAAGAGGTATTACAGTACAATATGTACCTAAAATAGAAACAAAAAATCACTGTTGGAACAAAATTCATTTTTCTACAATCAAATACTCTTTCAAATTCTTTTTTAAGTCCCATACTCAGCTGAGTAAAATGCACATTGGTTTTGCTTTTATACAGAAACCCAGTACAGACCCTAAGCAAACATAAAGCAAACTTTTACCATAAACCTTTGCCAAAAATAGAGAAAAATTATAAGAGCTTACATTTTCACTCTTCTGAGACTGGGGAAAACTAGGAGATGCACTACCCCTTGTTCCGATTTCTAATCCAAAATTCTGATTTTGCTTGGCAGTTGCAAGTAGTTCTTCTGTCATGGCTATTACCTGCATTATCAAAAACTTAGCCCAAACCAGAATATGAACAAATGTACAAATATTTTTGTCTATATCTTAAAAAACACAAATAACACATTGATGTCAGATTCAAACTTAGAGTCTCAGTGTGAACATTTGAAACCAGGTGACAGAGAAAGAGAATCTGATCAACGCCACACATAGCATACCTGCAGATGAATGAAAGAGAAGTGACATGCATCCATGAAGCTCTAGAAAAGATAACTTTTTTTTTGTTCTAAAATATCCAGAGTTCCAATTTCTGGTGTATGAACCATCCTCACCTTATTCAACCCTTTAATGAAAACAAACCTCCAGAGGTGCCAGAGCAGTTATTTGGTGTTGCTAGTTTGAGCAACACGTTGATTCCTTCAAAAGAGAGAAGGAAGAAATAAAAGAAGAATGATATTGCAATGAAACCTATCCATATAATAGTAACTGCTCTTGGGAATCATCCCTAAGGGCCAGAGAAGATGTTGACTTTGTTTTCGCAAGAACTAAAATCAAGGCCTCTATGCAACAAACTCATGTACAAATAATGAAGTTCGTGGAATGCAGAAATAGATAGAACTATACGATACAATGTACATGCAATATTACAAGAGGAAGTTAAAAAAGACTACACGAATAAAAAAAATACCTCATGGAGCTCTCTTTCCACATCAGCATACTCGGAGTTTCCAGGGTCATGGGCTAAAACCTCCTTGACCTGATATAGAGGATGGAAGAAGTCATTACACAAGCATATATGGATTGACTTTGCAGCCTATAGCATATAATTTTGAGATATAGATTATGAACACAGGATACCAGCTAGTTCAAAAGTTTATTTCAATGGCCAAAACTTTGTAACAGAAATTCACTATAACACAACAAAAAGACACAGAGCATGTTCACTGTAAGACCACAGCATTAAACTCAAGGATGCTGATAAATTGAAGTCAGAAAATCCAACCACACAAGAAGAAACGCCTATCAAAGTCATATAAGCAATGGACTAGTAGGATCATAGATATAATGCCTACAGCCTGCTATTTATTTTTAGCCTTGACTACCCAAAAAAAAAAAAGAACTTCTTTGTGAAATTCATTGAAAGTAACAGAACTTTGGGCAGGTCGTGAAATGCCCAATCAATCTAGTCAAGTGCACAAGGCTTTACTTAGGAAGAAAAGCACAACCTTCCTAGCATCATACGGTTTACTTCCCAACTAGCAGTTCACTTAGTTCAACTGAGCGATTCTGTATTCCTACAATTCATCATCTTAATCTTTTGCAAGCAAACAATTAATCGCTGCGAGATGCAGTTCAGTTAGGTCAAATACTAAACAAAACAATTGGGTAGAACTTCCCAATCCCAGTCAACAAATAACGATATCCTTCCGTTTTTTTGAAAGAAAACACTCAAACTATGGGACTTGTGTCAGATGAAACTAAACTGACTTTCAATCATGATTTTTGTTTTTGACCCCACCCCATATCAAAATCATGTGTGATTTACAAGCAGTGTAGTTCAGCACTGCATTTTCCTACTCCCATTAATCAAGTGATGATACGATAAAACAATTCAAATCCCTCAGTACTCTCTTGCCCTCTCTTACCATACATCTTCACAATCGAAAACCAAAACAAAATTCTTCGCACTACGAAGTTGTTGGCACTACACAAGTATCAAACTAGATGTTTAAATCAAATTTGGAGATAAAAACCTAGCTGAATTACAAGAAACCCTAATCATAACATAATTGTAACGTTCAGAAAATATAAAAAAATCGAGAAACAAGATTGGAAGAAGGAGGGGAGGTTTACCTGTTGAAGCTGCTCTTTGTATGTGGAGAGATTGGAGGCGAGCTCCTCTATGGTTAGCTCTTCTCCTCCTTCCCCTTGCATTTTTTTTTTCTTTTTCTGATTTTCAGAGATTCGAGTCTGAGAGATTTTTTGCAGCGCAGAACTAACGATTGAAAGAGTTTGGGAAGGAGGACCTAAATCTAAACTTTTAAAATCGTGAAATAAAAAAAAATAAAAACCAGCAAATTTAAGGGGATCGGCCTAATATTAATATTAATGTATACGGGCTGGGTTAAACTAAACGGCCCATACAATTTTTGTTTCCTTGCTTAGTTTGGGACAGCTTTTGAAACTGCTTCTGCACCCAAAAGCGCTTTTCAAAGTTACCTGGGTTGTTTGGTAAACCATTCTGACAGTAGCTTTTGGCCGAAGTACTTCTCTGAACCGCAGAAATCAGGAAGCTACAATTTGTAGCTTTTAGTTTCCGCTTTTGCGGGAATCAAGTCTGGATGCGGAGGCTTTAATGAAAATTAATGAACTACCTCAACTGTCCTCTTGCTTTTCTGAAATTTACATTAGAAAGTCCTTTATTCCCATCTCGGAGCTTCGACATTGTTCCGTTCTCTCTGTCTCACCGATTCTTCTATCTCACTGAAAAGGGGCAATTTTGTTCGAGATTTGACATGGATTCTAATGACTCCATATCTAAATCTGATCCCAAAGTTTCAGTCTTTTCTTGAATCACCATGTCATCACGGACACATCCCTCATCCCCCAAATCCAAGTTTCAAGTAACGATAAACAAGATGAGCCAGATAGTGATTATTCTAGTTCAGGGGGCGGATTTAGATAGAAAGGTGGTTGGGCAATGCGTTTAATTCTATGTATTTGCAATTTTTATTTGACAATTTCTCTTTTGAAGTTTTGGTGTTTATTGGAATTTTTGTAGAATTACCTGCATAGGTTCTTCAATGCATTCTTCTCTGCCCATCTACATGATCTCTTTTTCCTTTCACTTTTGTTGGGTATACTATTATCTCTCAAAAATCGTCATTCTCATTAGTGTGATTGCTCTCAAATCAGTTTCATGTTTATGTCTGTTACTTCTAAAAAGTTTGTATGGCTCTTGACTGACCATTGCAAACTGGGGACACCAAATGGCTCTTGGAGTTGTGTGTGTTTTCCAATTGCTTGTATAATTTCTATCATTATCAATTTGTCCCTATGGGTTGAGAATTAACTATTATGAGTTTGTCCTCATATTCTGTTCTAACATAGAGCAATCCCATACTTCTTGAGTTCTTGGTATTTATATTGTATAATATATTTTGTCATAATCAGTTACACAGTTGGGTCTCAAGTTTTTGGTGTGTTTAGTAAGGTACATGTATGTTCAAGGTGTAGATGAAAAGAAATCTAGAAGAGTAAATGAAGAAGGATAGAGACGATAGGAGAGAAACTAGTTAAAAGAAGATATCATGTCTCCAAGCTTTTTCTTTTGTTTTGATAAAACTTATTTGGCTACTGTACTGCAAGCCTGCAATTGTGCTTGGGTATGACAAATGGCAGACATTGCATACAATGGACACAGAAGCCATTCTATTGTGTTGTTATTCTTGTTGGTTGCTAAGAAATTACAAGCCTAAGACTTGCTGCAATTACATGCCTATTATTGTCTCGCTGTATATGAAAAATATGTATTTGAAGATGTGGCCTTTTTTGTATTTTGTTTTGTTTCTGAATATCAGGAGCAGGTACGAAGTGGCGATGCTAGTGCAACAGAGCTTTTTGAACTTGGAGTAGTGATGCCGAGGAGAAAAATTTATCCAGCTGCTACTAAGTACTTGGTTCAGGCAATTGAGAAATGGGATGGGGATGACCAAGATCTTGCTGAGGTGTGATAAATTTTCAATGTTAAATACACAGTTCTCACTTTATCTTCAAGTAAACACACTCTACAGGATCCAACAAACAAAGATTATCATTTGTGGCATGCAATTGTTTTATTGACCTAGTTGTGCCTATTTGACAGTTTTTGTATGCCGTTCTATTCAATCTATTGATTGAACATTTTATGACATAGCAGTTAGCTACTAAAGGAAAAAAAAGATATCAATTGGAGAAATTTGTTCATCTAGTCATTTGTGTATACCCCTACTTGGTTGTAGTATTATATTTTTATTTTTATTTGTTTTGGTGTTTCCAACTCTGAAGCTCATAAAACCTGCGATTGCACGTACATACTTGGTACTCGTTCCATTGCATCTACTAATGGTTTCCATTGCCACTAAATTGTCAATGTAACTCGTGCTTAGTGCGTTTTGTATATGTAAATGCTTTCAAAAGAGCACCAACTCCATATAAATAAACGTTCTCATGATTTGGTAGTCTGTGTAGCAATGGTTTAAGTTTTGACCTTTAATCTCTTTCCACCCTGTTCTTTAAGTTCATTAAGGCAAACCATAGAGGGAAAGACGGGGGAAAAAAATTAAGAACATCATTTTAACAAGATTGTATTTCCTTTATTTACATCATGTTGTGAAGCATGGTTTATGCTGATATTATTGTCCACCCTTCATATGTATGAATAGGTTTATAATGCCCTTGGGGTCAGTTATGTCTGTGATAGGAAGCTTGGTGATGCTTATGAACAGAAGAAAGACTTTAAGTCCGCCCTGAATGCATTTGAAGAAGTGCTTCTTTTTTATCCTAACAACAAAGTGGCGCAAACACAGCGAGATACTTTGAAGGAACAAGTGAAATTGTACATAGATGTCCTCGTTAAAACAAAGGAGAGATAATTTGACTGGTATGTATCAAGTGTTATCTGATCTACAGTTGGTGAGGATCTAAGTCAGCCACACCTTATTTAAATTGGCTTGATGATCTGAAATAGCTAGTGATAGTTGAGGTATCATTGATTTTGTATGGTCCAGATTACAGACTGAATTGTTCCATTTTGCATTTTCTAGCATATGAGTAATGCGATCTATAAAACTTGATTCATAAGTAAATACTCTTTGTTGTATAATCACTGGGGGTAAGGCCTAGTTTGTGTAATGGTTCACATAGAACTATGGTTGAAAAATTAATCCAAATATTCTAGACTTATTTTGTGTAATAGTAAAACATAATATGCATATTGAAGGGTTTAAAGTAAATCTCTTATTCGGTCCAAGCAAGGGCACAAGGATAATACATGAGAAAGATTTTTATTTGGCATGGTTACATAATAAAAAAAAAATTTATGTATTTTAGTAGCATATTATAACATGTATGACCATTTTAGTAATTATACCCAGCCAAAGCACTTTTGCCTCGTAACTTACCAAACACCTAGAAATTGCTTTTCGTTCTCACAGCACTTTTAAAAACAGTTTACCAAACACCTCAACTACTTCTTCTCACAGCAAGTTCGGAAGTGCTTCCTCTCATAGCAAGTTCGAAAGTGCTACTTCTCACAGCACAACAATCCCAAACTAAGCAGAAGCTCGTTAGTAAAGACTGTGCAAAACTACAAAGTTTTCACATGTATTAAAATAAGGGTTTTTGTCCATTTACCCCATTTTTAGGGATTTTTTTTCCCTCTTACCCTATTAAGTTTTTTTAATTCTCTCTTACCCAAAACACTCTAAGGAGCTCTTCCCTAATACCCCATTAAGATTTTTTTTTTAATACCATTTTACCCTCACCCATTTGTTACTTAGAGAGAAAGAAAAAAATGGAAGAGAGAGAAATCATATGAGACTTCGCCGGAGCCTGGTCACCAACCGCCGGATTCTAGTCAACTTCGCAGGATTCCGGCCAACTTTCGCCAGATTCTGGTCACCGGCCGCCACCCACCGGACTTTTCTGAAAACCTCACCGGAAAGGTTTATTGCCCCAATAGACATCTATTGCCCCCAAATAGAAGGGCAATAGACATCTATTGCCCCCAATAGACGTCTATCAGCTATGTATTACCCCCCAATAGATGTGTATTGCCCCAATAGTCTATTGCCCCCCAATATACGTTTATCAACCATGTATTGCCCCCCAATAGACATCTATTACCTCTCAATAGAACTTTCGGTAGCCGAAATTGGAACTAATCTTCCTAAAATTAGACAAATAGAACTTTGATTAAAGAAAAAAAAATATTATATAAATTTAAAAACGTCTATTGCCCTCCAATAGACGTCTATTTCCCCCTCAATATACATTCAAAAAAAAATATCTTTCCTTTTGTCCCATTTCATAAAAAATAAAATTAAAAAAAATCTGATTTCTGCACCCATATGTCCTCTTCTCCTTTTCCAGTTGCAGTTGAACTCAAACCCGGTAGTCGAAGTCGAACTCGGACCAGCAAGGCTTAGAAGACCGGGATTTCTTCGAGGCCGTGGAGCATGGATCAGCGGCGATTGGGATTGGACGGCAGAGAGTAGGGCCCATGACTTCTAGCCTTGCATCGAGATCCGAGTTCTCCACTGGCGAGGTAGCTCCGACTGGAGTTTCTTCGTCGTCTTTAGGCAAGCTCGCAGAGAGAGGGAGGAGAGAGAGTGAGAGAGAGAAGAAGAAGTCGGCGTCGGCAAAGAGAGAGAACAAGAAGTTGCCGGTAGAGAGAGAGAACAGTGCTGGAGTGAAGAGAGAGAGAGAGAGAATGCATCGTGCGGTTGGAGAGAGGAGTTGAGTGGCAATGCTGTAGTTGGTTAATTAAGCTGAGGGTAAAGTTGTCATTTTACTTTAAATGGGGTTAGTGGGAATAAAAATCTGTTGCTAGGATAAGTGGAATAACTTTGGCTTATTTTGGGATTTTTGGTCTAGGGCCCTTAAAATAAAGGATTTGTGACCATCAGCCCCAAAATGGGCTAATTTTAGCCCACTTACACCACAAACAAAAAATTGTTCCCACTAACCCAAACACAGATTCGAAAGACCATTTTACCCAAATTTAAAAAAAAAAATTACATAATGGCAATCCACTAAAACCACTACGCGGTTCCGTTTGATGAATCAGGATACCATCTCTACGGTGCTTAAGTTCTAAATTGAGAGAAAACCGTGTTTTCCCAAGATCTTTAATCTCAAACTCGGATTTTAAGTGTTCAGCGGTTTCCCTTAACTCTTTAAGGGTGCCAATTATGTTCATAACATCGACATAAACCGCTACTATTGCAAATCTGGAACTTGTCCTTTTTATGAACACACATGGGCATAGTTCATTGTTGACATATCCCTTTCCAATCAAGTAGTCACTTAGATGGTTATACCACATCCGTCCGCATTGTTTCAATCCATATAGTGAGCGTTTCAATCTAATCGCAAACGCGCTCCGTAGTTTAGAGCCACTAGATTTGGGTAACTGAAGTCCATCTGGGACCTTCATGTATATTTCCGTATCTAGATCCCCATATAGATACGCTGTAACCACATCCATTAGCTGCATGTTCAGTTTTTCGGAAACTACCAAACTGACAATGTAGCGGAACATAATGACGTCCATTACAGGAGAATAGGTCTCCTCGTAGTCAATTCCAGGGCGTTGTGAGAAGCGCTGGAATCGACTAGGGAGAAACACACGTCCAGTGGCCGAACAAGGCTAGCCTTGCGCCACAAGGTGAACTTTGTATCTTACAATCTCGTTTTTCTCATTACGCTTTCTAATGAATACCCATTTGTGACCAACTGGTTTGGTGTTGGGCGGTATTGGTACAACATTGCCAAATACCTTTCTTTTCGCTAGAGAATTAAGTTCTGCCTGGATCACATCTTTCCATTTTGGCCAGTCAGCTCTACGTTGGCATTTATCAATGGAGCGTGGTTCGATGTCATCGGTCTCAATAATCTCACGCGCCACTGAATAAGCGAATACATCATCAATGATGATGGAGTTTGTTTCCCACGTCCCATGTACATTAGTGTAATTAACAGAGATCTCCACGTTCTCAGGAATATGTTCTGACATTGAGGCGTCCCCCAATGATGTCTCTTGGACATAACCATAATCCGGAACATTCTCATGGGACGGATTCTGAGTATCGATGATCAAAGGATTTGTTTGTGCCTCATTCGCTTTCTTTCTAGAGCGAGTATCCTTCGAACCAATCGGTCTACCGCGCTTCCTTGCGGGACCTGCGGCCATAGAAGCCACATCATTGCCATTCTGGGCAATGGCGCCATCTCCTGGTGTCACAGGAGTGGCGTTATGTCCATTATTTGGAACATCAATCCTTGTAGGCACGTTTGCAGCAGGTATGTGTGATCTTGTCACTTTGGCAACATCAGAAAAAGCATCAGGCAGTACGTTCTAGAGCTCGATTATTCTTCGCACTTCAAGTTCGTACTGTGCGATACAGAGATCGAGATGAGACATAGTCGGGACAGACCACGACAATTCCTGTCATTCCTGTTAAACATATGTGTTCTTATCTCCCCCTAACGATGGGAAAACTGTCTCATCAAAGTGACAATCCGCAAATTTAGCGGTAAAGAGATTGCCTGTCAAGGGTTCAAGATAGCGGACGATGGTTGGAGATTCATATCCAACGTAAATGCCCATTCATCGTTGTAGACCCATCTTAGTAAGCTGTGGTGGTGTAATAGGCACATAAATGGCACACCCAAAAATGCGTAAGTGCGAGATATCAGGCTCTTACCCAGTCACTAGCTATAACGCAGAGTAAGATTGGGTTGCAGTGGGTCATAGACGAATTTGTGTCGCTGCATGCAATATTGCATATCCCCAAGCAGAAACAGGGAGATTGGTGCGCATAACCAATGTCCGCGCTATCATCTGTAGTCATTTGATAACAGCTTCTGCGAGACCATTTTGGGTATGAACATGGGGAACTGGATGCTCTACATCAATCCCCAGTGACATGCAATAGTCATCGAACATTTTCGATGTAAACTCCCCATCATTATCAAGTCGAATCGACTTAATAGGATGATCAGGATAGTGAGCCCGTAGACGGATAATCTAGGAGAGGAGTTTAGCATAAGCAACATTTCTAGTGGACAACAGTGCGACATGTTACTAGCGTGTCGACGCATCAACCAATTCCATAAAGTATTTAAAAGGTCCGCATGATGGTTGAATTGGTCCACAGATATCCCCTTGGATTCGCTGTAAGAACGGAATGAGTATTTTGGGATCCTTTGCGTAGGACGGTCTCGATCCTAATTTCCTAAAAGAACAGGCTTTGCAAAATGAGCGAGGGGCCCTAGAAGCAACCAATGAGGATTTTGGTTGGGCCTGCACGTCTGTAGCGCTATTAGAAGCAAAGTGTGTGACTACATCTCCCAACATGGCGTTGGAGCCATGGGAATTAGTATGTATGGCGTCATGGCCATTGGGAGGAACAACCATGGCGTCATGCTCATGGTTGGCGCCATTGATGGCGTCATCACATGGGACTTGGGTGACCTTATGGTGCCCCAAGACGGCTGCAGCGCTAGATGCTGCAATTGTTGCTGTCTTGCTAAGTCCAGGAATCAATTTTCGATTCTTACTTCTTCTCACTCTGAAGAATGGATGTCCGTGTAAAGTTTTTAGTATACAGAGCATCATATCACGGCCAGGGTGTGCTAGTCGATCATGCCAAAGCCAATATGTGTTAGAATCCAAGAGATCTTCTCTTATGACGTTATTGGATTCAATTGGTCGAATTGTAGTGACATAAAGTCCACTAGATTGACACATAAGCTTCTCTAAGATGCGCTTTCATCCGCAATCATTAGAGTTAATGCAAAGGAACTCTTTTTCGTTCTCATTATGCGTTTCCGCATGGAATCTGTTGGCTCTTATATCTTTAAAGCTCAATAAGGTTCGATTTGCCTTAGGAGCGTAGAGAGCTTCAGTGACTTTAATCAAGTTTGGCAATAGGAATTGGGTCTGACAGGACCCGCCCCGGATTTCACCCTGAAATCCGAAAAGGCCCTGCGGGGCCCACCTTAGAAGAAATTCTACCAAAAATTTGACAGAACTTCCCCTAAAAATGGACAACCCAAAACCTGTAAACAAACAATTACACTTCTAAATCATCCATCCTTATTCTCCTGGAGCCACCCTGCTCCCTATATCACAACATCTCTCATATCACAAAAGAATTCTGAAACTTAAGAATATTAATCTCAAGAGATATCAGAGCAATCTATTTCTCAGGCGTACAAGAAGGTAGAATACAAGATAAACGACCAATACTTTTATAATGCGGAAGCTATGACAGCTATGCCTCAGCCCCAAGTACGCTCGACCTCAAGCTAAACTGGCCTGCAAACTGGGCATTTAAAACCGAAGGGCCCAGGGGAAAACATATAAAATCCATTAGAGTGAGTGGACGAAAAATAAGTAATTTCAAATGAATAAGTAAAACTTAATGTTTTCCCAAGTTATTCTCTAAAACCTCGCATGCAGTAACAATCTTGAACACACTCTTAATCATCCTCTTTACTGAAATCTCAATCACGTAACAAGAACATCTTGAAGTCTCTTAAAATCTCATCCTCAATCCTTATAAAAACATCATTTTCATGAGGCTCATTTGATGACTAGAAAGGACTGCTGTCTAGTCATCTCATGCCATCTAGGAGGGACTGCCACCCAGATAACGCATCGGAAGGGACTGCCAACCGGAATAGGAGGCGGTGGATAGATGGGACTGCCAACTAGCCACATGTGGTAGACGGGACTGCCGACTAACCACAGGTAGTAGACGGGACTGCCGACCAACTACCTCATGTCATCTGGAAGGGACTGCCAACCAGGTGACGCATCGGATGGGACTGCCAACCGAGCTGTAGTCCGGAAGGGACTGCCAACCAGACCATTACCTAGAAGGGACTGCCAACTAGGTAAGATACGCATGCGCCAAAACTGGCCTCCTTAATAAACTGAATAGCCTCCTCAAGAACTGAACATAACCTCTTTCAATCACTTGCTTTCGGAAAGAAACTCGATATTACCTCAATAAATCAATAATAATTCACCGAAAGCATAACTCCGTAATAACTTGCTAACTCAATCCTCGATATCTCAATAAATCCTCGAAAGCATAATCACATACTCTATAATTCAATAATTGCTTTCGGAAAGAAAGCTCCATCTAACCCAAGTCTGATAAGTGCGGAATTCAAAACCCAATAAATCTCAATAAACTAAATCTCAAATATTCAAAACATAATTAAATCTCAATTGGAAGAAAATAATAATAATACTGCATGAGGAATTAATTTAAAAACAAATGTCCACTCACAGTACTATTTAGGCGACCATGCATACGAGTTCCTTCGTCGAGCAATAGCTCGGTACATCGCCCTGTACACAATTATATTCCGTGAATAACTATTCAACAATTAAATACGATTCTCAAAATCAAATCCTCATAATTACATCTCCACTTCTCCTCGAATGCAACCCAAATTATACCACTAATACCATTTCGTCAATTTAAAGGTTCCAAGGCAGAACCGAGAGATATCCGACGGCCGGATTCTCGTAATTCGATAATTGAAACCCTAAACTTCAAAAATTCATAATTAATTCCAAGCTTCTCCAAAATTCACCAAATTTCATATATAAGCTCTACAATATTTATAGGATTTAATGGGCTAAAAACTGGAATTAAAACACAGCCCAACACGCCTCCACGCGCCACCCACAGTGGCGGCGCGTGGGACCCACGCGCAGGCGGCAACCACCTCCGATGGCCACCATATTTTGACAGCAGCACCTACACAACACACTGATCAATTTTCTCAACTACAACACATCCCAATTTTACCTTTAAACAGTCGAAATCAACCGGTGAAGAAAACCCAGAAAATCAAGAACCCTAGATTTTCAATTCTGCCTCTACACTTCAAATCTTGATTCGAGGCTAGGGGCGAAATGATCTCCGTGGAAAACCAAACCTTCGACGGCAAAATGGTGACCAGAGGTGGCCGGAATCGCCGGAAATCGGCAAAAATGGCTAACTGCCACCGTAGCTTCCTCCGCTCCAAATCGAGCTTCTCCGGCCAAATCACCGTAATATACCTCCACAGACGTGATAAGGGGAAGAAACCGAGCTTGGGGGTGGCCGGATTACGTTCTGGGTCGGCCGGAGGAGGAAGAAATCGGAGGGGGAAGAGATCGGGCCGAAAGGGAGGAAGGGTCGGGGAGAGAGAAGAGAAAGTTACCGGGGGCTAGGTAGATTTTCCAAAAATGGAAATCTACCAACAGTAATTTCCATATATATATACAACTTACCATGAACAGTAAATTCTACATTTTTGGCCATAACTCTCACATACTAAGTCCAATTTTTACGCACCACATATGCACGCGCTCGGTTTAACGTCCTCTACAACTTTCATGAAGGAAATTTTCTCAAATTTTGACCCGAACAAAAAGTCAACTTTTAGGGCCCCCTAAAAGCATTGAAACGACAGTAAAAGTGAAAGTGAAAGTTGTTTACCGTCCAAATGACTAGTAACCCGGTGAATTCGGGTTCGGGACGTCACAATCTCCCCACCTTATAAAAATTTCGTCCTCGAAATTCCATACTGTTGAAGTAGAGATGGGTGCACACGCCAATCCATAGTAAACAGTCACAAGATGAATAGCACATCAATCGTACGGCCGTGGCGATGATAAGGCACAGAAAAGATGTGCCAGTCTGCTCAAATCATGTAGAAATTACCTTCAAAACTGATCCAAAACTTGACCAATTAGAACATGGAGATCAACCCTTATAAGAAACAATTCTCTAGCTGAAATATAGCCAATTATTGCTATCTGAATAATTCCCACAGCGTTCTTACTAAATTCAGTGTCTTAGTAGATAGATTTACTTCCACTCATTACTGACAGTCCTTAACAACTGAGGGAGAACATCGTCAAAGCATTATGTTTGAAGCAATCTGTAAACTGTTCAACTATGTGAGCAGAAACACCTACTAAAATTCTCAGAATAAAGACTCAAGGCTAAATCAAGGTCGGTTACTTGAACGAACTACACCTTGAAACTGCATAACGAAAATCAAATCTTCTTTGGATTAAGTTTTCCCTTTGCAATTTTAAGTCAACGACTGGAGTAGCTGATAATCTCGACAATCTCGATTACACAAGCAACCAAAACATATACTTAGAATCTCAAATGTATCAATGTTCCAAGTTGGATACCCTTGTCTTACCTAACTATGTAATAGTACATACTCACAAGTACACAACTTCGACGTCAAGAAATTTAGGTCAAATAATAGTTCAGATGACTCATGGTATCAATATCACAAACTATGCAGTTTGAATAGTAGCATTCATACCTTTTCATATAACTCGTACAGTGAAGATCCACTTTGTTCACCAACAACATGATAATACATTTACTCACACTTAAAACAATTTCAATTCGTACACGGGTTATGGAAAGTCCAACAGTTAATAAAACACCACAAGATGCTCACTAATAACCCACATGTCTTAAACAACCAATTTCCTTAGCAACCACAAAAACCACACTTCCTCTTTGTCTATTTGTGCTTGGATTTCTGATCGAATGTCGTGCACGTAGAGATCCCATAGTCGTCAAACATATCAAAGAGTAGCCTCGAACCAACCTATAAGTTCTTAATCATGCATGTTATGGGGCCACTACACTTTCATTGCGCTACTTTGATACCTGACTAAAACATTGATCAAAGCCTTGAGATGACATCTAAGTCAACTAGAGAAACTTCTTTGATATATACCCTGCTGGCCATAAGGCGACACATTTCACACACCTGTTTATGTTCAAAATTCTGTACCAGACTGCTAGCAAGATAGTCCATTCTTTCTTCTCTATGTTTCCACACCAATATCTTCCAATAATCAACGTTAAACTTGCAAGTACTTGAGTATAGCGAACTCTCCTGGCATGGCTCAAAGCCGGTATCCCCAAGCGACGCTGTCATCGCTAAACTGCGGATAAAGTAGCTGAAGATCCACCCTCTAACACACTTATTCAATAATATTCCAGCTACAACAACAATTTCAAAAACTAATCCGCGCTAACTAAGATTGCACCAAAATTTCTCAAACAGTTTAACCAATTCCACCAGTAACGGTACCAAGGTAGTAAAATTTCACTTAATTCCTTCAAAGCAATCTGTTAGTATATGTATGCAACTCAAGCAACCACCAAAATTCCTAGATGACAAACACCGTTCACAGAGTCTTTCCTCGAACAACAACCTTGATGTAAAACAGACACCCGTCCAACATCTCATTTCACACAAAGCGGTACCTGGATCTGAAATTTTTCCAACCACCTGGCGTTCCAATTCCTCCATTTAATCACTGTTGAAATACGTCACTGCCAAGACAAACCGCATTACGTCTGACCCACATATAACAAGAATTCTGGTCAAACCTTAATCTGAAATATTTCTGGAGCCAACTGAGAAACTTATTTCCTCAAAGTTATTCCACTAACCACTCTTACAATATCCCAATCTAACTGTCTAGCAAAAACTTCACCAAGGATCTATCACAATTAATCTTTAAGGCTCCACAATTTATAACTCAAATCATACTCCGTATCACAAGTAATTCCACTTGCACCATTATGAATACCCAACGAGATCACTACCACTATTCTCCAATTTTTAGGTACAACCATTTCAGCCAAAACGGATAACCAATTTAGTACACGCATAGGCACAATCTCATATACAAAAGATGTTTCTAATCTTCTCAATTAAATACTGGCAAAGATCGTAACTCGACGGTAAAGCTCTATGCGTCCAACTAAATACTCAAGTTTCAAACATAAAACTATATCAAACTTAAATTCTGTATATCTCCTTACTCAATACGATCCACAACTTCAAAAGGATCAATTATAAGTCAATGTATCAAAAATCAATTCCTTCCAATCCGAACAAAACAAAATCCAAATATCATGGTTAGGTCAAAGAGCCAAGATAACCAGTCATGATTTCCAAGTAATCTCCAACAACTATCAATGATATCACAAATGTCACATACATGCCATATCACATCACGTAACACATCTCCTGAAACTTGGTTCAACGTCAGAACCACTGATATTACTAGTTCCATTTCCATCAAAAATTCTGATTCTAAAGCAATTTATAGCAAACTGAGACAACCCAAATCTATGCCCACTCAACTCTAACAATCAAACACGAAATCGAACTCCAGTCTTGCACCTTAAACCTTACCCCAACAAACTTGTTGGCATCGAGGGAGAGATAACCACCACATTCCCTCGGATCACATTTCGTAGCATAACTCAACCCTGTAAGGTAATCTAACATCACCATCACCATGAAAAGGTGCAAGACACTTAAACAATCTGATATGCAGACAGATCCCTATGAGGTCGGCGTATAAGAGGCATAGCACCTGAAGGAAAATCAACTAACCACGTACCTTACATACTTGATGAATACTTCAGCACCGAAGAGTAAACGATGGGGAACCGCTGCAGTCGGGCCATCACTCGGGAGGTACTGAGTAACATCAAGCACATAAGGTAACCAGATCGAAACAAGTCTACAGAATCTTAAAACCTAGTGCTCTGATACCAACTGACAGGACCCGCCCCGGATTTCACCCTGAAATCCGAAAAGGCCCTGCGGGGCCCACCTTAGAAGAAATTCTACCAAAAATTTGACAGAACTTCCCCTAAAAATGGACAACCCAAAACCTGTAAACAAACAATTACACTTCTAAATCATCCATCCTTATTCTCCTGGAGCCACCCTGCTCCCTATATCACAACATCTCTCATATCACAAAAGAATTCTGAAACTTAAGAATATTAATCTCAAGAGATATCAGAGCAATCTATTTCTCAGGCGTACAAGAAGGTAGAATACAAGATAAACGACCAATACTTTTATAATGCGGAAGCTATGACAGCTATGCCTCAGCCCCAAGTACGCTCGACCTCAAGCTAAACTGGCCTGCAAACTGGGCATTTAAAACCGAAGGGCCCAGGGGAAAACATATAAAATCCATTAGAGTGAGTGGACGAAAAATAAGTAATTTCAAATGAATAAGTAAAACTTAATGTTTTCCCAAGTTATTCTCTAAAACCTCGCATGCAGTAACAATCTTGAACACACTCTTAATCATCCTCTTTACTGAAATCTCAATCACGTAACAAGAACATCTTGAAGTCTCTTAAAATCTCATCCTCAATCCTTATAAAAACATCATTTTCATGAGGCTCATTTGATGACTAGAAAGGACTGCTGTCTAGTCATCTCATGCCATCTAGGAGGGACTGCCACCCAGATAACGCATCGGAAGGGACTGCCAACCGGAATAGGAGGCGGTGGATAGATGGGACTGCCAACTAGCCACATGTGGTAGACGGGACTGCCGACTAACCACAGGTAGTAGACGGGACTGCCGACCAACTACCTCATGTCATCTGGAAGGGACTGCCAACCAGGTGACGCATCGGATGGGACTGCCAACCGAGCTGTAGTCCGGAAGGGACTGCCAACCAGACCATTACCTAGAAGGGACTGCCAACTAGGTAAGATACGCATGCGCCAAAACTGGCCTCCTTAATAAACTGAATAGCCTCCTCAAGAACTGAACATAACCTCTTTCAATCACTTGCTTTCGGAAAGAAACTCGATATTACCTCAATAAATCAATAATAATTCACCGAAAGCATAACTCCGTAATAACTTGCTAACTCAATCCTCGATATCTCAATAAATCCTCGAAAGCATAATCACATACTCTATAATTCAATAATTGCTTTCGGAAAGAAAGCTCCATCTAACCCAAGTCTGATAAGTGCGGAATTCAAAACCCAATAAATCTCAATAAACTAAATCTCAAATATTCAAAACATAATTAAATCTCAATTGGAAGAAAATAATAATAATACTGCATGAGGAATTAATTTAAAAACAAATGTCCACTCACAGTACTATTTAGGCGACCATGCATACGAGTTCCTTCGTCGAGCAATAGCTCGGTACATCGCCCTGTACACAATTATATTCCGTGAATAACTATTCAACAATTAAATACGATTCTCAAAATCAAATCCTCATAATTACATCTCCACTTCTCCTCGAATGCAACCCAAATTATACCACTAATACCATTTCGTCAATTTAAAGGTTCCAAGGCAGAACCGAGAGATATCCGACGGCCGGATTCTCGTAATTCGATAATTGAAACCCTAAACTTCAAAAATTCATAATTAATTCCAAGCTTCTCCAAAATTCACCAAATTTCATATATAAGCTCTACAATATTTATAGGATTTAATGGGCTAAAAACTGGAATTAAAACACAGCCCAACACGCCTCCACGCGCCACCCACAGTGGCGGCGCGTGGGACCCACGCGCAGGCGGCAACCACCTCCGATGGCCACCATATTTTGACAGCAGCACCTACACAACACACTGATCAATTTTCTCAACTACAACACATCCCAATTTTACCTTTAAACAGTCGAAATCAACCGGTGAAGAAAACCCAGAAAATCAAGAACCCTAGATTTTCAATTCTGCCTCTACACTTCAAATCTTGATTCGAGGCTAGGGGCGAAATGATCTCCGTGGAAAACCAAACCTTCGACGGCAAAATGGTGACCAGAGGTGGCCGGAATCGCCGGAAATCGGCAAAAATGGCTAACTGCCACCGTAGCTTCCTCCGCTCCAAATCGAGCTTCTCCGGCCAAATCACCGTAATATACCTCCACAGACGTGATAAGGGGAAGAAACCGAGCTTGGGGGTGGCCGGATTACGTTCTGGGTCGGCCGGAGGAGGAAGAAATCGGAGGGGGAAGAGATCGGGCCGAAAGGGAGGAAGGGTCGGGGAGAGAGAAGAGAAAGTTACCGGGGGCTAGGTAGATTTTCCAAAAATGGAAATCTACCAACAGTAATTTCCATATATATATACAACTTACCATGAACAGTAAATTCTACATTTTTGGCCATAACTCTCACATACTAAGTCCAATTTTTACGCACCACATATGCACGCGCTCGGTTTAACGTCCTCTACAACTTTCATGAAGGAAATTTTCTCAAATTTTGACCCGAACAAAAAGTCAACTTTTAGGGCCCCCTAAAAGCATTGAAACGACAGTAAAAGTGAAAGTGAAAGTTGTTTACCGTCCAAATGATTAGTAACCCGGTGAATTCGGGTTCGGGACGTCACAGGGTCATTCCATGTCCTTGAACTAAACCTGATGGCCCAGCCATCGTAGTCACAGAGGAATATGTAGGCATCATCTTTAAGAATAATTGCCTATGTCGTAGAATGGTGTGCATAGTCGCACTATCCGCAAGACATTGTAGTTCATCCATTCCTAAAAGAAAAGCTCATAATTAAAAAGGAGTCATAAAGAAAAGCACTCAACTTTTATTAATAAGCCAAACGGAATTACATCATCGTTTCTTTAACCAAAAAGAATCTAATCCAATAAACTAGCTAATGCAAAACAATGGTAGTCGTCTAACTCCTTTTGGTAATTTCAATGCAAATGTGACCAGGTGAGTAGAGAGATGTCGGTGGAGCAAAACTCACTTAAGTACCACTTATCTCAAAACCTTCCTAGACATCACACTTACATTGAGTATGCCTCTTTGAAGAAAGACTAATACCATTGGCATCTACTATAATAATATGGCAATTGCCTACATCTCTTGAAAAATAAAAAGACTTAATCAAAATCGCCAGTTTCTGGGTCTTGATCCTTGTAGTCTTCTACCCTTAGATCGAGATCACCATCTTGATCTTCTTGTTCTATGTAGTTTGCCTCCCTTGCTTCACGATACGTCTTGTATGCGTTTGCAACTTGCTGGGATGCTTTACATGCTTTTGCCCAATGTCCAGTTGATCCACATCTGAGACAAGCATCAATATGGTCAGGTTCCCTTGATCGAGGTGCTCTGGGAGCGTTTTGAGGACGGTTATTACCTCTGGTGGCGTTACCACCATAACCCGAGGCTTGGCCTCTCTCTCTCTCTCTTCACACGTTTCCCTCCACGGTTTCGTGTACGTCTATCTTGGAGGTTTCATTCCTCTTTAAGGAGAGAATATTGACTAGAACATCCAAAATTATCCCTATTCTTAGGGTTTCGCTCCTTGTGTCATCCCTTGGAGGCACGACTATAATTAGACTCCGGAATTGACTTGGTTCCCATGGGTCTAGAGTTATAGTTCTTCACAAGTATGTTGTCGTGCTTTTCAGTTACGCTCATGGCACCAATTAGCTCATGAAATTTTGTGATGCGTCTAGCATTGACATCAATCCAATAGTTTTTTGCTATCATCAATGCATAGATGGGGAAAGATGGAGAGAGTCTTCTCGATCAACATCGTATCAGTGATTTTCTGTCCATAGAATTCCATCATAGACTTGATACGAAGTGCTTCTGAATTGTAGTCAAGTACAGACTTGAAATCATAGAAGCGGAGGATATGCCATCTCACTTCTAAGTCTGGAAGCAGGGAATCACGGACGTTGCCAAAATGCTGCTCTAGTTCTACCCATAGTTTTCTTGGGTCTTATTGAGGTACTCATTTTGGAGCACGTCATTCATGTGCCTTGTCATGAGAATGATGGCTTTTGCTTCATTACCCTTTCTCATAGCTCTATTTGCTTCAAAAGCAGCAGCTTGTTGAGGAGTAAGCACGTCCTCACTTGGCTCTTAGATCGTACTCAGGATCCCATCAACCTTAAGATGCTGGCGCACATCATGGACCCACTTGTGGCATCCTGCGCCTGTTGTCTCTAGTGGAGCGAAGCTCAACTTGTTCAGGTTACTCATCCTAAAAAACAACAAGAAAATAGGGTTAGTTTCGGAGAGAAAAAAGGCTACCACGAAAAACTATAAAATTTCTTAGCGTAGTTGCTTCCAAGAAATTAGGGGTTTTCTGAGCGTATTCGCTTCCAAGAAAATCCGATTCCAATAGGGGTTTTGGATTTAGATAGAAACAATGATGTATGTGGTCGATCGTTTTTCGTCTCAACAAACGCTAAGTTTGGAGGACTCTACAAGCTCCAAGCTTGGAGTGAGCACGAACCCCCATAGTTCGGCTTTTTGGTCTCCCCTATGAAGAAGAAAGGGGGTAGAAGAAGGGATGTTGGAAGTCTCGGAGAAAAAGAAGAGGAAAGTAATAAATACTTAAAAAAAAACGAGAACTTTTAGAAAATTTTACCTTGAAAAATTGTCGGAAATCTTGACAGGAAAAGTTGGCCAGAAAAATGTCGCAGGAAAAGTGCGCGGAAAAAGGTTGACCGGCAATGCTGACATGGCACCGGTTGCTGACATGGCAGGCTGACTGGAGGCTGACTGGGCGCTGCTGATGTGGACGGGCTCAGGGCTTCGTGATTTGGGCCGAGAGCAGCAACTGTGGGCCTGAAGTTTGCTTCTGGGCCTAGGGCTGATCTGCTGGGCTGGGCTCTGCTTCGGCCTCATTTTTTTTTTATCTGCCGGTTTAGTTGCAGTCTATTCTGGTGGTCGGTTCAGGTAACTTCAAGCTGGTTCCGGGATTGAAGTTTCCGGTTCTGGGATTCTGGAACAATGATGTTGTTGCTGGTGGAAGATGGTAGTAGGAGGCTGGGAGGAAGTCTTTGAACCGGGCAGAGAGACTTTCGTTACTTCCGGTGGCCGGTTATGTGGTTTTCCGGCCAGTTCTTGGGGTGAGGCTGCCGGTTCTGGATTCCTGGAGTTGAGATCTTCAAAGTGGGCGGCGGTGGTTTCTGAGATTTGAAGGCTACGAATTTAGGGTTTCAGGGTTAGGGCTTCATGCTGATAACGTGTTGTAGAAAAACTGAAATTGAGAGGAATTTGTTGTGTGTTCTCATTGATAATAGGGGCATCTTTATATAGAGGATTACAATGCATAGAATCTCAATCATACAAGGAAAGTATCGTACATTGAATAGGAATCTAGATCCTTCTAATTTAACCCTATTACCACTAGGTCAAGTAACCTAGAGTTTGGGCCAAACACAAATTAGGGTTTACTTGAACACTTTTTTCTTTTTTTCTCTTTTCTTCCTCCTCCTACTCTTCTTCGCGTCTTCTTCTTCCTTTTATTTTTTTCTTTTTTGGTTGGCAGGTCTGTTGCGTTCTGAGCAAGGCCTGATGGGCTAGGCTAGGCACTGTGGTGCCAGCGGAGGTGTGTGAAGGGTCGCGCAGAGTTGCTGGTATCTGCTCAGGCGGGGAGAGAGCTGGCTAGGTGAGGCGATCTGGGGCTGGGCTCTGCAAGGTGGGCCTGTGATTGAGATGGCTTGGGCTAGGCTGCTATGCTAGCAAGAGTGGTGGCTATGAGGCCAGACGGAGACGCGCGCTGGGGATAAGGCTGGGTGAGGTGGGTTGTGCACGCGGAGGGAGGGCCGAGGGTGGAGGCTGCTGGTAGGGGTGTGCAAAGCAAGGTACAAACCAGACAAACCAGTCAAAACCGATCGGTAAATATGGTTTGGTTAATGTTTTTTAACTTTAAAAATTAAAAGTCGGTTCAATACCGAACCAAACCATTTATGAATTGGGTTGGTTTGGTTTCTCTTTTGCTTAAACTGCAGAACCCAAACCGACCAGTATGTTTGAAATGTAATAAGAAAAAGTTTGAAATTTGTATATGTATGTATGTATGTATGTATGTATATATATATATATATATTCATTTGTCTACTTATTCTAAGTAAGTTCTAAATATCAAATTATAACTTTATTCTCAACTAATATATTACTATATCGAATCCAATGCCCAAAGGCCTAGAAGTCTAATATATAATCGCTACGATTAATTTGATCCTCTCATATCACATATCTCAATCTCTCATTCTCTACCCTTTAATACTACCATATTAAGCTAGTATTTATAGCTAAGCCATCAAATAAGTCAATCACTTTGAATCTATTCTAGATTTTGATTTTTGAATATTGGTTTTGGATTATGCTTATTTAATATAATTTTTATTATTTAGATTGAATTTTACTACAATTTTTTTCATAAATAGTATGTTAATATAATATAGGTTAAAACCGCCTAACCAACCGAACCAAACCATCTTTAATTGGATTGGATTGGATCGGGTTAAGCTTTTGTGTTTTTAATGACCGGTTATCTAAAATGCTTAAACCGCTCACTTTAGTATAGAGACGGTTTAGAGTCAAAACCGATCGAACCCAATCCGTGTGCAGCCCTAGCTGCTAGCGCGGGGCTGCTGCACGATATTTTTTTTTTTGTTTTGACGGGAGGAAGAAAGAAACTAAAAAACTAGCTAGGGTTTTTTTCTTAACTATTTGCTCTAAGCGTGCTGATAACGTGTAAAGGTAAAATGAAATTGGAATTTATGTACTCATTTCATTTCATAGCCCCTTTATATATATAGGGATAGAATTACAATGGAAACATCGATTAACATCAATTACAATAATGATAGTAAATGTTGATTGTGATGTGATTGCAATTCTTTGATTCCCTCTTTCGTTAGTTTCTTTGATGAATGCACATAATGTGTTTTTCCTTTAACACATGAAATTAATTTTCAAATTGTACCAAAAATGAAGTAAAGTCATCGAATCCTAAAAGTCATGCCAGCTTGTACGTCAATCTGAATAACCTTTCGACTTGTTATTAATTGCCCAGAAAAGTATTTGTCTGTTGAGAAGTATATCAGTTCTCAATCGATAGTCAAATTCATTGAAAAAAAGAAGAAGAAGACTAAGATCAGAGGAACGAAGGTGGAAACGGAATTGGCCGATATGATGAGGCAATGACAATGCCATATATGTCCAGGCCAAAACCAAGGGCTCCATGAATGAATGAACTGCAACAATTTTCATCTAGCTCAGCGTGGGATATCATCAGAAATTGTCAAAGCATTGACAGAGAAACTAGGTAAATCCCCTAATGTATGGCAGTGATCATTGATAGATCTTCCTGTAAAGAAGGCAGGTCGCTCAGGCTTGGAAAGGCTGATACTTTCACTCTTTAACATTAGAACAACCGATGACATGGTTGGCCTATTTTTTGCGTCTTCTTGAATACACAATAATCCAATGTGGATGCATCTCAAGAACTCATTTGGATTGCAGGAATCTTTCAGCATTGGATCCATCAACTCCAACACTTTCCCTTCATTCCATAATTGCCAAGCCTACAATGAGCGTACATGTCAAAAATATAATTAGTTAGTTCTAATTAACCAAATTAACTCCTATAACAAAAAGAATTGACCAAATTAGTGCAAAAACTTACAAAACTGAGAAGAGTTGGTGCAGAATTTGTGGGATGAAAGCCTAAAATGTTCTTTCTTCCCGTTAGGATCTCAAGTAAGAGTATTCCGAAGCTGAAGACATCAGATTTTACAGAATACAATCCCTCCATAGCATATTCTGGAGCCATGTAACCACTAAAGTATTTGCAAAATCACATAAAAAGTCAAAACATAAAACTTGAGAGTATATACCGGGTAGTTGTACGTACGTATATAATTAGTTATGACTTACTATGTGCCGACAATTCTCCGTGTGTTTCCTTGTGTTTGATCATCAACTCCAAACATTCTTGCCATTCCAAAATCTGAAATTTTTGGATTCATATTGGCATCCAACAAGATATTGCTAGCTTTCAAATCACGATGTATAACTCGAAGCCTAGAATCTTCATGAAGATAGAGGATTCCTCGAGCGATTCCTCCTATTATGGTGCAGCGTCTTGACCAATCCAGTTGTTCTCTCTTTTTGGCTTCTACATTCTCGCATTCAGCAAATATAATTATGACAGTTAGAATTTACAAAGAATTATGTACTTTCTCTTCAAATTAAACTTATTAGTATGATATTCGATCACTTACCAAATAGAAAATAATCAAGACTTTTGTTGGGCACATATTCATAGACAAGTAGTGTTTCTTCTCCTTCCAAGCAAAACCCTAGAAGCTTTACAAGATTCCTGTGTTGAAGCTTTGCTACCAACAAAACCTCGTTCTTAAACTCTCGTACACCTTGTCCAGAGCTTTTTGACAGCCTCTTCACAGCTATTTCTTGTCCATTATCAAGTGTTCCCTGATGAGTTTTTTTTTTTTTTTTTTGAGAAAATAGATAACTTCAATACTTAGCCATGGCCAGAAGGCACGTACATCATAGGTTGTCTCATACCAAAAGTTCTAGATGGCACAAGCCGCCAAACATATGACAGGTGACCCTCATTGTAAACAAATGCGCACAATTAGACAAGCGACAAACAAGAGAAAATCGTAACCTAGTGGAAGATACATGACTCAACATAATTGAACAACAAGTAAGTTCGCCTAGAGACCTCAATTGGTGTACGAAAATACTAGTAGATTGCAAAGAGTCTCTCACAAATGTAAGATCCAGCAGGACACGAGATATGGTTTGTTGAAAACAAGTCCAAGCCACCAGTCCACTGTCCTGAGCCTGCGCTTGAGTAAACCACCATATTCGAACTAAGGCCCAAACGACCCAATCTCGATCCTCTCCTCCTTGCCCTTGAATATGACCGGAGATTACTCTCCCGGTGGTGGAACACCACCAAAATCCGGCAAGACAAATGGGCAGATCATTAATTCCTGGGTTCCAAACCCAGATCTTCCATAAATCTCATGAGTACCCCATCACACTGATTGGGACACCCAAGAACAAGGCACCCAGACTCAGTGCTTGACCAGTCCCGTCGCCGCCGACGATCTGCACCCACAACAGCCACAGGATCATGACCTTCCACCAAAGCAAGGCTCCGGCTCCATTCTGCAATGACTCCGAACCACTATCGTTGGCCACCATCGTTAGGCACTTCAACGACACCGCCAACATCAATCCCAAACACCAGATCAAGACCCAGCCGCCGCTCTGCACCAGCGCCACCAACAGTCTAGTTCCGCCATCGAAAATTAGCCAATCCTTGTAGGAAGGAAGTCGTTGCCCGAGCCAAAACCCGGATCTCCTTCCCTAACCACGGGAACGTCCCAGCCGTGGTCTCAGTGCAACCCGCGATCCTTCAAAGCGAGGAACAAAATGATCAGCCTCTTGGCACGATCGTCGAGATGAGAATGGTGGAGGTAACAGGAACTTGCCTAAAAGCCGCCCAAAGGAGGCGGCGCTATGGTTTTGAGAGAGAGCGCTCTCCTTGGCCATAAATTGGTCGCAATTTGCATATCCGTTTAGAAATAGTTTTATATCACATTAAGTGTTCCCTGATGAGTTATATGTATAGTACTTAGTTTAAGCAATCAATCCTTTTCCATTCCATGCCCAAGTGTTGAAACATCAATCGTACGCACATCTCTGAAACTAAGCAATGCATGTATTCTTTTTTCACACTTCTTTTTTATCAATTTCCCCTGAGAATCCCCCAGAATTTATTAAAAATGTAATTTTCCCATCTACAATTGTAACTGGAATTTTGAGTTCTACTATTAATCCTATACGAGTGCATAATTTCTGAAGAATGAAATTAAAGGATTTGTACCTTGAAAACTTGACCAAATCCGCCTTCACCTAACATGTTATCGGCAGAAAACTTTTTTGTGGCAGCTTCGACAGTTCCCAAGTCAAATTGCAAGGATTCAACAGTTGTCATATCATTTTCGGCTAATTAAGAAAATTAAAAATGAATTTTTTAGAAGATTAGCTAAAAACATATTAAAATATATATATATATATATATATACTGTAGTAATTAAACAAAATGTATTAAAATGTGGATAATCAACATTACTCCCCTTAATATGAACAATTCTTAGGTTCACCCCTAGGGTGAATGAGCATATTCACCCCCGTTGTCAATTAACATGTTTTTACTTAATAAATTTATAATCCAACGGTTTGTATCTTAAATTATCCTGTAAAGATCATCTATGTAAAAAATCAATCGAATCGGAAATCGTTTAATTATCTAATTGAATCAAACAAATGGATGGTTCTAACAACACTTACTACTACTATGATGAACCGTCCATGTATTTCACACAAATGAATGACTAAAAGGTCTTCAATTTGATTGATTTTTTACAGAGCTAATCTTTATATTACGTTATACAATATGAATGGTTGGATTAGAAAATTATAAAGTTATTATGCGTTAATCGCAATAGAGGGTGAATCTGCACATTCACCCTAGGGGTGAACCTAAGAATTGTTCCCTTAATATTACCTTCATTTAGTTGTCGTTTGGCTCTTTTTAATTTGCAAATGAAACATCTGGCCACAACCACAACTAGCACAGAGAGAGCAACGGGAGCAAGAATGCTAGGAATGACCATGGCTGACAGTTTACTTTTTCCTGTTAATTCAATAAAATTTTCAAACCAGTAGAACTGTAGAAGTGAAAAAAATTATGAAGAGTAACAGCTAAGAAAATCTTTGCAATTCTAGATTCTCAAACTTAAAAATATAAATTTACATCAGATATGTAGGTGATTGATCAAAATTATCTTGATATTAAGCAAGAGAACACTAATACTACATATGGTAATATGTATACTCGGACAAGCATGATCGAGGTGAATCTAATTTTTAATACTAGCTGAACTTTACCTTTCGTCACTGAGCTTGGCGGAGAAAGAGGCCGAGCCCCTGGCGCCGGCGCCAGTGCTGACGTCGAGTTATAAAAGGGATAAACTTCATACCTAACATTACAACTCGGATACAGAACTCGTCCTCCTATCTTCCGGCTGCAGCAAGTTGGCAACTCCGCTATGGCTCGTACAAGACACCAATTGCAATCAGAACTAGACAAGTCCTGCGTGCACTGCTCCAAACTGTACAAGCTAATCAACCCCGTGAAGTTCACCTCTCTCGTCGCGAACTTTTCGCCGCTGTTCGCGGCCGCCGTGGCAACCTCCGTCAAGTTCGCCAAAACCTGGCTAAACCGGTTCGGTTCGATGCTGACGTTTTGGGTGTTCCACGCGAACATTTTCGGCGACTCGGAGGCGACAGAGAAGAAGGACTTGTTGGAGTAGCGTAGCAT
The DNA here is from genome assembly GCF_002994745.2 of Rosa chinensis. NCBI lineage: Eukaryota > Viridiplantae > Streptophyta > Magnoliopsida > Rosales > Rosaceae > Rosa > Rosa chinensis. The sequence goes on from NC_037094.1 coordinate 38,279,599, forward strand.
GCAGTCATTGTACCATATCACAACCTCTCTCTCGACCGGGCAGCGCTGCACGACCTCGGAGGTTGCGGTGGTCACGCAGGACTTGCAAGCGGTGGTGGTGACGTCACCACGGCAGAGGAAGAGGCCGTAGACGGTGTCGTTAGGGGTACGGCCGGAGGTGGCGTTGTAGAAGCCAGTGCGTGTGGCGTTGGAGGAGAGAGTGGAGAGGAGGTGGTTGAGGTTGGACTGGAAGGTGGAGTTTGGGGTGAAGACGGTGGTGTTGGGGCAGCTATGGTAGATGTAGACGGCTTTTGTAGTCGGAAAGCTTAGCAGGGTGACCACTGAAAGGAAGAGAAGGATCACTTCTGCCATGTTAGTTCAGCTCTGCTTGCGTTTGCTTTTGGATTTGTAAGCATATAGTTCATGTATATTATCAATGTATAACCAGCGGGTGTGTTTGACTTGGGTCTTGAGTACTGGTGGACTGTAGTGGTTCTTTGTTGGGATTTGACCATTCCAGAGTTGAAAGATATCTCAGTGGTCATAATCGGAGGAGGAAGAGACAAGGAAATAGAGATTTTCTAAAACGTAGTAAGTGGTAGATGGGGACGGGAGTGGGAAAGATCAAAGTTTCAAATTTCTCCGAACTGGAAATTGAAATTTCCGTGAAATTTCCGTAATATATAGGTTCTTCTACATACACCATCCGTTATTAGGCGAAAATGAAATAGAGGGGCTTCAATGACCCAAATGTCGCGAGCTACCCGGACCCTAATGTCAAGTCAAGCCAGCTTTTAGTGTCTTACTTGTCCCTTATCTCCTTCTATTTACTAGAAAAAAAAAAACTGGGGAAGGCAAAAACCATGTAGAAAAAATGTGTTATTTCTACCGAAAAAAAAAAAAAAAGTGTTATAGTAAGATACTACAAAAAGAACCCACGCGATGCTGGGAAGTAAAAAGTTGAAGTACTTTTTGTTATTTTCAAGAACTTGTAGTTGAGTGTAGTTTGGATAATAAAAACAAATTACCTATGCTAAAACAAAATGAAAGATAGAAGTAATAAAATGAAGCAAAATTATTTATGAGTTCAATTATATTGTGTCTACTCAGTTCTAGGAGCTGCATTCTACATGCAATATATGTAACCATTATCTCATCAAAAAATGGCAGATGTGATTTCAGTACAAAAGATTGCCATATAGGTGGAGGCAATCTCCCCACTTTGAGTATCCGACAACTTCATATGCTTTGTTCTTTCTATATCTTCGTTGCTTTTTCTTGATTGTAGGAAGAAGAAAAATATCAAGACCCCTAAAATGATAGTTCTATGCTTCGTATACATTTCAATTTCTCTACAAGCTAGAGATGGTAGCTGATCAAAATTTATTCCCTCGTACAGAAATGTCAAGATATTGTCCCTACAATCTAAGCCTAAGCACTTCACCAAAGTGTAGATACCTGTGTAATTACACCAAAAGTGATTAAAGTTCCTTTGTGACTTCAACACTCTGTGACTCTATGCTACTCCACCCTTCCAACAAATCACAACTCTAAATTATAGATTTGCTGCTAACTAAATTATTAAAAAAGTAACTGGCCTTCAACCCCATGTTCTGTGTTCGGAAGGAGCAATGAGCACTGAGTTAAAAAAGAAGAAAAAGAAAAGTAGAGGATGAGTAATTTATACATAAAATAAGCAAAAGGCTGTTGTGACTGTTTTCATATGAAAGGAGGTGAAAGGCTGAAAAATACCCATTATACATCTCCAAGCTCTCCCCTGTCATGCTCTTCTCCAAAGGGAAAAAAGGCAAAATCTTTTCGTTTCAGTATGTACATGGAGGACTTTCAGAATTGGAAGGATGTTACTCCCCACCTGTATATCTGGAAGAAGAATGAATCAGAATAAATTGGACATAAAAAAATAAAAATAAAAATTCATAAGATTTAATGCAAAATCAAACAGACCATGCAGCGTATCTGATGCCATAAATAACCACATAAATAAATGACAATGAATTCAAATTCAAATGTTGAACGGCCGCTTCATTTACATAGTATTCATTTAACAACATCAGAACTCCACAATAATAAACTGAAAACGGTAACAAAAATAAACTTTGTTAGCTTCCCCATGAAAGCTAAAGAATTGCTGCTACCGAAACAAAAAGATGCCGAAGAAATTAACAGAAACCTTATCAGAGTTGGAATTGCTCTTCGTTTGTAGACATAAGATGCTAACTCAAATCAGATCAATTAATATTCAGTACACTACAATTTTCTTATCTAAAAATATGTATTCCAATGTTTTGGAAAGAATTTGATATTTGTAGTAGAACTGAAGTAAGTTTATTTAGTTGTGTAAGGTAATCCGATGCAATCAGGGTGTGGTAGACTATAGTTATTGCCAATTAGAAATGCACCAAATTCACATTCATTTGTTGTCATTGATTTCTGTATTTACAGTACTTAATCATGACTACTCCTTCAACATTTGGAGTAAACTCCAGGCTTAAGAATTTGATCCAGTATAAACCATTTTGGGAAATTTGATGCCTGGAAATTTTCATCAATTAAGATGCAATTGGATTGAATTAGTAAAAGTTGCCTTATTGTTTTGGGACAGTGCATCAAAGTAAGTAGTACCGAGTGTATCTACTTGCTGCAACAAAATCCAAGAGAGGTAAAAAAGTAAAAGTAGACAATTGGTTCAGAGTTTAGATTTGCTCCATTGTAATTATTATATCTTTCTATTCTCTGCCTCTTCTTCTGATAACTTGGAACCTGCTCCAGAATTCAGTGAGAATAAACAGATACGTCAAATCAATTGCCCCTTAACATAAAAATGCAGAGTATGTGCTTCACTTATTTCACTTCCAACTACTTGGTCATAATGGTCTAAAAGCTGTATATAGTGACATTAAGTTTAGTGCTATGCATACAGAAGTGCTAACAGAGTATTTCATTTAGAAAAAGAACATAAAGACAGTCCCTAGATATAAATATGAACAAAACTGTATATGAATTTTCAAAAATTATAACTGCATAGACCTCCTTTCATCAAACTGCCCTTAATCTACAAATTCCACAACAACAATATGTTTTATTGTACAAATTGCTTGCAATAAACTTACATCTACAGTAGCTTGGTAGACTATAGATTATAATAGATAGTTCTCAACTCACACAACATAGGATTATATAATCATGTTTATTATAATGATGAAGGGTTGGATCACTAACATGATTAAAATAGATAGTTCTTAACTCACAGAACAAGAAAAAAGGGAGAACAGTAAAAACATACTGCATTTATTTGAATTTTGTGCTAAAATTTGAACTTGCAATGCAAAAATCATCACACTAACCAACAAAGATGTATCAAAGTGATGGTAAAACAAACCATAAGGGAAAAATCTAACTAACCGATAACTCTTTCAAGAGAAAAGACCAAAATAGCTGATTGCTAGGACATAAAATCCAGCAATAAGAGGAAGCTGCCCAAGTTCATATTTTCTATATGCTAATATCTAATACTGGAGTATATGAACATTTAATTCTTTAAAACTATTTTGATCCTTCATGAGATCAGAAATTCAGAATACATAGTACTACATATTATGCCTACAGTTCATCTGGGTTTCTAAATTCAGAATGCATGTATGTAAATGTAATAGAAACCTTGGCCCCAAAATCCCCCAGGAAAAATATCACTCCTTGATTTTTTTTGGTTGGCAGGGAAAGTATTTCCAGAAAAATATAATCAGTTAGGGTTCAGCTTTAATGAAAATATGCTAACTCCATTGCAACAGAGAAGTTAAGAAATTCATTGCTACCTCTCCCAGTGATCTTTAGGCTGTTAAGCACTCAGTCTTGCATGGCTTGCAGAGGCTATGCAGATCATGAAGCCTTATCTCAAAATTAAACCTCGATCTCTTTCCAAAGTCTCCCTTCGCCTCCCTATTATTTCAAACCACTATAATTTCTCCAGAATTATCGAAAACCATAACACTATCTTTTTGGCCTCGCTAAACACCTCTTTCCATTACTAAAGTTTTTACCATCTAAGGCTTAGCACAATTATAGGGTAGTAACCCACCTTGTGCTGTCCAACATCAAGCTTTGTTATCTCAAAAGCAACAGAAAAAAAAGTGTTATAGTAAGATACTAGAAAAAAAAACCCCTGCGGAGTAAAAAGCTGAAGTACTTTTTGTTATTTTTAAGAACTTTGTAGTTGAGTGTGGTTTGAATAATAAAAACAAATTAGCTATGATAAAACAAAATGAAAGATAGATGTAATAAAATAAAGCAAAATTATTTATGAGTTTAGTTATATTGTGTCTACTCAGTTCTAGGAACTGCATTCTATATGCAATAAATATGTGTAACCATTATCTCATCACAAAATGGCAGATGTGATTTCAGTACAAAAGATTGCCATATAGGTCTCCCCACTTTGAGTATCCGACAACTTCATATGCTTTATTCTTTGTATATCTTCGTTGCTTTTTCTTGCTTGCAGGAAGAAGAAAAATATCAAGACCCCTAAAATGATAGTTCTATGCTTCGTATGCATTTCAATTTCTCTGCAAGCTAGAGATGGTAGCTGATCAAAATGTATTCCCTCATACAAAAATGTCAAGATATTGTCCCTACAATCTAAGCCTAAGCACTTCACCAAATTGTAGATACCTGTGTAATTACACCAAAAGTGATTAAAGTTCCTTTGTAACTTCAACACTCTATGACTCTATGCTACTCCACCCTTCCAACAAATCACAACTCTAAATTATAGATTTGCTGCTAACTAAACTATTAAAACAGTAACTGGCCTTCAACCCCATGTTCTGTGTTCGGAAGGAGCAATGAGCACTGAGTTAAAAAAAAGAAAAAGAAAAGTAGAGGATGAGTAATTTAAACATAAAATAAGAAAAAGGTTATTGTGACTGTTTTCATATGAAAGGAGGCGAAAGGCTGAAAAATACCCATTATACATCTCCAAGCTCTCCCCTGTCATGCTCTTCTCCAAAGGGAAAAAAGGCATAATCTTTTCGTTTCAGTATGTACATGGAGGACGTTCAGAATTGGAAGGATGTTACTCCCCACCTGTAAATCTGGAAGAAGAATGAATCAGAATAAATTGGACATAAAAAAATAAAAATAAAAATTCATAAGATTGAATGCAAAATCAAACAGACCGTGAAACGTATCTGATGCCATAGATAACCACCTAAATAAATGACAACGAATTCAAATTCAAATGTTCAACAGCCCCTTCATTTACATAGTATTCATTTAACAACATCAGAGCTCCACAATAACAAACTGAAAACGGTAACAAAAATAAACTTTGTTAACTTCCCCATGAAAGCTAAAGAATTGCTGCTACCGAAACGAAAAGATGCCAAAGAAATGAACAGAATTTAAAAAACCATATCAGAATTGGAATTGCTCTTCGTTTGTAGACATAAGATGCTAACTCAAATCAGATCAATTAATATTTAGTACACTATAATTATCTTAACTAAAAATATGTATTCCAATGTTTTGGAAAGAATTTGATATTTGTAGTAGAACTGAAGTAAGTTTATTTAGTTGTGTACGGTAATCCGATGCAAGTAGGGGGTGGTAGACTATAGTTATTACCAGTTAGAAATGCACCAAATTCACATTCATTTGTTGTCATTGATTTCTGTATTTGCAGTACTTAATCATGACTACTCCTTCAACATTTGGAGTAAACTCCGGGCTTAAGAATTTGATCCAGTAAAAACCACTTTGGGAAATTTGATGTTACAGTAAAAACCATTCTGGGAAATTTGATGCCTGGAAATTTTCATCAATTAAGATGCAATTGAATTGAATTAGTAAAAGTTGCCTTATTGTTTTGGGACAGGGCACCAAAGTAAGTAGTACCAAGTGTATCTACTTGCTGCAACAAAATTCAAGAGAGGTGAAAACGTAATAGTAGACAATTGGTTCAGAGTTCAGATTTGCGCCATTGTAATTATTATACCTTTCTATTCTCTGCCTCTTCTTCTGATAACTTGGAACCTGCCCCAGAATTCAGTGAGAATAAACAGCTACGTCAAATCAATTGCCCTTTAACATAAAAATGCAGAGTATGTGCTTCACTTATTTCACTTCCAACTACATGGTCATAAATCATAATGGTCTAAAAGCTGTATATGGTGACATTAAGTTTAGTGGTATGCATACAGAAGTGCTAACAGAGTATTTCATTTAGAAAAAGAACATAAAGACAGTCCCTAGATATAAATATGAACAAAATTGTATATGAATTTTCAAAAATTATAACTGCATAGACCTCCTTTCATCAAACTGCCCTTAATCTACAAATTCCACAACAACAATATGTTTTATTGTACAAATTGCCTGCAATAAACTTACATCTACAGTAGCTTGGTAGACTATAGATTATAATAGATAGTTCTCAACTCACAGAACATAGGATTATATAATCATGTTTATTATAATGATGAAGGGTTGGATCACAAACATGATTAAAATAGATAGTTCTTAACTCACAGAACAAGAAAAAAGGGAGAACAGTAAAAACATACTGCATTTATTTGAATTTTGTGCTAAAATTTGAACTTGCAATGCAAAAATCATCACACTAACCAACAAAGATGTATCAAAGTGACGGTAAAACAAACCATAAGGGAAAAATCTAACTAACCGATACCTTTTTCAAGAGAAAAGACCAAAATAGCTGGTTGCATGGTTCAGCTTTAATGAAAATCTGCTAACTCCATTGGAGGTTTAATTTTGAGATGTTCAGTCTTGCATGGCTTGCAGAGGCTATGTAGATCATGAAGCTTTATCTCAAATTAAACCTCCAAACATCCAAAACAGATAAAGTCATAAAATCCAGATGCAAGTAATGACCATTTGACTCGAAAACAGACAATCCCACAGTTTATCTTGGTTATTACTTGAAACTTTAATGAAATTCTTATGAACAGCTCACTTTATGGTTGAATAACATGACCTAAAAACTTTGACAAATAGATTTCACCATTTTCCTAAAGTCGTAGTGCCTTGAGATCTCTTTCCAAAAACTCTCTTCGCCTCCCTATTATTTCAAACCACTATAATTTCTCCAGAACTACCCAAAACCATAACCCTATCTTTTTGTCCACGCTAAACACCTCTTTTCATTACTAAACTTCTACCATCTAAGGCTTAGCACAATTATAGGGCAGTAACCCACCTTGTGCTGTCCTACATCATGCTTTGTTATCTCAAAAGCCACAGAAAACTCACCATTATTACTCTCATACATTGCAACCCAGTGCTGTTCCTAGATGGACTTAAACTATCCATAACATTGTTCTATGATCTAGTACAACCTTTAAGTAAAAAACCAGAATATGATTGCAATCTCCCCCTCTTGCTTTCGAAAATGTACAGTAAGAGTAAACTCCAATACACTCAAAATCTTATAAGATCTGAAAACAGAAAGTAAATAACAGCTTCAAAACAGCATATATCATGAACTTTTCAGTCCCTTCTATCGGATTAACAAACACTGGGAGCCTCAACAGCATAATCATGAAAAAAAAAAAACAAACAAACAAACACAGGGAGGACTATTCTGTTTGATAAAGTTTGCCATGACTCATTAATTAAACGAATATGAACATGAAGAGGGAAAATGCATTTAACATGAAGTGGAGCAGCTAACACTCAAAAAAGGCTTCATCAATCTATTTACCCTAAACAAAAGGTTCTTCTGACTTCATCAAATAAAATAGATGTCCTACATACAGCATTGTCAAAAGGTAAGCCACCAAATTAAAGAGCACTAATAGAACTAAACTACAACATAATTATCAGAATAATCTTGCCAACACTAACCAATTCACCTATCATCCAGTTATGCTTTATTTGTTTGCAGTTGTCAAACTAAACTACAACATAATTATAAACATGCAAACACGGGGCCATCAAGAAGAAGCAAAGAGCATACCAGAGGCAGCAGCTCCGCAAACTCCCCATACCAATGGAGGCTATGTAACAGGCTTGGTCAGCTGAAGACGAATCTTCCATTGGCCAGTCGAAGACGAATCTTCCATTGGCCAGTCGAAGAAAAATACAATAACTACACATAAGAAATCCAAGAAAGAAGTTCAATCAGAAAAATTGAGACAAAAACCACATCAGATTCCCACAAATACCAACAGATCAAAGAAAACCCAGAGAGCTTTTCGTCTCCTTCTTTTTCTTCTTTCTCTTATTTCCTGTTCTCTTCTCTTCTCTCTCTTTCTTTTTACTCTCGCCTCCTCTATGTCGGGGGAACAACAAAACCCATAAGAACAACCAAAATCCAACAAAACCCATCATCCAAATTCATAATAAAAACTGAGGACGAAGAACAGAAATTTGGCGAAGAATAAATCCAAGCATAAAAGGAATTACCCGCAAATCGGTTGCACTGGAGGAGCTGATGCTGCCAAGAGTCCTCAGATGCTGGTAAAACAGCGGTTGTGCAATTCTCAGCCAGCAGCTAATCAGAGGAACACAGCTGAGAACATGGAGTACAAAAGGAACGGCGTAGCAGGGAAGGTGGAATTGGAGTTGTAGATGTTGACAAACAGCACCACTTTCTTCGCGCACTCCCTCTCTCTACCGGAGTGAAGAAGCAAATATCGGATATCATGGAAATATTGATAGTTCAAAAAAGAAAAAATTCAAAGAAAATATTGAGAAAATAGTGAATATTGATAGAAATTTTATCAAAATTTTGGATAAAAATTGTATGATTAGCTCAAAATATACTAAAAATGATATATCGGAAAGATATTAAAATTAATATCGACACTTGTAAAAATTGGAAATTTTGAGGAAATATCGAGTATATCTTGGATATTTTAGTCCTTGGTAAAAACACGATAACACTAAGCAGTACGACAGATGTCGGGGTAAGAGACAGGAGGTAGGGGCAAAATCGTCTTTTCACAATGTCAGCTCGGCTTGAGCCGGCACTATTACTAAGCCGATGAATAGTGAACCCACAAAAAGTATATAGTGTTTAAGGAAGAATTGAGTAGTGCTTTCATTGATAATAGGGGCTTCTTCATATAAAGGATTACAAGACATAGAATCAGAGTTATACAATGAAAGATAATCGTACAATTAATTGGATATCTGTAAATATCTCCGAAAATATCTCTAATTTATAACCCAATTACAACTAGGTCAAGTAACCTAGAGTTTGGGCCAGACACATATTCTGGATTTACTTGAACACTCCCTCTTGTGTCGCCCAAACGTGGTGCTCCTCTCGTTGCCTCATTAAAAACCTTACTGAGTAACAATAATCATGTGGGACAAAAAAAACCTCGGTCGAAGGGGAAAAAGAGCACAACACACTCTTCACATTTCGAGACCATACATGTAGACATCTCCCCCTGATGTCTGCATCTCCCCCTAGTGATTATGGTCATGGGGGTTCGGATAACTTCCGCAAACGATGCTACCAACATGTTTCTCGAAAGTGAAATTTAGGCAATAACTTAGTCAGCAAGCCTGCCACACTGTCCTCAGATTGAACCTAGTTCATTTTGATCTTAAGGAGAGTCTGTTGTTGCTGATTATACTTGGTGTTGTTGCTTTTGATGTAGCCTGGCTTCATTTGTTCAAAACAAGCAGCATTATCCTATACGCTCATAGGCTCATCTGTGGTAAACTTCAAACCACAATTGTTCGAACATGTGTGACTATGGATCCAACCCATATACATGTACGAACCACTTCGTGAAGAGCAATAATCTCTGCATTGTTCGAAGATATAGCGACTGGGGTCTATTATGTAGATCTCCAAGATACCACGGTCTTTACCCATGGTGAATATTTAACCAGTTTGGAAATGACCTTTGTATGGGTCAGAGAGATACCCAATATAAGCAAATCTTCCAAAACACATGTCGTTTTGGGATAGGAATAGTGGACGCAGGCCACTGTTGGTGGCGTTCTTGGTGTGTGATGGGTCCGAACCCATCATCTCTCTTTAGGGATAGAACAAGTCCATATCAATCGTACATCTCAAGTACTGAAAGATATCTTTTTCCGTGAATCCAATGGCGTCGCGTTGGTGCACAGCTATACCTAGCTAACAAGTTCATTACATATGAGATGTCCGGTCTTGTGCATTGGGGTAAGTACAATAATGCGCCTATTATACTTAAGTAATGCACTTCTGCCTTTAGCACATCTTCGTCATCATCCTTCGGACGAATAGGTTCGTTTTTAGGATCAAGACTACGGACGATCATAGGGGTGTTTGAAGGATTGACCTTGTCAAAATGCTTAAGCATTTATCAACACGGTGCTTAAGTTCCAAACAGAGGCATAATCGTGTTCTCCCAAAATCCTTCATCTCAAACTTGAATTTCAAGTGTTCAACGGTTTTCCTTAATTCTTTAAGGGCTTCCAATGAAGATTATGCCCAACATGAACTGCGATAGAATCCGGAACTTATTATGGAAACGCACGGGCATATCCCTTCTCAATCAAGTAGTCACTTTAGTAAGCATTTCAACCTTATTGTAAACGCGCTCCGTGTTCTAGAGCCACTTGACTTGGGTAAATGAAGTTCACCATGAACCTTCATGTATATTCCATATCTAGATCCCCATAGAGACACATAGTGACCACATTTGTAAGCTGCATGTTCAATTATTCGGAAACTACCAAACTGACAGGGTAGTGGAGTGCAATGACATCCATTACGAGAGAATATGTCTCATCGTAGTCGATTCCAAGGCGTATTGTGAGAAGCCTTGCGCTATAAGGCGAGATTGCCATCTCTTTTTCTTATCACGCTTTCTAACGAAGTGTTGGCATTAGTAAATAGGTTTTATGTCAGGAGGTGTTGGCATCACTGGCTCAAAAACTTTCCTCTTCGTTATAGAATCCAACTTAACCTGGATCGCATCTTTCCATTTAGGCCAAATTTCTCTACGTTGGCATTCATTCATCAACGGATCGTGGTTCGATGTCATCAGACTCAACAAACTCATGCGCAAGGAAATGCGTGACTACATCATCAATTATGATGGAGTTTCTATCCCACGTCTCATGTACACTAGTGTAATTTTCATAAAGCTCTATATTCTCAAGAATAGGTTCTGACGTTGAGGCGTCCCCCAACGATAACCATAATCCTGAAGATTCTCATGAGACAGATTTTGAGTCTTGATGATCAAAGGATTAGAATGTGCCAAAGTATCCTTCGAACCCACGGGCCTCCCATGCATCATAGCTGGGGCCATGACCTATAACGCCAGAGTGCCACTCTCTTTGGCGTTGGCGCCATGCCTATCTCCGTGTAGGGTGGAGCTACGTCCTCCCGTAGGGACGTCCATTCTCGTAGGGACGTCCATCCTTGCAGGCATATTTGCAGCATATTTGTGTGACCTCGTCACTTTAACGGGGATCGAAATGAGACATAGTGGAGACAGGCCATGACAATTCCTGTTGTTCCTGCTGAACATTTGTGTTCTTATCTCCCCCTAACGACGGGAAGACTGTCCCATCAAAGTTGTGGGACCCCTATCTCGGGCGCCGCGACCCCGGGCCAATGAGAAACCGACATGTCCCTAACGGCATCCCGATAACTCATCAATCCGAAATCGCAAGGCCTTTTTGGTTCAGATTGTTGGTTTACAAAACACTTTCTTGGACAAAAGTCACAAAACATTCTAGCAACCAGATAACATATTTTCGAAAGCAGAATTTAAAGTGGGCTAAAAGATTTGGGCTTATAATAGGAGCCCAATTTGGAAAATAACAAATCACTAAGTAAATACAAGTATGAGAGACGCACCCCAGGGTTATGGGTCTCTCGAAATTTTGTAAATAATGAGTAGAAAACAAATAATTAAATAAGAAATAGGTAAGTTACTTCAAAATCAGATGAGGGACCAAAACCCTCTTTCAACAAAGTCAAAGAGAAGTCAAAGAGAAAAGCGCCAAGCCGGGCCATGTGCCTCTTCTGTATGCTTCCTGATCACATACTCGAAACCTGCACATTGTTGTAGGGGTGAGCTTTCGTCCTCGCATGCCCAGTAGGGGCCGACCCAACCATGCTAGGTTTGAAAAACAATATACTTGAAAATATTTATTACATAATATTGTGCACAGTTATCAAAATATGCTTTAAGAAAATAGGCAACCACAAACCTTTATTTTCTTTTATAAAAACATATGCAGTATGCTTCACACAACTTGGAGCTCCGAGATACTTACATGCCGGCTAAAATAAAACAAATCGGTGACCGACTCGGCTAGTCATCCTTCGAGAACCGGCCAACTACTCTGTAGTTCTTGTGACTACAAGTAGCGAAAGTGTCCATTTCCTGGCTCTGAGTCTCCTATGACTGGTTCACTGTCTGTACTTACCATTCCTCGACAAACATAGGAGCACAGCTCCCTCCAGAGGTTCACGGTTATTGACACTGTGGGATCCCTAGGAATCTACGCGTCTAGGTCCCATTCACTTTCAGGTCACAAGTACAAACATACAATGGGTACAGTATCTCAACATGCAAGTCTAGCCTTGGTTTTTGCAATAAACAATTATCAGTTATGGAAACACGGATATCACGAGGCATCAACTAATGAACAACCAAAAACGTACTTGCAGGCAACATATTATGATACTAGAGCATTCCACATATAGAAAAGCCTCGAACAAGGAAGGGACAGCTCACCCTACCTGGAATTGGAGTGCTCGTCCACACTTGGATCCGTTTCTGACTTTCAATCCTTCGTCTGATTCCAAGTGCACATGCTCGAGTCCTTTATAATAAAATTGAGTCAATGAGTAACTTAATGTCATTAAAACTCAACTAACCGAGCAACCAAAGCATTTATTTAAATTCCTTAAAGTCCAACGAATTATCTTTTGATCGAAACAGCGATTTAGAACTTATGCTTGAAAGAGTTTCCTTTAGTAGATAAAATCTATTATCCATTCCTAAATAATCCAAATGATGCAGCATTTGAATCATTTAGGATATGGTCATTATACTTGGCACTTTGACCTTTATTTGTTTAGCATTTTACTTTAAGAAAACAAAGGATAATTTACCATTCTCGAATGATTTAGCTTACCATGTTCATTCCGAGATATGATACCACTTGAGTACTTCCATTTGTAAATTGTTTCATGAACTTCAATCCAATATCCTAATTTAACTCAATCAAACAAAATCCACCATTTTCATTTCCGAACCCCAATCAACATTGATGATTACTCAAGCTCCTCATTTTCTTTTACAACAACCATTTATTTTACAATATGGCAATTCAAACTCCGTCATCGTTTTAACTAACAACACTAATCTTCTCCACACATCTAGCCATTTCATGCTTGTCTACAGTATACTTTATTGTAATCGATAACTTTAAGAGGCATTAATCAATCAAGCAATTAACCGGGTTCCCACCATTTAATCAACAACAATTCAAACTCAATGCTTTCAATCGATAAGCCACAGTTACAACCATTTGAACATCACCACACCAACAGTACTCAGTAACTAGAGACCCAGACCCTTACCAATTCTTCTTCTCCAAACTGAGGGCTAATTCCAATTGCTGCAATCTACCATCAACAGTCGGGTAACACTGTTGCCTCTAAAAATCACCTCGGCCTATACAGCCGAGGGATCAAGGAACAAATGTCCTTCTCGATGAATAGATGCGGAGCGTGCCAGCACACGGCCAGAAGGCCAAGTGTGCAACTGTAGGTGTAGTGGATGTAGATCTGACTTATCAAGCAATCGTTAGCCGAGGAAGGAACTTATTCTCGGCTGCGGTTCGATGCCTCTAGATTAAGGACTTGGTGGCTGAAGGTCGGACGAGTTAGGTGCGGTCGTGAGAGTATGAGTAAATATGAGAGTAATAGCTATTATGCGACCACGAACAGTAAATAGTACAATCAAACAAGTAAAGCATAAAGACAATAAGGAGCAAATAAAAGATAATAACAACGAAACTAAAAACTGGAATGGCTGCAAATTATCAACTATTGTTTGAAAGAAAACAAAGAGAACAATTCGAAATCGATACTAGGCTACAAGAAAGATAAAGTAACTGAGATTGTAACTAGCAGAGCAAATAAACTAAGGTAACAGACGGAAATTCTACCTAAGCAAAAGGTAAGACGAAATAAGAAAAGCTTGATGGCTTGAGTTTCTGGAGTTGTGTGTGTTTTGTCTTCTGTCGATGCTTCTATTTATATCGGCTGCTTTATGACTTGAACTGATCTCTTGACTCTTTGAAGTTGAGTGGAATTCGGCCTCCTCTTGCCTCAGTGACTCTATCTTGATTCGGCTTCAATACTTATCGTCGGCTGACTTGACGCTGGACTCTATCCGGATTGGCTTTGATGGACGTCATCAACGGCTGCAATTAATCTTGAAGTAGGCTTATCTTGGATTGAACTCTCCTCATCGGCTGACATGAACTTCAAGTCAATTGAAATACTACTTGATCAAATTTCATCTTTATCGCTTATTGGCCGATTGCCAGATTGGCCTCTTCTGGCAATCGGCCATTATCTTTCTAAGTCGAGTTCGGATTGGAAACCAATTAGAGTATTGGCCAACGGGCTTTTAGACAATAACCCAATGACTACCGGCCGGCCGATAACCAATAACCTAGCTACGTCTGACTCATGTTGGACCAACTGAAGTGTCCACTTATTCATCGGCCAACATTTCTAGCTACCGACCCAAATTACTTGTAGAGCGGCTCATTGTAATTAGAAATGACTATGCACATTAGTTATGTCCTAGTGGCCATGCAAATGTGGGTACAAACATTTCCCCCCCAAATTTCTTAAGCATCGGCGACATTCGCCGAGTGGTTGAGAAATTTGAGTCAACCTGGCCCCCTAATCGACTTCGAGAAAATTTGAGAAAATGAAATTCGAGTAGGTAAGTGAGTTGTTCGTTAGTAAGCCAAACCAGGTTAATGGTGTGGATAACAAGGAAATATAGCTTTTGGTGGCCAACAATTTAATAGATACATGGAAGCGAATGACAATTAATTTTCGAATCGGTCAACAGAAGAGCGAATAGGCATATCGGCTAATGAAGGCCAACAATTAATTTACTCGAGTGTGGCCGATTGATAGAACTAGAGTTGGCCGACACGTGAGAATGGCTCATGGAAGCCAACAAGTGAAAAATGCGAAGTATTAGCCAACAAACGAAAAATATTGTAAGGAATCCAATTTGCAGCTCATGTTGGCCAATACATGGAAATTTTCAAATTGGCTAATAAGGCTATTTCGGGTAAGCCAACACATGAAAAAGTTCAAGTTGGCCAATAAGTGAGAAAATCTAAGTTGGCCAACAAAAGAGAGTAAGCCATCAAGGGAATCAATTTGTTGCTCTTGTTGGCCAACACATGGAAAACCTTAAGTTGGCCATTAAATTCAAGTGAAGGAGAGTAGGTCAACAAAGGACTTCAAATTTTAAGTCAGCCAACACAAGAGAGAATGGTAACTAACCCAAATTGAAGGTGGCAGCCAACTCAAGAGTTCAAATTTTAAGTTGGCCAACAAAAAGAAAGCAAGCCAACAAAAACAAATTTTGAGTTGGCCATCAAAGAGAGAGGGTCAGCCAACTCAAGAGTTCAAATTTTAAGTTGGCCAACGAAAAGAAAGCAAGCCAACAAAAACAAATTTTGAGTTGGCCATCAAAGAGAGAGGGTCAGCCAACACAAAAGAAAATTGCATGTTGGCCAACAAAGAAAGAGGCAGCCAACACAAAAGAAAGCTGCAAGTTGGCCATTGAAAAGAAAAGTTGGTCAGCCAACAAAGAGAGAGATGTAGCCAACTAAAAAGAAAAGTGGTCCCATTCGGATCATATGTGCACCACTCTATCAAGGGTTGACCACTTCGTTTTTCTTTCAATGCTTTCTTTAATCATTTTATCTCCTCAATCTTCTATTATGACCACAAAAAGAGAAACCTCTTTTATTTCTAGTAAAAGCAAGCTGCCCTCTGGTAAGTGAATCTCTCAGCTCCAATTGAATCTTGTAGCTCCAATATCCTCAAATTCAACAACACCCTCATTTAATGGTGATCTGGGTATGAAGCCGAGTGTATCCCCGTGGCCACGCAAGGTACTACATATTTTGAATTTTTACATTTGAGTTTGTAAATTAGAAAACTCAGATATGAAGAATCTGATGAATCTCCCTTGTATATTTCGAGTTTAGCTTTGCATAATCACCTCTCCTATTGTTCCAGAGCTGAAATCATAGCTGGGAATCCCTTGATTTTCAGCAAATCCTGCTTTAGTAGAGTTGTTTGGAAGCTGGGTATCCCTTGATTACAGGTACGGCTCTTGGTTCTTAAATGCAGGTGCATATTTTGGTTTTCTGCACTTGAGCTTCTAATTGCCTAGAAAATCTACTGTACATCCCATGAACTAAATAAATGAGTTCATGCTTGTAATTATGAGTGGATCAATCATGTTCCCAGATTTGCATTGGTCAAAAATAAAATTCTGACCTTATCATTCAAGACCCACTAACTCTTCCATATTTATAATTAATTAAAGCAATTGTGGATGGTGCCATTCCATTGGCATGTTGCCTCTCAGATTGATCCCCCCTATTTGTGGGCTAGCTATTAATTATGCTTTTCATATTGCTTAATTGCTTTGGCTCATAATTGCTTGTGGGTCTTGATTGATCCACTCTATATATATATATATATATATATATATATATATATTTAACTTGGCATCCTGTTCATTCCGTTTATGGACAAAAGCATCAACTCAAGCCATCAATTAATATATGCTGCATTGACAGCAATGATATGAGCTAACTGTTGCAGCAATGATATGAGCTAACTGGGATAGTCTGTTACTTTCAATCACCACATGTGGTGGGGGCAATAATTGTTGCAGCAATTATATGAGCTAATTAATTGCAGCAATTATATGTTTTGTTGCTAGGAGCTAATTGTTACCAGAGACTATCCCAGATCACTATTAATATACGGTTCATTGATTGCAATTGTCCTAGCTTTTTATTTTATTATTTTTTTTATTTATGCAATTGCTGTCAA
The DNA here is from genome assembly GCF_002994745.2 of Rosa chinensis. Taxonomy (NCBI): domain Eukaryota; kingdom Viridiplantae; phylum Streptophyta; class Magnoliopsida; order Rosales; family Rosaceae; genus Rosa; species Rosa chinensis. The sequence goes on from NC_037094.1 coordinate 38,296,697, forward strand.
TCAATTGCAATTGCAATTATAAAATGTGCGGCACTTATATGAGGCCTCTTCCCCATGCAATTAATATATGTTTTGGTTCATGTCAATTGTCCCAACTTCTTTGCCGAGTGGCCATGCAATTGTTCCAGGTTTTTTTTTTTTTTTTGATGATGCAATTGCTGTCAATCAATTGCAATTGCAATTATAAATCCCCTATATATGTTGTAGTCTCAGAAATTGGCCTCGCATATAATTAATAGCACGATCTTGTAGCAATGACTTTGTTCACTCATATAATTATGTGCTATTAATCTAATTGATAAACCTTCAATTAGTTTATTTGATAAACCTCGGGCAGCGAGTCTTTTCCATGTGCAATTGGCCATATAAATACATATATATATATATATATTTTATATGTCGAGAATGTCTTGGCTCATATGCATGTAATATGCTTTTGCCCCCCCCCCCCAAGTTTCGTGGTTTTCGGCGAATAGCACCGAATAACTAGAAACTTGGTGTGCTAACCAATTATGCTCTATATCATGTAGGACTTGGTTGTCCAAGCAATGGCGTCAAAAGGGACTGGAGAAGACAATTATGAAGGCAAACAAAAAAGTATCATCAAACGCTCATTTGCAGTCGCGGAAGCACTAAGTCAAGCCACTGAAAAGAATGCCTCGGCCTTTATGAATAGAATAACACAACGAGTCCCGAATGAAGGTAGGGTACGTCAACTTGGCCCAAGTTTCTAGAGTGATATACCGGCCGATGTGGAAAAAATTCTGAGCCAGCATGAAGTAGATGATTCTAGCTATTTCAGTGAAGGAAAAGCATGGGGAGCATGGGGAACAAAACCAGGAAAATGGCCTGGTGAAACGGCCAACTGGATTCCGTGGGTAGAACGAGTCGAGAAGCGATTTGGGGAAATATGGAAACGACTTGGGATCTATAATGCCATCAAGCTGTCCACCATTACTATTCCTTGTGACCGCTCCTTGCTGGCTGCCGCTATGTGTTTTTAGAGTTCTCAAACAAACTCTCTGGAGCTTCAGTTTGGTGCACTTAGTCCGACCTTGATTGATATAGCGGCCATTATAGGCCTGCCGCCACATGGACAAGTGGTGGACATTGTATTTGCAGAAGGAAAGTTTGACATTGATCTTGGTGGTGAGCTAAGAGATCGAAGTAAGGGCAGACCAGCCGTTGCCAATTATAATACATGGATTGAGGTGTTTAACAGCGACTTGGGAAATAAGTCACTTGATAGTATTGGCAGTCCAGAAGAGAAAGAGGAAAGCCAGCAGGAGACAATGGAAGTAACTCCTGTTGAGCATGCTGCGTTTCTTGCCTTTTGGATATGTAAGTACTTAGTGTGCACAACTTCTAAAAAAGTGAATGTGGAGTACTACAAGTTGGTTGAAGCATTAGCAAGTAAAGAAGTACAAGAGAGCGATCAGCCATTAGCTCTTGGTCCATATGTGCTTGCCCACTTATACAGATGTCTTCACCATTGTGTGACCGAAGGACTGAATCCAAATTGGTCTGGGCCATTGTGGATTTTTCAGTTGTGGCTGCACACTTACTTTCCCTCTTTCAGACAGCCGGGTTTAGCATTGGCCGTAGACACCACTCTTGGACAACAATTGGCTCCTCTTGATTTACTTCCTCATTCGGCAGAAGAGTGTTTTGAGGTGTTGTTCAAGTGTCCAGAGTTTTCTGCAGAACAGTTTGCCGTTTGTTTCAGTAGGAAGTATCCATCCTACCTTGCAATGGATATCAGCCAACACGCCTCAGAAAGTGATATCTTCACCATTGTGTGACCGAAGGACTGAATCCAAATTGGTCTGGGCCATTGTGGATTTTTCAGTTGTGGCTGCACACTTACTTTCCCTCTTTCAGACAGCCGGGTTTAGCATTGGCCGTAGACACCACTCTTGGACAACAATTGGCTCCTCTTGATTTACTTCCTCATTCGGCAGAAGAGTGTTTTGAGGTGTTGTTCAAGTGTCCAGAGTTTTCTGCAGAACAGTTTGCCGTTTGTTTCAGTAGGAAGTATCCATCCTACCTTGCAATGGATATCAGCCAACACGCCTCAGAAAGTGAGACGAGATGGGAGACTGCGTGTTCAGCTTGGAAGAGTGCAATAGGTATGAGGGATCTCTTCTGGGGTGCCTTGTCTGGTAAAACACTCAAGTGTGGAGTGGAGTTATATTCACCATCCTATTTCAGTCGTCAGTTGGGATATTATCAAGCTATACCGGCTCCAGTGCCAGAATCGTCAAACCGATATAGTTCATTGTGAGCCGTTTTCTCCAACAAGGACGACATTGAGCAGAATAACAAGGCGTTTTTGTACAACATGAGCTTTCCCATGAAGACAAGAGTAGCAACTAGCAAGAGTTCCTCCCAGTTCAGAGAGTGGTGGGCAAAACGAGTAGGTAGCCGCTTTAAAGATGGGTTGGTGTCGGCTAGGCGATCGGCTTTTGCAGGAAATCCATGGGCACAAGAGAAGCCGAAAGCTGTAAGGCGTGGTAAAATAACAAGCAAAGTTGCTAGAGCAATCCCAACTATAAGTAAGTTGTTGCCCCCCCCCCCCCCCCCCCCCCAAGTGTACTTTCATTTATGCACATGTTGTTAGTTTGTTCACTAACTTGAGGTTTGTTGATTGTAGGCGGCCAAGAGTCTTTGAAGAAGTGTGCTAAAGGGAGCACAAAGAGAAAGGCCATCCATAGTGCGGCCACTGAGGCGGCCAAAGGTAGGCCGAAATCAATTTGAATTGCAGTCGGCCATTATGTAAGGAATCATGGTCGATGGCTAATGGCGTTTTCTGTTTTGTCTCCTTTGAATAATAGATGGTGCCACCATGTCTTCAACGTCTCAATCTCTTCCAGTGAAACAACCGGCAAAACAAGACGAGCAATCCTCTGAGAGCGAAGAACAATTGTGCGTGGCCAAACGAAGTTGCCTAGAGACATTCAAGGCATGACACAGCACCAGAGAGAAGAATTGGCTATTAGCTTGAGCATAAATATGACATACTTTATATGATGAATTTGCAGAAGGCCAACATCCAAAATGCCATTCCTAGTGAAACAGAGGAATCCGTGGAACTAACCATTGATAAAGATGGCCAACCAAGTAGTGACGAACCTGTGGGGGAGATAATTTCTCTTGAAAGAATGGCTGAAAGCGACGTTGGGGCAATGAATATAGAAGAGACACTTGTGCTCACCCAAACTTCAACGCAAGCCAGTATTCCCTCCTCGTCGCTTAGTGAGCAACACATGGTGTTGGCTAATGAACTAGTAAGTATGCACCAAATATGTTTCGTGATTACTTCCCTTCTATTATGCTAAAGAACTGATTGTTAGTGGCTGACATTGTAGGAAGGTGATCAAGGGTTTGAAGCCGAACTTCAGGCTTTCATGAGGGCATTTTCGGCCGATGCTCTAATCCAACCAAAATGCTGCTCGGCCATTTCGCAGTTACCAACCCCGCAATTGACATCAAGGGAGGAAGTTGATGGGGCTCTGAAGGTGGTAAAGGAAATGTTAGCGCAGCCATTAAAAGAATTTGTGGAAACAGGCCAACTATCAAAAGTGAAAGTGGCCATGGATTTGTTACTTGGAGCCAAATACTTTGCCCCTCCCAAGGTAGCTCTCATTGGTGAGAAGCTAGAAGTGTTGACCCAACAAATATTCCATGTAGCTGGTTCATACCAAGAAATAGAAAAAAGGAGACAACAAATCTTGGCTTGTGAGCAAATGAAGAAAGCCTTGGTTCCCGAGTTTGGGTGGTGTATGGAACAAAAACGGGTTGTGGAGTCTCTTGAAGGCAAGATAAATGAATTGGAAAGACAATTGGCGTCCTTGAAACAAGAGAGACAAGAAGTGGGGGAAAAGCTTCTTCAAAGGAGTAGGCAGTGTTTCCAAAGCCAAGGACAACTGAAGAAAATAGAGGCCGAATTGAAAAATTCCGAGCCTAGGTGTATGCAACTTGAGAGTGACCTTCAGGATACTAGTTGTACCTTGGGAGCTCTTAAAGCTTTATTAGCCGAGTAATGATGATTGATGTATGTGGCTCTTTTGTCGGCCGTTGGCCGGTTTTTTGTAAACATTTGAAAGTTATGGGCCGATGAAAAACTTAATTAATTATTTGCTTGCCGGTAGATTATCATAAACATCGTTGGGTCATGGATAGATAATATCTTGTAGTAGTAAATACAAGTGAAGTATAATGGTCAAGCAAACAAACTGGAAATCTGATAAAAATAATCTTTTCGGCTTAATTGCATCGGCCAGAATCAAGATGGCCTAAAATATATATACATTATAAACTAGTGGCCATCTTTTGGTTACACCATTATTCAGCAGCTCGTGCTTCCCACATTGTGGGATAATATTTCTTTAGGCATTGGCCATTAATGGGCATTGCATGTCGTTCGCTGTCTTTATCTTTCAAATGATATGCTCCTTTTCCAAGAACTTTGTCAATAATAAACGGACCCTCCCAATTTGGTGACCATTTTCCAAATCTGGGATCCTTTGTGCCGATGGGTAACACTGCTTTCCAAACCAACTCGCCTTCACCAAAACTCTTGTATTTGGTCTTTTTATTGTAAGCACGAGCGACAGCCTTCTTTTGAGCTTGAAGCCGATCATATGCATCCAACCGCGCCTGGTCAAGATCTTCTAGTTCTTGCAACATTGCCTGACTATATTCGTCGGCTGTGAGATTGTTTTGCATTGCGACTCTCAATGATCTGACTGTCATTTCCATTGGTAAAATTGCATCATGTCCATAAGTCAGAGCAAAGGGAGTTGTCCCTGTAGCCGAGCGTTTAGAGGTCCGATAAGCCCATAAAGTTTCTGATAGAAGATTGTGCCAATCACGCGGATTTTCCTGAATCATCTTTTCCACAATTTGGATGAGGACCTTGTTTGTGGCCTCAGCCTGTCCATTAGCCTGAGCATAATAGGGTGTCGATTGTTGCATTGTAATCTTATACTCGGCCATCCGTCTGATGACAGCTTCAGCTATGAATACCGATCCTCGGTCAGTTGTTATAGTTTCTGGAATACCGAAGCGGTGAATGATGTTTTGCTCAATGAATTTGATCACCTCGACACTACTGATGGAGGTGAATGGAACGGCTTCAACCCATTTTGTAAAGTAGTCTGTGGCTACCAGTATCCATCTGTGCTGTTTGGAAGATGGGGGAGAGATTTGGCCAATTATGTCCATTGCCTAGCCCCGAAAAGGCCATGGCTTCACTATTGGATTCATGGGGAAAGCAGGAACTCTCTGAATGGACCCGTGAAGTTGGCAAGGAGCACAACCTCGAGCATACTCAATACAGTCTTTAAGAATAGTTGGCCAGTAGTAGCCATGTCTCCTAATTAACCATCTCATTTTTATCCCAGCCTGGTATGCTCCGCAAATACCCTCATGAACTTCAGCCATTACTAGCTGGGCATCTTCTGAGCCGAGGCAACGAAGAAGAAGGTCATCATCAGGACTTTTCCTTAGCAGTTCACCATTTTTAATTGTGAACTTGCTAGACAACATTCTAATTTTTCGGCTCCCACCACCATCAGTTTTCATCAAAAGGTGTTGGATTATGTGAAATCTCCAATCACCAAGTGGCACGTCTAACTCAAAGACATCGGCCGGCATACCTCTCTCGGCCAAAGATGGCAACGATTTTCTCTCAATTATGATGATTTTGTTAGTTTGACCTGCTGGAATGCTGACGCCGGAAGCAATTTGAGCCATTTCATTCGCTTCACGATTGAGTTCTCGTGGAAGATGGTGAAATTCCACATCATGAAAACAACTAAGCAGTTGTTGTGCGGCGGCATAATAAGTGGCCAACGAGAGATTTGAACATCTAAAAACCTGGAGCATTTGATTGATGACTAATAGTGAGTCCCCAAACACCTTAACTCTTGTTGCTCCAAGTTCCTCTAATACTTCCAGGCCAATTATTAAGGCTTCATATTCGGCCTGGTTGTTTGTGCAGTTAAAGTCCAGTTTGAAGGCATATTGATGCTTTTGGCCGGTTGGAGATTCAATCACTATTCCTGCCCCGGCGGAGTCACTGGTGCTTGAGCCATCAAAATATAGTAGCCAAGGCTCGTGATACATCTGGCCGACTTGTGCAGTGTCTATTTCAATGTTCTCCATATCTTCAATTTCAACAGAAGAGTGGTCAGCAAGAAATTGAGCCAATGCCTGGCCTTTGACTGACTTCTGGGCCACGTATTTGAAAGTAAATTCAGAAAGCGCCATTGTCCATTTTCCAATTCGGCCTTTGATGATCGGCCGAGTCAACATATATTTAATTAAATCCGTTTGTGAAATTATACGAACAACTGATGGTAACATATAATGTCGTAATTTAATCGCCGAAAAGTAGAGCACGAGGCATAGTTTTTCAATCGGCAAATATCTTATCTCAACGGGTGTGAGGATTCTACTCAAATAATGGATGGCTTGCTCTTTTCCTTGATCATTGTCTTGAGCCAACATGCTCCCAATTGATTCAGTTGTGGCCGCTATGTAGAGCTTCAGCGGCTTTCCTTTCTGTGGAGGTACCAACATTGGGGGTTGTGTTAAATACTTCTTGAGTTCGTCAAAAGCTTGTTGGTGCTCTGGCTCCCACTTGTATTCATCTCCAATTTTCAACTTAAGTAGAGAAGAGAAAGGCCGAAGTTTACCGGCCAAGTTAGAGATAAATCGTCTGAGAAAATTAACTTGACCAAGGAATGATTGTAGTTGTTTTTTGTTAGAAGGAGCGGGTGCATCGATAATGGCTTTAGCCTTATTCTTTTCGACCTCAATTCCCCGCTGGTGAATGAGAAAACCTAGAAAATTTATCGCTGATACTCCGAAAACACACTTTTTGGGGTTCATTTTAAGTTTATGTTTTCTCATACGTTTGAATGTTTGCTCAAGATCGGCTAGATGTCCTGATCGGGTTTTTGATTTAACAACCACGTCATCTATGTACACCTCTACGGTTTTGCCAATTAAATCGTGAAAAATGGCATTCATGGCCCTCTGGTAAGTTGCTCCGGCATTCTTTAAGCCGAAAGGCATCACTACCCATTCAAAGGTTCCAACAAAGCCTGGGCACCTGAAGGCGGTTTTATGGACATCTTCTTCGGCTACAAATATTTGATTATAGCCGGCATGACCATCCATGAAAGATAATATTTCATGTTTGGCCACTCCATCAATTAAGAGATCGGCCATTGGCATAGGATACTCATCTTTTGGAGTTGCTAAATTTAAGTTTCTAAAGTCAACGCATACTCTCATCTTGCCATTTTTCTTCTTACAGGTACAGCGTTGGAAACCCATTCCACATATCTAGCAGGTCTAATAAATTTAGCATGTAATAATCGTTCAATTTCCTCTTTCATTTCAATTTGCACCTCGGCGGAACATCGCCGAGGAGCTTGTTTGTAAGGTTTACAATCATCTCTAAGAGGTAATACATGTTCTACTAAGCTTCTATCGAGCCCGGTCATTTCATGGTACTCCCATGCAAAACAATCCTTATATTCTCGTAATAAAGCCTCCATCGCTGCTCGCAGTTCTGGATCGGGAAGTCTACTGATAGAGATCAGCCGAGGGTTATCTTCATCTCCCAAGTTGATTTGGTCTACAGGATCTTGAGTTTCGGCTTCAGTATCTTCTAATTCGGCCGGGGCTGGGCCGATATCTTCCAACTGCAGTTCTTCTTCCTGTTGTTCTGTAATATATTCCATTAAGTTGATGGCCGAGTTAGACTTGGTAGTCCTGTCGGCCCAATAGGCCAGCAAACATCCTAAAATAGATCAGACTGCGGCCTTTCTTTCTAGAGACCTTGGGTCTCTAGACATTGATATTGTCCTTGAAGAGGTCAACCAGGGTTGGACGCTCTGCATCTTGCAAAACATCCTCACTCCCTAGGTTGACAATTTCTGGGCCGTAACTTGAATAGGTCGGCCCTTGGTATCTCGTCCACTGAAAGTGAAATAACCAATATCGTCTTCATAAAACCTTGCTTCTACTACATTGGTGGATGCTTGAAATGGATTATTGTCTGCTGGAATGACCTCAATTTTGTCGCCATGCCAGAAGATCAAAACTTGATGCAAGGAAGAAGGTACACACATGTTCTGATGAATCCAATCACGGCCAAGCAATGCATTGTAATGAGCAGATGAATCAACCACGAAGAAAGCTGTCATGTTTGTCTTTTCCCCCACTGTGACATCGAGGGGGAGGATACCTCTTGGCCTACTCTTACCTCCAGAGAAGTTGCTCACTGTAATGTCTGAAGGGAGCAAATCGGATTCAGTCCTGCTTAATTTCTTCATGACGGCTGTAGGTAACACATTAACTGCTGCACCATTGTCCACCAAAACTTTCGTTATTGGATATCCCTCTATGTAAGCCGTGATGTATAACGGCTTCAAATGTTGAGCCATTTTGGCCGTTGGTTTTGTGAGTACCACACGGCCTTCTTCATCCTTCAATTGGGCATCGACTTCATTAATCTCAAATCGAGGTTGTCGATCGGCAACAAAGTCGCCGATCAGTTCATTTGACTGACCTGGTTGAGCTTTGAGTTCTGAAGGTAGGACATAAACCATGTTGATGTCCATTGTGTTACCTTCTCCTTTTCCAAAGGCGGCCTCGCCCTTATAAAATGGACATAAGGTTTCTATGTCAAAAGCTGTGTCATCCCCAATGTCGTAATCGAGTCCATTCTCATTGTCATAGTCACCTTGTTCCTCTTCTTCCTCATAATCGACTTCCTCATCACCCTCGTCTCCATAATCGTCTTGCTTACCATTGTTCGTGGCAGCACCTTCTACCATTTCTTCATCCTTCAACTGCTGATTGAGACTGGCTTGTTCTTTCTTCAATTCTTCGATGGCCCCAGTTGTCAGCTTGGTGGATGCCTTCTCTGTCTCTGCTTGCCACTCGATTGCACGAGCCCGCAAGTATTTGGACAAATTATCTAGTAATTTGCTCTCGGCCGATGTGAATCCATAAATCTCAGCAGCTGGATGTTGTTTATGGTAAGTGCGGAGGTAAGTCAGGTCAGCATCAGAAATAGGTAAGTTATCAGTATTGGCTTGTAGCTTACAATTCTCCATCATTGCCTGATAACTGATTTTTAAGCCGATGCTAGAATCCTCAGTGATGAGGTATGACTCTGAAGACATATCCTTTTCTAACATTTTCATCATCGCGCTTTCCTCCTCAGTTAGGCCATAAGTGGCCAATGCTGAATACATCCTATGATATTTTTTCATCATCCCCAGATCTTGATTTGAGAACGGCGGATCCTGTCCTCTCAGTACTCTTATGGTAGGGACTTTTCCATTTGGCGTCTTATCCATAGCCACCTTCTGTACTTCCTTCTGTTGTTCAATATCCTTAGCTTTGGCATTGGCTTTCGCTTGCTCTTCAGTTGCGAAGTCTTTCTTTTCTAAATAATCATCAAGTTCCTTTGCGAGCTGGACCTCTTCTAGCGTTATGCCATAAGTTTCCTCAGCCGAGTGACTTCTATGAAAACATCTACGGAAATGAAAGTCGACTTCTGAAACTGGAATTTGAGCTACTATATCCTTCTTTTGGATTCCTTTGCGATGTGCTTGATACAAAGCTTTTAAACCAGGTGTAATGAATCGGCTATGGAAACCCTGCCGAATCAGAGCATGATCGGCATCAGAATTTGCTACTATTGTATTGAGAATATAGTCTTGACTCCTTGGAAGCCCATAAATTGCAAGGGCTGAATGTTTCTGGTGAAACTTTCTCATTGTTTCTAATTCAGCCAACTTAAATGGAGGGTTGAGATGTTTGAAGACCTTAACCCCTCCTTCAGTAAATCGCAGATGGGGTAGCTTTGGGAAGCTAAGGACATTTTCAAAATGGTCACCGATGGTCTCAAGTTCCATAGGTTCTCCTGAATCCTTATGAAAGTCCTCTCTTATTATAGGGGCTTCTTTGTTATCTGCTTCAGTAGAGCGTCTGACTTCCTGCCCTTCTGACCCTTGCTGCCTTGCGACCGCCACTTCCCTTTGCATACGCCTCTTTTGAGTTTTTGTCAAAGGGGAAAATGGCTGATCTCTGGCCGCTCGGCCATACCACCTATTATCATGAGTAACTGGTGGCCGATATGTCCTATAAGGTCTTCGACCTCTATTTCTAGAAAAGTAATCTTGGTCATAAAATCGATCATCTTGGTCAAAACCTGATCATCGTCGGCCATTGAAACCATCAGCAAAATTTCCCTCAAGATCATCATCTTCAAAAGTTAACCTTCTCCTCACCGAAAGTCGTCCGCTTTCGGCGTTTTCAGATTCCTTTATTCTCTTAAACACACTTTGGGAAGTTTGTTGTCCCTGATAATATCCCTTAGGACTGTGAGGGCCAAAGAGCTTGAGTACTTCATCCTCGGCCAAATTGGCCGTGGGAGTCCCCAGTTCATTGCCAGCATGTTTCCCTCCTGAGTCTCTCTTCTTACTTTCTTCACAATTAGTTGAGGCTTTTAACCCAGGCTTTACCTGTTGATCAGTAGCTAACTCTTGGTTCTTGATTTGCAGAAGATTATTGAGGGTTACCTCACAGTTGCAACGGCTGCATAGAATCACAGCACTGGCCGGCGGTACTTTTGAAGTAGATGACGATGAGGCCTTTAAAGCCGGTGGCATTGTCATATCGTATGCATCCTCATCCTGACTATCATAAACTGGCTCCCTCCTCTGGTCACGAAACATATACCTCCTTCGGGCCCTAGGATCAGAAAAGTTCATATTTGGCCAATTCCTCCTGTGACCTCTTGGGAAGTTGACGTACACCATGTTGACTGGAAAAGGGTCGATATCGACAAGCTAAGCTGGTTTGCTCGTCTTTGGAAACTTCAGCTTTCCTTTTTCGATGAGATCCTGCAAAGCATCACGGTAAAACACACAATTGTTAGTAGAATGCTTTAGTTTCATCGGCCTTAGGTATAACATGGCCATTTGGCAATTTAATTACTTTCTCAGCAAGAAGTTGATCAAAAATTATGTCAGCCTTTGTGATATCAAAAGTGTAAGTGCGGGTAGGTGTCAATCTTAAAGGTGTGCCATCTTTGGTATGGTAGGTTATCGGCTGAGGTTTATCCTTGATTGGGTTTGTTGGCTTTGCAAGGGCTTTACAAACCACTGGCTTGTTTACAAATAGTTCGGCAGCATTGATCTCGGCTGAATCTTCTTCCTCGACCTTCAAACCTTGGAAATTGGCCTCCACAGCATGAACAGTAGGGTTCTTATAATAAGTTCCCTTTGAAGCTGATCTGGCTTGATTCTCTTCTCTAATGATTGCCTCATATCTATCCACGCTAGTGGTTAATTCAAAGATGTCTCTAATATCAACTCCCTCATATTTCTTGCGCAACTCGTAATTTAGACCTTGTTGAGCTATCCGGACAAATTCTAGCTCCCCCAAATTAACTCTGCACTTGTTTCTTGCAGCCTTAAATCTATCCAAGAAATCTTGGGCCGACTCATGTGCTGCTTGATACATTTTTGCTAAATCAGCGTTGGTGACTTCTGGTTCGGCTCTGTAGAATTGCTCATGGAAAGCTCTTTCCATGTCAGCCCAGTTTTGAATAGAATTAGGAGCCAAGTTGACATACCAAGCATGAGCAGGGCCGGTCAGTGAGTTCTCAAACCACTTCAACTTCAAATCGTCATCTCCAGAATGCTCAGCACATCGCGCAGTGAACCGGGAAATATGTGCTATAGTTGATTGGTAATCATCTCCACTGAATAAAGGAAAGTCGGGAAATTTGAATCCCCTCAGATAGTCTCTGTTTTCAACCCTTTCCGGATATGGTTTGGTGTATTTCGGCCTAGTCGTTCTTCTAGGAGCCGGCCCTATAGTTTCTTCACAGATTCTCCTTATCTCTTCGACTGTTAACCCATTGCTAGGTGGATTTTGTCCTCCTAAACCGTTGTTATTTATCAGCTGTTGCACGTAATTATTGGCCATTCCAAATTGGGGTTGAGCTTGAAACGGCTGTCCACCAATAGGAAACTGGGCTAGTGGCTATGGAACATAAGCATGAGCTTGCTTCCATGGAGGTTGAAGTGCTTGGTTGAGTTGGCCTTGTTGATTTTGTATCAGCAAGGTTTGCAAAGTGTTCTGACCATTCACCATAGCCGCCATTGTTTGGTTCAGTTGCTCAAGAGATGTTTGCAATCCTCCTATTGATCGGTTAGTATTCTCTCCCAAAACAGTAGCTAACTGATCTACCAACGTTCTATTGTTGATTTCTCCTCGGGTAGCGAGTTCATTCGTCTGCAATTTAAAAACTTCATTCAATGCTTTGTACATATACTCGGCTGATACTCCGGCCGGACCTAAATAATTATCTTCCACAGTATCTCTAACTCTACCATCTCGTGCTGCATGGATGATAGCACCGGGAGTGGTTACACTATTCGAGGCACACTGAAAAGCATTAAGTGGCAATCCTCTAGACGGACTTTCAGTAGATTGTCTGGCCAAGGCTGCGTCAGCGGCTGCTCGTCTCATGTCTTCTTGCCTTGCAGCGGCGTCGGCTGCCGCTGCTTGTGTGGCCTTCTGTCTTGCGGCTACTTCGACTGCTGCAGTCTTTGCTGCTTCTTGAGCTCTATGTTCATCGGCTGATTGCTCTGCCGACGAAGCATCTGAAGTCCCATTCCCACTTGATTCAAGTGACATTCTGATTGGAGTAAGATCAAGCTTCGGCCGTGATGGACAAAAAGTTGAATTATGTCCTGACTCTCCACACCGAAGACACTTCTTTCCCCTGTTTACACTGTATGGGTTGTCTTGTTTTTGTTGACTAACCTCCTTCCCTTGCATTCAACCTTACTAAGAAAATAGTAATCCTGTGTCCCACTGGGCGTGCCAAAAGATGTTGCCTCTAAAAATCACCTCGGCCTATACAGCCGAGGGATCAAGGAACAAATGTCCTTCTCGATGAATAGATGCGGAGCGTGCCAGCACACGGCCAGAAGGCCAAGTGTGCAACTGTAGGTGTAGTGGATGTAGATCTGACTTATCAAGCAATCGTTAGCCGAGGAAGGAACTTATTCTCGACTGCGGTTCGATGCCTCTAAATTAAGGACTTGGTGGCTGAAGGTCGGGCAAGTTAGGTGCGGTCGTGAGAGTATGAGTAAATATGAGAGTAATAGCTATTATGCGACCACGAACAGTAAATAGCACGATCAAACAAGTAAAGCATAAAGACAATAAGGAGCAAATAAAAGATAATAACAACGAAACTAAAAACTGGAATGGCTGCAAATTATCAACTATTGTTTGAAAGAAAACAAAGAGAACAATTCGAAATCGATACTAGGCTACAAGAAAGATAAAGTAACTGAGATTGTAACTAGCAGAGCAAATAAACTAAGGTAACAGACGGAAAGTGTAACGTCCCGTATCTTAATTTACCTGTTTACTAGTCATTTGGACGGTAAACGACAATTACTTTCACTTTACCGTCGTTTCGATACTTTTAGTGGCCCTAAATTGTTGACTTTTTGTTCGGGTCAAAATTTGAGAAAATGTTCTTCATGAAAGTTGTAGAGGACGTTAAACCGAGCGCGTGGATATGTGGTACGTAAAAATCGGAGTTCGTATGCGAAAGTTATAAGTGAAAATGTGAATGTTACTGTTCATGGTAACTTTCTATATATATAGAAAGTTACTATGGTAGATTTCCATTTCCGGAAATCTACCTTCTTTCTCCTCTCCCCCGAACTCTCTTCTTTCCCCTTTCGGGTCCTTCTTCCACCCTTCGATTCCACGCATTCCGGCCACCAACCGGCGTGCAGCCGGCCACCATAAGAGCTCCTCCCTCACCTCTGCACCCTAGTAGCCTTAGGTTGTGGCGATTTGGCCGAGAAACCTTGAATCGAAGCAAAGTTCCTCATAGGTGCAGTTTGGCTTTTTCTAGCAAATCTTCCATTTCCGGCCGTTTCCGACCACCAAATTGGGACCGTAGGAGCGCCTTGAGCCGGCGAATGTTTCCCCTAAGGCCTCTTGCTCTGATTTGCATCGTGGAGGTCGAATCGACGAAGAACATCCTAGGGGACGAAGCTTGATTTCTGGGTTTTCTTCATCGACTTAATCCGAGCTCTTAAAGGACGACGTACCGAGCTATTGCTCGATGACGGAAAACGAATGCGTGATCGTCGGAATAGTACTGTGAGTGGACTTTTATTTTTAAATATTGATGCATGCATTTATTTTCTTAAATAATGCTCTAGTTTTAATCATATTACTTATTGAGCAAATGATTTGATTTTCGGAAATTCGATCTCGGTTTATCTCGTGGATTTGCTCTCGATAATGAGTTTCAAAGGTTGATTATGATTTATAATATTATTTGACAAATTGCTTATTTCCGAGGTAATTTTCCGGAATTATGTATATTTCTAATTGCCGATTTAAGTTCCTGGAAGATTCTCGAGATGAGTTTCGATGGAGTTGGAATTTCTTATATATTTATCGACTTTCGGTTTTGGCATTGGGAATGCCTTAATGATGATTTCGAGATTTTTCTGGAATATTATCGGAAATGGGATTTCTTAAAGAAATTATAATGATTTATTAATTCTCGCCCATTTGTTTATGATTTCGAGACTATTTTGGCGTGCGGGGTCACGTCGTTGAATACATGGATTTTATCTTGAGAGATTTTGGAGAAGCCTTATGGATTTACGGATTTACTGGTTTTCGATGGTTTCTCCTCACCATACGCGAGTTATGTGATTAGGTCTCCTCCTCACCGACTTTGTGTTGGTGAGTGGCAGTTGAGGTAGCTTATTCTCCTCCTCACTTACTTTGTGTTGGTGAGTGGCAGTAGAGGTGATTTATTCTCCTCCTCACGTGGGTGGCAGTCGAGGTAATGTTCTCCTCCTCACACAATCTATGTGTGAGTGGAAGTCGAGGTTATTAGTTCTCCTCCTCGCACAATCTATGTGTGAGTGGCAGTCGAGGGTAGGTAAAGCCTGGGAGGCTCCATTACCCGTATGGTGATATTTCTTCTCCATATCCTATCATTACTTAACTAGCGGGGCCTAGTCTGATTTTCGTTTTAACCAGCGGGGCTGGTCTTATTCTGTTGAGTATCGGAGTTTCCATCCTTCCTTTTAGTTGTTTGGGACTAGCGGCGCTAGTCGGTTTTCTTGAGCGGAACTCCTTTTGTTTTGTTTTCCCTAAATCAATGCATGCATCGGAAGATTTTTAATAAATTAAATGTGGGAAAGTATAAAATCTCTTTTGTTTAAAATTGTTTATTTTTGTCCACTCACACTAACGTGTTTTCAATACTTTTCCCTGGGCCTTTCGGTTTCAAATGCCCAGTTTGCAAGCGAATTAGTGAGGTCGGGCTTACACAGAGTTGAGGCATAGTTAACAGCATGGCTTCCGCGTTTGCCTTTGGGTTAGGTTGTCCTTATTTACCTTTCTATTTGAATTGCTCTGATTACCTATGGGATTTATGTCTTTCAAGTTGAGATTTGTGTTTTGTGAATTGGAGATTGATGTTGAGTTGGGGAGCAGGGTGGCTCCAGAAGTATAAGGATGATTTGATTTAGAAGTGTAAATGCTTTCTACAGGTTTTGGGTAGCCCATTTTAGGGGAAGTTCCGCTGAATTTTTGGTAGAATTTCTTCTAAGGTGGCCCTCGCAGGGCCACTTCGGATTTCAGGGTGAAATCCGGGGCAGGTCCTGTCAATTGGTATCAGAGCATTAGGTTGTCAGATTCTGTAGACTCGTTCTATCTTGTTACCTTATACGCTTGATGTTACGCAGAACCTCTCGAGTGATGGCTCGACTGCAGCGGTTTCACATCGTTTACTCTTCGGTGCTGATGTACTCATTAAGTGTGTGAGGTACATGTCTAGATGGTGTTCCTTTAGGTGCTATGCCTCTTGTACGCCGACCTCCTAGGGTTTTCGTTGCGTAGCGGATTGTTCGCTTGTTTTGCACATTTCCCTGCTGATGGTAGAGTAAGACTACTCTACAATTTTGAGTTGTGCTATGAAATATGATTCGAGGAAATGTTGTGGTTATTTCTTCCTCGGTGCCAGTAAGTTGTTGGGCAGGGTTTAAGATGCGAGAACGGAATTCTATTCCGTGCTTGAGTGTTTGAGACGAATGACTGGAGGTGATAATTGGTTTGGAATTAGGATTGTTGGGAAAATGGAACTAGTGGTAATAGTAGTTTTGATTTTATACCGAGAGATGTGTTGGATGGCATGATTGGTCTTGTAGGTGATTTTTGGGGCGTTATTGGCAGTCCTTGGGGGTTGTTGGAAATCTTTGGACTGGTCATCTTGGATTGTTGACCTAGCCATGACATTTGGATTTAGTTTTGTTCGGACTGCAGGAATAATTTCAGGTATTTTGAGTTATGAATCGGCCATCTTAAGTTTTGGATCGTAGTGAGTTTTGAGATGTACAGAAGTGAGTTTTTGAAGTTATTATGTGTTTTAAGTTTTGTAGGCGGGACGCTTGAAGTTTTGAAATGGAGTTTGAAATAGTTTTGCATTTGAAACTTGAGTATTTAGTTGGATGCGTAGAGCTTTATATTAGAGTTACGATTTTTGGCAGTATTTTAATTGGGAGGAATAAAACCAACTTTTTGTAAATGGTATTGTACGAGAGTGTGTGTCTTGGTCATTTGATTTTAAGTGAAATGGTTCAACGTAATTTCGGGGATTGACGGTAGTGACGCTGTTGGGGTATCCATAGTGGTTCAAACGAATTACTATGTGATACGGAGTTTGATTCGGTTTCTGAATCATGAAGTCATCGGAATTGAAATGTAGTAAGTTCTTGAAGGAGTAAGTGTCAGACTGATTGGTTGAGATGTTATAAGAGTAGTAAGTAGAGTAACTCTAAGGACATGGGTTTTCCCAGTTGACTCATGGAGTATTCTAGGTCATAGTTTGACCGGAGTTCTAAGTTATATTTTGAGTAAAACTTCTTATGGGTTGAACTTGAGAATTGGATCGTAATGTGGTGGGACCACTGTCGGATCCTGGTATCGCTGGGTGTGATACATGATGTAGACGGGTGTCCTTCATCCTAAAACTGGTGATGTGGTCAGGGGGAATGGCCCGTGTAGCAATAATTTGGAATTTGAAACCAATTACGAGCACAAAAGTGAGAATTGAGGTTTTGAAAGGTTTTGGAAATCAAGGACATTCGGATCGTCTTACAACGGTTGCGATCACTTTTATCGCGCATGGGGGTACTATTAAGTGTCATTGGATATCCATTTGGGTGAAATTGTAGAACTTGGAATCAAGAATTGGTCGTAGTGACCCCACGGGGTGTCCATAGTAATTCAAGTGGAAGTGCTAGGCGATGTAGTTATGATCTTAATTTAAAATCTTTGAGTTATGGCGAAGGTTTGGAGGCAATTTTCCTTGCGGGGCGACGATAGTCAACGAGTTTCGATTTGTCTTTTGGGGACTATGAAAGAATTTCTTTCCTGCTTATGGATTACGTTGTTACTTCAATACCTCTTTTCCTAAATTCGTGAGTCGATTTTCTTCTCGGTAGTATTTGAGGTGCTTTACTCTCGTGTAAACGATGCACTTTTGCTTACTTACCGAGCCGTTTACAGGTTGCTTTGAACATAGGGTTTTGCTGTCGCGAATGGAGGTAAACTTTTTTTTGGGGATTGATCAAAATTTGAATCTAGCATCTAGTAATTCAGATTGTGATGCTCTCGGTAGTGCGAATTACTGGGGTATATGAACTAAGATAATATTTGGGGGCAATAGAGATCAACGAGAATGACATGGATCCAATCAGATTTCAGATCTATGACTATTAAAGAAGTGTAACCTCAACTAAGAACAGCTTTAGTGTGTTGCATCCCCTCCTAAATTTGAATCTTTGGGTTCGTTCGAGGATTTCCTTTATGCGTTGACAACTATGGGACCTTTAAGTGAACGACCTTCGATCAGGAATTTAAGCACAAACAATTAAGGAAGTCATTTGTTTTGGAATTGTTGACTAGCAACGACCATCTTGTGGTTATCACAATATTGATGGTGAATGGGTTGGTTTTTCACTAGGCGATTTTTATGAGGAAGTTTTGAATGCTATAATTTTAATAGGGTGGTTTGTGACGCCAATACCATGTGTTATCTGAGCTAACCATTGATAGGAATTTTCTAGTTTGCACTCCTTTCAGACTTTGATATCTCAGGTTATGAGTATTTAAAGGAGGAGTGGTCAAGGTTGAAATTTCGGATCCCATTATTTCTTGTTTAGCTTGAATTATTTTTCAAGGAAAGATTTGGGGCGAATGGCACACAACCCAATATTCCTCGAATTCCATACCTGGGCATATACCCACGATTTATTGGAAATTAAATTGACAGCAGGAGTGTGAATCCTCAGTTTCCTATGATTTAATTTGAGAGGTAGGTAGCGTTTGAGAAATTGTGGTGCAATAATTGTTCGCGTAGTATGGTCTTTGGAATTGTTATTGTTGAAGCAGTAATTATATTAAATAAGTGTTGTTTTTTGTGGTAGCTAAGGCGCTACTTGTCTTGGGCTTGTGGTTAACTGTGATCACCTAGTGGTTATCACCACGTTATTGGTGAACAGAGTGGATCTTCACCATACAAGTTATATGAAAAGATTATGGATACCTCTTTCCAACCGAATGACTTGTGATGTCAATATCTTGTGCTATCTGAACTATATACCTGTTGTGATTTGCTGGAATAGTTGGGATGGTCGGGGACTCTATGGATTGTTAAGCCTTACCATCCCCAGTGTAGTGAGACTGGTGTGTTATTAATGTGTACTTCGGGTTGGTGTGTACTCCTCAGCGGTATGAAATTTCGAGGACGAAATTTTTATAAGGAGGGGAGAATGTAACGTCCCGTATCTTAATTTACCTGTTTACTAGTCATTTGGACGGTAAACGACAATTACTTTCACTTTTACCGTCGTTTCGATACTTTTAGTGGCCCTAAATTGTTGACTTTTTGTTCGGGTCAAAATTTGAGAAAATGTTCTTCATGAAAGTTGTAGAGGACGTTAAACCGAGCGCGTGGATATATGGTACGTAAAAATCAGAGTTCGTATGCGAAAGTTATAAGTGAAAATGTGAATGTTACTGTTCATGGTAACTTTCTATATATATAGAAAGTTACTGTGGTAGATTTCCATTTCCGGAAATCTACCTTCTTTCTCCTCTCCCCAGAACTCTCTTCTTTCCCCTTTTGGGTCCTTCTTCCACCCTTCGATTCCACGCATTCCGGCCACCAACCGGCTTGCAGCCGGCCACCACAAGAGCTCCTCCCTCCCCTCTGCACCCTAGTAGCCTTAGGTTGTGGCGATTTGGCCGAGAAACCTTGAATCGAAGCAAAGTTCCTCATAGGTGCAGTTTGGCTTTTTCTGGCAAATCTTCCATTTCCAGCCGTTTCCGACCACCAAATTGGGACCGTAGGAGCGCCTTGAGCCAGCGAACGTTTCCCCTAAGGCCTCTTGCTCTGATTTGCATCGTGGAGATCGAATCGACGAAGAACATCCTAGGGGACGAAGCTTGATTTCTGGGTTTTCTTCATCGACTTAATCCGAGCTCTTAAAGGACGACGTACCGAGCTATTGCTCGATGACGGAAAACGAATGCGTGATCGTCGGAATAGTACTGTGAGTGGACTTTTATTTTTAAATATTGATGCATGCATTTATTTTCTTAAATAATGCTCTAGTTTTAATCATATTACTTATTGAGCAAATGATTTGATTTTCGGAAATTCGATCTCGGTTTATCTCGTGGATTTGCTCTCGATAATGAGTTTCAAAGGTTGATTATGATTTATAACATTATTTGACAAATTGCTTATTTCCGAGGTAATTTTCCAGAATTATGTATATTTCTAATTGCCGATTTAAGTTCCTGGAAGATTCTCGAGATGAGTTTCAATGGAGTTGGATTTTCTTATATATTTATCGACTTTCGGTTTTGGCATTGGGAATGCCTTAATGATGATTTCGAGATTTTTCTGGAATATTATCGGAAATGGGATTTCTTAAAGAAATTATAATGATTTATTAATTCTCGCCCATTTGTTTATGATTTCCAGACTATTTTGGCGTGCGGGGTCACGTCATTGAATACATGGATTTTATCTTGAGAGATTTTGGAGAAGCCTTATGGATTTACGGATTTACTGGTTTTCGATGGTTTCTCCTCACCATACGCGGGTTATGTGATTAGGTCTCCTCCTCACCGACTTTGTGTTGGTGAGTGGCAGTTGAGGTAGCTTATTCTCCTCCTCACTTACTTTGTGTTGGTGAGTGGCAGTAGAGGTGATTTATTCTCCTCCTCACGTGGGTGGCAGTCGAGGTAATGTTCTCCTCCTCACACAATTTATGTGTGAGTGGAAGTCGAGGTTATTAGTTCTCCTCCTCGCACAATTTATGTGTGAGTGGCAGTCGAGGGTAGGTAAAGCCTGGGAGGCTCCATTACCCGTATGGTGATATTTCTTCTCCATATCCTATCATTACTTGACTAGCGGGGCCTAGTCTGATTTCCGTTTTAACCAGCGGGGCTGGTCTTATTCTGTTGAGTATCGGAGTTTCCATCCTTCCTTTTAGTTGTTTGGGACTAGCGACGCTAGTCGGTTTTCTTGAGCGGAACTCCTTTTGTTTCGTTTTCCCTAAATCAATGCATGCATCGGAAGATTTTTAATAAATTAAATGTGGGAAAGTATAAAATCTCTTTTGTTTAAAATTGTTTATTTTTGTCCACTCACACTAACGTGTTTTCAATACTTTTCCCTGGGCCTTTCGGTTTCAAATGCCCAGTTTGCAGGCGAATTAGTGAGGTCGGGCTTACACAGAGTTGAGGCATAGTCAACAGCATGGCTTCCGCGTTTGCCTTTGGGTTAGGTTGTCCTTATTTACCTTTCTATTTGAATTGCTCTGATTACCTATGGGATTTATGTCTTTCAAGTTGAGATTTGTGTTTTGTGAATTGGAGATTGATGTTGAGTTGGGGAGCAGGGTGGCTCCAGAAGTATAAGGATGATTTGATTTAGAAGTGTAAATGCTTTCTACAGGTTTTGGGTAGCCCATTTTAGGGGAAGTTCCGCTGAATTTTTGGTAGAATTTCTTCTAAGGTGGCCCTCGCAGGGCCACTTCGGATTTCAGGGTGAAATCCGGGGCAGGTCCTGTCAGAAATTCCACCTAAGCAAAAGGTAAGACGAAATAAGAAAAGCTTGATGGCTTGA
The DNA here is from genome assembly GCF_002994745.2 of Rosa chinensis. Classification (NCBI taxonomy): domain Eukaryota; kingdom Viridiplantae; phylum Streptophyta; class Magnoliopsida; order Rosales; family Rosaceae; genus Rosa; species Rosa chinensis. Next base: position 38,317,995 of record NC_037094.1, read on the forward strand.
GTTTCTTGAGTTTTGTGTGTTTTGTCTTCTATCGATGCTTCTATTTATATCGGCTGCTTTATGACTTGAACTGATCTCTTGACTCTTTGAAGTTGAGTGGAATTCGGCCTCCTCTTGCCTCAGTGACTCTATCTTGATTCGGCTTCAATACTTATCGTCGGCTGACTTGACGCTGGACTCTATCCGGATTGGCTTTGATGGACGTCATCAACGGCTGCAATTAATCTTGAAGTAGGCTTATCTTGGATTGAACTCTCCTCATCGGCTGACATGAACTTCAAGTCGATTGAAATACTACTTGATCAAATTTCATCTTTATCGCTTATCGGCCTCTTCTGGCAATCGGCCATTATCTTTCTAAGTTGAGTTCGGATTGGAAATCAATTAGAGTATTGGCCAACGGGCTTTTAGACAATAACCCAGTGACTACGGGCCGGCCGATAACCAATAACTTAGCTTCGTCTGACTCATGTTGAACCAACTGAAGTGTCCACTTATTCATCTGCCAACATTTCTAGCTACCGACCCAAATTACTTGTAGAGCGGCTCATTGTAATTAGAAATGACTATGCACATTAGTTATGTCCTAGTGGCCATGCAAATGTGGGTTCAAACAAACACCTAACAAATACAAGATCATCAGTAACCAACCCTTGACCATTTCGGTATCCCAAAACAGAACCTGCACATGGTTCTTACCTTCTTCGATTTCAATTGAAACTGACCCGACCAGCAGTTTTCTCCTTCTCCAAAACTTCCAGAAATGCTGAAATCCTTAACCTCATACAATCCAATTTGAACAACAACAATTAGGGTTTTCAATCTAAATCGAAGCAGGAACCTCAACTAAGAAGAAGGGATAAAAATCCAGCTTACCAGAAGAAAAGGATAAGCTGGTGGCGCTCACGGCGGCGTCCACGGTGGAGGTGGCTCTAGTCGGAATCGGAGGTCGGGATTTGGGGGATTTTGGCGATTGACGCGACATTGGATCTATTTCTAGAGGTGGTGTCGCTCAGGCGAGGCCGAAGAACGGTGAATTGATCTCAACCGAATAAGAGATTCCGGCGGCGCTCGTGCAGCCTTGTCCGGCTTCGGTGGGTGGCGGAACTTCTGGGTTTTGCTCCTCGTTGCTTACTGAGTCAGGTGGCGACGTCATTGTGGCGAGGTGGTGGTCAGAAATCGACGGAGGAGGAAGCGTAGTGGTGTCGGGGATTTTGGTGGTCATGTGAAGAGGTTGAAGACGATGGCATTAAGTGGCGGACGATTGTTAGAATTTCAAATCCAACGTAGTTGCCCATTCGTCTGTAAGGACCCATCATAGAGTGTTGTGGCGGCGCAATTGACACATAAATGGCACACTCAAATATGCGTAAGTATGATACTTATACCCAGTCACTAGCTATAACGCAGAAGGAGATTGAGTGGCGGTGGGTCGTAGACGAATTAGCATAGTTGCATGCGATATTGCATCACCCCAAGCGAATATAAGGAGATTGGTGCTCATTACCAATGTCTTGACTACCATTGTAGTCATTTCTGTGAAACCATTTCGGTGTGTACATGGGAATATGATGTCCAACATCAGTCCCATTGCAATAAACATCGAAAGTCTTCGATGTAAACTCTCTAGCAGTGTCAAATCCAATTTGACTGAATAGGATGATTCAAGGAGTGAGCCCATTGTCATATGATATGTGCTAGGAGTGTAGCATGAGCAGCATTACAAGTGGACAATGGCACAACACGTGACCAGCGTGTTTGCGTGTCAACCAACATTATGAGATATTTAAACGTCTGCAAGTTGGTTGAATTAGTCCATAGAATCCCCATGGATTCTATGTAAGAACAGATTGAGTATTTTCATATCCTTTGCATAGGACAATCTCAGTCCTAATTTCCCTAAGGAACGGCTTTGTAAAACGAGCGAGAGGCCTTAGAATCAACCAATGAGGATTTTGGTTGGGCCTAAGCATCTGAAACGCTATTTGAAGCAAAGTTGGTGATTGCAACATCACCTGGGGCATCATCACCATGATGTATGCTATCCATGGCATCATAAATAAGGACTATGCCAGCCCTAGGCTGGTGGTGGACGACGTCGATCACACTTAGTCCAGGAATCAACTTTTGATTCATGCTTCGTTTCGCTCAAAAGAAAGGATATCCATGTGAAGTCTTTAGTAGATGGATCATCATATCATGACCAGGATGACCTATCCTGTCATGGCAAAGCCAATATGTGTCTAAATCTAAAAGATCTTCTCTCATGACTTTATGGGATTTAATAGCTCGAATAGTGACATAGATCCACTAGAGAGACACATAAACTTCTCTAAGATGCGTCTCTGTTTGCAATCTTTAGAGGTATTGCAAAGAAACTCATTTCCGTTCTCTATATGAATTTTCATATGGAATCCGTTGGCTATTCATAGGTGTGATTTGCCCTAAGAGCGTAGAGAGTTTTCGTGACAGTAATCAAGTTGCCATTTGGCAGGGGGGACTTGGGCTATTCCATGTCCTTGAATTAATACTGATGACCCAGCCATCGTAGTCACAAAGTAATATGCTTAGAATCAAAATGGAGTCATAATGAAAAGAACTTGAAATTTTATTCATAAGCCAACGGAGTACATCATTGTCTCTTAACCATTAGGAGAATCTAATCCAAATGCTAGCTAATGCAAAACAAAGGTAGTCGTTTGACTTTTTTGGTAACTCTAAAGTAAATATGACCATGTGAGTAGAGAAATGTCGGTGGAGCAAAGCACACTTAAGTATCACTAGCTTATCTCAAAACCTTCCTAGACATCATACTCATTTTGGATGAGCCTATGTGAAGAAAAACAAAACCAATGGCATTTACTACGAAGTATATGGCAATTGTTTATTGCTTCTCTTGGAAAAATAAAGACTTAAACAGAATTGGCGATCTATTGATCCCAGCTAGATTTGTAGTCTTCAACCCTTCACTTTAGATCATCTTCTTGATCCTCTTGTTCCATATAGTGAGCTTCTCTTGCTTCACAATATGCTTTGTAGGGGGTGACAATTTCTTCACGAGCTCTACAAATGTATGCCCAATGACCGGATACTCCACATCGAGAACATACATCTCTTTGCTCAGACTCCGTTGATTGAGGCGGTTTAAAAGCGTCATTTAGATGGCTCTTAGTGTTGGTGGTGCCACCAACATGGCCAGAGGCGTTGCTTCCCTCTCTCTTTCCACGTTGACCTCTTCGGTTCCGTGTTCACCTATTTTGGCAGTTATCTTCGCAAGTAGAGCGATTATATGAACCAGAATGTCCAGAAGTATCCCTAAGATTAGGGTTTCGCTCTTAGCGCCCTCTCTTAGGGGCGCGACTATAATTGGATTCCGGAATATGATCTGTTTCCACGAATCTCGAATTATAGTTCTTCACAAGGATGTTGTCATGCTTTTCAGCGACATTCAAAGTTCCAATGAGCTTATGAAACCTTGTGATTTGTCCTGCAGTAACATCGATTCGATAGTTCTTAGCAACCATCAATGCAGAGATGGGGAAGGTAGAGAGAGTCTTCTCAATCAACATTGCATTTGTGATCTCTTTACCACAGAATTTCATTAAGGATACAATGCGAAGCTCTTCCGAGTTGTAGCCAAGAACTTACTTGAAATCATAGAAGCGGAGGCTATGCCATCTCACTTCTAGGTTAGGAAGCAAGGAGTCATGGACGTAGCCAAATCTTTATTCGAGTAAGACCCACAGCCTTCTGGGGTCTTCTTCATTCATATACTCGTACTGGAGCGAATCATCCATATGACGAGTCATTAGGATGATGACTTTCGCCTTATTTGCCTCTAAGGCTGCTCTATTTGCTTCCAAAGCTTGAGCTTGCTCAACAGTTAGCACGTCCTGGCTAGGCTCGAGAATTGTATCCAGGATTCCATCGGCCTTGAGATGCTGGTGGACATTACGAACCCATCTGTGATATCCAGAGCCAATTGTTCCCAATGGAGCAAAGTCCAATTTATTCAGGTTACTGATCATCCTGAAAGATAACAAGAAAAAGGGTTAGTTTCAGAGCGGATAAAGCTACCACGAAAACATATAAAATTTCTGAGCATAATCGCTCCCAAGAAATTAGGAATTTCTGGGCGTAATTGCTTCCAAGAAATTCAATTCCAAGAGGTATTGAATTAAATCGAAACAATGACGTAAGTGGTCTATCATAAATTCTCTACAAACTCTAAGTTTAGAGATCTCAACAAGCTCCAGGCTTAGAGTGAGCACGAACCTCCACAGTTCGGCTTAATTAGGTCTCCCCTATGACGAAGAAATGGGGGTAGATGAAGGGAGTTTGCAAGTCCCCGAGAAAAAGAAGAGAAATTGAATAAAAACTCAAAACCGGGAACTTTTAGTAAAAATTACCTCGAAATAGGTCGCAGGAAAATTTGGCCGGAAAGTCACCGGCGGTGGTTGACCAGTGGGATGGACGTTGACATCTTCTGGGCCGCTGGACTTTCTGGGCTGGTCCCCCTTTTTTTTCTTTTGCAGTGGGCCGCGTCTTCTTTCTTGGGCCGATCTGTTTCCCTTTTTTTCTTCTGCCTTTGACCTAAGTGAAGGCCGCGGGGCCCCTCTATTTTTCTTTCTTTCTTTTCTACTTCTGGCGCGCCTTCCCCCTCTTCTTCTTTCTTTTCCTTTCATTTCTTCTTCTTGTGGCAGTGGGCCATGTCTGCCCCCTCTTCTTCTTTTTTTTCTTTTTTTTTCTTCTTCTTGTCGCAGTGGGCCACGTCTGCCCACTCTTCTTCTTTCTTTTCTTTTTTTTTCTCTGCCCAGCACGGGGGCTGCTCCCTTCTCCCTTTTTTCTCGAGCCTTTGACTGAGATCTCCTTCTTCCTCCTTCCTCTGTTTTTCTTTTTCTTCTGTTCTTTTCGTTGGCAAAGCAAGAGGGAGCCGCTGCTGCTGGAGACCGTTGAGGTTGCGCAAGAGAGCTAGGTGGGATAGAGGTGCAATTAACTGGCCGGTAACTGGGCTCCTGAGATCGAAGGCTTCGAGTTGTGCGGCGGAGGTTGCTAAGGTTTGAAGGCTATAATATTAGGGTTTCAAGGTTAGGGCTTCTTACTGATAACGTATTTAAGGAAACCAAAATTGGGAGAGAATTGAGTCATGCTTTCATTGATAATAAGGGTCTCTTTATATAGAGGATTACAAGACATAGAATTAGAGTTGTACAAGGAAAGATAATCGTATAATTAATCAGATAGCTGTGAATATCTCCGAGAGTATCTATAATTCATAACCCTATTACAACTAGGTCAAGTAACCTAGAGTTTGGGTCAGACACATTGTCTGGATTTACTTGAATATATAGCACATTTTTAGTTGGTGTGGATCATTATTATATGAACGTGTTAAATTAATATTAAATTAATACTAAAAGATGTTCAAAAACCATGTTCTTAATATTATCTATATACTAATAAGATGTATCAAACATTCAAATCTCCAGATAAGTAATCTCTTACAATCAATTTTCAGTAAATTTTCTCTTTTCAATGTTACATAAAAAAATAGAGGTTAAATTTTATTTTTCTTTCGACATGAGAAGTGTCAAATGCGAGGACTATGTAAAGCATACTTTTGTTTGAGATTGACCACACTCTATAAATTTTTAGATTTTCTAATCGAAATGAACTTAAACCGAGTTTCTCGCTGACAATACAGATGGAATAACTAAAATTATGTGCTACGCAACGTGAAAGACTTTAGAAACTCGATTTCTTTTAGGGAAGACATCTTTGCGTGTTGAAAAGTCTTAATAAAAATCATTATAACAGTCAAAAAAAGAAGATTGATATATAGACACTTAGACAGGAATGAAAGATCAGAAAGAGAGTGCACGTACAACGCAATATTAGACGAAGTTTGTTTCTAAATTTACACCTGATTTAGGGGATGTCAGATCTTTCTATATAGAAGGCAAGTCGCTTAGGTTTGGAAAGGCCTAATTGATCAGCTTTTAACATTTGAGCAACCGATGACATGGTTGGCCTATTTTAGTGGGAAAGCTGGTGGAGTTTAGGGTTGAGGTTGGAATGGGAGGTTGAGTTTGTGGTGAAGACGGTGGTGTTTGGGCAGATATGGGTGAGTTAGTCAGCTTTTGTGGTGGGAAAGCCGAGCAAGGTAACTATTAAGAGAAGAAGAAGGTTCACTTCTGCCATACTTACCTCAACAACTAGCTACCAACTCCCTAAAAGTCATGCCAGCTTGTACATCAATGACTTGTTATTAATTTCCCATAAAAGTATTTGCCTGTTGAAAAGTATCTCTGTTCTAAATCGATAGTCAAATTCATTGAAAAAAAAAAGACTGAAATCAGAGGAATGAAGGATGGAAACTGAACTGACCAATATGATGAGGCAATGACAATGCCAGGTATACGTCCAGGCCAAAACCAAGGGCTCCATGAATGAATGAACTGCCACAACTGTCATCTAACTCAGCGTGGGATATCGTCAGAAATAGTCAAAACATTGACAAAGCAACTAGGTAAATCCCCTGATGTATGGCAGTGATCATTGATAGATCTTCCTCTAAGTATACACCAAATATGTGTTTGGCCCAAACTCTAATTATTTGTTTCAGTTGTTATAGTGTACAATCTTCTAAATATCCCCAACGCCAGCGCACATCTTCTGCCTAGCCTCCAGCGACCAAGACAGACCACCGACCAGCATTTTTCGGCCAACTTCCGAAAGCCTTTTCTCTAGGTAATTTTTCAATTGAAGTTCCCGCAGTGAACATGATCGAGAGTTTAGTTTCATTCGAAAACATGTGGCAGCTTCTTGCAAATGAATCTATTTTATTTAGTTATTCAGTTAAAACAATGAGTCGTTATTGTTGCAGATAGCAACAACCATTTCATCCAACATGCGTATTTTTGAGGCAGAAAGCCATCCTTTCAACCAGCCAACCTTGAACACAATACTAACTTCGGCCAGGTTTTTCCATCAATCTTCTGGCCCTTGCTTAATTCCTTGTTCCGTAAACCGGTCGCTAGTTGATCTGATCATTTTATCTAGTTTTTGTACTTTCTTTTTCTCTGGGAACTTGCAACCTCCGTTCTTCTACCTCCCACTTTCTTTTCACGTGGGATTCTTAAGTCAAACTATGGGAGTTCGTGCTATCACTGAACGAGGAGTTTGTTGAGAGTTTTTAACAATCGACCTCTACATCATTGTTTCGATCTAATCCAATATCACTTAGAATTAATCAAATTTCTTGGGAGGGATTACGCCAAAAAATTCATATTGTTTTTGTGGTAGCTTTTTCACTGAAACTAACCCCTTTCCTTGTTCTTTTTTAGGATGAGTAACCTGAATAAGCTGAACTTTGCTCCATTGGGGAGAAAGGGCATGGGATATCACAAGTGTGTTCATGATGTCCGCCTACATCTCAAGGCCCAAGGGATCCTAACAACGATCCAAGAACCTAGCACTGATGTGCTCACCAAAGCTGCTGCTAATGCTTTGGACGCGAATAAAGCTAAAGCCATCATCATAAGGGATGAATCTCTTCAGTTCGAGTATTTGAATAAAGAAGATCTCAGAAGGTTGTGGGTCTCACTCAAAGAGCGCTTTTGGAATGTTCGTAACTCCCTACTTCTAGACTTAGAAATGAGATGGCATAATCTTCGCTTTTGTGAATTCAAGCATGTACTTGATTACAATTCTGAAGCATTCCTCATCAAATCTTTAATGGAGTTCAGTGGTAAAGACATCACAAATACTATGCTGATTGAGAGGATTTCTCCACCTTTCTCGTCTCTACAATGTTAGTTGCTAACAACTATCGCATTGAAGTGAATGCGAGATGGATCACAAAGTTTCACGAGCTTATTGGAGCCATGTCTATTGCTGAAAAGCATGACAACATCCTTGTACGTGAAGAACTATAATTTGAAAATCGTGAGAACTAAAGCTGTTCTGGAGTCCAATTATAGTGGCCCCCCTAAGGGAGGATGCCGCGAGTGAAACCCTAAATCTAGGGATAATTCTAGACGTTTTGGTTCATATAATCGCTCTGCTCAGGAAGGTAACCGCCAAAATAAGAGGACACTGAATCGAGCAGTTAATCGTGGCAAGAGAGAGGGTGGAAACACCACAACCATGTTAGTAGCACCACCAGCGCTAAGAGTTGTCATAATCGCATCAATACTTTTACTTTCATTTTACGACCGAACTCCCATAGATATGCTTGTATTATTGAAAAGCCTTCAAGTTCCCTGACCACACTTGGCTACTGAAGATGGTAACAATAGTGTAATACCCAAGAAATTCATATTAATTTATTAGAATTTCCTATAATTAATAAAGTGTTCGTTAGTACAATTTCGTGGTTCGAGGATGGAGCGGAAGTGTTTCGGATGAATAATTACTCAAAACATTTTATTTTTGAGGGGTCAAAATGTTGACTTTTTATTCGTTGAGTTTCTTAGAAAACTTTCTTCATAAAAGTCGTAAAGCGCGTCGCTATGAATTTGTGGACATGCGGAACATGAAAATCGGAGTTCGTAACTTCGTATGAAGAAGTTACGGCCAACGGAAAAAGTTTCCAATTTTGGATAAATAGAAGAAAAAAAATCAGAAAAATATGAAAAAACCTAGGTTTCCACTTTCGAAAACCCCAAGTTCTCTCTCTCTCCCCACCGCCGACCCGAGTTCTATTTCATTTTACGGCGATATCTTCACCATCCGGCCACGTATTGGGGCATCACCGATGTCGTTGGAAAGCTCTCTTCCCCCTCTTCAAGTCTATGGTGCCTCAGTGGCACGATTTGAGCCGTAGAAGGTGCAGTAAGGCAGAGAAGGCAGTGGCAGTGCCATTTCAGACCCGTTGTGATTTCATCGTGTTCCGGCCACCTCTGACGGCAATTCTTGGAAAATTTTAAAGCCAATGAGACGCTGATCAATCTCTCCAAGTGGCTAGAACCAATTTGCAGCGAGGAAGGAGAATCGAACATATTGAGATTTTAGGGTTTCACCGTGTTCTTGAATTTTCGAGGCAAATTTCAACCAAATGGCTTAGATTCTGACTTTGTGCTAGTTGAGACTATTGTTGTGCTTGTTGAGATGAACATTTTGGCATAGGTTTCATGATTGGCAGGTTGTCTGCGGCGCGCCAGGCCAGTTTTTGGGTTTTTGTTTTCGTGGTTGCCTTCTACTCGTCAATATGAGCATGTTGATATATTACAGGATCATGTTGTGATCATTTGAGAAACGTTAGGTTTTTTTAATTTTCTCGATTTGCTATCCGTGAGGATCCGACTGTTGGATCATCATATAATTTTGTGAAATTGATCCTAGAAGTGTTTCGGAGACCTTGGGAGGTCTCGGAGGAAGTTTCGTCTTGTTGGACGTAGTCTTTGGTTTTTAGTTCGCGTGTTTTGAACTTTAAATGCTTGTGTATGTTGTATCGTATTGAGTGTGACTTGTTGTGACTAGGTGTGATGAGGTTGTTGAGAGGAGTATGATAGTTCGAGCTTTATCACGTGTGGTGTGTGAAGACGCAGCGGGATTTAGGGGTGAGTAAATCTTACGAGGTTCATTTATGAATGGAGTTACTTTATTATTTGAAATTATTTGTTAAATTGTGAAATCGTTTTCGAAAATAAATATTTGTTTTAAATTATATGAACTTGATCGTCTACAGTTCACAGGTAAGTAAAATGAAGTTTTAAATTAAAAATAATTTTCACGGGTTTTGTAGTTGTGAACTATAGTTAGTATTAGTGGCATCCTTGAGTGGATGACTACGTATATATATAATTACATGAAATATATATATATATATATATATATATATATATATCTTGGTGGAATTGTGTGTGTAGTTCACAATTGTTGTGCAATGTGATGTTGAAGAAAATAAATGATTTTGTAAAGAAAAGACGGTTTTGTCGTCTTTGAGTTTTGAAAGAAGTATGTATGATTTTGGTGATGTTGAGAAAACAATATTTGGAAAATGATTTCATTATTGTTTTGAGGTTGTTGGAGATGAGGAAACAATATTTGGAAAATGATTTCGTTATTGTTTTGAGGTTGTTGGAGATGATGAAACAATATCATGTGACAACCTGTGTCATGACCTATGTGATGATTTCATGTAAATCATGTGGGTTGTTGTTGAGTGATTGATGTTGTGGTGATTGGTGTTATTAATGGATGATTGCGTATTGTTTTCTAGTTTTTTTCTATTATTGAATTGCTTGTTTTCTTTCGTAATCTCCTAAACTAAATTATATACAGGGATTACTATTTTTTGAATTGATTGGTTTTAAGGATAAATTTCAGTTTAGTACCCTGTATTTTGGGGGTAACATCATGTCAATCCCTGCTCTTTCAATTTAATCAGCAACACCCCTGTGCTTTCAATTTCAATCAGCCGTGCCCAAAATTTGCTGTTCCGTCCAATTTAAACGTTAACTTTGACTGGATTGACAAAGTAAAATTTGGACGGAACAGTAAAATTTGGGCACGGCTGATTGAAATTGAAAGCACAGGGGTGTTGCTGATCAAATTGAAAGAGCAGGGACTGACATGATGTTACCCCCAAACCACAGGGTACTAAACTAAAATTAATCCTTGGTTTTAATGTAATCTCTTAAACTAAACTATATGTAGGGATTACTATGATTTCTAAAGGAGATATTTCTACATCTTTTAATATCTCCTAAGTTCTAACATATACTATGTGGTGGTTCAGATGATCCAGACATTCATTGATCCTGAAATAGAATAAAGAATAAAGTTAGTAAGATATAAACAAGACGTGGACCAAGGTACACACATCAAAAACGTCACATATACATGTATAAACCCAAGTCAACGAAATTTTTATAGTGGTTAGTTACAATCTTCTACAACTTTCGAATTAACCAACTTTAATAAGAGATTTGCAAGTCAAAGTTTGGACGTGCGGCCCAGAGATTCTAATGTTAATACAAGTCTTCCTCCCTTTATCTTTTGGTAACTCTTTTGGCACAGAGCCAGGTAGTAGAGGAACGATTTTGGCGGAGCTACTCCCACATAGTGGTTTTGGCCCTCTTGTAAGCACTTCTCGTATCCAATCAACCTAGACACCCTGTGTTACTAAGGTGCGCCGCAGAGATAAAAGCAGTTGCTTGACAAGTATTAATAAAAGAACTCTCACCTGTTCCGTTATGACTCACATCCTTCTTACCAAAACCAATTCTTTCGAAAATTGTCTAAGTGTATGACTTCAATAAGACATAATGAACCATTGTTTTGGACGTGCGGCCCAAGTCCTTGCCTCCACACATATTTCTTCTCAAATCCTTTAGGCAACCTTACTGAAATGGCCAGTGCAGGGGAGGACGAACACGAGAGGTAGAAACCATTTTGGCACAAGCTACTCCCACATAGTGGTTTAGGCTCATTTGATTGCGCTTCTGGATTCAAAACCCATCATGGACGTTGTCCCCTTCCTAGTCACCATTTCACATAGGCTATACTTACTTAGATAAGAAAAGGCCTAAGTGTAAGACATTTTTTAAGTGTTAATAAAAGCCGCCCTCAACCTTAAAAGACCTGAATCAGGTGCTAATAAGGGGTTAAGGCTAATATTAACAAATGAGACTTCACCTATTCCATAATAGTTCAAAATCTCTTACCAAAATCATACCTTAGTGGCGTTTTTTATCACATGAAGACTTTTCAATCCCCGGCAACGGCGCCAAAAATTGATACGTGCAAAAGCATTCGCCAATTTAAACCCTGAAAAATATCATCGTTAGTATAGATCAAATAGGGTATCGTTCAAAACCGGGGATTGAGGGTGCTAACATGTGAGAAATAAATTAATAAAACAATACACAAGTTACGAAAAATACAAGAACATTTACAAGTTCACACGAAAATTAGAGAGAATAAGAGAGACATACATTTAACACAAAGTTAGAGAACAAAGAATGAAGAAACAATCGAAAATCACAAGTATATATATACATAGAGTTCGAAACCAACAAAGAATTTAAGTTAGAAAAGGTTTTGGAAATCCTACTCCTACTTAAATACATTTTACAAGTCCATATCATATTAGAAATCCATATACAACAAGGATTACTAGCTATATACTAATTAGTATTACTTAATCATTAAGAAAACAAATTAAAGACCAAGTCAAACAAGGAATCCTAAGTCAAAACTAACTCTAACTACTTTCCCTAAAATTTAGGAACAAACACATAACAAACTCCTAAAAACCACCAAATTAATTCCTAGAAAACACTAACACATAGACACTATTCATGAATTTTTAAAAACATTTTTTTGACTAATTTTTTTAAATTATTTACATGAACATGCTACCTAAAATTCTAAGTTAATTTTATTTATTTACACAAACAAGAAAACATAAAGATAGGGGGGTTTTGAAGATTGAATTGTAAATTTTCAGAAAACAAATAAAGATTAAAAATCGTTTCTATACAAAGGTGGGAAAAGAAGAATTTTTTGGAAAACAATTCATCAAGGACCATTCAAGAACAACATATTCATGCATCCCTTAATCTTATTTATTACCAAGAACGCCATCAACCAAGACACAAAGATCAAAGCAACCAATGTCCCTTTTAACTCTCTTTCTTATGTTAGTCGAAATAGCAAAGCACCAAATCAATTATACGTTGAAAATTCGTTTTCAAATCATTAAGTTTAAGAAAGAATTGATGAACATGCGAATCCAAGCATGTTAAAACTATTCAACACATGCATAATCTGATTTCGACTCAAAGCAAGCCTTTACTACTTTTTCAAATTAGGTTTCACATGCAAAGCATCAAACCTAATTACTAGCAAGTTACATGCAATTCATCCTATTATGTTTGTCAGACCAAGTGAATCGTTAACATGTAATGAAGCACAAAATTCAGATTATCATTCTATCAATTCGGCAATCAACAAAGATCAAGAACACATAAACACATTAAACATCAAAAGCACATCAAAATCGCATCCAAAAACAGGTTTGTCACATCATAGTTTCAGTTTACACAACAGAAATTCCAAAGCAGAAATTCTAACTACAAACAAGCCACAACCGTGAAAATACATGAAAAGATGATGGTATGAACAACCCTTGATCACGTCCCAAGGTCCAAAGCAGCTCCAAGGTGGTGCACAAGTGTTGATCATGGCTATGCTCCTTGAAGATTGCGAAAACCTGAAAACTAGAGAGAACAAGTCATAAATCGAAATTGTGGAGAAAATTCTGAACCTTGAAACGTCAAATACACTAGGTATATATAGGAGAACGTCTCAAGGTACTCCCAATTCGTTTCTACTTGACTTCTCTTAGTTCGTGTTGATCTAGGACTTCTTTGACACAAAACAGATTTCCCATAGGATTGACCTCAGTGTACTAAAATGGTCATAACTTTCTCTAGAAAATAGCTATCGAAGAACCGTAAAAATCTCTGGAAACTAGACATCCGTAGCTTTCCAACCATATAAAGATCATAATTTTCTGAGCTCTGAGCGATTTATGCACTCCATTGAAATTGACTGATCTGCACAAGCAGTAATCCGAATCTGTAATGGATTTGACTTTTAATGCACAAGTTGAGTCCAATTCGATTTTCCTTCACATCACATGCCTCTCACATGTCTTCCACGCCTATTCTGAAGTAGAAAAGTGAAGAACCTTCAAGAACTTTCAAGATTATCACGGCAATTCCAATCCTTACTCAACCAGAAATCCAAACTCCACATTGGTTTGCAGTTCGAATTCCTTGAGACTTCCTCCTCATGTGCACGTCATATGATCTTCTTGAGACTTCTAGATATTTCATGAACGTTCCAAAGTACTCCTAGTGCGAGTAGAACTCCATATGCAAGTAGGTTTCCTAGTTGAATACAAACTTCTTTTCTGCAATACTTCTACACTCTTCCGGAACCTTCTTGAGTAATCCTTATCTAACAGGGACTCCTTGTCACACTAATATTCCTTATCTGAGTAGAATTGGGTTTCCTTCTCCAAGAAGAACTTCTAATTTCCGCGACTTAAGAGTTTGAATCCAAGTCAGCTTCTGATTCCTACTCCAACTAGGATTCCTTTTCCTAGTCAAACTGGGAGAACTTCCATTTCTTCATTTTCTTTCCATTTCTGCGCCACTTATGCTTCCTTTGCCATTTTTGGACTTTGAGACTCCATTTACACCTGCAAAACACTAACTAAGTTAAATTGATCAAGTTAAAGGAAATAACTTAGCAAAATATAGGGTTTAAACATTATAAACGTCGCATTTTATGCTCCTATCACCTCTAGTTTTTAGGTTTTCACAACCTTCAAGGAGCTTTGCCATGCCATTCTCTTCCATTGATGTGATCTTCACTTGTTGCGACTGTGTCTACATTCCATCACGACTTATTGAAGATGCATAAGTTTTGAACACAGGTACGTACGTAGGAGTAAATTTTATAGTTGTCTATTGTTTCCTTTGTGAAGTTGTCATCTCCTTTCTAACATCATATGTTCATAGCGTTGTTCACAGACCCATGTCATTATAATTGACTGCTGTGCCGAAGGCTATTTCATTTGCTAACGATTATTGACCACTTCTTGGTAATGTGGACTAGAATTTCATATGCATAATTGGGTAATACGGACTGCATTGAATGATGAATTGAAACTGCATAGGCGTCACCCCTAATTTTTTATATTGGGCAATGTCAGATTATTCCACGGCTTCATATTTATTCATACATTGTTTTAGCGAATGTAAGTGTGATTGTTGGTTATTTGTTCTAATTGTTAGTTGCAAAACCCCAAGAAAGGGAGTTTGATATAGACGACTACGAACAAGACCACGCTAATTATCATGTGTTGGGTGAAGATGGAAACTGTAATAGCAGGGTGGAGGACTACATTAATTTGATGGGTTATCGTATTAGAAGTTGCAGAACGTAGACATGGTTGGCAAATCTTTCACTACTCTGGAAGAAGCTGATATGTTTTTTATTACGATTATGCTCACACCATTGGGTTTAGTGTTCGGAAGGATGTAATGCGAAAGTCGACAAAGAACGAGGTCATTTCAGAGAGGCAATAGTGTTGTTCTGGCAAGGAAAAAAGACGGAAGCAGCAGAACAATGTTACCGTACCACTAAAGCGCAGTCCCTCAAAGACCACCCAAACTGAGTGTCTTGTTTGGCTCCGTGTGGTATACTGTCCCCTAATGATGAGATACAAAGTCACAAGGTTCGAAGCAGAACACAATCACAAGTTGATACCAAAAACATATTCCCATTTGTTGCGGTCACGTGGTAATTGTAAGTTGTCATATGTGGCCTATGTAATGGCCCTTTGAAATGTATGCGTTCGAACATGCCACACTTACGAATATATGGTGGACCAAGCAGAGGGTTATGTGAATGTTGGATTTAGGGGAAAGGATCTGTACAATAAGCTGGACGCCACACGTAGGGAAATTATGTTTGAGGGCGACACTAGAGCTGCTCTTGCATGCTTGAATGGCAAAGGTGATAGGGATCAGAGGTTCTTCTGCAAATTTAGTGCTGATGAGGAGAACTGCTTGTGCAACCTTTTTTGGAGAGACTCCACAACCTTGATTAAGTATGGTTGTTTTGGAGATGTGTTTTTATTCGACAACACATACAACACAAATTGTTATGAGAAGCCGCTGGTTCTGTTTGTCGGATGTAGCAACCACCTCACCAGCGTTGTTTTTGGATGTGCTCTATTGATGGACGAGAATATTAAGTCATATACATGGGTGTTAGGGACCTTCCTGTCATCCATGGATGGGAAGAAACCAAAATCAGTCCTAGCTAATGGTGATCAGGCAATGTGATCTGCATTAGACAAGGTCCTACCCAAATGTCCCCACCGCTTATGTTCTTGGCACATCAGCAAGAATGTTACTGCCAACAATAAATGCCCCAAACTTTCAAAATCATTTCGGAGGTTGATGTGGGATCAACTAACTCCGGACCAGTTTGAGAAAAGGTGGGCTAGCATGATAAAGGAACATTCTTCTTCAAATGTTGGTTGGTTTGCCTCAATGTATGACAAGCGTGAAAGATGGGCAGAAACATATTGTCGAGGTTTTTTTTTTTGCTAAAATGAGGAGCACCCAACGTTGTAAGGACATGAATAGGTATGTGAAGGATTACTTGAAGCGAGGAATAAAGTTGGTAGAGTTGGTGCCAGCCATTTGTAGATCAACACATTGCAGGCTTAGAAACAGGTTGAAGGAGTTGGATTATGACTCTATCAATTTAAGCCATGTGCTGGCCAAGCAGCTGAGGGAGTTGGAGGAGCATGCTGCCAAGTGCCAACCGTTATAGTGACAATGTATTCTATCTTGTAAGGAAAGAAATTAAAAGAGTTGGAGGGCTGGTTATAGAGAAATCTGTTTAACGTCACGGCAGTCGTATCTATTCTATCTCGAAGCACAGCAGGCCTAACCGGAAATACACTGTACTGTACTTCCACGATGACAAAGATGGACCAATAAAGTGTTCCTGTAGGAAGATCGATTATGATGGCATCCCATGCATGTTGTTATGTCATGACACGTTCATGACATGATAAACATAAAAGTTCTGATCTTGTTTAGAATAAATAGAGTTTATGTATTGAAGGAGCTATGGTAGCTTTGTGTTTTTTGTTTGTTTTTCTCATTCTCTAGAAAACAAATTGTAATGAATATTATTTTATGAGCCTAGTCTTTGGTTTTGCTCATGATAGTAGAATTAAGGAGGGAATCAAAGAAACCAGCAAGGGAAAAAACAAACCTCCTTAAAAGAATTTTAAGAAGGGTAAAAAATTACATGCTTGAGTATGACCCAAGGTGAAAATAGGCAATAGCTTAGAACTAATTAAGCTGCCTAGTGTCTATAATATAACATAATCAGACAAAATTGTTCATAGCTTGTCTTGTGCCAAATCCTCTTATGCTTCATGGCTCTACCTGTAGGAGTTGAACTTTATAGAGAAGATTAACTACTTATAAGAGCTTTGCTAGCATCAATGGATGATTGACAACTGTTGACTAATATGGTAAAAAAAGATTTGTCAGCTCGTAAAAACTCGAATTTGAATGGTAGACTTGAAGGTATAAAAGGAAAAATACAAGATTAATAATACTGTTAGCATTGTAAACCCCAAGATAACTCTTGGATGGAGCTCAGAGGCGCATTAAGCAAGGTCGTCCTCAAAATTAGCAATGGAGCTTCCAATTAATTAGGTCATTAGTATGGGAAACTAGTGCTCAATGAGTTGTGCTTGTCTGTGAAATGTTTGTTACAAATTCACATTTACTATATACTAAAGCGCTTGCACTATTCATTTTACTGTTTATCTTGGGGTGAGAAATGACTCTTTTGCCCTCTGTTTTCCCTCAACTTACGGTGTTGCCATCGTCCTACAAATATCTGTTTTCAGTTGTTCGGAAGCCTCTACTTACTCCGACCTCAACCTTGGACTGTATCTCTTTCTTCGGGAAGCATCTGTTTACACCGACCTCTACTGTTACACCCAAATCGTTGATCCCAATCGTGCCACTACTGATTCCTCCATGTCTTCTACAGCCATATAAACGACATTCAGAGAGTTAGGTTCGTTGCTTTTCGTCTGTGATTTGGATTTGCTTTCTTTCTTTCTGCTCATAATCTCCTCTAATTTCAAGTACCCAATACAATTTCTTTAGGAATTCACTCTTTGTGGCCCTATACTATCAGTTTTGAACAAGCGAACTCATCTTCGGGTTTGTTTTGGCTTATTCAGTGCATTGTCCATGCACAATTTCTCATTCTCTCTGATCTTATTCCCGGACAGTGAAAAGCAGAAAGAAAGCGGCCGAGAGAAAAAGAGAAAGAGAGGATACGTATCGGTGCAACCCAGTTACAACTGATTGTTACATCAATGTTTTCCTCCATGATCGAGAGATAGAGTCGTCGTTTGGAGGAGTTTTGATGGTGCAACCTAGGTATTATTGTAGGCTCTTTCTCACCAATTTCTTTTTTGGGGGTTTTTATAATTTTTTTTTTTTTTTTTTGGCATCAGACGGAGCTTTGTTGCTTGCGATTTGTGAATTTGGATTTTGATCAAGGTAATTGTGGTCAGATCATCGATGCTTTGCTTTTGTTCCTTTTCTCTAGTTGCTTTTGATTAGGGTAATTAGGTGGGCGGGTTATGGGTTTTTACTTTATGCATGTTATTTTTTTGTGCAGGAATAGATTCGGCAAAGAAGACCTCATTTGGTAAGTGTTCTTGCTGTCTAGACTTTTGTTGAATTTAGCATGAGAATTGTCGGAGAAATCATGCTCAAGTTTAAATCTTTAGAAATTTTTTGATAAGGTTTGTTTTTCTGAGAACTCTAGAGGATTAATTTCTTTGAAGTTGTAAGTTTTGAACTTTTTAGTACAATTTTAAAGCCATGGCCACAGAGTAGAGTAGAAAACTAAAATGAGCTGGTCTGCTGGTGTGAGATTATATGCTGTTGAGGAACTCTTCTTATGCTTAAAAGATGGTATATGAAACAGGGTTATTGCTCTATGGGTTTGACGATCTCACAAATCAATCTTTACCTTTGAAGTATTTTAATTAAATTAAGTCTGGATTTTCTAGAGTTATCTGTATGGGATTTTGTATCTATTCAGAAAAGAATCATAAGCACTTACTAATCCAATTCATAGAAGCTTTGAAGCTTACTGCACCTTTGTTTTGTTCAGTTTCCATTTCTTTGAAAATACATTGACTACAAATGAATCTGTAACTTGATGACTCCATCTGTGTTTGTTTGTCTAAATTCTGTGCTGCAATGTATAGATCTTCACAACCTCGACCATGTGCTTAAGAAGTGTATACTGATACTCATTCTTGATTTGATTTTCTGAGTTCTGCTAATCTTTGGCAACTGATTTATGTAGAAGAATTGAAATAGAGAAAGACTTGCAGCGTATGAATTTGGTGATTATTCAACATTTAGAGGTCCAACGGATCCATGTTTTATTACTGATTTAGAAATCAATTTGCTGTCTTTGAATTCTATTTAACAGTTAATCTTAATTCATAACCAGTAGAGAAATTGGACTTATTACAAATTTAAACGGTTTATTTTTGTATCTAGGACTAATTAAGCTTATGCTTTATCTACTGTTTGGCTAACTTTGAAGAATCAATTTTTGTCAATTTTGATGAGATTTGATTAAATGGATCAAATATTTTTGTATGTTTGATATGGTTATTAGTTCATGATCATCGTGAAACAAGTAGCATATTGTTTTCTTTGTTGTTTGAATATAGCAGTACGTATGTCCTTCTGAAGGGAGAGCACATATAACTTTAATATATTTGGGGGTAGGGGGCTTGGGATTTTAACACTACCAGTTGAGAACTGAATGTGGTAACAGCGATGGGTAGGGTTCTTATAGCAGTTGAGTATGGATATTTTGTATGCCTAATGTTTTTCATAGAATTCTTTTCTCTTATGGAATTTGATCCATAATGTGGATAATCATATGCTTTTCAAAGCTGTGTTGCCCTTTTTTTAAACTCCCTTGTGATACTTATATATGCAGTCATTATATCCTCATTATATGTTTAAGAGTGTTCTGGTAATTTGAAAAACTACAAAAGTAGCTTTTGGGTGTTCGGACATTATTTTTTTTTACTGTTTATCTATATCTGTTTCAAATTGCATTTTTGTGCAGATAGTATACACACATAATACCTTGGTTGTGGACCCAATTCTGTTGTTAATTCTTAGAGATATATGTATGATCATTGATCAATGTAATTTACCATTGTATATTTTGC
Source organism: Rosa chinensis (assembly GCF_002994745.2). Classification (NCBI taxonomy): domain Eukaryota; kingdom Viridiplantae; phylum Streptophyta; class Magnoliopsida; order Rosales; family Rosaceae; genus Rosa; species Rosa chinensis. The sequence continues at coordinate 38,337,838 of NC_037094.1, forward strand.
TTTCTGCGGAAAGGAACATTGGCCAAAACTGGAAAGAAGCTGTTCTGTCACAAAAAAAATTATTTGTTTATTTATTTATTTATTTTGGTGGAGAATTAAATGTAGTATGGTGGTCCTATGCACCCCTATGGCAGGATGTATGGAAGTTTGGATTTTGTATATATGAATTCTATAGTATGTTCACCACTTCACCTGATGGCTTTCATAAGTTTGGAAGATCTTTCTTCATGAATATAAGAATTTATCGAATAAGGGTTTCCATAGAGTGGTTGATTGTAGTGTAGTTTATAATATTAATGCTCTATCATGTTTGTGAGAAATAGTGACCACAAAAAGTTTCACGAAAAGAGTAGGTTCGTGTTTGCTGTGTGTGATTTTTTCATTGCTAAGTTCAGCATTATGGTTTATTTTTTGTTAATCTCTTTAAGCTAAAGGATGGAATTTTGTATTTGTAATTCAGATTAGTTATTAACATATTACATTGTGCAATCTTAATCTGCAGTGGGGTTATGGAATGGGCGGTAGGAGAGGATCAACAGCATATTGGAGGTACAGGTCATACTAGAGATGTCTCTGAATTTGTATTAGATCTTTTGTAATGTCAAGAGAGTGCCATGCAGGGTTAATTGAATTGTGTAAGAATAAGAATTCTATCCTTGGGTTACTTCCTTAATTATATCTTTCTTCATGTTCTAAAATTCTTCATTTCAAACAATTCCAATTGTTATTAAAATACAAGAATATATCAAAATTGTAATATAGATCAATATTTTCACAACTATATTACACATTTTAGTCTTTATTTTTATTTTTTATTTTTATCAAAAACAACCTAACGAAAATGCATTACTATAATTGGATCGATTGACAATAATAAAACCCGCAGGCCGCAGCAGCGCGCGGGGCGCCTCTTTCTAGTTATTATTAAAGCAGAGGACTTGAGATTGTTGGAGTTGTTGATTGATTGATGTTCAATCCCAGACGGGCCATCGTAGGTGAAACCATTAGTTCTTGAAACCACTAGCTGCCTTGGTCTTCACAGCTACCTATGCAAGTGCATGAAATCAGATACTATCTCTGTCTTTAATATTTTTTATTTTTTTTTATTTTTTTATTATGTAATGTGTTCATGATAGGGATAGTCGGATAGCCCTTGGCCCCTTAAATTTACGTTTGATAAATCTCCACCATTGATTCTATTTATGCTTTATCTTTCGAGCCTCTTAACAGTTTGTGATCTTGCATTTCATTTATTCTATTTTGTCTTATCGAAAATGTTCACCTGGTCAGTTATTGACCAAGAAAATAATGCTCAACCACCATTGGATGTAAATCCAAGGGCAGAGAGAATTATTAGTAAGTTGAGGTGTTTTGTTTTCCACCTTTGGATGTAAATCTAAGGGTTGTTGAGCATAATTTTTTTAGTCAGCAACTGACCAGGTGAACACCACTGTTTGTCTTATTCCCTATCGGGTGCTATTCTTTTTTATCATCCCATGCTATTTTTGGTCCTCTGCGAATTGTGAGATAGAGTTTTATTTAATATGGCACAATTGAAATTGAATTGAACGCTGTCTTTTCATCTTTTTGCATTTTTTTAATTTTAAATACATTAAAGCCGTGCATGAACTTGTAACCCTAATATTAAGCGACTGTGATGAACATTTATCATTCAATCATGTAATCAATGGGAAAGCTATTGATGGGTATAGTTAGATACAGATTTGCTCACCTAAGGGACAGTATTAAGGGACTGTGAGGGACAAATGTATCTTAACCACATGTATTACATATAAAAGCAGAAATTATAATAATTTAAAACTGTGCATTTATTTTCAGCCGTCAGATTCACTTGTCCCTCACAGTCCCTTAAAAACTGTCCCTTAGGTGAGCAGGCCTTTAGTTAGATAATTGCTTGTAGAGGTGGCAAACGGGCCACAAAGCACGAGCACGGCACGGGCCCGGCACAGCCCAAGCCCGTTAGTGGCCCGGCACGACCCGAGCACGTTAGAATAACTGGTCGGGCTGGGCCTAAGAATATTGGCCCATTGGCCCGGCCCAGCCCGAGCCCGTAATGGGCCCGGCACGGCCTGAGTACGACATATTGGGCCGGCCCGTTACAAACGCAAAATTTCATTTTTTTAAAAAAAAAATATTAAAAAACTACAATGATGAGATTTGAATATGACATTTTTATCTAAAATCCCATGACAATTCCACTAATACTTTCTTTTATATTGTCAAAATAATGAAACAAAACATTATATCATTGTTTTGACATAAGTATTTTTTCTAAATATTAAATATATGTTTATTAATAAAGACTAATCTCATAATAATACAACTATAGAATGAAGGAAAGAATAATAGATACTAAATCTTCATTATATTAATAAAGATTAATCTCACAATAATATACTAAAAACAATATATTTTGAGTTTTTTTTTTCTTTCTTTCTTATAGTGAAATATAAAAAATTATTAGAAATCTAATCTTAAAAAGCTAAGATTAAGAAAAACGTTGTAGAACTTAATTTATTTTAATTTTCTAAATAATTAAATAAAATTAATTTGTATTTGTTCAAATTAAGATTTTAAAATCGTGCTTTATAGTGGGTAGGCACGAGCACGGCCCGTTATTGACCCGGCACGAGCACGGGCCCGGCACGAGCCCGGCACGATAATAAATGGGCCGGCCCAAGCACGGCACGAAGCACGACTAGGCCCGCTTAAAATGGGCCGGGCCGGGCCGAGCCGGCCCGTTTGCCACCTCTAATTGCTTGGTACATTTAGAAATACCCGGTATTTTGATGTCACAAAAAAATCATGAAGTTGGTTCATGACCTATTGCAATGGTCAAAGTTGTTGTAGGAGAATGAAATTGTGTTTATTATTGATAATAGGAGCCCTTTAAATAGGGAGTTACAAGGTACCCAAAAGGTAATAGAATCTGATTATAATTGAATACCTAGAACACATTCCTATTACAACCCTAAATCCTAATTTGTAGAGGCACATATTATGTCGACATCCTTCAACACTCCCCCTTGTGCCGCTCAAACTTGGTGGTGACGCTTTGATTATTGCCTCGTTAAAAACCTTGCCAGGTAACAAAAACCCTGTGGGACAAAAATAATCCTGGTCGAAGGACAAAAAGAGCATAACACGTCCTTCACTCTTCGAGATCCAACATGCAGACATCATGCCTCCCCCTGATGTCAATATCTCCCCCTGATTGCTACAATCATAGGAGTTCGGATAACTTTCTCAATCCGATGTTCTTCACATGTTTCTCGAAGTTGGATTTTAGTAACGACTTAGTAAATAAGTCTGCTACATTATCCTCTGATCGGATTTGGTTCAATTCAATATTTAGAAGTGCTTGTTGTCATTTTGATGGAGGGGAGGAGGAGCACGGAAGGTGGCATTTTGCCTTGTGGGGTCTGATCCCACACTTCCGTCATTTCTTTTCTCTCTGTAGGGATAGAACAAGCTCATGTCAATCGTACCTCTCAATATCGAAAGATTGTCTTTATACCAATCTAATGACGTTGCATTGGCGCAAGGCTATATCTAGCCAACAAGTTCATAATTAAGGTGTCCGGTCTTGTATTGTGCTAAGTACAATAATGCGCCTATTGTACATAAGTAAGCACTTCTGCTATTAACAAGTCTTCGTCATCATCCCTGGGATGAAACTGATCCCTTTTAGGGTCAAGACTATGGACGACCATGGGAGTGCATCTTTGACTTTATCAAAATGCAAAGCATCTATTGACACGGTATACAAGTTCTGAATCTAGACAAAACCGTGTTCTCCCAAGGTCCTTCCTCTCAAACTCAGATTTCAGGTGTTCAGCGGTTTCCCTTAGCTCTCAAGGGTTTCAATTATGTTTATCAACATAAACCGTGACAATTGCAAATCCGGAACTTGTCATGGAAACGCGTGGCCATAGTTCATCATATCCCTTCCCATCAAGTAGTCATTTTAGCGAGCATTTTAACCTCATTGCAAATACACTCCGTGGTATAGAGCCACTTGACTTGGGTAAATGAAGTCCATAAGAACCTTCATTATATTCCGTATCTAGATCCCCATAGAGATACGTAGTGACCACATTCGTAAGCTGCATGTTCAGTTATTTGGAAACTACCAAACTAACAAGGTAGTGGAGTGCAATGACATCCATTACGAGAGAATATGTCTTCTCGTAGTCGATTCCAGGGCGTTGTGAGAAACCTTGCGCCATAAGGCGAGATTACCATCTCTTTTTCTCATCACGCTATCTAACGAAGATCTATTAATGTCAACAGGTTTTATGTTAGGAGGTGTTGGCATCCCAGGCCCGAAATCCTTCATCTTCGTTAGTGAATCCAATTCAACCTGGATCGCATCTTTCCATTTAGGCCAATTTTCTCTACGTTGGCATTCTTCAACGGAGTAAGGTTCGATGTCATTGGTCTCAACAATTCCACGTCCTAATGTACACTAGTGTAGTTCGTAGAGATCTCTATATTCTCAGGAATTGGTTCTAACATTGAGGCGTCCCCCAACGATGTCTCTTGAACATAACCACAATCCAAAATATTCTCATGAGATGGATTTTGAGTATCAATGATCAATGGATCAAGTTGTGCCAAACTCACTCTCTTCTTAGGGCGAGAATCCATCGAACCTATGGGTCTCCTACTCTCTCTAGCGGAACCCATGGCCTATGACGCCATTATGCCACCTTTGTGGCGCCACCATACCACCATCCATGGTGATGTTGCCGTACCCATCTTTTGGGTGGCACCATGTCCTCTTGTGGAGACATCAATCCTTGCAGGCATGTTTGCAGCAGGTATATGTGATCTCGTCACTTTTAGGGGATCAAGATGAGACATAGTGGGGACAGACCACGAAAATTCTTGTCGTTCCTGTTGAACATTGACATTCTAATCTCCCCCTAACGACAGGAAGATTGTCTCATCAAAGTGACAATTCGCAAATCCAGCGAAATAGAGATCGCCTGTCAAGGGTTTTACGTAGCGGACTTATAGTTGGAGGCCTATGGCCAACACAAATATATATATATATATATATATATATGCATTCATTGCAATGACTCATGTTGATGCGCTGTGGCGGCGCAATTGGCAAATAAACCGCGCACTCAAATATGCATAAGTACGAGATATTTAGACTCAAACCTAGTCACTAGCTGTAATGCAAATAAAAGTTGAGTGGATGCTATGAGTCGTAGACGAAGGAGCATAGCTGCTTGCGATATTGCATAACCCAAGAGGAAATATTGGTGCGCATTACCAAAGTCCGGGCTACCATCGTAGTCTTTTAATGGTGGCTTTTCCACCAGACCAATTGGGTGTGTACATGGGAATATGATACTTGATATCAATACCCAATGATATGCAATAGTCATCGAAAATTTTCGATGTAAACTCTCTAGCATTATCAAGTCAAATTGACTGAATGGGGTGATCTAGGTAGTGAGCCCGTAGCCATATGTTATGTGCTAGGAGTGTAGTGTAAGTAGCATTATGAGTGGATAATGGCACAACACGTGACCAACGTGTTTGCGTATCAACCAACACCATAAAACATCTATACGGTCCGCAAGTTGGTTGATCAAATCCACAAAATTCCCTTAGATTCTTTGTGAGAATGGAATTATTTCTTCAATCTCCTTTGCATAGGATGGTCTCAATCCTAAATAACAGACTTTACAGAATGAAACATGGGCCTTATAATCAACCAATGAAGGTTTTGGTTAAACCACAATGTCACAATGGACTTGAAAAGTAGGGAGAGGAGTTGAAAGGGTTTATGGCGTCAATGCCATGTATTTGCCGCAAGGGGTAGGCGGCACCGGCCATGTGTGGCCGATCTTTGCACAATCATGGTGCCATGAGGCGCATGTGCAGCTCCTCGAACCAATTCTTGGTTCTTACTTTTCTTCGTTCGGAAAATGGATGTCCGTGTAAAGTCTTTAATACACGGATCATCATGCCAAAGCCTATATGTGTCAGAATCCCATAAGTCGTCTCTCATGACATGGTTGGATTCAATAACTCAAATAGTGGTTGCATACAACCCACTAGAGCGACACATAAGTTTCTCTAATACTCGTTTATGTCCGTAGTCATTAGAGGTGATGCAAAGGAACTCTGTTATTCTCATAATGTGTTTCCACATGAAAACCATTGGCTCTTATATAATAAAGTTTGAATTAAGGTATGTCCAAGACATTAATAAAAGAATTGACACTTTATTAATAGCCAATGATTACATCAAAGTTTCCAAAATCTAATCCAAAATAAAATCAAACTAAGATACATTGTAGTCACTCTATCCGTTTGGTAACTCCAATCAAATATGACCAGGAAAGTAGAGAGAGATGTTGGTGGAGCGAGGCTCTCTTAAGTACCAATAATCTCAATTACTTTCCTAGACATGCATCACATTTTATTGGGTCCGCCACATAAGAAAGAGTTAATACAATTGTCATTTATTGACTAAAGCATATTGCCATTACAAAAGTTCTTGGAAAAATAAAAGGACTAATCTAATCAAAGTTTGCTGCATCCTTGTGCACTTCATCTTCAGCTTTGAAGTCCTCTATGGTGAGATTGACATCTCTACCATCTTCTTCTTCTTCTGCAAGGTACACTTCTTGCTCCCTCAGGTCCCTATATGCCTTGTATCTTGCTGCTAGTTCCACGCTTGCCTTGCATTGCGTGAACCAATGCTCAATTGATCCACATCGATGACACTCATCATTGTGATTGCCTCCCTTTAATTGAGGTGCACGTTGTGTACGTTGCAGGCGTTCCCTAGGAGGGTTGGTGCCACCACCACGACCCATGGCGCAACCATTACGGCTAGGGATACCCCGACCTCCTCTCCCACGTGTGGCATTACCACCACGTGTATCCACACCAAACTTGCGGTTTCCTTCCTAGTTAGGGCGGTTATATGGGCCCATACGTCCCTCACATCCCCCATTCTTAGGGTACTGCTCCTTGCGCCCTTCTTAGGGTGCATTATAATTCGCCTCATGAACGCTCTTAGTTCCAATGGGCCTTGAATTATAATTCCTCACGAGCATGTTATCATGTTTCTCAACTACAGATATAACATTGATAAGCTGATGAAACCTCGTGATCTGTCTAGCATTGACTTCAGTACGGTATTGCTTTGATACCACAATGGCTGAAACGGGGAAGGTGGAGAGAGCTTTCTCAATTAGCTCTTTCTCTGTGACAGGTTGTCCACAAAACCTCAACATAGACTGTATGCGAAGAGCTTCTGAATTATATTTAGCAACAAACTTGAAATCAGCAAAGTGCAGATTGTTCCATTGAACCTTCAAGTCAGGGAGGAGGGAATCTTAGACATTGCCAAAATGCTCTTCTAGCACTACCCATAGCTCTCTTGCATTCTTGATCGACATATACTCCAATCTGAGTGCCTTGTCCATATGGCATCGCATCAAGATAACTGCTTGAGCATGCTTTATAGGTGTTGGCCCGAACACAAGATCCGGGTTAGGTGCCTGGATTATGGGTAATATTCCCTTTGAAGTGAGATGGTTCTCAACATCGATTACCCAACTGTGGTTTCGACATCCTGAAAATAAGAAGAGAAGATATATTAGTTTCGGAGTTAAACTTCCACGAAAACTAAAACAATAAGATTTCCGAGCTATGCTACCAAGAAATCAATTTCCAAGAATCTCTTTTGGATTAGACCAAACAATGATGTTTTAATATGGTCACAATTTGATGCTTGTGGACGCTCTTAGTCCAAGCATTATGAACACTCTTAGTTCATACGAATGCTCGTAGTTCGTTTAATTATGAACACTCTTAGTTCATACGAACACTGTTAGTTCGTTAAGCATGAATCCCCACAATTCCGCTTTGTTAAATACTCAAAACCATTTGGCAACATATATTCCAATATTTACAGAAAATAAAAGGAATTTAAATACAAGAAAGCAGGAACTTTAATCGTAAAGACTTACTTGATAATTTAAAGCTTTACTTCACGATTCTTTATACACGCGCGTGTTGATACAGGCATGTAGCTAAAATAGGATTGCCGGAATCTGGTCGGAACCTCCCTTCTTTTTTCCCTTTTTTTCTTCTTTCCGGGCCCAAGCCTGCTTCCCTTTCTTTTTTTCTTTTTTTTCTTCTTTCCGGGCCCAAGCCTGCTTCCCTTTTTTTTTTTTTTTTTTTTTCTGCGGCCCAGGCCTGCCCCTTTTTCTTTCCTTTTTTTTTCGTCTTTTCTTTCTTCACTTCTTTTCTTCTTGTTTTCTGGTTCTTGCTTGTGGGCGTGGGGGCAGCACCGGCTGTGCTGCAGAAGGCTGGAGGCTGGCTGGGGTAGCAGCTCTGCGTGGGTAGGCTGCGCCGGTGGGCGGTGGGTCGTGGGTCGTGGTTGGAGGGCGCTAGGCCGAAGCAGCGACAAGATGGTGATTGATCAGGCTAGGCCAGGAGCGGCTGGGCCGCAGGGAGGCGAGGCCGAGTGCGGCTGGGCTGCAGGGAGGCGAGGCCGAGTGCGGCTGGGCTGATGCGCGGGCTGCAAGGGGCAGTTGCGCGGTGGGGCTGCAAGGAGGCTGGAGAGCTTGCAGCTAGGGCTGCAGGTGAGCTGGGCAACGCGAGCTTGCAGGTAGGCCGGTGGGCTGGTGCGCGGCAAGGGCAGCAGAAGGCTGCAGTGGCTTGCGGCAAGGAGGTAGTTTTTGGTGTTTTTGGCTCGGGTTAGGGGCTGCAGCAACTTTAGGGTTTTTCTTTTTTTTCTTTTGGGCTAGGGTTAGAACTCGTGCTGATAACGTGTTGTATGAGAATGAAATTGTGTTTATTATTGATAATAGGAGCCCTTTAAATAGGGAGTTACAAGGTACCCAAAAGGTAATAGAATCTGATTACAATTGAATACCTAGAACACATTCCTATTACAACTCTAAACCCTAGTTTGTAAAGGCACACATTATATCGACATCCTTCAACAAAAGTCTATATTTGGATTTCTGTAAAGTTGACAAAGCATGCATCGGTGCTACTTTAATACATCTGAAATTATTTACCTAGCAAAACATCTACTAAATCCCAATTTAACATTTACTTTTCTTGTCCAAATTGATATATGATCTTTAGTTTAACTGTCCAATTCCTTATATAACCACATGAGTAAAAGACGAAATTACAAAAAGCAGGCCATTTTGTGGAGATATTCATAGAATTTCTCATACTATTTACTAATTAATTAAGCAACGTGCGTAGAAGTAGTATAATTGTCTATCACAGCACAGCAAACAACTAGAACAGATTAGCAGTAGAACACAGGAAGTACGTATTAAGGAATTAAAATCCATACGTACCCAGCAGATCAATATAGAACACCCTCATACAGAACATGAAGGAACTGAACTAGCAACATAAATTAAACATAAGATATAAATATATTATATGCATGGCAAAATTAAATACAATAATACAGGGAAAATGGACTGATCGTAGCTTGCTTCCTGATGTACGTAGCTGAACCGCTTCAAAAACCATAATTTTCAACCTCTGATAATAATGAACCGCTTGATCACCAAATCTTTCCAGCGTCTTAAATCTGGGCCGAGTGATGACGCTGGAAAGATTTCGGTCAGGCACATCAGATTCTCGGCTTAATTACTGACTCATGAACACGTGTATTCGATCTTCTAACACAGATCGATCAGGAGGGAATTGAAAAGAGGAGGTATTAGAATTAAGAAGCAGTTGCTAGTATTGCTACCGGTCTACCCTAAATAAGTAGAAACAACCGGGTGGGGGGAGCTATCAGCTATAGCTAGCTAGCTTAAATGATGGAGGGGGCTCATTGATTTTCTTCATCAGTTTGTATGATCGAGGCTGAAGTCATCTCTCTGTGTCCATTATGACCTTGGAAGTTGTTGATAGAGAGAAAGAGAAAGAGGTAACTATTGAAGTTGCAATTGCTTTTGACAGCAACACAGAGAAAGCAGCTCGCTAGATCATTATCAATACCACTTGCATGAGTCTCCATCTATATTAATATTGATCAATTGGCTCTATATATAGTAATTGGTTAATTATGGCATTCAATCCATGACTTATAAGCTACCTTGCATTGAGAGTGTTTAAAATAAAAATTTCTTGTGCCAGTTGAAGTTGTTGGGACTGTTGGGGTACGTAGTTCTTGCTCTTGATTCAAGCTTATAACCCATTTATACATGATAGTTTTACATGAACCTAATGTTCACCTGTTCAGTTATTGAGTAAGAAATTTATGCTCAGTCCCTTGAATTTAGATTCAATGAGGAAATAATTAGTTTTGAATGTGAGTTATTTTATTTTCTATCATTGGATCTATATCTAAAAGTAATTGAGCACAATTTTTTTACTCAGTTACTATGGAACAATTGAACACCATCGTCTATAATTAAATAAATGAGTTCAACCTATGCACCGGACCCTACGCCCTAAATCTTGAGGCCCAAGGTGAAGTGAGCAAACCATTATGATTCTATTATTTGGGTTTCAAACTGACCGCCAAGGCACCAATCATCCACAAAAATAAGAATAATAGTTCTTGCCACTAAAATATATGAGTTACTTAATAGCTTCCCCATTAACTTGTACCTAGCTACTTGTCAATGGACGCAACATATTGTGTTTTACATAATAGCAGCATCAACCAATGTGGCAATGTATTTATGTATTAGCTAGGCTGATAGCTAGTAGCTCAACCCAGAGCTCACTCAAAGGTAAACAAATTACAATAATATGGTTACTAGACGTAATAGTCTAATACACACCAAAAAAGAGTCAAATTTTAGTGCAATCTGAAGAAAAAATTTCTAGACTTGTACAAAACTACAAATTTCATGACTCTTCGGAACACAGCATTTCAAGGAAAGCAGAATTAACCAACCCAAAAGCACAAAATAATGATCAAGTGGGTTTCATATCCTGAAACATAGTAGTCCAAAGTGAATGGTCATCAAAATCAACGTCCACCCGTTCCTTCTCATATGGAGTGACTCTTCCATCAAGCGGTCCGGACAGCTTCGGGCTCCTATTCTTCGTCACCATGCCATCAGCCGATCATATGACCGTCCATCGAACAGTCCAGATGCCTTGGGGCTTCTATTTGCTGAAACCATTGACTTGTCAGTCACCATAGGACCTGAAGTGAGCCTAGGGCTCCTATTTGCTGTGTACATGAGCCTCTCATTGACCTTCGAGTTAAGGGTCCTGATAGCTTTAAGCTCTTAGGGTTAGGGGCCATCATCAACCTCTCATGAATCCTCATATCCAACAGATCCGATAGCGCAATGCTCCTAGCAGTTTTCATGACCCTTTGGCTTCCTCACCAGACTTCGTCTCCAATGCTCTTGATACTTCTCTGGTTGATCAGCCACATGCCTGGGGGACGATGATATCTCGTTCTCTTGGAAAGCCAATCTTGTAAATTACTTGCTGAAACACTTCTTGGTTTTGATGAGCGCCCAGCCGAGCCTTGAAATTGACCTTGGGTGGTGGCGGTGACCACCGCCACCCTCATTTTCCTTCTTGGTAAGCTTGAGTATCTCTAGCCTGTGCTTGGCCACAGAGACTCCCATGCTCAGCGGGAACTCATGGTTGAAGAAAGCAATGTCCTCCATTTGAAATGCTAAATAGTACATTTATTTGTATCCACTAACTGTGTGCTAGAGATTTTTCTACTATACAGATCGAATCCAATGGAAAAAAAAATTATTTATACCATGAAAATGAAAATAAAAAATCGATCGTTTCAAAAAATTTTAATTAATAGATATGATACCCTTCTTACTTTTAGCTTTGTAGGATGAGGGTGACTGGGTGAGAGTTGGAAGTTTTCTATCACTAGGGCTATTATATTAGGGATAATATTTTGGTATTATTAACCGTTATCAAGTGAATTATTATTCTAATTCGAGAGGTTAAAGTGTGTTTAATGCAATTTCACTGAAATAAATAAAAGGAAAATGATTTGTGGCCTCAATGAGGCCTAAGATTTGTGGCCTCAATCTTAGGTGTCATGCCATGTCATCTACAAAAATCACCTATTTGTCAAATCATGCCACGTAATTTTTGAGAAAAAGACCATCTTATCCTTCCAAAATCTAATGACTCTAAATTATTTTGGTTTTCTACCTCAAAAATTATTTTGGCTTTCTTCTAAAAAAAATGGCTTTCTTTCATTTCTTTTTCATTACACTCATGCTTAGATTTAAATAACAATTTTTTTTTCTTCAATCAAGAGTAGAAAAAATTTCATGAAATTTAGTCAATAGATTTGCACGTACATTCGATTAACAGATTTGTATAACACATGTATATGAATTCAACCTTTGTTGGGTTCCTGCAAATTTTGAAAATATAATGTGAAAAATACATATTCATATAATTGTATTTATTCTTTTGTTCATTGTTTTCTCTTTATGTAGCTAGGATTTAAAAGTTAGATATGAATTTATTACTTTTTGTTTGTCTTTCCCTTATACTTAGATTGTAGATGTTAATTAATGGTTGCTAACGTGTAATTTTTTCTTACCTCTTAATTTAGACATAAGTATTTCCCAAATTCAATTTACTAATGCTATATTTTTGTTGATGAAATTAATCAATATTTGGAAAGAAAAGTTAACGTCTATTTCTTGACACATAATTCAATATATTAATGCCATTTGGGAAGAAACATTAAAGGAAAAAATTTAATTAAATGAAGAAAAATATTGATCAAATATCCCTTAAATTAATATATAATTAATAGCTGATATTTTTTTTCACCTAATTAAATTTATTAATGTAATTGATTCACCTCCTAACATCTAAAAGGAAATGTAAAAGGGTAAAGTTGGTATTGAAATAGTATGATGTGGCAAGATATATTATATGGAATTGAAAATAAATTTTTATTTACTTACATGGCATGACACCTAGGATTTGAGGCCACAAATCTTAGGCCTCATTGAGGCCCTATATCATTGCCCCAAATAAAATTTATTAAGATTTAGCTTTAGTGTCTTGTATAGAACTCCACATATCTTCATCAATCACATGCAAGTAGCATTGGTGGGATCTCTCGATCATAATTAGGAAATGCTTCCGTGAAATCCTAACTCCATGAATGAGTTTGTGCCATAGATGGAAACAAACACATAGAACCACGTACGACAACCACCAACGAACTTTTAAAAAACCGTTAGGAGAAGAGATTCAGTCAAAGGTTTGAGCTACCACTTTTCCCGCTCCAAAACTAACCGTACACCTCTTCACTGGAAATCAATTCAATTCTGTACCATTCTCTCTTCCTTTCTCTCTCAGTCACATTATAACCTCCACTCATTCTCTTTGTGACGAAGAGTTGATCAATCTCTCGCCCATTTTCAGTTTCTGTAAGAATTGTTAGAACTAATTGAAGCTCCATCTTTCAGTAACCAAAGTAGCAAACCATAGCTAGAGATCGAGATTCATATTATGTTTTCTTGGGCATCTTCAAGAAGATCCTCAGGGGTTGTTTTGGGTGTTCAACGACTCGGCTCTTGCACATTGTTCAGTAAATCACAACCCTCATCATCGCCATCTTCGTCTTCTTCGATCAGCTCATCATGTGGTGGCACTTTTGGCTGTAACAATGAGTACAATTACAAGAGTAGATCAGGCTCCTCTAATAAGCGTAGTACATTTAATTTGATTCAGAGGTCAGTTTCTTCAGGGGTTCTAATTCTCGGGTCAAGCATAGGCTATTCTTATTGGTCTTCTGCTTCCTTGGATCCAAATGCCTCTGTTTGTTTTGCTGATTCCAAAGAGGAGGCAGCATGGGCAATCGAGCAGGACCCAGAACAATTCAAGTCCCTCTTTTCAAGTACAGTACCTTAATTGTTTCATTCACAAAATTCATTTCTAAATTACGAGAGACGTGTACTAATTAATAGATCTTGTTTCAGATACATTTAGGAGAAAGAAGTTCTTTACGTATGAAAAAAAGATAAGAGAGCGAAGTACCCCTGAAAAGGTATAATAATATGCATCGTTGAATTGAAGTTGTCTAAACGAAGGAACTTGCATGAGAAACATGCATGTTATCGTACATATATATATTCTACTAACACGCACTCTCTTGCTTCTTGTTTGTGTTTATAGATTTTCAATTACTTTGCATCAGTTCGAACCCCTAGCGGAGAGTGCTTTATGACGCCGGGGGACTTGATGCGAGCTGTTGTTCCTGTGTTTCCTCCCTATGATTCAAATCGGGTTCGAGAAGGCTCTTTAAGAGGGGAAAATGTTCCTGGAGAATTGCAATGTGCTCCTTCTAAATTCTTCATGCTTTTCGATACTGATGGTGATGGCCTCATTTCATTTCAAGAGTGAGTAGTACTCCAAATTAAATGTCCCCATTATATACTTATCCTATTATTTTACACATACCTATTGCGCATCTGAATCCAATTCAAGGATCAAATGCAGCAGCATATATACTCATATAAAACCACATTTATCATGAATATTAGGTACATGTTTTTCGTCACTCTCCTCAGCATTCCTGAATCGAGTTTTACTGTGGCTTTTAAAATGTTCGATCTTGACAACAGTGGGTGAGTAACTTAAATATGGCATTTCAATTCGTCAATAGGAAATCCATTTTTAAAATCTTGGTTTCCAAAAAAGGTTGAAAAGTTCGATCTAACTTGTTACATGTATTAACAGAGACATTGATAAGGAAGAGTTTAACAGAGTTATGGCATTGATGCGAAATCACAACAATAAAAACAAGGACGGCCACAGGGTCAAAGTTGGTGTAGAAGAGGGAGGCATACTCGAGTACTTCTTCGGCAAAGACGGCAAAAAAGGCCTCAAGCATGAAAGATTTGTTCAGTTTTTCAGGGATTTACACGAGGAAGTACGTTAATTCTCTCTGTGACTCTCCCAGTCATTTTATGATTGCTCTATCTCAGTCGGTTTAATTGATCCCGTTTTTCTTCATGTATTATTGAACTTGAAAGATGTTGCGCTTGGAATTTGCTCATTATGACTACAAATCAAAAGGAACCATAACAGCTAAAGATTTTGCCTTGTCCTTGGTTGCATCTGCTGATCTCAGTGTCTTATACAAGTTGCTTGATCGTGTTGACGATATTAACAACGCCCCACGTCTTAACAACATACAAATTACATACAAGGAATTTAAAGATTTTGCAGAGCTACGCAAGAATCTGCGGTCTTTCTCTTTGGCCATTTTCAGCTACGGCGAGGTTAATGGGGTTTTGACAAAATCAGATCTCCAGAGAGCAGCTTCCAAAGTACATTCTGACATACCAATCTATCTGTTACTTCTGATTAGCTTCTTTCATGTGGATACTAAATATCAATTAATCTACACAGGTATGTGGCATCAATGTTTCAGACAATGTGATGGACATAATCTTCCATGTATTTGATGCAAACGGTGATGGTGATCTAAGTGCGAACGAGTTTGTCAAAGTTTTACAGAACCGTGGAGGTGAACCCGTAGAGTCAGGCCTCAGTGGACTCCTAGCTTGCTTCTTAAACTGTGCAAGTAAAAGCTGCTCCTAAGCTCAGACCTGATCACCCTAAAAAAACCATTCTCCTTAGCAATGCCACATATGGCTCTAATCTTGGGTTAAAAGTTGAAGGCTGTACTCAGAATCTGTCTGCTGTGTGATTGAGATGGTACATAAATAACAGCAGGCCGATATTACATATAGACCACTTATTTCAATTGCAGATTTACTTTGTCACATAGGTGATTGTAACCGTTTAGCTAAATCAGTCGAAAGTCGAAACCTATGGTCTTTACAGATCATCTTCATCATTTATGTACAAATATTTTCTAATACTATGATATATTAGTCTTATATAGTTCTTAATAAATGCAGTTCTTGTTCCCAAATCAAGTATGCCATGCTATTTGAATATATGTAACATTTCGATTTCAGCATCACTTATTTAGTTTATTTACACTCGAACATTTATCCGAAATGGCAAGCAGATCTTTGCCAACTAAATAAGCATATATATCATCTCAGATACTCAGCATCATAAACAAGATAAGAATGTCATTTGCATAAACCCGTCGACTGCTCTCGGGACAGGCACCAAAACCCCACAAATGCTGACCAATCTGAGGCAATTCCTGCAGTCGATGCTAACAACAATAGCCAATCTGACGTGGTAACTGACATTGCAAATTCTCTTGCTTCAATGCTTGATAATGAAAATGGTCAAGTTGGGGGTCCTTCAACTGATGCAGAAATGGAAAGCGAACTTGCTGAAGAACTAGCACAAGAAGATGCTTTCACTGAATATGACAGACTATGACATTGAAGTTACTAGAGAAGGTGAAGCCATAAGTGAGTACTTAGCTCTACTGACTTCAGCAGGAACAAAGTGAATACCAGTTTGCCAATAAGAAATGCGACTTTAACAACCGCGCATGTACCTATATAATAGGCACTAGGTCATGGATCTAGTTATGGTGATGGTGTTCCAGATTATCATTTTCCCAACTATGTCAAGACTAATATTACTGCCATGTAGTTTATCTATCCTGCCTTCCACCATTTCTGGAATTACAAAAAAGCATATTTGCTGCTTTTAAGTAAATGCGGTATAAACATGGTATAAACATTCTGATTACTAGGTATCAATTCAGGATACGATATCCATCTTCAAACATAAGGGCAACAAGGTTAGAGAGGACAATCAATGACTGCGTTTCTATAAACTTGTGATAGGTGTAAAAGAATACAAGATTACATAAGGTTCGCTATCATTAGTATTCACAAAATTCTCTGAATTTATAAAATGTTACTCATCCGAATCATCATTGGAATGAGATTCACTGTCTGTGACCATAACTATCTGCTTCATTTCAGATTCTTCATCCTCAACTTGGGTTTCCTTGTAATCCTTGGGAAGAACATTACAATGGTCTGCCATACTTTCTCCGCTTGGAATAATCTGTTTGGTTGAAAGTAGCCATTAGATTCACTAAACAGAGAGATAGAGGGGGAAAGAGATAGAGGCTTGCGGATGCTTGCAAAGTGTGGGGTATTGAATTGTAACTGCATACAAGCATTAGAACTTATCATAACTGCATACTTGCAATGTCACTGGTCATTAGCTGTCCTACCAAAAAGTATGAAAGCAAGAAAATAAATATCTACCTATACCTCAGTAACTACCACATATACCACTATCACCACTCCAACGATGGAAGAAAGCCACATAATTGAAAATGCAGAAAAACCCAACCCTAATACTTCAGTATTTAATTAGATAGACCATATTTGTGTGACAACACTATGTTAAAGCCCAAGATCCTCAAATTAAACACAGTTCCTTTTTAACACACTGGATGCATATTAGCCTACTTCCTCTCATCATATGTAGTTTT
Source organism: Rosa chinensis (assembly GCF_002994745.2). Taxonomy (NCBI): domain Eukaryota; kingdom Viridiplantae; phylum Streptophyta; class Magnoliopsida; order Rosales; family Rosaceae; genus Rosa; species Rosa chinensis. Next base: position 38,355,296 of record NC_037094.1, read on the forward strand.
ATACTTCTACTGCTTGTATCATGTTAGGAACTAATAACAGAAGATAGTATAGTTGAAAATGTGCATTTCAGAGGCGCATAAGTGGATACCTTCTCATCTTCCAAATGAATTTGTCATAATCTCTTCTGATAGCAAAATTCATATGACCACCAACCCTCTTGCTGCATAGAAGACTTAATATGTTAGAGGAGTTTAGAATAGATGCACAATCATCAATAGGGAACCAGACAATAGTTTTTAGGTTATATGAGGATGAGAAATAGGAAAAGAACAATTTGCTCCAAGGAGCGATTCAACAAAAACTATTTAATTTTAGAAAAAAGGATATGTGATCCTTTCTACAGTATATGTAGGGCTATATATATTCAAGCACTAAACCAGCAGAGACATTCAAGACAGTTTTAGAGTCACAGATCTTACTCTGATAAAGCATTGGTCCTTGACTCCTTGAGTATTTCAAGCAGCTCATCTGGCGTTTTATTCTTAACTCATTTCTCAGTTTCCACAATCATGCTGCTAGTATTCTGCTGCAGAATTGGCTTCCCACTCTTTGCTTCCTCCACCTTAGGCATGTAACATATAGAGTTCTGTCCATTCTTATTGAGCATAACCACAGACTCCTGATCATCTTCCTGCAGTAGTTGTAGTCCCCATTACTATATATTTCATAGTTTGGGGACTACTCTCTCTCTCTCTCTCTCTCTCTCTCTCTGCTCGTGATTAGCTTCCGAATCAACTCATTAACTCATTCGAACATGATCACTGAAACAACATCCCACTATAAACAGTATTCAAAAACATAAGCCCAACACAGAATCCTACCACAACATGCATCATATCTAGAAACTTCATTCATTCGAACACGATCACTAAAACAACATGCCTTAAAAACAGTAACCATTCAAACACATAATAATCCTACCACACAATGCACCAAATCTAAAAACTTTATTCAACCAAATCGCACTATATAAAAACTTCATACAATCCAAGTTCTTCACAAAACCGACATTGTAGAAGAAGCATTAAAACGTAGACAATTATATCAGAAAGTTCACCACATTAAATCCCTAAGGCAGCTTCCCAGCTCGAAAAGTCGCAAACTTGGACACTTTGGAGTACGAATACCTCACCCCATTTTCCTTCAAGAACTCCTCAAGCTTCTCCTTGGCTCCATCAGGATCAGCACTCTCACACTCAATCTCATAACAAGTCCCAAACTCATACTTGGTCTCATCCACCTCCAATTTCAACCCTTTCCAATCATACACATCCCTCACATTCCCAAACCCTCCCATCCCCACAAACCCTAGAACCCCAAACTCCTCCCTCACCCTCCTCAAAACCCTAGACTCCGCCGCCATCATCTTCTCCGGCTCGGCGGCGCACGCCCGCCCCACCGCCGGGTCCAGCTCCTCCTCGTCCTCCTCCACTCGGCTGACGCCGTCGACCAGCACCGCATTCGCCTTCAGCGTCACGGCGCAGAGAGGGCTCCGGTCGGAGAAGCGTAGCCGGAGCGCGGCCCGCCGCGCCGAGAGCTCGGATTTCGAGCCGTCGAAGAAGAGATTCTCCTGGCGGTGGGTGCCGAGGTGGAACGGCGCTAGAAGAGCGGTGACCTGACCGTGGGCGGCGGCGTCCGGCAGCCTCAGCTTGACCTCGACCTCCATTAGGGCTTTGGAGATGGGGTGAGACATTTTTTAATTTCCGATGATGCGGTGCGTTTTGGTGGAGGGGTCTTTGGAGCGGTCGAGGTGGCTGAGGACGGTGGAGGAGGCGGTGGTGGTTGTGGTTATGACGGCGGCGCGCTGACGAGCTTCTTCGAGTTCTTCTTTGTCTTCGATTTTGAGTTCGATCTTGGTTGGCTTCCGTCTCAGCATTTTTGCTCTTACATATCACTTCCCCCACTGATTTTCTGAGCGTGTATTTTACGGAGAGTATTTATTGGGTTTGAATCTTGTGGCAGTATTGGGCTAAACCTTGGACTTAGACTTTTGTGTCTCTGTATTGGGCCTAAACTAGATGATCCAAATCTGCAAGCAAAACGCTGCTTTACCCACATCTACCTTATGTTTTGTTTTGGTGAATCTCGATGGAAACGGCCGGTATTTATACGCTAATTAAAAAAGTAGATTATAGAGAAGGGAAAACAGCATAACTAAAAATTAGGAAGACTCATTCGATCAAAATTTATAAATGATATATATTAGGGGTGGGTTCGGTTCGGTACCGGACATTCAAGACCAATACCATCTACCGTACCAGACACTCTTGGTACACAAAATAGGCTACCATTACCGGCCACAAAAGTCGGTATACCAACTTCTCGGTATCGGTTGGTATCGGTTGGTTGGGCCTCCAACCGAGTTTAAGATTGGGCCAGCTTTCAGCTATGGCCCAACTGAAATTGTAAAGGCTCAAACCTGTCAGCAATTTCCAAACAAAGGCCCAACCATAAGCAAAAAAACTGTCATACATAACTTCAGTTCATCTCATCAATCATTCATCACTTCATAGTTCATACAAATTATAATTCAATAATTCACAGTTCATCTCATCAATTCACAGTTCAATAATTCATCTCATCAATTCACAGTTCATGAAACCATGAAACCCAGAATAAATTGGTAAAGAAACTAAGAAACTAAGAAAGAGTCCCAACTCACAGGTTTAGAACTCACATATACAAGTAAAAAATCAAGATTCCACTTCAAAGAGACTGATTCCACTTGAGATTAAGTGATTAACTGCAGCAAGATGCAAAAAAGTAAAACCATTACAATTTTAGAGATTACTCAGTCTAGAATCCAAAGATTAACCAAAGAGAAAACTCAAATCTACCAAAAATTGATACGAGAGAGAAAACTCACCGGCCGTAGGCCATGAATCGAATGAATTGATACGAGATTTCTGGGTTTGAAGATTTGAATCGAATCGAGAGGCGAAGAGTTCTGGGTTAGAATCGAATCGAACTTCGACCGTAGGCCATGAATCTCTGATTAGATACCAGATTTTCTGGGTTTGAAGCTTTGAATCGAATCGAACTTCAAGCCGTCGATGCCTCGAATCGAATCGAATTGAAGAGTTCTGGGTTTGAAGCTTTGAATCGAATCGAACTTCAAGCCTTCGAGGCCTCGAATGAAATCGAAGAGTTCTGGGTTTGAATCGAATCGAGAGGCGGAGAGGGTTTGAGTGATTGAGTCTGAGAGAAAGGGCTCGGTTCGAGCCTCAAGCCTTCGAGGCCTCGAGGGGCTGAGGGAAAGAGTGGCTGAGCAGTCTGGGACTCTGGTCTCTGGGTGGAGTGGTGGGCAGTAGACTAGTAGTCGTATTACCCCTTCAGGGTTTGGAGAGTTTGAGTCTAATCAACGGTTATAATTTAATATGAAATAAAACTATTAATAATCAATGGTTTAGATCTATAGATATAAAATATATTTAATTATATAAATAATATATATAATATACGGTACGGTACGGTATACCGTATTTATCTTCAAATCAGTACCAGTACCGTACCAATATGTTCCTCTCGGTTCGGCACTACCGTACCAATACTTCGGTAGCCGACATTTTCGGTAACCAACATTTTGGTTCGGTTGGTACTCGGTTGGCTGGTTTGTCTCGAGAGGATTTGCCAGCCCTAATATATATAGGTGGAGCCAAACCCCACCAAACTAAATGTGAGGAAACAGTTCCAAAATTTGCTAATGCATCGGCGGCTTGTTTTCCGAATTAGTCAAATGAACTTGAGCACATTCTTGCCATCTTCATATTCATCCCCATTGTACCATGATATGGCATGAGGAATAAATTTGTCTCGAATTATTAAGCCAATTGCATAATCTCGTGGAATTGCACCTTCGTATAATGGTTTATCAATTCTAGGAGTACTGTTAAACAAGTTAAAGAAGCTTTCTCGTTTTTTGGATTTCAATACTTTCCTCCTAATGTTATACTCTCGTGTCAAGCAGCATTCGTCGAGTAGTGTGCACCACTTGATCTCTGTCCCAATTGTCCTCTCCATTTCGCCGTAAAATGTTTTAGTCAGGACTGGTTTTTTGAAATGAAGATTCCTTTCAGGATCAAAGATGAAGTCGAGCTCAAATCCATTCAGATTATCTAACTTACAGCACTTGATATCAATGAGACATTCGAGAGCCTTTACATCGTGAAGTTTAATCACATCAGCAAGTATGAAATGATGCATCATTGCCACAATCCAAAAGTCAGGTACTCCTTTCTGCTTTGTTTGCTTTAGGAACTTCTTCATCATTGCTTACTCCTTGATCACTTTCACTTAAACCATTGACAATCTCGTACCTCTTCCTATAGAGAGGCTCATACTACTCCTGGTGTTTTTCTTCTCATGCTGCTTTCTTCGCACAAAACTTCTTTTCAAGATCCTTATCGTGCTCGTCCTTCTAAGCCTCATCCCAGTATTTTGCCTTCCATTGATCTAGCTCTGCCGCAAAATTGTTTTCAAGCTCAACAACTTTGTCATGTATCTTCTTCAACTCCTCAACGCACTTGAGGATACCATTATGCTACTCCTCCACCTCTGGGGGAAGATCAAGAGTGCCGACTCGGAAAGAGGGGACAGAAAAAAAAATCTGCCAGCATTTTGTGGGCTTCCGACTTATCATTATCGGTGGCTCTGGACAGTTGGCTTCGTTTTTCATAGTCTTTACCCCTTTAATTTCTGCCCTAAAACGATTAGGTGAATTAGAACACAAATTTAGCTTTATTAACCTGTAGATTAATATCATTGTTCAACCAAAATCATATGCTTAAAGATATAAAAGGATGGTACGAAATCAGATTGTAAAGATATCATAAACAACTCAAGAACATAAATAAATGAATCTAAAAATTATTAACATAAACTGGTTCTTAACAAAAATCTCACTCCAATAACAAAGTTCATAATCGAAATCTGAAATTCAATACTAAAGAGTACGAAAGCATAAATAAGGGTCATAGATTACACTTTTTGATCTTCAAGGAAGCCTTGGAGAACATCAAGAGAATACACAACTAGGCCTTCAAGAACACGAGCAGCCTTGGAGAAGACATAAAGCTCTTCACGACAAGAGGCTTTTTCTGAATTTTAGAGAGGGTTTTGGAAAGAAGAGAGCTCGGCTAATGAACTGAATTTTACGTCAAGAAGTGATCGTCTTGGCATCAAGAATGACTTCTATTTATATAGGAATCGTCCTCTCTTGTGATGTCATCTTGGCCATTCATCTAAAGGTGAATAATCCTCTAAGTTTCCTTGATTTTCTCACGACAAAGTTTTGAATTTGCTAATCTTATTCCATAAAGAGTACACAGCATATCCTTTTAAATTCCTTAGAATTTTGCACGGCAAACTCCACATTTCCCTCCTTTGAATTGTGTTAACTTCTTCCTCCAAGAGTTGTGCACACAACGAACTCCTACAATAAAGGCAAATCAGAAATTAATTAGAGTCTATAACCAATAGAAAATAAGATAAATAGGAATAAATATTGAATAAAAACACTTCCCTATTATCTCCACGAAATAAGGAGACTCCTTGAATTCCTCCTTATTTTTGTGCATCATTCCCTTGTTCTTTGCACGGCAAAAAGTCTTCTCCTCCTTCAAGTTTGGCGTCATCTCTCTAAATTCTCTCTTTAAAACAGGAAAGTCAAAAATAGGAAAGTTCAAAAGAAGAAAGTTCCCTAAAAAAAATTAGGAAATATTTCTTAAAATGAAAGAGGAAAATTTCTAAAATGACTTATTCTTCATTTACATTCATTTCCGCTCTTTTTCGCCTCTTTTCTCCATTTCCAACCTTGAAGTACATATAAACAGAAACTACGTTAGAGTTAGTAATTTTAAGAGAATAACTTAGCCAAATGAGGGAAAATACATATTAAAAACGTCACACTTTGTGCTCCTATCATTCATTCATGGACTTGTCATTGGCAATATGAATCCTTCAAGGATTTGATTAATCAATATCCTTATGATGACACATAGGATTTAGAGATTTGCTTTTAGTAATTTTCTTTTAAAATCTTCATAATAACCATGATAACCTGCCATAAGCCTCTCGTTAATATAACGGCTATATGTAACACTATGCTTATAGGAAAATTGTCCCTTAGAGAAGAATGATAATCACATGCTTCTATAAAGATAGATTTGTGTCATAGTGATTCCAATTCACTGGAATGAACATGTCACGCCCCTGATTTTACACACATGAAAATCGATATATATAACCCCATAATTATATATGCGTGAACGTCCAGTCATCAATACAAAATACCTGGAATCTTTTTCCCTTTAACTTACACAGATATTGATGCCCTGAACCCTCAAAGTTAATATACACTCGCTCTATAGAGTTATATATTACACAAGCTTACGAATTAAATTGTCAACAACAAGATAAAACGTAAATGCTTCTCAGAGCTCACTACAACGGAAGTCCAAATAACGGTAAAGTCACAAAGATGGTTTCCTACCGTAAAGCTGCTAGCTCGCTGCCTCAACCTTGATTATCCTAACCTGCAAGATTAACCCCTACACCGTTTGAATAGTGTACTGGGTTATCACACAACAAACCCGGTAAGCTTTTGCAAGCCCGTATGAGTAACTCAAAACACACATACGCAACTCACGCCAAACGAGGAAAACAACTCACGCTTTGATTCCTTAAAACACGAAATAAGGAGAACAACTCACACTTTAATTTCCTTTCAAATCGAAATAAAAGAAAGCAACTCACACCTTGTTTCCTTTTAAAACGAAACATAGAAAACAACCCACACTTGAATTCTATCAATAAAACATAGAAAACAACTCACACCTTGAATTCTATCAGTTGTACCATAAGCGTACCATAGAAAGCAACTCACACCTTGATTTCTATCAGTAAAACATAGAAAACAACTCACACCTTGTTTCCTATCAAATGTACCATAATCGTACCATAGAAAGCAACTCACACCTTGATTTCTATCAAAACGTTAATAAGGAAAACAACTCACACCTTGTCCCCTTAAAAACCATTAATAAGGAAGCAACTCACACCTTGTTCCCTAAAAATACGTAATGTCAAGAGTTGTCAATAACCAATTCCCGTTACCCCATGAATTACCTATATGGCAGACAGATTAGAGCTCTAACTGAAAACGTAACCACTCGTCCGGCCAAAGACGTGGTCACCAGAGATTCTGCCCAAGGTCTTAGACCTTCGATCCTCGGGCCGCACTGTCCCTTGGAGCAAAACATTAAAGGAGTCGCACAGGACCCAAAATGTTACACAAATCGCAACGCTTTTGAAAACAATCGAAATCAACATTTCCATAATCATTGTTTTCTGAAAAAGCCATAACACAAAACAATAAAAAGCATCAATTCATGCCTATTGTTTTCATACCCAAATCTCAACGCTTTTCTCAAATCTCAACGCTTTTCAAAACAAATCGAAATCAATCATTTCCAAAAATCATTTGTTTTCCAAAAGCCACACCCCAAAACAATAAAAAGCATCATTTCATGCATATTGTTTTCATAAATCCACAAACCACCCAAAACATATATATTTCACGTAAATATATATCTACTAATACATGAATACGTATGTATATATATACATCCCATAATATATATATATATACACACACATAGTCATCTACTCAAAAATGCTACTAATACCAACTATAGTTTGCAGTTAACTAATAACTCTCAAAACAATAAGGTATTCCCGTTCGTGAATGAACTTCGTGAGATTACTCACCTCAGAATCCCGCTGCGTCTTCTATACAGAACCGAACTAGTACACTATCACCAACAACTCGTCCAATTCACCTTTTAGAAGCACCTATTCACCAATGATCTCAAATCAGTAACGATTCATAACCAATTTAAGTCCGAAACCCCTGTTTTGAACTAAAATCCCCCAAAGTGGCGCCAATCGAGGTGAAACCACATCCGAGACCTCCCAAAGTCTCTGGAATACGTCCATGATCGATGTGACCAAACCACAAGTCGATCGGACGCTCAAATCCTCACGGATAGAATAATCGATCGGTATGAAATTGCAAAAATCATAACAATTCCATACGAACTCCAAAATTTGCATATTATATATCGAAACGCTCGTATCAACGAGTAGAACATATATAATACCAAAAACAGTTCCTTAAGTGGCCGGAACACTGCCTGAAAGCCACCACAGACGGTGGTGCACCACCGCCGGCCAAAAACACATTATTTCACAAAACTCCCAACATCAAAGTTCTTCATCTAAGCATGCTTGTGAACTCTCATAACTAGCTCGAAGTCAGAAAACAAGCTTAAGGGATCGAAAACTACCTCACAAGCCGTGAACAGTAATCCCAACTGAGTTGAACCGATTTCCACGTAAACCGATCAAAACAAACCACATAGATCGATCAGCAAGCCTATTCTGAACTCAACCAAGGAAACACGAAGCCACAAAGTCGCCGGAGTTGTGTTTTCCGGCCGGGTCCGAAAACACCAACCTGCACCGCCTTCTACCGCCGCTACCACCGAGAATCGGTACTAGAGGACACCACAGGGAGGAGCGCACGGAGGAGTAGAGCTTATCTGGAAAGTCTCGTCGCTGGAGATGGCCGGAGCTCACCGGAAAAGCCGGGTCGGGTCACTGGGTTCGGGTCGGGTCGAGCGCGGGTGATGAGAGAGAACGGAGCTTCTGGTTTCCGGAAAAAGAAGAATGAATGAAATGGAAATAGTAAGTTTCCGAAAATGGAAACTACTATTTATAGAATTTTCCCTAAACTTCAAACGCTCATAACTTTCTCATACGAACTCCGATTTCCGCGTTCCACATGTCCACGAACTCGTATCGACGCGCTCTACAATTTTCGTGAAGGAAGTTTTCGGAGAATCCCAACGTATCAAAAGTCAACCTTGAACCCCCCCTAAAGTCATACTTTTCAAATAATTAATTCGTCCGAAACACTTCCGCTCCATCCACGAGCCACGAAACCGTCCAACAACCATAAATTAGATTCCGGAAATTCCTCGGAAAATATTTACGAATTTCCGGGGCATCACATTCCACCCCCCTTAAAGAAATTTCGTCCCGAAATTTACACGTACCACACCCACAAGTACGCATAAACCAAGCTCAAGTCCAAATCTCATTTCGCAACAACCTGTTCTTGTCTCATTATACAACATACTTAGCTCAATAATGGATACAGGTACCCTACCTAATATCGCAATTCAAATGCATCCTACCATCCCACTTGGAGATAATCTAAACATCTCACCTGTTCAATCACGTACTAATGCAACAACAATTATGCACAACTACAACACTATGCACAACCACCTAAGAGTCCATAGTCCTGTCCTCATAGTATCTGCATCGATATATCATCAATTACAATACTCTCATTGCTAAATTGAAAATGACATTTCATTTCAAATCAATCGATAAAACTCTAGGTTTTTGCCACAGTCAACTATTTGCAAAATCACAATAAGCATTCCAACTATCTCCGAACATAGTAAGATGAGATTCAGCCTCGGCCGAACTACCCATCAATTGTCACATGGTATCACACATACAAACAAAGTTGTAAAAGACTCCTCTGTTACAACAATGAAAAATGCATCATGCAACATACCACCTAAAACAGTATTTTATAAAAGGAAGCCACACGCAAAAGTCTAACTATAGACATCAGGCAAAGCCTGTCACAGCACACAAAGGAATTAGGTTCTCCACTATCATACTTCGCCTTAGCAAGAAAAGTCTTAAGGCCGATAAGACACCTCCATTCCCTACACTTTGCTGAAAATTAGCATCCACTCAGACATGCCCCAAAGGCTGCTGTCCTCGCTGATTTCCTTGTCCCCTGCCCTGCTGCTAGGTACAATCCCTTGAGAAATGCCCTGTCTGGCCACAAGTAAAACACGCCAAGTTCTTCGGTTTTGTGCAAGCCTTAGCAGTATGGCCAATCTCCTTACAGTTGTAACATCTCAGAGGTGCTCCCTGCCCAACAGGTGCAGCCCTAGCAGGTGCAGCCGCTTCCCTAGCTGGCGCCTGCTGATGAGTCCTGCGCCTCTTCCAGAACCCACCCTGAGCATCTGTCCCTTCACTGCTCTCAGCAGTTGCCTTCCCCTTCCTTCGGGAGTCCCTCTCAGCCGACTCCTGCTCCTGGAAAATCAAGTTCTCCTGCTCAATGGCCATAGCCTTAGCGAAAATGAGCTCCATCACCTTCAGTTCCAGAACGGCGACATCGTGCCGAATCGAAGCATTCAGTCCCCACTGAAACTTCATAGCTAAGCTCTCAGCATCCATCTGTCTCACAAAGCGATACAACCTTGAGAACTCAGCCTCATAATCCCTCACACTCTTAGTCCCTTGGACTAACGAGACAAATTCCCTTTCCAACTGCTCCCTCACTGAAGGCGGAAAGTACTTCTTCCTGAATAGTTCCACAAACTCATCCCAGGTCATGGTGGACACATCCATAACCCTCTGTGTGCCACTCCACCATACCCGTGCATCGCCTTGGAGCATAAACGCCGCAATCTTCCTCTTCTCAACGTCATCGCAGACGACCATCTCGAAGTAGGTCTTCATGTTCTCGATCCATTGATCTGCCAACATGTGATCCGTACCTCCCTGGAATGGAACTCCTCCCAACCTCAAAATCTCCTTTGCCAACTTCGACAAACGAGTGGGATCTACAACATTCGCAACCTCCACAACAGGTGGAACAGGCAGCTCAACATTCGATGCCTTGATATCATTCTCAAACATCTCCTCAACAGGAGGAGGAATCCTGCCCCTACCTCTGGCTCCACCCCTGCCTCTGGGTCTACGTCGACCCCTAGCTCGGCCTCCTTGTGAATCCATCACCTAAGAAGCATAACAACCTATGATTAATACTTGTACAACTTCCAACTACAAGTATAAGTCAACAACATGACTAAATCAACCACCTTACTACGTCAGAAGATACAATTCTATCCCCTACGTAAATCTCGAGTCAAATCTAAAGGTCCTCATTCCTCAAAAGACTATAACTCCTAGAAGCTACCTTAAGCTCCTACACTTTGTTCACTGAACCAACACTACCCTGATGACTCACAATCCAACGCTCATTGCATACCCAATGACTATATCAATACCGAAAAGCAACAGATGGGGATCCGCTGCAGACGGGCCATCACTCGAGCAGTATTGATTGTCACCAAATATGCACCTTACGCTCTGATACCAAACTGTCACACCCCTGATTTTACACACATGAAAATCGATATATATAACCCCATAATTATATATGCGTGAACGTCCAGTCATCAATACAAAATACCTGGAATCTTTTTCCCTTTAACTTACATAGATATTGATGCCCTGAACCCTCAAAATTAATATACACTCGCTCCATAGAGTTATATATTACACAAGCTTACAAATTAAATTGTCAACAACAAGATAAAACGTAAATGCTCCTCAGAGCTCACTACAACGGAAGTCCAAATAACGGTAAAGTCACAAAGATGGTTTCCTACCGTAAAGCTGCTAGCTCGCTGCCTCAACCTTGATTATCCTAACCTGCAGGATTAACCCCTACACCGTTTGAATAGTGTACCGGGTTGTCACACAACAAACCCGGTAAGCTTTTGCAAGCCCGTATGAGTAACTCAAAACACACATACGCAACTCACGCCAAACGAGGAAAACAACTCACGCTTTGATTCCTTAAAACACGAAATAAGGAGAACAACTCACACTTTAATTTCCTTTCAAATCGAAATAAAAGAAAGCAACTCACACCTTGTTTCCTTTTAAAACGAAACATAGAAAACAACCCACACTTGAATTCTATCAATGAAACATAGAAAACAACTCACACCTTGAATTCTATCAGTTGTACCATAAGCTTACCATAGAAAGCAACTCACACCTTGATTTCTATCAGTAAAACATAGAAAACAACTCACACCTTGTTTCCTATCAAATGTACCATAATCGTACCATAGAAAGCAACTCACACCTTGATTTCTATCAAAACGTTAATAAGGAAAACAACTCACACCTTGTCCCCTTAAAAACCATTAATAAGGAAGCAACTCACACCTTGTTCCCTAAAAATACGTAATGTCATGAGTTGTAAATAACCAATTCCCGTTACCCCATGAATTACCTATATGGCAGACAGATTAGAGCTCTAACTGAAAACGTAACCACTCGTCCGGCCAAAGACGTGGTCACCAGAGATTCTGCCCAAGGTCTTAGACCTTCGATCCTCGGGCCGCACTGTCCCTTGGAGCAAAACATTAAAGGAGTCGCACAGGACACAAAATGTTACACAAATCGTAACGCTTTTGAAAACAATCGAAATCAACATTTCCATAATCATTGTTTTCTGAAAAAGCCATAACACAAAACAATAAAAAGCATCAATTCATGCCTATTGTTTTCATACCCAAATCTCAACGCTTTTCTCAAATCTCAACGCTTTTCAAAACAAATCGAAATCAATCATTTCCACAAATCATTTGTTTTCCAAAAGCCACACCCCAAAACAATAAAAAGCATCATTTCATGCATATTGTTTTCATAAATCCACAAACCACCCAAAACATATATATTTCACGTAAATATATATCTACTAATACATGAATACGTATGTATATATATACATCCCATAATATATATATACACACACACATAGTCATCTACTCAAAAATGCCACTAATACCAACTATAGTTTGCAGTTAACTAATAACTCTCAAAACAATAAGGTATTCCCGTTCGTGAATGAACTTCGTGAGATTACTCACCTCAGAATCCCGCTGCGTCTTCTATACAGAACCGAACTAGTACACTATCACCAACAACTCGTCCAATTCACCTTTTAGAAGCACCTATTCACCAATGATCTCAAATCAGTAACGATTCATAACCAATTTAAGTCCGAAACCCCTGTTTTGAACTAAAATCCCCCAAAGTGGCGCCAATCGAGGCGAAACCACATCCGAGACCTCCCAAAGTCTCTGGAATACGTCCACGATCGATGTGACCAAACCACAAGTCGATCGGACGCTCAAATCCTCACGGATAGAATAATCGATCGGTATGAAATTGCAAAAATCATAACAATTCCATACGAACTCCAAAATTTGCATATTATATATCGAAACGCTCGTATCAACGAGTAGAACATATATAATACCAAAAACAGTTCCTTAAGTGGCCGGAACACTGCCTGAAAGCCACCACAAACGGTGGTGCACCACCGCCGGCCAAAAACACATTATTTCACAAAACTCCCAACATCAAAGTTCTTCATCTAAGCATGCTTGTGAACTCTCATAACTAGCTCGAAGTCAGAAAACAAGCTTAAGGGATCGAAAACTACCTCACAAGCCGTGAACAGTAATCCCAACTGAGTTGAACCGATTTCCACGTAAACCGATCAAAACAAACCACATAGATCGATCAGCAAGCCTATTCTGAACTCAACCAAGGAAACACGAAGCCACGAAGTCGCCGGAGTTGTGTTTTCCGGCCGGGTCCGAAAACACCAACCTGCACCGCCTTCTACCGCCGCTACCACCGAGAATCGGTACTAGAGGACACCACAGGGAGGAGTGCACGGAGGAGTAGAGCTGATTTGGAAAGTCTCGTCGCCGGAGATGGCCGGAGCTCGCCGGAAAAGCCGGGTCGGGTCACCGGGTTCGGGTCGGGTCGAGCGCGGGTGATGAGAGAGAACGGAGCTTCTGGTTTCCGGAAAAAGAAGAATGAAAGAAATGGAAATAGTAAGTTTCCAAAAATGGAAACTACTATTTATAGAATTTTCCCTAAACTTCAAACGCTCATAACTTTCTCATACGAACTCCGATTTCCGCGTTCCACATGTCCACGAACTCATATCGACGCGCTCTACAACTTTCGTGAAGGAAGTTTTTGGAGAATACCAACGTATCAAAAGTCAACCTTGAACCCCCCCCTAAAGTCATACTTTTCAAATAATTAATTTGTCCGAAACACTTCCGCTCCGTCCACGAGCCACAAAACCGTCCAACAACCATAAATTAGATTCCGAAAATTCCTCGGAAAATAATTACGAATTTCCGGGGCATCACAGAACACCCTCTTGTAATTTAGGGGTTGATAAGGTCTAAGTATTTCATCACTTTTCTAATAATTAAATTCATTGGAATTGCCTCTTTCCAATATGGCCAATAGTATAGTTTGTCAACATAATAAAACATGATATAGTATATTGAACTTGATGATTTTAGTGGCTACTATAGATAAGAAATCATCAATGATTATCAATAATATTTGATCTCACACATTTATGCATGCGTTGGATGTAATACGTTTTAGTGATATCAGGTACCCATGCCTCTTTTAGGCGTATATTGTCTCACCAAAAAACTTAATTAGAGAATACATATCTTTATATAACATCATAAAGAGAGTTATATGGCTTGTATAATCTCCATTGAAGCGGAGTTAAAACTTTGAACCAAGTGGATATATTCCATAGTGATTGACACCGTTTATTTGATGACATTAGTCTTTCCTCCCCCTAACAGCTGGAAGACTGTCTTATTTGACAATTCGCAAATATGCATGCGAAAATATTGGATTTATGATAGTCATTGGTGGGTGCCGAGCCTAAACCAAATTTTAGGTCAAAAACTTGTAGTTAATGAGTGTCAATTTCTCATAATTTTTTTTTATCGGGATGAATTTCTCATAATTGATTGAGGCTCTTTCTTAAAATAAAAATAAGACATGGTGGATAAGTATCACACACCAATTCATCTTTTTTTCATAAATGATATATCTCCCCCTAATGGTGGGAGGATTATCTCATTAAAGTAACAACTCAACAGCATGTGATAAATTATAATTTTCTCGTTAGGAAGGTTTGCAATTATTTTTGTATTATACAATAATGTAAAGTATATAGATGAGTCTACATTACATAGTAGATAAAATAATGAAAGATTGGTCACACCAAAATATATTTATTTTGCCTAATGAAATTTTTAGTTCATGATACAGTATACAGTAGTATACTTATAGTTGATTAAGACAATATAAATTAGGTGGAAATTTCATTACCAATATATGCAATGGTATTCCATGTAAGTAACATAACATGAGCTCAGTTGGAGCCATCAATCAAGATCTGCAAATCTTAAGATAATTATTACCTTAACTTTCTTGATTATGTGCATAATTTCTTTATATGCAAGACAAATATGTTTATCATGAACATTCATAATTCTGGTTCATATTGACAGTGGTCCATATGGGTATAATCGTATTTATACATTTGTTGTTACATGCATAATGATTATATTCAATGACCATTATATGCCACTTATGATTATTCTTCTCATAATGGTTGTTACATGCATAATGATAATATTCAATGACCATTATTTTCTATTTATGATTATTTTCGTCATAATTGTGCATATTCAGTGACTTATATCCGCTTCATATGTTTATTTCATTTTTTTTTTTGGTGAAAATAAAAGTACCAAAATAGATTTTGTCGTCGAGATTGATTTGATAATTTGATAGTAATTGTTAATTTATAATGAGATCGAAACTATATGTTTCTTGATCCAATTACATGAGAACTTAGTATTCATCCGCTGATTGTTATAAAATCAAATACATTGAAATATCTTGTTTTTTGATTTACAATTATGTCAGGACCTTGTTCTCTCTCTTTATGAGTATATGTGAACCTCTGTTCACTTCACTTTTGGAACAAACTTCTAATTATGAAGAAAAGAAAAAAATTGACGAAACAAAACTAAGGGAAATCGGAAAATGCCTAAACTGAAAACACCTGATGGAACAGTGACTATGTATTTGAATAACAATCAAGGTTTTGTAAATAAACAACACAATTAAGAAGACCTCAACAATTGCTGACGCAGTGTAAACCTCACCACTGAGGAAACTTCACTGCGTGGCTTTTAACGTAGCCAGCATGAGGAACAAATCCACTAATAAATCAAATTGTTACAGATCACAAGTCGTAGTATTCAACACAACTACGTTACGAGCAACACAGCTAACTTGTATACAATTTGAAAAGCCTATACTGCAAACTCAAATCTCTCAATGTCTGGTAAGCTTCAACGAATCAATCTTTCCCTTTCTCCTTGTATCAAGGACTCATTGATTTCAAGTATGATATGTGAGAAAGAATGCAGTGAACAGGAAAAGTAAATATGAAAGAGATTTTTCCAAAAATCAGTTTGTGAAGACTATGCAACACATGAAACAATCAAAGATTCCTAACGCCAAAAACTCTCCATTCACAATGCAGTTTAAGGGACCTTTTATAGAGGAGCAAAACTCCCCCTCAATCAAATCTCTTCTTGTCACCAAAACAAGATAAACATGGAAATGTTTTAAAACTGTTTTGAATATGCAATCGAATCTTTTCTAACCATAATCAATCAATATCTCAAATTGATATGCATGTTGAAAAACCTTTTAATGCAGATGAGAATATCAAATCAATCTAACCGATATGCATATCAATTTAGAATCATGCAAAATGATATAGAATGAATACCATCTTTAACTTAAGATAAGTGAGGCGATTCTCCTTGATCTTCTCTTCATGATCCGATTATGCAATCTTCCTCTTTATTTCCTTGAACCACCGGGAAGACAGGAGAATTATTCTCCCAATCCACTGCACTTTCTGTTCTCCATGTGACCATGGGAAAGCATGTGTTGAATGGTAATAGCCCAATATACTTACATAAACATATGTTTAAAATTAATCGGTGTTAAGAACATCACCGTTGATCATGTCATCAACATGTTTTCCATTGTCCACAAAAAATAAAATCGTTGATTTTGAGTGGAGTGATGTCCAATGAATCCCAAGGGATCTAACTGATCAATATAATTGATTTCGGTTTTATTGCCTTTAAAAGAGGGCTTGGTAACGTGCCACTAAATGTTTGGGCATGCGACAAATGAGCCAAAATTGGTTATCGTAACTACATCTGCAGCCATATGATCTAGGATCTATAAGTATTAGAACTGTGTGTTCTATGACAAATAATAGAAAATTTATATTCGAAATAGAGGTTTCAAAGTGTTTATCAATAGATCTCATATGGAAAACACAAAAAAATATTTGTGTGATGTCTGTAGAGCTATAGGTTCTATGACTACTCATTCAGCGAACTCGAGTATTGACTATTGGAACAATAGTTCTCAAAGTGAAATATTGAACATGAGTTCAAAAATTCCTATAAAATTATTTATAGAAATATTTGGAATTGGACCATATAGATATTGCGAAATCCATTGTAATGTATGGTAATAAGAACATAGATTCTCAATATAATCATCTATATATACATACCACCTCCAATAATAAACTCATAGATCATGGTTCATGGTCATCAGCGATAAATTTGCACCATTGAACACTTTAATCATCAGCTAGCATAAAAAGAAAAAATAAAGAAAACAACGAAGAACAAAGCGTGTTGATAACGTGTTATAAATTAAGAAGAAGAGAGTAAGAACATAGAGAGACATAATATAGGAGGAGGTAGAAGTGTATCATTCATTTTCATTAGGCTTCCTTTTATAGAAGTAAAGTTTACATCATAAGACCATAACTAATGAGCATTTACGTGGACAACAACATATATATAATATTTGCAACAAACTTGGTTTAATCATACTTTAATTTATTATTTTAAAAAATTTGTACCTTAAAGTAAGGGGTTAAACCTTGTACTTTCCCTAATTTTAGAAGGCATACCTCCAAGTTTGACCATCATTTGTGGTGCTATAGTGTTCAAGGCCTTCAAAATTTTATTGAAGTTTTGACTGGTGATGAAACGTGAACGTCTAAACCTTTGACGAATATTACAATATCGATCATTATGCCCACAATCATTAAGAATGTAGCTACATTTTCTTTAACACATATATATCTTATATCTTTCAAAGCAGTTCTCTATCTAATAATAGTGCACAATTTTCGAAACACATTAGCATACATTTTATGCAACTCTTGAAAACTTTGTGGGTTTTCCTCCAACACTTTATGCATATAATGATATCCTATCCTAGTAACTGGTCGACGTTTGAACGAACACTCAATACTTCAAGGCATCATAATCATAGTCTCTCAACACAATGATCACTGCTTCAATTGCCATCAATAAATACTTAATTTTTTCATAAAGTTCTTCAATTTTTTCATCATCTATTTCTTCCTCCCATATTTCTTCTTCCTCTATTTCTTCTCTTTCCATTACTCTAGAATGAAGTAATATGCTACATTATTTAAAATAAGTGTATGCATGAGTAAATAGAAGAATTAATTCAAAACATGCATGCATCTAGAGCAAAAGGAAAGAAATGCATAACACAACTACTGATTGCATTAGTATATGATGAGTTAATAACAAAGCATAATGTTCAATTATGGAGTTATAGACATGCAAAATCAATAGCTCAACAAAGTCATATTAAAATGCTAGTGATATTATGCACATGAAAAATCAATATATCAACATGAATCACTGTATTCCTAAAGTACCACTCCAAATATAAAAGTAGGAACAAAAGCCTATCAAGTTGACATTGTACATCTAAACATTCTTACGTTGAAAATATTAATTGAATTTCATTAGTATTCAAAGTTTTTCTTTCCAATTTCCTACTTCTCAGCAAAGTAGGACCATATGCTAGCTATGCAAATTAGATTTTTCTAAGTCCCATAATATAAAAAGTTCGATGCAAGTTGACATAGTTGCTAAGACGATGTAGGTGTCTAGTGTCAAGGATAAAAATTCAGTGGAGAGTTATATGACTTTTATGGGGTTATTGAAGAGAAGAGATATGAAATATCGATTATTATGCTTTCAAAGCCCCATCATTTTTGTGTTCATAGGCAGAGAATGAAAAATGAATAAAAAAGATGGGTTTGGTTTTACACTTATTAATCTTAATCGACATGGCCATAAGAAAGACAAATATGTTTCTGCTGGTCAAGTGAAGCAAATTTTTTTTTTTTTTTTTTTTTTGTGAAAGATCCTCTTGATGCCTGCTGGTTGGTTGTATTAACAACACTAAATAGAGATTATCGTGATTATTTCTATGATGATAATCTAAGGGACACCACCTTGGAACATCAACCATTATGTACATAAATATCATCTTGTGATGAAGACGAGAATTAGGTTGATGCCACTTATCTAAGAGAGAATGTTAAAGGATTTTGGGTCGACCAGTTCACAACTTCAAAAGAACAATAATGACTTATGTTTGTTTTGTATTCTGACTGGCTTATATTTTTGTGATGTATTTTGAGTTGAACACTTTGTGATTACTCTATGTATCAATTATGTTATGTGTAAGAGAAATTTTCTTTTAATAGTCTTAGATTCCATAATTTTGAATTTGTTTTCTTTTAATTTGCTTCATGCTTCTTTTACACCTTAAATCTGATTTCTTCTATTTTGTTTTCCTTGTTTAACACTTATTTTCTGCATTGTGAACAGATTGTAGGACGCAATAGGTTCAAAGAAGAAGGAAAAATCAAAAGGAGCCAAAGAATCAAAGAACAAAGTGGATCAGGTTACTAGTCTACCAGAGACTGATGATGTACATGCTTGATGAGAGAGATGATTCTATATCAAGTGACACCATCACGAGCATTGAATTAACCAAAAGAAAAAAACACAAGGAAGCGAAGTGTAGTTGCAATGTACAAGGTTGTGGTGAAGAAAGCATTGGGGAAGAAAATTAAAGTGACATACATTGACATAGCAATCCAAATAGAGGAACACGGCACACTCTACAATCGTACATGGGCATGTTGGTGTGGACAATAATACTCCTCATAAACGTTATAAGCTAGCCTGATGTGGATTCTAAATTGAAAGGAAAACTTGGGTAGATATTCAGATATTGTAGCATGAAGTGCATGTGTTTGTGTTTCTTTTCTAGGTTTAATATAGGTTGTCACCTGAGCACACTTTGTTGCTACATAGATTTAACTTTTTTAGGTTTTCTTTTGTCTTAATGTTAGTGCATAAAATTGTGGGAAGAAGATTATCCAACATATAATCTCCCACCTTCAATCTTCGAAAAGCCCTAGAAATATCCATCTTGCAATTGATCATTGTGAGTCGCTAAAAGACAAGCGCGTAATTTAACCCTGCAAAATGTAGTTGTAAGTATAGAATAAGTAAGGATCGTTCTAGCCGGGGATTGATAGTACATCTGTAATTGCAAAAACAAGAAAAAAAATTAATAAAAGTTAAAAGTATTATTTAAAAAAATAAAACAAAGAATAGAAATATATAAAAGTTAACACAAATTAGGGGGTTTTAAGAATTATTAAATCAAAAGTTAAAATAAAAAAAATATAAAAACATATATACAAGGGTGAAACACAAGGAATAAAGATCAAAACCACAATCATATGCATGAAATATAATTACAATTTCAATAGTTGATTATCTATGTCATGAGAAAGAAGTTGACCATGTGAAACGTTAAAAAGCAAACGATTTCTCATTTTTTACTTTCCTTGAATAATTAATCTAAGTGAAAGCACCTAAATCAAGTCCATTGAACATGCAAATTTTCTAACTGTGCATCAAGTGTTCTCAAATTAGTTTTTGAAGTGAAGTATATGCCACTTTCAGCCCATTATTTGGAAGTTAGTATTACTTAATCTTTAACTTGTTAGTTCTTTTAATTATTCTTTGTTTGTCATATCTATAATTTTTAATAGTGTTAATGTTGAATTTGAGCACTAGTTTCTGCTTGATCATTGCATGTAGGCTTCTTGTCTACCTTCTTTTAATAAATTGAAGGAATTGAAGCTAGTTTCTCAAGGTTGGTATCGATTAGAATCACTATTACTAAATATCCTCGAGATGTCGATGTCAACGAAGAGGTGTAACTAATATGATGTGCATCTTGACTTAACTTAATTTTCAACAGCTACTGATACTATTTCCCGATGTTTTATTAGGGTATCTCTCACCGTAGGCCAAAAGCCAAACCAATGTAGCATACCAAAAACTATATATTCTCTCCAAAATATCCATTTGACATATCAACAAAAAGCAATGTTGTCACCGTAGACTAAATTTTATAATCCAAAAATAAAACATCACCATCTCCAACTGCTATAATTCGTTGTTTTATTTTATGTTGTTGACTTGTTGTTCATGTTTGATGGCTATTCCAAGCCAAAAAGGTTGCTATATGTTGCAATTTCATTTTTTTTATTGTATTTTATATTTTGATCAGGTATAGATGACTTCCAAATCAAAGCTTCAACAGAGAGAGAAATATATATGTTAAATGAATTTGCAAATGATATTCTTATTCATATGCTATCATATTCTGCAACATATGTTGTAAGAACCAGCATTTTGTCAAAAAGATTGAGGACCATATCAGCCTCTATTCCTAACCTAGATTTCGAAAGCGAAATTTCAAATGATAAGCTTGGTTTCAAGAGATTTGTCAATCATTACTTTCCTTGCATAACTTATTTGACATTAACAAGTTTCGTCTTTGTTGTTACGTTGAGAACTTCCCTGACATTGATAGATGGATCAACACTGCACCTATGAGTAATATTGAAATTGAGATTTCTATCATATCAAAGAGAGACTAGATTTTTGAGCTTTTAAGCATACTTTTCACAAGAGATACACTGTAGGCTTTGACTACAAGGTTAAATTTTATTATCAACCCTCTAGATAATCGTTTGCCAAGCCTCAAATTTCTATATGTCCACATTTTTCATCCGAACAAGATCTCGATGATGAATCTTTTATTCGATTTGCCGGTACTCAAAGAATTTATTATAGATGGAACTACAAGAATGAGGAATGAGGATTGTTGATGAATACTCTATGGATGAAAACAATAATAATAAGATTGTGCACTGTACCTGAACCTAAAAATGACAATGAAAGTGAGGATGAAAAAATAGATTAGAAAAACAGTTTTTATATCATTGCCTCAAAGGTGGAAACCCTAAATCTTAGTGTGGATGTTCTGTCATGTTTTAAATTCAAATTTGAACACTATGTAGTCAAAGCCAATATCTATCTCTATAATCATACTGCAAATGAGCACCCTAAATTTACTAACCGTGCATCAAGTTTTCTCAAATTAGTTTTTGAAATGAAGTTTATATCTCTTTCAGCCCATTATTTGGAAGTTAGTATTACTTCATCCTTAACTTGTTAGTTATTTTAATTATTCTTTGTTTGTCATATCTATAATTTTTAATAGTGTTAATGTTGAATTGGAGCACTAGTTTATGTTTGATCATTGCACGTAGGCTTCTTGTCTGCCTTCTTTTAATAAATTGAAGGAATTGAAGCTAGTTTCTCAAGGTTGTTATCGATTAGAATCACTATTACTAAATATTCTCAAGATGTCAACGAAGAGGTGTAACTAATATGATGTGCATCTTGACTTAACTTAATATTCAACTGCTACTGATACTATTTCCCGATGTTCTATTAGGGCATCTCTCACAGTAGGCTAAAAGCCAAACCAATATAGCATACCAAAAACTATATATTCTCTCCAAGATATCCATTTGACATATCAACAAAAAACAATGTTGTCACCGTAGACCAAATTCTATAAGCCAAAATTAAAACATCACCATCTCCAACGACTATAATTCGTTGTTTTATTTTATGTTGTTGACTTGTTGTTCATGTTTGATAGCTATTCCAAGCCAAAAAAGTTGCTATATGTTGCAATTTCACTTTTTTATTGTATTTTATATTTTGATCAGGTATATATGATTTCCAACTCAAAGCTTCAATAGAGAGAAAAATATATATGTTAAATGACTTTGCATATGAAATTCTTATTCATATACTATCATATTCTGCAACATGTGTTATAAGAACCAGCATTTTGTCAAATAGATGGAAGACCATATCAGCCTCTATTCTTAACCTAGACTTCGAGAGCGAAATTTCGAATGATAAGCTTGGTTTCAAGAGATTTGTCAATCATTACTTTCCTTGGATAACTTATTTGACATTAACAAGTTTCGTCTTTATTGTTACATTGAGAATTTCCCTGACATTGATAGATGGATTAACACTGCACTTATGAGTAATGTTGAAATTGAGTTTTCTATCATATCAAAAAGAGACTAGATTTTTGAGCTTTCATGCATACTTTTCACAAGCGATACACTGGAGGCTTTAAGGCTTTGACTACAAGGTTAAATTTTATTATCAAACCTCTAGATAATCGTTTGCCAAGCCTCAAATTTCTCTATGTCCACATTTTTCATCCGAACAAGATCTCGATGATGAATCTTTTATTCGATTTCCCTGCACTCGAAGAATTTATTATAGATGGAACCACAAGAATAAGGAATGGGGATTGTTGATGAATACTCTATGGCTGAACACACTAACAATAAGATTGTGCACAGTACCTGAACCTGAAAATGACACTGAAAGTGAGGATGAAAAAATATATTAGAAAAACAGTTTTTATATCATTGCCTCAAAGGTGGAAACTCTAAATCTTAGTGTGGATGTTCTGTCATGTTTTAAACTCAAATTTGAACATTATGTAGTCAAAGCCAATATCTATCTCTATGATCATACTGCAAATGAGCACCCTAAATTTGCTAACCGTGCATCTAGTTCTGAAGTGAAGTATATGCCTCTTTCAGCCCATTATTTGGAAGATAGTATTACTTAATCCTTAACTTGTTAATTCTTTTAATTATTCTTTATTTGTCATATCTATAATTTTTAATAGTGTTAATGTTGAATTTGAGCACTAGTTTCTATTTGATAATTGCATGTAGACTTCTTGTCTGCCTTCTTTTAATAAATTGAAGGAATTGAAGCTAGTTTCTCAAGATTGTTATCGATTAGAATCACTATTGCTAAATATTCTCGAGATATCAACGAAGAGGTGTAACTAATTTGATGTGCATCTTGACTTAACTTAATATTCAACTATTACTGATACTATTTCTCAATGTTCTATTAGGGTATCTCTCACCGTAGGTCAAAAGTCAAACCAATATAGCATACCAAAAACTATATATTTTCTCCAATATATCCATTTGACATATCAACAAAAAGCAATGCTGTCACCGTAGACCAAATTTTATAAGCCAAAAATAAAACATAACCATCTCCAACTGCTATAATTCGTTGTTTTATTTTATGTTGTTGAAATGTTGTTCATGTTTGATATCTATTCCAAGCAAAAAAGGTTACTATATGTTGCAATTTCACTTTTTTATTGTATTTTATATTTTGCTCAGTTTAGATGACTTCCAACTCAAAGCTTCAACAGAGAGAAAAATATATATATTAAATGAATTTGGATATGAAATTCTTATTCATATATTATCATATTCTGCAACATGTGTTGTAAGAACCAGCATTTTGACAAAAAGATGGAAGACAATATCAGCCTCTATTCCTAACCCAGACTTCGAGAGCGAAATTTCGAATGATAAGCTTGGTTTCAAGAGATTTGTTAATCATTACTTTCCTTGCATAACTTATTTGACATTAACAAGTTTCGTCTTTGTTGTTATGTTGAGAATTTCCCTGACATTAATAGATGGATTAACACTGCACTTATGAGTAATGTTGAAATTGAGTTTTCTATCATATCAAAGAGAGACAAGATTTTTAAGCTTCCAAGCATACTTTTCACAAGTGATACACTTGAAACTTTGACTACAAGGTTAAATTTTATTATCAAACCTCAAGATAGTCGTTTGTCAAGCCTCAAATTTCTCTATGTCCACATTTTTCATCCCAACAAGATCTCAATGATGAATCTTTTATTCAATTTCCCTGCACTCGAAAAATTGGTTATAGATGGAATCACAAGAATGAGGAATGGAGATTGTTGATGAATACTCTATGGCTGAAGACAATAACAATACTATTGTGCACTGTACCTGAAGTTGAAAATGACAGTGAAAATGAGGATGAAGGCGGTGAGGATGAAAAAATAGTTTAGAAAAACAGTTTTTATATCATTGCCTCAAAGTTGGAAACCCTAAATTTTAGTGTGGATGTTCTGTCATGTTTTAAACTTAAATTTGATTAATATATAGTCAAAACCAATATCTATCTCTATGATCATACTGCAAATGAGCACTCTAAATTTGCTAACCGTGCATAAAGTCTTCTCAAATTAGTTTCTGAAGTATATGCCTCTTTCAGCCCATTATTTGGAAGTTAGTATTACTTAATTTTTAACTTGTTAGTTCTTTTAATTATTCCTTGTTTGTCATATTTATAATTTTTAATAGTGTTAATGTTGAATTTGAGCACTAGTTTCTGTTTGATCATTGCACGTAGGCTTCTTGTCTGCCTTCTTTTAATAAATTGAAGGAATTGAAGCTAGTTTCTCAAGGTTGTTATAAATTAGAATCACTATTGCTAAATATTCTCGAGATGTCAACGAAGAGGTGTAACTAATATGATGTGCATCTTGACTTAACTTAATATTCAACTGCTACTGATACTATTTCCCGATGTTTTATTAGAACATCTCTCACCGTATGTCAAAAGCCAAACCATTATAGCATACCAAAAACTATATATTCTCTCCAAGATATCCATTTGACATATCAACAAAAAGCAATGCTGTCACCGTAGACCAAATTCTATAAGCCAAAAATAAAACATCACCATCTCCAGCTGCTATAATTCGTTGTTTTATTTTATGTTGTTGACTTGTTGTTCATGTTTGATAGCTATTCCAAGCCAAAAAAGGTTGTTATATGTTGCAATTTCACTTTTTTATTGTATTTTATATTTTGATCAGGTATATATGACTTTCAACTCAAAGCTTCAACAGAGAAAAAAATATATATGTTAAATGAATTTGCATATGAAATTCTTATTCATGTACTATCATATTCTGTAACATGTGTTGTAAGAACCAGCATTTTGTCAAAAAAATTGAGGACCATATCAGCCTCTATTCCTAACCTAGACTTCGAGAGCGAAATTTCGAATGATATGTTTGGTTTCAAGAGATTTGTCAATCATTACTTTTCTTGGATAACTTATTTGACATTAACAAGTTTCGTCTTTGTTGTTACGTTGAGAATTTCCCTGACATTGATAGATAGATTAACACTATGCTTAGGAGTAATGTTGAAATTGTTCTTTTTATAATATCAAAGAGAAACCAGATTTTTGAGCTTCCAAACATACTTTTCACAAGCGATACACTGGAGGCTTTGACTATAAGGTTAAATTTTATTATTAAACCTCTAGATAGTAGTTTGTCAAGCCTCAAATTTCTCTATGTCAATATTTTTCATCCGAACAAGATTTCGATGATGAATCTTTTATTGGATTTCCCTGCACTCAATGAATTGGTTATAGATGGAACCACAAGAATGAGGTATGGGGATTGTTGATAAATGCACTATTGCTGAAGATTTTAAATATAAGATTGTGCACTGTACCTAAACCGTAAATAGATTAGGAAAACGGTTTCTATATCATCGCCTCAAAGCTGGAAATCCTAAAAGTATGGATGTTCTGTCATGTTTTAAACTCAAATTTAAACAGTATGTAGTCAATGCCAATATCTATCTCTATGATTATACTACAATTGAGCACCGTAAATTTGCTAACCGTGCATCAGGTCTTCTAAAATCAGTTTCTGAAGTGAAGTATATGTCTCTTTCAGCCCATTATTTGGAAATTAATATTACTTAATCCTTAACTTGTTAGTTCTTTTAATTATTTTTTGTTTGTCACATCTATGATTTTTAATAGGGTGAATGTTGAATTTGAGCACTAGTTTCTCTTTGATCATTGCATGTAGGCTTCTTGCTTGTCTTCTTTTAATAAATTGAACGAATTGAAGCTGGTTTCTCAAGGTTGTCATTGATTGGAATCATTATTACTAGATATTCTCGAGATCTCACCAAATCTGAAATGTTTTGTTCTAGATCGTGAAGTAAGATGTATTTCAAGTTATAAATGCTACGTTATTATATACATAGCTCTTAAGAAATCTTTGTTCATTGTTTATATGACCATCAGGTTGACAGCTGTGGCTGTAATGCAAAAGGATGCTTAGAGAATCTTCTGAAAACTCCACAAGCTATGCCTCCTTGTTTGATGTCAAAGCTGAAGACTACCTCCGTAATGAGATTTACCGGACTTCTGGAAGAGATTGAAGTCGTGAAGTACTTGTGGAAGGTGAGTCAAATACTATATAACATGACCATCCCTATGTCGATAACTAATTGTGGAGATGCAAAGAGATTGCTCATATTTCCAAGAGGTTCGAATGCTTGTGAGGTTAAGTTGATGTATAATATAAAATTTACTGAGACCAAACACTCGTCTCACAGGAATTTTACTTTGAATAATCCAGTTTCTATATTTGAATGAATAGTATCCAAAACACTTAAGTGTTGTATAACATTGGAATTTGTTTTATCTTGTCTATTATGGTATAGTTTACCAATTTTTATGAGTTGTTGTCAAACAATATGTAAATTGATGGTTGACCATTTTTATACATGAGTTATTACATCATTTATCCGTTTTTTAGTCTTGCACTATAATCCTCACTCATGTACCAATTTTTTAGTTTTCCTCTCAATTCAGTTACACTAGGTAACGTACCCGCATGATGCTACTTACAAAGATTTTTTTTATAGTTTTCTTTTACAATTCTACCGATGAACCTTAAAGACACGGATATCATTCCTAGGAAAATAAGGTAGCAAAATATACATAAAGATGACAAAGAACAAACAATAGTTTCTGAAAACTGATGTGTAGAAGAGTATGAGACATTATTTCTGAAATAATAATTGATGCAAATGTCTACTTAGATACTCTTCGACATATACCTCATTAAGCATAAAATTCCAAAATATGAAGAATTGAATATAATTAACATACAAAATTATGATTATAACAATTTTACATCAATTTGGTGATGTTGTTTGTTATCTAGAACATCAGTGTCTGACTGACATATGAGTTTTTTGATCTTTTTCTATACTTACTAAGACACCCGTCGATTTTTAGTTTTACATCAGTTCTGGACTGATGTCTGGTGACATAATTGTAATAGTGCTATAGTTTTCAGTTTTTAGTACATTTTGATCCGGATGCCTTTCTTTCAACACTAGTATTAAACTACTAAGAATTTCAAATAAGTTCTTTCTCGACAAAGTTAGTAGACACAAAAATGAACAATTCAAAATTTAAATCACTCTAAAACATTTTTCTAGAATTAGATATGGATTTTTGAAATCTGTATGCAAAAACTTGTATTTCTGGAAGATGTGGCACTATGTCTAGCATTGGTAATTTGGGCTTCACTCTTAAGGATAGCTTCAACATCTAATGGAGAATAAGCTGGAAGCCACTTATCTGAACGTTGCATTTGTGAAACCTTTTTTGGTTATTGCAAATGCGTGTAATGAGACAAGAAAATACTAATTTACTCATAGGCGAACCGTAAGCATACGAAATGATAACATCATAGATAATATCGGCAAATGGGATATAAATCTCATTCGCCACCATAAGAACAAGAATGTTGCCACCAACCGTTGGAATCTCAGACTTTTGCGTGTGAGGACTAACATTTCTCCCAACAAATTGTCAAAAGTTCAATAAGGTTGAGGAAAATCACATTGATGAACTTTTTGGCCGTTTCTACTCCTATATGTCACTTTATTTTCTAACACATATTCCGTAAGATAAAAGCAGTGCTAAGTCATTGCTTTTATCCTATCATATACATTTATTTCATCCTCCGATATATTTAACAATTCATGAAACTCTCGAATAAATGTCGAACTAATAATGAATAGTTTCTTTTGAATCTTAACTACAATTTCATTAGTAGTAGGCTTATTCGGAGGAAAACATTTATAGAAGTCTCTAACTCATCATATACATCATTTTTTGAAGCTAAGTTGGTTAACTCTCAAGATGAAATATAATCTCTCATAATGACAAGATGATGATAGGAAGTGGCTCTAACCAAATCAACGTTCTGTTCGGAATGAATCTTCCTCAAGGGGCTCAAGGATGACTCATCCCTAGCCCTTTTTGATGGGAGGATGGGAGGATGGGAGGAAGAAGATGGGGGTCGTTCCGGTTTGACATCTTGACTAGATGATGATGAGTATGATACCTAAAAACAAGAACAATTGCAACACAAACATTTTTAGAAATCAACCGTTGAACAAGAAAACAACTCAAGGAACTATGACTATTGCTAACACAAAATTGATACAAAAAATTTTGACTGAACAAGTGAAGCAACAACCTAGGATGTAAACTCAAATTAAAATAACTAACTGTAACAAATAACACAAGCTACATAGCTAACATGATTAACTCAAAACAAAATTCAATATAGGTCACCAAATTCCTAACCAAAACCATAAAATTCATATGAAATTAATGCAAATTCAAGCAAGAATTCCAACAATATTATAATCAAATGGCAAGAAAATTATGAAAAATTAAGCAACAACTTAAACAAAGACACAATCAAATCCCAATTATTTCACATTTTCGCCATTGGTAGGCCTCTCGGTCCTGTTTTCCTTAAGGAGTTGCTCGAGTTCTTGCCTCAACCTTCGCGTCTCATCAACTTGAGGCAAGTTTAAGTCGCCTATTGGGTTTTGGAAGGGGGGGATTTCATCACTTCCAGTCCTTAGTGACAGAATTAGGATTCTGTCAGATGTAGCTCCCGTCATCAATTTTTAGGGAGAAGTATTTTCTGACATACCGCCCCACTTGTTGGTGACAAAAAATTCTAAAGAGAATTTTGACTCACCAATGAATGCTGACTAGAGCGAGAGCTGACCAAGAACAATTGAGAAGCTTCCTTTGAACTTTAACTTTGAGTTTGACCGTTAGCTCGAAGAAGAGGGGGTACCTGCAGAAAACCCTCTGATGCCTAAATCAATAACTGTCTAAGTCAAGTATACTAAACTGAATAAGAATGAGATGTTTTACCTAATTGTCGAGTCCCCTATTTATAGGTGAACGCTTAGGGCATCTCCAACGGTAAGGGTCAAAAGCCATTTTGGCTTTAGCTTTTCCGGAACCCATCTCCAACAATTCCCATGCCTTAGCCATTTTGGCTTATTAGTCAAAAGTGGATCTACTTTGACTAAGGAAGCTGGGAATGAAAGCCATTTTGGCTTCAGACGGAAGAGGCTGGGCCCCAGCTGCACATGGGTGTTGAGAGAAAGAGAAAGGCAACGCGCAGAGGGAGAGTAAATCCCATAAACGTGGAAAATGACAAAAAAAGGGCCTCCAGCCTTTAACGCGTCTTACACGCTCAGCAAAAAAAGCCGACCGTTACGTCCCGAACCTAAATTTACTGATTTACTAATCATTAGGACGGTAAACGATATTTACTATCACTTTTACTGTCGTTTCAATACTTTTAGGGGGCCCTAAAATATGACTTTTTGTTCGGGTCAAAATTTGAGAAAATGTTTTTCATGGAAGTTGTAGAGGACGTTAAACCGAGCGCGTGCATATGTGGTACGTAAAAATCGGAGTTCATATGCGAAAGTTATGGCCAAAATACTAAAGTTACTGTTCATGATAAGTTTCTATAAATAGCCGAGTTACTGTGGTTTTCGGAAACTTACCGAGCCCTCTCCCTTCTCTCTCCCCGATTCTCTCTTCCTCTCCGACCTCTTCACCTTCTTCCGGCCATAACTCCTCCATCCGGCGACGGATTTTGACGTATAAGATGTCATTGGAAAGCTCTCTTCCTTCTCTTCATTTCAGGGTTTGTTTCGTAGCTTAATATGAACTGTGGAAGGTGCAGCAATGAGAAGAAGAGGACGGTCACTGTAGCAATTTTGAGTCAACGCCGATATTTTCCGATTCCGGCAGTCTCCAGCCACCAAATTGGCTTCGAAGGTTCAGTTTTTGACATAGATCATTTCCCCTAAGGTCTTTCATTTCAATTTGCAGTGTAGAGGTCAAATTAACAATTTCAAATTCTAGGGTTCTTGGAATTTCTGGAAAATTTTCACCGGCCAAATTGTAGCTCTTCCAGGTAAAATTGGAACTTGTTGTAGTTGAGAAAGAGGTTGGGTTTGTTGAGTAGATGGTGCTGCCAAATTTTGGTAGCCATCGGAGGTGGTTGCCGCCGGCGCGTGAAGGTGTGTAGGGCTGTGTTTTAATTCCGGTTTTTAGCCCATTAAATCCTATAATTTGTGTAGAGCTTGTATGTGAAGTTTGGTAATTTTTGGAGAAACTTGAAATTAATTATGAATTTTTGAAGTTTAGGGTTTCGATTATCGAATTACGAGAATCCGACCGTCGGATATCTCTCGGTTCTGCCTTGGAACCTTTAAATTAACGAATTGGTATTAGTGGTATAATTTGGGCTAAATCCGAGGAGAATTGGGAGGTGAAATTATGAGGAATTGATTTTAGGAATTGTATTAAATTATGGAAGAATTATTCACGGAATATAATTGTGTACAGGACGACGTACCGAGCTATTGCTCGATGACGGAACACGAATGCGTGATCGTCGGAATAGTACTGTGAGTGGACTTTTATTTTTTTCAAAGAATGATGCATGCTTTTATTTAATTGGTTCCGAGGTTATAATTTGTTTATCGTATTAATTTCCCGAGCATATGGTTAATTTCAGGAATGGTTTTGGATAATTGATTATTTGAAGGTTTTATGGCGTGCGGGGTCATGTCATTGGATTATGCTTATTTTCTTTTATTTATTTATTTCCGATGTGATTTCCGGATTTATACTATTTATATTATATTTATATTCGGCGATTTGAGATTTTTATGAGATTTTCAAAATGAGATTTCGATGGAGTAAATCTTTATATTTATTTATCTCCTATTTATTTTGAACTTGAGATTATCTTGGCGTATGGGACACGTCATTGGAAATTCATTTGCAAGAGATGGGGAAGCTTTATGTACTTATGGATTTACTTGGTTTTCGGGTTTCTTTTGCCATACTTTGGGTGACTTATCATTGCTAGCATTGATTTTCCGTCTTTGTGGCGCGGTGATGGGATCACTGTAGCCCTCCGCCTTTGTGGCGCAGGTTACTGTCTCTGTGACAGTAATTCTGTAGCCCGGTATCCTATCGCTACACTTAGCGGCGTAAGGGTATATTACGGGAGTAATGAGAGTATTTTAGCCTGGGAGGCTCACTTGTATGGCTATCGCCTTCCCCTACTCACTTTACTACTTAAGCTAGCGGGGCTAGCTCGATTTTCGTTTAACCAGCGGGGCTGGGCTTATTTTCCTTGAGTATCAGAGTTCCAACTTTTTCTTTTAAATCGTATGTGACTAGCGGGGCTAGTCGGTTTTCATGAGCGGAACTCCTCTTGTTTTATTTTCGTTAATCATTGCATACATCGGGAATTTTTAAAGAAATAAATATGGGAAAGTATAAAATCCATTTGGTTTAAAATTGTTTATTTTTGTCCACTCACGCTAACGTTTTTATGTACTTTTCCCTGGGCCCTTCGGTTTTCAAATGCCCAGTTTGCAGGCGAAATTAGATGAGGTCGGGCGTACATGGAGTCGAGGCATAGCCAACAGCATTGCTTCTGCGTACTCATTCTATTTCTGTGATCTTTGTTACCTAATGGAATAGTATTGCTCTGATAACCTGTGAAATTAATCTTATAATGTGAGTTGAGACTGTTATTTGTGAAATTGGAGTTGTGGTTTGGGGAGCAGGTGGCTCCAGGAGGATAAGGATGAGTTGATTTAGGAGTGTAAATTTTCTTTCTACAGGTTTTGGGTAGTTCATTTTAGGGGAAGTTCTGCCAAATTTTTGGAAGAATTTCTTCTAAGGTGGACCCCGCATGGCCACTTCGGATTTCAGGGTGAAATCTGGGGCGGGTCCTGTCATTGACACTAGGCCCCTCCAGTGACAGAAGCTGTTGGGGCTTCCAACGGTCCGCAAACCAACGGTCGAGATTCATCTATGATTAATTAGATTTAAAATGAACGGCTGAGATTAATTGGTTCTAAAAATGAAAAAGTAAATATATATTTACTAAATATCTAATCTGATGGTTCAAAAAATTGTATGGATTAAAATCAACGGTTAATAATATAGTAAATGTGTTTTAAACCAAAAAAAAGTTGAAAAAATAAAAGAAAATTTTCTAAAAAATCATAAAAATGTTTTTTGCCCGTTGGAACAGTAAATTTAACAAATTCTATAAATACCAACCCTCTTATTCATAATTTTTCACTCCAAATCATCTCCAATCTCCTCCAAACTTCATTCTTTTTCACCATTGTTCTTCATCTAGCTAGCTTTCAGTTTTTTTAGAAGATGCCTAACCCAAGACAAGAGTGTTGGAAGGCCGCCGAAGATATAGCCTTGTGCGTAGCTGTAATTACCGTTGGTGAAGACGGTTCTAAGGGTACTAGTCAAGAGAAAAAAAAATTGTGGGAGCGTATACATGAAGTATACGAGAGTTCCAATCCTCCTGGAGGCGTGGTTAGATTGGGAGGAGGGTGTGACGGTCGTTGGAAAAAGATTAGACCGGCATGCCAAAGATGGCGTCAAGCTCTTAACAAAGCGGCACTTCTTCGAGGAAGTGGTGATAACGCCACCGACGAGGTAATCATCCTTATTCTTGACTTCTTATTCTTAATTTTAAAATTTAATTTTACCGTTATTTTAGCATGTTATGTTTATTGACTTTCGTATAAATATATATAGTACATGATTAATATCTTCTTATTTATAGGTATTACAAGCCAAGTCAATATATTGTACCTTAGCTAAAGGAGAGGAGTTTACGTTTGAGCATTGTTAGCCAATATTAAAGGATACAAAAAAGTTTAGCAATCCTCCGGGCATGAATGTCGGTAGCTCAAGTTTTCCTACAACGGTCAACTTAGAGGACGACGGCACTCCCGCGAGTGACTCCCCAAGTACTTCAAATGTGCATGCACGCCTCCCAAGTCAAAAAGCTTAGAAGGCTGCTAAGAAAAAATCCAGGCAAGACGAAACAGGTGAACTCTTATTGCAAATGCAAAGGATTGCGGATCAAGGAGAGCGCGATCTCGAATACAGGCTGTAACTCAGGGAGGAGACAAGATTAGCTGAGCAGCAAGCGGATGATGCTCGCACAATGACAGTGGATCTGTCAATTTTCACACCCAAAAAAAAGAGTTATTGGGAGAGGAAGCAAGCACAGATTATTGAGAGAGAGGAACAAAGCTCTAGTGCTAGTGCATTTCGTCAACCAACCTTCCTTTTCTCCTGAAGAAAATACACCACATAGTGAAGATGACTCTAACTTGAACCTCTACATGCCAGTTCAAGAGACTCAATGGATGGGGAGAAATTAGAAATATTTTATTGGTTGTACTTTTTCACTTATGTTTTTCAATTAGGAAATAAAATTGTTGCTTTATTTTATAATTAACAAATAAAAACAAAAACTTGTTTTTATCTCACTTTTATTCATAACAATAAAACACACTGCATTACAAAAGCATAAACACACTAAAAATAGAATAAAACCACACAAAATTACAAAGCATAAAGAAACAAACAATCAAACCACACAATGACCACATTGCCAATTATTGAAAGCGTGAAAAGACAATCTCTTCATCTGCGGTTCCGCTCGGCTTGCAGCTTCATGTTCCAGAGGTGATTAACCAAATCTCCTTGAAGGACTCTATGCACAATTGGGCATCTAATCCCCGATAACGGGTCATGAACTCCTCAAGTTCAGGACGGTTGCGTTCAACCTCATGATCATCCTCATACCTCTCATAAATTTGTGCTTTCCTTGGTCTGGTGGGGATATCATCGAGGTCAATAGGCGACTCTTCATCTTCTTCACGCTCATCATCAACAATCATGTTGTGCAAAATAATGCAGGTCATCATGATATATTGGAGATCCTCTCTATCCCATCCACGGGCGGGTCCTCTTACTATTGCAAAATGAGCTTGGAGAATTCCAAATGCCCTCTCCACGTCTTTTCTGTATGACTCTTGCATCTTTGTAAAATGAGCTTGCTCTGGCGTAATTGGATTTCTAATTGCTTTCATAAAAGATCCCCATTTAGGGTAGATCCCATCTACTAGGTAGTAGCATTGGTCATAATATTCTCTATCACCTACATGGTAAGAAACTCAATGAACCTCACCTGTGCATATTTCGTTGAATAATGGAGACATTCCAAGTACATTGATATCATTAAGGGAACCTGGAAGTCCGAAATAGGCGTGCCAAATCCAAGCATCGTATGATGCGACTGCCTCCAGAATGATTGTGGGTTTTCTCTTATAACCAGTGAAGTGCCCTTGCCATGCGGTTGGGCAGTTTTTCCACTGCCAGTGCATACAGTCGAGACTTCCCACCATTCCGGGGAACCCCCTTTTGTCGGCAACATCGAGCAACCACTGCAAATCCGCTGGAGTTGGTCGACGAAGGTAATGGTTGTGGTACACATTGAAGATTACTCTAGTAAAGTGCGACAAGATCTCCAAAGCTGTAGATTCAGCTACGTTTAGAAACTCATCACTCAGGTCGGCCGGAAGCCCGTAAGCAAGCATCCGCATAGCACAAGTCAGCTTTTGTTCGGTAGACAAACCAACTCTGCAGGAGGCATCATCAGTTTGCACGAAGTATGGATCGTGGTTGGCGACATCATACATCATTTGGTCAAACACATGAGGTCGCATTCTGTACCTTCTGCGAAATACATCGCCTTGGAACCTGCACGGCGAAGCGAAGTATAGAGCTTTCAGTCGTCGATCCATAGCTTCGCGATCTCTGGCTATGTACTGGCGCCCGGGCTGTGAACCACCCCACTGTGATTCTTCCTCTTGGATCCTCAAGATATGAGAGGAAGCTGCCTGCATCACCAGGGCTCTTTGATTATTTCTTGTAATGGCATCTTCTTCCTCTTGCATCAACAATTTCCGGAACCTATTCATTGCAACAAGGAACCAAAAATATAAAATGAAAACGAAGTTCAGAATTTCTAAGCTTCTAATATGAGAAGAGATGTGTTTGTGAATTGGTGAGCTATGATGAAGTGAATGACTCCGTATTTATGGAGGTTTGGAAAAGGATATCTGAATATAGGATACGACACGTGGCAGATAAAAATAAAAAACGTAATCTAACCAGCCTTTCAACGACTGACACGTGGCACTAAAATCGGTAATAAAGTTGAGATAGAAAATCTTATCTTATCACGTGGTAAATAAAATCTCAACCGAGATAGAGATAAGATATTGTATCCGAAATGCATTGACACGTGACACGAATATATAGATTCTCAAAAATAAATAAATAAAAATTTAAAAATCAATTAACGACGATATATTATATAACATAATTATGTATGGTATATAAATTCATATTGTAGTTAATTAATTCTCTAAAATGATTAATAAATGACTTTGGCTTTTGACTACACATGGTTGGAGATGCAAAAATTGAATGAATAGTGATGACACTAGGGGAGTCAAATTTTGCATATGGCTTTGGCTTTTGACTAAATGGTTGGAGATGCCCTTACTTGGTTGGCAAGTCGTCATCATTGCCGCACTTATGGTTGTTATGATTACTGCACTTTTGATTGTCATGGTTACCGCATTTATGGCTGTCATCATTGCAGCACTTATGATTGTAATCATTGTGCACTTTTGCTGTAACCGTGTGTGCATTTAAAACTGCAATGATTGCCGTACTTATGGTCATAGTAATTATCGCATTTATAGTTGATTATTCGTCATAATTGCTGGTCTAATATGGTTGACTACTCCCACAATGCTCAAAAACAAAAATATTGTGGTATTTAAAATTAATTTAGTCAAGTACTCCATCAAACATAGGATATCACTGTTGTGACTATTTTGCTCTTTAGTTGTATGTAATACCAAATATGGATAAGGTATTACTATTGTTAATACCGGATGGAACAAAATTGATAGAGTTTGAGTAATGACAGTTATTCAAACAAGCAACAACACAAATAAAAGAACACAAGAATTGCTGACGCAGTGTAAACCTCTCCATTGAGGAAAGTTCACTGCGAGGCTGTTTACGTAGCCTACACGAGAATCAAATCCAATATGAATCAAGGTTGTTACAGATCACAAGTAGTGGTATTCAACTCAACCACATTGACTAGCAACAATGCTAACTTGCTCACAACTATAAAAGACCTATTCTAAACAACTATGAAGCAATCTGTATAGATGAAGAAATCTGGACACGCCTTCAGATTCAATCTTGCCTTGAAGCTTCACTGATCTCAATCACACATGCAAGTGATGAATGCAGTGAACAAGCAGTATGATCAATCAATCAAACAAACAATGAGAGTTTTGTAAAACAGTTAGTGCAGACTATGCAGCACAATTAAAATTCTCAATCAAAAACTCTAACTGCCACAATGCAGTTTCAAAACCTTTTATAGAAAATAAAGACTCCCCCTCAATCCAATCACATTAATCACAAATTGAGATAAGCTTGGAAGGTTTCTTAAACACATCGTGAGACTCAACTAATCCTTACGGATATCATGTAACTGTCATCTCTAAGAAAAGTTATCTGATATGCAATCATAACCATTCTAAATGCATATACGATTTCCTGAACTTCTTTCCTTAAACATTATAAGATAGCAATTAGTTTAGTCCCACAATATATGCATCAATCACATGCAAATTGATATGATATGCAAATTAAAAGCTCTCTAAACCTAGACCATATTTTCAGAATTATATGGAGGAAAAAGAATCGTGTACAATCAATGCGCCTAACCCTAATTGATTCCTATTAGGAAAAATCTTTTTAACAAAAGATTGCCAACTAAAATAAACAGAGCTAAATCAATTAGGTCTTCAAAGGGATGATTTTAACTGGTGGAAAATATCTTTGGATAATAAAATTTAAGAATAGAAAGATACTTTCCGAAAACAAACTTCCTAAAACCTAGGACTGACTCGAGGATTGCAACACAGGTTGCAATCCCAATGCATATGCTGACTCATGAGATGCATTTACCTGTAACGTCTCTGAGATCAGTATTAGGCCCTTTTCCAGCTTCTTCAGTGATGAATTGTCATGATATACTTCACTAGCTTTGTATGGGAATGCCAACAAATAACATGTACAAAATCTTGTACTTACAACTATAGCATAAGCATGGTTAAAGGAGTCATTGACTGTTACAGAAACCAAGGCGGGGCATAGTAGTCTTGTAAAACAAACATGCCCTAAAAGGCGTAAACATGGTAAAAAAGAAAGAACACTAGCCCACAGGTCCTCTCCTAGCTTTGAAAAAATTACTTGGGCCACTGACTTTTGAAATATTAACGGGCTTGGAGTAGAGAAGCCCATTACTTGAAAGTTGAAACTCACTGCCAATATGTAGAGTAATGCTCTGGTGTAAAAGGTCCGTCATCACTTCTTCTTGTTTCCTACCCTAAACATAAACAACTCTGCTAGGTTGGTCTTGATCTTCAACGATGGTAAGCCTTTTTCCCGCAGATCTCTAAAACCCTAGTTTTGGGTATCGCTGTTTGTTCTTAATCGCTATGGATTTTGTGGAATTCCTCAGGAAGGAGGAGGCAATTTAGACGCTCAAATAGAGCAATTGCTCAACCTAGAGAAGCAGATGAGGCTCTCCGGCGACGTGGCCGGAACCAAGAAGGCCGCCACTGACATTCTTGAGCTCTGCTTCAAGGCTGGTGCTTGGAAGACCCTCAATGACCAGATCCTTGTCTTGTCCAAACGCCGTGGTCAGCTCAAGCAGGTTTTCCATTCTTTGCCATCTGTATCTTCAATCAACTTTATTCAATCTTTTTTTTTTTTGTTTTTGGAGTTTTTGATAAATAGAACAGGTACAGTACTGAGCTTAGTTGTTGCTATCCATCATATTAAAGTTTTGTGCTATCCAATTGGTATTTTTTGGTAAAGAATTTGAGTTTCGATGAAGTGTGTGTGCATCTCACTATCGTTGTGTGAGCTTTGGGCTGGTGGTTGTTGAATTGTATGAAAAGAAAAGGTTTCTCTTGTGAGGCAAATTCAGTTCATTGTTGGGATTTCTTTAGTTGTGGGTGTTCATGAGAAAGAAATGAAAAAAAAATGTAGATATTTAGTTGTGTATCCTCGTCTCTTGGTTAGAGTATGCTGATATTGTAGCTATATGGGATGCATCTTATCTGTGTGGTTTGTCTTTGATGAAGTATTGTCAGTGATCCAATCGTAATTGTGTGGAGATCAACTTAATCTAGATATCTGTTTCTAGTTTTTGTTGACCATTATCTTTGCAAGAGTTGTGTGCTTTGACTGTTTATTCCTCATGGGCTGTCTGTTTCCATACAGGCTGTAACTGCAATGGTCCAGCAAGCAATGCAATACATTGATCAGACACCAGATCTTGAAACTCGTATTGAGCTTATTAAAACACTAAATAATGTTTCTGCTGGAAAGGTATACATGTGCTTGAGAGCTTCAACAGCCTCTTTTCAAATTATGCAATGTAATTTTGTGTTTGGTTTAAAATTTTTATGAATTCTGTTGCTTATCCTTTAGATATATGTTGAAATTGAGAGAGCTCGGTTGATCAAAAGACTTGCAAAGATTAAGGAAGAGCAAGGCCTTATTGCTGAAGCTGCTGATCTGATGCAAGAAATTGCGGTCAGTATGGAAATTATTATCTTCTTTAACCCCTCCCCCTCCCCTATAGAATAAAAAACAAACATGAGAAAACAATTTCAGGTACTCATTTTTGTGCGATATGCTTTACAGGTGGAAACTTTTGGTGCTATGGCAAAAACTGAGAAGATTGCATTCATTCTTGAACAAGTATGGTTCTAGTTTTCTTTTGAATACTTATCTTCACCATGCACACATTCATTGGAAGTACAACTATTAGGTTTTAGTTTTCATTATCATTGTGAGCCACTCTGAGGATAATTAAATTTTGCAGGTTCGTCTGTGCTTGGACCGACAAGACTATGTTCGTGCTCAGATACTATCAAGGAAAATTAGTCCAAGAGCTTTTGATATTGATGCTTCAAAAGAAAAGAAAAAGCCTAAAGAAGGTGACGGTATTGTTGAAGAAGCTCCAGCTGATATACCATCGCTCCTAGAGTTGAAAAGGATCTACTACGAATTAATGATAAGGTATATCAGTGTTCGTTCATTTACTGATCTCTGTTTCTATTTCTTTACACGCTTAACCAGCTTGGCTATTTATCTAGATTTTTTGAGGTTTCATGAGCCATAGAACTCTTATATCTTTGTGTGCTGCTTAGACAGAGTCACAGGCATCTCTAAATTTTCATAGTTATTTGAATGCAAATTTGTCCGTATGGAATTGATGTTTTGATTCTCTCAAACGTCCTGAGGTAGTGTTTGTTTTGCGGTTTTGCCATATAGGCATTGGAAGGCATTCCTTTCCCATGTTTGTAAGAGCAATTGTGTGGTTTACCTGCTTCATGGTATCCAGAGATGACAAAATTAGTTTCATGGATGTTTAGCATTCTGAAAGGAATAGGTGTATTTCCCAACTCCAATCCCTGTTTGAAGAAGGATGCCACTGTTCCATTTGCGCTCTGAAATTTGAATTTTCTATTCTGATTAGTATGTCCATTTCAGCATATCCTAATCTGGAATGGGAGCATTCGGTTGATTGGGTATCTAAAAACCCCATTCAAGAAAATTTATTTAATTCCTATAATCTGATGATTCGAAGTTGAACTACTGATAACTTCTTGGTCTGGTAGTGTTTTGCTCGGTCTGTTAATTAAATTCATTACCAAAAAAGTTAGGATGAATGAAGGTTTAATAAAATGGTCTGGCCCATTGTTTGCTCCCATGTGGTCTGAGGTTCAACCCCCTCAAGGTACCTAGCTGTTTTCTACAGTTTTCTGTTTAGGAGGGAGACTGCAGTTTAAAGCTGAGGACCTCCAGGCAAATCTAAGTCTGGGCATAATAAATATAGTTACAAGTCAATTTGTCTGTATTCAAATCATTAATGTTGAAGACCAAAATATTTGATGTGGTGAAATAGTGATTGTCAGTCGGTAGTTTATCTAATAATATTTATAAGGAACTTCATGAAATTGGGTATGCTATCCGTGAAATCATATTTTCTTTCGAGTTCCAGATGCTAGAATTTGAATGCTAGTGAATTAAGAGGCAACAATATATGTTGAACGTGTTGCATATTGGATGCCTTGAATCTTCAAAGTATATGGGGCTGAAATGTGCAATCCCAGTTCTGCAAACTGCACTGCCACCGTCATTTATTTATTCATATTCACTGGGTTAGAGGGCAGAGAAAGGGAGAAGACAAAAGATGAGAAAGAGCATAAGGGTGAATTTGGAAGTGAAAGTAGTACAGTTTGCAAAATGGGCATTTAGTTAATGTGGTTTCTCTTTAGTTAATTCTTAGGACCACTCTGTAAACCATCTGAATTGAGGATGATTAACTTCACAACTCTTTTTGCTTGGTTAATGTACGGAATAGAATCAATTGATTATGGATACTGGTTTCGTATTTGTCTGTATGTATTATAACAATGATTACCTTGAGATAGCTGTTGCTATAAGGTGATATACTGATACTGATTTCTTTTCTTTTTCTGTAGGTATTATTCTCATAACAATGATTACCTTGAGATTAGCCGTTGCTATAAGGCGATATACGAGATTCCTTCTGTTAGAGAGAATCCAGCCCAGTGGATACCGGTATGCTCTTATTTGTAATCTTGTATTAAATCTCCTGAACTCTGTTGAGCTTCTCTAACATTTCTCTTCATCTAGGTCTTGAGGAAAATATGTTGGTACTTGGTTCTGTCTCCATACGATCCAATGCAGTCCAGCCTTCTCAATTCCACCTTGGACGATAAGAATCTATCCGAAATCCCTTATTTTAGGTATATTCAACTTTAGCATCTGTTGGATATCTCCCTTCGTTTGGAAACATATTGTAATTTTAGTTTGACATACGGGGCCTGCCTTTGTTATACTGTTGTAGGTTGCTGTTGAAACAGGTGGTAACTATGGAGGTCATACAATGGACAACTCTTTGGAATACATACAAGGCTGAGTTTGAGAATGAGAAGAGCATGCTAGGAGGCTCTTTGGGTGACAAAGCAGCTGAAGATCTAAAGCAGAGAATAATTGAACATGTAGGTTTCCCCAGATATCATTATCTGCTATCCATTTCTCTATTTATTTAGCAATTACTTCTGCTGACATGTGGTGCTTTTGCAGAACATTCTTGTTGTTTCAAAGTACTACTCAAGGATTACGTTGAAGAGACTTGCAGAGCTATTGTGTTTGAGTATCCAGGTATGCTGATGCTAATTTAAATCATTACAAACATTTTAACTGCAATAAAAAATGTTTGTGTTTTATACATGTGCATTTCCATATTTAATGGGGCCGCTGAAGGTGTTTGTATTTGGATAGTTTGTCCTCTTGCTCTAAATTTTTGCTTGGTAGTTGAAAGGGATAGTTTCAAACTGTGAGGAAACGAACAGGAGTTCAGTTCCAGAGGAAATCTCCATTTAATTTTATTTTTTTGATAAATGTCCCATCTCTTTTTAAGAATAGTAAAAGGCCGCTCTTTTTTGTTTCAATTTATGACAGATATGAAAACTTGATATAGAAGGAATTAAAGCACCACATATACAGGATTCCAAGATACCAATTATACTTTACTTTTCTGTTTCCAACCCTCCAGAATTCAAATTTTACTTTCAATTCCTATTGTGCATGCTTCATGGATCGAGTTAAAGTTAGTGATATATATTTGAAAATCTAGTTTCGTTCCCGCTCTTGTTTAATCTGTAGTTTTTGCCCCTTACTATTCAGGAAGCTGAGAAGCATCTCTCGGATATGGTTGTGTCTAAGGCACTGGTGGCCAAGATTGACAGACCAATAGGAATAGTCTGTTTCCAAACTTCAAAGGATAGCAACAATGTTCTTAATTCGTGGGCTATGAACTTGGAGAAACTACTTGATCTTGTTGAGAAAAGCTGCCATCAGATACACAAAGA
This sequence comes from Rosa chinensis, assembly GCF_002994745.2. Taxonomy (NCBI): domain Eukaryota; kingdom Viridiplantae; phylum Streptophyta; class Magnoliopsida; order Rosales; family Rosaceae; genus Rosa; species Rosa chinensis. The sequence goes on from NC_037094.1 coordinate 38,398,441, forward strand.
AACCATGGTTCACAAGGCTGCTCTGAAGGCTTAAAGATTTAAGGTAGAATTCCTGTGGTGTGGCATGCTTATTTTGGGATTTCAAAAGTGCGACGGATAACTGAAGTTACGTTTCCTTTTGGATAAACTATGCAGGCAGGAATTCTTCCGGGGACTGAGTTTTCAATTCAAGCATTTGGATTAAATATGAAGGGTCGATCAGGCACGTCCCAAATTATTTGTTTCGCTAGATATGGCTCTTTGAACTAAAAGACTGCTGTGTACTACTGGCACATAACTCGCCAATTTAGTGTTTCACTTGTTTATCATGTTCTTTGGCCTCATTCTAGATAACATGGTTCCCGCCTTTTGTCTTCAGTAGCTTGTGCTTGCGCTTTTGATTGATGATTTGGTCTTTATCACTTGATTTCAAAATGGATGGTTACTAGTGTACAAGTGGTTCTATTTGTACTACCTTATCACACGAATTCTTCGTATTTCGGGTTTAGGTCACAGGAAAATATCTGAAGTGATTGTGCCCCGTCATTTTAATGTGGGTAACTACCATTGAACAAAATGTTTTTTTTTTATTTTCTTTAAGTTAGAAATGATGACTTCATTGAAGGTAGCATCACAAAGTATCATGTCACATGGTGATTCATGAAACAAGCTGCATATACATAATACAATAACACTCTGGAAGCATGAACATTAGTGTATGAGTATATTATAAGAATGATTATTCCCTAATGTGAGATATAAAATTATATTGTAAGTGATGAGAATTTTAAAATATATTATACAATATTTGGCAAGAAATGATTGGATAAAATTGATTAATTAGTAAGTACAGAAACACCTATAATGAAATTAGAAGTGCATAAACACTTGATTATTAGGAGAAATGTCCAAATACCCTAGTTTTGGGGAAATTTTTTCTACTATACCCATCCGAACTTATAGATTTCCAATTACCCATAAAATAAGTGATTTTATTCCCTAGTAACCAAATAAATTTGTTTTTGTTTTTGTTTTTTTGGGACCATTTGACCCTCTCTCCCTTTGTCACATAAAGAGAGAAGTCAACGGAGACTTAGCCGGAGGTCATTAATCACCTAATTTTACCAGAAACCTTGCTGAAAGTCGCCCGATGTCCCAAAAAAAGTTGTCGGAGATCTCATGAGTCACAGTAGAGGTCGCCGGAGAATATTATTGAGGGGCCAATAAAAGTTTATTTGTGTTTTATTAGGGGGCAATTCAAATTTATTCGAGGAAGGGGGGGGGTATGAGTGGGAGGACATTTGCCTAATTTTATGCATTTAGTCAAGGCCTTTTATTTTTTTGGTAAGTCACGCGCACACGTGATTCATAGTACAAAAATCAAGTAGGTAAAATGAAACTCAAAAAACAAAGTTAATGCTGCTGTGTTCAAAACTTCAAATCTTTGAGCCTAAGGCATGACTCTTTACAAAAGGTCATTGACTCATAGATCCTGTGATCTTGACCACATTAGAGGGGTGCAGAATGTAGAATTATTGTAAACTTGTGATGGATGATAGTAAAGGCAAAACAAACCTTCAGTTGCTAATAACACTCGAATCCCACATTTTCTTTAACTTTTTTTTTTTTTTAAATTCAACTTTTTCTTATGCCCAAAAAAAAAAAAAATCATGATATCGAGAGATTTTTCTTTTTTGATGAAAATTGTTTGGAGAAAGTAATAGGATTTAACAACTTGTCAAATTAGGAAATGTACCGTTCAATTACCAAAAGCAATGGTTCTCTTTTAATTGTGCTCTTGTTTTCCTTTCTGTCTTGCTCTCACTTGGGCTAATTTGATTGTTTGTTGCGTCTGTACGTAGTTCCTCTTGTCTTGGCTTCTGTGGCTTTGACTATGAGAGCTTTGTTTATTTTCAGTTTAGCCTCTTGGCTTTCTGATAGATCTATGGTTGGGCTGCTTTCCAGCTTTTTAATGAATATCTTTGACCAAAAAAAAAAAAAAACAATGGTCGATACAAACCAATAAAAAAAAATGGCAATTACACTGTAGCCATCCTCTTCAAAAGGATGCAATTTCCAACATAACAGCCGTCATTGCAGCATGGCACAACAATATTAGGGAAGAGTACCATCCAACCTTCTGTATTCTAGATTCCAAAAGTACTAGGAAAAATAATTATTAATTTTAAATTTAAATAAAATGTAAGCAAATACAAAAACAAAACCAAAAAAGGAAAAATAAAAATAAAGTATGTGCAGTATAGGCAAGTTGTTGACTTGGTCTTAGCTCAGGGTTCGCCTGTTGAACGACTCCACTGTTAAATTGGCAGTGAAAGCTGGGATTGAATTCATTTTCCGAATAAATATCTCAACCTGCAAAATAATATTCTTAGATGAGCTGATGAGGAAACTTTTCAGTTTTCACGCAAGCAAGTTGAAAACCAGCCACAAATTGATAAAACAAGGTCATAGACAAGAATTGGACTCTCTGAATACCATATCGATCCAATGCGAAACTATATATTTTGCTATGGAGAAAATTGCTTTCACTGAGTGTTAGGTATATTGATGCGGCAATGCTAATTAGAAATTCATTTGCCAAAGAGTTAGCCGTGCAAGGAAAGATGAGACTCAAAAGGTGCAAAGGGGATTAGCACCCAAATCTAATTAGAAATTTTGCATTGATGCGGTAATGCTAAGTAGAAATTCATTTGCCAACGAGTTAACCATGCTAGGAAAAATAAGACTCAAAAGGTGCAAAGGGGTGCTAATCCCAAATCTCAAACCTGGAAAAAAAAAAAGAGGAATGCGTACAAGTCAGAACTATAAGAATCATGCCTGTCATTAACACCGGTCACATTATAACTGACATGAATATATATATATATATATATATATATGCAAATATGCAATTGAGTTTCCCAGGTAAAAAATGTGATAAATCTAAGATGCCGATCCTCCATGCAAAGAGAAGTGACTATCCTACCAGTACAGAGTCATAAAAAGGGTCAAAAGAATTATTGAAAAACAATATGCTCTGTACCTGTTGAGATATCTCACGCTGAGAGGTATAATCATTTGCCTGATTAATCCAAAGACGAAGTAAGTATAAAAATTCTAGCATTTGTTATATTACTAAATCAAATACATAATAAAAGAAAAATCTGTATATCCTCAGTCCTCCAAACATATATGGCCTAATAAAAAGACTTTTGTGTACCACCATCATACCAAAATGTTTGTAGTCCCTGATTCATATTCAAATTCAAGCTTCTCATTATCGCTTTGAGCATATATAGATTGGAGGGTAAAACGTGTAACAGGAATACCATTCGGTCGCTGGTGTTCATCCATTACAATCTGCCAAAAAATTGTGTAAGAAGGATCAGCATTAAATTTTAATCTATAGCAACGATAGTCGACTTTAGTGCATTTTCATGATATCAGTGATGTACTTCCATTACTTATCAACATGTGAAATTGTAGGCTAACCTCCACAACGACTTCTCAAAACAAAGAAAAAAGAGAATTAACCATTTATATAATTGAATAATGGGCATTCCAGTCCCAAGCTCACAACAAATTATCTTATACTTCTTGACTCTGTTTTCTACAAGCAAAGTGGGCTACTGATTTAGTCTGCTTTGGCATTACATTACTTTTCCTGTGTTGTTTCATTGGAGGCCTATTTGGATTGTAGGCTAAGATGCACATGATGTGAGAAACGAAGAGTACCCTCCATCCTTCTGTATCATAGATTCCTAGTGCAACATTCAATTTAAGTTCATACATTGAAATGATGAAACCCTAAAAACTAAAACTTGCAACCAAAGAAAAGAATAAAACAAAATCCTAATTTTTTTTTTAAATGGTCACTGCGATCTGACAGCTTTTTTTGTTTTTTCCCCCTTTTTTTGTTATTAGAAACGATTCTATCAGACAACCAAGAAAGAAAAAAGAGAGAGCGGCCAAGAGTCCACAAAGGGCAGAACTACAAAACAAACAAACAACCAACAGCAACAACAGGACTAGGACAAAACATCAACTCCCTACGAGATCAAAGGCCATATATTACAGTACCCTTCCAATAAAACAGAACGGAAGAAAGACTGTAGTCTTTGAAAGCCTCCGAGACAGAGGCCCAAAGCGCTGCTCAATATCTTACTCTCTCCCAAAGCTCCTCCACCCCTACACCTAAGTATTCTTCAAATATATATATATATTTTTTTTCTTTCCATCCAGCGCACTAAAATGACAGAGAGAACGCTACAGCCCCAAAGAACTGAACTTCAGGGTGCAGACTGGTGCGAAGAGAAGTTTAGGTACTATAATGACATGAGGGTCATGATAAAAGTTTGTCAATATTCTACACTGTAATTTCTTGTCATAATTTCTCAGTATAATTACTATTCAAATCAAGGGGAAACTTTGTATATCATAAACTGAAACAAATTCAAAAATGTTAGGTCAAAACTATTCATGAAAATGTGACAATGAGTAATATATCTTATACCTTGTAACCAAAAAGCTCACAACATGCTCTCCTGAACACTGAAATTCTGTCAGCAAAAACAGTCTTGTACCTGTTCCACGGTATATTCAAATGTTCAACCTACGTGAAGCATTATACTTTAGGTAAAACCTGAACAAACAATGCAAAGCATACAAAAAGCTTAAGCTATTAGGATATCGCCCAAACAACTATATCAAAAAAGTTTACAAATAGATGGTATCCGCCCTCCTCCCAGTAGGCCCCAGTAACAATGAAATACATTCTTCTTAAATTTAAAGAACCAGAAAAAATGGGGAACCAAAAGCTCTAATAAGCAAAAGGTTTCAAGCTAAAGAGAGTAGACAATGACCAAGCTTCACACATACTAAGAATAGTTATCGGTCACGCACCTTTCCTCACGTTTTTCAAGAGTTGCGATTTGTTCTTTCAACTGCACAATCTTTCCGGATATGTCGGAATCCACCAATTTCCCAGCTTCACCTGAATCATTTATGAGAAACAGGCTGTGACTAAGGTTAATAAAACATACGAAACAGATAAATTTGATGACATAAAAAATAAAATGATTAAATATTCTTAGGTTTTGACAGTACCGCTTACGTTAAATACTCTTTAAGGTAAAGAAATATCAAAATAATGGATATTCCAAATGACAAAATTTATGGCTCCAGGATTTTTAAGTTCTGTAGGAAAAATCTGTTTGGAATATCTGATTTCTATGTTTGGATGCATTAGAAGTAAAACATGAGCAGTAGAGGTAGTGATGGGAATGGCAGCCATGGTGGTGGTGATGGGTGGTAATAGTGGCTGAAGCACCACTTAATGATGCAAGTATGTCATGATCTTAAAAAGGAAAAGAGGTGGTAGCATTTTACACAAGTTTGTCATAAAAAGATGGGTAGAACCGTGTACTGACCTGACTGGCTTTTCAATTCTTCAACGGCTTGTAACTTCTCCTTTGTCTTCTGTAGTTCAGTTCTTAATGCCTCTATAGTTTGTTTTGCTTCATTATCAACAGTAAGAGTATTCACCATTCGTAAAACTTTTGTATTTGCAGCAGAGAAATCACCGTGGCCCAGCTGTATTGGCAAAAAAGCACTTAATTACATAATCCACAGCAAGTTTTGCAGCTTGTAAATCAGTTTTTCAATTTAAGATGCAAAAGACTGAAAAACTATCTCTCTTCACTCCAGATTTTGCTGAATACTTTGAGCTAAATATTCAACAAATTGAACACAAATCAATTTACAGGAGACGGTGAAAACAAAAACAAAGCAAACATTCACAACATTCACCCAAGATGAACAACATTTTATCAAATAAGATATGAAAAACAAGTATTAACACATAGAGGCAAGCCTCAAACAACTGGTCCTATAGCATTTCAAATATTTTAGGTAGGGCCAACTGGCCAACAAGGTTTCCATCTTTCTTTGCATGTATTTGAGAAAAAAAAACCATTAAAAATAAATATAAATAAAAAAGTAAAGAAAAAACCAACCAAAAAACAATTGGATAAGAAAAATAAAAGCCAAAGAAGCGATATAATAAGAACAGATGCACTGTAAAATGACGCGGGCAACGTGGCCTGAAAGCCATTTTTATATTTTATAGAAAGGGATAAATAAGAATAAGTAGAATAAATGAACTTACAAACTACAATGTAAGTATGAACCAGTTAGAAAAAAAAAAAAAAAAAAACGTGAACGCATGGACCAATGACAATAGAACATTGTTATAGTATTAAAAATTTGAATGGCATCTACTACTGCTGTTTGCACTAGTAATCGGTATGTGGGAGCCCACAATGTAAATAACATAGAAGTATAGTTGCAAATAGTAGCTTTGTACTGACAATAAAGGTTACAGCCCTTTAGCTTTTGTTATAACTTTTAGGTGCATGTCATTGAGTAGTTGAATTGATTAGCTGAAAGCAAATAAGGAGAAATGGCAGCTGAGGCCTATAACTTTCGGGTACCCTGTGCTTACACACAGTCGCGCTGGTCATCCCATATGCGGAGAAGTGGAGAACCAACAGGCAAGCTAATAACAACATGGGTTCTAAGGTAAAATTGAGAGTACAAAGAAAGGAAGACCATAACATGTTTGAAATCTCTCAATGTAGAGTGGAAAAACCTAGTATGTGTAGTAATCACATTCTTTTACGAAAATCCAAGATTAGTGGGGGAGTGTTCCTTTCATGTCTAGAAAAAGAACCAACTCATATCAATAAATCATTTAGATAATTTTGAAACCTACCTTGGACTCCAGCAGAGAGATCTCTGAACGAAGTTGATCACCCTCCCTCTCCAATGACTTCACTTTTCTCGCTTCAGTTTTTAATCTGTCATTGAGTGACTTTATTTCTTCACGTTGACAACTATTAACTTGTTTTTGTTCAAATAGAGCAGAATCTAGTTCTTTAATATAGCCTTCCTTCTTCGCAAGAGACGATTCAAGCTCCTGCATGAGCAAACCAGGAGACCAAACAAAGAACTTAAAAAGAGATCTCACCAATTAGAAATAATACAGAAAAAAGAACATCTATAACCTTAAGAAGACTTTGACTGGTTGCTTCATCTCCTGCACCATCACTCTTTGCCCGCTTGAATTCATTGATGTCATTTCTCAACTTATCTCTTTCCTCAGTAACTCTAGATAGCTGCAAGTTTAAATTTTCCATAACTAATTCTTGAAATGAAAAAGAAAAAAGACAAACAAACAACAAGACAAAAGAAGAAGAGGAAGAAGAAGATAGAGGAAATCATGGCACCAAAAAAGATAAAACATACTACAAACATTGGGATCTAAACAAATAAAGACAACAAAATGTCAAAACACCAATATAGATTCCTGCCATTACTATGCATCTATCAGCTGAAAGAAATAAGCATGCAACTTTAAATACCATAGAGGAACTGGAAATTATAGCATAAAGCTTATGATAACCAGCATTTTTCAGCACTGATATCAAGAAGTATAAAAATAAAGCCATATCACTGATGCACTACACGTCTACACATATACTGGACAATGTCGGAATAATGTTATGCAAAGAAATTAGTCTTAAGCATATACCATTCTCTCTGGTGATAATTTAGGCTAAAGTTATTATTATTCCCATCATATAGGGTTTCTAAGCATTCCTGAATGAAACTGGCATATTGATTGAGAACAGTTAATATTGAAAAAGTTCCTCGACTTTCTTGTTCTAGTTGTCTCTATCCTGCATCAACTAGTGTTAGACCAAACTCAATACAACATCATGGGGAAGCCACTACAGACTACTAGACCCAAACTTTCGTAAGAAACCACTACAACTACAAGAAGCAAACTGACCAGCAAGAAATAAAAGAGAACTGAACAAAGTAGAGTGAAATCCCGCCATGTTACCTCCCAGCTTGAGAGATAAGAAAAAAGGGGGACACATGAATAATAAGCTTTGTTTTAGACATAAAAACAAGACTGCATAAAACTATCAGGTTACATGCTTACCATCAGTTCAATCCTGTTAACCTCTGATTTTGTTACCTCCAACTTCTCTCTCATCAGTTCAGCCTCAGTTTCAGCATTTTGTTTACCAATTAGTGCAGCATCCAGAGCTACCTCCAATTGTTTCAAGCGGGCAGTTGCCTCACCCTCCCTCTTCGTGCTATCAATTACCTCTCTGCATTAGAGGGAAAACCACCTCAACAATTGGAAACTGAAAACATCCACATTCAAATATGTATTATACAGACTGAGAAAAGTATGTATACAACTCTTCAGATGATAACAAATGATAAGCAAACAAAAGTAAACAAAAAAAAAATTGCAAGAGGATTAAGGATAACATAGGGTGGCAATTGGACAAACTGGAAATCCTCACAAATAGACAACTGACAACTCAGACCAAAAGAAATTGAAAACCCAGAGTTCCCAAAACCCTACCAAAAAATTAAGATATCAGACCTGAGCATGATAAATCTTCAAACATAAAATACAGATGGTGTCAAAACAGGGCTGAAAATGATGTGGATAGTCCCATCACTGATATTAAGCCATGTGATACAATAAAAAAAAATGTAAATAAAAAATAAGTAAATAATAAAAATAATGAATAAAAAAGCTGGGAATAAACTATCCATACATAGCTCAAAGAAAATACGTAAATATATATTCAGCTCTAAAAAGATGGTAGAAACAAAATTAGACTTATAAGCTTCCAGAAGAGTGAGTTCTCAAAGAGAAAATCTATTTCTGAAATTATCAATAACAGATATTCAGTTAAGTCACACTCACACCTACCCACTGAGAAAAACTTTGAAGATAAAACTAAAAAGGATGTCAACCCTGCCTGACATGATTTTTTTTTTTTTTTTTAATATCTTCCGCATCCTCTTAATGGAAGAAACAAACGAACCTTTCTCTTTAAGTGAATAATTAGTGAAATTATTTGTTCTTCTAACACATCCTGGAAAACTAGCTTAAACTGACATCAAGCTATACACATACTTTTGTAAAGCTCCAAACTTCACAGGTATATCATCACAACATGACACGCCTGGAATGTCTTTGGTCATCAACTTCCAAGATGTCAACTCATCCTCCAACTTCTTCATGCTCGGGTGAAATTCTTGTAATTTGGATAACTCTGACTCTGCCCTCTCTCTACGGCCCTTTTCTTCCAGCAATTTTTCCTTCAACAAATTCACATCTTCATGAGAAGACTTCAGCTTTCTCGCTGCCCTCACTTCAGCTTCCTAGTGAAAAGTAAAAGACAATCAATCATTATCAGAGGATAATGACCATAAGTCAATTTTTTTTATTACAAACTACAAAGATACATTCTAATCTCAAAGCAGTTCGAGGCCCCAAATACATTTTCCTTTATCAGTTTGATTCAGAGAAACAATTCCTCCCTCTTGCTCAATTTTATTTTAATTGCTAGTATCGTGAAAACAATTAGCATATTAGCAATCCAATTCATATAGGATAATAACCTAAATGAATAGGTTTGGTTAAGAATCATTCACGGACTTCAAAAAAAATTCTAACTTCAACAACAGAATGAATTATGCTCTGCATATCATACAACATAGCCTTTGAAAGACTAGGAATTTTACAAAACAATATAGCTCTTGTTTTGCCTTGGAAACATGAAACTTACAATTGCAGTGAGTTTTCTTAGTTATGGTTATGGATGAAGATATATAAGAGAGATGAGAATTGTGAGATATATCTATATTATAAAAAATGAAAACTTTGTCTCTTCATTCATTTTTTTTTCCCTACAAGAATTTTATTAGAGAGAAGTTTATTGATAATAGCACAAGATATACAAATGGATGAAAGGAGGACCAGAAGTCCCATCTATGCTTGCAGAACAACAATAATAATAATAAAAAAATTTTAAAAATTAAAAAAACCATAAGATGCCTAACAAAAAAGAATCAGTGGGGAACAACAATCTCTCATTCCTAAAGAAATCTTCTGGAAATTCTATGATAAAACTTTAACACCAGTTAACAAGGAAAGGAAATAAACATATTCTGCTCCAAAGTAATCAACCGTGCTCCTAAATTTCCAAAATCTATGCTACAATAAATGTACAGTTGACTGACGCAAATGACACCACCACCTCCAAACCTAGCAATCTACTCAATAACCGAGAAGCAAAATCATAAACCAAAAACAATTATCCATTGACAAAGTAGTTTTGTTAAAGTAAGATTTTGCCGCCACTTTTGAAGTAAATCACTGGACACAGTCCAAAGTTCCAGACTAAAGATTTAACTTTCAATGGAGGCGATACTTTCGTAAGAACTGAAAGATGAAATGGCTAGTAAAGATGATCATAAGTCAACTTTTCAGAGAATTACTATTACAGGATACTTAGAGACATAATGTTTTCAGAAAGAACTAGAATATTATATTGTTGCAATCAAAGAAAGAGAATCCCTACATTTTTATAATAAGGGTTTGGAAAAAGAAACTGGAGATTTAAATAGAACTCATAAAGGACACTACGATAATGGATAGAACAGAGATAAAAGTCTAGGTAAACAAAGCAGCAAAAGAATTTATTCCGCCAAAGGTCTCCCAGAATTTAATCCTGTCACTAATAACAACAAGGCAGTAGCCAAACTGGTATTAGCGATAAACTCAAAATATAGTCTTCCTAGGACACTTCTAGCCCATAATTGTTTTGATGAAAACATGTGTACTCTATTAGATTATGCCAAAAAGAGTTCTGCTCGAAAGGAAAAGTCCACTGCTAATTGGCTCAGAATAGAAATATTTCCCTGTTCCCAAGTCACCAGGTAATTGGACAGGCTGCCTGGTTGAAATTTTAGTAACAGTTGGTAAACTAGAGATATATTATCCTCAGACTAAAGTACGCTTCAAGAAGGCCAGATGCCAAGGTGACATAAAGTCAACCAAACCCTTTCTCTATAGCATGATGTTTGGTTTATCTTGATTACCAGTCATGAAAAACCATATAGGCAGCACTTGGAAACATAATTATGAACCACTCAATAATGTACACCAGGACATATAGCTAGAAATTCATAGGGCGACTTGTGGTGTGCGATATTATTTTTTCCGTCTTTTCATAAAACCTTAATCTGCCTGACTAAACAGTATAAGATCTGAGAAATAGCAAATCAAGATTACTAAAAAAATATATGGCACCCTATTATAAATAGTATGAATATGTTGTGTGTGTGTGAGTGTACATATCAGGGCCCTTCTAGTGAGGGATCCCTTTTTTTGGCCATTTTAAGGGATCGATTATTAGACCAACTTTTTTTTATCACATATTAACATCTCCACCGTTCAATTTTTAGGCATATATGAGTAGATCACTTCTGCAAATTTTCAACCAAATTGACAATCGTTAAGGAGTTCATAACTGTGAATTACAATTATAAACATGAATGGTTTAGGTTGGACAAATTTGTTTCGTCCTATGATTTAATCTAATTTGATACCTTAACGGTCATCAATTTGGCTGAACATGTGCATAAGTGATCTATTCATGGAGTCCTAAGAACTTAGATGCCGATATGTGATCGAAAAGTGGGTCCCACAAAGAATCCCTTAAAATGACCAAAAAAAAGGGACCTCTTAGTGGAAGGGCCCTCCATATATAGACATATATATGTAAAAGTATATATAAATATATGTGATATCATAACTATGCGTGCATGTGTATAGTAAAGCATATAAATCAAGGAAGATGAAAATCAACTTTACACGACAATACAATCACTTATTAGAAAAAGAAAAAGAATAAAGAATAAAAAGTAAAAAGATGAAGGAAGCAAACTCACAAAGTTTCTAAGCTCTTCTTGCAGATGTTTAACCAATATATCATTGTCTGTATGATTAACTTCTTGGAATGTGAATCTGGTTAACTTAGTCTCTGCTTCACTCTTCTGTTGCAAGCACTGAATAAAAAATAAAAATATTGTAGAATTTAAAAATATATAATTAATCAAGTTATTGTACCAGCACACCATAATTCATGATAATTATTCAGCACACTACATTAATGAATTCTACTGTTTTGCAAGAAGATAAACAAAATGACAAGCAGAAAATATTTCAGCTTGTAGTGGACACTCAAGAACAGGGAAACCAAAATTAAAGTTTAACAAACATAGCTACCATAAAAGGCAAAGGTAAGACTTGAAATTGTAGAGGGCCAGGACATACATGTGAGAGACAAAGAAAGATAATAGAATTTTTTTTTTTTTTGGCCAAAAAAGAAATATAGAAAAATAAGAGATATATACCTCACTAAGTTGCTTTTTAAGATCATCCAGCTGCCCTTTCAGTAGTTGTGATTCTTTCTCAGCATTATGAGCTCTACATTCCATTCGTTCAAGCTGAGAAGAGAATGGTGAAATTTAGTACAGTGGATGATTGTATACAGACTACCATACTTAACTCAGAATCATCACAACTCACATCAGCAGTTATTCTAGCAACAGAAAGCTTGGATTCTCTTTTAATATGTGCAATTTCATTGTTGAGATGCCTTTTCTCCCTCTCTATGCTTTCAGAAAGATGGCTTAGCTTTCCCTCTAAAACACTTGCTTTCTTCTCAGCCGAAGCGGCTGAAGTCTCGGCTTTCGTGCGAAGATTTATTTCAGTTTGGAGCTTTACCTGGAAATCAAAAGGCAATATGAAGACTAGGACATGGACATTTCAAATTCTACAACAGTTGGATGGGCAAGAACAATATGTGAATTGAAGAGATTGGTATGAGTCTGACACAAAAAATAAATCACCGACTACAAAAGGGAGACAGACACACAGAATAAGAAGCTGAACATACTGCATCTCCAACTAACTCAGGATCATCAAACCAGCGAATTTGTTTACATGTGTTATAGATGTTACTAATTACACACAAGCATTTCAGCATTTAAGAAAATGGAAACCAAAATTATGTTCTGCTTGATAAATGTATAAAAGGTATCAAATCATCTGAGTTTCATTAATGGGACCTCTTAAACTAGTAAAGTACAACAACAAAAAATAGTCATTCTCCTTGGCCATAATACGAAATGGTAGGGGGAGTCAACTCTTTGATAAATATGTTATACCTCAAGTTCAGTGTATGATCGTATTTGTTTACTGAATCTTTCCTGAAAATCATGGACCTCCTTCAACTGTTGCTCCTGCAGAGCCTTTTCGCGTCCCTTTGCCGCGGAAAGTTCTTGTTCTGTATATAAAAATTGATCCCGAAATTTCTTCCTCTCTGATTCTGCAGCACATATAATATTACAGTTAGAAGCCAAGAACTGAAAATGGATAATATAATAAAGAAGACTTTGAAAACATTAAGTTCGCAAAAAGAAAATTTAATAATAGCACCTAAAGACTTTTGAAACAACTCTAATGGCGTGATAGAGCAGTGATGCAAAAAGAAGATATCTTGCTGTATTATTCATGATCTCAAATTTTGCAACACAAGTCTTATGGTTTTAAGGAACAAGGGTTAAATCAGAAATGGAGTTTTGATTCGCAAGATATAGGCATTATTATTTCAGGGGAAACCAACAAAATCATGCCCATATTATGTATACTTGTATAAGGAAATCAAGTTGTGTCAAAGAGTCCAGACACTTTTCTCGAGTCTTAAATTAGTCATTCATGATTTCCAACTCGATAGCAAGTCAGTATCCTGGTACGAGTAAAAGGAGAAGATGTTCAAATGTGCATAAATGCATTCTACTCGAGCAAAGAGCACATCTAACATAAACCACACATGACATACTCCACGTATCTTTCACCATTACATCTGCCTTTCTTTACCTGATCCAAAGGGGAAAAATGATGGAGTATACCACAAACAGATGTATGGTAGAATTTCCACAAAAGAAATAAGTGAACTGATAAGACTGATGATTTGCTAAAATTCCTAAGAATTTTCGGATATTGATTGTCAAAAGCTAGGGTAACCAAACCAAAACCAATTGAGAATAACTGCCATGAACAGAAGTTTGAACTTGAGAAACATGAATAGATATTGCGGGAAATTAAAGCAACATATGTTAAGCGCAATACACAGAAACCTACCAACTTTGCGAAAGTTGTCATTTAATGCCTCCAATCTAGATTGATAATCCTGAACTTGCTTCTCTGCATTACTCAAGGCATCTAGAAACTCTGATTTAACCTGCGATAAAGAGAACAAGAGGTTTCTATTAGATTAACAACCCCTGGCCTCTAAACTCGTATAAGAATTGTAGGCAGGTCACAGCAACCAAAATTCAAAGCGTCCAGTATTAACTTGTATAAGGATATAACTAGTAGCAACAACTGTAAATGATAACGATTCTGAACTGTGCCCTAATCTCAGGTAGAGGAGCAATCTGTCATTTATCTAATGATATATTGTAAAGGAGAATCCGAACTGTGCCCTAATCACAGGTTTAGGGTGCGAATAAAGGATTGAATAGCAAAATGAATGAATTGGAATGAGGAGGATGATTGGGAAAATACCATTTGGCGGCATTGATAGGTGCAGAGCATGTGGTGGGAGGAACCGTCGTCGGTAGGTTGAAGATGCGGGGAAGGAGAAGGGTGGTCCTCGTAGATGACGAGAGGGCCGGCCGCCGCAGACGGTGGTGGGCTCTCGATTTCCGGCCCCCGTCGCTTCTTCACTGGAGGAGTCCTCACTATCATCTTCTTCAACCTCTCTCTCTCTCTCTCTGCGCCTAATTTGAATGTAAGGGCGCTAATAACAATTGCCCTAAAAGACTGTTAAGTTTTTTTTTTTTTTTTTTTTTAGAATAAAAAGACGGTTAAGTTCACGATGGGTTTTACGTATTAAATTATGAAAATAAAATCTTAGTCTTAAATTTGGGTTTTACAATAGGGATTTTTTTTTTTTATTAATGTAATAACTTCATTCATTCAAACTGCAATTACACCGAATCACAGCACCCATCAGGGTTTATACCAAAGAACAAACAACTAAACCACACTCCTCACTCCAACAAAGAGAGAATGCCACGTCAATGGATTCAACAACCAAGATCGAATTGAGCCGCTGCTTGTGCAAATTGGACCAAAATAAGTAGCAATACTAGAATAGGAACAAACCAATAGAATAATGTTGGGCGAGCTATCCCAGAATCTCCCTTTCTCCTCAACACAGGCTGATAATGAAAACCCAGCACACAGACCGGGTAGGACTGGATCCTGATGACAACGAGCCAGCAACCCAAATCGATCCGATCGCCGGAATCCACGACGACAACCATAACTCCATAGAGTATAGACTTATTCGACAACTGACAAACAAAAGCAACTAAAAACAACACCAACAAAAGAGTATGCAACAATCAAAGCAGAAAAACGCAGTGAAACAGGCAAAGGGAGCCCAGTCCTAGCCTTCTGGAGCACAATTCCATACATCCATTCTGCAACAACTCGGAATGAAGATGGGCCCCGCAGTGGAAGACTCACCACCTCCAACAACTTGCCGTCACGAGGCCAAACCGGAGTCACTCAGTCAACACTTCGAGTAGCAGCCACCGCCTTCCAAACATCAATTCCATGGAAGGTTTGACAAGCCACTCATAAAATAGTGTCACAACGCGACCCGATCACCTTCAACCTTCACCATCCAACACAACCCATCAGAGAAATAGTGCATGAAGTATGAAGGT
The DNA here is from genome assembly GCF_002994745.2 of Rosa chinensis. Taxonomy (NCBI): domain Eukaryota; kingdom Viridiplantae; phylum Streptophyta; class Magnoliopsida; order Rosales; family Rosaceae; genus Rosa; species Rosa chinensis. The sequence continues at coordinate 38,414,104 of NC_037094.1, forward strand.
TTCTACACTTTGGTGTATGAACTTTGAAAACTATCAAAATGGTGTATGAACTTTGGATTTCAACATCATTTTGATGTATGAGACTAACACCGTAGGGTATAACCGTTAAGTTATACTATTTAGGCTACTATTTGGGCTACTGTTGGAAATTCTGCAAAAATCTTATTATAACATGCATATGGTCAAAAAACTTCTTTCCTAAGGACTAGTCTTCAACATGCCACATTTCACCTAACGACCTCTTGTCTAAGCGGTTACTCAAAGGGCGGAATCACTGCTGCCTTAGTGAAGAATAATCTTGGAATATGCAGGATACGTAAAACTAAATGCAGAGTTTCTAACAGATAAAATAGATAAAGGATAAGGTAGGAATTTAATAGAACAAATTTTTGTGACAAAATATACTGGGCACACACTGTCAGAATTTATTTATCAAACATAAATACAGACTGATAAACCCAGAGCCTCACTCTTGGGTAAACAACTAAATGCTGTTTAGTTATTCATAATGATAAGACTGACTTACTTGTAATGAAATCACACTACTTCACACTAGACAGGAAGAAAAGAGCACACTGCTACTATGACTTTCTTACTTCTTGAGAGAATCTGTTTCTTCTCAATTTTCGAATGCCTTACAACTGAAACTTAAAGCTCCTTATATAGGAAGCGGAACTCAAACTACAAAATGAACAGGACAACTCCGTGATTATCTGCTTTTGTGAGTGCTCCTGATGATGGAGGTCAGTTGGCAAAAGTAGATTCCTTTAGGTGAAATGATTTTCACTTGCATTCTTTTGAAAAGCAAAAGCAACTTTTGGGAAATGTCCAAGCTTGCTTTCGGTGCTTTCAGTGCTTTCTTTTGACAGTAGTTGCATTTTCCATACGTCTGTATCTACATACATCTTGTAGTGGTTGTCCTTTTCAAGCTTTTCAACCCACTGTAAGCATGCCAGTGTCGAGTCTATCTCTTTTATTGTGAGAGATATGAAGAGGTCACTGCTGATTGCTTCAGGATGATCATAAGCAGTGATAATTGTTTTTTCTCCTGCTGCCAGGAAAGTATTTCTTGTATCTTATTGGATGATCTTTTTGATGTATTCGAGAGATAAAGCCTTCATCCATGGAATACTTGAATTTAGCTGGCCATTGTATCCAACACAGGTGGGCTGAAGATATCTTTTTTGAATAATTCTCACATAATGATAAGGAGAAATGTATTCAACTTCACCGTTCATTCTTTGAATCCATTCTGGTGGAGTAGTTCTTAACTTCAATCTAAGAGTACAATCATTTTTTCTGACATTTTTTACTGTGTTGACGATGATAGGGGGTAGGCCTTTGAGATCATCATTTGTTTTGGTCCATAGATTATGGACAAAACCATTTTCAACAAGCCAAAGCTTGTGTTCTTGAGGATGTTCACTCTGAACATTAACACCATATCTTCCGACATAATGTCCTGCAACAATGAAGTGGGTTGGAGGAATACAACTTTCAGAATTATGGCTTCCAATCAGATTATGGAAATCAAACCAATCTGATTCTTTCAGTGCTATGATAGGAACTCTAGCACTTTCTGGATCTTCAAGATAATGAATTTTTTCACTTTTGACAGCACTCTGCTATATATGAACTTCTTCATGCTATGGTCTAGCATTTTCATGGAGTTGTTCAGCTAATGCGAACAGAGCTGGGAACATAATACAACTGTTTCTTTCTTGAAAGGCAAATAAGAGATTATCCAGGATTGCCTTCTGGTGGTAAGCTAGTCTCCTGCCGGTTCTGAACACAGGATCAGCAAAGGTTCTTAATTCATAATTAAAAAAAATTTATAACTCCGGTTGGAGTTGGTTTGATTTTTGGCAAAGCAACAGCCGTCAACGGTCTTGATGAGCCTTTACCGTCTGCCGTTTGAGACGGGCTAGCCAATCCTTTACCCTAGGATTGATCAGTTGTGGCTAGTCCTTTTGGACTTGGCAGAAACCTTTTGAGGATTTTTTTTTCTTTAGGATCCTCATTAGTTTCATGTTCTTTCCCAGATCTTCTGCTTCTGGGGTTGCGACGTTCGTCGTCGTCTTTTCGACTGAACATTGCTATTTCCCTGGTTAAGGCGTCGGGAAGATAATTCTTGTTTCCCTCAATTAATTCAACATTATAATCATATTGGTTAAGAAATAATTGCCATTTTGCTAATCTTCCTCTGTCAGCAGCTTTATCAAGTTTAAAATTTTTGAAATTCTTTACTCTAGCACAATCTGTGCGGACAATAAAGGGTTTTCCAAGAAAAGCTGGAGAATTTAAAATTGTCTTTTTGACAGCCAAAATTTCTTTTTCCCCTGTGGGATAATTTAGTTCTGCAGGGCTGAACTTGCCACTACAAAATTTATAGATCTTTTCAATGTTAGTTTCAGGCGTTTTTGCCAGAACAACACCAGACCAGTAGTTATCACTCGCATCTGTTTGGAGGATAATTTCATCATTTTCATCTGGTTGTTGTAGAGGAGGGAGGTTTTTGCAGAGATTTTTTATCTGCTTCACAATTTTTTCATCATCTTTAGTGAAGTTTCATTTTCTCTTGGAACTTGTTTTAGGAGATAACAATTGTTGTTAGTCCTGAGATTTTGGGAATGAAATCTCTCCCATAGTTTATGACTCCTAAGAATCTCTGTAGACTCTTAGCATCAGCAATTATATCTAAGAATTTCCAGATTTTCTCAAGGATATGAAGTTGGAGTTTTATTACTCCATTTTTGATATTTATTCCTAGGAAATCAACTTCATTGAGGATAAAGAAGATTTTCTTTTCTCCTAGGATAATTCCATGCTGAACTATCAGCTTTACAACCTCATAGAGGTGTTTCATGTGTTCTTCTCTGTTTTTAGAGAAGACAAGGGTGTCATCAATATAGACGACGCAGAATTCAGCCACTTGCTTGAAGATGTTGTCCATCTTTCTTTAGAAGATTGAGGGGGCTTGTTTTAGACCAAAAGGCATTACTAGCCATTCGTAATGACCTTGTGGCTCGTAATGACCTTGTGGTGTTCCGAATGCAGTGAAAGGAACACTCTCAGGATGCATCTTAACTTGCCAAAAACCCGACTTTGCATCGAATTTTGAAGAGACTTTAGCTCCTCTGAGCTGGTTGATTAGTACTCTTACTTGGGCAATTTGATAACCGTCTTTGACAGTCTTCTTGTTGACATCTCTGTAGTCAATCACCATTCTAGCTTTTCCTCTGAGGTGTTTTGCATGATTTCTCATGTAGAATGATGGAGCATGATAAGGGCTAGTGGATGGTTGAATTAATCTCTTGTTTAAGAGATCTTCAATATCTTTTCTGAATTCTTTTTGGTCTTCCTCTTTGTACTGAGGAATGACTTAGACATGACAGATGACATTTATATCATGTAATCTTAATTCACAGACTACTGGGTCTTTTTCCCAAAACTTATGAGGGTCTACATCGATATTCTGTTCGAGTAGTTTATTGATTTTATCAAGAGTGGGAATTTTCTGGGACTCAAGTTTATTCTGAAAGTGCTTGAGGTTATGCTCATGAATGAAACTAGCTTTTTCATCTGTGCTAGTTGTTTCTTCTTCTTCTTCTTCTTCTTCAGAAGATGATTCAGATGATTCTTCAACAAGCAGTTCTTCTTGCTGTTTAATTTGGAGGATGGTTTCAAATTTGGGTATGTAGGGGGTAAGATCACCACTATTCTGTTGTGATCTCTGATATTGTGTAGTAAAGTTTGGACCTACTACACTGTTGGCTTGAGTAAGCCTATCTTCCCAGAACACCTGTTCTCCTTTTCTGAATCCTATCGCTTCTTCATCCTGGATGAATCTTTGTTGGAGAATAAAATCATGTCCCAACAAGAAATCAGATCCTTGGCCTTCTAATTGCCAAAGGGTGCTGATAACAAATGTTCCTCTACCAATGGTGATGTGAACATTTCTAGCTACCTTGTTTATAGTCAGGTGTTTCATGTCTCATCTTCATACCTTAGAGTATTAGGTGTTGCAGTATGTGATGCGATATCAGGAGAATTAGAATCTGCATCCGATATTCTTATTGGTGGATTGCTTTCTTGCCTATTTAGAGCAATAGCTACAGCATGTATTCGTTGTTGTTGCCTTTTTCCTCTCTTACCACCTTTTTTTGAGGTCTGACATAAGATACATGATAACTGATTAATGAATAATGAACAACTATAGGTCAAGGATGCATAAATTGAGTGTATCTAAAACCATAAGGAAATAGGATTAACATTACCTCTGGCTCAATAGTGTGACGTGTCAGATTACACTAATTATAGTGATGGTATCAACATTACTCCATGCTTATGACATCTCTACACAGTAAAGTCAGTAAACCAGAATGTGTCACAATCACAACACCCCACAAAGATTGAAACATGCACAAAAGCAAATGAAAAATATCAGTTATAAGCAATGACTTTTCACTTTGTAAAATTCCACTTTGGTGCTCTACAAATATGAATTTTTATCATTGGGAGCAATATATACACTAACATCAACTCTTAAATAGAAAAATGGGGGCCTAGCTGTCATGTGTGTTAAGTCAGAATCAACCTCAGCAAGAAAACTACTCTACAAATCAAAGAAGTTCCAAATTTCAGAAAAAAAAATTAAATAATAACGAATTAGGTGTAAATCCTTGATATCCCAAAGAAATGACCATCCAACTAACTACACCAGCAACACATTCACTTGTGGAATCTAGATAACCATAATCTGAAGATGCATTATTGAACTAACAATCAAAGAGAGTGACCTTACTGATTTCAAGAATACGAAGATATTATATGATTATGATAATAGATATATCGCATTCCAAATTAACACCAAAACAGAATAATAGAATCCAACCTGAAAAATTCCAACAATTAATTGTCTGCATTATAGTAGCAGCTGCATGCTCTGTGTATCAATATATGTTGACCAATCTTCACTGTCTTCACTATCACTTTGTTAGAAATAAATATAGTTACTAGGCATATTAAATCATTGAAAGAAAGTTTTAAAAAAAAAAAAATCAGTCAGACACAATAACAAGACACATTGAAGAAGAAACATATTGATATTCTTAATCAGACACTAAATCACTAAAACATTAAGCAATGCAGATCGAATCCATTACCGACACATCTGGCATCACATTAGTTTGACCTCTTGTAAAGTCATCATCACCAGAATTTATGTCAAGTTGTGATACATCTAAAGGCTTAGTTGGCATGTAATCATTCATATCGAAATTGTCATTCTCATAAAAGCCTATTGGCGGCGCTCTTAAAACTACATACAATTCGATGTATCACTATCTCTTGAGTAAAAGACTTGATTTGCTTGTAATGCAAAAACAAATGGATCTCTGTCAAATTGACGTTGGCATTGATGGAGATTTACTAGTGTAAATCCATCTTCTACTTTGACACCAGTTTCTAAGTTAGCACACTCACAATCAAATAAAGGAACTTTAAAATTACGATAATCTAGCAAGATAATTTCTCTTATAACACTATAGCATTACACTATGTCCAGCCTATGCAAAGAGCCTCTTGCACTTGCTTGACATATTGTGTCTGCCTCAACCGACACACCACTATTTTGTGTCACTATTTCAGCGTCCGTAGTGTGAAATTTGTTTCCATTGATCTTATAGCTGATGGGGCTGAAATAGCCTCACAATTTAACCCTGCAAAATGTAGTTGTCAGTATAGGATAAGCAGGGATTGTTCAGTCCAGGGATTGTAGGGTACACCTACACTAAAAGGTCAATTAACAAATAAAAGAATAAAAATGGGGGGTTTTGAAATTTGGTTCTAATCTACTTAAAATAAAAACAAACAAATAAAACTATTTACAATGATCGACTTCCCTAACCTAAACCACTACCACTCTGAAAATTATTAAGTATAAAAACAGAAAATTCATTTCAACATGCTACTATAACGTGCCCATCTTAAATGCTAGATAAGAGCCCAAATGAAAAGCTGTCATGGTCCAATCCATTTATTTGATCCGTTCTTTGAATCAGCTCACACGTGCAAATTAACTATTACTCATAACAATTAACACGTAATTTCCAGAATCGTTTAATCATTAAAGCATGATTTTTACCACTCTTTAAAACTAATTACTACTTGTTTAACTCAGCGTCCTAACAAATAATAATTACTCTTGGCAAATTAAGCAAACACACATGAATACTCAGCGTGATTCTAGCATGCAAACTTATTAATCTAACTCTGAAAATTACCTAAACACCTAAAATGGCACAAGATTATAACATGCGTCATCAAAGAATTCTCGAAATTAACTCAATAATAAACTGAAAATCTCAAAAATATTAATAAAAATATTCTGAAAATCTCATGTCTCCAATTACACAACTCACAAATCCAAACACACAAAACCGAAACAATAATTATAAGTAGAGTCATAGTTACACTTTTGAAGCTTTCCTCAGCGGCTTAGCAACAAGGTGATGAACTTGTCTCTGCTATGGTGGTGGAGCGTCCTTGACTCAGCGCCTAAGAACTCGTAGATTGATGGAAGGATAATGGTCACGGTCTTGTATGTGATGAAGGTTTGAGAAGTGAATTGGGCAGAGCTATGGAATAATTTTTAACTAGGAACTGATCTTGGTCAGGAAGTGATCTTGGTCAGGAAGTGATGATTTTGGAGTAGAGAATGACTGCTATTTATAGTGGGATTCTCCTCTCTTATGATGCAATCATGGCCAATCATCTTGAGATGATTTCTTCTCCAAATTTGCTTGATTTTCTCTTGACAAAGTCATGAATTTTCTGATTTCTTTTCCCCTTAATGGCTCATTGTATATGCCTTGAATAGCGACCAGATACATCCCTTATTCTTCTCCTTTGATTTGCCCTAATTTCTTCCAAGAATTGTGCACACAATAAACTCCTACAATCAAGAAAAATCAGATTTTAATTAGAGTTTATAATCAATAAGAAATCAGATAATTAGGAAAAAATATTGATTAAAAACAATCCATTTTATCTCCTTGAATTCTTCCTCATTAATCCTTCAATTTTTCTTGATTTCATCACTCAAGAGTTTTTAATGGGATGGACTCTCATTAAAATAGGAAAATCAGAAATAGAAAAGTTCAAATGAAGAAAGTTTCCGAAAACAAAATAGGAAATATTTCCTAAAATGAAAGAGGAAAGTTTCTAAAATGACTTGTCCTTAATTTATGCTCATTTCTGCTCTTTTTCACTTATTTTCTCCATTTTCGACCATGAAGTAGCTAAAAACACAAACTAAATTATAATTATTAATTTTAAGAGAATAACTTAGCCAAATGAGGAAAAAATATATATATTAAAAATGTCACACTTTGTGCTCCTATCAATAGCCTGAACATGACAAAACATCATTTTTAGGCTTACATGCAATCCACCTCACTGTACTAGACATATCACCACAATCACCAGATCTAACTCTTTTAGCCAACCAATCACTAAAAGTGTTTTGATGTTTTTTTTTAGAAGGTGTTCGTTCTTAACAAGACGTCCGTCATTAGGCCTAAGCTCATCTTTATGTAGTCTGATAAGAAACAACAAATAATAAATTTAGATTGAGAATATTATGAATAAAAAGCAACAAAACTCAGTAGATTCATAGTATGTCACGCCCCTGATTTTACACACATGAAAATCGATATATATAATCCCATAATTATACATGCGTGAACGTTCAGTCATCAATACAAATACCTGAAATCTTTTTCCCCTTAACTTACACACATATTGATGCCCTGAACCCTCAAAGTTAATATACACTCGCTCCATAGAGTTATATATTACACAAGCTTACGAATTAAATTGTCAACAACAAGATAAAACGTAAATGCTCCTCAGAGCTCACTACAACGGAAGTCCAAATAACGGTAAAGTCACAAAATTTGCTTCCTACCGTTTAGCTGCAAGTATGCAACCCCAACTTCAGCCCCGATTCTCCTGACCTGCAGGATTAACCCCTACACCGTTTGAATGGTGCACCGGGTTGCCACACAACAAACCCGGTAAGCTTTTGCAAGCCCGTATGAGTAACTCAAACCACACACAACTCACACCAATCACGAGAATAACTCACACGAATCACGTTTAAATCAATAAACAAAGCACGAGATAAACTCACTCAAATCACGTTTAAATAAATAAACAAAGCACGAGATAAACTCACTCAAATCACGTTTAAATAAATAAACAAAGCACGAGATAAACTCACTCAAATCACGAGATAAACTCACACGTTTAAATGAATAAACAAACGCGTTTCAATTAAGAAACAAAGCACGAGATAAACTCACTCAAATCACGAGATAAACTCACACGTTTAAATGAATAAACAAACGCGTTTCAATTAAGAAACAAAGCACGAGATAAACTCACACGTTTAAATGAATAAACAACGCGGCGGACAGACTAGAGCTCTAACTGATCGTATTCACTAACCCGGCCAAAGGCGTGAAGTCCCGATTTTCCCACCCACGATCCTCAACTCGTAAGTCTTTGGACCCGCGGTATAAATACCAAAACATTAAAGGAGTCACAATGGACCCAAAATGTTACACGAATCTAAAATGAAAGATTCCCCGTAATTGATCCCTATCAATTACTCCCGGTAAAAACCCATATTTGAATAAACCATCCGCGAACTAAAATGTTCCTCAAATACACAAATCTCAATGCTTTTCAAAACAAATCGAAATCAACATTTCCACAATCATTTGTTTTCCAAAAGCCACAACCCAAAACAATAAAAAGCATCATTTCATGCATATTGTTTCAAAATCCACAAACCACCAAAACACATATATTTCACGTAAATATATATATACGTAGTCATCCGCTCAGGAATGCCTACTAATACCAACTATAGTTTGTAGTTAACTAAATAACTCTCAAAACGAAAAAGGTAAGCCCGTTCGTGATATGAACTTCGTGAGATTACTCACCTCAGAATCCCGCTGCGTCTTCTATACAGAACCGAACTAACACTATCACCAACAACTCGTCCAATTCACCTTTAAAAGCACCTAATCACCAATGATCTCAAATCAGTAACGATTCACATTTGATTAAAGTTCAAAACCCCTATTTTGAACTAAAATCCCCAAAGTGGCGCCAATCGAGGCAAAACCACATCCGAGACCTCCCAAAGTCTCCGGAATACGTCTACGATCGATGTGACCAAACCACAAGTCGATCGGACGCTCAAATCCTCACGGACAGCATAAATTGGTCGGTATGAAACTGCAAAAATCATAACAATTCCAAACGAACTCCAAAACTTGCATATTATATATCGAAACGCTCGTATCAACGAGTAGAACATATATAATACCAAAAACAGTTCCTTAAGTGGCCGGAACACCGCCGGAACGCCACCACAGACGGTGGTGCACCGCCGCCGGCCAAAACACATTATTTCACAAAACTCCCAACATCAAAGTTTTTCATCTAAGCATGCTTGTGAATTCTCATAACTAGCTCGAAGTCAGAAAACAAGCCTAAGGGATCGAAAACTACCTCACAAGCCGTGAACAGTGATCCCAACTGAGTTGAACCGATTTCCACGTCAACCGATCAAAACAAACACCATGGATCGATCAGCGAGCTTGTTCTGAACTCAACCCAAGAAGCCTGAAGTCATGAGGTCGCCGGAGTTGTGTTTTCCGGCCGGGTCCGAAAACACAAGGCTGCACCACCTTGCAGCGCCGCCGTGGAGATGAATCGGCGCTAGAGAGCACCACAGAGACAACCAGACGGAGGAGGCGACCCTGCTGGCCAAGTTTCACGGCCGGAGACCGCCGCAGTTGGCCGGAAAAGTCGGGTCGGAATGCCGGGTTCGGGTCGGGTCAGTCGAAATTCTTCCACTCAGAAGGCGCGGACGAGAGAGAAGAGAGAAAGGAAAATATCTTCCGGAAATGGAAATGAGGAAAATGAATATATTTTTCTGATTTTTCCTATATATACCAAAATGGAAACTTCTTTCCATAGCCATAACTTTCTCATACGAACTCCGATTCTCGCGTTCCACATATCCACGAACTCGTATCGACGCGCTCTACAACTTTCATGAAGGAAGTTTTCGGAGAATCCCAACGAATAAAAAGTCAACCTTGAGCCCCTCCCCTAAAGTCACACTTTTCAAATAGAATTTCGTCCGAAATACTTCCGCTCCATCCACGAGCCACGAAACCGTCCAACAACCATAAATTAGATTCCGGAAATTCCTCGGAAAATAAATACGAATTTCCGGGGCATCACATAGTATATACTCTTACTCTTTTCATGGATCAAGTTCTGTAGTATTTGTCAACTAATAACGATGAGCAATTTCTAACATAGTAGAAGTCAAAGGTCTTGTCCTCTTCCGACCAAAAGGCTGCCCTTCTGATATGGTTTCTTCTTCAAAAATATCATTACGATTTTGTTGAACACCTATATTAGCGGCTTGTTTAATGTACCCATTACAAAAGCGTGTAATCTCTCCAGTAAGATAATTTTCTGCTATGCTTCCTTCAGGGTTAGAACGATTTTTAACATACTGATTTAAGACACCCACATACCTAAATTGGAAGATTTATTAATTAAGACCGATAACTATCAAGTTAAGTTATATCTCACTAAGAGTGGAAAAAAGTTTGTTGCTGACCTTTCAAGTGGGAACATCCAACGAAGGTGTACGGGGCCTCCAATAAGAACTTCTTGTACAAGATGAATTGGTAGATGGACCATAACGTCAAAGAAAGGTGGAGAAAAAAACCTCTCAAGCAGGCATAGAGTTTCTGCAATCTCATTTTCTAGCAACTCTACTTTGCTGATATCAATCACTTGTTGACAGAACTGATTCAAACAATCACAAAGCCGAAAGATAGCAATTCTTCGCCCCTTTGGTAAAAGACCTCTTAACATTAGTGACAACACTTGTTGTATTAGGATATGACAATCATGGGATTTTAGATTAAAGATCTTAAGCTCCTCCAATGATACTCGGTTGACAATATTCGAACTGTACCCATTTGGTGGCCTTAAACCAAATACCATCTTACAAAAGATCTGCTTCTCCTCTTTTAAAAACACATAAGGTGGTGTCATTCCTTTAAAAGAACTAGCTCCATCATTTCTCCAACGCAATTTTTTTGAAATTCCCATCTCTTTCAAATCTTTGCGAGAGTTCAAGTTGTCATTTGTTTTTGGGCTAAATACTAGTTAGTACCCTGTAGTTTAGGTCCAAAATTAATTCAGTCATTGGACTTCTAATTTCATCAAAAACACCCCTGCACTTTCAATTTTGATCTAATAGATCCAATTCGTTAATATTCTGTTATGAGTTCAAGTTGTAGTTAGATTATTTGTTGAAAAATTATTTATTTTTAATAGTGGGACTCACTCCTAAATTGACTATGCAGACCACCTCGACACCACATCATAAAACATAGGTCATATATGAGCTACATTAACAAGTTAAATAATTCAATTGTCGGAAAACTAACAAATTGGACCTATTAGATCAAAATTGAAAGTGCAGGGGTATTTTTGATGAAATTAGAAGTTCAGGGAGTGAATTGATTTTGGACCTAAACCACAGGGTAGTAATTTGTATTTAGCGCTTTGTTTTACCTTTCATATTCAAGAGAGTGCTAATTATACTCTCACAAATATTCTTTTCTATGTGCATCATGTCAAGATTATGATGCAATAGCAAATACTGCAATTCAAACAAAAAGAATGAAATATTAAATTTAATATATAACATCAGCAAATAGTTCAATTGGATGAGAATAATTAAAAGGGAAAAAAAAATATCTGCCACTATGGCAACTCAAAGAAGATTGATCTCTTCTTCCATCGCTTTGTAAGCTTCATAGGATCATCACAATCATCATCACCATCATCGTCATAACTATTTAATCCACCTTTTTTCTTTTTCTGTTACCACTCATCATCTTTCTGTTATCACATTTCTTTTTCTTTCCCCAATCATTTTTAATATTTTGGACAACTTGATAAATTTCTGAACCAGTTAACTGTCTAGGCTTCAATCTATGTTCTTCTGTTCCATCAAAGGGAGCTGCCATTGAACGGAAGGGGTGATCATGGGAAAGAAACCTCCTATGATCCATGTATTCATGTTTTTTTTTTTTCCATTTACTAGCCATTTTGAGCAAGTCTGAACACCACAAACTGGACATGCTTTTTGACCTTTTGTGGAATAGCCAGATAAATTTTCATATGCAGGAAAATCATTTATGGTCCACATTAATACTGCTTTCAATTAAGTTGAATGTGACATCCCTAAATGCATCATACACACTCACCCCATTTAACCAGAACTCTTTCAAATCATCTATAAGTGGTTCTAGATATACATCTATATCATTTCCTGGTTGCTTCGGCCTAGGGATGAGTAATATAAGCATTAAATTTTCCTTTGACATGCAAACAGAAGGGAAAATGTTATATGTATCAAAATCACAGGCTAACAATTGTAACGAGAAATGAAATCACCAAACGGATTAAATCCAACAGAAGAAATACCAAGTCTGAGATTACGAGGTTCAGATGCAAAGGCCAATTCCTATCTATACTCTTCCAAGCCAATGAGTCAACTGGATGGCGCATCATGCCATCTTGAATCTTGTTAGTATCATACCATGTTAACTGTTTGAAATTTCAGCATTTTTAAACATTCTTCTAAATCTAGGTATAATCGGAAAATATCTCAAAACCTTTGCAGGAATGCCTTCATTCAATTTCTTTGTGTGCTTATCAACTTTCCAACGTGATGAGCCACATTTTGGACACTAATTCGCTTGTTCTAGTTCTTTCCTAAATAAGCAACAGTCATTCTTATAAGCATGTATCTTCTCATAACCATGATCAAATGCTTTCAATAATTTTTTTTGTTGAATATAAAGAATTCGGAAGAATGTGATCATTTGGTAAAAACCCACCAATCATCCCAAGAAGTTCATCAAAACCAGTGTTTGATAGACTATGTCTTGCCTTGTACTTATACAAGGCTACTGTTGCAGACATTTTTGTCCAACCACATCCTCCATAGAGGGGAAATTCTGCCTCCTCCAATAAATTTTCAAAATCAGGCACATGTCTAATGTTTGTAGGTTCCCTAACATCATCATTTTCAAAACATGCATCCCTAAGCATTTGATATGTTTTTGGAATCTCATTGTTATCATGTGTTCCTATAATTGTCTAGGGGTGGGTTCGATTTGTTTCGGTTCTGTTTTGAGCCTAAACCGAGCACTAAACCGAACTTGAATTCGGTTTGGTTTTGAGTTTTTCAGAGTCCAAAACCGGAAACCGAACTGACTGGTTCAGTTCATTCAGTCCAAGTTTGGTTTTTTTATTTTTTAACTAAAAAAATTAATAATATGGTTTTTTTTTTTACACCATGTTTGGTAGTTAGTTCTTTTTATCTTTTTGTCGGTCTTTTTTAGGCCCCTTGCTCACCAAAACTTGAAGTGTTTGTCAAACACATTGGTGTAGACTAAGAATCAAGTTCATCTACTTTTTTTTTACTCTAGAAACTAAGGATATTAGGAATCAAGGCCATTGGAGCCTTGTCGATATAAAATATAAAATAAAAGAGCAACCATTAACAACTCATAAAATAGAAAGACCCAAAAAACAAAAGCAAATTAAAAAAAATCGATCCCCCTCGTCCAAAGCTGGTGCTTGTAATCTATCCAACGTAATCTCTATCACAGCTCCTGCATACATTGTGAGAGTCAATCTCTAAAGTCATATCAATTTGAAAATGCCACAGATATACATTACTAAGAGTCAAACTTACATTGTATAAAACCATGAGTTAGATTGAATTATTCATAAATAACATAGATCCATAATTATTGAATGATTCATCAAGAAGATATATATAATCAAGAAAAAAGTGAGGAGGAGCATGAAACCTTGTAATTCCTCATCATCTTACAACAAGATTGGATAAGTCAAATCTTTTTGCTCCTGCAGTGTGCTCCATTGTCCTCTATCACAACCCAAATTGAATGTTACTATTTCAACTATAGAACAGAAAATCATGTATGCTGCAAACTAGCCAGTCCTTTATTATACTCGTTGGCTTCATCCATCAGTAGAACTTAAATTTGTATTAATGAATTAAGATACACTCCATAAAAACTAAACTAAAAGAGGAACTTGAGAATCTTATGTACGTGAAAAATAATGATGGAAGACCCACTAAGTGACTAACCTTGCCAGTCTTTTTTAGGCCCCTTTGCACACCAACTCCACAGGCTGAAAGAAAGCATCATAAATGAATTCTCAATCTGAACAAGAATAATAATACAAATACTCGATAAATCCTACACCACAGTAGAGCTGGCATTCAAGTGAGCATGCAAGTGAAAATATTACATTCTTTCTACTATAGACCATCACATATTTCTTTCCAAGTTGCCAGTTCAAGCCATCCAATACTACTTGAAGAGAGCATAATGAATAACGACTACAAAACCAATAAATAGAAAAAATTCAGGTACACAAAAATGAACACACAAGGAATGTAGAACGTGGAATGCATGGAGCTAGGTAGAGTTTACTATTAGTTCATGCTCCTAACTAGTCATTGAATGGAAAATCAAAGCATGAAAACATAGTATAAAGGAAAATTGGAAACATAACTTAATTGCTAGTAGGAGTTGATTGCTAAATGTTTTCAATATATTTCAAATGCTTCATAAGTCTACTCTAGTTGGGAAATAAGAGAATATGAATCTCAAGTGGGACCTTGATTACCTGGTAAAATGCATCTACCTCATCAGTGGGTACCATATGAATCTGAAGACTCTTTGGCCCATAAAATGTTAAACGTGTTTCGGGGTGAACCTGAAATTAATAATTTGATTACTCGGAAGATGAAACAGTACTAGGCTACGAAGAGGATCAGTTAGTGAGTATAACTTACAGTTTTCCATCTGTCACTACAACTGAAGCACTGGCTTGTCTCCCAACATGACATATACAGAGCATTTGAATAATGATTTATAAGGCAAACAAAATATTTTTGCATCACATGTAGGGAATCTGAAAAAACATAAGCATACCATAACACCCACTCCAGATCACTCTTAATCTTTGAAAGTGTAGAAAGAACATGATCAGATCTAGACTTTTGCTCCTGAAATGACATGGTGAAACAATTGAACTGAGATATGATTAAGATTATGTTACAGAATTAGTGAAGACAACGTGAAACATAAGCATACAACTCTTTTTGCATTTAATCATCTACAGAAGAAATTGAACTAGAGAGAAAGCTACTTACTTTGTTGTAGGAGAACAAACCTAAGGATTCTTCTCAAGTTACCGCCTTTGCCCAAACCAGCCTCAAATCCACCACTCCCAAAGTCTCAGAGGAAGTTTAGCCACTGATCTATGCACGAACAAAACAAATCCAGGATTACCATCGACAATATCAGAATGATTGAATAATGTTTAATTGAATTTCAATACAACATACCTAAGGCTTGGATTGTTCCACCATCATCATCTGCTATCCGATAGGTTTTGTAGATCGATAGCAGATCCAATAAAACCATAGAAGGTAAAGCATGACTCTAGATGAGGATCAACTGCACCAAACGATCACGTCTTGTCTCCAACCTCCCTTGTATGCATAATCCTCTTAGTGGAAAGAGAGGAAGAAAGGCAGAAGTGCAGAACCATCGAAGAGACTCGACCGAGAGAGAGAGAGAGAGAGAGAGAGAGAGAGAGAGAGAGAGAAACTAAAGAAGTGAGGGTGTGCGGCTGTGTGAGAGACTTTTTATATCGCAACCTTAGGGTTTATTTTTGACCTAATGGCAAAACGACGTCGTTTTAGTATGTTCGGTTCGGTTCGGTCCGAAACTGTTTTTGACACCCTAAAACCGAAAACAAAACCAAAGGTTCGGTTTGGTTCAGTTTGGTTTTTTTTTGTTTTGGTGCGGTTTTTTTGGCTTCGATTCAGCTTTCGGCTCGGTTTTTTTTCTTTCAGTTTTCGGTTTTGCAAGCCCACCCCTACAATTGTCATCCCTCCCCATGAAATATCCACTCAGTGTATAAAGGATTCATCCCAGGTACAATCAAATGGTCATATACCATGTTATAGTTATGACGTTTTGTGTTTCTGCAACCAATGCAAGGACACCTAATTCTTTCTGGATTTCCCAAACTCGTCTGAACAGTATCAACAAATTTACATGCTCCGTGTCTATACTCCAGAGTGTTTCTAGAGAAAAGAATACTAATTAATTTTACCTTGCCTAGCTATAACATGAATTTTAAACTAAATTTAGTTTATTGGGAATTTTGAATTTAACCTTTCATAATTGACCCATTCTTTGTCCATAGTGTATTGTTTTCAGTAAAAGTTGTTCTCTGTATTGTTTTCAGAACACAAATATTCCAAGGATTAAACTCTATACATGCATTTGTCAAAGAGAAAAATATCACTATAGGTCAACAATATAAATAGAACATGCAATTGCTAGGACTGTATCAATGCTAGGAAAAAGAATATTTAAAGCAACAAAACATATAGGACAAAGAACAAGACACTTACAATACAAAGTCTCCTCTCTGCCACTATTTGAAGTCTAGACACCTTCCCTATTTAGATCCTCCCATGATTTGAAAAGGCTGACCAATTGCTATGACTAGTTCTGTACATAGTTAGGAAAGGAAAAATGGAAAAGAAAGAAGATTAGCACCTTAAATAATGGTTGATTGATTGATACTTTTCATGCAATTAATGGTATAAATACAGTAGCCCCCATAATTTCTACTAAGGGAATCCTGATAATGAATATCTAGCTACCTAACTAATAAAGTTGTACATTTTTTTTTTGGTCTGATAATAAAGTGCACATAGAATATTCAAAAAGAAAAAGATTGATTCTTATTAGGAATTTACCTTTTTCTTATTAGGAATTTACCTTTTCTTTGCTTCTGATTAACAATATCAATTTGCACCATGCACTCTGCAATGCAGGATAGCTTCTGAGGTAGTCCCTCCATACCCATCAATCATATAATTAAGTTCCCTGGAGTTTTCAAGTTGAAAACAGCAACAATAACAACAACATCAATAATACAAATTCAACATCAGATTTTCATTAAGATCTACTTATTCTAATGTAAATCAAATGAATACATAACAAAGATTGCTTCTTTTGTTAAATAAAAGACTCTTGTAAGACTTTATAGTTTGCCTTTTAAATGTGCTACTACTGCTCCAGTAGCTATAATCATTTATGAAATGTGTGGTTCTCTTCATATCAAAATGTGAAACACTTGAACAGATTTACTTAAAATACAGGAAGAAAACAGAGGGAACTTCATGGAATGAAGAAAGTTTAATTTACATTTTAGAAATCTAATTTACAGCCTTCATTCAATTTCTCTGTCTGTATACGATAGTTCTTGCCTTTTCTCTTTTCTGAGGTTTTATTTTTATTTTTTAAAAGACATGTTTCTTGATGTTATCAGGTTAGCAATTGGGAAAACTGAAAGGAGGGAAAGCTAAAAATTTTCTACTATTCATAAATGTCATGGTCTCTTTTACAGCGTTTCCTAAACATGTCGTAAAAGACTTCAGATTACCCATTTAAGGTCTGCATATTGTGCAAGCCGTGAATGAAAAGGGAAATTTACAGCGTCCACCAAAAGTAGGCCGTAAATGATAAAATTAATTCATACATCATTTACGACTCACACAAAAGTGTTCCGTAATTGATACTCATTTACGACGCACACTAAATGCACGCCGTAAAATGTGCGTCGTAAATGATCAGTTTTCTAGTAGTGTTACTTAATTCAGTTAATACTTAATTGATGAGTTATATACTTATCTATAGAAACGGTTGCATTTCAATTTGATTGATATTAAGGGAATGGCAGGTACTTATCTTTAGGAGCATCTAATGCAATGTCGAAAATAGATAGATCCTTGAAGCGTGATTCGGGTGATATTGGATGAGAATTTGCGGAGTTGGTGGATGGTTCAAACTTAAATAAGTTGAAGTGCATGTCAATTATATGGGAAGTAGTTAATGGTGGAATATATCGAATGAAGCAACATATTACCTACATTAAGGGAAATGTGGCCCCGTCTAAGAAGTCTTTCAATGAGGATAAAGTCAAATGTAAGAATGTTATTGAAGAGGCAAAGGCTAACAAGAGACAAAAGAATAAACATGAAATTGAATTGAGGGAAGAAGTTATAGTTGAAGAAGATGAGGGAGTTGAAGGGAGTCAAGGGACAAGAAGAAAGCAGCATCTTCTTGGGCCTATGGACCGTTTTACATCCACCATCGATCTCGATTCTTCAATGGATGAAAGTAAGGAAGTGATACAACAAAATATCAATGATTCACTTTGGAAGCAAAGAACTTATAGTGTGCATCAATATTTGGCTAGATAGATGCACGAAGCATGGATTCTGTTTCATGCTATTGATAATGGTGGTTAGTCAAGTTTGTTGAAGCGGTTGGTTAATTTAGCTTAGGTTACTGACCTCCAAGCCAATACCAATTAAGGGAGCCATTATTGAAGGAAGAGGTGGAGAGAACTAAAAGGTCATTGAAGAAGCAAGAAGAAGAGTGGGTTTTGAATGGTTGCTCCATTATGACCGATGCTTGGACATACTGAAAAATGAATTTGTGGGTCAATTGCAAAGAAGCACAACTTTTCTTGCTTCTAAGGAAACATCAGATGAAGCACACACCGGGACATATATTTTTGAATATGTGGACAAGTGCATTAAAGAAGTTGGGCCATAAAATGTAGTTCAAGTGGTGACGGACAATGCTTCAAATAATATGGTGGCAAGAGATTTGATGAAATTGAAGATGCCAAACAGATTTTGAATTTCATGTGCAAATCACACCTGGAATTTTATGCTTCAAGAAATTGGCAACCAACCTATATTCAAAGGAGCGATTGAGAAGGAAAAGAGCTTCACCATCTACATTTATGCACATCACAAAACTTTGACATTGATGAGAAAATTCATAAACAAAAAGAGACATAGTGAGGTTGGGAGTCTCTAGATTTGCAACTGCTTTCCTAACTTTGCAAAGCTTGATGGAAAAGAAACATAAGTTGAGAGCTATGCTTATTAGTGATGAATGGAATGAAAGCAACATGCAAAGAGTGCAAAGGGGAAAGCAGCGGTTAATACCGCTTTGAGTGCCTCTTTGTGGAATGAGGTAATTGTTTGCTTGAAGGTCTTTGCCCATTTAGTCAAGGTGCTTCACCTTTTTTTATGGGGATAAAAAGTCATCAATGAGCTTTGTGTATAGAGAAGTACTTAGAGCCAAAGAGGAGATTAAAAAGGCATTCAAAGATCAAGAAGCAACCGTCTAATTCTTGACATTGCTAATTGGAAAGCCCATGATCGACTTAATATTCCATTGCAACATGCAAACTCTCAAACCTTTATTACACATTTAATGATACAAGCATAGAAAGTGATAATGTGGCCATGGATGAGTTATTTACCTCTATTGAGACATTCTTTCCTGATGACATTCAAACGACTGCTAACAGCACAAATTCAACAAAAGAGTTATGCCGATCAAAGGACACGTCTACTAAAATTTAATGTGGATGATCATGTGTTTCTGAAAGTATCACCTCTAAAAGGAATTCAAAGGTTTGGAAAAACTGGGAAATTAGCTCCAAGATTTATTGGTCCTTTTGAGATCCTAGAACGGAAAGGTGAAGTAGCATACAAATTAGCTCTACCACCACAGCTTTCGGGTATCCATGATGTTTTTCATGTGTCAATGCTTTGAAAATATGAACCAGACCCGACACATATTTTAGATTGGACAGATCTTGATGTGGATGAACAATTATCTTTTGAGGATAGACCAATCCAAATATTAGATCGGAAAGAAAAAGTACTGCGAACAAAAAGTATTCTGATAGTCAAAGTTCTTTGGCAACATGCAAATGTGGAAGAAGTTACGTGAGAATTGGAAACAGAAATGCAGAAAAAGTATCCAGAGTTATTTACGGATTGTGGTATGTTCTAAATTTCGAGGATGAAATTTCTTAAAGGAGGGGAGAGTGTGACGACCTAAAATTTTTAACATTTTCTAAAAAAATAAGTTTACTTTTAATTATTGTGCTAAACTATTTGTTTAAATAGTATTATTTAGAGATAATTTTACTTGTTTCTTTTGGGTTTAAGTAATTAGAGTGTAGCCCAAAGTTTTTGGCCCAAAACTCAAACCCAAGTAACTTAACAGCCTATAGAACGATTTCCACGACAAAACCAAATCAAACAAACGACTAAACTCCCGTTTCTTCATCGGCTTCCTCACCCCCAGATTCTTCTCCATCTGATACACCAGCTACCGCCTTAGGAAAGTACAAAGGTCATAATCGCCTCCATGGGCAAGTAGGAGGTGTCAACAGCCTTGGAAATCAAGTTTCAGATTGGTGATTCTCCAAAGCTATGAAGCTAGAGCTGGAACCCCAGGATCAGGAGCTGGAACTCTAGAAATCTGAAGGTGGCAAGTCTAGTACCTATATGGGTAAGATTTCAATTAATAGAATATCCAATTTACCTTCTGTTAGACCTATCTTGCTTTCTACATTTTCACCTCTTTTCCAGACACTATAAATAAGCTAAACCATCTATGCTTTCCATATAGTTCCTTGAGTTGCTAGATACATAGATAAACAAGGGAGAAAGAGAGAAAGAGAGTTTTGGTATCTTAGAAGTGGAGGAGTAAAAAGTCAGGTGTGATTCTTTTATTTTTGATTTGATAAGTTCTTTGTTGGTTCTGATGGTTAATGCAATTTGGAAATTGGGTTATGTTCATAGGCTATTATAAGACCTGGGGATTCATGATGATATAAAAGAAGTTGCAATAGATTTGAAGTTTAGTTAGGAATAAAGTTGTTGTTACTAGAACAAAACTAATTATTTTCTCATCTTCTATTTGATTTCACTAGTTTTCTGGAAAAAAGTTTATATCTTTGGTCTTTGAATTTATCCAAATTAGAATTTGAAATTACTTTGTATTTGGTTTGTTGTTTTCCTTTTGTCATTAGAGTTTTTGGAAGACATAGATTAATAGAATCTGACTTGAGATGAGTCCAGAACTAAGTAGGAAACATATGCAGTTTTAAAGTTGAATTTAGAAAACCTTCACTCATCCATTAAAGCCTTGTTGAAAGTGTGGTTTCTTTTATTTGACACTTTAGAAAGTCTATTTTCAGTATTGAAAGTTTTACACAACTTGAAGTTGTAGAAAGTACATTAAAACAAAAGAGGTTAGCACACAGTAGCAGTTTCTACAGAAAAACGTGGGACTGTAGCTGAACCTTAAAAATTCATAACTAATTCTAGAAAAATTATTTTCAGGTGATTCAAATTCTGAGAGTTTCTTGACTGGCCCATTGATCTCACCTTCTCCGATCCAAATTCCGGCTCTTTGAAGGTACTAGTGGCGACGCTGGCTTTTGTGTTCTCCTCCCTTCCACCTGGAAGCGGTGGAGGCAACGTTTCTTTGATGATGCAGCGCAAACGAACTAAGAAGGGCAGTGATATCTCCTCTGATCTTGAAGCTCTTCGCATGGAAGATCTTGATTCTTCTACTCAGTCCATTCCGATTCAGCAATCTGACTCGAGTTATGCTAGTAAGTTGAAAAACCCGGTTGATCGATATAGGCAGACGATGATGGAAGAGTTCGAATTCACTGATGAGGATTGCAGCTATACTCATGGCAAGCATGGTCAAAATGTTTCTTTCTCGAAGAAGGTACACAATAAGCTTGACTTTGATTGGCGTTGTGCTGTAGTTGTTAAACTTATGGGTAGACCAAATTCTACAAACACCTTTGATTTCATGTTGAAAGGGTTAAGAAGAAAATGGCAAGTCAAAGGGGGGCTGGCACCTCATTGACCTTCCCAATGACTTTTTCATTGTTAAGTTAATCTGGAAGAAGATATGAATAGTGTATTATGTGGAGGACCTTGGATTCTAGCTGGTCAGACTTTGATTGTTAGGAAATGGAGGCCTGATTTTGACCCCCTGAATGAATTTATTGGAAAAATGGCTTTATGGGTTAGAATTTGTGGTTTGCCTGTTAAATTTTTCAAGGATTACACTGTTGCTAAAATTGGCAAAATTCTTGGAGATGTTGTTAAGTTGATCAGGTTACTATTGGCCAATCTAGGGGCAAATTTGCTCGAGTTTGTATTGAAGTTGATCTCAGTAAGCCACTGTGCCCTTATGTTGAAGTGGAATCTGTTGCCTAACATGTTGTTTATGAAGGAATTTCCATGATATGCTTTGAATGTGGTTGCTTTGACCACTCTAAGGATAAATGCCCAACCATACATGCCTTGCCAAATGCTAATCCTCAAGCTAGTGAACCTGATAGCAACAATATTGACCAAGTTATGGTCTCCAAGGAAAATTCCGAATCACAACAGGATATGGACACTTCTCAAGCTCAACCTTCTATTATTAAGGAGGACATGGGACCATGGATGCCGATGAATTACAGGAATAAAAGAAGACCATTGATGGAGGGTTCAAGGTTTACTGTTTTGCAGGATGAGGATGTTATGCCTTCTTCTGAACCTGAGACCATTACTGAGAATACCACTAAGCTATCAACTCCTCCAATTGTGAAACTGTGGACTAGTTTCCAAGATAAGAAGAAGAATTTCACCAAGCCAAGTTTTGCTAAAGGCGGGATTCATTTCAGCAACCAATGATTCCGGTACTGGTGCCTCTACTTCAGGGTACATGAAAACTATGCCAAGGCTTCTGATGAAAGATGTGTCCAATAATGTTGATAACAGCATTGGTTCAAAGGCTGCCATGTAATACCAAAGGAAAACCAAAGGTACTATCTCTTCTGCTACTAAACACCAGCTTCACATCTTCAAAAAACTTTCTTTTGAAAATGCTGATGCTATTGTGCTGGTATTTCTGCTATCTTTGGTCATTGTCCTCCAGAGAAGACCCGAATAGACACTGAACAAGTTTCCAAAAACAAAGTTTCTGATTGTTTTGTTGAAAAGACATTTGCTGAGAATAGCAGTTTGAATAGTGATGATAACCATCCTTCCCAACTTGGGGAAGGTATGGCTGATGCTTGAATTGGGTTTCCACCCTCCTCTTTTCTACTTGGTCTTATGGATCACATTTTTTTTTGGAATGCTCGTGGAGCAGGGAGTGAGAAATTTAGAACAGTTGTTATAGATTTAGTTTGATGAATAAGATTGATTTTCTAATAATATGTGAACCTAGAGTGCAATTCTCTAAAGCAAAAAAGACTTTGTTAAAATTAGGTTTCAATGAGTTTGAGGTCAGGGAGGCTAATGGTTTTTTTGGTGGAATTTGGATGTTATGGAATAATACTAAGTTTCAAATTACGGTGGTTGATACTTCTTTTAAGTCCATATCAGTAAAGGTTTGCTGCACAAGTGTCCAAGATTGGTTATTATCAGGAATTTATACTAGTCCTTGTAATGTCTCTCATAGTGGTTTATGGTCCTATTTGGATAATGTTGCTGCTAGATTTTGCCTTCCTTGGATGCTTGTGGGAGACTTTAATGAATTGTTATCTTTTTCTGACAAGATTGGAGGGGCTAAATGTAGATTTGGTGGTATGCAGGATTGGGTTTCTAGAAATGGCCTGATAGATATGGGTTATCAAGGAGCTGACTACACATGGACAAATAATTGGGTCAAGGAACATATTGATAGAGAATTTTGTGATTGTAACTGGAGAATTATTTTCCCTGATGCTTGTGTTAAGCATTTAGCTAGAATGCAATATGACCACTGTCCCATCCTCATAAAATTGCACCCTGATGCGAGGAATTATAGAGTTGACACTCCTTTCAGATTTCAGATTTCAGCTCATGTGGATGCAACATGAAAATTATGGTGATTTTATTACTGATAGTTGGAATAACAGCCATGGCACCATTTTGAATAAAATTGATACTCTTGCTACTTCCTTATCTTCTTGGAACAAAGATGTTTTTGGGAATATATTTAAACAGAAGAGAAGACTGGTTGCAAGGATATGTGGCATACAAAGAAGCTTAGGAAGATATGATAATCCTTTTCTGATTAATTTGGAGAAGGCTCTCATTGATCAGTATGAAAGACTTAGATATTCGGAGGCTTTATTTTGGAAACAAAAATCTAGGGACAAATGGCTACAGGATGGAGACAAGAATACTAAATTTTTCCATCTAACTACAATGGTTAGAAGAAGACGAAAATAGATTGATGGGTTATTTGATGCAAATGGTGTTTGGTCTGATGACCCTGCAACTATGAAGCAAACGACTATGGTTTTTTTTTTTTTTTTCCGTAGTTTGTTTTCTGCAGTAGATCTACCTGATATAAGATTTCACAGCTAGCAATGAGTATCAAAGATTGACTAGAGCTGTGTCTGCTAGTGATATTCATAATGCCCTCTTCAATATCGGTGGTATGAAAACTCCAGGATGGGATGGGTTTCATGCTTTATTTTATCAACACCATTGGAAGATGCTTTCTCCAGCTATCATTCAGTTAATTAGCAATGCTTTCTCATCTGGCACTATCCCCGATGGACTAAATCATACTCTGGTTACTCTTGTACCCAAAACTCAAAGCCCTCAGCGTATGGAATTGTTCAGACCAATTAGCTTATGTTGTACCCTATACAAAATCATTTCCAAGATTATTGTCGCAAGAATTAGACCTTTGCTTTGTAGATGGATCAGCCCCAATCAGGTTAGCTTTGTCCTTGGCAAACATATCTTTGATAACATTATGATTGCACAAGAAATTATGCATAAATGCAAAAATACTAAGGGAACTAAGGGTTTCATGGCATGGAAAATAGATATATCCAAGGCCTATATATGATAAGCTTAGCTGGCAGTTTATTGAACATGTATTATTTGAACTCCAACTTCCTCCACTACTAATCAAGCTGATCATGAGTTGCATTACATCTGTAAGTTATCAAATTATTGTGAATGGTGAACTATCAAATTCTTTCAATGGAGGTAGAGGCATTAGACAAGGGGATCCGTTGTCCCCCTATATTTTTGTTCTCTGCATGGAAAAGTTGTCACATTTAATCAATTCTATTGTTGAAGTGGGTCAATGGAAACCTATTCCTTCCTCCCAATCTGGCCCTTGTGTTTCCCACTTGTTCTTTGCAGATGATCTTATTTTATTCTTTGAAGTTGGTGTGCATCATGCTAGGACTCTAAAGAAAGGGAAAATTTTGTAAATAGTACACCAAGTAAAGGCCACTAATAATTTCCATACATAAAGTTCCAAACTGAACATTTTGGTACATGGACTTTTGAGCCCGACCCACTATGTAGACACGACGTCAATGACGCCGTTAAATATTACCTTACAGAAAAGGGTAATTTGGTACTCTCACACTCTAATTCATGTTTTTTTGGTAAAAAAAAAAAAAAAAAAGAAGGAAAAAAAAAAAACAGAAGAAAGAGAACTGAGGGCATAATAGACATTTTGGTGTCAAATTAATGGCGTCAATGACGTCGTGTACTGATAGTGGGTCGAGTTTCAGATTTCGTGTACCGAAATGATTGGTTTGGAACTTTATGTATAAGAATTATTAGTGCCCTTTACTTGGTGTACTGTTTGTGAAATTTTCCGCTAAAGAAATGCATGGATATTTTTTGTGCTTTGTCTGGACAAACTGTCAATTTTGAGAAGTCCCTTGTGTATTGTTCTCCTAATATTCCTAGATATATTGCTGGTGAGATAAGTACTATTTGTGGATCTCCTTTAACTGATAACCTTGGAAAATATCTTGGTATGCCCTTAATTCATGGTAGAGTTAACAAAGATACTTACTCAGGGATTGTCGATAAGGTTCAAGCTACGCTTGCTAGCTAGAAAAGCAAGACCTTGAATATGGCAGGACGGTTAACTCTTATCCAAGCAGTTAGCTCTTCTATTCCTATTTACTCAATGCAAACTGCAAAATTACCTATTCATATTTGTGATAAGTTGGACAAACTGAATAGAGATTTTTTATGGGGTGATTCTGAACAAAAGCGGAAAGTCCATCTTCTCAACTGGGATGCTGTGTGTAAACCTAAGAGTGATGGTGGTCTAGGGATTAAGAAGTCTGCAAGCATGAATCAAGCTATGATTACTAAAGCCAGCTGGAGGATTTTACAGGGTGATGAAGGTTTATGGTGCAGAATTTACAAGGACAAGTACTTGCGTAATGCACCGCTGTTGTCTCCTACATATGAAAAGCCTAAGAATTGCTCTAGTACTTGGTCTAGTGTAGTCTTTGGTGCTAATTTATTGAAGCTTGGTCTTCGCTGGAGAGTGGGAAGTGGAACTAAAATTAACTTCTAGAATGACAGTTGGTCTACAGCTGGAGCCCTTAGACATTTCGTTACAGACACTAACCTTATTAATGATAGTGCTACTGCTGATAATTTTTGCAGGATGGTCATTGGAATATTGATTTGCTCAAAACTTGTCTTCCGTCTCAAATTATTGATACCATCACTTGTATTCCTGTGTCCATAGAGTTCTCAATTGATAAACTCATATGGGGTGGTACTACCAATGATGTTTTCTCAGTGAAGTCAGCCTATTATCAATTATGCAGAGATCAAAATGTTCACAACTTCAGGTGGAATGAAATTTGGTCTCTTGCTATCCCTCCAAAATTAAAGGTCTTTTTATGGATTTTAGTGCAGGGGAATCTACTCATGAATGAACAAAGATTCAGAAGGCATATTGGTCAGTCCCCTTCTTGTAGCTTGTGCTCCGGAAATATTGAGAATATGGTCCACCTCTTACGTGGTTGTCCTAATGCTCAACAGGTTTGGTCAACTCTTCCCATTCCTAATACAATGCATATTACGTTACTTTGGGATGGAGAGATTGGATTATTGCCAATTTGATGCAAAAAGGTGCTTTTTTAGTAATATTCAATGGAATGTGTTCTTCATTTTCAGTTGTTGGTTCATATGGAACTGGAGGAGTAAAAGAATCTTTGAAGCATCTTTTCATATCCCTTACAATATCCCTGATGTTGTCCTGAGCTATGCAACAAATTGGAAAAATGCGACTTGTAAAACTTTTACTCAGAAAACTAAACAGATAGAGATGATCTCATGGTGTAAACCTGGCTTAGGTTTCTTTAAGCTAAATGTGGATGGTTCCAGGTCTTCTAATGGTATGATTGGTTCAGGAGGAGTGATCAGAGATGCTATTGGTGAATGGTTAAGTGGATTTATGGTGAACATTGGTGCTGGTTTAGTCATTCAAGCTGAGACTTGGGGGCTCTATCATGGCCTTCAAATTGCCTCTTCTCTGCATATTAATCATTTGGAGGTTGAATCTGACTCTGCTTGTTTAGTTCAGCTGCTCCAATCTGATGCTATTGTGTTGCATCCTCTTGGTACTATCCTCATGAATTGCAAGCAGTTAATGAACCAATTTGATAACTGCTAGATGAGGCATATCCACAGAGAAGGTAATATGGTTGCTGATATCCTTGCTAAAGAAAGTATTCGTCACTCTGCTGGCCTTTGCACTTTCAATTCTCCTCCCACTCTAGTTGTTGAAGCTAGCCTTGATGATATCTTGGGTGTTGCTAGACCTAGGGAAGTTGTTAACAAAGGCTGAGTAGGCCTCTTCTTTTCTTTTTGTTTTTTCCTTTTCTGGGCTTGTTGCCTCCATTTCACCAAAAAAAAAAATCCGAGAGTTTCTTTAGGATGTTAGCCACGAATCTTTAGAAGACCTTGAAAACAGATTTTAAACAGATTTGTACAGTTTTTAACATTAATGTGACTGGGTCAGAAAACTGCAGTATTTCAGCTTGTCAAGTAAAAACCTGTTTTGGTTAAAATAACTCACTGCCCAGATTTTCTTAATATTTATTACTGAGTTTTGCTTTAATTCTTTGTGTGTGGAACTAATAAATTCTATTCTTGCAATAGGAATTTGTTTTCATCCGGATACTTAACGTGAAAATCGATCGAGGTAGGGGAAAAACTTGGGGAGCCTCTATGTTTGCATTGGATGGTTGTTACATGATTGTATTGGATGGTTGTTTACATGATTGTATGCATTTATGTCATATGTTTATGTTTGTTTGGTGTGGCTGAATAGTCAATACACTTACATATTCAAAGTATTTGATGCATTAATAAGACATGAAGTATAAGGGTGGTGATGATAATGTGAATATGTTATTGGAATAAGTATGTTGGTTTATCTTTTGCGTAGTTGAGTCTATAACCTCAGCGGGTACCAGATCCCAGGTATGCCCACTTGTTAATGTGCACTTAGTATAGGATATTGAAAGGGTCATTCGGGACTGGCGAAAGGGGAATGGACAAGATGAATAGCAAAAGAGGGTTAGGGGGATTGACTTTGGATGGGGGTTAGTTCACACTGTTGAATACTCTGAGTCACCTTCGTGGTAAAATACATGGTATGGGACATGTAGGCTCGGTTTATTTTGCAATGTGCGTTATCGGGAATAGATAGTAGTTGCATCCATTCATTATTACTATTCTAACTATGATTTTCAAAGAGGTTTATTTCTCCTATTGGGCAATGTATGCTCACCCCTTTTATCATTTTCGCAGGTGACAAATAAATGAGTTTAAAGTTATTTTACTACAAGGGTATTTTTAATAATGTAATATATATGTGTGCTATTGCTAATCATGCTTGGGTTCCTAGACAAGAACTTGGAATATAGTTGTCATTTTATTGTAACTGTTGGTGTAAACCTCTATTGTAATAAAGGTTGTGTTTCAATTTCGGAAACTTGTCTAGTATCGTTCTTTTCCAATTATTCGTATTTCGATTTTGGAAATTTATTTCCATGATTGGAGTATGAGTTGCATCTCAAAAAAAAAAATTAATAATAATAATTGGGATGTGACATAAATCTTCCTCTACTGTAAAATTCAACCCATGTTTAGAAAAAGATATTGAAGTAGTAGGAGAATTGGTGTGTTGTGTATTGTGTGTTGTGGGAGCAGAGGAGTCTTTATGGTTATCATGTAGATAAATATCCATTTTAGATATTTAAATCTAGTAATGTTGATGTATTTACGTAATCTAATCTAATGATTGTCATTGAAGACAATCTTATCTTATCTGATTACATTAGACAATGTGAAATAATGTTGTCTAGTTTATAATTGAGTGTTGAGATAGTAGAATAATTGAGATACATATTTTTGAAATGTGTGCAAAATGAGATATATGAAATTTGTTTGGAATAATGGTAAATCATTTATTTCATTATAATTGGAAAATACAGTCAAGGAGACATAAATGTAATACATGAGAACATCAAGCGAAACAAACAACATTAAATATCTAATCCACTACTTAAGCTTCATCTTTACCATGACAATCCTATAGATGATCAATCAATACATCCTGAAGCTCAAAATGACCCTTCATGTCCTTGATTTGCCTATTTCGAGAAAGAAACTGATTAAATCGTGCATCTTTATCAACAACTATCTCAATAGTAGAGGCAGGTGCATGATTAAATTCTCTAATTGGAGCTGTCAAATCATGCTCATCCTTGATGATCATATTGTGCATAATGATACATGTAGTCCTTATATCATGTAAAATACGCTTATTCTAAAAACATGCTGTAACAATTGCCTCACGTGATTTGAAGAACGCCAAAGGTACGTTCAAAGTCTTTCCTACATGATTCTTGCTTCGTGGCAAAAAATTATTTTTTTCGACCTTGAGGATCATGAATAGTTTTGAACAAGTGTGGACCACTTGGGATAGATATCATCAGCTAAGTAATAATCGACATCATATAGCTTATCTGATTACATGCATTTCTATGCGCGTAATTGCACTCTAAATACTAGAATTGAGCTCATTTTAAAGTCAATTATTATGTATGTAATCCATTTTTATTTACTTGTAGGAAATAAGCGGAGTTGCGGAAATCGAAAGAAAATGACGTGAAAATTGAGCAAATTGGAGTTTCCGACAAAAGGACGAAATAGTCAATGAGGGTCAATCGTGGTCAACGCCATCTAGGGAGCGGAATCCAATCGCTTCCGATAATATGTGTGGAAGTGTATTGAGAAGGAAAGAAGGAAATGTGAAGAAGAGAAAAGAAAAGAAGCAGAAAAACAAAAAGGAAAAAAAAAGGATAATGATAAAAAAGGTCATTTTGAAGTGTCTTATTATAATTTAAACAACACAAATGTCCTGATGATAATTAAGGTCACCTGTTCACAATCTACCAACGTACTTTAAATTAATTACAAAACTGCCACCGTCAGTTTTCTTTGGCAGTTTGTGGGCGGTAAACTAAAACGGCACTATTGTTTATCTTCTCCACATTATTTCGGAATTTCAAACGTCAAAAAATCGCTCAAACCTACTCCGAAATAGAGAATTTTTAATCCCCTTCATCTCCGGCGGCCACATTCTGAGACACATACATTCTCCGACGACTGTTTTGCTCAACGGTAAAGCAGCGCCGACTCTGCAAAAGTACTTCACAGAAAAAGCCCCAAATTTTAGGGATTTGAAGAATTGCAGAACTCGAATCATCTACCTCGACCGGGTAATCTTTCAACCTCGATTCTCAGAAACTTCTCTTACTTAATTTCGAGTCATTGAGATAGTGTTTAGTTTTGGAATTATAAGTTGAATATGATATAATTATTTCTGCATTTGATAATGAAACAAAACAATTTGATTCCAAGTTTTGGTTTGAGTGAAGATTTAAAGCTTTTTTGAGTGGAGATGATCAATGACTGTCTTTAAATTTTAGTTTGATGCTGTAACATAGCCAGTGACATAAGCTACTGAGTGGGTGTCATTTGATTTTGGAGTGGCTCTGTTTCCATTTTGTTGTGATTTGATACAGAGACATGGACAGTAACATAACCATTTATATAGAGATAATGACTGTGTGTGATGTTGTTTAGGCTTTAGGCTTTACTTGAATGGAAATTCTGCTAGTGCAAATACATATTTTATAGGCTTAGATAATGAAACTGGCCAAGGACCTCACTGACCAGGTCGCTAGACAAGTCAAAGGCCAGATAAGTCACTGGAAAAGGCCAACTCATTGGCAACGTGTGTTAACCTCCTGTCGATGATCATGTAACTGGCCATGTAACTTACAATGTATGTAACTGAACATGTAACTAATAATGTAACTTACAACATATGTAACTGGCCAAGTAACTGACCATGTAACTAACCATGTAACTGATCATGTAACTTATCATGTAACTTACAATATATGTATCTGGCAGAGTAACTGACTACGTAACTAATTATGTAACTGCAAACTCAATGTTAACCTTCTTATTTTTTCAACAGAATTTAAACATCAGAAATGGCAAGAACAAAAAGAAAAGAAAGGGAACCAAGCGATGATGACGAAGACTACCAAGAGGTGGAATCAGAAGATGAAGAAGACGATCAAACGATACACAGAAAGAAGAATTCGAAGAAGAGTTTGAAGAAATAAAAAAAAAAGGAGACAGGAAGAAGAAGAAGAACCATCACCGAAGAAGATTCCCAAGAAGAGCTTGAAATAAAAAATAAAAAAAAACAGGAAGAAACAGAAGAAGAAGAAGAAGTAGCACAATCACCGAAGAAGGGTTCTTCAAAAGTTATTAGCAAAAAATAGAAAGAACCTGAAGCAGAAGTAGAAGAAAAACCTGAAGCAGCACCAAAGATGAAGAGAAATGTGAAACCAGGACATGTGCAGTACAGGTTCACATTAATAAGTTTTTTGAACACAATTAAACATAACAAGAAGAATCTCAGTGCAAGAACATTAGATTTGCTCAGGCAGTCACCATTTGGAAATATTGTCGATGCATTCCATGGTGGCTACATAGAGGAGAAATCAGCCAAGAAATCTGATGATTTCATTACACTCCTCATGCAGGCCTACGACCATGAAAATGACCTCTTCTTCTTTGGAAAGAAGAAATTCAGGATCTCGACAAGAGATATTTCAAAGATCCTAGGAATGCCAGAAAAAGGTGAGTTGGTCCCAAAGACTTCTGAGGGTGTATATCAGTCGACTTTGTCCAACAGTTTTTTTCAAACACAGCGAGAATTAACAAGAGTCGTGGAGAAAGCTCTGCAAGATGCGCTCAAAGACAATCCAACAACAGAGGAAGGGATTGAGAAGAAGGACAAAAATGTGGCAAGATTAATCTTGTTGGACTTGTCCATCAAGTTTCTGTTCCCAAACACAGGAGGAACAATTTCATGGGACTACGTCAAAGCCTGCGAAAATTTGGATAAGATCGGATCTTATGACTGGGCAAGGGAAGTTGGAAGCTTCTTAAAAAGTCTATAAAGACTTTGAAAAAGAAAAAGGAGTCAAGCAGCCCATATGGTAATACGGGGGGCTGCGTTCTGATAATACTAGTAAGTTACTGTCAGACTGAAATGTAACTGGTCAAGTCAAACTGCATGTCATTCGTCAAGTCACTATGACTTTTTTTTTTTTTGTGCAAGCAGTATTGGTTCTGTCAAAAGACTGGAAAAATCAAGCCAATATCTAGAAGGGAGAACGAAGATCATGGAATGAGAAAATGGAACATCCAGAAGCTGATACAGAATTTGACAAGTTTTAACAGCTTGAAAAAACTAGAGGTATTTTCTCCTCTGTCAAAGTAGTTGTCACTGGCCACGTCACTGGCCAAGTAACTATCTTGGTTAAAAGTCACTGATTAAGTTACTGTCACACTGCATGTCAATGGCCAAGTCACACTTCATGTCACTGGCCTTCATAACTGTTGTAAACATGTCATTGCTCATGTCACATGGCATGTCATTGACATATTGAACATGTTTCTTTCAGAAAATCTTTGAAAACCTGAAGGAGGATAGAGAGGAATCGGAATTCGAGGAAGAGGAGAATAGATCAGATGAAGCAAAGACAGTTCCGGAAGGAGAGGAAAAAGGAGCTGATGATCAAAATTGTGAAAATGAAGAAGATAACCTAGAAGTTGAGGTGGCTGAACAGGAAACAACTTCAAAAAAAAAAAACAAGTGGGAGAAAGAGCTTCAGAAAAAGGAGGAGGAGATAAGATATATGACTGTGGAGAAAGATAATTTGAAGAAAAAAATGAACGAAAAGGAACAGGAACTAAGGAAAATCACAGAGGACATGGTGAATCTGGAGGAACGAAATGCTACACTTGTGACAAAGAATTTCTGCCTTGCATCATCGGTGAAGGAGTTAGAGATAAAATTGAAGGAATTGGAGCAAATGTTGAGCCCAAAGACTCACACCTCAACAGTAGCTCAGCAGCACAGCTCCCACCCACCTAATGCAACAGAAGAAAAAAATGAATCAAATGGAGCTGCATCTAAGGATGTTGAAAACAAAGAAAAGGAAGATCAATCGACTGTTGAGGAAGGTCAGTCCCATGGGATCTGCATAGTCGAAGAATCTGCAGTAGCAGCAGCTCAATCTCCACCTCACTGCACAATGGCAGAAGAAACTCAATCGACACCTCCATCACACAAGGACTCACAGTTCCAGAGCCCCACAGTCCACATGCTCACAGTGCCGGAAATGGAAGAACAAGCTGACATGTTTCAGATAGTGAAAAGTCCTATAGTTGAAGAAGCATTTCAACTTCATACATTGAGCATAGAGAAAGAGAAGAAGACACCAGAGCAGAGCAAAAAGGGCGAGTTAACAATGCACCTTACAGAGCAACATTCTGGTGAAACGGTATCATCAATGGGTCTCTACTCTTACGTTGTGAGATTAAAGAATATGAGAAGAACACAGAAAAAGGACAACATTTACGGGTGGGGAGATGTGAAAGCAAAACGACAGAAGAAAGCAAATGAGATTGAAAGATGCTGAAAAGAAAGAAAAAGAAAAGGAGATGAAGGCCTCACTGCCAGCTGCTGAATGTAAAAAGCTAGAACAGATGGTAGCACAACAGAAGTTAGACGATTTACCAGAGGATGTTTTGCAAGCAATAAGAGAGATCGATGCTGCAGAAAATGCACAAATCAATAAAGAGCCAGAAGAGAAACAGCTACCTCCAAGAAAAGTCCATTTGGAAGATATGCAAGCAGAGCCACACAAGTATCAGATCATTATATCACCAGAAGTTCAGCCTGTTTTTGACATTGAACCAATCAATTGCTTTCCTCATAGGGAACAGATGACAAGAGCTGAGCTCACCATGCCTTTGCCACCACATCTAAGACAAACATTATCATCATTTTTATGAATTTTGATCATCTAACCATTTCCTTTAGTAATTTTGGCATTGCTCTTTGGGCCCAACTACTTGTTGTAGCCCCCATGACCTTGACCATTTTGTCGACCCTAACCACATTTTTGATCACGTTTACGAGTTTTGTCATGCCTTTCACCACGTCCATTGTCAATACTACTAGTAAAAATTGCATTCACTTCAGGCAATGGCTGTGATCCTATGGGGAGGTTCTTCATCAGGAGCTCATTGTTTTGCTCAACCACTAGGAGATAAGAGATAA
The DNA here is from genome assembly GCF_002994745.2 of Rosa chinensis. Taxonomy (NCBI): domain Eukaryota; kingdom Viridiplantae; phylum Streptophyta; class Magnoliopsida; order Rosales; family Rosaceae; genus Rosa; species Rosa chinensis. The sequence continues at coordinate 38,448,744 of NC_037094.1, forward strand.
GATCAGAGTATTTGGTGAATCCTCTTTCTCGGTATTATGGGCTCCAAAACCAGTCTAGGTGCAAACTGTCTCTTTTGAGTGCCTGCAGCACCGTGGGGTGCAGTCGTCGGGGAATCCCTTGACCTGACTTCTTCTCAAACGTTGTGGACGAGGAGAGCACCAACCTCGTCACCAGATTCTTTTCTTTGCCTTCTGGAAAAAGACTTCTTGCCTTACTGGTAAGGACTTGTGTTGTGATCTCTTCGCGTCACCAAATCGATACTCAACGTTGTAGGTTGAGCAGAGAAATCACTAGGAAGTTTGGAGAAAGCATAGGTTTGCTAAAGCATGACTTTAGCTTCGCTGGGTTGCGAGGGGCGTTACCCTTGCTTCACTGGGTTGCAACTAGGTTGTAGGTAGGTTTGCTCCGGAGAGGCTTTGATAATCTGTGTGATTGATTGAGGAGTTGTTTTTTTCGTTGTATCGCTTTAGCCTCTATATATAGGCTGCTGCAGATTCACCTTCCAAATAGGAATGAAATACTATATTTTAGGCCACAGTTATTGGCATATGAATCAAATCAAAACTCTTAATAGTTTTGATATTATATTGTAAGTAATAGATTAACTCTTTCGTAGCAATCGTTTAGGCAAGGTTAATTACATATTTTGGTCCTTGGACCAAATCTGGTAGGATATGCACGTCTTAATTGCATATATATCTTCGCGAGGACTCTGTAGCTTAGTGGCACATGCAATCAGAAAGGTTAATTGCAATTAAAGGTGATGGTTCCTTCCATGTGTTCCGCGTCCATCCACCTTAATTGCATGGGATTGCTTACATATCATTGGTAGTGGATAGGCTGGTGGCCCACCTTGGTACTCATTCCTAATTGTCACCATGCATGAGTAATTACACATACATGCATAAATTAACGTGATATATATTCCTTTGATTCCTTAATCAATAAGAGCCCCTGCTTTCACGTGCCCCTTAATTGCATGGGAAACCTACTCCATACATGCAGCTACTATCTTCCCTCTTGCACAATACGTGGTAATCAAGCAAATCATCATATTTAATTATCAAATACTTGATAATTAATAGTAAATTGATGAACATCCAGATTTGCTTCAAAATTGTTGGGCCTCCAAGTAGGCTTATTTAGCCTCTAGACAATATATTTCGAACTTGTCGAAAATATGTAGCTTGGACCACCGATATTGGCCTGGTTTTTTTTGAGTCCCCCTCGTCGGAAAAAAATGTTAATTTTGGGTTCAAACAGGTAGTTGCTATAAGACCATATTTGAGGCATGGAATGTGGACAATGTTTTCTCAAGCATCATCTCCTGAGTGATATGTTCTCCACAAAGATTCATTTGGGAGGTGATCCTGAACATAGCAGAATTGCAGTCGATCATAGAATTATAGTCTTGCAGACGCAGATGTGTCCATTCATAACTTGCCTTGGAGAGGACAACAGTCTTTTGGTGAGCGAACCTGTCCGCCAAACCTGTCCATAGCTCAAGGGGATCCTTGACTGCTAAGTATTCATCCTTCAATCCCTGATGGAGATGATGACGCAGCAATATCATCGCCTTGGGTTTATTCTATGAGGACGCGTTGTTTCCTTCCTTGATTGTCGTCCCAAGGTACTGAGCTTCGAGATGGATCTCGGCATCAAGAGCCGAAGACAAGTAATTCTTGCTAGAGATGTCAAGGGCGACAAAATCTAATTTTGTCAAATTCGTCAGCTTCCTGTACACAAGATGAGGTATGTTAGGATCCATAGTGTTAGAGCTACAAGTTCTTAACAAAAAGCAATTAACCAGTATCGAAACTTCAGGTTCGAAAATAAAGTGAACATTGGATCGCAATTATATGCACGAAGCGTCAGGTTTGTGTTCTTATAATTAGAACTTCAAGTTCTAAGATCTTTTATTATTTTTTTGAACTTCGGGTTCAAAAAAAATTGTCTACTCGAAAATTCAGGCTCGAGTTATGATCGTAAAACTTCAAGTTCACTAATATATATAAAAGGGAAAAATAAATATATATCAACGTGAACATATTAAAAATATTAAAGATATGGATAATATTGGAGCAATAGAGATAATTATGCATTTATATAGAGATTTGCTCATCAATAAATGTATCACGGCAAACATATATAAGACGTGTATGATTATAAGACTACATCAACCATCATGAGATAAATGAATTAAAACAAGATTGCATGGAGTCAGTATATGGTGAACGTGAATGATATTTGCAAACCTCCATCAATAGTAATGTAAACAAATAGGAGTTCTAAAGAAAATGAACTCGTAGATCCCATTTTATAGTTCAAAGCAATGACATTGCACCATAAAACATCTAGATCATCATAGAGCAATAAGAATATATAGAAGAGCAAAACGTGCTGATAACGTGTTATAAAGTATTGACTTATTTTATACAGTAAGAAATGTATAAAGAGAAATGAGGGGAAAATGGAGAAGTGTATTATTCAGTCTCAGAGGCCTCCCTTATATAGAGATAGGGTTTACATGATAAGTATTCAGACTATTGATATATTACATGTATGTCTCTAACTAATAATGTGGACATCCACATAAGAATTAATATTTACAACAATCCTTGTTTTTTCTATTTCAAATCAATTTTTATGGGTGAAAAAAAATGACCAAAAGAGACATGTATATTAAAATGATTGAAGAAAAAAATATAAATGAATTATGATGTATCCTTTTTTTTTTATACGAAAAGACTGTGAATTGAAAGTGGAAGCCTCTAGGGCATCCAAAGTTTACAATGTCAAAGTGGATATAGCATTAGCCGCCATTCTCGGCAAAGAAGTGGATCATTGAGTACCATCACTAGACCTATATCCTATATTTGATATAGCATCAGCTATAAAGTTTGCTTCCCTAAAAACATGATGGAAAGTACTAATTTCAAAATTTGAGGCAATTTGTCGTATGTCCTGGATAATCTTTTGGATCCTCCAAGGGGGCCGGATTTTGCCCTTCATCGCTTACACAACTAATTTTGAATCGCCTTCTGCCTGGACATGTGTGTAGCCGCGTTGTTTTGCAATTAGCAAGCTATTTCTTAGAGCCAACGCTTCTGCAATCAGCACCGTGGTAGTGTCGAAACCCTTTGTTGCTGCAACCAGTGGTTCACCATTTTGATTTCTGATGACAAAGCCACCTGTAGCTGAACTCTGTACTTTTGAGCCATCAAAGTTGATTTTTACATAGTTTGGGAGAGGAGGATTCCAATAGATTGTGGTTTCTTGGTTGTGGTTGTTCCTCGACCCGCCAACAATGACCCCTGTGTTCATATTGTTGAGAGTTGTTGCTGAAGCTGCAATTACTTCATTTGGGAAGCTAACTTTTCTCCTGAAGATAGTATCATTTCTTGCCTTCTAAATTTGCCAACAAATAACAATAACCTATTCAAAGGTCTTGCTGCAATAGAGATTGTTAATAAACTTTTCCTGGAAAACCTTGAAGTAACCTTCCTTCCAATCTAGAGGAAGAAAGTTGATCATCCTCCAAACTGTAGACGAGAACTCACAATAGCCAAAAAAGTGATCAGCAGTCTCATTATTATTATCACAGAGAGGACAAGAATTGTCATTAATATAGCCCCTTTGAGATAATGTATCTCTAGTTTTTAACCTTCCCCTCAAAAGGAGCCACCCAAAAATCTTAGCTTTAGGTGGAATATTTAATTTCCACAACTTATTAACAGTTCAATGATCCTGTGTTTTTCCATACTATCAAGTTCCAACCAAGTTGTGGACTTGATTGTAAACTCTCCAGTGGAAGAATGTCCCCATACATATTCATCCCTCTGATCTGTAAGAGGAATCGGAATGCCAAGAATCTTATTGACTACATTTTCATCTAAAACAAAGTTGAGCTTTACTTTATTCCAACTTCCATTAAGCATGTAGTCCGCAACTGTTTCATTAGTATTTAACGTATGAACAAGGTTATTGGGAATGAGTTCATATAAAGGATAGTCAAAAACCTAGTTAAAGAGCTAAAAGTTAATTGATTTACCATTGCCAACAATCCATGTCATGCCCTTGTTGATTAGCTGTTTGACATCCAAAATTCCTTTCCAAGCTAGGGAGTGAGACTGCTTCTTCTTAACCTGAAAAAAGGCTACATTATTGAAGAAGAAGGCACTTGGCCTTACTCCTAACCCCCCCCCCCCCCCCCCCCCCCAAAAAAAAAAGCCTTTTGGGGTGCCTACTTTGTTCCAAGCCACAGGAGCAGCCATGGTATTTGACCCCCCCCCCCCCCCCCAGAAGAAATCTCTGGCTTTGTTATCAATAGAATTGGTGAGCTTTTTGGAGCATATGAAACAAGACATTACATGATTTTGTTAGTTTTGGGCTTGGTTAATTATACGTGGTAGATAATTTCATTTGACTTTGTCTAAGTAGAGTCTTTGACATGTAATTTGAATATCCTATGAAAGTGGAACTACTAGTTTCTGTTGAGATGCAGATTTGGTTGTTAAGATACTGCAGTATGCTTTTGAATCCCTTAATAGGTGGGATTAGTTAGTATAGTATCAATATAAAAGGAGGTCCCTACTCTCACTGCTATACACGTTCTAAAAGCACTAGTCCTATTTACTAGTTGAGCAAAAGCTGCAGTAAGAGAGTAGAAGTCTTCCTTTTGCACCAAGCACTGATGGCTTCTTCTTCAGGTAGTCTTTCTATCTGCTTCTAATCATTCTTACTTAATTATGATGTAACATGTCAATGTAGTTCTATGCACATCAAGACTGATGGCTTTATGTTCTTCTAACATGTGGTATCAGAGCATGTCTATGTGCTTAGAATTAATTGTAAAGTGCAATTGTATAATTGTTAAGGAATACTTGTTAATCAGGAGTATATATGATCAGAAGCAGTAGCTTGTATGCTTTTGTTTGTCTTATAGTTAAAAAAAAAAAATTTTTGTGGATTCGGGGATTCGAACTCGGGTCTCCCACACCCAAAGCAGGAACATACCGCTAGACTAGATTGGGGGCTTTTGTCAATGTGGCTTTGTTTCTTTAGTTTTATATATTCTTGTCGGTGTTCTATGATAAAAGAATAAAACTCGGCTTTTGCCGACCTGAAGAACCCAGATTGCTTATTTGCTTATTTGGGGCTTTCTTCTATTCACCATATTCACTGATCCCATCAACTTCTACTATTATGATGACTTCATAAGTTTCGTTTGAAAAATTCTAGGCTATATTTGTGTTAAATTAACTGAATTTCAGGTGTTGTAAGCTGAACAAGGTATGATGTTTTAATTTTTCTTTAAGATTCTGGGATTTTCTTGTTCTATCGCAAAAAGTTCTCCTATGATGAAATGAATTCAGCTTACTCATCAACCTCAATGTTATAATCTCCAGTTTGTATTAATACTGGAACCTTGTTATTTGATTGAGATAGTTTGATATATATAATATATTTTGATGTGTTCAATCTCAGAAGACTCTAGCTTCCGCTTCGATATGGGTATGATTATCTTAACGAACATCAATATATGTATATATATAACGAGTGTTGTTTCTTGTGTTGATGCATCTAACCCTTTTCAGTCTCCAGTATATGAAGAAAAGTACACTATGCATATTGAAAGTGTGGTGATAAGGTTTTGGCTTAGTTTAGGAAAATAATGAATCTTTTCTGCCAAAGTGGATTTGTTTTAATGTTTTCTTATTCAAAGTCTGAAGTACATAGGCCAATGTTGTGATCTTAGTTATAATAGATGATCAAAATTCCAAAGAAATAGCTTATCTGTTTTTTAACTCAGATTAGTGCATTAAGTTTATGAGATGTTTGTTATGGATATTTTCTTCTATCCAAAGATGTGGAACTTATTCAAATAACATAATATTCTGCATAATTGTAATGCAATAAAGAGAATTTCCATGCATTGTTGTATTTCTGCCCAAAGGTGATATATTAACATGCAGTACAGTAAGGGTTCAAAAAGGCAAATAAAGTTTATTGTTCTAATTGATTAGTAGTATAAAGTGAAAGCATATACTAATCTGATAAACCTTGTTTTCTTCAGTTGTCAATGCTTCTGGTTTCTCCAACTTGAACATAGAGACACTGACAGGAGGTAATTTCAAGAAATGGGAAGACGACCTCAAGATTGTGCTAGGACTGATGGACTATGACATAGTCTTACGAGAGGAGGAACCTGCTCCAATAACTGAAGCAAGCACCGATGAGCAAAAGAAGAAGTTCAAAAAATGGGAAAAGGTCAACAGAATGGCCCTACTCATAATGAAGAAATCTGTGGCAGAATCTGTGCGAGGGGCTATTCCTAGCGGAGACAAAGCCAAGGCCTTTCTTGAAGCAGTGAGAGAGAAATTCAAGGAGTCTAAGAAAGCTGAAGCTACTAACCTGATGCACGCTTTCAGCAACTTGAAATATGATGAACGCAAAGGTGTGAGGGTACACATTCTGAAACTCATTGAAATAGCAAGCAAACTGAATGGTTTGGCTGTTCCAGTGCCAGAGCCTCTCCTTGTCTATCAAGCACTCCACTCACTACCACCTAAGTTTGCATAACTGCAAGTGGCAACATAGAGAGATACAAGGCAAGGCTGGTCACAAAGGGCTTCACACAAAGGCAGGGAATAGACTACACAGAAACGTTCTCACCAGTTTCATCAAAGGATTCCTTGAGAATTGTCATGGCCTTAGTAGCTCACTACAACTTGGAGCTGCATCAAATGGATGTCAAGACAGCGTTTTTGAATGGAGAATTAGTGGAGGACATTTATATGATGCAGCCACCCGGTTTTGTTGAAAAGGGGAAGGAGCATATGGTATGCAAACTCAGAAAGTCTATCTACGGCCTCAAGCAAGCTTCAAGGCAATGGTATCTCAAATTTGATGAGATAATTTTTGATTTTGGTTTCGTTGAAAACAAGATGGATGAGTGCATTTACCTAAAGGTCAGTGGTTCAAAATTCATTATTTTGGTCCTTTATGTTGATGATATACTTTTAGCGAGCAGTGACATGACTTTATTGAAAGATACAAAAGATATGTTGTCTCATACTTTTGAAATGAAAGACCTGGGGGATGCTTCTTATGTTCTTGGTCTTGAGATCATAAGGGACAGATCAAGATCATTTTTGGGATTGTCACAGAAGGCTTACATTGAACGTGTGTTGAAGAGATTTAATATGCAAAAATGTTCTAGCTAGTGGTGAAGTTCCTATAGGGAAAGGAGACAAGTTCAGTAAAGAACAGTGCCATAGAAATGAATTGGTGAAGAAATCAATGCAGGATAAGCCTTATGCATCTTTAGTTGGGAGCTTAATGTATGCACAAGTATGCACAAGACCGGACTTGGCTTTTGCTGTGGGAGTTCTAGGAAGGTTTCAATCAATTCTTGGTTTGCATCATTGGACTGCAGCTAAAAAGGTTCTGCGTTACTTACAAAGAACCAAGAATTTCATGCTTTGCTATCGTAAGAGTGATGAACTTGAAGTTGTTGGTTACACGGACTCAGACCTAGCTGGCTGCAAGGATGATAGAAAGTCGATGGTTACATATTCTTCTTGGCTGGTGGTGCAATATCTTGGAAAAGTGGAAAACAAACTGTCCGTTCCACTTCCACAATGCAAGCTGAGTTTATCGGATGTTTTGAAGCTACTAAGCAAGTTGTGTGGTTGAGGAACTTTATAGGGCAGATGAGAGTGGTGGATTCTATTTCAAGGCCCTTGAAGATGTTATGTGACAATGAAGCTGCTGTGTTCTTTTCAAAGAACAATAAAAGGACTTCTGCTTCAAGACTCATGGATGTTAAGTATCTAGTTGTGAGGGACAAGGTCAAAGACAAAAAGAAATCACCATTGAGTACATTTCTTCGAAGTCAAACATTGCTGATCCTCTTACCAAGGGTTTACCAGTAGGAGTATTTCAAAATCATGTTGCTAATATGGGAATACTCGAGTCTTTTGATGCAGCAGATCAATGGGAGTGAGTTTTACTTAAAGATAAGTTTTGTGTGTTTAGTTTTACTCTTCAGTATTGAATAATAAGATGCTGGAACATATTGTTATTATTGTTCTAGATAAAGTCAATACATCATATTGTTCTAACTTCAATTCAGTTGGATGTTTGGGAACTTAACTGTTTTGAATATGGATGCAAACTTGATCTTTATTTGCAGCTTGTTATTAAGTAATGTGGCTGTTTTGTGTTAGGGTCATCAAGCATGCGATGACCACAAGGAGATCAATTTGTTCTGTTTTGATAGAAAAGGCTTCTTGCTGAAGCATAAATGAGGTTCAAATAAGAACCAAAAAGGTGAACCAAAAGGATGGAAGTTTCTGGTATAATTTTCCACTTATCTTCTGCATCATTTTGTATAGTACCTTGTGAATTTGATTTTGATATATGTAATCTTGGAGTGCTAGTACAGGTCAATTGTACGAAGTTTTCTTTGGTTCTATATCAAGTGTCAGATTTGACTGGTATTTTAGGATTAGATTATATGATAATGACTCAGTGATCACTAAGGTATTTAGCATTGTGAAATGTGAATATATATGCAATATAATCAACCTACAACCAAGTGGGAGAATGTTAGTTTTGGGCTTGGTTAATTATACGTGGCAGATAATTTCATTTGACTTTGTCTAAGTAGAGTCTTTGACATGTAATTTGAATATCCTATGAAAGTGGAACTACTAGTTTCTGTTGAGATGCAGATTTGGTTGTTAAGATACTGCAATATGCTTTTGAATCCCTTAATAGGTGGGATTAGTTAGTATAGTATCAATATAAAAGGAGGTCCCTGCTCTCACTGCTATACACGTTCTAAAAGCACTAGTCCTATTTACTAGTTGAGCAAAAGCTGCAGTAAGAGAGTAGAAGTCTTCCTTTTACACCAAGCACTGATGGCTTCTTCTTCAGGTAGTCTTTCTATCTGCTTCTAATCATTCTTACTTAATTATGATGTAACATGTCAATGTAGTTCTATGCACATCAAGACTGATGGTTTTATGTTCTTCTAACAGATTTGGCATATCAGCTAGATTAGATTTGATTAGAGTGAGCCTGCCAGCTCGAGATAGTGTACCTTTCTTCCATTCATCAAGCTTCTTTGAAATTTTCAATAAGAGCTCCTTAGCATTGGTTGGATATTTCCAAAAAATAACATTATGTATTCCTAGGTACTTACCAATTGTAGATTTCTGTTTGATATTAAGGACACTAACAATATCTTGTTTTATATTATTATGAACATTTGGTGAGAGATAGAGAGAAGATTTATGGAAATTAATTTTTTGGCCAAATGCTAAGGCAAAGTTATTGAGAGCAATCAACATACCTCTGGCAGCTTTCTTTGTTGCTTTTCCAAAAATTAGGCAATCATCAGCAAAGATGAGATTATAAATTCTAAAACCACGAGGGGAAGAAAGAATACCCACTTGAGATTTATAATTGTTTGCCAAACCATTTAAGGGACTGATCAAAGGTTCCATAGCTAAGATAAATATGTAGGGAGAAAGAGGACCACCCTGTCTTATTCCTCTTGTTGGTTTAAACTTACCTTCAGCATGTCCATTGACTAGTATGAGGGAGGATACTATGGTAATGCACTGCATAATCTTGTTAATCCAAGTCACATTAAAGCCAAATCATTGAAGGCAAGTAGCAATGTAATCCCAGTTAATAAAATCATAGGCTTTTTCTAAATCTAACTTGATAGCCATTGTTCCATCTTTACCTTTCCTTTTCTAGAAATCTAAAAAGATTTCATGAGCAAGGAGGTTATTGTCTTGGATAGCATGGCCTCAAAAGCTCCCTGGTTTTGAGAAATACATTTCTGCAGCAAAGGCCTTAATCTTTTGACCAAAATCTTGGTAATTATTTTATAGGAGACATTACACAAACTAATGGGTCTAAAGTCAGAAACCCCTTTAGGGTAATCTACTTTTGGTATTAAAACTATATTAGTGTGATTAATTAGATCTAACTGGATATTATTTTGAAAGAAAGAATTAATCAAAGGTATGACAGCAGTTTTTACCTCATCCCAACAGTTTTGATAAAAACTAGCATGAACGCCATCTGGTGTTAGAGCCTTGAGTGGTCATTGATTTAACAGCCTCCATATTTCTTCCTCTGTAGCAGGCTACAAAAGAGCCTCATTATCAACTTGATTAATACATATATGGTTCAAGAATATCAATAAAATTATGTAGATCACGGGCACTGTTAGTATCCCTTTGAAATCTTTTCCTAAAATCAAGAATGAGTAAATTAGCAATCTTTTGTTCATTGGTAAGCTAGATTCCAGAAGTATCTTGTAATTTGGTTATGGTATTCATTCGTTTTCTAACGTTTGCCTGAGCGTGGAAAAACCTGGTATTCCTATCACCTAAGTTTAGCCAGTTTCCTCTGGCCTTTTGTGCCTAAAAAATTTCTTCATCTTTGAAACAGGTAAGAAGTTCCTCTTTGACTCTGGCATGGTGTTCCTGCAATGTTAGGGAAGAAGGGAAAAGCATTAGTTGTTGTTGGAGTTTATTAGTTTTTTCGTTTAACAATTCCATCTTTCTGAAGATGTTGCCATAAACATTTTTGTTCCAAGACTTAACTTGGTAACTGTGAGCCCCAGAAGAAAAAAAAATGTATCGAGCTTAGTGGAGATCGTATGAGAAATTATTTAGCGATCTTGATAAACGTTAGAGTGCTCGAGAATATTTTCAGAAATTTTCATGAAGTGAAATACTCGATTTAAGAGTTGGATGATAAAGTACACAACACAACGAGTTCGTGGAAATTTTCGGGGAATTTTTCGGATACCCGAAGTATTTATAATGAATTTCCGAAGTTTGGAAATTTTGGAAATCCATTTAAATAAAAAGAATTTCTGTGGTGCAATCCTAGCCGTTGATCTCACCACCTCTTCATCCCAGCCATTTATCTACCCACTGCTTGATCCTAGCCGTCCATCATTAATTGGATCAAGCTATATACATGAGTTTTGTTAGTGGGAAGAACCAGAAGAATCGAGAGAGAGGAAGAGCTCGGTGCTCTGACCCGAGACGCAGCACGGCCCGAGAGAGAAACCTGACCAGAGGGACGACGTCCGGCCACCCCACGACGGCGCCAAGCTACCTTTCCCTTCGTCTCTGCGTCGCCTACCTCCCTACATCCTCAGATCGTCCATGCACCGACGATGAACGGAGTAGCAACGACGGGAAGCCCCGAGCTTTCTCCGGCCACCTCGGCAACTTCCTGCGACCGATTAAACTGCATTTGGTATGGAAACTCACCTCCTCGTCATGCTCAACACCCTAGTAAAATTAGTTTTTCGATTTAATCAAGTTTTGACGATTTTGCGTTTCTGGGTAGCCACGGCTCCGCCGTGTTCTTCGACACCGGAGATATTTCGGGCACTTCTGGGCTTAGTTTCCATCTCGAGTTCACCTGTAAACGAGGAATTAAGAGGCTTGCTGGGTTGTTGGCATCAAAATCTTCAGCTCAGCAACATTCCAGTTCCAGCAAGAGGTTCTGTAAACCTGAGCTTGATCAGCGTAGAGTTTTGAAGGTATAATTTCAAACCTTGAATTGAAAGGCTGTTCTTGTGACGAATTCGAACTTGTGGGCTGAAGGGTTCTTGAATTATTTCCGTCTTGGTATTTTGGTTACTGTTACCGGTTGGTTTTGGTTGAATTGTGTAGTTTTGGTGGTTTGACAATATGTTTGAACTGGGAGGACAAATTTGTTGTGCTGTGGTTAAGATTGAGATATCCTGGTTATAAGTTTGAATGCATAGGCAGAATGGGTTGTCGAGTATTTATTTGAATGGACTTGGATGATCAAGTTTATGTGACAGGACCCGCCCCAAACTTCACCTTGAAATCAGGAGTGGCCCTGCGGGGCCCACCTTAGAAGAAATTCTACCAAAAATTTGGCAGAACTTCCTTTAAAAGTGGACTACCCAAAATCCTGTAGGAAGACAGTTACACTTCTAAAATAATCCACCCTTATTCTTCTGGAGCCACCCTGCTCCCTATATCACAACATCTCCCATTTCACAAACAATTCTGAACTTAATAATATTAATCTCATAGGTTATCAGAGCAATCTAACGTACATGCGTACAAAAGAATCTAATACACAATAAATGACCGATACTTTTATAATGCGGAAGCTTTGACAGCTATGCCTCAACCCTATATACGCTCAACCTCAAGCTAAACTGGCCTGCAAACTGGGCATTTAAAACCGAAGGGCCCAGGGGAAAACATTTAAAAACCGTAAGAGTGAGTGGACGAAAAATAAGTAATTTCGAATGTATAAGTAAAACTTAATGCTTTCCCAAGTTATTCTCTAAAATCTCACATGCAGTAACAATCTTGAAAACACTCTTAATCATCCACTTTACTAAAATCTCAATCACGTAACAAGAACATCTTGAAACCTCTTAAAATCTCATCCTCAATCCTTATAAAAACATCATTTTCATGAGGCTCGTTTGATGACTAGAAAGGACTGCTGTCTAGTCATCTCATGCCATCTAGGAGGGACTGCCACCCAGATGACGCATCGGAAGGGACTGCCAACCAGAATAGGAGGCGGTGGATAGAAGGGACTGCCAACTAGCCACAAGTAGTAGACGGGACTGCCGACTAACTACCTCATGTCATCTGGAAGGGACTACCAACCAGGTGACGCATCGGATCGGACTGCCAACCGGGCCGTAGTCTGGAAGGGACTGCCAACAAGACTATTACCTAGAAGGGACTGCCAACTAGGTAAGATACGCATGCGCCAAAACTGGCCTCCTTAATAAACTGAATAACCTCCTCAAGAAACTGAAAATAACCTCAAAATCTCGAAAGCATCCTCGAAAGCATAAAATCAAATACTTTGTAAATCAATAAATGCTTTCGGAAAGAAAACTCAATCTAACTTCAAGGCTGATAAGTACGGAGCTCAAAGCTCAATAAATCTCGATAATTCAATCATGCTCAAAATTTCGATGAAACATTCGTGCTCGTGAATCCTCATAAAAACCGATATTCGAAATCCATAATTCTCATAATATTTTCTGAATCAGTCACTTCCCGAAAATCATTCCTCAACTCAATAACTCATGAATGACTATCTCAAAAATCTACTAAAAGCCCTCGGGAAGGAATTTCAATACTAATCTCGTAATTCATAAATAAATCTCGATAAACTAAATCTCATAAAACCATAAAACTCAATAATTCAAATTATAAATTAAATCTCAATCGGAAAATGCTAATATACTGCATGCACAATTAATTTAAAATAAATGTCCACTCACAGTACTATTTAGGCGACCATGCATACGAGTTCCTTCGTCGAGCAATAGCTCGGTACGTCGCCCTGTACACAATTATTTGTACATAAATAATTACCGGACGGAAAATAATTTTACGATAATCAATAATTAAGTCTCAAAACCCAAAACCTCAACTTCTCCAATTCTCTTCCACATCCAACCAAACTTCACCAACACTGCCCACTCGTCGATTTCAGACTATATAACAATTATGGAGGAAATCCGACAACCGGATTCACGATTAACATTAATCGAAATCCAAATCTTTAGAAATTTATAACCGATTCAAAACTCCACCAATCCTCACCAAACTTCATGTATAAGCTCTAAGATAATTATAGAATTCAACTAGCCAGAAATTAAAATGAAAAAGCTACCCTAGCCACCGCTACCGCCGCCCACAGTGGCGGCGCCGCCCACAGTGGCGGCGCCGCCGCCGCTGCCACCAATTCTAATGGCCACCAAAATTTGGCAGTAGCACCTTCTCAACACACACATTAATTCTTTCAACTACAACAAAGCCAGAAAATGCCTAGAACTACCTCAACAATTAAGGTGAAGATTATACCCGAAACGTGAACAGTGTCAAGAATTTCAAACCTTTGATTCGTCGATTTTTCCTTCGATTCGTGGAACAAGGCTTGGAGGAATATCATCCACGTCTCGAGGCGCATCGATCAAGCTCAAAAATGCCGCTGGAGATGGCCGGAATCTAGAAAATTTTCCAGAAAACCCGAGCTGCTATAGTGAACTTGTTGGCTTCGATTCGGCGTCTATGGTGAATGATAGGGTGCAAGGCATATATAGACAGAAACCTTGTTTCAAGACGAGGAGATGGACACCAATTTCATGGCCATAGGTGGCCGGACGAGGCGGCAGCGACGCCGGAAAGTTACGTCGGCGAGAGGAAGAAAACTGGAAATTTTCGGGGCTTTCCCGAAATGGAAAGTCCAGATTTCTATTTATAGACATGAATTTCATAAAATTACAAAACTACCACTAACTTAAAACCCTTATAACTTCTTCGTTACTACTCCGATTTTTACGTACCACATATGCACGCGCTCGGTTTAACGTCCTCTACAACTTTCATGAAGGAAATTTTCTCAAAATTTGACCCGAACAAAAAGTCAACTTTTAGGGCCCCCTAAAAGCATTGAAACGACAGTAAAAGTGAAAGTAAAAGTTGTTTACCGTCCAAATGACTAGTAAACCGGTGAATTCGGGTTCGGGACGTCACATTATGTATTGTTAGCATTGCCTTGGCTGTTGGTTAAACGATATTGTTGATGCATTTTTATTCAAGACTAGTATTTGGGATTAGTGTTGAAGTGAAATTATATGGTGAAAGTGGCCTAAAGTAGTGTATGGGTGTCCTTAGTAATTCCGTCGAATTATTGTGCGACACAATCGTTAAGTAAAGAAAAGAAATTAATGTGTATACATGTATTGGGTGGCCTTAGTAAATCGGGTGCACTCAATGTACGTTTGGTGGATAACGTAACTTCAAGTGAATGTTCGATAATCTAAGTTAATTATCGAACCTATCTCGATTGGTCAAACAATGGTCAAAGTTGGTCAACTCCTGGTCAAACTAGGAAAAGTTGGTTGTACGATTTGTTAATCGTCGAGATTTCAGTTATTAATTCAATGCGATATTAACTATCGAAATGTCGGAACTTAGGACTCCAGCTACCCGAGGAACGGAAGGTTCGTGATCTCCGAACAACGTGAAGTGGTAAAGCTTCGAAATCCAGGTAAGGGACTCGGGACTCTCTATTGGCTAGTGGTTTTCCATATTTGTTTATATACGTGATGCATGATGAAAATATATTGTTAGTTCAAATTTAACATGTTTTTAAGTTGACGTGCGTATAAGATTTTGATGGTGGTGTGTGAGAGCGGAAAGGTGGTCGATGACTTCCTTGGGGATTAGCCACCCCTAAACCTCCGGAGGGTTAGCTACACCGGTCGGATGGTGCGCAGTCGCAATGACGATCCGGTTCCGTGTGTGTAGCTAGTGTGATAAGTTTGGCGCTCTGTGACTGGTAAGGTCAGATATTGGTTCTATGGAACCAGGCCATCAGGTAAAGCGCACGTAGTTTTCTAATCATGCATCGAGTTTTTAAGTTTGTCGTTCTTATATATATATTCGCTTTGTTTTCACATTGGGCCCAAATCCAAATGATTACAAAGTTGAGTTGGTTTTCAAACCTAGTCGTGGTAGAGTTTCCTGCAGAGCAGCGAGGACGAAAGCTCACCCCTACAACAGTTTGGATGCAGGTACTGTGCACTGGTGAAGGGACAAAAGCGGATGGAGCTGGGTGTGCGGAATAAGTCCGGTAAACCATTGTTTGGACTTTGTTCTACATTCTATTCCTTGAACTTCGTATTCTGTGTCTTGTGATTAGTCAGCTATGTGTCAAATCTAGTACACTTCTGTTCCTTGAAGTTTATACCATCCTTGTGAACATTAAGTCCAAGATTTAGACAATTGAAACGAATTTTCACCTCAAAAGTAATTGTAGCTTCCGCAGTGTTTTTACAAAAAGTTTTCAAACGAAATGCCTAGCGGTTCTCTAGAATGTAAATTGAGCGTTCGGTTTATGTTTTAGAGGCTCGCGGCACTGTGGCGTGCTTAAGCTGGTGAGGTGCAACTTGGGGCGTTACAGTAACTAAATTGATTACATAACATGAGGAAATTCAATAAAGGATCGTTATCCTTTTGTTGATTCCACACTCTATGAACTAGAGGCTTGAAGTCATTATGTGAAAGCCATGTAGCTTCAAACTTAAAAGGCCTTCTTTTTCTCATTTTGGTGTCTTTTAGGGTTAAGCAAATTGGTCCATGGTCAGAACCCATAATTGGAAGATTTTCAAGTGTAAATTAGGATGAAGGTTCAGAAAAGCCGCATTACTGCAGGCTCTATTAAAGTTTCATCTTTGTGATTATTTATCCAGGTGAAAGGGATACCATGAGCAGGAATAGTACTAATACCTCTTGTATTAAGAAAGTTTACAAACTGTAACATATGGTTAGTAATTATTGAGCACCCCCCTATCTTCTCCTCGAGGAAATTATGTTATTGAAATCACCCATGAGGAGCCAAGGATCCTCAGTTCTTAGTTTTAGATTACTCAACTCCAGCCAAAAGTTGGCTTGTTTTTCTTTTTGGGGGTATGCGCAGACAAAAGTGGCATACCAACTTTTATTGTTAGTGTGATCATTGATCATGCAATGTAGAAATCTGTCATGTGGTGTTAAGAGTTCTACTTTAACCGTTCTAGATTTTCATAATAGCAATAAACCACCACACTGGCCATTAGAGGGAATTAAAACATAATCATCAAAAGATAACTTCCTGAGTTTATTTAAAATAATACTTGAAGCCCTAGTGTCTAAAAGACAAAAGACATCAAGATCCATACAAGAAGAATAAAAAAGGCATTGCGCCATAAAACCTTGCCAGGCGCTGCCTCTACTGTTCCAACACATCAGCTTCATGCTTTAGGGGCCTTAGGAGAAGAGGCGATGTCCTTCTCAGCATCGGCATCTGCCATGCTATGATCCTCAGCCATGTCCTTAGTTCTTTTCTTAGAGCCTGAACTCATTGCAGAATCACTATCAGCTAACATCAGAACCCTCTTTCCAGGCACAACCTTGACCTCATACTCATTCATGTCCTTACTATCCTCTTTCACAAAGTCAGAAGCCTTAGCATCACAAAAGTTTTCAGAAAGCGAAATTAGTGTAATAGTAGTCTATAGCACCCGTAGACCTCCTCCAAAGTATGGTTAATTCTAAAGTCATGGTTATCATGTAATTTTGCAATTTCAAGGAAAGAAGAGTAAGAAATAACTAAGCTAGAGTTATGAGAAGAAGATCTAACTACTTCCTCATTGCTAGATGAGACACTCTTCGCAGGTTGTCCAGTGGCATGTCCTCTGGGGCTACCAATAACTATTTCCTGACCTAGAGCCATATCTTTGAAGGATACTCCAGGCTTAACCATATTCAGCTTAACTGTCTTAACAACTTTTCCTTTATTGGCATACACAATGCTTGAATCACCTATAGTTGACGGCTGAGTAGCTCTTTTTCTAGATTGAACTAGAGTCCATCCCAAGGATGGTGGATATAAGTCTACCTTAGACATATCCTGATTGTCCAAAACAAAGTTGGACTTGGCCGGCTGGGGGAAGTACACCATAACCTTCTCCAATGCCAGCTGCTTAATTTCTTGATCAACCTCCATATCTTCCATTATCACATCATCGTCTCATTCTTCCTTATCAACTAAGATGAAATGTTTGTCTTTTTTCTGAGAGGGGCATCCCATAATATTATCTTGTAACTACCACATTCAAGACAGACTTCAAATATGGCTTCATAAGAAAGGTAAAGTCAAGCAGGGTCACTTACTAGTTCAGCAGGTAGACTTTCCTCATCCTCCTCTCGTACAACTAGAACTCGTTTCAATGGAACTCGAAGGTCAATCTCCATACAAACTCTAGCAAAAATAAAATTCTCGCTCTTTTTCGTCTTCTTATCTAGTTTGATAAATCTTCCTAACACTTAGACAATAGGCTTAATAACATCAGTGCTCCAGTATTGGATTGGAAGGTTGGGAAGCCTAACCCAAAGTATAAGGATACAATGACAACAGTATAGGGATTGAAGCCACGATACCATCCACGGATGTGGAAGGTTCTACCTTTGACAAACCAGGGGCGGTGCTTCAGGACAAACTCCACATCTTGGAGATATGTGAACTAAAGAGTGTACCAGCCATTAATGAGCTGACACATCCTGACTGTGCCTTGAAGATTAGCCCAGTGTCAGTTGCATTTTCTAACAATCTTCTTGGGAGAAACCCGTTTGCCAAAAATCTTATCAGTGAGGACATAATTGCAGAGATGCTCCGTACTAGTGACTGCATGTCTATGGACGAACACTTTTGTTTCATTGCTATCAACGACTACCTTAGCACCACGAATTCGTGTGATGAACGGTGGTTCATTCTGGCTGGGGCGAGGATATGGGTTGAAAAAAACGGGGTTTCTAGCTTTTAGGGAGCTAGAGTGAGCCAAGGCGTTTGGACTATAGGCCATTGGAACAGGACAAGCAGAAAGTTGGTAGCTAATGTTTTAAGGTAGGTGTGGTGAGAAAAACTTGTTGGAGTCATCATTGAGTATGAAAGTGTATGCAAATTTGGTGGATGATGTGCCCTACTCCCAAGTATAGGAGGTCAAGTTTTAGTAAAGGGAAAAAGTAAGAGTATCGTACCCAAATGATTGAATAACTCTACGTACCCTAACTAGATCACGGTGAAAATAAACCTAGAAAATACATGTAAAGTTTACCTATTTATAAGTTCACAAGCCCTTTGGAAGCTAAAGATCATGAGGATAGTATTAACAATTGTGGTAGTGAGCGGCGTTGTTGATTTTAATTTGGATAAAGAAAATTAAGTTGCATAAAATAAATAAACAAATAAAAATGTGGAGACTAAATCAATGAGAAGAATAGAGACTTAGCCATCGCACCTAACCTTACTCATGAACAAAATGTAACCCATATTTGATATAATAACATGCTTTGACAAATTTCCCCTTAGTACTTTGGTGAAGCTACCAAGAAACCAACTAATTATGCAATTCAACAAACTTTGGTGAAGCTAAGTTAAATTACATAACCTTAATCACATTTATATTTCATTAAAACACATGTGAGCTATGAACCGCAAGCCTAACACTCCCTTAGAGTAATTAAACTCACGACACCTGCATTAAGTTTAGAGTAAGAAATTCAAGCAACTTAACATTTCCCGTAGGAATCATTAAGCCACCACCTAAAGACTACTCATGCTCACGGATTCAAGAAGTGGTCAAGTTCAAGTTTCCGATTCATTAGTTTCCTAAACATGCTTTCTAGGTGACTAAGCTAGCAAACACATTTAGTAAGCATTAAAGTTTAAAAACCCATAGATTCAAAACATGCATAAACATCAAACACATGAAAATTTACATTATTTGCACATAAGCTAGCCCTAGCCTCAAATCCAACTACTCACGACACATATTATTACAAGGGCTAAATACAAATTAATACCCTGTGGTTTAGGTCCAAAATCAATTCAGTCCCTGAACTTCTAATTTCATCAAAAACACCCCTGCACTTTCAATTTTGATCTAATAGGTCCAATTTGTTAGTTTTCCGACAATTGAGTTATTTAACTTGTTAATGTGGCTCATATATGGCCTATGTTTTATGATGTGGTGTCGAGGTGGTCTGCATAGTCAATTTAGGAGTGAGTCCTACTATTAAAAATAAATAGTTTTTCAACAAATAATCCAACTATAACTTGAACCCATAACAGAGTATTAACGAATTGGACCTATTAGATCAAAATTGAAAGTGCAGGGGTGTTTTTGATGAAATTAGAAGTTCAGGGACTGAATTGATTTTCGACCTAAACCATAGGGTACTAACTAGTATTTAGCCCTTATTACAAATACAAGCCATGAACATCAAATTAAAGAGATAAGGAAGAGAAAAGAGTCTAACCAACGTCCCATCTAGCTCTCAAAGATGTCAAATGATGAAAGAATTGCTTCAAAGTATGAGATTTCTGATTTTTACAACCCAAAACACCATACACATCCACAAAACTCAAGAACAAGCAAGGGCAAAGGCTTGGATATGTGAAAGCAAGTGTTGTGATTGATCTAGAGTGTGTAGTAACTTCGGTTTTGGCGAAACCCAAGTGTTTACACACCTATTTCTCACACAAACTTCAAGAATTATGTACAAAGTATGAAAAACTAGCCTAAAATTAGAGAAGAGAGAGATTTTAATGTTCCAAAATGAGGGAGTAAAGGGATGGACAGTTTTGGAAGAGAAAAATGGCTATTTAAAGGTCAAGACAATTCAAATCAACGGTGGAGATCAAAAGGAATCAATGGTGAGATCTATTTGACAAATGTGTAAGCACAAAATGTAGATCTAGTCTTTGATTCCACATAGAAATGACTTAGAAAGCCCATAGATATTTTGATGGAGGAGTTAAAGTACGGGTAGAATTGTCATTGTGCAAGGGAACAAGACAATAAATGAGAGATAAATGTGTAAGATGTAGGAATGAGACCATTTGTTATCTTTCAAATTTTGAATTTCAATCAAAATAACCATGACCTAAAGTCTTCCCACCTAAAGTTTCTAACCCTAGTCAGCTCTTCCTTGTCCTCCACACATGTTCTTGGGCGGCCAACTTGGCCGGAAATGGTCAGAATCCGGTGTTGACCTCTGTTGACTTATTTTTCGTCGTTTGCGCATTTTCTTCTCCTTTCTTCCTTCAATTAGATCTCCACCAAGACTTCAGAATTGACCTTTAACTTCTTCATACCAAATGTTCTTCTATGAGTGTAGATCATCCTGATAAAATTTCAGAACTTAGTTCACCATGCTTTGGCCCAAAATGCTGCCGGAATTCGTACAGGGTTTGAAGTTTTTGTCTTTTAGTTAGAAACTTAGACCGATCTTTTGAAGGTCTTCCACTCTGAACTAGCTCTTGAACTCTTCATACGAAATGACCCTTAGGATATGGATCTGGAAAGTTTCAACTCATTTGGAGTTCGTTTAGTTAGGTTTCTGCTCCTGCTTCCTTGTCTAGCTCACTTTCTCCTAACCGGAGTAGGAAAATGTGCTAAAGTTGAGTTTTTAGGGTATTTTTAAGCTTCTCCATTATTTCCTACCATGATAAGGAAAACATAATAAATAGATATAAATAACACAAAGTTTAAGCAAAAGTACAAGAGTAGGAGAATAATTACTAGGTAATTATAGACCTAACAGGTTCAGTTCCTGAGGATCTTCGATTTTTAGTCCTGTAAATGAAGCGACTAACAGGGAAAGGCCAAGGGAAACGACGATTTCTAAGGGAAAGGCAAGCGTGCCATTGGTGAACGGAAAAGATTTGATCAAACTTAGACAAAATAATTATTGTTCTAGGGTAATCAATAATAGCCGTAATCGGGCAGATGAAACGGTTTAGGGTAGGATCACATTAAGAGCATCGGAAAATTAAAGTCCAAACAAGGAAGCAATTAAAATCAATAAAGTAGTCCTGGAAATGAGAGAACCAAACCTAATAACTTACCCGGTTTGCAATACTCTGGTTGGTTTTCTCAAAGTGCCTCAAATCTTCAGTGTGATCTTCTAATTGATTCCATATGCTGAAAAAGATTAGGAGAGGAGGGTAAAGCAGCTTGATGATCCTACTGTTGTCATCTCGATGAAACAGAGTAGGTTCCGGTAGCTCTGAGCAAGTTGGGTTTAGAGTGATGATGATAACTTGAGGCAGAGATGTTGGAACTAGGTGGGTGTACATAGATCTTGAGCCAGGTGGTGTCCAGAGGTCTGGAGAGTCTTTTAGTGGGGTGACGCAAGGGCCCGGCCATGGCTACCACCCAACCTCTTTGGCGGCGAGGAAGCTAACACGAACAAAACCTAGGAGAGCTCTAAGGTTTGGAAGAGAAGCGCGTGTGGCCCCTGTCATGGTCTCTCATTCAATCAATATGATGTATCTTCTCTATATCTCTATATCAATTCTTAAATTATCATTCACCTCTAGCATGAAAATAATCTATGCTTTTCTATCTAATCCTATTTCTACTCAACAAGAAGAAAAAAAAAAGAAAAAAAAAAAGAAGGTTTGATATCCTATCTCTCTAATCAATCTCCAACCAGCGAGGTCAACAAACTATATAAACAAAACTCATAAACCTTTTACCCAAATCTGTAAAATGCATCTAAATCAAATAATTGAATTTGGGCTATGTGTTGCTTCCTTAGGCCATCTTCAATAAGGATGTCCAAAGGGCCAAAGGCTAAAATGTAGCCCTTATTTCATTTCCAATAACAAATTTTAAAAGGGCCAAAGAGCCACATAAGGGCTATCAGGCTAATAAGAGGGCTAAGTTTAGCCCTTTGGCTGGCCTAGTCCAAATTGGTGGCCCCAGCAGAAGACCCAAACGTGGAGAAAATGGGATGCTAGAAGAAGACCAGGGGGGCATGTGGCAGCTTGCAATTGGTTTAAATTGAACCAATTTGATTCCCAACGGTCAAAAGATGATCAATGGCTATCAATTAAAAATTGATCACCACAATTGCAAATCAATTGCCAATATTATATGGCTGTTATTTACACAACGGCTAATATTTTTTTTTTTTTAACAAAACAGTAAAATTTGAAAATATCATTTTCTCTATAAATACAACCATAATTTCTTTATAATTTCACACCTTAGTTTTCCTTCTACAATTCACTTTAACAAACTTCTTCTATATTTATATTCTCTTTCTAGTGAAAAACATGACCATCAAATGAGCTGATTGGACAAGAAAGGAAGATGAAGCTTTTTGCATTGTGTTCATCCAAGTATCCGAAAACTCCGACAAAGGTATGAGCCAAAAAGAGACTGGCATTTGGAAACAAGTGGAGCAAAAGTTTAAAGAATTTTTCAATGGTACTCCTCCAAATGTTTGAAATTTTGAGAGTTGTAAATCTCGATGATTAGAGCACCCATTACCTAAGATCCAAGTCATGGGTTCGAGTCACCATGGGGGTAGGAGTGAAATCCTTTTATTCTCTTTAAATTTAATGAAAAACAAAAAAAATCTCGATGGCAAAAAACACATCTTCCCACAAATGAACAAATGACATCAATGCGTCAAACTCGCCGAGAGGAGGATTCATAGTGGAGCTAATCAATCCAACCAAGTAAGATCTCTTTTACATAATTTTTTTTTTTTTAAATTTGCTTAGCAAGTAATTGTAATTTTTTTTGAGAAAATTAGAAAAACCAAAAAATGAAGCTCCTATTAAGAAAAACCCATTCTTATATTTTCTTTTAATCTACACCCATTCACATAAATAAACCTTATAGGTTTTCAGTCTATAATTAAGTTTTTTCACGTTTTTTTAGTTTGACTATTTTACCCTTCTGATTGAATAAGGAAAATATTCCGAAAATATAGCTTTTTTAAAAAAAAATTTAAATATGACATCAGTTATAAACACAAATTAGAATTTAATACAATCGATTTATTTTTCATTATTTAAAAACGATTAATTGCCTTAATTATTGTATATCTCTTCCTTTCTGATTTGATCTATATTTTTGCCATTTTTTAGTAGATATGTTTGTGTAGATATTCCTATTATTAGATATCTCAACGTGATTAATCGCCTTAATTATAGTATATAACTTATGCCATATTTTAGGAGATATGTTTGTGTAGATATTCCTTATTTAAAAAGATTAATTGCCTTAATTATTGTATATCTCTTCCTTTCAGATTTGATCTATATATTTGCTATTTTTTAGTAGATATGTTTGTGTAGATATTCCTATTAGATTTCGTAGATTTCTCAACGTGATTAAACATCCTTATGTGGAGATATTCCTATTATTAGATAGCACCTAAACTCTAGGTGGGAGTATTCTTTAGCCATCAAGAACTTGTAGAATCTATTGAGAAACAATAAGAGGAAAAAGAAACATGCAATCAAGAACTTGTAGAGTCTATTATACCTATTCAATAGCATAAACCCTGAAAAATTACAAAACAAATACTTCTTCGTTAGGAACACACACACCTATTGAATAGGTAGCAAACACAATGCTCATCAACCATGCCAATCGGATTAAAGGAATATGCAGTTGAACAAAGGTAACCCACCAACCTCTGATTGTGCGATCCATTTATATCACAATCACAATTTGAAATCAAAAACATAATCGTATGATTGTGGAGAAGGTCGCACCTAAACTCTAGGTGGGAGTATTCTTTAGCCATCAAGAACTTGTAGAATCTATTGAGAAACAATAAGAGGAAAAAGAAACATGCAATCAAGAACTTGTAGAGTCTATTATACCTATTCAATGCATAAACCTTGAAAAATCACAACACAAATACCTCTTCGTCAGGAAGACACACACCTATTGAATAGGTAGCAAACACAACGCTCATCAACCATGCCAATCGGATTAAAGGGATATGCAGTTGAACAAAGGCAACCCACCAACTTCTGATTGTGCCATCCATTTATATCACAATCACAATTTGAAATCAAAAATATGATCGCATGGTTGTGGAGATATTGATACCGGCTTTGAATGTAGAGATTAAGCTTTTGAATGTGGAGATTACATAACCTCCAACCCAAAGGAGAGTTTTCAGTTGTTGGAATCAAGGGTTGAGTAATTCCGGGCAACGTCTATGGGCAGCCGTTTCATGACTTCCATCGGCAGCAAGACTGGATTTTAATATTAATCCTATTTAATAGGTGAATGGGGAATTTGATAGTGGCAGTTTTAGTAATTCTTAACAACATTGGGTTTTAATATTTGTCCTATTTAATAGGTTTTTTTATTTTGAATAAACCTAATTAATTGGTTTGGGTGTATATTAAAACACTCTTATGGATGAGTTTATTCTAAAAGGGGTGTGTGAATTTGGGTGTAGAATCAAACCCCCCCCTTTTTTTTTCATGAAACTACTCTTATTGTTATTATATATATATATATATATATATATATTTTTTTTTTTTTTTTTTTTTTTGTTATAGCAACACTTAACTGAGGATTTTTACAAGGATGATATGAATGGAAAAAATTTTCACCATCAAAGTTGTTACAATTTGTGTAGCAATAGTTGGGTGACGTTTGATGATTCACCACTAGAAAACTTTGGTTCATTACCGGTGCAAAGAAACCTCCATTTTTCCTTAGAAAATGATGAAGAACCAAACAGATCTACTTCGACACCAACTTCGAATCCGGATTCCCTTCTTAGACCAATGAGACGAAATATGGCAAGAAAACATAAATTGAAGGCCAAAGAAAAAGAGGATAAAGTTTTTCAAGAAAAACTATTGGCTAACATAGAGTAAATGAGAGAAGAAAACATCAAAGCGGAAGAGGCAAAAATCATAAGAGAGAAAATGAAGGAGGATCGACCAGAGAGGGAGAGGGAGAAGGAGAGGGAGAGGGAGAGGGAAGAAGTCATTGTAATGATGCAAACCGTTTATTTTACTCCAAGGAGCAAGACATATTTTGATTGGAAAAAGAGGGAATCTCTTGAAAGGCTAAGGGCACTTGTTTCCTAATTCCACTACAACATCCAATGATTACCATCCATGTATGGAAACCGAAAACGACTATCATCCACGTATGGCATCTGAAGATGACGAATGGTTTGGTTATTTTATCAATTCGGTCAATGTTTTTTTAATAAATTGTTCAAGTTATGTAGAAATGTAGGCGGTCGAATTTGTTTTAGGGGTCGTGACTACTTACCCAATTTTAGTCTAAATATTGTCCACTTGCTCCACTAAGAATTTTTTAACCCCATTTACTCGATCTAACATTTATTGATAGTATTGCCCTCATACTCTCTCTCTCTCTCTCTCTCTCTCTCTCTCAACTCCCCCCAGCACTCTCACTATGAATCCAATCCAATCCAATCCTTCTCCTCTTCTCCCTTCAGGCCACCCTCTCCCACGCCACCACAGCCTACCCTTCCATTCCGGGAACCACCCCCGTCGACGTCTCCTCCGACGCCACCGCCACCAACTTGATCCCCCCTCGCCGCGAAGTCCACTGAAACGGCCGAATCTTCGACATCAGCCATGGAGCCACCACTACAGCCCCGACATGCCGGCGTTAGATCGAATCTTCGACTCCGTCGACGGCGGCGGCCAGTTCCTCTGGCTCCCCAACAGCATGAAGAACGACACCATTGCTAACAACTCCGAGATGAAGCTCCGCACCCACACCTGAACCTATGTCGACGCTTCTGGCCAAGTCTTCGATCACTAGTTCGACGCCGGCTTGGACGTCGATACTCTCGACTTGGATGTCCGCCATCAGAGACGATCTCAATTGTCATGGTCCCCAAAGCCAACCCCAAGATCAGAGCACTGCATCTGGACTCCGCTCCCCTTACAAACCACTCCCCGACCACTCCTGCACCGGCCTCATTCTCCAGAGGGTGCCCATAACACTTTTTTTTTTTGGTATACTGTGAGCTTCCAGAATGGGGAAGGGAAAAAAAAGAAAAAAAAAAAGTGAACGTGTACAATTGAACATATAAGTTGATCAATTATGTCTGTAGTGTATTCATTTTGGTTTGGGAGTTTATGCAATTCACTTGAGGGCAATAATATGATTATTGGAGAGCAATAATAAGATTATTGGATGACAATTATAAGATTACTGAGGGAATAAAATGTTTATTGGGGTAATAATAAGATTATTGGGGGGCAATAATAAAATTATTTATTTGGATAAACCTCCGAAAGCTTTCAAAATTCAAAACATCTTCATTTTTCACAATCATTGATCCCCAATAACAAGTTTATTGGGGAGCAATAATATGTTTATTGGGGGGGGGGGGGGGGGCAATAATATGATTACTAGGTATTATTGGGGGGTAATAAAATCAGACGCTAGAATCCGGTTACCGGACCGGTAGCCAGATTCCGGATTCCGCCACCGGTCGCCGGAGTCCGGTCACCTGAATCCGGCAAGGTCTCCCATCCTTTTCTCTCTAAGTAACAAAGAAGGAGAGGGCAAAATTGTCCCCAAAAAAAATTTAAAAAATACTTAATTGGGTATTAGGGAAATAATCTCTTAGAGTGTTTGGATAAGTGGGCAATCTCTTAGAGTGTTTGGGTAAATGGGCAATTTTTAAACTAAAATTGAGTAAATAATCATTTTCCCTTTGTTTTATGTCAATAAAGTTTATGCAATTTTAATCTTATGAAATAAAATGGTTGGACCATGAAGAAAATTAAATACAACTTTTATTCATTACAAATTAAAGTAAGCAACCACATAATCAAAAGAAAACAAAAACAAGCCACATAATAATAATAACAAGAAGAAAAAAACAACAACATTTATTGATGAGGATTATAACATGACAATAAATTGTCAATTATTACCTCATCTAGCATAGATATTCTCCTAGCATCGTCTATTTGACCAAACATGTTGGATAAGGTCATTTCGTAGATTATTATTTCCAACACGAGTGCGTATCCTTCTGTAACGAGACATGTATTCAGTCATTGTGATATGTCCAGTTCTTGGATTACGCGGCAAATTTGGGCCATCATATATTCTTGCTCGAGCTCTCCTTGACCTATTTGGATTCGGCTCATCATCGTCGAACTCGCCATTGTAGTAGTCATCTCATTCATCCTCAATAATCATGTTATGAAGTATTATGCAAGCCAACATGATTGTCGATAATGCTCCCAATGGTGAACGTCTGAGAACATTGATGTCATTCTGGGCTCTAGGGATTCCAAAAAAAGAATGCCAGATACAAGTGTTTGGACCTACCACAGCATCAAGAACAATGGTTGGTTTTTTTGATTTGCCGCTGAAGCTGCCTTGCCATCCCACCAGACAATTTTTCCACTGTCAATGCATACAATCAAGCGAACCTATCATTCCAAGAAATCCACGTCGCTCAGCTCTTTGTAAAAGCTTATCCAAATCTTCTGTTGTAGGAGCCCGAAGGTAGCGTTCTTGATAAATGGTGAGAATAGTACGACAAAATCAACTAAGGTTCTTAATGGCAGTCGATTCAGGCATACGAAATAATTCATCTAAGGAATTAACCGAGCATGTAGTAGCTAGCATTCGAAGAGCGCAAGTCAATTTTTGGTGAGGCGAGAAGCCCGAACACTCAGCACAATCTTGTGACTGCCTAAAGTATGGGTCCGCTGTCTGGGCATGCTCTAACATGCGAAGGAATACTGACAGGACCCGCCTCGGATTTCACCCTGAAATCCGAAGAGGCCTTGCGGGGCCCACCTTAGAAGAAATTCTACCAAAATTTTGACAGAACTTCCCCTAAAAATGGACAACCCAAAACCTGTAAAAAAAAACATTTACACTTCTAAATCATCCATCCTTATTCTCCTGAAGCCACCCTGCTCCCTATATTATAACATCTCCCATATCACAAAACAATTCTGAAACTTAAGAATATTAATCTCAAGAGTTATCAGAGCAATCTATTTCTCAGGCGTACAAGAAGGTAGAATACAAGATAAACGACCAATGATTTTATAATGCGGAAGCTATGACAGCTATGCCTCAACCCCAAGTACGCTCGACCTCAAGCTAAACTGGCCTGCAAACTGGGAATTTAACACCGAAGGGCCCAGGGGAAAACATTTAAAATCCGTTAGAGTGAGTGGACGAAAAATAAGTACTTTCAAATGTATAAGTAAAACTTAATGCTTTCCCAAGTTATTCTCTAAAATCTCGCATGCAGTAACAATCTTGAAAACACTCTTAATTATCCTCTTTACTGAAATCTCAATCACGTAACAAGAACATCTTGAAATCTCTTAAAATCTCATCCTCAATCCTTATAAAAACATCCTTTTCATGAGGCTCGTTTGATGACTAGAAAGGACTGCTGTCTAGTCATCTCATGCCATCTAGGAGGGACTGCCACCCAGATGACGCATCAGAAGGGACTGCCCACCGGAATAGGAGGCGGTGGATAGATGGGACTGCCAACTAGCCACATGTAGTAGACGAGACTGCCGACTAACCACAGATAGTAGACGAGACTGCCGACTAACTACCTCATGTCATCTGGAAGGGACTGCCAACCAGGTGACGCATCGGATGAGACTGCCAACCGGGCTGTAGTATGGAAGGGACTGCCAACTAGGTAAGATACGCATGCGCCAAAACTGGCCTCCTTAATAAACTGAATAGCCTCCTCAAGAAACTGAAAATAACCTCTTTCAATTACTTGCTTTCGGAAAAAAACTCGGTATTACTTCAATAAATCAATAATAATTCACCGAAAGCATAACTCAGGATTAACTCACTAAATCAAACCTCAATATCTCAATAAATCCTCGAAAGCATAAAATCAAATACTCTGTAAATCAATAAATGCTTTCGGAAAGAAAACTCAATCTAACTTCAAGGCTGATAAGTACGGAGCTTAAAGCTCAATAAATCTCGATAATTCAATCATGCTCAAAAATTCGATGAAACATTCGTACTCGTGAATCCTCATAAAAACCGATATTCGAAATCCATAATTCTCATAATATTTGCTAAATCAGTTACTTCCCGAAAATCATTCCTCAACTCAATAACTCATGAATGACTATCTCAAAAATCTACTAAAAGCCCTCGGGAAGGAATTTCAATACTAATCTCGTAATCCATAAATAAATTTCGATAAATCAACGTTCAAATATTCAAAACATAATTAAATCTCAATTGGAAGAAAATAATAATACTGCATGCGGAATTAATTTAAAAATAAATGTCCACTCACTATACTATTTAGGCGACCACACAAACGGTTTCCTTCGTCGAGCAGTAGCTTGGTACGTCGTCCTGTACACAAGTATAATTCGTGAATAACAATCTGGAAATTAAATACCATTCCCACATCATATCCTCATAAATCACCTATCCACTTCTTCTTGGATTCAATCCAAACTTTACCACCATTACCAATTTATCGATTAAGTATTCCAAAGCGGAAACAAGGGAAAAATACGAAGGTCGGATTCCCATAATCGACACCCGTCTCACTAAAGTTCAGAAATTCCTAATCCATATCAAATCACTCCAAAATCCACCAAAAATCACATTTACAAACTCTACAACAAATATAGGATTTAACTAGCTTAAAAAAAAACAGAATATAAATCACTGTTCATACACCGCACTATTCACCATCGCACTATTCATACGGCTACACTGTTCATGCGGCGCCCAACTCCTCCTCTGACCACCAAATTTCAACCACAGAATCATCTCAACATTCTAAGCACTTTTCATAACTGTGACCAAGTGAGAAAATACCTTGAAATGCTCTAATTTTGCCGATGAACACAAACCCGGAAATCTCCAAACCCACCAATTTGGAAATCCTTCAAATTCACCTTCCAAACGTGGAAATTCCAACTAGAAGTCTTGAGGGGAGATGATCAGTGACTCGAGGCGCTCCTAATAGAGCCAATTTCACCGCCGAAGATAGCCGGAAACTAGGGAATTTCGCCGGGGAAGCAAACTGCTACAGTAACAATGCTTGCATAAATTTGGGGTTTTCCGGCCAAATCGCCGATACCCACTGGTACCATCATGTAGAGGAGGAAGAGATGGTCCAAGGACAACTGGAATCAAGTCAATCGGACGCCGGACGGTGAAGAAATCGGAAAAAGAAGGAGAGAGTGCGACGCGGGGGAAGAGGGGGAGAAAATCGGGGAGAGAGAAAATGACGAGTTACCACAGTAACTCGTCCTATTTATAGAAAGTTACCATGAACAGTAACTTTACTATTTCGCTTATAACTTTTGCATACAAACTCCGATTTTATATACCACATATGCACGCGCTCGGTTTAACGTCCTCTACAATTTCATGAAGGAAATTTTCTCAAATTTTAACCCGAACAAAAAATCAACTTTTAAGGCCCCCTAAAATGTTGAAACGGAGCCAAAAAGTAAATGTAAATGTCGTTTACCCATCGAAAGACTTGTAAACTGGTAAATTCGGGTTCGGGAAGTCACAAATACTTCACGCTAGCTCATCTTGTAACGTCGTCTGAAAGTTTCGGTAGGGTACATAGGGTTAGCTACAAAGTAATCATTTAACAACTTTTCATTAGCTACCTTGCGTGATTGGTGATTGGTAGCACGGCCTGGAATAGAATCTTCCCATTGCGGTTGTTGTTGGAGTGGGTTAGTAGCCAACCAGCTAACTACTTCCGCTATAAGTTGTGTTGTATTTCTTTGCCTATGCGCATCATATTCTTCATCTTCTTCGTCATATTTCTCGTCTTCACGTTGCCTCTCAT
This sequence comes from Rosa chinensis, assembly GCF_002994745.2. Taxonomy (NCBI): domain Eukaryota; kingdom Viridiplantae; phylum Streptophyta; class Magnoliopsida; order Rosales; family Rosaceae; genus Rosa; species Rosa chinensis. The sequence goes on from NC_037094.1 coordinate 38,480,019, forward strand.
TCCACTGAGAAAACTAGTTGGAATTCATTGCAAAATATAAGAAAAAGTTATAAACTGAACAAACAATTAGAGAAGAGAAAGATGAGATAGTGATATATGCAATCAAAACCACTCTTTTTATTGAGGTTTGAAGCTGAAGATAGAATAGCCACATATGCATAAAATCTAATCGAAAATCTAGGGAGTTGATCACAGTGCGACACATGGCATTCACAAATACTATCCGAACAATGATCAGTTTTGCCACGCGCGTCGACACTATATCTAATCGAGAATCTAGAGATTTACTTGCGAAAGGGGCACGTGGCACTTAAAAATCATATCCGAAAATGTTAGAAAAAATACCACATAGATACCTCATCCAAACATATACTTTTAAAAACTTAATTTTTATCTCAAAAATTAATTTTGGTCTACACTACTGTCGTGATTTTGGACACAAGGTCTATTGATTATGGTATATACTACTGCTGTGATTTTGGACACAAGGTCGATTGATTATGGTGCTGCCTTGATCCTGAATTTGTTTGCATGATTGATAATGGATGTTGGTTCATGAGAATTGTGGGTAGTTTAGATATTTTCAGACTGTGTTTTTAGTAAAATGCTATGATAGCAAATTAATAGGTGGAGTATTTATTAAGACGTGTGTATTAAGTCATTGGAGCTGTGTATTTTTAAAACTTGTCAAAATGATATTTATGACTAATTTTGACAATATTTAACAGTTGAATAATAATAATAATAATAATAATAATAGCCGATGAATACCTTATAGGGAGAGGGAGAGGCATGAATAATTGGCAATAAAAAAAAAAAAAGGCTGGAATTGAAAGCGACGAGTAGGAGACACGAGAGGTAAGCTGTAGGGAATTCAGGGTACGAATAGCATCGCTGTTGGCTCCGCTCCACCCTCACACAACCAACAAACACTTTAATTATTTTTTTTTATCAACAAGGGAGAGTGCAAACTACGCGCCCGCCCACCCAACCAACCAACACTCAGCACCAAACTTTTCACTCTCTCTCCGCCTGTTCCTGTCTGTTTAAAGCCAACTCAAGCTTTTATTCTCCCAAAAAAAAAAAAAAAGCTTTATTTATTTATTTTTCATCTAGAAAGTAATTCAATAATAATAATAACCAGAATTAATTGCTGTGGAAAAGAAAAGAAGAAAAAGAAGAAAAAGAAAATAGAAGCAGCAGACAAGGGGGGTGGTGTCGGCTTCAACCAAACACGACCTTATCATCCATCTTCTCATTCTCATCGTCCATCTTCCCGATCCCAATCCCAGTCCCCCAGCTCCTCGATCTTCTCACAAACCCTAATAACCCTAATCCAGTTCCAGTTCCAGTGACTCATCTCTCGCCGCCGTCAGGTATCACTTACTGCTCAGTAAAACCTTTTCTTCTTTTTTTACATTTCAACTCTCATCTTTGTTTGGTTAAAATTAAATTTGGGGTTTTGGTCTGCTCCCCTTCTGTGTAAGAGATCCAGAGTTTGATTTGCTTGGTCTGAAATGGAATGCTTCAATTTTTTGTTTTTGGTCATAATGAATTAGAACCAAGGGAGAAACTCGTGTTTTGGAATTCAAAGTTAGCAACAATGTTTTAGATCGCCTTGGATGGAAGATTTTATTGATTTTGTTCCCAATTCTAGAAAAGAAGAAGAAGAAGAAAAAAAAAGAGTTCATTTCCCAATTTACTTTTACTGAAAAGATTGCCCATATTACGAAAACGAAGGTAGACCGAAAAGTTTAAATTTTCAGGCCTTATGGTTCATAATTTGAGCTCCAACTTTGTATTTAACCCTCAAAGCTGGCTCCTTGAGCTGATTTTGCATTCATTATGGGTGGTTTCTTCTAGTTCCTTGCCTTTGTTTTTATATAAATAGCCGTGTAACACTAGGGTTTCCGCAGAATAAAGCTTCGGTGGTCGGAGGATATTTGGTTAGTCTTGCTATGGCGCTCTCGGCTTCAAATCATCCCTCAGGAGTTTCCCGTCCAGGTTTAAGTAAAAAAAAAAAAAGAAGAAGTTTATGGGATGCTTTCTGATGTGCTGTATTCAATAGAAATAGTGTGTTTATAGCAAGGGGTCTCTAACAGGCTGGAAATGTCTTTGCCTGACTATTGGGGTGTCAAGGCTTAACTTTGTCAACTATTTTTTAGGGACAAGTGATGCTTTGTTTAAGGAGCTATGGCATGCTTGTGCTGGACCCCTTGTCACCCTGCCACGTGAAGGGGAGCGAGTTTATTACTTTCCCCAGGGACACATGGAACAGGTAAGTTGGAGTTCTAAGTTTATCTCATGGTTGCACATGCGATTTTCATCCTTAGTACTTTGGTTTATTGGTGCAGTGCGTTTGGTTTGTGGAACTTCCTCCTTTGAAATGTCTTTTTCTTAATACTCTCAGTGACGGATTATGAATAGCATGTGTTCCTGAATGATGTATATGTTGCTGTTAAAATGAAAAAACCATGCTATGGAGATAAATATAGTGAGTTAATAGTTTGTCTTCTTTCTTTAAAAAAAAAAAGAAACAATGCATCTCTAGATTTCTTTTATATAATTTTACTTGTTCTCGATATCCAAATTTCTTTCTGTTTTAGTAATTTTACATAAAGTGTAACTTGTAAAATGAATCAGAATTATATGCGAGTGACTTGTTAGTCACCTGTATTCACATTTTTCTTATAAGTTGTGACCTGAAGTTGAGCTCAAATCGGCTTAGCTTATACCACCATGATATCAATTTGTAAGGTGAATCTTGATTTTTCTGTTTTGTTTCCTAGAGTTATATTTAACCAACTTTTTTTCTTAAGTAATAATAATAGGGTTTAGGGTTTTAAATCTGTCAGCATCTTTCTTTGAGTATCTTAAGTTATTCTTCTGTAAGTTTCCCCGTATCTGACAATTATCTATCATCATAAAGTCAACCAGAATTGTCTAATTCTCCATTTCCTCCGTCATTTTACTTTGTCTACCTCAATCTGTTTACATGGGAGTATCTTTTTTTTATAGCTGGAGGCGTCAATGCATCAGATGTCGGAGCAGCAAATGCCTTCATTCAATCTGCCATCCAAAATTTTATGTAAAGTTGTTAATGTTCAGCTTCGGGTGGGTGACATCATGCTTATTTTTATTTGCCATTGTCGATCCTTTTGCTTGGTGTGGGTCAGTATTTGGCCTATTTTCATCCTTCTAGTTATATGATTAGTTCATAAACCTGAGTGTAGGCTGAACCAGAAACCGACGAAGTTTATGCACAAGTTACTCTGCTACCAGAAACTGATGTGAGTTATCTGTCCCTCCAAATAATCGTAACCTGTAACTGTATTAGTCATTTTTGGTGATAGTATGTCCTTTGTAGTTGCATCTTGTATCTAGTCGTAATTGATTTCAACCTTAATGAATCAGCAAAGCGAGGTAACAAGCCCAGATCCTCCTCTCCCAGAAATTCCACGCTGTACAGTCCATTCATTTTGCAAGACACTTACTGCTTCTGACACAAGCACACATGGGGGATTCTCTGTCCTTCGGAGGCATGCTGATGATTGTCTGCCACCACTGGTTAGCATCATTGATCCTTTTCATTTATTAACCTTTTGTTAAATTAAAGTTCTACCTTGGTTACATACTTTATGTCGTGTGTGTGTGTGTGTTTTCTCTTTCTACGATTAGGTTGCTCATTTATCTGTGCATAGCCTAAATTTAATTTTTTGTTTGTTTGTTAGGATATGTCTCAGCAGCCTCCTTGGCAAGAACTAGTTGCAACTGATCTACACGGAAATGAATGGCATTTTCGGCATATATTTCGAGGTTGATTGCTTTTTAATTTTTGTTTTGAATGGTTATGAACACTCTGGTTAACGGGGAATGTGTCTATGCTTGCATTATATTTATGTTACAAACGATTTTTAATGTTTTGTTTAATTATTTTTTATTTTTAAAAAAAATCTAAATTAACACCACAGGGGTTGACCCTGTGATTGGTGCTGAGTAGGCATTTCATTTGTGCAATGTCCTATGGTCTGATGGGATATTGCAGTGATCAAAACCTAGGTAGCATGAGTCGTGTTTGACATCCGAAGTCTATAGATTAAGTCTTTCAATGATTCATATGCCAATAGTCCCTACAGAACGGTGATTATGTAAGCTTTGAAAGCCAGAGGACAGTCACTGCCATAAAGTCCCTTTTGGGGCCCTCCTTTTGGTCATCAGTATCTTCTGAGTTAGGCGGTGTTCATTTCATGCAAGTGTCTTGGTGTTTATCTGTTTGCTTTTGTTTTAGGTAGCTCATACATTTAGAGTTGTCTAGTTTTTTACAGGGGACTTCTTGTCCCGTCGATGGGTCTTTTTTGTTCTCTTTTATGGAAGTTTGTTTTTAAAGAGAACAGTCAAAAGTTTTTGAGATTTTTCACTAATGTGTTAAGAATAAGTTGACTTGGAGTGAGTCCAAGGCACAATCTTTTAATCTCTCTTCGAGCTATTCCTAGAAACCTCTGGTGTGATGCCAAAGTCTGGATCACTCCTCTTCTTTGTGCTTTATTTGTGTTGATTGTCCTACATCATCACGTCGTACGTAGTTTCTTCCATTATCACATCGTATGTAGTCTCTTCCTCTGGTGTGATGCCAAATTCTGGATAACGCTTATCTTCTTTGTGTTAATTCTTTTCTGTCCTCCATCACATCGCATGCAGTTCCTTCCATTACCATGTCAAGTTAGTCCTCAAAAAGTTACTTGCCATGGGAAATAAATACCTATGGATGTCCTAGGGACTTTTTTGTGCTAGACTTTCTGCTTTTTGGTTGGGATGTTGCATTCTTGAACTGACTAATCATTATTAGCATCTTGGTTCAGCCTTATTTATCTATTTATTGTACTCATTTATTCCTGAAGACCTTTCTGTTTCATATCTAGCATGTATATCATATCCATATATGCCATTTTGCATGGGATTCAGATATATATATATATATATATATATATTTTTTTTTTTTCTTTTTCACTTTGTTAGTGTTACTAAGCTTTTCTATCTCTTCAAAAACAATCCAGGGCAACCTAGGCGCCACTTACTCACAACTGGGTGGAGTGTCTTTGTTAGTTCCAAAAAATTAGTAGCTGGTGATGCGTTTATATTCCTAAGGCAAGTCTGGTAAATGAAGAAGAAGAGTTGTTTTTCTTTCGTTACTTTTAAGATTTGCATAGTTTTTTTTATGCATTACATTTATGTTCCAGAGGTGAGACTGGGGAGCTGCGTGTCGGTGTCAGGAGACTGATGAGACAACCAAGCAATATGCCATCTTCTGTCATTTCTAGTCACAGTATGCATCTTGGAGTCCTAGCTACTGCATCTCATGCCATTGCAACTGGGACACTATTTTCGGTCTTCTACAAGCCAAGGTCTTGCCTCTTTTACACGTGGAGGCTGTTCATTTCTTATGTGTTTTCGCTGTTCTTGTAATCTGACTATAGTTCCTACTTTCAAGACTGTTGATTTTTTTTAAATAATTTTTATTATATATATATATAATTTTTATATTTTTATATATCATACGACAGATTTTGTATATATGTATTGGTGGTTTCTTTGACTGATATGTCTAGTTTGTCAGAATTTGACTATTTCTGCTGACATGAACTGTTGTTCTTTTAGAGTCTATTAGTCTTGTTAGAGAAATTAGACATCTCTAAATAGGGTTGTGGCATTTTAAAATTTCAAGCCCCATTGATTGCACACTGCTTTCTATTTCTCGGTGTTTGTTTGTTTCTTTTCTCTTTGTATTTCTCATATATACGTCATAAAGTAAAATCTTCTTTTTGGCTCCAATTGTGCAGAACAAGTCGATCTGAGTTCCTTGTTAGTGTCAACAAGTACCTTGAAGCTCGTAGTCACAAACTCTCTGTTGGGATGAGGTTTAAGATGAGATTTGAGGGTGAGGAAGTTCCTGAAAGAAGGTCTGTTTTCGATGCATGGTTCTTCTCTAAAATCATCCACTAGCATTTTCTGACCTAAAATATTTTACTGAACTGCAGGTTCAGTGGCACGATTGTTGGTGTTGGGGATAATACATCACCTGGATGGGCAAATTCTGAGTGGCGATCTCTAAAGGTTCTATATATTTTCTAATGATGATCCTAATTGGTGTTGACCGGTTCCAACAACATATTTTCTATGGTGATAAATTTGTGATGGGGAATTACTAGTAAATACTAGATTATAATGTAGTTATAAAATTGAGTGGAAATTAGAATTATATTCCTTTTTAAATGGAAGAGGAATAACATAACACAGTTTATATAATTTTTCTTTTGGTGTGTGTTTGTGAGAGAGAGGGTGCTGGGCCTGTTATAGTAGTTTCTGTAATGTTTTAGCTTTGAGTACATGTGGACCATGTATGAATTATGAAGAGATATAACTAGCAAACCTAGGTTATCTAAGTTCAAATAGATTCCCTCTCAAGTCGATTCAGATTTATGTTTGAAATTTTTTGTATTTCTGTTAAGTTTTATTAGCATGTCGCAAAGTAGAAGATGTATAACCTGTTTCTGAAGTCTAAATAATTCAAAGTTTGATAAACAAATACTTAAAAGTACATCTCATTGCATGAAAACACCAATCTCTCCGGGGAAACCTCTCAGAGAGATGCCAAAAACTATACTGTCCCATAACAGGACCTCTACTCCCCCACTTATACCTGCATATATTCTGCTGCTCCTCTCCAGCCAAAGAACCTAAGAATTCTGATATTGGTCACTACTGATTATACTATCACTTTGTGATCACTATCCTTATTTTTCTTTTTTTGGCTAAGCAGGGGGAGCAAGACGTTAGTTGCTCCTTTAGTATTGCATGTGGTGCTTATTGTTTAGGTATGAAGAGCGTGACTTATGTTTTCCTTGACCATTTCTTTAGCACCTGTGTCCGTACGTAATCAAATATGGAACAAGTTCTTCTTTTTTAATTATTATTTTTATTTCCTTTTTACTCTGATGAGCATTTAACATGTACTTTTCACTTGGTTTTACTTTATCTGTTTGAGTTTTCCATTTCTTGAAATTGCATTTCTATCAAGCGGTGATTTATATTTTACATATTTTTGTTTTCCAGGTCCAATGGGATGAACCCTCATCTATATTGCGGCCAGATAGAGTCTCACCTTGGGAATTGGAGCCCTTGGTAGCAACTACTCCACTAAACTCCCAACCTGCACTGAGAAACAAGCGGGCACGACCTCCTGTTTTACCTTCCTCATCCCCAGATCTTTCTGCACTGGGTATATGATTGTTTTCTTAATGACGTGTCAATTCCAATCTGTCTTCATGTAGACTTTTGATTCAAAATTAATTCTGTATGGTCTTCGGGTATTAGGTGAGTGGAAATCCCAAGTAGAATCTCCTTCGGCTTTCTCATATAATGACCCACAGCGTGGTCGAGACCTCTATCCATCACCCAAGTATAGTTCTGCTTCAAAAGCCAATTCTCTTTGTTTTAAGGGCAATAATTCTCTAGCTGCTGTTTCTGCGAACCCAATGTTTTGGTCCAATCGAGTTGAAGCCGTTACGGAGTCTTTATCACCTGTTATGAGAGATTCGGTGGAAAGGAGACAAAGCACTGGGAATGGCTATAGGCTGTTTGGAATTCAGTTGCTTGATAACTCTAATGTAGAAGAGACTTCACCCATGGTAGCGTCTGGAAAGCTGGGGGATGTTCAACCAATTTCTTCATTTGATGCTGAATCTGACCAACACTCAGAACCATCAAATGTCAACCGATCTGATCTTCCTTCAGGAAGTTGTGACGCTGAAAAATCATCCCTCAGATCACCTCAGGAATTGCAAAGCAGGCAAATTCGGAGTTGCACAAAGGTAGTTCATCTCTCCTTTACCCTCAAGTATATAGTATTCTGTCTTTTTTACTGCCTTTGGGGCAGTTTTTGGTTCCGTAAGCTATGGGCGATTTGTGTCCGTATTTGGGAGCTTGCATATAACTTCTGCGCTTTTCTTTTTGATCTTATGAAATCCTATTAGCAGTAGTTTATCCTGTTCTATGACTTCTATCCTTCTCAGAAGTAATGTGGTGTTGGGTTTTGTTGGTCAATGTCTTAGGTCTTTGTTTTTCTGTTTTCCTCTTTAGGTTCATATGCAAGGGATTGCAGTAGGAAGAGCTGTAGATTTAGCACGGTTTGAGGGATATGAGGACCTGCTTAAGAAACTGGAATATATGTTTGATATTGAAGGCGAGCTGAGTGGATCTACCAAGAAATGGCAAGTTGTCTACACTGATGATGAGGATGACATGATGATGGTTGGGGATGACCCATGGCAGTAAGTGATCCAACCAACGCCTTAATTCTTCTTTCCAGTCTCACACCTGAAAATGAATTCTCAAGTACTTCAGTTAGAGCTAACGGTGATTTTAAAGTTAGCAAATGATTTGATGGTGTCTAATCAGATCTGTTATATTCCTCCTAGCTAGAAGTAATTAGAATACTGAATCTAAATTTTTTGAACAAAGAAATATCAACTTTGTCTGCCCTATAGCTGTTGAAATGAATCTAACTGTTGCAATGTGGTCATTCTGTAAAATCTGTGTTTTGTAGTGAGTTCTGCAGCATGGTAAGGAAGATTTTCATCTATACAGTGGAGGAAGTGAAGAGGTTGTCACCCAAGATAAAACTTCCAGTAGGTGGAGAGGCTAAACAAGGCAAGCCAGATTCTGAAGCAGCTATCAATGCAGAAGATGGGTCGTCTATTATGGGGACGGCATATTGATATGCCAGCACGGATCTAGCTATATGAAGAGCATGGAAAGAAAAAATTACCAGAAGAAATTGAAATTGAAAGAATAGAACACGACTTTCCAGAGAATGTCTGCTTGGATGATGCTGTGTATGGACAAAGTAGTCAAGCCGGAATAACTGGTACAGTTTTCCAGCATGTTGAACTGGAGGGAGTGCAATTTGGAGTCGCTGGTTGCGACAGCGTACTGGTGTTTTGTTTGTGAAATAGTCTAGTATCTCCACGAGGATCTCATGGTGGTTGCTTGAATGGGCACCTGTAGCTACCAAAGTTTTTCCTGCTGTGTATGAAAATGAGGGGTATATGCTCTTCATCCTTTGATATTGTATTATTTTTGTTTGTTATCAAGACATGGTGTATCAAGCTTTTGTACATAAATATATAGCTTTCTTTCTTACAAACGCACGCAGTAGTCTTCATTCAACTGATGGCTGGGGTCAGGGGTCAGAACATAAGAAAATAACTCGCAAGGCACAAATAACTCGTAGACTCAGGATCTACTGGCTGCGGTGATATGGTGTTGACGCCACGGCTGTTGCCTGTGCCTGCTGTATGGTTGGGCTGGGCTTCGGACCAGGTTTGGTCTTGGGACATTGAAATATCTGCAAAATCTCTGATATTATTCCCTGATATATCTATTTTTGGAGTGACCTATCATATAGGAAGAATATCTTATTTTTCACCGTTTCTACGAAATTTCTCCGATAAATATCCTCGATATATAAGATATATAGGATATATTCCAGTAAAATGAAGAAATATCTATAAATTCTGACAAAAGAATCAAAAATTTTTAAAGTTACTCAGTTCAAGAAGAAACATATATTATGGAATATGGAGGTTAAGTGCGGTGTAAAATTCTAAAAATGGTTTCAAGTTGGGAAATTGCCTGATAGAGCGCAACTTGTTTGGAAAAAATGTCCCGAGGTTTCAAAGTGGATTTGGGTGAGGCAAAATCCCCTCAAGGCGAATCTGGCTGAGGAGAAATCCTCATACCGAATCTGGGTGAGAAGGAATTCCCTAAAGGCATCTGTGTGAGGAGAAATCCACTCAAAATTTGACAGATATTGCAAGAGTATGACTATCATGTTCATCACTACAATTCGTACTATCTGATTCATATGTCTGTCTGATTGTTATACTTTTGTAGATCATTGAGTGACTTTTTAACCACCTATAGCCTCTTTTTGGATGTAGATGAAATTAACATTTATATTTATTTATATGTAAATCCAATAAAATGACTTACAAAAAAAAACTTATTTTTCGGAATATCCTTGATATTTCCGATATCTCATTTTTTCAAAATTTCAATAAACATGTAAAAATTGATATTTTAAACCTTGCTTGGTACTGTCATTTTGTCTATTATGGGGGATGTTGGGACTATGGACTGTTGTTGAATCCCTATAAATTCTTGTGTTACTTGAAAGATAACCGACTCTGGTCAGTTGTGCAAAAACTCTTCTACTTGTTAAAAGAGTAATTTGTAATCTTGTATTGCTAAAATTAGCATTAAATGTGTTGTCTGTCATAGCTAGAGTATTCTAAAATTTTCATTGTCTTGGAGCTCTACTGGTCTCTAAAACCCTCCTCTCCTAGTTTAAATTTGTTGTCTGCACCTTCATGAGGAAATTAAGAGAAAGAAAGAAAGATAGCAGAGCAGCAGTTCTGCTTATCTATCTTTGTAAGAGCAACTCCAACATATTTCTCATATTTTGATTTTTCTCTATTTTAGTCCAAATTCACTCCCCACTCTGTTTGCGTATCAGAGAAAGGCTTTTTGGAGTTCTAACTTAATGGTTGAGGGTTATCACTGCCGCATCCTATGTACGAAGATAATCAGCTCCCACATTCAAGAAATATTAAGTCCTCATCATACCTTTTACATAAAATTTCCACAACTAATAGACTCAATAAATATGCAATCTTGAGAGAGAAGTCCTCATAAATGTAACTGACTAGCTGCCGGTTTTCAAAGCTATCGTGTGAGAGAGAAAAAAAAAAAAATTCTCAAAAGATTTTTAAATCTCCCCCAAGTTTCATCATTTTTTAAAGTTAATGTCTCGTGATAAGAAAAATTTCCTTTCAAGAACACAACATTTATCTTATTCCAAGACCTTATTGACCTAAAGATCAAAGAATATAACCAACATTTTGCATTATCTTAGAAAGAGAGGGAAAGTTCTATTATACACCAGCGATGCAAATAAAGCAGCAGATCTCAGTGATAGGAGCATTTTAATGCGACGTTTTAATTTTTTTTTCCTCATATTTACTTAATTATTTCCTTAAATGAATCCTTCTTGTTTAGGAAAGTTAATATTTTTAAGAAGTTTCTATTTTTAGTAATATTTTTGATACGCTAAAAGCAAGCGTATAATTTAACCCTGAAAATGTCATCGTTAGTATATGGTAAATAGAGATCGTTCTAACCGGGGATTGAGGGTACACATGTAATTGCAAAAAAAATTAATAAAAGTAAAAAGTATTATTTACAAAAATAAAACAAAGAAAGAAATATATACAAGTAAACACAAAAAGGGGTTTTAGGATTATTAAATCAAAAATTAAATAAATAAAATAAAGAAAATGTAAAAACATATATACACGAGTGGAACACAAGGAATAAAGATCAAAACCACAATCATATGCAAGAAATCCAATCACAATTCCTATAGTTGATTTTCTATGTCATGAGAAATAAGTTGACTATGTGAAACGTTAGAAAGCAAACGATTTCCCATATTTACTTTCCTTCAATAATTAATCTAAGTGAAAGAACCTAAATCAATCCTATTGAACATGCAATCATAGTCTAGAAAGCTAGCTACTCAAGAACACATTCAATGCATGAAGCATAGAGAAAGGATGTCAACCAAAGTGCACAACCTAGTTATGAATAAGTTCACCTATTTGCAATCCTCCTTAATTGATTTCGACTTTTATCCAAAGCCTTTACTACTTAAATCTAGCTCCAATTACATGCATATATCCTAAGTTGGCCACCAAAGAACACATACATATAAAAGTTTTCTGTAATCTTTGTCAATCAAGCAATCTCACATAAGCAACATATAAATCAACATAAAGAAATCACAACTTTATTTCAAAACATATAAATGGGCTATAAACTTTGCCCTTAATGTCATGTTAACTAGAATTCATAACTTTACGAATCAAACAAAGGAAAAGAAAAGAAAGTTTGAAATACACTATGAAAGATGGATGACATGGCCTTGAGACGAAGAACTCGAAGATCCTTGAAAGCAAGCAATCTTCTAGGGACGACACAAGGGTGGATGGAGGATAGAATCTTGATGTATTGCATGACTTCTTCTCTTCCTTGGTTGAGACGCAGAGCTTCTGAAGACTAGAGAATGGAGAGAATTTTTCTGATGTTTGGGTTCTAAGGGAGAGAGGTGTTGTGTTGTGGTGGTGTGTTGTAGAATTATTCTGAGCGGAGAGGTGTGTGTTGTGTTGTGGTATGGTGGTTCTCTTATTTATAGGAGGATGACAACTTAGTCTCCAAGTCTTCAAGATTGATCCACACAGCATTAACCAATCAAATAATGCCACGTCAACTCTGCCATATCACTCAACCAATCAAAAAGCTCCAAAATAAGTCCATAATCTTTCCAAATATATTATTGCTGATTTTCCTAATATTTTATTTGATTTTTCTCTTAATTTTCAGCCAAAATAATCTTGAGTGAAAATAGGAATGAATCTAGACTTGTTTTGGACCTTTTCTCCCTTAAATCTCTCCATGACTTTATCCTTAATGTTCTCCCTTTGATTTTCTCTTGATTTTCACATTAAAATTGCAGATTTTATTCTCTAATTTCAGCCAACATATCTTGAGGGAATTAAGGAACGAATCTGGACTTGTTTTGAGCCTTTTCTTGTTGCACAATCCCTTGAAACTCTCCCTTGATATTCTCAACGTAATCTCCTTGATTCTCTCCTTGATTTCCCATGCAAAAATCAGATTTATTCTCCCATAATATCTCCCACGTCATCTTCAAGCCATGTGGTCTCTTAATGCCTTTAGGTTTCCTAGACTCATCAGGATTCCTGCGTTGACTGGGATTCCTAGTTGGACAAGGAAAACTCCATTTCTTCATTTCAGCTCATTTCCTTGTCATTTATTCCAATGTACCTAGAAAATATAAACTAAATTAAAAATGATTAAACAAAGGAAATAACTAAGAAAAATATGTGGAAATAATTATTAAAACGTCGCATAAAAATGCACCTATCAAGTTTCTATTTTCTGGTCCCATGGAGCAAACAAGCTGAAACAAAGAAATGAAGTTTTCCTGGTCCAACCAGGAAATCCTGTTTCAACCAGGAAACCCTGTTCAGAAAAAGAAACTTTGACAAAGCAAGACTCCTAAGCCAACCAGGAAGTATGGTCGAAATAATAAGAAAAAATGATGTTGAGAGAAGAGTCCTGGAGGCACTAGGAGACCAAGGCCGTGTTTGTTTCATGGGACTGGACTGGCTTGGAGTAGCTTATATAGGAAAATTAGTTGTATCCCATGTTTGGCACACACGGGACTCAATTAAATGAGATAAGAGAGTCCCCGCGTCAGGCTCCCGACCTTCTTACATAAACCCCCCAAAACTCATCGGACTGTGGAAGCAAGGGCTTCAACAACGCTCGTGGGTCTCTCGATCTATTTCGCGCGCTTCAACCTCGTCTCTCCCTCTCGTTCGCGCTTCAACCTCGTGTCTCCACTATCGATCGCGCTTCATCCTCCTTCAACTTCCAGGTTCAATTTCGTTTCTTTCTCATGCTCCTTTTGCTTTGATTCTGATTCCCTCTTCCCTTCGACCCCTCTAGCTTCTTCTTCTCCTGTATCTAATGTGATTTGTTAAATTAAAGACTATGGATTGATTTTCTATTAACAATTGTTTATGGGTTGTAACAATTGGTGCTTGGGTAGCTTGGATTTGCTAAGAATTGATAAATTTCAAGACTGGGTTTTTTCTTTTTTTCGTTTAACAACGTCTGTGTTTGCTTTCTTCTTCTTTGGTTGGTTGTTTTCATTGATTTTGGATGTTCATCAATTCTAGGTTTTTTTTTTTCTTTGAACAATGTCTGTGTTTTTATCGCATTCTTTGGTTGGTTGTGTTCTTTGATTTTGGAAGTTGATCAATTCTGGATTTTTTTTCTTTCAACAAAGTCTGTGTTTTTATCTTCTTCTTTGCTTGGTTGTTTTCATTGATTTTGGATGTTACTGTGAAATCTTAGATATGGATCGAAGGCAAATTATGTTGCTCTTATTGGTGGAGTTGTGGCACCTAGAGACAATGTGTGCGTGTACTATGCTTGTGCTACTGATGTTTAATTTGAGAAGAAGACGTGCTGAAAGACATGCTCTAAATAATCGTTCATTCGTTAGACGTGAGACTCGTTTGAGTTATCTAGATAGTATTATAGGCAATAGTGACACCGAATGCGTACACGAATTAAGAATGGATAGAAGGACTTTTGGCCTTTTGTGTGAACTGCTTCGCTCAGATGGAAATATAAAGAGTGATGGTTTGGTGTCTGTGGAAGAGCAAGTATGTATGTTTTTACATATACTTTCACATCATGTGAAGAATCGTACTATTAGAGGTAGATTTTTTCGATCCGGAGAGACTATTAGTAGGTATTTCCATTCTATACTACAAGGTATTTTACGATTGCAAGGTAGTTTGTTGAGGGTACCTGATCCGGTACTTGCTGACTGCACAGAACGTAGATGGAAGTGCTTTAAGGTTAGTTTTTTTGTAGAGACTGCAGTTTATTTGCATTGTTTCAGATTGTTAGCATGTTCATCTATATGTGCAGTTTATAAACTTCATGAATATACATATTTTTTAATAGAATTGCTTGGGCGCACTAGATGGAACTTACATTAGAGTGCGTGTACCTACAATTGACAAGCCAAGATATCGCACAAGAAAGGGTGAAGTCGCTACAAATGTGTTAGCTGCTTGTTCTCGTGATATGCAGTTCATATTTGTCTTACCGGGTTGGGAGGGATCTGCATCGGACTCTAGAGTTCTTCACGATGCAGTGACTAGGCCGAATGGGTTAAGAGTTCCCATTGGTGAGGCTATTGGATAAACACTGCACATTCAATTACTGCAGTTTTGGTTCATTTCACACACTAATAGGAATTTATATTTTGGCTATTAGGTTATTATTACCTTGTAGATGGTGGTTACACAAATGGTGAGGGATTTCTTGCACCATATAGAGGAACAAGGTATCATTTGTCGGAATGGGATGAAAGAAATATGCCTACTGATCATGTGGAATATTTTAACATGAAGCATTCCAAGGCAAGAAATGTGATAGAACGGTGTTTTGGAATGCTAAAAGGAAGGTGGGGAATACTAAGGAGTCCATCATTTTATCCAATAAAGACACAATGCCGCATAATTACGGTTTGTTGTCTTTTGCATAATTTTATTAGGAGAGAGATGTCCATTGATCCGATGGAGTATGCAGTATGTGAATTAGATGCACAAAATGGGGAAGAAGCTGATGTAGTTGGCACGGTTGAAGCATCTAATCAATGGACTACTTGGAGGAATGAATTAGCTTTACAAATGCATAATGAATGGACGGGAAGAAGGGCTGTAAGGGCTGCCGGAGATACAGGGGTTTCAGGTGCTGCAGCAAGGGCTGCAAGGAATGCAAGAGCTGCAGGGGATGGAAGAGCTGCAAGGGCTGCTCCAGCTTCAAGAGAATAAATGATGCAGTTTCTGCTTTATAAGCCTTTTAGTACTAAGGATCATTATTTATGTAGCTTTTGATTTGTTGTATGAATACATTAATGCATTTTAATGCTTAGGAGTGTAAAGACCTAGTCTTAATTTGTGTAGAAACGACTCGATTATGTTTCACACTTGATCATTATGAATTGATTCTAGAGTGTTTATTGATATATTGCTCTGACATCTTGGCTGGCTTGGATGACAATGGGAATGCATTTTAACTTTAGAAGAGTCATTCGTCTTTTTTTTGCTTGGTTCTTGTGATCTGTTCCTTTGGTTTCAGCCATTTAATATGTTCAAACCATGGGTTCCCTTGATCATTTGGGAATTGAACTGATTTAAGATTTTTCATGTATGGTAGTTTCTTTTTAAATTTCTTTTTTGTTGGTGCTCTGCTCTGAAATACTAGCTGAAAGAAATTGTATATGATTTGAGAATGGTCTTGTATTGTATTTTAAAAGAAGTTGCATTTTAATGAGATTAGATTAAAATGCCTTCTTTTTCCCCCTTTTGATGTTGGATTCAACGAGGTAGGGACTGTGTATGTGCGTATATATGTTTCCCTTAAAATCTAGTAATTTGTTTTTGCCATTCTTTTAGATTTTTTGTGAATTTCCTTGCAGCATGAACCCAATTGGCAACTAGCAGTCTAGACTTCCAGACTTATTGAAACCTTATTATTGTTTATCAACCTTTATTATATAATGTGACTATCATGACATTACCTGCAGGGCTCTTAAAATGTCGTCTTGACCCTTTTTTATTGTCTATGACGCTGAGATTCACTATTCATCATGTTGATCGAATGTGTCTTGCTCTCTAAGTGGCCTCTTGTTTCCCTCAGATGCTCTTTTAGCTGATGTTTATGTTTTTCAAGTGGTAAGATCCCTTCACTGGATGGGACTTACAGTACTGTCATTGAACTCTAGAGTAGACAAAAAATATTTAGGAATCCTTAAAACAAAAAAATTCTAATCATGATTGAATGAGAAGGAAATGGTGCGAGGTTGACTGGATGAAGTGAGCTTAGAAACGAAGTTGATTGCCATGAAAAAGTTCTCGAGCTTTATTTTTCATTTTTGTTTGGAGCTGTGGTTGCCCTTATATTAAAGTGATATGTTTTTGCCTTTCTGATTCAATGTGAATTTCCTTGTAGCTTCAACCCCGGTTGGCAAGTCTACTGACCGTGGTGCTTTGCTTGAGTGACAATCTATAAAACTAACTATGAAGGACTTCCAGACTTATCAGTACCTTCTTATGGTTTTAGGATATATTTGGCCTTTTGATTTTATGGTTTCATGATTTGTGAATTTGTGTTCTTTTGTTATGAGAATCAAGTTGGAGGGTGAGAAAGTGTGGGTTTTTCAGTTTTGTTTTCTTGCACGAGTTTTCTCTTGGATTTTGGTTGCATTACAGTTTTGGTTGCATTTTTGTTGCATTACAGTTTTGGTTACAGTTTTGGTTGCATTACAGTCTTCAATTTTGGTTGCATTACAGTTTTGGTTGCATTACATTCCCTTGGATTTTGGTTGCATTAATTTACGAGTTTTCTCTTTTGTGGGTAGTTAGCTTAGTTTATTTGCATTGTTTCTTCTGTTTGCTTTGGCATTGCATTGCAAATTATTGTTGCAGTTGAAAGCTCACACTTAACATGGACATAGTCACATAGCACATATTTAAAATTGATCAAGTATTGGCAGCAGTTTGTTAAACTAGGAACATTGCAGATTGGCCAAGAAAATGTGCAGTTTGCCAAAGAAAATTAGTAAAATACTCTGAAGAGATTAGGATTAGTTTTGGAAAGCAGAAAAGTTGATAGTGAGTGGAAACTAAACTGGAACTAGAAAATTGTTGCAGTTTGATCATATTTATGCTTCTTTAACCATGAGATGTTGATTTTTTTTTTGTAGAAAATGGAAAGTGGTGATGAAAATACAGAGCAAGGGAAGTCAAGGCGTGTATGGACCAGCTTTGAAGAAGAATCTTTGTTGAATGTTCTTGACGGAATCATTGCTGGAGGACAACGCTGCGACACTGGAAGTTTCAAATCTGGTACTTTACTGAAAATCGAGAATGCTTTAAATCTTTTATGTCCCAATTCCAATCTGAAGGCAAGTCCACATATTGAGTCAAAGTTGAAGAAACTGAAGAAAGATTATAGCATAATCTATGACATGATGAACAAGAGTGGATTTGCATGGAATGATATCAAAAAGTGCATTGAAGTTGATAGTAATGAAGTATGGGATACATATTTGCAGGTAATGAGGAAGTTTCATTAAGTTTCATTTTTAATCTAACTGGTTTCATTGCTGCACTGTGATGGTGATTCCTATGCATTTTCTATCATAGCATAACAAAAAGGCAAAGGGATGGAGAAACAAGAAGTATCCATTATTTGATAGACTAGCTACCATCTTTGGGAGTGACCGTGCGACTGGAATTGGAGCTGAGGCCCCTGCTGATATGATGGAGGAGCAGAGCAACAATGAAAATGGCATTGAAGTTGAGAATGACACAAGCCCCATGTCAATGAGCACAGGACAATCTCAGGTTAGTCAGAAAAAGAGGAAAAGAAATGATGAAGATAAAATTATTATTGCATTGGATAAATTGTTTGAAGAATCTGGAAAAAGAATGCAAGCAGTGACTGATGCTATAGTGAAAGGTAATGAAGATCGATCTGATATTGCCAAGGAACTTAAGAAAATGGGACTTTCTGTTATAGACCAAATTGAGGCATTGAAAATCATTTTGGATAAGCCCCAAAATATCTCTGTGTTCATGTCCTTAGATGATGAAGTGAGAAAAGTGTATGTGGATAACTTGCTTGCGGGCACTGCTAGAGGATCTACCTAACTGCTGCATGAGGATATGTTCTTTTTTTTTTTGTTTGGAAAACTGCAAGAGTTGCTGCAGTAGCTTATGTTGGGCAAGCTCCTTCTTTTGCTAGATCAACATTCATTTTTGTAACTGATAGATAGAACTTGTGAATGTTAAATCTGTGTATTAGGGACTTGTGAATGTGTAAAAATTAACTACAAGCACGATTAGCATGTGTTGTATTAATAGGTGGACTTGTGAATGTGTTGTATTAATAGGTGGACTTGTGAATGTTTCTACAAATTACTAACTTTTAGTCCAATGCACAAACAAACATGGGATAGGACTATTTTGACTATTCTGCACTTTAGTCCTAAGCAGTACCAAACATGGGTCAGGTATTAACATCACATATCCCAGGCTAGAAGAGTCCTAGACTATTATAGGAAATAAGGTGGGGGATAATAGTCCCACGTAACAAACACAACCCAAATGGCTTGAAGATGACACATGGAGGCCCAAGAATCTTTTGGATTAATTTGGATTTCGGCAAATGAGAGAAGGCCCATTGGATTTTGGGTTGTTGGACGTCAAAGATAGATTTTTGGGAATTAAATCTGATTTTGCAGTGGGAAATCATGAAGATAATGTGAAAAATCAGAAGAAAATCAAGAAAATGACGTTGGGATATGCTTTGGAGAGTTTCAAGGGATTGTGCAACAAGATAAGGCTCAAAACAAGTCCAGATTCGTTCCTAAATCCCCTCAAGATATTTTGGACGAAAATAAAGAATAAAATCTGCATTTTAATGTGAAAATCAAGAGAAAATCAAGGGGAGACATTAAAGATAAGGCCATGGAGAGTTTTAAGGGAGAAAATGTTCAAAATGCGTCCAGATACGTTGTCTAGGTACATCCCTAGATATTTAGCCGAAAATGATGAATACAATCAGAAATAATCCTTGGAAATTCGGCAAATATATATATTAAAGGATTATGGACTTATTTTGGAGTTTTTTGATTGGTTGGATGACACAACAGAGCTGACATGGAGCTACGTGATTGGTCGAAGTTGTGTAGCATTATTGGATAATTTCTTGGGAAAATGAAAGAAGATTCATGAAGTTTGGCCGTCCCCTTTATAAACCCCCCTATGCTTGACGTTTTACACACACATTCTCATTCAGAAAATTCTCCCATAACGTCATAAGCTCTCCCTCTCTCTCTACTCTCTAGTTTTCAAGTTATGCGTTTTCAAGCAAGGAGAGGAAGAAGAAGAAGGAGCCGTGAAGATCCTAGCCTCCATCATCCACCTTGAAGACTTGCTTCCAAGATTCAAGATCCAACGTTGAAGCTCTCCATCCCCATCTTCCCTCACGGTGTAATTCATTATTTTTCCTTGTAATCTTTTGATTTCCTTGTTTGATTTCGTATGAATTTGTTACTAGTTAACCTAACTTTTAGGGCAAAGTTTAAGACCAATTTCTATCTTTAAATAAAGATTTCAAATTCCATAATTGTGATTCTAAGTTGCTTATGTGAGTTTGTTCGATTGAATTTGCTTGATAGAAATATTTTATATGTTTATCTTATATGGGTCGACACTTATAGGATTTGCATGTAATTGGTGCTAGATTTAGGTTAACAATTCACCTAATAGTTTTGTGAACCTAGATCGAAAGTAGTAAAGGCTTTGGACAAATGTCGAATTCAATTGAAGAGGATTGCAAATAGATGAACTTATTCATACTAGGTTGTGCCCTTAAGTTGATAACCTTTCTCTATGCTTCTTGCGTTGAACATGTGTTGATTAGCTAGCTTTCTAGACTTTGATTACATGTTTAATAGGACTGATCTAGGTGCTTTCATTTAGATTAATTAGTAAATGAAAGTAAAATATGGGTAATCATTTGCTTCGAATATTTCACATGATCAACTTCTTTCTCATGACTTAGATGATCAATTATAGGATGTGAATAATCATATGGAATTGGTTTTGATCTTTGTTTCTTACGTTTCATTCTTGTACATGTGTTTTTATATTTTCTTTATTTTTTTTAGTTTAATTTTTGAAACCCTAATGTTAAAACCCCCCTTATTTTATTATTTTGTATATATCTTTTGTTTTATTTTTGTAAATATTATACTTTATACTTTTATTAATTCTTTACTTGTTTTACAATGACATGTGTACCCTCAATCCTCGGATTTGAACGATCCCTATTAACTGTATACTAACGATGACATTTTTCAGGGTTAAATTGGTGCTACTTTTAGCATATCACTCAACTTTTGATATTTATTGGCAATCTTTTCTCTAATAATTAAAAGATGTACTTGATATTATCCAGCCCTTCATTTTTGTTGGTGCAAGTGCACGTCAATGCACTGAATACTCGAGAGAGAGAGAATGAACAATTTTAACCTTAGATCTATGGAATAGAATTGTTACTAAGCATTGCATACATGCGTCTTCAAAAGTTCTAACATGCTCATACGGATTTTCATGTTTTTTTTTTTTTTTTTTTTTTCAAGTTCTAACCCATTAAATCAAATATAGGAAGGAGTTGAATCAAGCTAGATATAAGATCAAATTGCTGGCATGTTAGGTGGAAGCTCAATGCATGACTACACATGAATGTAAGTTGGATGCATATATGACTCTTTAAGGTAGTGCTTGGGTAGGGGATTTGGAGGTTCCGAGTGATTTCAAGGTGATGGGATTATAAGGTGAAGGGATTATGAGGTGATGAGATCTTAAAAGGAGGGGATAAAAATGGTGGATTATTTAAATGACTTGTTTGGGTAATTTTTTTGAGTGAAGGGATTTAAGGGTTTTTTGCACCAACAGTGTCTGGAGACTTGGGTGACTGACAATATGATACCTGAACTTATAAAGTTATCAAAGTGATACCCAGACTCAATTTTTCGTATCTCTGTCATACCTGCGGTCATTTTCCGTCACGGCATCATCAATCTCGACCATGTGTGACGCACATCAGTAGCGAAATGAGGGCAAAATAGACTTTTCCACTATATCAAACTCTAAATAAATAAATTCAAATTTTTGAATAAATTATTATATTGAAAAATTATTTTTATTACTTTGTTTTATTAACCAAAAATCTCAATCGGTGGAGAGGGAGGTCACGGGACATTGAGGCTTGTGTTATTGTGAATATAATTGAGGCCCTGGGCGAGGTCGGCGGCGACCTGCATTCTTGACGCCCACG
Source organism: Rosa chinensis (assembly GCF_002994745.2). NCBI lineage: Eukaryota > Viridiplantae > Streptophyta > Magnoliopsida > Rosales > Rosaceae > Rosa > Rosa chinensis. Next base: position 38,501,655 of record NC_037094.1, read on the forward strand.
TCGATAGCACGGTGAAATTGGGGTTGTTCTTGTGTCTCAGACACGCGGCGAGGCTGGCGCAGTTGCTTACGAATTCGTAGACCAAGAAGACGTTGTCGCAGGAGATGGAGGCGCCGAAGAGCTTGACGATGGAGGTGTGGTGGCTGTGGCAGAGCATGGAGAGCCGGTTCTTGAGTTCTTGGGTTTCGAGCCTGTGGCGGAACTTGCTCTGGAAGACGACAGCGTCTCTGCCGCGGAGGGTGCAGCGCCAGGAGGGGGTGAAGGAGGAGGAGCTGAAGCGCTTGGCGAGAAAGTTGTTGGTGGCGGCGCAGATTTCGGAGAGGTCGTAGAGGTTAGGGTTTTCGGGGAGGGAGAGGTGGAAGCTGGCGAGGGAGGTTTGGCTGGAGGTGGAGGCGGTGGAGGAGAGCTTGTAGCTTGTGTTTGAGATGGAGGTGGAGGGCTTGGAGGAGGAGGAGGTGAAGGTGGGTCGGGATTGGGTCCGGGTCCGGGCGGATTCGGACAATTGGGTTGTGGGTCGAGGGGAGGAGGTGGGCTAGGCGGTGTCGACGGCCATTTTGGACTTGCAGATATGGGTGGCCAGTGGCACCAACAGTATATGGCTGGGTGGTTTTATTGGGTGGAGATTGTTGAAGAGGCGCATTTAATGTTTTCGTTTTCTTGTTGGTGTTGCGGCGGGCTGGAAGAGGTGAGGCTGGGATCGAGTGATCCCGCCATCAGCAATCTCTCTTCTCTCGAAAGCTCAGATGGGTTTGCTGGGTTTGAGATGATGAATATGAATGGGTTCAAGAACATGAACAAATGCTGGGATTTCTTAGTTTTTTTTTTTTCTTTTTTTTGCTTTTTTGTTGGGTTTAAAATGATGAACATGAAGAATTTCTAGGTTCAAATACTTATCTTGATTGCTGTCACTGAGATGGGGCTGGTGGTGGATTTGAATGGGAAAGCAAATTGCAAGAGGTTGAATTTGATGGAAGAACAATGATGGGTGACTCCAATCTGTTTCAAGGTAGGGATAATGAGTAAGAGAGAGAAAATTTAACGAATTGAATGTTCTCTCTAAAAAAAAGAAAAACGAATTGAGGGCAAATCAGTCTTTTTAGCCTCATTTAACCAGTCACATGCATTGCACGTGGTCAAATTAACGGAAACGTGACGGAAAATGACCGCAGGTATAACAGAGATACGAAAAATTGAGTCTGGGTATCACTTTGATAACTTTATAAGTTCGGGTATCATATTGTCAGTCACCCAAGTCTCCAGACACTATTGGTGCAAAAAACCCGGGATTTAATTATGGGATTTTGTAAATATATTTATTTTTTGACAAGATTAATATTTTTTTATATTTTGCTATTTCTAATTAATTACATTTTTTTTTAACCAAATAGATGTAAAACAAAAAAAATTTGTGCTTCACCAATTAATTCCCAAACTTCCATTAAAATGAAAAAAAAACATGAAGGAACTAGAAATTTAAAAAATGCAACAACTGAAATTTCAAAGTCACAATTCGATTATGGTATTGTTTGAATTCATAGACTTATAACGCCAACATTTTAATAACATTATAGTGATAACATCCTAAAGATCAGAACAAAACTTCGAAATTATGGAACATTTGCAAGGTCCTCCTTGTTCTTGCTACGCTTGTTAAGCTCGATGCCTTTAATAGTCAAGAAACATATCCATCACCAATTGATCATGAAATATAGTCGACTCATTAGTGGCTTCAACAGTTCTAATCTCCTCTTCTTTGATTTCGCGAAATACAGATTCTTCAATTGGATACATGCCTTGTTCTTCGTAATCCACCTTTGTCATATAAGACTTGGCAAAGTTTTGAAAATCCATACATGCTAACTTTTAAGTTTTTCATACACTCAACTTCAGATCCACTCAATTGATTCAAATAGAATCATCTATGTTCATCCCAATCAGGCAATGGCTCTCTTCTTGTGAGTAACTTACAATGCTACCAAGCTACTATTGCTTCTGTAAATCCAGTTACAGCAGCCAAAAAGGCTTTCATTTTCCCTATCCTTTCTTCATCCTCCACCACCTCCCCCTTCTCCTTCTCTTCTCTAGCACGCTTACGACAAATATCCATCCTGAGTTCCTATTTTCTTCTCCATGGTCATAGTAGCAGCGAAACACCTTAACATTTCCAACCTGAAAAGATGTAATTTTTATCAGTAACTTTAATTTGAGAACAAAGGAATCTCTGAGAAAGTAACTCTTAATGTAAGCTAAAAAAGGAAGAGCAATCATTGGAAATGGGAAAGAAAAACGAAAGAAAGAAAAAAGTGGAGACGTAAAGAAAGACCACCAAGAATTGCTCTAAGAACAACCTTATATACACACTCCTTTTAGCTACTTTTCAACCTATGAAAGTTAACTTACAGATTCCACGAGCCACTAGAAACCTGAGCTTTTTCCTAACATAATCAATCTTCAACAAACAATCATCCCTCCTACCTAATGAACTTTTCATCCAGCTTCCTTTTAAGTTTCACTCTGTTTTTCTAAGCAGAGTATCACAATCTAGAGTCTCTAAATCTTACCCTACCTCATCAAATTGTAGGTATTGACATCTATCATGTCTCTAGAATCAAGTTTGTTATAATATACATTTAAAAAAAAGTGTTGAACCTATAACATCACAATTGATGTGCTTACCTTAAGCTTCTCCTTGCCCTTCGTCACTGTCTTTCCATCTTTTTTCTTCCTCCAGTTATGATGACTGTCCTAAAAGTTCTCAGCACCTTCCGATCGAAAAGAAAAAGCTTATGCTCTTCCGATGTGAGAACAGTAGGCCTCCAGAGTCGACTGAAATTTCTGACAGAAAATTGCTATATATAGGGCGACAATTAACATGATCCAGTGCCTCACTTATCATTTGCCTTTCTCTGCTACTGGTGAGATCGGTGTCTTAAGGTCCAATTCTCAGTTATGTAATTGCCCAGCCAGTTCAAGATCTTGTTGGTTAGTTCATTTAACATACACAATAATTCTAATTTTCATTTTACTCTACAAACACATGAAAGTTTACAACTATTTCTAGTATCAACACCTATTGATATATACCGTATCATGCCTGGTGAATGAAAAAGAACAAGTTCTTTCTTCAATAAGAAAACAATGTCCTATTATCTGAGACACGTATTAGAAGCACTAAGATGCCTATAAATACTGATTAAATGGAAATGGTAAGTTGAATCTGATGCTCCAGTGGTAAATTGAAGAATATGCTGAAATTAAATGCTATAAATAGAACGCTCCATATCACTCTCAATCTCTACAACTCTGGACTCTTCTCTATCACCCACAGAAACAGAATACGATAAGAACCAAAATCTTCTTTGTGTTATCTCTCTACCTTTTCACCAACCCAGTAATTCAGAGGAAAGAGAAAAGACGAGAAACCAACACATGAAATGAACCAAACAGAAGCAAATGCAGAAAAACCAGAAAGTCACTGAAACCTGAGTTCCCTAGATCAGAGGCAACTCATTTCAGCCTCAAGAAATATTGGGATTCACTCTTTCTCTACAACTTTCCTGTTTCAAAACTTCAACCAACAAATCAATATATTACCACAGAAGCATCATATTCAACTAATTAACTACCATAGCTAATCTATAATCTAGCATAAAATGCAAATAAAGATTCTGCTCAATGCAGTCAAAACTTAACAAGGAACAGCCTCAATCTGGCTTAATCTAATTAAGCAATTAACAATTTGATATGGCAAATAGCTTATGCATAGTTGAAACAGTTACAGCGCACAAGGTTAAGAACAAGAACAATAACAATGAATGTAATAAAGCCCAAACAGAGAACAATGCAGAATTGTAGCTCTTTCTGCCATTTAACTTGATTCGAAGATTTTCCTTCAATTTTGCACAACCCAATTTGCTTGCCATCAAATCCGAGAGAGAGGAACAGTGGGTTCGTGAAATCCTTCAACCCAAGATGATCAGTGTTGTTTTCTTTGATGAAGGCAATGAAGAAGACAAAACCAGAATTGGGAGTGAATCTGGGACAAAACCCTATAATAGAAACAGAAAATGAAAGACCATAGAGGACATGGAACATAGAGATTAGCTAGGGAGGAAGACGAAAGCCATAAGCAAATTGCGAGTTTCGCACTGTCGCGGAGAATTTGAAAGTTACGGAGGCGGAACGGGACGATCAGGTCCCTTCACATCATTTTGCCAAACAAGGGACATTGATCTGAGGATTTCTATCTCCCTCCAAATTGAATCTCCCTCATCGAAACACTGCCTAATGGTGGAGCATTATAAGCCAAGACTCAAACAATAATGCTAAACACAAAAACGTTAACCAAAGACAAAAAAAAAAAAAAAAATACAATGAGAAAAAGAAATATATGTTGTAAATATTATTATCTATATGACTGTCCACGTAAATACTCATTAGTTGTGTACTTTGATGTAAACTCTACTATTTAAAAGAGGCTAATGAGACTGAATGAAAACACTACTACTTCCTTCCTACTATTCTCTCTTCATCTTTTTCCTACTTTATAACACGTTATCAACACGTTACCAAGAGGTAAGGGTTTTCCCATTTGGATGAATCATAGACAATGCACTGGGTTGGATGACTAATCTTTGATTGACGATTTTGAAAACTTACTAACTAACCTACTGATTTCTTCTTGAAATTCAGGCCATCATTCTGCGCTTACATGGTTTTTGTTTAAGTTTCTTGGTTGTTAGATCAAATTGGTAATGTGTGCCTCGTGAAGGGGTTGATTAAAATGATATCTTTTTGGTTGACTTTGGGATTGTAGGGTGATCTGGTGTGCTTTTATTATCAGAACAGGAAATTCTTGGTAATCATCTCAGAAAGATAATGCCTAATGAAGTTTAGGTGGGAATTTGGCTGCTTTAATCAGTTTCCCATTCTAATGCTGATTATACATTTATGTATTTATTTTTTTATTTTTTTGGGGGGGATAGATGGGAGATCAAACATGTATGTATTTAATTGGGAACCATCCTAATTTTTTCATGATATAATATAATTTCTTGTTACCGGACACCTTAAGAATTTTCATTTACTTTTGGTACTTTGATTTTCGTCGAAGATGTTTATGACACCCTTGATAATGACGGTGTAGTAGAAATGAATATACTTTTACTTGAATTTGGAGATTCTTTCAGAAGACTTTGTTTGGTTCTGCAAATGCTCAATAATATCCATTTGGGTCTTTCACAGAGGTTCTAAAGCAGGTGTGGGACTTATCTGATCAGGATAATGACAGCATGCTTTCCTTGAGAGAGTTCTGCTTTTCTCTCTATTTGATGGAACGTTACAGGGAAGGTCGGCCTCTTCCAGCTACACTTCCAAGCAATGTTATGTTGGATGAGACACTGCTGTCAATGACAGGTCAACCAAAAGTGGGTTATGGAAATGCAGCTTGGAGTCCCCACCCTTGTAACATTTTGGGTTTCTTTTCCGACATCTTTTATTTTACTTGTTAGATTTTTATGGGTGGGATATTTCTTTCTCTTGCATTTAGGCTTTGGACAACATCAAGGGATGCAAGGTTCCCAGATGATGCCACCTGGCACTGGTTTGAGGCCACCAATTCAGGGAAACGCCCCTCAGGCTGATCGTACACTGCAACCGAATCAGCAAAATTTGAGGGTGCCAGGGATGGAGGGCTTGGCTCAAAACCAGCTTGACAATGGGAAGCAGGATTCAGCCAACTCAAGACCTCAGGACCCTAATGGTGCAGGGAAAGAGGCAAGTTCCTTTGACCCTTCAGTTATCACTCACCACAATCTTGCTTGAAATGTATATCAGGCCCTTTAACTTTCTGCAGTCTCATTTGGGAGATAGGATGGGGATATGATGATGTTATTAAAGTAATAATAGTCACTAGCCAGGTTTTGTATAAGCTAATGAGTTAGTCTAGCAATTCCAGATTAGGATTTATCCTAAATAATTTAGAACCGCACTGAGAGGCTGGTCATGTAGTCCTATTGAACAAACTACCTTGCTCTTCCTTTTGCTCCCCTATGGAATAAAGCATTATCTTTTGTCAAGCAACTTTTTCAAAAAAGATAGTCAGTACCACAGAGATACAAAGCCCAAGGTTTGAAAAAATTCTGTACGCCTTACACTTTTTTAGACAGAATGAACTGAACTAAGACCTTTGGAAAAAGTGACCTGATGCATCCCAACTAAATAAATATAACCGGAACGGAACGTTGTTAGTTTGAGTCACCTGCCACACCCTCTATGTCAATTATTATTCAAGATATTGGTTGAAAGTGTAGGTGAAGTGCAACAGTCTTGAAAGTTGCACAGTATTAGAATAATTGATTTAGGTCTCATCATATCGTTTAGGAGTGACATTATTTCGTCCTATTGGCCAATGCTCGATGTGGTGTTTGCTTGGCCTTGCCCTAGCATTAGATTAGCCTTCGTATTGGCTCTGCCCTAGGTGTTTGCTTGCCCTTGGCGTTGGATTGGGCCTTGTGACCCTGGCTTTCACTTGTGCATAGACTGGGATGACCTTTTCTCATTCTGAATCTTTAAATCTATAATTTTAATTAATTTGGCTCGTCCTTTTACTTAGGCTACGCCTTGCTAGTTGGCTTCCAGAAACCTCAATATTTTAGTTGACTTACCACATTGTTTTTTTCCAAATTCCTTTTTTTTCTTTCTTTCCCAAGTCCTATACGTGCCTTTTGCTTACTTCCTTGCAAATCATTCATACTTATATATCACTGGATTTGATAGGTTGAAGAAACTGAGAATGTGATTTTGGACTCAAGAGAGAAGATTGAGTTCTATCGCACGAAAATGCAGGAGCTTGTAAGTAGCTTCTATCTTTCTTTATTCCTGTCCTCCTTGTCATTAGAGGCATGCTGTTTAAATTTTGCTAAGTACAAAGGTTCAGATACATATATATTTTTATGCTGATCTATAAAAACGGATGCAAGAACAATTCAGGCCTTGCTCATGTGGTTGGGGTTTCAGTTTACCTAACTAGCTATTTGCTAGGGTTTTCAGCCTCCTAAATATTGTAGGGTTAGCGAAGGTGGCCCCAGTTTCAAGCCTTGTTCTGTGAAGCGGGGTTGAGGATTTCAGGGTATCAAAAACTAAGTAGTTGAAGTGCATGCTGGTTCACAATTTATCATTATTGGGTGTCTAGTGATTCTGTAATGTTGGTTGACAGCTTGAACATACCCTAAACACAGATGCTAAATAAAATTTGATTTGGTAATCGCAAACGTCTTAGTAATCTTTCTATGTGAGTAGGGTTTACCTATTCGCTGAACTGATGCTTGAATTATCTTATAAAGTAACTTAAGTTATGAGATATAAGTACATTATTTCGTTGCCTTTGGTTCCTTGTTTGGTTAACTAGCTGTCTAGATATTTCATGTAGATATCATGTACTTTTTGTTTTTTTTTTTTGAACAGTAGAATTCTGGTCATGGCTGACTCTTCTGTGCTTCATCTATTTTGTTATTTTTGCTTACAGGCTCTGTATAAAAGCAGATGTGATAACAGATTAAATGAGATCACAGAAAGGGCACTGGCAGACAAGCGTGAGGTGTTTGCTAATTCATACAGAATCACAATGCTCTCATTTGGCACAAGTGGTATCCCTTTAGTTTGTCCTAACAAGTGATTGTACAGGCTGAACTACTGGGTAAGAAGTATGAAGAGAAATATAAACAAGTGGCAGAAATAGCATCTAAGTTAACCATTGAAGAGGCCACCTTTCGTGAAGTTCAGGTAATACCATTATTTATTTCAAGTGGGTAGTAACTATTATCTTCAGTTTCCATGTTGTGAGCTCAGAACCATGCCATTTGTTTCGCGCATGAACATGTCTGTCATTTTCCTTCTATCTGTTTTTTCCAAGCTTTCTTTTCTACATTCTCTTTATGGGCGAAGGTATTACAAATTAGGACATCCTTAGATCAGTCACATAGCTGCAAATAATTGTTGATGTTTTGTTCGGTGACTGTCTAGATGTGTATCTTCTTTGAATGACCTAGTGTTTTATTCATGAGAAAGTATTTCATTATTTTGACTTCACTTGATTCATCTCGGGAGAGGAAGATGGAATTGCATCAAGCAATTGTTAAAATGGAGCAAGGAGGTAGTGCTGATGGTATCCTTCAGGTACACTCTCTGCCATTAGCTATATGGGCTTATTAATTTGTTTACCGCTGATGGATTATTGCTGCTCTACGTCCGAGCTGATCGTATACAATATGATCTTGAGGAGCTAATAAAGGCTCTTACTGAACGTTGCAAGAAACATGGGCTAGACATGAAGTCAGCTGCAATAATTGAGCTTCCAACTGGTATGCAGGCTCTCGTATCTTTTCCAACCTTCATTCTGTGTTGTTTCAATTAAGCAAGGACCCGCACTGGAGGAAAATGCCATACTATGCCCAATATCTGAATATATTAGTCTCCGAAAATGGATATCTCAAAGTTTTAAACTAATAAAAGTTAGAAATGAGGGAAGTAGTGAGAAGAACATGGAAATTGTAAATAAAACTTTAGGAGAGATATCTGAAGAAACTTCATTGTGTGATTGATGAGTGATCTAGGATGAATATGATGTGCCTGACAAACAACGAGTATAGAAATTAACATAATTCACCTCTGTTTTATACAAAATTGTTTCAACACATGCATGGAAAATTGCAAAAGTAATTGATTGCCTTGGCTTCATCATTTCTATTTGTAAAGCCATTATACCCCAAAGGATAATCATCAAGGAGACCTTAACTTTTGGAGCCAAGGCAGATAATTTTAAAGAATGTGACTATATTGTTCCATATGCACTCATTATTCTTGAAAATTACCTTATCGCATATCATAACAATCTGCCTTCTTATTTTGGTTTTATTCCATGACATTTTTCATGTGGTGGTTCTTAAGGTTGGCAACCTGGAATTCAAGACGGAGCAGCTGTTTGGGACGAAGATTGGGACAAGTTTGAAGATGAAGGTTTGTCCTAAATTTCCTAGTGCAGATTTTCTTGTTACTATACCTCATGATTGTTTTTTTTCCTTCATCTCTTTTTCCTATTTGATATGCAGATGCACTTTAACCAAAATGTGAAAATACTTGTTCATTCTTAGTAATAGGAGTTCCAATAACTTTTCAGGATTTGGCAATGATCTCATAATTGATTCCTCAACAAAATCTGTCCAGAGAGAAAAGGCTTCCCCAGATCGTAGTTCAACTGCTGATTCATCATCGGTTACTGATGGAAAGTCAGGAATTTCTTACAGCAATGGTGATCATGCACATGAAAGTGAATCTGTTTTCACCCACGGTGAAGATGAACATGTAAGAAGTCCCAATGGCAGTCTAGCTGGAACGACTGCTGTTGACAGCCCGTCTCGAGACTTCTCAGACATCCACTATGGTAAAAATTCCGAAGCAGATGGAGAAACACACGGGTAGGTGTTAATATAATTCTCTCCATGCTATTTGTTTAGGTTAATGCTGATTGATACCATGTATTTCTGGTGACAGAAGTTTTGATGAATCGACCTGGGGTGGTGCCTTTGACAATAATGATGATATTGATTCTGTTTGGGGATTTAATACTGACAAGGGCAAGGTGAGACTAACATCTGAAGTGCCGCTCTAGCTAGTGATTATAAGACAACAGCAAATGCATTGATGTTTCCCACGTATGATGTCAACTTGCAGGGCACAGATTCTGAGAAGCACAGAGATTTCTTTGGATCTGATGACTATGGTGTCTGTAAGATCAAATATGGACATAACACATATCATCATAAAGTAATTGATGATTAGCTTAATATCAATCCTAGTTTAACATGGATACAAACAGTAAATCAATACTAGTGACTTAATGAATAGTGTATCAATTCATTAAGGATAGTAATCTATTGCTTAGTCTACAAGGAAGGCTACAAGTTGTGATACATTAAGAATCTAACTAGGAAACCTAAACCGATATGGATAGCTTTAATGGGAAGCTTCTTGAGGTTTAAGTCACCTATATATACAGATGAATTGGTCCCTGATTACTACCGACGTTTTGCATATTGTTCTGTCCATTGAGAAGCAAGTTGGTAAGTAACAGAAGGCTATATTCAGTGTTCGTGTTTGCAGTTGCATAAGATGGAATCCATGCCAGTAATTGCTGAAGGTAAGCCTTAATCCCTTTTATGATTGTGTGCATATGTTGTGAGCATGTATATGGTTATTTTACAATTGGTATCAGAGCATAGGCTCACAAGTATCAAAATCGTTTTAGGGTTTTGCAAAACAAACACAAAAAAAAAAAAAAAAAAAAAAAAAAAGGGTTTTTGCTTTACGGACCAAGTCACTGATCAGGTAACTGACCATGTAACTGGTCATGTAACTGATCAAGGTAAGTTACTTAAGTCAATTGCTGCATCTGGTTAAATATCAAGTTCACGCTTCCGCTGTGATTTTTAGCAGCAAATTGGGGAAAAAGCAAAAACAGGTTTTTCTGTGAAATTGATTTCGATTCATAGCATGATAATTGAATTTTGATTGTGCTCAAGAACACTAGTTGCATTCCCGGCGTGCGTTAGGTTAGAGTAGATGGTGACCGGATGAAATTTACAATTTCTTGATTGTTCTGTGGTTTCTTGGAATCGAAACAATTTTGATTGTGCTTGAATATGCATGATGAATTAATTGATGATATGGTATTGTATCTGTGATTGTGTAAAAATTGCATGAAGAACAAAAATCTCCCAGATTTTGTTTACACATTATTAAAATTGACAGATACGAGAGCTTAATTTTCTTACAAGGATGAATCTGGGTAGAATATAAAGTTAAAAGCTCATGGGTTTTGTGGTTTTCTGTTGGCATAAGTGATTATGATGCACAAAGCATTCTTCATTGATGTTGGCAGAAAACGATGATCAGGTAACTGACCAACTAGTCAGGTCACTGACCATGTAACTGGTCGGGTCACTGACCAAGTAACTGGTCAGGTCACTGACCATGTAACTGGTCAGGTCACTGACCATGTAACTGGCCAGGTCACTGACCATGTAACTGGCCAGGTCACTGACCATGTAACTGGCCAGGTCACTGACCAAGTAACTGGTCAGGTAACTAATCAAGTAACTGATCGAATAACAAAACTGAAATTGTGTTTTGTGTTTTAAAACTATGCCTCAGTTTTATCTTCCAAAGAAGTGGTCAAGTATGGTTTTAGAATACAAAACAGCAATATGCGTGCTTGATGAAAATAAATACGGATACTTAGAAATTTTTCTTCTGTCTAAAGATGTGGATAAATTTCTTTGGATAACTTGTTTTCATTGAACATGGTATATTGATAAAGAACTCCAGGATGTTATGCTTCTGCTCAAAAGTGTTGCTTAACATTATTTTTGGTTATGGACTGATATGAATGCAAGTATGGATTGTTTAGGTTTTCTGTATGTTCTTGTTTTGGTTGCTTAAAGCTAAATAAAACACAGAAAACTTAAAGTTATTTTCTTTACAAATTGAGAACTCACACGAATTTTTGTTTTGCTCCTTAGGTAACTCTTACATGAACTTGAACAGTGTCTTGATGCTAACTGGAACCAACTATAGAGCTTGGCTAGATTCTGTAGAAAACTATATGGGAATGCATGAGAATATAGACTATTGCTTTACTGAGGATAAGCCTATAGAGTTGAATGAAAAGAGCACCAAGAAAGAAACTGACCTTTACAAGAAGTGGCATAGATCCAATAGAATGGCTAAGAATCTCATTCGTACCTCTATGTCCAAGACTGTCAGGGGAAGTATAGAAGAACCTGAGCTAGCATCAGATTTTCTGGAACTCATAGGTGCTAAGTTTAAAGAAAGTGAAAAGGCAGAAGCAGCTAGACTAACCAAGGAGTTTCATGATTTGAAGTACATGGGTTCAGGGGGAGTTAGAGAACATATTATGAAGATGATCAATATAAATGACAGACTCAGGGAGCTCTTGATGGGCGTTAGGGATGAGCAGGTAGTGCATTATGCACTTCATTCCTTGCCTAACAGTTTTAGTCATCTTAGGACCAGTTACAACTCTCAAAAGGGAAACTGGACTTTAGATGAACTTATATCCATCTGTGTTGATGAGGAAGCTAGGATCAAGGAAGAAAAAGAACCTGCTACAGCCATAAATCTCATAGAGAAGCCTAAGAAGAAAAAGCCCCAGAATAAGCTCAAGCCTACCAAAGCCATAACTAAGAGTTCAACAGCTGCAGTGGCCAAGGAAAACAGGCCATTTAGGTTCAAGTGCTACTTTTGCAAAAGAGTAGGACACATGAAAAAGGACTGCACTGGCTATAAAAATTGGTTAGCCAAAAAGGGTAAGATTTTTCTAATACAGTTTTTTCTTTAGAAATTAATCTTATAAATATTGAACCACAGTCTTGGTGGATAGATTCAGGCTCACCTATTCATATTACTAATTCTTTGCAGGGATTCATAAGGAGCAGAATCCCAAAAAGTGATGAAGTGAACCTGTGTGTAGGCAATGGCATGAGAGTGGCAGTCAAGGCTATTGGAACCTTAAAGCTCGATCTAGGATTAGGAAAATTGTTAGTTTTGGATAATGTTTTTTATGTACCTTCCATGAGAAGGAATTTGGTTTCAGTTTCTGTTTTAGTAAAATCTGGTTGTAGACTTGTTATTGATAGTAATGGAATTCTTATTTCTAAAAATTCTGTTCAAATTGGTTCTGGTGTTATCTCGAATGATTATTTACAGTTAAGTTGTTCAATGGCTCAACAAGAAATTTTACTTGTTGAAGATAACACAAACAGTACTAGCACTTTAACAGGTGTTAAAAGAACCAAACTAAATGAAAAGTCTGCATTTTTATGGCATAGAAGACTCGGCCATGTTTCAAAAGAGAGACTGAAAATTTTGGTGAAAAACAACATCCTAAATGAACTTGATTTTTCTGATCTAACAGACTGTGTTGAATGCTTTAAGGGAAAAATAACTAATACTAGAAAGAAGACTGCATATAGAAGCCAAAATTTATTAGAACTCATACACACTGATATATGTGGACCATTTAGGCATCAAACTATCTGTGGGAATGTGTATTTTATCATATTCATTGATGACTTTTCTAGATACAGTTATATTTATCTACTTTCAGAAAAGGCACAAGCATTGAAAGCCTTTCAAATCTTTAAGTCTGAGGTAGAAAATCAACTAGAAAAGAAAATCAAAACAGTAAGGTCAGATAGAGGGGGAGAGTTCTATGGAAAGTACACTGAATCCGGCCAACAAAAGGGTCCATTTGCCTTGTTTTTGCAAGACAATGGAATTAAAGCTCAATACACAACACCCTATAATCCACAACAGAATGGTGTTGCAGAGAGAAAGAATAGGACTCTTTTGAACATGGTTAGATGCATGATGTGTACAACTGGTTTGCCTAAATTTCTGTGGGGTGAGGCTTTAAAAACTGCAAATTATATTTGCAACAGAACACCTAGCAAAGCCATAGAAAATACTGCTTTTGAGCTTTGGTGTGGCAGGAAACCTAGTCTTCATCACTGTCATGTTTGGGGATGTCATGCAGAAGCTAGGATTTATAATCCAAGCTTGAATAAACTTGACCCCAAAACTGTTAGTTGCTATTTTGTAGGTTATCCAGATAAATCTAAAGGCTATAAGTTATATTCTGCTCATCATTCACCTAGAATTTTTGAAACACATCAAGTAAAGTTTCTAAGTGAAAAAGTTCACAATACAAACCTTGAGGATTTAACCTCAGTTTTTGAGGAAATTGTGTCAGATGAGAATTTAAGTGTAGCATTGCCTTTAGAACAAGATGTAACTGATCATGTCACTGGTCACGTAACTGACTATGTCACTGACCAAGTAACTGTCCCTGGTCGAGTAACTGGTCAAGTGACTGACCATGTCACTGACCAAGTAACTGTCCCTGGTCGAGTAACTGACCAAGTCACTGACCATGTAACTGTACCTGATCAAGTCACTGCCCATGTCACTGCCCATGTCACTGACCATGTAACTACCCAAGTAACTGTACCTGGTCAAGTCACTGCCCATGTCACTGACCAAGTAACTGACCACGTAACTGGTCAAGTAACTGAACCTCAAAATCCTCCAGTAGCTCAACCTAGAAGATCACAGAGAGCAAGAAAACCAACTTATGGGGGGAAGAGAGTGACTACATTGTTTATCTACAAGAAGCAGAAATTGAAATGGACTGTGCAGAGGACAATGATCCAACTACATTTAATCAGGCCATTGAAAGTAGTGAATCTCATCAATGGCAGCTAGCAATGGAAGCAGAAATTAATTCCATGAGTCAAAATGCAGTTTGGGAATTAGTTGAACCTGACCCCAACCAGAAGCCTATAGGTTGTAAATGGGTTTTCAAAACCAAAAGAGATGCAAATGGCAATGTAGAGAGACATAAAGCAAGATTAGTTGCCAAGGGTTTTACACAGAAGGAGGGCATTGACTTTACTGAGACTTTTTCTCCAGTTTCTACAAAAGACTCGTTTAGGATAATCATGGCTTTAGTGGCTCATTTTGATATGGAGCTGCACCAGATGGATGTTAAAACAGCTTTCTTGAATGGCGAACTAGATGAAGTGATTTATATGAGGCAGCCAGAAGGGTTTGTACAAGCTGGAAGTGAAAACTTAGTGTGTAAGTTAAGAAAATCAATTTATGGCCTAAAACAAGCTTCTAGACAGTGGTACAAGAAATTTGATTCTGTGATTTCTACTTTTGGATTTACAGAAAATCTTGTTGATGAGTGTGTTTATTTGAAGACTGTTGGGAACAATTTTATTTTTCTGGTACTCTATGTGGATGATATACTTTTGGCTAGCAGTAACATTAAATTGCTTAAAGATACTAAGAGTTTTCTGTCAATGAATTTTGACATGAAAGACTTAGGAGAAGCATCCTATGTACTAGGTATTGAGATTAAAAGAGATAGGGCACAGAGACTACTTGGTTTGTCTCAACACAATTATATTACCAAAGTTTTAAAGAGGTTTGGTATGGAGAAGTGTGCAGCTGGAGAAGTTCCCATGTCCAAAGGAGATAAGTTAACCAAGAAGCAAAGTCCCAATAGTAATGTTGAAAAGGAAAATATGGAGTCAAAGCCTTATGCCAGACTTGTAGGAAGTCTCATGTATGCGCAAGTCTGCACTAGGCCAGACTTGTCTTTTGCAGTAGGGATTTTGTCAAGATTCCAATCTAATCCAGGCCATGAACATTGGGTAGCTGGGAAGAAAGTGTTGAGATACCTGCAGAGAACTAAAAGCCATATGCTAGTTTATAGGCAAGTGGAGGATCTGAAACTCATAGGATTCTCAGACTCGGATTTTGCAGGGAATTATCCAGACTCCAAGAAGTCGACTTGTGGATATGTGTTCATGCTTGCAGGAGGTGCTATTGCTTGGAAAACCATGAAACAAACACTTGTTTCAACTTCTACTATGCAAGCTGAATTTATTGCAGTATATGAAACTGTGTGTGAAGGACTTTGGATTAGGAATTTTCTCATGCAGACCAAAGTATTGAGTCACATTGTGGCTGGAACACTTGCGATTTATTGTGACAATGAGGCTGCAGTTTTCTTTAGCAAGAACAGTAAAAGGTCAAATAATTCCAAGCATATTGATCTAAAGTATTACAGTGTTAGAGAAAGAGTAAAGCATGGTGAAATAGCTGTTTTGAGTATTGACACAAATTCACAGCTAGCAGATCCTTTCACCAAGGCATTGTCAGTAGCAGCATTCCAGAAACATACAGCAAGCATTGGAATTTTAGCTAATATAGATGCTTAGGTTCAGTAGAGAGTTAGTCCAGTTGGAGCATTTAAAATTCTAAGGTTTTTTGAGTTCTTGTGTTTTAGTTGTGATCTTTTATTTTGTTTATCACAACTTGTTTGTAATGACAGATTTTATTATTAATAAATTTTGAGGTATTTTCAGATTTTGGTTATTACTGCAGTTTTTGTTGAATGTTCTGAAAATTATCGATTTTGTGTTTAAAGTTATACTTGCTATCAGATGGCTTAAATCATGTGAAGCATGATGTTAAGGTTCAAGCAATATCTTTAAGCCATCAGTGTTCAGTAAATTTGCTTGAGTTTTTGGTTTTAGAAACATAAAGTAGGACCTAATATATGTTTACTTGTTGATACACATTAACATATATTGTATCACTTCTGGTTTGACATATGTGGATTGCAGGAGCTTGTGTTTGTGGTTTTGAAACTCTGCATTTTTGTTAAAATGTATACTGTTTCTTGCTCTGCATAAGTAACTGTGATCTAACCATGTTGGAATGGATTTTCGATTTAAGTTTGTTATCTGGCGCGCACTTCAGTAAGTTAAGTAGGTTTTGATGTTCTCTGGTGCAAATCATCGAGCATGATATGTGTGAGTCCAAAGGGGAGATTGTAAGATCAAATATGGACATAACACATATCATCATAAAGTAATTGATGATTAGCTTAATATCAATCCTAGTTTAACATGGATACAAACAGTAAATCAATACTAGTGACTTAATGAATAGTGTATCAATTCATTAAGGATAGTAATCTATTGCTTAGTCTACAAGGAAGGCTACAAGTTGTGATACATTAAGAATCTAACTAGGAAACCTAAACCGATATGGATAGCTTTAATGGGAAGCTTCTTGAGGTTTAAGTCACCTATATATACAGATGAATTGGTCCCTGATTACTACCGACGTTTTGCATATTGTTCTGTCCATTGAGAAGCAAGTTGGTAAGTAACAGAAGGCTATATTCAGTGTTCGTGTTTGCAGTTGCATAAGATGGAATCCATGCCAGTAATTGCTGAAGGTAAGCCTTAATCCCTTTTATGATTGTGTGCATATGTTGTGAGCATGTATATGGTTATTTTACAGTGTCAACCCAGTAAGAACTGGGTCCCCCAATGCAGATACCGCCTTTCAGAAGAAGAGCATTTTCTTTGAAGACTCTGTTCCTAGCACACCAGTCTCGAGGTTTGCCAACTCGCCAAGATATAGTGAGGCTGGGGATCACTACTTTGACAATTTCTCAAGGTTTGATTCATTCAGCAGCAGGCAAGACAGTGGTTTTTCTTCTCAACCTGAGAGGTTCACAAGGTTTGATTCCATGAATAGCACTAGAGATTTCGGTCACTCAAGGTTGGATTCCATAAGCAGCAGCAAAGACTTTGGCCAAAGTCATGGCCTCACAAGGTTCGATTCCATAAACAGCACAAAAGATTTCGGCCACAGTACATACTCTTTCGATGACGCAGATCCATTTGGCTCTTCGAGTCAAAATCCAAAGAAGGGATCTGATAATTGGAATGCTTTCTAACCGGCAATCCACTGTATTATCTGTACCTCACAAAACCCCCATATATATATATATATATATATATATATTTTTTTTTTTCTGTTCTTTTTCCCCATTTTGTTCAAGGCTTGTGCATTGTAGCCAATTTTGTGTGTTGTATAGCTGACAGACAATGCTGGACATACGTACTACTGTTACATTGTATTAAATTGATGGCAATGTATTATTTGATGTATGCGAAGTTGAAAACGACTAGAGTTGATTTTTGTTCTGTTCTTTTCCCCCAATAACAAGTTCTCCAAATTTTCTTACGTTGCAATTTGCAAAACTATTGAATGCAGGTGGGATGACCCTTCTTTTGGATTGATGGATTCCATAAGCTCTTTCACGTAGATGTGATTATCCCATATGCTATATGCTCTAATCAATTTCATATGCCTAGGAAGTTAAAGAATATGTCATAAGACGTCAAAGATGAAATCTCAGTAGATTTGCCAGAGCTGCAATATTGAAATCAATTTCACCATTTCTGGCTAAACTCCCAAATCAAGCCATCGATTTTTGGGTGGAGGCATTTTTCGAGGAAGTTTGAGCATGAGAACCCCAGAAGTTCCTTTGTTTATTATCCAAAGGCATTAGTGACTTGAGGGGGACACTTCAAAGAAGACATTACATGATTAGGTATACCGCATAAAGTTGAGCTGGTGAGAGCGTGACTCTTAACAACTCTAGCCAGACTAATGTTTCTCCAACCACTCATAATTACCAATATTTGTTCTATGTTGGATTCCAGGGATATTAATGATATCACTTTTTCGGGGTTCTAGATCATCCTGGCTTGGAGTTGATTGATAAATATGCTATGTGGGTTAGTGATGAATGGTGAAACGTACTACTTTGGCAGATAGATGGATTCCTGGTGTTTCTGGGATTCTGCTCCAAGCTCAGCATTTGGCTGCTTCCACATCAAAAATTTACTGATCTGGTGGATTGGGTGAATTTATGCTGGAATTTGACCATCACATTACAATCGAGGACACTATTAATTCTTCCGAGTCCATCCCACTAGCATCTGCTTTGGTTCATTTGGCTCTATGAGAAATCTGGGAGTTTTCCAATTAGATCTGGTTACCATGAGTCATGGTGGCAGGCTTAAACCCTCATTGCAATGTTAATTCTAAGGTCTGGAAGCTTCTTTGGGAGTGCCCTGGAATTCCATAGGCTAGCTAGTAATTCTCTTATGGAGGCTTGCTATGATTCTATTCCTTAAATGGTCAATTTGCATTCAAAGAGCCCTAGCCTGATTGCTGGAAGAAACCAAGTCTCTCATTTCAGGCTTAAACTCTGCAACTGGAAGCTTTTACTGTCATCGAGGGTCTTTCTTTAGTCAAGGAATGTGCTTTTCACGAAACTATCATTGAGATAGTAACTGAACAGCTTATTTCAGCTTTGTAGAAAGCCCTCTATTTCTACACAGAGAGGATGGAGGGTGCAATACCCAATTACCAAGATCCATCCCTCTTTTAACTTGACAAGCAAGCCAATCCGCAGCTGCGTTTGAAGATCTCTTAACCAAATTCCATTGACAACAATGAAGCATACTCTGAAGTCTTCTAATGTCCATGAGAAGAGGGTAGATTTCCCAAAGGATCTTCTGAGACTAATTCTTGACAGCCAAAAGCATCTGTTCAGAATAAGTTTCAATAATGACATCCTGGAAATCATGTGATTTTGCCAACTTCAACCCCTCCAAAATAGCAGAAGCTTCAGAAACAATAGCAGATTTTGAAATAAAAGAGATAGTAGAGCCTGCCACCAATTGCCTCAGATGATTATTCCACCTCCTGCCCTCCTTGTAACAGCATCCCAAGCACCAACACAATTAATTTTAATGCTTCCAGGGCAAGAAGCTATCCATTTAAACTCATCAGAGTCTAAGATTGGCAAAATAGCACAAATAGGAGTGGAAACTTTAGTAGTATCAAGGAATTCAGCAACGGCAGCTCCTATTCTATGAATAATGCCGATAGGATGATTAGGGGACAAATGCTCATAAACAATTTCATATCTCGCTTTCCAAATAATTCATAATGTAAAAGCCACCCAACACATAGGAAATTTTGAACCAGATTTAGAAGATGATAGTTGTGTGGACAGTGGACACCTTTAAAAGCCAATCATCCAATGTAGTCACTACTGCAGGATCAATTGTATAACACAATGGAATCCCAAACCAAACAATTTCACATTTATGTTTCACAATTTTTTTTTTTTTTGACACGACAAAGATATGACTTCAATAAACACATGGGTCAATATGGTTCTACTGTCATTGAAGAATTTGAGATGATTGATGATGATTACTAAATCACTGAAGGAACTGTACGTTGCTTTTAACATTTGTTTCTCTCAGCTGGTCAATGACAAACTTGATGAAAAGGAAAGCGGTAAAAGTCATCAAGGCAAAAGTACCAGAACATCTCAATATATTCACCGGTGGAATTTACTTTAAGAAATTGCATATTCGTACTTAAATGCATATAAAGCTTTTAAAATGTTGTGTTGTCTTGTTAATTTTTCAAGAATATTGTTAGGTTTCAGATTAGCTTCAAGCATTCACATTTCAAACCTTGAAGTGGAGTTTGTTTCTGCTATATTAGTGCAGCTGATGCAGAAAGCTGATCTTTCTCTTTATCACCTCGGTTCTCTTCTTAATGGCTATTTGTTACGATCCCCGGGATCGTAGCCATGGAACGACATCGCAGAGGAAAGGAATTAAGATTAAAGCTAAAGAAACTAAGAAGATAAAGACTGATTTTTCATAGATGCCTCAAAATGGCTGGAATACAGAGAATATAAGATGGATGGTATTGTCCTTGACGCTACGGTAGATCAACACGTGTATCAGAACCACAACTAAAAATGGGCTGCTCTAAATGGGTTCAGTACTTATGGGCTCATGCATAACTATTGGCCTAGTACACATTGTGATCCTAACAATCCTCCCCCCTTGAAAGAAGGCATGTCCTCATGCCTTGGTAAAGAACACAGTAAACCGCAGGTCGTAGTAGCTCTTGTATCTGTATGCTGACCAAGAGTATTGGTATAGTAATAGCCTGTGAGTAGAAAGAGTGACAGCTTCTTAGTAGAAAGAGCATTTGTCGCTGCAATCGTCCTACTTGTTGCATCTGAACTGGTGCCATTATACCGAACACTATCAACATCGGAAAATGATGTTTTTGTGCCTGAAGGAGGACTTGAGGTACATATGCAAAGCTCAGCTCTTTGTTTCTGACTTAACCACCAAAATACTTCTATCAGAGTGTTGTAGAACATCATTCCTAGCCCACATTCCTCAGATTTTAGTTTGTCAAAAACACACTCCACCATCTGCCAGTTAGAGTTGCCATCATAGTCTCCCTTGATCATCTCCTCCATCACTTGATGAATATCTGATACCCTATTTGTGAGCATCTCATTCAGCAACTTAGTGACATCATCCCACCAGTCAATCCTTGCATAAACAAGATGCATCATGCAATAGCACATGACGTTGGGCAATATCCCTAAAGCTTTAATTTCTTTAAAGTGCTCCTCATACTCATTAACAAGATCTCCAAAACTCTGTTGCCCACTGAACACATGCGGCTTACAAGTCTTCTCAAAAATTGCAGCGATAACCAAACGTGAAATTTCAGAAATTTCAGAAACTGCAGTGGTGGTAAGTGCATAGGGCCAGCCTTGAAGACTGTCACAGATCATATTAATTTTGGTGGCATGCTTGCAAATGTTTCCTCGCATCGACCACACAAGTCACAAAAGGAAAATTCTAATCCCGGAATCCACACTAGATGTATAATGTTACAGTTCTTCTGGCTTGAAACCTTGGCAAAGAGAAGGCTTTTATCATCCATGGTAACAGTAGAATCAGAAATTTGCAGTACCCTGTGCCAAGACTTAGAAGCAATACATTCTTCATTGACGTTTTGAAAAGAACCACATTTATCAGCATATTGGTCCAGCCCGTAGCCTGAGTGCAGCTCTGTTGTCAACTTGTGTACTAACGAATGAACTCTTTGGAGTGTTCCAAGATGTGAATCAGCAAACAATTTCACTTTCAACTCTACATGATATGCTTCAATAGCACCACATGCCTCCTGATGTGCAATATTAACTACTGGTGTGAAAAGGAAATGTAAGGCCTTGAGAACATCCACTTTACATTCAACTTGAGGCACAGACAACATAACCTTTGTTTCATTCTTGTGTTCAGAACAACCCCATGTAGAAATAGCTCCCTCAAAATTTTGTACCATGTTGTCCTTGAAGTTTCTCAAGACAAACATAAGATCACAGTAAGAAGAAATTAGGTAATATGCCCATGTACAAGTGGTGTGAGATTGTAGTGATATCACCTTTGCGTGCAGCGAACACATGTTATAGTGAGCCATTTGTGAATCTGAGTTGTTAATGTGCAAGTCTTCACCAAAATAAAAAACAGGGCTAGTAGCAAATGCTCCAGTGGGAGTGATGAGAGATATTATCAAATAGCACAGCTGGCAATAATCAAAGATAGGCTTCAAGAGAAACCATTGTGGCACCAGAGTAGAAAATGGAAATTTAAGAAGTGAAGTGCTCTTGCCAATATTGCTTTTATCTTCAGGAATCAACAGCAAGCAAGCATGGAAAGTTAGGTGCACAATAGGTTGAATAGCAATTGTAGTCATTAGAACCACTGGACAAGAATGGTACCCCGAAGATGAGAAAGCAAAATTGCTTTGGAGAAAATCAATAGCTTCAACAATAGAAAAACTTCTTGGCTGAAAGATTGCTCTAATTATATTCTCAAAAATGACACCCATTTCAATTGTAATGATTATTGTACCACAGGTTTGTAACAGAACTATGTCCTTGCACATTTGAACATACCAAAAAACACTAGGTGGAGCAGCATGAGTTAAATTTCTATGAGTCATCCCACAATTAATGAAGGTGGGCTTTACCTTTGGAATCAGCAAGCAAATCATCACAGTGTCAAACCTGAAAGAAACCATTTGTGCAGCGGTTGTTGGCTGACAAGGATTTGCCTTCAACAAGATAAAGTCACGAAACTGACAACTGAACACTTGAGGAATAACCCTTGAATAGAGAGATAACCCTTTTACCTTTGACATTTGAATGAACATGCAAAGAGGAGGCTGATTTTGTGCACCTTTGACACCAGAAACAAGTTTTTCAACAGCTTCTTGTTTGAGCGGCTCAACCACTAGGAACAATTTGGACCCACCTTTATGAGCCACACTGCTAACCTCAATTTCAACATCAGAATGTTCTTTAGATCTCTTTTTGACAAGGAAAACTATGCAAGAGTTCCTTTGACTCCTGCCCATTTATATTCTCAACTTGAGCACATATAGGATGAGATCGTTCTCCATTGATACAAGGAACAATCTTCTCAACTGCCACAATTGCACAGTCCCTATTTCCATCGGAAAGCTATGGAGCCCTCTCAGCTGACATAGATCTTTTATCTATATGTTGTTTAATTGTTGGCTGGGGAAAATTGCCGCCTGACAAGTCTGTTGAATCATCTCCAATATAACCAGTATGAATATCAGTGCTATCATAAAGCAACTCCTGAAATTCCTTGCTTTCATCTGGGTTGAATCCATCTATTACACCTTTTTTTTTTTTTATCAATTTTCCAACTAGTATTAACACCTCCCACAACTTCCATACTTTGATCACCACAAACTAATGTAGCAATTGAAGCAGTAGGTGTACTGCCCACAACATGATTCATACTAGCATTATCACTAAATCCCAATATCATATCAGTGGAAGACAAAATCAATTCACAATCGACAGGGGTTCTACGAATAATACCATTATTAGCAGGAATAAGTGATGACAAAGCCTCAGTTGTAGCTGCAATTAATTTGGGTGTTGATGACGGTGGAGTATCAACTTGGCTCGTCGGAACCCCTCAACAACCGTAGCTCTTCCTTGAATTCAGATATGAAGGTATCCATCGAGCTCTTCAAAGATTTCTGCATCTCACACAGCTTAGCATCTGTGTGTTCTTTATGAATTTGTAATTGGCCGGAACCTCGTGGTGGTGACGGTGGTTTCTCAGCCCTCTTAAGCTTGACCGTAGGCTCAGGTGTGAAAGAGGAGTAGGATGAATCAATCCCAATTATGTACCCGGTCAGTTTCAAGAGAAATTCGGTCATACTCGGGTATGAGACAGAGTGGGTTTGGATCTGCAATTGTATGTGGTTGCTCACAAGCGGGAGGTGGAGGAGCAGAATGGTAAATAGGTTGTGCAGTCATGGTTTTTGTGGGGACAAACTGTGGGAATTTTATTGATGGTTCATGTGAATGGCTTTGTGAAATTGAAGGATGAAGCCATGGATTTGGGTTAGGATGAGGTGAGTGGTAAGTTGGGATGTATGGGTCACGAGGAGTGGTGGTGAGAGGCTGCTGAGCAACACTTGCAAATTGATGAGGGAATAGGTGGCCATTGATGATGATTGCGGAAGGGTTGAGTTGCAATGGTGGGTAAGGGTTTGGTTGCGATGAAAATTGGGTAAACGCACAGGTAGAGCTACCGTAAGGATGATAAGGAGTGTGTTGTAATACCCGCCGGAGATCCCACCGCCGTAACCCGCCAGAGAAGTGCCCAGTTGCGGGCTCTGATACCAATTGTTACCATCCCCGGGATCGTAGCCATGGAACGAGATATCGCAGAGGAAAGGAATTAAGATTAAAGCTAAAGAAACTAACAAGATAAAGACTGATTTTTCATAGATGCCTCAAAATGGCTGGAATCCAGAGAATATAAGATGGATTGTATTGTCCTTGACGCTACGGTAGATCAACACGTGTATCAGAACCACAACTAAAAATGGGTTCAGTACTTATGGGCTCATGCATAACTATTGGCCTAGTACACATTGTGATCCTAACACTATTTAAATGTCATGGCTGTTATGGGGAATGCTCATCTTACTCACACTTTCAGGGAATGCAATATGACTGCTGATGCTTTGGCTAAGGATAGTATCGATCATGAGCTTGGTCTCATTATCTTTGATTATCTTCCTATTCATGTAGCTGAAGACTATCTTGATGATCCTCCTAGATCTTACTACAATTACATGATAATTATAGATTAGACTTCTCTTGATTGCTCTAGACTTCTCTAGATTGATGCAAATTATTTTATCATCCCCGTAACCGAATTCATTTTGTACCCTCCTTCTACTCCAATCCCCGTTATAATATATTGGGGATTACCCTTCCCTGTAACCTTTGGCCCTTTGAGGATTAAGTCCTCATACCCGCCCTGAATCCCTATTAATTAATATGTATAACTAATTCACTTTAGAACAATTAATAGTCAATAATTTAGGTTTAAAGTATGAACCTAAATTTAAAAAATTTAAAGAATTTGACTTTCAAATAATATATGTTTAATAGTTATCTACATTTCTTTTCTTTTTGAAGGCAAACATAACTAAGCTTTATTGGATTAAGTAGGAGGTGACTCCTTTTGTACAATGTCACGGACACATTCCGGGCTTGAGTTCAACCAATTGTTACAGAGATCAGAATCAAAAGCTATGCTAGCTAGTCTGTGTGCTGCCCGGTTACAAGTTCGGGGAGCAAAACATAAGCGTACCTGATGCAAGTTCTTGAAGGCAGCTTGGATGTCATCAATTAAAGTCCCATATTCTGTAAGGACTAGAGAAGCATTGCAGATGTCCAAACAAGCTCTCCAAACACATATTTGCACTTTACCAGGAACTTTAGCCTTCCAAAGTCTCCTCCACAATTCTCGGAATGGATCACCACCGGATGGTGACGTAAGAACATGGTCTAGAATTCGTTCTCTAGCAATCCAGTAGGTTCTTTTGACCGTGAACCATCCTCTTCGTTCCAGGCACCAGCATTGCTTGTCAGGCTTATGATGACGACCAAGAGGGATACTGAGGACTTTAGGGGCTACTGTGGGGTGAAAGACAACATGTACTAAGTCCGGTAACCACTGCATAGTGTGGGAGTCAATAAGATCTGCTACATACTCAACTGGAGAAAATGTAGACCTTTGGATAAGGAACTGCGAGCAGTTTGGGACCCAATGATCATGCCAAATATGCACTTTCGTACCATCTCCAATTCTCCACCTAGTTCCTGCCTTCAACACAGGTCTTCCTACAAGAATACTTCTCCAAGACAAGGAGGGAGCATCACCGAGTTCTGCCTCCCAAAATTCACAATTGGGAAAGTACTTTGCTTTATATAGTCTTGTAATAAGTGAAGTAGGATTAGTGACTAACCTCCAACCTTGTTTAGCCAACATACATGGCAAGGTTATACGCATAGATATTTTTAAAGCCCATACCTCCTTCATACTTTGTGAGACAGAGCCGTTCCCAACTTCGCCAGTGAATTTTCTTTTTTTCATTTGTGTCACCCCAAAAGAAAGAAGCACAAAGCTTATGGATATCATCACATAAAGTCTTGGGCAGCAAGTAGCAATTCATAGCATAAAGCGACATAGTTTGAGCAACCGCTTTTATTAAAATTTCTTTACCTGCACAGCTTAGAATTTTAGCTTTCCAGTTCTCCAGTTTCTTGGACAATTTCTCCTTGATGTACTGAAAAACCTAAGTTTTTGATTTGCCCACACGCATTGGAAGGCCTAAGTATCTGTCATGCTCCTCCACACGTTCTACCTCCAATAAGGTAGCAAGAGCAGCTTGAGTGTCCACATGAACATTCCGAGAAAAAACCACACTACTCTTTTGAAAGTTAACTTTCTGATCGACCATAATCCCTTTCATATGTGTTCAAGATATTTCTGTAAGTGAGACATTCTTCCACTGTAGCTGCTCCAAATAAGATACTATCATCTGCAAAGAATAAGTGATGCAAAGTAGGAGCTTGTGGGCACATTTTCAAACCCCGAATAGCCCCCTAATCAATAGCTTGTGATATTAAAGCAGATAAGCCTTCAGCACACAAGATAAATAAGTATGGTGATAGGGGGTCACCCTGCCTGATGCCTCTAGTGGGGTAAATATGATCAGAAGGTTCCCCATGCACAAGAATAGCATAACTTACAGATGTGACACAACTCATAACCATGGCAATCCATTTGGTCGAAAAACCAAGTTTTACTAACATAGCATGTAGAAATTAAAAGGCCATTCCAACCGATCATAGGCCTTACTGATGTCTAGCTTAAGAGAGAAAAAACCTTCCTCTTGTGTCTTAAGCTTATGCATGAAGTGAGCCGCCTTAGTCGCTACTAGAGTATTGTCTGAAATTAATCTACATTTTTTTTTTAAGGGGAATGGATTATATTCCAATGATCGAAAAGATCATAACGACCATACAAGGTCAATCTAGGGGATCTGAAAATCACCCATTACATTCATTGCTCAAGTAGTGCACTGACTGCACATATAAAATGACTTAATCAAATTGAAGCAACAAAATTCAACCAATAAACCAATATATCCGCCTAAGACCTTCCTGGTGTACATCAATACTAGCCACTGGATTGAACACACTGTTACAACAAAAAGATCACGACATAAACAGGGCCGAGGCCCACTACAACGTCCAAAAAGGAGGAGCTTTATTGAGTAAACAAAAGACCCAAAAGCAGGCCCAACAATGGCCTGGTCTAAGAATGAACTGGCCTTAGAGTCCATCAACAGAAACTAGAGCGACACCCGCTGCTGCCGCCCAACCTCCAGCCACCAGTCAACGGCGCCTAGAGCCCGAGGGAACCGTCGAATGCCATCACCTAAGAAGCCAAGCACCCGATCCCCAAAACTGCGCCGCAACTCAGATGAAAGCCATTCAACGCCACCAGAACCTAGATCCCGAAGGGTTAGATCACCTAGAAACAAAGTAATCGGAGCACTCGACAGCTCCGCCTGCCTAGACCTACATCGTCGGATCCTACCCACCGAGAACAGACCTCGACCAAGTTAGAGCACGCCTCTCCATCGGGAATCGAAAATTGCCCCCGCAAAACTCCTCGTCCGATAGCACATCACACACCCCGACAAGGCCAGCCGGCCAGGCATGGCGCGGGACTACCGGACGAGAGCGAAGGACTCTTGAAAAACCCTAGTCGGCCGTAGGATAGGGAGAAAATATCACACCCCGAATTTCGAATAAAGAAATTCGAATCCGAAACGTAATAACTTAACAAGCACAAGAAAGAACACTCAGAAATTTTTTCCTTTAAACTAAGCAACAAAACAAACTAAACTACAAATGTCAATACCGACTCGTTCTTTAGAGTCACATATTACATTACAGAGAGTTTATAAATTAAACTGAACAATAATTCAATAAGTAAACACACTTACTTCACAGTGGAATCCTAAAACCAAAAGTACACTTCCATATCCATGCTACGACAGCAACATACAAAACCTTAGCTTCGACGAGGGTTACTCTGACCTGCACAATAACCCCTACACCATTTAATAGTGCACCGGGTTGAAACAACAAATCCGGTAAGCTTTTGCAAGCTCGTGTGAGTAAACCCTAATAACCACAAAACACCTTTCTGACTCAAGGAAAACAAATCAACACAATGATTATTTCCAAAATTGAAATCCTTTTCTTTTTAAGGGGAACACATGTCACCACCATGACAAACCAAAGCAATTGAAAGCTCAACAACAAATCAAAGAATCACTCTTCTTTCCTCTCGACAGGAAGCATTTATCACCACAATGACGTGATAAAACATTTCTAAACTCGCTACGAGTCTCATCCACAATTGCACTCACAAATTAAATTAACAAAACCAGCAATCCCTGCATAGAAAATTAGTTCAGGAGATCACCAAAATCACACAAACCAAAATCATAGTCATCCCTGCATATAGTTTAGTTCAGGAGATTATATTAAAGCCAATCAATTCAGAAAAACAATAATCCCTGCATATAGTTTAGTTCAGAAGATTACAAAAGAAAAAAAGCAATTCAATAATAGAAATAAGCTAGAAAACAATACACACTTAATCATTGATAACACCAATCACTCAACAACCACAACCCACGTCATTTAACAAAATCATCACACAGATCACCACACTGGTTATCACATAATATTGTTTCCTCATCTCCACAACCTCAAAAAAATAACGAAATCATTTTCCAATTATTATTTTCTCAACTCAAAACCATCACCAAAATCATACCTACTTCTTTCAATACTCAAAGCCGACAAAACCGTCTTTTCTTTCCAAATTCATTTATTTTCCTCAACATCACATTGCACAATAATTGTAAATTGAACACACAATTCCACCAAGATATATATATATATATATATATATATTTCACGTACACACACACACGTAGTCATCCGCTCAGGGATGCCACTAATATCAACTATAGCTCACAAATATAAAACCCATGAAAAATTTTACTTACCTATGAACTGTAGACGATCAAGTTCATATAGTTTAAAACAAATATTTATTTTTGAAAATGATTTAATAATTAAACAAATAATTCCTAATAAAAGTAATTTTGTTCATAAATGAACCTCGTGAGATTTATTCACCTCTAAATCCAGCTGCGCCTTCTGTAACAGCCAAGATCACACAATCACAAAATGTCCGTTGAACGCAATTCCATCAAGCACCTAATCACAATTCCAATACACTTCTAAGATCAATTACTCAATTCAAACGATCATCCAACGGTCAGATCCTCATCTGAGACTACCCAAAGTCCCAAGAACACTTCTACGGTCAATACAACAAAGCTGCAAGTCGATTGAAGGGCTGGATCCTCACGGATCAAAAATCGAGACGATCAAAACCGGTAAAAACCTAACATATTCATATGATCTCTAAAAATTACATGTTGTATATCGAAATGCTCGTATCAACGAGTAGATAGTATATAGAACCAGAAACTACCCTTGACATGGCCGGAAACGCCTTCAAGCATCTCCACAGGCGACGACGCTGCTGCCGGCAACCTCCAAAATTAGGTCACAATACCTATGCCAAAATCTTCCTCACAACATGTATAACAATTTTCACAACTACACTGAAGTCAAATTGTAAGCCAATTGGCCGAAATTTACCTTGGAAGGAAGAGGGCCGATTGAAACCCTAGAATTTCAATTCCAAAATTTGATCTCTGTGCTTTGAATCATTGCAAGCCACTTGGGGGAAAAGTATCAACGTCCTTTGGGCTCTAAAAGCCCTCAAGAATTGTCGTCTGAAGTGGCCGAAATCTCGAGTTCCGATGAGCCCCCAACGTAGCGCCGCCGTGGATCTTCTCCTCCTTGCTATACGCCTTCCATAACTCGATTCTTGGAAACAACGTTCCAAGGTTACATGGTTAACTGAAGGCGATCGGAACACCAAGTTTTTTCATCGCAAAGCTTCTAACCGCAGGGCCAAGAATAGGTTGCTTGGGCTTTTTGATCATGAGGGTGTTTGGAAAGACTCTATGGAAGGGATGGAGGGAGTGGTGCTTCATTACTTTTCAAAGATGTTCTCGGCTGGGACAGTTGATTTTAATCATATGCATGATTCAGTTAATTTAATCCAACCACGAGTCACTGCTGGTATGAATGCAGACCTTTATGCTCCGTACTCGGAGGTGGAGATTAGGGCTGCACTTTTTCAAATGTATCCTACTAAGGCTCCAGGACTGGATGGTATGCCCTCGTTGTTCTTTAAGAAATATTGGGATGTTGTGGGGAGTGATGTTGTATCTGCAGTTCAGAGTTTTCTTACTTCAGGACAGTTATTGGGTGAAATTAATTTCACTCATATTTGCTTGATTCCAAAGGTGAAGAATCCTGTGTCTGTCGCTGACTTACGTCCAATTGCTCTTTGTAATGTTATTTATAAGATTTGTTCCAAGGTTATAGCGAACAGATTAAAGAAAATTTTGGATGTTATCATCTCTCCTTTTCAGAGTGCTTTCATACCGGGAAGATTGATTACAGACAATACTCTGATAACCAATGAGGTATCTCATTATATCCACAACTGTTATTCCAGTACTGAGGGAGTGTTCTCTTTGAAGCTTGATATGAGCAAAGCGTATGATCGAATGGAATGGAAGTTTCTAGAAGAGGTTCTGTTGAGGCTAGGGTTTGATGAATCCTGGGTTGGAATTATTATGCAATGTGTTACTACAGTCCGATATGCTTTTTTGATTAATGGTCAACCTCGGGGTTATATCATTCCCTCTAGGGGTCTCCGACAGGGGGATCCTCTATCTCCATACTTATTTCTGTTATGTACGAAAGTGTTCTCAGCTCTTTTGGAAAGTAAAGCGTCTGTGGGAGCCTTGTCTGGTATTAAAGTTTGTGAAGGGGCTCCGGCCGTTCATCACTTACTTTTTGCTGATGAGTCTGCTTTTTGGTAAAGCAAACTCTGCTGAATGTAATCACATAAAAGCGGTGTTGGAGGATTATGAATTGGCGTCGGGTCAACAAATTAATTTTGCTAAGAGCAGCATTGTTTTCAGTAAGAAAGTCCCTGTGGATGATAAACTGGCGATGGCAGCTTTGTTCGGTGTAATGATAGAAGGAAAGCATGAGAAGTACTTAGGGTTACCCACTTATTTGGGTCGATAGAAGACGAAGTCTTTTGCCTATATCAAAGAGCGACTGAGCAAGAAACTAGCTGGTAAGCTAAGCTCCTTAGTGGAGCTGGAAAGGATCTATTGATTAGGGTGGTGGCGCAGTCTCTCCCATCCTACTCCATGAGTTGTTTCATGCTTCCTAAAGACTTCTGTGATTCTTTGCATCAAATGTGTGCTAGATTTTGGTGGGGTAGTAAGGATGATAATCGGAAAATCCATTGGTTGTCTTGGGAGAAGCTTTGCTTGCCCAAATGTGAAGGCGGAATGGGTTTTCGAGATTTGTATGCTCATAATCTGGCTTTACTTGCTAAGCAAGGCTGGCGCATAATCAAGAATCCGAATTCTCTAGTAAGTCGCTTGTACAAAGCACGATACTTTCCCAATACTTCCTTTTTACAGGCCCCGAGCCCCCGGTCTCCTTCTGCTTGCTGGCGTGGGATTTTTGGTGCTATTGAGGTTATAAGGAAGGGTATACGGTGGCAAATAGGGGATGGTTCTTCTGTTCACATCTGGGAGGATCCATGGATCCCACAGCCTCACCTTTTCAGGCCTTTACGGCTCCAGGATGTACCTTACTCTCAGGTTAGTGAGTTGATTCGGAATGGGGAGTGGGACAGGGATTTGGTGTAGACTATTTTCAGTCCTGAGGATGTCTTGTTAATTCTTTCTTTGCCTTTAAGTAACAATAGGGTGGTTGATCGAGTTGTCTGGCATTATGATTCTAAAGGTCGATTTACGACTAAAAGTGCATATCATTTGGCCTTTGGTTCACTACATTCTGCTTTGGTGGAGGCTTCTAGTTCATCTGAACCTCCTAATTTTTGGAAGTGTGTTTGGGCTGCCAAGGTACCTGGCAAGGTCAAAGTGCATGCATGGAAGGTATGTCAATCCATTTTACCTACCTTATCTCAGCTTCGTGGGAAGAGGGTGCGTTTGGTGGGTGGTTGCTATTTCTGTGATGAGGAAGATGAGTCTATTATGCATATTATGGCGGACTGTCCTTTTGTACGGGATTTGTTAACGATGGTGCCTTCGCTGCAAGGGGTGCTATCGGTATTGTCCTCTGATTCACTATTGCTTTGGCTGAAGGCATGTAATGCTTCCCTTTCACGTGGGAACTTTTCTCTTCTATTGATCATACTTTGGTCAGTGTGGAAAGAAAGGAATAAGAGAGTCTGGAACAACAAATTTGGCTAATAAGAGAGTCTGGAACAACAACTTTTCTCTTCTATTGATCATACTTTGGTCAGGGCGTCGTTCTAGACCGTGGACTCCTCCTCCCGCAGGTTGGCTAAAAGTTAATATGGATGGTGCTTATGATGCAGTTGCTCATAGGGGTGGTATGGGGATAGTGGTCCGGGATACTGATGGTCGGACTATTGCTGGGGCTTGTGCTAGGATAGGTGTTGCTCTCTCCGCTGCTTTGGTTGAAGCTTTTGCTAGGCGGCTTGCTTGTCGTTTGGTGGAGCAGTTTAGTTTGGCTCCGGTTGTGTTTGAAACTGACTGCCTGCAGCTAGTTAATGCCATTCAAGCTGATGGGGAAGATACTTCGGAGTTTGGTAGGTTAGCAGATGATATCTCTCATGCTCTTTTGTTCTTCCAGAACTGCCAATTTACTCATGTAGGTAGGGATGCTAATGTTTTAGCTCATAAGCTGGCCAAGTGTGCTCTAGGCACAGGTTTGGCACTCTCGGAGTGTGGATCTGTTCCCACAATACTGGAGGAACTCCTC
This sequence comes from Rosa chinensis, assembly GCF_002994745.2. Classification (NCBI taxonomy): domain Eukaryota; kingdom Viridiplantae; phylum Streptophyta; class Magnoliopsida; order Rosales; family Rosaceae; genus Rosa; species Rosa chinensis. The sequence goes on from NC_037094.1 coordinate 38,534,422, forward strand.
TGTACTTAATGTAATTCTCTTGATTTCATTAATATAGTTGATCGTCTTGCGCTAAAAAAAAAAAAAAAAAACGATTAGAATCGTACAAAAGGGCATCCAGAATAAAGTCTGGAGCATGAGTAAACCATTCAGATTGAACATCTAATTCAAAATTATGGCTAGCCAATCTATGAGCTACTCTATTGGAAGTTCTAGGTGCATGCGACAAAGAGATCTGAGGAGAGTGACTTAGTAATAGCTTGATATCTTCAACAATACTACCCAAAGAAGAACAATCTTCCTCTGCTGAGTTAATAGCTTGAGTAGCTACCAGACAATCACTATGGATTACTACCCTCGTTACATCCAAAGCTTGGAGAAATTCCACTCCAGATTTTAATGCCAACAGCTCAATATGTAAAGCAGAGGTGATGAACTGCTTTCAAATTTAAAAACAATTATTCAAGATATCAATTGATTTACTGTTTTTTTTTTTTTTTTTTTTTTTTTTTTGACTCTGTTGATGGACCATCAAAGAAGAGTTACCTACTCAATGCAAACATTATATAAAGTCGTAATCTTTCCCCTATCATTGTTGCTACATAAGACTTTGATATCTTTATATAGGTTTGCCCCAGAATCTAATTTTGTAGTCTTTTTCTTATAAAATTATGTAACATACATTTGAGATGAAATGGTACTGAAAATCGAAAGATAAAAGAATCAGGCGGCAATGTTGCCTGGCACTCAGACAACACACCACTCTCAATCTGTTACTGTCCATTGCTTCACCTTCATTCCCCAATTTCATCGTCTCTCTTTTAAACTCTTAATGCTCAATCAGAGTATGAATAAAGTTTGTGAGTTGGAGAGGACTTTGGAAGCAATGGTAGCAGATGGGTTTAGTCCTGATAATGCAACTTTCAGCTACATTCTTGAGGTCTAGGAAGAGCTGATCGGATTGACGATGCTGCTGAAATTTTTGAGAGCATGAAGGGGAAAGTTTGCGTGCCAAACATCAGTGCATACAATGCAGTGATCTCTAACTTCATCTCTGTTGGGAATATTGATGAATGTGTAAACTACTTCAAGTGTATGTCGAGTAATAGTTGTGATCAAAATGTTGATACTTATACCAAATTGATTGCTGCTTTGCTTAAAGCCCGGAAAGTGGCAGATGCACTGGAGATGTTTGATGAGATATTAAGTCAAGGATTTGTTCCTACTATGGGGACTATAACCTCTTTTATGGAGCCCTTATGTAGCTATGGTCCACCATATGCTGCTATGATGATCTACCAGAAAGCAAGAAAGGTCGGATGTAGAATATCATTGACTGCTTATAAGCTATTGCTTATGCTCTTTTCTACATTTGGTAAATGTGGAATGTTGCTAAATATTTGAGATGAGATGCAGGAATGTGGTTATGCTTCTGATATCGAATTTTATGAGTTTGTAATCAGTGGACTTTGCAAAATAGGCCAGCTTGAAAATGCTCTACTTGTCATGGAAGAGTCTATACGGAAAGGTTTTTGCCCAAGCAGGCTTACCTATAGCAAACTAAGTCACAAACTTCTTGCTTCAAATAAGTTAGAGAGGGCTTATAAGCTGTATTTGAAGATTAAAGCTGCTCGTCTTTTTGACAAGGCACAGAGAATTTGAGGTGCTAGGGGATGGCATTTCTGAACTTACATCTCACCGTTGCCAAGATATATATTTTTTCTTTCCTTCCTAGTTCCTATAGCATAGCTTACCCGCTAGAAGAGTGATTTTTCCAGTAAGTGCATGTGTGACATCCCTAAAGTTTTGGATATAATGCCTGCTTGATACATAAAAGTTCTAATTATTTTGAGCAATCACATATATCAAGCACTGCATTAGTCTTGTATTGCACATAAGCTATAATTTCTGCATGCAGATATATTTCTCTAGGTATACAATTTTGTATACTAACTGGCTTTTGACTTTTGTAGGACATTGTATCAGAGATTGGTTTGATAATGGAGCTGTTATCTTATAAGGTAAGATCTTCTTGTATCTTTAATCATCGCTAGTCTTCACAACAGCAACCCGTCTTTGCAAGTTTCTCACTTGGAAATAGATGGGGCCTCAAGTCTGTTTAAAATGTCTGGGGCGCCAACTCAATTTTATCTTCATGCAAGCTGTTTTTCAAGCTCCGATTTCGCAAACTTCGGACTAAAGTTTTGTTTCTTTTGCTATCAACATATACCAAGATTTCTTTTTTATTTTTATCTTTGGGGTTGCTCCCACAGTCACATTGTAAAAGGGTTATTTTAGGTTGAATTTCTTTCAAGTGCCAAAAGAAATGGAATTTTTTTTTTTTGGATGTATTTGAATCTTTTGTTGTTATGACGAATGCCTTTCCAGATTTCACGTTTGTCATAACCAAATTATTAATTGCAAGCAGATGAACATTATGCAAGAGAAACCAATACAGGTCAAAGTGGCTAAAGAAATTCATTAAACAATTATAATTTTTTGCATTTTTTTTGGCTCGTGTTTATTTGCGAGTATATGTGTATTAAGTGCAACACATATGCTATACTGTTAAAAAAAAATAAAAAACTCACACAATTTATAGGAATCAAACATTAACCAACTCCAAAGAGATAACCATGCTCAAATCTGGCTGGCTGAAGATGCTTCCTTTCATAACCTTGAATGGGAACTTCGTTGCAGATTGCACTGTTGACTTCCCATACAAAGATTGCCAAATCATGGAATCTGTAATGATGGAAAGTCTGAGTAAATCCTCAACAACCGATACCGCCTCCTTTCAATTTGGAGTTGGTCTTAAGCTCTTAACTAGCTAGGTTGTTGGGTAAGGGTTGTAATAACCCTTGTGGCTGAGCCATGTTATCCCATAGCAATTAAGCAAAACCAAAAACTGTCTTTGAATAGGCTTGTGAATAGGAATGGCAAAAATCCCCAGCGGGGCGGAGCTTCATTGGATACCCGCCCCTAATGGGGGGAGAATTCGGGGACAAATGGGGAATGGGGATGGGGATCCCCAATCCCCGCTATCTAAGATTGGGGATGGGGTGGGGATGGTATTATGATCCCCATCCCCAAACCCGCCCCAATAATATATATATATATATATAATTTATATATATTAATTTTTTATTATATAAATCACAAATATATACATTTATTACTTTACTTTAATGGCTATACTTTTACTTTAATAGTTTTTTTTTACTTGTGCACTCACTGAATTATGATTTATGAATTTAATCATGTTTTAATTTTATTTGTTGTAGATTTTAATTTTAAAAAAGACAATATGAGAAAAAAATTATTTTATTTATTAAATTCTTATTGGGAATTTGGGGCGGGTTTGGAGGCTTAGTCCCAGTGGGGATGGGAACGGGGAATCCCCAGTATATTTTTATTGGGGATTGGGGCGGGGATGGAGGTGGAGAATGACCCCGGGGGATGGGGATGGTATTGTGATCGCCATCCCCAACCCGCTCCATTACCATCCCTACTTGTGAATTAGCAAAACCAAAAACTGTCACAAAGGCTAGGTTTTGAGTGGAAAAAAATAAATGTAAATTGTTGTAAAATGAAAAGTAAGAGAGTTTGACAGAAGAGAGAAATGACACAGAGAATAGAGAGTGTGAAGAATGAAGTCATTCTATTCATCTCACAATGAGGTTTATATAGGAGTATCTCAAGTTTACAAAAGGTAACTATTTAACGATTACATCAATTACTCATCTGATTACAATCAATCAATCGCTAATTATATTATGTTAATCACCAATCAATTTTAATTGGCGTATATCACGCAACACTAATTGCTATTACATGAATAGCCACATTAATATTTACAACACTCCCCCTTGGATATTCCATGTCAATAGTGTTGCCCCTGCTATGCGCTTCTAAGTTGCCTCGTCAAAAACCTTGCCAATTAATAAAAACCATGTGGGAAAAAATAACCTTGATCGAAGGAGAAAAAGAGCACAATCTGCTTGAGTGTGGATTAGCAGTATCACAGCTTCAGAGATAGGTGGAGTCTTCTTATCAGCACCATAAGTAGGTAGTATGTCTACGAGAGGGATGCATTAGAGTTGCTACACCAAAACTGTAAGATCCTGAATTTTGAAGTTTGTCAAATTTTATTTTTTAGGTTGGAAATGGAAAGTAGATGTCGCCACGAGTTCACAGCATTTTTCGGTCAATTTTTCGGGTTCCCGAGCTATTTTTAAGGAATCTTTTGAAGTTTGGATGCAAAACAAATTAGGTGACGACGTGGCGACTCATTATTGGCCGAAAGCATGACTTGGTGGCCAAGGAGTAGCAGCCATATGTGCCACTCACAATTACAACAGTCATGGGACACATGTCACTTGTTTAGACAAAGTTTGCTATATGTTTGACATGTGGCGTACAAGTGTTGGAATATTAGTAAAGCCTTGACATGTGTCATTCATTCATGGACCAAAATCACAGACTTTACCTATTATGTCGGTTCCATCAGGCCTATAAATAGGACCCAACCAGATCATTATTTCCCCACAATTTTCGGAGCTTTCTCTCTCCTACATTTCTCTCTTTCCATTTTCTCTCTCTAGGATTTGTTTTTGGCATATCTTTTAAACCGTAACTCCGATTCAGGATCCGCGAAAAGCTACGGATTCGTCTTGACGAGCTCTTTCTATTGGTGGAAAGAAAATTCAGATTTGGTGAAACTATTTTTTTGACGACCTAGGAGGCTTGATTTTATTTTGTATTGTCCACGATTATCGGAAATAAGGTAGGGGGATCTCGGGGAAACTTTTTATGATTGGATGTTGATTTTATGTGCTTCGTGTAAATGTTATTCTTGTTAATATTATTTTTGAATGATTTATTTGATAATATTTGAATTACATGTACTAAATGTACGTTGATCGATGTAAGTGCATATTTTCATGGAGGTTGTTATTTATCAAGTGTAAAGGAGTTGGGGGAAAATTATAGTTATTTGGTGATTGTGGGAATTATCTTTTGTGTAGTTGAGTCTGAACATTGTAGGGATCAAGCTCAGGCGAGCCCGTGTGCACATTTAGGTTTAGAATATCGGCGGTATAATTGTCGATATATTTGGGTGATTTGGGCGTGGAGATCAATGTTTCGGACAAGATGACTAGCAAAAGGGGTTTTGGGGGATTTGATTGAGTAAGGGGATTAATTTATATGTTTGGATATTCAAGTCACAGTTGCAAAACTGTAAAGTACACGGTATGGGACGTGTAGGCTTGCGTATTCTGGTATATGAATTAATGGGTATATAAATGGAATTGGATTGCATCATTTTTTGATATGCATGTTATAATTGAAATATATGATGGTATTATATTTGGTCAATTATCCATGAGGAAGTTTTTATGTCCCTACTGAGCCACTGGTTGAGCTCACCCCTTAACAGATTTTGCAGGTATGGAATCAAGATACTAGGGCAAGAAGTTCTGATATGTATATAATGTCAATGGGTTGTGAAACTTGTGTTTCCGTTATGTTTGTTTGGAATAAAAAATGAGTACTAGTGTACTATGTGATAAGGACTATGTAATATATGCTTCCACTAGACTTTTGAGATCTTGTTATCTAGTTGTTAGTCCACGATTTATTTTTTATTTTTTTGTCACATTTTGATTATAGAGATTTTAGTTCTATAATTAAGATGTGATTCACACCTTACTCGAGATTATAAGATTAGCTCGAGTCAGGGCGTGACAAAAACCTTGCCCGGTAAACCCAGTGGGAGAAACCCGTAGTCGAAGGAAAAAGATCAGCAAATGCATATATATGTCGAATCAAAGCATCTTCTGGATGTAGTATGTGGGGTGAACATGCTAAAGATGTGCCTCGTCAAAACCTTGCCAGGTAACAAAACCCAGTGGGACAAAATAACCCTGGACAAGGGACAAAAAGAGTACATGATGGTCAAATGAGTATGCTTCAGGATACTCCCGCTGAAAATTACATGTTAGGTAATTCAGATAGTTTACATAGACCAATACCTTGGACATGCTTCTGGAATGTAGACTTTGGTAGTGACTTGGTGAAGAGGTCTGCACGATTGTCTTTAGATGAAATCTGCTTAACTTCAATCTTCTGATGCTCCTGTTGTTGCTAATTGAAGGAGAACTTCGGTACAATATGTTTGGTGTTGTCTTCTTTGATGAAACTTGTCTTTATCTACTCTATGTAAGCAGCATTATCCTCGTAGATAATGGTTGGTTCATCAGTGGTGGAATGTAGTCCACATATGCTTCGAACATGCTTAGTAACGGCTCTTAGCCATGTACATTCACATACTGCTTCGTGAAGAGCTAGTATCCCAGCATGATTCGAAGAGGTAGCAACAAGTGTCTATTTCGTAGACCTCCAAGAAATTGCAGTATTCCCAATGGTAAAGACATAACCAGTTTGGGAACGTGCCTTGTGCGCGTCTGATAGATAGTCAATATCAGCATATCCAACAAGGCAAGCATCATTCTGAGGATCAAGGGGGTTTGATCCATTCCTTGATGCGTAGGGATAGAATAAACCCATATCCGCCATACCTCTAAGGTAGCGAAAAATGTCTTTTATGCCATTCCAGTGGCGGCGTGCTGGCGCAGAGCTATATCTAGCCAACAAGTTCACATTGAATGAGATGTCCTGTCTAGGGCATTAAGCCAAGTACAATAATGCGCCTATTTCACTTAGATATGGGACTTCTGGCACCAATATCTCTTCGTTATCATCTGCAGGACGATACGGTTCTCTCTAGACTTCAGACGACCATGGGTGTGCTTGCTTTTATCCTCATTAAAGCATCTTAACATCTTCTGGATGTAATTTGGTTGATGGACCAAAATTTCACCTGCACTATGCTTGGGCTCCAGGTCGAGACAATAATTTGTTCTCCCAAGGCCTTTCATCTCAAATTCCAACTTCAGGTGCTTTGCGGTTTCCTTGATCTCTTCAGGAGTATCAATCAAATTCATGTCATTGACATAGACCGCCACAATTTCAAACTAGGAACTTGCTTCCTTAATAAACACGCATGGGCATAGTTTATTATTCACATTTCCCATCCCAATTAAATATTCACTTAGACGGTTATACCATCTCCATCTGGATTGTTTCAATCCATAAAGTGAACGCCTCAAAACTAATGAAGAGCGTGTTCCGTGGTCTAGAACTATTTGCATCGGGTATATTAAGTCCTTCAGGAACTTTTTATGTATATCTCTGTATCGTGATCCCCATAGAGATAAGCTGTGACCACATTCATAAGCTGCATATTCAGTTTTTCGGAAACTACCAAACTGATAAGGTAGCGAAACGTTATGACGTCCATTACAGGAGAATACGCCTCCTTGTAATTAATCACAGGGCGATGAAAAAATTCTTGCTCCATTAGACGAGCCTTGTGTATCACAATCTCGTTTTTCTCATTACGCTTCCTTACAAATACCCATTTAAATCCTATAGGTTTAACATGGGGAGGTGTAGGAACAACAGGTCCAAAACACCTTTCTCTTTGTCAAGGAATCTAATTTGACCTGGATTTCTTATTTCCTTTTTGGCCTGTCGTCTCTTCGTTGATATTGATCAACAAAGCAAGGTTCGAGATCATCGCTTATTATAATTTCGGTGGCCACCGCAAATACTAATATATCATCGATGATAATCTCAATCCGATTCCAAATCTCACTAAATTTACCGAGATTTCTCTATTCTCGGGAATGGGTTCAAATGTTGGAGTGTCCCCCAACATGGTCTCTTCTAGGACGTACCCATAATCCGGATTTATCTCATGAGATGAATCGGTTTGAGATAGAGATGTCAAGAGGATTCGTTTGTGCCAAGTTTACCCTCTTCTGGGGATAACAATCCTTCAAACCTAATGGTCTACCTCGCTTCTGGGCAGGACCGAGACATATGACTGGTTAGCCGCCATGGTTGTACTTTGTCCATCTGGGACTACACATCCTACATGGACTTCTATCCTTGCAGGCACATTTGCAACAGGTATATATGATCTCGTCACTTTTGCTAGATCAGATAAAGTGTCTGACATATTGTATTCTTATACTCTATAGATCTAGAATTGTCCGCACTTCACTATTTTCGTGTGGTTTGGGGATCAAGATGAGACATTGTGGGGACATTCCATGTTAATTCACGTCGTTCATCAGGAACGGTGACGTTCTTATCTCCTCCTAACGGCAGGAAGACTGTCTCATCAAAGTGACAATCCACAAATTAAGCGGTAAAGAGATCGCCTGTCAAGGGCTCTAAAGAGCACATAATGGATGGGACTCATAATCGACATGTATACCCATCCTTTGTTGAGGACCCAATTTTGTACGTTGTGACGACACAATTGGCACGAGGACTGCATACCCAAATGCGCTTAAGTGCAAAACATCAGGTTCGTACCCAGTCACCAGCTGTGACGCGGAGTAAGGTTGGTAGCAGTGGGCCTTAACATGACCAACATAGCTGCATGCAAGATTGCATAGTCCCATGCAGAAATTAGAAGCTTGGCGCGCATTACCAAGATTCTATTTGCGAGACCATCTTGGGTGTGAACATAGGGAAATATATGTTCAGCATCAACCCCAAAGGATATGCAATACTCATCAAAAGACTTCGATGTAAACTCTCCGGTATTATCAAGTCTTATAGTCTTTGTGGGATAATCCGAGTGGTGAACCCTCAATTTCATGATCTGGGTGAGAGTTTAGCAAAAGCAGCGTTTTCTTGTGGACAATAGTGTAACATGTGATCACTTTGTCGATACATCAACCAAAACCTTTAATATTTAACTGGTCCACATGGTGGTTGGATATAAATGTCCACAAATTTCCCTTGCATTCTGTGCAGATGTATGTACTAGTCTTTGCATATGATGGTCTAGTATTAAATATTCTTAACGAGTATGGCATAGTGTGTCATTATATACAAGACCCTTATTCAGAAGGGGATGCACATGCGATGAGTTGAGGATACGGTGCATCATACTTTGACCTGTGTGTCCCAAACGGTCATGCCATAGCAAGTAGTTGCTTGAATTAGTTAGCTTCTAGCTAACAGATTCCAATTTCTCCAATGTACGCTTCTGGCCACACACTTTGGAGGTTATGCAAAGATATTACACTCATTTTTCTCAGTGGTTTCAACGTGATAACCGTTGGTTTGAATATCCTTAATACTCAATAACGTTCTTCTGGAACGTGGAGATTATAAGGCCTCATTAATGGTAGGTTCAGTACCATTGGACAACATACAATGGGTTTTGCCATAACCATCTATCAAGTTGGATTGGCCTGATACGGTTGTCACAGAGGTATGAATAGACAATTAGTTTGAAAAACATCTCTGATCTGGGAGTATGGTGTGCGTAATAACACTTTTAACCAGACAACAAACTTCCCCACAGAATATATCTATTCATTTATTTAATTCAATGGATCACATGTATGAATAAGTTTATTGAATTAAATATATTCGAACATAACCACATTTCTATAATCCAAAATAATTGAAAACATAAATCACCAAAATCCAAAGATGTTTCATTCATTAAGATGAAATAGATATGGCACAAGGGGCCAATTATACCCATGTCTTCGAGTTCTAATCCTCGATATGTTCAGTAACTGCCTGAAAATCCATGATCTCTAGTGTGGAATCGATAAAAAATGACCCTTCAATAAAGTTGGTCTTTTGAGTTCCGCGACCAGCGTAATACTCATCTACTGTTTCGGCTATCGCACAGCTAGTGCGGGACCAACAGTCAGTTCCTCCACAACGATAACAAAGGTCATGCTGATTTTGGTGGCGGCGGGCCGAACCAGTGTTCCTTTCCACTTTGGCTTGTTAGGCAGTGGCACTATAACATGGGGCCATGTTTTGGGCCGGTTATATGGGCCATTTATGGGCCTACCTCTCTTTCCTTGTCTCGAAAGATCGAACCTTTTGTCCCTTCCACGGTCACAATTTCTCTTTTCGCGATTAGGTTTGCGATGAGTAACATCATTTGCTTCAAGCAAAAGTGTTGCTTAGGTACCGATGGGCTTGGCTTGATCATTCCTCAATAGGAGGTTGTTGTTCATTTCAGTGAGCAACAAGATAGTGATCAATTATGAGAATTAGTAAAGTGCCTCTCCTTGTATTGTTTTGGGCAGATGGGCCTGTTCAATATCTTGCTAATCATGTCTTGCTTCAAGCAAGAAAATGGTCATTTGATGGTTAAAGTACTCTTCCAGAGCGACCCAAAGAGTCTGTGGATCCTCTTCATCGGATACTCAACTTGGAGTGCTTTCTTCATATGTTTCTTTATGAACATTATGAAACTCGCCTTAAAAGCCTCAGTGACTACATTGTCAATATCGATTGTTGATCTTATCTTCTTTGTAGTCAAATGAATTTTCATATCTTGAGTCCACTTTAGATAGTTTCTTCCGGAAACCTCCAAAGCAAAAAAGTCAAACATGTTGAGATTTGACATTTCTTATAGGAAATGAACAAATAATATTAGTGCTTTGGGTAATATCGTCCATAAGCAAGTAATGAGAACTTCAGGTTCTATAACATGGTATGAAAAATCGGATTAGACATGTAAAATCTACTGGTTTTATCATGTGTGGTGAATTTATGAAGGAAACTTCAAGTTTCTTAAATGGCATTATCGAAACTACAAGTTCGATTTATGTATGAACTACTGGTTCATTTAGAACTTCTAGTTCATTAGGTACCTGCATTTTCTACACATATATTCTAGTGCGAAAATTTAGACAAGTAACACAATAATATTGAATTGAGCAAATTGAAATAATCTCACAAATTTGGATAAATAAAAATCACAAATGAATTGAGATATTAATTACATGCTAGTAATATAACAAATTAACTATCACACAATTATGTGAATAAATGCTTCTGGCAATTAATTACACATTAGATATGGTGAATCTATTTACAATATGAAATCATTTTTCCTTTTATTTTTTATTCTGCTGGACCAAAGAAGGAGTGGGCTTATTGATAGTGAAGCCTATCTGGCTTAGTCTGCGGGGCTTGTGACCCTGGCTTTCATGCATAAGTCAAATGGTGTGTGAGACCTGCTGGGCTGCTAGGTCTTGCTGAGGGAGAGTGGGCCTGCTGGGCTCAGGTTGGTCTGCCAAAGAATGAAAAATTATTACTCAACCCTTTCGGTAACTCCAATTGAATACGACTAGGTAAGGAAAGATGAGGTTTAAGTGGAGCGAGGCTCACTTAAGTACACAGCCTCATCTGAACCTTACCTAGACATCGCATCCAAATGGATGAGCCTACTTTGAGAAGATTCATAACCTTTGTTATGGCAACATGTGGCGAGCTTCTGTTCTAACCTTGCAACTTGGGCCTGAGCTTTTGGCTCGAATTTGTTGTTGTGACTTTGGACTTGATTTTGAGCTTCTGACTCAGCCTCATTTAATATTCACAATCATAACATAATCAAATTCAATATATGTTATTAAATCATAACGTAAATAAATTAATACAGCAGTTATGTACCTAAGGAAATGGGTTCAAATCCCATTAATGCTTCTGGCATTTCGTATAGGTAATAAATTGGGTAAATGCTTCTGGCATTGTAGTAATATTAAATAGGAATCATACATGTCAATGTGTCATGATATATGTCAATCAAATCTAAAAAACATGAACAAATATATATGTATCAACCAAATAAATTAATAAAGTAAATTTGGGGGTTCATGCATCATGGTGATTGTTCATATTCAATCAATAAGCTCAATAAGCATGAATATAAAATTAGATCTTGGAAAGAAAAATACTTGATGAAGAATAGACGAATCTTCAGTTTATATGTGCAGAACTGAGAAGGTTGTCTTCTCAGCCAATCCAATAACTCAGGAGTTATTCGCCTCTTCTTTTGATTGAATGATGAACCACCTCTTCTTCGCAACTCGCAATCTGAATCCTAGAGCTTTTCGGGCTGATAACGTGTTGTAAAATGAAAAGTAAGAGAGTTTGAGAGAAGAGAGAAATGACACAGAGAATAGAGTGTGTGAAGAATGAAGTCATTCTATTCATTCACAATGAGGTTTATATAGGAGTACCTCAGGTTTACAAAAGGTAACTATTTAACGATTACATCAATTACTCATCTGAATACAATCAATCAATCGCTAATTATATTCTGTTAATCACCAATCAATCTTAATTGGCGTATATCACGCAACACTAATTGCTATTACATGAATAGCCACATTAATATTTACAACATAAATTAATTTTTGTTTTTTTTTTTCTTCTGTTTTTCAGACAACAGATATCCTTGTTAGTGTTGTCTGAAATCTCTCAAATTTATCAAAGGATGATGTGTTGGATGAGTGCAGGTGAGACGACAGGTTTAAAAATTATGTCGTCTGACTAACTCAGACGACAACAAAATGATGACTGTCGTGTTATTAAGTTATTCTAGTAGTGTATATTAATATTAGGTTTTTAATATATATTTTTATATTATTCTTTTTCACTTTCAGAGAGCACTTCACGTGCTCTTCTTTTGTTTTCTTTATTGGGACAAACACGGACTCCCACACGTATGATTTATATGATATTTTTCTTTTCTCATTTTTTTTGACATTAATAATAAAACTGATTACAATTAATTATTCTTATTTTCTTATTACTTACAGATTTTTAAATCTAATATATATATATATATATATATATATATATATATCGTCAAGTAACAATTCCCAATCAATTCTTTTGTCAAGAGTATTGCTGTAGTCACTTCTTTTGATTCTTACTACTACTCTATTCTTCATTCAAATATGTTAAGATACTTTAAAAGAAAAGAAAATCTTGGTGCAGAGGAGTCGTCGGGTATAAATAGCTTATTAGATTCATCCCCCGCAAAAAAAAAAAAAAAAAAAAAACGAAGAAGAATGATAGTATTTTAGAGAAGCTTGATCTAGGCCGAATTGGCCTTAGCTCCACGTATGAAAGTTGCTCCTCTCATCAATATCTACATTTTGGACGGTTGGATTAATATAGTTTTGAGTTTGGCCACAATTTCGATTTCCTAAAACAAATTTTTTTTTTTTTCATTTTATTTTCATGTCACCAACGTTTATCAAAAGATAACAATAACCACCAAATAATAAATTCAATATAAACCGGAACTGTTCAAGTAAAACCCTAAGTTGTGTTTAACCCAAACTCTAGGTAACTTGATCTAGTGGTAATAGGGTTTAATTAGAAGAATCTAGAGATTATATTTCCTTGTATGATTCAGACTCTATGTATTGTAATCCTCTATATAAAGAGTCCCCTATTATCAATGAGAATACACAACGATTTTCTCTCAATTTCTGATTCCCTAAAACATGTTATCAGCACGAAGCCCTAATTTTGAAGTCCTCAAATTCCAACATCCACCGCCCCACATATTGAAGCCCTAGCCTCAAGGAACCCATAACCTGCTGCGGAACCACCAGAACCGGCCGGAAAACCCCTAAATCGGCCGTCGGAAAAATCGGCCCGGCCCCTGCCCTGTGCCTGCCCCTGCGAGCTCTGCCGAGTAGCTGCCGAGAACTGTCGACAGCCCCTGCGTGCCCCTGCCGAGTCCTGCCGACATCTGTCGAGAGCCCTGCACAGGCCCTTGCCTAGCCCTGTCGAGACCTGTCGACAGCCCCTGCAAGCCTCCTGCCTAGACCTGCCGACAACCCCTGCACGAGCCCTGCATAGCCTCCGCATAGCTTCTGTACAGGCCCGCACAAGCCCTGCCTAGCTCCGGCCACCAATCTTCGGCCACTTTTGCGGCGACCTCCGGCAACCTTTTTCCGGTCACCTTCAACATCTTTTCCGATCAAGAACTCCAGCATATTTTCAAGGTAAATTTTTCTAAAAGTTCCCGTTTTTGAAGTTTTCATTCTTTTCTTCTTTTCTCGGGGACTTCCAATATCCCTTCTTCTACCCCCCTTTCTTCTTCATAGGGGAGACCAAAAGCCAAACTGTGGGGGTTCGTGCTCACTCCAAGCTTGGAGCTTGTAGAGTCCTCCAAACTTAGAGTTTGTTGAGAAGAAAACGACCGACCACATACATCGTTTTTTCGATCTAATCCAAAACCCCTCTTGGAATCGGATTTTCTTGGAAGCGACTACGCTCAGAAAATCCCTAATTTCTTGGAAGCGACTACGCTCAGAAATTTAATAGTTTTTCGTGGTAGCCTTTTTCGCTCAGAAACTAACCCTAATCTTGTTTTTTTTTTTTTTTTTTTTTTTTTTTTTCAGGATGAGTTACCTGAACAAGTTGAACTTTGTTCCACTGGAGACAACTGGCGCAGGATACCATAGGTGGGTCCGAGATGTGCGCCAACATCTTAAGGCTGATGGACTTCTGGAAACCATCCAAGAGCCTAGTCAGAACGTGCTCTCTGTTGAGCAAGCTACTGCTTTTGAAGCAAATCAAGCTAAAGCCATAATTCTCATGACAAGGCACATGAATGACGCGCTCCAAAGTGAATACCTCAATGAGGAAGACCCAAGAAAGCTATGGGTAGAACTTGAGCAGCGATTTGGCAACGTTCTTGACTCTCTGCTTCCTGATTTAGAAGTGCGATGGCATAGCCTCCGCTTTTGTGATTTCAAGTCTGTGCTTGATTATAACTCGGAAGCTCTTCGTATCAAGTCTCTGATGGAGTTTTGTGGCCAAGCCATAACTGATACGATGTTGATCGAGAAGACTCTCTCTACCTTCCCGTCTCTGCCCTGATGACTTCAAAGAATTATCGAATTTATGTGAATGCAGGACGTATCATAAGATTTCATGAGCTCATTGGCACCATGAACATAGCTGAAAAGCACGACAACATTCTTGTGAAGAACTATAATGCTAGATCAATGGGAACTAAGTCTATTCCGGAGTCTAACTATAGTCGCGCCCCCAAGGGAGGACGCAAGGAGCGAAACCCTAAGAGTAGGGACAATTCTGGACGTTCTGGTCCATATTCTCGCCCTAAAGAGGCGTGCACGGAACCATGGAGGTCAACGTGTGAAGAGAGAGAGAAGCGGAGCCTCCGACGATGGTGGTAACGCCACCAAGAGCAATGGTCGTCCAAATCAATCAAGGGAGCCTGACCATAATGATGTTTGTTTTCGATGTGGATCAACTGAACATTGGGCCAAAGCATGTAAAGCACCCCAAAATGTTGCAAATGCATACAAGACGTATCATGAAGCAAGGGAGGCAAACTACATGGAACAAGAAGATCAAGATGGCGATCTGGATCTAAGGGTGGAAGACTACAAGGATCAAGACCCAGAAACTGACGATTTTGATTAAGTCTTTTTATTTTCCAAGAGATGTAGGCAATTGCCATATTATTTTTTTTGTAGTAGATGCCAATGGTATTAGTCTTTCTTCAAAGTATGTAGGCGTACTCAATGTAAGTGTGATGTCTAGGAAGGTTTTGAGATAAGTGGTACTTAAGCGAGCTTTGCTCCACCGACATCTCTCTACTCACCTGGTTACATTTACATTGGAATTACCGAAAGGAGTTAGATGACTACCATTGTTTTGCATTAGCTAGTTTATTGGATTAGATTTTATTTGGTCAAAGAAACAACGATGTAATTCCGTTTGGCTTATTAATAAAAGTTGAGTTCTTTTCTTTATGACTCCTTTTTAATTACAAGCTTTTCTTTTAGGAATGGATGAACTACAATGTCTTGCGGATAGTGCGACTATGCACACCATTCTATGACATAGGCAATTATTCTTAGAGATGTTGCCTACATATTCCTCTGTGACTACGATGGCTGGGCCATCAGGTTTAGTTCAAGGACATGGAATGGCCCAATTCCTATTGCCAAATGGCACCTTGATTAAAGTCACTGAAGCTCTCTACGCTCCTAAGGCAAATCGAACCTTATTGAGCTTTAAAGATATAAGAGCCAACGGATTCCATGTGGAAACTCATACTGAGAACAGAAAAGAGTTCCTTTGCATTACCTCTAATGATTGTAGATGGAAGCACATCTTAGAGAAGCTTATGTGTCAATCTAGTGGACTTTATGTCACTACAATTCGACCAATTGAATCCAACAATGTGATAAGAGAAGATCTCTGGGATTCTGACACATATTGGCTTTGGCATGACCGACTAGGACACCCTGGTTGTGATATGATGCTCCGTATACTTAAGACTTCACACGGACATCCATTCTTCAGAGTGAGAAGAAGCAAGAATCAAAAATTGATTCTTGTACTTAGCAAGACCGCAACAATTGCAGCATCTGGCGCTGCAGCAGTCTTGAGGCGCCATAGGGCCGCCCAAGTCCCATGTGATGACGCCACCAATGGCGCCAACCATGAGCATGACACCATGGTTGTTCCTCCCAATGGCCATGACGCCATAATTACCAATTCCCATGGCTCCAACGCCGTAATGGGAGATGTAGTCACACATTTTGCTTCTAATAGCGCAACAGACGCACATGCCCAACCAAAATCCTCATTGGTTGCTTCTAAGGCCCCTCGCTCATTTTGCAAAGCCTGTTCCTTCAGGAAATTAGGACCAAGACCATCCTACGCAAAGGATCCTAAAATACTCATTCCGTTCTTACAGAGAATCCAAGGGGATATCTGTGGACCAATTCAACCATCATGCGGACCTTTTAAATACTTTATGGTATTGGTTGATGCGTCGACATGCTGGTCACATGTCGCGCTGTTGTCCACTCGAAATGCTTCTTATGCTAAACTCCTCGCCCAGATTATCCGTCTACGGGCTCACTACCCTGACCATCCAATTAAGTCAATTCGACTTGATAATGCTGGGGAGTTTACATCGAAAACATTCGATGACTATTGCATGTCATTGGGGATTGAGGTAGAGCATCCAGTTCCCCATGTTCATACCCAAAATGGTCTCGCAGAAGCCACTATCAAACAACTATAGATGATAGCACAGACATTGGTTATGCGCACCAGTCTCCCTGTTTCTGCTTGGGGATATGCAATCTTGCATGCAGCGACGCTAATTCGTCTACGACCAACTGCAACCCAGTTTTACTCTGCGTTACAGCTAGTGACTGGGTACGAGCCTGATATCTCGCACTTACGCATTTTTTGGTGTGCCATTTATGTGCCTATTACGCCGCCATAGCGTACTAAGATGGGTCCACAACGACGAATAGGCATTTATGTTGGATATCTCCAACTATCGTCCGCTATCTTGAACCCTTGACAGGCTTTACAGCTAGATTTGTGGATTGTCACTTTGATGAGACAGACTTCCCATCGTTAAGGGGAGATAATAACACAGATGTTCAACAGGAACGACATGAATTGTCGTGGTCTGTCCCCACTATGTCTCATCTCGATCCCCGTACCGCACAGTCCAAATTTGAAGTGCAACAAATAATCGAGCTCCAGAACGTAGCAGACACTCTGCCTTATGCGTTTTCTGATGTTGCCAAAGTGACGAGATCACACATACCTGTTGCAAACGTACCTGCAAGGATCGATGTCTCTAATACTGGACATACTCCACTCCTGTAACACCAGGAGATGGGGCCATTGCCCAGCATGGCAATGATGTGGTGTCTATGGCCGCAGGTCTCGTAAGGAAGCGCGGTAGACCGATTGGTTTGAAGGATACTCGCCTTAGAAAGAGAGCGAATGAGGCACAAACAAATCCTTTGATCATCGATACTCAAAATCCGTCCCATGAGAATGTTCCGGATTATGGTTATGTCCAATAGACATCATTGGGGGACGCCTCAATGTCAGAACCTATCCCTGAGAATGTAGAGATCTCTGTAAATTACACTAGTGTACATGGGACGTGGGAAAGAAGCTCCATCATCATTGATGATGTATTCGCGTATTCAGTGGCGCGTGAGATCGAACCACGCTCCAACGTAGAGCTGACTGGCCAAAATGGAAAGATGCGATCCAGGCAGAACTTGTTAGCTAGATATAGCTCTATGCCAGCACGACGCCATTGGACTGGTGTTAAAGATATCTTTCGATACCTAAGTGGTACGATTGATATGAGTTTGTTCTTTCCCTACAGAGGGAAGATGGATTCGGACCCATCTAGTGTCAAGGACGCCACATATGGTGGACTGCGTTCCCTCTCCCCATCCTAAAACGATATAAGTGTTTTGGAAGATTTTGCTGATGCTGGGTACCTCTCTGACTCACACAAAGGTCGCTCCCAAACTGGTTATGTATTCACCATGGGAAAGACTGCGATAGAGTAAAATAAGAAGTAAGCAAGAAAAGTAAGCACGAGTAGAACTACTACAATCACATGTGTCGAAATTTTGTGATCGAGACATTGAGTAAAATAAAAGTCTCTCCAAATCATATACGTCAAAGAGAGCTAGCTATATGTATTGTTCTAGCCCACCGGCCAGTCCCAACCATGTCCACAAGAAAAAAAAAAAAAAAAAAGTACCTAGAATTTAAGCGACTAAATTTTCGCAAATGCAATGAAGCACCTGCAATAGACTTGCAATCCTCAAATACCTCTCTCTTTCAAGGCAACAAACTACTAACAAAGAAGTGAATTGAACCAAAAATAAGAAGTGAATTGAACCAAAAATACTCGAGTTAATGAGTATGAATTTGCTGAAAAGACATTAGATGAATATATTTCTGATCAAATTACAAACGAATAGGTACACCATAGACTTGCTAGAGACCGACACTTGTTGAATCGCCTAACTTGGGAGCTTCCTCTTGTCGCCTAACTTAGGAGCTTCCTCTTGCTGGTTGGAACCCTGCTGAAACTGCTCTGCCACTTCTGAAGGCTCAGGTGGCTGAGGTGAGGAACATGCTTCATATGCAGGCTAAGGGTCGATTCCAGCTTGGTAAGGAACTGGAATTGCTTGGGGCAGCTCAGGAAATTGTTTTCCCAGATTGATGTATCTACCAATCTTTCGTACATACACAATATCTTCTTCTGCGAGTGTGACCTCCTTCGACGCAATCGCTTCTTCTGTGAGTGTGACAGCCTCCCACGCATTCACTTCTTCTGGGACATCCTCCCACTCTCCAGCATAAACTGTATGTGGGAACCAGCTGCTGGACCTGTGGTGGTATTAAAACAAGTCATGTTGATGCAAACATGAACAAGACATCAAAATAATAACAGGCAACCCAGAGATGACCCCTTTCACCAGTCGGGAACCAATCCAAAAGTCTGTCGATTTTTTTCTTTTTTAACACAAAAGAAAACATAAATAACTGAACTACCAAACTATGAAAGAATCAGAGATCACATAAAGGTGAAGTGCGAAATAAATGAGGATCTCGATTTATTAAAATCACAGAGGAAAATATCAGATGCAAATAAACTTACACCGTGAAGCATGATTGAACATCGAATGGCCCCATATCCCCAAGATCCACCTCACAAAGCGTTGAACTTATAACATTGATTTCCCTTCCTCCCACAATCTGAAATTTGGTGATAGAAACAGGTTGACGAACATCTGGTTCGTCGTCGAAGCCACTCTGGATAAGATAAAAGACCAGGTTACCCAAATGAACCAAATGCTGATCACTTCTCCAGCCTATAAATAGTGGAAAATCGAACTGTAACAATGAGCCTGTTGAATAGCTAATATGCCCTTCTTCATTTTGGTTGCTCGTAATAGAGAATGCCACAACAACCATGGGAAATATGGATAAGGCATAGATAGTCTTGTCCGAAACCACGGCCCTTCCTCGAAAATAGCAGCCTATATTGTCAACTTGGACTGGACGCCACTTATTTTTAATTACATCATAAGCCCACAGCGCGCCATAGTTATCCTTACAGCCACATATACTAAACAATAAGATTTCAGCACAAACGGCATAACCCTGTATCTGTGTTTTACCATATTCATCAGAATATGGAAAAGAACACAGCTCCTGCCAAGACTGAGTGATAGGGTCATACTGCTCGAAAGACGGCTCTGGTAGATCACGTGAGGAATATGGATCTGAAAGAGAGTAAATTTTCCCATATGCAGACACATGAGTTCCAAACCATTTGGGAGCTGGTGATTTGGTTGATGTCACCACTTTCCTAGTCTCGATGTTGAAAATATGTCCACTGCATTTGGGGAAACACACTTCCGTGTCAAACAAATCAGGACCACCATCTGGCAAAATATATAACATGGAATCCAAGGTACAAAATTTCCACATTCCCCGACCCAAATCCTTTGTAGTGAATTGTGATACAGTTTCAAGTACTGGTTGGGTTTTATGAGTTGCTGAACCTTCTTCTTCTAATTTCACTTCCAATAATGCACCAAAGCAGGTGCCCTCAAAAGGAGTCACCACTACAAAGATAGAGCTTGGTTCTGCGTACTTCAGCATCTTCATATACTCTGAACATACACAAAAGCACTTGTAATTGTAAATTAAAGACTACAAAGGCCTCCTCTATATATAGACAGGCGAACATAAATCTAGAATAACTAGGATTGGGATTACTTGATATCCCTATGCTTAAAAGAATCCTCATAAATAATAGGAACCCTAATAATAAAAGCCTAGATTTTATTTGAACTTTCCAAATCCAGGTGACTTAAAAGATTCCACAAGTGAAATCAGTACAGTAAAACCCATGAAATTCATGACAACAGCTTAAGAATAAGCAGGACATCTAATTTCTGAAAGAAAAACCAAAGTTCTAACACCGTAATAATTACACAACAGCTATATACCATGGAATCATCGCAAATACCGATAATCAGTTTTCAGAGACAAATGATACAATACACAAAGTATACAACTGACCTAGGAGTCACGCGCGGCTAGAGATGGAGAGCGAGTCAGAGATGGAGATCTTTTTCATCAGATTGCGCTTGTGGCGTATTTTTTTTTTTTGTTAAAAAAACCCCACCCCATTCCCACCCTTGATGGGGCTCGAACTCCTGACCTCTTATAAATGAGACCAAAGCCTTACCACCCCACTAAACACACACACAAAGCCTTGTGGCGTATGTAAATGAAGAAATTCGGGTTAAGGGACTTTTGGGGGACAAGTAGAGGGTTGAAAAAGTAATTTCCTTATAAAAGAAGGAAGGAAAAAAAAAAAAAAAAACAGAAAAAGAAAAAAGATTTTACAAAACTTCCCCAAAAATGTGTGAGGGCCGTCCTCTAAAACGACACTTCAGTCTCTTGACTCTCTTCGTCAAAACCCCACAATGCCGAAATCGTCTCCGCCCAAACCCATGATCTGCAAGACCCAAATTGCGCCGGAAGTGGTTTCAGTCACGAAAATACTACAGAAAAAGCTCGATAATACCGATAAGAATACCGTATGTTTCCTATTTTCTAGATTTCTTTTTATTTGCAAATTGCTTTGAATTAGGATTCTAGCTATGCACGGCTTTGTGTCTGTACATGACCACTATTCCCTTTAGGTTCATTCTCTGGCTATGCAAATTGCTTTGAATTAGGATTCTATTTTTGTCCCTGAAATTCTGTTATCACATAATTTTAGGATCTTATTTCTTTCATTTAGTAGTTTTGTATATCTGCACATGAATAGCTATTATGTATTAGATTCATTCTCTAGCTATGTAATTAGGATTCATTTTTCTTCACTGTAATTCCGTTTTCACATAATTTTAGGATCTTGATTGCTTTATTTTCGCATTCACTGTTTATAATTTGTTATAAATTTTTGAATTCAAGATTCTCGGAGCCTTCATAGTGGAGTATCAGCTCCATTACATCAGTGGGAGCCCTTACTACAACGGCGAAATTACTTTTCAAAATGGTGACACAAAGCAGGTGTCTTTTGTTCCGTTTGATAAAGCAGAAGGCAAGAAAGTTCGTGATATATACCGTTATAGCACCAATATCTGTGATGAAAGAGTTCTTAAACCCTGATACATTTCATACTGTGAGGACATTTCCCAGCACATTATTTGCTATGACCGGTTCGACTCCTCCTTACAAGATTGGCTGCTAAGGTGGATGAAATTCAATAGTGTTAAAGGTGCATATGATTTGCCTCACATGGTAATCAAGACACAAATCAGGTTGGTAATAGTTATCCTTCTCATTTATTTGTGTCTAGATATATCCACGCACACACAGTTCACTGTATAAGTTAAATAACATGTTTTGTGCTACACTATATAAGTTGACTAACATGTCTTGTGCTACTGTTTTATGTAGCAAACTATTGAATTCTGTGAATAGCATTCACAACAACGGACTGCTTCATCTATCACTTTGTGATATTTCCAACTACGTTGTTATTAACAACAATTGGTATATTATTAATGTCGGTGGCACACTTAACCAACGCAATAGACAGCTAATGGTCACAAAGGACTTTGAAAGTTTTGGTAACATGCTTAAGACACATGTTCTCTTAGACACTTCATGGCGAGAAAGTAATGACTTCTTAAACACATTGGCAAATGTGTCTAATGCAAATGTGTAAGTGACTTGTTTATGTTTTTGTATTAAAAATTATCTTCTAAACTGTCCATATCTTCTCAACTTCCGAATTATTCTTCTTTTAGCTATTCTTCCTTTTTTTGACTGACGTATTCATTTTCTGTTCTCAGTTGTCCTAACCGACTTGTCCAGATTCTATTAGACAATGCATTCTTCAAATCTTCATATGAACGACTTCAGACGTTTTCAGAAATTCATCATGGATGGGTGGACCGTCGTCGCAGTTGTAGGATGTTAAATAATGCCATTTCATCTGGAGCGTTTAACTGCTATATCACTAATGGAGGATGGGATCACGTTCCTATGAGCTATGTTTTGTCTCAAGTTTACTGGTATCAGAACAGCCCTGCCAACAACAAGTATGATGGACAGCAAATAACGAGCTTAATGAGGTTTTGCCGCAATGTGTTTGAACATTATCACCAATATAGGGGTAATGTAAATCTCATTGAGAATGAGATGAGACGATTATGGCCCGGATTTTTGGAAACACTACTTTATTACTACTGAGGTTAGTAAATTTATAATTAAACTTGGTTTGATATGGTTTTGTTAAAATCTTCTGCTTGTGTTGTGGTTTTTATGTGTAACGTTGTTTGGTAGTGATCTTCTTTATATTTTCCTGATTTCACACTAATATGCATTTGAGAAAGCCTCATTTTGAAATCATTCACATTGTCCCTACTGTAATCTTTTCATAGTTATGCGTCACTTATGCATGTCATACTTGTTCTGGTATGGGAGTGAAGTTTGTGCCACATGGATGTGTTGATGCCATTTAGACAACTTAATGAAAGAATGTTATTTAGTCCTGTAGCACAAAATTGCCATCCATGTCAGCACAGACATGGGATTCAAGAGTGCCGCATCTTTATTTGTGGACAGAAACTTGAAAAAATGAAGGACTTGTATTGACTTGAATTTGTAACATTAGAGCTCACATTTGAAGTTTCAATGTGAAACTCAACTGATATTACAGGGATGTAAATTGCAATTTAATAGTTTCTTCTATTCTCAAATTCGGGAAACTTCAACCCTGCCGAATTGGGACAGTCAGCGTGCTGTTAGGTTTTTGTTTTTATTGAAAATATATTTTCTCTGAATTGTTTGTAGCTGTTTCTTAATTCCTTGAAAGAAACCGTAAACTACAATGGTTTTGTGTTGATATTGAAACTTCAAAGTGAAATTCAACAAATGCCACACACAGTGATGTAAAATGTAATTTAAGTGTCCTTTATTCTTAAATTGATTAGTAATTCCTTGCGGTATAATTTATATCACAGTGAGAAAACTTGCCACTTGAATCATGTGCATGATTTAAAATTAGTTTGACCCCTTCATGCTTATGGCTGGGTGTGTTGGGTTTACTGCCAAGGTTTATCGTTGGGATTTTTTTAATCTGTTATTATTTTGTATGCATAATTGCATATGGAATGGGAGCTACTAATTGATTATTGGTCTGCAGTAGATAGGAAAGTACACGGATCTTCAGCATTTATTTAGTGGTTGTTAGTTGTTACTTGAGTTATTCGTATGTTGGGTAATGATTGCAGTATTATGATTGATTGAGTGGTATAATCAAACATGTATGCGTTTTCTCTGCAGAATTCGGCCAACAAGAGGGAGATCAATTGGAATGACAAACTGAAGGAGTTTTTTGAAGGGAAGGAAAATGTCAACTTTTTTGAGATGGGAAGTTGCTCTCACACCATTTTAATTTCTGCACCATAAGCTTCTTTTGAGACTACTCTGCAGGCAGGGGATTTGCTATTTGATATTTAGCTGGTACACGTCTAAAGTAACAGGGTTAAACATGTAATTGGTTATGTTTATGTAATTATCTTATATCAGTTTTGCAAAAGCAATTAGATGTGGTGGAAACCGTATCAGGGGATACTACTTTTAGTTCTGTGTCAGATTGCATATTGAATGTTCTGCAGGTAAATCGTTTTTCTGGTCAGTTATGCAGGTAGTTTTTGGTTAGAAGAAAGAGGGATTCAAGTACTTGTCTCTGAGGTCTAATTGTACAAGAGTTACATGTAGAGTCAATGTGGTTTCCTTTTTTTTCATCAAATTTCTAATTTTCATACTCCGCCATCTCTTCGTCTTTATTATTAGAACTTGGAACTTTGGAACAGTATGGAAACTGCTTTTTATTACGATATGTTCTTTCAATGATGGTAATTTTGTGGTGTTCATCTATATCTCTATTAGGACCACCGTCTTGCAGTACACAAAATTCGAAATTACCAGCTGCTAGACCGTAAAACTTTGTGTGTGCTAGAAATTTGAAGGCTTATACTGAAAAGAAAACTGCTTACCTTGTTTCCAACAGTCTCAAAAAGAGCTCTCTTAGAGTTTCCATTTTATGCGAGAAACACCTTCTTTCAACCTTGTTGCATGGCTCATATTCAAATGATTATTGCTCCTTTTTTCTACCAAGAATCTATTACTCTTGATCTTTAGTTATTTACTTTTGATCTGTAGTTAGTTTCTTGTGGTATCTTCTACATAATCATCAGATGTGCTCACAAGTTCTCTGGTTAACCCTCTAATTTAGCTTCGGTAGTTTCAGAAACAGCATTAGAAAAAGGAATGATTACATCGCCCTGACAAGAACAGAGATATACACGTCCCTTCACCATACCTCTGATTTAGAAGTAGTCGCGCTCAAACACAGGGCTTGCTTTTGCGTGTTTTAACATCTTCATATACTCTGAACATACCAAAAAAAAAAACACCTGTAAACTAAAGACTACATCTATGTATAGAGAGGCTCAGATAATT
Source organism: Rosa chinensis (assembly GCF_002994745.2). Classification (NCBI taxonomy): domain Eukaryota; kingdom Viridiplantae; phylum Streptophyta; class Magnoliopsida; order Rosales; family Rosaceae; genus Rosa; species Rosa chinensis. The sequence goes on from NC_037094.1 coordinate 38,559,706, forward strand.
CTAGAATAACTAGGATTAGGATTATTTTTCTGAGAGGGAGGGTGTCAATCCATTAAAATGAAGATGTAAGCAACATTATACAACGACTCACGCAGTAGGGCTACATCAATATTAAATCATTGCCTAGATGAATGTCACTATGTGAGCAAGCACGGATGAAAGTAACCGGACGAGATTAGGGTAGCAATCCGAAAAAAATGCACCCTACCTTATTTTAAGAAACCCAAAACAATAAATAAATAAATAAACAAACTAGTTGGAGGAAGACCCGAACTCGACCACCGCAGCTGCCATTGCCTCTTATTTTCGGGGTTTCAATTGATGATCTTTCGAGTTAATGCATTTGGACTGATGTTAAAAATGTACTTCACAATTCCTAACATGGTGGAGTAAATGAAAAATTCCCACATGAATTTGATGGCAACATCCAAAGCAAAACAGGTCTTCTTCATTTGATTCATAAGCCTTGAAAGCTGCGTTGTACTAGAAGCGTGCCAGGCCAGACTGCCATCTTCCAAGTTCTTTACCCATTCTTCATCCTTCCTCCAAGTGCTGCCATATCTGTACAATGGTCGTCGTTTTCTTTTCACTTTCTTGAACAAGCAGAAGCAAAAGCTCATCTTCTTGCTTTACTACTGAAAACATGAACGGTAATAAATACACACCAACCAGCATCGCATCAAAACAACTGGCCATCCAATTTCCACAGCATCAAAACTTTATCACCTAATTGATTGTACTGCCTTGGAAAATCGAGAAGAGGATAATTACATCCAATCTTTAATGTCCCTGCTCCATATGTTGATCCAAAAGGAAGGAAAACTGTTAACAGCAACATTACACCTATAGTGAGATGATGAAAAGCATACAAAACCTTTAAGACAAGACCAGAATTAAAATAAAATCTTTAAGAAAGAAGGGGAAGTTTGAGAGCATATAAAGAAACCAAGGGTAGTATTGGAAGTGCAAATTGTAAAATCTTAGCTAAAAAGAAATTTAGCGAGTTCAAGATTACTACTTGGGTCTGCCAATAACAGCTTCCCAATAATCATCTTCCCATTCTATATTTTAAATAAGCAAATTTAGTTTTAGATTACAAATGCTATCCCCAACCCTGCCTGATAAAGAAAATAAATAAATAAATTCATCTTATCAAGGTATTGAAGGATCCCATTGTGAATCCTAATTACATTCCTTAGTCAGCTTAACCTTATTCCATATAAGTTAAAAGTATATGTTGCCCATACAGATCAAATTCCCGTTAAAACCTGAAAAATTTGACCACATAAGAATACAGTTTACGAGAACAATTGCAAATGATTTTTTCCAAAATGCTACATTTCATTTCACTTCCAAAATTTTACATCATTAAAGGTCTCAAGAAGTTTCAAAATAATTCAGTGACAGCATCAGCATTTTATTTTTAAAATTGATCTTACCCAATGCAGTATGATTTTCGTACAAAATCTAACACTTCTTCTTTTGAAAAAAAGTTAACAAAAATATTTGTTTCTATAACTTATCAAAATAAGAAATCATTTATTCTATTTCCATATGTATTTCTCATACTGATTTTTGCATACTTGTTATCTTAGCTAATGCTTCATACCTTATCTCTTATTAAGTAAAGTTGCTACTGGAGCAACCTCATATGGGACCAGAGAATTTTTAGACTCCTTTCTCAATATAGTGGACAAATTCCTGACAAAAGAAAAAAAAAATGTAAGGAGAAGAAATTAAGTGAAATGCAAAGCCAACCAGAAGAAGGAAAAGGAGAGCAACTAGGAAAATATCACATAATTCCGGGGAATAACCACTAAAAGTAGTCATTATAAACCCTTTCTTTTTGTGTTTTTCAGGGGAATCATGTATTATCAGAATCATAATTCATTTAGTACAACCATTGTTACTACAATGACAAGATTCAAAATATATCTTGAACTAGGCAACCAAATTCAAAATTGCTAACTAGAGTAATCACATGAAAGAAACAATCATGTACTCAGTATGCTTTCCCAAGTAGAACACCAAAAACCCAACTAATCAACATGTTCATAACATTACCATAAACTAGGGATTGTAATCTCTGAATTGATGGGTTCTATCCCAAATCCCAACCTCTTACAATGGAAAAGAGAAAGTAAACAAAGAAAGGAGTTGGAAAAGAAATCTCAATTTTGTTATTCTCAAACATATCTATTCCAAAATTGAATTCTAACCTTAGGTATTTCTGTTATATGCCACAGCCTTGAAAACCTTTACTCTAGCTTCCAACCACCAACATACATAGGGGCTTCTAACTCCAGAAAAAGAGATTGAATAACAAAAAGAATATATAGTTCCATGCAATAGAACTGCATTATTCATTGGCAAAAAAATTTCATGTTAGCATGTCTAAACATGCAAGGATTTTTCATGCAAAATTTTGAAAACATTACCTTTTGCATGCTTCCATATGATTCCTGATATTCACATCTATTGGGCTGATACAAGCTGTCAATAGATGTTGCATAAGTGATTCCATCTAGAGGTACATCTTTACCAGACAAGATCACAATATTCAAAAGCATATTCCGCTTTCCTGTGCATGCAAAACTAGGTCTAAGTGACTGCATCTGGGACAATTCCCTTTTTTGCCATCTGACATTGAAGTATTATTTTTTCTTCCATGCTGCCTAGCTTACAATACCCATCAATCATGACGGTATATGTAATTTCATTCGGTTGTATGTTATATGAGGACATCTCCCGAAAAATGCTCCTCGCTTTATCCATTTGGCCTAGCTTACAATAACCACAAATTACTTCAGCATAACAAGCGACATTTGGCACCAAACCATTCCTCCTCATTTCATCAATGAGCTCTTTTGCATCCTCGACATGGCCAATATTGCATAGCCTATTTATAAGAGAAAAATATGTGGCATAAGTTGGTTGAATGCCCTTATTTTTCATGTCATGGAATAGGCCAAGAGCTCCAATCATATTCCCATCTATACAATATATATGCACTGATTAGTATATTATAAACAATGGAATTTGGCTCCACTTTCTTAGTCACCAACTTACTAAACAGGAGTTCAGCATCTTTGATTCTACCAGAGTTACAGTACCCTTCTATCATCACCTCATATGTATAAACGTTGGCCACAAGACCATGATTTTCGCATTCAACCCAAAGTTTAACAGCATCGTCCACTTTGCCCATACTACATAGACTATGCAGTAGCATATTGTAAGTGTTGATGTCAGGATCAATTCCTTGCTTAGACATCTCTTCTCTAAGCTTAAAACCTTCTGCCACTCTTCCCTCCTTGCAACAACTTAAGATGAGTGTGTTGTATGAGAACTTATCCAATGCCAAACCCCTCTCAAGCATTGCCTTGAGTAGCCTAACAACCTCTTCGATGCTACTAGATTCACAAAGTCCATGGATTAGAGCATTTGTGATCGCTGTGTTGGCTCCGATAGCCTAAACCAAAGTTCGATTGCCTCTAAATTCTTCCCATCTTTGCAGAGCCCAACAAACAATGTAGCAAGCAAACTATCACTGGGCCTAAAGTTTCTTAATAACATTTCAGTAGTGAATTTTAGTGCAGAATCAAACCTAGATTTCATGCATAACCAGTCAATGACTGAGTAAGAAACAACTTGGTTGACTGGTAAACCACTGGCTAACATCTTGTCCAAAAATTGCTCAGCATGCTCAAATTGATTACTTTTACAAAATCCATGCAGTAGCGAATTCAGAGGAACAGAATTAGGGGTAACCCCATTCGATACCATATCATTCCTTATCTTGAGTGCCTCGCCAATATTTCCCGTTGTACAATACCCATTAATCAGAGTGTTATATATAACCTCATTTGGGACAAACCCCCAACTACGCATTTCCTTGAAAACACAATTTGCCTCATAAAACTTCTCCAGCTTAATCAAACCATTAACGAGCACACTGTATGTTATAAGACTTGGCTTCACATTATTCTTTACCATCTTCTCCTTAAACTGGAAAGCCGCTGCCTCTAATCTTCTACTCTTACGTAGCCCGTGGATAACGCTATTGTAAGTAACCACATTTGGAGCAACACCAATGCTCTCCAGTTTTGAGAACACAGCTATTGCATCATCCACCTTCCCTCCCTTGCAAAACGCATTAATTGCAGTAGTAAACTAGAAAACATCAGGACAAACACCTCCAGTCATAACTTCAAATACATGATAGCTCTTCTCAAGTTTGTTAGCCTTCACTAAAGAACTCGGCAAAACATTACAAGTCTTCAAAGACGGAAACACACCCTTATCCGAAAAATGCTCAAACACATCAACAGCACAACCAAAACCGAAATTCTTGAACTGGGTACAGTAAACATGAATTAACATATCCAATGCCTGAATCCCCAGAGCTGGTTGGGACGCATTATTCAACTCTGACATTGCAACGGTTATCTCAATATGCTTGCTGTTGGGGTCAGCACACAAAACTGGGACATTCCCATCAATCAAACGAATCAAAAGCAACCTCGCAGGAGGCCCAAGATTTGAAGCAATGAGCAAATGAACAAAAACACAAAAAGATCGAACAGTAAACTGAAACTTAAAAGATTGAGAAGCAAAATGAAAGAAATGAAGGGCTATTTTGGGGTTCACATTGGACCTAATGGAGTAGAATAACTGATCAAATTCACGAGGGGACAAAAGGGGCATGAGAGATTCACATTTAGAAGAATCCAAAGATGGGTTTGAGAGAATAGAAGATACCCAGTTGAGCAAACCCGGATTGGGAGGCTGTGGTGGACTCGGAGGCTGTGACGGCGGCGGCTGGGGAGGGTCGTGTCGGCATTGGAAGGTGAATGTCACGCCCGTTAAGGGGCGTGTGATTGGGTAGAAGAGAGAAACGGGTTTGGAGATCGGAAGCCTTCTCAAATCCATTGAGAATTGCATGTACTGAGTGCTTTTGGGATTTTGGATTTTGAGGGTTTTAGGGAAGGGTTTACGAGAGTGAAGCCGGCCATGGCCTCATAGAGTCTGTTGCTTTGAGAAGGGGAAATGGAGCCACGATATAATAAGTATTACGGCAGCCTTGTCAAGTGGTAAGTACATTTTATCGATTACATTATAACTATCGTAGAAATATAAAGGATTAATTTCAGTTTACCCCCCTGAGGTTTGGGGGTGAAATCATTTCACCCCCTAAACTTTCAATTTTGAATTTTTACCTCCTAAACTTTTCAATTTCAATCAGCCGTGTCCAATTTTTACTGTTCCGTCTAAATTGGACGTTAAGTTTGACTTTTGAGGGTTAAAATGGTCATTTCAACATAAAAAAATAAAAAAAATAAAAAATAAAAAAAAATTCTTTTTTTTTTTTTTTTTTTCTGCTTTTTTGTTTTTTTTTTTAATTTTTTTATTTTTATAATTTTGTCTCCAACCTATATACCACAAGTTATAATAGGTTTATAAAAACAAAAAAAATACTCTAGGTAGTTGAAAGCCGCTCGCTGGTCTACGATATTTGTGACATATCTCCGATAAAGTGAAGAATTTAGGATATATCCCAAATAAAGTGAAGAAATATTTGTAAAAAATAATTTTACACTTTATCTGTAAATAAATATCTGTATATTTCCAATAAAGTGAAGAAATATCTGTGTAAAATCATTTTTGGTCTACGATATTTGTGATATATGTCCAATAAATTGAAGAATTTTAGGATATATCCCCAATAAAGTGAAGAAATATCTGTAAAAAATGATTTTACACTTTATCTGTAAATATCTGTATATCTCCAATAAAGTGAAGAAATATCTGTGTAAATCATTTTTTACAGATATTTATTTACAGATAAATATTGGATATATATCACAAATATCGCAGACCAAAAATGATTTTACACAGATATTTCTTCACTTTATTGGGAATATACAGATATTTATTTACAGATAAAGTGTAAAATTATTTTTTACAAATATTTCTTCACTTTATTTGGGATATATCATAAATTCTTCACTTTATCGGAGATATGTCACAAATATCGTAGACCAGCGAGCGGCTTTCAACTACCTAGAGTATTTTTTTGTTTTTATAAACCTATTATAACTTGTGGTATATAGGTTGGAGACAAAATTATAAAAATTAAAAAAATTAAAAAAAAAAAAACAAAAAAGCAGAAAAAAAAAAAACAGAATTTTTTTTTATTTTATTTTTATTTTTTTATGTTGAAATGACCATTTTAACCCTCAAAAGTCAAACTTAACGTCCAATTTGGACGGAACAGTAAAAATTGGACACGGCTGATTGAAATTGAAAAGTTTAGGGGGTAAAAATTCAAAATTGAAAGTTTAGGGGGTGAAATGATTTCACCCCCAAACCTCAGGGGGGTAAACTGAAATTAATCCAAATATAAATTCATTAATTAGGAGTCAGAAGTTGATTCGAGAATATATATATCATTTGTGATTGATTTAGAGTCGTTATTTGGTTGGTATACCAATGTATGTTTTTTTACCGATGATGTTTGCGCTTAATTTGTTGAATTATGACTCTCTTTGGTCATCATGATCATATTTCCAGCCTCAAGGTGCACCGGAAATTTTCGTAACTCCATCATTATCAATTTAGACTTAAGAAGTTATGTTCATGGCCAATGGTATGATGTTTCTTACGAGTAGACCCGTTATTAAATCCTAATCGTATCATTTTTAACAATTTCTTTCGTACCAAATAAGTTCTTTCATCAAAAAAAAAAAAAAAAAAAAAAAAAAAAAAAAAAAAAAAAAAATATATATATATATATATATATATATATATATATATATATATATATATATATATATATATAAACCCTTGGGTTGGTGCTAGGCAGCTGGATTGGATCAGACTGAGGTGGTGTGGTGTTTGATGGTGAGTAGGTGCTAGCGGGGTTTGAAATACCTGCGATATTTCCTTTATATCCCCCGATATCTCTTTTTTTTCAACCAACCGATATATCTTAGGGGGTGAATATTTTATCTTCTACCGTTTCTGCGAAATTTCTCCGACATCGTCAAATATCCTCGATATATTAAATATTGGCGATATATCTCCGATAAAGTAAAGAAATATCTGTAAAATTTGATAGAAAAAAAAAAGAAAAAAATCATTAATTATCTAAATGCAAATCTGTGTGAAGAGAGATCTCCTTAAGGCAAATATGGGTGAGGAGAAATCCCCTTAAGGGGAATCTAGGTGAGTAGAAAATCCGCTCAAGACGAATCTAGGTGAAGAGAAAATCCCCTCAAGACGAATATGGGTGATGTTAATGCTTAAAGTTCGGCGGTAGTCGATCTTTCGTTTAAAGCGGGTCCGGTGGGCGGACCGCTACTCTGAGGATTTGATGGCCTCCGCTAGTTGTTACACGAGAGACAGGGCGTCAGAGGGAGACCGCGTTGGGCGGCCTTCACTTCTCCGATGCCTAAGTCAGTCCATGCACATAGGCAGCATAACAATAAATGAGTAGTAAATGCGTAATTAATGAGGAGAGAGGAGAGAACCTTTTATAGGTGAGGAGAAGGTTGATCTTCTTCTTGTTTTCGATGTGGGACTAATGTGCTTCGATTCCCAGTGTCTGGAGCTTCTGATGCTATCTTGGCGAGGCGCGTGGCGGCGCGTCAGCGGTGATCTGGGGGAGATCAGGGGCTCAGGCGGTAGCCCGCCTGGCTGTGCCCTCGCAGGTCACTCCTTTGGTGAGAGTCAGTACCTCTGGCGGTACAATGAGCGTGGCTCATTATAGCTAATTATGCTTGTTCTGGCACATGTAGGTACAAGTCCCCCAAGTCCCCAGTCAAGGAGGGCAATCTTGGTTGGGGAGTTGATCGGCGGTGTGAAGCGTTACCTCCGCTAGACTTGGAAAAGCATAATTAGCGTCAGTGCGTTGTTAACCATGGATTTTCTGAGCGAACGCTTTATACCCTTTCGGGTGGGCCCCTGCTAGGCCCGCTAGGGCTTCCCCCACTCCCTAGCCAAGACGGACCTCCGGATGGTCGGAAATTTGTTTGTTGTGGGGGAACTGCTCGGAGCAGAGGGTGTTGGGTAGCTAGCCCAATCTTTATTACCCAGGTGACGGGGGTCAACGTACCTGATCAGGGTTGTCGTAGACTGTTGACAAGTCCCCGTGTCCCGTAAGGGCGATCTGACCGTAACGCCGCGTGGCGGTAGTTGTCAGTGAGGCGTAGCCTCGGGAGTCGCCGCTGGCGGATATCCCCCCGCTTGTTGTAGCAGGAACCAGCGTCGCTTAGACGTGGCTGGCGATATTTTACCGAGCGGTGTTGCGCTCAGCAAAGTACGCTGTTTGCAAGATGGAAAGGGAGCTCTGCCGGCGGTGTTGCTTGTAGCGGAGGCTACCTCTTGCAAGTTGACGAGTGGAAGTACCGCTAGCGGGGATTCGCTCAGCGGAGACTTTAACACTTAGAGGATGACAAGTGAGAAGTTCCGCTAGCGGGGTTTCGCTCAGCGGGGACTTCGACACTTGGAGGGTGACAAGTGAGAAGTTCCGCTAGCGGGGTTTCGCTCAGCGGGGACATCGACACTTGGAGGCTGATAAGTGAAAAGTTCCGCTAGCGGGGACTTCCGATGATTGGCAACCTCTTCCCAATGGTTACCTTCTCGAGACGCTTCGACTGAAAGTGGTCGACACGTGGGTAACCTCCAGAAGGTTAGCGTGTGGAGGCGTGTCTCCTCAGCGTAGCCGTCTCCTCGCCATTAATGTGAGAAATAATGGATTCTGTAACCGAGGCGACACCTCGGTTAATCCAGAGAGTAAGTAGAGTCGTGGGACACGTGTACGGTTGGTGCGTGATGTCATTTTTGAGTGGACGGCCTAGAACTGCTTGACGTTGACATAAAAAGGGGGGGAAGTTAGCGAGATTTGACACTTTGCTAAAGCTTCAAACTTTACTCTTCGTCTTCAAACTCTGCTCGTCTGAGACTCGAGAAGAAAACTGCGGCGATCTCGTGGAGTAATCACATCAGGAAAGACGACGATCTCCTGTATCGAAGACATGTGCTCATGATCTCATCCGAGGCTTCATTCTTGAGGTTGGTGGCCTGAACCTTATCCCTATTTCGTTGGATTTTTTATATTGCCGATTTCTGGGTTTTGGGTATTTTTTTGTGTGATATGTTCTTCCCCGATGTGCTGTGAGGGTGCAAAGTGAGTCATGGGGTTGGGTTATGGTGTTTGACAAAGTTAGGGCTTAGGGATTTGTTAGATGGTCGAATCTGGGTTTAGTATGTTTGTTCTTGTTTTGGCATTTTCTGGGTGACTGTTCTTGACGTTCTTGGGTATAACTGATAAAAGGGATAAGTTAGATCTTGTATGAGCTGACTGATTTGGGTTTTAGGGTTTGGGATGGCCGACGTCATAGAGATTTCAAGCAGTGAAGATTCCTGGTCCGAAGTGTCGTTCAGCTCGGCGGATAGAATTTTTATTGACTCGTTGCGTCCGTCTACCCGTGCAGGAACCTCACTACCAGAACCGCTAGAGGTTGAGCCGCTACAAACCATACCTTGGGACGTAGCCATGGGTCGTACTTCGGGTCCAGAGAGTTCTAGGGTAGGGGAGGCTGCCGCTGCCCAAAATATGCGTGATGAGCGGTTGACGAGTAATAGTGCTGCCAGTGGTTCCGCTGACGGGGGAGAGGTGGCGGGGGAGGATGCTGAGTCAGCATGGTCCTCCAGGATGGCACCCCTGTTGATGAGGCGGGAGGTAGGATGACTGTTATGGCCGTCAACCGGCTGAAGTGGATGTTTCGGTTGCCAGGCGTAGAGAAGCTGCGTTCGCCGACGGTGGAAGAGAAAGCCTCGATTCTTCCAGTGGGGTTTGCCGCTGTGCACGAGGCGATATTCCGCCAGGGAGTGACTTTCCCACTAGAACCAAACCTCCAAATTTTGGTGTGCGAGTTTGGCGTTGCCATTGGGCAAATCTGCCCCAACATGTGGCGGTTGATGCTGGCGCTGAACTCGTTATGGCGGTTGTCAGGTTGCGAGGGACCAACTGTGGCGGAGGTGCTGCACTTCTACGAACTGGTGTACGTGAAGCGCCAAGGTTGCAGAGGGCAGGTAAACTTGAGCCGCCGCCAGGGAGCGCCCAAGCTGATCGAGAACCTGCGAGATTCCATGTCTTACTGGCGGGGGACCTTTTGTGTTGCCACGACGGGGTGGGAATACCAAGCGGGGTCCAAAGAGGGGGAGCCGACGTTTAGGATTAAGTCGGAGTTTCAGCCTATCCGAGGTTGTTTGTCGGTCTCCGCTGAGCATGACTGGCAGGGTTTTATATATATATATATATATATATATATATATATACAGCCTTGTACTTTGTATTGACAATGACCCCTTTTTTTTTTATGCAGCGGGGTTGCGGTATAACCTGACTCGCGCAGAGAAGTGCCGCGTGGCACGTATCAGAGGTTGCTGGCGAAATCGCAACTTGCTGGATTGTCGTCTTCTTACTGCCTGGGAGTAGTTGGTCGATCAACAACTGACTCGTGCTATTGGTAAGCAATCTCCGCCATTGCGCACCTTTGATGAGATTGTCCTAAGCTGACTGGTTTGGTGTTTTTTTTTTGTTTTATTTTTTTTTTTTAGAAACTCCGCGGGGTAACAAAGCGAGCTGTGACGCCTTTGCGAAAGCCATGGACCGCGCAGAGATCGACAACTTCCTGGAGACTATGTATGCTTCCGGGCTGGCAGCTCAGCAGACAGTTGTGAACCCGGAAACGCTGGCGCTAAGCCCGTCCGAGGTTCCCGTGGTGCTACCCATGCCGCACCACTCCCATCTTGGTGGTGACGGGCTGCCTGCCGTTCAGGAGGAGACTGGTGTGGTAAGCGAGGCGGTGCCGCAGAAAGAGAGAGCGCCGGCCACCCGGCGCGGGGTGCACAAGAAAACAGTGCGCCCAGCGGAGGACGTCACTATTACGGGGTTGGAGCCGCCGACGAGGGGTTCGAGGCCTGCTACCGCTGGAAGCACGCTGGTGCTTCAGCGAAAACGCCGTCAAAATGACTTCGGCGGGGAAGATGAGGATGTCGTGGAGATCACTGGGGCCTGCCAGCAGAAGAAGGCACGACAGGCTCCGCCCCAGGTTCCTGGGGACGTGGCGAAAGACCCGGCTACGAGCGACCCAGACTCATTTTCCGCGTACGCCGAGTTCCTAAATGACCGTGAGCGGGAGTTTCTTTATCACCTCTTCGAGCGGCTGGGGTTCGGCGGCCTGGAGGGGATTGTACGGTCGACCGCCGTTGACCAATCGCCCTTCAGCACGGCATTTGGGCACATCTCTGTTGGGATGCACGAGATGTTTCTGGCGGCGTCGAAACAGCCCCGGGTTGAGCGGGAGCTCAGGGAGGAGGTGGCGGGACTTCAGAGGGACCTTGGGGAGGCCCAGGACAGGTTGGCTGATGTGGAGCGACGCCTGACAAAGGCCGACTGTGATGCAGCAGATGCTCGTGGCAAGTTGGTCGTCGCCATTGAGCGGGACCTGGAGCGGAACGATCAATTCTCCAAGTTGGAGTAAGATTTGTCCCTGCTGCAAGATCGGGTGGCCGCAAAAGATAAAAAGGTTGAGATCCTTCAGCGAGAGTCTGCCGCTAGACTGGCCGAGGTTAAACGGCTGGAGGGTGAAGTCGCTCGCCTGGGGGCTGAGGGGAGCCGCGTTGCGGCCGCCACTGTGGAGTCATTCAAGTAGTCGGTGGAATATAAGAAGGCGCTAACCGAAGCGGCGAAGGCCGGTGCCCTAGCCAATGTGGAGATGCTGCAGCAGAAAGGCGCCATTGACTGGGCGAAGGCGTCCATACCGGTCGTGCCGCCAGCTAAGGATGCTCCGCCGGCAAAGGGTATTGACTCCTCTCAGGTTGATGGTGCCCGCTCGGGTAGTGGGGAAAGTGGCGCTTATCCGGCGGATGACTCCCAGCGGACTCCTACCCAGTCGGAGGTGTCCCATGCTGGGTTTTTGGCGGGCCATACCCGGGCAGATGGTACAATAGAGACCCCAAGTCCTACTGCCTGCAGATCTGACCAGACAAGTCGCCAACATCCGCCGCCGCCTGCCGAAGGTGGAGATGCTGAAGGAAGCCGAGCCAACCCCGCCAACCCTTGAAAGATGGAAGTCATATTATTTTTGTAGCCGCTGAGGTGTAATTATCTGATGTAATGAACTTTTTTGGGTGGGGAGTCCCAGCCCTAAGTATATGAAATTTCAGAATTTGAATTTTTTTTCTATGATGCCTTGTACCACTATAGTTTTGACAATTTTGCTTTTGCCAACGAATGAAACATTAAAGGAATTAAAATTGGTCCAAGTGCACAATATAACGGACGTGGTCCGCTGACTGGCGTTGCCAGTTGCCCCTAGTGCTAGACTTGGTAACAATGGTTTGAATAATTCCTTGTTTCATTGTTAGCTGCCTGAACAGCCTTTACAAAAGCGGGGTCGTACCCGTTGGGTAGTTTCCCTTAGCTAAATATTGAACAAAAATTTAGCTAAGTCAAGATGCTCTTGGGTAGCTGCATGACTATTTGTAGTAATACCGAAGGTGTTCGATATTCCAAGGGTGGGTCGTTGTGATGCCATCCTTGTCCATTAAGTAGAAGGTGCCTAGGCTAGCGACTTCTACAATTTTGTACGGACCTTCCCAAGTTGGGCGAAGTTTTGTTGGCGGTGGTATGACTTCCTTCATTACCCAGTCCCCCAGTTAGAGGTTGCGGGCTTTGACCCTGGCGTTGTAGAAACGCGATACCCGCTGCTTGTTTTGTAGGTTGTGCAGATGGGCTTTATGTCGTTTTTCCTCTAGGAGATCCCTGTCAAGGTTGACTCCGTCGCTGTTGGTCTCTGGGCAGTAGCCTTCGACCCTAGCGGTTAGTTGAGTTACCTCGATAGGCAGGACGACCTCAGTTCCGAACATCATACAAAAGGGGGTTTCACTAGTGGCGGAAGTTGGGGTTGTTCTGATGGCCCATAGAACTTTCAGGAGTTTCTCCGCCCATAAACCCTTGGCCCTATCGAGTTTCTTCTGTAACAGCTTCTTGATTATCTTGTTTGCCGCTTCGACCTGGCCGTTGGTTTGCGGGTGAGCGACGGATGCGAAACGCATCTTGGTACCCAGGTTGGCGGTGAAAGAGATGAGTTCCTTGTTATTGAACTGTGTGCCGTTGTCTGTGATGATTGTATGCGGGACACCGTAGCTGCAGTAGATGTTCTTCCAGAGGAAGTGAATTACCTTGGCGGTAGTTATTGCAGTCAGGGGCTCCGCCTCTATCCATTTGTTGTTGTAGTCGATAGCAACAATAATGTATTTGAACTGGCCCTTCGCGGTTTGAAATTTTCCCATCAAGTCCAGGCCCCACGTGGAGTGAATCCATGGTCCGATGATGACCGACAGTGGTTCCGCCGGGGCATGTGGGCATGTGGGAGATCAGCATATTGTTGGCATTTGTGACAAGATTTCGATATCTGCAGGGCGTCGTCACCGAGAGTGGGCTAGAAGTAGCCCTGTCGCATTGTGCGATTGGCCAAGGATCTGGCGCCCGAGTGGTTTCCACATTCTCCGTCGTGTATCGTTGCCAGCACGACCTTTCCTTCCTCTGGGGTTAGACAGCGGAGGTTGGGGCGAGTGAATCCATGGAGGTAAAGTTTGCCGTTTTGGATGTGATAGCGGGTTGCTCTCCGCTTGAGTTGTCGAGCGTCGACTTTGTCCTTTGGCAATGTCCCGTTGCGTTTGTATTTGATAATCTCGTCCATCCAGCTAGGATTGACCTCAATGTTGAAGATCTCTGCCAGGGTTTTTGTGATACTTGACCTGTCGAGACACTCCACCCTTGTGTCCGCTGGACTCTGGTGTGGCTGAGAGGTTGCCAGTCTCGCTAGTGAATCGGCCTTGGTGTTCTTTTCCCTGGGGATCTGTGTGATGGTGTGAAATTTGAATTTTTGAGCAGTGTCTTGACGTAACCTAAGTATGCTGCCAATTGCTGGTCCTTGGCCTGAAAGCTGTCGTTGACCTGGTTAACTAATTGGGAGTCGCTGAAGATGTTGACACTTACGGCCCCTGAATCGATGGCCAGGAGTAGGCCGGCAATGAGTGCTTCATACTCCGCCATGTTATTGGAAGCCTTGAAGTTGAATTTCAACGCGTACTCCGCGTTCAGCCCCCCAGGACCTGTTAAGATGATTCCGGCGCTGCTGGCCTTGGGACAAGAGGAGCCGTCCACATGCAGGTTCCATTCTGACTGTCGGGGAGATTGTTCCTCAGATACCACCATCTCCATTCTTGGTTGTGCTCCGACTTTGGACTCGAGCAATGAAGTCTGCCACCGCCTGGCCCTTTATGGCGGTTCTTGGTTTGTAATCAATGTCAAATTCGCTAAGCTCAATGGCCCACTTGCTGAGGTGCCCCGAATGTTCAGGGTTCTGCACTACTTGTCTCAGCGGTTGATTGGTTAGCACATGCATTGTGTGGGCTTGGAAGTACTGGCGGAGGCGTCTGGTGGCAACGATGAGTGCGAGAACAAGCTATTCCAAGGGAGGATACCGTGTTTCCGCTCCGTTCATGCCTCTGCCGGCATAGAACACTGGGAGCTCGTCCTGGTTCTCCCTCCTGACGATGGCACAGCTTACAGCTGATTGAGATACCGCTAGGTATATGTATAGTGTTTCGCCTTGCACAGGAATGGAAAGGAGTGGAACTGCCGCCAGGTACTCCTTCAAGCCCTGGAACGCCGCCTGGCACTCTGGGTTCCAGTCGATGACTTTCTTGTGGGTTGTTTTAAGGACTTTGAAAAATGGGGCGCATCTGTCTGTCAGTCTGGAGATGAATGGAGAGAGGGCGGTTAGCTTGCCCTGGAGGCTTTGGACGTGCACCTTCCATTCCGGGTCCTTCAAGTCGAGGATGGCTTGCACCTTGTCAAGGTTAGCCTCGATGCCTCGTTCACTGACAATATAACCCAGAAATTTGCTGGCGGTGACGCCAAAGAAACATTTTTCTGGGTTGAGGCGCATACCGTAGGCCAAGAGGATGGTTATTATGATTTTGAGGTTTGCCACATATCCGTTGGCTTTTATACTCTTGACCAACATGTCGTCTACGTAGACCTCGATTATCTTGCCCAGATGTTCCGCGAACATGGCGTTCATCAGTGGCTGATAAGTTGCTCCTGCGTTCTTCAGACCGAAAGGCATAACATTGTAACAATACAGGCCTTTGTCGGTGGTGAATGTGGTGCATTCCCGGTCGTCGGGATGCATCCTGGTCTGATTATAGCCGAAGAACGCATCCATCATGCTGAGGAGCTCGTGTCCAGCGGTTGCATCAACCAGCTGATCAATGCGGGGTAGTGGGAAACTATCTTTTGGGCATGCCTTGTTAAGATTTTTGAAGTCGACACAAATCCGCCACCTGCCGCTAGCCTTTTTGACCATAACCAAGTTGGAAATCCACTGGGGATAGATGACTTGGCGGATGAACCCAATGCTTTGCAGCTTGGAAACTTCTTCTCCTATAGCACTGTATTTCTCTTTGTCGAAGGCTCGGCGTTTCTGCTTGATAGGGTAGAAGGATGGTTTGATGCTCAACTTGTGCGTGATGATTTCAGGGGAGATACCTGGCATGTCTGCATATGACCAGGCAAAGACCGTAGCGTTGTCACGTAGGAACTGAGTGAGTTCCGCCGCCAGCTCTGGGTCTAATTAAGCGCCTATGCGGACTGTCCGCTCAGGGTGCTCGTCAGAGATGCTGACAACCTTTAATGAGGTTTCTGGGTTGACCGGCTCCTTCTTTACGTACTTCTTTTCGTCATCCCTGGGATCCTCAAAGATATTTGGTGGCGGTACCTGACTCCCTACCGCTAGGATCTCATGGCAGCGAGTTGATCGTGTTATAGTAGTTGAATAACATTCGCATGCCAACTACTGACTTCCCCTGACACAGCCTGTGCCGTTGGGTGTGGGGAACTTCATGAGCAGCATGTATCTGACGATGATGCACTTGAGTTTGTTGAGTGCTGGCCGACCAATGATGGCGTTATATGAGCTGAAACAATCGACAATTATGAACTCCGTATGTATCTCCGCCATACATGGACTAGTACCGATAACTAGCCGCATATAGTCAGAACCCAGCGGTTGCGTGACATCACTGGAGAAGCTGAGCAGTGGTTCATGATCTTGGAGTAGTTTTCTATTTCACTTAAGGTTGTTGTAACAACCACTGAATATGACGTTGACAGTGGATCCGCTATCTACCAGGATCCTTCCGACTGACATTTTGCCGAGAATGGCGTCGATCAAGAATGGGTCGTCATGGGGCAGATGTACTCCACGTTCCTCCTCCTCTGAGAAGGTAATGGGCTCCCAACCAGACTTTGGGAGTTTTACGGATCTTTCGTAGCGGATGTTGCAGACTTCCTTTGGGTGATTAGCTCGTGCATAACGCTTTCTTGCCCTGTGAGACATGTTGGTGATTGGAGCACCTCCGTCAATGGTGTTGATGCGGCCTAAGGGCTCAATGTCGGCGATCACAGGTGGTGGTTGGCGCACCTTGAATTGCTCCATCTTGCCATCTCGGTACAAGGTCTCGATGGCCGTTTTGAGAGCATTGCAGCTGTTGGTATTGTGACCGCTATCCTCGTAGTATTTGCACCACCTGCCGGTATTTCTTGGTTTGCCCGCTTTTGGATATCTTCCTTGGGGCGGCGATGGGATCTGATCCTTGCACTGATTGTATATTTCCTCATACGAGGCTGTGAGGACCGTAAATACTGCATACCACTGAGAGGACTCCGTCTGTTTGTTGCGGTTGTCCCCATGGGATGGGCAGTTTCCCTTGTAGTGTTGGTCCTTCTGCCAGTTGTTCTGGTACTAGCCATGTTGCCAATCCATCTTTTTGTTAGTTGGCGGTGTATTGGGGGTTTTGTTAGCAATCCCCTGCTGACTGGAGGAGGGTTGTGTTGATTTTGCTAGCGTTGCTGGTGTCCCATATGTGATGAATTCTGCTTGGGCATGAATGACCGCCTCACTCATGAGGTGGTCGTACACCGCATTTGGATGATTGTAGTTGAGGTGATAGAGGAATGCCCCCTTGAGGAGTCCATGCTTAAAAGCCGCCAAAGCCATTGTTTTATCAAGATCGCGGCATTGAGATGCTGTCGCTCGCCACCTTGTGACGAATGCCTTTAGTGTTTCCTCCGTACCCTGCTTGACGTTGAACAGTTGGCTTGTATTGTGGTGTCCGGCAGACAGTAGGATGAACCGAGAAAGGAAAGCGTATGACAATGCCTGGAATGAGTCAATGGATCCCGGCGGGCACTCGAAGAACCAATTCATTGCCTCATTGTCCAGTGTTTCACTGAACAAGTGGCATAGGGTGGCATCATCGAATCCTTTGTTGTTGGTGACCTTCTTGAAGGTGTCCATATGGACGAAGGGGTCAGTCTTACCGCTGTAATGTGACATTTTTGGAGTCTTTGCTTACGCCGGTCTGACAGCCTGTAGAATTGCAGCAGTGAATGGTCCTGGCCTGGATGCGAAAAGTGGATTTGAAATTGGCGCTGGGGTGCTTGACTCCGCTCGGATTAACCTTTGCTCCAACTGCTGCATCCTTTCCGGCGGGGCCTGGCCGGGCACTCCGCTGGACTGATCCTCACCTGGGAGCGGGCGGATTTCCCTCAGTTCTTGCCCTTGGTCTCGAGCGTTGGGGTTGCAGTGATGATTCTGCCTCCTGCTCTAACATTAACTGGGGCACGGGGGGCAGCCCCATTCCCAATAGCTCTGGTGGGTCCAGCGGGACCTGCATATGCACGACTGGTGATGGTATCAATGCGCCAGTGCTAGGTCGGTTGTGCTTGGTGCTCCGTGGCTGTTCGCTCCGTGCTGGGTTGGCGGTTGCCTCCAGCGTTCTTCTTAGTTCATCAAAACGTGATACCAACGTGGCCACCTGCTTTTGGGCCTCGGCCTTTTCTTTGTGCTCTTATTCAAGTTCTCTATTTGCCGTATGAAGATCCGCCAGTGCCAGCTCATATAGAGAGGTGAGGTCTTGGCCTGGTGGGTGGCTGCTACTTGGGTTTATCTCACCGCTAGGGTTTATCGGGGTGCTGAATAGTGCGCGGTTGACGTTTACCGCCGGGTTGGTAGGTTGGGGAATGGCTGACTGGTCTGCCCGCTCTTCACCGTTTCCCCCGCTACCGTTAGTCATAGTGATTGTGGCGGGATGACCTTTTGTTCAAGGGTTCCCACAGACGGCGCCAATGTTAATGCTCAAAGTCCGGTGGTAGCCGATCTTTCGTTTAACGCAGGTCCAGTGGGCGGACCGCTACTCTGAGGATTTGATGGCCTCCGCTAGCGGTTAGCTGTGATCTGGGGCGATCCGGGGCTCAGGCGGTAGCCCGCCTGGCTGTGCCCTCGCAGGTCACTCCTTTGGTGAGAGTCGGTACCTCTGGCGGTACAATGAGCGTGGCTCATTATAGCTAATTATGCTTGTTCTGGCACATGTAGGTACAGGTGAGAAGTAATTCTCTAAATGTAAATATGTGTGAGGAGAGATTTGGTACTGTGTAGTGTAATTCTCTAAGTTTTGACTCTATCAGTTTAGGCACAGAGCACAGTGGGATCTCAAATGAATCTCATGGAGGCAACAATCAATTTGGCTATGACGCTTATAGATATAATCAATATGGAGAAGTATATGAGCAGTCATCCAGTTGGATTCATCATTATTATTCCCTTCTAAGGGAAACAGTTGGCAGCTCTAAAGAGATCTATAACTATCATGTTCATCACTACAATTCGAACTATATGGGTCATATGTCTTGGTCTGATTATTGCATTTTCGTAGCCCAGCGAGCGGCTTTTCAATCACCTAGAGTATCTTTTTGGATGTAGATGAAGTTGACATTCATATGTATTTATATGTAATTCCAATAAATTAACTCTTTCAAAAACAATATATTTTCTCCTATATCCCTGATATTTCCGATGTCTCCCTTTTTCAAAGTTTCGATAGATATTTAAAATCGATATTTAAAACCTTGGGTGCTACTACCACTAGTGTTATCTTCCTATTGGGTATTGGTTCTTAATGATGTGGGTGGCGCGTTCTTGTGAAAGGACGAGTTTGTTGAAGGGTCACTTTAAGGGAGGTTAGGTTCCCAATTTTTATGTTGCGGTTATAATGCTTTGGTGGTGACTGCTCGATGTTAGGGGTAAAGGGGTCGGGAACTAGGGTGGGATCAAATGTGGTGGTCACACGGTTTCTTTGTTAAGCTTATTGAGGTGGTGGTACATTGTGATAGTTTGGGGGTGGAGGGGTTTGGATTCAGTTTTCCGTTTTACAGTTGTTTTTAGTTTTTGGATATGTTGTCAAATCTCAAATAAGTCCATGCTCTTTTGAATCAAAGCTATTGTCTTGGACTCCTGATGTCTGAGCTTGAGTAGCTAGTTTATTATCAACAGAACCTAAATTGCCCGTTTAATGCCATGCGTTTTAGTGGTAGCATGTGTAGATGTGATTAAGAGATCCTAAGATGACTCACCCAATAGTTCATTATTGTGGTCACCTGTTTCAGTTATTGCTATTTTTTTAATCAATTTGGCTCGATTAGTTGCTTTATTTTGGCTCTATCGTGGATCCATTTTACATGTTAGTCTTCTCTTTTCTTTTTTTTTTTGAAAAGGTTTTGTTTTTAGTTTTATTGCTAGTTGTTTTTGTGGATGTAATCCCTTCAGTATTGTGATTGCGATCAGTTTGCAATTGCAGTTTGATGGAATAAAATATACTTTGATTAGAAAAACATTGTAAATCATCCAACTGTTTTTGCTAACAATTAGGATACATATGAGTGCATGACTTCTACAATATAATTGCATTTTTTATAGAGACGATTCTACAATGGTTATTTAGAACGTAAACAGTTCCGGTTATAAAAGCCCATTTACAGTTACATTACATTGGATCACTCTCTCTGAAGTAGGTCTAATGGGATTCAAGACTAGAGAGTTGAGATGCTTACTGAATTACAGAGAAAAGCAAATAGAAGAATATATACATAACTAGGATTGAAGTTGTAGATGGCCAGCAGTCATGG
Organism: Rosa chinensis; assembly: GCF_002994745.2. Lineage (NCBI taxonomy): Eukaryota > Viridiplantae > Streptophyta > Magnoliopsida > Rosales > Rosaceae > Rosa > Rosa chinensis. The sequence continues at coordinate 38,579,813 of NC_037094.1, forward strand.
GCTGAAAAATGGAGTCAGATTCTAAAGCAGCTGCTAATTCTGGCCATAGGATACATGAAACAGTCCAAGAACCATTACCCTTTGCACTTGGCCTTTGGTTCATGTAAGACACTCCAATCCTCTCAATAGTTGAACACACCGTCCCAAGCACCGGACTCCCAAATCCAAAGTCCAATTCAGCAACTGGAAACATTCTCCCCAACGACAAAACAAGTGCCGGCACTCCTCCTTGTCCTAGCACAATCTTGGATAGCATTAATCCTGGCCTGTGGCACTCAATCCAATCAATCAAATCCAAGAAATGTTCCTCATTTGTTACCTTGGAAATTGCCTCAGGCACTATGTTAGCAACATCTGATGTAGAACCCTTCTTCAACTCATCCACACTTGCCTCTCCAAAAGCCAAAGACAATACATTCCCAATGTAATTTGACATATTGGAATTGGGATTTTGATCTCTTTTATGCAATCTAGATCGTCCATCCACTAACCAACCCATCTTACACATTGCAGTATGGGTTTTGTTAGTGCTGGTACTGATATTGGCTTTGACCATAGTTTTCCGTACATAAGCCGAGACTGCCTCAATTTTTGTTCTCTTCGTACCATTTCTTCATGCCTGACTTTGCAACTGATTAATGCTCGAATTATCGATGAAATAAAGCCGCTTAACCAAGGCTTTGGGTGTTGGGATATTCATGATCTGTTCTATGGTGCACTTGACAAAACTTTGGTCCAAGGAGGAGTGGTACCTAGGAGGGTTGCGTGCACTGATTCGGAGGTTTGTCTGGTGATCCGGTACGCAGGAGATTTGGCTTGTTTCGGGCCATTTCTGACCACGAAAGGAGGAATTTACCAAAGCTACTAGCATCCCCAAGTGCATGGTCAAAAGTAAATGTGATCGAAACACCCCCACACAGTGTAATATGTGACTTGGATTTGTAGAGGAAAGTCGGGGTGGATGGAGACTAGCTTGTTCCCTCGAAGAGACTGATCAAGATCATAGAAGTTTAATGTGTTTCAATGATTTAATTACTCTTTAAATCTTAATTACATATTCATTCCTTAATCAGACAATATAAATCTCTTTTTCAGAAAAAAAAAAAAAAAAAATCAAACTGTTAAAGGAAAAACATATTGTGTGCCTTCGTCAAAGCAACTAACGGAGAGGGAATCAAGGAATCAGTGATTACCATCAATCAGCACAATTATAGATCAATCAGCATTCAATATATTTAATGTAATTAATATTTTCGTTGTAACTCTATCCCTATATAAAGGGACTATGAAATGAAATGAGTACACCAATTCCAATCCTAATTTTATTTTTACACGTTATCAGCACACTCAGAGCCAATAGCTAATTTTTAGTTAAAAACACGCAAACCCTAGAAGAGAAAAAAAAACTCTCTTCCATTTTCTTTCTGCCGCAATCCCAAAAAAAAAAAAAATCTTGCCCAGATCGGCCCCCCCCCTTCCTTCAGCGTTGCCGTCTGCAAGCTGCCACACCCGAGCAGCCCCAGCATCCTTCACCGGCCGAGCAGCCCCAGCCAGCAGCACAGCACCCTTCATCGGCCGAGCAGCCCCAGTGCGCCTTGCAGCCTCCTACAACCGGCCTGCCTCACAGCCAGCGAACCCCACCCGCCTGCAGCAGCAGCGCACATCCACCACAACCCAGCGCCGTGCCCACCCGCGCCTACTCTCTGCGCGCATATCCCGCCTTCCTGCCCCTACACAGCAGCACCCAGCCTTCTCCAACCTCCGCGCCTGCACCACTGATCCCACCAAATCCCAGCAACAGCGCGCCCGACCTCACATCCCCGCTGACCTGCGTCCAGGAGCCCCCACCCCGATCTCCGCGCTACCGCCCGCACAGCCGCGTCCAGCCCAACGCAGCGCTGCCTCCACACCAGAAAACTAGAAAACCAGAACAAAGAAGAGGAGGAAGAGAGAAAAAGAGAGGAAGTAGAGAAGAAAAAAAAAAAGGAAGAGGAAGAAAAAAAAGGGGCGGGTTGACCCGGCCCAGCAAGAAAAAAAAGTGACCCGGCCAAAGAAAAGGACCGAAAAAAAAAAGTTAGGCCCAGAAAAGAAAAAGGGCGAGCCCGTAAAATAAAAAGGGTCAGAGGAAAAAAAAAAAAAAAAAGAAGCCTTGCGGCCCAAAGAAAAAGGCTGGTCTGGCCCAAAAAGAAAAAAAATTAAACCAAAATAGGCCCTGCAACCCAGAAGAAAAAGAAGAAGAAGAAAAAAGTGCCAATTCTCAGCCCAACAGAACTCGAAAAAAAATCACTACACGCGCGTGCGCTAGGATTGTTTTATTTTCTCGAAATCAAGTATGTTTTCCTTATTTTAATTTATGATTTTAACAAAGCATGTGAATTTTATGTTTTCTACTTTTTTTTAAGCATGCTTTATACTTTATTGTTAATTTGCTATTGAGCATGTTTAGTTAGGTAATATTGATTTTTAAACATGTCTTGTTATTTTATATATGTTTTATTATTATTCGTAGAAATTTAAGCATGCTTTATATTTTATTGTGAAATTTTGAGCATGGTTTATCTTATTTACGCTTATATAATTATTTCTTAGCATGTCTTTATATTATGTTTTATGCATGATATATGTAGCATATATTTTGTTGTATATTTGTGCAATTTGAGCATGCCATGTGATTTATTTTTATATATGCTATGTTTTATTTATTGTTAAATGTGTTATAGTTATTTTTGTAATGCAACATATAAATTCCATTTTGCCATGATAATGAAACTACATGCGCATTATACACACTTACTGTGATAAAGTATTTTCACATAGCATCGAAAAAATGTGACCATTACGAATCTTGGTCTTGAAATCTAATTCATATATTTGGAAAATAATTTACGTGGATGTTTTTATGACTGCGTAATTTATATCTTCTCTCTTGTTTTATGTAGATGGCTGATCCAACTCGACCTAAGTTTGACATCTTGGACTCAGAAGGACTTGAGTACCATCGTTGGGTTTCCGATATGGAAACTGCCTTTGTGGCAAAAGACTACACTGCCACCATTACTGATCCCAAAGATGATGAACTATCTAATAAGGTAAAAGCAGATGCCTTAATTTTTCTGAGGCGACATATTGATCCTAGCCTACGCTGGGAGTACCTTCAGTTAAAGACACCCAAAGCACTGTGGGATGCCCTTAAAGGACGTTTTGGGAACATTCACGATACTTTGCTCCCAGGACTGGCTGTTCAGTGGAATGGAATCCGCTTGCTTGACTATAAAAAGGTCAATGACTTCAACAAGGACATGTTGCGCTTAAAGGCACGTCTCAATTTATGTGGAAGGGAAATCACAGAAGATGATATGATCTACAAGACTCTTACCACCTTTCCTAATTCAGCTTTTATACTAGCGAACTAGTATCACTTGGATTATGACAACAAAAGAATCACAACCTTCAATAAGTTGATAAGCCTATTGTAAGTGGCTGAGAGACAAAATGAGATTCTCTTGAATAACAATGCCAGGCCCACTGGAACAAAGAAAATTCCCGAGGCTAATTATGGCAAAATGAAAGGTGGAAATAACTCTAATGCAAGGGGGTTTAGACGTGCTGATCCCTACCCACGTGGCAACAATGCACCACGTGGAAAGGGACATGGGGATCATGGAAACAAGATGCAAAAGGAAAGAGTTGACAATGAACCATGCTATAGGTGTGGATTCATTGGGCATTGGTACAAGAACTGCCAAGCAAACAACAGAGTAGCAGCCAATTACAAGAGGTATAGAGAGTCTAAAGAACAAGAGGCTCACTATATGGAAGAAGGAGGTCATGACCTAGACGTCAACCTTACAGTTGCAGACTTCAATGGCAAAGAGGAACTTGCTAAGTCAATGGATGCTCTCAATCTTGACTGATCTGCTTTATTCATTTTATTTTCCAAATATAGTTGTGAAGGCATAATGCCTCATTTTTAATTAGACTATTGTTTGGTCTTAAAGTTTATTTTCAATATGGATTGATGAATAAGATTTCTAAACAAGACCTTGATTTGCTTATCGTTGGCTTATTAATAAATTTCGAATTTTATTCTGAAGCACTGAATTTATTCAAATTTATTTCTATACACATATTTACATGGTTCGAAATAACACTATAAAGATGTAAAGCAATACATCTAGAAAAAAAGAAAAATTATTAGAATGAAAAGAATACCATTCTACGCAAATAGAAATACTCTAAAGAATATGAGTTATATTTTCTAAATACCTCTCATTTATTTGTAGGAATGAATGGAGGAGAACTTGAGTGCTTAGATGATAGTGGAACTACCCACATAATATTAAGAAATAGGCAATTATTCATTGAACTAATAGCCTATAATTCCTTTGTGACTACGTTGATTGGATTATCACAACTAATAAAAGGGCGAGGAACCGCCAAATTTTTGCTGCCTAATGGCACAACACTTAAAGTCACAGACGCTCTATATGCACCAAGAGCTAATCGAACCTTGTTAAAGTTTCAAAGCTATTTGTGCCAACGGTTATCATGTAAAAACACACCGTGAGAATGGAACTGAATACCTTGATATTACATCTAATGACTGTGGAAGGAAACACATCTTAGAGAAACTTATGAGTCAATCTAGTGGACTGTACCTCACTACGATTCAGATCATTGAATCCTATATTGTCACCAACAATGAAATGTGGGACACTGACTCATACAGGCTTTGGCATGACCGCCTAGGGCACCCCGGTCCTGAAATGATGATCCGTATTTTAACGAACTCATATGGACATCCCTTCTTTCGAGTGAAAAATAAAATGGGATAAAAATCCTTCACACTGCAAGGTGTCGGTTCTAGTATTGCTCAAATGCAGTCATTGCTTTCTGAAGTACCAGAAGCACTACCTCCCTCCCATTATGCCTCATTGACTATTTCAACGGCACACCACTCATTTTGCAAAGCCTGCTCTTTAGCGAAAACAGGATCGAGACCTTCCTATGCTAAAGATACAAAACAAAACATTCCATTCTTACAAAGGATACAAAGAGATGTCTATGGACCTATCCATCCAGAATGCGGACCATTCAAGTACTTTATGGTTCTGGTGGATGCTTCGACAATATGGTCACATGTTGTTTTATTGTCCACAAGAAATGCTGCAATACTCCTAGCACAGATTATAAGTTTAAGGGCTCACCACTCCGATCACCCTATCAAGTCTATAAGGCTTGATAATGCTGGAGAGTTTACATCAAAAGCATTTGATGATTATTGCATATCTATTTGGATCGATATAGAGCATCCTGTACCCCATGTGCATACACAAAATGGTCTCGCAGAAGCCACAATCAAAAGGCTACAGATGGTGGCTAGGGCATTGGTTATGCGCACCAACCTGCCTATATCTGCATGGGGTTATGCAATATTGCACGTAGCTTTACTTATTCGTTTAAGACCCACAGCTAGCCAACCATTTTCTGTGTACCAGTTGGTAACTGGATATGAGCCTGACACTTCACACTTATGCATATTTGGTTGAGCAGTATATATGCCTATTGTGCCCCCACAGCGCACCAAAATGGGTCCTCAGAGACGATTAAGTATTTATGTTGGATACGAATCCCCAACAATTATCCGCTATTTGGAACCCTTGACAGGCGATCTCTCTACCGCTAGATTTGCGGATTGTCACTTTGATGAGACAGTCTTCCCGTCGTTAGGGGGAGATAGGAAAAAGGATTTTCCAAAGGAACGACAAGAATTGTCGTGGTCTGTCCCCACTCTATCTCATTTTGATCCCCGCACTTCACAAAGTGAAAGTGAAGTGAAAAGAATAATCGATCTTCAGAACGTAGCAGATTCGATGCCTGTTGCGTTTACTGATATCGTAAAAGTGACGAGATCACATATACCAGCTGCAAATGTGTCTGCAAGGTTAGAAGTCCCCAACAAGGGACACGGTGCCGCAGATAGAGGCACTGCAACCACACTTAGTGGAGGTGTGGTTGAGGTCGTGGCTCCCCAAGGAAGAGGGGGAGGTCACTTGGTTCGATTGACACTCACCCAAGGAAGAAGAGAGTGAGTAAGGCACAAACCAATCATCAATGTATAGAATCCCTCTCATGAGATTGTCTTTGATTATAGTAATGTCCATGAATCAATACTGGAGGACGCTCCGATGTTTGAAATGATTCCAGAGAACAAAGAAATCTCAAAGGATTACGAGAGTGCGTATGAGTTGATAGAAAGATCTTCCATACACATTGATGATATATACTGTTGCTCAAGGAATCATAGAGCACGATGATATCGAACCACGCTCTGTTGAAAATGTCAACAAAGAGCAGATTGGCCTAAATGGAATGAATCAATCCAGGTAGAATTAGATTCTCTGACAAAGAGACAGGTATTTGGTCCGGTAGTGCTAACCCCACCAAGTGTAAAGCCTGTAGGACATAAATGGACCTTTGTCAGAAAGCGTAATGAGAAGAATGAAGTCCTAAGGTATAAGGCTAGCCTTGTGGCGCAAGGTTTCTCACAACGCCCTGGAATTGACTACGAGGAGACATTCTCTCCTGTAATGGACGTTATAACGTTCCGCTACTTAGTTAGCTTAGTAATTTCCGAAGGACTGGAAATGCAGCTCATGGATGTGGTTACTGCATATCTCTATAGGGATCTAGATTCAGAGATATATATGAAAAGTGTCTGATGGCCTTGCATTACCCAAGTCAAGTGACTCTAAAACCATAGAGTGCGTTTGCAATTAAGTTGAAACGCTCACTTTACGGATTGAAACAATTCGGGCGGATGTGGTATACCCGTCTAAGTGACTACTTGATTGGAAAGAGATATAAGAACGATGAAGTATGCCCCTGCATATGCATAAAGAAAACAAGTTCCGGATTTGCAATTATAGCTGTATATGTCGATGATATGAACATAATAGGTACTCTTGATGAAATAAGAGAAACCGCGAGCTACTTGAAATCCGAATTTGAGATGAAGGATCTTGGGAAAACTCAATTCTATCTAGGCCTTGAACTAGAACACCGAGTTTGTGGAATACTAATCCACCAGTCTGCGTATGTCCAAAAGTCAGGCGATATAACATGGACAAAACGCATGCTGCTAGCACTCCCATGATCGGTCGAAGTTTGGATGCAAGGAAAGATCCATTTCGTCCAAAGGAAGAAGACGAAAAAGTGTTGGGAGCTAAAATTCCCTATCTAAGTGCAATAGGCGCATTATTGTACTTAGCCCAATTTACTCGACCAGACATTGCATTCTCAGTGAACTTGTTAGCTAGATTTAGCTCAGCGCCAACGCAGTGTCACTGGAATGGTATCAAGAACATCTTCGATACCTAAAAGGAACCATTGACTTAGGACTGTTCTTTCCCTACAGAGAGACAAGAGGGACCGCATATGGAACTGCAATCCCTAAAGGAAATGTTGATGGCGAAAGCGCCACTCACTATACTGAAACACCAAATGACGTTTTGGTTGGTTTTGCTGATATTGGGTACCTCTCTGACCCACATAAAGGTCGTTCCCAAAATGGTTATGTATTCACCATTGGGAACACGGCGATATCTTGGAGATCAACTAAGCAAACCCTTGTGGCTACCTCCTCGAACCACTCAGAGATCATCGCTCTACATGAGGCGGTTCGTGAGTGTGTATGGTTAAGAGCTATCATCACACATATTCGAGGAACTAGTGGTTTGAGTTCTACCACTGAAGAGCCTACTTGCATTTATGAAGATAATGCAGCTTGCATCGAACAGATGAAACTAGGATATATCAAGGGTGATAATACAAAACACATATCGCCAAAGTTTTTCTACAATCAGCAACAACAGGCCCTCCTCAAGATTCAAGTGAATCAAGTAAGGTTTGAGGAGAATGTGGCAGATTTGTTCACCAAATCACTACCTAAGGTCACTGTTGAAAAACATGTGAAAAGCATCGGAATGCGAAGACTTTCCAAGCTCACTTGATTAATGTAAAGATCAGGGGGAGGTGTAGACGTCAGGGGGAGTCTAACACACACATGTCATTCTCAAATGTAGAAGGTGCGTTGTGCTCTTTTCCTTCGACCAAGGTGTATTTTTGTCCCACAGAGTTTTTATTGTTACTTGGCAAGGTTTTTAGTGAGGCAACAACTCATGCACCATTTCATTTTTGACTTGGCACAAGGGGGAGTGTTAAAGGAAAAACATATTGTGTGCCTTCGTCAAAGCAACTGACGGAGAGGGAATCAAGGAATCAGTGATTACCATCAATCAGCACAATTATAGATCAATCAGCATTCAATGTATTTAATGTAATTAATATTTCCGTTGTAACTCTATCCCTATATAAAGGGACTATGAAATGAAATGAGTACACCAATTCCAATCCCAATTTTACTTTTACAAACACAAGGTATTGAGTTTTAAAAATTAATTTTTAATCAACAAGAAAATAACATGAACTATTATGGGTTTTTTTTCTTAACTTTTTTTTTTGTTTTTGTTTTTGATGTGAAAAAAAAACAAGATGAAGATTAATTATTATTTCTTAATGTTTATTATATTTTCTCTATTTTCTGTACCTCATGATTAATTATTTAAATAATTTTTTTAAAATTTCTAGCTCATTCTTTTTGTTTTTTGCAAATACAATGGATAGACTTAGATTTAGGTCATAATATGATTTATTTTGTTTTTCCTCATCAATATGCGTTCAACATGTACATCATACATTTTTATGTCACATGATCTTAATCACAATTTTAATTCTTATTAAATATATATAAGAATGCTATGATGAGTATGTAGTGAAATTGGAAAATGAAAATAGATAAGAAAAATAATAAAGAATGCAATCTAATATTATTGAATTGGAAAGTGTAGAAAAAATCAATATAATTATTTTTTGGTATAATTATTGTCCTTAATAATCATTATGTAGTAGGTTATATATATCATTTAATAATTCATAATAGATTGATGTCAATTGAGCAGATATGGAGGTCCTAATATAAACACTCAATGAGTTATTATTATTATTAGTTTTTTAATATCCAAGGGGGAGGGCAAGATCTTAATTTGGGCATTGAAAAAAGGGGAAAGGATCATTTACCCAGTTTCAGCTTAAAAATTACCCACTTGCTCCACCAACAGTTTTTTAACCCCATTTACCCAAAACACTCTAAGGGATTATTTCCCTAATACCCAATTAATTCTTTTTTTATGCTTTTTATTTATTTTTGGGACTTTTTTGCCCTTTCCTTCTTTCTCACTTAGAGAGAGAAGTCATCATCCATCTTGCTGTGCACCGGTGACCAGTGGCCGGCCGCGGTCTCCTGTGAAAGGTGACATTTTCTCTATTGAAAACTGATGACAAGGGGTGAATCCACAATTCCACATGCATTAGAAAAGTTAGGTGGAAGTTTTGACTATTTAAGACAGAGTGGGACGAGGTCGAAAATTTTTAACTCGTCATGAATTTTAACAGTAAACTAAAACTAAAAGTCACCAAAATGTTGTAGAAGTCTTCATTGAATTGTTCAACGTGCTTTCAAAAGAACGCACAGAACTTGCTGTTTTGATTTTATGAAACTACCTTTATTCAACCCTAAGGAGAGTCTCTCCCTCTCGCCCTAGCAACACTCCTGTCCCTAGTTAACCCTCATGTCCCTAGTTAACCCTAGACCGGTGACGGCGATTATCCTAGTCGCAGATTGTCATGTAGGTCTTCAAGATTATAGTGTGGAATTGTCACGGCTTGAATAATACGGAAACTCAAGATGCCCTTGTTAGCATCGTTCGCCAACAAAACCCTAGCCTGGTTTTCTTGTCAAAAACCCTAGCTTCACCGGATCTGTTGACCTCGGTTCGACACAAGATAGGTTTCGATGGTGTAGTTTGTGCACCAAAAGAAGATGACTGTCGTGGTTTGGCGCTTTTTTGGCGCAATGAAGTCCCAGTCCGGCTCAGGCATTACTCCGCCAATCATATTGATACGGAGGTGGGGGTCATCGGATCAGCTGGAGTTTTCCGATTCATTGGAATTTATGGTGTTGCTACAACAGCTAACCGCATCACTACGTGGAACCTCCTACGTACTTTGGCGGCACAGAGTAGCCTGCCATGGCTTGTGGCTGGTGATTTTAATGAGATTCTCAGTCAGACTGACAAATCTGGGGGCCCTCCGTGTAGTATAGCTCAGGTGACTCAATCTCGTCAAGCTCTTGTTGATTGCTCGTTGTTGGATATGGGTTTTGTCGGCTCCCGGTTTACGTGGTCCAATTGTTTCACAAAGGAGCGTCTTGATAGAGCTTGTCAAACGACGCAATGGAGAGACTTGTACCCGTTTTCTTGTTGTATCACACTCCCTCTTAGTAGATCGGATCATTGCCCTCTACTCATTGAGGTTCGCCCTGACCCAATGGCTTGGAACCGCGTTCCAAAACAATTTCGGTTTGAGGAACTGTGGCTTCAGCATTCGGATTGTGGGCGTGTTGTTCAACAGGGATGGATGCTCCCAACTATTGGGGAGCCTATGTCTCAGGTTGGCAGGAAAATCCGGCAGACAAGTCATTTGCTCATGCATTGGCACTCGGGTGTCTTCCAACAACGACATGCCAAGATGAGGTTGATTCAGCATAAGCTGGATACCCTGATGAAACAAAGCTTTGAACCTGATCATTTTACAGTGCAGAAAGCCTTACAGCTCAGGTTGAATGAACTATTGTCTGCTAATGAAATATACTGGAGACAGAGATCAAGGATTCAGTGGCTAAAATATGGTGATCAGAATACGGCTTTCTTTCATAGGCGTGCCTCTAATCAGAGAAGCAGGAACAGTGTCAAAGGTTTACTTAATGAAGCAGGACAGTGGATGACCAACCCGGCAGAGGTGAATGATTTAATTACCAAGTATTATGAGACTATTTTTCAAGCTGGTAGTGTTGACCCAGTCGCCTTGGAGTCTGTTTTGACCTGCTTGAAGCCCAAGGTTTCTGCAACTATGAATGAAGAGCTTACTGCCCCTTATTCGAATGCTGAAATAAAGGCAGCCCTATTTCAAATGCATCCTTCCAAATCTCCGGGTCCAGATGGCATGTCCCCCTATTTTTTTTCAGCGATTTTGGAGTATTGTAGAGAAGGATGTTTGCTTGGCTGTCAGAGAGATTCTTTCTACAGGTCACATCTCTCAGGAATCCAATTTTACACATCTCACTTTGATCCCTAAGATTAAAGAACCCCAACTAGTCTCTGATCTCAGACCTATTGCGTTATGCAATGTGGTGTACAAAATTGCTTCCAAAGTCTTGGCCAATAGGTTGAAGTTGATTCTACCTATAGTCATTTCACCCTTACAGAGTGCTTTTGTTCCCGGCAGACTCATCTCTGATAACACTTTGGTGGCGACTGAAATAGCTCATTTTATGAAGAAGCTCCGTAGGCAGATGGACGGTTTTTTCTCTCTAAAGCTTGATATTTCTAAGGCGTATGATCGTCTAGAATGGTAGTATTTGGAGTCAGTCTTGTTGAAGTTGGTTTTTTGCCCTAATTGGGTTAGGATTGTTATGGCTACAGTGAAATCACCTAGTTATTCTATTTTGATCAATGGGGAGCCCACAGGCTTTATTCTGCCTACCAGAGGAATTCGTCAGGGAGATCCTCTCTCCCCGTATCTCTTTATTCTCTGTACAGAGGGCCTATCAGCCTTAATTTCTTCCTCAGTGCAACAGGGGTTGATCAAAGGACTCAAAATGGCTCCTGCTGCTCCCATTATTCACCATCTGTTGTTTGCAGATGATAGTTTCCTATTTGGAGAAGCCTCAGTAGCAGAATGTCGAGCCTTCAGGAATGTCTTAACCATGTATGCAAAGGCCTCAGGTCAGCATATCAACCTACAGAAATCAAGTGTGGTATTCAGTGGTAATGTAAGTCAGCCTCAGAGAACTCAATTGGCAGCAATTTTGGGTGTTGAATGTGTGAAAGAACACGGCCTATATCTCGGCCTCCCTATACATGTAGGACACAACAAGACTGCCATCTTTGCCTACTTGAAGGAGAGACTCACGAAAAAGTTAATCAGCTGGAGAGCTAAGCTTCTTAGTGTTGGAGGTAAGGAGCTGCTCATTAAGGTAGTTGCTCAGACTTTGCCAAACTATGTTATGAACTGCTATGCTTTGCCTAGGTCACTTTGTGATGATCTTCAGCAACTCTGTTGTCAATTCTTTTGGGGCAGTACTGATGAGAAACGTAAAATCCATTGGAGATCATGGGAACGAATGTGCCTCCCTAAAGAACAAGGAGGCATGGGTTTTAAACATCTCTATGCTCACAATCTTGCCATGCTAGCTAAGCAAGGGTGGCGGCTACTTTCTCATCCTCAGTCTCTTGTGGCCTAAGTTTTTAAGGCGGTTTACTATCCTTATGGATCGTTTCTCACTGCTGACATGGGCGAACGACCATCCTACTCTTGGAGGAGTATTATGGAGGCTAGACCAGTTTTACAAGATGGTTTGACTTGGCGGATTGGTAATGGAGCCTCTGTTGGCATATGGGACTCGGACTGGATACCATATGTTTCCCATCATTCTCTAATCCGGCCTCAGGATACATTGTTTGAGAGAGTCACAGATCTGATCAATGTGAATTCGAGGTCGTGGAATGACGCTGCCGTTCACTTGTGTTTTGATCCACTGGTGGCCACTAAGGTTCTGTCAATTCCTCTAAGTAGACATCATGATTATGACAGGGTGGCATGGAAGCTACATAACAGAGGTTTTTTCTCGGTAAAATCTGCTTATACAGTAGCTCGTGATTTGGTCATGGGCGATCAGTTTGCTTCATCTTCGAGTGGGGACCCCTATGGCCCGATCTGGAGGGCTTTGTGGAAGGCCAATGTTCCCAGCAAGGTGGCTATCTTTGGGTGGAGAGCAGCGCTGAACCTTCTCCCTACTCGTGCAGCCCTCACAAGTAAAGGATACTCAGGTGATCTGCATTGTGTGGTATATTCCAATGCTGTGGAGACTGTCGAACATCTATTTTGTCATTGTCCCATGACTACAGAAATTCTAGGCGCTCCTACTTTCTTCATTCAGCCTTCATCCCTGTCCTGGAAGGATTGGGTCCTGGAACGAGCTACCTCTATGACCTCTGAGTGTTTTGATAAGCTTCTAGTTTTAATGTGGAGCATCTGGAAGAATAGGAATGATAAGCTGTGGAGGGATCGATCACAAACAGGGTCTGGACTTGTGGCCTCTGCTATGGCCTGGTTTGAGGAGTACTCCAGCGTGCATAGGACTTCTGATAATAGGGACCGACCTCGGCCTTCCTATCGGAAGACGTGGACGGCACCGATGGGAGATACTCTTAAGTTAAACGTGGATGGGGCTTTTCTCCCTTCTGTTCCCTACGGTGGTACTGGTGGTGTTTTAAGGAACTCTCTTGGACACTTTCTTGCTGCATTTTCTTATAGGGCAGAGTTTGTCAATTCCCCGCTGCATACTGAGTTGTTGGCGATCAAGCATGGGTTAGAGCTGCTGCAGGCCTTGAATGTCTCAAAGGCTGTGATTGAAAGTGATTGCTTAAATCCAGTTCAAGCTATTAATTCTCTGACTGGGGATCTGTCGGAATCGGTAGCTTTGATTTCTGATATCCAAGGCCTGGTGCTGGAGTTAGGAGAGACTACAGTTTGCTTTGTTCCTAGACAAGCAAATGTGGTCGCTCACCGTTTAGCTAGTCATGGTTTTGATGTAAATGTTCATCTTGAATGGTTTACTAATGCTCCAGCGATTATTCTGGATGCCCTCATGTACGATTGTAATCGTATTTAGTTATTAAAGTTTACTTTTTACCCTAAAAAAAAACGCAACTTGCTCACAATTGTGTACACAGCAAGGGTTTTGTGGTTGTTAACATGAACAAATAATATTACAAGATTAAAATCCAGTAGATTGTTCTGCAATCAAATAAGCCTCCATCAGATACAGTTCGTCTCACTAGACCAAAAGGCTCTTCCACCAACATCCTCAACCAGACTGGTACAAAAGTATTTCACCTTTAGTATTTCACATGCTTTTTAGAGCTTTGATCCTACAAATTGCAACACTGCAACACTGCTTGAACATTTTACAGTAGGTATAAATAAATTAAAGAAAAACTTGTGCTTCCCAGAATCTTACAAGCCCCACCACATATGGGCATCTAGCCAGAAAATTCTTGTTAGCTTTCTAGGTTCAGTACCTTCACCACTCCTAATTCCTAAGCACGTCAAAATTAGGTTTTTTCCTCCGTAACGACAATAACTTGCACAAAGTATTCTTTTCAGATTTTTTGCAAAATCATATTCATTTTATATACAAACAAGAGGACATTGAGGGAATTGCAGTGCGCGCATAAGCCCCCAAATAAACAATTGATAGAAAGGGAATAAGTGCTACACAATTCAGTTAGATCTTTGACTAAACAGATGTAAAATCAGTAACCAAAAAGCAAAACTCACTTGGTTTCCCTGAAGTTTGTGATAAACACTGCGCCATCAGGACTGTGAATATTAATCTACTTTCATTGACAAATCAGTTTTTTTTTAACATAGTTCTTCTCCTCTCCATAAAGCTGCCTGGCACCAAGAATAACATACAACTAATTAACTAAAAGCAACAGTTTTACCAAGGAACTTAAGTCCCAAGACTTGGATTCATTTGCAGATACATAACTGAAAACGGATATGTTCATTAACCATCACCAACCATAACAGAATATTACATAGATTAAAGTGACCAGGGTAGGGATCACACAAGCACTGAACAGAAATAAAGTACTATAATGGGTGCCTGCTGTGGATATAAGAACTTTACCCCAACTCAAATAGAACTAGATGGGGAATTGAAGCAATACTTACGCTAGATCTTCCAAGGATTCTGATTTAATCACAGCCTTTCCCTCCGGTAGTTCAAGGGATGAATAATACATTATCATTTCCTTCAGTGTGTGCTTTGTGCTTTTAATGTCATTATCCCATAAGATGCTCTATGATCATAAATACAAAAACAAATCAGCAAGCCTAGCTCCAGTTAAAGTACAACTGATACATGAATCACATCTGCAAACACTGAAGTATAATAACAGAGATAAATGCATGCTGTAAATGCTGTATAAGATTTTCAATCAGTACCCAAAATGAAAGCATGGATTAGGCTTCACCAAAGAATATTTACATGCCAATTGAGGAGAAGAATCAAATTCTTCCCATGATGCTTAACTGAAAATACTTGACACTATGAAAAACTTGCCTTCCTAACGTATTCCTTTTTCACGTCTTCCCATGGTAGTTTGCCCTTTGGACTGAAAATTGAAGCATTCCAAAGTGCTCCTCTTGCAGCCATTATTGATGAGGCACCTTGAAATTCACCAAAAGCACTCAGAAATTGTGTGCATACATATATCGAATGTGAGATTTCAAATCTAAAAGCTGAAATTTGTAATATTGTCTGTTTACAGCCTGTTAGATTGGAATAATTCAATTTTAGATTTGCTTAACTCAAGGCCAGCTGTGTTAGCATATGATTAAAAGCTGATGCATGAGGGATAGTACGTTTATATATAACCGGTCTATATGAAAACCTGATTTTCAATATTATGTCTATGGGAAGACATACAAGAAATATATAGAATTCAAGTCATACCCTGAACATAGTTATTTCAAATCCAAAAACTGTATTAGATCTAGTAATTTCATATAGACGTATCAGTCTTTTAACCGGTATAAGCTTAACATGTAGACTTTCAATCGAAATGGAGCCTTGCTAGATATAAGTACAATTTACTTATGTCTATCTTTTCATGATCATATTGATACACAAGGTTACATTTCAATGCATCATCAGTTCATCACACATGAAGCAGGCTTCTTAAAGGCGGTGCAAAAATGAATCCCTAAATAACAGCCCTAAGAAATGAAATAATCCTGACTCTCATAGGTAGCACAAAGGCATCAATGCTTAAGTATCGATCATATCCCACTGAATCGTGTCCTTTCAACCATCCTCATTAAACTACATGATATGCTTCAAAATTGAAATTATTGTCTTAAGATTATTTAAAGTTTGTCATTGCCATTACTACCTGTAGCAACTTAATTTGATGCGCTGAAAATCGTCATACTCAAAAACATCACCGTTTGCTATGACTGGAATGGATAATGATGCTACAATATCAGCAATCTCACTCCACTTTGCTGGATCCCGCAGCTTATCTGCAACTCTTCTGTAGTTTATTGACCAGAAATTCATGTGATCATCATTTCTTCTTCTTTTTTGGGAAAAGACAAATATAATAAACAAGGTATCAAAAAAATAAAATAAAGAGAAAACAGGACAAGATGTCCACACAAGAGAAAAGTAGAAGCTCAGACAAGAAGCGGCAGGAGCCAAGAAACCCACAAAGATGGCCGAAAGAAAAGGAAAACCCTATATTACTGCTGCTTCAAAATCTAGAAGTATACATGAGAAGCAGTTAGATTTTAAAGCCTGAGTAGCCGAAGCCCAAAGAGCCGACCAAAATCCCACTCTCTCCCAAAAGTCCAAAACTCTTCCACCCGTACACCTAAATAGACTCAATAATTCTTTCCAGCCACACTGCAGCCCCCAAGCACTTTTTCCTTCTTTTTTTTCCTTTACCAAAACCAGAGCAGTTTTAGCAATACAAAGCAGAAATCCCAGCTGGGACTTCCAAGTCACCCCAGTCTCCGTACATAATATCTGCCAAAGAGTGGTAGCTACTTTACACTGCACAAACACATGATTAATAGTCTCTCCAGTCAAGTTGAACATGACACACGGGTCAGGAGTTTTGGGACAGTAAAGACCATAGAGACCTAGCATTCCTTGTTAAGAGGTTATACCAGTGACGTTAAAAATAAGCCTGGCAAATACACCTTAGTCACTTTAACTTGAGCTTCATCTTCCCTCAGTGCTTCAAATTTCAAAAGTTAAAAAGTAGGATTTTGTTAATGAGCATGGGCTAACAGAACTGCAAAAAGAAATCCCTTCTGAAAACAATGCAGCAAGGGCTAACAGAAAGTTTACGCAATCTACAATATTTTCGTGTATATAAATAATTAAAGATACTTTAAAATTTAAATACTATTTTACAAATATAAAAAAGCATAAAGTTGTCACTTAGAGGTTGTATTCAGATGAAGAAAACAAAAATAAAACAAAATAACTTCTCAAACAAGGCAGACCTTCCATGAACAGCAAGAGCGGAAACCCCAGTTTTTTCAATTCGTCTTGCTAATTCCACAGTATCCTGAGATGATTTCAGTAGTCAAATCTTACACGTCACAGATATATCCATGTTCCTCCTCAATGTAGTCATAATCTGAAGTTAGAGAGCAATAATGTAAGTTACAAATTAACTGCCAACACTCTGAACAGATGAAAAGAAAAGGGATTCTCTAAAGGATAAGATTTTATACATCATGAATAAGATCGGGTTTTGACAATGATGCAGCACCCATTCCTCCACTCACAGAAAATGACCTCAGGCAACCCATATTTATATCTACTGCAGCAACATCTTTACACCTAAAAAGAAAATATCCATAAGTATGCAAGGCACTGTTGATACAGGAGACAGTACTCTATAGTGAGATCAATATGGACACACAACTCATGCTTATTTGTAATCAGTTTTCCGACTTTTGTCCAAGAGCAAGCAGATTAGACTGGGACATGTGAAGTAGCTGACATACAACATGTTCCAGGAAAATTGGACCGTGAAACGAAACAATATTAAAGCAACATCTTGAAAACCAGTTCTGCAAGCAGACTTGAATCTATCAACAACAGTGTTTTAAGGGTTGATTCAAGTTAGAAGAAATTTACTTTTGGTAGACCTACCATGGCATTCTACCTTTATTAGTGAGTAGTCACTTCGATGAGCGCGTAACAACTAAACACCATGGTCCAGCTAAAAGAAAATCACTTCGAGGTTCATTTAATTTCGATAGTCAACAATTCAATGCAGTAAAAATCATCGAGGCATCGACTATGACATCCACAAACACTTTTGCAGGTAACATGATATATATATATATATATATATAGGCTTTCTCAGATAAGGATATCCTTATCTAAGCTTATGGAACGGATTTCTAATTTTTAGCCACTTTTCGATCACATATTCACATCTTAACCGTTCAGTTTTTAGGTCATAATGTAGAGATCACTTATGCAAAATTTCAGCCAATTTGATGATCGTTAAGGCATCCAAAACTGCAATTTACACTAATGAAGTACATTGTTGTAAATTGCAGTTTTGAATGCCTTAACGATCATCAATTTGGCTGAAATTTTGCAGAGATGATTTATACATTAGGACCTAAAAACTGTACGGTTAAAATGTAAATATGTGATCGAAAAGTAGCCAAAAACTGGAAATCCGTGTCTAAGCTTAGGTAAGGATGTCCTTAGCCAAGAAGGACTATGTGTGTGTCTATATATATATATATATATATATATATATATATATATATATATATAAAAGCATATACACACACAGAAAGCCACTAACAAGATAAGGACGGTTCACCCTAACTGGAATTAGAGTGCTCGCCCAAATCTAGCTTCGTTTCCTACTTTTGATACTTCGTCCAATTTCATGTGCACAAACTCGAGTCCTTTTTGTCAAAAATTAGATCCGATAAGTAATTAATTCAGAATTTCAAATTGTTCAATTCTCTTATAAGTTACCAATTTATATCTAACCAATAATTAATGGTAAACCATTCCCGAACAATTCACTTAATGTAGTAAGATCATTTGGGATATGGTGACTACACTTCTTTCCATATTATATCTCGGGTCAACCTATTTCACCCTATTATTTAGCACTTCAACCTTTTGCAAACAAATCCAATTACCATTCCCAAATGATTCCGTTTCTTAGGTCATTTCGGGATATGGTAACTAAGAAAACACTTCAATCGTAACTTATTTCATTTATCGAAATCGAATATCCAAACTCATCCAAATCACATAAGGTCCACAATTGTTACTTCTAATTTCCACTTGACATTAGGTATTACTCAAATTCCTTGTTTTCCTTATCACTAACTTCTTTAAAGAATTCACCTTGCACTGTGACAACCCCAAATTGATTACAGATTTACCATGTTAATATCCCCAAACCAAATCTCTCTTTACATCGAGTTAATTCATTCTTGTCCACAATCTAGCCAAGTTCGTCAACATAATTGACAATTCAATGAAGCATTAACCATTCATGCAGCATACTAAAATTCATTCCATCCAGTAACATAAGAATTTCAAAGTACAATCTCCACACCAAATTCCGTAGCTTGGCAGGGGCTTATGCTTACCATTTCTTCTTTTCCAGAACCAAGGTGAATCCAATTCTGCTGCTCTGGTTTGGGTACTTTTCCACCATCACCCATTTCAAATCTCTAACAGATAAAACAGGATCAATAATCAATTTTTCGACCAATTCATATCCAAAACAAAGTCTCGAGATTCTTACCATCCTCAACATCAATTAACTAACCCACCAGCTCCTTTCCTCCAAAACTCCAAATTCCCAAACTTCATAAACCTCAAAGTCCTCCAAATTGAACAATCCGAAATTAGGGTTTTCAGTCCACATTAGAATAGAGGTGTCAACCAAAAAGAAGACACGACAATTACTTAATAGAGGAGGAATGAAAATCCGGCGGCCGTGGACGACGGAGCCATAGGGCTTTCGTAGGTAGTGAGGTGCTGACTCTAATTTTAGGGGAGATCAGGCTCAATTTGAACTAAAAATCGAACATTGAAACAACGCAGAATGGGGAGATCCGGCGACATTGTCTACAACGTCTTCCGGCGTCGGCTGGTGACGAGATGTTTGGGGCTTGATGGTCGGCTCTCTCTGAGCTCACTAGTGGCGGCGGTGTATTGAAAAGGTGGCCGGAAATCAATAGAGGTTAAGAGGCAGAGGAGTCGAGACTTTAGCGGTCGCGTGTGGATGCTGGCCTTGGTGCATGCTAGTGGTTCTTCTTGTTCATTGATCAGATTTAGGCTAGGGTTGGATTGGTGGTGGAGGTGATCAGAGGAAAAGGCTGGAAATAGGTGACGGTTGAGAGGGAGCGGCGTCGCAAGCTTGAGGAGAGCGTGTGGAGGTCAAGGTTGATGCATGGCTTCGATTTCTCTTGGATTTGGGTCGGATTCAGGTGCTGCATTGATTGGTAGAGGCGGTGTTGTGTGGTGGTGGCCGGAGATAGTGTTTTCCGGCGCTGGCAGTGGGAGGACGAGAGAGAAAGAGAGAGAGAGAGAGAGAGAGAGAGAGAGAGAGAGAGAGAGAGAGAGAGAAGGACGCGGCTGAGAGGGAGAGAGGTTCTAGGGTTTTCACACCCTAAAGTTTCTAGTTATACTTGTGTGCGAGAAAAGTCTAATTTGCCCTTTCGATGAGTTACACAATTTCCCTAGCTAATTACTTCCTGGTTTTGGGCTCGTGGCTTTTCGCTTTTCGTCGAAAACTTCCTAAGTTATTTCTGTGAGCCCCGGAAAAATATATCAAGCCTAGCAGAGATCGTACGAGAAATTATTCAACGATCTAGATAAAGGTAAAGATGCTCGAGAAAATTTTCAGAAATTTTCATAAAATGAAATCCTCGATTTAAGGATTGAATGATAAAGTGCACGACACGACGAGATCGTGGAAATTTTCGGGGAATTTTCCGGTTACCCGAGCTATTTATAACGATTTTCCGAAGTTTTGAGATTTTGAAAATCATTTAAGAAAATAGAAAATAGGTGGTGAAATCCCAGCCATTGATTCACCCACCGCTTGATCCTAGCCGTCCATCCTTAATTGGATCAGTTTATATATCAAAGTGCTGCTCTGTTGGGAGATCCAGAAGGATCGAGAGACAGAGAGAGAGAACCAGAGTTCTCTAACCGAGACGGACATGACCCGCGACTGGGTCCGATCGGAAATCGCTTCTCCGGCCACCTCTCCGCGGCGGACCACCGGCAACAGCTTCGTCTCGGTGGCGCCTACGTCCCTGTGGTCTCAGATTGTACATGCAGCGACTGTGAACGGAGAATCGACGATCCAAAGCATGAAGAACCTCCGGCGAGTGTCAACGAATTACGGCGGCGACTCCGGTCACCGTTTGGGATGCATTTGGTATGGAACTTCATCCTCTTGTCATGCTCTACACGTTTCTACACTTAGTTTTTGAATTAGATTAAGTTTTGATGATTTACGTTTCTGGGTAGCTACGGCTCCGACGTGTTCTTCGACGCCGGCGACCTTTCCGGCTCTCCTTGGCTTGGTCTCGGCCTCTACTGCAACTGTGGACAAGGAATTGGGCAGTTGGCTGGGCAGATCACGTTGACATCCTCAATTCATCATCTGCCTAGTTTCCGCAAGGAGTTTGATTTGGTTGCAGTTGGAATTTGAAGGTATAATTCAAAATGTTGAATTGAAGTTTGGTTATTGTCATGCAAATCCGAAGTTAGTAGCTTGAGTTGGTATGACTTGGTGGAAATCAGTTTCCTTGGCTGTGGAGTTTTGTCAGATTGTTATAGTTTCGGTAGCTTGGAGTTTATGTTTGAATTGGGTAGGAAATTGATGTTGTTATGCTGAAAATTGGTCGTGGAACTGACTATGTAGAGTGGATTGTGATTATCAGGCTTGATGTCTTGTTAGTGTTGTTTGGAATTGTTTCTGGCCGGTTTTGTAAGTTAAAGTCTTGTTGGTGTTGCTAAGGCAGGTAAATCGAAATGATTGGGAAAAGTTTGAGAAATGATCAAGTTATGAAGTATGGGTGTACATAGTAATTCTATCAGAATTGTTATCCGACAAAATTTGAATTAGAATTAAAGTTGAGTGTTAAAGTGATAATAAGTAGAGATAAAAGAAATTAATATATATTGGGTGGCCTTTGTAAATCGGTTGCACTCAATATATGTTTGGTCAATATTGTAATTTCAAGTGAATCTTCGATAATCTAAGTTAATTATCGAACCTATCTCGATTGGTCAAATGTGGTCAAACTGGTCAATGTTGGTCAAACGTTGGTCAACTCCAGGTCAAACCAGGAAAACTTGATTGTACGATTTGTACTCGTCGAGATTTCAATTAATTGTTCAAAAGATATTGACTATCAAAATGTCAGAACTTAGGACTCCAGTTATCCAAGGAACAGAAGGTTCGCGACTCTCGGAGTACGTGAGAGAAAGCATTGGAATCCAGGTAGGGTTTCAGGACTCTCCTTGGTTAGTGATTTGCTTATATTGTTATTAAATTATGCATGTTAGTTGGTATGGTTTGGTCATGTTCAAATGCAATGCATACTAACCAAACCATGTGAGAAATGTGATGGCTTGAGAGCGAAGGGTGGCTCTGACTTCCTTGGGTTCGATCCCCAAAATCTCCGGAGGGTTAGTTACACCTGTCAGACGGTGATCGATCGCAATGACGACCCGATCCGTGTGTGTAGCTAGGTAGCGGACTCTCTCGCTACGCTTACCTGGTGATAAATTAATTTGAGGTAAGGTCGTGTAGTGGGTCTATGGGACCGGCCATCAGGTAATATTTGGATTTGGCGCCGTATTTATTTAAGCATCATGCATAAGTTTTCAAATTGAGAAATATTATGAAGTTTGTCGTTCCTTAAAAATATTTGGTTTAAGCTTATTTTCATACTGGGATCCCAAATATATATTTACTGGTTTCAAACCTAGTCGTGGTAGAGTTCCTGTAGAGCAGCGAGGACGAAAGCTCACCCCTACAACAGTGTGGATGCAGGTACTGTGCACTGGTGATGGGACAATAGCGGAAGGAGCTGGGTGTGCGGAAACAAGTTCGGTAAATCGTCGTTTGAACCTTATTCTAAATTCTATTTCTCGAACTTCGTATTCCGAGACTTGTTAATAGTTAGCCTTGTGTCAATGTTGGTTGAGTTCTCATTTCCTTGAAGTTCGTACCTCTTGTGTGAGAACTCATTTCAAGTTCTAGACGAATGAAATAAATTTTAGCAACTCAAAGGTTTTCACCTCAAAAATATTTGTAGCTTCCGCTGTGTTTTTACAAAAAGTTTTTCAAACAAAATGCCTAGCGGTTCTCTAGAATGTAAATCGAGCGTTCGGTTTATGTTTTAGAGGCTCGCGGCACTGTGACGTGCTTAAGCTGGTGAGGTGCAGCTTGGGGCGTTACAATTTCCGTCCTTGGCCCAAATGGAAGAACATTGGCTCAAACTTAAGTTGTCAGCCCAATCGGTGGTCTCGTGACCAAAATAATCTCCGAAATCGATTTTTTTACTTAAATCACCTTGCGAAAAAAATCTTATTGGCAAAAATTTACCTTCAAAAATTAAAGAAAATTTCCAGGACCTCACTGAACAGAAATTTTTTTTATTGATTTATTGGATCATGAGCATTGTGGGAAACTTAGGGAGGTGTAGATAATATTTTGGTTATTTGTAAAAGTAAGTTGAAGGTCTATTAAGTAAGAACGTCCAAATGTCAATATTAGAGGTATGAATAGAACCTCCCAACCTATTAACATTAATAAAAAGGAGAAATTCATTATAAACCTAATTTCTAGAAAAGTTTATGGAAAAAAAATAATAGGTGAGTTTTTTCAATCTACACCCAATTATTGCCAACTAGGATAAAATATTATCTTTCTTTTTCCTAAAAATTACACATATTGCCACTATTTAAATATGCAATTAACAAAATTAACGTCCTCTTTAAATACCTTAAATTATAGATTTTTTATTGGTCCCATTATTCTAGCAATTTTCCTTCTACTCATCATTATTGCTAGAATTATGGATCTTTTAATTTCTTACATATTTAAATTTTTTGAATTCAAAGATTTTATAGATTTAAATGAATGTGAAATTTAAACTTTCTATTTTAAAGGCAGATTTTGTGTTTTTCTATTTCTGTTTTCCATCTATATACTTGCAACTTGACTTAAAGGTCGATGTTTAAGTTTTTAACCTAGCTAGCTAATAGTTTTTTTTTTTTTTTAACCTAGCTAATAGATTTTGAGATTTTGTGTTTACTATTTCTATTTTCCATCCATTTACTTGCAACCTGACTTAAAGATAGAGGTTTAAGTTTTTAACCTAACTAATAGGTTTTTTTTTATTACAACCTAAAGATTAGACGCGTGTGTTTAGTTAACCTCACTTCTAGGAATTTTCATTTCAACCTACTTATTCGAATCATTTTTCACATCAACCTCTTTCTTAGGTATTCTATCATTGCGAGTTGACCATATTTCTTAGGTTGAAAATATCTAACTTATCCCTATATATATGCATATTCCTATCTATTAGGTAACAATTGAGAATGAACAATAATCATCAAATTAATATGACAATTTGCAAAAGGAAAAGTTCAAAGAAAAGAAAAGTATCTTGTTCTAGGTATGACAATATACCTAGAACAATATACTTTACCCTAAGAAAATTTAGGGCACAATGATGACAAATGAAAAGATTTGAAAAACTAAATCTCATGAATGACATACCTTATGAGTAGATATCATACTTTCGAAAACCAAAGATTAGAAAGATAATATGGTCACGAATGCATAGGTGATAGGTGATACACAAGTTCACAACAACAAATTTGAACTTCTTCTTAGAGCAAGTTCACCCGTTGGGTCACCGGGTCGCCTACTATTCACTGCTTTTTAGTGTATATTTTCATTCTCTGAGTCACGAAATACACAGTGCAGGTCACCTTGGTGACCCAGAACACTGTACATGGTGACTCAGGGCACGAAATACACTGTACTCGTGACCCAGAGGGTAAAATTAACACTAAAAAATAGTGAATAGCGGGTGATCTGGTGACCCAACGGGTGAACTTGCTCTTATGATCTATAGAACTGAACTAGTATCTGTATTGTTTGAAATCATGGTGTTATATATATATATATATATATATATCAATGAAAATTTGAAATCAAAGCATGTATGATTTAAGCCATAATGTCATATGCTATAATTAAACATCAACACTCTACAAGGAAGGTTGCCCAACCTCTCAACCAAAAAAAAAAGTTGTCCAAGGGTAAATCAGGCATATAAAAAAATACAAAAAAATATTGATTATACATCAATACTCTACAAGGAAAGTTGCCTACATGGATTGGGTGTAGATTGATAGAAAATATGTGTGGATTTTTCTCAATATCTCTTTAGAAAATTGGGTTTATATCTAATTTTTTCTAATAAAAAAGAAAAATAAAAAACAAATTATTGGCTGCATAATAACTTGGACAAGAAAGCATATAATGATTTCTTTCATTAGACTAGGGCTAGACTTTGGACTCCGAAAAATCGGTAATTGACCGAAATTTTTTTGGGAAGCTTATTGCCATTACGCCCCATAGCTTGGCTGGCCTATTAGAGGTAGTAGCAATTCTCCCTTTGCATAGCCAAAGACTTGGTTGGATGCAAGATATACCCTACGAGAAGCTGTACAGACGTAGGTGATATTATTACGACCTGTCAAATTCTCTTTTCTTAACACTAGATGCTGGTCTACTAACTGTCGTTACTTACGCTTTCGTGCCTCTTAGCCATACCAAAATTTCATGAGAAAACTGAACAATCAGTGTCGAAAACTTGTGCTTTGGTGTCCCTTAGACCTATTGTGTCGGTTCACAGCTCTTCCATAAATTTTGAGAAGTTTGTTCTCTTATTTTGAGGTTACATAGCATATATGCTTTTGGGGAATTTTCTTTTGATTGGATGATGAAGTTACCATGATAGTTTACCAAAAAGAAGAGCTCAAGACAATTGGCAATAGCAAATATCATGTTTCCGGCCAATCTAAATAAACCGAAAAAAGAAAAAGAAAATAATAAAATCAAATCAAATGCAAGATCTTGAAAAATTTGATCCGTATAAAAATTGCAAAACTTGCATCTTTATTCTATTTTTGTTTTTGGGATTCTACTTGAAAATCACTTTTTGCACATTATGATATGGCATGTTGTTTCACTAGTATCCTTCTTCATCTTGTTTGGATTTGAACAAGCTTGGTGAATTCTGTTGATTTTGAATAGAAACAAGATGCTTAGGAGTGAGCCTTGCAATCTCGGTTAATGTTGATTATATTAGAATTTTGCAGGAGAGAGAAATCCTCGGTAAACACAGTGCTGCAAAATTCTAATATAATCACCATTGCCAAGAATAGGCGAAAACGGTGAAAAGAAAAAAAGAAGAGTCCTTCAAGAGAAACTAGGAGGAGAGAGAACATGTTTTTAAGGATGTATGTTTATTTGGTATTGGCAATAGGGGTTCCATCTTCTCTCTCCTCTCCGTTGCCATAATATGCGATTAGAGTGAGTAACTCTAATTGTTCTCTAATCTCATATTATGGCAGTTCAACACTATAATATGCGATGTCACGCCCCGATTTTTAACACAAATAAAAATCGATATATAATCTCATAATTATACATGCGTGATGGTTCAGCCATCAATACAAAATACCTGGAAATTTTTTCCCTTTAAACAAAGTACATATTGATGCCCTAAAACCCACTATGTCAATATTGACCTGCTCCACAGAGTCATATATTACAGACTTACGAATTAAATTGTCACAACAAAATAATACGTAAATGCTCCTCAGAGCTTACTACATGCGGAAGTCTTTATGAACGGTAAAGTCACAAAAATGGCGTCCTATCGTAAAGCTGCAAAGACACTACCTCAGCTTCAGCCACAATTATCTTGACCTGCAGGATTAACCCCTACACCATTGAATAGTGCACCTGGTTGCCACACAACAAACCCGGTAAGCTTATGAAAGCTCGTATGAGTAACTCAAAACACACATGCACAACTCGCCCAACGAGGAAACCCATCAACTCGTGAAAAATGAACACACACCCTGTTTTCCCAAAACAACACATTCTTTTCCCAAAAGAAAACAACACAAATCACCCCGTGACAAAAATCATATTAATTGAAACTCTAACAATTCAATATGCATTTCCCCAAAATCACAACAAAAGTCACACCGTGACAAAATCATATAAATTGAAACTCTGACAATTAAAATATGATACACAAGTCCACCCCGGACATTTAAGAGAAAGAATTCCTGAAACTCCCCTTAAAACACGTTCTCAAATCAACAAAAGCCACTCCGTGACAAAATCATAATAATTGAAACTCTGACAATTAAATATGATACACAAGTCCACCCTGGACATTTAAAAGAAAGAATCCCTGAAACTCCCTTTTAAAACACGTTCTCAAATCAACAAAAGTCACACCGTGACAAAATCATATAAATTGAAACTCTGACAATTAAATATGATACATAAGTCCTCCATGGACATTTAAAAGAAAGAATCCCCGACACTCCCTTTTAAAACACGTTCTCAAATCAACAAAAGTCACCCCGTGAAAAAATCATATAAATTGAAACTTTGACAATTAAATATGATATACAAGTCCTCCCTGGACATTTAAAAGAAAGAATCCCTGACACTCCTTTTAAAACACGTACTCATGCATGAGCATCAAATAGCTCCCCGCTACCCCCCATGATGTACAATGACAACAGACTAGAGCTCTAACTGATCGTATCCACTCATCCGGCCAAAGTCGTGAAGTCTCGATATATATGCCTGAGGTCACTCCCAGCAACCCCAAATCCTCAGACCTCCCCGGTCATCAGATCAAAACATTTCAAAGCGATCACTCAGGACCAAAAGTTACTCAACTCTCAAAAGGAGATGTCACCTCATGACCTCCGATCATCAGACATCCCCGATCGTCAAATCAAAACATTAAGCAAGTCGCTCTTGACCCAAAATATTAAATCAAATCAAAAGGAGAAATCACCACTTGTGACTCTCAGATCTTCCGACCCCCGGTTGTTAGATCAAAACGTTCAAATCACATTAAAGCAACTCACACCAAATCTTGACACTTTTCAAACAATAGAAATTTCCAATTCCTAAAAAAATGTTTCCCGAAAAATCAAGCCTCAAAACAATAGAATGAAACCCATCAATCCCTATTGCTTAATTCACCCATCAACCCATAAGAATATACATATTTTACGTAAATATATATATGTGGTCATTCACTCAGGAATGCCACTAATACCAACTATAGTTTACAGTTAACTAAATAACTCTCAAAACAATAAAGGTAACTTCGTTTGTAAATGAACATTGTGAGATTACTCACCTCGAAATTCTCACTGCGTCTTCAATACAGAAAAAAGCAGTTCAACCACAAAATAACCATCTAAGAATACTTCGTCAAGTATGTAATCACATATGGTCTCAACTTAGTATATGAATCACCAAGTGATTGAAGTTCAAATCCCCAAATCAAACAACAACCCCGAAAGTGACGCCAATCTAGGCGAAACCACATCAGAGACCACCCAATGTCTCCGGAATACTTCTACGATCTATATGTCAAAACCACAACTCGATCGAATGCTCGAATCCTCACGGATCGAATCATCAAACGGTTCGAAACCGTAAAAATCACAACATATTCATTAGGGCTGGGCACTACAAACCGAACAACCGATCCCGTACCGATCCCATACCAATCCCGGCTGGGACGGGTCGGTTTGAAAAGTCATTTTTTTACTGTTTTGTCCCGGCCCGGCCTGTACCTAGAAAACGGAACGGGCTTTAGTTTCAGTTTATAGAATTCGGGCTAGGCCCGGCCCGTACCGAAATAATAGATTTTATATATATTTTTGGTTTTAACACATGTCTCAATATGATTAGTTATTTGGTTAAGCCTATACTTCTATTATAGACTCTACCACACCATATTCTACTCAATCTCTATCTCTCATCCCTCTCAGACCCAAGTCTGGAGACTTAATCTCAATCTCTCTCTCTCTCTCTCTCTCTCGTCTCTTCTCTCTCTCTTTCTCATTTTGATAAACCTAGATTATGTAATTCTCAATTCAACTATCATTCCCTAGTCACCTTCACCAATTCATCAACAATTTCTTTACTATTTAAGGAGGACTTTCATCACCATAGATGCACAAACCCAGCCCTAATCCTCAATTCTCATCCCTTCAGTGAGTTACCACTCACTCGATTCCAAGCTTAGAACCTTAAATCCCTAATTCCCCGCTCATCAATTCAGCACCTCAAGTCATCAAATCACCGATTCCCAAATTCAGCAAGTTTCGAGTCATCAATTTCATTTCAACACCATCTTGTAGGTGGTGGAACTATGCATTATGCAGATTTGATATTTTTTTTTCCTTCAGTTTTATGCTATTAGGCTTTAGCTTTTAGTGTTGTTCATCTTTTGCTTGATTTATTGAATAAGATCAGTTTGTATGGAATGATGAAGTGTTGTAGAGAATTGCACTCTTGCTTGTTCTCTTTGAAATGATCTTTTGAATGCAGTGTTGAAGTGATGGGAAAATAGATATGCAAACTGGGAAATTTCATCAGTTTGCAAACTCGGAAACTAGAAACCTGTCTTTCTTTTTTTTTTTTTTTTGGGCCAATCCCGGATCGGGCCCGGTCCCAGCCAGATACCGATCGGGTTCAGGCTTGTCGTGATCAATTCTCAAAATGGCCTCAACCGTACCGGCCCGTCTCGACTAATAATTACGGGCCCGGGATCGGGATTATCACAATTTCGGCCCGTCCTGGCCCGTGCCCAGCCCTAATATTCATATGATCTCCAAAAATTACGTATTATATATCGAAACGCTCATATGAAACCAGAAACTATCCCTTACATGGCCGGAAGGCCGCCAAAACGCCGCCACAGTCAGTGGCACAACCACCACCGGCCAAAACTCAAAACTAGATTAATCCAACCGTCCAAAATGTCAAGAACACCAAATAGAATAACTTTAATACCTGGGGTTCAAGCCAACTCGGCCTAGATTGCTACCACAAGCCGCCGTGAACTGTTCAACTTGAGTTGATTCGATTCCGACGTGAATCGATCAAAACAAACACCATGGATAACTTGAGGAGGCTCCTACGAACTCAAAACAGAAAGCTTGAAGCCACAACATCGCCGGAGCTAGGAATTCTGATCGGGTCCGGCTGCACTCAGGTTTGCCTTCTTCCAGCGCTGCACACGGTGAAAATTGTCGCTAGAGGATGCCATAGGGAGGAGCGCACGGTGGAGGTGAAGAAGCTGGCCAAGTTTCACGGCCGGAGATCGCCAGAAAATCCAGGTCGGGTCGCGCGCTGAAGAGAGAGAACCAAGGTCTAAAAAATCGAAAAAATCACCAAAATTTCGGCGAAATTATTGTTTTTTCAAGGTCCTGATATTTTTGTTGGGTACAATTAAATTTCGCGCGAAATTTACGATATTTCCCGAAATATGATATCTCGATATTTTGCGAAAGTTCACGATATATTCGAGATTCTGAAGAATATTTCGGGAATATTCCTTTTCTCTCTCCACTTACCCGCCATGTGACCTTATTACTCTCAATCCTCTCATACTTAATTGCCACGTGCTCTATATCTCTCTGACTCTCTTCCACTTGTTTGAGTTATTTCCACTTTAATTCAAATAAAAAAGGCACGTGACCTTATTACTCTCAATCCTCTCATACTTAATTGCCACGTGCTCTATATCTCTCTGACTCTCTTCCACTTGGTTGAGTTATTTCCACTTTAATTCAAATAAAAAAGGCTGGCAATTGGTGGTTGGCAAGTTTCGAACCCTGTTTGGCTAAGAAAAAGTGACTTAACCAAGTCTGCTAGTACCCTGCACGATTTAAACTTGTGACTTATATAGTAAAATAATTTCTCTATGATTGTCAAAACTTTTTAATTAATAAACAACTTTCAGCGAAAATTTAGATTTACCTACTAGTTGAAAAATGTACAACTACCTTTTAAAATTTTATTGTATAATTGAATGTGCATTGTGATATTTACAAAAATTGTATTTAAGGAGTGATTGGATTTTGAGTCATAGAAAAAAGAAAAAAAAACGATGTAGCATATAAGAATTGTTATATTCCGCATATAATATTTCGTCTTAAATTACTACATCTCACTATGTAATAATGTTTATTCAAGATTTTTTTATAAAAGTATAGTAGATAATTGACAAAACAATTATATCTAAAAGTTTCACTTAAAATTTCCATCATTTTTCTTGATTATTTACCGAAATTGATATATCCATGATATTTCCGTCGAAATTTCCGTTTTCGGGACCATCGATATTTCCTCGAAACTCGATATTTTGGTCATTGGAGAGAACGGAGAGTTTTCTGAGTTTCCGAAAATGGAAGCTTGCCAAAATGAAAATAGTAACCTTCCAAAAACGGAAACCCCTATTTAGAGAATTTTCCCCAAACTTTAATCGCTCATAACTTTCTCATACGAACTCTTATTTTCGCATTCCGCATGTCACGAACTCGTATCGAAGCGCTCTACGACTTTTGTGAAGGAAGTTTTCGGAGAATCTCAATGTACAAAAAGTCACCTTCATGCGCCCCCCCCCCCCCTAATTCACACTTTTCGAATAAATGTTCAACCGAAACATTCCCGCGCCATCCACGAGCCATGAAACCGTCCAGTAACCACAAATTAATTTCCAGAAAATCCTCAAAAAACAATAACGAATTTCCGGGGTACTACATGCAGTTAGAGAGAATATGGTTTTAAGGATGTTTACTTCATATATGAAAAGAAAAGAAAAGAAAATTGAGAGAATTTTTTTTTTAATCAATAGCATTGAAATAAAGTTATAAATCCAATGGTCAAGAACTTGTGTAGGATGTCGTGTAAACCTAGCCGGCTAGCCCTAATTGTGTTGTTTCGAGACTTTACCTTTTTTTTTTTTTTTTTGAAATACGAGACAGAGATTTTGTCTATTTACCTCATTTCTAAAGATTTTTTTCCTACTTACCCCATTAAGTTTTTTTAATTCCCTCTTACCCAAAACACTTTAAAGAGGTCTTCCTTAATACCCCATTAAGATTTTTTTTTTAATACCATTTTACCCTCACCTTTGTTACTTAGAGAGGGAGAGAGAGAAAATGGAAGAGAGAGAAACCATAGGGGACTTCGCCGGAGCCCGGTCACGGGAATCAGGCCAACTTTCGCCGGATTCCGATCACCGGCCGCCGCCCACTGGACTTTTCTGAAAACCTCACCGGAAAGGTTTATTGCCCCCTAATAGAGGGGTAATAGACCTCTATTGGGGAGCAATAGACGTCTATTGCCCCCCATAGACGTCTATTGCCCCCCAATAGGCGCTTATTGCCCCCCAATAAGACTTTCGGTAGCCGAAAGGGGAACTAATATTCCTAAAATTAGACAATTAAAACTTTGATTAAAGAAAAAAAATGAAGAGATTATATCAATTTAAAAACGTCTATTACCCCCAATAGCCCTGTATTACCCCCCGGATAAAACTTTTCTTTTCTTTTCTTTTTTCTCTCTTTCTAGGCCTTCTGCCCCATTTTACCTTTAAAAAAAAAAAAAAAAAAAAAAAAAAAGGAGGCAGAACGACATTTTCGCAAACTCCGATCCGAAGCAAAGCACAGACCAGAAACCCCAAACCCGACCAAATCCCCCACCACTCTCCTCCATCTGGCTTTCAACCAGGACCACACCTGCTTCTCCGCCGCCATCGACTTCGGCTTCCGTGTCTACACCTGCGACCCCTTCTGCCGCTGCCGCTGCGACCCCTTCGATCCACGATACGGCGTCGGATTCGTCTAGATGCTCTTCCACTACCGCTACTTCGTCGTCCTCAACGACGGACGCGACCCGTTCTGCCTGCCCAACAAGGTCATGATCTATGATGACCGTTAGTCCCATTGCCTCAGCGAGCTATTCCGATGACATGACTGTGCTGCCTTCGAGTATGATGACATGAGGAACTGTTTCAGAGAGTGAGAGAGAGAGAGAGAGAGAGAGAGAGAGAGAGAGAGAGAGAGAGAGAGAGAGAGAGAGAGAGAGAGTGGCCGGTGATTTTGCACTCTGAGAGATAAGAGACTGGCATAGTTTGAGATTTGTTTAATTAGGCTGAGGGTATATTTATCATTGTACTCTAAATTGGGTTAGTGAGAATAAAAATCTGTTGTTGGCGTAAGTGGGATAATTTTGGTGCTTTGGGTCAAAGACCCCTTTACCTTTTAGAAAAGAAGAGTACGTGTATATTTATCATTTTGCACAGTTTGCTTCTAGGGTTTCACTCTTGACCATCATATCAAGACATGGCCGCCATGATAATCGACGGCGACGACATGGATCGAATATCGGAGTTACCTGAAGCCATGAAGCTAGAAATCCTCTCACGGTTGCCGGAAAAAGATGGAATCGAGATGAGCACTGTGTCTAAGACATGGAAGTCACTACCAATCTCTTACTTTTCTTTTACTCGTCGCACTCGTCATATCAACTCTATTGACAAATCATTGGCAATACTCCATGAAGATCAAAAAAGAATAATTCATTACTTTAGGGTATGGCGTATTGTAGCAGAGTCTGATCTTATTCATGTCGACCGCTGGCTAAACTTGATCACCAAACACATTATCCGAGAGATAGTGCTAGATTTCTCGTTTCACTGCGAGTCTAAAAAGTACAGATTTCCTCCTACTAGATTTGATGTTGGGTCCTTAATGGTTTTGAAGTTATATGACTGTGTTTTGGAGGAAACCCTAATTCAGAAGGACAACGGATTTAATCGGCTCAAAGAGCTCACGTTGTTTAACACTGATTTTGATGGAGTAGTCATGGACCTCCTTTCTAGATCCCCTAATCTCGAGACATTGATACTCAAGCCATCTCGTGGAAGTATAAATAAGTATATATATTGAACTTTGTGATCTTCCCAAGCTCATCAAGAAGGTTAAAGTTTGGCCTCATGAAGGTTATAGCTACAAGATTGAAGCAGCCAATCTTCAAACTCTTATGCACTTTGATTTGATTGGCTTTGGCCCGCCGCCAGACATCGGAGCACTCATCTGCGGTAATATAAAGGAGATCACAATGTACCTTGGCCGTTCTACCGTTACCAAAGAATATATTTTGAAACTTATTTCTAAGTTTCCATTTCTTGAGGAGTTGACCTTGGTCGCCTCCATCGTATCAAAGGAGCAGAAAGTCTCGAGATGTAGTCTGCAGAAGTTACAAGATTACTTAACTTCTAAGTTTCCAAATCTTCGAGCTTGTAGCGTATGCCATGATGGGCCTTATGGCGATTAGTTATTTTGTTAAACATGAGGAGGAGAACTTGGGTTCCAATTATGCACCGTAATTATCCTATATATATATATATATATATATATATATATTCTTTTTTTTTCATTTTTTCATGGCTGTTAAGGCAATTAGTTGTTTTGTTTAACATAAGGAGGAGAACTTGGGTTCCAATTAATTATATTCTCTTATAATTTTTCACGTTTTCTTGTGTGGTCAAAATCAAATAACTGTTGTTTAGCATGGGACATCAGTCAAGAAGAACAAAGGAATAAGAGATTTGAGATTTTCTGATATGATTTTTACCTTCTCCAAGAACGGAGTATTTATACAAGATACACCAAGACCTATTAGGAAACTAATTACAACAGAATAATCTTAATAATACACAATATTCACAATCCTAATTACATGGCATGACTCACGCCAACACTCCCCCTCAAGTTGGTGCATACTGATCACGGATGCCCAACTTGTCAAGTAAGTCATAGAAGGCTTTACTCGAGAGAGCCTTTGTAAGAATATCCGCCAACTGTTCTTCAGTAGGAACGAAGGGAAACATAATGATCTGTCCATCCAGCTTCTCTTTAATGAAGTGTCAATCTATCTCCACATGCTTCGTGCGATCATGTGGAACAGGATTGTGAGAAATTCTTGAGGCCCCAAAAGAAAATACAACGAAGCTCAAAGTCGATCTACCTTAGGAAACTGAGATACTGCCTATTTCACCTGATCGCCTTTTTTATGACTCTTGTCTGTTTGAAGCTCTTTGGCTTGCAGTACTAACAAATGGAAATCCATCCTTTGTCACCATAGTTAAGTCTTCCTGATCACCATTGCTCTCCAGTCCTTCTGTATGGCTAGTCTTCGAACTATGTTCTTTCCATTCCTCAATCACCTCTTGCTTCTCCTTGTCTTCCTTTCCACTGCCAAAATCAATTGTTTCCTCTTCCTTCGACTACAATCCAATCCAAGAAGATACCTACTCTCACATCCGAGAAAATGTCACAAACAAGATCTCCTTTCCTTCCTAATCACAACTCCACATTCACTCTCATTGTGGCCCCAAAATCCCACAATGGTAACAAAACTCCAGTACCCCTTCATACTTGAAATCTACCCAAAATGGCTCACACCCTTAGAGACAAAGCTTCATGCCCTGCCGCAACGGCTTAGTGACATCCAACCTCACTCTCAGTCTCATACATTTCCCCCAACATTCTCCATCAGCCTCTTCCTCAACCTCTAGGCATGTTCCCAAATAGTTGGCTATCATTCTCCCAAGGACCACATTCATACCCAACAATGGCAAGTCGTGGACTTGGACCCATAAATCTGCATGCTTCAGCTTCATTTCAGATTGGCTCATAGTCCCATCTGTGTAGTCCAGAACCAACAAGGCATTGTCAAAATGCCAAGGGCCATTGTCAAGCACTCTCTGCTTGTCTTCCATGTTTCCGAATACAGGTAGGAATAGATTGTCATCTATTTCCCGAATCTTTATGGCTTTTGTGGGCTTCCAAGCCATGACTATCTTGGTTTTGAATGAGATTCTGCTGAAGGGTTTTGTAGTGAGGACCTTTCCTACCAGATATAGGACTAATTTGGTCTTGAGGGACTCAAAATCATAGGTTTTCACATGGATAACATCCTTTTACCGAGCTTCAGTGAGTGTGATCTTCCCGGCAAACTTTGAAATCACTTCCTCCTCCATTATTGAGAGAAATCGTGTTTGGTCTCTGGTATCTCTGATAAGAGCTAATTAGGAGAAGAGGGATCGATGACTGCCGTTGATTCTTATTTTATCTGAGAAGTCCAAGTCAGTATATTGTTCCGAGTCTATAGCAATTCTGAACTTGATTCAAAATGAAAAACTCTGTTTTGTTAAAGATAATGTATTACAACAATAGCACCAAATGACACTATATGCCCATAACATTATCAAATCGTTTTTAGTGTACGAATTCAAAAAGTCAATCGTAGAAAGTAAAAATAGAAAGTCAATCAGAGCCCCTCTCTAATAGCATGAAATTATGAAGTACTTCTAAGCTAGGCTTATAAAACAGTGCATCAATAAATTGATTCTCATTCTTCGGGTCTGTTAGCCGTATCCCCAAAGGATAGTCACTTGCCGCTCTCTCCGCAGCTTTAGCATCAGGGAAATTGATAATTTTTATCACAGTTATTTGAATTGAAATGACATGTGTCTTTGAGTTGGGAAATAAGTCCTCCAACATCTTGATAAGCACGCTTTCGGTCTCGGGCATATAGTCCATGGGCTCCGCCACACAGAAAAGTGACTTCGAAAGGAGGGGAGAAAGATATATATATATATATATATATATATATATATATATATACGGGCATATAGTCCATGGGCTCCGCCACACAGAAAAGTGACTTCGAAAGGAGGGGAGAAAGATATATATATATATATATATGTTGAAGGAAAACCTAATTTGTGTTTAGCCCAAACTCTAGGTTACTTGACCTAGTGGTAATAGGATTTAATTAGAAGGATCTAGAATCCTAATCAATGTAGAATTACTTTCCTTGTATGATTGAGATTCTATGCATTGTAATCCTCTATATAAAGAGGCACCTATTATCAATGAGAATACACAGCAAATTCCTCTCAAATTCAGTTTTCCTAAAACACGTTATCAGCACGAGCCTCTAACCCTGAAACCCTAATTTAGTAGCCCTCAAAATCCTGCAACCACCGCCCCACATATCGAAGCCCTAATCCCAAGGAGCCCAGAACCGGCGGCGGAACCACCGGAACCGGCCGGAAAACCCCTGAACCGGCCGTCGGAAAAATCGAACCGGCCCCTGCCCTGTGCCTGCCTTGTGCCTGCCCCTGCGAGCCCTGCCGAGCAGCTGCCGAGATCTGCCGAGCCTTGTGCCTGCATCTGCCGAGACCTGCCAACAGCCCCTGCAAGCCTCCTGCCGAGATCTGCCGAGCCTTGTGCCTGCATCTGCCGAGACCTGCCGACAGCCCCTGCAAGCCTCCTGCCGAGATCTGCCGAGCCTTGTGCCTGCATCTGCCGAGACCTGTCGACAGCCCCTGCAAGCATCTGCCGAGAGCTGCCGATAGCCCCTACAAGCACCTGCCGAGACCTGTCGATCTCTGCCGAAGCCCCTGCAGACCCCCCTGCGACATCTGCCGACAGCCCCTGCACGAGCCCTGCACAACCTCCGCACAGCTGCTGCACAGCCTCCGCATACCCCCTGCAGCGCCCCTGCACAGCCCGGCCTAGCTCCGGCCACCACCGCCGACCACCAATTTCCGGCCACTTTTCCGGCGACCTCCGGTGACCTTTTTCAGGCCACCTACAGTAGTTTTTTTCCGGTCAAGATTTCCGGCTATTTTTCAAGGTAAACTTTTCTAAAAGTTCCCGTTTTTGAAGTTTTTTTTTAATTTCCTCTTCTTTTCTCGGGGACTTCCAACATCCCTTCTTCTACCCCCCCTTTTCTTCTTCATAGGGGAGACCAATAGCCGAACTGTGGGGGTTCGTGCTCACTCCAAGCTTGGAGCTTGTAGAGACCTCCAAACTTAGAGTTTGTTGAGAAGAAAACGATCGACCACATACATCGTCGTTTCGATCTAATCCAAAACCCCTCTTGGAATCGGATTTTCTTGGAAGCGACTACGCTCAGAAAAATCCCTAATTTCTTGGAAGCGACTACGCTCAGAAATTATATAGTTTTTCGTGGTAGCCTTATTCGCTCCGAAACTAACCCTATTTTCTTGTTGTTTTTTTCAGGATGAATAACCTGAACAAGTTGAGCTTCGCTCCACTAGAGACAACAGGCGCAGGATACCACAAGTGGGTCCGTGATGTGCGCCAGCATCTTAAGGCTGATGGGATCCTAAGTACGATCCAAGA
Organism: Rosa chinensis; assembly: GCF_002994745.2. Lineage (NCBI taxonomy): Eukaryota > Viridiplantae > Streptophyta > Magnoliopsida > Rosales > Rosaceae > Rosa > Rosa chinensis. Next base: position 38,617,959 of record NC_037094.1, read on the forward strand.
GCCAAGTCAGGACGTACGTACTCCTCAACAAGCTGCTGCTTTTGAAGCAAATAGAGCTACGAGAGAGGCGAATGAAGCTAAAGCCATCATTCTCATGACAAGGCACATGAATGACGCGCTCCAAAATGAGTACCTCAATGAGGAAGACCCAAGAAAACTATGGGTGGAACTCGAGCAACGTTTTGGCAACGTCCGTGATTCCCTGCTTCCAGACTTAGAAGTGAGATGGCATAGCCTCCGCTTCTGTGATTTCAAGTCTGTACTTGACTACAATTCAGAAGCACTTCGTATCAAGTCTATGATGGAATTCTGTGGGCAGAACATCACTGATACGATGTTGATCAAGAAAACTCTCTCCACCTTCCCCGTCTCTGCATTGATGATAGCCAAAAACTATCGAATTGATGTCAATGCTAGACGCATCACAAGATTTCATGAGCTAATTGGCGCCATGAACGTAGCTGAAAAGCACGACAACATACTTGTGAAGAACTATAACTCTAGATCCGTGGGAACCAAGTCAATTCCGGAGTCCAATTATAGTCGCGCCCCCAAGGGAGGACGCAAGGAGCGAAACCCTAAGAGTAGGGATAATTCTGGACGTTCTGGTCCATATTCTCGCCCTAAAGATGAAGGAAATCGCCAAGATAGGCGTACACGGAACCGTGGAGGTAAACGTGTAAAGAGAGAGAGAGGCCAAGCCTCCGGTTATGGTGGTAACGCCACCAAAGGCAATAACAGTCTACAAAACGCCCCTAGAGCGCCTCGATCAAGGGAATCTGACCATAAAGATGCTTATCTTAGATGTGGATTAAGTGGACATTGGGCAAAGAAGTGTACTGCATCCCAGAATGTTGCAAACGCATACAAGATGTATCGTGAAGCAAGGGAGGCACATTACATGGAACAAGAAGGTCAAGATGGAGATCTCGATCTAAGGGTGGAAGACTACAAGGATCAAGACCCAGAAACTGGCGATTTTGATTAAGTCTTTCTATTTCCAAGAGATGTAGGCAATTGCCATATTATTTTTGTAGTAGATGCCAATGCTATTAGTCTTTCTTCAAAGTAGGCACATACAATGTGTGTGATGTCTAGGAAGGTTTTGAGATCAGTGGTACTTAAGTGAGCCTCGCTCCACCGACATCTCTCTACTCACCTGGTCACATTTACATTGGAATTACCGAAAGGAGTTAGACGACTACCATTGTTTTGCATTAACTAGTTTATTGGATTAGATTTCCTTTGGTTAAAGAAACGATGATGTAATTCCGTTTGGCTTGTTAATAAAAGTTGAGTTCTTTTCTTTATGACTCCTTTTTAATTACGAGCATTTCTTTTAGGAATGGATGAACTTCAATGTCTTGCGGATAGTGCGACTACGCACACCATTCTACGACATAGGCAATTATTCTTGGAGATGTTGCCTACATATTCATCTGTGACTACGATGGCTGGGCCATCAAGTTTAGTTCAAGGACATGGAATGGCCCAATTCCTTTTGCCCAATGGCACCTTGATTAAAGTCACTGAAGCTCTCTACGTTCCTAAGGCGAATCGAACCTTATTAAGCTTCAAAGATATTAGAGCCAACGGATTCCATGCGGAAACGCATAGTGAGAACGGAATAGAATTCCTTTGCATTACCTCTAATGATTGCGGAAGAAAGCGCATCTTAGAGAAGCTTATGTGTCAATCTAGTGGACTTTACGTCACTACAATTCGACCTATTGAATCCAATAATGTCATAAGAGAAGATCTCTTGGATTCCGACACATATTGGCTTTGGCATGACCGACTAGGACATCCTGGTCGTGATATGATGCTCCGTATACTAAAGACTTCACACGGACATCCATTCTTTAGAGTGAGAAGAAGCAAGAATCGAAAATTGATTCCAGGACTTAGCAAGACCGCAACAATTGCAGCATCTGGAGCTGCAGCCTTCTTGGGGCGCCATAGGGCCGCCCAAGTCCCATGTGGTGACGCCATTAATGGCGCCAACCATGAGCATAACGCCATGGTTGTTCCTCCTAGTGGCCATGACGCCACACACACCAATTTCCATGGCTCTAACGCCATAATGGGAGATGTAGTCACACACTTTGCTTCTAATAGCGCTACAGAAGCTCAGGCCCAACCAAAATCCTCATTGGTTGCTTCTAAGGCCCCTCGCTCTTTCTGCAAAGCCTGTTCCTTCGGGAAATTAGGACCGAGACCGTCCTACGCAAAGGATCCCAAAATACTCATTCCGTTCTTACAGAGGATCCAAGGGGATATCTGTGGACCAATTCAACCACCATGCGGACCTTTTAAATATTTTATGGTATTGGTTGATGCATCGACACGCTGGTCACATGTCGCGCTACTGTCCACTCGAAATGCTGCTTATGCTAAACTTCTCGCCCAGATTATCCGTCTACGGGCTCACTACCCTGACCATCCTATTAAGTCAATTCGACTTGATAATGCTGGGGAGTTTACATCGAAGATATTCGATGACTATTGCATGTCACTGGGGATTGATGTAGAACATCCAGTTCCCCATGTTCATACCCAAAATGGTCTCGCAGAAGCCGCTATCAAACGACTACAAATGATAGCACGGACATTGGTTATGCGCACCAATCTCCCTGTTTCTGCTTGGGGATATGCAATATTGCATGCAGCGACGCTAATTCGTCTACGACCCACTACCACCCGATCTTACTCTGCGTTACAGCTAGTGACTGGATACGAGCCTGATATCTCGCACTTACGCATCTTTGGGTGTGCCATTTATGTGCCTATTACGCCGCCACAGCGTACTAAGATGGGTCCACAACGACGAATGGGCATTTATGTTGGATATGAATCTCTAGCGATAGTCCGCTACCTTGAACCCTTGACAGGCGATCTCTTTACCGCTAGATTTGCGGATTGTCACTTTGATGAGACAGTCTTCCCATCGTTAGGGGGAGATAAGAACACATATGTTCAACAGGAACGACAGGAATTGTCGTGGTCTGTCCCCACTATGTCTCATCTCGATCCCCGTACCGCACAGTCCGAACTTGAAGTGCGAAGAATAATCGAGCTCCAGAACGTAGCAGACACTCTGCCTGATGCGTTTTCTGATGTTGCCAAAGTGACGAGATCACACATACCTGCTGCAAACGTGCCTGCAAGGATCGATGTCCCAAATAATGGATATCACGCCTCTCCTGTGACACCAGGAGATGGCGCCATTGCCCAACATGGCAATGATGTGGCATCTATGGCCGCAGGTCCCGCAAGAAAGCGCGGTAGACCAATTGGTTCGAAGGATACTCGCCCTAGAAAGAGAGCGAACGAGGCACAAACAAATCCTTTGATCATCGATACTCAAAATCCATCCCATGACAATGTTCCGGATTATGGTTATGTCCAAGAGACATCTTTGGGGGACGCCTCATTGTCAGAACCTATCCCTGAGAACGTAGAGATCTCTGTTAATTACACTAGTGTACATGGGACGTGGGAAAGAAACTCCATCATCATTGATGATGTATTTGCGTATTCAGTGGCGCGTGAGATTATTGAGACCGATGACATCGAACCACGCTCCGTTGATGAATGCCAACGTAGAGCCGATTGGCCAAAGTGGAAAGATGCGATCCAGGCATAACTTGATTCTCTAGCGAAAAGAAAGGTATTCGGACCAGTTATGCCAATACCGCCCAACACCAAACCAGTTGGTCACAAATGGGTATTCGTTAGAAAGCGTAATGAGAAAAACGAGATTGTAAGGTACAAAGCTCGCCTTGTGGCGCAAGGTTTCTCACAACGCCCTGGAATCGACTACGAGGAGACCTATTCTCCCGTAATGGACGTCATAACGTTCCGCTACCTTGTCAGTTTGGTAGTTTCCGAAAAACTGAACATGCAGCTTATGGATGTGGTTACTGCATATCTATATGGGGATCTAGATACAGAGATATACATGAAGATTCCAGACGGAATTCAGTTACCCAAATCAAGTGGCTCTAAACCACGGAGCGCGTTTGCAATTAGATTGAAACGCTCACTATATGGATTGAAACAATCCGGACGGATGTGGTATAACCGTCTAAGTGACTACTTGATTGGAAAGGGATATGTCAACAATGAACTATGCCCATGTGTGTTCATAAAAGGGACAAGTTCCGGATTTGCAATAGTAGCGGTTTATGTCGATGACATGAACATAATTGGCACCCTTAAAGAGTTAAGGGAAACCGCTGAACACTTGAAGTCCGAATTTGAGATGAAAGATCTTGGGAAAACACGGTTTTGCCTCGGTTTAGAACTTGAGCACCGTAGAGATGGTATCCTGATTCATCAATCAGCTTATACCCAAAAGATGCTTAGGCGTTTCAACACTGATAAGATTAAGCCTTCAAGCACCCCAATGGTCGTCCGTAGTCTCGATCCAAAGAAAGATCAATTTCGTCCAAAAGATGACGATGAAGAAGTGCTAGAGGCAGAAGTGCCCTACCTAAGTGCAATAGGCGCATTATTGTACTTAGCACAATGCACAAGACCGGATATCTCATTCGCTGTGAACTTGCTAGCTAGATATAGCTCTGCGCCTACACGACGCCATTGGACTGGTGTTAAAGATATCTTTCGATACCTAAGTGGTACGATCGATATGGGCTTGTTCTATCCCTTCAGAGAGAAGATGGATTCGGACCCATCAAGTGCCAGGGACGCCACACATGGTGGACTGCGTTCCCTCTCCCCATCCCAAAACGATATAAGTGTCTTGGAAGGTTTTGCTGATGCTGGGTACCTCTCTGACCCACACAAAGGTCGCTCCCAAACTGGTTATGTTTTCACCATGGGAAAAACCGCGATATCTTGGAGGTCTACAAAGCAGACCTTAGTCGCCACCTCTTCGAATCATGTAGAGATTATTGCTCTTCACGAAGCAGTTCGTGAATGTATATGGCTTCGATCCATAGTTACGCATATTCGAAGTAATTGTGGTTTGAAGTCTACCACAGATGAGCCAACGAGCATTTATGAGGATAATGCTGCTTGCATTGAACAAATGAAGCAAGGCTACATCAAAGGCGACAACACCAAGCATATATCGCCTAAATTCTTCTACAATCAGCAACAACAGAAGCTCCTCAAGATCAAAGTGAACCAAGTTCGATCTGAGGACAATGAGGCAGACTTGTTTACTAAGTCATTGCCCAAATCCACGTTCGAGAAACATGTGGCAAGAATTGGCTTGCGGAAGTTATCTGAACTCCCATGATCGTAGTCATCAGGGGGAGGTGCAGACATCAGGGGGAGATGTCTACATGTTTGTCTCGAATCGTGAAGGGTGTGTTGTGCTCTTTTTCCCCTTCGACCGAGGTTATTTTTGTCCCACTGGGTTTTTGTTACCCGGCAAGGTTTTTAACGAGGCAACGAGAGAAGCACCGCGTTTGGGCAACACAAGGGGGAGTGTTGAAGGAAAACCTAATTTGTGTTTAGCCCAAACTCTAGGTTACTTGACCTAGTGGTAATAGGATTTAATTAGAAGGATCTAGAATCCTAATCAATGTAGAATTACTTTCCTTGTATGATTGAGATTCTATGCATTGTAATCCTCTATATAAAGAGGCCCCTATTATCAATGAGAATACACAGCAAATTCCTCTCAAATTCAGTTTCCCTAAAACAATATATATATATATATATATATATATATATATATATATATATATATATATATATATATATATATATATACAGTGTGAGTACAACAGCTTCAACACTGAATTGGCCTTGAACATCATGTAGCCGCCAACTCTAGGCATTGTAACCGTTTGGACACCACCACCCGTGCTACTGCTCTCTATGGCAGCAGCTACAATAGCCATCTCCCCAGTAAATCCCATATCTCTATCTTCTTTATCTCCTTCTAATTCATCATATTTAACCCAAGGGTAGTCCTTTAGACACTGGAGTGCAGCATCTTTCCCAGAACCAGTTGCTGATGGACGGCTAAATTGGGTATTGACACATATCCCTCCATTTTCCACCAAGTTAGATCTTACTATATATATAATACCCTCTCTTCGCCCTGCGTTAGTACAATATCCAGCGATCATTATTACTTCTTGACATATCCTTCCCGGATTCCTCGTCTCCCAGCTGTTCATTTCAGCCATTACTATTAAGGCTGCAAAATGAACACTCTCGGGAGATGCAGGACCAAATGCACTGGTTACTATTGTCCTGGCATTTCTCAGAACCTCCTTGCATATGTCAGACCGACTTGCCATGGTGGCAACAATATTGGGTGTGATGACAAAGAACTTTTCCCCGTTATCATTAAGCACCATATGAGGGTGTTGTAGGGATTTACCTCTTCGATCTACAGTCAGCCTTATTGAGTTTCGTCCAATAATAGCCAGGGTGGTAGTTCCTTTAACAGCTTGTTCAGTCCCTTTGGTTGAGGCCTAGTTAAGAGAGAAAAAGCATTGAATGAATGAATCTGAATCAATCAAATACCTTATATATATATATAAAGAGAGAGAATTATAGTCAACCTAGCTTTGGTTCAATATGCCACTGGAAACCTTCTTCATTTAGACATTCAGAACATACATCATCTAGGTCCACTCCTTCCTGACTGGTTTTCGGCTTTGTGAAGTCCAAGTTATCCTTAAATCTCTCTATTCCCTTAGTTAAACCCCTCCAAATATCCAATGCAACTCTGTCCTCCCCTTGCATGGCCTCAACAGTTCTTCTCTCAGCATATTTTGTGAAACCCTGTCATATTAAGGATAACAAGCTCACCTTAGTTGCAAATAAACACATCTAGACATAAGGAACCTCAAGCAGCTCAAAAATCAGTAAGCGTGGCCACCTTGGCAGGCATTCCACAAAATCTTCTATACTGCATATTATATAAAATGCCCTAGTGTTTTAAGCAAAGTGGGACTAGCTAGATTTAGAATTTAAAGATGCAAGCACTGAAAGTGAACCTCAAATGTTTCTGCTGGACATACAAGTTCTAACCTTAATTTGAAATTGTTTATATAAGCCTATTTTCAAATAAAAAGCACATGTTGATGTCCTGAAAAGTGTACTACTTACATTAATCATCATGCATTTCAGGGCAGTCTCCTCTTCTTCAGTATCAATATATTCCAAAAACCCCTTTGTGGCTAGAAGATCATTCCAACCACTATCTTCAGGACTTTCCTGGAAAAAAAAAAGGAAAAAAAAAAGAAACTTGTTACAGGGTATACGTAGCTAGATTGATCACTTGATGTACAGAATGAAGTATGTTTAATAATTCATCAAACTCACCCCCTGCAATGCTTTAATATTCTTCTTTCCAAGAAGCCTTTTGTTGTCCGCACTGAACTTTGGATGACTGCAACAACCATAGTTGGTATATATACACAATTCTTCCGGATGGATATCTCGAGGAACACCAACTTCAATACTGATATCTACCTGCATAGCATTTGACAAGACATTTACACATAAATGCATTAGTGAGAAGGGCTCAGGATGCACTAAAGCATGTAAATGCATATAAACTAAAATACATTAATGGTTACAGATATTTAAGTCAGGGTTCGTGCACTGAACATTCTGCACGTGAGCTCCGGCGTGCTTAGACAACTTCCTGAGGAGCTGCAATCAGATAAGCAACTTTGTAATTTCAAGTTTCATGTAACGTCCAATATCCGCCATAAAATGATGCACCTGTACGTCTAAACAAGCGTCCAAGTAATGGACCAGCAAATTCCCGGTTCCTGTTGACGTAATGATTCCAGCCATTTTCTACCTTCTGACCAAGTGCGCACAATAGAAGCTAGTGAATCCTATATCTGGTACAGCAGCAGCTTATTTAGCAGACAATTCAGAATCCAATGAAATTATAATGCATGCCCTACGGGAGGAAACCTACCCAAAATAGTATGATATCTTTGTCTCACAATCTTCTCCAGCACCAAGTGGAAGCACCTCCATTTGAAGAATGTTTTTTGCACACCTGCACAAGTGTCGCAAGATTTTTTCCATGAGCACTAAAACAGATGATGCAAACATATATAAGCCCAGGTAAATCTACTAAGAAAAACATACTGGATCTTGTTCTCTCTGCTGGCCCCAGTAGGGGAAAATATTTCTCCAATATAGTCAAAGGCCACCTGTGGTAAAACATAGAAGAACAATTACTAAAAACAATGGTGCAAGCTACTCCATCTAACTCATTCTCACAAAAAAAAAAAAAAAATACTACTCCATCTGACTAGTAAGCCATCTTGCAACCCGTAAGCTATAAACCATAAGATAAATTAAGACACCTGTTGGTTTCGAATCATAAATGCTTTTTAAGAACTACATCTATGGTTAAGAGGGATTGAAAAATCAATCTGTTAATTAATGAGAGACTAGTAGTCACAAAAGAAGCTAACCTGATTATGAAGAGGAAATAGTACAAAAGAAGCCTTGACTGTCAAACCGAGTGATGGATGAGCATATGCCTCAACAAGATTGCACCTCACTTGTACAACATCCTGGTACAAGTTTTAGCATGCAGTTGAAACTGTTAATGCGCTGCAGCTTATACATGCCTATTTTTAAACAAAAGTCAAATAGTGATGAATTTCTGAGGTGTGTGCTACTTACATTAACCGCCAATATAGGTACCATGTTAGTCTCCTGACTCTCCTCTTCTTCGATATCATAGCTGTTGATATCCATATCCCTGAAGAGGGTTTGGAGTTTGCACTCACACTAGAATACAATGCTGTGGAAATGATATAGTGTTATGTTTCATTCATGTACCTAATTGATAAATGAACAGCTATTTGTTATTGTTATTATAAAGAGGGCCATCCTCAAAGCTCAAACAATGTCAAAGAAAGCACTGGCCATAGAAACAGAGGAATGGGGATAATCAAACAATTGCAATTATTCAAGCTCTTCAATCATCTCCATTTTCGCCAAGGCAGTAATTACTAATTAATTCTGGTGGTACAAGAAAGACATCACTAGTAAACTAAGAAGCACTGAAACGGGTACGAGTATCCGGATACGATACGATCGGAAACGTGGAAACGGCAAATCTTAAATGTAATAGGAAACAGAAACGTGAAGGAAACGCCAATTAAATATATATATATATATATATAATTAGAAAAAAAAAATTGGGCATATATATATATATATATATATATATATATTCAAAATATAGTTCCAATCAAATATAATCTGTGGAGAAATTAATAATAGTTAATTTAGACCTAGCGGCTAGTCGGCTACTTACTTTTCCATCAGTGGTTATAGATTGATGCTTATGGTTACTATATTTTGAAGAGGCTGATGGGGTCGATATATCCAAGCTGTGGCTTCCAGCATAACAGAGATTCTCTTCTAAATCTCAAACGCCTCCTAAACTCCCTCGTTGAAACCTCACCACCACAGTCAATCTCCACATCCTCCACCACCATTTCACCAACCAAACACCCAACGCATTTCTCCAAAACCAAACTAGAAATCAAATTATCTTGGTCTGCGATTAGGTCTGACTTGCAAAGAAAACTAGACGAGCAGCAGAGGAACTCCGAGCAGCAACCGAAGCGGCTGAGATTAGGTCCGACTTGCGAAGAAGACCAGACAAGAATCAAAGGAACTTCAAATCGATCTGGGTCTGCGATTTTTCTTCTCTCTCTATCGATCTGGGCAGCGGTTTCTCTCTCTCTCTCTCTCGATCTGGGCTGCGATTTTTCTTCCCTCTCTCTGGTCTGCGACTTGTCTTCCCTCTCTCTCGATCTGGTTTAGGATTCTTTTTTTTTTCTTTCTATTTTTGGGGGTAAAAAGTCGGGATTACCCCCCCGTATCCGATTTATTTACATTCTCACGTATCCAATTCAGATACGTACGAATCCAATCAGTATCCAAATCAGGATACGCGTTTTCGGACGTTTCCGAGCATTTCCGACGCGTTTCATATCCGTTTCCCGTTTCGATATGGGATACGCGGGCATTTTCGCATTTCCGTGCATCATAGCTAGTAAATCAACCCACTGCGCGCGCGCGGGCACACACACACAGATATATATATATATATATATATATATCCAGAGTGGAGCTTCGCTTTTAAATTAATCATGTGAAGTTCGAGTTTTGGGTCACTTTTTGGTCGCATATCCACATCTCGACCGTTCAGTTTTTAGGTACTAGTGTATAGATCATCTCTGCAAATTTTCAGCCAAAATGATGATCGTTAAGGCATTGAGAACTGCCTTAAAGCTAGTACGGTTCAGGTTGACAGATTCAGTCCGTCCATTGGTTTAAGCGAGGTAGATACCTTAACGATCATCAATTTGGCTGAAAAATTGTAGAGATGATCTATACACTAGCACCTAAAAACTGGACGGTCGAGATGTGGATATGCAACCGAAAAGTGACCCAAAACTCGAACTTCACACGTTAATTTCAAAGAGGAGCTCCGCTCTGGATAAAATCTGATATACAAATATATATATACATATATATATATATGGTGTTAAAGTAAAAATGGATTGGAATTGGTCTACTCATTTCATTCATAACCCCTTTATATAGGGATAGGATTACAACGGAAATATCAATTACATTGATGATACTAAATGCTGATTGAGCTGTGATTTGTAATTGCTTGATTCCCTATTCGTTTGTTTCTTTGACGAAGGCACATAATGTGCTTTTCCTTTAACACTCTCCCTTGTGCCAAGTCAAAGACGAAATGGTGCATGAGTTGTTGCCTCACTAAAAACCTTGCCAAGTAACAATAAAAACCCTGTGGGACAAAAATACACCTTGGTCGAAGGAAAAGAGCACAACGCACCTTTTACATTTAAGTATGGCATGTGTGTGTTAGACTCCCCATGACGTCTACACCTCCCCCTGATACTTACATTAATCAGGGGAGCTTGGAAAGTCTTCGCATTCCTATGCTTTTCACATGTTTCTCAAATATGGCCTTAGGCAATGATTTGGTGAACAAATCTGTCACATTCTCCTCAGACCTTACTTGATTCACTTGAATCTTGAGGAGGGCCTGTTGTTGCTGATTGTAGAAAAACTTTGGCGATATGTGTTTTGTATTATCACCCTTGATATATCCTAGCTTCATCTGTTCGATGCAAGCTGCATTATCTTCATAAATGCAAGTAGGCTCTTCAGTGGTAGAACTCAAACCACTAGTCCCTCGAATATGTGTGATGATAGCACTTAACCATACACACTCACGGATCGCCTCATATAGAGCGATGATTTCTGAGTGGTTCGAGGAGGTAGCCGCAAGGGTTTGCTTGGTTGATCTCCAAGATATCGCCGTGTTCCCAATGGTAAATACATAACCAGTTTGAGAACGACCTTTATGTGGGTCAGAGAGATACCCAGTATCAGCAAAAACAACCAAAACATCATTTGGCGTTTCGGTGTAGTGAGTGGCACTTTCGCCATCAATATTTCCTTCAGGGATTGCAGTTTCATCTGCGGTCCCTCTTGTCTCTCTATAGGGAAAGAACAGTCCCAAGTCAATGGTCCCTTTTAGGTATCGAAGATGTTCTTGATACCATTCCAGTGACGCTACGTTGGCGCTGAGCTAAATCTAGCTAACAAGTTCACTGAGAATGCAATGTCTGGTCGAGTAAATTGGGCTAAGTACAATAATGCGCCTATTGCACTTAGATAGGGAATTTCAGCTCCCAACACTTGTTCGTCATCTTCCTTTGGACGAAATGGATCTTTCCTTGCATCTAAACTTCGACCGATCATGGGAGTGCTAGCAGGATGTGCTTTGTCCATGTTATATTGCCTGACTTTTGGACATATGCAGACTGGTGGATTAATATTCCACAAACTCAGTGTTCTAGTTCAAGGCCTAGGTAGAATCGAGTTTTCCCAAGATCCTTCATCTCAAATTAGGATTTCAAGTAGCTCGCGGTTTCTCTTATTTCATCAAGAGTACCAGTTATGTTCATATCATTGACATATACTACTACAATTGCAAATCCGGAACTTGTTTTCTTTATGAATACGCAGGGGCATAATTCATCGTTCTTATATCCCTTCCCAATCAAGTAGTCACTTAGACGGGTATACCACATCCGCCTGGATTGTTTTAATCCGTAAAGTGAGCGTTTCAACCTAGTTGCAAACGCACTCTGTGGTTTAGAGTCACTTGGCTTGGGTAATGTAAGGCCATCAGGCACTTTCTTATATATCTCTGAATCTAGATCCCCATGGAGATATGTAGTAACCACATCTATGAGCTGCATTTCCAGTCATTTGGAAACTACTAAGCTAACTAAGTAGCGGAATGTTATAACGTCCATTTTTGGGAGAGAATGTCTCCTCGTAGTCCATTCCAGGGCATTGTGAGAAACCTTGGGCCACAAGGCGAGCCTTGTACCTTAGGACTTCATTCTTCTCATTACGTTTTCTGATAAAGGTCCATTTATGTCCTACAGGCTTTACACTTGGTGGGGTTAGCACTACCGAACCGAATACCTGTCTCTTTGTCAGAGAATCTAATTCTACCTGGATTGATTCATTCCATTTAGGCCAATCTGCTCTTTGTTGACATTTTTCAACAGAGCGTGGTTCGATATCATCGTGCTCTATGATTCCTTGAGCAACAGTATATATCATCAAAGTGTATGGAAGATCTTTCTATCAACTCATACGCACTCTCGTAATCCTTTGAGATTTCTTTGTTCTCTGGAATCATTTCAAACATCGGAGCGTCCTCCAGTATTGATTCATGGACATAACTATAATTAGAGATAATCTCATGAGAGGGATTCTATACATTGATGATTGGTTTGTGCCTTACTCACCCTCTTCTTCCTTGGGTGAGTGTCAATCGAACCAAGTGACCTCCCCCTCTTCCTTGGGGAGCCACAGCCTCAACCACACCTCCACTAAGTGCGGTTGCAGTGCCTCTATCTGCGGCACCGTGCCCTTGTTGGGGACTTCTAACCTTGCAGGCACATTTGCAGCTGGTATATGTGATCTCGTCACTTTTGCGATATCAGTAAACGTATCAGGCATCGAATCTGCTACGTTATGAAGATCGATTATTCTTTTCACTTCACTTTCATTTTGTGAAGTGCGGGGATCAAAATGAGACAGAGTGGGGAAAAACCACGACAATTCCTGTCGTTCCCTTGGAAAATCCTTTTTCCTATCTTCCCTTAACGACGGGAAGACTGTCTCATCAAAGTGACAATCCGCAAATCTAGCGGTAGAGAGATCACCTGTCAAGGGTTCCAAATAGCGGATAATTGTTGGGGATTCGTATCCAACATAAATACTTAATCGTCTCTGAGGACCCAGTGTAGTGCGCTGTGGGGGCGCAATAGGCACATATATTGCTCAACCAGATATGCGTAAGTGTGAAATGTCAGGCTCATATCCAGTTACCAACTGGTACGCAGAAAATGGTTGGCTAGCAGTGGGTCTGAAATGAATAAGTAAAGCTGCATGCAATATTGCATAACCCCATGCAGATATAGGCAGGTTGGTGCGCATAACCAATGCCCTAGCCACCATCTGTAGCCTTTCGATGGTCGCTTCTGCGAGACCATTTTATGTATGTACATGGGGTACAGGATGCTCTACATCGATCCAAATAGATATGCAATAATCATCAAATGCTTTGATGTAAACTCTCCAGCATTATCAAGCCTTATAGACTTGATAGGGTGATCAAGATGGTGAGTCCTTAAACGTATAATCTGTGCTAGGCGTATTGCAGCATTTCTTGTGGACAATAAAACGACATGTGACCAGATTGTCGAAGCATCCACCAGAACCATAAAGTACTTGAATGGTTCGCATTCTGGATGGATAGGTCCACAGACATCTCTTTGTATCCTTTGTAAGAATGGAATGTTTTGTTTTGTATCTTTAGCATAGGAAGGTCTCGATCCTGTTTTTGCTAAAGAGCAGGCTTTGCAAAACAAATGATGTGCCTTTAAAATAGTCAATAAGGCATAATGGGAGGGAGGTAGTGCTTCTGGTACTTCAGAAAGCAATGACTGCATTAGAGCAATCCTAGAACCGACACCTTGCAGTGTGGCGGATTTTTCTCCTATTTTTCACTCGAAAGAAGGGATGTCCGTGTGAGTTCTTGAAAAATACGGATCATCATGTCACCCTCGGTGCCATAGGCGGTCATGCAAAAGCCTGTATGAGCACTTCCCACATTTCATTGTTGGTGACAGTATAGGATTCAATGATCCGAATCGTAGTGAGGCACAATCCACTAAATTGACTCATAAGTTTCTCTAAGATGTGTTTCCTTCCACAGTCATTAGATGTAATATCAAGGTATTCAGTTCCATTCTCACGGTGTGTTTTTACATGATAACCGTTGGCACAAATTGCTGTGAAACATTAACAAGGTTCGATTAGCTCTTGGTGCATATAGGGCGTTTTTGACTTTAAATATATCTCAGATTCTTTAGAGTAATTTTATTTTAGTAGAATGATAATCTTTTCATTCTAATAATAATTTTTTTCTCTAGATGTATTGCTTTACATCTTTATATTGCAATTTTGAACCATGTAAATATGTGTATAGAAAATAAATTTGAATAAATTCAGTGCTTCAGAATAAAATTTGAAATTTATTAATAAGCCAACGATAAGCAAATCAAGGTCTTTGTTCAGAAATCTTATTCATCAATCCATGATTGAAAATAAACTTTAAGACCAAACAATAGTCTAATTAAAAGTGAGGCATTATGCCCTCACAACTGTCTTTGGAAAATAAAATGAACAAAGCAGATCAGTCAAGATTGAGAGCATCCATTGACTTAGCAAGTTCCTCTTTGCCATTGAAGTCTGCAATTGTAAGGTTGACGTTTAGGTCATGACCTTCTTCTTCCATGTAGTGAGCCTCTTGTTCTTTAGACTCTCTATACCTCTTGTAATTGGCTACTACTCTATTGTTTGCTGGGCAGTTCTTGTACCAATGCCCAATGAATCCACACCTATAGCATGGTTCATTGTCAACTCTTTCCTTTTGCATCTTGTTTCCATGATCCCCATGTCCCTTTCCACGTGGTGCATGGTTGCCACGTGGGTAGGGATCAGCACGTCTAAACCCCCTTGCATTGGAGTTATTTCCACCTTTCATTTTTCCATAATTAGCCTCGGGAATTTTCTTTGTCTCAGTGGGCCTGGCATTGTTATTCAAGAGAATCTTATTTTGTCTCTCAGCCACTTGCAGTAGGCTTATCAACTTATTAAAGGTTGTGATTCTTTTGTTGTCATAATCCAACTAATACTGGTTCGCTAGTATAAAAGCTGAATTAGGAAAGGTGGTAAGAGTCTTGTAGATCATATCATCTTCTGTGATTTCCCTTCCACAGAAATTGAGACGTGCCTTTAAGAGCAACATGTCCTTGTGAAGTCATTGACTTTTTTATAGTCAAACAAGCGGATTCCATTCCACTGAACAGCCAGTCCTGAGAGCAAAGTATCGTGAATGTTCCCAAAACGTCCTTTAAGGGCATCCCACAGTTCTTTGGGTGTCTTCAACTGAAGGTACTCCCAGCGTAGGTTAGGATCAATATGTCGCCTCAGAAACACTAAGGCATCTGCTTTCACCTTATTAGATAGTTCACCATCTTTGGGGTCAGTAATGGTGGCAGTGTAGTCTTTTGCCACAAAGGCAGTTTCCATATCGGAAACCCAACAATGGTACTCAAGTCCTTCTGAGTCCAAAATGTCAAACTCATGTCGAGTTGGATCAGCCATCTATATAAAACAAGAGAGAAGATATAAATTACGCAGTCATAAAGACATCCACGTTAATTATTTTCCAAACATATGAATTAGATTTCAAGACCAAGATTCGTAATGGTCACATTTTTTTTTTTTCGATGCTATGTGAAAATACTTTATCACAGTAAGTGTGTGTATAATGCGCATGAATTTTCATTATCATGGCCAAACGGTATTGATATGTTGCATTAAAAATAATCATAGCACATTTAAATATAGCATATAAAAATAAACTACATGGCATGCTCAAATTTCACAAATACACAACAAATTATATACTACACATAATAATAGCAATAATATAGCATGCGTAAAATAAGATATAAACAATAGCATAATTAAAGTCATGCTTAGGAATAACTATATAAGCGTAAATAAAATTCACAAAACATGCTCAGAATTGCATAAATAATATATAATAAAATATATAGATATATATGGCATGCTCAAAAATAAAATATATAATCATGCTTAAAGATAATTATATAAAGCATAAATGACAAAGCATGCTTAAAATGATTAAAATTATTTAACTAAACATGCTCAAAAATCCTAATTAAATATACCATAGTATGAAATTAAATAAATAAAAGAAAACATACTTGATTTTGAGAAAATAAAATGATCCTAGTGCACGCGCGTGTTAATGCAAGCGTGCGTAGCGATGTTTTTTTTTTGGGTTCTACTGGGCTGGCTGTTTTGTTGGGTTGAGAATTAGCACTTTTTTCTCTGGGCCTGATCTTTACTTTGGGCCTTCTCCTTTTTACTTTTTTTTCTCTGTTTTTTCTTTTGTTTCTTTCTCTGTTTTTTTTTTTTTGTTTCTAGGCCTGCAGGGCCTGTTTTATTTTATTAAATTTTTTTTTTGACAGTTGGGCCGGCTCTTTTCTTTGGGCCGGGTCAGCTATTTTATGGGCCGGGTCAACCCGCCTCTTTTTTCTTTTCTTTTTTCATTTCTTCTTCCTCTTTTTTTTTTTTTTTCTTCTTCCTCCTTTTTTCTCTTTCTTTTCTGCGTCTTCTTCTTCTTCTGGGTTTCTGCCCTTCTTCTGGGCCGGAGCCGGATGCCTCAGGTGGGAGGCCTCACATAAGTCTGAGGCTGCGAGGGTGCGGGGCTGAGGCTCGCTGGGCAGAGGCTGTTGGAGGCTGGAGCGCGCGGGTATGGGCTGCTGGAGGAAGACGAAGACGGTCTGGCAGGAATCGGGCTGGAGGAGCGCCTGATTGTACCGGAATTGAACCTCGTTGGAGCTAGGTGCAGGAATTGAGCCTCGTCGGAGCTGGGTCGGGTCTTTGTTTAAGATTACTTCTAGAGTGGGTGTCCAAAGGGTCACTCAGGGGGGAATAGAGCGGTCTGGGCGAGCTGTGTCTGTGAGGCCGGTCTGTTGCAGGCGCTGGGCGAGGTTGTGTGCAGCAGTGCGCAGGGCTGGAGGCTGCCAGAGAGAGGTTGATTGGAATCTGGCCTCAGTGCATCAAGCCGACCTGGAGATCTGTTTTTTTTTTTTTTTTTTTTTATGGTGGCGGCAGAAAAAGAAAAATTTCCTCTAGGGTTTTGGCTTATTTGCTCTGAGCGTGCTAATAACGTGTTAAAGTAAAAATAGATTGGAATTGGTCTACTCATTTCATTCATAACCCCTTTATATATGGATAGGATTACAACGGAAATATCAATTACATTGATGATACTAAATGCTGATTGAGCTGTGATTTGTAATTGCTTGATTCCCTATTCGTTTGTTTCTTTGACGAAGGCACATAATGTGCTTTTCCTTTAACATATGGGTCAAACTGAGAATATGGATCCTACAACACGTACTACTCGATCAATTGCTCAAGCTAACCACAGAAATACCAAGTCTAGTAACAAGAAAGAACTTAAGTAACTGTGCATCCATGTGTCACAAGGATTGAGGTGATCCAAAGACCAGCAATTAAAATTCCACAATATACAGGGAGAGACTTACAGGCGTTGTGCTTGCGTGGGAGAGGGGGACAGAGAGAGAGAGAGAGAGAGAGAGAGAGAGCATAAAACCCTAGAACAAATCCCACATTTCGTCTCGTCTCTCAACCTATTTATATTCTTTCTTCTTCATCATTAGCATTAGCATTAGCGCGCTAATCAAACTTCATTAGCATTTTCAGATGCCCATTGGGCACAAATAGGTTGCGTCCCGCCAATCAGGAGTGGGTATGAAAAATAAAAATAAAAGAATAAAAGTTAAAAAGAAGAACCGAACCCTGACCGCGAGATTGAAACATGAGAAAAAGAACTCAACTTACTAAAACGAAGTCGTCTGCTCCTTCTCCCACCAAAAGTCCAAAAGTCACCAATCTCTGATGCAACAACAGTGAGAGAGGGATAACTTAACGGCATCAGGTAATTGCTCTATAAGATCTTCTTCTCTATTGATTTCTTTATCTTCTGGGTTGCCTATTCTGCAAGTTTATGCAAACGGGTTTATGATCTTTGTATGAAAGAGCTCAAAAATTTAATGATTTTAGGGGTTCTTTCTCATTTCTGGGTGACCAAATTTTGGTTTCTCGGTTTTCAAATGGACGTACCCTCTTTTTGTTGCATTAATTGACTCATTGATTTGTTATAGATCTTACACAAATTATGTTGTTGAAGTGAATGGATTGTGTTGCTGCCTTAGTGCCCTTTAAACAAATTGTATGTTTTTTTTTTTGGTACAATGGGGGCACAAGGCCCAAAAAAAAAAAAAAAAACTAGTCTATCTCAGACGACATAAAGGTTCTAGGCCTAGAAATGCCATCAATATCATCCATCACAGCTTGATAGACAAAGGGAGGAATGGAAGGACATCTGCAAAGCCCCAACTCCTGATCAGTACTTCTTTTGGCTAAACCATCTGCAACCATATTTCTCTCTCGATGAATATGCTGAATAGAATATTATTCAAAAGATGTAAGCACAATCTTACAATTAAAAAGCAGAGTACCCAAAGGATGGAGATCAATGTCAGCACTCATCATTAGATTCAAAAGGGTAGCAGAGTCAGTTTCCACGGCAATATGCTTGATCTTAAGCTCAATGGCAATCTGCAAACCTGTAAACAAGCCCTAAGCTTCAGCTTGAAGAACATCACCACTACCAATGTTATGCAAAAGCCATGATGCCAAATTCCTGAGCTGTCTCTTATGACCCCACCAGCACCAATTAAACCATTATTGGTTCGGGATCCATCCACATTTAATTTGAATTGGCCAACATAAGGCTTTTGCCAACACAACATCTCAGTTCTACAGATAGAAATATTCTTAGAGTTTATGTGACAAGAGCTCCATTCTCTAATGTACTGGATTATAATGGAAGCAGTATTATGAGGTCGTTGGAAACCATCATCAAAAATATACTTGTTGTGCCATTTCCAAATAAACCAACAAGTGTAAATGAACAAATGAGACCATTCAAATCCCAAAAACTTACAGTTTTTTTGCTAAAGGTTAGCTGCTATCCAAGTATTCCAGTCAATCTTGAAAGTCCTAGCAATGGTAGCAGGCATTCCAATTTCATTCCAAACAGTAGAAGCCATGAGACAATCCCTGAATAGATGGATCATAGATTCAGGTTCCTCAGGGCAATGTTTACAGTTTGGGTTCATAGTAAGGTGTCTCTGTGCTCGGTGCATATTAGTCAACAGCCTCCCTCTAACAAAGAGCCAAGTGAAGATTTTTAATTTAGGATGGATATTTAAGCTCCAGATACCTTTCCAAAGACCACCACTGGGTTGACCATCATCAACAATGCTATTATAAGCACTTTTCACATAAAATTTTCCATCAGTTGTGGGCTTCCAGATCATCTTATCAGTAGTGCAACCAAAATTATCAATAGGGATGCAAATAATTTTAGCTGCAACTTCAAGAGGTAAGCATGCATAGACCATTGTAATATCCCAATCATAACCATTCCAAAAATCCTGAACTAGTAGGTTGGGATCCACCATGCTGGGATCAATAGCCAGAGGAGCCAAGATTCCATGAGAGGACCAATGGTCAGACCAAAAGCGAGCAGTGCCACCATCACCAATCCTCCATATAATTCCTTGTCTTAATAGAGTAGCACCAGAGCAAATACTACGCCAAGTAGCAGAGCACTTATCAGGGAGTTTCTAGTGATTGCTAATCAAACAAACATGCTTCAGATACTTAGCTTTGTACAAATTACACCAGAGACCATCATCATTTTGTAGAATTCTCCAACTAACCTTAGCCAACAGGGCTTTATTCATATCAGCTGTCCTCTTAATGCCCAAGCCACCCCTAATTTTAGGTTTGCAAACATTGTCCCAATTTACCAAGTGTATTTTCCTTTTGTCGTCACTATCACCCCAAAGAAAATCCCTGTTAAGTTTATCTAAAGCATCACAAGTAGAAACGGGAATCTTGGCAGTCTGCATAGTGTAAATAGGTATAGAGGTAGTTACGGAATTAATTAGAGTGAGTCTACCTGCCATGCTCAGAGTTTTACTTTTCCATCCACAGAGTCTACTATGAACCTTGTCAACCATTTCAGCATAAGTGTGTTTAGTAACTCTAGAATGTAAAAGAGGCACACCAAGATACTTACCAAGATCCTTTGTGAGAGGTGAGCCACAAATACCACTTATAGCTCTGGCAAGGTTAGTCCTAACATTAGGGGAGCAGTAGATTTTAGATTTCTCAAAATTCACAGACTGACCAGAGATACTACAAAACAAATCCATGCATTTTTTGAGGACTCTAGCTTGAGTGGTAGAAGCTTTAGCAAAAAGGATCAAGTCATCAGCAAAAAACAAATGTGACACCAACGGACCAGATTGAGAGGATTTGATCGGTTTCCATTGGCCAACTTCAATAGCCGATTGAATGAGATGGGAGAGCTCTTCCATGCAAAGCACAAAAATGTAAGGGGATAAAGGGTCCCCTTGTCTAATTCCTCTCCCAGCAGTAAATTTGTCAGACAAATCACCATTAAGGATTACTTGAAAGCTAGTTGAAGTCACACAATGCATCATAAGTTTAATTAGAAGAGGAGGAAGCTGAAGTTCATGAAGAACCTGATGAATAAAGCTCCAACTCAACTTGTCATAAGCATTGGATAAGTCAATTTTCCAAACTAAGAAACCTCCTTTCCCCTTTGTATGTTTACACTTATGAAGAATCTCTTGTGTAATCATGATGTTGTCAGATATGTGTCTTCCTGGAACAAAACTCACTTGATTTGGACTTATCCACTGCTTTAAGAACAGACAAATACAAGCAATAATAATCTTGGTAATTATCTTGTACATCGTGCAACATAGGCTAATTGGCCTGAAGAGATGCATATATTTAGGTCCTTGAACTTTAGGAACTAAAGTAATCAAAGTGTGATTTAGACCCTCCGGAATCTGACCTTGAAGAAAGGCATTAGAAACTAAGTTCATGATTTCCACATTGCAAAGATCCCAATGAGTTTGAAAGAAAATTGCAGGAAAGCCATCAAAACCAGGGGCTTTCAGACCTCCGATAGAGAATAAAGCCGATCTTATTTCTTGGAAACTGACAGGAGCCACAAGATTCTCTCTGCAATTGGTATCAACTGAAGGAAAAAGATTAGGAATAATGAATCTCATATCAGGACTTTCTTCATAAGCAAATAGCTTTTGGAAAAAACTTTTTGCAATACTTTTCATGTCTTCAGGATTTTCATACCAACCACCATTGTCATAAAAAAGGCCATCGATCTTATTTTTCCTTCTCCTGACCATAGTGGTAATGTGAAAATATTTAGTGTTTCTGTCACCATCTTGAATCCACTTGTCTCTTGACTTTTGCTTCCATAGCAGAGCTTCTTGGTCCCTGACCAGTTCATACTGTTTAATGAGCTCTTTTTCAAGATTGAGCAGGAAAGGGTTGTCATGAACACACAGCTTCTTCTGAATGCATGCAATTCTAGCAAGGAGCCTTCGCTTCTTTTTGAAACATTCCCAAAGATAACCTTATTCCATGTATTTAAGTCAGAAGCAAGAAGATTAGTTTTGTCTAGCAGATTACCAGTAGCATTATTCCAAGTAGTAGTCACAAATCCCTTGTATTCCTCATGTTGCATCCACATGGACTGAAATCGAAAAGGAGGGTTAGTTCTACAATTATGACATTATGGATGGAGTCTCAGCAATAACGGACAGTGGTCAGACTTCGTTTTGGCAAGATGAATAACTCTAGCTTCAGCAAATAGTAGCCTCCAATCACTGTTACAGAAACCCCGATCCAATCTTTCTTTAATTCTTCCACTTGACCAGGTAAAGTTAGCACCTTGATATCCAAGATCAATCATAGCCTCACTTTGCACCCAATCTCTCAGACCTCCAAATTTACCTGCATAAGATCCACCATTTTTATCAGCATAAGCAACAAGTTCATTAAAATCTCCTACAATCATCTAGGGGAGCTGAGTAGAATTTGACATTGCAGTAAGATAGTTCCACAATCTTTTTCTAGTGCTTGGACATGGATTAGCATAAAGACCGGTGAGTAACCAATCACATATGCCATTCCCAAAAACTTTCACAGTGATAGATTGAGAATTAGAGTCAATCCTTTGAAGCTAAACTTTATTTTATTCCACAAGATCCAGATACCGCCTGAAAATCCAGATGCTTCTTCAACTACAAAATCAGTAAAACCAATGCTCAAAAGATGTTTCTTAGCTTTAGAAAATTGAATTCTAAGTTCGCAGATAATTAAAAGATCAACATCATGCAGTTTGACTAGGTCCCTAATGAAGTGATGTTTGCGAGCTATGTGCTTGGTTCGGTTGTGAAACACCGGATTCTTAGCCATCGCAATTGCAGATTTGTTGTCACAAAGTATTGGAGTCGGTTCTCCTTGCTTTTCACCAACATTTTCCATGATACTTCTCAGCCATATTGCTTGAGATGTTGCCAATGATGCTGATACATACTCAGCTTCAACAGTAGACAAAGCAACTGTCTTTTGCTTCTTGGACTGCCATGAGAACACACCTGTTCCAAGAGTGAAAGCATAGCCAGAAGTACTCTTTGAATCATCAACACTGCCTCCCCAATCACTATCACAAAATCCATATAGTTTTGGCACCACATTTCTTTCAAACATAATACCAAAATCTATTGAACCTTGAATGTACCTTAGTACCCTCTTTGCTGTCCCAAAATGAATTTGAGTAGGCTTGTGCATGAATCTTGATAGTAAACTTGCAGCATACATAATATCTGGCCTTGTTGCAGTCAAGTATAATAAGCTCCCAACTAAGCTTCTATAAATTGACTCATCCACTTCTTTACTTCCATCTTCTTTTTGAAGTTCTTCATTAACCACCAATGGTGTAGGAACAGAATTGCATCCTTCCATCCCAAACTTTTTTAGGATGGTTTTTGCATACTTCTTTTGAGATATGAATATGCCATCTTCATTCTGACAAATCACAATTCCAAGAAAATAATGTAGCAGACCCAAATCACTCATTTCATATTTTTTCATCATCTCTTCTTTGAACTTCTTAATCAAACTCTCATCACTTCCAGTAAAAACAAAATCATCAACATATAATGAAACAATGAGAATGTTAGTTTTACCTTCAATCTTGATGTAGAGAGTAGGTTCATTGTAGCTTCTTTGAAAGCCTTTCCCAATGAAATAAGAGTCAATCTCCCCATACCATGCTCTAGGTGCTTGTTTCAAGCCATAAAGAGCTTTCTTCAACTTGTACACCTTTATCTCTTCTCCTTTAACAACAAAGCCCTCCGGTTGATCAACATAGACCTCTTCCTTTAGGACTCCATTTAGGAATGCAGATTTCACATCAAGTTGGTGTAGAGACCAACCTTTTTGAGCTGCTAAGGAGATCACACTCCTAATTGTATCAAGCCTTGCTACTGGTGCAAATGTTTCATTGTAATCAATTCCGGGTTGTTGTGCATACCCTTTTGCAACCAGCCTTGCTTTGTTCCTTTGAATAGAACCATCTGGATTCAACTTTGATTTGTAAATCCACTTCACTCCAATGACTTCTTTGTCACTTGGTCTGTTCATAAGCTCCCATGTGTTGTTCTTCTCAATCACATTTATCTCTTCCACCATTGCTTTCTTCCAAGCTTCATCTTGCGTTGCTTCTTCAAAGTTTTCTGGTTCTGTGACACAGAAATTGCAGCTTGCATAGACATCATTCAAATCCCTCATTCTTATAGGAGTTGAACTTGGTGATGAGGATCCGGATGTTTGTGATTGTGGACTGCCCATTGGAGTCACTTGTTGTGGAGTTCCTCCAACAACTTCAACTTCATTTCTTGATTCTCTACCTCTTCTTCCTCTTCTTCCATTTCAATGTTGGGACTTTGGACTGCATTTTGCTTCCAATCCCAAGAGGCTTTTTCATTGAAGATAACATCTCTACAGATTATCACCTTCTTTTTCTTCAAATTGTAGAGTCTATAGCCTTTGCTTTGTGTGTTATAACCCACAAAAATGCACTTCTCACTTGAATCATCAAGTTTCTGCCTTGTCTCTCTTGGAACATAAGCAAAACAAACAGAACCAAACACCTTGAAGTGATTCACTGATGGTTTTCTACCACTCCATGCTTCAAATGGTGTTTTATCTTCCACTGCTTTAGTAGGACACCTATTTATTAGGTAGACAGCAGTGTATACCACTTCACCCCAAAATTCATGTGTCATCCCCATCTCATGTAGCATAGACTTAGCCATTTCGACTATGGTTCTATTTTTCCTTTCTGCTACTCCATTTTGTTGTGGAGTGTAGGCCACTGTGAGTTGCCTTTGGAGCCCAATGTCTCCACAGAATTTATCAAACTCCTTTGAGTTATATTCACCACCTCTATCACTTCTCAAGACCTTGATAAGATGCCCACTTTGCCTTTCCACCATCACTTGGAACTTTTTAAACACAGTGAACACTTCTGATTTTTGTCTCAAGAAATACACCCAAGTCATTCTAGAGAAATCATCAATAAAGGTTATGAAGTACCTGTTGCCACCATGAGTTTTTGTCTTCATTAGACCACACACATCAGTATGGACAAGCTCTAATGGTGTAGATGCTCTCCAAGCTTTCCCTTTAGGAAATGATTCTCGATGATGCTTCCCAATGGCACAACCTTCACACACTTCATTGGCATCTTGAATTGTTGGTAAACCATGCACCATATTCCTCTGTTGTAGTTGCTTCAAACTCTGAAAATTTCGATGCCCAAACCTCCTATGCCAAAGCCAAGAGTCATCTAGAACATCAACCTTCAAAGCCATGTTGCTTGGATATTTGAAAGAGATAGGAAAATTCCTGTTCTTCTCCATCTTGATGGTTGCCACAATCTGCATTTTCTTTTTCTTTTCATAGATTGTGCACAAATTATCATCAAAAAGTACCGGGTAACCATTCTCTTGAAGTTGCCCAACACTTAGAAGGTTTTGATCAATTCTGGAACCAACAAAACTTCTCTTATGAATCTTCTTCCTTTCTTTGTTTCAACAACAAGTGTTCCTCTTCCTCTTGCTTGTACTAGATCACCATTGCCCATCTTTACTCGTTTGATCACAAATTTATCAATATCCACAAGAATGGACTGATTTGCTGTCATATGATTGCTGCAGCCACTATCAACAAACCAAACATTTTCATTTTCCGGTATAGTTGCTGCTTGACAAGCAAAGAACATGTTGCCATCATTGTCTTGCTCTTCGGTGAAGTTTGCTTGATGCTTGTTCAGATCGCAATCCTTTTGCACATGTCCAAACCTGTTACAGTTTTGACATTTTGGCTTTCCTTTAAACCAACACACACCAATGTGAAACTTTCCACAAGTTTTGCATTTCACCATAGCACTATAACTTGAACTACCCTTTTCTTCATTACTGCCCTTCTTTTCCCACTTCTTGTTTTTTCCTTTCCAATTCTTCTTAGGCACATTACTTTTGCCTTGAGAAGAACTAGGTTGATCAGAATTCTTTGAACTAAGGCTAAGTGTTTGAAAGGCACTCTCCATTGCACTTTCAGCACGCTTATGCAACCTTTGATCATAGGCTTTTAGAGAACCAATGACTTTTTGAACCCCTATGGTTTCAATATCTTTTGTCATATCAATAACAGAAACTATGGAATCAAACTTCTCCGATAAGCTAATAAGTATTTTTTGAACTGCTCTCTTATCTTCTAGAGTTTCTCAATAAGCTTTCATTTGGTTCACTATATCTGTTAGCCTAGTGAGATAATCTTCAAGAGATTCACCATCTTTCATTCTAGTATATTCAAAATCTCTACGTAAAGATTGAAGTTTCACAGCTCTAACCTCAGTAGTACCTCTGTACTCTTCATCTAGAACATCCCACGCAGATTTTGAAGTCTCCTCATTTGAGATTCTGGGGAAGATTTCTTCTGAGACTGCTCCATGGATTATTGCAAGAGCTTTAGCATCCTTCTTCATGTTTTATTTCAGCTCCATCTTCTGAGCTTCTGTGAAACCTTCCGTATTTGCTGCAATATCAAAACCATCTTCAACTAGATACCAAATATCATAGGATTTGAGGATTATCCTCATCTTGATTCTCCAGAAATCGAAATTTTCTCCAACAAATATTGGAGTTCGAAGATCACCACTTGAGCTTGAACTTGCTATGGTTGATTCTTCAAGAAACTTGATTAATTTCTCCTTCTTCTTTTTTCAGAAATCACAACACCCAGCTTAGCCTTGATCAGACTAAGCTCTGATACCAGATGTTGGGGTTGAGCTATTACTCACCTCCTTTGATCCAAGCTTGCTGCCTTGTTATGCAACTACTCTTCACAACTCCAATCAGGTACGTTGCCTTGATTAGCTTCTTAGATCAGTTGATCTTTATCTCCTGCACTCAATCACACACATACACCAGTATATATTTGATATAGAAGTGATGGTATAGACACAGATGCAAGAAGATGATTTTTTTATTGAAAGAAGAGGCTGCAGCACCCTTTGTTGCTCACTCCTCTGTTCTGATATTTTTTGATCAGATTCTCTCTATAGTTTCTAGAGATGCAGCTGCCATATTAGACACCACACTTTAGACACAAAAGCCAAAGTAATTATGGTTTTACAACAACTACTTGAGTTAAAGCATAAAGAGAAAAACATAAGGAATAAAGCATTAACTTTAATATGCTAGGCATAGTTTGTTGTGTAGGACTAGAATTCTCTGTAGCAGATTTAGTAGAAGCATAAGGGCATTGATCCTTAACATGTCCATAAACCCCACAATTGAAACATATTGTTGAGATCCCTTCATAAACAACACCATAAGGTTTACCACCCATCTCAACGAACGGTTTTAGCGGTTCATTCAAGTTAATCTCAACACAGATCCTGCAAAATTTACCATGAGCTTGTGCGAGAGTGTGTTGATCAACTTTAACAACACGGCCAAGCATACTACCAATGATCTCCATTGTGCACTGTTTGAAGTATTTCACAGGCAAGCCATTGATTCAGACCCAAACAGCCACGTGGTTGATTTGTTCTTCTTCAGGGTCAAAATCAGGTCTCCATTTTTGAACCACAAGTGTTTGGCCAGCTATAATCCATGGTCCGTTGCACAAAGCATAATCCATATATTCACACAGTTGAAATTTCACAATAAAAAAAAGAATTGGGCAAATCCACAAGCTGCCATCTACCTTTCAATAAAAAATGGATTTGAATTCTATAAAAGAATGCGGTTGGCAAGTGTTGTGCCAGATAAGTTTACGTTTCCATGTGCTATCAGAGCTTGTTGTGGGGTACTGGAGGTTTTGAAGGCTCATCCCTTAGTGGTTAAACTTGGGTTGGAATTAGATGTATATGTTGGTAGTGCTTTGGTGAATACATATTTTAAATCTGTGTTAGTGGAGGAGGCACAGAAAGTGTTTGAGGAGTTGCCTTCTAGAGATGTTGTGCTTTGGAATGCAATGGTTAATGGGTTTGCACAGATTGGATGTTTTGATGAGGCTTTGGTTGTCTTTAGGGTAATGGGTGAGGAAAGGGTTGAGTCTAGTAGGTTTACGGTAACTGGGGTATTGTCGATCTTCGCCATGATGGGAGATTTTGACAATGGGAGAGCAGTGCATGGGTTTGTATTGAAAATGGGTTATGATTCACATTTTGAGGTTTCAAATGCATTGATCGACATGTATGGAAAATGCAAGCTTACAGAAGATGCATTAGATATTTTTGAGATGATGATTGATAAGGATATATATTCTTGGAACTCAATTATAGCAATGCATGAACAGTGTGGTTATCATGATGAAACTCTCAAGCTTTTGTATAGAATGTTAGGTGCTGGGGTTCTACCTGATCTGGTGACCATCACGATAGTTGTTCCAGCGTGGTCTCATCTAGCAGCTTTGATGTATGGTAGAGAGATTCATGGATATATGATTAAAAATGAGATTGGTAAGGATGTGAATAAGGAAGATGTTAACGATGTGCTAATGACCAATGCGATCATGGACATGCACACAAAATGTGGGAGCACGAGAAATGCTTATATGGTTTTTGATTAGATGAAATATAAGGATGTAGCGTCATGGAACATCATGATCATGGGTTGTGGCATGCACGGCAATGCTAATGAGGCGTTACATATGTTTTCTCGCATGTGTGGGGCACAGATTGAGGTTGATGACGTCACTTTTGTTGGGGTTTTGTCTGCATGCAGCCATGCAGGGTTAGTGAGTGAAGGGCGTGAATTATTGAGACAAATGAAGTCAAAATATGGTGTAATTCCAACCATTGAGCATAATACCTGTGTGGTTGACATGCTTGGTTGAGCTGGACACGTAGAGGAGGCATTTGAATTGGTGCAAAACATGCCTATTCAGGCCAATCTGTGGTGTGTGGAGGGCATTGTTAGCAGCATATCGACTGCATAGAAATTCAGATATTGCAGAAGTTGCTGCACAGAAGCATGGAACTTGACCCAGGGCACTCTGGTAATTATGTGTTAACGTCCAATATTTTCGTAGATACCGATCAATATGGAGGTATCAGAAGTTAGACGTACAATGAGGCAACCGAATATCAAGAAGGCACCAGGCTGTAGCTGGACTGAGTTGAAGGATGATGTGCATGCTTTTATCAATGGTGATTGGGTCCATCCTAAAACCAACTTTATTTATGCTGAATTGGACTCCTTGACAGCTCGACTTCGTGAGCATGGATATGTGCCCCAGCTCTAGATCTACTTGAACAAGGCACGGTAGTTCTCAATAGAAAATTTTTTCATTAAGACAATTAACTGACGTTGGCACTACCTAGGAAAATGAAAATCACTTTCCTTGCATTGAGACGAGAAAGCTGATACAAGAGTTGGTATCTTTCAATTCTTTAGTGTTAGCACAAGTAGGGTATGACTGGAATCGTATTTGTTTTTGGTGTTGTATTGTAGGTAGATTTCCATACTGATTTTTATTTCTTTGTTATTTAGCAAATTACTTTTCTTACCTTTAGATATATAATTGAATGATTTTGTTTTTTCTTTCTACTTTATTCCTTGCATCTATTATGTTTATGGGGTATACTGGTTTATATTTGTTGCTTAATATTCAAGGGTTTGCATTTTTCATTTTTTTTTTTGGAATGATTTTGTATTTTACATTATGTAATGGTTAAAGTCTTAAAGATTGCCTTGATCTATCATCATCCCCTGTTTTCTATTGAAAATTTCTGGCTCCAAACTCTGCCTGCTTCAGTTCCCTCTCCTTTTGATTTCCCAATCATGGCCTGCAACGTCACAATTACTGTGGTAATCATAAGTGTGATGTTGATCTTGATTCGTCTGCTCTATGTATTTTACCGATCCGGCAAACCCCTCAAAACCAGAGGGTCTGCAGGCTTCGCACTGCCACCCCTTAGTACACTCATCATATTATTAGGCTCAGGGGGTCACACTTCAGAGATGCTCAACCTGTTATCCGTGCTGCAAAAGGACAGATTTTCCCCCGGTTCTACATTGCTGCTGCTACTGACAATATGAGCCCCCAGAAAGCTCGCTTGCTAGAAGAGACTGTGGACAAAATGGAGACTTCACGCTCACAGTTCATGCAGATCTTTTGAAGTAGGGAAGTGGGTCAATCGTATATAACCTCTCTGTTGACTACTTTGATCGCTATGGTTCATGGACTTTGGCTAATGCTAAGCATCAGACCTCAAGTGGTAATGTTCTTTTTTTTCTCTACTCGTTTTTATTTCTTTAGATTTGAACATTGTCCTAAATCAACTGTTTTATTATCAATTGGAATTGCAGATTCTATGCAACGGGCCTGGGACTTGTGTTCCACTTTGTGTAATTGCATTCTTATTTAAGGTTTGTGTGCATCTTTTAGATTCTCTTTTTCTTTCTTTATCTGGGCTGTTGTTCATTGCATGATCAATTCAGTGTTTTGATTCTTGGTTGATATCATGCAGGTTGTGGGGATTAGATGGTCATCTGTGTTTTATGTGGAGAGTATAGCAAGAGTACAGAGGCTTTCCCTAAGTGGCTTGCTTCTTTACAAGTTATGCATAGCTGATCAGTTCTTTGTGCCACTACTAGAAATATGGCCTATAGCCACAGCCCCAATAGGGACGAGCACCCATCTGTGGCTGTATAGTTACAATTTGTCCTAATTTGGGACAGTCAACTCTTAACTGAAGCTTTAATTGATTTAGGCACACCATCCGTCGCAGGGGATGATTTTTTAAGAAAGCCAGTGACAAAACCCACCTAGTCCGTCGCAAGGCAGGACACAATTGCAGATTTTCTCACTCGCGGGTCCCATAATTAATGAACAAAAAACATAAACATAATTAAAATTATATATTTTTCAATTTTTTGTTTAATTAAATATGTTATCTGTCCGTGGCCAATTGTTTAGTCATATATAATATAATTAAATTGTTATCTGTCCGTCGCAAGGCAGTAGTGCAGTAAATTTTCTCACTCGCAGGTCCCATAATTAATTAATAAACAAAAAATAGAAACATAATTTTTTTTGGGTTTTAATTAAATATGTTATCTGTTCGGGGCCATTTAGTTACATCCTCTTTCTCTCTCTTCCATCCATCCTATTCAGTCTTCTCCTCCCCTCACTGCAATCGACGGGATCGCTGGCAATGGCAATCGCTGATCAACATCTTCCGATGTACGCCGCTCCACATCGCTACTTCAACTGACGATTTATTCATGTCCCAAGTTTCTGATCCAGATGACGCCGTGAAATAGAGGTCGATCTCTCTACTCGATCTATTGAAGCTTTTGTTGAATCTGTGCATATGGGGCGATCCCAAGAGACTCTAGTTTTTGTTTTTCTTTGTATCTACTTTGTTATGCTTTCTGATTATCTTAAATTTTGAATTTGGATTTGGATTTGGATTTGGATTTGATTTGCTTGCATAATCACTGGTGCAGAATGAAAAACCTTTTAATTAGCTGTCAGTGTTCTATACTCGTCTACTCTACTCATCTTCATCGCTCAGTCTCAGACTCTCTATACGACTGTAAGTTCACTTTGTAGAGCTTATTATTTTCAATTGTGTGCATCTTTCTTACTTTGTAACTTATAGGAAATATGATCGATGATGGTATTAGCTATGTATTGATTCATTACTGTGTTTTACAGCAAAGAGAAGCAGAAAAACGAACTCCTGATGTCGCTCTATTTGCTTTCCCTAACTTTCTTTTGTTTGCTCTGCAGTCGGTGTCTATTTGATTTGGAAACCTAATTTATTTTCGTTAGTGCTTTCATTTTGTTTCTGGTTTCAATGGCATTTTGCTCAAAAAATATTTTGTTATATATTTGAAGCTAACAACAGTAAGATAAGAAGTTTATAAGTTGATTTTCGCTAATGAAGAAGTCAACAAGTTCGCATCACCTACTATGAATACTTACATCTCCGTATTTTTTATAAATTCTTTCCCTCCTTACTTTTTGCTAGCTGTTGGAGGAGACTGAGGAGGGAATGGATCATTCTACTCTAATGTCCAAGCCTGAGATTCTTGTGCAGGTTATAATTTCCACAACTCAATTTATAAATTTTTTACAAGCAATGATAGGTTGGATATTCTGTTTAATGCTTTGGAGGGTTGAGAGCTGAATGCACTTTCTTCCTTTGGCATATGTGTATAAGTTCAGAAAAGTGTCAATAACTAATGTTGGAGGTAGTTATGAATCTGCAAGTCACCGGAACAGCGAACTTTTGAAATTTCTTGATACATTTGAACTGATTACTAGAGTTTGTATAGGATAACAGAGGAGACTCCTACTGCAATACATTTTGATATAATCAATATCTATCATGTTATAATTTTATCTCTAGCATAACTAATGTTATATATACACATTTTGATGTATGTATATAAAGCTTTCATCCTCTATTGATGTCATTGTTGTATTTGGGCAAGACCAAATTTTATGGCAGACATATCCTATTAATTTGTGTTTCTTGGGTTTTTCTGTAGGATATTATTTGGGCAGAAGCACATCAGAAGAGTTTGTGTGACATTGGGCGTCTTCAGTAGAGCTGCAGGGAAAATTATTGTACTTAAATTTTTAATTTCCATTTGAGGATACTTTTACTCTTTTAAGTATAGGTATGGACGGCTAGTATTGGATTTGGTCAGCTGTACATACATTTTGGCAATGGTATAAAAACAAGTATATTTTTGCTTCAATACAAGAACTGTCGTACAATGGGACCCACGAATAACAAACCAGAGTGGCAGATTTCTTCAAAACTAGATTCCAGAATTGGGTGGTAATCTGGCATTTAATGGTAACATTTAATAATATAAATAAAGCATAAGTCACTGTTCATTGTCAGAGAGTGCAGAGTCTACCGCTTTTGGCAATGTACCCCGAATTGGCACGGACAGAGTTTGTGGTGGCTAATTGGTACAATTCCAAATGGAGTCTGTACAAATAGCGTCGGACACCATATTTGTAGCTAAAGACCAATAGCCACAACTATCTGTCCTCAGTAGACTCAATAGCCACATATTAATGGTTGTGGCCATAGGCCTGTTTTCTAGTAGTGTGCAATGGCCACAGCTAGAGAGGAAATATCCCCGAGCTCACCATATTGGCTGTCTCATGTAGTCACTTTGATAGTTTCTAACCTCCAATTAATGTTTTTACCTTCTATGAGTTACTCTACTTCAAATGTAGTCGACAACTCCGAACTTGTACTGACGAAAATTGTGTTATACTACCCACGAGGATTGGGTCAGAACTATTCAACTGCTGTAAAGTTCTTTGTGCAATACTGATTCATTTTTCAAAGTGATGCCATTTTGATTTGTTAAAATCTCCCCGGCAACCGACAGTAGAACAAACCCTAACCCCCGAGCCTCAACTTCTCGAATTTGCAGAGAGGCCCCTCCAGAACTAGAGTTTTAAGCATCGGGACCGGGAATGGAGGATTGGGACAAACTAATCCCCATGGAGTTGGCAACAGAGACGGCGGCGTCATCATCGACCATGGCTCGCGCCGTAAGGAATCAAACCTCATGCTGAGTAAGTAAGTACGTGTAAGCTTCTAGAAGATGATTGAGATTCTGGGTTTGCATTTAACAGTTGAAAGGCAGTTCCTTTTTTACTGTGGTCTAGTAAAGTTTGTAACTTCTTATTTTTTATCTGAGGTTGTGATTATGGTTGAATTACAGATGAGTTTGTGGACATGTTTAGGGAGAGAACTGGGTATGCTATAGTGGAGCCTGCTCACATATGGTAAGATTGGATTTTTTTACTTTTGGGTTAATAATTTTTTTTCACATTGGATTTGAATTTTTGTAAACATTGCAAGTACATAATGCATTTCTTGATTGCTTATAGAAATGTGAGTGAAATAGTGATTCTATCTGTAAATGTTGTGTGATTAGGAGTTGGCAGACCCTTCAATTCAAGACGTGTTCAATTCGTGTGTTGAACAAGGTGCCAATCGTGTTATTGTGAGCCCCTTTTTCCTCTTACCAGGAAGACATTGGAAGCAGGTACATGGTTAGCCGCAATTGAATTCCGCTTTTGGTTAAGTCTCTATGAATGTTTTAAGATATAATGGGAGAATGAATAATAAGACTACTTATTTCGCAGGACATACCATCTCTAACAGCTGAAGCTGCAAAGGAGCATCCTGGTGTGTCATATATGGTGACCGCGCCTCTAGGTCTCCACCCGCTACTTGTGGTATGTCTATGGAATTTCCTTTCTTTTTGTTTTTCCTGAATCATTCATTGTCGCAGAAATGTCTACAACTTTGCTTGAAGTTCTATTGATGATTAAATTAGTTAATTAGGATAGGATCAGACACACATGCATATAACGCTTGTGTAGGATCAGACATTGTTGTCGCTCAATATTTTCTGAAGCTAGCTTTGCTTAGAGTTATATTTGCTGTTGCTCAAGTTGGATCCGAAGCCAAATATCAATAGACTGCAGTCGTTTTTTTCCCTTGTCCTAAACATTATCCATTGTCACAGAAGGTTCTAAGTTTTTGCTCTATTGGCACTTACCGAAGTTTACTTGACAGTAATGTATTTCTTCTGGTTTTAGAAACATATAGATATTTACACACTCAAACACAAAGAAATGTATATAGGTATAGGATCGCAAGTCCCCCGCATAAGGGAGCTTGTGCCTAATATATTTATTTTCTCTTGCTCAAGTACTAATCAGTGAACTAATGATCAAGATAATTGCAGATATTGGTTTCAAAGGCTACATTGTGCTTTCATTCTAAGATGATGAGGTCTCTGGTTGCAGGATGTTATGAATGACAGAATCAATCACTGCTTGAGCCATGTTGCTGGAGATGCAAGTGAGTGTGCTGTTTGTGTTGGAACAGGCAAATGGCAGCTCCATTGATTCATGCAAGTTCATACCAAAACAGTATGGGGTAAGGCACCATTTCACTTTCGAAACCAAGTGATCTTGCAACTTGGATAGCCATATATAGAAAGCATCCGGCATCTGTTGTGAACCACGATTCATGCAGCCAACTCAAATAGTTGGGAAGGATTTGGCCGAAAAAGAAGCAACGCTATTTATTCTGAATATTGTAGAATTGCCTGGGTTGTAACTGGATACTGATGGTCCGAATTGGACTTATGTGAATGGCACCTTTGGCATTGTTCTTAAATATTTCTACAATTGCAGTGAAGCCAACTACATAAAACTATGTAGTTGGCATGAGATATAGACTTGTGGCCAACTTCAGCAAAGATTGAACTGAGGTGGGTCTTTATCATCAACCTTCCATTTCAGTTGTTTACTGAAAGACCCAGTAGCCACCAAAGTGTTTAGAGGTCTTCCCCAACATTCTCTAAATATGCCATACTCACCCTTTGGCAGAGGTTGCATCAAGATAACCGCGTTTAGGGAAAGGACGCCTCTTAGTTTTCTTCATTTCATAGTTCATACTTTGTCCTGAACTCCATGACTTCCATTCACTGTCTTTGTATATGCTATGCGGCCTGGATTTTCTACTTTGTAGGCGTGATATTTCCATTTTGCTAGTTTTACTTAACTGTTCCACATGTAATCAATGGTCTAGCTGATAAAGGAAAGAAGATAGTCAATAATCTTGCTGTGATCTGGTACAGAGTAATTGGAGTGATTGATTAAGATTACATTCTGAGTCTAGGAGTGATTGTAGGATCGTGTTGTATGCAATTATAGTCTAGGAGTAATTGTAGGATCGTGTTGTATGCAATTATAGCTTACCTAGAATAGCTTACTGATGCTCTTGTATATAATAGCAGTCCTTTGTACAATTGGTGCATCAAGATCAAAACATACTCATCAATATCAGTTTTTATATGGTATCAGAGCGCCGTTTCTGGTGTCTCTAGAGCCTCACCACCTTCCGCCACAAACACATCAAAACACCACCAAAATAGCATTATGGTACAGACCAAAGACATATCATCATCCAAAGACATGGAGGAAACAAGCCTCCCTGACCCACTCGTCTTGCATCACTCCGACACACCAGGGCTCATCCTGGTTAATACACCACTTGATGTTCGGCTTCAGAGTCTAAGGCACTAGTAGCTTCATCAAGGATTAATATAGCTGGGTCTCTAAGAATGGCACTAGCAATCGCAATCCGCTGCTTTTGTCCACCGGTGAGTAAGTTATCATCGACTAGGGTATCATATCCGTCAGGAAGAGATGAGATGAAGTTATGAGCATATGCTAGCTTTGCAGCCGATTTTATATCTTCCTCCTTAATATCATCGGACCAACCATATTTAATGTTTGACTTGATGGTCATGTGAAATAGATTTGGTTCCTGTCTGAAATGTAAAGTTAGGTCACAAACTTATAGTAAACCCAAAAAAAAGTGTTACAGTTTCTACATTCTAACCTGCGACAAAAATCCAACTTTCCCTCTCAGGCTGAATCCAACTCTCTGATAGGGATACTATCAATATTAATTTGCAAATAGAATGAGCTTACAAATTATGACAGTCTAAGATAGTAAAATGCAATTATGGAAAATGATAGAGACTATGCAAGGAGTTTACTTTTTAGTGAAGGAAAACTCAGACGCTTACCT
Source organism: Rosa chinensis (assembly GCF_002994745.2). NCBI lineage: Eukaryota > Viridiplantae > Streptophyta > Magnoliopsida > Rosales > Rosaceae > Rosa > Rosa chinensis. The sequence goes on from NC_037094.1 coordinate 38,654,344, forward strand.
GACCATTAATTTATTGGTTCATAAAGACGAAGCAAGAGATTGACTCATGTGCTTTTTCCACTACCACTCAAACCAACCTTCACAAAATTAAGATGCAAGTCAGTCCTCAAGTTTTCCACTCCAAGAGGGGTGGCGATGTAAAAGAAAACATATCTCTTTTAATTGCAACCACTTCATTTGCTTGTATGGAAATACTTATGTCCTCTAGAATGGCGACCTGTTCAAAGTTTAAGAGATGTTAAGAATAAGGATATGTGACAAACCAATACTTGGAATTTGGCCGGTGATATTTTAATTGGAAAAACTTGGTTCAAAAAACACATACTTTTGCCCTAGAAGGATAGTGAAAAGAAACGTTTACGAACTGAATATGTCCCATTACCCTCTGCAACTTCACACCTGAACATAGAGGGAATCCATTTAATCATATAAATGTATTGAAAACAAAAGATCTGAGTCTATGAAGAAACATATGTAAAATACACAAATGCCTGAAACCTGTATTGATTATAGAACCGTTAGTTTAAGGTCCCACAACACATAAATTTACCTTAACTAACTTCCAACAACATATTCAAAAGCTAATATTTAGTCTTCATAGAAGCAGAATGTTGCGTAAATGCAAGCTTTGTTACTGCTCAACACCATGTACTAAGCTTCAATTCCTGATTTGCACCTAAATACTAAGGCTAAAATGAAATATCAAATTCAGAGCTGCTGGTTTCAAAAGCATACCAAAATAAAGCTTGGTAAAGTGTCATCAATCAAAAGAAATAATGTGCTTCTCCTTCACGGGATAAGAGTGCCTACCTTTTGATACGAATTGAATTGAGTGGAAAAATTAAGACCTTATACGTATACATTAAGTTAACTAAAGACCCATACTTGTGTTGACCGATACAGGGTAAATCGAATATGGAGCGAGCACAATTAGAGAACTGGAGACGAAATTGGGTGCAATTTATATCCTAACCAGGAATTTGGTGGAAAGGATTTTCGAATTAGGAAGAGAACATGTTGAATTTCTTGCATGCAGTTGATAAATACCGAAATTTTTCCTTTTGAGGAGCGAAGTGGGAATTCGAAGAACAGCTACTTGCAGTAGGAAGAAGAATTTCGTAGAGGAAGAAGAACTTAAAAAGTAGATCAAAAGAACTTAAAAGAGTAGAATACTCATACTGGTTAGCAACTTAGCATAGCGGTGAAGCCAACCGTTAATCGAGCTTCTTAAATGTTTTTTTTTTTCCTTTTTCTTTTTCTTTTCCGGAAGCTGCGTTTAGCTGTCCAACCAAATTTTTTTTTTTTTAAAAGAAAATTTCAAACTTTTTAGATTATTACCAATGAAACATCGGGCACAAATTGATTTTAGTGCAAAAAATGAGAATATCAAATTGTCCCCCCCCCCCCCCCCCCCCAACACACACCCAATATTTTTTTGACAAAGTATTTATTAGCACACTATTAAATTGTTTCCTAAGCCACTCAATTTTTTTTCGATTTGAAATTTTAATTATATTGATTGCACAAAATCCTTATATGCATGCATATTAATGTGATCTAACTTATTTATTAGTTATATCGAAAAGTATAGTAACCATGTGAAAAAAATAGCTAGACTTTATCAAAATCAACCGTTGGATGCTATCATGATAAGAATAAATGATTTTATAGTCAAAATTTCAGCTGTTTTCGTCGCATTTGGGTCTTGATCCATTATGCTTATAACTGCTTATTCATAACTTCTTTTTTCGATCTGTCAGCTCTCACACTCTTTCGAGTATGAGCTATATCAATTAATGTAAAAATTTCAGAAAGTTTATCTCCTCATGGTTTAGCTCTTCTTAAGAAAGTATACGCGTATAAAAGATTGATTGCTTTATCTGATGTCAAAATAACCGCAGACTGGGTTAATTTTTTTACACATTACCTATTAATACGCTATAAATAGATGGCTAATGTCAAATTTATTGATTTTTAATTTCAATTTTTTGGATCGCACAAAATGCTTATATGTCTACTAATATGATATAACTTGTTTATTCATTGTATATATCAAAAGGTATATCTTCAATGAGCAACAACGTAGAGGAAATAGACTTTATCAAAATCGACTGTTGGAATGTTATCATGATAAGAAAAGATTGTTACGGTCAACACTAATATGCTCATAACCGCAGATTCGCAACTTTTTTTTTTCAATTTGTCAGCTCTCACACTCTCATGGGTATGAGCTATATCGACTAATATAAAAATTCGGAAATTTTAGCTCCCGTTAGAGAAAGTATAAGCATATAAACGGTTGACCTTGTTTGATGTCAAAATTGAAACTATGCCGAAATTGTCTAAATTTCTTATGACATGCATAAAGTATTCCAATATTCTCATCCAATAGTTGATTTTCCCATTTTCGTGTGTCTCGATGGGGTTGTTATTTGAGGAATTTGATTTAAAGATAGGGTTATAAAGAAAACTATGGTTGACCAAGTAGATCAAAATAAAAACGAATACGAAATTGACTTAATTTTTTACAACAACTTTAATCTTGCCATCCAACGGTTGATTTTCCTAATTTCATATGTCTCGATGAAGGTAACTCTTTGAGAAATCCAAATAATAAATTGAAGACCATGACTTGGGTTGACCAAGGGAATCAAAGTCGAAATATAAACAAAATTGAACGCATTTTGGACTAGAAACTTTGCATAAGTGTGAGGCAAACTATATATGCCAAATTTATTATCCGCTTTTTTTATTCAACTTTGTCTAAGTAATGCAGTTATTTTTTAATTAAAAAGACAAAATAGACTGTTAAAGAAAAATAAAATTATAGGAATAAAGCTCTAAATAAAAAACACTGAAAGTGAGGAGGTCGAGCTTTCCCTAAGAATTCAAAAAAAAATTTCATAATTCATATTAATTTTATTTTAGTAATGTGGTAGAAAGGTGAAAAAAAGACATAGGAAGAAATAATTAAAATAAGAATAACAAAAGTGATGTTGAGCTGGATCGAACCCACAAGCCAAGAAATCCTTAAGCCAGCCTTATTCACTGAGCTATCCATTGTTTTGTATTGGACGATTCTTCAACTTCGTATAAGAATGTTTGAAATATGAGTATGATGTTCTGTACACCCAGAATCCCGCAAACCCAGACATTTAATCAATTTCTTCGACCTCCCAATACAGTAGAGGTCTAAACGGCGAACAACGACGAGGCCATGTCCGATAAATCAAGAAACGTTTCAATAAATCTATGCAATTCCCTCGATTTCTCAGCTCCTCATCGCTCATGTCCGACGAGGTGATGCGTTTTCTGAATGCCATTGGAATCCATGAGAGAAGAGCGAAGACTCTGTTGACATTGAGAAGAAGAATCTATACGCACTCTATCCTTCCACCTCAAACCCAGTTGGGAGGGAAGGCCCGACGTTTCGTCTCCCTGTGGCCATGGAAGCAACGATGCCGGCGGAGGAGATGGCGGGAGTCGCCGCGATTGGAGCCACGAAGATGAGGATGAAGACTGGAAACCCTCAATTCCCTCCTCTCCTTTTCATTTTCGACCCGATGAAATTTAGCCTATAATCAGATAACCTCCTCTTTGATTGCGTCCTACTTCTAGATGAATTAGATAAATTGAATATTTAATCATCTCATGTGTCATACACACTTGACTAGCTTTTTCGGGTTTCAATTCTGTTAACGACGTTAATATGGTTGTTACTGCCACGTGGACGGCTAGATCAAATGAATGGTTGAGATTGTATATTAACTTTTGGGTTACTCAAGCCCACTTGACACCCTTCATTTCAGTCCCTACAGAGTTCTTAGAATACTGCTAGGAACAGTTCCCGCACTATGCCGCGAGGATTTGTTATTATTTACAATTTTAAGAGTAGAAATCGTAATGTTTCTAGAATTTAACAAAATGATGTTAGAACTTAAATAAGTAGTTTTGTCACCTACTCAGCAAGAGCATAAGCAAACAGTAATGGCAGTCACTTCCATAAGTGTCTCTAGTGGACTGTTGTAGGCCATAAATAGAATGCTTTACTGAGAATTTCGTATCCCCTGTTGCAAACATATGCGTAGAACTATTATTGGAAGATTGGTCCAAAAGCTTTGTCATTAAGTTCTTCAAAACATCATCTAATTGATTTGGATCGATACATTAATTCTTCTCTTGCTTATTCTTTTTAGGATACTTCCCACTATAGAACATCAATTAAAAGAACATGACATAGGAATAGTGAACTTGACATAGTTCATACCATATCACTGCTTCTTTAGTTTTACAACTCTTAAAGATTTCTTGGCATGCATCATGAGCACAGTTCTGACAAACTGTGGAGTTCACATCCCCTCTACAAAGTGCTTTTCCATAGACTCTGTCACTGCTATTGCCAATTGTGTCATTGTACAAACTACCAGATATTGACGTATTGAAAGACTATTGGCAGTTTGAGATTATTTTCAAATGGACTATTGGGTTGACCAAGGGAATATTGCCATAGTTTGCCTCACACATGTAAAGGAGCTCATTGCCATAGTTTGCCTCACACATGTAAAGGAGCAGCTTGAGATTATTTTCAAATGGACTATTGGCAGCGCCAAAAATTGGTGTCACTTTTGGGAAGCGACCAATTTAACCCTGAAATGTCATTAGTAGTATAAAGTAAATAGGGATCGTTCTATTCCGGGGATTGAGGGTACACCTGTCATTGTCAAACAATTAAACAATTAAAATTAAAACAAAGTATAATATTTACAAAAATATAACAAAATATATCCATATTTATGAAAAAGGGGGGGATTTTTGATTTTTGGTTTTCTATTTCCGAAAATAAAAGCTAACTAAATAATTAAAATGCAAAAACATAAAAATACAAATGGAATGCAAGAACAAAGATCAAAGTCGAAACTCATGATAAAAATTGATTCAAGTTCACCATTGTTCATCATAGTCATGCAAGAGGAGTTGATCATGTGAAACGTTCATAAGCAAACAATTTCCCATATTTTACTTTCAATGCTAATTAACCTAAGTGAAAGCACCTAGATTACTCCTATCAAACATGCAATCAAATCCTAGAAAGCTAGTCAATCATGTCATGTTTAACGCATTAAGCACCTAGAAAGGCTATCAACTCAAATGTGCAACTTAGTATGAAAAAGTCCACCTAATTGCAATCTTCTTTGATTAAATTCGGTTTTTGTACAAAACCTTTACTACTTATTGATTCAAGAACACAAAACCAAAAAGTTGATTCATGTTCTCAAACTCGTAGCAACATTCACATAAAAACCCTAAATGTTTCGAACCATTCAAGATTATCATACAAAAGATTTCTATCATTCAAATTTAATCAAACACTCACACAAAAGCAACCATAAATCGCAATATATGAATCTGAAAATTAACAATTAATCATAAAATTTCAGAAAACAACACTTGTTCATACATATGTGTCAACTAAGGCAAAACCAACGAAAATACAAAGCAAAGGTACAAGGAGAATCGGATTACACCGTGGTGAAGATGAGATGAATGAAGTGATGATGTGGTCTCTTGAATTTCGAAAGCAATCTTCAAGGTGGAGGATGGATGGTGTTCACGGCTTGTCCTCTTCTTCCTTGGCCTTGCTTGCACTTCGTGGTTGCCCTAGAGGATGGAGAAGAACACGGCTAGCTAGAGAGAGTTTTTCTGATTTTTTCAAAGTGTAAACGCAAAAGTGGGAACTCCTTGACGTTGAGAATGTGTGAGTATATATAGGGGACGGCCCCTAGGTGTCCAAGCCGTCCAAAACCCTAAGAAACCTCACGGCATGTGCTTGTTAACTCCACATAATTTTCTCCAATGCTTGCTTGCCACATAAGCCCTATGAGGTGGTCCAACCAATCACAAAATTCCAATATTAATTCCCTAGAAATATTGCCGAAATTCCTTGAGATAATTTCTGATTTTTCTTGTTTAATTTCGGTCAAACTTCCTTAAGGAATTCTAGGGATGTATCTAGACTTCTTTTGAGCTTTTCTTGGTCTCCACCTTTTTCTCTTTCCTTAAAACTCTCTAGGGAAAATCTCTTGCCGTCCAAAACCCTAGGGTTTTCACGTCCTCCCTTGTTTTCCTCTTCATTCTTCACGGCAATCCCTCTAGGGTTTATTTCCAAGTATTTTCTTTCCATAAAAATAGCCCTAGAAAATCTCCCTAGAAAATCTCTTTGATAATTCTGATTTTTGGGCGCCACTTCCTTGTTTCTCTCTTCATGTTGGACGGCAACAACATCCCTAGGGTTTTACTTGCGTCACAAACCCTAAATGTATGGGCTTCATGGGCCCTTGATCCAATTTGCCGAAAATCCAATGAGTCTTGAGAGTTCTCGGGCCTTGTTGCTTCAACTTCAAGCCTTGTCACCTTCCAACGTCATAACACTTCATTTTTCCATTTCTTTTTCATGATAACGTTGGAAACTTCATAGGTAAGCTTTCCTCCTTTTCGCAGGGTTTCCTGGTTGGACCAGGAAAACTTCTTTTCTTCATTTCTGCTCATTTCTGTGGCTCATTGTTCTTCATCTTTGCTCCCCTTGACTTTCGCAAGCTCCTCTTTCCATTTGTGAGTTCATTTCCACTTTTTAGCTCGGAGGTCCTGAAAATAGAAACTAATAAGAAAAATAGAAACTTTCCTAAAATGAGAAATGGCAACTTTCCTAAACTGAAAATGGGAAACTTTCTAGAAATGAAAAATAGAAACTACTGAAAATGGAAACTTACTAAAAATGATAAATAGAAACTACAAAAATAGAAACTTTCTACAAATAGGAACTTTCCCAATCAAAGAATGGAAACTTTCCTAAACAGGGTTTTATTAAGGAAATAACGCAGAAAATGCAGGGAAATGCAAGTAAAACGTCGCATTAAAATGCTCCTATCAAATTCCCCCACACTTAGCTTTTGCTAGTCCCTTAGCAAAATCACACTAAGACTCAACAGAAATTAAAGACTCTAAACATACAAAGACTCTATAGCCCTTCAACTTTTTGTCTCAGCAATCTCTTACTTTCACAACACCAAGATTAACACTTCACCAAGAATAAATGTTTAGGCATTCGAGAGTTAATTAAAACACATAAGTTACATATACACAAGTAAGACTTGGTCGGAACAATGGTGATGGTTTCTGTTAAGCATGCTTCAAACAAGTTTGATTCAAATCCTCACAAGGTATATCCACTCTTTCTTCTTTCAGAATTCAGGCAATGCTTAAAAGCTTATACACTCAAGTATATGTGAAAGATAGCAAGTATATCACATAATCCAAGAAACGAAAGCACGTGTATAATTTTCTTTAAAGATCTCATGAAGGATACCAACTACTTGCACAGATGGACCCAAGCCATAGGTTCAACTCTTGTAACTCATCTCCACATCAAGGGCTGTCCCATCTTAAGGATCAAGAAGGTCTTCTTAAGGTTGTAATGGGGCCAAGGCTCAAGGTTTTAAGAAATGAAGGGTAAGGATTTATCAAAGTGTCCTAAAAACCTAGCAGAGCACATGTAAATGTAGAGACCACAAGAAATCCACCAATGCATTGCAAAAACGTCACTTCCCCTAGAGGTAACATAAAAGGGGCCTAATATCTTCATGTTGGGCCCAATCTTCATTGTAAACTTCCCCTGAACTATAGTGAATGGACAAAGGCCAAATTTTTCTTTAATAGGCCTTCATTTCAAAGTAAACTCCGAAATCACTTAGTATGGGGGACTAAAATCCATAAATATTTCTTTCTTTTCTTTTCTAGCCGTACATTTTTTTCTTTTCTTTTCATTTTTCACGGCTTTCACATATTTTTTTTTTTTTTTATGGACAAGTCTACCCCCACACTTGAACTTTCACCTCTTCTCAATTTTCATCCTTAGCACCAAATCCATGTAGTATGTCTCAAAAGATAGCTCCACTAAGTTCTTAGAACAAAGGGTAGGGTTGTAACTATACTAAGCTTCATGGTTAAGGATTTTAGGGTGATGAACGAAAAGGCTTAATGTAGGCTCAAAGGGGCTTATCTAGGGGAGTCCCACGACGGGCACAAATGGGGACACAAGTTTATATGGCAATGGTGGTAATTCTTAGGATGCCTCTATCCCTTCCAGAATCAGGGCCATGTATTGATATATGTCTCAACAAGCACAAGAGCGAATTCTAGCATTCTCTAGTCCATCAAACTTAATCTATGGCAAGCAGTCAATCAAGATGAAAGAATAATGAGATCATCAAAACATCGCCAAGAAATTAAGAATATATATTTTCGATTCACTCCAAGAAAAAGGGACATGGCTCAATTATCTCACATGGGCTTTATGAATCAAAACTTATCTTAACATGCTCATATTCTGTACCAAAGTCACGAAATCCATATCCACTACTCATGCACACATTTTTCATATATCTCAATTAACCAAAGAATACCATGTTAAAGTCATCTCAATTTTGTGATCCTCTTTTAGTCATGATTTCAGAGATATAGAATCATCCTAGACAGTTGAAAGGGCATCCTAAGACTCAAACAAAAACAAAAGCAACGAAAATTTTTTTTATTTTTTTATTTTTATTTTTTATTTTTCAATATATGACTCAAGATAAAAGTGTAAATCCCTTCCCCCACACTTAAATATTGCATTGTCCTCAATGTAATCAATTAAAAGCATGCAATGAAACACTTAAGCATATAGGGATGAAATTTACGAAAATAACTATAAAACAAAGAAGAATGTGAGAAGTAAAAGGGAAAGAGAAAGCAAATCTGCGTTGACGACTCCTCCACAGCTACTTCAGAATTGGGTTGCCTCCCAAGCAGCGCTTAATGTTTATAGTCTTTCAGCCTAGACTTGTACCTCCATTTTAATCCTCAGGGTTTGGAACGTTTTGGAGGGGTACATCCTCCACTTCATGTTCCACAAATGCCTCATAGTAAGGCTTCAAGCGATGCCCATTCACCTTGAACTCATTACCTGTTTGTTCACTCTTTATCTGCACAGCTCCATGAGGAAACACATGAGTGATAACAAAAGGCCCAATCCAACGAGAACGAAGTTTACCTGGGAAGAGTTTGAGACGAGAATGGAAGAGAAGAACTTTTTGTCCCACAACAAAAGTCTTCCTTCGAATCATTTTATCATGGAATGCCTTAGTCTTGTCCTTGTAAATCTTAGCACTCTCGAAGGCATCATTCCTAATCTCCTCTAACTCTTGCAATTGCAACTTCCTATGAAGCCCAGCTGCATCAATATCCATGTTGAACTGCTTCACAGCCCACCAAGCTCTATGCTCCAACTCCACAGGTAAATGGCAAGGTTTGCCATAGACTATTCGATATGGGGACATACCTATTGGAGTTTTGTATGCAGTTCTGTAGGCCCACAGAGCATCCTCTAGACGCAAGGACCAGTCCTTCCTGTTGGGGTTCACAGTCTTCTCCAATATCCCCTTGATCTGACGATTAGAGACCTCAGCCTGCCCACTAGTTTGGGGGTGATAAGGTGTAGAAACCTTATGTGTCACATCATATCTCTTCAAAAGAGCCTCAATCGTCCGATTGCAAAAATGGGATCCACCATCACTAATGAGAACTCTAGGCATTCCAAACCTGCTAAAGATGTTAGACTTGATAAAATCTGCAACAACCTTAGAGTCATTAGTCCTAGTGGCCTTTGCTTCCACCCATTTGGAAACATAGTCCACTGCAAGTAAGATATAGAAAAATCCACAAGATGATGGGAAGGGTCCCATGAAATCTATACCCCAGACATCAAAGATTTCAACAGTTATGATATTAGTCAAGGGCATTTGATCTCTAGGACCTAAGTTTCCTGTTCTTTGGCACTTATCACAAGTTAAACAATAGGCATGTGCATCCCTAAACAATGTTGGCCAATAGAACCCAGACTCTAGTACCTTAAACGCAGTCTTCTTAGACCCAAAGTGTCCCCCACATGCCTTAGAATGGCAAAAAGAAAGTATGGCATTATGTTCATGTTCAGGCATACATCTCCTAATCAGTTGATCAGAGCAATATTTCCATAGATAAGGTTCATCCCAAACATATTGCTTAATAGTTTTCTTAAGCCTATCCTTATGAGCACGGGACATGGTATCAGGAATCTTTCTAGACACAATATAGTTCACAATATCTGCATACCATGGTTCACTTACCTGAAGTCCAAAGAGTTGCTCATCTGGAAATGTCTCCACCAGAGGGAGATGATCTTCTGCATGCACCAAGCGACTCAAGTGGTCAGCTACCACGTTTTCACTACCCTTCTTGTCCTTGATTTCCACGTCGAATTCTTGCAAGAGTAGGATCCATCTGATGAGCCTTGGTTTCGCCTCCTTCTTGGTCATCAAGTATTTCAAAGCTGCATGGTCAGTAAAGATAGTAACTTTGGTACCAAGTAAATAAGAGCGAAACTTCTCAAGGGCAAAGACAACTGCAAGGAGCTCTTTCTCTGTGGTGGAGTAGTTCATTTGTGCATCATTGAGAGTCCTTGAGGCGTAGTAGATGGCATAGGGTAGCTTGTCCTTCCTTTGCCCCAAAACAGCTCCAACTGCATAGTCAGAGGCATCACACATCAACTCAAAGGGCAAGGACCAGTCTGGAGGTAACATGATGGGGGCAGATGTCAACAACTCCTTAAGCTTGTCAAAAGCTTCTTGACACTCCTTGTCAAAGTGAAAGGGCACATCCTTCTGGAGTAGTTGACATAAGGGTCTCGAAATTTTGGAGAAGTCCTTGATGAACCTCCTGTAAAAACCTGCATGACCAAGGAAAGAACGAATCTCTCTCACAGAAGTGGGAGAGGGTAAGTGACGCACAACATCAACCTTGGCTTTATCAACCTCTATACCCCTAGCAGAGACAATATGTCCTAGAACTATTCCTTGTTTAACCATAAAATGGCATTTTTCCCAGTTTAAGACAAGGTTAGTTTCCATGCAACGTTTCAGAATTATCTCCAGATTATTAAGACAATCATCAAAATTCTTTCCAAAGACTGAAAAGTCATCCATGAATACCTCTATGATTTTCTCAATATAATCTGAAAAGATACTTACCATACATCTCTGAAAAGTACCTGGAGCGTTGCAAAGTCCGAAGGGCATTCGTCTATAAGCAAACGTTCCAAAGGGGCAAGTGAAGGTTGTCTTCTCTTGATCTTCATTTGCAATTGCAATCTGGTTATAGCCTGAGTATCCATCCAAGAAGCAATAATAGTCATGTCCAGCTAGGCGCTCAAGCATCTGATCAATGAATGGCAGAGGAAAGTGGTCTTTCCTTGTAGTTGCGTTGAGCCTTCTATAGTCAATGCACACTCTGTGGCCTGTGACTGTCATTTGGGGCACCAGTTCGTTATCAGCATTCTTGACCACAGTGATCCCAGACTTCTTGGGCATGACCTGAACTGGGGAGACCCACTTGGAGTCAGAAATAGGGTAGATTACCCCACAATCAAGGAGTTTGATAACCTCCTTCTTCACAACTTCCATCATTGGAGGGTTGAGACGACGTTGAGCCTCTCTAGTGGGTTTGGACCCCTCCTCTAGAAGTATCCTATGGACGCAAGTTGTAGGGCTGATTCCCTTGATGTCCGCCAATGTCCATCCTATGGCGGTCTTGTGTTGCTTCAACATTTCCACCAACTTCTCTTCTTGTGGAGTCGTCAGTGCAGAGGACACAATCACTGGTAAGGTCTCCTTGTCCCCTAAGTAGACATACTTCAAATGGTCTGGAAGAGGTTTTAGCTCAAGTTCTGGGGCCTGGACCACTGAAGGTAAAGTCTTGTTAGTGGATAACTGAATGGACAAGGGAGAAACAGACTTACCTAGATAGGGAGATGCCTCAAGGAAGGAGACGTTTTCAATGATTTTCTCCTCACAAGTGTCTTTCAACTTGTCCTCTGGAATGGTGATTCCTTCCTTTGTATAGCCTACCCCACTCTCAAGGGTAGTGACTAAGGTATCCTCATGCATAATGTCAAACATTTTCTGCGCAAGTTCATCCAAAATATCAGTAGAAAAACAATCATGAACCTCTATGGGATACCTCATGGCTTCAAAAATGTTAAAGCCAATAATGTCACCATCGAACTCCATTGTAAGTGAACCTTCATACACATCAATCTTCGTCCTAGCTGTCCTTAAGAAAGGACGTCCCAAAAGTAATGGAGTGGAACTCACAGGGGAGTCCTCCATTTCTAAAACATAAAAATCTGCTGGGAAGATAAGATGGTTAACTTGTACAAGCACATCCTCCAACAAACCTCTAGGGTATGCATTGGATCTATCAGCTAATTGAATTATAACATTGTCAGATTTAAGTTCCCCTAGACCTAGGGTTTCATAAACAGAGTAGGGCAAAACCAACGAAAATACAAAGCAAAGGTACAAGGAGAATCGGATTACACCGTGGTGAAGATAAGATGAATGAAGTGATGATGTGGTCTCTTGAATTTCGAAAGCAATCTTCAAGGTGGAGGATGGATGGTGTTCACGGCTTGTCCTCTTCTTCCTTGGCCTTGCTTGCACTTCGTGGTTGCCCTAGAGGATGGAGAAGAACACGGCTAGCTAGAGAGAGTTTTTCTGATTTTTTTCAAAGTGTAAACGCAAAAGTGGGAACTCCTTGACGTTGAGAATGTGTGAGTATATATAGGGGACGGCCCCTAGGTGTCCAAGCCGTCCAAAACCCTAAGAAACCTCACGGCATGTGCTTGTTAACTCCACATAATTTTCTCCAATGCTTGCTTGCCACATAAGCCCTATGAGGTGGTCCAACCAATCACAAAATTCCAATATTAATTCCCTAGAAATATTGCCGAAATTCCTTGAGATAATTTCTGATTTTTCTTGTTTAATTTCGGTCAAACTTCCTTAAGGAATTCTAGGGATGTATCTAGACTCTTTTGAGCTTTTCTTGGTCTCCACCTTTTTCTCTTTCCTTAAAACTCTCTAGGGAAAATCTCTTGCCGTCCAAAACCCTAGGGTTTTCACGTCCTCCCTTGTTTTCCTCTTCATTCTTCACGGCAATCCCTCTAGGGTTTATTTCCAAGTATTTTCTTTCCATAAAAATAGCCCTAGAAAATCTCCCTAGAAAATCTCTTTGATAATTCTGATTTTTGGGCGCCACTTCCTTGTTTCTCTCTTCATGTTGGACGGCAACAACATCCCTAGGGTTTTACTTGCGTCACAAACCCTAAATGTATGGGCTTCATGGGCCCTTGATCCAATTTGCCGAAAATCCAATGAGTCTTGAGAGTTCTCGGGCCTTGTTGCTTCAACTTCAAGCCTTGTCACCTTCCAACGTCATAACACTTCATTTTTCCATTTCTTTTTCATGATAACGTTGGAAACTTCATAGGTAAGCTTTCCTCCTTTTCGCAGGGTTTCCTGGTTGGACCAGGAAAACTTCTTTTCTTCATTTCTGCTCATTTCTGTGGCTCATTGTTCTTCATCTTTGCTCCCTTTGACTTTCGCAAGCTCCTCTTTCCATTTGTGAGTTCATTTCCACTTTTTAGCTCGGAGGTCCTGAAAATAGAAACTAATAAGAAAAATAGAAACTTTCCTAAAATGAGAAATGACAACTTTCCTAAACTGAAAATGGGAAACTTTCTAGAAATGAAAAATAGAAACTACTGAAAATGGAAACTTACTAAAAATGATAAATAGAAACTACAAAAATAGAAACTTTCTACAAATAGGAACTTTCCCAATCAAAGAATGGAAACTTTCCTAAACAGGGTTTTATTAAGGAAATAACGCAGAAAATGCAGGGAAATGCAAGTAAAACGTCGCATTAAAATGCTCCTATCAAGTGTAGGCTGTGGATGAACAAAATTTGTAAAGAAGATCTACACCAGAAATGGTAGTAGGCACTAAAAGTAGTATAATTATGCAAACCATAACTTAAAAGTGGATCTCTATCAATTTTTCAGGAAAAGGTTTATGAAAGACTGAAATATATGCACATTTAGCTCTCTCTAACTTTTCAGTTCTGGTAGCGTTGTAAGTTGAGAAAAAATAGAGAGCAAAAGCGTCATTTCCCACCCTCAAGATGAACAGTAAAATGAATAGTGCAAGAGCTTTAGTATATAGTAAATTTGTCTTGAAAACTAGAAAGCCAACGAATCAAGGGGTGTGTGTGTACTCATATTATAGGACCTGAAGAAGGATTTGTTTAAGTCCATGACTTTGGGCATGCACCCCTACCCCTAGTTTCTATCATTTGAAAGACTAAATTAATTGCCTTATGATTACATTTAGCTTCAAATGGTGGAACTAAACCAAGCAACGGTGGGTGCCCGAATGGTGGATTAATTTTGTTTAAAATTAGAAGTAGGATGGTATCCGAGGTTTACTCACCTTCATATTCCCTGACACAAATTGTGATTAAAGAGACAAGCATTTAAGTTCCCGTTGCAGATGGGGCTGTAATTCTACGTTGTATGCACATCTGTTATATACATACCTTGGGAAATGGGTAAATGGGACTCGCTAGTCAAGACAGACCTCAAATTTTCTATATGTTCCTTTCTGTATTGCAAAACCTGACTGTTCATTTTTCATTAGTAAATCCATAGTCAGAGTAGTTCTCATAAGTATAGGACAGATAACAGGTTACTTAAATGTGTATTTTTCAGCTCAACCACAAAACAAAAAATTATTAGATCCGCACCGTTTGAAATAACCTAAGGCGAACGCAACACAACCAGTAGCGTATCTATGTAGGAGGCTAGTTAGGCTATAGCCTAACCCAAAATTGTTTCAATATTTCAAAGACTATAAGTGCCAAGATATCACATAAATCGTCTTTGGTTCAATTGGCGTGGTGATTCAGTTATTTTCCTAATACCTGGGTTTGCATCCTCTTGAAGACAATTTATGCCTTTGTTTTCTTTGCGTTTTGTCATTTTCTTCTCCCCCATCTTGTTGTTTTGTTCCTTTTTCCCCTCCCTTTTCCTTTTTTTTTTGGTGGCTTTCCCCCTCTTTCCCAATTTTCTACTCTCTTTTTTTTTTGTTACAATCGGGCCCTAAAAGACCCAAACAAAAACAACAAAAAGACTAAGAATTTGAGCAGGAGCTCCTCCTTGCTCTAGAAACAGCAGAGATGTCATCAAGATAGGCCTGAGCAGAATGAATGGGGGGGGGGGGGGGGGGGACTCAACCAGCTCTTTTTTTTCTTTAGTTACATCAATTTCTATTAGGGTGCGGCTATTGTCACCCTACCATTTTCTTAGTTCACCCTACAAACATTTGAATTATTGAAAGACTATATTATTCAAGTGCAAAATGACTACTAAGTACACTAATTTTCTAAAATCCAAATATGTAAGAAAAAATAAATATATAAGTAATTAATTAAATACAAAGACTAGTTAATTTCTCATTAGATAACATTAATCTTTATCTTCTCAAACAACATGCATAAATTACTTTTCCAATAAAATATAAAAAAATCAAACATAAGGTATTGAGTTTCAAAAATTAATTTCTAATCAATAAGAAAATAACATGAACTATTCTGTGATTTTTTTTTTTTTGTATTTTAGATTTTTAGCTGTTAAAGAAAATGAAGAAATCATTTTTTTCCTAATGTTTATTTATTTTCTCTATTTTTTGTACCTCATGATTAATTATTAAAATATATATATTTTTTAACTGCTACTCTTTTTTTCTTTGCAAATATAATGGATAGACTTAGATTCAGGTAATAAATTATGGCATAAATTATGGGTAGTGCTATTCACACACCTATTTTCTCTATTCACACACCTCTTCTATTTTTCTATTACTTTAATTCAATTCTTTTTTACAAATTACCCTAACCACCCTCCCTTGTAATTTTTTTTTTCTTTTTTCTTTTTTCTTTTTTCTTTTTTCTTTTTATCTATTTAGCAAGTTAATCATGAATCAAATATCATTATGCAATAAATCAATTTTCTTCTACCTATAAATGAAGGAAAAATAATACGTTTATTAAGTTGAATGACCTGTATTATTAGACGAGGAATATGCTTCCCAGGTAATTACATTCATCCAACTAAATCTAAATTGCAAAGTTTGTCCTCATACAAGGAGAAGGGGTAAGACGCATGTTTTACTCTTTTGTTGTCTCCGGTACCAATATTGCACCTAGCTTACTAGAGTTTCTCATCTCTTATAGATTGACAATAAACTATCTTCAAACACAGTCTGCAAATTTAAGAAACTTCTATGTACTAAAAGAAAATGGAGTATAGTTCAAAATTAATCGTTTGAATAAGACTAACCTGAGGGGCTAGACAAATGTAGACACACGCATAATCAATGGTATGAACTCTTAATATAATGTATTTTAGATAACTGTATTGAAATAATACTCACCCATAAATAATAAGAATGTACTATGAAAGGTTGATGACAAACTTTGCAATTTAGATTCAGTTGGATGAACGTAATTAACTGGAAAGCATATTTCTTGTGTAATAATACAGGTTATTCCACTTAATGAACGTATTATTTTTCTTTCACTTATACTAAAAATAAAAAAATTTTGATTTATTGTATAATGATGTTTCATTCATGATTAACTTGTCAAATAGAAAAAAGAAAAAAAACAACAAAATTACAAGGGAGGGTAGGTAGGGTAATTTGTAAAAAATAATTAAATTAAAGTAATAGAAAATTAGAAGGGGTGTGTGAATAGAGAAAATGGGTGTGTGAATAGAACCACCCTAAATTATAATAGGATTTATTTTGTTTTCCCTCACCAATATGCGTCAACATATATATCAATATATCATACATTTTTATGTCACATTATCTTAATAATATTTTTAATTCTTATTAAATATATATATATATATATATATATATGAATGCTTTGTGAAATTGAAAAATGAAAAATAGATAAAGAAAATAATAAAGAATACAATCTAATATTATTGAATTGGAAAGTCTACATAAAATAAATATAATATTTTTTTGGGTATAATTATTGTCCTTAATAGTCATTTTATAGTAGGTTATATATGTCATTTAATAATTCATAATAGAGTGAGGTCAAGTGAGTAGATTTGGAGATCCCAATAGAAACATTAATTTGAATTTATTACTATTTTTTTGTCTTTTTGTTGCCTCCTCATCGTTAATTCGTTATTCAATACACAAAACCATTACCTTTGACTTCATCAAAATCTTTGCAATATCTTTGCCTCCTCATTGATTCTGATATGGATTGTGGAAGGGTGAACGAATTTCTTGTTGGAAATTTTATGATTTAAAATTAAAATATATTTTATTTATTTCTTTATTTATTTTGTGTTTATTTATCTATTTATGGTTTAACGGTTTTATGTTTTAAATATATGATTATTATTTGACCGTTATATGGTTAATGAGGCTATTGATGGTATGGTAAGTGTGCCCTATATAAGGGTACGTGGCTATGGTTGGAAGGCATATGGTGAGACATGAAACATGCACATGTGTGGGAGTTTAGTTTGTCGGATAATAAGGGTATATATGACGGTATAATCCACCATAATGCAACCACTCTAGCCAAATACCTCTACCAAAGATATTCTTACAAACTATACATATACATACTTTACTTATACACCGTTTTGAGTGCACGGGTGATAAAGGTTCAATGGGGATTCTTACCTGCACGACGGAGCTCGAAGAGTTGTTGTATCTTGGGAGAAGTTCGTCAGTCAACCCTGTGCAGTAGGGGACGAATCTTCTCTTAGGACAGTGCGCTTGCACGCCTCGACTCAATAAGTTTTCCTATATATAAAACCTATATATTATATTATATTATTTTCTTACTTTATTTCATTTTCTTATCTATATTATTATTCTTATTTCCCAAGATATTTTCATATTATTTTATTTTAATGTTACAGGAATTCCATCCCATATTTTTTTATAACAATCTAAGAGAAGATTCAAACGGAATCTCTATTAACTTGTTAATCCAATTTTTCTATATTAGTAGTCACCTATTATGCACTATTTGTTTATACTAATTGTCAATTCCATTTTTGCAAGTTTTGTTCCGAAGCCGCAATTAAAAGAAAAGTAATAGAAGCATTATGGTCTTGTGCAACTATGTCAAACTGCAACATGTAATCAGGTGTCCTATCATTTAACATCAAGGTTATTATAACCAGGGAATATGAAATGGTTTCTCATTAATTCTATTCTACTGTCTCTTGTTTATTCTACCATCGGGTATCTAATGTCTATCATATGAAGCTATCATTCCCTTCATATCTTAGTGACAATTGTTTAGGTTGTTGAATACCTTCATATATGCATATATGTATATAGACAACTAACCAATTACAATTATTTTGATTGTTAATTGCCGGTTTGTGATTGATGACCATGTGAAAGCCTTGCTTAACTTGTTATATTTCTCAAGTATAATACATATTTGTCTATATTCTATCAAGATCTTTCGTACCCACCAGAACTGCTACTATGGTACTAGTTGGGTAGTAGATATCTTTATCTCTGTCGACATCGTAACTAAATTTTCATGCATAATATTGGTCACCTGGAAAAATCCTTGTCAGTTGCATGATAATAATAATAATATTTATTTTACTGTAAATTATATATTGCATAATAGTTTGTAGATTGTAGGCATATGTTTCTTGCATGCCAGCATAATTTGTGTTTAATGGCAAGTAGTTATGTCAGAATATCAGTTTAGCTATTTCTTATTTTAATTTATTTTGGCAATCAACAAATATTTCCATGAGCAATGACGGTAAAGAAACGTGTTACTATTGAGGTATGTACATCTTAACTATGAGATATTGTTTGAATTATACGAGTTATTATTTCTGTTACACCCCATATCTGATATACCCTTGTTATTCAGTTGCATGGAATTCCTTATGGTTACCGTTCGCGGTTATAATTTTAACGTTTAGGGGGTGGTTAAAAGTTGACTTTTTATGAGTTATTAATTTGAGGAAATTTCCTTCATGAAAGTTGTAGAGGACGTTAAACCGAGCGCGTGCATATGTGGTGCGTAAAAATTGGAGTTCGTATGTGAAAGTTATAAGCGAAAGATTAAAGTTACTGTTCATGGTTACTGTTTATGGTAAGAAAATGATATATAAGGAAAATTACTGTGGTAGGTTTCCAAAACCGGAAACCCACCTTTCTCTCTCCTCTCCCCCGATTTTCCCCTCTTTCTTCTTCGGGAAATCCTTCTTCCCTTCGATTGGACGCCGTCCGGCCATCACCCGGCAGAAAGCCGGCCACCACAGGGTCGCCTCCTCCCCCTGGTCACGCTGGTACCCTTAGTTTTCGACGATTTGGCCGGAAAAGCTCGGATCGAAGCAAAGTTCTCTCCGGCTGCAGTTTGGGGTTTTCGCCGATTTCCGGCCACCTCCGGCCACCAGGTTAGCATCGAAGGTTCGGTTTTTGATGGTGATCATTTCCCCTAGGGTAGTTCAATCCAATTTGTAGTGTAGAGGTCGAATTGACAATTTCTCATTTCTAGGGTTCTTGAAGCTTCGGGGCTTTCCTTCACCGGCTTGATTCGACCACTTCGAGGTAAAATTGGATGATGTTGTAGTTGGGAAGTTGGTTGGGCTTGTTGTGTAGATGCTAGTGCCGGAGTTTGGTGGCCATCGGAGGAAGTGGCTGCCGGCGCGTGGTCCCCACGCGCCGCCACTGTAGGTAGCGCGTGGTGGTGCGTAGAGCTGTGTTTTAATTGTCGTTTTAATCCCATATACCCTATAACGATTGTAGATTGTAACGTATGAAGTTTAGTTGAAATCGGAGGAATTACGAATTGAGATAAAATTGAGTAATTAACGATTACGTGGTTTCGATCGCCGGAATTCTTTCGAATTCACTATAGAATTTAGTTATCGATGAATGAATTTTGATGGAGTATTGAGGGTGGATGTGTAGAGTGTCGTGGAGTCGGATTTTAGGAAGAGGGATGTTTTGAATTTCCAAATTATAAGTATCGTAAAGTTAAAGTTCCGTCCTATGAATTATATATATTTATGATTGTTATTCGTACAGGACGAGAGGAGTCTCCATACGAGGAAAATACCGAGCGACGTCAGGATTGAGTATATATTGTGAGTGGACTTTTATTTTTCAAAGATTGATGCATGCATTTATTTAAATAGTTCCGAAGTTATAAATTATTTATCAATTTACTTTCTTGAGCACACGGTTATTTTCGGAAACGGTTTTGGTTAATTGATTTACTTGGAGATTTTATGGCGTGCGGGGTCACGTCATTAGATTATACTTATTTATATCCTATTTATTTTGTCGATGAGATTATTTTGGCGTGTGGGACACGTCGTTGGAAATTCAATTACGAGAATTGGGGAAGTTTTATGGATTTATATGGTTTTCGGATTTTTCTTTTGCCATACGTTGGGTGACTTATCATTGCTAGCATTGATTTTCCGCCTTTGTGGCGCGGTGATGGGATCACCGTAGCCCTCCGCCTTTGTGGCGCAGGTTACTGTCTTTGTGACAGTAATTCTGTAGCCCGGTATCCTATCGCTACACTTAGTGGCGTAAGGGTATATTACGGGAGTCATGGGAGTATTTTTAGCCTGGGAGGCTATCACCCAAGCCTGGGAGGCTCACTCGTATGCCTATCGCCTTCCCCTACTCACTTTACTACTTAAGCTAGCGGGGCTAGCTCGATTTTTGTTTAACCAGCGGGGCTGGTCTTGTTTTCCTTGAGTATCAGAGTTCCAACTTTTTCTTTTAAATCATATGTGACTAGCGGGGCTAGTCGGTTTTTATGAGTGGAACTCCTCTTGTTTTACTTTCGTAAATCCTTGCATGCATCGGGAATTTCTAAAGGAAATAAATGTGGGAAAGTATAAAATCCACTTGGTTTATATTTGTTTATTTTTGTCCACTCACACTAACGTTTTTATGTACTTTTCCCTGGGCCCTTCGATTTCAAATGCCCAGTTTTCAGTGTAGCTGCTCGGCGTTCTGAAGTGAGCCATAGTGACCGCATCCGCTTCCGTCATCACATTTTGTAGGTTATTTATTTAGCCTACTGTACTCTATGTCAAACCTTTATTCCTAGAATGCTCTGATTACTAAGGGATATGTGACCCAAACTTGTATGAATCATATTTGAGGTCTATGACCTAACTTTGGCGATTGTAGTAACTTGTACCATTCGGATTTTATGTTTTTTGTTGTTAGCTTTATGATGGGATTGGTTGAATTTGGGAGCAGGGCGGCTCCAGGAGTTGTGGTTGGACTTTTAGAAGTGAATTTTGTTTTCCGCAGGTTTTTGGGTTATCCATTTTTAAGGGAGGTTATGCCGAAATTTTTGGTAAATCTCCTTTAAAGGTGGGTCCCGCAGGGCCACTTCGGATTCCAGGGTGGAATTCGGGGCGGGTCTTGTCAATTTCATTGCACATTTGCACTTATGTACATGGTAGTAAATCTTTTGCATACTATTGAATATGTTAATAATTTAAATTTAAATCTATACTATTATTAAGAGAAGAGGCTTTGTTAGCCAAAACTGAAATTTTTGACAGATTTAACCCTGAAATATTAAAAAACTTTGAGAATAAATTAAATCACAAGAGTAAATAGGACAATTATAAAATATATTTTTATTCAGAAAATTAAAAAGAAATGATTCCACAACCCCCACTTTTCTCTCCCACTATTTTCTCTCTACAATAACTACCCACTGAATCTATTTCTTCTAGAGATAACTTTTTTTTTTTTACAATTAAATTTTTCTTGCACATGCAGAGCATGTGATTACAGATTAGTGTGATTGACCTAAAGTCTATTGCAGCTCTTTATATGTTGTCAGGTCAATTACAAATAACATTTGCCTTTTGTTTCGTTGGAGTTGCATATCATAATTAATAAGTGTCTATATTTTCTTTCATATCTAAAATGATGCTATTCCAAGTTTTGGTGATAAGTATTAATTCTGTCTCATTATTAGATTTTAATAGAGTTATTAGCAGTAATATTTATTGAGTTCTTGAGTTATTGCAGAGAAAGAAATAGTGATGGTATGTTTTCTTTTACTCTCAAATTTAAGTTTATATACACATTATAAGATATACATATGCTACAATATATTGTGTTAAGTGCATATGTGCACACAAATGCAACAAGTTATCTCATAAACAAGAATGCTCCTACAATTCTTGTAAGTTCAATTTGTGAGAAGTTTTTATTTTGCTTTAATGAGTCAATAAGAAGTTATTTTTAATTTCAATAGTGGGGGTTACTATTTGAAATTTTAACTATTTCATTAGTATTCTTTAATGCTTATTATTACCGTTGGTCTTATATATCTGATTTTGTTATGAGTACTCTTAGCATTTAGTATTCTCTCATGAAGAGCATCTATCTCGGTGATGTAGGGCTAAGCTCTAGCTATAACGCCTGTAAATATTTATAAACATGTCTTTAAGAACATCTAATATCAAGTAATGTGGGGGTTATGATCTATATTTCTAGTCATCATTTACTATTTACTTCAATGATAATTTTAAATGCCTTATGGTAATGTGGGGGTAACACTCGCAATGATTTATCTTACATGATCATTAAATAATTAGTGCAGAGTTATAAATTATCTTATTCTCATATGGAGGGAAAACACTCCTGTGAGAATTGTGGCTGATGGTTTATTTGAGGCTTGCAGATAAATTAAAATGCAGGTTTTGCGAGCTAAAGGGACAAGCAAGATATGACCAAAGGAAAAATAAAATAAATAAAATATGACATAAGTCATATATATGCCTCCCGGATGAGGCTCTTATAGTCTCAAAGAGGAGACTATATATATAAAATCGCTGAAGGGGGATGTGCTTAAGCCCATAAGGGAGTCACCTAGGGAGGTAACCCAACTTCTGTGATTGGAGATCCCATGAAGGAAGTTCAATGTGGTAGAAACAATCCATATTGCGTGACTCAAATATAGCACACATAAATTTTAAGGATATATCCAAAAGAGATATTATCTTGTGCATCCCTAAGGCATTAAGTGCTATATTAAATGTGACGTTAGGAAGGGAAAACAATGATACCCTGAATGAGTTTCGAGGCGGGCAAACTCCCACGGGGTCCGGGCACACGTACCCTTGGAGAACTCACCTAAGTGAGAGTTGTTCGTGAGGCCGCGACAATGAGAATTGGGCTATTCTCTAATACTCTCATGAGAATCAAGATACGCGCACGGCCATAAATGAGCCAACACGCGAACCTGTCTAATTACCCGTACTGTGTGTGTGATATGTTGAAGTTTGGTCAAAGGTATCAAAGTTCAAGACTGTGTCACTTTGGTTCCTCAAATGGAGACTATCACACTAAGCTAGGTTCAAACCCGAAAGGTACCTATGCCGATTGCACAGTAAAAGCACTCACTTATTTTGTTTTAAATGATTTTATTTTAATTTTAAATCAGTGGGGGATTGTTGGAAATTTTATGATTTAAAATTAAAAAATATTTTATTTATTTCTTTATTTATTTTGTGTTTATTTATCTATTTATAGTTTAACGGTTTTATGTTTTAAATATATGATTATTATTTGACCGTTATATGGTTAATGAGGCTATTGATGGTATGGTAAGTGTGCCCTATATAAGGGTACGTGGCTATGGTTGGAAGGCATATGGTGAGACATGAAACATGCACATGTGTGGGAGTTTAGTTTGTCGGATAATGAGGGTATATATAACGGTATAATCCACCATAATGCAACCACTCTAGCCAAATACCTCTACCAAAGATATTATTACAAACTGTACATATACATACTTTACTTATACACCGTTTTGAGTGCACGGGTGATAAAGGTTCAATGGGGCTTCTTACCTGCACGACGGAGCTCGAAAAGTTGTTGTATCTTAGGAGAAGTTCGTTAGTCAACCCTGTGCAGTAGGGGACGAATCTTCTCTTAGGACAGTGCGCTTGCACGCCTCGACTCGATAAGTTTTCCTATATATAAAACCTATATATTATATTATATTATATTATTTTCTTACTTTATTTCATTTTCTTATCTATATTATTATTCTTATTTCCCAAGATATTTTCATATTATTTTATTTTAATGTTACAGGAATTCCATCCCATATTTTTTATAACATTTCTAGGTGAAAGCGTTTGGCGGTTTGGCGTCGGTTGTGGCAGTTTTATGGAGTGGACAAAGGAGGCAAATGGCTCTTCTTGCGGCGCGTGCAACACTGAGTGATTGAGGGTATTGATCAGGCATTAGTATGACCTAATTTCATATATGTCCTAGTCTATTGGGTTTCAAGGATAGCGACGTAGGGCGTCGTCGTTTGCCAGCATGGTGGCGGTGGTGGGAGGGTAATGCAAATATGCTGGCACTGGGTTTGGATGTTTCTAGGCTTATGGTATCCGCTGGATTGTTGGGCTAGTTGGTAGGCTTGGTGGGCCTAGTTCACATCCAGAATTTAGTTAGACCCATCATTAGCAGGTTTCAGCCATTTTAGAGCCACAGAAGCTTGTTCATTCGCAACATTTTTTTTTTTTTTTTTTTTTGGGTAACAAGCTGTACCATTCTGTAACACTTTCAATGATTATTAACTAGAATCCTTCTTCAAAAATGTTTTTGCTCCTCTATTTCTAAATATACAACATGTAAAGTAAAGATAACATTCTAGCTCTAGTGGCATAGTCTCCTCTTTGTAAGTAAGAGGTTATGAGTTCGAGGACTCACAAAAGACTAGTCGTAGCATTTGAGTTATTTATCTGATAAAAAAAAAATTCCAGCTCTTCTAGTTTCTTGTGGGCAACGGAGTTAGTTATTACATAAAATAAACCGAGTCCAAGTTCCCCAACTGTGAACAAATCACAAGCCCATTTTCTCTCTCCCACGCAGCCACAATTCGATTCACCATTTTCGCTTGAGATTCAAGCAGGATTTGATTCGGTTTGGGGTTTTGGATTTTGTTGAATGTGATCTGTGCGAAGTCGGAGACGAATGGCGGCCGGTGCGAATACGGATCAGCTCGAAGCTTACTTTCGGAGAGCGGATTTGGACGGAGACGGCAGGATCAGCGGAGCGGAGGCCGTCGCTTTCTTTCAGGGCGCCAATTTGCCCAAACCAGTTCTCGCTCAGGTTCGTCATCCTTGGCTTTAACCTTCGAATTTGATTTGTTTCTCAGCATCTGATATTGTGGATTATTGAGCTTGAATATCGAATTATCGTAGTTGATAGTGAGTAGGGAGACTTAGAATTCTGTCTGTCATTTTCGAAGCGGTGGAGCAGAAGTTGAGAGAATAGGGTAGGCAACTTCACTGACTTGGAAATATGGAAGTAAATGCTTGATTTAGGGCTGTTAGTTATGTACATTACCGCATTAACGATGTGAAAGAGTTGGAGGAATCTTGATGCTGCTCCTGTTTCTGGAGCTGTTGCCAATGAGTCTATTGTTTCCTTTGCAACTCGGTTAATTTTTTTCTTGATTCTATTTGTGGAGAAAAACTTTGGTGTAGAAACAGAGATAAAAAGTGTGAGGGAACTCCGACAGGAGAATTAGTAGATTTCTTTACAGAATTCATAGAAGAACTTGCATGAAATTTAACTATGTCCCATAATTGCTCTACTTCGTCTGACACCCTCGTGAGTTTTGATGTTCCTCTCCAGCCAAACAACCCTAAATGTTTCCACCATAGCACATCTATCAATCACCAGGCCCTTGCTCCAGAAAACTCTATTTTTTTCACTGAGTAAAGCCTCACAAGAAGCCGGCTTCACCAACCCAAGCCAGCCTCCCTAAACAACCTTATCGTCAAGGAGAAAAACAAGTGGACTTAATTTTACCATCAAAGCTTTCAGCATTACTTTCACATGGTACCCACTACTTAGGGCTCAAGAGAGATGCACCAGTAAGGCTTTCTCTTTTGCACCATGTCACACTTATCTCAGGCTGGTACCGTAGCCTTCCATATTGCTTGAGAGGGTCCAAAAAGAGAAGAGAAGCCATCCGTTAGTTTCTTTTTATAGGACTTGCCTGAAAAAAAAAAAAAAAATGTTATGATTCTGCTTGGATGGGACCTACGCAACTTTCAGTAACTCAATGAGCTCATTCACTTAATCCCACGATAAAGCAACAGAGGAAAGATTCAAATACCAGCGAGCAATGGATTTATGTAGGCAGATACTATATACTAGGAAACAAAGAATGATAAACTGTTTTCCGAGCCCATCTCTGGACCTCACCCTCCTCACTCCCCACCCAAAAACTGTAAAATGAAAAAGAGTTTAGGCCTTAAAAGATATCTTCCCAGGGTAAGAGCAAAGAAAAAATCTGTTCTTGCGTAAAGAATTGTCCAACCCCTACTCACCATTTAGAATCTTAACCATTTTTATGCACCCCATTTTGCTTTTGATGACAGCATACCGAAGAGAACCCCTTTCCAAACAAAACCTCCAAAGCCGTTTTCCAAGTAAATATTTTTGTTCTTTGTTTCCAATTCCTATGCTTCTTTTAACCTAAGCTTGCCACGACAAGTAGCCACATGTACAGGGATCTTATTACGAGTAATAGATTAGCATGCTGCTCAGAACTGCTTTGGTATATATGAAGCCTTTGAAACTTTGAAATCCTTTTGCCTTTTTATTAATTATTATTATTATTTTTTTACTTCCTGGGTGAAATTTAAACTTTGATTTGGCATGGAACTAATAGCTGATTAATTGTTGTTTGTTTATGACTTGCAGATATGGATGCATGTGGATCAGAACAAAACTGGTTTCCTTGGTCGGCCAGAATTTTATAATGCTCTTAGACTTGTGACTGTGGCTCAAAGCAAGAGAGATTTAACGCCTGATATAGTCAAGGCTGCATTATATGGGCCAGCTGCTGCAAAAATTCCTGCTCCACAAATCAATCTTTCAGCCATATCTGCACCACAAGCAAATCCTATGGCTGGTGCACCTGCTCCACAGATGGGTATGGGGACACCACCAACATCTCAAAGTTTTGGGTTTAGAGGACCAGGGGCTCCTAATGCAGGCATGAACCAGAATTATTTTCAGCCACAGCAAAACCAGTCCATGAGACCTCCTCAAGGCATGACCCCTGGGATGCCTACTAGTGGATATTCCCATCCACAACAGGGTGTGGGAGGTGTAATGAACTCAAATAATTGGCTTAGTGGAAGCACTGGTGCACCTCCTTCTGGTCCCAGAGGGATTAGTCCTTCCATGCCCTCATCTACAACACAACCACAACCTTCAGTGTCAACATCTTCCCTGCCAACAGTTAATGACTCTAAATCATTAGTTCCTTCTGGAAATGGGTTTGCATCCAATTCGGGTTTCTCAGGTGATTTATTTTCTGCAACCCCTGCTCAATCAAAGCCAGGAGCTCCTGGGTCAACATATTCTGCTAGTAGTGCACCTCCGCCATCAGCCATTGTTCCAGTTTCAAGTGGGTCACAATCTTCTAGTAAGCTCAATGCACTTGATTCACTGAGTGCATTCACAATGCAGCCTTCTGGTGTAATGAGACTGAATGAAAACACTACTACTTCCTTCCTACTATTCTCTCTTCATCTTTTTCCTACTTTATAACACGTTATCAGCATGCTTGCTCTTATTTATTTATTTTTTTTCCTTATAAACTCCATGATGATTTATGAGTTTTTGGTGCAACTGTGTTGTTTTTGACCATAACTTATAATCTACGAGTTAAAATTAAGGTTCTATATGATGAGTTGATGACATTCCGCCAAATACCTCAATTATTCATTTTTATCGATTCGGATCCCTCTATGTGCTGCATCTATAATCCATTTTTTGCTACTGTTCCATACACCTTGTTCACACAGCTTTCGTTGCTAAGCATGTTTAATCGTACATGCAAGTTAAATGATTCATATTTATATACAATTTCCAATTAAATATTTTTTATTTGTTATTCTGTTTGTTTGTTTCATTAATTAATAGCTATACCATACCATGGTTATAATCATGAAAATTACAAATTCGTTTTGAGATTAGGTTTCCTCTGATCATAAGCCCCAGAAGCTCACACATGTCTGGGCATAATTGATTTTCGCAGTTTACTTTAATCTCAATTAAGTCTATAACTGTACAAGGGCCTTCTATATATGATCATATCATATGGATTGATTGCAGCAAGAATATTGTTATTTCTTTGTCTGTGCCGTTTTGTTTCCATTACATATCGGTTTTCTACTCTCCTCTGTACACACACACACACATGCGGTGAAATCTTTTTGGATCTGCACCGTAACAAATCATGTTTATCTCGAGTATAAAGTCTAACTTCTCAGGCTTATCTCTGTTGATGCCAATTTTTTCAATTGTTTTTTTTAATCACAAAGTATAAACTTTTGAGAATCTAAGTATGTATTTATCTTGTTTGACTATGTGGATTACTGAGTTTATTTATTATTTCCTTTAATTTGATAAATTGATGTAATAAACTCACATTTATCTAGTTGTGGATCAAAATCAATCGAGACCTGAAGTCTTTTGATTCAATTACAGAGGGGCTGAAGTTCCTCGAGAGTTACACAATCAAAATTGTGACAAGAAATTTTTTCGAAGCTGAACGAGGGCCAGAAGTTCCTCAAAGTTATACAATGATTGAAACCACATATTGTGATCCCTGGTCATATGGGGACATGAAGTTCCTCAAGGGTGATGAAATATAACTTAGAGAATCGCAACATAAAGTATTTCACAGCTTATGCAATTAACGAGGGCTAGAACATCCTAGACATTATATAAACGTATATGAAATCACATGTTTCTTGATCCCTAATTATATGAGGGCATGCAATCCCTCAA
The DNA here is from genome assembly GCF_002994745.2 of Rosa chinensis. Classification (NCBI taxonomy): domain Eukaryota; kingdom Viridiplantae; phylum Streptophyta; class Magnoliopsida; order Rosales; family Rosaceae; genus Rosa; species Rosa chinensis. The sequence continues at coordinate 38,683,215 of NC_037094.1, forward strand.
CTTTTTCGTTATGTTTGGCATGACCAATTGGGTTTCCTCCTCCTTGTCACTATGTGGATTTGAAACTCAAACGACCTTTAGAGTCTGCAGTTTGAAGTTGGAAATTTAATCAAAGCTCGAAGCTTGTGACTACATCTCTGTATAAAGAGAATTTGAGGTTCACCACAAGATATTCTTTTGTTCTTGTGAGTTTGTAAGAAAAAAGAGTATCATATGAAGTTAACCAGGCCAAAAGTTCTGTGATTTCTTCATCCATGGAACCAGAAGTTTCTAGTGTTAATTTATTTATTTATTTTTCTTCCCTGCAATTTTTCTATTTTGTTATGTACTTTTGTTACAGTATTTATCTTTTAAATAATTTTTTTGTTACTTATACAGACCAGCAGTCCTATGCCTCGAACATATAAATTTCGAATGTAATATTTTTGAACAAGAAGTTCAAAATTTCATAGTAGAACCTGAAGTTCTAATAGTAAAACTCAAACCTGAAGCTTTGAGTATAAAAGTGAACTTGAAGCTTCACTTTAGTCACCTCGAGCCTGAAGTTTCGAAGACCAAATTTATTTGAACCCGAAGTTCAAATTATGAAATCTTAGAACTTGCAGTTCGTAGAAAAAAATTCGAACTTGAAGCTTCGATTACACATATGATTCATTCATAGTTTATTTGACTTTATGTCAACTCAAATTGGAAGTTGAATTTTTGTATGTCGATTGATACATTTTTTTTATGCTTACTTAAGGCATTCTTATTGTTTTCTTACATTAATTACTATACCTTAAGTTCACTCTACCTTAGAACCTGAAGTTCTAATTGTGCAGACCCGAGCCTTAAGTTTCGAGAATATGGACAACTTATCGAACAGCTTTAATCTGGGTCAACCTCAAACCTGAAGCTTTGAGGGGATTATTTTGACATCAATTTAAAAGTAAGCAGATATTTAACCGTTGGTTTATGACAAACGAATATGAGTATACCCCAAATTTGTTATAGTGGATTTTGTAATTAAAAGAGATCAGAACATATAGTTCCTTGATCCTTAATTACATGTGGACCTGAAGTTCCTTAATGATCATACTAACTAAATGACCATCTAAAGTCCTTCACTCATTATGGTCATGAAGTTTAAACTCCACATTTCAAGTATATTATTTTGGTCAGAAGTTCAAAGTGCATTTGATGTTAATCTACATCAAACAACAATACAATAATTGAATGTCATGTTTTAACTGTATAACACAGACCAGAAGCTTCGTGTATATCCTATGAGATCTACCGTTCAATTCTTACAAATTTGATTTGTGTCATCTTCAAACTTATGTTTTGAGTGACTTTCAGGCAATGCAATTTTATGAGGCTAATATAACAATCATCTCAGATCTTACATATCTGATTGATAGCTCCAGAAGAGCACACATTATTGTCCCTTTGCATTCTGTGCCCCCAATATTACTAGAGATGTATAATCTCCCTGTCTCATAGATCTCATTGTATAGTAAGAAAGCTGATTGACATGGTTATACCATGAAATGCCACCAGAAGTGGATCATGGCAAGAGAGAAATCAGGAGGCGATGTAAATACTGCCCTAACATCCACACATGTGAGGAAATTGCAAATTAGGTGTGTGTCGCCTATGGTACACTATATGGTGGATGATTATCAAGCCACTTTCGAAAGGGCACTGGTCAAATTAAATTGCATTGACTAATAAGAACATTGGGATTCATTTCACATGCCTGATGTCTTTTGCTTACAATAAGCAAATTGAAAGCATTATTGTGTTATTTCACAAATTTATTGTAACCTCTTGAGTTTTCCATTGAAACTAAATGTTTCTTAATTTGATTATCTTAGAACGTCATGTTCCTCAAGAAGTTGTTACAAAATGAAAAAAAAATCAAAATCTCAAGTTTCTTGGATCTCCAATTATATGAGGGCCTGAAGTTCCTCCCCTCTTTATGACTACACAAATATATATGACAGTGAACTTAAGGTTCTCCACGTGATAAAGTTACTCTTTTATTATGGATTGTAGTTTTCAACTCAGAATTTCGAGTATATCATTTTGGCCAGCAGTTCAAAATGAAGTTGGTCCATTCCAATTATCAGTATTTCACAATTAATGATTACTAAAGCTAAGGTAACACTCATATCAAGAGTTGTAGATCTTGATCTATGACTCTAAATGAGCTACTATCACGTTACCAAATTTGAAATATTGATGTACAAAGTACCTTAAATATGGTTGGAGAAGATTTTTTTTCCGCTATCTGATATATACTGTGTCAAATTTATATAGTAAATTTAGGCATATAATGTCATGAACCAGAAGTTCATTGAACCAAATACACTATTTTGGCTTGACCGGTTACGTCATCTTTGTTGACCATGTTGCATGGAATCACTTACAAGTTTTGATGACTGCAAATCTTACTCACAAGCAAATTGTTTATTTACTGCATATTTGCGAGTTGTCAGTTTAATGAGACAATCCTCCTGCAATGAAGGGGAGAAATATTGTTTCTGAAAAACAATATGAATTTGTGTGAGATATTTATCCACCGTCTCATTTTGATTTTGAGAAATACCTAAGTTAGTGAATTGATAAAACAAAGTGACAGTTATATGCTTAATGCAAAGGCATATGCATGCTTGGGTTAAAGTCCCTAAAACTAACCATATTAGCACAAACAATCTAGATCCCATTTGATTTGTGGGATGCATGTATATCCAATTGACATGGTTCCCCGGAAGAGAATGTCATTAAACAATATCAAAGCTCCTAATATGGCTACACATACAAAGGGTGTAAGAACGCCATTAGGAAATGATGTCTTGGTGATACAATAATAAATTAATATGGTTGATGCTAATGAACAAAGCATGTTTTGACCTAAATCTTGGTTTCGGTTCGCCACCAACCAATGAACATCTTCACTCCAAAGAAAGTGATAGATTTTTGAACGCATTTTTTTGAGTATGGTCAAAATAAGACAGTCTTCCCGCCGTTCGAGGGAGGAAAGACTACTGTTATTTGAATAACGGTGTGAATTTGTGTGGATTATATCCACCAGGTCTAAAGTTTTATCCTCCCAAAAAAGGGAAGATCATACAAGCCCTATAGTGCTCTATATGAGATATAAGTAAAAGGATCCACATTCACTACATAATTCATCTTTGAGAGATGATTGTCCTAGAAGCGACAATATATGCCCCAGAAGTGGCATGGGTACCCAATATCAATAAACTTATTATAGCTAATGCATGCATATAAGAATGTGTGGGATCTATGATTGTTGATCATCGATGATAATTTACATTTGGTAGCTACCAAAAATCTTTAAGGGCTGTATGGATGCTATACCATGTTTCACCATGAATGTCGACAAAGTATATTATTGGCCAAATTGGAAAGAGGCAATTCCAATGAAATAGAATAATTGAAATGTGATGAAATACTTAAACCTTTAACCTTACATGGTACAAAAGGGTATTTATCAAAACTGAAGCTAAATCACTATGACACAGGGGCGGAGCCACATTGGGGCACGGTGGGTCCCGTGCCCCAGTGAGATTTTAAGTATATATATAATTTGGTTCAATATAGGAACTAAGTACTGCCTTGTCGTAGTGGGTGGGGCACATACTTATGTAAGGTTGGTCCTTGGTTCGATTGCTGGTAGCAGCAATGTGTAAATTTTTTTCGATTTTTCTAACATTAATACTATTATCTCCTCTCAGCAATGTGCTAATATTTTTTTTATTTATTTCTTTTTTCCAACATTAATACTAGTAGTTCTTCTCAGAAAAAAAAAAAAAAAAAAACATTAATAATATTTTTTCATATAGTTTCAAAATTCAAATATAAATTATATTTTCATTATGAAAAATTGTCTAAAAATCTAAAAATTATAAGTTTTATTAATAAAATATGTAATTTAAAAAAACTATTGATCTTTTTAAGTACAAAAATAGATATTGATTTTTCCCTAACCTTATTATAATTATTATTTTTATTACAATTTTGATATATTTTAAGTTTAAGTTTAGGTTTTTTTTTTTTTTTTGAAGTGCCCCAGTTGAGATTATTTTCTGGCTCCGCCACTGCTATGACACAATGTCTATTTATCGAGACATGAGATTATGAATATCTTCCCTTATACGAATGACACTTTTCTATAAGTACAGTGTTACATATAGCTATTATATTGACGAGAGATTTATGACACATTGTCGTCGTATATTATGAAGTTTTTTAAAGACACATTGCTAAAAGCAAAATCTCAAAAGTAAGGTGTCATTATAAGCGTATTGCTTATTAATCCTCAAGGGATTCAAATACATGAATGATTCAAATGCAAGTCCATGAAAGGTTGAAAGAGCCTAAAGCTCACTCATAGAATCAAAGAGTCTAAAGCTAGCTCATATGTACTCATTTCGTTCTAGTCAACGAGATCTAAATTGCCTTAATGAGTACTATGACGAGACTACTATCGAATTCGAATTATGATTATTGTGTTGCAACATATTTTAACTTCGCGAAGTTATGAATTACTTAGAGCTCTTGAAGAGCATGTATGACACATATCAATACACAAAGATATTGATGTGTAGCTAGGTATGCCATGATGATTTTTCAATGTTTTAAATGTGTCAATTTCTTTATATTGTTTAGCTATTACTTTGTGTATGAATTTGAGCATATGAGATTGTTTCTAACCTTATCATATGAGGTAAGGCTTACTGAAAATCTTCTAGCTTTGTTGGTATTGCTTAACCTTTGCAGGTATGAAAATTTGTGATGAGCCTCTATATACAAAGCACACATGGTCTCACTTCAGTGATAGACACATCAAACCACTATACATGGTACATGTAGCTTATCGCATACATAATTAAGACTTGCAACAATCAGGGGGAGATTCTCATTAGGGGGAGCATCCAGAAGCATGCTACTTAGGACATATGCGAGTTGTGCTCTTTTTGTCCTTCGACCAGGGTTATTTTTGTTCCACTTGATTTTTGTTACCTGGCAAGGTCTTTAACGAGGCAACAATAAGCGCGTCCAATATCATCATTCATTGGTGGACATCCAAGGGGGAGTGTTGTAAATATTATTATCTATATGGCTGTCCACATAAATACTCATTAGTTGTGTACTTTGATGTAAACCCTACCTCTATTTAAAGGAGGCTAATGAGACTGAATGAGAACACTTCTACTTCCTCCCTACTATTCTCTCTTCATCTTTTTTCTACTTTATAACAATATAAATAATGTTGTAGATTAGATAAATTTTGTTTTTTTTTTAAGTTGATTATGGAAAAAAAAGAGTCCCTTCTCTCTATCGAGAGTTAGGGTTGAAGAGTAGTGGTGCCGGCTATCACCTTTGTATATGTGGTGGTGGCATAGTTGTGTGGTGGGGTTGTTGGATTTGGGTTCTCTTCACTACGTGGTTGTGTAAAATGGAAGAGGTCCTGGTGGATCTGACTAAACGGATGGCCATTGAAGATGAAGAGGACTTGAATGTGATCCAACTAGTGGATCCCAAAGAGGTAGTAGATTGAAAGTTCTGGTTGATTGGTAAACTATTGACAAACAAAACCTTTTGCTTTGAAGCGTTGAGAAGTACTATGAGGCGACTCTGGTCGTTGAAGGAGGAGGTTACCATCTTTCAATGGGAAGATTCAGATAGAATTTTTTTCTCGTTTGGATCCGATGCTGATCGAAGAAAGGTTTTGAAGGGGAGCCCATGGACCTTTGACCATGCGTTGCTGTTACTCTCATCCTCGGATGGGACAGTGGATCCAAAATCAATTCCTCTTGATACCCAAGCTTTTTGGATTTGAGTTCGAGGTATTAAACCTGCTTTCATGACATGCAAATTGGCGAAATGCATTAGGCGACAATTAGGGACCTTTTATCCGGTAGGTGAGGGCTTCGGAGAGGATGGTAGTGGACGATTCCTTTGAATTCCGGTTGGATTGGAGGTGTCTAAGCCGTTGCTGGGTGGATAAAGATCTCTTTGGCCATGGGTTTGCTGCCGGAGAAGTTCCAGTTGGAGTATGAACATCTTTTTTATTTTTGTTTCTATAGTGGCCAATTGAATCATGTTAGTTCGGGTTGTGATTTGCATAAAGATGGGGTAATCACATAGGAGAGGTTTGGAAGGTGGAGAATACTTGATGTTTTTTCGATCGTCCCAGACGGACAGCTTCAAGGTAAACGATTTGGGTTGTTTCCTAAGGCCAGAGGTTGGTCCATGAGTATTACCGAGAATGAACTTGCGGGATCCACTCAGTCACGATTGTAATTTGAAGCCGCCAGGGAGAATGACGGGGAGGAGATGGAAGTGGATCGTGAAACTCAGGGCTGTTAGGAACTTCCTCCGCTCAAACGACGGCAGAGACTTGCAGCCGACGCAAATCCTCAATTAATTCTGCATTCATGTTTGCGTGATTCACCGGATGGTACAAAGGCTAATAATCTGCAATTGAATGAGTGAGATGTTAGAAGGCAATCCCACGATGGTCTCGGTTTGATTCAAGTAGCTACCAAGTTGGGTGGGAAGGAATTGAATACAAAGGAGGCACGTGAGGTGCAAGTGCTCAATGCTGGAGGTGCGCATCTGGGTCACGGTCCAAACTCGGTCCAAGCCCAGCTTTCCAGCCAGTCTGCAGGCCCACTGATTAAAACCAAAAACTTAACCTGTGGGAGTCACGACTCAATCCCTCAATCTGATTTCATTTCGACTGGAGAGAGTGTTCTCACACACAATGAGGGAAATCTTGAGTCTGGGGAAGGAATTAGTGCATGAACGACTAGAGAGGAGGGGAGGGCAACTAGAGGCCGAAGTAGAGGTGGAAAGGGAGGCAGAGGTAGTCGTGGAGGGGGTCGCGGTAATGGGGCAAATAGAGAGCCGGAAGGGTCTGGTTGTCTTGAGACGATGCCGACATCAGGGAAGATATCGACACCAGGCCCAACACCGGAAGCTATGTCAGAGCCAGCCGACAAGGCGAAATCTGTTTACAGACGGCGCAGCTTTCCGGTTGGTGGCCATGGTCGTAGCAGCTCCAAATTTTGATCTTCTCCCAGCAAGTGTTTGTCTACTGAAGGTTCAGGTAATTGTGTAACAGTGATGGGCTCCGGTTCTTGGGCCCATCACGAGCAATGATAGGCGTTAGTTGGAATGTGTGGGGATTGGGGAACCCGCACAATTTTAGAGCTTTGAAGAACCCTGATTTGGTGTTCTTAATGGAAACTAAGAAAAAGAAAGAGGAGATGGCTAATATCTGCTTTAATTTAGGTTTTGGAGGTTGTAGTGTAGTGGGGAGAATAGGACACAGTAGTGGAGGATTAGCGATGTGTTGGAAAAGTCATTTGACAGTTAGGCCTTTGGGTTCTTCTCAAGGGCACATTGATGTGGAGATACAACATGATGGAGGAGTTTTACGGGTTACTGGGTTTTATGGGAATCCGGAAACAACTCTCTGGCAGTTTTCTTAGGAACTCCTACGTTGGTTGGCCGTTTCGGTGAGGGGGCCGTGGATTGTGTTTGGTGATTTTAATGAATTGCTGAGTGTTACGGAAAAGATTGGAGGGAATGAGAGATCGGAAGCAGAAATTAAGAAATTCCGGGAGGCTATTGATGATTGTGGACTACAAGAAGTGGAGTTTTCAGGGCCAATGGTTAGTTAGAGGCGAGGCTCTATAGTTGAGAGGCTAAACAGATGTTTTCTTAATCAGGAAGCAGCTGACTTGTTCCCACACTTTCATGAGGTTCATGTGGATGCAGGGGCCTCAGACCATATCCCTATACTCTTGTTGACAGATGGTGATTTAGGGGGCCAGGCGAGGAGGAAGAATTTTAATAGAAGATTTCAATTTGAGGCATTTTGGGCGGAGCAAGATTGTGGTAGAGTTGTTCGACAAAATTGGGTAGAAAGTGATAGTTTAACGGCAATCCACACTAGTCTGGTTAATGTTTCAAGGACTCTAAAGCAATGGAATGATGACAATATCGGTCATATTCCAAGGAAGATAAGACAACTGAATGAGGAGTTAACAAGGTGGTCTTTTGATAATTTGGACGACAGAGTGCAGCAGAAGAGGAAGGAGGTGGTGGGAGAGTTGAATAAGTTTATGGAACTTGAGGAGACATTGTGGAAACAACTAAGCAAGGTTTCATGGTTGCGAGAAGGTGATCGCAACACAAAATAATTCCATGGGTTTGCAAAGAATAGAGGAAGGAAGAACCGTATTTAGGGCATTAATAATTCAGAGGGAGTTTGGCAGGAGTCTGATAAGGGCATCCAGGAGGCATTCTTGGACTATTTTTCAAAGATGTTTACCTCTGAAGGATGCAATCATATGGAGATGGTTTTAGAGGCGATTCCACAAAAAGTTACTGAGGATATGAATCAGAGGCTTGATTTACCCTTTACAAGGGCTGATATTGAGGCTACGCTGAAACAGATGGGGCCGGACAAGTCTCCTGGTGAAGATGGTTTCTCAGCTCAATTTTATCAAACATATTAAGAGGTAATTGGAGATGACATTAGTAAGTTCTGTTTACAGGTTTTGAATGGCGGGGCTGATTTTCTAGGCCTTAATCATACACTGCTGGCCTTGATTCCTAAAATTGATAATCCTACGGTGATGATTGATTTCCGGCCAATTAGCTTATGTAATGTTTTGTATAAGTTGATTTCAAAGGCACTGGTGAATCGTATGAAAGCAATCTTGCTTGAGGTGATTTCGAGTTTTCAGAGTGCTTTTGTCCCTGGAAGATGCATCCATGATAACGTGATTACAGCATTTGAAGTGGTTCATTCTATTCGCAACAGGCAAACTGAGGATGATCCCTTCTGTGTTTTGAAGTTAGATATTAGTAAGGCTTATAATAGGTGGAGTGGGTGTTTCTTCGAAATATTATGCTGCGACTGGGCTCTACAGAAAAGTGGGTAGCTCTAATTATGAGATGTGTTCAATCGGTTTCCTTTAGTATATTGTGGAATGGTGAAGCAAAAGGAATGATCAAATCGACGCGCGGCTTAAGAAAAGGTGATCCGCTATCTTCATATCTCTTTTTGCTGTGTTCTGAATGACTCACTGGTTTGTTCCAAAAGGCAGAAAGAGAGGGTCTCATCTAGGGAGCTAAGGTGGTGGCAGGTGCATCGGCAATCTCGCATCTCTTATTTGCAGACGATAGTCTGCTTTTTGGGAGAGCAGATATTGATGAACTGACAAGGCTAAAACAGTGTTTATTATTGTATGAATGTGCGGCTGGACAGAAGATCAACTTTCAAAAGTCTGCAATTGCTCTTGGACCAGGTACTTCAGGAGACTAGGAGCTATCTATTACCCAACTTCTTAGAGTTCCCATGGTTCCATTTCATGAGAGATACTTGGGGTTACCAACGGTTGCGGGAAGGAATCAAAAGGAAATGTTTAAAAGGATACATGAGCGTCTTGATTATCATTTACAGGGGCGGCAGTCCAAACTCTTATCCAAGGCAGGAAAAGTTGTGTTGATCAAGGCCGTTGCGCAAGCCATCCCAGCCTACACTATGTCGGTGTTCAGATTATCAAAGGGTATTTTCCTAACCTATCAATCTAAGGTTGGTAAGTACTGGTGGGGTAATGGAGGTAAGAAGAAAGGAATACACTGGTGCAAGTTGGAGGTCCTATGCAAGAATAAATTAGCAGGAGGTTTGGGTTTTAGGGACATTGAGTGTTTTAATCAGGCCCTACTAGCGAAGACTTTGTGGCGGATTGTGCTCCATCCTGAAGCTTTGGTTAATCATATCTTACAGTTGAAGTATGGCATTGGAGGTAATTGGGCAGAGGCTCAAGTGGGAACAAAGCCGTCATTTATTTGGAGGAGTCTTGTGTGGGGAAAGGAATTGTTGTGTGCAGGGATTCGCTGGAGAGTTGGGAATGGCGAAATTACAAGAGTCTGGGAGGATAAGTGGTTGCCTTCACCATGGACCTTCTGGATTATTACTCCGAGATTTATGCCTGAGATACCATAAACCAATTGATGGAGAGGCCAGGTTTGTGGAATATTAATTTCATTAAAGAAAACTTTCTCCCGGTGGATGTTGAGAAAATTCTCTTTATTCCTCTTTGTGAACGAAGTGGGGGGATGTGGCAATTTGGCATTTTACAGAAGATGAGTATTATACAATGAAATCTGGGTATTGGTTTGGAATGGAGTTGAAGCAGGTAGGTTTGAGAACAGAGTTTAGTGGGGGGAATGATGATTCAAACTCCAAAAATGTATGGATTATTCTTTGGGGTCTAGCGGTCCCTAACAAAGTCAAGCTGTTTTTATGGAGAGCTTGCCATTCTTTCCTTCCTTGTGTTGAGCGTTTGTTCAAACGCAAAGTTTGTACTCATGACGAGTGTGGTAGATGTGGAAAAGCGAGTGAAACCGTTTTACATTGCCTTTGGAAATTTCCAAAAGGCCAGAAGGTTTGGAAGAAGATGTGGTTGGGAGGCTTTGTTAAACATTGGAAGGAGTTGTCTTTTACAGTTCTTGTGCTTCATGTGGCTGCAGTTGGTTCTCAAAGTGAATTGGAGCTATTTGGATTGGTTAGTTGGTGGATATGGAAGTGTGGAAATGATGTGATTCATGGTAAATCAGAACTGGAAGCCAGACAGATTGTGCAAAAGAGTTTGGAGTGGCAACTTGAACTTTCAAGGGTATAGCTCAGTAGTGTTATTTTGTAAGGAGGGCATCCTGGGAATGGTGGTGAATCTAGTCAACAAGTTGAAGGAGTAGAGCCTCAGTTGTTTTTTGATGGTGCAGTTGATGTATCAAGGGGATGTGTAGGGGTGGGTGCTGTGATTTTAAGTGGTACGGGTCAGTTAATGGGTGCAATGTCTATTCCTTTACCAGTTCCTATTAAACCTTTAGCAGCAGAGGCTTTAGCTAAGGCATGCACTAAAGTTTGGTAGAGAATTGGGGCTGAGAAATATGAGAGTTTATGGTGATGCTCTTAATGTGCTCAATGGCCTGAACATTTCTGGATGGGATTTGAGTGCTATTGGAGGTGTATTAGATGCAGTTCGGTTGCTTAAGAGGGAGTTTGATATGTTTTCTTGGAATCATGTGAAGAAACGCTCCAATTTAGTGGCTCACAAATTGGTGAGAACAACTTTATCTCTGGTTCAAGCCATGTTCTGCAAAGATGCAGGGCCTCCATATTGATGCATTCATTTGAGTTAATAAAATTCTTCTTTAATAAAAAAAAAAGAAGTTGATTCTGGAAACAGCGTTAAAAATTATTTGTCAATCCTAAATACAAGAGTTGATTCTAAAGTATGAGTATCAGATGCTCTTCGTGAGATTGATCTTTCCGGTATGTCACCACTCTTGTAAAGCAAATGCAGTTGGCTAAAGATGCAACCATTGCTATTTGGTGCATGTTAGGGTACATTGTTTTGTAGATATTCCAGCTATTATTGCGGGACATTCTTTTGCCGCTAATTGCAAGTTGGGGTTAAGGCACCATGTCCCCCCCATGTATCATGTTTCATTAATCAAGGCTTAAGGAAAGCCGCACTGCCCTTCTTCAAAAAAAAAAAAGTATGAGTATCAAAATCATAAAGACCGGCGTAAAGATTCACAAAATTTACTAACTACAATAAATAAAGATTGAACAAAGTTTTAAAATGATAAAAATCTAATAAAAACAACACCAAAACCTATAAAAACTCAATTTACACTTCTAAAAATTAACAATTATTCTCAACTCTTTGAGCCTACATTGACAGGACCCGCCCCCGATTTCACCCTGAAATCCGAAAAGGCCCTGCGGGGCCCACCTTAGAAGAAATTCTACCAAAAATTTGACAGAACTTCCCCTAAAAATGGACAACCCAAACCTTGTAGAAAAACAATTACACTTCTAAATCATCCATCCTTATTCTCCTGGAGCCACCCTGCTCCCTATATCACAACATCTCTCATATCACAAAACAATTCTGAAACTTAAGAATATTAATCTCAAGAGTTATCAGAGCAATCTATTTCTCAGGCGTTCAAGAAGGTAGAATACAAGATAAACGAACAATACTTTTATAATACGGAAGCTATGACAGCTATGCCTCAACCCCAAGTACGCTCGACCTCAAGCTAAACTGGCCTGCAAACTGGGCATTTAAAACCGAAGGGCCCAGGGAAAAACATTTAAAATCCGTTAGAGTGAGTGGACGAAAAATAAGTACTTTCAAATGTATAAGTAAAACTTAATTCTTTCCCAAGTTATTCTCTAAAATCTCGCATGCAGTAACAATCTTGAAAACACTCTTATTCATCCTCTTTACTGAAATCTCAATCACGTAACAAGAACATCTTGAAATCTCTTAAAATCTCATCCTCAATCCTTATAAAAACATCATTTTCATGAGGCTCGTTTGATGACTAGAAAGGACTGCTATCTAGTCATCTCATGTCATCTAGGAGGGACTGCCACCCAGATGACGCATCGGAAGGGACTGCCAACCGGAATAGGAGGCGGTGGATAGAAGGGACTGCCAACTAGCCACAAGTAGTAGACGGGACTGCCGACTAACCACAGGTAGTAGACGGGACTGCCGACTAACTACCTCATGTCATCTGGAAGGGACTGCCAACCAGGTGACGCGTCGGATGGGACTGCCAACCGAGCTGTAGTCTGGAAGGGACTGTCAACCAGACTATTACCTAGAAGGGACTGCCAACTAGGTAAGATACGCATGCGCCAAAACTGGCCTCCTTGATAAACTGAATAGCCTCCTCAAGAAACTGAAAATAACCCCTTTCAATTACTTGCTTTCGGAAAGAAACTCGGTATTACTTCAATAAATCAATAATAATTCACCGAAAGCATAACTCAGGATTAACTCACTAAATCAAACCTCAATAAATCCTCAAAAGCATCCTCGAAAGCATAAAATCAAATACTCTGTAAATCAATAAATGTTTTCGGAAAGAAAACTCAATCTAACTTCAAAGCTGATAAGTACGGAGCTCAAAGCTCAATAAATTTCGATAAATCAATCATGCTCAAATATTCGATGAAACATTCGTACTCGTGAATCCTCATAAAAAACCGATATTCGAAATCCAAAATTCTCATAATATTTTCTGAATCAGTCACTTCCCGAAAATCATTTCTCAACTCAATAACTCCTGAATACTATCTCAAAAATCTACTAAAAGCCCTCAGGAAGGAATTTCAATACTAATCTTGTAATTCATAAATAAATCTCGATAAATCAACGCTCAAATATTCAAAACATAATTAAATCTCAATTGGAAGAAAATAATAATACTGCATGCGGAATTAATTTAAAAACAAATGTCCACTCACAGTACTGTTTAGGCGACCATGCATACGAGTTCCTTTGTCGAGCAATAGCTCGGTACATCGCTCTGTATACAATTATTTTCCGTGAATAACTATTCAACAATTAAATACGATTCTCAAAATCAAATCCTCATAATTACATCTCCACTTCTTCGCGGATGCAACCCAAATTATACCACTAATACAATTTCGTTAATTTAAAGATTCCAAGGCAGAACCGAGAGATATCCGACGGCCGGATTCTCGTAATTCGATAATCGAAACCCTAAACTTAAAAAATTCATAAATAATTCCAAGCTTCTCCAAAATTCACCAAATTTCATATACAAGCTCTACAATATTTATAGGATTTAATGGGCTAAAAAATGGAATTAAAACACAGCCCAACACGCCTCCACGCGCCACCCACAGTGGCGGCGCGTGGGCCCCACGCGCCGGCGGCAACTACCTCCGATGGCCACCAAAATTTGGCAGCACCATCTACTCAACAAACCAAACCTCTTTCTCAACTACAACAAGTTCCAATTTTACCTGGAAGAGCTCCAATTAGGCCGGTGAAATTTTTCCAGAAAACTCCAAGAACCCTAGAAATTGAAATTGTTAATTCGACCTCTACACTGCAAATTGAAATGAAAGACCTTAGGGGAAATGATCTATGTCAAAAACCGAACCTTCGACGCCAATTTGGTGGCCGGAGACTGCCGGAATCGGAAAATATCGACGCTGCCTCAAAACTGCTACAGTGACCGTCATCTTCTTCTCGTTGCTGCACCTTCCACAGTTCATATTAAGCTACGAAACGAACCCAGAAATGAAGAGAAGGAAGAGAGCTTTCCAACGACATCTTATACGTCAAAATCCGTCGCCGGATGGAGGAGTTATGGCCGGAAGAAGGTGACGAGGTCGGAGAGGAAGAGAGAATCGGGGAGAGAGAAAGGAGAGGGCTCGGTAAGTTTCCGAAAATGGAAACTTACCACAGTAACTCGGCTATTTATAGAAAATTACTATGAACAGTAACTTTAGTATTTTGGCCATAACTTTCGCATATGAACTCCGATTTTTACGTACCACATATGCACGCGCTCAGTTTAACGTCCTCTACAACTTTCATGAAGGAAATTTTCTCAAATTTTGACCCGAACAAAAAGTCAACTTTTAGGGCCCCCTAAAAACATTGAAACGACAGTAAAAGTGAAAATAAAAGTTGTTTACCGTCCAAATGACTAGTAAACCGGTGAATTCGGGTTCGGGACGTCACATACATGCTGCCCACAATCACAACAACCAAACTCCACAACAATCACAAATACAATATCAATCCAACTCTTCTGAATATCCAATATCCAACAGTTTCTCAATTACAAATACAACTTCCAAATCAAGACAATAATTTCACATGTTTTTAGAGCAATCTAAAGAGGAAAATAGAACAAACCACACGTAGGCTAAATAGGTAACCTAAGATCAAAATAAAGCAACGGCTGATGTTTTGCCTCAACTCCTACTTAGCAAAACCAACTGAACTGCAAACTGAGCAATTGAAACCGAAATATAGAGGAAAAGTATTTGGAAGAATCTTAAATAAAAGGGAAAATAAAGAAGATTTTAATACTTTCCCGTTTAATTCTTTCTTAAAAACCAATGCATGCCACACTTTATAAAATCCTTTCAAAAACCGAAACGAAAGTCATATATCAGACCAGCTTCGCTTCGCTGGTCAAGTAGTGAAAGAAAACTGAAAACTCGTAAGTCAGGATCAGCCTCGCTGATCAATTAGAAAAAGTAAAATAGGAGAAAAATGATCACCATACAATGATGAGCCTCCCAGGCTTGGGTAATAGCCTCTCATGTTAAATACTCTCTTTACTCCTATAATATCATCACACCACTAAGGCGGAGGGGATACAGGGCTGTGGTGAGCCTGCCACTAAGGTTAAAAATTTATTAATTTATTTTTCACCATTAAATTTAATCCATCGCGTTTTTCTAGTCGTCGGATTAGAAATTAAGTGATTATATATTAATTTTTTATTTTCAGAACAAACGAATTTGGGCCATTTATTTTGAAATAAATAAATTTGAACCGTTGGAGGCAGCACAGTGACTCCAAACATGTGGGCTTTACATGTCGCTTTCACTTATCGCGCACATGTTAAGCGCATTCGTCTGCTTCAGAACCTTTTTTTTTGTCCTTAGCGCGAGTTCATTTTGTACTTTCTCTCCAGCGCGTCGCTCAACATACTCAATTATTCCAGTGTATGCTAGGGCTCAGTTTATCTCCAATAGAAGGTTCAAAGTCTATATTTTAGACCATGGTTGAGCAAAAACCATCTCCAATCATGTATTAGGTCTATTACAAAAATGTTCCATGGTGGTCTAAAGTCCATTTCTTGGTCTAAATATAGACCACCATTTAAACCACCAAAGTTGGCCCACTTCAAGCTTCAAGTTGCATGATTGCATAATTAATCCAAAATAAATTTGATTTTATGAAATCTTTAATTTTATGAAATAAATTTGACCTAATAGTTTATTATAATAATTATTATTATTTATTAGTGGTATGATACATCAACTAAATATAATTATGAAGTATAATACAAAATGAGCCGTTACAATAATACTTTACTATATTTATTCATTACAATAATTGAAAAAAAACAAAAAAAAAAAAACAAAATAACGGTAAAAACGACACGTGGCATGTAATATCCTATCCAAAAATTTAATAAGATTCGATAAAGATAAAAAGTGATTTGTGCAGATAAAAATCTAATCGGTAATCTATAGAGTTGTGTGTGAATCGACACGTGGACTCGAAAAGTCTTATAACAATATAGTAAGATTTCTTTAATCATTAAAATTATATTTTTGTCTCTAAAAATAATTATAAGTATACTTGAATTAGTAATATAACTGAAAACACTTATAATTTTGAAGTATACAAAATAAAAATAATAAAATATATTAAAATCTATAATTTAGATCTCAAACGATTGGAGTTGGAAAAATTATAGACCTCACTATTTGGATGAATAGTACCATTCAAAGGTCTAAAATTTTAGACCATGGTCTATTTTAAACCTCCACGATTGGAGATGGCCTCACGTAGGTTTCCACCGAAGCCAAAATGACTTTTGTCCTTCAATCCTCCGTTAAAATGACGCGAGTTTTGACGAAAGAGTCATTTTGACTCCACATTGGATTGGGTTGGAGATGCTCTGTTGGATTGGGCTAGCCATTTAGGCTTTGTCCAAGGGCCTCGGATAGAATTAAAGTTAGCCAAACCTCGGCTAGAATTGGTCTCGGCTAAAGTTATCCGAGCCTTAGCTTTAATTTTTCGGCTAAAGCTAGCCCGCAAAACATGGTCAAATAAGTGAGGCTACTAACAATACTTCCAAAACCGAAACAGAAACCAAAACACACATGACAGTGTGACACGCCAATAACATTGACAATTTGACAGGTCAAGAATACGGGCAGGTTCACTGCATTCATTTGATTCAAGTTCATCCTTGATACAGTACACAGTAGTAGTTTACGAGAAGCAACTCTGTCTTAGGCTTTGCCCCATTTACACAAGACTCATCACTGAGACACTGACTGTTGCTTTGCAAAATTCCAAAAGCCGTTTTCAGAATTATTTTCTACCCAATAACTACTTAATTTTCACTCATAGTTCTAGATTGCGTAGCTAGCTATTTTACTACTAGATTTCTTCTCCTTTTACCTTTCAATGAAACTAACTGTACATCCAAGACTGTAGAGATGCCCAACCCTCTTTGCTGACTGAACTGCACCAGTTTTTCTGCATCACACAAAAAACCATGGTGGTGCCCTATTTGGTTTACGCTCTTTCTTGCACAATATGCCAAATCTCTCTGTTTTAAGTAGAGCCTACTCCAAGGAAATCAATGAATGGCATCACGCTCGTCTTCTCATTTTGATCTTCTCCAGACATGGAAGAAACATTATTATTGTTGGTCCTGTAGGTGGTAAGTACTGATTCATCTCCAGAAGTTTCTGAGTTTGAAACTGTTGACTGACCGTTCTCATTGCCCTTGATCCTGCAAGACTCTGCAACGACAATATGCAATAAGTAGCAAAATTTTGATTAAAACAAAAGGTTACTAGGAAAGAAAAAAAAAAAACAAATAGTATGCATTTGATTTTATGACTCGGAGTGGAAAACGAAACATACTCATTTGTGATCCAAAGATTTTGTGTTGCTGAAATGGATTGATGTTCTTGAAAAAGCTGGGAACAAGTGGTCTGTTTGAGGGAGTGAGGGAAATATTAGTACATGTTGAGGCAGAGGCTGCTGAGCCAGATTCATCATTACTGGTGTTGATTGATATCGTTGAACGATCACTAAAGGCATTATTCTTAGTCCCATCTTCTTCATCATGATCATGATGAGGAATAATAATAGGCTGAGAACTAGAGGAGGGCTTTCTTCTCTTGTAAACGTTGGATTGCTCTCTGTGCTTTCTAGCCATGATGACATGCCAATGGTTCTTGACAGCATTATCAGTCCTTCCAGGGAAGAGCCTCGCAATCATGGCCCATTTGTTGCCATAAAGTCTATGAGCAGATAAAAGCCTCTCTTCTTCTTCCTCATTGAAAGCCCTTCTGTTGATCCTTGGATCTAGCTGGTTAAACCACCTCAGTCTGCAACTTTTCCCTACACAAGAAAACAGCCGGCATATATACATTTCCAAAATTAAAAACAAGAAACTAGTTTGATTATTGCTATTACCTGATCTGCCATCAAGATGCTCAGCAATCAAGTTCCAGTTTTGAGGACCAAACTGGGCCACAAGTTCTTTGAGTTTGGAGTCTTCAGCTGGCCTCCAATGGCCTCTAACACAAAGCTTAGTTTTGCCAGCAGCGGTGGTCTGTATAACGTCATCATGATCAGATTCATCTCCAACAAGATTCAGATACATGGTGCTCTTTCTGTCATGAACACCATAACCCATTTCCGAATTAGCCACGACTCCAAAGGTGGTTTTTGAGAGACACAGTTGTGATGGGAAAAAGTTCAAATCTTGACGATAACTAGAGTCACTCCTCATCTGGTGATGCTGTTGAGGACCCATTAATTGACACACGCACCCACACCAGAAAAACCAAACCCCCAAGAAACAACATGAACAAGCTAACTAAACTGGGTACTTGCCGACACTATAAGTGCAATGGCAACAGTTAACAAGGGGGTTTTGGTTTTTCTGTAAGACTGGTTAGCTATAGTGAACCACAGAAAGAGCTTAGAGAAAAATGGATTTTGTTTTGGGAGAGAAGGAAGATATGATGAGCAACAAGTCTAAAGGCAAGAGGGAGAGTGAGAGGAAAGAGTTGATCAAAATCTGGGCTTTATAGAAAATGTGAAAGGAGAGAGTGTGCAGTTGATGCATTTGAATAGAGATCCGCTCGTGTGGGTGGCGAAGGTGGTGGGACGTGAAAACAAAACATATGCTTTGGGTTGGTCTTTGTTGGTTGCTTTGTTTTGTGTGAATAGCTTGTCTCGTTCTTCCTCGGGCTTTGGGGAAAACCAGAATCTGTTTGTCCATTTGCGAATCGTTTCTCTGCTTTTTTCAAATAACGGAAATTTTCACGGAACAGAGTCTTACTTTTATGCGCATCACCTCTTGGTTCCCATAACTGAATATCATTTGTTTAATATTATAATCGTCTAATTTATTTTTGCACCACTTCAGTTTTCAATTCCTACTTGTTATTCTATTATATTTTCTGTTCCCATTTTGAACTATGCATGTCGGTTTCACTCAATGGAATACGATGCTATATTCTATATTTCAAAATTAAGGTTTTGTGCATTCCAAAATTTTGATCACAGTTATGGATAGTGCAAGTACCTAGTAGTAAAGCCTAACTGCGTAAACAAAGTGCTTCATTTGGGAAAAAATAAATGATTGTAATAATGTAGATAAAACAGGAAGACAGAAACATGAGGGAGGTAGAAATCTGTGATTTATTCTCATTATTCGTAGGGTTTACACTATAAAATATAACTAATAGGTATTTATGTAGACAACCACTTATATATACTATTTACACCTCTCCCTCCTGAATGTTCACTAATAATATGGTGGTGGACGGGCTTAATGTTGCCTCATTAAACAAAAAAATAATAGAGAAATTAGAGAGACAGAATATATGACAGAGGTAGGAGTCGTTTCATTCTCATTAGACATTTTTATATAGGAGTTGGCAACTAGGTTGAATAAAAAACTCTTAGATCATTCTAGAGTTTATAAAAATAAGGGCAAATTTCATTTTACCTTTTGGATCTTTATACTGTAAATCACTTGTGTTCCTACACTTTTAGTTTAATCACGATTGCCCTGTACTTATCATTTCAATCAATCTTGTCCAATCCTTAGCTTTTTTTGCCAACTATTGGGTAATATATTTTCAAACGTCACTTATGATTTAATTTTACATTTCATGTAAGTGAACCATCATCCAACAAGATAGCCCAATAGAGCCGCATTTTTACAAAACAATTGACGGAAAATCTAATAATTGGATAAGATTGATTAAATTGGAGAACAAATGGGTACACATGATGAAATTAAAAGTATTGGGACAATTTAAAGTGTAAAGGTGAGGGATGTAAAATGAAATTAGCCAAAAGAAAAATTATATATAGAGCAAAGTATGTTGATAACATGCTATAAAGTAGAGAACAATAGAGAGAGAATAGAGAGAAATAATATATGAGGGAGGTAGAAGTCTATATTTCATTCTCATTAGACCTTTTTTTATATAAGAGTTAGAGTTTACATCATAAAGACATGCCTAATGAGTATTTACTTGGCTATATATATATATATATATATATATATATTTACAACAATGATCTTACTTACAAAAAAAAAAAAAAGGATTTGGAATTCTAGTTGCCTGGCTTTGGGTCTTCAGCGATGCTTTTATGCTATGGGCATCAATTCAGTGTAGATGTGTTATTTTGTTCACTGAAGTCACCACATCTCTTCAAAGGTCCAGACATTCGTTTTGAGTTTTGAGCTCGGTTATGCGGGCTTAGGATGTGACTGAAAAGAAACCCACATTGATACTATATTAAACAGCGGCAAGCATGACCAGTGGCTTACTACCGCACCGATTCAATTTTGGAATTTAATTTGAAAAGTTTTGTACAATAGAAAACAAGCCACCTACTTATAAGTTATATTTTATCTTATCACTTTCCTAAACTGTGATCTTCACTCTCCAACAAAATGCATGTTAACGAGTTTTAGTTGGATCTCTTACCAATTTCAAGAGAGTTCTTCACATTCGAATAAGATTGACTTATAATTTTTTAATGGTTGATTTTGATGAGAATGGCTGCATTTGGTTCGATGGTCAGTGGATCTATCATGCTTTTAGCAACGGTCACCTCGAAGTCATTTAGAGTCTCCCTCAAATCCGCAGTAATGGTAGACCGGGGTGATCAGAATCCTCACATATGGGTCTGTTTAGGTGCATGTCGTTGTATCACCTTGGCTTGCCAACCGGTGTGAGACTGAGAGATTGAAAATAACGACCTAGATGTACGTGTTTGTGATGGAGACTCCCTAAAAGGAAAGACATACACTAACATAGAGCTTGATCGACTATGGAATATAACGAACTTGATTTTATTTTCAAATGGGGGTCGCTTTCTGGGACATTTCAAAAGGAAATTGTGTTGGCCACTTTGTTGGTTAACTGTATAATTGTGACTTGTGGGAGATCCTAGGGGTCAAAAGTTTTAACACTATATATATATATATATATGGTTCGTTCAAGCAATATTGCATGCAACAAATTAAAGGTCATCTGTCACCCAAAGAAAACAGAAAAAGAGCATGAAATAATAGACAAAAAGATCACTGTGTAGGAGAGGGACATCAATTTTAATTATATTGCAGCACTAAGATGGATGGTGATCGACCAAACTAAACAGAACTAGCCTAACGGCATGATATATGGGTTCTAAACTAAGCGGAATATACATATTGTTCTCATCGATACCTAAATACAGAGGCAATAAAATAAATAAATTGCTTTATTAACGGCAGAATATTAAGAACTAAGCACGAGTAACCATCTTCTACTAAGTTGTCGTCATTATTAAATTTTTGGGTTTTTTACTTCAACAGTGTCTGAACTATTCGAGGACTTTTGAAATGATACCTGAACTTTCAAAGTTATCAATGTGATACCTGAACTCATTTTTTCATATCAACATCATACCTGTGGTCAATTTCCGTCACAGAACCGCTAACTATGACCACGTGCCCAGCACGTGAGGCACAAAATAAGGGTAAAAGACTAATTTACCCTCAAAAGTATATACTTCAACAGTGTCTGAACTCTTCGAGGACTTTTGAAATGATACCTGAACTTTCAAAGTTATCAATGTGATACCTGAACTTATTTTTCGTATCAACGTCGTACCTGCGGTCGATTTCAGTCACAGAATCGTTAACTATGACCACGTGCCCAGCACGTGAAGCACAAAATAAGGGTAAAAATGACCTATCCCACTTCCCTTTGTTCTTCATGAGACCCGTCGTACCTTCAGTTCTTCTTCTCCATTTCTATTTCCTTTTTCATCTGCAAAATGCAATCAGATGGGATGATGACATTTCCTAGCAAAATGCAAAACCCAAAGCAAAACTTGAATCCAATTCTCTGATGGACGGACACTGCCGGGGACTCCATCTCGTCAGAGTTCTCCAAGCACAACTTGCACGATAGCTTTGCTTCTCTGAATTTATTGCAGGCCGGAGCGGTGTAGACGGTTTCACGACTCTTGGCCTCCAGATCTGAGACTTGGAATTTACTGGAGATTTCAGACAGAGGGATCAGAGAGAGAGAGAGAGAGAATATGGCCGGCAGCAATCCAGTCCTTCTTGTGCAGTTTGCCGGAGATATGACGGAGGCGGGCCACACCGTCGTGGCACTCAGCTTCCTCATCGCAACTAACATCACAACATAAGTTCATGAATTTCAAAAATAGTCCATGTCTTTGTAATTGAATCAAAATCTACAAAAGTGAAGGAGACTGAGAGTCTTTCTCTACAACTCTCTTTATCTCTCAACAGTGGCGAAAAGGCGAAGGATGGTGATAATGGGAGAAAACCCAAAACTGATTTTTCCACGACTGCGTGTATGTGTATAACTATATCTATCTGTATATGATTTATCGAACAATGGGGCAATGATCATTTCACTGATTCCAGCTTCTAATCAATTTGTCCAAAAAAGAACTGGCATTTGGTTATTCGCGGCTGTAATATCAGTACTTAGTGGGAGCATCGGACGAGGTACTCCGGCGAGGCAATCGGCGGCGGTCGGGCGGGTGAGGAACAATCTGAGGGTTTTACGACGGCGGAGGTGGATGACGGGGCTGGCGGATAGGCTGCGCATGGGGCTTCAGGCGACGACGGGGCATCGAGTGGTGAGGAGTTTGAATTTTTGCAAGGTAGCCATATCGATCTAGCTGAGTTCAATGTGGTTGTAGTCAAGTAGTGCTTGGAAAGGGTTGGGTGGTTGAGAGAGAAGGTGAGATCTGATTTGCGGCCATGGCTTCCAAATGGAGGGGACAAATCAGAGGGAATAAGATGTCGAAAAAGAAAAACAAGAAAGAAAAAAAGAAAAAAACATAAAAAACAATACTTTTGAGGGTAAATTAGTCTTTTAACCTCATTAAGTGCCTCACGTGCTGGGCACGTGGTCATAGTTAACGGTTCTGCGACCGAAATCGACCGCAGGTACGACGTTAATACGAAAAAATTAGTCCAGGTATCACATTGATAACTTTGAAAGTTCAGGTATCATTTCAAAAGTCCCTGAAGAGTTCAGACACTGTTGAAGTAAAAAATCCCGTGAAGAACTAAAGGAAGTGAGAAAGGTCATTTTTACCCTTATTTTGTGCCTCACGTGCTGGGCACGTGGTCATAGTTAGCGGTTCTGTGACGGAAATTGACCACAGGTATGATGTTGATATGAAAAATGAGTTCAGGTATCACATTGATAACTTTGAAAGTTCAGGTATCATTTCAAAAGTCCTCGAAGAGTTCAGACACTGTTGAAGTAAAAAACCCTAAATTTTTCAGCGGCTGATCCTTCCGGCACAACGTCAGTTGCTGAACTCTGGGTCTGGCAACCAGTTAAACAATATCCACCAAAGCCCAACCCAAGTAGGCAGGAGACAAAAAAAAAAAAATATATATATATATATATATATATATTAATGTCATTTGTACGGTTTGTCTAGTTTAAAGTGCATGTCATGTCAAAACATTTGTTTAAAGTTCTCTAAATAAAAAATAAAAAATAAAAAAGGAGAAAACAGGTCAATTTGAACAAAATATATTAATGTAACGTAAATCAAAACTAGGAAATGTTAATTGCAGGGTGTACTTTTCCACCGCCTAAGGGGCGAGGGGCTCTCAAGTCTCAAAGCCAGAGAAAGTTGCATTTACCTTGAATTTACCAAAAAAGCCCAGCCATGATTACATTATTCCCCCACTGAAAAGTGAAAAACATTCATCAAAAAGAAAAGAGACAAGAAAAGTGAAAAGCAGGTGAAAGAAAGAAAATATATCAGATCTCGTAACAGAAGAAAGAGATTGACAGCAGAACCCGCTGCCGTTTCGTTTTTTTTTTATTTAACAGATACTGGAATAAATGTCTTTGTTTTTTTTTTTTTTGGCTATTAAGAGCAAGTTCACCAGTAATTAAGAAAAGGTAAAGTCGAGAAATCAAGAATTCAACCAGTTAAGTTACTATTTACTGTCACTGGACATGAGTTTCCACCCATTTTTTTCTTGACTGGTCAAGACTGTTCATTTTTTTTACTGTTCATTGACTTTTTTTTTAAAAAAAATAAAAATATATTTGATGATAATAATGGAGATTTATGGATAATTAATGTCATAATTATGCAATTTACTATTTTTCTAATATTTTGGTGTGCTTTTAATTTAGCTAATGTCTTTGTTTTTTATGTCAGTGTGATTTTAATTTTCTCTTCGGTATTATCTTCTTCACTTTGAGGTCTCTCCTCTTATTCGGCCACTTCCCGTGTGTTTCTCCTTTGTTTGGCCATATTGGAAAACAAAAAAAATTTGGAATATGAAAGCAATAGCAAGAGGAGGAAGTGTAACTATGAAATATATTTTTTTGGGTGTGAGATGTTAGAAAAAATTGTAGGTATTTATAGGTAAATTTTTACAATTTTTTTCCTTACCGTTTACCTAAACACATATTAATTTCATTGCCGTCAGATCCTCCTCTTAATTGAAACCAGCGGCCCAGATTAAAAGATCGTTGGATTCAAAATTTCTGTTCAGCCAACGGCTCGTTTCCACTTGGCGATGCCCAGCCCCCCGTCTGTCGCTAAGCGACAAAAAACTGCGTCACACGCATTGCTGCTCGCTCTGCGTCGTCAGTGCGTTCCACTCACTCTTCTGGCGCGTCTCTCTCTACGCGTTAGTGGGTGACATCAGCCATGTGGGTTCCTCGGGCCGAGCTGGCAGCTAGGCAGACTGGGTCATGGAATTAGTCACGGGCTTGCCCCTTTTTTTGGCTTTGGGCATGGAAGGGCAAGCCTTGCCCGGTCAAGCTTGGGCCGGTGGAAGCCCTTTTTCTCCTTAGCCCGGTCACCACATCATCATTCCCTTCTTTTGCCCGGTCAAACCGAGACCGCTGCACTTGCTCTAAGGGATCATTTTGATCGTTGAGTTTTTAAGTCTTTAAAAATATATTATTCATGTAAATTTTTAGCTAAATTGATGGTCGTAAATGTATTCATAATTGTGATTTATTATTATGAACATAAACATATTCGAGTTAGACAGATTATCAATTTGAATAAAAATTCATAGAAGTAATTTATTAATGGAGTCTTAAGAACTCAACAATCAAGAGGTCAATATTGGGTCACAAAATTGGTCTCATAAGCTATACTTTACGATAGCTAATCACTCACTAGAAGAGTTTTGCAATAAATAATTAAATTTTTAACAGTCTGTAAAGAAAATGATAAGATTTTAGGCTCACAAAGCTAGTATTAATGGTAGTGGGCATCGTTTCATTTTCTTTAGTTTGTAACGTACACGCAGTAGTTTAGGTTTATTTTTGTCGATTGCAAAATGGCCGTTTTGTCTTGTTCCCAAAACCGTTTTGGTGTTTTGCCTCGTGGGTTGGGTAGGTTGCACGTGCGGATGGATTCCTGCAGGGTTACACGTGAAGGGTCAAGGGCAACGAAATCTAGGAAGATAATGGGGGGAAAGTGGGTCCCCGCGGTGCAGAGAGTTGTTGAGCGAAAGTTACGTGGGGAATTCGGAAGGACGGTAATGCCCTTTGTGAAATGCAGTCGTGCGGCCTCGACGACCGAGCTAACTCCTTCATCATCATTATTTAGCTTTCCAGGCCCACTCCGATCATCATTTTCTATTTTCAGTCACTTTAGTTTTTTTTTAATTTTTTTATATATATTATGGGAAAGAAGAATATCACAAATGGGTAAATTCCTCCTATGGTATCTGAGGTATTGCTACTTGGACAGTTTAATACCCGATGTATTAAAGGGGACAGTTTGGTACTTGAAGTTAGACTCTGTTTGACACTTTGGTACTTCTGTTAATTTTTCTGTTAAATATAGGGATAATATTGACATTTAGAATATATATATATATAAAAACATAATAAAAAAAACATGAGTTTGTGGGTTGATTGCCGTTCTTCATAATTTTATAGGTATGAATTAATGTTTATGAGTTATGTTGAAGGTGAAATATTCGAATTTTATGTCAAAGAAATATAATAATCAGATATTTTTCAGATATTTATTTTGTACTATTCTCTATGAATCCACTGATTTTTCCTCCAAAACTTGGATTTTTCCTCCTCTTCATAAACACAATGCGATGATATTATTTGGTATTATTTTAGGTCTTCATCATTTTTTGGGTCATTTAGGAGAAAATGAAAATGAATTAATACTTTTGGGTTATGTTAAAGTTGACATAATTGAATTTTATGTTTAAAAAAAGGGTGAGGCTATTGCCACCCTACAATTTTCTTTGTTCACCCTACTTGCTCATTACACCCTACAATTTAATTACAATTATTAGATTTACTTATCCAACCCATTTCTCTTTCTAAGAATATCCTCCATCATATAAAAAAAAATTTTGTTTAACGAAAATTTCTCATTTAATTTATATCAATTAAAAAGACGTCCTAAAATATATTAAAATTTCCTTATAAAATCATAATTTGATTTACTTCTATTTTTTTATTTTTTCCATTCAGTTTCAATGTTCGTTTATTTCAATCCATATTAAAAAATTAGTAAGTGCTACTATGAGCAATGAAAAAAATATTGGTTTTTTTTCGTGTTTTAAATTTTTTACTTTCGGTGTTTCTAAAAGTATTATAAAGATTTTGATGAAGTTAACACTAATGGTTTTGTGAATTGAATAACAAATTAACGATGAGGACGCAACAAAAAGATAAAAAACAAAATTGTAATAAATTGAAATTTGGATGGAGAAGGTGAAGATTAACGTTATCAGAATTTTGTATTTAATTAGTTATGTATTTAGTTTTCCTTAAAGATTTAAATTTTAGAAAATTAGTGTACTTATTAGTCATTTTGCATTTGGGTAATATAGTCTTTCAATAATTCAAATATTTGTAGGGTGAACAAAGAAAATGGTAGGGTGGCAATAGCCGCACCCTTAAAAAAAATTTAGTTGTACGCGACTAGTTTCAATGGAGTACTCTCATGGGTGTTCACTATATGATTACTATATTTCTTAAACATAAAATTCGAATATTTCACCTTCAACATAACCCATAAGCATTAATTCATACCTATAAAATTATGAAGAAAATCAAGTTAATCAACCCACAAACTCATGTTTTTTTATTATATTTTTATACATATATTCTAAATGTCAATTTTATCCTTACATTTAACATAAAAATTAACAGAAGTACCAAAGTGTCAAACGGAGTCTAACTTCAAGTACCAAACTGTCCCCTTTAATACATCAGGTATCAAACTGTCCAAGTAGCAATACCTCAGGTACCATAGAAGGAATTTACCCTATCACAAATAGTCACTCAATTTTGACATGTTTGATACTTTGGTCACTGACTTTTAAATAATATAACTTTAGTCACTCAACTTTAGCAATGTTTCACCACTAGGTGTTAAAATTGAGGGCGTTTTAGTCCAACCATGAAAAGATAAATCTGAAAAAAAAAAATTAAAATTGTTCAAGTATATCTGAATTGTGTGTCTGTCTCAAACTCTAGTTACTTATCTGAGTTGTAATAAGGTTAGTTTTACAGATATTCTCAAAGATATCCAAATCATTGTACGATTATGTTTTCTTATAAAACTCTGATTTTATGCTTGTAATCCTGTATATAAAGAGGCTCCTATTATCAATGAAAGCACAACTCGTTGACAGGACCTGCCCTAGATTTCACCCTGAAATCCGAAGTGGTCCTGCGGGGCCTACCTTAGAAGAAATTCTACAAAAAATTTGACTGAACTTCCTCTAAAAGTGGACTACCAAAAAACTGTAAAAACATTATAACACTCCTTAGTAATCAAAACCATCCTCATCTCCTGTAGCCTACCTGCTCCCCACAATTCATAATCAATTTCCCAACAAATAACATAAAACAAATCTGAAACTCAAATCTTAAATACCAAACTATCTTTCTTATAACACAATTGAAAGATGGTTATCAAAGCAATCTAAACAGTGAATTGAAATAAAGTACAAGTAGGTCAAACACTTAACCCACAGGAAGTCGGAAGCGGATGAACACTATGCCTTGACGTCTACGCATGCTCGATCTCAACCTATATGTATACTGGGCACGAGAAACCGAAAAGCACAAGGAAAAACATTTGAAAAACGGTTAGAGTGAGTGAACAGAAAATAAATTATTTCAATGGAAATAAAAGAAGATTTAATGTTTTCCCATTTTATTATCTTAAAAACCAAGCATGCAGTAGAATCTCGTGAAAAACTCTTAAGCCTCATCTTTTCTGCCATCTCAAAATGTACTGTAAATCATATCGAAAACCGTCTCAAAATCTTATTAAAATATTCATATACTTAAGTATCTCAAAATTCTTTCATAAATCTCATATATCTCAAGATATAATGATATCTCAAATCATACTATAAATCTTAAACACCTATTGTAAAGCATCTTGAAAAACTTCTCGAAATCTCATTAAAATACTCGTATCATAAAATAGGCGATGACTAGAGGGAACTGCCGACTAGTCATCTCATGCCACCTAGAGGGGACTGCCGACCAAGGACGTATCGGAGGGTACTGCCGACGGATGAGGAGGTGATGGCTAGAGAGTACTGCCGACTAACCATAGATAGTTAGAGGGTATTGCCAACTAACTACCTCATGCCATCTGGTGGGTACTACAGACCAGATGACGCATCAGAGGGTCATGCCGACCGAAATTATATTCTAGAGGGTATTGCCGACTAGACTATTACCTGAAGGGTACTGCCGACCAGGTAATGCATGCATGTGCTAACATATTTACCTCCTCGAATAACTAAAATCAATCTCGTTAATAAATGCTTTCGAAAAAGAAACTCAGCAAATCAATAATAAATCGTTGAAGACATGATCCGTGGACTCTCGAGAAATCGATCATACACAAATATAATCATCAAAACATACGGTAAATCATCTTGAAAATATACTGTATGAATCTCAATTTACCGAAAGGAATCCTCGAAAGCTCAATAATTCTCATAGTGAAATCAACTCCAAAACTCAATATAAATTCAAAGCCAATATTAATATTCAAAAGATAAATCAATAATTCTCATAATATTTTTCTTAATCAACCACTTTCCGAAAACCATTTCTCAATAACTCATAATTCAAATAGCTCGATAATTAATAAAAGTGTTCGGAAAGGAATTTCGATACTAATCTTGTAAATCATAAATAAATCTCATTAACCAAAGCTCATAAAATCATAAAACTCAATAATTCAAATCATAAATTAAACCTCAATTGAAAAAATAATAATATACTGCATGCACAGTTAATTTAAAATCAAATGTCCACTCACAGGTTTACGCTATGACGTCCGTTCGACAATTTCATCCTCAAACTCGATCTACACGTTGTCTTGAACAAATTAATATCATGAATAACTTTTCTCGAGAATCGAAACTAAATTCACGTTAATGAAATCGAAGCCCTAAAACGATAATTTGTCCAATGCTCAAGATCAAACATCTGGGGTGGACTTGTGTATCATATTTAAATTGTTAGAGTTTCAATTAATATGATTTTTGTGTCACGGAGTGGCTTGTGTTGTTTTCTTTTGGGAAAAGAATGTGTTGTTTTAGGAAAATAGGGTGTGTGTTCCTTTTTCATGAGTTGATAGGTTTTCCTTGTTAGGTGAGTTGTGCGTGTGTGTCTTGAGTTACTCATACGACCTTTCATAAGCTTACCTGGTTTATTGTGTGGCAACCCGATGCACTATTCAATGGTGTATGGGTTAATCCTACAGGTCAGGATAATCGTGGCTGAAGCTGAGATCGCGTGCTTATAGCTATACGGTATGAAGCCAATTTTGTGACTTTACCGTTGAAAAGACTTCCGTTGTAGTAGCGATGAGGAGCATTTACTTATTATTTTGTTGTGGCAATTTAATTCATAAACTTGTGTAATATTTGACTCTGCGGAGCGAGTCTGTATTGACATAGTGGGTTCATGGCATCAATATGTACTTGGTTTAAAAGGAAAAAGTTTTCCAGGTATTTTGTATTGATGACTGAACCATCACGCATGTATAATTATGAGATTATATATCGATTTTTATTTATGTTTAAAAATCGGGGTGTGACAGATTGGCCCTAACAACAAAGTGAAGCTGGCCCCACAACTGTTCAAACTTTTGAAGACCCGAATGGACTCAGATGCTTCGTTAATGAAGAGCCCAAGCCCATTACTTGCTTCGTTCATCTTCCTTTTCTGGCCCATAATAACACATATGAGCCTATTTCCAAGAGTCACAAGCATAGGTCCAATAGTTTGACCTAGCTAGCCAAATAGGGTCCAAACCCAATATCACTAAGGTAACAGCATCGCTGCCACAGTCCCTGACTTCACTGTCACTGGCAGTCACCCCGCCAGTCGCACGGGGTATTGGATCACTGCCAAAAACTAGCCCAACCCCCTGACACCACCAGCCAACCATCATCGGAATTGATTTGGACACCCAGCTTGTCTCCATCAGCTCTGACTTCTCCGGAGACTCTCGTCAAGCCCCGCCAAACATCACTTCAAACATAACTTTTACCAGCAGCTCTAGCCAAACTCAGCCGCTCATCCATGCCTGAGAGGTCTCTTGCAGCAAGACTGCATCGCTACTACTACCATAACCTGGGACAGCTTTGTCATGTCGAGACATCTGGAGATCAGGCCACCACCTAGTAGGCCACCACCACAATTTCAGGTTGTCGTTGAGCAGAAAACTGCCCTGATTATGCCCATCACATGCAAAGGCAACAAATGAGAGAAATAGGATTGGATCCATAAGCTTTGGATTTGGAAGACAATCAGAACTGCCATATGCATTGCCAACATCGGTAGATGACGTTAGGGTTAGTGCAAGAACAAGCGTTGTGAGAGAGAATATGTTTTCCATCTCTCTACTATACTTTTTTTTTTTTTTTTTTTTGGAGTTTTGGTTTGGGGCATTGGGGAAAAATAGGTACTTACGGGAACAAAATACGAATAAAATTATTGAGTTAATTAGTTTTTTTCTTATTTAAACTTCAATTTTTTTAATGAATCAAGTTCATAAGGGTGGCAATATCATTTATCTCAAGCCAGAATGGTCATTACATAACCTTTCGCTATCATCTGTAAACAAACAATTAGACATCAAATACATCGAAAAACAAATCTCTTCATTTGGTACTACTCCAGAAGATTCACTAAAAGCACATAAAAGTGCATAACTCCCTCAAAATTAAAGAATTACTAAAAATAGACTAACTTACTAACATGGGGTTCTCTAAACAAAAAGAAATAATAGAAAGAAAATTTAAATAATACTATGGGCCTAGGGAAAATACCCTAGCCCAAATCACCAAGCCGAAGGACAGCCTAAAGAAAGGGCCCTGCTCAATTCCCAGCAAGCTGGCCTTGACCTAAGAACCAATCATCGCCTGCTCCACACTCTAAGTCGTACGTACAGTAGCTTCAAAACCTCCCTCAACCACGCCGCTATGACTTGCACCGCAATGACCCGCACCACCTCGACCTGTGCCTCCATGACCCCTGCCACCAAAGATCCAGTGTCCACGATCCATATCGTCAATAATACAGCACGTCTATGCCGCCATCGATGCAGAATCTTCATGTCGCCGTTGATAAGGATAACACCCCCACTCTGTACAATATGACCACAATGCTTTAGAGGCTTCGAACCAGAAATTCGTTGCCAAAACTGCTTTGCCGATACATCAAGCAAACACCGGTCCTAAGAAGCAGTTCCTGAGCCATGGCATCAATCACTTGTCCAGCAGCAGACCGCACAAGTCACAACGTTGGGAGACGTCATGGTAGGTAGATTATTGGTATGGCAGTTAAGAGTCCCCAAGTTTGTATATATTTTTTTTCTTTTAAAAAAAAGAACTTCATTAACAACTAGAGAGGAAGCTCTCTGTGTTGTAGATTTCTTGGTGGAAGATATTTGTTTCATCCTTATCCAATTGAGTGTTGTTAAGCTTCAACATATACGGAAGTTTGCCAATCAAGTTCACCATTTACTAGATCATGAAGCTTTGCCTCTTAGTTGTGATTCCATTTATTTGTCTGAACCTCTTCTGCATGTAGAGGAGGATTTGAAATTTGATTGTAGCGATCTCTAATATATGAATTCAATTCATTTTCCTCAAAAATAGGAAAATAACTTATGAATAATTTTTTGTTTAGTAAGTTAAGTATTGTTTTTCTTATTCAACTAAAAAAAAATTAAAGAATTATTTGTCAAACAGATTGAGTTCAAGTAAAAACCTAGGGTTTATGAGTATAGCAACAACGGCAGACTTCGTTGTCGTGCCTAGTAGCGGTATAGTAGGTACTTGTCTTCTCAGAATTGGGTGAGGAGAAGCCTTCGTCGTCGAGGATAGGTTCTCTGGCTTGGATTTCAGATCTAGAGCGTGGAGGCAATTTGCGGGTTGGGGCCATAGAAGAGCAGGCGCAGCGGTATTTGAAGATAAGTACCGGTCGGTTTCGTCGGCAGCAAGGGGTGTTACCGGATCGGAGAGGGAGCAATCTGGTAATGCAGGTTAATTTGATGGTGGCACTGCTGATCAGAAGCTGGATCAATGGTTGTTTGATTCGGCTATTGATGGGGTATAGTGGCAGACCGCCGGAAACCATGCCATTGCGGAGATGCAGGGGAATCCTCCTGCTAGTCAAGATCTGACTTGGGCTTGGGCTTAGGTCGAGGCCAGTTGGGCCTATTTTTGGGCTCTAATGTTTATTAGAGTTTTTAAGCTTGTGTGAGTTTGGTTAAACTTCTATGAGTCTTCCATGAAGTTTCTAGTTTCTTACTTGTACCCCACAATTGTCACGCCTCTGATTTTACACACATGAAAATCGATATATATATAACCCCATAATTATATATGCGTGAACGTCCAGTCATCAATACAAAATACCTGAAATCTTTTTCTATTAAACTTACACAATATTGATGCCCTGAACCCTCAAAGTTAATATACACTCAATCCAAAGAATTATATATTACACAAGCTTACGAATTAAATTGTCAACAACAAAATAAAACGTAAATACTCCTCAGAGCTCACTACAACGGAAGTCCAAATAACGGTAAAGTCACAAAAATGGCTTCATGCTGTAAAGCTGCAAAGGCACTACCTCAGCTTTAGCCCCGATTATCCTAACCTGCAGGATTAACCCCTACGCCGTTTGAATGGTGTACCGGGTTGCCACACAACAAACCCGGTAAGCTTTTGCAAGCCCGTATGAGTAACTCAAAACCACACATGCACAACTCGCCCAACGAGGAAACCCATCAACTCGTAAAAAGGGACACACAACCTGTTTTCCCAAAACAGCACATTCTTTTCCCAAAAGAAACAATAAAGGTCACACCGTGACCAAATCATATAAATTGAAACTCTGACAATAAAATATGATAAACAAGTCCTCCCAGGACATTTAAAAGAAAGAATCCCCGAAACTCCCTTTTAAAAACACATTCTCAAATCAACACAAGTCACCCCGTGACAAAATCATAATAATTGAAACTCTGACAATTAAATATGATAAACAAATCCTCTCAGGACATTTAAAAGAAACAATCCCCAAAACTCCATTTTAAAACACATTCTCAAATCAACACAAGTCACCCCGTGACAAAATCATAATAATTGAAACTCTAACAATTAAATATGATAAACAAGTCCTCTCAGGACATTTAAAAGAAAGAATCCCCGAAACTCCCTTTTAAAACATGTACTCATGAGCATCAGATAGCTCCCCGCTACCCCCATGATGTACCATGGCAACAAACTAGAGCTCTAACTGATCGTATCCACAAACTCGGCCAAAGGCGTGAAGTCCCGATATATATGCCTGAGGTTACTCCCAGCAACCCCAAATCCTCAGACCTCCCCGGTCATCAGATCAAAACCTTTCAAAATGGTCACTCAGGACCCAAAAGTTACTCAACTCACACAAAAGGAGATGTCACCCCGTGACCTCCAATCATCAGACCTCCCCGGTCGTCAGATCAAAACCTTAAATCAAACTGAAAGGAGAAATCACAACCTGTGACTCTCAGATCTTCCGACCCCCGGTCATTAGATCAAAACATTCAAATCACATCAAAGCAACTCACACTAAATCTTGACACTTTTCAAAACAATAGAAATTCCCAATTCCCACAAAATGTTTCACGAAAAGTCAAGCCCCAAAACAATAGAATGAAACTCATCAATACCTATTGCTTCAATTCACTCATCAACCCACAAGAATATACATATTCCACGTAAATATATATATAAGTGGTCATTCACTCAAGAAGACCACTAATACCAACTATAGTTTGCAGTTAACTAAATAACTCTCAAAACAATAAGGTCAACCCGTTCGTGAATGAACTTCGTGAGATTACTCACCATGAAACTCCCGCTGCGTCTTCTATACAGAACCGAACCAAAACTATCACCAACAACTCGTCCAATTCACCTTTAGAAGCACCTAATCACCAATGACCTCAAATTAGTAACGATTCACAAACGATTTAAGTCCGAAACCCCTGTTTTGAACTAAATCCCCAAAGTGACGCCAATCGAGGCGAAACCACATCCGAGACCATCCAATGTCTCCGGAACACTTCTACGATCGATATGTCCAAACCACAAGTCGATCGGACGCTCGGATCCTCACGGATCGAAGCATCAAACGGTCCGAAACCGTAAAAATCACAATATATTCATACGATCTCCAAAAATTGCATATTATATATCAAAACGCTCGTATCGACGAGTGGATGATATACAATACCAGAAACTAACCATAACATGGCCGGAAGGCTACCATAACGCTGCCACAGTCGGCGGTGCAACCACCACAACCACCACCAGCCAAAACTCAAAACCACAACAATCAAGCCAACCAGAAATGTTCATCATGAAGAGTAGAGCAACTTTCATACCTGGAGCTAAGCCTGGTTCGGCCTAGATCGTCCTAGATCAAGCTTGCAAGATCGGCCAATCGCAGCCGTCTGATCAAACCGCAGATTCGTTGTGCACCGCAGATTTTCAAACCTAGATCTTCTACTCCACACGCAAAATCGTCCTTCAAGGCGGGCATGAGGATGATTAGAAGGAGGAGGAGATTCCAAAATCAAGAAGGATCGGCCGAGACGTCACTGGAAAAGTGGATTTCCGGTCGGGTTCCGATTCGTCTACTGTAGCAGCTCCGATCTCTACCTTCCGGTGAACCGCCGTGCAAACCAACACCACAGGGAGGAGCGCACGGAGGAGGCGAACTGATCTAGGCTCGTCTGGTGGTCCGCCGTCGCCGGAGCTCATCGGAAAATCCGGGTCGGATCCACCGGGTCTGGGTCGGGTCAGTCGAAAATCAGGAGAGAGAACGGAGAGAAAAGAGAATTTCCGAAAATGGAAACTTACCAAATGAGAATAGTAACTTTCCCGAAAGGGAAACCCCAATATATAGTAACTTTCCAAATTTTTCAAACGCTCATAACTTTCACATACGAACTCCGATTTCCGCGTTCCACATGTCCACGAACTCGTATCGACGCGCTCTACAATTTCGTGAAGGAAGTTTTTGGAGAATCTCAACGTATCAAAAGTCAACCTTGAACCCCCCTAAAGTCATACTTTTCAAATAATTAATTCGTCCGAAACACTTCAGCTCCGTCCACTAGCCACGAAACCGTCCAACAACCATAAATTAGATTCCGAAAATTCCTCGGAAAATAATTACGAATTTCCGGGGCATCACAACAATTGTGTGATTGGCAATTGAGGCCTAGTTGAATGATTTCTTTTCAGTAGGAGGAGAGGTTTTTTCATTCTTTCATAGGCTTGCGTAAATGTGATCGTCCCAGTGATCTTTAATGGTTTGCTTTAGCATACGTAGGTTAGTCCGGATTTTCTAGCAAACTTTCTTCTGTAAGTTTTTGTAGACTCTAACCTTTGGCTATTGATCTAATGAATTCAACTTCTGTTTTTTGAAAAATAGAAAATTAAAGAAAAATAATTGTCATGGAAATTAAGAGACCCCACGTTTATAGACCCTTTTTTTTTTTTTTTTTTTTTTTTTTATAAGAGTAGAACTTCACTAATATTAACTGTGGACAATACATCCTAAGAATAATTGTGGCCTGAATGTGTGAGAGAGAGAGAGAGAGAGAGAGAGAGAGAGAGAGAGAGAGAGAGAGAGACTCCAAAATTCAATTGGACATATCAACTATTCCAACATAATGCCATCTGTTTTACGAAAACTGAAATTGGGAGAGAATTGAGTCGTGCTTTCATTGATAATAGGGGCCTGTTTATATAGAGGATTACAAGCATAGAGATAGATTTGTACATAGAAACATAATCGTACAATGATTGAATATCTACGAATATCTCCGAGAATATCTCTAACATAAATCTTATTATAACAAGAGCAAGTAACCTAGAGTTTGGGCCAGACACATATTCTGGATTTACTTAAACACTCCCCCTTGTGTTGCCCAAACGTGGTGCTCCTCTCATTGCCTCATTAAAAATCTGGCTGAGTAACAAAAACCTTGTGGGACAAAAATAACCTCGATCGAAAGGGAAATAGAGCACAACACATCCTTCATGTTTCAAGATCAACATGTAGACATCTCCCCCTGATGTCTGCGTCTCCCCTTGTTGACTACAATCATGGGATTTTAAATAACCTCCGCAAATGACGCTACTAACATGTTTCTCGAAAGTGGAATTTAGGCAACGACTTAATGAGTAAGTCTGCCACACTGTCTTCAGATCGAACCTAGTTCACTTTGATCTTGAGGAGAGTCTGTTGTTGCTGATTATGCTTGATGTTGTCACTTTTGATGTAACCTTGCTTCATTTGTTCCAAACAAGTAGCATTATCCTCATAAATGCTCGTACAGTCATTTGTGGTAGACTTCAAACCATAATTGCTTCGAACATGAGTAATTAACGATCCAATCCATATACATTCACGAACCACTTCGTGAAAAGCAACAATCTCTGCATGGTTCGAGGATATAGTGACTAGGGTCAGTTCTGTAGACCTCCAAGATATCGTGGTCTTGCCCATGGTGAACACATAACCAGTTTGGGTACGACCTTTGTACGGGTCAGAGAGATATCCAACATCAGCAAAACCTTCCAAAACACTAATGTCGTTTTGGGATGGGGAGAGGGAACACATACCACTTTTGGTGGTGTTCTTGACATATGATGGGTCTGAATCCATCGTCTCTCTGTAGGGATAGAATAAGCTCATATCAATCGTACATCTCATGTATCGAAAGATATCTTTTACACCAATCCAATGGCGTCGCGTTGGCGCAGAGCTATACCTAGTTAACAAGTTTATTGCAAATGTGATGTCCGGTTTTGTGTATTGAGCTAAGTACAATAATGCACCTATTCTTCTTAAGTAGGGAACTTCTGCCTCTAGCATGTTTTCATCATCATCCTTTGGACGATGAGGATCGAGACTATGGATATGGACGATCATGGGTGTGCTTGAAGGCTTGACCTTGCCAAAACGCCTAAGCATTCATTAACACAATGCCCAAGTTCCAAACCGAGACATGATTGTGTTCTCCCAAGATCCATCATCTCAAGGTCGAATTTCAAGTGTTTAGCTGTTTCCCTTAATTCTTTCAGGGCTTCAATAAATATCATGTCTAACATGAACCTCAATAAAATCCAGAACTTGTCATAGAGACGCGGGGGCATTCATCCATCCCTTTTCCAATCAAGTAGCCACTTTAGTGAGCGTTTTATCCTCATTGCGAACGCGCTTCATGGTCTAGAGCCACTTGACTTAGGTAAATGAAGTTCACCATGAACCTTCATGTGTATTTTGTATCTAGAACCCCATAGAGATACGTAGTGACCACATTTGTAAGCTGCATATTCAGTTATTCGGAAACTACCAAACTGACAAGGTAGTGGAATACAATGACATCCGTTACGAGAGAATATGTCTCATCGTAGTCGATTCCAGGACATTTTGTGAGAAGCCTTGCGCCATAAAGCGAGATTACCATCTCTTTTTCTCATTACTCTTTCTAATGAAGACCCATTAGTCAATAGGTTTTTTATTAGGAGGTGTTGGGATCACTGGCTCGAAAACCTTCCTCTTCGTTAGAGAATACAACTTAACCTGGATCGTATCTTTCCATTTAGGTCAATTTCTCTACGTTGGCATTCATTCATCAATGGAGCGTGGTTCGATATAATATGACTCAACAAACTCTTGCGCTATGAAATGCGCAAAAACATCATCAATCATGATGGAGTTTTTATCCCACGTCTCATGTACACTAGTGTAATTTGCAAAGAGCTCTATATTCTCAAGAATAGGTTTTGACGTTGAGGCATCCCCTAATGATAAGCATAATCCGGAAGATTCTCATGAGGCGGATTGTGAGAGTCGATGATCAAAGGATTGGGTTGTGCCAAAGTATTGTTTGAACGCACGGGCCTCCCACGCATCCTAG
Organism: Rosa chinensis; assembly: GCF_002994745.2. NCBI lineage: Eukaryota > Viridiplantae > Streptophyta > Magnoliopsida > Rosales > Rosaceae > Rosa > Rosa chinensis. The sequence goes on from NC_037094.1 coordinate 38,721,926, forward strand.
CTGGAGCCATGGCCTGTAACGCAAGAATGCCACTCTCTATGGTGTTGGCGCCATACCTACCTCTGTGTAGGGTGGCGCTATGTCTTCTCGTATGGATGTTCATCCTTACAGGCATGATTGGAGCAGATATGTGTGGTCTCGTCACTTTAGTGGGAATCGAGATGAGACATAGTGGGGATAGACCACGACAATTCCTATCGTTTCTGCTGAAAATCCGTGTTCTTATCTCTCCCTAACGACGGGAAGACTATCTCATCAAAGTGACAATCCGCAAGACATACGGTTAAGGATCGCCTACCAAGGGTATGAAGTGGCGAATGATTGTTGGAGTCTCAAATCCAACTTAGTTGCCCATTCGTCTGTAAGGACCTCTCATCGAGCATTGTGGCGGCGCAATTGGTACATAAATGAAACACTCAAAGATGCGTAAGCACGAGACACTGGTACCCAGTCACTAGCTATAACGCAAAGGTAGATTGAGTGGCGGTGGGTTGTAGACGAATTAGCATTATTGCATGCAATATTACATCACCCCAAGCAGATATAAGGAGATTGGTGCGCATTATCAACGTCCGGGCTACCATCATAGTCATTTCCGTGAGACCATTTGGGTGTGTCCATGGGAATATGATGTCCAGCATTAGTCTCAATGCAATAACCATCGAAACTCTTCAATGTAAACTCTTTAGCATTGTTAAGTTCAATTGACTAAATATGATGATTCGGGGAGTGAGCCCGTTGTCATATGATATGTGCTAGGAGTGTAGTATAAGCAGCATTTACAGGTGGACAATGGTACACCACGTGACCAGCATGTTTGCGTGTCAACCAACATCATTAAATATTTAAACGTCCGCAATTTGGTTGAATCAGTTCACAGAATCACCAAAGATTCTATGTAAGAACAGAATGAGTATGTTTATATCATCTGCATAGGATGGTCTCAGTCTTAATTTCTCTAAGGAACAGGCTTTGTAAAACAAGCGAGAGGCCTTAGAAACAACCAATGAGAATTTTGGTTGGACCTGAGCGTCTGAAACACTATTTGAAGCAAAGTTGGTGATTCCAGCATCACCTGGGGCACCATCACCATGATGGACATCATCCATGGCATCATGGATAGGGACAGTGCCAGCCCTAGGCTGGTGGTGGACAGGGACCGCCCTAGAGGCAGCAGCGATGGTCATACTTAGTCCAGGAATCAACTGTTAATTCATGCTTCGTTTGGCTCAAAAGAATGGATTGTCCGTGTGAAGCCTTTAGTAGACGGATTATCATGACTAGGATGACCTATCATGTCGTGACAAAGTCAATATGTGTCTAAATCCAAGAGATCTTCTTTCATAACTTTATTGGATTTAATAGCTCGAATAGTGACATAGAGTCCCCTAGAGAGACACATAAACTTCTCTAAGATGCGTTTTTGTTCGCAATCATTAGAGGTATTGCAAAAGAACTCATTTCCGCTCTCTACATGCGTTCTCGCATGTAATCTGTTGGCTCAAATAGCTCAATAGGGTTTGATTCGCCCAAGGAGCGTAGAGAATTTTTGTGACAATAATTAAGGTGTCATTTGGCAAATTGAATTTGGGCTATTCTATGTCCTTGAACTAATCTTGAAGGCCCAACCATTGTAGTCACAAAGTAATATGCTCAGAATCAAAATAGAGTCATAATGAAAAGAACTCAAAATTTTATTCATAAGCCAATGGTGTACATCATTGTCTCTTAACCATTCAGAGAATCTAATCCAAATGCTAGCTAATGCAAAACAAAGGTAGTCGTTTGACTTCTTCCAGTAACTCCAAAATAAATATGACCAGGTGAGTAGAGAGATGTCGGTGGAGCAAAACTCGCTTAAGTACCATTTATCTCAAAACCTTCCTAGACATCATACTCATTTCAAATGAGCCTATGTGAAGAAAAACTAAACCAATGGCATTTACTACAAAGTATATGGAAATTGCCTATTACATCTCTTTAAAAAATAAAGACTTAAATAGAATTGGCAATCTATTGATCCTAGCCAGATTTGAAGTCTTCAACCCTTCATTCTAGATCATCTTCTTAATCTTCTTGTTCCACATAGTGAGCTTTTCTTGCTTTACAATATGCTTTGTAGGCGATGACAATATGTTCACGAGCTATACAAATGTGTGCCCAATGACTGGATACTCCACATCGGGAACATTCATCTTTATGCTTAGACTCCATTGATTGAGGCGCTTTGAAAGCACCATTTGGCTGGCTCTTAATGTTGATGGCGCCACCAACATGGCTAGAGGTGTTGCCACCCTTTCTCGTTCCACGTTGACCTCTTCGGTTTCGTGTCTGCCTGTTTTGATAGTTACCTTCCTTATTAGAGCAAAAATATGGACCAAAACGTCAAGAATTGTCCCTAAATTTAGGGCTTCACTCTTGGCGCCCTCCCTTAGGGGCGTGACTATAATTGGACTCCGGAATATGCTATGTTCCCATGGGTCTCGAATTATAGTTCTTCACAAGGATGTTGTCATGCTTTTCAGAGACATTCATAACTCCAATGAGCTCATGAAACCTTGTGATCGGTCCTGCAGTAACATCGATTCGATAGTTCTTAGCAACCATCAATGCAGAGATGGGGAAGGTAGAGAGAGTCTTCTCAATCAACATCGCATCTGTGATCTCTTTACCTCAGAATTCCATTAAGGATTTAATGCGAAGTGCTTCCGAGTTGTAGTCAATAACTGACTTGAAATCATAGAAGTGGAGGCTATGTCATCTCACTTCTAGTTTAGGAAGTAGGGAGTCATTGACGTTGCCAAATCTTTTTTCGAGTGAGACCCACAACCTTTTAGGGTCTTCTTCATTCATATACTCATTGACAGGAGCATTTTAATGCGACATTTTAATATTTAACTCTCCATATTTTGCTTAGTTATTTCCTTTACTTAATCATTTTTAATTTAGTTTCTATTTTCTAGGTACATCGGAGAAAAGAGGTAAAAAAGAGCATAAACGAGCGTAAATGAAGGATAAGTCATTTTTAGAAACTTTTCTCTTTGATTTTAGGAAATATTTCCCATTTTGTTTTAGGAAACTTTCTTCCTTTGAACTTTCCTATTTCTGATTTTCTTGTTTTAAAGAGGGAATTTAGGAGTCCATCCCATTGAGAACTCTTGAGTGATGAAATCAAGGAAACTTGAAGGATAAGAAGATTTACATAAATAAGGAGGCATTGAAGGAGTTTTCATTCACATAAATTCATCTTATTTGAAGGAAATAAAAGGGGAGTGTCTATATTCAATACTTATCCTAATTATCTTATTTCCTATTGATCATAACTCTAATTAAATTCTGATTTTTCTTGATTATAGGAATTCATTGTGTGCGTAACTCTTGAAAGAAGAAATTAGTGCAATTCAAAGGAGGAAAATGTGGAGTTTACCATGCAAAATTCTAGGGAAGTTTAGAGGAAGGAATAAAATCAAAAAATACTAGAGAGAAATAAGGGATGTATCCGGTCACTATTCAAGGGAAAAGAGATCAGAAAATTCAAGACTCTATCATGAGAAAATCAAGGAAATTTGGAGTAGAAATCACCTCTAGATGATTGGCCATGATTGCATCACAAGAGAGGAGGATTCCTATATAAATAGCAGCCATCACCACACCACTTCATACACCACTTCACACACCAATTCTTTCATTCTTTTCACACACCAAAAACTCTCTCTATTCTCTAGTTTTTAGAAGCTCTGCGTCTAAACCAAGGAGGAGAAGAAGTCATGCAATACATCAAGATCCTAATTGCCATCCACCCTTGTGTCGTCCCTAGAAGATTGCTTGCTTTCAAGGATCTTCAAGTTCTAAATCTCAAGGCTTTGTCATTCATCTTTCACGGTGTATTTCATATTTTCTTTTGTTTGATTCGTAGAGTTATGAATTCTAGTTAACATAACGTTGAGGGAAAAGTTTAAAGCCTGTTTATATGTTTTGAAATAAAATTGTGATTTCTATATGTTGATTCCTATGTTGCTTATGTGAGATTGCTTGATTGATTTTGGATTACAGAAAACTTTTGAATGTTTATGTTCTTTGATGGCCAACTTAGGATATATACATATAATTGGAGCTAGATTTAGGTATACAATTCACCTAATAGTTTTGTGAACCTAAATCATAAGTAGTAAAGGCTTTGGACAAAAGTCGAAATCAATTAAGGAGGATTGCAAATAGATGAACTTTTTCGTACTAGGTTATGCACTTTGGTTGACATCCTTTCTTTGTTCTTCATGCATTGAATGTGCTCTTGATTAGCTATCTTTCTAGACTATGATTGTATGTTCAATAGGATTGATTTAGGTGCTTTCACTTAGATCAATTATTCAAGAAAAGTAAAATATGGGAAATCGTTTGCTTATTAACGTTTCACATGGTCAATTTCTTTCTCATGACATAGAAAATCAACTATAGGAATTGTGATTGGATTTCATTCATATGATTGTGGTTTTGATCTTTGGTCCTTGCGTTCTACCCTTGTATATGTGTTTTTACATTTTCTTTATTTTATTTATTTTTATTTTTTATTTTATAATCTTAAAACTCCCTTATTTACGTTAACTTGTATATATTTCTTTTCTTTGTTTTATTTTTGTAAATAATACTTCCTACTTTTATTAATTCTTTATTTGTTTATGCAATTACAGGTGTACCTTTAATCCCCGGCTCAAATGATCCCTACTTATTCTATACTGACAACTACATTTTGCAGGGTTAAATTGTGAGCTTGTCTTTAGCATATCACTCGTACTGGAGTGAATCATCCATATGATGAGTCATTAGGATGATGACTTTCACCTTATATGCCTCCAAGGCTGCTCTATTTGCTTCCAAAGCGTGAGCTTACTCAACAGTTAGCACGTCATGATTAGGCTCGAGAATCGAACTAATGATGTGTTTATGGTCAATCATATCATCTCAACAAACACTAAGTTTGGAGGACTCTACAAGCTCCAAGCTTGGAGTGAGCGCGAATGTCACGCCCCTGATTTTTAAACAAATAAAAATCGATATATAATCTCATAATTATACATGCGTGAACGTTCAGTCATCAATAAAAAATACCTGAAATCTTTTTCCCTTTAAATTACACACATATTGATGCCCTGAACCCTAAAAAACAATATACACTCACTTCACAGAGTCATATATTACACAAGCTTATGAATTAAATTGTCAATAACAAGATAAAACATAAATGTGATAGGAGCATTTTTATGCGATGTTTTAATAATTATTTCCCTATATTTTTCGTAGTTATTTCCTTTACTTAATCATTTTTAATTTAGTTTCTATTTTCTAGGTACATTGGAATAAATGACAAGGAAATGAGCTGAAATGAAGAAATTGAGTTTTCCTGGTCCAACTAGGAATCCCAGTCAACGCAGGAATCCTGATGAGGCTAGGAAACCTGAAGGCAACTAGGAGACACATGGCTTGAAGATGACGTGGGAGATATTATGGGAGATTAAATCTGATTTTTGCATGGGAAATGATGGAGATAATGTGAAAATCAAGGAGATTACGTTGAGAAAATCTTGGGAGAGTTTCATGGGATTGTGCAACAAGAAAAAGCTCAAAACAAGTCTAGATTCGTTCCTTAATTCCCTCAAGATATGTTGGCTGAAATTAGAGAATAAAATCTGCAATTTTAATGTGAAAATCAAGAGAAAATCAAGGGGAGAACATTAAGGATAAAGTCATGGAGAGATTTAAGGGAGAAAAGGTCCAAAATACATCTAGATACATTGTCTAGGTTCATGCCTAGATATTTGGATAAAATCATATTAAATCATGGGAAAATCAGCAACAAAATATTAGGGATTGATTTTGGAGCTTTTTGATTGGTTGGCTGACACAACAGAGCTGACATGGCGCTACGTGATTGGTCGAAGCTGTGTGGTGCAACCAGAAAATTCTTTGGAAATTAAATTCATGAAGCCTTGCCTTCCCCTATATATAGCCTCCTCTCTAGACACCACACCACAACACACCTCTCTCCATTAGAAAATAAACATTAGAAAAATTCTCTCCATTCTCTAGTCTTCAGAAGCTCTGCGTCTCAACCAAGGAGGAGAAGAAGTCATGCAATACATCAAGATCCTATCCGCCATCCACCCTTGTGTCGTCCCTAGAAGATTGCTTGCTTTCAAGGATCTTCGAGCTCTTCGTCTCAAGGCCATGTCATCCATCTTTCACTGTGTATTTCATACTTTCTTTTGTTATCCTTTGTTTGATTTGTAGAGTTATGGATTCTAGTTAACATGACGTTAAGGGCAAAGTTTAAAGCCCATTTATATGTTTTGAAATAAAATTGTGATTTCTTTATGTTGATTTATATGTTGCTTATGTGAGATTGCTTGATTGATTTTGGATTACAGAAAACTTTTGCATGTTTGTGTTCTTTGGTGGCCAACTTAGGATATATACATGTAATTGGAGCTAGATTTAAGTAGTAAAGGCTTTGGACAAAAGTTGAAATCAATTAAGGAGAATTACAAATAGGTGAACTTATTCATAACGAGGTTGTGCACTTTGGTTGACATCCTTTCTTTGTTCTTCATGCGTTGAATGTGTTCTTGATTAGCTAGCTTTCTAAACTATGATTGTATGTTCAATAGGATTGATTTAGGTGCTGTCACTTAGATTAATTATTGAAGGAAAGTAAAAAATGGGAAATCGTTTGCTTTCTAACTTTTCACATGGTCAACTTCTTTCTCATAACATAGAAAATCAACTATAGGAATTGTGATTGGATTTCATTCATATGATTGTGGTTTTGATCTTTGTTACTTGCGTTCCACCCGTGTATATATGTTTTTACATTTTCTTTATTTTATTTATTTAATTTTTGATTTAATAATCCTAAAACCCCCTTTTGTTTGTTTTATTTTTTTAAATAATACTTTATACTTATTTTAATTCTTTAGTTGTTTTTGCAATTACAGGTGTACCCTCAATCCCCGGTTAGAACGATCCTTATTTACCATATACTAACGATGACATTTTCAGGGTTAAATTATACGCTTGCTTTTGAGCGTATCAATTAAATGCTCCTCAGAGCTAACTACATAACAGAAGTCCTTATCAATGGTAAAGTCACAAAAATGGCTTCCTACCATAGAGCTGCAAGAGCGCTATCTCCGCTTCAACCTCGATTATCCTAACCTGCGGGATTAACCCCTACACCGTTTGAATAATGTACCGGGTTGTCACACAACAAACCCGGTAAGATTTTGCAATCCCGTATGAGTAACTCAAAACACACATGCACAACTCACGCCACAAACGAGGAAAACCTTTCAACTCGCGAATAAAGAAAACATACCATGCTTCCAAAAACAATACTCTTTTCCCAAAAGAAATAACGAAAGTCACACCGTGACAAAATCGTATAAATCGTTAATCTAACAATTCAAATATGATAAATCGATCCAACCTGGATAAAACAACAAATCGGTCCAACCTGGACAAAACAACAAATCGGTCCAACCTGGACAAGTAATAAATCGGTCTAACCTGGACAAAACAGTAAATAGGTCCAACCTGGACAAAACAATAATTAGATCCAACCTGGACAAAACAACAAATAGGTCCAACCTGGACAAAGTATCAACACAAATCAATCATACCTATTGTTAACCCAACAAATAGAATATGATTCTTTAGTCCAACCTGGACAAAACATGTACCCAGGAGTCTTAAGTAACCTACTTAGATCCATAAGGTACGATGGCAGACAGACTAGAGCTCTAACTGAATCGTAACCTGTCACCCGGCCAAAGTTCAACCTTGCGATATAACATTGCCATGAGGATGCAACCTGCAACCCCGGATCCTTAGGCCAACTTGACCTTCAGATCAAAACATTAAACGAGTCGCACTAGACCCCAAATGTTAAATCAAATCAAAAGGAGAAATCACAACCTGTGACTCTCAACCGGTCGTCGGATCAAAACGTTAAATCAAATCAAAAGGAGAAATCACAACCTATGACTTTCACATCCTCAGACCACCAGTCGTCGGATCAAAACGTTAAATCAAAACAAAAGGAGAAATCACAACCTGTGACTCTCAAATCCTCAAACACTTTTCAAAACAATAGAAATACCATTTCCCACCATTTGTTTTCCGAAAAGTCACAAACCAAAACAATAAAAAGCATCATTCATGCATATTGTTTCCATAAATCTACAAATCTACCAAAACATATATATTTCACATAAATATATAATTACATAGTCATCCGCTCAGGAATGCCTACTAATACCAACTATAGTTTGCAGTTAAATCAATAACTCTCAAAACGATAAAGGAAATCCGTTCATTAATGAACCTTGAACCTTGTGAGATTACTCACCTCAGAATCCCGCTGTGTCTTCTATACATAACCGAACTAACACTATCACCAACAACTCGTCCAATTCACCTTTAGAAACACCTGGAGCTAAGTCTGGTTCTGCCTAGATCGTCCTAGATCAAGCTTGCAAGATCGACCAATCGTTGCCGTCTGATCAAGCTCCAGATTCACTGTGCACCGCTGATCTTCAACCCTTGATCTTCCACTCCACACACAAAATTGTCCTTCAAGGTGGGTATGAGGATGATCAGGAGGAGGAGGAGATTCCGAAACTGAGAATGATTGGCCGAGGAGTCGCCGGAAACTGAGAAAATCCGACAGGATCCTACTACGTCAACTGTAGCTCCTCCGATCTCCACTTTCCGATGGTCTCCGTCGCCGTCAAGCACCAGAGGGAGGACAGCGAGATGGTGGCAATCACGTCTGCGTTGGTTTCGTCGTCGGCGGACGTCAGGAATGGTTGGAAAAGTCAGGTCGGGTCACCGGGTTTCCGTCGGGTCTGGGTTGCGCGGAGGAGAGAGAACGGAGAGAAACAGACTTTCCGAAAAAGGAAATGAGGAATTATGAAAATATTTTTGGAAATTCCTTATTTATACCAAAATGGAAACTTTTCCAATGGCCATAACTTCTTCATACGAACTCCGATTTTCGCGTTCTACATGTCCACGAACTCGTATCGACGCGCTCTATGACTTCCGTGAAGAAAGTTTTTAGAGAATCCCAACATATAAAAATTCAACCTTTGCACTCCCCTAAAACCACACTTTTCAAATAATTAATTCGTCCGAAACACTTCCTCTCCGTCCAAGAGCCACGAAACCGTCCAATAACCATAAATTAGATTCCGGAAATTCCTCAAAAAATAATTAAGAGTTTCCGGGGCATCACAGCGAACCCCCACAGTTCGGCTTTTGGTCTCCTCTATAAAAGAAGAAAGGGGAATAGAAGAAGGAAGGTTGTAAGTCTCCGAGAAAAAGAACAAAAAAATGAATAAAAACTCAAAAAGGGAACTTATAGAACCTTTAAAACATACCTCTAAAATTGCCGGAAAAGTCGCCGGAAAAATTGTCGGAGGGTCGTCAGAAAATTGGGATAGCTGGTGGTGGTTGTCGCTAGCTGAAGAAAGTTGGAAATGGTCGGTGGTGGCCGGAATTACCCTAAAAACTTTTCTGTCCGGTTTTCTTCTTACAGACTAATCATTCAGGAGGCCGGTTTGGCAAGTTTTAGACAAGTTCTTGGAATGATCTAACCGGTTCTGGAATCCTGAAATCGAGGCACTGCTGCTGGCAAAATTTGGTGGCAATTGGAGGTCCAGAAGGCGGTGAACTAGCGGTGGTTTTGTTGCGGGCTGTTTGGAGCTTCCGGCGGCCGGTTCGGTACTTTTCCGGCAGGTTTTTGGGATAACGTTGCCGGTTATGGACTCTTGAGATCAAGCTCTTTAAGGTGTGAGGTGGAGACAGAAAAGACTTCAAGGTTTTGTATTTGAATTTAGGGTTTTTGCTTCTTGAATCAGGGTTTGGCTATTTGTTTCAAGATTAGGGCTTCGTGATGATAACGTGTTTTAGGAAAACTGAAATTGGAAGAGAATTGAGTCGTGCTTTCATTGATAGTAGTGGCCTCTTTATATAGAGGATTACAAGCATAAAGATAGATTTGTACATGGAAACATAATCGTACAATGATTGGATATCTAAGAATATCTCCGAGAATATCTCTAACATAAACCCTATTACAACTAGAGCAAGTAACCTAGAATCTGGGCCAGACACATATTCTGAATTTACTTGAACACCATATGATTTCAAAGCTTCTCTAGCGAGCATATCAGCAGCTCTATTACGCTTTCTCGGGATTTTCTTCCAAAATACCACCTCAAAAACTGGTGTCATTTTAAACCATTTTTTTAATTTTAGTTTGTCTTATCAATTTTATTTATCATTTCATTCTTCATGTATTAAACTATAAATTCTTAGACTTTAATAAATGAAGGGCAGATGGTGAGTTTTTAAAAATTTTAACTATAAGCGGATGAATTGCTTTTGAAACTCAACAATCTAATCACAATCCTTCATATCTTATCAATATTGATTACTTTTGAAAATAAGCTAGTGAAAGATTTCACTAATACTATAATATAGCAAATATACGTCTACTCTCTACCGGCATATTCGTAGCTATTTATGAGACAAAGCATGCATGTTTAAAGCAAGAAGATGAGCAACAAGGATGCGTAAGTGTATATATGTAAAGCAACATTAATACACGTCCAAAGATTTTGTACAACTTAATTTTGAAATATGAATGAAACTTGACGTGCAAGCTCTTAAAGTATTTCTAAATAACTTTGATCACGTCCCGATTTTTAAAACAATTAAAAATCAAGATAATCTCACAATTATACCTAACGTGAATAGTTCAGTTATCAATACAAAATACCTGAAAAACTTTTTCATTTTAAACTAAGTATATACTGATCCCCTGAACAAAATAATAAGTAAATGCTCCTCAGAGCTCACTACATAGTGGATGTCTTAACAGTAAAACCACAAAAATAGCTTCCTATCCGTATAGCTGCTACAAGAACTCAGCTTCACCTGCTATTATCCTGACCTGCAGGATTAACCTGTACACCATCGAATAGTGCACCGGGTTGTATGAGTAAAATCAAATACAAAAACCACACAACTCACACTAATAATGAGGAAATCCTTTCAACCCAAGGAAAAGAAACACACACCATGATTCCTTAAAAACCCAATATTTTTTTTCTCAAAAGAAGCAATAAAAGTCACACCGTAACAAAATCATATAAAATGTTAACCTAACAAATCAATATGAAACTCTGGTCCAACCTGGACAATAAAAGTCAACTCAGTAACAAAATCATATAAATCGTTAACCTAACAATTCGATATGAAACACTGGTCCAACCTGGACAATAAAAGAAAGTACACACCCGAATCTCTCTTTTAAAAATATATGCCCATAAGTGCCACAACACAAAGTTATGCCCCATGACAGTACAACGGTAGATAGACTAGAGCTCTAACTGAATTGTAACCAATCATCTAGCCAAAGGCTTGGTATCCCGATATTCCTGCACTGAGGTTACAGCCTGCAACCCCGGATCCTTAAGCCAACCTGACCCTTAAATCAAAAAATTTAAACGAGTCGCGCTGGACACAAAATGCTACCCAAATTTCAAAAAATAGAAATCACAACCTCTTACTCATAAATCTTCAAACACTTTTCAAAACAATAGAAAATACAATTTCCCACAATATATTGTTTCCCGAAAAGTCATACCCCAAAACAATAATATGAACTCACTCACAAATATTGGTTGCATCACAACAATTCCACCAATACATATATATATTTGATTTATATATATATATATATATCATTTAAAATATATATGCACACGCGCGCACACACACACACAAGTAGTGATTCATTCAGGTATGCCACTAATATCAACATAGTCTATAATCGCAAAACTCGAGAAATTTATTTTTTATAATTAAAATCTCATTTTAACTTGCCTATGAACGATAGACGATCAAGTTTATATAATTTAAAATAAATATATTTTTCCATAAAATAATTTCACAATTTAGCCAATAATCCAAAAAAATAAGTGAACTCCGTTCATAAATGAACCTTGTGAGATTACTCACTTCTAAATCCAGCTGCGTCTTCTCCCACAGTGCCCTGAGATAAAGTACATAACTCTCTCAGTCAAGCACCCAAGTAAAATAAGGTCTCAACTTAGTACACGATTAAAACGAAAGCGGTTACGGTTCAAACCGAGCACTTGAACTAAAGCCCAAAAATTTCTTCAATCGACACAAAACTTCCACCGAGTACTCCCAAGGTCTCCTGAACACTTCTAGGATCAATATGTCAAAACGACAAGTCGATCCAACGGTCGGATCCTCATGGATCGAAAACCAAGATAATCAAAATTATGGAAAACCTAGCATGCTTCAAATGATCACAACATGACCCCATAATATACCAACATGCTCTTATCAATGAGTAGATGACAACCATGGAAACAAACACTCAAAAACTGGCCAGACGTGCCGCCACGCTCCACCGGCAACCCCCAAATTGGGTCATGAAGCCTATGCCAAAATGTTCATCTCAACATGTACAACAACTTTCACAACTAGCATAACGTCAGAATCTAAGCCATTTGGCCGAAATTTACCTTGAAACTTCAAGTAATCGGATAAAACCCGAAATTGGATTTTTGATCGATTCTCCGTCCGCTGCAAATCGGTTCAAGCCACTTGGAGAGAATGCTTAGCGTCTCCTGGGCTTCAAGAAATTACAAGTGGCGAGGCCAAAGGTGGCTGAAGGACGGAGATATCACGGTGGACTGAAAACCCGCAGCTACCGTTGTTGCGTCGTCCAGGAGGCGATTCGCCGTGTACCACCACCACATAATTGAAGAGGATGAAGAGGCGGTTCAAATGGGACTGGTGGCTGGACGATGAAGATATGGCTCGAAAAAGAAAACGGGTTGGAGGGTGGTAGAGAGAGAAAATCGGATCCGGATTTCCTTTTTTGGAAAGTTAGGGTTTTCTGATTTTTTTTCCCAAATTTTTCTATTTATCCAAAATTTTAAAAAAAATTCAGATGGCCATAACTTCTCCATATGAACTCCAATTTTTTCTTTCCACACGTTCCTGAACTCGTATCGACCCGCTCTACGACTCTCATGAAGGAAGTTTTCGGAGAAACTCAACGAATAAAAAGTCAACCTCTTGACTCCTCGAAAATAACATGTTTCGAGTAATTATTCATCCGAAACACTTTCGCTCCACTCTCGAACCACGAAATCTTACTAACAAACACTATTAATTCCAGGAAATTTCAAGAAATTAATAACAAATTTTCGGGGTCTTAGAACAATTTATGTGATTATTTTGTTCGAATATGAAATGTTGTAGCTCATGTTGGAAAATTTTATTGTGTATTTCAAAATATTTTGTGTAACTCTCAATTATTTGAAAAACTATTTACTAGACATTTATTCTAAAATGTTACTAAATCATTATGCTCATAATATTAGAGCATATTACGGTTACAGAAGTTACGATATTTCAATAATTATAAAATTAAATTTTTACCATATCTTTGAGTCTATTCATCTACTATATATACTTGTCACTTCTTGCTCTTACATACACAGTGAAAAATTTATCATCCTCTATGGTTATTTCTTTAGCCATTTCTCTTGTGAGTTCTACATATTCTAGAGGGTGTTTTGTTCTTGATCTTCCATAATGCCAAAGGAAAGAATCAAGTATTTCTAGGAACCAAGTTTGCGGGTGTATAATACTTAAAAGGATTAACGGTTGTTTTACCCTGAACGGTAGAACGCCACTAACCTGCTACACCGAGACATTGTCTCCAAGGAGCGAAATCTACTTTTAAGGGCAGTGTTTACACGCCTCAACCTTAAACTCTTTTTGAATGATGTATCCTCCGAAAGCCTACAAATTCAATAGATAAGTCTTATGATTCTTGTTATTTTAGTCTATTATCACAATGAAATGATAATTATGATTTGTTATTAATATATTTTATTTGTGTGATTTTGTAGGAGAATCAAATTTGGTCGATTGGTCTACACGTAGCATCCATCGACCAAATTTTCCAACAATTCATTCTCGGGTAGAATGAGTGGGTTGGACCATCCTCTACAATGGCATGATTTGTGACTCTAATCTGTTATTACCTACTTTGGACATAAAGAGCAGCCTTTGTTGAGAAATGGCCGGTGGATCTCTCTCCACTTACCAACTTTATTTGACTTATTACAAAACTTTTCCTAATACAACAAAGAAACATCATTTACTAGGAACATGTACAATAACAAGAATATGTATGCTTGGTTAGTTAAATCATTAATTATATAATTACAATATGTTAAAAGTAGTAATATGTGGTGTCCAAATAGTAGGATCGACCCCATCGAATCGTCAACAACAATATCGCTCTGTTTACTGCTTAACAAGATAACTACTTGGATTGTCAACATCATTTGGTTAGTTAATTTAACCGAAAATTCGTTGGTTTAGTTCTTAATATTGTGCCTAACTAACTAAGCAATTTATTTATTGCCTCTGTATTTAGGTATCGACGAGAACAATATATACCTTGTACCAAGTAATTTAGATCATGCCGTTAGGCAAGTTTATTTAGTTTGGTCGGTCACCATCCATCTTAGTGCGACAATATAATTAAATTTGATGTCCCTCTCCTATACAATGATTTTTTTTTGTCTATTATTTCATGCCCTTTTTTCTGTATTCTGTGGGTGCATGATAGATGAAGATGACCTTTAATTTGTTGCATGCATTGCAAGAACGAACCACATATAGTGTTAAAATTTTTGACCCCCTAGGAGACACCACAAGTCACAATTATACAGTTAACCAACAAAGTGGCCAACACAATTTCCTTTTTAATTGGCAGAGAAAGCGACCCCCATTTGAAAACAAAATCAAGTTCGTTACATTCCATAGTCAAGCTCTATGTTAATGTATGCCTTTCCTTTTAGGGAGTCTCCATCACAAACACGTACATCTAGGTCGTTATCGTCGATCTCTCATTCTCACACCGGTAGTCAAGCTAATGGAATACAAAGACATGCACCTAACAAACCACAATTGAGATTCTGACCACCCCGGTCTATCATGACTGCGGATTTGATCCAGAAACTGTAAATGACCTTGAGGAGACCGTTGTTGGAAGCTCGACCATATCCACCAATCATCGACCCAAATGAAGCCATTCTCATCAAAATCAACCGGTAAAGAACCATTCGTCAATCTTAATCGAAGGACAAGAGCCCTCTTGGAATTATTAAGGACTCAATTAAAACTCATCGACATGCATCTTGTTGGAGAGTGAATATCACACATTAGAAAAAACGATAAAATAAAATGAACTTATAAGTCAGTGACTTATTCCTAATTGTAAGGAGCATTTTAAGTTAAAACCTAACACTGAATTTGACGCAGTCGGATTGATAACTAGGTTTACCAGCAATAAACCTAACAA
Source organism: Rosa chinensis (assembly GCF_002994745.2). NCBI lineage: Eukaryota > Viridiplantae > Streptophyta > Magnoliopsida > Rosales > Rosaceae > Rosa > Rosa chinensis. The sequence continues at coordinate 38,737,407 of NC_037094.1, forward strand.
AAGGGTTCTGGAGTCCACCAGAGATAAAAGAGAAAACTCTCAATTTTGATTGATAATATGATAAAAGATAGTTCTGCAGCCGTTTAAGATTGCTTATACATGGGAAAAGAAATCCTAGGGCAACTAACAATGAAACCCTAAAGCCCACGGATTAAAACAAAACAAATCCAAAATAAACTAGAAAACCTAAAATAAAAAGAATGTAAAACTAGCCTAAAAATATTAAATCACGAATCGGATAATTAAACGATACATTTTGGCCTAAATCTGATAGGGCTCACTAAAGTGAGTCTTGAAGATCTCGTCGTTCCCATTCTGGAAAGGTATCATGCATCTCAAACGTACATTCTGGCCAAAAGTTAGTCAAATCTGATTCAAAATCAAAACCTGACTATTCGCACGAGAAACCCGAGAAGTCCAAAACCAAATCTTCTTGAATATTCCAGCGGCTAGTAACCTGATTACGCGTGAGTTACCTATTTTCCAACCACTCTTCTTGATTCTACGCCGCTTCTTTACTTTTATGGTTTTTTGACTAAACTGGGTCCATTCTCGTCCTACATCATTCTCCTCCACTATGAAAGAACTCGCCCTCGAGTTCCTCTTGAATAAAGGACAAGAATAGGTAGACAAAAGACCCAAGAAAAAATTAGACAATTGAACCTGTAGATTATTGGCCGGATCTTCTGCATATTCTGATGGCACAATCATGAACCCAACACCATAGATGAGTCTGTCATATGCATTTTGGTTTTCATGGGCAACCGTAGTAGATTCTTCTTGGCGCTCAAGGTTGCATTCTTGAATGACATCAGGTTCTGAATGATTTATTTCAGGATCCAAGACTTCACTATTACAAATAACCATGTCTTCATGAGCAATTTCATCTTTAACATCTTCTTGATCGTCATGGATGATTTCTTGTGGAGTTTCTTCCATCAGAAAATTTTCTGGCTTTTCTTCAGATGAACTATTAATCTCAACGGGCAAAGAAAATTCTTTGGACTTTAACTTCTTCTCAAAAACCTTGGGAGGGTAATTCTTGATCGAAAAATCTCTAGGCAAAAATTTTTCGTTACGAAGACCTTTCATCTTGCGCCATGTCCGAACACGCACTTTGCCTTGCCTCTGACGAGAGCTTTGCAACTGATCCCACCAATAAGCAGCATCTTTCTTTAGCTTCTGAGAAACCATCTTAGCCTGCTTGTGTTTTGGAACCTCCATGGTCTCAAAGAATCTATCCACTTCAACCTGCCAATCCAGAAAATCCTCCACGCTCATGTGACCAGAAAAGTAAGGAATATCAGCCTTGGTTATGAGAACCTCGGAATCATAATTAATATCACCTCCACCACCACGTGGAGCTCTAGCCCGCTGGCCTCCTTCCCCGCCTCTATTCCGATTGTTGTTGTTGTTGTTGTTGTTGTTGTTCCTCTCTCCCAACAATCCACGAATTTCACCAATCTGATTGTTCATGGAGTTGATGGCAGCGGTATACGCTGCTGTAAGAGCTTCAATATCTGCTTTTGTAACTTCACCCATTGCTACCAAGGTAAATAAAAGAGACAGGGAAGACCTGCTCTGATACCACCTGACGCAGTCGGATTGATAACTAGGTTTACCAGTAATAAACCTAACAAAAGGGTTCTGGAGTCCACTAGAGATAAAAGAGAAAACTCTCAATTTTGATTGATAATATGATAAAAGATAGTTCTGCAGCCGTTTAAGATTGCTTATATATGGGAAAAGAAACCCTAGGGCAACTAACAATGAAACCCTAAAGCCCACGGATTAAAACAAAACAAATCCAAAATAAACTAGAAAACCTAAAATAAAAAGAATGTAAAACTAGCCTAAAAATATTAAATCACGAATCGGATAATTAAACGATACATTTTGGCCTAAATCTGATAGGGCTCACTAAAGTGAGTCTTGAAGATCTCGTCGTTCCCATTTTGGAAAGGTATCATGCATCTCAAACGAACATTCTGGCCAAAAGTTAGTCAAATCTGATTCAAAATCAAAACCTGACTATTCGCACGAGAAACCCGAGAAGTCCAAAACCAAATCTTCTTGAATATTCCAGCGGCTAGTAACCTGATTACGCGTGAGTTACCTATTTTCCAATCACTCTTCTTGATTCTACGCCGCTTCTTTACTTTTATGGTTTTTTGACTAAACTGGGTCCATTCTCGTCCTACATCAGAGTCAATGCAATAGTAATCCAAGGGCTATTCTTGTCGCTATTTAACATGGTATCAGTGCGGGTTTTTTTTTTTGTCACATTATGAGCATGAATAATTAAGTTCAAAACGAATGGCTGGACCTTTAAAAAGATACGTTAACTTCAGCGAACAACTAACACATCTATGCTAAATTCGAGGCCCAAATACATAAAGGTATCACTGGAGACCCAAAGCCAGACGACTAGAGTTTTAAGGATGCTCTCACTCCCAATTTTTTTTTTTTTTTAAGTAGATATTCTTTTTCTTTTTTTTTAACAAATGAAGCACTTTGTCCACGCAGTTAGGCTTTACTACTAGGTATATGCACTGTCCAAAATTTTTTTTTTTTTTTGGTTACAGCACTATCCAAAATTTTAATCAAAACTTTGCAAATTTTGGAATGCACAAAACCTTAATTTTGAAATATAGAATATATCATAGTATTCCATCGAATGAAACCGACATACATTATACATGGTTCGGCAGAAAATATAATTGAATAACAAGTAGGGATTAGAAAACAGAAGTGGTACAAAATTAAATTAGAATCATTATAATTATGGGGAAAGAAAACAATAAACAAGTGATATTCAGTTATGGAAACTAAGAGGGGATTGGCAGATGGTGGGGGTGATGAGCATAAAAGTACGACCAGGTTCCTTGAAAATTTCCGTTATTTGAAAAAAGCACAAAAACGTCTCGCAAATGGACAAACAGATTCTGGTTTTCCCCAAAGCCCGAGGGAGAATGAGACAAGCTATTCACACAGAACAAAGCAACACCAAGACCAAAGACCAACCCAAGGCATATGTTTTGTTTTCAAGTCCCAGTCCCACCAGCTTCACAGTTCACACCACCCACACGAGCGGCTCTAAATCCGAGTGCATCACTCTCTTCTAATTTCCCATTTTCTATAAGACCCCCTCTCTAAGCTCAGATTTTTGATGAACTCTCTTTCCTCTCCCTCTTTCTCATTTCAGATTTGTTGCTCATCATATCTTCCATCTCTCGCTTCCTTCTCTGCCAAAACAAAATCCATTTTTCTCTAAGCTCTTTTTGTGGTTCACTCTAGCCAACAAGTCTTGACAGAAAAACCAACACCCCCTTGTTAATTGTTGCCATTGCACCTGTAGTGTCGGCAAATACCCAGTTTAGTTAGTTTCTTGCTGCTTGTTGAGATATTGTTTCTTTTTTTTTGGGGTTTGGTTTTTCTGGTGTGAGTGCGTGTGTCAATTAATGGGTCCTCAACAACATCACCAGATGAGGACTGACTCTAGTTATCGTCCAGATTTGAATTTTTTTCCATCACAACTGTGTCTCTCAAAAACCACCTTTGGAGTCGTGGCTAATTCGGAAATGGGTTACGGTGTTCATGACAGAAAGAGCGCCTTGTCTCTGAATCTTGTTGGAGATGAATCTGATCATGATGTTGTTATACAGAGCGCTGCTGGCGAAACTAAACTTTGTGTTAGAGGCCATTGGAGGCCAGCTGAAGACTCTAAACTCAAAGAACTTGTGGCCCAGTTCGGTCCTCAAAACTGGAACTTGATTGCTGAGCATCTTGATGGCAGATCAGGTAATTAGCAATAATCAAACTAGTTTCATGTTTTTAATTTTGGAAATGTATATATGCCGACTGTTTTCTTGTGTAGGGAAAAGTTGCAGACTGAGGTGGTTTAACCAGCTAGATCCAAGGATCAACAGAATGGCTTTCAGTGAGGAAGAAGAAGAGAGGCTTTTATCTGCTCATAGACTTTATGGCAACAAATGGGCCATGATTGCGAGGCTCTTCCCTGGAAGGACTGATAATGCTGTCAAGAACCATTGGCATGTCATCATGGCTAGAATTCACAGAGAGCAATCCAACGTTTACAAGAGAAGAAAGCCCTCTTCTAATTCTCAGGCTGTTATTATTCCTCAACATGATCATGATCATGGTCAAGAAGATGGGGCTAAGAACAATGCCTCTAGTGATCGTTCAACAATCTCAATCAACACCAGTAATGATGAATCTGGCTCAGCAGCCTCTGCCTCAACATGTACTAATCTCTCCCTCACTCCCTCAAACAGACCACTTCTTCCCAGTTTTTTCAAGAACATCAATCCATTTCAGCAACACAAAACCTTTGGATCACAAATGGGTATGTTTCTTTTTCCAATCCTAATCATAAAATCAAATGCGTACTAATTTTCTTTTCTTTTCTTTCTTTCTTAGTTTTCATTGTTCTTTGTTTTAATCAAAATTTTGCTACTTCTTGCATACTGTACGTAGTTGCAGGCGCTGGCAGGATCGAGGGCAATGAGAATGGTCAGTTATCAGACTCGAACTCAGAAACTTCAGGAGATGAATCAGTACTCACCACCTATAGGACCAACAGCAATAATGTTTCTTCCATGTCCAGAGAAGCTCAAAGTGACAAGATCAGCGTGATGCCATTCATTGATTTCCTAGGAGTAGGCTCTACTTAAAACAGAGAGATTTGGCAAGTGTGCAAGAAAGAGCTTAATTAAACCAAATAGGACACCACCATGGTTTTTGTATGATGCAGAAAAAGTGGGGTGGGCATCTCTACAGAGTCTTGGATGTACAGTTGGTTCCATTAAAAAGCAAAAGGAGAAGAAATCTAGTAGTAATATAGCTAGCTAAGCTACTTAGGTGATGAAGAATAGGAGAAATCTAGCTAGAGAGTAAGATGGGGGAAAAATAGTTATGAGGTTGAAAATAATTTTGAAAACCGTTTTTGAAATTTAGCAGCAACAGAGTCAGTGATGAGTGTTGTGGTAAATAGGGCAAAGCAAAAGACAGAGTTGCTTCTCATAAACTACTACTGTATCAGTATGCACTTGAATCAAATGAATGAAGGGAACGTGCCCATATTTCTTGACTACAGTTTTCACATCGATGCTGCTGTTATGCATGTCAAATTGTCAATGTCATTGGCGTGTCATGTCATGTGTGTTTTAGTTTCTGTTTCGGTTTTGGTAGTATTATTATTAGCCTTTACTTGTTTGACCATGTTTGCACGCCCTGTAATTAATCCCCCTCCTTCTCCCTACCTGCCTACATAACCTGCAGTTATGTTACTCAAGTGTTGCATTAATTAGTCTGCCTAGAAATTCATCTCGAATAGTCTTGATCCTAATTAATAACTCGTGGCACTCTTGAGTTTTAACAACCAAACCAAGCGAGAAAGAAATCTAGTGCGGTCTACGTATTTCTACGAGTCTTTGATGTTTTTACATTGATCTGTAAACAACCAAGCGTGATAGTTAAAAATGGATGCATATACTATACAACGGTATAATACGTGGAGCATAAACAGAACATTCTTTTTTTTTTTTAACATAACGTCCGTCACAAGAGGAAACAGATAAGCGTTGGTATTTTGCTCTCGCAAATATCCACCTGCTCGTCTTTCAATAGTGCTAGACAATTTAGTTTATACACCTAAATAGATGCTAAAAGTAATTTATAATAGATGATAAGTTATTTTTATCCACTTATTCCAATCAGTTATTTGTATTTATATCCCTAGGAAATGTAATCAGGCACTTATATGTCCAGCATTTCAAGTTTGGATTGAGGATGGACCACAATGGCTATCCGATGTACTTATAGCTGATGTAAACACCCCAATTGCGTAGTTAATGCAATTTCTTTTTCTCGGGAAAAAAAAAAAACAAAAAACAACCTATACCTTAACCTGTAAGCACGAATATTTGTTGTTAGTGATATGAGCAACTAGTGATCGTTTCCACAAGAGATTAGGATGTAATCACTAATCAAGACTCAAAACTAAACTAAGTACCTAACTGCAAGTCAGAAAAATATGACATTAGATGACTCTAAACTACTATAAGTATCACAAAAATTTACAAACACTATCTAGACACAGTAAAATATATGCAAACAAAATTTGCCAATTTGGGGATATTTTGATATGATTTGATAGGCAGAATTGATTAAAGAAAACGAAACAGAAATAACTATGAAAATAATTAAGAAAACTTGTTTTGGTTTTAGGGTTTTCAAGAACACGTAGGGAGAAAGATAGCTATGATGCTTTTACGACTAAACAATCAATCAATGGATCATGTATTTGTTGAATTTCTAAGCCTAGAGTGCTAGAGTATTACATTATTTTACCCAAGTTCATGAACCATATTACATTTTCTTACTTGGCTTGCTAAGTGAAAGGTGTTACCATGCAAAACTTTCTTCTTAACTTGTTGACTTATAAGGGTGTTACCTGGATTCTAATAAATTGAAATCATTAAGTACGATAAATATTTGAGTCGTAACAAGAAACCTAGCACAAGATGTCCATCACTCGGTCTCGGTCCATAGAGAATAGGGTGCTAGAGTATACATTATTTAACTCAAGTTCATGAACCATGCATATTACATTTTCTTACTTGGCTTGCTAAGTGCTTTGTTACCATGCAAAAATTTCTTCTTAACTTGTTGACTCATAAGGGTGTTATCTGTATCCTAACAAATTGAAATCATTAATTAAGTACGAAAAATATTTGAGTCGTAACAAGAAACCTAACACAAGATGTTCATCACTCGGTCATATAGAATAGGGTGCTAGAGTATTACATTATTTAACTCAAGTTCATGAACCATGATACATTTTCTTACTTGGCTTGCTAAGTCAAAGGTGTTACCATGCAAAACTTTATTCTTAACTTGTTGACGTATAAGGGTGTTACCTGGATCCTGACAAATTGAAATCATTAATTAAGTACGGAAAATATTTGAGTCATAACAAGAAACCTAGCACAAGATGTTCATCATTTAGTCATATAGAATTTGGTTTACACAAAAAGGCCTCAAGTTTCTTGGCTAGCTGTCACTCTGAAACATGCAATGCTTAGGTGGTCATCTACGATGACTTATTCTGTGGTGCCGGAATACAACGTGGCATTACTATGTGGTAGTCTAAACCAATCATTTTACTAGAACTTGATGGAGACCATGCAGGGGATGGAAAAACAAGAAAAATTAAATTAAGATAACCAATCAAAAATAAGTATAAATCATGTAGAGCAATAATATCAACCTAGATCACCACGTGTACTATAGTTTGAGACCATATTATAATTTCCCGTCATCTACATGCTTAACAGGATGACTTAAAACAAGATGGCTAAATTTGACAGAGAGAGCCTAACAAAAAATATCGAGAGATGAAAACCACATGAGGATAAACTAGCCTTGGTGGCATCTGCCTGGCCCGACTGCCCGTAGGGCAAAGATTGAAGAAGTAGAACATCCCAAGTTCCCAACATAGTTGAGAATATCCCTTCGAGAATGGTTATGCACATGGATGCGGGGGCCCAAACGATTGGCCCAAGTGGATAGTAAATTATCTCAAATACGGAATTCAGCTTGATTCAAATTTGCTCACCATTTTTATTCTGTGGTGATATCACCACCCTATTAAAACTTGTCACGTCACGTAGAATTAATTTAATACTTAAATTTTATTTTTTTAACATCATGATTAACTATAATGATGTTTTATATAACACATGACAATTTTATATTGAGTGGTAGTATCACCACCAAAGTATTGGTGGTGAGCTGCTAGAGTCCTGAAGAAGATCAGAAAATGAAAAGAAAGATGTATGCCACATTTGCACACAAATATCTTATGCAGAACCATTGAACCAAAGACGAACTAGCCGGGAGTGATGATATCTAATTGGGCTGGTTTCTACTTAACAACTTTAGCTGACCAGACACGTCTCAAACTAATGAAGTTCCCATATTACCATTATTGTATTTCACCGGGAATTATCAACATGACATTTTTGTATCATCCGTTTGTTATAGTTTCACAAGAAAGAGTTTTAACAGTTATGTCAAAACCTATTGATTCGATGATAGTTGATAACCATGCAATCTTGTTTAGAAAGATTTTGAAAATGCAAAAATTGTACTATACATCTTTTCTTCATAAAGTTGTATTTTTGCCAAAGTCTAATTGTGTATAAAAATTCTTGTTTAGTCGTTTAAGATACCTAATTGAGTTCCTGGCCATAATTCTCTTGATGTATCTACCAATGGGACAAGATGTATCTACCAATCGGACAACAAAAAAGGGTGACACCAGCTACATATGATATACTTGAAGATGCATTTGACATAGCAGTTAAGCCAGTAATTGAAAGAGGAGAAATTCTTAGGTAGGGCAAACGTACCAGCCACGTGGTAAACTCGGCCAATCATATCTCTGTTTTTTAATTGAATTCCAAAACTACTCATGTTTAATTATAATGAAATACCTAAAACACCCCATGCATAGGCAATGATTGGTTGGGCGTACAGCCACGTGGCACGCCTACCCTACCTAAGAATCTCTCTCGAAAAAGTATAGACATTTTGAAAGAAGCCGTATACAATTTGCAAGGCATAAATATTATATATATACACACACACACACAGATCCCTTCTGTTGAGGGATCCCTTTTTTTTGTCTTTTCTAGGGATTTGGTTTGAATCATATTTTTGCATCTCAACTATTCAGTTTTTAGTTCTTAATGTGTAGATTACTTCTGCAAATTTTCAACCAAATTGATTATCATTAAGGCATTCAAAATGACAATTTAAGATTATAAGTATGAACGGTTTAAGTTTGACATATTTCGTTTGTCCATTGATTTAATTTAGTTTGACACCTTAATGATCACCGATTCAACTGAAAATTTGCAGAAATGATCTAAACATTAGGACATAAAAACTGAACGGTTGAGATGCTGAAATGTGATCGAAAAGTTGGTCTAATGCCCTATCCCTAGAGAAAAAAAAATCCCTTAGTGGAAGGGCCCTCTATATATACAGATCCTATCCAAAGTAGAGCTCTGCTTTGAAATTAAAGTGTGGATTTAAAGTTTAGCACTAGGCCAATAACGTCAATATACAACACTTTTTACACAACGAATTTTTTTTTTTTTTTTTTTTTTGTGATGAAGGAAAGTGAATCATTCAACATGTCTAAGAAACTTTTGTCGTATAAGGCTGTTAAAATTCAAAAGTTTTAGCTAGAAACTCATTGCACAACAATTAGAAGAAAGATTTGTTGTGTGAATGGAAAAAAAAAAATAAGCGGCACATTTCCCTCCTACTTCTGCTCAAACTTCCCTCCTTTATAGTATAACAGTCTAATTGTATCTATTGTATGAGTGTAGCTTGCAAAATGTCATACAACAGTTTTTTTTACTTTGTGTTGTCCAAATGAGGAAGATATATTGGGAAGGTTTGGATGTGCCCCAGAATCACATTCATTCCCCCCAAAGCGAGCAAATTTTGGATTGAAATGTAGGTTACATATATGTACTCCTATAACGTAATTACTTATTTGTGTTGTTTGAATGAAAAACACCTATCCTTAGTGTCAAAAGTGATACTTTGATTGCACATATGTGAGAATTTTTCCTCTTTGCTCCCTCAGCTCAAAATTTAATATGTAGATAATCATATAACATAACTTGATTTATGTGTTGTCTGAGTCTAAGACACAAAATAAAAGAATCAAATACTGCTTTTGACAAATTAATTAGGGCTAGCTAGCTATCGTACCATCTCAATTTTGAGTATTCTCTCACTCCCACTTAACCTTAAGCCCTTGTTTCAACACTCAGACAAAAACTCTCCGTTTTCTTCAAGCCAACACCCATCTCCCTCTTCAGAATTTTCTTCGAGCTAAACAGCCATCTCTCACCCAATTCTAAAATCAGTAAAACTAAAAGGGGAATCTTCGATTGGGGATCCGGGTCTTCAATTTTGATTAGTAGGTTAGGGTTCTTCACCTCCTCCATTATTAACAATGCTGGGTATGGGTAGTAGAACCTCTCTTTTCGAGCACCAAGTTCTCCTTTTGGCCTCACTGGTAACCTCTCTTTCTGATATGTTCATTTTCAAATTTTAAAATTTGTGGGTTATTCTCTGGTTTAAAGAAAGTGATTGAAAAAGATATTTCTTCTTTATCTCTCTTTTTTTTTTTTTTTTTTAAAGATATACAATGGGAAAAATTCAATCTTTAATGTAATTCATGAGTCTTGCAAAGGGCCAATATCTCGTGTTGGTTCTATTTGGATATATTTTTGCATTGATTCTCTGTTTGGCTAATTGATATTGTGCAATTGCTTTGTTTTGTTGGGCTCTAGTGTTTTTAAGGTCTGAGATATGTGTTTTTTTTTTTTTTTTGCGGTGAATCTGCAATTGATAAAGAAATAGTATTCATGAGACCTCAAGCTTCTATTCTTAACAAGTTACTTCCAGTTAGACTTCATACTTCAAGTTACAAACTTTCCAGCTGATGAGGTTCTGTTCTCATAGTAATATTGTTGACACTAGAAACATAATGAGATTTTGATATGGTGAGATTTTTATGTATGGTTTTTCTACTTAATGTGAATCTTTTGTAAGAAGTTCAATTCAATGTTCTCTTGTGTCGACTAAAAACTACTAAAGCAATGCATGACTGAGGTAAATGGAACCTGTCCTACCTAAAAACTACTTTTGCCCTATATTACTATAATTACCAGATAGAACAAAATGATTAAGAAAACTTCTTTGTAATTGTAGTATGCACTTTCAAGTCAACACAAAGATTGCTAGAGCAGTGCAAACCTCTCCACTGAGGAAACTTCACTGCGTGGCTTGTAACGTAGCCAACACGAGAAAATCAATCCACTATAAGTCAAATGAGTTTATAGTATACAAGTAGTGTTGTTCACAACAATCACTTTCACTTAGCAAACAGCTAACTTATTTTACAACTGTTCTAACTCCTAACTTAATTATCACACTATCAAATGAGCCAATCTTCCAATCTTCCTTGCACTCAACGTCTCATTGATCTTGAGAATGAAATATGCAAGTGACAGAGTATGCAAGGGAAAGAAACATATAACATGTGAAGAGAGTTTTTCAGAAAATGATTTGAGTAAACATATGCAGCACACCAACGACAAGGTTAGACATTCAAAAACCCCGCGAATAGAATCAGTTTCAAAACCTTTTATAGAGGAGAAAGACTCCCCCTCAATCAAATCTCTTTTTCATATCAAATAAGATAAATAAGGAAAGTCTTTAAAACTGATTTTGATAAACAATCAATACTTCCTAACTATTTTCAAATCCAATCTATATGATATGCATCTCAAAAACCTTTTAATGCAGATAAGTATATCAAATCTAAATGTAAAGTGATATGGAATGAATACCACCTTTAACTCAAGATCAGTGATAGTGATTCTCCCGGATTTTATCTTCAAGTCTTGCCCGCCTCTTTGATTCCTTGAGTCACCGGGAAAGTTGGAGAAATCCTTTCCTAGTCTTATGCAACTTGTGCTCTCCTAGTAACCTTGGGAAAGATATGTGTTGAAAGGTAATAGCTCAATATCCTTACAATCTCCCCCTTTGGGCATTCCCATTCAACACATAACTTTTTCATCTTTTATCCTGCAAAATAGACTGCACATATAGACACTAGCCAGGAATATTTCAACCGATACTCACACATTAACTTAGAACAGAACTAGCAACCAAGAGTTAGACCAAAAGGAGTTACTTAGATCAAGGAATCAGTTTCCATCCTTTTCCATATCTAAGTAAAATTTAAAACACACCAAAATAAAATAAGCATCCAAAAGAGTTTGGCTTATGCACTTACATGCCAAAATAAAATATTGTCCAAAGAAAAATAAAATGCAGAAATAAAATAAAGAAGAAAAAGAATCTATCTCTCTCCCCCTTTGATTGGGAAAGCCCTTCACTTGTCCTCCCAGAGCTTGGTGATCCTATCATAGGTCTCCTAAGCAAGCATGTCATCGCTGTCGTCACTGTCACACGGAGCAGCCACCTTACGTGTAGCCATGATAGATGGTCCAGAATCACCACCAATAGAGGCTCTAGGGACTGGAGATGTGGCACTGGGCACAGTTTCTCACCGAGGAAAACCAGGAGGATGACTTTGAATGTTCTGAACCTCCATAGCAAGATTTTTTTAATGTGGTGTGACAGTAGATCAGGGAGAAGTTCAGATCAGAGATGTAATCAATCATGCAGGTGACCCGCCAATCAGTCACCATAATGCCATCACGAAGAGAGGAACGCAGATCATCAATGGAGGTGGTTAGGCTTTCCAGGGTGGCAGCAGGCCGAGGGTACGAGTAGGCTGGGATGGAGAGGAGTCGCCAGAAAGCAGCCTGGGAGAGCGGCGAGGCAGAGGAGGTAGACTGCGGCTACACTCACAAGTGGGAGGATGATCACCAGCATAAGTGAGGCCGGAGCGGGCAGCAGCTCACTGACCTTCTTCCTCCAAAGAGAGAGGAGATCAGCGCTGATTAACGCCCGGGTGAGCAGTAACTTTTGTTCGAACCATGATGAGGAAGATGAAAGTGGGAAGTGGTGGTTTGAATCGACACACTGAGAAAACAACCCTAGAAAAATTGACAGAGACTACCAATGCTATATATAGAGAGATATTAGGGTTAGAGAATCCAAGAGACAAGTCGGTTAAACATAGCTTCTCCAAGAAGGAGAAGAGTTATGATAGATTAAATTTCGGAGAACCACGCATGCAAATCGAAATCTCCCCCTACAATAATGCTTTGTCAAGAAGGAAATAACCATATGACAAGGAACATGTAAGAAGGAGCTAGAAAATCGAAACATGTAACCAAGTATCAAGCAGCACAAAAGTTGTCACACCTTTGAATGAGGAAATCGAGCATAGATGAGGTACAGAGAGACACATAACATTCAAAAGAAGATACATATTTTAGCTAAGATGCATTCCCATGATGTATTCCATTAAAAAAGAAAAGTGAAACTCAAATTGACTTCTCAAGCAGGCAACTGGTGAAATATGTGAACATAAAAAAATAGATGGGATCTTGAGATATGTTTAGGGAGAGAAGGGTAGTGAAGTAGGTGAACTGAGAACAATGATCTTCTCCTAAAGGCTTGCAGAACAGGAACAAATTCATGAACATTATATATTAACACTTTGTGCAAGCAGAACTCATGTAGCATGGTACATCTCAACAACTCCCAAACTAGTTGATCTTAGGTTGTTGAGCATAACAAGGATGCTCAACGAGATGGACCTTGAGTTACTGCTTGTATTTGCAGTGGATATCACTGTATAAGATCGGACCATCTCGTTTCTTGCAAACCCTGGAAAGTTCACCACAACCAAGATCTGATTACTTTGAGAGGAGATATACTAATTCCCCACTCTCGTTTCTTACAAAACTTGGAAAGTTCACCACGACCAAGACCTGATTATTTTGAGAGGAGGGATACTTTACTTTGTACAGCCTGTCTGAATTTCGTACCAGTTCACATATTGTCACAACACCCTTAACTCAAGAAACAAATAACATACCACCACTTATATTTATGAGTGAGTGTGCAGAGAGTAACTGATTGAGAGAGTAAGAGTGAGTACACAATCAATGTCTAGAATAAGACATGGTAATAACATAATGCTGAAAATATGAGCAACCATGAAGAGAAGTGTGCAAAGTACTCTAAGTTCAGGATTTCCTCACTGGTTGAAGACAAATACTAGGCTACCTTAATACTTAGAACATATTCCAATGGCATTCCTCAAAAAATCAAACCTAACTGTGTCAAGTGGCTTTGTGAATAGATCACCAAGTTGACTATTTGTGGGAACAAAGCTCAACTCAAGAATTTTTTGTTCAACTAAATCTTTGATGAAATGATATCGGAGATCAATGTGCTTAGTTCTAGAGTGTTGAATAGGATTCTTAGTGATATTTATGGCACTTGTATTATCACAAAAGATAGCCAACTTTGTCACGCCCCTGATTTTATACACAATAAATCGATATATAACCCCATAATTATATATGCGTGAAATGCTCAGCCATCAATACAAAATACTTAGAAACTTATTCCCTTTTAACGCAAGTACATATTGATGCCCTGAACCCACAAATTCTATATTGACTCGCCCCATAGAGTCACACAACACATGAGTTTACGAATTAAATTGTCAACAACAAAATAAAACGTAAATGCTCCTCAGAGTAACTATACAACAGAAGTCCTTATCAACGGTAAAGTCACAAAGATGGCTTCCTACCGTAAAGCTGCAAAGCGCCACCTCAGCTTCAGCCACGATTTCCCTGACCTGCAGGATTAACCCCTACACCATTCCATTGAATAGTGCACCGGGTTTCCACACAACAAAACCCGGTAAGCTTATGAAGCTCGTATGAGTAACTCAAAACCAATTACACGAATTTACGGGATAAAAGCCCGCACAACTCACGTCAACACGAGGAAAACCTTTCGACTCGAGGATAAGGAAAACATACCATGCTTCCCAAAACAATACTCTTCCCCAAAAAGGAAAACACAAAAGCCACACCGTGACGAAATCATATAAATTGTTAACATCACAATTCAAATCTGATTAATTGATCCAACCTGGATAAAACACACACGCACATCAATCATACCTATCGTTAACCTAACAAATAGCATATGATTCTTAGTCCAACCTGGACAAAATACGTACCCAGGAGTCATAAGTAACCTACTTAGATCCATGAGGTACCATGGCAGACATACTAGCGCTCTAGCTTATCGTAACCACTCGCCCGGCTAACTGCGTGATTCCTTATTTCTTACCTTGGTCATTATCAGCGACCTGTCACCATCTGTGACATATGATCTTCAGACCCCATCCAATCTCGAAATCAACCATTGGTCACCATCTGCGACCTATCACCATCTGTGACATATATAATATGATTCACAAGTCCTCCCAGGACATTTAAAAGAAAGAATCCCCGAAACTCTCTTTTAAAGAAACACGTACTCATGAGCATCAGATAGCTCCCCACTAACCCCATGATGTACCAACAACAAATCAGTCCAACCTAGACACACAACACATCAACACAGATTCACCACGAAGCCACTAGTACATGAATACGTATGTATATATATATGTACACACATAGTCATTCACTCATAAATGCAACCAATACATGAATACATATGTATATATATATACCCCATAATATATATATGTACACACATACTCATTCACTCAGAAATGAAACCAATACATGAATACATATGTATATATATATACCCCATAATATATATATGTACACGCATACTCATTCACTCAGAATTGCCACAATACATCTATGGTAACTAGACTCAGAACACAGATAAATCATTGGTTACCATCTGCAACCTATCACCGTCTGTGACTCTTGGTTTTCATACCCCGTCTGGTCTTAGAACCAACCGTTGGTCACCATCTGCGACCCATGTTTTTCAGACCCCATCTGGTCTCAAGTCAACGTTAAGTAAGTCACACCTGACCTAAAAACGTTACGACCATCTAGTTCCGGCTTTCCCATCCCTGCTCACCATCTGTGACCCTTGGTACAAGGACCAATACATTTAAAAAGAGTCACGCTTGACTCAAAAATGTAACATCAAACTCAATACTTTTCAAACAATAGAAAACATCTTTTTCTATAATATTGTTTCCTGAAAAGTCATACTTAACAATAATATGAACACCATCATGCATATTATTATTCATCACAATCATCCACAAGGATATATATATATTTCATCTAAATATATATATGTAGTCATTCGCTCAGGAATGCCTACTAATACCAACTATAGTTTGCAGTTAAATAATTAACGCCAAAACAATAATGGTAATTCTGTTCATAATGAACCTTGTGAGATTACTCACCTCGAAACTCCCGCTGCGTCTTCAATACAGAACAAGACAGCCAATCCACAAAATAGCCGTCCGAGGAGTACTACGTCACGTACCTAAGGAATTACAGCTCTCATTCAGTCAACGAATCACAAGGGATAACGTTCGAAACCCTAAATCGAACCAAAATTCCCAAGGTGACGCCAAATGAGGCGAAACCACATCCGAGACCTCCCAAAGTCCTCGGAATACGTCCACGATCGATGTGACCAAACCACAAGTCGATCGGACGCTCAAATCCTCAAGGATCGAATAAATCGATCGGTATGAAACTGCAAAAATCATAACAATTCCATACGAACTCCAAAATTTGCATATTATATATCGAAACGCTCGTATCAACGAGTAGAACATATATAATACCAAAACCAATTCCTTAAGTGGCCGGAACACCGCCGGAACGCCACCACAGACGGTGGTGCACCGCCGCCGGCCAAAAACACATTATTTCACAAAACTCCCAACATCAAAAAGCTTCATCTAAGCATGCTTGTGAATTCTCATAACTGGATCGAAGTCAGAAAACAAGCCTAAGGGATCGAAAACTACCTCACAAGCCGTGAACAGTGATCCAATCCGAGTTGATCGAAGTTTCACGTGAATCGATCCAAACAACCACCAAGGATCGATCAACGAGGCCGCTCTGAGCTCAACCAAGGAATCGTTGAAGCCATGAAGTCGCCGGAGTTGTGTTTTCCGGCCGGGTCCGAAAACACCAACCTGCACCGCCTTCTACCGCCGCTACCACCGAGAATCGGCGATAGAGAACACCACAGGGACCACCAGACGGCGGAGACGATCCTGTCTGGAAAATTTCGTCGCCGGAGATGGCCGGAGCTCGCCTGAAACGTCGGGTCGGATCGACCGGGTCCGGGTCGGGTCAGTCGAAAAACTTCGACTCTGAAGACGCGGACGAGAGAGAAGAGAGAGAGAGTGTGGTTTCCGGAAAAGGAAAGTGGAAAAATGAATATATTTTTCTGATTTTTCCTATATATACTAAAATGGAAACTTTTTCCAATAGCCATAACTTCCTCATACAAACTCCGATTTATGCGTTCCGCATGTCCACGAACTCGTATCGACGCGCTCTACGACTTTCGTGAAGGAAGTTTTTGGAGAATCTCAACGTATCAAAAGTCAACCTTGAAACCCCCCCTAATTCCACACTTTACGAATAAAAATTCGTCCAAAACACTTCCGCTCCGTCCACGAGCCACGAAAACGTCCGATACCCACAATTTAAATTCCGGAAAATCCTCGGAAAGTAAATACGAATTTCTGGGGCATCACAAACTTACCTTGAGAAATTTCGTAATCCTTGAGCATTTGCTTCATCCAGAGCATTTGGGTGCAGCAACTCCCAGCTGCAACATACTCAGCCTCAGCAGTAGACAGTGAAATGCAGTTCTGTTTCTTGTTGTGCCAAGCAACAAGATTGTTTCCAATGAAGAAGCAGCCTCCAGAGGTGCTTTTTATGTCCTGCAAGTTCCCTCCCCAGTCAACATCTGAATATCCTGCAATCTCCACATTAGTGTCAAAGGTGTAGAAAATATCACAGTTAACTGTACCAGCAACATATCGAATGATTCTTTTGACAGCTTCTAAGTGAGATTCTTTGGGATTAGCTTGAAATCGAGCACACACTCCCACACTATAGGAGATATCAGGCCTACTGGCAGTGAGATACAGCAGGCTACCAATCATGCTTCTGTAGAGTGTGGAATCAACTAATTTCCCATCCTGATCTTCGCTCAACTTCGTAGTGGTGCTCATGGGATTGTTGATCACCTTTTTGGATTGAAGACCAAACTTTTTGATGAGATTCTCAGCATATTTGGTTTGTGAGAGAAATAGACCTGTATCAATCTGCTTAACTTGCGATCCAAGGAAAAAGGTTAGCTCACCACACATGCTCATTTCAAATTCACTTTCCATGACTGATTGAAATTCTTTGACAAAATGTTTAGATGTAGAACCAAAAACAATGCATCAACATACATTTAGGCAATGATAATATCATTTTTTACTTGTTTGACAAATAAGGTTTTATCAATAGAGCCCCTATGTCACGCCCCTGATTTTATACACAACAAAATCGATATATAACCCCATAATTATATATGCGTGAAATGTTCAGTCATCAATACAAAATACTTAGAAACTTAATCCTTTTTAACCCAAGTACATATTGATGCCCTGAACCCAAAATTTCAATATTGACTCGCTCCACAGAGTCACATAACACACGAGTTTACGAATTAAATTGTCAACAACAAAATAAAACGTAAATACTCCTCAGAGTTCACTACAAGCGGAAGTCTTTATAACGGTAAGGTCACAAAATTGACTTATTACCGTTAAGCTGCAAGCACGCTACCTCAACATCAGCCACGATAAACTTGACCTGCAGAAATAACCCCTACACCGTTGGAATGGTGTACCGGGTTGACACACAACAAACCCGGTAAGCTTTTGCAAGCCCGTATGAGTAACTCAAAACCACAAAGCAAAACACATTTCTTAAGTCACCCAACCTAAATAACGATAAGCATACATCTCACACCTACAGCCATCTGCTTCAGTCTTCCATCTCATGCTTACATAGGTCAACTCGTGACTAAACTACATGCTCAGATTCTCAACCTAGCATCTCATTACACAAATTCCCCATCAACAAAACCTCTTTAGATAATGTTGAAAATCCCTTGACGCACAACGGTGAGTCACAAGGATCACACTCATTTCCTTCCCACCGGAAACCTTGTCATCAACAAGACATCAAGGTGAAAACAATGAATCACCTTCCTATCCTGACACAGAGCACAATCGTCACCACTATGGTTTTCAAGATAAATCAAACCATCAATCAATCAAATCAAGAAGAAAACAAGGCAATCACAATTCAAAACAAGCAAAACAAGTCATGGTAACCCCTGCATATAATTTAGTTCAGGAGGTCACACTAAGTCAAGCAATTCAGACCATAGTAATCCCACACTCTGACGTCTGTAGGTAGCCCCCAACCATCACAGCAGTCCTCTCTATCTTTGTTAACTTAATAACAATTCAACTCCGCTACCGAGCTGTCATCACACTGATCATCACATAGATTTCATCGATCATCACACAGATAGCCATCATCCTACTGATCATCACACAGATATCGCCGATCATCACATAGATAGCGATCATCCAACAAATCGTCACACAGATATCGCCAGTCATCCTACTGATCATCACACAGATATTGCCGATCATCACATAGATAGCAATCATCCAACAAATCGTCACACAGATATCGCCAGTCATCCTACTGATCATCACACAGATTGCTATTATCTAACTAATCATCACACAGATATCACTGGTCATCACATAGATAGCGATCATCATATAGATTCATTGCTAGTCATCACACAGATAGCAATCATCGCACATATTCATCACACAGATATTGCCGGTCATCACATAGATAGCGATCATCACATAGATTCATTGCTAGTCATCACACAGATAGCAATCATTACACAAACATCCCTACACAAGCTACACAGATATTTCTACACAAGCTTTACATGACAATCATCACAAAGATTCACCACGAAACCACTAATACATGAATACATATGTATATATATACATCCCATAATATATATATACACACACATAATCATCCTCTCAGAATGCCACAATAGCAACTATAGTCGTAGTTAACCTAATAACTCCAAGACAATAGGGTAGTCATGCTCATAACAAATATCGACCATATTCATAAAAAATATTGATCTTGCTCATAACAAATATCGATTCTACTCATAACAAATATCAATCCTACTCATAACGAATATTATCCTGCTCATAACAAATATCGTGAGATTTACTCAACAAACGACAAAGGTAATTAGTTCACTAATGAACCTTGTGAGATTACTCACCTTGAACTCCTGCTGCGTCTTCAATACAGAACCGAACCAAAACTATCACCAACAACTCGTCCAAATACTTCGTCAAGTACCTAATCACAATTGGTTTTCACTTAGTAATAATTCACAAACGATTTAAGTCCGAAACCCCTGTTTTGAACTAAAATCCCCAAAGTGGCGCCAATCGAGGCAAAACCACATCCGAGACCTCCCAAAGTCTCCGCAATACGTCCACGATCGATGTGACCAAACCACAAGTCGATCGGACGCTCAAATTCTCACAGATAGAATAAATTGATCGGTATGAAACTGCAAAAATCATAACAATTCCAAACGAACTCCAAAACTTGCATATTATATATCGAAACACTCGTATCAACGAATAGAACATATATAATACCAAAAACAGTTCCTTAAGTGGCCGAAACACCGCCGGAACGCCTCCACAGAAGGTGGCGCACCGCCGCCGGCCAAAACTCAATATTTTACAAAACTCCCAACATCAAAGTTCTTCATCTAAGCATGCTTGTGAACATTCATAACAGGCTCGAAGTCAGAAAACAAGCTTAAGGGATCGAAAACTACCTCACAAGCTGTGAACAGTAATCCCAACTGAGTTGAACCGATTTCCACGTAAACCGATCAAAACAAACACCATAGATCGACTCAGACGACCCCCACGAAGCCAAGGAAGGAAACTTGAAGCCGTGCCGTCGCCGGAGCTGCGATTTCCTGTCGGGTCTGATTTCCACAACCTGTGCCGCAGTGCAGCGCCACCACGAAGTAAAATCGCTGTAAGAGGCCACCACAGAGACGACCGGAGCAAGGAGGCGAACTGATCTGGGCTCGTTTCACCGGAAGAGGTCGCCGGAGATGCAAGATCCGACCGGGTCGGAATACCGGGTTAGGGTCGGGTCAGAAGGAAAATTTCGTTTCTGAAGGGGTCGACCGAGAGAGAAGAGAGAGAGAAGAATGTTTCCGGAAATGGAAATAATGAAAATAGTAAGTTTCTCCTTCGGGAAACTTCTATTTATACCAAAATGGAAATTCCTTCCAATGGCCATAACTTTCTCATACGAACTCCGATTCTCTCGTTCCACATGTCCACGAACTCGTATCGACGAGCTTTACAACTTTCGTGAAGGAAGTTTTCAGAGAATCCCAATGAATAAAAAGTCAACCCTTGCGCCCCCCCCTTAAATAACGCTTCTTGAATTATTATTCGCCCGAAACACTCCCGCTCCATCCACGAGCCACGAAACAGTCCGATACCCACAATTTAAATTCCGGAAAATCCTCGGAAAATAAATACAAATTTCCGGGGCATCACACCCTAGAATACCCTTTTTTGACAAGATGAGTGGACAACCTCTCATACCAAGCTCGAGGAGCCTGCTTCAGCCCATACAGAGCTTTCTTAAGTCTGTAGACATGGTCCAGATTATGTGGATCTTTAAAACCTTGAGGTTGTTCCACGTAAACTCTTCCTGCAGTATCCCATTCAGGAAGACAGTTTTGACATCCATTTGAAATAATTTGAATCTTAGATGACAGGCTACTGCTAGAAGCAGTCTCACAGATTCTAATCCAGCAACAGGAGCAAAAGTTTTATCAAAGTCAAGACCTTCAACTTCTGAGTAATCTTGAGCCACTAACCTAGCTTTATTCCTGATTACATTCCCTTTTTCATCACTCTTATTCCTGAAGATCCACTTAGTGTCAATTACATTACAATTTCCAGGTCTAGGTACCAAGTACCACACATCATTCCTAGTAAATTGATTTAACTCTTCCTGCATAGCACTAATCCAGTTGTCATCCAACATGGCTTCCTCAACATTTTTTGGTTCAATTAAGGACACAAAGCCAAAATGGGATATTACATTCATACTGAGCAGATTTTTAGAGATAAAACACAGTAATGCATTTCCTTGACTTACCTCATCCTGACTTACCTGTGCTGCAGCTTGTCTTCTTGTTGTCAATGGGAGATACAACTATTTATATCCAACGGCTAGCACCCCATGATATATATATATATATATATATATATATATATATAGAGAGAGAGAGAGAGAGAGAGAGAGAGAGAGAGAGAGAGAGAGAGAGAGAGAGAGAGAGAGAGAGAGAGAGAGAGAGAGAGAGAGAGAGAGAGAGAGAGTGTTGATCTACACTACACTAGGGTGTCAATTAGTGAATTTAAATTTGGTACAATTTCTGCCTTTTTTGGATCATATGCACTCTTTTCTAATGTAATATATTTTTCAAATATTTGTTGGTGAAACAAGTTTCCATTTTCTTTCTAGTAGGGATGCTACATGTTTCAATTACATGCTTTTGTTTCTAATCCAAGTATTGTCAACCTCATAATTTTGAATGTGTCAATTTGAAACTCCATCCTGATAGCTTAAATTTAATTGGCGGAAAAACACATTAGGCTGTGTAACTAGTTCCTCATTGGGGTTCCCAGCATGCAATATATTCTACTGAATCTATGGCCTCGCAAGTTTCCCTCGAGTTGGAGTGATTAGAGCAGCAGGCCACATCCTCAAGTGGTAAATCTTTTCTCATCTTGCTTTGCTGTTGACGTAAACCACCAACTCAGACTTGCTAGAATGTTTCCCTGCTGTCCATTTACTAGACTGACTACCACATGTTTGCTTGTCAACAGAGTCAAGAAGTCACATCCAGAACTTTGGACCACTTGATTTCAGGGAGTACTGGCTAACCATATTAGGAAAAAGTTTCAAGCAGTCCTAGTCCTCCCCCATGTAAAGGGACAAGAGGTGGAAGATCCAATCTTGCAACCACTCATCCATTGAATCGAAGCTATTCTGAGGATGAAATAACATCGATTTAGCCTTCAAACATGTGTGGAGCATGATATGATGCTTTCCGCCAATTACATTTAACAACATGAATGGAGGATTTACATTGACAAAAATGCAAAAGATATGAGTTAACTTATCATTCAAATTAGAACGGAAGAAGCAAAATTGAAATTTTTAAGAACAGGGGTGGAAGGTACTTAATCCTAAAATTTAATACGTGGCTTGTACAAAATTACATGACACGTAGCACTCAAGCATTATATATATATATATATATATATATATATATATATATATATATTTTCAATCAAATCATTCATTCATCTCAAGCCAGAATGGCACAGATACATACCTTCCCTTGCTAACTCTAGGGCAAGTTTAGGATGTGGTATGCTAGCACCACCCATTAGACAACTAGTGCTCACTTATTCAGCGAGCCTATGAACTATGAACATACATCGTAAATAGGCACAAAAACAAAACAAAAGTGCATAGGTCCCTAAAAAAATAGGGTATAAGTTAGAAAGAAAAAATCTATCTAATTTGGAGTCCAAACAGACCTAATAGTAGCCCTAGAACCAACACTTAGCCCAAAAGACAAAGTGAAGGCCCGGGCCTATAAACCGCAGCCCTACAGGATATGTAGCCAAGGCCCAACAGTGAAGCCCAACCCATCATCTCTCCACAGCGCAGAGCCTTAGAGCTTCACGATGCCATTACCGCCTGACGCGAGGGCCTCCCAACTTCCTCGCCGCCCGACGCCATCGCTTCCGATCTCGCGCCCAACCCAGAAGCGAGGTATGATCCACACCACTGTTCAAATCCACTCAAAACCCAGCACAGGCTGCACAAAATGCCGTCACCGTCAGGAGTGAAAAACAGCCATAAGTTTCTTATAAAAAAATTAAATAGAAAGTATTGTGTAAGGTAAACTGCTCACCAATCTTTATCGTTGGAGCTGCTGTTTCCATGAATTATCTTTTTTTTTTTTTTTGATGCAATGAGTGATAGCAGAGGAGCAACCTCTCTAGCACTCCAATTTATTAAGTAAAAAAAAATGCGAATGACAATGGAGGAGGACCTAACCAAAACCTCCAGAATAAACAAGTGAAACAAACAAGTCAAAGAAATCTAAACTGTGGAAGACCCAAAACATTACTCTCACAGAGCGACAAGAGAAATGGAGGAGGCATATCCCACCATACTTGCTCCGACAAAGATGTTCCATGATTAGCTAGAGCATCTGCAACCTTATTCCTTTCTCTAAATATGTGTGAAGACTTGAAGTTCATTTGTGAGATCCTATATAAGCAATTTAACCAACGTACTCGAAGTTGCCAAGGCATAAGAGAAGGAGAGCGAATATAATCCAATACAGTAGAGGAATCTACCTCCAGCCATATGTGTTTCCAATCGCGAAGCCAAGCAATCTCAATAGCCGTAATAACTGCCATTACTTCTGCCACAATAGAACTAGGAATATCCAGGTTAGAGGCAAAAGCACCAATAAACTGACCTTTATAATCACGAAATACAGCTCCGAAACCTCTAATACCCTCTTCATGTTTCCAAGCGTCGTCAGAATTAATCTTGATCCACCCAATAATGGGGGGATGCCAATTAACCTCAACCACTCTAGGAGGACGTCGCGGTCTACAACAAGCACCAAAAAATTTCAAGATACGTAGATCTTGAATTGTATTATGCATATGACTTGTTGCATGTCTACTAGCTACTTGGATATGCCCTGAGATTAGGCGACAAACTCCAAGAACTGAAAATGCCCTGCTCTCAAATCTGATTTGATTTCTAGCATGCCAAATATACCACAAAATAGTAGTGAAGCATATTAACCAAAGCTCTTGAAGCTGGGGACTCCTCTCCATATCCATACCCAAATTAAAAACTTCATGAATTGTAGCAGGAGCTATGCCAATTTCAAAAATAGAGATGAAGTGATTCCAAATTGAAGCAGCACAAGAACAATGAAGAAAAATATGGTTTAGAGTTTCAGTATAGTGACCACAAAAGTCACAACGAGATGCCAAAGCAACTCCTCGTCATTGTAAAAACTCATCTGAAATTACTCTACCCTACAAAACCTTCCAAGCGTGCAAAGACGTCATTCGAGGCAAAATAAATTTAGACCATAAATGCTTACCCCATGGCACCATAGGAGAAGGTTGTCTCATAAAGGGGAAAAAGCATCCTTAGCAGTAAGCTCTCCAGTAGAAGAAGACTGCCAAACCATTTTGTCCTCCATCATCGGGTCCATTACAATGGGAACTTGTCTAATCAAATCACACAACATCGGAAAATTAGTTTGCAAGAGAGGAGGAAAAGCCCAAGATCCATTATCAATGTAATCTGAGACCAAGGAATGATTATAGTTCAAAGCACCATGATCACCAAACAATTCAATGAGAGGTCTACCCAAGAAGTTGTCCCTCCAAAAAGAAATATTAACTCCAGGACCAATCAACCACCGAGTATTTTCTTGCACTACACCCTAAAACTTATGCACTCCAAGCCATATAGAAGATGGAGCATAAGAACGTCGTCGTGAAAATCGATTTTTAATAAAGGAACAACCTTCAGATGAGGAGGTCAAAATCTCCCAACAACACTTGAGCAAGAGGGACCTGTTTAGAATCTCAAGTTGCTTAAGTGGTGGGAGCAGGTTCAAATATGCTATCGGTTATCAGTTATCTCTTCTTCATCAGCTTGGACTTCTTTGCTCGTTGTTGTTGTGACTGAAGTGGATGATGTATCTACAAATGCTTCTTCCTGTTTCATATATTCATCATCAATAGAGACATTAATGGATTCCATAACAACTCGAGTTCTTTTGTTATAGACTCTATAAGCCCTACTTTTCATAGAATACCCTAGAAATACACCATCGTCATTTCTCACATCAAACTTCCCAAGATGCTCTCTGTCTCTTAAAATGTAGCAGGGACTTCCAAATACATGAAAATGTCCTACATTTGGCTTCTTACCTTTCCACATTTCATAAGATGTTCGATCAGTACCTAGTCTTAAGAAGACTCTATTAATTGTATAACATGCAGTACTTATAGCCTCAGCCCAAAAGTTTGTACTTAATCCTACAGCATGTAGCATAACTCGAGCCATGTCCAGCAGAACCCTGTTTTTTTTTCCACAATGTCATTTTGCTGAGGAGTGATTGGGGCTGAGAACTTATGTGACACATCAGGCTCAAGAAAATAATTAGCAAAGGCATCATTTTTAAATTCTGTACCATTATCTGACCTTACCTTGACTATGCTAGAATTGAATGACTTCTTTTCAATTATCAATTTTTGACTCAGATTCTTAAATGACTCTAATGTTTCAGTCTTGTCTTTTAAGAAATTAACCCATGTGTATCTTGAGAAATCATCAACAACAACTAGCATATAACTCTTACCTCCAATACTTTCATATTGAGCCGGTCCTATCAGATCCATATGTAATAGTTCCAGTACCTTTGCGGTTGTTGCTGAGTTTACCACCTTGCGAGGTGCCTTGGTTTGCTTTCCAATTTTGAAGTCACCATACATCTTGTTTGTTTTGCCATTTAGATTGGGTAGACCTCTGACACATTGCTTGGAGGAAAGCTTTAGCAAGTCCTGATAGTTCACATGTTATAGGAGTATTTTAATGCGACGTTTTAATTGTTATTTCCTCACATTTACTTAGTTATTTCCTTAAATAAATCCTTTTAGTTTAAGAAAGTTTCTATTTCCTATTTTTAGAAAGTTTCCATTTTAGTTTAGGAAAGTTTCCATTTCTTATTTTTAGAAAGTTTCTATTTTTAATAATAGTTTTTATTTTCAGGTCCACCTTGGAATAAACGAGCTGAAATGTGCTCAAAAGTGGAAAGAGAAGCTAGTCAACGTTGAAGGGAGTTAAGACAAGACACAAAGGGTTGCAAAAATGAGCTGAAATGAGGATATGAAGTTTTCCTGGTTTAGCCAGGAAATCCTGTTTCAGCCAGGAATCTTGTTCAGAAAATGAAACTTTGACAAAGCAAGACTCCTAAGCCAACCAGGAAGTATGGTCGAAATAATGAAGAAAAATGGTGTTGGGAGAAGATTCCTGGAGGCACTAGGAGACATCATGGCTTGAAGATGACACATGGAGGCCCAAGAATCTTCTAGATTAATTATGGATTTCGGCAAAAAGGTGAAAAGCCCAAGTGATTTTGGGTTGTTGCACGTAAGGAAGATATTTTTGGGAATTAAATCTGATTTTTCCATGGGAAATCATGAATATAATGTGAAAAATAAAAAAGAAATCAAGGAAAAACGTTGGAGATATTCTAGGGAGAGTTTCAAGGGATTGTGCAACAAGAAAAAGCTCAAAACAAGTCCAGATTCGTTCCTAAATCCCCTCAATATATTTTGGACGAAAATATGAAATAAAATATACATTTTGTCATGAAAATCAAGAGAAAATCATGGGGAGACATTAAATGACAGGACCCACTCCGAATTTCACCCTGATATCCGAGGTGGCCCTGTGGGGCCCACCTTAGGGATAGCTCTACAAAAAAAAATTCGGCAGAATCACCCCTAAAATGGACTACCCAAAAACCTATAAAACACACAAAAACACTTCAAGCAAACCAACCTTATACTCATGGAGCCACCCTGCTCCCAATTACCAATAACTCCACTTTCACAAAACACAAAACGCAAAACTCAACAATACTAATCCCAAAGGTTATCAGAGCAATACTACTAATACACAGGGACATAAAAAGAAGAGTAAAGGATTAAGGGATCCTACACTGCGGAAGTAGTGACAACTATGCCTCAAATGCCATGTACGCCCAACCTCCACTAATTCGCTTGCAAGCTGGGCATTTGAAACCGAAGAGCCCAGGGGAAAGTAATGTAAAACACGTTAGAGTGAGTGGACAAAAATAAATAAGTAAGATAACTCAAACGAAAGAAAAAGCTTTAATACTTTCCCACATTTATTCCTTTAAAAACTCGATGCATGCAACGTGGATAAAACATATTTCTCGCAATACGAAAATTCGTGAAAACATTCCAACCCTGCTGGTCAAAAGAAATGGAGCTAGCCCCGCTAGCTGAAGGTATCAATCAAATATGGAGAAGAAGTTCTCACCATACAAATAAGGGAGCCTCCCAGGCTCAGGTCGGAGTGTCCCACACTCTGGAGCCTCCCATGCTCTGCTCTACTCACCCACGAACACATAGTACGTAGGGAGGAGTACTAATAGGCTAGCTAGCAATAAATATGACGACCCAGGTATGGTGGTTTAAAACCACACGAAAACTCGAAAAATCCGTAAGGCTTCCCCAATATCTCACGAGAAAGTACATCATCCAACGACGTGGCCCCGCACGCCAAAATATTCTCGAAATCATAAACCATTAGGCGAGAAATAATCGATAAATATAATTCCATCGAAAATCCCATTTTCGAAAAATATTCCTGAAATCTCAATATCGACGAATAGAAATATATTATAAATTTCCAGAAATCACCTCGAAAAATAATTCGTCGCAAATCACTGAAATCATCATTTCAAATAAAAAAGTCATATATCGGAGATACTTATCGAAGGCTCAAAATCCATTTCAGAATCATAATTGAAAATAATTCATAATTAATCACCGAAAATTAAATCATAAATCCAAAGCAAAATATTATGCTCGATAATAATATGATAAATAAATTATTATTTCAGGAAAAATAAATGCATGCATCATTCTTTAAAAATAAAGGTCCACTCACTGTACTATTCAGGCGATCACGCATACGAGTTCCTTCGTCAAACAATAACTCGGTACGTCGCCCTGTACACAATTAGTTTCCGTAAATAACCATTCAACAATTAAATATGATTCCCAAAATCAAATCCTCATAAATAAACTCTCCACTTCTTCTCGGATTCAACCCAAATTTTACATCTAACACCAATTCGTTATCTTAAAGGTTCCAAGTCCTAACCGAGAGATATCCGACAGTCGGATTCTCGTAAATCGATAATTGAAACTCTTAATTTTTGAAAATTCATAATAAATCCAAAACTTCACCAATCTTCACCAAACTTCATATACAAGCTCTACATGAATTATAGAATTTAACTAGCTAAAAATTGGAATTAAAGCACCGCCCTACGCGCCACCATGCACCGTCCACAGTGGAGGGGCATGGGCCCCACGCCCCACGCACCACCGGCAACCACCACTAACGGCCATCAAATTTTGGCAGCACCACCTACTCAACAGACCCAACACTTTTCACAATTACAAGAGATTCCAATTTTACCTTTAAGTGCTCGATATTGGCCGGTGAAGAAAACCCAGAAATTCCAAGAACCCTAGGATCGGATTTTGATCGATTCTCCCTCTACACTGCAAATCATGGCTCAAAGCCAAGGGCAAAATGATCCTTGGCAAAAACCGCACCTTCGATGGTGGTTTGGTGGCCGGAAACAGCCGGAATCGCTAGAAATTGACGAAACCTCCATTCAGCTACAGTAAACTTTGCAACTCACTTCCGAGCTCCTCCTGTCGAGCCACCGCAAAACACCACCCCAGGCGTGTCAAGGAAGAGGGGACGAGCTTGCCGGTGCGTAGATTCCGTCGTGGGTCGGCCGAAGAAGGAAGAATTCTGAGGAAGAAGAAATCGGCCGAAGAGGAAGAAAGGGTCGAGGGAGAGGAGAGAGAAAAGCCGGGTAGGTTTCCAAAAATGGAAACTTACCACAGTAACTCGGCTATTTATAGGAAGTAACCGTAAACAGTAATTTTAATCTTTCACTTATAACTTTAACATACGAACTCCAATTTAAGTGTACCACATGTCCACGGACTCGGTTTAACGTCCTCTACAACTTTCATGAAGGAAATTTTCTCAAATTTTGACCCGAACAAAATTTTTTAGGGCCACTAAACTTATCGAGAACAACTAAAATGTAACCGAAATCGTTAACTTTCGTTTTTCTACAAGTAAACAAATGATATTTTGGTTCGGGGCTTAACATTAAAGATAAGGCCATGGAGAGTTTTAAGGGAGAAAAGGTTCAAAATGTATCCAAATTCATTGTCTAGGTTCATTCCTTGATATTTGGCCGAAAATGAAGAAGAAAATCAGATTAAATCCATATATATTTCGGCAACAATATATTAGAGACTTATTTTGAAGGCTTTTGATTGGTTGGGTGACACAACAAAGCTGACATGGCGCTACGTGATTGGTGGAAGCTATGTGGAATTATTAAATAAATATTTGGGAAAATAAAAGAAGATTCATGAAGCTTGGAAACCAAGTTCACGTCCCCTATATATACTCCCCCTAGCTTGACGTTTTACACACATTCTCTCATACAGAAAATACTTCCATAACGTCAGAAAGCTCTCTCCCTCTCTCCATTCTCTAGTTGCAAGTTATGCGTTTTCAAGCAAGGAGAGGAAGAAGAAGAAGGAGCCGTGAAGACATAGCCTCCATCATCCACCTTGAGGACTTTCTTTCAAGATTCAAGGGTTCAACATTCAAGATCTCCATCTCCATCTCCACTCACGGTGTAATTCGATCTTTTTCCTTGTAACCTTTTGGTTTTCCTTATTTGAATTCGTAGGAACTTGTTTCTAGTTAACAATAACGTTTAGGGAAAAGTTTAAGCCCAATTCTATGTTTAAATAAAGATTTCGAATTCTATGATTGTGATTCTAAGTTGCTTATGTGAGTTTGTTCTATTGAATTTGCTTTACAGAAAACTTTTATATGTTTATGTTCTTTGGTGGCCAACTTAGGATATATGCATGTAATTGGTGCTAGATTTAGGTAAACGATTCACCTAATAGTTTTGTGAACCTATTTCATACGTAGTAAAGGCTTTGGACAAAGGTCGAATTCAATTGAAGAGGATTGCAAATAGATGAACTTATTCGATCATACTAGGTTGCATGTGCACTTAAGTTGATAACCTTTCTCTATGCTTCTTGCGTTGAACATGTTTTGATTAGCTAGCTTTTTAGACTTTGATTGCATGTTTAATAGGATTGATCTAGGTGCTTTCATTTAGATTAATTAGTAAAGGAAAGTAAAATATGGGAAATCATTTGCTTCGAATGTTTCACATGATCAACTTCTTTCTCATGACTTAGATGATCAATTATAGGATTTGAATCGAGTTTGATTATATGACATTGGTTTTGATCTTTGTTTCTTACGTTTCCTTCTTGTATATGTGTTTTTGTATTTTCTTTCTTTTATTTATTTTAATTTTCGAAACCCTAATTCTTGAATCCCCCTTTTATTTCATTATTTGTATATATTATTTCTGTAAATTTATACTTTATATCCCATTCTTCTATGCCAAAGCTCAAACGTCTCCTCTGCGGATCTCACAGACAAACAAGACTGAAAGCTGAAAGATTCATTAGCTTGAATATGATAGCAATTATCAAAAGATCTCTTACCTCCCATGACACCTTCTACTTTCTGATTCAGCACCAAACATCTTTGTTTGTTAAACCACACATCTTTATAGTCATCAGCCAAATGGCTGACACTGATTAGATTTGCAGTTAAGCCTTCAACATATAGAACATTTTTAAGATTAGGTATACCTGGAGTGTTCACTGTGCCCCGAGCTAGAATACTTGCTTTTCCTCCATCTCCAAAGGCGACTGAACCAGTCGTGTTTTCATCCTTGAAGGATATAAACCAGGCTTTGTCTCCAGTCATATGTCTAGAACAACCATTGTCGACATACCAAATATCCTTTCGCTTGTCTGCCAAGGCAGTAAGTGCTACCAGGCAAGTTGCTTCAATATGTGATGAAGAAATATCTATACTTACACATGCCATGAGACAATTAGCATTAATAGAGTCAGATGAATCAATGTGATTAGGAGAGCAATTATTCAATTCCTTTCTAATCCAGACAGATTTATTTACAGTGTGCATGTTTGCTTTAGTAATCAAATCAGTCAGTTTACTAATAAGAACTTTTATTCTTTGAGTTCATAATGCAATGACTCTACTGACAGCTTTTCTTCTCCAAATGAGGGCAATCTAAGTCTCTCATTACACCTAGGTCTAATATGTCCCAATTTACCACAGTAGTAACATGTAGGAATAAAAGATCTAAAAGTTGAGTACCTGTTCTGACTAGTTGGAGTTCCCTGGTCCATCCTTACCTGAGTGACATTCTGAAGAGATTTCGGTTCCTTGTCCACTTTTGTCCTGCGTCTTGTGGTAGTGTCTTTGATGAACTCAGTGTTTGAATCATCACCTTTCTCCACTACTGGATTCATTTCTCTCACAAAGCGTGTACTTTTGGAACCTTCTCCCGAATATCCAAGTCCAAATGTATCATGATGGGCTTGCTGAACTAAATAGCTTTGACGCAGTTCGAGAACTTATCTCAAACTTAGTGAACTTCTCTTGAGTGGACTTCAGTTCTTCCTGCAATGATTCATTTTCAGTTAACAAGTTTAAGTTTGAAGCATGTTGTCCTTTTACCTCAAGTTCAAGCATCTTGACTTTGTTTTTTAGGTCAGCACATTCATTCTTCCAAGTCTGAGAATTTTTGTCGCTTTGTGAGTTGTGTAATTCATCTGCAAGCTTGATTTTTTCTTGTTCCCATGTGATTTGAGAAGTCCTCCACATACGCTCTAACTTATCTTTCTCAGCCTTTAATAACTCAACTTCATCTTCCAGGCTTGCATTTTTTAGCAATGTGGCTTTTGATGCTTTATAGAGTTGTTTGCAGCGGATAGTGGTCTCGTCATCTGAGAATCCTTCATCACTTTCAGATTCAAGTGAGAAAGATGACACGAAAGCTACATTTTCAACCTCTTAAGTTTCATCATCACTCCATGTCGAGAGAAGAGATTTGTTATGGCTATTTCCATGCTTCCTGTTACCACAATCAGTAGAAATATGGCCATAGCCACCACATTCATAGCATTTAATTTTTCCAGAATTATTCCCTTTAAAATTTCCTTTCCCACTTTTAGCATTGTTATCACTGCTACCACTACTGACAAAGTTTTTCTTGAGAGCATTGAAATTTTGAGAAGATGATTTATTTCTAAGGAATTTTTTGAATTCTTTATTCAGAAGAGCAAGGTCAAGTGGTTCATCTTCCTCTTCTGTCCCTTTTACAGCCTTCAAAGCTACACCTTTGGATTTCTTTTTAGGTTTTAGCCTTAGTTCATACATTTTGAGATTTCCAATAAGTTCATCCAGTGGATAGTCATCAATATCAAAAGAATCCTCAATACTAGTGACCTTAGAATGAAACTTCTCGGGCAAGGCCCTAAGAATTTTCTTAACAACCTTATCTTCATCAAAAGGGGGACCTAGACTACGACATTGACCTGTAATTTTTAAAATTCTACCATGAAAGTCATCCACGGTTTCATCATCTCCCATAGTCATAGTTTCAAATTCATAAATCAGACCTCGTAATTTTTGTGCACGTACTTTTTTGTTACCTTCATATGTAGTCTGCAATAGATCCCAAGCTTACTTTGCAGTATCACAATGACTGATCCTTAGCTTTTCAATTCAGAGAGAGCGGTAAAAATGCTATTTTTTGCTTTGAAATCAGCTTGAAGATCACATATTTCCTCATCAGTCCAATCCTTCCGTGGTTTAGGAATGGAGGCAGACGAACCCTCACCTTTAGCTGGAACTATAGGTGTCTTCCAGCCATTTTCCACAATATTCCATACATGTTCATCTTGACCATACAAATATGATTTCATGTTTATCTTCCATTGAGTATACTTTTCACATCCTCCATCAAACCATGGAGGACTATTAACAGATCCACCAGCAGCACTATCTCGAGATTGTTCCATCATCCTTGTGATCTACTAGAAAAATCATGAACCCGCTTTGATGCCAATTGTAATTACCAGATAGAACAAAATGATTAAGGAAACTGCTTTGTAATTGTAGTATGCACTTTCAAGTCAATACAAAGATTGCTAATGCAGTGTAAACCTCTCCACTACGGAAATTTCATTGTGTGCTTGTAACATAGCCAACACAAGAAAATCAATCCACTATAAGTCAAATAAGTTTACAGTATACAAGTAACAATCACTTTCACTTAGCAAACAGTTTTACAACTGTTCTAACTCCTAACTTAATTATCACACTATCAAATGAGCCAATCTTCCAATCTTCCTTGTACTCAATGTCTCAGTAATCTTGAGAATGAAATATGCAAGTGACAGAGTATGCAAGGGAAAGAAACATATAACATGCGAAGAGAGTTTTTCAGAAAATGATTTGAGTAAACATATGTAGCACACCAACGACAAGGTTAGACATTCAAAAACCCCACGAATAGAATCAGTTTCAAACCTTTTATAGAGGAGAAAGACTCCCCCTCAATCAAATCTCTTTTTCATATCAAATAAGATAAATAAGGAAAGTCTTTAAAACTAATTTTGATAAACAATCAATACTTCCTAACTGTTTGCAAATCCAATCTATATTTGATATGCATCTCAAAAACCTTTTAATGCAGATAAGTATATCAAATCAACTAAAACCGATATGCATATCAATTCTAAATGTAAAGTGATATGGAATGAATACGACCTTTAACTCAAAATCAGTGATAGAGATTCTCCCGGAGTTTCTCTTCAAGTCTTGCACGCCTCTTTGATTCCTTGAGTCACGGGAAAGTTGGAGAAATCCTTTCCTAGTCTTATGCAACTTGTGCTCTCCTAGTAACCTTGGGAAAGTTATGTGTTGAAAGATAATAGCCTAATATCCTTACAATTACGTTACTTGTGATTACTTGCTTCACTTTAATTGCTCCAAATTGTAGTACTTTTCATTTCCATTATGATTTTATTTCCTAGGCTTGTATTTTGGTTTCCCCTGTGATTCAGATTTTAAATCTATGTATTTAAAATTCTAGATTCATAAAAATAATAATAATAATAATAATAATAATAATAATAATAATAATAATAATAATAATAATAATAATAATAATAATAATAATAATAAATAAATAAACAAATTATATTTCTTTCTTCTCAATTGATAATATGAGCGTTGGAAGATCCTGCTATCACTTTGATGCCTTTCATGCTCTTTTTAACAGAAGTGCCGAATACTACCTCCTGTCTCTTGCTTGGTGCTATACCTTAGACATGCTCTTGCTTTTGCAAGTAGCTGAGAGCTTGGAGCTGGTGAGAAGAAACTTAATTATTGTTGATAAAGAGTGAAAACATTTGTTGCTTGGTAATTTTTTTGGATCTATGATGCTTTGCAATTTTGAATCTGATCAATTTCAATAACTTATACTTTTTTTGTTTGATTCAATAAGCCTTTCATTAATTCTGGGTTTTCTCATTTATTTTTATTTACTGATGTTGTGACTTTGGTAAAACACTTGAGACCTTGAGGATCTATATATGTTTGTTTTGAAAGAAACCTGGAAATTGAAATACACAACTAACTGGAATTGATTTTACAACTCTGTATTAATCCAATCTTTTTTCTTCCTTTCACAGATAGCATATGCTATGTTAACATAGTACTATTGCTATGAAAGTCCCAATTGTGTGTATACATGTATAACTTAAAGCTCTGTATTAATCGAGCCTTTTATTTTGCTTCAGCTAATAACATAAGTTGTGGACTTAACTAACATAGTAGTATGACTTTGAAAGTCTCAATTGTGTGTACATGTATAGATTAAAGTTCTATATTAATCCAGCCTATCCTCTTGCTTTTGCTGATAACTAAGATCCCCACGTTGGTAAGAATGACATACTCATTCTGGATTTTACAAAAGAAAGGGAAAATATTGATCCTATAGGCGCACCATTTTCTGCTTCTGCTGGCATATAATATCCACGTTGGTAAGAATGACATACTCATTCTGGATTTTACAAAAGAAAGGGAAAATATTGATCCTATGGGCGCACCATTTTCTGCTTCTGCTGGCATATAATATCCACATGCAGCAGCTGCTCATGTTTTTTTCAATAATCATATTAGTTTTTGATGGTTTATGGATATAGATAATGGCATGGCACTAGAATGCTATGTTGTTTTGGAATAATTTGTATCAGTTTTGAATATCCCAAGTAGATGGGCATGTATTAGAATATTTATTTTCTTTTAATGTTGACTTAGATGATTAGGAAATGCTCCCTTTTAACATTTGATGTATATGGATTACTCATTTGATGGTTTGTAATGTGTTTTCTTTCTAATTGATCGTGTTCATTAGGTAAAAATTAGCATTATTGTGCACAAAATATAGGAAATAAAAATGATTGTACAACAATTTTATAGTGTGGCAATTCAACGTTGTCTGAATACACAAAATTGGGTCAATCACTCAATACATTCTTTACAATCACTCAACGGTAAAAACTGAACTCTATTGTCCAAAACCAATTCACATAACAATCATACTATACAGCTGAAGTGTGACAGTATAGCAGACAATGGTGAATTTAAAAAAAATGTTGTCTAACTAGGCTTTTCAATAACAGCTTGGAAACAAGTTCTGCTGTATGAAAGATGCACATGCCTCACACAGCTTGGCTGTGCCTGGCATCTCCGAGGAAAGGTACAACACATTTAACAAAGAAACTGTTGACCGTTGTGTTTCATACAACGGCTTTCAATTGTTGTGCTATTTTTCATCACACAACAGAGATCGTCCAAATCACACAACAATTTTGGCCCGTTGTGTGTTAACTTTTTTGGCCTAGTGTAGGATCACTTTTCGGTTGTATATCCACATCTCAACTATTTAGTTTTTAGGTACTAATGTATAGATCATCTCTAAAAATTTCAGTTAAATTGATGATCGTTAAGGCATTGATAACTGCCTTAAAGCTAGTACGGTTCAGGTTGGACAGATTCAATTCATCCATTGGTTTAAGCGAGTTAGACACCTTAACGTTCGTCAATTTGGCTGAAAATTTGCAAATATGATCTACATTAGTACCTAAAAATTGAACGGTCGAGATGTGGATATGCGACCGAAAAGTGACCATAAACTCTAAATCCGCACTTTAATTTCAAAGTGGAGCTATATATATATTGTAGCACTTTGATTGTGGTATACCCATTCGGAGTAGATCTGAAGGGGTATACCACACTGACCCCGAAGCCTCGTCTCTCTCTTTCTACATGTATCCTCTATAGTTGGTTGGTACGGAGTTGGGTAGCCATCAGGACCAAGATGGATGGGTTTTTTTTCCTTCTCCCCCCCTCTTTGGACAAAGATCCATTCGATCACCCCCGTAATATATGTGAGAGAGAGAGAGGGAGAGAGAGAGTCGGTAACTCTCCCATCCTTCTTGCTCTCCCCTCTTTTTTTTTTTTTTTTTCTTTCTCTTTCCTTCTCTTTTTGCCTCCTCGAAGTCTCTCGACCCTTCCCCTTTCCTCTAGATTTGCTATGTGGCAGCAAGAAATATACTACCACTTGTAGGCTTAGAGACCTACACATAGTTACAAAGATATAATTCCTTTCACTTTCTTTGAATACACACTGAGTGCTCAATTTCCTGATTTACTACCAATAACTAATGTATATGTCATTTACATTTGATTTGTTTTAGTTAACTTCTCAATATTGGGTATTACAAATTCCCCCCGTTTAAAAATTTCGTCCTCAAAATTAAAAAAAAAAACCTCATTGCAAACGATTAATTTGTCAAGTTCAGGACTTAACTTGCTATTAAAAAATTATCCCAAATTTTCAGCATTGTGCACTTGCACATACAACCATCAATTGCATATTCAATACTCAGTTTCTCCCCCATTTCCCTAATACAAATTTTAAACACTGGAACGTGTGAACCCGATGTGAAATTTTGCGTATCACTCTGTGAGCTTTGTCAAGGTGGGGAAGAAAAGGGAAAAGATAATTAAAACGTGATATTCTCTTTTATAATAGCTCATAAATTAATTCGGAACTCATACCAGGCGAGTATCTTCTTGTTGGTATCAGCAATAGTGTACCCAGGAAACTCCAGTATGCTATTATCAAGAACAGGTAACCTCATATTCATGAAATCGTCAGCTCATGCAAAATAGTGTAGATTCAGTTGTACTTTATTTTGTTTTGCTGATGCCCTTCCAACCATCGTCCCAAACTATAAGTGGCCACAAAAATATGCAATGAGTTTGCATTTACTATTATCTTCTCGTATCAAAATTTCACTCTTTCTTGGACAATTTCATTGTCCTAAATCACAAACAATTCGTTCATCCACATTCTAAAAATGCTTAAATCAGATAAGCAACATTCCATAACTTGGCATTTGTAATATTCACTTCACCAAGTTACTTTCAAATTTATCAGATAATGTTCTCTTTTCTATTACTCTTTTCCCGGTTAGAGCCCATTGCTTGCATTAAGGCCACCGAGCACACCCCTTACTAAGCGGATTCCCGATTGGGTTTTGGGTCTTTCACCCTAGGGAAGCACAATCCCTACTTAATTATCCGCTCGAATCCACGAGGCCCAATCAAGTTTAGGGTCTTTCCAAGGGAACTCGATCCCTCCTTAATTATGTCCCGGGCCTAACCGGATTAAATTCATTAAAGCTCCAATCATTCTTTACATTCCTTTAAATTCTGCCATTGTTTTCAACTCATTCGATAGCAAGGTATAAATGAATAAAAGAACTTACCTGCAACTGTACAAGTGGTATAGGAACAAAGAAGAGGAATTCACCTGAATATGTCTGCTTCCCAGAGATTGATGCATCCTTCTCAGGCTTCCACTTCCACATACTCACTCATTACATATAATTTACATATACAAATTCTTAAACAGACGTTACATTGGTATGGCTACATGTACAAGAGGCAGCGTCGTAAACTTCCAGAAACTAACACATGAAGACTACCCTATATACATCAGTGAGGAGAACAAGCACTATACAAGAACAGTCCACCCCAACTAATTGATAAACTTTCCTAAATGATTAACATAGTTACTTCAACCTCTCCTTTGCATTACCTGCAATCATTAACTACCATGTAGTTCCACAAAAACTAAATGAGTCAGTTCATGTCAGAACAATACTTAAATAAGAAACACACACCTTTCACTCTAATCCTGTATTGATTCTTCAATTATAGCATGCTAGAAGATTAATCTTCCAAAAGAAGATAACTTTGAGTAATTAACCAAAATAGTTGGACAGAAACAGACCAGAAGAACAAAAAGTATGATGATTGCAAAATATTCTGTTAAGTTTGATATGAACAAGAAGTTTCATCTCCATTACCATGTTAGCCAAATTGCAAAGCAAAATAAGAACTCCAGTAACCTTTCAACAAGTATAATCAAATTATGAGCTTACAACATGTGAACTCACCTTCCGCTGACCAGAAAAAAGCAATTTACCCGAAATAACAAGCAAGGCATAACACCCAAATGGTTTTTATTCATGTCTTCATCCAACTTGTGAAAGTATAAGACTCTGAAGAGA
This sequence comes from Rosa chinensis, assembly GCF_002994745.2. NCBI lineage: Eukaryota > Viridiplantae > Streptophyta > Magnoliopsida > Rosales > Rosaceae > Rosa > Rosa chinensis. The sequence goes on from NC_037094.1 coordinate 38,776,681, forward strand.
TTCCAATCTGGAAAGATCAAGTTCAAAATAAGTTAGTAAATCCTAACAGTTCTGAACTTAGTTTTCCAAATGCACAATCCATGGGTAAGTAATCCCTCTCAACTTAAGCAACTTAAGAACCAATTACCTGAGTGTCTCCAACTATGAATGTATGATCGGTCTAAAATGGTATCAACTAATTCCAATAGATAATTCAACAGAAATGTTCAAATGCAAGTTATAAGTAAATTTCAAGGAATCAAAATCCCAGACTTGATACCAATTAATAACTGAACCCATTTAAGGTTCTCAACATCTATACACGACCGAGACAAATAGCAGATAAGTTTGACCATGGACAACAAGTACACAACCTGCAAAACTAGCAAATAAAGACAATTTACAAATCAAAGTATCTAGCAAAATACCTTCTTCACAAACCAAGGTCAGAAACCATTAACAACTAGTAATATTACTAAAGTTTGCTAACCCCAAATTGAAATTGAAGTAGTATTTTCAAGAAAGTTTTACCATACAAAAGACTTTTTCTAAAGCTGTATATTCGTCAAGTTTAGCAGCATATACTGTTGGAGATATTGTTATAGTCCAGCATAGGGCTGCCACTTGGTTTGGTAATTACCAAACCGACCGAATACCAACCGATGTTTTAGGTTCGGTAAACCGACTTTTTGGTAACCGAGACCGATAATACCGAAATCGAAAATTATCGAAAAAGTTGGTTTGGTTTTGATAAATACCTAATCTACCGATTATCTAAATATTATATTTATATACCACAGTTTTCAATACACATACATGTATATTAAGAAATAAACATAAAAAATTTTATAATAGTATGAACATTACTACATATACTACATTAATAGTACATGTATTTTAAGTAACCTAGTCAAAGATGGTTAAATAACCTAGTTTTATTGAAAATTGCTAAAACTTGAAGTCATATATACAAAAGAAAGCTATAATTAGTAGATGAATACAAAGTTTATGACTATAAAATTCAAAAACCTAGTTTTGTTCATTCTAATTTATATTATAAAGAATTAGTTGTTTTAAAGTTGGTAATACTGAAAACCGAAATACCGAATTTGACAGATATAATTAAAAACCAAAAATTTTGGTTGGTAATTGGTAGCTCAGTTTTGAAACCGAAAGCTTTGGCTTTGAAGTTGGTAACACGTATAACCGATTCGAACCGACCGAGTAACAGCCCTAGTCCAGAGGATTGCTTGAAAAGTAAATAAAGCCAACCTTCTGATCCTTTAGTGGCAATCAAGAAAATGAACACGTGCAATATGACAATATCTCATCATCTCATGATGACTCCAGAACCACTCGAAAGATATATTGCGGGGGTGATCGAAGGGCTCTTTGTCCACAGAAGAGGGGAGAAAGAGAAAAAAAAAAAAAAACCATCCATCTTGGTCCTGATGGCTACCCAACTCCGTACCAACCAACTACAGAGGATAGATGTAGAAAGAGAGAGACGAGGCTTCGGGGTCAGGGTGTTACATATATATATAATATAGGGAGCCTTGGATATAGAGAGGATCTCCTTAAACTTGAGATGTGGGGATGATTTTATTTTTTAGCATGTAGTTCAATAATCTAAACCATTCATTCTCTATACATACACACATATGAATCATACAAAAAATTAGCCAAATCGGACTACATTTGTTTATAAAATTTTGAATGACTAAATGTTGTCTGACACTCGTGTGTAAGTGGCACCACAAAGTTTTATTTTCCATTCAAATGCAGAGGCATCGAAACTTTGGAGCTGAGTGCTTGATGGTATTGGCCCTTGGAGATTATTGTATGAGACATTAGAACTTGATATAAAATGAAAACTTGCGGTGGATGCCTGAATTTTTCCAGACAAGTGGTTCATGGAGAGATCCAATACCTCCACATCCTTGAGGTAAGATAACTGGTCTGGAATATTACCAGAAAGGTTGTTATTGCTAAGATCCAACACTTTGAGGAGCTGCAATTGGTCAATTTCAATAGGTATATATGTTCCCATGTAGGTTATTGTTTTCTATGAATATAAATGGGGTATAAAATATATAATTGTACTGTAAAGGTGTTGCAATCGACACTAGGACGGTAGTAGATAGGCAGTTCAATAGAAATACGATCTACTTGAGCTGCAGTTTGTTCAGATACTAACATAGGTAGTGTGCAAAATTCCTTTGGACATTCTCCAGAAAGTTGGTTAAATTGCATGTTTATAGAATGCAGCCTTGGAAGAGTCCCCAGTCAACTTGGAATTGAGCCAGTGGTTATGTTGTGATTCAGATCCAAGACCCGTAACTTTTTGAGCTTTGATAACCATGAAGGAATTTTACCACCAAGGTTACATGAACTCAAATCTAAAATTCGAAGATTTTGAAATGCATTAAAATCCACCATTTCAACATCATTTGGCAGTTCCTCACCTAAAAAACTAGATGCCAAGGAAAGCACTACGAGACGTTTGCAATCCATCAGTATCTTCATTGCCCCTGTCACATTGGTCAAACGTTTGTTCCAACCAAGTGAGAGGAAGGACAAGTATTTCAAGGAAAGAATTTCAGGGTGTATTTGAACCTCTAGATTATTATAGCTTAGTCGAATTGCTTTCAAGGACTTGCATGAGTATAGGCTTCTTGGCAAGATACCACAGAAGTTATTTTTCCGCATGTCAAGTTTACTAAGTTGACCGAGCTTGGAGAAATTAAGCATGGAAATATGGCCTTCCAAGTTGTTGAACCCATGCGAAGTTCTACAAGGTTTGTGCAATTCATCAAAGATGGGGGAAATGAACCTTCAAGATAATTAAAATCTAAGAGTGTGTTTTTACTTAGAGAGCTTCCCAATATGGAGAGGGAGGACGCCAGTAAATTTGTTATAAATATGGCGATTGATACTGTAGACTCGTGAGCAGATAACACAAAGAGGGCGGAATCACATAATGCCCAGAAAGCACCAATAATATTAATATAATAAATGTCTATAATCTATGAGCTAAAAAGGTAAATACCCTTGCATGTCAATGGTGAACTACAGACATAAAGAATATAACATGTAAGTAAACAAGGCCGACCATACAAGGTGGATCCAAATTGATTTGCATAGAAACTAGGCAATCAACCTTCTGTAGCAAATGCAATACAGTTCTGATCAGATTTATAACCAAAGGCCTGTCTCCTGAATTTCAATTTCATCCTACTAGAAATGCATGTATGTGTTGTTGCCTCTTAGGAAATGGGTCTATTACACTATTTAGGTTTAGTTAGGGATTCAATTGCCTAGTCTTAGAACCCTCTAAGGCTCACTTTGTGGTAGGCATCAGAAGTTCATAACACATAAATATAGAACGAAGATGTTTGGTGTCGTTATTTATTTAGGAATTAATTTCATTTTACCTCCTAACCTTCACACCTTAAATTTGTTGTGGCCCTACACTTTTAGGGTGTAGAAGCCAGAGAGGTAAAAAGGGCATCAGGATCTTCATTTTAATATGATGCTCAATAATCTTTAAGCCTACTTATCTTCAAGTAGTTTCCGGAATCTTTTCCTTGGCGATCCTGACAGTACAAAAAGGGTCGTGTGTGGACCAGTAAAAAAGGTCCGCAAAGAAAAAATCCTATATGTTTTTAGAATAGAACTTATTGCAGCTCAGTAACATTAGCAAAAGTTACTGACACCAGTGAGTGACGGTCGGTAGCATTAATCCTTTTCTATAAGCAGAACCCTAAACTTTCACACTAGTATTCTTTTGTAAATTGCTCTCTCCAATATTCCTTTGGTATGTGCAGTCAAAAAGACATATGTTATACTTGATAAATTAACAATGCAGAGGGAAGAAGGAAGTAGGTCGCCTGTTTGGTTATTATGGCTGCAGAAAAAAACCGTCTTGGCAATATACAGAAACAATATTTGTATGCAAACTAATAGATTAAGATTCCATATTACGAAAAGCACCAGCTTTATTCAAATGTTTATTGTAAAGCTAGTCACTAGCATTTCCCGACTTGCTAATTATAGAATAAACATTCAGATAATAGTACGAGTGAAGTAGATTGTTATACTGTTATGGTAAATATTAATGAATTTAATGCGAAGTCGCAGGCATATATGCCATAGCAGATGTAGTGCAGGTTAAATTAAGAACCTTTTTGAAACCATGACTACATTTCTTGAATCATAAACATAGACACTTGCGCAATATTCCCAGCAGTTGAAGGTGAACCATACTCATCAAAAAGGCGCATGAGATCGTCAAATTGCCGGTGTAAATCACCAAATATCTTGATGGGAGCCCTAAGTTGTAAGACACTTGGTTCACTAGAGAATATCCGTTCAGCACTATCACAAAGATCTGCTATTTCATTGCAATCCAAGAAAAATTGCCTGCGAACAGGAGGCTTCCATCCTTGTGGCTTTAAAAGATGTGCTATTACCTGGTAGTAAAAGAGAAAACTCATTAATAATGTGACCCCCAACTAGATATGTAGACATCACATGTAGGATGAAATAATCAACTGAAAACTAGGGCTGGGAGCACCACATTGGTGAATAATAGGTGACAGGATTATAATGTTCATTAGATAAGAAATCGGATAGAACATGCATGTTTATATAGCGTTATTCACGGTTTAACTATGTCAGGAGAATGGATACTCTCTTAATCTTTAACAAGCAAAAACATAGCCAAGGGAGTATTAGCTAGTACAGGATGATAGGTATTTCAAGCTCAGAAATGATAGGTTTTTTTATAAGCTTTGCTGGAAGCAACTAGTTACTTCCTGAAATGCCTCTTTATTTTAGTATGGTCTAGTCTGTCCAATACCTCCTTCCTTCCCGCCAACATACGCTACTAGGAGAGTAAGCAAGCTATACCTTGCTTGCTACATGATAATGCTTGCTTGCTAGAAAAGTGCCTTTATGCATTCACACATATACAATACATTTAAGCTCCAAAGTCCAAAGTCCAAACTTGGTTTTTCTTATATTGAGGGAAAACAAACGTAAATGTTTATAGTTTCTAACATAAAATAGCATTATCTGAATTAGATTTATCATTTATAACAGTTGAATGTGTTCATTCAATTTATCAAGTCTGAAAAATGAAAAGGGTACCTGTACCTTTTTGGGCACACTATTAATGGACATCTGCCGATCTAATAACTTCCTTGCTGCAGTTGCACACTCCGGGGTCCCATAGCTAACCCGCCTGCCTTCATTTTCAAACTGATCTATTGAAAGCTGCCTCAACATGCCGCCCAAAGCTCCCCCAGTCTCTGCAGCTACAACAACCTGAGATAGCGTAAACATCACATCAATGATGGATCCAAATAGATCTAAAGCTCGTGGCTCGAATAGAGACAGCTTATAATAGTGAGCAATCACAATCATATACTAACAGCTCTATGATGCACTCGCACTCCAGCTGACGGAATATTATTTGACCCAGCATTTTCAGGCTTGATCAAGGTAGATATTTGCTTCCCGCTTGGGGTAGCCTCTGAGCCACGATCTCTATCAGGTAACTCTACTTCTCCATTAAGTACTTGTCGTGCCTTGGCAGCAGCCAAAGTAGCGCTGATTGCCTCAGCTTCTGCTGCTGATGCTTCAACTAAATACTCTACACCTTTACTCAGTCTTCTACAGAATAATCAACATCCAGCATATATTTATAAGACCAAGAAGTACCGCTGACTGACTTCAAAGCTACAGCAAAATTTACACAGAAAAGTAACTAACCTAGATCCCTGGAGCAAGACATTTTCAGTGCTTATATCAGCATAAATGTCTCCATTTACAGGTGGGGCAACTGGATTTCCCAGCACAACAGCACCATCAGGTGCTGCTTCAGGCATTATCTGCCTCGTTCTTTCATCAATGAATCCATATCTTCCAGCAAACGGCCTGGTGGTAAATTAGACTGAGCGGCTGCAGCTACAGCATGCGAGGCTGCAGTTGTTGTTTCTGCAGCATGCGAGGCTGCAGTTGTTGTTTCTGCAGCAGCCAGATCTTCCGCAACCAGTAGGTCATCAAGCAACACCCCTACCACATAAAAACAACAATGAATATGCTTTTTCTTTACAGGAAACATAATTCACTAAAATAAAAAAGAATGCAGAATACTAATAACGAATTCACTAAACTTAGAAAGCTACAACCGGCAACAAACAAGAAACAAAAAGAACCAAACTAGAAGCTGTAAGATAGACGAGAACAAAAGTTCTCAAACTTGAAGAAATTAAAACAAAAAAGTGGAGAACTAGCCCTAAGCTCCAAAGAAACTGAAGCCCACAAATCATCCAGCTCCTCCCCACTCAAATCCTCAAAAATTCTTCTGTTTCTTTCCAGCCAAATCACCCAAAAGATAGCCATCACAACATATCTAAATGAACAGAACACCATTCCCCTCTTCCGCCCACCAAAAGATTCTGCCTTACTTAGCCTTTCAGATTGAAGTAGAAAGAGGAAATTGAGCAAGAGAAGGTTGTCCATCGAATGTCTAGAAGAAATTTACAAGTAAATTTCCCCGAAGATTCCAGCAACCACCTTCACCTATGGTCTGCATGAGACCATCGCCACACTATCTAATTGAGATTATAGAGACATAAGTTCCTTGACTTCATAATCATTCAAATTCCTCCGCTACCCAGTGATTTTTTCTTATAGAGGGGTTTGGAACCCAGACAAGCTGGGAGGCTCATCCCCACGCCTGACTTATTGTATTCGAATTAACATCGAGGGGGACGTAAAGCCTTGACCTCGTGCATATTACATGAATCCTCATAGAGTACATCCAGAACAACAACAAGATACTCATCTAACCAAACATCATTCAAATGATTACATGAATCCTCGCTACCCAGTGATATGCTTGAATGCTATCAACAGTAAAATTTCATTAGCTAATTCCATAATGAGAAAAAGCTTGAACAAAAGCCACCAAATAACAGCTTATAAATACATCCATTAACCACTACATAGCCACACCTAGAATGCCCTAAATATGCCCATTTCTTCCTAGCTGACTCCCCCTCAGGCACATTCCACGCAGAAACAATTAGAGAATTAATGAACGAATCAATAAGAGCTTGGCTGAAATTCGAGATATTTGTATGTTGCTGTTTGACGCGTAAATCCGGTAGGGGTGCAAACTGTTTCTTTTGAGCGAGTGATTGCGCAGGCGTGCCAGCACCGTGGGGTGCAGTCGTCGGGGTAGTCCCTTGACCTGACTTCTTCTTCAAGCGCTGTGGACGAGGAGAGCACCAACCTCGCCACAGGGTTCTTCTCTAGCCTTTCGGGAAAGGACTTTTTCCTTAGGGATAAGGACTTTGGATGTGATCTCTTCGGTCACCAAATCGATACTTAGTATTGTAGACTAAGCAGAGCAATCACTGGGAAGTTTGGAGAAAGCACGGGTTTTGCTAAAGCGTGACTTTAGCTTCGCTGGGTTGCGAGGGCGTTACCCTTGCTTCGCTGGTTATATCGGTGGCAGTAGCATTGCCAGTCGGCTCGCGAGGAGACTAGGACTGGAAGCACGGTCGCCGGGTTGATCTGGTGATGCTGACAGTCGGCTCTTGGAGGGACTAGGACTGGCGCACGGTCACCAGGTTTCAACGAGGTTGAAGGTTTGCTCCGAGGAGGCTTTGTAATCGCTGGGATTAGTTGATTTGAGAGAGGTCCTTGTTATGTCCTTGAATCCTAGTATTTATACCTAGGTCTTCGACTGTTCCTTGCTGCAGAAGGACTATTGATTGAAGTTCCCTATTCAATCTCTGCAACTTGACTCCAATAAGGTTTCGTTTTCCTTATGGATTACGGAATGGGCGAAGTTGTAACCCAAACCCAAGTAGGCTTATTTTTGGGCCGCAGGTATCGGCCCGCTGTGTAAATCCACTAAAGGATCTTGCCAAAATTACGTTTGGGCTCAAACATTGCCCCCCAGGCCCCGAAAGCAGGCCCGCGAAGATGTAACTGCTTGAAGGGGACTACAACGACGCGCCGGTCGCTTGAGACGATGTCATTAATGAAGGTTGCGTCCTTTCATGTGCAAAACGCCTTTCTGTCGTATCGTTTCCCTCACAAAATTCCTTATTTAAATCCACGACCGCGAGACCTGTCACATCAGAAACCCTTCTAGTCTCTTAAACCCAGAAAAATCCATTTCTTCCGCTCCCTCCTTCGCAGAAACCCAGAAATGGCTCCCCTAAAGAAAATAGTTATCGATCAAGAGGAAGAGTTAAACGAAAAAGTTGCCCACACTTGGGGAACCAACATCGGTGTCCGCATTCGTCTCCAAACTCCTATCCATCGACCACTGCTCCTTCGATTCTCCGACCATCAAACCGGACTGGGTCCAGTGCCACAAGATGCTATTCCAGCCGACGCCATCGCTCTCTACTATCTACCAGTCCGTCGGCCCATTCCAGTCCTCCGAAGGACCCCTGGAGATTTCAGTAGCTGGGGCGCCCAAAACCATAGAGCCAAAATAGGGCATTGGCCATCCTCCACTAGTGCAGCAGAGACTTCTTGGTATCGCGCAATGCGGGCGAGGGATCTGGCTCACTGGAACGCAGCAGGCATCACGCATACTATCGACCTATGTTTCAAACTTCCTCGCGGTGGCAATCGCTCACCGCTCGCTGCTTTCCTTTGTTTCTGGAATACCGCCACCAACACATTTGACTTTAGATTTGGTCAAATGAGTATTACTCTGTTGGATATTCTCGCCATCACTGGCCTGCCCATCGATGGAGAACCCTATGTGCATGGTCAATTCGATTCTGTCAACTTCACTTCGACCATGGCCCAGCACGATCGAAGCGCCCACAGCCGCTCCTACCCGCAATGGTTGGCGTATTACAGCCGGGAACACAATGCGACCGGCGGAATTGCCTTCCTGGAGTATTGGCTCTGCAAGTTCATATTCTGAACCTCTTCCTGCAAGCCCACTGGTACTTGGACTCTCCTGGCGACGGCCCTCTACAACGGCCGCAACATCGGGCTTGGGCAACCAGTGTTAGGAGCCCTCTACCGCATGTTATACCAGGCCACAATGCATCCATTTGAGACTAGCATGTCTGGCCCCTTTTGGATTTTGGATTTTGGATTTTGGATTTCTGGATCCAGACTTACTTTCCATTCTTCCGTCGCGATGACATCCCGCTACTCCCACCGGCTGACCAACTCTTAGGTCGGTGGTTCAGCCGCGAGGGAAGGTACTCATCCCCCCCTTACTCCGAGTGTTTTTCTTACCTGTACCTCTTAAATGAGATGCCATACTGCGACATAATTTTGGGTAGAAGATTCCCCTCTTTACTTGAATATGGCTTTCTTCCCGGCGATCCTCGCTACACTGATCGCTCACGCTTGGTCTTTCGCTGCGCGATCTCCTGCTCAGACATCAGGATCGCTGCCGAGGAACTCAGCTTCGAGCTTTAGGCTCCTAATCATTTTTCTTGCCAATTCGGCCTTGTCCAATTGGTGCCATTCCCTCTATACGACGCCTGGAACTACAACACTTCCTGGCGCAGATTCGGGCCCCTTCTCGGACCTGTACCGGAGCAAAGTATGCTCGCGCTGGTTGATCTTCCTGATTGGGCTCAGGCCATCGACATCGTGGACGGGACTGAAGAAGGATATGAGACATGGTGGGAAGAGGTCTCCGTCAATTGCTGGACTCAGCAGGACAACGAACTCTTCACAGCACTCTTTGGAGAACTGAAAAACCCCTATCCTGTCGATGTTGAAATGCTCGCTCGCTTCCCTGAGGATGCGACACGATCCCAGCCTCTTCCGGTGACACAACCGATGCGAGCTCCTCGCCCGGTCCAGGCTGGTATTGTAATCTGCGAGCCCCCTCTGGAGGTAAGTATCTGAGCCTTATCTTCTATAATTTTCCTTTCACTTTCTACTCACCCCTCGCTGTGTCAGGGAACTATGCCACGTTCTGGCGCTCGCACAATCCGTGCTTCCCCGGCCGCTGGCCAGTCTGGAAAGCAGAAGGTAGTGCTCGCAGAGCTTGAAGCTGAGGATTCTTCCTCTGACAACGATAATCCGTAAACTGTGAGAACCCTCTACTCTTAGGATTATGCCTCTCTGTGAGTCAAGTCTAACTTTGCAATTTTGGCAGATCGCGGCTGCTTTGGCTCGCAAGCGCAACCGCTCGGACCCTCGCACTGACCCATGGGAAGAGGATGAACCACTCGCTGATCGACTGGTAAGAGATAGGAAAATCATACTAGAAATCATCCATCTTTTAGCCCAATTCCTATAACTGTTTCACCCGCAGGTTCGTCGCCGGTCCTCCGGACACGCTGGGGAAGGCTCTTCGGCTGCTGGTGAAGGAACAACTGCCCTCCAGGCTCAAACACTTACGGTTTCTAGTAATCTCCCACCTCTCGCCAGCAACGCGAGCGATGTGCATTTGGCTTTGATTCTGGTGCAGGTCATAGACGACAGTTCACCTGAGCTGGAAGAAGGAATAGCCCCTTCAGACTCGCCGCCTGAGGAACCGATCGCTGCACAACCCCTAACGCAGGTAGCGCTTAATCCCATTCCTAATGAAGCAATTCAAGAGCCCACGCCGATAGCAATCCTGCACGAGCCTCTAGCCACAGAGGTACACTTTCTCTTGAACAAAAGGCCTCAGTCCTTGTTTTATTTTCTGTGTACTCTAATAAGTCCTCTTTAACCACGAAATCCTGATCCTGTCGGGAAAACAGCTACCACTGCGGAGGTACCTGTCGCTGATCCAGCGGAACCCATCTGTAGAGATATGGTGATCCAGGAGCCTGCCCCCCATGTCCCTGAAGTGGGAGAAGGAGCGAATGTCGAACCGGAGCCAGAAGCGGTCCTTGTTATAGAGCCTCAGGAGGCCCCTACTGCTGCTGATGCTGATGCTCCATCGCCCGAGCCTCCTTCCAGGCTGGAAAGGCTTGTTCGCTTACTCGAAGTGACTCCTCCAGGAGTTATAGATGAAGCGAGAGATGGGTTATAGCGACTTCTGAGTCCCGAGATCCTACTACCGGGTGCGTCCGCCAGAGTTCAGGAATACTTGATGGTTCTCCGCCACGAGCGAACTATTACTGAGGCTGAGTTCACTGAGATATATGAGCTATTACAAAACCTTCCTGAGCGGATCAATGAACGAATGACCGCGATCGCACAAGCGAGGCAAGCTCAGGCCCACTATCAAGGCCTTGCACAACAGACAGAGACATCTCGCGATTTCTTGGGCGATAGAGCTATCCTTGTTAGAGACTTGCAGATTACACAGAACCATCTTCGGACTCAAATCCAAGAACTGCAAGCCTAGTTGACTGCGGTGACGGCTCGGCTTGAGCATGAGGAGCCTCTGCTAGAGCAACCCCTAGCGGCCTTCGAAGCAATGTCCCAAAACTTAGCTCAGGCTCGCGAAGCAACCGGACAAGCGGAGCGAGCTGCTGCCGACGCCAGTTTTCGTCTGGACGAGCACCTACTTCGCTTGACCCATGCGGGCCGAAAACTTTAGGCCTCTATCACTATTAGGCCCAGTTTGTATGAATAATATTATATTTATCTGCTTGGCCCAAATATACGCTCAATTTTTGAATTAATCTTTACCTTTATTGCCATTGAAGTTGGTTTGACAAAATAATCTCGAAACAGAGCGGTTATCTCCTTGAAGACTGCCCCGCTTCCCACGCGTTTTCAAGTACCTTCATTTCCGAGATCTTTGCATTTAATTCCACTGATACTCTTATTGATGGCGTTGAAAGTACTTCAACCGTCCATCGCACGGTTGAGGCCACTGAACTTGGCTCTATAAATATCAACACTTTGGGAAATTGATAAGCACCAGCAAGTATGGCTTTCCCAGAGATAGTTTCGCAAACCTTACTTCTCTTTCTTCACTTTCTGAGATCTTCTCCCCATAGCCTCATCCTCAGCCCCAAATTCATAGGCTTCATGGCTTAATCTCAAGACCTGGGTAGGCCTCATGGCCTAATCTCAGGTCCAGTGGCATGTCTTTGGTTTCTGAAAATCTGGATGAACTTGCCAGTCTCAGTTAAACCGAAGAACATGTCACGCTCCTAACGCGGCAGAACCCTATTCTGAGGGGTCCCTCTTCTCAGACTGTTCGCATGGAGCAAAAGGGAGAAGGGAGGAAGGCCACTTTGAGGCCGCCTGCTCTTCTTCCGCCGTCTACCTCCAGGGCCCGACTACAAGGCTTCTGTTTTTCCCCTGGAGGTAGATGTGGTTGTGAGTCGCGCTCGCTCTGGATACCAACTCCATCCCGGAGGATATCCAACTAGAAGGGTTGGGATGGGGTATTTCCTTCCCCTTTCTTCCGGTACAAATGAGAGCAGCGGCGACTCAGATCAGAGGAGGATCTGGGTGAAGAGAGGAAGAGTGCCAGCGGTACGGCCCAATTTGCTTCTCACCACCACAAGATCCAGGAACTCTTAGAAGATCTGCAATCCTTATGTTTCTTTAAGCCACTTTTGGCCTTGTAATTGTAAATGTAACTGTTTCAATTTGTACTGCTTTTGGCCGCAAAGCCACTATGAATGAATGTTTTTTAGCACAAGTAAGAAACATTGTTCTAAAAATAAAGCCTCATGTATAGGCCATCTAGTATATTCTTAACACACATTGTCAAGGAAAAAATATAACAAAAATAAGGCCTCAAAAGAAGGCCTAGAATTAATCAAAACAAGGCCACAACCAAAGGAAGGCCTCATGTTACAAAGTGTATAGAGTGTTGCCCCCCTAGTATTCGTAGGTGAAGCAAACATATGAGACGAAGGCCACGAAATAAGGCCTGAATGTCGAAATAATGCGAGCCAAGGAAAAATATGATTGCCCCCCAGTCTGGGTCGAAGGTTGATCGGGTGGATCGTCGGACTCCCAAACACTAGGGTAATATTTCTTCAGGAATCGCCCGTTGATGGGATTGCGATGGATGTCGCCGTCCAAATCCTTGAGATGAAAAGCCCCGCGCTCCAAAATGCGATGAATAACAAGGGTCCTTCCCAGCGAGGAGTCCACTTACAGCGACCGGTCAATTTCTCGCCAAAAGGCAAGACAGCTTTCCAAACAAGGTCTCCTTCTTTATAACTGCGGCCACGTGTCTGCTTATCATAGGTGCGGGCGATGCGCTGTTTTTCCATTACTAAATTATCCAATGCTGCCAAGCACTGCTCGCTTAAGTCTTCGTGTTCTTGCCACATTGCCTGGACATAATCTTCACCGATCAAGTGGTGCTGATCTTGCACACGTAAGGAATGAACGTTGATCTCCAAGGGTAAAACTGCATCATGACCAAACATTAATGCATAGGGTGTGGTAGCAGTGGGATTCCTCTTGGAGGTGCGATAAGCCCAGAGCGTCTCATACAAAGTGTCGTGCCACTGTCGAGGGTTTTCGATTAGCGTCTTCTTTAACAGGGTAATAATAATCTTGTTGCTGGCTTCTGCTTGACCGTTGGACTGGTCATAATATGGAGTGCTGTGGATAAACTGGATACTGAAATAGTTGACAAGTTGCTCGACAGGACCTCCCATGAAAGCTGCCCCCCGGTCTGAAACAAGCACCTCGGGGATACCAAACCTGCAGATAATGTTACGAAAGATGAACTGGCGAATGGTAGCACCAGAAGCCTTCTTCAACGGTTCAGCTTCAACCCACTTGGTAAAGAAGTCAGTAGCCACAATGATGAACTTGTGTTGGAGGGAAGAATGTGGGTGAATCATCCCGATCAAGTCCAATGCCCAACCTCGCGCAGGCCACGGCTTAATGATAGGTTGCATGGGAATGTTAGGAACATGCTGGACCTGACCGTGTGCCTGACAGTCCTGACATCCTTTAGCAAAAACGATACAGTCCTTCAAGATGCTAGGCCAATAATACCCATGTCTTCTAATAAGCCACCTCATCTTAGGTCCCGCTTGATGAGCGCCGCAAACCCCTGTATGTGCTTCGCGCATTAGTCGTTTTGCTTCGTGGCCATACACGCAGCGAAAATCTATGCCATCCTCTCCGCGGCGACGCAGCTCATCGTCCCTGAGGAAGTAATTTAAGGCAAGAAAACGAGTCCTCTTGTCAGCTGTTTGGTCTGGCTGCTTGAGGTATTGGATCAATGGAATGCGCCAATCAACGTCAATAGGTTCGAGGGCAGCGACGACTGGATCATCCGGAGGGTCAGGCCGTACGAGCCATGAAGGCAGTGTGCGACGCTCAACTTTCAGGATGCGTTCGCGAACTCCATATTTCAATGTAATGCCTGTTGCCAACTGAGCGAGATCATTGGCCGCGAAGTTGCGCTCGCGAGGGATGTACTCAAAACCAACGTCGTCAAACTGATCCAGTAACTCAACGGCGCGGTTCAGGTAGGGGACGAGCAAGCAGCTCGCACATCTGTATACGTTTTGAAGCTGATTTATCACAAGCAAAGAATCGCCGCGGACCTGAACCTCTCTGACCCCTAGTTCCAGTAAGACTTCTAGGCCAATAATAAGGGCCTCGTACTCAGCTTGGTTGTTTGAACACTTAAACTCCAGTTGGAAAGAATAAGAAAAACGATCGCCCGCTGGGTTTTCCAAGACAACACCTGCCCCTGCTAATGTTTCAGTTCTTGAACCATCAAAAAACAATACCCATGGCTGTAAGGAGATTGTAGCTTGATACCATATGGCGTACTCTGGAATGCTCGCCAAATCTGGTCGGGTGATAGTAATGGGCGCTATCTCTAACTCTCTCACCATCGAGATATCCAGAGTAGGGTGATGTGCCAGAAAGTCTGCGATGGCCTGTCCTTTTACTGCTTTCTGAGGAACGTATGGTAGCGAGAATTCGGACAAGGCCAATACCCATTTGCCAATGCGGCCTCTGAGGATAGGTCGCGATAGCATGTACTTGACCAAGTCGGTTTGAGCAATGATGCAAGTAGTAAAAGATAACATATAGTGTCGCAACTTGCATGCGGAGAAGTACAATGTAAGGCACAGCTTTTCCATTAGAGTATATCTGGTTTCGCAGTCTGTAAGTGTCCTGCTGAGGTAGAAAATAGCATGCTCGATGCCCTCTTCATCATCCTGGGCGAGCAAGCTGCCAATGGAAGCTTCAGTTGCTGATATATATAACTTCAATGGAAATCCAGCCCTCGGAGGAACAAGCACAGGTGGACTCGCGAGGTAGGTCTTGATTCTGTCAAAAGCCTCTTGATGTTTAGGCTCCCACACTAACTCAGCCTGACCTTGTAGTTTCAGTAATGGGGAGAAAGGCTGGATTTTACCGACAGAGTTAGAGATGAAACGTCTCAGGAAGTTGATCTTACCCAGCAAGCGCTGCAACTCCTTCTTTGTTCGTGGGGCGGTGGCGTTGATGACCGCACTTGCTTTGTCTTCAGGGACTTCGATGCCCCTCTGATGGACAATGAATCCTAGAAAATCTCCTGCTTGAACTCCAAACATGCATTTGGCTAGATTCATCCTGAGCTTGTGTTGGCGCATGCGTTCAAATACCTTTCTGAGATCGGTGATATGGTCACCTTTCTTCTGAGACTTCACCACTACGTCATCGATGTAGACCTCTAAAATTTTTCCAAGTATGTCATGGAAGATCAGGTTCATGGCTCGCTGATACATTGCTCCGGCATTTTTTAGTCCAAAAGGCATAACCACATATTCAAAAACGCCCGCGAAGCTGGGACAACGGAATGCGGTTTTATGTCTGTCTTCTTCTGAGACCGGAATCTGGCGATACCCTGCGGTGCCGTCCATGAAAGATAATAATTCATGTCCTGCTACGGCGTCTACTAACATATCCGCGACCGGCATGGGGTAGACGTCTTTAGGTGTAGCGACATTAAGGTCTCTGTAGTCAACGCAGACCCTCATCTTGCCATTCTTCTTGCGAACTGGCACGATATTGGATAGCCACTGATTGTACTTGGCTACCCTGATAATGCCTGATTTATGCATTTTTTCGACTTCCTCTTTGACGAGGACTTGGGTCTCAGAATTCATTCGTCGCGGCTCTTGTTTCACAGGCCTCTTGTCAGGGAGTGTTGGTAGTTGATGGCAAACTAAGTCCGGTGATAGGCCTGGCATATCCTCATACTTCTCCGCGAAGCAGTCTTTGAATTCATGTAATAACTCAATGAGCCTCCGTTTCTCGCTAGGCTCTAAGTTAGCGCTAATGGCCACTTCCATAGGCTCATCTGCTATTCCGAGATTGACTTTCTTGGTAGGATCTCTGACTTTAGAAGGTGTATCGTCCAGCGCTGCTGGAGCGAGCTGAATATCTACCTCAGCCTCTTGTTCCTGGTCAGAGAGCTCCTCATGGACGACCTCTAAGGTTGCGACCCGATCGTAGGCCTCTTTCTCCACTAAGTACGATGATAGTCTTTCGTACAGCGAGTGGAAGGCCTCTATCCCTCCTTCTGGAAGGTCGTAATCCATTAATCATTTAAGGGTTTGGGCACAGCGTGGCCAGGCCTTTCCAAGCCTTCTTTTGCGAGCGTCAGCCCCCATTGTGCCAATTCAGAGGTCGTCACCCCCGTGGGGCGGCCTTTGTCATCGATGCCACCGACCTGTAATGGAGTGATAGGCTCCAAATAGTACCTGGCATCTACCTAGTTCGCGGAAACGGGAAATGGACGAGGGTCCGCTTGAATCACCTCCTCTTTATCTGTCTTCCGGTTCCACATAACGAGCTCCTGATGAAGAGTCGACGGAACATAATAGCTCCTATGCATCCAGTCTCGGCCCAGAATAGCACTGTAGGCCGCATAACAATCTGTCACAAAGAAAGCATAAACTCCCTCAGCTGGGCCAACCTTGATGCGCAAGAAAAGAAGTCCCAAGGTCTTTGTCACAGTCCCTGCGAAGTTCTTGAGCGTAAGGGATGTGGACTGGATCTTCTCCCTCTTGATTCTGAGCAAGTGCATGGTTCTGGTAGTGACCACATTAACGGCAGCACCGGTATCTACGATGATCTTGCTAACCTTGATGCCACCAACGTCTGTAGTTATATATAGAGGTCTCATGTGCTGGACCATCGCAGGTGTTGGTTTGGTGAAGCTCATGAAGAATTCTTTGCTATGAGCATCCTCCGTATCAGGCAAAGCTGCTTCTTCCACAGGTGTCGTGGCCGCTGATGTGATCTGCAAGGGTTGCACATTGTTTTCCCCAGTTTCGACGCATTCCTGAGCGGCGACCGACAGTGTATACCGCACGGGAAGCACGTAGACCATATTGCAAGACGTATCAACCACGTCGGTCTCCTCCATATCGTCATGTAGATTAAGCTTGGGTTCTTTAGAAGGGGTGTCAGTGTTGAACTGCTTAGCCAACCGACCGACCAACGACTCCTCTGTAAGGCCTTTGACCTCACACTGCTCGCGTTCCTGTACTACAAGTGTCTGTTTGGGCGAGCCTGGCTCCGGTTCCCCTTCTGCGCTGACCTTGGGGGAGGCGACCACTACACTCTGGACCCTTTTTGGCCTCCAATGTAAGGTCGGTAGTCTGTTCCTTGCCCCCCAGTCTCTTGAAAACTGAAGGTTTAACCTCTGGTTCTTCGCAAAATAACCTACGCCTAACATGAGGTCGCCTTGCCGGCGAAGTTTCCGTTCGAGTTGGCGGAGGTATCCTTTCTTCAGTGATCCTGCAAAAAACACTGGGCTTGTCTGCCCCTGTTGCTTGTTTTCTGGAGGCTGCGGGGAGCCACTAATGGCTTGGCAGCGAGTGCCTCCGTTTCCTTCTGATACTGTTCCGACGATTTGACCAATTGCGAAGGCTTCATCAGGCCCTGATCCAGAGCCTCTAGAGCGCGCTTGGCTTCCCCGAACCTATGTTGCAATTTCCTTTTCTTAGAAAAGCTTATTTCCACTGCCTTCCCTTTTTCCCTGGTGTACCACTTTCCTTCTTTAATGGTGGCAGCTGGAGCAGGTGGGATGTCGGGCTTGGTTAGAACGTCCTTTCGTTCGTTCGTGGCCTTCTCCGCTTGTTTCTGATCGACCGCGGCTACTTTCAGTTTCCTGAACAAGTTGGAGTCCTTGGGGATGGTGGCGATTCCACCCTCTCCTTGTCTCTTGGGCTAGAAGGCTGATAGTTTCGCGATGGTGAGGCCCACTTAATGGGTGGGAGAGAGCCAAAGCGAAACGTCTGCTCGACCTCTTCATGTGACACTTGGATGCCACACTCTTCTTTGCATCGCGAGCATAGGATCACTGGTGAGGCTTTCCTGACTGATTTAGTTGTCTACTGCGCAGGGACCTCATCCTCGGTAGACTTTCCTTCTCGCCCCTTGGTATTTAAATCCAAGGTTGGTTTCCTCTATTTCTGCCTGGACCAGTTTACATAGACCATATTGATCCCGGTGTCAGGAAAAGGGTTCAAGTCTACGAGCGTTGTCGCCTGTACTGGAGCTTCCACCTGCAAACTGCCATTATTGAGCCATACCTGGATCTGGTCTTTGAGTTTCACACAGTCTGCGGTATTGTGGTTCCACAAGTTGTGGAATTTGCAGTACTTCTTCCCTTTCAGCTGGTCCGGTCTAGGAAAAGGCCCAAAATCGGTCTTCACCATCTTTGCGGCGATCATCTCATCCAAGATCTCATGTGACTTATTGGCATCGTAAGTATATGTCGTGAACTTAGGTTTGGTGAAGGCCATGGTTTTGAATTTGACAGGTTCTTTGGATATTTTCAGCTGCTTCAGGGCTGGATTCTTCTTCTCGGTTAGCTCATAAGCAGCGACATCATTCTCCTCTTCTTCTTCGTCATCCTGAAACACTTCTTCAGTGTGGTGATGGTAGTAAGGGTCATAGGTAGCTGGCTGGTAGCTCAGGGACGCTACGGTGCGATGCTTTCCTGGCATATATGTCCCTTTGGATGCATTCTTCCTAGCGTCTGTTTCTCTGAGGAGATGTTCAAAGCTGCCAACCTCTGTGATGAGTTCTCCCATTGATTGGATCATGCTGCCATGTTGCTTTTTCCGTTGGCGAGGTTCCAAACCCTTGACCGCCAGTTTGACTAACTCCTTCTCGAGCAGGATGACATTAAGCTTGGCTTTCTGAATTTGGAAGCGCTGAAGATAGGCCACAGCAGACTCTGTAGGCTGTTGGGCCATCTGAGTGAGAGAAGCCAAGTCGACCTCAGGCTCAATGGCTCCAAAGGTTTCTCGAAACAGCTTTTCCATCGCGGGCCAATCTGCGACGGTCCCTGGCCGAAGTTTGGAAAACCACCTAAAGGCAACGCCTGAGAGAGAAGTGCCAAAGATCCTGCATTTGAGGATGTCATCATTCTGGTACTGGCCGCATTGTACCCTAAACCTGGCTAGATGTGTAGCCGCGTTCTCTGTATCTTCTCCTGAAAAAGTAGAAAATATGATATTTTTATAACCCCTGGGAAAGGGCGCGAGCATCACATGCGGTGGGAAAGGTCCCTCATAGACCCCATCAACCTGATTCCTAGGATTAGCCAGCCTGATCATCTCTTCTACCTCGTCGCGTCTCACATACTCCAGACCCGGAGGAGGAGGAGGAGGTGTTGCCACAGTATGGCTGGCAGCCTGCAAGGGTAGTGCCTGGTTCAAAGCCCCTCCTCCTTCTCCTACATGTACCACGTGGGTTGTAGCTGGTTGCTGAAGAGTTACTGCGGGGATGGGCATTTCTTTTGCCAGGGCTGTTATCTTAACCAGGTTACCCGTCTGGTCAATACCATAATAGCTTCCTGGTAGCTCTTGATACACATTTTCTGCCCCGTCGCTATCATATTGGATAAAAGTGGTAGAACCAGATGCGTTTCCAATAACCCTCGACGTTGGATGCTTCTGTCTGGTGGTCTGTTCATCTGCCGAGGTGTCCTTTTCTTTGCTGCCACCGATAACCAGAGCTTGCTCTTTGCCTTTCTGTGGCGTAGCGCCAACGGTTGCTGCCGGTGTAGCGGTACTGCTGCTAGCTTTTTCTCACTGATTAGGCAGTACGTACTTGCTAGAGCCAGACGGCTGGCCAAGAGAACCGAGGAGAGCATTAGGGTCCCCTAAAGCCTTGTTCAGCACTTCTCTTGCTTGGTTCAGCTCGGCTCTCTGCATGGCCACCTCGGTTGCGAGGCCAGCGCCGTCCTTGCGAAGATCTGCCATATTTGATGCAGTCTGCTGAGTTTAGTTCGCGATGGCCGCCAAGATCTCTTTTTGGTGCTGACTATGCTGACTAGCGACCACCGTGACATGAGCCCTTACTGCACTTTCTGATTGTACGATCTGTTGTTGGGTATCTACTGCATGTTGGGTGATGCGCTGGTCTAACTCGCGCATGCGCTGGTCAGTCTTCGCTTGTTCCCTTTCAAAATCAGCCAGTATAAACTGGCGGTGATTTTCAATGTTCTCCATGATGATCGCGAACCTCACCTCTGAGGTCGCTCCTTCTGGAATAGGCTTCGCGACAAAAGCCTTTATTCCTCCACTTTCCACTGTATTAGGAACAGCGGTAGCGACAACATTGACGGCAGCGCTGGCTTGTTGAGTAGTAACATTCTGGCCCTCAGTAGTGGCCGGGTGATTCTCTTCCCGTTGAGTAGACATGTCGGATGATTGAGCAGGATGAGAGAATCGTTGAATTACTTGTTCTTCAGAAAGACCACGACAGTCCGCGCGAGAGTGCGGTCTGTAACTAGAGGTCTTGTGTCTTGAGCAGTTAGCGTAAACCTTTTGGTAAGGGTTTTCGCTCGACTTCCCAATGGCTGTGTTCACGAAGAGACACTATTACAGGTCCCACTGGGCGTGCCAAAATGTTTGACGCGTAAATCCGGTAGGGGTGCAAACTGTCTCTTTTGAGCTAGTGATTGCGCAGGCGTGCCAGCACCGTGGGGTGCAGTCGTCGGGGTAGTCCCTTGACCTGACTTCTTCTTCAAGCGCTGTGGACGAGGAGAGCACCAACCTCAACACAGGGTTCTTCTCTAGCCTTTCGGGAAAGGACTTTTGCCTTACGGATAAGGACTTTGGATGTGATCTCTTCGATCACCAAATCGATACTTAGTATTGTAGACTAAGCAGAGCAATCACTGGGAAGTTTGGAGAAAGCACGGGTTTTGCTAAAGCGTGACTTTAGCTTCGCTGGGTTGCGAGAGCATTACCCTTGCTTCGCTGGTTGTATCGGTGGCAGTAGCACTGGCAGTCGGCTCGCGAGGAGACTAGGACTGGAAGCACGGTTGCCGGGTTGATCTGGTGATGCTGACAGTCGGCTCTTGGAGAGACTAGGACTGGCGCGCGGTCACCGGGTTTCAACGAGGTTGAAGGTTTGCTCCAAGGAGGCTTTGTAATCGCTGGGATTAGTTAATTTGAGAGAGGTCCTTGTTATGTCCTCAAATCCTAGTATTTATACCTAGGTCTTCGACTGTTCCTTGCTGCAGAAGGACTATTGATTGAAGTTCCCTATTCAATCTCTGCTACTTGACTTCAATAAGGTTTCGTTTTCCTTATGGATTACGGAATGGGCGAAGCTGTAACCCAAACCCAAGTAGGCTTATTTTTGGGCCGCAGGTATCGACCCGCTGTGCTAAATCCACTAAAGGATCTTGCCAAAATTACTTTTGGGCTCAAACAGTTGCATCCAGAAAAAATTACTTACGGGTAATCTTAAGTTCTTAACCTCAAGAAACAAAAGCATTATACATGCAAAACCTCAGAGGGGCTAGTCATCCATCAACATCTTATTAGCATTGAGTGAAACTATGTTCATGCCAATAGGATCCAATGCATTTTGTGATTTACAAATATTTACTACGTTGTTAAATACAAGTCTTAACGTAGGGGAACTGAAAAACAGCTAGATGAATTGTTGATTATATCTTACCACCACGTAGACCACCGTATATAAATATCAGGTCACCAACCGCAGCAGCTGCATGCCTGCAACGCCGTGTCAATTCAACTGCAGCATCTCCACCAGCTGCATCAGCGCTGTATCTACCTGTCCTTGGACTCGTGACAACAGATTTTGTATCGCACCAAACCCCGGCTGCAGTATCCAACACTGTAGACAATAGAAATATGAGAATTCGTAAGGTCACATATGATGGAGAATCTGTTGAAAACAAAGGAAACTTTTCACCAGAAAACAATAGCAGAACTTAAAGAAAGCTACATGTATCTGTTTCTCATAGAAGCTTAGTTACTTTCCCTAAATTTTATACCCCCTGCTACCACTCTTTTAACTTTGAAAGAATTATGATAAGTTAAAACTATAATCAAGTACCTGCAACACTTGATGAATCTTCAACCATGCGCCCACCACCAAGGGCCCCTCCGGAAACATGCAAGCGTGCATTAACAAAAACCTAGCATCATAATATGCACGCAATTATTTTAGGAATGAAAGTTTCAATAGGAAAGCACTTGGTGAGGACATGCAATAAGTGAATGCCAAAACCTACTGCTGCATGTTGATATCTGGGAGAAGGGGAGACGCCAGGAGCAATTGCCCATTCCCGACGGCCTTCCCTATGTTTGGCAAGGCCATATGCACTTGCCAATGGCTGCAAGAAAAAAAACAAGAAACAGTTTGAGCCTAATTCACAGTGAAGAGATGTTACTAATAGAAGGAACAGCTTGCTTCATAAAATTGGAAAACAAAGGGGAAACAAAACCACATTTAAAAATACGACCTACGTAAGGGAACCAAATGGCTATGTTATACATTTCACAAATTTCAAACCCAAGCTATCTATTCCTACACACCAGATTAAGACTTTTTATTAACTTTTTACTTTCGTGTTAAAACTTAAAACTAACGAATTTTATCACATCTAAACTACCGTGCCCAATATGTAAAGTGAGACCAATTTGCAAATCAACCACTAAGAGTCTAAGACAAGACGATAAACCTATTTGACTCACCACACTGTTTGCATCCCTCCCTCTACAAAGGAGGAGAAGACCATCCGACCTTGCACTTGCACTTGCATACCTGGTCATATACAAAAGTAAATGAGCTAGTTGACTACACAATATCTTATTAAGGTACAAGCATGTTATTCAACCCACCATCTTCAGTGTGTAACAAGTCATAATGCATGTGAGTTAACAGATAACTTGATAGAATATTTTCTTTTATACGAACAAAATATTTTACTATATCCAGATAAATAAGCAAGAAAACCTCAAGATCAATTCTCTCACAATTCCAGTTCTAAATATCACCTAGAACCATATACTTGTGACACGTATAACAAGAGATTAACAGGCATCTGTTAACAGTTGTCAATATTGTAGTTAATTTGTACATCAACTTAAGCGTGACAAAGGTATTCAAGCTAACTTTTTTCTGGTCAAAAATGTCCTTGCATTACTAAAAAAGAGAAAAGGGCCATGCTTCCGGTTCAGGTTTCAAACATATGGGAAAGGACATGTTTTTTACTTTTGTTCATCATGAAACAAAATACTAATCCCACGCAGAGGATAGTAGGCATTTTCAAAGACAGCAATACAAAAAATGTGAAGCAGACTAAACTCCCCCAACCAAAAATCCACTTTTAGTTAGCCGATGTTACCAATTACATTCCCAGATCCTCGATCTCTTTATGACTTTCCAGGGCACATGTATGTATTGGTTAACATATTACATTCAGTGCTTCGGTTAGTCTTTGATACGTAGCTTTTATGAAACATCCTAACCTTCATCCTACTAAAAATTTGAAATTATGTACCAGCACATTTCTATTCGAATATTTCCTATTATAGAAACCATAACATGTATTAGCCATATTCATATATCTGAATCTTGCTTTATATTTTTTACAAGAAACATAGTTTATTAAAATAAATATGAAGATTACTATACATGGAACAAAGCATTCTCAAATTTCTAAGAAACTTTAACATACATCTAAAACAGAATTAAAATCACATTTAATACAATAAGATGCTTCCTTTCTTGTACAGTACTTTCACTGGTTCCTTACTTTTATATAAGAAAAGGTAAATTTAGTTTGAAGAGTCTCCCTATATATCACCTATAATAAATTTCTGCGTATGGTCTAAGGTCTCCTATTCCTCTCTTTACAGCATCATCTCAAGTTGTAAAACCAATAGTTACTTCTTATAGTAGCTTGAGTTTTAAATTATGCAACAGCAAGTTAAACTGCATAACTTCAAGAGTATAAAATTTTATCTCAAACTCTTTATCAATTACAAAGTGATGCCAGAATTTATATCAGGAATTGAAAGAAGCATTGACCGGCATATGACTTCAATTATCATGGCTAATCAATTATTTACTTTGAGATGAGTCTATGAAGGTAATAAACCACGCCTTCTGAGAAGAAACCTAACTACCCACCCTTCCCCAACTCCCTTCTTGAAGGTTTCACCAAATTACTTCATCCTCTAATCCTACCAGGAAAGGGAACACATTCTTGCCAAAATGTCAAAACAGTTTTAAAACATGGTGCTCACAACATATGCACACACCCCAATGAAATATGTTTTAGATAAATGATTGTCTCTAAGCACATAAAGCAACCGACAAAATGGTAATGACTTTAAGCAGGAATTCAACATCAAAACTTGTTTTAACGTATAAATATTCATTTAGAAAGATTAATATGTGATTTTCTTTTTCACATATTAAAACATGCCAGGTACAGTGTCCATTGAACCACATTGCATTTCATAATCCTTTCTAACATTTAAAGTTGCTAATGTTCAAAATATGCCTGATAGCCTTCCAAAAAGAAGGAAACAATAAATAAACTCATATATTCAAATTTGAAAGTCCAATCGATTCCTCAACAATTGTTTCTGCATCAGTAGTGTTCTCAGGAACCATGTCAGTACAATAATCACATGATACAATAGGAGGGGTCAAGTGCAAGCAGTGGTCGATTCTCTTCTCCAACCAAGCCAGTCTCCTCTCAAAGCTCAACACCCCAATGTGCATACACCGAGTTTCAACTTGGGCAACTCTAGAGCAAGCACGAAGCAGTATGTAGTAGTCAGCATGTGCAACGTAAGTGTAGGCACCTTCATCCTGCTTCCTCACATAGTGAAGGTAATCAAATCTTTTGAGATTCACCCTTGGTGGAATATAACAGAACCTCTTCTCCTCCATGTCTAATTTCATTCTATTAATGGCTTCCTCTTTGAGAGTCTCAGCTAATTCTTGGTCATTCACTTCTGAGTTCTTATTCTGTGAGCTATCACCAAAATGAGCACCATTTTGGCTCCTCTTATGGTCATCTGCGAGAGAAGTTTCGTCATTGGAGGATGGCGTCCTAAGCTTCTTTTCTCTAGATGGACTACTACTAGTGCATTCTTCATTATACCTTGGTCTTTTCTGGTCATCAGTTCTACCACTATGCAATCCTTGCCCCACTGCAGTATCAGGATCCTGAAACCAACAAAATGTGTTAAATGATATTAATATGTTGTACTGCTACTAGGTACGCGTCCTATATATATACATAATATCATATGTTGTTAATATTGAAGAAAAGAATATCTGAACCTCCTCACCATCTTCAGTTTCCCTTCAAAATTACAAACAAATGAAAACTTTCCATTTAGTTTCTCTAAGGAAATTATATATCTCTTCCAGATGGGCAATTCCATCAAAGCTAGTTGCACAGTTTGCAGCATCTTTGCAAATTCAGCCTCCTTAATTGTGCTGAACAGAGACATTTATTCTGTTTTACATTTACTATGCTAATTACATGGTACCGAAGCTCTTTTATAAAGAAATTTTAACAGAATGTAAATTAAAAGCATGCATAAAGAATTATTTTAAGCTGACTAAACCAAAAATTTATCCAATGTATCGGAGCCTATATTTCGATAAGAAAATATCAAAACTCCAAGCAAGCTACATATTACCTTTCCACTTTGATAGAAGTTCCATAAAGATTCAATTAACTTTTCCTCCTTGGCATCCTTACGCGATGGTTCTGATCTAGCAAAGACTGTATCCTTGCAGAACTGGAGATATGTTGGCAAGTCCTTGCAATATTCTGTCAAGACAAATGAATTTAAAACTTCATGATTAAGTAGAGGAAGATAGAAAGTATATGTACTATTGATATATAAAACATCACAAAAATCTGCCACAAATTGCATCATCATTTTCAACAATAAACCACTCCAACATATTTACCATAGTCATCAGCAATTTCATTATGTCTTGCTTCAAGGTTGGCCAAAAGTTCTGCAGTATCCAACTTAGAGTTATGCGCATGCGATAAGTTTCTAAGAAAGTTTGTATCTGAATCATCTTTACTGTGAGGCAGAGCTTCTGAATCCTTATCAGCATCATCCTTCATTTCGCAACTGGATCTGGGGTCCTCATCTCCACAATTGTTAGATGTGGAAGATGAAGCATGTCGACTGCACAAACTTCTTTCCCATTCTCCAAAACCATGAATATTATAAAGAATTCTCACAGCTACAATCAGTATTGACATCACACAAACACGAGTTGGAAGCCTCAACTCGTTTGTAGATAACCATAACTCTGGAGGCATTGACCACTCATATATGCGGCACGCATGAGGGAGAATCTTTTCGACCGGAAGAGATAACTTATTTAGAAAGCGAGAAGCGATAGCATAGAAATTGACTGGAGGTAAGTCCAAGCCTATGGACCCAGCAACAGACACCGCTAGTGATTCTAGCTTCTGCACTGGAACTGATTCAGAAGGCCTAAACATCAAGCTTGAACTTATTGGGCAGGCACGTGAAGGCTGTCCAAACTGTTTCAGATCATTTTCAATTTCAAGAAAAGCAGCAAAATATGGGAGCTTTCCTTCTAGGGACCATTTTACCATGTCGGTTGCCAGTACTGCTTCCCTGGCAAGATGACAAGCCAAAAAAGAAACAGCTAGAGTATAAGATAGTGGTATAATCTTCTTCAAGGACCTAAACCACGCCTTCACTGCTTGAGGGTCATACTTTGCATGATGTTGTGCATGGCTTCTAGAAGGCATCTTCAAATTTTCATGTGGTTCTCCTGAAATTAAAAGTCAATAATCAAAAAATATGACAGTAACTATACAAAGGGAACTCTGCCTCAAGGATGAATGAGACCTAAATTTATCTAAGTTTAAACAAACAAATAAAGCAGACTAAGAACTCTTATCATATTAGCACTGACATTGAGCTTTAAAAAGAGAATTAACTGATTGTTTTCATTCTTGGCCAATCAGAATTAAGTACTGATCCTAAAATTCATATTTGGGCACAACAATTAAGATCTTTTTAAGTGAACTAGTATTACTCAAAGAATCAAGCTCCAAAACAAGAAAAATGAAGTCAAGTAACATAATTAGCTTAGTTCTTGAAGAAAACCTTGTTGGCGGATCTCAGACTCATTAGAGTCAAAGATCTGGTCAGAACAATCATCATTGAAAACCTGAGTCCCAGCCAAGAAGCGGAGCCAAATGGTCCCAGCCAAACCACATATCAAGGGATTTACCTTTAACTCCGTGACCAAAGCCTCACATTGGAGCTCAATCATCCGTTGCAATCCCATCACATACCTAAGCCTAATCCATCCATAATAGTCCTCATTCTTTCTCCCATCAAATGAAAAATCCTCGAGCCCTATGGGATCCTGATCTTCAGTTTTAGCTTGGCTTTGACTAAACAGCTGATAATGAGGTGACAAGTCGTCTAAGGGTTCAGACAGGGGCTCTGGTTTGACAACAGAGCTGTTAATGCGACGGGTGTGACGAGCAGAGTAGAGGCCTCCAAATGGGTTGCCAGTCTGGTCGAGGAAGTCCTCATCCGCCACGCCGGTGTCCATGAAGTCCTCGGCTTGTGAGTTGCACTGGGTGCAATAGAAGAAGCCATCATCGCCATCTTCTAGCCCCACATTGCCGCAATTCTGGCAACGCCATGTATCTGGGTTCCCCATTGCTGGTGGAGATGATTTTTTTGATAGTGGGACTGTTTAGCTGATTGCAGAAAAGAGTTGATGCTACGGGCAGAGGCAATACAAGGCCTTATCTTGAATTTGGGGAAGAAAAAAAATTTAATATATGTATCAGTATTAATTAAGCAAACAAGGACTAAAGTTAAATTTTCAATAACCTGAATTATGGGGAATTTTGGGGAGGTTTGCAAAGAGCACAATCGCCAATACTGATCTTGTGTCTGTCTACAAAAATAGAGAACTTCATAGAACCATTATGCTGGCAACTACATAGCTATAAGAATCAGCATACATCACACATAGTGTGCATAAGAAATAAAGTTAGAAACATACTAAGTAGCTGCCGCGAGATGCTGCGGGTTTTTTTTTTTTTCCCTTAATTTTGAAAGTGACAGAAAATCTAGCAACGAAACATGACTAAAGCATTGATACTGGTTCTAGATTAGCAACTAAAAAAGCAATTTTACATCATGCATCCTGGACTTGAAAGTGGTAGAAAAAATAGCAATGTTTCTAACTTGCCCTCAACAGAAGGTAGGGACCACGATTTGAACTTTGCAGTATATAACACATGGATCACAATACAAAAAAAAAAAAAAAAAAAAAAAAAAGGGGTACTTCATTGCAATACACTGACTGAGTATACATATCCTTATTGATGCTTGCTATTGCTGATTTTGAAACGGCAAAATTTCCAGCATAATGGAGAAAACCTTACCAGTATGCAAGGCTTTCCCTCCACATATTACATATCAATAGTCCTATTCAGGGGTGGATCCAGGATTACAAGCTCGGTGGGGCTTGAACTTCTTAACAAAGGAAAAGAAAAAGAAAAAAAAATTAGTAGAGAATCTCGACGGTGAATGATGCAACATGAGTAGAAAACAGCTTGAAGGAATGAATCCAAGGAAAAATTAAACATCTTAAAAGAGCTTGAAACTCCAATGCTTTTCAGTTTTGTTTGACTTTTGATCAGCCCAGAATACAATGCAGTGTTCCAATCACCTTAATACATCATCTCCATATATATGAGTACCATATTTGTATACCAAAGTGAGTCAGTTATGAGGTTTCAAACTATACTATAATATTGATGGAAACTTGAACAGGTTTAGCAGTTCCTGCACAGAGGAGGACGACTAAAAGAAATCAATATTCAGGCATCTCCACTCAGATGTATTAGCCTAATTCAGCGAACCCACAAATTCATTAGATACAGCTAAATATCGATATAGTACGTAGTAGGCAAGTAGCTCCTGTCTTCAATCAAAATAATTTTCATTTTGGTATAGGTCTCTTCAGTTTAATCAGTAACACAGGATTTTACAGCGAAGAAAATTTGCCTCACACTCCTTATACCACATCAAACGATGGACTTGGATCGATATCATCCCAAATTCCAAGCAATGATGTCAGAATTGGTATTTGAATTAAATGAATGACTAGCTAGAAAACTACACGCACAAATTCAGTAAACCCAAGAACTGTGATTTATCAATTTCAATTTGGATTTTATCAATTTGGAGATGAATTGGGTTTTATTAGAACGCCTCTTTAACATCCTAGATTCGGTGGAGTGACTGGCGTGAATAACCCAGCAACGCAGCAACTGATCAAGCCTCAAGGGCCGAGCCGCCGAAGAACTGAAGAAGAAGAAGATAAAGGATATCAGAAACTTCAAAAATATATATATATATATATATATATATATATATATATATATCCGAATATAAAGGGGAAGAAGAAAAGAAGAAGAGGAGGAGGAGGAGAAGACGGAGAGGGAGAGAGAGATACCTAGAGGCTGGACTGCTGGAGCTCAGAGACGGAGAACGGCGCTGTGCAGCCTGTATGCTGGGACTTCGGTAATTCGGAGGGGCTTGAGAAAGGAAAAGAGTGTTCCAAAACAAAAAAAGATTTTTTGGATGATTTTGATGGTGTTTCTAGGCCTAGAAGGACTGGGAATGCTGCTGTTCCTTAGCTAGCCTTTCTCGCTTTTCGGTTTTGGGCCTCTTTGGGCTCCTTTTGTAACCAAAAAAAAGATAACAGGCAGAACCACTGTGAAAAAGAGGAGTCGAACGTGACCGGTGAACCGCCGTGCAGGGGCGGATCCAGGGCTAAAAAACAATAAAAAATAAAACAAGGTTTAGGGAAAGGAAAAGAGTTCCAAAACAAACCCTGATCAATACTTGTTTTAGCCTAGGCATCAACTGTCATATTGCACTCTCTGAAAATATGGCTGACTCTAAAGTAGGGCTGTCAATGGGTCGTGTCGGGTTGGGTTCGTGTCGGGTCAAGGTATTTGTCGTGTCTCAAGATACAAACCCAAACCCAACCCATTTAATAATCGTGTCAAAAATTTAAACTCAAACCCAACCTATTTATTAAACGGGTTACCCGTTTCCAACCCGCTTAACCCATTTAATAAATAGGTTGTGTCGTGTTTGACAAAATGACAAATATAAGGGTTAACAATGCGACCCATTTAACTAAGAAAATGCATAAATTGATTAAATTCACTAAAAACTCTACAAGACGAAGAATATAAATAATTATATATAATTCATAAATAATTAAATCCAATAATTATAAAGCAAAATATTTCAAATTGTCTAATCCTATGATCAAATACTCTCAACATCTAAAATTTCAGGATGAAGTATAGCATAATCGGGTTATACGGGTTCACTTCGTGTTGGCGGGTTGACCCGTGGCCGACCCATTTATTAAATGGGTCATGGCGGGTTGACCCACGGCTGACCCGCTTTTTAATCGTGCGGGTTCAACCCGCTTTATTTCGTGCGGGTTTCGAGTCGTGTTATCGGGTCGTGTCGGAATTGACAGCCCTACTCTAAAGCTATCCAAAATAGAAATGAAATGATGGCAACCATTAACAAGAGATTGACCTGCACAAAATTAGTGCTCAATTTAAAACCCTATCAATGTAGTAGGAATAAGTAGAGATCGTTATCAACCAGGGATTAAAGACCTTTAATTCCTGAAAAATAAAACATTAGCAAAACAATTTAAAGAATATTTATACATTATTTACGAAAAATACAAATAAAGGGGATTTATGATTTATTTAATTTAACAAGGACTAAATATTGTTTAGTCCTTGAGTTTTTAACCATAAAATACTTCAGTCTCTGACCTTCTAATTTCACACGTTTAGTCCCTGTACTTCAAAATTTCAGACCAATAGGTCCTTGCCTTCTAAAAGTCGCGGTGAAATATCTATTATCCCCTCAGTTCTTTTTTTTAATTAATTAAATTTTTTTTTTTTTTTGGAAAATGAATTTTTTTTCCCTTTCTTTCTTTCTATTTTTTTTCCCTTCCTTTCTTTCTGTTTGAAAAATAATAATAATAATAATAAAGAAAAAAGAATAAATAAATAAAAAGAGAAAGGTATAAATTTATTATAAAAAAATTAAAATAAAAAAAACTGAGCGCATAATAGACATTTCGCCGCGACTTTTAAAAGGTAAGGATCTATTGGTCTGAAATTTTAAAGTACAGGGGCTAAACGTGTGAAATTAGAAGGTCAGAGACTAAAGTGTTTTATAGTCAAAAGCTCAATGACTAAACAGTATTTAGTCCATTTAACAACTAAGTAAATATACACATGTGTGACACATCAAAACACAGAATCAAGTTAATTTTTAGGGGTTGTGACCAGTTACACATTTTTAGACAAATATATGCCCAACC
Organism: Rosa chinensis; assembly: GCF_002994745.2. NCBI lineage: Eukaryota > Viridiplantae > Streptophyta > Magnoliopsida > Rosales > Rosaceae > Rosa > Rosa chinensis. The sequence goes on from NC_037094.1 coordinate 38,808,307, forward strand.
ACTCCACCTTCATCTAATTGTGCCCACTTACCCAATTCTATAGGTTCAAGACTCATATAGGTTCTGGAAACAAACATTATTACGGTAGTGCCACTCGTCAATTACCAATTCTAACACCGCACGACTCGTCAGTTACCAATCCCAATCAAACGTCAAACCGTTTCAAATCTCTTCCTCCCTCCATACCCGATTCTCTCTCTCTCTGCCTCACTCCCTCTCTAACTCTCTCTCTCTCTCTCTCTCTGTGTCTCTGACCTGTATTCTCACCGTTATACGGCGACGACGCTTCAAGGTCCGGCAGTTGTGTTTCTAGTTTTTTTCCGGCTTGGAAGATATCGAAACAGGTAAAAACCTATTACGACTCCGTTATCCAGTTTTAGGTAGATTTCTGGGAGACCTATTACAAAATCTTTCGTTTAAAGTAGATTGAAGTTACATTTTGGTGACATTTCTGTGAAATTTCTCGATCGAGTTTGCATATATTTGTGAAAACGGTGAAATATATGGTTTCTAGTTCATAACTGTGAAAATATTATTCGAATCTTAATCAGTACTTCAAAACATTTATTTTAGATGAAATGAGGTAGGATCTGAATCGTATTCGGGAGGCCCCCTAAAATTAGAAACATTAGTGCCCACCAGTAGAGTACGTACTGGGGGCCAATTATCACTGATTGATTCATTGCCGGTAAGAAATATGCTATTACAAGTTGAATTTTGTGTCAAACTGCAGTAGTCGATTATTGATTCAAGTTATGGTGTATGTTGCAGTCTAGTGGGGGGCAGTAGACAGTATATTGACCATCCCAGTGCGTGATTTTGGGACATTTATTTTTGTTTTGAGTGTGAATAACTTCTATAGACCGCGAAACATAGGATGCGGTGGAATTTTTGATGCAAAATATGAGGTGTTTGGCAGTCTAGTGGGGGGCAATAGACATTATATTCACCATCCTGATGTGTTAGTTTTTGGACATTAGGTGCTGTTTTGAGTGTGAATAACTTCTATAAAACGCGAAACATAGAATGCGGTGGAATTTTTGATGCAAACTGTGAGGTGTTTGGCAGTCTAGTGGGGGCAGTAGACAGTATATTGATCATCCCAGTGCGTGATTTTTGGACATTAGGTGCTGTTTTGAGTGTGAATAACTTCTATAAAACGCGAAACATATAATGCGGTGGAATTTTTAATGCAAAATGTGAGGTGTTTGGCAGTCTAGTGGGGGGGCAGTAGACAGTGTATTGACCATCTTGATGAGTGATTTTTGGACATTAACTGTTGTTTTGAGTGTGAATAACTTCTATAAAACGCGAAACATGGGATGCGGTGTAATGTTTTATGGTCTACTGGTGGGCAGTAGACTAGTTAGTGCCAACCAATAATGTTTCTATTAGGACACAGTCATCATCTTTTGTTGATTATATAATGATCATTTTTGGTTTTCTTGGTTCTATAGTGCATTACACTGTGAATCCAAAAAACTTGTCCTAGTTTTGATGGCTTAGTGGATGGCAGTAGACACATTACTGCCCCTCAATATTAGGGTTTCTGTAGTCAGAACCCTTCTATTAGCTATTTTGGATTGATCATTGTGATTTCATTTTCGGTGCAGGATGGGTAGACCCAAATACAAATTGATTAGTGACTCAGAGGAAGATGACCGGAATTCACAGAGTTCCGATAACTGTACTGAGACCACGTTTAACCAAACACTGCAAAAAAAGTTTGTCGAAATAAGAAAGAAAAAGCGACAACAGGCAGCACATATTTCTGACGAAGGATCCGCTGAAGAAGAAGTTAAAGAAGATTCAGGACGATTGTCTGAAGAAAAATCAGAATCAGAGGGTGAACAGACAACGAAAAGGTTTGTAATTAAAACAAGAAAACAACCAAAAAGGAAAACCAAAGAAGAAAGCGAAGAAGTGCATACAGAAGAAGAAAAACCAAAGAAGAAAGCGAAGAAGCAAATGAAAAAGGAGACTAAAAAGGAGGAGAAAACAGAGACAAAGAAAGCAAAGATTGAGTGGAAGCAACAGAAGTGCACGCTCAGTGCATTCTGGAGGATGGTCAACGGACACAAAGACAGAATACCAGACCGAACGAAAGAGATTTTGATGGGCACCAACTTTGGTGAAATGATGGAGCCTTTCTGGCAGGACAAGATAACAGAGATCCAGCTGCACAAACATGAAGCGGACCTGGAGATACTCCTAAGGCACTTCGACCGTACCGACAACAAGTGGAAGTTTGGTGATATTGTTATGGAAATAACGGAGGAGGATGTCATGGCTTTGTTTCACCTCCCGGCTGAAGGAGATGTGTTCAATGTGAACAGGAGGGTGGTAAGGGAAGAGATGGAAGACTCTCCAATATTTGGCAGCCCTTTAAAGACGCAGGCTGTCCTCCGAACAAGGGTGGAGTCGACACTGATAGATGAGTTGACAAAGCCGGCAGAAGAGAAAGATGCCAGGAAGATAGCCGTGCTAATGATGACATATCTATTCGGCACATTCTTCTTCACCCGAACCGGTGCTCAGATCACATGGGATATGGTCGCGATATGTGAACAGATTGAGACCATTAACATGTACAATTGGCCAAGATTAATCCTGAACTTCTTGATGGAAGGGTTACAAAAGTATAGGAGGAACAGTCCATCTGTTTTGAATGGATGCCTTCTTCTCATCTATTACTGGTTCCTTGAGAAAACCAAGGCAAAGACCTGGATTCCTGGAAGGCAGAATGAGACTCCACGATTCATCCGATGGTCAATAAAGGAAATTTTTAGCCTGGAGCAGTTGTACATGAACGAGAACTTAGCCGTGGTAAGAAAATTACAAAAACATTATATATTTATACCTTATTTTCAATGTTGACTACACATTACTTACTTGTTAAATGTATCAGGATCTGATAAAAGCGGGACCATGGTCTGCAAAAATTAGACTGGAAGACATCGAGCTGGGGGATGAGGTGCAGGACACACCAAGCTTTGACAACTGGGTGAGTGGCACAACTGAGCTTCTTACTGTGTCTAGTGGGGGGCAGTAGACAGTTTATTGACATTCTTTCTGTGTGATTTTGTACATTAATTGTTATTTTGACTGTGAATAACTGCTATAAACCGTGAAACTTGTGTTGCGGTGGAATGTGGGGGGCAAATTGTGATGGTTGTTCCGGGCTAGTGGGGGGCAGTAGACAGTATATTGACCTTGTCTAGTGGAGGGCAGTACTAATTGTGGGGTAATGAATACATTACTGGGACCCAGTAATATGTGAATCCAGTAATAGGCCGGTAATAGATACGTTAAACATAGTCCATGAAGCGTTTTGAGTGATGTTTGTTGCTCAACTTTTAAATCATTGAATTGTTTGCATGTAGATATGTGCTTTTATGGCATTCTACTGGGGGGCAATAATATTGTTACTGGCCCCCAGTAAACACATTATTTGGGACCCATAGTTTGATGGTTATGGTTATATTCTGTTGGCAGGTACCACTGGCAAGCCAAGCAGAAGAGCAACAAAGTGAAAGGCTGACGGGGAATATCAAGGAACTGATTAGGGAGATGGAGGAAGCCATTGGTGATACAAAGCCCACAAAAGAAGTGGAGGTAAAGTTAGCAAGGCTAGCCAAAGCAAATGAGGACCTGACTGCACAGAACAAGGATTTATGGGGAAAACTGAGGGTTGCCGATGAGAGAATTCGGGAGTTGGAAATTGAAAAGCGGGCCAAAAATAACCTCATCAGGGCGTTGTACATACGGCTGGAAAAGGAGAAAGTAGAGGTCCCCCGACCTCAAACCAATCTTGAGATAGTTCCGTTCAAGCAAGGTGTGGTCCACCATGATGAAGTTGAGGATGAAAATCCAAACTTTGGACCGAGCGTCGGAGAAGAAACCCATCATGCAGCCAGTGCGAGAAAGTCGACGGACACGGTGACGTCAGCGTTTCCTATCGCACAGGATGTACCTGTTGAAGATAATGAAAGCCGTTTTCATATGGGGCAGCAACAACATGGTAATGAAGATGAAGATGCCCAGCTTGACCACATTATAAGGAACATTGCTGAGACAGAAGTGATGCAATTAATTGGAAAGGAAAAAAAGAAGGAAAGGACACATACCGATGAGGAACAAACGAAGAAAACTCCGGAGATACATTCGATAGTGAAAAACGTGAAGACATACCGGAGGGGGGCCAAGAAAGCTAGAGTGGAGGAGTGGGAGTACGACACTCCGGAAGAGGCAAAAATGACAAAGCGAGCTGCACCTAAGAAGGCAGGAATCATGCCACAAGCCCATGGAAAATTTCACAACAAGATAAAGCTTAAGGGAGTCAAATGCGATAAGCAAACATGGAAGACATTGGATCCTGCAGTGGCAAGGTATTATCGAGACTTCTTCAACGTTGCTCAGAAAGACACGTAAGTACACATTGTGGTTTAAAATTGGTGTAACAATTTAATTTCCGGTTTACATACTCATAAAATATGTGTTGGAATCTAATGTTTCTGTTTCAATAGGACCGAGTACTGGATTAGCAGTGATCTTCTACGCCGGATAACGAAGCACGACCTAAGAGTAATAATCCAGGAGGGGGACATTGAAACTGACGTAAGTCTTACTGCCCAGTGGCTCGATTCATCTATCTACTGCCCCCCAGTAGATAGATTACTGCCCAGTGGCTCCATTCAATAATCTACTGCAACCCAGTTTACTGATTACTGCCCTCCAGTAATCTCATCAATTACTGCAATTTTCATTTGTCTTGTTACTTATAAAGTTTTGATGCATAGTCCACCTACTGTATTTTGCAGGTGATCGCCGTTTACATTGACTTGCTGAAGTCTGATGCAGAAAAGCAAAATTCGCAAGTGGGATTCCTCACAGTAGACGCCTCCGTAAGTAGCATAAACCAAATCTATTGAGTTATGTGTTTATTGGGAAGCCACATTGAGTAACATGCTGTAATATGGAGTACCCTTTGTGGTTACTGGGGGGCAGTAATCTATCTACTGGGGGCAGTAGATCGTTTATGGTCCACTTCGTGGCAATAAGTATATATAATTTTGTGTTTTGAAGATGTTATGTATATGAATTTCATATTGAATGAAAAATAAACTGTTCTTTGTCGGCCTATTGGTGGCTCTTCGTCATATTATTGCACCCCAGTAATATGTCTACTACCCCCACTGAATATGCAAAATTTGAACTAGATTCAATGATAAGTCTTATTGTTAAATTGAATTAACTTGGTTACGTTCTGTTTACAGTATTATGCCATAAAGTATGAACAGACGAAAGAACAGGAAGAGGACACTCGACCTTTTGAGTGTGGAGTCGAGACTATGATTTATGAACCCCTGTGGTCCGTCTTCCGTTTCAAAAAGGTGCTATTACCAATTCACCACATCACAAGCATGCACTACACATTACTGGTAATCGACAATGAAAAAAGGAGAATCAGCCATATGAATTCATTGAGGCCACCAGTAGATGAATTCAACAATTAGGAGAAGTACCACCTGAATGCAGCTAGAGTGGTATGTAGTAATCTCTCAAATTCAGTTTTATCTTTTAAATACTGTTGGCATGCTTTTGTGGAATTAAAATTCTATATCTGCTAAAAACAGGTAAAGCACATAAAGAAGTTCATACATACTGTGAACTTGACTAAGATGAGAATGCCGAGAGAAAGCCAAGATCCCAATGTCACACGAGAAAAATGCAAAGGCGAAGATGATAACGAAAACCTGATTATTGTTGAGGAAGCAATGACCGAGGAAGAAAAACAAACCAGGAACTGGATCTTACAGAATAACGTTGCGGAGACAGACTATGAACTCTATGAAGACTTTGACTGCCCGCAACAGAACACATCATCGTAAGTACATTGAAGCTGATTATTTGTCATAATTATTGGGTAACATTTGTCGTTGTAGCGTACATTACTAAACATGTCTAATTTTTTCTTCTTTACAGTGGTGATTGCGGTCCCTTTATGCTTCATTACATGGAGAGCATTGTAAACGACGTAGAACCAACCAAGGAAGGTGGGGACAACATGAGAAAAAGACTGCTTGAGAGGTTCATGCACCTAGTACTGGGAAGAAAGTGAGGCATGAGATTAGATATTACATATTTATACATGTAGTTTTCATATCCGAAGAGTAGGGGTTGTACAGTTATCGTACTAGTCTAATCTTCAAACTAAGTTGAAATGAACTGCATTATTAGATGATATAGTATACTGATGCTGACTTCAATTAGAAGCAGGCGTTTTACAAAAAATGCTCCAAATTAGACATGTTACTACCTTATATGTCAAACTGCAACATATTACTGCCCCCCAGTAACCCAATTATTGGCCCCCAGTATTGTCACCCAATAAGCAATAACCCCGATGGAAAATTGAACTTGTGTTACGTCGATGCAATTTTAATCATCCCAAAACATAAGAATCTGACATGCGAAGGGGAAAAATGTTTATTTGAGCCTGAATACTATCAATTACTGGCCCCCTGTAAACCAATTACTGCCCCCCAGTATTGACACCCAATAAGCATTAAACCTGTTGGAGAATTAAACTTGTGATATGTAGATGAAATTTTATACTTCAATCATCCCAACAGTAAGAATCTGACATGTGAATAAGACAAAGGTTATTTCAGCCTGAATAAAAACAATTACTGGCACCCAATAATCCAATTACTGCCCCCCAGTATTGCCACACAATAATCACTAATCCTGTTGGAAAATTGAACTTGTGCTATGTAGATGCAATTTTTATCATCACAACAGTAAGAATCTGACATGTGTGATAAAAATGTTAATTTGAGTATGAATATAATCAATTACTGTCCCCCAATAAACCAATTACTGCCCCCCACTAGACATGTCAAACCGTAAAAACTCTCTACAGAAACATTTACTACTGCTGAACGAGAGGTTCAGTGCAGCTCAACTTGTTATGAGTGCCCATTTTTCCACAACGACCACAACGAATCAGCTTCTTTTCAACCTCTCCAACCGACTTGAACCGCTTCACCCTAGGCCTCCCGGGGGCCTCTTCGCAAGGGGAGGTAATATACATTCAGAGGCAGAATCCGAAGAAGACATATCAACATTGGTTATCGGATGGATAGGAAAACTGTAGCTCTTCTTGAACATACCAACATGAAAGTACTTATCAATATAATCATATACATTTTCAGAGGCAGCTTGTAATGCAGCAAGGCCGTGAGGACAAGGAAAACAATTGATCTGCCATTTAACACATGAACACGCATGATCGGAAATGTTGACAACATATGAAAAGTCAGATCGAACCTCATAAACTCCAGGACTTGAATAATGGACACTGAAACGACGAGATTTCTCCATCTGCACCTTCAACCTTTCCTCCATTTTGGGAGTTAGTTCTGTGGTCCAACGTTTTGCTTCTTCCCTCCTTTTACCCGCCATCTCCATTTGTTTAATTCTTGTCTGGTCAAGCATACAGTAGACTGGCATCAAACGCTCAATTGCAATCCAAGAGTTAAATGATTCAGCAATCCCATTAGCCATAATTCCATATCGGCAGCTAGTATAAAATGCACGACACCAATTTTCCACAGGCAATTCAGAAAGAAAAGGGTCAATAATATCGGCACCTCCAGCTGCTCTAAGCAACCGCAAATTGAAACGGTATTCCTTCTGTGTAGACGAATATGCGACCTTGAAAAACTTCTGCTTTACATCTTCTATCAGTTTTGAATTACCTTTACCCCTATATTTACTGGCAAGGTTTGCCACCAAGTGCTTGTAACAAAACAGATGAGGATTACCAGCAAAAACCTTATCGAAAGCGCTCAACAATCCAACACCCCGATCACTAATAAATGTGATAACTCTCCCTTGAGGTTCCAGCAGACTCTTCAAATGTTTGAAAAAGAATGTCCAGTTTGCATCTGTCTCTGAATCACAAAAACATATAGCTAGAGGATAGAAACCTGCATAAAACAGATCACAGTAAAATCAGTCTACTGGGGGTCAATAATGTTGTTATTGCACGGCAGTACAATGTCACAACGTCGCACAACAATGTAAAAATGATATATATCACAATGAAAAAAACTAAAACAAGAAATATTAAGTTCACATATGAAACTATAACAAAGGCCAATATTACTGGGGGGCAAGAATAAATTTATGGGGGGAGGGGAATAAACAATCCAGTTACCTTGATTCCCATTCCTTCCAGTTGCAGACAGAATCTGCCCCTTGTAAATGCTTTTACCAAACGTTCCATCAACATACAACACTGGCAAACAGAATTGGAAGCCTTCTACACAACCTCCGTAAGCTAAGAAAAGCCTCTGAAAACGATTTGAAGATGGTTCAACCTCCAACACAAAAGAAGAGCCGGGGTTACTCTGCAAAACAGCTTCCTTATACCAAGATAACTTGCTGAACGTGTCTGCATCAGAACCATAAATCGCTTCCTTGGCCCGATGCTTTGCTTTCAAGGCAACCTTGTATGAAATATCAAACCCATATGTTGATTTAAACTTGCTCATAATCTCCCTTGGCTTCAATGAAAGATTAAAACTAACATCAGAAGCAATGCAAGTCTTGACAACCTTGGACCCCAAAAGCTTGTGTTTTTGAGTCCTAACTACACCCTTGCAAGTGTGAGTATTATTCAACTCTGTGATATACAGGCAACCATTGGCAGATGATGCAAAAGCATGAAGATGCCAATCACAACCTTCCGTTCCAACATTTGCACAGACTGCATGAATACGGTCCAGATCATTTCTCAGGAATACAAACTCGAAACCAACTGCAATTGCATACTTCCTGAGCTTTTCACGGAGCTCAACAGCGCCATGAAACTTATCCCCGACATTATGGATATAAGAACTCCACTCATCAGACAAATGCGTCTTGTGAACTTCAGTCCTGAATGCATCACCCAAATAATCATCTTCATCAATAACTTCCGAACCACTATCCACCGAACCGTTTCTCCTAAAACCTCCCCCAACCTTTAAAACTGAAATATCGACACACTCTAGCCTATGTATCCTGGCAGAGCAAAACAGCATCTGGAAATCACGATCATTACGCAGAAAACAGACTTCACAACCTGGGACTGAATACTGAAGCTCAACATTATCAGTTGGGAAAAACTGGAATGTACGAAAAATGTCTTCATACAACTCAGAGTAGTCCATGCATTGATTCAAAGGAATCATATAACCTTTGCCAGAGTAAAGGCACCTAGCAACCAGAGGATCAGCCATAGACCTGCGAAGAAAACACAGTAGCCGAAACTATTAATAAAACCTAAAACACATATTACTGCCCCCCAGTAAACTGAATACTGGCCCCCAATACACCGATTACTGGTCCGCAGTAATATAATCAAAACAGCCATACAAAATTTGTAAGACGTAATAAATTGCAATGTATCTTTGAACAAAATTATTGGCACCCACTAGACATATTACTGCCTCCCAATATTATCAGTAAGCAACAATTATAGATACTAAAATATCGTTGAACAACATTATTGGCCCCCACTAGAAATATTACTGCCTCCCACTAGACTGCACTCAGAACTACCGTAACACTCCGGGTACCAGCTCAACCACAAAATCCAAACATGAATTCACCGAAAGAAACACCAAAATAATACAGAAACTCAAAACTAACACAATGCACTCAAAAACACCTGGAAGTTCAAAACCAAAATTACAAAAACAATTCATATCCAAAACAAACACCTGGAAGCTCTGATACTGAAAATTCAGTTCAAAAATAAGACAACAATTCGTACAAAAAAAATCCTAAAATCAAACATATTAAACAGAGCTAAAAGCCAACCGGATTAGATAGAGGTAAAGAAACAAAAGCAAACCTCAGTGGAGGAACACAAAGAGCATCTGGATCACGATCCATGTGAAAATCACAGCAAAATTCTTCTCAATATGAATCGCAAAACTACTACCACCAGCTCTAAATATAAATCGTAGGAGGTTCACATACCAAAATCGCCGTAAATCTTCAACAACCGGGACCAGGACGCTTCTCTCCCCTGCCTATATAAATCGCACAGTTCCTCTCTCTCTCTCTCTCTAAAATGATAGAGCTCCACACTCAAACCCGGAGAGCTTCTCTCTCTACATATACAGACGAACCTCTCTCACTAAAATCGGAGAGCTTCGCTCCATAAATCACGTTTCTGTTACGATTTCAAAACGAAACTTATTCAGTTATAAAGGTTTTAGTTATAGAGGGGCAAAAGCGTCCACAAAAATGAATAAAACAGCAACATGTTGAAAAAGTTGGGTAATTGGGGTTTAAAAAAGAAAACTGATGATTAAGTGGGCAATCTCTTAGAGTGTTTGGGTAAATGGGGTCAAATGTCACAGAAATGGGGTAAATGATCATTTCCCCTAATTTTTATGGATAGAACGAATTTAGAAGTAATTAACTACAATTAACATGTTGGCAAGGTTTTAAACATCAAATCATGAATCAAAATATTTCAAGGCATAGAATCAATCAAGAACAAAAATGAACGCATGCAAAGTTCTTTTTACTTTCCTTAATTAAATTAACTAGATGAACGCACCATAGTTAACCCTATTAATCATGTAATTACTAGTGGTAGCTAATCACTAACAAAAATATTCTTAACGCAGTAAACATATTGGAAGTTTGATCAATTCAAGTCAAGAACACAAGTTAGAACGCTAATCAAGCATACAAGATTCATTGTTAATTTACCAAAGTAATTACAGGTTTTCCACCGAAATTATTAAAGCTTGGAACGCTAGTACCTTAATATGGATTCAATTACATGTTCATCAACCTAAGTATGCATCCAAAGATCAATCAACACATAAAAGATGGGATTGAAGCTCGAAATTAACAATCATGCAAGAACATATTCAAATCGCAATTTTTCAATTCAAAAACCTAAAACATGCTTCATAGTATTCAAAAATCACATAACTAAAATGAATCTTTCATCCACCATAGAAAGCGCAAATCACAATCCAAGAAAGAAAACAAAATCAAAAATCCATAAGAAACCTAAATTGTTTACAATCCAAAAATCGAAAATAAATTATGAAGTTCATGGTTACACTTTTTTTTATCTTCAATGACGCAAGAAACTTCAAAAGGTGGTGGAATGGATGAAGATCACGGAAAGGATCCTTGAATAGAGAGGATGATGCTTCACGGCCTTGAACTTTGGATTTCTTGAAATTGCCGAAACTTGGAAGAGAAGGGGGAAATGTTTGTGTATTTTGATTCTGAATTTTGTGGTGTGTAGAAGAGTTTCACAAACCTGCTTTATATAGTGAACAGCAAGGGCTAAGGTTGTGAGCCCCCGAAAAATTTCGTTTAAATTTTGAAGGTAAATTTTCTCCAATAAGATTTTCGCAAGGCGATTTAAGTGACGAAATCTATTTCGGAAATTGTTTTGGTGTCGAGACCACCTATTAGGCCGAAATTTAAACTTTGGACCAATGTTCTTTCATTCGGGCCTAGGGCGAAGTCGCGAAATAATTTAGGAGATATCCGACGAAAAACGAGTAAAAGAAAAGTAACGAGCCCAAAACCCGAAAGGAATCAGCAAGGAGATTTCCGTAATTCGTCGCAAGGGCAAGATGGCTATTTCACGAACATGAGTATAAATAGAAAAGGGGCAACTAGAAAACCCTAGAGCCCTCACTCTCTCCCTCTCGGCCGCACCCCTCTTCTCTCTCCCCGACCCATCTCTTTCTCGTCTTCCCTCTGCAACCACCTGAAACACAGCGTCCGGCCACCATCTTACAAAAACCACCACCACCAATCAACTCAATACCTAAATCCGAACCAAACCCAAGAGGAATCAAAGCCATGCCCCGACCTCTCTCTTCTTCTCACTCTCTCTGCCATCGTCGGAAAACTCTGTCACGCCCCTGATTTTTACACAAATAAAAATCGATATATATATAACCCTATAATTATATATGCGTGAACATTCAGTCATCAATACAAATACCTGGAACATCTTTCCCTTAAAACAAGTACATACTGATGCCCTGAACCAATCCAAGTTAATATACACTCGCCCAACAGAGTTATATATTACATAAGCTTACGAATTAAATTGTCATCACAAAATAAAACGTAAATACTCCTCAGAGTTCACTACAAAGCGGAAGTCATAACAATGGCAAAGCCAAATCAAATTTTCTTCCTACCAGTTCTGCTGCCAACAAGATACCTCAGCTTCAGCCACGATTTCCCCTGACCTGCAAGGTTAACCCCTACACCGTTTGAATAGTGCACCGGGTTGTCACACAACAAACCCGGTAAGCTTTTGCAAACCCGTATGAGTAACTCAAAATAACTCACACCAACACGAGGAAAACCTTTCGACTCGAGAATAAGGAAAACATACCATGCTTCCCAAAACAATACTCTTTTCCAAAAAGGAAATCACAAAAGTCACACCGTGACAAAATCATATAAATCGTTAACATAACAATTCAAATATGATTAATCGATCCAACCTGGATAAAACACATACGCACATCAATCATACCTATCGTTAACCTAACAAATAGCATATGATTCTTAGTCCAACCTGGACAAAATACGTACCCAGGAGTCATAAGTAACCTACTTAGATCCATGAGGTACCATGGCAAACATACTAGCGCTCTAGCTTATCGTAACCACTCGCCCGGCTAACTGCGAGATTCCTTATTTCTTGCCTTGGTCACTATCAGCGCCCTGTCACCATCTGTAACATATGATCTTCAGACCCCATCAAATCTCGAAATCAACCATTGGTCACCATCTGCAACTTGTCACCATCTGTGACATATAAAATATGATTCACAAGTCCTCCCAGGACATTTAAAAGAAAGAATCCCCGAAACTCTCTTTTAAAAACACGTACTCATGAGCATCAGATAGCTCCCCACTAACCCCATGATGTACCAACAACAAATCAGTCCAACCTAGACACACAACACATCAACACAGATTCACCACGAAGCCACTAATACATGAATACGTACGTATATATATATATATATATATATATATCCCATAATATATATATATGTACACACATAGTCATTCACTCAGAAATGTCATCAATACATGAATACATATGTATATATATATATATATATATACATCCCATAATATATATATATATGTACACACATAATCATTCACTCAGAAATGCCATCAATACATGAATACATATGTATATATATATATATATATATATCCCATAATATATATATGTACACACATAATCATTCACTCAGAAATGCCACAATACATCTATAGTCACAGTTAATTCCATAACTCCAAGACAATATGGTAACTAAGCTCATAACACAGATAAATCATTGGTCACCATCTGCAACCTATCACCCTCTGTGACTCTTGATTTTCATACCCCGTCTGGTCTTAGAACTAACCATTGGTCACCATCTGCGACCCATGCTTTTCAGACCCCATCTGGTCTCAAGTCAACGTTAAGTAAGTCACACCTGACCTAAAAACGTTACGACCATCTAATTCCGGCTTTCCCCATCCCTGCTCACCATCTGTGACCCTTAGTACAAAGACCAATACATTTAAAATGAGTCACGCTTGACTCCAAAATGTAACATCAAACTCAATGCTTTTCAAACAATAGAAAACATCTTTTTCCACAATATTGTTTCTATGAAAAGTCTCATTCAACAATAATATGAACCCATCATGCATATTATTCATCACACATCATCCACAAGAATATATATATATATATATATATATATATTTCACGTAAATATATATATACGTAGTCATTCGCTCAGGAATGCCTACAAATACCAACTATAGTTTGCAGTTAAATAATTAACGCCAAAACAATAATGGTAATTATGTTCATAATGAACCTTGTGAGATTACTCACCTTGAAACTCCCGCTGCGTCTTCAATACTGAACAAGGCAGCCACACCACAAAACAACCGTCCAAGGATACCTCGTCAAGCACCTAATCACATACGGTTTCAACTTAGCAACAATCCACAAACGATTTAAGTCCAAAACCCCTGTTTTGAACTAAAATCCCCAAAGTGACGCCAATCAAGGCGAAACCACATCCGAGACCACCCAATGTCTCCGGAATACTTCTACAATCGATATGCCAAAACCACAAGTCGATCGGAAGCTCGAATCCTCACGAATCAAAACATCGAACGGTCCGAAACCGTAAAAATCACAACATGCTCATACGATCTCCAAAAATTACAAACAATATATCGAAATGCTCATATCGACGAGTAGATCGAACTCAGGAACAGAAACTATCCCTGAGGTGGCCGGAAACCGCCGAAAAACACAACCACAGTGGCGGCACCGCCGCTGGACCAAAGTCGGAATTTGACAAAACTCCCAACACCAAAGTTCTTCATCTCAACTCCAATTTAAACTTTCATAACTAACACAAAGTCTAAATCATAGCCGTTTGGCCAGAATTTACCTCGCAACATCTGAAATTCGATGAACCCTAGAATTTCAAAGCTTCGATTCGTCCTCCACAAGTGAAATCGTCTCAAGCCGCTTTGGGAGAAGCATCAACGTCTTATGGGCTTCAAAAGCCCTCAAGAAACACGGGAAAAGGTGGCCGGAATCAGAAGTTCCGATCTGGATTCGAAGCATCGCCGCCGCCCAACTTTCCGGCCTTGCACCGCCCTCCACAGCTCGTTTCATGCTCCAATTCTTCCACAGACCTCAAGAGGGGATTGAGGCGAAGAGAACCTACTTTGAATCGCATCCTATGGTGGCTGGAGGAGGGAGAAAGAAGCCGGCGAAAATGGAGAGGCAATTCGGGCTCGGGGAGAGAGAAAACCGAGCTGGGTTTCCCAAAATGGAAACCTGGCCTTTTTTGCAATTTCCAGAATTTTTTGTCCTTTTATACCAAAATGGAAAGTTTTTCCGAAGCCCATAACTTCTTCATACGAACTCCGATTCTCGCGTTTCACATGTCCACGAACTCGTATTGACGCGCTCTACGACTTTCGTGAAGGAAGTTTTCAGAGAATCTCAACGTATCAAAAGTCAACCTTGAATCCCCCCTAAAGTCATACCTTTCAAATAATTAATTCGTCCGAAACACTTCCGCTCCGTCCACGAGCCACGAAACCGTCTGATACCCATAATTTAAATTTCGGAAAATCCTCGGAAAATAAATAAGAATTTCTGGGGCATCACAAACTCTATCTCCGGCCACCACCAATCGATCCAGCACCCAAATCCGACCCAAGCCCGAGCCTTACATTCAACATACACCGCCGGCAGCCTCCGCGCGCGACAACCCAAAACTACGAGGCCACCGTTGCTCGACCCTCGCCGGTTTCTGGCGATTTCCTCGCACTTTCGCCACTGTCATTCTCCTCAACAAGCAAAGCGGAGAAAAATCCAAAGACTCCTCTTCGCCGCCGACGCCTGATGACGCCGTTCGAGCCTCACCGGAGCTCTCGGCTCTGCATGTCTTCGTTTTCCGGCCTCCCATCCAAATCGAGCTAAACCACCTCCATAGTTCGAACCAGCGTTTCACGATTTACACTAGCCCCAAAAATCTCGACCTCTAGCTTCGGCCAGAACCCCTGCACGCACCGCAGCTGGTGCGTGAGCCACTGCAGCTCCTCCACTCGTGTTGCCATACTCCCAGGTCGTCATGATTAGGTTTATGGAATCTGGAAAAAAAGATGGGAATTGAAGCTTTGGGGAAGAGATGAGCTACTGGGACAGTTTCCATATAAATCGATCAAGGTGAGGATCATAGACTCTGTTGGATATGAAACTGAATGATGAATGTCTGTTAACTTGTGTTTTGCTTGTTAGGAATGTGGATGGTTAACAGTGGTGGAATGCAGATACGTTGAATTAGCTTCTAACCTGGAAAAGAAGAAATGGTAAGGACACTCTGTAGTTTCTGTTTTGGATACGAAAGTTGGTGATGGGTTGACTGTTGATTTTGTTCTACATGTTAGGGGTTCGAATGGTTGATGGTGTTTTGGTGCAGCCATGTTAAATCGACTTCTAGTTTTGGATAGAAGAATGGTAAGGGACTGCATCTTGGATCTGTTTGGCTATGTTCTTTGTAGTGGTCGAAAAGTGTATGGATATGTTGTTGAGTAGATTGGAATTGATCG
The DNA here is from genome assembly GCF_002994745.2 of Rosa chinensis. Lineage (NCBI taxonomy): Eukaryota > Viridiplantae > Streptophyta > Magnoliopsida > Rosales > Rosaceae > Rosa > Rosa chinensis. The sequence goes on from NC_037094.1 coordinate 38,824,522, forward strand.
GAAATTGTCCTTGATTGATTTAATTAGGAAAGCGGTTAGTGTTGAATTTGTGTTGATTAAGAGTAGTTTGTTCAAGACGGTAAGCAATGACAATGTCTATAACTATCATTTCGGATACTAAAGGATACAACGGTTGTAAGAAAAGAAGTGAGTTTGTTATTGATAAAGTAAATGTAAATTGCTCAAGTTCATAAGAAATTGGTACCCGAAATGAAGTTATATTGATTATTGATTATTGGACCGATCTTATTAAGAAATCCGTTTTGTAAGTACATTGACGATGAAAAAAGGAAATTAAGGAAGCTAAAGTATACCAAGAAAATAGAAAGGTCTAACGAGTTGACCTAAAAATTTAATTATGGATCATTGCTTTGTTAAATTATCCATGTCCCGAAAATTGAGATAAATTTATTTAATGGAATGTTCGGAAATGGAAATTGTCAATTGTTTTCTTGAAGTAAAAGGTTAAAGAAATGAAGGTTAAAGTGTTAAGTATAATGGCCATATCTTAAATGGTTCAAATGCCATATCATTTGGATTATTTGGGAATTGATAGTAGATTTTTATGTTAAAAGGATATTTCGATGGACCTTAAGGACTTTAAGGAAATTAAGTGAATGCCTTAGGTGCTTGATTGATTAAGTTAATGACGTCAAGTTACTTATTGGTTTAATTTTATTATAAAGGACTCGTGTGTGTGCCCATAAAATTGGAAGAAGTTTCGAAAGTCGAAAACGAAGCTAATTGTGGACGAGCACTACAATTCCAGGTAGGGTGAGCTGTCCCTTCCTTGTTAGAGGCTTTTTAGTATATGTGGAATGCTATACTAAGATAGTATATTCCCTGTAAGAATGTTTTTGGTTGTTCATTAGTCGATGCCTCGTGATACATGTGTTTTCAGAACTGATAATTGCTAATTGCGAAAATCGAGGCTAGACTTGCATATTGAGATACTGTACCCTTGTATGTTTGTACTTGTGACCTGAAAGTGAATGGGACCTAGACGAGTAGATTCCTAGGGATCCCACGGTGTCAATAACCGTGAACCTCCGGAGGGCCGTGCTCCTATGTTTATCGAGGAAGAGTGAGTACAGACAGTGAACCAGTCATAGGAGACTCAGGGCCAGGAAATGGACACTTTCGCTACTTGTAGTCAGAAATACTACAGAGTAGTTGGCCGGTTCCCGAAAGATGACGAACCAGGTCGGTCACCGATTTATTTGAGTTTAGCCGGCAGGTAAGTATCTCGGAGCTCCAAGTTGTGTGAAGCATGTTGCATATGTTTTATCAAAGAGAATAAATGTTTGTGGTTGCCTCTTTTTAAAATATTTTTCGATAAACGTGCACAATATTATGTAGTAAATATTTTCGATTATTATTATTATTTTCAAACCTAGCATGGTTGGGTCAGCCCTTACTGGGCATGCAAGGACGAAAGCTCACCCCTACAACAGTGTGCAGGATTCGAGCATGTGGTCAGGGAGTGCACAGAGGAGGCACATGGCCTGGCTTGGCGCACTTCTCTTTAACTTTACCAAAAGAAGGTCTTGGTCCTTTGTTGGATTTTAAAGTCCCTTATTTATTTACTTTTATTTATTTCCTACTCGTTTACCAAAATTCCAGGAGACCCGTAACCCTGGGGCGCGTCTCCCATATTTCTAGTTAGTGTTTTGTTTTCCAAATTAGGCTCCTATTGTAAGGCTAAAATTTATAGCCCATTTTAAATTCCGCATTTGAAATTATGTTGTTCGGTTGCTAGAGTGATTTGTCCAAGAAAATGTTTTGTGAACCAACAGTCTAAACCCAAAAGGTCTTGCGGTTTCGGGTTGATGGTCATCGAGATGTCATTCGTGACATGTCGGTTTCTCATTGGCTCGGGGTCGTGGCGCTGTGGGACCCCCCTCTCGGGTCACCACAAAGGTTCCCTTAAATTTCTCTTGAATTACATCACTTCAGCCAATAAGAAAATTGCTTGAAATTGGAGAGCAAGTGTCACGCCCCTAATTTTATACACAATAAAAATCGATATATAACCCCATAATTATATATGCGTGAACGTTCAACCATCAATACAAAATACTTAGAAACTTTTTCCCTTTTTAACCCAAGTACATATTGATGTCATGAACCCACAATTCCAATATTGACTCGCTCCACAAAGTCACATAATACACGAGCTTACGAATTAAATTGTCAACAACTAAATAAAACGTAAATGCTCCTCAGAGCTCACTACAAGCGGAAGTCTTTATAAAGGTAAAGTCACAAAATTGACTTCTTACCGTTAAGCTGCAAGCACGCTACCTCAGCATTAGCCACGATTAACCTGACCTGCAGAAATAACCCATACACTGTTGGAATGGTGTACAGGGTTGCCACACAACAAACTCGATAAGCTTTTGCAAGCCCATATGAGTAAACTCAAAACCACAAAGCAAAACACATTTCTTAAGTCGCCTCAACCTAAACACGATATGCACATATCTCACACCTATGGCCATCAATTCCATAACATTCCATATCGTGCCTACATAAGTCAACTAGTGACTAAACTACATGCTCAGATTCTCAACCTAGCATCCCATTACACAAATTCAATCAAACAAGACTTCCTCAAGCAATGTTTGACGCCATTCTAATGCACTACGGCGAATTCCAAATCACACTCATTCCCTTCCCTCTAGGAGCTTTTGTCATCAACATGACATCAAGGTGAAAACAATGAATCACCTTCCTATCCTCACCACAGAGTACAATGAATCACCACTTTGGCTCTTACGATAAATCAAATCATCAATCAATACAATCAAGAAGAAACAAAGCAATCACAATTCAAAACAGGCAAAACAATTCATAGTAACCCGTGCATATAATTTAGTTCAGGAGGTCACATTAAGTCAAGCAATTCAAGTCAAAGTAGTCATCGTAATCTCACACTCTGACGTCTGTAGGTAGCCCCGACCATCACAGCAGTCTTCTCAATTATTGTTAACTTAATAACAATTCAGCTCCGTTATTGAGCAGTCATCACAGTGATCATCGCACAGATTTCACCGATCATCACACAGATAGCCATCATCCTACTGATCATCACACAGATAGCGATCATCCAACTAATCATCACACAGATATCGCCAGTCATCACACAGATATCGCCGGTCATCACATAGATAGCGATCATCCAACTAATCATCACACAGATATTGCCAGTCATTACACAGATAGCGATCATCACATAGATTCATTGTTAGTCATCACACAGATATCAATCATCACACAAATATTCCTACACAAGCTACACATATATTTCTACACAAGCTTTACATAATAATCATCACAAAGATTCATCATACTGATGTCATCGATTCATCACACAGATATTCCTACACAAGGTACCATATCTTAAATCTCACTTAAGACGTTCATATTAGACCCATGGTATCTCAACAAATGATATCCTACAATCACAACTCAATACACAATTTCATCAGTCATCACCCAGACAGCAATCATCCAACTCATCACACAGATTCCACCAATACATATATACATATATATATATATATATATATATATACATGATCATCCACTCAGGAATGCCACTAATACCACTATAGTCACAGTTAATCCCATAACTTCAACACAATATGGTAAACCCGTTCGTGAATGAACATCGTGAGATTACTCACCTCGAAACTTCTGCTGCGTCTTAAATACAGAACAAAGCAGCCAACCCACAAAACGACCGTCCAAGAATACTTCATCAAGTACCTAATCACAATCGGTTTCCACTTAGTAACAATTCACAAACGATTTAAGTCTGAAACCCCTGTTTTGAACTAAAATCCCCAAAGTGACGCCAATCGAGGCGAAACCACATCCAAGACCACCCAATGTCTCCAGAATACATCTACGATTGATATGCTGAAACCACAAGTCGATCAGATAATCAAATCCTCACGGATCGAAACATCGAACGGTCCGAAACCGTAAAAACCCTAACATGCTCATACGATCTCCAAAAATTACAAACAATATATCGAAATGCTCGTATCAACGAGTAGATCGAACTCAGGAACAGAAACTATCCCTGAGGTGGTCAGAAACTGCCGGAAAACACCACCACAATGGCAGGGCCGCCGCCGGCCCAAAGTCGGAATTTGACAAAACTCCAAACACTAAAGTTCTTCATCTCAACTCCAATTTAAACTTTCATAACTACACCAAAGTCCAATTATAAACCCATCGATCGAATTTTACCTTAGAACAAATCGGACTGATTGAAACCCTAGAATTTCAATTCCAAAATTCGACCTCCACAAGTTGAATTGATGCAAGCCACCTTGTGGGAAGCATCTACGTCCTCCGAGCTCCAAAAGCCCTCAAGAATCACCGGCAAAGGTGGCCGGAATCTCCAGTTCCGACGAAGGCGATTTCGTCCCCAACGTGGCTTCTTCTTGGCCTTGCACCGCCCACCACAGCTCGTCCCACGCTCGATGGTTACCACAGACGTGTAGAGGAGGTTGAGGCAAAGAAAGGCCACTTGGAATCGCGTCCGATGGCGGCCAAAGGAGGAAGAACGAAGCCGGCGAAAATGGAGGCTGCACACGGGCTCGGGTTTCCTTTTTGGGAAATCTGGGCTCTTTTGCAATTTTCAGAAATTTTCGTCCTTTTATACCAAAATGGAAATTTTTCCGAAGCCCATAACTTCTTCATACGAACTCCAATTCTCTCGTTCCGCATGTCCACGAACTCGTATCGACGCACTCTACAACTTTCATGAAGGAATTTTTAGGAGAATCTAAACGAATAAAAAGTCAACCCTTGCGCCCCCCCCAAATGACGCTTCCTGAATAATTATTCACCTGAAACACCTCCGCTCCATCCACGAGCCACGAAACAGTCCGATACCCACAATTTAAATTCTGAAAAATCCTCGGAAAATAAATACGAATTTCCGGGGCATCACAGCAAGTAACATTCTTTTGCCGAAATCTTCCATGTATCTAGACTTCAATTCGGCCTCCTTGCATGTAGAGTCATAAATCAATAGTTAGTTCACTATTTTCTTCACATAAATTCCATAGAAAATCTAAGAATATCCCATAATATATTTGCCGAAAATCCCTTGATATTTCTTTTAATTATCACGGCAAAAAGAAATTAGAATGGGCCAATGACTCCTCCAAGCCATCAAAAAGGATCTAGAGATTCATGTGCAAGTCACATGCTTCAAACTTCGGGCCAGACTCTCCCAAAATGGGCCAATTTAAATATATCTTCAATGATTGCCGAAATTCTTCAATAATCTAGAACATTCTTGAACTATCTTGAGTCATCTTCAAGACACAGCATCTCCTAGCCTCTCCAGGTCTCCTAGCAGCATCAGGATTCCTAGTGTGATTAGGTTTCCTAGTCCAACTGGGACTCTTTCATTTCTCATTTTCGAACATCATTTTTTCGAGCTCACTCCTAGTTGCATTAGGATTCCTACTTCAACTGGGATTCATTTTCTTGGTAGAACTGGGAAAACTTCATTTCTCCATTTCTTCTCATTTATGCGCATATAACTCCTTGTCTTCCATTTCCAGACTCAAAACTACCTAAAAACACAAAATAAGTTAGAAATGACATTGTAAAGAAAATAACTAAGTAAAATGTAGAGAGAAATATACTAAAAATGTAGTAGAAATTAGTCTCAACAGAGATCCAAGGGGCTGCCTATTATCTTTGATCGTCCAATCGTAGGGTATAGAGACTCAAAATGAAAGAGATAACAAAATGAAAATTATATTCAAAATTGATCGATTTCGGTCTCAAACCATTACAATGCTTATAACATGGAGAGAAATTCTTGCATAGGGGCTGCCGCACCACGTGGCGGTGCAGCCCTCCAATAAAAAACTAGAAAATTTTCCCCCTTTTCTGAAACTGTCCCTGCTTTTTAAAGTAAAATACCCAAAACATCCCCCCTATTGGGCAGTGATTGGACAGCCGCACCACGTGTCTGTGCAGCTGCCCCACGCAAGAACTTCTCTAATATGGAATTCAATGCCCAGGTGTAATACATGTGAAGATTGACACACGTCAATCATCAGTGATCCTATGCAGAACGGTCTCAAGATTCCTACAGCTTGCATCACAGCTAGCTAACACTTATACAATGACATATCATAAAATGGAAACGACATCTACGGCATAAACAATATTCTAGCAAAACCAGAGACTCATAACCATATTAGGAGTAATAAGAAATCAATTAGAATAGGTCCCTGATAGTAGAAAGAGATGCGAACACCAAAAGTTTCTAACCTTCCGGCATATTTTCCGGTGACTCAGACAGCGGCTCTAGATGCATGAGGTACGAAACGTAATCCTTTTGTCGAGTTCTACGTCTGTGCACATTTAGTTTTTGATTTTGGTTGAGTTATGAAAGAATTGATGTTTTGGGTAGCGCCGACCAGTGCCGAGGTTACTGTTCCGGCAGTTTTCTTCAGTTCTCCTACGATTCCAGTCACTGTTGGTGATGATTAAGGTAAGAAACCAACTCTACTTGTCAAGTTCTACACGATTATATGATTGAAATTGATGTTTGGTTGAGATTTGGGTTGTGTGAGCACAGCGAGATTATTGATAGTAGCAGTGGTTAAGTATTCCTCGATTAATTTTTAATCTCAATTGGTGACCTACTGATCTTTGGCTGTCCTGATAACATAGGAGTTCAACTTGGAGATTTTAAAGGTGAATTGTATAATTGAACAAGGACTGTCCAAGTTCATTTTGAGTTCCATGGAGAAGAATGGGAGTGATGGCGAAATGTATAATCGATTGTTATTTAGCAGAAAAGTTATTTAATCGATTGTTATTTAGCAGAAGAGTTATTTAATCGATTGTTATCTGTTAACTAAACTAGAACCCGGTTATAAAATTTCAAGGTTTTATAGAATTATGAAGTTGAGTTGATCATGGAAAGTTTAAGACCTTGTATGTTAATTGCTTTAGATCGTAAATGGTCGTGAAATTGACTATAGGATGGGTGCCCATAGTAAATTGGGACGGCCAGTGAAATATTGTAATTCTGGAAGTTAAATACTATTTTCCTTGACTACCTTCGTAAAGTCAAATTGTACGATCTTATTAGTGTCATCAACTTGAAAATGTCGAACTAGGGACTCCAGTTATCCAGAACGTGAAGGGTGGTGGCATTGGCCTAGAAAGGCGAATAAAGTTATAGCTACGATATACCAGATAAGGGATTCTAGACTTGCCTCAGTTAGTGATTTTTATGCATATGTTTTTATCGTAAATATTTTATGCATGAAAAATCTATATTTGGTGGTCTTTGAGTTACTGTTTAATGACCCGAGAGTGAGATGAGCATAACGACTTCCTTGGGCTTCGATCCCTTGAACCTCCGGAGGGGCTGTATGGATTGAATAATGTTTGACACCTTTTGTGTTGTGGCACTGATCCTAGGTGATACGGCGTAAGAGGACATTCTCGCTATGAACGATATAAATTGTGGTAGGGTTGTAGTTAGCTTTATGATTGGTCATCAGGTTTGTTTTTCTCCATCTGAGCCTTGCTTACATTTTAACAAATGTACTGCAAACATTTTTAATGATATGCATCGTTTTTCACTTACTTGCCGGCACCCACATTTTAAGTTGTTTTCAGACCTAGTTGTGGGGGTAAATGACAGGATCCGCCCCGGATTTCACCCTGAAATCCGAAGTGGCTTTGCAGGGCCCATCTTAGAAGAAATTCTACCAAAATTTTGGCGAAACTTCCCCTAAAAATGGACTACCCAAAACCTGTAGAAAGATAATTAAACTTCTAAACAATTCATCATTATTCTTCTAGAGCCACCCTACTCTCCAAATCACAATATCTCCCATATCACAAAATAATTCTCAACTTAAGAATATTAATCACACGGGTTATCAAAGTATTCTAAAGCACAAGGTATACAAGAAGATGGAATAGAAATGTAAAGGATCATACATTCAATCATAGATATAGGAAGTTAATAATGAAATCCCTTTTCATTACAATAGTGGGGATAAGAATAAGAGTATGAATCTTGACACCTTGATATTGTCAAGAACTTAGTATTGATAATTTCAATGGAATAAAGACATAAATATCTTTCAAGAATGTGTAATCCCTAACAAATATGCATGTATGGGGTTTGCACCATTTGGTTACAATTTACACCTCTCCTTCCTCCAACACGTGAAAAATAAATGTATAGATACCTGAAATTTTTTATATTCATTTAATGACTTTCAATGTTTCATTTTAGTACCTGTGGTATGCCAACATGGTAAAAACTATGACACTAACATCACACCCAAACACCATTTAATTAGCAATCTGTGGAGAGGCTCAAACTCTTATATAGATTGTTACTAATGAAACAGTCATCCCTCTAATTTAGTCCACTTGATTAACTCATCAAACTGCTTCCACGATGTTTACTTTAAGGATTAAATAACAAACCAAGGGCAGACATTTTTTTTTTTTTTAAAACTTGATTTTATTGAATCAGATAACACACTACTACAAAAAGGTCATCAGACGACGGTGGATTTGTGTTGTGTGATGACCAAGCTCACCGTGGTCTAAGTGAGTGTTGTGTGATTGAAAAATCAGACAATGGTGATTTCACCGTTGTGTGATAATAGTTTGCTCAACAGAATACCTATTTCCGTTGTGTGAGTTCTGCGCAGCATGTGCTTGGCATGGCATGCGCGGCGATGCCTCGCCACATTCAGACAACAGAAGATGAAATTTTGCCGTTGTCTGAGATTCATAACACACAATAGATATAACTCATTCTTTGTTGTCTGAGATTAATAACAGACAACAGATATAACTCATTCTTTGTTGTCTCAGATAAGTAACACACAACGGAAGTGAAATTTTCTCCCTTGTCTGATGATTTACTCAGACAACGATTTTATTTCCGTTGTGTGTTATGAATCTCACACAACAGAATTTTGTTTTCTTTTGTTGTTGGTTGTTTGTTCACACAACAACAATATTTAGTTAGCTGTGGTGTGATTATTGTAATCAAACTGACTAATAGCCAATGACTGTTGTAGGAGAAGCCTTAATTTTGAATTCATTCCAATCATACAACACATTGTTTTGTATTGTGTTGTATGAGATCAATGCTAGGTGAAATTGTACAAATTCAATGCTAGAGATTATTACCAATAAACAATAATTTTATATTAATGTTAAAACTAACTTTGATACATCAAACAAACTCCAATCGATTCACAATATACAACATTACAAGCATTTAAACATTTCATTGAACTAAGTCTTCCAATTTCATAAGCTATACAAGATTGTGTTCAATCCTCACCCACAAGTAATGCTGCAATACAAGCAATCCAATTTCCATCTTGTGCAGCATATGCTTGAGGATTCTGATGGACAAGTTCATTATCTTGTGCAACATTAGCTCTAGATTCATCTCCTAAATGCAATCCACACCCAACTTGGATGCCCAGGACAGTTGCAGCAGCTGCCTCTCCTCCGCTGGGTCAGCATCATATTTCTGCATATAAAAAAGTAACATGGCCTGTGATTATGCACCCCCCTGATATTAACTTTAAGAAAAAGCATACCACTTTAATCCAAACTTATTTAAGATCCAAATAAGCCTATAGAAGCCTATATAATTTTTAACTGGCAGCACATTAAGACTTATTTCAGATTCAAAGAAACTCAGACCGAGTAAAAAAAAGAAATTAAGGAGCTGCTTCTTCAGTCCAGACCATATTCGAGAGACAAGAATATATAAAAGTACTTGAAATTTAAAAAGCATATAAGAAGTTTATTACTAGGTTGTTCAGACTCACCTTCTTTATCCTATATCTGCAAAGGTTTGCACCTAATTATCCAGAAAAATGCACAGGTTAAGCATCAAGATTGCAACAAGTATGATAAACGAAAACTGAAAACACAAGAGCAAAAGAGGACGAGGCATACACAAGGCTGCATGGAATGGAGAGAAACCCATATTGGAATGTGTTCTTGAACATATTTTACTTGCTTCTAAGTCAAGCTGCAATCAAAGCCATTTACACAATGAACCATTTGAATGATAGAAAGAGGTAAAGAAAACTGCAGTAACAAGGTAATAGTTGGATCCAATATCTAGTCCATCTCATTAGGGAAAAAAAAAAAGTAAGAAAGAAAGCCACAAAAGGTGTTAAGAAACTGCCTTTGGGGTAAATTGCTGCCAACCTAATCAACTATGGGCAACAAAAGGCACTAGACTCCTGTTGCTAGATAGCACATTCTATATATGTAAATTCCTGTAAAACTATATCATCAATACTCTTATATTATCAATAGTTTAAAAGATAGAACTCATCACACAAATTTTAATGGCCCATATCATCGATACTCTTATATAGTTTAGTGGCAAAATCATACATTTTTCATTTGTGTTTTCATTTGTGTTTTGTATTGTGTTGTATGACTATAGAAAACTGTACAACTTCAATACAGACATCAGCTTTGCATAACTATAAAGCGTACCTCCCCAACTGTTAAAATTCCAATCAACACCAGCAACCTTTGGCTTTAGCTGAGAACCTGATGTGCATCAGTGAAGTTCACTAGTTCTTTCAGTAAAGTACAAATGGAAAATATATTAACAAGAAGAACTGAATCGGAGGATTTGAGGTATAAATTGAGCAAATCAATAAACTTACCATTTGCCTTGCTTGGGCAGGTGCTTTTACTTGTGTGGATAGCAACCTTTTATCATTCAAGAAGATTGGCAACTCGACAGCCTGAATACAAGATAAACACATAACAAAAGAAATCATCAATGAATTGTAACATTCATCTTTTCATAAATCATTTCAGATGCACCAACACATTTGTTACAGACACATAATCAAAAACTAGCATTTTCAAACAAATTGTTCAAGTTATAAACTCTATAAATTTACCATTGCAGACGCATCGTCATATCATTTCTAGAAGTAGAAGGAAGTGCTCTATGGCTCTTATTTAAGCTTGAGTACATGTTCCAGCTATTAAGTTCAGCCACTGATCACAAAGTAAACTATGTTAACTTAACTTTCAAATGCCAAGCCAAAAATTTACAGTAAGTAATCAATTCATGAACATCTCCAACAGAAAATTACTATTTGATATAGCAGTTGCATAGCTTCTTGACCTAGGAGATATCTGCACATATAGCAACATGTCAGGAATTGACACAAGCTGGACATGCACTTCCAACAAAAACCATTCAAGCTGAGCAACCATCCCCTCTTATCTTAGTGAACCCAGAACTGAACCTAATGAGAATGAAGAGAGGATGAGTGCTGCAGCCTGCAAAAAACTTCACTGTATTTCAGAGCTCTTCACCTAGTTGATATTACACACACACAGAGAATGCATGAATGCTCAAGGACAAATGGAATGTGAAGTTAGAGTCTGTTGGGAATACAGACAGGAACCAAAAAGGTCTGATGGCCTCTAAAATTACAGCATAAGTACACATGCTATGCAAAAAAACAACACAAATAAAATAATTCCTGATACTATGTTACCGCCCTATTTTAAGAGGGGGAGGACACGCATAACCTATAAGGGTAGAAGTTGGTCAAAGTGAAACGGAGGCAAGGAAATAAATGAACAGTATTCCCTTTTAATTATCAACTTGAGTAACGTGCATGGAGTATAAGTTATTTAATGGTGAATGCAGTTTTGTGTAAAAATGATTTGGTTAACTAACAAAGAATTTCTTGTTTTGTGTAAAAATGATTTGGTTAACTAATAAAGAATTTCTTGTCTGTTTTTCTTATTTATTTGGGACCATCAAGCAGTACACTTTTTGCTTTTTATAACTCTCCCATCCTATATGTCTATCCAATCCAGTTTACTAGCATCTCAGTTATAGTGAGTTATGTTTCTTAGCTAAAACTTACAAAGTATATACAATATAGTGGGGACAAAGTCAAAAGTTATGTGGTTGTGCATGTGTTTTTGTCTGTCTGCCAGTCATGAATCGTATAGCAAAGAAGAGTTTAAAGCTGAAAATAAAAGAAAAGGAAAATAAAACTAATTCTGACACTAAAACCATCTAAAACAGAAAAAGAAAAGAAAAAGTACCTGGATGAGAAGGAATATAATGACCATAAAAACTACTATAACCATTGAAGTGCTATAATAAAAATGAACCCAACTACTGATGCTTAGTGCCAGCAATAGTAAAATGAATCCCACTGCTAGAAACCAAAGGCGCCATTGCTGAGAAACTGCAGAGATAAAATTAAGATAATTATCAAAGCCTACAAATTTTAGCATAAAAAGAACAAATTGAGCTGGCTATCATTTTATTTTTCAAAGACCTTCTTCAACAGTGATGGTGGAAGACCCAATTAAATCGCCAATGTACTTGACATCAACATATTTCTCCTCATAAGGGGACATGACAGATTCCCATAGCCCTTTCTCGAGAGTTTTCCACTCATCATTTCTACACTGACAGAGTCCAAGCGAATCATTACTGCAAATAATCCACGGGTCAAGCAAAACAAACGACAGAAAAAATATACATTATATATACAATACCATGTCCACTGTGTGTGTGAGTGCACGCAGGAGGAGGGAGTATATAAAGAAGGGACTAAACTGTTAAAAAGCATAGTTGAGGCATTTCACTTAGGGGTGGGCACTTGAACCCGGAAAACCGAACCCGACCCGGTCCCGTACCGAAAACTGCCGGGACGGGACGGTTTTGAAACTTCAAATTTTACTATTTGGGCCCGTCCCATCCCTTCCCGTTTTAACGGGACGGGTTTCGGTTTGGTTCGAAGAAATCCCTCAAAGGCCCGACCCGTCCCGATGTATTAAAACTTATTTTATTTTCCTTATTTTTCAATCGGTTTTTGACCTAATCTGCAACTCATTCGGTCATTCCTCTCGAAGTCTCGAGTCTCCACCTTTCCTTCACTACTTCAGGCTCTCGGTCATTCCTTCACCTTTCCTTCACTACTCATTCGGTCATTCCTCTCTGTTTTTGACCTAATCCTCCACTCATCCGTTCACCGACTGAGGGTTCCCAATTTTGCAATTCACCTCCACTCCTCCAGGCTCCATCAATTCAGCTCATAAGCATCACCGAGACACCGACCCATTCCCAATTTCCCAAAGTTCCTGCCTTCCTGGTCACCGAGACTGCCTTCCTGATCCAGTCGTCAGCTCGGGGAAGTGGTTTCTCCGTCGTCAGCTTCGCCGTGGTTTCGAGTCTTGCTTCAAACACATAAGACTGCAAATGTAAGCCATGGATTCTTAGTTTCTTACAGTTTTGCAATTTTGATTTGTTTGATTGGGATTGTGAGATTACATGTGTAGGATTAGCCGATTAGGAGTTCAATTTGTTCGATTGGGTTTGTGAACTTACAGTTGAGTTCGTGAAGATCGATTGGGTCAGTGGGTTTTGTGAAATTTGTTCGATTGGGTCAGTGGGTTTTGTGAAATTTGTTCGATTGGGTCAGTGGGTGTTGTGAGTTGCAAATCCTGTGTCTGACTGGTTGTAGTCTATAGTTTTCTGAATTTTGCAAATCCTGAATTTTGTTTTGTAGTCTATAGTTTTCTACCTTCAAGAAGCTGATGGCTAGGGAGAAGAAAACTGCTCGACCTCGACCAGGTGCTTCTGGTCTTGAGGATTCTTCAACAGCCACATCACCGGCTTCTCCTCCACTGCTCGAAGCTGCAAGCCAACATGAAGTTGTAAGTGAACCTGCTGCAAGTCAACCTTCTGGAAATGTAGAAATGCAAAACAGTTGTAGCTTGCTTTAATGGAAATGTAGAAATGCAAAACAGGGAAATTGATGAAATTGCAGGAGATTTTTTTTTTTTTTTCCTTTCGGGATGTCCCGGTCCCGTCCCGATCCCGTCCCGGTCCCGTTCGGGTTCGGGATGGTCGGGATCAATTCTCAAAAAGTGCCAAACCCTCCCGTCCCGTCCCGAGTTTTATTTCCAGGTCCGGGACCGGGATCACCAGAATTTCGTCCCGTCCCGTCCCATGCCCAGCCCTAATTTCACTCACCAGTGAAAACAGACCTCAATTTTGCTATGCAACCTCTCTGGGATTAAGACAGATGGAGACAGAGTAATCCGAAAGGAATTTGCATAACTCCCAATTTTTGATCTAGGTACACCAGAAACTCGAACCCGTTCACAAAATAAAACATCTTTAGAACCAGCGGTAGGCGAATGCCCAGAAAGAGAAAGCGGTGCTGGGTTGACATTTAGTACTGGATTTTCAAGATCAATACCTGTAATTTCATATTGCCATGTTATATTGAAACCCCACAAAGTAGCAACAAAAGCATCAAAGACTCTGAAAGGTCTCAAAATATATTTAGGAGCTGAACAAGTGTACAAATTAGTGATCCACAGAGAACAAATCTAAAAATGAATAATCTAATTAAAATTGATTCCTTTAATATAACAGTTATTAAAGCAACACAGCAAGCCAAATACTGAAAACCCAACACTCCCTCTAGTCTGGTTAAGCAACCAAACACACCCTCTAGTCTGGTTGAGAAACCAAACAAAGAGTTATGCAGTAATAATCTCTGTATCATATTAAGAAAACGCATTCAACTAGAAAATTGAATAAAAAAGTGGATACCTTTCCCAGTAGGGGTAGTGGAACATAAGAATGAGATGGTCAAAAGAAAGAGAGAAAACGAAGAGAGGAAGGGTAGCCATTGCATCCCACAACTAGTCTCAGTAGTTCTCTCTCAAGTCTCAACAGAAGCAATGGCTGGCGAGCTTGTTGGCGGCGTGGACCTTCACCTCCGCCGTCTCGCACACGTTCCACTGTATCTTCGATAAGAGAGAGATGGATGAGAGAGAAAGTGGATCTGGGGCACTCTATCTTCTCCATTGCCCAGGTGGATTTGGATTTCGGGGAAGAAAGAGTAGGCTGCATGTGGTGAAATGCATACCTAATACGCCAAGTCGGAGAATTGAGAGGTGGGTTTTACTGTGGCGCCATCATCAGTAACTCAGATTTTGGTGGAGACTGGTTATTGTGGCGGACGTGAAGACGAATTCAAGCCTGGGTTCTCTGCTTCGACGAATTCAATGACAATCCAAATCGGCCGCGAGAGAGTGTGAGAGAGGATTAAGAGAGGACTGAGATCGAGATGGGTTTCTAGGTTTAAGAGAGGACTGAGATTTTGTTTAGGGTTGAGAGAGAGCTGAGTACTGAGTGTCCAGAGGAAGGCTTTCTTTTTCTTTCTTTCCTTTGGACACGATGGCAATTAAACCTAGCTAAAAATTCTCCATGTTATTCACACAACAGATATCTCACCTACTGTTGTCTGAGTGCAGCACTAAAAATCAAAATGTGAAAATCATGGAGGGAAACATGGCGCCTTCAGCATTTTGGCTCAAAATGCTGCCGCCTAGTTCCATCTTCACACAACAGACAATCTTAAATCTGTTGTATAATTACAACAGCTTGCACTAGGCCTATCTAGGGGAAGATATTCAAGCAAGCTTCCTCAAACTTTGATGCTTAGTTTTTCAATCACACAACGGAAATAGTAAAACCCGTTGTCCTAGTAGCCCAAAATTTAGTGTTACAAGAGCTAACCAAAACTCCAAAGTGGAGGGAAATCTGCCGCTAAATTTTTTAAGACTCAGACGACAGACATTACTTCATTTCCGTTGTGCAATATGATTCTGATAAAAAAGTTTTCACTTTGTTGGCATTCAGACAACAGAATATAACAAGTACCGTTGTGTAATAAAGCTAGCTTAAACACACAACAGATGATTTATGTTCTGTTGTGTGATTAGTGTTGTGTGATTAACTTTTTGTAGTAGTGACAATTACATCATTTCGAATGACATCTATTATAAATTCGAGAGCTGTTACAAACCAAAGTTGGCTGTCACTATTTCTAAGAGCATGAGTGTTACACCCCACATCTGTTATACCCATTTTACTGAGTTACATGAAATTCTTTATGGTTACAGTTCGCGGTTATAATTTTAACGTTTAGGGGGGTGGTTAAAATTGACTTTTTATGAGTTAATAATTTGAGAAAATTTCCTTCATGAAAGTTGTAGAGGGCGTTAAACCGAGCGCGTGCATATATGGTACGTAAAAATCGGAGTTCGTGTGCGAAAGTTATGAGTGATTTAAGAAAGTTACTGTTCATGGTAAGAAAATTATATATATAAGGAAAATTACTGTGGTAGGTTTCCAAAACCGGAAACCCACCTTTCTCTCTCCTCTCCCCCGATTTTCCCCTCTTTCTTCTTCGGGAAATCCTTCTTCCCTTCGATTGGCCGCCGTCCGGCCATCACCCGGCAGAAAGCCGGCCACCACAGGGTCACCTCCTCCCCCTGGTCACGCTGGTGCCCTTAGTTTTCGACGACTTGGCCGGAAAAGCTCGATTTCACGCTGGGAAGGTAACGGTTGCAGTTTTGGGATTTTGCTGATTTCCGGCCATTCCGGCCACCTCCGACCACCATATTCACATCGAAGGTTCGGTTTTTGCAGGAGATTATTTTGCCTAAGGTCTTGCTTCTCAATTTGCAGTGTAGAGGTCGAATCGATCGAACCCGATTCTAGGGTTCTTGAGCTTTTCTGGAAAATTTTCACCGGCTTGATTCGACCACTTCGAGGTAAAATTGGATGATGTTATAGTTGAGAAGTTGGTTGGGCTTGTCGTGTAGATGCTAGTGCCGGAGTTGGGTGGTCATCGGAGGAAGTCGCCGCCGGCGCGTGGGGAGCCACTGTAGGTTGCGCGTGGAGGCGCGTAAAGCAGTGTTTTAATTGTCGTTTTAATCCCATATACCCTATAATGATTGTAGAATGTAATGTGTGAAGTTTGGTTGGAATCGGAGGAATTACGAATTGAGATTAAATTGAATAATTAACGATTTTCGTGAATTCGATCGCCGAATTCCTTCGGATTCACTTTAGATATTACATCGATGAAAGATTAATGTTGGAGTATTAAGGTTGGATGTTGTAGAGAGTTGATGAGTTGGATTTTTAGGAAGGGGGATGTTTTCAATTTCCAATTATAAATATCATAAAGTTAAAATTCCGTCATGTGAATTATATATTTATGATTGTTATTCGTACAGGACGAGAGGAGTCTCCATACGAGGAAAATACCGAGCGACGTCAGGATTGAGCATATATCGTGAGTGGACTTTTATTTTTCAAAGAATGATGCATGCATTTATTTAAACAGTTCCGAAGTTATAAATTATTTATCAATTTACTTTCTCGAGCATACGGTTATTTTCGGAAACGGTTTTGGTTAATTGATTTACTTGGAGATTTTATGGCGTGCGGGGTCACGTCATTGGATTACGCTTATCTTCTTTTATTTATTTATTTCCGATGTGATTTCCGGATTTATACTATTTATAATATACTTATATTCGGCAATTTGAGATTTCTATGAGATTCGATGAAGTTAATTTTTATACTTATTTATATCCTATTTATTTTGTTGATGAGATTATTTTGACGTGTGGGACACGTCGTTGGAAATTCAATTACGAGAATTGGGGAAGTTTTATGGATTTATATGGTTTTCGGATTTTCTTTTGCCATACTTTGGGTGACTTATCATTGCTAGCATTGATTTTCCGCCTTTGTGGCGCTGTGATGGGATCACCGTAGCCCTCCGCCTTTGTGGCACAGGTTACTGTCTTTGTGACAGTAATTCTGTAGCCCGGTATCCTATCGCTACACTTAGTGGCGTAAGGGTATATTACGGGAGTCATGGGAGTATTTTTAGCCTGGGAGGCTATCACCCAAGCCTGGGAGGCTCACTCGTATGGCTATCGCCTTCCCCTACTCACTTTACTACTTAAGCTAGCGGGGCTAGCTCGATTTTCATTTAACCAGCGGGGCTGGTCTTATTTTCCGTGAGTATCGGAGTTCCAACTTTTCCTTTTTAACCGTTTGTGACTAGCGGGGCTAGTCGGTTTTCATGAGTGGAACTCCTCTTGTTTTATTTTTATAAATCATTGCATGCATCGGGAATTTTTAAAGAAATAAATGTGGGAAAGTATAAAATCCATTTGGTTTCGTTTGTTTATTTTTGTCCACTCACGCTAACGTTTTTATGTACTTTCCCCTGGGCCCTTTGGTTTCAAATGCCCAGTTTTCAGTGTTGCTGCTCGGCGTTCTGAAGTGAGCCATAGTGACCGCATCCGCTTCCGTCATCATATTTTGTAGGTTATTTATTCAGCCTACTGTACTCTATGTTAAACTTTATTCCTAGAATGCTCTGATTACTAAGGGATATGTGACCCAAACTTGTATGAATTATATTTGAGGTCCATGACCTAACTTTGGTGATTGTAGTAACTTGTACCCTTTGGAGATTATGTTTGATGTTGTTAGCTTTGAAATGGGATTGGTGGAAATTGGGAGCAGGATGGCTCCAGGAGTTGTGGTTGGATTATTAGAAGTGAATTTTGTTTTCCGCAGGATTTTGGGTTATCCATTTTTGAGGGAGGTTATGCCGAAATTTTCGGTAAATCTCCTTTAAAGGTGGATCCCGCAGGGCCACTTCGGATTCCAGGGTGGAATTCGGGGTGGGCCTTGTCTGTTAGTATCAGAGCACTAGGTTTCTAGATTCTGTAGACTTCCTTACTTCCTTGCTACTTTATATGCTTAATGACGCCTAGTACCTCCCGAGTGATGGCCCGACCGCGGCGGATCCCCATCTTGTGCTCTTCGGTACTAGTGTGTTATTATGCATGTAAAGTAGATACCTTGTTGTACTGATCCTTGAACTTCTTAAATACTCTTTGTTCAGGTACTATGGCTCGAAATCGCCGAGCACGTAGGGAAACTCCTCTTATTGAGGATGATGAGCAGATACCTAGGAGGTTTGCGAATACCTTTGGGCAGTTCTTTCGGCAGATTGCTGCAGCGCTCCCCGGGTCACGTACCGACTACACTGTGGAGCGTGCTAGGAGGCATGGGGCCCAGACCTTTTCTTTTGCCGCCTCACCTGTAGAGGCTCAGCGATGGATTGACAGGATGGAGAGAGTTTTCTCCCAGATGGACCTTCCAGAGGACAGGAAAGTGACTTTGGCAGTACAGTTCCTTGAGGATACCGCCTGGCATTGGTGGACTGGTGTTGTCAATGACCCTGCAAATGTTGGGCCGATGACATGGGATGTGTTGAAGACCCATTTCTATGGACGGTACTTTAGTGATGCCCACCTTAATCGGATGCAGGATCAGTTCTTGGGCTTGGTGAAGAGAGATGATCAGTCAGTGTTGGAGTTTGAGCAGGAGTTTCTCTCCTTGGCCCACCATGTGCCGGATTTGGTTCGCACTGAGCAAAACAAGATTCGTAGATTTGTTTTGGGACTTGGAGGGAAGTTTAAGGATATGATGTTAGGCACACCGTACCGGAGTTTTGCTGAGGCAATATCTTATGCCATGGACATTGAGTCGGACTCACCAGCTGGATTTCACCCTAGGGATCCTGGTGGCCCTAGCCAGGGTCCATCTAAGAGGGCTACTTCTACATCCGGTTCTGGTTCTTCAGTTGGTAGTGGGAAGAGCAGTGGTTCCAGTTCGAGATCCCGTAATAGATCCAGGGGACGTTTCAGTAGGAGATTCTCTCGGGGACAGTTTAGTGGACAGTAGTCTGGGCAGCTTGAGAGGTCGAGGAGTTATCATGGTGGTTCGAGTGGGGCTTCGTCTAGCCAGTCAGCTCAGTTTGGGCAGTATCAGACAGTGGGATGTTTTATGTGTGGTCAGCAGGACCACTTCAGGAGAGACTGCCCTCTTTTGGCTCAGGGAGCCAGATCCCACTCAGATTGTTGGTCAGTCCTCTGCTGGCGGATCGACTAGCGCTGCCCGCACCAGCTCGGTAGGCCGAGCTAGTTCTCAGCAGGGTAGGGCTCAGCGAGGTCGTCCTGTGACACATGCTAGACTGCACGCCATGACTCAGCAGGAGGGCCGTGATTCACCGAAGGTCATTATTGGTACGTTGTCTATCTTTAATCAACCTGCTTTAACCTTAATTGATCCTGGTGCGACGCACTCTTTCATGTCAAGTAGATTCGCCTGTTTTGCAAATGTGCCATCATCACTCCTTATTGGCGAGTGGTATGTTTATTTACCTGCGGAAGAAGCACTTAAGATAGATTGGGTTTTTAATGGTTGTGGTGTAATGGTTGACGGTTTTTCCCTGGAGGCCAACCTAATTCCTCTAGACCTTGTGGAGTTTGATGTAATTCTGGGGATGGACTTTTTGGAGACACATGGTGCATTGGTTGATTGCTTCCGTAAAGAAGTAGTGTTTCGAAGTTCAGGAAAACCAGAAATCACTTTCCGTGGTGAGAGGAACATTCTCTCCTCTTGCCTGATTTCGGCCATTACAGCTGAAAAGCTTTTGAATAAAGGTTGTCAGGCTTACTTGGCTCACATTGTGGATACAAAGAGGGAGGTGTTGAACATTGAAGATATTCCTGTGGTCAGGAAGTTTCCGGATGTGTTTCCTGATGAACTACCTGGTTTACCTCCAGAAAGGGAAATAGACTTTACCATTGAATTGCTCCCGGGTACTACACCTATATATCAGGTACCTTATAGAATGGCCCCAGCCGAGCTGAAAGAGTTGAAGACCCAGTTACAGGAATTGTTGGATAAAGGTTTCATTCGGCCAAGTGTGTCCCCTTGGGGTGCTCCGGTGCTTTTTGTTAAGAAGAAGGATGACACTTTGAGGTTGTGTATTGATTATAGAAGATTGAATAAGGTCACAGTGAAGAACAAGTATCCATTACCACGGATTGACAATTTGTTTGACCAATTGCGGGGTGCCAAAGTCTTTTCTAAGAATGATTTGAGGACAGGTTACCACCAGTTACGGATAAGAGAGTCCGATGTACCCAAGACCGCTTTCCGATCACGTTATGGTCATTATGAGTTTGTGGTGATGCCTTTTGGATTAACCAATGCTCCTGCAGCCTTTATGGATCTCATGAATCGAGTATTCCGCCAATACTTGGACCGTTTCGTGATCGTGTTTATTGATGACATTTTGGTTTACTCCAAGAGTGAGGAGCTTCATATTAAGCATTTGAAGAT
Source organism: Rosa chinensis (assembly GCF_002994745.2). Taxonomy (NCBI): domain Eukaryota; kingdom Viridiplantae; phylum Streptophyta; class Magnoliopsida; order Rosales; family Rosaceae; genus Rosa; species Rosa chinensis. Next base: position 38,845,667 of record NC_037094.1, read on the forward strand.
TGTACTTCGGACTTTGAGGGAGGCTAGATTATATGCCAAGTTGAGTAAGTGTGAATTCTGGCTTACCAGCATTGGATTCTTGGGTCATGTGGTGTCAGCTGAAGGTATTAGTGTGGATCCTCAAAAGGTGGAAGCGGTTTTGAATTGGGGAAGACCCACCACGGTGACGGAAATTCGAAGTTTCTTGGGTTTAGCTGGTTATTATCGGCGGTTCGTGCAGGATTTCTCTAGACTTGCAGCCCCCCTCACTAAATTGACCAGGAAGGGTGCTAGATTTGTTTGGTCGGAAGAGTGTGAACAAAGTTTCCAAGAACTCAAAAGACGTTTAACTTGTGCCCCAGTTTTAGCATTGCCTGATGATAGCGGGGAGTATGTGATTTATAGTGATGCCTCAAGACAAGGTCTAGGTTGTGTGTTGATGCAGCATGGAAATGTGATTGCTTACGCATCTAAATAGTTGAAACCTCACGAAATGAACTACCCAACTCATGACCTTGAGCTTGCTGCTGTAGTATTGGCACTTAAGTTATGGAGACACTATCTTTATGGAGCACGGTGCCAGATTTTCACGAGTCACAAAAGTCTCCAGTATCTACTTAACCAAAGGGACTTAAATTTGAGACAAAGGAGGTGGTTAGAGTTGATTAAGGACTATGATTGCACTATTGAGTACCATCCAGGAAGGGCTAATGTGGTAGCTGATGCACTTAGCCGAAAACCTCTAGCTCTTTAGCCCATTTGAAGGCAGTTCGAGTTCCTTTACTCTATGAATTGCGATCTACGGGGGTTGAATTGACGATTGAGAACAGGTCTGGAGCGTTGATAGCTAGCTTCCATGTGAGGCCGAATCTCATTGATAAGGTGCGAGCGGCACAAGATGAAGATGAATATCTAAGACAATTAAAAGAAGCAGTGAGTGATGGCACTAGAACGGACTTCATTCTTAGAAGAGATGGAGCCTTAATGTTTGAGAATAGAATATGTGTACCTAATCTTCCGGATATTAAACGAGAAATTTTGGATGAGGCTCATAGTTCTGCGTACGCTATGCATCCCGGCGGGACAAAAATGTATCGAACTTTAAAGCCTTATTATTGGTGACGGAATATGAAAAGGGAAATTGCAAAGTATGTGAGTAAGTGCTTGATATGCCAACAGGTAAAAGCAGAAAGATAGAAACCTTCAGGATTGCTACAGCCGTTGCCTATTCCGGAGTGGAAGTGGGAGCACATCACCATGGATTTTGTTTCAGGACTTCCACGAACTCACAGTGGTCATGATAGTATTTGGGTGATTGTAGATCGACTCACCAAGTCTGCTCATTTCTTACCTGTTAACAAGACTTATGGGATGAACAAACTGGCGGAACTTTATGTAAATGAAATCGTGAAACTTCATGGACCACCCGTTTCCATTGTCTCGGATCGAGATCCTCGTTTCACCTCAAAATTTTGGAAGAGTCTGCATGAGGCTTTAGGTACTGGATTAAGTTTTAGCACCGCATTTCATCCACAGACTGATGGGCAATCTGAGAGAACTATCCAAACTTTGGAAGACATGTTGAGATCCTGTGTTATGCAATTCAAAGGAAGTTGGGATAGCCATCTGGCATTGATTGAGTTCGCTTACAATAATAGTTATCATTCCAGCATTGACATGGCTCCTTACGAAGCTCTCTATGGAAGACAGTGCCGTACTCCCTTATGTTGGAATGAAGTGGGAGAAAGGAAGCTCATAGGTCCAGAGATTGTACGAATTACCACCGAAAAGGTTAAGTTGATCAAAGAGAAACTCAGGACAGCTCAAAGCAGGCAAAAGAGTTATGCGGATAACCGCAGGAAAGACTTGGAATTTCAAAAAGGTGATTGGGTATTCTTGAAATTGTCCCCTTGGAAGGGTGTTGTAAGATTTGGAAAGCGAGGGAAGCTTAGTCCCCGATTTATTGGACCTTTTATGATTAAAGATCGAGTTGGCCCAGTTGCATACAGATTGATTCTACCTCCGAGGTTATCAAAGATTCATGATGTCTTCCACGTGTCCCTGCTCCGCAAGTATATTGCTGATCCCTCTCATGTATTGGAAGAACAGCCCATTCGTTTGAAGGATGATCTTACTTATGAGGAAGAACCGATCCAGATACTCGACAGAAGAGAGCAGGTTCTTAGAAACAAAACAATATCTTTAGTTAAAGTACTGTGGAGTAATCATGTAGTGGAAGAAGCTACTTGGGAACCGGAGGATCTAATGAGACGACAGTACCCCCATCTGTTCTGACAGGTACGTAAATTTCGAGGGCAAAATTTTTTTTAGGGGGGGTGAATTGTTACACCCCACATCTGTTATACCCTTTTTACTGAGTTACATGAAATTCTTTATGGTTACAGTTCGCGGTTATAATTTTAACGTTTAGGGGGGTGGTTAAAATTGACTTTTTATGAGTTAATAATTTGAGAAAATTTCCTTCATGAAAGTTGTAGAGGGCGTTAAACCGAGCGCGTGCATATGTGGTACGTAAAAATCGGAGTTCGTGTGCGAAAGTTATGAGTGATTTAAGAAAGTTACTGTTCATGGTAAGAAAATTATATATATAAGGAAAATTACTGTGGTAGGTTTCCAAAACCGGAAACCCACCTTTCTCTCTCCTCTCCCCCGATTTTCCCCTCTTTCTTCTTCGGGAAATCCTTCTTCCCTTCGATTGGCCGCCGTCCGGCCATCACCCGGCAGAAAGCCGGCCACCACAGGGTCACCTCCTCCCCCTGGTCACGCTGGTGCCCTTAGTTTTCAACGACTTGGCCGGAAAAGCTCGATTTCACGCTGGGAAGGTAACGGTTGCAGTTTTGGGATTTTGCTGATTTCCAGCCATTCCGGCCACCTCCGACCACCATATTCACATCGAAGGTTCGGTTTTTGCAGGAGATTATTTTGCCTAAGGTCTTGCTTCTCAATTTGCAGTGTAGAGGTCGAATCGATCGAACCCGATTCTAGGGTTCTTGAGCTTTTCTGGAAAATTTTCACCGGCTTGATTCGACCACTTCGAGGTAAAATTGGATGATGTTATAGTTGAGAAGTTGGTTGGGCTTGTCGTGTAGATGCTAGTGCCGGAGTTGGGTGGTCATCGGAGGAAGTCGCCGCCGGCGCGTGGGGAGCCACTGTAGGTTGCGCATGGAGGCGCGTAAAGCAGTGTTTTAATTGTCGTTTTAATCCCATATACCCTATAATGATTGTAGAATGTAATGTGTGAAGTTTGGTTGGAATCGGAGGAATTACGAATTGAGATTAAATTGAATAATTAACGATTTTCGTGAATTCGATCGCCGAATTCCTTCGGATTCACTTTAGATATTACATCGATGAAAGATTAATGTTGGAGTATTAAGGTTGGATGTTGTAGAGAGTTGATGAGTTGGATTTTTAGGAAGGGGGATGTTTTCAATTTCCAATTATAAATATCATAAAGTTAAAATTCCGTCATGTGAATTATATATTTATGATTGTTATTCGTACAGGACGAGAAGAGTCTCCATACGAGGAAAATACCGAGCGACGTCAGGATTGAGCATATATCGTGAGTGGACTTTTATTTTTCAAAGAATGATGCATGCATTTATTTAAACAGTTCCGAAGTTATAAATTATTTATCAATTTACTTTCTCGAGCATACGGTTATTTTCGGAAACGGTTTTGGTTAATTGATTTACTTGGAGATTTTATGGCGTGCGGGGTCACGTCATTGGATTACGCTTATCTTCTTTTATTTATTTATTTCCGATGTGATTTCCGGATTTATACTATTTATAATATACTTATATTCGGCAATTTGAGATTTCTATGAGATTCGATGAAGTTAATTTTTATACTTATTTATATCCTATTTATTTTGTTGATGAGATTATTTTGACGTGTGGGACACGTCGTTGGAAATTCAATTACGAGAATTGGGGAAGTTTTATGGATTTATATGGTTTTCGGATTTTCTTTTGCCATACTTTGGGTGACTTATCATTGCTAGCATTGATTTTCCGCCTTTGTGGCGCTGTGATGGGATCACCGTAGCCCTCCGCCTTTGTGGCGCAGGTTACTGTCTTTGTGACAGTAATTCTGTAGCCCGGTATCCTATCGCTACACTTAGTGGCGTAAGGGTATATTACTGGAGTCATGGGAGTATTTTTAGCCTGGGAGGCTATCACCCAAGCCTGGGAGGCTCACTCGTATGGCTATCGCCTTCCCCTACTCACTTTACTACTTAAGCTAGCGGGGCTAGCTCGATTTTCATTTAACCAGCGGGGCTGGTCTTATTTTCCGTGAGTATCGGAGTTCCAACTTTTCCTTTTTAACCGTTTGTGACTAGCGGGGCTAGTCGGTTTTCATGAGTGGAACTCCTCTTGTTTTATTTTTATAAATCATTGCATGCATCGGGAATTTTTAAAGAAATAAATGTGGGAAAGTATAAAATCCATTTGGTTTCGTTTGTTTATTTTTGTCCACTCACGCTAACGTTTTTATGTACTTTCCCCTGGGCCCTTTGGTTTCAAATGCCCAGTTTTCAGTGTTGCTGCTCGGCGTTCTGAAGTGAGCCATAGTGACCGCATCCGCTTCCGTCATCATATTTTGTAGGTTATTTATTCAGCCTACTGTACTCTATGTTAAACTTTATTCCTAGAATGCTCTGATTACTAAGGGATATGTGACCCAAACTTGTATGAATTATATTTGAGGTCCATGACCTAACTTTGGTGATTGTAGTAACTTGTACCCTTTGGAGATTATGTTTGATGTTGTTAGCTTTGAAATGGGATTGGTGGAAATTGGGAGCAGGATGGCTCCAGGAGTTGTGGTTGGATTATTAGAAGTGAATTTTGTTTTCCGCAGGATTTTGGGTTATCCATTTTTGAGGGAGGTTATGCCGAAATTTTCGGTAAATCTCCTTTAAAGGTGGATCCCGCAGGGCCACTTCGGATTCCAGGGTGGAATTCGGGGTGGGCCTTGTCAATGAGAAGCCAACAAGTGAGCAACAGTGTTGGCTTCTTGTTTTACATGGGAAAGCCAACAGGTAAGCAACCGTGTTGGCTTCTCATTTTACATGGGTAACACTAAAACCAGAGTAGTTCCTTAAAAGATATATAACTTCTTCAATGAACACATTCATAGTAGATAAATAATGTGAGACTGACTGTATAGCCTGAATCAAAAGTGCACAATCACTTTCAAATATTACCTCTGTATGTTGCAAAGATTGAGCTAGAACATACAATGTCATCCCTGAGTCCTACAAGTTCAGCATGAAAGGGTGATGTAAGTAATGTATATGGTTGAACTTGGCCAGCTAGAAAGAGATTGTCATTATCTCGAAGCACACCACCCCACCTTGAGGAGGGCACCATCACAATTCATTTTCAGAACCCGCTCTGTGGGTGGTTGCCAGCGTATGGACTGCTTGCTTTGTTGTTGAGGCCTTGCATTACTTTTCTTGAAGTCCTCAGACCACCCCATTGTAAGCAAGTAAGTCTCAGAGGAATGTTTGCCTTTTCGCTCCCAAACCTGCGCATTCCTGTTCTTCCAAATGCCCCACAAAAGCATCAGTACCTTATTCATTGCTTCTTTGCCTACTTGAGGGACGACAGCCAAGAACCACTCTTGAATAGATGTAGCTGCAATGCCCTGCCAATTCATGCCAGCTCTACTCCAAACTTCTTGGGCATATGGGCAGTTCACAAACTAGTACAGACTATCTTCATGCATATGATCACAGAGTACACAACCCAAACTACTAGTATATCCCTTAGTACTCAGGCTTACCCATGTGACCGTGTCTGCACAATTTTATTGACAATTCTCCAAGCATTGAGCGCTACTTTTCTAGGCACTTGTGCATTCCAGATAGCCTTCCATAGTCATCTGAGAGGATCAATAGGTGGGTTAGGAGCTAAGATCAATCTGAGCGCCAAATCTTTTGCAACAAAATAAGCATTGTTGGTAGTGAACACTCCCTTCTTACATCTTTATGATAATAGTTTTTTAGTAAACAAATACGAATCGTTCTAGCGTTACCAGGAATTACAAAGGTTGCCAAATCAAATCCAATCCTTCAAGCATTGGGAAAGTCGCACAGATCCTAATGAAATTCTAGAATAGAAAGCATATTTAGTGACACACACATTCGTTGATACTCACCCTTTTGGTGGATTTTGGGATTCTTGTTTCCTTGTACAAAGTTATCTTATCATATATCTGACATCCTAGAAAAGGTGAAGAAGTCACTAATTATGTGGTTTCCTTCCTCTCCATAGGCCGCAAAAGCAACAAAATTTCACAGCAATTTTGGAGAATAAAAATTTGATTGAAGGGAAACTGTCATGTCTGATATTGCAATGCTGTATTCTGTTGCAAGAGAAATTGTTACTGGATATACATGTCTTTTCTTTTTTAACTTCACTTCCTTTTAAGGTTAAGATTCAAATCACTATATGTAGTTTGGATGAAGACTAGCGCAACAGGGTTGCAGTACGCGTTTCTTACTTTTGTTGCACTATTATTCTCATGTCCATTCCCTATGGAGCTATTAGTAACCAACTATTTATACAATATGTCGTAATTGCAAACGCTTTGCTCAATCAATGCTCCTTCTCTAGCGGATTTGCTTCTCCATCCAGCCAGTACAATTCGCAGCTAACCCTAGCAATGTCCATCACCTAAAAACCCATCATAAGAATTCATCTGCTGTGGCATACAATTCTCTTTTAACATGTTGGATGTGGAAGCAGTCTGGTAGTCCCTATCATGTGATTCATGACGTTGGCAAAAGTTGTTTTCAAATTGGCGAAAAAATTTGTTGGTAAAAACTGTTTTCTAATTTAATTTTAATTCAAACTAACAAAACGGAGAAGATTTTGAAGAATTCAGAGTTAGGGTGATCATATAATTTCGAAAGACATTTTTATTTTGCTGGATGTGTTTTTATGGTTTACCTTCTTAAACCAACTAATATCTTACATGTTACAATTCTTGTGCCTCGATCACACTGATCATTGTTAATTCTGTTACAGATGGCGACATGTTACTGCAATTTAAGAACATAACAAGGCATTAGAACAAGACTTTGAGGGCGGTATTAAATATTGATGGAGTTGTAGATTTTTCAAAAGCTGTTGTAGACTTGTAGTTCTAATGTGAGAAAATTTTACAAACAGTACCCGAACTAAGGCCGACTCCTAACTTCAGTACCCGACTATGCAAAACTATCACTTTGGTACCCCAAGTTTGAAGCTCGACCCAAGAATGGTACACGCCGTCCATCATGGCATTAAGTCTTTGCTACGTGGCAAACCATGAGGGCCCTCAAAATATGCCACGTGGTTAGCTAGTTAACGCCGTGATGGACGGCGTGTACCATTCTTGGGTCGGACTTCAAACTTGAGGTACCAAAGTGATAGTTTTGCATAGTCGGGGTACTGAAGTTAAGAATGAGCCTTAATTCGGGTACTGTTTGTAATATTCTCTCTTCTAATGTTCTATACCAATATGAAATATACGTCATAAAAACTAAAACGACTAAGAACAACTCCAACAGATTCCCTATATTTTGTTTTTTTTTTTATCTATTTCAGGAAAAAAAATTAGCCTCTTTTGCTCCAACAAATTCCTTATAAATATCCCTATTTTTGGGATAGTGAGGAAAGAGAAAACAAAATTCTCCAAATTTGCGGCCAATTAACTAGTCCTCAATGAGGAGTCTCTCTTCTTCTAGGATTAGGAAATGCTAGCATCTTATTCCTCACCAAGCGCGAATTGAAAAAATAAAGTAATTTTCTCTTTTGATTTTGAAATAGCCCTAGTTCAATGAGGACAAAGTGAGACCTCGTCTTCTACAAGGATTAAAGCTTTTAGCATGAAAATAGCTCAAAATTGTTGATTCATCTAACCAATAATTTTGAAATAACATAGCTCTCCTTCCACAATTGATTCAGCTAACATAGCTCTTAGATGGTTCAATCGGTCTCGTGGATACTGGGGCGGAGGTAGAGCATGGAGTTTTGAAGAGGAAGGTTGGGAGGCCTCTGAGCAGCAAGAACAAGAATCCTCGTGCTCCAAAGAAACAAGGTGCTATTTCGTTTTTTGTTTATGAGGTGTGGTGGACTACAAGTTACGGCTCTCGTATCTTCGTTGTAAAACTAGCTTTGCTTGGAGAGACTTAATATGATGGGAAGGACGTCCTTGTTTTCATGTCTTAGTAATAACGGTTCTGCAGCTTCTGTTTGCAACACTTGGAAATGAGAAAAGTAAATCTTGGTCGACGACATGCATGCTAACCTTGAAGAAGAACTGATGATGAAGAGTATGGTTGGATAAGTAACTAATTGCGATGGTCCCTCGAGTCTCAGGCCAAGGGACTATATATAGCCAATTAACTAGTCCTCAATGAGGAGCCTCTCTTCTTCTAGGATTAGGAAATGCTAGCATCTGATTCCTTACCCAACGCAATTTGAAAAAAAAAATTTATCTCTTTTGATTTTGAAATAATTAACCCTTGTTCAATGAGGACAACGTGAGAGCTCGTCTTCTACAAGGATTAGGAAAACCCAGAAAGGGTTAATTATTAACATTCCAAATTAATGTAGGCTCTTAGCATGACAATAGCTCAAAAGCAGCGGACAATTGATTCATGTAACCAATAATTTTGAAATAACATAGCTCTCCCTCCATAATTGATTCAGCTAACATAGCTCTTAGCTGGTTCGATTGGTCTCGTGGATACTGGGTCCTCTGGGCAGTAAGAACAAGAATCCTCGTGCTCCAAAGAAGCATATGGTGCTATCCCTTTGCATCTTACCTATTGGTGCTAATGAATTGGTGATGTGGTTAGCCCTTGCTTTAAGGGCAAAGGAAAAATCTAAAATCTTTGGTTAGCTTTGCCTTGCAACTGAATTTTGATCATGTCTTCTTAACTCTTACTTTCTCTAGTGATACACCAATTGAGATCTCTAGGCAACTAGTTTTAGTATTAAGGGGACTTATGTTGTTAGGTTTGAGTGCTTTTCTGTTAGGCTTAAATAAGGGAGCTCATTAAGGGAACCTGTCAATTTGTTTGGCGACTTTTGCCATTTATAATTTTGGTGTAAGACAACAATTTGTACATGCCTTTTGGCCATGGTTAAGTAATAAAATGATCTATTCTCTTTAAAAAAGAAATATTGAATGTAAGATACATGTCAAAAGAAGAGTATTTACAGCATGCATTCGCTCATCGTTGTCTCATAGACACTTTGAAATTTTTAAGACCTATATCCAATGAAGCAAGATTTTCTCTCAAGACCTAGCGGCTCCCCCCAAACCTTAGCTATCTAGTTGACAACTTTTTCTGTCTTCACGTCCTTGCTTTCCCAATGGCTTCAATCGACGCTGTCACTGCTAGTTTTGCTGCCTCTCTTGCTCTAGCTAAGTGAGGTAACGCCCAGGATCTGGGGAAGATTGGAGGAGGTACTGTTTGTCGATCTTCTCAGTCTTTTCTTCTGGGGAAACCTCTCACCCGTAAACCTATTGATTCTAATGCCTTCAAATCTCATCTCTTCCGGACATGGATGGTGGAGAAGGATTTTAGGATTCAAGAGAAGCCTGACAATCGGTTTCTCTTCTCCTTTGATTCGGTCCAAGATGGAAACAAGGTGCTCAGAGGTGGTGTGTGGTGTTTTGATAGAGCCCCTGTCAGGACCCACCCTGGAATTACCCTCTTAACTCCAAGATGAACCTGCGGGGCTCACTTTTCGGAAAAATTCGACAGAACTTCCCCTAAAAGTGGACAACCCTAAACTTGCTGAAAACACTTCTAAGTAAAGCAATTTCTATGCTTGAAGCCACCCTGCTTCCAAGCAACAATCCGCAAATTTCCAAGTATAAACATCGTACTACACAAACATAACCATTTATATAAATTACAACCCAGCAAATCAATTCTTTTTACTTTCTCCAATATTAAACAACTCTCATACACTCATAATTATACAAATGTATAAATCCACCCTTTTTAAGTCATCAGAGCAATCTAAAGAACACACTCGAAATATAATACATAGAGTAGGTTAACAAATAACCTACTGAGGATAGATGGCAAAGGTGGTGCTAGCCTCCACTCCTAAGCCGGTCAGCAACACTGCGATATGGGCAATTGAAACCAAAGGGCCCAGGGGGAAAGTACATAAAAACGTTAGCGTGAGTGGACAAAATAAATAAGTATAAAGGAAGAAAAGTTCATACTCTCCCACAAATTTACATTATAAAAATAAAAATAAAAATAAAATAAAAATAAAAAAAAATAAAAAAAAATAAAAAAAAAAACTCGATGCATGCAACGTTATAAAACGTATTTCTTTAAATTCAAAACTCGTGAAAAACATACCAGCCTCGCTGGTTAAAAGAAAACGGACAAGCCCCGCTAGTCAAGTAATGATAAAATATGGGGAAGAGATTTCACCATATGAAAGAAGGGAGCCTCCCAGGCTCGGGTCGGAGTGTCCCACACTCTGGAGCATCCCATGCTCTGCTCTTACTCACCCACAAACACATAGTAAGTAGGGAGGAGTACTAATAGGCTAGCTAGCAATAAATATGACGACCCAGGTATGGTGGGTAAAAACTATTAAAATCCAATAAATCCTTAAGGCTTCCCCATGTCCCACGAATAAAGAAAACGCGGGTGCGATTCCCAACCGTACCCGGAAATTCTCGTAAAAAGTCATATAAACCAACAGCGTGTCTCACATGCTAAAAGGATAAATAAATTATCAATAAGGCATTCCCAATGCCAAAATCGTAGGTCGATAAGTAAACATGGAGGTTTACTCCAACAAAACTCAATTTGCCAATAAAGTCTCAAATCGACGAATATAAATATAATATAAATAGTATAAATCCGAAAATCACCTCGAAAACAATTCGTCGACAATCAACATCAATTATGAATTCGAATCCGAGCATAGCAACTTGGTAACCGAAACTTACAAGTGGTATAAATCAATATTTATTTCATGACAATCATTATCAAAAGCAAAACCACGGGATAATTTGCAATCAAACTTATATGCTCGGAAAATAATATGTTAAATAAATAAATCATGCTTTAATAAATAAATGCATGCATCAGTTATTTGAAAACGAAAGTCCACTCACAGTGTACGGCTAAGCCTGCCGTCGATCCGAACCCTCCTCGAGGGAATCCTCCACACGTCCTGTACAATATAACGTCCGTAAACCTTAATTACTGGATGGAAAACTAAATTGCGATAATTAAAACCAAACCCTAACATCATCTTTATTTGCCCAAAATCTCCCAATCTTCTTCACTAATATTATTCCCTTAAGGTATGGGCTTTAGGGCCGAATCAAGGAAATCCGATAGATGGATTTCTCATAATTCAATTAACAATTTCATCATTGATCAACATCAAAATCCATAATCACTCTTCTCCAATTTTATCCCAAAACTGCAATCATGGAACTAAAAGTATAATTGACTAATTATATCAACAACAGAAGTCAAATTCCGGCCAAAACACAGTCTCACGCGCCACCTACAGTGGCGGCGCGTGGCACCCACGCACCGGTACCAACCTCCACCACCGGCTACCAAATTTCATATACAGCAACTACTCAACACACTGATTAAACTTCTCAACTACAACATTCCCAAATTATACCTGTAAATGGTCGAATTCAACCGGCGAAATTAACCCAGAAAATCAAGAACCCTAGATTTTCAATTCTGCCTCTACACTTCAAATCTTGATTCGAGGCTAAGGGCGAAATGATCTCCGTGGAAAACCGAGCCTTCGATAGCAAAATGGTGACCGGAGGTGGCCGGAATCGCTGGAAATCGGCAAAAATGGCTAACTGCTACCGTAGCTTCCTCCGCTCCAAATCGAGCTTCTCCAGCCAAATCACCGTAATATACCTCCACAGACGTGACAAGGGGAAGAAACCGAGCTTGGGGGTGGCCGGATTACGTCATGGGTCGGCTGGAGGAGGAAGAAATCGAAGGGGGAAAAGATCGGGCCAAAAGGGAGGAAGGGTCGGGGAGAGAGAGAAGAGAGAGTTACCCGGCTAGGTAGATTTCTGAAAATAGAAATCTATCAACAGTAATTTCCATATATATATATAATTTACCATGAACAGTAAATTCTACATTTTTAGCCATAACTCTCACATACTAAGCCCAATTTTTACGTACCACATAAGCACGGGCTCGGTTTAACGTCCCTACAACTTTCATGAAGAACATTCCCTCATATTTTGACCTGAACAAAAAGTCAACTTTTAGGGCCACTAAAATATCAATAAAGATTAAAAATTGAAAGTATCCAACAATTATCGTCCAAATAATGAGTAAATCGTTAATTCTAGGTTCGGGACGTAACAACCCCAATCTATCTAGAGGAGTATGATGGTGTTCTTCCCATTGCTGAAGTCCCTATGAAGCATGTTAGGATGTGGGTTAGGGTTTCTGACATCCCTCCTCTCTACGAGGAACCTGACAATTTCATCCTCATTGGAAACTTGCTGGGTGCTTATCTAGACTACGATAAGAGAGAGTTTCGGAAAGGTATTGTTCGAATCCTCTTCTCCCATGACATCTCTAAACCAGTTATTCTTGAGCGAAGTTTTCTTGGCCCCTGGCATAGAGCCTATTTTGCAGTTTCAGTTTGAACATCTCAAAGGGAGATGTCCTCAGTGTAGATTGATTACACACTCTGGGGCTAAATGTGAGGAGCCGAATGCGGCTATTTCTGCTCCTAGGGTTTTGAAGTTTGGTGGTGGCCCCTCTACTTCTGGTGGAGCCTTCTCCTTCTCTGCTCGGACTACTCGAGATCTACATATGCCTTCTTTTTCACTGCTGAAAAAGAAGAAGCCAGTTATTCATCGGTTAGAGCGATCAACTTCTGAAATTGCTTCTCAGGATACCGTGCATATCACGTCAGAGATGGAAGGTATGGATCAAGAGGTTTTGGTGCAGGACAAGGCCAGTGGGTTGTCCTCGGTGTAACCTTCTGATGCAGGTTCTCATGATCTTGCTATTACTCCTACCATGCAAACTAGTTAGAAGCAAACCTTGATTTACAAGAAAAGAGGTCGAGAAGAGGTAACTGTCACTTCCCCTAAGAAATTCAAAACCATCCTAGGTGGTAAGCTTCTCACTCTCCATGCAGAAGCTCTTGGTTTGGCTGAAGCTGGGGATGATGTCGCCCTGGTGACACTGAAGAAGAGGTCGGGACGACCACTGGGAAGCAAGAACAAGGGTCCCAGTCTCAAAAGAAGGTTGGATTGACCCCTTTACGTCCTTCTACTACTATTGCTCAGGAGGTTGGCCCTAAAGCTAAGGGCAAGGGGAAACTCTAGGTTTCCTATTTCTATGCCTACCTTTGATTTAGAGTCTGATGCTATGTAAGTTAGCTCCTCTACTTGTACACCAATTGAGGTCTCTAGGCAAGTAGAGTTGCTAAAGCAAGAGTTTGGATAGTCTTGGGTTTTTTTCTCATTTGGTTAGGCACTTTAATAGTGTGCGTATTCTACAATGAGGGTCACTTGTCATTTGTTTGGCGGTTTGTGTCATCTAGTATGGTTGGTATGAAACAACATGTAATGTATGTGCCTTCTGGCAATGGATAAATTAATGAAGTTATCTATTTCTCCAAAAAAAAAAATTCGTTGTCTCATAGACACTATTAAAGGTATGATGGGCCAATAGGAAATCATTAAGTATGTTAAGTCTCTTCACATGCTTACTTGTCAATATTTTAGGCTAAAATCAACAAAACACAAATCTGTACTACTATAATTAGAGGCCCTCTTTTGGTGTCAAAGGCTTCACCAAATTTTGAAAGTGTCTATAATACCCTTTAATAACATAATTATCAAATTAAGTTAATAAAATATAAATAAATAAAAGAGTAAATTGAAAAAATACTCAAACCACCACTATTCTATATCTAAAAAAATAAATAACCACTATTCTTTTTAATTGATCTATTTTCTATTAACATCACATTATCACCTGCAAGAAATGCGGGCACGTTGCTAGTTTCAATAAGCGATACATACACATACAAAAAGACTGGGGAAATTATTAGGTGGTCCCAGACCATAGTACACGTGGTGGTCCAGATTGATGTTATTGGCCCATACGATTTGTGTTTGTTTCTTATTGGTCTTTTAATTTAACTTATCTTTTATTTTTTTTCACCCATGCGTCTCCACGAAACTCGAGTGATGTTATTGGTTTGGACCACCACATGGCAGTGTCATGTGGTAATCCAGGACCACAGAATAATTCCCCAAAAAACTGTAACCTTTAATAAACCCTGGCCTCATGGAAGTTAAATGTAAACCATCTCTTTAATAGAAGCAACATGTCTTTGATAGAGCAGTGGGATTCAGAAGCAATTTTTTTTTTTATTGGAATAGGAGGGCACTCAATACATTATTATGAAATTAGATAACAACATATCATAACCCACCCTCTACGACGTATGTCAAAATTGAGCCATGCTAAGCTACCTTAAAGCAACCTATATGTAATTACCCTAGAATGTGCTCTAGTAAGCAAAGTAATTAAGAGAATGTTATGGTTATGAACCAAAGTCTGCTCTAACTCATTCATAAGAACTCAGGACCATCATACACAGATGGACTCCCCCTGGATCCCAAACACGGGGCCAATAATAAATGGGCTGAAGACCCAGCCATAAATTATATATATATATATATAGGGGTGATTTTATTTTTTGGCATGTAGTTCAATAGTCTAAACCATTCATTCTCTATACATATACATACACACATATAAATCATATAAAAAATTAGCCAAATTGGAAAACGTTTAATCATTTGATTAACACAATGTTCGCTTAAATTTTATCTAACGGACTACATTTGTTTACACAATTTTGAATGACCAAATGCTTATGGATTTGCTTGATTTTTGTAGACACAATTTTTGCATAAGAATTTAAAAGATTAACGGTTGAAATCATTGAATTATGTCATATATTAAAGTAAAGAGGTCCTCTCTAGAACGGGTCTCGTAATACACACACACACAGCAAAAATCCTCAAATTTTTAACGTAAGGAGGTCCTCTCTAGAACGGGCCTTGTACCACACATACACACACACACAGGGCCTTTCTAGTGAGGGATCCATTTTTTTTTTTTTTGCCATTTTAAGATATCCATTATTAGAGCCACTTTTCAATCACATATCCACATCTCAATCGTTCAGTTTTTAGGTCTATATGAGTAGATCAGCTCTGCAAATTTTCAACCAAACTGATAATCGTTAAGACAATCATAACTGCGATTTACAATTATAAACATGAACAGTTCAGGTTGGACAGATTGAATTCATCTACTGATTAATCTAGTTCGATACCTTCAACGATCATCAATTTAGCTGAAAATTTATAGAAGTAATATATACATCACTGAACTGTTGAGATGCCAAAATGCGATCCCTTAGTGGAAGGGCTCTCTATATGTGTGTGTATGCGCGCGCGCGAACGACTAATCATTGAGTCCTCCTCTTTCCGGACAACACATACAAAGAGACCCGCCAATAAATAGTTAAGTAATTAGTGAACCTATGAGAGATGTTTAGACTTAGTTTTTTTCTCTTCCTTCTCCCATCAATCTATTTTCTTCAGTTATTCACTAAAGCAATTATGATCTGGAAGTCGATCCGGGGGGATCTATTATGACATAGCCGCGAGGCACTTTGTGTGTGTGAGGTCCACAAATGTTATGCAAGATTGGTGTTTACAAAAAATCAACCAAATCAATAATCATTTGGTTATTTAAAATTGTGTAAACAAATGAAGTCCGTTAGATAAAATTAAAACGAACATTGTGCTAATCAAATAGTTAAATGTTTTCTGATTTGACTAATTTTGTGTAGGATTCATATGTATGTTCATAACTAGAGAATGAATAGTTTAGATTAGTAAACTACATGCTAAAAATAAAATCATCCTCAAATTTCAAGTTTAAGAAGGTCCTCTTTAGATTTTCCATCTATATATTACATATATGTTACTATGTTATTTGTTTAATCATAATTACATTGAGCTCGTAATTTAATTATCTGAACAAGTAGTTTGGCAAATGCCACATTACGTTTAGACAAGAGGCAAACATGTGACCATCTTGTAGAGGCATCAACTAGGACCATAAAATATCAAAATGGTCCACAAGATGGGTCAATTGGTCCACAAATGTCCCCTTGAATACTTTGTAGAAAAGATAGGGCTTCGATATCTATATTTGCATAAGATGATCTAACCACCAATTTCCCTTGTGAGCAAGCTTTGCAAGGGTTGCTTGGCAAAACAATATGTTTAATCATCAATGGATGTCCATTGGAATTTGTAATGATCCTACGCATCATAGTGGATCTGGGGTGACCTAAACGGTCATGCCAAAGTGTGATATCCACCAATTTACTTGGTTTGTTTTGTGACCTTGTTGTTTGCAGACGTTATTTATTTTGGTATTGTGAAATATTTTGTTGTTGGATCATATTATATTTTTATGAGACTTTATTTATTTATTTTGTACAGTTAGTTTTAAGGTTAATTAGTTATTTTAGTAAAAAGGAAAATAGAAATTTTAAACTAGCTGTTACAAAGAGGTTGTGTTTACTTAGAAGTCTGAAACTTATCAGATAGAGAGCTTCTATTCATACCTCTAAATTTGGCTTTGGGACCTCCATACTTAATAGACCTATAACTTACTTTTTCAAATAACCAATTTACTATCTACATTTCTCTACTTTTCCTATAATGCCCATCGTCCAATAAAATCAATAAAAGACTTTTTTTTCTTTTTTTAGATTCTATTCATACTTTCAAAAATCAGTAGTTGGATCTCCTTCAGTTTTTGAAGATTTGGAATTGCAGAAATTTTTTTTTTTGTAAGTTCATCCTCCATATACTAGTAACAGAGGTGCTATCATTTTTTCAATGAATTGTTGACTCTTGGTTAGCGTAGGCAACAATACCATGTTTGCTCATCATCTCGTATAAATATGTTTTCCAAGTATTATTTTCATTGTATTTAGGTGTCCTTGTCCCTAAACTAATTCTCTCCTACTTGTTTCCATAGCAGCTTGAAATGAACATGCATGGTCTTTTTGTTTTAGATATGTATGGGATAGTGGAGGAAATTACAATAATCAACCATGAGTCTAGTGCATTCTCCATCGATTTATATCAAATGGTTGAATTTTTCATCATATCTATAGAATAGTTCCACATAAAATTGCTCTGCACTGATGATGTGCGGGAAGATCTTGTGGACAACTACCCATTGCTGCGTTTGTCATATAAACGTGCTGGAGTATTACTTTTTGTCGTCCCTCGTTCACATGTTTGATTGCATTCAGAATGAGTACGGCTTCATCAACTGAGATGTCTTTGTATTTCTCATTTTCTCTCCTTTTATTTTTTTATTTTTTTTATAGCGCATTGATAGATCTTGTAAATTGTCAGCTATGTGAGTAAAGAAGTCTATCACTTTACGAAGACAAAGTCAAATTCAGAAAATTTTGACTTCAACGTTAAATACTTAAATAACATTTGGCGATATATATTTTAGGGTTTACATTGGAGAAGAAATTTTTTCCCAAGTTGAAGACTATTACTGTTCGTAGAGATAAGAAGAGATTTTTTTTTTTTGTTTCTTATTTGTGTCTTTATTGGTAATTTGACATGAGTTGACAAAGTCAACTATTACTTGGAAAAAGTAAGAGGTTTAAATACTAATTTTGGAGGTATGAATAGAAGCTCCCTATCAGATATTTTCTAATAAGTTAACTAAACTTATGAGTTTTGAGAGAGAAGAAAAGTCTTTTAGACATGTTTAAGCTAGAAAAAGGAGAGAGAAAAACGTCCGCGTGCAAGGATAGAGAAAGGAGAAAATAGGTTAGGCTACGCTGACCACAGTGTCAAGTCTGAGATCAGGTGGTTTTGTTTCAATTTCGATCGGGTACTTTTACTTAAACGATTATGGTTATTTCATTACTTGAAATTAGACTTATCAAGGGTTATTTTGGCATTGATTTCACAGAAAAACATTAAGAATCGAATTTATGGTGTTTTTTCAAAGTTGACATAGAGGAAACAGGTTTCCTGCTGACAGAAGTTAGGAACGTGTTACAGTCATTGTTTGAAGAGCCAAATGCTTTGTTTTAGCCATAAAATTATTCTGGAACATTTCTTTTTCTAGGGTAAAATTTTAGTGAATTTATCATTCATATTTATTTTTATCAAATTCGTTAACCATCTAAACCTAGCTGTTTAGGTCGAGAGGCTTATTTTGGGTTCTGTTTTGAAGACAGCTTTTGGGGTTCTAAAAAAACTGATTTTGCTCCCAAATTTTTATTATATACTAAATATTGAGCCTTAAATATACTTACCAAATTTCAACAAGTTTTATTTTCTATTGAATCCTGTGGAATTTTTGGAAGAGTCATTATTGGTGAAGGTTTCGTTTCCTGGCAGCAACAGATGTCGGTTTTAGAAAATTATTTGGATAAGTTTTTAGTATTCTTTTAACTTGATATTTTTACAGTAGATACTTGAACATGTTTAGTGTAATGTTGTAAATTTTCAAGGGATTTATTAACGACTTTAGTAAGTGAGATTTTTCTTTAGGACATAGACCCTGCCAAATTGCTTTTACTGCAGGTTATAAGGTTCTAGTTCGTGTCTCATTTTGAGTTTTTGTTTGCTTTAGGCTGAGAAACCGCAACTGAGGACGTTGTACCAGTTGCTTTTATAGCTTGGTTAGTAGAGGTAAGTAACTTTTGTTTGCTCTGGAACCATGATAAATATATTATTGATGATATGTTACTATATTATATATTATACGCTTATGATTTTGAGTACACCATTTTTGTTTCCGTTGTGAGTGCTTTGGCTTGTACTAGTACGTATGCATCATGAAAAATTTGATAAGTTTTGAAAGAGATTTCTGCTAGGTATTCTCTTGGCATATCAATACCAGTAGGTTATCTGGGGAGAAATCTGTTCTGTAAGTGCAAATTATGCACTGTTTTGTCTTTGCAGGTTCTGCATTGTCTGTTATATGGCCCACATAGTGGGTTCGTCACCGACGGGTGACATCTGTCTCCCACCTCTAATAAGTTTGGGTCTCATTGGTATGTTATGTCTAGAGGGACCTAGAAAGTTCAGTTTGACTTGTTTTGAGTGCACTCCATGTACTATGCATTTTACTATATTATATATAAGTATGGAATGTCTTCCTATTTGTTATACGTGGTGTGTTATAGTTACTTACTGAGTTTATATCTCATTAGTAATTTGTTGTGGTTCCAGGTACCGAAGATGAATTGAATGCTTAGAGGACTTGATAGCAGCTAGTGGTTGGGTCGACGTCCCCTAGAATAAAATTCAAGTTTATTGATTAAGATTGTTCTAAATTTTAGAATGGAGCTTCTGTTACCTTTTTATTTATTTATTATTATTTAAGTTTTTTTTTTTCAAGTGAACTAAAGTGTAGTTCTAAGCTTTTCTTTATTTCAATTCGACTTAATAAAAATACAGTTTTCACCTCCAATTTTTGGGGCATGACACAAAGCATAAACGTATGTTGATTTTTGAACTGCTGGTTCACAACATGGTATGCCTCAATTGGTTTAATGGTTGTGTAATACAATCCAGATGATAGGGCAACCAATTTTTCCAATATCTGCTTTTGGCAGTTTTTATTGGACGTAATGCAAAGATATTCCACATGATTATCATTTGTGGTCTCAACCAAGTATTCCACTCTGAGTGCCGGAACAAGTCTTATTCAAGTAACCTTTTTCATCACAAACTCTGCAAATGTAATAGATACCCAAGAGCAAGACCATTCCACTCTCCCTTCTGACGATCATCATCAGACTACTGATTCTCGAACATCCAAAGAAATCAGTGATAGGGAGCTAAATAGTACCCTTAATACAACAAATTATAGTACTACCGATACTAATAGCACTCATGCATATCCATTTTCCCAAGCCATACAACCACATAATAGTAACACCTCCAACGAGAACAATGACACTAAAACTAATATTGTCATTGATGATCCACCACAACCTATACTTAAGCATGTTTATGCAACCAGCCACCAAAACCCTGATACTGATTCGTGCTTGGGTCAATTCATTTATGTTTATGATCTTCCAAAAAGGTTCAACCAGGATTTGCTCAAGAATTGCCATTCCCTTCAAAAATGGATGGATATGCATGAGTGCTATTAGGGGAATTCGGTAAGGAGATCCTCTGTCTCCGTACCTCTTTCTCATGTGTATAGAAGGCAGATTATGAGAGTCTGATTCATGGGGCTAGAATTGCACCTCAAGCACCGATCAGATCACACTTGTTGTTTGCTCATGATAGCTTAATATTTGGGAGAGCTGATGTTGAGGAAATTATGCATATTAAACAGTGTTTACTGCTTTATGAGAGTGCAGCGGGGAGAAAATTAATTTTGGAAATCTGCAGTAGCTTTTGGGCCTGGGGTAGTGAATGAGAGAAAAGTGGAAATACAGGAGGTGCTTGGGGTCGCGAAGGTGGGTTGTCATGAGAGGTATTTGGGTTTGTCGACGGTTGCTGGGCGAAACAAAAAAGAGATGTTCAAGAGGATTCATGAAAAGTTAGATACTCATTTGCAGGGATGGCAGAACAGACTTTTTTCTAAAGTTGGTAGAACTATTCTGATCAAAGCAGTGGCAAAAGCTATACCCTCCTATATGATGTCGGTTTTCACACTGTCGAAAGGAATTTGCAGAACCTACCAATCTAAGGTTGTGAAGCATTGGTGGGGGAAGGGTAGTGGTAAGAGAGGGATCCATTGGTTTAGGTGGGAAGCTTTGTGTCAAAATAAGAATGATGGGGGTCTTGGTTTTCAGAATATTGAGATGCAAAGTCTCCAGAAACCATCGCAGGTCGAAGCCTAGCCTCAAACCCATTGTAGAGTCTCCACTGTTTTGTCGATGCAACTAAAGTCTTTGGTTCTCCACCCAAAATCTAGGTCTTCTCGTCTCCACGACAAAACACTGTGATGAGTTTCTTCTCACCCAAAACCATTAACAGCGCCGAAGTGATTCCACCAGCGACGCCCGATATCAGTCCCCGCCGAACCTCGTCATCTCCTTAGTCCTCCTCACTGTTGCCGTTTGGGTTCGACAATGACGGGGTCAACTGAGCTCATCACCGGTGAAGACCTCGATGAAGGTCCCCAAGTTGCCATATAAGGTAAAGCTTTGAGTTTTCTGAGTTTGAAGATTTGGGATTACTGATTTTGTTTTTGGGATTACTGATTTTTCTGCAATTATCTACAGGTGACTCCTGATGTACATTTCCAAAAAGATTTTGGCTAGATAGCTTGGATAATGTGGATATTGTAATGGCTCTAGAAGAAGAAAAGGAAAAAACGAAATTAAAAAGAAAAAAGAAAAAAAAGGCAAAAAAAGGAAGGGAGAAATAACTAAGGGGTATATTGGACATTTCACCTAAGGCCAACTCCTAATTTGACGCGAAATTGACCTATTGGAGGGAAATTGAGAGATCAGAGAGTTTTTAGATTAAATTAGAATGTTAAGGACTGAAATGATGAGAGAGGCAAAGTATAGAGACTAAACAAATTTTATCCCATCTTTTTTTACATTCCCATATAGTTGACTAACATTCAAAATTCTAGTGGAAGCTCTTTAAATGACAAATTATCTTCTGGCTTTCCGATCCATTATGTATTATGATGATGTCAATTTACCTGTCAGTAGTAGAGATCACCTTTCCTCCGTAAAACAACCTACATGGTAAGTCTCGATAATATTTAAACTGAAGGATATATTCAATGTGGCCGGAAAACTTCCCATAAGGACGATTAACTGGAGGCAACATAAAGCTGATTGTCGGTCCATAGCTAGTAGCCGTTCGCAGTTATTGCGCACAATAGAAGAAATTAATAACTTCAAAACCACTAAAGCAATTCAAAGCTAAAGGAGAAGGTTGTACATGCAAACTTTTGTAAATAGAGTTTGGTAGTTGTAGATCCAGATATGTAGAATACATGTAGAAAGTTAGACATAATTATGTAGATTTTGCCCCTGTGCAAATTAGTTAATTCAGTGAGTTAATATGAACATAATAGAGACTAACCAAAAGGGAATATAGAGCTGTTTCAGCTTGAACTTCAAGAAGGTATTACAAGGTCAAACCAGCATGTTCCTATACAATAATTGATAAGTATTCTAACCGAGGCCCAGTTGCATAAGAATAAACTTCAACCAGATAGTAAAGCTTATACCGTGATATGTTTAAACACATGATAAATTGAAAAACCTCTTGCATGAATGTAGTTGCCTCCATGTTCAAGAATGAAATGAGGAACATAAACATCAGGGCAATGCAAATCATCTTTAAGAATAAAGGGAAAAAAACTACGCGATGAAGTGGTGTTAGCTCAGTGGTTAGAGCACCTGATAGGATCCGACCAGAGATGTCACCCTGAAATCCGAGGTGGCCCTGTGGGGCCCATTTTTCGAGAAAATTTAGTAGAACTTTCCCTAAAATGGACAACCCTAACCTGAAAAGAAATAAAACCACACTTCTAAAGAACCATCTTTATACTCATGGACCCCTCCTGCTCCCCAAATACCAACAACTCCATTTTCACATTAAACAAATCTCATAGGTTATCAGAGCAATTCTAAAGTGAAAATAAAGAGAGTAAAGAATTGATGAGCCCTACTATGTGGAAGCAGTGACAACTATGCCTCAACTCCATGTACACCTGACCTCAACTAATTTCGCCTGCAAACTGAGCATTTGAAACTGAAGGGCCCAGGGGAAAAGAATTGAAAAACACGTTAGAGTGAGTGGACAAAAATAAATAATCAAGATAATTTAAATCAAACAGGCTTTGATACTTTCCTACAAATAAATTATTTCCAAAATCTTGATGCATGCAATATTTATAAAAATATTTTTGCCACAGCAAAGATTGTGAAAACACGCCAGCCTTGCTGGTTAGAAGAAATCGGAGTAGCCCCGCTAGTCAAATAACAATATCAAATGGGGAAGAAATTATCACCAAACGGGTAAAGGAGCCCTTTAGGCTCTACCCTCGACTGCCACTCACACATAGATTGTGTGAGGAGGAGAACTAATAACCTTGACTACCACTTACACACACAGAGTATGTGAGGAGGAGAACCAACAACCTCGACTGCCACTCACGTGAGGAGGAGAACCAACCACCTCAACTGCCACCCACACACACAAAGTATGTGAGGAGGAGAACTAATAGAACGACCCCGGTATGGTGAAGAAAACATTCAAATCCAGTAAATCCATAAATCCATAAGGCTTCCCAATTTCTCACGAGAAAACAAATATATTCCAATGACGTGGCCCCGCACGCCAAAACATTCTCGAAAAAATAAACAAATAGGCTAGAAATAATAAATGTAACAATCCTTCCAAAAACCTCAAGTCTGATAATATGGCAAAAAGCTCAAAATCAAAGAATAAAATATTTTACTAAATTCCGGAAATCATCTCGGAAAATAATTCGTCGAGAATCATATAAATCATAATTTCAAATAATAATCATATATCGGAGATAAACATAAAAAACTCAATATCCAAAAATAATGTCACGAATCCAATTCCCAAATCATAATTAATCTCTGGAAAAAAAAAATCAATTCATATTCCCAAAAACAATTCATAACTCCAAAATCGAGTATAATAAATTCAATTCCGAAACTCATCAGGAAAAACAATGCCAAAAGTATAGTCCAAAGCCAAATATTATACTTAATAAATAAAATGATAAATAATTAAATAAATCAATCATCATTTCGGGAAAATAATTGCATGCATCATTATTTAAAACAAAGGTTCACTCACTGTACTATTTAGGCGATCGCATATAAGGGCTTCTTCGCCAATTAGTAGTTCGATACGTCATCCTGTACAATTATAATCTGTAAACGAATAAATAGGACAGAAATTTAATTTACGATAAATAGGAATTGAATTTCTAATCATCTCCTCTACGTCCAAAGCCTTCGATTCTCATTGGATTCCCTCCAAATTTCACTAATAATATCAATGTGTCGATTTACAATTTATAGACAAATTCGAGAGAAATCCGACGGTTAGATTCTCATAAATCGATAACCGAAATTCTAAATTTTCAGAAATTCATAATCGAATCAAAACTTTTCCAATCTTCACCAAAATCACATAAACAAACTCTACATCAATTATGTGATTTAATTAGCTAAAAACAGAATTTAAGTCACTATTCACGAGCTGCCACTGTTCACGCGGTGGCCAACTTCTCCGATGGTCACCAAATTTTGGCTGCAGCTTCATCTCAACCTCCCTATCATTTTTCTCAACTACACCAAGTTCAGAAAACAACTAGAACTACCTCAACAATTAAGAAAACAATAAACGCCAACTTATGAATAGTGCCGGATTTTCAATCTCTAAAATCCTCCAATATATCTATGCAATATTATACTTAAAAGAAAGCCCATGAGGTAAGGAAGAGAATGGTACCATTTTTGCTGTCAGAAATTGCTGGAATCGGCGCCGGAAGATCTCTTTCTCTCTCCCTCTCTCTCTCCCTTTCTCTCTCCTTCCTTTCAGCCCTGAAAGGGGAAGAATAACTGAGAATGATCAGCCAAAGACCCTTATAATTTAGGGTAAATTCCTCCTATGGTACCTGAGGTATTGCTACTTGGACAGTTTGATACCCGATGTATTAAAGGGGACAGTTTGGTACCTGAAGTTATACTCTGTTTGACACTTTGGTATTTCTGTTAATTTTTCTGTTAAATGTAAGGATAAAATTGACATTTAGAATATATGTATAAAACATAATAAAAAAAACATGAGTTTGTGGGTTGATTATTTTATAGGTGTGAATTAATGTTTATGAGCTATGTTAAAGAAATAGAATAATCAAATATTTTTTTGGTACTAATCTCTATGAATCCACTAATTTTTCCTCCAAAACTTGCATTTTTCCTCCTCTTCATAAACACAATGCGATGATATTATTTGGTATTATTTTAGGTCTTCATCATTTTTTGGGTCATTTAGGAGAAAATGAAAATGAATTAATGCTTTTGGGTTATGTTAAAGTTGACATAATTGAATTTTATGTTTTAAAAAATTTAGTTGCATTAGACTAGTTTCAATGAAGTACTCTTATGAGTGTTCACTATATGATTACTATATTTCTTAAACATAAAATTCGAATATTTCACCTTCAACATAACCCATAAGCATTAATTCATACTTATAAAATTATGAAAAAAATCAACCCACAAACTCATGTTTTTTTATTATGTTTTTATACATATATTCTAAATGTCAATTTTATCCTTACATTTAACAGAAAAATTAACAAAAGTACCAAAGTGTCAAACGGAGTCTAACTTCAAGTACCAAACTGTCTCCTTTAATACATTAGGTATTAAACTGTCCAAGTAGCAATACCTCAGGTACCATAGGAGGAATTTACCCTATAATTAAAGGGTCATAAAATGACGAAAATACCCATAACTTTTGCATACGAACTTTGATTTTAACGTGCCACATGTCTACGAACTCAGTTTAAGGTCCTCTACGACTTTTATGAAGAAAATTTTCTCAAATTTTGATCCGAACAAAAAGTCAACTTTTAGGGCCCCCTAAACGTGCCAAAACGAAGTTAAAAGTAAAAGTAATTGTCGTTTACCATCCAAATAATTAGTAAATCGATAAATTAAGATACGAGATGTAATAGCACCCACTACCTAAAATCGAGGTCATGGGTTCGAGTCACCATGGGGGTAGGACTGAAATCCTTTGATCCTCTTTATAAAATAAAAAAATAAAAAAAAAGGAAAAAAAAACTAAGAAAAAAAATGTGAATATCCATATCCATACCAAATCATTCAAGGACAATCTACATCTCTCTTTAGGTTTCCTTGTCCTAGCAGGATTAGGTTTCCTTGTCCAACTTGGATTTTGTCATTTGTCATTAATTTCTACCATTTTTGCGAGCTTGATTCTTAGTTGACTCAAGATTCCTACTTCGGTTGGGATTCTTTTTTCTAGTAGGATTGGGAAAATTTCATTTCTCCATTTTTGATTATGTGCCTCATTTTCTCCTCGCCTTAATTTCTTTCATTTCTGGCTCTCTGGAGCTCATTTCCTACGTTTGGAGCTCAATTGTACCAATAAACACTAAACTAAGTTAAAAATGATAATGTTAAGAGCATAACTAAGTAAAATGTAGAGAGATTAGCATTTAAAACGTCGCATATAATGCTTCTATCATCTTTTTCAATGTGGACAATTATATTATCAGCCAAAAAGTCATTCTCCATCTTATTGCGCAATGTTGTTTTTATATGTTTCATAACTGAAAATGCTCTTTTTGTAGTTGTTGTAGAAATCTGCAAAGTCAAAACAAGACGAATCAACCAATCAATCATTTGATATCTCTATAATCTTTTTGTTTCAAAAAAATCCTCAACATAACTCAGAAAGACTAGTCACATTCTTTAGCAAATCATGATGAGGTACCCATACATTAGACTCATAAATGATCAACTTGCTTCTCAAAAGGAAATAACATAGGGTCTTTGACCCAAAGCACCAAAATGAGCCAAAATTATCTCACTTACCCCACTAACAAATTTTTATTCCCACTAAACCAATTTAAAATGAAATGACAATTTTACCCCCAATATAATTAATAAACTACCTATCTCTCTCTCTCTCTCTCTCTCTCTCTCTCTCTCTCTCTCTCTCTCTCTCTCTCTCTCTCTCTCTCTCTCTCTCTCTCTATCTCTCTCTCTCCCCCCCCCTCCCAGCACAACGCTGGCACTGCCGAGCCATGGAGGCTCCCGACTCAGAGGAAGAGATCCGAAGTTTCTGGACCGGACTTGTTGAACTAAGGCTGGCTTTCAACCTCGGCTATGGTTGGTCGATCTCTCCGACGGTCCAGAACGACTTCCTCGGCGAAGAAGCCTTCTCCTCCCCCTGGGTCCTTGCCCTATGGTCTCTCTCTCTCTCTCTCTCTCTCTCTCTCTCTCTCTCTCTCTCTCTCTCTCTCTCTCTCTCTCTCTCTCTCTCTCTCTCGGCGATGACGTGGTGAAGGAGAAGGCTACGGTTCTGTCAGTGATTACTACATACAGAAGGTGTTGGAAAAAGCTTCCTCTGGTGACGTTGCCTCCGTAGATTTCGGCTCCGGCAGGTTACTGACTGGATGTGCGAGTCTCCAATACGTCATCGATCTCAATTTTTTTTGGCAAAATGGAGGCAGAAGCCCAGGTGGAAAGGAAAAAAAAAAAAAAAGTTCTATTGGGGCAATAGAAGTTTCTTAAAGATCTATTGGGGGGGCAACAAACGTTTTGAATTAATGTAATCTTCTCATTTTTTTTTCTTTAATTAAAGTTTTATTTGTCTAAATTTAAGGAGATTAGTTCTCATTTCGGCGACCGAAAGTTCTATTAGAGGGTAATAAACGTTTATTGGGGGGCAATAGACGTTTTGAATTGATGTAATCCCCTCGTTTTTTTTCTTTAATCAAAGTTTCATTTGTCTAATTCAAGGAAGATTAGTTTCCATTCTGGCAACCGAAAGTTCTATTGGGGGCCAATAGAAGTTTATTACCCCTCTATTGGTGGGCAATAAATCTTTCTGGCGACCTATAAGATCTATAACGACCTCTTTGGGGACTTCCGGCGAGGTTTTCAGAAAAGCCCGGTGGTTGGTGACCAGAATCCGGCGAAGTCTCCTATGGTTTCTCTCTCTTCCATCTCTCTCTCTCTCTCTCTTTTTATGTAACAAAGGGGTAAGGGTAAAATAGTCTCTAAAAAAAAACTTAAAGGAGTATTAGGGAAGACTTCCTTATGGCACATTTACTTACTTGGAATGGAAACTAATCATGAATCGGAGACAATTAGAATGGGAGAAGAAAGCAATTGGTATTGATTCCAGAGGAGTTGATTCCTAAACTCATCTCCCCTCTTCGTAATCAAATTCCTGAGTATTCAGGAATCTATTCCTTATAAAGAGGTGGGATCTACATTCATTCCGATTCCTTCATGTGTTAGTAAACACATGAATACTTTTATCCGGAATCATTCCGATTCATTTATGTGTTAGTAAACGCAGGAATACTTTTACCCCATAATCATTCTCTCCCATTCCAAGTAAGTAAACATGCCCTTAGAGTGTTTTGGGTAAGGGAGAATTAAAAAAAAAAAACTTGATGGGGTAAGTGGAAAAAAAATTCCTCGAAATGAGGTAAATGGACAAAAACCCAATAACATATATCTAACAAAAAAAAGAAAAGAAATAACATATGGCCTAAGTTTAGAAATTATGGGTAGACTACTTTTTAATATTTAATTTTTTTAAACTAAAACTAAGTTATAACTTAATGTTTTTTCAAAATTTGGAGTGGGCTATAGCTACCGGAACCCCCGTGTGTAGCTACGTCCTTGATGGAGAGGCATAATTGCCATTATTTAGCTCTAAAATGGCCTTACGGGGACAAAAAAAAAATATGTGGCTTAACGGATAATTAAAGTGTCAAAGAGACACTTAACCGTAATTTTCTAAAGAACTAAATTCAGTTTAGTCCCTTGAACTTTAGGGCTAAAATCACTTTAGTCCCTGACTTTTTTTTATAATCACGATGGTCCCTGCACTTCCAAATTATATCAACCTAGTCCAAAATTTGATTTTGACTCGAAAGATGACATCATGTGCTGAGTTGGAGCCGACATAAGGGCCCACTTTTCAAATTTTAAACACCCAAAGAAGGGCAAAATGGACATTTCAAATTTAATCTAATTTCTAATTTTTTTTTCTCTCTTCTCTCTCTGATTCTCTCTTCCTCTATGCAATTTCATCTGAAACAAAAGTAACTCCCTTATGTGAATTTTGAACTCCCATTGGGTGCCAATTACAATAGTTGTACACCAACATTACCACTATCACATTTCTCCAGATAACCCACTTCGATCGATCTGTAGCATTTTGAGCTTTGAGAAGAAAATGTTCTGCTTGGACTGCGCTGGAGATGCATTCCTCCAGACACAAAGACCACCAAGTGATCCAGGTTTGGTCAACTAAATTTCCACCAAGGAGGTCCTTGAGCAGTTGGGGACGAAGCCAGTAACTAAGACCAGTATACTAAGCAAGGCCAGAAATCAACTCCGACAACCACCGCTGCCACGGTGCACAGTAACTACACGGTGGTTAGCCACTGCTCAAAACCTAACTTTCTTCATATCACATCCAAACTCAAATTCAAGCATACAGAGAGGTCAAGCTCGAAGAATTGACCAACTTTCATACTTGAGTTGAAACCAAAGGTAGCCGGAAAAGGAAGAAAACCCATTGTGAAACCCCTACACCATCTCCTTCGATTGTCACTCATGCTTCGTTTTTGGGACAATCCGACACCATAGGGACGTCCACAACGTCGAGAGGAAGCTTCGGCTATTGGTGAGACTCACGAATTGGCCGGAATCGAAAAATTTGGCGGTGAACCTGAGAAGCTTTCGGGCTTCGATTCTCTTTCATCGGAGCTCTTCTGTGAAAACCAAAGTGGGATGATAGCAGTGTTGAGAGGAAGCTGTGGCCACCGATATGTCGTCGGCAGGGATGGTGGTGACAGCTGCGGTGATTACCTCATAGATGAGCGGCTTGGAGAGGGAAACGTCGTTGTTTTGGGAGATGGGGGTTTGGTGGTGGTAGTTGAAGTGGTGGGAATGGGAGTGGGAGAGGCGGGTGTAGAGGAAAGGAGGAGGAGGGCGGAGATCATGGCGCAGATCGAGTTTTGGGTTGCGTGAATCAGGAGAGTGAGAGGGAGCGCAAGAGAGACATTAGATTAAATTTGAAATGTCCATTTTGCCCTTCATTGGGTGTTTAAAATCTGAAAAGACTCAGCACATGACGTCATCTTTCGAGTCAAAGTCAAATTTTAGACTAGGTAGATGTAATTTAGAAGTGCAAGGAACCATCGTGATTAAAAAAAAAAAAGAGGGACCAAAATTATTTTAGCCCTAAAATTGAAAGACTAAACTGAATTTTGTCATTTTCTAAACAGAAGAAAGACCGAGAACGTAAAGAAGAAAGATAAATACGCAAAAGTGTGAATTTAATCAATAATAACAGGGTTTTCTGACTAAGCAATGTGAACGCGCTCCACGCGCCTACCTTCCTTCCTTATCCGATTGGCTTTGCTACTGACCGTTAACTCTTCTCCGATCTCTTATCACCGGTTCTCCTTCGATTTACTCCGCCTTGGTGACGGCGTCACCGCCAGTCTGCACCTTCTCCGCCCTCCCACAGGGGAGTGGTGGAGAAGATTTTGTTTCTCCAAGCCTAAATAAGTGATTCCGATTTGATGATATAATTTGCGACAAGTTGCAGGCGGTGAAGGTTATTGAATCTGAGGTGGCTTCTCCTCTCCCTGTAAATTCTGATAGCTATGTTTCACGATTGATGAACCCTCTTAGCCAATATGGCAGCGCTGCATATGAAGACTTTGAGATGACTGAGGATGACTACCATATCACTCCAGGTACCATTGCTCCAAACATTAGTTTTTCACAGCGTGTGAATCATAAGCTGAATTTAGAATGGAGGTGTGCTATTATAATCAAACTTATGGGGAAACCCAATGCTACTAATGCCTATAGCTACATGTATAATGCTCTGAAGAGAAAATGGAATCCCCATGGTCCCTGGCATTTAATTGATCTTCCTAATGATTTTTACATTGTAAAATTCAATTTGCAAGAGGATATGAATGTGGCTTTGTTTGGTGGTCCTTGGATTCTTGCTGGGCAGACTCTGGTAGTGCAACAATGGAGACCTGACTTCAATCCTAATACTGAGAAAATTAATAAAATGGCTGTGGGTTAGAGTTTTGGGACTTCCTGTTAGACACTTCAAGCAATTTACACTTTTTGGTATTAGCAAAATTCTTGGTGATATGGTGAAGATTGATAAAATGACTTTATCACAATCCAGAGGTAAATTTGCGAGGTTTTGCATTGAAATTGATTTAGAGAAGCCCTTACTTCCATTTGTTGAAGTTGAAGGAATTGCATATGGTGTTGTCTATGAAGGCATATCCCTTATCTGCTTTAATTGTGGCTGCTATGGGCATGCCAAGGCTAGCTGCCCTCATTTTGTTCCTAGCCCAACTGATGATACTACCAATCCTGAGGGGAATGTTGGAATTGTAAACTCTGATTTAGCAAATAGTATTCCTGCTGCTACTACTTCCGAACTTGATAAGAGTCATAATACTATTACTAGAACTACAGTTTCTAGCCTAGTTTTTGATATGGATATAGGGGTTGAATCTCAAGTG
Source organism: Rosa chinensis (assembly GCF_002994745.2). Lineage (NCBI taxonomy): Eukaryota > Viridiplantae > Streptophyta > Magnoliopsida > Rosales > Rosaceae > Rosa > Rosa chinensis. The sequence continues at coordinate 38,877,126 of NC_037094.1, forward strand.
AAAGCTAAAGTTGCAGGTCATGGCCCATGGATGTTGATGTCTTACAAGAACAAAAAGGTCAATTCCAATAAAGTTCCTACTAATCGAATGCCTACTCAATCTAGGTCTAGATATGCTCTTCTTGAGACTTATACTGAAAGGGATAATGGTGCTTTGAGAGAAGAACAGCCTACTGTAGTTGAAACCTTAGTAGCAGATGATAGAACTCCTAAGCCTGTTGTGGTTAGCAAATGGAAGCAAGTCCAACAAAAGATGAAAAAGGCTTCTACTGATTCTGGGAATCATGTGATTCCTCCCAAGACCATCCCCTAGAACAAGAACACTACTGACCAGAAAAAACCTTTGAAAGACATTACTAATGGTAAGGCACCTGTTAAACAAATTCTTCCAAGGTTCGATATAGGGAGTGGCTCTAGTCATGCTTCAAGCAAAGGGACCATCACATATCAAGTTAGAAAGACCAAAATTTCAAATCACCACAGCAATACAGGTAAATCTAATTCCAATGCTTCTAGTTCGTCAGTACAGGATACTCATCCTCAGGTTAATATTGCTGCATCTTTTGGGCATTGTCCTCCTGAGAATAATTTTATCAATGCTTCTTGTACTGCTATGGACTCATCTGGAGAAGGTACTTCTAGCAATGGTCAGGTTTGTTCTGCCCATGCTAATGAGCATGCTCAAACTGATATTTCAGAGACTCTTGTTGAAAACACTATCATATCCTCCATTGTGGAGATGGAGGATATGGCTGATCTATGATTTGGGTTTCCACCCTCACTCTCCCTACTACGCTCAATGCATAAAATTCTTTTTTGGAATTCTAGAGGTGCTGGAAGTGAGAAGTTTAGGTCTGATATTATTGATCTTGTTAAACTACATACTATTGACATTTTAGCTCTTTGTGAGCCTCGTGTTCAGTTTTCTAAAGCTAAGGATACTTTGTTATCTCTTGGCTTTACTGATTATAAAATTGTTGAAGCTAATGGTTTTTCTGGTGGCATTTGGTTATTTTGGAGTTCTAATTAGGTGAAACTTGACATTATTGATATGAATTGTTAGTCAATCACAGCTAAAATCTCTCAACCAAATGGTACTGCTTGGACGCTTACTGCTCTTTATGCTAGCCCTACCAATTCAGTAAGAAGTAATCTGTGGAAGTATTTGGAACGTCTAGCCTTCACTCATCATCTTCCTTGGATTTTCATGGGAGACTTTAATGAGCTCTATTCTTGTGTTGACAAGAACTTTGGTACTATATCTGGTAGAATTGGAGGTCTGAAGCATTGGGTTGATAGCAACTTTCTTATTGATATGGGGGCTCTTGCTACACTTGGTCAAACAACAGAATTAAAGAGAGATTGGATAGAGCTTTCTGTACTTGCGATTGGAGAACTCATTTTCCTGAGGCTTTCATCAGACATCTTCCTAAAATTAAATCAGATCACTGTCCAATCCTGCTACAATTACATTCTAATAATTATGTTAATAGAAGGGTCACTCCTTTCAGATTTCAAGCGATGTGGTTAACTCACTGTGACTTTTCTACCTTTGTTGCTGACTCTTGGGAATCCTATAGTGGAGACTTTGTTAAAAAAACCACCGACCTCTCCCATGATTTGCAGCAGTGGAACATCAATATATTCGGCAACATTTTTAAAAGGAAAAATCATCTTCTTGCCCGCATTGGTGGCATTCAGAAAGCTACTGACAGGTATAGTAATCCTTTTCTCATCAATCTTGAGAGTGAACTTATTAGAGAGTATGAAACTTTAAGGGATCAAGAAAACTTGTTTTGGAAACAAAAGTCTAGAGATAAGTGGTTGCAAGGAGGGGATAGAAATACCAAGTTTTTTCATTTAACTACGCTTGTGAGAAGAAGGAAAAATAAAATTAAGGGGCTCTATGATAATGATGGTCATTGGCAGACTGAAATTGGAGTTATATATGAAGAATATTGCTATCGATTTCTTTCAAAATCTTTTTTCTGAGTCTACTTTCTCTGATACAAGATACCTAATTCCATGGCTTTTCCCTCACATTGATGATGTTGATATGAGTAATTTGTGCCTTCCTGTTGACATGAATGAAGTTAAGAAAGCCATGTTCTCTATTGGTGGCCTGAAAGCTCCGGGCTATGATGGATTTCTAGCATTATTTTATCAAAAATTTTGGAGTGTTTATTCAGCTGATGTTTTTTCTACTGTGCAAAATGCCTTCAATTCTAGCATTATCCCTGCTGGCTTGAATCATACTATTATTTCCTTAATTCCTAAAGTTACTGGTCCTCAAAATATGGTTCAGTTCAGGCCTATCAGTCTATGCACAACAATTTACAAGGTTATTTCTAAGATCATTGTTGCAAGAATAAGACCTTTGATGCAGAAGCTTATCAGTCCCAATCAAGTCAGCTATGTTTCAGGAAGACATATATAAGATAATATCATGATTGCTCAGGAAATCCTTTACAAATTCAGAAAATCTACTGGCCATAAGGGTTTCTTTGCTTGGAAGGTAGATCTTTCTAAAGCCTATGATAGACTTAGCTGGAAATTTATTGAATCTGTTTTATATGAAACTCTTCTTCCTGAACCTTTAAGCAAGTTGATTATGAGCTGCATTTCATCCACTAGTTTTCAGATATGCTTCAATGGTGAGCTCACTGACTCTTTTCATGCTCAGAGAGGTATCAGACAAGGTGATCCTCTATCACCATACATTTTTGTTTTGTGTATGGAAAAGCTATCCCACTTAATTCAGTCGACTGTTAATGTTGGGGTTTGGAAAGCTGTGAGAGCTTCACAATCTGGACCTCAAATTTCCCATTTATTCTTTGCGGATGATCTCATGCTTTTCTCTGAAGCTACTGTTGAACGGGCCTGCATACTCAAGAAATGCCTTGATATTTTCTGCTCGTTATCTGGTCAAGCAGTGAGTTATGAAAAATCTCTTATTTTTTGTTCTCCTAATACTAATAAGGACATTGCTACTGACATCAGTTCCATTTGTGGGTCTCCTCTCACTTCTGATTTGGGAAAATATCTAGGTATGCCACTCATTCACTCAAGAGTCAATAAATTTACGTATGTCAGTATTCTTGATAAGGTTCAAAGTAGACTTTCGGCTTGGAAATGCAAAAATTTGAGCTTAGTTGGTCGATTAACTCTAATTCAGTCTGTGACTGTTGCCATTCCTAATTATGCCATGCAAACTGCTAGATTTCCTATGTCAATCTGTGATGATTTGGACAAAATAAATAGAAACTTCCTTTGGGATGATTTAGAGAGCAAGAAAAAGGTGAACTGGGATATTGTTTGCTTGCCTAAATCTCTTGGAGGTCTTGGAGTAAAAAAAGCTACTGATATGAATCAGGCAATGCTAGCCAAGGCTGGATGGAGGATCTTTCAAAATGACCCTGGTTTGTGGGCCTCAATTTATAGAGAAAAGTACTTTAAAAATGATGATCTCTTTGACAAGGATTACCACTATCCAAAGGATTGTTCGAGTACATGGAAAAGTGACTCCCATGGAGCCGATTTAGTGAAACGAGGACTTATTTGGAGAGTTGGAGATGACAAGAAAATTAAATTCTGGATTGATATTTGGCTGCCTCCTCTACCACTCATACACTATGCTCTTCCTGGTGCCTTTATTGATAGCAATATTACTCTATGCTCTTTTTGGGATGCTAATGGTTGGAACATTGACCTGCTATTCTCGCTTCTTCCTTCTGGTATTGTTAATCAAATTGTTCACATTCCTCCTGGGTTTGATGGTTGTGGAGATGACATTCAAATTTGGGGTTGCACTTCGAATGGTTCTTTCTCTGTAAAGTCTGCCTATGGTATCTTTTTTAATGATTATACTGAGAATAACTCTCCTTGGAAATTCATCTGGAGTCTGCCGATTCCCCCGAAGCTGAAGACTTTTTTATGGGTGCTCTGTCATGGGAAGCTCCCGACTAATGTGCAGAGAGCTAGAAGACATCTTACTCATGATGACTCTTGTCCTATTTGTCACATAGCCAGTGAGTCATTATCTCATCTTTTTAAAGATTGTCCTGCTGTTTATTGTATATGGAACTCCTTCTCTTTGCCTGAATCTGTTTGGAACACCTTTAACATGGATTGGGAGGGTTGGTTAAACGCTCATCTCCACTGCACTACTAAAATAAGCGCTGGAGTTCAGTGGTGCTCAGTCTTTGTCTTTATTTGCTGGTATATCTGGAAGTGGAGAAACAAGTTTGTTTTCGATGCCCAATTTCAAATTCCTACAAACCCTAGTATTCTCCTGCTACTAAATGGATTAATGCTCAGACTAAGGTGGATTTAGATAAGGCTTATAATCTCAACTTCCTCAATTGGTTAAAACCTCCCATTGGTTTTTGTAAATTGAATGTTGATGGTACTAGAAATAGTTTGTCTGGCAAAATTGGTGCTGGTGGTGTTATCAGATCTTCCTCTGCAGATTGGATCAAAGGGTTTCAAGTAAACCTAGGCATTTGTGAGGTTTTGGATGCAGAAACATGGGGTTTGTATTATGGCCTTAGGCAAGCTCTTGCTTGTCATATTACTAAGATCGAGGTTGAGTCGGATTCTGCAATTTTGGTGAAACTTATTCTTGATAGTGATGTTTCTATCCAGCCTCTTGGCTCTCTGATTGATTGCTGCAATGCTTTGATCAAGAAGTTTCAATCTTTCTCCCTAAAGCACATCTATCGTGAATGCAATATGGTGGCAGATTGCCTTGCTAAGAACAGGGCCGGCCCTGTGAGTTCGGAGGCTCAAGGCGAAAAAAAATTTGAGGCCCCAAAACCAACATATACATACAGCAAGAAAACTGGGTAAAGTGCTAGATCTTTTCTCCTGGGGTTGACTGCTGAACTCATGAAAGGATATGCAGATCAAGAACTCCAAGCCAGTGTAATGCTTACTACAACAACCTTCAATATCACATTGTCCTTCACCATAGACTAAAGCTCCAAAATCCAGAAGGAATAAGCAATAACCAAGAATTCATTCAATTCAAGATTCAACATTTCAACTGGAAAATGGAAATCTGAAATCAACCCATTTCAACAATTCAAGGAATCAAGGCTATTGGCTAGTGGCTACGGTCTATTGCCAACAACTCAACAAGTCACAAGATCAAATGATCAATTAGATCAATATACGATATGATGGATTCCCAATATACGAAATGAATCATATGATGCTCGTGCTCTGATGCTTACCTAGTCACCCAGAACAGTAGAAGTGTAGAACTCCAGATGATGAGAAGAGGAGGTGTGGTCGCGAGAAGCCAACCGAGCAGTCGCCACTCGCCACTCGCCGAGGAGCAGAAGAAGACGGAGACTCGGAGAGTTGGAGAGGGAGAGAGATATCAGGGTTGCTGGAGCTCGGATCAGACTCGAGAGTGCCAGCGTGCTCCAAGTCTCGGTGATGGCGACAGCGTCTGGGGCAACGGAGGGAGTGTCAACTTCTCCCTTCTTCTCCTCCTTATTTTTTATTTTTTATTTTTTTATCTGCAGGCCTATATAAATTTTTGTCTTTTTTAGGCCCCTAAGAATCTGAGGCCTTTTTTTTTTTTTTTGAGGCCCTTAAAAATCTGAGGCCCTAGGCCTGAGACTGCTTCGCCTAGGCTCAGGGCCGGCACTGGCTAAGAATAGCATTGATCATGCTTATGGAGTCATCGAATTTGATGCTCCTCCTGTTCATGCTGCTAGGGGCATGTTTACTTACTTGGAATGGAAGGGAATGATTACGGGGTAAAAACATTCCTGCATTTACTAACACATAAAGGAATCGGAATGATTCCGGGTACAAGAATTCCTGCGTTTACTAACACATGAAGGAATCGGAATGAATGTAGGTCTCACCTCCTTATCATGAATAGATTCCTGAATATTCAGGAATTCGATTACGAAGGGGGGAGATGGGTTTAGGAATCATTCCTCCGGAATCAATACCGATTCTTTTCTTCTCCCATTCCACTTGTCTCCGATTCATGATTATTTTCCATTCCAAGTAAGTAAACGTGCCATAATGTTTTTCTTGAAGATTTTGATGGAGCTACTAGAGTTAGAAGATCTAGTGTCGGACCTTCTAGTGGTCATGCTTAGCTAATTTTTAGTTTTGTTCTGTTTTCTGAGCCTCTTTAGGTCCCCTTTGTAACCAAAAAAAAGAAAAAAGAAAGATAAACCACAATTATTATACCCAAGTGGAACCAAAACCCCTCATTTCCCATTTGCTTGCTTACTAGGGTTTAAGCCCCGGTTATACCAGAACGGCGGAACCCCTCCCTCACTCTCTCCCTCTCTCTCTCTCAACGCCATGTCACTCTACCGTCTGCTCCTCCGCTCTCTCCGCCGCCCAACCACCACCCCACAACCCATAACCCAATCCCAATCCCTAACCTCCCTCACCCTCCAAAACCCCATCTCCAATCCTCACTCTCTCACCACCACCCGCTCCTTCGCCTATTCCACCGCCGAAGAAGCCGCCGCCGAGCGCCGCCGCCGAAAGCGCCGCCTCCGCATAGAGCCCCCGCTCGACGCGCTCCGTCGCGGCTCCGGCCCGCCGCCTCCGCGCGACCCCAACGCGCCCCGTCTCCCCGACTCGACCTCCGCCCTCGTCGGCCCTCGCCTCAACCTCCACAACCGCGTTCAGTCCCTCATACGCGCCGGCGACCTCGACGCCGCCTCTGCCGTGGCGCGCCACTCCGTCTTCTCCAACACGCGCCCCACCGTCTTCACCTGCAATGCCATCATCGCCGCCATGTACCGCGGCAAGAGGTACAATGACGCTATTGCCCTCTTCCACTTCTTTTTCAACCAATCCAACATTGTTCCCAACATTGTTTCTTACAATAATTTGATTAACACTCACTGTGATGAGGGCCGTGTCGATGTGGGTCTTGAGATTTACCGGCATATCATTGCCACTGCCCCTTTTAGTCCCTCGCCGGTGACGTACCGGCATTTGACTAAAGGGTTGATTGATGCCGGTAGGATAGGTGACGCAGTGGACTTGTTGAGGGAGATGTTGAATAAGGGGCATGGTGCTGATTCTTTGGTTTTCAATAACTTGATTAAAGGGTTCTTGGATTTGGAGAATTTGGACAAGGCCAATGAACTTTTCGACGAGCTTAAGGAGAGGTGTTTGGTGTATGATGGGGTTGTCAATGCCACCTTTATGGATTGGTTCTTCAATAAGGGGAAAGAGAAGGAGGCCATGGATTCATACAGGTACTTGCTTGATAGGCAGTTTAGGATGATCCCAGCTACCTGCAATGTTCTCTTGGAAGTGTTGCTTAAGCATGGCAAGAAGAAGGAGGCATGGGCTTTGTTTGAACAAATGCTGGATAATCACACACCGCCCAATTTCCAGGCAGTTAATTCCGAGACTTTTAATATAATGGTCAATGAGTGTTTTAAGCTTGGCAAGTTTGGTGAGGCGTTTGACACCTTCAAGAAGGTGGGAACAAATGTGAAGTCAAAGCCTTTTTCCATGGACGTGGCGGGGTATAATAATATCATTGCTAGGTATTGTGAAGTTGGGATGTTATCGGAGGCTGATCAACTATTTACAGAATTGTCTTCAAAGTCGCTGACCCCAGACGTAACAACACATAAGACTCTGATTGATGCATATTTGAATGTAGAGAGGATAGATGATGCTCTTAAGATATTTAACAGAATGGTGGATGTTGGGTTGCGAGTGGTTGCTAGTTTTGGTAACAGGGTGTTTACTGAGTTGATTAAGAATGGGAAAGCACTGGACTGTGCAAAAATTTTGAAGAAAATGGGAGAGAAAGATCCTAAACCAGATGCCAGTTGCTATGATGTTGTGATCATGGGGCTTTGCAATGAAGGTGAACTTGACCCAAGCCTTGATTTACTGACAGAAATGGTGAGATATGGCATTGGTGTTCCTCCTGCACTGAAGCAATTCGTACATGAGGTTTTTGAAAAAGCTGGGCGTGGCGGACAGATTGAGAGAACATTAACTGAGACTAGGTACACACCACCTCCTAGAATGGCACAACCACGGCAATTCCCACCCATAAGATCACCTCAAATGGCAGGACCACAGGAATCACAATCAGGAACCTCTCAGATGGCAGGACTGGATCACCCATCATCAGCTTCCTCCCAGATGGCTGGACCATATCAGCCATCATCTGGACCTGCTCAAGGGTCTGGATCACACCAATCCCCATCACAATCAGGGATCCCTCAAATGATGGAACATGTAACAGCTGCTTGATTCTTAGGTATTGTGTTATTGATAAGATGGCCATACGTTTATGTTTTGATTTTGAGTTGGCCAGTGCCCATCATTGTTATGTTAAGTTTCTCTGTCCCACACACTTGTGGTGTGTGTTACCTCAACTTGAGTGTAAGAAACACCATTCTGAGTCGGTGAGAAGAGGTTCCTGCAACTATTAGTTCTTTTTCATATATTATGCAGCTATTAATATGATGACTAGATAATTCTTGTACTTGGTCACTGCGTACAATTTGATATATACATTGATTTACAATAAAGTTATATTTCAATTGTCAAGTACTGTGCAAGTTACATATATGTATGAGCTGAACTTGTTGGCCACATGACATCAGTAAGGTGTATTAAGGACTTGGTAATTATTTTTCTGTGAATTGTTTATTCTTAAATCCTTCTTCATGATCAGGCTTATAGCATTAATATTAATGCACACTAGGCGATCACATACCCGTAACTGCTTCATTTAGGCTCCATTTGGCATTGATTTTTGAGTCAAAAGCTGCTTCTAATCAATATTTTGGGCCGCCAAGCTATTTGGTTTGTTCTCAAAATCTGAGTTTTTTAAAACAATGTTGTTTGTCCCCTTTCAAAAAAACACTGTCTGTGAATGCAGATTTGAGAAAGCAGCTGGACTCCTGCTTTATCTTTCCCGTGTTTATGGCAAATAAAGAACTGGCTTAACTTAAACTAACTTTTCATATCTTGAACATGCTTACAGAAGTTTGCAGTTTACCCATTCTGTCTTCTCTCTCTTAGCTCCTTTTTTTCTTGTGCCTTGATTCTTTCTCTTTTTTTGACTGTATTCCCTTCAGATGCTCTTGATTTCTTCATTAAGAAATCAGTGGGGGTGCTTTGGTACGTTTAATCTTTGGTTTGTTTCTGATAAGTTCATTGTTTTTCCATTTACTTACTTTCTCTAATGATCTAGGCTTGTTTCTCTTTAATCTCTTGAATTCTGCTCAGCTCAGACTTTACAAACTCAAAATATAGGTGCCACCTTCTGTAATAGGTAGTTCTTTGTTTTCTGAGGTCTGATTTCTATCAGACCTTCTCTCCTGAAATTCTTGCTTTCAGACTTTTATTTTTTTGATTAGTTGGGTACTTGGGTATAAGCAAATTCCTAGGAGGATATGAGTGGTTAATTGTTTGATGGAGAATTTGTTAGATATAGTCTCAATTTATCATGAAGTTTTGTTACAGATGCTCTTGTGTTTGATAAATTTCTGATTTTTAGTGTCAACTGTTTGAATTTGTGAAATTCTGTGAGAACATTTCTTGGATACAAGTGAAGTTATTCATTACGCTGACCTTTTGTCACAAGCTAGGTTTATGATGTGGATGTTTGGGAATGATATTAGGTTGTGTAATAATCATGAAGCTGGAAACTTTGCAATTCGACTTCTGTTAATTATCCCTTGTGTTACCTGCAGTATATGTGTGAAGTCTGTGTTTGGTGAGTCCGATGATTGATATATGCATTGCATATTACCAAACAAAGCAATGTTGTTGTTGTTGTTTTTTTTTTTTTGGCAAAAAGACAGAGCAATGTTTAATGTCTTCTCTTTACTCTAATACTTGTCCTGGGAAGGACTAGCAATGTTTGCAACCCAGAGTTAGTAGTTAAAACATGGATAATCATGTTCACAACAAATTTTACCATTTTGTAACGCGCTTCACGCGCTTTCTCTCTAATCTTCCCATTTTCAAACCTTGACCCCGATTGGCCTTCGTTGACTCCACCTTCTCAGGCACTGGTTCTGGCCGTCTGAAGATCCTAGTGGCGAATCCGGTGTTCACGTTCTCCGCCCTTCCACCGGGAAGCAGCGGAGTAGATGGTTCTTTGCTTATGCAAAGGAAACGAGTGAAAAATGGTGGAGATGTTTGCTCCGACCTCGAAGCCTTACGAATGGAGGATCTGGACTCCTGTATTCAGCCTACACCTTCAATTAAAGCTCCGATGAGCTATGCGAGCACCCTCAAAAACCCAGTTGATCGCTACAGACACACAATGATGGAGGACTTTGAGATGACTGATGATGACTGCACTTACACTCAAGGTAAACATGGTCCAAACGTTTCTTTCTCTGAAAAAGTGCATAATAAATTGGATTATGAATGGCGATGTGCTATTGTTGTTAAGCTTATGGGTAAACCAAATTCCACCAACACCTTTGAATTCATGCTGAAAGGTCTGAGACGCAAGTGGGAATTGAAAGGGGGCTGGCAACTTATTGATCTTCCCAATGACTTTTTCATTGTCAAATTCAATCTGGAAGATGACATGAATCATGCTCTTTGTGGAGGACCATGGATTCTGGCTGGGCAAACATTAGTTGTTAGAAAATGGAGACCAGACTTTGATCCTATGAATGAATCTATTGGAAAAATGGCATTATGGGTCAGAATTTTCGGTCTACCTGTTAAATACTTTAAGGATTACGCAGTTGCTAAAATTGGCAAGATCCTTGGGGAAGTTGTCAAAGTTGATCAATTAACTCTTGGACAAGCTAGAGGAAAATTTGCTCGTGTTTGCATTGAAGTTGATTTGAACAAGCCCCTGCGTCCTTATGTTGAAGTGGAATCTGCTGCCTATCATGTGGTGTATGAGGGAATTTCCCTTATTTGCTTTGAATGTGGTTGTTTTGGCCATTCTAAAGAGAAATGTCCTTCTCTTGTCATTGACACCAGCGATGCTCATCCACAACATATTCCTATAGTTTCTGAAAATGATGAAGGTAATAATTCAATGGGAGATGATGTAACTATTGCTCAACAGGCAATGGATACCAATCTTGAGGGAAGGAATTTTTCTCCGGATTCTGGTATCATAAAGGAGGATATGGGACCATGGATGTTAATGAGTTACAGGAACAAGAAGAAGGTTGGAGACACTGGAGGGGCAAGGAAATTTGCTGGGGCTGGTTCTAGATTTGCTGTTTTGCAAGAAGAGGATGAGAATGTCAATCTTGCTTCTCAATAGGTGACCAATAATGACCACACTGAAGATACTAATCCTACCATCGTGAAACTATGGAAGAGCTTTCAAGATAAGAAGAAGACAATAAATAAGGCTACTGGAACCAAGACCATAGCTGCAGCTTCTAGCAAAAGCAATCACAGTTTGAAAGAGAATACTGAAATTGGGAAGTCCAAGTTTTCTCCTAGAATTCCTATGAAAGAAGTTTCGAATAATATTGCAAGCACTAGTAGTGCTAAACCTGCCGTGCATTATCAAAGGAAAACCAAAGGTACAAGTGCTGCAACTGCTAAACATCAGTCCTCTATTTTCAAAAAGCTTTCTTTTGGAAATATGGAGACAAATCTTCTGGGTACTGGTGTTTCAGCGATATTTGGTCATTGTCCTCCTGAGGAGAAGTTGCCAAATAATAAGAAGGTGTTAAGTGATGATAATGCTTCTGAACATTTTGTGGAGCAAACTTTTGTTGCTAATAGCAAGTTGACCATTGACAACACCCTGCCTCCCACTGATGGGGTTGGTATGGTTAATGTCTAACTGGGTTCCCACCCATTACTTTCTTACATCTCATCATGTTTAACACAATTTTTTGGAATGCTCGTGGTGCAGGTAGTGAAAAATTTAGGTATGCTATTCTAGACCTTATAAAAATGTTTTCTATTGATGTTCTTGTCATTTGTGAACCCAGGGTCCCCTTCATAAGGGCTAAAGAGTGTTTACTGCAGGCTGCCTTTACGAACTTTGAAATTATTGAGGCAGAAGGTTTTTCTGGTGGGATTTGGCTTCTTTGGAACTCTTCCAAGGTTCAACTTAACGTGATTGATAGATTTTCTCAATTTATTGCTGCAAAAGTTATCTCTTCTGGTCACTCTCCTTGGATTCTTTCTTTGATATATGCTAGGCCTTGCAATACTTTACGAAGTCAACTTTGGGGACTTCTTGATTCTGTCATTCAAAATTACTCTCTGCCTGTTGTTTTTATGGGAGATTTTAATGAACTTGTTTCTGCTGAGGATAAAAACATCGGCCCTTTTCATGGTAGATTTGGAGGCTTATGTGACTGGATTAACAGGAACTCTCTTATTGATTTGGGCAACATTGGTTCTAAGTACACATGGACTAATAATACCATTAAAGAAAGACTTGACAGGGGTTTTTGTACCTGTGATTGGAGGTTAGCCTTCCCTGAAGCAATAATTAAGCATCTCCCCAGAATGAAATCTGATCAATGTCCAATAGCCCTACAACTTACCTCTACTCGATGCAACACTCCAAGGAAGTCTCCCTTTCGGTTCCAGGCGATGTGGCTCTCTCATCAAGATTTCTATCAATTTATGTCCTCGACTTGCAAAGATGCTTCAGGTGAGTTCTGCTCTAAACTCTCTTAGTTATCTTATGCTCTTAAGACTTGGAATTCCAATGTGTTTGGTAATATCTTTAGAAAAAAGAAAGTGCTTTTGGCTAGAATTGGTGGGATTCAAAAGTGTTGCGATAGATTTGTGAATCCTTTTCTCATTGATTTGGAGGCTAAGTTAATAAAGGAGTACAAATCGATTCGCGACCAAGAAGCTTTATTTTGGAAACAAAAGTCTAGGGACAAGTGGTTAAAGGATGGTGATAGAAACACTAGGTTCTTCCACCTGACCACTATTATTCGAAGAAGGAAAAATAAAATTGAGAGATTAATGGATGATACTGGAAATTGGGTCTCTGATCTTGCTCTGATAAAAGAAATTGTTGTTCAGTTTTTTTAGAAGCTTTTTTCTGTCAATGAGGTTATTGATACGAGTTTTAATATTCCTCTTCTATTTCCTTGTATTGAAACTGAGATGCTTAACTCTAATGCTGTTGAGATATCCATGGATGAAGTTAAATCTGCCTTATTTTCTATTGGAGGTTTGAAAGCCGCTGGCCATGATGGTTTCCCTGCAGTTTTCTTTCAAAAGCACTGGTACCTTTATAAGTCTGAAATTTTTGATATTGTGCATGCTGCTTTTCGTACTGGAATCATTCCTAGTGGCCTGAACCACACACTCATAACACTTGTGCCTAAAATGGTGTGCCCTGAGAATATGACTCAATTTCGGCCTATTAGCTTATGCACCACTATCTACAAGATTATTTCGAAAGTTTTGGTTGCCAGGATAAGACCCCTTATGCAATCTCTGATCTCTCCTAATCAAGTTAGTTATGTCCCGAACAGACATACTTCTGATAATGTAATGATTGCTCAAGAAGTTCTTCATAAGTTTAAAGGTTCAAAAGGTGTGAAGGGCTTCTTTGCTTGGAAAATTGACTTGTCGAAGGCTTATGATAGGCTCAAATGGTCTTTTATTGAGCTGGTCCTATATGAGTCCCAATTACCCCATTCCATTGTTAAGTTGATCATGCATTGTGTAACTTCTACAAGCTTTCAGGTTAATTTTAATGGTGAATTGTCTCGGACTTTCTGTGCTTCGAGAGGAATCAGGCAGGGCAACCCGTTATCCCCTTACATCTTTGTCTTGTGTATGGAAAAACTGTCCCATCTTATTTATTGTGCCATTGATGAGAATATGTGGAAGCCTGTTAGAGCTTCTCAATCTGGCCCTAATATCTCTCATTTATTTTTCATTGATGATTTACTTCTTTTTGTTGAAGCTTCTACTCTGCAGGCTACTACTCTAAAGAGATGCTTGGACTTATTTTGCTCTTTATCTGGTTAAACTGTCAACTTTGAGAAATCCCTCATTTTCTGTTCTCCTAACATTGATCATGATTTGGCTAATAGTATCAGCTCTATTTGTGGCTCTCCACTAACAAATGATCTTGGGAAATATCTTGGTATGCCTCTTGTTCATTGTAGGGTAAACAAGCACACCTACGCAAGTATATTTGATAAAGTTCAAGGGCGCTTAACTAGCTGGAAGAGCAATGTTCTTAGCATGGCAGGTAGATTAACCTTAATTAATTCTGTCTGTTCCTCTATACCTGTTTATGCAATGCAAACAGCCAAACTCCCCCTGCAGCTTTGGCATAACATTGACAAATTAAATAGAGATTTTTTATGGGGTGATGTTGAAAACAGAAAGAGAGTTCATCTTGTTAATTGAGATGTTGTTTGCCTACCTAAATGTTTGGGCGGACTTGGCATTAAAAAAACTGAAGACATGAACCAGGCCATGTTAGCAAAGGCTAGTTGGAGGATTTTTCAAGGTGACAATGGTCTCTGGAGCTCCATTTATAAGTATAAATACCTAGCGAATGTCAATATTACTGGTATTGACTATTCTCCTCCTTCTGGGAGCTCAAGCATGTGGAGGAGCATTGCTCATGGAGCCTCTCTTCTAAGGCAAGGTCTTATATGGAGAATTGGGGATGACATGTGTAACGCCCCAAACCGCACCTCACCAGCTTGGGCACGTCACAGTGCCGCGGGGCTCTAAAATATAAACCGAAAGCTCGATTCACATTCTAGAGGACCGCTAGGCATTTTATTAGAAAACTTTTTGCAAAACACAGCGGAAGCTACCAATGTTTTTGAGGTGAAAATCCTTGAATCGTTAGGCTCAATTTGTTCGTCTAGACTTGAAACTGAATGCTCACTCAAGAGGTACAAAATTTAAGGAATAAGAATTTAGCTAGATTTGACCCAAGAATAGTTTCACACAAGTTCCGGGACACAAAGTTTGAGAAATGGAAACCAGAATAAAGCCCAGAAGGTGGTTTACCAAACTTGTTCTGCACACCCAGATCCGTCCGCCATTGTCCCGTCACCAGTGCACAGTACCTGCATCCATACTGTTGTAGGGGTGAGCTTTCGTCCTCGCTGCTCAACAGGAACTCTACCTCAACTAGACTCAAAACCAATAAACAAATATTTGGGCTGCCCAGTATGAAAACATATTTAAACCAAATATTTAAAAGAACGACAAACTTTAATGTTTTTCAACTTGAAAACCGATGCATGATGCTTAAATAAATACGGCGCCAAAACCAAGTATTACCTGATGGCCAGTCCCATAGACCCATTACACGGCCTTACCTCAAATTAATTTATCACCAGGTAAGCATAGCGAGAGCGTCCACTACCTAGCTACACACACGTACCGGGTCCGTTATTACGATCGGAATACCCGGACGACCGGCGTAACTAACCCTCCGGAGGTTTTGGAGATCGAACCCAAGGAAGTCAGAGCCACCCTTCACTCTCAAGCCATCACATTTCTCACATGGTTTGGTTAGTATGCATTGCATTTGAACATAACCAAACCATACCAACTAACATGCATCATATTAATAAAAATATAAAAGAAAATCACCAACCGAGGAGAGTCCTGAATCCCTACCTGGATTCCGATGCTTTCTCTCACGTACTTCGAGAGTTGCGAACCTTCTGTTCCTCGGGTAGCTGGAGTCACAGATTTCGACATTCCGATAGTTAATAACTTTTGAACAGTTAAACGAAATCTTGACGATTAGTATATCGTCCAAACCAACTTTTCCTGGTTTTACCAAGAGTTGACCAAGGGTTGACCACTTTGACCATTTGACTATGTTTGACCAATCGAGGTAGACTCGATAATTACCTAAATTATCGAACATTGACTTGAAGTTACGTTATCGGCCAAACATATATTGAGTGCACCCGATTACTAAAGCCACCCAATACATGTATAAACATTAATTTCTTTCCTCACTTATTATCAAACCACGAAATACACAAGCAAACCAATAACGACTTTACTAACGAAAGATCTCGAATTTACTTAACCGTTTTGCCGCATAGTAATTCCACGGAATTTACTATGGACACCCAAGCTTTATAGCTTCACCATATTTTTGATTTTTCCACAACCAATTCATTAATCATAACAAGACTCAATCCACAATTGCAAAAGCAGCAACAGATTCCACAACTTAGTCAAACTTACTTCCTAATTCAAAAATAAACTCCAAACACCCAGATTAGGACACACTGACCAAATCGATAACCAGAGGAGCTCCAATTTCAACCGAGCTAAACCAAACTCATTTCAATAGCTTATGATCAACACAACAAGAACAAAGCTCTGATTCAAGGTTCATAATTACCTTTGAAAACTATTCCAGCCATACTTAGTTTCCTAAAACACAGCTGGAACTGGGTTAAGGGTGAACTGATGAGTTTGATGTCCACAGCCCAGCAACCTTCATGATCCTTGGTCTGTAAGTGAAGTCGAGCGAGAAAAAAGCCCAGCAATGCCGGAAAAGCTACCGGCGTCGAAGAATTTCGAAGGAGCCGAAGTCACCCAAGAACGAAAAACATCAAAACTTAATCCAATTCGTAAACTATGTACACAAACGTGTAGAGCATGACGAGGGGATAGTTTTTCATACCACTTGCAGCTCCGACGGTGGCCGGAAATTGCAGAACTCGCCGGAGAGACTCAGACCTTCTCACTGACGTTTCTCCCTCCTCGTCCGGTGCATGGGCAATCGAAGACCATAGGCGTGACGGCGACGACGAGACGAGGCGATAGACATAAATTTCTCGGCCAACGGTGGCCGGACGAAGTAGCGCCGGTCGGACCCTGTTGCCGGTTTCTGGGTTTCGTTTCGGGTCAGAAAGAGAACTCTTATTCTCTCCTCTCTCTCGATCCTTCTGGATCTCCCAACAGAGCACACATATATAAATAGACTGACCCCACTTAAGGATGAACGGCTAGGATCAAGAGGTGGAGTCGGTGGATGGCTAGGATCGCGCCATCTGTTTCCTATTTTCGTAATTTAATTTCTAAAATTCCTCAACTTCGGAAAATAGTAAAAATAATAGTTCGGGTCACCGGAAAATTCCCCGAAAATTTTCACAAACTCATCGTGACGTGTACTTCATTATCCAACTTCTAAATTGAGGATTTCACTTCACGAAATTTTCTGAAAATATTCTCGAGTACTTTAACTTTTATTGAAATCGATAAGTAAATTATCGAACTATTTCACTTAAGCTCGATAAATTTTTCCGAGGCTCACAGCATGACTGCAAAGTTTTGGATTGATCATTGGCTGGGTACGTTTCCTCTCATTGATGTTGCTTTGCCTAGTTATTTGGCTAACATTGATGATACTGTTAGTATCTTTTGGAACAACAATGGATGGGACATTGATAAATTACAAACTTGTTTGCCTGAGACATTTATTCAATAGATCTTGAGCATTCCTCCTGGGTTTGAGGGGTGTGGCCCTGATATTCCAATATGGGGATATACTTCTAGTGGTCGCTTTACTGTTAAATCGGCCTACAATAGCCTTTTTGATATGTCTGAGTCCAATCTCTTCAAGTGGAATTTCATCTGGCATCTTAATATCTCCCCAAACTGAAAACTTTTCTATGGTCTGTTGTTCATGGGAAAATTCTCACAAATGTCCAAAGGGTTAAAAGAAACTTTTCTGGTGATGATAAATGTCATACTTGTGCCCTCATGCCCGAGACTCTTCTTTATCTTTTCAGGGATTGTCCGAAAGCCATGGCTGTTTGGAGAACTTTCAATTGACCTACTGCTGTGAAACACACTTTCAACCTTGATTGGATTGGATGGCTTGCTGCAAATCTCCACTGTAAAGTAATTTACTCTAATAATATTCAGTGGTGTAGTATCTTTGTCTTCATCTGTTGGTATATGTGGAAATGGCGAAATAAGGATATTTTTGATGTTGGTTTTCATAGACCCTATAATACCTCTCACATCATTCTAAATGCTACGATTAAGTGGTCTCATGCTCAATCTAAACTTAACTTGGTGGTTCAATATTGTTTCAATATGTTTTCTTGGACCATGCCTGATGATGGTTATGTGAAACTTAATGTGGATGGCACAAGAGCTGGTCAATCAGGACAAATTGGTGCTGGTGGAGTATTAAATGACCATAATGGTGATTGGCTTGCAGGTTTTATGATTAATGTTGGTAAAGGACACGTCCTTACTGCTGAGGCTTGGGGCTTGCTTTCTGGCTTGAAACTTGCTACTGATTTACAGGTTAATAAGATTGAAATTGAGTCTGACTCTGCCATTCTCATCAAACTCATTGTTGAAGGCTGTGAAAGTTCCCATCCTCTTGGAAGCATTTTGAACAGCTGCAAGTCTCTACTTAATGGTTTTGAAGATGTGAAGATTAAGCATATTTTTAGAGAAAGCAATATGACTGCAGATGCCATGGCTAAGAGCAGCCTCTCTCATGATCCTGAGATTGTTATTTTCAATACTCCCCCCCCCCCCCCCAAGCTTCAAGTGCTTTTATGGATGATATTTGTGGAGTTATGAGGAGCAGAAGATCGAATGTTAGCCTCCATGGGTAGTGTTTCTTTGTGTTTCTTTTTGCTTTAGGCCCTTTGGGCCTCATTGTAACCAAAAAAAAAAAACATGGATAATCAGGTTTCTGGTGGCTTCTTTTTTCTTTTATTTTTTCCCTGGTGTTTATTCTTGGCTGGCTGAGGCTTTGCTACTGTTGGGGAGTAATTTGATGCTGTTGGGTCACTATTTGCTGGTATTTGTAGATTTTGAATGGCGTCTCAATCTGTATTTTCTATTTTTCTTGTAAGATTTGTGATGCAGTAAAATTCATTGCCTAGACACCAGGATCAACAAACTTAAGGTTTAGGGCTTTAACACACTGGTATTTGTACATATTCCCCATCCCCCCCCCCTCCCAGGTTTTTCATTCACACACAAGGCTTCACTCAAATCTTAGGAAAACTCAGAAACACTGAAATTTTTATTCATCAAGACATATCTGGCCACTTGGCACTTAAAGTGTAAATTTGAGCAGATAGCTCATATTAACTAGCATTAAAGACTCATTCATAGCTAGGGCCTGTTACACTTCACAAAACTGAAGCATAAAAGACCTAATAAAGGAATTTAAACTCCTAAACTGAAACTGAAATAATAAAGAAACTTTGAAACTCCCAAATTGAAACTGAAAAGACACGACCTAGAGACTTCTAACATGAAAGCAATTAATCAAACCATATGGAAAGGGAATGACTAGCTGCTCTCTTTTTTCATTTCTTTCGCTCGTAAACCTTAAAAGATTTGACTATGATGTCCTCATCAATTTGTGTTTTCAATTGAGTCAAATATAATTTGGAGTTTTGCTTACCTGGCATTCTACATTTCTATTGCATTGGTAACCAAAGGTTGTGGTCTGATGACAAGGGTGCTAGCTCTGTTTGCAGCTTTGCTATTCTTTCCAATCATATAGCATTTGTTGTTCATTTATATGGCGGCCTTCTTTCATAATTGTATTGTTGGTTCATTCAAATGGTATAGCAGCTTGGCAGATCTCAATTAGTTAACTGCCTTGCTGTTTTGTTTTGTTTTGTTTTTTTTTGTTTCTCTTGGGTGTAGAAATAATTCACTGTTGGTCGTTGATCTTCCATTTGTATTTTCTGGTCAAGGTGTGAGCGTTTAATACAGACTATCACCT
The DNA here is from genome assembly GCF_002994745.2 of Rosa chinensis. Lineage (NCBI taxonomy): Eukaryota > Viridiplantae > Streptophyta > Magnoliopsida > Rosales > Rosaceae > Rosa > Rosa chinensis. Next base: position 38,896,836 of record NC_037094.1, read on the forward strand.
TGGCATGCACCACGCGGTCCACGCCCTAGCTAATATCCTTTTATTTTTTTTTCTTGATAAAAGAAAAAATCATTGAGTTGGCGGTGTTTTTGCAGTAGATTGGAACAATAGGTTTTTTTATTTTATTTTTTATTTTTTTATCTATCAGAAGAAACTTAATTGATAAATAGCATTACAATGAGTCCAAACATATGAAGGCGTCCACTAGACTTCACATTTAAAGTCCATATTAATACATTGTTAGAGGCTTAGAGCCAAAAACTCAAAAAGGCTCCGACTCTAACAAAATAAAGGTTGACTAACTTAGGCTCACTAACTAATTAGGCTTCCTTTGTAAGGTGTTGTGCAACCTTATTGCAATCACGCTTTACAAATCGCCAATTACATAAACTAAAAAACTTAACCAACTACAAAAACAAAGAGTTAACTAACCTGTTTAATTTCATCAACGATGTGACCTTCCGGGCTCAAATCATCACTACCATCATGCAAACTATTGATGACTGTTAAAGTATCATCTTTCACTTCCAAACTATTGAAACCAACATGAAGAGCAAACCTGAGGCCATGCAGAAGTGCTAAAGCTTCAAAAGCTCTTGCAGGCAGTTTGCCAACTTGAGGGACTGTTAGTGCTCCTTTCAACCTACCATGACAATCTCTAATCACCACACCCAATCCACTAAATGAATCTTTGAAGTGATAATATGAGTCATTGAGTCCTCAAATTGTTAGATGTTTCATTAAATTAAGATAAATATTACATTAAATTAAGACAATTATGATAAATATTAATGTATCATATTCTTACCCGCAGCCATGCTACATTCTAGGTACATATAAGAGATTGTACAGGTCAAATTTCCCAACCAAATTGCCTTGCAAATTGAGATGTGGCTATGAAAAGGATCAGTGTTGTTGGCTCCAAGAGAAGAATCAGATTTCACAAAGTTATGCCTTGCGACCAATTTCAAACCTTAAACACACGACCAAAGCTCAGCTATAAAAAGATCTCCCACATTACAATTTGCACAAAGACAACATATCCAACCACCATCATATCAATCACCATCATTATTTTGAAGCAACCCACAGTTGTTGTGCAGCCACTGAAGATAATCTCAAGCCATCAAAATTACATTTTGGGAAAATTATTGGTCACACCCCGTACTTTTTTCTTAAAAATAGTTCAGCCCTCATTTTTTAAATTAAATAGTTTAGTCCTTATTTTCTCTAATTTTCACACAATAGGTCCAAAATGACTATAAAAAAATTATGTTTTCTACCTCTCTCTCTCTCTCTCTCTCTCTCTCTCTCTCTCTCTCTCTTCCCCTGCCGAGTCGACTGAGCGAGTCACCACCATCTCCGTTGCCTCGAAGACGTTGATTTCACCACCGTCTTCGCCGAAAGAGGACTAGATAGCAGTTGGGGATGGAGATCTCGTACCTAGAGTTGGTGGCGGAGCTAGGCTTCGGGGACTGGATGGCGACGTCCATCCACGGCGACCTTGCCATTCCTTCACTCACAGTTAAGCAAGACCAAAACTGACTTGCCAAAGAAGTCACTCAACCCTTACAGTAACCGCAACGTTGTCTAGGTTCTCAGGTTTCGATTTCGATGACTGCTCCAAGGGATATCTGCTGCAGCGGTCATCGATGTTGTCACCGCAGGGAGTGGGAAATGATCAGAGCATTAGGTTGGGGTCTACGTCTGGCTCAGTCTCCGAGCTGACAATTCCAGCGGATGATCTGAATCTTCCACCGCCGTCTTTCTGAGCCGTGAGAGAGAGAGAGAGAGAGAGAGAGAGAGAGAGAGAGAGAGAGAGAGAGAGAGAGAGAGAGAGAGAGAGAGAGAGAGAGAGAGAGAGAGAGAGAGAGAGAGAGAGAGAGAGGGAAGTGAGGGGTAAAATGGTCATTTTGGACCACATTATGTAGATTTGAATGTCTGAGGAGTAATTTGTTAAAATTAGGATGATAAGGACTAAATTGTCGATGCCCTAAAAGTATAAGGTGTAACCAGTAATTTTCCCTTACATTTTACTACTCTAAAACACAAATGACCATATTTATTTTCAACACTCTCTACTTGAGGTGTAAGTTGTTTTCCATTTTGAGCACATTAATTATATAAAATCAATATTGCAATAGTTAACATAGTTCACAAATTTCAAATTAGGGCTGTCAATGGGTTGGGTTTGTGTCGGATCAAGGTATTTGTGGTGTCACAAGATACAAACCCAAACCCAACCCATTTAATAATCGTGTCAAAAATTTAAATCTAGACCCAACCTATTTATTAAACGGGTTACCCGTTTCTAACCCGCTTAACCCATTTACCAAATAGCCGTGTCATGTTAGACAAAATGACCAATTTAAGGGTTAACAATGTGACCCATTTAACTAAAAAATTTAATTAAATTCACTAAAAACTCCACAAGACAAAGAATATAACCTATGATCAAATACTCCCAACGTCCAAAAGTTTAAGAAGAAGTATAGCATAATCGAGTTATATGGGTTCCCTTCGTGTTGGCAGGTTGACCCGTGGCCGACCCATTTATTAAATGGATCATGGCGGGTTTACCCACGACCGACCCTCTTTTTAATCATGCGGGTTCAACCCGCTTTATTTCGTGGGGATCAAAATTGAAACCGCACCGCCCGCAGCCAATTGTCCTGAAACGACAGATAGCATAGAGCGTCGTCGCCGCCTCTTTCTTCTCCTGACCCTTGCCGTCCCTAAGGAGAAAAAAAAAAGCTCGAATTGCATACGGGTATGACCCGATTGTGGCCTTGTTGACCTCCACGACGGCCAAGTTGGTCAACATTGTCTTAGCCATGGCCCGGCTGTTCGGCGAGCCACCTTGCAGCACCGCCACGACTCTAGCAATCGCTCCTTCTGCCACCAGACCCACCTTGTTGTCGTCGTCCAAGCTCACATTCAGCAGCAAAGTCAGGTCCTTCTCCAGCAGGCTCGGCTCGTCGGAGTCCACGCACTTCAACATGGAGGTGACTGTGCCAAAATCCGTCAGCTTGGCGTGAAACGCTGTGCCCCGGTTCGAGAGGCGGTTGGGCTGGTTGAGCGAGTCGAGCTTTGAGGCGGATGAAGGCTAGTTTGTGAAGGAATGGGAGGAAGATAAGCTTAACCTCGAGGGAATGGAAATCTAAAGAAACGCAAAATGCAAGGCCGGGGCATTCACGACATTTTACAATCCCAGGTGGTGCCACATGGCGTATCCAGGTTGCCACGTCACCATTTCACAGTCAATTTGGAAGCAAACGTTAGGAATGGACCAAATTGGGTTAAATTTAAATGTGCTAGGAGTAATCTGTTAAAATTGAAATTACAGGGACTAGATTGTTGTCACCCTCAAAGTATGAGGTGTGAATAGTAATTTCCCCTTTAAAAAAAAACATCTCATCAAACAAAATAAAAGCCAAAAAACTCATTTAATTTGATAAAAGCAATGCTTTTGAGTCTAAAAAGTAAGTCCCGCACTAACAGCAAATGCATCGGTGGCTTGATTGGTGGACCAATTGGGCAATTACTAACAATTGGGTAATGCACCAACAAAATATTGCCTGACTAATTGCTGGGGCCAACGTGAGGACTAGTTGCCTGGGCAATTGGTTGACTGATTATTGCCCAACGAAATGCCCGACTGGTCAAGGTGGGCTCCATATCTGCTGCCAACAGTTCTATTTTGAAAACACACAAACATGCAACAGTTTAAAATTATAGCCGTTGGATCTCAATCCAATGGCTGTAATTAAATATCAATGGAAATTTTTTTCTTTTTGTTTTTACCCAAAAATTGATTCAAAAGATTTAAAAAAAAAATCTGAAATTTATTTCTAAAAATTCTATAAATACTCATTCCTTCCCCTTAATTTCTCACACCAAATTTAACATTATTTTAAATTAATGAATTATTCAAATTTGAAGCGTGAATAGTAGATTGGTAGGCAAATTGCATTTCATTGGTGCATTGTGTAAGTTAGAGGCAATTGCCAATTTAAAATGAATAGTGAATTGGTAGTACCAATTTAGTTGACAAATCAGCAATTGTCCTTGTTTTTGGCTCACCGGTGCATTTGCTCTAATGTAACTATTTTACACACTATTCAGATGAATTTATATCACTATTATAGTCAAAGGTGCATACCGATATAAAAAGAAAAAAGAAAAAAAAGATAGAGATAAAAGACTCGTGGTACACTTGGGGTCTTGGGGGTTACAGGTTGGTGAGTCAGACGCACGAAGTGACTGTTGATATTCAAAGCTCTCGAGTTTTACAGTCAGCTTTCCAACCCATGTCAGGCAAGGACAAAAACAAACAGCCAAATTTGACTACCATAAGACTCCTTCCGTTTCTCACTTGTTCACTCCCATTCCATTCCCATAAACCCTAATTTGGCGAATGGGCGATCCTCTGGAGAGACTTGAATCAGAGGACGCCGGAGGATCGAGCCTGAAGGACGACGAACTCTGCATGGAGATCGACCCGCCTTTCAGAGAAAGCACCGCCACGACCGAGGACTGGCGGAAGGCGCTTGCCAACGTCGTCCCCGCCGTCGTCGTTTTGAGGACCACGGCGTGTCGTGCCTTCGACACTGAAGCCGCCGGTGCTAGCTATGCCACCGGCTTTGTCGTCGATAAGCGCCGCGGGATCATCCTCACCAACCGCCATGTTGTCAAGCCTGGTATAATTCACTGCATTTATATACCGTGCTTCTTAGTCTTCTTAACACATTTCTTTCTGGAATAAGCAGTCAGTTTTGCTTTGCTTTGCTTTCGAATTCGAATCTCCCAGTAGCTAACAATCGCTTAAGAAAATCGATTGGATGAAGTTGAAGCTGTGTTTTGCTTCACTAGTAGATTGGTGGTTTAGGGTCTGCATAGGGAAATTGGAGTTTAGAAAATGCAATTACAATTCGATCACGTCTGTCTTGATAACCGATTTTTCAACCAACTATCTGGAGTCTGCTATTGTTTTAATGCAGATTAAAAAAAAAAAAAAAAAAAAAAATCTCAGAACTCCAATTTTCGACGGTGAATTAATTGTCCAAGTCTGGAGAGGATACACTGACATCTGTTCCTTTCTTTTCAACTGGTCTTATTATGGGGATCTCGAAGCTACAATGCTTTCTTTTCATTTCAATTTGATTTGATTGTGCAGGACCTGTAGTTGCGGAAGCTATGTTTGTGAATCGCGAAGAAGTTCCAGTATATCCTATCTATAGGGATCCGGTCAGTAATTTATATAGGTTTAATTTATCATATGCTGCCATTGCCTTCTGAGTGTGAGTATACTAAAAAAGGGTCATTTCTAAGTATAAGGATGTGGTAGTTTGTCAGCGAAGTCCGCTTATAGTTACAGGTAAGGGATTGTTGCCCGGGTTGTCTTTGAAAGTTTCCATGGTCAACATCCCTCTACCGGCCGATGACCATTGACGTGCTGTGAGTAGCCTCAATGTGGCTTTGCCCAGCTGTTTTGGATGTACCAGTCTTGTGACTGGTACAAACATTATCAATATCTCTTTAGAGTACATATATTCACGCCAACAAGGTTAAGCCTTGTCTAACAATTTCTATGGTCTTGGGGTTTCTCCACTGCCAATTGGTTGTGAGTTGGACTCTCAAATTTCTTCCTTATATCCACTTGTCTAGGACCAACGGCTGCTGCTTTTCTGTGATAATAAATGTTGTCCAAGTGTTTGGCCTATGTTACACCACATTTCAGGGGCGCATGTTGAGAGTATATATATATTGTCTAGGGGCTCTTCACTACCCTTTTGTTTTTGGTTAGATGTTCAATTTTTTCTGATCTCTTATAGGACTTGAAGAGAGTGGACATTAACAAAGTGGGTAAAAAAAAAAAATGGATTCGCTACTTTTCTTTTTTGTCCCTTTCGAGACCAATACTTCATCAAACAGAGTCAGCAATGCATAAACCGGCAAGTAGTGCACTTGCAAAAGCATAATAGTAAAAAAAAAAAAAAAAAAAAATAGTAGTCCACTACAGATACCATTCCTCCGTTCAATTTACATAGCATATGCACTGTTGTTAAGGTGCATTTAAAGATGCAGAGCGTCATTCTAAACAGGACTATCAAGTATTTTCTCACATGTAGCCTAAAACAAACGTGTGGACTCTTTCTACAGGCACACAAATAGATGGCTTTACAATTAGTGTTTGGAATTGACATATTATGTCTACCCATTGCTAATATATCTTTTTTTTTTCTTTAACAGGTTCATGATTTTGGCTTCTTTTGTTATGATCCTGGTGCAATACAGTTTCTGAAGTATGAAGAGATTCCTCTTGCCCCTGAGGCTGCTTCTGTTGGATTAGAAATCAGGGTTGTTGGTAACGATAGTGGTGAGAAGGTAAGAAACATCACGCTTGTGCTTTGACTTTACGAAAATGTTCTCATGATCCATATGATTTCTTAGTCAGCTAAGATCCAATATTTTTACGGAGTTATAGTTTGAGCATCTGACTGTATGCATGTTACCACCTTCTGATTCTATAGTTGACTTGAAACAAAGTTATATTTTCACTTCCAAGTTGTCTGCAAGTTTATTTTATTTTATTTTAATTTTTTTTATTTTTTTAACTAGCATCCAATTGATACATACATTACACAAACTTTCTTAGGATCCATATGCTTGACTTTTTAGTCGTGGCTAAGATCAATTTTCAGTATGGAGTTATAGTTTGAGCATCTGACTGGATGCATGTCATCTGATTCTATAGTCGACATGAAAATGAAGTTTTAATTTCATTTCCACTTCTTATTTAGTTTTGGCTATGCATGTGCTTGTTCTTAGTAGTGTTCTACTGTTGATTCTAGGGCTTTTCTAAGGGACTTGTTCACTATTTGTAATTCCTTCTTATCGACAAAACTCTGTTTTGATAAAAGAAAGTTTTACCTCCACTATCTAACAAAAGGAAAAGTACTTACCATGGCTCCTTTGCCCCAGTTGTATTAAGAGATCATGTTCATGTTTTCTTTGCTCCCGGTTATTTAGATCTGTCGACGATGGTTTTGACTGGAGGCAAGGCCATGATGATGGCAAATTACCATGTACCTTACAGTTCTTCCCGATTATGATTAATACCTCCAATGATGTTTGATTTTGAATAATGGCTTAGTGGTAAAATTAGTGCTTACATGTGTATTTTTGTGGACACTTCTTCTGCCTTGATGATGTTTCTTTTTTGTTTCCTGGCTATGTTATATAATTACTGGATGTTGGCTTACCGTGATTTGGTTTGTCTTGTAATTATGTCATCGTCCTTTAATTGATTCCACTTTTTTTTTTTAGGTCTCCATTTTGGCTGGTACTCTTGCCCGTTTAGATAGAGATGCTCCTTATTACAAAAAGTACGTACCAGCTTTTCTTCGTCTTATTTTAATGATTTATTTTTCGTAGTCATCTCATTCTACTGTATTTAAGAAGTTTATTTATGGTTGTATGATTTTTGTCATTTATTATGAATCAAATGAAATAAATACATCCAGCAGTCAACATGGGATCCCACCTCACAAGGAAAATATAGAATAGCTGATAAAACAGTCTTACAACCCTAACTCAAAATACAACTGATACTCCATATTTCCGTAGAACTTTTTCTTGCATTCCACCCCAATGCTGCATGTAAAGCTCTGTTGTCCAGCACTGAATCATAACAAGGGATGGAGGACAAGGCACGGACTTAGTCCTACTGCTGTGGTATGATGTGGGGTAGACGTTCTTCAGATTGATTTCTGTCTGGACTAGGCGATCCAGTGGACATGTACAAAATCCAAATATTTCTACCAAGACTGGCTAGGATGCCTCATAATATTTGTGTTTATCGGTCTATTTGGCTATAGGCTTCTGATTTTTTTTTTGCAGCTCTGCGACAGGCCCTCTTGCTCCAGATCTGAGCACAGATTTAAGCTTTGTTTACTCAGCCCCAAATAGTAGTGTTCCATTTTAATGGTATTAGGTTGTTTTGGATACACAACCAAAATAAAAAAAGGGTTGTTTTGGATCAACCAAGGAAATATACTAAGTACTGAAGGGGTATAATTCAATTGCAGGAGAAATGTTCAAAGTGATGCCTATTGTTAAAAAGAAGACTTGAATCTTTAGCATCCAAATGTTTGGGACAAGCCAGGATTGGAAAATTGACAGACATTAACCCATGGGAAATCTAACTTCAGAAAGCTCTATCTGGTGCATCTAAGGGATTAAAATTCCTCTGATGGCCACGTGTCACTGTATACCTTTTGATGAAATATTTTTTAAAAGTAACTATTGAAGAAATAAAAGGAAGAGCTTTTCAAGCAACAGACTATTATATGCAACTAACCAACATAGCTGTTTAAGCAGAGCAATTCAACTTGGTATCTGTAGTATGAATTCTTAAATGCACACCACATTACTTCAGATTTCCTCCGGAAAATCATACTTTGTTCTGCCCATCCTGCATGACAGAAGACTACTTACAACCTTTCTTGTCATAGAAGAGAAGCTTTTAATTTCAAACTCTTAATAAACTACAAGAACATGATTCATAAAATTTCAACTAAGCCAAACTATACTGACTAATATGTATTCAACAGACCTTGTATTGAATACTATCTATAAGTGTTTATTTTATTTGGTGGAAACAATATATCTGATAGAGGTTGCCCACCCCCCTCCCAAAAAAAAAAAAAAAGGAGGTCAGTCTGGCAATCTATGGCAGATGATAGCCAAAATAGTTCTCTCCATTTAATAGTTTTTTTGTTATAAATTGAATGATTTTTACTCCTTGTTCTGATTAGCAATGGTGGTCTTTCTTTGGCAGGGATGGCTATAATGATTTCAATACATTCTACATGCAAGTAAGTGGAATATGTATATATGTGTATAATATATTATATACATATATATCATTTTGCTTCTAATTTTTATTTTATGCTTCTGACTAGTTTTCCGGAGTCCTCTGCTGGAGTAAATTTTGGGTTTAATATTTTTAGTCAATACAGTCTTGCGTAGAGTATTTCTTGTCAGAAACTCTATGACAACAGATCTTAAGCGCTGTCTATCAGTGTTATAATCACCCAGCCGCTGGATAAATTTGAATTAGTGATGAACTCTTGTTCGTATTCCGTCCGACAACTGAAATTGGTTGGGTCCGGGCAGCTGAATTTGCACAGCTCATGTGACCTTTCTGTTTCTTTTGAAAGGTCGTTATTGAGCTATATTTTATTATGTGGTGTTTGATGAGAATAGAGCAAAAATAAAGAAAAAGAAAATTCCATTTCAAAGATTTAAAATGGATAATTTAATCATCATAAGAAGAAGAAGATTTATGCTTAGAAGACAGAATTTCTTGCTTATGTTAATGAACCTTAACATGTGGGCAGTTCTAGTTGATGGGATGTGGCAGCCAAGTTCAGATTTAAACTAAGTTCATGATTTCATCAAATTACTAAGCACCATATAATTTAAGAGTGTTCTTTAGCACATTAGAGTGTTGTTCCTCCACTATATTCATCCGTGGTGGGAGATCCTCTATACCCAGAGTCAGTTTAGTATTGAATGGAAGTAACTCGGCAACCACCACATGTGAAACTCGAGGTCATTATTTTGCAACCTGGGGAGAGATGTGGGAGCTAAGTCGAGGTCGATTTTCCATGGACCTCCTGCTAATATATTAATGAACTTTGTTTCATATATGAACCATTTAATTAAGAGCTGTTCTTTGGTATGCCTTAAGGTCCATTATGTTAAATTTATTGTCATAGATTATTCCCAAGTGCATTAGTTTGAGGTTTTCCAAGATTCGTGTATCAATGGCTCTATAAAGAAATAGGGCTTTGTTGTGATAGGTCCAAATAGCTTCTGTTGATGGCATAACTGTTATTTTAGAATCTATCACAGTTTATATGTTAATATTATGCTGCATTCTGGAAGGTATGAGGCTTTAAAATTTGGATACAAACATACAATACAAACTGTCATTCTTCTAAAAATGTTTTATTTGGACAGAGGAGAAGGATACAAGGAGTTCTTAAAAAATCTATGGCCTAGGAAAAGGAAACATAAAAGAAATAGAAACAAAGAGGCTAGCAGCCAGAATAAGCAAGAAGTGAGCCTCACTTTGCAAATGCTAACAGATTCAAAATAGTAGAAATATTCCAAAAAAATAGCAGTACCATCATTGTCATCTCTATGATACGATGATTTTCAGTGTTTTGTTGTTATTGCAGCTTTACCCTAAACTTCCATTTGTATACTCATTAATGTTTTTTTTCCTATAGGCTGCATCTGGTACCAAAGGTGGGTCTAGTGGCTCTCCGGTGATTGATTGGCTAGGTAGGGCAGTGGCTTTGAATGCTGGTAGCAAGTCATCAAGTGCATCAGCATTTTTTTTACCATTGGAACGAGTAAGTGTACATCATATATCTGGGTTTAAATGCCACTTTAACCCTTATTTTTGAGCCAAATCTCATTTTACGCCATCACTTTGCTAAATGGTCAATCTGCACCCTCTCCGTCAATTTTCAACATGTGTGATAAGTGCTTTTGTCATTTCAAGTCTGGGTCCAACTTGTTACCATTTGGGTTCCACTTCACATCTTCCTCTCCTCATACCATGTGGATCACGTGATGGGGTAAGTTTTACTCATTTCAAGTGGGACATACACGGTATCAAGTCAAAGTCTGACTTGGAATGTCGAAAATACCCATCATGGATTGGTGTGTAAAGGCATTTTGGATAGAAGTGTTGGAATTGACGGAGATGGTGTGAATGAATATTTTACCCTAGAGAATTGTGTAAATTTACTGTTTAGCAATATCAGAGTGCAAAATGACATTTGCAATCAAAATGAGGGTGCAATTATCGTTTACTCCCCATATCTACCGAAATACTAGGTTTACATGATGTAAAAATTCAAATTTGGACAAGAATGACACGAATTTATTCAAACTGCAGGTTGTGAGGGCATTGAAGTTTCTCCAAAATGGCAGAGATTCTTTTGTCAAAAAATGGGAGGCAGTTTCTATACTGCGTGGTACGCTTCAGGTTTGTGTTTGAATTCCATCTTAAGTAAAGTACTCCAATTTTTTTTTCAAACAATTTATTTCATGTATATCTATACCGGTGTTTACCTAAGTTGAATTTTTTTGAGCCTGTTGGTTAAAACTGTCTGGAGTTGCAGATCATGATGTTAAAAGAATTGTTTTTGCTGAAATGAAATTTTGAAAACATTCTGGTACAGCCTTTGTTATATTTTGGTATATTGGAAGGCAGCCGTGGTCTGTGATGTAATTTACTAATTTATCTCTGGTTTCGGTTGTTTTTATCTATTGTGGATCTCCTGTCGACTTTTATTGTATCATTCTCAGTGACCTCTTGGCAGCTATAGTCTAACTCATCCCTCATATTCTCACAAGAAGTGGACAAGATTTTGAATCTAGGTCATCAAATTAGATTGGCCTGCTGCAGTTAGTTAAATTAAACTTGGTGTTTTGTTCTCCTCTGATTGGAGTCTTTTCTTTCTAATGGTGTCAGTTCTTTAATCAGCTGCCATGCTAAGATTAAAAGTTCCATTAAATTCCTGATGTACTTGAAAGGTGCCTGTCCTTGAAGATTAAGTGCCTTTCTTTCATTTGCTTATTTTGCTCATATGTCTAAGATGCTAAGTTGGTAGTTGCATGTTTCACATGTTCAGATTTGTATTTTTTTTTAAATATTATTTTTTGAATGTTGATACAGTTTTCACGATTGTTATTTTGATGCAATGAATGTAATTTATGATGTAGGTAACTTTTGTCCACAAAGGATTTGATGAGACACGGCGACTTGGTCTTCGAAGTGAGACGGAGCAGGTCTTTTATCTATCGTATAATTGTCCAATCTTTCATAATTGTGATGAAAAGTGGGGTGCCTCAAATGACTCGTGCATTTAATTTGTTCAGAGGGTTCGACATGTGTCTCCACAGGGTGAAACTGGAATGCTTGTTGTTGAATCTGTGGTGAGTATGGCTGCACAATTTGATACTGCATAATTTTTTTTTTCCTTCTGTTGGATGTAATGCTTGCTTCTATTTTCAGGTGCCAGGCGGTCCAGCTCATAAGTGTTTGGAGCCAGGTGATGTTCTTGTTTGCATGAATGGGGAAGTAAGTTATGCTGTTCCTCTGGTTGACTTTGTGATCTATAGAAGTGAGCCCTTCTTATGAAGGACATGTATAATATTTGCTGCATTTGGTTTTGTTCTTTAGACATCTGACCGTTGCTTTATTTCCATATGTTGGTATGAATTGGTAAATTTTATTCTGGGATCATCACATGGGGTAGGAAAATGTTATGGGGATCTGATTGAATCTAGTTCTAACTCATTGCAACCTACTCTCTCAAGATCCTAACAATTTTCTGTCAACATCACTTTAAGTGTCAATTTGACTGTTAATTGTTGACATGACATCAGAGGGCCCATGAAATCAAAACCTCTGAACTCTCTTTCAGGGGTTGGCAGTGGTTCCGGGGCAATTAGATCTGGTGACTGAAATTGGGGTGGTAAGAAGATGTTGCAATTTTGGATCGTAGGTTTCAATGTGTTAAAATTTGAAGGAAGGGGGAATGAAAAGAAAATATCACTTCTGTTTTTTGCACTTGGAAACAACTTAAATTTGTTTACCAATCCATAGAGTCAGGTTTCCTGGAACAGCAAACACTTGTATTAACCTCATATAATTTACTATGACTAGTTTTCTCCTTTTGATAAAACATATTTTGAACCCCTTAAATATATGATTAATGTGATAAATACAGTTCCTTCTCCTGGTCACCAGGTGATAAAGGAAGATATGGCCACCCACCATTAACTTAGATCCAGTGGCATTAAAAGCTCTGAATCTAAACTTAAAAGTTAATAGCATCTGATAGAACTACTGCCTGATGCAAACACACAGGACAAGAAAGGAGTCCAATTTGAAACTCTTCTTAAAGCTGCTATGAGGATTCACAAACAATTAAGCTGATTAAAACTGAAAAGAACGAATCACAAAAACTATGGATTGGTGAGTGTGCTTGGTTGTTTTTAAAGAGACTCAAAACTCACGAAAACCCAAAACTAAAGTTGAAATTGAAGGAATGGAGGGTGGTGGGTTAACTGGCCAGTACCGATTTTGGGGCCAAAGTGGTGCTTCATTTGTTATTTTTAATTTTAGGGAAAGTTGGTTCTTGCCTTGTTGTTTGAGAACTTCATCGAGTATTTTGATTGAACTAGGATTTCTATGGTCTTTTGGTTCTTTGCTGGGATTGAGGTGAAGAGTTAGAGATTATTATGCAGACATAATTCGAAAGAGAGAATCATGGGTGGGGGTCTAGCCGCATCATATTCCCATCCGGCAGCATGGGCATGCTTTCTTTTAGAATTATCTTTGACATTTGTGTTTGGAATCCTTATTGCTGTTTGATCTAATATTACTGTGGGTATACATATTTTGATTGTTCACCCAGTGACCTAGAGAACAGAACTGTTTTTGACCAAAAAAAGAAAAAGAAAAAAGAACAGAACTGTATATGTATTTCTGCTTTATAAATCATGATGTATTCCAGGATTTAACTTATTATTTTTCATTTGTTTCGGATCCATTTTAATGTGGGGAAGAAAGTGAACAATTTTCCTTTGACATATTTACCCAAGTGATACTAAGTTAGATTTCGTATTACTTACACATCAAAATTCCATATGCAGGTAATTACCCAATTTCTCAAAATGGAGACATTACTTGATGATAGTGTGAATCAAAAAATTGAAATACAGATCGAAAGGGGCGGCACACCATTTACTGTGAACTTGCTGGTGAGAGTTGTTCTTTTTTGGTGTTCATGCTTTACCCCGAACAGTCTCATGTGTTGTCTCAAAAGTTGGGCGCAGCATCTATCAATTGGTGCACTATTCTGCAATACTTAGCAGAGCTGCTTGCTTTTCTTGGCTTATATTCTTAGTATAAGTATTAAAGTTCAATTGTTAGACCATTGCCTTGAAATTAAATATATAGTGGCTGAATTTATGGTATATTGCAAATTTTGGATTTTTGATACTAAATTTTATATTCTCAAAGCTCTGAATATCTGGGTCTCTGTTGTGGAGTAAATCCAGAAGCAATGAGACTTTGGCCCAATTTTATAATCCTTTGAGAGAAATTCTTTCATTTCTTGGACTGTTCAGAAATTCATTTCACAGCCACTTATTCTGGAAGTCCTTTATCTCTTTCATATGCTAGACTGCACATTTCTGTGTGCTAGCATTCAACCTTTGAGATCTCGGCATGCAACTTGTTGATCTGTATCATTTACTTGGTTGCATTGTGGTGGTATTGTGTCAGTTTCAGTTTACACTGTTATAAATATAGTTCCTTCCCATTACCCAAAATTAATATCATGACCAATAAATAAAATAGTATCCTGTTCATTTCAGGTGCAGGATTTGCACTCAATAACCCCTAATTACTTCTTAGAAGTAAGTGGTGCAGTGATACACCCTCTCTCGTATCAACAGGTTGGTAGATTATTCCTTTTATTTATTTATTTATTTTTTTGCCTGCCACATTTGAAGAGTGTTACAAACAAGTAGTTGATGCAGTCTGCTAAAGGTTAGATTTGGATTGCAATTGCACATTTTTGGCATGATGTTAACAAGTTGTTTGCATGTTGCATGTGAGAGTTGGTTAAAATTTTTGGATGGCAAAATATAGAAGAAGTTTTGAAGATTTCGGAGGGTGTAGGGTTGGGGGAACTTTTGTCAAGAGTGAAATATCTGGCAGTTTATAAGGCTTCTATTTCAGTGGAATTTAGAGGTTGCATCACTTGTTTAATTATGATTGACTGGAGGGCATCTGAGTCTAGGCTTAGTTTCTTTGGGGGTCTTATGTCCATCAATTAAGAGTTTGCAGTGTTGTTTTTTCAAGACTTTGGTGTTTTTTCTTGTTACTTCTTGTCCACTTTATTGAATCATTTTGTTTATTGATCAACAAATTTGTTTTATTTTCAAAAAAAAGAAAAAAAAAGAAAAATAGAGTTGCATGAAAAACAGAAAAACTGGCCACATGTAACTCTGTTGGGCTTGCCTATGAATCATGTTTTTTCATTGTGGTTTGTAATTTTACATCTTTCCTCACGGCTTTTGCTTTCATCTAGATTGGCCTGATCTGTTTTAGATTGAAAGATTTCACTATATATTCCTAAATTTATTCCTAAATTTTGGCTTATTTAACTATACTTATGGTACAGGCTAGAAATTTTCGCTTCCAGTGTGGCCTTGTGTATGTGGCAGAGCCAGGGTATGTTTGCTTAATCTTGTGGTCTATGTTTATCTTAGTGTTATTACTAAAAGTAAGACACACGATGCTGGTGTCTGTTTATATATCAGGTTGCCATTTGTTGCTATGAATGCAGTAATTATAACTGTAATGATATTTAATGATCTGCTTTAACTCTTCCTGTTAGAAGCCAAAGGAAAATTTTATCGAAAAGTTTTCTTACTACCATCTTGTGACTTTGCAAGTATTCCTTGAATTGTTTCTATCACATAACAACAATGGCTCTGGGCTTATTGCAATAAATTTTTTATGGTACAGACTATTCAATCTGTTTTTCTTTCCTGTTTTCTGTTCTTATACGACTTGATGATGAGTTACATTGTGGCGTTGATTGTCATGTGACACATCTTAATTCACATTCTAGCTTTTTTTATCATATACTACTTTGTTGCTTTAATTTCTATTTTGATGGGAACATTACTTTAAGTTGTGATGCTAAGGTGTCTTGGTTCAGAGGTTTTGATAATGAAATTGTGTAGTAGGGATCACAGGCTTTTCTGTCTTTATTATCTTTTTGCAGTTTACCTCTAGAAAATTGGCCTAATGATTTATTAACTTGAAATGTTGCAGATATATGCTCTTTAGAGCTGGAGTTCCGCGTCATGCTATCATTAAGAAGTTTGCTGGTCAGGAAATATCACTACTTGAGGATCTAATTTCAGTGCTATGCAAGCTATCTCGGGGTGCTCGAGTGCCATTAGAGTATATAAGCTATGCAGATCGTCATCGGAGGAAGGTATATGTTGATAAAATCATGCATCATATTGCAGTAATTATTGAAATAGAATAGTTATCCAGTGAGATGCTTGTAAGTTATACAGGATTGTACGTGTTGAGTTTGCACAACTCGTCTTAGAGATTACTAAATGGAAACTGAAACAAAGTTCTGTTTCCAAACAATGGTGCCTACTAGTTACTAAATAGAATAGTCTTGTAGTGTGACGTTTTGTACAAAACCCCGCAGATGCTCATAAATTTTTAATGTTTATTCTTTTCATGAGACACAAAATTCAATAGGAGACAAATTACTACTAGCCTAATGGACGAGCGGTCCAGCAAACAGAGATAAGAATGACCACAAAGCCAGAAAATTTCTGAACAAGGCATCCCCCCTTATCCAGAATATTTAAGCTTATAGGATTTGTCTTGAAATGTTTTAACATGGAAACCAAAGAAGAAAGCAATCTCTCTTTTCCCAAATTCCCACTTCTTCCTCTTGGTCAAGTCCTGCCAACCACGCCAGAAAGGGCCAAAATACTCTCTGAAGAGTCATGACTCATGACCCTATTGGCTCTATTTATTGATCAATCTTCTGCCCAGAGAAACAGCTTATAGGTTGTCATACATTCTTAATTTTATTATGTCTAAGTTATTCCAGTGTTTTTTTTCCTGCGAATATCCCATACTTTAGGCGTTTAGCACTTCATTACTAATGAAGATTTAAAATTTTTTAATGGATAAGGTTTCCCATGCTCGGTAGCATCATTGTAGACATTATTTTTTAACATTATGGCACATACAAGCAAGAAGATCTCTCTCTCTCCCCCTCCCTCTCTCTTGATGGCTATTTTCTTGACTATTTTGATGGCTGCAGTCAGTCCTGGTCACCGTTGATCGCCATGAATGGTATGCCCCTCCACAGATATACACTCGTGATGATAGTACTGGTCTTTGGACTGTGAAGCCTGCTTTTCAGCCTGATGCTGGTCTACTTTCATCTGGTATCAATGATCTTGGTGGTATAAGAAGTGATGCAGTTCCTCTATGTACTGAGGCCTCTTCTGTTGGGCACATGCATCGTAATAGCCATGCAGAATTGAATGAAGGGGTCACCAGTATGGAAACCAGTTATGAACATTCTTCTGAAGGAGGACATCCTCGGGCTGAATCTGATGTTGAAACAAAGAAACGCCGAGTGAAGGATGATTTTTCTTCTGATGGAAATGTCGTAGCCGACGGTTCCTTTCTTGAAACAGATGAAGGTGATCCGGAGGATGCAAATACTGTG
Organism: Rosa chinensis; assembly: GCF_002994745.2. Classification (NCBI taxonomy): domain Eukaryota; kingdom Viridiplantae; phylum Streptophyta; class Magnoliopsida; order Rosales; family Rosaceae; genus Rosa; species Rosa chinensis. The sequence goes on from NC_037094.1 coordinate 38,914,217, forward strand.
GAGAATTCTGTTATGAGAGATCTTCAAGGTGAAAATGTAGCAGCAGCTAATTCTTCACTAGCTGAACGTATTATTGAGCCAACTCTTGTTATGCTTGAGGTAACTTATTATATCATAACCATCGTAAGTTTAATGAGTTTATATTTGTGCCAAGTTGTTTCTCAGCTGAGTGAATTATGGTGCATTTAGTTTTTTCAGGTCTTCTTATACCACAAAAAATTTGAACCAAGTCTGTTTGGTTGTTGTTGCTTTTTTTTATTTATTTTTAATTTTTATATATTTTTTTAAGTTTGTCTTTTGCTCGCGCATGGGTAGGATGGGTATGCTCTCTCTCTCTCAAGGTGAGGTTTTGACCCAAGGCATAAACTGTTTCACAAATTGATCTTTATGATTGAGCTTGTGAACCACTTATGGCTTGTGTGTTAACAGATTACTTGAGCATGTTCTATTGGTGACAAATGTGGAATAATATGGTTTCCTTTAATACATTATACTTGATCTATGTTCTAAAAATTTGTACTCTTATGATCTTATCTTTATGTTTGTCTCTCTCTCTCTGTTTTTTTTTTTTGGGTGACCCTGGGGGGAGGTCAAGTCCTTTCTTCCCCAATATGTCCTATTAACCCTGATACCACCAATACTTGCTCAATAACCCCGTCGACAAAATATGAAAAAAAAAAAAAAGGATCTTGACCCCGACAGTTGCAGAAACTTCTGATTTTACACAGTGAGGACCAGAAATTTGCTGATTGTTGAGGAAGAAAAACCTTGGGAGTACTAGAGAAGTGGGCACTTGCCTTCTCTCACTATGTCCTCTATCTTTCTTTAGCTTGTTCTCTTTTGGGGATACTGAGTTATGTTAAGTGAGAGCTTGCAATAAACTTTTGGTTGCACTCTTTTCTTTTTGGTGGGCAACTCTATTTAGGCCCCTTTTTGAGATAATTTTGCAATGTTTTATGTTGATACTGTCAGCAGATATGTAATTGTAGCTGCTGTTTGTTGTACAGTTGTTTTGTATAGTTCTTGTGCACATCTTGGTCACTGTGATTGTACATGTGTTTGTAGGTTATGAATTAGTTTTCTTCATGAAAGAAATGTTTATATTAGACAACTTTTGGAATCTCAAGGTGGTTTCATATGTTTGCAGGTTCATGTGCCACCATCATGTATGCTCGATGGTGTACATTCACAACATTTTTTTGGGACTGGTGTTATTATATACCACTCTCAAAATATGGGACTGATTGCTGTTGACAAGAATACAGTTGCGGTATCTGCATCTGATGTGATGCTCTCATTCGCCGCATTTCCAATTGAAATTCCAGGGGAGGTAATCTATGCAATGTCAAACAAAATTTTTATCTCCATGCATTGTGTACCTGAATGTGACATGAGGATCAGGGTGCCGATAACAATAGTTTAATATTGCTAGATTTGTGCACTTTAAATTTCAGGTGGTTTTTCTCCATCCCGTTCACAATTATGCTCTCATTTCATATGATCCATTGGCCCTGGGCGCTGTTGGTATCTCGCTTGTTCGGGCTGCGAAACTACTTCCTGGTAGGTTTAACTTTTCATTTCATTTGATTCCACTGTTTTTCCCTGTTGGTTTACATGCCGTGCATGTGAAATGCGTCCTATACAAATTAGTTTATTGTTATTTTAAAGAAAAAGGTATGTGTTTTTTGTGGTTAGTTTCTTTAAATTTATAGTAGTTAAAGGTGTATATGCCCTGAACTTTGGCCTTTGTGGCACTTAAATGTGGTGTCATTTCGTCTGGTCTGGGAGGCTTATGCCCCAATTATTTATCTTTGTTTGGCATAAGTGGCACTGACCCAACTGCCTGGGAGATTGGGGAGGCTGATTGGGTGCCTCTACATGCACATGTGGATTGTTGACTCCTATGACCTATCCTTCAATTATCTTGAAATTTTGAAAGTATGGTAATTTGATTCATTTCTAGTGTCCTTGCAATTGGTGGTTTTCTTTTTTGTACCTGTTCTGTTGGGTGTAGTCCGTTAATGTGCTTGAACAAGTTCCCTTATAAAATTAATCTATGAGGCAGAGCCTGCAATACGTCGTGGGGATTCTGTGCATCTTGTTGGGCTAAGTAGAAGCCTACAAGCAACATCTAGAAAGTCTATTGTGACCAACCCATGCGCTGCAGTAAATATTAGCTCTGCTGATTGTCCACGTTACAGAGCAACCAATATGGAAGTGATCGAGCTTGATACTGGTAATTGGAGTTTCTATCACTTTTTTAATTTCCAAGTATTGCTTTTAAATCAGTTTCCTAATTTTGTCTTCTACCCTGTTCAGATTTTGGCAGTACATTCTCTGGAGTGCTGACTGATGAGCATGGAAGGGTCCGAGCTATTTGGGGTAGCTTTTCAACTCAGGTGCATACTTTTCTCCTCGGCAAAAAAAAGAAAAAGAGAAGTAAGAAAAAATTCAGGTATTTCCTTATACTTCAGGTCATTTGATTTTCATTATTGATTCGTATTCGCAGTTGAAATTTGGTTGCAGTAGCTCCGAAGATCATCAATTTGTAAGAGGTATCCCAATATATACAATCAGTCAAGTCCTTGAACAAATCATATGTGGTGCTCAAGGCCCTCCTCTTCTCATAAATTGTGTCAAAAGGACGATGCCTCTAGTTAGAATTTTGGAGGTTGAACTATATCCTACACTGCTTTCAAAAGCCCGCAGTTTTGGACTGAGTGATGATTGGGTCCAAGTACGTGTTTTTCCTGAAACTAAATACTTATTTCCTTTTCCTTATATTAGATGAAACTATGAAGCTAGAGGCCGTAGTTTAGGAGTACTTTTTGTTTCTCGTTTGGGAGTTTGGTTAGGGGTTTTGGATCATGTTCCTTCTCTTTCAAATTTTTGCTGCATCTCTGTTCTGTGGACTCCTTGTCCACTTTGTATGATTTCATCTTTTTAATGATATCTGTTTTCCAATTAAAGATTTAATGAATTTGTGCAACTCTTTTATTTTTATTATTATTATTATTTTTTTTGTGTGGCTTTTGCAGTGGGATAATTGCTCCTTTAGACATCTATAATGGAGGCTCATGGAGCATTACCATCGCACTTTCAGTTTCGTTGTTGCTTATTAGTCAATTGTTTTTTCTTTAGGCACTTGTCAAGAAAGATCCGATTAGACGACAGGTTTTACGTGTGAAAGGATGTTTAGCTGGATCTAAAGCCGAAAATCTGTTAGAACAAGGAGACATGGTCTTGGCAATCAATAAGGAACCAGTTACATGCTTCCGTGATGTAGAAAATGCCTGTCAAGAATTGGGAAAACATGAAAACAAAGATGGAAAGCTTAACATGACCATATTCCGTCAGGTAAAGATAACTTACTTAGATACCTTTACCTGTAATTATTTTTCCTCTTCTGGTTAGGGGAAGGGCGGGAAGAGTACAATTTTAGGAGAATAGTGTATGATGTTTTCATTTACTGTTTTACTTTCTCTTGTAGATTATCCAAACATTCATTTGCATTGTTTGCAGGGGCGTGAGATTGATCTTCTCGTCGAAACAGATATTAGAGATGGGAGTGGTACTACACGTGTAATAAATTGGTGTGGATGTATTGTTCAGGATCCCCATCCCGCAGTGCGTGCTCTTGGATTTCTTCCAGAAGAAGGTCATGGTGTTTATGTGGCAAGGTAAGAGTTTTGCTTCATGTTGTAAATGCTTGTTTTAATAACTTTTTTACATATTCCCAATACCAAGGTTTAGGAGATGGAAGTAGATTTTCAAGGTAGAAGATTTGGCGAGCAATGCTCCCATCTAAAGTGCAAATGGTTTCATACTTTCATGGTTAGTCCTTCGAGGGAAAGTTGATCCATGGAAGGTTCAAAGGTGGACAATAATTATTCTTTATCCTCCCTTCCGCTGTATTAGGGCTGAAGACGTCCAAAATGTGTATTATGGTTTTCTTTCTTGCCATTTACACTTTATATCTTTTGTTCTGATGATTGAGGGAGTTGTTTGAGCTGGATAGTGCCAAACCATTGCTTCTCTCACTTTTTGAAAGACCATAGGGTGGTGGGAAGCGATTAAAGATGTAGAGTTGTCTGCGAGTGTATTATGTTAGTACATAGTATTGTTTGCTTGGTCAAAATGAATATAATTGAAGGAGTAGAGGGAACCCTTAAAAAGAATTTGCTTTTGTTCTCTATGGGTCTGAGGAACTGTGTTCTTGGGAAATTGAACACTTTTCGTTTTCACTTCATCTACCCCCAGATGGAATAGTTGGCAAGGGAAAGCCTAAACCTTACTCCGCCAAGCCCAAAGGGGATTTGGTGGTCTGGTTATGGTGTGACTTGATAGAGGTCTTTGTTGTGATCAGTGGCTTTCCTGAAGCTTGTATTAGGCATCTAACAAGGGTCTGGTCTGATCACTTCCCTTTATTCTTGAGCCTTGATCCTTGTCCACCTCATCTTAGGCCTTTTCGTTTTGAGGCTAGGTGGCTTAAGCGCCATGATTTTAATCAAGCTGTGACTGCCAGCTGGAATGATAATCATCTGAACTTCTGCTCGAATGTCCAGGTCTTTGGGCACTTGCAGCAACGAAAGAAAAAAGTGTTGTGCAGCTGTGAGTTGGTGGTTGTAGTCCGTTAATGCTTGTACCTGAGGTTTTAATGTAATCGTGTCCAGGCTTTAGATTAAGAGCATACCCTTGTTCAATTTTATCCCTGAGCTCTTGGCTCCTAAGGCCTGTGGGAGCATGAGAGAACTTTCCACCATTGGAATACTGGTGGGTGCATTCCAGCTAGTCATATTCCTCTTCTCTTTCAATCCACTTGCCCGGTGGTAGGTCCACATATTCTAATTGCCTTTTAGGATTAATTGTTTGAGCCACAGATACATTTGGTACATGCATGTGAAGCTTTATGAAGCTTCACAGATACATTTGGTACACTAAGGGCTAGGGGTTCCTGGATGATCATTCTTCACAAATACCTTTATGTAGCTTAGGATGGTCAAATGGGCTTAGGCCTATCTTGATTGCAATCCTGATTGGACACGTTATAAATGGCTAGAAGGCATAGAAACTTTGTCAGTTGTGAATGGCAAATAGCCTTCTTCACCCTTGTTGTCCACGTTGGTATGAACTTCCAGACTGTTGGAATTAATTAGTTATTCGTTTGCTTAGGTGGATGATCTATAATAAGCTATGACATGAAGTAGACCTGTGATATATTCTGAAAATAAGGTTATGTATTTTCATGTTTGCATCTCAAGGTCAGAAAACAAGCATTTTAAAATAATATTAAAGTATGCATAAAAGATTATGAAAAAGTAATGCCTTTTTTTTTTCTTCTCTCGATGCTGCCATAACTTTGTGAAATTAGGGGGTTGCCACTTATGTTAAGTCTTTAGAATTCTGATATTGGGAGTTTTGATCATATCAGGATGCATCCCATTTATTTCAAAATGATTTTGGGTCGGACCTAACTTTTGTTATTTTCATATATATATTTTCTATTGGTCTGAAATGAAGTTCGTTTTCTCAATATGCTCTCTTCTTGTTCATTATCAGGTGGTGTCATGGTAGCCCAGCGCATAGATATGGACTGTATGCTCTACAGTGGATTGTTGAAGTTAATGGAAAACAGATTCCTGATTTAGATGCTTTTTTGAATGTCACAAAGGTATGTTTTTTAATTGGTCTCTGTATGCATCTATATCAGACCTTCCGTTCCTTTTCATGTTGTACACTAGTTTTTCCAGATATTGATGTAAGGGGCATTTAGTCGGGAACGATGGATTATGAATAAAGTGGCCATTAATTAAAGGACTGAAAGGTTGAAACTGCATGATGGTGAAATGAATAAATAACTCGTATTTTTCAATTGTATTTAAGAGGAAATTCTTGGTAAGTGTTCCAATCTCGGTGCCTTGTGTGGGATTAGTGTTCCATTCCTGTTTAAATATTCCATTCTGTGGGCATTTTAGTGCGCACCCCTGGTTGCATACTAGTACAGTTATTCAGTAAAACCTTACATTGTGTTCTTCTATACTGGCCAAGTGAGTGCTAATCAATCTACCAGTCTAAAAGCTTAATATGAAAAAATTGCCTTTGTATTCAGTACCAAGGTGTCTAGAAGCTTAATATTATCGACCTGTGTCTGATGTTATCTACATGAAGTGACTCGTATTTCTTCACAATTATTTATTTGTGATGCTCCTTTGGAAATTGTATCAGGAAATCGAACATGGAGAGTTTGTTCGTGTACGGACCATCCACCTAAATGGAAAACCTAAAGTTTTAACGTTGAAGCAGGACTTGCACTACTGGCCTACATGGGAGGTCAGATTTGATCCTGATTCTGCTATATGGCATCGAAACACAATTAAGGCACTAGACTATAGTTCTAATCTATAAAGAACACATGTTCTTAAAATCTGGTGGTAAATGTATCATGACATCTGAGCTACAAAACATTGTTTCGGCATCAGGATTACTCATTGATTCATATACAGGCAGGCAACTGTCTGCATCAATCATTGTTTTTTAGTGTTTCATCATATTATGGAATGGTATATACACTGGATGTGAATTGTTATATAAATGTTATCTAATGGCCTTGCTCCAGAATGCAATTTATCACCTATTTTCAGTTTCTACATTGAATCCAGAAGAAACCAAGCAGTTTAATCTATACCTTACACCGTCTTAGAAAGACTCATCAAAGCATTATCGACAGGGCACCATACTAGTTTCTGCATTCCAGTCAAAGCATGGAGTGACATTGACTTTGGCTTATAATCTTAACAATGCGTGTTATCCAAGTGATGTGGTGCAACAAATCCCAAGAAGCAGAAGGCATGAAATTCGGGACGTAAGATTTGGGGTCCTTGGGGATCCAAGCACTGGCCAAAGTGGCGTCCGATGTGCTACTGACGTACAAGTAATATTTGATATTTGCACTATTGTTGGTCACGGCGCAATGTGTAATATTATTTTTCCAATTCCCATCGTAACTTGCAAGTTGCAACACAAGCAAACGCCACTGAAGGAAGTGGCCGAAATTTCAATGGCAGAGAATAAGGAGTATATTGTGATATGTGTATAATTATGAATGAGTTTGGAAGAAGTTTGTGGCGGTGGGTAAATTGTGATGACATGTGATAATGGCTTTTGGGGTTGAAGAATGCTTAACCAGTGTCTCGAGATGGTAGGAATCTCAGATGTGGCATTAATGAACAAGCAGATGTTTCAGCGACAATACAATTGGTTGCCGCATGAAAGAATTCAGAACGTCTTTGTCATATGAAAAACAAATTGCTATAACGAAATTCGGGTTTGGCACACTTGCTAGTGTAGCAAAATGAACCCCTCTCCATGTTAAGTTCCACCAATTTTGATGTGTCAGACTCATGCATCAATATTCATGGGAGGCACTTTGACCATCACTCGCCCTAAATTCCAGCGCGTAATGGATTTGAAAGATGGAGGCAGCGAACTTCACCTTGGTGGATGCTTAGAGGACTCTGACATTGTACATATGAAGAGCAACTCTAGTAGAATTGACACGAAAATCAGCACACAAGTCTTGAGGACGTTTGCGATCCAGAAAGAAATTGCTGATGATAGATTTAAAATCAACTTTTGTTTGTATGCCCTTGCACACTACAGGGCCCCTCCAAAGAAGACCGCATGGATCCTAAACTCTTTTTGCCCTTGAGGGACCCAACTGATATACGCTCTAAAAACCGGGCTAGTTTTGCATATAATGGCGACCTATCATACTAGCCGGTCTGCAATGGTATTTGGGTGTACTGTGTTTTTGCAATCATTTTACTTGGAAGTAGTTTCATAGAACATCCTTGTTGTTCCAAAGCTTGTCCTTTCGAGTTTCGATTATGACCCATGTCATTAGGTGGATTTAATTGCGAGTGTGTATACAATAACAAAGAAGTGGTCGGTGGAGCAAACCCTTGAAATGGCGGGTCAGTTGATGCTAGTACATGACTGAAAATGATTATCTTGACAATTCGGCTGAAGTTAAGTCTGATGTGTGCTATGTGAAAGGCGATGATGAGGATCTGAATTCATCCATATATTGACTAGACTAGATATGGTTCATATGCGTAATTCAGTTATGAATTTAGGTCATCTAAAGGTCAAATGCCTTGGGCACATTTCATGGGTGATGAAGGGAGTTCTTAGAGACAACTCAAATATTATAGACACTACAATAGACGCCCGTGCTCTGCCACGGGTTTTGGAGGTTTGGGGAAGATTTAAAAAGGGTAGGAAATATAGGTAAGGGTTATGAGGAAAAATTTAGAAACAATTGTGGAAGATTCGATTTGGTTTGTGGGAAAGACATTTTGTTTGAGAGTTGAATGCTCTATAGTTTAAAATCAAAGGTGAGGCATTTTGTTATATATTTCCTTGTTGCAGTTCTTATTCTATATATAAGCGCAGTATGAAAAAAGTTTGCTTGGAGTTTGTTAAGTAAAGGAGTTTTTTCGGTTATGGATAGCATGATATTCATTCTTGTGTTTATTTACTTTTGTCCAGCTTTAAAAGGAAACAGCACCTAAAATGTGAAAATTTGAACTGAGCGATTAAGAAGGAAGAGAAACAAAAAGTTTGTAAAAATCACATATCCATTACCAATACAATGGAATAAAGCAACAATGTTATTACTTCATTGTACTACTAAAATCCATAACCAATACAATATACAGAAGAACAACAAAGACAACAGGAAATGTGTTATACATAAAGTTTATGATCATTATTACATACGGCAGGCGCTGTATGTTTTATCTATGTCAATGTTATATTTGTTTGGATTTAGAAAGTGACAGAGACAATTGCTCAGCAAGAGAAAAAGCATGATTGTCAACCATATTTACAAACAATTGGTAGTAAAAATGGTAATCCTATGTTTGGGACCGAACATGTGAAGTGGTTTGGAGCTGTACCAGGAGCTGTACATTTGGATGATGTGTAGGTAGGAGCATAGAGAAAATTTATTTTTGCACGGTACTGTGAAGTTGTATAAATGTTGCAGCCAAATATGTGAAATGGTTTGGAGCTGTAGCAGCAACTGTTGCAGTAAAATATGCAGCAGGAACTGTGTCTCCAAAATGTGTAAATTTTCATGAGGTTTGGATGGATCTTGGATAAAAGAATTGGTAGTATTATGATACAAATTAATATTGTAAAAGTGAAGAAAGAAGTTGATGAAGAAATGTAATCATGATAGAAAAGATAGATGACATAGATGATAGAAAAAGTACATGACATATTCGTTTTAATCATGAAATATTAATTATGAAATGAAAACAATGTTTTTTATATCTGTGTATACAAAATTCTAACATTTGGACTCAATCTGTAAATTCTGAAACATTTACATTGAAGAGGTTATATTAAAAGCATAATTTTTAACCAATGAATTATTATAAATATTTCTTTATGTTAGTTTCTTCATTACACCTATAAGTAAGTAATTGGGGAATGCTTGAAGCAATAGGGTGTTGAAAATTCATTGAACTATGTTTTAACAGTTTCATCAAACAACAGTAAGACAAAAAAAAAAAAAAACAACAGCAAAGATGCAATCCTTACTTTTCAAACCAAATTGAAATATATCACTCTTCTTCTTCTTTTATTGGAACACTGCAGTGATAAAGCAAACGGAGCGAATCCTGAACATAAATTAGGGAAATTGGAGACTTTGAGAACCAATGACAACCAAATAGCCAAACCCTAAATTTTAGAAAAAAAGTAAATGAATAAAAGCTTGAAAAGATAGTACCTTTAATGTGGTAATACACAGAAGAACAACTTCATTTTCCTCAATTCTGTATCAATGTACTGCAGAGGAATGCTTGCATTGTATCATATGGTAGGTAACTACAAGAAAAGCATACCAATCTAACATCACACTGTAATCTTAGAGAATAATAAATGAATAAAAACTACTAAGCAAACTGGCAAAAAAGAATCTTGTGTTTTAAATGGCACAACATTATAAAAAAATGGCTCAGACCCAGCTCCAAACTTTTGAACTTGCGAACCAGCAAATAAACAATTACTTACGATTCTTAACAACAAAACCTCTTCTCTTTGTTTGCACTCCAAATCCCCACCCTTTTAATACGTGTAACCTCTAGACTCACCACCGCACACTACAAAATGAAGAAACCAAACTGAAGCTATGGACAATTCAATAAAAAACATTTCAAGTTTAAAAACCAAAAGTACAACCCAAATTTTCATCCTTGTCAATCATTGTGATAAAAACCAAATCCAAACCTTCCATTGAAATTATAGCATAAATGTAATAAGATTTGAGAATTTATAAAATGACAAAAGGGTAGTAAAATTGACGTACTGTATAGCATACTTACATTGATAGATTTTAGTGCCTTTATTATGTACATAAATGGTAGAATGATTAGGGAGCAAGTGATTGGTGGCGGTAATGAGGAGAAGAAATTAGAGAATGGGATGGAGGTAATTGTTGATCTAAATGATGATGGCTTGGAGGAAGATAGGGTGTTTCAATGGAATGTCCAATTTTTCGATATTCCAACATCTTGTTCTCAAGCATGGGTTGAATTCCTCCAAGCTATCTTCATTGAGATGAACAATTACGTCCATCCCATTTTGTAATTTCTTTTCCTCATTCCCGCCACCATTAACTTGTTGCCTAATTTGATTGCTTCGTCTGTTGAATATCCTAATACAAAATTAGAAAAGTAAATTATTATTGGTGAATATATATAAAGAATGGCAGATTGAAATAAATAGGCGTTTATTTTGAGATATACTGAAATAAATGAGTGAACTTTGAAAACAGAAGGAAAAAAAAGAAAGAAATAACTAATTGTGAAAATAAAAGGGAAGAGATGCATGTCCAATTGGAAAGAATTGAAAGATGTGAGATGTTTAATGAAATATAGAATCTTACCCAAATAGGAAGAAGGCAGATAGAGGTTAATTAGGTGAAGAATATGGAATGTTTGTGTTTTTCATTTTTTGGGCTGTTGAGTGTTGGCTGGCATGGAATTTGGTCCTCATATAATGTAGTTTTTGCTGTATAAAAAGGAATTGTAATAAGAAGATAGATATAACTACCCAATCTGAAGAAGTGAGTGCAAAATGAGGAAATAAGTAAATGAATAAAAACTTGAAAAGATAGTACCTTTAATATGGTAATACACAGAAGAGCAACTTCCTTTTCCTCAATTGTGGCTGAATTCTGTAATGTGGGTGGGATTCAGTTGAGTTTCTAGTCTGAGGTTTGTATTCCTAGCAGCGATGTTAAAAGTATCTAAGGAAGTTATATAGACTGTTCAGTTCTTGGAAAGGGCAATTGTAAAAGTATGTGAGTATCTATATCTTCTTTCAAAATTAAACCATTGTAAGGAATAGTGAAGTACGTTTTGATTTTCTGTTCAGTTGAGCTGTGTTGCAGATAGTAGCTGGAGAATGTGAAGATAAACAGTGAGTATGAAGCTCTTGAGGTTAAGCTTCGGCCTTTGAAAGGGGAAAAGCTTGTTATGGAAGAAGAGATTAGTGCGCTAATGTGTTCTTCCATTGCAAGGTTTTCACATTTGAAGGGCCGAAGCTTACCTTAAGAGCTTCATAGTCACTCTTTATGTTGACAATCTGAGTTACCACTTTTGTCTCTGATTTTTGCGTTGTGTTGAAGATAATGTTGTGTACAAATGTTGATATTCTTGGAGTGAGCAAAAAAACATTGTTGATATTGTTGTTTAATGTGGTGTTATAGAATGCAGAAAAGAATAGGACATACCAAAATAAGAATAAAAATAAACAATAATAATTATTTGTAATACATCTTCATTCTTGTTATGTTGTCTTTATACATATAGATTGAACCTTGAGAGAGGGAGCTGAGAAATAAAATTGAAATTTGGTTGTAAAGTAACGAACCTATGTAAAGTGTAAAATGACATTGTCAACCAACATTGTAAATGAAAGTGGAGGAATAAGAAAGATGTAAATCAGGTCGTAGAAGATATACAAAAAAAATATATTAAAAAATAAGTAAATGAATAAAACTTTGATAAGATAGTATCTTTAATATGGTATTACACAAAGGAGCAGCGTCCTTTTCCTGAGGTCTCCATCAAATGCGCCCATAAGGATTAATCGATTTAAGGCAACCAAGAAGATATAATTGAGTGCATGTGGAAATAGATGAGAAGAGATTTTTTTCGTATATTGTTGAAGCAGATAGGAAATGTAAATGAGAACAGACTTACGTTGGTAAAGTGAAGCCGTTGATTTTAATTTTTTTCGTAATTGTTTTCATAGTTGATACTATCTCCCAGAGCTAAGAACTGATCCACTCAAGACAGCGAGCTAGATTTTGGTAGGATTGATCGACAGTCATAGCAAAATTTTGGTGGCTGTCTTGGATGGTGATAGGAGCACAATGTGCAACGATATTAATGAGTATATGCTCCATTTTAGCCTTGTTTCTCTCTTAAGTTTCGTGTTTTGAGTCATCGAGTCATTTTAAGAGTCTTGTAGAGTGTTAGGAGTGAAATAGGCAGAAAACGCAAAATTCATGAAGAATCCTAACTGGATCAGGATTCCTCACCGTCATGCTAATCTGTGGGCCTTAAGAGAGAATTTATGGGTGTATTTTTCTGAAATTAAATTGTTTTAATTTCTTTTATTTTCTCTAAAATAATTTAATTTTGTGCCCTCTATTAAATCTGGTTGACCAAGCAATGAAGAAGGGTAATAAAGTGAAAGACGTTTTCAGTTGGAGAATAAAGGAGAAAGATGTTTCAGCTTGGAAATTAAAGGAATTGCCCCATTATGAGAGGACTTAAGGCCTTAAAGGAGATGTTTCAGTTGGAAAATTAAAGGAATTACGATGCAATCCCATCCGTCCAATGATGAAGGGTATGATCGACAAAAGCCAACCAATGCTCCCCTATAAATAGGCAACGTCCAGAACTGAATTTGCATCACTTCCTGGCCAAAAACTTTTCCTAGACTCTGCCCAATTCACTCCTTAAACCTCCATCAGCTACAAGACCGTGACACCATCCATCCATCAATCTACAAAGCTCTTAGGCGCTGAGTCAAGGATGCTCCACCACCATAGCAGAGACGAGTTCATCACCTTGTTGCCAAGCCGCTGAGGAAAGGTTCAAAGTGTAACTATGACTCTACTTATAATTTTTGTTTCGATTTTGTGTGTTTGGATTTGCGAGTTGTGTAATTGGAGATATGAAATTTTCAGAATATTTTTATTAATATTTTTGAGATTTTCAGTTTATTATTGAGTTAATTTCGAGAATTCTTTTATGATGCATGTTACAATCTTGTGCCCTTTTACTTGTTTAGGTAATTTTCAGAGTTTGGTTAATAAGTTTGCATGCTAGAATCACGCTGAATGTTCTTGTGTGTTTGCTTAATTTGCAAAGAGTAATTGTTATTTGTTAAGACGCTGAGTTAAACAAGTAGTAATTAGTTCTAACGGGTGGTAAAAATCATGCTTTAATAATTAAATGATTCTGAAAATTACGTGTTAAATTCTATGTGTAATGGTTAATTTGCACGTGTGAGTTGATTCGAGGGTTACTAGTTAAGAGAATTACGCTGAGTGTTTTCGAAAATTAGTAGTATTAGGCTTGGTAAGGACTTTTCCGATCCAACCCTACATTAGAATGAATCAAATAAGTGCATTGATCTGCTGAGGCTTTTCATTTGAGCTCTTATCTAGGCATTAAGGATGGACACATTTTTGTAGCATGTTGAAATGGATTTTCTGTTTTTACACTTAGTAATTTCTGAGTGGTGTTGGTCTAGGTTAGGGAAGTCGATCATTGTATATAATTTTATTTGTTTTGTTTTTATTTTAAGTAGATTAGGAACCAAATTTCAAAACCCCCCATTTTGTTCTTTTATTTATTAATTGACCTTTTTGTATAGGTGTACCCTACAATCCCCGGACTGAACGATCCCTGCTTATCCTATACTAACAACTACATTTTGCAGGGTTAAATTGTGAGGCTATTTCAGCCGCATCAGATGGATCGGTTCTTGACTTTGGGAGATAGTAGAATTCATGAGAACAATAATGTAAAGAATGGGCTAATCACCTGCAAACATATTGGAGGGATGGTTAGATGTACAATAATTATGTGTAAATGTTAGAAAGGAATAAAAGGATTGAAATCGACTTTGGTGGAAAAGATCTACTGTAAGTTCTGGAAAATAGGAGAAAATGATTGTGATAAGGTATTTTGATATGTGGAAATTTAATAGATTTTATTTTTACATAATGTTACCTTTTCTGATATATTATAGTTCAGTATGGTTGTTGATGGCATTGAGATGCTTTAACAGGATTCAACTCCATCATAGTGGTAATGCATGGCTGAGATACAACTTCTGAGTATGGATCTTGCAAAAAAGAATTAGTAGTATTATGATACAAATTAAAGGGAAGTCGTGAAGAAAGAAGTTTAGGAAGAAATTTAAGTGGGAGAAACAATAAAAAAAAATATCTTGGGAATAGTGATAGATAAGAGTGAATTAATCACCCTTACAGATAATTTCAACATTTTGCGCACATCTTCATTTTAACCTATATTCTTTTGGGTAGTGTTGTAATTTCAATTGAATATGTAAATTTTAGAACCTATACCTTGAAGAGGTCATAACATATCATAATTAAGCATTTACTAACAATGCAACAACTTAATACGCATCAAGATATACTGATATACTTACGCAAATAGCTCCTTCTTGGTGTTCCAATGTGTAAGTTCTTGCAGGGTGCTGAGGCGTACCTCAATTATCAATCTAAGCTGAATACATAAAAAAATAAATGATCCAAAACTAATGTCATATTACTCATAGGCCTCATCATATGACCCTTGGGCCCAAAGCCCGCCCGCGCGGGTCGGCCCAACCCTTTCTAAAATAGGGTAGGGTATGGGTCATACAAATGAAGCCCGGCCCGACCCTAAAAGCCCAGCCCTAATCCGGCAGTAAAAATTAATTTTATATTTTTATTATTTTCTATTACAATAGGGTTATCATCACAAATGGTACCTGAACTAATCCTACATTTTATCGATGGTACCTGAACTTCAATTTTGATCACAGCCAGTACCCGAACTTTTCGATTTCATTTAAAATGGTACCTAGAGCCACTTTTGGTCACTATCCCGGCCAAAAAAGCCAAATCCAAAAAAAAATTAAAAAAATAAAAATAAAAGTTCAAGGAAAGCCTATTACCAAAAAGATCATCGCTATGATCTCAACCCTTGAAATCACCAAGGATCATCATTATGATCGCCTCACATGCCGTTTTTAGTCAGAATAGTGACCGAAGGTGGCTCTAGGTACCATTTTAAATGAAATCGAAAAGTTCGGGTACTAGTTGTGATCAAAATTGAAGTTCAAGTACTATCGATAAAATTGAGGTATAGTTCAGGTACTATTTGTGATTTTTACCCATTACAATATTACATGTGTATGAAAACTATAGAAGTTTTGATGAAGTATTTGAAGAATTGAATCTGTCAATCTGTACAAAATGGGTCTCTTAAATCATTCTGGCTGTTTAAGGCCCAACCCAAATGTCGAAGTCCAACTCAAGTAGCCACTTTATCAAAATCCTAACCTAGACATCAAAACCTATCCCACTATCGAGTCATCGACCTAATCGAGTGTCTCTCAAAGACTCAAAGGCCGCCTCCCTCTCAAACCTATACTTCTCCGCCGCCAGCCACCACATCCGGCCGTTTTAGATCAGCAGAGACTTGCGACTACTCTCCTTCAGAGTCCAGACCAGCAAACCTATCATCTTCGCCGCAGATCGAGACTTGTTCCGGTAGGCTTGCGACAAGTCGGACCTCAGATCGAGACTTGTTCTGGTAGGATTGTGACTAATCGGACCTCATATCGAGACTTGCCGACGAGTCGGACAGCAGATAGAGGAGTAGACGGAGTCGGCGACTCGAGCTTGTGATGCAAGTTGAGGCTATGGTGTTGACAGTGTCCGGTTCCGACCCGAGTTGAGGCAGTGGAGTAGGTGATGTCTACGCACAAGGTGTGGTCGTGTGGACTTCGTTCCCAGTCTTCGTTATGCATCCACCGTCGATGCAGAAGGTGAGGACCTCGTTCTCGTTTTTTGTTTGTTCTGGCCTTCTGGGTTTGAATCTCTCTCTCTCTCTCTCTCTCTCTCTCTCTCTCTCTCTCTCTCTCTCTCTCTCTCAATCTCACAATTCTTCCTTGATCAAGCACTCTCAGAGCGAAAACATAGACCGATGATCTCCTCAAAGGCTCAGAGCTAAAAAAATGGTGACGTCGGGCTTATCCACTCGATGGGGTATTCTCTCATTCCCGTTCAGTCATACACTTGATGTCTTGGTGATGTCGGTGATGTTATGTATTTGAGTAATTGACAGTTTGACACTTTAGAGTTTATATAAAGCAATGGGCAAAATTTTCACAGATTTCCAAATTTTTATTACCGTTACAATAAAATAGATCCGTTTAGAATAGTTGATGTGTCTGGCCTTTAAATAAACCTAAACATCTCTTTATTTTCATCTTGATGTTGAAATCTGTTCTGAACTAATTGGTGGTAAGAGTATGAATATTAAACTCTGCTTATATCTGTACATTACAAATTTACAATTAAGCATCCTTACCCTTTGCTTTTCTGTGTGTTACAAGTTTATGATAGTAGAAGAGATGGAAGCAGTAATAGACTTGGAAGGAGGAGGAATTGTATTTTCTGTTCAGTGACTAGTGGCTGTTGCATTTTGTTATATCGGACTTCAAGTAAACTCTGAACTTTCTCCTAATAGTGGTGTATGTACTTGTTGTTTTGTTGGTGTACTTAGAGTTTTGTTAGCTTAATTCTCCCGAGTGTAATGGAGGAAATGTCTGAGTCAGTAACTAGTCCCATGTTTGTTGCTTCCATAGACCCAAATCCAACACCGTTGACTGAAACAGCCCCACAAACAGCTTCTAAACCTCCTTTATCTAAAAAACAATAAGATAAAAAAGATTCTGTTTGGAGCTTTTATGAAAAGGTTGAAACTGTTGATGATAATGTTGTTGTGCAATATGCTAAATGTAGTGTCTGTGCTCAGTTGTTGGTAAGTGGAGGAAAGAATGGAACTAGTCATTTAAGTATGCATTGGGAGAGTCATATAAGTAGTCAATCACTTGATATTAGGACTTAAATGCAATTAGGTTCAGATTCTAGTGGGAATGTATTAAACTGGTCTTATAATAAAGATTGTGCTAGAAAGGAAGTAGTCGACTATGTCGTTAGGGATGAACAACCGTTTATATTTGTAGACAAACACGATTTTAAGGGAATGATTCAAAGAGGTTTTGCACCTCAGTTTGTGGAATTATCAGCTTCTACCTGCAAAAGAGATGTGATGAAACTCTTTGCTGCAGGAAGAACTGAGTTGCTCAAAACGTTTGAAAGTTTTGAACGTAAAATTTGTTTGACTTCTGATTGCTGGTCATCCCGTCAAAAGATGGGATATATGTCTTTAATTGCTCATTTTATCGATAAAAAATGGAATTTGAATAAAATGATCATTACATTTAAAATGATAGAGTTCCCACACACCGGTGAGTCACTTGCTAATCACATAAATGAGGAGCTAATTTGTTGGCGCATTCATAGGAAAATATTTTCAATATCTTTAGATAATGCGACAAATAATGATGTTGTTGTTGAAATACTCCCTCATTTTCTCATGCTCAATTTTGTCCTTAAAAAGTTGTTTCATGTGCGTTGTAGTGCTCACATTTTGAATTTAATTGTCCAAGATGGTCTACATTTATTATCTCCATCAATTGAAAAAATCACAAATATAGTTCGTAGCATGAATTCATCAATTAAGAGGCATGAGTTGTGGGTTAATTGATGTCAAGATTTGAATATTCCAAAGAGGAATATCAATAATGATGTTCCTCATAGGTGGAATTCCACCTATGATTTGCTGCAATTACCTGAAAATTATAAATTTGTTTTGAATCAATATGTTCAAAAATTAAATCAATCTAATCGCCATTCCACTTTAACACTTCCCACTGATGAAGATTGGTTAGTTGCTTCAATTGTGTGTCGCTTTTTAAAATTTTTTGATTCTTCAAGAAAAATCTTGTGTGGTGTGTATTATCCAACCTCATGTCATGTTATTCCTTGCTTAGTAAGTATCAATGCAGCTTTTAATAAATATGCTAAATGTTCTGTAATTGTTGCTGCTTTGGTGGCCATGAAGTCAAAATTTGCTAAGTATTGGAAAGCTTTTCCTCTTGTATTTTGTCTTGCTGCTGCTATGGATCCTAGATATAAGTTTTTTACAATTAGCTAATGGATGAAAAGTATGGGTGCTGAAGATTGGGAAATTGAAACTGCTATCTCTAGTTTAAAACATCAATTGTTTGAATTGCACGAAGTGTACAAGGATAATGTAGTGAATGTGGTACCAACCTCTAGTATAAGCTCTAATTTACCTACATCTTCTTTTGATTCTATTGTGTTACCTAATGATGAAGATGAGGACTTTGCTGAGGAGGTCTTAAAAAGGGTAAAACAGCAACTTCTACTTCTACCTCTTCAAGTTCTGATTTACAATATTATATTGATATGCCTACACTTGAAGTTGCTGATGAATTTGAATTTAACCTTTTAGGTTGGTGGAGATCTCATGAAGAAGTCTGTCCCGTACTTTCTTTAATAGCTCGTGACCTGCTATCTATTTCAGCTTCAACAGTAGCTTCGGAAGCAGCTTTTAGTGCTGGTGGAAGAGTTGTATTGGAGAAGAGGGCAAGTCTGAGCCTGGACACAATTCAAGCACTGATTTGCTTGAAAGATTGGAAGCTGGTAGAAGCAAGGCAGCAAGACAAGAAGCAAGATGAGCTCCGAGTTGAAGAGGAACATAATGCAAAACTAGCAAGATCGGAATTGATGATTGCACTTGAACGTGCTAATTCAAGTACAGAAGGGGTCAAGTCAATTGGAGATTAAGGAAAGGTGTGTGACTGTGTTTTTTGAATTTGGTATGTTTTGTTTGTGTTAAAATTGAGGTTTCAATATACTTGTTTGCATTTGTTGCTGAACTGAAATATGTGTTGTCAAATTGAAAGTGAAAGTGAATATATATATGTCCATAAGCAAGTTTTTTCTAGAAATATATGTCCAGTTGCATTTATATATGTTGCTGAATGTTTTTTGGATTTGGTATGTTTTGTTTGTGTTAAAATTGAGGTTTCAATATGCTTGTTTACATTTGTTGCTGAACTGAAAAATATGTCGTTAAACTGAAAGTGAAAGTGAAATATGTGTCTAGAAGCAAGTTTTTCCAGAAATATATGTTTAGTTGCATTTATATATGTTGCTGAACTGAAATCCCACATAAATTAATTATATGGTTTTCCTTTGCAGGTTCTTTGTTTGGTTGCCATGAAAGATTACCACTTCTTGTGATTTGATGAAGACTTGATCAGTTTTTGTATTGAAGTGTCAAGCACTGCTTCAGTTTTTGTAGCCTTAGTGGCTTAGTGGCTCTGTGCAAACCATGCTTCAGTAGTTCAGTTTTTGTATCAAAGATTACCACTTCTTGTGAATTGGTAAAGTCATGAAGACATGATCAGTTTTTGTATCAAAGTGTCAAACATTGCTTCATTTTTTTGTAGCCTCAATGGCTTACTGCCTTTGTGCAGTTTCATTTCAATTTCAAGTCTACTACTTGATCAGTAAGATTTAAGAATGTGAGTTAGTTTATGTGAGATTTGTAGATATTTGTGATTAAATCAGGTTCTCAAATCTCAAGTATTCAGTTTCATATATATATGTTTTTTTTTTCTTTTTCAGTTTGAGTTTATGTAGTTACCAAAATTGTGTCTTATATGAGTTAAACAAAAACTTGACCCGACCCTATTCGAAAAGGACTAGCCCGACTCTGCCCTTTCGGCCCTTGTGGAATGGGCCTTAAGGGCGGGTAAGGGCTTACGTATTGAAGCCTCGGCTTGGCCCTAAGTTTAGTTGACTTGGTCAAAGCCCAACCCGGCCCTACTCTAAGCCCTAAAATTTAGGGTAGGGCTGGCCCTAGCCCAGCCCATGATGAGGCCTAACTCATACCATAAAACAATCGAAGTCAAAGAGAGAGAGAAGATAGGCATACCAAGATTGAATACATGCCTGTACGTTTTCCTTTTCTGTTCAGTTGAGCTATGTTGTGGATAGTAGCTAGAGATTGTGAAGATAAAGAGTGATTATGAAACTCTTGAGGTTAAGTTTCGACCTTTGAAAGGGGAAAAGCTTGTTATGGAAGAAGAGATTAGTGCACTAATTTCTTCTTCCATTGTAAGTTTTTCACATTTGAAGGCCCGAAGCTTGACCTAAGAGCTTCGCACTCACTGTTTATGTTGACAATCTCAATGTCTGATTTCGACACTGCATAGTTGCAAAATAGGACAGACAAAATAAGAATTAAAATAAGAAATGAATTTTTTTTTTTAATTTTTAAAGAAATAAAAATATGAAAGGTTAAAGGAATAATTCAAAATCATATATAGTTCAATGGTTTTAAGTGTATGTAAATGACTATACCAATTGAATGCACTTGCACAATTAACATGTTCATTCTGTTATGCAAAAGGAATTGGAGAATTTTGCAAGGAAGTTCAAGCAAAGTTCAGTTGGCAACGCTGTTTATTTGCAACCTTTAACTGATTTTGTGTGAAAGTAGTCAAAATTGTTGCAAAAATGTATAGCTGTATACGGATAAACATGATTGGTGACTGAACAGTGCCTGAACTTTATTGCAAATATGTGAAATTGCTAGTGTAATTATAAGGAGAAACTGAATGAAAATTAGTGAAATAATATTAAAGATGATAAAAACATGGTGGTGGGCATGTATTGGTATAAGTAGTCTGTATTGGTATAAATGTTGAAGCAGATGCTTATATAATTGTTGTGGTCAATCTTTCTTCCTGTTGTTCTTCTTCATTTCAGTGTTCATGTATGTTCAATTTGAGGTTGTAAATGTATTTAGAAAGATAATGGAATTCAATCTAAGAAACTCACCAGAATATGCAAAGCGGTGTACTATGTGATGAATTAGTCTGTGCAGAAGATTTGGTGGGTTTTGTTATATTGTTTTCATAAATAGTTCTATCTCCTGCTATGGAGAACTCTCTCATCCAAGTCAGGTAGTAAAATTTTAGCAGGATTGATTGATAATCGTACCTAAAATTAACTGGCTGGCTTGGATGGGGCATTTCTCGAATGTAGAAGATAGCACTATTGATGAGAACGATTATATGAGCACTTGTAAATACATAAATAAAGTGAGATTGATAAGATGAAAAACTGTAATGCTGATGATGATGTTGTTGATGATGTTGGAGTTACGTCAATTTCTAGTATACGCTTTGGATTCTTAGTAGCCATGTTAAAAGCATTTCAAGAAGACTGTAGTAAATTTGAATGATGATAATATAAAGAGTTTTCAATTTTTGTAGATAAATAATTACCTTTCGAATGTAGGATAGTCCCTTGTAGCACAGAATTGATTGGCCTTGACATGATGTTGAATGTTCTTTATACCTTGATTACAGTTCAGATATCGATGCTTAGAAGCGCATTGAAAGGTTCATTTCTTTTGAGGAATATGTTGAGGGAAAAAAATGTAAAACAAAGTTTAAGAATAACAGAATGTTCAATTTGATATACCTGAGGGATGAAATGAGAAATAGAATCTGTCATACATTGTTCCAACAGTTGAAAGACTTTTTACATACATATATTACATTGAGTTGAATTTGAAAATAAAGTGTGCAATGAAATTAGAGGGATGAAATGAGAAATAGAATCTGTCATACATTGTTCCAACAGTAAAAGACTTTTTACAGACATATATTATATTGAGTTTCAACTTTGTTTAATTGGAGTTATGACAAAAATTGCTAGTTTGTAAAATTAGTTCAACTTAGGCTAGCAATTACTCCAATTGTACAAAGTATTTTGACTGATCAGTTTGCTGCATTTGTCCAAAAAGTTAAATTACAATAGTTGCAGCTAAACAAAATGCAGTGAATAAGATTCATTCAGATGCATTGAAAACTGATCATTTTGCAGCGTGTCTAAAAAGTTAAGTCATAATAATCGCAGCTAGACAAAATGGATTAGAAAACATTCATTCATATGCGGTCAAAACACACAAAAGAGAGTGAATTAGGTTCACTCAGGTGGTTTTTTTTCCTTCATATCGTTCTTTCTCTGGCAATGATGATGTTGATGAGGACATACTGTGGTTGTATGCTTGCTCTGCTCATCACTTTAAACCAGAAGGAGATGTGGTTAGAAGTATTGGGAAGGAAATGAAGGAGAGAGTAGTTAATGTTCATGATAAGGTATGTTATTTAATGTAGGTAAAATATTATTTTAAAAGCTGTTGTAAATTCTGAATAGATCAGTGAATAATAAAATTAATAACTGGGGGCATTAAAAAGACATAAAATTAGTTATTTGAAAGTTGAAACTGTAGGTAGGATTGAATATATACCTCTTCATCATTTTTTCAGAATCTGAAATGAACAATGCTTTGCTGCTTCCTTCAATCATTCTCTTTCTTTGACATGAGAGACGATCTGGTGTGGTGATTACACGCATTTTTATGTGCGTAATTGCACTCTAAATACTAGAATTAAACTAATCTTTAAGTCAATTATTATGTAATTAATCCATTTTATTTATTTGTAGATAATAAGCGAAGTTGCGAAAATTCAGAGAAAATGGTGCTAAATTGGAGCAAATTAGAGTCAACTCCGACTAAAGGACGAAAAGTCAATTGGTTGACCACCGGATCAACCAAGTCAACTTGGCCCGATAGCATGAAGTCCAAGGTCCAAGACCAAAGAAGCACAAGTGAAGACCCAAGCCCATTTGCATTACATCTTTGTATTCAAATTTCAAATTCAAAATGGATGTAATGACAATAATAATAGTGGATCACACATCACACATGTGGATGAGATATTTATTTGTGTTCACGCTAGACACACACACTTACACTTTTACCCTCCAGTTTTCTTTATATTTAAATGTTTTCTATTCTTCTAATTCCCTACATTTTTATTAGGTTGTTTTAGTCCTTTTAGTTTACCCATTTTCTACTTGTTTTTGAGCCCTTGGATATAGGGTACAAGTCCAATCTTGACCCTTGAACCTAAGGGGGTATTTACGCACTTTTGCACACATATTTCACAAGCTTAAGACCCATTTTTCTACACTCTAGGCCTTTTGGCCGAATTTGGGACTTTTCTCCTCTCCTCTTCCTCCATTTTTCATATTTTCTTTAGTTTTATTTTAGGAATTTGAAGGACTACTCACACAAAGCTTCAAGGATCCATCAAGAGGCTCGATCTCCACAAGATTCAAAATATGGGTATTTTGTGGGGTTGTAATTCAAGGCTAGTCATGCTAGCTTCATAGCTATTTGTGACTATCCTTGTTTTCTCCTACACTTTTCTACTCTTTGCTATTTGAATTTTGTAATTTTGATGTTCATGAATATGGGTTGTGAGTAGTTACTTTTGGGAGCTAGGGTTTCTAACTCTAGCTCAATTTTGATGTAATTGACATATTTTTCAAGTGATAAATAACGTATTTTCATATGGGTGCACTCTAATTACTATCCTAATTGATTCTTTATGCATGAATTTAGGGAATTAACCACTCTCTTTGTTATGTGTTGAGATTTGTGATGCGTGATACAATTGGTGGTTCTTTTGTTCACTAGCTTCATGTAATTAGTGTGGTATGTCAAGCAGTTGCTTAATCGAGAATTAAGAATTGCATATGTTCTTATTTTCTTATGCCCTTCACCTTTAATGTTCTTATTTTCTTATGCCCTTCACTTTTAATCCTAGATGTTATGGCCCGAGCAAGGCATAATGATTAGGGTTAGAGAGTTCATTACTGCCTTAATCGGAAGAATATATGGATACCAAATAAGAGAAATTGACTTAGTGGCCTTAACCGGCATTAGGTAGAGAACTACGTAATCATTATATTTTAGGTTGTAACTATTGCATGCTTAAATCTGGAATTTCTAGAGCTCTACGCCTTTGGCTCATGTTTTGGTAGCCCTGGTAAGGTACTAATTCATGAGTTAGAGAGTTCATATTTGTCCTAACCGAAAATGTGAATACCCTCAAGGAAATTCGGCTTAGTGGCCTTGACCGGCATTAAGTATGGGATTTGGTTCTCATGAAGATATGTTTGTTTGCTTGAAATGTGTTCGTTGCATTGAAATTGCTAGAGAGTGATCCCTAATACCCAATTCTATCTCTCTTTTATTTTTTTTTCTTTGTTTTTAATTGTTGGTGTTAATTTTGTTTTTGACTTAGTCTTTTTAGAAAATTACAATCACAATGTTTAATGACAATTTTTACCTCATTGTAAATAGTCATGATCACTAGGCTCTTTGTTTTGATTAGGCTTTGGTGAAAACCAAAGCCGAGCATTGCTAAGGCTTGGTGCCTTAGATTAGCCTTTTTATTTATTTTACTTTCCTTTATTTGCTTGTGACTTTAGTTTCGACTACCCAAGGATTGTGGGTTAGCCACTAATCCCCGTGGTACGATAACTTTGGGCATTATACTTCCCTATCTTGACAATGATATGTACGCTTGCGTAAATGTGTATCAAGTCATGTGGCAGTATTTGGTTCAGCCTAAGTTGATGATGGAAGAGCTTGCTGATTTGGGAAGATGTTCCTTACCAGCAACTCACTGTTGGAATTCACCTTGATATGAAATAAGTAGGTTTGGCCAATAACTTTTTTCATTTCCTCTGGTGCAATTTCAAGTGTGGGGTAGAATCGTTTGTTAACCAAATTTGCACAGCTGATCCCAAACAGTTGCTCTGCTTCTTGTCCCATGATCACGACTGTAGCGTGATTAGTTTTGTCATGAATTGTCATCTGCACTATACCTGTAAACAGAGAAGAAAAGGTATTTGTACATAAGAAATGAAGGGAAAAAAAAACAAAAAAGAAAAACAAATGGGAAACAGAAAAAAAAAAATTATAATAGGATTACCATGGAAGAGGAATTTGTGTGTCATGGTCAATATAGCTGAATTCAGTGGCATCCACTTTTTTTTTTACCAGTTATTTATGATAGATTGAGCAAGCCTTGTACCACCAGCCATTGTGCATGGGGAATCTACGGATGGAAACGGTACAGTAGACAACATCCTTGTAGAATATAAATTGAACATCCCCGGAAACCATTAGAAATTTATAATGAATTTTTGGGGTCTTACAAAAGGTTATCTCATCTTAAGGATCAAAGAGGTCTTATAAAAGGATTGTAATGGGGTCAGGGCTTAAGGTTTAAAGAAACGAAGGCATAAGGAAATAACAAAGGTGTCCTAGAAACAAAGTAGAGCTCTTGAAACGTCTTCATTGTAGTCACCAAGGCAATTATCAACGTCATGGCCCATAGAGGTTATATAAAAGGTATAAATTCATCTTGTTGGGCCTTTGCTTCATTCTAGACTTCTAATCAACAATATAAAAATACAAAAGTCCACAAAAACTCAAACTTTTAAACCCAAAGCCGTATACATCATATTACTTTTCTTTTCTTTTCTTTTCTACGAATTTTTCTTCTTCTTCTTTTCATGGCATACTATTACAAAATATTCCCTTGGACATTTATACCCCCCACACTTGAACTTTCACCTCTTCTCAATCTTCAATCTTTACACCTTCTTTTTTGCAAAGTCTCAAAAATGGCTCTACTAAGTCTTTAGAACAAAGGGTAAGGATGTAACTATACTAAGGTTTAGGGTTAAAGAATTTTTAGGGTGATGAAAGAAAAGGCTTATTGTAGGCTCAAAGGGGTTAATCTAAGGGATAGTGCACTCATGTGTACACAAAACAGGGACACAGGCTTATTTGGCAATGGTGGTAAAATCCTAAAGTGCCTTTATCCTTTCCGAAATCAAGGATATATATTGATAAAAGTTTTGACAAGTATAAAAGTGAATTCTAGCATTCTCTAGTCCATTAAAGAGCTATGGCATGCAATCAATCAAATGAAAGATAATGAGATCAACTAAGCATTGTCAAGAAAAATAAGAATATACACAAAGTATATACCGTTAATCACTCCAAGAAAAAGGGTACATGGGCTCAACTTCTCACAGGAGTTATTTTGAATCAAAACTCATTTTAGCATGCACATAATATGTACCATGTTATCAAATCCATATCCACTACATAGTTATATATCACATATAAATCTTATTTAACCAAAGAAAAATAAATTTTCATCTTAATATTGTGATCATCTTTTAGCCATGCTTTCAGAGATATAAGCTCATTCTAGACAGTTGAAAGGGCGATCCTGACTAAAAAAAACACAAATGACTCAACAAGACACAAAAACAATTTTGACTCAACAAAAGAAACCAAAAACAATTTTTATTTTTTATTTTTCCACACTTTCTAATTTTTTTCTTTTTCTTTTTCAAATTTTTTTTGATTTTATATTTTTAACCACAAAAACTAACAACCTAAAAACAAAATAAAGTTAACATTAACCTTCCCCCCACACTTAAATCATACATTGTCCTCAATGTAAAACAATTCATAGCATGCAAAGCACAAAATATGCATATAAGGAATCTCAGTTGGAGTAGGAGTCTCAAGTTGACTTGGACTAGGAGTTCTACTTGGACAAGGAAACTCAATTCTACTTAGATAAGGAATCCTACTGTGACAAGGAGTCCCTATTGGATAAGGATTACTCAAGAAGGTTCCGGAAGAGTGTAGAAGAATCACAGAGAAGAAGTTTGTATTCAACTAGTACTTGCATATGGAGTTCTACGGTTGTGACATGTGTATTCCTTAAAAAGAAAAGAAAAGGATTTTGTTGTTGGAAATAATCACTTGTTGATTTATTGTTCTCGAGTCAAAAAGATGATATTTTTGTGGTTATTTAGGTTTACTCATACGAGCTTCAAAAGCTTACCGGGTTTGTTGTTTCAACCCGGTGCACTATTCCATGGTGTAGGATTTATTGTGCAGGTTAGAATATCGGGTGATCGTCATCGGAGCTGAGGTTTGGTTGCGGTTGTAGCTTGGATGTTGAAGTGTACATTAGTTTTATTCTTCCGCTGTGTAGTGAGTGTGTTTACTTATTGAATTGTCGATCAGTTTAATTTGTAAACTCTTTGTATATTAATATGTGACTCTAAAGAACGAGTCTGTATTTGAGGTTGGTGAGCTCGGTTTATTTTATCGCTTAATTTAAATGAAGAATTTTCTATGTCCTTTCTTGTGCTTGTTAAGTTTCGCGTTTCGGATTTGAATTCCTTTATTCAAAATTTGGGTCGTGACATACTCAATGAAAAACACTGGGTATATAAAGTATTAGAAGAAAATTTTAGTGATGATCCATTAAAGCTTTGGGCAAAAAGTCCAAGGTATGGTGCACTTAGACTTAGAAATCCTGAAGTAATAATAAGAGTCAAACCAATGATCTATACTAGACAAGATATCAATGAATTTGACATTCAAATAAAAGAATTAAAAGAAAAGCATCTCACATAATAAACTATGTGTCACGCCCCGAATTTTGTGTCTCAGAAGAAACTATATCTCACAGACAATATATATACAGGCCTTCTTTGCTAAGGATATCCTTAACTTAGCTTACAGTACGGATTTTCATATTTTGACCACTTTTCGATCATATATACACATCTTAACCGTTCAGTTTTTAGGTATATATGAGCAGATCACTTATGCAAATTTTCAGCCAAATTGATGATCGTTAAGGCATTCAAAACTGCATTTTACAAGAACGGTTCAGGTTCGACAGATCACGGTTCGTTCGTGTAAATTGAAGTTTTGGATGCCTTAATGATCATCAATTTGGCTGAAAATTTGCAGAGATGATCTATATATTAGGACCTAAAAATTGAACGGTTAAGATGTGAATATGTGATTGAAAAGAGGCCAAAATATGGAAATCCGTTTCTTAGCTAAATAAGGACACACACATAAGCAAGGACACACACACACACAAGCTAGTCTCAGCCTTAGCCATAAAAGAGTCCCAAAACAGCTTTATAGTTTATCTTTAGAACTGATCAAATGGATTCCTAACCCCAGAGGGACGTACCAAACTCATTAGGTAACCAAGTAGATTATTTCTATATATTCCATATTATCATAAATGAGTTTAATCAATTTGTTATTTACTCAAGAGTGTAGACAATGATAAGTCCAAATTTGTTCTTATAAACAAATCATCTATACATAATTAAGTACCAAACATCGAAAACCATTGTCAATTTGTCAAGCTTTGTTGTTCATCATCTTGAAATTTTGAAATTTTGACCGAAAGGATCACTAAATTTATTCAAATTTATTTATTTTCCATAATTGCTACATGTTTAATGAAGTATTCCGAACTGCATTACAAGTTGTTTGCCGTAGTCGTGAGGAACCAGAAACTTTCATAGGCAGAAACTAGGTGCCTTGCAGGGGGTGAATTACTACAAATGGTCAACATACAAGTATTAAATCTCAGGCTGAGAGGCTTAATTTGAAGCATGGGAATTGTAGGATGGAATTCGCGTTACATTGCTTTTGGAAATGCACAGCCACTTCACAATTGTTAAAAGAGCTATAGTCGAATGCTTCAAAAATTACTTGAATTGGCTTGTCGAGTTTGCAAAGACTCTACAGCTACGTTGATCCTCCATAAAGGCATGTGTCGTTAAGAGGTCTAGCTGTTATTCAGAGTGAGAAATTTTGGGACCCTTTGCTATCCCTCTTGCTGGTCACTTCGAACCGAAAGCTGGTGAGGTATTACCTCTTTTGCACAACAGGAATACTGGATTTCTGAACATGGAGATGGAAAGATATTCTCAGAGAGCAATACAAGCTCTGACCAAGTTGTTGATCAAAGTGATGGAGGGTTACTATTGGATGAAGTTAGAGAGTTGGTAAACTCATTTCGACCAGTTCTCATCATGAGGTTTTGCTGCTGGACGGTGGATACAGTCATGCATCTTCCTTTGCAGGACTTTTGCTGGATTTCCAAATTTATTCAAGAATAATATCTCTCTTGAATCTCAATGGTACGGAACCAAATGCCTCTATCCAAAACTACCTGTACATTTGTATAAAGACAAAATTGATTAGGACACCAACGATATTGATGCAGTCCTACCACAAGTTCTCTTCCGAATGAACCAATGTTCTCAAAATTCCATCACGGATGAGGCAAGCTCGAGCAGAGGCTCCAATGCTGTTGGAGCAAACTTCCTAGCAAATAGGTAACAAATGGATGTCATCTCTGCATTGTACTGACAAAGTGCTCCATTATTCCTTATAGACCGTATAAAATCTTCTGTAATATTATCTCCGCCATATGTTGCAGGGTGTGGTCCTCCCAAAGACCAGTCTACCCAAGTCACAGTCCGATTAGAGTTCAGTGAACCATGGAACATATTGAAGTAAGTTGGCATGTAATGCTCATCTGGGTAGCAAGCAGGCAAACAATATTTGCTGAAGACGGTGTAGTACTGTACTTCTGAGACTATTAAAGCAGCTAAAGTGCGGCTAAGTTCAAACCACTGAGACCCCTTCCTCCACTGATACAGCTGAATATCGGGAAGCATTTTACGGCTGTAACGCCCACGGCCATAACGTCCAGGATCGTCGTATGATTCAACAAAGCTATAATTAGCACCAATGAGATACTTGTACACTGTAGGAAAGTTATAGACAGGGATGCAACTCTCAGATAGGAGGACAAAGCACTCATTTGAGAAATCAAGCAAGGCATTAGCTAGAAGGCGCCTCTCTGCATCAATCAGTGTAATGGTTCCCCAAGAAACAGGCTGCATAGAATAGTAATCGAAGATAAGCGGAAGGTGAGTAACGTACATATGATTGGTATACATTAAATCTTAGGAATCAAATATACCATTAGTGTCGCAGAATCATAGTAAATGCATCATAGTGAAACATGAAATGAGCAGTCGATTTTAAAAGCCATTAAGCAATGAAAACCACTGTAAACACTTGGAAAAACTGATACAAAAGATAAAAGTAAATAACAGTCTTATTCAGAAACTTTAGCCTATGAACCTTCTTGGAAATGAATAAAATAAAGTTTTGAAAAGTGTAGCGTGTCCCAGGTGAAACTTCTGACCAAGTATCAATAAACAATAGCCAACCTCATAGAGAATGAACATGTACTGTGTCCACAAAATCACATAAATTGTTAAGCTTTCTCTGTTTGAAGCCATGCTAGTTCATAATCCAAACCATACCAATACCTTCTTCTATCGAGGCGAAGCTAGGAACCAAAACATCTAATGGAATGATACATAGAAAAGCAAGTGCGCCGTGCGTTTTAAGGTACCTCTTTAATTAAGAGGGTTGACCATCATTCGAAAGGAAGTAACCAAAAAAAGAGCATTAGGTAATCCAGTTAAATCCCCACCAATTGCAACTCCATAAGAGGCTAAGAAGAAGGCACTACAACACCACAGGTTCTCATAGTACCAAAGTGCAGCCAACTATTTTTCCATTAATGCAAGGATTTGGCCTTAACTTTCTGGCCATTTAATTAATAAAAGAACATATGGAACATATTGTTTACATTGAACACAATAAACAACAATTCTAATAAAGCTTCAACCTTAGATACATGCCAAGGCCTATTGATATGGTAACACCTAATGCAAAGCTTATACCAAATGAATCAGCAGATAGCAAATACAACTTTATCTACTTTTAGAAAGCGTATCAGAAAAATTAGTATAGACAGCAGAGAGAGGATGTCACCAATGTTTAGCCAACACAAGTCTTATCTAGAAAAAACAAGTCATGAAAGACACAACAAGTTTGACATTATGCTCCACATTTAAAAATCATAACTTCCTGTATTCAACTGAAACTGGAGTCTACTATTTGACGGACAACAGAAGAGTTAGTGAAACAGGACAAATATGGGAGCCGTTGGCTGTGGTTTAATAACCTGTAGTTATAATTTTGATCTGTAGAAGAGATAAAAGGATCTGGATCCTAACTTAGGAGGTGGGTGATATGAAACATCAAACATCCCATAATGAAAATTTTGAGATTGACACTAATCGTTCTTTTCTAAGTGAACTAAAAAGTGCGTTTTATAGTTATCATTTTAAGAACAAAAACATTCAATTCCCCAAAAAAAGGCAAGAACTCTGCATTGATATGAAAATGTAAACTAAATACAGAATCAAGACAAGCAATGGCAATGAGCGATAGGGCTAGTAAAATGTTATCATAGAAAATAATTGTATGATTTAACATGCCTTGTACCTGACTAGGGATTTGGCGTCGATAAAAAGGAGAGGTGGTTGATGCATTGAGCTTGTACCCTGGAACTACATGCACATAAACTGAGAAAAGCTTGTCATGTCCCTGAAAGAACCTCTCCCACAATGGCATCAATGGCAACGGTCCTCTAGTCATAAACATGAAAGCCACTTTAGGCACTCTCTGATATGGATATTCTTTCTTGGCAGGAACCATTGAAGCTCTCCAAAACAGCTCGTTATCCGTCATACCATGTGTCAAGTTGTTAGGCTCCAGAAATGTCTCCATGCTCAAACAATCAATCCTCTCGCAACTTTGCGCAACGGTACAACTAGGCTCCCCTTGTTGGTGTGGTGTCTCCTTGGAGGAGGAGAAGTGATTGATAAACGAATAAATCTCAGTTTGTGCATCGAAATGACGATTAATGTGGGCACTTGTTGCCAATCCAATAACCACACCAACAACAAAAACAACCAGAAAGGAGAGAACCTGCAGGAGTTTGATCAAACCCGTGCTCTTATCGTAGCAGTCTTCTTTCTCCCCTCTGCTTCTTGCCATGGCTTACTAGACTAAAACAATTGTCATCAACTCTTGTTCAACAATTGTCATAATCTCTCTCTTCTCCTTCACCCAAAATACTTGAAAATACTCCAGTTTTCAGCATATATTACTGGATTCCAATCAACACCCACACAAACACTAATCAAAGAGAGAACAAGTAGTGCTTCTTTACCATCAAAACAAAGAAATATAACATGAAGGAAGCACAAGAGTAAAACTTGTCCTTGTCCTTGTGTACCTCAAACTCAATCGATGGGGATACCATCTACAAATAACAACAGCTCGAGTCCAGAGGCTTTTCTGAGAAATAATTCAGGAGAATTGGGTTGGTCTAAAAAGTATTAAGTATATAGAAGAAGAATCACAAGGGAGATTATGGGAAACAACAAACAAAGTGGGGTTGGTGATGATTTTGATTGTTGGACAGATTTGGATTAATACACACAGAGATAGAGAGAGAGAGGGAGTGTGTGTGCGCGTGTTTGAGAGCGAGAGAGAATCTGAGTTATTGTTCTTTACTGCTGACTGAATCCAGGTCATTGGTGTTTAGTGAAGTATAAGTGTCCCTTTTCCATTGTATAATAGTTAATACAAACTATTATATAAATATACAGTTGAAAACACACCAACCCAAACCAGGAAAGTAGAGAAAAGTTGGAAACGGTCTTTTATATATCTGGATTTCGTGCTACCATGACGTGGATTTCCTGTGGCACAGCAGCCTGATTTATTGCTGAAATTATTAGGCGCTGCTGCGAACATGGTCCACACTTTACCCCAATGCACCTTCAGAAGAAAAAAAAAAAAATTAGGGTAAAAATACAGGAAAGGGAGAAGTTAAGGCCATAGATTGGTTTCACGAATTTGAGGCTACTGAACCCTTTTCTTTTGTTTGGCAAAACACTAGGGTTAAGAACAAGTTTTGGAAACAAAGCAAATTCATGTCATTTGCGGAATCTAAATCTTTAAGGATTATAGTTGACGGTTAGTGAATTTTAAATTAATTTTTCTGTGCATTGTGCATTGATTACGAAATATAGGGACTATAATTAAATTGTTATTGCTAATCTTTTGAAGAAGGAATTGTTAGATTCTGAACATCCTTCTTTGTTATAACATATCACATCATGATTTGGTTCCCTACCATTAATACGCATTTTTTGATTGCAAGCATTCTCAAAAACTGTTGGAGAATGTTAGTTCCACAATCCAAACGAGATCTAGAGGGGTTAACCATCAGATCTCAATATTCTACTCTTTTTCTCGGTCCTCAACCAATCATTTCCACCACCGACTTTCCCCTACAGTCAAAAGGGTAAGTTGAAGATTTACACCTTGAAAGGGCCAAAATGCAACAGCAATGGTGCTTTTCTTCATTATGGAAACAGTACCTTCAACGAACTGCACCTTCCCCAGGATGTTCCACACACCCAGAGTAGCGATCAGAAAGCCAACCATGAATTCTAGAAACATATGCATGGATTATCTTGTTCGCTATGGCAAACAAACAATTACAAAGCTACGCTGGACTCGGCTCAGGACTTGTAGTCATGTAGAGATGATGATGACTTATCCAAATGGGATTTACTACGGGTGCAAGACTATAGCAGGGAGGCCTCCCATGGCTTTAGTCATTAAATGGTGACTGAAGAAGAG
Source organism: Rosa chinensis (assembly GCF_002994745.2). Taxonomy (NCBI): domain Eukaryota; kingdom Viridiplantae; phylum Streptophyta; class Magnoliopsida; order Rosales; family Rosaceae; genus Rosa; species Rosa chinensis. Next base: position 38,947,855 of record NC_037094.1, read on the forward strand.
TTGTACACACCCAATTAGAAACAACACTGGCTTGACAAAATGCCACAGGGCTCCATTTAACTGCTGTGGTTTTCTATTCTTTAATGCTTATGGTATTGATGTACAGAATCTTCGACAGCAATTTTGAATACAGCCATCCACAATTTACAGAGAACTAGTCCGTATCTAGTAAATTTGCCAAAAACAGTCTCTCTCTAGTATCAATATCATATCAATAAATTAGTGTAGACCTTCTTTTAACAGACCAGAATTATGTAGTAGTTTCACAACAAGCTTAACCTGCATGTAAAGAAGTACTTAGCATCACCAAAGCGGAGACAGAAAATTGAAAATGACCCAAGGGTGTACGTTAGCTGAATGATGAGCAATCCTCAAATATAAATGCAATCACCTGAGATGATTCACGGACTAGAAGTCCTATGGCCTTCCGGACACTTTTATTCATCAGGTAATGGCAGTTATCAGTTGCCACAGGGATATCACCTCTCTGGGCTCTCTGTGCTTAAATAGGTTCAACAGCAGCAACTATTTACTGTGACAATGCTGAATGTTACTTTTCTGTATTTTATATACCAGGAAAAAATATATATATATAAAGAGGGATCCCTCTTTTTAAGATATAGGGATTGCAATCAGAAATTTATATAGACCATTCATGACAATAACCAAAGGATAGTTAAGACTTGAGATGTCAATGAGTAAACGCTACAGGCCAGCACTCAGTATGAACCTCAAGATAGAACTAATGAACTACAAAACATTTACCATGCACAGCCCCCACGGTCTGCCCTCACCCATTTTCGCCCAAAAAAGGAGAGGAAAAAATATAACGCTTCTGTTTTCTCACAGATGCTCACACACAAACAAAAATACTATAATGCTTAATGTTGTTATGGATCCATCAGGCTTGGTTTTATCTAGTGTAAGATGACATAGGGCCTGTGTCTATTTCAGTAACTAGTCACCAAACAAATGTACTTCATTAATGAAATTAATAAACTATCATGTATTTGCTCAAGGTAAAGCTATGGCATAGTGAACTCACTGATAGATACATGGCACCGAAGTTTCTCCATTTCTAATCTCCAGTGCTATCCTAACATTACCTCGATGACTCACCATTAGTAAGCTTCTATATTGTCAATCACACATTCATATCTTCCAGACAAGGACTCTGAATTGCAATTACTATGACTAATAACTAGGATACATGTTTACCCAATAAGAAGTAGGATATGCATCACTCACTTTTATAGTTACGATTCTTCCAGTGGTACTGAATTCAAACTCTCTGCAGGAAACACTTTTCAGGCAGTTTGCGTCTCTTCTTTTCAGTTGGGATTTGAAGTGATGAAAGCTAGTACTGTCAAAAGACAAATGTCAGAATGTGCATGAGTCACATTTTAATTCTTCAATACCTTTTATATTAAAAAAGATTAATATTTTAATTTTATCTCAAATACACATAAGTACTAATTACTAACGTAACATAAATGGATGGAAAACACTGGATTTGACTGAGAGGGGATTAATGAAAAATAGGAGAGTTTGCATTTGCACAGAAGTCAAGGGACATTTCAGATTTCAGCAATTAAACCTAAATAGAATGATTAAAACTGTAATTGCATTCCAAGAATTGAGTCCCCTAGAGTATCAAATTATGTCCCTTCAACAAACCTTTCCTTCCAACTTTTAGGATCCATGTTCATACCACACTGATTTTGAAACCTTCTAGGTATAGATTCCAGTCAGACCATGACTTTTTATACCAGAAAATTCAAGGATTCCCACTGCCGAGGTTGAAGAAAACAAAGTTCCTTTAAAAAATAACAACGGCTCATTTTGTACATGTAGATTTCAGTTCTTCAATTCATATGAAAATATTAATTTCCAAATCAAGTGCACAATTCCTATTCCCAACTCTCAAGTACAATCTGGCCAAACAAAAGCACTTAACGAAAAGCATAGGCTGTCCTCTTCTATCTTTTCTTTCTCTTTGTATGGTTTAATGTTTCCAATAACACAAAGTAGGTACAAATTATGTAGTCCCACTAATGCACAAACGGCAGGAAATGCCATATGCAAATAGAGCAACTCATACAAAATGCAACCTCTGATATGCATGTCTCAAATGTTTCTACTTGTCAGAGCAAGAACTTGACAAAATAAAGTAGAAGTTGAATTTAAAAGCTTTTGGACACAAAACGTAGTATTTCTGAAAGTATCAGCGGGGGAACTGTGCGAAAATCAGATACCAAACTAAAGAGTTACAAAAAAGTTATTGATTGATAGATGTGTTAAAAAGCTTCACACAGTTAGTATCTTATGTAAGACACTATACTAAATGTAGAGGAAAAACCAAATCTTCAAGGCCAATCTTATATACAGAAGATTCACACAATTAGTATCTCTTTTGTTTAGATTGAAAAGCAGTAATACTTTACTTTAAATTAACAGAACCAAAAATAAAATGACTAGTATGTATGTAGAGAAATTAGATTGTAACTGCAGCTAGAGCTAATTAACCATGAAACTCTTGCAGAGAATCATCTATTAAGGTAGAGTGGGGCATTTAGAAACTACTGCGATAAAACCACACCATCAATCTAACCAAAGGCAACCAATCATATTTAAGCAAAATAGTGGAAACAAATTGGTATTACTTTATGAAGTGAACAGAAAGCCAAAGTTTAGCTAACCCTCACTGCAGAAGCTGACTTTTTCAAGCTTCAAGAAATGCACGAGCAATAAATGGGTTAGATTTATCAAGGGAGGTAGCATCCAAACTGCATCCATCCCTCTCAGTGAACTGCATGACTAAAAGTGATATCTTTCTAGGTTTCACCTCTGAGATACCCTGAAAATAAACCCCAGCAAAATAATATAGCATAGATGAGACAATTGGATAGCTAAAGAAAAAAACCATGTAAGATAATAGAGAGAATTGAGATGAGAAATGACGATACCTCAGGCGTGAACCTGTGAAAGTAAAATCCCCAAATAAAAGATTTATTTCTATTTGTTTAGGAAGAGGGACTTGTTCTCCCAAAATAATGCACCAATTCTAGGTGTCTGAACAACAACTTCTCCAGGTTTTGATTTCCCCCACAATTCAATTTATACTATTAATTGGGTGCGAATAACACACTAGCTAAATGCTCAAACAATCCATTAATAAATACCAAAGCAAATAAATAAATAAAAAGTACCTAGAAGCTAGAATGTAAACGTTAAAAAGTTTAATCAGTAGACTAAGCCAGATCACATCTACGAGACCCAAACTGACCTAAACCGTTCATTATAGTCAAATTATGATATTATGACTGCAATATAAAGAAGAAGAAAAAATTGAAAGTGGGAGGGATAGAGAGTGTATCTTTAACGTTACCAAATGGAAATGACTTCGTATCCACCGAGTGGAGTCACAATGAACACGGGACCGTTCTGCTTATAATAACACTATTACACTTATCTTCCATGCAGGAATGAAACATGAAGACAGTATGGCAAATGAATGCTCATGGGGTTTAGAAAGCACTTATAAATCGCGATGCAATAATCATCAATTCATATCAATTAATTCTGTTGCATTTTTTTTTTTTTAAAGTCCATGCATGGCTATGGCTTTGAAAGGTGGTAAACTGGCAAGGGGGAAGCAAGACACACCCGACCAGGCCATAACCTAGCTAATTGCTTATGGGAGCAGATCAATCTCATACTGCGGATATTATTATGCTTTCTGTGAGTATTACAGTGGAAAGGGATTGAATTATAATACAGATTTTTCCATGTTCTCTCTGTCTGATTTATATATTATTCGTGTGCAGAAAAATAGAATAAGATATATTCTACTGATAGATAGACTAATAGACAGGATACAGAGAGACAAGTAATGAGCAAGATGAACACAATCTCAGTTGCAGAAGGTTCAAACTCTATTGCCACCATTGAAACATGTAATAACGGTATGCAAATCACCATAGTAGGGGTCTCATAGCAGAATTAGCTACTTAACGATAACAGCAAGTACGTTTTAGCAAGAGAAGGGAAAGATAAAAAAATAAAAAGATAACATAGTAGACAGTTAATTAACGACAAAGCCGAAACAGGTGCTCATTAGTGGACAAGCCTTTATATAACAACTCCAAACCTTCACTACAGAATAAAATGCAATAGCAAGCATTCATAGTCATAGGGTCATACAAAAACTAATTAGTACTATCATCATCACTTCACTATTAGACTGATTCACTCACTCAGACTCAGACAGTGAGAGAAGCACCATTGTCAGCTGGTGTAAGATGCAATATCATCGTAGCAGCCTTGACGGCCCAAACCCGAGGCTCCGGGTAACTATCCATATTCTGCGGCCCAAAGCAGGAAACAAGCATATCAGTGTGTATAACCCCGGGATTGAGAGCCACAGTGGCCATGTCCTTTGGCAACTCCTTGGCCACCGACCGGGTCAAACCCTCCACGGCCCATTTGGAGGCACAGTAAGGCGCCACGTGTGCGGCACCGGATCTGCCCCAGCCGGAAGACATGTTGACTATGATTCCGGTGGCCGGACCGGGATCCCTCTTGAGCATCAGAGGAATGAAGTGGCGCAACACGTTGGCGACCCCCTTGACATTGGTGTCGACGACGCTGTCGAACTCCTCGGCCGGAACCTCCCAGAGCTTGTTGTTGTTGTTGATGACTCCGGCATTGTTTACTATGATATCCGGGACTCCCTTCTTCTCCATCACAACCCGAGCCAGCTCTTGGACGCTGCTATTCGAGCTCTGCAAAAGTTCAATCGAATTCGAATTGAGATTGAAATTGAAGGAAAATTTTTGATGAGGAAAGAATAGAAAGAGGGAGAGAGAGAAAGAGTACGAACCACGTCGGCGCTGAGGAAGAGGTGCTTGTCGGAGAGTTCGGATTGGAGGGAGGTGAGCTTATCCTGAGAACGGGAGCAGCCGATTACGGTGTGGCCTCTCTTGGCCATCTCAACGGCGAGGGCTCGGCCTAGGCCTTTGCTCACCCCCGTTATCAAAACGGTCCGACTGCCATTGGCGGCTCCTTTGCTTGCCACCACGTTCATCCCTTCAAACCACGCGTGCCTCACTATTGTCCACTCTCTTCTCTTCTCTTCTCTTCTCTTCTCTTCTCTCTGGGCTAGCCCAGGTTCGCTCTCTTCTCTCTCCTCTCTTCTCAAATATTCCAAATGGAGGAGGACGCTTCCAGACGCGTCACTGCCAGGTTTTTATATGCCGTGAAAAATGAAGAATAGAGGTAAAAAAATTATGGAAACAGTCAGCGTCAGTGTTTGCAAAAGCTAACAATCACATTTTTTTGTTTTATTGCCAAAAATCTTACAACCAGAAAGAAAAACCACGAAAAACACCCTTTTCTAACTAATCAAAATGGAATGTTGGGCACACAGAGAATAGCGTAAAACCAAATTCTAGAATTTGACCAATTGTATGCTAAATTTGCTAGATGGTTAGCTACAAAATTTGCTTCTCTAAAAATATGTATAAATATAATAACTTGAAATTGTTGAGCTATATGTTGAATATCTTGAACTAAAATCTTCAAAGTCCATGGAATATTTGCTTAGCCCTTGATGCAGTCAATGAGAATCTTGGAATCCCCTTCTGCAATAATATGAGTAACACCCTGTAACAGAGCTGAATGAAGTTCGTCTCTTAAGGCTATAGCTTCAGCTATAAAAGTACCCACAAAGCCTATCGTCCTACAAGCTGCAATTACTAAATTTCTTGTAGAATTACGGATAACAAATCCAATGGAAGCTTTCCCATTTCTAACTGAACAATCAAAGTTTAGCTTAAGAAAATGATCATCAAGATCCTTCAAATCACACGATTAACAAAAGGATGGTTTACTTTAATTCATCAATTAACCCCTTATAATAAGAACCGCCTAATCGAAAAGCTTCAAACTAACAAGCAATTGGATTAGCATTCTTTTGTTGAAAAACAACCTGATTCCTAGAGTTCCAAATTGACCTGAAAATCATAAGAATTTGACCAAGAAGCTCATCCTTAAGCTTACTATGATTAAGATGAACTAACCAATCTATGAGAGAACCATTCCAATTAAGAGGATTATAAGACTAATGTTGGGACCAAAGCTAAATAGCAAATTGACATCTTCTAAATAAGTGATCCATAGTTTCTACATTACAATGACAAAAAGGACAGGAAGAAGAAATATTAGGATTGTACGAAATTATTTTATCCCTAGTATTAATTCAGTTTCTAATGAAGAGCCAACTGAAAACCTTTTTGGGGTAATAATAAGTTTCCAAATTCGAATGTGGATGAGCTTGATCAAACAGAATATTTGAAGCAAATTTAATAGAGAACACACCAGTAGGAGAAGGACCCCAAATAAACTGATCAGGGATAGGGTTAATAGGCAACGGAAAGGCAATAATTTTATCTACAATATTAGGAGGAAGTAATAGAAGAAGGGCTTGCTTATTCCAAACCGAATTTAAGATGAAACAGTCCACAGTAATAGAGGTATCTAATTGATGTCTCTGTTCCCGTGGAATCAAATTGATCAAAGGAAAAGGGAAAATCTAGTTATAAGTCCAAAAACGAATAGAAGTACCATCCAACAATCCATCGGATACCTTTAATTAATAAATCTCTGGCCTCCAAAATGCCTTTCCAAGAAATTGAATGGGAACTCTTTTTTTTAGCATTGAAAAAAGAAGTATTGTATAAATAATTCTGGGAAACCAACTTCACCCACCACTCCACCAGTTATCGGGATGAGTTAAAATTTTCCAACCAAGTTTAGCCAAAGCAGCCTTGTTATAACAAGAAGCTGAATGAAGGCCTAAACCTCTCTTATCTTTTGGTAATGTTACTTGAGACCAAGGGACTGAAGGAACAGAGTTACCCCAGAAAAACCTCCTGTAGGCTTAATCAATTTCACGGTTCAAATTAGTAGGGCATTTAAAGCAGGATAACATATGATTAGGCATCCTTGAGATATTGACTTTTAACAAAACTAACTTACCTGTCTAGAAAGAGTATTCGCTTTCCAACTCGAAAATTTCTTATGCATTCGAAGCAAAAGCTCATTCTTATTAATAGGATCCTTTCACCAAACAATATTATGAATGCCTAGATACTTACCAATGGATTGCTTATGCTGAATGCCTAAACAGGCAGAAATATCACGTTTAATTGAAGAAGATACAGTAGTAGAAATATCACTTATGGTAATTCACCTGTTGGCCAGAAGTGTCAGCAAAGTTTTGAAGGACTGCTAAAATATTCTTAGATGCGGTATGGTTAGCTTTACAAAGATTAAGCAATCATCAGCAAACATTAAATTAGAGACTCTAAAACCTCTAGGTGAAGTAAGAAGACCAACATGGGATTTAGAAGTAGCAGCTAAGTTATTTAAAAGTTCTAATGAACAATTCCATAGCCAAAATAAAAAGATAAGGAGACAAAGAATCTCCCTCCCCCTAAACCTTTTAGTAGGGGAGAAGGAACCATGATCAACACCATTAAGCACAATAGAAAAAGAAACTGATTTGAGACAGGAGTAAATTAGTTGGTTCCATTTTTTATCAAATCCAAAAACCGCAAGACAGGCCATGAGATAGTACCAATTAATAAAACCTTAAGACTTTTCATGATCTAACTTGAGAGCCATGAAGCCAACTTTACGTTTGTTGTTGGTAAAATGAGTAAACATCTCATGTGCTATAAGAATATTGTCAAAAATAGACTTACCAAGGAGCAAACACACCCTGATTACAGGAGATGCATTTGGAAAGCAAAGGTTTAAGTCTAGTTACCATAATTTTTGTAATGATCTTGTAAGCCACATTACAAAGGCTAATAGGGCGAAAATGATTTACAGTTTATGGTTCTTCAATTTTAGGAATGAGGGCTATATGAGTTCTATTAATAAGGGATGAATCAATATTATACTGAAAGAAATTGGAAATTAACCTGAACAAAGGAGTTTTAACTTGATCCTAATAACGTTGATAAAATAAATCTAGTATGCCATCTGGTCCTGGAACCTTGAGGGTACCAATACCATGAATACCAGCATGAACTTCATTAAGAGAAACTGGAGCTAAAAGTCTTTGGTTATCTTTAGCAGTAATAACAGGTGAAATACAAGAAATGAATGAACGAGTAGAGTCTCTATGTGGACATGAGGTACTTGTAAAACGATGCTTGAAAGCATTAACAAGAATAAGAGCTATGTAATCAGGGTTAGTTGACCAATAGCCAGCATCATCTTTAAACTTAGAAATCCGGTTCTTTTTGCGTAAAATAGTTGCTTGAGTTTGAAAAAATCTAGTATTCTTATCTCCCAACTCCAACCACTTAGATTTTGATCTCTGAGCCCAAAAAAGCTCTTCATCTCTAAATAACTGCTCAAGATTATTAGTGAGAATAAGTTCCTGATGTAAACTTTGCGGCGAGAAGTTTCTATTAGACTGAACATGCAAAAGTTAAGCATGAAGTTGTCTCATTTTCTGGTGTAAGTCATCAAAAACAGTAAAGTTCTTAGGTTTGGCAAGGGCCTGAAAAGCATTAACTTTGGCTACAAAACTTTAAACAACATTGCCAGTAGTATGATTTTGCCAAGCAGTTGTAACAACTGAATTAAAGTCTGCATGATTAAGCCACATAGCTTCTAGTTTAAAAGGCTTACGTTTCCTATTCACAGTAGGAGCAAGTGTTAAATAAATAGGACCATGATTTGAACCCGCAATAGGCAAGTTATGAAGACTAGCATGGGGAAACATAGTCAGGCAGCTATTAACAACCACTCGATCTAAACGTTTAGCAATTTTATGATTATGCTTTTGTTTATTAGTCCAGGTAAAGCAAGAGCCCATACAAGGCAAAGAAATCATGCCAAGTCTATTGAGGTTATTCCGAAATTGAAGCATAAAATGGTTAACTAATTAAGCGAATACCTCCTTGTTTCTCCTATAAATAAAGGATGCAATTGAAATCTCTCATAATATACCAAGGATCATGGGGAGAGACTTGTAAGTAGGGATGGCAATGGGGAGGGTATGGTAAGGGGATTAAATTACCATCCCCATACCCGACTTCATTCCCCATCCCCTTACCCCCCCCAATCCCCATAATAAGAAACTGGGGATTCCCCGTCCCCATCCCCATTGGGGATTAGATCCCCCGTACCCGCCCCAATCCCCGTTAACAATATTACTAATTTATTATATAAAATCAAACATCAACATAAAATAAATTTTTTATTTCAATCAAACAAAAACAAATATAAGTCTCGCTTAAAAAAAAACAATAAAAGTCTGCATTCGACAAAAAAATTCCACAATCAACTTCTTAGTGTGACCTAACAACTTACTCATTCATTCGAACAAGGTGAATTGAATAATATCAAAAATATATTGACAGAATTTAAATATTGACAAAAAGATGAAGTTTACATAGATATATATTTATAAATAATATCAAAAATATATATAATAAATATATATATAAATATATATATATATATATATATCAGATAATTCTTATTGGGACGGTATGGGGATGGGGATCAAAATACCATCTCCACCCCGTACCCGATTTCAAAATTCGAATACTGGGGATCCACATCCCCGTTACCCGATTTCCCTCAAATTTCTCCCCATTAGGGTCGAATACCCGATGGGTACCCTACCCTATGGGGATTATTGCCATCCCTACTTGTAAGTGAACAAGTTCATCCCATAATTCATGTTGTTGATCTTTATGAGGATACATATAAAGAAAAGTCATTAACCAAACATCACCAGAACAATCATTAACAAGCTTACAATGAACAAACCAAGAATGTACTTTAATAACAGAAATATGATAAGTAGAGTTCCAGACTAAAAACAAGCCACCAGCATGACCAATTGGAGGGATACAACAGTAATTAACAAAAGAAAGCCTAGGGACTAAAGATTCAGCAGCCTCCATAAAATAGTAGGCCTGGGCATTTTAGTTGAAACCTAGACCGGACCGATCTGAACCATCGGGTTCGGGCCGGGCTTTGAGGAAAAAAAATATACAAAGAAATAAGGCCGACCATTTGAGTTTTAACTGGCCGTTCCCAGGCCCTGGTATCCATAAACCTGAAAGCCCGAGAGGCACGTGTAACGTCCCGTATCTCAATTACCCGTTTACTAGTCATTTGGACAGTAAACGACTTTTATTTTCACTTTTACTATCATTTCAGTACGTTTAGTGGCCCTAAAAGTTGACTTTTTGTTCGGGTCAAAATTTGAGAAAATTTCCTTCATGAAAGTTGTAGAGGACGTTAAACCGAGCGCATGCATATGTGGTACGTAGAAATCAGAGTTCGTATGCGAAAGTTATGAGCGAAATAAGGAAGCTACTGTTCACAGTAAGTAGTATATATTTGAATTTCTACTGTTGGCCGGTAACTTTTCTTCTCTCTCTCTCTCTCCTCCTCCCCCCCCCCCCCGCGTTTTTCTCTCTCCCTTCGGCGATCTGCAACTCCGGCCACCTGGGGACAAAAACCAAGCACCGGTCGGCTCCTCTACTCCTACCCAACCTCCCTACGGCGACCATTCAAGGTGTCTTGGCCGGAAAACGACGCATCGAGCCTGAGAAATTTACTATAGCAGTTTGAGTCAACGCCATTTTCTTCCGATTTCGGCCACCCCAGACGATAAAGTTCGGTTCTTTGGAAGCGCCTTGGGATGTAGATGCTACCCCCTGAATCTTGTGCAGCGATTTGAAGCATGGAGGAAGAACTGGCGACTGGAAGATTACGATCACTATTCACGATTCGAGTTCAAGGTTCTTCTTAATTGTTGAGGTACTTCCGCTCATTTTCTAACTTGGTCACAGTTGAAAGAATTAATGGGTGTGTTGAGAAGGAGCTACTACCAAATTTTGGTGGCCATTGGAGGTGGTGGCAGTGGCGGCGGCGCCACCACTGTGGGCGGCAGTAACGGCGGCTAGGGTAGCTTTTCAATTTCAATTTCTGGCTAGTTAAATTATATAATTATCATAGAGCTTATATATGAAGTTTGGTAAGGATTGGTGGAGTTTTGAATCGGTTATAAATTTCTAAAGATTTGGACTTTGGTTAATGTTAATCGTGAATCCGATTGTCGGATTTCCTCCATAATTGTTATATAGTTGAAATCGACGAGTGAGCAGTGTTGGTGAAGTTTGATTGGATGTGGAAGAGGATTGGAGAAGTTGAGGTTATGGGTTTTGAGATTTATGAAATATTATAAAGTGATTTCGAGAATGAATTGTTTTCGGATTTTAAATGGAATTTTCGTCAAGGAAACGATTGATTTAAGTATTCTTTTAGCGTGTGGGACACGCTGTTGATTTTTGTGACTTACTACAAGAATTCCAGGGTACGGTTGGGAATCGTACCTAAGTTTTCTTTATTCGCGGGACTTATGGGGAAGCCTTATAGATTTACTGGATTTGAATGGTTTTTACCCACCATATCTGGGTCGCTATATTTTATTGCTAGCTAGCCTATTAGTACTCCTCCCTACTTACTATGTGTTCGTGGGTGAGTAAGAGCAGAGCATGGGATGCTCCAGAGTGTGGGACACTTCGACCCGAGCCTGGGAGGCTCCCTTCTTTCATATGGTGAAACTTCTTCCCCATATCTTATCGTTGCTTGACTAGCGGGGCTAGTCCGATTTTCACTGTAGCCAGCGGGGCTGGTCTTATCTTCTTGAAACGAGATTTCGGTTTTACGGTATATTTTTCGAATGTTTTGACTAGCGAGGCTAGTCGGTTTTTTGTTTTGAAATCCTTGGATTTAAAGCTAAATGTGTTTTACCATTGTGCATGCATCGAGTTTTTAAAGGAATAAATGTGAGAAAGTATGAAATCATTTTTCTTTTAAATTGTTTATTTTTGTCCACTCACGCTAACGTTTTTTTTTTTTATCTACTTTCCCCTGGGCCCTTTGGTTTCAAATGCCCAGTCCGCAGAGTAGCTGGTTCGGCATACTAGGATTCGTGGCATAGCATCTACAGCAGTCGTTTTCATATTGTAGGTTAATCGTTGAACCTACGTGTATTATGAATTCCTTCTCTCTTTTAAATTGCTCTGATAACCTGTGGGACAATTATTGTAAAGTTTGGGTTATGTTGTATTGTTCGGATTTTAGTTGTAAATTGTAAATTGTGGAGTTGTTGAATTTTGAGGAGCAGGGTGGCTCCAAGAGATTATGGATGATTTGTTAGAAGTGTGATTGTAATTCTACAGGTTTTGGGTAGTCCATTTTTAGGGGTAACTCTGCTGAATTTTCGGTAGAGTTTCCTAAGGTGGGCCCCACAGGGCCACCTCGGATTTCAGGGTGAAATTTGGGGCGGGTCCTGTCAGCATGATTCAATTTTATCCCTTCATTTTTTATTTTTTATTAGTAGTCAACACTCAACCCAAGCTAGACCCTTTGTACTTGATTATGCCTTTCTCCAGAAGCATGTCATATATGAAAAACAAACATTCTCCAAACCAGACGTAATATATTTGTCTTTGACCAAGCTATAAAATTTTGATGAAAGATTATGCTATTGTTGTTATTCAAACAAACAAAATAAAAGACGAAAGTGAAAAATTACATACTTTTTCATCTGTTCTATAGGATGGCTTTCGAATATCAATAGCACAAACAATCCTCTCTCATACAGCCTTTTTGATAGATGCACAAAGAAGCCATACCAAGTTTGTTTCATTCTCATCGCTATTTTTAGACCATAGGAGCTCCTTCAAGAGCATGGAGATATTACAATTCCAGTTCTACAAATAAAACATGAACCACCAGCCTAAGAAAATATAATAGTAAAAGAGAAGTTGATGATAACCAAAATTCATTCCATATTTACTTTTTAATAAATCATAATCCTAAGAAAAGGTTCATAATAAGTAAAATAGAACACAAAATTGATTCTAGAAAAAAGGTTGATAATAGTAAAACAAAAGATAAAATTTATTCCAAATAAAATGTTGATAATAAGCAAAATAGAACATGAACCTCCATCCTAAGAAACAGTAACAGTAACAAACCTTCATCTCTGCCATATGCTTCCAAACGTGATCTATGACATAATCAATTAGAACTCGATCTATAGAATACTTGCTTAGATTTTGTAATTAGAACTCGAGTAGATATATTATCAGTGAGTAAACCAAGTGTTTTCGCACTAGGATCAACTTTGTAAATATGTTTTATTCCACGTATTAAACTTGTCCTTACATATGCACTCTTAGAAGCAATAAATGAGTGGGAAATTGAGGTTTTTCTAGCACATAAGCAAAAATAAAGAGGAAATAAGTGTACAATTTATTTGTGGTTTGAAACGTACTTTATCAATCAATGTCTATCCAAGATACTTCAAGCAACGATTCTTACGAAACTTTGATGGGTATTTTCCAAGCATATTTTTAGGTGCCTCTATGACAATGTTCAAATATAGTCAACATCATCTCGGTAGCGATTGAGGAATAACATACATATGTGGTTAAGTTAATAAGTAAAAACTAAGATATTATAAAACATGGGCAAATCAAATCATTTTTATTTTCTTTTTTTACTAATAACTCTAACTCAGAACTTCTTTATTTATTTATTTTGTTTCTATATTGGTTTTGTTTTATTCTCCATTTCTGATATTTTCTTTACATAGGAGTGACGTGTTGTTTATGACAATTCATCCTCACTTACGAACTACGTGCGATTCTGTCAAATTTGTTCTCACTGCTATAACAATGATGCTATATTGTAAGAATGGTTATCTGGTTACGTAACATGGGCTCAGTCAAATTTTAGTTTATGAGTGGTTTACTGCTTTTGATAATTTCCATAAGATGAAGATTGATGTGCAGTACCTTATAAGTAGCCTCCCTAAATGCCATTTGCGGTCTTCTTTACAGCGGGGGTTGAATTTTTTCTTAAATAAGTCTAGATTTGTTCATCTACTGTGACAAAATTCACCAGCTATTGTTTTCAATGTGGTCTATAATTATTACAAGCACTTATATACCAATGTAGGTATCCTTAATGTTGGTGATCTGCATGATGGGGTGTTTAGAATTTTACCTCAAATTTCGATCATGTTATGGAACTTCTTACCCTTGAAGTCATGTTTAGTGACTCCACATGAGGCTCATCTGTTTATTCTTTAGCATCATATTTTCTAAAATGAGGTGAATTAACAACATCTATGTACAATGGAAGCAGTTAAAGACCTATCCGAGTAGCGGTTTGACAATAAACTGTTATTCTACACATAACTAAATAAGAGTCAATGAAGATGTCATAAGAGTCCTAGCAACTAACATCTCTCTCCTTATTTAATTTTTCTACTCGTTCTTAAACATTGTTTTTGTTACTTGCAAGAAAAAATATAGAAATTAAAGTAGGAAATTAATAATTCTTCTTAGGATGATAAAATATGTAAAAAATAAGTCGTACATTTCCTAAATATCATCCGTAGGTAGCATTAGTGCAACCAGCACTTGTAAGAGTCACAGCAACTAGCATCTCACTCCTTATTTAACTTCTCTACTCGTTCTTGAACATTGTTTTTACTACTTGCAAGAAAAAGTATACATATTAAAGTAGAAATTAGTAATACTTCTTAGGATGATAGAACATGTGATAAATAAATTGTACAGTTCCTAAATATCATTCATAGGCAGTATAAGTGCAACTAGCATCCGTAAGAGTCCTAGCAATTAGCATCTCCCTCATTATTTAACTTCTCTATTCGTTCTTGAATATTGTTTTTATTAATTGTAAGAAAAAGTATAAAAATTAAAATAGGAAATAAGTAATAATTCTTAGGATGATATAATATGTGAGAAATAAGTCATGCACTCCCTAAATATTATCCGTAGGCCGTATGATTGCAAAATATAGTATATCACTTTTAAGAAAAGAAGACTGCTTCTGAGCATCTTGAATAACATAGTCAACGTCGTTTATAACAATTTTTTAATTTCTGACTTCATGGAAAGTCATGCATGCTCCACAAAGATGAATGACCAGTTATTCTGCACAGAACACATGCAATTCAGAATTCAAAGTTTGATTAAGAAATATATTTATTGTAAGAAATGACTCTAAAATTCGAGTAATGACCTTGACAATTGAATCATATAATCCAAGCATCTCTCAAGCACAACACTATCAAACAATGACTCATATACGCACTTGCTAACCAAATCTTTCCAAAATGATAGAAGATTACCTTTGAAGTTTTTTGAACTTAGATAATCTTTAACACTCACCTAGGATGAGTGAAGGATAATGTTAGGAATGAAATCTTGACTTCATCCTCCAAGAAGCTTCCCTTCCTCCAACTCACTAAGCTTTGATGAAATAATAACCGGAAAGGTATCATTGTCTCCAAAAAAACATATTTCAATGTGGGCGGCAAGAGCTTCAACTTAAGTGTAGGTGGGCTCTCAAGAGAAGATACCGCTCTAGTAGTAATAGGAGGTAAAGACACTACCTTGGGCTTATATGCCTTCTAGAATGACATTATAGTCTCCATGTGATTTATGTCCTCCATAATGCCATCATCATTAAATCTCAAGCCACGATGGTCTATAGAGGCCTCAAATGGATCCTTAGAATGTGACGAGGTAATGAAAGACTCCTCAATAAGATCATCAATAATATCCACTGTCTCTACTCAAAAGCAATCTTTGAGATACACCGAACTCTTCATGACATCAAATATTCGAAACCCAATACTAGTATCAAACACCATCGTAGTTAAGATTCCCTTTTAAACATCAATCTTAGTGCTGGCGGTTGTCATTAACTCCCTCCCAAAATAATGGGAAGCTCCTCTCTATTCCTACTCAAAAGCTCCATATCTAAAACCACAAAGTCGGCGGGTACTAATATTTCATCAATTTTCACCAAGACATCCTCTACCACTCCTCTCGGATAAACCACGTTTTGATCCGCCATTTGCAACCTAATCTTGACCGGTTTAATGTCCTCCAAAGCAAGTGTTTTGTAGACTTCATAAGGCATGAGATTGATACTCGCTCCAAGATCTAGAAGTGTCTTATCAAAATTTCTCAGTCCAATGGTACAAGAGACGGTAAAGCATCCGGGATCTCCAAGTTTTGGAGGAAGCGTTCGTTGAATTACAGATGAGGCCTCCTCTCTAAAATAAACATTCTCATCATCCTTAAACCTTCTCTTGTTTGTGCACAATTCCTTCAAGTACTTGGCATACGAGGGTACTTGCTTATTGGCATCCAAAAGTGGATATTAATATTCACCTTCTTGAACAATTCCATGAACTCTACATTTTGACGCTCTTTCTTCTTCTTGAGGTCTTGCATCGTCTTCACATTAGGATATGGCAAAATCGGCTCTTGAGAGAAAACTAATGGTGGTTAAATTTCAAGTTACTCATGGGACCCTTAAGGGTGCTCACGCTCCCACTAGGATCCATAGCCAACACTGCCTCCCCTAGTGAAGAATAGACTGGAGTACTCCTATCTTTAGGACCTCCACTAGTCATATGAGAATCTTTTGCCTTATTTCTCCCTTTAGGGGTAGACTTTGAATTTTGAACACCTTTTAGAAGGGTCTTCCACCTTATTTCTCCCCCGGTCTTGCACTTTATTGATCCCCATATGATCACTAGAAAATGATGCAGTAGTAGTAGGCACAAAGTGAACATACTTAGGTGGTGCGGATGAAAAAGTAGACACATGAGACTTTGAAGATGTAGAATGAGATAAAGAGGTATTCCTTCCTTGTGCACCTCCGGGAAGTACATTTTCTTTCTCCCCGGCTATCTTATCCACCCCCTTATTTCTTCCTTTTGTATACAAAGCCACATCACCCACTCCAATTTCTAAGAGTACATTCTCCCCCCCCCCCCCTCTTCCCATCCGCCTTTGAATTAAAATCATGCATATTTAAAGAATTTCCAACATTGCCACAAGGTACATTTTCTTCCCTCGTGGCACCATCAATCAATTCAAAATCATTATCATCAATAGAGCAATCCTCTACCATAACATACTCATCACTAGAATTTGAAATGGGGGAGTTGGGAGCATGCATAGGAGAGGGAACATAACCATTATAAGAATAGGATGAGGAGGAATAAGGGTCATACATATTATCATACACATGCAAGGGAGTATGAGATGAAATTGTGGCATGTATGCCTTATTGTCGTAGATCTTTCCGCTTCTAAGAATAGATATAGCATTTGCTTGCTCATTGTGGTGAGGATTAGGCACCGTATTGCTAGGAAGAGACCCTTGCGGTCTTGAGTGTAAAGAAGAGGCCATTTGCCCAACTTGAGTCTCCAATTTGTGCAAACCCGCTTGAAGAGAATCAATAGCTTGCTTGTTGATCGTATTTGTAGAATTTTGAACTTCTATGAGTTTACTCATCAATACTTCAAAGGCAGGTTTGCTAGGCTCACTAGAATGCAAAGGAGCATGTGGCATAGATGTATGATTGTAATTCCCACCTTGGTTGCCTCCATGAAAAGCACTAGAACCACCTTGAAACTTGTTGTTCCCATAGCCACTACCTTGCACAAATCCGGGAGGGCCATTTTGAACATTCAAACCATAAGGATAAGTGACATTCCCATGTGTATCATGCATAGGTGAAATCTTCCATTGATTGTTGTGAGGGCCAAAAGTGTAACACCCCAAACTGCACCTCACCAGCTTAAGCTCGTTATAATGTCGCGAGTCTCTAAAACATAAACCGAACTCTCGATTTACATTTGAGAGCACCGCTAGGCGTTTTGTTTGAAAAACTTTTTGTATAAACACAGCGGAAGCTACAAATATTTTTGAGGTGAAAATCCTTAAATCACTAAATTCAATTTGTTCATCTAGACTTGAAATGAATGCCACTCGGGAGGTACAAAATTCAAGAAATGGGAATTTAACTAGGTTCGACACAAGAATAGTTTTACACAAGTTCCGGGATACAAAGCTCGAGAAATAGGTCAGAATAAAGTCCAGAAGACTGTTTACTGAACTTGTTCCGCACACCAAACTCCGTCTGCTATTGTCCAGTCACCAGTGCACAATACTTGCATCCACACTATTGTAGGGGTGAGCTTTCGTCCTCGCTGCTCTACAAGAACCCTACTTCGACTAGATTTGAAACCAATAAATATATTTTTTTAGGATCCCAGTATGAAAACATGCTTAAACCAAAGATTTCAAGGAACGACAAACTTTATAAGATTTTATAACTTCAAAACCGATGCATGATGCTTAAGTAAATATGGCGCCAAAACCAAGTATTACCTGATGGCCGGTCCCATAGACCCACTACACGACCTTACCTCAAATTAATTTATAACCAGGTAAGCGTAGCGAGAGCGTCCACTACCTAGCTACACACACGTATCGAGTCCGTCATTACGATCGGAATACCCGGACGACTGGCGTAGCTAACCCTCCGGAGGTTTAGGGAATCGAACCCAAGGAAGTCAATGCCCCTTTTTTCCTCAAGCCATCACATTTCTCACGATTTCGTTAATATGTGTTGCAATTTAACTTAACCAAACCGTACCACATAACATGCATCATTTTAATAACAATATATAAGAAAACAACTAACCGAGCAGAGTCCTGAATCCCTACCTGAACTATGATGTTTTCTCTCACGTATGCCGAGAGTCGCGAACCTTCTGTTCCTCGGGTAACTGGAGTCCTAGATTCCAACATTTCGACAGTTAATATCTCATTAAACTAATAATTAAAATCTTGACGACTAACAAATCGTATAACCAACTTTTCCTAGTTTGACTAGGAGTTGACCACTTTGACAATCGTTTGACCGACATTTATTAGTTTGACTAGTGTTGACCAATTTGATCTTGTCAAAGTAAATCATGCAACGACTTAATTTCAAGCATATTAGGCGTACCAGAAATTTACTAAGGCCACCCAATATGTTATTTTCATTTCTTTAATTATTACACTTTCACATAATACTCAAGCAAACGAATATTATGTTCACTTCCCAATTTTGTCAACGAATTATCTCAATTCACCCAACACTTGGTCTTTTACTTCCTTTTCGTACTTTGTCGCATAGTAATTCCGTCCCATACTTATTCCATTCTAAATCAAGGTGTGCCCAAAACACTAACGACACCCAATATCACAACTTGACCTTTTTCCAAAGCTTCATGAACCATTACAAAACAAACTGCCTTTGCAAGAGCTTAACTTCATCAATTCAAATCTCAAATCAAATCAAACCATACAACTTCATCAATTCAAATCAAGTCACCACCAACCCACTCTGCACAAGCAAACAACATAACCAATTCGATAACAGTCTTCAATTTCACCATATCAAACTAAACTCAGTTCCATCACTTCCGCTGAAATCAAAGATCTAGGGATTTGGGAGAGAGAAATTGAGAGCAGAAAGCTAGAGGAAGAAGACGATGGTTTTTCTTATTAAGAGTTGTACTTGAGTGATTATTACAAAGCTTTCATTACATTGCTTTTTATATAGCTAACAATAACAACTTTGGTTAAAGCATAAACAGACTTTAACAACTTTCTGTTAGGCTTAACCAATTTCTCTAACATCCATTTCTTGGTCACCAATCAGCTTAGGACATTTGTCAAGTGTAAGATTAGTTGAGTTTCTTGACTTAGACTCAGATGGTTGACCTTGACCTCCATTAATCTCATATAGTCTACATCCCCCCTCAACCTTATGCTGGGAACCCAGCATGAGGTTGCCACACAGATACTTGAATTGAGGTGAATCAAGGCCCTTGGTTAGAATATCAGCAAGCTGGTGCACAGAAGGAACAAATTGGAGAGCGAGTTCACCTCGAGCCACTTTTTCCCTAGTGAAATGGATGTCAACCTCAACATGCTTGACCTTGGAGTTGTGTATAGGGTTGGAAGCTAAAGCAAGTGCTGACACATTATCACAGTGAAGAGTAGGAACTGAGGGAAGCTTGATGTGAAGGTCAGTCAGTAAATGCTGTAACCAGAGAACCTCAGAGGCAGTATCAGCCATGGCCCTATACTCGGCCTCAGTAGAAGAACGAGAGACTGATGTCTGCTTTCTGGAACACCAAGAAACTGGACAATTACCAAGGAAGATAACAAAGCCAGTAGTGCTTCTTCTGTCATTTGGATCGCCAGCCCAATCCGAGTCAGTGTAGGCCCTTAATTCAAGTGGCTGCCCGAAAAGTGATCCCATAATCTAAGGTACCCTTGATGTATCTGAGAATACGTTTCACAGCTAGAAAGTGAAGCTCAGTTGGGCACTGCATAAACTGACATACAGAGTTCACACTGTAAGCAATATCAGGTCTTATGAAAGTCAAGTACTGCAAGCAACCAACAATGCTCCTATATGTCTTGACATCAGTAAATGGAGCTCCTTCATCTTTTAACAATTTGGAATATGGTAGGCATGGAGTGATGCTAGCATTGCAGTCAGACATTCCAGCCTTGTCCAATATATCCTGTGCATATTTGGCTTGAGAAATAAAAAGTCCATTTGGAAGATATGTGATCTGTGAGCCCAAAAAATAGTGCAGTAGACCTAAGTCCTTCATATGAAACTCTGACTGAAGTGCATCTTTGACATGTTGAATGGCAGAGGAGCTATTACCAGTGAGGATGATGTCATCCACGTATAACAGAAGATACACCTGAGTGGAGCCAAAATCTCTAATGAATAAGGATGGATCAGCAATAGAGGATTTGAAACCTAGTTGAGGTAGATAAGATGTAAACCTCTCATTCCAAGCCCTTGGTGCCTGTTTGAGGCCATATAAAGACTTTTTAAGTTTGCAAACATGATTTGGAAACTGAGAATCCTCAAAACCAGGAGGTTGTGACATGTAGACTTCTTCTTTCAAAATACCATGTAGGAAGGCATTTTTGACATCTAGTTGATGCAATTTCCAGTTAAATTGAGCTGCCATTGCCAAGACAAGTCTCACAGTTGTGTGCCTCACAACAGGGCTGAATGTTTCGTCATAATCAATGCCTTCTTCTTGACTAAAGCCCCTGGCCACCAATCTGGCCTTTTGAGTAGCAATAGAGCCATCAGAGTTTCTTTTGACTTTGAAGATCCATTTGCAGCTTACTAGATTTGTATCAGGTTGAGGTGGAACAAGAGTCCAAGTACCTTGCTTGGCTAAAGCATCAATTTCCTCTTGCATAGCATTATGCCAAACTGGGATCTGCAATGCCTTCTTATAGGAACTAGGCTCAATATGAGCAGGATCAGATGATGTTGATGCAGTAAAAGCTTTCTTCTTGAAGATTCCATTTTTGCTCCGAGTTGTCATGTTGTGTGCATTTGCGAACACAGATGTAGTTGCAGAGTGAGGATGAAAGTTAGAAACAATGGGGTTGGTTGTAGTGGATGGAGGATCCATTATAATCGAAATATCTGATATTGGAATGTAGGTCTCTCCAGGTTGAAGAATAAGATCTGTAGAAGAGTTGCTGGCAGCAGGTATAGATGTAGTAGCCAACTCCAAATTTACAGCAGAAGTAGATGAAGGAACCATGTTGACTGCTGAATCAGAGTGATGAGTGTGAACAGGTGAACTAGTTGTCTCAGGAGAGTGGACAGGTGAGGTCAGGTGCTGTTGAGTAGGTGAGGAGCTGCTTGAGTGAAAAGGTTTGGATGGATGTTTAAGTAGAAAAGGAATAGATGTTTGTGTGTGAGCAGAAGAAGATGTAGCAGATTCAGAACTAAGAGACTTATATGGGAATGAGTTTTCATTAAATACAACATGTCTAGAGATGATGAATTTTGAATTGGACACATTAAAGCATAGAAAACCCTTGTAACCTGGTGCATACCCCAAAAAAATGCACTTGACAGTTTTGACCTGGAGCTTATTGGAGTTGTATGGCTTCATGAGGGGAAAACAAGCACAGCCAAAAACTCTTAAAGAGTCAAGGGATGGAGGTTTTGAGTAGAGTAGTTCAAAGGGGGAAGACATATTCAAAGTAGGAGAAGGCATTCTATTTATGAGGAACACAGATGCAATACAAGCATGAAACCAGAAATTGGGAGGCAAATGGGATTGATGGAGAAGAGTGAGAGCAGTTTCAACTATATGTCGATTTTTCCTTTCTGCAAGGCCATTCTGTTGGGGTGTGTAGGGACATGATTTTGGTGAATAATGCCTTGGTTAACAAGAAAAGAATGAAATCTATGGCTTATGTATTCACCACCACCATCAGTTTGCAAAACTTTAATAGATGCAGAGAATCGATTGAGCACAAAAGAGTGAAAGGTAATGAACAAAGAAAATACTTCTGATTTATTATGTAAAGGAAAAATCAAACAATATCGAGTACAATCATCAATGAAGGTAAGATAGTATTTGAACCCTTCAATGGAAATATGTGGAGTGGGACCCCATACATCAGAATGAACAGTATGGAATGGGATAGAAGACCTAGTACTAGAATGAGAAAAAGGTAATTTGGTGAATTTTCCAGCTAAGCATGATTCACACAAATCAGAAGTGATATCATGTACAGAACTAATATGGGATTTTTCCAACATGGAAGCAATGATTTTATTTGAAGGATGGCCTAGTCTTCTATGCCATAGAGAGTGGGATATCTTGGAGCCAAGAAAAGCTGTAGAAGAAGTTGTAGGTGGAACTGAAGAAGGAGTGTAGAGATTTCTGGAAATGGAGACTGGAATGGGATATAGACCATTGTCACTGAGACCTTGAAACAGCACCTTGCCTGTCACCTTGTCCTGTATAAAAAATGAAAACTCATCAAAAATCATTCTGCAATTGTTGTCCTTGCAAAGTTGATACACAGAAAGTAAGTGAGCAGCAAGTTTGGGAACATGAAGAATTTTCTTCAAGGCTAAAATAGCAGATTTGTTTAGAAAAATAGACCATCCCCAATATGTTTAATAGATAAACCTGCACCATTTCCAACTTGAACTTGATCACCATCAGTGTAGGATGTCACATTGTTGAGAGTGTGGATGTCAGAAGTCATGTGAGATGAGGCTCCCGAGTCAGTGATCCATACTTTATGATTGGGAGCAGAAGAGTTGTGTTGAACGAAAGATGTCATGGCTGTATGTTGACCTTGAAGGGAGGCAAAAGATTCTCTCTGGTCGCAATGAGCTGCAGTGTGGCCAGTCAAACCGCAAAGTTGACATTCAGGAACAGAAGAAGAGCTGCCATAGCCTTGAATCTTGCCAAGATGCCAGCAAGTTTGAGCAGAGTGTCCTGGTTTCTCACAAATTTGGCAGACAATCCGAGGCCTGAAGCCATTGTACCCATTGGTGTAGCCCTGCATTGACTTTGTACCAAAATTCCTGTTGCCAAAACCATTTTGAGACCCTTTGAAGCCAGAACCACCATTGTTGTTATTCCAAGATGGCCTAAACCCACCAGAATTACCATTTCTGTTACCATTGTTGTTGTAACCATTGTTACCTCCATAGTTGTAGCCAAATGATAGGAGCACAAAGTGTGACATTTTTAATATGTATTTTCCCTCATTTGGCTAATTTATTCTCTTAAAATTAATAATTATAATAAAGTTTATGTTTTTAGTTACTTCAAGGTCGAAAATGGTGAAAATTGGTAAAAAAGAGCAGAAATGAGCATAAATTAACGACAAGTCATTTATGAAACTTTCCTCTTTCATTTTAGGAAATATTTCCTATTTTGTTTAAGGAAACTTTCTTCATTTGAACTTTTCTATTTCTGATTTTTGTATTCTAATGAGAGTCCATCCCATTAAAAACTCTTGAGTGATGAAATCAAGAAAAATTGAAGGATTAATCAGGAAGAATTCGAGGAGATAAAATGGATTGTTTTTAATCAATATTTATTCCTAATTATCTGATTTCTTATTGATTATAAACTCTAATTAAATTATGATTTTTCTTGATTGTAGGAGTTTATTGTGTGCACAATTCTTGGAAGAAATTAGTGCAAATCAAAGGAGAAGAATAAGGGATGTATCTGGTCGCTATTCAAGGCATATACAATGAGCCATTAAGGGGAAAAGAAATCAGAAAATTCATGACTTTGTCAAGAGAAAATCAAGCAAATTTGGAGGAGAAATCACCTCAAGATGATTGGCCATGATTGCATCACAAGAGATGAGAATTCCACTATAAATAGCAGCCATTCTCTACTCCAAAAATCATCACTTCCTGACCAAGATCACTTCCCTGCTTAGCAGTTCTTAGCTAAAAACAATTATTCCATAGCTCTGCCCAATTCACTTCTCAAACCTCCATCACCTACAAGATCGTGACCACCATCCTTCCATCAATCCAAGAAGTTCTTAGGCGCTAAGTCAAGGACGATCCACCACCATAGCGGAGACGAGTTCTTCACCTTGTTGCCAAGCCGCTAAGGAAAGCTTCAAAGTGTAACTATGACTCTACTTACAATCTTTGTTTCGGTTTTGTTTGTTTGGATTTGTGAGTTGTGTAATTGGAGACATGAGATTTTCAGAATATTTTTATTAATATTTTTGAGATTTTCAGTTTATTATTAAGTTAATTTTGAGAATTCTTTGATGATGCATATTACAATCTTGTGCCCTTTTATGTGTTTAGGTAATTTTCAGAGTTAGATTGATAAGTTTGCATGCTAGAATAAAGGTGAGAGTTCTTGTGTGTTTGCTTCATTTGCCAAGAGTAATTGTTATTTGTTAAGGCGCTAAGTTAAACAAGTAGCAATTAGTTCTAAAAAGTGGTAAAAATCATGTTTCAATGGTTAAACGATTCTGGAAATTACGTGTTAAATTCTATGTGTAATGGTTAATTTGCACGTGTGAGTTGATTCGAGGGTTAGATAATACTACTAGTTAAGAGAAATACGCTAAGTGTTTTCGAAAATTAGTAGTATTGGGCTTGGTAAAGACTTTTCTGATCCAAGCCCACATTAGAACGAATTAGATAAATGGATTGATCCGCTAAGGCTTTTCATTTGGACTCTTATCTAGGCATTTAAGATGGGCACGTTTTTGTAGCATGTCGAAAAGGATTTTCTGTTTTTACACTTAGTAATTTTCGAGTGGTAGTGGTCTAGGTTACGGAAGTCGATCATTGTACATAATTTTATTTGTTTTGTTTTTATTTTAAGTAGATTAGAACCAAATCTCAAAACCCCCCATTTTATTCTTTTATTTGTTAATTGACCTTTTAGTGTAGGTGTACCCTACAATCCCCGGACTGAACGATCCCTGCTTATCCTATACTGACAACTACATTTTGCAGGGTTAAATTGTGAGGCTATTTCAGCCGCATCACCAAAACCCCTATTTGAACCACTTCTTGGACCATTGTGAAAAGCAGCAAGTCCATTTTGTCCCACAGGAGTAGGCAACAATCCTTTAGACTCATTAGACTCAGTAAAAGATGAGTTCTTGGCAACCATAGCATTCATAGATGTCAAAGAAAGAGACTGCATTTTTGTCTCACACTCAATTTCAGATTCAGCAGCAAGTAAGAGTGATCGAAGCTCAGTCATAGAGATAGGAGTATGTTTGGCCTTAATCATCATTCTTATGGTACTAAACTCAGATGGTAAACCTTTCAAGATAAGGATCATAATGTCTTCATCAGCCATTTTGACACCAATAGCAGATAATTGATCCCTTGCAGTCTTAACCCTAAGCAGATACTTATCAATGCTATTAGATCCCTTTTCAATGGATTGCAAATTTGATTTCAATTGCACAACATTAGACCTAGATACAGTAGCATATCGATCTTTGAGAGTGACCCATACCTCCAAAGCAGTAGAGCAACCAACCACATGAGAAAGTGCTTCAGGGGAGAGAGTAGCTGTGATGAGGGAGATGAGATTGCAATCTTGCTCAAGCCAATCTTCATAGTCTTCAGAAGAATTCTGAGAAAGCTGGCCATCATCAGAAATGGAGTATTTCAATGGACAAGGGTGAGTGCCATCCACAAACTTGAGTAAACCATGACCTCGAAGCAGAGAGTACATCTGGAAATGCCATGTAGGATAATTGTTGTCATCGAGTTTCACAGAGATGATACTAGACAGATTAGCAAGAAGGGAAACCGTTGTAGCCACCATTGTTCCAGAAAGAAAGCTTGGATCTTGAAGAAAGAAAGCTTGGGTCTTGAAGAAGAGATTGAAGGGATCGAAGAAGAAAAGACTGAAGGATCGAAGTAGAAGACTTGAAGAATCAGAAGACTTGGAGAACTTCCATGGCTCTTGATACCATGCTGAAATCAAAGATCTAGGGATTTGGGAGAGAGAAATTGAGAGCAGAAAGTTAGAGGAAGAAGACGATGGTTTTTCTTATTAAGAGTTGTAC
The DNA here is from genome assembly GCF_002994745.2 of Rosa chinensis. Lineage (NCBI taxonomy): Eukaryota > Viridiplantae > Streptophyta > Magnoliopsida > Rosales > Rosaceae > Rosa > Rosa chinensis. Next base: position 38,974,236 of record NC_037094.1, read on the forward strand.
TTGAGTGATTATTACAAAGCTTTCATTACATTGCTTTTTATATAGCTAACAGTAACAACTTTGGTTAAAGCATAAACAGACTTTAACAACTTTCTGTTAGGCTTAACCAATTTCTCTAACATCCATTTCTTGGGCTTAGGACATTTGTCAAGTGTAAGATTAGTTGAGTTTCTTGACTCAGACTCAGATGGTTGACCTTGACCTCCATTAATCTCATAAAGTCTATACCAATCACTAACACAGGAACAAAACGTGATTCTGGTTCGAGATTATACCTTCAAAAATCAACTCAACACACTGCCGAGACTGGGAAGGGGATGAACTGGTGATTCCTCGTGCTACAACCCAAAAAACTTCACAATATCTCGCCTAGACCTGCAATCGAGTAAGAACATAAGCCAAAAAGGCCGGAGAAGTCGCCAGCAGCGAGGAACCGCGACTGGGCAAAGAGCAACCCAGAAACCAAATTGTCAAAACTCGATCGAATTGAAAAAATAATTATGCTGGGGTGTAGAGCATGACAAGGAGAGGAAGTTTCATACCACAGACAGCCCAAACGGTGGCCGGAGTCGCCAGAAGTTGCAGGAGTTGCCAGAGAAGGTTCGAAGCTTCGGGTCTTCGTTTCTCCTTCTCTGTTCAATGCATGAACAATCCAAGTATGGGAAGTTGTTGGCGACGGCGAGACAAACCTCCGTGCACCGGCCGGAGGTGGCCTGACGGTGGAGCTCTGAGCGGGTTGAGGTGTCGGGTCGCGGTCTGTCTCGAGTCAGAGAGCTCCCAGCTCTCTCTCTCTGATCAAAGGCCCATATATACCCCAATTTAAATTTTATTCAAGGGCTAGGATGAAGCGGTGGATTTATGGATGACTAGGATTGCACCGCGGGGGAAATTCATTTTCTAAAATCACACAATTCCGGAAAATCGATATAAATAGCTCGATTACTCGAAAAATTCTCAGAAAATTTCCACGAACTCGTCATGTCGTGTACTTTATTATCTAACTCCTAAATTGAGGATTTCACTTTGTGAAAATTTCTGAAAATTTCCCCGAGCCCTTAGATGATCACCGAGACCGTTAAATAATTTATCGTACGACCTCTACTACGCTCGATACATTTTTCCGGGGCTCACATGGAGTTGGAAATGAAAAATTGGATAACTGGGATTCCCCCAACACGAGGTTATATACTAGAATACGTCCAAACACACAAAGACACGAAAAACAAAAAACAAAAAATAATAATAATAATAAAAAAAGGATTCCTTTCAGATGAAAAAAGAAAAAGAAAAAAAAGAAGCATACTTTCAGATATAGAAGGGCCAATCAATAAAAAAGAAAGTTGGAAGAACATCCAAACCATGAACACTAGAAGACAAATAATACATCTGAACAATCTAACCCGAGGCAAGTTATGTACAGTTAGGCCTCGTTTGGTTCGCAGAAAGTAAGCATCAGGAAAGGAAAGTTGTTCATTTCCTATGTTTGGGATGCAAAAGGAAATGAAATACTTTCTTGAAGCAAAAGAAAATAGGGGGGGGGGGGAAATGGTTCATTCCATACTTCAAAGGAATCACTTCCCCCCTTCCCCCTTCTTTCCTTGCATTTATTACTCACAGCATATTATTTTATTCCATTAATTACATACTTTTTAACAACTTTCCGGATAACTTTCCTTACATTACCAAACATCGGAATGGAAAGTTATTCGGAAAGTTCATTTCCCTTCCCATGGGAAAGGCAAAGGAACTACTTTCCTTTCCGCGAACCAAACGAGGCCTTATTAGAGGAATGTAAATGTACATAGAGAGGAACCTTTTCAATATTCATAGATTTCATGAGAAAGACAATGCCATCAATAGGGACTTTCATTATTTCAGCTGGAGAAAATTCGAGAAACTCATTATTATATACTGTAGAAGAATAAAGACAGTGCCCAAGTCTCGTTCTTCTGGCTCTTCCTTTTCGTTGAGCAGCCGATGCCTTACTTATCCACTTTATGTTATATGTTTCCATACCATTTGAGAAATTAATAACCCTTGATTTAATAAGAGCCGTTAATCATTTTTTTTCCTCAAATTTGAGCCATCAGATTCAAAATTACAATTGTTGCAGTAAAAAAAATAAAAAAAAGGGCGACATCAAAACCGTCCATATTCAAAATAGACAAATCATGGTCGTCCAAAACATAACTATCGTAAACTCACAACGGTTAGAAGGGGACATGTATGTTAGGTGGGGCCCACCATATTTGACCAAATTCTGGGACGTCTTCTCTTTCTAGCGCGTGCACGTCAATCCTGCAGCAGAACCAAGCGCGTCCTTTGCACTTTCTCTTTTGGCGTGTTATAGTTTAAGTTAGGCTGATGCAGCCCAATTCAGTGGTCCCGATCACTGTAGTTGGGTCTTGGCTATGAAAAAGTCCCATATATGGGACTTGTTTTGAGACCAAGTTCCATAATTCCAACACCAAACCCCCCTAAAACCCATTGTTGGAAAACCCAAAACATGTTTAAGTCTCAAAACTAGTATGACACTCCCACCGTTGGAGTTGTCCTAGAATGGATTGTTGGAGAGCTCAAGTCTCATTTGAGTTTTAAATATGGAATAGAACCCCCATTGTTGGAGTTGCTTTAAGGGGTCATCATTTGGCCCTCAGGCTCTAAGCCCATTTCAAGCCGGCCTGGCCCTTGTACCATGGATGCATGCCCAGCCCGACCCTTTAAGCCCACTAAAACAAGCCCTAATATTTTAATCAAGAATAGCGAAAATAACACCCTATTGGTTGAAGATGACAATTGGGTGCTATATAAATAGTGCAAGAACGAGGTTCTAAAATAATGATAGCACCCCTAAAATGAGACTTCATGGTTGGAGTTGTCTTTAAGTTGACTTAGTTTATAGTTTTAAGCAAGGTTTTAAATATCGATTTTAAATATCCATCGGAACTTTAAAAAAAAAAAATATTGGAAATATCGGGGATATATCGAGGATATAGGAGAAAATATATCATTTTTGAAAAGGTTAATTTATTAGAATTACATATACATACATATGAATGACAACTTCATCTACATCCAAAAAGAGACTCTAGGTAGTTAAAAAGCCACTCGCTGGTCTACGAAATTGCAATAATCAAACCAAGACATATGACTTATATAGTACGAATTGTAGTGATGAACATGATAGTTATAGATCTCTTTAGAGTTGTTCACTGTTTCCCTATAAGGGGATAATAAGGATGAATCCAACTGGATGACTGATCATATACTTCTCTATATTGATTATAACCATAAGCGTTATAACCAAATTGATTGTTGCCTTTATGAGATTCATTTGAGATCCCACTGCACTCTATGCCTAAATTGATAGAGTCAAAACTTAAGGCAATTGAAGAAATATCAGATGGGGTACTTTGATCATCAGTTGCACCTCTAGTCCTCCTCCCATATCAGGTCTTCTCTTGAGCACCATGACTAGTTATTCTCACTCCGTGATCTTCATCTTAGGTGGTATGATCTTACATTCACAGGTAATTTGGTTTAATCCTCCACCCACAGAAGATTGTCCATATTCATATTTTTCACCTCCACCCACAAATTTGCATTTAGAGAATTATTTCTAACCCAGAATCTCTTTGAGGGTATTTCTCCTCACCTAGATTCGTCTTGAAGGAATTTTCTCATCACCTAGATTCTCCTTGAGGGGATTTTCTACTCATCTAAATTTACCTTGAGGAGATCTCTCTTCACACAGATTTGCATTTAGAGAATTACTTAATTTTTTATATTTTTTGTTTTTTCCATAAGATTTTACATTTACTTTGACGATGTCGGAGAAATTTCGCAGAAACTGTAGAAGATAAGATATTCACCCCCTAAGACATATCTGTACATCGAAAAATGAGGATATCGGGAGATATATCAGAAATATCGCAGATATTTAAAACTTTGGTTTTAACTTTTAAGGGCTAAAACGGGGCGGCCCAGTAAATATGAGAAGTGTTGGGGGCGGCCTGGCAAATATGAGAAGTGTTGGCCGATATATAACTATATATATATATATATATATTGATAAAGGGAAGAACTTTGAGCGCGCAGCCGCAGCACCAGAGTTTGTTCTCAACTCTCAAGCCTCAGAACTGATTCAGTGTTGTGTTTTGGTTCTTGTTAACTTAAATTTTGGTAGCTTGAAGGGAGCTGGCTGATGAACATGTTGCCATACAAGAGAAGGAATAATAATAAAAGAAAGCGAACCAATGAGGTATGTATGGGCAGCAATTGCATGCGTTACCGATCACTCACATTTTGTATTTTAAGTCTCAAGGATTTATCAATTTGATTACCTCAGGAACGCCTTAGAGAAACCCAGACATCTCACAAAAGGAAGTTCAACAAGTTGAAGCAGGAGAAGGAAAACGACCTTGTGCTATCAAAAAGCGTTGAGGCGTTAGAGTGAGAGATCCTTTCGCCTTTTTTGATATATAGTTGATTATTATTTTAGTCCCCATCTTTGATCAAATTGTTTTCTTTGCACTAGCAGGAAATATAAGATTCCAGAGGGTGCACGGGCTCTTCTCCAGTCATCACGAAATATTGGCCAGGTTTGGATTTGTCCTTATTGATATTTATTTACTTTTTCTTTTTTTTTGTTTCATGTCTTTAGTCATCCCACTATTTTTTTCTTCGTGTAGGTTGAGTCCAGAAAGGTTAAACGCAGCAAAGGTTTACTCCACTTGAAACTTACATCCCATGCTTCCAGTGAAAGTGAACCTGAGTTGGAAATAACTCAATCAACACAGGATCAATCGTTAATGGTACAAAAGAACACGTCTACTTGTTCGGACTCCTCTACAATGCTACTTTGTGGCACAAGGCCTCCTGATATTCATAACAACTCTTTACCAGAAGATGGAACTTCTAGCATGGATCATAACTGGAGTGAAAGCATAAACTTCATGGTAATTTTTCTACTCAGATTCTGTAATTTTATTAACTGGATGGATTAGATTTTCCTCATTCAAATATAGGAATTCATTTGTCAGCTAATTGCATCTTATCATCACATGTGCATTTTGGATATGGTATTGAGTATATTTGTGTAACTTGAATTCCTATTCTACATGTAAACCCCTAATTTATTTCAGTAAAGTTTTCAACTCAGTGGATCTGATATGGTTTACGCTATCAATAATTTGTCGGATTATAGGATTGGATCAATTTTTTTTTTTTTTTTTTGCATCAAATCTGATCTAGAGTGATTTGGTCCTTATATGATCCCTCGATGCTTTATCAATATTGTTATTGACTACGTAGGTATGGGGTGCATCTCATGCAGGATAAAGTAGAAGAGAGTCCTGATTCAAGTTACAGCTCAAAGCTTCCTGCACCAAGTATTCTGAAAGATCCGAAAAATAGGCGGCATGTATCAAGACCTCCTGAAGTGGTAAAGGCAAGGAGTGATATTCCTATTATAATGATGGAGCAAGAGATAATGGAGGCCATAAATGAAAATTCCACTGTTATTATACGCGGAGAGACTGGATGTGGTAAAACAACCCAAGTTCCACAGGTGGTTTGCTTTTATCTTTTTTTTTTCCTCATTATATTTTTTTATATGCTTGGTCGTTCTAATAATCATTCCCAGATACATTGTTTAACTCCCCTCGAAACTTATAAACTCCCCATTTCGTTTGGCATTGTATAGTTTCTTTATGAAGTTGGCATTGGTTCAAGTGTGTCTCCTCTTGGAAGTGGTATCCTTGGTGTTACTCAACCCCGTCGCATTGCAGTCTATGCTACTGCTAGTCGTGTGGCATATGAGCTTGGTGTACGCGTGGGTGAGGAGGTTGGGTATCAAGTTAGATATGACAAAAAGATAGGCAAAAGTTGCTCCATCAACTTCATGACGGATGGAATATTGCTACGAGAACTCCAGGTTAGTTGACCAATTGATATTATTTACTACGTGTTCTGTTATGGACAGCTAAGCATAAAAATTTCTCCATCTACGCTAGTATATCTATTTGGGTTTTACTTTGGAACCTGTTTGTCTGTAAGGCAGACCTATTACACTGATGGACTTTACCCTCCTTTTGCATCTGCAATATGAATCCCTAGTAAGCTCTGGACTTGTCAACTTAAATTTATCAATTGTAGGGTTCAGCAGGGGGTCTCAGTTATGAGCCTGGGTCCCTGAAGCGGGTTCAGGGTCCTGAGTTCAGACAAATAAAAACAAAAACTTTGGAATGGTGCTGGAATGGTTTGTGCATGGCTGTGGGCCTATGGGCTACTTAGATCTGCCAAAAAAAAAAAAAAAAAAGATCTTGTAGCAAGTATTATACTGTCTGAAATAGTAACACAGACACTGTTGATATGTACGAGACGGGAAACACATTGAATGTGTGTAGAAAACATGAAGTGGAGAGGTTTAAGTGAGAGATTAAAGAGAGGCAAAAAAAAAAAAGTGGAAGTTCGTTTTTTTCTTGTTCTCTTGTTTATTACTATAATCTTGTTCATTTATTAAAAACAGTTAATTTAGGTGCAAGGGTGTACTTTCTTTTTCACACCCACTTTGGTTGACAATGTGGGTTCTCTTTATATATCCTGAGTATTAGTAAGTTACCCACTAATGAGAATTTTTGGAGTGTTCTTATTTAGTAAGCTGCTCCATAAATGCGAAGTTCAGTAAGCATTTGACGGATGCCTCTGTAAGCCCAGTGACTATGAACTTATCCACTTAAACTCATCTCTCTGAAATTTGGACATGGTGTTAGTATTCTAGGGTTCACCATGCATGGATATTTATTCCACAGGCTACTTATTTAGTAAGCCTACAACATAACTAGGAATTTTAGTAAGCCTTTGATAGGAGACCTAGTGACCAGTGCCTATTGGATATTCTTGGGTTAAAAACAAAAACCTGGATATGGCTGCTGCAATATAGCTTTCAGCTTTTGGATTTTTCAGAAGACTATTAGGGAAAAAAAATTGCATAAAAATGGTAGTGTCTTGCTAAAATATTAACGGCATGCTAGGCGATTTACGTTATTCGTAGTATGTATGCGTTGATACATTTTGGAGTATGGTTGTCTGAGACTTCCAAGTGTAGTTCATAAGAACACCTCTTTTGTGCAGGGTGATTTTTGGTTGAAGAGATACTCTGTTATAATTCTTGATGAGGTGCATGAGCGGAACTTGAGCACAGATACACTCATTGGAATGCTTTCACGTGTTATCATTTGTCGTCAGGTGAATCTTAATACTGTTGCAAATAGTTAGATCTTATATTATCTAACCCATTGTAATAATCATTTGCATGTCATGGCAGAAAGAGTATGAACGTCAGCAGGAGTTTTTGCAGCAGTACTCACATTTAGGAATATCTATAGATCGGGAGAAACTTGTTTTTCCACTGAAGCTTGTGCTTATGAGTGCTACCATGCCAGTGGAAGACTTCATTTCTTATAGGAAGCTGTTTCCTGACCCCCCACAAGAGATAAATGTTTTGTCTAGACAATTTAAAGTAGACATTCAGTTCTCAACGACAACTAAAGCTGATTATACTAAGGAAGCATGTAAAAAGGTCTTGGAAATTCACAAGAATATGCCACAAGGAGGCATACTTGTGTTTGTCACTGGGTACTGGGAAGTGGAGGTATTGTGTAAACAGCTACGTAGAGCTTCAAGGGAACTGACTATGAAAATAAAAAAAGGGTGTTGTGTGATGGAAGGTTCTGTAATAAACTCTGTTGGAGAGATAAATATGAAGGAGAACAGCGAAGCATTTCATTCAGCCAACCATCAGAATGATGTATTTAGTTACACTGATGAAGATCAGTGCGAGGTAGATGACGAGTTTGGTTCTTCATATGATACAGAAACAGAGAGTGAGCTGGAAATTATTGGTGACGATGGGGATTCATTGTGTCAAGATACCCCAGAAGTCTATGGTGAGGTTGCACAGATTTTAGGAGAGAACGTGAGCATTGCATCACTGAAAGCCTCTTTTGAATCATTGGCTGGAAAATCTTCTTCAGATTCTACTTGCAAAGAACCTATTTCATGAACTCTAGACTCTTGCTCTAGCCAATCCAATCATAGTCGCAGCTTGGGGAAAAAAGATGCGGTTGTAGATGATAGTTTTGCAGGCTGTCTGCGTGTTCTTCCTCTTTATTCTATGCTGCCTGCAGCAGCTCAGCATCGTGTATTTGATGAAGTAAAGGAGGGAGAACGGCTTGTTGTTGTGGCCACCAATGTTGCTGAAACCTCTGTCACTATACCTGGGATAAAGTATGTTGTCGATACTGGAAAAGTGAAATCAAAGGAATACAACTTTAAAAATGGAAGTGAAATATATAAAGTACAGTGGATTAGTAAGGCATCGGCTGTTCAACGTGCAGGAAGAGCTGGAAGAACAGGGCCTGGTCACTGTTTCCGCCTTTATTCTTCGGCAGCATTTAATAATATCTTCGATGACAGTTCCCCATCTGAAATATCCAAAGTCCCTCTTGAAGGTCACATCCTTCTTTTGAAGTCCATGGACATTGAGGTGAGTCCAACAATTCTTGATCTATTCTTAAACAGCAGAACATCTCTTGATGGGACTTAAGCTATTTATTACTGTTAAAAAAAATTATGACTTGTTTTTAAAGCTTGGTTAGATCTGTTTTCAATAATCCCTGTTATTTTGTGACTTGTGTGCTATTAATATTTTATTCATCTTCATAGTTTTGTTCACTTTTTTGTCAGACTGTTTGATACTGTTTCTTCTATTATGTATCAAGTGCTCTTGTAATCCGATCCTTTTTTTTTCCCTCCCTTGTGCATCCCAGTTGTCTGCTTTTCCTTTTCTTACTCGTCCAAATGATGATGCTCTTAATGGAGGACAGCGTTGCTTGGAGATCCTTGAAGCGCTTACTGAGGATGGAGAAGTGACACCTCTAGGGAAGGCCATGGCTTATTATCCCATAAGTCCTCGCCACTCTAAGATGCTCCTAACAGTCATCAAAATGTTGAATAAGGAGAAAAGTTATAAACGACCTAATTTAGTACTAGCATATGCAGTTGCTTCAGCTGCAGCTTTGAGTTTGTCAAATATTTTTGTTAGTCAGTTTGAAGACAGTTGCACAGAAAACCATGACTTAATTGATGGAAATTCCAGTGCTCCAGTTCACGGTGAAGTTATAGACAAGCAAGACAGAGTGATCAAAGAGAAGAAAGTGAGAGCGTCTTGTGAAAATTTTAGTAGTCATAGCAGTGATGCCCTTTCCAGAGCTTATGTTTTGCGGCTCTATGAACTTTCCAAGAGCCGATTGCATTTCTGCAAGGACAATGCTCTACACCCAGAAACCATGCATGAAATATCCGAGCTGAGAGAGCAGCTACTCAAACTTGTCTTTTATCATAGTGGTGTGTCTGGCGGTGAATTTTCATGGATCCATGGTAGTCAGGAAGATGTTGAGCATGATTGGAGGGCTGATGTTATCCCTCTTTCTTTGGATGAGGAAGGCCTCTTGTGCCGGGCCATCTGTGCTGGTTGGGCAGATAGAGTTGCCAAGCGCATTAAAGGAAGTAAAAATCAATATCAAACCTGCTTGAGTAATGAGAATGTCTTTCTCGACCGCCAGTCATCTGTTTCTAAAATTGCTCCTGAATATTTGGTGTACAGTGAGTTGATACAGAAAAAGAAACCATACATGCACGGTGTTACTTGTATCGAACCAGAATGGCTTGTTGACTGTGGTCGGGTCTTATGCAAGCTTCCAAAGGGCAGTGCACCTTACTATGACTGTGTAAGTGACAAGGTACTATACAATGTCACTCCAACCTTTGGTCCTCATTTGTGGAAGCTTCCGGAACATTGTTTGCCTATTGATAAGACTGAGTTTAAAGGTGCAGTGCAAGCTTTTGCTTTTGCTTTGTTGGACGGCAAGGTTCTGCGTTGCCTGAGACCTGTGCGTGCATTCATGGCAGAACATCCTCGTACTGTTTTAAAGCCAGTGGCAGCAAATCGAGAACGGGTTCAGAATCTCTTGTTGAAGTTGGGGGAGAAGAAGATACACAGCCGTGCTATGTTGAGAGCAGTGTGGAGTAAAAATCCCAACGAATTGTATCTGGAAATCCGGAACTGGTTTAGAAAGAATTTCCACTATAAGTTTAAGGATATTTGGGTCGAAATGCTTCGTGAAGCCGTTTACTAATGTCTGGTTTGCAGTAACCTGCATACATCCATTTATTTAATGTCTCTTCTTTTGTAGGCAAATAAATAAACGGCTTGTATTTTCAATGATGTATTAGTCTGGACTTCTTTTCTATCTTTCTGCAGTGATTAGTCAGTACATGTATTTTGTTATGAGGTTGTGTAATATATATTGCACTTGTGCTCTTGCAGTTTCCGAGTTGTCCTCACTCCTGACCTGGATGATCGTTTTGTGTACTTCAGCACAGCGAAACAAATTCATAACATTATAGGAAGTAAATTTTTAGAACTGGTTCTAGTGTGGCTTCTTTGCTACAACCCTCCTGCCAATGTCCAATGTTAGCTGTAATCTTCTGGTGCATCTCCAGACATCTTCCAAAAATCAGTATGTCATACTTTTTGATACCAAGCCAAGCGTTATAGAACTTGATCTCTAGTAACCATATGAACGTACAGTTGCGAAGTGGTTATCAATCTGTTTTCGAACTAAGAAATGTTGTTGCTTGCTAGAATGACGATGCAGTGGTATTGAAAGTTTCAAAAGTTGTTGCTTGTGCTGCAGTCATAACATTCAAGAAGCCATCCCACGTATTATTATTGATGATGATAATGGGAGTTTGACAAGAGCAGTCGAGGGGAGGTAAGTGTACAGGGCGTTAAAGGGTATACCCCCATCCAAGGCACCAGGCCCCGATGGTTTTTCCCCTCTTTCTATCAAACATGGTGGTCGGTGGTGACATGGTGGAGGCGGTTGAGGTTTTTCTCGGGTCGAAGGGATAGGTTGAAGGCTGTTAACAATACCTATATTACGCTGATTCTGAAGGCCAAAAACACCCCAGTACGAGTCAGTTGCGTCCGATCAGCTTGTGTAATGTATGTACAAGATTGGTTCGGAAGTGCTTGCAAATAGATTGAAGCTTTTACTGGATGCAGTGATTTCTCCTTTTCAGAGTGCATTTGTCCTTAGTAGGTTGATGTCCGATAACTCTTGGTGACTTTTGAAATTTCTCATTATTTGAAAAGGCGTTGGAGTAGAAAGAATGGTTTTTGTGCTTTAAGCTATGAGTAAGGCTTAACGATCGGGTTGAGTGGTCGTTTCTGAAGGCAATTATGATAAAGATGGGGTTCTGTTTGGAATGGATCACCGTATCTTATTCTTTTATTGTTAATGGGGAGCCCAGGGGACGGATTGTTCCATCTCGTGGGTTGATGAGACAAGGGGACTCTATCACCGTATCTTTTTCTCTTGTGCCCTAGACTCATAACACAAGCAGAGAAATGAATGAATGGTGAAGTGAGCAATTGGTTGGGAGGTACTATCCCCACACTTTCAATGATTATACATGAAACCAGCTATACAAGTTTTAGTTAGTTACTATAATTATGTACAGAATCTGCCAGTGCAATTTTCAGTACAAAAAGAAAAAAAAAAGACTTGCGTCCACAATTTACAAAGTACCAATATCTGCTTCTCGTAAACCATATCAATACATTAGTGTACACCTTCCTTAAAAGGACCAGAATCATGCAGTAGTTTCATCACAAGCTTAACCTGCATGTAAAGAAGTATCATTAATGAAAATTGGCATCACTGAAGCAGACGGGTGTGCTAATAATTGATACAAGGATTTTGTAAATTAGTGGGAATGATTCTCAAGAATACAGAAATATAAATGTAATCACCTGAGTTGATTCACGCACAAGAAAGTCCTCTATGGCCTTCCTGAAACTTTGATTAGTCAGGTAATGGCAGCTATACGTGGCCACAGGCATATAACCCCTCTGAATCTTATGCTCACCCTGCGCTCCTGCCTCCACTGTGCTTAAATCAAGTTCGATTGCAGCTTCTATTGCCTGAGACAAAGTGACTGTTACGTTTATGTACTTGTCTACTTTAAGTTAATATCAAAATTCAAAAAAGAACTCTTAGTTTCTCGGATCAACATCTGAGATTCAAGGACGGACGAGATCCCATAACTATCCATATTTTGGTTATGTTGGTGGAATGAAGTCAGCCTTCTGGGTGAGTGGATACCCTAGGGAAGTGAAAAGAATTGTAACAATCTTGTATATGCATCCTTTCAAATTGTTTCCAATATTTGAAGATATTTCGGTCAATCAAGAGTCAGAACCACTTTTTCTGCAAAACCTAATAGACTTTCTGCCTTGCTAATAGAATAATAATATAGATAGACCTGGTAATAGCATGCTTCAAAATGCAAACTTGGATAATAAGCTCGGGGATGGCATCCCCATAGGCGTCCAAATAACGTGTCTCCTCCAATAAGATTAAGAGCTCCAGCAACAAGCTCATCCCCCTCTTCAGCAACAACAAGGAGTACCTGATCTCCCATCTTTGACCCTATGTTGTGAAAGAACTCCCTAGTCAGGTATGGGGTACCCCACCTGTGGACAGGATATGAAACTCAAACTTTTTCATGACCAAAATAGAAAAGGCAAGATTCGAGCAATTTATATTTGTAACAGGTTGTCAAAACAATATAAAGCATAAAACCTAGCGGTGGAAATTATCTTGCAATGTAAAACATAAGAGATCTCTTCTTCAGGAGGAGCAAAAAAAGAAGAAGAAAAAAAGGATAAAATACAAACAAACATAAGAGATTTATAAGGAACGAACTTGTTGTCAGTTGTGTTGCGGTAGAAGTTATAGAAGGCATCCCAGTGTCTAGCCTGCCAACAGAACATTATTAAAGAGGTAAGACCTATTGCAGTTATTCACCGTAACATAATGTGTAACCAACCTCAAGGTGTGTTCGAACAACCTATCAGCTAGAATATATTGTAAACTACTATAATGGGTTACATAAGATTTTATTGTTTATGCAGATATATAATTGTATTGTACATACTAAAAATCAATGCCTGCTAGAATAAGTGGAAATCAACAAAGAATGGAGCTGAGTTTGCAGTTACTAGAACAGACACCTTTATTTCATCGCCTTGCAACCGTTTCATAGTCAAATTCTGCTGCAAAATCTGCCGTGAGAGTTAAATATTTAGCACTATATTCAAATAAAATGCAAATTCTAGTACAAAAACTTAGTATAAGCAGAAAAACAAGTATATAACACTTGAGAAGCTCCACACACATCCTATGAATGTATGTGTACACCGTACTTCCACTGACACAAAGTAAGTCTCACAAATTAAAATAACAAAAATGAAAAAGAAAAAAAAATCATCAGAAGAAGAAAATCAAAATTTACACAAGCAATTGAAGATAAATGGAAATATTCATGATCATCCCATGCACCACACTGACCAACAAAAGGAAACATGAGGTTCAAAAATATATTTAAGTCTTTACACTTTGACGACATCCGATAAAACTCAGAAAGTGTAAATATATTTTTGAACCTCATGTTTCCTTTTGTTGGTCAGTGTGGTGCATGGGATGATCATGAATATTTCCATTTATCTTCAATTGCTTGTGTAAATTTTGATTTTCTTCTTCTGATGATTTTTTTTCTTTTTCATTTTTGTTATTTTAATTTGTGAGACTTACTTTGTGTCAGTGGAAGTACGGTGTACACATACATTCATAGGATGTGTGTGGAGCTTCTCAAGTGATGAATATTTCCACCCTTTGACGACATCCGATAAAACTAAGTCTTTACACTTTCTTCATGCACATAATCTTGGTCACAACTCCCAAGAAGCAACACATTTTGTATTATCTGGATGTTTGCTAACATGAAACAATCTAACAGGAAAGCCAAGTTTCTAGAAGAAGTGATTGCATCAGAACCCTTATTTATTATTTTTCTATATAAACATTTTTTGGTTAAAGTTCATTACACGAAATAAAAAGTAAGAAACCATGATAAAAGGACCAACCTTCTTCCGCTCTTGACGAATATTTTTCCTTTTACTTTGCTTCATGTCCATCAAGAACTCATCAAAACTGTTCACAAATAACAAAGTTCTATTTTTAACTATTCAACATTTTTTGGTTAAAGTTCACAAATAACAAAGTTCTATTTTTAACTATTCAATCACAAGATCACAAAGTCATATTGATTTTTTGACTTCTATAATCTAATGTGGTGATGATAAATACAGATGGACCTTTAGTGACATTTATTTTGGCAAAGTAATATGCTTTTGTCTTCAAGTATGCGTAACGAATTGCCCTAAACTTCATTTTATATATATATATAATGACCCAAGCCTTCAGCGCAATCTAATGATCCAAAACCTTCTATTTGTTAGGTCCCCATATAAGGAACTTCCCCTCAAAATAATCAACTGAAGCAGAGGCTTTTTTTTTCCCCCTTTTTTTTTTTTGGCAAGAAACGACTTGAATAAAAAAGAACCAGAGATACAAAGAAACTATCAACATCAAACCCAGACAGAACAAGTGCCTGGGTAGAGGTATGGGAAGCATCTGATAACAACAAAACATAAAAAGAGGAAGGTGGATTAGAATCCCAATTCAACTGACGCATCCTCTTGGAAGACAAAGCAATCTGCGGCCTTACTGGCTTGTCTGTGGACCAAAACCAGCTAATTCTATGTAATGATGGACACATAAAGTGAAATTTCCAGATTAATGGAGCCAGAGTCCAATGCATATGGAAATTTGGAATCATAAGAGCTGAGATAACTTGTAAACGGTTATTTACTCATCTAATTGTTTAAATCATAAGCAGAAGCTGTTTACTCATGTAATAGATGACAGATATAGACGAACAGAGTGGGTCCGGAAAACACTGAAACCATCAGTATGAAATCAAATGGTGACATACACTTGACTTTGCTGTTTTCCTGCAGGGGCAATTCTGGAATGGAGATCTAAAACACAGATGGTTTGGATCACAATAGTACTATACTATGGGGTGACCCCAAGCCTGGAGCAACAATAAAGCTAATCTGAGATGTAGCTCAGGTAACTTGTGACATATGCTTAATACTACTTAGGCTTCTACCTACTTTAAATCAATGTTCTAAAAATAGCTAGGCAGTAGGCGGGCGCTGGGGAGGGGCATAGCGCCTAATTTCTTAGGCGGGGATTAGGTATGTATTCTATTTTAATTTTATTATAATAACATATAAATAAGCGTCTAATAAACAAAAAACTAAAGTTAGCAATAATTGATTGAAAACATGGGGAAAAAAGTTAAGTATATAAGGAGTACTAAAAAAATCAAAAGTTGGTTTTTTAAGTATTTGATCCGAAAATTAAAACATTCTGAGCATTTCTCTTAAACCCGGCATGCCTAAGCGCCGCCAAGACTAATCGAGGCAGCTGGCTACATTTTAGCGCCTAGGCGGGACCTAGACGGTTGCCCAGAGAGATTTTTAGAACAATGCTTTAAATATAACCCAACTCATGTAGACCTAGTAGACTTAGCCCACCCTCAATCAAGTACTCCACATGCATCTAACACACACAGCTAAGATGTTCCTGGCTCTCCCCAACAATGAGGATCTCTTTTGATGAGATGTATGAGAAAAAATCTAAATAAGCATCCCTCTTTTTATAAAATTATTGGGATTGCGTTGAGAAATTCAGATACAGCATCCGTGATGAGACACCGCGTAACAGAGTCTACTACTATAGGTCGGCAAATACTATAAGCCATAATGTGAAACTAATGCACAATGATTACAGTAACATTTAACATGCACACAATCTTTGAGCTCGAGCAGCACGCCCTCACCTTCCCCCAAAGCAAGCAAAAAAAAAAAAAAAAGGTTCCAATTTTTTACAGATGCTAAAGGCACAAAGGAAATGCTAAAGGATATCCTAGCATATTCCTTCGTATGTGATCCATCCGGTTTGTTTATCTAGTGGTAAGATGACATTGGGCAAGTCACTATTTCAGGAAATAGTCACCAAACAACCACATATTTGATTCATGGAAAGAAAAGGATTTCATTTTGCTCAGATTACTGCTAACTGGGCTAATATATACATGCCATAGAATCTATTCATTAGTAATCTCCAGTATTATCCTAACATTACCTTAATATTACAGTGGTACGCCCTTAATCAGATATTGCTTTTATATTTCCTATTAGAAATTAATCTTCAAGGAATATGACAAAGACACTGAATTTCAATTACTAGGAATGACTATGTTAGAATGATTAATAAACCAAAAAAAAAAAATGATAAGCATTATTTACTCACTTTTTATAATTACGATTTTTCCAATGGTACTGCATTCCAATTCTTTGTAGAAATCCCTTTTCACTCAGTTTGTCCCACTCCTGTTCAGATGGGAAGGTAATGTGCAGTGATGAAATCTGGTACTGTCATAAGACACAAATCAGAATAAGCTTACAGGGCATTGCGAATTGCAAACAGCACAAGTCAGTTAAAAAATAAAAAATAGAAAAAAAATAGAAGTTAGAAAGAGCACAAGCCATTGCATAGCCACTAACTAGTAATTACGTGGAAAATCGCAATATAGTGAAAGGCCTAAATAACAAATGCCCCCAACTTGGGTAACAATCAACGATCTCCAGCCCGACTATTTATTTCAGAAAGTCCTTGTGTTCTTTTATTACTTGTCAATGTCATGTCCTCCCTCTCCATCAAAAATCAGTGTTCCATCTACTTTCCAGTCACATGCCAATCACGTCAGCGAAAAATGCTCTCCCACTTATCCTTAATCTCTTAGTGAAATTATTCTAGTAAAGTATCGCCATTACTGATTGCTTAATTGAGATTCCTCAGCAACAAAAAGCACAGAAAATTCAAATATGTGCGTACATCTGTCAGCTTATTGGACGGTCCAAGTCTCCCAGATGCCTAATTGTGACCTTCATTCAAGGTCCTTGAAGATCGCTACAGTTCGTTGAAGCTCCAGAATTTGATCCCTGGCAGCCATTTACAACATGTGCATGTGCCTACATACTAGCATTCTTGATTCACAAACCACCAAATCTAATCCTAAAAAAAAAATCATCTAGAGCTCTTCTCACTTCTTCTCATGCTTCCTCACCATCTTTACCACTTCTTTCTTTTTCGGCTGGAGAAGATTTCTTAGAGAGAGGGGGGTATAGAGAGAGAGAGAGAGGAACATTTCTTTTTGGTCTTAGAGAGAGGATCCAGGAGAGATTTTTAATATTCAATTCTTGATTTATTTATTTTTTCATTTTTATGAGATTAGTTTAAATTCCAATCACATGGAGATAACAGGAAAATGGATGGAAAACAATGGATTAGTCGGAAAGGGGGAACATTTAAATTAATAAAAGAATGGTAGGAGATTGACAATTTGCACTAAAAGTCAGAGAGCATTTTGGCATTTAAACCTAAATGACATGATTAAGACTGTAATTGCATTCTAAGAATCGAGTCGAAGTGATAATTATGTCCCTTCAAAGAAACCTTTTCTGTGACTCTATAGGATCAGTCATGCTTATGCCACACTGAATTTGACGCCTTCAAATAACAATTCCAGTCAGACAAAGAATACGACTTAACACCAGTTTATACCAGAAAATAAAGCACGACCAGCACAGAGGCTCAAGAAATAAAATTTCTTCAAAACATAACTAGTCATCTATTTCGAACATGTACATGTCATTTTTTCATTCCGTATTAAGATAATAATTTCCGAATCCAATGCACAACTCCTAGTACAAATCGAAAAAACAAAAGTCTCGACTACAAGCTTAGGGTAACTTCCTCTTGTTTCCAATAACAGAAAGTGGGTAAGATAGCATAGCTGCCTAGGCTGCAGGAAACACCGTAGTTGACACTGAAAAATAAAATATTGAGTGTATGATCTATACTAAGGAAACACAAATAGAGCAACTCATTTACAATGAAACCTCTGATATGCATGTCTTATAAGTTTCCCACTTGTCAGGGAAAGACTTGATAAGACAAAGTAGACTTGTCAGCAATATTTTTAATTGTAGATCGGCACACTAACTATGAAAAAAATTCAGAAACAAATTAAAGGCTTACCAGAAAAGTTTATTAACTCAATACCTTGGCCGTCAGATCCTTAAGAGCAGAAACTATGATGTCAAAAACTTGATCTTTGAACAAGGTATTCCGTACTAAAATCCTTGGGCCAGTTACTGGAGTAAAAGGGACACAACATTGTAACTTTGGATAATATCTTGACCCAAAACTATAATGTGCATCAGCCCAGGAATGATCAAAAACAAATTCACCATAAGAATGACTGCACACCAATAAAAGAGATCAGTCAGCAGAAATCATAAGCTTGGGTATATATATATAGACACACACACACACACACACACACATATATATATAAGAACAAATTAGAGCTTGCATATAAAGAACAGAGCAGATGCTAAACCTTTTAAGATAAAGTGGAACAACACCCAAAGTATTTTCATTTGCATCCTTGGCAACGATATGGCTTGGAATCCATCCTGTTTCCTGAAAAGGATTCAATTGTGTTGGTACTGCCGACTCATTAATGGTACTCACACAAGATGGAAAACAGAAAGATATGATGCATGATAACTTAAGGGGAAAGGAGTTTTTCAACTCTTCTTGGAAGAGACCAAAATTTTGGAGACGAGTATGACAAAAACCAAATGCAACAAATGATACTAAAGAAAACGAGGGAGACAAAAAAAAAAAAGGGTAAAGTTAAAAATGAAAGGATTGGTAACCTTGACTGCAGAACCCGACAGTTCCAAGCTTGAAAGAAAAGCATGAGTAAGAAATGGGTTATATTTATCAGGGCCGGTAGCATCCATGTAAAATAACCATATACATGCTCACAACATATGCACACAATCATAAAAGGGATTAAGGCTTACCTTCAGCAATTACTGGCATGGATTCCATCTTATGCAACTGCAAACACGAACACTGAATATAGCCTTCTGTTACTTACCAACTTGCTTCTCAATGGACAGAACAATATGCAAAACGTCGGTAGTAATCAGGGACCAATTCATCTGTATATATAGGTGACTTAAACCTCAAGAAGCTTCCCATTGAAGCTATCCATATCGGTTTAGGTTTCCTAGTTAGATTCTTAATGTATCACAACTTGTAGCCTTCCTTGTAGACTAAGCAATAGATTACTATCCTTAATGAATTGATACACTATTCATTAAGTCACTAGTATTGATTTACTGTTTGTATCCATGTTAAACTAGGATTGATATTAAGCTAATCATCAATTACTTTATGATGATATGTGTTATGTCCATATTTGATCTTACAATCTCCCCCTTGGACTCACACATATCATGCTCGATGATTTGCACCAGAGAACATCAAAACCTACTTAACTTACTGAAGTGCGCGCCAGATAACAAACTTAAATCGAAAATCCATTCCAACATGGTCAGATCACAGTTACTTATGCAGAGCAAGAAACAGTATACATTTTAACAAAAATGCAGAGTTTCAAAACCACAAACACAAGCTCCTGCAATCCACATATGTCAAACCAGAAGTGATACAATATATGTTAATGTGTATCAACAAGTAAACATATATTAGGTCCTACTTTATGTTTCTAAAACCAAAAACTCAAGCAAATTTACTGAACACTGATGGCTTAAAGATATTGCTTGAACCTTAACATCATGCTTCACATGATTTAAGCCATCTGATAGCAAGTATAACTTTAAACACAAAATCGATAATTTTCAGAACATTCAACAAAAACTGCAGTAATAACCAAAATCTGAAAATACCTCAAAATTTATTAATAATAAAATCTGTCATTACAAACAAGTTGTGATAAACAAAATAAAAGATCACAACTAAAACACAAGAACTCAAAAAACCT
Organism: Rosa chinensis; assembly: GCF_002994745.2. NCBI lineage: Eukaryota > Viridiplantae > Streptophyta > Magnoliopsida > Rosales > Rosaceae > Rosa > Rosa chinensis. Next base: position 38,994,204 of record NC_037094.1, read on the forward strand.
TAGAATTTTAAATGCTCCAACTGGACTAACTCTCTACTGAACCTAAGCATCTAAATTAGCTAAAATTCCAATGCTTGCTGTATGTTTCTGGAATGCTGCTACTGACAATGCCTTAGTGAAAGGATCTGCTAGCTGTGAATTTGTGTCAATACTCAAAACAGCTATTTCACCATGCTTTACTCTTTCTCTAACACTGTAATACTTTAGATCAATATGCTTGGAATTATTTGACCTTTTACTGTTCTTGCTAAAGAAAACTGCAGCCTCATTGTCACAATAAATTACAAGTGTTCCAGCCACAATGTGACTCAATACTTTGGTCTGCATGAGAAAATTCCTAATCCAAAGTCCTTCACACACAGTTTCATATACTGCAATAAATTCAGCTTGCATAGTAGAAGTTGAAACAAGTGTTTGTTTCATGGTTTTCCAAGCAATAGCACCTCCTGCAAGCAAGAACACATATCCACAAGTGGACTTCTTGGAGTCTGGATAATTCCCTGCAAAATCCGAGTCTGAGAATCCAATGAGTTTCAGATCCTCCACTTGCCTATAAACTAGCATGTGACTTTTAGTTCTCTGCAGGTATCTCAACACTTTCTTCCCAGCTACCCAATGTTCATGGCCTGGATTAGATTGGAATCTTGACAAAATCCCTACTGCAAAAGACAAATCCGGCCTAGTGCAGACTTGTGCATACATGAGACTTCCTACAAGTCTGGCATAAGGCTTTGACTCCATATTTTCTTTCTCAACATCACTATTGGGACTTTGCTTCTTGGTTAACTTATCTCCTTTGGACATGGGAACTTCTCCAGCTGCACACTTCTCCATACCAAATCTCTTTAAAATTTTGGTAACATAATTCTGTTGAGACAAACCAAGTAGTCTCTGTGCCCTATCTCTTTTAATCTCAATACCTAGTACATAGGATGCTTCTCCTAAGTCTTTCATGTCAAAATTCCTTGATAGAAAACTCTTGGTATCTTTAAGCAATTTAATGTTACTGCTAGCCAAAAGTATATCATCCACATAGAGTACCAGAAAAATAAAATTGTTCCCAACAGTCTTCAAATAAACACACTCATCAACAAGATTTTCTGTAAATCCAAAAGTAGAAATCACAGAATCAAATTTCTTGTACCACTGTCTAGAAGCTTGTTTTAGGCCATAAATTGATTTTCTTAACTTACACACTAAGTTTTCACTTCCAGCTCGCACAAACCCTTCTGGTTGCCTCATATAAATCACTTCATCTAGTTCACCATTCAAGAAAGCTGTTTTAACATCCATCTGGTGCAGCTCCATATCAAAATGAGCCACTAAAGCCATGATTATCCTAAACGAGTCTTTTGTAGAAACTGGAGAAAAAGTCTCAGTAAAATCAATGCCCTCCTTCTGTGTAAAACCCTTGGCAACTAATCTTGCTTTATGTCTCTCTACATTGCCATTTGCATCTCTTTTGGTTTTGAAAACCCATTTACAACCTATAGGCTTCTGGTTGGGGTCAGGTTCAACTAATTCCCAAACTGCATTTTGACTCATGGAATTAATTTCTGCTTCCATTGCTAGCTGCCATTGATGAGATTCACTACTTTCAATGGCCTGATTAAATGTAGTTGGATCATTGTCCTCTGCACAGTCCATTTCAATTTCTGCTTCTTGTAGATAAACAATGTAGTCACTCTCTTCCCCCCATAAGTTGGTTTTCTTGCTCTCTGTGATCTTCTAGGTTGAGCTACTGGAGGATTTTGAGGTTCAGTTACTTGACCAGTTACGTGGTCAGTTACTTGGTCAGTGACATGGGCAGTGACTTGACCAGGTACAGTTACTTGGGTAGTTACATGGTCAGTGACATGGGCAGTGACATGGGCAGTGACTTGATCAGGTACAGTTACATGGTCAGTGACTTGGTCAGTTACTCGACCAGGGACAGTTACTTGGTCAGTGACATGGTCAGTCACTTGACCAGTTACTCGACCAGGGACAGTTACTTGGTCAGTGACATAGTCAGTTACGTGACCAGTGACATGATCAGTTACATCTTGTTCTAAAGGCAATGCTACACTTAAATTCTCATCTGACACAATTTCCTCAAAAACTGAGGTTAAATCCTCAAGGTTTGTATTGTGAACTTTTTCACTTAGAAACTTTACTTGATGTGTTTCAAAAATTCTAGGTGAATGATGAGCAGAATATAACTTATAGCCTTTAGATTTATCTGGATAACCTACAAAATAGCAACTAACAGTTTTGGGGTCAAGTTTATTCAAGCTTGGATTATAAATCCTAGCTTCTGCATGACATCCCCAAACATGACAGTGATGAAGACTAGGTCTCCTGCCACACCAAAGCTCAAAAGCAGTATTTTCTATGGCTTTGCTAGGTGTTCTATTGCAAATATAATTTGCAGTTTTTAAAGCCTCACCCCACAGAAATTTAGGCAAACCAGTTGTACACATCATGCATCTAACCATGTTCAAAAGAGTCCTATTCTTTCTCTCTGCAACACCATTCTGTTGTGGATTATAGGGTGTTGTGTATTGAGCTTTAATTCCATTGTCTTGCAAAAACAAGGCAAATGGACCCTTTTGTTGGCCGGATTCAGTGTACTTTCCATAGAACTCTCCCCCTCTATCTGACCTTACTGTTTTGATTTTCTTTTCTAGTTGATTTTCTACCTCAGACTTAAAGATTTGAAAGGCTTTCAATGCTTGTGCCTTTTCTGAAAGTAGATAAATATAACTGTATCTAGAAAAGTCATCAATGAATGTGATAAAATACACATTCCCACAGATAGTTTGATGCCTAAATGGTCCACATATATCAGTGTGTATGAGTTCTAATAAATTTTGGCTTCTATATGCAGTCTTCTTTCTAGTATTAGTTATTTTTCCCTTAAAGCATTCAACACAGTCTGTTAGATCAGAAAAATCAAGTTCATTTAGGATGTTGTTTTTCACCAAAATTTTCAGTCTCTCTTTTGAAACATGGCCGAGTCTTCTATGCCATAAAAATGCAGACTTTTCATTTAGTTTGGTTCTTTTAACACCTATTAAAGTGTTAGTACTGTTTGTGTTATTTTCAACAAGTAAAATTTCTTGTTGAGCCATTGAACAATTTAACTGTAAATAATCATTCATAATAACACCAGAACCAATTTGAACAGAATTTTTAGAAATAAGAATTCCATTACTATCCATAACAAGTCTACAACCAGATTTTACTAAAAGAGAAACCGAAACCAAATTCCTTCTCATGGAAGGTACATAAAAACATTGTCCAAAACTAACAATTTTCCTAATCCTAAATCGAGCTTTAAGGTTCCAATAGCCTTGACTGCCACTCTCATGCCATTGCCTACACACAGGTTCACTTCATCACTTTTTGGGATTCTCCTCCTTATGAATCCCTGCAAAGAATTAGTAATATGAATAGGTGAGCCTGAATCTATCCACCAAGACTGTGGTTCAACATTTATAAGATTAATTTCTAAAGAAAAAACTGTATTAGAAAAATCTTACCCTTTTTGGCTAACCAATTTTTATAGCCAGTGCAGTCCTTTTTCATGTGTCCTACTCTTTTGCAAAAGTAGCACTTGAACCTAAATGGCCTATTTTCCTTGGCCACTGCAGCTGTTGAACTCTTAGTTATGGCTTTGATAGGCTTGAGCTTATTTTGGGGCTTTTTCCTTTTAGGCTTCTCAATGAGGTTAATGGTTGTAGCAGGTTCCTTTTCTTCCTTGATCCTAGATTCTTCATCCACACAGATGGATATAAGTTCATCTAGAGTCCAGTTTCCCTTTTGAGAGTTGTAACTGGTCCTAAGATGACTAAAACTGTTAGGCAAGGAATGTAGTGCATAATGCACTACCTGCTCATCCCTAACCCCCATCAAGAGCTCCCTGAGTCTGCCATTTATATTGATCATCTTCATAATATGCTCTCTAACTCCCCTGAACCCATGTACTTCAAATCATGAAACTCCTTGGTTAGCCTAGCAGCTTCTGCCTTTTCACTTTCTTTAAACTTAGCACCTATGAGTTCCAAAAAATCTGATGCTAGCTCAGGTTCTTCTATACTTCCTCTGACAGTCTTGGACATAGAGGTACGAATGAGGTTCTTAGCCATTCTATTGGATCTATGCCACTTCTTGTAAAGATCAGTTTCCTTCTTAGTGCTCTTTTCAGTTAACTCTTCAGGTTTATCCTCAGTGAAGCAATAGTCTATGTTCTCATGCATTCCCATATAGTTCTCTACAGAATCTAGCCAAGCTCTATAGTTGGTTCCAGTTAGCATCAAGACACTGTTCAAGTTCATGTAAGAGTTACCTAAGGAGCAAAACAAAAATTCGTGTGAGTTCTCAATTTGTAAAGAAAATAACTTTAAGTTTTCTGTGTTTTATTTAGCTTTAAGCAACCAAAACAAGAACATACAGAAAACCTAAACAATCCATACTTGCATTCATATCAGTCCATAACCAAAAATAATGTTAAGCAACACTTTTGAGCAGAAGCATAACATCCTGGAGTTCTTTATCAATATACCATGTTCAATGAAAACAAGTTATCCAAAGAAATTTATCCACATCTTTAGACAGAAGAAAAATTTCTAAGTATCCGTATTTATTTTCATCAAGCACGCATATTGCTGTTTTGTATTCTAAAACCATACTTGACCACTTCTTTGGAAGATAAAACTGAAGCATAGTTTTAAAACACAAAACACAATTTCAGTTTTGTTATTCGATCAGTTACTTGATTAGTTACCTGACCAGTTACTTGGTCAGTGACCTGGCCAGTTACATGGTCAGTGACCTGGCCAGTTACATGGTCAGTGACCTGGCCAGTTACATGGTCAGTGACCTGGCCAGTTACATGGTCAGTGACCTGGCCAGTTACATGGTCAGTGACCTGACCAGTTACATGGTCAGTGACCTGACCAGTTACTTGGTCAGTGACCCGACCAGTTACATGGTCAGTGACCTGACTAGTTGGTCAGTTACCTGATCATCGTTTTCTGCCAACATCAATGAAGAATGCTTTGTGCATCATAATCACTTATGCCAACAGAAAACCACAAAACCCATGAGCTTTTAACTTTATATTCTACCCAGATTCATCCTTGTAAGAAAATTAAGCTCTCGTATCTGTCAATTTTAATAATGTGTAAACAAAATCTGGGAGATTTTTGTTCTTCATGCAATTTTTACACAATCACAGATACAATACCATATCATCAATCAATTCATCATGCATATTCAAGCACAATCAAAATTGTTTCGATTCCAAGAAACCACAGAACAATCAAGAAATTGTAAATTTCATCCGGTCACCATCTACTCTAACCTAACGCACGCCGGGAATGCAACTAGTGTTCTTGAGCACAATCAAAATTCAATTATCATGCTATGAATCGAAATCAATTTCACAGAAAAAACCTGTTTTTTTTTGCTTTTTCCCCAATTTGCTGCTAAAAATCACAGCGGAAGCGTGAACTTGATATTTAACCAGATGCAGCAATTGACTTAAGTAACTTACCTTGATCAGTTACATGACCAGTTACATGGTCAGTTACCTGATCAGTGACTTGGTCCGTAAAGCAAAAACCCCTTTTTTTTTTTTTTTTTTTTTTTTTTTGTGTTTGTTTTGCAAAACCCTAAAACGATTTTGATACTTGTGAGCCTATGCTCTGATACCAATTGTAAAATAACCATATACATGCTCACAACATATGCACACAATCATAAAAGGGATTAAGGCTTACCTTCAGCAATTACTGGCATGGATTCCATCTTATGCAACTGCAAACACGAACACTGAATATAGCCTTCTGTTACTTACCAACTTGCTTCTCAATGGACAGAACAATATGCAAAACGTCGGTAGTAATCAGGGACCAATTCATCTGTATATATAGGTGACTTAAACCTCAAGAAGCTTCCCATTGAAGCTATCCATATCGGTTTAGGTTTCCTAGTTAGATTCTTAATGTATCACAACTTGTAGCCTTCCTTGTAGACTAAGCAATAGATTACTATCCTTAATGAATTGATACACTATTCATTAAGTCACTAGTATTGATTTACTGTTTGTATCCATGTTAAACTAGGATTGATATTAAGCTAATCATCAATTACTTTATGATGATATGTGTTATGTCCATATTTGATCTTACAATCCAAACTGCACGCATCCCAGTCAGTGGATGAGACCTCAGAGATTGAAGAAATGACTGAAACCGATATCTTACTAGGCTTCCCCTCTGAGATTCCTCCCTTCAAAAAAAAAAAAAAAAAACCCAGCAATGAGACAATCGCACAGTTAAAAGTAAAAAGACCATGTAAGATGGAAACTCACCTCTGGGCCTATCAAAGTGAATTCCCCAAGTGAAAGATTGGTCTCTATTTCTTTTGGCTCCGGGGACTTTTTAGCTCCCCAAAATAATGCACTAATTCTAGGCGCCTGAACAGCAACTTGTCCAGGTTTTGATTTCCCCTACAATTACAATCCACCCTCCACAATCAGTCCCTTGAAAAAAATCAATGAATAGCAGAGTGAAAGGAGGACCCAAACTGGCTTGGCGATTGAAATTGAGAATAGTTTTGCGGTTACCAAATGAAAACGAGTTGGGTATCGACCCAGAAATGGGGAAGGCTTGCTGCAGCAGTAGCTCATTGCTACTGCCATGGCTGATGCCCGCCCTCCTCTAATTTAATTTTCGCACCACTCTCTCTAGCTTCTGATAAACCGAGGAGCAAACATCTATCTGCACGCCACGTTGCACAATTTAGTACTGGTGGCTTTCTCTTTTTTTTTTTTTTTTTTGTACCCATTTTGTGTTTTTAATATGATCTGGCTGTCATCGAAGAAAAAAAATATATTATTTATTAGGAGAAATGATCATTTACTCAATTTTGGGAACACTTAACCCCACTTACCCAAACACTCTAAGGGATTGCCCACTTAATCAACAGTTTTCATTTTTAAACCCCAATTACCCAACCTTTTCAACATGTGCCTGTTTTATTCAATTTTCCTGACGCTTTTGCCCCTCTATAACTGAAACGCTTTCAAATCGTAACAACAACGTGATTTTGGGAGCAAAGCTCTCCGATTTTAGAGAGTGAGGATCGGCTGTATTTGTAGAGAGAGAAGTTCCCTGGTTTTCGAGAGTGGAGCTCTATCATTTTAGAGAGAGAGAGGAGCTGTGTGATTTCTATAGACAAGAGATAGAAGCTCCCTGGTTCCAGTTTGTGAAGCTTTCTGGCGATTTCAGTGTGTGAAGCTCTTGCGATTTGTATTTAGAGTTGGTGGTAGAAGATTTGCGATTCATAGAAAGAGAAAATTTGCTGCGATTTTCACATGGATCGAGATCAAAATGCTCTTTGTGTTCCTCCACTGCGGTTTGCTTTTGTTTCTTTAGCTCTATCTAATCTGTTTGGCTTTTAGCTCTATTTAATCTGTTTGATTTTAGGAATTTTTTTGTACGAATTGTTGTCTTATTTTCGAACTGATTTTTCTAAATCAAAGCTTCGTGTTATGTCTGTTTTGGTTTTGAATTGTTTTTGCATTTTTGATTTGAACTTCCAGGTGTTTTTGAGTGCATTGTGTTAGTTTTGAATTTCTGTATTAATTTCGTGTTTCTTTTGGTGAATTCATGCTTGGATTTGGGTTTGAGCTGTTTCCGAAGTGTTGTGGTATTTCTGATTAAATTTTTGGGAGGCAGTAATATTTCTAGTGGGGGCCAATAACGTGTGTTCAATGATATTTTAGTATCTATAATTGTTGCTTACTGATGCTTTATTTGAATGCATTGCAATTTATTACATCTCCCAAATTGTTTTTGCTGTTTTGACTATATTATTGGGGACCAGTAGTGTGTGTATTGGGGGGCAGTAATGTTTTTATGTGTTATTAAGTCGTTGTAATTGTTGTCTAGTTATCCTTTTCATTATTTTAAAAGTAATTTGGTACTGCTTCTATTTCGTATTTGTAGTTTTGATTAAATCATTGGGGGGCACTACTCAGTTTATTGGGGGGCAGTAATATGTGTGTTAGGCTTAATAATAGATTCGTTCGCCTCTGTTTTCTTCGCAGGTCTATGGCTGATCCTCTGGTTGCTAGGTGCCTTTACTCTAACAAATGATATATGATTCCTTTGAATCAATGCATGAGCTACTCTGAGTTGTATGAAGGCATTTTCCGTACATTCCAGTTTTTCCCAAGTGATATTATTGAGCTTCAGTATTCAGTTCTAGGTTGTGAAGTTTGTTTTCTTCGTAACGATAGTGATTTCCAGATGCTGTTTTGCTCTGCTAGAATACATAGTTTAGAGTGTGTCGATATTTCAGTTTTAAAGATTGGGGGAGGTTGTAGGAGAACTTGTTCGGTGGATAGTGGTTCGGAAGTTATTGATGAAGATGATTATTTGGGTGATGCCTTCAGGACTAAAGTTCACAAGACGTATTTGTCTGATGAGTGGAGTTCTTATATTCATCATGTCAGGGATAAGTTTCATGGTGCTGCTGAGCTCCATGAGAAGCTCAGGAAGTATGCAATTGCAGTTGGTTTCGAGTTTGTATTCCTGAGAAATGATTTGGACCGTATTCATGCAGTCTGTGCAAATGTTGGAACCGAAGGTTGTGATTGGCATCTTCGTGCTTTTTCATCATCTGCCAATGGTAGCCTTTATATAACAGAGTTGAATAATATTCACACTTGCAAGGGTGTAGTTAGGACTCAAAAGCACAAGCTTCTGGGATCCAAGGTTGTCAAGACTTGCATTGCTGCTGATGTTAGCTTTAATCTTTCATTGAAGCTAAGGGAGATTATGAGCAAGTTCAAATCAACATATGGGTTTGATATTTCCTACAAGATGGCCTTGAAAGCAAAGCATCGGGCGAAAGAAGTGATTTATGGTTCCGATGCAGACACGTTCAGCAAGTTATCTTGGTATAAGGAATCTGTTTTGCACAGTAACCCCGACTCTTCTTTTGTGTTGGAAGTTGAACCATCTACAAATCGTTTTCAGAGGCTTTTCGTAGCTTACGGAGGTTGTGTAGAAGGCTTCCAAAGGGGCAGATTCTGTCTGCAACTGGAAGGAATGGGAATCAAGGTAACTGTATTGTTTATTGCCCCCCCCCCCCCCAAATTTATTTTTGGCCCCCAGTAATATTGGCTTTTGTTATAGTTTCATCTGTGTGCTTAATATTTCTTGTTTTAGTTTCTTTCATTGTGATGGATATCATTTTTACATTGCTGTGCGACGTTGTGATAGTTTCCTGCCGTGCAATAATAACATTATTGGCCCCCAATAGACTGATTTTCCTGTGATCTGGTTTATGCAAGTTTCTACCCTCTAGCCATATGTTTTTGTGATTCTGAGACAGATGCAAACTGGACATTCTTTTTCAAGCATTTGAAGAGTCTGCTTGAACCTCAAGGAAGAGTTATCACATTTATTAGTGATCGGGGTGTTGGATTGTCGAGTGCTTTCGATAAGGTATTTGCTGGTAATCCTCATTTGTTTTGTTACAAGCACTTGGTGGCGAACCTTGCCGGTAAATATAGGGGTAAAGGTAATTCAAAATTGATAGAAGATGTTAAGCAGAAGTTTTTTAAGGTTGCATATTCCTCTACACAGAAGGAATACAGTTTCAATTTGCGGTTGCTTAAAGCAGTTGGTGGTGCCGATATTATTGAACCTTTTCTTACTGAATTGCCTGTGGAAAATTGGTGCCGTGCATTTTATACTAGCTACCGTTATGGAATTATGGCTAATGGGATTGCTGAATCATTTAACTCTTGGATTGCAATTGAGCGTTTGATGCCAGTCTATTGTATGCTCGACTAGACAAGAATTAAACAAATGGAGATGGCGGGTAAAAGGAAGGAAGAGGCAGAACGCTGGACCACAGAACTAACTCCCAAAATGGAGGAAAGGTTGAAGGTGCAGATGGAGAAATCTCGTCGTTTCAGTGTCCATTATTCAAGCCCTGGAGTTTATGAGGTTCGGTCTGACTTTTCATATGTAGTCAACATTTCCGATCATGCATGTTCATGTGTTAAATGGCAGATCAATTGTTTTCCTTGTCCTCATGGCCTTGCTGCATTACAAGCTGCTTCTGAAAATGTATATGATTATATTGATAAGTACTTTCATGTTGATATGTTCAAGAAGAGCTATAGTTTTCCTATCCGTCCGATAACCAATGTTGATATGTCTTCTTCAGAAGCTGCTTCTGAATGTATATTACCTCCCCTTGCGAAGAGGCCCCCCGGGAGGCCTAGGGTGAAGCGGTTCAAGTCGGTTGGAGAGGTTGAAAAGAAGCTGATTTGTCGTGGTCGTTGTGGCAAAATGGGCACTCATAACAAGTTGAGTTGCACTGAAACTCTCGTTCAGCAGTAGTATATGTTTCTGTAAAGAGTTTTTAGGTTTTGAATTTGTCTATTGGGGGGCAATAATTGGTTTATTGGTGGCCAGTGATTGTTTATATTCAGGCTCAAATAATCATTTTTCTTTTCAGATGTCAGATTCTTACTGTTGGGATGATTAAAATTGCATTTACATAGCTGAAGTTCAATTTTCCAACAGGTTTAATGCTTACAAGTGGTTTCTGGGGGCCAATAAACTTATTAGTGCCCCCCAATAATGTCATCAATTCAAGGACTCCTTGTATATTCAGCCTCAAACAATCATTATTCTTTTCAGAATACATAATTATACTTTTGGGTTTATTGCAGTTGCTTTTATATAGTTGAAGTCAATTTTCAAACAGGTTTAAGCTGTTTTGAGTGCATACAGTTGGTTTCTGGGGGGCCAATAAACAAATTCCTGCCCCCCAGAAATGTCATCTTTTCAAGGACACCTATTAATTTGATACCATTTTCAAATGTTGCCAACAAATTTAAATACCAACTGAGATACTGTAAACACGAAAATCTGAAAACAAATAAGATGCAGACACGTGTACAAAAATAATAATTTTCTTAATTTAAGTGTGGGTTACAATCTTTGGTAATCCTCTGATTCGATCTCCGACGATGAATTTCACTCAATGGCTTGACGCTTGATCTTGAGTTGGACGGTGGTCACGAGAGTTGACAAGTGACGAACGTTTTAACTTGAGGTTGGTGAGGAACCGGCTATTTGGCAGCTTGATGGTTCTTCACACGAGCTTGGGAGTCTTCAGAAATTTTGAGAGTGTCTTTTTCTCTATTTTTGGCTGAAGTCCTTCTTTTGATTTGAGAAGGGATATTTATAGTGTCGGCGTCTCTCTTGATTTGGAATGCCTTGATGACACGTAATTAATTACATTTTCCTTAATAACATAATCAAATCAATCAGCGTTAATTAACTGATTTAATCACTATTATTAAGGAATTAGCCAATCAATTTGATGGCTGATTTTAATTGCTTTTTTTCCTAATAACATAATCAAATCAATCAGTGTTAATTAACTGATTTAATCATGATTATTAAGGAATTAACCAATCAATTTGATGGCTGATTTTCATCTTGATTATCAATTTAAATAAATTGACATTTAATCAGCAGACGAAATTTAATATTTGATTCGACTCGGAATCAATTGATTTAATTTGATTGATCCGCCTTAATATCAGCTGATTAAGTCAGAACAAATTTATTTATTGCCGTCAGGCTTTTCGTACGCCGCCACGTGTCATTCCCTGAGTCCGCTTGGTTTTGCTTACTCATAAGCCACGTGCACATTTTGTGTGACCCACATGCCGACTAAATTTGTTCAGTCATAATTTCGAGTGTTGACCGAATTATTTAATGAATTTTATTTTCATTAAATTTTTGGTGTCTACAAATGCCCCCACTTCAAGATGCGCCGTAAACATGTTGTCACGTGTAAGAGGTGCGACTTGAAGTTTTGAATTTTGACTTTTTTTTTTTTTTTAGTCGCTTTGACTTTGACGGCTTTTTCATTTTGGCTTGTCGCAATGTATTGCTTTAACGGAGGTAGCTTGTAGAACTCTAAAGTTGTAGAGATTCCCTTGGAATCTTGATTTAATTTCTTAGAGATTCTCCCAAAATGTTTTTGTAGAGATTCTCTCGCAATCAGGATTTAATTTTGTAAATATGGCAAGGACTTCAAATGGGCATGTGACAAAGCCCATAATATAAGAATATTTATAGAATAAATCCTTGATTTTTTCTGAATAAAACATTTATTCACAAAATTTCTGCACTCAAAATATTATTGCCATATATAGCAGAAAATTTAGAATTTCTGCCATATTTTCCTAGTCTCAACTAAGAAATTAATGAAGTGAGAAACCCTAGCCTGTTAATTTAAAGGGACGGCCTCCTCACACCTACTTTTTCAACCTGTCTTCTTCAGCAACAGCAACCCTAGGCTCAGCTGCAACTCCCAATTTTCTTGCTTCATTTTCGTTTGCCCTTGATATTGCAGAAGAACATCAGGCTATAAAGGTGATCTGTCCGCACTCATTTCTTTATTTATTAATCAAGGAATCAATGATAGCTTGTGCTTACCCTTTCTTTCCCCCATCTTCTGACAGGAGCTTGATTTCTTTGATTTGAAAATTTCACGCGTCGCTAGTGCATTAGGAGAGACTGAGGTATGTCCCTCTATCTCTCTCCCTCTATCTCCTTTTGGTTTCTTTCACAATCTGCCTTGATCGTTGTTTAATTATCCAGGTCCACATTCTAACAATATATATATGCTCTGACATTATTCCATGATTCATCCTATATATATACATATATGTACACATAGAGACATATATATGCAAGCACCTTCAGGCCCCAAAGTCAAAGCATCTTTTCAATTAATCACACTTTTTCACATGCCCCCACTCCCTGACAACATGAACATGTTGATGATTCTTTTTTTTTTTTTTTTTCTGGTCAGACTAAGTGCAAAGCATGAATTGATTTATCATGTTGCCCCCATATTCTTCCTCTTCCATGACGCCGCAGCCTTCTTCTTTTTTTTTTTTTGGCACCGTACATGCATATATATTGCCAGAATCATAATATCATGATTCCACGTTTCCTTCTAATCATCACATGCCATGACATAATTGTCTTCTATGTGTGTGTGTGTATATTTTATACTGCATAGTATATGTGTACGGTGTACCCTTGATAATTGCTATAAACATTTTTTTCTTTGCTCAGAATTGAGGTGACAATTGGAGAACCCCAATTCTGATTTCTTTATTTGCTTGCAACTATTACTCATTTCTTGCCTTGGGCTCTGCAAATTACTCATTTCTTGCCTTTGGGCTCCGCAAATCATCAAGTTGAGGTATGGCTTTCTGTCCTTTTTTATTCAATAATCCCCAAATTGTCCGGCTTCTCCTAACTCGACATATATATACATGCACGTGCCATTAAAGCATGATTGATGGATTTTTTTTTGTCTGGTTCCAAAACATGATTCTTTTTTTTTTTTCTTGATCATGCTTTGTGCCGCAACCATCCCTTTTTTTAACCTTACATGCATTATGAGTGATTTGAAATATATATATATATATATATATATATTTTCCTCTTTCTTTTTCAGGACTTAGGTGATAATTGAAGAACACGGACGTCCCAAACGCTTGGATTCCTCCACATTTGTGCGTGGTGGGGTCCACTGAAAGCGGTTAGGCTTCGTGTATTTGGCGGCTCAAGGAGAGAAGAACGCGGACGTCCTAAACGCTTGGATTCCTCCACATTTGTGCGTGGTAGGGTCCATTGAAAGCGGTTAGGCTTTGCGTATTTGGCGACTCAAGGAGAGAAGAACGCGGACGTCTTAAACGCTTGGATTCCTCCACATTTGTGCGTGGTAGGGTCCATTGAAAGCGGTTAGGCTTCGGGTACATAGTCAGGCACTTGTGATCGCATTTTCCGTCCTTTTGTGGCCATGGCCTTCTTTAAGTGCTTCAAGAAAGGGATAGTCACCATTCTCGAGGATCCGGAGGACGCTCAAAGTGATGGAACTACTCTGCAAGTGCACCCATCGTTGACTGGGCCTCAAGCAATCGATGTCCCTCCTTATGACCCTTCAGCTCACATCCTCCAGTGGACTCATGTGGTACCTCGCCAGCTAGCTATGTTCCGACAACCGAGATCTGGAAGAGACCAACAAAACTCGCATGTACTGTTGCTGAAGTCTTCGCATCATGATCAGAACATTCCTCAGACCCCATTCAAGCTTCTCAGCGATCGTGTACGCAGCTGTTCAGTGAAGTGGAGCAATGCATTTCGTGCAAATGGGGGCTTCTCTTACACAGAATTCTACTGGGAATGGGTAGAAGATATCTTAAGCAGGAATGGCAAGCTTACTCGGGAGGCCGGTCTCTATCGAGCGATATTCGCCTCACTATTCAGCTATGACACTGTTGCATCTGTCATACGGGCTTTCTGCGAGTACTGGTGCCCCGCAACAAATACTCTCCACACATCTAGCGGAGAAATGTCGATCTCCCTCTGGGATTTGGACCAACTCGGAGGTTTGCCCATTGCTGGACGGTTTTATGATGAGGTGGTTCCAGCTGCTGAAGAGCTTACCGTAGCAAGCAAAGGGAGTCAACAGAGTTGCCGTTATTTGTTTCTCGCCTACCATAAGCTTTGCAAAGAAGGCCAAGGGCAGAAAGTGAAGATAACTTCATGGATACGATATTGGTATAGAGGAGCTTTGCGCTATAAGAGGCCTCCAAACAAAAGCACCAGGAACAAAAGAGATCCGCCCCAGAATGTGTTTAATCCATCTGGCAGAATCCATGAGATCCGACAACGTACTTCTGCAGACCTCGCAGTATTTGATGACTTAGGCATTGAGGGTGAAGATGTAGAGCCCACCTATTTGGCTGCCTTTCTTGCTTGTTGATTGTGTCTGTTTGTTTTACCCAGAGACGACACTGGTTTGATTCGTCTGGGAGTATTCAAAGTTGCCAGCAAAATGTCATAGGGTGTACAATTTTGCCTAGTAGTATTAGTGTTGGCCAACATCTATCAGGGTTTAAGCGAGATTTCTATTTCCAGCGATCCAGGTAACTGCTCGGCTGCCCTTCCTTTTCATTATATTTATGCATGGCTAGCAGAGTACTTTGGCACCCACTTTCAGTCTCTGCTTCCCAACGACCTAAGGCCCCGTATGGTTCGCTTCTCTGGAGAATTTTCAGCTAAATATTGTGGGGACTCACAGGTGCTTTCTTTGTTCAATGCATGTGATAATGTGAGGATGAATGCATTTGCCAGGGTATTTTCGGAGAGTAGAGTGATTATCAACCACGAGAACATCTCCCATTTAGACCTCATATATCTCATCAGCCTTCGATCTGGGTATCTTTCTCTCAGACAGGATAACCGACGAGTCATTCAGCCATACAGTCCACATCGGTTCAGTCGACAGTTTGGTTATGCCCAAGACGTTCCTGGCAGTCTTAAGAATGACATTCGCACCAGCGTATTGGCTTTGATTTATAAGCATTGGGATTCTTGCACCAAAATGAACACCAAGTGCGTGACAACGTTGCCGACCCAGAGTGCTATCATGGAGTACATGGTTACTCGAGAATATGTCGACTGGTGGTCTAAAGTGTACCATTCTACACCAGTGAAAGCAACGAAAGAAGCGCCTACTAGTAGACCATTGCACAAGACTCTGAAAGCAAAACAAGATAAGAACGTCACCCGTGCAACACCTCCTCATCACAAAAATGTGATTCCTCGTGAAGTTGAATGTAGCACCAACGTCCCTGCGCCTCCTAATAGGACTTTGCTTCCTAGTAGTGATTGCCAGACTCATCTGCCCAACACTCTAGATGATGATGGGGACTCTTTAGATTCTCACATTGATTTGGCTCATCCACCTAAGTTGAAAAGACCTGCCATCAAAGAAAGAAGGCATAGTGGAAGCAGCGGTAGCAATAATAGTGAAGTGCACTTTAAGCGTCGGAAAACTGACACCAATCTTGGCCCTATTTATTGTGATCCCAATGCTGAGTTCACTCTGAATACTGACTTTCTTGGTGACATTTCAACTTCTTCACAATCGATGTTGCAACGAAATGAGGTAACTTTTTTTGGACTTACGTTAAAGATTATTTTTTTCTTTTTGTGATCTTTTTTTGGATCTAGAATTGCTCTTTTCCCATCTTTTCAGGGTGCAGAGATTGATGATCATTCACTTTGGGGAAACGATGATGCCTCTTCAGACGCTATGCGTGTTCCTTCTGCAGCGGAACTTGAGGCTTACGCTAATGCAAAGAATGACTCACAACAAATTGATCCTACAGGTACAATTCTTAACTCTTGTGTATTTTCATTGCACTTTAAGCCCCTTTTTTTTAACCAATGATATATGTACAGGTCCACTTAACATGGTGCATCCTCCTAAGCCTCTGAACACCATAGCCTTTTCTGAGGCCTCTCTTGGTGGAGCTACTATTATAGATGCCAGCCAAAGACTTCGTGATATTCGTCAACAAGCTGCTACTGCAGTGTGTGAACAAATTGAAGATATGATAATGAAGCACTCCTCCAAGACCATTCTTTCCAGCAAGGGGGAACTTGACAAGCTGATAGCTGAGCTTAGGGGTCGTCAACGGGCCGGGCCAGGCCTTGCTATATTTTTAAATAATTGTGGGCCGGGTTTTATTAAAAATCAAAGGATCCAAGCCCGTCCATATAAAGCGGGTCTTGCGGGCTTTTTCGGGCCGGGCCTTGCGGGCTTTATTTATAAATAAATATTTAAAGACACAAGTATTTTTTTTTTTTAATCAAGCTTTGGAAATTCAATGGATAATGATCAAATACAACCAAAGATAACAATCTATATAACTATGTTGTACCAAAAAAAATCTTTATTTATATATAGATACTAATTTATTGATAAATAAATTTTTAAAGACACTAATTTTTTATAAATCTATATTTATACATCATACACTCCAAAGAGCTACATATAGCAATTCAAAGAAAATGAGAAACCAACCGTTGGATGAGTTTATTACAATAAATTATGAGTGTGGTGAAAAATTTAGCCAATTTCACCATATTTTCGAATCCAATCGGATTGGTCAACCGTAATCACTTATATGTTTTATTAGTTGACCGATGGCGTGGCAACCGCGAAACGTGCTTATTTTTTCACATCACGTTTGTATATATTCCATCGATGGATGTGCGTGGACATAAGATAAAAAAAAAAAAAAAAAAATTAATTACAAACACATTGGACTATACAAATTTTATTCCTAAAGTTATATGACTTGTACATTGCATTTAAATTGTTTAGGTTCATTCTAAAGCAACCATGAAGTGGAAAATGAATTCGGAGAAACCAACCGCTTGATGGAGAGATTGTAATGTTTTATGGTGGTTGTAGAAAATCCAGCCAATCTGGTTCTCGTTTCGAATTCGATCAACTAGGTCAAACGTAGTTACTCTTATAAACCTATATTTATATATCATACACTCCAAAGAGCAACCCCTATCAATTCAAAGAAAATGTAAAAACCGACCGTTGGATGAGTTTATTACAATAAATTATGAGTGTAGTAAAAAATTTAGCCAATTTCACCATATTTTCGAATCCGATCGGATTGGTCAACCGCAGTCACTTATATGTTTTATTGGTTGACCGATGGCGTGGCAACCGCAAAACGTGCTTATTTTTTCACATCACGTTTGTATATATTCAATCGATGGATGTGCGTGGACATAAGATAAAAAAAAATTAATTTTAATTACAAACACATTGG